>NC_138973.1:89937500-99937500 GCF_055761805.1 Camellia sinensis
CCATAATCATATGCTTGGCACTTTCTCCTGCTATGTTTGTTGAGACCAGAGCCCTATTGCATAACTGGTTTCTGATGACGTAAGTTGCTAAACTTTTTTACATTCTTATTGATATTATCTTTTACCATGCTTTAAGGAACTGTAAATTTATCATATGTTATGACTGTAACTAGTGTTCACCTGTGTAAAACTTTGATGATACTTCTAGTGACTACATGATAAGTTCCAAAAGGTTGGGCAAAGAAATCCTCTTTTTGCCTGTTTTGTTTGCTTGTGTGTCGAACATTAGCTGTCACTTATAAGTTTGTGTTGAGAGAAATGCAGCAGCAGTATGCATCTCTTTGTGAGAACTGTCTTAAATCCTTGTAAAATTGTCAATGCGTTCAACTAATTTGTAATAACTTCAACTTAAATTTTTAAAATCAGAGAGACTAAATCTGATTTCTTGCCCATTTGAGCTTCAGTTTTATAGATCCTACCAAGTTTGCAACTCTAGCTTGCAATTGACTCTAAACTTTAGGTTGTGTCGAGTGTAGCTTTTCTGATATAATAGCTTCTTTCTACAAGTTAACCATCTTTTCTACTTTTCTCAAACTTGTGCCTCGTTGACTAATTTATACAGGGGTTGTGTAATTTCAGAAATCAATCAGCTATATTTACTGGCTTATTATGTTTTACATTATAAAAGTTTATATGATCTCTTCATTGAATTGAATCACATAATACTTTAAACTCTAGGTGTGTGCTGTCATTTTTGCATTAGTATAATATGTTAATACCAAGGTTTTGCTGCAAATAATTAGATGATAGATTTACAGGCATCATATGCGTCACAGATTGAGGTTCCATAATGAGCTATTGATGGGATAAATGGTAAGACATATTAAAAAAGGAATAGGTTCTGAAATTTAGGTCATTTTCAGCAGATGACATCATTGGCAAAAGAAAAAACCCTTGTCAGAAAGAATGTAATAATGTGTCACTTTTTCATTCGATAATATAATATTAAATTAATATCAATAAAGAAAATATATCTTATCCACTATTAAACTTGTTAGGCTTGGTTACGTATAACAGGGGTTTGGCTTATGTGTTAGAGCTTCAAATTGAATTGGTGTCGATGATACTTGATGTAGTTTCAAAACCGATGTGGTGGGGCATAACGATGGAAGTTGCACTGAAGCTACCCTTTTCTCATGCATATTTCCCTCACAAGCATCACTTATTAAGGACTTTGGATGGACCTTTATCATACCAAAACTTTATACATTTACTTCATAGTACAAGCAAATCAGCTTCTCATGCTAGAAGACAGTCTGATCCAACTTTTAAGCAGGATGCAAGAAAGATTGGAATGATAGATTACAAATCTCGGTGGTACGTTTTCATTTCTCATCAAAACAATTATTGTTGTGACGTTAAAGTGATTCTACATTTGCTGGTAAAAAATTTAATATATATATATATATATATATTTTTTAGAAGTTCATGTTTCTACATACTACTATTGCATAACAGGGCTATGGCGATGAACTTCCCAAATTGGTTCTTTTTTGCCTCAATGTCACTCTTCGCTGGAAAAGGCCTCGCAGAAAATTTCCATTCAAAAGGCACAGTAGAGACCACTGAAACTAAACAATCACATGATGTCGAACTTCCGTGGTCCACTGCTGCTGCAAGTTACATTGCATGGATTCTGAATCCAATCAGCGAATCTCATCAGGAACTACTTGTTGAATGTTTGGGTAAAATATCTGAGTCTTGGGTTCTCAAGAAATGCACAGACAAATATTGCAAAGAAACAGCTAGCTATAGGAAGAAACTCAAGATATCCAAATTCCAAGACAGCAAGGTTGATTATGCTCTCTTACAGGAATATGATTGCAAAACTATCCAACTATGGCTTGGGAAATTTCAAGATATGTACATAAACTATTGGAATAAAACTGTCAATAGTTCTGCAGCCCATGAAGCAAAAGCGTCCCAAGGGATTAGCCCTCAGAAAAACATGTTATTTTGGAAAATCCCATTGGGCATTTTGATTGGGTGCTCCCATGGAATAAATGAAGATGGTTGTCAATTGCTGCTGCATTATGCTGCAACTGGTACTTTACTTCATTTGACGGAAAATCAGATTGCAGGATTGAAGAATAGAAAATGGAACTCTCAAGGACAAGAAGAGTCAACTGCGTGGTTTGAAAAATGTAGTAAAAAGGAGGCTGTAGCAGGAACTCGCCTTGTCTTCCACTTAACTGATGTTGTTGAGAGTATGTCGGCTTCTTTGTTTGACACTGAAGGGAGACGGATAGATTTTATTTGCCGGGTGAAACTAAGGTCTGGCAAATACTTGCTTAATTGTATGAAGAAGCTACTTGACATCAAAATTGATAAGGATGATGGATTTCTGATGCTAAGTGATCTTCGCAGTAGACTAGCGCGATGGAGGATTCAAGGACAAGATGTATTTCAGAATTCGAAGGATCTGAGTGATGCCATTGATGCCTTGAGTCATAAATTATCTTCTTTCTGAGATCTTGTATAGTTAGAAATGCCTCTTTGTTAATTAAAGGCCGTTTTGTAATTTTGTCTGTAAGAAATGATTATCATATTTTTATTTGTATCTGTAAATGTGTGAAATATTCTCAAATTCTTGTTGTGTAACTCTTTTATAAAACAATATTGGTGAACTGTTTATAATCATCAGTGATTGCAATTCAGTGAGCACATCTTTATATTGATGTTGAAGTTGTCAAATCGGTGGTCTCCTTACTCCACAGTACGTTGTAACTTACATCGAGTGTGGGAAACAAGGAAGCACATACACATTTTTATTTTAGCAGAAGGAACCACAGACACTTCAAAATGGGTGCTGTGTATTGGACACAAACACGCCCCACAAACACACTTGTCCACGTGTCTGATATGTTATGTTGCGTGTTAATTTTTTTAATTATCATTTTGTTACAAGACATGGGGATATTTCAAGAACACGTGTGTCGGTCAAAATAAAATATATGGTTTTTTTAAATATAAAAATAAAAATGAAAAAAGAACAAAAAAAAAGCATACACACTGAAACCTTATTTGCTAATCACCTTTAGATTCTATGGTCCAAGAAATGGTTTGTATGTAATATGATTGTACAGTTGAACCTCCAACCTAACCAAATCAGTTTCCTCAACAACCTTGGACGTGCAAAGCTTGGATCAAGCAAAAAGTACAACTCGAACAAAATTTTATGCAGTGAGGATGAATCATCCTCATTGAGCTGTTCTTTTAACCAATGAAATCCCAGTTGGATCGCCGCCCCATTCTTCAAATACAACTAACGAATTCCCACTCGGTTTCAGCCATGAGCGTGGCACATGGTACCTGAAATAAACAGCCTCATCACATTTACTAAAATATGCAGAAAAAAAAAATAAAATCAGAGTAACCGATAATTTTTCTCACCATCTCTGAGAGGCTTCACCACGATTTGTTCTGCATTTCTTCTCATTAAAAATTCCAGCATAGCTACAGCCGCCACAGTTACCACGTGCTTTGTATCCAGGCCAGTGGCGCCCGATACTTTGACCATTTACCCATATTTCACCTTTTCCCATGGTACTCATATCCAAAGCTAACGGATCATTTCCTGCTGGTGCGTTGAACGTAGTCTGGAAAGATCATTAGGTGAATTAAAAGTGAATTTGGCTCATTTGCACGTATATGGAACTCATAAATGAGCAACAAAAATGAAATACTGTAGGGATTGGGATGATTATTACCTTGTACCATGTCAAGGGTCGTTTTGTAGCTAATGATGATCCCTCAACCCATTCGACAGAGGAACTTCCATCGAGTGTGTGCAGTTTTAAGCTCTCGCCTTTTAGACCAACCTGCATAGAAACATCAATCTTAATTTTCACTGCTTATTTATGTACTATACGCGCTTCTTTTCCCATATCATGCTTTATTTTTCATCCCAGTATCCCTGTATTAAATTATGATTTTCAAGTTTCATCATTGGCTCAGAAGTTCACCGTCTTGAAATTCACACAATAAATTTGGAAACAGACCGACATTCAAGAAAACAAACCTTGTAAGACCACTTTTGATTTGTCAAGTCTCTTGTCCCCTCGTTGAGGCCCTTCAATGTGACTGGGCCAAGAACCCCCGTGTTCCATGTCTCAAAATGCAGACCGACATTCTGAAATCGATCCAGTATGACATTAAAAAGACTCCATTAATGTCATTAACATCCAAAGAAGGTAAAATTTTGTCACTAATGTTGCGGATCGTGGGCACACCAGGGGACACTCACAAGCAAAAACACAAGAGTTTTAACGTGGTTCGGCAAACCGGCCTACGTCCACGGGAGCGATGTTGTTATATATCAACAAATGGAGGAGATTACACACTCTCAACTCACTGTCTCTCTATATAACACACTCACTCACACTCTCTTACAAACAGAAAATAGCTCTCACTAGCTCTCTCTGTTTTGTGCCTTTCTCTCAGCAATGTGTTTTGCCATTTGCCCTGTCTACAACTCACCATCACCATTCCATTTTATACACCTTGGAGTAGGTGGGAGTGCCATTGGGTAGCCTCCATGCTTGACTTCGGCAGCCTCCTTCTTTGACATGGTTGGTAGCCTACTTCCTTGTTGACCAACCAAGGTGTGTTCACAAGACAATTTCCCCTTCACATGGGGTGAATTCAACAAATCACCCCCTCAACCCATGTGAGGTGATCCACTGCACACACTGCTGCTAATCTTGTCACGCCCAAATTCAACAAAGTCTGCATCTCTTCACTGAGATGCTTGCACCCCCTTGCCTGGAGTGCCCGGCACCCCCTCACTGGGGTGCCATGCAAAGCTTTACTTTGCAACTCTTTGAGATGGCATCTCTCCCTTCCATCCAGTCTTGGAGAGATCCCAATATGTCTCTAATTCAGGAGCAAAAGAAACTTTCTTTCCTGGGACATGCTTTGCTGTCTTGGTCTCTTTGCTCTGAGCTGTCTTTAAAATTGGCCGCAATGGCTCCGTCTTGTGTACCTCCGAACTGCCTCCATGCGTTCTTGTACACTTTGGTTGCCATGTCTGCTGGGCCCTATGTCTCTTCTGTGCATGTCTTGTACGTCTTGCCCGGTAAGTGACAGTAGCTCCGTCTGTCACAACCTTCTCCACAAGCCTGTACAGATTCCCCTCCAGTCGTCCATGTAGCATCACCGTATCTCCATGGATGACTTTGAGATTTCCTTTGCTAGATGTGAAGCTATAACCTTTCATGTCTAGCATACTTAAGGAAATTAGATTCTTCTTCAGTCTTGGCACGTGTCGGACTCCATCCAACGTGAAAATTTTTCCATCTTCCATTCTCAGCCGTACTGTTCCCATGCCAACAATCTTACTCACAGTGTTGTTAGCCACTCGAACAATACCTCCATCCTTGGCTTGGTAGGTAGAAAAAAGTTTCTTATCCATGCATATATGATATGTGCTTCCGGAATCTAAGATCCAGTCAGGTTTCGTCATACTCGACGAAACTGTAAATGCATACTCATCCTTAGCATTTACTGCAGCAGCGACATTTGATGAGCTCGCCTGTTCCTTTAGTGCTTTGTCCTCCTTGAGCTTTGCACAGTCTTTTATGAGGTGATCCTCCTGATCACAGTAATAACACTTTCTCCTGAAGCCTGACCTTGATTGCGAACGTCCTCTTGATTTGGATCTACCCCGTCTATCATTGGACCTACCTCTGCCTTGCTCATTTTCTGAGGCAACCATGGCATTTCCTTCTGGGTGTTTGCTACTGCTACCTTCCTGTTTCTTCATCGACTCATGAGAAATGAGCGTAGCAATCACCTCATCCAGTCCAAGAGCATCCTTCCCGTACAATAGAGTTGTCCTGAGATGCTCATATGATGCAGGTAGAGAGACCAGCAAGATCATAGCCCTATCTTCCTCCTGGGTCTTGTCTCCAATGGTGTCCAATTCCATTGTGATCCTATTGAACTCGTCCAGATGTTCTGTGAGGTTCGCACCTTCTGGCATTCTAAGTGTATATAGCTGCCTCTTTAGAGATAACCGGTTTGTCAAAGATTTTGACTTGTACCTCATCTCTAACTTTGCCCATAGCTCCGCCGGATCTACTTCACTGATGACTTCCCGGAGTGTGTTGTTCCCGAGATACAACTGAATTGTACTGTTTGCCAATTCCCTCAACTCCTCCCACTTGTCATCCTTTATGTCTTCCGGTTTGTTGGACTTTTTGAGAAGAGCTTTCACCAGACCTTCTCGTGTTAAAATGTTTTTCACCCTTTGCTGCCACAGGGTAAAGTCATTACTACCATTAAAAGGCTCAATCATGAAACTTGCGCCTTTTCCTGCCATTGTAAATTTCTTCTCTTTTTAAAGAAATTCTGATTTAAGAATCTGACCGTACGGATGGGTCCGGAATATTTCAAATAGTTGGAACGCACTATTGGATTGCCAAAAAACGGACTCCGAATGGCCTAGATCTAGCCAAAAGAGTTTGAATGCCTCCGATTCAAAAACTAACCGTACGGATGTGTCCGGAATACTCCAAATAGTTGGAACTCACTATTGGATCGCCAAAAACGGACTCCGAATGGCCTAGATCTAGCCAGAACAGTTTCAACGGTTCAGATTTGTTGAATCTGGTGCGCCTGAGAAGCACCAGATAATTCCTCCGGATTGGCAGGTCAACGGCTCGGTCAACGGCGCAGGAGCGCGGTCAATCGGCGGCTCAGCGGCGCGGCTTGGCTGGCGGCGCGGCTCCGGCACGGCTCGGCCTGGTCAGCGGCGCGGTCAACGGCTCGACGGCTCGGCTCGGCTCGGCTCAGGATGACGTCAGCCTGACGTCAGTTTCACGCGCGCCCCCACTCGTCTTCTTCCTTCGTCGGCGCGTGGGGCGCGTGTGTGCGAGTGGTCGTCACTCGCGATATTCAGGTGGCGCGTGGCGGCGCGTTACACCTCCGATCGGCCTGTGGTTTGAAGTTTTGGACTCCTCTCCTCCTGGCCTTCCTCCTGGTATGCTCAAAAGTGGATTTCGACCACTTCGAAATCTGGACACTTTCGGAAAAAACTCGATTTTTCTCCACCCGGGCTCTGATACCAATTGTTGCGGATCGTGGGCACACCAGGGGACACTCACAAGCAAAAACACAAGAGTTTTAACGTGGTTCGGCAAACCGGCCTACGTCCACGGGAGCGATGTTGTTATATATCAACAAATGGAGGAGATTACACACTCTCAACTCACTGTCTCTCTATATAACACACTCACTCACACTCTCTTACAAACAGAAAATAGCTCTCACTAGCTCTCTCTGTTTTGTGCCTTTCTCTCAGCAATGTGTTTTGCCATTTGCCCTGTCTACAACTCACCATCACCATTCCATTTTATACACCTTGGAGTAGGTGGGAGTGCCATTGGGTAGCCTCCATGCTTGACTTCGGCAGCCTCCTTCTTTGACATGGTTGGTAGCCTACTTCCTTGTTGACCAACCAAGGTGTGTTCACAAGACAATTTCCCCTTCACATGGGGTGAATTCAACAACTAAGACAAGAACTAACCGGAAGGCCAACAGCAACGCTTAGTAAAGAAATCTTGTTAATTCCCGCTCTCAACTTCACGTTGCCACTATATGTCAGTTTTGGATTCTGTAGCGATCCATACGTGGTTCCTGCCATAAACATGTATTACAAAATCAAGAGACAAATTAAAGCTCATTTCAATAAAATACTTTACCATTATATATTGAAATTACGGAACAAGTCCATTTACCTGATAGTTGCCCATTGATGAAAATGTGCAAAGTGTGACCTGCTGACATAATGGTCAGAGTAGGAGACTGCCCGTTCTTTAAAAATGCTTCGCCTGGTTGTATATTCACACTGACACGAGCAAGAAAGTACATGAAACAAGAAAATCATATTCAAGTTTCAAACTAGACTATGATGAATCAATTTATTATTGTTATTATTATTATTGTCATAAAATTTATGCTTCGATAAGGGAAGAGATAATGAAGTGCATACTAAAACAAATTAAACAATACTCACTTTGTTAGGTACCAAAGATAGTCCGATGCATCTCTTGTGAGGCTGATTTGATCCCACAGCCCATCCCTTGCAATGGTGTCTGAATCATCGGCAGAGACAGTTTGTTCATTGGAGGACTGCCAAGAGAATACTCCACCATTCACCGGTGTCATCTTCATCCGTGAACTTTCGGAGCTAATCTGAAAACAATTTTGATCGAATGTTAAAGCCCATTTTGGGAACCTTTTGAATGAGAAATTTCATATAAGAAAAACTAAACCTTAATTTTCTCAAAATAAAAATCAAACTATAACACACTTTACATCTTCTAATACTTCGATATTCATAAAAACAATATAACAAACTAAGAATTATCCATAGAAGAAAGACGAAACCTTAATTTTCTCAAAATTAATGTCAAATATAACACGCTTTACATCTTCTGATACTTCTGTATTCATAAAATTATCTTCGCATGTCATTAAAAATTGCATGAAATAATTGTTAAAAGACAGGAAAATTTTTGGAAATAAATGGAGGATGGTTTTTGAGAGGGAAGAGTGTATTTCTCTACCTTCGCAGTGTTAAAAATTTCAATTTTGCAATCGAGGAGAATGCTGATGGACCAAGGAGGCAGGTCGTATTGTGTATTCTGAAAGGCCACTTTTGCCGGAGATTTGGTGTCGTAGTTGGCAAGGAATGCAGCACAAGCAGACTTTGAGTTGAATACGTGAACCTAGAAATGAAAAATGACACGAAAAAGGCCGGTTGCAATAGTCAAAAAAGCAGCAAATGTCAAAAATCACAGTATATGCATAGCTTTCGGTTAATCTACCTCTAGATTATTGCCCGGCCAAGTCACTGTGGGATAAGAGGAAACTAAAGCTGGTTCACATTGCTTGATGGCTTTATGCAAATTTCTCAAATGCCCCCATTTTGGTTCTCTAAGTAATCCTTCCAAATCATCATAACCAAGGGGAAAAGATTAGAATTTTCACCAGAAATGTCATATCATATATACAAGTTTGATAATCTTATTGATGATCTCACAACATGTGTGTATGTGTGTGTGCAAGTGTGTTCTGTACAAATAAAACTCTTGTATGTACAAACAATTTTTTTTTCCCTATATCATACCGTATTCATCAATCGGAGCGTCAAAATCATAGCTAGGGGCAATGAAGAGACCAGCAGTTGTTCGCCCAAAATTTGTCCCGCCATGGTACTGACACAGAAAAATATCATCATACATGGGCTGAATTATTTCTCTCAAGAATATAATTCAGAAATTGACTTACCATATAATAATTCACGAATGAACCATTATTTTGTATAAACCTAGCAACTGAAAATGCCAAGTCTTCAACAGGTCTACGAGAAACTGAAGCACCAAATACTGTACCGCTGAGGAAAAAAACAGTGGAATTAGAAGAATCGAAGTAAGAAAGGATTCGGACAAAATTATAAGAGTTGTGATATCTGAGTCAACCAAACAATCTAAACTTACAACAACAAATAAAACCCAAAAAATAAAACATAATTTTTTTGGGTTATATGGGTATTGATAGTGCGACTTACCCACCAGTCCAGGCTTCAGTCCACATTTTGGGTTTGGAACTTTTGTTTGGTTTGAAGTTTTCGCAGTAAAAACCATTGCAAGTATCTATCTGTAAATGATAAATAAAATAGACTGTTTGAGAGAGAGAGATTCTATTTATTAAACTATATAGCTTAGTTATTTGACAGTTCAACCCAAATATGCTTATCAAGAAAGAAAAAGTCAATCTCATTGATTTATATTTTTCCAAGCCCTAAACCTAGAGAAAATGAAAGAAAAATAAGTATTAACAAATAAATGGGACCCTTAATACGTTCATAACTGAATTGTGTCATAACTATGCCATTCAAGGTCACCCCAAGTGGAGAAGGCTATGTTCAACAACCCCACCAACGGAAGGAAAATGACAGGTGGTGAAAAGAAATCGTTGCGAGAAAAAAAAGAAAAAAAATTTCTACGTGCATAGAAACCGGTCATTGAGCACCCAAAAGAGGATTAGTTTCTGTGCATGTATCTTCTTCTTTTCTTTTTTTTTTTAAATTAAAAAAAAAAAGGAACCACTTACTATTGGATCACGAGCATCCTCTTGTTTGCACATAATCCATGGGACACCGGTGCCAAGACCGACAGCCATTTGCGCCATCCATATTGTGTAAGCCTTACCGGGAGCCCCAATTTCCCACTCTACCGGTCCATATTCGTTCTCTATCTATCAGTTGCAATTCAAATCAGAATCAATAAAACAATTACAGAGCAAATACTAGAATGAGGTAATTTTCAAACCTGAGACATTATAATTGGACCTCCTTGAGTTTGAAACAATTTTTCTGACTTCATCACGTCAACAATTTTCTTGGTAAATTTTTGCATTGCTGCCTTTAATGCACTCAAATGAAAATTCAAAACCCAGTAAATTAATGAATAAGCAAACCAATTTGAAAGCTAAAAAAAAAAGAAGAAAGTGACTTTTATTAACAAACCTTGAAAGGCTCATTGTCTGTTCTGAAAGAAATGCCTTGAACATATTTCAGCCAAACAGGAAATCCCCTGTTTCAAAACAGAGCAAAAAACAGAGTATGATTGAATATAACATATATATTAACATACAATATGTTCATATAACAGAGGACAAATATATATATATATATATATATAAACATGTATGAATTTTTTACCCAAAATTCCATTCAGCACAAACATAAGGGCCAATCCGGAGATGAACGTAAAGGCCTGCTTGTTGCACTAGCTTGATGAACCGAACTAGATCATACCTCCCCGCGAAATTATACTGAAAATAATTGTAGAACAAAATATTAAGCTTCTCAATTCAACTCTTTTTTTTTTTTTTTTTTTAATGAAAAAAAAAAATGGTAAAAGAGTGTAAAAGAGAATGGCATTTCATTACTTGTCCTTGAGAAGGCTCATGCCCATTCCAGAAGACATAGGTCTGTATAACGTCTAATCCTCCATCTTTAGCCTTCTTTATAAGATCAGGCCACATCTGCAACCAACCCAAAAAAATAATAATAATAATAATAATAATTGCAATGCATTGCTCCAAAAGAAAAAACAACAGTTTCAAAAACAAAAGCAAAAAAAAGTTTTAAAAAATTGAGAAAATGGGTAATACCCAGAAGCCACAAGGGCATGAACACGCTGAAGAAACAAATATACAAGAGTTTTCCCATGTTTGTAATTTTATATCTAAATTTCTGAATAGTTTGATGATTGAAAAAAATTGATTAGTAGTTTTGGACAGTTTAATAGAGAGGGAAGACCAAAAAAAAAAAAAAAAACATTCGAACAATTATTAGATCCAACAAATACTGGGTGAGAAAAGGACATTCTTAAAAACGTAAAAAACTTGACGGCATCATTAACACCAACTATACGTTTTAATATGTATATATATATATATCTGTAAGTATATGTGAATTGCATTGGGAAGGGTGGTACCTCAGGGGTGCTTCTAGGGTAGTGAATGGAACCAGAAATGAGAATCCTTCTTTGGCCATTAATGGTGATGGCTCTGTCATCATAAGAAACAGAGGCTGCAACAGAAGTAGAAGAAGAAGAAGAACAAAAAACCCACAAAAACAGGGTTATAGACAGTAACATTGATCCAAATGGTCAATGACCCTGAAGAAGTTGAAATCAATATAGTGCCCTTTTGTCTCTGTTCTTCACTTTTATTTCTTTATTTTCTCTGTTCAAAAATTAAAATTAAAAGACAATTGAAGAAACAGAGAGAGAGACCCTTCTTTATTTTCTGTTGAGAACAGAGACTCAGAATGTGTATATTACAGAGATAGAGAGAGAGAGAGAGAGAGAGAGAGGTGTGAGAGTGGTGTCGTTGGAGTGGAAGACTAGGTGAAGGTTTTTAAATGCGTGCAGAGAGAATGCGGAAAGGTTACATTTAAGAAAGTGGAACCCACCTAACTCTCAGGGCGGGCTCACCCGCCCTTCCCTGTTACGGTAGAAAAAGTTCATCGGAACGGCAATTTCACGCCATTCATGATCGAATATTGTTTTGAAAACACTTTATTTATTTTTCCTTTTTAAAAATTATTTTTTAGAAAATTTTATTTTTTATATTTCGTATTTTTTTGTTTTTATTAAATTTTTTTAATATTTTAAGTAATTTTTTTATTTTTTAGACATGCCTAACATAAATACATATAAAAAGTAAAAAAATTGTAAAAAAAATCTTTTAGAAATTCACTAAATACCAAAAATATAAAAAAAATATAAGAATTCAGTATATTTTTTGTATTTTTATATATTTATTAATTTTTTAAAAAAAATTTTCACAAATTTTTTACTTTTTAGATACATCTAAGTAAGATGTATCTAAAAAAATAAAAATAAATATTTAAAAATTTAAAAATATTCACTAAAAATAAAAAAATATGAAAACCAAAAAAATTAATTTTCAAAAAATTTAATCTAAAAAATTCAAACCAAACACACGAATGTTTTTTTTGTTTTGTTTTTTTTAAAAATATATATAAAAATAGAAAAATAATGTAATTTAAAAAAATTAAAAAATTAAAAAATTGGCATTTAATTAGTTCACTAAAATAACCCTAATAATTTGTGATATTATCAGGGAATTATAGATTGAAAAATCGAGAAATTACATATACGTGGGAGGATGAGAAAAAAGTACTGACACGTGAGGGGTGACACTTTACACAATCTGTCATTTGTAACCCATTATAAGCACACTTGTCTATCACACAGTCTTTTATTTATACCTCACCGTCACTCATGCATTGATAATTTTTTTGAATAATGCTTGGGACCCCTTTTTGGAGTCACCCCCCTCACCCCCCTTTGCCACGTGGCAGGTGGTGATTGGAGGACCAGGAAAAAAAAGAAAAAGAAAATGTAACCAATGAGAGAGAGAGGAGGTCAAAGAGGGTGGGAGGAAAGGGGGATGAATCATTACTCAATTTTTTTTTCCTGCTCTCACTTACATATAGTTTTTCTTTGCAAAAAAAAAAAAAAAAAAAAAAAAAAACTTTCAAACTTTAACTCTCGTGACAAAATAAACTTTAAGTTTTTAATTTTATCAATTTAGTCCTTAAAATTTTAATTTATTTCTAATCTAAATTATTTGTCTATTTTCATTAAGTAACATCGATAAAAATATAAATATTTTAGTCATTAAACTCAATAAAAATATATATTTTAGACATTTTATATAAACTTACTTTGAGTTTAGGGTTATTTATGTGGAGATCCCCTAAACTATCAAGAAGTATCACTTTAAGCCTTTTAACTATAAAAGTGTACAAATGGACTCTCTAAACTATTGAGAAATATTATTTTGATCCCCTAAAGTATAAAAACGTATAAATAAGCCCTCCAAACTATTGGCGTGTTTCACTTTAACCTCTTACATTACTCGACTGTGAATTAAACCAAACTTTTAAACAATTTTTAGACGAAAATATCCTTCAGCATTCTATATATTTACAATTCAATTATTATTTTTAATTTTTTTTTTAAATATAAGTATTCATCCATTATTATTGTTTTTAAAATATTCTTTGTAAATATATTTTTCCAAAAAAAATATTTTAAAAAAATAATAATAATACAACAAAAAAATAAGGAAAATTAAGATGAAGTGTTGCTCAATGCATTATACAGAGTGTTGAAAGGTATTTTCATATCAAAAATGTCAAAAGTTTGATTTAACTCACGGTGCGGCAACGGAAGAGGTCAAATTAAAATACGCCAAGAGTTTACGATTCTATTTGTATGCTTTTATAGTTTAGGGATCAAAGTGATATTTTTCAATAGTTTAGAGGATCAATTTGTACGCATTTATAGTTTTGGGGGTCAAAATTATACTTATTAATAATTTAGGAAGGCTCCATATAAATAGCCTTGAAATTTAATGACTAAAGCATTCTTTTTCCATCGGTCTCACTTCATGAAAATAGGCAAATAGTTCACATTAAAAACAAATCAAAATATTAAGATTTAAATTGATAAGATTAAAAACTCATGATTTATTTTAAAAGGACCAAGTTTGAAAATGATGACTAACATGTGGAGAATGCATATAATATGGTATTGTTGTTTGTCCCTCGGATGATATATATACATATATTGTGAAATTACATTGAGAAGAGATGTGAAAATTTTGATCACAATAGAAGATCATGTAGTAGAATTGAAAATGGAACTATAGAATGGATTGTTACATGCTGCATTGTTATTCCATTTCATCTTGTTATCATTGATTTCGAATTTGCATTTGAAAATTATTTTTTTGATAAATGAATTGTTTTGTGAAATAAGATCATCTTGAATTGTTTTGGGATAAATATGTTAGTAAGTCCTGATAGGGAGTGTAGTTTGGTATTGGTTAAGTTGGCCTAAGTGTCTATAGTGAAAGACCGAAAACACGCAAGGAGGATGTATCACGTACTTTCCGATTAGAAATCGATAAAGTGGCGATTGGTAGTGCTTGATATGCCTATTTGCAGACACCAACCTTGGAATTACCTATATCGTATTTACCATTTCTTGAATTATATTGAAGTTATTGAATGGTTGTGTTTTTAAAATTGCATCGTGCACAAGATTTTTAAAAGATAAATATATATATATATATATTTTGAGCATGACATGACATGATATATACATTTGTCTCAAAAGACTGTATAAAATGTATATATTTTGTTAAGATCTTCCTACTGGCTTTGTGCTCACCCTAGTGAATTGTGTGCAAGAAAAGATATGGTGATGGTGATTTCGCTGAGTTAAAGGTGTGGAGTATATTTTGAGGATACATGGCTCTTTTCTTTTGTTATTATTTTGACAAGTCGACGGCTTTATATGTATAGGTTTCGATAATTATTTTGTGTAACTAGCCCATGAGGGCATCAAATTGCATTCAACTTGTTGTGCCACATACTATAGATTCATATTTTAAGAAATGTTGAATGTATAATTGCATATGGAATACTTTTGTAAATCTCTAGAGTATAATAAACATAAATATTAGAGATTTGATGATGATATTAATGGTGAGGCATTATATCTCGTATACATTTATGAAATTGATGTTATAGTAATTTCCTTTCGACTATCTCTGTTAGCAATTGTAATTAGTTTATTTTCCATATTAATTTCAATAGGATATTGATTGACTAATAGTAACTAAAAAACTATGTAGGCAAAATTGTAAACCAAACGTGTTTTGAAAGAAATATATTTTGAGATTTAGGAAACGATGTTGAACGATGAAGATGAATATCTGAGAATTCTGTCTACAAAATCTAAGTTAATACACTCATTCATATTATTGATCGAAGAGCACTTCGATGTTAAAATTAGCAACTCTCTAGACAAATCTCAATAGCACAAATACTTAAATCTTTTTATTTACAATCTATTTTTCTAACTTTGATAAAATTTATTATTAAATATTTAAAATTATTTTTTAATATCTTAAGGGGTCTAATTGATATTTGAGAATATTTTCAAGAGCAAAATAATGTTTCAAATGAAGTTTCGATACCACATCAGTAGATTAATTATAAATGGCAATTTACGATGGGATAGAATTGATTCAATATCGAATAATTTAAATGTAAAATTAATATAATTAAAACGACATGGGTCAAATTGATTTTCAAGAAATAATTTATGGGATAAAATGAAATTTGCTCAAATATATAGATGGAAAAAAAAAAGGAAAAATGCGACATATTTTTAAACAATTTAAAAAAATAATTTCTGATAATTTTAGAATACTTTTAAACTTTTTTTATTCATCAATCTCTAAAATAATGTTAAACATATGCTTCATCTAATCTAATTTTTTTTTTTTAACCTTATTTCCTCACTTCCATATGTAAGTGAGTGGATCTAATATTTTATTTTATTTTATTTTATTTTGATATGAGCAAAAGTAAAAATTTATTGATGGAAAATCAAGTCTCGTTTTGCAAGTGATGATTTTAGTCAAAAAAGTCACTAAAAAAATTAAAAAGTTAATAACTTATACTAAAAAGTCAAAAATTCATTTTTCTCTCAATGTTTTGCATATCTTTTTGTAAAAAACTAAAAAATCATCCCAAACATACTTGTTTTTTTTATCTCATATTTTAGCCAAATAGACAAAATGTTACTAAAATAGTCTATTCCCAAACGAGACCTGTACAAGAAGACAAGGGGTGTTTGGGAAGGAACTTTTGGATTTTTTTTGCCTAAAATAACACTAAAAGACAAAATAGGCTAAAATAGTTAATAAGACAAAATGTCACGTCAAATCCATAATCATTTCATTTTTTCTCTCACAAACATCACATTTAACTACAAAAAAGTTCAACTTTCTTCCTAAATACAAAAATTTTAATATTCTAAAATAGCTAAAAACTAAAATAGTATACTAAAATAACAATTTTCTAAACACCCACAATATATCAATAAAATAAGAACAAAAATGTTAAGTATAATAGTAAGACAGAACAATCCCAACTGAATTGATACCGAGTTGATACTGAAAAACAAACTCAATCATATTCACACTAGTTAGTGAGAAGCCAACTAAGAAAAAATAGAGAAAACATAATTGCAATCAAAAGCCTTCGGTAGCAATCCAACTACACACTATGACCAGCAACAGTAGCCTAGCAGGTGAAAGCCAAAGCATGACCAACTCCTATCCCATAGTTGAGGACCTTATTAACTGAATATTTAATACAAAGTCATGAACCGAGTAAAAAAACTCAACTGACTTGTATTTTACCTAGAGGGCAATTCTAACTTTAATGTATGTCTACTTTGTATTTAGAAATGAAAAAATAATTTAATAAATGAGATTATATAGAGTATTGTTTTAATCTTGTGTGTGTCAATTTCCGACCACACTGCCAGACAGGTACTCAGTTGGAGAACACTGACTGAATAGATTAAGTCCAAACGACCTGTCAACAAAAAGAAGAGATTTCGGCGATGGTTCGTCCACCCAGGGGCACTCCGACGATCAAGTCAGTTATCTCTCAAAGATAGCAAAAGTGTTTAACTCACTATTCAAAATACAAAAAACGTACCGTAGACCCATGAGGGTGCCTCTCTTTTATAGCCAACACTGACCTAATCTCAATAGAAGTCTAGCTTCAATGGACTCTGGCTCAATACTAATCCTGGACTCTCAATTAGATTGGGATAAACTCTCTATGAGTCCTATCTTTATCCAAACTAAAGTCCTCTCTCATTCTAGGACTCTTGTCCCTTATCCGCTTATCTCGGATTCCGGTATCTTCGTATATAACCTCTGCCTAGCCGAGATCATCTCGACGTCATGATCAGGACACATGGCACCTCGGCTGGCACTTCGGTGCCACCTCGGCCACGTGTTGTCATTTAAAAATTATATCCCCACAATTGCCCCATAGGTTCTATTATCTCGACATCCTGAGGTGATGGAACCTATATCGTTTCTTCTATTTAGAACGTCGGCTAAGCTCTCCTTGTCCTTCATTTCCAAGGTCATCATTCGTTGGCTCAATACGACCAAGACTTAGTCTGTTTTTATCAATGCTCTAGAACCAATAACCAAGTTTATTTAAGTTATTTAGCCGAGATCGTCCTCCTAGCCGAGGTCCTGTTCCATTAAATCAAAAACTCTAAGAGTTTCAACACGCGTATGAGCTGTCACGCACAGCATTTCAACCGCTTCTACCACGCGTCTTTCCCCCACTGAGTCGTGCCTGACACGCGCCATCAAGTCGCATCACACCTACGTGCGCCGTCTGACAAGCACGTCGTCCTAGGCACCATAATTGTCATTTTGCCGCCATTTCATGTGTTTAATCAAAATAACTTCTTTCTTTCCGTCTTTTCACTTTTACATCTTCATTTTTGTGCAAACTCTCTCTCTCCTCCCAAATCCTCCATTGTTTCATGCTCTTAAGCTCTGCAACCACTCCGTTCACCTCCTCCGGCAAAACTTTTGCTGAACTTTTCCGATTGCTGCCATCATCTGACTCCAGCGCACTCACTCCGGCTTTTTTTTCTTCGGTGAGTTACTTTTTCCCCCTTATTTAGTTTTTCATACTTCTGTTGCCTCTGCTTACTTGTCATGACGAACACATTCATGTTTTTCAATCTTTGTTTGTGATTTAAACTTCATCATTCGCATGTTTATTCGATCTACTTTTGATCCATGACCTTTATGTGCGCATTGTTTCATACACTTGCTCATTTTGCCACTGTTCTTGGCTTTGTTCACCTGTACAAACTGTACTCAGTGTTTTTTGAGTTATTGCTTGTTTTCTTGAGTCTAAATCATGTTCTTGTTTTTGTTTTCTGTGTGTTTTTCAGTTTCTTGCCTTCAATTTTTGTTTCCATATACTTAGGTTCTGGGATTTGCCTTTAGGACTTACAGATTTTAGGAAGAATTGAAACAAATTCCCTTCTGATCCTAAAAACCCCTTACACCAGCATCTGTTTTGAGTTTAAGCTAAGGTCCTTAAAGCCCTAAAAACACTCTTTTCTGAAATCAACGCCCTCCCATTTAGCCAACATTATGGATATGTTTAGGTGGAGAGTAAATACCCCAACTAAGTTAGAATACTTTAGGCAGGAGTTGTCATCCCTGCCGACGTACATCTTAGGTTGGTTGGGGAGAACGACTCCATCATGCCCATAATAGATTCCATGTCTTTCCTAGTGGTAGCCTTTCCAGAGTGTAGACTTAGGCTCCCACTTGACATCCTTTTCCTAGAAGTTCTACACTGCTACAAACTGAACCTAATGCAGCTTGCCATTAACTCTTACCGAGTTATCAATGGCATAATTGCCTTAGCCAAAAGAGAGAACGCTAGGGTTACCCTTGCCGACATCCAGTATTGCTACAATATGTGTGGCCTTAAGTCAAAGAAGGGTTACATCTATTACCTTAAGTCGAGGTCGACAGAATACAAACTCGTTGCCGACCTCCCAGACTCAAACAAGGGTGCTGGAGACGATTACTTCATCGCCTCGGGCAACTAGGAGTTTCAACCTGATGATAACCTTCACCTCTATCTCCTAAGTCGTACAGTTTTCAGAGAGGGAGACGGTAAGAGCCAAGTGTCACTTTTTTTAGCTTTCATGTCTTTCTTATTTTGATATTCTTGCATGTGACGTCCATTCGTTTTGTCTTTACAATTCTTCCTTAGCCCCCAAAAGACTTCCGAAAAAACTTCTTCCCTAGTAAAGATTTCAAGAAGTTGCTGGACCTGTATGTTAATCAGTGCAAGGCTCCTCTGCTTCTGAATTTCATCACAACTTACAGATCGACTTTGCCTGACGTCCCCAAAAAGAGCAAGTCCCCTCCTTTTGCTATAACTCCTGCAACAACCTCTTCATCTCGGCCAGATCAGGGCTCCACCTCTGATCTAGCAGAACAGCCATAAACCTCGGCTCCACAGCTGATCCCTCATTCTTAACGCAAACACCAACGTCGAATAGTAGCCGCCATCGAGATGGGTCGCAAGAAGGCAGTTGCTGATGATCTTCTGGCCAACATCCCCAATACTGTTACTGCTCAACCATCACCATCCCAGTCTCAGCCAAAACCGAAACCAAAAAGGCTGAAGAAAGCCCAACCCAAGGCAACAGTGACTCAGATTGACTCTGAGGATACCTTGCCGATATCCAAAATTGCCGAGGCGGAAAAAAGTGCCACCGCCGCCAAGAAGAGGCCCGCTGAGGCTGCTCTCTCTGAGTCACTGCGGTCAAAAAGGCCGAGGTTTGAATCCGCGATAACCTCAGGGTCTATGAAATCTGATGTCCCTTGGGCCCCTCCAATCACCATTGAGGACAAGCCGGTCAGAGCCGGCGACAGCGCGACTGACCTCGAAGTCGACGTTGCCCTCTCTACGGCTTTACTCCATTCCAATGATCTCAACCGCAACACCGAGATGAGCGAGTTTGAAAATTTCGCTCTAATGTTGCTACATTCCGTACAAGTAAGCCTCTAATACTTGGTATTTTCATTCTCTATTTTTCATACTTAGAAAATTTTACTAACTTTTGTCCTGTTCATTTCTTCTAGGCGATCCAACATGCCCACTCCTTCACAATGCAAGCCATTGCCATCAAGACGGAGTTCGCCAACAAGACCAGGGAGACTGCTGGCTTGCAAAAGACCATCAACAAGGCTGAGGCAAAGATGAAGACCTTAATAGATCAGGTCGAGGCAGCCAAGAAGGCTCAAGACGAGGACAAGGCCAAGGAAAAGGCTGATGCAGTCGAGGCCATTGCTAAGGTGCTTACGACCGAAAAGAAAGAGGCAGAGGCAAAGATGGTCGAGGCCCAAAAAGAGCTTCAAGATGCCCTGGCCACAAAAGAGGCTGAGATCAAAGTGGTGGACGAGAAAGCGTACACTGAGGGGGCGGCCGACGTTAGAGAAGATTACAAGAAACAAGTCAAACAGGCATACAACAAGGGCTATACCCTTGGTTGGAGGGCTACCCTGAAAGAGTTGGCTGTCCCCGAGGACTCGCCTCTCCGAGAAAATAACCGCATCGTCGTGCCATTCTCCCCAACTCCAAGCTAATCCTAGGATAAGGCTGAGTCCAAAGAGGAAGCTGAGGCCGAGAAGACGGTAGAAGCTGTTGGGGCCAAATCCCTAACTCTGAATGAGCAAGTCTTGAACTTGACTCAAGATGAGGAGGATGAGGCCTCAAAGGATGCCTCATCCCAGAAGACAAACTCCAAGATGCCAATCGCCGAGAGGAGTATTGATCAAACTCTACAAGAGATCGACGCCGAGCTTGAGGCTGAGAAGGCTGTTGAGAAGTTTTCACAACTGTCTTCTAGGGACGAGACACAAGCTGCTGCCAACGCCGATTTATGATCTTTTTTCTTTATTCTTTGTCTATGTAAGCTTTTATTTGGCCGATGTGCCGTTGTCTATTCTGAGCAAGTAATCTCCAATATCGGGCCGAAGTGCCTTTTTGTATTTGAACTCCCTTATCTGAATGCAAGTATAACTTTCTTCTTTCAATGTGATTGTATATTTGTCTTCCTTTTGCTGTCTTCTATGATTCTATATTTAGAATAATTTGCATGTCTTTGAAATACACCTTAACTGTGTAATCTTTTCAGGGTAAAATACCTTGGATATACTTACTAGTAGTTTTATCTCGGCTTTGAACTAACACTTACCAAGGCTTCTGTCTTTCACTATTTTCCAAATCTTGGTAATATGGCAATCTTGGCAATATTTTGCAAATGCTTCTTTAGAAATAACTTTGGCTTAAAATCAACTTGTAAATTGTTCTTAATTTCAACAAGCGTTAAACCAATTTTTCTTTCAACATGACCACGGCTTAACTTCAACTTGTAAATTCTTCTTAAAATTTTAACAAGTGTTAAACCAATCTTAGCTTGTAAATTCCAACTGCCAAGCATCATTCTTCAGCCCTTTGCCCCCTAATGTGAACATAAGTTCCACTTGGGTTCTCATTAAGTATGATGCATTGATCTTGTTGCTGATATTAGATTTAAACGGCGGCTGGCCGAGGTCATCAACCTCGGTCTCCCTGTTAATCTAACTACTCCCTCCGTCCCAAAATACTAGTCCCTTATTCCATTTTTTATTGTCCCAAAATATTAGTCCCTCTTCAAAAATCAAGTACAAAAATAATGTAAATTTCTTATTTTGCCCTTCTTTTAAATTAATAAACAATATAAAAAGTACAATTATGACATTGATATTCCCAAAAAATGTACTATCAAAAGGGTAATTTTGGAAAATCAACTTTTTTCAAATGCAATAATTGTACTACCAAAAAAAGTTGGATTCCCCAAAAGGGACCAATATTTTGGGACGGAGGGAGTAATATAGGTTAATTCAACTTAGTTCAACTCTATTATATGCAAGTAGAAACTCTGTCATATAATAAGTCTAAGTTGTTCGTCATGTTTCAATCAGAAATATCGTCAGCTTAGTTCAACTCTATTATATGCAAGTAGAAACTCTGTCATATAATAAGTCTATGTTATTTGTTATGTTTCTATCAGAAATATCGCCAACTTAGTTCAACTCTATTATATGCAAGTGGAAACTCTGTCATATAATAAGTCTAAGTTATTAGTCATGTTTCTATCAGAAACATCACCAACTTAGTTCAACTCTATTATATGCAAGTAGAAACTCTGCCATATAATAAGTCTAAGTTATTCATCATGTTTCTATCAGAAACATCGACAAGTGACTGGTCAAACATACTACACAAGTTGAAAAAAATCAAGTTAAGACTTTATTATTATTTTGGCTAATAACAAGAAACTTTAAAGAACAAAAAATCTAATGATAGAAAAACTTCAGATTGCAAGTATTCCAGGGTCTTGGCAACTCTTTGCCTTCATTCTCTGCAAGCCGATATGCACCATTGTCCAGGACTGAGATGATTCTATAAGGTCCCTCCCAGTTTTGGCCAAGCTTGCCCTCTCTGGGATCCTTTTTGTTGCCAACGACCTTTCTTAGGACGAGGTCCCCAACTTGGAATTCTCATGGGTTAACCTTTCTGTTGTAAGCCTTGGCAAGCTGCTGCTGGTATGCCCCCCGGCTGAATTACTGCTTTCTCCCTTCTTTTTTCTAGTAGGTCTAGATCTCGGGCTAAAAATGCATCATTAGTCTCATTCTCCACTCCTTGGGTTCTGATTCTTGGGATGCCGACCTCTAATGGGATTACTGCCTCTGTGCCAAAAGCCATGGCAAATGGGGATTCCCCAGTTGATTTTCTTAGCGTCGTCCAATATGTCCAGAGTACACTGGGCAACTCATCTACCCACTTTTCCTTTGCTGCTTCGATCCTCTTCTTGATCCCATCCAAGATGACCTTATTGAATGCTTCAGCTTTACCATTGCTCTAAGGAAAGCTTGGAGTAGAGTAATAATTCTTGATTTTGTACTTTGTACAGAAGTTCTTGATTAGCTTACTGTCAAATTGTGTACCATTGTCTGCAATTATTGCTCTTGGGATCCCAAATCTCGTGATGATGTTCTTCCATATGAAGTTCTTGATATCAATGTCCCAAATCTTTGCAAGGGGTTTAGCTTCAACCCACTTGGTGAAGTAATCTGTTACCACTAGCAAGTACTTCCTTTGTCCAGTTGCTTGAGGCAGTTGTCCAACAAGATCCATGCCTTATTGGGCAAATGGCCAAGGGTTGGACACTAGGTTTAAGTCTGCTGCTGGTTGATATATCAAAGGTGCAATTCTCTGGCACTTTTCACACTTTTTGACATAAATTTTAGCATCTTTTTGCATATAAGGCCACCAATACCCCTTAATAATGGCCCTGTGAGCAAGTGACCTGCCCTTAGTGTGGCTTCCACATACTCCTTTATGTATCTCATTCAAGAAGTCTTCAATAAGTGAAGGATGCACACACCTCGAAAGAGGACCCGTAAAAGACCTTCTTCAGAGATGCCCCTCCGCTATCAGACTGAATCTTGCCAACTTTAGTATGATCTTGTGTGTTTCTTTATGATCATCTGGCAGTTTTTCCTCTTTAAGGAATGTTATTATTGTATCCATCCAGCTTGGTCCCATCTCCACACACATTGTTTCATGCTCTGTGTTTAGTGGTTTTATGCTTGGACTTGACAAGTAGTCCACCATTATCGTCATTGCCTCTCCAGGTTTCATTGCACTAGCCAGGTTAGCTAGAGCATCAGCATGGCTGTTGTCATCTCGGCTAACCTACTACAGTTGGAAATTTTGGAACAAGGCCACTAGTCTGCCTACCTCATTTACATAAGCTGGCATCCTTTCATCTCGGGCTGCATATTCGCCTGTTGCCTAGTTGACGATAAGTTGGAAGTCACAGAAGACTATTACCTCGTCAGCTTCCATTGCTACTGCCAGCTTTAACCCTACGATCAGTGCTTCATACTCTGCTTCATTGTTTGAGGCTCTAAATCCCAAACGAATGGATTGTTCCAGTACCTGCCCATCTGTTGATACTAGCACTACTCCTACCCCCGCTCCTTGTCGGTTTAAACTCCCATCAATAAACAGCTGGAAGGAGTCGCCAATGTAAATACTGCATGGCCTGAGCTTCTCTTCTTTCCTTTGTTTGGCTATCTCCAACTAGGTTTCTCATTGTTCACCTTGGCTCAACAGAGCCTGATGTGTGATGGCACCTGGTGTGAACTCGGCCACGAAGTCGCCCAAAACTTGACATTTGATTGCTGTTCTAGGTCTGAATTCTAGGTCATATTGGCCCAACACTACTGCCCATCTGGCTATTCTGCCTGTTAGATCTCTCTGCTACAGTAGGAACTTCAGGGGATGCTCAGTTAACACCACAATTTTGTGGGCTTGAAAGTAATGATTCAGCTTCTTGAAAGCCATTACTAAGGCCATCGTTAGTTTCTCCAGGGGTAGGTATCTAGTCTCTGCATCAACTAGAGTTTTACTCATATAGTAAACTGCCTTTTACTCTCTCTTGTCTTCTCTGATTACCACTGCACTCACTGCGTGCTCTAAAACTGCCAAGTATAAGAATAGCTCATCTCCTGGTACTAGATTTGAGAGAACTAGAGTTGTGGTCAAATACTTCTTCAAGTCGGCCAAGGCGACTTCGCATTCTTCTGTCCATAAGAAGTCTGTGGCTTTCTTCACTAAGTTAAAGAAAGGTTTACATTTGTCAGAACTTTTGCTGATAAATCTATTCAGGGCTGCAGCCCTTCCAGTCAACATCTGCACTTGCTTTGCCGCTGTTGGGCTCTCCAACTCCAAAATGGCCTTGATTTGATCGGGGCTAGCCTCGATGCCCCTTCTGGTAACTAAGTATCTTAAAAACTTACCAAACCCAACTCCAAATGCGTACTTTGATGCATTGAGTCGGAGCCGATATGTTCTAAGGATGTCAAAAATTGCTTTTAGGTCGGCCAGATGATCTTCAGGTTCCTTGGTCTTCACGACCATGTCATCTATGTATACATCCACTGTTCTGCCTATTAGATGCCTGAACATCTTGGTCACCAATCTTTGGTAAGTTGCTCCTGTATTTTTCAACCCAAAAGGCATCACTCTGTAGCAATACAGCCCTTTTGGGGTGATAAATGCAGTTTTCTCCTCATCTGGGGGGTACATAGCTATCTAATGGTACCCCCTATATGCATCTAGGAAGCTCATTCTTCTATGCCCTGAAGTGGCATCCACCATTTGGTCAATCTTGGGTAGTGGAAAACTATTTTTAGGACAAGCCTTGTTCAGGCTGGTGAAGTCCACACATACCCTCCACTTCCTATTCTTTTTCTTTACGACGACCGTGTTTGATAGCCATGTTGGGTAATTTACCTCTCGTATGGCCCTAGCCTCCAGAATTTTATCCATTTCCTCTTCTACTGCCTCAACATGCATTAACGTCGGCTTTCTTGCTCGCTAGATGACAGGTTTAGCTGACTTGTCCACATTTACTTTATGGCAAGTGACCTCGGGGTCAATGTTAGGCATCTCGTACGGTATCCAGGCAAACACCTCAATGTTTGCTCTCAAGAACGCCTCTAACTCTTTTTCCTCTTCTTTGGCCAAGCACGAGCCAAGAAGGAAGAAGCTTTCTTCATCCCCTTGCTGGACAAGGATTTTCTTCAGGGTTTCCTCACTCTTCTTGGCTAGCTCTTTGCCGACGTCATCCAGGACTTCCATGTCCTCATCTTCAATCTCTGCGGCTTCTGTTTCTCGTATGTTACAGGTGGATTTCATTGCTGCCATGGAGCAATTCTTTGCTTGTACTTGGTCCCTTCTGACCTCCTCAATTCCATGCTCTGATGCAATGTTGAGGGAACAACCCCCATTGCATGTAGCCACGACCTTCCCAAGATAGCATTATAAGGGGAGGGAGTGTCAATTACTGTGAACTCAGTTTTTATTTTCTTGGTGCCAGCCTGCACGTCCAAACTAACTGCTCCCAGAGGCCATGTCGGCGTTCCATCGAACCCGACCATTGGACCATTGGATTGTTCCAGATCATCTTGATGAAGGCCAAGCTCCTTATAACATCTGACATACATGATGTCACAAGACTGCCCTGATCGATCAAAATTCGCTTTACCTAGCATTCTCCAATTTGGAGAGATATTACCAGGGCATCGTTGTGTGGATGCTGCATTATCTCCAGGTCTTCCTCAGTAAAGGACACCACTGGTAACTGGCACTCGTCTGCCCTAGGTCTTTTCTGCCTGACCTAGTACACATGTTGCAAGTGTTTCACCTTCTGAGTCTCTCCACGTATTTCATTCTCATTGACCTTCGAGTGAATCACATTGATCACCCGAGGTCTCCCTGCCTATGGTTGTGGTGCTGGAGAAGACGGTGCTGCTGGTGCCGGAGGTAGTCTTGCCTGCTCTTCCCTTGTCCTGGCCTCGTCTACAAGGTCCCTTAAATGACTTTGCCTTACCAAGTCTTCTAGATGTGCCTTCAGGACTCTGCACCCTTGAGTTGTGGTAAGCATAGTGCTTGCCAAGGCTTCTTCCCATAAATTCACCAGGGGCCCTTACTGGTGCTCTGTAATAGGGTTGATTTCGGATTTTCTCCAAGACTCTGTAAATTGGGATTCAGAATATGGTTGTGACTGCTTGCGCAGCCCTTAACCCTGTCTCTTGTTTGTTGTACCCGCTATTACCTCGGTCTCGCTTCGGCAAGCCATTTGCCTTCTCTTGTTTCGACACCCTTGTCCCTAGCGTGTCTTCCTCGGCCCTCGTATATTTCTTGATTCTAGCCATCAGTTCCTTTATGCTTTTAGGCAGTATCTTTGCCAATGATTTTCGAAGTAAATAATCATCTTTCAGGCCGTTCTTGAAAGACATGACTGCCACCTCTTGGTTGCACCCTGGTATCCGGTTGAATACCTCATAGTACCTTTTAGAATAGGCCCTTAGGCTTTCATCCTCACTAATTCTTAGAGCCATCAGGGAGTCCACCCTTAATGGATGTAGCTTGTTTGTCACAAACCTAGCCACGAACATCTCGGCTAGGCCTTCCCAGGTTTTCACAGTTCCTTTCGGCAACTTATGAAACCAGTCTAACGCAATTTCCCCGAAGGACGAGGGGAACACCTTGCAAAGCAATGGCTCGTTCCCGGTGTATAGTGCCATCGAGTTCAGGCATAGGCCGACGTGAAAGTTGGGGTCCGACTTACCGTTATATATCTGGAACCTCGGCATACTGAACCTTTTCGGGGCCTCAAATTTGTCCAACTCTACCGAGAACGGCGTTCTCGGCTTAACCAGGGAGGTTACCTCGGCATTTTGTTGCTTCCTCTAGAAGTAATCCCTCAGATCCTCCTTGATCCGTCCTGGAGCTCGGTTATCTCCGAATTTCAGCCTTTTCGGCGCACTGCTTCCTGTGTCATTATGAGTCCTCTTGGACCTCTCTCTGTTAGGTGCGTCGAAACAGAGTTCCTTCCCTTGAACATGCCGATGTTCTTTGGGGTTAGCTTCTTTGGTACGATGCGTCCTCCGTGAATCTTCCTTCATTGACTCTCCTTGCCCGACTTCCCTCGAAGGCTGGTAAGAGTGCTCCTTGGTCCTGGTGTGCTGTGGGGCTACTGGAATTGTTTTCTACCCTCCATTCTGGGTATTGTTCTTGGCCGCTGGAATCGGTGTATCTTGTAATGGGAACGGGGGCTGCATGACGTTGTTCTGCATCATGAAATTGACGACCGTTTGCAGGTCCGCCAATTTGTCTGCCATTTCCTTCATCTCTTCGTCCCTCCGCATGCATCTATCTTTCTATACCTGGAGGTCGTTCTCGTTATAATACCCGCTGCGGTCTGATTTCTTTGGTATGTCGCCTTCCTTGCCGACGTGTTTCTCTCCGAGATTCGGATCCCGAGTTTCTTCATTACAATTATCTTCCTCGATGTCAAGGTCAATATGTTTACCACTCCCAGTAGGGATGCCGTCCCCAACATTTTCTTTTCGTCCGTTGTTAGCCATCTATTCCACTATCGTTTCCACAGACGGCGCCAAATTGTATATGTCAATTTCCGACCACACTGCCAGACAGGTGCTCAGCTGGAGAACACTGGCAAAATAGATTAAGCCTGAACGACTTGTCAACAAAAAGAAAAGATTCCGACGATAGTTCGTCCACCCGGGGGCAATTCGACGATCAAGTCAGTTATCTCTCAAAGATAGCAAAAGTGCTTAACTCACTCACTATTCAGAATACAAAAAGCGTACCTTAGACCCACGAGGATGCCTCTCTTTTATAGCCAATACTAACCTAATCCCAATAGAAGTCTAACTTTAATGGACTCTGGCTCAATGCTAATTCTGGACTCCTAGTTAGATTGGGATAAACTCTCTAAGAGTCCTATCTTTATCCAAACTAAAGTCCTCTCTCATTCTAGGACTCTTGTCCCTTATCCGCTTATCTCAGATTCCGTTATATTTGTATATAACCTCGGCCTAGTCGAGATCATCTCGGCGTCATGATCAGGACACATGGAGATGACTAGTTTCTCACAAGAGAAGAAATATCCTCCAAAGCGAACCAATGATAGTTCCTAGGAATGGCAACGGGGCGGGGCGGGGCCGGGGATCACCCTCCCCGTCCCCGATCCCCGATTGTGAAAATCTCCCCGGCCCCGGCCCCGATCCCCGACGGGGAACCTACCACCCTCCCCATCCCCGTCCCTACCGGGGATCGGGCTTCCCCGACCCCGAAAATTCCCCGCCCCCAAATCTGTTTCAACACCCCCATCATCAACAACAACAACAAGAGAATCATCATCAACACATATAAAAATGGACAGATCCACAAAAATATCACAGAGACAGAGAGATAACAACAAGAGAATCATCATCAACCGAATCATCAACACCAACATCAAACAGATTAAATCGGGGTCACAGAGAGAGAGAGAGAGAGAGAGAGAGAGAGTGGACGAGAGAAAGAGAGAGATCTGTGTCACAAACAGATCTGAGATCTACCTCCGACGCCGACGCTTCCCCCTGTACACGATCGGACTACTTCCCTCCGACGTCGACTGCCTCCGACGCCGACTGTCCCTTCGTTATCGCCTCCGACGCCGACTGTCCCTTCGATCTACTGAAAGAGAGAGAGGGAAGATAGAATAGAGAGAGACGAAGTGGAGAGAGAGAGGGGGTCGGGGACTCGGGGCCAGAGAGAAGAGAACGATAGGGTTAGGAGATAGAGTAGAGTCAGAAAGAATTAGTATCATTGATATATTATATATATATATATATATATATGCATATAATTAAGAGGTTTGTTATACATATACATATAAAGGGTATAAAAGTAATTTCATTTCGGGGATGGGGCCGGGGGCGGGGATCGGGCCGGGCCGGGGATCAAACACTGATCACCGTCCCCGGCCCGTGACAGATCGGGGATTGATTTTCAAATACCGTCACCTCCCCGTCGGGGGTATTTTTCGGGGAAAAACCGCTTAAATCGGGGTCGGGATCGGGGATCCCCGTCGGGCCGGTTTCAGATTGCCATCCCTAATAGTTCCAAGGAAAAATGATTTTAATGCTTTTACACATGAGTTAATTTTCATGAAATTCATAGTTTGTATAAATGGAAGGATAAATTTCATTTTACCCTCAATTTATTCCTTGGATATGTAGCTCAAATTAAAGTTATGAAACAAATGGCCGGTAAACTAAAACTGGAACCAGAACAATTCACAAAATTAAAAGTCATTGCACAATTCCAATCCCCATTTGAATTTGAATGATTCACTGTCTATATCAATATTCGTATTAAAACTTACAAAAAGTTTTCCTTTTAAAAATTTTAAAAATTCCAACGTGTGAATAAGACTTTATAATACCTTTAATAAAGATCTTAAGACTTTATAATACCTTTTTAACTATCAATTTGAAATTAAAAAATTAAATTATGAAATTGCGAAACATAATTTTTGAATTGGATAAATACTTTCAATTAAGAGTAATGTTATATACAAGGTAGTTTTTCAACTATCACATCATTTTTTGGATGTTCAATATAAAATTGAGAAAATTCAAAAAAAAAAAAAAATCTCAAAATTTGACCTCAATAACAAATAAAATTATAATTTTTCAATTGTTTTAATTTAAATCGTAAACTTTAAAATGGTATAAATTCTAACTATTCATTATATAACTAATGAAGTAAGAGCAATTTAGATAATTTATCTATTTTTTTCTCTTTCATTATTGTTGACAACTACCTCTTACCCTAATTATTGTCCATCACCATACATCTTCTTCCCCAGTCCACTATTATCGGTCAATCTCTCTTTTCCGTTCATCCCTATTCGTCATATTTCCCAGCTCATTGTCACTTTTCTCCTTTCTTCCTCAGTCCATATTCAATGTCGCCGCCCCGACAATAAGTAATTAAATTGTTTGAATTACTTCAATTTCAATAATTATTGATGGTGGGAATTAATACCATTTCAAAACAATTGAAAATTTAGGAGTTGATTTGCCACCAAGTCAAATCCTAAGATTTTATTTTATTTTATTTTTTTGGAGTAAATTACATTGACAGCTCCTGAAATTTATATTTATTATAATTCATTATCACCTTTTGAAAATTATATCCCCTCCCTGAGGTTTAAAGTTTCATTACAGATTACTCCCTCAGTTAGTTGGCTGTTAAGTCAACCAACAGATTTTGCTGATGTCAGCAATTTAATTTTTTTAAATACCAAATTTTCTCTCACTGGGTAAATTATATTGACACCCCTCACATTTTAGAAATTACAATCCCCTCTCCATGGTTTAAAGTAGCATTATCAATTACCCTCTCGGTTAGTATTAGTTGAAAAAAATATTCATTGAAAAAAAAAATTAATTGGAAAAAAAATTAATTGAAAAAAATTTTTGTTAGTCAAATTTTTAAATTTATGTTTAAAAACCAACGTAAAATTATTTTTTGAATTTATGTTTTTTCCTCGAATTTACAAATTGAGACAACCATTTATAAAGCAAAAAAATTATCAACTAAGTTTTATGATAGTTTTTAAAATTTTTGTAAATATAAATTGAAAACTGAAAAAGAAATTGTTACCAAACAGGTCTCAGATTGTAAAAATATCGTAAAATTAACAAATAATTAAATAAGTTACCAACGTAAAAAATGACTTATCAAAAGATTCTTAAGCTATGCATGGTTTGATTTTTAGAATTTTTTTTAAAAAATTAAAAATTAATTTGGTTAAGAAATAAAAAATAAAAAATAATTATCATTTTTATATAATTTTTATCTTTCAAGTGGTTAGAAATAATTTTTTACAAACTAAATATATTTCTTCATATTTGTTTTCATTAAATTAGTTTTTTTTTAAATGCCAAGGGGGATCCGTATTAAATTGAAACCTCAGGAGTGTCAATGTAATTTACCCTTTAAAGTATATGTAAAGGTTAAGGATAAATATGTCATTTTAACTTAAAAGTTAACACCGTTAAATAATTACACTAATAGGGAGTCAGTATAATTTTCCAAATGTGAGAGAGAATTGTAATAAACATAAACTTCAGGGCCGTCGGCGTAATTTACCCTTATTTTTGTAATTTCTTCAAAAAAAAAAAAATAGTTTGGGCACTATTTTTGTGATGCAAAAAAATAACTGATCTCTTCGCGCCACTCGCAACGAACCTGCAAACCCTAAATCCAACTTTCCTAAGTGAAGATCAACAACAAGAGGCCCTTGATCTCTCGGTCTCGAAGCTTAATCAATCTCTCAACTTGGAGCACAGTTCTAGAGTTAGGGCTTTGGACAGTGCACTCTCTTTGATGTGCTTCAAAGCTCCACAGGTCAGCCCTCACTCAAAAGCTTTTACTTTGAACCATCTAGTGTTGCCTTTAACTGGAAAGTTGTTAGTTTTAAGAGTTTTTTTTTTTTTTTTTTTTCAATTTTATCTCTAAACTATCAATTTCATCTATTTAGTCCCTAAAATTTCTGATTTTAGTTCATATGGTCCAATAGGAGATACTTCATCCAAATCAAGAATGGTGACAAGCAAGTACTTTTACAATTTAGACAGCCTAAATCATACAACCAAACACACATTGGACAACTTACACCCTACAACCAAAAACCCATCTTCTTTTCTACTTCTCATTTCAAAACAGTGAAAGTGTTCGATTATATGATTTAAGTTGTTCAAATTTTGAAATGAATTTTGTACCCATTAAATTAGGTTTTTCGGTTATTGATTTTGACAACCATATCCAATTGAACCACATCAGCCGAAATTACTAACTTTAGGGACTAAGTAGATGGATTAATAGTTTAGGAAGGAAGTGGAAAAAAATGACAATATTTTACGGGATAAAAGTGAAATAAACCCTAGTTTTAAGTGACTGTGTGGGTTGTTTAGGTGTTTGATCTGGCGATCGAATAACTGGTGAAGACAGTTGTTACTGTTCTGTCTTTGTTGATTACTTGCAAGGCATTGCGGTTTCATAAAACAGAGTTTTTGTGGGTTGGTATTGGAATTTCAAGCCGTGATTGTGCTGAATTGATTGGAGTGTGGGCTGATGTTTTGGGGAAATTAGAGGGACCTAGTGGTTTTGTGGAGTTATATTTCCAATTTCCAGTTTTAGTACTCATAAATCTGTAGATATTGCTAAATTATGCAATCTATGTTGCTGGGTAAATGTTAATTTGGTAAATAAACTCTCTGTTATGCAATCCATGTCCAACATGTATCGAATACTGACACGTTGCGGACATATGTCCATCTGTTCGATATGCCACATTATGTTAATTTTTTGCAAGAAATGTTGTGGACACTTGAGGAACTCATATCTTATGTTCGGTTTCCCCTCGGGACACATTTATCCAAAAAAAAATTTAAATAATAATTATAGAAAGCAAATTTGGGGTCAAAAAATGAAAGTGCACTCACAAAAGGGTAAAGTTTGTTCTAATGTCATCATCAAGGCTTATGTACAAAAAGTACTCAAGTTCTGTAATATAATAACATACACAGAGAGAGAGAGAGAGAGAGAGAGCACTGAAGATTAATGCTTGAAACACCTCTTATTACACAGATTATTAATTTACTTTTACATAGAAAAAGCTATGAAACAGCATCTCTGAGAAATTTTCCCCAGGAGCTGAAGGCCTTTTGGCCTAAAAACTTCTACACACTGAAACCTTTGAATTTGACTGTATTTCGCCACATCCACCTCTATATGTATGAGGCATAATTGAACACCACAACAGCTCATTTATATATATATATATATATAGGAACTTTATTTTTTGCAAATCACCTTTTGATTCTATATTCAGCGAAATGGTATATATGTAATATGACTGTACAGTTGAACCTCCAACCCAAGCAGATCACTTGAACACCAATCATCCTAAAATGTTCTTTTAACCACTGAAATCCCGGTTGGATTACCGCCCCATTCTTCAAACACAACCAACAAATTCCCACTTGATTTCAGCCATGAGCGTGGCACGTGGTACCTGAAATCGACAACCTCATCACATTTTCTAGAATATGCAGAAAAACAACAGACATCATAGTAACCTGTAAAATTTCTTACCATCTCTGAGAGGATTGTCCGCAATTAAATCTACATTTTTTCTCGGTAAAAGTTCCAGCGTAGCTGCAGGCACCACAGTTACCATTTGCTTTGTATCCGGGCCAGTGGCGCCCGATGCTTTGACCATTTACCCATACTTCACCTTTTCCCATGGTATTCATATCCAGAGCTAATGGATCATTTCCTGCTGGTGCGTTGAATGTAGTCTGGAAAGATTGTTCAATGAATTAAAAGCTTCTTATATGAATTCATTTGTGCAGCTATGGATAATGGAACTTATAAGTATCAACAAAAAGGCGTTAACAGGGGGTTTGGGATGATTATTACCTTGTACCATGTCAAGGGTTGTTTTGTAGCCAATAGTGATCCCTCAGCCCACTCAACAGAGGAACTTCCATCAAGTGTATGCAGTTTTAAGCCCTCGCCTTTTAGACCAACCTACATAGAAACATCAATCTTAATTTTTATTGCTTGTTTATGAACTATATAACTTCTTTTCCCATATCATGCTTTATTTTCATCCCGGTATCCCTTTATTATTATTATCTTCTGATAAATTCTGGTATCCCTTTATTATTGTTTTCACCAATCGATTTTGAAGGAAACTTACTGGTTTCATCATTGCCTCGGACTTTTACCATTTTGAAATGTAGAGTATACTTGGAAACAGAAAATGGAAGCAGAAAACTCATGAAAACAAAAACAAACCTTGTAAGACCACTGTTGCTTTGTTAAGTCTCTTGTCCCCTCATTGAGGCCTTTCAGTGTGACCGGGCCAAGAACCCCCGTGTTCCATGTATCATAATGCACACCAACATTCTGAAATCGATCCAATAAAATTTAGATGGACTCCATTACTGTCATTAACATCTTAAGAATCTAAACTTTTATCAGAAGACTAACCGGAAGGCCAACAGCAACACTTAGTAAAGAAATCTTGTTAATTCCGGCTCTCAACTTCACAGTGCTGCTATATGTCAGTTTTGGATTCTCTAGCGACCCAAACACGGTTCCTGCCAAAAACATGTATTAGTAAATCAACATACAGGTTAAAGCTCATTTCATGAATGTCTTTTCCATTTTTTGTTAAAATTACTAAGTAAGTTCATTTACCTGATAGTTGACCGTTGATGAAAACGTGCAAAGCATGACCTGCTGACATAATGGTCAGTGTAGGATACTGCCCGTTCTTTAAGAATCCTTCACCCGGTTGTATATTCACACTGGCATGAGCAACAAAGTTCCCGAAACAAGAAAATCATTGTCAAGTTTCAAACTAGACTACAATGAATTTTTTTTCTTTTTTTTTGGGATAAAAATTATGCCTGAACTATATACTAAAACAAATTAAACAATACTCACTTTGTCAGGTACCAGAGATAGTCCGAAGTATCTCTTGTGACGCTTATTTGTTCCAACAACCCAGCTTTTGCAATGGTGTCTGAATCATCAGCAGAGACTGTTTGCTCGGTGGAGGACTGCCAAGAGAATCCACCACTCGCTGGTGTCATCTTTGGCTGATAACTACTAGCGGTAATCTGTAAACAATTTTGATTGAATGTTAAAATCCGTTTCAGAAGCTTTTAAATGAGGAAAACTATGTCACACATCTGATATTACAAGGATGACTTGGATAAGCATTAAATAATTGTTAAAAGATTGTAAAAAAAAAAGAAAAGAAAAGAAAACTTCCCTACCTTTGCGGTGTTGAAAATTGCATTTTTGCAGTCAGGGAGAATGCTGACAGACCAAGGAGGCAAGTAATATTGTGCATTCTGAAAGGTCACTGTTGCCGGAGAGTTGGTGTCGTAGTTGGCAAGGAATGCAGCACAAGCCGACCTCGTCTTGAACACGTGAACCTAGAAATGAAAAATAAATCAACAAAGAGTGAGTTTCAATTGTCGAAAAAGCTACAAATGTCGAAAACCACAGTATATATTCATAGCTTTTGCTTAATCTACCTCTAGATTATTGCCAGGCCAAGTCACTGTGGGATATGAGGAAACCAAAGCTGGTTCACATTGCTTGATGGCTTTATGCAAATTTGTCAAATGCCCCCATTTTGGTTCTCTTAGTAATCCTTCAAGATAACAAATTATTCTATCATATATACATGCACGATAATCCTACTGATGATCTCACAATATATGTGTGTCTATACACGCATGTTTTTTTTTTCTTCGGGTATCGTACCATATTCATCAATCGGAGCATCATAGTCATAGCTAGTGGCGATGAAGAGACCAGCAGCTGTCCGTCCAAAATTTGTTCCGCCATGGTACTGATACAGAAGAAAAAAAAAAAATCATTGTACACGGGCTGATTTATTTCTATAAATAAAATAAATTGGAATTGACTTACCATATAATAATTCATGAATGAACCATTATTTTGTATAAACCTAGCAACTGAAAATGCCAAGTCTTCAACAGGTCTGTACGGAACTGCACCACCAAATTGTGTGTACCTGAGAAAAAAACAAAACAGAGGAAACAGAGGAATGAGAAGAAAGAGCATAAGAAAGGAATCGGATAAACTTGAAGGAGTGTTTTAATATCTGTGTGACCAAACAATTTAAATTAACCACAAAGAAAACTCCCAAAATTAAAAAAGAATAAAGAAAGAAGAAGAGAGTTTTGGTTGGGTATTAAGTATCAACTGTGACTTACCAGCCAGTCCAATTTTCAGTAAACATTTTCGGTTTGTAATCCTTGTTCGGTTTGAAGCCTTCGCAGTAAAAACCATTGCAAGTATCTATCTGTGAAAAGATCAAAAGCATTGATTGTTTGAGAGAGAGAGAGAGAGAGAGAAGAGAGTAGAAGCTTCTTTTATTAAATTAATCACTCAATTATTTGTTATTTTTCAATTTAATAAAGAAATTGACATCTCAACCCAAATATTCTTATGAAGAAACAAAAAGACAACCTGATCTTTTTATATTTTTCTGAACTCTAAGACAAGAGAAAATGAAAGAAAAATAAACATTAAAAAAATAGATGGGGGACCCTTAATAACTGAATTGTATCATCACCATTCCATTCAAGGCTACCCCAAGTGGAAAAGACAATGTGTAACTACCACCTAGGGATGAAAATGACAAAAAAAAAAAACAGTATATTAAGAAAACGATGCTTTCACGTGCACAGAAACTGGTCACAGAACCCTCACAAGGGAACCGATTTCTGTGCACATATTTTTTTTCTTTTTTCAAAAAGAATCAGAATCGCTTACAACTGGGTCGGGAGCATCCTCTTGTTTGCACATAACCCATGGGACACCGGTGTTAAGACCGACAGCCATTTGTGCTGCCCATTTCGTATAAGCTTTACCGGGTGCCCCAATTTCCCACTCTACTGGTCCATATTCATTCTCTATCTGTCATTTTCAATTAAAAAAAGAGAAATAATTAAAACAATTACAAAAATCATTTCTAGACGCATAGTAAAGACTAGGAATGAGGCAATTTTCAAACCTGAGACATTATAATTGGACCTCCCTGAGTTTGAAACAAGTTTTCTGACTTCATCATGGTGACAATTTTCTCTGTGAATTTTTGCATTGCCGCCTTAAAACACAGTCAAACATAAATATACAAAAAAATAAAAATTAGTAAATTAATATACGAACCTACCAACCATTTTGAAAACAGGAAAAACAGTTCATTTGAGTTGACAAACCTTGAAAGGACCATTGTCTGTTCTGAAAGCAATGCCTGGAACATATTTCAGCCAAACAGGAAATCCCCTGTTTCAAAACAGAGCAAAAAACAGAGAAATGATTGAATATAACATACAATATGTACAATAAAAGAATATATATTATGAATGGTGTAAGAATTACCCAAAATTCCATTCAGCACAAATATAAGGGCCGATTCGGAGATGAACATAAAGGCCTGCTTGTTGCACTACCTTGATGAATTGAACTAGATCATACCTCCCAGCGAAATTATACTGAAAATTATTATAGAACAAAATTGTGAGATTTTCAATTTAAAAAAGCTTTATATATATATATATATATATATATATTAAGAGCAAGTGATAAAACAGTGTAAAATAAAATGGGTTTTTCATTACTTGTCCTTGAATAGGCTCATGCCCATTCCAGAAGACATAGGTTTGTATGACATCCAATCCTCCATCTTTGGCCTTCCGTATAAGACCAGGCCACATCTGCAAGCAACCCAAAAAACTCAAAAACATAAGAACAAAATCAAAAACTAAACTTCAATGCATTGCTCCAAAATAATAATAATAATAATAATAATAACTAAGCAAAAACAAAAACAAAAAATAACTACTCTTGTACGTGCACCAAATATAATCACAAAATCAGACACAAATGCAGTTTGGTGCAACTCATGACCTCCTTATATCTTCTCATTTCTCCTTCATCTTCTTCATCCTTTTTTTTTTTTTTTTTTGGAAATCTGTAAGTGTTTTAGAACAATTTTTACTTACCGATTAACTTAAATAAGTTAAGAAAAAATTACTATTGAGAAATAGCGAAAAAATGTTTTTAGCTTATATTTTCTGATTATCAGCTGCACCAAACATGTCCATAATCTTGTGTTGGAGCCCAACTAGTTTAACAAAATTGTGCCAGATTATATGACACAATATTCTACGTAAACAAAATCAAACACAAACTTTGAGTTGACACGATTGTATGATCGATTTATTTGCTCATTTTTCAAAAAAAAAAAGAAAAAAGAAAAAGAAAAAGAAAAAGTTGGGAAATACCCATCAACAAGAAAGGCAAGAAAAATCTGCAGAAACAAATATAACAGTGTACATGTATAGATATGAATGTGTGTGAATTGGAATGGTACCTCAGGGGTGCTTCTTGGATAGTGAATTGAACCAGAAATGAGAATCCTTCTTTGGCCATTAATGCTGATGGCTCTGCCATCATATGACACAGAGGCTGTCACAGAAGAAGAAAAACAGAGCCACAAAAACAGGGCTATGGACAGTAACATTTTCATGATTCTCAACATTGAAAAGCCAAAAGAAAAAAAGAAGACGAAATCAAATAGTGCACTTTTTGTCTATGTTTTTGCACTTTTGTTCTTTAGTTTTCTCTGTATAGAAATGAAAAGGGAATGTCTTCTTTCTTTATTCCTCTGTTGAGAAAAAGAGACATATGATATGATAATAATGTATAAACAGAGAGAAAGAGAATTGTAGAGTTGAGAGTGGTGATGATGGGGTGGGATGGTTGAGTTTGGGGACTTGCAAACTGCTTTATATTAAGGAAAATGGGACCTACTTAAAACTCACCCTGTCTGACACGAAACTTAAAGTATCATCCAATTAGAATATGAATCAAAGTCAGGCCTGTCTCCAAAATCTCACCCTGTAATACATTTTCAATAGCTCAAGAAATTGAGAAAGTTTTGAAGGCTCTCTTCGCTTCACGGACTGGATAATGAGTGAATATAATTTAATGGATTGCTTGTATTGGATGACTTGGAACTGAAAAAAGAAATGTATTTTTTTTAGTCCATATAATAAAAGAAGAGATAAATGAAGTGAAATGAGAAAAAAATTAAGAAAAATTTATTTATCTAATAACCTCTATTTTGAATCTCTCCAAAGCTGGAGAGATTGTGAGATATGGGAAAAAAACTAAATACTATTTTGTTATAATACTAAAACTATCATTTTAAATATAGAAGAAATAAAAAGACTAATACTTATTAAAGGTAATTTGATTGCAATTTTTTTTTTCTTTCCTCTCATAATTTGCATAATCATTTTTTTTCTTTTCTGTCAGAGGTTATCAAACGTTGTCTTAGCCCTGGGACTATTTGGTTCTGGATATTTAGCTGGATATGTTGTGTATCTTATATTTGTTAGGGTAAATTATGTAAATGATCCTTATAGTTTACACGATGTGTTTTTTTAATCCCTGTTATTTTAATTTGCTCTATTTTGCCCCTTAATTTAATAAATTGTGTCATTTTAGTCTAATAAATAATGATTGTTAAGTTTGGTAGATGGAAAGTCTACATAATGTGTCAATTTGGTCCCTGTAGTGTACATAATGTGTCAATTTGGTCCATATTATTTTAATTTGCTCGATTTTGACAGTGACCAAAATTGACACATTGTGTAAACTATATAGACTAAATTGACATATTGTGTAAACTACAAGAACCAAATTGACATATAGTTTGACTTTCCGTCCACCAAACTTAACAATCGTTATTTATTAGACTAAAATGACACAATTTGTTAAATTAAGGGGTAAAATTGAACAAATTAAAATAACATAGAGTAAATTGACACATCGTGTAAACTATAAGAACTATTTGTATGATTTACCCTATTTGTTATGTCATGAGATAATATTTAGAAATAATTATTCTAATGAATTTTATTTTTATTTAAAAATGTAAAGAAAGATAATTATTCAAAAGGCTATTTTGTCTTTTGTCAATTATTTACTAAATAAGACAATGTTAAATTTGACTTTTAAAATTTTATTTATTTATTTCTTTATTTTGAGTGGGGCTTGTAACATGTTTCAGTCTTAATAAAAAAAAATTTGTTAACCAGCCAAAAAATTAAATTCTATTGAGAAACCCAAGTGCAATATTTGTTGATCCCCTGTAATATAGTTAATAAGATAGTATACTCCTTGTAATAATTACAAATTAATATTTTAACAAATATATTAGTTTGGTGTCTCAATCACCAAATATATCTTGTAAATATATTTAGCAAACTCCTTTGTTATCAATTTGGTGTAATCCCCCTTTTCAATCAACGAACTCCCCTGTAATAATTTACTAGACATCAAATTTTCTAAGACTTTGTTGATCCCTTTTCCTTGTTTACACGTTACTATTAACTATTTTTTATATTTTGTAATCATAACCACAACAATTAAGCATCATCTAATAAATCAAGTACTTGTAACTATTAGTATTAAAGCACCATTTTTATTTTGTGAGAAATTCATTGAATATCATCTAATGAAGTTGTTTAGCATTTGGGGCCAATTTGGTCAATTTACTATAATTGAGAGCTCAATTCTCTTCTAGCTTTTTTATCCCCCAGCCCCCAGAATAGAATTGTCCCACATGAGGGACTAATAGCCTAATCGTACTACCGTTATACTGTGTTTAGTTGGGAGATTTGGAGAGGGATTTAGAAAAAGAAATGAAAAAAGTAGGTGAAATGTGAATAAAACATGCCTATATTTCACTTAGTTTCACATACCTTTTTCCTTTCCCTTTCCAAATCCTTCATCAAATCCCCCAACTAAACACAACATTAATTTCCACACCAAATAATGAATTAATTGTTATGTTAGATATGGAATCTGATCCCGTGCCTCAACACCTCCCAAGTTCAATGAAGTATACATGTGAGACGGCGTTTGAGTTTGGTATGGCTATTTTGGGATCGATTTCAGTAATCTAAATTATTATTTGTTAGGCCTTAATAGGATTTGTTGAATAGAATATTCATGTAAAAAATAAAAATGATCAAATATCGATAGTTATTTATTTAAATTGTATTACAAAAAATAAATGACTATTCTTAAAATTATTTTTATCGTCTATTTTTTTAAAAATAAATATAAATCTAACATATAACCACCAATGTCCAATTATCTTTATTTTTTGCGTAAATATTCTACTTAATAAATCTTAAAAAGTGAACGGTTTGAATTATCGAAATCAGTTTCAAAATGGGTCTATTAAGAACAAACGTTCTCTCAAATTGAGATGATAATTTGAGTGAAGTCACACCCAGTTTGAATATACATTATTAGATGGACTCTCTACTTATACTGTTTAAGTTTTTCAGTAGGTACGGATTTTAAATAATATATGTTAGACTCTGATATTACATGTGTGGACTCTGAAGTTTCTCTTAATGGATTGGGCCAATCTAATCGATAAGAAAATATTTGTAAATATCAAAATAATTAAATTAAATTGGACAATCAATACAAATCACAAACCCAACACTACCAATCTTTGTAATTTTGAGCTTGACAAAGATTGAAGATCTAATCTCTCAATTGAGTGTACAAAATCGCAGAACTGAATCAGTCCAATTGAATGACAACCATTGCAATTGCCACCGTAAAATTTAAAAAAAGAAAAAAGAAAAAAGAAAAAATTGCTTTCTTGGATGCATGACCCATGCAAAATGTCATTGAAAGTAACGGGATAAATTACACTTACCTCCTTGAGGTTTCTGATAATTGTAAGGACTTCTCTTGTGGTTTCAATATTTACAGAAACCTTCCTTACTTTTGAAACTGTTATTAAGATTCTCCCATCGTTAATCTTCTATTAGTTTATTTAACAGAATATACTGATATCATGCATTATGACTCAAAAATTCCAAGATTGCCCTTATATATTCAAATAGTAAATTTCACTCACTTCTTTTGAGGTTTTACAAAAAATTAATAAAGACCCATGCATTATTTTAATAATATTGAACAAAATTATTAAATTCTATAGAATATTTAAAAAAAATTCTAAATTGTTAAGATATTATAAAAATATTTAACAAAAAAAATATATAATTTTCATTGATAAAATATTTAAAAAGAAGTCATATCTCTAAAATTAATGATATCATAGATAATACCTTAATAATTTCACAGTAGATTTATATCATACTACATAAACAACGTAAAATTTATCATTTGAACTAACGTATTTATTGTTTGAATTATTTTTAATAAAGTTAAAACAAATTAACTTCTTTATTTTTTATTTTTAAAAAATGAACTCCTTGGATCCATGGGGTAATCCTTGAATATTACATATATTTGTACTTGGATCATGTGTCATGTTTTACTCTATAATTTGGATATGTTTTCAATGCTCTATGTTTTGCTCTATAGCGTGAGAGAATCTTAAGCCTATCGTATTCGGTTCATCAATATACATAAATCTATAATAATAATAAAAATTAGAGATTAACGTATTATATCTTACATGTGTTATTAAATTCTAACTTAGATCAATAAAACGTGTTTAAACAATAAATAGAAATTCACTCTATTATAAAAGAAAATCGTTGCTCATTTCATTACATAGAACCAAAACCTTTATAATGGCAAGCATATATATAGTAGAATAACTACACATTACCTTATCTAAAAAAAAAAAAAAGAAACAAAGAAAAGGCCAACAAATTAATCACCATCAAACCTTGTACTAAATTAAATACAGTCCTTTATTTGAAAATTACAAAACAAAATATAGAAGATATCAATTTTTATTTTTTAAAAAGACCGCCAATTTTATGAATACCTATTTTGAGAAATTAGAGTTTGGATAAAATCTAAAAATACATGTTTGAAAAATACCTCTATTTGGAGAAATTATCCCTTTATTTTATTTCTTTCATTCTTCTTTTTATTTATTCCCTCATTTATTTTTTTATAGTGTCACTGCAACCAATAGTAACATCACATAATTTATTATTATTATTATTATTATTTGTTCTCTTCTCTCATCCTCTTTCCTCTATTTTTTCATCATTTTTCTCTCTCGTCAATGCTAGCTAGCATCATCCAATACCATAGCAACTTACGAAACATGAATTTTTTTTTTGTTTGTAAACATATTTGTGTGTTGAATTTTTTTAAAGAAAAATAAACATAATAAAATTTCAAATTTATAATAAAAAAAATTAACCTATAAAAATTTGCCAAATGCTACCTTATAAATATATTAAAAAAAATTATCATTTTTATCTTTTTACAATCCTAAATTATTCTCAAATTTCAATTTCCAATCAATGGATATTAAAAAAAAAAAAAAGGTCAATATTTCTCACCTTATTAACAAAAATTTTAAAAATAAATATGAAAGTAAAAAAATATCAAATCACATTACAATAAATTAAAATTAGTTGATAGGGAATGAAAGATAAGGAAATTATTTAAAAATAATAAACTATTTAAATTTGTCATTTCTTAGATCTAATTAAAATGAAATTTTACTTGAAAAAATAAATTATTTGAAAATAATAAAATACTCCATCTTTGTTTCTCTCATTTAAATTATTTTTATTAAATTAAATATCAAAATTAATTCAAACAAGAAACATGAATATTCTTTCTTACTTTCATTAATGGTTTTTTTTTTTTAACTTATAAAAGTTCAAAAATTATAGCGGAAAAGAGAACAATGTCAAGGAAATACAATAAAAAATAAATAATAAAAATAAAAATAAAAAATTGTGAGAAATAAAATGATTAATATATAGATAAATTAAACTTAGTTCCCTTGAGGTTATGAGTAGTATTTAAAGGGTATTATGGTCATTTACACAACTAAGTTAACACCGTTTGGTCTAAATTAATGGGAAAGGAAAATCTTGACAATGTTAAAAAAAGTGAAGAAGGTCAATGTAATTTCAGTATAACGGTTCTGATTTAGACCCCGACCCATTTAATACTCTTAGATCCGGGATTCTATACTTTTAATTGTTGTACATTTCCTTTGTCGTCTTGATAATAGTCGAGTTGAGTTATTAATCGTGTTTGAAACAGGTTGAAAGTTAGTTTTTCAAATGAGTTGTTGTTCTGTTTTCTACTTGTTCGCTCGAGTTGTCTTTGAGATCTCCTAGTATTTTGTGGGTCCACAAAAGTCCTAAGAATAGGGTATATATTGTTGAAAAGGATTGTGGATGTGCATATATTGTTGGATTGTATTGGAAATTCATTCTTCAAATGTGATTTTGAAAATAAAAAAGGTTTTGTTGAAAAATCAATGATGTTGGTTTATAAAAGAAAAGGAGTTGGATTTTGAAAGCATATGGAAAAGTGTATCTGTTGACGATAAAAGTTGAGTTAGATATTTATTATCACTCACATTTTGAAATTTTGAGATTTTATTTATTGTTGAAAAATTATATGTTAAGTAGAAATATCTGTTTTGGGCTATCGATGGATGATAGCTTAAATTATTATAGAAATTGCTTAAGTATTAGACTAAATTGAAACTAATTTCTTATACATCTTGCATCGAGCATTGCTTTCTACTTGAACATTAAAAATGTATTATTTTTTAGAAAAATGGGTGTATTACCTTGGTGAATCTGGTTAAGAGGTGTGGTTGTAGTTATTATGTTGGCATACATGTCCTTGGTGAAAGCTCAAAAATATGCGCAGTTAGGTGCCGATCCTTCAGGTTAGTACTAGTAAAATGGTTTTGGTAGTGTTTGTATAGCCCACTAGCAGACAAGTACCTAGAGATTCCCAGTATTTTATATTCACTGCCTTATTTTCTTATATAAATGTATATCTTCATGAATCAAAATTTATTAATAATTGCATGGAATTATTTTGAGATGGAAAAGTATAATATTTTTGGCAAAAAAACATGGCATCACATTGCATTCATCTTATGACTTTGTTAAGTTTCATACATTGTGTTTAAATATCTCTTCTGAGTTTTAACTCACCCTACGTGGGAAATAACTTTCAGGTGATGATGATATGCCTCCACTAAGGACATAGCAAGGGAGGACTTGGAGCCAAGGGCTTCTTTGTTTTCTTTTGACGTAATTATTTTTATACAAGCCTTGAACTTTAACTGTATTGAGTTGAACTCACTTTTGTTGTATCCAAGCATTGTCTTGGAAAGATATAGTCATTTGGGCATTAACTTATTTGTATAAATTTTTATTTTAGTTCGCCCATATGTGGCATATACTATAAATTCAGAATTTAGGATTTATGAATGTATATTTACATATGTCATCTTTTGTACGGTAAAAGTATATAAATGAATGGTTATTATTTCGTATGTTATATTTCTATTGAATATCATGAGATGGGTTATCGTATTATTTTGGGGCGTTATATTCAGAAACTATAGGGAAAGTTCTTGTAATTGTCAAAAACTTAAGAGAGTTGGCTGTAATTTACCCATGCAAAACGTCATTGAAAGTAACATTATTAGGATCAATTTTCATATTTTAAAGAACAAATTCATTTTGCTTTTTTATGATGTGAGATCAGAACACCTTATCCTTTTATATTTTGAATATAATCAGAAAGTCTCCATGTGACTGTAGACTAAAGTGCAACCCTTAACTCCTGAATAATATTATATATACCAATTGGTATATCAATTATTGTATTAACAGATGATATTGCATAATTTTAGAGATTTTGGATATTTGTAATTTGTTAATGGGTGGGGTCAATAATACTATCATAATATATGTTGGTACACTAATTGGTATATCAATTAGTGCATGTAGCACCACTGATTGTTATCATCATTTTTTACACTGAAATATCTATTCTACCCTTTATTATCTTTATATTCAAATATCATGACATGCAAACATTTATATTCCACATTTGAGTAATACACATTGTTTGGAAAATTGAGATAATTAAGTAAATTTATTAGGCAAGAGGTACCATAGATGTGTCCTTTGATATCAATACACATTTAAATACAAAATATCTAAAAATAGTATAGTAATTTTATCACCTCCCAACATTATTAAAATTTCCATTATTAAAAAAGAGATTAATGTAATTTTGTAAAAATTATGAAACTAACTATAATTTTTGGATAAATTATACGATTCACCCATATAGTTTGATTCCAATTTTCCTTTAGTTCCTATTGTAAATTTGAGTAATTTGATCCCTCAACTTTAAGTTGAGTTTTTATTTTGATCATTCCATTTGAATTATAGTCAAATTTTTTATTTTTTATTTTTATGTTTACACTTCAGGACATTGAGATGTTACAAAATCATTAATTTTGATATCAAATCTAAAGAGAATGACAGAATTAAAACTAGACTACACGTTTAGAAATCAAATTGTTCAAAATAAAATAATAAGAACCAAAATAAAATTTGAACCAAACTCTAGAATTTAAAAGTGTAATTAATACATAATTTTTTTTATTACTTTTGAAAGACATATTGAAAACTAGGAGTGTCGGGGGATATTCTCATCCGGCCTAACCGACCGAACCGAACTAATCTGTCGCATTTTGGATGGATGTGTGATGATGACAAGCGGACGGTTGCGGATTGATTTTTTCCAACTCGCCTAGTTTTGGACGGATGGCAAATTGAGCTTCCTTTGACTACAACCGAATCGCCAAACTGCGAGTACCCCTAATAATTTGCAAGACATTATGTTTTCAATTTGTTTAGACATTTTGTTTATGTTTTTAATTAAAAAACGAGTTTAGATATTCTGTTGTGCTTCGAATGTGTTTTCAATTTGAAAATCCTTTTATTAAAAGCTAAAAATATCTATTTTCTTGATCCTATCTCCCTCCGCCATTTTTAACCCTTTTAAGCGTGCAAGCTTGGGTTTCATCTATTTTTGCCCACTTTCTACCGCTAGTACCATGTACCAAAATGTAGAGCTGGGCGAGAGCTTTATTTTAATTTGAGCGGATCATCTTTTCGCCGCCAACGGTTTTTTCAACTTGTCTCCTCTTCGCTTCAGGAGGTAGGGTCTATTTCTTAAACTCGATGTAAGTTTGGTAGTTTATTCGTGGTGTATTTTGTAAATATAGATTTTGAGGTTATTTGGGTTGGGTTTGAAATTATGTTTGTAGGTTGAGGGTTTATCTAACTTGGGGGTTGTTTGGTTATGATTTTGCTATTAAATCTATTTTCGATATACAAAATTACATATAGATTTCCAAAGGTAGAAAATCCCCAATTTGTGAAAAAGCCTAAATGATATTGTTTGTGGGAGTTGGGTTGATTTTAGAAAATAGTTTGGTTGGAAGGGGATGGAATTTGAAAACGAGTATTATTACTCTTTTGGAAAATCTAGGGTGTTGAGCAACATACGAGTTTTGAAATTGTTGGATTATGTATCTATATTGTTATCTTTTAATTATTGCATTAGAGATAACTGTTCTGGCTATCCGTGGAAGATAGCATTGCCGTGTGTTAGAAATTGCATGTAGACTAGGTAAATTGGAATCATTGTGAAATCATACATGTCATGATGCATGTCATGGATTTTGGAACTCAAAACTGTAAGTTTTGGAAAAGTTGTTTTTAAGAATTGTCATATTGTATTTTGAAAACGTTTCGTATCATTTGAAAATGTTATTTTTGGAACACATTTACTGTGTAATTGGAAAGGGTAAATAGAGTGGTAAAGTTGTAAGGGGTGTTAAAGCAGAATTAAGTTGGCCTGTTTGTCCGTGGTGAAAGACTTAGAACCCGCGCAATAGGTGTCGATTCCATCCAAATAATCCCGGAGAAATGACATAGTGACTTGTATAGTTACTATTATGAACACTAGCCCTGCAGATTTACCTATTTTATTTATTATCGCTTTGATTTAAAAATGATGTTTTGAAAACTGTTTAGTAATGTAATTGTTGTTGTTTAACGATGTATTCGCCTTTGGTTTTAGCAGTTCATGTTTGAACCATCGATTTCTTTGATCTAATCTCACGAGTGCAATGTGAAATATATATGAGAGTCTAAATCCGAAAATTTTTATAGAAAATCTATTTTATTGCAAAACTTTTGCCAGAAATGAATTACATTATCAAATCTCAAAGTCGCCACCTAATATTTTAGGAAAATTAGAAAACCCATGACTCATGCCAAGGCTACTATTCGTCGTAACCGGAGATGTCTTGGTTTGGAACCTTAGGTATGAAGGAGGAATGTCATTAATTGAGCACTCCCACTCACCCGATCAAAAGATCGACCTCTATTAAACTATAATATGAATTTTATAGACAATATATGTTCATGTTCTGATTATTTAATAAATTCTAAAATTTACTATGTGAAACAAACAAATATAGACCATATCATTCATTTTGGAACAACTTGATTCCATATATTTTTTAAAGAGTTTTGAAGATGTGCAATTCAAAACAAATCGACCTTACAACCATGAAATTAATATTATTCCAAATTAAATGACACAACCTCCATCCACTAGTATTCATAGAGATATATCACATAAGTAAGTAGTCATGTGGTAGAATGCTTGACATAATAAGAAAAACACACACAAACGAGATGTTAAAGTATAAAAACTCACATATTTACTGATGTCCCGCAAACAACTATAAAACAAAGTTAGGAAATATGTATGATCTTATATACAAAATTCTAATGCAAAACATATACAAAATGCGACTAGAGATTTGGCTACTAAAACATGACATGTGAATGATCTCAAAAGTATAAGGTAGCACACATAATCATACAATAATTTATTAAACCCACAGATGCAAATGAGTCAAACCTAAATGCATGCAATATAGATGCAAAGTACGAATATGATGAAAAAACAAAATATGATGCATATTATAATAAATATATGATGCATTATTATAAAGATGATGCATATTATAATAAATACACAATAATAATAATAATAATATGATGCATATTATAATAAATATAATAGTAGTAATAGCAATAAATATATACATATATTTGAGAGAAGTGTGCGTGGTGGTTTCACCAACCACTGCACGGAAAATATATATTATTATTATGGTATAATAATATGATAATAATAATATACAACATAATATAATTAATATATTATTATATTATTTATATTAAAAATAAAGAAATTACATATTTAAAATAGCAAAGAAAATACAAGAAAATAAATAAATAAATTGTAAAAACTCATCTTTAGAGGAAATGATGAATTTCTTGATTTATCAAACTTTCTTACCTCACGGTTAGAGAGTATACTTTGAGATCCCAGTAAGAAGTTGCAAGTTTAGGCTTTGATGGAGTTTATGGGTGGTATATATTAGTGGATAAAAAGGTTTAAGATTTATTGAAACAAAAATTCATCTTCCAAATTTTTCTCTCTCAAGACTTGTGAAATTTTCTTTTTCTAAAGTTCTCTCTTTTTGAAGTAAAATTTTATTTCTCAAAATTTTCTCTCTTTTTTCTTCTTTTTTCCTCTCTTTTTTTAAACAACAAAATGAGGTGGTATTTATAGGATTTTTGGATCACCGAAACACATGGCTAGTCATGTGATATTTCCAAAAACACGCAGCTTGCCAGGTGGTATTTACAAAACCATGTGGCTTGTCATGTGGTATGGGAGCCAATTTTTCTAAAATTACTAAATTTTTCAAAAAAGAAAAAATTCAAAAAACTATTTTTGAATATGTCTAAAATAATTTGGCCAAAATAGGTTTAAGGTTGGAATTAAAGCTTAAATTCAACTTTTTGCTAAGAAATTTGTAAAATAGCACATTCCAATTTTCTTCATTGGATGTTCGGAAGAAAGCGCTCAAGTCTTAAGGCCGGTTAAAATGGGGTGTCTGCAATGCCCAAAACTTGGCCGATAGACTTGTGCATGAATTTTTAGGATTAATTCAATCTCACATAACTCCTCCTTCTTTCCATGGCCTAATTCTCAAACACCGAAGCTATTTGATATCGATTTCCCTACCTAGAATTCTAATAGAAGGGATTTTGGGCTTGCAATTGATGTCCATTACAGTCATTTTACTTTAGGATATATATAATTGTCGTTAAAAAAAGTTTCATTAAGTGTATGTACTGAGGTAAGTAGGTGTGTGGAAATAGAATTTCCCCAACAATAATTTACATCTATTTCATTAGGCCCCGTTTGTTTTTAGAGATAAAATGGAGAGAATTGATAGTGATGGGATTAATAGTGAGAGAATTGATAGTGTAAGGATTAAGTAAAATTGTATTTGTTTTGATAGTAGTTGTTAATGTGGAGATTGTTAAATTATTACCCTATGAAAGAAATATAAAATATTAAAGCAAATAAAATTATGATTATTACTTAACAAAAAATACAAAAAATATTAAACATTAATGTTAAAAAAAAAAATGCCCAACATGTACATAAAAAAAAAAATAATAAAAAAAAAAAACCTAATCCCATGGAACTAATTTGCTAATACCATCTCAACCTCCTCTATCTCAATCCCAACGCCAAGGCCTATCTTAATCCTATGGGATTATGAATCTCATCTCCATCTCCCAAAACAAACACAACATATAGTGGGTCCCACCTCCATCTCAATCTCAATCCCACTTTTATCTCCCAAAACAAATAGGGCCTCAAACTACCAATAGGTCATAATATTTGAACTTAATTCCTATCAAATTCTATTGAAAATAAGTCGCAGTAAAATCATAGTTAAAAATATTTTTTTATGACGATTTTTTTACATATGTCGCTAAAAATTGACAATTAGTGACTTTTTTGTCACAGTTTTTATTAATTGTCTTTAAAATTTGCAATTAGTGACGTTTTTATGTGATAAATTTTTCAAACTATCGTTGAAAGTCGCATTAATGAAGTTTTTTGTGACTATTTTTTTAAACTGTAGCTAAAACTTATAGTTAGTAACATTTTTGTGACAAAATTTTTAAACTGTCGCTGAAAAGTAACAATTAGTGACGTTTTTTAATAATGTAGATGATATCATATGATCTATTAGATAATAAGTCCACTTATTAAAACTTACATGTAAGTCCCATTTCATTAATGGATAATTAAAAACATGAGCGAAAGTATTATGAAATTTATATTTTAAAAATATATATATATATATATATATAAAATTATGTCAAAATTATAAAACCAATTGAGTATTCATCACTTGGACAGGTTAGTGTAATTTACCTTAATATAGTCAAGGACAACTTGGTCACAAAATGACAATTAATTGAAGGAATTATATATATGCATGTAGAGACATTCAAAAGCATATTGGTACTGGTGATTAGATTTGGAATAAATATTATAAATTTATAATTGATAAATTGGCATGTTTATCATGACTTTTCATACTTTAATATGGTGTTAATTATTGATTAATTTGCATTTAAAAAAAAGAGAAAAAAAAAAAAAAACTACAGAAGATGACTAGTAGTGGCGGAGCTAGAAAAATTGATCAAAGAATGCACTTATTAATCACAATTTCAATTTTTTTTCTCATAATCAATAACAATAGATAATGATTTTTTAATTAATATTAAGCACAAAATCTTAAATATTCAATGTATAATTTTTATTTTTTATTTTTTATTTTTTACAATTGACCTTGTGAAAGATCATAATTGGAAATATGATCTTACTTATAACTAGTGTATTATAAGCGATGCACAAGAGTCATATATGTCTTATGATAAATTACATAATAATATATAAATAATAGTGATACCATATCATTATCGATATATTGTATCATTAATCAGTAGTAAAATAACACATGGAGAGTTAATCCCACGTATCAAATATAATTAGCAATTCAATAATTTTACATTTTCATAGTATGATTAACTGTGTTTACATGCAAATGATGATGTGGTATTACTATTGTACTAAATTTGTTTTACAAAATTTTCATACATAATAATGTAGCTTGTTATAATTTTTTCATTTTCTGTAACGCCCTCAAAATAAACCTATCATATATATATCATTGACATGCAATATTAAAAGAAAGCAATTCATTATCTCATTCATCATAGTACTACTATATGAAAACATTACATGTAACATCAAATTAAATGCCCTATAGGCTTACATCTTTTCAAGCCAACACTTGGACACAAAAATATGAGTTCTAACTCAAATACAAATAAAGCCCTAGGCTTGAATGTTTATCAAATAAAAGCAAATAACTAAAGATAGTCTTCTTCAAATCCAAAAGCCAAATCCTTCCAAGCTAAGTCCTTGGAGGTAGCTTATCACCTGAACCTGAAAATGATGTTCCCATAAAGGGTGAGCCACAGCCCAGTAGAAAAATACTAAACCAAACATAAGCATTGAATAAAGCTATAGCATTCAATAGATGGTTAACCAAGATAATCAATTACATCATTATACAGTCTCATGACACTAATGTCTAAGACACGTTTTACTTTCCGACATTATCAATATGGCTCAGAACCTGGCCAAACTTACAACAGTGAACTATATATATATCATATTCACATTCTTCCGATGTCAACAAACAAATGAGACTCAGGCTCAAATCAAAACACTTCATACTTCCAGTTTGATACACATTTTAGTGCTGTATCAATAAAAACACTTCAATATAAATAAGCACACATAAAAGTGATGCTAATGGAGTCCATCCCCTATTTCCTCCCAAACAAAATCCGGTTTAGAGGTCCATCCCCCATCTTCCCCTAAACCGTGGAGTACATCCCTATCTCCTCCCACACAAAACAATGTATGTAAACACATAACATATACAACACACAATCAATACACATAATGTCTGTATTAATTTAACAGTCAAAATTGATGACTTAATCAATGATTAGTTTTAGTTATCCCTAATCCACATGCAGTGTCTACAACAATCACGACTATCCTCCACCGATAGCCCAAAACAGTTATTTCTAGACTTGGAAATAAATATATCAACAATTCAATAGGTGAGTGATTTAAATTATCCAACTACACCATTTAATCAATAAATTCCCCAATTTCATGAATTTAACAAAATTTCCCAATTCCCTTAAATTAATTATACAAATTAATTAATTAATACAACTAGGATTTTTCCCAAAATTATCAAAGTAACCCCAACATATCAATATACCAAAACTTAGAACAAAACTTATAAAATGGAGTAGGAAATCCATACCTTGAAGAAATAGCCCCAAAAGAGAAGATGGAGATGAAGACCCAAACTCCAAAGTGCTCCAAACCACCAACAATTCAGATTAGAACGAAGCCCTCGACTCACACACTCTTTTTAATGAAGGATCTAGGGTAGAAACACACCCTAAGTGGATCAAATCTAAGAGAGAAGGTGAGCAGGGTGAGAGAGAAGTCAGACCTTAGGGTTTGGAATCTAAAAGAGGATGAAAAACTGATTAAAAACCCGTTGCTGTCTAAATAAACTGGTCAGGCTCGCTCGAGCGAAGACTTGGTCGCTTGAGCGACCAGACACAAGAAATCCTCGCTCAAGCGAAGAAAATCTCGCTCGAGCCAAGAATGCAAAGCTACAGGTCTATACTAGACGCAATCGCTCGCTCGAGCTAAGAAAATCTGGCTCGAGCCACCAAACACAAAATACAACCCTCGCTCGAGCGACCAAGTACTCGCTCGAGCGACCAACCCAAAAACTGGACAGCAACACTTGGTTCCCGAACCCAACCAACCTGAAACAAACCTGCCCAACACATCCTATAACTCCAAATGAGAAAATAAAGAACGACAACAACAATTATACAATGACAGAATCTACGAAACCTAAGTCCGGATACAATAATCAAATGGGAAAAGACCGGGGTCGCTATATTTTCAATCAAAACTACCATTGTTTTTGTAATTTGAAAAATGCCATTAAAAAATCATTTTAAATGTTATTTCTATATAAATTTTATATTTGTTAATTATTTTCCTTAGATACAAACACACAAAAATAAAATAAAATAAAATTTTCCGAAAATGAGGGCTAGTCCCTTCATAAATCCATCCCTGATGACTAGCAAATAGGCCATGTATGTAGAGCACAAAGATTCTTCAACAAAACGAGTTCGGATCCTCTCCTTGAGGAGGGTCCTTGAGTTCCTGCGGGCAACGGCTCAGATCAGCCGTTGGTCATCCAACGGCTGAGATTATTAAAAAAAAAAAAAAAAAAATTAAATCCAAAATGCTGTGTTTTCGACTTCCCGCCCAAACAAACAACAACACAGCTCAGAGGCATATTCACTCTCACTCTCTCACTCTCTCACAGTCGATCGTGGTCGTCCACCGAACCTATCCTCACCGGCGAACCGGCGACCAGTCCCAACGGCGACCACAGCTCCACCGCTTCAGCCTCTACGCTTCGTGAACTCCACCGCGACGACCACCATCAGTTGAGCATAGATCACGAACCAGGTTGGTCTTCAAACATCTGAAATTAAGAAGTTTGTAATTTCTGAAAAAATATGGGGCTTTTCAGATTTGGGATTTCTGAAAAAATTTAGGGCTTTTCAGATTTGGAATTTCAAAATTAGGGCTTTGATTTTGGAGTTTGAAACGTCTGAAAAAATTTAGGGGTTTTAGATTTGGAATTTCAAAATTAGGGCTTTCATTTGGGATTCCAACGGCTACAAATTTAGGGCTTTGATTTGGGTTTCCTCTTCTTCTTCTTCTTCTTCTTCTTTTTTTTTCCATCTCTGTCCATATGTTAGTACTTCTGTAATTTACTGCCTTAAATTGCCTAAATACAAGCCATTAAGAAGGCATTAACATGAATATCAGTACCTGTAGCTGTAGGATAAATAAATTGTAATGGCTTCTGCTAATAAATCAATTTTAACAGGTTTAATGGCTTGAAACCAAATGTTGGCTAACACATTGATTTTAGTTCATTTAATATTTAGTCTCATTTTTATCAATAATTTATTAGTTATATAGATAGAAAAATGATATCATTATATGTTTTATATGTAAATGCATATTTTACATTGTTTATTTTTGTATTTTCACTGCACTTGTTTCAATTTGTTTATCATTACTAAAATTGAGGTTAGTGTAATTATGTGAAAATAGTGAATCTTATTGTATTTTTGCAATTAGGATACTGAATTGAGTGTATATTTCTGGAAATATACTCGAGGGGAATTTACTTATCAATATGTACGCATGTACTGAAGGGAAATTTCTAGCAACAGCTTTATGATGTACAAGTTAGTGACAGACGTTGTGGCAGGATACTGAAAGAATTGAACCCATGGTTTTATGTTTATGAGAGTAGAGCAAAAATTAGGAGTTGTTCGATTGTTAACTATAAGCTTACTTTTTACTTTAACAAAGCAGGGTCGTGGTGTTCGCATACAAGGTGATGAGTTTTGGCATATGACTAAAGTTCTAAGGTTGAGCGCAAGAGATAGGTACTTTTTAATTTAATTACAGAAGTTCTGAGTTTAGTGTACTTTGTATTCACCTGGCATTGTATGCTTGTATGGAATATTGCATGAAGTTTTTAACATCAAAACCTGTTTACAAGCTATTGAAGTATAGTTATTGATTGCTAAATCACTAAACATATGTAACTGCATAATGGGGTTGGACTATATTGAAACACAAGTGTTGACGCTCAAGTGTTTTACTTAAAATAGATAATGGATTTTAAAATAGATAATGGATTTCATTCAGGTAAACAAGCCTTACTTCCAACTTCTTGGGTTTGGTGATCTGATGCGACTAAGTTATTTTTTTGTCCACCTACATGGCCTTATTTCTTTTTGGGCTTTCAGCCTTTTATGTGAAAGATAAGACTAGGTGTAACATAGGATGGATTTCTAAACTTAAAATAAATGAATTTATAGAGGTTTGTTTTGCACCAATAGGGAAGAGTGATGTTGCCACATTTTGAGTAATGTAGGCGAAAAGGAAGAACAATGTTAACTTGGGCTGGGATAGTAAGGAAAGACATGATAACATGTTCAATTAAAATTATGGCTTGGATTGGAATGGGAAAACAATATTAATGTTGCCAACCCAGAAGATAAATGTACAAAATGAACTTGGCTACCTAGGATAACCTATAATCCAATCTCATTACATTTTTAAAACAGATGAAAGGATTAATGAAAAATGACGCAAATAAATTTGTCCTATGAAGAACTATTGTGTCCTTTTAATTGAACAGTGAAAAAGAGCTTATCCTCCATGTCAACAAGTATTCCAAAGAACCTCCATTACAATATTCTCCCCATCTGGCCATGTAGTCAAGTATTCACTACATGTATTCCAAAGAACCTCCATACTACTACTACTACTACTACTTTCCTGCTCAGTGAAGCTCAGAGACTTACCAAGAGAGCACATATGAGAGCTAAGACAACACACCCAACGTAAATAGCTGTTGCATAAATACGAACAGGGTCAAGCATCATTCTCATTTGTTGCCCAGAATTGTAGCATTGTTTTCCTGAATTCAGTGCAACTAAACACTTTGACACCTAATCAATTTGTATGTAGAACTACAATGCTGAATAACAGATAGAATAGGTTTTTATGAGCCCACTACAATGTTGGTTTCAAAACTAAATTGGTTTCTCGAGGGCTGACTGTTTGTGTTGTATTGTCTATGTAGATTTACAAATGGCTTCTTCTTCTAATGACAACAGCAACATAAGATTAAAACCGAGAATGTGCAATTGTGGAAGAACAGCTGCCATACATATCGTAAAAACAAATGAGAATGGAAATAAAGGGCGTTTGTTCTTTGTTTGCCCATCAAAATATGTAAGTATTGCATTGGAAATATTAAATATGTAAGTAGTCACAATTTAATTTGTTTTAATAGACTAACTAATTGTTGGTTGCATTGTAGACTGAAAATCCCAATTGCAATTACTTCAAGTTTGTGGCTGAAGATGATGAAGATGTGACGTCCACAATCCGTTCCAACACTAGAGCTTCTGATGGTGTTACAGTAGAAGACTTTAACGAGCTGAGGAGGAGGCTGTATGACGTGGAAAATGAACATGGCGACTATGGTCGAAGGCTTCGACGGGTGGAAAATATTTTGAAGGCGATGGTGTATTTGATTGTATTTGGTTTACTTTTGTACTTTATGATGTAATGTTATTATGGATTTATGGATTTAAAGTTATTATGGATTTATGGATGTAATCTACTTTATGATGTAATGTTAGTATCCGAAAAATTTGACTAATGTTATTATGGATTTATGATGTTTGTACTTTATGATGTTTTTATGAATGGAATTTGGGAAGTTGGGAATGATTTGAGATGGTTTTTATATGGTTTATTGTCCTAGTGGATTTAATGAACTTGGGAATGAGTTGGATTTTATGAACTTGGGAATGTTTTCATTTACAGGACAATCTGTGACATGGTTTTTTGTAGGCTTAAAATGCATGTATGTTGGTTGTGAAATCTGCTACTGTTTATTTTGCATAGGCACAATTGACATGTTCTTTTGCATATGAACCAACAGAATGCAGAACCATGTTCTTTTGCCTATGAACCATGTTCACTTGCCTATGAAGTCTGGCTTGTTAAAACTGTTTGTTCACTTGCCTATGAAATCTGCCTATGAAATCAGAACCATGTTCACTTGCCTATGAAATATGGCTTGTTCTTTTGTTGGATCTAATTAGTAAACTTTACTGGTACTGTTTGTTCATGTAACCTGGCTTGTTAAAACTGTGAAGTTAGTGCAGTCCATTGGCAAAATCCAGGGCAGCAATGAAGTATGCAAAAAGCATTTTGTGCCCAGCAATTTTTGTTAGTGAACTGGTGGTCATGTACTAAAAAAATAAGGTAGGAACAGCAATGAAGTATGCAAAAAGCATGAAGATTTATCAGATTGAAGGGGTAACAGTGTTCAAGGGTTATCAGATTGAAGGGGTAACAGTGTTCAAGTGTTCAAGGGTAAGCATGAGAGTAGAAGACCAGAAGAGTATTTGTGCCCATTTCAGAATCTGTATAACAGTGTTCAAGGGTCCTAAATGAACATCAACCAACATCAACCAAGTTAAATTAACATGTTCAATACAGCATGTTCAATACCAGTTTCCTGAATCTGAACATGAACATGAAGCAACCAACACATAAATTAAAAAAAAATGCTGAATAACAGAATCAGTACAACTTTAACAATAACCAACATCAACCAACATCAACCAAGGTAAATGAACATTAACAATAACCATTTCACTTGGGTTTAACATATAAATTAAAATCAACTGTAAATGAACATCAACCAGTACAACTTTAACATCTAAATTAATTCATTGGTCCTTAAAAATTGACACATTAGTACTTTAACATCACTTTCCAGCAACAGTTTGCTTGATAGTTTCAGAGGCCATGACTTCACGTTGCAGCCCAATTTCAGCATCAGTTTGGTTCTGTTCATGGTTGTCCATAGCCTACAAAAAAGAAGACAGAATTTTTAAGCAACTATAAATACGTGATATCACAGAATTTTCAGCAACTATAAACAAAAAATACATCAACGACGAACCTGACTACACATTGGAGTAGTTGATTCTTGAGAATATCGAAACCCAATGTCATATCCACATGAACCTTGTAGTAGTGACTGGAATGTTGGTTGAGTTGGCAAATAATTTGGCACGACATACATCTCCCGCAAATTGTTCGCCTACAAGAATGTCATATATGCTTTCAGTTATGGTTTTAGTCACATATTATATCCACACAAAAAATACAATGTTAAAGTAAATCTTACATGATATGTGGGATACATCAATGGCGGAGGAATGTAATTACTACCCATGGGCAAAGATCGAGGAAGAGGATGAAGGGGAGGAAGAGGTTGAAGCGGAGGAACATGTTCACGAACATATATATCTCCTCCAATAGATAATGGAGAAGGTGCAACCGTTGAACTAGCAATAGATTGTGACGAAGCGAAGCTATTAGCACGGGATTTTTTTTTGGAGTTCGCTACCAACGCCGCTTCGAATCCACCTTTGACCCTCCTTTTGCCCTTACTAGTTGCCACCTTTTTCTTCAATCCTTTTGGTTGCACAACATGATTCACATCTTCGCATTCCACTTCAAAGCTTTGGGTATCATCATCATTACGTGCTTCATTTCCAACACCAAAATGAGCACTTAACTTGCCTTCAACATCTGCACCTAATGTAGCAAGCTGTGCAATACAAAAAGCATATGTTTCTTCAGTTTCAGCAGCTCTACTTGCTACTGCTCTAAATGCAGTCATCAATGTCTTATACCGCGAAGCTTGTTGGAATTTCACATCTACTTGAATGTCATTTTCGTTAATATGCTGCACAGTTTCGGCTCTTGCTTGTTTGGTCCACCTCTTCAGAATGTATTGTGGAGGAACCTCTTTCATCTTCAATATGTCTCTAATGACCTTCAATGAGTGAGAACACAAGATTCCTTCCCTTTCAAACTTTGTACAATTACAACCCAAAGAGCCATCCCTCTCCAACTTCACTTTCCTTGCATGTTTGTTACCAACATCAACAACTGTGTAAATGGTACTAGCTTCGCCATATTCAATTGCTTCTATGTCTGATTCAATGGATTGAAAGTACTCATTTTGAAATTCCTCAAAGATCTTTTTTGTGTAGATGTTACCCATTTGAATTAACATTTTTATTGTTGCTTTCACCTTTGGTAACCTTTGGCACAAAGCATATCCCGCTTCTAACTCCTTGTATCGCTTCTCATAAAGTACCCTTTCGAAATGCATGAAGAATTCATTTAAGTTGAAATCCGAACGAATGTAATCTTTCAAAAAAGCATTAAAAGATTCACTAAGTTGTGTGGTACTCATTCCCGCAGCCCATGTTGATCTAACATAAGGCCATCCCCATTTTTCTTTCACCGCAAAAGTCAATTTCAACCAATGGTTTTCATGCGCATCATATTTATCAAGCATTTCCGCCCACTCTAATTTCCATTGATTTGCATCTTCAATGTGAAAGAAGAATTTATTTAGTACACCCTTGACCCCCTTATCTTGGAACAAACAGTTAACATGTTTTAATGCATTTTGCATCAAATGCCAAGTACACAATCGGTGACTTGTGTCAGGCATAACGATGGGTATGGCTTTAGCCATTGCAGCATCTTGATCGGTGAACAAAGTTTTCGGTGCCTTCCTTGACATAGCCTATAGAAAGTTTTCAAACAACCATACAAACGATTCGGCGGTCTCATCATACAACAATGCTGCACCAAATATAACTGTTTCCCTGTGATGGTTGAATCCCACAAAAGATGCGAAGGGTCTATGTTCTTTGTTTAACTTGTAAGTCGTATCAAATGTGACAACATCACCAAATTGGGCATAATCCATGATCATTTGTGCATCGGCCCAAAACATATTGGTTATTTGCTCCTCATTATCTAATTGAACAGCATAGAAGAATGAAGGATTCTGCAAAGATTTTTCTTTAAAATATTGCAACACATTGCCTACTTCCCCATATGCTAAACTTTGTTGTCTTTTGGTTCTCAAATAATTTTTAGAATCTAACTTCGTAAAACCAAGACATTGCCTTCCACCAGCTTCCCTACCCATGAGTTCAAAAGACTGGCCTAAACGAAGACCAGATTGTGCCGCTAAATCTAATTGAATTGCTTGGGTAGTGGAGATCTTTCTTTGTGATGGCAACATGTGGGCACACTCAGGTGATACAAGATCGTGGTTGTGTTTTTCTTTGAAATCAGTCACAACATATTTTCCATTACCCTCATGTAATTTAATATAAAGTCGAGCCTCACACCCAGTCCTAGTTTCAGCTCTAGAGTTTTTTGACAATGGGTCTCACTTGTCAACCTTTCGAAATCCCTCATTGTTGCAAACCAAAAGTCTATGAATAAGTTGATTACTAAACTTGTCCTTCTTACAATAATCTCTTCTTATGCTAAACCCCATTCTTCCTCCATATGTATTATAAAATTCATACGCACATTGTTCAGAATCAAATACCATTCCCAATTTTGGCTTCCAATCACAGTCATTCTCAGGTTCCATATCGATATCAAAATGCAACTGAAAACCCATATAAATAAAATCTTAAGTTAATGATAGTTGAGCTTCTTAATAAGATTTTTGGGTTGCTTAGGTTGTAATGCTATGAAAATGAATTGAAATTGGTTTATAATTAACATTTATCTGGTTTATAGATAGGACCATATGTCATATAAGGAAAATTACTCCAATTAAGCAAATTGAATTATTCATAACTGGCTTATCTGGTTTATTCATAAGGAATTATTCATAACGAATTAAGGAAATTTATCTGGTTTATCTGGTTTATAGATAGGACCATATGTCATATAAGGAAAATTACTGAATATAGATATAAATAGCAGTTAATAACACAAGCATTTCAGTTATTCATAACTAGCAGTCTCATGGGTCAAAAATTATTCATGAGATTCAATATAACATGTTCATGTTCTGAAATTAAAGGTTCATGTTTTAAGGTTCATGTTCTGGCCTATCAATTTTAACAAAAGCTGGCCTATCAATTTTAAGGTTCATGTTCTGAAATTGATAGACCAGTCTATCAATTTTAAGGTTCATGGTCTATCAATACGAGTTTATGTAAGGTTCCGAACTCAGTTTACAGACTTAAGTTAATGTTGAGCAATTGTTTATCTTATTGTTGAGCAATTGTTTACAGACCTGGCTCAGATGAGCCATTGGTCATCCAATTGTTTACAGACCTTCCTTGAGTAATTTACAGTGTGTTCACCAAATAGCAGAACCTTACAGAAAAGTAAAAGAAATCATAAAGAGAGGTAAAACACACCAATTAATGCAAACTCTCATTCGATTTCTTACCTTACTGTTCACTGTAATTTGTAAAGAGCTTCAGTCGAAAGCTTTGGCTGCAGAAGAGTACTCTGTACAGGCTGGAGCGGTGGAGTTCGACGTCGGTGAGGATGGAGTTCGCCGTCGGTGAGGATGGGTTCGCCGGTGAGGATGAGGATGGGTTCGACAGAGGCTGTGTTGCTGCGTGAGAGTGAGAGTGGTGTGTGAGAGTTGATCCGAATCCCTCATCTGAGCTGTGTTGTTGTTTGTTTGGGCGGGAAGTCGAAAACACAGCATTTTGGATTTAATTTTTTTTTTTTTTTTTTAATAATCTCAGCCGTTGGATGACCAACGGCTGATCTGAGCCGTTGCCCGCAGGAACTCAAGGACCCTCCTCAAGGAGAGGATCCGAACTCCAAGAAAACGTCTATATAAATGATAAAGCATTTTCTATGACAGGTATGTCACGTGCTCAAACTGATGTTGTATATTCTTTCACTTATTATTTGACATGTAATAAAAAGTAATATCGAAATTTGATGTGGCCAAATATTAATATTTTAGGCCAAACACAACAAGCTCTCGGTTCCTATATTTACCACATAACAAATAATGAATAGAATGATACACCACGTCAACTTAGCCACGTGACATACCCATTATCATGGTTTTTAAAACCGGACCGGACCGACCGGTTCAACCGGTGACCGGATGGGGTTCCAATCCGGTCAACCCTCTTAAACCGGCCAATTGAAAAAACCGGGCTATTTTTTGAAAACCAGTGAACCCACCGGTTAAACCGGTCGACCCGGTCACGGGTTGATCGAACCAGTCCAGCCCTTTTTTTTTTTTTTCTTTTCTTTCTTTCTTATTTTATATATATATATATATATTATATATTATATATATAATAAAAATTTAATTGGAAACTCTCTTTTAAGGGTCTCTTCTTGTGAGGAATCCTATTGAGAGCTTGAAATTATTGTGAAAGCTTCCATCTATTTATAAGAAAAAAATTCTACCAAAAAAACTCAAGAAATCTATGTGGGATTCAATCAAATTCATTGGAGGGAAACTTAAAATTTGATATCCCTCCAAAAATTTTGCTCTTCTTTCAATCAAAGTGTTTGAATTAAAATCATATAGAAGGAATATTAAATATTTGATTTCTTCTTCCAAAATGAAAATTAATAATATTTTTAAATATATTTATATATTTTTTAATAAAAAAAGTATTAAGAGAAATATTTAAGATTATTAAAATTTTTAATTTATAATTTTATTACTTATATTTTTATTTAAATATAATTTTAATATATTTATGACGTCACGGTTCGATTCCGGTTCAACCCGACGGTTGAACCGGTGACCCGTCCACCCGATCATTTTTCCGGTTCATTCACCGGTCCGATTTTTAAAACATTGCCCATTATATAAAATACTTCCTCCTATATTAGTTTAGAGTTTATTTGAAAACTTGACTTCTATCTATATTTGAAATTTGCAAAATTTTGGGGAAAAGGATTTCAAAAACATTAGTGAATTGAGGGGCAAATAGAAGCCACACCACCAAGTCACCAAACGAAAATGCTTCATTAGTGTTACATAATGTGCCTTTGAAGTACATAAATATCATCAAAACTGCTTACATTTGAAGCTTAATTATTTTAAAACTTTTACTTTACTCCTGTTAAAAGGCCGTACCCATGTGGGTTCAGTTTGAATGTTGGATTTAATGTAGTTATTTTAATATTTGTAAATTATCTCTTACTAATTGATAAATATAAAAAAAAAACAAAAAAAATAATAATAATCCTATTATATAAGTATTATTTGTGTGATGTGAGTGTGAAACAAGTGTGCAAAAACACATTTTATAATTTGTTCAAATAGTGTAATTGACTCTATTTAAAAATGCAATGGATCCATTTAAAATAGAAGACGCCACTATTTGAACCAAGTGTAAAATAGACTCTAATATGCACTCTAATTTTAAATAACACTACAACAAATTAATATTTTAGAGACAAAAGTTTAGGCACAAAATCACCTTTTGGGACAAAATATTTTTGTTATTAAAAGTGTCATTATTGTATTTTTAATAACGAAATTGGACATTTTGTGATGAATTATAATCATTTTGAGACCAAAATTTTAGTCTAAAAATAAATTTTTTTGGAATCAAATTATTTAGTCCTTAAAAGTGCATTTAATAGCGACATTTTTAAAATTTGGTAGCTAATTTTTTTTTAAAAAAATTTTCAGAAAGATGTTATCCTCGCAATGATATATAGGAATTAGCCCCCAAACATTTTTTGTAACAAAATTTTGACTTTTGAGCCAAAAAATTTTAATCACTAAAACCCTTATTTGTTGTAATGTAATTTGTGCTACTGTGGTTTCTTGTGAGGTGCATTACATGCTAGTTGGTTCCATAACTTATCTTAGGGATGGCATCTTACTTTGTTGTGATGTTTTAGTGATAGAATAAAAGATAGCTTTCAATTTTAGAATACTTTGACTAACTCGGGAGTCAAAAGTGATATATCAAAAAAGTAATTCTTGCTTACCTTAATGAGATGAGATGGGATATATATATATTTGTCCGTCTTCACTTTCCTACTAGATACCTTGAATTCATATTTCTTAGATGGGAATAGCTTCCTTCAGTTCGTGATTAGAGTAGAACGTGCTATTGGACTTGTGAGGATTTATCATAGGTTTCGTTTCGATAATCCGAACCGTTTCAACATATAAAACTCGTCGAGTACTATATATTTATAAAAAATTATATTAATCAGATATCGATAGCTATGTGATCAAATCAGATTTATATAAGCCGTTTATTTTTCACCGTCCATTTTTTTTCATACAAAAATATTTTGATTACATAGCTATTGATATCCGATCAATGTGATTTTTTATAAGCACATAATACTCGACGAGTTCTATACATTCAACAGTTCGGATTATAGAAACGGGACCCGTGGTGAGCTCAATGGACTGGAGGGAAGCCGTTCCCTTCTTAGATAGTGAATTTACTCTATATATTGCAATCAATTTATAATATTCAGAATTTTATCCCAAAAAATAATGTGCATTTTAGATTTAACTTTTGCATTTTAAATGAATCTACACTATTTTTTTATTCTACATATATTACGTAAGTTTACATACATATAATAGTACACTGAAATAGGGCCTGTCAACAGTATGTCAATATGATTTATTTATTTTTTATTTATTCATATTGATATTATAATAAAATTTAATGAATTACAATCATAAAAACGAATATTAAATATAATATATATATATAATTAATATAAAGAAACTTTTAAAGTAGAAGAGAAAAGTCTCAATAAATACACAGAATATGATGTACACATAAATAGGAAGATTCGAACCACTAACTTCTTAGTGAGATGCTGGAATTCTAGATAATCAAACTGGCCTAATTGATTATCCATCTACCAATTATTAGGCATGCAATCTCTAGGTTATAAAAGCATGGTATTAATAATTTGACAACTTATTAAGCCATTGTTATATGGAGTCCCTAATGCATCAAGACACTTCACCAACCACCAAGAAGTTAGTTGGTACGTTTTATTATCATTAATTTGAATATAGATTCTTAATTACTCTTTTTTTATGTTATTCAGGTACAACATAACAATCACATAACTAGCCAATAATTTGATTTTGCTTCCAAGATGGGTATTATCTACGGCTAAAACTTGGGCGACTTTGATCGGCTTGAGAATTTGTCCTAGTCTAAGTCCAAACTTTTGCCTAAATTTCTTGCCCAAGCCCATGATCAAGTTTAATTTAAAGAATTTGGATTAGGCTAAAGTTGTCCAAATTCAAAGACAGACACGCGCACACACACCCAAAAAAAAATCAAAAACAACAAACACAAAACAAACCATACAATCATTTAAAAATTAGTTTGAGTTATATATACTAAATTAAATATATTACATTGTAATATTATTTAATCCAAATAGTTAGACAACAATATGTAATTTATAACATTTCATGCTTATTATGTACAATTTTTTAAATATTAACAATAGAATTCATGTTTCTTGGATTTTTGTCTAAATTCTAGTCCTTGATCAAATTTAAAATTATATTACTTAAGCCTTATAATTTTTTCAATTAAACTCAAATTGCTTGGGTTTAACCCACCGAAAATGCACCCCTTTATTTACTTTTAAATTTCATGTTATAGCTGATTAGTGTGCTTAGCATTTATTTTATTTGACAGAGTTTCACCTAATCTCCTATAGAACACCATGAAAAAATTGTTTCCCAAGCTGGTCAAAGAACCCTTTTGCCATGCAGTCCAATCACACGTCGTTAAACAATTCTACTTTGGTAATCTTTCAAGTGCTCAAAAAGGACTTTGCACCTAACCAACAATATATATAAAATTTTGAAGTTCCCAACATTATCTTCCATATGTCCAGATAAACAAAAGTCCATCTTGGAAAAATGGATTATATCATATTTTATTTCAAAGTGTTGGGATCATTAATTTTGGAAAAATGGTAGGGGCACCAAACTAATTTTCAATAGTGTCACAATATTATATAATATTATTTATATAGTGTTGTAAATTATTTACTTTACAAAATAAAATTATGTGTGAGGCATGTTGACGTGTTTTTGTTAAATGGTTGAGAGATAAATGATAACATAATTATTGTATGTTGTATTTTAGGGCAAATTACAAACACCTCCCCCGAGGTTTGGTGAAAATACAAATTTCCTCATGAGATTTGAGAAATTACATACCGCCCCTTGAGGTTTATAATTCCATAACAAATTACCCCCTGAGGTTTTTATTTTCATACAGATTCCCCCATAATTTCTCCTAATTTGTTATGAAAATTTGACCCTCAGGGGATAATTTGTAATTTTTCAAACCTCAAGAGGGAATTTGTATTTTCACCAAATCCCGAGGGAGGTATTTGTAATTTGCCCTGTATTTTATTGACAGAAAATACTACACAGACAATATTACGTAACAGAAAATACTACACAGACAATATTACGTAACTTTTTGTAAGTGTTGAATAATTTTTTAAACTTATGCAAACAAATTTACTAACAGACTCCCAAGTTTTGAGTCGACCCCATACCAAATAATAATGGGGATATCAGAACAAGTGAATGTGATGATATTTTTTTTTTTGGATAATTACAAATACATTCTCTGAGGTTTGCTTAAAATACGAATTGTCTCTTATGGTTTAGAAACTTATAAATACCTCCCTGTCAAAATTTTTATTTAACAGAATTAATTGAAAAAATAAAATTTCTAACTGTTCACCTATACAATAATAAAATTATCTGAATTATTAATTGAAATAAAATTTTAACATTATTAAAAACTGTTTATTTACTTGATGATTTATTAATAAAATGACCCATTTGTTATGAAATTAGAAACTTCAAGGGGCATAATGTGATTTCTAGAATCACATGAGGTAATTTGTAATATAAGTAAGTCTCAGAGAGTGTGTTTGTAATTTATCCTATTTTTTTTAGCCATATACTAAAAAATAAAAAGGATGTAAAGTTGTTTTTTTTTTAATTATTAATTCTTTCAATTAAAAAATGTTGATCATGCATGCAAAAATTGTGTTGTCAGTAAATTAAGGTAATGAACGAGACTATTGGTGCCTTAAAATGTGCTCCAATTTTAAGTTGTGTTAGAATTACTTTTTGTAATACTTTGTGCACTGTTATGAGCTTTCAAGATAATATAAAATATTTCATTTTCATGTCAATTGTTAAACGTTCCTTTTTATGTCACTTTAAGACCTCGGATTTGCCATTTGCTTATATTTGCAGACATGTTTTGGCGGACTAGTTGGAGTGACCCAATCTTCCTTTTATCTTTGGTTATGTTATGTGCATGTATATCCATATCCATATCCATATATTGATGGGTCGGACCCACCATGCCCACCAAGTTTAGACCCTCACGTATCATCTTCTACAATACCACTTTCACATTCTAAACCTCATTTTAGCATTATTATACCATAATTTATTTTACAGCTGTTCTTTACATAATTTTTTTATAAAAAAAAGGTCATAAAAAGTGAAAACTAAAAAATATGAAAAAGGAAAAAGGAAAAAGTAAAATTTTTTAAAAAGTAAATTCTAAAAACTGAAATCAAATAGAGTGATCGATATTATCCACCAAACCAAAAACACAAGAAAACAAATATCCAAACTGGTACTTGAGATAAAAGCAAAGTAGATGCTTTCCATAAAAGTGTGTGTTTTCACGTTAAAACATTACCATCAAAACCACATCAGAGCAATAATGTGATTATGGTTAGTCTGCTAAGTTAGATCAAGAGAAGAAGACCAAGATGATGAGGATGCCACATCTCTTCTTTCTTGGTGTTCTTGTTTGGGACCCACATTGTTTCATTTTCAGTCTTCTAATTTTTTATTTCGTTCAACATTTTTGTATGATTATCTACATGTTGTTTGTGACGTATAACAGAACTCTTGTGATTTTGGGTTTGCTTCGTTTGGACATGTGTTTGAGGACATCATATGGTCTATTGAGTTTTTTCGGTCTTTTAAGGTTATCTATGTTCGTCGAGATGGTAAATGAGTTACTCATTATTTGGCTGAGCTAGTGGTTTCTGTGTCAGTATTGAGTGCGGTTATATTTGATATTTCTCATCTCTCTTTGTAAGATATTGACTTTTTAATTTTATCCGATTTAAAAGAAAAAAACAAACTCTTATGTTTTTCTTTCTTTTTCTTTCGTTTTTTTCTTTTTTCATGTTATGGATGACAATGCCACATAATATAATAAGCATGGGTGCCTATGCATATCCAAAAAAAACGTTTTGGTTTTGTGGCCCTTTGAGACATTTATTAGGACAGTAGGCCCTCATTTGGACCCTGATAACAATTTTGATTGGCCATATCTTTAAAAAATAAAAATAAAATAAAAAATAAAAAATCAATTTGTTGATCATCCACAAGTGAGGAAGCAATTAACCATGTTGGGTCATTTGATATGTAATATTCTTCTTTTTCTTTTTTAACTTTTCAAAAAATTACTATTGATAATGAATGATTATCAGACCTACCATCATGGAAAATCTCTGTTTGCAGCCATTGAGGAAAGTCATATGCCACCATATGCAACGAGTTGACAATCAAGAAGACATACTTAGCAATAAAATGTGCCACTATGTTATAATTTCTATAAATAAAACATGCCGAAGCCAAAGAAATTAAAAAAAAAAGAAAAGAAAAATCTACGATAATAGTATTCATCTTACTAAGAACCTAGGTTATATCATATTAAACATAGCCACCACATTAGCTCAATCAGTTTCAATAATCATCTTAGGGTTGATGCCATTTTTCATTTTATTTTATTTTATTTTTTGGTAATGTAATTAAGACCAGTTCATTTAACACACTGTTTATGGGGCAATTTGGGAAGTTGATAAAAAAACCAGTTTTTTGACTTTTTAGTTTTTTTACACAAAAATATCCCAAAAAAAGCCAGCAAAATGTTGGCTTTTTTAGCAAAAAAGTTAATTTTTTACTAACTTCTCAAAACACCACATAATGGGTGAGTACGAGTGGGGTTAAAGCTAAACCCAAAACTAAATCAAGATTTGTCAGTTAAAAATTTTTGGAGTTAGGACTGAGTTCTACCTTAATTTAAAATTTTTATAAATACTCAATATAATTAAAATTTTACACACACAAAAAATAAATAAATAAATAAATAATAAAAAAATAAAATTAATAATTTAGAAAATTTTCATATTGAGTATAGGAAAATTCACTGTAATAAATGAACATAACTCTTTATATGAAAACGTGCATGCATACCATTTTTAATTTGTGCGTAGTGTGTGTATATATATATATATATGTGGTCTGTTTTTTTTATTAGTTAGGATTTATTTGAAGTTAACTGGTGAACAGCTGAACTGATTCAAGAATTTTTCAAGAATCAAATCACTTTTTTTCAAGTTGTTTTTGTGCATATATATATATATATATATATATATTACCTCTAACCTATTTAGAGTTTGTTTGGGAAGTGAGTTGACTTTTTGACTTTTTAACTTTTTGATTATTTTAGTCTAGAGCAAAAAAGTAATTATTATAGGTTGAATGTATCATTTTGTTTTATTATGTTAAAAAGCTTATTTTATCTTTTTGTAACTAAAATAACCCCAAATCCAATCCAATCCAAATTGTCAAACGAAAACTTAAATGTGGGTTGTTGAAGCATGTTAAATATGGCTTTTTAAAAAAAGTGCTAAAAAACTTAGACCAATCTAGGGTGATTATTTGAATAATTAGGGCACCTAGGGACCTAAATTCTTCACCACACTAATTAAGTTAAGCTAATCTAATTTTTCAAGTACATTGAGTTTTGTTCATTTGTCTTCACATGTCTTAAAATCAAGATTCTCAAATCTCTCTCTAATAATTTTGTTATGATAATTCAACCACCTATATTTAACATTAAAACAAAACAATGTCATTTTATAGTATATGGTTTCAATTTAATTGAAACTGTTGCATTATGTATTTTAATGACATATTTACCAGTAATAACAAATTACGACAAAATTATTATGGAAAAAATCGGATTTAATGTCTTAAATATAAAATTTTGAAATATATTTTATGAAATATAATACATGCTTTGTGTTGTCATCACCTAATCATCATGATTCCATTTCATATGTGAACACATAAGCTTCACTAGAATAACTCTAGGGCGAGGACCACATGGTCTCTATTTTCAATAGTTTTTGGACACTTAAAAGTCTAAGGTAAAACATCATCATCAATATTTTTCAACAATAAATAAATAAAACTAGAGGCCATCAAAATATAAAACACACAATTTGTGATTTGGGAGAATCTTAAATAAATTTTCCCCTCAAAATGATAAGCTAAGGGGCAGTTTGGTAACCTTTTGTTTTCTGTTTCCAAAAATTGTAAAAAGGCCATTTAGATCAGTGTTCCTTGTAATTTCTCTCAGTGTTAATTGAGTTCCTATAGTTTCAATTATACTAATTTTATATTTTAATTTTTCACATTATGTCAATTTAGTCTAATTGTTGACACCTGTTAAAATTTTTGATAGAAATCAAGGAGAAAATAGTTCATTCAAAAAGGAATTAGTCTTTTCAAATTGAACATCAATTTCTCAATTACTTTGAATAAATAAACTATTTTGTTATTTGATTTCGTCTAAATTTTAAAATAATGTTATCAATTGGATTATATTGAGACAATATGAAACAAAACTAGAAGCAAAAAATGTTTAGTAGCAATTTTCATTTGCAAAACAAATGCAAAGGTTTTAAAATTTTCAAAATTTGAACAAACAATTTTTCTTTCCCACTTGTTTTGAAATAAGTTTTTATTCGGCCTCTTTGTCCCTCCACCACTCCCTCCAGCCACACTTCCCCCCTTATGCCATGAAACAATAGTATCTTGAGTTATTTTCAACTTGAGGTAAAACAAATTTGAGGGACCAAACTTCTTAAAGAGGGGGAAGAGTATAATAACCCGACCCTCTCATATGTTTTAATATGCTTTACTTCCTTCATTATGTGCATGGTTATATGTGTGTTTATGAGTTTGACGTAAAATTCTATGTTTTGATGTGTGAATTACATGTTTATAACTTTGTACCTGTCGGTTATGAGAAGTTTGCTGAAATTGTGATCTTTCGACTGAAAATTAAAAACCTTAGAGGCGCGATAAATCGAAATTGACTTTACAGTTATGATTAACATGGTTTTTAGAACATAATATGAAATTTTGTAAAAATTTGATTCATAATGAATTAATTAGATTTATTTGGTAAAACTCTTAATGAAGCCCAACTTAAGCTCAAATAAGCTTGGCTTTGGTTAATATAGATATATACTTAAGCCTTAGAAGACTTAGACTCAACACCAAAACAAAAATATCTCCTAGGTGCTCTAGAGAAGGAAAGAAAAGAAAAGAAAAGGAGAGAGAGGGAGAGAGAGAGAGAGAGAGAGAGAGGAAGGAGAATTCAACATAGGAGCTTGAGATTGAAGAACTTGCTAGGGGCTTCAAGGAATACAACTAAAGGTATGTGTAAATTAACTAATAGACTCTTAATCCTTCTTTAATTGCTTTGAATCAAGCCTTGAGATGAATATTTGTCATCCATGGAAGTTAGGGTTTATGAACTATTATGTTGATTGAACAAATCTCATAAAATGATCATGCATTTCTTTGTTTTGTTTGATTAAAGAGTTTATTCCTTTATTTTTAGTATGATTTGAGTTGAATTGTGAGGAATTGTTCCTAAGCTTACCCTTTTGCATACTTTGAGCTCATGTATATATGTATATATATGAAAAAAATGACGAAATGAAGGAATCATGGAAAGAGTTGTTTGTGCCCAATTAAAATAAGTTATGATCTAATTGGGTTTGAATTTCATGTTTATTGTGCTCATATGTTATGTTTTTGAAGTGAATTTGCTTGATTTAGGCCTTATGAATGTCTTTTGAAAGCTTGAAATTATTGAATTTTCGGACTGCACAGCAGAGTCCAGAACTGCACGTGAAGGGCTCATCACCGCACGTGCGGGATGCACAGCCGCATGTGCGGAAAACAAGGGAGGCAAGGTTAACATTCTGAAATAAAAGCATGCATGTGGCCGCACGTGCAGTGAGAGACTTCCGTACGTGCTGAAAATGGCAAAAAATTCTGTTGATTTCTGCTACCCTTTTCGACCCTCTAAATGTTAATGTGTATATTTAATCTCTCCAAAATGCTTAAAGATAAATAGAAAGTGAACGAAACGAAACAATAATAAAAGTTCGAAAGTTAAGACAAGTTAAGAAAGGAATATATTGCTTATCACTTTATGTGTGTGATGTGTAGGTCACTCGCCGGAATGGACCAATGCACAACTAGATCACTGTGAGTACTAATAGCGTAACGATATGTTGTATGTTGTGATTTATCTATTTTCGATCACGAATGATATGTTTGGTACAACTTGTGTTTTGATTAAAGTGATTGAGCATTTGCCAGCAACGACATATAATTGGGCCTAAGGCCATTCTGTTACTATAATTAGGCCTAAGGCCATTTTGTTACTATAATTGGGCCCAATGTCGTTCTGTTACTATGATTGGGCCTGAGGCCGTTCTGTTAATATGTTGGGCCCGAAGCCGTTCTGTAGTTATATGTTGGGCCTGAGGCCGTTTCGTCTTATGTGGACCCGAGGCCGTTCTAGAATATGATTGTGCATAAGTCATACATATGTTATATAAAGATTCTTCAAAACACATGCTCATTTATATGCCTCCTTACATTATTATTATTCATTGAGCCTTGCTCACTCTGTACTTACGTATGTTTTGTAGGTGGTCAGCTTTGAGGCCAGCCCGTGGTCAGCTTCAGGACTTTTGATGAACCTGTTTTGTTAAGCGTCCAACGTTGGAGCCTTTTTGTCTTTTTGAGAAGTTCCTTTAATGCCACCAATTTGTTAAGCTTTTGGTGGCTACACTTTGTTTGTTAAGCTTTTGGTGGCTACACTTTGTTATTATAAAAATGCTGGATTGTTAACTCTTTGTATATATAACTACATGACTTGGATTTGTGTATATATGGCCTATGTACTTGAACTTTCTATATACGATATGATGGGTTAGAATTCTGGCATATAAGCACTACTCAGTGGACGTTCTGTTATATGATTTTACTTCCGCTTTAGGCCCTGATATGATTTGATTCTTTTGAATTTTTGTTTTGAGGCTTAAGTACAAGCTGGTCATGGCCTAAACTTTTAGGAGTAGGTTTGGATCATGACAGTTGGTACAATTTTAAAAACTTAAAAAAAAAAAACAAACAAACAAGACAAGACAAGACAAAAACAAAAATAAAAACGTGTTTAGTAGCAATTTTCATTTGTAAAACAAATGGTTGTTAAAATTTTCAAAATTTGAAGAAACAATTTTATTTATTTATTTTTTTTTCACTTGTTTTGAAAACAAATTTTCATTTCGCCACCTTCCTCCACCACCCCTCCCTCCAACCATCCTTCTTCTCTTGAGCCACCCCTCTCGCTCTAGCCGCCCTCTTCTCCTCTGACAACTCATGTTCTCTTTTCCAACAACTCACTAAACATATTATTTATTATTTTTTTTCTTTTTGAAAAATAAATAAATAAATAAAGAGGGGTCATGTTTAATGGATTTTTTTAAAAAAATATTCTAAAAAAATAATGCTTGGTTAGAGTTTCTAAAAACACTTTTCAGAAATTTTATTTTTTGTTTTCCGTATTTTTTTGTTTTTACTAAATTTTATTAATATTTTAAGCAATTTTTTAATTTTTAGACATATCTAACATAAATATACCTAAAAAATAAAAAATTTGTGAAAAAAACCTTTTAAAAATCCACTACAGTACATTTTTTGTATTTTTATGTATATATTAATTTTTTAAAATATGTTTTCACAAATTTTTTATTTTTTAGATACATCTAAGTAAGGTGCATCTAAAAAAGTAAAAAAAAAATATTTAAAATTTTAAAAATGTTCACTAAAAATAAAAAAACATGAAAGCCAAAAAACTTGATTTTCATAAAACTTAATCCAAAAAACTCAAACCAAACACACTTTTAGAGAATTTGCCCACTTTTCAAACTATTTGGAAAACTAACCCACTTTTGAAATCGCATTTTGAACATGCAATTTCAACTTGAAATCGCATTTTCAAAATACAATTTTAGGTCGACATGGATTATGACGCGCTGATGTGGTAAGTTAAAATCGCATGTTGAGAATGCGATTTCAAATTGATATGGCTTTTGTTGCGCAGACGTGGCAAGTTAAAATTGCATTTTCAATATACAATTTCAACACAATCTTGCATTTTGAAAATGCAATTTTAAGTTGCGCAATCTATTCTGAAAATAATATTTGAAATTGAAATTCAGCAATTACTTGATAGATTGAAAGTCCTTTCATTTCAACATTTTTTTACATACATTGCGAAACTATTCATATTATTTTAGTACATACAAATTTTTATTTATGCCAAATCATCACTCCTTGTATGTCTTCTTCTTCTTCTTCTTTTTTTCCGCTTCCTATATATTGAAGTAAATTTTGAGGATAAGGACTGCATTAGCGTTTACACATAAAAAATAAACACTAAACTATACTAAATTCCTTAAAATAATGGTAAATTCAGGTATCGATCCACAGGGACAAATGTGAAATTAAACTAATTTAATTGTTAAAATTCCTAAATTAATTATGATCAAAGAGATGATTGTTCATAAACTAATGATAATTAAAATAAACGAAGAGATTATAAACTAGCAATTAAAAGTAAAGATGAAATTATGATTTTGGAAAAAATCTAAGGTAATGAATTCACTACTAGTTACATAAATAATGTCTCAATTTAAAAATCAATTATGTTATGGTTTGAACCAAATAATACTTCGCAACTGCAAGTCCGAAACATTGATTAAGAGAATTATCACGTTCAATGTATAAGCATAAACCATCTGAAGTAGCACGAGTCATTCACTCTAAATTAGGGTAGCAATGCGATTCGTTCCTTGTAGTATGACTCATCTCATACCTTGAATATGAAAGCAAATCATTGCATAGAAAGCATTCAACAATCACAGAAAATAGAATTTTTGAAAGAAATAATGGAAAATATATTTAAAAGCTTCTTAAATACCATACAACTTGTTCAAACCATTACATAATCAAAACAAAAAAGGAAACCCTATTTACTTGGTTAGGGTTTCATCAAAACCTTAGAAATAGAAGAGCCAGCCATTCATGGAGGAGTGGATAGAGGTAGAGGAATAGAGCACCACCATGGAAGATTTACTTGAAGCTTGGAACCCTTCCCTTCAAACCCTAGCCCCTCATCTCTTTTGAAATATTTTGGAACTCTAGTGTAGTCCATTCTTTCTCTTTTTATTCTCAGCAGAAAAAATTCAAAATTTTGGGCACATTTCCCTAGGTGGGCAGCTCGAGCGCCCACAATTTCTACTCGAGCAGTGGTAAGCTGCACGTGCGGTGAAGTCTGGTAGCACGTGCGGTGAGGTGGTAGGCTAAGAATTTCCACTACTAGTGAGGAGAATCTGCTAAGCTTGAATTTGCTTTTTGCTTGCCAAATCTATACAAGTATACAAAACACATCATTTTCGCCAAATAAACAAAATTCAAAAACTATAAATGTAACTTAAATGGTCTCAATGTAGTACCTTTCAGCCTACATCAGTAATATAGTAAACGCTATAATTTTAACACAATTGCATTGAGTTCCTTTATTTTAATTTGTATAATCCTTAATTTTCATCAATATTTTTTCTGGTTATATGGATGAAAAAATAATATTGTCATACTTTTTAAACAAAATTGTATATTTTATGTTATTTATTTTGTGCTTACACAATATCTGCATTAGTTTCGATCCATTTAACTTTATTAAAAGGGAGATTAGAGTAATTATATGAAAAATGTGAGAGTTAATGTATTTGTTTTTAAATTTCATATCGTTAGTAACAACTATGTCAATTGTATTGTTTATAATTTATTTCATTTTACTCATAAAAATATAAATTTTATAACACATTTTTATATTAAGAAATATGATACGACATACAATATAACTTAAGATTGATAACATTACATTGAAATTACTGTAGCAAGTCACGGGTAGCTAACAATTGAAATCGCATGTTGAAAATGCAATTTCATTTGAAGTTGCATTTTAAACATGAGTTTTCAATGAAATCACATTTACAATACAATTTCAATTTGCCACGATAGAAGTCCATGTCATTATAAAATTACATTTTCAACATGCAATTTTAAGTTAAAATTGCATATTGTAAATGCGATTTTAATTTAAAATCACATTTCAAAATGCGATTTCAAAAAGCGGATTAATTTCCCAAATAGTTTGAAAAGTGGGTTAATTTTCTAAATTATTTTTTTTTTAGAATATTCAAAAAAAAAAAAAAAACTCCATATTTGATATGTTTGCTAGTATTTGATACTTGTTTTGTGGCAACGTTTGGTGGCCAAACTTTCAAGCATCTTATCCAAATATCAATAACCACATCATAAGTTGAAATGGTCACCACCTGCCTTCTTCTCCCAAACTGACTTCTACAAGGATTGATTGAAATGTTTTGAAATTAAAGCACAACGGCTTCTCTCATTTCTAATGTATATTAAGAAGATTATCCTTTGATTTTAAAGAGAAAAACACACCCCAAAAAGAAAAAAAAAGGATTATCCTTAATGAATGACACAATTAGTTGACTCAACTGCTATTGTAATTGGTATTAGGTCCACCTATATAACTATTCCTTAGACTTCTTTGACACAGATGTATAAGTTTTTTTGGTTTTTTTTTTAGTTTTTTTTCTTTAATGAAATTTTGTATAAAAAAAAAAATATGTCAATTTATTTTATTTCATTACGTCAAGGCTAGAGGACCGTGTTGAAAAAAATATAAAAATTTGCTTATTTTTTCTTGTCTAGTCTAAATGGACATAATAAGTAAAATATTTTCACTTAAAATTGAAATAAAATTCACAGAAGATAAAAATAAATCGACAAAAATAACTAAGTTTATAAAAGAACTCTAATCCCCTAACCAATATCCTAAATTGGTGAGTGGTGGTGATTATATATTTTGAAATGTACAAGCTTCCTTTTTACCAAACCAAATATCAGAATGAGTATTTCAACAATTACTCAATTCCATTTTACAGCTATTTTATTAAACCATACACTATCAGAGTTGTACTATTAAAAGATGGTTAGTTATGTGTAACAGAGCTTTACTTGACATTGTTGTAACCATTACACTTCCATTTGTTCAACTACCACCAGCATGTGTACCTTCAAGAGTCACATAGGTTCTCTTTGTTGACAATTTTGCAGCATATTATTGCCGTCCTTAACTACCTTTGCTTCTCAACTACATTATTGCCTACTTCCCTTGTAGGATAAGTTGGCCAAACCTCTTAACAAATCCAAATACTAATGTGGGCTTGTTTATGTGCCACTTTGGATCAATACATATACAGTTAAACTACGCACACAAAAATCATTCACAAAACTTTAATAAGATTGGGCATATAAACAAACACAAAATTCTAAATTTAGGAGGAGAATACAAGCAAAAAATTTAACACTAAAGCCTATAATACTACTATATTTTTCAATAAAAATATAAAATATAAAATCTCATGGGAACTTGTAGTAAAATTTTCAAAAAAAAATCTTAAGAGACGAACATATGTAATTTGAAAATATTTTTCACTTAGGTTATGTTTGTTTGGATGGACATGAGCTTGGGATTGGACTAATAATCCAATAAAATTATTAATCCGATATTTGGTTAAACAATTGAAGTACGGATTAATTATTTTAAACTTGACTATTAGTTAAGATAGGATACATAATCCAACGAATTGGTAGTCCTAGGACTATTAGTCATGGGAATGCTAATCCAGTCCGCCCAAACAAACATGGCCTTAAAGTATTATAATAGGTGTTTTTAAAACTTTGAAGGGGAGTCCTCCCACCCCACTTGGGTCCCTCCTTTGTGAGTTTTCTATGTTTAATTTTCCGATTGATTTTGTGTTCTTGGCAATAATGATATATATATATATATATATATATATAACTTTTGGGAGTTACAGTGGATATGGAGCTCACTCTTAAAAAAAAGCAATATTGTATGCATTCTATCACAACAAATGTAACATTATTATAACATTCTGTAATAAACACAGAAACCAACACCACAACACTTAATTTTTCTTGAAGTACCGGTTCGTAAAATTTACACCATATCATTCATAATATAACTATAATAATTCATAACTTTCACTTCAAGATTACAGATCATAAATTTTTCATTCTTAACTTTAACTACAAAATATAAAGCACATCACAAATATTCGAGATTTAAAATAAAAAAAGAAAAATTGAATATCTCAATGGTAGTAGCTTTTTTCTCAAACCACTAGTACAGCAGGTTCAACCTCTTGCACTTACAACCAAAAGTAATCACCATTACTGATTTTGGGGGCTCCATTAGTTTTAGCCTTGGAATGTACTTTTGTGGGTAAAGGTGTACAATTGAAGTTGATGAATAACAACTAGTCGGAATATGGATTTCTGGTCACTTCCAATTGCTAAATAATATTATTTTTGTGACAGTATCATAAACATATTCTGATTATGTGAGTCTTATAAAAATTAAGATATGTTCGTGGTATTAACTGGTCAAAATTTTGAATTTTTCTATTGCAGGGGCTCCGAACCTAGCCAATTGATGGGGCAAAAAGTTAAAATATAACTGATTTTGATAATGAAAATTAAAAATAATTATGGGTGTGATTGACACATCAGCTGGTTTTAGTGGGACCAGGGCAACACCGGCCTATCAAAAACAGAAACAGTATGTCATCACTTTTGGCCAACAAGTGGCAGATGGAGTCATATATGATGAGTCGGATTTGACTGTAGTTTGTTGCCTTAACGAAATTGCGTATGATGTTTACAAACAAACTACTTGTAATTGCAATGAAAAAGACCCTTTTTTTAAGCCTAAATTATAAATTTACCCCCTAAAATTTATTTAAAATATGAATTATTTCTTGTGATTTTCAAAACAATTTATTTAACAAAATTAATTTAAAAAATAAAATTTCTAATTGTTCTTCTATATAATGATAAAATTATCTGAATTATTAATTGAAATAAATTTCTAACAGTATTAACAATTGTTAGTTAACTTGATGATTTATCGATAAAAAAACGGCATTTGTTATGAAATTATAAGCTTCAAGGGGCAAAATATAATTTTCAAGATCATAAGAGACAAATTATATATTAACCACATTTTAGGAGTATATTTGTAATTTATGTTTTTTTTATTATCAAAATCCCAGTCATGTAAAAGATGCTTCTTATCTTTTTTTTCTTTTTCTTTTTCTTTTTTCTTTTTGAATCGAAAAAAAAAAAGATGCTTCTTATCTGAGTTCATAAGATGTGTTTGACACATAATCTCCATGGCCATTGATGGCACCCCCATCTAATATATCTTGCTTTTCACATGTTTGTTTGTTTTGTCAAACATCTATCTATAATCAGAAAAGATACAAATCCAAAAAGTTTGTCATGAAATTTACTTGAAAAGTGGATGTATGGTAGAGATTAGATTTGATATGTTGTACATCATATTAACAATGAATCTGATTCATATAATTTAAATTTTAAATAAATTTAAAAATAAATAAATAATTGAGTTTGTAACATTGCTAATTTATAATTTGTATTTTTTTGGCCCGGAGGGCAATAGGCGAAGGGATCCGGAGTTTAAACTTGATTGTTGAACTTTACTATTTGTATTCCCAAAAAAAAAAAAAAAAAAAAAAAAAAAAAAAAAAAAAAACACTTTTTATATGTACCTTCGCAGCATATGCATGTATGTTATTTGTGAGACACCTTAGATATCTACTCAAGCCCTTCATTTAGAAAATGCTTAATCTATAGAAGAATATAGCAATATTGATGAATTACTAGTCAATAACTCCTTAATTTGTGCATATGCATACAATGCAAGTATATATAGATGTCAATGGAATTTTAAAAATATAGTAAAAATTTATTTAAAAAAATGGTTGAGACAACATAGTAAGAACAAAAAAAAAAAAAATATTACATACATGGACAATAGACTTCTATACTGTATTGTTCATTGTTAATGTAGGAAATAACTTGTATTCGAGTCTCCTTAGGCCCTTTCTGAGTCTTCCTATCTCAAATTCACTCGCTATTATATTATCAGAATTAGAGAAACTCACCTCGTAATAGAGAGGATTCGAGACAGGAAAAAAATTGGACATAAAATTACAATAACTATATGACTGTATGCTTAATCAATAGTGTTTTTGTAATTTATCCATTATTTTTTTTTTTTTTTTTGGACCACAAAGATACATAGCTCCCAGTTATAGCCCATCGTCATTGGACCCTTAAAAAAACAAAAAATGGAATCGTCTATCAGCAGATTTCGATTTGGTGGGGGTTGGGGATGATGGCATGTGAAATTGGTCTGTGACTTATTGAACAACACTTGATTGGGCTTAGAAATCTTGTCGTAGCCCAAGTTCTCAGGCCTCTTAAGAACACCTCACTCTGGGCCGCCTGGGCCTGTTAATAGGCATTTGGGCAATCTTACCCAAATAAGCCCAATTCGCTGGTTCACAAAATGGGCTCCGGTCTGGGTCCAGAACTGGTTTATTTCAGCACACTTAGTAGATCTCCTAGCCTAGCAAGTTATTTATTTATGGTACGTTTACACACAAGTCCTAATTTATGAATTTATACTCCATTAATTAAGATTTTTTAAAATTTCAAATTTCATTAAATTTTTAATAGTCGTAAGTACCCTCCAAACAATGATTGTTCATCATTTATAATTATCTATAAAGGAATATGATAATTCGACATTCATTTTAATTTTTGAAACTTTAAAACATTAATTTTCAAATTGAAAAAACTAAAAAAAAAAAAATTATTTGTACAAAAAAAAAATGCAAATGTTTTTTTTATTTAAATTGAAAAAATTGAATTATTTTTTTTTGTACAAAACTAAAAATTTTGTATTTATAAAAGATCATGATGATGGAACATTGATATGCAAAACTGGAAAAAAAAAATTAAAAATGAAAAAATTGATAATATTTTCTATTTTATTGGATAGTTGAATCAAATCAATAAATAGAATAACAAAAACGTTTAATCTCATGCTCTGTTTTTTTTTTCATCAGTTAGTGAAACAATTATTTGGAACACTACTATACAAAATTGATAATGTTCTTAGTTTTAAAAATTGAAAAAAAAACTGTTAATATTCTTAATTTTACTAAATAAAACTTATTAGTCAAAAAATTTTAAATAAGACCTGAACTATCATAATAATTGTAAATAGAACTTTTAAGTACTTAACTCTTTATTTGTTTTAATTACAATGTATCTTAATTATCTATCTATCTATCTTTCTATCTACACTATATCTATATGTGAGCACCTCTAGATTTGTGTCTTAAAGTTGTCTCTATTTATGTTAGATGTTCAATTATCAATTAAAAAAGGTTAGAGAAATTAAAAAAGGTTAGAGAAAAGGATGGGACAAGACTTAAACTTAACACCATTGATTTAACAAAAAAAAAACTCTTATCACTTCATGTTACAACTAATTAATGTTAAATATTTTTTTTTTATTTATTTATTTAACTTACGTATGCATTATATGTGTCAAATCGCTAGTAAAGTCTCAATTAATATAGTGAAGCCTTACTCTCTTTTAGACAAAAAAGAATACTAGACTTGAACTTATGACCATGAGTTTAAAATAGGACTCTTATCACCTAAGCTAAGTATATATGAAAAAATACAAGTATTGTGGGGACATAATTTTTGAATGACAACACGTGACCGAGGTGTCACCGAAGTGCCAGCCGAGGTGCCATGTGTCCTATTTATGACACCGAGATGATCTCGGTTAGGTCGAGGTTATCAACGAAGAAATCGAAATCCGAGATAAGCGGATAAGGGACAAGAGTCCTAGAATGAGAGAGGACTTCAGTTTGGGTAAAGATAAAAATCTTAGAGAGTTCATCCTTATCCTACTGGGAGTCTAAGATTAACAGTAATCCTAAGTTCATTGAAGCTAGGCTTCTACTGGGATTAGGTAAGTGTTGGCTATAAAAGAGAGGCACCCCCATGAGTCTAAGGTACGCAATGTATATTCTGAATAGTGAGTTAAGCACTTTTTCTATCTTTGTGAGATAACTGACTTGATCGTCGGAGTGCCCCCGGATGAAGGAACCACTGTCGGAATCTCTTCTTTCTGTTGCAGGTCGTTCCGGCGTAATCTATTCTGCCAGTTGTAGACACCCCATTTTTGACCGACCTTAAGACTCAGATGTCATCGATTGAGCGCTCGATGATGGTGCATGTTGTGCTCATTCTGAGGTTTTGGAGTTTCGGCTGAGAGCCTTACCCTCGGACCTCGGGACCCTTTTGTACTTTGCCTCGGTTTGCAAATCAGGTCTTATTTTCTCTTCCCGGAGGGAGGGAGAGGTCTTCTAGACCATCTCTCAGTGGCCATGGGCTACTTTTCGTGGTCCTAGGCCACTTTTCCCATTTGGAGACCAGTTTCTGGTTTTCGAAGCCGTCGGCCGAGAGCCTCGGTTCAGGACCGCTTAACTTTCTCCGTTTGGCACGGTTTTTGGCACACACCTTGTTTCCTCTGTCTAGAGGGACATTGTGGCTCAGGAGACCACCTTTGTGGTCGCACGCCACTTTCGATGCTTAACAGCCTGTTTTTGGGGCACCCGGCTGCGCGTTTTGACCCTCGAACCCTCGTTTTGCATCCATCTTGGTTCATTTTTGGCATGGACCTTGTTTTCATTGTTTGGGAGGTGGTACAAGGGTAGGAGACCACCTTTTCTCCTTGGAGACCACTTTTCTCCCGCCACCCGATTTTCTTGTCAAGAAACTAGTCTTCTTGGTTTTTGAGCCACATTTGCTGGTCTCCCACCATACCACTAGCTTGCATTCAGTTGGGAGACCATCAAATGGGCTGGCCGACCACCTTTCATTGACCTAAACCTTTTGAACTGGTCGGCCGACCAGGGGAAGTGATCGGCCGACGACCTGAACTGGTCGGCCTGCCTCTCTCAGTTTTGTCTGTGTGAGTGTGTGCTAGTTGGAAGGTACAGACTGGATCCTCCATACACGTGTATGGGGGATCTTGAGCCTTGGTTTTTAGCTTCTTGAGGAATCTTTGGCCTTGTATCTCTATAAGAGAGGCCCTCATCTTCCTTATACCAGGTTCAGAAAATTGTCTAAGGCTTGTGCATACACTTCCCTCTATATCTCCTTGTTTTGGGTTCAAAAAGGTCTTGTTATTGACCTATTACACCACACCTCATAGCCACACACCTCCACCATTGTTCTAAGGTTCTTGGAGGGTCTTGAGAGGTCTCAAAGAGTTGGTTTTGGGCTGGAGAAGTTGCTTTCTTGCTGAGCTTCAAGGGTAACACACCTTTTTCCTCTTTTTAGCACTATTTTGATCCATCTCTTAGCCTTATTTGCATGCATATTTGAGATTTGTTGTCAACTAAAAAAAAGTCTTGTTTGAGGTCCTTTTGATGTTTGTTTAAGGTCATTTTGTTGTTGGGGGTTATCTACCCCCTTGCATGCTTCATTTTGCCTTGTTTTAAGCCATGCCCTAAGGCCTTTGTGTTGACCTTTGCTTGGCCTTTTAACCACTGAAATCCAACGAATTTTTAGTGGTTAACATGTGTTTTTGAGAGCCAAAATCAGAGAGGGGTGACCCTCTCCCTCCTTGTCTTGTTCACTAGCATTTTTGGCCTTACAAAGAAGCCTTTGTTTTCACACTTCCAAGCCTTGGTTCAGGCCCCTTTTGGTGACTTTTAGGGCCTGCCTAGGCTCTGTCCAGAGTTGGTGTTGTCATCTAGGGTTTGCCTCTTGCATGTGTAGAATAACCCTCTTCATAGCTGATCAAAGGAGCATGTCATTCTTGCATCCATTGGTCATGTTTCAGTGGGTTTTTGGTCATTATTTGGCATGTCATACCTCTGTCTTTTGCTGATTTAGTGGCCTTTTGAATGCTTCACATGCTTGTAGTGTAAACCATGCTCACTAGCTTACATTGCATGTGGTTTTGGCCATTGATTCTAGCACATTTTGGCCATGCTCTAAACTGATTTTGTTCATATTTTGGGCTGCCTCATCTCTGTTTTTAGGCCTCTTGGTCGAATGACGCTTGCCATGTATGGTTGTAGTGTAATACTCTTACCTAGCCTTGAGTTTTGAACCTCCTTGCATGCTTAACTTGAGGTATTTCTATGTTTTGGCATCATTGAGCATGATATTTCAGAGCGTATAAGGTTGTCATATTCTCATGTTTTTCACTCTTTAAATGTGTTTGAGAGTTATGCATGAATACCTTATTTTTGGACCATTGCATGAGCTTCATTTCCATGCTTTGTGAGCCATCATTTTAGTCCATATTTGCTACTATTTTGGCCTGCATAGGGACTAGTTGGGGTTGGTTTGGCCATTTGAGTATTGCTTTGCATGCCTATAGTGTAATCCAGTTCACTAGTTTCAATATTTGGGTTATCTAGCATGCATTGTGTGAGGTGTTTGCATGATTCGGGACCACCTTGCATGTCATTTTAGAGCTAAAAAATATGTGATTGTGTGCCATATTTCATGCTTACCATGCTTTGGTGGAGTTGCACTTTGTGCCTTAGGTTTGGTCCCTTGCATTTGTGCATGTTTGCATATGTGTTGTTGCTTCATTTTCATCATGTATGGCCACTGATTTGAGTGCGGCTGAGGCCCATTCATTTTAGTTTAAGTTCATCTTTCATTATGTATGCCGTATCCATGTTGTCGCATGCTTGATCGTCACATTGTGTATGCCTTGTTCATGTCTTCGTGCATGTCCATCTTCGTATGTGCATTGCGTATGCCATATAGTTCATGTGCATTGAGTATGCTGTTCTTAGTTCATAGCATTGTGTATGCTAGTTGTATGTTTGCATATCATCCCTCGCATGCGAGCATGATTAGGTTGCATTGCGTTTAGGGTTGCTTACTAGTCATATTGTGTATGCCATGTATATTGCATTGTGTTTAGAATAGGGTTTAGTCCAAACACGGGAAACGATGGACGTTTCGTACTCCAAGTGGCGAAACGTGCCTTGATTCTCGGTCGCCAACACTCCGGATTACCCATGATGGAGTTTAGGCCTTGTTGTGTTTATATGTGCATTCATTTTACATTGAGTCGTGCAATCTGACTCCTCAGCCATCATGCATCGAGATGTGTGATTAGTGGCACGAGGATTGAGGACTACACTCCCTAGAGCTTGTGCAATGATGGGGAGAGTGGTCATGCACACATATGTTGAAAATACTTTGCCATGCCCCTTTCTCGCTCTTTGTTGTAGCAAATCGAAAACCAGCAGCAAAAACTGGTCAGCAGCCTTCTGGAGCTTTGTACAGTGTAGGACCAGTTACAAACAAAGGCAAATCGGGGCATCGCGATGGATTTCCCGACAAGGCAACTTGAGTATGCATGCATCCTTATCATTTTGGAACAGAGCTGAGGCAATCTATTTTGTTTAATTTTCATTCTAGTTTCCTTACTTACTTAGTTAATTCGTTAATTAATTAATGTTGTGTAATAATTAGTTTAATTAGCTTAGATTAGCTAGTTTATTCTGTACTATTCATTCGGACCCTCCGATGAGGGCAATGTTGTAATAAGTGTGCATGTGTGTGTGATGCATGTCTTCCAACCCCACGTCTTTCTCCCTTTTATTTACTAGCTTATGATGGTTAGTTTAGGGCATGTTTCAATTAGCATCTATATGTTTGCATGCTTGCATTCATTCATCTGTATTGCGTGCACCGAGCTCGGCGCATCATGCTAACTACATCGTATTTCAATTCCAAGTTGAATACATGTTACCTGTAGCATCTCATATGCCATCTTAGAATAGCTGAGCCTATCTTAGTTGCATTCTTGCATGTGTTGCATAGGCATCTCAGCATAGTTAGGATTCGTGCATGTTTTCTAATTAGCTTATTTCTTTGGCTCGGAGTACTCGGTAAGTGTTTATGCTTTAGCATCCTTGCATGTGTGTGAGTGACTGCCATGATAGCATGCTTACCATGAGGCTATGTGCTTATGTGATATAACTACCTGAATGCCTGTGGGTGAAGGTTGGGTTGCTTGAGTTGGAATAATTCGTCGAAACTCGTGTTTTAGCCTACTTGCGAGTAGAAAACTTCAATCCATTTTCAAAATAAACGGATATGTGATGCTTTGTTCCAATTTAGGCAATCCAGTCTATACTTGTATGTTGTGCGCATCACATAGTAATCCTAGGCTAATAAACCGGAATAAGAACGCATGTGTTTTCAAAAACTCGATATCATGTTTAGTAGTGGCCGATCTTTGATCGGGCGAGCAAGGGTGCTCATTGCATGACCTTCCCCAATCGTACCCAAGTTCCTGAGCCAAGGCAACTTTGGTGATGACGGACACGTGGCCATAGGCACGAGTCAGGATTTCCTAAATTCCCCCAAAATAAAATATTTAGGTGGCGACTCTGTATCTGGCAAAGCAGTCCATGTTTGGCACTTCTTTCTAAAAATCAGTTTTTCAAAACGATTTGCCAGATTTGGATTCTTTGGTGATTTATCGATCTTGCATTGCACTTTGCGAGATTAAATTTAGAACCGTGACATTTGAGTCCGAACTGTAGTAAGCCCAATGGACAAAACGAGATTTTTCTCCCGGGATATTCGGGGATGTCTACAATTTCTGGCGACTCTGCTGGGGATTTAGAGAACTTGGCTCGAACTCATGATATTTTGTTTTGATTACACTTATGTGTTTCTTTGCATTGCATTTGCATTGGTGCGCCTAGGACACCGTGTTTGCCATCTGCTATTCCTGAACGATTTGCCGAAGGCTTGCTTTGAGAAGCGTGCCATAAGGCTGACCGGTTACGGGCTCTGCCACGATGGGAACCCAAACCTCGATTTTTACCGAGGCACCCTTTTTGACCATTCAACCTAGTGCATATTCGGAATCCATAGTGATCATCCCAAACTAGGACAGGTTGCTTACCCGATTATAGGTTGTTTGAAACCACTGCGTGCGTAGTGAAACCTAGCTTTTAACATAATAGGACAGGGAAACCCTACCCCTCCATAGGGGTGTTTTGGCTCTCACTTGTCTGCTATGTGCTTTTAGAGTGTGTCTCTATAGGAATGCATGTATCAGTTTGCAAGTTTGGGCATCAGGCCTACGGGCACCAGTGTTTTGAGAATCAGTATATCTGCGGGTATCATATTCAGATTTTGAGCAGTAATTTGGGGAATAGTGATCAGTGGTCGAATACAGTTCTTCAGCTATGTCCATATCTGTATTGATTAGGCTGAGATGCTGCCTGTTTTCTCTTTCAAGGTTCAGAGACTCAGTTCAGAGCAACCAGCGTTCTCCTTTGTTGAGGTAAAGCAGGAAAAGACTCACCGATTCATCAGATCCGTTAGTCACCAGTTACACCACCTCTGTCCAGTTCAGTGGACTTATGACGACCCAGAATTCAGAGGAAATTATGGTTATGGCAGCCACACTAAACCAAGGAATCATCTTGCAGGATGAGACCGATGTTGAAGTACCACACCCGCCAAGTTGCTTGCCACACATCCGATCTGGAAACCCCAGTTATTTCAAACCGGTGAGCCCACCACTTTTGAGCTGATGGGAATGATTGGTGACCTTCAAAGATTTGTGGCTGATCTAGCTTATGGAATGTCGACCCCGCCACCAATTGCATTGTATGTTGGGAATTTCATACCGCAGGAGCCCCCGCTATTGGGGCGAATTGTAATTGAGCTCAACCAACCTGAAGCTGTCTCAAGCTCCGGCAATGACATGTCAATGACAACGGGACTTCGCACAGAAGTAGCAACCCAAACCATCCACCAAACTGAGGCTAGTGGAAAGAACAAGGTGAAGGTGGACATTGATCCCTATGAACAACTCTAGCAGGCTGTTGAGGCTCTGAAAGCCGGAGGGTTGAATAAGCAGCAAGTACTCGCAGTTGTGGCTAAGATTGTGGATGATACTTTCCCCACTCAGACCGAGGACAGTTCAAGCCAAGGAGAAAATCGAGAGAAGGGTCATCATACCAGAATCGTTCCCTCCAACCCTAATTCTACACCCAGGAAAAATCAGCAAGCCAAGGCTATACCTGCCGATCCCTTTGCTAGTGCGCCCAACAAAAATCCACAAACCTCGAAGTATCAACCCTGAGGTCGCAGGGTCTTCCATGCCCTCTATATGCCTTTGTCCAAGGCTCTTCAAATCCTTGCTGAAAAGGGACATCTTAAACCCCTCGAGCATCGGCCTCTCCCTGCTCGTCTTCCACCTGGCCATGATACTACCCAGTACTGTGCGTACCATCAACAAACCGGTCATAGCACCGACAATTGCTTCCGTCTTCGCCACAAAGTACAGGATTTATTTGACAACGGGGTCGTCCTCCCACCAAGCTCAGCGAAGTCTATCGTCACTGGATCAGTGAACTTGGAGGATAGTATGAGTATGTGATCGGGGGATGAACTACCTGCGGGCGGCGCTCAGTTTACTCCAGATGTGGCGTATGGCTCGCACTGTTTTGAGCATTTGCGAATGCTAGTTTCGTTCTTTCTGACTCGGGTATTAGGGACAGTCTTGTTGTGTTATCTGTAGTCAGTCTTTTTGTACTAAGTCCGTTGGGTCTGTCTTGTTGTATTGAGTCAGTCTTGTTGTATAAAAGTCGAGTGATTCCGGGGGTGTTACCTCGGATATCACTATTTTGTTTTGTGTTTGTTTTTTCACTTTCTTTTGAGTTTGTTTCTGCCGTAGAGCCAGTTACACTAGAAGATCTGAATGAAACAGCAGTGATTTTTGCACTCTTGTGTTTGCTTCTGCCTTGTGCTAGTTGTGCCAGAAGTTCTGAATCAGATGGCAGTATTCGGAAAAAAAAAAACTGTGTCTTTTCTGTGCTTTGAAATCATTACATTGACTCGAGTTTTTCAAAACCTTTTGAACATTGTGATGAAAATAAAGATGAAGGAATTCCTTAGGATTTGCAAAAAAAAAAAAATTGATCAATTGAGAGAAAGAGAGGCATGCTAAGCCCTTAATGATTGAGATCATGTTTGTTAATGTGAGTACTGAGAAGGATCTTGGCTTGATCCAGATTGGTTCTACATTTTCTTTAGCGCGAGTGATTGGTCACTTTCTTAAAAGATTTCAAAAAAAAAAAATGTTTTGCGCCGTCCTGCGAAGACCTGTGTAGAATCGCTCTTGAGATTGCGCAGTCTAGGATCGCTCTCAGCCTCGAGACCCACCCCCTTTGCTTTCAAACCTTGAGTTTAAATTCAGAGTGTTCAATGGTCAACCATGGAAGGAGGCCTGTGTGGCCAGATTTGAAGCAGCCTATGAATTAGTGGCAAGAAAGTCAGATCGAGAAGATCAGATGTCATCAAAAAAAGCTTGCAAAGCTAGATCAGAAGTATCCCTGAAACTAGGGGCAAAAATGTCCGTTGCGCTCGAAGAGCCGAAGATGGATCATTTCGCAAATCAATGAAGATCAGCAAGAATGCCAAATCCCAGAATGGAGGAAAGAAGAAAGTATTGCTGAAGGATAACCGAGTTCCTATCTACAACACTATGGGCAAATTCAGCCCCCCATTGGATGGACTCCTACATCGTCAGCAAACAATAGCCATTCTCCTGGATTCAGATGACTTCAGGATCTCAAAACCATTCGACATGGACAAAGCTACACTTTTACCCTTGAGAGGCTCGCTGGGCCGAAAATCCAAAAGGGCGACCCAGGCAAAAGTTAGAGCAAGGAAAAAAGAAGAAAAAGAAAAAAAAAATACAAAGAACAAAAAAAGAAAAAATGCAAAGAAAAAAAAATGAAAAGAATTGAAAAGAAAAGAAAAACAAAGCTCGCAAGATTGAAAACCCAGAAAGGGCGGCCTTGGTAAAAGTTAGAGCACAAAAGGAGAGGTTAAATACCCAAGTGTACTTTAACCCCAGAACTACGCAAGGCTTGATTCCCATGTTTGGGATATGTGGGCAACTTCATTCTGAAGTCCAGCTGTAAAACACTTCAAATTCGATTGTGTCCATGTGACGGTTCTGGTCTTTGTCTTCTCTGTATCCGAGAATTTGGTTGTAATTGTCACTGTGAGGACTGGTTGCCATGTGCTGCGGTGCTATTTAGACTAGGGGCAACTTTCCGTTGCCGTGCAGTGCTGCGATGCTATTCAGACTAGGGGCAACTTTCAGTTGCCATGTAGTGCCATTCACACAAGGGGCAATTTTTCATTATTTTGGATCTGAGGTTGTGCATCTCAAGAGTAAATTCTGCGCTCATTGAGTAGTGGCCATTTGTAAAAACAGTTTTGAGAATTTTTAATGAAGTTGACTAATTTTCTAAAAAATTACTCCATTTTTTCCAAAACTGGACCATTTCTTGGACCCAAAAAAGGAATTTTTTCCGTGCTCATAACCTGACTTGCATGATTTCAAATCAGAAAATCGAACAAGCATTTTAATCTAACTCTTATTTTGGTCAAAATTGTTTTAATAGAAAGCCAAAAACAAAAAAATGATCAAAATGATGAACTAGGGGCACAGTTGAGCTAGGTTTTCTGTCTTTTCCCCATTGCCAACATACTCGCCAAGAAGGGCACTCATACCTGCCGAAAAAGGGTACCACTGAAGCTAACCGCAAATGGCAGAAAGCTCTCACATCCTCTAAGTAGCGAGGTATCGAGCCAAGTGCGAAGCACGATCTGGAATGGATCAAGATATTCGACTCCCTCATCTGGATAGATCTGATCCCGTCCAAACTCTCCAGCAGAGCATCGTCAATCGATGTCAGCTGCAGATTTGCTATACACCCAGTTGTAGTGCAACCCCTCTGTGGGAGAAATTCACTGTTGTGAACAAGAACAAGAATAAGAATATGGTAGAATATCAGGGGCAAGAGCTCACAACTTCCTATTTATCCATCAACCACCCTGGGGAAGGATGAAAAATGAGAGATTAAAGAATAGAGAGATGTGCGCTGAGAGGAAAAGCGAAGAAAGGGTTTGAGAGAAAAACCGAGCTTGAGGGCCGAGTGATGTGAGAATCACAAATAAGAAATGGTGGGGAATAATACCCGAAGAAACTGGCTCCTTATGCACTGAGAGGTCTCTTGCCATTAGAAAACGTCTGTGTGTCATGTCAATCATTTTGTTTGTCTCGATTCTTGTTTTGAGTCGTTTCGGGTGTCAGTAGTTGTGTTTAGGTTGTTTTACCTTGTTTTTCCTTTGTTGAGTTGTGTTTAGGTTGTTCTATCTTTTGTTTTCCGTTGTTGAGTCGTTTTGGCTGTGGTCAGTTGTAGGCTCAATACCCGGTTGAGAACCCTTTTCTCATCTCACTTTCAAAAAAAATCGTTTTGTGCTCAGAGTGCCGTGTCATTCTCCACATCTGTGCAAAACAGAATTTGTTCTTTCATAAAACCGCAAGGTTCAACCTAGGTCATATGAGAACAGTAAAAATCAGGACCCATCTGAAGCTATGAAAGTTCCGGGTTGCAAAGGAAAAGAAAAGAGAGAAAATTTGGAGCATCTGAGCTTGTTTCAACTTCTGCAAGTTCTGTCACTACATCCCATATGTTCGGAATGAGCTATGTATCAAATAAATCGAGTACTGTGTTATGAGCTGTGTGTTTAGAGTGAGCAGTGTGCTGTTACGAGCCGTGTGTTCAAAATGACCAGAAAACTGTGTTATGAGCTGTGTGTTCAAAAGAAACAGAGTACAGTGTTACGGGCTGTGTGTTCAGAATGAGCAGTGTGCTGTATGAGCTTGTGTGTTCAGAGTGAACAGAATACTGTGTTGATTGTTCCAAAGCCAGAATGACAATCAGATGTGCTCTTCCTGAGTACCATTCCCTGTCGGAGGCATCTTGGTTGTGTTTACAATGAGTTCCTAGGGAAAGTTATGAATATGATCAGGACAAAAAACAACATTTGTGGTTTCTACATGCAGATGTTGCTCCTTGTCAGCATTTCAGGACCTTTGTACTGTGAGTTGAAAGTAAGTGTTCGAAAAACACAATGGAGGGGAGATCCCCGTCAGAGTAAAGCAGTTTACCGCCACTCACTCCATGAGGTGCTTTCTAAAGTGCCGCTTTGTTTATTTATTGCATTCCCTAAACATCATGCTCTACATTGCTTGTAACATATACTGTATCATCGCACTTATTGTATTTATTTGCATCTTGTGTTATCTTGTATCGTTTATCCTTTTACGTTGAGCAGCATTTAGGATCGTTGCCCTCCGGGGCTTTCTCAGGTTGCGTTGTGCGTGCACCTGGGCAGTTGTTTTTGGTCATCTTCTCACGTTTTCAGGGTGGTTAGAGTGTTCCTTTTCTTACACGATTTCAGCGTGTTTGGAATTCATCTTAGCTTGCATTGTTATGCACGCTCTTTTCCGAAACACCGGGATATGTCCCTGTGTTTCTCCATTTTTAGTTAAGAGCATTTGGAATACGTTCCAATGCTTGAGCCATTCCAAAACACTGGGATATGTCCCTATGTTTCTCCTTTATTCCAAAACACTGGGATATGTCTCTATGTTTCTCCTTTATTCCAAAACGCTGGGATATGTCTCTATGTTTCTCCTTTATTCCTAAACACCGGGATACGTCCCTATGTTTCTCCTCTTTTCGAAACACTGGGATACGTCCCTATGTTTTTTCTTCTTTTCGAAACACCGTGATACGTCCCTATATTTTTTTTTCTTTTCGAAACACCGGGATACGTCCCTATGTTTCTCCTTTTTCGATTAAGAGCATTTGGAATACGTTCCAATGCTTGAGCCATTCCAAAACTGGGATATGTCCTTATGTTTCTCCTTTATTCCAAAACACTGGGATATGTCCCTATGTTTCTCATTTATTCCAAAATACCGGGATACGTCCCTATGTTTCTCCTCTTTTCGAAACACCAGGATACGTCCCTATGTTTTTCTTCTTTTCAAAACACCGGAATACGTCCCTATGTTTCTCCCTTTTTGGTTAAGAGCATTTGGAATACGTTCTAATACTTGAGCCATTCCAAAACACTGGGATATGTCCCTATGTTTCTTCTTTATTCCAAAACACTGGGATATATCCCTATGTTTCTCCTTTATTCAAAAACACTGGGATATGTCCCTATGTTTCTCATTTATTTCAAAACACCGGGATACGTCCCTATGTTTTTTCTTCTTTGCGAAACACCGGGATACGTCCCTATGTTTCTCCCTTTTCGGTTAAGAGCATTTGGAATACGTTCCAATGCTTGAGCCATTCCGAAACACTGGGATATGTCCCTATGTTTCTCCTTTATTCCAAAACACTGAGATATGTCCCTATGTTTCTCCTTTATTCCAAAACACTAGGATATGTCCCTATGTTTCTCATTTATTCCAAAACACCGGGATACGTCCCTATGTTTCTCCTCTTTTCGAAACACTGGAATACATCCCTATGTTTTTACTTCTTTTCGAAACACCAGGATACGTCCCTATGTTTCTCCCTTTTCGGTTAAGAGCATTTGGAATACGTTTCAATGCTTGAGCCATTCTGAAACACTGGGATATGTCCCTATGTTTCTCCTTTATTCCAAAACACTAGGATATGTCCCTATATTTCTGCTCTTTTCCGAAACACTGGGATATGTGCCTATGTTTCTCCTTCTTCCCGAAACACTAGGATATGTCCCTATGTTTCTCCCCTCCCACCTGCATTGTCATGCACACTTTATCTGCGTTGTTATGCTTCCCCTTCGCATTGTTATGCTTCACACTTAGGTTGCATTACGCACTTTTCACTTGCATTGCTATGCATATTCCTAACAATATTGTACCTGTTGAGTTTCTCTCTTTTGCAAGCACGATATTGTATGTACGGTTCATTTGAACCTGGCGCGACCAGACGAACCGAACAGGTATTGTATGTACTCCGCATGAGACGTAGCGAGAATTGTATAATCCTCTGACTTTCTTACTGCATGAAATGTAGTTTGATTTGTATTCTTTCTTAAAATTGTTGCATTTATTGTGTATATTTGCTTCATTACAGCCGTCTTTGCATGATCATAAGTTATGTTTGGCTTCTTACATTATCACTTGCATTTTGCCCATGCCTGCAGGCACATTTCTTTGTTATCTTGCATGTTTGTCTAAGTCTTCGGCCTTGTCAAAAATGGGTCATCTCTGGGCTTTGACATTCACTCCCGTCACTTATGACTTTCGAGTTCTATCAAAGAGGGGCAACTGTAGACACCCCATTTTTTACCGACCTTAAGACTTAGATGTCATCGATTAAGCGCTCGGCTATGGCGCATGTTGTGCTTGTTCTGAGGTTTCAGAGTTTCAGCTGAGAGCCTTACCCCCGGACCTCGGGACCCTTTTGTGCTTTGTCTCGGTTTGCGAACCAGGTCTTGTTTTCTCTTCTCAGAGGGAGGGAGAGGTCTTGTAAACCATATCTCAGTGGCCATGGGCTACTTTTTGTGGTCGTAGGCCACTTTTCCCGTTTGGAGACCAGTTTCCGATTTTCGGAGCCGTCGGTCATGAGCCTCAGTTCGGGACTGCTTAACTTTCTCCGTTTGGCACGGTTTTTGGCACATACCTTGTTTCCTTTGTCTAGAGGGACACTGTGGCCCGGGAGACCACCTTTGTGGTCGCACGCCACTTTCGATGCTTAACAGCCTGTTTTCAGGACACCCGGCGTTTTGACCCCCGAACCCTCGTTTTGCATCCGTCTTGGTTCATTTTTGGCATGGACCTTGTTTTCATTGTTGGGAGGTGGTACAAGGATGGGAGACCACATTTTCTCCTTGGAGACCACTTTTCTCCCGTCACCCGATTTTCTTGTCAGGTAGGTGGTCTCCTTGGTTTTTGAGCCACATTTGCTGGTCTTCCACCATACCACTAGCTTGCATTCAGTTGGGAGACCATCAAATGGGCTGGCTAACCACCTTTCATTGAGCTGAACCTTTTGAACTGGTCGGCCAACCAGTGAAAGTGGTCGGCCGACCACCTAAACTGGTCGGCCTGCCTCCCTCAGTTTTGTCTGTGTGAGTGTGTACCAGCTGGAAGGCACAGACTGGATCCTCCATACACATGTATGGGGGATCTTGAGCCTTGGTTTTTAGTTTCTTGAGGAATCTTTGGCCTTGTATCTCTATAAGAGAGGCCCTCCTCTTCCTTATACCAGGTTCAGAAAATTGTCTAAGGCTTGTGCATACACTTCCCTCTATATCTCTTTGTTTTGGGTTCAAAAAGGTCTTGTTATTGACCTATTACACCACACCTCATAGCCACACACCTCCACCATTGTTCTAAGGTTCTTGGAGGGTCTTGAGAGGTCTCAAAGAGTTGGTTTTGGGCTGGAGAAGTTGCTGTCTTGCTAAGCTTCAAGGGTAACACACCTTTTCCCTCTTTTTAGCACTATTTTGATCCATCTCTTAGCCTTATTTGCATGCATATTTGAGCTTTATTGTCAACTAAAAAAAAGTCTTGTTTTGAGGTCCTTTGATGTTTGTTTAAGGTCATTTTGTTATTGGGGGTCATCTGCCCCCTTGCATGCTTCATTTTGCCTTGTTTTGGGCCATGCGCTAAGGCCTTTGTGTTGACCTTTGCTTGGCCTTTTAACCACTGAAATCCAGCGGATTTTCAGTGGTTAACATGTGTTTTTGAGAGCCAAAATCAGAGAAGGGTGACCCTCTCCCTCCTTGTTTTGTTCACTAGCATTTTTGGCCTTACAAAGAAACCTTTGTTTTCACACTTCCAAGCCTTGGTTGAGGCCCCTTTTGGTGACTTTTAGGGCCTGTCTAGGCTCTGTCCAGAGTTGGTGTTGTCATCTAGGGTTCGCCTCTTGCATGTGTAGAATAACCCTCTTCATAGCTTATCAAATGAGCATGTCATTCTTGCATGCATTGGTCATGTTTCAGTGGGTTTTTGGTCATTATTTGGCATGTCATACCTCTATCTTTTGCTGGTTTAGTGGCCTCTTGAATGCTTCACATGCTTGTAGTGTAAACCATGCTCACTAGCTTACATTGCATGTGGTTTTGGCCCATGATTCTAGCACATTTTGGCCATGCTCTAAACTGATTTTGTTCATATTTTGGGCTGCCTCAGCTCTGTTTTTAGGCCTCTTGGTCAAATGATGCTTGCCATGTATGGTTGTAGTGTAATACTCTTGCTTAGCCTTGAGTTTTGAACCCCCTTGCATGCTTAACTTGAGGTGTTTCTATGTTTTGGCATCATTGAGCATGATATTTCAGAGCGTATAAGGTTGTCATATTCCCATGTTTTTCACTCTTTAAATGTGTTTGAGAGTTATGCATGAATACCTTATTTTTGGACTATTGTATGAGCTTCATTTCCATGCTGTGCGAGCCATCATTTTAGTCCATATTTGCTACTATTTTGGCCTGCATAGGAACTACTTGGGGCTGGTTTGGCCATTTGAGTATTGCTTTGCATGCCTATAGTGTAATCCAATTCACTAGTTTCAGTATTTGGGCCATCTAGCATGCATTGTGTGAGGTGTTTGCATGATTCGGGACCATCTTGCATGTCATTTTAGAGCTGAAAAATATGTGATTGTATGCCATATTTCATGCTTACCATGCTTTGGTGGAGTTGCACTTTGTGCCTTACGTTTGGTCCCTTGCATTTGTGCATGTTTGCATGTGTGTTGTTGCTTCATTTTCATCATGTATGGTCACTGATTTGAGTGTTGCTGAGGCCCATTCATTTTATTTTAAGTCCATCTTGCATTATGTATTCCGTATCCATGTTGTCACATGCTTGATCGTCGCAATGTGTATGCCTTGTTCATGTCTTCGTGCATATCCATCTTCGTATGTGCATTGCGTATGCCATATTGTTCATGTGCATTGAGTATGCTGTTCTTAGTTCATAGCATTGTGTATGCTAGTTGCATGTTTGCATATCATCCCTCGCATGCTAGCATGATTAGGTTGCATTGCGTTTAGGGTTGCATGCTAGTCGTATTGTGTATGCCATGTATATTGCATTGTGTTTGGAATAGGGTTTAGTCCAAACACGGGAAACGAGGGACGTTTCGTACTCCAAGTGACGAAACGTGCCTCGATTCTCGGTCGCCGACACTCCAGATTATCCATGATGGAGTTTAGGTCTTGTTGTGTTTATATGTGCATTCATTTTACATCGAGTCATGCAATCTGACTCCTCGGCCATCATGTATCGAGATGCGTAATTGGTGGCACGAGGATCGAGGACTACACTCCCTGGAGCTTGTGCAATGATGGGGAGAGTGGTCATGCACACATATGTTGAAAATACTTTGCCATGTCCCTTTCTCGCTCTCTGTTGCAGCAAATCGGAAACCAGCAGCAAAAACTGGTCAGCAGCCTTCTGGAGCTTTGTGTGAAAACCCACATTTTATTTTTTTTTAAAAGAAGATAAAAAAAAAAAATAATTAATTAATTTTATCCAGAGTCTATCTGAAATATGTATTACTGTAAAAGTTAGTTTTAAATTAATCCAATTCAATCACTAACAAAGAAAAAAAAAATTAATAATAATAATAATAAATAAATAAATAAATAATAATTTTGTGGGTGTTCAATAATTGTTGTGTATAAATTATTTTAATTAGGATTCAATATAATAATTATTCTTACTAAATACCATAGTTAAAAATCTTAGTGTGTCAACTTTCAGAAACCCACAAAAAAAAAAAAAAAAAAAAAAAAAAAAGGGAATCAAACCTTTGCAGAATTTTGGTGGAGGCTTTCCACATGTTGATTTGCATGTTTGTTTAGGGAAGAAGAGCTAATGATGCTCTTAGAATTGAGAGAAAGAAAACTTAGAATGAAGAGAAAGAGAGAGAGAGAGAGAGAGAGAGAGAGAGAGAGAGATTTGTGCAACAAGGATTGTATATATATATGCATGCAAGCCTTCATTGTCTATAGGGTGCATGCAAGCATTCGGTGAGAAAAAAAAAAAGAAAAGAAAAAGAAGAGAGAAATCCCTGAAACAACCAAGCTTGGTGATAGGAGAGGAAGAAGAGTAGGAGATTAAGGAAGCCAAAATTCTCAACCATTTTGTTACCCTATTACTAAGTAAGAAAACCCTCCCAACCCTCTCATTTCTTTTTATTAGTGAAATTTTCAGATTACTTCCTTGTGATTAAAATGACTACTCATAAATAGAAATTTTTATATATATGTGTAGTAATTTTGTGATTAAAATAGTCTGTTTTGAATATGCTAGCATGTTGCCTGAATTTTTAGACAATTTTATACTCAGAATTTCGATATGATTTCTTCTACAAAGTTGTTGACAATGATGTCTACTTTATCCAGAAATTTTTGGAAACAATTTTTGAGCTTTCTACGAATTTATACAAATTTTTAACTAAATCTGAAACTGTGTTGAGAATAATCTGTCTTGAATCTGCCAGCATGTTACCCGAATTTTTAGACAATTTTATACTCCGAATTTCGAGATGATTTCTTCTACAAAGTTGTTGATAATGATGTTTAGTTTATCCAGAAATTTTTGGAGACAATTTTCGAGCTTTCTACGAATTTATACAAATTTCTAACTAAATCTGAAACTGTGAGACAGATTTTACCATGTATTTGAAAATTTATTTAAAATTCTATACTAAGCCAAATCTGGTAATTTCTAACTAAAAGATGAAATTTGAGAAGTCTAGTTTCATGATAAATTTTTAGATTATGGGTTTGATCTATAAATTTAAGCATGGAATTAATGTAAGGAAATGTGACAAATCTGTGTCATAAACACCCTTGGAATTTGTTTAGAATTATTTATAAGTTATATTTTGGAAAATGTTTTCTGAAAAATAACCATAACATGTTTATTGAGTATCCTGTAGATTGATATGAATTTTAGAGTTGTATAAGTAATATATTTATAATTTTATTTGCAAGATATATACTCTGAAAATTTTTCTGGACAGAATGAAATCACCATTTTAATATTATGCTAGTCTAATTTTGTAAATCAAAAATTTGTGCATGTGTGTATTTAGGGTTTAATTCTTGTATCTAAGTTATTATTTCATACCATGGTTTAAATAAATTGTTTATTTAAATTCTGTACTTTTATTTAGTATTGTGTGACACATGCAATATTTTATGATTGAGAATTTTAATGAGTTGGTATAACATTACTTGTGATTAAAAATTTGAAATTATTTGTGATTAATATCAAAATTAACTGAAATGATTAACGGCATATACAAAGTTAACAATTGACGGTTAATACCAGTTGTTCGGGGTGAGTCTTGGTTTAAAGACTGTACGGAATTAAGAGTTGACGGTTAACACCGGTTGTTCAGGGTGAGCCCTGGTTTTGAGAATTCTCACGTAAATTGTGTTGCGAAACTCTAAGATGGCACGGGACTTATTTGAACCCTTTTCGGTATTCGGTTTTGGAATAAGGGTGGATGTGCAGGTGGCACACAGGGAGGTTGCTTACCCCTGGCAGACCGTTTCCTTGGGGCAGACCACGGATGCCACTACTTGGGTATATAACTCCGGACGTGGGCATCCCTGGTAGTTACGATTGGTAACACTTAAATATTTGACCAAGGGAGGGTTTCAAATTAACCGTTGCCATGCTTAGTGGTTGGTAAGTTAAATCTCTTTGGTGAGATTTCGAGTGTCACCTAATTTATTAAAATTACTGAAATTATTCTAATGGTTGTAATTTCTGTGTATAATTATATTGTTGTCTCATGTTTAGAATATTATTATTTTTCTCTTAAAAAGAATGGTAGGTTGGTTACGTTTTCTTACTGTGTTGCAAAACTCATGGCATATATTTTGTTGCCCTGGCGTTTCATGCCAGATTATGTCGAAGAAGGGATTGAGGCTGAAATTGGAGCTGCTGCCAATATCGAACCTTGGCTGACTTAGAGTCAAGATTTTATCAAAATAAAATCCTGTTATCCCTTGTATTAGGATTTAACTATGTTGTGACGTTGTGTGTGAACTTGTAGTTTTATTTTGTCGTTGGACTTTGGCTTTGTAAGAACTTAAAAGTTCCTAATTAGTAGTTAAAACTTTATCTAGCAAGTTATTGTTATTTAAATCTTATGATTTACAAAAAAGAAAAAAAAAAAAAAAATTGGAGCGTTACAAAATGGTATCAGAGCTCTAGGTTGGAATACCTAAGGACAGTGGGTAGAGGTTTAACCTCAATTGAGGAGTAGTATCATGTGTTAGAAGGAATAGAATTATGTAACTCATAGTTTATGAGAGGTTTATGATAATTATAGTAACTATCCTTGTTTGATCATAACTAGTTTGACGCCAAATTTGTCGGATGTAAAATCATCACTTCTCTATCTTCATTGAACCTTTCCAATTCGACAAAGTATTGCCTTAAGATGATCAATTGGCAATTTTTGAGCGATGTTTATTGTATCTTGTATGTTGTTCTCTTGAAAACCGGTTGCACTCTTTTAATCCTTGCAGGGTGAAGAATCTTAGGTGTTTGGTTTGAAATGTGTATGGCCAAACACAATTTCAATTCAAATATCTAGTTTGGTCACCAGCTCCATAATCTTAACCCTGTTAAAAGTTCAAAACCATCATGTCATTCGACTGTACTGTCTGTTCAAATTCCATTTGAATTCCTATGCTAGTTATGCTATTGTCGTAGCCATGTCATAGTCTTTCTTCTCTACTATAACTGTGTGAATCTTGGGATTAGAGCTTGAACGATTAGAAACAACTATGAGTGTAGCTTTACTGCTAAACGGTCAAACTCGAGTAGATCTTGTATGCAAATCATGTGAACTAGGAGTCTCTAGTTTGCGTTTAACTTGTCTGTGACTCTAGATTATCTGAGACTATTAGTTCAAGTTTTCTTTACCAAAAAAAAAAAAAAAAAAAATTAAAACAATTGAATAAAAATCAAGGCAATGAATCAGGGGCATAGTTGAGTCAGTGATTCTATCTTCTCTCCCACTCGAGTCACCTAGTCAGTGTATTCATACCGGTCAGGGTATTCATACCAGTCAGTGTATATAGATGTGTTTGGATTGTTTTGCTTCGTTTTTCTTTCGTTAAGTTATTTTGTGATTCAGGTCAGTATGGAATCAATATCCAATTCAGAGTTCAAATTCAATCATTCTCAAATTCAAATCAAACAAAATTATTTTCAAATTCAGAGTGATGTGCCAGTCACGCCATTGATGTACAGAACCTAAACTGATTTTATTGCAGTCTGGGAGGACATCCCCGATTATAGAGACTCCAAAATAAAATAAAATAAAAAGACCCAGAAAATATATATATATATATATATATATAAGAAAAAAAAAAAAAGGGATCTTGTTCTTCTTTCTCCTCCGGCAGACAGCCATACACCGACCTCATTTGCTTGACTCTCCCGTCGTTTTCTTCATCTCAATTTCGCTCTAGGAGACCTTCAAAGGCCCTGCCTCAGTGTTTTCACCAAGAGAGTTAACTCTTCGCCGACCATCAAAGGCAAAATACGACGGTGCTGTAAACTGAGCCATACAAGTGGCCTGTCGTTTTACCTCTTTGTTCTCCATGGAGGTAGCCTTCTGTTTCAATTCCTTGTTCTCTGCCTTCAGTGCGCAAATCTCCGCTCGCGCATCCCTATACATATGTTGAAGCAAAGTGAGTTGGGCGTTAACCCGATGTACCTCACACGACTTGTTTTGTAGACGGTGAGACAGGTTAGTGACCGCGGCCACTGTCTCCATACACGACTTCAACGTGTAGTGGTTGGCCTCAATATCAGTTTGAGCAGCCATCACTTGCTCAACTGTTAGTGTAGGAAGACTAGGATGAATAAGAGCAGGGGCACTTGGCCCAGAGGAGCTCGATGGATCATTAAGATCCGGAAAAAGAGAGAGAGGGCGAGACGAAGCCATGTATGGAAAGAGAGAGGAAAGAAGGGAGACGCGGAGAAATGGCAGAAAATAGAAGATGAAGAGAAGAAGGGGAGGAAAGATTGATGGAGGAGAGACAGAAGAAGAGAGTCATTAAGAAGAAGAGAAAAGAGTGATGAAGAAGAAGAAGACAGAATGGAAGAAGACAAAGAGGGAGAGAGAGCCGAGACGAGCTTGCAAATCGAGGAGGCTTACTTTTGTCGGCCAACTGACGCAAAAGTAAGCCCGCGTGTCAAACGCGGTTTTCGAAGGAAGAGAAAGAGGCGGGAGAGTTGTATGCATATATGTATATGAATTGTATATCTATGTATTATATATATTTGTTTACATATTTGGTCACAAGAGTGGCTTGGGTTCAGTGGTTCGGTTGTTGAGAATTAAAAGGCTAAGCCTGAGGTTAGAGGTTCGAGCCCCATAGCAACGAGTGTTTCTTTTGTTTTGTTTTGGTTTTTTTTTATATATGTGTCTCGTATACCTATATATATAATTGTTTGAATATTTTGTCACAGGAGTGGCGTGGCTTAGTGGTTGAAAAAAAAAAAAAAACAAGAGGCTAAGTCTGAGGGCAGGGGTTCGAAACCTCGTATCCCCACATCCATGCATTTTGAGTGTTTCCTTTTCTTTTTTTTGCGTGTTCGGGAGGAAGATATTCTTAAGACTGCATTTTGAACGCGTTACGGCCGCTATGAACTAGTAGTGATGCCATTCGACCTAACCTATGCATCAGGCGTGTTCATGAGCTTAATGAACAACATATTCACGCCTTACTTAGATAAATTTGTGATAGTTTTCATAGATAATATTATGGTGTATTCCGAGTCTAAAGGAGACCATGAACAACATTTGAGAATAGTACTTCAAACTTTAAAATAAGGCTAGTAAATGTGAATTCTGGATGGTGGAAGTAAAGTTTTTGGGTCACGTGGTATCTGACAAGGGAATATTAGTAGACCCAACTAAAGTAGAAGCATTGTCAGAATGGAAGCAACCTAAGAACACATTTGAGATTCGTAGTTTCTTAGGATTGGCCGGTTGCTATCGAAGATTCATTCAAGACTTTTCAAAATTGGCCAAACCAATGACACATTTGACTCAAAAGAGGGTAAAGTTTGAATGGAACGAATTTTGTGAAAATTCATTCCAAGAACTTAAGAAAAGATTGACGAGTGCCCCTATTCTCATAGTGCCAGGACGTGACGTTGGGTACAACGTGTATTGTGATGCTTCCAAGGAAGGTCTGGGGTGCGTATTGATGCAGAATGGCAAGGTGGTGGCATATAGATCAAGGCAATTAAAGAACCATGCGAAGAATCATCTCATCCATGACTTGGAGTCAGCAGCTATAGTTCACGCACTCAAAATTTGGAGACATCGTGGGACGGAAGAGTCAATATGGGAACGAGAAGATATGATACGTGCCAATTACCCTCAGTTTTTCGAGTCTAAAGGTATGAGTTAATTTCGAGGACGAAATTTTTTTTTTTAGGAGGGTAGATTGTGAAAACCCACATTTTATTTTTTTTTAAAAGAAGATAAAAAAAAAAATAATTAATTAATTTTATCCAGAGTCTATCTGAAATATGTATTACTGTAAAAGTTAGTTTTAAATTAATCCAATTCAATCACTAACAAAGAAAAAAAAAATTAATAATAATAATAATAAATAAATAAATAAATAATAATTTTGTGGGTGTTCAATAATTGTTGTGTATAAATTATTTTAATTAGGATTCAATATAATAATTATTCTTACTAAATACCTTAGTTAAAAATCTTAGTGTGTCAACTTTCAGAAACCCACAAAAAAAAAAAAAAAAAAAAAAAGGGAATCAAACCTTTGCAGAATTTTGGTGGAGGCTTTCCACATGTTGATTTGCATGTTTGTTTAGGGAAGAAGAGCTAATGATGCTCTTAGAATTGAGAGAAAGAAAACTTAGAATGAAGAGAAAGAGAGAGAGAGAGAGAGAGAGAGAGAGAGAGAGAGAGAGAGAGAGATTTGTGCAACAAGGATTGTATATATATATGCATGCAAGCCTTCATTGTCTATAGGGTGCATGCAAGCATTCGGTGAGAAAAAAAAAAAAGAAAAGAAAAAGAAGAGAGAAATCCCTGAAACAACCAAGCTTGGTGATAGGAGAGGAAGAAGAGTAGGAGATTAAGGAAGCCAAAATTCTCAACCATTTTGTTACCCTATTACTAAGTAAGAAAACCCTCCCAACCCTCTCATTTCTTTTTATTAGTGAAATTTTCAGATTACTTCCTTGTGATTAAAATGACTACTCATAAATAGAAATTTTTATATATATGTGTAGGAATTTTGTGATTAAAATAGTCTGTTTTGAATATGCTAGCATGTTGCCTGAATTTTTAGACAATTTTATACTCAGAATTTCGAGATGATTTCTTCTACAAAGTTGTTGACAATGATGTCTACTTTATCCAGAAATTTTTGGAAACAATTTTTGAGCTTTCTACGAATTTATACAAATTTTTAACTAAATCTGAAACTGTGTTGAGAATAATCTGTCTTGAATCTGCCAGCATGTTACCCGAATTTTTAGACAATTTTATACTCCGAATTTCGAGATGATTTCTTCTACAAAGTTGTTGATAATGATGTTTAGTTTATCCAGAAATTTTTGGAGACAATTTTCGAGCTTTCTACGAATTTATACAAATTTCTAACTAAATCTGAAACTGTGAGACAGATTTTACCATGTATTTGAAAATTTATTTAAAATTCTATACTAAGCCAAATCTGGTAATTTCTAACTAAAAGATGAAATTTGAGAAGTCTAGTTTCATGATAAATTTTTAGATTATGGGTTTGATCTATAAATTTAAGCATGGAATTAATGTAAGGAAATGTGACAAATCTGTGTCATAAACACCCTTGGAATTTGTTTAGAATTATTTATAAGTTATATTTTGGAAAATGTTTTCTGAAAAATAACCATAACATGTTTATTGAGTATCCTGTAGATTGATATGAATTTTAGAGTTGTATAAGTAATATATTTATAATTTTATTTGCAAGATATATACTCTGAAAATTTTTCTGGACAGAATGAAATCACCATTTTAATATTATGCTAGTCTAATTTTGTAAATCAAAAATTTGTGCATGTGTGTATTTAGGGTTTAATTCTTGTATCTAAGTTATTATTTCATACCATGGTTTAAATAAATTGTTTATTTAAATTCTGTACTTTTATTTAGTATTGTGTGACACATGCAATATTTTATGATTGAGAATTTTAATGAGTTGGTATAACATTACTTGTGATTAAAAATTTGAAATTATTTGTGATTAATATCAAAATTAACTGAAATGATTAACGGCATATACAAAGTTAACAATTGACGGTTAATACCAGTTGTTCGGGGTGAGTCTTGGTTTAAAGACTGTACGGAATTAAGAGTTGACGGTTAACACCGGTTGTTCAGGGTGAGCCCTGGTTTTGAGAATTCTCACGTAAATTGTGTTGCGAAACTCTAAGATGGCACGGGACTTATTTGAACCCTTTTCGGTATTCGGTTTTGGAATAAGGGTGGATGTGCAGGTGGCACACAGGGAGGTTGCTTACCCCTGGCAGACCGTTTCCTTGGGGCAGACCACGGATGCCACTACTTGGGTATATAACTCCGGACGTGGGCATCCCTGGTAGTTACGATTGGTAACACTTAAATATTTGACCAAGGGAGGGTTTCAAATTAACCGTTGCCATGCTTAGTGGTTGGTAAGTTAAATCTCTTTGGTGAGATTTCGAGTGTCACCTAATTTATTAAAATTACTGAAATTATTCTAATGGTTGTAATTTCTGTGTATAATTATATTGTTGTCTCATGTTTAGAATATTATTATTTTTCTCTTAAAAAGAATGGTAGGTTGGTTACGTTTTCTTACTGTGTTGCAAAACTCATGGCATATATTTTGTTGCCCTGGCGTTTCATGCCAGATTATGTCGAAGAAGGGATTGAGGCTGAAATTGGAGCTGCTGCCAATATCGAACCTTGGCTGACTTAGAGTCAAGATTTTATCAAAATAAAATCCTGTTATCCCTTGTATTAGGATTTAACTATGTTGTGACGTTGTGTGTGAACTTGTAGTTTTATTTTGTCGTTGGACTTTGGCTTTGTAAGAACTTAAAAGTTCCTAATTAGTAGTTAAAACTTTATCTAGCAAGTTATTGTTATTTAAATCTTATGATTTACAAAAAAAAAAAAAAAAAAAAATTGGAGCGTTACACTTTGTACAATGTTCTGGGACCAGTTGCAAACAGAGGTAAATTGGGGCATCGCGATGGATTTCCCGACAAGGCGACTTGAGCATGCATACATCCCTATCATTCGGAACAAAGCTGAGGTAGTCCATTTTGTTTAATTTTCATGCTAGTTTCCTTACTTACTTAGTTAATTCGTTAATTAATTAATGTTGTGTAATAATTAGTTTAATTAGCTTAGATTAGCTAGTTTATTCTGTACTATTCATTCGGACCCTCCGAGGAGGGCAATGTTGTAATAAGTGTGCATGTGTGTGTGATGCATGGCTTCCAACCCCACATCTTTCTCCCTTTTATTTACCAGCTTATGATGGTTAGTTTAGGACATGTTTCAATTAGCATCTATATGTTCGCATGCTTGCATTCATTTATCTGTATTGCATGCACTGAGCTCAGCCCATCATGCTAACTGCATCGTATTTCAATCCCAAGTTGAATACATGTTACCTGTAGCATCTCATATGCCATCTTAGAATAGCCGAGCCTATCTTAGTTGGATTCTTGCATGTGTTGCATTAAGCATCTCAACATAGTTAGGATTCATGCATGTTTTCTAATTAGCTTATTTCTTTGGCTCGGAGTACTCGGTAAGTGTTTATGCTTTAGCATCCTTGCATGTGTGTGAGTGACTGCCATGATAGCATTCTTACCATGAGGCTATGTGCTTATGTGATATAGCTGCCTGAATGCCTGTGGGTAAAGATTGGGTTGCTTGAGTTGGAATAATTCATCGAAACTCGTGTTTTAGCCTACTTGTGAGTAGCAAACTTCAATTCATTTTCAAAATAAACGGATATGCGATGCTTTGTTCCAACTTAGGCAATCCAGTCTATACTTGTATGCTGTGCACATCACATAGTAATCCTAGGCTAATAAACCGGAATAAGAACGCATGTGTTTTCAAAAACTCGATATCATGTTTAGTAGTGGCTGATCTTTGATCAGGCGAGCGGGGGTGCTCATTGCATGACCTTCCACAATCGTACCCAAGTTCCCCAATCGTACCCAAGTTCCCTAGCCGAGGCAACTTTGGTGATGACGGACACGTGGCCTTAGGCACGAGTCATGGTTTCCTAAATTCTCCCAAAATAAAATATTTAGGTGGTGACTCTGTATCTGGCAAAGCAGTCCATGTTTGGCACTTCTTTCTAAAAATCAATTTTTCAAAATGATTTGCCAGATTTGGACTATTTGGTGATTTATCGATCTTGCATTGCACTTTGCGAGATTAGGTTCAGAACCGTGGCATTTGAGTTCGAATTGTAGTAAGCCCAATGGACAAAACGGGATTTTTCTCCCGGGACGTTTGGGGACGTCTACACCAGTGCTCTCCAGCTAAGTACTAATTTGGCAGTGTGGTCAGAAATTGACATACACAATTTGGCGCCATCTGTGGAAAAGAAAGGAGAATAGATGGCCAACGACGAACAGAGAGAGAAGGTTGGGGACGACACTCCTACTGGGAGTGGAAACCCTATTGACCTTGACTTCGAAGGAGACAACTGTAACGAGGAGACTCATGATAAGAATCACAAAGGAAAGGATGTCAGTCATGATGGCGACGTACAGAAGAAATCAGATCGAAATAAGTACTATAACGAGGACGACCTCCAGGTATGGAAATATAGATGCTTACGGAGGGACAAAGAGATGAAGGGAATGGCGAACAAATTGACAGACCTGCAATCGGTCGTCAATTTCATGATGCAAAACAACATTATGCAGCCACCGTTCCCGCTACAAGACACACCGATTCCAGCGGCCAATGCCCAGAAAGGAGTTCAGAAAACAATCCCAGTAGCCTCCCAGCACACCAGAAGCGAAAACACTCTCACCGGTCTTCAAGAGATGTCGAGCGAGGAGAGTCGAGAAAGGAAGAATCTCGAAGGACACGTCGCACCAAGGAATCAGACCCCAAAGAACATCAGCATGTTCAAAGGCAGGAATTGTGCTTCGACGCAACTGATGGAGAAAGGTCGAAGATGGCTCAACACGAAGTTGAGAGTAGTGTGCCTAAAAGGCTGAAGTCAGGAGATAGCCGAGCTCCTGGGCGAACCAAAGAGGACTTGAGAGATTACCTCAAGAGAAAGCAACAAAATGCCGAGGTAACTTCCCCTATTAAGCTGAGAACACCATTCTCGGTAGAGTTGGACAAATTTGAGGCCTTGAAAAGATTCAGTATGCCGAGGTTCCAAATATACGATGGTAAGTCGAACCTCAACTTTCACGTCGGTTTATACCTGAACTCGATGGCATTGTACACTGGGAACGAGCCGTTGCTTTGCAAGGTGTTCCCCTCATCCTTTGGGAAAATTGCATCAGATTGGTTCCACAAACTGCCGAAAGGAATTGTGAAGACCTAGGAAGGCCTGGCCGAGATGTTCGTGGCTAGGTTCGTGACAAACAAACTACAACCGTTAAAGGTAGACGCCCTGATGGCTCTGAAAATTGCCAAGTATGAAAGCCTGAGAGCCTATGCCAAAGATATTATGATGTATTCAATCGAATACTCGAGTGCAACCAAGAGGTGGCGGTCGTGTCGTTCAAAAACGGCCTAAAAGATGATTGTCCACTACGAAAGTCATTGGCAAAAACATTGCCAAAAAGCATGGAAGAGCTCATGACCAGAATTGAGAAATATGCCAGAGCCGAGAAAGACACGGCGGGGACAAAGGAGACAAAGCAAGAGAAAGGAAACGGCTCGCCGAAGCGAGGCCGAGGTAACAATGGATCCAACAAACAAGAGATAGGACTGAGGGCTGCACAGGCAGTCACAACTGTATTCTGAATTCCAATTCACAAAGTCCTGGATAAAATCCGAACCCAGCCCTATTTCAGAGCACCAGCAAGGGTACCAGGAGAGTTTATGGGAAAAAGCCTTGGTAAGCATTGTGCTTACCACAATGAAGATGGGCACCTGACTCAGGGTTGCAGAGCCCTGAAAGCACACCTGGAAGACTTGGTAAGGCAAGGCCATTTAAGGGACCTTGTAGATGAAGCCAGGACAAGGGAAGAGCAGGCAAGACTGCCTCAGGCACCAGCAGCTCCACCTCCCCCAGCACAGCAACCGCAGGCAGGCGGACCTCGGGTAATTAATGTAATTCACTCAAAGGTCAACGAAAATGAAATACAGGGGGAGACCTAGAAGGTAAAGCACTTGCAGCATGTGTTCCAGGTCCGGGAGAAAAGACCTCAGGCCGAGGAGTGCCAGGGACCAGTAGTGTCCTTTACTGAAGCAGACCTTGAGATGGAGCAGCATCCAAATAACGATGCCTTGGTAATATCCCTTTAGGTTAGGGAGTACCAAGTAAAGCGTATCCTAATTGACCACAGCAGCTCTTGTGACATCATGTATGTCAGGTGTTACAAGGAGCTTGGCCTTTACCCAGACGATATGGAGCAGTCCAACAGCCAATGGTCGAGTTCAATGGAACGCCGATGTGGCCATTGGGAGCAGCAAGCTTGGAGGTGCAGGCTGGCACCAAAAAGATAAAAACAGAATTCACCATAATTAACACACCCTCCCCCTACAATGCTATCTTGGGAAGGCCATGACTGCATGCAATGGGGGTTGTTTCCTCAACGTTGCATCAACTATTGCGGTTCCCAACAGAGCATGGGATAAAAGAGGTCAGAAGGGATCAGCTGCAGGCAAAGAACTGTTCCACGGTAGCAATGAAATCCACCAGCAGCATATGAGAACCAGAGACAATAGAGATCGAAGACGAGGACGTGGAAGTCCTAGATGACGTTGGCAAAGAGCCAGCCGAGAAGAGTGAAGAAGCCCTGAAGAAAATCCTTGTCTAACAAGGGGATGAGGAACGCTTCTTCCTTCTCGGCTTGGGCTTAGCCGAGGAAGAAGAAAAAGAGCTGGAGGCTTTCTTGAGAGCAAACATCGAGGTGTTTGCTTGGACGCCTTACGAAATGCCTGGCATTGACCCCGAGGTCACTTGCTATAAACTAAACGTAGACAGGTCGGCCAAACCTGTAATCCAGCTAGCAAGAAGACCGACGTTGATGCATGTTGAGGCAGTGGAAGAAGAAGTAGATAGACTTCTGGAGGCCAGAGCCATTCGAGAGGTAAATTATCCGACATGGCTATCGAACACAGTAGTGGTGAAGAAAAAGAATGGTAAATGGAGGGTCTACGTAGACTTTACCATCCTAAAACAAGGCCTGTCCCAAAGACAGTTTCGCATTACCCAAGATAGACCAACTGGTGGATGCCACTTCAGGGCATGGAAGGATGAGCTTTCTGGATGCTTGCAGGGGGTACCATCAGATAACCATGTACCTCCCTACATGAGGAGAAGACTGCATTTGTCACCCCAAAAGGGCTGTATTGCTACAGAGTAATGCCTTTTGGGTTGAAAAACGCAGGAGCAACTTACCAGAGATTGGTAACCAAGATGTTCAGACACCTGATTGGCCGAACAGTGGAGTTTTATATTGATGACATGGTCGTGAAGACCAAGGAGCCTGAGAATCATCTAGAAGACTTGAGAGCAGTTTTTGACATCCTTAGAACATATCGGCTCCAACTCAATGCATCGAAGTATGCATTCAGAGTTGGATCTGGTAAGTTCTTGGGATACTTGGTGACTAGAAGGGGCATTGAGGCCATCCCAGATCAGATCAAAGCCATCCTAGAACTGAAAACCCAACATCGGCAAAGCAAATACAGATGTTGACTGGAAGGGCTACAGCCCTGAACAGGTTCATAAGCAGAAGTTCTGACAAATGCAAACCCTTCTTCCGCTTAGTGAAGAAGGCCACAGACTTCTTATGGACAGAAGAGTGCGAAGTAGCCTTGGCTGACTTAAAGAAGTATTTGACCACGGCTCCAGTTCTCTCAAATCCAGAACCTGGAGAGGAGCTGTTCCTGTACTTAGCAGTTTCGGAGCATGTGGTAAATGCAGTGGTAATCCGAGAAGAAAAATGAGAGCAAAGGGCTCTTTACTATGTAAGCAAAACCCTGGCTGATGTAGAAACCAGGTATTTACCCTTGGAGAAGTTAACACTGGCCTTAGTAATGGCTTCAAAGAAGCTGAACCATTACTTTCAAGCCCACAAAATTGTGGTGCTAACTGAATATCCTTTGAAGTCCCTGTTGCAGCAGGGAGATCTGACAGGTAGAATAGCCAGGTGGGCAGTAGCCTTGGGCCAGTATGACCTGGAATACAGACCGAGAACAGCAATCAAAAACCAAGTTTTGGCCGACTTCGTGGCCAAGTTCACGTTAGGATCCATCGTACATCGGGCTCCGTTGAGCCGAGGTGAATGATGTCCTAGCGAGCAAAGAGGAGCCCAGCCGAGGGCAACAGAACAAAGGAATGAAGAAAAACTTAGGCCCTACAGTATTTTCATCGACGACGCTTTTCGACTGTTTGTTGATGGGAGCTCAAACCGACAAGGAGCGGGGGTAGGAGTATTACTGGTATCTCCAGATGGACAGATACTAGAACAATCCATTCGTTTGGGGTTCAAGGCCTCAAACAATGAAGCAGAGTATGAAACACTGATTGCAGGACTGAAACTGGCAGCAGCAGTAGAAGCAGATGAGGTAATAGTCTTCTGTGACTCCCAACTTATAGTCAACCAGACAACGGGCGAGTTTGCAGCCCGAGATGAAATGATGTCGGCCTATGCAAAGGAGGTCAGCAGGTTGGTGGCCTTGTTTCAGAATTGCCGACTACAGTAGGTTAGTCGAGATGATAACAGTCATGCTAATGTCCTGGCCAACCTGGCTAGTGCAATACAACCTGGAAAGGCAAGGACATAATGGTTGACTACTTGTCGGGCCCGAGCATCGAACCACTGACCACAGAGCGTGAAGCAATGTGTGTGGACATGGGACCAAGCTGGATGGATGCAATAGTAGCATTCCTGAAAGAAGGAAAACTGCCAGATGATCACAAAGAGGCACACAAGATCAGATTGAAGTCGGTAAGATTCAGTCTGACAGCAGAGGGACATCTCTACAGAAGATCCTTCACTGGACCCCTTTTGAGATATGTACATCCTTTACAAGTTGAAGATTTTTTGTACGAAATACATGAAGGAGCATGTAGAAGCCACGCTAGGGGCAGATCACTTGCTCATAGGGCCATTATCCAAGGGTATTGGTGGCCCTACATGCAGAAAGATGCAAAAGCCTATGTCAAAAAGTGTGAAAAATGCCAAAGATTTGTACCACTAATACACCAACCAGCAGCAGACCTGAACCCAGTATCCAGTCCTTGGCCGTTTGCCCAATGGGGCATGGATCTTGTTGAAAAACTGCCCCAAGTAACTGGGCAAAGGAAGTACCTACTGGTAGCAACAGATTACTTCACCAAGTGGATAGAAGCTGAACCCCTTGCCAAGATCCGAGACATTGATGTGAAGAACTTCATCTGGAAGAACATCATTACCAGGTTTGGGATTCCAAGAGTAATAGTTACAGACAATGGAACACAATTTGACAGTAAGCTAATCAAAAGCTTTTGTGCAAAGTTCAAAATCAAGAATTACTTTTCAACCCCAAGTTTTCCTCAAAGCAATAGACAAGCAAAAATGTCCAACAAAGTTATCTTGGATGGGATAAAGAAAAGGCTGCAAGAAGCAAAGAGAAAGTGGGTAGATGAATTGCTCAGTGTACTTTGGGCATATTGGACTACGCCGAGAAGATCAACGGGGGAATCCCCGTTTGCCATGGCTTATGGCACAAAAGCAGTCATTTTGCTGGAGGTCGACATCCCAGGGATCAGAACCCAAGCAGTGGAGAATGGAACTAATGATGTATTTTTAGCCCGAGATCTAGATCTTCTAGAAGAGAGAAGGAAGAAAGCAGCAATTTAGCTGGGGACATACCAACAGTAGCTTGCCAGGGCTTATAATAAAAAGGTGAACCCACGAGAGTTCTAAGTTGGTGACCTCGTCCTGAGAAAGGTCGTCGGCAACAAGAAAGATCCCAGAGAAGACAATTTGGCCCAAATTGGGAAGGACCCTACAGAATCATCTCGGTATTGGGCAATGGGACATATCGGCTTGAAAATAATGAAGGCAAAGAGCTACCAAGGCCCTGGAATACTTGCAATCTGAAATTTTTCTATCATTAGACTTTCTTGTTCTTTGTTATTAGTCGAAGTAATAAATAAAGTTTTTAGCTTGATTTTTTACATTTGTGACTGATAAGATACTTGGCGATGTTTCTGGAATACATGCATAATGAGAACCCAAGTGGAACTTAAGTTCACATTAGGGGGCAGAGAGTTGGAAAATGGTTCCTAAAAAGGTAGAATTTATAAGCTAAAATTCGTTTAACACTTGTTGAAAATTGTGAAAAATTTACAAGTTGAAGTTAAACCGATGTCACGTTTAACACTTGTTGAAATTTGTGAAAAAATTACAAGTGGAAGTTAAACCAAGGTCACGTTTAACACTTGTTGAAATTTGTGAAAAATTTACAAGTTGAAGTTAAACCGAGGACATGTTTAACACTTGTTGAAATTTTAAGAAAAATTTAAAAGTTAAAGTTAAACCGAGGTCATGTTTAACACTTATTGAAATTTTAAAAATTTACAAGTTAAAGTTAAACCGAGGTCATGTTTAATACTTGTTGAAATTTTAAGAAAAATTTACAAGCTGAAGTTAAATCGGGGCCATGATTAAAGGCAGGAATGATATAGGTGCCATCACCTCAGGATGACGAGGTAATTGAAACCTAGGGGGCAGTTGTGGGGACATAATTTTTGAATGACAACACGTGGCCGAGGTGTCACCGAAGTGTCAGCCGAGGTGCCACGTGTCCTAGTCATGACACCGAGATGATCTCGGCTAGGCCGAGGTTGTCTGCGAAGAAACCAGAATCCGGGATAAGCGGATATGGGACAAGAGTCATAGAATGAGAGAGGACTTCAGTTTGGGTAAAGATAAGACTCTTAGAGAGTTTATCCTTATCCTACTAGGAGTCTAAGATTAGCAGTAATCCTAAGGCTTTGTTTGGCATACACTATAAAAGTCAAAAAGTCAAAAAATTACTCAAAAAGTAAAAAAGTTAACACTATTCACTAAAAATAAATATTAAAAAAATAATATCCACATAATAATACAAATCAAAAAAAATACAATTAACAAGGTATGACGTGATGGGCTCGTCAGTGACTGGGGGAAAAAAATAGGGAGTAAAATATTTATTAAATTTGATAGTAGAGCTAGGCCCGTGGAGGCCCACTATGGGTCCCGTTTTGGTAATCTGAATCGTTAATATGTAGAACTCGTCTAGTACTATATGCCTATAAAAAAACACATCATCGGATATCGCTAAATATATGATCAAATCAGTTTTGTATAAAAATGGGTGGTGTTATAATTAACAGTTAACAAAAAAAAACTAACATGATCAGATAGCTATCGATATCCAATCAATGTGATTTTTTACAAGCATATAGTACTCGATGGGTTCTACACACTGAACGGTTCTGATTAGTAAAACGGGACCCGTGGTGGGCCCCTATGGGCCGAACAGAACCGGCCAATTTATGCCCGAAAAGTAGAGAATCAATCTCCTACACACCCTCTGCAGCGCTGCTTCCAACCGTGCGGCCTACACCATTACTTTATTGCCCTATACATTTATTTATACAATTTTTTAATACACATTTTTTTATAAAAAGTCAAAAAGTTAATCCAAACATCTATATTTTTTCCTCAACTTTTTAGTCTAAAAAAATAAAAAGTACACTTATTTAGGACACCCCAAACAACCCCTAAGTCCATTGAAGCTAGGCTTCTATTGGGATTAGGTAAGTGTTGGCTATAAAAAAGAGGCACCCTCATAGGTTTAAGGTACACAATTTATATTTTAAATAGTGAGTTAAGCACTTTTACTATCTTTGAGAGATAACTGACTTGATCGTCAAAGTATCTCCGGATGGACAAACTACCGCCAGAATCTCTTCTTTCTATTACAGGTCGTTCAGGCTTAATCTATTCTGTTAGTTCTATCCAGCTAAATATATATTTAACAAAATCAAAAACAAGTACATATAAAAAACAAGAATTTACACTATTTTTATCAATTCATATATATTCTGTAATTGATTTTGTGTCTATAGACTTATGTGTGTGTGTGTGAGAGAGAGAGAGAGAGAGAGAGAGAGAGGGGCTATGGGGGGCCTTTTGACATTGAGAACACTGTCATGTAGCTCAAAGGGTCATGGGCCTAAAGATTTTCAAACACCTATTTGAAAACAACCTGCATTTAGGTGTCTTTGCTTGATAGGTATGTTTATGGTCCACGTATTTTGTCTATGGGTCCATAAACATTCTCTTTGCATCAGGTAATTCTCTTTTGCTTAGGGTGTTGTTTGGTGCTTCTGCACATATTTTTATTAGGTTTTGGTTGAAGTTTTGATATTCTAGCAGGTTGTTTGTTTTGGTCTTTGTGGGTCCTCATCCTTTCTGGGACGGGTCTGTATTGTTGTTGTCCAATTTTTATTGATTATTGTATAGTTCTGTTAGGGCCTGAGGCATGCCCCTTTTATTTTGTATAAATTTTTGTTTTTATTTTATAACTTACTCACCCAAAAAAAACTTGCATTTTGGACCCAAACAAAAAATATATATGTATCATGGCAGACTATCATCAAAACCATTATATATTTTTTTGCTCACAGTGTCTCCATCGATGATGTCTCCACTTACATGTACAGGAGTGATTCGTGATTGACATACGTTGCCCCCCTCGTGATCACTTAAATATATATATATATATATATATATTTTCTTCTTCTTTTTAAGAAATTTTTTTAAAAAAACTCCTACACAGGATATTATCAAGTTGAGGTATGTAGAGACGAGAGTTCTTGCGTTTTCTATTCTTTGTTCATGTTAAAGTACACCCTGCAATGTTCTTTTTGCACCATGGGAATTTTTCTTGGGTTGCTAACAAATTCAATTATTTATTTATTTTTTTACTTTTTTTGGTACAATAGAAAGTAATAAATTCAGATATACAAGCAGTTTTTAGAAAAAATTACTCATAAATTTTATTTGAGAAAATGTTAGTCTATTTAGTTTTACATATTTTTTTTATAAACCAATTAGTTCTTTTTATTTTAAAATTTACTTGTTTGTTCTTATTTGAGGTTTGATTTTGATTTTTTTTGGGGTTTGGGTGTATGTGGATAAGGTATGGTTTAGCATTTTCATTTTTTTAGGAATTTCGTAGAGTGATTGTGGAGATTGTTAATGTTACGTACTTTGTGTTACATTATTGATATTATCTTCTCACTGGCCCCCAACAATACTATCATTGTAAGAGATTCAAACAATCATAACAACATTAAATAAAAACAATACGTCAATTACATTATATACATACACAATATCACATTTGCAATCACCGGTAACTCTCACACCCGTGAAAATAGTAACATTACATGAGACCTAACTAATCATACAAACATTAACTAAAACACCATGCGTCTGTCACATTACATACAAGCACAATATTACATTTGGTGTCACTGGTAACCCCCAAAACCGCGATGTTAACAACATCACCTAAAATTCCACATTACGCACCATTTAAACAACATCTCATTTTGAGCATCAACCTTAATGTTGTATTGTTTCACAAACAACCAAAGTAACATCGAAGACACCCGTATCTGTTGTCATCGCATCAATACATGATCAACACTGTCGCCAACAGATTGATGTGAAATCGCCGATGTTACGTTAACAACGTTAATCGCACTCCTAGACGGTCCCAATGCCCACACCACTTCACCTATGCAAATTTGCTAGAAGGGGTTTTTGGATTTTTTAGGGTTTTGAAGGGGTTCTGTAATGTTATTTGGGGAATAAAGAATGCTAGATGAAATGTTGCCAAATCTAGAGTCCAACTCACACAAAATGAAAATCAACACTGCAACATCTACAAGGAAACATTGAAGATTCAATTTTTGAGCTTCCGTTTCGTTCATAATGGAGGGAAAATGATAAAATTGCTATAGTATGCTTTTGGACACTTTGGTAACTACAACATCATCTAAATACCCAATTTACCCTCCAAATAGCCAATTCACGCGTTATATTCGTGGGCTTAAGTGTAAATAACATTGACTAGGGACCTTTCAGTTTACAAAATAAATTGCAGGATTATATGGTTCGAACAATCTAAACTTAGAATTTAATGATGTGTTATCTAATTTTTATACCTCAGAGAAGCATTTGGTTTGTGGTGCAGTAATGCTAAAGATTGAGAATTCAAAAGGTAAAAGTATTAAGAAAAATCGTGTAATCTAAGGATTATATGGTGAGATTCATATTCATAATAAATCTTTGGGCACATTGTTTTTCTTCATTTTTTTTATGTATAAGAATTTTTGATAGTTGGTGTTACTGATTTGTCATATCTTCTGATATATGACTTTTTTGAAACAAACATAATTGCAGTTGTGCCTGTGATCAATACCATCATAATAAAGGAACAAAAATGCTAGAGGCCCTAAAAATTTTATCAAAAGTTTTACCAAATGTCTCACAAGGGTGTGGGACCCACATTGTGTGGGTCCCACACCCATGTCAGACATTTGATAAAATTTTTAGTAGAATATTTAAGATCTCTAGCATTACTCATAAATGAAAGTGTTTTTTTATTTTTATTTTTATTTTTGTTAAAAATCATGCTGATGGGTTTCATAATATATTAGATTAGATCTCATGACTTTTTATTTACCCAAAGAGATCTCGTTAACTTTTCTTTTCATAGATTAAGGAACTAATTTTTTTTTTTTGATCAGGATTAAGGAACTATTTAGAAATTGATTGTTTTAATTAAAGTAATGTGATCGAGCGTTTTGACTGTTTGACTATTTTATTTTTAATTTTTTAAAATAAAGTTTGAAAGTGACTTACTCTTCAATGAAGAATGATTTTAAGTTGCGCTCTCTAGAACACCATTCTCATTGATGGTATTGCTAAACCATCTAAATTATTTTATTTATTTTTTTTAAAAACTTTAAAATGTCATATCCTTCATTATATACATCCATTTTTGATAAATTTATGGTTTTAAAATTTACTTGTTGAGATCTATCAAACAATACCAATCACTACAAGAATTAACACTTTTGGCAACAAAAAAATTGGTCGCTAAAAATCAATTTTTGGTCGGCAAAAATTATCCGCGACCAATTTTTTTGGTTGCTACTTTGGTCGCCAATTGAGGGTCGGCAAAAGTAATTCGCGACCAAAATTGTGGTTGGTCGGCAAAAGTTGGATTTCGCGACTAAATTTTTGGTCGCTAAATATTTAATTACCGCGACTAATTTATTTTGTCGCCAAAACACTTTGGTCGCGAAAAGTTATATTTTCCCGACCAAAAAGTTTGGTCGCCAATTATCACATTCAACGACCAAAAAATTTTGGTCGCCAATCGTGACATTCCGCGACCAAAAATTTTGGTCGCCAATCGTGATATTCCGCGACCAAAAAATTTTGGTCGCCAATCGTGACATTCCGCGACCAAAAAGTTTGGTCGCCAATTGTGACATTCCACGACCAAAAAAGGTTTTAGTCGCCATTTGTTACTTTTCGCGACCAAAACTTTTGGTCGGCAAAAGTGAGTTTCCACGACCAAAAACTGTTTTGGTCGGCAATAGATGTATTTTTTGCGACCAAAACTCTTGGTCGGCAATTGTCATTTTTTGCGAAAAAAAATAATTTATTTGTCGCGACTAATAAATTAGTCGCCAAAGCAGGAAAACAATACACCTGTAATTCCTAATAATTCATTCAATCCATAATAAACCTATAATTTTAAAGCATCCTTCAAATTAACTGAATCATTAACATTCGACACAATACATAATTCATTAACATTCGACACAATACAACTATTCTAAGTTTTTATTCACAAGTCACATCCATCTAGCATATCAAATTGAAATAATACATAATTCAAATTTACAGCATCAGGAAAATTGCTTAATCCACTAAGTTGCCTTGATAGCCAATCAAAAAATCCTTGTGCCCTTCCGTGCCACGCTTCGCATCTATCAAAGCAGTAGTGATGTAAGGCACCTAATAAAGAAACAGAATTGAAAAATTTATCAGAGAAGCATGATAGTGGCAGCAACATCTCTTTTTCCCAACTATTTAACGACGTTTTTAAAAACGCCGTGATAGCCCTTTCTTTAAAAAAAAAAATTGTGCTAATTTTTTTAAAAAATACTGCTAATTTTTTTAAAAAATACCTATAATAAAACTAAAATAGTACTAATATAAAATAATAACCCCCAACAAAATAATCCAACCCAACAGCATGTTTCTTGGCAAATTTAAATGCATAACCAAAACAGAAGTAAACCTTCTGTAGGCAGATTTGCATGCATATTGGCAGATTGAAAACCTATACTGGACCCAAGCCAGAAGCTGTTTGGATGTGTTCTTTAGCAGAAGGTTCATCCTGAGATTTCATGGCCGGAAAGAGTAGAACTTCCTGTCCCCAAACCAAAAAACAAAACAATTGACACTTGAGTAAAAAAGCTCAGTCGAAAAAACTTTCTATTGTAGAATGTGAAACTTCCCACGTCCAGCCAAACACACCCAACCCCAACCCCACCAAACCAACACTACCAATAAATTAAACAAATGAAAAATCACCAGCAAGGAAATCCAAAACCACAAACTGATAACACATGAACATTTCACACAAACCACACAAAGGTAAAACACAAACCTTGATGTTCTGCGAATCTGTCATCATCATTGTTAGTCGGTCAACACCCAGTCCCCAACCACCAGTTGGGGGAAAACCATACTCGAGAGCCGTGCAAAATGTTTCATCCAAAGCCATTGCTTCATCATCACCTGATTGTCGGTCCTGAAATTTAATCATACAAAAATCTTCAGTCAAGGCACCCCACACAACATGACTTTACATGCCACAATGATTCAATTCCTAATGATCATAATACCTTGAGTTGGTCAGCAAACCGTTGGCATTGTACCACAGGATCATTCAACTCCGTGTATGCATTGCAAACCTACGTACAAAACATAGATGGCATGCAAGGAAAAAATATAAATATAAGTATATACATACATAATCCTTAGAAAATCACTATTTTAAAAAAATAACAATAATAAAGAACTAAATAGAAATCCTTAGCTGCTATGACATACTTCACGCTTGCTAACAAATAATTCAAAACGTTCAGTCAAGCCTGGTTTTGACGTATGCCACTTTGCCAATGGACTCATAATCTCTGGATGGTTAATAATGAAAGTAGGGTTTACACATGTCTCCTCCAGAAAGTGCTCCACAAGCTGCATTCAGAAATCTAATCATTAATCATATATAACACAAAAATTTTGGTCTAATTTTAAGTTGCAACATCATCACTCACAGAATCCATGCTCTGTATTCCTATGATCGAAGTCAACGTAGATTTCATACTAATTTATTTCAATAGAGGACACAATATGAGTAGAAATGAAAAATAAATCAGCAAAACACTATTCTACTTCTATACTGGCAGTGGCAGATGCATTTTGAAATGAAAGTGCTACTACAAATCGAAGTAAACATAGGAACAAACAAGACCTAAAAAATCACAAATATGCTGGCTAATTGAAAGAGAACAATGGCTGAAGCAACCAACACCAATTTAAAACTTAGAGGGCTGACTTTAATAATAATAATAATGATGGTATCAATAAAATATCAAAAAAAGAAGGGATTATTAAATTTGATTATTAAACAACATGTAACCCAAGTGAAGAGACTCGTTAATTAGATTGAGGTAAAGAAAATAGAGATAAATATAATTTGATGTTGTGAACTATATTCTATGGGCACCTCAATTAGTAGCTCAATTTCAAATGAAAATGTAATGTTAAAAAAATTTAAGGACAATGATGCCATTGATGGCAGTAATAGATTCCAGAAAGATATATTTGACAAAGAACTATAATTTTGCACAAATTGTTAGCTGTAAGACTTCATTTTTCCAACTATTTTAAGTCTTGTCAACACTCAAATGGAGCTAAAAAAATTAACTTATGCAGCATGAATTTAAGAAATAAAAAATACACATACCTTGGTTAGAAAGTGGTCCTTCCATGCTATTGGACACTAAGGATAGAAACTCAAGGGATGGGAGAGCACCCAAAATCCTGAAGGCATCCTCGTCAAAATTATTACAACTTAGATCCAGATGTCTCATCTTGCTCAAATTAGACACTAGTTTAGAATCTGAGCATATGACCATGATCCAATGTCATTAAAAGTCAACCCCAAAGAACCATAAGTGAAAATGACCAACTTATTGCTTTTATAGGTAATTAGGTACTTTTTAAAAAGACTTTCACTCTAATTCACAATTGTAGAGAATATATATATAGTGGTATGGAATGGGAGCGCACAACCCCCCCCCTCTCTTTTTATTTCACCAAAAACCATAATTAGGTAAACCACAAACCGCTAGCTATGTCATTCTAATTAAAGAATCAATACACTTCCATATGTTTCTACTCATGGGGAATTACTTGCTATGTATAAAGCCAAACAATGTAGACAATTTCTTTCATAAGTAACATCTAACGTATTTAATCATATTTTCAATTTCAAATCAATAGGTAAGTTGAACCAGTTAAAAAAATAATAAATAATAAACAAAATGAAACAAAAGAAGTTGTAAAGCTAGAAGTACTAACAACTATTTCCCAGCCTTCTATTTATTTTTCTTTTATCTTGCTTTCTCCTTTTGGGCTTTTCTATTATTTATTTAAATATTTGAAAATCAAGAGCACAACCATTAAATGGCACCATCATTATTTTACACATAAATGCGCAGTAGAAATCTATGATCTTGAATGTTACTTTAAGTGCCAGCTATCTAATTAGGTAGTATCATAATTATGTTTTCTGCTTAAATGAAAGGCCACATAATAAAATGGTAGAAAACCAAGCACCAAAGGATAGGAAACATTTTTCCATTTGAAGGAGGAGAAGAAGGAAGAGGTATAGAGACTAAAGTCTTGTTCTTTCCCAATCAAGGAGAGTAACAATGTTTACTCATCATCTGTCAGTCACTCACTCACTCACTGGTCATTAGTATCATCAACTATCCTACAATTTCTCTCTCTATTTGTTTGTTTGCTTGTTTTTTTTTTTTTTTTGATTTTGTAAAGTAATTTGTTTTTTGAATGTAATGTGACAGTGCTGTAAGTTACAGTAGCGTGTATAAGAACAGTGTCTCCAAGTGTGTGTGCTATTTTGACAACTGAGAAGAAGCAACTTAGAAGTCTCTCATAGGCAAACTATCAAACATGTTGTGGCCATGGCAGTATAAGCTAACATATCAGCACTTTTCTTCACCCCTATTGCCATTCTGCTTCTCATATCTAACTAATGTACTTGAAAAAAAAAAAAAAAAAGTCAGCGAACCCTAGAACCCTAAAAAAAAGTCAGTGTCTCCAAGTGTGTGTGCTATTCTTCTCCTTCATTGTCATCCATTAAGGAGAAAGAAACCCAAACTGTTAGTTACACATATCAAATGTTTATGTGTATATATTTAGATCTCTCTATGTATAGCAAATATACAGGGGACTTTTTAATTCTTTTACTTTAGAAGCAAATTATTAATAGTAGAACTACAAACAAGAAACAAACAAGATAAGGACTCAGTTCAATGACCCTAGACATACAACAGAAGTGATCTTTTTCACAATCTGGACAGTTTTAGATGAGGAGAGGCAACATACACTGATCTCTTTTTTGGGAAGTGGGGCAAAGGCGGTATCGTCTTTCACACCAGCAATTATGTAGAGCCGCACCCTCTGCTGTCCAAATATCATCTCAATATCGTCATCTTTGTGTAGGAATTTTGAAACATCAAAACCTGTTCCCTCAAGGACCTACGTCAAAAGAGAGAAGTTAGAATGCAGCATCAGAATCTAAATTTGAGTACAGCTATTTTAAACAGCTATTTTAAAGACAGCTACGTCAAAACCTGTTCCCTCAAGGACCTACGTCAAAACCTGTCATGAAGCAAATACAATAAAGACAGCTATTTTAAACTAGCCGAAAGATTTGAGTACAGCTTTTGAAATTCTCCATCTAAAGTTTGACAACATTTAAATTGCCAGCCATGAAGAGCAGCATATCACTGAATGTTGCATCCTCCAGAGTCTTGTCCTCATCGGACATTGCCATATGCTGACAGTTCCAGAAGATCCATGTCACGGCCTGCACTCACATCGAAAATCAAATTCACAGCCATTATGATTAAAGCTACAAACAAGCCGAGCTGAGCTCGACTCATTTGTGATATATCTTCCAAATAATAGAGCTGGAAGAACACTTTATAGGACATGCAAATACCTGAAACCCTGCAATATGAACTTTTCTGGATAAGATCCTCTTTGGATATCTCGGTTCGATTTCCCTTTGATCGATTAACTGTCGCCTGCAGCAAGAGTAGTTCAATGGAACACAATCCATCCTTTTTACAGAGAGAATATGCACATCCAATCCCAAAAAAAAAAAAAAAAAAAAAAGAAAAAATCCATCCTCCAAATTTAAAATTAAAAAGCTCATTAGATAATAAACAGTTGGATTAAAGCGATTAGCACAGAAAACAATGTTATTATGGTCTTCGTTGCTTTCAACAATAAATTTCAATGTGTTCATATAATTTGAGCAGAAATAATAAAGCAAGTCTTAAAAAATCTTATATTTATTTCAGACCAACTTCTTGTCCTTTTTTTCCTAATGTTTTTATTTATTTATATATTTTTAAGTAAGTCATTTCCAAACTAAATGCAACTCTGGAAGAAAATAAAATAAAATAAAATGCAACTACAACAGATCCTGATATAAGAAAGTGTCATTAGGCATAAAAATATATATTTCGAACTCCTAATCAAGTTTTGGATGGATCTCTTTTGTTTAGGCTCTCAGTATGTCATAGAAAATGTACTTACCGAGGTAATACAGTATCTAATGTTTTATGCAGTTGGTAGATTAAAGTGCATTTCAAGCACAAACTTGCCTAAAATATCATAGCGCATAAATTTCATTCCCTTTCTGTAAAAGTAAACGAGGCAAATCGGAGAGAGTAGTGACTTGTTCAAGTTTGACTAACAAGTTACAAAATGGGTTCAAAATTGGCCCATAGATTGCATACAAGCTCATCAAGTCTAGTTTGAGCCAAGTTTAGAAAATTACCAGCTTTAAGATGTACTCAAACTTGGTCTGTTTACAAAACAAGCAGGTCTCGAACTACTTTTTAGTGAACCGAACACTAGCAGATCGGTTTGTTACAACCCTACTTAAAAGAGGAGTGTCGAACACAAGCAAATTGATAATATCCAAAGCAAGTAATATAAGGAGTGTCTAAAGGCAAGAGTTTGTTACATTCTCTGAAAATGTTTTTAACAGTCTTCCCAAAAATCTCAAAAGACTATGAAGCAAAAGAAACATTTTCTGAAAACCATAAAGAGAAAGGACTGAGCATGACATGCTGTCACTATGGATAGCCATCTGCTCAAAAGTTCACCAAGTCCCTCATCCCGAATGGACTAACAGAATGAAGGGCCACCGCTCCTGAAACCAACGTAACTCTTACCAATCCCTCTCTCCAAATCTCCAAAACTTGAAAAAATACTCACCATAAAGCATTTAACTCCAAAAGAAGAAAAGAATATATAATAATAACTCAAAGATTGCAAGGCAATGCCCCAAGTGAACCATCACAGATCTAAAGGGGAATGATAATATCATTGAAGATTAACCCAGTAGACGGAATGATCGTAATCTGTAAGGTCATGACTGTAGGAGTCATAAAATCATGATAGATTGATACATCACGCCAATTTGACAGCATCTGCCCCTTCCCTGATAACTGAGCTCAAAAAAAATCTATCACTGATTCATAGGTGCCAGTTTTTTTTGAAGAATGCAGTTGTCAAATCAAGATTTAAATTGTAATTTTAAATTCTATTTTCTGGATTGTGAATTATAAGGTTTGATTAAAGTTTGAAATTTTATAAAAAATGATAAACATATATCTACAAATAACAAGCATGTTATGGAAATACAGGATATAATACACTTCTATTGACATGCTTGAATCAACAAGTGGATGAAGTGCTTAACTTAGTCACCAATCATTCTCTTCAATTCCTTTTTGTACTTTTTGAAAGTTGCATTGAGATAGTTGGCTTCTTTTTGACAATAAAATAACCCCAGTTGACAAGAATGAAGTCAGAATTCATTGTTTCACTAAGTGATGTCATCATCTAGCATATGGATTGTCATCACATCAAAAGCCAAGTATGGCCATAAAAAACCAATTCCCACTTCTTTCTTATGTTTTCTCACAGTTTTTTTATTTAATCTATTCAATAAATTTCTACATTATATCTTGTACCATCCAAACAGATCCCTTACAGCCACCAGGAAATTCAAGGCAAACTTCATTTCAGTTGCAATTGCCTCAAGCAAACATGGACAATCTTAAATTATTATCTTTTCTTTTTCTTTTTCTTTTTCTCTATTACTTGTCATATAGCTAACCTTCCCCAAATTCTAAATGCACAATGAATTGAACCGTTACAAGAGAGTGACTTTGGGTACTGTACCACTTCAGTGAAGTGAACTGCATTAATATATTGATAGCATTACTTCCAGGAAGGGGAAAAAAAATGCGTCAGTCTTGTATAACAGAAAACATGCTATGAAGAAACACAACAAAACCTGATACCACACAAATGCAATAATAATACAAGGAAATAAAAGCCAAACCTGTAAAACTTGGCAGTTTTCCAATGTGCTTTTCCCCCCTGAAAATATTCAGATCATATCCTTAGGCAGAGGTTTCAGACAACTAATTATAATTAGGCTCCAAGATAAGTAGGTGTTGATCAAGATTACAAATCTCAAAACTTCAAACTTCTAAAAAGCAGATATCAAGCACATTACAGCTATTTCGTAAAAGATAATACTGATTCCTGTGAAGCAGACAGTTGACCAGCACAGAGTGGCTGCACTCCAAGAGTTCAGTCTCAAAAACAGAAAAGAAGCATCGGTGACAACACCTTGCTGCAACCCCGCCCAACATCCAAAAAAATACCAAAGAAAAACATACTCATATATGGGGAGAACATTTAGAATTTAGTGTAGGATCATTTTCAGAAAAGGAGACAAGGTGCTTGATCTATCAATTTTTTAACAAGAAAATTAGTCCTTGAACTCCTTAATGGGGATTCCAGTACCTTCAAATAGGGTGGATAGGATGAGATAGAAGTATGGGAAATAGATTTTCTATTAAGTCCTATAATTGCTTGCCTTATGGAGGGTTGAGGAATCCTTTAGAAGTTTGGAGTTCTGACAAAAAGGATGAAGATGGGTATGAGTAGTATGATAGATGAGCTGTTATCGAAGAGGGGCTAAGAGAGGGAGATTGTGAATAGTTGAGGAAGAAGATGAAAGAAAAAGAAGCGCATTACAATTAATTTTTCTCTCAAAATTCATCCTAATGCAGTCACCACCACACATCTCACCCACAATTGAGCAACATATGGGAGCTATGTGTAGATTTCTAGACCTGAAGAGAGTTATAGGTTTTTGGGCCTAAATCATACGGGTAAAGTATACTTAACCCTAAATTGTTTCAGTAAAAAAATTAATAAAGCACAATCAAAAAAATTGATGGAAAAAAAATGGGAAACGCAAACAAACTGAAAACATGCACAGCAAGCAAGGTATCGCACAAAAATCATTGGGCAAAAAGCCAGGGTACCTCATCATTACTTTATACTTCATTATCATTATGGTAAAAAGTTCCTCAATCACATTAAAATATATCCAGAAATGATACCTAATTCACTTAGCTTGGTCCATTAACCCATGTTGCGAAGTACATGTCAAGACTGTAATGCAGTAATTCAAGAGTATAAAACAGCTCATTTTGTAACTCAACAACTACAATTCCCATTATGGGTTCATATTACATCTTTCTATACAGGACATTGATAAACCCATCGATCTCAAAAACTAGAATTTTTAAATTGATAACAATTCAACAGACCAATCTCAGATAACAATCAAACAAGCAAAACTAAATATATAAAAACCCACAAATGAATTTGTGAACACAGCAAAATTACAACATGAATAGAGAATCACAATGATAAAACCAAACTAAACTCACAAAAGAAAAAGTGAAATTCAAACAAACCCATATCACAAAAACTACAGGTTTAGCAAATTCAAGGTGAGGAAACTCTTGAGAGGTAAAGATCTGAAAAGTTAAAAATTATAGTTAGGATTTGAAATTGGGGGAACGAGAGCAAGAGAGAGAGAGAGAGAGAGAGAGAGAGAGAGAGAGAGAGAGAGAAAGAGAGAGAGAGCGTGTTTACCTGATGAAAGAGGTCTGAAATCGAGAGGATTAGCAATGGTAGAGTGTAGGCGACTACACGCACTGCTACCGAACTTCCTTCATCTCTCCACCGAACCCCACTGCTGCTCCAACGCTGCTCCTGTTTTGTTTCGTGTTAGTCACCTTCTTCGTGTTTGCTCTCTGCCTTGGTGAGTTCGCCGCCGACCTCATGGTGGGGAAATAGGGCGACGCCACCACGGCGTGAGACATTTTGGTGGTGGTGGTTTTGAATGGTGGTCTAGGGTTTGTGCTTGTGTGAATAATAGAGAGAAACAGAAACAGATGGAGAGAGTGAGAGAAACAGGGATACATTGTGGGCATATTTTGATATATTTGTTTGTTTGTTTGAGAGAAACAGATGAGAGAGGAGAAAATGAAAATGTGTTTTTGATTTCCCGCCCCACGTTTCAAATTTCCCTCAGAAATTTTTGGCGACCAAAATATCAAATTAGTCGCAGAAAAGGTACCCTTCGCCGACAATTTTTTTTAGTTGCCAAATCTCAATCAACGGCGACTAAAATATTAGTCGCTAAAAGTACTAATTTGGCGACTAATTTTTTTTGGTTGCTGAAAATAAGTTTTTGGCAACCAAATTTTTGGTCGCCAAAAAATATGTGACCTTCCGCGACCAAATTTGTAGTTGGTCGGCAAAAGCATACCACTTTCTGCGACCAACTCATTTTTTGGTCGCCAAAATATAACCTTCTGCGACCAATAATATTTGGTCGCCGAAAATAATGATCATTCACGACTAATTAATATTTGGTCGCCAAATGTCATTTTTTTGCAACCAAAATTTTTTTGGTCGGCAAAAGTGGTCGGCAATTGTGTAAATTCTTGTAGTGAATGGTAGATAAGAAATTACATTAAAAAAATTAAAATCTTAATTTCTCAAACTGTAAAATTTTATAATTTTGTTGTACAAAAACAGTGAAATTTTACTGATGTTTTAGATTCGAAATAACTTTGGAAAAGAGTAAAATCATATTAAATCTAACTCTACATAGACTCTGTTTGGCATAAGTTTTTTTTATTATTTTAGTCAAAAAAATATAAAAAATTTAAAAAAATCAATAAGACAAAATGTCAAATTTAAACCATAATTATTTTATTTTTTTCTCACAAAAATCAAAAAAAACCAAAAAAATTACCATAAATAAGACTTTTTAGCCACAAACTAAAATAATTAAAAAGTAACCCACATCCCAAACGAAGACATACAACTTAAATCTAACTCTACATAGACTATGTTTGGCATAAGTTTTTTTTATTATTTTAGTCAAAAAAATATAAAAAATTAAAAAAAAATCAATAAGACAAAATATCAAATTTAAACCATAATCATTTTATTTTTTTTCTCACAAAAATTTAAAAAAATCAAAAAAATTACCATAAATAAAACTTTTTAACCACAAACTAAAATAATTAAAAATTAACCCACGTCCCAAACAAGACATACAACAATAGGACTGTAGTGGTCCTAAAACATAATGGATGCCCTCGTTAATGACAAATGAACAGACAATCTTAAATATCACATGGGGAAAATTTTATGATATGTAGCTTCTTTTTTTTAAAAAAAAAATATATATATATATATCATATATTTCAATTGTGATTTTTTTGATATTTGATTGTAACATATTGTAATATTAGTTATGATTTGTGTGTGAGTGATATTCCGACCACACTGTCTAACTCAGTACTCAGCTGGAGAACACTGGCAGAATAGATGACACCTGACTAACCTGTAACAGAAAGAGAAAATTCCGGCGGTGGTTCGTCCACCCAGAGGTACTCCGACGATCAAGTCAACATATCTATCAAAGATAATCAATAATGCTAAACTCAATGTATATCTCTCAAAGATAATTAATAATGCTAAACTCAATGCTCAAAGCATTAAATTGCGTACCTTAGACCCATGGGGTGCCTCTCTTTTATAGTTTCCTCAATTCCAATCCCAATAGAAGCCTGACTTCTATGGATTCCTGTTCAGTACTTACTTTGGACTCCTTCAGAGATAAAGATAAACTCTCTAAGAGTTTTATCCTTATCTTGGCTAAGTCTCCTCTTTATTCTAGGACTCATGTCCCTTGTCCCTTATCCCTTATCCCTTATCCGCTTATATCGGATTCCGATATCTTCGGAGATAACCTTGGCTTAACCGAGATCACCTCGGCGTCATCACCCTGACACGTGGCACCTCGGCTGACACGTCGGCGTCACCTTCCCACGTGTCAGTACTCAAAAATATATCCCCACAATTTGATTATGACTTATTATAATATTAATTATGACTCAATGTGATATTAGTTCTGATATTATTGTAGTTGTAATTTGAAAAAAAAAAATTTGTTTGGTTCTAATTTTCAAAAAACAATTTTTAGAAAATTCTACTCTTTTATTTTCCGTATTTTAATGTTTTCAATGAATTTTTTAATATTTTAAGTAATTTTTTTTATATTTTTTGACATACTTAACATAAATACACTTAAAAATATAATATTTATGAAAAAAATCTTTTAAAAATACATTAATACCAAAAAATACAAAAAAAAAAAACCAAAATTCAGTACATTTTTTTATATTTTTGTATATTTATTAATTTTTTAAAATATTTTTTCACAAGTATGTTACTATTTAGATACATCTAAGTAAGGTGCATTTAAAAAAGTAAAAAAAAAATTATTTAAAATTTAAAAAATATTCACTAAAAATTAAAAAATACGGAAAACAAAAACTCAATTTTTAAAAAATTAAATTTAAAAAATTGAAATCAAACACATTGATTATTTTTTATGTAGTGTTTAGTGATATTTTTTTTACAAAATTATAATTAAAAAATTAATTATATCAACAAGCAAATAGCATGACGGAAATGACCGGTACATTCATTGCTCTAGGGACATCATACAAGTTGCTCTAGGGACATCATACAAGTAAAATCATATTAAACGACCTGTACTTTTATTTCATGTTATTTTCTTTAATGACATTACAAAGAAGAGAGACAGAATCGAGAAAATTGGTGAAAAGTTTAGGAATGGTTGGCAAATTTTTTCGACTCAATTGTATTTGTTTCAATTTGATTTTAATATAAATAGTTTCAGAGAGTATTAATTAGGTAGGATAAAATATAGTGGTAGGCAGGCCAAAACTATTAAGTTTATAATAAAATATTAAATTGTATCACTAAAATAATTAGATTTAAAATTAAGAATTCGCATGCAAAATTCGATAAGGATATACCGGAAAAATTGCCGGCAATAAAAAAGTCATTGGAAAAGTCACCACCGTCGGCGGTGATCACAACAGCAAGTGGTGGTGGTGAGGTAAAAAAATGTCTGACATTCAATAGATAGGGTGTTTAATGAATGACATGTATTATATTTCAACAGGTAGGTAGTTTCATGAATTTTAATTGATAAACAAATTGAGTGATTTCAAGATACGACAGATAGGTTAATTTCAACAAGTAATTGTCCTTTTGGACAAATTGTATCTTTTTGGCCCAAAAATATTAGATTTTGGGCCTAACGCAAAAGATTAAGAAATGAACTTAATAAATTAAGATTTTAAAGACAAAAATTTAGAGACAAAATAACATTTGGAGAAAAATATTTTAATTGTCAAAATTGTCATTGTTATATTTTAAGTAAGGAATAATTGGACATTTAGTAATGAATTACTATTCTTTATCCAAAAAAGGTAAGGCAATGTTTTGTTTGGTTTTCAATTGAACATTTGGATCAAAAAAAATAAAAAAAACATGTTTGGTTAACCAATTTTTTAAAAAATTTCAAAATTATTTTTTCTCTCTCCTCCCTCATTCTCTCTTTTTATTTATTAATAACTTAATCAATCAATTTTTTTCTCTCCTCTCTCGTCTCTCATTCTCTCACATGCTACACATCAATCACACAAATTTTCTCTCACACTCATCTATTCAACTACAAAAATAAAAAAACAAAAAATAAATAAAAATCATCCCAAATTATTTCTAAAACTCATAACCAAACAAATTTTCAATTTTCAAAACTCTTTTCAACAATTTATCTTTTAAAATACAATTCAAAATTCAAAACTTTTTTCAAAAATTTATCTTTTAAAATACAATTCAAAATTCAAAACTCTTTTAAAAAAATAAACCAAACGGATCCTATAAATGCTTTGGCACAAAATTATTTTGTCTCTTAAAATATATTTATTAATGATATTTTTATTTTGACTCTTCATGACTACTCACACAATGATTGAAATTGAACTCCTAATTTTTTGTAACAAACTTATATTATGTAAATATATATATTATTTAAATTAAACTGTCCATTATAGAGGAAGATAAATTAAATCAATAAATGTGACAAATATATATATGCTAGAAAATATTGGGGAAAAAAAAAAACGGCATCAAAAGGAATTAGAAAAGACAATTTTGGAGGTGGCACTGGTGTGGGGTTGGCTGTATCTGTCCCTTTGCCTGCACAGACATTCAATGCCTTTTGGCAAGATTAAGGTGATCAAAAATAGTTCCATGCAAACATACTCAATCCCCTCCCATCTCTGCCCAATACCTAATACATCTATATATATATATATATATATACTAGCGGTAACCCGTGCTATGCACGGGCAAGTAACAAAAAATAGTAAATAATGTTGAACATGTTAAAAATTAACAATTAAATACTATGATATTTATTTAGATGGGTATTGAAATAATATATTTAGTGATCTTACTATATTTAATTAAATAAATTTTAGAAGAAAAAAAAGTTGAACTGAAAATTAAGAGTAAGAGTGGATTCTGTAAATATAAGATATAGATCAAAACAAATTAAGTTTAAATTTGAAGATAAACTATAAATATATATATATATATATATATATATATAAGAAAATTAGACAAATCCTAGAAAAATGAGGTAGAGAGAAATTCAGTAATTGAAAAAAAAAATAAAAAAAGTTGAAATTTAAAATTAAAAAATAAGATAAGACAAACTTGAAAAGAAAAATAAAATCTAATATAACTCTAATAACAGAAGAAATGGAGAGGGTAATAATTAAAAAATTAGATAAGAGTGAAACGCCACTTATAATTTTTAAAAATTTGTAAAAAAAAACTAAAATAAAATCGAGGTAGTATGTTAAAAATCAGATAAGATTTAAGTGTCACTTATAATTTTTTAAAATTAAATTTTGTGTAGTTAAAACATAAGGAATTATGTTATCTTATTATACAAATTTTAACTCTATTTTGTGTCTACTACCTATAATTTAATCAAATTTTGTCTTCTAAAGCTACTTAATTGAAATAAGAAAGAATAAAAAATTATAAGAATATAAAAAGTGAAAATCAGATAAAAATAGAATAAACTTAATTAAAAATCAAAAGCAAGAATCGATCCTGTAAATGTAAGATAAAGATTTTAAAAAAAAAATCAAATGCAAATTTGAAGATAAATTATACGAATATAGAAAGAGAAACTTAGATAAATTGCAAAAGTAAAAGAAAGCAAAAAACACAATATGGTATTTAAAACATGTGCTTCTTTTCACATAAGATGCTAAAAATCTTGCATAATTGGTTAAATCACATGTTTAATTTCTTTAGAACGTTATTTTTGTTCTCCAATCTTTTTGCCTAATTTCATATTGTCATAGAAGTTAGGTTTTGAGATTTATAAATTTATTTATTTATTTATTTCAAATATCCTTGGGTAAGACATAAATTGATGAAGAAATTTGAATTAGAGTCAAACTCATCTTTTATTTTTAAATATTTTGAAAATCTTTTATATCCATGCCATAAGTAATTAAAAAGTGAAATAAAGAATATAAAAAGAGATAAGAAAAAATAGGAAAATAGAATGAGAGAAGAATGGATGTGTCACGTAGGAAAGAGGTTCATGACATATTAGGATTGAGAGTTTTGATGAAGAAATTTGAATTAGAGTCAAACTCATCTTCTATTTTTAAATATTTTGAAAATCTTTTATCTTTAAATATTTTGAAAATCTTTTATATCCATGCCATAAGTAATTAAAAAGTGAAATAAAAAATATAAAAAAAGATAAGAAAAAATAGGAAAATAGAATGAGAAAAGAATGGATGTGCCACGTAGGAAAAAGGTACATGAGATGTTAGGATTGAGAGTTTTGAATTTTTTAAGAGATCACTACATTTGCTTATATAGATAGTATAGACAGATATGAAGTTTTATTCGTCTCGATCCTTCAATAAAATAAGGATCAAGAAAACAAATTTGATAAGAAATTGATTCTAAACTTAATTATTGAAGAAACAAAAATTTCAAAGAGAGAATTTAGAGATGGGATTGAAGAAATATTATAACGAATGACAGCCTTATAAAAAAATTTAAAAAAAAAAAACATAACAATGATCTAATGCAAATTATTTTTAATAACTAATAGAAAGAATCTCAAATTATTACATTTTATAAATAGAGTGAAGAATATTAATTTTGTGAGATTTTTATGCTACTTTCTCCCATGTAGCCTTTGTTATTTCATTATTAATACTATTCTCATTCAGAGCGATAATTTTTTTTTTTTTATAATCTTTATCATTTGGTAGATAATAACGAATAATAAAAATTATCAAGAGAAGGTTAAGAATTTAATAGGAGATAAGAAGTTATAGATAAGAACATTTCATAAGATAAAAAATTTAAAATAAAAAAAGATAATATGTAGTAGGAGAAAAAAAAATGAGTAAATCAAAATAAAGATTTAGATATATATGTTTTTGATAGATATATAGATTAACAAATCATATCTTTATCTAAATTTTATTATTTTAATTTTTTAAAAATCAATTATTTAATCTTCATCTTTATCTGTAGGCCACGAAATTAATCTTTATAAATTATTTATCAATTTTCATATGTTTATTTATCTATAAGTCATGAAATTATTTTTTTTAAATAATTTTTAAAATTTTCATCTTTATCTATAAGTCATGAAATAAATTTTCATAAATTATTTATGAATTTTATATGTTTATCTATAATGAAATTAATTAAAGTACGTAATGAGGGGGAGGGGAAAGAGAGTAATTTTGTATTTTTTTTTATAAAAAAAATCAATTATTTAATCTTTATCTTTATTTGTAGGTCATGAAATTAATTTTTATAAGTTATTTATCAACTTTTATTTGTTTATTTATGGGAAGAAATTTTAAATTATGTATAAGTTATGAAATTAATTTTTTAAAATTAATTGTTTATTTTTTATCTTTATCTGTAGATTATAAAATTAATTTTCAGTTTTTATATGTTTATCTATATGGAAGAATTTTGAAATTCAAATCTTTATCCATAAGTAATGAAATTAATTTTAATTTTAATTAATCAAACAAATAACAAAATAAAGAAAAATAGAAAACATGAAAGGCAATCAAAGAAGGTTGCCATGTAGGAAAGAGAGTGTTTTAAAATTATGAGAATTTAAGAATAAATATTTAGAGGTTTTTGACAAAACAACTACATTTGGTTATATATATAGTATAGATATATATAACTAATAATTGTGATAAAAATCAAAATGTCATTATTGTAAAAGAAATGTTATAATGCCTCTCAAGAGCACCATTGAGGGTGGTATGATGATCATATATGGAGCCAACTATCACAGTGATCGCTTCGTATGTTTTTTACATTACAAGAAATTTGATCTAGTCTTGTAATGTTTTACTCATAATTGTATGATGATGTCTGTTTTATTAAAATTTCAAAATTTATTTTTAAAAAAAAACTAATTCGGTAAGAAAAAATTTTAATTAAAATTTAAAACTCTCATTATTTTCGTATGATTTTCTATTTTTTTGAGGTGAAAATAATTTTTAAAAATTCAAAAAATATTTTCTTTGTTTTTTATTTTTTTGGTCAAATTAGCTTCTAATTAAAAAAATTCTAAAACTCAACTAGGTCAATGGGTGGGAGATTATATACAAATAGTAGGAGAAATAACCCAAAATACAATCAACTATGTAAAAAAACTAATATATACCCACAAACCTAATACCAACAATCACTATATCAATATAAAAAAATAGACTAATAACAGAAAAGAAATATATAAATAAAAAAAAAACATCTAAATAGTGCATAAGTAATCAGCAATGATTTCCAAAAATATAGTTACTAATCAACAATTAATAGGATTTTCAAATAGAAAATTTAATGAAAATAATATGATAGTGACATTCTTAAAATTATAAGTCACAATGATAAGTGTTTTAATTTTAGATGAAAGGAGCATAAAACTATATATATAAATATTATATTTGTATATCATCAGTCAATATGATAATTTTATTAGTAACCTAACCATCAACTTGTCCAAATCATTGTAATTAGACAATTTGGGTCAAAGTCAGTTCAATCATTAGGCCACTTAAGTAATCTCTTAAAATTTACGGAACAAATTTTAAATTCTTATTATCGAAAGTTTCAACTTTTTAAAATTCTAACTAGATAAAATTTTATTTTAATATTTAATTTGAGATGTCCAAAAATCTTGAACGACTACTCCCCTGAATGATCATATTCTTGGGTTGATGATGTTTGGGTAACATCACAAATGCTATGTGTGGCTACCATGTTATCTTCACTTACATTAGTACAATTTATTCCTTTTCAAGCGGAGGGATGAAATTAATTGTTTTTTCATTTTATTTTATTTTTTTGGAGATAGGGTTTTGTCCAAATGGGGTTCGTGTGGGTAGCATTCGACCCTTCTCGTTTTGGTTTGTCCTTTTATAACTTGTTTGTTTGGGTGTCATCAAGTCACGTGAATGTCTTTTCAGTATTACTCTTCATATAATTTCTACTCAAAAAATTAATGTTTAATCGAAATTCATTTTAAATATAGGTCTAAGATTTATTTTAGGAAGTAAGTTAAAAATTAGATTTTTATTTTTTAGAAAAATATATAAAAAAATAAAAAAATGATATAAATTAAAAAAACTGAACAACCAAAAAAAATGACTTTTAGTCGAATCGTCAAAACAAACCTAAATAACAAATGGATTTTGTATCATTTTTATAAAAAAATGTTATAAATAAGCAAAAAATTTACTTAATTTTCTTGGACATAAAACATGAGTCTTATTTGTATTTATTAATGCAAATTCCATTATCTTTATATCTAGTGATAAGAAAATTGGATAAGAAATCAATTCATGGGAGTGTTTGGCAATAGGTTTTTTTGACTTTTTAGACTAAAATAGCACTAAAAGATAAAATAAGCTAAAATAGTCAATAATACGAGATGTCACATTAAATTCATAATCATTTTATTTTTTCTCTCACAAATATTATATTCAACTATAAAAAAAAATCCAACCCTCTTTCCAAACATAACTATTTTAGCCTACTAAAATAGTCAAAAACTAAAATATTCAACTTCTCAGACACCCCTCATGTATAGCATTAGCTTATAGGTATTTTTGTTCTCATACAATTTTAGGTACCGAGCTTTATGCATGTCTTATCTGTAGTGTTTTCAGTTTATTATAATGAACTATAACGTAATGAAATGATCATTATAATGGAATGATCATTATATTCTCAACTATTGAAGGTTTCATTTTTAAGAAACTTTGATTTTGAAACATAATTCAATAATTAAAAGTATATTAAGATATAAAATAAATAGAATTAAGAACACAACATGTGTTTGAATACCCATATTAGAATATATAATAATATCAATAATAATATGATTATGTATTGGTTAATATTCAACAATATCAATTAATATATCAATAAATAGAATATTTTAAAAATCTAAAATCTATATATGTATCCATTGTTATTTAAAACCTTCTAACAGTATACCTTGTGCCATTTCATCCAACTCATTGATTCATCCTATTGACGTAAAATAGTATCACCGACCCACCGTTGCCACCAAGGATCCTCTAGAGTGAAATTTTTCTAAAGTTTCCTAGAGTGCTACATTGTGTGGTTGAGATTTACTGGCAAGTCACATCAGAAAAATTGATGTGACTTGTCAGTAAATCTCAACCACACAATGTAGCACTCTAGGAAACTTTAGGGAAAAATCACTCTAGAGGATCCTTACTCCCACCGTTGCACCCGATATTCACTTCTAGTCCTTTCTGTCTGTTAACTTCCCTATCTCAAGCCTCTTGCACCTTTGCTGGACAAAGAAGAAAGATCTATCATCTCTCTCTCTCTCTCTCTCTCTCTCCATGACTCCCACTTTCCCAAATTCATCATCTTCTCCTTTCCCTGCAGCTCTTAACCAAGATCAGCAACTTCAACTACTCTACACTGCAAAACCTCAATCTTCTTCATCTTCTTCTCTCTCCAATCATGTCTTCACCTACTCAATTCAAGATCAAAGCACATGTCATCATAGGGAAGTACAGCAGCTAGACTATCAACAAGAGGTAATCCAATTCAGTTTCATCATATTTTTAACTTCTAGTTATGATTTTTTTTTGGATGATCACTTAAATCATTGTATCACTTTCTTGATCTCAGGCTAATAATTTTGCTTCACATGGAGGATCATATGATCATTCAGCACTTGATGTTGGTGGACATGAAAATCAAAGTGATCACACCGGTTGTTCGGCTAAGTGGATGTCTTCGAAGATGAGGTTGATGCGAAAGATGATGATGAACCCGGATCGAATGGGTACACAAACACCAGCCTATGGTCATCAAATGAAGTTTGGAGATCATCAGAAAAAACCATCATCTCCAATGGAAACTGATCATAGCACCACCAACACTTCTTCTAACAACAGCAACAACATCAACCCAATTAGGGTTTGTTCTGATTGCAACACTACTAAGACCCCTCTTTGGAGAAGTGGTCCTAGAGGTCCTAAGGTAACTAAATCTATATATATCCTTTCCAAACCCCACTTTTTGTACGAGTCTCCTGCACTGAATTGTTCTTTTCTTTTTTCCTTTTTTTTAATTTTTATTTTTTATCTAATCTTAACCAAATCTAAAACTTACTCAGAGCCGCTAATCATGTGCAATTATTATATTTCTCTAATAGGAGATAAGGTTTGAATGCAAAGAAAAAAAAAAACAAGACATTTTATACATAATTACAAAAGAAAAACAAAGGATCATTAAGCCAAAGAAGACATTTGATTGCATATATGCTTGTTAAATTGTTATACAACAACTCAAAAAAACTTAAGCTGTTACTAGAGAGAAGTAATTTTATTATTTTATATTCTCAAAATATAAAACATTGTGATGCAGTCACTTTGCAACGCGTGTGGAATTCGACAAAGGAAGGCGAGGAGGGCTATGGCTGCGGCGGCAGCAGCAACAAACGGCACAATTCTTGCATCCACAACTTCAACAGTGATAAAGACTAAGGCGCAACACAAAGATAAGAAATTGAACAATGGTCATAGAGCTCAATTCAAGAAACGATCCAAACTTCACACCGCCAACCCATCTCATGGAAGAAAGAAGAAGCTTTGCTTTGAAGACTTCTTGATCAATTTGAGTAAGAATTTGGCTTTTCACCAAGTTTTCCCACAAGACGAGAAGGAAGCTGCCATCTTGCTAATGGCTATATCTTGTGGCTTCGTTCATGGTTGAGTTTTCTAGCTACAAATCATTTGCTCCACACAAAAAACATATGAGGCAGAAAAAAGACAAAGAGTGAGACAGGTGATCTTATATGGAATTCTCTACATATCTTTCTCGGTTTTTTTGTTTTCACAATAGGAATAGAGCATATTTGTGTGTGAGAACTCGTGTCTGAGAGTAAGAGAGAGTGTGATGATGAGTGATCGGAATCAAAAACTTAATAAAATCAAAAATAAATGTGTGTGGTGATCTACCGAGTTTAGTTGCGTGAATTTGAACATGTTGATAACCAAAATGTGGATCTCTTGTTCATCAATCTTTCAAATTATGCTTTCAATTACTTAATTAATTGTCTCGAGATTTATCTGCTAAACTTCTATTATATGTTGCTTTATACTTGATTGTAGCAAATTCAAGTACACCTAGGCATTACATGTATAGGGATGGAACTAGAAGAAGATTATGGCCCCTGTTTCTATAAACATTATTGTTTGTCATAAAACTTTAAAAATATATATATTATTTTATATATAAAATGCCCCCAGTATAAAAAATATGTCATTTTTCTTCCATCTTGAATTCTCTTTTTATTTTACATTGAAAAAAAAACTTATTCATCCTATTTGAAATTACTTCTATGATATTTAATTTTTCTTAATGTATATATAATTTATATATCATATATACATACATGTGTGTTTTGTGTATATGGTGAAAAAAAAATAATTTTCTTTTGGCCCCTTCGATAATCAAATCCTAGTTCCGTCCCTGCATGTATATAAGGTGACAATAGACATGCTAGTTAAAATGATTAGAGAATGTTGTATGTCACTATTTTTTATTATTTTGCAATGCCATTTACATAAGACTCATACTTATGTCATTTTCTTGAAAATAATCATCGAATAAATAATGAAGATGAAAAATATAGTCATGTATTTAGTGATATAAAATAGTTTTTTTTTTTCTTTTAAAATGATATATAACAATGATCAAATGTTTAATATCGTACTACTACCAGACGATTTGATTACACCTTTTTTAGCTGAAAATTGTGAAAAAAAAATAATTTTTAGATATTCATCTCTATATGGCAAGGCAACTACTAAAAAAGTCTTTTGTTTTGTTTTTTTGTTTTTTTTTTTTTGTTTTTTTTTTTTGTAACTTTGTCTTTAGTGGGAAAAAAAAAAAATTGCGTTACTTTCTTTTGCTTCTTAGGTCCTAGTGTAGAATGATATAAAATATTTTAAGAAAAGTCTAAAAATGGTTTTTAAAAGGAAAATGCATGAGAACCCAGTGGGAGTGTTGAGGGTCTCTTCCTATTGGCTAAAAAAATTGTTTTTTTTTTTATTTTTTATTTTCAGTCAATGGCAGCGCGCCACGTCACTGGGAGTGCTGGGAGTCGGAAGCATCACCTTTTAAAAAATAGCTTTTTAGCATTTGTCAAGTGCATAAGCTTTTAACAAAAATTTTATCGTAAATGGTAAAAAAAAAAATACCAAAAAAAACAACTGTGAAACCCACCCTGAATCAATTTGTTGATGGTGATTTCAGAGAATTCTAGGGTTGTATATGTAGGCTGTGCATATAAAAGAAAGAGTCATGTTAATGAAAGCCAATTGAGTTCTCAATGAGAGAGAATGTTTTAAAAAAATAGAATTTTAATGTAATTTTTACTCATCACAAAATATTTTTTTATATTTTTATACATTTTTTTACAAATACCTCCCAAACAATAGTACTAATCGGCCATTGTTTTTTATCAAATTTATCAATGGCACAAAAGATTGTCATTAGCATGTTCTTAAAAGAAAGCAACAGTATCTACTCGCCTTTATGCAGCAACCTAGCTAACTAGATCATATATGTTACCGGATGAATTTTAAAAGTTTATTTATTTATTTATGTTTTTGGTCTTCTATACGAGTTTACAAAATAAATGACATAGGTATATATAGAATCTTAAGGGATTGTTTGGGATGTCTTAAATAAGTGTATTTTTTGACTTTTTGGACTTAAAAATTGAGGAAAAAAATATGATTGTTTGAGTTAATTTTTAGACTTTTTATGAAAAAATGTGTATTAAAAAATTGTATAAATTAATGTGTAGGAGAATATTAGGATTAAGAGTTGTGCAGCCGTACTTTCTGATAGTGGAATTGATGCTAAGTAATGATTGGCTACTTTTCGGGCATTGCACTGGACGGTTTTGTTCGGCTCATGGGGCCATCACGGGTCCTATTTTGATAATTTGAATCGTTCAATGTGTAGAACTCGTCGAGTACTATATGTCTATAAACAATCACGTTGATTGGATATCGATAAATATCTAATCAGATTTGTTTTTTTTTCAATCGTTAATTATAACACCATCCATTTTTTTATACAAAACTGATTTGATCATATAGTTATCGATATCCGATCAATGTGATTTTTTACAGACATATAGTACTCAATGAGTTCTACATATTAAACGGTTCAGATTATCAAAACGGGACTCATGATGGGCCACCACGGGCCGAACAGCAGTGTGTGAAAATTGCACCAAAACTGTGCAATTTTTTCTTAACAAACGTATCAATAGAGCTGAATATGTCAGATTCTGAGTTGTAATTTTATGTGGAAAATTAATTTTTTAATATTTTTTTTGATGAATAGGGATAATTTTTTAATTTTTTGAGTAACTTTTTTACTTTTTGGCTTTTTAGAGACATGCCAAACTTGGCCTTAATAAGATCTATTGTTATTTTTTCAAATATGACAAGTCTTATATGTTGGAAGTGGGAGAAGGGTGTATACCGGTTGTGTAGATATATAAAGAAAAGAAATAAATTGAACTAACATTCATTTTATTCAATTACAAACAAATTATACAAAACAGAGTTATCTCTCTGTAAACTCACAAATTCTCTCAACTCTCTCAGAATTCTCCTTGTCTGGAGATGTTGTGTTTCTCTCTAAAGATTACATTTTTCTTCCACTTTATCTAAAACAATCACACAACTATCTGTTTATATACTCTCAATCCATGTACAAAACATGTGTGCTACACTACTTCTTTCAAGCTAAGTTTCTAACCATAGAGACGGTGGTCAAGCTTGGACAACTTTCATGAAGTTTTTTTTCCTCATTCTTCTATGTTTTGGAAATCTCTCAAAGCTTTTTCTCTTTTCTGGAATTCATCTTCAAACTCAAATTGTCGAATTCTCTACACGATACTTCATATCTGCTCGTAGATGACCTTTTGTCTGGTCTTTGTAGTCAATTCTCTATTGACTTCCATCTCTCTTTAAACAACTTCCTGTTGATATCTTCTATCTTCAATGTCTTAGAGCAACTATCTGTTTGCTTGTCTCGTCCACGATATCTGGGACGTCTTCTATCACCTTTTTATGATGTTTTCTTCGTTGTATTCTTTGACTCCCGTTTTGAAGAATATTTTTCTTACTTCATCTCTTTAAATAAAATCTACAAATTACTGGCATGGAATTTGCAAAATCTAATCATACGGATGTGTCCAGGATGTTTCAAATAGCTGAAAAGCACTTGAATTGTTGTGATTGGACTCCGAATGGCTTAGATTTAGCCAAAATAGATTGAACAGTTCAAATTGACTATTGTAGCTTAACCGTGAAATAGTGGATAATTCCTTTTATTTTGTTGTCACTCTGGTTCGTCTTCTCCGGCACATTTTTTTTGGAACAAACTTTGATTCGGCAATTGCGACTTCGTTTTAATTTCGATTTCGACACGATTTTTTGCATTAGAATCCTCTTAACGAGTGCTTCAATTTCTATACTCAAAAATGGATTTCGACACCTTTGAAAAGTTTTGTTTATGGATGTTGCTTTTATCGATGAACTTCGAATACTTCTTAGCTCTTTTGGTTAATGATTCTGGACTTCTTTAGTCGAATTGAACCCTCTGGTATATTTAGAAATTGATTTTGACACCTTCGAAATCTAAGGCAAATTTGAAAACTTTATGTTTCTTCTCTACTTCTTCAAAATTTTGACCCAAACTGGTTCTTCTAGCTCTGATACTACTGTTGGAAATGAGAGATGAGTGTATACCGGTTGTATAGATATACAAAGAGAAAAAATAAATTGAACAAACGCTCATTTTATTCAATTACAAATAAATTATACAAAACAGAGTTATTGTTGGAACAATCTTCTGCATATAAGATAAAAATGTGAAAAAAAAAAAGCAAACAAATAAGAATGAATTACTTACATAATTTATTTATTGAAACAAAGAAGTAAAAAAAAATCAAGTTAAGTGTGTGACACTCTACCCTTAAGACAAATTCACCCTGCTTCGGTGCTTACGGATAAATGGCGTCTATCTCCCAAGATACAATGATCTTACACAGATTGTAGTAGTATTTCAAATAATCTGTACGGCAAACTAGAATACTCTCAAAATTTTCCTGAAAACTAATATAAAGAATATCAATGCAAGAGAGCAAAACGGAAGAAATATAGAATTTTTCTAAATGAGAAAATCTGCTGGAATGATTTTGTATTTATAAGCAAACCGGTGACCCTTTGGAAGGGCCGAACAGGTAGGTTTCAAACTGAACAGGTATGGTTTCAAACTGAACAAGTCTGGGAAAAAAATTGAACTTGTTTGGTGCAAACTGTTAAAATAGTTTGAACAATCTGTTTGAACCTGTTGAAGAGGCACTGTTTGAATAGAAAATTGAATTCAAATTTGGCATAAAATTTAAATTAATTTCGTTCAAAAATTTAAATAATTTTCCTGCCAGAATTTGAAAAAATTCAAATAAATTTTGTCCAAAAATTTAATGTTAGGACCCAACCCACAACTCGAACTTGGCCAGATAGTAGTGGCCCATGTGGTAGTGTGAGCCAAAACCCACTCTGTCCATAACTCCTCCCTTCTACAAACTTAGGGTGCCCCTTAGAGCCCAACCTAAGTGTGTCTACGTAGAACTTAAATATACATACAAACTCTCTTAAAGTTTTAATGTGGGACAACCACTTTAAGAAAATTCACATTTTACTCTTTAATTGTCCATTCCACGGACCCGAAAATGACGTCAAGTTCTCATTCACTCATAAATGGCTTTGACAAACCGTTTGCACTGTGTGACTTGCCATGTGGTAATGAACACGTCACCTCTTTAGACTCACCCCAAAAGACGTGTGGGCCCCACTCAAATTTGGGCTCATAGTTAACCCAAAATAAACCTATAAAAAACCATATTATCTCTCTATAAACTCACAAATTCTCTCAACTCTCTTAGAATTCTCCTTATCTGGAAATGTTGTGTTTGTCTTTGAAGATTACATTTTTCTCCCACTCTGTTTAAAAAAATCACACAGCCTATTTATTTGTAGACTCTCAATCAGTGTACAAAACGTGTGTGCTACAGTGCTTCTTCCAAGCTAAGTTTCTGACCATGGAGACGGTGGCTATGCTTGTACAACTTCCATAAAGTTTCTTCCTCATTCTTCTATGTTCTGGAAATCTCTCACAACTTCTTCTCTTTTCTGGAATTCACTATCTTCAAACTCAAATTGAGTTTGTCTTTCAAACATTATATACATTACATTTCTTGTGTGGATGTGGAGCTAGATAAATTAGCTCCTCACTCGCTTCAAAATAGATTTCCATGCTCAAGGTCAGTTGGAGCCTAAAGCCATTAAAGCAATGGCTTTAAGCCTCATTTACAAAAAAAAAGTTTCAAAATTTCATATATAACCATAAGTCATAATACAATTTAATTCTTTTTCATAAGGTCCACTTTGATGAAGGCCTCCACAAAACCAACACAAGAAAAAAGAAAAAAAAAAAAAAAGAAAAAGAACATACTCCCATGAATATAATACAAGTTTTAAAATTTTAGTAAAAAGTTCGCGGATTTGGTATGTGTTTGTCATATGCACACTTTTATATATATATATATATATATATAATAAAGGAAAGACTATACACTTTATAACTAAAGAAGAAAATTATATAACTTCACATTTTGAGTCAAAACTAAAATAAAATAAAATAAAAAGTTATAATCAAACACCACATAAGCTATAACCAAAAATCTCATGAGTCATAACTAAAATATTGTCATAATTAAAGAAAAAAATTAGTCAATACTGAAAAAGAAAATGGTATAACTAGGGTTATATATAGTACACCCTTTCAAGGGGTATGTATAGTAGAATTTTTCAATAAATAAAGATTCATATTGAAAAGAGCTCTATAAATTTTAAAAAACTTATAATATATAATTTTAACAAAAGCGCACTTTAAAAAGGTTCCCACCAATTTGAAATAGGTCTTTGCCTTGATTTATAAGTTTTATTTATTTGATAACTTTTGACACTTTTAGTGGGTGTTTGGGAAGTGGATTTTTATGTAGGTTTTTTTAGTTGTAGGATTTTATTGGAGAAAAAAATTTTGGTGTTTGGGAAGATAGTTGGGTTTTTTTGTGGTTGTATGTGATGTTTGTGAAAGAAAAAGTGAAATGATTATGGGATTAGATGTGATATTTTGTTTGGATTTGTTTGTTTTGGTTTTGCAAAAAATTTGTCTTTTAGTGGAAAAAAAAAAAAAAACGCAGCACACAAACTTCCCAAACACTTAATTTCTTTTATTTTTTTGTAGCTAAATATGTAAATAACTCTCAAATTTTAGTCATGAGAATAGAAGAGACATGAATTTTACATTATAATTTACTAAAAATAATAAATATTATTTATATTTAAGTTTAAATTATAAAAAATCTCGCAATAAAATTTTGTTTTAGACCTTGTGGATGCTTAAGCCGGCCTGGCCATGTCATGAAGCAACTGAATTAAATCCGAATTTAGTTAACATACTTTTAAAATGTATGAATAAAATACAAATTTTTATTGATCTAAAATATTAGAGTTTATAATTTTGAATAAAATCAATACACTATTTCGATATAGAATTTTATTTTAGACTAATCACAATCTATATCTATATATATGTGTCAATTTCCGACCACACTGTCAATCAAGCACTCAGCTGGAGAACACTGGCAGAATAGATTAAACCCGAACGACCTGTCACAAAAAGAAGAGATTCCGGCGGTGGTTCGTCCACCCGAGGGCACTCCGATGATCAAGTCAGTTATCTCTCAAAGATAACAAAAGTACTTAACTCACTATTCAGAGCATAAAAAGCATATCTTAGACCCATGAGGGTGCCTCTCTTTTATAGCCAACACAAACCTAGTCCCAATAGAAGCCTACCTTCAATGGACTTAGAATTACTGCTAATCTTGGACTCCCAGTAGGATTGGGATAAACTCTCTAAGAGTCTTATCTTTACCCAACTAAAGTCCTCTCTCATTCTAGGACTCTTGTCCCTTATCCGCTTATCCCGGATTCCGGTATCTTCGCAGATAATTTTGGCCTAGCCGAGATCATCTCGGTGTCATGACTAGGACACGTGGCACCTTAACTGGCACTTCGGTGACACCTCGGTCACGTGTTGTCATTTAAAAATTATGTCCCCACAACTGCCCCCTAGGTTCTATTACCTCGGCATCCTGAGGTGATGGAACCTATATCATTCCTTCCTTTAATCATGACCCCGGTTTAACTTAAGTTTGTAAATTTTTCTTAAAATTTCAACAAGTGTTAAACATGTCCTCGGTTTAACTTCAACTTGTAAATTTTCCTTAAAATTTCAACAAGTGTTAAACATGATTTCGGTTTAACTTCAACTTGTAAATTTTTCTCAAAATTTCAACAAGTGTTAAACATGACTTCGGTTTAACTTCAACTTGTAAATTTTTAAAATTTCAACAAGTCTTAAACATGTCATCGGTTTAACTTCAACTTGTAAATTTTTCTTAAAATTTCAACAAGTGTTAAACATGACCTCGGTTTAACTTCAACTTGTAAATTTTTAAAATTTCAACAAGTGTTAAACATGACCGCAGTTTAACTTCAACTTGTAAATTTTTCTTAAAATTTCAACAAGTGTTAAACATGACCTCGGTTTAACTTCAACTTGTAAATTTTTAAAATTTCAAATAGTGTTAAACATGACCTCAGCTTGTAAATTTCAACTCCCAAGCATCATTCTCCAGCCCTTTTTGGTGCACTACTTCTAGTGTCATTGTGAGTCCTTTTGGACCTCCTTCTATTGGTCATATCGAAACAGAGTTCCTTCCCCTGAACATCCCGATGTTCTTTGGTGCAGGTTTCTTTTGTTCGATGTGTTTTCTGGGATTCTCCATGCCCAACCTCCCGCGAAGGCCGGTGAGAATGTCGCTTGGTCCCGCCATGCTGAGAGACTGTAGGAATTGTTTTCTGCCCCCCTTTCTAGGCACCTTTCTTGGCTGCTGGAATCGGCGTATCTTGTAGCAGGAACGGTGGTTACATGACGTTATTCTGCATCATGAAATTAATGACCGTTTGTAGGTCCGCCAATTTGTTCGCCATTCCCTTCATCTCGTCGTTCCTCCGCAGACATTTATCTTTCCATACCTGGAGGTCGTCCTCGTTATAATACCCACGCCGATCTGATTTCTTCGGTACGCCGCCCTCCTGGCCGACTTCCTTTCCTCTGTGATTCTTATCACGGGTCTCTTCGTTGCAGTTGTCTTCTTCGACGTCAAGGTCAATATGTTTCCCACTCTTAGTACGGGTGTCATCCCCAACCTTTTATTTATGTCCGTCGTTGGCCATCTATTCTCATTTCTTTTCCACAGACGGCGCCAAATTGTGTGTGTCAATTTCCGACCACACTGCCAATCAAGCACTCAGCTGGAGAACACTGGTAGAATAGATTAAGTCTGAACGACCTATCACAAAAAAAAAAAAGAGATTTTAACGGTGGTTCGTCCACCCAGGGGCACTCCGACGATCAAGTCAGTTATCTCTCAAAGATAGCAAAAGTGCTTAACTCACTATTCAGAGCATAAAAAGCATACCTTAGACTCATGATGGTGCGTCTCTTTTATAGCCAACACAAACCTAGTCTCAATAGAAGTCTACCTTCAATGGACTTAGGATTACTGTTAATCTTGGACTCCCAATAGGATTGGGATAAACTCTCTAAGAGTTTTATCTTTACCCAAACTGAAGTCCTCTCTCATTCTAGGACTCTTGTCCCTTATCTGCTTATCTCGAATTCCGGTATCTTCACAGATAACCTCGGCCTAGCCGAGATCATCTCGGTGTCATGACCAGGACACACGACATCTCAGCTGGCACTTCGGTGACATCTCGACCACGTGTTGTCATTCAAAAATTATGTCCCCACACTATATATTATCCACACACACTTTCGAAGTGTATTAACATTTTCAACTGGACTTGTAATACTCAAAGACCATGATTTGGTGAAATTTTGTGAGGGGTGGTTATCACATTTATTCAAAAAAAAAAAATTTAATCTCATCTCCCTAATCTAGGAGTGATGTATATCTTTTTTTTCTAATATTTATCAATAAAATTTTCTTTTTCAACAACTCAGGACTAAAATAATAATTTTTCCCTTCTTCTCACATTTAACTTAGAAAAATGGATTATAAACCCTAATATCTAGGTTATTCAATGTAAATTTTGTACATCTATTACACCACAAATACAAATGAACCATTTTATATCTATATATAGGATTGGTGAGAGTCTTTTAGGGTGTTTATCACATGTAAGAATTTTCTTTTTTCTTTTTTTGATGAAAGAGAATGTAAAATCTGAAGCGAAGAAAATAGTCTAAAAATAGATGCACTGGTAGTGGTCCAAGATTCTGTGAGACCATAGGGTAAACATCTAAATGAAATCTTATTTTATTGGATTTTTAAAAATTAAAGCCTTTAACAATAAAAAAGTTTTGTAAAAAAAAAGTAAAATAAAACTTGGAGACTTTAAGCAATGGATTAAGTGATCTAATAGGCCATCTATGTTGAACCACCTCTGTTGTTGTTGTTTTCCAAGAATTGTGGCCTACACTATGTTTGGTTGGGGATTTGAAAAAGAATTTTGAAAGAAAAAGAAAAAATATAGATGAAATGAGAATAAAATATACCTACATTTTACTTAGTTTTACACACATTTTTCCTTTTCATTTTCAAATCTCTCCTCAAATCGCTCAACCAAATACAACATAAATGAATAAAAACAATATTCTTTGGATAGTTGTGCTCCATTTAAAACCCTAACCACAAAGTGTCCACCAGTATCATGGTGTGAACCCATTGTCCATTAGTGTCATTACTTAGGCTGTATTTGATTCATAAATTTAAAAAGATATTTTGAAAGAAAAAGAAACAATATATGTGAAAGAATAATCTTTCTTAGCTCGAAATTCTTTTGCCCCGAATAGCTCGACTGCCCAAAACGACGTTGTTTTGGACAGTTTTTTTTTTCTCTTTCTTTCCCTCTTATATCTCTGAAACAGACGGAGGGACGAAGAGAGAGAAGAGAGAAGAATAGAAAGAGAAAAAGAAAAAGAAAGAGAGAGAAGAGAGAGAGAGCACCCATTACCAGCGCCTGGTAGTGGTCCAAGATCCTATGAGACCATAGGCTAAACATCTAAATGAAATCTTATTTTACTGGATTTTTAAAAATTAAAGCCTTTAACAATAAAAAATTTTTGAAAAAAAAAAGTAAAATAAAACTTGGAGACTTTAAGCAATGGATTAAGTGATCTAATGGGTCATCTATGTTGAACCACCTCTGTTGTTATTGTTTTCCAAGAATTGAGGCCTACACTGTGTTTGGTTGGGGATTTGAAAAAGAATTTTGAAAGAAAAAGAGAAAATATAGGTGAAATGAGAATAAAATATACCTACATTTCACTTAGTTTCACACACATTTTTCCTTTCTATTTTCAAATCCCTCCTCAAATCTCTCAACCAAATACAACATAAATGAATAAAAACAATATTCTTTGGATAGTTGTGCTCCATTTAAAACCCTAACCGCAAGGTGTCCACCAGTATCATGGTGTGAACCCAATGTCCATTATTGTCATTACTTAGGCTGTATTTGATTCATAAATTTAAAAAGATATTTTGAAAGAAAAAGAAACAATATATGTGAAAGAATAATCTTTCGTAGCTCGAAATTCTTTTGCCCCGAATAGCTCGACTGCCCAAAACGACGTTGTTTTGGACAGTTTTTTTTTTCTCTTTATTTCCCTCTTATATCTCTAAAACAGACGGAGGGACGAAGAAAGAGAAGAGATAAGAAGAGAAAGAGAGAAAGAAAGAGAGATAAGAGAGAGAACACCCATTACCAGCGCCACCATCACAGGTACTGCCATCCTCTGTGTGTATACATAGGTCTGTATAGATCTGTGTACCTTTGTGTGTGTGTGTGTATATCTGTGTGTGTGTATACACAGATCTATACCTCTCTCTATATGTATCTCTCTTTGTGTATCTGTGTGTGTGTATCTCTCTATTTCTTTCTGTATCTCTGTTTTGAGTTATGATGTGTGGTGATGATGATGATGATGATGATATGTTGTTGATAATGATGATGATGCCAGCTAGAAGAAAAAAAAATTGATTTTGATTTCAGTTTGGTGATTATGAAGAGAGAGAGAGAAAGAGATGAACAGAGAAAACAAGAAGAAGAAGAAGAAGAAGAAGAAGAAGAAACATATGAGAAAAGAGAAAGAAAGAAAAAAAAAAATCCAAAATGACGTCATTTTGGATTCGAGCCATTTCGGGCCAAGTATTTTTCGAGCTACGTAGTAGCTTTGTATGTGAAATATAGTTATATTTCATTTACATTTCATCTACTTTTTTTTTTGTTCTTTTTTTCTTTTTTGAATCGCTACACAAATTTATGAACCAAACACAATGTTAAAGTAAGGTTAGCGGGCTAATAGCAACAAATTGAAGAGAGGATACAATTTTTTTTTTTTGTAAATACTTGTGCCATTTTTTTTCTTTTTTCCTTTCTTTTTTTGTAAATACTCTTGCCATTTTTTTTCCCAATAACACAATTTAGCTTAATAGTGTCACCTCTAAACTAAATTGTCTAAAAAAAAAAAAAAAAAAAGAGGGAAATAACAATTCAATGTAATTTTGAAAAAACAATTTAAATCAGTGACAAAAATTACAAATTTTAATAATTAAAATTATTAAATTTTCATAATTTTCTAATTATTTTGAGAAGGTACCATTTTTTTGTAATTTCTCAAAAAAAAAAAAAAAAACCTCTGTGAACCCAATACAAGTTCACCCAACTCTTCTTCTCGGGGTGTGAGAAAAAGTTACGTGATGAGCTTATGAACGTTGTCAAATTTAATGAGGGATTCCTTCCTATTAGATACTTGAGTGTCCCTCTTATTTCAATTAAGCTCAAATCTAAGGATTGTGACCAGCTGGTGGGGAAGATTACTAAGAGAATTAAAAGCTGGACTAATAGATATCTCTCTTATGCTGGTAGAGCTCAATTGATTAAATCGATTCTTTTCTCCATGCAAGTGTATTGGTCTTCTTTGTTTATCTTGCCTAAGAAGGTTATCACTACTATTGAGAGCCTGCTTAGATTCTTCTTTTGGTCTGGTTGCGACCTTATGAAGCATGGTGCTAAAGTCTCTTGGGAGAAGGTCTGCTCTCCTAAATCTGAGGGAGGGTTGGGGGTTTAAGTCTCTTGAAGTTTGGAATAAGGCTGCTATTGCTAAGCATGTCTGGTTCCTCTTCTCGGGTGGCGAGCAGTCAATGTGGTGCCAATGGGTCAAGTCCTATTTATTGAAAGGTAAAAGTTTTTGGAGGATCAAGATGCCTAGTGACCCCTCTTGGGTCTGGAGGAAACTACTATCTCTTAGACCGATTATCTTCCCTTTGATTAAATTCAAAACAGGGAATGGCATGAGTACTTTTCTTTGGTTTGATAATTGGCATCCTCTTGGGTCTTTGTAGGTTAAATTTGGTAATAGAATTGTTTATGACACTGCACTTGGCATGGATGCTAAGGTCAGTAACATTATCCATAACAATTCTTGGAATTGGCCTTGTGTCACATCTTGGGAGGTGAAGGAACTGATTGATCATACTCCATCAAATGTCATCCCTACCTCGGGTAATGACCAAATTATATGGACTCCTTCCCCTAATGGCAAATTCTCTATTAATTCAACTTAGAATTTTTTGAGAAAATCCTCTCCTAAAATTGGTTAGGCTAGGTTATTATGGGGGCCTCATAACATTCCGAAGGCTAGCTTTGTGACTTGGATGGCAATCTTAGGTAGATTGAACACTGGGGACAGACTACAGATGTTTGGTACAGACCATCTCTATCACACCCCAAACCTGGGTATGACCGGCCGTGGCCCACAGGGCCTTAGCCCGAGGCACACATAAGCCTAAACACGCATTCAATATCACCTTGAACAATTAAACCATAGTCCAATAATAAATAACCAAAACTCAAACCAGTGACATGCCACAAGTGAAAAACAAGTCATAACCAACTTACTAAAAATATATATATAGTAAATGGGACACAAACCGCCCACAAAATAAAATAGTTCTAAATAAAACCCAACCACAATGTATGCACAAAACTTGACAAAGCAACCTAAAACAAATTAAATAAATGCCCTAGAGGTCCATGCAATTGAGTCCCCGCTACGCCATGAATCCACTCTAAGTCCTTCTAACACCTGGAAATGGTAAACAACTAAGTCAGCTGATAGCTCAGTGAGTAGCAACATGGATAGTAAATACAGTTTTGAAAACAGGGTTCAATTCCAAAATAAGATATATCACAGAAACTAGATTGGCATACAGTTTGGTAAATATAATCTGTTTCAAAAAGAAGGTTCCACAGTTTAACACTTAAAATACTCATGTTTCGCAAGAACATGATAAACGACATTTTCCACTTAAAACAGATTATAACATGAACACCAATAATTTTCTGGGTACCAATAAAAACAAATAATATGCCACACATTTCTCAGGCTATAAGCCCCATTGGATCCAATACCGAACTAAGAGTCATCCTCAGGGTGGCACATGGGCCTTTTCTCAAAGACGATCCGATTGAAGGTCACCTAGTTGTTTTTAAAGGTCTTTTCCTTACAATCGTTGAGCACTAGAGTCATCACGGCCCAACTCGGATCTGTTCCCTAGTGGCCAGAGTCACCACACACAGTGGAATAATTTCCCTAAACTAAATACACACATGGTCCCAATAATCAATACACATCAGTTTCGCAAAACATAGTAGTTCATCATTATAAACATGAGACCAAAACAAATAGTTTACAGTATGCCAAGTTCACACATGTTTCAGAAATAATTTGATTCAATTGATAATATAATAATTTCTCAAAACAGTTTAATCATGAAACAACAATTTAATTTTCCAATAGTTCAGGGTAGGGGAACATTTATAAAAATATGTAGCATGAAACTACTCACCTGAAAATGAAATAATATAATCCTCGAATAGAGTGTACAAGTCCAACTAGTGCCCTGAACCAAGTATAAAAACTACACGTCACAACTAATTTAAAAATACAAAAAAAAAATAAGGAACTAAGTAACCTCAACTAAAGCGCACTAACACGGCTCAACCCAACTCACCGTTACTCTTAAATATTACCTAAGTTCATGTTCTTCAAGGTTTAAAATCACCCAAGACATGGGTTCTGGTCAAAACTTAATTAACTGTGACTTTAAGATAAAACAGAATTTCAAACAAGCCTTCCCAACCTATTCGCTAACTTTGTAAATTACAAAATCCACTCCACGCTATTCGAAAAATTCCAAAAACCTCCAGATATCAACTAATATATCCTAAGTTTCAAACCCAATTGGTTTCACTTGATTTTCTTATCAAAACAATTATCTACAATTTATTAATCCAAATTGGTTGTTTTCTGCAGCACTTTAAAGAAATAGACGGTTCTCTTAATATACACGAGAAATCAATGCAAGGCCAAAAACGTACGAAACTAGACTCGTAACCGGTTCTAATGATACTAATTTGATAATTTTTGGATTTATACCCAAAGAGAACAACACTCCCGAATTTACTGTTTCGGACTGGTTTCCTGGACAGATTTGAATACCTCAATTTATATGGATTTTGACTCCCAAAAATTATGAAAAAATTCAGATATGCAATTCAATATGTAATTGATCTACTGTAAAAATTTCAAATTAAAATTCATCCGTTTGATATGGTTTCTTGATTTTTAAAGTTTGCAATTCTGTGCAGAATTTTTGAACTAAGAATTACACCCATTCTTTACACATAAATTTAGCTCCTCAGATTTCTTAACAGTGTATACATATATATACAAAATACATAAACCTACAACCTCTCCATGAATGAATAAAATAATTATAGAATAAGGATGAAGAACAAAGAAAGAAGAGAAGAAAACCTAGGAGGGCTAACCTATGATGATCACACACAGCACAACACACCCAAAAGTTCTTTGATTGCAACATCTTCTTCTTTTTATTCCTTCTCTCAAACCCTCTCCCGTGGCTGCTGTGTTGTTGCCCTATGTGGTGAACAAATAATAGAGTAGGGTTTGTGTTTATTTTATTTTATACTAGTGGTGGGCACACATAGGTCAAATAAATAGATAAATATACAAAACATATATATAAGTTATATGCAAAATGGTAAGAGTCTTATATTTTAACCTTGTGGTCTAGAGTTCAAGTCACACCCTCCTCTCTATATATATATATATATTTTTTTTTTTATAATAATTCTTGTCTCTAATTAAATATTTTCGCCATAAATTTATTTTAATTTTTAAAAGACCTTCAAATATTTAATTTGCACATTAGAATTCACCACCAAAATATTTGAGATTATAATATTATTATTATTTAATTATTTACTTAATTTTTATATTCGGGTTCTCACAATCTCACTGACTGTGTTTTCTGTCATGATCCTATTGAGAACCATACTCATTTGTTTTTTGAGTGCCCTTTCTTTTGTAGAGTTTGGGAGTGTATTAAAGGTAGGCTCAATGTGGATTGGCCTAATAATCCTTGGCCTGGGATTATAGATCATGTGTTAAGATCTGCTAGTGGTAAAACTCTTAGAGCAACTATTTCTAGGCTTGCTTTTACTTGCACTGTGTACCATTTGTGGCTTGCTAGAAACAATAGAATATTTAGTAAGGATTTGACTTCGGAAGAGGTTGTTATAAAATGCATCGTGGATATGGTTAGATTTCGAATGATGTCTATTACTAATCTGACAAAGCATTCTAGTGACAGCTGGTTCTTGAGCTCATGGAGGCTTCCCCATACTATCATGACAACTGCAGCCCCTGGAATGAGAGTTGGGAGTTCCGTAAATGTGGGTTGAGTGATGGTAGCATATATTGAGTGTTTTCTCTCATTAGTTTGCTCATTTTGCAGATTCATGGAAAAAGATCATGCAGTGTTCAATGTGAAAATCCTATACCTGTGGGTTGAGAGTCTTGTGAGGGCAATATATTACCACACCTATACTTCACTAGCCATATTTAGGAGTTCTAACATATATTTGTATATTGTTATCTCTTTTATATGCAGGTACCTGGAGCAGCAGCAGTTTAGTGTTTTCGAGTGTTGTGAGGTTCTAAAAAGTGGGTTGAGTGTTGTGAGCTCATATAATATGTGTTGTAGCAATGTGCTGCATGTTACTATGGTTAGCCACATAATGTACAGGCTATGCTCATCTGCAATTGGCTCATCTGCGATTGGGAAGCCGTGTACAGCAGTTTCTTGTTTGGTTTTGGAGTCTTACAATCGCACAGTTTCGGTTGCTATTGTCATAGTGTGGATGGCTGCTTGTAGCGTCGATGGAGTGAAGAAATTTTTATTTATGTGTATTTTGTTTGTAAAATTGTGTAATCTTTCTTGTTTTTATACCTACCTTTGTGGGGTGTGCAAAGATTATGTCTTGTTTTACCAGTTTTGCTGTAATGGATGTTCATGGTCCACATTTTCAATAGGGCCCATGAACATTTTCTCGTTGATTATTAGTCTCTCTGCCTGTTTAGTTGTTGGGCTGTTGTTTGTTGTCCGGTTCATGTTGGACATTTGTTTTTGATTTTTTGTTTACAGGTCTGTTTCATTTTCTTATTTGGATATGCATGGTTGTTGTCCATTTTTTTTTTTTTTTTTTTTTCCTTTGTATAGTTCTGGGTAGGGCCTAGGACATATCCCTTATATTCTTGTGTTAGTTTTTATTTTTATTTTATGACTTACTTACCAAAAAAAAGAAAAAGTTCACCCAACTGAGCTGAGCTCACTTTGGGCTAAAACACCTCCAAACCAACTCAATTTTCCAAACCTGAGCCCTACCTCTCGACCCGGCAACATATATTGGCCCTATAAAACCCTAACTCCTCCAAAACCCTCCCCTGTTTCACCTTCACCTTCACTTTCACTTTCTCGTTTTCATTTTCTTTTCCTCCAAACGCAAACCCACAAAATGGTTCGAAGCATCAAAAACCCTAAGAAGGCCAAACGAAAAAGCAAGGTTCTTTCTTCTATATTTTTTCCTGTTTCTCTCAATTTTTTCGTGCTTTCACAGTTAACCTGTTAGTTAAAGTTAGTTAATTTAGGGTTTTGTGTACTTGGATTGTAGGGCTCGAAGAAGGAAGATGGCTCTTCTTCATCGAATTCGATTCCTTCTTTGCCAGCGAAAGTGTGGCAACCAGGCGTCGATAAGCTTGAAGAGGGAGAGGAGCTCCAGTGTGACCCTTCTGCTTACAATTCACTCCATGGATTCAACATCGGCTGGCCCTGTTTAAGGTCTTACACAAATACATACATACATATATATATATATTTGGAAATTTTTTATTTTGCCCCCTCAATTATCAAATTGAACAGTTACCCCTTAAATTACTTGCATTAATTCACTTTACACTGAAAAAGAGTTCTCACAACTGTTGGCGCATGATTTGCTTAATTTGGTTGTATCGATAGCAGTTACTGTGCTGCAATTGGTTGTATTTTGTGTTACTGTATATTTTGAAAACAATTGATTGTGTTTTGTTGCATGATAATTGGATATTTGTGCAAGGAAAAGTGAATCAATACTCTCAATTAGTCACGTGTGAGCGTATTCTTGTTAACGGTTAGGGGTAAAATAAACTAATGTTCATAGTTTAGGCAAAGTGACAAAAGTGTGATATTTTGAGGGGGCAAACTATTTTTTTCCATATATATATATGCACAGTGTGTGTGGTGGTGATATTGTGAGATATAATATGTTTGGCAATTTTAATTTGCTAATTTAAGTGAATATTGGTAAACTGTGACAGCTTCGATGTGGTGCGTGACACTTTGGGGTTGGTTCGGACCGAGTTTCCACACACTGTTTATTGTGTTGCAGGCACTCAGGTGTGCATCAATACTATTTTAGTTGTTATGTGAAGTTTTTAAAGGATTTGTATGTGGTGTTTCGAGTGGTTTATTAGAAATTTTGTTTAATTAGTCTGAGGAGTTTTATCGGGTTTTTTTTGTTTTTTTGTAAATTAGTGTGAATGCACTTCATTTCGAAGTTGCAATTTTCTGAATTATGTGAGATCCACAAAAATGAAAATGATGGCTGTTTTCAAACTTATTGTTGTTCCAAAAAAAAAGAAAAAAAGAAAACACAACCAAACAGGCACAATCGCTCAGATAGAATAAATCGTTTTATTATTTTATATTTTTTCTCATGTATTACATATTTTCTGAATGCCTTTTCCTAATGTTTAAGTGGAATGGAAACTCCCGTTTGAATTTGTATGCTTTGTTGGAGTAATTGCTATGACCAACATAACTTTGGTTCAGGCATTCTGTTTTAATAAAAATTTGTCCCACTAGTGGCAGCTATCTATCTTCCCCAAATCTTGTAGTGGCAGAAGCCCCATGCATTGCAAGTTGCGACTGCCCGTAGGCAGCTATCTGCTGATACAGCTTCCCACTCAATTGGAGCTAAAGATGCAAAATCTTAGGTTGTGTTTGGTAGAGTTTTGTAAATATGATTTGAGAGTATGAGTTGTATTTTGAATTTGTGAGTTTTAGAATTATGATTTGAGTGTGGAAAATTTGTTTGGCGAAGAGTTTTGAATTGAGTGGAGAATTTTTTATGTAACATATGATATTTGATACAAAAACTTACAACTCATAACCAAACATACAACTCAAAATTCTATTAAAACACATAAAAAAAATTTAAAAATTCGAAAAATATTTTTTTTTTGAATATATAAAAATTAACATATATAAATTGTAAAAAAAAATAAAAAATAAAAATAATTTTGCACTGTTTCGGTTAACTGGTGGGACGACCGGTTAGGCGAAATTTGAAAAAAAAAATTCCGAAAACCGCGCTTGAGACAGAGTGCTTTGTGCAGAGTTTTGGAAATGTGATTTCAGAACTCTAACCAAACATCATACTTGAATGAAAGTGTAGAATCATGGTTTGAAAACACAACCAAACACAACCTTAGCTTCTTAATGTTCTCTCAGTTCCCCTATGACATGTTTTTGAAGTGTTATTTATATTTATACTATTATGGTAGTGGCACGTGTTATTGCTATTAAAATTTTCTGCTCTGAAATTAAGTGTACTTGGTATTTTTGTGCGTGCTTGTTGCTACCCTTTCTAAGACTTGTCCAGGTATGTATATCTATTACTGAATAATAGAACCATTGGATTTTGATATTTAATTTTTGTTTGACAGGCAGAAAAAGCTTCCTGGAACTATATTGGAATATTTAAAATATCCAATATTACTGGGAAAAGACGTGAATTAGTCCCTTCAAAATCTACTGGTAATGACTCTGATATGGACAGTGACAGTAGCGATAGTGATGAAGAAGATAAAGACGAGGATGGTGGATCTGGGGCACCAGTTTTGCAGGCAATGCTTTTTTTCCTATGTTCTTGAATGTGATATTATTATTATTATCTTTTTTCTTTTGACACACCTTTATCATTTTAAACTTTTCTCTACCTTAATCTACTTTCTAAATCCATTTATTCTTATTCTTTTACAGCTGCGCAAGGTAGCTCATGAAGGATGTGTTAATCGAATAAGGGCCATGCCCCAAACCCCACATATATGTGCATCTTGGGCTGATACTGGTCATGTGCAGGTTAGATTTACACATGAGAATTCGGACTGGTTTTTTCCATGCCTTAAAACTAATGCTTGCTATAGGAATTGAGAATGCTTGAAAATTCAATACTGTTATAATAAAATTCACAAGGCATAACAGATTAATAATATTATATTTGAGTATTTATCAAAAAAACAATAATATTATATTTGAGTCAATGGCTAGCTTATCTTCTCAGATTATTATGATAATAGTGATCATGAGAGCTGAACTAGATAATACATATGATTATTCTTTTGTTCATCTTGTTGGGCTGCTTGACTATCTCCTAGGTATATTTTTGGAATGGCCTTGCACGCTGCAGCTATTTGAATATGGCCTGCATTTAATAGTGTGTTGTGTCCTCAAAGTCTCATGTGGCTTTTGTCATAATCCAATCTCATGAGTTTTCATATCCATTTTGTTCAAAGAGATGCTCTCAGTAATTTAGTAAGCCATAGAATAGAGCTTCAACATCCACAGATGTCCATCAGCATAAATTTTAGCTGGAACCATGTTGTTGCCTGAGCAAGCAACTTTGAAATGAATTGCATCATGGTTGTTGGTGTCTTAATTGCAACTAAAAACACATACATGTTGTTTGTCTGTAAAGGAGCCAATCAATTCAAATGATATTTTAATTCTATAGGCTTATATGATTCCTGATTCAATACCAGTAACTCCTATGTAGGTATGGGACTTCAGCTCTCATCTAAATGCTCTGGCAGAATCAGAAACTGATGCTAGCCGGGGACCCTCCAATGAGACTCCATTATTTAAGTTTGGTGGACACAAAGATGAAGGCTATGCTATAGACTGGAGTCCTCTTGTCTCGGGGAGGCTTGTAACTGGTATTGTTTAATTGTTTTCATTTTGTTGTGTTTCGTTTTATTTCTTTTCCAAGGATATCTAGTAATCGGTTAGTATATATGGAGATTGATTTCTGATATTTTGCTATCACCCTTCATCTTCAAAGGGGACTGCAAGAATTGCATTCATTTGTGGGAACCTACGTCTGGTACGACATGGAATGTTGATGCTAATCCCTTTGTCGGACATACTGGAAGTGTTGAAGATCTACAAGTATGTTTCTTCTTTTTTGCTTTTTGGATTTAGATGTAATGAATTGAAGTAACTTCTATGGTAACACAAATGATTTGAAGTAACTTGTATTGTTTACCTTTTATTAAGAATGGCTCTTCCAACTTTTATCCCTGCAGTGGAGTCCCACAGAACCTTATGTATTTGCCTCTTGCTCTGTGGATGGGAATATTGCAATATGGGATATTCGTCTAGGGAAGTCACCAGCAGCATCCATAAAGGCACATAATGCAGATGTGAATGTTATCTCATGGAACAGGTATTTAAATGTCTTTTCTTTCAGTAGGCACCTATGTCTGATATATGTATCTGATGACCTCTCTTTGTACTTCATTGGTTTTGTTTAGGCTGGCTAGTTGTATGCTGTCATCTGGATGTGATGATGGAACATTCTCTATTCGTGATCTGAGATTACTGAAGGTATGGTATGTTTGTTGAAGGGAAAATCATTGTTAGACTAATTGTTTCTTAGTCTGAATGATGGTTTTCCATGCACATCTATGTCTTCAAAACCTCATTTATCTATACCATGTTTTTTTTTTTTTTTTTGATCAACGAAAGTTAGTTGTCTCTATAGGAGTTGAACTAAAGACCTCACACCACAGAGCGTTATCCATCTTTAACATGTAATATGGACTTATGGTTTTGCATTCTGCTATCCCCTATATTAAGTAGTATTTTTTACCTCTCGGATTACTCATTTTCAATCCCTAGAGTCTTTGACTGTAATGTTTAGGAAATATGTTAAAATCGAGTATCTTTAGAATATAATTATAATGTTGACTGTTCTCTCTCTCTCTTTCTCTCTCAACTCCATATGGTGTCTGGTGTAAAATTGTTTCAATCATCTTAAATAGGGATAGAATTTGTCAAAAAAATATATAAATAAATAAGGGATAGAAACATCTCTCTTTAGTATGTGATTGCTGCTATTTATTCATTTGAAATCAGTATTCTTATTCTACTGATTTACGATGTGAATATTCATCATATTGATTTTTCTCCTTTCTTTCTTGGGGCAGGATGGAGATTCGGTTGTAGCTCATTTTGAATACCATAAACAACCGATAACATCGATTGAATGGAGTCCACATGAAGCCTCCACTTTGGCAGTTGCTTCATCTGACAATCAACTAACGTAAGAAATTCTGAATTGGATAATCAATAAGTTAGCTGAAAGTGGAAATGAATGATGACTCAAATAGAACTTTTAGATAGCTTTATGTGTTGGTGCGCGCTTATGTTACATGGACTCTTGAAAATAAATCAAATACCATGTTGGGCACTTGACACTTGGACAAAGCTGTGAGATGTGTCTAATGCTTTCTATCGGACACTTCTTACATATTTGTATTTAACATTATTATTATATGGATTATATATATTGTTGTATAATTGCATTAAAATTGGTAAAATGTCTTTTTGACACTGTATGTTACATATAACACCATTTTATCTCACATAATAGATTTAAAATATGAACTTATACTTTTTTGCCAAGTCTGCATATCTTAAATTTGAGTTTTGAATGGTCTAACCTCTAAATATGCACCTGCATCCGACACCCATACCCCTGCCCATGTAACATAGTCTGTGTATGCACTTGTGAGTGTATTCAAAAAATTTGTTTACTATATTTGCAGAATATGGGACCTTTCTTTAGAAAGAGACGAGGAAGAGGAGGCTGAATTCAAAGCTAAAACAAGAGAAGAAGTGAATGTTCCTTCAGATATACCGCCACAACTTCTCTTTGTTCATCAGGTTATATACTTTCAAACTTCCTCCTAGTCAGAATGTTGTTTGTTAGTAATTATTTACATGGTGTCGTGTTAGACTGACATTTGCAACTCTTAAACAGGGTCAGAAAGACTTGAAAGAACTCCATTGGCAATCACAAATCCCAGGAATGATCGTATCTACTGCTGCGGATGGTTTTAACATTCTGATGCCTTCGAACATTGAGAGTGCCCTTCCTGCTGCAAATGATGCATGAATGTCAAAAAACTCTCGGCACTAGCTTCCTGCTCTGGACAAGACGCTCTTCGGATTTTTAAAAAGTGACGTAGGGTCAGAACAGTTACTGCTGCTTTGAAAAAATTTGCAAGTTGTGGCACAGAATGATGGCATCAACTGATTGGTGCATGCGAGCATTTTAAAATGATTCTAATTTTGGAGTGGCAGTTCCTACTGCATTAGAGAGATTTTACCCAGTTGCAAGTTGTGGCAATTTTGTTTTGTGTTATTTATGTCTTTTTGGTTGAGTGTTAAGAATATGGTATAGAGAATTGTAGTGAAAGGATGCAATTTTAGCAACTTATATTAGTTAATAGTAGCTGTTAGTTGTGAGGAACCCTTTTTTTTTTTCTTTTTTGGTTGTTGTTTGACTAGGTATACTACTAGCCATTTCAGACAAGAGTCTACAAGCTGGAGTTTTGTGAGCTTGTCCTTGCTTCAACTTAACCATGATCATGATTTCTACCTGTGGATTACTCTGAGTAATTCAAATTTCTTCAAAACACATGGTTAACATTTGTTAATGATGTGTCTATTCAAATTAAGGCAATTTTAGTATGGCACCTTACATGTAAGCAGAAAGCCATCCAAGAAAAAAACTAGATGTTACATGTATAAGTTATTATATGTATTGTTATGCATGACATATCTTATATGATTGGGTGGGCCTTGCAATAAGATTGCTCCATTTTTAAGGTTGTAAACATGATCAAGTTGTTTGAGCTTAACTCATATTTGATTTGTTAAAAATTCATCTAAAATTAGTTTGTTATGTAATTAAATTAGATTTAAATATATTTTAAAACTGGTCAAATTTTCATGTTAATCTTAAACAATTCTACTACTTCACTCGGCTCAACTTGGTTATGTCTGAATTTGGTTATATGCAATATAGTTATGTCTGAATTTGGTTATATGCAATATAAAAAAATTAACGTGAAATTACATAAGAAAATTCTAAGAGTTTAACTCAACTCTTATAACAAAATAAATTGAGTTTTTTATTTTGTCAATTTAAATTCTGATATTGTGATTTATTTTAATTTGAATTATTAACATTTTTTTGTTAAGTAAAATCAATCAAAAAAATTAAATATTTCAGTCATTAAACTCAACATAAGTGTACATAAGATGTCTAAAATATATTTTTTTTTTTGTTGACTTTAATAACTAAAATAAGGTTGGTCTTATTTAACAAAAATAGACCGATGATTTAGATTGAAAATAAATCAAAAAATTAAGATTTAAATTGACAAAATTAAAAACTCAATATTTATTTTGTTACAAAGTTTATACTCTAAGGTAATTGGGGGATTTAGTCAAAACTCTCATAATAAAATTTTAATGCATTAAGAACAAACACAAAAAAATTTCTTTGAAAAATTCAGCACACAAATATTACTAAAATATCTTTAGTAACTAATTTAATATTTTAAACTTTAAAATGATATAACATTTGAGCTATATGTTGATTTTTAATAAAATTAATATTTTTAAAATCATCTCATCAAGATCTATCGAACAATATTTACACCAAGGATCCTCTAGAGTGAAATTTTCCTAAAGTTTCCTAGAGTGTTATATTGTGTGGTTGAGATTTACTGGCAAGTCACATCAGAAAAATTGATGTAACTTGCCAGTAAATCTCAACCATACACTGTAGCACTTTAGAAAACTTTAGGAAAAAATCACTCTAGAGGATCCTTGCTCCAATATTTAAGTTGACTACGAAATTCTTTAAATATATATATATATATATATATATTTGTAATTGACGTAAACAATAAAATTTTACTCTTATTCAAATTTTTGTGAATCAGTGTAAAATTTACTGTTGACTTTAATTTCAACAAAAAGAAAAATTATGATTTGTTTTAAAGAATTTCATAGCCAATATAGATCTTGTTTAAGATCTTGATGAGAAGAATTTAAAACTACTAATTTTATAAAAAAATAATATATAGATCAAAAGTTATATCATTTTAAAATTTGAAATATGAAAGTAATTACTAGGGATAAGATTGTCTATTAAAAAAATAAAACAAATTTATGTGTCCATAATGAAATAGACATTTTTTTTTCTCCAAAAAGCTTATGAATTAAAAAAATTTAGACTTGTCATTTTCACTCTGAAGGAACTAATGAGGGACTGTTGGTCAAATATCCCCTTTTGTTTTCATGATCTTTTTTATGGATACATTGCTTTTTGATTCCTTTTATCCTAGTTTCCACAACAGCAAAAACAAAAAAGCATCATAGATACTGATCTGGGGATTCAAGGACTAAACCATGCATTTGCTATCAAGGACTCAAGCCCATTCAAATATCAGTGATCAAAATCCCTTTAATTTAGCGACCACAAAGAAAAATAAAATAATTTGAATACATGTAAAAGAAAACTGGGGTAAAATACACAGAGATTTTATGAGGTTTCTATTTAATACAAATTATTCTACACATTTGAAAAATTATATTAATCCCTTTCAAATTAAAAAGACATATTTACCCCTTAACCTTTCTACCTATAAAATAATAAAATAATACTAATATTTTGTACATGTTTTAAAATAAATAACAATTATTTTCTTTGATTTAACTTACACAAAATTAGATTTCTTTATTTTTCGTGTTTTTTTATTTTTACTTAACTTTTTTTAATATTTGAAGTAATTTTTTTTATTTTTTAGATACACTCAATCTAGATATATTTAAGAACTATAATGTTTTATAGTATATTTTTTTAAGTAATACTGTAATAAATATGAATGACGATATTTAGTAATACTGTAATACATATGGATAATAAATATGAATGAATAGACGAGAAAAAAAAATAATAGTGAAAATAAAAATAAAAAATTATATTCATATATAAAAATTTATACAGCAAATATCATAAAAATATTGTGATAAAGATGTTATAAATATAAACAATATTTATGTGTATTTTATTTTAAAGTGAAAGGTCACCATTAAAAAATGTTATTGTGTTTAAAAATTTTATATAAAACTTATATTTGTATATCATTACCAAATAAGAATATATTCAGGTAGAATTTAATAATAAAAAATTGTAAAATATAGTCATAATCATAGGGGAAAAAATGGTAAGAAAAAGTGCAAAATTGTCATTTAAAATGTTTTTGGGCATGACATCATCAATAAAGGAAGCAATTTGTAATAAGACTACAAACCTTAGAAAGGGAAATGTAATTTTTTAAACGCGAGTAAAGAATCTATACTAAAAGAAACTTCAGGGGGGTGTCAGTATAATTTACCCAAGAACACTGTTCACATTCGTTGCAACATACAGGAGTCACAATAGCAGAAGTGTGATTTCATTGCATTTGACACTTCTAAATTAATCAGATCCGAAACCCAGGCAACCAAAGGAACACGACTAAACTTGCCCTGTCATGCAATTAACCTGCCTATTGCTGTCAAGACTAGCATATAGTTTCATCGACCCTCCAACTATCTCTAGGAATTCACTGGTTTGCCATTTAATTTGGGAAAAGGGTCTTGCTTGCTCAAAACCACCACTTTGCTCTTGTGTGCAAAGTACCCTTTCACAAGATTCTTGTATATCAGTATGGACATAATACACTCAACCTGAAAACAAAAACAAAAAGTAAAATAAAATAAGAAGAAAAATCTGATAAATTAGCCACTTTGACCAGCCAGTTGAAACAGCTTGAAGAGTTCCTATTCCACCAACTTTTTCTGAAGTAAATACATGAGGGGCATGTAGAGAGAATACATACCTCATCGACATCCATGTCCATCTCAAGCCACTTCAATGCCTTGACGATAACTTCTAACTTGATCTGGTGTGCTTTACTAGGATCCTTAAGCTTCTGGATGATATAGCTGCATAACCATTAAGCAACATTCATGAATAATTATTCTGTAAAACTCCGAAACCAGTGTAATATTTAGTGTTTATAGGGAAACTTACATCTTCTTTATCAATCTTTGATAAACTTGGAGCTCTAGCTTTTCTAGGACAAGATAGACACCTGATCTTAAGAACCTGATAATACAATGAGTCCGTCAGATTTTCAATCAAATCAATGTGCCCTGTTTTTTACAAAAGTGAGAGGTAGACATACCGGTCTTCATGCTCTTGGAGAGCTTGTCTAAGTAGACGGAGGTCACCCCTTTTCAGAGCTTGCACAACATTACTATACTGTAAAATAACACATTACCAGAAATTTTAAACTTAGGGACCTCTGATTACCATGCAAAAAATATGGATTGTTGTTGTCATTATTGTTACAATGTACTTTTCTTACAGCCAATTTACATAATTTCGAAGAACAGAGAATACAACTCATTAGAATTAGTAATTAGCAAAATATGAAGAAGTTGTGCATGACAACCTCGTACAAATATCAATATGTATGAAGGAAGTTGCATTATGAGATTATGTAACCAGTCATACCCAATTGTAGCTAAGACGATATTTTTTTCCTATCACATGAGGGTTAGTCAAGTAGAGCTTATATGTACCAGATAAACCATTGTCCTCAGAGATGAACAGGAGGATGTGGGTGGGTGGGTGGGTGGGTGGGTGGGTGGGGGGGGGGGGGGGGGGTGTGGTGTGGTGTGTTGGAATTACATCAAAGTCAAATGCAGATTGTGCAAGGTTTTAACAAGGAATAATTCTGCTCAGTGTTCTACAGCAAGAAGATGAAAGCAGCTGTTAGTCTTTTAGGTTTTGTTATAAAGCAAGCTTGGCTAGATCACAATTTATCAACTTCATAAAAAGGGTCATTTTCTTCTTGCAGGCTCAAGGTGTTCAAGTTTTAACTCTGTTTCTTTGCCTCTGGCCCATAAAGTTTACCTTAGGTTGTCACACTAAACTTTCTACATGAACTACACAGGATATGAACAGTAATCACAACTTAGAACAATACTTTCATGCTTTTTAAAAAATTAATAAAAAATTGAAATTAACCAATAAAAAGTGTTGTTTTTGCATGACAGTCATTGTCAAATAACTGATCTCTGCCAAGGCAGACACAAAAGCCTTTGAGCAATAAAAGTGACAGCTTGCCCTGCCTTTAGTGTCTAGTTCAGCATGCTATCTTGCACATGCCAGTTTCAACTTTGGTAAAGGATAGTTGTTGTGGTTGCTCATATGATTTTCTTTTCCTTTTTCCTTCTCTGTGCAAAAGCCAATTATATTCATATGGTAGTTTACTTGAAAACAAACACGGCTCTATAAAGATACAACTAACAAGTTTAAACATGTTTAACAACATAAGAATATATGTTAATTCCTCCTAAACACATGAAAGGGCCAATAAAGGATTCTAAAATAAAAAATGTGACAAAAAGAAAGAAGAATTAGAAGAGTGCCTATACCTCAAGCAGGTTATACTTCTGCAGGAGTGAAAACTTAGGTAGGATGCCTATTGAAAGCTTCACTGGTATCAGATATTTTAGGATCATCCTATTGCAACAAGACCAAAGAGAAAATGAATCACATGCAATGATAACTAGAGAAAAACAAAAAAAAAATTACTAATACTTACTTTTAGATCACTCAAGGAAGGGTTGCCATATGACATTGGAGCAATAAAACCAAAATGCAAACCAACATTTTCTTGTATATATGCAAGGGGTCTGAAAATGAGCAGTAATCCTTCCTAATCATCCTAGATCTTGAAGAGGGGCATTATGGAACATTTTGTCACTATCAACAGAGCTCTCAAAGAAAAATGAATAGTACCAATTTCTTGTGTGTGCTCTAATTTAGTAATTCTTCAATTTTTATAGTTGAAGCTAGTAATTCATCGGCAACCTAATCTTTTTCTTTCTTTGTTGTATCTTTTTCTAATCCCTTTGAAACCATTTTGTTCATGAAAGTACTACATTGTAGAGTTGTTATGAGTTTTGTATCTTGTAAATAATTAAAAGGGGGCAGAATTCAGTAACTTGAACATAGTTATCTTAATAATTCAAAATCTATAGCGCATGTGCACATTCTACCTAATCATATGCTTGTTTTAACTGCTAATAGTTTAATGAATTTAAAATTTTGAAACGTCGTAGCTAAAGGTTTATATACTGAATCCCTTTTTATCAAAAAAATAAATAAATGAAAGATTTATGAACTGAATGGGCATTCACCAAGCAGTGTTCAGCAAACTGAGTAAGGTTGACAGGACAGTCTGATAAATAATTATGCAGCTCTTACTTACATTGAAAGTTTCAATAATGATACCCAACAGTTTCATCAGAATACAAATGAAAAATATAAATAGCAAGCACACCTGAACCAAACCTTATATTTGCTTCACTGTGAGGATTGCAATGTGTCAAAGCATATGATAACTTATGATCAGCCTGCAAGAAATAGAAATGCGGTCACTCAGTCTCAGTTAAATTTGAGATTTTAAATCCATAGAGAAATATAGGGGAAAAAATTAGAGTTGAAGATGATTCTCCAATATAAGAAACATCAAAAAAGTTTTTTTCTTTTCCTCCACTCATGTTTTTGCTTCTACTATGTCAATGGACAAAATTGAATTTACAAGCTACAGAGCAAGGTTCAAACTGGAAAGCAACTGTTCTTCAGAGTGTTTACTTTCGAAAAAATTGATACCAAAAAGGTTATAATCCTTAAACTAATTGAACCCCACAGAGAACCATCATATTGTCTCCATACCAGAATTTTAAGATTCTAGCTTAAGTTTCATACAAGAGCAATGAAGAAATAATATGGAGAGACAGTTGTCTTTGTGAAAAGCCTGACTTAACACAAGAACATATGCTCAAAATGGAAATTGCAAGCTCCAAAAGCAAATGTTTTCATTAAGTTAAAAGAAATTCAGATTACTTACAGCCGGAAAATTTTCATTAAAAACCTCCAAACGGCCAGTATAATACATGTAAGTGACCTGTGACAAGATAGAATGAACGTTATATTCTCCTACAATAATGTCATACAAAAGCATCATACTCTATGCATCAATTCTTAGAAGAAAGCAATCAAATTTCTTACTTTATCTCTGACCGGGAATTCCTCAAAATCAAATATACGAGCAGTTTCAATGCTTCTAATCACACTTCGACAAAGGTGAACTGTACCCAGCTGCAAAACCAAAGAGCTTAGATGTTTCACACCACACACACAGAGATCTACCATAACCAGCTGTACAAATTATTTGTATCTCAATATTTGGCATGAAATTATTGGTCATACATAGCATCATTTATGCAGCAACAACAACAACAACAAAAAGTTCAAATATCTCTTATTTTTATAATATAGAGATCCCCACACGAAAATTTTATAAATTTAGGAATAAAAATGAAATAGCAATAAATGAGAGAGAGAGAGAGAGAGTATACTACCTTGAAATAAATCTTGAACAGCTGGCATGTGACATGTAAAGCTCCAACACGTTTGGGGCCTTTTCCCTACAATTTACATATCCAGTATTGACCGATTAGGAAAACCAAGGCAGAAAACTTCTTCCCCCACAGTTAATTTATAAATGAATTCAACCTTAGCGTTCGTTTTGACAGATTATAATCATTCATTGAACTAAATTCTTAGCCAGATAACATTCTTTATGTTATTCCACTATAACTATGAAGACTGATATATCCAAAAAATGGAGAAGGAAAAAATTCAATTTATATAACTTAATAACATCATCTCTCCCATAGAATTCCTCAAGTACCATGACCTGTACAAATGAAGTACAAACCCGGGCTTAGTGTGTGGCTGCTTCAGAGATATTGTCCACATATAACAGTTGGTCTGAGTCACATGGAAGTAATGAATTGATGATACATCCTACTCCATTAAAGGAGGGTGCAAGGAATGTACATGGGGTAAGGGATCTATGGTTAGAGGGAAAATTACTCTCCCTTGTTTAGCCGCTGCCACTAGACCAGGAGGAGACACAAATAAAATAAAAGTGCAATGACACATATGCAAAGGATTAAGTGTAGGATTGCCTCCGGTAGAACTTGACGAAAGTTGAAACTAATAAATTTTGCACTAGCCATTGAAGGAGCATAGCTTAGATTTAGAAAAAATACTAGCTTAAATTTAGATCTCAATGTGATGACTGAATAGATTTGAGAGCTTTCTGTGAGTGAATTTAAAATAATAAAGTGAAAATAGCATTTAAATTGTTTGCAAGAACGATACTAGTTGCACAAAAACTAAACTAATTTGTGTCTCCTGCCAATACTCCATCGTTCTCTTAAGTTGCAGTTCAGCTTCAATATAACTAATCCTCCTATATATTGGTAAATTTTAATCCCAAATACAACCAATTAGTGTAACCAAGAATGTAATATAAAAGGCTAAACAAATCAACAATACACAAGATTACGGTAGCAAGTAGCAACATGTACTGGGTGCACCTACAGAGATTACAGAAGAATGAACATGATAGAAGTGAACTGCTGCCAAAACTATCAGAGAATTAAGAGAACGCAAAAACAAAGTATTCTGATGGAGACAATGAATCGAGCACAACTCACATAAATCAAAAACTATTAAACAACAAAGAAGAGACGAGCACAGATACATACAGCAAGAACCCCAAACGCTTTCATGAGGAACGAGCCAGCCCCCTTCAACTTCTCCGGGTTTTTCCCCATCGAAACCAACTCTCTATCAGCCTTTTCAATTACAACAAAAACACCGTTACATCTCCAAAGAACACAACTTTCCAAACACTACTAAAAGGGGAAGAACAAATTCACAGATAGATTGTTAGTTTATTACCCTCTCAGCAAGAACCCGAATTTCATAAGCAATCACATACAATGCATCCAAAGCCCACGCCGATTCCCAATTCCGAAACTCCTGAATAAAAGCACTGCACAATCGCACATTCCAGCATTACTAAGTCACTCATATTTCTAATTGATCAGTCAAATCAAGCTCAAACTACATGAAAAATAATTAAAGAGAGAATTTTTGTACTTGGCCGATTTTTCGAAGGACTGGTAGGAATCAACCAAGTGACCGAGTCTATAGTTTTGCATAGAGCGAAATAGGGGGACTATGATTTCACCATACTGAGCGTACTTGTCAAACTGTTTGATCAATCTACCAGAATCCTGTCAAATTTATATATATGTATACAAATATAGAAATCAGAACCCTAATTGAGAATATATAAGGTGATAGATATGTATGCATGTATGTATGTATGTGTAGAGAGAGAGAGAGAGAGAGGGGGGGGGACCTGGAAGACGTTGAGAGAGTCGGCGAGGGAGAGGAGAAAGGGGGAGTCGGAGGAGAGGGAGAGGAGGCGCTTGAGGGAAGAGCCGTCTTGGGATGAGACAGCGTCGGAGAAGCGGTTGAGGAAGTCGGTAATTCGCCTGTGTGCTTCTCCCATGCTTATGTACGCCATTGTTTCTCTGCTTCTACTCTCTCTCTCTCGCTAGTTCCTGGCGATGAGTCGCAGATCGATGAGACCATGGGAAACAAGAAGAAGAAGGAGGAAGAAACGTCGTCGTTTCTATAAATTCGTTTAGGTTATTTTTGGTAGAAAATGTTTGGTGACCCGAATTTTTGTAACTCGAATGACTCGAATGTGTTAAAACGATGTCGTTTTATACCTAAAACGATGTCGTTTTGAGTATTTCAAGCCATTCGAGCCATAATTTTCGGACCACCTAACATTGTTGATTTTTATTTATGGGTGTCGAGAGAGTTGGGAAGGAAAGGAAGATTTCTTTATTGTATTGTATTCCTGTCATAAGTAGGAAGTTTATTTATACATAGATTATAAGCCAAAATAGGAAATAGGAAATAAGGACATAATATCTTACTGATTATGCTCTATTATATTTATTGTGTGCTATTACATATCGATTCAATGGTGCACGAGTACGAAATAATCTTCTTGTATAATCCTGTTGATCAAGTTTACACTCCTTCAAACGTCGTCGCTTTACTACCTGAAAATACAAATGTGAGCTAGCTGGCAGGTGTGTGCCGAAAACCTCTCCGATGCCTAAGTCAGCAAATAGACAATAGGCACAAAAACTCTGTATATTCCAAAGTAAAAATTGTGATACCTGTACATAGGTTCTGTCACGAGCTTTTATAGATTCCGCCTGACACAATCTTAGTAAGACTTCAACTCTCTCTAGTAAAGTCCTCCTAGGAATCACACTCCCAAGGATAATGCATATCTTGATAACATCCTACTCACTACTAACCAAGTGAGATGGCTTAAACCCTTTTACCTTGGTTTGGTAATAGCTCAACCGAGCTAGCATGGTCGTGCCCTACACCAGACCCAACCGTGTTCACACAACTCGGTGCTACTTTAGGCAACACCGTAAGTCTTTACTATTTAGACGACGCCCTGTAGAGCTATCATACACCTTGGTCCTCTTTCTTCCGATACCTTGGTCCAAGACAGCCAGACCAGGCCACTGGTAGACTACCTCTGACCGAACTGTCGGGATAAAGGACCAAGCTTCATTACCTCGGTCCGTAGTTCGGCCCAACAACTAAGGGATCGGGCCTAGCTCGGTCCATTTCAACAATTATACTTAACTCGGCCCAATCTATACACAAATTATCCTCTCAATTGCCCCTTAATTCTTTCTGCATAGCATGAATGAGATTAATTTTCTCAAGCTGTGCTAAGATATTCAACCCAACCGAACCAAAAAGTAACTTAACCGTGATAAAATACTTCTCCCGTCCAATCTACAAGTACGCCAATTTCTAGGTATCCCGGTTTCTCCAGAACCATGCTTGTCATACGACCCGTCGTTTCACATACTTGACATCGTGTCCTTACTGGGACACGTGGCATGCATCCATTACTCCTCCGTATTATGACAGCCGTCTCACATTTATCAAAAGAGTTTGAAAAGTCCCATCGTTTTGATGCCTATACAAAAACCCTTTCTTCGAATACCAACTCCTACTGTTCATCTTCTAGCTTGCAAAACCCTTGTCCTCCTGAGCTCCAAATCTTCAACCCCTAATCTTCCTACATTTCAAAGTAGGCCTTCACATCTCCTGTGTTCATTATAGCTGCTAGTGTTGTTTCTTCAGATTGGATTCAGATCTCGTTCCCCAATTGCTAATGTTCTTCATCTTTGTACCTATTTTTGTAACACATGTTCCCATTTACTTTCAAAGATTTTGCATTTCTGCACCGCATATGTACTTAAGGACTACACTAGTGCTAAAAACCTTGAAACCCCATGTGTAACATTGAAAACACATTTAGCTGGGAGAAAACTAAGTCTTTACACCGTGTGTTTGATCCAAAACCACACCGCAACCGGAATGAAATCTCGTTCGTGGTTTTTAGGCTCGGTTTCGACCAGACTAAAGAACACAAGCCGAACAAACTGAGCTAAAATGTTGCCCTTAACCGAACCAATTATACCCTAATTCTCCAGACCAAAATAATGATGTTCTTCCAACTGGTCCCTAGCCAAACACAAACCCAGTACATGCCCACGTTCCGCCGAGCTTAGACTTTAGTCTTAACTTGTTATTTAGCCCGGTTAGGCATAACCCTTTTCTATTCCCACTTTGCAGGCTTGGCTAGGTTGGCCAGGCACACCCTTGCACCTTGCCCTTTGGCGCCATTGCTCAACCGAGCCATCCAAAGTCACATCAGCGCCGAGCTAGGCTGCCGTGCTCATTTTTACACAACAACCTTTAAGTTTAATGGGTAAATATCGATTCCTGGTAAACTGGCCTGCGGCCATGACCAAATTCTGAAAAAACTACCATAGCCCCAATAACGTTCACATCTCCTTAGTCGAGCTAGACACCACACCCTGGGGCAAACTGGGCTTCGTCTCATTTACAGTGATATCGATCGTAGAAGTCAGGCTTCGGTTCCCTGTACAGCCCCTTATATGCGAGTTCTTTAGGCAAACAAGGTTGTGTCTAACCCAACTCTCCACAAACACTTACAAAATAATAAATGGCATCGCCGAGCTAAACCGCCGGCTCGACCTTAACCTCGAATTGGCCGAGCTATTTCATCAATATTCGCTCGGCCAAAATGACGATGGTTGGGTGTACTACCTCAGAGTAAGAAGAGGCCGAGAAAAAATTATCAAAAACACACCGGACAAAGACTTAAACGATGACAATTTCTTTTGGATTTCTATCCATTTTGAAGGTCAGGAAGCCCAGATACCGGGCTATAATATAAACTGGAATAAAGGAACTGCTGGTAAGAACACTTCGGTTCAATTTTCTTTGTTGTTTCAATAACCACCGTGCTAACCCATTACGTTCCTTGTCTTTCTTTTTTTGCAGATTTAAACCAGCTTAAATCACATTATACTTACACCAATTCGCCACCGCGATTGGGCTGAGCTACTAAACTTCGAGCCGATCTATTGGTATAGCGAAAGGAGAAAGACTAGGGTTACTGACTTTTTTCTCGAACCATCATCTGAACCAGACCCAAACCTATCCCAAATTAACCTCATTCCTCTGACTGAAGAGCAAGAAATGGCCATGCGACGAGCCGTTCGTGCCCTTATCACCAAGAAAACCTCAGCTCCCACTACCGAGGTTCAAACCGAGGTGCCATAAGACGGTCAATCATGCAATGCTGTGGTGGCCCTCCCCACTACCCGAGCTAAGTTATCTCGACCCAACAAACAGCCCCATACCAGTTCTGTCCCACAACGCCTGATAGACGAGGATGACACCGAGCCACTGGAAACCGAGCTGCCAGAAGCCACTCTGCCTCAAGGTCCCAACCGGCCAGGCCCTTCTGATCCTCCATCCCCTCCGATGTGGGCACCAACTGTGTCCTTCAGAGGTCGTACAGTAACAACCTTTGGCTCTGTGAGTATTGAGAAGGATCACCTTCTAGCCTTCAACTTAGCAAAGAGCGTCTGTCTGCCCACCGACATGGAGCGGCACGAGGGTTTGACGGAGCTGAAGGCAATCCGCTCGGCGTCCAAGTCTATGATACTGGTAAACTCTAAAATCCCTATAACTCAATAATTAATACCATTATGGACCCAATGCTTGGTTTTAAGTCATCGCTTTGAATGTTATGCAGTCCCTTTAAAAGAGCCAAGTGGCTCACAAACGTGTCCTTGAGTTGCGAAAAATGACTCGGTCGACTGTCGTTGATGCTGATGCTGATACCAAAGCAGCCGAACTGAAAGTGGCTAAGGCCAAGCTGACTGAGCTGGAATCAGAGAATGCACGGTTGGCCAGACTGGTCAACTCGACAGAAGCTGACAAGCAAAAAGCTCTAGCCGAGAAAAAAAATTGCTATATGCGAGAGTTGGTGAAGCTGGAGAAGAAGAAAGACGCCGAAATAAAAACGTTGCAGAAGCATATAGAGGACGCTGAGGATCGTGGTTTTAAAGAAGGTGAGGAGCTCTACGTCCAACAATGCGAGGCGTCAAAGGATATCTTCTTTAAATGCGGGTGGAAGGCTGCGGCTGTCAAGCTCGGTCAGGGGCCTAATTCTGAGGTTTTTCTGACCTCCTCCTCACTTTATACCAAGTTACATGACAAACTACGCCAACGCGGTCCAACAAAAGTTTCTTCAAAAGGGAGAGGAAGAAGAGACCCCAGATCCATCTAACGCCCCTCCTGCCAACACCGACCGCAATCTTTAGCTTTCTCCACGAGCTCGGGTGGATCCGCTTAGCCAATCTGTGCCAAGCACGATTGACATGGAGCCTGAGACCGAGCTAACTCAAGAGGTAGTTGCCCAAACCGACCTAGCCAGCGGTAAAGCCCGGGTTGACTTGGACTCCAAGTTGGATGACCTCTTTGCCTGATTTCTTTTCCTTGTTTTGTTTTTCCTCTATGAAAATGTAACCGGGATATAAGCCCCTCCCCTTGTACTTAATTTCAAATGAATGAAAGAAAACTTTTATTTTTTAGCATCTTTTGGTTCAGTTTACGTCACATTTCTGCTTTGTAGTGTATCAGTTTTGCTGCATGCCCAGTCGGCCTAGTTAGCTCGGTTATGCCTTTTCATGCCCTCCTTGTTCGGCCGAGATACTTATCCTGGCTGAAAAACAACTTTGGAACCGAGATGTGTGCTTGGATTCTTTTCTCGGCTAAAAAAAAAAAAAAGGTTTGATCAACCTTGCCAACATCCTTGAGCCTAGATCCTAGGCTCAAAGGACGAACTAAGTGCTGGTCAAACCCGCCAACTTCTCTACGCCTAGATCCTTATCTCGGCATTAGGGAAAAGCTAAATGTTGGTTAAACCTGCCAAGTTTCCTAAGCCTAGATCCTTATCTCGGCTTTAGGGACGAGCTAAATGTTGGTTAAACAACTTTCTTGAGCCCAGATCCATATCTCGGCTGAAGAAAGAAAAAAAAAATTTGGTCACACCTGCCAACTTTCCTGAGCTTAGATCCTAATCTCGACTTTAGAGACAAGCTAAATGTTGGTCAAACCCGCTAACTTTCTTGAGTCAAGATCCTTATCTTGGTTGAAGAGAAAAAAAAAATTTAGTCACACCTACCAACTTCCCTGAGCCTAGATCCTAATCTCTACTTTAGGGACGAGCTAAATGTTGGTCAAACCTGCCAACTTTCTTGAGCCTGGATCCTTATCCCGGCTCAAGAAAAGAACTATGTTGGTCAAATCTGCCAATCTTCTTGGTTACCCCCAGTCGGCAATAAGTATAAACCATTTTTACAAACAGAGGAAGGAATTTTGCTAGAAAAAAAATCTACTTGTTTTATTGAAATAGAAAAATTATAAGTGTTTTTAAGAAAAAGTTAAAAATAAAATAGTTTGAAATTGGCTATGTTACATGGCTTGGGGACAGCCTTGATGTCCACATCTTCTAAGTGATATGCCCCTTTTCCTGCTAGACTAATCACTTTGTATCCTCCTTCCCAGTTAGACCCTAACTTGTCATCTCCCGGTACCAAAGTGTTGCCCATTACTTTACGTAGTACCCAATCTCCAATCTTAAATTATCTTGGGTGCACTGTTTTGTTGTATGTTCTGGACAATTCTTATTGATAAGAGGCAATGTGCACCAATGCCCTTTCTCTTCTTTCTTCTGCAAGGTCGAGTTCGAGGGCTGTGGCTTCACCATTCAAGTTTGGATCAAAATTCTCGCTTCTAATAATGGGGAGGCCCACTTCCAGTGGGACTACTGCCTCCATGCCATAGGCTAATGAAAAGGGTGTTTCTCTAGTTGATCGCCGAGGTATGGTACGGTAAGCCCATAAAATAAGAGGAAGTTCTTCAGCCCACTTGCCTTTTGCTCTTTCCAACCTCTTATTCAGACCGTCTAAGACTACTTTGTTAGAAGCCTCAACCTGGCCATTAGCTTAGGGGTACGTCGATGTAAAGTTTTAGAATTCTATCTTGTATTCTTCGCAAAAGCCTCTAAAGATTTTGCCATCAAATTGAGTGTCGTTGTCAGATATTAAAGCCTTGGGTATGCCGAACTGAGTTATGATGTTCTGCCAGACGAATTTCCTAACGTCTTTTTCTTTTATAGATGCGAGTGCTTCTGCCTCTACCCATTTGGTAAAATAGTCCGTTGCTGCGAGAAAGAACTTTCTGTTGCCGGATGCAGTTGGGAGTGGTCCTACTATATCCAGGCCCTATATTGCGAAGGGCCATGGGCTGGTCAATGGTAGAAGCTCTCTGGCTGGTTGATGTATTTGGTATGCGAACTTATGACATTTCTCACATCTTTTAACATACTTCTCTGAATCTGCTTGCATGTATGGCCACTAATATCCCTGTGAAATTGCTCTATAGACCAGCGGTCTTCCCCTTTGGTGGCTTCCGCAGACGCCTTCATGTATTTCGAACAAAAATGCCTCGACCTTACTAGGATAAACACACTTAAAGTAAGGTCCTGTGAAGGATTTTTTGTACAATGCTAGTGATGAAGAGAGCCAAAATCGTTGTGATTTTGCTCTAATTTTGTTGGCTTCTTTCTTTTTTTCAGGTAAGATGTCATCTTTTAAAAATACTATGATGGGGTCCATCTAGGAAGGGCCTAGCTTAGCACAACATGCTTCGGCTGCTTCGGGTTCTTCAATACTTGGTCTGAGTAAGAAGTTAATCAGCAATGGGTGTGGGATAGATATAACTACCATTGACGCAAAACCGGCCAACTCATCTGGTTTACTGTTTTCCTCCTGGCCGATTTGCTCTATCCAGACCACTTCAAACTTCATGATCTCCTTTCTGACCAAGTCTTGGTACTTAGTCATCCTATCATCCTTCACCTCGTAGTCATCTGGAATCTGGTTGACTACCAGTTGGGAGTCACTGTACACCATCAGCTCAATGGCCTTCGTGCGAAGTGCTAATTTTAAACCTACTAGTAATGCTTCATACTCCGCCTCGTTATTGGATACTAGGAAGCCAAGGTTGACTACCTGTTCAATTGTTAGGCCATTCGGTGAGATAAGGACTATGCCAAATGTTGCACCGTGCCTGTTGCATGCTCCATCCACGAAGAGTTTCCACATCTCTCTGACGAATATTTTCCAACAAGTGGAGGGATCGGATGATGTCTTGGGATCAGGGGCGTTGCTGATGTCTTCTTCTAGGTTAATGTCTGTCGTTGGGCTTTGATCCTTACTGTCTGCCTACCTCAAGACTTTGCTTTTGGGTAAGTCCTTGCTAGCAGTGCTGCGGTCTGTTCCCTCTTCCCTTTCTTCAGGCCTGAATGGCTTACTACGCAGTTGGGCGTCCTGCTTTGGGGGCTACACTATTCTTGCGGCACTTCCCTCCCTTCTTTCGGTTGCCTCGGTCAAGTTGATCGGGTAAATATGATGACTTCCTAGTGCAAACTCGGCCACGAAGTCTACCAAAGCTTGGGCCTTTATTGCGGCTCTTGGTTGAAACTTAACGTCAAACTGCCTCAACTCTACTACCCACTTTAAAATTCGTCCAGAAAAATCCGCCCTCTCAAACAAGGCTTTTAAGAGGAAGGCCGTTAAAACAATTACGGTGTAGGCATGGAAGTAGTGTGACAATTTTCTTGAGGCCATCATCAAAGCTAAGGCTAGCTTTTCCAACGGCAAGTATCTTGTTTCAGCGCCCAACATTGTCTTGCTCACATAAAAGATAGGCAAGTGTCGTATTCCCTCAACTCTCACCAACACTGTGCTAACTGCATGCTGGGATACTGCTAAGTACAAAAAGAGCTTCTCTCCTGGTACTAGAGTCACCAACAACAGAGGAGAGGTCATGTAGTCTTTCAAGTTTTCCAGGGCGTGGTCGCACTCATCATCCCACTCAAACTTGGCCTTTGGTGCCTGGAAAAACGATCGACACCTGTCTGACGACCGACTTATAAATCGGTTTAGTGTGGCTGCTAGGCCAGTGAAATATTGTACCTCCTTGACCGTGTTGGGCCTCTCTAGATCTTGGATGGCTTTGATCTGAGAGGGATCAGCTTCTATACCCCGGTTGGTCACTAGAAAACCTAGGAATTTGCCTGACCCTACGTCGAATGCGCATTTAGATGCGTTCAGACGCAACTTGTGAGGCTTCAAAATTTGAAACATTTCATCTAGGTCCCTGAGATGGTCCCTCTCATCTTTTCTTTTGACCACCATATCGTCTATGTAAGCCTCCATTGTTCTGTGTAACAATGGTTCAAACATTTTGGTGATCATCCGTTGGAATGTAGCCCCTACATTTTTTAGGCCAAATGACATGACCTTGTAGTAATATAGTCCTCTAGGTGTTGTAAACGATGTGACCTCCTGATTCGGTTCATACATAGCGATTTGATGGTAACCGCGATACGTATCAAGAAAGCTAAGTCGGTTATGCCCTGCTGTCAGGTCCACCAGTTAGTCTATTCATAGTAGGGAAAAACTGTCTTTTAGGCATGATTTGTTAACTGTTTTGTCGTCCACGCAAATGCGCCATTTGCCGTTCTTTTTTGGCACCACTATAGTGTTGGAAATCCACCTGGGATAGTGTACTTCTCTGATTGCTCCTGCCTCTAGCAAGTTTCCCATTTCCTCCGCCACTATCTCTGCATGGTGGAGTGCCGATCGGCGAGTTCGCTATATAATTGGTCTGGCAGTTGGATGGACACTAAGTTGATGGCAGATGAAGTTAGGGTCAATGCCAGACATGTCATACGGCGTCTAGGCGAACACTTCAATATTAGAGGTCAATAATTCCATGACCTCTATTCTCTCAATGCTGAACAGAGACGAGCCGAGCAAAAAGAACTTTTCTGTGTTCTTTCCATCTATCCTTACCTCCACCAAGTCTTCCACTACCTTCTGTTCGGCTGTTTTGCCGATGTCTGTGAACAATTCATTGCTTTCTGGCTCTTCTACCATCTGTAAAACCCTTTTGCATCTCGGCTGCCATTTACTGTGACAAAGCACTATTTTGACATGATTTGGTCCCCTAAGACTTCTTCATTCACTCCAGTTTCGTTGGCGAACCGTAACACCTGATGGTAGGTTGATGCTACTGATCGCATGGCATGCAACCATGCTCTTCCCAAGATTATGTTGTAAGTGGAAGAGACTTTCAATACTCAAAATTTCACATGTTTCCTCATCGTTCTTTCCTTGACCGGCAGAATTATCTTGTCCACCGGCCATTCAGGCATTGAGTTGAAGCCGACTAAGGGAGATGTTGCGGGTGCCAAGTCCCTGTTCTCCAATTTTAGTTGTTTAAAGGTCTCGTAGTACATTATTTCGCAGGAGCTCCCTTGGTCAATTAGGATTCACTTGATGTCGAAGTTCTTGATGCGCAAAGTGACCACCAGTGCGTCATTGTGAGGGCATTGTAACCTTGCCAAGTCCTTGTCAGAAAAGGAGATGACGTTTGTTGCCTCCGTTTTTCCCCTTTTGACGATAAATTGTGCACTTAGTGCCTCTCTCAAGTGCTCATCCTTTTTGATGATCCCTCTGAGCTCACATACCCACTCAGGTTCGACGATCCCATGTATCACATTGATTATGCCTTGGGGTGGACCGTCGACCGGCATCCCATTTGGCCTGTTGTGGTCCTAGGAGGTCGGTTGTGTTCCTCCCTCTGTATACTGGTCCAAGTGACCAGCGGCCACTAACTCCTCCAGATGTTGCCTCAACAGTGTACAATTTTTAGTTCGGTGCCTCTTTTCATCATGGAAGGTGCCACGGTACCTATCATTGTAACCCCTTTATGCTTCTCCCAACTTGGCTGGTCGCCGAACGAAGGGTTCGTCGCTTATCTCGCTAAGAATCTGGTAGATAGGTTTGTTGAATATTGTGGTAATAGCAGTGCGGACTCTCAACTTTCTTACTTGGGGGTCCTCTCTGTTGGCTCGTTTGCCTCGCTCATTCTTGCTCGGTTGTTTTACCATGTTGACTTTTGCTGCAGTCTTTCTATCTGACATCGATGTTGTGCCAAATTTTGCTTTAGCGCGAGCGCTATCTTCTTTTACCCGGATGTGCTAATATACTCTCTCCATTAGGGCCTCCATTGTGAGAGGTGGCATAATCATCATTGAATCCCTCAAATTGTTATATGTCAGTAAACCCCGTTTGTACTGTGCGATGGCCAGGTTTGTGGGGCAATCCCCAATCTGATTGAAAGTCTCCCAATATCGACTGTTGTAAGACTTCAACGCTTCCTTCTCGCCCATGTCAATGGAGAGTAGTTGGTCAATCTTTACTGGTGTCTTGGTGTTTGTTCTGAATCTGGTCACAAATGCCTCTGCCAACTGTGCCCATGAAGCTATGCTACCTTCTGAAAACCTTTCAAACCATGTTAGACCTAGGTCACCAAGGCTGAAAGGAAACAAGATACACATTAGGGCCTCGTTTCGTCGATACACGGCCATAACCTGGTGAAAGTGGCTTAAGTGCATGTAAGGGTCTGACTTCCCCTCATAAGTAGTGAATTTGGGTTGGTGGAAGCCTGAGGGTAACGGTGCGTTCTCAATTGCCGGAACGAACGGTGAGCTCTGCAACCTTGCTAACACTTTATTTGCTTGTTCGTAAGCAAAGCATGGTATTGGCATCCCTACATCGACACTCCCATGTGTCCTAGGAGCCAATCACTGTAGGGCTGAAACTCTACGAGGGTCACGAGCCTAGGTGACCTCCTTCCATCAGGCCCTCTCCTTTAGCATTGTACGCAGGTCTGCCGACCCAAGCAACTCCATATGCCTGGATGTCGTTTGGTGCGTGTGCGAGGACCAATAACTGCTTCTTTCTGTGTAAGACCTTTCAGTCCTCATTCTATCAGACCTGGAGTAACGAGTCCTAAAAGTCCTTGATTGTGTATCGCCTGTCTTAAGGCTTCTACTTTCAGCTTGTGACGATGTGACTTGTTTGTCACGATCTTCTGAGTGGTACGAGCGCGTGTTGCCTTTGCGCCCCTCTTATGTCATCACCATTTTACCTTTTATCTGGCGCTTCATAGTCTCTATGTCCGCCGTATTAATTCGTCCTGCTTCCTTACGCGATCCTCTGGAACCTGAGGGTCTAACCTTCGCCTCTGCATGTCTGGGCTTTGAAAGCGACAAGGACTTGAGCCCTGTCTCTCTCGTGTGTCTCTCCGTGGGTTTTGACGCTGGGGGTCTAATTCTGCCATAGATGGGATAAAGGGTAACCCTTCACGCCTTCCATCTCCCTCCGGGGTCTGTCCATTAATAGCCGAATATGGTAAGTCTTCGTTGTGCATCATTGATCTCAACTAAAGAGGAAGCTTGATCAAAAGGTTTGTTCTCCGTGTTTTTCCACAGATGGCGCCAATTGTACGAGCACGAAATAATCTTCTCGTATAATCCTGTTGATCAAGTTTGCACTCCTCCAAACGTCGTCGCTTTACTAAGTGAAAACACAAACGTAAGCTAGCCGACGGGTGTGTGCCGGAAACCTCTCCGATGCCTAAGTCAGCAAATAGACAATAGGCACAAAAACTCTGTATATTCCAAAGTAAAAATTGTGATACTTGTACATAGGTCTTGTCATGAGCTTTTATAGATTTCTCCTGGCACAATCCTAGTAAGACTTCAACTCTCTCTAGCAGAGTCCTCCTAGGAATCACACTCCCAAGGATAATGCATATCCTGATAACATCCTACTCACTACCAACCAAGTGAGATGGTTTAAACCCTTTTACCTTGGTTTGGTAACAACTCAACTGAGCTAGCATGGTCGTGCCCTACGCCAGACCCAACTGTACTTATACAGCTCAATGTTACTTTAGGAAACACCGTAAGTCTTTACTATTTAGACGATGCCCTGTAGAGCTATCATACATGTCGGTTCTTTTTCCTCTGATACCTCGGTCCAAGACAACCAGACCAGGCCACTGTTAGACTACCTCTGACCGAACTGTCGAGATAAAGGACCAAGCTTCATTACCTCTGTCCGTAGTTCGGCCCAACAGCTAAGAGATCGGGCCTAGCTCGGTCCATTTCAACAGTTGTACTTAGCTCGGCCCAATTTATACACAAATTACCCTTTCAAATGGCACCTTTGGAAAGTGCTTTAGTAAAGATATCTGCAAGTTGACACTTTGAAGGAACAAAAGGAGTGGAGATTTCTTTGGACTCTACTTTGGCTCGCACGAAGTGACAATCAACTTCAATGTGTTTAGTTCTTTCGTGAAAGATGGGATTGCTAGCAATATGAATGACAGCTTGATTGTCATAGTAGAGAGGAGTTGAGGTTTCTGTAGGAAAACCAAACTCTTGTAAAAGAGTCCTCAACCATGTGATTTCACAAGTAGTATGGACCATTGCCCGATATTCGGCTTCAACATTAGACCTAGAAACTACAAACTGTTTCTTACTTCTCCAAGTCACAAGGTTACCTCCAATGAAGGTATAGAAACAAGTAGTAGATTTTCTATTGCATGGTGACCCTGCCCAATCAGCATCAGTATATCTCTCAATAGAAAGATGTCTAGAAGGCTAATAAAGAAGTCCACGCCCTAGAGCATTTTTGAGATATTTCAAGATGTGAATGACAACATCTAAATGAGGAATCCGAGGAGTAGTCATGAAGTGACTCACAATGCTAACAGCATACGAGATATTAAGACGAGTAATAGTTAGGTAAATAAGTTTACCTACAAGCCTTCTATACATCTCTGGATCATCAATAAGATCACCTATGTTGGGTAATAATTTCAAGTTTACATCCATAGGAGTATAAACCGGTTTGGAGCCAAGATAACCTGTTTCTTTCAAAATATCAAGAGTATATTTCCTTTGAGATAAACTGATACCCACTTTTGACCTAGCTACCTCAATACCAAGGAAATAACAAAGATGACCCAAATTCTTGGTAAGAAAACTTGAGCCAAGATAATGAATAAGAGTTTGGATACCTTCCTCATCACTCCCTATGATGACAATATCATCAACATAGACAACTAATATAATAATGCCAATGCTTGTTTTTTTAAAGAAGACCGAGTGATCTACTTGGCTGCGGGTCATGCCATGTGTGACGACCGCCTTACTGAATTTGTCAAACCACGCCCGCGGAAACTGTTTGAGTCCATAAATAAATTTTCTGAGATGACAAACACACTCCCTCGGGGACTTAAACTCGGGCGGCTGATCCATGTAAACAGTCTCGATGAGATTGCCATGAGGAAAGGCATTTTTGACATCAAGTTGATGAAAGGCCCAACTAAGAGAGGCTGTAAGAGAGATAATAATATGAACATAATTCAACTTGGCAACCAGAGAGAAATTTTTGGTGTAATCAATGCCATAGGTTTGGGTGAATCCTTCAGCAATCAAACGGGCATTCAGATGATCAACAGTACCATTAGGATTTTGCTTAACAGTAAACACTGAAGGACAACCAACCACTTGTGCAGCAATAAGTGTATGAAAAAGATCCTAAGTATGATTCAACTTCGGAGCCGTATTTCTTCCTCCATAGTTGTTTTCCAACCAAGTTGAGAAAAAGCCTCCCTGTAAGACTTAGAAATAATAGTAGAGGATACAAATAGAGAAAAAGCCTTAAAGGAATGAGACAAATGATCAAGAGAGACGAAGTTTGATATAGGATGTTCAGTACATGTGTGCTTACCTTTGCGAAGAGCAACAAGAAGATCAATATCAGAGTCAAGTTAGGAAGAGGTGGATCTGTAGACGTTGAGGCCGATAGGGGAAGGGATGGAATAGACTCCATATTCTCATGGATAGGAGCAACAGAGACACTCCACGAGCGACGTCGAGAGACACTCAGTGGCTGGTGAGGAACGTAGACTTAAGAGATAGGAGGAAGAGCAGGAACAACAGTAGGGATAATGGGTTCAATAGAAAAAGGTTCCTTTAACTGACCATCCACAGAAGAATAGTATGGACTCTCTTCAAAGAAGGTGGCATCAGCACTAACAAATTGTTTGTGTAAAGTAGGACTGTAGCACCTATACCTTTTTTGAGTACGAGAATAACCAAGAAAAATGCATTTGTATGCACAAGGATCAAGTTTGTCTCGATTGGGACTAAGATTATGAACAAAACAAATGCAGGCAAACACTTTTGGGGGTAGTGAAAAAATATTTTTATTGGGAAACATTATCTGAAAAGGTGATTTTCCTTACAGAATACGAGAGGGCATTCTATTTAAAAGATATGCTGCAATCAAAATAGCATCACCCCAAAAGTATTTAGGTACATTCATTTGAATCATGAGAGAGCGAGCAATAGCAAGAACAAACTCGTTTTTCATTTCAGCAATTCCATTTTGTTGAGGAGTATCAACACAAGATGTTTGATGAATGATACCTCTTGACTCAAGGAATTGTTAAAAGGTGCCAAGACGATATTCGAGAGCATTATCAATTCGAAAGGCAAGAAGTTTAGCATTAAATTGATTGGTTATTTCAGCATAGAAGGATTGAAAACTGTGAATAATTGAGATCGTTCTTTAAGCACATATGACCAAGTCAAACGAGAATGATCATCAATAAAAGTGACAAAATAGCGCACACCAAATAAGCCAGTAGTTCTAGAAGGTCCCCAAACATCTGAGTGAACAAGTTGAAAAGGATGTAAACAAGGTGCATCCAGTCGAAGCTTAAAAGAAGCACGACGATGTTTACTAAGTTCGCAAGCATCACAATTAAACTTAGAGACAGACGGTAAAGAAGGAATTAAATGTTGTAAATTGAGTAAGGATGGGTGCCCAAGACGACAATGCACTTGTGCGGGGAAGCAGTAGATTGGAGAGTTGTATGAGTCGAGTTTGAAGATGGCTGAAAATAGAAGAGTCCATCATTCTCAAATCCCCCACCAATCATCCTCTTTGTCTTTAGATCTTGAAAAACACAATGAGTGGGGTAAAAAGTTATTGAGCAGCAGAGAGAATGGGTAAGCTTGCGCACAGATAATAAATTGAAAGGAAAGTGAGACAAATATAACACAGAGGAAAAAGTAAGAGTACGAGTCTAAACAGTACCAATTTCGGTAACCAGCGTTTTAGTACCATTAGCAATAGTAACAAAGGAGGGAGAAGTAACATGAGAGAAATTGGAAAGAAGTGACAAATTACCTATCATATGATCAAAGGCCCCTGAATTGATGACCCAAGGAACAGTAGATAATGAGAGAAGACATGTATTACCTAAGGCAACTAGATTGGTTGCGGATGAGGAGACATGGACACTCTAAAGCAATGAATCATACTCAGATTTAGTCATAACAACTTGATCATCAGAAGTGGCAGTAGGGTGTACATCACCGACAGAAACCTGATTAGCCCAAGCAGGCTTACCATGAAGTTTCCAGCAGAACTCAACAGTGTGGTTATTTTGACCACAATGAGTACAAGGCTTGGTGCCATGCCCACCGTGGCCACCACGACAACCATTGGTACTACGACCACTACGGCTAGCATCATAACCACGAGAAGGGCCAATAGGAGTGTCAAAGCGCCCAACAAGGGCAGCCAGAGTAGAACAATCATCCTTCATAGAGGTAAGAGGATTACTTGAAGCACGTCGAACCCAAGCAAAAGTCTCGCTTACAGTAGGGATGTCTTTCCCAGAAAGAATTGGAGAACTAATGGCAAAATGTTTTGGATTAAGCCAGAGAGAAATTTGGCAACCCAGAATTCCTTTCGGTGTTGCTGCTGAGTCTTCAAATCAGTGGTCAACAGCTGATAGATATTGAGTTCATCCCACATACCCTCAAGGATAGAAAAGTACTCTTTAATTGAACGATTAACTTGCTGAAGATAAAAGATATCCTGATAGAGTTGGTAGATGCGAGAAAGATTATGCACAGAGGAATATAGCTCCTTAAGAGTATCCCAAATATCTTTAGAGGATTCCAGACAAGAAACATTAGTGAAAACCTCTGGTGCCAAACTATTCCATAACCAAGTCATGATTTGTCCATCTTCTTGCTCCCATAAAACAACTTTGGTTACATCAGAGGGTTTGGTGGCTGTAAGATAAGAGTCTTTTCCATGTGCCTTTGAAAAAACAGTAACAGCACGAGACCATTAAAGGTAATTAGAACCCTTCAAGGTGGTATTAGTCATTGATCCGAAAAAGAGAGTCTTTGAATGTATCTTTGTTGACTGTAAAGTCACCCATAGTAGTGGAAAGTCATAGAGGAAAGATAAAATAAAATAAAAACAATGAGGCTATGAAGAAAAATTTAGTCCCAAATTTTCTGCTCTGATACCATGTCGAGAGAGTTGGAAAGGAAAAGAAGATTTCTTTACTATATACATCTCATAAGCAGGAAGCTTATTTATATATCAATTACAAGCCAAAATAGGAAATAGAAAATCAGAACACAATATCCCACTGATTATGCTCTATCACACTAATTATGTTCTATCACAACTATACAATATATACTAAAATATATACTATATCAACAATCGGTTTAGGGGAGGGGGATTGGATCTCTAATACGAGAGCAAGGGTCATGTGAAACGGAAAGACTAAACTAAATATGCATCTTATAATTATATAAGAAAATGATATAATTTAGTATGTATGTTGATGGGCATGGCGTAGGGTCCAGCTCATGGTCCAGATAGACTCAATCCACGCCTATCCTAAGCTTTCCAAGCAGTCGCATGATTAAAGCCCAGTAGCTTTGGGAAGTTAATGCTGGGCCAGGGCTAATAGCATTCAAACACCTGTCAAGCAGGGAATTAGCTACATAAACAGACAAAGATCTTGTAAACTTATTGTACCCACACATCAGTTATTAAATGAGGCTATCACAGTATTAAATACAGCAAGATCCTTTATGCCGGAGTATGCAGGATCACCATGAACGATGGTAATTAGGCTATAGACTTTCGGCCAACAAGACAGCTCGAAATGGACAAGGAAATAATAGGCAAGGGATATAGGAAAGCTTTCGAGGTATGTTTGGGAATATATATAATATTCTTTCTCTTATTCTATGACTCTCTAACCAATCACTATCTATCGGTATTTCTCTTATTACATAGGTGGCTTGATCAACATTGAGACATTTGAGGTATGGTTGTGATAATCCCCTTTTGTACAAGATGCCATTGATAAGGACATAATTGGACGACTGAGGCCTGACCTTGTCGGCCTCCTGTTTATCTTCTGGCAGCACTCCATGTTCTAAGAATGTTATAATGTCTTGGGCCCATGGGATAGGCTCTTCCTGGAGTAGATGAACCTCTTGGGAATTCTCTGACCTGGGGATATGCTTGATGTGGAAACTATTAAAGAGATAGATGAGGAAAAGAGCCATGTCCATGTACGATTGCATTGTTTTCTCTTTTACATCGAACTCGCCTGTTATCTGTCCGATGACCAATCGGGAATCACTAGACACTTAGAGATGGTCGACCCCAATGTCTCGAGCCAGTCGAAGACCTGCTATTAGGGCCTTATACTCGGCCTCATTGTTACTTGCGGCAAGTAGGAATCGGGGGGCACACTTGAAGTACTCACCTTCTAGGGTGGTGAGAATTAAACCAGCTCCACACCCCTTTTGCAGGATAACCCATCAATGCTAAGTGTCCAGGTGTGGGGATCTTCCATATCAGGAATGACGTGTGTCAATGGAAGGGGTATGTGTAGACGCGCCTTGAACGTCCCGGGAGGGAATCCCGTTTTGTTCATTTGGACTTACTACAGTTCAGGACTCAATGCACGGTCCTGTATCTAATCTCGCAGAGTGCAATGCAAGACCGATGAATCATCAAAGAGTCTAAATCCGGCAAATCGTTTTTGAAAAACCGATTTTTAAAAAGAAGTGCCAAACATGGACTGCTTTGCCAGATACAGAGTAGCCACCTAAATATTTATTTTTGGGGGAATTTAGGAAACCTTGACTCGTTGCCTAAGGCCACGTGTCCGTCATCACCAAAGTTACCTCAGCTCGCGAACTTGGGTACGATTGGAAAAGGTCAGCTATGAGCACCCCCGCTCGCCCGATCAAAGATTGGCCACTACTAAGCATGATATCGAGTTTTGAAAACATATGTGCTCTTATTCCGGTTATTAGCCTAGAATTACTATGTGATGCGCACAGCATACAAGTATAGACTGGGTCGCCTGAATTGGAACAAAACATCTCTTGTTCGTTTTGAAAAACGGTTTGAAGGTGCTACTCTCAAGTAGGCTAAGACGTGGATTTTGCCACCATTGGGTGGGCTTAGAAAACATGATTTTGCCACTCTCAAGTGGGCTTTAAACTCTTATTCAATGCATTGTTCCAATTCAAATAACCCAACCTCCACCCACAGGCATTCAGGCAGTTATATCACATAAGCAAATAGCCTAATGGTAAGCATGCTATCATGGCAGTTACTCACACGCATGCAAGGATGCTAAAGCATAAACACTCACCGCGTACTCCAAGCCAAAACAGAAACTAGTTAGTAATCAATGCATGATCCTAGTTCATGTTAAAATGGCTAATGCAACACATCCAAAATGTAACTAAGATAGGCTCGGCTATTCTAAACATGGCATATGAAATGCAACAGATAACATGTATTCAACTTGGAATTGAAATACAATGCAGTTAGTATGATGCGTTGAGCCCGGTGCATGCAAGATAGATGAATGGATGCAAACATGCGAGCATAAGGATGCTAATTGAAACATGCCCTAAAACTAACCATCGAAAGTAAGTAAGTAAAAGGGAGAACGACGTGGGGTTAGAAGACATACATCATACACACGCAAACTTATTACAACATTGCCCTCCTCAGAGGGTCCGAATGAATAATACACAACCAACTAGCTAATCTAAGCTAATCATGCTAATTATTACACAACATTAGCTAATTAACTAAATAAGCAAATGAACTAGCATGCAAACTATGTAAAAGGGGCTACCTCAGCTCTGCTCCGAATGATAAAGGATGCATGCATGCTGGAGTCGCCTTGTCGGGAAATCCATGGCGATGCCCCGGCTCGCCTTTCTTTGTAATTGATTTCAGAAAGTTGCACGAGGCTCCAGAGAGATGAAACTCCACCCAAGGAAGTTGTGGGAAGTCTTTCGATCAAGCTATGGGCAAGGGAAACCACCTGCCGACCACCCTTGGTGGTGAAGACCAGAAAAGGTGGTTGGCCTGCCAGAAAACTTGGTCGGCCGACCAGTTCATTCTCCTTGTTTCTGCTTTTTCTGCAACAAAGGCAAGGGAGAGAGAAGGCAAGGTATTTTCAACATATGTGTGCCCGACCATTCTCCCCATCATTGCATAAGCTCTAGGGAGTGTAGTCCTTGATCCTCGGGCCACCAATCACGCATCCCGATACATGATGGCCGAGGAGTCGAATTGCACGACTCAATGGGACATGAATGCACATATAAGCAACTAAAACCAACAACTCCATCATGGATGGTCAAGAGTGTCGGTGACCGGGAATCGAGGCACGTTTCATCACTTGGAGTATGAAACGTTCCTCGTTTCCCGTGTTTGGACTAAACCCTACTCCAAACACAATGCAACAAACAATGTATAGACAAATGCAACTCTAGCATGCGATCTAAATGAAATGCAACTAAGTGATGCGAAGATGCACGGAATGACATGAAAGCATGCAAATGGCATACACAATGCTATGAACTAATCAATGGCATACTCAATGCACATAGATTATATGGCATGCATACATAATGCACTAACATACGCAATGTTATGAACGAGGCATACGCAATGCAATGATCAAACATGTGATAACATGGACTATGGGACATACACAATGCGAGATGGACTTAAACCAAGATGGATGGGCCTCGGCCACACCCAAATCAGTGGCCAAACATGATGAAATCGAAGCAACAACACACATGCAAACATGCACAAATGCAAGGGACCAAACCTAAGGCACAAAATGCAACTCCACCAAAGCATGGTAAGCATGAAATATGGCATACAATCACATATTTTCCAGCTCTGAAATGACATGCAAGATGGTCCCGAATCATGTAAACACCTCACATAATGCATGCTAGATGGCCCGGATACCGAAACTAGTGAAGTGCATTACACTAGAGGTATACAAAACAATACACAAATAACCAAACCAGCCCCAAACAGTCCCTATGCAGGCCCAAAATAGTAGAAAAATGGACTAAAATGATGACTCGAAAGGCATGGAAATGAAGCTCATGCAACGGCCCATAAATAAGGTATTTAAGCACGATTCTCAAACACATTTAAAGAGTAGAAAACATGGGAATATGGCACAAGTATAGGCTCTGAAATCATGGTAGGAATGATGCTAAAACATGTCAAGGGCCCAAACAACGCATGCTAGTGGACCTGATATGCAAAGCTAGTGAGCTTAATTGAACTATGACCATGTACAACAATGCATGCATGACCCAAAACACTTCAAACAGAGCTAAGGCAGCCCAAAATATGAATAAAATTAGTTTGGATCATGGCCAAAATATGCTAGGAAAGAGGGCCAAAACATCGTGCAATACAAGCTAGTGAACCATGATTTACACTACAACCATATGAAGCACATGAGAGGCCACCAAACCAGTCAAAAACATAATCATGGAATGTCAAATGAAGCCCAAAAACCCACTGAAACATGATCAATGCATGCAAGAATGACATGCTCCTTTGATAGGCTATAAGAGGAGTTATTCTACACATGCAAGGGACACACCCAAGGTGACAAAACCAACTCTGGACAGGGCCTAGTCAGGTCCTAAAACTCACCAAAAATGGCCTGAAACATGGCTTGGAAGCATGCAAATAAGGGCTCCTTTGTTAGGCCAAATATGCTAGAAATCACAAGGAGAGAGAGGGTCACCCCTCTCTGATTTTGGCTCTTAAAAACACATAATAACCACTGAAAATCCACTGGATTTCAGTGGTCAAAAGGGCAAACAAAGCTCAAAACAAAGGCCTTAATGCATGGCTCAAAACAAGGTGAAATAAAGCATGCAAGGGGGTAGATGACCCCCAACAGGAAAATGATCTTAAACAAACATGTTAAGGACCTCAAAATAAGACTTTTTTCAGTTTACACCAAAGCTTAAAAATGCTTTCAAGTATGGCTAAAAGATGGAGCAAAATAAAGCTCAAAAGAGGGAATACGATGTTACCCTTGTAGCTCAGCAACTTCAGCAGCTTATGGACCAAAAATGCAGCTCCTTAGGACCTCTCAAGACCCTCCAAGAAGTTTAGGTTGGTGTTGGAGGTGTTAGGTAAGAGGTAGTGTGCAAAGGGGCAAGAACTTAGCACTTTTGGAGCCAAAATAGAGATATAGAGAGGGAGGTATATGTGTATGCCTTAGGGAAATTTTGAACTTTTGCAAAGGAAGAGGAGGCCTTCCTTTATAGACAAGAGGGGCTAAAGCTTCTCCAAGAAGTTTAAACCAAGGTGGAAGATCCTCCAAACACGTGTATGGAGGATCCAGTCTGTGCCTCCCAGCTGGCACAACTGGAATCAACTCACTGAACAGGAGGAAAGGGGCCGACCAGTTCAGGTGGTCGGCCAGCCAATTCAAAAGGGTCAACTCAACAAAAAGTGGTCGGCAGCCCCATTTGGTGGTCTCCCAACTGAATACAAGCTAGTGGTATGGTGGGAGACTAGTAAATGTGGCCCAAAGACCAAGGAGACCAACTTCCTGTTAAGAAAATCGGCCGGCGAGGAGAAAGGTGGTTTCCAAGAAGAAAAGGTGGTCTCCCATCCTTGTACCACCTTCCAAACAAAGAAAATAGGGTTCATGCCAAAAATAAACCCACACCGATGCAAAACGAGGGTTCAGGGGCCAAAACGTGTAGCCGGGTGCCCCAAAAACTGACTGTTAAGCATTGAAAGTGGCGCGACCATGAAGGTGGTCTCCCGGGCCACAGTGTCCCTCTAGAGAGAGGAAACAAGGTGTGTGCAAGAAACCGGAGCAAACGGAGAAAGTTAAGCGGTCCCGAACCGAGGCGCACGGCCGATGGCTCCGAAAATCAGAAACTGGTCTCCAAACGGGAACAGTGGTCTACGACCATGAAAAGTAGCCTACGGCCATTGAGAGATGGTCTACGAGACCTTTCCCTCCCTTCGGAAAGAGAAAACATAACCTGATTCGCAAACTGAGGCAAAGCACAAAAGGGTCTCGAGGTCCGGGGGTAAGGCTCTCAGCCGAAACTCCGAAACCTTAGAACGAGCACAACAAGCACCATCACCGAGCGCTCAGTCGATGACGTCTGAGTCTTAAGGTCGGTCAAAAATGGGGTGTCTACAGTATGTCTAAGGTGAGATTAGTGAACTCCAGGATAAAATCTACAACAGCCTGGCCTTTGATAGCTGTTCGAGGTCAGTAAAAGACCTCGTACTGGCTTAATTCAATAGACCATTGCATGAGCCTATCTGACGACTCTAGTTGTTGCATAACTTTTTTTCAAAGGCTGGTCAGTGAGAACCACTATGGAATGGGCTTGAAAGTAGGGTCGGAGGCGTCTGGAGGGGATGACCAGAGCTAGAGCCATCTTCTCCAATAAGGGATAACTTTGTTATGCCTCATGAAGCACACGGCTAATGTAGTAAACCGGGCATTGGACTGAGTCTTCCTCTCTGATTAGGGCAACGCTAACCACGGTATGGGAAACGGCTAGATAAAAGAAGAGGGTCTCCCCTAGAATTGCTTGAGAGATGAGGGGAGGGTTTGCCATGCACTGTTTTAGTTGTTAGAATACCTCCTCGAACTCGGTATTCCAGTCAAAAGCCTTCCTAAGCACCTTGAAGAACGGAAGGCACTTGTCGGTTGCCCTTGATATGAAGCGATTGAAGGCAGCTACTATGCCCGTTAGCCTCTGAACCTCCTTTACCGTTCGGGGAGACTGTATTTTTATTAAGGTCTTGATCTTTTCTAGATTGGCCTCAATACCTCTATGGCTAACCATGAACCCCAAAAACTTTCCAGACCCAACGCCAAAGGCGCATTTTTCTAGATTTAGTTTCATTTTATACTTGCACAAGGCCTGGAAGGTCTCCCGTAGGTCTGTTAAGTGATTTGAGAAGAGTTTGCTTTTGACGAGCATGTCATCGACATAAACCTCCATATTCCTACCTATATGGTTTTTGAAAATGGCATTAACCAAGCGTTGGTAAGTGGCTTTCGCATTCTTCAAACCAAATGACATCACACAGTAATGATAAGTCCCTCTGTCAGTAATGAAAGAGGTGTGCTCCTGATCAGCTGCATGCATTAAAATCTAGTTATAGCTTGAGAAAGCATCCATGAAGCTAGGCATCTGGTGTCCTGCTATTGCGTCGACCAATAGATCTATCCTGGATAGCGGGTAGCTATCTTTAGGGCAAACTCGGTTGAAGTCAGAGTAGTTGATGCAAAGTCTCCATTTGCCGTTACTTTTGCGGACGAAGACCACATTGGATAACCACCTGGGATAGTCCACGTTTTTAATGAACTGGGCTTTTAACAGCTTGTTTGCCTCAGTAGCGATGAGGTTATTGCGCTCGGGATGAAAAATGCGTTGCTTTTAGCAGAACGGTCGAAACTGGGGCTCAATACTGAGGCAATGAATAATAAAATAAGGTTCAATGCCTGGCATGTCCAAATGAGTCCAAGCAAAAACATCATTATGCTCGGCTAAGAAAGCTATAAGGTTGGCCTTGGCTTGAGAAGACAGCTAGCTGCCAATCTTAGCCGTCTTTGTTGGATGGGTGGAATCAATGGGTACTTTAACTAGTTCCTCCACTGGTTTCCCTCGGATTAGCTCCTCCTCGCCTCTGACATCAAGGCCCTCGATGATCATAGCCTCCCTCATCTGGACCTCCTTTAACGAGGTTACATAGTATTCTCTGGTCACCGTCTGTTCACCCTCACCATGCTGACCCCCTGGTCAGTCAAAAATTTCATGGCCAAATGGTATATGGATGTTACAGCTTGAAAGGACATTGAGAGCGGTGCGTCCAAGTATGATATTGTAAGCTGAAGGACAATCGATGACGAGGAAAGTGAGAAGTTTTATGGACTGCTGTGGATACTCTTTGATAGTGATTGGAAGGTCGATGGAACTGATAATATAATATGGTCAATGGTGGATGGGTCAAACTGATCTGCACCTTCAACGAGTCTGCTGGTCGTCGAATCCCTGATCTGTGCTTGCAAAAAGGTACGTAAAGGTGCCATCTCCCTATGGACACTCCGACGATCAAGTTAGGTTAGGGTAGAGAAATAGTGATAGATAGTGGTTGGTTAGAGAGCCATACAAAAAGAGAAAGAATACCATATATATTCCCAAACGTAACTCGAAAGCTTCCATATATCCCTTGCCCATCATTTCCTTGTCCATTTCAAGCTGTCTTATTGGTCGAAAGTCTATAGCCTAGTTACCATCGTTCATGGTGATCCTGTATACTCCAGCATGAAGGGTCTTGCTGTATTTAATGCTGTGATGGCCTCATTTAATGACTGATGTGTGGGTGTAATAACTTTACAGGATCTTTGTCTGCTTATGTGGCTAATTCACTGCCTAACAGGTGTCTGAATGCTATTGGTCATGGCCCAGCATTAGCTTCTCAAAGTTACAGGGCTTTAATCGTGCGACTGTTTGGAAAGCTTAGGACAGGGGTGGAATGTGTATAATAGAATTCTCTTATGTGAAATTGCTGATCTCCTAAAGTATAGGATTAGATTAAATATGGAAAATGTTTGAAACCCATAAAAAACACTCACACAATTTAATCTATAATGATATGACATGATACACGTTAACTTTTGATTTGTCACGTACTCAATTGTGCGAACTTATCTCTCTTATCACATCACTGTAAGTAAATTTAAGAGTCCAATTTGCAGTTCTCTAAAACTACTCATTAAATATTTCTTTATAAAATAAAAGATTTTATATAACACGATAGTAGTTATTTGTGTAATGTCATGAAAATGATTACAAATTAATGGAAAACTTTATCAATATTAATAATTAAAGTTAAAAAAATTTCAATAATTGTGTAATTTTTTTTTATATTTATTTATTTTCTGACATTATACTATAGTGTAGTTTCCTTGTATATAATTTCTTAAATTTAGTCACAAATGATATAGGGTGTTTAATCAGGAACAAGTTAGGTTCGTTTGTGGACAAGGAACATGGTGATGATGGTATCGTATGGGGCAAAGCCTTATCTATTTGAGTGGAGTTGGATATTAGGAACCCTTTTCGTAGGGGTATGAAGTTATCCCTCCCCAATCAAGAACTACTTTAAGTGTCTTTCAAATATGAGAGACTCCTGAATTTCTGTTTTACTTGTGGGTTGCTTGGCCACATTGAAAGGGAATGTGAGGTAAGGCTTATGGATGGTGATTCCATTCGGGAGACTCCAGTGCAGTATGGCCCTTGGTTACAGGCAGAAAACAATTTGATTTGGGTGAAGAATGGAGTAGGGATGGTGGAGCATGATGTCGATAAGCCGAAAAGTGTAGAATCTTCCTTTGCCAGTTACTCTAATGTTAACGGGGGTAGCAATGTCTCTCCGGTGGGCGAGAGATTTGAGCATAAAAATGGTAGTCCTGTAATTCACGGTGAGGTATCACTAGATCATGGAGGAAAATTTTGAGGATCATGGCGAACATTTGAAAGGTAACCTTTTTGGCAGTTTGATATGTAAAGCTGATGAAATGCAAGATAAGTCCTCGCCTCGCACTGAAGTTTTTGAAAATCAGAATGAGTGGGACGTTGCCCATTAGCTTGATTACAAATATGGAGATTGAATCTCTAGGGACTAATCTAAATGTAATGGGCTCTATGCCTAATAAACTTGGGCTTGATAGTGGCCAAGATAGGGCCTAGAACAATCTATTGGCCCTGGTCGATGTGGCTACTCCTTTGTCCATACTTACATAAGCCCAAAAATGGTCCTTTGTAGCAAAGCCTACAATTGGTCACCAAAAAAATGACGTAAGTTAGCACGCGCCCATGCTCTACAGGTTATTCAATTCTCTCCACCGCACCAGGGCAAGCTATATCGCGATCTAGAGACATCAGCAACTGATGACTAGTCGGTCTCGTTGTCCACCAGGGACCCTCTTGGTAAGAAACAACGCATTCCCACTGATGTTACGTTCATTGATTTTATTTGTTCTCCAACAACGGTGGCTATGTCCCGCTGGGACTAATGAGTTGTTTGAACTGGAACTGCGGGGGGCTTGGGAACCTATAGACGTCCCCCGAACGCCCCGGGAGGAACGAGTCCCCCTTGTTCCGTTCGATATTGGGCCCACTACAGTTCGGACTCTCAAATTGTCACGGTTCTAAGTCTAAACCAAAAAGTCTAAATCCGGCAAATCGTTTTGAGAAAACAGATTTTTTGAAAGAAGTGCCAAACATGGACTGCTTTGCCAGATACAGAGTCGCCACCTAAATGTTTTATTTTGGGGAAATTTAGGAAACCCTGACTCATTTGCCTAAGGCCACGGGTCCGTCATCACCAAAGTTGCATCGGCTCGGGAACTTGGGTACGATTGGGGAAGGTCACTTCGTGAGCACCCCCGCTCGCCCGATCAAAGATCGGCCTCTATTAACCATGATATCTATTTTTGAAAACATTATGCGTTCTTATTCCGGTTATTAGCCTAGATTTACTATGTGATGCGCACAGCATACAAGTATAGACTGGATCGCCTAAATTGGAACAAAACATTTCATGTTTGTTTGTTTGAAAATGGTTTGATGGTGCTACTCGCAAGTAGGCTAAGATGTGGATTTGCCACCCTCGGGTAGGCTTAGAAAACATGATTTTGCCACTATCTAGTGGGCTTAAAACACACATTTGATGAATTGTTCCAATCCAAATAACCCAACCTTCATCCACAGGCATTCAGGCAGTTATATCACATAAGCATATAGCCTCATGGTAAGCATGCTATTCATGGCAGTCACCCACACGCATGCAAGGATGCTAAAGCATAAAACTTACCGAGTACTCCAAGCCAAAACAGAAGCTAATTAGAAATCCATGCATGATCCTAATTATACGGAAATGCCTAATGCAACACATGCAAAAATGCAACTATAGCAGGCTCGGCTATTCTAAGCATGGCATATGAAATGCTACAGCTAACATGTATTCAACTTGGAATTGAAAATACAATACAGTTAGTATGATGCGCCGAGCCCGGTGCATGCAAAACAGATGAATGAATGCAAACATGCTATCATACTGTATGCTAATTGAAACATGCTATAAACTGGCATACAAGCCAGGGACTGCCTTGACTCTTCTTCAGATGATGGATGATGCATGTCCGGGTCGCCTTTGCATGGAAATCCACTGTGACGCCCCAATTAGCCTCTGTTTTGCAATATTTTTTTGGAAAGCGTGCCAAACCCCGGAAGACTGCTGATTCTTGATTTGCTGCAACAGAGAGCAGGAAAGGGGCATGGCAATGTATTTTCACACATGTATGCGTGACTATTCTTCAGGGAGTGTAGTCCTCGATCCTCGTACCACTAATCACGCATATCGATGCATTATGGCCGAGGAGTCGATTTGCATGACTCAATATGGAATGAATGCACACATAAACACAACAAAACCTAAACTCTATCATGGATAATCCGGAGTGTCGGTGATTGGGAATTGAGACACGTTTCGTCACTCGAAGTACGAAACGTCCCTCGTTTCCCGTGCTCGGGCTAACTCCTATCCCAAGCACAATGCAATATGCATGACATGCATGAATGCAACTAATATACAACCTAGCATGCACAGTGCTATGAGATGGCATACACGATGCACGAGATAACATGGCATACATAATGCGCTAACACACAACCTAGCATACGCAATGCTATGAAATGAAATGGCATATTCAATGCACAATGGACTTACACCAACATGAGTGGACCTCAGCCACACTCATATAAGAGGCCATGCGATAAAAATGAGAGAACTCGAGATGCGCGCACGCATGCACGCAAACCGAGGATCGACCCTAAGGCACAAAATGCCACTCTAACAAGACATGGCAAGGCATGGAATATGGCATACAAGCATGCCAATTTCAGTACCAAAATACGATGCAAAACAGCCCCGAAACATGGCAATATGGTACCCGATGCACGGGATGAACCCGAAACACGAAACTAGGCATATGCATTGGCCTATAGCTATACAAAACATGGATTATTTGAACATGAAATGTGAAGAAAGATTCAAGGCAGCCCCAAAACAAGCATATTTACAGTTTTAGGTAAGTCCAATCAAAGAACACAAATAGGGCTAAACTAGCATGCAAAAATGGCCCCGAAAGAGAGGTAATGGAGCAAGTGGCAGCTGCTGGCCCTAAATGGTTAAAAGACCTTTAACAAAGTTGAAGAGGGTCTCAAAATGAAGCACTTTATAGTTTATAACCGAGCCCAAAACAGTGAATAAATAAGCTTAAAATACCATGCAAAATAAGGCCTAAAAAGAGGTTTAAACACAAAGTGTAAAAAGGGAGCCTCAAACAGCAAAAGACCCTTGATCAAAAATGAATAGGGGGTCAAAATAAGGCCATTTACAGTTCGGACCAGAGTCCAAAAATGCAAACACAAGGGGGTAACAAATCATGGAAAAATAAGGCCAAAAGAGGGATATAAAGGCAAGTGGAAAATGGAAGCCTCAAAAAGTGATGAGCCCTTCAATAATGTTGAATAAGGGCTCAAAATAAGCTACTTTACAGTTTATGACAGAGCTCAAAACAGTTTACACGTAGGCCAAAAATACTACACAAGAAATAGGCATACAAGAGAGGTAAAGAAGCAAGTGCAAAAAGGAAGTCTCAAACAGTGAGAGGCCCTTAAACAAACATGAAAAATAGCTCAAAAAAATGCCATTTTCAGTTAGGGTCGAAGCCCAAAAGTGTAAGAAAGAATGGCTAAGAAAGCATGCAAAAATGAACTCAAAAGAGGGGAAAAGAGGCTCACCCTTGTAGACCAATCTTTGACAACCTCTTGGCACAAGAAATGGTGCTCCTCAGCTCTGGAGAGCAGCTCCAAGTGGCTGGAATGGAGGTGGTGGTGTGGTGCTAGGTGGTGGTGTAGAAAGAGGGTGTAAGACTTGAGAAGTTTTGAGGGTTGGAAGAGAAGAAGAAGAAGGATCAATGCAAGAGGCTTGGGGGAAATTTTTGTAACCCTCCAAATAGAGCTGGAGGGTCTAATATATAGACAAAAAAGGGAAGAAAATGGGGGAAAAATGGGGGGGAAAGAATTCAAGTTTCCCCCCAAAAATGCAGCCCCCCGGATACAAAATCTAGGGGGAAACAGAATGTATATTTAAATTGTACCAGTGGAGGGGATCATGGCCGGCAGATTATTGGAGTTGTAGGTGGCCGGGCGGCTTTTCCCATGGTCGGCCGGCCAAGGGTCAAAAGGCTCAATGAGAATAATGGCCGGCCATACCAAAAAAGGAGCCTCTCATGTGTGCACAACACAACTATGTAGTCAAAAACTAGAGAAAGTGAACCAGGAGAGAGAAAGGGCCACTTTTATGAGGGGTTCAAAAAGGTCACACAGAATTACTGGCCGGCCATGTGATATTGGTGGCCTCCCAGGTGTGTACAACACAAATATGTGGTTTGGGGCAAGAAAAAGTGGCCTTAGGGTGGTCAACATTGGCTTTTAAGAGAGAAAAAAAACGGGCGACGGAGGGCGATGGAGGAATAAAACTGGTTGTCTGAACAATTGTTGGCCTCCCACCCTTCTACGACCTTCTTACCAATGAAACAGAGGTCCCTGCCAAAAATGAACCCAAACCGATGCAAAATGAAGGTTCGGGGGCCGAAACGCGCAGCCCGAGGCCCCGAAAACTGGCTGTTGGGCACCGGAAGTGGTGTTCGACCACGAAGTTGGTTTCTTGAGCCACAGTGTCCCTCAAAAGGGAGAAAATAAGATGTATGCCAAAAACCGGAGCGAACGGAGGTGGTTAAGCGGTCCCAAACCGAGGCACACGGCCAACGGCTCCGAAAAACCGGAAACCGGACTCTAAACGGGCAAAATGGCCTACGACCACGAAACGTAGCCTACGGCCACTGAGAGATGATCTACGAGACCTCTCCCTTCCTTCGGGAAGAGAAAACAGAGAAAACAGAGCCTGGTTCGCAAACCGAGGCAAAGCGAGAAAGAGTCCGGAAGTCCAGAGGCAAGGCTCGCGGCCATGACTCTGAACTCTCTGAACGAGCACGATATGCAACATCACCAAGCGCTCAATCGATGACGTCTGAGTCTTAAGGTCGGTCAAAAATGGGTTGTCTACAGTTGCCCCTCTTTGACAGAACTCGAAAGTCATAAGTGACGGGAGTGAATGTCAAAGCCCGGAGACGACCCATTTTTGACAAGGCCAAAGACTTAGACAAACAGGCAAGATAAACAGAGATGCGCCCGCAGGCATGCCCGCAGGCAGGGGGCAAGATGCAAAATGATATGCACAAAGCCAGACGTAGCTCATGATCATGCAAATGCAGCAAGCTGTAATGAGGCAAGTATTCGCAAATAGATGCAACAGTTTTAAGCAAGAATGCAAAGCAACAACTACATTTCATGCAGTTAGAAATGCAGAGAATTATTCAATTCTCGTCGCGTCTCACACGGAGAAGATACGATACCTGCGCGATTCGTCTGGTTGCACCAGCTTCAAATGAACCGTACATACAATATCGTACCTACAAAATAAAGAAACTCAACGAGCACAACACATCTAGCAACATATGTTCAATGTGATATCGAATACAGACAATTGCGGTGTTGATGGAAAAGCGCATCGCAATGTGGGAAGGAACGTGCGTGACAACACGAGTTTAAGCATGGAGGCTCGGGGATATCAAAGAGACGTGCATGACAATGCAAGCATGTGCATGAGAATGCAAGCTATGTGCATGATAATGCAGAACAAGCGTAAACCAGGATGTATGTTTGTCACAAAACAACGAGCAAGGAAATGCGCGTTTCGGCGAGGGCGACTCGATCGCGGTCTCCGGTTCACCTCCCGGAGAGGTTACAACATGTTCAAAAGGATATACCTCACTTTCGATGAGTAAACGATGAGACATGCATCGGAAGTTGAAGCTGAAGTTCCGGCGGAGCGATTTCGCGACAGAAAGTGCACTTCTCTTGTACTTTTTCAGGTCTCGGGGACTCCAATCCCTCCCAAAATTTGCAGGGACCTTGGGGGGCATGTGGGGAACACCGCCGGCCACCTTTATTGGGAGAGAGAGGCCACCGGCTAGTTTTTGAAAAGTGATTGGCCGGCCTGCCAGAAAAAGTGGCCGGCCGGCCACTTTGCCAAATCCGAGGGCAGTTCTGTCTTTTCAGCCTCTTTTCTTTAAATACACTTATCCAAACACTTTGTGCTCACAAGTGCAGCTCCGAAATCCTCTTCTCTAGCTTCCCAAACCATTTTCTCCCTCAGATCTGTGCTCTATACGCGTTTTTCAACGTCCCACACAAGTTGTTTTCGCGAAATCTTTCAGTTCTAAGCACTTTGAACCGATTAAATTTTGGTTTCGGGGTTTCTTTTCTCATTTTCGCCACTTGAGGTGAGTTTGTCTCAATATTTGGAAGATTTTCTCAGGAGTTGACTTTTGTTGACTTTTTCATTTCCCGAGAGTTGACTTTTGTTGACTTTTTCCAATTTTGGCTCATTTTTGCTCATTTTTGCCCCTTTTGCAGATTTCTTGAAATTGCGGGTCAATTTCCCCACGGCGGAGGTTCTCTAGGCGCCGGAGGCGAGCCTGACATCATGTCTTTGCCTCCGAGGGTTCGCCCCTTCATCCCCAAGAGGTATGACCCACCAGTACACGTTCTCCCGCGGGCTGTTTTCTATCATTTCACCGATTTTGACGAGCGAGCACCCGGGGATCTCCTTCGCGGGAGCCAGAGTATCATCTCTCCCATAAGGCACGAGAGGTATTTACTTCGTTCTTACCTTTTCTGTAACGTATTATGAATTTTCTTGCATTCTGTTTGCACTCTGAACACACGGTCCAATCACTTGAATTCCTTAACACTCAGCCCATAAATTGATTGTGAACACACGGCACACATCGGTTGAGGGTTGAACACGCAGCCCAACACACTGATTTTCTGAACACACAGCCCAAATTGAAGGTGAACACACAGCACACACTGATTGAGGGTTGAACACACAGCCCAAAACACCGATTTTCTGAACACACAGCCCAAATTGAAGGTGAACACGCAGCATACACTGATTGAGAGTTGAACACACAGCCCAAAACATTGATTTTCTGAACACACAGCCCATAACACTGATATTCTGAACACACAGCCCAAAACACTGATATTCTGAACACATAGCCCAAATTGAAGGTGAACACACAGCACACACTGATTGAGAGTTGAACACGCAGCCCAACACATTGATTATCTGAACACACAGCCCAAATTAAAGGTGAACACGTAGCACACGCTGATTGGGAGTTGAACACGCAGCCCAAAACACTGATATTCTGAACACGCAGCCCAGAACACTGATATTCTGAACACACAGCCCAAATTGAAGGTGAACACACAGCACACACTGATTGAGAGTTGAACACGCAGCCCAACACATTGATTATCTGAACACACAGCCCAAAACACTGATATTTTGAACACACAGCCCAAAACACTGATATTCTGAACACGCAGCCCAAAACACTGATATTCTGAACACGCAGCCCAAAACACTGATATTCTGAACACAAAGCCCAAATTGAAGGTGAACACACAGCACACACTGATTGAGAGTTGAACACGCAGCCCAACACATTGATTATCTGAACACACAGCCCAAATTGAAGGTGAACACGCAGCACACACTGATTGGGAGTTGAACACGCAGCCCAAAACATTGATTATCTGAACACACAGCCCAAATTGAAGGTGAACACGCAGCACACACTGATTGAGAGTTGAACACGCAGCCAACTTACTTTACTTTGCACGCAGCCTATTCATTTTATTTGCACGCAGCTTATTCATTTTATGCTGAAACATGTATTCATCCTGAATGCAGGTAACTTCTCGCACTGTGTAGGGGTATGGCTCTACCGCGGCAAGAGACTGGTACGCCGAGCTTCCAAAGGCTGTTCGGGATTTGGTTGACTTAGCGGGGTTTGGGCCTTTCTGTACTGGGCTATCTCGTTGTCCTGCCAGGAGGACGCTGATGGCCGCCTTGGTGGAGAGATGATGGGACACCACCAACTCCTTCCATTTTTCTGCCACGGGGGACTTGACTATGACCCCGTTTGACTTTGTTGTGCTGGCTGGCCTTGACATGGGAGGTTGGCCTATCCCTTACGACGAGAACATGGGCCAGTGGGAGGCCGCTTGGATATATCTGCTGGGGGTTCGCCCGCCTGTTGACAGAGCTTCGGGAAGAGTCCAATACACCTGGTTCTCTTCCCATTTCCGACGGGTGGAGATGGAGCCCGGGACTCCTGAGGAGGCAGCACAGTATGCCCGCGACTTTCTGATGTTTCTCTTCGGGACCACTTTGTTTGCCGACAGGGGGAACACTGTTGGGCTTTTCCTGTTGAGTGCCTTGGTGGACCTGTCACAGGTCAGACGGTATGACTGGGGTGGCGCTGGCTTGGCTACCCTTTATTGCTACATGAGCGTGACCTCCCGCGGACGGGGGGACTTACTTGGCGGCTATTGGAGAGCCTGGGAGGTACTTTCTGCCCTTTTGATTTACATTTCTGCTCCTCATTACCTGCACATCGCACACACGGTGCACTTTATACTCTGTATCGTGCATTTTGCCCTCAGCACTTCGTATTCTGCTTTGTTTTCTACAGTTGTGGGTCTATGTATATTTTCTGACATTGGCCCCGGAGTTGGTGGTAGCGGGACCTCGCGTGACCCCGTACTCACTTGTATTTGAAAGCCAGCACCGGCCAAGACCTCGGGAGTCTCTCCTTTACCTGCGACAGTATTTCGACACGGTGCGCTCGTCGAAGATACTTCAGAACTCTCAGTTCTTTCTGTTTTCATCTTTGATTTGTCCTGTACATCTTCGATTTCTGCTTGGTTTATGCGCCTGTTATTCGCAAATTACATGGCAGCCCTGGGCGCCTTTAGGTGAAGGTCTCCGATTCCAGTTTGCCGAAGGGTGGGGTGCCTCCCGGTACAGGCTCCTGTTCGAAGGGCCGGTTGGTAGGGCCTGGTTTTTGGGGGACCGCTTCTTGCGTCAGGTCTGGGGGTACACTTCTCAGGACCCTCCCTCAGCACCCCCAGTCGATATGCGGATTGCTGATATGCTCTTTTCCCGGAATGTTGTTAATGCTATGTTGGGTACTGATGCTTTGCTACATCTTGAGAAGGGAGATTACGTTACTTACCGTCACATATACCTAATGCCTCCGTTGACGGGAGTTCGTACTCCGACGATGAGGTCTGCTGGCATGCCATCTTCGAGCCAGGCCCGGGCTCGGGCTGCAGACGCCCATTCCACTAGCCGGGCAGGTACATCTAGAGGTGGGGGTGGATCGGTTCCCCCGATTCCTCCGACTTATCCTCATCCTGGGTGGCCGGATATGCCGACCGAGCTGATGGGGTGGCAGTATAGGACTACCTCTCCGATTCCGATCCCGATAGAGCCTCCGATGCCCGGTCATCGATATGCTAGGGACCCCGACTCACCACCGGTATGTTTTACGACTTTGATTCATTACTTAGATACTTGGACTTTCATTCCTTTACTGATGCCCTTGCCTTTGCATCTGCAGCCCCCTGTTAAGTATATGGATCAGGTGCTCGAGATGGTAACCTTACTTGAGGGGATGGTCCTACGGAGGGAGGCACAGTTGTCTATCATGGGCTTCCAGGTACCCTTTAGTTTTTTGGCATTTATCATACTTCTGATGATATGCTGATTTCTACTGCATTGATAGGCTACTTGTGTAGAGCACATCTGACACACACCTCACTTATACACTGTGTTTATATGTACCCACTTCATGTAGTTTTTCTTGTATCTGCATCTGATGTACATATTTGGACTGATGTATTTAAATTGAACTCTTTATTCTCAGATGCCCCCGGTATATGCTCAGCCGCAGGCCGGGCCACCTGGGCCTTCTTGGGGAGGTGGGCCATCTGGGCCTTTTCGAGGAGCTGGGCCATCCAGGCCTTTCCGAGGAGCTGGGCCATCCAGGCCTTTTCGAGGGGAGGGGTCGTCTCGTAGACGCAGAGCACACATTGTAGAGGAGGAGCTTGGTGAGGATGAGGAGGAGGAGGCTGCAGACCGTCAGTCGGAGACATCTACTGACAGAGAGGACGGCTCCGGTCTTGGTTCCAGGAGTGGAGGCGAGGCTGAGGGGGATCCCGAAGATGACGACTCCGATTCAGATGGTGGTGATGGCGATGGTGGCAGAGAGTCTATTCCACAGAAGAGGATGAAGAGGGCCTCTTATTACTACTCTTGAGAGCACAGATGCGGCTGTTTCCTGTTTTATTTATCTTTTTGCTAGTAGTTGTAGCACATTGTACATTATTGGGCAGTTTTATTCTTTGTAAGACTTGTGCCTTAGCCTGTAAAATGTTGTAACGAGCGAGGCATGATGGAATGAAACAGCTTTTTAAAAAAGTGTTGTATTTTAAACTTTTAGCATCATATCGCATCATTTTGTATCATAATGAGATTGAATGGAAATGTGCATTGTGCATTTTGCCCAGTCAGGTAGTGAACCGACGCAACAACTTAACTTTCTAAGATATAACAAAACCTTAGCAAGTTTACAACTCGATAAGCAAAACACAATAATGTTGACAACTCAATAAACAAGACTCAAACAAAAAATGCTTAAACAAAGAGTAACAACTCAAAAACGCGAAACACGACAGCTCGACAAACAACTCGATAAGCAAAACGACAACTCGATAAACAAAACAACAACTCGATAAACAAAACTTAACAAAACGAAGTGTACTTCGGACGATCTGGGCAACGGAACGCATCCGAAACAGAAGGAAATAGAGGCCTTCGACACATCCGTTGCATGGAAATGCTTGAAACTTTCCCTCGGAGGGTAAAACAGGGCTGAAGACACACACTGGGGCATGGCCGGCCACTTTTGGGAGCCGGCCGGCCAGATTTATTGCAGAGGGGAGGCCGCCGGCCAAGTTTTGAAAAAAGAAATGGCCGGCCTGCCAGAAAAGGTGGCCGGCCGGCCACTCAGCTCAGCAACTGCCCAATTTTTGACACTTGTCCCCTGAATAGTGTCTTTTCCTCTTTAAAAGCCTTAGCTCCGTGTTTTGACTCAATTCATCTTAGTTTTGCACAAAAATGAAGGCGTTTCTCGTTGAAAATCTCACAGCTTGGATCGCTTCTCTAGATGGTTCGGAAAAGTTGAACTTCCTGGGTTTCGGCTTGAATGCACTATTCACGCTGAGCCGCACTCCGCTACATCTTCCTTTCCTCCATGCCGCGGCGAGGTTTTGGAACCCGGTGACGCATGTCTTTAGCTTCGGCAGGCAAGAGGTATGTCCAACTTTTGAAGATTTTCAAGTTTTGATGGAATCTGAATGTCATGAAGAGGTCTTGCCCCAGTTCCGCTTTGGCCATGCCCAAGCTTTAGGGCGGATGTGTGGACTCACCGCGCATGACGCTCGGTCTCTGATCTGTAATAGGGAACTGGATATCCTTGGTTTGATTCATCGCTTTTCTGACACTGGTGACCTCAGCAACCGTTATTGGCAAGCTTTCCGGCAATACGCCCTTTGCTTGTGCTTGCTGTCTCACTTTCTGCTTTCCCCGGGCTTTGGCGGATATAGCATTCGTCTGATTGAAGTTGCTCAAGGCTTGAAAGAAGGAAAGAGCTGCATCGCCATGACCTTGGCCAAGACGCTGATGGGCTTGGATGCTATCTATTGCCAGGAGACGACTAGATTTGCTGGGAGTCCACTGCTGCTGCAGGTAATGTTTCCCACCCAATCTTACATATGTATTTGCTCACATCACTCGGCCCTCAGGCTCGATTTTTTCTCACAAAAACCCTTTTCTCACTTTTCTCTCACCGTACATCTCTCTATTCTTTATTCTCTCATTTTTCATCCCTCCCCCAGGTATGGTTGATGGACAAATTGCAGGTTGTGGACTCTTGCCCAGCATACTCAGCTCGAGGCTATTTCTTTCGACAGCGCCTAGTCGATGCTCCTGATGAAAGGTGGTGGTTTGACTGGATGTGCAATTTGTCTGCAGATCGCATTACTTGGCGTTGTCCTTGGGTCAATCTCCCGGCAATGAGCTATAGCATATCCCGGTTGATCGGGATCCAGTTGATTGGTCTGACCCACTGCGTGTTCTACTTTCCGTTCCGGTTCCTGCGCCAGTTCGGTCACGATCAGATTTGCCCGCCAGAGGGGAATGAGTACCCAGCTGCTTTCCCGGTCCGAGGTGCACAGCTTGCCCGATATGTCACAGCATGGAGGACTAGAGAGCTCCTGGCTCCTGCTCCCACTTTCAGTTGCAGTTTGTCTCATGAGTGCTTGGATTGGCTCAACGAGGAGGCACAGGTTGGGCCTAGCTTGGCGTCAGAGGCTTCGACCAGCTCTGGAAGGAGGCGCAGGGATACTTGACTTGACTATGCCCCGGATTTATTGCTTTATTAGTACTTTCAAGTTTTCTTTATGAATGTAATAAAAAGCAACTTCGATTGTATGCAAGAGCAGGAGAACTCTGTTTTGAAATCAATGAAATTGAAGGTTGTGGTACTGAAAATTTTCCGCTTTGTTCCAAAAATAGTCTTAGTTGTAAAGAGATTAATTTGAACAAAGTCAACTTTTATTAAAACTTTTCAAAACCATTTTCGATATGGATCAGAACTGAACACGCCTAAGATCTGTCACTGAGATGCACAACCCCAGATCCCTACGACTGGAAAGTTGCCCCTAGTCTGAAGAGTACCGCGGCACTGCATGGCAACGGAAAGTTGCCCCTAGTCTGAATAGCACTGCACCGGAGATCACGATAAATGCTGATGGATAAAGATAACTGAGATGGTCAAAATGGACAAAGTTGATCGGGGAAAAGTTTATGGCTGAACTTCAGGGTGAAGTTGCCTACGTATCCCAAAGATGGGAATCAAGCCTTACGTAGTTCAGGCTTAGGTTCACTCGGGTATTTTCACTCTCCTTTTACGCTCTAACTTTTGCCAAGGTCGCCCTTTGCAGGTTTTCAACCTTGCGAGCTCAGTTTTTATATTTTCTAATTTTTTGTGTTCTAACTTTTGCCTAGGTCGCCCTTTTGGGTTTTCGGCCTAGCGAGCCTCTCAGGGTTAATATTTCTTCAACTGGTCCATGTTGATCGGTTGGGAGAACTCTAGGCCATCTAGATCCATCAGAACCACAACTCCACCTGACCAAATAGCTTTGATGATGTAGGGACCAGTCCAATTAGGTTTGAACTTGCCCCTTGGGTCGTGGATGGGAGCTCGGTTGTCCTTGAGCACCAAATCTCCTTCCTTCAGATTCCTAGACTTAACTTTCTTGTTGAAAGCCCGGGCAATTCTGCGCTGATAACCTTGAACATGGTACAGTGCTTTCAGTCTTCTCTCATCAAAGAGCATGAGTTCCTCAAACCTATTCTGCTGCTAATCTGCTTCGGCTATTTGACACTCAGCCAATACTCGTAATGACGGAACTTCAATCTCGATAGGTAGAACGACCTCCATCCCATAAACCAATGAATACGGAGTTGCTCCGGTAGAAGTTCTAATTGAAGTCCTGTAGCCCCACAGAGCAAATGGCAGCTTATCTGGCCAATCTCGGTAGGTTCCCACCATCTTCTGCAGTATGTGTTTGATATTCTTGTTGGCGGCCTCGACCGCTCCGTTGGTTTGCGGCCGGTATGTAGATGACTTATGGAAAGCCACGTTGTATTTCTCCAACAAGTCAATCACTTCCTTCTTAAAGTGGGAACCATTATCTGAAACGACCTCGTTCGGGACCCCATAGCGACAAATGATGTTGTTTCTGATAAACTTTGCAACGTGTGACGCCTTCAACACTGCATACGATTGGGCCTCGACCCACTTCGTGAAATAATCTATCGCAACCAGGATGAACTCATGCCCATTCGACCCCTTTGGAGTGACAGCCCCGATCACATCAATTCCCCAAACTGAAAATGGCCATGGTGAAGTCATGTTGTACAGCTTCGACGGCGGGATGTTCATGCGGTTTGCATGAATTTGACATTTGGGGCATCGCCGAACAAAACTAATACAATCCTCCTCCATGGTGGATCAGTAGTAACTCTGTCTGAGGATCTTTCGTGCTAGCATTACTCTGTTCATATGCGCACCGCATTCTCCTCCATGGATGGCCTCCATCAGGCGCTTCGATTCCTCGGCTTCAACACACAGCTTGTGCATTCCCAGATGACCTCTCTTATACAGCTTACCCCCACAGATGATGAACTGAACGGCCATTCTTCTGATCGCCCTTTTATCCTTGGCATTTACCCCTGGCGGGTATGCTTCATTTTCTAAGAAATTCCAAATGTCGTAATACCAGGGGTTTTCGTCCTGAACCTCATCTATAGCAGCAATTGACTCATAGGCTGGCGCAAATTTCTGGTCAATGACAACTGGACGCATCCGGATTCCAAACGGGATGTCTATCATGGAAGATAGGGTTGCTAAAGAATCTGCGAACCTGTTGTTCTCTCTTGGAAGATGAGCAAAGTTTAGCTTTTCAAACCGAGGAATTAACAAGTCCAAGGTCTGGTGGTACATCATCATCTTTTCTTCTTTGACTTTCCAGTCTCCTTTTGCTTGAGACACAACAAGGTTCGAGTCACCGATGACGTCCAACCGTCATGCCCCTAATTCCAGGGCCGCTTCTAGACCGGCAATGCACGACTCATATTCTGCTTTGTTGTTCGAGACTTTGAACCAGAGTTTGAAGGCTAGAGGGATACGGGAATTGTCGGGTGCTATCAGCAACACTCTTATCCCATACCCGTATTGATTTGACACCCCGTCAAAGTACATCATCCAATATTCGTCGTCGATGTGCAAAATGGCTTCATCTGGGAATAAGTACTCAACTGCTTCACCTCCTTCGACTGGATGATCGGCTAAGAACTCTGCCACTGCTCTTCCTTTGACTAACTTGCGTGTCACATATTTCAGATCGAATTCGGAGAGCAACAGCAGCCAACGAGCTAGCCTACCCGTAAGTGCCGGTTTCTCGAAAAGGTATTTGATGGGATCCATTCGTGAAACCAACATTACGGAGTGAGCTAACAAGTAGTGCCGCAGCTTCCTGGTAGCCCACACCAAAGCTAAGCAAGCCTTCTCGAGTGGAGTGTAGCGGGTCTCGTAATCCAACATCTTCTTGCTCAAATAGTAGATGGCCCTCTCCACCTTATCCTCTGATTCTTGTGCGAGCATGCAGCCCATTGTAGTCTCAGTCACTGAAAGGTACAATATCAATGGTTTCCCCGGCTCTGGTGGCGACAACACGAGCGGGTTCTGTAAATATTTCTTGATCTGTTCAAAAGCAGCTTGGCATCGGCCATCCCATTGGAATTTCTTGCCTTTCTTCAGAAGACCAAAAAGTGGTTCACAAGTCAAGGTCAATTTTGAGATAAACTGTTTTATGAATTGCACTTTACCCAGAAAGCCTCGCACCTTCTTTTCAGTCCTTGGTGGTGGCATTTCTAAGATGGCCTTGATTTTTGAAGGGTCGACCTCGATGCCTCTTTGTGTAATCAGAAATCTCAGCATTTTTCCCGCTGTAACACCGAACGTACACTTCTGAGGATTTAGCCGCAACCGAAATTCTCTGATCCTTTGAAAGAACTTTTGCAAGGCGGTGTAGTGGCCTTCTCTTTCTTTGGACTTGACAATCATGTCATCCACGTACACCTCAACCTCTTTGTGGATCATGTCGTGCAATATTGTGGTCGCAGCCCGTTAATAAGTAGCTCCGGCATTCTTCAACCCAAACGGCATTACTCTGTAGCAGTATGTTCCCCACGGGGTGGTGAATGTAGTCTTTTCTCTGTCTTCCGGTGCCATTACTATCTGATTGTTCCTTGAGAAGCCATCCATGAATGAGACCAAAGCATGCCCTACTGTGAAGTCCACCAACTCATCAATATGCGGCAAGGGGAAGTCGTCCTTCAGACTAGCTCTGTTCAAATCCCTGAAATCCACGCACACCCGGATCCTGCCATCCTTCTTCGGCACTGGAACGATGTTGGCCAACCAAGTCGGGTATTCGGATACCAGTAGGAAGCCCGTATCGATTTGCTTGGTGACCTCTTCCTTAATCTTGAGAGCCCAGATCCTTCTGAGTTTCTGCTTGACAGGTCGGGCCTCGGGGTCAAGGGGGATCCGGTGCTGTACAATCTCAGGATCAATCCCAGGCATGTCTTTGTAGGACCACGCGAAAACATCTTTGAAATCTTTTAGTAAAGCGACTAAGCGCTCGCGTTCCTCCGAAGACAACGTGGACCCGATCTGGACCAACCGCGGGTCCTCCTCAGTACCAATATTCACGGTAATGATTTCATCTGTTAAGGGTTTGACAAATCTCTCTTGCTCCTGCTCAATTAAACGTTGCAAAACCGGAGGAATTTCCTCCTCGTCGTTTTCATCAAAATTTTGAAAGTCTGAGTTTATGCAATAAATTAAGGGCACAGAAAAGTACTCAGAAACCACAGTTACTTGATTCTCATTAAGCACATCCAAATCGTCCGAGTTCTCGGTTACAACAAACTCAAATGAGAAAGAAAAAGACGACCTAGACATAACTGTGGCATCCGAGTTATCATCCCCAGGATTACCAGACTCAGACTCAGTCGAGCTGGAACCTGATTCCGACTCACAAGATTCGGTGGAATCAGGTTCCGGCTCACTACCTGACCCGGTGCTGCTGGACAAAAATCCCTCCTCGTACTGCCAAGTGAGAGAGGGTGCGATAGATGCATCCAAAATAGTTGCTGGTAGGCCCGCAGCCGTTTTATCCCCAATCATGGAAACCGATGAGTTATCCCCCAAGCACCTTTGGTCGATTGAAGGATCTGAAAGTAGACATGCCAGTGCTACCCCCATCTCAATTTCAACGCCTTCGGAATCCACTTCCTTACACTGCCCAATCTTAGCTGATGGGTCTGTCTGCTCTTCGGCAACGTCATCCCCGGGTAGTTGCAAGTCGAAGAAGATCTCAAAACCTGACACGTGCTTCTTCTTCGCGTTTAGCCATGGCTCTAGAAAGCCGCAAAATGGAAAGTCTTCCCCCTCCCGGACGAAGCGTCCGTTTAGGGTACCCCGAATAGGCCGATGCATTAATTCAAAAGGCTTCCCCGCCTTCTTTGCTCTGGCTCTCCCAGCTATCTCTTTACCCTTCCTCACCCAGTCCTCTTTGGTGGGCAGATAACCCAAGCCAAAGGTATGAGGGTTGTGTGGCACTTCGGCCAATGCTGTGACGCCCTTCCGGCCGCTCCTTCCCAATCCCATTCCGGGGTTGTGTTGTAACTTGTTCATGAGGTAGACGGATTGAGCACTAACGTACACCCCCTCATTCACAGCCATAATATTCTGCACCACTCGAGCCTCAGCCAAAGTGAACCCTGATAAGAACACGTCCTCAGTGCCATGCTCGATTTCCAAGACTGGCGTGGACACTTCCAGCGGCGGATGGATTGATGAATTCCCGAAGACAATAGCTACCCCCTTCCCGTGAGGGTACTTCAACATCTGATGTAAAGTGGAAGAGACTGCCTTGACCTGGTGTAACCACGGTCGCCCCAAAAGTAGGTTGAAGGTTGCGGGAACGTCCAAGACATGGAATTCAATGTTGTGTTGTCCGGGACCAACCTGGGTTTGAATTTTGACAATCCCCATCACTTCCCTACTAGTATTATCGTATGCTCTGATCACTTGAGTAGTCGGCACGAAGTCCGCGGGCTTCAACCCGAGACACTGTTCTGGCTGGGCAGACATTGATGGCGGACCCGGTATCAACAAGTACCACCGGTATCCACTTGTCTCTACATTCCACGGAAATATAGAGGGGTTTGTTGTGATTTGTGCCCTCAGGCGGTAGTTCTTTGTCTGAAAAGGTTAATGCCGGGGAACCTCCTCCCGGAAAAACCAGCCCAACCAGCTGTTCTGGTGTAGTATCTATAGAGAGTTTGGACTTGTCCATAGCAGATAAGACAGCCTGTCTATGTACTCGCGACGCCATAAGCAGTCCCCAGATGGAGATGTCTGCTTGTATCTTCTTTAGCTGTTTCAATACAGCTTCCTCTTCGATCTGCTTCTCTTTCTGTCTTTCGGCTTCTTTGTCCTTCCCAGATGCCTCGGGTTGGTCTAGGTGTGGGGGCTTGAAGTACCGCCCGCTTCTTGTCATGTGATCAACCTCATCGAGGTACCAGGTGTTATCTGGTTGATTGCTTCCCCAGTCTTCGTCTGTGTGGGCAAGACATAAGTCATCGTCTTCCCACCACATTCCGTTGGCATTCAAAAGGCACCTGTCTGGCTCGGACATGTTTGTACTCACAGCACTTTCAGCCTGCATGCTCACAGCATCCTCTGTTCTTGTGCGCGCGGCATTTTCGATCCCCTCATGGATTTTGGCTTTCCCGATTCTCTCAGAACCCTGTTGTTCTACCTGCGTCAGTGCAGTTTGTTGTTCAACTTTTCCTGCATTCACAATGCTTCTGTCCTGAGCAAAATTCTTTGTACCGGCGCTCTCCGGCAATGTAACCTGACTTTCGTCCCTTCCGGCCATAGCTGATACTCTCGCCCCTGCCGAGCCTTGTTCTGGTTGGGATTCTTCCACCATATCTGGTTGATCATCCAGCCATCCAATGGCCTCTGCCGATTCCTCATAATCGAACCAGTTGACTGTCGTGCCCCCTGATTCTTGGTCATCGAAAAATTGCAAGTTGGCAAAGTCCTCCTCCACAGCTGTCAGATCATTTGCCCCTTGCTCAAATCCATCCCCCTGGATCACACACTGCTCACCCTTCTTTGGCAATTCTATACCCAGTCCAATCTGGCTTGTTGACAGGATGTGCTCACTTGGATCATAGACTTCCCCAGCAAAACTCTGTTCAATCCCAGACTCAACAATCCCATTCTTTCCTGAAGTCTGCCCTGCCCTATCTTCGATGGTCACCACCGTCGGCTCTGGTTGGGTTATGGAGATGTCCAACATGCACAAGAAGTCAGTGCAGTCGGGAAGGAGCACCTCCGACTTAGGTAGATGGGTGGGGGTAATATAGATGCTAGGATCGTAAGACACGACCCCAATCTAGATAAGATTGACTCTTTTGGGAGGTGGAGTTTGGTTGTGTGTAGGGAGGGGGTTGGTTGTGACGTTGGGTTTTTCTGGCGGCAAAATCACATTTTTGTCAACGAGGTCTTGAATCTCGTGACGCAGCCTAAAACATTGGTCAGTATCATGACCGTGCTGCTGGTGATATGCACAGTACTTGGCTGGGTTATGAGAGGGAGGGAGTGGATTCGGCAATGGCCTCGGCTCTAGGGGTTTTAGATGCCCCTTTCTGATCAAGACCCCCAGAGCCTTAGACAAAGGCATGTATAGTGGGGTGAAGGTTCTTTGGCCTCTAGGCTGGTATTTAGTGGTCTGGTTATTACTTCCGGATGCACCGGAGAAGGTTGTGGCTGCCATGGGCCTTGGAAGGGGAGGGAGAATGGTGGCGACCATGCTGACCTCCGAAGTTCTTGCGGTTGCAGCGCCACTCCGGCCTGCGTTATTGTTGCGGTTAAATGTTCTCCGGGGTTGCTCCCTGTCCTGGTCAATCAGACCTTGCTTCATCGTATCCTCAATTTGTACCCCCATCTCATGTACATCCGAAAAAGTGGGGAAGGGGAGTACAATCATTTTCTGCATCAATTTTGGTTGGATATTGCGCACAATCATCCTGATTTGGTCCTTATCAGTGGGCCTCAAAGTCATCATCGATGCCTTCGCCCTCCACCGAGTTACGAAATCTGAGAAAGTTTCTTTGGGCTCCTGCCTTGTCGTTTCGAGATCACGAGTTGTAATCTCGATCTGGGTATTGTACGAGTACTGTGCGACGAAGGCCTCGGCCATTTCATCCCAACTTCTCTTTACCTCATCTTCTAACTTCGCGTACCAGATAGCGGCCACACCCGACAGGGTTCGGCCGAACAGCGAAAGTTTTTGTGGTCGGGTTAGGCCCATTGGCCGCAGTATATCTGAGAATAACCGAAGGTGGACCATGGGATCCCCGGATCCGTCGAAACGATCAATCTGCGGCATCTTGAATCTATCTGGCAATGTTACGGCCACATCGGTATATCCGTCCTCGATATCCGGAATAGCCTTTACCCCTTGTGATTTCTTGAAAAGTTTCTCGAGCTTGCTCAGTTTCAGAGTTGTATGGTCTATTTCGAACTCGAAAGAAGAGTCCGGGTGGTTGGGTGTATGGGTTTTGGACAGTTGAGGCAGAAACGGGGGCGGAGCTGGCCCCGTTGGAAGGTCCGTGTCCTCTTGGATGTTCTGGATATTGGGTAAGGTGTTCTGGGTGTTTGGCAGAGCATTCTGGACAGTAGGTGCTTGCTCGGGTAACGGGACCCCTGGTGGAGGAGGAACTTGATGTGAGGCCGATGCTGTATTTTGCTGTTGCAGTCTAGTGATTAGCTCGGCCTGCTGAGCCATGACTGTGGCCTGTTGTCTAGAGAACTCTGCTTGGCGGGCGGCGTCCTCCTGCATTTGTTTCATGCTCTCTTGGAGCTGGCGCATCATTTCCTCCATTCCGGCTACACTCTGTTGATCCTGCTGACTGACGGGTATGTGTATTTCTATGGCAGAAACTAAAACCTCAGCCCAACTGTTCACTGCAAGGGTAGACCACTGTTCTGGTAACCTCTGCTCAAACACACTGCGTCTTCTTGGCCTTCTTCTGACAATTGGGGGTAGAAAATGAAACACTAGCTGTCCGTCAACCAAATCCTCGGATCGATTGAGCCGGCGACCTCTTGTCCAAAGTGCTTGGGGAATATCTACTAGGTCGGAAGCAATTGTGCTAGAACTGCCCTAGTAAAAAGATAAATAAAGCAATAAGGAAATAAATAAACAGATAAATGGACAGCCTAACAGCTTAAAATAAATGCATGACACACAGCCGGGCATAACAACACACGGTCGATAAGCTGAATACACACTGTCCTCAATCACTGATCATTATCCCTGAATCACTGTCCCCAAAACTGAATCTCTGATACCCGCAGATAACTGATTCTCAAATACTGACTGATGCCCACAGGCCTGATGCCCCAAACTCATAAACCGATACATGCATTCCCTGTAGAGACACACTCTGACAGCACATAACAGATAATTGAGAGCCAAAACACCCCTATGTTGGGGTAGGGTTTTCCCTGTCCTATTTTGTCAGGAGCTAGGGTTTCACTACGCACGCAGCGGTTTCAAACAACCTATAAACGGGTAAGCAACCTATCCTAGTTTGGAATGGTCACTATGGATCCGAATATGCACTAGGTCGAATGGTCAAAAAGGGTGCCCCGGTAAAACCGAGGTTTGTGTTCCCATACTGGCAGAGCCCACAACCGGTCAGCCTTATGATCATGTCTTGACAAGACAAGCCTCCGGCAAACCGTTCAGGAATAGCAGATGGCAAACACGGTGTCCTAGGCGCACTAATGCAAATGCAATGCAAAGAAACACACAAGTGTAGTCAAAAACAGATATCATGAGTTCGAGTCAAGTTCTCTAACTCCCCAGCGGAGTCGCCAGAAACTGTAGACGTCCCCCGAACGCCCCAGAAGGAACGAGTCCCCCCCGTTCCATTCGATATTGGGCCCACTACAGTTCGGACTCTCAAATTGTCACGGTTCTAAGTCTGAACCAAAGAGTCCAAATCCGACAAATCGTTTTGAGAAAACGGATTTTTTGAAAGAAGTGCCAAACATGGATTGCTTTGCCAGATACAGAGTCGCCACCTAAATATTTTATTTTGGGGAAATTTAGGAAACCATGACTCGTTTGCCTAAGGCCACGGGTCCGTCATCACCAAAGTTGCCTCGGCTCGGGAACTTGGGTACGATTGGGGAAGGTCACTTCGTGAGCACCCCCGCTCGCCCGATCAAAGATCGGCCTCTACTAGCCATGATATCTATTTTTGAATACATTATGCGTTCTTATTCCGATTATTAGCCTAGATTTACTATGTGATGCGCACAGCATACAAGTATAGACTGGATCGCCTGAATTGGAACAAAACATTTCATGTTTGTTTGTTTGAAAATGGTTTGATGGTGCTACTCGCAAGTAAGCTAAGATGTGGATTTGCCACCCTCGGGTAGGCTTAGAAAACATGATTTTGCCACTATCTAGTGGGCTTAAAACACACATTTGATGAATTGTTCCAATCCAAATAACCCAACCTTCACCCACAGGCATTCAGGCAGTTATATCACATAAGCATATATCCTCATGGTAAGCATGCTATTCATGGCAGTCACTCACACACATGCAAGGATGCTAAAGCATAAAACTTACCGAGTACTCCAAGCCAAAACAGAAGCTAATTAGAAATCCATGCATGATCCTAATTATACGGAAATGCCTAATGCAACACATGCAAAAATGCAACTATAGCAGGCTCGGCTATTCTAAGCATGGCATATGAAATGCTGCAGCTAACATGTATTCAACTTGGAATTGAAAATACAATGCAGTTAGTATGATGCGCCGAGCCCGGTGCATGCAAAACAGATGAATGAATGCAAACATGCTATCATACTGTATGCTAATTGAAACATGCCCTAATCTAACCATCATAAGCGGGTAAATAAAAGGGAGAAAGACGTGGGGTTGGAAGACATACATCACACACACGCACACTTATTACAACATTGCCCTCACGCAGAGGGTCCGAATAAATAATATACAGTCCCGAATGAATATTACAGCCCAAATATTTACAAAAATCCTAATTAATTACCAAATTAACTAAGAAAACAATAAACTGGCATGCAAGCCAGGGACTGCCTTGACTCTTCTTCAGATGATGGATGATGCATGTCCGGGTCGCCTTTGCACGGAAATCCACTGTGACGCCCCAATTAGCCTCTGTTTTGCAATATTTTTTTGGAAAGCGTGCCAAACCCCGGAAGACAGCTGATTCTTGATTTGCTGCAACAGAGAGCAGGAAAGGAGCATGGCAATGTATTTTCACACATGTATGCGTGACTACTCTTCAGGGAGTGTAGTCCTCGATCCTCGTGCCACCAATCACGCATATCGATGCATGATGGCCGAAGAGTCGATTTGCATGACTCAATATGGAATGAATGCATACATAAACACAACAAAACCTAAACTCCATCATGGATAATCCGGAGTGTCGGTGATTGGGAATTGAGACATGTTCCGTCACTCGAAGTACGAAACGTCCCTCGTTTCCCGTGCTCGAGCTAACTCCTATCCCAAGCACAATGAAATATGCATGACATGCATGAATGTAACTAATATACAACCTAGCATGCACAGTGCTATGAGATGGCATACACGATGCACGAGATAACATGGCATACACAATGCGCTAACATACAACCTAGCATACGCAATGCTATGAAATGAAATGGCATACTCAATGCACAATGGACTTACACCAACATGAGTGGACCTCAGCCACACTTACATAAGAGGCCATGCGATGAAAATGAGACAACTCGAGATGCGCGCACGTATGTACGCAAACCGAAGATCGACCCTAAGGCACAAAATGCCACTCTAACAAGACATGGCAAGGCATGGAATATGGCATACAAGCATGCAAATTTCAATACCGAAATACGATGCAAAACAGCCCCGAAACATGGCAATATGGTACCCAATGCACGGGATGAACCCGAAACACGAAACTAGGCATATGCATTGGCCTATAGCTATACAAAACATGCATTATTTGAACATGAAATGTGAAGACAGACTCAAGGCAGCCCCAAAACAAGCATATTTACAGTTTTAGGTAAGTCCAATCTAAGAACACAAATAGGGCTAAACTAGCATGCAAAAATGGCCCCAAAAGAGAGGTAATGGAGCAAGTGGCAGCTTGTGGCCCTAAATGGCTAAGATACCTTCAAAAAAGTTGAAGAGGGGCTCAAAATGAAGCACTTTACAGTTTACAACCGAGCCCAAAACAGTGAATAAATAAGCTTAAAATACCATGCAAAATAAGGCCTAAAAAGAGGTTTAAACACAAAGTGTAAAAATGGAGCCTCAAACAGAAAAAGACCCTTGATCAAACATGAAGAGGGGGTCAAAATAAGGCTATTTACAGTTCAGACCAGAGTCCAAAAATGCAAACACAAGGGGGTAACAAATCATGCAAAAATAAGGCCAAAAGAGGGATATAAAGGCAAGTGGCAAATGGAAGCCTCAAACAGTGATGATCCTTTCAATAATGTTGAATAAGGGCTCAAAATAAGCCACTTTACAGTTTATGACAGAGCTCAAAACAGTTTACACATAGGCCAAAAATACTACACAAGAAATAGGCATACAAGAGAGGTAAAGAAGCAAGTGCAAAAAGGAAGCCTCAAACAGTGAGAGGCCCTTAAACAAACATGAAAAAGAGCTCAAAAAAATTCCATTTTCAGTTAGGGTTGAAGCCCAAAAGTGTAAGAAAGAATGGCTAAGAAAGCATGCAAAAATGAACTCAAAAGAGGGGAAAAGAGGCTCACCCTTGTAGACCAATCTTTGACAACCTCTTGGCACAAGAAATGGTGCTCCTCAGCTCTGGAGAGCAGCTCCAAGTGGCTGGAATGGAGGTGGTGGTGTGGTGCTAGGTGGTGGTGTAGAAAGGGGGTGTAGGACTTGAGAGGTTTTGAGGGTTGGAAAAGGAGAAGATGAAGGATCAATGCAAGAGGCTTGGGGGAAATTTTTGTAACCCTCCAAATAGAGCTAGAGGGTCTGATATATAGACAAAAAGGGGAAGAAAAGGGGGGGAAAATGGGGGGGGAAAGAATTCAAGTTTCCCCCCAAAAATGCAGCCCCCCGGATACAAAATCTGGGGGGAAACAGAATGTATATTTGAACTGTACCAGTGGAGGGGATCATGGCCGGCTGGTTATTGGAGTTGCAGGTGGCCGGGCGGCTTTTCCCATGGCCGGCCGGCCAAGGGTCAAAAGGCTCAATGAGAATTAATGGCCGGCTATACCAAAAAAGGAGCCTCTCATGTGTGCACAACACAACTATGTAGTCAAAAACTAGAGAAAGTGAACCAGGAGAGAGAAAGGGCCACTTTTAGGAGGGGTTCAAAAAGGTCACACAGAATTACTGGCCGGCCATGTGATATTGGTGGCCTCCCAGGTGTGTACAACACAAATATGTGGTTTGGGGCAAGAAAAAGTGGCTTTAGGGTGGTCAACATTGGCTTTTAAGAGAGAAAAAAAACGGGCGACGGAGGGTGATGGAGGAATAAAACTGGTTGTCTGAACAATTGTTGGCCTCCCACCTTTCTACGACCTTCTTACCAATGAAACAGAGGTCCCTGCCAAAAATGAACCCAAACCGATGCAAAATGAAGGTTCGGGGGCCGAAACGCGCAGCCCGAGGCCCCGAAAACTGGCTGTTGGGCACGGGAAGTGGTGTTCGACCACAAAATTGGTTTCTCGAGCCACAGTGTCCCTCAAAAGGGAGCAAATAAGATGTATGCCAAAAACCGGAGCGAACGGAGGTGGTTAAGCGGTCTCGAACCGAGGCACACGGCCAACAGCTCCGAAAAATCAAAAACCGGACTCCAAACGGGCAAAATGGCCTACGACCATGAAACGTAGCCTACGGCCACTGAGAGATGATCTACGAGACCTCTCCCTCCCTTCGGGAAGAGAAAACAGAGAAAATAGAGCCTGGTTCGCAAACCGAGGCAAAGCGAGAAAGAGTCCGGAAGTCCGGAGGCAAGGCTCGCGGCCAAGACTCTGAACTCTCTGAACGAGCATGATATACAACATCACCAAGCGCTCAATCGGTGACGTCTGAGTCTTAAGGTCGGTCAAAAATGGGGTGTCTACAGGGAACCCTCAGACAGTTCACTATCTTCAGTACCTACTAAAACTCAAAGATCTCGGAGTAGTTTTCTTAATGGAGACCAAATATGACTCTCATCATATGGAATTTTGCTTCACTATAAGTTGGGTTTTACTGGTGGTTTCTTTGTGGACAGAGTAAGACGATTTGGGGGTTTGGCAATGTTTTGGAAAAAAGATTAATCTGTAGTTTTTCCACAAGGCACATTGATGCTATTGTAGAAGCAAGGGTGGGATCATTCCCTTGGTCAATCATTGGTTTCTATGGTCATTCGGAAGCCTCCAAGTGAGCTACATCTTGGGAATTAATGCACCGCTTGGCAGTGATGCCTAGGCCAACTTGGTTATTTTTGGGTGACTTGAATGAAACTCTCTTTTCGTATGAGGAACAAGGGATGCTTGTCTGCAGTCAGTCACAAATTGATGGATTTGGTAGGTTAATGAAGATTATAACTTAGTTGATTTACAATAATCAAACAACAAGTCTGATTCAGCAATGATTGGATAGAGCCTTCGTGAATGAGGATTGGCAAACTTCATTCCCTCATTCTACTTGTGAAAATCTGACCTCTTTGTGTTCTGGTCACAGGCTTATTCTAGTTTATTTAAACCCTTCACGACAGCCACTTTAGGTGGGTTCGAATGGTAAGCGTATCACTTTGAAGCAATGTGGTTGATGAAGGATGGTTACGAAACTCTTATGCACCAACATTGGTTTGTGGATTAGTTGTCAACTATAGAGGACTTTTAACGCAATGTAGATCAAGTCAGTTAGCGTCCCTCTTCTTAGCACCAAGAGGTTTTCGGTGATATTCCGCAACGGCTTAAAACAAAAATTTGGGAACTGAAATGTCTTGAGGAGGCCAATTCTTTGGTTGATTATGATAAAGATGAAACCGATAATCTACAAATTGCAATAGATAAGCTCTTAGATCGTGAGGAAATTTTTCATCACCAACAAACTAAATGTAACTGGCTTAAAGATGGGGACTGGAACACGGTAGTTTTTCATGCTAAGGCATCACAACAACAAGCAATGAATGGATTGATGGGATTTTGGATACCGCAGGAGTTTGGCAAACTGATATGGGTGTGGTGAGCCATGTGGTAATGAATTATTTTAAGGATTTGCTTACCTCTAATTAGCCCTAGAACTTGGATATAGTTCTTGACGTTGTTCAACCTTGTGTATCGACAGATATGAACTTGTTGCTGTTAAGGGACTTTACTAGTGATGAAGTTGTTAGAGCTTTGAAAGATATGCATTCTACAAAATCCCTAGGACCCAATGGAAAATCGACCCTCTTTTTCCAAAGATTTTAGCATATTGTTGGGCCTCAAGTAACGGTGGTGGTGGTGGGAATTCTAAATGGGCATGACAGTGTTGATTCAATCAATACATTTATTGTCCTGGTTCCTAAGGTGAAGAAGCCTAAGCAAGTATCCGAATTCCGACTAATCTCCCTTTGTAATGTGATCTATAAAATGGTGTCCAATATATTGTCTAATAGGCTTAAGATGGTCGTCCCTTCGGTGGTGTCCAAAAATCAAAGTGCGTTCTTCTTAGGCTAGCTCATAAGTGATAACAACCTCGTTACTTTTGAGGCATTCTATTACCTCAAAAAGAAAAGATCTGGTGCGGATGGGCATTTTGATATGAAACATGATATGAGTAAAGCTTTTGACTAGGTCAAATGAGAGTTTTTGAGGGGAATTATGCTGAAGTTAGGTTTTGTTATTGGTTTGGTGGACCTCATTATGAAGTGTGTCATGACTGTTTCGTACTCAGTCATCATCAATGGAAGCCTACCCCGTTCTTTCGTCCATCTCGTGGGCTTCAACATGGTGATCCCCTCTCCCCGTTCTTAGTTATTCTTTCTGTGGAAGGATTCTCTGCCTTTCTTTCGTCAAGCCGGCTTGGAAGATCATTTATTTGGTATTTCGGTGTGCTGTGGATGCCCAAAAATCACCCATCTATTTTTTGTGGATGACATGTAGACACCTCATTTTGACTAGCCTTAAAACTTGGGCTCTTTCTTTTGAACACCAGATGATGAAAGTCATGACTGTGCTATCTTTCAAATTCCTCTACAGTAAAGCCGAGTTCAAACTTTAATCCCAACCATACACCTATTTTGGCCAAACTACTTTAGACCTATTCAAAACCCTTTTTCAAAATATTCTGGTCATGTAATTCCAAACATTTCTACAATATTCTGAAGTTCGAATTTCAAAACTCCAATTGTTATGCTTTTTCAGTAAACCGAACAAAAGACAAAAAAGAGATGAGTGGAAAAGAGGATATTTCTCTAGAAAAACTATGTTTTCCCTTCAAAATAATGTGGCCATAAAATTTTTGATCTGGTTGTACATAAAACCTATGGCTAAATGAAAAGTGCTTGGCCGAATGAAAAACGTGTCGGCCAATTGGTTTGTTCGAAAAACAGAGTATTTTTTAGAAAATTGGCTTCCATGCACGTGGGAGTGCCATCTATCAATTTTCTAAGATATTTTCATTTCAAAATCTATAAATATCACCTCCCTACTTCATTTTTAAGGGTTAAGAATTGTTTCCAAAGGCTTAGAGGTTGTTGAGAGCACATACCACCTTGAACCCAAATATTTCCCACTTTTTCACCTTTCTCCTCGTACATGCACCACCCAACCACCATTGAAGTTTGAACTTGAAGCTTCTTGCTGAGAATTCAAGCTATATTCAAGAGTCTTGATGGTGCTAAGAAGAGAGTTTAATAACCAAAAATTCTTCCTTCTTTATAGATGTAGACTTTAAACTCTTCTTATCTATTTTATCTCATTTTATCTCTTACCAAACACTGGTTTTAAGAGTTTTCTTGTGCTTGAATATGCAATTTAGCTTGTAGAAGTGGAGGGCTTAGCCACCCTTCCATAGATGATGTTCCTTACTTCTTTGCATTTTCTCTTACTTTCTTACCTCTCACATACTTCATTTTAGAATTGTTTTTCATTATTTAGATCACATATAGACTTGTGTAGAAGTTTCTATGTCTTACTTTCATAGTTAAGTTGCTAGCTCCTTCATTTTCTTGAAGTTATAAGAGCTTCATCATTAAAAGTATTGAAAACTCTCTTCTCGATCTATTTTTATGGAAATGGATGTTGCATTCATATTCCATAAGTAAGAAGATGAGTCTTCAACTACTTTTGATGAGTTATATATATTTTCCTTACTTTATTTCTATTTTCTTGGAAGCTCTATAGAGCTTTCACCTAGAAATCCTGCCTAGAAATTTTGGCAATCTACTCTCTTTAATTAATAGCATGGATTTGGCTATTAATTTACCCTTATTCACAAGGAGATGAATATAGGTTTTCATCCATTTCTTTGATTGAATTTATAGCTTGCATTTTTCTTTATGTTCGCTCTATTTTCTTAGATGCTTTATAAAGCTTTCACCAGCTTTATAAAGCTTTCCCTAAGAAATGGTGACAATATACTCTCTCGAACTAATAACATGGATTTGGTTATTAATTTGCCTTTATTTACAAAGAGATGAATGTTAGAGATGAATATAGGTTTCCATTTATTTCTTTGGCTTGACTTTCTCTTAGCTTCAATTCCTATACATGTTAATTTTTGTCCATTTGATAGCTTTCGTACATATCATATAGCGTCTTTTGTTATTGAATGATGGGTGAAGCCTATCTACATCCTCCTTGAGCATCCTCATTATAGGAAGGAGTAGAAAGGGTGAACATGCTTTGAAAATGCTTTGTTTGCTCTAATTTGGCTCTGTTACACAAAAATAAGAATTTCCAGATTTTTTGTGTAGCTAGCCGCTTAATTGCACGGCTAGCAATTGTTTCATATGGCCAGACCATTTATTTGGCTAGCTAGATATTTTTTCAAGCAAAACAAAGTGACTCTCCTATAGCAAACAGAGCGATTTCCGACGGATGATCTCCTAGGCCCTTGTAGCTTCTATCCTTTCTATTCTATGATTTGTTAGATTCAGCTTTCATTTTGCTAAGTAATTATTTGATGTAATAAATTCCAACCCCATTTTTTTTCTATTCATTTCATTATAATTGTTTGATATAATAGCTTCCAACCCCATTTCTTTCTATTTATTTCATTATAGTTGCTTGTTGTAATAATCTCCAATCCCATTTCTTTCATTGCAAAGACTTGATGTAATAACTTACAACCTCCATTTTTTTCTATCATTTTCTATGTATGTCTTTCAATCCCCATTTCTTTCTATCCCTTTTATTTCCATGTTTTCCCTATCTGTTGATAACATCATGTTTTCTTTATCATCATCTTTATGCTTGCATCCATGTTTCATACATTTGTGTTCGACTCATTGGAATTTATGGACTTTATCATTTCCTATGTGATTTTGTGTGCTACCTCATGCTTTGAGATGACTCACATGTCATATATTAGTAGCCGAATCTCTAATTGCATCTTTGTGTATGTATTGCATTATGTATTGCATTAGTATTCTGCATATAGGATCATACATATTTTGCTAACTCTTTTTTTTCATCTTTTCGTTGGATGCAAGTAAATACATAAGTGAGCATTTATAGCTTTAGCATCCCGCTTGTACAAGATTTTCTTATTATATTAAGCATTCTACCATGCGGCTACTTACTTAATTGATCTGTCTCTATGATTACCAGTGGATGAGAGTTGTGTTGCTTGAGTTGGAATGGTATTGGTTCTTGTGATTGTGAGCTCAGTTTTACTTGAGTTGTACATTTTTTAAAACTCCTTTAAAATGCAATGAGATCACAGTATCCCAAAATGGGTGACATAGTCTATATCTGATTACTTCACATAGTAATTATAGCATTAATAATAATCAGAACATGAGCATATATTATTTATAAAACTCATATCATGGTTTAGTAGAGGCCGATCCTTTGATCGGGTGAGTGGGGGTGCTCAATTCATGACCTTCCTCCCTCATACCTAAGGTCTCAAACTGAAGCATCTTTGGTTGTAACGGACAGTGGCTTTTGGCACAAGCGTTATTTGTATTGTGATCATGTGAACAGATATATAGAGAATAGGAATTAAATCTGTCTAAATTAGTAAATCATAAGGTTATAATTAAATATTTGAATAGGGAATTAGAGCCTAATTCACATGAGTCCAATTAAGCTTAATCTAGTTTGGAGTAAATTAGATTATGATGAGAATGAATTATTTAAGTGAATTTGATATATGAAATTAAACTTAGAATTAAGAAGGGCATTAGGAAGAACTAATGAAGTCTTAATCCTAGTCAACAAAATAAGAAAAGGGAAATAAGATTTAGTGGGTTTTGTAGAGAAAGAGACACTTAAAGTAAGAAAAATCTAGAGAAGGGAGAGAGAGAAACTTCTAGAGAACTCAAGAGGAAAAAGAAGGAAAAAAGAAAGAAGGGAAATTAAGCAAATCTTCACCACATTAACCATCTAAGGTAAGAATCCTCCTCTAATTTCTTGAATCTAAGTTGTATTATCTATGAAATCATAAAATCTAAGTTGAATTAAGGAATTAGGTGATGTAAGATGATATTAAGAACCCTAAAGAGAAGAATTGTAAGAAATAGCTTAAGATTTTGACATACAGGGCATTCTTCATGTTCAATCACTTGTTTCTTGCATGGATTTTGAAATTAGAAGGAACTTCCATGAATTTTGAAGGTTTGGAACTCGAATTTACGTATATTATGATTTTACCATTTTTATTTTAGATTTTGATATTTTATTTGGAACCTTGGGTTTTGATTTGAACTTATGATTTCTATTTGAAGTTAGATTTGCCAAAGTCAGGTTGTCTTTGTGAATTTTGGGGCTTGAAATACATGAAAATGGAGTTGGTGTTTGAAAAGCTTGGGTTTCAAATACATAGCACGAGCGGCCTGAGGCTTCGCACGAGCAACTAGCCTTCCCCTGCACCAAAATGCATTCTGCTTTGGCGACGCACGAGTGGCCAGGCCACCGCACGTGTAGTTAGCAGGGCAGGCTCAGTTTTGTTTTCTTTTCATTTTTCTACCTTCTAGGCCGCCGTTTGCATGGTTTTTACATGTATTTCACATGCATGTGCATTTCATGAACTCAAAGGGAGTTAAAGAACGGATAAGACTAATTGAACGAACAAGTAATGAAACAACCGAATAGATTTAAGAACTGACTGAATGAATTGATTGTAAATTGAACATGTTATGCTTAAATGTGCTTCTATTGGTCAGACGTCGCGTCCGAGATACATGACTCAGGAAACCAATTGTGATTAACAACCTTGTAAAGATATGTTCGAATTATAAGTATTGTCTGACTTATAAAATGTTCTATTTCTGAAATGATATTTTATGACTGATTGAATGATTGTCCTGTTTTTTGAACTATATTCATGGCATCCTTAGCATCTGTCACTGCTATTGTTTATTGTTACTATTACAGAGATCTCTGTCAGTGCCAATTCTTGAAACTTTTGTTTACTGTATTGATGGCATGTCCATCAATTCTGATAGTTCGATCTTTATGACCTACTGTATTGTTCTACTATTAGATGTACCACGTATGACTGCTATGATTACAATATGAATCTATAAAGAGAAATTGATTTGCTGATGATAATGGATTGTTTTAAATACTGTAAGGACATCATTCATAATCCCTTTACACTGTTGTTATTCACTGGGCTCCAGCTCATTGTTTTATATATGTATGTAGGTGATCAAGTACATGACTAGACTTAGCGGTGTCGACCTGAATCCCATTTTGTCAAGACAACTTTTATGCCTCATTATGGGTTCCGAGCAGTTAAGCCTCAAGCTTTTTGGGTGGTTCAGGTTCACCCTTTTGAGAGTAGTTCAAGTGATTGAAATGTTTTATGACTTTCGTGCATATTTTGATAATGGGATTTAGATCCCCCAGTTTTTTTTATGTTTTGGTAGACAAACATGTCATAGATTAATGTGCATGTATATATATATATATATATATAAAGTTCATTTTGTTCCATTTAAGTCCTCACAGCTTATTAGACGTTTTATTTTATTATGTAAAGGCTTCCACTAGTCCCGATTACTACATTACTATCAGGCAGGCCTTTGGTAATATCGGATTACTGGGCGGTTACGGCGCTAAACCTATAGGGGCATGTTTAGGTCGTGACACTTAGTTTTCTCAAAATATTATGTGGCGACTCTAAAATCTGGTGATGCAGTCCATTTCTGACACATTTTGTAATTAATGAATTTTCTATAGATTTGCTGAATATGAACTCTCATTTATGTTTCACATTGCACTCATGAGACTAGATCGAAAATCGAGAGTCCGAACTATTGGGCGCGCTTCGATACTCCCGGGACATCCTACAATGGTCCCCTCTTTGGGTTTGCCATGGTAGCGAAGATGGGGCTAATTTTTTATATCCTTCAAAGCTATAAAGTTGCCTCTGGCCAGAATATTAACATGAATAAATCCTCTGTGTTTTAGCAAAAATGTCCTAGTATTTGTGCAAGAAGAAATCCCTGAGGCATTGAGTGTTGACAGTATGGTAATGGATGGTAAATATTTGGGGGTGCCATATTTTTCTTGGGGCAGTCAAAGAAAGTTATCTTCAATTATCTCAAAGAACATATTTGGTGGCGACTAAATAGATGGAAGGAAAAAATGTTATCAGCGGCAGGAAGGGAGATCCTAATTAAAGCAGTGGAGAAAGCAATTTCGACCTATATCATGTCATACTTCAAGTTATCCAACTCTTATGTCGTGAGATTGGCCCGATGGTGAGTTAGTTTTGGTGGGGACAACACGAGAAGCGCAAAAATATATTCACTGGAAGAACTAGGTATCTTCATGTCAGCCTAAGCGTGAAGGAGGCATAGGTTTTCGATCTCTAATAGCTTTTAATAAAGCGATGTTAGCCAAGCAAGGTTGGCATTTGTTACAATACCCAGATACTCTTCTTTTCATAATTTTAAAGGTATAGTACTTCCCAAATTGTGGGTTTTTGCAAGCTCAAGTGGGTACCAATCCTTCAACAACATGGCGAAGTATTATCGAGGTAACGTCTTTGCTAGAATCAGGCCTCCGATAATGGATTAGCAATGACAAATCAGTGCACATTTAGGGGGGATAAATGGATTCTGCGGCCTTGCGGTTTCTCACTCATTGTTCCCCTTCGAGTTCTGCCTTCGGATTCCATGGTTTGTGCATTGATTGATCGAGACAGAGGTACTTGGAATCATGAGCTTCTTCAAGCTAATTTTATTGGTTTGGATGTGAAGGCAATTCAAGACATTGCTATTTGTCCATGCTTACCTCAAGACAAACTGATTTGGCACTACACAAAGAATGAGATTTTTTCGGTATGGTCGGCCTATCATTTGGCAATATCTATGCAAGATAAGGGTAGCTTAGCAAGCACTTCCAATGATGGCGTAAACAGCAGCAATATTTGGACGCTAGTGTGAAAGATAAATGTGCCCAACAAAGTCAAGGTTTTTTGCTTGGAAGGTTCTCAATGACATTTTGCCCATCAAAGCTTTGTTGTGGAAGAGGAAGGTTGTAGGCTCTGCTACTTGTGATTTATGCGAGGCCAATCTGGAAGCTTTGGAATATTGTTTACGCGACTGCCCATAGGCTACAGAGGTATGGAATGAATGTCCAAGCTCTTTGTGGGGTGAGGTTGGCCTTTTATTGGATTTCTATCATGGGTCTAGATGGTCTCGCAACAACATGGGCCTCTTATCAAGATATTCTCATGATTTGTTGAAATATATGGTTTGGTTGCAACAATTTTGCTTTTAACAATCGGAAAACACTGGTGGCAGAGGTTCTAAATGGGGCTAGCAACTCTCTTGCAGAACTCCAACGTCTGGGTCATCATGTCATTGCTTCGTCAAACCAACGCCTAGTAGCAATGTAGAAGCCTCCACCTATGGGAATCTATAAAATGAACTTTGATGGTGCTTTATTCAACAAGCTATAGGTGTAGGCATTATTGTACACGACAACCATAGGTTAGCTATTGGTGCTCTTTCGGAACGTATTTTGGAACTGCTAAATGTTGATTGTGTTCAGGCTTTTAAGACTATACAATTTGCTATCGATTTGGGGCTTCGGAATGTGATTCTTGAGGGAGACTATTTAAGTGTTATTTTCGCCATTCTCAGCTTAGAATTTCTCTCTCATCCTTTAGGTACTTTGTAGAGGTAATCATGTGACATCGTAAATATTTAATTAATTTTAACACTAAGTTAATATCAACCAATCATGAGTATAATAATAATAATAATAAAAGTAAAATAAAATATTTAATTTTATGATAGTATGTGATAAAATGTAATTTAATTTACATTAAGAGTCATTGTGTATGAAAAAAAAAAAAAAAAAAAAAAAAACCAAGACCAGCAGGCACCTAGACCATAGGTAATACCCCAGGTTGTCGACATGGAGATAGGAGGGAGCTAATCAAAAAGGTGGCAAATTGATTGAGACAACGACCCTGTTTGGTAGGACTTATTTCAGCTTTTAGCTTAATTTAAGCTATTTTGATGTGTTTGGTTCAGTTTAACAATACAGCTTATAGTTTTTTGTAAGTCAAAAATCAACTTATTCTTTGAGTGGGGGAGGAGAAGCTTAATTTATAAGTAAAAAATTAGCTTATATTCACAGTTATAAGCTATAAGCTGTTAAGATATAAGCTGTGCCAAACGGGCCTAACATGTGGAATTGAGAGATGACGCACCTCTGATTAGCTCTAGTATAAATAGCGTGGTAAGCATCAGTAATCGGAAAAACAAAACAAAACAAAAAGAAGAAGAAGGTTGGTAAGCGAAGAAAATGAAAACTTTTAGGAAAACGGGAAGAGAAAAAAAAAAGGATTCAATATTAAGGTGAGTTATATTATACCTTAAGTAACCATAAAATTGTTTATTATCTTATGAATTATTTTATACAAGTTATGCTTCTTAAATTATATTAGCATCACAATTATATTATTTATTTTTATGAACCCTATTGGCTTAAAAATGGAAATCCATGGATATAACCATTTATTAAGTGTGTTTTTGAATAATTATTTTGTAAGTACCACCACGAAGGTCCCATGCCTTGGGGGGATTTAAATAACAATTGACCCTTTGATTAGTCACTTTAGTAACCCTCTGACAGTCCTATGCCTTGGGAGACTTAAATAACCATTGACCCTGTAGTTAGTCACTTTGTGACCCTCTATTTATCATGGATCCATTGACCTTTTATTCTGTTATGTACCGTGGTTATGATTATTTTATTTATATGATTTCTACATTATGATTCTATTATTTAAAATGATTGATTTATTTGAACCAAACTATTCATTGTTTAGCCTAAATAATTATCCATGTTGATTTGTGTACCCTTATGCTCGTAGTATAATATTTCTCACTCTCCATGTGCTTATAACTGTTAAACCCCTTTCAGGTGAAGAAACCTAAGGAGGAATTGTTTTATCCCTTTAACCAAGACCCAGACTTGAGATGAATATTGCGTTTTTCCTTTTTTTGGGGGGGGTGTTTACTTGTAATTATTAACTAACTCATGTTACATCAATAAAAATTTCCATGCACGCCTTAGACATTTATATGAACTTTTTATTTATTTATTTTAATTTTATTTCGCTGCATTATTTAATTTGTTAAATCTAAAATTTAAACCTTGGTAACTTTAGAATTTAGCTAGTTGTGAATCCGTCGGGATTGGGCCGTGACAAATCAAATCTGCTAAAGGGTCTTTCCAACACTGTGGTATTAAACATATTGGTTGTTTGGGTAATCGAATTGCTCGTGGTTTGGCTAGACTAGCGAAGTAATGGAAGCCTTTATTGGCTTGGATTGACGAAGTTCCAACCTCTATTTTGTCCATATGGTTCTTGCAGAGATACCAGTTTGATGTTTTGGCTCTTTGTTTATTCCCTCTAAAAAAAAGAATTAGCCTCCTTTTTTACTTTGTTTGGACCACACCACCCTTCATTTTTTTAATTACATCATAACATAAAATTTTAATTTCATTTTCAAACTAATCCCATAAACTCTAATCTTAATCCCAACCCATCCATCATCACTAGAAACTCCAACAACATTTTATCACTCCTTTTGAAATATTTCCTGTCACCCCCCAACTTTTTGTTTCTATCTCTTTCATGTTCCATCTATATCAATTTTGATCTTTTTCCTACTCTTATCTTTGTCTATCAATCTTCCTCTCTCTATCACTTTCTAGCTCTATACTGTTCTATGTATGTGAAGTTACAGAAAAGAAAATGATGGATTGGAGAAAGAAGACAAGTGGTTGGGGAGGATGAAGTGAGTCTCTAGTGAAGGAAAGAAAGCTAGAGGGAGAGTTGCAATTGAAGGGTCATCGGTGGAAGATAGGGAGGCTAAGGAGAGAGTTGTAGTAGAGAGGGGTCACTGGTAGGGAAATGGGGCTAGGGTTAGGGCTAGGCATAGCGGTGCTTAGGGCTGGGCATAGGGTTATCCGAACTGCACAACCTGTCTAATCCGAATTGATTCGCATACAAATAGACGGTTTTGCAAACACAATGCGAGCGGATGCAGTTTGTAATATGGCATAATTGCAGATTGTAGGCGGGTTGTGGGAATAACCCACCCGCACTTAGATTTTTTTTTATTTTTTAATAATAAAAAAAAAACTAAACCGTTGATTTCATTCATCCTATCCTAGATTTTTTGGCCAAAAGACCCAAACCCTAATTTCATGATACAAAAAGAAATGTTATAAAAAACATTGTTTTTGAATGTTTTTGTTTGTTTTTGTTTGCTCTGCGAACATTGTAGGAAATTGAATCTACTTCTTCATGGAGGGGAAATTGAATCTATTAATTACTTTTGAAATTGAGTAGGTGTTTAGCATGCACTAAAACAATGTACTTTTTTTTTTTTTGCATACATACACTTATTTGGGTCACATCAATCAACATCTCCTCCCTACTTTTCTACCTACTTTCTCTACTTTTTTACACATTTTTTTTATAAAAAGTCAAAAAGTGCATTTGTTTAGAACATTTCAAACCACCCCCAAATCAATCTTAGATTATATTGAATTTGGAAATTGAAATTGAATCTGGAAATTGAAAAAAGTCCAATCCGCAAACTACCCGCAACCACCCGCACATCAGCGAACCCTATTTGCACCAACCGCAATCCGCACTGCGGGCAGTTGCCGGTTGAATTTTTCCCAAACCGCATGTATGTGGGCAGGTCCAAACCGATCCGCAAACCATCCAAAACCGAACCGCGAACACCCCTAGCAGTGGTTGTAGTCGATGTAGGTCTCTCGGCAAAAAGGAAGTGATGTAGAACAAATAGCTGAAGAATTCTTGAAACAATTGGACCAACAAAAAGGCAAAAATATAAAAATAAAAAAAAATAAAAAACTCATATTGAGGGTAAAATAGTCACTTTTGTGCTGAGCTCAGAATTCTACCAAATTTGGTAGTCTGATTGAAAACAATATTTTAAATCAAAATCAAAATCATTTTCTTGGACACTTCGTATATTTCATTCACACAACAAATTAGGTCGATCCAATAGCTATAACTTATTCAATTTACTGAGTTTTTTACTAAAAAAATGGACAACAATTGTGTTTTTTTTATAAAAAAAACCCATACATTTTTTTATAACAAAAACAATAAATTAAACAAGTTTCAATATCATATTGACTTAATTTTTTTTTGTAGATGAAATACACAAAGTGCCCAACAAAATGAATGGTTCGAATCATCGAAACAATACTCGTGGTGAGCCCATAGGCCTAAATAGCCCTCTCTAGTGACTAGAGGGAATCTTCATCCTTTAATGTTTAAAAAAGAATTAGCCTCATTTTTTACTTTGTTTGGACCCCACCACTCTTCATTTTTTTAATTACATCATAACATAAAATTTTAATTTCCTTTTCAAACTAATCCCACAAACCTTTATCACTAGAAACTCTAACAACCTTTTATCACTTTTCTTGAAATATTTCCTGTCACCCCTCAACTTATTGTTTCTATCTCTTTCATTTTCCATCTCTATCAATTTTGATCTTTTCCTACTCTTATCTTTGTCTATCAATCTTCCTCTCTCTATCACTTTCTAGCTCTATGTTGTTCTACGTATGTGGAAGTTGCAGAAGAGAAAATGATAGATTGGAGAAAGAAGACAAGTGATTGGGAAGGATGGAGCGGGTCTCTAGTGGAGGAAAAAAAGCTAGAGGGAGAGTTGCAATTGAAGGGTCACCAGTGGAGACTAAGGAGAGAGTTGTAGTAGAGAAGGGTCACTGGTAGGGAAATGAGACTAAAAAGGGTATAGCGGTGGTTGCAGTGGATGTAGGTCTCTAGGCAAAGAGGAAGTAATGTAGAATAAATAGCTGAAGAATTCTTGAAACAATTGGACCAACGAAAGGCAAAAATAAAAAAAATGAAAATAAATAAAAATTCATATTGAGGGTAAAATAGTCACTTTTGTACCGAGCTCAGAATTCTACCAAATTTTGTAGTCTAATCGAAAACGACATTTTAAAACAAAATCAAAATCATTACTGTCTCAGCAATGATGCACGATGAATTTTAGCTAAGTTCCTTCATTTAAGTCCTCAAATTAGTAATTTGTCATTTTAAGAAAATTTTGTTTTAGTAATAACTTTATTTTGGAAATTTCACTTTTAACACCATCTTTTTTGGCATTTTTTTAATGTTAAGAAACTCCAAAGAACTGGCTAAAATTTTAGCCAATCACAACTCTTTTTGGGCCTTCCAACGATCTAGCTAAAAGGTTGGCTATTTTACCATTAGTTCTGCCCGCTGGCTACCTTTGAAGAGCATGAAGCACTCTCTAAGAGCATCTCCAACGGTAGTAGGCATTTTGCCTATCTAAATATTACTATAAAGTATATATTTTATTTTGCCTATCAATTGTTTTATGTTTCTACTCCAACCATGCTCTTTATTTTAACTATTTATCTAAATACTATTAATTTTATAGAATGCCATGTCAACAACAAAGATGGAGGGAAATGATCCTAATGATTGAATACATTTTGCCTAGCGTTGAAGGCTAGCTACATGTAGCTAGTGAATATGAGTTGAGCCAAAATGCCTAATGATATGCCTAGTGCATTGGAATTGAAAAAAGTGAATCATACTAGGCATTTTAACTAACAAGTATTATATGCCTAGTGCATTGGAGATGCTCTAAATCATATCAAAACCTTTTTCCCAAAACCAAAACACAGTGCTTTGAAAATAAAAGAAAAGAAGGTGGAAGAGAGTTGAGAATGTTAAGGCTTTTTTGGATCTAATTAAGATTGCCGATAGGTTCTAGATCTCTTAGAAGCAGCAATGAAGGAAGGACTAATCTGTGGAACAGTGAAACAACCATCGTCTCTCCATTTTCTTCCAGATTTGTTGTTGTTGTTGTTATTAATGGTAGCTTCTTTGGATTCCTTGAAACCGATTTGATTCCCAAAACCCATGTTTGGAGAAGAGTATTGATGAGGATATTAAGGCGGTGGAGCTTGAGGAACTCAAATTCCTACATTATTTGGGAAAGAAAATAAACCCAGATTGCTTTCCAACTTGAGGAACCTAAATCCCACAAAACCAAACCACTCGTATTTAGGTCAAGTTTGGCATCCTCCAAAAAAAGTCAAAAAGTCACTATCCTATTTAAGTCACATCATCTTACTTAAGTCACATCACCTCTCTAACACATCACTTCAAATCCAACCCAAATCCAACCCATATTTCATAAAAAGTCAAAAAGTGCACTTATTTAGTCTTCCCAAACTTGGCCTTATTATTACAAATTTACATTAGTAAAATATCAGCAATTACTATTTTTTTGTTTTAAAAATTAGTTTAGTTTGAATGATTAGTTAAAATAAAAAGTGTGGTAAGAATACAATAGCTAAAATAATTAGGTAAAATAAAGAGTGTACTATTTTTGCACTTTAGCTAGTAAAAAATAGAGAGTGTAGTTGGAGTTTCTCTTAGAGAAGAATTCCCTCCAGTCCAAAATCTGGGCTAGAGGGGGTTGTTTGGTCTCCTGGGGTCCATCACAAACCCCGTTATGATGATCTAAACTATTCATTTTCTTGGATACTTCGTGTATTTTATTCACATAAAAAATGAAGTCGATCTAATAAGTATATAACTTATTCAATTTATCGAGTTTTTCACTAAAAAAAATAGGACAACAATTGTGTTTTTTTAGATCAGAACCATACATTTTTTTTTATGACAAAAACAATAAATTAAACAAGTTTCAAAATCAGATCAACTTAATTTTTTTTGTGGATGAAATACATAAAGTGCCAGACAAAATGAATATTTCGGATCATCGAAACAATACTCGTGGTGAGCCCATGGGCCTACACAGCCCTCTCCAATCCAAATTTTGGATTAGAGGGAATCTTCATCCTTTAATGTTTTATAGTATTTCAAATTTGGGCTTAACTCAAACTTTTTACTTTTGTTATGTTTGGCATGAAGGTTTGGGTTGGATTGGGGTTATTTTAGTCACAAAAAAGCAAAATAGACTTTTTAACTCAATAAGACAAAATGTCACATCTAAACCATAATCATTTCATTTTTTCTCTCGCAAAAGTCAAAAAAGTCAAAAAGCCTATCCCAAATGAGACTTTTTAGTCCCATGCTAAAATAGCCAAAAAGTCAACCCACGTTCCAAATGAAAACTGTTGTTTTGGGAAGTTGGTAAAAAGCTGACTTTTGACTTTTTACCAAGCTTTTTGGCTTTTTTGGAAGTGATTTGGGAAGTTGGTAAAATTCTGGCTTTTTGCTTTTTAGTTTAATATTTATTTATGGTGTCAAATCAAATTAAAATAACCAAAATACCCTTACCCAACATAAGAGATTTATTTTTTAATTTTTTTTTCATAGGCCCTAATTTGTAATTTTAGGGCTGCGTTTTTGGCACTTCCCAAAGGAATTTTGTTGCGTTTTTGGCAACCACGTTTTTGGATATTTTGTCCAAAAACGTGACTTTTTACTATGTTCCAAAAATGGCACTTAATAATTTTCTGTTTATTTTCATATCTATCAAGAAATTAGCCTAATTAATTGTTCTTTGTTTAGTTAGGATGTCACTTATTATAAATAATGGTATATACGTTAAAGCAAATCAACTTTTGATCAATATAATTCAAGCTCTTTTTGAAAATTCATTTGTTCCTAGTGGATTCAAGGTGTTTTTCATTTGCTAGAACGATATACAGCCTTTATGATATATTCCGCTACGTCAAGGATTATAGTCGAGTGATTGTCGATAGAGGTATAGGACTAGTCACTGAAAGTGGTAGTAATGGCAACCGAGAATAGAAATAGGGGCTTGCGTGTTAGAAGTAGTGAGGTTTCAAAGAAAGGGGTATTGTTGGAATTATAGTAGGGGTTCAAACCCCCCCCCCCCAAAAAAAAAATATTGCAATTTGATGGGTAGGGTTAAAAAAAATATAGTAGACCCAAATGGAAAGTGTGAAACTATTAACAACACTCCTAAGTACCTCATGAACTAACAAATGTAATTTATTTTATATTTTAAATCTAATAGTAATACCATCATTTTAATAAGTTTATCTCTCAATCTCATTATATTCGTAATCTTATTCCACAATGACCTTATTATTTATGTAAAAAATTCAAAGAAGTTTAAATATCCGTTGTATTTGAATTCAAAACCAATTAAAATCAAAATAGAATAAAGAGGAAAATAATATTTAAAAAAACAGTGAGGCAAAAAAATTACAAATTAGTGGAATCTAATTCAAATTACAAAATGATAGAATTCATCACTTTTAAAATTACAAATTTATCCTTAATTTCCCTTTCTCGTTCTAATGCAGGTTTGGCAACACAACACTTTCAAAAAGTTAGGCCATAAAAATTGGCTTGCCAAACAATTTGGGACTAGTTAGACTTTTTTTAAGCCAAGGCGTTGCCAAATTTGACTTTAAGGATTAGTTTGGAAAGCAATTTTTAATTTTTTTTTTTTTGGATTTTTACCCAAAAAAAAGGTGCAAAATTTTTGACTTCCTTTATATGATATTTAATTTTTTTGACTTTTTAATTAAAATTTCATATTCATAAACCCAACCTTTTAGTCATAGGGTTGTGCTACAATGTAATATATGTTTACGAAAAAGAGAGTTATATATGGAGAAAAAAAATGTTACAATATGTATGTTATCTTAATATATTTTACTTATATCATCATTATATTTATTGAAGAGATCTCACCAGTCATATTTATTGCCAATGCAATGATAATATATTATCAATAGTAAACAAGATGTGGTAAGATATTGCAGCATTAAGGGTTATTTACTAAACTCCAGACATTTTCAAATGGAGAGGCTCCTCTCCAGTTATAGGAGGGTGTTGTTGGGCCTCCGTGGACTTATCACAGAATCCGCATCGATAATCTAAATCGTTCAATATATAGGCTCGTTGAGTACTTCATTCTTGTATCACGTTAATCAGATATCGATAACTACTTGATTAGATCACATTCGTATAAATAGTTTATTTTAAAAATTATACTTATCGTTGACACAAAATATTTATTTTAAAACATTTTTTAATTTTATTACAACTTTTTATTACATTTCCCATATTATCAAGTTATATTAATTTTTTTTAGTGTTTTTGAATTTGAAATAAAAATAGGGAAATATATGGATGTGTCTTTTCACGACTATATTGGTTGTGTAATACATCTCTCTATTTTAACCATGTAATAATGGGATTAGATCATATTTTCAAAATCCAATTTCAAGAAATAACTTGATTTAATATAAGACTTCAAAAAATATTCTAAATTAAAATAATAATAAAAACCTTGTATTCAAAAAAAATTGTTTAAACATAACATAAAATTTAGAGTAAATTACACTTTGCCCTTTCATGTTTGACCAATTTCTCACTTTGGCCCTTAAAATTTATTTTTTTTCACTTTAGCCATTCATGTTTCAAGTTTTTCCCAATTTACTTCTAAAGAAATTTCTGTTAGAAATAAACAGAAAATGACACATTAACAATCACGTAACATAAAAATATTTTATTGTATATAACTCACATCTTTAATATAAACTTAAACTTTAATATAATAATATTTTTTATGTTATGTGACAGTTATTATGGCATTTTCTATCTAATTTTGAATAGAAGTCAGCTTTAGGAGCAAATTGAGAAAATTTTGAAACATAAAGGGCCAAAGTGATAAAAATAAACTTTAATGATCAAAGTAAGAAAGTGGTCAAACATAAAAGGGACAAAGTGTAATTTATTCTAAGTTTTATAATAAAAAATAAAAAACAAAAAATCCTTATCCATCCACCCAATTGTAGTAGAGGTGCAAATCAAGTGGGTTTGAGCAAATTGAGAGGTTGTATAAATCCAATTTGAATTATGTTGAGAGCTCCCTATACTCGCCTAAGTCCAAATTATAAACAAGATTGTCTGTTCAAGCCTAACCTGATTAAGTCTGAATTGCCCGAATTATACAAAAATTTAAGTTTTATTTTAATTTTATTTATTTATTTATTTTTAGTGTAACTAAGTAAATTAATTTGTAACCCGATGGGTGTAGCCAACTGGGTAAGGCCTTGGGATATAACCTTGAAATGCCAAGTTCGACTCTTCCCAGGGCTAACCATCTGGATAACATCACATATGGTTAATAAGACGAACCTTTCAAGTTTGGACAAATTGTATCCAATGTCAAGAGTGTGGGTTTGAATTTTCGCTTGTGTGCAAGTCCGCGACTTACCGCTATATAGTTAAATGGCTCTGCTATGTGGTACGACCTAAAGATAACCTCTAGGCCCTCGGTTCCTTAAAGTTTAGCCTATAGGTCACTCTTTTGTAGTTAGGCCTTTTTTAAGTTAATTAATTTGTTAAAACTTGACTCTATTAACAAAATTTTTTTATAAAATTATTAATAATATCAAGCTAAATAATTTATGTAATATAAAAGAGATAAGAATCAATGTATCACTACTGTAGTCCTTACAATTTCTAAGTAAGAAAAGAAAAATATAAGGCTTTGTATTGTGTTACTTCTGTTTATCCAATATGATTTAATAATTTAAATTATTTTAATATCATCCAATGACTAATAATGTACATATAATTAATATTTTTATAAGCTTTGGATTACTTGGATTGCATGATGTCTTTGTCTAAATCTGTCCAAATTTAATTTAGACTTTTAAATTTTTGTCCAAACTCATATTAAATTCAAAAATATTTTATCCAAATACTAAAAAAAATTAGGCCTAACTTTGAGTTGTTCAGCTTGAGTCTGCCCATGCACCCCTAAACTAAAGCATATATAAATTGACAAAAAACGAAAGAAAGAAAAAAAAAAACACAAAACAAAAAGTAACTTACATTCACACCCTCACGTTTCCCTTCTCTAAGAGGTTATTTGAAATGTCATAAATAAGTGTACTTTTTTAACTTTTTGAATTAAAAAGTAGAGGAAAAAAAGATGGTGGTTTGAGATAATTTTTTGACTTTTTACGAAAAAATATGTATTAAAATATTGTATAAAATTATAAAATTACGAAATTACCCTCGCTGACATAAGCAGCAATATTGCGCTGCACAGTTTCTGTCTCTTTTCAATTTTTTTTTTTAAAGGGAAATATGTGGCTACAAGTGTGCCACGTTTTCAATTGACTTGGGATGTGTGGCTACACAGTTTTGTACAGCACTGTTTGCTTCTTTTTTTCTTTTTTTTTTGAATTGATAGATTTTTTGCCAAAGAAAGAGGTAAGTAGTATGATTTTTTTGTTTTTTTAGTGACTTTTTGGCTTATTGATTTTTTTTTGTGATGCCAAACCAGCCCTTAAAGTCATATTATAAATTACTCCCTCTTGTTGACTGTTAGTTGACCTAATTGAAGTTATTATGTCAGCTGTTAAATTTTCTTAAATACCAATTTTACCCTCACTTTGTTTCATTTCTCTTACTGTATTTATTTATTGAGTAAATTACACTTACATTCCTTGAGGTTTGGATTTAATATATATTACCCTTGACGTTTGGGAATTTACACTAATCTCTTGTCATTGTAATTATTTAGACGGAATGAAGATATTGAACTCATGTATTCTCTATTTTCTTGCTTTGCTTTATTTCATCTTTTTTTTTTCCTTTATTTGCTTTACTCTTTTTTTTCAATGTAATTTTTTCTATTTTTTTTATTAAGAGTTGTTTTCTTTTATATAATTATGGAAGTTTGTAAAATTAAACTATTAACTACAGAAGTAAAAATGTAATTTTCAAAATATCAAAGGATGAAATATAATTAAAGCAAACCTCCAAAAGTCTCAGCATAATTTATCCTTATTTATTTTTTTCTCTCTTAAGGAAGACACCCGAGAAGCACCATGCCCTCATTTCATATCCCTTCCCTCTAGGGCTGGGCAACAAACCCACCCGCCCGCACAAACCGCCCGACCCTACCCTACCCGCAGTGCTTTGGGCGGTTTCGATGTAGGTAGGCAGGCGGGTGCGGGTCAAGAAATTCGCAAAAGATTGGGTTCGGGTCGAACTCGACCCGCCCGCAACCCGAATCTTTTTTTTTTTTTTAAAAAAAGAAAAAATAACTAGTTATTATTATTATTTTTTGCATTTTCGATGAATGGAGATAACTAGTTATTATTTTTATTTTTACATTTTGGATGAAAGTAAAATTTATTATATGGGCACTTATATACATTATCATGATCTAATGATATTTAAATTAGTGTTACTAGTTTGACTTTTGTTTATATATATAAAAAAAAAATCATTATATTCCATTAGTCTAGTAGACACAGTTAAATATGATATTTTGAATTGTCATTCTATTATCACATTATTGCATATTAAAAACTAAACAGTGAAGATTAATCCACTATTAAAATTAGTGTTACTAGTTTGACTTTTAAGGATTTGTTTTTGCATATTTAAATTGGTGTTACTAGTTTGACTTTTAAGGATTTGTTTTTGCAAGCTAAGGAGGAAGATTAATTACTATCCTCAAGCATGGTTCCATATCGTCTTATCTAACATGTGGACTATTTATTATAATCATGAATTGTATATCTTGTAATTTAATTTAAAACTCTTCTAAAAAAAAAAAATGTTTAGAAAGTAACAAAAAATATCAAATTTGCTTAAGTTAAAAAAAAAATAAAAAAAACTAAACCGCAAACCGAACCGCACCCGTCCGCACAAATCGCGAACCGCATTGCGGGCAGTTGTGGATCCATTTTTCCCCAATCGCATAAGTGCGGGTCGGGTCAGTTTTGACCCGCACCCGGTCAAAACCGACCCGCGAGCAGCCCTACTTCCCTCCTCCACTATAACTACACTTCCTGCCTTTCACCGTTACTACCTCCCATCGAGATGGGAATACACAGCTTCTGTATATATGAAAATATATGTATACGTATATATAACTTTATTAAAATTTAGGAAATGAAATATATATATATATATATATATAAGATTATCAAGCATATAAAATTTTATAAACAATAAATTGTTTATCAATTTTATATATAGGTAATATATAAAAACTTTTTAGAGAAATTACACACTAGTGGTATGTTAGAAAATATATTACAAAAAAAGTGATAGGCTTTATAAATATTAATAATTAAAATTATAAATTTTTTCACTATTTTACTAAGCTTTTTCTTATTTTGATGTATCTATATATAATTGACAAATAATTTACTGTTTAAGAAAATTTTATATGCTCCAATTGTGATATTTGGTTTTTAGGGGTGAGCATGGTCCGGATTGGACCGGATTGGGATAAAACCAGGACCAATCCGTTATTTACGGTTCCTAAAAAATTGGAACCAATCCAATCCGTTTAAATCATGGAACCAATCCGAACCAATCCATTTAAATACGGATTGGATCGGTTTAGGACCACGGATTCACATAATTAAATAACAAAAATATATATATAACACTTGAATTTCATAAAAATATAAACATAGCGCTATATTAGTTCCATAATAGCAACATGTTTTTCTATAATAACGACATACTGTTCTAGAATTTAAACAACCATAAGAAAACTGGTTTCACCATAAGTATTTAGACCATTGCAAATTAAAACTTAAAACTAACAAACAAAAGTAATAAAAGAAGATATTATACGATTTTAGGTTTGAGTTTAGATTTTACATAGAATAAGAAAAGATACTATGGGGGAGGATGTATAATAAAAATATAGACTATTTGTATACGGTCCGGATCGGTTCCAATCCGTAACCGTGAGATTCAATCCGGAACCAATCCGTGAACTACGGATTTTTAATTATTCAATCCGGAACCGAACCACGGATTCAAAAAACCAATCCAAACCTATCGGATTGGACTGGACTGGATCGGATTACGGATTTCACGGATTCCTTGCTCAGCCCTATTGGTTTTGATCTATTATAGGAATGTTATGACAACACGCAAAAAAAGTCAAAAGTTAGTTTTTAACCTATTTTGAGTCTCATTATCTCTCACATAAAACGGTAAAAAAAGTCAAAGAAGTTAAAAAAATTAACTTTTAACCACCTTTCTAAATTACATAGTATTAATTATTTTGTTTATGATTTACCTTGCGTGGTGTTTGAAGATAGAGAGGGTTGATACTAGTGACAAAGGTTGTACAGGGTTTGGTTTATTTTTTAAAAAAGAGATTAGAGAGAGACAATAATATGACAAATAAGGATAAAATAAGTATTTTAAACAATTAATTACTTATATTAAGTATTTTTCATTAGTTGACTTAATAGTTAACTAAGATCTCGTTTAGAAATAAGTTATTTTAATAATTTTTTAATATTTTGATTAAAATATGAGGTAAAAAAATTTATATGTTTGAAATGATATTTTAATTTTTTACAAAAAGATGTTTAAAAAATAGAAAAAAAAAAGGAATCTTTGATATTTTCATATAAGTTATAAGGTTTATAATTTTTTTAATAATATTTTAACTTTTAAGTTAAAATTGTTGTAGCTCCGTTTGGAAAGTTGGTTTAGAGGCTTTTTTGGCTAAAATATTCACAAAAAATAAAATAGACATTTTAGTTCAATAAGACAAAATATCACATTCAGTCCATAATCATTACATTATTTCTCTCACAAAAAAGTCAAAAGTCCTTCCCAAACCAGACTTTTTAGCCCCACGCTAAAATAGTCAGAAAGCCAAAAAGGCAACCCACTTCTCAAACGGAGCTTGTTTGTGTTTGGTTTGAGTTTTTTATAAAAAAAATTTGAAAAATGATTTTTTTATTCTTCGTATTTTTTATTTTTAGTGAATATTTTTAAAATTTTAAATATTTTTTTACTTTTTTAAATGTATATTACTTAGATGTATTTAAAAACTAAAATATTTGTGAAAAAATATTTTTAAAAATTAGTAAATACATAAAAATACGAAAAATATATTGAATTCTCGTATTTTCTTATATTTTTTATATTTAGTGAATTTTAAAAGATTTTTTATACAAAAATTATACTTTTTATGTGTATTTATATTGGATATGCCTAAAAATTAAAAAAAAAAAACTTTAAATATTAAAAAAAATTAATAAAAATAATAAAATATGAAAAATAATAAAATAAAATTTTCTCAAAAATATTTTTGAAAAATCAAAAACAAGCAAAGTCCCAAACCAGGCCTAATGCAAGTTTTAAACCTTTAAGAAAGAGATAATTTTCAAACGTGAGTGGATATAAACCTAAAAGGTGTCAGTGTAATTTACCGTAGGGGTGAGCAGCGGATATACCGATCCGTCAAAACCGACCGAACCAAACCGATCCGCCGCATTTTGGACGGATGCGTGATGACGAGCGGACGGTTGCGGATTGATTTTCTCAAATCCGCCAATTTGGCGGACGGATGGCGGATTTGAGATTTTTTGGCCGCAATCGAACCGCCAAACCGCCAAATCGCGAGCACCCCTAGTAATTTATAAGACTTTGTATTTTTAATTTGTTTAAATATTATATTTGTGTTTTCAATTGAAAAAGAGTTTAAATATTCTGTTGAAAAAAAGTTTTCAACTTGAATATATTTTTTGAATTGAAAAAAATAAACGTATTATTCATATATATTTTTTAGTTTTTAAATGTAACTCTAAAAATAATAAATAGAAAATATGATATATGCTGGTTGGTTTTTGTTTTCAAAAACATATGTAGATGTAACAATACAGAGACATTCAATCTCTACTACTGCTCTGTTCATGGTTTTGGTGATTTGAATTGTTATTATATTTTAAGAATCACAGATTGTAATACTTTATGGGGATGAATCATACTGTGATTGTAATATGTGGATGAGGCATGCAGTGATCATGATATTCTAAAGTTCCAAACTTTTTTTCTTTGGATAAGGCATACAGTGATTGTAATATTTTTTTAAGTCATTGACTGTAATACTTTCTTTTTCTTTTTTTTCTTTTTTCGTTTGAGGAAGTGCACAAGTTTAATTATGTTGAAAATTTATAAAATTTTAAACCGCCAAACCGATTCGCATCCATCCGCCAAACCGCCAATCCGCTCAATCCACATCCGCCGGATTGGCGGACGGATGCGGATTGATTTTCTTCAATCCGCCAATCTGGCGGACGGATGGCGGATTGGAGGTTCCGTGGCCGCAACCGACCCGCGCCCACCCCTAATTTACCGAGGAAGAAAATATACAACAACAAATCCTGACCGTACAATGGAAACCACCATCAGACCGATGCTCGGACTATACCGTCAAACAACGTATTTTACGGGAAATTATTCATCTCAATATTTTAAAAATCGGACCGGTGAGAGAATTGAAAAAGAGATTGGGTGGATAGATCATCAGTTCAATCGTCGGGTTGAACCGGAATCAAATCGTGACGTAATAAATATATTAAAAATATATTTAAATAAAAATATAAGTAATAAAATTATAAATTAAAAATATTAAAAATATTAAATTATCTTAAATATTTGTCGTAATATTTTTTTTTACTAAAAAATATAATAATATATTTTAAAATATTATTAATTTCAATTTTGGAAGATGAAATCAAATATTTAATATTCCCTCCATATGTTTTTAATTCAAATAATTTGATTGAAATGAGAACAAAAATTTTGGAGGGATATCAAAATTTCAATATTCCCTTCAATACATTTGATTGAATCCCACATGAATTTTTTGAGTTTTTTTTATTGAAAAATTTCTCAATCTCAATAAAAGAAGAGATTGATTGAGAAATTTTGATGTCTCAATAAAAGGAGAAATTTCTCAATCTCCTTTTATTGATATTCTCCTTTTATTGAGTTTCTCAATCTCAATAAAGGAGAATATTGATTGAGAAATTTCTCAATTTTTTTCACGATTAAAATTGAGAATATTATAAACTGATAATGTTCTCAATTTCAAATTAAAATTCAAAAGAACAATGTAGTCAAGTACATAGGGTTACAATTTTAAATCTGGTGAATTTTTTGACTTGGAAGGTTGCAATTTGGGGTTCGATTCGAAGCCCTGGTGTGATCTGCGTACTTCTTGACCTATTCTTGGTTCAATTTGGTGGAACTTAAGTAGGTTTCACAGGCGATCCGAAATGGATCCAGATTTGGATTTCGATCGTTGTCATTCTCAAACAAGCCCGAGAGATCAAATCCTTGTAAGAGAGATGATATCAAAGGCATTCATGCAAGTCGGCTTCATGATCATGGAACTTATTGTCGCCTCTCCTTTCTTCTTTTCTATGATTTTTGAATCGAATTCAAATGCTTCGTTGAAGTCTAGAAGGCTGCGAGGTGTGTTGTCGTGTTCGTCTTGAATGGGCAATGGGACTTCAATTTGTTTGAATCCTTTCTTGAACCATGAATTGTCCATGAGCTTGGCTACTGTGATTCTTGTGCATGGATTCGTCGAACTGAAGTTGCGTAGAACTTTAAATTGCAACTGTGAAGAGAGAGAGAATGAAGACAACAATGATGTTATTGGGCTATTAAAAATTAATGGGACTTGAAAGAGTAAATAATTTTATTTAGAACTTAATGGATTATAAGTTCACAAAATGAGACTCGTATGTAAATTTACCTTTAATCAATTATTATTTAATATGTCTCTTTATATTCTTAATCATCCAATATAATATTGTACTTATCTACCTTCTTTATCAATCACAATATTATAAAGGATAAATTATAAACACATCTTCTGAGATTTACTTAAATTACAAATTATCTCTGTAGTTCTAGAAATTACATTATGCCTCTTAGATTTCTAATTTCATAATAAATAGTTCATTTTATTAATAAATTATCAAATTAATTAATAGTTTTTAATAATATTAAAATTTTATTTAAATTAATAATTTAGATAATTCTGTTATTGTATAGGTGAACAGTTGAAAATTTTATTTTTTTAATTAATTCTGTTAAATAAAAAATTCTAACAATGAGGTATTTGTAATTTTTCAAATTACAGAAATAATTTATATTTTAAGCAAACCTTAAGAAATGTATTTATAATTTATCCTATTATAAAATATTACGTGTCTATATTCTGAAATTACTTAGGCGCTGTTTGGGAAATTTGGTTTTTGGTTTTTTATTTTTTATTTTTTTTACTAAAAGACAAATTTGTTACAAAACTAAAAAAAACCAATTCAAACATAATATCACATTAAACTTCGTAATCATTTCATTTTTTATCTCACAAATATCACATTCAATCACAAAAAAATTTAACTATTTTTCCAAATATAATTTTTTTTTTCTTCCAATCATACCATACAACTAAAAAAATCTTAAAAAAAAAAAAAAAAACCTACGTCCCAAACACCCGCTTAATAATTATCCGTATTTTACAATCTAAACACACACAGCCAGCAACCCCTTCCTTCCATCTCACTGCAATCCGTCTCCTCTGTCTAGAATTTGCCTTCATTATCCCTTCCTCTCTCTCTCTCTCTCAACAACAAAGCACAACCCAGATCACAGAATCACAATTCTCTGAACCCATTGCAGCACAACACCAAGCTCTCTCTCTCTCGACATGAGTTCAGATCCAGACAACAAGCCCATGCCAGTTCCAACTCAAGAAGAAGACCCACCAAACCCAACCACTGCTCTTCTCACCTTCAACACAGACCACCCTTCACCTCCTCCTTCAAAACCCACCACCACCACCGTCCTCTTCATCTCTCTCCTCCTCGTCACCTGCATCGCCTTCTCCGCCGCCATCGCTTTCGCCTTCCTCTTCTTCTCCTCCTCCTCCTCCACACCCCAGTCTCACAACTCTTCTTTCACACCCCAGTCTCACGACTCTTGCCCCAACCAAACCACCGAACCCATCGCCGAACTCGCTCGTCCACTCACCAAACTCACTCACCCAGTCGTTCTCTTGGTCTCCTCAGATGGGTTTCGATTCGGGTACCAATTCAAGACCCAAACCCCCAATATCGATCGCTTGATCGACAATGGTACCGAAGCCGAAAGGGGTTTGATTTCTGTGTTCCCAACTCTAACATTCCCAAATCATTACTCAATTGTCACTGGTTTGTACCCTGCTTTTCATGGGATCATCAACAATTATTTCGTTGATCCACACACTGGTGAGGGTTTCAATATGGGAAGTCATGAACCCAAGTGGTGGTTGGGTGAACCCTTGTGGGAGACTGTGGTTAACCATGGCTTGAAGGCTGCAACCTATTTCTGGCCTGGTTCTGAGGTCAAAAAAGGTTCCTGGACTTGCCCTAAGAATTTCTGTAAGTTTTACGATGGTTCTGTGCCTTTCGAAGAGCGAGTCGATACGGTTTTAAACTACTTTGATTTGCCAAATGATGAAATTCCTGTGTTTATGACATTGTATTTTGAGGACCCGGATCATCAGGGCCATCAGGTTGGTCCTGATGATCCTCAAATCACTGATGCAGTTGCTAGAATTGATGACATGATTGGGAGGTTGATTCAGGGTTTAGAGAAAAGAGGGGTTTTTGAGGATGTGACTATAATTATGGTGGGTGATCATGGAATGGTTGGTACATGTGATAAAAAATTGATCTTTCTTGATGATTTAGCACCATGGATTCAAATTCCGAAGGATTGGGTTCAATCCTATACTCCATTGCTCGCAATCCGCCCACCATCAGGCGTCTCTCCATCGGATGTTGTGGCAAAGATGAATGAAGGATTGGATTCTGGGAAAGTTGAGAATGGAAAGCAATTGAAAGTTTACCTCAAAGAGGATCTGCCTAGTCGGCTGCATTACTCGGCAAGTGATAGAATTCCACCGATAATAGGGTTGATTGAAGAGAGTTTTAAGGTGGAACAGAAGGGATCTAAGAGGGCAGAATGTGGAGGAGCACATGGGTATGACAATGCATTCTTCTCAATGAGGACTATCTTTATGGGCCATGGTCCTCGGTTTGCTAGGGGGCGAAAAGTCCCATCTTTTGAGAATGTACAGATATACAATTTGATCACTTCTATTCTCAATATACAAGGAGCTCCTAATAATGGATCTGCATTGTTTCCCAACTCTATTCTCTTACCTAGTCACTGATGTCCGTGGAGCTAGCACTCCCAGGTCTCCCAGTACAACATGTTACAAAATAGTACATCGATTTCCAGAGATGGGTCCAAAAGTTCAATCTGTTATGAAGCTGTAACCATTCTGCTGTATGATGCATTAGCTGAAATATATCATGATGGAAGCAAGCTTTACAAAAGGTAATATATCTGTATTTTTGGCATTCAGCTCGGTTATTTTTGCAATTAGGCAGAGTAAGTTAAATAATGGTGTCCGTTCCATTTTCTTGGCTCCAATATTTTGATTTCTTGTACATTGTATAAATGCAACCTTGAATCTCAGTTGTGATAATTATTTTAATTCTGGTATAGTGAAATGCCACTTGGATGTTTGGACATGTTCTATTTTCATATTTTAGGATTTCCTTTGTTCCAACGAATTTGGATACATGGCTTAATCCGGAATCGCATAGTCAGTTTGATCATGTTGTGAGTGTGGCAATGCCAATCTGCTTGGAGGACTATGCTGTCAAAAAACCAAGGATGTGCACTATTTTAATGACACAAAACAGAACCATGGTTATTGGACTTGTAGTGGATCGTGTTTGCTGTTATGAAACTGAAATAAGACGTATACCCTAAAAGGCGAAAATGATGCACGCTAGTTTGGGGACATTTAATATTGTATCAGATGGAAATGTTATAGCTATTGTGACATCCATTTTGTCTGCTATGAACCTAATTTAGCCTTGGCTTGGTGTTCATCCATCTCTTTCATTACTTGCATTTGATTCCATTCTTGTTTCAATGTTAGCAATATTGGCACTGTGGGTTAAGATTTTATTCCTAGGCCTTTTTAGTTTGAGCAACCTTGAAGAATAGATGGGGCTTGCATGTGGGCATTGCAGCAAGAGAATGCTGCAGGACAGAGATGATTGTGATTTATTATATTTTCATCTGATCTGAAATTTAAAATCTTTTGTCTCAGTATAGGTTAGTAAGCTTCTAACTAAGTTCAAACTTGTATACTTGTCTTAATCCTTTCCACAATAGTAAAATTGATTGAGCTGTGCATTTTGATTGTGGAATTACCATAAACGGCATGAGTTTTTCGTATCATTGACTTGTTAATATGTATACATTCATGGCTTGCATTTGATGTTTGTGTACTTTCTCTTGGTAACAAAACAATGGGCCTCTAGACATTCAAATTTCCTTTGTTGCCTCTTTATTCTTAGCTTGCTCAACTACTTTAAAGTTATGGAAAACATTAAGATACAATATAGCACTTTTGCAGATCAACAGATTACCGTTGATAATAAAAGTAAACGAAGTATTGAATCACAGCAGCTCCTCTCTGTCTCTGTCCTTGGTTTATGAAGATGGTTGGTTGTTGGTAAAATGAGGCTGCTACCTTATTTATCTCCACGTGCATTCAATGAAATGAGGTATTTCTGAATATTTTGACTTTGAGGGTTCACAACAATTATGATTGTTAGGATCTTCCAATTATAGAACATGGAGCTGACTATGGATGTTGCTTCAGTAGTTATTCTCTGTCCTTGTAATGTGATCATACTTGCACCTTTTTTCCCTTCTGAAGTCCTACAGATTTTGTGTGAAGTCCTACAGATTGTGTGTGTGTGTGTGTGTGTGTGTGTGTGTGAGTCCCCCTGTCACGGGAGAAAATCTATCAGGAAAACACTGTATCAAGCAAAGTTATACAGGCCATTTTGTCATGGATTAATTTATACTTCATGAACTTACGTAAGTTGTTATGTTGGTCTCTCTGGATGTTAGGAATCTCAATGCCTAAGACACGTAATTCCTAAGACACGAAAATAGAGAAGAACAAAAAACAAACGCACAATAATTATGAACGCACAATAATTGTAAATCACGCGTATATACAAAGAATACAAGGGATATGTTAACAATTGTCGCGGTTTCACTATGATCTGAAAGTTTACACAAGTTACATAGATAACATGTGCAAAAAATAAAAAATATCCTTGCTCCAAATTTAAGTAGCATTTAGGTCAAGTTTGGTATGATTAAAAAAAGACAAAGTGAAAAAGTTACTATCCTATTTAAGTCACATCATCTTATTTAAGTCACATCACCTCTCTAACACATTACTTCAAACCCAATCCAAACCCAACTCATATTTCATAAAAAGTCAAAAAGTGCACTTATTTAGTCTTTCCAAACTAGGCCTTAGTAGTTGTCAAGATTCACACAATCTTAACATTCTATCTGCCACCATTGATAGGAGGGAAGAGAAAGCTACATATATAATGGAAACTCGAGTATCATGTCCAGTAATTGGGCACCTCATGCATCCAGCCTGGTCTCATCTTTCTCATATTAAAGTTATTCATCTCATCAAAAGGAAGACTGAATGTGAACTGCATATGTGATTCTTCTTTTGCTGGAATCTCAAAGATTTGGATTGTGAATTTTTTTTTTTTTTTTTTTTTTTTTGGGGGGGGGGGGGGGGGGGGTTTCATAGGAATTTCTACAGGGACAAAAACATTTTGCTGGAATCTCAAAGATTTGGATTGTGAAATGTCTTTTGGGTGGGGTCTTTTTATAGGAATTTTTACAGGGACAAAAACATTATAGGTAGATAATACGAGGCCAAAGAGTGTTGTTTTATTCTTACTCCCCATTAAAGTGTTTTTTTCTTTAAGGTAACAAATATTATACATAAATAAATTTCACCCCGCAATGAACTCCACTAACAAATGTTGGCTGCGTTATATAAAAGGAAAATGATAAATTATTAATAGTTCATAACAATTTGATTTAATTTTTATGAAATCTTATTAAAAATAAGTTGTTGTAAAATCGTTAGTAAAATTAATTCTTTATGACTATTTTTTACATATGTTGTTAAAAATTAATAATTAGTAATTTTTTTTGTTACGATTTTTATAAATTCTCACTGAAACTTATAATTAGTGAACTTTTTTTATGATGAATTTTTTAAACTGTTACTGAAAGTTAAAAATTACTGTTTTTTTATGACAATTTTTTTAAACTGTTGTTAAAATTTATAATTAGTGATATTTTTGTGACAATTTTTGAACTGTCATTGAAAATTAATAATTAATAATATTTTTGTAATAGTATTTAATGAAAAACATCATTAGTTATTATAAAATTTATTAAATAACAAATTTATCTATTAAAAGTTAAAAAAAAAAATCTACTTATGGATAACATTGCTCTTAAGAAAACTCTAGCTAGACAACCACTTATGTTTGGGATAATATTTTTTTTGGCTATTTTAATCACACAAAAAAAAATATATATATATTAAAAAATCAGTAAGACAGCATGTTACATTCAAATCATAATTATTTCATTTTTTCTCTCACAAACATAAAAAAAATTAAAAAACTCATCCCAAACGAGACTTTTTAACCTCAAGCTAAAATAGTTAAAAAAATTAGATGTCAATTCACATCCCAAACGAAAGGTAAGTTACTAAAAACGAGAAATAACTTTCTACTGGATAAGGTTTCGACCATTCAAGAGAATTTAAAAGACAGGGGCAGAGCCAAAGAAGGCCTAAGGGGTCACATTCCCTCTCCTTCAATTTTGAATTTTTTTTTATTTTTATTTTATGGTCATGTACAAAATGTGTTTTTTAGTCTTAACATTTTTTTTGGCTAAGGATTTATTGTATTGTTCACAATAAGTAATTATTTGATACTTTGGGAGCACTATGTGATTACTAATGGCAACGGGGCGGGGCCGGGGATCGCACTCCCCGTCCCCGATCCCCGATGGTGGAAATACCCCCGTTCTCGGCCCCGATCCCCGACAGGGAACCTGTCACTGCCCCCACCCCCGCGCCCCTAACGGGGATCGGGTTTTCCCGACCCCGAAAAGTCCCCGGCCAAAAAAAAAAAAATTCAGCTTCAGGTCAAATATTGAATAACAAATTTAACAGATTCAAAAAAAAAATTTAACAGCTTCAGATCAAAAAAAAAAATCAACAGCATCAGATCAAAAAATAATTCAACTTCAGATCAAATATTCGACAGATTCAATAGTAGAAATGGCGAAACCCTAGCATACACCAGATTCGTCTCTCACTCCTCAACTCGGATCTTGGCCAGAACTTCCAGATTTGAAAAACAAAATCAAAAAATAGATAGAGAGAGAGAGAGAGTAACTAGAGAGGAGATACCCTGAGAGAGAGGAGGAGATACCGTGAGAGAGAGAGAGAGAGGACATACCGTGAGAGAGAGAGAGGAGCTACCGCCAGTGAGAGAGGAGAGGAGCCGCCGCTGCGACGCCTTAAGGGAGGAGTGACGCCGGTGAGAAAGAGAGGAGGAGACGCCGACGCCGTGAGCACCGCAGCATAGAGAGAGAGAGAAGGAGAGTCAGAGAGACGCCGTCCCGTGAGCACTGCAACATATAGAGAGAGAGAGAGAGTCTGAGAGAAGAGAGGTGAGTGTGAGTGGAGAAGAGAGGTGAGTAGTGTATAGTCTTAAAAAGTAACCTAAATATATTTATATAAATATAACCTGAACATATATATAGATTCGGGGATTATACGGGGTTAATTCGGGACCGGGGCCGGGGCCGGGAAACCTATCGCCGTCCCCGGCCTGAAAATCATCGGGGAATTAATTTTTGATACCATCCCCGGCCCTATGGGGATAATTTTCGGGGAAAACCCGCTCTATTCGGGGTCGGGGAGTCGGGTCCCCGTCGGGCCGGGTTTAATTTGCCATCCCTATATGTGATATTGTTTATGTAATAGTTTAAACCAATAATGTAGTGAAAAATCTTATGAATTGAATATAATTAACTCATTATTTTCAGGTAGTTGACAAATTACTTAGCCTCCGTTTGGGAAGTGGGTTGGCTTTTTGGCTTTTTTGGCTATTTTAGCCTGGGCTAAAAAGCTTGGTTTGGGAAGGGCTTTTTGGCTTTTTAGCTTTTTGACTTTTTTTTGTGAGAGAAGAGTGTAATGATTATGGGTTGGATGTGATGTTTTGTTTGTTGTGGCTAAAATAGCCTGTTTTGTCTTTTGTGACTATTTTAGCCCCAACCCACTTGCCAAACACCACCTTAATGTGATTTGTGATTTCTCGTGATTTGTGCATCACATAGGCAATGCCATGTGGTACTCTAAGATTATATAATAATTTTCATTCAAGACACATCATTGATAAGCAATGTCATCTCTTTAATATTTTCTATCAAATAAAAATTAAATAGATTTTATAATAATTTGTACTATAAATGATGTGTTTTTATTTTTTAAAATTAGAAATTTTAATCCATAATTTTTTGTGTTAAAATTAAAAACTTATATCACCGCACCGAGTTATTACACACTATTATAAAATTTTGATTTGTTCTTATTCAGTAGTGGAATCAGAAAATTAAGTTATAGGGGACACTTATTAATTACAATTTATTATATATATAAAAATATGATCAACATTAAAATAATAATAATTTTATGATCATTATTTAAAATTATTATTATCTTAATATTAATTATAATTTTATTTTAAATAATAAATTATAATTAATAATTGCTCCCTGCAACTTAATTTTCTGACCCGTCACTGGCAGCGCACTTTGACTACATGTGACATTCTTTACCACCAAGTTAGGAGATTGATTGGGTTGGCTTGGGTGTGTGCGCGCCTATATATCTTCTCATTCATGCAGCCTTGTGGAATTTCTTCATTTTTCTAATGGTGTAGGTTTAATCCAACTCTCCTGGAAACTTTGGCCTTATGCTTGCTATGCATTTTCCCTTCTGGAAATATTTACAATTTGGATCCAACTTGTCTTAGTTGAAGATTAAGACTAGGCTCTCCAATCCACTCAGTGAGTTTATTTTTGAGTTTCGTTTCGATAATTCGAACCGTTCACATTTTAAGATTCGTTGAGTATATTATTTCTGGAAAAAATCAAGCTGAATGGATAGTGACAACTATATGTTCGATCAGTTTTATATGAATCGTTTATTTTTTCACCATTTATTTTTTTATACAAAACTGATTTGAACATGTAATTACCGCTATACGATCGACTTGATACCTGACGAATTCAAAAATGTGAATAGTGCAAATTATCGAAACGGGATAAAAAAGGAGCCCACGAAACGGATTAGAAGATCTAATCTTAATCTCCAACTAGAGATATGGTGGACCATAAAATTCTGTCCCGGTAAACGGGCCTACTAGCTATTGACCCCACAAGTGGAATAACAAAATTTTGTATATATTTTTTTTTTTTTTTTGAGAACTCAATTATTTTTGCTTTTGATCCAAAAACTCACTGCACATTTCAGTTGGGAAGACGGAGAGCAAATTTACTTGACTTTTATGGTTTGATTCAGTGTGCATAATCCTCATATTTTTTAAAAGTAATTGTTGGACAATTTTTACTGTATTTAAAAAAAATAAATTCTGTTTGAGTACTTAACAACAAACGGAATACAGAAGAAATAAAGAAAAGAAGAGAGATTGTTTGATTACAAAAATCAAACCAGAATATAAAATAAATAAATAAAGCAGATTTTTATTTTGTTACAAAAACAAAATCAAAATCTGAAACAGAAACAGAAACAGAAAAAATAATAAAATAGAAAAGTAAATTAGTTACTTACCTTATTAATTTGTCGAACAAATTTTAGATCAAGTCCAGTGTTTAACATTGTGTTCTTAAGACAGATTCGTCCTCTGTACGGTGCTTTCAGATTGTGGACGTCTATCTTCCAAGATAAAATGATCAGCAGTGAATAGTAGCAGCGCTACAAACTATTTACATAGCTAACACACTTTGTGTTTACACTCTTACTCACAGGAAAATAATGCAGCAAAATGAAGAGAGTACAATAGCAGAATTTAGGACCGAAATTTAAGTGAAAAAAATCAAATGAGGGACTGCCTATTTATAGATGGAATGGTGGCCTTTCAGTTTGAACTAAACAGGTAGCAAACCTGTTTGAACAAGTACCAGACCTGTTCGGTTTAAATGAACAGATACGAACCTGTTCAGTTTGAATTTTGAACATATATGGATTTGAACTGAATCTGTTCGGACAGATAGAAACCTGAACAAATTCAAAAATTGAAATTAAACTGGACAGATTTTATTTTACCAAAAAATTAAATTAAATTCAAATGTTTTTAACTTAAAAAGATAAGTATTAGGCTGGATAAACCCAACTTAACCTCGCACTACGTGTCCAGGCCCATGTTGACTGATCGCGTGCGTGTTTATTTTTTAGTCCAATGGGTCTAGCCCAATTTGCTCATAACCTCTCCCTTCTACAAACTTGGGGTGTCCCTGAAGACATTTCCCAAGTTATAAACTCATGCCTTATAAACCCACATAAGTTTGCCCACCAAACCAACGTGGACAAGTTTTAACTCAAATCTTAATGGAAATTCCACCAAAACACAATTTTCATGGAGCTCACTTTGACTTTAATTTCTTATTCACCCGATAATAATTTTGAACAACCAAAAATACTACGTGAATCACAACGTGGCATAGAACACATTACCATTTAGACCCGCTAACTTTGGTGCATGAGTCTCACCTAAAAATTAGACCAAAGTTCAAAAAAAATTTTGTTTTTCCCAAAACTATTTCTAACAGTAATTGCATATAATTCCTTGGTAGTGTGGGTGTGTCGACTTAGCTTTTTTCTAGCAATTTTTTTATTAATTTTTTTTCATCTTTAATAAACATTTTAAAAAATACTCAAAAAATCTTACAGTTTTGAATTACATTCAAATGGACTAGAAAAGTAAGTTTTTTTTAACAAATTTGAAAAAAATTCCAGAAAGCACTCCAAAAAAAAAAGAAGTCATTTTTTTTTTTTTTGTGTCTTTAGTAAATGAGTTTTTAATATTTTTAATTTTTGATTTTTTAGATTTGTTTACATGAATAAATAATAAAAAAACACACAATTTTGGGAGGGAAAAAAATTACTAAAGATGAAAAGTTTAAAAAATATTTGTGACTTTATATATCAAACTCACACGATATGTGAAATAAAATGTCAGGCCCATTAATAACTTAAGCATATTGATTAAAATATCATTATAAATAAGTAAACTTATAACATTAAAAAATAAGCACATGAGCCCTTTACATCCTAACACATGTTTCATACTAATTAATTTGGATGAAATGTTTGATAGTTTACAAATTATAAGGGGTTATGTGTTTATTTTCGAATATCAAGGGATAAAAACATATAGGCCAAACCGAAAAGTGGTAAAGTAAAATTTGCAGAGAAAAAAAAAAAAAAGGGAAAAGAAAATGCTTAGAATATTTTGGTGAGTGCATGTTGATAACTATAATTGCTTGTTTCATTGAACTTTTAGAAGTAGGAAACACTTAATTTTGTTTTCAATTTTCCTTGGTTTGAATTAAATATAGTACATTTTTTAATTTATCCTACTGATGTGGTAGGAGGCTTGAACCTTAAATAATTGATTTTTAAATCAATTAATAATTCACATGAATTATTCACATCATTATGAATAAATTTAAATATCGTATTTTGAAAAACTCCCTTTTTCCCTATAATTAATTGTTCTAAATAAAAGCTATCAAATGGAGATACCTTGCCACGATGGTTTTTATTTTTATTTTTTTGTTTTCCTTCCATTATCTTGCTATAGGCTCTCACTTTCAATTTACAAATTTAGCTCATAACAAAAACACATCATTGCTATCCTGCATAACAAATAATCACATGCTCAAAGTATTGTTGGAACAATCTTCTGTGTATAATAAATAAATTGAAACAAAATCAAATAAATAAAATAAATAACTTACAGAATTTATTTTATCGAACCGAATGAATATTTAAAGATCAAGTCGAGTGTGTAACACTCTGTTCTTAAGACAGATTCGTCTCGCTACGGTGCTTACGGTTAAGTGGCATCTATCTCCCAAGATATAATGATCTTCACAAATTTGTAGTAGCACTCCAAACAAATTTTTCCGGCGAACTAGAACCTTGTGTCCTATACTCTCTTTAATTTTCTTTAAAACTAGAATCCAGAATAAATAATGCAAAGGAGAAAAAGAGGACAGCAAAATGAAAATTTCAGATTGATTTTCGGATCTAGAAATCTGCTGGATTGGTCCAGATATAAATAGGACTGAAAATGTGTGAATTCAAACTTCAACAGATCTGAATTTTGAATGAACAAGTGCTGTTACTATTCAAACAGATCTGCAATTGCTGCAGTTAAGAAAACTGTCCAGATTTTTGAATCTAAATTTGTCCGGATTTTAACAGATTGAAAAAAAAGTTTGGGTTGAAAAATCTGTTGTGGAATTCGGATCTGTAAAGGTAAAATATGGACAAAAAATTTGAATTCAAATTCAAATTACATTGGCACAAAATTTAAATTAATTTTTCCCGCAAGAATTTTGGAGAAAAATTAAATAAATTTTGTCCAAAAAATTAATATTAAAACCGACCCGACCCACAATCGGCACGGATGGCGGTGGCACGCGGTGGTGGTTTGGGTTAAGGTTCAATTTGTTCATAACTTCTCCTTTTTACAAACTTGGGGTGCCTCTTGAGGTCCAACCCAACTATTGCAATCTAGAGCTTATATACCCAGCAAAACTCTCTTAAAGTTTCAATGTGGGACAACCCATTTCAAGGAAACCCACATTTAATTCTTTAAATGTCCATTCCATGAACCCGAAAACGACATCAAATTCTCATTCACTCATAAATGGTTTTGACGAATCGTCTTCACCATGTAACTTACCATGCGGTAAGGAACACATTATCTCTTCGGACTCACCCAAAAAGACGTTTGGGGCCTACTCAATTTTGAACTCAAAGTTGGCTCAAAATAAGTCTTATAAAACCAATTTTTTCAACAAGTATAACTGAAAATCTCCAATCTAATATATATATCTATATATATATAGAACTGAAATTGGTTGACTCTTGACCAATTACATATTATCAAATCCTTTTTATTTTGGCCACAAAATATTGGAATAAAATATTTTATTTAATTTTTCTCTAATAAATGGAAGCATAAATTGGTACTTGCCCAAAACCACATCTAGAAGACGTCCTACCAATACCATATTGATGGTGTTTCCTTCATGGATTTTTTTTGTAAGTTGCACCAAAATCATGCAAGGAGATGACTTTTTTGTGGTCAAGGTTCGATGATTTGGGTTGTTGTTTGGTGAAATTTTTTAAGTTGTTTATAATATTTTTTTAATTTGAAAATAATGTTTGGTACAACTTAAATTTATAATTTAAAAAGTAAAAATAATTTTAAAAACGATTTATCTAAAAATTGAAAAATGAGTCTTTTTAATTTTTGCTTTTTATAAAAAAATTTAACTTAAAAGAAATTGAACCAAACATGCACCTTTTATGATCACGTGAGATGAATTGGAAACGTCCCATTTGTTATGAGTTGTCTTGTACTCCAATAATTTAAGAATAATGCTATATGTATTAATTAATGTACAAATTAATATACTAACACATGATGTGGTACAATTTTAAAAATTTTGAGTATTTGTAATTTGCTTAATAGGTGAGATTAGTAATAATGACATAACACTAGTTGGTATATTAATTAGAACATGTAATATTACTGATAATTTAATCCTTAATTTGACAAGTCATTATAGTTGGTTTGAAAGCATTATAAATTAACTTATTTAGTTTATCTACTTAAAATAATTAATTGTGTTTGTAATTTTAAAAATTTATTTAGCCTAAAAAATGAGGTTTTTTAAAGTTATAATTTGTAACTTTTTTCAGCTTATTTGAAATCTTTAAATGAAATCGGAGTGCATGTTGTGCGTGAGTCACTATTGTGTGCCTAATTTGAAATGTTTACTTTTAGGATACATAGCGTAGAATATATTTATAAAAAATTAAATTAATCAGATATTAATAATTTTTTTATCAAAATATATATGTATAAAAAAATGAATGGCAATTATTGTTTTAAATATAAAATTGAATACATATAAAATTTGATAAAAAAATTAATGATATCTGATTGATATTATTTTTTTATAAATATATTTTATATAATATTATTTTAAAAAATAAACAATTCAGATCATCGAAATGAGATTAAAATGAGATTCAACACTTGCACAACAATAGTGACTTTCACGCACAACCGCTCCAAATCCCTCTTAAATATGTATGGACGTAAAATCCACATCTCTTTGTCGCAATTATAGCATTTAAGAGTGGAAAATGCTATGGTATAGACTTTTATATATACAAGTTATGATATTTGTGTCATTAAATGCCCCAAAAGATGAAAGACCCCAAAAATCGTAGTTAGGAACATGTGGTACTTTATAATAAAAGACTTCAAAAATTGTAATTAGGAAACATATGTTATACACCACAAAAGATCTCAAAAAGTCATGACTAAGGGGGCATGTGATACTATATAATTTCCCTTTGAGAGTATTATTGCAAATATATATAACAAAAAGTTCTGTTTGGGAAGAGATAGATTGGGTTTTTTTAGCTATTTTATCTACAAAAAACAAATTAGACTATTTTAGTCATAAAAAATAAAACATCACATTCAACCCATAACCATTACACTCTTCTCTCACAAAAAAAAGTCAAAAAGTCAAAAAGCTCTTCCCAAATCAAGCTTTTTAGTCCAGATTAAAATAGTCAAAAAAAGCCAAAAAATTAAAAAGTCAACTCACTTCCTAAACCAACCCTAAACATGCTCAACTTTTTCACAAATTATTAGAAGGAAAATTTTAGAGTGGAGAATTTTATTACGTACACTTCATATAATATATAGAAAATTTTTATCAACAATGATAGAGAGTTCTAATTTTAGAATTCTAAAGAGAACTCTAATGACGTGACGAGAGAAAAAAAAAACAAAAACAAAAACAAAACAAAACAAAAACATAGACACACACATCACATCTCACGTGAGCCTGACTTCTTGCCACATCACTAAAACTCTCTTTAAAGCTCAAAATTAGAGCTCTCAATCTTTATTCAAATTTTATAGTGGAGAATTTTATTACGTACACTTCATATAATATGCACTTTTAATTACGTTATTTTTTTGGTTATGCTTAATTTTTTTCCTGTAGTCATAATATTATTTTGAGATTTTGGTTATGACTTTTTTATGTTTTGTTACGACTTTTTATATTTTTTTTAGTTATGACTCAGAAAATATAAAATTATATTATTTTTTTTTTGTAATTATAAAGTGCATATGATACATACTATTTTTTCTTCTATAATACACTTATTTTGATATACCCTAGATATAATATCTGTGATATGGTTATGATATATTGTGTTGTTAGTTATGATTTATTATGGTGTTAGTTATTATTATTATTTTAGTTATGATCTAAAATGTCTTTAGTTATATGTGTTTAGTTATAACTCATTATTCTTTTTTTAGTAATGACTGAAAAATATTTAATTATGACATTTGTAATAATCAATCTCACAAATATCATAATTATATGATACACATCCAAAAATTAAAAAAAATGTATATGGTAATCCTAATTAACTATCCAAACATATTTAAAACTTATTTTAAATTTTTTAAATTAACAATCTAAAAAGTTATAATTATTAAAATTATGGAAAAATTGATGAAAAGTCCATTCCAAAAGGATATGAGGTATTAGATTCAATGTAAAATCTTATTTTATGATAAGGACACAGGGGAAAAGGTTGCCGACACAAAAAAATTGAAGGGAAAAGTTGCCGACAGTGACCGACAACAACAGATGGTGATGGTGAAATAGAGAAATGTGTGATATTCAACAAATAAATTGTTAAATGAGTGACATGTGTCACATTTCAACAGATAGTTAGTTTGGTGAATTTCAATAGATAGACAGATATGTTAATTACAACAACTGAACAAATAGATTGATTTCAACAAATAGTTATTTTTTTAAACAAATTGTGTCATTTTAATTAAAAAAGATTAGAACTTTGGCCTAATAACTCACAAAATTCAGAAATAGCCCTAAAATTAACTTATGAGTAATAGTAAACAGGTTTGTGTAGATAATTAGTAAAAGAGAAAGATTATGATACACACTCTGCAAAAGGTGTATACCATACATACTTTATAATTATAAAAAAAAAAGAAGACATAATTTTATATTTTTTGAGTCATAATTAAAAAAAAAATCATAACCAAAACACAAATGGTGCATAATTATAAGAAAAATGTTTGGGAGTACTAAAAATGGAACACTAATGATGTGGCAGTGGGACCTGTCCACTTTCTATGCCTTGTTTTTTTTTTTGGTCATTCTCAATGCATTAGTGCTATTAGTGATGTATTTTTTAGTGGTCTAAATCATTGTTGTAATTATAAATCTGAAAATAATATAATTAAAAAATTATAATAACTAAAAAGAAAAAAAAATAAAGAAAAAAAAGGGGTTAACTAAAGAGCCATATAGCATGGAATCTATAGGATGGAATCTCCTTAAAAATGTCAAATAGATGATTCATCGAACTTGGGTCACGTATACCCAATTTGAATTTTGCACTCAAAAACCACATTAAAATATACATTCTGAAATGGCATCCAAACATTGCCTTATTTGGTTGGTTAAACTACAAGAAGCAAAACCCCAACGAAAAAACAAAAAAATTCAATTAGCTTCGTTCGATCTGGTTCACACAAACACACCGATATTTACACATTCCTAACACAGAGAGCGAGAGAGAGAACACCTTTATTTCATGGCGTTTACTTTGATTTTCAACTGATGTAGCACAAAGATCTATATGTATATACCTATATATATAGAATTGCATACTCGAAAATCACACACTCTATATCTCTGTGTTTCTCTCTTCAATGGCAGATGTTCTTCGACTATCTTTCAATTCGCTTTCTTCGGTATTAACCTCCTTCTCGTCGTCCTTGAATTCTCTTCAAACGGGCGTCCCGCCCAATCAGAAGTCGTATAAGAGGATTTTATCTGCTTCCGATTCTTCTACTTCTGGAATTGTTGCTCGCTTTGCGTTCAGACCCACCAAGCAATTCGATTCTTTCAAGGTAAAAACGTCATCTTTTTCGTACTCTGTTTTTGGTTACTGTGAACGCACTTCGAAAATTTTAATTTGACTGTTTATTTTCGCTTATTATTAAACGAAACAAACTGAAATCAACTGAGCAAAGTGCTTGTTTTGACATGGTTGCGTAGAAAATTCGTCCTTTTATTTATTTATTTATATTTTCCAGGCAACTAAACATGTTTAGAATTTAGGGTTTCCCTAGGGGGGTGAAACTGAGACGACCCATATGTCAGAATTGTTTGATTATGGATATTAGATTGCAGCTATGGTTTGGAATTTGGGTTGAAAGTTGGAAGATTGTTTGAAATGCTTAAAGAAATAGAAAACAATAATTAAAAACACAGAATTCTATGGGAAATAGTCCACGCAATCATTGAGGGACTAATCTGTTTATATAATAATGCTTGAGTATACAATTCACAGTAGGATCTATCTAAATATGGTAACTTTGTACAGAGAAGCAAAGAATCATAAAATATCTACATGTAGAAGGAATTATTCAATTATGGAGAAACCCTTTGCTGAATTATTGCTGCATTGTTCCTGTGACTTCAACGTTTCCATTTGTGCAATTGCATGCAATAGATAATCTATTGCATGTTCCACAGGATATACCATGCTCTTGCACTACACTTGGATGTGGGTCTTGATTAAGTTCATTAATGCTTGCAGTATGTGCTACATACAATCTGATTTCTTTGATTTTAATGAATTTACACTAGATTACCTACACTTTTATCACTAAATATACATTAAAAAGGGAATGAAATTGATTTTGCATCCATCATGCTCTCCCCAGACATGTGAGAACAACGGCAGTCATTTTTGCCCTTTTTGTGGTCATTTTAATCTCTTCCACGCCCTCGCTCTCATGTATTTGGTTCCACTCATGTGAGAACGACAGCGGTGGAAGAGGCTATAATGGCTGTTGAACTATCTGCTCCAAACTGTAATCTTTGACTCATTTGGTTGAGTGCTTTATGTCAACATCTACCATTGTTGTGGCGTATCTAGGACTTTCACAAGAAATGGATGTCTAGTAATAATGCTAAATTGACTGACGCTGGTTGTGAAGAAAAAATTATAAGCTTTCAATTTATTTTGTTCTTCTAATTCTTTCTCTTTGTTTTGGTGTTGAAATTTGATTTCTCGGTTTAGCAAAAGTGGTTCAGTAATCAGTCCTTAAAGCTCTTTTTTTAGAGTTTTGAGTGGAGGATGTGATTGAATTTCAACAATTAGGTTTTTCCAGTAAATTTTGAAAGAACATGAATATTTGCTTGCTTAGTTTTTTTTTTTGGGTTACATTTTATTTTTACTTAATTATGATTCCAAATTTAGTTTTCAGTACTTTGTTTATTTTAGTAAATTTCTCTTTCTTGTTTCTCTATGTTAAATATAGTAACTATATATTTTGTCTATTAGACATACCATATTATATTTATTACCATACTTAAGTTTCTCTTCTCCTATATAAAGGAGTCTTATATACCAGTGCTTTAAAAGGTGCACCTACGCCCGCGCTTAGGCGCGAGGCGCACCTGAGGCGCCTTAGACAGCCTGAGGTGAGGCGTAGTAGGAAAGGTGTATACGAGGCGATTGAGGCACGCTCCTTTGGCTTAGGCGCGAGGCACACGCCTATTGCGCTTCATTTAAATTTTTGCTGCATCCTTATTCTTTGTGTGTGTAACTATATGGAATTACAACCTCTTTAATATAAAATGTAAACACATCCTTTGAGTATCAATTTTCATATCAAAAAAAGCTCTAGGCATTAAGCAAAAGCTCTGGAATTGCAAGATGGATATATGGCTTTGGGATTCTTTTCAATATAGTAAATTACAACAGTTTCGGGTCAATGATTGAAGCTATCACACAATTTGATCCGGATTTAAAATTAAAACCACTAAGATATTATATGGTGTGAGTTCCTTATCTAAAAAAAGAAATGAATCACGTTAATAAATTGATAAAGAAAGATAAATAGTATAGGACAAAGTAGATTGAATGTTATTTTTGAGAAATTTTTGAAACGTTGAATTTTATTTTTTATGATTTTTGGAATATTGAATGTCGTTAATATTTGTTTTATGTTAAAAACTTCTCCTATATTAATATTTTAGTTATCTTCAATAACTTGCGCCTCACGCTTAAGCTCCAGGAGACGTTAGTGCCTCAATGCGCCTAGAGCTTTTTGAAACATTGTTGTATACATTGCTACAACATTCAAAATAATATTCTCCTTCTCTCTCTTAAATATTGTAATATGGTATCAGAGCTATAGTAATGCTAAATTGACTGACACTGCTTGGGAAGAAAAAAAAAATATAAGCTTTTAATTTCTTTTGTTCTTCTAGTTCTCTCTCTTTGTTTTGGTGTTGAAATTTGACTTCTTGTTTTAGCAAAAGTGGTTCAGCAATCAGTCCTTAATGCCATTTTTTGAGAGTTTTGAGTGGAGGATGTGATTGAATTTCAACAATAATTAGGTTTTCCTGGTAAATTTTTAAAGAACTGTGAATATTTTCTTGCTTAGTTTTTTTTTTTTTTTTGGTTACATTTTATTTGACTTAATTATGATTGTAAATTTAGTTTTCTGTATTTTTTTTCTTTTACTAAATTTCTCCTTCCTGTTTCTCTTTATTAAATATAGTAACTATATATTCTGTCTATCAGATATACCATATTATATTCATGGGAGATTTGGTGATAGATCCCTCACTGTCTAATTTGTCTTTTAAAAGGACAAGAATTATATAGGTACTTTCAATACCCCTAATATTTTAAAACTTGTTTCTTTTACTATATTACCCTCATATCTATCAGCTCTCCTATTAAGCCATCCTCACAATGTATTTCAGAGTAAAGTTTACTATGATTCAAAGTAAATTTTTATATCGTTAAGCAAATCAACATGTTTTTAATCAGAGTAAAATTTTATTTTGAATCATAGTAAACTTTACTCTGAATCATAGTAAACTTTACTCTGATTCAAAGTAAAATTTTATTATGAATCAGAGTAAAGTTTATTATGATTCAAACAAAGTATAGCGAACCAGAGTAAAATCATAAGTGCCAGTAAAAACTATTAGATTAATTAAAGAACCAGAGTAAAATCATTATAGCAAACCAGAGTAAAATTTTACTCTGGTTCTTAATAATTCGTTCAATCACTATTAGATTAATTTTTACTCTGCTAAATAATTTTACAATTTATTTGAAAAAACAATGTTTTAAATGAAATATATATGAACCTGTTTAGTACCTTAAAATCGTAAGAATCTCAAATGAATTGCTGTTAAACGAAAAAAGCAAAAATCGATCTTCGCCATCTCAAAGAATCTCTCTTACTTCTCACAAATCGTTTCCAGTTATTGAATCATTGTCCAGAGTTTCATATGAGCTGTAGCATATAAAAATATATGTGTACAAGAATATTTACGTGACTGCCAATAGAAGGAGGGTAAAATAGCCCATAAAATTGTAGTCTTATTAGAATATGGACTTTATGCATTAAAGACATTGACCGGAGGGGCTTTATGCATTAAAGATTTAAAACTTGGACTTTTAGAAGGGAGCTGTTAGTGTGAAGGGCTTATGGCCAATTTTCCCTATATTCATTACTACACTTAAGTTTCTCTCCTCCTATATAAAGGAGTCTTGTATATATTGTTACAACATTCAATATAGTATTCTCTTTCTCTCTCTTAGATATTGTAACATAATATCAGAGCTATAAGATTCGACCTATTTTTCTGGTTTACCAATGGGTAGCCGGTGGGCAACCATGCCTTCATTGCCCGCTGGTGTTTCAAGACACACTTTTGTTTTTTGTCTCAATTTATAGCTCCAACTCTTTCGTCTCCACTACCTACTCCGGTAGCCTACTACTTTGTGACCACCTACAACTTCGGTCACTTTGCCATATGTTTTCAGTGGCCCTTGCTTTATATCATATCGTTTTTCTCATCGACTTTGCTACCACTTTGCCTTTGTTCAATCACATGGGCTAGTAAATTTTTTTTTTTTCAATTACCAGAGATTTGTTTCCCTTTTGTCTACTTCTCCATCTTTTCAAACCCAATTCTTCTCTCTTACAAGTCATCTTCCACTTCACAATATATATTAAAAAAAATCCAATATTTGTTTTGTTTTATTTTATTATTATTATTTTAATCATGTTCCCCTTTCAGCCTTGTTCCCCACTGCCCTGCCATGCCATCTCTCTACAATCAACAAATTTTCAATTCACCTACTCTCACTGCCTCTCTCTCTATAGAAATATATATATATATATTTTGTATGATAATTTTTTTTTTTATATAATCTCATCACATTGGTTTATTCCTACCCCAACTCATTTTGTTTGATCTCTACCATATTTTATTATTTTTACTTGCAATCCATTTTTTTTTTGTGCTTCCACTCTCTTAGTTCTCTCTTTCAACCTCAAAATAAGTTTTTATCTTAAAACCTATTTGAGTTTGAGGGGGTAATATACCTATATCATGGTAAGTATGGTGATATATCATGCGAACCACCCAAGCTGCCCTCTTTGGTACACCACTTAAGTCGTCTCTTGGTGTACCACCCAAGCTGCCCTCCTTGGCGCAACACCAAAGCCGCCCCCTTGGCACACCACCCAAGCCGCCCTCCTTGGCGCACTCCCTAAGTCGCCTCCTTGGCGCACTCCCTAAACCCTCCCCTCCCCGGGCGCATTTTTTGTTCCTTTTCAAGCCGCCTCCTGATGCACAAGGTTTCTTTCCAAATCACCCCCTGGCGCACATGGTTTCTTTCCATGCTGCCCCCTAGCGCACTCTTTCATCTGTTGCCATCACCGTTCAACACCACATGATAAGTTACAATAACCAAAAGCTAACCTCCTAGAATTTGAGTTGAAAGTTGGAAGAAATGCTAACCAAAAGCTAACCACCACATTATTATTTAAACAAATTAGATTGTTTGAAATGCTTAAAGAAATAGAAAACAATAATAAAATGAAACAGAATTCTATGGGAAATAGTCCACACAATCATTGAGGGACTAATTTGTTTAAATAATAATGCTTGAGTATACAATTCATAGTAGGATCTATTTAAGTATGGTAACTTTGTACAGAGAAGCAAAGAATTGTAAAATATCTACATGTAGAAGGAATTATTTATTCAATTATGGAGAAACTCTTTGCTGAATTATTGCTGCATTGTTCCTCTGACTTCAACGTTTCCATTTGTGCAATTGCATGCAATAGATAATCTATTGCATGTTCCATAGTATATACCATGCTCTTGTACTACACTTGGATGTGAGTCTTGATTAAGTTCATGAATGCTTGCATTATGTGCTACATACATCTGATTTCTTTGATTTTAATGAATTTACACTAGATTACCTACACTTTTATTACTTAATATATAGTAAAAAGGGAATGAAATTGATTTTGCATCCATCATGCTCTCGCCAGACATGTGAGAACGATGGCAGTCATTTTACACTAGGTCATGCCCTTTTTTCAGTCATTTTAATCTCTTCCATGCCCTCACTCTCACGTATTTGGGTCCACTCATGTGAGAACGACGGTGGTGGAAGAGGAGTATAATCGCTATTGAGCTATCAGCTCCAAACTGTAATCTTTGACTCATTTGGTCGAATGCTTTATGTCAACATCTACCATTATTGTGGCTTATCTGGGACTTTCACAAGAAATGGGTGTCCAACTAAGAAGCATGGACACAGACACGACACAGACATGGACACGCAGACACGCAAATTTTCAAAAAATAGGGGACAGGACACGCTAGGGACACGCTCAAAATATATAATTGTATTTATTTAGGGAAAATTATAATTTAACCCCTTGTGGTTTACCTTAAAAACACGGAATCCCCTTATACTTTCATTTGTAACACTTAAACCCCTAGACTTTATATCATGCTGTAATTTTTGACAGACGTAACAGAAATGCACAAAACGACGTCGTCTTGTGCACCGCCTGATAAAAAATAAAATAAAATAAAAGAAAAAACAGAAGAGAGAGAGAGAGAGATGGACAAACACTCTTCGATTGAATAAACACTCTTTGATTGATCGGTGTTGCAAAGATCCATAACAACGGTCTCTTCCAACTCACCAACTCCACAACAATTGTCTGGAAGGCTTTCATGTCCCAGTTTTGTGGTTCGACTGAAGGTGCGCATCTCTCTCTAGTTCTAGAGAGAGAAAAATGATGTTAAAAGGTGTGGTCTCTGGGTTGGTGCTCTGGCAGTCTTTTCTGTGGGTCTTGGTAGCTCTTCGGCCAGTTGGTGTTTCGGCTGGGTTGTAGAACAGCCTTGGCAATTCTGTGAGTGCTCTGTTGGTCTGGGTTGTGTTGTCGGTGGTCAGTTTGTTGTCGGCAGGTTCTCTTTGTGATATGGCAGGTTGGCCGGTGGTGCTTCTCTGGTTTTTTGTTGTTTCTCTGGTGCTTCTCTGGGCTGTTTTTTTGTGGTTCAGAGAATATGGAGAGGTCCAGTGGTGCTGTTGAGAGGTGATTCAAGCTCATGGCTATGGTATCGCCGTCCATGGTAGTGGTCCATGGTAACGCTATCATAGCTGTGGGTTTTTGCTCGTGAGTATCTCAGTGTTGAGTATTCCCAAGTATGCTCTGTTTTTTGAGTTGTTTTCAATATCTGGGTTGGTGGATTGCTCCCAAGCAAACATGGCTTGGCCTTCACGATTTCACCCACCAAGAAGCTTCAAGGGGCTCTTCCGAGCCTGTATTTGGGTCTTCTCAATGCCAATATACATATATATTTTGGTTGGGTCTGGAGGTGTTTGCAGGTGAGGAGGCATCTCACAACTTACCAAGATAGTGTTTTTTGTGATTTTGGGGCATTGTCGGGCTGATTTTTCTTGTTGGATTTTGTTGGGTTTTTGGTTTTGGCCATTAGAGGGAAAGGGAGAGCGTTTGTCTCTCTCTCTCTCTCTCTCTCTCTCTCACTCTCTCACTCTCTCTCTCTTTCCTGTTTTTTCTTTTTTTATTTTATTTTTTATCAGGTGGTGCACAAAACGACGTCGTTTGTGCATTTCTATTACGTCTGTTAAAAATTACAACATGGTATAAAGTCTAGGGGTTTAAGTGTTATAAATGAAAGTACAAGGGGGTTCCGTGTTTTTAGGGTAAACCACAAGGGGTTAAATTATAATTTACCCATTTATTTATTATGCCATAAAATTTTTAAAAAAATTGAGAAGTAATAATAAATACAAAATAACATTAATAAATACTTTAAAATATATATACGGCTATTCATCAATTTCAACACTTTACCTAATAAATAAATTGAGCAATTTCAAGAAATTTATTTTTTCTTCAAATAAAATTAATTTGCTCTATGCATGTTAGGACCAAAGATGAATATTAAAAAATAGAGGGGTTACCAAATTTTTATTCTTATCCAATGCCTGACCTCATAAAAGGGATTCATAAAATATATAATTAAAGAGAGAAGAAGAAAAGAGAGAAAGAAACGGAGGAGAGAGTAAGAGACTACAAAACAGAGTTTAAAGGAAAACAAAGAAAAGAAGAAGGCAACCAAACAGAGGGATAAGAATGAAGACGATAAGACGAAGAAGAAGAGAGAGAGAGAGAGAGAAACCTACCTGCGAATCTGCGATTGCGTCAATAGGGACCTTCAAAAGCTTTGCCAGCTTCGCCTAGGGTTTATAGGTGAGCAACTTCTTCTCCCTCTTTCTCTCGCTCCCCCCTCACAGTGTCCCCCAAGTGTCTATGAGCGTGTCCGCAAAGTGTTTGACTGGAAAAAAATCCAAAAAAAATTTGGGACACGTTAGAGAGAGTGTTCGACATGTGTCCATCGCGTGTCCGACATGTGTCGGACACCCGTACATTGATGCCGGAGAGGTGTCCGTGCTTCATAGGTGTTCAGTAATAATGCTAAATTGACTGACACTGCTTGGGAAGAAAAAATTTTAAGCTTTTAATTTTTTTTGTTCTTGAAATTCGATTTCTTGATTTAGCAAAAGTGGTTCAGCTATCAGTCCTTAAAGCCCTTTTTTGAGAGTTTGAAGTGGAGGATGTGATTGAATTTCAACAATAATTAGGTTTTCCTGGTAAATTTTTAACGAACCATGAATATTTGCTTGCTTATTTTTATTTTTATTTTTATTTTTTGGTTACATTTTACTTAGACTTAATTATGATTCTAAATTTAGTTTTCAATATTTTGTTTCTTTTAGTAAATTTCTCTTTTTCTTCTTCTCTAAATTCTATTTTGTAGATGTTGGTTTCTACTTCATGTGATTGGCATCATAAAGACTTAGTTGTAGATTTGGTCTTGACCAAACTACTAGTTTTTAAGTTTTACTTGTTGATTTATCTTTAATTTTTGTCAAATTCTGTTGTATTGTGGAATGCTTTACACATTATGGAGATCCATACTGAGGAGTTGGTTGAGCGGTAAAGACTTGAGGTCATAAGATCTAAGGTCTCGAGTTCGAGTCACCCCAAGGGGCCACTGGAGGTTTACCCGGTCATTAACTTCAGGACCTTGAGATTAGTCAAGGTATGCGCAAGCTAGCCTAGACACCCAGTTATCAAAAAAAGAATTATGAATGTCCATATTGTCATTTCACAAAAGGTTGTCAAGTGAAGTCAAAATCTCAACTTTGATGGAGAGGCCAGAACAAGATGGCTTTGAATTAGAAAATGCATTACCTCATTAGTACTGAACTCCTAAAAAAGTACTAGTTTGAAAATCATTGTGAACTTAGATTTGGACCTGAAAGCTAGAAGTGTTTAACACCTGTTTGCAACAAGAATAAAAATCCCAACAAGAGGACAACTGAGAAACTCACTCGAATTATGTGTTTATGCTTAGTCAAGACACTTGGTAATGATACATCAAATATATTTCAGAGTTCGTTTCAAACATGCATGTCCAACACCAATTATTTATATTCTTCTTGTCACATCTAGGAGGTACATGAGCATGTCTGGATTCTGGACTTCATTTGGGCCTTCAAAGAAGTTTCTATATTACCTCAAACATGTTTCATTCTTCAATCTGCTTCTCGCATTCTACCTAATAATTAGTTAATTGTTACTGCTTTTATCTAGTACTTCTGTTCTCTTAGGTTTTGTGTATTATGAATTGCTATCATTAGACCCAGGCTACTGTAGCCCAAGTGATATTTGAGAGTGCACTTAAGTGCCAGTGCGAGGTTTCAAGTTCGAGTGTATGGAGAGGCATCAATTGTAATTTAACTATTAACTTGCTAACGTCCTACCTTGTAAACCATATTTTCACTTTCACTCATTTACAAGATTTTTGGGTAAATATTCAAATTCCAAAAAATATTATCTGTAGCCCAAGGGCATCCAACCTTGGTCCTGGGTGAAAATTAGGGGTTTAAGTCCCCTAAAGGTGGTTAAAAATAAACTAAAATAGAAAAAAATAAAATAAAAAATGAAATTGCATGAATTAACATAGAAATCTTGTGCATGGTGTGATTCTAAAAATTTATCACACTGGTTTTTGTATTATAGACAATAATTTGAGAATCTTGTTTTTTTAAAGTTTCATTTGTTTTTCTGTTGGATGTTCACTTCAGGTACATGCAACTGTTGCTGAAACTGACCCGCCAAAATGGTGGGAAAGAAATGCAGGACCAAATATGATTGACATTCATTCTACACAGGATTTCTTGAGTGCTTTAAGTCAGGCCGGAGAAAGACTAGTTATTGTTGAATTTTATGGAACTTGGTGTGCTTCTTGCCGAGCACTATTTCCCAAGGTAACTTCTGTTACATGTGATTTGTCCATGATCTTAGGACTTCTCATAAACATCTTTTGTATTCGTTGGCAAATTTGAGCATTTAATACCTCAAAATTTTCAGCTTTGAGCAACTTTCAAATGTTTTCTCTATTAAAAAAGGAAAACAGTTCCGTATATTTTCGTGAGAAAATATTAAATTCTCAATCTGATTTAACCATTGACATATCAGATGGCAATGCACATTATAAAGGACACATTTCATTATTTTAGGATTGATGGTGCAATGAGAAAATCTTTGTTTGGTGCTGAGTTTCAGTTTTTCTCTTAGCCTGTGTCATGAGGAAACTCCAATTTAATTGTTTTTGGTGTCTCAGATATTTGATGCTAAGGTGGCATGAGGGGTTTTGCTCATGCTATGAGAACCTTGAAAGGCCGCGATAATGAGTTGATCATTCAGATTGAGTGTATGTCTGTAGGAAAGTTGAAAACTAAGAAGAGGCATTTGGATAGTAAATTTTTTTGTTTTTAACGTGTTTTTTTATGGAAAATGTTTTTTACGCTAACTAACCACCATGGCTTGTCCATTGGTCCATCACGAATGTCTTCACATGAAAGTATCAATCTGTGTTATAATGCCAAGCTAGAAGCATCGGAGTGATCCAAATTTCATGGGATGTTTAAAATAGCTGAAGGATATAGATTGTGTTCTATTTGTCTTCTTGTTTCTGAAATTGGTTTTTGGTATTTTGATATTATTGGGTTTGTCAGCTCTGCAGAACTGCCCAAGAGCACCCTGAAATTTTGTTCCTGAAAGTCAATTTTGACGAAAATAAACCGATGTGCAAAAGCTTGAATGTGAAGGTGCTTCCTTACTTCCACTTCTATCGTGGAGCGGATGGGCAGCTGGACTCTTTTTCTTGTTCACTTGCTAAGGTGGGTACCTCTTCCTTATTTCCACTTCATTACTTCGTTGTTTACCCATATCGTAAAAAAAATCAGGCGTAAAAAATCTCAAAAGTTGGCAAAACAGAAACTTCAAAATTTGTTGGGAGTTGTTTTTGACAATCAACCGAAGCATTTGTTTGATATGAATGCTATCTTGTCATTGGGAGTTAGATTTTTCAATTCCTTTCCATTTTTTTTTTTTTTTTTTTTTTGAGGGCCCTTTCTTGATTGGATAATAAAATAAAAATGAGATTAGAGACAGAATTTTCTACCGGCTACTACTCCCAATGGGAATGGGACCCATTTCTACCGTGAGTAGGAAGTAGAAAATGCTGTAGAAAATGGTGTGTTCATAGCTGGAATCATTAAATAAAGAAGCGAGCAAAAACAAAGAACTTTTTAGCACTGTGAAATCGTGACATATTTTTACCTATTTCACAGAAGTGTTTATGTTAAACTTCAAACGTCTGATGAAAAATAAAATCTCTGGTGGTACTTGCATACATGGACTATTCTAAATATATCAAGAACACGTGTCGGGTATAAGATATGCGTCTGACATGTATAGTTTGACATTCACCTAGCAAGCATATTTAATAATTCAAGTTTATAATAATATATATAAAACTTCCTTTTTATGTCTAACTGTTCTATGGCACCTTATAAATAACCATTTCATCCTAGAAAATAAAAGTACATTAAGTTATATGAAATTTTTTCTGTGTCACCGTGCCTTTGTAAATGAGAATTAGATGATAAATTTTCAAAAAAAAAAAATTGGGATAGAGTTTAGAATTTTTTTTGCTTTATTTGGTTGTTTATTTTGAAAATAGCTTTGGGGTTTGAGAGTTTGGGATGATTTAATATTTTATTATAGTTGAATAGATTTGTATGAGAGAAAAAGTGATTAAGAAGGAGAGAGGAGAGAAAAAATGATTGATTGATGTGTAGGAGAGTGAGTGACTTTGGAAATTTTTTTCAAAAATTTGAACCAAACAAAATTTTGAATTTTTTTTTCAAAAATTGTATTTTGAGTTACAAACCAAACAAGCCCATAAATGTTTAAAACATGGAGGGAATTTGACAACATGTGGAAATTGGGCATGGAAGATGGGAAACAATCTTCTTCTAGTGAAATGCATACTGGTAGAGCTTAGAGGCATGCTTGGAAATTTCTTTTCAATTGAAGAATCGCCCTATTCTATAGCCAACATTGTCTGGTACTTCTAAATACTGTATAACAGTTTCAGAAAATAAAAGATGCTATTCAAGCGCACAACACTGCTCGCTGCAGCATTGGTCCGCCTAAGGGTGTCGGAGATCTTAACCTTGAAGCTTTATCTGCTCCAAATGAAGCAGGGTCTTCTGCAACATAGCATTTATCTAGATTTAGCCAAGTGAACCATCATTGTGAGCTGTCTAATTCTATTTTTGTAAATTTACATTTTTTTTTTCTTTATATAAGAATAGTAACCAGAGGACATTCGCTGACTGCTCATTTTTTTGTCATCATGTTTTGGCTTGTGATGGAGTATTCTTAAACTCTCAGAATTCTGTGAAAATGAAATTCAAGGCTGTCTATTTAATGATACTTTTTCTCTTTTCTTGCTCTTATATTGTCTCATTGAAATGCTTTTGCTGCTCTTGCAAGTTGTAAGTAATTGTCTCATTGAAATGGCTACAAAGTTAAGCAAATGTTCTTCAAGTACTTTGAAATAAATTAAAGATTAATTGAAATTAATATGAAATCATTTTTTATTTGAAGTACATTTCATCAACAAATTTATACTCACTCACTTTTATGAGATTGTCGATTGTAACAGTAACACGATAATAAGAGAGAGTTGTCATGCAGTCTTCACACAATGTAACTGCTATTTTTTATGCTACTGTAGCATTGAGATTGAGGTTTGGAAGATAGATTACTTCTATTCGATAAACGTATTGTTGGTGATAATTATAAATAAAATATTAGAACATACAAAAAATAAAAATTATAATAATTATTGAAAGGGTTGAGGTGCGAAAAATTAACTCTTTTAAAGGAGATTCAAGCCATCTGAGATTAGGTAAAGTCTCACACTGGTGTAGCAGAAAAAATCTTGACTTATCCTTCAAGGATACAACAGTCTGACTAAGTCGTATGGTTCACCAATATTGCATAATTGGTTGAACTCAAAGTTTTATCACATACACCCTTTTTTATTTGCCTGATAATCTCACACAAACATAACAAAACAACAAACACTTATTTTATATTCTAAGATAAGAGATTAGCTCAATTTATAGGAGAAGAAAACTTGGTGGACAAGTTTCTCAGAGGATTCTTGGAGGCAAAGAAAACTTGGTGGGCAAGTTGTTTGGAGGATTCTTGGAGGAAAAGTATAGGAGAGGAAACTTAGTCACCAAGAAAAGGGATTAACTTGGAGAGAAAGAAAAGATTTGACTTAAAGGCAAAGACTTAGAAAGAAAGAAAGGTAGCTTGAAGAACAAGTATACAATATAATTTATGACACATTATAATATTAAAATAACTGCTAACACGTATAAAAATTGAGTTTGAGAGTTTGAGATTTGAAAGACGAGATTACTAGATTACTTAAATCGGATAAAATATTTCACATCTTTCATCTCACATGAAAAATTATAAGATGATCTTGAAACAAGTATATGTATGTGTTCTAAGTTAATTTTAGTTCCTTTATTAAACAGTAGATCTAATCACTTATGCTGGTTTTTGATAAATAATTAGACAGCCATCACAACATAAATGATGTACAACATTACTTGGATTGGGTTTTGACTTGTCAACTCCCGTGTGATATCGTTATATTTCAATTGTGGCAAACAATGACACACGCTACCTTTGAATGGTTAGACTCGAAATTTTTTATTTTTATTTTTTTAAAGATAAATTATAAATATATCTTCTGGGATTTGATTAAAATATAAATTATTTTTTGTGATTTTGAAAATTACATTCCATCTCCTGAAGTTGCTAATTTTATAACAAACCGTTCATTTTATTAATAAATCATCAAGTCAATTAATAGTTTTTAATAATGTTTAATTTAGATAATTTTATAGGAGAGTAATTATGAATTTTATTTTTTTATTTAATTCTGTTAAATAAAAAATTTTAACAATGAGATATTTATAATTTTTCAAATCACATGAGACAATCTATATTTTAAGCAAATCTTAGAGATGTATTTGTAATTTACCATTCTTGTAAAAGACAACTTTTACTTTACTTTTCTATAAAATCGGGTGTATTTAAAAATAATTTCTTAATTCACGTGGACTATTTTTCATTCAAATTAACCAAAAATACATTATAAGCGGCTATGTTTCAAAATGACGAGGGATTATGTGCATATAATCCATACTATGTGGGACAGGAGGAAGACGATGGTAATTAGGCATTTGGTTTGGGGTATATTATATAAATATATTTTAAATCTTTTTATTTTTTTAAGTCACATCTGCTAAGGATAATGCATCAGATAATGAATGCATCACCCATGAATAAAGCAGTTGCATCATAATTACCTTATGTATGGTTGTAGGAGAATATTATATAATAACAAGATGTAGTTAGTTTGTTAGACAGTTAGGATTAGTTAGGTTATTATTACTAGTATTGAATAAATGTGTATATATACACTTGTAGAGAGATGATTTTGTTTCTAATCATTCACTGAAATACATTCTTCATGGTATCAGAGCATTGCTGAGTTATCCTGGCAATGGCTTCCTCTTCTCCTTCGTCTATCCTTTCCAATCTCACCATGCTAATCTCAATTATTAATTCTTTCATTATTGTCAAATTGGATAGCACAAATTTTATCATTTGGAAAAATCAAATGCAAAACATTCTTCGTGCAACTGATCTTCTCAAATTTGTTGATGGATCATATCATTGTCCACCAGATTTAGTTCGAAGTTCTTCGGGCTCTGAGATTCGTAATCCAAAGGCTGTACAATGAAGAGTGATAGATGCACATCTTCTGAGTTGTATTACTGCTACACTTTCACCAGCGATCTTCACTACTGTTCTTCATCTTCACACCAGTTCTAAGGTCTGGATGTTTCTTGAAAAACGTTTTACCTCTCTGTCTCGATCTCACATTCATCAACTCAAGAATAAGCTGAATTCGATTTCTAAAAATTCAAATTCCATGGAAGTTTATCTTAGCAATATTAAGACGATTGTTGATCAGCTGAATATTGCTTCTTCTTTTATTGATGATGAAGATATTGTGTTGATTACATTGAATAGATTGCCTACTGAATATGATTCGCTTAAAACGGTTGTTCGTGCTCAATAAGAGAGTATTACAATTAAGGATCTTTCTTCTCTTCTATGCTCCGAGACTATTTATGTTGAAGGGAAGTCCAACCATGCCTCTGATCTGACTGTAGCTTACGCAGCTATGAAAGATACTAATTCTTCTAAAGGTTTTACTTCTTATCATCATAATCGTGGCTTCTCTCGTGGTGATTCAAGAGAGTCCAAAAATACATATCGCGGAAATGCATATCGTGGTTCTTGATCTGGTTCTAATAGATATTCCAGTTCTCGTGGCAGATCTCAATCTCACACCAAGTCTCAGTATGGCATCATTTGCCAAATCTGTGCAAAGGTCAATCATACAGCCATGGAGTGTTGGCATCGCCTTGATCCACAGTTTCATGCTCCCTCACAGACTCAGTCACAATCCTCCTTTGTTACACCTCGTCAAGCATTTGTTACATCTACACCAGATGTTGCTTCTTCTTCTCAGACTTCTTGTCCTTGGTTCTTGGATTCTGAAGCTTCGGATCATATAACCAATGATCTGCATCGTTTCAATTCTTATCAACCATATGATGGCACTAATCAATTGGAAATGGTACTTCTCTTCCCATTCATCACACTGGGAAAGGTATCTTGCCCACACCACACCATTCCTTTCGTCTTGATAAAGTTCTTCATGTTCCTTCCATTTCTTCTAACTTGCTTTCAGTGCATCAATTGGCCAAAGATAATAACTGCAATATTATATTCGATCACTCTTGTTTTGTCATTCAGGACAAGGCCTCTAAAGCTATTTTACACAAAGGCTTGCATACTAATGGTTTATATCATTTTCTTGTACTGCCTTCATCATCATCACCTCATGTTTTTCATAGCTACACCTCCTCCGATGCTGACACATCTATTGCTCCATCTGTTACTGCCTAGCACATGCGTTTAGGCCATCCATCATTTTCATGAAGAAAGATTGATTTTGTATATTATTTCATCACACAAAGATTCATTTTACAAATCTGTATATATATAGGAATCCTATAACAAACTCACTAAACAAACTCTCTAACTAACTAACCATATTATCTAACTAACTAACCATACTAGTACAATTGCACTTTGCTGAATTGCCAATATAACAGTGGTGTGACTTAATCAGCATCACAGTCCAATGCTGAGCTTACAAATGTGTTTGTGCTTCCTTGGAGTCCTCATCTGCCTCTTGTATCTTATCAGCCCCCCGCAAGCTGATGGGAGAAGGAAGAAGTATCAGCTTGTCTTTGAGATAATGAAATCGAGAACCAGACAATGGTTTGGTAAACAGATCAGCTAATTGATCAGATGTAGGAACATACTTGAGAAGAATTTGTTTGGAAACAACTTGCTCTCGAATGAAATGACAGTCGATTTCAATATGTTTAGACCGGGAAAGGAAAATTGGATTTGAAGCAAGAGCCATAGTAGATAAGTTGTCACACCATAAAACTGGAATAGAATAAGGAGGAACCAAAAAATCCTTAAGCAACTGCTGAAGCCAACTAACTTTAGCGGTAGTATTAGCTAAGGACCGGTATTCAGCCTCAGTGGAGGAACGAGAGACCGTAGGCTGCTTTTTAGCAAACCAAGAGATTAGATTTGGGCCTAAAAAGATACAGTACCCTGAGGTAGAACGTCTATCCAAAGTATCACCTGCCCAATTTGAGTCGAAAAAGGCATGAAGAGTGAAAGGACCAGGAATGAAACTCAATCCATGAGAAACAATGCCTTTAACATAACGGATGAGACGTTTAACATGTTAAAAATGGGCATTGGTAGGAGCATGCATATGTTGGCATGCTTGATTAACAGCCAAAGACAAGTTAGGCCTAGTAATGGTAAGATATTAAAGACCTCCAACTAAACTGCGATACAAAATAGGTTGAGCAAAAAAAAGAGCATCTGAAGGAGAGACAGATGACTTCACAGCCAATGGTGTAGAACAAGGCTTGCAACCCACCATTCCAGCTTTAACAAGCAGATCAGTAGCATACTTTTGTTGACATAGAAAATAACTAGAATCTTGAGCAATGACATTGATGCCCAAAAAATAGGATAAAGACCCAAGTTCTTTCATAGAAAAGACCGAGTGCATCTGCTGAAGAAGCTGAGTGAGAATAGTAGAGTCACTACCAGTCAAAAGTATGTCATCAACATACACAACCAGCAGAGTAAGACTGGTGGGAGTCTGTTTGACAAACAAGGAAGTATCTGACAGACTGTTATGAAACCCCTGTGAGAGAAGAAAAGCTGAGAAAGTGGAATACCAGGCTCGAGGAGCCTGTTTAAGGCCATAAAGAGCTTTCTTAAGTTTGCACACATGAGTAGGATAAAAAGGATCCACAAATCCCCGAGGTTGAGTCATGAAAACTTCCTCTTCAAGTGAGCCATGGAGAAATGCATTTGAGATATCAAGCTGAGTAATGGGCCAGTTATTATGAAGAGCAATGCAAATAAAAATGTGAATAGTAGGCTGCTTAGCAATGGGACTGAAGGTCTCATGAAAGTCTATCCCCTCCTATTGCAAATAACCTTTAGCCACAAGTCGGGCCTTGTACCTGGCAATACTACCATCAGAATGACGTTTAATGCGAAAGAGCCATTTACAGCCGATTGCCAATTTAGAAGAAGGCAAGGGAACAAGATTCCAGGTACCCTGAACTTGAAGAGCATCATACTCCTCTTGCATAGCTTTAATCCACACAGCAGATTGAAGAGCTTCTTTGACAGTACGAGGTTCAGAAGTGAGAACCTGAGTAGAAAGACCAGAATCAGATGTAGCTTGAAAACACACAGTTTGGTTATAATTACCGTATGTATGGTAGTAGGAGAATATTATATAATAACAAGATGTAGTTAGTTTGTTAGACAGTTGGGATTAGTTAGGTTATTATTACTAGTATTGAATAAATGTGTATACATACACTTGTACAGAGATGATTTTGTTTCTAATCATTCAATGAAATACATTCTTCAACATCATCTCTTACTTTTTAGTACATCTTTTGATAAAATGTTAAAAAATACATTTATTTAGATCTTACAAATTACATAAAGTTAAAAGTGATTATCTTTCGAGGGAGAAGAGTTCCAGAGAGAGAGAAACTCTCTAAGAGATTTCCGGTGGTGCTTCAGCGGTGTTCTAGCGACACTCTGACGACCCCTTTACACTTTTAAAGTGGAGATTTATACTCCTAGAATATGGACCTGCAGTTTTAGAGTGTAGATTTAAACTTTTTGTATCTAAAATAAGGGTTTTAAGAGTTTTCTCCTCTGATTTTGACATTGATTCTTGAATTTTCGACACCCATAATCGTTTCCCCTCTCTTAAACCTTCTTCCATATTGTTGTGGATGTACTTCATTGGTGGTGTCTGAAGTCCGGTGACGTTGACAAGAATGACGAGTTTTTCAGACCACATCTTTAAGAAGATTAGTGATTTTCCTTAAATCGTAACTAATTTTTTTTTTTGTGACAATTTTGTTGTTGTTTTTGTTGTTTGTTTGTTTGCATTTTTTTTTTTTTCCTGTTTTGTTGTTTGGTTGGAATGACACTTTGAAGTCTTATATATGTATATTGTTATTTATCAATATAAATTTTTGTCCTATTCTCAACAAAAAAAAAAAAAAAAGGGAAAAGAAAAGAAGAGAGAAAGTAGTGATTATGTTTCGGTGTGTGTACATATTATCACAAGATAGAGTTTTAAATTGGAGAGGTACTAGCCACTAGGTTAGATTTGGCAAGCCCGCTTCAAGATTTTCTTTTTAATAACTCGAGCGGTTAATTTTATAAAATTTATCAATTAAAAAGAGTTATTTAAAAAAGGGATTTTTATTGATAAGTCCAATTTAGAAGTGTTTTAACCTAAAAAGTCCATGAAAGAATTTTTTAACCCATTTAGTCCCATGTATATATAGTTTTATTCCATAAAGTCTATTTTCTTGACTTACACTATTTTCTTGGACACTTATGCCCTTATATTTAATTTTGATACCCTTATAAATATTTTCTCAACGATTAGCAATTTAATGATGTGAATATTCATATTTTAAAATTCACATTTATAGGAATGTAAATTGGCCCGTAGGCGGCCCAAAACCCGCCCGCGAGCCAGGACGGGCCCGACCCGTTGACAATGTGAATATTCACATTGACATGTTAAAATTCACATTAATAGGAGTGTAAAATTGGCCCCCGTCCCGTGGCGGCGCGAAACCCACCCGCGGTCCATAGGCGGCCCGGGGCGGGTCCGGTCTGACCCGTTGACAATGTGAATATTCACATTGACATATTAACATTCACATTAATAAGAGTATAAAATTGGGCCGCGGCCCATGGGTGGCCAAAAGCCCGCCCGTAGCCCGGGGCGGGCTCGGCCCGGCCCATTGACAATGTAAATATTCACATTGACATGTTAACATTCACATTGATAGGAGTGTAAAATTAACGCGCGCCTCGCAACTGTCCGAAACCCGCCCACGGCCCGTGGCGGGCCCGGCTCGGCCTGTTGACAATGTGAATGTTCACATTGACATGTTAACATTCACATTGATAAGAGTATAAAACTAGATAGCAGCCCAGGGCGGGCCCGACTCGGTCCGGCCCGACCCGTTGACAATGTGAATATTCACATTGACATGTTAACATTTACATTAATAGGAGTGTAAAATTGGCCCCCGTCCCGTGGCAGTGCGAAACCCGCCCGCGGGCCATGGGCGGCCTGGGACGGGCCCGGTCCGGCCCGTTAACAATGTGAATATTCACATTGACATGTTAACATTCACATTGATAAGAGTATAAAATTGGCCCGCGGCCCATGGATGGCCAAAAGCCCGTCCGTTGCCCGGGGCAGGCCCGGCCCGGCCCGTTGACAATGTGAATATTCACATTGACATGTTAACATTCACATTGATAAGAGTGTAAAATTGGCCTGTAGCCCGTGGGCGGCCCGAAGCCCGACCGCACCCCGAGGCGGGCTTGGCCCAACCCGTGACAATGTGAATATTCACATTGACATGTTAACATGCACATTGATAGGAGTGTAAAATTAACCCGCGCCTCGTGGCTATCCGAAACCCGTCCACGGCCCGTGGACGGCCCGAGGCGGGCCCGGCCCAGCCTGTTGACAATGTGAATATTCACATTGACATGTTAACATTCACATTGATAAGAGTGTACAATTGGCCCGTGACCCGTGGGCAACCCGAAGCCCGACCTCGGGCCAGGGCGGGCTCGGCTCGTTGGCAATGTGAATATTCACATTGACATGTTAACATTCACATTGATAGGAGTGTAAAATTGGCCCGCAGCCCGTGGGCGGCTCGAAGCCCGATCGCAGCCCGAGGCGGGCTTGGCCCGACCCGTGACAATGTAAATATTCACATTGACATGTTAACATTAACATTGATAGGAGTGTAAAACTTGTCCGCTGCCCGAAGCTCGCCCGCGGCCCGGGGTAGGCCCGGACCCAAACCCAGGCCATCCCGGGCCGCCCATGGGACGCGAGTCAATTTTACACTCTTATCAATGTGAATGTTAACATGTCAATGTGAATATTCACATTGTCAACAGGCCGGGCCGGGCCCGCCTCGGGCTGCCCACGGGCCGTGGGCATGTTTCGGGCAGCCACGGGGCACGGGCTAATGTTACACTCTTATCAATGTGAATGTTAACATGTCAATGTGAATATTCACGTTGTCAACGGGCCGGGCCTGCGTCGGCCCGGGGTCGGGCTTCGGGCTGCCTACGGGTCACGGACTAATTTTACACTCTTATCAATGTTAATGTTAATATGTCAATGTGAATATTCATATTGTCAACGAGTCGGGCAGGGCCCGCCCTGGGCAGCGGGCGGGCTTCGGGCCGCCCACGGGCCACGGGCCAATTTTACACTCCTATTAACGTGAATGTTAATATGTCAATGTGAATATTCACATTGTCAACGGGCCGGACCGGGCTCGCCCCAGGCCACCCATGGGACGCGAGTCAATTTTACACTCTTATCAATGTGAATGTTAATATGTCAATGTGAATATTTACATTGTCAACAGGCCGGGTTGGGCCCGTCCCGGGCCGCCCACGGGCCGTGGGCTAGTTTCGGGCAGCCACGGGGCGCGAACTAATTTTATACTCTTATCAATGTGAATGTTAACATGTCAATGTGAATATTTGCATTATCAACGGGTCGGGTCGGGCCCGCCCAGGGTAGCCCATGAGCCGCAGGCGGGTTTCGGGCCGGCCGCGGGCTAATTTTACACTCCTATCAATGTGAATGTTAACATGTCAATGTGAATATTCACATTGTCAACGAGCCGGGCCGGGCCGGGCCCGGGCCTAGGCTTCGGGCTGCCCACGGGTCATGGGCCAATTTTACACTCTTGTCAATGTTAATGTTAATGTTAATATGTCAATATGAATATTCATATTGTGAACGGGCCAGCCCGGGCCCGCCTCGGGCGACGGGCTGGTTTCGGGCGGCCCACGGGCCGCAGACCAATTTTACACTCCTATCAATATGAATGTTAACTTGTCAATGTGCATATTCATATTATCGACGGGCCGGGTCGGGCCTATTTTTTTGGCTTGTGGGCCGGCTCGGCCCGACTCGAATTTTTCCGGGCACCCACGAGGATCGACATGAGCCGGACCCCTACACATTGACGATATAAACATTTATATTGACGGTGTGAACATTCACATTAAGGGTATTTTGGTAATTATGTCACCCATAGGACTTATTGAAACATAAGAAAATAATGTGAACTAAATGGAACATAAGTAGATGAAAAGGGTATTTTAGTCTTCTTATCTCAAATTGGACCTAATGGAATAGTAAAAAAGAATATGGGTTGGATGGAATAAAACTCTTAGAAAATGGATTTATCAAAAAAGCTCCATTTAAAAAATTAAATTAATTGAATATTTATAATTAATTGATTGAAGTAATTTGTCTTTTTTTTTATTATTTAAAAAAGATGATTTATTTTTAAAATTATATTTATCATTTAAGTTTAAAAGATAAATGTAATATAATTATATAACTATTGATATTTGATAAGTTTATTTTTTAAAATAAATTACTTTTTAATAAATCCTATAATGAACGAATTACTAAAATGAGGCCCACAGTATCATACCCTTATAAACTATAAATAATAAATGAAAAAATAAAAAGCACATTTATTTATAAAACTCTCTCCATTTATTTACATTTTAGGAAAATTTACCCATAAGTTTTAGTTTTTGAAAAGTTGAACCATCTAGTCTTAAAAGTTTTTTTATGTTCCATTTAGTCCCATTTGCACATCAATCTAATGTTTGAAACATTAATCTGATGTTCGAAATCTAATGTTCGAAACATTAATCTGATGTTTGAAACATTATAATGGGACCTTTCAGTCTATAAGAAAATTTTTAAGACTTAACAGTGTATAAGTTATTAATTTGGGATTTATTGGTGCATCCCCCTATATTTTATTTAATTTAAATTATTTTTTTATATTCTAATAAGTCTTATGAATAACTTAATTATCAAAATATCTCTAATAATAAAAGAGTGAAGTGCGCATTAATATTTACATTGACAATATAAATGTTCCATAATATGAACATTCACACTGTCAATATAAATATTCATACTGTCATATTTATTTAATGTGAATGTTCATATCATAAAATATTTAAAATAGTCTAAAATAGTGTACACCAAGTTGTTAAGGGTTCAAAAAATATTTGTAAGAATAAAATTATCTATAAAATATTTTAAATATGAGAGTTAGGATTTAGTGGATCAAATGTTCAAAATAATATGACTTATTGAATATAAAAGTATCTTATGAACTAATTTAAGCTACCGTTTGACAAGAATTTTTTTAATTAGCTTTTTGAAATTGAGACTTTTTTAACTTGTGATTAAAAAATTTGTTTGAATTTTTTTTTTTAACTTCTATAAGAGAAAATTTAAAATAATTATAATTTAAACGTAATATTTTATCTCCCTAACTTATTTTGTCTATTTTATCTTATATATATATATATTATTTTATTTTTTTTTTTGTAATCGCGGCCAACTTACCCTAACGAAGCCCTGGGTACAGGTACTTTGCCCAGAATTTTCTATAAATTCCCCAAAATAAAATGAAAAAAAGCGGAGACTTCATATAGGACCATCAGTTAAGGTTTGTTTGGACTGACGAAGCTCTACTCAAATCCAGCCACTTCTGCTCCGCAACTGCGAATTGGGTCACACAGCAACTATCAGCGGCATCACCGACCAGGTAATCCATCCCAAAACCTTCTTTTCTTCTTCATATCTCTAGATTCAAATGCAATTTTCCTCTTCCTTCCAACTTGTTTTCTTCATATTCTTGAATACTCCGTCTGAGATCATTCGATTACTCTCTGATTTTTGTTATTTTCTCTTAAATCTTGATTATAATCAGAAATTTGCTTATGGGTATGTAATTATTCATATATTATATTGACAGTATGTTGGACAACTGCATAGGTGGCCTTGCTTGGTGTCACTGTGTCTATGCATGTTAAGTGTTTGTGAATTGTCCTGAGAAAGACCCATATATGATTGTATATTGATGTCGGGTTTTAGTGGCTCAATATATGTATGTTGGGTTGTTATCACTGTTTCAATGCATGTTAAGTGTTTGTGAATTGCCCTGAAAAAAAACAAAAAAACATGCGCGGATTCGAGTCATTGAAACCACCTCTATTGTCCTGAAAAACTTTATATAATATTTTCTCAGGAAGATAGCTGGAAGTGTTCTTTTTCAAAAAAGAAAAGATTTGACAGTTGCTTGAAGCAGGAAATTTTGAGGGAATAAAAGCACAAATTTTCCAATGAATACAGCGGCAGTTTATGAGAAGTTCACTAAAGGTATCCCCCCCCCCCCCAAAAAAAAAAAAAAAAAAAAAACCTCACCCAAAGGGAAAAAAAAAAAGACAAAAAAAAAAAAAAAGGAAAAAGGAAAAAAAACTAAGGAAGAAAATGTTCATGGTTCTTTGATAAATGGAGGCTAGAATCTTGTGGCTTTGTGACTTTTATGGTTGGAGACAAGACAACTGAGAAATTAGAAGAATTCCTGGTTGAAGACTAGGAGTAAGAAATTCTCAAACCTCTGAAAATTCAAAAATTGCTTTATCTGAGGATTGAATATCCCATTGATGATGGTGTTCTATCTTATGCCCTTGATCTTGAGAACAGATCTTTTACCGATTCATGAATATATGATAACAGATGTAACCAAGAATCGAGTGCCAAGGGTGTCAATTAAAATTATGATGTAAAAAGGAAAAATCAACTCGAAGTTACAATATTGTTCACATCAATATTTTTGTGACTATTCTTTTCTAAAACCTGTTCACCTTATAACCTGGATCAACTGATGATTGTTTAGCTGTTGGGACCACAAAACCTACCGATGAAAGATAACAGTTGAGTCCTCACCCAAATTGTGAACTTTCTAAGTTATGTTAGCCATAATGTCATTTATTTACCTTAAGGACAATCAGATGCCTTTTTTTTTTTTTATTTAAAATTCTCTTGATCTCTTTTCAAACGAACTGCCTTTTTGTATCTTTGTCCATCTGCTTGTTAATTGGCTGATTATATGTCAAAAAGCTTTTAGTTAATTAGTCTCTTTTTTTTTTTTGGAAGGTTATTGGGGTCCCTTGAAATGGTGGGTTGTATAATGTAAACTTGTTTTGCACTCTGCATATTTTGCAGCAAAACCTCTTTCTTATGAATGAAGCTGTAAAATCCATTCGTGCAGCCCAGCAGGAAAACTAAGCAAGACTTGTGAAAATGGCAAGCTATTTGTGGAGGAAATATGCAGATTATGTGTACTCAAAGTGGGAAAAAACTATTCTTTGGGACATGGTTGACCCATACAGGAGACCCAAATCTTTCACTCCTCTTGTCACGATCTATATCCTTGCTTTCTATACTGGGGTCATTGGGTCCGCTATCACAGAGCAACTCTACAAGGTAACCATTTAATCTCAATCTTTTGACATCAGTTTCATCGAATGTGCTAGTGGTGATGTTAATCCTCAATGGCTTAGGTCTTTAAGTACTTTACTGTTATGGTTATTTGAATCTATAAAATTATACTAGAAATGATTGATGATCTCACTGATAAAGAAAGCCTTAGAGTCAATTTGAGACTTACTCTCTCTGATTGCTACAAGACAGCATGGGGGACTTTGCAGGTAAGACAAATGCTAAGTTGAGTTAAGGAGACGAAAAAATTGCACTCTTTTTTTGGGCTTTTATTGTTTCTCATTTTGGAGGCATGGACACAAGAATTGGACACTCATATATTGCACGAACTCATTATACTTGTGTGTGGCATTAATGCTCTGAGGGCAGCTGCATATTTCTTTAAATCGCACTGCTCAGCTTTGTTCGCCACTTGCTGTAAAGTAATCCTTGTAAAACCCGTCTAAATCTTCCATGCTTAAATCGTTAATTCCAGCTCTAACTTTGGCTGTCTTATCATATTTTCCCTTGAGATTATCATGGATGACTCATACTCTGCACTGGCTATGTTACTTAGAACGCAAATCGTTCTTCAAATTAATCGTTCAACAACACAATTTTATGAAGCAATGTATGACCCATTGTTTTAAATTTTGTCAATCCAAAACTTCACCTAGATTTTAGATTATTATATTTGACATTTTCTCTATTAAGAACTTTTAACGAAGTACAAAAAAATAAAAAATAAAATCGCTTAATTTACTGTGTTGGAATGAAAGTGTAACATATATCGGAATGTGCGCTCCAAAACTTTAGGGTGTTAGTGTTTTTTGGGAACATTGGATTGGAACATGGTTTAATTTGATTTAGAGCAAGACACATAGGAAATCTGTTTCCATTTATCTGAAAGTCAATTGTGGGTGGTCATTAATTTCAAGGGCATATAGAAACTTTTTTTTTTTTTATCATTGTTTATTTCTCTATTTTTTGTCAACTGCACTATTCATACTAGGATTCATGTCCATAAGGTCCATGCTGGCTGTTAGGCTACTTGACAAACAACCCTCCTTATTCGGGCTTGGGACTGGCTGCACTAACATTCGTAAATTGTGCCATGTGATATTGTGCAGGAGAAGTACTGGGAAGATCACCCCGGCCACGTAGTGCCTTTAATGAAACCAAAGTTCTATTATGGCCCTTGGAAGATACTGAAAGGGGAGGCTCTCCCACCTGACCAGTGAAATATGCAAGCGACCTGTTGAACACAATTGTCAGTGCTCTTCTATCTTAATTTACTGTAGTTTAAAGATGAATATTGGGCGATTTTTTAAACAAAAACAAGTTCTGGTATTTTGCTCTTGTATTGACATGCTTCGTTGTTAATCAGAATTGGTTTAAACAGTTGTGATTATCTTTCCCATGTGTGATCATTAATATAGTGCAAGATTTGCTGTCATGAATGCTAATTTGATGTGTGGTCTTCCACCATGAATATTTTATATTTATCATGTCTAATTATTCTTATGCTAAAAAAATAGTACAAGATATAATTTTCTCTTATGATTCAAGTTTTCGATGCTAAAAAATATAGTTACAATTTTAGAAAATATGACGTTTCTTGCCAGCTGTCCAGGCTATATATATAATAGTGTTCTCATTGTGAACTACGTACTCCTTACATAATGTAGAACTCAATGTTACCATATGATGAATTGGCAGATGAGTGAGATATTTTATAAATTTCATGCTTCAATTTTGAATTTTCACTTCTAGTTTTCCTTGAAAGTGATGGCAGAGAGTTGAAAATATTACATTTTTGCATCTGTTGTGCTGAGAATTAACTCCCTTTCCCTATTCCGCTCCTACTGATTGTAAAAATTAAATTTAAAAAAGAAAAGAAAAGAAAAGAAAATTCCCTACTTGGACCTGTAAATGATGGAAGAATGAGAACTAAATGGTTGTGTAGCAAAATCATATAGAAATCAATTTTAAGATCTACCCAAATCGTTTTTAGATAATTTTTACCATTCAATTCTCAGGAAAGGCTAAAAAAAAAAATTTGATGTCCCATGAGATATGATGGTTTCATGTTCCATCCTTTACCTGAGTAGAGCATTTAAACTTGAAAGGGTAGTAAGCAGCCATTGGAGAACTTATTGAGGTTACCCAATTTTGGCTTTTATTTATTTATTTATTTTTTGACTTGTTGAAATTTTCATTTTCTATTTAATGGCTTCCATTTTGTATGTATCTTTGTTACACTACTCTTCCCAGAAAAATTGCTTAAGAAGCTGCTTATAATTTATTTTTCTTCTTTGGAAAATTTGTGGTAGATTTGTGTTTAGATCATGGATTTGGATAAAGAAAAGAAAAAGGTAGGTGAAATGTAAATAAAATATAATTATTTCACATATATACATACATACATATATATATATATAATTTTTATCCAAATTCATGATCTAAATATAGCCTTAGGAGGCTGCTTCACATCCCTTCATCCAATATGAAGTTCACATTTGTGAAATGATCTGTAATTGAGGAAAACCAGAACCCTTTTCATACTAATTTTTAACCAGAAAAGCAACAATTTTTCTTTGTACAATTGAAACAACAATGTTAGGAATGTATAAACTAAACACAGGATCACAAAACACAAATTATATAAATTTGACAAAAAAAATTTACAAGATTTTCTCTAAAGATTAGTCGGGTTTTTGATTCAAACACCTTAGTGTCAATAAAAATAAAAATAAAAATACAAGATCTATTGGCGGAGTCCAATTTTTAAAATTCTATCCTTTCATTTGTTTTCTGTGTTCAACAAACATCACATCCACTGCTGAATAAACTTGACTTGATCTTAACTGTGTCAATAATAGTATACAAACGGGAATATGGTATCCAAAATGAAGTGCCTTACCGTAATAATTTCAGTTAAAAATACAAAATCTTTCATTATAAATATAATTTATAAATTTGTCACTGTCATATCATTTTATGTATAAAAATTATGAGTTTTCCAACTTAACAATAAACTCAAGCATTTACCAACACTTTCGAACTAATTAGTGCTAGCCACTAGTGCTATGATAATCTAGAAAGACCAAAAGCAGAAAGCACAGTTATTAATAATGTTAAATTGAACCTTTTGGTGAGAATATTCAACTCCAAAGTGGTGCTTTTTACCAACTAAATTAAATTAAAGTGGCTAAAAAGTTTTATTCAAAAATTTGGAGTATTGGAGTTCCATCCCAGAATCCTCTACCACCACCAACCAATCATAGTGCAGCCATTACGTAGAGCACTATGATAAAACATTGGCAATCATATTAGATCATTTTAGGAGTCGTTTGGTAACGATTTTTTTAGTTGATTTTTTAATTTTTTTGACTTTTTTATTCTGTGACTTTTTATTTGTTTGGTTTTTTATTTGGCTTTGGAATGACAAATTTTTTTTGTCCTTTTGTAATTTCTGACTTATTGACTTTTTTTTTGTTCTTTTGTAATTTTTTAGCCTAAAAAGAAAACTAAACCAGGGCTTAATAGACTCTTTAAATATTTATTAGTATCTGTTATTAGTATCACAATTAGCAAATTAATTTTATTTTTTTGTCTTTGTTAGTTTTGTCGGTAATTAAGATCGTTGTTAATGCAGTAGGTAAAAGTGAGATAAAGCCGAGAGAGAGGGACCGCACAAGGTCCTATGTGCACTTCTTGTCTGTTTATTTTTTCAATGTTATACTCATTTAACACGCATTTTAACAATATTATTGAATCCCTCATTAAATTAACAAACACTAAAAACACAAAGTTAAGTCATTTTTATCACTTTTCATCTGTTGACAAACACTTTAATTACCCTAATGAAGATGCACTTAATCATGCTTGCTTTCACACGTCTCCACCACAAAAGCTAACTAAAAAGATAGCTGGCCTGAAATTACCTTTATTTCACACAGTGATAACATACATACATGACGAAAAATGTGTAAAACCTTAAAAAGAGCATGAATAGTTACAACTTTGAATCATGTTGCAAGTTAAACCTAATAGGGGACTGATTGTAAACTCGGATATCTTATATGAAAAATGCTTGGGAGCACTAATTAGTGCTCCCACTAATTAGGTGGCAGTGGGTCCCGCCATTAATGATGTGATGTTTTGGTCTTGGAGTTGTATTTTTTTTTTTTTTTTAATGCATTAGTGCTATTAGTGATGATATTTTTAGTGGGATAAATCATTGTTGATCTTATATTCAACTCTCTCGGACAACACCCTGACATACCAACTACTTATGATTTGTGGGTAATTGTAGATATTTTTGGGTATATCTTACAAGACTCAGTCCAAAATGACCTTGCCTTAAAAGGATCTCTTTTTATTTAAAAAGAAAGAGAAAAAAGAGTTAAAAAAGAATTGAAACCTAACAATGAATTTAGATCAGGAACTGTCATACATACCCCTCAAGGACAAAGCGTCGTCGCTCTCTCCTTAAGGGGTAGTGGTCGCTTATGATATGCGCTACACTCTTCTATTGTGTACTGCACGTTTGATGTGTATGAGCGCACCAAAGGACAAAACTGTGAGGACCAATAGTGATCCCAAAGCGAACAATACTATGCAGGTGGGTTCACCAAGCTTTTTTTCCTTTTACAAGCAATAATTTAGTCTGTGATTGTTGGGTGTTCATGAGTTGGCCTACAGGAAATTGTTTGAGACAAAATCATCATCTGTAAATCCAATCCTAACTGCATACATATCCAAGGTCAATGTTTGAAAAAGATGCTGTAAATTAAGCTCAAAAGATAATAGGATATGAGAAAGAAAATTACTATTACATTTGAAATAATAAAAGACAACACGTTTAGAACATGAATTTTAATTTTTACATGTTTACATGAGGTCTCTGTTTCTTGTGTAGCTACTTGTTTTGTACTTGTCATCACAAAAAATTCAAAGCTAGACTTAAATACTATAGTAAATTAGTCATTGATTCAGAAGGAATAGGGACAATATCATTTATTTATTTCATTGAATTCATCCATTCATATCAATATTCATATATCAGCACATGAACAATTTGCCAAAACATTCAACAACAAATGGTTTCTTGTTTTATTCACCTCCAATTGATGAAGTCCTTGTAAATTAGTAATAGATTCAAATGGAATAGAGACAATATCATTCATTCATTCATTGAACTCAATCATTCACATCAATCTTTATATATCACCATATGATCAATTTGCCAAAACAATTCAACAACAAATGGTTCTTGTTTTACTCACATCCATTTATTTGATCAAGGCCTTCTAAATTTAGAGACAACATCACTCATTTATTCATTGAATTCAATCATTATATCACAACATGAACAATTTGCCAAAACAATTCCAAAAACACAAATGGTTCTGTTTCTGTTTCTACTCACATCCATTTGAAGAATTCCTTCACCCATTTGAATCCGAAACACAATGAACCACCAGAAACTCGCATTTAGGCGAAATCAGCTTCAAAAACAGCCTTGCAGTGTGCTCTTGCATCACCGTGGCCCCTTGTCTCTCCACCAACACTCCCCCCACAATCCTATCATACCCACCACCACCTCCCTCCGCCACATAAGCCACCACCGCCGCCTGAACCGGCCCCAAACTCGGATTATACGCCGCCGACTCCATATAAGACCCTCTGTAAATCTTCCCTTTACAGTCCATCAGTGCCACCCCAGATGGGCACCCACTGTACGGAGCATGAGAATTATTCGCAGCTCGCAAAGCCTCAACTTCCAGTTCTCCCAATTGAAACCCATTTTGGGTACAAGATTCACGATTTCCGTTGCATAAATTGGAACAATTGGAGTTTTTGGGATTCGAAATCGACAATCCATTGTCATGAGGCTCGAGAATGAGAGGCGTTTGGTTATCGAGAAGATCAAAAGGGCCAAATGGGTTAGATAAGAATGAAGACAAGGGTTTGAAATTGGAGGGTTTGTGTTGTCCTTGTTCGTCGGATGTGATGAAGATTTGGAGGTCGGAGGCGTGGCGGAGCTCCTGCAGGAACTGGCGGCAATGGCCGCAGGGGGCGGCGGAGACGGCGAGGGCGAGTAGGCGGGGGCTGCCGTGTACGACGAGGTTGGTGACGAGAAATTGCTCGGCGTGGACGGAGTGGTGGAGGGGGAGACCAGGGAACTCAAGGTTGACGCCGACGAAGATCCGACCGTCGGATCCTAATCCGACGGCGCCGACGTGGTAGTTGGAGATAGGAGGGCGAGCTAGGGTTTGAGCTGATTTGACGAGGGTAGGGAGGAGTTGGAGGAGAGAGAGGCCTGAGTTAGTCGCCATTGATGAGGCCTCTGATGCTTCAATCACAAATCTGGGTCCATCCATTTTGGTGAATCAATGGTGATGTGTGTGTGTGTGTGTGTGTGTGTGTGTGGATATATGTATGTAGATTGGTCTTCCTCTGTGAATATGGGAAGGAGAGAAGATGGGGGTGGGAATGGTGACTGGTTTGATTTGAGAGAGAGAGAGAGAGAGAGAGATTCGGAGGGGAGAGGGGAAGGAAAGGTGGAGGGAATGGAGGTACATATAAAGGGGCTGTTTGGAAGTTTTTTAGATTTTTTTAATTTTTTTTAAGGTAGTATATTTTTGGATAAATTATACTGACGCTGTTGAAATTTTTATTTAATACAGATTTTTCTTTTATATTTAAAAAAATACAGTTAGTCCTATTAAATTAAAATAACTTATTTATCCCTTAACATTTATACATATAATATAATAAAATAATGTACATATTTTATTCATTTCATTTCAAGTGAATAACAATTAATTTTCTTTAGTTTAACTCTCACAAAAAATTGATTTTTTTCCCCTTTTTTTTGCTAATTTTTTTTAATATTTTAAGCATTTTATTTTATTTTATTTTTTAGATACACCTAATCTAGATATATTTAAAAAGTACAATATTTTGTGATGTTTTTGTAATTCATTAAATACAAAAAATATAAAAATTCAATACATTATCTTATTTTGTTGTATTCAATAGATTTTTTTTAAATTTTTTTTTGTACAATTTAATACTTTTTAAATAAAGCTAGATTAAATTAATCTAATCTAAATATAATAGTGAAAATAAAAATGAAAAATTATATTCATATATAAAAATGTATACAAAAATATCATAAAAATGTTATGATAGTGATATTGTTATAAATATAAATCATGTTTATAGATGTTTTGTTTTAAAGTGAAAGGTCACCATTAAACTATATTGTTGTACTTAAAAATTTATATATATAATTTATATTTGTATATTATCACTCAATAAAAATATGTTCAGATAGAATTTAATAATGGAAAGTTATAAAATATAGTTATGATGATAGAAAGAAGAAATAGTAAGAAAAAAACAAGATAGTCATTTAAAAATTTTTATGGTATGCCATCGCCAATTTAGAAGTTAATTTGTAATGAGATTACAAATTTTTAAGAACGAAATATAATTTTTTAAATATGAAAAAAATCTGTATTAAATAAAAATTTTAAGGGTGTCAAGGTCATTTATCCTAATTTTTATTTTATTTTATTTAATTAAAAGTACATTTTGTTGATGACAATGCCAATTCGGCTATCCCATTTGGCTAGACTTTGACCAGTGGATTTACATCTCAACCGTGGCGACCTTAAAAATAGATAAAGTCACGCCAGTTTAAGATCTTATTTAGGGGTGGTTTGGGATGATCTAAATAAGTGCACTTTTTAACTTTTTATGAAATATTGGTTGGGTTTGAAGTGATGTGGTAGAGTGGTGATGTGACTTAAATAAGATGATATGACTTAAATAGGATAGTGACTTTTTGGCTTTTTGGCTTGTTTAGGTTGTGACAAACAAGGCCTTAGTGAATTTTGGGTTTAAATAATTAATAAAATATAATAGATTAAAATAATTAATAAGATAAAATATTATATTTAAATTATAATTTTTTTTTCTCATAACTAAAATACATAATTAATTTTTCAAACATAATTTTTTTAGTTAAATTAAAATAGTTAAAAAATTAAAAATCAACTAAAATAACTAATTTCTCAAACAGATGAATTTTGAAAAGTTAATCAGTGTGTTTGGTTTGAGTTTTTTGAATTAAATTTTTTGAAAACTCAATTTTTTAGTTTTCGTGTTTTTTTTATTTTTAGTGAATATTTTTAAAATTTTAAACATTTTTTTTTACTTTTTTAGATGCACCTTACTTAGATGTATCTAAAAAGTAAAAATTTGTGAAAAAATATTTTAAAATTTTAATAAATACATAAAAATACAAAAAAAAATGTATTGAATTCTCGTATTTTTTTGTATTTTTGGTATTTAGTGAATTTTTAAAAGGTTTTTTCACAATTTTTTTACTTTTTAGGTATATTTATGTTAGGTATGTTTAAAAAGTAAAAAAAAATTGCTTAAAATATTAAAAAAATTCAATAAAAATAAAAAAATATAAAAAATAAGAAAGTAGAATTTTCTGAAAAATATTTTTGAAAAAATACAACCAAACAAGCTGAATTATTTTTTTTTTAGCCAAAAAAACTAAAAGCCAAGTTAAAATAGCCAACTTTCCATCTCCACCGTGGGGGCCTTAAAAATAGATAAAGTCAAGCGAGTTTAAGATCTTATTTTGGAAGTGAATTTTGGGTTAAAATAATTAATAAAAATAAAATAGATTAAAATAATTAATAAAATAAAATATTATATTTAAATTATAATCATTTCATTTTTTTTCTCTCACAACTAAAAAATAATAATTAACTTTCTAAATACAATTTTTTTAGTCAGGTAAAAATAGCCAAAAAGTTAAAGTTAAAGTTAACTAAAATAGTCAGCTTTTTAAACAAGGCCTAAGTTTTACAAATTTTATATAAAAAATAATTTTAAAATTGAAAAAGATTCACTTTGTTTGATTTTAAATTTTCAAAAACAGTTTAAGTTTTTTTTTTTTTTTTTGTATTTTGTTGTCTATAGAAAAAAAAATCATATTTTAGTCATTTTTTTTAAATGCACCTAATCTAAATGTATAAAAAATATTTGTAAAAAAAATCTTAAAAAATTCAATAAATACAAAAAATAAAAATATATATACCGAAATTTTCTATTTAGTGAATTTTATAAATATTTTACTTTTTAAACATTATCTAAATTAAGTAGATCTAAAAAATAATAATAATTAAAATTAAAAAATTTCACTAAAAACAAAAAAATAAAAATAAAGACTCAAAATCTATTTTAACAATAATTAGCCAAACAGAATGATTAGAACTTAATAAATCTCTAATGGGTATAGATCCATACTTTATGGGATCCCTCAATTTTTTAATGAAATTAAACTATACTAAATAAAATAGTAATAATATAAATAAATAAAATTTGCAGATTTTTGATGGCATGATGGGGTCCTAGGACACCATTGGCTCGCATGTGGAGCCGCCCCTATATCTTAAAAAGTTGGTCATTTAGGGTCCATTTGGGAAGGGTTAATTTGGCTATTTTAGTTAAAAAAGACAAAATATGTTATTTTAGTCATAAAAAATAAAACATCACATCAAACTCATAATTATTACACTCTTTTCTCATAAAAAATTCAAAAAAATCAAAAAGCCAAAAGCCCTTACCAAACCAGACTTTTTAGCCCAGGCTAAAATAGCTAAAAAAGTCAAAAAGTCAAAAAACCAACTCACTTTCCAAACCCGAGACTGTTTTTGTTTAATGGACCGATTTTAGGATTGAGTTTGGTAATTCGAATTGTTTATTTTTTACAATTTATTGAGTATAATATTTAGGTAAAATATTATGATCTATGTTTGAATCATATTTATTTATTTATTTTTAAATGATGATATTTATAATTTCAAAAATAGTCATTTAGTTTTTGTAATATAAATGTAATTCAAATATATACTTACTGATGCTTGATCATCTTGATTTTTTTAATAAATATTCTTCTCACCAAATTCTAAAAAGTGAATAATTCAGATTACCGAGGTTAGTCCCAAATTAGGCCCATCAAGCCCAAACCAAACTCAAACGCTTTCTCAAATTAAGATGGCAGAATTTCAAATAATGGCAACTAATTAACTTGTTTCTCATCAAATCTCATGTATATATATATATATATATGTATATTTGTGAGAAATGAAATAGGCTTAATAAGAGATTTCTTTTTAGATGGCTTTTTTTTTTTTTTTTCAAAATCTCAAGTTAAGAGAACTTGAGGGACTTATGAGACTCACCAAAATCTTGTTTTTTATGAACCAAATAGTTCATTTTATAGGACTCTCAATGTACAATTCACACAAAAAATTAGATAGATCTAATAATCGTAAGTTATTTATTTTATTGCATTTGTTTATGAAAAATGGAACATATATGTTTTTTAAAATAAACCATTTATTTTTTTTAGAAAAAAATAATAAAATAATAAAATTATGATTATTAAATCGATCTAATTTTTTTTATTAATGATATACGTGGATGAACCTATAAAATGAATTGTTTAAATCATTAAAATAGGACCTACAGTCGATCCCACGGGCCACTCAAGTTCACGCAAGTTTATATTTGAACTTCAGAGAAAACTAAGACCCGTTTTGTTTACTTTTCAAATCACAATTTGATAGTCCAAAACCCAAAAACCTATTTGGTTTTGAGTTTTCAAAAATATATTCAACTCAATCATTTGAAAACTCTTGTCGAAACTTAAAACAAGTTTTAAATTTGACCTGGTTTGGTTTGTGTTTTGAGATGTTATTTTAAAAATAATTTTCTGGAGAGAGTTTAAAAATTTGTTTGATCTTATATTTTGAAAATAGTTTTGTTAGCGTTTGAGATGGTTTGATATTTTTTTTTTGTAGTTAAATAAATGAGTGTGAGAAAAAAAATGATTAAAAAAGATAGAGGAGAGAGAACAAGTGATTGATTGATACGTAGTGAAAAAAAAAGGGATTTTGAATTTTTTTTTTTAAGCAGTGGCCATATAATTTGTTATGTTTTAGATATATATGGGCAATTCAAAAAATCTACGTAAATATATTCATATGAAAATCTACCCTATAAGTTATATAAGATCTATTTACAAAGTATTACGTTTGTAAAAGAAGTAAACAAAATAAAAATAAAAATATATAATGATAAAAAATAAAAATAAAATTAAAATTGACTATAATATTGTAAATTTTTTGACTACATATGTAAAAGAAGTAAACAAAATCGACTATAATATTATAAAAAGTTTTGACTACAAGACAAGAAAAATACAAGACCCAAAAAAAAACTAATTTGAAAACTACTAATTAAACAAGTTTTCAATTTACAAATTTCTGAAAATTTCTTTCAAAATATATGTCTTAAAAATTAATTTCAAAACTCATAATCAAACAAGTTTTAAATTTTCAAAACTTTTTTCAAAAACTTATCTTCTAAAATGAATTTTAAAACTAAATGAAACTGACATTTTTTTCCCTTCATCTTTTCTCACGCATAAACCAAACTTGAGGGAAAAAAAATATATTTTCTCATCACTTTTTATCATTAATTACTAAATCAATCCATCCAAACGAAGTGTTAAAGGAAAGGAATTTGATTTGATATATATATATATATATATGTTTTTGTGGCAGTTACTTCTTTCTCCCCTACTATGGGATTTTTATTTGAACAATTTGTTAGGCTTAGTAATTGTTGGCTTTCTAACTATTGTAAAATTTTAATTATCTAATTTGATGTATATTGATAATTAGTCTCTTACCTATTGACAAAAAAAATAAATAAAATATCATTTGTTTTGGTAGTTTTCCCTAAATTTATTGAGTTAGGAAAATTTTATGAGACAAGAAGTAGTTTGTGCAATTTAGTAATGTTTATGGTTTGTTATTTTTTGTAATAATGAAAAAAAAAAATTCTTTGGTCCACACACATATTTGAAGAATTTATTTTGAAAACAAATGAGAGTGGTGGTTGATAAGAGATAATAGCTAAATCTGATTATTATTGATAGAAAATGGTAGTTGATCATTGAAGGTGATTTTCCAATAAGAGGTGATTCTTGCCAATAAAAAGTAGTTGGTGGTGGCTTTTAGCCATGGGAGATGGTAATCAAATGTGATTGCGAACGATCAGAGATAGTTACCGCCTAATAAAATTGGCTTTTAGTAAGAGGTAGTAGTTAAATGTGACTTCCACTTATGAGAAATGGTTGATAGTGATCGAAGATTGTTGTCAAATATAAAAAGTTTTTGCCGAACGTAAGAGGAGGTGGCTGAAAAGAGTCACTAATGACATTGATAGAAGATGGGGGTCGAATATGGTATTTGGTAATGGCAATGATTTGTAGGTGTGGGCAAGTAAAATTGATGAATTTTTTTTTTCCTAAACAAATAATATCAATTTTTATGGCTATAAGAATTTAATAAATTTTTTAATTTTCAAAATGCAAATAGATACCAAATGATCTTTCAAATTTTTATACAACTTTTTGTAAATGTAATATAAAATTATAAACATAAATATTACTAAACAAAATTTAAAATTTAAAAGTTTTAACTTGAACAAGTTTTTAACCTTAAATTTGTTGCGAATGATTTATTTTTTATTACTAGATATAAAATTAGTGATATTCATATTAACAAAAATACATGAAACTCATTTTATGTTTAGCTATGAGAAAAATTATTTAAAAAACTACTTACATATAACATTTTCTTTCCTTTTTTTTTTCTTTTTTTTTCATTCATTTTCTTTTTGAGAGGAACAATTGACAAAAAGTGACATATATTACATTATGAGGGTAATTTGGAGAGAATACTTAGATATATTGTACTAATGCCAGGTATAAGTGGGTTATTTTTATTTATTTGTATATGATGATGTTGTCTAACAACGTAAGAGGACAAAAAGGTGTAGCGGAAGGAAAGCATAATCATAGTACGTTGATAATACACCAAGATTAAACAAAAGAATAAATAAAAGGAGTCCATAATAGCCATAACTAGTGTCTTTTTATGTAAAATTGGGCATGAATTATTGAATAAATACAAATATCAAGTCAACTTCCCCCATGTGGGAATACAATCAAACAAGGGTATCACAAATTTTTCTCACATATTTTAATCTTATATGAATAGTTTTCTTAGCTTAATCTATCAAATTTAGACATCATTTTAGATGTTAAACTTCCACCCATCTCCCCTTTAGAAATATTAAAATGAAATGTGAGCTTGCTTGGAAAATTTTAATTTGGCTAAAGAGTTAATTAAAGTCAACGTATTAGTTTATGTTCTTCATTCACCTGTATTCAAAGATCTTGGACAAATTGTATTAGTTCATCTGATATTAGAGAAAAATTTCTTTAATAAGGCATATGTGACCAAATTTGCATTGCCAACTAGAGGTTGATGGTCACATTAGCTTTCATTTATAACCATTTTACCTTCTTTTCTTTTCTTTTTTTTTCTTTTTTTTTTGTTGAGAAACTACATGTCAGAGGTTTTTATAAATATTAATTACAAATCCATGAAAGTTTTATAATTTTATTTTTTAATAATTATAAAATTTACCACTAATCTAAAAATATTTTTCAAAATATATAGTGAAGTAAAATTACTCTCTTTTTTCCTACGCCACCAATTGGTGTTTGGATGTGTTAGTGAAAAATGAATTATTGCACAAAGGTTGACATGATCAAAAACTTTTGCCACTAGGGGTTCATATTCCTCCACTTGCAAACTTTCATGCAATTGAAAATATAAGGTGACAATTGCGTTTCTCCATATGGTTCCAAACTTATCCCATATTCCTGAAATGTGTTTCATTTCCTTTTCTTTCTATCGTTTCAATTTGTCAGATGTTTTCAAAAGAAATTATTTTCTCTTTTGCCAACACCAAAACAAAAAGAAAAAAAAAAAAAGAAAAAAAGAAATTCTCCTCATCCACTAACTCCCTCAAGCAATGGGAATCTTTCTTTGCATCCAAACGTCATTATAACACTTTCTTTGCACTTTACTCATCAGTGGTCAATATTGAGATGACAAAGCTTTTAGATGCCTGACTTCACATGCTTCATGGTTTCAAATAGGGTCGCAAATAGATTGAGTTGTTCATAAACAAGTTTGGCCTAGTTTGATCTAATTCGGTTTGATCTGGTCCGACTCGTTTAGTAAATGAATTGAGCTCAAATTCGAATATTAGGCTCGTTTAGTAAATGAATCAAGTTTGAGCTCAAATAAATTCAGTTCATCAAGTTCGACTTGTTTATCTTTATTTAAATAATATAAATAATATTAAAAAAAATCTTATCAAGCCGAACCGAGCCGACCTCGAGTTAATATTAACGAGCTGAGCCGATCCGAGGTCGAACCCAGTTATTTATCGAGTTGAGCTCGAGTTCAATAAACGAGTTCGATAAGCAAACGAGCTAAACTCGAACTCAGCAAAGCTCGCCTCGACTCGTTTGCAGTCCTATTTTAAAGTAAACCTTTTCCACCTACAAGGATATATGCCAAGAATATATATATATATATATATTGGGATAATATGAGTCATGATACATACTAAAACCAAATTTTATAGCAAAAAATGTTTATTATATTTCTGCACTTGTTGTCATCCGATTTTTTCCTTTTTTTTTTTTTATATATTTATAATTGAAAGAAGGCATATTTATTTACAACAACACTATACACTCAAATTTATAAACTCATAATTTATTTAGAAAAATGAATCAATGGTTCAAATTAATTTTACTTATAAACCCCACACTTCATCAATTTAATCTCTACCATACAAACACATTCGGGATAAATTATGGGATGATAAAGGTGAGTTCATAGTTTTTTTGATCTATTTATGTTTTGTAACTTTTATGATTATAATGAAAATTGCAACAATTATGAATGTAATCTTAATTTGAAATTAACCACATAAATCTTATACGTGTAATTTATCAGTATCACAGAACAGATTCCTAACAATATATATGTTGGCAGTAGGTAATTTTTTCCACATGCAAGAATATATATACATAATAAGAACATAAGCCCTTGCCAGTAGATGATGATATGAGATTCACACTCACCTACTTTGGCATGTTGTGTATTTAGTCGTTGCAAGCTTGCAGGCATTGATATATATAATTGCTAATCAAAATCCAATGTGGATACTCTTTCATTGTCAATAGTAGAGAAGTTATTTAGTAGTCTAGGAGTGTTATTTTATACCATTTATGTTTAGATAATTGTCTAGTTATCTTTTCAAAGGAGTCACATAAGTAGTGAGACTCACTGTTTCAACCAATAATATCATGATTGGGACACCACCTAAATTTGCTCTTGAAATAATGATTAATTTTTCGTGAATAATGTTTTAAGACTTTTTTTGTCTACCATAGTACCATGTTGGCCCCTACCTCTTCTACCTAATCCCTGCATGGTGACAACAAATCTTTAAAGAGTTTGGTTGCATGTGTACATTATGATTAAATATGATCGTCATAAGCAGTTTTAAAAGTGTATATTACGCGTTTAAATTTTATGAAGTGTACTTCTTAACACCACCTCAGATCATGTGTGCACTACTAACAAAAAAAATAGACTTTTTTTCTGACATTTTTACAAAACTTCTCAATAAATTATTCTTTTGTGTATTTCTTAACAAATTTCGTAATTTATATTAGAGAAAATCGATTATAAATTCAATTTACGGAAGGTATAAGATATTAAATTCAGTGAATATTTTTTATTAGTGAAAGGTCTACTATTTATAAAATAATTTGGTGAGAATTCCTTTTTGTTATTTTGAGAGGACATTATGTTTTAATTTTACCCCTTAATTTATCTGTTGACTTTATTTGACTATATGTTCAAATTAATATTTATCTGTTCAAATTTATATCTATCTATTCAAATTACTTTCTATCTATTTAAATTTGCTTAACTATCTATTCAATTTTTTCTCCTATTTGTTCAAAATCTGTGAGTTTCTCTCTATCTGTTTAAAATCTATGGGTTTCTCTCTCTTGTTTTTTCTCCCTATCTATTGAAATTTCCCACTACCAACACTCAAATATAATGCACTACATACATACAAATATATATATATATATATTCAATTTTTTATTTTTATCTATTCATTCACTAAAATGGATGGTTCTATTCTCTTCATCTTCTCCATCAATTCTCTCTCTCTCTCTATCTTTATTTTCAGATCCCTAATTCACAACAAACACCAAATCAAACACATATAAAGCCTCAGAGGCAATGAATCAGAGAAATCTAAATCGAAAAGAAAAGAAAAGAAAAGATGACATAATGAGTCTATCTCTGTGTGTGTCGTGTTGTGTTACTGTGTACAATGCAAATACAATGAGAATGAGAAGAAGGCTGTGAAGGTAGAACAAAGGGAATATAGAACCTCATACACTTAAATGGCATTTCCTCAAACACCTTATAGGTGTTCTCTCTCTCTCTTGTTCTTTCTCCATATCTGTTGAAATTTCCCACCACTAGCACTTAAATATAATGCACTACATACACACAGATATATATTAAATTTTTTATTTTTATCTGTTCAATCATTAAAATATATGGCTCTTTCATCTTCATCTTCTCCATTAACTCTCTCTCCATCTCTATTTTTAGAACTTTAAATCATAATAAACACCAAATCAAATACATACAAACTAAATCGAAAAGAAAAGAAAAGATGATATGATGAGTCTATCTTTATGTGTGTTGTGTTCTTGTGTACCATACAAATACAATGAGAATGAGAAGAAGGTTGTGAAGGTAGAACAAAAGAAATGTAGAACCTCACACACTTAAGTGACATTTCTTTAAACACCTTATAGGCATTCCTTTAAAGCAACCTCCACCCATTTCTTTTCTCCTTCAACTACCACTACTATCTTTACACACACACAAACATCATCACCATCATCATCAAGCCATACCCATACCTCCATCGTCTCTGACCATTAATGCCACCATTAACGAATTACCTCCATCAAAGTTAAAGAAGATCGGTGACTCTCTTTCTCTCTCTCTATGCAAACTCCTAGGGTTTGGTCGCTGATCTATTACAAATATAGATTAGAGATAGTGTAAACTACAGGTGGGCGCAGGTCGATTGTGGCCACAGAACCTCCAAGCCGCCATCGTCAATCAATCTAACAGATGTGGATTGAACAGATTGGTGGATTAGCGGATAGATGCGAATCGGTTTGGTGGTTTAAAATCTTGTAAATTTTTAACATAATTCAACTTGTGCACTTTCTCAAAAAAAAAAAAGTATTACAGTGAATAATATAAAAAAGTATTACAATCGCTGCATTCTTCATCCAAAGAAAAAAAGTTTGAAACTTTAGAATATTAAAATCATTGCATGCTTTATCTACATATTACAATCACAACATACCTTATCCACATAAAACCACCAAAACCATGAACAGGGCAATAGAAGAAATTATATGCCTCTGTATTGTTACATCTATATCTATTTTTCAAAATAAAACCAACCAGTATATATCATCCTTTTTATTTATTATTTTTAGAGTTCAATTTTAAAACCAAAAAATATAGATAAATAATACATTTTTTTTTCAATTCAAAAAATATATTCAAGTTGAAAACTTTTTGTCAACAGAATATATTCAATAGAATATTTAAACTCTTTTTCAATTGAAAACACAAACATAATATCTAAATAAATTGAAAATACAAAGTCTTACAAATTATTAGGGTTGCTCAAGGTTTGGCGGTTCAGTTACGGCCAAAGAAACCTCAAATCCGCTATCCGTACTAGGCGGATTGGAAAAAGTCAATCCGTAACTGTCCGCTCGTCATCACGCATTCGTTCAAAATGCGGTAGATGGGTTTGGTTCAATCGGTTTGGACGAATCAGTATATCTAATGCTCACCCCTAGCATAAACCAATCAGTACTAGTCCACTTTCTAATCTCAAGCTCTCATTCTTTAAATTCAACTCCACTTCGCTGATGTAGCTCCCTCATCTTCATTCCCTACTTTGTCTCTCATCACTTTCTCTCTCTATACAAGTGTGATGTGAGAGAAGTTTTGTCGGCAAGATTTGGCCGAAGAATGGCATATATGTATGCAAACAATGAAAATCTAATGGCAATTGCTTAATAAGTGGTCAAACAAAAACAATGAATATGAGATTATCCCAGAGTGTAAGATTGTCGGCGGCCACACAAATCTGAGTTATGTGTTAATCTGCGTAGATCTCTCGGATAGATCTACAACGGTAGCGAATCCACCACCACTACCTCTGTTCCGTTTCCTCTTCTACCTAGGGTCTTCGGAATTGAGAGAGAGAGAGAGAGAGAGAGAGATGAGCGACGCAAATAATATCATCTCTCTTCTTTGCTCTCTTATCTTTTCTCTTCTTCTCTTGTTCGATTCCTACATCTCCTACAGTGATGCCTGGTTGTTTCCTTACCTATATACACATCTACAATACATATACACAAACTTGTATATACATATGTAGTGTTGTTATTGTGATTTGTTAAGTTTGAGAAGTGAAATTGAGATTTGAAAGAGAAAGGCATTTAGATACTACATTTGTAGATAAAGAAAGTATAGAGAGAGTGGGGAAAATGACAAAATAAGGGAGATCGGCATTAGGAGGCGTGCTAGCTCGCGATGGGAGCTTAGCAAAGGTGTGTGTAGACACCCCATTTTGACCGACTTTAAGACTTTGGCGTTTTCTTCCGAACACCCGATGATGAAAATCAAAATGTGCTAGTTTACGAATTTCTCAGTAGAAAATTAGATTTAAACTTTAATTCCAATCTTATACCCATTTTGACCAAATTATTTTAGACTTATTCAAAAATATTTTTCTGAATTTTTTCTTTTTTAAAAAATTTAGCAATTTTGGGAAATGAGCTCTCATAACACATGGCCGACCACATAGTTTGAAGATATCACATAGCAAGTCATGTTTTTTGGAAATACCACATGGCTAGCCATGTGTTTTGAGTGTTTGAGAATTCTATAAATACCACCTAATTTTATTGTTTAGAGAAAAAAGAGAGAAAATTTTGAAAAAAAAAAATTTGTTTCAAAAAGAAGGGGGCTAAAAAGAATTGAAAAAAGAAAGGAGCTGGAGAAACTCATGTGAAAAAAAAAAAAGAAAGAAAAAAGAGAAACAAATTGTTTTCAAAAAAATTCTTGTGGAAATTGATTTTCAAAAATCAAAATTTGTTTTAATCAATTTTTCTACCGACCAATATATACCACGCAAAACCATATTAAAGCTAAAACTTGAATTTCTTGCTGAAATTCCAAAACATACACAATAACCGTGAGGATGTAAAGAATAAAGTTTGATAATCAGAAAATTCACCATTTTCTCCAAAAGGTAAATTTTTGCAATCTCCTCATTTATTTTCTTGTATTTTTTTTACTGTTTTAAATATGTGATATCTAAGTTGTGGAAGTGGAAGGTTGAGTCTCTATTCCTTAAATTTTGTTTTAGAATATGTGTTTAAATATGTAATCTCATTTATTTTCTTGTATTTTTTTTACTGTTTTAAATATGTGATATTTAAGTTGTGGAAGTGGAAGGCTGAGTCTCTATTCCTTAAATTTTGTTTTAGAATATGTGTTTAAATATGTGATATAAAAATGTGATTTAAGTTGGTTTAGATGTAATTTCTTTACAATTATATTGTATTATATATTATTATATTGTAATATATATTTTTGGTGCGGTGATGGATGAAACCACCATGCACATCTCTAATATATATATATATATATATATCTTATTTATTAATTATATTATATTTGTCGTGAAATAAAAAAAGAGAAAAAGAAAATAAAAAGAAACATAAATGTTGTGTGAGGCTTTTGTGCCTTTGTTGCTTCCTGTTGGTTTAAAGTGTTCAAATATTATTTGAGGGAAAATACAATAGAAGGTGAGGTTTTGGTAGAATGGTTAAGATTTATAGTAAGTCCAAAGTCAGGGATTCAAAATCTCTCTCCAACATCATTAAATTTATTTTTTGGGCAAGTCTAGTCAGAGCCATATGTTAGCAAACCCACCATGTCAGCGTTACAGTCCGCACTGACAAAATATTCTACATGTTCCTTGAATATTCCTTTATCTAACGGAATATTCTTCTGAAAAGGTAATGTTGGAGATTGTTTTTGAGACATGAAGACTTATTCCTAACTAAACAAACCGTTCCAGACACAACAATGAGGTCAGAATAGAGAAATTCTTAATGTGAAATTTTTATTTTTCTTTTAATTTGAGAGATTTGATTTTGTTATAATATTTTCTTCCTCTCCTCCCATATTCGGATATATAATTATTCAACTGTTGTAATAATTTCTCGCCTCGCTTCTTTCTATTCCGTTTTTTTACTTGCTTTTCTTATTTGTAAATATGCATCATATTTTACTTTTCATCATATCCATGCTTTGCATCTATGTTTTGTGTATCTTGATTCGGCTAAATTTGAATTTATGAATTTAATCAATTTTTATGTGATTATGTGCGCTACCTTATGTTCTTGAGATAACTCGCATGTCATATATTAGAAGTCGAATCTTTAGTTGCATTTCATGAGTGAATTGCATTAGGATTTTGTATATAAAATCATGCATGTTTTACTAACTTTGTTTTGTAACTGTTTGCGGAATATCGGTAAATGTGTAAATTTTTATACTTTAGCATCTCGTTTGTGTGTGTTTTTCTTACTATGTTTAAGCATCTTACCATGTGGCTACTTGCTTACCTAATATAACTCTATGATTGTCGGTGGATGAAGATTGTGTCGCTTAATTTGAGACAGTATTGATTTTTCATGTTTGTGGGCTCAATTTAATTGTGAGTTGTATAAATCTCAAAACCCTTTCAAAATGCATCAAAATCAAGCCGTTCTAAAAAAAAAGGACACAATCTATACTTGTTTGCTTCACATAGTAATTTTAGCATTTATTAAATAATCAGAACATGAACATATAAAGTCAATAAAATTCATATCATGGTTTCGTAAAGGCCAATCTTTTGATCGGGTGAGTGAGGGTACTCAATTAATGACATTCTCCTCTCATACCTAAGGTTCCGAGCCAAGTATCATTGGTTACGATGAACAGTGACCTTGGCACGATGAACAGGTTTCCTAATTTTCTCAAAATAGATATGATGATGTAGTCTATTTCTGGTAAATATTTTTGTAGTAAAATGGATTTTTAATAAATTTTTCAAATCTGAATTCTTATATATGTTTCACATTACACTCATGAGACTAGATCAAAGAAATTATGAGTCCGAACTGTTTAGCATGCTCGGGTACCCCTCGGGCGATGTGACAGTATGGAAGCTCTCCAGCGAGACAATGGTAGTGAGCCGAACCACTAATAAGCAATGACGAACAGTGAGGTAGGGGAGAGAGAAAGAGAGGATTTGGGACAGTGTATATGATATATATATATATATATATATAAGAAAGGGTATTTTTGTCATTTTGCTTAAATTTGTCCTTTTTGACAAAGTATTTCAGCATCTGAACCTTTGGCTAAACAAAATTAAAATTTGAATTTATGGACCAAGTCCCCTTTATATTATTATTTTTAAAATTTTGCGCCAATAAAAAAAAATAAAAAAATAAAATAAAAGAAGAAGAAGAAGAAGAAGAAGAAGGAACTCTTGAAATTTAGCATCTTGCTTGTCATTAGCGATGTTTTTACTCGATCATCTTTACCGATATTTAAAAAAAAAAATCTCAACTTTTTAAGAAAAGAAAACAACATTATTTTTGCAAAAAAGATTTTATCAAAAAATATATGTGAAATAGGAGGATTGCATGTATTCAAAAACTAATTAGAGCGAAACCCCTAGTACTTAAAAAATGCATAGGTTTCTTTCCAGTCTATAGGGGACCGGAGGGTACTATTGGCCATGGTGGATCTAGTTCGAGGCACACCTCGATAATCTAAACCGTTAAATCTATAGGGCTCGTTGAGTACATTATTCTTGCAAAAAATTACGTTGATCGGATATCGATCGCCATTTGATCAGATCGCATTTGTATTAACAGTTTGTTTTGAAAATAATACTTGTCATTGACACAAATGTGATCGGATCAAGTAGTTATCGATATCCAATGAATATGATTTTTTTAGAAATAATGTATTTGACAAACCCTACACATTGAATGATTTTAATTATTACCATGAGTCAATAGCACCCTTCAATTCAATTTCGAACCAGAGAAGAACCAAACTCTATATAAATTTTTTTTTAAAAAAAACTTATTATTAAATTTAGTCCAACCAAGGTGTTAAAAAAAATGCTTAATACAACAACCGCGAGTTTACTACACTACAAAAAGAGTGACCTCTCTCAACATGTGCTTGGACTGCTTAGATTGACTGTTCAAGTTGGTGGAGTTTTACATCCCAAATGCCAAAAATGCATTAAAAATTTTGTCACCAACTGTAGTTTTGCCTCACAATCATACATAGAAAACTGAATTTGAGGGCCGGCTAACGCTGATAAGGTCGCCACCTCAAGCTTCTGAGTTCTATCTAAAAAAATAGGGTCTTGAAATGATTTTGAACTTAATTATTTCTATCTTAAGCTATATTTGATCTATTGAAATGAAATTGAATAAAATATTCATTCCATAATAATATTCATCCTCACATTTGATTTACTAACAAATATTACAAAATTAATCACCATTCACTATTATGAGATAATAGTACTTATATAAAGAATGATCATTTCATTCAATTCAATTTCATTTCAATAAACCAAACACTACATTTACAAATTTAAAAAATAAATAAATTAGAACTTGTGAATTATTTAAAAGTAATGTATTGTTGTTTGCCAAATGTATGAATTATTTATAAAATATTGCTTAACCATACCAATTACAATTGCATCCTAGTTCAAAAAAAAGAAAAAAAGAAAAATTACAATTGCATCCCGAGAAATAATTTTTTATAAGTTAAAGTTGATCAAATTTTACAATTCAATTTACTATGTCAAGAAAAAGTGAATAAATTAATAATGTTAACAGTTGAAAATGTTTAAATTTTATCTCAATAATTATGATTTACGTCAATCACAATGACTATGATTTTTGTCGACCATAAAAATCATATAAAATTGTTCCGAAAATGTAACATTATAATTATTGTGAAAAATAAATTATAATTCATTTACTTACTAATACAATAATTTAAAATTGAATTTCTCACTTCATATTTTAAGTGATTTCGATGGGTAAATAAATAGTAATTTTTGTACAAATTTTATGTAAGTACAAACAAAAAATAAAAATAAATTGAAAATCATTACTATTTTATCAATATATTTTTTTTAAACATGCATGAGAGCTAGGCTTTCATTTTCTGAGTTAGTCTTTGGACCCCCAAAAAAATCAGGCTCGATCCTCATTTGAAATCTTTTTAACTAGGTAACGAGTTGGAGTTTATTTATTTATTTTTATTTATTTTTTATTTTTTTTATGGGAAACCATATCATAATGGCTATTACATTGCCAATACAGCATCATTACGGCTGTTACGACCATTACATTTTTATTTTTTTAATAAATTTTGTACATATCTTATCCATACATCTTTTAAATGTCCGATCTTCAAGTTCTACCAGATTTTTTACTTAATTATATTTGTATATGAACTTATATCTATTTCTCTTATATTAAATTTATTGAACAAAATAAATTTAGATTTCATATTATGTACTTTTACATTATTATGTTGACATTTTGTATTTTGAATTTCTATTTATGAGACTATTGTTTTTAATATTAAATGTGCTTCATTTTTTTCTTAACAAATCATAAAAATTATCCATAATTATAATTAGTAAAGTAAAAAAAAATTAAATAAATCTAATAATAGGAAAATTCTCTATAACAACTTAAAACTAATATAAAAATTAGGGTAAATTATAAAAATAGTCCATGAAGTTTACATGATGTGTCAATTTGATTCCTGTTGTTTTAATTTACTCAATTTTGTTCCTTAATTTAACTGATTGTGTTATATTAGTCCAATGAATAACAACCGTTAGATTTAGTTGATGGAAAGTCGTCACATGCTCAAACGATGTATCAATTTGGTCCTTGTAGTTTACACGATGTGTCATTTGGTCCCTATTGTTTTAATTTGCTTGATTTTGACAGGGACCAAATTGACACATCGTGTAAATTACAGGAATCAAATTGATACATCATTTGAGTTTCCGTCCATCAAACCTAACGGCTGTTATTTATTGGACTAATATGACACAATCTGTTAAATTAAGGGATAAAATTGAGCAAATTAAAACAATATGGATCAAATTAACACATCGTGTAAACTATAGGGACCATTTATATAATTTACCCTAAAAATTAGTATATATATTGGATCATGTTTTAAAACTAAACAAAAATACTAAAAATCATTTTGAAACACAGTAAATGTGATTCGGAAATAAAAACATGCCCATCAGTATGCTTTCCTAAAGTAGTGCGAAGAAATAAAAAATTCACAACTATGATTGCCACCACCATTACGCCATGATTGTTACATTCGGCAACTACATCAGTGTTATCACTACCGTTATGATAACTGCCACCATTATTTAAAACCTTAACTCACCTTAATTATTTGATTCATTCATTTTGTTAGGTTTTTGGTGCAAAACATTCATAAAATACATCATACTATTTCGATAATCATAATCCTATCATTTTATGACATGAACCGAATAATCAATCAAAGGGAAACCTAACACTATGGTCCACTCTACTCTCCCTGCTGCAAAGAAGGATCCAAAATGCATAAAAAAATGCGGTTTGCTTTTACTGGGCCAGTATGACTCGGAAAGAATGGATTAAGGCAAGATCAAGACAGACAAAAAAAATTGGATTTGAATGCAAATTAGATAGAAGTCCTAGCTGTTCCTCACAAAGATCTAATTTTCCATGATTGAGGCCTAAATATAGATTATTAATTAATGCAGTCTAATGTAACAGTTAAGAATTTGCAGTGTTGTCTGGTTTTTATTGGTCTAAGGGGAGCATAATGGATTGTTGATAAGGCACCACATACCAGATTGTGTAAATTGACTCATCCATTTGTATTTAAATTTTTTTTTATCCTATTTGTTTTAATAGAAACGAATAATTATTAGTTTTCTTGTAAGTATCCTTTTTTTCCTTATTAATTCAACCAAAAATATATTTTTAATAGCATCGATAATAAGATACGTAATACGGATTAGTATCCTGATCATGCTCTTCTTGATACTATGAACATTTTGGATTTTAAACAATAATTTCAAAATATGAAATCTTGTCAAGAATAATCGTAAATAAATATATTTGTCAAAAATATATTAATTTACTAAGATTTTTTTATTTGTAATTTCAGAATAATCCTATTGTGCAAATACTAAAAAAGTTTTGGGTTAATTAAAAAAAAATTCAAAGTTTCACCTGTTTTTCACTTTAAACTCTAATGTTTCAATTTTGACAAATTAAACTCTAGAGTTACATCCGTATTTCAATTTGTCTCATCCGTCAATCTCCGTCTATGCAAAGTAACGGAGGGGGTTTAAAATGAAAAATACTAGGCTTTAAAGTGAAAAACACGTGAAAATATTTTGTAATTAACCCTTTTTTATTTTTGTTGATTTTAATTTTTAAAAAATGGTTAATTGCACAAAAAATTTTAAGATTTCACGCATTTTTCACTTTAAACCCTAGTGTTTTTTCAATTTAAACCTCTCTGTTACCTTACATAGTTGAAGATGGACGGAGGACGCAAATTGAAACACTGATGGAACTCTAAGATTTAATTTATTAAAATTAAAACACTAAGGTTTAAAGTAAAAAACGTGTGAAAACTTTGGGATTTTTTTTGTAATTAACCCAAAAGTTTTTGTTCCTTTTAAGAGAAAAGATAGAATGATGAAATCATTTGTTCAAAATGCAGCACCATTGATTTATAAGAGTATCTCCAATGTTTCATCATATTTTTTATTAAATTTGATTAAAAATTTATTAAAAAAGTTGATCTGATGTGATGTATTCTAACAAGTTTCATCAATTTTGTTGGCTGTCTGAACGGTTATTCAGTGAAGAGTAAATTTTTATCAAATTCATCTCAAAATCCGGTTGTCCACCTGGCCGTCCACCAACAGTCACCTACGAAATTTGATAAAAGGTTAAGCGCTCTCTTAATTTGATGAAAAAAATATATCGCTCCCTTTATTTGATATCAATATGATGAAACGGTTGAAATATCATTTTTATTAATTTTTCATCATATTTGAATTTGATAAAAGATCTGATACAACATTGGAAATGGCTTAAAATATCATGATTAATTGTATTTATAATTATTTTTTTACACTGCAATAACGAAAATTTTCTGCATACTAAATTATTTTTAAAATTATCGCCTAATGAGCTATTTAGAAGGTCTTACTAACTTCTTGAAACTTGCTAATTACCTACTAATAACGCTTACAATTCAACAATATGAAGGGTTAATCTTACGGGTTGTATGGAACTTTTCGGCTTCAAGATTAGAATCCATTAGCAATGGTGGAGCCTAAAATTTATTGTAGGGCATTTGAGTAGGCAATATACAAATTATTTTCAAATGTATGAATATTCATAGGGCAAGTTATTTCTCCAATTAAGGTTGTATTTGGATTTTAAATTTGTTAAAAAACACGTGAAGAAAAAAAAAAAAGTGCATTAATTTTCTTTCATTTCACAAATCTCTTGATAAATTTAAAATTCAAATATAACATAGGTTAGTTTCTTTTTTATGAAAGAATTTTGTTTTAAAAAAACTGAGGTTTTAGGAAAAAATTAAAGGCGTACATAACTTTGGAGTGGACAAATTAAAAAACATTTTTAAAACTGTGGATAAAATAACAGTTCTAAAAAAACTAGGAGGCAGCTACTAGTGAGGGCAATTGGGAGGTCTTATAGAATATAGAAAAGTTTTTGACTTTAAAACAAAACATTTAACATGACTCTTAATTATAAAAATATATTAAGAAAAGGATTTCCCAACCAATAAATGAAGGTGTTAATACTGCAAAAACATGTGTTGCTTTCACGCAATTTATTCATAGGATTCTTTTTCTTTTTCTTTTCCTTTTTTAAGCGTGGAAGCAAATAACTCCAATTTTATTCTTTCTTTTCTCTCTCTTGTCATTCTCCATCAAACTATATTTGGTTCATTGAGAGTCCTTGAAGGAAATCTTCAAAATTGTTGCTTGTAAATTTCAAATTGACTTTGTTGAATCTTGGAACTGATTTTCCTCTAACCCATAGTAAACTCAAATTGTGTGTATGAAACTAAGACTTAAAAAGACGTTTTCAATGTGCTTCGCTAAACATTTTTTTAGTTTAGTGATATTTGAAAGTATTACAAAATTATTCTTTTAAGGACATTTTTTAGTCTTGTGGTATTTTAAACAAGTGCTATTTATATCTGTGTCACGGTAGATATTAGTGGCACCTCGGTGACATTTGCAAGTGCCATTACACCATCATGATTAAAAAATTTCATTGACACTTTGATGTCATGATAAACACTATTTATAACACTATCAAGTACCATTAAAAAAAGATTTAGTGACACTCCAGTAACACTTGTAAGTGTCATTACACCATCAGGGCTAAAAACTTTCAGTGACACTTTAATGTCATGGTAGATACTATTCGTGATACTATTAAGTGCCATTAAAGAAGACTTACAATCTAAAAAATGTCATTACTACTAAAGTTTAGTGGCATTTTTTGATTAATATCATTAAAACAATTTCTTGTGTTATTTTTTTCCAAAATGTCATAAAATTGATGCTATTAAATCACATTTTTATTATAGTAAAGTGACACTTTTTTATTGAAATGTCACTAAAATCTTATATGTTTGTGACGCTGCGACATTTTTTTAAACATATCACTAAATATTCTTTCTATGACAATTTTTTAAAAATATATCACTAATATAATACCACTAAAATATGTTTTTGTTGTAACCCTTCTTCGAGGCTGCAACTTCCACAACTTTTCTATTCTTGGATGTACTAGGAGCACAACAAATGTAAGACAGAGGTAGGCTCCATGCTATTTCACCTTTTTGTCTCATATGTATGTTTTATTCTATCAAAATTTCTTATATATTCTTCTCCCCACAATTTTTTATTATTATTATTTTTCTCCACGTTTATTGAACTAACATTACATAACATTATGTTGTCCACTTAAGAACTAAATTGAGGTTCATTTTGTTGGAGCTACACTTTTGGTGTTTTCTCCATCGATGGAAAACAGGCTTGAAACACTATGTCATACGTTATAAAAAAAAAACATAAATAAAACTCTTCCTAATATAAATGGTTTAAAGTGAGATGGTAGAACTCCGATCTCCCTAAATTATCGAAGTCGCATAGGTGGCTCAAAAATGTCTCTTGGGCGATATCAATTTTTTATTGCTGAAATCTTCATTCCTTAAGACTTTGTAAAGTAAGGTTTTATTTTGATCTATTATCTTAAATAAAATTGGGACACAATAGCCAAGTTATCATGGGTTTTGAGATTGTGATTTATACCAACCAAATGGACTAGGCTAAATCAATATGGCCCTTAGTTTTGCACTGACCAGAAGACTATTTGACTTTGGGAATTGGGCCGAATGATGGACCTGAGACCGGACAAATGGTGCATGTATAGCGACCTGACAAACGATGCCTAAACGTTGACCGTGCTAAACGGACTTGTGTAGACCAAGGAGTTCAATCAGTCAAACTTGGGTTTTGACTGGCCTATTTAGGTCATTGACAAGAATGAGGAACTTGACGGAAGGATGAACCAAACAAACTTAGCATGGTCTTATGGTTGATTTTTAGCTCGGTGATTTTACCTGTAGTTAATAAGACTCAATCAATGCAACTTGACGGAAGGATGAACCAAACAAACTTAGCATGGTCTTATGGTTGATTTTTAGCTCGGTGATTTTACCTGTAGTTAATAAGACTCAATCAATGCGGTTACACAATTAACGTGCAACCGGGCTAGTGGTTTGTTTAGCTCTGTTGCCAGCCTAGGAGTTAAGTCGTTTCACTTGAATTTTGATGATAAAAGTATTGAAGGATGGATCTTATCCTTTAAGAGATGAACTTCTAATAGGACTCTACAAATAAGAACTAGAATTTTACTGGGATTCCACCATACGGAAAATATAAAAGCTCAAAGATAACCAAGAATTAGGTAATGTAATTTTAGTCATAGAATACTTAAGAGTTTTTCCTATATTGATTTTAAGATAACTAACTTAAGCATTGAAGGGGTTTTCTGGCACACACCTGGCCAATAAACTCACCTAAGTTGTATTTTTAAGAGTACGACCTCGTTTGAGGAGATTCAGACTTGATCACAAGGAGTGCGCGTGCAATGAATATTTCGTACTCGTACAAATCGCTAACTTACACAATGTAGTAGCAATTGTTTTAAAAAGAAAATATGTAAAACTCCTACATTATCATTTTAAAATTTATCCCACTTATGTGGATTATTAGAATAATTGTTGATTTTTTAAAATAATAATTAATTAACATCCAATCCATACCATATCAATATGAATAAATTTAATGATGATGTATTAAGAAGCACTACAATAAAATAGATCCACTTAAATTTATGTTAAATTTAATAAAAGACATAAATTTCTCTAACATGTATAATAGCGATATAATTTGGGTGAGCACAACTCGAGCAGAACCCAACCCAACCAAACCCAACCCAATCTAAACTTTTTTAGGGATTAGACAAAATATTTTTGAATTTGGTATTGGCTTGAGCAAAATTTCAAAAGCCTGAATTAAATTTAGACGGACTTGGGTAAAGATATCAAACAATCCGAGCAATCCAAAATTCAAATTATATATATAAATATGTTCAATATATATATAAATTATTAGCCATAGGATTATATTAAAGTAATTTAGATCACTAGATCATACTGAATATATATTATATACACAAATAACATGACACAAAATCTTAATTTTTTTCTCACTCATAAATTGTGAAAATCACATAACGGCATCTCTCTTACATTACATAAATTGTTTATTTTGATATTATTAAATTATATATATATATATATATATATAAATTGAGTCTAATTTTAATAGATTAATGGGTAAATTATGCAAATGGTCCCTGTAATTTACACAATGTGTCAATTTGGTTCACGTTATTTCAATTTGCTCAATTTTACCCTTTAATTTAACAAATTGTGTCATTTTAGTCCAATAAATAACGGTTGTTAAGTTTAGTGAATGGAAAGTCTACACAATGTGTTAATTTGGTCCATATTATTTTAATTTGCTCAATTTTGATAGGGACTAAATTGACACGTTATGTAAATTACAAGGACCAAATTAACACATAGTTTGACTTTTTATCCACCAAATTTAACAATTGTTATTTATTAGACTAAAATGACACAATCCGTTAAATTAAGGGGCAAAATCGAGCAAATTGAAACAATAGGGACCAAATTGATACATCGTGTAAACTATAGAGACTATTTGTATAATTTACCCTAGATTAATTAACTGAGTTGCACTAAAAAAAATAAAATTTATGTATAATTCGAGCAACTCAAGTTTAATTCGGGTCGGACTTAGGCAGACAATATCGCATTTCAATTCGGGCTTAGGCAAACCTAGACAACTCTCAATACAATTTGGATTAGACTTGGACAACCTCTCAACCGACTCAAGTTACAATCCTAATATATACAACAACAATATTGAGAATTCCAAAAAGTTATCAAAAGTTTTGTACAAAATTTATATGAGTGCAGACTTACACCACGTATGACACTCATGTAAGTAGTGTCGGGCCCAAGCTAAGCAAGGCCCACTTTGAGGCCCCAAATTTTGTCAAATTTTTTGCGCCTCCAAATTATTTTTGACTTCTACAATATTTGTAGATTTAAAAATAAAGTCTAGACCAATCAATTTAACTTCACAATTTAAATTAAAATTCCTTATAGCATCTTCAACCATTCATTACTCTTTTTTTCATTTAATTCGTTTTCAAATTTGAATAACTCTTTCAATAAAATCTTTTTAAAATTTTCCTTTTTATCGCAAATTTTTTTTTTCATCAAATTTGATGGGAAAAAAAAATCCAATTATGTCTGGGTACTAGTACAAAAAAAAGATAAGTACACACCATTTTATTCACAAAATTTAAATATTTTATCTTTTTTTATGATTATGTATACGATAATATTATATATTCTTAAAAATTAACTCCAAAAAAAAAATTATTTATGGATCACATTTATTCTAGGTATAACTCATATAATATTGATTTTAAGTTTACATTATATACTTTCAAGATAAAATTTGGATGAATTTTTTTTATTTGGGAGCTTTTTTAATAAATCCACTATCTAAGAGTCCTATTCCATAAACCCCATAGTTGTATTTTCTACTATCCTATTAGGTCCTGTTTCATATTAGAAGACCAAAACACCCTTCCCCTCTTCCTCTCTCTTTTTGAATCAAATAATCATCCATCTTCCACTCTTTTTTTTGCAGAAAATCAAGCACAGTATCTCCACCCTTCCGAAAATCCAAAATCGTATTCCATATCGTCTCACACCCATATGTCTCTCATTGTCCCATCGTCGGCTTCGTTATACCTCCACCATCCGTCTACAAAAAATGTGGAAATCACCATTGGTGAACATCTTGAAGTTCCATCTTTGTCAAGATCACCATCGACAACCATTTGTGACAACCCAACCGTCGATATGGGCAAAAAGAGTAAGTAATCTCACCAATTTTGTATGTAAACCCTAAATCTCTTGTTTAAATTACACCATTGTGAACTTCCAATATCCCCTGTTTCTATTCATACAATGTGTGGAGCTTCATATTATACCCTAATCGTGACTGTGAACCTCTTAATCCTAATCCCAAAGTATATGGTTTTGCTCACCCAAAAACAATGCAGTGGCAATTATATTGTGTTGTCAAAAGTTGTGAACATTCACATGGGAATGAAAAATGTTGGGCCAAGCCAATTGTTTCAGATGTTATTGTTGTTGTTGTTGTTGTTGTATGTTTTAATCATGTGAATCTCCTATACATATTTCATCAATATGAACTTCCACAGTAGTGAGCTTCATAGTATATGGTTTTATTCATTCAATGTGTGAACTTCATATTATAACTATTATTGCCCCTACTATTATTGTTGTTAACAATAGTGGACATTCACAGTAAAGTCAATATGTTGGGCCAAGCCAATTGTTTCAGATGTTGTTATTGTTGTTGTATGTTTTAATTATGTGAATGTCCTATTGAAATTCCATCAATATGAACTTCCACAATAGCCCCTGTTTTTATTCATTCAATGTGTGAACTTCTTATTATTACTGTTATTGCCCCTACTACTATTGTTGTTAACAGCAGTGGACATGCATAGGGAAGTCAATATGTTCGACCAAGCCAATTGTTGCAGGTGTTCTTGTTATTATTGTATTATTTGATCATGTAAATGTCCTATTCAAATTGCACCAATATGAACTTCGACACATATCTCCTGTTTTTATTCATACAATGTGTGTAATTTCATAGTGTTACTGTTCTTGCCCATAATATTGTTGTTGTTAACAGTAGTGAACATTCACATGAAAATAAAGAATCAGATGATGTTGGTATATATAATTATGTTGTGAACATTCATAACATGTATAAATTGATTAGTCACTTTGTGAACATTCATCACTGTGTTTATCGCTTATGTTATTCCATGTTTGAAACTGTATCACACTTTGTGAACATTCGCATCTATCGGAGTGTATCAACTCGGCATGGGGACCAAATGTAATCACATTTTTTTCCCTTTTTTTGTGTAATCAAATTACATTTTTTTTTTGTCCCAATGCAAACTTTCTCCCCCGTTGCCTTTGTTATTTTTGGTCCTTGTTGTTTATGTTTTTACTGTTATTTTCCCTCTTTTTGCTGTTGTTGGTATTGTTGAAATGATGTGAACTTCCAAATTTGTTGCTTCTCCTAAAAAATAGAAAATTGTCGTTGTTTTGGATATTGTTGTTGTTGTTCACATGATGTCAACATTCACATGGGGACCATGTCCTGAATAAAGTTGTTATATGATTGTGAACATTGTGTCAAGAAAATCCCCAAATTAAAACGTTTCTACTAGTTGTAGTTTAATTTTGATGTGAACCTTGACATTGTGAACACTAATGTTGTTCATATTTGTCCACTTAATATTCACATCACATGAGTACACTGAAAATATGTAGTTTGTGGTTAATGAATGAGTGATGTCATGTTGTTTGGTTGTTTATAGCCACTATGAATATTCACATTAGTGCTATTTGCTTATAAATGTGTACATATAATCATTGTCTTACTGTGAATTGTGTTAGGAAAAATATGTGATTTCCCACAAGTAAATCAATCAATGGGAATAAAAACTAATGCGAAAAAATTAAATCAAAAGCAATATAAGAATTTTTATGTGGTTCCCTCAATGTGATGTACGTCCATGGAATCGAAATCTGATTCCACTATCAACCAAATAATTTTCCAAACGATTACAAATGAGACACGAATGGTCTCATAAACCACCCTTAGGTGAATTCCAAATAATCACAAATAAACAAAAAGGGAAGACCTCACCAAATAGATGAACAAAAGTCTTCAGAACCAGAGTTGTAGAAGACCCAAAATAACGACCCCAATCAACATCTTCAATCACGTCGTTATCAGTGAATTCGTCTTTGCCAAAATAATAAACCAAAGGGATCAGAGATCAAACACCAACTTGGAATAATCACACAGCAGGATCCAAACAATATAGCCACTGAAATATAGCACACTAACTCCAATTTAATTCCACCGAATTGGTTTTTTATTCTATATCTCACTGCCTTCTCGGAACAATATATATATGGTAAACTTGTGGGTTTTTTTTTTTTTTTTATCAAACCCTAGTTGTATTTAAACTGAATTGGGTCTCTCAAAATTAGATATAATATATTAAAATATATTATACCTAAACCAAACCAAATTAAAACTCTTTTAACAAACTAATTGGGTCCCACACTCCAATAACGAGGTATACCCAATAATTCTCCCCTTACCGATTTAGGTGGAGACATCAACCATACCCGCCAAAGTTCGACACTTCAAATGTTTGTCCCGCGACAAAGTCTTTGTCAACATATCCGAAATATTATCGTCTGTATGAATCTTTTCGAGTTGTAACAATTTCGAATCTAACACATCACAAATCCAATGGTATCTTACATCAATGTGTTTCGATCTCGAATGAAAAGTAGAATTTTTACTCAAATGAATAGCACTTTGACTATCATAGTAAATCACATACTTTTCTTACTTCAAATCCAACTCTTGTAAAAATTTCGTCAACCATAACTCTTCTTTGCAATCTTCCGTAATGGCAATAAATTCAGCTTCGGTAGTTGAGAGAGCAACGCATTTTTGTAATTTAGATTGTCATGCCACAGCTTCCCCTGCAAATGTCATCAAATACCCTGAAGTAGATTTCCTAGAATCAATATCATCGGCCATGTCAGAATCTATGAAACCATCAAGCATTGACTTACTATCCCCAAAATACAAACGCACCTTCGAAGTCCCTCGAAGATATCTTAGAATCCAATTTATCGTTGCCCAATGTTCTTTACTTGGATTAGAGAGAAACCGACTCACCACACCAATGGCGTGAGCAATATCCGGCCTTGTACAAACCATGGCGTACATCAAAGAACCAACTGCTGAAGCATAAGGAACTTTCAACATCTCTTCTTTGTCTTTCTTGCTTGTAGGACATTGATTCGAACTAAGCTTGAAGTGACCCATAAGTAGACAACCAACCAGCTTTACTTTATCCATGTTGAACCTCTCAAGAACTTTCTCAATGTAGCTTTCTTGAGACAACTAAATCAATCCCTTTTTGCGATCACGAACAATTTTCATACCAAGTATTTGCTTTTCCAGCCCCAAATCTTTCATAGCAAAAGACTTGCTTAACTCCAATTTCAACCTGTTTATCATGGTAGAATCTTGACCCACAATTAACATGTCATCAACATAAAGCAAAAGAATAATAAATTTACCATCCGAAAATTTTTTCACAAACACACAATAGTCTGAAGTGGTTTTAGAAAAACCATTATTTATCATAAAAGAGTCAAATTTTTTATACCATTGCCGCGAGACTTGCTTGAGGCCATACAAACTTTTCTTCAATTTGCAAACAAATTTCTTTTTCCCTTTTTCTACAAAACCTTCTGGTTGCTCCATGTAAATTTCTTCTTCAAGATCACCGTGAAAAAATGCGGTCTTCATATCAAGTTGTTCAACTTCAAGGTTCATATTTGCAGCCATGCCAAGTACAACTCGAATAGAAGACATATTCACAACCGACGAGAAAATCTCATCAGAGTCAATACCTTTCTTTTGCCCAAAGCCTTTCACAACAAGACGTGCTTTGTACCTTAGATTCTTGCTATCATTCTTCAATTTGAAAACCCACTTATTTTTCAGAATTTTCCTTCCCTTAGGCAACTTCACTAAATCATAAGTCTGGTTTTCAAGTAATGAATTCATCTCCTCTTCCATGGCCTTTTTCCAATCACCTTTCTTTGCATGCTTAATTGCTTCTTGGTAGCTTTCGGGCTCCCCTTGATCAGAAATCAACACAAACTCATTGGGAGAATACTTTCTCGAAGGTTATCGGTCCCTAGTAGATTTCCTCAACTCAAGTTGTGGTGGTGATTCTTGAGTTGGATGCTCTTCCTCAATTTCTGACTCAACTTTATTAGGATTAGCATCATCTTCTACATCTTCAATGGGTGGCTGCACATCTCCCCTATTTTCATCATCAACAGAAGATGAAGGCGATGGATCCATGTCAATGAGATCACTAGTTTTTGGCTCCGGTTGATCACCTTTGCCAAAGTCTTCAATTGTTTGGTCTTCAAGAAACACAACATCACCGCTTCGAATAACCAAACTCATCACGCCCATAGCCAAGAAAAATACATTGTCTTGACTTACTATCAAGCTTGGACCTCTCATCCTTTGGAATGTGAACAAAAACTCGGCAACCAAACACTCTCAAGTGCTCATAAGATACATCTTTGCCGGTCCAAAATTTTTCTGGAACATCACCATTCAAAGGATAGGAAGGAGACAAATTGATTACGTCAACCGCTGTCTTCATTACCTCACCCCAAAAGGATCTTGGCAATTTAGTTTGTGAAAGCAAACACCTTATTCTTTCCACAATGGTGCGGTTCATCCTCTTGGTAACCCCATTTTGTTGAGGAGTCTTCTTAACTGTCTTTTGGTGCCGAATACCTTGGCTGCGACAATACTCATCAAATGACCCAATGTATTCACCACCATTGTCTGATTGGATGCACTTCAATTTCTGCATTGTTTCTCTTTCAACCATGGCCTGAAAATGCTTAAATACTTCTAGAACTTGATCTTTAATTTTTGGTAGAAAAGCCCAAACTTTCTTTGAATAATCATCAATGAAAGTAACAAAATAAAGTGCACCACTATGTGTTCTAACTTTTAAAGGACCACAAACATCCAAATGAATCAACTCTAAAACATTTTCTTTTTTAGAAGCAACATTTTTCTGAAAAGAAACTCTATGTTGTTTACCCGCCAAACAATGAACACAAGTTTTAAGATGTGTACCTTTCAAACCGGGTAGAAACTCTTTCTTGAACAAAACTTGCAGCCCCTTTTCACTCATGTGGCCAAGCCGCTTGTGCCACAATTCGGTAGAAGTATCATCTTCAAGTGCATTGACAATACCTTTACAAATTTTTCCTTGCATCGAATAAAGTGTATGAGTCTTCTTACACTTAGCCACCACCAAAGAACCCTTTGTGAGCTTCCATGTTCCATCACCAAATTTTTTGTTGTAGCCTTCATCACCTAGTTTCCCAGTAGAGATCAAATTGAGGCGAATGTCGGGAACATGCCTCACATCTTTAAGCAACAACTTGCAGCCCAAATTTGTTTCCAAGCAAACTGTTAGGGAAAATCCGTGATTCCCCACAAGTAAATCAATCAATGGGAATAAAAACTAATGCGGAAAAATTAAATCAAAAGTAACACAAGAATTTTTACGTGGTTCCCTCAATGTGAGGTACGTCCACGGGATCGAAATCCGATTCCACTATCAACCAAATAATTCCAAACGATTACAAACGAGACACTAATGGTCTCACAAAACACCCTTAGGTGAATTCCAAATAATCACAAATAAACAAAGAGGAAAGACCTCACCAAATAGAAGAACCAAAATCTTCTGAACCAGAGTTGAAGAAGACCCAAAATAACGAACCAAATCAACTTCCACACAAAGAAAACCAAAGCTTGAACAAATCAAGCACTCTTGATTTGTCTTTCCCAATTGTCAAATTCCCAGGCACTATTACCGAGGCAATATGTTTCAGGTAGCAGCCGCCGTTCACTTTTGTGTGTTGAAAACCAAATAATATATATATTGGATATATATATTATTAAATCTTGGGTTTTGGAATCAAACCCTAATTGTATCTAAATTGAATTAGATCTCCACAAATATAATATATAAAAATATATTATACCTAAACCAAGTTAAATTGAAACTCTTTAACAAACCAATTGGGTCCCACACTCCAATAAGGAGGTATACCCAACAATTCTCCCCCTACCGACTTAGGTGGAGATATCAACCATACCCGCCAAAGTTCGACACTTTAAATGTTTGTCCCTCGACAAAGTCTTTGTCAGCATATCTGAAATATTATCATCTGTGTGAACCTTTTCGAGTTGTAACAATTTCGAATCTAACACATCACGAATCCAATGGTATCTCACATCAATGTGTTTCGATCTCGAATGAAAAGTTGAATTTTTACTCAAGTGAATAGCACTTTGACTATCACAATAAAGCACATACTTTTCTTGCTTCAAACCCAATTCTTGCAAAAATTTCTTTAACCATAACTCTTCTTTGCAAGCTTCTGTAATAGCAATAAATTCAGCTTCGGTAGTTGAGAGAGCAACACATTTTTGTAATTTAGATTGCCATGCCACAGCTCCCCCTGCAAAAGTTATCAAATACCCCGAAGTAGATTTCCTAGAATCAACATCACCAGCCATGTCAGAATCTGTGAACCCATCAAGCATCGGCTTACCATCCCCAAAACACAAACACACCTTCGAAGTCCCTCGAAGATACCTTAGAATCCATTTTACCGCTGCCCAATGTTCTTTACCCGGATTAGAGAGAAAACGACTCACCACACCAACGGCGTGAGCAATATCCGGCCTTGTACAAACCATGGCGTACATCAAAGAACCAACTGCTGAAGCATAAGGAACTTTCTGCATCTCTTCCTTGTCTTTCTCACTTGTAGGACATTGATTCGAACTAAGCTTGAAATGACCCGCAAGTGGACAACCAACCGGCTTTGCTTTATTCATGTTGAACCTCTCAAGAACTTTCTCAATGTAGCTTTCTTGAGACAACCAAATCAGCCCCTCTTTGCGATCACGAACAATTTTCATACCAAGAATTTGCTTTGCCGGTCCCAAATCTTTCATAGCAAAAGACTTGCTCAACTCCAATTTCAACCTGTTTATCATGGTAGAATCTTGACCCACAATTAACATGTCATCAACATAAAGCAAAAGAATAATAAATTTACCATCCGGGAAATTTTTCACAAATACACAATGGTCCGAAGTGGTTTTAGAAAAACCATTATTCATCATGAAAGAGTCAAATTTTTTGTACCATTGCCGCGGGGCTTGCTTGAGGCCATACAAACTTTTCTTCAATTTGCAAACAAATTTCTCTTTCCCTTTTTCCACAAATCCTTCCGGTTGCTCCATGTAAATTTCTTCTTCAAGGTCACCATGAAGAAATGCGGTCTTCACATCAAGTTGCTCAACTTCAAGGTTCATACTTGCAGCCATGCCAAGTACAACCCGAATAGAAGACATCTTTACAACCGGTGAGAAAATTTCATCAAAATCAATACCTTTCTTTTGCCCAAAGCCTTTCACAACAAGACGTGCCTTGTACCTCAGATTCTTGCCATCATTTTTCAATTTGAAGACCCACTTATTTTTCAGAATTTTCCTCCCCTTAGGCAACTTCACTAAATCATAAGTTTGGTTTTCAAGCAAGGAATTCATCTCCTCTTCCATGGCCTTTTTCCAGTCACCTTTCTTTGCATGCTCAATTGCTTCTTGGTAGCTCTCCGGCTCCCCTTGATCAGAAATCAACACAAATTCATTGGGAGGATACTTTCTTGAAGGTTGTCGGTCCCTTGTAGATTTCCTCAACTCAAGTTGTGGTGGTGGTTCTTGAGTTGGATACTCTTCCTCAATTTCTGGCTCAGCTTCATTAGAATTAGCATCATCCTCTATATCTTCAATAGGTGGCTGCACATCTCCCCCGTTTTCATCATCAACTGAAGATGAAGGAGATGGATCCATGTCAATGAGATCACTAGTTTTTGGCTCCGGTTGATCACCTTTGCCAAAGTCTTCAATTGTTTGGTCTTCAAGAAACACAACATCACGGCTTCGAATGACTTTCTTGTCGACTGGATCCCACAATCTATATCCAAATTCATCACGCCCATAGCCAAGAAAAATACATTGTCTTGACTTGCTATCAAGCTTGGACCTCTCATCTTTTGGAATGTGAACAAAAGCTCGGCAACCAAACACTCTCAAGTGCTCATAAGATACATCTTTACCGGTCCAAACTCTTTCTGGAACATCACCATTCAAAGGATAGGAAGGTGACAAATTGATCACGTCAACCGCTGTCTTCAATGCCTCACCCCAAAAGGATCTTGGCAATTTAGCTTGTGAAAGCAAACACCTTGTTCTTTCCACAATGGTGCGGTTCATCCTCTCGGCAACTCCATTTTGTTGAGGAGTCTTCTTAACTGTCTTTTGGTGCCGAATACCTTGGCTGCGACAATACTCATCAAATGGCCCAATGTATTCACCACCATTGTCTGATCGGATGCACTTCAATTTCTGCCCTGTTTCTCTTTCAACCATAGCCTGAAAATGCTTAAATACTTCTAGAACTTGATCTTTAGTTTTTAGTAAAAAAGCCCAAACTTTCCTTGAATAATCATCAATGAAAGTAACAAAATAAAGTGCACCACCATGTGTTCTAACTTTTAAAGGACCACAAACATCCGAATGAATCAACTCCAAAACATTTTCTTTTCTAGAAGCAACATTTTTATGAAAAGAAACTCTATGTTGTTTACCCGTCAAACAATGAACACAAATTTTAAGATGTGTACCTTTCAAACCGGGTAGAAGCTCTTTCTTGAACAAAACTTGCAGCCCCTTTTCACTCATATGGCCAAGCCGCTTGTGCCACAATTCGGTAGAAGTATCATCTTGAAGTGTATTGACAATACCTTTACAAATTTTTCCTTGCATCGAATAAAGTGTATGAGTCTTCTTACACTTAGCCACCACCAAGGAACCCTTTGTGAGCTTCCATATTCCATCACCAAATTTGTTGTTGTAGCCTTCATCATCTAGCTTCCCGGTAGAGATCAAATTGAGGCGAATGTCGGGAACATGCCTCACATCTTTAAGCAACAACTTGCAGCCCAGATTTGTTTCCAAGCAAACATCACCCATGCCGATAATCTTGGACAAACCTTCATTACCCATTCGAACAGAACCATAATCTCCTGCAGTGTAGGTAGTGAAGAAATCAACTCGAGAAGTCACATGAAAAGAAGCACCGGAATCAATCACCCAATTGCTCTCTTGGCCCACAAAATTGATACAATCATCTTCACAAACGACCATGAGATCACCATTGGTAGTAACTGCTGTTGTGTCTTCTTGCTTCTTATCCACACTTTTATCACGACTTTTCTCCTTATTCTTGAGCTTTCGGCATTCTCGCTTCATGTGCCCTTTCTCATGGCAATAATAACACTCAACGTCTTTCTTTGAAAAAGAGCCATCTCTTGACTTGTCACGGCTTTGATCACGACCATGAGGAGTCTTACTCCTCCCCCTTGTTTTGCTTCGGCCTCTCACAACAAATGCTTCCGAATGAGAGGAACCCGCTGATTTTCTTCTAGTTTCTTCATTCAACAGGCTACTAGTGACTTGGCCCATTGTGACAACTCCATCAGGTGCCGAATTACTAACCGTCACAACCAAAGTCTCCCAACTTTCGGGCAAAGAACTAAGTAGCATCAAAGCCTGCAACTCATCATCAAAAACAATTTTCATAGAAGCAAGTTGGTTAACAATACTCTTTATTTCATTCAGATGTTCCGGAATAGGGCTGCCCTCTTTATATTTTAAATTAACCAACTTACGAAACAGAAAAGCTTTATTTGTGGCTGATTTCCTATCATAAAGGCCCTCTAATTTTTTCCATAAATCATGTGCTGAAGTTTCAGTAGCAACATGATGAAACACACTGTCATCAATCCATTGACGGATAACACCAACGGCTTTTCGATTAAGCCTATTCCATTCATCATCTTTCATACCCTCGGGTTTGCCACTATCACCCTCAATGGGTCCATATAGATCTTTACAAAATAATAGGTCCTCCATTTTAGTTTTCCAAGTTACCCAATTACTTCCATTGAAGCTAGACATGCGACCCACATTCCCCTCCATTGATTTACACAAATAAATAGACCCAAATAAACCGTAAGCTCTGATACCAGTTGTTAGGGAAAATCCGTGATTCCCCACAAGTAAATCAATCAATGGGAATAAAAACTAATGCGGAAAAATTAAATCAAAAGTAACACAAGAATTTTTACGTGGTTCCCTCAATGTGAGGTACGTCCACGGGATCGAAATCCGATTCCACTATCAACCAAATAATTCCAAACGATTACAAACGAGACACTAATGGTCTCACAAAACACCCTTAGGTGAATTCCAAATAATCACAAATAAACAAAGAGGAAAGACCTCACCAAATAGAAGAACCAAAATCTTCTGAACCAGAGTTGAAGAAGACCCAAAATAACGAACCAAATCAACTTCCACACAAAGAAAACCAAAGCTTGAACAAATCAAGCACTCTTGATTTGTCTTTCCCAATTGTCAAATTCCCAGGCACTATTACCGAGGCAATATGTTTCAGGTAGCAGCCGCCGTTCACTTTTGTGTGTTGAAAACCAAATAATATATATATTGGATATATATATTATTAAATCTTGGGTTTTGGAATCAAACCCTAATTGTATCTAAATTGAATTAGATCTCCACAAATATAATATATAAAAATATATTATACCTAAACCAAGTTAAATTGAAACTCTTTAACAAACCAATTGGGTCCCACACTCCAATAAGGAGGTATACCCAACACAAACATCACCCATGCCGATAATCTTGGACAAACTTTCATTACCCATTCGAACAGAACCATAATCTCCTTCGGTGTAGGTAGTGAAGAAATCAACTCGAAAAGTCACATGAAAAGAAGCACCGGAATCAATCACCCAATTGCTCTCTTGGCCCACAAAATTGATACAATCATCTTCACAAACGACCATGAGATCAACGGTAGTAACTGCTGTTGTGTCTTCTTACTTCTTATCCACACTTTTGTCATGCCTTTTCTCTTTGTTCTTGAGCTTTCGGCATTCTCGCTTCATGTGCCATTTCTCATAGCAATAATAGCACTCAATGTCTTTCTTTGAAAAAGAACCGTCTCTTGATTTGTCACGGCTTTGATCACGACCGTGAGGAGTCTTACTCCTTCCCTTTATTTTACTTCGGCCTCTCACAACAAATGCTTCCGAATAAGAGGAACCCGCTGATTTTCTATCATAAAGGCCTTCTAATTTTTTTCATAAATCATGTGCCGAAATTTCAGTAGCAACATGATGAAACACACTATCATTAATCCATTGACGGATAACACCAACGACATTTCGATTAAGCCTATTCTATTCATCATCTTTCATACTCTCGGGTTTGCCATTATCATCCTCAATGGGTCCATACAAATCTTTACAAAATAATAGGTCCTCCATTTTAGTTTTTCAAGTTACCCAATTGCTTCCATTGAAGCTAGACATACGACCCACATTCCCCTCCATTGATTTACACAAATAAATAAACTCAAATAAACCGTAAGCTCTTATACTAGTTGTTAGGGAAAATATGTGATTCTCCACAAGTAAATCAATCAATGGGAATAAATTGTTGTAATCAAAAGCTGATATGAATTTTAACATTTCCTTCTATACACATAAACATACCTAATATTATATGGATGTGTAAATATTAATATTCGGTGTGACCACTCCTATTTGTACCCTACCAATAATGCGAATATTCACATTATTATGTTCACATTATTATGTTTGTCACCTAAATAGTACTTTGTTGCTTTTGCTTATATGAATATCGTTGAATGTGAACATCCACATTGACTAATGATGCGTTGATGTCAATGTACATGCCTACCCTACCAATTCTATTGAAATTAAATTTAATATTCATATAAACACTCACTATTTATGCATGCCCATGCAACAACTATTGCATCTAAATTTTGCACAAAGAGAAAGAGAGAGGAGTATAATGTCAAAGAAGAGAGCATACCTCTAGAGAGCAACACCTATATCGACATGCTTCATGTCAATTATCAATCAAACATTACAGGCTTAGTAAAACTGATAATAAGCACCAAGTTTTGGGATCCTCAGCTAGACTATTTGAGGCAAACTCCGTTGTTCAATGGTTGGGGTTGTCCACCATACACTAACTATACCAAAATACAATGCTAGTTTTTTTTTTTTTTTTGATAACTTGTAGTTGAAAACACTTGACAACATATATATAAATCAATGATATACTTCTCACAGACCTATGTGTTTCGATGGTATATTTGGTGTTGATGTGTTGCGTATGCTAAACAATATAAACTGTGAACATTCACATCTATTTTCTTATGTTGAAGTTTGTGTGAATGTTCACATCATAATTTATGTTCAATAAATGTGAATGTTCAAATTATGTCCTATGTTTATTGTGGTTGACTACAGATGTTAATATTCACATTAGACATTAATTAGGTGTATGATCTATGCATAAATTTATTAGAATTAATGCGAATTTTCACATTTTCATTGCATTGTGAATATTTACATCATACTGTGATTAACTATAGATGTTAATATTTACATTATACGTTAATTAGGTGTACGACCTATGAACAAACATGTTAGAAATTGGTGTGAATGACATCATAATTTATGTTAATGCCCATTTTCAATTAATGTGAATGTTTAAAATATGTCTTATGTTTACTGTGATCAACTACAGATGTTAATATTCCCATTTTACATATGTAGGGTGTATGATTCATCCACAAATATATCAAAAAAGAATATTGACTACACACAATGACAGTTGACTAAACAATGTTCTAAACAATATAAAGTGTGAACATCCTTATCTGGTCTCTTATGTTGAAGTTGGTGTCAATATTCACATCGTAATTATGTTAAGGCCCATTTTCAATCACATTATGTCCTATGTTTATTATAGTTGATTACAGATATAAATATTCATATTGTACATAAATAAGGTGTATGATTCATCCACAAATATACTAGAATTAATGTGAATCTTCATATTTATTTGTTATATTGTGAATATCACATCATTTTTGTATCCAAATAAACATTGTGGATGACTGAATACAACAGTCTGATATGAACTTTGACATCACAATTGCATAGTGATAATGAACACAGTGAAAATATATACACTATCTATATATTATCATGATTTTGACGAGGGTGCGAGTTAAGGTGGGGTTGCAGAGGAGAGAGAACGAGCAGATAGTGTGGAAAATGAAGTAAGGGAGGTGGCGGCGGTGGGTAGCGAGGTCGGAGAGGAGAGAGAGAGATGTAGGGTTTGAAGAAGAGAAGAGATGGTGGAGTCCAAGGTGGAAGAGTTAAAGATGAGAGATCGAGCGAGAGATAGAGCTTGTAGAGAAGTGGAGGCGGTTGTGAGTTGGTTGAGAATTTGCTCGAATTTAGCACGAAGTTGTTGCTCCATTTATGGAGTTGGTGTGTTGTGAAGTTCTCTGAAGCAATTTGAGATGATGGAGTTAGTGTGTGTTGTGCTGCGAAATTATATATATATATATATATATATATGAAATATGTATATGTTTTTTCTATATAATGCATATCAATAATAGATATAAAGGTATAATAGTCCAACAAATAATATAAATAAGGAAAAAAGGACCTTATAGAATAAAAATATAAATATATGAGACTAATTAAATTATAATTTTACTTGGTGGACTTATTGAGTTAGAACACTTCTAAGAACATGATTTATCAATAATTTTTTTTTTTCTTCTTTTCTTAAACATCAAAGACTCAAATTTTAAGATTCGTGTTTGGGCTCTGAAGATCTGGGGGCCAACCCTGTATGTGAATATTATGTAAATTTTGATTTTGATTTTTGATTTTTGATTTTTAGGAATACAAACCCAAAGTGTGGACCGTTGAAGGGAAAGATAGCCACGTAAATTGCTTGTACTTCACTAACATGAGATCCCATTCCACACTTCATACATTCAAACCCCAAACTCCACACACCACATATGGTATGTTATGTACAGCGCTACAAAATACTATCCCACATCAATTGTTTCTTTGATTAGCTAATCCAAAGTTCAAACACATACAAATAACATACTAGTGGAGAGAGCTCTAAGATGGCCAATCGTTTGGGCCTTACACTGCAGCAAAAAAACCCAATTTTGGCTTCTGTATGTGTACATCATCATACTTCACCTTCATCAACTTCAATCTCTTGTGCTTTTGATTCTCACCCTCAAAAACTTCCCAAAACTCTGAAGAAGAAGTACAAGGACAGAGCTAGTAGTGGATATAGAACACCTCGTCGGGTGGTGCTTGGCATTGGGGCTGCATTTTGGGCTCAGTTCATGAGTATGGCTGGTTATACTGGCTTCAAATCTTTCGCTGCTTCTGCTAGGCAAAAGAGTGCGATTGAACAGGTTCATCTCCACCCTTTTTCTGGTGTTTCTTGATTTTCTTGGTTAATTTGGTTTCTGGGTTTTCTTAGATTTTGAAATTTGATGATTGGTTGATGCTAAATTAGGGACTTGCTGTGGTCAGCTGTTAATTGGTACCTGAAATGAAACTTTGAATTTCTCCCTAAAGGAAGTAAATTAGGTAAATGGTTTTTTTTGGTAATGAGGTTATGTGGAGCTTTGCCCCAATTAGTACTGTACATGTAGTCTTTCGTTCCGCACATATCGGGTAATTACTGAGCATAAGCTAAAGTGACCGCAAATGGGAAATTTGGATAATATTTCTCTACCACCTGTTACCCACTGATTTATATCTAGCTATCTATAACCCTCCCTCACTTGCAATCCTATCTCTCTCCTCCCTCATGTGTAATCACATCTTGTACATGAAGATCCAAAACATCAATTCATACGGAGAAGAAAGAATGCAAACTGAGAAACTTCAACCCAAGACCCCCAACTTGAGCTTTGATGCCAGGTTAGATCATCACTAATTCCAAAAACTTAATTTGTTAAGAGATAGACCCAACAATATATATATCAAGCTATTCAACACTAACATGAGATTTTTCATCCCAATAATCAGTTGTAACTCTAATTTGTGGTCTAATTTTATTTGCTATGATACGATTAGTTTTCAGATTATTCTGTGCCATTGCTAAATCTTTGAGTGGTCCAAGTTCTTCTTGATTCATTTTAATGGCCAACTGGTGTTAAGCTTCTTTCATTCTGATTCATATGTACAGTTCTTATATATTTAGGTGTTGAAGAATGTGGAATGGCCGGAGCAATTTCCATTCAAGGAAGAGGATTTCCAACGCTTTGATGAGTACAAGCTCTAAACTAATTTCTTTATTGCATTCGTATTTCATATTGATTTTTGTTCCCACAAACATTGTGTGCTCAATTAAATTATTTTAGATTAGTCAAAACTATAAAAATTTCAATTCCTGACCTCGAAATGTTTCTAAGTTCCAACCTCGCTTCATTAATTTGATTGAGTCTTGTGCACGGGGAATGCCCTTTATCATGAGTCATATTTCTAGGTTACAGCCTATCCAATGCTTAATACACGGAAATATAATTGTAACTTGTTATGTTTCATTTAAAAACTTGAAATGTTTTATCATGCCTATTTTGGTAAGTGGCTTTTTTTTTTTTTTGGCTTATTGGCTTATTGGCTTTTTTTGAAAAAAACGTACAAAAAAGTAGAGGAGTGATGTGACTCAAATAAGTCAGTAAGCTAGCTTTTTTCCTAATTGCCAAAATATAAGTCTGTCCTTTTCTACATGTTGTAGGAACTCTCACCAACTACAATTTTATGCTTCACTAGAACTACTCTTTGAGCGGTACTGATATTCTACTGGAAAACATGGTTTAACCTTAAAACCTTAAGCAACTATATATAGATCATTAAAAGATTTCTTGTTTATCTAATCTGTTTTATTCAATCCGTCTGTCTTATTTGGATTCACGTGCTATTTGTTCTGCCAAAAGATTGGAGTTGTTATTTGCATTCTTCAAACCTATAACTTTATAAATGATTTTTCTAGGTCACCGGATACATCATTCTATGAATCTCCACGCTTTGTGACGCATATTGACAATCCAGCCATTGCGGCGCTTACTAAGTACTATTCAGAGGTTTTCCCACCCAGTACCACACCCGGAATAGCTATCCTTGACATGTGTAGTAGTTGGGTAAGCAATTTGTCATATTTACATCATTCCAGACCAATGTTGATGACTTTTATATTATCGTAACCTCATTCTTATTCTTTATCTAGGTCAGTCATTTTCCTGCAGGATATAAGCAGGATCGGATAGTAGGAATGGGTATGAATGAAGAAGAGCTCAAGCGGAATCCGGTGAGATCATACTTGTCATATGATTTCACTAATCCCTAATGTTATTTTTTTATGTGAACATATCGAATTGACTAATCTATGTATGAACATTTGGATGTGAATTTCATAATAGGGAAGGATGATTATCATAATTTGCATCCATTATCTATGTAGAAACATGATTCTACTAGCATTGCCATTTCCACATCACCCTTTGGTCTCACTGTGCCAAGTTTGTGAGGTAACACATGGGCTACTTAGGCACTCCTATTGTCATTCTAGCTCCCCTATTTGGTCAAGCTAAGTGAGGCTAACACGAGTGGCGCCTTAGCCCCAAACCTAGGCATTTAGGGACAATCTACAGGGAATTTTCCATGGTGATCGAGGTCTTGGCTTTGTAGAATGGACTTATCACCTGAGGACTCTCATCCTTCACTCATGATGACACACTCGGACCATTCTCAATTCTGTTAAACAGCTAACTACTTAAGCTTGTCCCCCCTTTGCCTCTTTTCCCTTCTCTCTAGTGGCTCGTTAATGCTCTCAAATCAACTTAGGTTAAGGTCTACAGATTCCCTTGGGATTGGTGTTGCAATCATGGGGACCCAAATCCGTGCTTGTGACGCTTACCTAGGACCTCTAGCACGATGTGGTTTTGTGGCTAGAGTTGAATGTTTATTAAAAATACTCATCCTTCTCTCACTCAATGGATGAGTATTTAGTCATCTCCTACCATAGCTAAAGGCTCTTTTTTCCTCCAAATCTAGACCTTGGCTTTACTGCTATCACTCGCCTCCTAAGGCTGTCTCAATTGTCATTCAGCTCACCTATCTAGCACCTCATACATGTTTACCATATTACCCATAAGGCTCCCACAATCAACCTACCCAACCCCAATGATCCACATGTAGTAGAAAGAAACCAAGTTCTCAGAGTAGGAACTTAAATAAAAGTAGATTATAGACATAAACCGATAGGTGATGCACCATTTGTACACAAAAAACGAATAATATGAATACGTAAATCCTAAAAACAGAGACATTCTTAAATTGTACGCTATAAGCCTATATATAATTTTGTGTTATTGTCTTTTTAAGCCGTAGTAGAATGTGTGACCAACATTGCATTGTACATGAACATAGTACCTATCTTTGTATTGTGGCGATGAAGAAACTCATGCATCTTTTATGTGACGTGTTTGTAGGTTTTGACCGAATATGTAGTTCAAGACTTGAATGTTAATCCTAAGCTTCCATTCGAAGATAATTCCTTCGATGTTATTACAAATGTGGTATGCGCGTGTTTCCCCAACTTTTAAGTATATTGTGTCTTTTGCTGCAAAATGAACACCTGCCTTTTTTTCTGCATATTTTCATGTTATGTCTATTGAAAGTGCAATTTCAATACTTGTATATCCATAGTTTAGTGAGTTTTCTTGTATTGGTAATGCTAGAGATTTGTCTTTATAAAAGCTTATATTCGTAGGCGATGTCCAAAATTCAAACTTCTGATTTAATGTTATTCAATGTTATGGAGTATGATGATCATATTGTGGCGATGATTTAACAGGACTTCTATAATGCTAAAGATAAGAAACTTTTTACGATAAAGATTTGAGAATAAGATCCAACGTCTCGAGTTCAAGTCACCCCTAGGGGTCACAGGAGGTTTGCCCAATTGTTAATTTCAAGGGCCCCAGATTCGTCTAAGTGTGCGAAAGTTGGCCCGGGCACCCGGTTATCAAAATATATATATATTTCAAAAACCACACTTTTTAAGAAGTATCAAAAAATTGTTTTCAAATTTTTGAAAATAGTTTTTGCCAAAAAAAATTAACATGATACGGAAACGATGAATGTTTTCAAACTTTTCATTGTTTTTTTTTTATGAAAACACAACTGAATCCTTTACATCCTGCAGGTAAGTGTTGACTACCTAACAAAGCCTATGGATGTTTTCAAGGAGATGAGCCGGATCCTCAAGCCTGGTGGTCTTGCTGTAATGAGGTGATAAATTGTTCATTTTTAAATGTATTTTAAAAGAAAAATATTAACTAAAATTTATGTAAATTGTTTCCCTGTAAGAGATTTTTTTTTCCGTCTTTAGAACAATTCTTTGAAATCTTGAGGAGTTTGGTGACAATTTTTAAACATGAATGATCATCAAAGCCTAAGAATTAGTCAAGTTTAAAGTCATGCTAGTTTTGCCAACATTTTAACCCTTGACCTCAAAAAAAATATAGTCAAAATCTTAGTAGTAGGAATTTCCTATGGAGTCTAGCTCGTTGCTCCTGCTCCTGCTCCTGCTCCTGCTCCCTCCTAACCTTAAACTCTTCTATAGGGCCCTCACTCCCCTGTCCCAGCTCCCTCTCCCGCCACCGCCACCTCCACTGCCACTGCTTTTGTTTCATACAACTATGGTCAAAATACAGAGATGAAGCTAAGGAGGGAGGGAATAGAGTGCTTTTATACCTATTTGTTAATGTTTATTTTATTGCTTTTTGTTTATATTTACAAGAATTTTAAAAACGGTATATAAAAATTCATTTGGTGTTTGTTTTTATATCTAAAAAAATTATAAATAATTTTCAAAATTATTGTAATTACAAAAATGTTTCATTCCTTCCTCTCTCTTGCACTCCTCCAGTCACCACTCATAGCCCATCACCACAGCTGACCACCACATCCAGCCACCCCTCACTTCTGGCCACTCCCTCTCACTTCAAAACAAGAATTTGAAACATGTATGTATCAAAGATGTTATTTTGTTTTCAGTTTTATCAAAAATGAATTTGCTACTGTTTTTAAAAATAGTAAACTGTAACCGTTACCAAACGGCACTGCATATTGCCTCCTTTATTATGGCATCCTTTTTGTGACTGATCTCACATATTGTGTATGTAAATCAGTTTCTCCAACCGTTGCTTCTGGACAAAGGCGATCTCAATATGGACATCAACCGGTGATGCTGATCATGCTATGATTGTTGGATCATACTTCCATTATGCTGGAGGATTTGAACCTCCTCAGGTAATAAACCTCTTGAATTTGTTTTTTTTTTACTCTGCAAATATTTTGTAGTAACATAGTTATACAGTTATTCCTTTCAAAACAATAGCTTCATGGTAATGCAAGTCATGATGATATAAACCAGCTAAGCTTAGGACATTAACGCAGTTCACCATAGGGGGTGTACACAGACCGGATTAGTTTGGTTTTAGGGTAGACTTGGGACCAAACCGGTCCTAAGGTGTCAGAATGGCACAGGCACATCATTTTTGTCATGAATTATGTATAAAAATTCTACAAGCATATCATTTTCCTTTTTTCTGCAGGCTGTAGATATATCTCCCAATCCTGGACGGTCCGATCCGATGTACATTGTGTACTCTAGAAAGTTAGCTACTGCCTGAAGAACTTTGAGATTTTCTGGCTAATGTTCTCATAAATAGGTAATTTTGGTTTTAACTATTTAGCTCTTGTATTTTTTGAGCATTGCAAATTTTGTTGTAGTTTTACTTGTATATTTGACGAAACTTATCTCACTTTCAAACAATTAATCAAGGTTATGTTCTATATTTTGATTTTCATAAATGCTTGAGACGCCTAATTTATCACCCCTAATGATGTGTTTGACAAGTGTCAAATTTTGATTTGTCAAACATTGTGATCTAATCCCAATACCCACATCATTAGGGGCCATTTAGGAGTGATAAATTAGGAAAATATAGCATTATTGATAAATTTATTGTAATAGAGAAGGCAGTAAAGCTAGATTGCAATTAATAAGTAAACTTATTTTTTAAATATTTTTCATTTTAAAGATTGTCTTTAATCAAGATTATGCTCTCTATACGACGAAGATATCGATGATTTTCATATAGATTTCTTGTAATAGAGAAGGTAATAAGGTCTCGCTGTGGCTTATTTCTAGCTTTTGAGATGAAATTTTATAATTTTTAGGTCTGTTTAGACTAATTAATTCTAAAAATTAATTTTTTTTAAAGTTTTCACAAAAAAAAAAAAAAAACGACTTCTTAGAAGAAAAAAAAAATGACAAAATTTGGTTCTTTTTTTTTATTGAATTTTTCTTGAAAATAAAATTATGTTTTTAATTTTTAAGATTGTTTAGTCCAGCAGACTTAAAAAATAAAAAATAAAAAATAAAATTAACTAAAACTTTGGAAAAACATATATATATAAAAAATAAAAATAAGCCAAATAATAATAATAATAATAAGTTGAGCCAAAAGATAAATACACTTGAGACACTATCTTTGAAAATTTTAATGATTTTCAAAATTTATTTAAGTTTTGTTCATTATTTTTTTGAGCTAATCTCATTCAAATTTTTGTTGAGTTGAACTCAAATAATTTGGTATTTTATATAGTTTTAGGCTTATTAAACCGAATCGAATAAGGAATTGATTGTTCAAACTTGATTTGAAAATTTTAATAAATTTTAAAATGTGATCTAAATTAACTTATTTGTGTAACGAATCAAACTCAAACCAATTTTTAACGAGCCAAATATGAATCGGGCCTAAATTATTTAGATCATTTATCACCCTAATTAGCAGTGGCGGCACTAGGCGGTAACTAATGGGTTAAGTTGACTCCATCAACTAGTTGGGAAAAAATTAATTAAAAATAATTTTTGATATTAATATTTGTTAATTTTTGCATTTACTTGTTTTTGCACGTATTAGTCATTGTTGTTGTATTCAACTCAATAGTTTGATTGCCACAATTTGTTCAAATTATTCACAGAACAAATTACAATAGCATTAGAATTTTTAGTTCAATTATGAATAATTTTTATTAAATTAATGTTCGGTTTCTCATTCTTTTGCACTTATTAGTCATTTTTTAGTTCAATAATAAAGTTAGAATAATGCTAAAAACAATATGTGATTAGTATTGAAAAAGTATATAAATAATGTATTAAACTATGTAAAAGTGTTATTGAGATATATGTGCGCACCGAATTTAGATGAAATGAATCAAAACTCCGTAGCTGAAATTGTCACAACCCAAACCTGTCTCTTTAGGTTTAGTGACGTAATCGGCCAATGATTCTAGGATTATCAAATGCCTCTTAACAGAAAAACAAAATATAAGGAGTTGAGGAAGCAATTATACAAAATACAAGGTCCATAGAGCTATGGCCCTGTTTGGTAGAGCTGTGGGAAAGTACTTATAGCTTTTGCCTAAACAGTTTATACTTTATAACTATGAACATAAGCTGATTTCTGACTTATAAATTAAGCATCTCCTGCCCCACTCAAAGAATAAGCTGATTTCTGACTTTCAAAAAGCTATAAGCTATAAGCTAAACCGAACACATCAAAATAGTTTAAATTAAACTGAAAGCTAAAATAAGCAGCTTTTAAGCTGCACCAAATAGGCACTATGTAGACATATATAAGACAGAGAAGTTTTAAACTTATATAACGGCAACTTCCATAAGACTTGTATCACCATACTTATAATGTCATGAGGAACTTAGTCCAGCGTATAGATAAGCAAAACAAACAATAAAAATCTTCAACAGTTTCACAAAACTGGACTTCGCAAAAAGGAACCTCTCTGGGAGGCACAGTAGTTGGCTAACTCAAAAATACTCCAAGCAGCAACTTAGGCCTAGTCACGCGCTTGCTCACCTACATACATAATATAGATAGTGAGCGGAAGCCCAGTGAATAATAACAGAGTAAAGGGTTTAAATGAAATGATGTCCATAACAGATTCAGAAATCAGAGTTCATATCAGAAACAGACTTAGATTCATATTCTTGCTCAAACTACATATAGAAATCAGAGTTTATGCGTAATCATACATGGTACATCCATTAGCGTTATTATGCTTGTCAGTTTCATAAGGAACCACCAGTACCAGGAAACTTATAACATACTTGAGCTACAGTATTATTACCCCCAGGAAAGAGGCTTGAGACCACGGTATTATTATTCTCGAGCAAGGGCCATGAGACCACGGTATTGTTATCCCTGGGCAAGGGCCTTGTGCTTATAGACCACGGTATTATTACACCCGGGCAAGGGCCTTGTACTAAGGATGCCACGAATACATTTCAGAAATTTGGACAAACATTCATTCATACAAAACATTGGATTTCAGAAAACTAATCATTTTATAGCATCGGAAAATAATTAAAGTTAAAATAATTTTGGACAAACATTCATAACTTTACAGAGTTATTACTCACAGATGGCTCCACTTGTACAACAGACAAGTCAGACAACTTGTGGCGCGTGACCTACACATACATAACATAAACACATAATGAAATACGCACTCGATTGGTACTTAACTTCTTTCGTTTCGTTCTTCGTGTGTTTCTAGGTCTTAACCTCTTATTGAGTCTTAAATCATGGCCTAAGAATGCCTAGGATGCAATGTGGATGCCAAAATGCACGGTGGAACTCTTAACAAAACTTGCTAAAAACAGAGGTCACGCTCGAGCAGACATGCAAACATATGAGGGGCCGCTCGAACGCAATTTACTTTGCTCCAGTGGTCCGCAAATTCTGAAAAAGTACTGGTTGCGTGAATTCTCCTTTCAATGGCCGCTCGACGGTCGCTCGAGCGTGAGACTGAGGTCCCTCGCTCGAGCGCAACTCCTGTCGCTCGAGCAGTCTGCAAAATGTGTAAATTTCTGGGAGCTTACATTTCTCGCTCGAGCGAACTTCTGGTCACTCGAGCGTGAGGTGCAAGATCATAGAGTGGTCGCTCGACCGCAAGTTTTGTCGCTCGAACGGGAGGTCGAATTCTGGAATTTTCATATTCACCTCCAAGTTGCAAAACTCGAATTCAATGCTTCAAACTCGATCTTTGGGCCCCAAAACTTAAGAAAACATATCTAAACTTGGAAAACATCTTGAATTCAAAACTATTTCGTAAAATCACGGCCCAAAAGTATGCCAATAGATCAAAACTCTAATTTGAAATTTATGAATATGCTATGAACATGACAGGCATGAATTACTTTGAACTTAAGCTTTCCAAAACATGATCAATTAAGGTCAAATGGTAAGAAATGTGATGAATTCTCAAAACCAAGTTAAGATAGACACATGCATGTGAAAATTCTTTAAAAACATACTCAAAATGTCATGATATATGCATGCATGCATGATACACTCCTATAGTCAACCATCTAAGTTCAATTCTTGCATTACACAACTCAATTCTTATGTTATTTTACCTCTCTCACTTGATTTCATGTAGTAATCACTAAATTACAACTAAAAGGTAGAAATCCTTACCTTAGAAGCTCAATTGTGTGCGAGATGTTCAATTGCTAGAGTTTCCACATTCAACACCTTGAATTTACTACAATTCTTCCCCCTCTCCTAGATTCCAAGCTCAACATTTGATCTCTCTTTCTCTCTCACGTTTGGTTTGTGTGTAAGCTCAAAGATGTGTTGAAATGAAGAAAAAGAATAAGTGGAGGCACAATAGGTGCCTTATATAGGCTTAATTAGGAGTTAGCTAATTAGTTGACATTAATTATTCTAATTTAATCATTCCGAATCAAATTTTAATTAAACCTACCATAATGTTTTAAAAATCCTAAATAGGACATAAATCAAGTCAATTTCATGATCGGATGCCGATAAAGCCTTCAATTCACAAGAAGAAACATAAATGCAAATAGATCTTTCTATGATACACAGATAGAAACACAAATAATGCAATGCACAAGTAATTAACTCAGGATTTCATCTTCATTTCTTATTAAACTTATTTATTCATGGATTAACGTTAATTAGAGGTCGGGATTGTTATAGTCTTCCCCTGTTAAAGAGTTTGTCCTTCAAACTCGAATTTTCTTCGGTCTGCAAGAATATCGGATCCAGAGGGAACAGTTCAAGGTATCTCTTCATCATATCTTCTTCCGTTTCCCAAGTTGCATAAGTCCCTTTGTTGTTTTGCTAATCAACCATCACCAATGGTATTTTTTTTGTTCCTCAATCTCTTGATTCTACGGTTTACCACCTGAATTGGCCTTTCTTCATACGTATAGTCATCTTTCAAAAGCACATGGGTTGGTTCAATGACATGTAACGAATCTCTCAAATAATCCTGAAGCATAGAGACATGAAAAATGTTGTGCATATGTTTCATGACTGGCAGTAAGGCTACCCGATACGTCACCGGGTTGATTTTCTCAAGAATTTCATATGGCCCAACATATCTCGGTGCCAACTTGCCTTTTACCCCAAATTGCGTTTGCCCTTTTATAGGAGTCACTTTGATAAACACATGATCCCCAACTTCATATTCTCAATCTCTTCTTCGGACATCCGTGTAACTCTTTTGGCAGCTTTGTGCAGTTTTCAATCTCTATTGAATTACTTTTATAGTTTCAGTTGTTTCTTGTACCAGTTCCAGTCCCAACAAAGGTCTGTCACCTACTTCAGCTCAACAAATCGGAGAACGACATTTCCTTCCATACAGAGCTTCGTAAGGAACCATCCCAATACTTGAGTGATAGCTATTATTATACACAAATTCAGCCAATGGTAAGTAGATTTCCCAATTGCCTTGGAAATCTAGGGCACACATTTTGAACATATCTTTTATAGTCTGATTGGTTCGTTCAGATTGGCTGTCTGTCTATGGGTGGTAGGCACTACTCAAGCGCAATTCCGTTCCCAAAGCCTGTTGTAAACTTTACCAAAACCTCTACGTAAACTTCGAATCTCTTAGAGATACAATAAATATTGGCACACCATGCAATCTCACAATCTCATTTATATAAATATTAGCCAACTTGTCCACATTATAAATAGTTTTAACAGGCAAAAAATGAACAGACTTAGTCAATCGGTCGACAATGACCCAAATAGAATCCATACCTTGAGAAGAGCGAGGCAAACCCACAATGAAGTCCATGGTGATATGCTCTCATTTCTATTCTGGTATTGGGAGTAGCTGAAGCAATCTAAGCAGGTCATTAATATTCAGCTTTAACTTGTTGGCAGTGCAAACATCTAGCTACAAAGTCGGCAATACTCTTCTCCATTTTAAGCCACCATAAATTCCGTTTCATGTCATGGTACATCTTTGTATTCCCAAGATACATAGCAAATTTTGAATTGTGAGCCTCGGTCATAACACGCTTCCTTAAATCAGAACAATCTGGTACACAAAGTCTATTTTGAAATTTTAACACATCATTTTCAATCACAAACCCGGGCCTCTGTTTTGAGTCAATTTCATCAAAATTTTCTTCAAGAATTCATCTTCATGTTGTTTCTCTTTAATCTCTTCAATGATTGCAGGTTGAACAGAAATGGCGGCTAAGATCCCGTCTTGTTCACGTAGTACAATTTCAATCTCATTCCTTTCTAGATCACATATTAACTCCTTCTGACTGGTGAGTAAACATGACAAATTACCCCTAGATTTCCGGCTCAAGGCATCTGCAACGGTATTGGCTTTTCTCGGATGGTACAAGATTTGTAAGTCGTAATTCTTGATCAACTCAAGCCATCGTCTTTGTCTCATGTTCAGTTCCTTTTGGGTGAAGAAATATTTGAGGCTTTTATGATCAGTGTACACTTCACAAGTCACATCGTATAGATAATGTTACCAAATTTTCAAAGCAAATACCACAGTTGCTAATTCAAGGTCATGGGTTGGATAGTTCTTTTCATGAGGGTGAAGTTGTTGAGAAGCATAAGCAATCACTTTTTTCCTTTTGCATCAACATACATCCCAAGCCTTTACAGGAAGCATCACTGTAAAGTTGAAGCCCATCAGTACCGTTAGGCAAAGTCAAAATTGGTATAGTTACTAACTTGGTCTTTAACTCTTGGAAGACAGTCTCTCTTTGATCAGTCCAATCAAATGATGTAGTTTTCTATGTCAATTGAGTGAGTGGTAAAGCAAGTTTGGAAAAATCCTTCACAAATCTGCGATAATAGCCTGCAAGTCCCAGAAAACTTCGAACTTCTGATACATTGGTTGGTCTAGGCCAGTCCACAATAGCTTCAATTTTCTGTGGGTCAACAGAGATACCATCCTTGTTGATTACATGCCCTAGAAATGGCACACTGTTAAGCCAAAATTCACATTTGGAAGATTTTGCATATAACTTCTTTTCTCTCAGAATCTGTAAGATAGTTTTCAAATGATTTTCATGTTCTTCCCTGCTTTTCGAGTAAATCAGAATATCATCAATAAATACAGCGATAAATTCATCAAGGAATTGTTTGAAAACCCTATTCATTAGGTCCATAAACGCTGCAGGTGCATTAGTTACTCCAAATGCCATTACCAAAAATTCATAGTGTCCATATCTTGTTCTGAATACAGTCTTCTCTACATCTTCTGCCTTAACCTTTAATTGGTGATACTCAAACCTAAGATCTATCTTAGGGAATACTTGTGCTCCCTGCAGTTGGTCAAACAAGTCGTCTATTCGGGGCAATAGATATTTGTTCTTGATAGTTACTTTGTTCAACTCACGGTAGTCAATACGTAGCCTCAAAGATCCGTCTTTCTTTTTGACAAATGACACTGGAGCACCCCAACGTAAAGTGCTCGGGCGGATAAATTTCTTGTCTAACATTTCTTAGAGTTGAGTTTTCAGTTCTTTCAATTCAGAAGTGGACATTCTGTATGGGGTTTTAGAAATTGGTTGTGTCCCGAGTGCTACATCAATAGGGAACTCAATTTCCTTATCAATTAACTCCCCAAGTAGGCCATTAGGAAATTCACAGGCCACGGGAATATTTGTCACACTAACACTATCCGAAGACACAGTCAATACACAACACAAGTAGCCTTGAAAACCTTTTCTTGACAATTTCCTAGCTTTCATAAATGAAATCAAGTATGGTGGAGGAACTACTCCATTTCCAGTAAAAACAAACTCAGGCATACCAAGTGGTCTAAACACAACAGATTTACTCACACAGTCAATGGTGGCATAGTATTTGGTTAACCAATCCATACCCAGAATACAATCAAAATGATCAATGCTCAAGGGTAGCAAATCAACATACAATGTCATATCACTAATCATAATATCACATGCCAGATAAACATAAGCACATATCATAGAACCTCCAGATGGTGCAGTCACAAATAATAAACAGGTCATAGGTTCTAACGGTCTAGTTAATTTTCGAGAAAAAGCATGCGATACAAATGAATGCGTAAAACTAGAATCAATCAACACATAGACATTCTGAGCACAGATAGAGATTAGACCTGGTACCACAGACTCAGTATTCTGTACATCCCTAGGTACTAATGCAAAAATCCAGCCTTGTCTCAAAGTTTCTCTCCCAGTATTGGCTCTCACATTCGTTCTTGGTGTAGGAGCAGATCTAGCTGAACTTACCGCTGGACGGGTAGTCATGTTGAGTCTCATCAGACAATCTCTGATCATGTGGCCTGTCTTGCCGCATCGAAAACAAGCGCCAGATGCACGGTGACATGTGCCCTTATGCTTCCTTCCACATTCTGGACAAACTGGCGTAGACCCACTGCTTTGGCTTGAACTACTTGACGACCCAGTATTTTGCCTTTTGCTTGTAAAGGATGAGCGGCCCTTCTGAAAATTGGATCCAGATCTTTTGCCTCTCCATTCAGTTGTTAGAGCATTAGTCTGTTTCTTTGCTGCTAGTATGGCCTCTACTATCAATGCCCTATCAAGTACTTCTACATAGATAGGCAATTTCAATACGCCTATTCGATCATACACGTCCAGGTCTAAGCGCCCTTCAAATTTTTGAGCCTTTTTGTAATCTGTGTCGACCATATGAAGAGCAAAGTTGGCCAATTCAGTAAACTTAGCCTCATACTCGGCTACGGACATCCTACCTTGCTTCAATTCTTGGAATTCAAAAACTTTCTGATCCTGAAAATACTGAGGAAAGTACTTGTCATAAAAGATGTCATTGAATTGTGCCCATGCCATGTTCCCATTATTAATTTGAATCAGCAACCACCATCTTCGGGCTTTATCTTTTAAGGTGTAGGTGGCTAATAGAACTTTTCGAGTCTCAGAATAAGGAAATACCTCAAATAATTTCTCCATCTCGAGTAACCATGTCTCTGTCTTTAAGGGTTCAATACCACCCAAGAAATTCGGCGGTTTCATCTTCATGAATTTCTGAGTTAGGTTAATAATGTCATTGTTATCCGGTTCAACTTGCACTGGCGGAGCTGGGGGAGGTAAAGGTTGTTGCCTCTGTTGCTGTGTCATTGCTTCAGTTAAGGCTGCGAGCATTTGTTCTATTTGGTTCATTTGAGCCTTAGATGTCCCTACTCTATCATCACTTCTTGTATTTTCCATTACTATAGGGAATAGGAGAACAATAAACATAGGCAAATAGTTCTTTTCACAGTGTTCGAAACATTCAATCCCAGTTTAGTCATTTCAATTTCATGCGTTCATGTTCAAATGCAGTTTTCTCATGTACCGAAATTATTACACACTCACACATGCAGATGGAATGCCCCTAACTCTTCCTAGGACATCCTATAGCTCATATGAACTCGTGTGTGTGGTATAACGCGTGCTTTGATACCACTGTATTACAACCCAAACCCGCCATTTTAGGTTTAGTGACGTAACCGGTTAGTAATCCTAGGATTACCAAAGGCCTCTTAACAAAATAACAAAATATAAAGAGCTGCATAAGTAATTATACAAAATACAAGGTCCATAGAACTGTGTAGACATATATGAGACAGAGAAGTTTTAAACTTATATAACATCAACTTCCATGAGACTTGTATCACCATACTTATAATGTCATGAGGAACTTAGCCCAGCGTACAGATAAGCAAAACAAACAACAAACATCTTCAATAGGTTCACAAACCTTGACTTCGTAAAAAGGAACATCCTCTTGAGACACAGTGGTTGGTTGACTCAAAAACACTCCAGGCAGCAACTTAGGCCTGGTCACGCGCTTGCTCACCTACATACATAATATAGATAGTGAGTAGAAGCCTAGTGAATAATAACAGAGTAAAGGGTTTAAATAAATGATGTCCATAATAGATTCAAAAATCAGAGTTCATATCAGAAACAAACTTATATTCATATTCTTGTTCAAACTACATATATAAATCAGAGTTCATGCTTAATCATACATGGTACATCCATTAGTGTTATCATGCTTGTCAATTCCATAAGGAACCTCCGGTACCGGGAAACATGTAACATACTTGAGCCACGATATTATTACCCCCAGGAATGGGCCTTGAGACCACGGTATTATTACCCTTAGGCAAGGGCCATGAGACCATGGTATTGTTAGCCCTGGGCAAGGGCCTTGTACTAAGGATGCCATGAATACATTTCAGCAATTTGGATAAACATTCATTCATACGAAACATCGCATTTCAGAAAATTGATCATTTCATAGCATTAGAAAATAATTAAAGTTAAACATAACTTTATAAAGCTATTACTCATAGATAGCTCCACTTGCAGAACAAACAAGTCAGACAACTTGTGGCGCGTGACCTACACATACATAACAGAAACACGTAATGAAACATGCACTCAGTTGGTACTTAACTTCTTTTGTTTCGTGCTTCATGTGTTTCTAGGTCTTAACCTCTTATTGAGTCTTAATCATGACCAACGAATGCCTAGGATGCAATGTGGATGCCAAAATGCACATCGGAACTCTTAACAAAACTTATTGAAAACAGGGGTCACACTCAAGTGCAACTTCCCTCACTCGAGTGGACTTGCAAACATATGAGGGGCCGCTCGAGCACAATTTACTTCGCTTGAGCGGTTCGCAAACTCTAAAAAAGTACTGGTAACGTGAATTCTCTGCTCAATGGCCGCTTGATAACTGCTCGAGCATGAGACTGAGATCCCCCGCTCCAGCGCAACTCCTGTCGCTTGAGCGGTCTGCAAAATGTGTAAACTTCTGGGAGCTTGCATTTTCTCGCTTGAGCGAACTTCTGGTCGCTCTAGCGGGAGGTGCAAGATCACAGAGTGGTCGTTCGACCGCAAGTTTTGTCGCTCGAGCGGGAGGTCGAATTCTGAAATTTCCATATTCACCTTTAAGCTGCAAAACTCGAATTCAATGCTTCAAACTCAATCTTTGGGCCCCAAAACTTAAGAAAACATATCTAAACTTGGAAAACATCTCGAATTCAAAACTATTTCGTAAAATCAAGGCCCAAAAGTATGCCAATAGATCAAAACTCTAATTTGAAATTTATGAATATGCCATGAACATGACATGCATGAATTACTTTGAACTTAGGCTTTCCAAACATGATCAATTAAGGTCAAATGGTAAGAAATGTGATGAATTCTCAAAACCAAGTTAAGATAGACACATGCATGTGAAAATTCTTTAAAAACATACTCAAAATGTCATGATATATGCATGCATGCATGATACACTCCTATAGTCAACCATCTAAGTTCAATTCTTGCATTACACAACTCAATTCTTATGTTATTTTACCTCTCTCACTTGATTTCATGTAGTAATCACTAAATTACAACTAAAAGGTAGAAATCCTTACCTTAGAAGCTCAATTGTGTGCGAGGTGTTCAATTGCTAGAGTTTCCACGTTCAACACCTTGAATTTACTACAATTCTTTCCCCTCTCCTAGATTCCAAGCTCAACATTTGATCTCTCTTTCTCTCTCACGTTTGGTTTGTGTGTAAGCTCAAAGATGTGTTGAAATGAAGAAAAAGAATGAGTGGAGGCACAATAGGTGCCTTATATAGGCTTAATTAGGAGTCGGCTAATTAGTTGACATTAATTATTCTAATTTAATCATTCCGAATCAAATTTTAATTAAACCTACCATAATGTTCTAAAAATCCTAAATAACAAATAAATCAAGTCAATTTCATGATCGGATGCCGATAAAGCCTTCAATGCACAAGAAGAAACATAAATGCAAACAGATCTTTCTACGATAGACAGATAGAAACACAAATAATGCAATGCATAAGTAATTAACTCAGGATTTCATCTTCATTTCTTATTAGACTTATTTATTCATGGATTAACGTTAATCAGTGGTCGGGGTTGTTACAGAAATGGATTATCCAAAAATTAGAAATTTGCAAAACAAGGCATCGTCAGAGCTGCCCAACCAGGGTTGGTCGGAAAACCTCTCTGGCCTAGGAATGAGTGATCAGAGAAAATGAAGGCTTTCTCTAGGTGTAGAGAGAGGACGGGTGTTCGAGTTTAGTTGAGTTGAGATCAATTAAGATAAGTTACCTTCAATAGTGTGAAGAGAGTATTGTTTATATAGAATACTTTACTTGTTGCTCAAGATGGTTTCATGGAGTTTAAGTGCCTCAAGGCTTCTCTTAGCATTGCTCAACGTGGAGGACCACAAGGTAGTTGACCATGGAGATATGTGCTTACTGTAACCATGCATATAACATATCACATTCTCTTTGTTAACTCTTTCTGTGATTCTAGAAAGGGGGGACCAACTGAGGTAGCAGTCTGCTCATGTATGCATTCACAGCTTCCACGTTTCTCTATGAAATTTCCTCAGCTTGGTCCTAATTGTGCCTCAACTTGGCCCTTTGTAAGATTGTTCACATTCTCTTTGTTAACTGTTTCTGTGATTCGAGGAAAGGAGAACCAACTGAGGTGTGGCAGTCTACTCATGTATGCATTCACAGCTTCCACGTTTCTCTATGAAATTTCCTCAGTTTGGTCCCAATTGTGCCTCAACTTGGCCCTTCGTAAGATTGTTTGTAGAGATAGATTGGCCCATCTAGATAGCTTTATGTGGGCTCGGCCCACTTTGGTTCTGATGATGGGTTCAGCTCATTAGTTCGGTCTAGGAATTAGGTCCAATAGTTTAGGCCAGCCCAGCATTGCAACTAGGCTGACATTTCCTCTGCATGTTGGACCCAAGTGCTTGAGGACTTGGGAGAATCATTCTTCATGGAGATGGGCTGAATAGATTGGCTCACGTACTTATCTGGCCTACTTGGATTTGGATTTAGTGACTTGGACCGGCCCAAGATTTGGATTCAACCTATTTATATTTTGTCCCTTCAATATATGAACAATCTATTGAGATAATAAATTTTTTAATATTTAATGTTTCCTCTTGATAGTCCAAAGTCATTAGCAAGATCTATAAGGTTTTTTTTGTTTTTGTTTTTGTTTTTTTTTTTTGTGTGTTTGTGTGTGTGTTGTGGGGGGTGGGGGGTGTGTGTGTTTTGTTTAAGATAGGAGGACTTGTAAGGTTATTATATGAGAAAGTTGAAAATTGTACATATATTTATATTATATTTTGGACAATTACAATAGTAGTTTTTGTATTTTGATCCTTGTGTTTTTGTAGTCTCTGTAATTTTAATTGGATCGATTTTGACCTTGGATTTATGACTTTATCTTAATTCAGTCCAATTGGTTACCACTCTTAACATTTTTTAAAATATGCACATAAGTTTCATGTGTCATATTTTTAAAGGTGTAATTATAAATTTACCTAACTCAGTAAATTAACTTCAACCAATTTAGTAATAATTTTTCTTAAAAAACACAAACGATATTATCAATTGAACCAAATTGACGTAAAATCTAAAATTAAAGATCAAAATCGAGTCAATTGAAAATGTAGAGACTAAAATGACACAATGAGTAAAATATAGGGATCACAGGTGTAATTTGCCCTTATATTTTTCTACCCCTGAACTATTGCCAAATTAATCATTTAGTTTCTGAACTATCGATTGAGTCTCATAACCCCAAAGTATATAAATCCAAATATATTTAGTTTTTGAACTATTAATTGAATCTATCAAGTTTTTAAAATATTTAATTCAAACTTATTTAGTTCATGAAAAGATTACAAAAATAATTATTATAAATTAGTAAAAGAGCCTTTTAATTAAGATTTTATTTCAAAAAAAATCTTAAATTTTTATTATGTCTACGTTTTTCATGTGAAAGGTTCTTAAGGTAGGATTGCAATCCTCTTCCATTCAAAATTATAGAGAAGGATTTGCATTACATTATCTAAGCATTTGTAATGATTCATTTTAAATTTAAAATAGTGTAAATCTAAGGTAAACGCAGCGGATGAAAAATTATGGTCATACATTTTTCTGCAGAGTCTGAATTGAAGGATCTCGTGGGTAAATCACGTGCTTCCTGAATCTGATCAATCAACCCAGCAATGGAGTAATATTACAGAATGAATATCACCCATACAAGTCACAGTGCAAAATGGCTCTTGATCGTTGTATTTTGGGAGAGAGTCAGTATATGGAAAAAACATGCGACATACGTTGTTTTTCTCTTAATCACCCATATCCCATATCACATCAGATATATAGGATAATATCTCATCTATCCATATCAGTTGATATGATAGATATGGATATCCTGAGTGGTTATCCAAGTAAGTTTTGAATTCAAATTCAAACTTACATGGATAAGGTTCAAAAAGGTTTAAAGGGTCATGCCACATGGGTGCCCAATTTCTAACAAATAGTAATAAATTCTCACTATTATTTAACAATCCTTAGAAGATGTAATGGATTTAGAATAAGAGTAGTTATCTAGATTTTCTTGCTTATTTTCTATAATTGTTACATACATATCTTTAAACTAGCTGTAACCTGTGCTATGCACGGAAATCGAGTATGTATAAGTTAAATAATTTATTATACTCATTTTTGTATTATAAAATATAAAATTCTTATAAATTTAAAATATAATAGGGAGTTATAACTAACAAATATTTTGAATATGATAACTATCTAATACCTAAGTTCATACATTCATTTTTTCCATCAATTTGTCATTTGAAACATTGATTATAAATTATCTTAGTCCAAGTAGGTCATTTAGCAGCATGAACTATATTTATATCGAACATTATTCTAGCTTCAAAAACAAATAATGTAAAAGTGGATACCATTACAAATAATATAAAAATGTAACAATGAATACTACTACAAACAATGTAAAAATGTTCCAAGGTCCCTTAAAAGAAAACAACAAAAAAAATGCCCCCACTACATATACATATAGGTATACAAAGAGAATAAAATTCATCAAAATCCTAAAATCCTACAATTGTCTAACCAATTATAATGTTGTCGATGGTTGAATGTAACTCGAATCTTAAACGTAGAGTTTAAACAAAACCTTATACCCAATATGCAAACACTAAAAAAACTCGATGGCATGTTAAAATATATAGCTAAAGTGTGAAACATTTGAAAAAGAAGATAGAAATGAATTTGAAGATAATTATTAGATTAGAGATTAAAATAAATTAAAAAAAAAGGATCATACGAAAAATATAATAAAAATAAAGTTGGAGATAATGATAGGATTAGGGATACAAAAAAAAAAAAAAAAAGTTAAAAAGGAAGAAATAAGAAATAAAGAAAAATGAAAATATTGGAGAAGAATAAGATAAATAAAAAATCAATAAAAAGAGATAAGGAGTCTTCGATAATAAAAAGATTTTAAAAGTTAAAAATTTAAAATAAAAACAATAGTACGAGAAAAAAAATATTTCTTATTGGAGAAAAATAAGGATGAAAAATTAAAAACATAACTTTGAGAGAGCAACATGTAGGAAATAGAATCTTAACTCTGTTTAAGAATTGAGTATAGAGACTTTAAAAATTTTAAAGAACACACTATATTTGCTTATATATATATATAGTATAGATATATACATAGGTAAAAAGATAGGTATCAAATCTAATTTGAAAAGTAAAGATAAAAGTAAAATAAACATCCTACAAAAAAAAGAAGAGAGAAATGTGGAAATTCGGTTGTTGATAATCAAAATTTTAAAAAAATAATTTAATTTTGTTTGTTATATCAAAATAAAGGCATATATATGTTATTGAATAGTAGCAAAATAAATTTACTTTTTTAATAAAGTTGTAATAGAATAAAATATATTTAATTTTTAAATTGCATGCTTGATGATGATTTTTTCAAAAAAAAAAAAACCATTGATAGAAAATTTTAAAATTGATGGTAGTCAATTGTTATCATTATAGCCTAGAAAAAGAACTTTGGATAAAATTATGGATAGCCAATAAAAAATCAACACTTAGCATTAAATTTTGCAAAAATTAAAAAAAAAATGAAAAATTCAAAACAAAGTATTGGAATTCCTCTAATCATATAATTAGACATTTTAGTTAATTTTAAAATTTAAATGTTAAATCCAGTAAGATTATGCCATGTGGGTTAATTCAAAATTTAGATAATACACTAATAGATTTGAACCATTTTTTTTAATATTATTAAAAAAAATTCAAAAATTTAAATTAGGTATGTTTAGAAAGAATTTAAACATTTTAAAATTTTAAAATTAAATATTGTTAGATGTACCTATCACTTTAAGCCAAATATATTTTTTATTTTTAAAAATTTTAAAATTGAAAAATTGTGTTTAAGGTTTTGAAACTGTTTTTTGTGTGTGTATTTAACTGGATGTATATTGGTTGTAGACGGTTGAGAGAGCTTGAAGGAGCAAATGTGAGATTAACTCTATGCATAGCTGATCTTTTTGATTTCGAGAGTTCATCTGAAACTATTAATGGGTGTGATGGTGTGATAGATATGAGATAAAATAATAATAAAAAAAATAAATTCAAGATTTGATGAGTTTCAGATCTGATTAAATTGAAGAACAAAAGCAATTCACAATTTTTTTTTTTTTATAAAAAAAAGCAAGCCCAAATCATGTGAAATGTAATAATGAAGATGATAAAAAGATGTGTAAATGAATTGAAAAATATTAGGGAAAAAATATATACACATAAAAGTAATAGACATTGGAAAAATACATATAAAGTAGGAAATAATATTAGGATCATAAAAATGGAGAAAATGAAAAGATGTATAGCTGAATTGAAAAATATTAGAAAAAATATATATCCACACAAAGTAACAAACACTAAAAAAATACATAGAAAGTAAAAAATAATATTGCACTGACCTTGTAATGATTTTCACAGATTATCAAACTTGCAAAATATAACAATCGAGAAGATGAGTTATTTTGAGAAAAGATAGGTAGATGAGAGAATGATTGAATGTAATAATAGAGAAGATGAAAAGATATGTAGATAAACTGAAAAATATTGGCAATATATATATATATACATACAAAAGTAATAAACGCTAAAAAAATACATATAAAATAAGAAATAATATTAGGAGCATAAAAATAGAGAATATGAAAAAGATGTGTAGATGAATTGAAAAATATTAAGAAAGAGAAATATATACACACAAAGTAACAAACACTAAAAAAATACATATAAAATAAGAAATAATATTACACTGACCTTGTAATAATTTTTTTCAGATCATCAAACTTGCAAAATGTAACAATGGAGAAGATGAGTTATTCTGAGAAATAAAAGATGGATAGATGAGAAAATGATTGAATTTGATTAGAATAAATTGAATAGAGGTGTGTGTGTGTGAAAATTATAGGAGTTCCGGGTATTTTTTTTTTTTTTTTTTATTAGATTGAGATTGAGAGTGAGATAGATATTATTGTAGGTGATTGAGAGGGTAATTTATACTTATAAATTGGGCCGAGCTGGGTAATGGGCCATTATGGGCCACGTTGCGAAGGACTGAGTAAAAAGGCCATGAAGTTACTCCGGCCCAAGAGAGGTGTAAAGTTACTCCGGCCTAAGAGAGGTATAAAGTTACTCCGGTCTGAAAGAATCTTGAGGTTACTCCGGTCTAAAGGAAGCTTTGAACATAGCCCGGTTGCCGTACTCAAAGTTAGCCCGGTCTTGGCTTATCGAGGTTATCTCGGCCAGAACCTTGCTGTTTGATAGCTCGGTCTGATCACACCATGGTTGGCACTAGGAGAAACCTGGGTAAGAGCAATGAATGGAAGAGCCGAACTAAAGTTAGCTCGGTCTAGCCTGCAGCTTAGCATAAGCCATGCTTACCTCAGTCATAATGGAGTCCGACCATGGTAAAACCATCTCACTTGGTTTAAGCAGTGAGGAGGGTGTTGAAGGATAAGCATTATCTTTCAGGAGTATGAATACTAGGAGGACTCTACATGGAGGAGTAAGAGTCCTACTTGGATTGTGCCACACGGAACCTATAAAAGCTCACAAACATCACCTAGGGAGAGGTAACACAACTTTGATACACAGAGCTTTTTGTCTACTTGTCTATTTTGCTGACTTAGGCATCAGAGGGGTTTCTGGCACACACCCGTCGGCTAGCTCACGTTTGTGTTTTCAGGGAGTAAAGCGACGACGTTTGGAGGAGCGCAGACTTGATCAACAGGATTATACGAGAAGGTTTATTTCTTTCCCGTACAATTGGCGCCGTCTGTGGGAATTGCAGACTAGAACAAGACCTCTTGATCAAGCTTTTCCTCTTTAAAAGCAATGGCGTACAATGAAGATTTGCCGCAGTCCGCCATCGACGGACAGACACCAGAGGGGGGTGCAAGACGCGAAGGCCTACCTTCTATCCCTCCCATGGCGGACTTAGAGCCACAGTGACAAAATCCCAGGAGGGATACAAGGGGGAGGAGGCGGACTAACAACCCCTGTCGCTCTCGTTCACGAAGTCCTGACAGACAAAGGCGGAGGATTGATCCTTAAGTTCTGTAGGACCGCGTGAAGGAGCAAGATGAATTAATAAGAAAGATGGCGACGGACATGGAGGCCATGAAGTGCCAGATGAAGGGAAGAAGAGTGGCGACAGGAGAGGGGCGCAAAAGCAAGACGCCCCCTCGCCGCTCAGAAAACCGTGGAAGGCATTCCACACCATCTCAAGCAGAGAGTAGGAGCCTCAGGACAGGCGAGACTCAATCCAGAACCTCCAAAACTCGTTACTCCAGGTCTGAGAGAACAAGATTATTGAGGTCTTTCACAGAGGGAAGTACCTATCGACCCTCGCGCTCGCACCAGACATCATCCAGGCAAACGGAGTTGCCCAAATCATCCGATTTGCGGATCATGCTGGAAAAAAGGGCACGATTGAAGGAGGATACTAGGGCGCGCGACCCTCGCAGGGTATCTGCCCTTCAGCGGTTGGCTCCTCGGACGCATGGAAGGGTTAAGGTTGGAATGCCATTACCGCACCCTGCCTACGAACCAACGGACAAAGCATTAACAAGGCTGCAGACCTTGCCGTTCGTTCCGGCAATAGAAAACATGCCCCTACCTTCAGGCTTCCTTCAGCCCAAATTCACTACGTACGAGGGGAAGACGGACCCCTATATACACCAAAGCCACTTCCGCCAGGTTATGGCGGTATATCGGCAAAACGAGGCTTTGATGTGCATCATCTTCCCATCAAGCCTTGGTGATCTAGGTTTAACTTGGTTCGAAAAACTTCCAGAAGGCAGCATAGCCTCTTGGGCACAATTGGCGAAGGCGTTCGTCACGAGGTTCAGAATGAACACCAATACCCCGGTAGAGATTGACCAGTTACTCTCCATCGATATGGGTGAAAATGAGACACTAAGATCCTACAATAGTCGTTACTGGGAGACATTCAACCAGATTGGGGACTGCCCCACCAATCTCGCCATTGCACAATACAAAAGAGGCCTTCCAGTCGGAAACAGACTAAGGGACTCAATCACCATGACACCGCCCCTCACCATGGAGGCCTTGATGGAAAGAGTGCATCAGCACATCAGGGTGGAAGAGGATGGCGCCCGTGCCAAATCAAAATCTGGCACGACCGCAGTACCAGATAAAAAGACCACAACAAAGATCAACGCAGTAGAACGTCCGAACAAAAACGGACGAGGCAGGCGAGACAACGGAGAGGACCAGGATAAAAGATGGTTAAGAATCCGCACAGCCATAACCACGGTATTCAAGAAACCGATCTACCGGATTCTGAGCGAAATACGCGATGAACCTTTCGTCAGATGGCCAGCAAAGCTAGGAGAGGCACAGAAAGACTACGACGAAAGGTCGCGATGCACCTTCCACAAAGAAAAGGGGCACCGCACTGAAAATTGCATGCCATTGAGACAGCATCTGGAGGAGTTGGTGGCAGCCGGTCATCTGGATAAATACATTGAAAGAGGGACGCAACCAGCCCCCCAAGATCACAATAACCCCAATGGAATGCCAATTGACGCCCCACCTCAAGGTGTGATCAATATGATACATGGAGTATTCAAACCTGAGCGTGTATGCGAGCTTAGAGGGTCGATCAAGAAGGCTGAGCACTTAAGGGAAGTACTAAGTGCCCAATCTACCATCAAAAAGGGGAGAACGGAGGCCACGAACGTCATGTCTTTTCCAGACAAGGACTTGGAAAGAATATATTGCCCTCACAACGATGCACTAGTCGTCACCCTCCGCATCAAGGATTATGACGTCAAACGAATTCTGATAGACCAAGGCAGCTCGTGTGAGATAATGTACTACGACACCTTTAAACAACTGAAATTGGAGGACAAAGACCTGGCACCAGCTGTATCTCCCCTGATCGGATTCAACTCAATGCCAGAATGGCCAGTCGGCAAAATTATCTTGCCAGTCAGGGCAGGAAGCGTGACAAAATAAGTGGAATTTTGGGTATTGAAAGTCCCTTCCACTTACAACATAATCTTGGGAAGAACATGGCTCCATGCCATGAAATCAGTAGCATCATCCTACCATCAAGTAATGCGGTTCCCCAACGGAACTAGAGTAATTGAAGAGGTCTTTGGAGACCAGATTATGTCCAAGCAATGCTTTGTCACGACTAATGGCAGCTGCGCTGCCAAGGGATATGTTCATTCGGTGGAAGAACCTGAGAGTAATGAACTATTCGCAGATGTCGGCAGAGCAGCTGATCAAAAAGCAGTGGAAGATTTGGTAGAGGTAAGAATAGATGAAGAGAACCCGGATAAGTTCTTTTTGCTCGGTTCATCGTTGTCTAGCACTGAGAGATTGGAGGTCTTGGAATTCTTGACCTCTAACATCGAAGTATTCTCCTGGACACCCTACGATATGCCAGGCATTGATCCAAACTTCATCTGTCACCAACTCAATGTCCACCCATCTGCTAGACCCATCATTCAACGCACTCGCAGATCGGCACTCCACCACGCGGAGATAGTGGCGGAAGAGGTGGGAAATCTGCTAGAGGCAGGAGTTATCAGAGAGGTGCACTACCCCAGATGGATTTCCAACACAGTCGTGGTACCAAAGAAGAATGGCAAATGGCGTGTCTGCGTCGACTATAAGACAGTCAACAAAGCATGCCCAAAGGACAGCTTCCCCCTACCACGGATAGATCAATTGGTAGACTTGACGGCGGGGCACAACCGACTTAGCTTTCTGGATGCGTACAGAGGCTACCATCAGATTGCCATGTACGAACCAGACCAGGAGGTCACATCCTTTACCACTCCAAGAGGACTGTATTGCTATAAGGTCATGCCCTTTGGCCTAAAGAACGCAGGGGCAACATTCCAGAGAATGGTCACCAAGATGTTTGAGCCGTTGCTAGGCAGAACAATGGAGGCTTACATCGATGACATGGTGGTCAAGAGCAAGGATGAAAATGACCATCTAAGGGACCTAGGTGAGATGTTCCAGATTCTGAAGAAGCATAAGTTGCGCCTTAATGCATCCAAGTACGCATTCGGTGTAGGATCTGGCAAATTCCTGGGCTTCCTAGTGACCAACTGGGGTATTGAGGTAGACCCCTCCTAGATCAAAGCTATTCAGAATCTAGAGAGGCCTAACTTAGTAAAAGAAGTGCAGCATCTCACCGGCATGGCAGCTGCACTCAACCGATTCATTAGTCGGTCGTCAGACAGACTACGGCCATTTTTTCAAGCATTGAAAGCCAAGTTCGAGTGGGACGAAGAATGCGACCGAGCTCTGGAAAGCTTGAAAGAATACATGTTTTCTCCACCATTACTAGTAACCCCAATACCTGGAGAAGAACTCTTCCTGTACTTGGCAGTTTCTCAACACGCAATTAGCACAGTATTGGTCCGCGCGGAAGGAATCCAACATCTGCCCATCTATTATGTCAGCAAGACATTGCTGGGTGCCAAAACAAGGTACTTACCACTGGAAAAACTGGCGTTGGCCTTGATGATGGCCTCAAGAAAGTTATCACACTACTTTCACGCCCACACTATAATCGTCCTTACAGCTTTCCCATTAAAAGCTTTGTTTGAGAGGGCAAACTTTTCTGGGCGAATCTTGAAATGGGCGGTAGAGTTGGGACAATTCGACATCAAGTTCCAACCCAGAACCGCGATAAAGGCCCAAGCTTTGGCAGACTTTGTCGCAGAATTCACCCCAAGAAGTCATCATATCTGCCCAGTCGACCTGACTGATACAACCAAACCAGGAATAGAAGTTGACGCCGGAATAACGCAACCCCTGGTGCAGGATATTCAGTCAGACCCCAAGGCAGACCAGAATAAAGACAGCAAGGAAGAAGCAAACCAAGCTACACCGAGCCAAGACTCACCAACAAATAAAGACTTGGTATAATCAGATAGCGAAGGGCAAACAGCAAGCATGGACCTTGAAGAGAACACCAGCAACATTCTTGACCCCACGACATCATCTAACCCCTCCACTTGCTGAAAGTTGTTCGTTGGTGAGATGTGGAAGCTCTTTGTGGATGGAGCATCCAACCGGCATGGTGCAGGACTTGGCATAGTCCTCATCTCACCAGATGGCCTGGTTGTGGAGCAAGCAATCAACCTTGGCTTTCCAGCATCAAACAACGAAGCGGAATATGAAGCACTTCTTACAAGACTCAAATCAGCATTCTACATGAAGGTCACCGAATTAATGGTCAACAGCGACTCATAGCTGGTGGTAAACCAAATTTCTGGCGACTATGAAACAAAAGATGACAGGATGGCCAAGTACCAATAATTGGTCAGAACAGAGATCAAGAAATTTGAAGTAGTAAGGATAGAACAGATTGGCAGGGAGGAAAACAGCAGAGCAGACGAACTAGTAGGCTTTGCGTCAATGGCAGATACATCCATCCCTCACCCACTACTAATTGACTACCTACCAAGACCAAGCATTGAGGACCCCGAAGTAGAAGAGGTATGTTGCGTCGAATTAGGCCCCTCATGGATGGATCCCATCATATTGTTCTTAAAAAACGGCGTCTTACCGGAAGACAAGAAAGAAGCCAACAAAATTAAAGCAAAGTCGCAGTGATTTTGGCTCTCCCCATCTATGGCATTATACAAAAAGTCATTCTCAGGACCTTATCTAAAGTGTGTCCACTCCAGTAAAGTAGAAGCGTTCTTGTTCGAAATACATGAAGGGGTGTGCGGAAGCCACCAAGGAGGAAGATCGTTAGCTTACAGAGCCATTTCGCAAGGATACTGGTGGCCATACATGCAAGCAGACTCAGTGAAGTATGTGAAGAAGTGCGAGAAATGTCAGAAGTTCGCACATCAAATACATCAGCTGGCCAGAGAACTCCTACCATTGACCAGCTCATGGCCCTTTGCAATGTGGGGCTTGGACATAGTAGGACCACTTCCAACAGCACCCGGAAACAGAAAGTTCTTTCTCGTAGCAACAGACTACTTCATAAAGTGGGTGGAAGCAGAAGCATTGGCATCAATCAAAGAAAAAGATGTGAAGAAGTTCGTCTGGCAGAATATCATTACTCGATTCGGCATACCTAAAGCCCTAGTATCAGACAACGGCACCCAGTTTGATGGCAGAATCTTTAGAGGCTTTTGTGAAGAATACAAGATAGAATTCTACAATTCTACACCAGCATATCCTCAAGCAAATGGCCAAGCAGAAGCATCAAACAAGGTTGTTTTGGATGGACTAAAGAAAAGGTTAGAGAAGGCAAAAAGCAAGTGGGCGGAGGAACTTCCTCATGTTTTATGGGCTTACCACACCACACCTCGACGATCAATAGGAGAAACACCATTCTCCTTAGCCTACGGCATGGAAGCAGTAATCCCACTGGAAGTTGGCCTCCCCATAATTAGAAGCGAAAATTTTGATCCAGACTTGAATGGAGAAGCCATAGCATTGGAACTCGACCTCGCTGAAGAAAGAAGAGAAAAAGCACTAGTCCACATTGTCTCATATCAACAAGAGTTATCCAGGAAATACAACAAAACAGTGCATCCAAGGCAATTCAAGATCGGAGATTGGGTGCTGCGCAAAGTGATGAGAAACAACCTGGTGCCAGGAGATGGCAAGCTAGGGCCTAATTAGGAAGGTCCTTACAAAGTGGTTGGGTTAGCAGGCAAAGGGGCATACCACCTAGAAGACAAGGACGACAAAGCAATCCCTAGGCCATGGAACACCTCCAATCTCAAGTTGTTTTATTTTTTAAGCTTTCCTCTTTCAAACATGTGTAATTTTTTCTTTCCTCAATAAAACAAGTCGATTCTTTTCAGCATAGTTGTTTTCTGTAAAAGTTAGTTTTAGTGAAGTTAGGAACATTGCAAACATTTTATTCTAAGCTGGCTGGAAAAACCAACTTAGAGGTTGGCTGGATTAAACCAACACCCCTCCTAAGCCCAGGATAAGGATCCAGGCTGCAGGACGTTTGGTCGGAATAACCAAGCACTTTACTTTAGGTTGGCTGGAAAAACCAATCTAAAGGTTGGCTGGAAAAACCAACACCCTTCCTAAGCCCAGGATAAGGATCCAGGCTACAGGACGTTTAGTCGGAATAACCAAACACTTTACTTTAGGATGGCTGGAAAAACCAATCTAAAGGTTGGCTGGAAAAACCAACACCCTTCCTAAGCCCAGGATAAGGATCCAGGCTGCAGGACGTTTGGTCGAAATAACCAAACACTTTACATTAGGTTGGCTGGAAAAACCAATCTAGAGGTTGGCTGGATTAAACCAACACTTGGAACTCTTTAGCCGAAGTAAAGATATCGGCTAAAGAGTGGTTGGCTGGACTAAAACCAACTCTTAGTACTCTTTAGCCGAAGTAAAGATATCGGCTAAAAGAGTGGTTGGCTGGATTAAACCAACTCTCAGTACTCTTTAGCCGAAGTAAGGACATCGGCTAAAGAGTGGTTGGCTGGATTAAACCAACTCTTAGTACTCTTTAGCCTAAGTAATGACATCGGCTAAAAGAGTGGTTGGCTGGATTAAACCAACTCTTAGTACTCTTTAGCCGAAGTAAGGACATCGGCTAAAGAGTGGTTGGCTGGATTAAACCAACTCTTAGTACTCTTTAGCCAAAGTAATGACATCGGCTAAAAGAGTGGTTGGCTGGATTAAACCAACTCTTAGTACTCTTTAGCCGAAGTAAGGACATCGGCTAAAGAGTGGTTGGCTGGATTAAACCAACTCTTAGTACTCTTTAGCCGAAGTAAGGACATCGGCTAAAGAGTGGTTGGCTGGATTAAACCAACTCTTAGTACTCTTTAGCCGAAGTAATGGCATCGGCTAAAAGAGTGGTTGGCTGGATTAAACCAACTCTTAGTACTCTTGAGCCGAAGTAAGGACATCGGCTAAAGAGTGGTTGGCTGGATTAAACTCTTATTACTCTTCAGCCGAAGTAAAGGTATAGGCTGAAGAATGGTTGACTGGATTAAACCACTCTTGGTACTCTTCAGCCGAAGTACGTATATCGGCTAAAGAGTGGTTAGCTAGTAAGCTCAGTCAGATTGCTCAGCTAAGACCGGAATAAAGTATTTCGGTCGAAAAATATTGTGTTTCGTTCAAGTTACAGTTAGAAAGCAAGCACAAACAGGAAAGCAAACCGAGATAACAGTTGGAACAAAAGAATTCATTGAAAAACTCATTACAAGTGCAAGCATACAGATCAAACCGGAATAAGTGTTGAATACAAAAGATGATTTTCATTGATTAAATTCAAAATAAGTACAAAAGAGGGGCCACAGCCCGATTACAAAAGCAAAAAGAAAAAAGAAGATACAAAATCAGTTAAAGAGATCGTCCAGATCAGCATCCAGCTCAACTCTGAGTCCGGTCTCAGCAGGAAGTTCGGTCGTAGCCAGAACTCGGTTGGGCTCGGTTGAAACAAGCTCTTCTGCGTTCGGCTCAGCTAGAGACACGACTATAGCATCAGGTGCTGGGGGATTGGAGATCGCTGGAATTGGAGGAGTAGGCTGGCGACCAGGCTGGGAGTCGTCTTCAGAAGAAGAACCTTCATCTCCACCTTCTTCGAGAAATTGCTTCTAAAGGTCGGCAGCATACTCCGCCAGTGAGGCCGAAATGAAATACTGAGGAGCATTGTAGATTTCGGTTTCGGGCCCGCAACCGAGTTGCTCCACAGCACCTCTCCAGCCGCACTTGAAGAACAAATCCTTTGCTGCTTCACATTGTTTGATATAAAGGGCTTCACCCTCCTTGAAACCCCGGAGCTCGACGTCTTCTGCCTTCTTCTTCAGCTCCGTTATCTCGGTGTCCTTCTTACCTTCGAGCTTGACTAGCTCACGAAGGTACTTATCCTTCATCATAGCTAGGGCCTTCTGTTTGTCTGCATCGGCCGAGGTAACTAGTCCGATCAGACGAGCTACCTCGGCTTTTAGCTGGGCCGTTTTCTGGTAGGACTTCTTCAGTTCGGTTGTTTTTGCTTCAACCTCTGCCATGGCTTGCCTCGCTGCGCTCCTGAGCTCCAACACCTTTTTATGCGCAATTTGGCCCTTTTGCACGGCCTGACAAAAAAAACACTAATGACAAAACCGAACAGAAAGTTGGTGATATTTAGAGAGACAAGAATAACAACTTACCAAGATCATTGATTTCGTGGCCGAGCGGATGGCCTTTAGCTCGGTCAAGTTCTTGTGGTGTTCCATGTCGGCTGGGAGGCACACACTCTTGGCAAGGTTGAAAGCCATCAGATGGTCTTTTTCAGCGACAACTGAATCAGTGTCCTGAATATCACGGTTCTGGAAAGTCAGTTTGGGTGCCCATTTGGAAAAATTGGCTCGGTCGGCGTGCTCCGGTTGCGAGCTCGGTAGAGGGCTTGGTGGCAGAGTGGTTTCGTCTTCATCAACTAAGTGTTGTTCGGTCTGGGTAGTACGGGCGCGCTTAGTTCAACGTGATGATGAGGGTTGTTGTGATGGTAGGGCCACCACGGTTTCTTGTGTTTGGTTTGGTGGTGGTACCTCGGCCTTGTTTGTCTCGGTCAGGAGAGCCCTGACTCTGTTTCTCTTGGCCATCTCTTCTTCAGCAGTCAGTGGGATTAGGTTAATTTGTGGCAAGGTTGGGTTCGATTCGGGGGCGTCCTCCAACAAAAAGTCAGTTACTCTGGCTTTTCAGCGGCCGCTGTATCTGTATGTCGGTTCAAAATTTAGAAGTTTGGCCCAACTTCTTTCTGGAAAACGTAGTGCGGCGCGGATAGTGTTCAGGTTGGGGTAACTGTACAAGGATTGAAGATGGGCTAAATCTGCATAAAGAAAACAAACTGTTAGTTTGGTTCAGGAGCAGGTAATCGAAATAAAGCAAAGCATGCCAACAAACCGAAGTAATTATACCAGGTTCTCCTTTATTCCAGTTTATACTTCGGCCAGGGATCTGGGCTTGCTGGTCTTCAAAATTGCTAGACACCCAGGAAAAGTCATTATTCATCAAGTCTTTATCCGGTGTGTCTTTTATTATTTTTTCTTGGCGGCAGCGTATTCTAAGATAGTAAACCCAGCCGTCTTCTTTCGACCCTATGGAGTACTGGTGGAAGTTTTTGGCTAAATCGAGGTTAATGCCAGCTCGGCGGTTTAGCTCGACTATGCCCATTATTATGCGGTATGAGTTGGTGGAAAGCTGGGTTGGGCATATTCTCGTTTGCCTAAGGAATTCACAAATTAAGGGTTGGACTGGAAATCTTAGTCCGGTTTCTATTATTGATAAAAGGGTAAAGGGTACAAAGCCCTGGTTTCCCTAAGATATAACATCTTTTTTGGCTAAGGTTAGGTGGACATCGTCAGGGATGTTATAATCCCTTCGGAATTCGGCCATGCCACCTGGTGTTTCTACTAAAAACCTATATTTACCCATTTACTCCTAAGTTATGTATAAATTATGCTTAGTGCTAGCTCGGTCGGAAAATGTTGCTGTGTAGCTCGGTTGAGCGATCAAAAGGAGTGCCTAGACAACCTAAGTCTACAAAGTGAAAAAATAGAAGTGTTAAGCACATATCTTTAGACCGTGCTACAAAGTAAAAACAAGTTAAGTCCTACTTCGGCTTTGTGAAATGTTGCAGGTCCTATCTCGGTTTCAGCAAGGTGCTTGGTAGCTCGGTTGGGGCAAGTGATTTGTTAGACCGGTTGAAATTCTAGGGGCAACTTTCTTAGTTCGGTCTGAACTAAGAGTGCTGGTTTAGCCCCAAGATAGTTCGGTCGGAATTAAGGCCTTCAAAACACACTAAGTGCAGACTTAGTTCGGTTTGTTATCTCGGCTAAGATAAATCAAAAGATGGTTTTTTTTGACTTGTTAAAACTACTGGTACAAGTGTTGGTTCGGTTGAATGGTCTGGCTAGACTTACACATAGCATAAACAGTATCCTAGTCCGGTTGCATTATGATTTTGGATCGAAAACCAGTGCTCTACAGGGTATTACATGTATTCGAGTGTTCTATTGCTAAGTTTTTCCAGAAACATACAAATCAAGTAGAAAGAGAGAGTGTGTTTTGCAAAAACACACAAAGCAAAATACAGTGGATTGAACAAATACGAAAACAAGAAAAATAAAACAGATTTATAATGCTTACCTGATGAAGATCGAACAGCCTAGAGGATGGGAGCACACGGCAGCAGCAAAACACGAGTTTCACATTTGCAAGGTTGAAGGACAGTGGAGGTTAGAAGAGAGAGAGAAGGAGATAAGTAATGATTCAAAATAGCAAGGGTTTGTTTTGTGTAGATGAAAGGACGAAAAGGCGGGAACTGTTCAAAAAATGCGAGGTACGAGGGCGGCGTGACAGCTGCCTTCAGCCAATAAGAGCATGCCACGTGTCCATGAAATAAGAAGCGTTTCAGTTGCTGTGATTGAAGAGACGTTTTGACCGGACAGGTACAACCCGGTGTGAATTTAGCTCGGCTGAAAGGCTAAGATGGTTTTTTAGCCCGGCTGGAAAGGCTAAAAAGGTTTTTTACCCGGCTGGAAAGGCTGAATGGTTTTAGCTCGGTTGGAATTCTGAAATTTTTTAGCTCGGCTAGTAACAGGTAATCCCTATCATGCTACGCAGATGGAATTAAGGGGCAATTGAGAGGGTAGTTTATACTTATAAATTGGGCCGAGCTGGGTAATGGGCCGTTATGGGCCACGTTGCGAAAGATTGAGTAAAAAGGCCATGAAGTTAGTTCGGCCCAAGAGAGGTGTAAAGTTACTCCGGCCCAAGAGAGGTATAAAGTTACTCCGGTCCGAAAGAATCTTGAGGTTACTCCGGTCTAAAGGAAGCTTTGAACATAGCCCGGTTGCCGTACTCAAAGTTAGCCCGGTCTTCGCTTATCGAGGTTATCTCGGCCAGAACCTTGCTGTTTGATAGCTTGGTCTGATCACACCATGGTTGGCACTAGGAGAAACCTGGGTAAGAGCAATGAATGGAAGAGCCGAACTAAAGTTAGCTCGGTCTAGCCTGCGGCTTAGCATAAGCCATGCTTACCTCGGTTATAGTGGAGTCCGACCATAGTAAAACCATCTCACTTGGTTTAAGCAGTGAAGAGGGTGTTGAAGGATAAGCATTATCTTTCAGGAGTATGAATCCTATGAGGACTCTACATGGAAAAGTAAGAGTCCTACTTGGATTGTGCCACACGGAACCTATAAAAGCTCACAAACATCACCTAGGGAGAGGTAACACAACTTTGATACACAGAGCTTTTTGTCTACTTGTCTATTTTGTTGACTTAGGCATCGGAGGGGTTTCCGGCACACACCCGCCGGCTAGCTCACGTTTGTGTTTTCAGGGAGTAAAGCGACGACGTTTGGAGGAGCGCAGACTTGATCAACAGGATTATACGAGAAGGTTTATTTCTTTTCCGTACAGTGATGGATATGGATGAATATTTTATTATTTGGGGATAAATATTATTGTTGGTGATGGATATGGATGATGGATATGGATGAATATTTTAATATTTTATATTTTATATAGGGAGAGAGAGAGTGAAAAGGCTTGAAGAGGGAAAAGAGAGGTGAAAGACAGTGCCACGTAATATTTTTTTTCTTTCAAAATTATGAAAATTTAGGATTCAAGTTTTGAAACTTTTTTACTTAACAACTACATTTGGTTATATATATAATATAGATATAGATATTATATGTCAAATTTAATTGATAGTTTCTAATTAATTGTGTTTAAACTTTTCTTTAAGTTCTTTTAATAACTTTATTAAAGTAGTACTTTATTCGATTTTTATTTGTAACGCAATTCTATCTTTTAAAATATCTTATTTTACTTTCTCAATACCTAATACTCATATAATTTTATTAACAATATAGAGAAATTAGATTTTGATATCAATTAAAATACAATAATACAATTTTTAAAAGAGAATATAAATTTAAAATTTTTCTGCAATAAAATATTAACTGGGTATATTCTTTTACTAATTTATAACATTTATAAGTTTATATATTATTTTTGTAAGACACTAAATGTATTTGAATTAAATATTTTAAAAACTTAATAAATTCAAGTGATAATTCATCACACTATCTCCAATGGCAAATGTTATAATAGCATTTGCCAAAACTATAATTTGGCAATAAAAAGTAGAAATTGCCAAATTATAACAATGGTACTACAATAGTCACATGTCATTTTGGTAAATCTCAACAAATTTTCTCTCCAATTTTATAGAAGTTGTTTGGATATAGATTTTTTAGTGAATTTTTTTTAGTTTATTTTTTTGTCTTTTATGACTTTTTTAGTACTTTTTTCAAAAAATAAATAAATATTTACATTCTACTCGACTAGACAAATATAAAAAAAATTAAAAATTTAAAAAAATTGAAAAAAAATATAAATATAATTCACTACATCCGTTATTCACCAACAACTATCCATTACCCACCATTCACTCACCAACAACCACCTACCAACAACCATACATTAAACAACATTATTCATTTACTAACAACAACCCATTATTCACCCATCATTTTCTCTATAAATTACAACACAAGATTTTTAACAATTTTCATATTCATTCACCCACAATTTTCATATCTTCTGAACTCTTTCTTTCTTTGAACTTACAATGAGCAATTTTACTAAGGTCATCTTTAATGGAGATTTTAATGAACCTTTATCATCTGATGATAATATAATAATAATGTTATTGTTAACGACACAACAACAAAGAATACAAGCGCTAACTCTAAACCAACAAACCAGACATATTAGTTCTACAAGTGATCACCGATACATTAATCATGAGAGGGTCAAAAGCGACGAATAAATTTATAGAGATTACTTTGCAGATAATCTTGTCAACCCAGAAAAATACTTTCGAAGACATTTTCGAATGAGGCGGTGATTATTTCTTACTTTCTCGCATGATATTCAACAAGTCAATTAGTACTTTATCTAAACCCATGATGCCACCGGTGCTCTTGGATTATTCGATATACAGAAAATGACTACTACACTTCGGATTTTTCAATACGGCATACCTACTGATGTTGTGGACGAGTACATCAAAATCGACAAAACTATTGCAATTGCCTCATTGAATTTTTTTGCCAAAACAATTATTGCTATCTGTGAAGGCGCATACTTAAGATTCCCAATTGCTGCAAATGCCGCCAGAATATTGCAAGAAGAAGAGCAATGTAAGTTTCCTGGAATGTTAGAAAGTTTAGATTGTATGCACTATGTTCAACCGCCCAAGTCGGTTCTCTTTTCAGCTTTTTTCATTTCTGCCTTAGCAAGATGTTGGTTAAATGTCTCCAACAAATTGTTAAATTTGTGGACTTCAACTTCAACAACTTGACTTTTCTGAAATAATTCTTTTGTAAATTTCCTATCTATGTGTTTTTTACTCATTACAGAGACACTAACATCACCAATTGGATTGTTACCAACACTTGGATTGTTATCGTTTTAAAAAGAAATGCAGTTATCCATATGGGATTCGAGGACTGAATCGGTAAATGGTATATGTATCCTTGACTCCACTGTGTTCATAAGAATTACATTTTGCCACTTGATATTGTTTTGCAAAATAATATTCAAAAATAAAATGTTTTTTTTTCGTCTTTATGATATAAAAGTTTTGCTTGAAGCATCTGTATAGATAAAATATTAAATTAATTAATTAGTTATTTTTATACAACGCAAAATAAAAAACTAACATAATAAATGAAAATGAAATCTTACTATATCAACTTGAGACATCCCACTTGGGTGTAGATTTTTGACTTGCGCTAAACACCCACGAAATTTATTGGAACATTTCATGATTACACCTCATCGAGATTGGATAGACACTTGTGTTCTTGACTGATCATTCTGAAGTGAGCAATAATTTTCATAAATTCTCCCCCAAAAGTGAGCATATGATTGCGAATTACCAACAATTGGGTTTTCAGAAATATGACACCAAGCTTTATAAATTGACACATTTTCATCAATGGTGAATATTTTCCTTTATTTGTTTCTGATGAACCTTCCATAATAATTGTGTGAATTTTTTTTTTTAAAAATGTAATTTGGGTTGAAAGCTATGAACTGAAATTGAGATTGAGTTTTTGAATTTATAGAAACACAAAATATGACCGTTGTCTCTTTTTGTTTTACAGACGTTGTCTCATTTATAGCCATTGTCTCTTTCTATTTTACAAAAAGATTTTTTCTTTTTTAGGAACAAAAAAAGTCGTCGTGCTTATTTTGCATACAAAGACACTATCTAAACTGTTGAATGTTTTCTTCATCCAATGACTGAGATTCAGCCTCTGGAATATTCGAAAGCTTTACATCCCCTTTCTCTCTTTCTCATCTTTATTTTCATCAAACCCAGTTGGCTCTCTCTTTCTATATATATATATATATATCTTCATTCATCTCTTCTTTCTGAAAAACCTATAGTCGACCCCCTTTCTCTCCATCTTCATTTTGATCATCATCACCACCAGCGCAATTGCCAAAACTAGTCAGCTATTGCTTTCTTTCTCTCTCTCTAATTTTGATCACCACCACCAATGCCAATTTCCAATCACTGAGTTCGATGAAACACCAGTGTTTGGACTTCGATGGAGCTTGATCGGTTTAGGAATGAGCCTTAGAAGTTAATGGAGGTTGAGATGAAGAATGAGTTCATCAATCATGCTGAAATCCAGGTATTTATCTTTTAAATTCGTTTCAAATTGCTTCAAAAATTCATATAAATTTGTGAAATTTGGGTTGAGTGATCATTGTGAAATTTGTTATTAACTGATCATTGTGAAATTTGTGTATGGAAAATACAGAAATTGATGAAATTTATTTTCAAGAAAAAAGAATTGAAGGAACATAATAAATAAACAAATTTTGTTTTAAAAAAAATGGTGAATTTCATTAATAAAGAAAAAATTCATTGCGAAGTTTTTCTGGGAGATGATCAGCTGAACTTTGGAGCCAAAATTCTATTATCTTTGATGATGTGGCATGTTTGGCAAATGTCAAACCTCCTGCCAAATTTGACAATAAAAATGGCATTTACTATATTTGGTAGGAAGGATAGTAGGCCATTGGAGACCCCCTTTTTTCACTCTTGCCAAATTATAACTTTGGCAGTTCCATTACAGAAGCTCTAAGTAGATTTTGATTTATATACTTTATAGTTTGTTTGGTAACTAACTTTTTTAGTAACTTCATGACTAATGAGGTAAAAAAATTAAGTTTGGAAATGATTTTTTGATTCTTTTTACCAAAAAAAAAAAAATGAAGATTTAAAACAAAGTAAAGAGGATGAGAAAAAAAATCTTGGGACTTTTTTGTACTTTTTAACTTTTTTTAATGATTTTTTTTTTTTTTTTTACTAAAATGTTAAATTGCCAAAAACTCAATCGATAGTTCAAGACGAACTTGTTTGGGGACACCCAAAATAAGATACTTATTGGCTTATTGACTAATTTCTATTACATTACTTCTCTACTTTTTTACACGTCTTTCGTAATAAAAATTAAAAAATAAGTCATATCGAAACCACAAATACATGGGTGCTTGGGAAGTTACAATTTTAATAGGCTATTTTAGTTTTTAAGGAAGTTACAATTTTAATAGGCTATTTTAGTTTTTGATTATTTTAATAGGTTAAATTTTTTGTGTTTGGGAAGATAATTGAATTTTTATTTTTTATTTTTGGATGTGATGTTTGTGAGATAAAAAGTGAAATTATTATGAGTCTGATGTGACAATTTGTCTTATTAGCAATTTTAGCCTATTTTGTCTTTTTGTGAATTTTAGCCTAAAAAAACTAAATTTTTTCTTGCCAAACACCCCCTAAGTAATTTAGAAATAATTCAAAAATAGAAAATTAAATTAACCATTAACAAAAATAATAACCTATTAAGATTTTTTTTTATATAATTTGAAAATTAGTATTTAAATTTTGACAAAATTAGTGAAAAGTCCATTTTCAGAAGGCATAAGGCGTTAAGTACCATGAGGTTTTTTTTTTTTTTTTTTTTGTGTGTATGTGTGTGTATGTGTGTGAAGTGCACTCTTTATAAAACATTGTGGTGAGAAGTACATTTTGTTATTTTAGTAAACATTTTGTTTCCAATTTTACGCTTTCACCTATCTGTTGAAATCTTTTTTATCTGTTCAATTTTTTTGAACCTATCTGTTCAAATTTGTATCTATCTGTCAAAATTTTTTTATTTATCTGATGAAATTCACCAAGTCTATTTCCCTTATCTGTTGAAATTCACTAAGCCTATTTTTTTCCTATCTGTTGAAATTTACCAAACAAATTATTTGTTCAAATTCACAAGCATATTTTCCCTTTATCTATTGAAATTCACCAAGCCTATTTTTTTCCTATCTGTTTAGTTTTTTATTTTTATCTCTCTCTATCTCTCTTCACAAGCCCACTGCCTGTTGAAGCATAATTTCCATTATCAACCAAAGATTGAAAAGGTTCCAAACACAACTCTATTTCTCTCTTTTCAACCAAATCTCTACTTCTATTCTGCGTACTCATCAACACAACAACCAACATTACCAAAAACAAGAATAAAACAAAGAAACCTAGTGACTATTTAAACAAATAATCAATCTAATCTATTATTAGATAGAGAGAGTTGAGAAGAATCGTGATAACTAAGAAGCATTGTAAAATTAACAAGCAAATCAATTTGAATCACAGATAAAGTAAAACCCACTTCACCGATTAACCGAAATAAATATAAAATGAATAAAATGTTAAACATAAATTTCAGAACATGAAACTTCATGTTTCGGATCATCTACTATGTATATCATCAAGAAAACAAGACTAAAACGACATACCTGAATCCATCGATGAACGGTTAAACGGAAGCGTCTGATTGTCAATAAAGCCTTGATATTGACTATGTTATTGCCTTCTAATCCTTTCCCCTTTGGTGTCTTATGTTTCTCCTTGAGAGGATTTAGAAAAACAAAACAGTGTTCTTATCTTTCACCTTGGGAAGGAATAGGGACCATAACCTTTTAAAGGTTGTAATTGATTTTCATAACTGAAAGGTAATGAAAACCAATAAATTAACCATTATTGGTTTTAAAACTGAAAGGTAATGAAAATCAATAAGTTAACCATTATTGGTTTTAAAACTGAAAGGTAATGAAAACCAACTTTAACCAATATGTTTTAATTTCTATTTCTGCCCCTCATAGAAATAGAAATTATACAACTAGTATCTACACATTAGGTCCATAACACATATACCTTTAAGCCTATTAACTAAATTGAATCACTTAAATTGTAGGCTTCTTATAAATGATAACACCACATTTAATTATGTGGTCCCATTGAGACATTATCTAACAATCTCCCACTGGACCACATATGTATCTTGAAAAATGTGCTTAACTTTAGTGAGCTCAAAAATTTGTTATCATAACTTGAGGGTATCCAAACAATCTTGTCCATTAACTATATTAATATAGGATCAACGCGGTCTTCGTTACATCAATCGTAACTCGACCCACCAATGGTCACGTATACAAATATAGCTAAATGACATAGATCAATCATGGATGCGTAGCATGGAAATTACATGTGATGTGATCCATACATGCCTATGTCCAACTAGTCCTACTTAACTTTATTGAGATCAATACTTCACAATACGTAACAGAGCGTAATAAACTGAATACTTCATTTCTGCAGAAATTAATCTAATTACATAGATAAAACTCAAGGCTGACATAAAGCAGTAATATAAATACAAACTCCCACTAACCCAGAATGTTCTCAAATAGAACAACACCCATATGAGCAGTGTGCTCATGAAAGACCTTGGGTGGTAGTTTCTTCGTAAGTGGATCCGCTATCATGGAGTTTGTCCCAATGTGCTCTATGGAAATCTGTCCACTCTGCACTCTTTCTTTTACAACTAGGAACTTGATATCAATATGCTTTGATTTTGTCGAGCTCCTGTTGTTATTGGAATATAAAACTGCAGACTTATTGTCACAATGTATCTTAAGTGGTCTTTCAGTGCCTTCCAAAATACGCAACCCAGTGACAAAATTCCGCAGCCATATCCCTTGGTTTGATGCCTCATAACATGCTACAAACTCTGCAGCCATGGTGGATGAAGCTATGAGCGTCTGCTTTGCAGACCTCCAAGAAATTGCTCCGCCAGCTAACAGATAAATATAGCCTGATGTGGATTTCCTACTGTCTTGGCATCCAGCAAAATCGGAGTCAGAATATCCAATGACCTCTAACTTATCCGATCTCCTATATGTGAGCATATATTCCTTTGTTCTCTGTAAATATCGCATAACATGCTTGACTACTTTCCAATGATCCATGCCAAGATTACTTAAATATCTGCCTAACATGCCAATTATAAAGCAATATCCGGACGCGTACATACTTGAGCATACATTAGACTCCCTACAGCTGAGGCATAAGGAATCTTCTGCATTTCTTGAATTTCAAGACTGTTCTTTGGGCATTGGCTGAGACTAAACTTGTCTCCCTTAGCAACCGGGGTTTCACCTGATTTACAATTTTGCATGCCAAATCTAATGAGTATTTTTTCGATATAGCTCCTTTGTGATAATCCCAGAATACCCCGAGAACGATCTCGGAGTATTTCGATTCCTAATACAAAGGAAGCATCACCAAGATCTTTCATTTCAAAATTCTTAGATAGAAATCTCTTGGTGTCATGCAATAAGTTTATATCGTTTGTGGCAAGCAATATGTCGTCAACATATAAAACCAAAAATATGTGTTTACTCCCACTGAACTTGTGATACACACATTCATCAACAACATTAGTTTCAAAACCATACGAAGTGAGAATTTGATGAAATTTGAAGTACCACTGACGAGAAGCTTGTTTGAGTCCATAGATGGATTTAGTCAATTTGCAAACCATATTCTTTGGGTCTCCTGACACAAAGTTTTCTGGCTGCACCATATAAATTGTTTCTTTAATGTCACCATTAAGAAAAGCTGTTTTGACATCCATCTGATGCAACTCAAGATCAAAATATGCAACAAGCGCCATAATTGTCCTAAAAGAATCTTTCGAAGAAACTGGAGAGAAAGTTTCTTTAAAGTCAATTCCTTCTTTTTGAGTAAAGCCTTTGGCTACAAGACGTGCCTTATACCTCTCCACATTACCATTTGAATCCCTTTTGGTTTTAAATATCCATTTACAACCTACGGGCTTCGCACCAACTGGTAATGAGACAAGTTCCCAAACTTTATTGTCTTGCATAGACTTATATTCTTCATTCATGGCTTCTATCCACTTATGAGAGTTGGAACTTTCCATGGCTTGACGAAAGTTGATTGGATCATCTTTCGACATTCCATTTTCTACCTCATGTTCCTGGAGATATACAATATAATCATCTGAAAATGCAAATCTCCTTTCTCTGGTGGATCGCCTTAATGGCACAGATTCTTGAGGTTGAGGTTGTAGAGTTTGTTCCTCAGGAACAATTACCTCATCTTGAATGGGGGTTTGAACTATATTATCTTGAACAACATTGTCTGGTTGAGGATTCGAAATTACTTCTCGAGCAATGACAGGTATAGGAACCTGTGATTGGTCAAAAGTAGTAGTAGGAAGTGGGATTACTCCTGCTTCCTCCTCAAAGACAATGTCTCTAACTGGATTTCTCCCCCCAAACTCAACATCCTCAAAACATGTTGCAATTCCCGTCTCAAATATTGACCTATTTGTGGGATCATAAAACTTGTAACCCCGTGATCGTTCGGCATAGCCAATAAAGTAGCTGCTAATGGTTTTAGAGTCCAATTTTCGTTCATGAGGTTTATAAGGCCTCGCCTCAGCAGGACACCCCCACACATGCAAATGTTTTAGACTAGGCTTTCGCCCAACCCAAAGCTCATAAGGTGTTTTTGCAGCTGCTTTAGTTGGCACCCGATTTAAGATATAAGTTGCTGTCTTTAGAGCCTCACCCCAGAGGGACTCTGGTAAAGTAGAATGACTGATCATACTTCTTACCATATCCTTAAGAGTCCGATTTCGTCTCTCAGATACACCATTCATGCTAGGTGATCCTGGCATGGTGTATTGTGGGACGATTCCACATTCCTCCAGGTATTTTGCAAACGGTCCTGGACGTTGTTCACCTGATCCATCATATCTGCCATAGTATTCACCACCACGGTCAGACCTGACACTTTTAATCCGTTTGTTGAGTTGTAACTCAACTCCGGCCTTAAATTTTTTGAATACGTCCAAAGACTGTGATTTCTCATGGATAAGAAATAGATACCCATATTTGGAATAGTCGTCTATGAATGTGATAAAATATTGTTGACCATTCCAAGACGCCATAGGGAATGGGCCACAAATGTCCGTATGAATTAGTTCTAAGACATCTGTAGTCCTATGGGCACCATATTTCTTTATTTTGGTCTGTTTTCCCTTGATACACTCAACACAGACATCAAAATCTGAAAAATCAAGAGAGTCCAAAATTCCATCAGACACAAGGCGCTCAACTCTAGATTTAGAGATGTGACCTAGGCGTTTGTGCCATAATGAGGCTGAATTTTCCTTAGTTAATTTACGCTTTGTACCTCATGATTCCACGTGCAAGGTTACATTATAAGATGCAATAGTTTCGAGCAAATATAGATTATCAAACACATTAAGTAAACCAGTACTAATAACATTGGAATTAATAGACATACTAAACTTCATATTTCCAAAAGAACAATAATATCCCAATTTGTCCAATACAGAAACAGAAATTAAATTCCGTCTAAAGGACGGTACAACAAAAGTGTCTAATAAATCCAAATAATAACCAGTTTTCAGTAATAATCTAAAGTGCGCTATTGCCTGCACTTCTATTGACTTGCCATTAGCCACAAAGATGTATCTTTCAGCATCAGTTGGCTTTCGGTAGTTCAGGCAACCCTGCATAGAAACACATATGTGAGTAGTAGCACCAGAATCTACCCACCAAGTGTTTCTTGGTACTGAAGCTAAATTTATTTCAGAACAGACCAAAACATGAAATGGACCTTTCTTTATACGCCAGGCGACGTATTTGGCACAATCCTTCTTTCTGTGTCCGGGCTTGCCACAAAAGAAACAACCATCCTGCGTTTTCTGTTTCTTTGGTTCCGGACCCTGAGGAATAGCAACTTCCTTTCCCTTATGCGTTCTTTTGCCCGTATGCTTGGAGGTGCTTGCTAGATGAGCACTTTCAGTCCTTTCTTGCTTCAACCTCTCTTCCTCTTGCACACAAAATGAAATGAGCTCATTGAGAGTCCATTTCTCCTTCTGGCAGTTATAACTGACCTTAAATTGGTTAAATTGTGCAGGAAGAGAGATGAGAACTAAATGCACGAGCAAATCATCAGATAGGTCGAGCTTTAGTGCCTTAAGTTTTGAAGCAAGATGAGACATTTCCATGATGTACTCGCGAACATTACCCTTGCCTTTGTACTTTATTGAAATCAAGCTTGCTAAAAGCGTGCTTGTTTCAGCCTTATCGTTTTTAGCAAAACGCTTTTGAATTGCACCCCGAAAAACTTCTGGAATCCCACGCTTCATGATCATAAGACTTAGCCTGTTAGAACGATCTCACTTTTCAAAGTACACAGTTTCCTCAGGAGTACTTTGTGCAATGAGAGCATTCGGTTTTGGCATCCTTAATGCCAAGTCTATGTCCATGCAGCCGAGAACAATCAATATGTTCTCTTTCCAGTCCTTAAAGTTTGTTCCATTTAACATTGGAACATTGTTCATGTTGGCAGAGATTGAAGTAGTCGACATTAAAGCTGAATCGAAAAGAAAATAAAAGGAATAAACAATTATACTCACATTAAGTTACCAAACAGATAATCTCTAAATAAATTAATTTAATGACAACATCTCAAGATACCTAGCACAACATTAATACCAAGCCTTTGGGTAGTGATATTAACTGTAAGTGGTATTCTTGTTGTAATGATCAAACATTGACAATAAGTTATGTCAAATAACAAATCTATCTTTTGATGGATTTATTATTCACATTAGGTTTCCTTGACAATTGGCACATGTTTATCACCACAAAATGTGTGTGTAATTCTGCCAAGTCTTAATCATGTCTTTGGACCGATAAATACTCGCATGAGATACACAAACATGAATTTCAAAACATTCCATATAAAACAATCTAGACAAGAGAGATCACTTTTGTGACATCTTGTTTGAATTGACTTATATTTAGAACATTAGAAAATTAAATTTCCGTAGACGTTGTATGAAATTACATTAAATTTAAAGATTTCTAAATTTGTGACCCCGTATATGTTATATAATCTGCAGCAATTCCAATTATATATATACATATATAAAAAAAATTGCCCACCGAATCATTTTACAATTCCAGAAAACAGATTGCCATTTTCACAGAACAAAATAGAAAAAAACAGAATTTACATCCATAAGAAAATTCAGAATCTGATTCCAGGAAACTAAATAGAATAAATAAAGCATATCAATTCTGACAATACACATGATATAACCGCTCTGATACCACTTGTTAAACATAAATTTCAGAACATGAAACTTCATGTTTCGGATCATCTACCATGTATATCATCAAGAAAACAAGACTAAAACGACATACCTGAATCCATCGATGAACGGTTAAACGGAAGCGTCTGATTGTCAATAAAACCTTGATATTGACTATGTTATTGCCTTCTAATCCTTTCCCCTTTGGTGCCTTATGTTTCTCCTTGAGAGGATTTAGAAAAACAAAACAGTGTTCTTATCTTTCACCTTGGGAAGGAATAGGGACCATAACCTTTTAAAGGTTGTAATTGATTTTCATAACTGAAAGGTAATGAAAACCAATAAATTAACCATTATTGGTTTTAAAACTGAAAGGTAATGAAAACCAATAAGTTAACCATTATTGGTTTTAAAACTGAAAGGTAATGAAAACCAACTTTAACCAATATGTTTTAATTTCTATTTCTGCCCCTCATAGAAATAGAAATTATACAACTAGTATCTACACATTAGGTCCATAACACATATACCTTTAAGCCTATTAACTAAATTGAATCACTTAAATTGTAGGCTTCTTATAAATGATAACACCACATTTAATTATGTGGTCCCATTGAGACATTATCTAACATAAAAATCTCACAAAGTGAGTTTCCTCTGAATTCACTTTATTGTCCAGTTCCAGATCTATGAAAATCACTTGATTTTGTGGCTTCTAATAATCTGAATCTTGTGTTTGTTCTTATAGTGAAATTCAAGCACCTTTACTTCTGCAAGCCAAAGACCCTAAAAAGAAAGGCGATTGCTACTGCATGTCCTTTGACACAGGATTTATGACCATAGAATTTTGTAAAATGAACCTATATATGGACTGAGTTTCCTTAAATTTTTATATGACTTCAACAATAAAAATTTGGATGGATTATGTGGGGAAGTATTTTTGACATGACGCCACGTGGCCAAGGTGACTCTGAGATGTCAGCCGAGGTGCCACGGCAAATCATGTTTGTCGAGATATTTAGGGCACTGCCGAGATATTCTGCAGGGATACCAGAATCCGAGATATTTGGATAGAGGACTAGAGTCCTAGATGATATCAAGTTACCTAATTGGATAGAGATGAGACTCTTGAGAGAGTTCATTTTAATTTGAATAATGTGAGTTGTGATAGATGTTATCCTTGTAAAGGACAAGGTCCCATGAAGTAAGACTTCTAGGGAAAGTTGGACACTAATTATTATAAAAGTAATCCACCCTCGTAGGTCTGAGGTATGTTCTTTCTTATGAGTTTAAGCATAATTCACTATCTTTGAGAGATATTGATTACTGATTTGATCGTTGGAGTGCCCCTAAGTGGACAAACCACCGCTGGATTCTTATCTTCTGGTGCAGGTTGTTGAGCTTAATCTATTCTGCCAGTGCTCTTGTCACGACCCAAACCTGCACCTATTGGTCTAGCATCGTAACCGGCCAGTAACCCTTGGATTACCGAAGGCCTCTTAACAAAATAACATGAAATGAGGGACTGCGGAAGCAATAAACAGAAATATACATAGTTCATAGAGCTGTAGAGACATATATGAGACAGATATTCTTAAACTTTAATTAAGATGCGTGTGACGTCAAAAGATACAGTCGATACACGTTACTCCATGTACTGTACATATAAACAGAAATTTGAACACAATCAACAAAAGAACCAAAGTCTTAAATATTCACAAAAACATGGCCACAAGACATGACATGATCCAGAACCTCCTTGGGAGGCATAAAAGGTGGCTGACAAACACAAAACTCTTCAGGCATCATCTTAAGCTTGTTCACGCGCCTGATCACCTAAATATAAAATATAAATAATGGGCGGGAGCCTAGTGAATAATAACAACGTAAAGGGGTTTTAATGAATGATGTCCATCATAGAGTTAGAAATCAGAGTTTATATCAAAAACAGAGTCTCATGCATATTCAGATTTCAAATCAGAAACAGATTCATACACATGTTCATATTCATTTTCAAAGTTCATACATTTCACATCATAGTATGAGGCACATCCATTAGCGTTAACCAATCCGATGACCTATAAAGGGATAGCCGTGAAGGCATTCTGATGACCCATAAATGGATAGCCATAAGGCATTTCGATGACTCGTGTGCACAGAGACGTTTCCGATGACCCATAAAGGGACGGTTGTAAAGGCATTCCGATGACCCATAAAGGGACGCAAAATATCACATGATGCTATGGATGCCACGAGTACATTTTAGAAACTTAGACGATCATTCATTCACACAAAACATAGCATTTCAGAAAACTAATCATGTCGTATCATCAGAAAATAATCAAAGTATAACATAACTTTACAGAGTTATTACTCACAAATAATAGATGGCTCCAAATAGACGAATAGAGTAGGCAATTCAGATATCTTGCGGCGCGTGACCTACACAGGTACAAAACGAATACATACTGAATTACACACTCGGAAACATTTACTTTGTTCTTTCTTATCTTGGTGTGTCTCTACTTTAATCCTCATTATTATGCCTTAATCATGGCTTAGAAATGCCTAGGATGAAATGAGGATGCAAAAATGCACTAGAAAACATTTAACAAAACTTGCTGAAAACAAGGTCCTCGCTTGAGTGCAACTTCCTACGCTTGAACGGATGTGCAAAATGTGAGTGGTCGCTAGAGCGCAAGATCTGTCGCTCGAGCGGTTTGTAAACTTTTGCAAAAGTGCTGGTTGCTTGATTTTTCCGCTCGACGCTCGCTCGATGCTCGCTTGAGCATAAGAGACATGTCTTCTGTGACAACCCTCACCTCTGATTAGTGCTAATCTCTGATTAAGCATGGTAAGCAATTGATCAGACTAAAATTATGAACTAAATGCAAGAGTATGTTGTTTAATTGCATTTCTATCTGTTAGTCATTAAATGATCTGTTCCTGTTTTAACCTTGAATTGCAAATTGAAGGTCTTATCAGCGACCGAACCAGAAATTGATTAGTGTTATATGCTTTTTAGAATTTATGACATTTTATGGTAGATTTAATTGAAATGTGATTTGGAATGATTAAATTAGATTCAATAAAGTTAAATTACTGTCACGACCCAAACCCGCCCCTATGGGTTTAGTACCGTAACCGGCCAGTAATCCGAGATTTCCAAAGGCCTGCTTAATAGTAATACAGTAACACAGAGTACAGGGGCTGGCGAAAGCCAAAATAATAACTAAAAGATGTCCAATGAGCTGTGACAGTCTATATGCAAAAAAGACTTTTCAATACACATGTACAATATATACAATCATTCAGGACATGGGCTTAATCCCTATTAGAACAGTACAATACAACATCATTTAGTCTATACAAAACATAAACAAAGAGGGGGAAAACTAAAACACCCCAAGCAGCCTCAGCTTGAACAGTTCTGGAACCTCAAAGTGTGACACAAAGGTTGGCTTGACAAGACAGAAGTTAAGCTTGACGCCCCTGGCAACGGTCTGGTGCTTAAACACCTACATATATATATGAGCAGTGAGCTAAAGCCCAGTGAATAACATATACGTAAAGAGGTTAAGAATGAATGTCCTTTCAGTATTTAAAACAGTTATTTGAACAATATATCAGTTATTCAATTATAGCAGTCATAAGTGGTACATCCAGTAGCAAACAATACAGTAGGTCTTAACAGACCGAACAGTCAGTTGATGGTCATCATATCAGTAAACAGTAGTGGTTCCAACATGGGAACCGACAAAGATCTCTATAACAGTAGTAGTAACAGCTCAGTAAAAGTAAATTGCTATAGATGTCACGAATATAGTTCACAAATAGGACAAACATTCATTTAGTAAACAGTGTCATTTCATAAAGCAATACAGTCATTTATTCAGAAAATAATCTCAATTGAACATATCTTTACAACATAGTTACTCACAGAGTTCTGGGCTACAGATATGCTAGTACGCGTCCTCGGATGCCAACCCTACACAGTTACAGAGTGAATACACACTAAGCTACACAGTTGGGAAATAATAACTTAATCCCTAATTTGCCTCGGTGTGGTTCTACATCAATATCCTCATTAAGATGCCTTAAACTAGGCCTAAGAATGCTTAGAATGGAATGAGGATGCAAAGATGCACTTTAAAAACATTTTCAGAATTTTCAGAAAACAGAGGTCCCGCTCGAGTGGACATGCAAACAAAAGGCTCCACTCGAGCGTAAACTTTCCCGCTCGAGCGGACTGCAAAAGTACTGGATGTGTGAAAATCACGCTCGATGGGCTCTCGACACCCGCTCGAGCGTGTGACACAAGTCCTCGCTCGAGCGTGCAAAACCCCACTCGAGCGGACTGTAAACACAACAAAAGTGTTGGATACGCGAATTTCCCGCTCGAGCGCCACTTACCCCCCTCGAGCGGGAGTCCAAAATCTGGAATTTCCAGATTTGAACCTCAAGCTCCAAATCAAGTTTTAATGCATTAAATTCAATCCTCTTGGGCCAATTTTCTAGAAAACACTTGTAAATTCATAGTTTAACATGATTCAAAGCTTAATTTGTAAAATCAAGGGCCAAAGGTAGTTCAATTGGACACAAATTCAAACAAATTCCATGAACATGATGTAAAACATAACATGCATGAATTTAATCAACTTCAAGCTTTCAAAACATGAACAAATGAGCTAATTCTTTCTATAACAAGATGAATTCGTGGACTATACTCAAGATATGGACATGCATGTGAGGAATTTATGAACTACAACCTCAAAACTTCAAAATATATACATGCATGCAAAAATTGAACTCTTAATTCAACACATTAAGCCTTATCTTGGCTGTAAATTTCAAAATTAACATAGACCATGCAAGGCACAACTTAAACTTACAACCAAGGAGATGAGTTATAACCTTAGGTCTTTAAACTCAAGGATATAAGCTCAATTGTACAAATTCTCTACAATTTCTTCAAGTCTCTAAGCAAATCTTTGTTGAAACCAAGCTCTCCTAACTCTCTCTTTCTAGTCGGTTTTTGGTCTCATGGAATGGCTGAGGAAATGATGTATCTAATGTATAATTCAAGCCTCAAAATATGATATGAAGTGGGCCACTAAGTGGCAAAGTTGTAAATAAGGCCAACTCTTGTAATTTATCAATATTTAATCTAATTTAATCATACCAAATCACATTTCAATTAAATATACCATAAAATCATATAAATCTTAATTAGCACAAAACATCAATCAATTTCAGATTCGGCCACCGATAAGGCCTTCAATTTGCAGTTTAAAGCATAAAACATGAACAGATAATTTAACAGTCAACAGATAGAATTGCATTCAAACTAGCACAATCAATCAATCAGTTTAATAATTCAGTCAGTCAATCAATTAACATGCTTAATCATAAATTAGCAGTAATCAGTAGTGTTATCAGTAAGCAGTGGTGGGGGTTGTCACAATCTCCCCTCCTTATAAAGAGTTTGGTCCTTCAAACTCGAATTACCTTCATTTTGGAAGAAAACAGGGTTCAATGGGAACAATTCAGGATATCTCTTGACCATATCATCTTCCCTTTCCCAAGTGGCATACACGCCACCATGGTTTTGCCAGTCAACTTTCACTAGCGGAATCTCTTTATTCCTCAACTTTTTGATCCGTCTGTTTACAATATGAATAGGCTGTTCTTCATAGGTGTAGTCATCACTTAGCACTACACGGGTAGGTTCAATCACATGGAAGGGATCCCGAAGGTATTCCCTCAACATTGAAATATGGAACACGTTATGCATATGCTCAATTTCAGGAGGAAGCGCTACTTGATACGCCACCAGATTAATTTTCTCAATAATCTCATACGGTCCAAAATATCTCGGCGCTAACTTGCCTTTAACCCCAAAATAGGTTTGCCCTTTCATCGGTGTCACTTTCACAAAAACATGATCACCTACTTCGTACTCTTTATCTCGCCTTCGGACATCCACATAACTTTTCTGTCGGATCTGTGCGGTTTTCAGTCTCTGTTGAATTAATTTCACTTTTTCGGTGGTTTCCTGTACAATCTCGGGCCCAAGCAAAGGCCCATCTCCAACTTCTGCCCAGCAAATTGGAGATCGACATTTCCTGCTATATAAAACCTCGAAAGGCGTCATACCAATACTTGAATGGAAGCTGTTGTTGTAGGCAAATTCAGCCGAAGGTAGATGACTTTTCCAATTTCCCTGGAAATCAAGAACACACATCTGCAGTAAGTCCTCCAGAGTTTGGATGGTTCTTTCTGACTGACCATCAGTCTAAGGATGGTAGGCACTACTCAGTTTCAATTCAGTACCCAATGCAGTTTACAGACTTTACCAAAATCTCGATGTAAACTTCGAGTCCCTATCAGAAACAATGGACACAGGCACTCCATGCAATCTAACAATCTCGTCAATATAGATTACAACCAATTTGTCCGCATTATAAATTGTTTTGACAAGTAAGAAATGAGCAGATTTAGTCAATCTATCAACAATAACCCAAATTGAATCCATACCTTTACTGGAGCGAGGTAAACTAACAATAAAATCCATAGTGATATGTTCTCATTTCCACTCCAGTATCGGTAAGGGTTGCAGTAAACTTGCAGGTCGTTGATGTTCGGCTTTAACTTGTTGGCAATGAAGACACTTGGACACAAAATCAGTAATTTCCTTCTTCATTCCCGGCCACCAGAAATTCAATTTCAAGTCTTGATACATTTTCGTATTTCCTGGATGGATAGACAATTTTAAATTGTGGCCCTCTTGCAGAATTCTTCTTTTCAGCTCAGAATCATTCGGTACACACAATCTTCCCTGAAATTTAAACACATTATTCTCAAATTTGAAATCCGGCCTCGGTTTAGATTCCCGTTCTTCGATGATCTTCTTCAAGGAGTCATCCTGTTGCTGTTTCTCTTTAATCTCTTCAATCAGTGCCGATTGAGCAGAAATAGCAGCTAAGGTTCCACCTTGTTCACGCAAAACAATCTCAATTTCAAGTCTCTCAAGGTCACATAGCAATTCTTTCTGCCCGGTGAGTAAACAGGCCAAATTTCCAATCGATTTCCGACTCAGTGCATCAGCAATGGTGTTAGCTTTTCCTGGATGGTACAAAATTTGCAGCTCATAGTCTTTTATCAGTTCTAACCATCTCCGCTGCCTCATGTTCAGTTCTTTCTGTGTGAAGAAGTACTTCAAACTCTTGTGATCGGTATACACTTCACATGTCGCCCCATAAAGATAGTGACGCCAGATTTTCAATGCAAACACCACTACGGCAAGTTCTAAGTCATGGGTCAGGTAGTTCTTCTCATGTGGTCTCAGTTGTCGGGAAGCATACGCAATCACTTTCCCATTCTGCATTAAAATACACCCCAAACCCTTATGAGAAACATCACTAAATATAGTATAACCATCCGTACTTGAGGGTAAGGTGAGAATCGGTGCAGTCACTAGTCGAGTTTTTAACTCTTGAAAAGCTGATTCCCTCTGATCGGTCCAGTCAAATGATATCCCCTTCTGAGTCAGCTGTGTTAGTGGTAGGGCAATTTTGGAGAAATCTTTGACAAACCTTCTGTAATACCCAGCCAAGCCTAGAAAACTTCGGACTTCGGTAACATTTGTCAGTCTAGGCTAGTTCACTACTGCTTTAATTTTCTGTGGATCAACTGAAATTCCATCTTTACTGATTACATGCCCCAAAAACATAACATTGTCAAGCCAAAATTCACATTTAGTCAGTTTAGCATACAGTTTCTGTTCTCTTAGGGTCTGTAGGGCAATTCTCAAATGATGTTCATGTTCCTCCATGCTTTGGGAGTAAATTAAAATGTCATCTATGAATACAACAATAAAGTCATCGAGGAACGGTTTAAAAATTCGGTTCATAAGGTCCATAAATGCAACAGGTGCATTGGTAACTCCAAAAGGCATGACTAAGAATTCATAATGTCCATACCTCGTTCGAAATGCAGTCTTTTCTATGTCCCCTGTCTTGACTTTCAATTAGTGGTATCCACATCTAAGGTCAATTTTGGAGAACACTTGGGCACCTTGTAACTGATCAAATAAATCATCAATGCGAGGCAATGGATATTTATTTTTCATGGTTATCTTGTTTAGTTCGCGGTAATCAATGTAAAGTCTCAGTGAGCCGTCTTTTTTCTTCACAAATAAGACTGGTGCACCCCACGGTGAAGTACTGGGCCTGATAAACTTCTTATCTAACAGTTCCTGCAGCTAAACTTTTAACTCTTTCAATTCGGTAGGTGCCATTCTGTACGGAGCTTTAGATACAGGCTGTGTACCCGAAATCACATCAATGGTGAACTCAATCTCCCTGTCAATCAAATCCCCTGGCAAATCATCTGGGAAAAAATCTGAGAATTCTCTGACTATAGGAATATTGTCCACATTAGTTTTATCATCAGTAGGTACAGTCAATACAGAACACAGATACCCTTTACATCCTTTTCTAATCAATTTAAAAGCTTTCATGGATGAAATTAGGTATGGGGGAGGTACTACTCCAACTTCGTTAAAAACAAATTCAGGCAGTCCGGGTGGACGGAAAACAACTTGTTTTGTTACACAATCTATGGTAGCATGGTATTTTGTTAACCAATCCATTCCCAATATCACATCAAAATGATCTATATTCAATGGCAGTAAATCAATATACAGATGCGCATTTTCAACAATAATCTCACATGCAGGATACATATAAGCACAAGTCATGGATTCCCCAACAGGTGAAGATACAGCTAACAGATAGTTTATGGGTTCCAATGGTCTATTCAATTTTCGTGAAAAAGCATGCGATACATATGAATGTGTAGACCCCGAATCAATCAAAACATATGCATTTTGAGCACAAATTGAGAGTATACCTGACACAACAGTCTCGGTATTTTGTACATCTCCCGGTACGAGTGCGAACACTCGGCCTTGCCTCATAGGCTTTTTTCCAGTCGCTTTAGGGTTGGGTTTTGGTGGAGCAGTTGATGCTGCGGCGCTTAGTGCAGCTTTACTATTGCCCTGAGGAGTGGAAGGGCAATCTTTAACCATGTGGCCCACCTTGCCACACCTGTAACAAGCACTTGAAAGTTTATAACAAACCCCCTTATGATTCTTACCACATTCAGAGCAGGGCGGTATAGAACGGTTTCCTTGACTGGAACTGGTTGTTGACCCTGTATTCTACTTTTTGTTCGATGAATTGTTCCAGCCTTTCTTAAATTTAAAACCCTGTCTCTTACCACGCCACTCGGTTCCCGGTGTTTCAGTCTGTTTCAGTGCCTCGATGTTCGACTCAGCCATGATTGCTCGGTCAAGAACATCCACATACTTCAACAGTTTCAAAACATTAATTCTGTCAAGAATTTCTACATTAAGGCAGACTTCAAACTTCCTGGCCTTCTTGTAGTCAGTGTCCACCATGTGTGGTGCATATTAGGCAAGTTCAGTAAACTTTGATTCATACTCCACCACGGACATAGTACCTTGCTTCAATTGCTCAAATTCGGTTACCTTGCGGTCCCTGACACACTGTGGAAAGTATTTTTCAAAGAAGGCTCCCTTAAACTGAGCCTAAGTCGTAACAGTGTCGATGTCACGGACTAGCATCCACCACCTTCTGGCCTCTTCTTATAAGGTAAAGGTATCCAGTAGCACTTTGTGTGCTTCAGAACACAGAAAGACTTCAAATAACATTTCTGTTTCAAGTACCCACGCTTCGGCCTTTAAGGGTTCAAGGCCTCCCTGAAAGGATGACGGTTTCATCTTACTAAACTTCTGTATCAGAGCTATTATATCATCATTAACAGGTAGCTCTGGCTGTACTGGAGGAGATAGGGGCTACTGGTTCTGTTGTCGCAGCCTTAAGGCCTCAGTCAACATTTCCACTGTTCTCTCTAGCCTTGCCATTCTGGCCTCAGATGATTTAGATTCATCAGTAGTTCTTGCGTTATCCATTTCACTATAGACAATTATGGCAATTATAAACATAGGCAGTTGCATACTTAAACACATTAGCACATTAGCACAGATGTTCATGTCTTGGCCACACACACTTATCAATGTTCATGCAATGCCCTATTTACTTTTCTAGGACATCCTATAGCTCATTTGAACACGTGTGTGCGGTATAACTCGTGGTTTAGTATCACTCTGATACCACTCTATCACGACCCAAACCCGCCCCTATGGGTTTAGTACTGTAACCGGCCAGTAATCCGAGATTACCGAAGGCCTGCTTAACAGTAATACAGTAATACAGAGTACAGGGGTTGGCGGAAGCCAAAACAGTAACTAAAAGATGTCCAATGAGCTGTGACAGTCTGTATGCAAAAAAGACTTTTCAATACACATGTATAATATATACAATCATTCAGGATAGGGACTTAATCCCTATTAGAACAGTACAGTACAACATCATTCAGTCTATACAGAACATAAACAAAGAGGGGGAAAACTAAAACACCCCAAGCAGCCTCAGCTTGAACAGTTCTTGAACCTCAAAGTGAGGCACAAATGTTGGCTTGACAAAACAGGAGTTAAGCTTGACGCCCCTAGCAACGGTCCGATGTCTGAACACCTACATATATATATGAGCAGTGAGTTAAAGCCCAGTGAATAACATATGCGTAAAGATGTTAAGAATGAATGTCCTTTCAGTATTTAAAACAGTCATTTGAACAGTATATTAGTTATTCAATTATAGCAGTCATAAGTGGTACATCCAGTAACAAACAATACAGTAGGTCTTAACAGACCGAACAGTCAGTTGATGGCCATCATATCAGTAAACAGTAGTGGTTCCAACATGGGAACCGTCAAAGATCTCTGTAACAGTAGTAGTAATAGTTCAGTAATAGTAAATTGCTATGGATGCCACGAATACAGTTCACAAATAGGACAAACATTCATTCAGTAAACAGTGTCATTTCATAAAGCAGTACAGTCATTTATTCGGAAAATAATCTCAATTGAACATATCTTTACAACATAGTTACTCACAGAGTTCTGGGCTACAGATAAGCTAGTACGCGTCCTCGGATGCCAACCCTACACAGTTACAGAGTGAACACACACTAAGCTACACAGTTGGGAAATAATAACTTAATCCCTAATTTGCCTCGGTGTGGTTCTACATCAATATCCTCATTAAGATGCCTTAAACTAGGCCTAAGAATGCTTAGAATGGAATGAGGATGCAAAGATGCACTTTAAAAATATTTTCAGAATTTTCAGAAAACAGAGATCCCGCTCGAGCATGGGTTTCCCCACTCGAGCGGACATGCAAACAAAAGGCTCTGCTCAAGCGTAAACTTTCCCGCTCGAGCGGACTGCAAAAGTACTGGATGTGTGCAAATCACGCTCGATGGGTGCTCGACACCCGCTCGAGCGAGGAGCGTGTGACACAAGTCCTCGCTCGAGCGTGCAAAACCCCGCTTGAGTGGACTGTAAACACAACAAAAGCGCTGGATACGCGAATTTCCCGCTCGAGCGCCACTTACCCTGCTCGAGCGGGAGTCTAAAATCTGGAGTTTCCAAATTTGAACCTCAAGCTCCAAATCAAGTTTTAATGCATCAAATTCGATCCTCTTGGGCCAATTTTCTGAAAAACACTTGTAAATTCATAGTTTAACATGATTCAAAGCTCAATTTGTAAAATCAAGGCCCAAAGGTAGTTCAATTGGACACAAATTCAAACAAATTCCATGAACATGATGTAAAACATAACATGCATGAATTTAATCAACTTCAAGCTTTCAAAACATGAACAAATGAAATAATTCTTTCTATAACAAGATGAATTCATGGACTATACTCAAGATATGGACATGCATGTGAGGAATTTATGAACTACAACCTCAAAACTTCAAAATATATACATGCATGTAAAAATTGAACTCTTAATTCAACACATTAATCCTTATCTTGGCTCTAAACTTCAAAATTAACATAGACCATGCAAGGCACAACTTAAACTCACAACCAAGGAGATGAGTTCTAACCTTAGGTCTTTAAACTCAAGGATATAAGCTCAATTGTACAAATTCTCTACAATTTATTCAAGTCTCTAAACAAATCTTTGTTGAAACCAAGCTCTCCTAACTCTCTCTCTAGCCGGTTTTTGGTCTCATGGAATGGTTGAGGAAATGATGTATCTAATGTATAATTCAAGTCTCAAAATATGATATGAAGTGGGCCACTAAGTGGCAAAGTTGTAAATAAGGCCAACTCTTGTAATTTATCAATATTTAATCTAATTTAATAAAACCAAATCACATTTCAATTAAATATACCATAAAATCGTATAAATCTTAATTAGCACAAAACATCAATCAATTTCAGATTCGGCCGCCGATAAGGCCTTCAATTTGCAGTTTAAAGCATAAAACATGAACAGACAATTTAACAGTCAACAGATAGATGCATTCAAACTAGCACAATCAATCAATCAATTTAATAATTCAGTCAGTCAGTCAGTCAATTAACATGCTTAATCATAGATTAGCACTAATCAGTAGTGTTATCAGTAAGCAGTGGTGGGGGTTGTCACAATTACATTAGTTGGTTTTATTTTTAATATTGCCCTTGAGTAGGCTCATTTGTTGCTCATCATACATATATCTTGATGCATGATTTCCTCCTCCATCTTTTCAGACCAAAACCGAGAAAGAGAGGGAGAGTGAGAGTATATTGGTATCATTGAGAATTTGGCTTGGAGAATTAGAGGGATTGAAGAAAGATTGCATAATTGAGCTCGTATACCTTGAATTCAAGACCTAAGGTTGAGATTTCATCCTCTCATTTGTACATTTGAGTTGGTCTTGCATGGTTCATGGGATTATTGGAGGTTAGAGTCAAATTATGGTTTAAAGTGTTGAATTGAGAATTAATCCATGCATGCATGTACATATTTTTGAATTTTGAGGTTGTTCTTCATGAATTTCCATATGCATGTCCATTTTCTAGTTGTAGTTCATGAATTCATCATGTTTTTTGAAGGATTGACTCATTTGATCATGTGTTAGAAGCTTTGAATTCAATTGAATACATACATGTTAAATGTACATCTTGTTCTTGAAGTTTATTTGAAATTGGTGTTCAATTGACTCACCCTTGGGCTTGATTTTACAAATGATCTTCAAAAATATGTTGTACTATGAGTTTCCAAGAGTTTTCCAAAAAATTAGCCCAAGGAGATCGAATTTGAAGGTTTAAAAGTTGAGTTTTGAGCTTGAGGATCAATCTGGAAATTCCAAATTTTGGATCCACACTCTAGCGTGGGACTTCACGCTCGAGCGTACACTCTGAGTATATACACTTCTGCTCGAGCGTGAAATGCATATGCCCAGAAGTTCATGTGTTTTGCAGTCCGCTCGAGCGAGGACCTGAGTCTCACGCTCGAGCGTAGGTCGAGCGCCTATCGAGCGTGAAAATCGCACATCTAATACTTTTCTTGAATTTGCAGTCCGCTCGAGCGGGGAAAGTCACGCTCGAGCGGAGCTCTTTTGTCTGCATGTCCGCTCGAGCGTAGAAAGACACGCTCGAGCGTGGACCCCTGTTTCAGCAAATTTGAAAAGTGTTTTAAAGTACATCTTTGCATCCTCTTTCCATCCTAGGCATTCCTAGGCCATGTTTAAGGCATCTTATTGAGGATATTAATGTAGAACCACACCAAGTCGAGTTAAGGGGCTAAGTTATTGATTTTCTAGTGTGTAACTTAGCATGTGCTCATTCTATTACTGTGTAGGGTTGGCATCCGAGGACGCTCATTAGCTTGCCTGTAGCCCGGAACTCTGTGAGTAACAATGTTGTAAAGATATGTTCAATCATTAATATTTTCTGAATAATCAACTGTACTACTTTCTGAAAAGATATTTCTTACTAAATGAATGTTTGTCCTATTTGTGAACTGTATTCGTGCATCCACAGTAAATTACTATTACTATACTGCTACTGCTACTGCTACTGCTACTGTTACAGAGATCTCTGTCGGTTCCAATGTTGGAACCACTACTGTCTACTGTTATGATGGCCATTAACTGACTGTTTGGTCTGTTAAGACCTACTATACTGTTTTGCTATTGGATGTACCACATATGACTGCTATGGTTTCTAAATGACTGATATGACTGTTTAATTACTGAAAGGACATTCATTCTTAACCTCTTTGCACAACTGTTATTCACTAGGCTTTAGCTCACTGTTTATATATATATATATATATATGTAGGTGTCCAGGCACCGAACCGGAGCTAGGAGTGTCGGGTTAGCTCTCGTTTTGTCAAGCCAACCGTTGTGCCTCACTGCGAGGTTCCAAGTCGTTTCAAGCTAAGGCTGTCTTTGGGGTGTTTTAGACTCGCTTTTTTTGTCTCTGTTTTGTACTGACTGAATAAGACTAGACTGTACAGTTATGGTGAACGAATTTGATCCCTAACTTGGATGTTTGTGTATATGTTGTAAATATGTTTTGGTAATGAATGTGCATATGTTTAGGAAAGTCTTTTTGCATACAGAATGTCACAGCTCATTGGACATCTTTATTTACTGTTTTGGCTTCCGCCAGCCCCTGTACTCTGTATTATTGTCTCTATTGTTAAGCAGGCCTTTGGTAATCACAGATTACTGGCCGGTTGCGATGCTTAAACCTATAGGGGCGGGTTTGGGTCGTGACAGAGTGGTATCAGAGCGATACTAAAGCACGAGTTATACTGCACACACGTGTCCAAGTGAGCTATAGAATGTCCTAGAAAAACAATTAGGGCATTGCATGAGCGTGAAAAATGTGTGTGGCCATGACACGAATATTTGTGCTAATGTGATAATGTGCTTAAGTAAGCAATTCCTATGTTTATGATTACTGTATTTCATATAGTGAAATGGACAATGCAAGAACTGCCGATGTAACGGAATCATCTAATGCTAGAATGGCAAGATTAGAAAAAACAGTTGAACTGTTGACCAAAGCTTTAAGGAAACAACAGAACCAACAGCCCCCACCTCCTCCAGTACAACCCGAACAGAATGTTAATGATGATATAATTGCTCCGACACAGAAGTTCGGCAAAATAAAACCACCATCATTCCAGGGAGGCCTTGAACCACTAAAGGCCGAAGCATGGGTCCTAGAAACAGAGAAATTATTTGAAGTGTTTCCGTGTTCCGAAGCACACAAGGTATTGCTGGCTACCTTTACTTTACAAGAAGAGGCTAGAAGATGGTGGATGCTTGTCCGTGATGCAAATACTGTCATGACTTGGGCTCAGTTTAAAGAGTCCTTGTTTGAGAAACACTTTCCCTAGTGTGTCTGGGATCATAAAGTGACTGAATTTGAGCAGTTGAAACAGGGCACCATGTCAGTTGTAGAGTATGAATCCAAATTCACTGAACTCGCCAGATATGCTCCACACATGGTGGAAACTGATTATAAAAAGGCCAGAAAGTTTGAAGGCGGACTTAATGTCGAGATACTTGGTTGAATTAATGTCCTGAAACTGCTTAAATATGTGGATGTCCTTGACCGAGCAATAATAGCTGAGTCGAATATTGAAGCACTGAAACAAACTGAAACACCCGCGACCGAGTGGCACGGTAAGAGACGGGGCTTTAAGTTTAAGAAAGGCCAGAATATCTCATCGAATAAAAAGCAGAATACTGGGTCAACGAATAGTTTTAGTCAGGGAAGTGGTTCCATACCACCCTGCTCTGAATGTGGGAAGAGGCATAAAAGGGTTTGCTACAAGATTTCTGGTGCTTATTATAGGTATGGCAAAGTGGGTCACATGGTTAAAGATTGCCCTCCCACTTCTCAAGGCAATAATAAAGTTGCAGCTAGCGCAGCAGCATCAACTGTTGCACCGAAACCCAATCCCAAAGTTACCGGAAATGAGCCTCTAAGGCAAGGCCGAGTGTTCGCACTTGTACCGGGAGATGTGCAGAATACCGAGACAGTTGTGTCAGGTATACTCTCAATTTGTGCTCAAAATGCTTATGTTCTGATTGATTCAGGGTCTACACATTCATATGTCTCGCATGCTTTTTCATGAAAATTGAATAGATCACTGGAACCTATGAATTATTTGTTAGCTGTATCTTCATCTGTTGGGGGATCCATGACTTGTGCTTATATGTACCCTGTATGTGAAATTATTGTTGGGGATGTGCATTTGTATATTGATTTACTACCTTTGAATATCGATCATTTCGATGTGATATTGGGAATGGACTGGTTAACAAAATATCATGCTACCATAGACTGTGTAATGGAGCAGCTTGTTTTCCGTCCACCTGGTTTACCTGAATTTGTGTTTAGCGGAGTTGGAGTAGTACCTCCCCCATACCTGATTTCATCCACGAAAGCATTCAAACTAATTAGAAATGGGTGTAAAGGGTATCTATGTTGCATATTGATTGTATCTAGTGATACTAAAACTGATGTGGACAGTATTCCTATAGTCAGAGAATTCCCAGATGTATTTTCAGATGATTTTCCAGGGGATTTGATTGATAGGGAGATTGAGTTCACCATTGAAGTGTTACCGGGTACACAGCCAGTTTCCAAGGCACCTTACAGAATGGCACCTACTGAATTGAAAGAACTAAAAGTTTAGTTGCAGGAATTGTTAGATAAGAAGTTCATTAGGCTCAGTAGTTCACCGTGGGACGCACCAGTCTTATTTGTGAAAAAGAAAGACGGCTCACTGAGACTTTGCATTGACTACTGTGAACTGAACAAGGTAACAGTGAAAAACAAATACCCATTACCTCGTATTGATAATTTGTTTGACCAGTTACAGGGTGCTCAAGTGTTCTCCAAAATTGACCTTAGATCCGGATACCATCAGTTGAAAGTCAAGACAAGGGACATTGAAAAGACTGCCTTTCGAATGAGGTATGGACATTACGAATTTCTTGTTATGCCTTTCGGAGTTACTAATGCACCTGCTGCATTTATGGACCTTATGAACAGAATTTTTAAACCGTTCCTCGATGAATTTGTAGTTGTTTTCATAGATGACATTTTGATTTATTCCAAAAGTACGGAAGAACATGAACATCATTTGAGAATTGCTTTATAAACCTTAAGAGAACAGAAACTGTATGCAATACTAATGAAGTGTGAATTTTGGCTAGACTATGTAATGTTTTTGGGACATGTGATCAGTAAGGATGGCATTGCAGTTGACCCACAGAAGTTTGAAGCAATAGTAAATTGGCCCAGACCGTCTAATGTTACTGAAGTCCGAAGTTTCTTAGGTTTAGCCGGGTACTACCGGAGGTTTGTGAAAGACTTCTCTAAAATTGCCTTGCCATTAACTCAGTTGACTTAAAAGGGAATATCATTTGACTAGACCGATCAGAGAGAATCAGCTTTCCAAGAATTGAAGACTCGACTTGTGACTGCACCGATTCTTACCCGACCCTCAGGTACAGATGGATTTACTATTTTTAGTGATGCTTCTTACAAGGGTTTGGGATGTGTCTTAATGCAGAATGGTAAAGTTATTGCATATGTTTCCCGACAACTGAGACCGCATGAGAAAAATTATTTGACCCATGACTTAGGGCTTGCCGTAGTGGTATTTGCATTGAAAATTTGGCGTCACTATCTTTATGGGGCAACATGTGAGGTGTACACAGACCACAAGAGTTTGAAATACTTCTTCACACAGAAAGAATTGAACATGAGGCAGCGGGAATGGTTAGAACTGATAAAAGATTACGACTTGAAAAATTTTGTACCATCCGGGGAAAGCTAACACCGTTACCGATGCACTGAGTCGGAAATCAGTTGAAAATTTAGCCTGTTTACTCACCGGGCAGAAATAGTTGCTATGTGACCTTGAAAATTTTGAAGTTGAGATTGTTTTGCGTGAACAAGGTGGAACTTTAGCCGCTATTTCTGCTCAACCGGCACTGATTGAGGAGATTAAAGAGAAACAGCAACATGATGACTTTTTGAAAAAGGTCATTGATGAACGGGAGTCCAAACCGAGGCCGAATTTTAAATTTGAGAATAATGTGTTGAAATTTCAGGGAAGGTTGTGTGTACTGAATGATTCTGAATTGAAAAGACGAATCCTGCAAGAGAGCCACAATTCAAAACTGTTTGTCCATCCAGGAAATAGGAAAATGTACCAAGACTTGCAACTGAATTTCTGGTAGCCGGGAATGAAGAAAGAGATTGCTGACTTTGTATCAAAATGTCTTTATTGCCAACAAGTTAAAGCTAAACATCAACGACCCGCAGGCTTGCTGCAGCCCTTACCAATACCGGAGTGGAAATGGGAACACATCACTATGGATTTCATTGTTGGCTTATCTCGCTCCAGTAAAGGTATGGACTCAATTTGGGTTATTGTTGATAGATTGACTAAATCTGCTCACTTCTTACCTATCAAAACAATCTATAATGCAGACAAATTGGCTACAATTTATATTGATGAGATTGTTAGATTGCATGGAGTGTCTGTATCTATTGTTTCTGATAGGGACTCAAAGTTTACATTGAGATTTTGGCAAAGTCTACAGACAACATTGGGTACTAAACTGAGACTGAGTAGTGCATACCATCCTCAAACAGATGGCCAGTCAGAAAGAACCATCCAGACTCTGGAAGATTTACTGCGAATGTGTGTCCTTGATTTTCAAGGAAATTGGGAAAGTCATTTACCATTAGCCGAATTTACCTACAACAACAGATTTCACTCGAGCATTGGTATGTCGCCTTTCGAGGCTTTGTATGGCAGAAAATGCCGATCTCTTATTTGCTGGGCAGAAGTTGGAGATGGGCCTTTACTTGGACCTGAAATTGTACATAAGACTACCAAAAAAGTGAAACTAATTCAACAGAGATTGAAAACCGCACAATGCCGACAGAAAAGTTATGCGGATGTCCGAAGGCGAAACAGGGAATATGAAGTAGGTGATCATGTTTTTGTTAAAGTGACACCAATGAAAGGGCAGACTCGTTTTGGAGTTAAGGGTAAGCTGGCACCGAGGTATATTGGGCCGTATGAGATCTTTGAAAAGATTACTCCGGTGGCGTATCAAGTAGCGCTTCCTCCTGAAATGGAGCATATGCATAATGTCTTTCATATATCAATGTTGAAGGATTATTTTCGGGATCCCTTCCATGTTATTGAGCCTACCCGTGTAGTGCTAAGTGATGACTACACTTATGAAGAACGGCCTATTCAGATTGTGAACCGACGGATCAAGAAGTTGAGAAACAAAGAAATCCCGCTAGTGAAAGTTGATTGGAAAAACCACGGTGGCACTTATGTCACTTGGGAAAGGGAAGATGATATGATCAAAAGATATCCTGAACTGTTTCCCCTGAATCCGGTGTTCTTCTAAAATGAAGGTAATTCAAGTTTGGAGGACCAAACTCTTTTAAGGAGGGAAGACTGTGACAACCCTCACCTCTGATTAATGCTAATCTCTGATTAAGCATGATAAGTAATTGATCAGACTGAAATTCTGAACTGAATGCATGAGTATGTTGTTTAATTGTATTTCTATCTGTTAGTCATTAAATGATCTGTTCCTGTTTTAACCTTGAATTGTGAATTGAAGGTCTTATCGGCGACCGAACCTGAAATTGATTAGTGTTATATGCTTATTAGAATTTATGACATTTTATGGTAGATTTAATTGAAATGTGATTTGGAATGATTAAATTAGATTCAATAAGGTTAAATTACATTAGTTGGTTTTATTTTTAATATTGCCCTTGAGTGGGCTCATTTGTTGCTCATCATACATACACCTTGATGCATCATTTCCTCCTCCATCTTTTGAGACCAAAACCGAGAAAGAGAGGGGGAGTGAGAGTATATTAGGTTCATTGAGAATTTGGCTTGGAGAATTAGAGGGATTGAAGAAAGATTGCATAATTGAGCTCGTATACCTTGAATTCAATACCTAAGGTAGAGATTTCATCCTCTCATTTGTACATTTGAGTTGGTCTTGCATGGTTCATGGGATTATTGGAGGTTAGAGTCAAATTATGGTTTAAAGTGTTGAATTGAGAATTAATCCATGCATGCATGTACATATTTTTGAATTTTGAAGTTGTTCTTCATGAATTTCCACATACATGTCCATTTTCTAGTTGTAGTTCATGAATTCATCATGTTTTTGGAAGGATTGACTCATTTGATCATGTGTTAGAAGCTTTGAATTCAATTGAATACATGCATGTTAAATGTACATCTTGTTCTTGAAGTTTATTTGAAATTGGTGTTCAATTGACTCACCCTTGGGCTTGATTTTACAAATGATCTTCAAAAACATGTTGTACTATGAGTTTCCAAGAGTTTTCCAGAAAATTAGCCCAAGGGGATCGAATTTGAAGCTTTAAAAGTTGAGTTTTAAACTTGAGGATCAATCTGGAAATTCCAGATTTTGGATCCACGCTCGAGCGGGGGACTTCACGCTCGAGCGTACACTCTGAGTATATGCACTTCCGCTCGAGCGTGGAAAGTCACGATCGAGCGTGAAATGCATATGCCCAGAAGTTCATGTGTTTTGCAGTCCGCTTGAGCGAGAGAATTCACGCTCGAGCGAAGACCTGAGTCTCACGCTTGGGCGTAGGTCAAGCGCCCATCGAGCGTGAAAATTGCACATCCAGTACTTTTCTTGAATTTGCAGTCCGCTCGAGCGGAGCTCTTTTGTCTGCATGTCTGCTCGAGCGTAGAAAGACACGCTCAAGCGTGGACCCCTGTTTCAGCAAATTTGAAAAGTGTTTTAAAGTACATCTTTGCATCCTCTTTCCATCCTAGGCATTCTTAGGCCATGTTTAAGGCATCTTATTGAGGATATTGATGTAGAACCACACCAAGTCGAGTTAAGAGGCTAAGTTTTTGATTTCCTAGTGTGTAACTTAGCGTGTGCTCGTTCTATTACTATGTAGGGTTGGCATCCGAGGACGCTCATTAGCTTGTCTGTAGTCTGGAACTCTGTGAGTAACAATGTTGTAAAGATATGTTCAATCATGAATATTTTCTGAATGATCAACTATACTACTTTCTGAAAAGATATTTCTTACTGAATGAATGTTTGTCCTATTTGTGAACTGTATTCGTGGCATCCACAGCAAATTACTGTTACTATACTGCTACTGCTACTGCTACTGTTACGGAGATCTCTGTCGGTTCCAATGTTGGAACCAGTACTGTTTACTGTTATGATGGCCATCAACTGACTATTCGGTCTGTTAAGACCTACTGTACTGTTTTGCTATTGGATGTACCACATATGACTGCTATGGTTTCTAAATGACTGATATGACTGTTTAATTACTGAAAGGACATTCATTCTTAACCTCTTTGCACAACTGTTATTCACTGGGCTTTAGCTCATTGTTTATATATATATATATATATATGTAGGTGTCCAGGCACCGGACCGAAGCTAGGAGCGTCGGGTTAGCTCTCGTTTTGTCAAGCCAACCATTGTGCCTCACTACGAGGTTCCAAGTCGTTTCAAGCTAAGGCTGTCTTTGGGGTGTTTTAGACTCGCTCTTTTTGTCTCTGTTTTGTACTGACTGAATAAGACTAGACTGTACAGTTATGGTGAAGGGATTTGGTCCCTAACTTGGATGTTTGTGTATATGTTGTAAATATGTTTTGGTAATGAATGTGCATATGTTCAGGAAAGTCTTTTTGCATACAGAATGTCATAGCTCATTGGACATCTTTATTTACTATTTTGGCTTTCGCCAGTCCCTGTACTCTGTATTATTGTCTCTACTGTTAAGCAGGCCTTTGGTAATCACGGATTACTGGCCGGTTGCAATGCTTAGACCCATAGGAGCGGGTTTTGGTCGTGACACCTTCACTCCAGCGTAATTTTTGTCGCTCGAGCGGCCTGCAAAACAAAAGAACTAGAAGCACGCATTTTACGGTCGAGCGGAAGTGCACGCACTCAGAGTAGTCATTCGAGCGTAGGAGCAGAATTCTGGAATTTCCAGATTTGCTCCCAAGCTCAAAACTCAATTTCAAAATCTTCAAAACACATCTTTTTGGACCAAAACTTAGTAAAACATTGAGAAACTCATAGTACATAATGAATTACAAACTATTTTTCAAAATCAAGCCCAAAAGCTATGCCAATTGTAGTAAACAAAATTTGAAACTTAGATAACATAACTTGTATGTAATGACAAGAATTCCAACCTTCCAAAACATGATCAAATGAGTCATTAAGCCCCAAAACAAGTTGAATTCTGTTAACAAAACAAAGATATGAACATGCATGTGAGAATTCTTGTAAAAACAATTTCAAAACTTCATGATATGCACATGCATGTATGATTTGAGCTATAATTCTTTAATCCTATCTCATTCTCATGTTAGTCCACCTCCTTTACTTGAATTCTTACAAAAACTAACTCAATTACACAACTAAGGGTTAGATTTCTTACCTTAGATGCTCAACTATGGTCTCTCTAGGGTTATTTGGTTGAAATTCCTAGCCAAATCTCTAAATTCTCAATCAACTCCTATGTTGAAGCTACTCTCCTCTTAGTTTCTCTCTCACTCTCTCTACACATTTGAACTCAATCAAGAGAAAATGGTAGTGCAAAAAGTGCATATGAGGTGTTGATGTGGCCTTATATAGGCCTGGCTAAAGGCTTAATTACTTTGTTGATTAATTAATCAATTGGGCATTAATTTATTCTAATTTAATCGTTCCGAATCAAATTTCAATTAAACCTACCACAAAATTATATAAATCCCAAATAACACATAAATCAAGTCAATTTCTGAATCAGATGTCGACAAGGCTTTCAATTTGCAAACCGAAACGGAAACATGAAAATGCATCACACATGCAATTAATTCATGATTTGATCTCAATAACTTATTAGACATATTAAATCATGGAATAACGTTAATCATGGGTCAGGGTTATTACAACTTTCTAGCTGAGTTCCCCCTCTTGGTTGTGTGGTCAAAAATCAACACCTACAATTTGGCACCGTCTGTGGGAACTTAGTAAGGATAGATGGCCAACAACATACAGGAAGTAAGGATTGCGAACGACGTCCATAGTGAGGAGAAGGAGCATGTGGATCCTAACATTGAAGGAGAGAACCATAACGGAAAAGTGCAAGAAGTGAATCCTGAGGCAAATAATGTATCAAAGGCCGAGAAGGGAACAAGAAAGGTAGCCGAGAAGAGTACTACCGTGAAAGCGACCTTCGGGTATGGAGGGACAGATGCCGGAGAAAAGATGAGGAAACTAAAAGACATGGCAAATAAGACAAATCTACAAACAGTGGTCAATCTCATAATACGGAATACCGTGATGCAGTTAACATCCCCATTACAAGACATGCCGGTACCAACAACCAAAACTGGTGCCCAGAAGACAAGATCTCGACCTAGATGATTAGGTCCAAGAAGAGAAGAGCTCAGCCTGAGTGAGCAAATCCCAGATTCCAAAAGACAAGATCTTGGCCTAGATGATTAGATCCGAGAAGATGAGAGCTCAGCCTGAGTGAGCAGATCCTAGATTCCAGAAGACAAGATCTCGACCTAGATGATTAGGTCCGAGAAGAGAAGAGAATAGCCCAACCTGAGTGAGCAGATCCCAGATTCCAGAAGACAAGATCTCGGCCTAGATGATTAGGATCGAGAAGACGAGAGCTCAGCGTGAGTGAGCAGATCTTAGATTCCAGGAAACAAGATCTTGGCCTAGATGATTGGGTCTGAAGAGACAAGAGCTTAGCCTAAGTGAGCAGATCCTAGATTCTAGAAAACAAGATTTCAGCTTAGATGATTAGGTTTAAGAAAACAAGAGCTCAGCCTGAGTGAGCAGATCCTAGAATCCAGAAGACAAGATCTCAACCTAGATGATTGTGTCCAAGAAGAGAAAAGCTTAGCCTAAGTGAACAGATCCCAGATTTCAAAAGATAAGATCTCGGCCTAGATGGTTAAATCTGAAAAGAGAAGAGCTCTGCCTGAGTAAGCAGATCCCAGATTCCAGGAGACAAGATCTAAGCCTAGATGATTAGGTCCGAGAAGAGAAGAGCTCAATCTAAGTAAACAGATCCCAAATCCTAGAAGACAAAAAGGAAGCACGCAAGATCAGACTGAAGTCGGCCAGGTTTTGCCTATCGGCAAAAGGCCATATAGTAAAGTTGAACTCAACTTGCCTATGGTAGAGTTGAACTAAGTTGACGATATTTCCAAATGAAACGTGACGAATAACTTAGCCTTATCATATGGTAGAGTTGAACTAAGTTGGCGATGTTTCCGAATAAAACATGACGAATAACTTAGACTTACCATATGGTAAAGTTGAACTCAACTTGTCTATGGTAGAATTGAACTAAGTTGGCGATGTTTCCGAATGAAATATGACGAATAACTTAGACTTGTCATAATGGTAGAGTTGAACTAAGTTTGATTTAGTTAGATTAACAGAGACACCGAGGTAGAAATCATCAGCTAAGATTTGTTTGAATCAGACTTTGGAAAAATTGAAGATGGATGTTTAATGTGAACATAAGTGATACTTAGGTTTATATTAGGGGGTAGGAAGTAGGAATAAGGAATACGCTCGACACTTATTGAAATTCACAAGTTGGAGTCAGCTAAGGTTTCCAGATGAAGGAAGCAAGAACAGGCTCGACACTTGTTGAAATTTTGAAAAAATTTACAAGTTGGAGTCAGTCGATGTATTCAGATGAGGGGACACTCGAGTTGTTGGTTACCCGAGATCACCAACCAGGTCATTAAACTTAGAAATATTGGAAGGGTGAAGTCTTAATAAGAGACAACAAGTACAAGTAAGGAAGCAATACTTGTTGAATGTTATTCAAAGAGTTTTTATAAAGTGCCCATTGGCTAAGATCACAGTACAAGGTGAACTCCAAGGTAAGTTGGTCCGAGGTGACCAACTAAGGGTGCGCCCGAAATGAAATGGATCCGAGGTGGTACATATCAGATGTGTTCTAACCTGAAGTGATTACACAGTTAAAGTATACTTGGGAGAAGTACAAAAATATTATAAGTATGGAATCATACAAGATAGTAAAGACAGAGACAAGCATTCAACACTTAGTCAAAAAGAGGACTTGCATTCAAAAAGACAACTTGTTCAGATACGAAAAAAGACACCTTGACCCGAAGCAAAACAAGATGTCAAGATGGAATCGAACTCCACCATCGATGATAAATACTACAGGGAAGAGCATATATGTCTCTCCAGGCATCATGGAATCTTCCTCCTCAGTCAACCTTAGATGAACGTCGGCTGGAATGAAGAATTCCTGACAGAAGTATTCTAGTTTATTAGAAAAGTCTACCCTCCATTTGAACATCCCTATGACCTCGGCTAGGGCGATTTTGGTAAGGAAGGTTGGACTGTGTGGGTTAAAGACCTCAGTGAAACCCTAAGGACTACGGGGTTATCAGTTTCAGGGTTCTAAGGAAGGTTTGGAGGCAAAATTTGTTTCAGTTTTCCTAAGTGTGGATTCTAGCAAATCTCAAACCTAAGTCTATGCAAATGTACAAGATTCAGAGGTAGTAATCTACTAACAAGCAAGAATAGACAGAAAAAATAGGTCTCAAAAACATGAAACAGTGATCAAAGATTCAAGAGTACGAGAAAAATAGAGCATTGACAGATTCAAGGTATGAACAAAATTGATAGATTTCGGTGACAATGTGCCAGAAGATATGTGTCAAATACACAAAATGTGAAGATGGGCTCAAGAACATGAAGGACAAAATACGAGTCAAAGCAAGCGAAGGCATGTAGAACAATGATTCGAATATGAATACAAGATGGCAATGTAGATACAAATACATATTCCATGTGTGATGTGTAACAATCTACAGAAGGAATATATTTGAAAACAGTGGAGAACTGAAGTTAAAATAAAAGAAATCAAGGACTTACAAAGTGAAGCCAAGGAAGTAAATGCTGGAATGGGATTCACCGGAGTCAGATAACACTCTGATCGGAGCAGAACTGCTGAGTGCACGCCGGAAGTGGTGACTAGAATTGTAATAGGAAAAGCTTCGAAGGAATAGTAATGGAGACTTCTAGAGAGAGAGTGAAGGAAGTTTTGTCCAAAAACAAAAAGGTGGCAAAACATTAAGTAACTGCCATAGACGACGTGCATGTTAGGTAGCGTGGGCAGCTTTGATGTAATAGAGTGACGCGTGACTGATACGAACCAACGAGGTGATGACATGATGATTTCAGTTGAGATGTTGATCTCGATTGATATGTTGAATTTAGATGGGACAGAACTTGTTTGTTCTTGGTTCCTGATGAGTTGATACTAGGGTCTTGATGTTCTTGAACTAGTGAATCATGATTTCTACTAGTAGTGGGATCTCTGTCGAGATGTTGGATCTGGATGAAATAGAACATGATGGTTCTTGATTCTTGGCTCTTGACGAGTGGACATTTGAGTCCTTGCTTCGATAATGGACATTTGAGTCCTTGCTTCGATACGCCGACGAGTCAAGATCTCGGTCAGAAGAGTATCTCTAGCGTGTTGGAAGATAAAACAGTGTAGGTTCCATCACCTTAGGTTGCCGAGGTAATAGAACCTAGGGGGCAGTTGTGGGGAAGTATTTTGAGATGACGCCACGTGGCTAAAGTGACACTGAAGTGTCAGCCGAGGTGCCACGTGGGCAGATCATGTTTTCCGAGATGTTTAGGGCACTGCCAAGGTATTCTGCGGGGATACCAGAATCCGAGATATTTGGATAGAGGACTAGAGTCCTAGATGACATCAAGCTACCTATTTGGATAGAGATGAGACTCTTGAGGGAGTTCATCTTAATCTGAATAGTGTGAGTTGTGATAGATGTTATCCTTGTAAAGCATAGAGTCCTATAAAGTAAGACTTCTAGGGAAAGTTGGACACTAATCATTATAAAAGTAAGGCACCCTCGTGGGTCTGATGTATGTTCTTTCTTGTGAGTTTAAGCATAATTTGCTATCTTTGAAAGATATTGATTACTAACTTGATCGTCGGAGTGCTTCTGGATGGACGAACTACCACTGGATTCTTATTTTCTTGTGCAAGTTGTTGGGCTTAATCTATTCTGTCAGTACTCTCCAGCTGAGTTCCCCCTCTTGGTTGTGTGGTCAAAAATCAACACCCACATATTACAAATACATCTTTTGAAGTTTGCTCAAAATATAAATTGTTATTTATAATTTTAGAAATTACAAATACTCTTTGTTATAAATTTGTATTTAACATAATCAACAGAGAAAATAATATACTCGCTACTTTCCCATACAATAATAAAATTATCATAATTGTTAATTGAAATATATTTCTAATATCATTAAAATTATTAGTTAACTTAATGATTTATTAATAAAATAAGTCATTTATTATGCAATTAAAAATTTAAAGGGATAAAATGTAATTTTTTAAATCACAACAAATCTGAAAGAGTATATTTGTAATTTATCCTAACAAATTCTAGAATAATTAATAGTATTAAGTAATAAAAAATTAGTATTAAAATATGGTAAAATTTTATTTCAACGTAGTGGGAAAAAAATTAAATTTTCATGATGGTGGCAACTCTTATATAGGCATGGTACAAATTAATTCTTGTATTTGATATATCTCTTTATATATATATCATAATTATATAAAAAAAAATTATAATAAAATTATTTTGTAACTATTCCATATATTTACAATTTTTCCTTAAAATATTTGCTCGATAGTCGGTGGGTGACGGTGCCTCGGTATGTGAATTTTTAGAAGTTTTAAGCACTATATAAAAGCTACTACACATGCACTACCTCTTTCTCCCTAAGTCGCAACAAATTGTCAATACAAAAAGATGCACCAGACAGAAGAATCCAAGAAACTACAATCACCACTCACTAATTAGAAGAATTCAATACTCCTTCCCCCATAGCTGATTCTTATTGTTGGAATTCCATTAATAACTTTTGTGCGTATAATAAGAAAAAGAAGTGTAAATTTCACTTCTCACACTTGTATAGTTTGACTATTGTTTTAATTTCATTAATATTAACTTTTCATTTTAAATCTAATTATTATATTATTTAAATTAGACGCTAAAATTGATAATTTTTTAACACAATTAACACACATGAAAGAGTTATTTGAATTACGGATATGCAAAAATATCATCATCTACCAATTCATGCCGACCCAAATAAATCCAAATCAACTCATGTGATTTAAGGAGAGCGGGTTGGGTGGATAAGTTAGATGTTAAAATTTGGCAAATTAGTTAACCTACATATTAAAATTTGTTAATCTACCTATAGACAAAGTCCCATGAGTTGATCTAGTAGTATAGACTTGAGACTTAAGAGTTTACTCCTCTTTTGATCTTAGATTCAAAACCCCTAAATTACTATTAATCCTTATAAAAATTAATCGAGTACACGCAATGTAATCCGAATACTTGAGTTATCAAAAAAAATCTACCAATAGACGAACCTAACTCATATGTAAAATCACCTTGCACTTGTCCATTTTCATCACTTTTGTTTTTTCGATTATTTTGTAAATACAACTTTGAAAAATATGATTTTTTTATTGAAAAAAAACATCCATGTTATTAATTTGTAAATTTTGTGTCAAAATTTGGAATAAATAGTAAGCTTTTTGTTTGAATCTACTAAAAAAAATAAAGGTTATATATCCATTAATAATGTTCTTTTGTAACTCACTTAAACCGCTCATTTGAAAATATTAAAATATTTAACTAATTCGTTGATTTTGAAGGTAGGTGGATTTGCGATGATTTGAAAAATCTTCAATCCACCAACTGCGGTTTAAATATGATTTTATCCTCAAACGATCTACGCAAACCCCCTAATTTGAACAAAATTATAAAATTGAAACTAGAACTTAAAACATTATTCAAATTGAAACAAGATGAAGCATGACGAAATTTGGATCAACCTATGAGAATGAAAAGTATAATTTACCTAAAAGAATACATAGAATGCAAATTAAAAGGATGACCCAACTTGTCTTTAAATTCAGTCCATATGTAAGGAATATATACAAAAGTGACAAAGACACTTGCACTAAGTAGAGAAAACGTGAAACAACCCAAAACCATAATTTTCGAGAAGTGGATGTGTTTGGGAACAAGATCAAACCCAACCCTGTTTGTATCGGCGGAAGAGATCCTCTGTTTGGGCGTTCTTGAACGCACTGCAAGCAATGAGATAAACCCAGATTAGAACAACAACTGCAATAATCAAGATCACATTAACTCTCCTCCATTCTTTTCTGAGGTTCCCAAGCAGACCAGCTTTGCAAGAATCACAACTATAGCACAATAGGCTCTGGTCATTGTTCCAGATAGAGCAATCCGGATCCGAGAGTGTGTTAACCGGGTTAATCCACATTGTTGGGTTCACATACTGGTACCCACAGATTGTTGGGGGCTTGCAACATCCTGACTGTAAACAAACAAAACAAATGCATGATTATCAAGAAGAAAGATGGCAAGAAAGTAGAAGCACAATTGATGACTACCTAACTAATGTCCTACCAAACTAAACTTGATGTGCCAAAAGGTGGGACTCGGTCCCGTCTATGATTTAAACTATTCATCTTATAAGGTCTATGATTTAAACTATTCATTTTATAAGGTTGATGACGCAAATCATCTATGCAAAACATCTAATTGATTAGATATCGATAGTTATATGATCAAATCATATTTATCATTAAAAAAGATGGTCTATATTTTCAAAATCACATTTTTCGTCTATTTTTCGAAGATAAATGTAACTCAATTATGTACTTACTAAATTTAATTAATTTAACATTTTGTACGAATAATCTTTTTCACAAATCGTACCAAATTAACAATTTGAATCGTGAAAGTGGAGTCACTATGAGCCCCATTCAAGGGGCAACAGTAACCCAGTTCTATATATACCCCTCTCTCAAAATAATAGCTCATTTTGAAAAATCTAACTTTTTTTTTATAGTACAATTATTACATTTAAAAAATATTAATTTTTTAAAATTACCTTTTGATAGTATATTTTTTTGAGAATATTAATTATCATAATTATATTTTTTGTGTTATTAATAAAGAAAAATGCTTGGGAGCACTAATTAGTGCTCTCACTAATTAGGTGGCAGTGGGTCCCGCCATTAATGATGTGATGTTTTGGTCTTGGAGTTGTATTTTTTTTTTTTTTTTTTTTTTTACTTTTTTAATGCATTAGTGCTATTAGTGGTGATGTTTTTAGTGGGATGAATCATTGTTGATTAATAAATTTAAAAGAAGAATAAAATAGTAAATTTATATTATTTTACTCCTTGATTTTGAAAAAAAAAAATAATAATAATATTTTGAAATAATAAAAAATAAAATAAGAGACTAATATTTTGAGACGGCAAGAGTATATCTATATGCCATTATGGCAAGGCTGGCAGCCATATAATGTTTTTTTTAAACCATCTGTAGAAAAGTGAAAACAATGTTTGCTATTACAGATTGACAACCATAAGGTTGGAAGAAAATGTTTGGAACCTCTTTTTTAGAACCTCATAATTCTCTTTGGATCTCAATTATTGATATATATAAAACTTACTTATATATGTGTAGAGTCTATAGCATTAATGATTGAGATCCAAAAAGAATCTAAAAAAAGAATCTTTATCATTGTTGAGGTTGGAAATGTTCCCACCGGCCCACCAGCACATGGAATTAAACAGGGTGGAACTGATGTGTCGGCCCACTAATTGGATTTATTTGATTATGTAATTGTGTAATGGTAATTATTTTAACCATCAAAAAAAGTTTGTCCCACCAATCAGATTAATAACTACTCATTCAGTTGGTTTCATGCTAAAACAAAATGAGCAATGGTAGAGGGCCCAAATTCTGTGGCTCAAATGTGGTTCAAATGGCCAAAACGACGTCGTTTTGAGTACAAAACAACATCAAAATGGCCAAAACGACGTCGTTTTGGCCATTTGAGTCACATTTGAGCCACAGAATTAGGGCTCCCATGTAAAAGTAAAGCAATGTGAAACCAAGAAATGTATCCGTGAAATTAACACCATTATTAGAAATTAAGAAGATCATATGCACACTCATACTTGAATTGAATTATTGGAGAACAAACCGTCATGCTGGTGGGTAGTACACTCAAATGCCTCATTATTGTATTTTTCAAAGTGGGTCCTACTTTGGATATTGGACACCGGCCTATCCTGATCTGATTGCAACACAACATTCTAGGACAATGGTTGAGGTTGAGACATTTCATGCAACTTTGGGTCAGATGTTGTCCAAAGACAGGATGGAGAAGACCAAGCCGCCGTTTGATGCACCTCGTAAAAGTGGTTATAATTTCTGTTGTTTTGAAAATTTATGTCAAAATTGTTTGGTATTATTTTTCATTATGAAATAAAAATAATTTAATACTTTAAATATATTTTAAAATTTTGATTATTGAAAAATAAAGAATTGTACTTTTAGTTTTAATTTTTTAATTATTTACTTTCATTTCAATATGCAAAAAATATGGATCCTTAGTAACTGTTGTTGGGCAAGATAAAAGTTATGGGTATTTTACAAATCGAAATTGTGTGAAGAAGTATTCCTACCAACACCAAGTGAGTTGTGCCTGTTTGGCAAGTTGGATTTTAATTTTTTTTTTTTTTGTTAAAATTCACAAAAAAAATAAAATAGGCTAAAATATCACATCAAACCCATAATCATTTCATTTTTTCTCACAAACATATATCCAACTATAAAAAAATTCAACTATCTTTCCAAACACAAAAATTATAACCTACTAAAATAACAACTTCTCAAATGCCCACAATTTATATAATAATATAGATAGAGTATAAATAGCTCCTTTCTAACGTGTTAAATGTGAAAAGAAAATGCTATGAACCAAGAATATTGTTCAGAATATTTTTTCAAAATTTTACCATGAATGTGTTTGTTTGATAAAAATTGAATTAATATAGCGGGAGATTTATGGCTTCGTTTGGGATAGACCTTTTAATTTTTTTGACTTTTGTAAAAAAAAAAAATTAATTATAATTTAAATGTAACATTTTATCTTATTAATTTTTTATTTTTTTTTGTCTTTTTATAAAAAAAATAAATAGCCCTAACCCAACCTAAACCTTCGTGCCAAACGAATCTATATATAGAACATGAGTCATCTAATAATATTTTTAAATAAAATTTTTGAATGTATAGTGGTGTGGAATGTGAAATAGACTACAAATATAACCGTTTGGTTAGAACATCTATATTTTATGAATAATGTTATATTGTATTTCAATTAACATACCAACAGATGATATGATATAATTTTAGAAATTTTGATTCTTTATAAATTTGTATAACGGGTAGAGTCATAGTTTTAAAATTATAATGTCATAACTATGTTAGTACACTAATTAATATATTAATTGGTACATGTAACACTGTCGATATTTTATTGTTTCATATTCCCGTGTATTTATTAGAGTTTTTCTCTCATTTGAGATTTTTTTTATTAATTATATGTTATATTTTATTTTTATTAACATTATTGTAATTTGTTGAGTTTTATTCCAATATCATAGATCATAGATTAATAAAAAATAAAAGAAAATCAATGAGAAATGAAAAATTATTTGTTCTATTGGATTATTATTCCACTGTCTGTTAATGAAAATTTACCATATTGGTAACTTTTATGTTTAGTAATTTTTCCAAAATTACTAAACAGTGATATTATTAAAAAAATTATTACAGATTCATAATAAAATTTATGAATTTAATTATTAATGTGTATAAATTTTATGAATTTAATTATTAATGTGTATAAAGTCTTTTATCTACTTGTAACTTCTTTTTTTTTTAATTCTACAATGAAATTAAATTAAATTTTCCCCATAATTTTTGTTATTTATATTTATAAAAATTACACAACCGCGTCCTTTTTTCTTTTTTTTTTTCAAATAAGATTTTAAAATACATCCAAATACTATTTTTATATAAAAATAAATAAATAAATTATAAGAAAAATTATTATTCAAGAGAAATTTTTTTAATTATTATATATTAGTGAAAAAAAATTATGATTTTAATTATTAATATTTATAATATTTTTTAGGTTTTTTTTAAAATTTCTTTTCACAACAACAATATGTTTTTTGGGTTCAATTTTTTAGAAATTGAATTTTTTATTTTTCGTATTTTTTTATTTTTAGTGAATATTTTTTAAATTTTAAGTAATTTTAACTTTGTTAGATGTATTTAATTAGATATATCTAAAAAGTAAAATATTTATAAAAAAATATTTTAAAAATAAATAAATATATAAAAATATGAAAAATATAGTGAATTTTTATTTTTATTAAAAATTAAAAAAAATATTTAGAATATTAAAAAAATTAATTAAAAAAAACTTTAATTGTCTGAAAAATGAATATTAAAATCCAAAGCAAACAAAATATTTCCTAAATTATAACGACCAAATCTACATTTTTATCAGAGGACACTGTTCACTGACCAAGAGTGTACTACAAACTACAATTTACGAAGTTATATGCATAGGAAATACTGGGGTGCACCCTTTTCAATCGGAAATACTGTTATACACATTCTTTAAAGATTCCTTACTATACGCATTTCATAATTAAAAATAATAAAAAAATTAATTTTTTTTAATCATAATTAACAAAAATAAAAAATATTATAATTAAAAATAATATAAATATAATTAAAAAAATTTATAAATTATAAATAAAATAATAATAAAAATTCATATGATTCCAATAATATTAGGTGTATCAATTAATATATACATTAATATAATAATTAGTATTATGTTATTATATTAATCCGTACATTAATTAATATATATAACCTTATTCATATGGTACAACCTTTCTCGTGTATTTAAAATTTCCACCTATGCATTGACCACTAGTGTGAAACAATTACAGCCCCGTTTGGACACACCAAACACAAACTCCACTTTTCACATGAAAATAATGGCAATGCATAGTTGCATACTACTGTTTATTGTAACAAAACAAACACGGCAAAACAAAAACAGAGAGAGAGAGAGAGGACTTGCCTGAAGAGGAGAGATACTACGAGACGCGAAGAACTGGTCAGCAGAGATATACTCCCGATCGAGCTTAGCACAAAAATTGGACTCAGCGAGACAAGCCCTAATTTTCCCCCAATTGTCCGAATTGGTGATGTGATTTCTGAGCCAGGCCGAGAATCCGCCGAGACGGTACTCGCGGAAAGCACGGCCCTCGACAGAGTAAGAGCCGTCGGGACGAGTGACGACGAAGGCGAGGACGAGGATGATGAGGAGGGCCCCGATGAGAACCGCCATACAGATGAGGTAGAAGGCGAGGAGGCATTCTTTGTTCCAGTAGGAGCCTACGAAGCCGGTGAGGGAGACTAGAAGGATGGAGATGCCGAGGAAGACGAGTGGCCATCGGATCCAGTGGATGCACTCGTTGTCTGGCTTGGAGGCGAGCCAGACTCCCGAGGCGATTATTGGGATGGAGGAGAGGAAGGCTATGAAGTTCAGGACTGAGGTTATGTTGTTGCTCACTGCCATGGTTATGGTGGTTTAGAGAGAGAAAGTGCAGAGTGGTGAGAGAGTGGAGAGTGTGAGTTTTGAGAGAGACAGAGCGAGAGAGAAAAAAGATGATATGGTGGAGGTGGGGAGGGGGTATGGGGTTTTGGTTGCCTTTTTTTTCAACTTTGTGGTAGCTGGTGTGTGAACAGATTCACGCGTTTTCTATCTTGTTATCGCTAATCTCAAACCATCTGTCGCAATTTCTAAGAGCATCTCAGAGTTTACTTAATTTTTTTTTTTAAATATTATTAAAAAATTTATTCCTTACTTTACGAATTTCCTTTTTTTTTATTTATTTTTTCCATCAAACTTTAAATCCTTTCTCTATTTCATTAAAATAATATTTTCAATTATTTTTAAATTTAAATTTTTTTAACAATAAAATAATGAATGAGAAGCATATTAAATATTTTTCTAGTATATTGAGTAGCGTAAGAAGAATATTTTATGAAGGGAGAAGAATACACACCACTACAATATATTGAAGGAATACACAATGTGTATTCTCAATCACCACTGTATTCTCAATCACCAGGGTATAGAGGATACAGTGTATATCCTCTACTCAATATATTGAAGGAAGAAGAATACCAGAAAATGTGTAACCTTTTCAAGCGAAGAATACCAGAACACGGTGTGAAGAATACCAGAAGAAGAATACCGCTGAATTAAACAAAGGTCATCTGCCTGGACCTCTAGCCGATTGTCTGCCAGGATGTCCGGCCCCTCGTTTGGGCTACTGAGTTCGTGTTTTCAACGAAATAAAATAAGAATCTATCATATATGAGGGAGTTACAGTGACTCCCTACAAATAGGAAATCACTGTAGCAATCCTAAATTTAAGGGATCATATAAGGGATCTGATGGGATTGAATTTTTGAAGAATCAACCTCTTATAATAGCAAAAAAACTATTTTAAGGCATCTGCTAGGGATGCTCTAATTTTAAATTATTATCCACCTTTAAAAATGAAGAATTTGCTAATTCCTTGCTTACCAAAATGAAAGATTTAAATATTAGAAGATCTTCTTCTATTAATGTTTTAGACTTTCATCAATATTAGGTTCATATGAGAGAGTGACAATATGTTTTTTTTTTTTCCTATCCCAAAAAGCATTAAGAATATCACTACAAATTTCTGTTTGGAATTCTGAAACAATTATTTTTATTTTATTCTGTAAAGATGTTTGTTGAAGTTTTTGTTCAATACTAAGAATTTATATTTCTTTTTGTAAAAAATTTAATTGTTTTTCTTTATAAATTATTAAATCTTTTATTTGATCCAATTCTTTAGTATATGATTCAATTATGAATTCAAAAATAATATGTTGATTTCTGATGGTTGTATGAATGCCTTCAGAATTAATTTTTCTCAATAGGCAGAAGAAGACATAAAAATGGTGTTCTTAAAATTAATATCTGAGACATATTTCTGATTAGAACAAATGAAGTGGACAAACAAAAATGCCTTGGTTACAAATAAGAACTTCGGAAAGTTTATATTTAATAATCATTCTGGTTCCACTTGCACTAGTTAATTATTGAGTGATTTTTTCAAAATATTCAAAGGGAATAATTATTTAAAATTATTTTTAAGAAAATGTTTGAGTGGCTCAAAAATTTCTCACAGTTGTCAATATACTTTTCTTTTCTTTTTTTCATATTTTGTAAAGCTTAAAATTTTGTTTACTCATATATCAAAATTATAATTTGTCGTATATCATAACTTTTGTATTAGAATAAATTAAAATTGACTTGTGGTGGTAGAATTGAGTTAAACATTAGAAGTGACCTAGAAATTAATCAACTAAATATCTATGCCAACTTACTTTCACATAATCATTAAAAATTGTCTTGATTTATACTGATACCAATTATGATGCTTGCACAGGTTATGGCTAACACGTCTGTCAACGACTTACGAGACAAGACCTAACCGCAATCACTGCTAACGGTCAAACTCTACGTGACTTGGGTGACGTCCCATTAACCCTAACTTTGTACTAACCATCACTAAGCACTGACCCAAGAATATTATAAATTATAGTTTTATTTTATTTTAGATTAATTATGCCATATATGGTCTCATGTCTTAATTTGCTGGAGAAGGAGGTGGAGGCCTACCGGCTACTATGAGCAAACAGATTTGTTCCTGGATTTGTAATTGTGTTTTTTCAATTAATTTATTAATTTCTTCTAATTGCTGTAAACCCCAAGGGTCATTAGGCCAGATTGACAGGAAGTTTTGGAAAAGATTATTTTTTCGATTTATATGATATGCTAATATATCATTTAATATAATCAGTATATATTCAGACATGCATAATAAAGTAGAAAAGAATACTTACAAACAGTACTTACTCAATACGGCACACTTTATTGATTACTTGAAGATAATATTACAAGAGCACACCTGAAGATAGAGAGAGGGGACAAGCTTTTAAAACTGAAAAACTAAAATTTTCGCTCTGCCTCAACAAGGGTGAGGATGCCCTTTATATAGAAAAGAAAATAATACAAGGGATATATTTGCGAGACAGGTGGCGTGTCCGGAATGGGTTGGAGTCGATCATCCTTATCTCCATTTGATTCCCTTATCTATACATGTCGGTAGAATAGACAGCTGGATGGCTTTTAGCTAGGCGTGGCAGACAAAGAATCTGCTTTAGGAAAAGTGGCCGAAAGCATTCGTGTCGTCTTGTGGAGCTGGATCATGCGTCTAGATAAGTGGAGAATCAAGGGACATCATTCTGCTTTTCCTTTCTCCTTTTTGTCCTTTTCTTGACTAAGTTTGTCGGCAATCAATCCTGTGAGAGAATTCCAAAAATCTCCAAGATTGGGATCAGCATCATCTGGTTCTTGAGCTTCGCCAGCTAGCACGTTAAACTCATTATCATCATTGTAAGGATCAGGATGGCCTTCCTCTTCATGACTGGCACCTGACTTCATGCTGATGTCATCACGGTTGAGAGATTGGAGAAATTGCTCTTTCATGTATTCCATGCTTTTGATTACCAATTCTGATTCAGAAAGTGTTGGAAATTTGTCTTAATTCATGATGAAAGTTCATCGACGTACAGATGCTAGTTCTGAACATTGGAAGGCCAAGTTTATTGATGGCCTCCCCACTCATTTTGCTGAAAGAGTTAGGAAGAAATTACGTAGGATGTCTATACCTTATTATAGATATACCTATGGTCAACTAATTGCTATAATTACTGATGAAGGGCTTGCTCTATGTAATGAGCTCAAACTTCAGCAACAAATGAAACATCAACATCTGACTAGCCGAAAAGAAATAGGTGAGTTTTGTGAACAATTCGCCTATGGAGATAATTTACAATATCCCAAATCTAGAAAACATAAAAAAGTAGCAAAACCCAAATCTTATCCTAAAAAATCCAGAAAATATAAGTATGCTAAGCCACAAACTCAGCAAGCTACACCTTATAAGAAGCAATCCAAACCTTACAGAAAGAAATCATCCAAATCCACTATTAAATGCTATAAGTGTGGACAGATAGGACATTATGCCAATCGTTGTAAATCCAAGATACAGCATAAACTTAATGAACTATCTGTAGATGATAATTTGAAGCAACAAATCCTTCAAATGCTTTCAGATTCTGACACCTCTTCTGACAATGAAGATGAAATCAATGCCTTATATTCAAATACTTCCGATACGTCAGAAGATAATCCCGAAATTTGTGATTGTAAAAATAACATTAATCAAATTTCAGATGAAGTCAATTATTGGAAAGCAATAATTGAAATGAATGGACTTAATATTTAAGGACCCAATATCAATGTTCTGACAGAAGATGAACACAAAATAATTAATTTTGCTGATCAGATTTCTAATCCAGAAATGAAATTAAAATTCTTAGAACTATGCTTGCAGCAACAGAAGAAGGAAGAAATTCTTCCTCCACAACATTATACCATGAAAGAAGTTTTTAACTGACTCCAAAACATTCAGACAGAAGAAAAGCCTATCTCTATTCAGGATCTGACAATGGAAGTAAATGCTTTAAAATTAGAAGTCAAACATTTACAGAATTCTAACAATGCCATTAATGCTGAAATTAAAAAGATTAATGGGAAACTCCAGAAAGATAAAAATATCGTTGAATCTACTTCTAAAAATCCTCCAGAAGCGACAGCAACAGATTATTTAATGCTTATGAACTCTGTTACTTTCCAAAAATGGTATATCCGAATTACTTTCATGATAAAACCTGATTTTATCATCAAAGATGCCATTGCCCTTGTTGATAGTGGTGCTGATATGAATTGTATTTAGGAAGGACTTATTCCAACCAAATATTTTCATAAAACTATGCAATCACTCACAAGTGCAAGTGGTAATACTCTATATATCCAATATAAACTTCTAGAAGTTTTAATTTGTAATCAAGGATTATATCTTCCAACTTCTTTTGTTCTTATTAAGAACATGTCTCAAGCCATAATTCTTGGTACTCCTTTCCTGTGTCTTTTGATGCCAATTCTCAAAATTGATTCTATTGGCATTCATACAAACCTGAATAATCAACCGATTATTTTTGAGTTTATCACACAGCCTTACACTAAGGAACTTGATCAAATTAAGGACTTAGTAAATTTCAAATAAAAGCAAATTAATTTCTTACAAAAAGAAATTAGTTTTCTTACTACAGAACAACGAATTAGTCAATCCTCTTTTCAACAAAAAATTAAAATCCTTGAACAAGAATTTCAAACTGAAATTTACAGTGATCTTCCCAACGCTTTTTGGAATCGAAAGAAACATATTGTTTCGTTGCCTTATGAACCAGGTTATGATGAGCGGAAAATTCCCACTCGCGCTCGCCCTAGTCAAATGAAAAAAGAGTACATGAAACTCTGCAAAACAGAGATCACTACTCTTCTCCAGAAAAACCTTATTCGTCCCAATAAATCTCCTTGGAGTTGTACTGCTTTTTATGTAAATAAAAATGCCAAAATTGGGAGAGGTACTCCAAGACTTGTGACCAATTACAAACCTCTCAATGAAGCCTTACAATGGATAAGGTATCTAGTTCCGAACAAAAAAGATCTTTTAGATCGTCTCCGCGATGCAGTAGTCTTTTCCAAATTTGATATGAAATCAGGATTTTGGCAAGTCCAAATCGCTGAAGAAGATAGATATAAAACTGCTTTTACTGTACCTTTTAGGCACTTTGAATGGAATGTAATGCCATTTGGTTTAAAGAATGCTCCATCCGAATTCCAGCATATAATGAAAGACATATTCAATCCTTATACAGAATTCTCCATTTGTTATATTGATGATGTTTTACTCTTTTCCTCATCAATTGACCAACATATAAAACATCTTAATATTTTTAAACATGCTATCATAAAAAATGGTTTGGTCATTTTCGCTCCCAAAATGAAACTTTTCTAGACAACTGTCCGATTTTTAGGCCATAATATTCATAATGGAACCATTATTCCCATTAATAGAAGTATGGAATTTGCTTCTAAATTTCCTGATGAAATCAAAGATAAAACTCAATTACAGAGATTTTTGGGTAGTCTAAATTATATACATGATTACTATTCTAATCTTGCTACTGATGCAGCAATCTTGTATACCAGACTCAGAAAAAATCCTCCTACATGGAGTCCAGAACATACAGCAGCAGTAAAGAAAATAAAGGCTAGAGTTCAAACTCTACCTTGCCTTTCTTTACCTAATCCAGAATGGAAAAAAAATTGTTGAAACTGATGCTTCGGATTTAGGGTTTGGAGGAATTCTCAAACAGTTTAATCCAAACACTAAAAAAGAAGAACTTCTCAGATTTCATTCTGAAATTTGGCACTCTGCAGCCAAAAATTATCCGAATATTAAAAAAGAATATTTAGCTATTTTAAAATGTGTTTTAAAATTCCAAGATGATCTTCTCAATCAACATTTTTTAATCAGAGTTGATTGTTCTGCCGCTAAACAAATCTTTAAAGCTGATGTTAAAAACCTAGCTCAAAAACAGATTTTTGCTTCTTGGCAAGGCCAGCTTTCCGTCTTTGATTTTGATATTGAATATATCAAAGGAGAAAATAATTCTCTTCCTGATTTTTTAACCCGTGAATATTTGCAGCGCTCTCATGCAGAATAGAGGCCGAGGCTCCGGCAGAAGGGGCCGTGGTAGGGGTAACCCCTACAATTCTGAATTTCCAAGCCTTGGTGCCACTTCCAGCAAAAAATGAGAATTTAGCCAAACAGCTAAAGATGTCCTCCTCGTACCTCCTATGCCATATGTCCCGAATCTAATTACTGAAGAAATTGTCCTCCACATTGAAACCTCTGAGATTCAATGGATGGAGGACCCTTGGGAAATTAAAAGGAAGTATTTAACCACTCAGCATGCTTTACCTCGCTTTGACCATTACCGATATATGTATGAGCAGATCTTAATTGATACTGGCTCAATGGATTTCAAACATACATTGGCTGAGCCTCATCAGGCTGCCAATTCAATTAATTATAGTAAATGCACTATCCAGCAAATTTTGCCCATGAATGCTTGGGGCATGCATTCTCACGTTACTCGATCTCTCGAGATCCGTAACAAGGAGGTTCGTTTCAGTTATTGGGATTACATTACTGCCTTTAAAGAAACTTTTTATTATATGAATCCCCCTCGGAACCATTCGTGGTTTATCCGTATCCTTCCTGACATTTTGCGAAACAATCTCCCCTCCTGGTTTCTCGTTTGGTGGGATAGCCATGGTATTCAAATTGATGCCTTTCTTGACAATATCCGCAATCCCTTTAATGAATGGCATGTTGCATTCAGTCATCTCCCAGGACAGCAAGATATTTCCATGTCCAAATTCACAACTCATTTTGTTATCCGTTTTGGTATTCCATAGATATGGAAATGGGATTTTCAGACTGATTTTCAGAATAAAGTTCCCCGATTAAAAGAGTATTCTTTTATAAATGGTGGAATAAAATGGATGATCCAAAACCTCGACAGGAATTACTCCAGAAAATTAAGGCTCATACCCAAGCCTGCTGGGATGCTACTCCTAATCTCATCCCAGCTGCTCCAGTCCAAAATCCATTTGTCCAAATTCAAAATGAATTAAGACAAAAATTTCTGACACTTTCTGGCTTGGAGGCGAGCCAGACTCCCGAGGCGATTATTGGGATGGAGGAGAGAAAGGCTATGAAGTTCAGGACTGAGGTTATGTTGTTGCTCACTGCCATGGTTATGGTGGTTTAGAGAGAGAAAGTGCAGAGTGGTGAGAGAGTGGAGAGTGTGAGTTTTGAGAGACAGAGCGAGAGAGAAAAAAGATGATATGGTGGAGGGGGTATGGGGTTTGGTTGCCTTTTTTTTCAACTTTGTGGTAGCTGGTGTGTGAACAGATTCACGCGTTTTTTATCTTGTTATCGCCTATTCAACATGTTAATCTCAAATCATCTGTTGCAATTTCTAAGAGCATCCTCAGAGTTTACTTAATTTTTTTTATAAATATTATTAAAAAATTTATTCCTTACTTTACGAATTTCCTTTTTTTTATTTATTTTTTCCATCAAACTTTATATTCTTTCTCTATTCCATTAAAATAATATTTTCAATTATTTTTAAATTTAAATTTAAATTTTTTTTAACAATAAAATAATGAATGAGAAGAATATTAAATATTTTTCTAGTATATTGAGTAGAGTAAGAAGAATATTTTATGAAGGGAGAAGAATACACACCACCACAATATATTGAAGGAATACACAATGTGTATTCTCAATCACCACTGTATTCTCAATCACCAGGGTATAGAGGATACAGTGTATATCCTCTACTCAATATATTGAAGGAAGAAGAATACCAGAAAATGTGTAACCTTTTCAAGCGAAGAATACCAGAACACAGTGTGAAGAATACCAGAAGAAGAATACTGCTGAATTAAACAAAGGTCATCTGCCTGGACCTCTAGCCGATTGTCCGCCAGGATGTCCGGCCCCTCGTCTGGGCTACTGAGTTCGTGTTTTCAACGAAATAAAATAAGAATCTATCATATATGAGGGAGTTACAGTGACTCCCTACAAATAGGAAGTCACTGTAGCAATCCTAAATTTAAGGGATCATATAAGGGATCTGATGGGATTGAATTTTTGAAGAATCAACCTCTTATGATAGCAAAAAAACTATTTTAAGGCATTTGCTAGGGATGCTCTAATTTTAAATTATTATCCACCTTTAAAAATGAAGAATTTGCTAATTCCTTGCTTACCAAAATGAAATATTTAAATATTAGAAGATCTTCTTCTATTAATGTTTTAGACTTTCATCAATATTAGGTTCATATGAGAGAGTGACAATATGTTTTTTTTTTCCTATCCCAAAAAAATTAAGAATATCACTACAAATTTCTGTTTGGAATTCTGAAACAATTGTTTTTATTTTATTCTGTAAAGATGTTTGTTGAAGTTTTTGTTCAATACTAAGAATTTATATTTCTTTTTGTAAAAAATTTAATTGTTTTTCTTTATAAATTATTAAATCTTTTATTTGATCCAATTCTTTAGTATATGGTTCAATTATGAATTCAAAAATAATATGTTGATTTCTGATGGTTGTATGAATGCCTTCAGAATTAATTTTTCTCAATAGGCAAAAGAAGACATAAAAATGGTGTTCTTAAAATTAATATCTGAGACATATTTCTGATTAGAACAAATGAAGTTGACAAACAAAAATGCCTTGGTTACAAATAAAAACTTCGAAAAGTTTATATTTAATAATCTTTCTGGTTCCACTTGCACTAGTTAATTATTGAGTGGTTTTTTCAAAATATTCAAAGGGAATAATTATTTAAAATTATTTTTAAGAAAATGTTTGAGTGGCTCAAAAATTTCTCACAGTTGTCAATATACTTTTCTTTTCTTTTTTTCATATTTTGTAAAGCTTAAAATTTTGTTTACTCATATATCAAAATTATAATTTGTCGTATATCATAACTTTTATATTAGAATAAATTAAAATTGACTTGTGGCGGTAGAATTGAGTTAAACATTAGAAGTGACCTAAAAATTAATCAACTAAATATCTATGCCAACTTACTTTCACATAATCATTAAAAATTGTCTTGATTTATACTAAGCATATGAATCATTTGATCTATTTATTAAATTGATAAATAGATTATTTAAGTATTTTTTATAATAAAAAGAAGAAATATGGACATATTTTATGCACACTTATTAAATATGTAACAATCCAGATTTTTAATTATTTTATAGAATTTATACTAATATTATTTAATCTCAGTTCAGAAAATATTATTATGCGTAATTTTGTAAAATAATATAATTTTAAGGGTCAAAATATAAATAATAATAATAATAATAATAATAATAATAATAATAATAATAATGGGTGGAGTAATAAAATAAATAAATAATTTTCGATTGATATACGATAAAGTATAATTTAATTAGAAATTAATTTATTTATATAATTATATTAAAATATTGAGTCAAAAATAATTATTTTAAATATTTATTAAATATAAAGACAAATCTATATAATTAATTAATTGAATCCGGAGAGAGATTTCCTGGCCACTCGTTGGCCTACTACTGGTCGTCCCTCCCTATACAGGGAGGCGTTGCACCGGGGTGGAAAGGAGGAAAAAGAAAGAAAGGCAAAGAGAAGAGAAAGAAGAAAGGAAAAGAAAGAAAGAGAGAACGGGGATGTTAAAAGGGTCTTTGACAGTAGAAAAAAAGGATGAGGTATTAAAATTAAGGTGAATTATATTATATTTTGAATCATCAAAATATATTTTATGTATGTTTTGACTTATCATATCTATTTTATACAAGTTATGTTTTATAAACTATTATAAACTATATAAACATTTCAGTTACGTGGTTTTATTTCTGAACCTTATTTGCTTAAAAGGAAACCCATGGATATATTTGTTTATATTTTAAAGAATATTTGATTATGACCTTATTTACAATTATGTTTTATAAGTACTACCACGGGAGTCCCACGTCTTGGGGGACTTAAATAATCATCGGCCTCTGTTTGATCACTTTGTGGTCCTCTGTTTGTCATGGATCCATTGACCTCTGTTCTATGCGGACCAAAGTGTTGTGCGGAGCTAAGTGCTACACTATTGTGGGGGCCACCTCTAGAATCCGTACGAGTCACCTCTTGAATCCGTACCTCTATTCTGATTGTCACACCTGTGACCTCTATTCTGTACTGTGGTTATGGTCATTTACTTATATAATTTCTGTATTTCAGTTTCTGCTACTTAAATGATTTGTTTACCAAATTATCGTGGTTATGGTTATTTATTTACATAATCTCAGTTTTGCTACTTAACTGATTATTTGTTCCGACTAAGTTATCTTAAATGTTTTGGCTTAACTAACTATCCATGGTTATTTCATGACATTTATACTCTTGGTATAATATTTCTCATTCTGCCATGTACTTATAGTTGTTTACCAATTTTCAGGAACCATGCAATTCATAAATAGCTTTTGGAAAGTCTTAGATGTGGGGCTGCGGAATAGACACACACAACACTTTTATGATATTTTTTATATGTAAATATCGGCATTTTTGGTCAGTACATTTTGTAATAAAAAATAGAAGCTCCAATGATTTTTTTGGTACCTTTATTTAAATTTTACTTCCCCTTGCGTTATTTGATTTATTTAAGAATTGGCCGGAAGTAACCTCAGTTACTGGCCATCATGATGCTTAACCTTTAGGTACGGGGAGCAGGTTGTGACAAATGGTATCAGAGCAAAAGTTTATTAAAAAAAAAAAGATTATCATTGGAGCATAGGACACATACACATTTAAGAAGTAGGATAACGGGTAATTAGTGCCGAATTATTATATTTTGTTCGTCGATTATATTATAATTTTATATGATTATATATATATAATAATTTTTTTTTAGTGTGCCTAATTTGTGAAGGATATTAGATATAATTTATATTTGTTATAGCAAAAGAGGGAATAGAAACGAAGGATGTCGAGCTCAAGCACCTATCAAAATTATAATATAATTAAATATATATAATTTTCAGTCCAATATTCAAAAAAAAATTATTTTGGTGTTTTTTTTAAAAATGGGTTCAAATTATAAAGATACTAATTTTGAAACTATTTCCCATCAATGAAAAGTTCATCTCAAAATTTTCAATTCTTGCATATAATTCTGTCATTGTGTTCTTATTTTTATTTATTTTTATCGTAAACAAAACGAGTGAAAAAGTTTTTAAAGTCGCTCCTTAATTCTTATTTTGGCCCAAAACAATTTTTGACAACTAGAGAATGAGTTATTTTTGGTAAAGTTTTTTTTTTTTTTTTTGAGGTAGTATTTCTATCAGATTAATCATTTAATGTATATTTATCAGAGTGCATAGCGGATAGCTTACATATGACAAATTTCAAGGACGAAATTTTAAAAGGAGAGAAGATTGTAACAACTCATATTTTTAATTATTCTGTAGAATTTATACTAATATTATTTAATCTCAGTTCGAAAAATATTATTATGCGTAATTTTGTAAAACAATATAATTTTAGGGGTCAAAATATAATAATAATAATAATAATGGGTGTGGTAATAAAATAAATAAATAATTTTCTGTTAATATACGATAAAGTGTAATTTAATTAGAAATTAAATTATTTATATAATTATATTAAAATATTGGGTCAAAAGGTAATTTTCTTAAATATCTATTAAAGAGAAGGACGAATCTATATAATTAATGAATTGAATCTGGAGAGAGATTTCCTGGCCACGTGTTGGCCTACTACTGATCGCCCCTCCCTATATATAGGGAGGCGTTGCACCAGGAAAATGCGACAGACCCCCACTACTTAGGGACCCCCAGTGAACCCAGCCCACGTGGCTGTGGGTGATTGGAAGGAAAGAAAAAAAAGAAAAAGGAATTGGCCAATGAAAAAAAAACTGGAGGTGCCCCCACTGGGGGTCCCTAGCATCGTTGTTGCACCGGGGTGGAAAGGAGGAAAAAGGAAGAAAGGAAAAGAGAAGAGAAAGAAAGAAAGAGAGGAAAGAAAAGAAAGAATGGTGGAAGTTAAAAAGGTCTTTGACAGTAGAAAAAAAAGATGAGGTATTAAAGTTAAGGTGAGTTATATTATACATTGAGTCACCAAAATATATTTTATGTATGTTTTGACTTACCATATCTATTTTATATAAGTTATGTTTTATAAACTATTATAAACTATATAAACATTTCAGTTACGTGATTTTATTTCTGAACCCTATTTGTTTAAAAGGAAACCTATGGATATGTTTGTTTATATTTTAAAGAATATTTGACTATGACCTTATTTACAATTATGTTTTATAACTACCACCACGGGAATCCCACGTCTTGGGAGACTTAAATAATCATCAGCCTCTGTTTGATCACTTTGTGGCCCTCTGTTTGTCATGGATCCATTGACCTCTGTTCTGTGCGGACCAAAGTGTTGTGCGGAGCTAAGTGCTACACTATTATTGGAGCCACCTCTAGAATCCGTACGAGCCACCTCTTGAATCCGTACCTCTATTCTGATTGTCACACCTGTGACCTCTGTTCTGTACTGTGGTTATGGTCATTTACTTACATAATTTATGTATTTCAGTTTCTGCTACTTAAATGATTTGTTTACCAAATTATCGTGGTTATGGTTATTTATTTACATAATCTCAGTTTTGCTACTTAACGGATTATTTGTTCCGACTAAGTTATCGTAAATGTTTTGGCCTAACTAACTATCCATGGTTATTTCGTGACATTTATACTCTTGATATAATATTTCTCACTCTGCCATGTGCTTATAGTTGTTTACCAATTTTCAGGAAACATGTAATTCATAAATAGCTTTTGGAAAGTCTTAGACGTGGGGCTGCGGAATAGACACACACAACACTTTTATGATATTTTTTATATGTAAATATCGGCATTTTTGGTCAGTACATTTTGTAATAAAAATAAAAGCTCCAATGATTATTTTGGTACCTTTACATAAATTTTACTTCCGCTTGCGTTATTTGATTTGTTTAAGAATTGACCGGAGGTAATCTCAGTTACTGGCTATCACGATGCTTAACCCTTGGGTACGAAGAGCGAGTCGTGACAAAATATTTTGAACATAGCTAAAAAAATTATATATTTATTTTTAATACTATTAAATGAATAATTACATAAAATATTTATGCAGGGAAAAACTATGTAAGATAGAACCACCCTAAATTATATATACTCTATCTATAATCTTACACTTCATTTAAAAAAATATCAATTAATTAATAAAAATATTTCATAATAATTACTTTATATTGAAATTATATCGTAATTTATCAGTTCATGACCAGATATGAATCATAATGCATAAGAAAATGCTACAAATATCAACCTTTCTTACACACAAACAAATAATTGCACCCTCTAAAAAAGAAAAATAAATTAGTGTGTTTGGTTTCAATTTTCTAAATTCAGTTTTTTGAAAATTGAGTTTTTTATTTTTCGTATTTTTATTTTTAGTGAATATTTTTAAAATTTTAAACAATTTTTTTACTTTTTTAGATGCACCTTACTTAAATGTATCTAAATAGTAAAATATTTGTGAAAAATATTTTAAAAAATTAGTAAATACAAAAAAATGTACTGAATTTTCATATATTTTTCATATTTTTGTTATTTAGTAAATTTTTTGAAGTTTTTTCCACAAATATTATACTTTTTAAGTGTATTTATGTTAGGTGTGTCTAAAAAAAAATTTAAAAATTGCTTAAAATATTAAAAAAAAAAATTCATTGAGAACAAAAAAAATACAAAAAATAAAAAAATAGAATTTTCTAAAAACCAAAACCAAACAATTGCATAAAAAAAAAATACACAAAAAAAAGTTAGTTCCAAAGTGTATGTCAAGTGAATAAGCAATTAACAAATTGAGTTATGTATAATATTATTAGGGTTGGGTTTCTTTTATATTAAAATCTCAATATGAAAAAATTTGAGGGGTCATATGGCCTATTACGGGCCTTATTTTGATGATCTGAACTATTCATTTTGTGGGGTCCTCAATGTATATCATCCATAAAAAAAAGTATAAATTCAATCCGATAATCATAACCTTTTCATTTTATTACATTTGTCTCTAAAAAAAATAGATAGTTTATTTTAAAAATATATTGGTCGTTCACTTTTTAAAAACAAATTCAATAAAATGAAAATGTTACAGTTATTGGATCAAACTAATTTTTTTCATGGATAATATACATTAAAGGCCATACAAAATGCATGGTTCGAATTATCAAAACGGGACTCGTGATAGGCCTTATAGACCCCTCAAGTTCTTTCATGTTAATTATGATATCAACATAAGTGTAACACTTGTAATTTATAAGCCATTGAGATGCATTTAATTCCATTATTTTGTTATTGGAATCCTTTGGTTGGTGTATCTTGGTGTTGGTTGAGTGAAAAATCCTTTGATTAAGATGTTAATTTAGGCTCTGATCTGTCAAAAAAGTGCTATAGAATTTTAGAATTTTGATCTAGGTGTCTACACTAAGCTTCTGGTGTCGACACTTGCATTTTTATTTCTTTTGAGCATTCTGCTTTCTGGTGTCTGTAGACACCCCATTTTGACCGGCCCTTAGACTTGGGCGCTTTCTTTTGCTTACTCGATGATGACAATTAGAATGTGTTTCTCACAGAATCCTCAGTAAGAGAGATGGAATTTGATCTTTAATCCCAACCTTTACACATTTTTTGGCCAAACTATTTTAGACCTTAAAACCCTCTTTTCAAAATATTTTTTTCAAATGTTTCTACGATGTCCCGAGGCTCCCATTTCGATTAAAATATTATTAGTAAACCGAGTAAGGACAAAGTGGAAATAAATGGAAGAGAGGTGAACTCTTTGAGAAATATTTAAAAACATCTTGTTTATAGGTTTGGAGTTGAAGGAAATAGGAGATGATGGAAGAAAACTAGTTTTGGAAAAGAATGAGCATCAAATCATTAAGAAGGAAATGAACAGTTTTCACTAAATTAGGCATATCTCTTTGCACACTTGGAATTTAAATGTTAGGCCACCACCATTGGAAAGTATACTTCTGGGGTTTCAATTTAGACCCAAGAATCACCTAAGACCAAGTCCGGATAAGGAAGATATGCCCATTTGAAGTTGGGCTTAAGAGCAGATTTTGTTAACCCAACCTGAGATAGCCTTCACTAAATTAGGCATATCTCTTTGTACACTTGAAATTTAAATGTGAGGCCACCACCATTGGAAATTATCATTCTGGGGCTTCAATTTAGACCCAAGAACCACCTAAACCCAAGTCCAGATGAGGGAGAAATGCCCATTTGAAGTTGGGCTTAAAAGCATATTTTGTTAACTCGGCCCAAAACAGCAGTAGCCCATTGTTTGGTTTGGTTGGGACACTCCATTGACCCATTTTATGACCCAAACATGTCCCAATGCATGTATACTCATCCCCCATTACCTAGTGTTTGCTCCATTGAAGATAATGCTCCATTTTTGCTCCATTTAGCTCCATTAGTGTTCCATTAGCTCCATTACCTTCATTTATGCTTTATCTTGTCTTCCACCATTTCTCCACTTGCTTAGCCTATAAGTATACATCTGATTGTTGAAAGAAGGAGGAGGATAGATTAAGGAGAGAACATTTGAGCTAGAGAAAAGAGGAAGAAAAGAGAGAAAAGTTGAGTTTTTGAGCTAAGCACACTCATATCTTCCATACACACCCTATACCTTCCATACAAATTGAAATTCCATCTTTTTTACATCCAAAACTCCTCTAAAAATTCTGAAATACTTGAATTTCAATAGCTCTGATCAAGAGGAAGAGTGGGTGTTGGTAAAAGTGAGCAAAAACAAGAGAGACAATCACTTTTGACCACATACACCTCCAAGCCATCATTCTAGCAAGAATTTCAAGCTTTCAAATTGAGGATTGAGAACATAATTCATACACTTGAGGGTGATCAAGAGGAAGTTTGGAAATCGAGAAGTTCAATCTTTCTTTAGAAGGTGAATTTCTAGCCTTTTTTTTCTTTTTTTTTTATATTTCCTATTTCATATTTATTTTCTATCTCATATTTATTTTCTTACTTCTTATTTCATAGTGTTTTGTTATAATCCAAGTGGTTTATTTATCTCATATTTATTTTCATACTTTATATTTCATAGGGTGTTGTTGTAATCCAAGTGGTTTGTTTAGCTCATAATTATTATTATTATTATTGTTTATTTGCTTGCTCTTGTTTCAAATTAATTGTATTGTAAGCTAACCGGTAGTGGTTAGTTGAGCCACCTATATATTTCTTGTTTGTTCCTTTTCTTGGTTTCGCAACAAGACAGGTTTTGCTCGGCCTAGTTGGGCGGCCGGCCTATGTGGTCGGTCGGTTAGCTTCTTTCGGGCAAAATGGCGTAATTTCCTAATGTTGACCAATTTTCGCCAACGATTCCAAGGAACATGAAGCTTTTATTTTATTTATTTTTTTTTATTTTGAGTGCTTTGTGAGGTTTTATTTTATTTTATTGCAATATTCTCTCTTCTCTCTTCTCTCTCTCTCATTTGGATATGTAATAATTCAAGTGTTGTAATAATTCCACATTCCTGCTTCTTTCTATCCCATCTTTTACTTGCTTTCCTTATTTGTACATAAACATCATATTTATTTTTCATCATATTCATGCTTTACATCCATGTTTCATGCATCTTGATTTGGCTAATTTTACATTTGTGGATTTAATCAATTCATATGTGATTATGTAAGCTACCTCATATTCTTGAGATGATACACATGTCATATTTTAGAAGCCGGATCTTTAGAAGCATTCTTGTGTATGTATTTGCATTAGGATTTTGTACATAAGATCATGCATATTTTACTAACTTTGTTTTGTAGCTGTTCGTGGGACGTCAGTAAATATGTAAGTTTTTATGCTTTAGCATCCCGCTTGTGTATGTTTTTCTTATTATGTTTAAGCAACCTACCATGTGGCTACTTGCTTACTTGATATAACTGTATGAATGCCAGTAGATGGAGGTTGTGTCGCTTAATTTAGAATAATGTTGATTTTTCATGTTTGTAAACTCAATTTATTTGGGTTGTACATCTTCAAAACTCTTTCAAAATATATGAAATCGAATTATTCCAAAATAAATGACATAGTTTATACTTGTATGCTTCACATAGTAATTTTTAAGATTTATTAAATAATCGAAATATGAACATATAATGTAAATAAAATTCATATCATGGTTTAGTAGAGGCCGATCTTTGATCGGGTGAGCGGGGGTACTCATTATCGACCTTCCCCTCTCATACCTAAGGTTCTGAGCCAAGCATCCTTGGTTACGACGAACAGTGGCCTTGGCACGAGTCATGAATTTCCTAATTTTTCCAAAATAAATATTAGGTGGCGACTCTGAGATCTGATAACGCAGTCCATTTATGGCAAAAGGTTTTTGCAATAAAATGGATTTTCTGTAAAGTTGCCAAATCTGGACTCTCATCTACGTTTCACATTGCACTCGTAAGACTAGATCAAAAAGACAGAGGGTCCGAACTGTTTACCCCCCGGGCATGTTACAGTGTCGACAGCACCTCTTTTGGGTGTTGACGCCGTCTAGTTTGGATAAACCCAGACACACACTACTTGGAAGTGTCAACATCTGGGCAGTCTGGGGTCGACACTCTTTTTGTGAACTTCTCTCTTGAACCTGCTCAAAACGCGTGTGTTGACACCCCTCCTTAAGGTGTTAACACTTGAGAACAAACTCAGAAAATCTGTTATGTTTTTTGGGGGTTTTTTTTGGGTATTTTGATTTATTTTTTTCTTCTAGAATCTTGGGCCCTATAACTCACTTTATTACCCAACTATAAATAGAAACACTCTCTCACACTTTTTTTCACTGTTTCTCTTTTTTTCTCTCTTTCATTGATTCTCTCTCTCTCTCTCTCTCTCTCTCTCTCTTGCTTTCTTTCATTTTTTGAATTTCAAGCTTGGGTTTCATCTCCTTAAAGGTAGAATTTACCCCTAGTTCTTAAGGAAAAAAGTTAAAGCGCGTCAAGGGCTACATTTGTGACCAATAGATCGTAATTTCATCGTTGTCAAAGTTTGGGTCTTCAATCCTTCTCTCTTATTCTTGAGGTAGGAATTGTGAATTATTGTAGTTTATATTATTCATTAAGGATAGTTTAGTCATTTAGGTTGTTAGGGTTTTATTCTATTAGCTTATATATTTGTACTTATTTGATTAATCAATGGACAAGGTTTTCTTCTCTATTATCATGGTATCAGAGCAAGGTTCTAGACACTAGCACACCTTTCGCGAATCATCATCCACCATCGCAGCCCCTTTTTCTCTCTTTGAAAGGCTTTTGTTAGGGTTCTCTGTTCTCTTCATCGCACGTTGAAGCACTACGCTCTTCCTAGTTGTTAGTTCTGGTCTTTAGGTTACGTCGGAGACCTAGATTGCATGTCTCACATAACCGAGTGCTCTTCAACCTATTTCGACCCCTCAACTGGTTCATCTGGTTCGATCAAAGCTCTCTACCTCTGGTTCGATCGATTTCTCTATGTGACTCTGATTGGTGATCTCTCTGTCTCTCCCTCTAGTTCACATGATCAAAGTAAGGTCTGCCCTTGATGCTTGATCTCGCTCCAAACCGTGAAATCGACTTCGACTTCTAGTTTTAGGTTCAATTTCTCTCTCTTTCTTCTTTGCCTTGGTTCTCTCTCTGATTGATATTTGGGGGTGATTGGGTCACAACTCTGGTTGTTATAAGTTTGATCTACCTGGTTCTTTAATTATAGCAATAATAACTCTGGTTATCTAATAGTCACTCTGCTTTGATTTTATTGTGTTGCTTAATTATACCATTATGGTTGATGATGAATTGCAAGCTATCACCACTAAATTAGATAGTACCAATTACTCTTATTGGTCTCATGTAATGAAAAATTTTATAATGGGTAAAGGTATGTGGAACTATGTTATTGGTGTGACTATTAGACCTATGGAATCCCAAGAAACTGAGGTCGATGCTGTTAAATTGGATAAGGAAAATGCACAAATTCTTACTTGGTTTCATAATTCAGTTCAAACTACCATTGGTATGATTTTTTCTAAGTATTCTACTTCTAAACAAGTTTAAGACTATTTGAAAACTATGTAACTTGAGTCTAACTTTACAAAATAGTATGAACTTAAGGTATCTATTCGTAGTGCTAGTCAAAAAGATAAGTCCATTCAGGAGTTCTACAATACTTATTGGGATCAACTTGCTTTAATGGATCCATCAGATTTGCAGTTACTTAATAGTTATACCAAGTATCGGGAGAAGCAACGCCTTGTTCAATTTCTTATAACCCTTCGTGATCAATTTGAGCCACTTCGAGGAGCTATTTTTCTTCGGTCTCCCTTGCCTTCTGTGGATGGTGCTGTCCGTGAGCTTATTGCAGAAGAAACTCAATTTAAGATGGCTCATGGTGCTCCTGCTTCCCAGTTAGTTTTTGCCACTCCCCCACTCTTGCCCACCCTACTTTCTCATTTATTTCAAGTTACTGGTAAGCCCAAGCCTTGGGTTTCTATGGATGAGCATAGCTTCTGTCATCAAAAAGGCCATTGGAATGCTTATCCTAAACTTTTGTAGCCTAAAGGTTATTCATCTAGTCCACCATCTTTTAAGCCGACATCTTTGGGATCTCACTCATCCGCTGCCTTTTCTACACCAATTTCTAAGAATGGTCCGTCTTCCAATATGTAGTCTATGTTTGAGCAGTTCAAGTCTTTCATGGTGGCCAATCCAAATCTTTCGTCCTAGGCCTCCACTATGACTACCACTCATTTAGGTTTGTCTGGTTCATTCTCTTTAGGTAATATCCACACTTCGTGAATTTTTTATTTAGGTTGTTCACATCATATGACCCCCGTTGTATCTCTCTTCAGTAATTGTGTCCCCCCTTCTTCTTCTATCACTATTGCTACCACTAATAGTTCTTCTATGCATGTACACTCTATTGGTTCTATTTCCTTTTCCCATTTGTCTATTTCTTCTGTATTTTATGTGCATCACCTCTCACTCAGTCTTATTTCTATTAGTCAATTATCTGATTTTGAATTTGATGTAGTTTTCTCTTCTTCTCATTGTGTTGTGCAAGATTGAATATCCAAGAAGCAGATTGAGATCAACCGTAGAGTTGAAGAACTATATATCTTGGACAACTTGCATGTTCCTCCAGAAGTGTCTTCTATTGCATTGTCTTCTTTTTGTTTGAACAATAAGTCTTTTTTATTTTAGGGCAAATTACACTAACAGTCCCTATAGTTTGGGGCTCGCATCACTTTGGTTCTTAACTTTTCAATTGTGACATATTTGATCTTGAATTTTGAATCTTGTTCCAAATAAGGACAATTAAAGATACTATTACTCAATTTCAAAGGCAAAGTCGTCAATTTAATAAAATATAAATTAATTTGACCAAAATAAATGTCAAAAAAATATTTTTAAATTTTTAAAAATAATTTCTACACATCAAAGATAAAATTATGTAAAATTGATAAATCTTTTAGATATTTATTTATTTATTTATTTTACTAAATTAATTTTTATTATGTGTTTGAATAATGATCATGTAATGGGTGGTTTTCAGGCTTTTACTGTGTAATCGATATATTTAATATATGAAATGTTTTTAGTTTTGGATTTTTTGATTTAACAGATTGGTTTAATAATGATATCAAAGTTATCGCCATATTGGACTTTGGAAAAATAGAAATTAAATTAATGAAAATAAAAACAACTACCCATTATATGATCATCATCTAAACACATAATAAAAAATAATTTGGTAAATAAATAACTAAATAAATGTCTAAGAAATTTATCAATTTTATATAATTTTATTTTTAGTAGGTAGAAATAATTTTTAAAAATTTAAAAATATTTTTGTTAAATTTGTTTATATTTTATCATATTGACGACTTTGCCCTTGAAATTGAGCAATAGTGTCTTCAATTGCCTTTATTTGGAACAAGATTTAAAATTCAGGGTGATAATGTCACAATTGAAAAGTTAGGGAACAAAGTGACACAAGGCCAAACTATAGGGACCGTTAGTGTAATTCGTCATTTATTTTATATTTGGCATTCTAGGCTAGGTCATCTATTGAGTGATCGTTTGAGGATGTTAGTTCGGTCTGGACATTTAGGCAATTTTCCCATTAATGATATTTTTGAGTGTCGTTGGTTGTAAAATGGCTAAAATGTCTACTCTTCCTTTTAATAGAATTAGTTCTACTTCATCTTCTCCTTTTCAATTGGTTCATACTGATGTTTGGGGTCTTTCCCCTATAGTTACCAAGGGTGGTTTGCAATATTGTGTCTTTTGTGAATGATTGCAGTCGGTTTACCTAGGTTTGTTTGATGACTCAAAAATATGATTTTTACAAAATATATTATAATTTTCACTCCATGATTCGCATTCAGTTTTCCACTACCATTAAAGTTCTCTGTTCTAATTTGGTGGGTGAGTATTATTTCTTTGAGTTTGAGGAGTTTTTAGCTACTCATGGCCTTATTCATTAGTTTTCGTGTTCTGACACTCCTGCCCAAAATGGTCGAGCTGAGCGCAAATATCGTCATCTCCTTGATACAGCTCGCTCTTTGTTGCTCTTGTCTTTTGTCCCTTTTGTTTTCTAGGGAGAAGTTGTGCCCACTGCTGCATATCTTCTCAATCGGATGCCTACTCCTCTTCTTTCAGGCTCATCTCTGTATGAGCGTCTTTTTGGTGTTACTCCTAATTATTCTCTTCTTTGTATTTTCAATTCTGTATGCTTTGTGCTCCTTCCTAAATGGGAGTGCTCTAAGCTTAGTTCTCGTTGTGTCCTATGTGTCTTTTTAGAGTATAGCATTAATCAGAAAGGTTATTGTTAATCACATTGTTTAATTTTGATGATGTCTAAAATATTATTTGAAAATTTTGAATTTTAATATACGTGTTCTATATTATTTGACATAAAATATTATCTGTTTAAAATATAAGTTGTATGATATATTTGTTATAAATTTTAATTAAATGGAAATATTTTGAAAATATTACTATTTATGATTTTGAAAAAATTCGGCTGATCATTATTCACTTTTTGAAAAAATTAAAATTGATTAGTTGTATCTTTTTGAAAAATGTGATTTTAGTGAGTTGTCATCTTTTGACAAATTTAATATACTCATGTGGGATGATTGATTATTTTTATTTGAGTGTATTTATAATCTCTTCAACAATTACAAAACTTTTAGAAAAGATATATATATACATGATATAATATAATATAAAAAGAAATGGTTGCAAAATTACAGCATATTCACATGTTGAATTTTAATTCACATGTTGAAGTTTGAAATTGAATGTTAAAGCTACATCTTTATATAAATTAATGTGGACTTCGCAAGAATTTTTTACCTCATTTCTTTATATATATATATATATATATATACACACAATATATATTAGTCAAAACCCACATGTTTGTGAGTTTTGTTCAAATTTCAGCCACAATATTTGACAAAAGGAAAATGTGCCTCATAATGAAAAGTTGAAACAAATAGATGCCTCATGATTTGTCAGAGGAGCGTCTGCCTCTCCAACGGGTATATTTTTGGGTATAAATAGAAGTGTTTTATGTGAAGAAAAATTAAGAACTTGAAAAGAAAAAATTTGTGTGTGCTTCAAAATTCTGAGTATATTGTATTCTGCTCTTTCACTTTCAGATCTAAGTGTAGCCTTTGTTCTTACTCTTTCATATCTACTATTTGTGAGAGAATTATTGTAAAAGAGGGAATAAGTACCACTTATTTTTATTCATTATTTTTGTGAGAGATTTTTGTAAGGGTGAGACATTTATTATTGAGTGAGGCTCAATAGACAAGAGTAAGTCCTGTGCAAAATCCACAAGCTTGGTGAAGACTTGGTGGTGTATTAATTCATTTTGATAGTAAAGAAATTCTCAAGGAGGTTCCTTGGGGAGTGGACGTAGGCTTGGCGTGCCGAACCATTATAAATTTCAGTGTTTGATTGTCTTTCTCTATCTCTCTCTTTTTTTTATATTGATAATTATTATTATATTTTTTATTTGTTAAAATTTTGAATATTGTGTTTATAAATTTTAATATTGTAAAATTTTTTAAATAACCCAATTCACCCCCCTTTTGGGTTGCCTACCTGGGATAACAATTGGTATCAGAGCCTAGTCTCTAGTTTGTGTGACTTAACCGTCTTAGAGTAGATCATGGCAACCCCTAGTTATTCCTTACCTAAGGGACAAGCATCCAATAGGCCACCACTATTTAGCAGCACAAATTTTAGATATTGGAAAACTAGGATGACCATACATGTTCAATCTAATGATTATGAATGCTAAAAAATTATTTGCAGTGGTCCAAAAATTCCTACCAAAATCGTAGATGGACTTAGGGTACCAAAACCTGAAGATGGGTGAAATGAATCAGATACTAGAATGACCCAAATTAATGTCAAAGCCACAAACATGTTGTATTACACCTTAGATGCCAACGTGTTCAATATAATTTCCACATACAAAACCGCAAAAGAAATTTGGGATAAACTTATAGTGACTCATGAAGGAACTGAACAAGTTAAAGAATCTAGAATCAGTTTGGTAGTCCATAATTATGAACTCTGTAAAATGAAGCCTGATGAAACTATTCTTCAAATGTTTACTAGCTTTACTGATATTATTAATGGTTTAACTTCTCTTGGCAAAATATATACTAATGCTGAAATTGTAAGAAAAGTGCTTAGGTCATTACCAAAAAGTTAGGAGACAAAAGTCATTGCCATTACCGAAGCCAAGGATTTATCAAAGCGAAGTCTAGATGAGTTAATGAGATCTCTCTTAATTCATAAGCTCATAATGCAAGAAGGAAAAGAAAAGGAGGACAACAACAAAAGAAATGAATAGCCTTCAAATCCACCTTGAAACATCAAGAAGATGAGGAAGATGATTCGGATGATGATGAGGAAATGGCATTCATCACTAGGAAGTTCAAAAGGTTTGTGAAAAAGAAACAAGGTGTGCGGAAATTTTTCTAAAAAGATTTCAATAATAGGGATTTTCAAAAGGGAGAAAATCACAAAAAATTTAAAGTTACCTGCTACGAATACAACAAATCTAGACACTGCAAATCAGAATGTCCAGAACTTAAGAAACGATTCAAGAAGGATAAGAAAAAAGCCATGATTGTAGCATGGGGAGAAGATAGTGATGAAAGCGATTCAAAAACCGAAGTTTGCAAAAATGAGGTTGCTAACCTATGCTTAATGGCACTTGGAAATGAAGATGAGATAAATGACGAATCTTTTACGTTTAATGAATTACAATCAGCTTTTGATGAATTACATGTTGAATTTATGAAACTTAGGTTGAAAAGTAACTATCAAAAGAAAGTGATTTCAAATTTATCAAAAAAAAATGAATCCTTAACTTCCAAAAGAAATGATTTAGAAAGTGAAAGCATGAAAATGGAAAAGGAAAATGATATTTTAACTCGAAAAGAGTCTTTAATTTCTGAGAAAACATTAGTTGTATTGCAAAAAGAAAATGAGTCCTTAAAAAAGAAGTAAATTGTTTTGAAAGAAAATATCGAAGATTTGAAAAGTACTCTTTCCAAATTTACTCAAGGTAGAGAGACTTTAGATAAAATCCTTAAAAATCAAAATTGTACTTTTGGTAGAGACGGAATTGGATATAAACCTTTTTCAAAAGTAAAAACTCTCAAAAATAGTTTTGTACATGCATCTTCTAATCACTCTCATCTCACATGTCATTATTGTGATATAAAAATTCATATTTCACCTTCATATTCTATTAAAAGAAATTCTTTTGCTAAAATAAAAAAGATGTGGGTTCCTAAGGACATTTCAAAAGTGTCAAATTCTAACTTTTATGGACCCAAGAAAATATGGATACCAATAGAAAAATCAAATTTTTGCAGGTATGTTTCAAGACAAAATCTAGTAATGATAGATGGTATCTCGACAGTGCATGTTCGAGGCACATGACCGGAAATAAAGCTATGTTTGCCACACTTCAACCAAAAGACGGCGGATATGTGACTTTTAGCGACAATAGCAAGGGCAGAATCATAGGAGTAGGTAATATCGGTAAAATCCTTCTCCTATTATTGAAAATGTTTTACTTGTTGAAGGTTTAAAACATAATGTACTTAGTATTAGTCAATTATGTGATAAGGGTATAGAGTTATTTTTGAGAAAACTCATTGCACTATTGAGAACACCCTAGAAAACAAAACTTTATTTATAGGTTATAGACATGAGAATGTATATGTGTTTGATATACATGATTTGTCTTCTCATTTCAACATTAAAAGTTTATCTGCTATAAATGATAATGGTTGGCTTTGGCATAAAAGATTAGAACATGCTCATTTTGATTTAATTTCCAAACTTTCAAAAAATGAGTTAGTCATTGGCTTACCAAAAATTATTTTTGAAAAAGACAAACTTTGTGATGCATGTAAATTTGGAAAACAAACTAGAATTTCTTTTAAATCCAAAAATATCATTTCAACTACTAAACCGCTTCAACTCTTGCATATAGATTTATTCGGACCATCTAGAACATTAAGTTTAGGAGGAAAATCATATGCTCTTGTTTGTGTTGATGATTATACTAGATATTGTAGACACCCCATTTTTGACCGACCTTAAGACTCAAACATCATCGATTGAGCGCTCGGTGATTGCGCATGTTGTGCTCGTTTCGAGGTTTCGGAGTTCTTGGACGAGAGCCTCACCTCCGGACCTCAGGACCCTTTGTGCTTTGACTCGGTCTGCGGACTAAGTCTTGTTTTCTCATCCCGGAGGGAGGGAGAGGTCTTGTAGACCATCTCTCAGTGGTCGTAGACTACTTTTCGTGGTCATAGGCCACTGTTCCCATTTGGAGACTGATTTTCGATTTTCGAAGCCATCGGTCGTGCGCCTTGGCTCGGGACCGCTTAACATTCTCCGTTTGGCACGATTTTTGGAAAACACCTTGTTTCCTTTGTCTAGAGGGACACTGTGGTCCGGGAGACCACTTTTGTGGTCATACGCCACCTTTTGTGCTCAACAGCCAATTTTCGAGGCCCCCGGCTGCGCGCTTTGCCTCCCGAACTCTTGTTTTGCATCTGTGTTGGTTCATTTTTGGCATGATCCTTGTTTTCCTTGTTTGGGAAGTAGTACAATGGTGGGAAACCAGCTTTCTCCTTGGAAACCACTTTTCTCCCCGCCAGCCGATTTTCTAGTCGGGAAGTTGGTTTTCTTGATCCTTGGGCCACATTTTCTGGTTTTCCACCCCACCATTGGCTTGCTTTCAATGTGGAGACCACCATTTGCCCTGGCCGACCACTTTTTATCTGGGAAACCACTTGCCCTGGTAGGCCGACCAGGGAAAGTGGTCAGTCGACCACCTTTTCTGGTCTGCTGATTTCCTCCTGTTTTGTTAGATTGTGTGGATGCCAGCTGTGCCAGCTGGAAGACACAGATTGTATCCTCCATAGTATGGAGGATTTACAACCAAGTTTTTAGCTTCTTGAGGAAGCTTTGGCTTCAAACCTCTATGAGAGAGGCCCTCCCTCTCCTTTCACCATGTTTTGAATTTGGTCTAAGGCTTGAGCATATATCTCTCCATATCTCTCTCTCTTTCTCTCTTTATGTTGTGGTTTTGCTTCACACTTGTGCACACAATCTCTCTTACCTTATAGCTGAGTTGTTAGAGGGTCTTGAGGGAGTTTAAGAGTTGGCTTTTGGTCCCAAAACTTGCTGGTTTTGCTGAGCTTCAAAGGTAACTCCTTTTCCCTCTTTTTAAGCTCTATTTTGATCATTCTCTTAGCCATGCTTGCATGCATATTTAGGATTTATTGTCAAATGAAAAAAGCTTCATATTTAAGTGTTTTTTATGTTTGTTTAAGGCTCTTTTGGTGTTGAGGGTCATCTACCCTCTTGCATGCTCTATTTAGCCTTGTTTTGTGTCATGCCATGAGACCTTTGTGTTGATCTTTGCTTGGCCTTTTAGCCACTAAAATCCAACGAATTTTCAGTGGTTGGAATATGGTTTTGAGGGCCTAAATCAGAGAGGGGAGACCCTCTCTCTTTTGGCCTTGTTTGTTTGCATTTTTGGCCCTTCAAAGGAGCACATACTTTCATACTTCCAAGGCTTGGTTCAGGTCTTTTTTGGTGACTTTTGGGACCTGCCTAGACTTTGTCTATGGCTGGTTTGGTCACCTTGTGTTTGCGTCTTGCATGTGTAGAATAATCCCTTTCATGGCTTATCAAAGTAGCACCTCATTCTTGCATGTGTTGGTCATGTTTCAGTGGGTTTTTGGCCATCATTTGGCATGCCATGATTCTGTTTTTGGCTGGTTTGGTAGCCTCTCATGTGCTTCATATGCTTGTAGTGTAAATCATGTTAACTAGCTCGAAATGCATGATGTTTTGGCCCTCCATTCTAGCATATTTTGGCCTTGATCCAAACTAATTTTGTTCATATTTTGGGTTGCCTTAGCTCTTTTTTGAGTCCTCTTGGTCGAATGATGCTTTCCATGCATGTTTGTAGTGTAATAGCCTTGCCTAGCTTTGAGTTTTTGAGGTCCCTAACATGGCTTACTTGAGTTGTTTGCATGCTGTGGCCTCATCTCTAACATGATTTCAGTTTGTGTAATGTGGCCATACCCTCACATTGGTCACTCTTTCAATGCTTTGAAGAGTTAGTGTTTCATGCCTTAAGAATAGGTCATTGTGCATGCCATCATGCTTAGGCCTTTGGGCTATTATTTCAGTGTTTATTTGGGGTTATTTTGGCATGCCTCAGATCTGTTTTGACTTGGTTCGATCATCCCATGCATGCCTAATACACTTGTAGTATAAATCACACAAACTAGTCTTGTTTGCTTTATGAAGTAGCATGTCATTCTAGGTTTTTTTTTTCCATTTCAGCATGTTTTTGGTGATGTTTTGCCATGTCATGACTCTGTTTTAGTTCGGTTTGGTTGGCTCTTGCATGCTCCGTGCACTTGTAATGCATTTCCATGAAATAGCCCAACATGTATCAAGCTTTAACATGTCGTTCTAGTATGCTTTTGGCTTGACTTTAAGAAGATTTTGTCCATGATTTACCATGCTCTGGGACTGTTTTTGGTTACATTGGTCATATGCTTCATGTTTTGCATAGTTGTAGTACAAATGCATAGCTTTGGGTGCCATTGCATGCCTCATTTGTGTTGATTGGGTGATTTGGCATCATTTCCCATGATATTTCAGAGCATTTAGGCCTGCCATATTCCCAATTCTTTCACCCTTTGGGTGCCTCTAAGGGTTGTCTATTGTTACTTAGCTTATAGGCCAATGCATGTGCATGCATGCCTTGCATTTGGTGCCTTAGTTTTAGTGTTTTGGCCACTGATTTGGGTGTGGCTGAGGCCCATCCATTTTGGTTTAAGTCCATTTTGCATTGGGTATGCCATTGTAGTTCATAGCATTGAGTATGCCATGTTGTCGCATGATTGATCATTGCATTGTGCATGCCTTGTTCATCTCATTGTGTATATTAGTTCCACGTGCATTGTGTATGCTAATGCCATGAGCATTGTGCATACCATGTAGCTTATAGCATTGTGTATGCTAGTTGCATGTTTGCATGTTATCCCTTGTATGTTTGCATCACTTAGTTGCATTACATTAGGATTGCATGCTAGAGTTGCATTTGTGCATGCCATGTTTGTTGCATTGTGTTTGAGATAGGAGTTAGCCCAAACACGAGAAATGAGGGACGTCTCGTACTCAAAGTGACGAAACGTGTCTCGATTCCCGGTCGCCGACACTCTTGACTACCCATGACAGAGTTGTTGGCTTTAGGTGTTTATGTGTGCATTCATTTCATATTGAGTCGTGCAATTCGACTCCTCGGCCATCATGCATCAAAATGCGTGATTGGTGGCTCGAGAGTCGAGGACTACACTCCCTTGAGCTTATGCAATGATGAGGAGAATGGTCGTGCACACAAGTGTTGCAAATACTTTGCCGTGCATCTCTCTTTCCCTTTGTTGCAGAAAACCAGAAACCAGGAGAGGAAATTGGTCGGCCAACCAAGTTTACTGGCAGGTCGACCACTTTTTTTGGTTTCCACCACAAAAGGTGGTCGGCAGGTGGTCACCCATGCCCATAAGCTGGTCGGCAGCCTTCCCACATATTCCCAGGATGGAGTTTCATCTCTCTGGAGCTTTGTGCAAGTTTCTGAGATCAATTGCAAACAAAGACGAGTTGGGGCGTCGCGAAGGATTTCCGAACGAGGCAACTCGAGCATGTATGCATCCTTGGTCATCCAAAGTAGAGCTATGACAGCCTATTTCATTTGGTTTACATGCTTATTTAGATTGCTTACTTAGTTAATGTTGTGTAATAAATAGCTGTAGCGTATTATTCATTTCGTTGTGCAATAACTAGTTTAATTAGATTAGCTTAGATTAGCTAGTTGGTTTTGTATTATTTATTCGGACCCTCCATCGAGAGGGCGAACTTTGTAGTAAGTGTACGTGTGTGTGCTGCATGTCTTCCAACCCCACGTCTTTTTCCCTTTTATTTACCAGCTTACGATGATTAGTTTTAGGGCATGTTTCAATTAGCATCCTTATGCTTCGTATGTTTGCATTCATTCATCTGTCTTGCATGCACCGGGCTCGACGCATCATACTAACTGCATTGTATTTCAATTTCGAGTTAAATATATGTTATCTGTAGCATCTCATATGTCATCTTAGAATAGTCGAGCCTATCTTAGTTGCATTTTGTATATGTTACATTAGGTATTCTTGACATAGCTAGGATCATGCATTGATTTCTAACATAGCTTTTGTTTTGGCTCGGAGTACTCGGTAAGTGTTTATGCTTTAGCATCCTTGCATGTGTGTGAGTGACTGCCATGATAGCATGCTTGCTATGAGGCTAACTGCTTACGTGATATATAACTGCCTGAATGCCTGTGGGTGAATGTTGGGTTACTTGAATTGGAAAAATTCATTGATTGCGAGTTTTAAGCCCACTTGAGAGTGGCAAACCACCATGTTTTCTAAGCCCACTTAAGGGTGGCAAAATCCGCATTTTAGCCTACTTGCGAGTAGCAAACTGCTTTAAAAAAAAAAACATGAGATGTTTTGTTCCAACTTAGACGATCCAGTCTATACTTGTATGCTGTGCGCATCACGTAGCAATTCTAGGCTAATAAACCGAAATAAGAGCACATATGTTTTCAAAAACAAGATATCATGTTTAGTAGTGGTCGATCTTTGATCGGGCGAGTGGGGGTGCTCATTGCATGACCTTCCCCAATCGTCCCCAAGTTCCCGAGTCGAGGCAACTTTGGTGATGACGGACACGAGACCTTAGGCACGAGTCAGGGTTTCCTAAATTCCCCCAAAATAAAATATTTAGGTGGCGACTTTGTATTTGGCAAAGCAGTCCATGTTTGGCACTTCTTTCTAAAAATCAGTTTTTCAAAATGATTTGCCGGATTTGGACTTTTTGGTAATTTATCAATCTCGTATTGCACTTTGCGAGATCAGATTAAGAACCGTGACATTGAGTCCGAACTGTAGTAAGCCCAATGAACAAAACGGGATTTTCCCAGGACGTTCAGGCGCGTCTACAGATATACATGGGTATTATTTTTAGCACACAAAAATAAAGCTTTTTATAATTTCTCAAGATTTTGTAAAAGAATTCAAAATGAAAAAAATCTTAATATTTGTAGTATCAGAAGTGATCATGGTAAAGAATTTGAAAATGATGATTTCATTATGTTTTGTGATGAGTTTGGAATTAATTATAACTTTTCCGCCCTTAGAACTCCTTAACAAAATGGTGTAGTTGAAAGAAAAAATAGAACTCTTGAAGAAATAAACCGTACTATGCTTTGTGAAAATAATTTGCCTAAATATTTATGGGCAGAAGTTGTTAACACTGCATGCTATGTTGTAAATCGAGCTAGGATTAGATCTATTCTTAAGAAAACCTCTTATGAAATTTGGAAAGGTAAAAAATATAATATTAGTCACTTGCGTGCATTTGGTTGTAAATACTTTGTATTAATTTAGGAAAATTTGATGTTAAATCGGATAAAGCTATATTTCTTGGATATTCAATTTCCAGTAAAGTCTATAGAGTATTTAATAAAAGAACTCTACTTGTTGAAGAATTTGTGCATATTGTTTTTGATGAATCTAATAACATTATTTCTAAGAATCTTGTAAGTAATGATATTATAGAAAAACAACCAAGCATGGAGAATATTTATATAAAAGAAAATGAAGAAAATCCATTACGCGAACATAAAGAAGAAATGACAATTGAAAAACTTCAAGAAATATATGCTCTTCTAAAAAACGTCTCAAATTTACCAAAAGAATGGAAGTATGTTCATGGCTACCCCAAAGATCTCATCATAGGTGATGCGGTGGAAGGTATAAAAACTCGTTCCTCTATTAAAAATGTTTGTGGTAACTTAGTGTTTGTTTCACAAATTGAACCAAAATCATTTTAAAAAGCTGAAAATGATGAAAACTAGATTTTAGCAATGCAAGAAAAATTAAATCAATTTGAAAGGAATGAAGTTTGGTTTTTAACTCCTCGACCTAAGGATCATTCTGTTGTTGGTACAAAATGGATTTTTCAAAATAAAATGGATGAATTCGGAGTTGTTACTAGAAATAAAGCTAGATTAGCAGCTCAAGGTTATAATCAAGAAGAGGGCATTGATTTTGTTGAAACTTTTGCACCAGTTGCTAGACTTAAAGCTATTAGAATGTTACTTACTTTTGCATGTTTTAAAGATTTTAAATTATATCAAATGGATGTTAAAAGTGCTTTTTTAAATGGGTACATTTCGGAGGAAGTTTATGTTGAACAACTTCCCGGTTTTGAAAATCATAAATACCCGGATCATATTTTCAAACTTTCAAAAGCCTTATATGGCTTAAAACAAACTTCTAGAGCTTGGTATGAAAGATTGAGTAATTTTCTACTTAAAGGTTTTTGTAGAGGAAAAATTGATGCAATACTTTTTATAAAAATCAAAAAGGAAGATATGCTAATTGTTCAAATTTATGTTGATCATATCATTATTGGTGCTACTAATGAAAATTTGTGTAAAGGGTTTCCTAAAGATATGCATGGTGAATTTGAAATGAGTATTATGGGGGAATTTAATTACTTCATTGGTCTACAAATTAAACAAACTAATGATGGGATTCATTTAAATCAAACGAAATATATCAAGGATCTACTCAAAAGGTTTGAACTGGAATCGTCAAAGCCTGCAGCAACTCCAATAAGCACATCAATAAAAATCGATAAAGATGAGCAATGTAAACCTGTAGATGAAAAGAAATATCGAGGTATGATTGGTTCTCTACTCTATCTTACTGCAAGTAGACCCGATATAATGTTTAGTATTTGTATGTGCACACGTTTTCAATCCGCACTGAAAGAGTCACACATCATCGCAGTCAAACGTATTTTCAGATATCTTGTTAGCACTCTAAATTTGGGATTATGGTATCCTAAGAGAACCACTTTTGAACTTTTGGTTACTCATATGCCAACTTTGCGAGATGTAGGCTTGACTGAAAAAGCACTAGTGGCACTTGTCATTTTCTTGAACATTCTTTCATTTCTTGGTTTTGCAAAAAATAAAACTTAGTGGCTCTTTCAACTACTGACGCAGAATACATTGCCGCTGCTGAGTGTTGTACACAATTACTTTGGATGAAACAACAACTTCAAGATTTTGGACTTCACTATGATCATATTCCTATAAAATGTGACAAGACAAGTGCCATTAACCTTTTAAAAAATCCTATTCAGCACTGACACACTAAACACATTGAAATAAGACATCATTTTCTAAGAGATCATGTACTCAAAGGTGACATTGAACTCAAATTTGTGCTTACAAATCGTTATTTAGCTGACATATTTACCAAGCCTCTAAATGAAGAACAATTTTGTTATATTAGAACTGAACTCGGTATGATAAATACTCCAATATAATGTTTATATTAAAAAAAATTTATAAATAAAAAAATATATATACATATATAATAATAATGATAATAAATAATTAAATAAAATAACTATAGTAATAATAATAATTATTATAAAAAATAATAATAATAATAATAAAAAATTATATGCATATGTATACATATATTCTCTCTCTCTCTCTCACCCGCTCCGTCTCTATCTCTCACTCGCTCACTCCCTTACTCTCTGTTTTCTCTTTCTTTTACTCTTTCGCTCTCCCTTTCTTCCTCTCATCCTCAGCCGACACCATCTTCATCCTCACTATCGTCTACAACCAGCTCTACCATCCATAACATCATCCATCACTTTCATCACTACCATCATCCACCCAAATCCCTCACCAATCTACCGAGATCCATCACTACTTTACCCAAAATCTGCATCACCATCATTGCCGATTCATCAAGTTCCATCACCGATCCATCAAGATCTGTGACTGATCCATCCAGATCCGTGACTAATCCATCAAGATCCATTGTCGATCTACAAAAATTCATCACCGATCTACACGATCTGCTCCATTTTTTCCGATCATTAAGGTCATCACCGATCAACATGTTAAAATTCTGTTTGCACTGTGTTATATTTTTTTACTTGTTGTATGTGCTCCAAACTTTCTTGAATTTAATAATGATTGCTTCTACCTTGTCTGAAGAAATTGTTTTTATTTTTATTTTCTCCTTTTATGCTAGTGCACTTGGTGTAATTGTTTATGGTCGGATCTTAATGGCCCTTGGTATTATAGATTGGTAATTTGTTTCTTCAAATTTATGTAATTTTTAGTGCATTAATTTAGGAGGAGACTCATATATTTTGAGATTAACAATTATTATAAAAATAAATAAATAAATAAATAAATAAAAGGGACGTATGTATATTCTGTGCATAATTTTAGGGGGAGCATATATATATATATATATTTTCCTTATTTGCACTACTTCTTATTTGCACCACTAAATTTTTTTTTGCAAAGACAGAATTTATATAAATTAAAAAAAAAGGAAGGCGAAATGCTTGCAATTTTATTTCAGAATGAGAAAATATTACTCGATTACATGTAAGTTTTCAGAAGGCTTCACAAATTTTTTCCATTTCACTTCTCTCAACAATTTTTCATGAGCCTCTTTTACATGCCTTTCTCTATTTTCGACTTCTGTGAGTCTTGGCATTATAACCGATGCATAATATTGCACCGCATTCTCCAACTGTGCATTTTTCCTTTTTAGCTCTTTCTTCTCCTTACACATATTAACCAGTTGTTATTTTAACAAGTACACCTCATCTCTCTATTGTTGATTTTCTTGTACTCTTGCTTGTAATCATTGCGCCATATTGGAAACTGCAGTCATTGCCTATGTACTAAGAGCCATAGTATTATTAATAGTATCGATATCATTTTGATTATCAATAACACTAGGACCCTCGTTTACAGGAATAGGGTGTGCCTGCACCACTGGTAAGCTCTCATTTGCCTGCATTACAGGCACCTCATATATGTCCGAACCATTGATGGCTAAGATAAGGAAAGACATGATTACAGAAGAAGGTAAAATAAATTTTTCTCTCCAACACTTGATAATTTCGTATCTTTGTCTATCATTTGTGTCACTTTTTATACATTCCATTGATCCAATACTCGATGCATATCTGCTCAAATCTTTTGTTTGTCAACATTTTGTGTGCTCGAGATGCTCCAAAATTCCCACAATGATTCAGACAAGACAGAAGGACCATTATTATCTTTTTGGCATCTCAGATTATTTTATCAAATGTGTTTGTTTCCTATCTCCATATTTTATTTTAATGATGTCAAAGGGGGAGAAAAAATATGATTTTGAATTGCTGTGCATGCATACATGCGTTTTAAATATTTTATGTTGCAAAATTATCAAATAACTTGTTGATTTTTGTTTTGTGTCAAATCCATACAAATATTACCATCATCAAAAAGGGAGAGATTGTTAATCTTATTGTTTAATTTTGATGATGTCTAAAATATTATTTGACACAAAATATTATCTGTTTAAAATATAAGTTATATGATATATTTGTTATAAATTTTAATTAAATGAAAATATTTTGAAAATATTACTATTCATGATTTTGAAAAAATTCGGCTGATCACTATTCACTTTTTGACAAAATTAAAATTGATTAGTTGTATCTTTTTGACAAATGTGATTTTAGTGAGTTGTCATCTTTTGACAAATTTAATATACTCACATGGGATGATTGGTTACTTTTATTTGAGTGTATTTATAATCTCTTCAACAATTACAAAATTTTTAGAAGGGATATATATATATATAATATAAAAAGAAATGGTTGCAAAATTGCAACATATTCACATGTTGAATTTTAACTCACATGTTGAAATTTGAAATTAAATGTTAAAGCTACATCTTTATATAAATTAATGTGGACTTTGTAGGAATTTTTTACCTCATTTCTTTATATATTAGTCAAAACTCACATGTTTATGAGTTTTGTTCAAATTTCAGCCACAATGTTTGACAAAAAGGAAAAGGTGCCTCATGATGAAAAGTTGAAACAAATAGATGCCTTATGATTTGGCAGAGGAGCGTCTGCCTCTCCAATGGGTATATTTTTGGGTATAAATAGAAGTGTTTTGTGTGAAGAAAATTAAGAACTTGAAGAGAAAAAATTTCTGTGTGCTCTAAAATTTTGAGTATATTGTATTTTGCTCTTTCACTTTCAAATCTAAGTGTAGCTTTTGTTCTTATACATTCATATTTACTATTTGTAAGAGAATTATTGTAAAAGAGGGAATAAGTACCACTTATTTTTATTTATTATTTTTGTGAGAGATTTTTATAAGGGTGAGACATTTATTGTTGAATAAGGCTCAATAGATAAGAATAAGTCCTGTGTAAAATCCACAAGCTTGGTGAAGACTTGGTGGTGTATTAATTCATTTTGATAGTAAAGAAATTCTCAAGGAGGTTCCTTGGGGAGTGGACGTAGGCCTGGCGTACCGAACCACTATAAATCTCAGTGTTTGATTTTCTCTCTCTATCTCTCTTATTTTTTATATTGATAATTATTATTTTGTTTTTTATTTGTCAAAATTCTGAATATTGTTTTTATAAATTTTAATATTGTAAAATTTTTTAAATAACCCAATTCACCCTTCCTCTTGGGTTGCCTATCTGGGATAACGGTTATCGGTGCTATAATCCTGCCACCAAAAAGCTATATATGTCTAGATATATCACCTTTTTAGAAAAACTACCCTACTACACTATACCTTCTACTTTTTTGAAAAACTACCATACTATACTATACCTTCGACCCATGTCCCTATTACCAAGGATGAATTGGTTCACGTTGACCCATTTCCTCCTAATGTTTCTCCTGATGAGTTTGTTTCTGATCTTAAGGTCTCTATTTTGCCTCTTACTAGTACTTCTGATATCTCGCCAGCTACTTCCTCTCCAACTCCCGTTTTCCTTGCTCTTCTTCTTGTTTATTAGCGCCGCAAAGCACTTCCGAGCTCGTCTGTCTCTAGCTCTACTGTCCCTCTAGCTATTTCTTTGGATCTTGCTCCTTCTACACATCACTTTCCAAAGTGAGACCATCATCCTCCGAACTGGTACGGTTTTGGTAATACATGTTTTTTTCTTTTCTATCAGTATTTTCTTTCTTGTCTTCATACTTATTTTGAGCCCAGGTCATACAAGGAAGCTTGTCATTATCCTAATTGGATTGCTGCTATGAATAACGAGTTAACTATTTTGATTAACACTCAGACTTAGGATTTGGTTCCATTACCTGCTAACAGGAATGTTGTAGGCTATAAATGGGTCTATAAGGTCAAAACCCTTTCTGATGGTTCTTTGGAATGGTACAAAGCTCGTTTGATTGCCCAGGGCTTTTTCTCAGGAGTATGGGATTAATTACGATGAGACTTTTGCCTCCGTTGCCAAAATGACTACTGTTCGTATTTTTATCTTTGTTGCTGCTGCCCATCACTGGCCTTTGTTTCAACTAGATGTCAAAAGTGTTTTTCTGAATGGACATCTTGCTGAAGAAGTGTATATGCGCCCTCCACCAGGTCTCTCTCACTTTCCTGGTGTTGTTTGTCGTCTTCGTCGTGCTCTATATGGTCTTAAACAGTCTCCTTATGCTTGGTATGAGCGATTTTACTCTGTTGCACTTTAGCTTGGTTTTTGCCCTAGCCATCATAATTGTGCTCTTTTTTTTTTGGCGCACTTCTGTTGGCCTTGTTCTCCTTTTCTTATATGTGGATGATATGATCATTACTGGCTTTGATTATAGTACTATTGAGAAGGTTAAGCATCATTTTCTTCAGGAGTTCGAGATGAAGGATTTGGGGTTTCTTCAGTATTTTCTTGGTATTAAGGTTGCTACTTCTCCTACTGGGTATTTTCTCTCTCAGACTAAATATGCCCGTGATATTTTTTCTCGTGCCAATCTCACTGATGACAAAATTGTCAATACTTATCTTGAGTTGCATGCTAAGTTTTCTACTTCTAATGGCATTCCTTTTAAGGATCTCACTTTGTATCGCGAGTTGGTTGGGTGCCTTGGTTACCTCACCATTACTCGTCCAGATATCTCCTATGCTATGCACATTCTCAGTCAGTTTGTTTCTGCTCCTCGTTCTACACATTAAGTTGTCTTACTCCATACTCTGCGCTACCTTCATGGCACTTTGTTGCAATGTTTGTTGTTATTTGCCTTTTCGGATTTGACTCTTCATGCCTATGCTGACGCTAGTTGGGCAGGTGACATCGCTGATTGCAAATCCACTTCTAGTCTTTGTGTTTTCCTCGGCGATTCTCTCATATCTTGGAAGAGTAAGAAATAGTCTGTTATTGCTCGTTCTACCACTGAGGCTGAGTATCGTGCCATGGCTCATGCTACTTCTAACATTGTTTGGCTTTGATGGTTTCTTTCTGATATGTGTGTCTCTCTTTCTGATCCAATTTCGTTATATTGTGATAATCAGAGTGCTGTCCAAATTGCCCATAATTCAGTCTTCCATAAGCGGACCAAGCATATTGAAAATAGATTGTCACTTTGTCAGATAACATCTTCAGGCTGGCACTATTACTCTCCCTTTTGTTCCCTCCTCTTTTCAGTTGGCCAATTTTTTACGAAGACTCACACTGTTGCTTGTTTTCATTTTCTTCTTGGCAAACTTTCGATACTTTCTACGCTTTCATCCTCAGTTTGAGAGGGGTGTAAATTATTGTAGTTATATTATTCGTTAAGGATACTTTAGCCCTTTAGGTTGTTAGGGTTTTATTCTATTAGCTTATATATTTGTTTTTTTTTTTTTGGGTAAATCGGAAGAAAAGAAACAACAAATAGAGGCTAAGCCCTCTCTCTTGACATCCCTATCATGTCTGAAACTAAGATACTTCAAATCTCAGCCGGTGGATCATTCATCACCAGCATCTCTTCTGGTTGGTCAGCTCCCATTTTAGCCAAAGCATCAGCACATAAATTCCCTTCCTTCCAAACATGCTGCATAGTGCATACATAACCATTAAAAAGGATTTGAATATCTTTCACAAGACTTTTAAAGGGGCATTTGTCACTGATCTCCTCTTGCACCAATTGCACTACCCGTGTAGCGTCGGACTCAATGATCACATTGTTCAATCCTTTATGCAAGATAGTAGTAAGGACCTTGTAGACAACCCATAGTTCAGCTTCTAAGCTTGTCCCACTTTGCAATTTACTGTAGTACCCACACACCCAAGCACCTCTTTCATCTCTAATCAGTCCACCAAATCCTCCAGCTCCTCCAATTCACCTGCTGCCATCAGTGTAAAGTTTTAGTCTACCTGCAGGTGGTAAATTTCAAATGATTAGTCTATAAGAAGGTCTGGGGTTAGATATTGAATGAATAAAAGCTTGGTTAATCTCTCTAAAGTAATCCAAGATAAATTTAACACTCTCTTGGATGAAAATAGATTTTTCCTTGAAAATCTTAAAGTTTTTGTTTTTCCAGATTTTCCATAAAGCAATAACAAACACAGTTTGCCAAGAGGTATTTGCATTAAAATGTTTTTTATTTTGAGAATTACTCTTGAGCCATTCTAGCCAAGATTTCCGCATCATATCTAGGTACCAGTGCTTGTTAAAAATGGCTAACCACACTTTCTTAGCCTTATAACAATCCCTAAAGAGGTGAGACATATCCTCAATCCCACAACAGTTAGGGCATTGAGGATTATCAGTTAGACTTCTCTTGAGACGCATTTGATTAGTGAGAAGTTTTCCATGGAAGATAGTCTATAAAAAACCTTTAAGCTTTTGAGGCAATTTGAACTTCCAAATCCAGCCCCAATCTTTCTCATTATCAAGAGTCCCAATGAGGAGATTGTAAATAGAGGACACAGTAAAGGATCCATCAAGTGATCCTTTCCACTCAGGACTATTCTTCTCAAAGATAGAAGGGGAGGGTTTCCCTAGAATCACATGAGCAATACAGGTTGGGAAATTTCTATAGATAGCATCCTCATCCCAATTACCATCAACTGTTAACAGGTCACACACCCTGTTAATATTGGTATGATCAAGAGAAGTAGGTTGGTTAGATGTAGCCACAAGATCCTCAAAGGACTTGTTGTCACACCACCAATCTTTCCACACATCCACAGTCTGCCCATTCCCAACATTCCAAGTTACACCTTTTCTCAATATATTTTTGGTAGACATAATGCCTCTTCATAAGTAAGAGGCTTTTCTGCCTTTATTCCAAGCATGAAGGGAGGTGTTTTTTAGGTATTTATCTTTCAAAACTTTACACCGCATGCCTTCTTTGTTGTTTAGAAGGTGCTAGCCCAACTTAGTCAACAAAGCCAAATTCTGATCCTTGGCCTTTTTAATGGCCAACCACCATGTTTTTGCATAATGCACACAACATCCCAATTAACGAGATGAATTTTCTTTATTTCCTGGGTATCACCCCATAGAAAGTTTCTATTTAACCTGTCAATGTCATTACTCACCTTTTTAGGTAGTAACATGGTTTACATAGTATACGAAGGAATGACAGAATTGACAAATTTGATGAGTGTGGCTTTGCCTGTTATAGATAAAGTATTGGCTTTCCACCCAGCCAATCTTTTTTGCATTTTCTCCAAGTTCTCATGGAAATGGCTTCTACTCACTCTGCCATGAATGAGTGGAACCTCCAGGTATTTCCTAAGATCAGAGGTTAAGGGAATACCATATTTGGTACTTAACTCTTTGGCCTGCCTTCTCTCAATATTGGGAGAGACATAAAGTTTGGATTTATGGGGATTGAGTCTCAATCCAGAGATATCACATAATTCCTCTATGACTTCCATAATGGTATTGCAAGTAGTCATGGAAGCTTGGCCAAAAAGCATAAGATCATCAGCAAAAAACAAATGGGTGAGACTAGGCCTACCTTTAGTGAACTTTAGCCCTTTCCAATTTTTATTATCAGCTTTGAAGTTTATCATATTAGAAAGTCTCTCCATGCATAAGATGAAAATATAAGGGGATAGTGGGTCACCTTGTCGCAAACATTTATTAGGTTGAAAGTCCTCAAGAGGTTCACCATTCCAAATAATAGTAGTTTTCACATTAGTAACACAACACATAATAAATTCAATCAAGTTGTTGTCAAAATTGAACTCCTCAAGAATTTGTTTTAAAAAGTCCCAAGAGATTTTGTCATACGCCTTTTCCAAATCAATTTTCAAAATCATGCCCCCTTGTTTCCCTTTTTCGATGTTCAAAGAGTGAATTATTTCTTGAGAGATAATGATATTATCACTAGCATGCCTACCAAGTATAAAACTGCACTGATTGGGTCTAACAAGTTTCCTCAATAAAGGTAAAATTCTACTTACAATAATTTTGGAAATAATTTTGTAAGTCACATTGTAAAGGCTAATAGGCCTAAACTATTTAAGATTCTCAGGATTTTCAATCTTAGGAATTAAGGCAACAAGAGTTCTATTAACTTAAAAAGGAATATGCCTATTAAGGAAGTAGTTTTTCACAAAGTCACAAACAGAAGGGCCAATGGTAGACCAGTAGGTATGGTAGAAGATAGCTTGAAACCCATCTCTGCCAGGGGCTTTAAAGGCATTGATATGTTGCACAACCTTCCAAATTTCCTCATCAGTGACAGTGCTATTAAGTTGGGCATTATTAGCATCACTAAGTTTATATCTTACCAGATTATTCCAATGCTCAAGAAAAATGGGAAGGGAGTAGCTGAACAGGTTAACAAAGAATTTAGTAATCATAGACTTAAGCATGTTGGGTTGCTCAACCCAAGCACCATCTTCATTCTTAAAGATCTCAATCCTCCTCTTTTTTCTTTTGGCCAGGGTTGTGAGGTGAAAGAATTTAGTGTTTCTCTCCCCCTGAGTGATCCAATTGGATCTAGATTTTTGAAACCACAAAAGTTCTTCCTGGTATAAAATTTTGTTGTATTGATCAACAAGATCCAATTCAAGATTATGAAGATTATGAGAATAGAGAGTTGCTTGGGATTTTTGTATGCCTTCAATTCTCCCAAGTAACCATCTCTTCTTGCGAAATATGTTACTAAAAATATCTTTGTTCCAAATACTAGCATCATGGGCTAAGGTGTCCAGTTTACTACTAAATGATGGGTTGGTTTTAGACCAATTATTATCCACCACTGATTTAAAGCCCTCATGAGAAATCCAAGCAGCAAGAAACTTAAAAGGCTTGCAAGTAGGCTTAAAGGGAGACATACCTTGAGTGAACACCATCATAGGAGAATGATCTGAGTAAGCACGAGACAGGTTGTGGACAGATCCTTCTGGAAAGCTAGTTCTCCACTCAGTGTTACACATGGCTCTATCTAATCTGACCATGGTGTTAGCCCAACCCTTTCTATTGTTAGACCAAGTCAGTCTAGGTCTTGAGCATCCCAGATCCATTAGGTTGCAAGTGTTCATCATTTCATTGAATTTCCTACTCCTCATTTGATCCTGACTCTGATTGAGGTTTGGAATTCCCAATAGACTTCATTTCTCATTAGAGGTGGAGAAAGCATTGAAATCCCCAGCCACCAGCCAAGGTTGGGTCATGTTCTGTGAAATAGTTTCCAGGTGCTCCTATAACTCATCCCGTTTGTTGCTATTCGGGCTTGCATAAACTACTGAAAGTAGCTAATCTGGAAAATCTTGCCTTGATATTGTTGCCGTGATTAGTTGAGAGTTAGCCTCTACAACTCTAACATTAACAACATTAGGATTCCATACCATCCAAATAGCTTCACTACGCCCAATTAGATCCACACGTGCAGAGGTAGTGAACCCCATGTAGTTGAAGAACATTCCCATAGAATTAAATTCCACCTTAGTCTCCATAAGGATAAGCAGGTCTGGTTTATGGATTTGAACTAATTCCCTCATATTTCTTTTGAACCTCTTGTTACTTGCACCTCTGCAATTCCAAATCAGAAAATCCATGGAAGGTATGCCTTGGTTAGGTAGTGGGTTCTGGTCCTCAAGAGCCAGATAGCCCTTTACTGCTTTGAAGTTGGCTTCTATCGATTTCAGGGGGGATATCAAGATGTAGTGTTGGTCCTGATTTGCTTTTATTTGTCTCTACGGTTGTATGCTCACCTTTACTTTCTCGTTCCACCATTCTGAAGTGATGAGATGATATACTTATTTCCTTGGTGTGAGACACACGAAAACTCTGTTCTGACTCAACCTGTGTTGTACCGTTGAGAAGTTCTCCTTTACCTCTTCCATTTTTGTTTGGTGGGTCTTTGTGTTTGGTTCTGTTTGTTTTATGTTTAGGTTGGTTTGGTGGAGTTTGGTTAGTGGTGATGCACAACTGGGTATTTGATGGCCGGTGGCTAGTGGAGGTTGATTGATTGGTTGGTATGTGATTAATGTGGCTAGAATGGATTGCAAACTCTCCTATCTCTAGACCTGCTACTTGATTCGGAATCTTCATGTCAGTTACTCCTTTCTTGCCTAGTCTGATTTCCTTTCTTTTTTTATCTGTAGCCATTTCAGTGCTGTCTCGTTCATTTCTTGTCTTTGTAATTGGTTTGTTCTTATACTTAAAGCCATTTTTGTTTTGGGTTTTGCTACTTAGATTTTTCTCATTCCACAGTATGGGCTTTGTTATCCTTGGTGTGCTCTCTATTTTCTTTAAGAACTTCAAATTTGTTACTGCTTTGGGTACTTTCCCATTTATTCACATTTGGGCTCTTTGGCTTTCTATGTTTATTGGACACTGTCGTCTAGGCCCCATTTCTCGCAATGTTTGCATCGTTTAATTGGTCATTGTTTGTTGGGCCTGACCCATTGCTGGAGTTAGTGTGCAGGCTCTCACTGTCTTCCCCGATTAAAGCTTGACCTAGCTTTTCCAGTGTGCTGCTGGTGTGGTCATTGCAAGATTCTCTCCGAAGCCCAATCCTGCCACAAGAAAAACATAATGAGTGTAGATGCTCATATTTAATTCTATATGTGTATTTACCTATAGAGAAATGTGAAATCAATGGCTTCCTGAGATCCATCTCCACACAAACTTGAGCATATTTCCCTTTTGCCGCCATTGCCGTGTTAATATCGATTTTCAGGGGAACATTTAGTACCTTTGCTATGTGATATAGTACTTTCTCATTGTAGTACTTAATGGGTAAGTTAGGGAATCGCACCCAAATCGCAGTTGTATCCTCTTCAGCTTCATCAGGTTTGAAGTCTTGTTGCCATTTTCTTACCGTTACATAATGGTCTATCACGATCCAAGGGCCACCAATGAAGAATTTTATATAGTCGTCAGCCATATCAAATTTAACTATGAAAAATCCATTACCTATTTCCAAAGCTTCAAAGTTAGCCTACAAACCCCAGATTTTCATAATTTTCATCATAAACAGTTTGTACCCTATTGTTTTCTCCAACAATCTCACAATCAGACATTTCCTCCCCGGCTCTCTAATTTTCTTTAGAAAGGCTAGCGGGAGTTTTACTTTTGGAATTCCTTATTTGTCTTCCTTCATATCCTCTTCTGCTTCTAATTTTTCCTCATCAGGGTTTCCTTCCCATTAGAAGATAAGTCTTCTACATCACCATCGAAATTTTTCTCATTTCGACTCTCATTAAAACGTGATCGGAGAAGTGCTTGCTTGAAAGATTGTGCTGGTGCTGTATTGCCCTCATTAATTTCCATTCGATCTTTAGTTGTGCTTACTGAAAGTTTGCGAAAAAATAATTTATTTTGAAAAACAATTTTTCAAAAAAATGCCACCTAATTACACAATCTAAAATACCTTAATCCTAGCGTTTGATAATACCTCACAAAGCGATCCAAGTGTCTCGCCTCCAAAGTGATTCACCTTGCACCCTCTTAAATTTATTTTGTGTACATTTTTCTACAGACCTTAAAAATTCTGATGGCAAATTTTTGTATCAAATACATTTGATATATATATACAACACATGATAGAGTTTGCATGTAGGTGGGATCCTTAGGGATCTCTATCTTTTAGTTGTGGGGATAAAATAAAAGATGTATCTTTTATCTTAAATATACAGGATACAACTTATCCAATTTTTCATTAATTATCTTTTAAACAGATAATATAGAACTTCCACTAATTGCAATAATGTCCATCAACACATTACAATTAAACCCTAAAAGTAGAGAATTACAAGGGAGGCCCTTTCTTACAATTAATCACAAATTTCCTTCCACCAAACTATATTCCACATGAGCTATTAGGTATGGACAAATGTATCACTATCAAAAGCCCTAACTCATGTAACTGAATTCTAATTTTTTCTTCTTCTAATTGGACCCTAAAAGCATTTTCCAAAAATAGTATTTTTACAATTATATATGTATAAAATATTTTTACGAAAAAGTAACCGACCAGTTTTCTTTTGGTTCAATGCTAATAGGAAAAATTGCTTGAATATACTTTCTCACTTTGAGAATGGTGGATTCCATGTTAAGCGCCTATATAAATCAATTACCACTCACATAACCCAACATATCCGTGTATAGCCTTTGATTCGGTGCCACCGATTGACAATGTCAAAGTTAAATGAATAGTTAATTAATTTATATAAGCCTCTTAGGTCAAAGGAAAATAAGTGTATTGTAATAGAACTATCTTTTAAATTGGCAGTGATCATTCCATAGGTATTCTCAAAACCGATCCTGTTCAGTGCATGTACTTATTGCATAACACTCACTTATTTGCCTAAGGTCACTACCTCAATGATGGCGTTAATCATTCTATCATATAGCAGCAAAACAGATGTAGGTCATAGTAGTGTGACGCCCAATCAACACCCACAGCCTAGAACATTAATTGGGTCTACAAGGCACCAAAAAATCATAACTCCCAACTTTTGGTTCATTAACCATTATCATGTTTTTCTACAATGTTACCCAAGGGACCTTATGTTCACATCATATGTAACATTAAATATAATATTACCCATAATAACAAACAAAATGCAAAATATAAAATGCCAAGCAATTTATATAATCAATTAATAAAGTCAATAAATTGGCTTTTGAGGGCACAAATGCTAACACTTACTTCGATTTCGTTAGGGCTTCCCTTTGGCAGTTGATTAGCACTGCTTTTACCTGGCCCTGTTTCGGTTTCCACTAGCTGAGGCTCATTCATGGCTTCGTCAGCTTGAATGATGGTGCTCTTGATCTTTTTTGTGCTTCGGATGAGATGATCTTTCTCCTCCATTGAGCATCCATGTTCATCTCGTCGATCCATCATTTACAAAGCTTCGTCAACGGTCATTTTCTAGAGAGCGAAAAAAAATTGTAGGGTGGGTATAGTTTCAATCACTACCAAATGAGAGTATATGAGCTTATATATTTGTACTCATTTGATTAATCAATGGACAAGGTTTTCTTCTCTGTTATCAGGAATACCTTTAAATTTGTATATCTATATTTTGCTATGAATATGTAATATTTTTGTAGACATAATGATGTATGATATAGATGACTTTGATTAAAAGGATGTCGATGTATGAATATGGGGTTTCACTAAAAACTTTTGAAATATTTTGAAAGTTTTTGTGTAAAAATGGTCATTTGTTGTTGGTTTTTTGATTGATGAAGAAAATGAGAAAAAATCCCAATTTTTTTTTTATAAAACCCTACTTTGTGATTTTGGGTTTAAAGGAAAGATTTGAAAACAAATGGATATTGTGATGAAATAGAGTTGATGCTATGTTGATACACTTGGAAATCTTATGAGGATATGAATTTTGGGGATTTTATTGTCATGATGAATGATTATGGAAGCTTTTGGAAATTATATGATTGTGATTCCTTTTCTCTATGGATTAAAATGTTTATTTCTTATGAAATTAAATGGAACTCTAGGCAAATTGTTGAATTTTGCAAACTCATGCATCATATTGCATTTCATGGTTTTGAACTCTTATTGGTCCATTGTTTTGGATGTTGGAATATTGGAAAAGGGGAAAACGACATAGTAATCTGGGTAGTGAGTTAGTTTTTGAAATATGTGTTAAGTATTGTATTGATACCTACACGGGGAGTCAAGGTGCCCAATTATCCTATCACGTGCTTGATGCCAGATAAATGTGGGAAATGATGTTTTCAAGGTGCTCAATTGCCTTTCTGTGCTTATTGTCGAAAAATATGAGAAAATGTTTGTTTTAGGTACCCAACTGCCCTTTTGTGCTTGATGCTAGCAAATATGAGACTATTTTGATATATATATATATATATATATGGCTCATACTTTGGGGTTCTAGTGCGTGTTTACCACCCTGTACTTAATATTGGTTTGTTTTGAATAAAGGTGCACTGATGTATCATTCTTTTGCATAGAACAAAAAGATGAATTTTGGGCATGACATTGGATTAACATGATCATACTTATATTAAATGTTTATATATCTCGTTAAATGTATTTCTATTAGGCAATTTTGATCATTCTATCATAATTAACACTTTCAGGCCAAGATGATAGAGTTCTACCATGTTGACTAGATAATGGGGATATTTGGCGGAGCATGGACGCTCGTTTTGATGTACTATTCGCGATATAACTACCTAGCTAACTTGTCTGGATAGTATTCTATTTTGTGTAATTAAGACCTTTGTCTCGAAAGATGTAAGCAATTAGGGTATCCTTATTGAATCTCTCTCTAACTCATTTTTTTTTTGAACGCATCTCTCTCTAACTCTTTGAACTACTAGTGTAATTATTTGTATTTTGGAAAGTTATTAATGTATTGTGGACATGTAATTTTTTGAGAAGTTCAAGAAGAAAGAGAAGTATTTTTAGATCATCGCATTGACGCATTCTATTTATACCTTTATTAAACACTAACTTCTATTATGAAATGAAAATAAAAATAAAAATAAAAGGGTTGATAGTTATAAATGATTAAAATATCGAGGCGTTACAATGAGAGAAGCCCAACCTATATTATTATAGAATTGGACTATCTCCAGTCTAGTCATTAAATTAGACAATCCAGTTTGGTCCATTTTGGGTCCTTCTCGATAATCTAAACCGTTGAATGTGTAGAACTTGGCGAGTATTTCATCTTTACAAAAAATCACATTGATTAGATATCAATAGCAGCTTGATCATATCATATTTGTGTTAACAATTTATTTTTAAAATTATACTTACCATTGACACAAACATAATATCATCAAGTAGCTATTAATATTCGATCAACGTGAGTTTTTGTAAGGATGAAGTACTCGACGATTTTTACATATTTGATGGTTTGAATCACCGATGCAATCTCTGTGGTAGGCTTACGAAGGCCCAACAACACCCTCCAGTCTGATATAGGCGGGAGAGAAGCCATCTCTATTATTATAATGTGTATAACTTGGTGTGAATCACTTTGCTTAACCATGAATAGATGATTTTACTGTCAAAAACCATTTTAATTTAGGGCTAATTTCCTTTCAATCCGAGATTTGGATTGATGGTATTGTTTAGATCTATAAAGTTTATTATAGATTTCATTTTGATAATTCGAATTATTTATTTTATAAGATTTTTTGTGAATATTATCTACACACAAAATTAGACCGACTTGATAATTGTAACATATTCAATTTATTGTATTTGTCTCAAAAAAATAGACGGTAAATATATTTTTGAAAATAAATTTTTTATATTTTCAGTGATAAGCCCTATAAATTGAATACATTATAATTATCAGATCGACCTAATTTTTTATCTAAACAATATACACAATTTGTTTTACAAAAATGAAACTCATTATAAATTCCAAAAGTCCAGGCAGTACCTCATAGTCCAAGGGGCAATCGTTGATTTAAACTAAGAAGTTGCTTCGTAGAAAGCCAACTAATCAACACTTTGGATTCAAATTTCAAAGCACGAAAATAGATTATGAATGTACCAAAAGAGATTGTAAGAGAGAATGAAGTCATTGTATGCTGTTTAAGTTTTCAAACTTTTCCATGCTTCAAACCTCCTTAGGCTACATTTGAGAAGGAGGTTTGGGGCTATTTTAATCACAAAAAAATAAAATAGATTATTTTAGTTATAATAAATAAAACATCACATTTAATTCATAATCATTATATTTTTCTTTTACAAAAAAAGTTTAAAAAGTCAAAAAGTTAAAAAGTTCTTCCTAAATTAAATTTTTTAATTCAGACTAAAATAACTAAAAAATCAAAAAGTCAAAAAGTCAATACATTTTTCAGACGGCGGCCAATAATCTTTGGTTTAAACTAAAGTAAAAAAGTAAAAATCTACCAAATCAATTGGAATTTAATGCACTTGTAGCAAGAATTCAAATTCATGATCATTACTATTTGGAATTTAAGAGATTATTTGGGAAGTACATGTTTAATATATTTTTTAATTTTTTACCAAGATGTATAAAATACGAATTGAGATGGAAGTGGTTTGATAGAGATGTAATATGATTCAAATAATAAGTAATATGATTTAAATAAATAAAATTATTGTGATTCAAATAAAAAAATGTACTAAAATAATATATATTATTTTAATACATGTCAAACAAACCATTAGATTTGTATAAAAATTTAGTAAATTTGTATTTACCTCACTTGAGATTTAAATAAAATATAGTTAATCTTATACTTTAAAAATATAGTTAATTTTATACTTTAAAAATATAGTTAATCTTACACTCTTTAAAAAAGCCAAAAAGAAAAGATATGTTCTATTAAAATATTTTTCATTCGTTAGTCGTATGAATAAATTATTTTTTTTGTCAATCGATAAGAGAGTAATTGCAAGGGTGAAGTACCAATAAATTTTAAATAGTAATTTTTTAAACTGCTGTTGGTTCTTTATTTTTTTTTATAGACCCAAAGGTCCCATTCTAATGTGAATTACACAAATAGATAAGCATAAACATGCGTGTTATGTGTTGAAGTATAAATGTGAATTTTCTCAGAATGTTGAAATTATTAAACGTAACACTCTAAAAAAAACTCTTTTAGTGTATTTTTCTCAAACGTAACACTCTAATGTAACATTCTAAAAACATAACACTCCAATGTAACATACTAAAAAAAATTTTAGTATATTTTTCTCAAACATAACATTCTAATGTAACATTCTAAAACGTAATATTCTAATGTAACACACTAAAAAATTCCTTAGTGTACTTTTCTCAAACGTAACAATGTAACATTCCAAAAAGAACTTTTAACATATTTTTTTTTTCAAATGTAACACTCCAATCAATGTGACATATAAAAGTTTATTTTTCTTGAACGTAACACTCCAATGTAACACATTAAAAAACTTTTCAGTGTATTTTTCTCAAATGTAACAACATAATATTTCTAAAAAATTTCTTAATGTACTTTTCTTAAACGTAACAACATAATATTTCTAAAAAATTTCTTAGTGTACTTTTTTCAAACATAATAACGTAATATTTCTAAAAAACTTTTTAGTGTATTTTTTTCAAACGTAACACTCCAATCAATATAACACACAAAAACTTTTTGGTGTATTTTTTTTAAATATAGTATTCTAATGTAACACCAGAAAATCACACTAATATTATTGTAGATTTCCATATTTGACAACTAACATTTCAGCCATCAATCATTCCAAAAAGAATTTTTCACATCTCACATTTTTATTCTTATCCCAAAAACGAAACCAAAAATTAAAAAAAAAAATTACAAAAAAGCATTCACGTAAATTCAAATGGCTACAAATCAATTAAATATAACTTTTCAAAATAAAAATAAATAATTGATTTTTAAGAAATTTTTTAAGATTAATATTATCCACATAATTACTAGTGTGGAAAATGTCTGATTAAAAAAAATTACATTAAACTAGTTCAAATTATCCAATCCCCATAAATTAATATCACAGTCAAATCCGATCATGGTAATCTCAGGTATTATTTGTCACTTTTGACAACATTTGACCAATTAATATTTATTACTCCATATTTGCATCATAAATGAGGTGGCGCGTGCCACACAATCTCCATGCAATGCGCGTATCATTAACATACCACGTTTGAGGCAGAGTCTCTCAGGGACCTTTTCGTGTAAACAAAACTACTCCAAAAACTCCTCTCATTTCCGTCTCCGTCAGAGAGAGATTTCAGACTCCCCCCGAACTCCGACTCTCTCTCTCTCTCTCTCTCTCTCTCTCTCTCTCTCTCTACGCCTGCAATGCGTACAGCTCTCTTCTCTGTCCTGGTTCTCGATCTCCTCTGCTTTCTCTCTCTACCATATCGCTCCTTCTCTCTCGTAGCCGCTGATTATTCGAACCCTCTCTTGGACGCCAATGTCACCGCCGCAGAATCCAACACCTCGAGATCTAAGGAAGATAGCTTCGCCGACATCATCGATCGGGCTCTAGAAAAGGAGTTCACCGAGAACGACGACCAGTCTCAAGGTTTGCTTAGATCTGAGCTCTCTCTTCTTTCACGTTTAGGTGGTTTTGTCACCTAGGGCTTTGCATTTTTAGAAATTTTTCACTGTTCAGAACTCGACTTCAAAATTGATGACTGTGTGATGTATATAATTCACTTCAATTAAGCATCTGTAGGTAGTATTATTACTATTTGACATCTAATTGACAAGTTTTTCGATCTTATGGCGCTAAAATTTTAAATGAAACTTACAGTTTGTGTTGGTTAATTATATAAGCATAAACACACATATGGCAAGATTAGATAGAAAATATTGGGAGAAATGAAAGCATATCCACTTAGAGAAATGAAAATTTTAGTTTAATTACCTAGACTTTCCATTATCGCGTTCCATTTTTGCGAACCTGACAAGCTTCACGGTGTTATGGTGCCAAAACAACAATGCCCGATTAATACACATTAATGTGTGTTTGGGAGGAAAAAAATTGAGTAAACACCTAATTTTGACATAATACACAAAGTGGTGGCAAGTGGTGGCCCCAAGACTTGAACCCATAATTATTAGGCCAAGTTTTAAGTATTGAACCAATGTTAGTTAGGCCTTGGTTGGGAATAAATTATTTTAGTAACTTTTTAATTTTTTGGTTAAAATATGAAGTAAAAAAAATTAGGCTAGGTTTGGCATAACTTATATAATCCATCTTTTTATCTTTTTATCTTTTTTCCATCACATCATCTCTCTACTTTTCTGCACATCTTTTCGTAAAAAGACAAAAAGTATACTTTTTTAGGACACCCCAAACCAACCCTGAATGATTTTTTGATTTTTTACAAAAAGATGTGCAAAAAGTAAAAAAAAAAAAAAGAAAAAAAGAAATCTTTTGACTTTTTCGTTTAAGTTATAAGTTTTTTGATTTTTTTAGTAACTTTTTTATTTTTAGACTAAAAGCGTTGCATGCCAAACGAGGCTTACTGTTGGTCAATTATGTAAGCATAAACGCTCACATGGCAAAATTAGATAGAAGATACTGGGAAAATGAAAGCATATCTACCAAGGGCAACATTGCAAACTTTTCTTCATCGCGTTCAACTATTGCACCGATTCATTTACCTAAGCAAATAAGAAATGAAAAAACAGATGCTAGGTTTAGTTTTCTTATAGAGAAGTGGAGAGAAAAGGGAAGAAATTTAAGGGTCGGCTAGGATTTTGTTTTAAGTAGTTTTACACCTTGAGGTGAAATGTTATACTTCTCTCTATGTCTCCAAATCACCTCCATTTTTGAGGGGGTAGTTTTGTTGAACACAAAAGCATAATCTCTTCATTTCTCTTCTTACTAAATGAAGCAAACAGTGGAGAGGAGAATGTTCTTAGAAATTTGCGTTCTCTCTCTAACCATATAGTATGTATATGTTTATATATTTTTTTAATTTAGTTCATTTTTTTTAGTTTATTCGTTTGGCAATGGATTTTTTGGCTGAAAAAGCCTAGAAGTCACAAAAAGTCAAAAAACTAAAATGTCATATCTTACACATCAATCAATCACTTTTTCACTCACAACTATCTATTCAACTAAAAATAATTCCAAACACATTAACTTTTTGCACCTCGTAAAAAAGCCAAAAGGCTACTAAAAAAAATCAAGTTTTCAAACGGGGCCACATGTTTACAAATGGCTAATTATGCTGTGATACTTTGTTGGCTTCTAGTAAATTTTATTTTTCTATTGTTTACACTGGTTGACAGAAGTTAAAAGTAATATTGCTGATTATAGTTTCCCTATTTCTTATCCAAGAAATGGCCCTGACTCTTTCTCTTGCAGCTACTGATCCTGGGAGCTTCAACAACAGTGTGGCTGATCAACAGGTTGGCAGTGGTCTTCTTTTTAATATTTGTGAACATTGTAAGCTGACTTTTTGTGTGAGTAACTTGGAAATGTAAGGACAACAAATGTGGAAAGCCAACCCTTTTGTGTCTAGGGGGACATATCTAATTTGGTGCTCTCTCTCTCTCTCTCTCATTTATTCTTTTTCATAACTGTACTTGAACTTCCAAACTATGCTAAGATGAAATGTAGACAGTGCTGCAGTTATTTTGTAGAAGAGATTTGGTAAGATTTTAGTCTAAGAAGTTTAGACACTTTTTAAAAGGTGTTGTGTCTATGCCCAATATCAATACTTGTTAGATACTCCCCGACCTGTGCTGTTATAGATCAGAAGCTCAAGGATGCTTATAAATTGCTGACACTTTAAATGAATAAATTACATAGTAGACTTTAATTGTAACTTCATACAGTTTACTTTTTCTTTGTATAGTGTAACAAAAGCCATCCTTGTGGAGTAGAAATATCAAACATCGATAGCCTAGTGACTTACATTTGTTGTACACCAACAACAGAAGGAGATGTCATTGTTTATAAAAAAAAGGGAAATGAATAGAGGACAAGAATTCCTCTTCAATGCCGTTACACCAAACCAGAAAACATCTATACATCACAAACCGCTTTCTAGTTTTTAGAAATTAAAAAAGGCGAGATCCCTTTGAATAAAGGGAAGATAGATGTCCAAACGACGCAAAATGACACTTTATCTCACAACGACTCAACATCCTCAAACTTGTCCTAAAAAAATTATTGTATTCCTTTCCAGTGATATGCCCCTAAAAATTGCAAATACGACACATTGCCACAGCACTTTGCTCTCTCCTTGAAACCAAATCCTTGAAACTCCATTAGAAGCATTTGAGCGCATTAACTTGGGGGCACCCAATGAATGCTTGCCAGTAAAAATAGACATTGCCATTGCCATTGCCATTGCCATTGCCATTGCCATTTTAATGCTACTGTAATTGGGCAATGTAAGAAGAGATGATTCAAAGATTCCCTATTCTGCCTACAAAAAATGCACCATTGAGAACAAAGACAACGATTAGGCCTCCCTACTTGATATGTGTCATTAGTCAAAATGCTTCCATGAACCAAGGATCACATAAAAAACATGCATTTTGAACATCATGGTACATGTCTGTGTAATTTAGCTCCAAACATTTTTCTTACTTTTTTCCTTACGAGAAAAAGTAAAAAAATATCAAATATAATGAATTAGAACCTAGGAAGAGAGTTTGGTTTGGATTAAATCTTTAAAAAGGTCCGTAATGCATTATAGCTCTACTTATAAAGATATACTTCGTAATATTTTTTAAATGATCAATTTAAATATACAAAATATGTTAAAACTAAGTAGAAATGCAGTTTAATAGATATTCTTTCAGTATATGTCCAATTATTTATGGTATCACTGTCTAGGAGTATTTTAATACATTCTAATTGTGTAATCTATACAAGTCTATCCATATAATACCCTGTTCTAGAGCATGTGGTGTACTATATATCTACTCAATTTTTGCATACTGAAATGATCCGTGTTTGAGGTACTAAAATTGGTCAATTCCTAACTTACAAATGTCTCAAGTGATCCTTCATTTCATTCAACAAAGTTTTAAATCTCAACCACATGGGATTGGCTAAAAGAAATACTCATCTTTTATGTTTTGTTTGATAACTGAAAATGAAAAATATTTTGTTTTCTATTGTGGCTCTCTTAGTTGTCATAAAAATTTGCTAAACGTAGGTTATCATGTTCTTCTTGCTACATTTTCTTCCTCTCTTCTGGTCACATTGTCATTCCTGTAGCCTCAAACCAACAACTGTACGCTTTGCATGCCACTCTCCTACAAGTTCACTTGCGAGCTGGTGTGTACAGGAAAAATTGACCTTTTTCGTATCTTCAAGTTGTAATAAATGACTGCTTGTTAATGTGATTATTGGACTGTTTCACATGGTGATATTACCTTGGATGAGATTTCGTTATATCAGCGTCCTAAATATGCCTTATATGGAGTTTTTATTCATTACTTGAGCAAACTCCTGCTGTGTTGTATTTTGCTAGATAATACTTTTTGGATATTTTTAATTTCATCAGGCGGTTTTGGAAACTGTTGCTAGAGTTAAGTCCAAGAAAAATGAGACCAAGGAGGAGAAGTAAGTGTTTCTATCCTGTGAATGGAATAACAGATTGTTTAGAATTTATGTTCAATGGAAGTAGTTGATCAAGGAAGTATATAAATTTTCGCTGATATCTTTTTGAGTTGTATGCTAGGTCATTTCAACTTCATGATGTTTTCAATTTGGATAATGAGAATCGAGCAGAAGATATGCCGACATTGATAGATCGGAAGGTATTCCTTATACACATCGTTGGATAATTTGTATAAAATTTCTTTTGTAAATGCACTATTATTGTAATGAGATCATTCTGTGTTACATTAGTCAAGTTCAAAGCTGTTCAAGTACTGATCCAATTGTTGGATTTTTTTTTTTGTGCTCAGGATAATGTCTTTATCATATCAAATCTCAAGTCAAAGTATCCAGTGCTACAGTTAGACTTAAGGTTAAGCTTAATCTTTTTCTGTCACCCTCTCTCCAAAATTATCCAGTGCTACCAGTGATTTGTTGGCTGATCCAAAATGTTCAAAAAACTAATTGGCAGGTTAATATCTGATCTTGTAGTCGTCATTGTTTCTGCAACATGTGGTGGTATTGCGTTTGCTTGTGCCGGACAACCGGTTGGTCTCTTATTCTTGCTTTATGCTGTTTTCGTGATGAACTATTATTTTGCCGAATGAATATACTTATTTTAATTCTCTCTCTCTCTCTCTCTCTCTCTCTCTCTCCTTTTTCTTTGTTTTGGGGGGTTATGTTGATGATACATTCTTTGAATTTATTTTGTGCTTCTAGATGTGGATTGTTTAATTAACCTCAAAGATCACTGTTTAAACTTTGGGGTGTCTTTTGTGTGTTCTTAAATTTTTCAGGTTATTACTGGATATTTGCTAGCTGGATCTGTTATTGGACCTGGGGGCTTTAGTTTTGTTAGTGAAATGGTGCAAGTATGTTGCTTTTATATCTATTATGCACAATAACTAGCCTGCATATTTGGTTCAATTTTTAAAATATCTGTTTGATCAACTTAGAATTTCAATACAATCATGTGGATATTTCAGAGTGCAGCTTAGGTCAATTCTTAAACAAATCATCTAAGAGGCGGACATGTGACACGACGCTTGACACGATACAGGCATGACGACATAGAAATTTTCAAAATATACGACACGTAGGGAACACATGCAAAATATATAATTTATTTAATATGTGTCATATATAAGGATTAATAATTATTATTTCATATATAAATATGAATATTTTAGTCAACTACAATAATTTTTTTAGTCTAAAAAGGAGTAGAATAGGTACAAGTTTACGTTGTTTTGGTTTTATCATTGGATTCCAAGTTATTTTATTCAGACTTATAATGTAATGTATTTTATGTGTGTCCAAGTGTTTAGAAATGTTCGATGAGTTTTGTGTCATGTCGTGTCGGTGTCCGACAACGTTACCTTCTTAGAAGTGTCGGTGCTTCTTAGCAAGTCGTACACATTGTGATTGCTTGGAAATTTGGGTATGTGTAAAGCTGCTAGATCAAATCCGAGTTGGGTGTTTAAACCCATACTTTTGTGGATGATGTCATGTAGTTAGCCTCTGATATACATATTATCCATGTTATTAGTGTTGCAGAGCAAACTTCTTCTCAGTGGATTTCTTCCAAAATTGGGGGAAGAGGATTGCAAAACATGTTAGCAATGAATGCTCAATAGTTGTGGTTGTATTTTCTCAATTGTGATGTGGTCATGATATACAGCTTTTAGACCGAGATTCCATGCTTTTTTTTTTTTTTTAAATTATTTATTTATAGATTTTCTATTCTCATATATATATTTTTTGTCATCTTATATGACATAATGTTGTGCTTTCAACTTCTCATTGATATTGTAGGTCGAAACAGTAGCTCAGTTTGGTGTGATTTTTCTTCTTTTTGCATTGGGTCTAGAGTTCTCTGCAGCAAAGGTTGGTTTATTTTATTCTTTCTTAATTTAGGATTTGTCAATTAATGTCACAAGCTGTGGTTGATTCTTCATTTTAAACTGCAGCTTCGTGTTGTCCGAGCAGTTGCTATTTTAGGAGGCTTGCTTCAGATATTCTTGTATATGTGCTTGTGTGGAATAACAGCATCGGTATGACTAAAAATTTCATCAGAATTTTCATTTAAGTATTTTATTTGGCAGTACTACATTTCAATAATCACAACTACTTCGCACTCAAAGTTGTCTGCTAAAATCTCCAATCATGCCCCTTGGGAAAATTTTATAATATTAATGATGTCAAGAAATTATAGTTATGTTTCTGAGAGGCTTAACTTTCTCCATGTACAGAAAGCAACATTTATTACGTCGATACCATGTCTATAAATGTCCAGACACTTCCTGAAATCCCTTTTGCTTTGGGGTGGCGGAGTTCAACATGAAGTTGGAATCTAAAAGATAGGACCATATTATTTATCTTTTCCTGTTAAATGGTCTTAAAATTTATCAATTTAAAGGAAACAAACTGATATATGTTTTTTAATGAGAAACATAAATTTATTGAAAATAAAAGGAAAAAAAGTACAACAAAGATAGGTGGACATGCAGTCCACCAAAAGAAAAGAAAAGAAAAAAGCAAAATTACAAATGGCATACGGCCTTCTAGTCTCTAGATATCGAAAATGTATGAATTCCCTTGGGAGGGAGATGATACCAAAGCCCAAAAAGACGATAAATGACATATCTTATACCATAATTCTTCTAAATGTTCAGACTTATCCTTGAATGTTTTTGAATTTCTCTCCATCCAAATGACCCAAAGCCTTGCACAAATAATACAAGTCCACACGACATGGGCCTTCATATTAGGACCAAAGCCTCTATAATGAATTGAGTAGTAGCTGGATGCAAGAATCTGGAACTACCCAATCAATCTCTGCTAATTGAAACAATCTATATTAAAGTGTCAAAGCTATGTGACAATGTAGAAACAAATGATCAATACTCTTCTCACTCTTATGCATTATGCCCTATTCTGGAAGTGAAGTGCAAAGCCTTCTCTTTTGAAACATTGGGGTAGTAAGTTTCTTGTGAGCCAAAGTCCATGCAAATATTTTAACTTTAAGAGGACATAGCATCCCAAACGAACTTATGAGTAGGAAACAACGGAATAATTGGATCATCAATAGTCTTATACAAAAAGGATTTGTAAGAGAAATGATAACTTATACATGCAAATTTCTTATGTATGTTAAAATTCTTATAGAGGTCAAAACATAGCCTGCTAAGTAGTCTTTTGTGATTCTTCTGACCAATCATCTATGAAAAGCGAAGTAATGGGAATTTCTTCTGGGTGTCCCATTGGGTTAGCATTCTTTGTACTTGATTATATGTCAAGTTCCTTTCAATAATAGGACAAGTATTTAGAGGATTCTAAACTGATTTTTAACGTACATGCTAATTCTCCAATATTACACATATTACTGCTCATTAGTAGAATCATCTTCACACAAAATTCTTTTTTGATAACATTCATGCAACCTTTCCACTCATGCTTATGTGCATTTATACAGTTTTATTGGAAGCTACTGCTAGCAGACTTGTCAATTTTTATTGCACAAGTTGTCTAGTTGGAGGGAGGGGTTAGCCTACTTTTATAATTGTACCTACAGTAAACTTCACCTTTGATTTTTAGTTTCTCTGTGCTAATTGCATGCATATAACCAACAAGCATCAGTTGTAGAATGTTCCTCTTGTTTAATGTTGCTAGATGAACTTTTGGTCTTTTGACTTTTGAGAAGTGATCATAATACATGTTTAGTCTGTATTAGCTTTATGTTTGTAGTATACAATCTGAGCTCAACAATTTCTTCTGAAGCTGGGGATGTTCATCCTAGGCCCAAAGTTCAGGCCAATGACGGGCTAGATACAGTTTTTTTACTCAGTTTATTATAGCCATGGCGTTCTGATATGTGTAGCTGCATGCTTTATGCAGTTATGTGGTGGTGAAGTGTCTGAAGGGGTATTTATTGGTGCATTTTTGTCTATGTCATCAACAGCAGTTGTACGTATCTTCAGATAACTCTTTATTATTTGCTCTGATTCTTTTCGTTTTTATCCAAAATTATTTTTTTCATTTTTATCCAAAATTATTTTTTTCATTTTTATCCAAAATTATATTTTTTGTTTTTATCCAAAATTATGTAGTTTCATGGTGGTTGTGTTAATGCTATTCTCTAGGGGTGTTAATGGGTTGGTCGACTCGAGTTCACAGATCGAGCCATCACTCAAACCGACCCTTTTGGTTTGAAGATTCCATCAAACAATGTTGACCGATGCCATCCTCGAAATGCTGATGCCATCCTTGAATTGACCGCTTGTTGATTTTGATTTGCCGGTCGGTCTCGGGCGGTTTCACGCGGTGACAACACATGGGAGGAGAGAAAAAAAGTAGAAAAAAAAACCCGCAGTTAGAGATAAATCTAAGAGGAGATATGAGAGTGAAAAAACTCACGCACGAAGGATATGTCTGCAAGATAGGAGATCTGTGAGAGTGACCATCAATAATAATCATGACACCACAACCATCGCCACCATCAATCATTGAAGCTAGTGCCACCCTAGATGTGAGAGAGAGAGAGAGAGGGGATTAGAGGGGGTGAGATGTGAAGCGAGCCACCATCCCCACATGTTGTAATGCGATGTTTGGATTTGTGAAGAGATTCAATTTGGTTGTAAGAGAGAGAGAGACATTTGGATTTGTGAGAGAGACTGTTGTCTTTTTGACTTCTAGGTTTTTTTGGAACGGAGGAAAACCTGAGGCGGTGGAAAACCAAAAGCCAAAGAGAGAGAGATTATAGTAAGACGTTAATAGTATCCCTTCCAATCTCAACTTCCCATACAATAATATAATAATGACATATGACGAATGTTACTTATTTGTCTTTATTTTCTTTTGGGAAAAGCTTCACGTTATCTGAGATTGACTAAGCACATGAACCATCTCATATACATATATATATGTGTATTAAATTCAGTCAGTTTAGTTTTGATAGGTCAGTGTGTTCAAAATTCGATGCTGACCGACCATCTGAAAATATTGGAACTCTAAGAACAGCTGCCGACCATTCAGTAGTGCGAAATCAACAGTTCCACTTTGGGTTAGACCGAGTCAGTCAAGTTAGTTGGTTTTTCCTGATTTATGAACAAACCTACTATTCTACCCTGGAACCTAGCCTACTATCTGAACTTTAAATGTCTTTGTCTTGTTTCTTTTGTTATGGAAACTGGACTAAACATGATGTTGCATATTTTGGTAACATTTTTTTTTATCTTACTTTCTTCTGGATCACTATATTGGTAATCAATCTTAAATTTTAAAGAATGCTTGTAAACCTATGATTTTCTGACTTTGCTGGTAAAATATCTAAAATTTGTTCATCTTTAATCCTATCTTTAGGCTTTATAAAACATTGGCGATATGTGGAACCTGATTCAAAGCATCCTACTCAATACGACAATATATCAGGCCACAATTTCTTTCTAAAAACCAGTAAAGCTTTTTAAGTTGCATATCATGGAATGTGAAGGATTTAAATGAGCCGGATAAGAGAGGTGTGAAAGCTTTGTTTATAAGTGGAAAGGGACTTGGTGTGCCTTCAGGAAACAAAAATGCAGGCTATTTTGTCTGAGGTGGTAAGGAGGGTGTGGGGAGGAAGGTGGTGCCAATGGGAAAGCTTGGGGCCAGTTGGAACAATAGTGGGTACCATTGTGCTTTAGGATTCTCGGAAGCTCTCTAAGAAGGCATTGAGTATTGGCTCTTACCCACTCTCCTTTTTTGAGTGCATTGAGGATAAGTTTTGTCGGGTCTTCTCTGGAGTATATGGCATGAACTTGGATACTATCAAAAGGAGGTTGTGCGAGGAATCGTCTGATGTTAGAACTAGTTAGAGATACCTTTGGCGTATATGAGGTGACTTCTTGTATGAGAGAATGGATTGCTTGACAATTAATGGAGGTATACGAGAGTTTGTAAACTTTGTTGCTTGCCCAAAAAGGTTTGTTTTTTGTTGGATCTGCCAATTAAGGGAGAGAAGTTCACATGGTGAAACATGTGTTAAGTTATGTTATACTAGTATGGTTTCTGTGGGTTAGATATTATGTTTTGAGGTGGATAATAGAGGAGTTGAGATGGTATCACTGTCTTATTTTTTATTTGCAGATGATATTATTCTCTATTTTGCAGGGCAAAAGAGGAGTTCAGAATTTTGAGGTGGTGTCTTGCCTTAGGGTCAATCTAACGAAGAGCAAGATCATTCCGTTTGATGAGTAATTGATGTGGTTTCCTTGGCAGGAAACCTGGGATGTTGGGTGGGATTCTTACCTTTGATCTACATGGGGCTTCTGTTGGGATCATCTTTAAGAAATGAGGTAGCTTTTGGGATTGGTGGTGATCTATCATGGTATTAGAGCTCAGATTAGGAGAGATCTTGGATTCAAGTCTTTCCATTCGCATTTGTTTTCCTGTTTGCATTTTGCTTCTTTTCATGTTTGGATGTTTGCATCTTCATGTTCAAGATGGGGTTGTATGTGAGGGAGGGTGTTAGTGAGCTTGATATGCATGGTTGAGTTCTTTGCTTTACAACTTAATGTTTTGGAACTAATGGTGATCTAATAGTATAGGCTCCTATCTTTGAATACCGTTTTTGGATTGGGAGGTAGTATTGGTTGAGGTGCTTGCTGAAGATATTGGAAATGATCTTAAAATGGTTTATTTTCGGTGGTTTCCTGTTATCTGAAATTGGTTGAGGTGAGGGGCGTCGTCTTTCCTTGGGAGGGAATTTGGTGATTTGAGGCCCTTCACAAGGTTGGTTTTTTATTTTATTTTTTTGAGGATGATTACTACTGAATCTATTTTGATGACAGATGATCTGAGGAGGTGCCAATTTGTGTTAGGCTGCTGCTGCTGCATGTGCAAGGGTACGATTTTAGTGTGAATCATCTCTTGTTACATTGACTGGCTACTAGAGAAGTGTGGAGTATGGTGTTCTCAGTGTTTGGTGATGCTTGATTTGGTAAAGGAGATGCTTGCATCTTGGAGTAGAGCATGTCGTAGGGCCAGTTGCAATAACTTAATAGGGGTTTGGATGTTGCTCCATTATGTTTGATATGGTGCCTATGGAATGAGAGGAGCAGGAAATCTTTTGAGGGTGTAAAGAGCTTTAGTTTGTGTTTAAGGGCACACTAATTATCTTCATGTGTTTTTGGCTCAAGTAGGCTTTTGTTCTTCGTCAATTTCTTTTGTTGACTTGTTGGTGAGTTGTATATTCCTATGGATATATAGGTGAATCATACATTTCGTTTTTGCTGTATACGTCGGGTGTACAGGGCTGTAACTTCTTTTGTTGGCACTCATTGATGCAATAGTTACATTTGTAAAAAATAAAAGATGTATTGAATTATCTGTTATCTCAAGAGCTATTAACATTAATTGGTTCCTTTTTGGTAACTACAACTAATATTGTAATATTAGTAGTTGCCATGTCATCTCATGCTCCTGTATAACATGGGTGCACATTATAGACATCTTAAGTTTGCATTGACTTGATGCAATTAGAGTGGGTGAACTGTTAGACAGCATCAAAATTCTGGTATCTTACTATGTAGGGTGAAGTTAATGTTTTGAAAATCTTTACTCTAGTAACAGTAATCCTTTTACGGGTGTCAATGATCTTGGTTGCCTCTGTTAATCTTCTTTGAAGGGTTAGATATACTTCTGAGTTTTGGTTTTAACTTTTTTTCCCTTCTTAGTTGTAGAATGGTTAAAGCTTCTTTGTTATATCAGTGTGCTGAAACAATTTTACCTCGTTTTATTTGCAGGTTTTGAAGTTTTTGATGGAAAGAAATAGTATTAATGCCCTTCATGGACAGATTACAATTGGTACCCTTATTTTGCAGGTTTTTATCGTCCTTCCGCTCCGTTATTCTTTTCTGGTTATGATAGCTTTGTGACAAAATTCCTTGTGGCTGTTACTTGGTTTTTTGAAATCAAGAAATACTACAAATTTATCTTGTTTATGATCTCTCTGTCTCTCTCACTCTCTCGTTTTACTTAACAATTCTTTTCTCCTAATTTTTGAGCTGTTTTTGTCTTGCCAGGACTGTGCTGTGGGTTTGCTGTTTGCTCTTCTTCCAGTCCTGGGTGGTACTTCTGGTGTTATCCAAGGAGTCATATCCATGACAAAATCGTAAGTAAAGAATCTGAAGTGCTGACTTTTATGCTAAAATGCAAAGTTAATACATGACGGTCTTCTCCACTTTTCCTTTGAGTCTTTTACTGTTTGACCTAACAAATTAGATCTGTTGTATATGATGGACAATAGAAAGTCTTATCTGGATCAGTGAATTAAAGAACCTGAAGTGCTGACCTTTACGCTGAAAGACAAAGTTAATAGATGATTATTATTTATTTTTTATCAATGAAAGTCAATATTATTAACTTAGAAGCATCAAGGCGATGCTAACAAATACCATTTCTAAAAAAAGTTCATAGATGAATTTCTTCTCCACTTATACACACAGATAAACACAAACAAGGAATAAGTATTTTCTCCCCTTGAAAAGCAATCTCCATTGTGGTGAACATTCAGTACATGCTAGCTTCTTGTTTAGAAAATAGTGCAGTCATCTTTAACTTCCTACCTACTGATGTTCAATGCCATTTATGTACAAGTGGAACCAGCTTCAGAGTCTTTTGGCTCTTGTAAATGAAATTTCATGCTGCAACAAACAAATATGATTACTGACAGTCTAATTTACCGCTTCTGGAAGTCTGTTTGGTAGTACAACTGAAGAAATGAAATGGATTCAGGAAAAATAGTGTTTTGTTGCAGCATTACCCAAAAGGATACAAGTGTATGGTTCCCATTTCTAGTGTCACAAATTTAGCATATCTGATGTCCTTGGCACACACATGACAGTTTAACTGAGTAGTTTCTCTACATAATGGGTTAGCTTGCAATTTCTTTCCTCCTGCATATCTTTTGTTCCAAATCAATCTATTGTTTTTTTGTCCAGGCTGGTGATTTTGATTATGTTTTTGGCCATTTTGACAATACTATCTCGTACTTGTGTACCTTGGTTTCTCAAGCTGATGATTAGCCTATCATCACAGGTAAATTATCCTGTGATCAGTTGATTGATGTCCACCTGGATGCAGTTTCTATGATTTGATGCGACTTGAATTAAAATCTTTTATTTGCAGACCAATGAACTTTATCAATTGGCAGCAGTGGCCTTCTGTTTACTAGTTGCTTGGGTGAATGCCTAATCCTGATTCCCTTTGCAGCATCATTCTTGCATTTCATTTAATATACTTTTTGTTTTGGCTCTTAAAAGTTTTTATATACTAAAATACTAATTGTTACTCATTCCATCTTTGGACCTTCTACCTGCCCACTATTTCTCCATACACACATCTGCACATGCATGTGTGTTTATCCGTGTTTATAATATGGATTGTTGTCATTTCAGTGCAGTGACAAGCTGGGTTTAAGCCTTGAACTAGGTTCCTTTGCTGCTGGAGTGATGATATCAACAACTGATCTTGCTCAACATACACTTGAACAAGTAAGATGGTGTAGTTGTTTATTCTGTATCAGAAAGAGTCAAAGGTGCCTGATTGCTTTGGCTATATGCTAGTTAAAAGTTCATGAGTTTTGGAGTGGTCTCACACGATTTACAGGTGGAGACTGGAGAGTTAACTTTCGAATTTTTTTTGTACTTGAATGATTGAAAACTTTTGAAATGTCAATATTGTGGTATCATCTTGCTAAATAGCGACAGTAAAATCTGAAGGTAAATTTAAATTTTTTTATTCTAGAGGCGGAAATGAAAAAAACATAAAAGCTTTAGTACAAATAAGAAGGAATCACACTGCAGAAATTTCTCATGAATTTTACGAGACATAAAAAATTGTGGTCTTGCAGTGATGTGTAAAATGTAAGTTATCATGTAGAAATAGAAATAAATGTTTTATAAGAATGTAGAACTAGAAAGTATATATTCAAATTAACTGCAATTCAACTGTCTTAAAAATTTCTTGATACTTTGTAAATAAAAATTACTTCAATTTGAAATTTCACTTACTGTGGCTTGTGTGAGGTATTTTGGATGTCCTTTAAATTCAATTTCCTCTCAAATATCATTTCATTCCTAGGAAATGAAAAAGAACTAGAAATTATTCTTAGTTTTTGATCCTACCAATATGATGGTTGAATTTTCAATTTGAGCTATATGTTTTAGAGGGCATTCAATTTAGGCTTTTACACCTCGAAGCTCAGTTATCCATCATATATCCTCTACACCCATAATAGTTTTTTTTAAAGTCAGATTTTTTAAAGCTCAGTTCAGGAGTTGTATCCTCTACACCCATTTATAATAATACAAGGTTAAGATCATTTTCTACAATATTCTTGTATCTGCCCTTACTTTTTTCTATAAGTAAAAATATTTCATAAAAGAAGACATTGAGGGAAACCCAAGTAAAGAAAAGGAAAAAAGAAAAAGAAGGCACAAGATACCTATATCTTGTGTATCAAAAATCCCTATGAAATCTAAAAACTGATCAAGAGTAAGGTTAGACATTCCTGACTCCCAACAATACAAAAAGCTTTTAAAGAAACTTTTCAGCCTAAACAAAGGAACTTCTCTTCCGTCAAAAGAACTGCAAATGTTCTCCCCCAGATGCCCTGCTCGATTGGAATATCTACCTGTGGTGTTCTTTGTGGAAGGAATCTTGGAAAGCAAGCATTGCTAGCAAATTGGACATCTCTCTCTCTCTCTCAAATTGGGATGTGTGTTGAAGCCTTTACTCCTTTCACAAAATTCTGATACTGATTCAAATATTATCAACTCTATGTATTCTGTGGATTTACTGCATTTAGTATATTTGCGTTCTGTGACCTGTACTTATCAAAGCACCATGACAGTGAATGTTTGATTTTAATATGGAGTTTGTTCTTTTTTAACAGGTTGAACCCATTCGCAACTTCTTTGCTGCACTTTTCCTTGCCAGCATTGGGATGCTTATACATGTTCATTTCCTTTGGAATCACATTGATATTTTACTAGCAGCCGTTATATTGGTGATTGTCATAAAGACTCTTGTGGTTGCAACAGTAGTTAAAGGATTTCGATACAATAACAAGACCTCACTACTTGTAAGGATTTACCAACTACTTGCTTGACTATTTTGTGCACCTTCATCTTTGACATCTTTGTTGACAGAGGGACCTTAGTTATTCGATATTTGTAGGTTGGAATGTCTCTGGCACAAATTGGGGAATTTGCTTTTGTTCTCTTAAGTCGTGCTTCCAATGTTCATCTAGTTGAGGTAAATTTTCCATTTTTAATTTGTTAGCATGGTTTTGAATGGTTGTGTCCACTTAAACTGAAGTCTTTTTTTTTTTTTTTTCAGACAGAAGTTTGTAATGTCAATATGTGTATTTCAAAGCTATTAAACTGATAAAAATACCATTAGCTTACATGAATTACAATTCTGATAATGCTATTGCATCATCCTTTTTCCATCTATGAACCTACAAGCCTCAATCATAGTTTTGGTGTGTGGTTCATCCTGTGTAATTTCAATTAGAGAATGTAACTTGAATTTTGAAACCATTGCAGGGTAAGTTGTATTTGCTGCTGCTGGGCACAACAGCTCTCAGCCTGGTCAGTAAGCCATTTTTAATTGTGTTGCAAGTGATGCCATTTTAGTTCATAGTTCCCGTTCATAATTCTTTTTGTGATATATATGTATATATTTATTCATTTTTTATGTGAATGACTAGTCGGCACCACATGGTAATAGTTAGAATTTGGTCAATAGCATTGTCTTGGACGCCAATGATAATTTTGGGAGCAGTTTATAAACCATTTTCATGATTTGCCCAGGATTCTGTGCCCATGTTTACATGTAGTATAAGTTAAATATGGGCTCTGAAAAAGATTTTTACTCAAAACTGAAGTGTGGTGTTTTCCTTTTTATGGTTTAGGGATCATCCTGGTGATTTTATATTGAAAAAGACTCAAAACTGATTATCAATGGGTTTCACAAAAAGTGTGAGTTGCAAACGGTGTTGCTTGATTTGAAAATGTGTTGGCGCCTTCAATGGTTAAAGATGTGGCAAGAAGATGACTTGTTCTATTGGTTAGAAATTTATGTAAGACTACTTTCGATGCTACAGTAGGGGTTGCAAACTATAATATTTTGAGGCAACATGTATGTAGTTAAAGAAGCAGCATTAAGAAATTTTAAACAGAGTGTCCAGTGTGTTGCAAGCATGCATTGTTGTCAAATATTTCCCAAATGATTGAAGTCTGAAAAACTCAAGACTTAAAAACTAAATTTAAAAAAATCTGACTTGAGTAGATAATTTGCAGACAGATGGTAATATTTTGTAGGCTAATACATTATGTGAATAGCCTGTGCAGTATATGTCAATGTTGGCGGTCTTATTCATATGTATTTTTTTCTTATGGTTTTTATGTTTTTGTTGTAATTATACCGTCAGAAGTTTTTTCATGGGAAACTAATCAAAGGTTCATCAACTAGAGTTTGTTTAATTAATGTCGAAGTATGTGCCCAAAATAGTTATGCAGATATACTAAAAACTTAGATCAAATTAACTGTGTTCCCGTTAAAAAAATAAAATAAAATAAAATAAAATTTTACTGCCTGTTCAGACTAAATAAATGTTTTTAGTGCTTTCTATGTTTTAAGTTGTTTTTTTTTTTTTTTTTGGGTTAAACATTTCTTATCTAGAAGTTTTTTAATAAAAAAATGTCGAATTACACTCACAATGCAGTTGTGCAGGTGACTACACCATTACTTTTCAAGTTGATTCCTGCTGTTGTACATCTTGGAGTGTTGTTGCGGTGGTTCTCCCCCGATATCCCAACCGAGGTAATCACCTGCCAGATCTCTGTTTGGTTTGATTTTCATGATCGGTTTTCTAAATCTTTTCCAAAAAAAAAAAAAAAAAAAAACTAGAAACTAATTTGGTATAAAAACATAAAACGCACTCATCATTTTCACAAGGTTTTATCTTTTTTGGGGGTGGACATAATTTTTTATGTTTATTTTTGTCAAACTAATTTCAATTTTCTTTAGAAAAAAAAAAAAAAATTCAGAAAATGGAACCAAAGAGATATATCTGATGTTTTTTTCTTCTTTTTCCCTTCCAACCCTTGCATAATAAAGCGTTTTGAGATATTCAATAATTCTTGTCCCAGATTGGATTTAAAGGAGATATCCTGCGGGCAGACAGTACTAAACGGATTAGCGTGATGGTCCAAGGCGCTCATGATTCATGATAGTAAAATATAGAAACACAAACCAGAAAATGCAAAAAGTTCAGGCTTTACCTGACATGCCTTTCTTATACTCTGAGGACAGACAGGTGGGCTAAGAGCACGAATGAGGTTGACTGAAAAAACCTCTATATTCTCTGTAACAAGGCTCCTTGGTATGTTGCCTACTCTTCTACTTGCAAATTTCTGATATGCCCAACTCAGATTATGAAATAGAGAGAGCATAGTACATATGGTCCATGCACTAACATTTTTGTTTTAGGTCATACCGTTACTCCCAAACGTCCTGTTTTGTGTAAATTAGTGTCCATTTTGTAATGTAATTCATTTCATTTTTTTTTCTTTACCTTTAATTTTTTTTTTTCCCTTCCCGTTTTTGAGAAATGGAAATGTGGTGCTGTAATCAAATTTTCCCATGTATCAAATTTTTCTAGGGATGCACTTGGTGCTGCAATTCATCATACTGATAATGGGGAAAGTTATGATATAAGCCTTGGGTTGACGAAAATGATGACTAATATTTTGGACTGTCATACGGATATAATGTATGCAGAGACATGGGTACTTGGCTAAATGTCTGATTCATCTAAATTCATATTTTTAAATATATTTTTCTTTAAATACTAGGGTAAAATAATGTTCATAATATGTCAGGGTATTTTCATGCATAATATGTTTATTTAATGCATGATTTTATGGTTAACTCAAATTGTTTGTAAATATGTTTGCAAGATGAATGTCTTGTTACAATTGTCAAACACATTCTATATCTTTACCAAAGGTAGGTTTTAACAATTGTTTTTTTAGAAGCTTTTTTGTTGACTTTTTGTTTGTTTTTTTGGTTTTCGTTGAAAAGGATTTTTTTTTAAAAAAAAGATATATATATATATATATATATATTTTGTTCTTTAGTGAATATGTTCTAGATTTTTTACATTAAAAAAAAAAATCTTTAGGGCTTAAAAAGAAAAAAATTAAATACAAATTAAAAAAAAAAGTTCAAAAAATACTTCTTGTTTTTAACTGTTGCCAAATAAAACCCAGTGTTGGATATGAGTACTTCATACGTTACATTTAAAATAGACTTTGTAACCAAAGTTCCTGCATTGGTGGCTGACAGTTTCATAAGCATTAGGGGCTACTTGTAAGCTTTATGATAGTAAAGGATACATGTATTCTTATAAAAAAAAAAAAAAAAAAAAAAAAAAAACAGAAGGTAAAGGAAACATGTAAACATGCAATGAAAGGGTTTGGATTCTTTCAAATGAGTCATCCAATTTGAGAGAACAGTTTAGATTTGGTTGGTTTGTTTTGGGACTGACCTCGATAACTTGGACTGTTTCCTTTGTAGAATTTGTTAAGTAAAATGTTTATATATTAAAAAAAAAAATGTTCGGACATTGATAGTTATATATTTGAATTATATTTATATTATAATAAATAAATGGTCTATTCTTGAAAATATATTTGTGGTTTATTTTTTGAGATAAATGAGATTTAAACATATAGTTATTGATATCAGATTATTCTATTTTTTACATGAATATTTTTTTTGTTTATAAAATTTTTAACTGTATAATTGATTTAGAGCACCATATAAGTAATACCACGGGCCCGAAATTGTTGTAAACTAGGCATGCTTGGTAGTTCAAATGTCACTGTCTATTAAATGTGACAAGTCGTTTGTGCTCAGATTATTGCACGACAATGCTACGTAGCTCAAATTTTGTGGCTCAAAAGTGGCTCAAATGGCCAAAACGACGTCGTTTTGAGTATAGAACAACATAAAAATGGCCAAAACGACGTCGTTTTGGCCATTTGAGCCACTTTTGAGCCACAAAATTTGAGCTACGAGACATTTTCCGATTATTGCAACATGCAAGTTTGTCTTATCCATTAATCTTTCATTTTGCAAAAGAAAAATATGTTATGTCAGGATGATTTCTATATAGAATTTTGTATTTTCTGAATTATTTTCAATTTCAAAAGTAAAATTGGTTAAAACCCAATTGTTCCTTAAAGTTGAAAGGTTTAGATCGTGCTAACTTAAAAATAATCACTCATTATCTCCAATATTAACACCCTTCCTTTCCTTCTTATGATAAAATGAACTTCCTCTTTATCATCGAAGTAAGAAAATCTTAAAGAATGTAAATCATTGACATTTGGTATCATCATTCAAAAACAAAACATCAAATAGGAGGAGTGAACCTCATTATACAAATGTAATGTTTCAAATCTAATAATTATGTTTGCATAGTGAAGTTCACTAAAGTATTCTATTATTGAATGTGATAGCACGCGTATTAACATGCGTATTGAAGTTTTTCTTGAGATCCAAACCTTTTATTCTATAATGGATGATTTAACTTTCTTCAAATGGGTGGATTTGGGATTGATTGTGGAACCAGGATAACCCAGAATGAGCAGGAAGATATGCTAGCCAGAATAGTAGCTCTGGAGTAGATTCTTCAACTTATCTTTTTGTTTTTAACAAAAATAAATAAGTAAAATTAAAAACTCATGTGTTTATAAACATCTTCACTTTCCAGATTATTTTTGTCCTAAATTTCAAAACATGAATGGAGTAAAAGAGAACAAAAAAGAAGATGCCCACGGCTGCTCCAAAAAAAAAAAAAAAAAAAAAAAAAAAAGATGCCCACAGAGAGTTGTCCTAAACTCTGCCAAAATTGCAGTGCAGCTTGGGAACAAGTTTGCATGTTCATACGTGGTGTGGATTATGAATTTAGATAGATATTTGAAAATAGAAAGAAAATTAAAAAAAATTATATTTCATTCATATTTTACTCACTTTTTCTCTTTTGCAAATTTCTATACAAATTTATGATTCAAACACAACCTTAATATAAGAATAGTAGTTGAAAGCTTAATATGTGTCACTTTCTTAATCACATATGTTTCATATTTTCTCCTCGAGAAGTCTTGTGATCCCCGTTGTGGTCCTTCACTGGTCCAAGCTACAAAGAGACAAAAAGGATGACTTGTTGAAATCGGGATTATATATTAGATCGTTGGTGGAGTATACATGAACAAATTGTAGAATCTGATTAAGGATCATAATATCTTACCAAAAAAATAAAAATTACATGATAATTTATTTGATTAAACACGAAATTATCCTAAATTATACTAAAACGAAGTGGAGATACCTTGAAGTTTTAGTGAATTCCGGAGTGGCTCATTGTCGTAGATTCGACATCGTCGTTGTAGATTCAACGTTGAACAAGACAATTCCGAGGTGAAAACGGTGGTGGAAGAGGCATATTGGAGTCGGTTCAATTCGGGTGTGGATTGGCTAGGTAATTGAGAGTACACTTGTGTAATTTCTTTTTGTCTTCTTAGTGGATTGTTTTGTGACTTTTGCTCGTGATTTTTTTTTTAATCACAATTGGAGGCGCTTCAATTGTAGTTTTTTTACGTAAAATCATTCTATCAATTTGTCTTTGATTGTTTGATTGTGATTACTATTTATTGGTTAAAATTGATACATAATCGCAATCAATATCTTGGGAATTTTAGATTTTTCACAACGAATAACCGAATAAGTTTAAGAACCGACTGACCGAAGTGAATGTAATTATTGACTTTTTGTACTTGAGTATGGCGGTGTAGGTCGCTTGTACAAGGGTATCACCTGGCGAAACACTATGAGTAATCTCTTTGTAAAGATATTTTCGTATATGAATTACTCTGAAATGGCTTTTTAATTTGTGAAACCCATATTATGTTATGTCATGCTTGATACGATAGGTGTTTGATTAAGAATGTTAGAACCAGTAAGTTATGCTTTGAAACTCTAAATTCTGAACAATACGATATGTTCCTGGAAATAAGATTTTGATAAGAATGAATATGATACCCATGAACACATGCTTGATTATCCGGAAATCTCCGTTATGATTATGTCGATCCATGGTGGTCGTTATGTCTACATCAACCCATTGTGGTTGTTTTGTCTAAGTTGATCAATTGTGGTTGTCGATCCATTGCGATCGTTATGTATATGTCGATCTGTAATGGTCGTTATGCTTATGTCCTCGATCTATTGTGGTCGTTTTGCTTATAATCTGTTCAGTATTACTAGTTATGCAACAAAATGTAAGTAACTTTGAACGGTTTGAAGACCATAATTAATAAATGCTTCGTTTCATCGTGTACGTTTGGCATGATACTTTGCCAGGGTTTAATACTGCTGTATTAGAATGTACTGTGCTATGTGAATTTACTGCGCTATATGTTAAATACTAAAATGATAAAAGGTTTGCTGAAGGTTTGAGAAACTTTATTTATTATACAAGTATCCGGACACATTGTTTGATTTTATAAGTTATGGATCTCGTTAGTTTAACCTCTTTACATCGAGATTTTTACTGGACTTTAGCTCACTGTTTGTTTATATATATGTATGTAGGTGATCACGTACCAAATCGAACTTAGTGGCGTCGACCGAACCCTGTTTTGTCAAGCCAACCACTGTGCCTCACTGCGAGATTCCGAACTGTTACATGTCAAGGCTTATTGGGTGGCTCGAACTTACCGTTTTGAAATTGTGATTAAGTGACAAGAATGTTTTATGATCTTTGTTCAAACTATCTTTTTTTTTTTTTTTGCAATGAGATTTAATTCCCTAACTTATGTTTTATTTTTATATATACATGTGGCATGGACTTAGGTGTGTGAATATATATATATATATATATATGAAGGTTTGTTTGTTCATTTAAGTCTCCACAGCTCATTGGACGAAATATATTATTGATTGGCTTCCGCTAGCCCTAATTGTTGTGTAATTGTCATTATTGTTAAGCAGGCCTTTGGTAATCATGGATTACTGGCCGGTTACGACGCTAAACTTATAGAGGCGGGTTTGGGTCGTAACACCATCACCATTTGGTTTTGTGGTTACCTTCAAAGCATGTTATTAAGAACATATGAGAGTTGTTAAACCTTTTTTCAAATGATAAATGGTTGTGCTGTTATATGTATTCATTGAAATATCATTTTATAGCCACTAATGGCTAGTTAAAATGTCAAACTAATTTCATAGTAATTCAACTCTTTGGATTTGGTTCGAAGAGATGTCGTGAACACTTTCGAAGGACGACGTTGATCCTTTAATAACATATGTGACTTGCGAAGGGTGGTTTTGTCATTAATAAACACATTCGAAATGTAACATGAGACAAGAAAGCTTTCGATATGTGTACCTCCCTTCAAATATATGTAAAATGACAATTAATTAATTATCAAATAATGCCTATTTTTGGCATGATAATTAGTGGCTTTACTGATGGTTTTACTGATAAATATTTTTATAGCCATTTATTACATGAAAATGTAACTAGTATTCTACAAAAATTGGTTCGAAGAACAACGGTTTTGATGTCTTCGGAGAATTAATAATTGGTTCGAAGCACAAAATTAATATTTTTATTAATTATGTGTGAACCAGAACATATAAAATTTGAATAACCATAATGTTGGCCAAAAGTTGCTTCAAAAGTCCTTTTGTCATAATTTTGTAAACTTTGAAGCACTCCATCTTGCATCAACAACAGCTTCAAAGAAACAATAATGATGGTTGTGAACCTTCGAAGCTTTGCCGAGTATTTCCAATGATATAATTTGTCCTTTGTTGCCACCTTCGGCCTTCGAATGATGATTTTGGTCCTCTATACCACCTTCGAAACTTGTTACTAGTCCACAATAGCTAGTCCACAATCATGTTTGGATATTGGCTTTACCTTAAAAATATGAGATTCTGAATGATTCTAAGTGCAAGCAACATCAACCTACTTCGAATGGTTTCAAATTTTCTACGTGTTTGAAGTACATCTTAAACAAAATTGTTTAATTTTATTCAAATGATTGATACTGATTCGAAGCACATATGTAATATCCCTTCAAGGCATACATATAATTCGAGACATCTAGTCATAATTTCATGCTCATTCGAATCACTTTATTGATGCTATTATATCATTCGAAACACTTTGTTGATATTACTCGAAGCACTTTGTTGCTTAAATTAGTCATGTGTTTGGTTCAGCCCTTCAAAAATTTCAGTAAACATAATTTTTAATGGCCATGAGTGGTAATGTTGGCACTATAAATCTGCAATTTCATTATTTATTATTTATATAATTGCAGGACATGTGGCACTCTCTTACTCATTTGGAGGTTATGAGAAGTTATGAAATGTAGAAAGATGATAGAGAACAAAGTGGAGAATATGGAGCATGAAGTGGAGGCTGAAAGAAGTTATGGAAGATCATGGAGTATGAAATAGAGGATGAAGAGAAAGAGTGGATAGTTTTAGGTTATTTTTTCCTACAAATGTTTGCCTATAAATAGTCATTCATGGCTACATTGTAAGGGGGGATCAAAACTCAAATCAAAGACAATTGATGTTTATTTTTCTTGTTTTTTTCTTTATCTTAGGAGTAGTTTAACATAGATTTATATTTCATGTACTTTATTTTATGCACTTCCTTTTCGAAGCATATGAGTAGAAGTAATTAATGGTTACTTTGATTGTTCACTCAATCATCTTTCTCTATCTCCCTCCATTTTCTTTTAATTTTTCTTTTCTCTATACTTGACAATTTAGAAGTACTCTTCGTTGAGGCAAAAGAACCATTAATGCAATCGCTTAATAATTGGCTTGAATTTAATCTGTAAGGATTTTTCAATCTTTGCTAGCACGCTTGCATTTATGATATTTTCCTTCATAGGAAAAATAAGCCAACAGTAAATAATTCAAGGAATTCCATTAATCAAAATCTAGTAAGTCAATCCTGTAGATTCAGAAGAAAAGCCCGTGTAACTCATACCTTTAAATTCATGAACTTAGTTTAATTGTGGGCAAGATTTCAAATCAATCGAGTTGTTTATGAACAGTTCAAGTTCAGTTTATTTAAAGTTTGTTTGAATTTAGCTCATTTGCTAAATAAATGAGTTGGAGTCAAAATTTTCAAGCTCATTTAGGTTTAGTAATTGAGCTAAGCTTGAGTAGGCTCCGGTTATAGACTTGTAACTATAATTATATATAAATTATTGATTTATTCTATTTTTTTATTTATGAATGGTGCGCGTGCAAATTTATATACTTGATTGATAAAATTTATTAATAATAACAACATTAGTTCATATATATAATCTTCTCTTTTTTTTTTTTTTCCTCCTTCTCTAATATGTAATTTTTTTTTATCTTTCCAAGTTCGAACTTAGCTCGTTTATATAATTGAATTGAATTAAGCCAAACACAAACTTGATTATTTAAACTAGGCTAGGGGTGTTTTGAGAAGATGGTTAAAAGCTGCTTTTTGACTTTTTTTGGCTTTTTTGTGAGAGATGGAAGTGGGTTAAAAGCTGGAAAGTGACTTTTAACCCACTTTCCAAAATAGGCAAGCTCAACAAATTTTTAATGAATTAAATTTAAATACCTTAAAACTCAATTTGACACAGTTCATTTACAACCCATAACAAAAGCCACTTTAGTGGTCTTGGAAGTGGTCTTTGTAATTCAAGTTATGACCATAATGCTTGGCCTGGTGTCTACCTGGTGGAATTGGGGTGGCTACTGTGCCTTGTAGTAAGGGTGTTCACGGTTCGGTTGGGATCGAAAAACTTCTAATTCGCCATTTGTCTGCCAAATGGGCGGATTGGAAAAAATCAATCGGCATCTGTCCGCCGAATTGATAGATTAAGCGGATTGGTAGATGGATGCGAATTGGTTTAGCGGTCTAAACTTTTACAAATTTTAAATATAATACAACAACTTGCCAACATTTTTTTTTTTGGATAATAATCCAATTCAACATAACCAAAAGATTATCAAGTAAATTGTCAAATACCAATGATAAATACATATAAGAAAATCATGCATTATCAAAACTATTTCATTACTTTTTTTATTCAAAAATCATTTAATTTGATTTTTTAAAAAATGACAAAATTAAGCCTTATATTTTCTACACAAAAATGCCAAATATTAGCCCTTGACATTTGATAAAAGGATTTACAAATTGAAAACACAACAGAATATCTAAATAAATTGAAAACATAAAGTTTTACAAATTACTAGGGGTGCTCAAGGTTTGGCGGTTCGGTTGCGGCCAAAGGAACATCAAATTCGCCATCCGTTCAAAACTAGGCGAATTGGAAAAAATCAATCCACAACCGTCCGTTCGTAATCACGCATTCGTCCAAAATGCAGCGGATCAGTTCGATTCGATTCGATTCGGTTCGGTTCAGTTCGGTTCGATCGGTTTAGGTGGATCGGAATATCCACTGCTCACCCCTTCCCTGTACAACAGTCACTGTTGTGCGGCTGATGAGCCTCATTTTGAGATCTATTTTTATAATCTGAATCGTTTACTTTTTAGGGTACATAGAGTAAAATATAACTGTAAAAAATCAAGTTGATTGGATATTGATAGCCCTTTCATCGAATTGCATTTGTATACAGTTTTATATTTCAAATTACATTTAACATTTATATTTGGGTAAATTACACTTTGTCCCCTTTATGTTTGTCCGCTTTCTTATTTTGACTCTTAAAGCGTTTTTTTTTTTTTTTTTTCACTTTGGCCTTTTATGTTTCAAGTTTTTTTTGGCTTTACTCTTAAAGCTAATTTCTATTCAAAATTAGACAGAAAATGATACATTGATAGTCACGTGAAATAAAAATATTTTATTGTATATAACTCGTACTTTTGAGATAAACTCCAATATAATAATATATTTTTCATGTTATGTGGCCGTTATTGTGGCATTTTTTGTCTAATTTTGAACTGGAGTTAGCTTAGAAGTAAAGTAGGAAAAATTTAAAACATGAAGGGTCAAAGTGAGAAAAAATAAACTTTAAGAGCCAAAGTAAGAAAGTGACCAAACACGAAGGGGGCCAAAGTGTATTTACCTTTATATACCGTTTATATTTCAAATTACATTTATCATTTATGTAATTCGATAAAAGAGCTATTGATATCCGATCAATTTGATTTTTTTAAAAATGTATTCTACTTGATGTACACTAAAAAATACACGGTTCGAATCATCAAAATGGGTCTTGAAATGAAGCCCATAAAGAAAAATATTTGAGACTCACAAAAAGCTCCCACAATTTAATCTACACTGAGATAGTTTGATAGGTGGCAACTCTTGATTAGTTACACACCCAATGATATAAAACCTACCTTCCTAACCACATTATGATGGGTGAATTTGTGAGTCTAAAATGTGGGTATCTAGTTTTACTCTTCCATAAAACATTTGATCCATGCATTGATAGGCTGCCTTTGTTAAGGTATCATCCACATATCTGTTCATTTGAATTAGAAAAGAATATACATCCCTGTATATACATATTGACCACTATACCCTTAATAACTTAATAAAAATAACATGTTCTCTAATCTAGTTGAGCTTGGACTTGTAGTGAACTCAATAACGATTAATGCTAGGAACCCATAAATCGTTCACAAAACTGCATACAAAACACTTTTCCAAGCTTACAGTGTGAGCTCCAAATTAAGAACTTCACTTGAAGAAATGACCTTTGTTGGGATTGACGTGGGCAAAGATTTCAGTTGTGAATTGGGTGATCCAAATAACCAAATGGGCATGGCTTGGTGGTGAGAAGACGATTGAGAGTAGTCACTTTCTTGATTGTTTGAGCTTGCTATGCTAGGGCACTGAGCAGGAATAGGATGATCACTTGGCTTAAAATCACAATTGTACACATGCGACAACTAGACCTGTACAGTCAGTAACAGACGCAAGAATTTTAGTTAGAGGGGGCGACATTCAAATTTCACAATTAAATTTTAAATCTTTTATTAATAGCCAAAATCATCATACACTTTTATAGCTATACAAAATAAGAATACTATTCATTTGAATAGGGGTTTCTCAACAAGAGGTTTAATTTGAAAAGCATCATTTTCTTACATTTAAATTGTTATACATTTTTAATGCAGAATTCATTTTTAATGCAGAATTCATTTTTCTCTCCAAATTTTATAATTAATCTTGAGACCTTTATTATTATTTGGAAAAAAAAAAATGAATCTTTTAATTGGATTTTTGGACAATGATTTTTTTTTTTTAAAGCTTTATTATTGAGGGTCTATGGAAAATGAGAAATTTTAAGTTTTACTATTGAAGGTCTTTTCAATAAGATGGAATTTTATCTTGCTTTTATTATTGGAGCAACTATTTTTGACTTTTGTTCCACACTAATAATTATTTATCACCCCTTTTATATAGTGAAATAAAATATGAGCATAAAAAAATACATACTTCACTATATAAATAAATCACAACAAAATTAGCATATAAAAATACCTTACAAACACTCAAAAACTTTTCTTCAGATTTAATTTTCAATTATAATGAAAATTTATTACCATAAAATAATAATTTTTTTTACTATTTACGAATTTTTTAAAAGATATAAAATTTTGGGGTCACCTCTCACGTGGATGATGGGATCCTTGGAGGAGAAGTTATTGATTGGTTTAGGAGTAATGTCAAGGGGCTCTTAACACTCATTGTGATTGGTGTAGAGAATGAGACTCATGATTTTGTGTTAGGTGATTAAAGAATATAAGAAGACATGAGATTTGTGAATGGCCTGGGACATAGTCACATAGTGCCCCGGACCAACCAATAATGTTGTTATATAATATGAGAATTGAAAGTGAAACTATTTTGGTAATGGAAAATTTACCATATCAAAGAGGCTTGAACTGCCGCTTCCTCTTTGTTGAGGTTGGCCTGCCTTAGAAAATACTTCTGAGCATGACTGGCAACTTGGGTTGGAGTCCTTGTAGTCACAAAATTTTTGGAAATTCCCCTCCAATCACCCTTGCCTAGCTTCTCAAGCCCGACTAGAAATGTCCAATGCTCCTCCTCCGCCCACGGCACTCCTCATCATCCAATATTCATGAATATCACCACCAGAGCCATGAATATTAGAGCATGGAACATCTGTCCCATTTTCTGTCTCGTCTTCCGTCTCATGCCCACCTTGTATGAGACAGTGAATGAGCGGAACAGATGGTCCCACGTCGAAATATCATATATAAGAATATTGGAATTGGCAAATATGAAAATAGAATATGAACTTGTCTAGATTTAGTAGTAGAGTGTGATAAATTTGGAGCCTCTGGCCTAGAAAATGTGAAAGAAATAGGATGTTTAAAGGATTGTTGCCACTGATAGAAATTAAGGGCATCCAAGAACATAGCATGGTTACTTTGGATCCATGAAACCATATGAATAATGAAACCAAACATAAAATAACTTGAGAAAAGGATTGAAAGAAAGATCAAGGATGAGTTGAGGTGAGTGAAAAATAAAGAACATATAAAGTGCCATATTTTATAAAGATAAAACAAAAGCATGTATTAAAATTCAAAATTGATAGTCCATAACTACCATGTCGTCATAAGTTTTAAACTTCTCTTAACTTTTTTTTTAAATTTAAAATACAAATTTATTGACATGAATAATTTAATCATAAAATGGATCCATTTTATGTTGAAATTTCTTCGAAATGGAAAAAGAAAACTCAAAAGAGAGAATAGAAAAAAGACGTGCATGCTAATAGTGTAAGGCAAGTCATATGAGAACAAACAATTACAAAAAAGTCGGTCCCAGTGTACAAAACTCCCGTTATTGAAAAATTTAGGAAAGCGGCAGACTTACTCCTCATTTTGGAGAGGCTATTTTCAAGGTTTGAACCCAATATGCCTAAATCACAATGGAACAATCTTATCACTGCACCAAGGTTTGAACAGTACATATCATTGTAGGATCTAAGACGGTCAGATGTATGCAAGGACAGCCTTACCCCATGTATATGGAGAGGCCTACCCTTCTAAACTCATGGTGCCTATATCACAGTAGAACAACCTTATCGTTGCACATAGGCCTACCCTTCTAATTTTTTCCCCAACCTTCCAAAAATCTACTAAACCCATGTGAGGGAAGATGGGCGGAGAGCATCTTCCATGAAAGCCAAACATGCAAAACAAGAAAACAATGGAAACAGAAGTAATTCCATACCCTTCTTCCTCTCCTCAGGATGATGACCAGAGAGACCATCAGAAAAATAACCTTGGACATAAGTCTTATCAGAATTTTCATTGATGGAAGAGACTCGCGACGAAGAAGGGGATGAGGAAGATGAGGCTGCTGGAGAGGAAGATATACAGTCCATGCTGAAACTCTTCTTGATCTTGGCAATAGAAGATGATGATGAAGATGGTGATGAAGAAGAGGGTATGTCAAATTGAACCCCAAAGAACCTTAGTCCACCAACAACTGTACCTCTGTATGTGGTGCAAGACCGTGAGTTGTGCCCTATGTTTCCACAATGTGAACACTTTCTGCCCATTTTCACCCTCACAAAGCTCATACCCACAATACCCACATCCAGAGAGAGGGAGAGGGAGAGAGTTCAATAATAACAATTATGTTTGGTTCTTTATGTATATATTAACAGTAGGTACAAATGCGATGCGATTGCAAGTGTAGATCTAAATTTTTTTTTGATGACTTTAGGTGATTTAATAAATTAAGAAGATGGATTAATTTTGAAAACAGTTTAGAGAAAGAAAAATGCTTTGGGACCCCAAAGTTGGGATCCCATGACTCTCAAAATGATGTGGACTAATCATGTGTTTTTGTTTTTTTTTTCTTTCCTTCATTCCTAGACCAATTACAAATGAGTGGGAGATTATGGGAATTATGTTTTTTTGGGAGTTCATGGTATTGTTAATTTTTTTCGTCTAAATTGTATGTTTTTAATAATAGAATAGATATATGATGTTTGAGATGGGGTTTTGGAAAATGGATGCACGCCAAGAGTAGATGATTGGATGGACAAAGTTTTGGGTGGAATATAGTTCCGACTTGAGTTTCTTTTACTAGAAAACAATTTAAATCATTATGGAGAATTTGTGAATTTAATTCATTATGGATTATTTGTTTTCAAAATTTATGTGTGTTCCTTCATTTTCAATGCATTCCCAACTTAAAAGATGTGATAAAATTTTTAAAATATGAATATTTTAAAGTACAATCATATGTTTGAAAGTCCATTAAGATAGATGAATATGAATTTTGATAATAAAAAATCCTGTGTCATCTAAATATATATCTTTGTCCTCAAGTATGGATTATATAATATATATGTAGCAATGGAGGTGGGTGGGACCCCTGAAAATTTGTGTTCTCCCCATGCATTGCATGTCATGGTATAAGCAGACATACATATATATATATATATATTGTGTTTGTCCACACAGACATGTAGTACTGTTCTTCTCAAGCAGGACCAAATTTGTTGCCACAGAGTGGTCATGATCATGCACCATCAGTATCACCAATCAAGGCGAAATTGATTTATATATATGATCCTCAGATCTGTTTCTGTTCCTGCTGATTAGTAGTGTTGGCTTTTGTGGCAAAAAATGGCTAATACAACTATACCTTAAAATTAGCATGTAAAAACACTCTACTAAGAACAATACTCATGTTTAGGCCTCGTTTGGGAACAGGCTAATTTAGGAACTTTTTGGCTATTTGGCTAAAAAGGTCGGTAAAAAAAACTTGTATGTTTAGGATGACTTTTTGGCTAATTACGAAAAGATGTGCAAAAAGTAGAGAGAAAAGAGAATCTTTGACTTTTTGGTATGAGTTGTTGGCTTTTTGGCTAATTTAGTAACTTTTTGGCTAATTGACTAAAATAGCCTCTTGCCAAACGAGGCCTTAATTGCAAAACTAGTGGAAAGAGACTCTAAAGGAGCCGAGGCGAGTTTAATAACTGATTGTTCAAGATTAATATAAATTTCCTTATGAGTTTTAAAATATATTCATGAGTATGCTTAGCATTCGAGAAGATCTCAAATGAGTTTCAAGTGAGATTAGTTTGAGTAGTTTAGTTTTTTTATATAGTATAGTGTATATAAATTTTTTGAGTCAAGTAAAAGATGAGCTCAAAAAATTAATTAACGAGTTTCAAAAAATATTTAAACTTAAATTATTTACCTAATGAATTGATCTCGAATTAATGAACAAAAAGAGAGAGATTCTCTGTCTAATGGGTGGTTAGGAGACTTAGGACAAGAGGAGAACAGTATCATAGAAAATGAAGATTTCGAAAGCTGATTTTGATCAACCAACAACATTTTGATGAAAAATTCTCTAAAATCATGTCCTTATATTTTCAACATTCAATCATCCAATGGAGGAGATGAGAGAAAAGAATTTGAGTATAAGATGGCTTTGAATGTTCAAAATTTCTGTTAATTCCACCCAAATTTTAGGAAGGTGGATTCTCTATATAATGTTAGATCACAAGACGAAATATTCTCTTCAATGATTTCTAAAGACAAACAGTTGACATTTTGAACCTCTCATAAGAGGCTAAAAAGGATAAGGGGTCACTGCTGTGCTAGTGCGTGAGGCACAGCAGTGACTGTGGTGCATCCATTTGAGGTATATTATGGCCTTATTTTTATGATCAAAACCGTTCATTTTGTAGGGTTTGTTGAGTACTTCATGCCTACCAAAAATCATATTAATCGGATATCAACAACTGTATGATCGAAACCAAAAAAATAAATAATAAGTTTTATTTTGAGAAATAACATAAATAATATGCAATTCGATCATATAGTTGTTGATATCCGATTAATATGATTTTTGGTAGGCATGAAGTACTTAACAAACCCTACAAAATGAACGGTTTAGATCATAAAAATAAGACTATAATACACCTCAAATGGATGCACCACAGTCACTGCTGTGCCTCACTAGGGCACAGCAGTGACCCCTTATCCGGCTAGAAATTGGAATGAGAATACTCTTTCTAAACTCCAAAACTCTATCCATGCCGTACCAATTCAAACAGCCAATGGACCAATTACCCCAAATACATTCTCTAATTAATTATCAACATTTTTATTGAAAAAGTTTTTTTTTTTTTTAAAAAAAAGAAAATTAAATCAAGTTAATATAGAAAATGTATTTAGAATGATATATCAATGATATTTCTGAAATTAAAAATCATCTTGTTTTATGACGAGTAGAGTCTCCAACAATATTGTATAAGCATCTCCATACATGGATTAAACACAAAAGGATAGAATCGGCCTAGTTGAACCTAAGCTCTTGTTTATTGTTTTTTTTTTTTTTTTGGTGAGAAATCCAAGCCCCTACCACCTGCTACAGGCTTTGATGGAATTAAAAATTATCCCAATGAGTGACTTATTTTGAAATGAATAACCCCAATTAAAGCATAGTACAAAAATTATGTATCTTTTATATTTACAGGCATATTCCTATTTTTTTTATCAGTAAATTGAGATTGATTCTTGCTTAGGCTAAATTACTGCCCTTTTTGTATTCGCTGCAATTGTGTTCATTGACTTAGATTACACAAAAAATTAAGTTTTGGAATTATGATTTGAGTGTGGAAAATTTGTTTGGTGGAAGAGTTTTGAAAAGAGTTTTGAATTGGGTACAAAATTTTTGATGTGACATATGATATTTTATACAAAAATTTACAACTCATAACCAAACACACAACTTAAAATTCTATTAAATCTCACAAAAAAAATTTAAAAATTCAGAAAATATTTTTTTTGAATAAATAAAAATTAACATGGGTCAATTGTATAAAAAAAAAAAAAAATTGCACTGTTCCGATCAATCGGCCGGACGTCTGGTTAGGCCAAATTAATTTTTCTTTTTTTTTTTGAAAATCGCACCTGAGAGAGAGTTTTCTGCAGAGTTTTCTCTTTGTTGTGGAAATACAATTTGAAAGCTATATCCAAACATGAAGTTAGAATGTATAGGTAGAATTATATTTTCAAAATCGTTCCAAACAATGCCTAAACTTTTACAATGATCACTGAACCATCTTTCAAATCATATTGTGCAGACCAAAAAAGAAGGTTTATATGCTGGACCTTGGATTAGATAGTGTTGCCATTAATAAATTCTTGGACTGAATATGAGGGCAAGAACAGGATATTATCTTTCCCATATTTGCAAACCATAATGCTATGGACTCAGAGTTTTCTAGATGAAATATTTGTGTGGCGAAAATTAAATTGGTATATAGTGTAGGTCTAAGTATGAAATGAATATGAGTCATAAAATATTGTTTCTAAATAAAATTCAGGATAAAATTTATGGGACTGTAGCATTACTACCACATGGGATTAAGGGAATTTGGCAAACTAGAGAGAATGATTTTCCTTTCATCCAAAATGTTGAGGGAGAATGATTCTTCTTTGGGTATCCAAAATACTCAGTATCCTGTACTTTTACCATAATTTCATTTTGATCTATTCATTTTCAATTGTGATAGTTAACCCTTCATATTTTAAATCAAGTTACAATATCACATTTCTGTTCATTTATTATTAATGGGATTGAAGAAAATTAAAAAGTGAAAGAACTAAAATGAAATTTTAATGAAACTGCAAAGACTTAAGTGAGATTTTGATTAAAGTGTAGAAATGTTAATAAGACCAAAAAAAAAAAAAAAAAAAATGTCACGTTTAGCTTACATGACAAGTTCTGTTAACTTTATTAACAGTAGATTAACAGAAGAGTGACATTACAACTTTACTTAAAGTATGAGAGTTGATTGTCACAATTGAAAGTGAATAGATCAAAATGAGGCTATAGTGAAAGTGTAAGGGTGTTAAATGTAATAAACCCTTCTTTTCATTCAAAATGTCGAGAAAAAAAGACAAAGAAAAAGAAAAATGAAAAAAAAAAATCTTTTTCTTTTTCTGTTCCCTCCACAAATTTAAAATTTACCTAAGATTCAAACACAATAATCACCTCCCAACAAAAAATATAATCAAGTTGATGATCATCCTGGAATAATAAAATGGTAATGCTGAATGATTAAACAATCATTATCTCTCAAATATGCTTTCAGTACAACCCCAAAAAGCATAAGCCTGCGTTTGGTTGTGTTTTGTAAATGTGATTTTTTTAGTCTTTAGTGATTTTTTTTTTCAAATTTATTCATAAACATTATTACATTATAGATGAATCTAGATTAGATGCACCTAAAAAAATAAAAACAAATTTAACTAAAAAAAAGAAAAAAGATCACTAAAGACGAAAAAAAATGATAGTAAACTTTTCATTTCATAATTGACAATACAGATGTTTAAGTCAGTATATTTTCATTTTTTTCATCTTTAGTAAACTTTTTTCTTTTTTTTAGTTAAAATTGTTTTAATTTTTTTAGGTGCATCTAATCTAGATTCATCTATAACGTAATAATGTTTATGAATAAATTTGAAAAAAAAAAAAAAAAGTTCACTAAAGACTTAAAAAAAAAATTCAATTTTTTTGTTTTCTATTTTTCATTTTTTGCATCTTTAGTGAATTTTTTACATCACACATGGAGCTGATGTTTTGCTGATGTGGCAGATTATGTTAGTTTTTTGAATTGAAGTTAGTCTAGCAATAAAGTGAGATGGATTACAAACATGAAGGATCAAAGTGGGAATGATTGCAAACATAAAGGGCCAATGTGAGAAAAATCAAACGTAAAAGGTCAAAGCGGGAAGGATTGCAAATATGAAGGGTCAAAATGAAAAAAATCAAACTTAAAAGGCCAAAATAAGAAATTGGTGAATCTTTAGAGGGCAAAGTATAATTTACCCTTTGTTTTTTATTATCCGGTATGATAGTACTTCTCATCCATGACTTAAGGCCCCGTTTGTCTGGGGTTATAGGGAGGGGATTGAGTTTGGTAGTGAGGATGAGATTGAGAATGAGGTGTTTGTTTTGAGAGATAGGAAGGGGATTAGTAAGGAGGAGGAAGGGGGATTGATAAGAAGGAGGTAGAGATGGTATTAGAAAAATAGTGAGGGGATTAAAAAAAAAAAATTATTTTTTTATTTTTTATATATTGGGAATTTTTTTTTAAATATAATGTTTAATTTTTTATATTTTTTTATTTGTTTTATTATTTTATATAAAAATAATTTAACAATTTCTCACTATCAATTCCCTCACTATTAATCTCCTCACTATAAATCTCCTCCATTTTATTTTTGAAAACAAATGGAGCCTAAGTGATTTTGTACTCCAAATATAAAAATGATTTCTAATTGCTTCACCATCTGATATGCTTGGATAATCACATCCGGGCCATATGCTCTTCTCTCAATTTTTTTGTTTTCTATTTTTTATTTTTTGCATCTTTAATGAATTTTTTACATCACACGTGAAGCTGATGTGTTGGTGATGTGGTAGATTCTATTAGTTTTTTGGATGGAAGTTAGTCTAGGAATAAAATAGGAAAGATTGCAAACATGAAGGGACAAATTGAAAAAAAATCAAACTTAAAGGGTCAAAGTGAGAAGGATTGCAAATATGAAGGGCCAAAGTGAGAAAGATCAAACTTAAAGAGCCAAAGTAGGAAATAGGTGAAACTTTAAGGGGCAAAGTGTAATTTACTCCAAAAAAAAAAAAAAGAAAAAAAAAAAAAGATGTACTATCATGACTAGCTAATGGAGAAGTACCAAACTGGAAGCTTTTACAAAGTTTACGCTTCAAGGATCAAGCACCATTTCTCCTCAAAATCCTTATCATTCTAATGAAAATCTTAAAAAAATAAAATAAAATAAGAGCAATGCTGGGTGGCCCGAAAAGGAGGTTGGCTCAAATGGCCTGAATTTCATCTTGCCGGTCGTCTAGGCGGTCGTCCAGTGAAGAGGCTGACAGCTGCGGTCGACAAAGGTGACAACCGTGGTAGACAAGCTTTCATCTGGTCCTCCGGGCGGATGTCTGGCTGGTCATCCGGGCGGATGACCGGCCAACACCCATTCGGGCCATTTGAGCCCTTTTGCAAAAAATAAAAAAATAAAAAAAGAGGAACAATTGTATATAGGGATAGCAAAATATTCTAAGGCAACGGGGTATCGACCTTTTCCAACACTAATAAAATGGGTTTTGGAGTTTTTCAATAGGGTAGGGCAGATTTGAGAGTGAGAATAAAATATCCGATAGAATTCGGATCGGGTATTGAAAAGTATAATCCTGTCTCACGCCCAACCCGATTATGTGCATTATTAAAAAAAATCTCATTTTTAAACTTATTATTATTTAATGATATAAAATTATTTTTCTAAGATTTTTTTTTTCTTTCTATTTTATATTTTCATGATATCACCTTTCTCTCTCCATTTATTCTACAAATCCACTAAAATCAATGTTAAACAACACCAATTGTTATAAGTCATTTATATTTATCATCCAAAGTTATGAAATCACATTATTAAAATTCAATACGAAAAATATAAGTTGTAAAGTTAAACTGGGTAAAATCGGAAGTGGAATTCTACTAAGTGGGGATAAAATGAGGGCGGGAAAGAGGTCTAGCAAGTAGGATTAGGTATAAGATAATATTCACTAAACGCGAGGAGGGTGGGTTAGGAGTTTCCTAACCCATACTCACCCTATTGCCATCCTTAATCGTGTGATTAGAAGTGCGTTGCAAATAGGGGCGTGAAATTTCAAAACAAAAGATTATGTGCCATGCTTCAAGTTCCCCTAACTATTTGAAGTAGGGGTAGGCACTATTTTGATGTTGTCGGCCCAACCCAACGAGATATTTTTAAATTTGAAATATGTATTTTTTGGCCCATAAAACAGGGGTGGGATTAGATTTTGAACCTGTTTACTTTTTAAACGGGATTTGGAATGAGAAATCAACAATTTGGAATGAGAAATCAACAACCACCTTGTTCATTTATAAAATTTTATATTATTTAGATACATAATAAACTACAAAATAAAAGGCTAAGTAGAAAAGATACACATGTTTCTCTTAAGGCTTAATTCAAAACATTTGTTGAAGACCTAAAATCATTTACAACTAAATTTTGTTGATGACTTAAATTCAAATCATTTTTAGAAGAGCTAAATTCATTTAATAATCCTCCAAAACTACATATATATATATATATATATATATAAAATAATAACAACAATAGTCAGGCTTAAGATCTAAATATTCTTTTAGGGTGTGTTTGTTTGAACATACTGGATAAAAGGGATTGTAATCCACCGGACTGTTAGCCCTGGGATACATTGTATAGCGATTCCGGTTTTGACCTGATCCTTGTTGTATCTCGGGCTCGAGTTTCATGATTTTGTATTATTGTTCTTGTCTTTTTTTTCCTTATTCCTTATTGAAATTGAGTTTTGGAGTGTCTTGGTTGTGTTTGGAACAGGTTGGTTGCTTGTTAGTTCAAATTGTTGTTGTCTAGATTTTTCCATCTTCACTCAAGCAAGGCTTTTTGCGCTCGAGCGACCTTTGTGAGCTCCTAGTGCTTTTGTAGGCCTGCAAATATACTGGGAGGGTAGTGTTCTTCGCTCGAGCGACAACTCTTGTGCTCGACCTCAAGCGACGGTTTTCTGTCTGTAAAAACTTTGGGAGTGTGTATTCTTCGCTCGAGCGAAGCTTCTTGAGTTCGAGAGAGGTGACTTATTTGTGTCTGGTCGCTCGAGCGATAACTCTTGTGCTCGAGTGAGCTGCGTATATATTAGTTTGCAAAAACACCTTTTTACATCACTTTTTGATACCTCTTTTCTAAAAAACCCTAGACGGACTCTCTCTCTCTCTAGAATGCCACTTTTCTCTACAAATACACCTAGATTAAGGATCTCTCTACCCTACTCTCTTTGATAAAAAGATAGAGCATTACTAGAGCTCTGTTTGGATCCTAATAAAGCTTGGTTTCGGTGCTCTTGAAGTTTCTCCTTTGCTCCCTTGGTCTTCTAAGTTTGAGGTAGGGACTTTCTATACCCTTTTATGAGTTTTAACTTAGTTATTTGTTGATGGATAAGAAATATTGAAATTTGTTGTTATTTTGAACAAACCTAGGTTTGGGGTTAAAATCGAAAGAGGGGCTTTCAAATGAACATATTGGAAATGGTTATGGGAGTAAATATGAGCTTGTGTGGTGTTAAAATGGTTAATTTTGGTGTTTGGGATGAGATGGGAAAAAGGGGAACTTTGCCTTAAAATATCTTGAATAATTATTTTTGTATAAATTATGAAATTGGTATTAAAAGTATGAAATTGGGAGATTGTTGAAATTGGGAGATTGTTTACATGAATGGTGTAGTTGGATTTGTTTAATCTCTCACCTATGGAAGTTGGTTAATTTATCAGTTGCAAAGATTGTATATCTATTTAGAAATATCTATTTTGGGCTATCGGTGGAGGATAGCCATAATTGTTGTAGAAATTGCATGAGGATTAGGCGAATTGAAACTAATTTCTTGGTCATTATCATTGAATATGATTATGAATTGTATACATTGTATATGTATGATATTTGGGTAGAGAAATGTGATGCACTCCATGTTTGGGAGAATAAAGTGGATGAAGTCCATTAAATTAAGTTGACCTGAGTGTTCACGGAAATCGTGCGTATACATGGATGCCGATTCCCATAGATGAAATTTTTGTAAAATGGCAAGTAAATATAGTTGTATGTTAATATTGTTGTTTGGAGGCCTATAGGGTGTATCCTCTGTTTGGTTAATTAAATGAAGTGGGCACAACGAGTGAACTGAGATAAAATGAATTGAGATGTAAGTTTGGCATAACTTGGTCGTAGTGAAGAGTCGTGAAAGATTTTGTCATTTGGCATTTAGCATGTTCATCTTACTTATATCTTTGTTAAGATTCATATATTATGATAGATTGTCTTTACTAGGCTTTGGCTCACCTTACTTAGGAAAATCATTTTCAGGTGTTGGAGACATGCCTCCCCCAAGGACTTAGCTTGAGAGGACTTGGGAGCTGAAGGCACTGTTTAATTATTTTATATTTGATATTTGTAAAAGCCTAGGGCTTTATATTTATGGAGCTTAAGACTCTCTCTTTTGTTGTAACCAAGCATAGTCTTGGAAGTTGTAAGCCTGTAGGGCATTTATTGGTTGAACATGAAGTTGGTATCACATGTTGTAAATTCAGGATAGAGCTTATGAATGAATATCGCATGTCTTACCTTTTGTAATTTAACTCTGATGAATGAAAGTTTCTTATTTTATTTATATCACATTGTACCAGTGTTTGGTGGTGGTTTATTGTAATTATTTTTGGGGCGTTTACACATTGTTCCCAGACTATTTGATTGGACTGGATTTATATTCTATGCTTGTTTAGTTATGAGATTAGATATTTAGGTTGGACTATTATATTGAATCTGATGTGTATCCTATTTTATTTAATTTTTTTACTAAAACTTTTAAAAAAATTAAATAAATAGAACTTCAATAAAAATTATATAAATTTATTTTAATTTTTAGTTGAGATTTTTTAATTTTATATATTTGTATTTAATTTTATATTTCAAATGTGAACAATTCAAATTATTGAAGCGATGCTCAAAAGTAGGCCTATCGTGCCAGGCTGAATGATTCAGTCCGATAGGGGATTGAAGACAGTTCAATCCATACAAATAAATAAATAACAAACTAATTGTATCAACCAAGCAAAGCATCCCAAGCAAAATATAAAACAACTCGCTAGAGACAACTTCTATATGTGAACAATTATTAGGTATAATCAAATTCATTATAATAAACTAATTAGGTAAAAATATGTTAATATAAATAAAATTTTAGTATATATATATAAATAAGTTCAGTTCTCGGGTTGATTTGGTTTAGATAAAACCTAAACTAAGAACCAATCTAATCCTATTGATTTAATAATTTAAAAAATCAGAACCAAACCAATGCACTAAAAAACTAAATCAATCCAACCTAAAAAGGTCAGTTTGGTTTGATTTTTCAGTTCATTGAGTAATTTGAACACCTCTAATAGCAGTTGTGGAGATGGTGGACTAGTTGTTGATCCTAAGAAGGGGTGGAGTCACTTTTGCTAATTGTCCTCGTGAGTGGAGTGATTATAATGTGATGTGGTGAAAGTGGCACACCAAAAGGACAACGGGTTAGGAGATTATAGTTGGGTAAGTAGATGAGATAATAGTAAAAGAGGAGAGAAATAAGGTGGTTCTACAAGTGGTGGTGGGATTTAGGCCTCGTTTGGGAATAGGCTAATTTAGTAATTTTTTGGCTATTTGGCTAAAATATGAGCTAAAAAAAACTAGTATGTTTGGGATGACTTTTTGGCTTTTTACGAAAAGTTGTGCAAAAAGTAGAGAGAAAAGAGAATCTTTGACTTTTTGGTATGGGTTGTTGGCTTTTTGACTAATTTAGTAACTTTTTGACTTTTTGACTAAAAAGTTCGGTTGCCAAACGAGGCCTAAGTCTCGGTACTAGACTGGGATGGACTAATGCAACCTTGAAATTCTCAACTCAAGCTCAAGCCCATAGAGCTTGATCAGTTAACAGGTCGGGTTCAATGGGCAACCCATGCTATATTTATAAACCTCAACCCCTATTCATGGGTTTGAAAATATGAGCTTGTGGGTTTTAAGTTGAGCATAGCTTATACGGGCCTAAAATTGGCTATTAATTTGGTTGTGTTTTTAAAATTAAATTCAAATAAACAAATAAAACTATAATATAAATTTTTGTAGTGCATTACAATAATTAGAATTAATAATAAAAAATAAATTTATTAATTAAAATACACAATTACATCATTATGATTATGTTATTCAATTTTATGTATATCTAAACCTATGAAAATATAGTTGGCGTGCTACTCATTTTTTAATCTTCTTGCTTTACAAAAATATATCAACACATGCAAAATATATGTATGGCCTTAATATGGGCCTCTAACATGGACCTAGGCAGAGCCAAAGCCCGATGGCCAAGGTTGGGCTTGGAATGGCCCATGGGCCATGGACTTTTGTGGTGGGAAGACGAGGCTTAGGTGGGGCGGCTAAGTGGTAAAAGAAAGGATTGTGTGCGTGGTCGAGTGCAAGGTAGGATTTATGATGAATAGTTTTGATTTTAGTGAATGGTTGATAAATGTTGATTTGTGAGTTGGTAATTGGAAAAACAATCGTGGAACTTTTTCATCATTAAACATAGGGAAATTCTGATACGCACATTCTTAAAAGGATATACCATATGTATCTTTAGTTATGTTATTTTATTTTTTAATTATGATAAATTCTCTTCTTTAGTTATAATATTATTTTAATTATGACTCATGAGATCTATAGTTATGCCTTATATTGTATTTGGTTATGACAATTTTTTTTTTTATAATTATGACTTAAAAAGTATGAAATTATACTATTATATTTTTTAGTTATAAGTTGCATATAGTACACACTCTCTAACATATTAATAGGAGATAAAAAGTTGAGATTCATATCAAGTTAAAATATTATAATTTAAATTAATAATAATAATAAAGTTCAAGTTATAGGGGTAAAATTTGGAGTTTATTGTGTAATTTATCATATAAATTATATAATATTATGAGAAACTAACACCAATATTAAGATATTTACAAGCAATCTCAAGTGATTAATGTTTAGGGTCTTAAATAAAAAAAATCCAAGTCCAAAGTAAAAGGGATTAATGTTTAGAGTTTTTGTTGGAGTTCAATTTTTTTTCGGTTTCTTTCTTAAATTTAACGGTAAATCTGTATGAAAAAAAAAAAGAAAGAAAAAAGATAAACTAATATTTTTTTTAAAAGCACTATATATTGGTAGGACCTTAATCATTCCTATTTTTAATTAAAACTTTTTTGACAATAGACTATTTTAACCCCAAAAAAAAAAAATTCTTGTAAAAAAATTAATATATATATTTTTTATTTTTTACACAGTCTTATCATAAAAAATAAAAAATAAAAACTAACTAAATTAATCATTTCACAAAACAACATATAAATCATTTTCTAACAAACACACTCCTGACTTAACCATTATTTGCATCATAATGCTACAAAACACATTCACTTATAAAACACATTCACATTCACATTCACATTTACATTCACTTAAACTTATCAAAGAGAGAGAGAGAGATCAAGAACAGGTTCATAACCCCAATCCATGCATGCAAATCAACATAACATACTGCCAGACATAAACCACCACCATTAGCTATCTCCACTACTGCCATCATTGCTGTCATTGCCACCGTCACCGTCACCACCACCATCACTGCCGCCACTGTCACCGCCACCATCAACACCATCACCGCCACCATCTTTCGATTCTGACCCTTGATTAACCTTCTGATTCTGTGCTTTGTTCTGCTGTACTTTCTGACCACACTCTCTAGCCCTCTCCCTCATATCCTTAGCCCTACTAGCAATCCTCATCCTCACATAATCGAGTTGCTCCGCCACCGCCCCACGCCGCCGTTTTCCCGTAATGTAATTGTACAATCACGCCAATGTCGCTGCCGTTGCCACGCTGCAGCTGTCGAAAAACAAGAATACGATGGTGGCCAAGAATATTATTATCCCAATTGGGAATAGTATTGGGCTGAACAAGATCAAAACCGGGGGTAGCGATGACCAGGGATATCACGATCCCAATTAAGGTTAACCCCGAACAGGAACAAGAGTGCCGCACCAATTGCTGATGCTGTTAAGAGCATAATGGAGTGCCAAGAGGTTGGAGATGGCTCATTGGGTTTTTGGGTTATGGGTCTTGATTGATCATCGGACATGGTGAATGGTTGTGATTGAAGGTGGGTTTGATCAAACAGTGAATTAAGCTAATTGATTGATGAGAGAGTATAAGAAAGAGGAAGACAGAATGTATGTATACAGGAAAATGTTATGAATTCTAAATAATCTACTAAATTTTTTATCAATTTTTTTATATGGGATATGTGTAAGTCTCACAACTATGTAAGAGATTTAATAAAATATTCAGTAGATTAAGATGAGTTAGGAGACACGTGGCGAGAGGCCAAGCGTAATCTCCTTGTGATGCGTGATGGGTCTGGATTTGAAGAAGAATGATTGGGTGTGGGGGGAAAAATTATCTAAGAGAAAAAGTTAAATATTACAAAAATTGATAAGTGAATAAATACAAATCTTCTGACAAGTATTTAAGAGAGAATTTCATTTGTATCCTTATATTTTTTTTCGATTTTCAATGACATTTTCAGACTTTAAATAATTTCAAATTTATCCTCAAAATTTTTCAAATTTTATTAATTTTGCCCTTGTTGTCAAATTTGAAACATAGAAAGTTAAAAAAAAATTATATTTTAACTCCAAATTTCAAAAACAAAGATACAAATACACAATTTCCTATTCAAACTCACCCTCTCTTCTCTTCTTTTAATTCTTCACTCTCTCCTCTGCCCTACAAGGGCTACCTTGGACTCTTTCTCTTTGTACAAAATTTCACAAAATGGTGACAATGGAGACAATCTCAGTAGCTCTGAGTCTCGTCGATTCGAAGAAAGAGAATCTTCGAAAAACCTTCGAAGATCTTCAATCCTAGTTATCTTTTCTCTCCCCCTTCATCCTTTCATGGTCCAACCTTGATTCCCACTTCTTTTCCCTCAAATCCTTTCTCTAAACCCAGTCTACTCTCTTCCAATCCCAACAAAACCCCCAATCTCAACCACCCAAACAACCCTTAAATCAAACCGAGCAATCGGATTCACTCATTTCGGTTCAGCCAAAGCTGAAAACCTTCTACGAGAACATGGATGGGTGGCTTAAAGGAACTACATAGTCGAGCGGCACAATGAGTGAGCCATGATCAGAACTGAGCTTCCTCACACGCTTCGGCTCACTCTGGACTTAGCTACGATGGTTTTGGATGCGATGGAATATTTCTATGTGAAGAAATCAGAGTTGTATAATTCAAGGCGGAGCTGTGTGGTTTTGTTAGAGAAGTTGATGGATGTGAAGTCGGAGATTAGGAGTGAAGTGAAGGAGAGAGCGAGGAATTTAGCTAATGAGTAAAAATGGAAAGTGGGTTCTGATGGTGAAAATCCATTGGATGCATTTAGGTTTCTTGTTCTTGTGGGGACTTATGGTTTGGGAGATGGGTTTAGTGTAGAGGAACTTTTGATTTTGTTGCCATTGCTGCAAGGTATCAGCAAGCTAGGGTTTAAGGAGATGGTGGATTTGAGTAGAAGAGGATGAGTTTGCATGTATCATTTGAAATTTGGGGTGAAAATGTAATTTTTTTAACTCTTTCCGTTTAAAATTTGACAAGGGAAAAATTGATACGGTTTCAAAAATTTTGAGGGTAAAATTAAAATTATTTGAAGTCTGGGGATGTCATTGAAAATCAAGGAAAAGTATAGGGGTACAAATGAAATTCTCTCAGTAGTTAAATACATTATGACTATTCAATCATGTGTTGAGTGACACAGGAAATAATACAATAAATACTAAATAAATTGATAATAAACATAACATTATTGTTATAACATTATTTATAAAAATTATAATTAATTTAAGGGTGTGATTTTAAAATATGTGTTAAACAAACTTTAAAAAATTAATAATTTTTGTGAGAATTCACACAGGTGGATAATTGTATTATGAGTTTAAATTAGGGAAAATTAGTCTAAGGTCCTCATTCCCATTTTTACTAATGCAAGATATCCATAATATTATTTTATGATGTCTAAAGTTCGTCAAACCATAGCCATATATCATAGAGAAATTTCACTCTCTCAACTCAAAAAAATCCATTTTTCTCTCTTCTTCTCTAGTATACCATATTGCAACCCAATCTTTTCGCATTTTCCTCATGCCACTATCGTCCGTCCTCCGTCGTTGGCCCCTTACTGCGTTGCTGCCGGCGTCATGATCTTACTGCCACTCTCATTCTTACTTACTCTGCCACATTCATTGTCCCCATCGATTTCTCCCTATCGACCGTTGTTGACGCCCTTGCTGCTGTCACCGGAACGTCGCCGCTCGGCTGCCACCCGCGCCCTGTCTCGCCCCGCTGTTACATTACTGCCATCATTGTAGCTTGCCACTCCTCACCACCTTATCGTGCCACCCTCATTTCTTTTTCTCTCTTTCGCTGTAGCTACACCGTCGCCGCCCCTCTATCTACGGCGTCCCACCTTCGCCAACTGTCGTCCTCCTGCCTTCCCTACACCGCCGTTATGTTTATCTCAGGTCCTCGATCTGTCTCAAGAAGAATCACTGTGAGGGGAAATTTCTCTGGGTTGGAGAGAGAGGAATTTCTCTAGTTTGAGTGAATTTCTCTAGGTTGGAGGGGGATTTTCTCTGGTTTAAGTGAATTTCTCTAGGTTAGAGAGGGGAATGTCTCTGGTTTTGAGAGAATTTCTCTAGGTTGAAGTGAATTTTTCTGGAAAGTTTAGAGAAATTCTTCCAAAAATTTCTCTGGTGAGATTTTCTGTATGAAGTTGAATTTTCTCTGGATCAATTTGAAAGACCTTAGACATTATTAAAATATTGAATGTCCTTTACGCTATAAAATCTTAATAAGAGGGATCCTAAAAAATTCCCTTTAAATTATTGTATTATAAGTTTAAATTATTATTTTTAACCTACAATAATATATATGCACACAGGTAGAGAACACTTTGTGTTGCCGTTCGGCAATTAATTTTTTAAGTTAGTTTTTAGTTTTCTAGTTATTTTATCTTGGGATTAAAAGTTTGTTTGGTTTGGTTTTTTTTTTATTTTTGTAAGAGAAAAAGTAAAATGATTATGATTTGAATGTGATATTTTGTCTCACTAACTTATTTAACTTATTTTGTACTTTTTTAGCCAGAAAGCCATTGCCAAACAATCTATATATGGGTCTCGAGATTAATCGAATATTTCCAGTATCCAATTATTACAAAAAAGTTAAGCACTAGTAATGTCATTCTTGTTTAAGTAAGGTGATTATTAGTAGAGTGTAGACACTACATTTTTGACTGCCCTTAAGACTTGGGTAGCACAGGTTAATCATTCAAGGATGAAGGCTATGCCGTGTAAAGGTTCGATTTCTTCAGTATGAAGAGCTCCAAATCCCAACCTCACACCCCTTTTTGGACCAAAACCATTTTGACCAAAATAATTTTTAGACCTTAATGCCTTCTCTTTCAAAATATTTTTGAAAAAGTTCCTACGATGTTTTGAGGCTCGCATTTCGTTAAAAATTATATTTTTCGGTAAACTGAGCAAGGACAAAGTGGAAATGAATGAAATAGAGATGAAATATTTGAAAAATATTTAAAAACACCTTATTTAGAGGTTTGGAGTTGAAGAAAAGAGGAGAGGAGGGAAGAAAACTAGCTGAGGAGAAGTTTGGCCTGAATCTGGTTAGGACCGAAACTAAGCAGTCTTCACTAAAAGAGGCATATCTTTTTGCACAGTTGTAATTTTTATGTGAGGCTTCCACCATTGGAAATAATACTTCTGGGGCTTCAATTTAGGCTCAAGAATGACCTGCAAAGGAGTCCAGATAAAGGAGATATGCCTGTTTGAAGTCGGGGTCAGAAACCAGTTTTTGCTTATCGGCCACCAATGATGTTTGACGGCCATGTGTCGGCCACAAATGGAGTTTGATGACCATATGCCGGGAAAGAGTGACCTTTTTTGGCCGCCAGTGGTGGCTGGTTGGCCACCAATGATGGCCGATTGGCCACAGGTGTCCAAAAAGCTTAGATTTTGCAGATATTTACCTTCAACTGTCTCCTACAAGCTCCAACTGTCTGTTTTGTTGATATTTTCAACCAAGGCTCTTGTATTTCTATATATAAAGGCCATTCTCTATTGTTTTGAGGGTTGAAAAAATTTTGGGAGCCTTTCTCTCTAGAATCATCTCTCTCTACAATTCTCTCTCTCTCTTACCCTTTTATGCATACAAGTAAAGATACACTTCTAGTTTGCCTATCAACCCTTAACCAAAGTTGCTTATCTTTGGGTTGAGGTTACTTGGGACCTTCTTTGAACTATAGAAGGTGGTCTTGGCTTGATTTGGTAACTCATTTGTGCCTATTTTGTGCTTTGGCTCCAAGAGGTATATTACTTGCTTTGCTAGCTTGTTTTGCACACTTGCTTTGCCATATTTTTCTACTATTTTGGGGCTGGTTTTAGCATGTAAAAAGTTCTATTTTTGAGACCTAAAAGTGGTGGTTTGAGCCCTTTTGAGTTAGGGGGTTGTCCACCCCTTTTGGTTTTTAGCTTGTTAAGCTTTTGTGCCATCTTTTCATTACTTTGAAAACAAACTTTTTGGGCCTTTTAACCACTGAATCTTAGAGGTTTTTCGGTGGTAAAAAGCTTGTTTTGAAGTCTAAAATTGGTGGGGTTAGCCTCCCCTCCTTGTTCTTGTTTGCATACCTAGTTAGCTTCATGAGTTAGCATGTTTTTCTAGCTTAACTTAGCTTAGTCCAGCATGTTTTTGCCTCTGTTTTGACTTATTTTGGCTCTGTTTTAGGCTGGTTAATTCAGTTGAGGCTTGTATTGCATAGTTGTAGTGTTAATTCTTTCACTAGCTTGATGTTTTAATGCTTTAATCATCATTGTTTTGAGTTAATTGCATGTTTTAGTGTTGTTTTGTATTCATTTTCAGCACTTACAATCTTTGCAACCTCCTTCATTTCTTCACTTTTTCATTTGTTTTGAGGGTTGTTTAAGCTTGAGGTTGAGGCTCATGTTTAATGGTTTAATCCTTCTTTGAGGGTTCATTACCAAGGGCATGAAGCTTCCCTCATGCCTTGAACTATCCATTGGTTGACACTTCTTTTGCTTTAGAAGACACTCACCAATAGACTTAATCGATTAAAGAATAAATCGGTAATGTAAAATGAATAAACAAAATTGGACAAGTAAAAGAGGCAAGATAGGCATCTTTGTGTTGCATTGCATGTGTTCGAATCAGACATTAATTTGAACACAAGGAAAGTGAGACATTTCATACTCAAAAGTGATGAAATGTGTCACTTTCCCTTGTCACCATTACCCTTGATCATGCATGATAGGATGGTGGTCTTTTGAGCCTTGTTTTGCACTCATAAACTTGTACAAGCTTGGTTTCTTAGCCATCATGCATGGAAATTTCTTAGTTGATGATTTGAGGGGCCAAGAGTTACACTCTTTTGAGCTTGTGTGATGATAAGGAGGGTAACAGTACAAACAACCCTTGAGAATATACCGTTTTACTCTGTCTGCTCTCTGTTGCAGCAAAAAGAAGGGTTCTTGTCATCAGTGGCCGACTGGCCACCACAAGTAGTCGACCGACCACCATTGGTAGCCGACAGGCCCTCTGTCGGCCACCAATAAAAATTGCACAGAGTGTTCCTAAGGTGGAGCAGAGGCATTCTGGGAGTTAGCAGCACTGTTGGTATTCAAATGTGCAAACAGAGGCGTTCAGTGGCAAGGCGGTGGCTTTTTCGGGTGGAGAAACTGAGCATGCATGCATCCCTCGCTTTCCGAGGCCATTTAATTGCTTTGTTTGGTTAATTAGTGATAGCTAATTAATTAGTTTAATTGCTTTATATCTAATTAGCTCAGTATTTAGCTAATTAATTTGATTTGTAATATTTAATTAGCATAGAATAAGTTAGTTAATTCATTTCAATTGTGTTGTAATAATTAGCTTAGCATAGCTAGTTAGCTTATTTATTCAAGCCTTCCTTCGCGAGGGCACAATGTTATAATAAGTGTGCGTGCATGTGTGTATGTCTTCCAACCCCACGTTTTTCTCCCTTTTATTTAATCGCTTTTGATGGTTAGATTAGAGACATGTCTCAATTAGCATACCTTATGCTTGCATCTATTCATTTGTCTTGCATCCACCGAGGCTCGGCGCATCATTCAAACTACATTGCAATTTCAATACTTTTTTGAATACGTGTTTCAAAGCATGCCATCAAAGTGTTGCAAATACCATGATTAAGTAGCCGAGCCTATTTAGTTACATTATTGCATGTGTTGCATTAGTCATTTAACATAGTTAGGAATCATGCATTTTTCTAACTTTGTTTTCTTTCTTGGCTCGGAGTACTCGATGAGTCTTTATGCTTTAGCATACTTGCATGAGTGTGATTGCCATGTTTCCATGTTTCACATGCTTGTCATGAGGCTATATGCTTACTTGCTAAACTACATGAATGCTTGTGGATGATGGCTTCATTGTTTGAATTGGAACAATTCAACGAATGTAAGTTTTAAGCCCACTTTGTTGTGGCAAAATCATGTTTTAAGCCCACTATGTTTGGTGGCAAATCCACATTTTTAAGCCCACTTGAGGTGACAAATTCAAACCATTTTCGAAAACAAACATGAGTTGAATTGTTCCAAGTCTTGCGACTAGTCTATGCTTGCTTGTGTGCGTTACATAGTAAAACTAGTTTAATAAACGGAATAAGAACACATAATGTTTACAAAAAGTATATCATCATTAGTAGAGGCCGATCTTTGATCAGGCGAGTAGGGGGTGCTCATTTCAGGACCTTTCCCTCTCGTACCTAAGTTCCCGAGCCGAGGTAACTTTGGTGATGATGGACACATTGCCTTTGGCACGAGTCTGGGTTTCATAAATTTTTCCAAAATAAAATATTTAGGTGGCGGCTCTATATCTAGCAAAGCAATCCAATTTTGGCATTATGTGATTTAAAATCAATTTTTCAAAAAGACTTGCTGGATTAGACTTTTTGGTGTTTATTAGTTTCACATTACACTTGTGAGACTAGATTCAGAACCACAAGTAAAGTCCAAACTGTGAAGCATTCTTTTCAAACCCTTTCTGAAAGGCAGGGATGTAGAAAAAGGCGAGTCCACATAGAGTATAATTGGGTGAGGGAATTATTGATGTGGTGATATTAGACCGAAGTTTTAAGATAAATTGTGTTTATTTATACATTATGTATATGATAGTAGTCGGTTGACATTAAATTTTTTAATTAATTTATGCATATGTAGATGAATTCTATTTGAGAATTTGCGTTTTACTTGAAATATTTTAAAATAAAAACTTTATTAACGTGTTTCCAAATACATATTATTATGCTTAAATCTTAAAATAATTATTCATTTTACTTGAAAGTAAGGTAATAAAAATATATAATTTTTTAAAGTTTGTTTAACATGTATGTTAAAATCATACCGTTAAATTAATTATAATTTTTATAAATAATGTTATAACAATAATGCTATGTTTATTATCATTTTATTTAGTATTTACTGTATTATTTCATGTGTCACTCAATACAACATTGACATAATAGATTATCGAATGGTCATCTTTAGTATTTACTGTATTATTATCATCTTTCTTTTGGGTTAAATAAGTATTTAATTCAATGGTCATCTGTAGTCGTTTAGGACTCTAGAAGAATTCGAAAGGTGTAGAATATTTTTAAAAAATATATAAAAAAAATTCACTAGTAGTAGAATAGTTTAGAGAATTCTAAAATATAATGGAATGACAAAATGATTCTAAAATATTTTAGAGTAATAATGATGATCATTGGATCAAATTGATCCTAGCCATCCATTAAGGAGATGGAAAACTATATCAAGGGAAGACCCCTCATTTATGAGGCATTTTTTTATAGTGAAGTTGTTTTAGTCTTCTCTTAAAGGACTCTGTTGTTTTGATCTTCCTCTAAAGGCTCTATATCACAAAAGACATTTCATTTTGGTTCTCTACAAATAATTAACATTCATTGCTAGGCAAATGGTATTCCCACCATTGTGCTTATATCTGCTTGTTGCATCTCTGCTTGCTTGCTTCATATTTACTATTTCTTATTCAATCTAGCCCATTTGATCGTTTGAACTATTACCGTTGAAATAATATTATCATTTAAAAATATAATCATGTAAAAATATTATTTCAAAAATAATTCAATAATATATTTTAAAAAATAATCTTTTGTAAATATTGTTGGAAATGGTTTGGAAAAATCTGGGTTTATAACAGATTTTTTTTTTTTGGGTCTATTATTTAGGTGGGACCCGAGCGTCGATTTTCACAGGTCAAAGTGGTAACGCGTTTTATGACGCGTTGTGATTCACGTGGTATATTTGATTGCTCAAAACCATTACCAAGTGAATGGGAAATTGAAGCCAAAGTATGTTCCATGGAAATAGAGTTTTAGTGGAAAATCCTTAAAAGTTTGAATAAAGCTTGTCCCACATTGATTTGGTGGGAAGTTTTGAATGGATTTATAAGGCATGGGTTTGGTACTTGGGGTGTGCCCCAAGGGGTACCCAAGTGTTTTAGAGAGGGAGGTTATGGGCAAAATGGGCTAGACCCATTGGACCCAAAAATCACCACGCGCGCGCCGCCGCCGTCTCTCCGGTCAGGTTGGCTGGGCGCGGGTGCATGGTGTGAAGTTGGATTGGGCTTGTCTGGCCAAAAACATTTGAATTTAATTTTATTTTTGGTAAAATAAAATTCAGAATTCAAATTAAACCAGAAATAATCTGGTCCGATTTTTCTGTACACCCAAACAAGGCCCTTCCCGTTTTTATCTGTTTGAATTTTGAACCAACAGATTTAAATCTATTTAAATTCAAAACCGGACATTTTTCAACCTGTCCAAACAGTGCCTATCTGTTTAAATTGAACAGGCTTGCACCTGTTTAATTCAAAACTTACAGCCACCAATCCATCTATAAATAGGGCAACCCTCATTTGATGTTTCATTCAAAAATTTCGTACTTCACCTCTGCAAATTAATTCTTCATTTTTCTTCATTTTATTTTTTGTGAGAAAGAGTATAAACACTTAGTGTGTTCATTAGGCAAACAATTTGTAGTGCTGCTATTGTTTGTAGTTAATCATTTCATCCTGGGAGATAAATGTCTGTATTCTGAAAGCATTGTGGAGATGACGAATCTGTCTTAACGACACAGTGTCAAACACTAGACTGGATCAGATAATTATTTAAAGAAATTAATCAAGTAAGTTGTTTAATTTATTATTCTGTTTTATTTGTTTATTTATTCAGATTTTAATTTTATTTTTGTAACAAAATAAAATCTGTTTTTATTTATTATTTTTTTTATTTCGAGTTTGATTTTTATAATCAAAAAAATTCTCTCATTTCCTTTATTTCTTTATATTTTAGTTGTTGTTTAGTACACAACTGAATTTAATCTATTTAAATACAGTAAAGATTGGCCAACAAATATCACGTTAGTAACCACATTAACATTAAATACATATACAATATGTCACAAAAAAATTTATATTTTTTATTTATATTTATAGTATTTTTCATTTTAAAAATTTAACCCTGGCCATCCTGTTACTGGAGTAGGTCAACCCCTCTAATTCTCAGCGCAACAGGTATATAATAAGTATGAAGATGTATCTAAGGCATATAATAAGTATAAAAATGTATCGAATTTATATATATTTCTTAAATATTAAGATGTGGATCAATATAATTTATAATTATCAAAATCTCAATGCTAGTCACATCATTATTGTTTCAAATTACATCATATCGTATATAATAGAGATGTAAATATATGAATGTGGAAAAATTATCACATAGATTTGTTCCATATCCTGCGTGGTATGCTCTTACAATTCTATTAGTTACATGATTGCTAAAATATTTTGACGTCTAACTATTCAACTATTAAAACATTTCCTATCTTAAAATAAAAAAATAAAAACTATTAAAACATTAAAGATGCTCTAAGAAATATGTTATTTGGCTAGATTTTGCAAAATTTTTTGAAATTAATATTTTGATAATAAATTATTTTTATTTAAGTAATTTTTATTAACTTATAAATAAGAAGCAAGCATAATTGCATTAGTAAACTATACCAAACATGGAATTATGGAGGAGCAGAAACATCAGAACGACGTCGTATGAGATGTTATCTAGAAGGAAGTATCACACACAATTACACGATGAGGTGACACCTCTTGCCCCGCTTTCTCTCCTCTATCCTAGTTCCGTTGGAAAGTTTTTGAATTGTTATGAGGAGAGGAGGTAGGGATCTCCACCAATCAAATCTATGGACAATTCTAAGGTTCAAGAGGTAAAAAGCTCATATCTCCCTCTCTCTATATATGTCCATAACTATCTATATGTTTGTTTGGTACATTTGTATTTTCAATTATTGAGTCTTCAATTTGCAGATCATAGAGAAGCAAGTATTGACGGTGGCCAAAGCCGTCGAAGAAAAGATCGATGATGAGATCCACACCCTAGATCGCCTCGATCTCGACGATATCCATGTCCTCAGAGAGTGCTGCCATCAACAGATAAAGAAAATGAAGGAGAAGCAGAGCCGTTGGATCGCCCTCAGCCATGGCGAGAACTCCGAGATCCCCGCCGAAAAGGACATTTTCTCCGTGGTAAAAGCCAGCAACCACGTCGTCTGCGATTTCTATCGTTAGAATTGGTTGTCTTTTCTTTTTTCAATTATGGTTTATAGGTTGATTTGATTTTAACATAAAATTACATTGTTTGGTTACTGAGAAATTCTCTCCCAAAATGATTTTCTGTGAGAAAAAGTATTCAAATGTTAACTAGGCCATCTCAAAATTGTCCTCAAATTTGAGTAAAAGGTTGAATAATGGCAGATTGGTAAATTTTGAGTAAACTCAATTTGGTATAAGTTTGGGTCAAGGAGTGGAGTGTGTTTTTTGAGTTATTTTTACCCAAATATAAATTTGATATAGGTTTGAGTCAAAGGATTGGAGATGCCTTTGCATATGCAAAGGGTGTAGGGCTATAAAACGAATCAAGTTACTTGCGTTCGGCTCCTCTTTGGCTCTTCAAAATTAACTTTCTATGTTAACAATCCAAACTTCAATACACTTTAAAACTCATCAAGTTATCGAGACAATGACTCGATAAGCTTATATGCAATGTAAAAACCCAAACTAGTTAAAGCTTGGTTCATTATCGATTTTATTGAAGCTTGTTTGAGATTTACTGATCAACAAATCAAACTTGAACACATTTTAAAATTTGTAAAGATTTCAAACTAAACATTAACAATCTAAATGTATGATTCCTTTTCAGGACCAATAAAAAAAGGTATGATTCTTTTTTTTTTAAATATAGTTAACTAGGGTTTAGGGTGTCAACAATAACATAATCTTGTTTTTTTAGCCAATGCATAATTATGATGAGCTAATAACTAAAAGATGAATTACACATCATGAGCCAATAGTTTAGAAGATTTATTTGTTTCATGAGCCAATGCATAATCTATCTTTATTCCCTAGGGCCAAGTAAAGATTATAATCCTAATTTGTCCCAAAATGAACAACTATGCTGAAGAACCCAATCCTTCTTGACAAGCACAAATTTTTTTGTCCCAATATCCCCCTTGGATTAACATAAAAATCACAATTATACTTCCAGTAACTATTCTTCTGTGCAAGTCCTGCACTTGAAAGTTTAGAATGAACTATATTGGCCTTTGAATACAGTTTCCTCCATTCTCTTTCATTATTTGCCGAAAATCTGATGGGTTGCATATGGTTAGAAGGACCCACCTATATAAGTATGTATGAAATGAAGGAATGGGACCTAGAGAGATAAGTTTTCCACCACCTATTTGTTACATTTGTTATCATGGACTGCCTTTGTATATGCCAAGATAAGGAGTATACACCTTGTAGTTGAACTAGTTTCAAATACATGCACTTGCTCCTGACAAAGAGGCAAATTCAACATTTGCATGAGATTCATTATATTATTATAAATATATTGCATATACACAATATATATATATATATATATATTCAAAATGATGTACTGTTTTTATTTTTTTATCCACCATTACAAATTACAATATATTTTCATTGTTCTCATTCACTGTGGATGGTTTTTTTTGTACTGTTCTAATTTCATTGAAGTGATTGTTTTGTTGAAATTATTTGTGGCTCATTTCTGGGAATAAACAAAATTGAGCTAGATATGTGGTCATCACAGAGGGAAGGCCATGCATCATGGGTTTCAAACTACAACCTTGCAATGTTGGAAGTCTTGTGCGTTAAGACTGCCCTTTTTATATACGGTGATCATAACAAAAACTACAAACTCCATACCAGTTTTAAAATTATTAATTATGGGGGTAGCTGATCATTGCATGTCATTTAAGTTTGCTGAGGTGTGCTTATGTGTTGCTTGTCTGTTGAAGTGTTAGGTATTTAACTGTAATGCATTTTATAGAGTTCTTGGCAGAGGAAAGAATGTTGTCTAAATCAAATTTTGATGTGTTGGATAAACAGTCTTTGTTAAACAATTCTTCACAATTGAATGCACAACTATTTGAGTATTTGACCACACTTCATTATAAGATTGTGCACCATCTTAATGTTTCCCCTCCTCCCCCCCAATCTCTTAAAAATTGTGGGTATGGTTGACTGATTTATGGGTTATTTGAAAGTAGTGTGTAGATTTCCAACTTGTAAAGAAAACACTAATGCTTCTGGTTTAATTGCAGGTGATGGACAAGCACTTGAGTATATTGTCAAAGCAGCACATAGAGACACGTTTCGTGAAAATACATGCTGAGAAAAGTCCATTCTTGGCTGAGAAGCTCAAGATTGTTGTCCCTCCAACCCTTGCCCTTATAAAGAGTGCCAAAGTGGACGATTACGTGGTATGTCCAAAGGAAGGTTACACAAATCATTAATAAAATCAATTTAGAAAATAAAATTGATGTTTTGTTTAAGTTACAATCCTCTACTGAATCCTGGAATAGGGGTTGGCTAAAGCTCAAGTTATCTTTTATGAGGGCGAATCATCTCTAAATCCATCAAAGTCCAGTGCAAAATCCAGGAGCGTTAGACAAAACTCAAATTCGCACTCTTCAAATTCAGATTCTTAGTAATATTACATAGATTGCCTCTTGTTGTAATTCTCTTTGCTTTTTGGTGCGAAGAGTCGCTATGAGGCTTGACGTCATCATCCTATCTTATATTTAGAGAACTTGAAAGAGTGTTGTTAGAATTTACCATCACCTACCACCACTACCACCTCACCTACTCCACTAAACTAAACCCACTACACCACTACCACCTCACCTACTCCACTAAACCTAACATACTACACCACTATCACCATCCACTACACACCATCCACTACACCTACATCTATATAAGGAACCATTTGTAATAGACAGAATATGTATCAATAGATCAATCAATATCAATCAATAATACAGTATTTTTTACATGGTATCAGAGCTATAAGATTTAGACCTATATATTGTTTTCCCCCCGGCGGGCAGCCGGCCGGCAACCTTGCCTTCGCTGCCCGTTGGAGTTTTTCTATACATACCTTCTCTCTCTCATCTAAGCTAGGGTTTTTCACGATGATGCAACCAGCAACGAGCGTAGTTCAGCCACACCAGCAGAACCACCTTCAATACTAACAACAACAACAGTCATGGATGATTAAGCAGCAGATGTATTACCACCAGCAACAGTCATCGAACCAATTTCCGACTATGGAGCCGCCGGAAAACACCGCCGGAGCAATCGAATCAGCCGAGAAAATCATCCTCCGGTGGGACTCCACGGTGTTGGAGGAAGCCAGAGAGCGTATGATCTTCGATTCCGATCGTCAAGAGATCGATCGATACTTGCAAGCCGTTGATGAGATTCAACGATCGATGGAATCGGTGACTGTGACCGATGATCAGAACAAGGTCAATGGTGCGATGCAGATCGCCATGGCTAGGCTCGAGGACGAGTTTCGTAATATCCTGATTTCACATACTGGACCTGTTGAAGCCGAATCGTTAGTCGAATCGGTTCGATCTACTCCGAGAACTGATAGCACTGGAGTTGATTTTCCAGAAGAAGATTACTCGTTTGCAGATTCGGTGGTAAGCAAGGAAGTTGAAGTGGAGTTTCATGTTGGAGAGAGTAGTAGTAGAAGTAGTAGTAGTTCCAAGTATCAGTCTACTACTAGTATTCGGGAGATCGATTTGATTCCATCGGAAGCCACCATCGGAGACTGCTGCTGTTACTGGTGGTATTGTTCTGCTGTTGAGCGAGGAAGACTCAAAGATTTTCAAGTACCTAGATTCTCTTGAGGAGAATAAAGAAGAAAAGAGCAAACAACACAGGGGGGACATAGCACACACTGTCACTCTCTCTCTCTCTAATAATCACCCCACATGCCTCAAGATATTTCACGTGGGTACTCCACCTCCATAGACACATCAAATATTTTATTCACACCCAAAATCATCATTTTCCACCGCCCCACTTTTTAAACATATTATTCTTATTATTATTATTATTATTATTCTTTTAAATATATTATTATTATTTCTTTCTTTTATTTTTTTTTATTTATTTTTTTTTAATAAAGTGACAAAAAAAAAAAAAACAATTGCCACCAATTTACAAATTTGCACAATACACTCATTTTATTCATATCGGGATCAACCCCGATCCACATTTTACACAAAAAAAAAAAAAAAAAAAAACAACAACAACAACAACAAAAATCCACAACAACAGCTTTGTTTTCTTTTCTGCAGACGGCCACCCACCGCCCTACTCTGCCGCCGGTCTCTTCTTTTTGCCTCCATCCTGGGCGGCCCTTGCCGGTGTTGCCTCCGTGTTTCCCACTCCACTGGGCATGATCACTACTCCCTGCTCCTCCACTGCAGCATATGGCGGCCCTCCAAATCGGAACATCACGGTGGCCTTCCGCTTCAGCTCCTTATTTTCTGCTTTCAGCACACTTATCTCTGCTCGCGCATCCTTATACATGCGTTGGAGCAGAGCCAGCTGGGAGTTTAACTGCTGCACCTCATTTGCCCTACTCTGCAGCCGATTCGACAAGTTTGTAACCGCAGTCATGGTTTCCACACATGACTTTAATGTATACTGATTGGCTTCCACATCCGACTGCACTGCCATTCTTTGCTCCACAGACCGCATCGGAAAGTTCAGCGGAGTAAACTCCGGGGCACTCGGTTGAGGTTCTAGTGCCACCGCTCCAGTTCTCTCTCTTGTTGACTCGTTGAGGTCGGGAAAGAGGGTGAGCAGTCCACGGGAAGACGAGGCCATTTTCTGGGCAACAAAGTGTTACAGACTATCTCTCTCAGCACAAGGAACTCTCTTTCTCAACAACACAAAGGATTTTTCAGAGGTTTCTCTCAGTTTTTCTCTGCCTCAGCCTCTGCCTTCGTCTTAGTTAAATAGCCGAGGCAGCCACGCGCATCGCGCGCCTCTTGACGCCCGACAAACTGGCACGCCTTTTCATGGCACATCTTTTGATAAAGTGGACACGCCTTTTGATGGCACGCCTTTTTATGGATTGGGCACGCCTTTTGATGGCACGCCTTTTAAAAAATTGGGCACACCTTTTGAGGGTGCGTCCTTTCAAGGGTCCGACAAGACTCTGTAAACTGTCCCGACATAGATTCTGGTTAGTTTCTACAGGGGTCCGACAAGACTCTGTAAACTGTCCCGACATAGATTCCGGTTAGTTTCTACAAGGGTCCGACAAGACTCTGTAAACTGTCCCGACATTGAGTCCGGTTAGCTCCTTCATGGGTCCGACAAGACTCTGTAAACTGTCCCGACATTGATTCCGGTTAGCTCCTTCATGGGTCCGACAAGACTCTGTAAACTGTCCCGACATTGATTCCGGTTAGTTTCTACAAGGGTCCAGCAAGACTCCGTAAACTGTCACCACAACTGTCACAACATTGTCTGCTACAACGGTCCGACATGACCCCATAAACTGTCTTCTACATCGGTCTGACACCGCCATCCAGTGTCCTCTATAACGTTATGACACCACCATCCAGTGTCTTCACCAACAGTCTGACACGACCATACAGTGTCTCCTATCCTTTTTTTTATGTATTTTCTTGTTTTGTTCCTCTCTTCAAACTCAAGTTGGTTAGTTTCTATCCTCCTTGAGTTTGCGGGGGGCTGTTAGAATTTACCATCACCTACCACCACTACCACCTCACCTACTCCACTAAACCTAACCCACTACACCACTACCACCTCACCTACTCCACTAAACCTAACCCACTACACCACTATCACCATCCACTACACACCATCCACTACACCTACATCTATATAAGGAACCATTTGTAATAGACAGAATATGTATCAATAGATCAATCAATATCAATCAATAATACAGTATTTTTTACAAGTGTTTTAGGGGCCATTGGAAGTTGGTATTATTATCAGCTTATTTTGGTTCAAAATTCAGTTGGTTATGTAAGATCCATTCTATCACCTCAAAACCATCTCTTGGATGGTTATCGCGTGTGATTGTTCCTTTCTATCAATTTGATTTTGCTTCGCATCTGGGTTACAAATTTTTGCTTTAAAGGACCTTATGCTAATTTGTCATTTCTCTCCTTTCTATGATTGCTATATTTTTTAATGCTTAAAGAATGCTAATCTCTTCCCTTTTTCTTTGAATGAGATTGAAATTTTAGTTTATTGGTGTCTAGAAATTATGGTGATTAAGGAAAACTTGGTATAAAGCCAGAAATTTTTGGTTCAATGGTGATGAGTCACTGTGGATGGTTATAGTAGGCCTCATTTTGCTCGACTTGAGCAGGCTTAGCCAGAGTCCAGCTTGGTCAGATTGGTCAATTCCCTCTACATTTTGGGTTGAGTTTGGACCCTCACTGCCAAGAAGGAAAAACATGTTCAATTAGAGGACCATCAAAATCGCCCATTTGTGGTGGATTGGTTCAGACCTTTCAGTTTTGGCTGGCCCAACTGAAAGAACACTATGTTGTATTCTCACTTTGTCAAATTTTGGTTCTTTAAGAAATTCAAATATTTTCAAAAAGGGTTGGGCTTCTTTCAATTGAGAGAGATTAGGATTGTGTAAAATTTAGCAAATCAAATGAAGAGAGAGATTAGGGTTATGTAAAAATTAACAAATTAAATGACAAGCGCTATCTTGATTTTTTAATAAATCTTAACTGATTTTGTTATTATTTTATATCTAAATAAACCTTTGATCTCCCATGCATAGCATTAGTTTTATATGCTAGTATTCCATATAAACTAAATAAATTGAGAAAATTAGATAGACCTCACAAAAGAGGGCAGTGCAGTGCTTTTGGCATTGATTCAATTTGAAGCAGTAGCTTTGGATAACAAAGATTAGTTCCTATTATCGGAGGCCGAATTTCATTCTTGTCCCTTATTCGAAGGTTTTAGACAAGTTATAAGAGAGGACTCGGATATAAAATAGGATCCCAAGATCCATCACGTGTTGTTAAAAGACTGGTTTTGGGCAAGGAATAAAAGAAAAGGATCTCAAGATCATCATGTGGTGATGAGAGACATTGTCACCCAATGGATCCCCAAGTCTAGTCTTATTCCTTGTTTAGAACCATGGTACAAGATACAAAGAAGGATCTAGATAAGAGGATCCCCTTGCCTACAATTGTTCTCTTCAGTGTGTCTCTTCCTTGTCAAGAGGCCATAACTAACACAATCAAAATGCAGCAGAGAGACTAAACCATGAAAAAAACACACACAAAAGTATGATATTATAAAAATTCAAAACACTAGAGCTTTAATAATAATAATGTATAGCAAGCACCAGAGGGAAGGAAAAACCATGTAGGGATAATACAATCCAAACAAACAAACACCTTCCTCCCTTATTTCTTACAATCTACTCCACAACAAAAGCCTAAATTAGAGCAGATCATAATATATACTAATACTAATTTTCACGACTCTTATTTTCTCCTTAATCTAAACTACAAACAATCAAATTAAACTACCATTAAAAAAACATCTAGCAACAACATAACTATATAAAAGTCCTAGCCAAAAAAGGAAAGTGTAGATAGAGCATATATATGCAAATCCACACTATGTTGTGTCTCCCTTTTAGATGGAAAGACATGTTGCTGCTTGGTGCGTCGAGTCACTGTCAACACCCTCTTGCCGTAGGGGTGGCTGTGTAAGAAAGGGTAATGCTTCTGAATCAAGCTAAGGATTGTTTGGCGAACACATCCCTACCTTTTCCAAGGCAAGAGCAAGAAGTGAAAACAATTTATCAAATCAAAACATTATAGAAAAAAAAAAGAAAAAAAAAAAGAAAGAAAGAAAGGATCAAACTCAATCCAATTTTGGATAAAAAAAAGTTCCCCGAGTACATAGTGTTAGCTTCACAAATGAAGAAGAAGAGGAAGAAGAATGAACCGAGAGAGAAAAAGAAAAGCATCTGCTGTAATATTATTTCAATGATAATAGGGTTACAACTAAAGCATACGTATTTAAGCTAATAAGCATAAACATAAGTTAAAGTACTAAACTACCCTTAGATAACAATTACACTTAACACTCCCCCTCAATGTGGTACAAATATATCTCTCATGCTTAACTTCCAACAAATAGGATAGAAACCTTATAGCTAAGACCCTTAGTAAATATGACAGCCAATTGATCTTCCGACTTCATATAAGGCATACATATCAAACCCTTAGTTAGTTTCTCCTTAATAAAATGTCTGTCGATTTCAATGCGCTTAGTCCTATCATGTTGAACAAGATTGTGAGCAATACTGATAGCAGCTTTGTTGTCACAATACAACGTCACAGGTCCATCACAAATGATTCCTATATCACCCAGCAAGGATTGGAGCCATATAAGTTCACATGTACCATGTGTCATAGCTCTATATTCTACTTCTGCACTAGACCTGGACACCACTGCTTGCTTCTTACTACGCCAGGTAACCAAATTTCCCCCACAAAAGCGCAGTTACCAGAAATAGATTGTCGGTCATCTATAGAATCAGCCCAATCTGCATCCGTGAAGACCTCTAACCTCAAGTGGCAATGATTTGAGAACAGAATTGTCACGACCCAAACCCGCCCCTATGGGTTTAGCACCGTAACCGACTAGTAATCCATGATTACTGAAAGCCTGTTTAACAGTAGAACAGTAAAACAGAGTACAGGGGCTGGCGGAAGCCAAAACAGTAAATAAACAATGTCCAATGAGCTGTGACAGTCTGTATGCAAAAAGACTTTTCATACATATATACAATCAGTGCAAAAGAGTATGTACAACATTTACAATCGATCAGGACAAGGACTTAATCCCTATTAAAACAGTACAATAACAGTCTATATAGTCTATACAAAAACAGAACAGAAAAGGGAAAAACTAAAACACCCCATAGCCTTAGCTTGAAACAGGCTCGGAACCTCGCAGTGAGGCACATAGGTTGGCTTGACAAAACTGGAGTTTACCCCGTGTCACGACCCAAACCCGGCCCTATGGGTTTAGCACCGTAACCGGCCAGTAATCCGAGATTACCGAAGGCCTGCTGAACAGTAATACAGTGAAACAGAGTACAGGGCCTGGCGGAAGCCAATACAGTAAATAAATAGTGTCCATTGAGCTGTGACAGTCTGTATGCAAAAAGGCTTTTCATACATTATACAAAAGCAGTACATAACAGTATACACAATATTCACATCCACTTAACTAGGGACTCAACCCCACATAACAGTACAGAAAACATTCCGTCTGTACAACACAGTATACAAAATTAACAGTCACACAGTACAGGGACCTAATCCCTGTATAACAGTACAGTAAACAGTCAGTCTATACAAAACAGTGAAACAGTACAAAAAGGGGGAAATTCTAAAACACCCCTAAGCCTTAACAGTAGGCTCGGAACCTCGCAGTGAGGCACAAAGGCTGGCTTGACAAAACTGGAGTAACCCTGACGCCTCTAGCTGCGGTCTGGTGCCTGCACACCTACATATATATATGAGCAGTGAGCTAAAGCCCAGTGAATAACATAAAGCGTAAAGGGGTTTAGAATGAATGTCCTTACAGTAATGAAAACAGTTCATTTCAATCAGTAATTCAGTTGCTCAGTACAGTAAACAGTCATATGTGGTACATCCATTAGCATAACAGTAACAGTAGGTCTTAAAAGACCGAACAGTAATGATGGCCATCAGTCAGTAAACAGTAGTGGTTCCACAAGGAAACCGACAGAGATCTCTGTGACAGTAACAGTAACAGTAAACCGTAGATACTAAGGATGCCACAGTACAGTTCAGAAATAAAGGACATACATTCATTCAGTAAATAATACCAGTTCAGTAAACAGTTCAGTTCAGTATTCAGAAGATAATCAGTTGAACATATCTTTACACAATTGTTACTCACAGAGTTCTGGGCTACAGTATGCTAGAGCGTGTCTCCCCAGTTGCCAACCCTACACAGTTTACAGGTTGAACACACACTAAGCTACACAGTTGGGAAATAACATAACTAAATCCCTAATTTGCCTTGGTGTGTTCTACAATGATATCCTCATCTAAATGTCTTAAACTAGGCCTAAGAATGCCTAGGATGGGATGAGGATGCAAAAATACACTTAGAAAACATTTCGCAAAGTTTGCTGAAAATAGGAGCCTCGCTCGAGCGAGACTTTCTACGCTCGAGCGTAAGTCCAAAATCAAAGGCTTCGCTCGAGCGAGGAATCCTTCGCTCGAGCGGTCTGCAAAACAGTAAAAGTACTGGATGCTGAAATTTTACGCGCGATGGTCGCTCGATGGTCGCTCGAGCGGAGCCCTGGACAAAGGTGCTCGCTCGAGCGGGGAATCCTTCGCTCGAGCGAGGAAGCCAAATCTGGAATTTCCAGATTTGCCTCCCAAGCTCAAACCAAGCATTCAACCACTCCAAACTCGACCTCTTGGTCCCAAATTCTGGAAAACATCATTAAATTCAATGTATAACAAGTTTCAAAGCTCAATTCATGAATTCAAGCCCCAAAGGTGAGTCAATTAAAACCATATTCAAACCCATTTTCAAGAACAATCATTCAAACATGCATGAATGAGTTTTAAACCAAATTGAAGCTCCAAAGCTTGCTCAAATGAGCTCATTTCTTTCCAAAACCAGATGAAAACATGGTCTATAACAACAATATGAGCATGCATGTACCAATGTCCATGTAATCAACCTCAAAATGCAACAATACCAACATGCATGCAAGAAATGATCTTCAATCCATCATTTATGGACCAAATCATGACTTAACTCTACAAATTAACATGAACCATGCAAGAACTAGCTCAAACACATCAATAAAGGTTGAGTTCTCTTACCTAGAGCCTCAATTACAAGTGTAGGACCACAAAGCAACAATCAACCTTCAATTCTCTAAGTTGTTTAAGCCAAATCTCAAGAACTACACAAACTCTCACTCTCTCTCTCTCTAAGTCGGCAAAGCAAGGAGAAATGGCTGATGGAAATGTGTTTTTGATACAAGGTGTAATGAGGCTCAAACATGTATGTTGAGTGGGCCACTAAGGGTGGCAATATGGTAAATAAAACAAACTCTTTAATTAGCTTATTTTATCTAATTTAATCATACCTAATCAATTTTCAGATAAATATACCATAAAATCACATTAATTATGAGGGTCACGGAACATCAATCGGTTTCTAATTCGGCCGCCGATAAGGCCTTCAATTAGTAGTTTAAACATATAAACATGAACAGATAATCAGACAATCAAACAGATAGAATGCAATTAACTAACATATACTCAGTTAATTCAGATTCCAATTTCAATCAGTCAGTTCAGTACTTTACTCAGTTCAATTATCAGTCAGTTATCAGTCATTATCAGTTCCGTTTAACAGTAACTGGTGATCAATCAGTCATTAATCAGTAATCAGTATGAGGGTTGTTACAGTCTCCCCTCCTTATAAAGAGTTTAGTCCTCTAAACTCGAGTTACCTTCATTCTGGAAGAAAACAGGATTCAGTGGAAACAGTTCAGGATATCGTTTGGCCATGTCATCTTCCCTTTCCCAAGTGGCATACACGCCACCGTGGTTTTGCCAATCAACTTTCACCAGCGGGATCTCTTTGTTCCTCAGTTTCTTGATCTGTCTGTTAACAATCTGTATAGGCCGTTCCTCGTATGTGTAGTCATCACTCAACACTACGTGGGTAGGCTCTATTACATGGAAGGGATCCCGAAGATAGTCTCTTAACATAGAAATGTGGAAAACATTATGCATGTGTTCCATTTCAGGAGGGAGCGCAACTTGATACGCCACCGGATTAATTTTCTCAATAATCTCATAAGGTCCGACGTATCTCGGTGCTAACTTGCCTTTGACTCCAAAACGAGTCTGGCCTTTCATTGGCGTCACTTTCACAAAAACGTGATCACCCACTTCATACTCTCTGTCCCGTCTTCTGACATCTGCATAACTTTTCTGTCTACTCTGTGCAGTTTTCAATCTTTGCTGTATCAGTTTCACTTTTTCAGTTGTTTCATATACAATCTCGGGCCCAAGCAAAGGCCCATCTCCAACTTCTGCCCAGCAGATTGGAGATCTACATTTTCTGCCATACAATGCCTCAAAAGGCGCCATACCAATACTCGAATGGTAGCTGTTGTTGTAGGCGAATTCAGCTAATGGCAGATGACTTTCCCAGTTTCCCTGAAAATCAAGGACACACATTCTCAATAAATCCTCCAGAGTTTGGATGGTCCTTTCTGATTGGCCATCTGTCTGAGGATGATAGGCACTACTCAGTCTCAGTTCAGTACCCAATGCAGTCTGTAGGCTTTGCCAAAACCTCGATGTAAACTTCGAATCCCTGTCAGAAACAATAGACACAGGCACTCCATGCAGTCTAACGATTTCATCAATATAGATAACAGCCAATTTGTCCGCATTATAAATCGTCTTGACAGGTAAGAAGTGAGCAGATTTGGTTAGTCTATCAACAATAACCCAAATTGAATCCATACCTTTTCTGGAGCGAGGTAATCCCACAATGAAATCCATCGTGATATACTCCCATTCCCACTCTGGTATGGGTAGGGGTTGCAATAATCCGGCAGGTCGCTGATGTTCAGCTTTGACCCGTTGGCAATGAAGACATTTGGATACAAAATCAGCAATTTCTTTCTTCATTCCCGGCCACCAGAAATTCTGTTTCAGATCTTGGTACATTTTCGTATTCCCCGGATGGATAGACAATTTCGAATTGTGGCCCTCTTGCAGAACTCTTCTTTTCAGTTCAGTGTCATTCGGTACACACAGTCTTTCATGAAATTTCAGTACATTGTTCTCAAATTTGAATCCCGATCTCGGTTTGGATTCTATTTCTTCGATGATCTTCTTCAAGAAATCGTCCAGTTGCTGTTTCTCTTTAATTTCCTCAATCAGTGCCGGTTGAGCAGAAATAGCAGCTAAGGTTCCACCTTGTTCCCGTAAAACAATTTCAATTTCAGATTTTTCAAGGTCACAAAGCAACTCTTTCTGTCCTGTAAGCAAACATGCTAAGTTTCCAATCGATTTCCGGCTCAATGCATCGGCAACGGTATTGGCTTTTCCTGGGTGGTACAAGATCTGTAGGTCGTAATCCTTTATTAGTTCTAGCCATCTCCGCTGTCTCATATTCAGTTCTTTCTGTGTGAAGAAATACTTCAAGCTCTTGTGGTCGGTATACACTTCACATGTCACCCCATACAGATAGTGACGCCAGATTTTCAGTGCAAATACTACTGCAGCAAGTTCCAGATCATGGGTTGGGTAGTTCTTTTCATGTGGTCTCAGTTGTCGGGAAGCATAAGCTATAACCTTCCCATTCTGCATTAAAACACATCCCAAACCCTTATGAGAAGCATCACTAAATACGGTATAACCATCCGTACCTGAGGGTAAAGTCAAAACTGGTGCAGTCACAAGTCGAGTTTTCAACTCCTGGAAAGCAGATTCTCTTTGGTCGGTCCAGTCAAATGATGTCCCCTTTTGAGTTAACTGAGTCAATGGTAGGGCAATTTTGGAGAAATCTTTGACAAATCTTCTGTAATATCCAGCCAATCCCAAAAAGCTTCGGACTTCAGTCACATTTGTTGGTCTAGGCCAGTTCACCACAGCTTCAATTTTCTGCGGATCAACAGAAATTCCATCTTTGCTAACAACATGCCCCAAAAACATAACATGGTCAAGCCAAAATTCACATTTAGACAGTTTAGCATACAGTTTCTGTTCCCTTAAGGTTTGTAGGGCAAGTCTCAGATGATGTTCATGCTGTTCTATACTTTTGGAGTAAATCAATATGTCATCGATAAATACAACAATAAAGTCATCAAGGTATGGTTTAAAAACTCTGTTCATGAGGTCCATAAAAGCAGCTGGTGCGTTCGTGACTCCAAAAGGCATAACTAGAAATTCATAATGTCCATACCTTGTTCTAAAAGCAGTTTTATCAATGTCTTCCGGTTTAACCTTCAGTTGATGATACCCCGATCTGAGATCAATCTTAGAAAACACTTGTGCACCCTGTAACTGATCAAATAAATCATCAATGCGTGGCAAAGGGTATTTGTTCTTTACAGTTACCTTATTCAGTTCACGGTAGTCAATGCACAGTCTCAGTGAGCCATCTTTCTTCTTGACAAACAAAACAGGAGCACCCCATGGCGAAGTGCTAGGTCTGATGAACTTTTTATCTAACAGTTCTTGCAATTGCACCTTCAGTTCCTTCAGTTCAGTTGGAGCCATTCTGTAAGGAGCTTTAGAAACTGGTTGTGTTCCGGGAATCACATCAACGGTAAATTCAATCTCCCTATCAGTCAAATCTCCTGGAAGATTATCTGGAAAAACATCTGGAAATTCCCTGACTATAGGAATACAATTCACATCAGTTTTAACACTATCATCAGTAGACACAGTCAGTACAGAACACAGATATCCTTTACACCCTTTCTAATTAATTTAACAGCTTTCACTGACGAAATCAAATACGGAGGAGGTACTACTCCACTCCCATTAAACACAAATTCAGGCAAACCAGGTGGACGGAAAACAACTTGCTTGGTCACACAGTCAATAGTGGCATGATATTTTTGTAACCAATCCATCCCCAATATTACGTCAAAATGATCAATGTTCAATGGCAGTAAATCAATAAACAGATGCATATCCCCAACAATAATTTCACATGCGGGGTACATATAAGCACATGTCATGGATCCCCCTACGGGTGATGATACGGCTAACAGATAGTTCATGGGTTCTAAGGGTCTATCCAATTTCCGTGAAAAAGCATATGATACATAAGAATGCGTAGACCCCGAATCAATCAGTACATATGCATTTTGAGTACAGATAGAGAGAATACCTGACACAACGGTCTCGGTATTCTGCACATCTCCCGGTACTAGTGCGAACACTCGGCCTTGCCTCATAGGCTCTTTCCCGGTAGCTTTAGGGTTAGGCTTTGGTGGAGCATTTGACACTGCTGCGCTTGGTGCAGCTTTACCACTGGCTTGTGGAGCAGAGGGGCAGTCTTTAACCATGTGGCCCACCTTGCCACACCTGTAACAGGCTCCAGATATTCTGTAGCAAACCCCTTTGTGCTTCTTGCCACATTCAGAACAGGGTGGTATGAAACCACTCCCTTGGCTGGGGCTAGTTGTCAACCCCGTATTCTGTTTCTTGTTGGCTGGGTTGTGCTTGCCTTTCTTAAATTTGAAACTCTGCCTTTTTCCATGCCATTCAGTCGTTGGTGTTTCAGATTGTTTCACTGCTGCAATGTTCGACTCGGCCATCAATGCCCGGTCGAGAACACCCACAAAAGTCGGTAATTTCAAAACATTTATCCGGTCAAGTATTGCCACATTAAGGCCACCTTCAAATTTTCTGGCCTTCTTATATTCAGTATCCACCATGTGCGGTGCATAACGGGCAAGTTCAGTAAATTTGGTTTCATATTCTGCAACGGACATTGTGCCCTGCTTCAGCTGTTCAAATTCGGTCACTTTTCTATCCCTGACACACTGAGGGAAGTACTTTTCAAAGAAGGACTCCTTGAACTGAGCCCAAGTCATAACAATGTTTGTTTCACGGATTAACATCCACCACCTTCTAGCCTCTTCTTGTAGGGTGAAGGTAGCTAACAGTACTTTGTTCGCTTCTGAGCACGGAAACACTTCAAATAATTTCTCTGTTTCCAGAACCCAAGCTTCAGCTTTTAACGGTTCAAGGCCTCCCTGAAAGGATGGCGGTTTCATCTTGCTGAATTTATGGGTGAGAGCAATAATATCCCCATCATCCACATTAACATTAGGTTCCGGCTGTACCGGAGGAGGAGGAGGTGGGGGCGGTTGGTTCTGTTGTTGTTCAAGTCTAGCAGTTATCAGTTCTATCATTCTTTCCATTCTTTCCATTCTTGCCTCAGTAGATGAGGACTCAGGTTCATTTGCATTGTCCATTTCACTATAAGCAGTTGTAACGGTTTTAAACATAAGCAGTCATTTGTTTCACAGTTTAACACATTAACAGATATTCAGTCATAACATAACCACACACTTATCATGCTCATGAGATGCCCTAATCACTTTTCTAGGACACCCTATAGCTCATTTGGACACGTGTGTGCGGTATAACTCGTGGTAAGTATCGCTCTGATACCACTCTGTCACGACCCAAACCCGGCCCTATGGGTTTAGCACCGTAACCGGCCAGTAATCCGAGATTACCGAAGGCCTGCTGAACAGTAATACAGTGAAACAGAGTACAGGGCCTGGCGGAAGCCAATACAGTAAATAAATAGTGTCCATTGAGCTGTGACAGTCTGTATGCAAAAAGGCTTTTCATACATTATACAAAAGCAGTACATAACAGTATACACAATATTCACATCCACTTAACTAGGGACTCAACCCCACATAACAGTACAGAAAACATTCCGTCTGTACAACACAGTATACAAAATTAACAGTCACACAGTACAGGGACCTAATCCCTGTATAACAGTACAGTAAACAGTCAGTCTATACAAAACAGTGAAACAGTACAAAAAGGGGGAAATTCTAAAACACCCCTAAGCCTTAACAGTAGGCTCGGAACCTCGCAGTGAGGCACAAAGGCTGGCTTGACAAAACTGGAGTAACCCTGACGCCTCTAGCTGCGGTCTGGTGCCTGCACACCTACATATATATATGAGCAGTGAGCTAAAGCCCAGTGAATAACATAAAGCGTAAAGGGGTTTAGAATGAATGTCCTTACAGTAATGAAAACAGTTCATTTCAATCAGTAATTCAGTTGCTCAGTACAGTAAACAGTCATATGTGGTACATCCATTAGCATAACAGTAACAGTAGGTCTTAAAAGACCGAACAGTAATGATGGCCATCAGTCAGTAAACAGTAGTGGTTCCACAAGGAAACCGACAGAGATCTCTGTGACAGTAACAGTAACAGTAAACCGTAGATACTAAGGATGCCACAGTACAGTTCAGAAATAAAGGACATACATTCATTCAGTAAATAATACCAGTTCAGTAAACAGTTCAGTTCAGTATTCAGAAGATAATCAGTTGAACATATCTTTACACAATTGTTACTCACAGAGTTCTGGGCTACAGTATGCTAGAGCGTGTCTCCCCAGTTGCCAACCCTACACAGTTTACAGGTTGAACACACACTAAGCTACACAGTTGGGAAATAACATAACTAAATCCCTAATTTGCCTTGGTGTGTTCTACAATGATATCCTCATCTAAATGTCTTAAACTAGGCCTAAGAATGCCTAGGATGGGATGAGGATGCAAAAATACACTTAGAAAATATTTCGCAAAGTTTGCTGAAAATAGGAGCCTCGCTCGAGCGAGACTTTCTACGCTCGAGCGTAAGTCCAAAATCAAAGGCTTCGCTCGAGCGAGGAATCCTTCGCTCGAGCGGTCTGCAAAACAGTAAAAGTACTGGATGCTGAAATTTTACGCGCGATGGTCGCTCGATGGTCGCTCGAGCGGAGCCCTGGACAAAGGTGCTCGCTCGAGCGGGGAATCCTTCGCTCGAGCGAGGAAGCCAAATCTGGAATTTCCAGATTTGCCTCCCAAGCTCAAACCAAGCATTCAACCACTCCAAACTCGACCTCTTGGTCCCAAATTCTGGAAAACATCATTAAATTCAATGTATAACAAGTTTCAAAGCTCAATTCATGAATTCAAGCCCCAAAGGTGAGTCAATTAAAACCATATTCAAACCCATTTTCAAGAACAATCATTCAAACATGCATGAATGAGTTTTAAACCAAATTGAAGCTCCAAAGCTTGCTCAAATGAGCTCATTTCTTTCCAAAACCAGATGAAAACATGGTCTATAACAACAATATGAGCATGCATGTACCAATGTCCATGTAATCAACCTCAAAATGCAACAATACCAACATGCATGCAAGAAATGATCTTCAATCCATCATTTATGGACCAAATCATGACTTAACTCTACAAATTAACATGAACCATGCAAGAACTAGCTCAAACACATCAATAAAGGTTGAGTTCTCTTACCTAGAGCCTCAATTACAAGTGTAGGACCACAAAGCAACAATCAACCTTCAATTCTCTAAGTTGTTTAAGCCAAATCTCAAGAACTACACAAACTCTCACTCTCTCTCTCTCTAAGTCGGCAAAGCAAGGAGAAATGGCTGATGGAAATGTGTTTTTGATACAAGGTGTAATGAGGCTCAAACATGTATGTTGAGTGGGCCACTAAGGGTGGCAATATGGTAAATAAAACAAACTCTTTAATTAGCTTATTTTATCTAATTTAATCATACCTAATCAATTTTCAGATAAATATACCATAAAATCACATTAATTATGAGGGTCACGGAACATCAATCGGTTTCTAATTCGGCCGCCGATAAGGCCTTCAATTAGTAGTTTAAACATATAAACATGAACAGATAATCAGACAATCAAACAGATAGAATGCAATTAACTAACATATACTCAGTTAATTCAGATTCCAATTTCAATCAGTCAGTTCAGTACTTTACTCAGTTCAATTATCAGTCAGTTATCAGTCATTATCAGTTCCGTTTAACAGTAACTGGTGATCAATCAGTCATTAATCAGTAATCAGTATGAGGGTTGTTACACCCCGACACTTCTAGCAACGGTCCGGTGCCTGAACACCTACATATATATATGAACAGTGAGCTAAAACTTAGTGAATAACATAATGCGTAAAGAGGTTAAGAATGAATGTCCTTTCAGTATTGAAAACAGTCAATTGATTCAGTATATCAGTCATTCAGTTATAACAGTCATATGTGGTACATCCATTAGCAGAACAGTACAGTAAACAACAGGTCTTGAAAGACCGAGCAGTCAATGATGGCCATCATAACAGTAAACAGAAGTTCCAAGATAGGAACTAATAGAGATCTCTCTAACAATAGCAGTAACAGTAACAGTAGTTGCTATGGATGCCACAATACAGTTCAGAATAGAGGACATACATTCATTCAGTTAACAGTATTAATTCAGAAACAGTACAGTTAAACCATTCAGAAGATATTCATATTTGAACATATCTTTACACAGTTGTTACTTACAGAGTTCTGAGCTACAGTTAAGCTAGAGCGCGTCCTCAGATGCCAACCCTACACAATTTACAGGATGAACACACACTAAGTTTACATTCGAGAATCAAAGACTTAGTCCCTACTCAGACTCGGTGTGGTTCTACATCAGTATCCTCATTAAGATGCCTTAAACTAGGCCTAAGAATGCCTAGGATGGAATGAGGATGCAAAGATGCACTTTAAAACATTTTTCAGAATTTTCAGAAAACAGGGGTCCCGCTCGAGCATAGGTTACTCCGCTCGAGCAGACATGCAGACAAAGGTTTCCGCTCGAGCGTAGACTTACTCGCTTGAGCGTACTGCAAAACGGTCAAAAGTGCTGGATGGATGAAAATCACGCTCGATTGGGCGCTCAACACTCACTCGAGTGTAAGACACAAGGTCCCGCTTGAGCGTAAATTACCCCGCTCGAGCGGACTTCAAAACAGTGCAAAATGCTGGGAGTGCGAATTTCACGCTCGAGCGCCAGTCACCTCGCTTGAGCGTGAGTTCAAAATCTGGAAATTCCCAAATTCGAACCTCAAGCTCAAAATCAAGTTTCAATGCACCAAATTCGATCCTTTTGGGCCAATTTTCTGGAAAACACTTCAAAACTCATAATATAACATGATTCAAAGCTCAATTGTAAAATCAAAGCCCCAAAGGAAGATCAATTCAACCCAATTTCAAACTAAATTTCATGAACATAACTCAAACATGACATGCATGAGTTTAAACCAATTCAAAGCTTCCAATACTTGCTCTAATGAGCCAATTTTATCAAAAACAAGATGAAATCATGGTCCATTTGCAAAAACATGAACATGCATGTGAATTTCATGAACAATAGCTTCAAAACTCAAGAATGGAAACATGCATGCATGATATATGCTACAATTCAACATTTTGAACCAACTCTTGGGTAGGATCTCTAGTTCCTCATGGATCATGCAAGACAATACACAAATACATTAAAAAGAGGTTGAATATCCTACCTTGGGTCCTCAATCACAAGTCTAGAAGCTCAATTGCTATCAACCTCCTAGTTGATTCCACAATCCTCCTATTTCTCTCACTCTAGCCGGTTCTTACTTCTCAAAATGGCTGATGAAAATGTTTTGGCCAAGTGTGTGTGAAGCTCAAAGTGTTTAGTTAGTGGTCCACTAGGCATGGCAAAGTGGTAATTAGTCCAACCCATGCAATTTAGTTTATTTGATCTAATTTAACCATACCAAATCAATTTTCAATAAATTTTACCATAAAATCACATAAATTCTAATGATCATAAAACATCAATCAATTTCAGATTCGGCCACCGATAAGGCCTTCAATTTGTAGTTTAATGCATAAAACATGAACATATAGTTTAACAGTCAAACGGATAGAAATGCATTTAAACTGGGACATTCAATCAGTCAGTTCAGTATTTCAATCAATTCAATTAGGGTGTGTTTGGTAATGTTTACGTTTTCAGTTTATATTTACAAAAATTTTATAAACTGGTTTTTGTTTATTTTTAGAAAAACATAAACTACAAACGCGTTTGGTAATTGACAAAATGTTTAAAAAAATTTAAAAATATAAAAAATAGTGAAAAATGGCAAGTGGTGACAAGTGGCGGCGGAAGACTATAGTGGAAAGTGGTGACGGTGGGTGATGGGTAGCTGGTGGCGGCGGGTGGGTGGTGGTGGTGGTGGGTGGGTGGGTGGGTGGCGGTGGCGGGTGGTGGGTGGTAACGAGTGGTGGTGGTGGTGGTGGCGGGTAGTGAGTAGTGGTGGCAGGTGGGTGGCGGATGACGGGTGGTGGGTGGGTGGGTGGGTGACGGTGGCAAGTGGTGGGTGGTAGCGAGTGGATGGTGGTGGTGGTGATGGCAGGTGGTGGGTGGTGGTGGCAGGTAAGTGGCAGATGACTGGTGGTGGCGGGTGGGTGGTGATGGTGAATGGGTGGGTGACGGTGGCGGGTGGTGGGTGGTGGGTGGTAGCGAGTGGGTGGTGGTGGTGGCAGGTAGGTGGTGGTAGCGGGTGGGTGGCAGGTGGCTGGTGGTGGATGGTGGTGGCAGGTGAGTGGTGAGTGGTGGTGGCAAATAGGTGGCGGTCGGTGGATGGTAGTGGCGGGTGGCGGGTGGATGGGTGGTGAATGGTGGTGGTGGTGGTGGTGGTGAGGGGTGGGTGGTAGTGGCGAGTGGGTGGCAAGTGGGTGGTGGGTGGTGGCGGACGGGTGGTGGTGGGTAGGTGGTGGTGGTGGTGGTGGTGGTGAGGGGTGGGTGGTAGTGGCGAGTGGGTGGCAAGTGGGTGGTGGGTGGTGGCGGACGGGTGGTGGTGGGTAGGTGGTGGTGGTGGTGGGTGGGTGGATGACAATGGCGGGTGGTGGTGGTGGTGGTGGCCGGTGGTGGTGGCAGGTGGGTGGCGGATGACGGGTGGTGGCGGGCGGGTGGGTGGGTGATGGTGGCGGGTGGTGGGTGGTAGCGAATGGGTGGTGGCGGCGGCGGCGGTGGCAGGTGGGTGGTGGTAGCAGGTGGGTGGCAGGTGGGTGGTGGTAATGGGTGGCTGGTGGTGGCAGGTGTTGGATGGTGGTGGCAGGTGGGTGATGAGTGGTGGTGGCAAGTAGGTGGCAGGCGGTGGATGGTAGTGGCGGGTGGCGGGTGGTGGGTGGTGGTGGGTTGATGGCAGGTGGGTGGTGGTGGCGAGTGGGTGGTGGTGACGGAAGACGGTGGTGGAAAATGGTGGCGGGTGGTGGCTAGTGTTGGGTGGTAAAAAAAAAAAAAACTGAAAATTGAAAACGGAAACACATTTTTTTTGTTTTCATTTTTTGGCTAAATTTATAAACTGAGACCACTAATTTATAAATCAAAAATTTTACCAAACAAGTTTTTATTTGAGTTTTTAAAATTTTTGTAAATATAAACAGAAAACTGAAAACGTAAGTGTTGCCAAACGGCACCTTACTAATCATGTTCAGTCTCAGTTTAACAGTAATCAGTAGGGTTATCAGTAGACAGTGGTGAGGGTTATTACAGTCTCCCCTCCTTATAAAGAGTTTGGTCCTTCAAACTCGAATTACCTTTATTCTGGAAGAAAACAGGATTCAGTAGGAACAATTCAGGATATCTCTTGGCCATGTCATCTTCCCTCTCCCAAGTGGCATACACACCACCATGGTTTTGCCAATCAACTTTCACTAACGGGATCTCTTTGTTCCTCAACTTCTTGATCCGTCTATTTACAATCTGAATAGGCCATTCTTCGTAAGTGTAGTCATCACTCAACACTACACGAGTAAGCTCAATCACATGGTAAGGATCCCGGAGGTAGTCCCTCAACATAGAGATGTAGAAGACGTTATGCATATGCTCCATTTCAGGAGGAAGCGCTACTTGATACGCCACCGGATTGATTTTCTCAATAATCTCATACGGTCCGACATATCTTGGCGCCAGTTTGCCCTTGACTCCAAAACGAGTCTGGCCTTTCATCAGTGTCACTTTTACAAAAATGTTATCACATACTTCATACTCTCTGTCTCGCCTTCTGACATCCGCATAACTTTTCTGTCGACTCTGTGTGGTTTTCAGTCTCTGTTGTATCAGTTTTACTTTCTCAGTCGTTTCATATACAATCTCGGGCCCAAGCAAAGGCCCATCTCCAATTTCTGCCCAGCAAATCGGAGATCTACATTTTTTGCCATACAATGCCTCAAAAGGTGCCATACCAATACTTGAATGATAACTGTTATTGTAGGCGAATTTAGCTAAAGGCAAATGGCTTTCCCAATTTCCTTGGAAATCAAGAACACACATTCTCAGTAAATCCTCCAGAGTCTGGATGGTTCTTTCTGATTGGCCATCTGTCTGAAGATGATAGGCACTACTCAGTCTCAGTTCAGTACCCAATGCAATCTTTAAGCTTTGCTAGAATCTCGATGTAAATTTTGAGTCCCTATCAGAAACAATGGACACAGGCATTCTATGCAATCTAACAATCTCATCAATATAGAGTATAGCCAATTTGTCCGCATTATAAATTGTTTTGACAGGTAAGAAGTGAGCAGATTTAGTCAGTCTATCAACTATAACCCAAATTGAGTCCATACCTTTACTAGAGCGAGGTAAACCAACAATGAAATCCATGGTGATATGTTCACATTTCCACTCTGGTATAGGTAAGGGTTGCAGTAAGCCTGCGGGTCGTTGATGTTCCGCTTTGACTTGTTGGCAATGAAGACACTTTGATACAAAATCAGTAATTTCTTTCTTCATTCCCGGCCACCAGAAATTCAGTTTCAGGTCTTGGTACATTTTTTTGTTCCCCGGATGGATAGACAGTTTTGAATTGTGGCCCTCTTGCAGAATTCTTCTTTTCAGTTCAGAATCATTCGGTACATACAATCTTTCCTGGAATTTCAATACATTATTTTCAAATTTGAAGTCCGATTTCGGTTTAGATTCCCGTTCTTCGATGATCTTCTTCAAGAAGTCATCCTGTTGCTGTTTCTCTTTAATCTCTTCAATCAGTGCCAGTTGAGTAGAAATAACAGCTATTGTTCTACCTTGTTCTCGCAAAACAATCTCAATTTTAGATTTTTCAAGGTCACAAAGCAACTCTTTCTGTCTGGTGAGTAAATAGGCTAAGTTTCCAATCGATTTCCGACTCAGTGCATCGGCAACGGTATTGGCCTTTCCCGGATGGTACAAAATCTGTAGATCATAATCTTTTATCAGTTCTAACCATCTCCGCTGCCTCATATTCAGTTCCTTCTGTGTGAAGGAGTACTTTAAACTCTTATGGTCTGTATACACCTCACATGTCGCCCCATAAAGGTAGTGACGCCAGATTTTTAGTGCAAACACTACTGCAGCAAGTTCTAGATCATGGGTTGGGTAATTCTTTTCATGCGGTCTCAGTTGTCGGGAAGCATAGGCAATTACTCTCCCATTCTGCATTAAAACACATCCCAAACCCTCGTGAGAAGCATCACTAAAAATGGTAAAACCATCCGTACCTGAAGGTAGGGTAAGAACTGGTGCAGTCACAAGTCGAGTTTTCAACTCTTGGAAAGCTGATTCCCTTTGGTCAGTCCAGTCAAATGATATCCCCTTTTGAGTCAATTGAGTCAACGGTAAGGCAATTTTGGAGAAATCTTTGACAAATCTTCTGTAATATCCAACTAATCCCAAAAAGCTTCGGACTTCTGTAACATTTGTTGGTCTAGGCCAATTTACCATTGCTTCAAATTTCTGTGGATTAACTGAAATTCCATCCTTGCTAATAACATGTCCCAAAAACATAACATGATCAAGCCAAAATTCACATTTAGACAGTTTAGCATAAAGTTTCTGTTCTCTTAAGGTCTGTAGGGCAAGTCTCAGATGATGTTCATGTTCTTCTCTACTCTTGGAATAAATCAGAATGTCATCTATGAATACAACAATAAAGTCATCGAGGAATGGTTTAAAGATTTTGTTCATGAGGTCCATAAATGTAGCAGGTGCATTGGTAACTCCGAAAGGCATAACTAAAAATTCGTTATGTCCATACCTCGTTCGAAAAGCAGTTTTATCAATGTCCTCTGGTTTAACTTTCAACTGATGATATCCGGATCTGAGATCAATCTTAGAGAAAACTTGAGCACCCTGTAACTGATCAAATAAGTCATCAATACGCGGCAATGGATATTTATTTTTCACAGTTACCTTGTTCAGCTCACGGTAGTCGATACAGAGTCTCAGTGAGTAGTCTTTCTGTTTCACAAATAAGACAGGTGCGCCCCACGGTGAAGTACTGGGCCTGATAAACTTTTTATCTAACAGTTCTTGCAGTTGAACTTTCAGTTCTTTCAATTCGGTAGGTGCCATTTTATACAGAGCTTTAGATACTGGCTGTGTACCCGGAATCACATCAACAGTGAACTCAATCTCCCTATCAATCAAATCCCCTAGTAGATCATCTGGAAAAACATCTGAGAATTCTCTAACTATAGGAATACTGTTCACATTAACATTATCATCAGTAGAGACAGTCAATACAGAACACAGATACCCTTTACACCCCTTCTTAATCAATTTACAGGCTTTCATAGATGAAATTAGATATGGGGGAGGTACTACACCAATTCCGTCAAACACAAATTCGGGTAAACCAGGTGGACGGAAAATTACTTGTTTTGTTACATAGTCAATAGTAGCATGATATTTTTGTAACCAGTCCATCCCCAATATTACATCAAAATGGTCAATATTTAACGACAGTAAGTCAATATACAGATGCATATCCCTAACAATAATTTCACATGCAGGGTACATATAAGCACAAGTCACAGATCCCCCGACAGGTGAAGATACAGCTAACAAGTAATTCATGGGTTCTAATGGTCTATTCAATTTTCGCGAAAAAGCATGCGATACATATGAATGTGTAGACCCCGAATCAATCAGAATATATGCATTTTGAGTGCAAATTGAGAGGATACCTGACACAATGGTCTCAGTATTCTGCACATCTCCCGGTACTAGGGTGAACACTTGGCCCTGCCTCATAGGCTCTTTCCCGGTAGCTTTAGGGTTAGGTTTTGATGCAACAGTTGATACTGCTACGCTTGGTGCAGCTTTACTATTGCCCTGTGAAGTGGAAGGGCAATCTTTGACCATGTGGCCCACCTTGCCACACCTGTAACAAGCACTAGAAATTTTATAACAAACTCCCTTATGGTTCTTACCACATTTAGAACAGGGCGGTATGGAACGGTTCCCTTGACTAGAAGTAGTCGTTGACCCTGTATTTTGTTTTTTGTTCAACGGGTTATTTTTGTCTTTCTTGAATTTAAAACCCCGTCTCTTACCACGCCATTCAATTCCTGGTGTTTTAGGCTGTTTCAGTGCCCCAATGTTTGCTTCAGCCATGATGGCTCTGTCAAGAACATTTACATACTTCAACAGTTTCAGTACATTTATTCTGTCAAGAATTTCCACATTCAGGCTGCCTTCAAACTTCCTAGCCTTTTTGTAATCGGTGTCCACCATGTGTGGTGCATACCTGGCAAGTTCGGTGAACTTTGTTTCATACTCGGCTACCGACATGGTGCCTTGTCTCAGCTGTTCAAACTCAGTCACTTTTCAGTCTCGGACACACTGAGGAAAATACTTCTCAAAGAAGGCTCCTTTGAATTGAGCCCAATTCATAACGGTGTTGGTGTCACAGACTAGTATCCACCACCTTTTGGCCTCTTCTTGCAAGATGAAGGTAGCTAGCAATACTTTATGTGCTTCAGTGCACGGAAATACTTCAAATAGCTTTTCTATTTCAAGAACCCAAGCTTCAGCTTTTAGTGGTTTGAGGCCTCCCTGAAAGGATAGCGGTTTCATCTTGCTAAACTTCTGTGTCAGAGCAATTATATCCCCATCATTAACATTCGGTTCCGGCTGTACCGGAAGAGGAGATGGGAGCTGTGGGTTCTGCTGTTGCTGTTGCCTTAAGGCTTCAGTTAGCAGTTCAACAGTTTTTTCAAGTCTCGCCATTCTGGCGTCAGATGATTCAGTTCCATCAGCAGTATTTGCATTATCCATTTCACTTTCACTATATGCAACATGGTAATAATAAAGATAAGAAGTTGCATACTTTAAACAGATTATCGCATTAGTATATATTCAGTCATGTCATAGCCACACACACTTATCATGCTCATGTAATGCCCTAATCACTTTTCTAGGACATCCTATAGCTCATTTGGACACGTGTGTGCGGTATAACTCGTGGTAAGTATCGCTCTGATACCACTCTGTCACGACCCAAACCCGCCCCTATGGGTTTTACACCGTAACCGGCCAGTAATCCGTGATTACCGAAGGCCTGCTTAACAGTAAAATAGTAAAACAGAGTACAGGGGCTAGCAGAAGCCAAAACAGTAAATAAACAATGTCCAATGAGCTGTAACAGTCTGTATGCAAAAAGACTTTTCATACATATATACAATCAGTGCAAAACAGTATGTACAACATTTACAATCGATCGGGACAGGGACTTAATCCCTATTAAAACAGTACAGTAACAGTCTATACAGTCTATACAAAAACAGAACAGAAAGGGGGAAAACTAAAACACCCCATAGCCTTAGCTTGAAATAGGTTCGGAACCTCGCAGTGAGGTACATAGGTTGGCTTGACAAAACTGGAGTTTACCCCGACGCTTCTAGCAACGGTCCGGTGCCTGAACACCTACATATATATATGAACAGTGAGCTAAAGCCCAGTGAATAACATAATGCGTAAAGAGGTTAAGAATGAATGTCCTTTCAATATTGAAAACAATCAATTGATTCAGTATATCAGTCATTCAATCATAACAGTCATATGTGGTACATCCATTAGCAGAACAGTACAGTAAACAGTAGGTCTTGGAAGACCGAGCAGTCAATAATGGCCATCATAATAGTAAACAGAAGTTTCAAGATAGAAACTGACAGAGATCTCTGTAACAGTAGCAGTAACAGTAACAGTAGTTACTATGGATGTCACAATACAGTTCAGAATAGAGGACATACATTCATTCAGTTAACAGTATCAATTCAGAAACAGTACAGTTAAACCATTCAGAAGATATTCATATTTGAACATATCTTTACATAATTGTTACTCACAGAGTTTTGAGCTACAGTTAAGCTAAAGCGCGTCCTCAGATGCCAACCCTACGCAGTTTACAGGATGAACACACACTAAGTTCATATTCAGGAATCAAAGACTTAGTCCCTACTCAGACTCGGTGTGGTTTTACATCAGTATCCTCATTAAGATGCCTTAAATTAGGCCTAAGAATGCCTAGGATGGGATGAGGATGCAAAGATGCACTTTAAAACATTTTTCAAAATTTTCAGAAAACAGGGGTCCCGTTCGAGCGTAGGTTACTCCGCTCGAGCGGACATGCAGACAAAGGTTTCCGCTCGAGCGTAGACTTACCCGCTCGAGCGTACTGCAAAACAGTCAAAAGTGCTGGATGGGTGAAAATCACGCTCGATTGGGCGCTCGACACCCGCTCGAGCGTAAGACACAAGGTCCCGCTTGAGCGTAAATTACCCCGCTCGAGCAGACTTCAAAACAGTGCAAAGTGCTGGGAGCACGAATTTCACGCTCGAGCCCCAGTCACCCCGCTCGAGCGTGAGTTCAAAATCTGGAAATTCCCAGATTCGAACCTCAAACTAAAAATCAAGTTTCAATGTACCAAATTCGATCCTTTTGAGCCAATTTTATGGAAAACACTTCAAAACTCATAATATAACATGATTCAAAGCTCAATTGTAAAATCAAAGCCCCAAAGGAAGATCAATTCAACCCAATTTCAAACTAAATTTCATGAACATAACTCAAACATGACATGCATGAGTTTAAACCAATTCAAAGCTTCCAATACTTACTCTAATGAGCCAATTTTATCAAAAACAAGATGAAATCATGGTCCATTTGCAAAAACATGAACATGCATGTGAATTTCATGAACAATAGCTTCAAGACTCAAGAATGGAAACATGCATGCATGATACATGCTACAATTCAACATTTTGAACCAACTCTTGGGTAGGATCTCTAGTTCCTCATGGATCATGCAAGACAATACACAAATACATTAAAAAGAGGTTAAATATCCTACCTTGGGTCCTCAATCACAAGTCTAGAAGCTCAATTGCTATCAATCTCCAATTCTTCCACAATTCAAGCCAATCTCCTAGTTGATTCCACAATCCTCCTATTTCTCTCACTCTAGCCGGTTCTTACTTCTCAAAATGGCTGATGAAAATGTTTTGGCCAAGTGTGTGTGAAGCTCAAAGTGTTTAGTTAGTGGTCCACTAGGCATGGCAAAGTGGTAATTAGTCCAACCCATGCAATTTAGTTTATTTGATCTAATTTAACCATACCAAATCAATTTTCAATAAATTTTACCATAAAATCACATAAATTCTAATGATCATAAAACATCAATCAATTTCAGATTCGGCCACCGATAAGGCCTTCAATTTGCAGTTTAATGCATAAAACATGAACATATAGTTTAACAGTCAAACAGATAGAAATGCATTTAAACTGGGACATTCAATCAGTCAGTTCAGTATTTCAATCAATTCAATTACTAATCATGTTCAGTCTCAGTTTAACAGTAATCAGTAGGGTTATCAGTAGACAGTGGTGAGGGTTATTACAAGAATCCCTTTTCCCGAAACTGATTTAAGGTACCTCAAAATGTGATATGTTACATCTAAATGTATTGCATGAGGATCATGCATGAACTGACTCACTATCCCGACTGCATAAGCAATATCGGGACGAGTATGGGAAAGGTATATAAGTCTTCCCACAAGTCTCTGATACCTATCCTTATCCACAAGATCACCAACACCACTGCAGAGATGATGGTTAGCTTCAATGGCGAATCAGATGGTTTACAACCCAACATACCAGTTTCCCCAAGAAGATCTAGAACATACTTCCTTTGAGAAATAAAGATGTCTTTGTCAAATCTAGCAAGTTCAATTCTAAGAAAGTATCTCAACGAGCCAAGATCTTTGATCTCAAATTCCTTGGCCAATTGCCTCATGAGATGCATCACTTCCTCCTCATCATTTCCTGTCACTACTATGTCATCCACATATACAATAAGCACAATAACCTTATTTGCATTGTGTTTGACAAACATGGTGTGATCTGCATTGCTCTGCCTATACCTGAATCTCAACATAGCCTTTAGAAATCAGTCAAACCAAGCTCGGGTAGATTGTTTTAAACCATATAGAGCCTTCTTCAACGTGAAAACTTTTCCATCTGTAGACTGAGATGAGAATCCCGGTGGTACATACATATACACCTCCTCTTCTAAGTCACCATGGAGAAAGGCATTCTTTACATCCAGTTGTTGTAAAGACCATCCCAAGTTAGTAGTGCATGAAAGATGAGCTCGAATGGAATTCATCTTTCCAACAGGAGTAAAGGTTTCTTGATAATCAATTTCATACGTTTGGGTAAACCCCTTGGCCACTAATCTTGCTTTGTACCGTTCAATTATCCTATCTTCTTTCTGCTTAATGGTAAACACCCACTTACACCCTACTAGTTTTTTTTCCACTAGGAAGAGAAACCAACTCCAAAGTGTTATTCTTGCTCAGAGCTTGCATCTCCTCTACCACAGCTACTTTGCACTTAGGATCATTGATAGCTTCTTTCCAACCCTATGGGATACACACAAAAGACAGAGACAAAACACAAGCACGATATGTAGGAGACAATGAATCATATGACACAAATTTAAAAATGGGGTGTTGAGTACAAGCCCTAACCCCCTTTCTAAAAGCGATAGGAAGACTCAAATCATCAACAATATGACTATAAACTATTGGTGGAGAAGTAGACAGAGGGTCATTACCTGGAGAATAAGCCTGTAACAACCCCGACCTGTGGTTAACTATTAATCCATGATAAAATGAGCCTAATAAGGAATTAAGGTGAATTCCTGAATTAATTGCATGCGTATTGCATTATTTGTGTTTATATTTGTATATCGTAGAAGTATCTGTTTGTGCTTCCGTTTCGCTCTGCGAATTGAGGGCCTTATTGGCCACAAAACATGAAATTGACTTGGTTTATGTGTTATTTGAGAGTTTTGGAAATTTATGGTGGGCTAAATTGAAATTCGATATGGAACGAAATAATTAGAATAATTAATGCTCACTTGATGAGTGGTAATCCTAATTAATTAAATTCCCTAATCAAGCCTATATAAGGCTTATACACCACTTTAGTCATCTCCTCTTCAACATTTGAGCCTACACAAAAATGTGAGAGATAGAGAATTAGAGTAAGAGACTTGTCTTCAAGGAAGGAAAGAATAATTGTAGGGAATTGAAGGGTTTGGACTTAGAGACTCAAGGGTTAAGCCTCTAGTTCTCACTTTGGAAAGTCTAGGTAAGAATTCAACCCTTAGATTATAAAAATTATGATATCAAGGACATGAACTCTAGAAAATTAAGTTGTGTAATGCAAGAATTGAGCTGGAATTGATGAATTTAAGCCATACCATGCATGCATGCACTTTCATCACATTTTTGAGTTTGAATTTCAAGTAATTCTCTCATGCATGTCCTTAATTCACCTTGGGTTTGGAAAGTCATCAAGTTTCATATCATTTTACCTTGATTGATCATGTTTTGAAAGTTTTGAAGTCAAGAAATTACATGCATGTGATGTTTTCAACATTTCAAGCTTGAGTTTGCACAATTGGCATGCTTTTGGGCTTTGATTTTGCGAAATGATTTTGAGTTCCCAATGTTTTCCAAGTTTATACATGTTTCCTTAAGCTTTTGGCCCAAAAGAACATGATTTATTGGTTTGAATTCGAGTTTTGAGCTTGGGAGCAAATCTAGAAACCCCATAATTTTGTTTCTCCGCTTAAGCGACAGAACCTACGCTCGAGCGACCACTCTATGTTTTGCACTTTCGCTCGAGCGACCAAAAGTTGGCTTGAGTGTAAAATGTATGCTCCCAGAAGTTTACAAAATTTTGTAGACCGCTCAAGCGACAAGAATTGCGCTCAAGCGAGGACCTTTTTTACTCAACTCTGCACTCGAGCAACCGTCGGGCGAAAAAATCATGCAACCAGTACTTTTGCAGAGTTTACAGACCGCTTGAGCGACCGAGGTTGCGCTTGAGCGAAGACCTTGTTGTAAAAAATTTGACTAAGTGTTTTAAAGTATATTTTGGCATCCTCATTGCATCTTAGGCATCCTTAAGCCTCAATTAAGCCATAATAATGAGGATAAGACTTAGAAACACACTAATAACGAAACACAGTGAGTTAAGTAATATCCGAGTGTGTATTTCAATATGTTTGTCTGTTATATTTATGTAGGTCACGCGCTGCAACTAGTTTGATTTGTCTGCTCTATCTGTCTGCTTTGGAGCTATCTGTGAGTAATAACTTTGTAAAGCTATGTTCATGTTTAAATATTTTCCTATATGAAATGATATGATATGACAAGAAATGATTAGTTTTCTGAAATGCTATGTTCTGTATCAATGAATGACTATCCATATATTGAAAAGTATTCATGGAATCCTTAGCACATGGCCCTCGCCCGAGGGTAACAATACCGTGCTCTATGAGCACAAGGCCCTTGCCCGGGGGTAATAATATCGTGGTCTCATGGCTCTCACCCGAGGGTAACAATACTATGGCTTAAGTATGTTATCTGTTCCCGATACCAGAGGTTCCTTTATGGAACTGGTCAAGTATGACTCATAATGCTCTGTATCTGATCTGTTAGTGCTAATGGGTGTACCACGTATGATCCTCTGTGTAATTGAATAAGTACATGCTTTTGAACTCTGAATAAGAATATGAATCTATTTCTGATTTGAACTCTACTTTCCAAATCTGATATGGGACATCATTCATTAAACTTTTTACTCTGTTATTATTCACTGGGCTTCCGCTCACTATTTATATAATGTATGTAGGTGACCAGATGCATGACCAGACTCAGTGATGAAGGTCTGGAAGTCTATTTTTGTTGGCCAACCCTTGCGCCTCCCGAGGAGGTTCCAGAAACAGTCAAGTGGTCGAGTTTTGTGGATCAAGCTATAAGTTTAAGACTTTGTTTATTTTGTGAGCAGTTCTTTTACGTGTTAAGTTAATGACAATGTAAATGTATACTTGATGTCATATGTGGGTTGGTGTATAAAGTTTTAAATTTATGTCTCATGTATGTCTGCACAGCTCTATGGACAATGTATTTTATATAATTGTTCCTGCAGTCCCTTATATTATATGATATTTAGGTCAGAGGCCTTTGGTAATCCCAGGATTACTGGCTGGTTACGACACTAAACCTATAGAGGCGAGTTTGGGTTGTGACAAAGCCGGAACATGATATAGAGCTGGCACAAGGGATGATGATTGACCTGGTGGCACAAGAGGAATCTATTTTTTCTGACGCCTTGAGTAAGTCTTAAGATCAGCTCTGTCCAAACGATCACCAATGTCAAGCTCCACATCAGGAGAACTATTGGACTCCCCCTCGCCACAAATAATAGACCGCTAACTAGAAAGGAAAAAAGATAACTCATGCTGATATGATACATCTGCAATGTCATCCGGAACACACTCCCCCTGAGGAGATTGAGGGAAAGAAGTAAAAAAGGACTTAGATTCACGGAAGCTGACATCCATACTAACATACACTTTACGAGTGTGTGGATCATAGCATTTGTGACCCTTCTGAGTATCAGAATAGCCAATAAAGACATAACGCACAGCCTTAGGATCAAGTTTCTCACGAGCATGAGGTTAGAGATGCACAAAACACACACATCCAAAAACCTGAGAAGGAAGAGAAGGGGAGGGGAATAAGTGACAGGTAAAAGTTCAAGAGGAATTTGAAATTTGAGGTTACTGGAAGGCGTACGGTTAATAAGGTAAGTAGCGGTAAGAACAACGTCACCACAAAAAGACGGAGAAACATGCATGGTAAACAAGAGAGAGCGAGCAACTTCAAGGAGATAGTCATTCTTGCGTTCAGCAACTCCATTTTGTTGAGGAGTGCTAACACAACTAGTCTAATAAAAGATGTCATGCTTTTCTAGGTATGCCCGAAAAGCTCCATCAACATACTCAGTCCCATTATCACTCCGAAGAATTTTGATTTGAGCATTAAAAATATTAGTCACCATTTTATGAAAAATTTGAAAACAAGAAAACACTTCACTTTTAGTTTGAAGCAAGTAAATCCAAGTCACACGGGAATAACAATCAATAAAAGTAACAAACCACCGATACCCAGAAGTAGAAACCACAGGAAGGAGCCTCACACATCAGTATAAATAAGCATAAAAAGAAAAGTTCTTCTTTTATTAATGGAAGGATAACAAGTACGTTTATGCTTTGCAAGTTTACAAGCATCACAACCAAAATTATGCCTAGGACAATCACGAACTAAAGAAGGAAAAAGTTTCTCTAAAACACTAAAGGACGAATGACCTAAACGATGATGCCACTGATAGAGGAGATGAAGAGATGAGCCAGTAGTGCACTTGAAAGCCTGAGATGACAAAGGTAAGGCAGAAGGAACAACATTCAGAAAGTATAGTCCATCTTGTGCTCTACCACTGCCAATCATTTTCCCCGTAGCCAATTCCTAAAAGACACAATGAGTAGGAAAAAAGGTCATGGAGCAATTTAGAAAGGTGGTAAGACTACTAACAGAGAGTAAGTTAGTGGAAAAATTAGAAACATGAAGCACAGATGAAAGAGATAATAAAGAGGAACAAAGAACCGAACCCTTGCCAGAGACAAAGGATAGAGTGCCATTTGCCACTCTAACCTTATCTCGCCCAGAACAAGGGGAATATGAATAAAAAAGACGGGAGGCACCTGTCATGTGGTCGGTAGCAGATGATGAGGATGTACTGAGTACACTAGCAGGATTACCTGTATGAGCAAAGTTGGAAGAAGCAGAAGAAGAAGAGGCTGTGGTAGAATCCAGCCGAGCCATCAAACGCCTGAGAGTGTGTAGCTCATCCTGTGAAATAAGACCAGTGTCAGGAGGGGTGCTAGCAATAACCTCGAACCCATGTGCTTGAGGAAGAAACCCACCACTATGACCATGGCCTCGAGAAGGACGACCATTCAACTTCTAACAATGTGCCCGGTCATGTCTGTCATTCCCACAATAATCACACTTCAAGCAATCCCGATCAGCCGATGGAACCTTGCTACCAAACTGAGATGAACTAAGCATAGTGTCTCCCGAAGAAGGAGCAACAACAAACGCAGAGCGATCTGGTGGAGAGGAATGCACCATAGCACTACGTCTACTCTCCGCTTACTGAACAAGTGCATAAGCCTCTCGCACTGTGGGAAATGGACAACGGCCTAATACTTGAACGCAAATCTGATCATACTCTAAATTAAGACCAGCAAGGAAATCATAAACACATTCCTTTACGATAGCCTGCTGAAACAAAGAGGCATCGTAAGAACAAACAGCCTGAAAGCTCTGGTAATAATCCAATTCTTGCCACAAGCCACTCAGCTTAGAATAATACACCGCAAGTGAGTGATCCTTTTAATCTAAGCCTCGAACCTTCTGCCACAACTCATAGGCCTGTGCATCATTACCTTTTTTAGAATACATATGTGCCACAACTGTCTAAATCTTATGCGTAGTGTCCAACAAAAGGAAAGTCCGACTAAGTGTAGGTTGCATGAAATTGATCAACCAGGTCATAACCAAAGCATTCTCAGAAATCCATTGAGTACGCAAATCACCATCATTAGTGGGTTGCTTGAGGGTACCATCAATATATCCAGTCAAACCACAAGTAGCGATAGCAAGACTGCAGGAGCGAGACCAAATCAAGTAGTTGATACCATCAAGCTTAACAAGACTAATTTGAAGCGAAGGACTATCACCTAGAGTCATACCACAACTCAATCCTTTTCTTTAAGGCCCTTAGAAGTCTGGCCTTCGAACCCAGTCATAGGAAAATAGAGCAAGGTATCAACCAAATCAGAAAACAATCAACTGGAGACAGCAACTCACCAATATGGGTGAAAACAGAGCAAACCCACACCAAAACAAGCCAGATAGAGCAAGCAAAGGACTAATCAACCCCAGAAACCTCAAGAAATCATCAAAAGAGGACTCCTAACCTACCACATTGGTCCAGTAGGCTCCCAAGGAGAAGAGAGGAACAGAAAAATTAGCCCGAAAAAGGCTGGAGCAAGGAGTTTCAAAAAATGAGTCGTTTTCCCAGAAAATCAACCAAAAATAGAAAAACCACCAAACAATGGACAAAAAATTAAAATAAAATCATAAGGAGAAAGCCCATCAAATTTCGAGCATGGGGATTTTTTTTTGGAAATTGTACATGAAATAAATGAAAAAACAAGAGGTAAGTAAAGAAAGACCAAGAAAAAATTCTTCCAGGAAGAAGAAGAGGCTCTGATACCATGTTAGCTTCACAGATGAAGAAGAAGAGGAAAAAGAATAAACCGAGAGAGAAAGAGAGAAGTAGCTGCTATAATATTATTTCAATGATAATAGGGTTACAACTTAAACATACGTGTTTAAGCTAATACACATAAACATATGCTAAAGTATTAAACTTCCCTTAGATAACAATAACACTTGACACATAGCATTACTTGTAAGCCTACTAAGGATATTTTTCTAAAAACTTTCCAATTTCAATGCATTCGAGGGATGGGTAAGAGCAAGAAGTAAAAACAATTTACAAGTCAAACATTAAAGAAAAAAAGAAAGTATATTACAGATTAGAATCATTCAAATTATAGATAATTTTTTTGGATACATAGTGTTTATGTAAATGTACAACGATTGTAGTTTTACATTTTTCTCAAAATTTTGTATTCCATATCTGAAATCAAAAAGTGCATAAAAACTCAAAAAGAAATTTTATTTGTTTTTTGACTTTTTTTTTTGAGAAAAAAAGTTGTTTTTTCAAAAAGTGCATAAAATTTTTTTTCGTCCTCTAAAAAATATAGAAGAATACAAAATAAATAATAAACAATAGAAGTAGTTCCCAAACTAGTCTGTTTTGAGCGCAAAATTCAGCCCCTAAACAAACAAAAGAAATGGAAAATTTTTATTGTTCAAATGTCTAACAACTTGCGTACGATTTCACTGTTCTACTAGGAAATTGGTTTGTACATAAAAAATCGCAAAATTTGAGATTGTCATGACATAAACAAACCTCTTCAGGTAATAAGTAAAATAGAAAAGACTCTGTATTTATGAGCACTCATGTCCTGTCATCTCTTCAAGACAACATTTTCTACATTCTAAGAAGAAGAAAAGAAAAGAATGACCCCCCATACATGCCGTATATCACTACACATGTAAAGTGTGTCGGTTGCAAGGCCAAACTGAAGTCAACCTTTGCCTGGATCTGCTCCATCATGCACATCCAGATTGCTCCTTTCTTCAACATTTTTGTTACAACCAGGCAGATTTGGAGTTTCTCACCAATTGGATTTATGACTGGGTCATGAGTGGGCTTGCCTTCCAGCAAAGCAGATGCCACATTCTGTGCACTCTCACTTTCAGGCAATGAAGCAGATGTCGTATTTTGGGAGCTCTCATTTTTGGGCACAGCAGCTGATGCCACGGTGGTTGATGTAGCAGCCTCTGCTACACTGGATTTACTCGCTCCATCTTTCCCACCACCTATCACATCAGCATTATGAATAAACATCAGTGAATAGGAATGATGAATTAACACATTCAAGAGAACCAAAGAAGGAATAAAAAGAAATGAGGATGGCTACTTTCCGGACTTCAAGATTGTGCCACGTCAGTACCTTTTGTAAATTGAAAGTATAAATTATCTAGCCATTGACCCATTAAATATTGGGTCAGGTTTTTAAATTGGATCTAATATTGGGTTTATAAACAGGTGGATAAAATCTGAACCATTAATTTAAAAAAAAATGCTGACATGGCGAGCATCCGAGCAACAGACAAGACCTCCAGTTCGGAAGGACCCTGGCCCGATAGAAATTAGTCATTTCCATGAGCAATGATCCGGTGAATTTTTCATAAATACAAGACGAAGTGCCGAAACAAAAGACGAGACATAAACAGAGTTTTAAACACACAAGCACGTGCACGCGCACACATATAGTTCGTGTGTAAGGGAGAAGAAAGAAAATTACAATCTGGCACCAATTCAATTTTTTTAAATACTACAGCAGTTGGCATTGGCCCCGGACACACGTATATGTTCCCAAAATATTGGGCAGTGTGAGCATATAGAAAATAAGCAACCTCAGAAATATGAAAAAAATGAAGACTGAAAAAAATAAGGAGAAGTCAACCTGTATTACAAGCGCCAGCAGCGGGTGTATTTGTATTTGATGGCACTGATGAACTTCCAGATCCATTTTCATCTTTGACTGCAGATATAGAACCAAAATCCAAGATATATTAGTTCCATTTGCTCATAGATTCCTTTTACATGCAATTGTAAATTATACTCTCATAATGCTCTACATCTAATAAAAGAACAATTGCTGAAGTTGTTTTGGCTGCTTCTGCAGACATTCAAGCCAAAATTTAGTCAATAGGCCACAGAAGCAGCCAAAGCAGCCAGTGTTGAAGGACAAAGCATAATAAAGTGCCAATCACCTCCTAGGAATTAATTTACATTCATTTACACAATGCATTTTGGCATGCCAACCAAACACCTCTACAAAGTTTACTCAATTAAATACCTTGGCATTTTCTTCACAATACTTCATTACGGCCGGGATGTTCGTGTAATGGCCATGCAACAGTGTCTACGCCCATAAAAGAAGCTTCCGCGGAATATTCAGATCAAGAGCATTGACCCCATCGAGGCCGGGATAGAAGTGTCCTGCAGTTGCTAACTGAAACGGCACCACATACAGGTTGACACTTGATGCGAGCACTGCACAGGAGGTGTCTCTACTTAAGTTGTAAGAACATCAAGCAGTGTGGCAGCTGTCTCCAGATCTTGCTCTGAAGCTTTCTTGATTATAACCATTTTGATTTTTGGCAATAAAGGGTTCCATTTTGTTTCAAGATTTTTTAGATGGGTCTTCAAAGGAAGAATTCCACAATTCATTTGTCTGCAGATCAACACAGAGCTGTTGGCTGCTCTCTGACCCCAAATCTGATGGATTAGGAACTTGGATCTCACTTGAGAGTCCAGAATGTAAAGGTGTGATCAATGCGAAGCTAATTACAAGTGACCGATACCAAGCAACCGAGACATGCTTATAAACTTTAGCACAATTGCTATTTGACAACTTTGGATTCTTAAAACGCTTTCGTATCTCTTCACTTATTCCTTCAAGTACTTAAACTCTGACATTTCTCTCTAATAACTGGATATATTGGTACAGATATCTACAAGGAGAAAAATTATTAGAACGTATGTAAAACCAGGAGAGGAACCTGTTTCTCTCATGTGAACTGGTATTGGATAATAAATTGCTAAAGATGTATACAACCCTTGGAATGCACTATGCTGAATCAACACATTGGCCAATTCAGAACACTAGAATAGTTAAATTCCCCTGATGGCCCCCACCCCACCCCACCCCAGCCCCTCCCCTCCCGGACACCCCCCACCCTATACTCTCTCTCTCTCTCTCTCTCTCACACATATATATACAGATATGTATGCTTGTAACTAGGATGTCAGAGAAACGAAGCAGCATCGGGAGGGTGGCCGAGGAGGTGAGTGGTAAGTTGGGGAGGTGGGATGGAGAACGAATTTTGTTTTTTGTAATTTTGTCCTAAATGATAATTGTGCCTTGGCAAAAAATTGTCATAAATAATAATAATTTCTGGTGGGTGTACATGGAAATATTGTGTGTACATTTAGAAGCTCCGTAAGTTTGCATATAGTTCAGGCTTCTTAGGAAACTAATTTTCTCAGCATCACTTACCCATATAAGCTGCTCTCCGTTAATTCTGGATTAATGATCTGGGGCAAATAGCAGAAATCTGACCATAAGTTCATCTGCTCAATGAACAAGGAGAAAATTTTCTCCAGAAGATGCTCAGAGCGGCTTGCAGCACCAGAGCCAACATTCTCAGTTTGATGTGTCAATGAAATTAGGGACTTAACATACCTCCCAAGAGCTACTAGAACAAGAACTTCAAGGCACAAGGGGAACTGGATTTGATACTGATAGTAAGTCTTACTGCAACATATAATCAAGGAAATCTTTAAAATGAAAATATGGTTGTACCTCTTATCTGCTCGAATAGAGATGTAAGCCCGGTCAAGTGTACAGATGTCTCCCGCCTCCTCCAACAGTTTCCAATAAAACAGAATGTACTTCCGAATGCAAGTGATAAATTTGCGAGAGCTTTCTGGTAAGTGAACTTCAAGGACCTTTCTGTTCCCAGAAAGATCTGGGGTGTGTTTGGTTTGTGTTTGTCGAGTAGTTTTTGAGATAACAAGTATGAAAACTTGTTTGGTTTGCCTTTTTTTAGAAATGGTTTTGAAAAATTGTTTTGGGGAAAGAGTTTTAAAAAAAGTGATTGATTTGATGTGTATGAGAGAGAGAGTGATTTTGGAAAGTAGGTAACCAAACAAAATTTTGAAATTTTTTTTGGAAAAATTTGTTTGGTTTGATTACTCTTGAAAATTTGTTTGTAGAGAAATTTTCCCAAAAAATTTTCTGAAAAACAAACCAAACAAGGCCCTGGTGTTTTGCACCTGAAATTAAGAGAAGGAAAAATATGCCGATTGTCTATTGAATTATTTCGTTCAGAAGCTAATAAAAATAACTAACAAAGGACCTACAGGAAAATGTTACTGGGGACTTCCTCTTATTTCTTTTTTTTTTTCTTTTTTTCTTTTTTTTGTTTTTCCCCCTTATTTAATTTTGGATAGACAATGTGCATGTCTCTGTAGAAGCCTAATGTTAAAACTAAGGCCAAAACCCAGTCTTTACTGGGGACTTTCCAGTAATACATTCAAAACACGATTCATCACTCTTGCAAAGCATGTAGAATCATTTTAGCATTTCAAGAATGATATCATTTCAATGCGGAGATGACACTATTCAGTATTTCCTATGATAATGACTTGTCCCTTTTTCTTTTAATTACTCAAACATGGTAATAAAGACACATTTTCGTTGTAATTACTTCATGGAGCCAAATAAGAAAAATATTTGTGTTGCAAAAATAGTTCGAGGCTTGTACCTTCCTTTCTTGACCATACTATCAATCTCCCACATATTAATTGTGAAGGATGAGCGACATGACTTAAAGCAAAAGGAAAGTTCATCCTTTGCCCTCTCCAGATCCCCACTCTCACCTCCTTCTGTACAGCCCTTGGGCAAGCATATATCTGGCCTTATGAAAATGTTTGAGGTCTCCTTCTACACAAATTTCGAGGGCAGAAAGGCAATCTCCGTAAAGCATATGCCACGCCTCTTCCAACTGATGTGAATCTACTAGCTTTGTATCCTCGGGATTGGTTTGAATACTTTTATCCTCAACATCCATTAACAAATCTGGAATTTCAGTACCCATTCTGCTCAATATCTTCATGACATTCTCCTTTGTTGATTCACTAAAAGAATATTCTGCAACAACCTGAGGTAGACCCAAGAATAATCAAGACAAAAAAACAAATTATAGCACAGACATCAACTACAACATTACTTGTGCAAGTTGAAGATATTGTCAATAATAAAGGTAAAACTAATTCATAATAATAAAATAAAACACTACAACCATGCGTAGGTGTGTATGTTTCTACATGTTTGTTTGTGTCCAAGTGATCGTTTCTCTTCGTGTAGGACTAAGCGGAGATGCATATGTATTTAGATGCAATTATTTTGAAATGGAATATTAGATATCTTTCATCTGCCACTTCAAATAAAACACATAGATGAATAAATCAATGGAAAAAATGAAATCTACAAAAAAGAAACAAGGAGTGGAAGGCAATTTGATAATGGAAAAAAGAAAGATAAGTTCGACATAGGAACAACCTTTAGAACCTCTTTATTTTGTTTGCCACGTGTACAAAGTAACTTTAAGCGTGAAGCATGCATCCTGTAGACAGCATCTACCGCTGAAGGATTCAAATCAATAGCCTTATCATAATATGAAAATGACATCTCATGAGAGTTATCCAAGCTTTTCAGAGAGTTTCCCCAAATAAAATACGTGAGACCAATCTTCCCTGCAAGTAGAAGTCTCAAATTTGTTGGTGCAGTTCATATTTGAAAAGAATAGCAAACTAATAGCAAGTGGGAAAAAGAAGATACTGCGAAGGCCTTCTTAAAATGTCTCATTGCGTTATGACAAAACATCATCCATGCTGAATCCTTCAAGGGTAAAACAGATCTTTGATCATAGAAGGGAACCACATTCTGTGGGCCATCATAGTAGATTAATGCCAATAATCCATGTATCTCACCCTGGAACCAAACAAAATTTATTGACTGCCTGACAATTTACCATATAATAAATAGAAATATTAAGAGCGAAGAAGAAAAACCACTTTTAATCTTAGCCTCCAAGATTATCTCATTTTTTTCTTAAGCAACTTTACTGGTTGTATGGTAGATACTTGCAGGTGCAGGATCCAACACAAGGCACGCCTCACTTTACAGATTTTAGTGTCAAAATTATCAGAATGGACCTGACCAGTTGATTAGATGACCATTCAAATGATTAACCATCCAAATGTTCATATCATCAGACTAACCAAATTGGCAATAACCCTAACACTAGACCATAACACGCCTTTGGTGTCGAATCTGTATGCTGTTGAATCTATCTAATTCAATTTGCAAGCCATGTCTAGCTAGCAAGGGTGAAAATGCTATATGGATTTGAACATCAATATTTGAGGACCATATAATCGAACATAGGGACTGAGTGGGACCTGTGAGCATATTATATTAGCCGAAAGTTTCACTAAGGTCTGTCTGTAATCATTTTGTGCCCTCAGGGATTATCTTGTAATTGACTTTCTTGTAAACCCTAATCTTCATTTATAAATAGGGGGTGATATTCTATCATACCTCTAAGCTGGTTACTCAAGCTTCATGGTATCAGAGCAGAACCTCTAGGGTTTCGGCTCACCCTCGTTGGTAGACCTTTACACCAACGACACTCTAGGGTTGGAAGCTTACCTGGGTGGATCATCACTCAGCCGTCAGCTCGTCTTCCTCGCCTTCCTCTGTCGTCTCCCTCACCTCGTCGATCTCCTCGCCTTCCTCTGTCGATCGTCGCTCGTCGTCATCGTCCTCAGCCTCTGTCTCACTGTGGTATGATCTCAGCCTTGGTATATATAAATATAGCCTGTTATATATATTTATATATAAATACATGTATACATAAATAAATCAATATATATATAAAAAAAAACACAAAAAACACACAAAAAAAAAAAAAAAACACAAAAAACACAAAAAAAAAAAAAAACAAAACAAAACAAAACAAAAAAAAAAAAATGGTTTCTTAATTTTGTTATGTCTTTATAGTGGTCATTGTGCCTGTTATCTCACTACCACCTTCCGGGTTTGTGATTTCCACTAGTTTTGTTGCGGGTTTGGTAGTATTGTATCCATGACAGATTCCACCAGTGTGTCCCCTTCTTCTCAAACACCAAAGAGTGAGAGTCCCATTCTACCTACTACCATGACTGAGAACCCCAACCCTAGTCTGAAAATCACCACCTCTCTATTTAATGGTCAGAACTACCTAGTATGGTCTCAAAGTTTGACTACGTTCACTGACTCAGGTTATGACCAATGGGAGATTACCAACTCTTTGATTATGAGTTGGCTTATCCATTCGATGGTTCCAGAACTTGGTGAGGGCTACTTGTCTATGGAGACTGCCCAGGACGTTTGGGAGGCTGTGGCTGTTACCTATTCCCGCAAAGGAAATTTTTCACAAGCATTTGAGTTGCGCCGATCTATTGAGAGCTCACTTCAGGGGGAGCAGACTGTTCTTCAGTACTTCACTTTCCTCACCAACGGCTGGAAACGCCTTGACCACCTGGAAGACTATAAGCCCGTTTGCCCTGCTGATTCTGTCGGGTACAAGAAGTTCATCGCACGGGAACGGGTCTTTAAATTTTTGGCCGGCCTAAATGTGGAGTATGATCCAGTTAGGGGTCGAGTTCTGAGTATGGACACTCTTCCTTCACTTCAGGAGGCATTTGCCTATGTACAAAATGAGGAGAGTCGTCGGTCTGCTATGATGTCCCCTGTCTCTACTGACCGTTCCGCATTACTGTCTACTCCTCGAGATGGCCTCAGTCTACCTCCTCCGTCTGCTGCTAAGGAGTCTGTATTCTGTGATTATTGCAAGAAGCCGCGGCATACTCGTGAGATGTGTTGGAAGCTTCATGGGACTCCATCTGGGGGTCGAGGTGATCGGTCTGGTTCTCGAGGAGGTCGGTCCGGCCAATCTCGAGGACGTGGTTCCTATTCCCGGGCTCATCAGTCTAGTACCGTTGATACCCTTGAGTCTAATTCTACTTCTGTTACCCAAGCTTCTGATACTGAGCTGGAGGATGCTTTGCGCCAATTGTTGGACCGCCGATCTTCTACTGCCCTCAGTACCGCTTCCTCGTCCTTTGCCCGCTCAGGTAACTTAGCATCTTCTCCTTGTGCTTTCCTGTGTCATACATCTTTGCCTTGGATTATTGATTCTGGTGCCTCAGATTATATGTCTGGCTCCTCTGATCTTTTCTCTGTCTATAAGTCCTCTTCAGGTCAGGACAAAGTTAGGATTGCCGATGGTACTGTTTCTTCCATTTCTGGAAAAGGTTTAGTCCAAGTCACTCCTACCATACATCTATCTTCTGTTCTCCATGTTCCCAAGTTTTCTGTTAATCTGTTATCCTTAAGTCGTCTTACCCAGGATTTGAATTGTAGTGTGACGTTTTTTTCTGATCATTGTCTTTTTCAGGACCTTGTCACGGGGAGGACGATTGGCAGTGGTAGTGCAGAAAATGGTCTCTACTTCCTAGATCAACCGAACAAACTTGCTTATTCTTCCACCACGTCTTCCACTACCCCCGCTGATTTATGACTGTGGCATCGGCGTCTTGGGCATCCCTCATTTCATTTACTTAAGCATTTATTTCCTTCTAGTTTCGCAAATCATCATGTGTCTGACTTTCTTTGTGAGTCTTGTCAACTTGGCAAACAACATAGAGCTTCTTTTGCTCCCAGTTTGAATAAAAGTTTCGTTCCTTTTTCATTAATACATTCTGATGTTTGGGGTCCCTCTCGTGTTCTGTCTGTGAAAGGTCATCGCTGGTTTGTTACATTTATTGATGATTTTTCTCGTGCTACTTGGGTGTATCTCATGAAAGATAAGAGTGAGGTTTTCTCTGTGTTTCGCACTTTTCATAAGATGATTTGTACTCAGTTTGGGGCCACTATCAAAATATTTCGTTCTGATAATGGCGGGAAATACATAGATTCTGGGTTAGGACAATATTTCTCTACTCATGGCATTATCCATCAGACCTCTTGCACAAATACCCCTCAACAAAATGGGGTGGCCGAACGCAAGAATCGGCATCTTCTTGACATGGCTCGGTGCATGTGTTTTTTTATGAATGTGCCTCGGCCCTATTGGGGCGACGCTGTTCTCACCGCTGCCCATCTTATTAATCGTCTCCCTACCCAGGTCTTGGACAAACAGGCTCCGCTTCACGTCCTCCTCAGTTCTCCGTCCTTGTTTTCTATTCCTCCCAAAATATTTGGTTGTGTTTGTTTTGTCCATAATCACTCTCCCTCTCGTGGTAAGTTGGACCCTCGCTCCCTCAAATATGTTTTCCTTGGTTACTCTCCTACTCAAAAGGGGTATAAATGTTACCACCCTTCTTCTCGTAAGTGGTTTGTGTCCATGGATGTAACTTTCTTTGAGTCCCAGTCCTATTTCTTGTCCTTTCCGGTGTCACCGTCCTCATTTCCAGGGGAGCCTTGGTGTGAAGTGAGTCCTGTGCCTCCTATGGTGGAACCAGTTCCTGTGCCTCCTATGGTGGAACCCGTTGTTCTTGCACCACCCTCTACTACTGTGCTTCCTATGGTGGAACCAGTTGTTCTTGCACCCCCCTCTTCTACTGGGACTATCGAACCCACTGTCACCAAGAATAAGGACGGGCATGTTTATGTCCGGGACATAGATAGAAAACCAGTTAACTGGATACACGGGACCGTTTCTGCTACTCCCCTGCCATCTCCTGCTTCTGATGAGAGTCTGGGTAACTTTGAATCTCTTGAGTCCATTGATCTTGATGTTCCTATTGCAAGAGGAAGGGTGTGAGATCTTGTACTCAACATCCTATCTCACAGTTTGTATCATACTCTCATTTGTCATCCTCATATAGAGCATTTGTGTCCAATATTTCCTCTGTTAGCATTCCTAACCATTTTCAGGATGCTCTTGCTACCTCTGAGTGGAAACTAGCCATGATTGAGGAAATGAAAGCACTTAGGAAGAATGGCACTTGGGAATTGACTGAGTTACCTACGGGCAAACGACCTGTGGGATGTAAATGGGTATATACTGTGAAACACAAAGCAGATGGGTCTATTGAGCGTTACAAGGCAAGACTTGTGGCAAAAGGGTTTACTCAGACATATGGTATTGATTATCAGGAGACCTTCGCACCAGTGGCTAAAATGAATTCAGTCAGAGTACTTCTCTCTCTAGCAGCTAATCTAGATTGGCCGCTTTATCAATTTGATGTCAAGAATGCTTTTCTCCATGGTGACCTCGAATAAGAAGTATATATGGACATTCCTCCGGGTTTTGAGGATCATCAAACAGAAGGCAAAGTATGCAAACTACGGAAGTCATTATATGGTCTCAAACAGTCTCCAAGGGCTTGGTTTGAGAGATTCACTCAGGCTATGTTTAAATATGGCTTCTGTTAGAATTTACCATCACCTACCACCACTACCACCTCACCTACTCCACTAAACCTAACCCACTACACCACTACCACCTCACCTACTCCACTAAACCTAACCCACTACACCACTATCACCATCCACTACACACCATCCACTACACCTACATCTATATAAGGAACCATTTGTAATAGACAGAAAATAAGATCAATATATCAATCAATAATACAATTCTCTATTTCTCTTTATACATCATTTTTTACAGCTTCAAACAAAGTCAGGCAGATCACACATTGTTTGTGAAATATTCCTCACGCGGTAAGACTACAGCACTTATTGTTTATGTAGATGACATAATTCTTACAAGCAATGATAGTGGGGAAATACCTCTGTTGAAGAAATATTTAGCTAAAGAATTTGAAATCAAAGACTTGGGAAGCTTGAAGTATTTTCTGGGAATTGAAGTTGCTCGCTCTAAGGATGGGATATTTATCTCACAGAGAAAATATGTGCTTGACCTGTTGAAGGAAACTGGGATGCTTGGCTGTAAGGCATGTGCCACCCCACTGGAACCCAATCAGAAATTGGGGGATGATGAAGGAGGAGAAGTTGTGGATAGGGGGAGCTATCAACGATTAGTGGGTAAGCTCATATACCTATCTCACTCCCGTCCTGATATTGCTGTTGCTGTCAGTGTAGTTAGTCAGTTTATGCATGCTCCTCATCAGATTCACTTTGATGCTGTCATGAGAATCTTGAGGTATTTGAAGTCTGCTCCTGGTAAGGGTCTGTATTTTTCAAAGTGTGATCATCTTCGTGTAGAAGCCTATACAAATGCTGACTGGGCTGGGTCAGTAACTGATAGGAGATCAACTTCAGGGTATTGCACATTTGTTGGCGGCAACCTAGTTACTTGGAGGAGTAAGAAACAGAATGTGGTTGCCAGGTCAAGTGCAGAAGCTGAGTTTAGAGCTATGGCACAAGGTGTGTGTGAACTTTTATGGATCAAATTATTGTTGCGTGATCTAGGTATTGATCAGACGGACTCCATGCGGTTATACTGTGATAATAAGGCCGCCATCAACATCGCTCACAATCCAGTTCAACATGACAGGACAAAACATGTTGAGATTGATCGCCACTTCATTAAGGAGAAACTCACTAGTGGTACCATTTGTACTCCTTTTGTCCAGTCTGGTGAACAACTTGCTGACATTCTCACCATGGGGATTGGGAATAAACCATTTCATGACATATTAGGCAAGCTGGGCATGAGAGATATCTTCGCACCAGCTTGAGGGGGAGTGTTAGCATATTATATTAGCCGAAAGTTTCACTAAGGTCTGTCTGTAATCATTTTGTGCCCTCAGGGATTATCTTGTAATTGACTTTCTTGTAAACCCTAATCTTCATTTATAAATAGGGGGTGATATTCTATCATACCTCTAAGCTGGTTACTCAAGCTTCAGGACCTGTTGAGCTGATGTCTTTGCTAAAGCCAAAGTCATTAATAGACACCGCCGACTTCTCCTACGACTTGTCTCAACTCTGTGAGGTAAAATAGAATTCTTCCTCCAACCTATAATGTTTATCTGCTTACTACCATCATTTAGCAGTAAATCCACCTCCTGCGTACATAAAACCATGGGAAGTCTTCATCAATCAAATTAATGCTGGGAATCGTCAAAGCACAGCAACACATCTTTTTTCTCATTTTCAATTTTGTACAACATTCAAGATGAGAACGATAATTAACATCAAATTTACCTCGTCATAAATATTGGCAAGCCGTTGCCAACTCTCAAAACGTAAAGGATTGTACTGTAAATCATATTTGAAAAGGTTAGCGTCTTGCTCTACAAATTCTTCCCCTTCCTTGGTGAGTACAAACCCAGCCTGAGCAAGGAGGTAGTACAAGTTGCAATAGACCTCCAAATATGGGTCAGAGCTGCAATCAGTTAATTACACATCAAAAACACAGTTCGTTCCAAGTAATAACAATCCATGGGCCAAAGCATCATTTGGGGGAAAAATTAAATTAAATGACATAAAAATACTGATCTATGGATGTATACCTCCCTAATGATGATGCCTTGAGTTGTTTGAGGCTTCTACCATCGGGAAATATAATCTTCATGATAGAATCAAGAAACCCATCAGATCCGGCCACTTCTGAGAGTTTATCTTCACACAGATTGGGATCATCTAAGAACTTGTCAATTGTATTTCCAGCCAAAACATTGTCTGGTGGCTGTGGAATGTGTTTGCGTATGGCCCTTAATACTCTCCGAAGCTTTATCAATCCAGTTCTCTGCGACGTACAAATGTTAGCAGTCGAATGGAAGTCAGAAAAAGCAAAAATCACCACATAATCTTCAAAAAAGAAAATAATAATTTGAGACTAAAGAAAAATGGAAAAAAAAAAAAAAAACCAATGAAAGAAATGAGAAAGGAACAGAAAATTCACTAACAGATGAAGCCTTCGCATAGGGCAGTATATACTGGAAAACATCAGCACACTGTTCCTTTGTCTGATAATCGCCACGGCTAGTATTTTTGTGCTGCACTAAATCATCTTCATAGGATGAATCTGATCTAAGCTTTAAACCATACAAACAGAAACAGCATCGATCCAAAGCATTATCAATTCCAACTCAAGTTCCTCCCTTTCATCTTCAGTTAGTTCACTGCCAAGATCATTAAATTGCTTGCTTGCTTTTTCTCCATGGGACATACCGTTGGGCCCATCACCACTGCATTTGCTACATTCCAATCCTGTATTCTCTTTCTCCATACTCTCATGAGACAAAATGCCTTTGGAAGGCACTCCCTCAAGAACATCCTTCTCCACAATATTGCCTTTATCTATAGCAACATTCACTGTATCTGAGGCAACATTTACCGTGTCTGACTTTGATTTGTCTAGAGATGTTTCGACAGGATTATTGTGGGAAAGCTGCTTGTCACATTGCATTGTTTCCAATCCCTTGTTTAAAGAACGAAAGTTTGACTTAAGCTTCATATCCAAGGACAATAGATGCTTTATTGCAAGTTTTAGAAATGTTCCTTCCTCTGTTACCTGCACAGCACAGCCCATACTCTGCCAGCAAGTCTTGCATTGCCACGATCAATTCAATCTGAGATAATAAATGAAAGCAAATGGTGTTAAAAACTTAAATGAAAGACAGAAATCACTGCATAGGCCAACACAATGTGAAGTTTCAATTCCTCAGAAGAGGGCGATACAACTCACTTGAGTTTTGATAGGGACATTCGGGTTCAGATGTTGAAGTTTGCAGATTAAAATGGCTGAATCAATAAAGCAGTATCTTCGGCTTTGTTCAATTTGATCTGAAATTGCAGGTCCAGCAGATTTCTTAGAAAAGTATGTACTCACAATATTGCACATGAGTGTCAGCAGCAAAGACTGAATATCACCAATAATTCTCAGAAGAGCAATAAAGCCATTCTGCAGAAAGACAACAAGCATATGCTGTAATGAAAAATGGGTGCAAGAAGATAAACAGAAGATTAACTGAATCATGAATCCTTGAAAAACTGGAATCTGCTTTAACATCACAAAAATGTCAACTATAATCCAATCAATGTTACAGCTGTGAAGGTAAAACACCTTTGCTGAACCCTGCATTAAAAACGGGGGAAAATAAAATAAAATGCTGAACCACCATGTAAGCAAGAATCCACAGTTATTCCCACAATCACTGAGGCCATTTGTCTTCCTTGAGGAGTTTATCTTTCTGGGGATTTGCATTCCCTGAGGGAATCGAGCCATTTGATCCCGGCCTTGTTCTAACGCTCTTTGCTGGAAAGATTCGACAAGGCTCGCCAAAGGATTCCCTGGCCTCCAAACTTCAGAGTTGGTCTCATAAAGCCTTTCTTGGACTGTTGATGCCTTCCATTGCTCAAGGAGTTTATGTCCGAGGGTTATGCAATGGTGGTGCTTTTGAGCTTTTGCCCCTTGATCGGGGTTGACCTTAGGCTCTTCTATCCTTAGAGCTATTTGCCTTGTTCATTTGTCACTCCATTTTGAGCCGGTGCTCAGAGGGAAATGGATTGCTTCGAGGATTTCTTATTTCCAGCAGTTTCCTTTCACCCGTTTTTTGGACTTTTGGTGGTAAAATTCAAATTTCAAATGTAGGGTTTTCACTGCTTACAAACTGAAAAGAATTCGAATTTTTTTTTTTTTTATAATTTACTAATATAATATGTTTAATTTAAACTATAAGTAACATCATTGTGTAACCTACTATGTGAAGATACTTATACCATACTATAGTTCTTGGTGCCCCCTAAAACTCAAAATATTAATGCCAGCAGCATTCAATCCCAAATTCAAAACAGTCACAGCTCTTGCTAAACATGATAAGCTTGATCGTGACTCAACCTGACATAAGTAATTCTTGAGCAACAAACCAACATGCCACTTGATGTATCATGCTTCATAGACCTATAGGGGCCTAGAAGAAGTATTTGAATATTTGGAGGTTTCATCATGATTTGATCACATTTTCCAAGACCTGAGGTTCTCAAAACTTCTGAGTTAGACAGTAATACTGATCGTTTACGCTTTATCTTGCATGAAGCACATGATCTTAATTGAAAAGTTTAAATCTATCAGTGACCCGCATCAGTTCTAAGAAACACATTACGCTTAAAATTATTAAAATTACAGGAACAAATAGTAATTGTAGCCATATCTCATAATGATGGTTCTTTCAATAATATATTTTTAAAAAAATTATAAAATATAAACGTCAAATTCTACCAATATAAACTGAACTTACAGAATTTCCAGATAGATCTATGAAGGTCTTCATTTGTAATGCACATTGAGAGATTGCCTTCACTTCTTCTGCAACCAATTGATTCCAATGCATGCTTGGGCTTTCATTTAATTCTGTTCCTGAAGCAGAAAGTGGTTTTAGGACAGACATCTTGTGAATAGATTTATGTGAAGCAAGACATTCATCCATGCCAGCTGCAACCAAGAGTATTTGCAGCTTCCTTCTGCAACAATTCAAAAACACCTCAAAGTCTGTTTGGTTTTGCCTTTTCGCATGCTTTAATGAGAACATCCAATGCTGATAATTCAACTGAAGCAATCTCATCGCCTTTGTTATCAGCAACCCATGATATGTCCTGGTGAGTGTCCATTGTAGAAAAGGAAGGGGAGCATGCAAGTGTGCACACTCAAGATACATTTCTTTCTCAATTATCTGACCTATGGCTGCCCCCTTCAACAAGAAATCAACCTCTAATAAATTAATTTCATGAAGGATCCTGTCTACAGTTAACTCTTTAATAACTTTGCATTGTGGCAGGCAAACAGACCGAAGGTGATTGTTCAGATTTTCTTCATTGGATAAATGTGACAAAGAAATACAGAATTCTTGCTGAGCTTTAGCCCTGTCGCCATCGAAAATTGATAATCTCCCACTTAACCAAAAAAAGCGAACCCAAGTGAGAATTATTGGACAACTGAGAACTGTTCCCAACTAATGTTTCAGAATTGCATTGAGAACTACTTGTTGAAGAGCTATTCTCATCCTCAGATGCACCAATTATGTGGAAAGGATAATCTGTAGCTATAGATTCAATGATTTTACAAAGATGATAAGATGCATCAGACATGAAGTCAGACCGCCTGGAGGTGTCAGAAGAGCGTGACCCAAAGTCATAGTACAGCTCAGCAAGAAAAATACTGCATTCCCGTGTCCTATCCCTTCCCCATTGCCTTGTCAATTTCTCCAACTCCAAAAACAAAGCAACGGTGTCCCGGTATGAAATGGCTCTACTTGCAACCTCTTCTAAAAGCAAGTGATCCATGTGGTAAGCACCATAATTTTTTGAAGTTTCCTTGACAAATGTTGTAACATCATCAAATTCAGTATAGACTGGATTAGCCACAACATCAGGACAAGGTAATGAACAACTAACAGCACTATTACTATCTTGAGCTCCTTCTCCAACCACAATGAAAGGTTCCAGAAATTGAACCACAACTTTAGCCAGATCTTTCCTGTTAGCAAAATCCAATTCTTCTTTCCTGGTTTACGACTCCTGAGCCTTTCAAGACGACTACTACACCTCTCTTGAGGTTGTTCTTCATAAGCATTTGTTTCTTTCTCTCTCAAAACACTAGATTTCTCAGAGTTCCAATCACTGATACACACTTTCACCATCTGAGGTGACATTAGGTCCTTTTCTTTCCACAGACCCCATAATATTTTATGAACCATGAGGCAATTGTATACTTAATCTAATGTCACCAGATTTGTATAATTTGTCAGACCCCTGTTCAGAACTGCATCCACTCAAGGGATGTAAGATTCCCAACAGTGCATCAGCAAGGGCTGTTTAGGAAGCTTCTGCAAGCTGCAATTCTACATTCTGGTTCAACTTTTTAGGTGAAACACCCTCATCTAGATTATCGTCTGTTCTTTTTCTCTTGTCCAAGAACTTAAGACGAACATGTTTTGGTTTCAGTTTGTCTATACCTCTTGGAGAAAATGGGATTGGTTCCAACACTTCAATGGTATTTTTGACATGCAAAGCTCGAGAATGTGATGGCCAATGCCTCAAAATTAACTGACTGACAGAAAGACACGCAACCTCATCACCAATAGCAATCAATACTTCCAAGAGCTTCTCCATGCAATTCCCTGGATGCATTGTCCAGAAAAAAAGAACATAATGTCCAGAACTTCTAATAGGATAAGGTTGGCTGTTCATGAGAAACCAAAATTCAAAAATGTAAAAAAACTGATGTATTATTGATTGATGTATTGTTGATTTTTTGTCTATTACAAATGGTTTCTTATATAGATGTGGGTGTAGTGGATGGTGGTGGTAGGTGAGTGTAGTAGGTGAGTGTGTGGTAGGTGATGGTAAATTTTAACAGCCCCCCGCAAACTCAAGGAGGATAGGAACTAACCAACTTGAGTTTGGAGAGAGTTACAAAACAAGAAAATACATAAAAATAAAAAAGGATAGGAGACACTGTATGGTCGTGTCAGACCATTGGTGAAGACACTGGATGGTGGTGTCATACCGATGTAGAAGACAGTTTATGGGGTCATGTCGGACCGTTGTAGAAGACAGTTTATGGGGTCATGTCGGACCGTTGTAGCAGACAATGTTGTGACAGTTGTTGTGACAGTTTACGGAGTCTTGCTGGACCCTTGTAGAAACTAACCGGAATCAATGTCGGGACAGTTTACAGAGTCTTGTCGGACCTTTGTAGAAACTAACCGGAATCAATGTCGGGACAGTTTACAGAGTCTTGTCGGACTCATAAATGAGCTAACCGGAATCAATGTCGGGACAGTTTACAGAGTCTTGTCGGACCCTTGAAGGAGCTAACCGGAATCAATGTCGGGACAGTTTATAGGGTCATGTCGGACCGTTGTAAAAGTTGCACCCTCAAAAGGTGTGTCCAATCTTTCAAAAGGCGTGCCATCAAAAGGCGTGCCCAATTCATCAAAAGGCGTGCCATCAAAAGGCGTGCCATCAAAAGACGTGCCATCAAAAGGCGCGCCTATATTGTCGGCGAGCGTCGAGCGGCGCATGATGCGCGTGTCTGCCGCTTCGTCATGTTCTATATAAATCAATGCGGAGGCTGAGGCAGAAAACCTGCTAAAATCTTCTGAAAAAAAACTCTTCCTTGCCAGAGAGAGAAACTCTGTAATACGCTGTAACCAACCCGTCTCTGAAACACTCAGCAACATGGCCTCTTCTTCCCGTCCAGCTACCCAAAACATGGCCTCCTCTTCCCGTGGTCTGCTCACGCTCTTTCCAGAACTGAACGAGCCCACAAGAGAAATAACTGGTGCGGTGGCCAGTGAACCTCAACCAAACACCTCTGGTTTTGCTCCGTTGAACTTTCCGATGCGGTCGGTGGAGCAAAAAATGGCGGTGCAAACTGATATTGAGGCCAATCAGTATACTCTGAAGTCATGTGTGGAAACCATGACTGCGGTTACAAACTTGTCGCACCGGCTGCAGAGCAGGACAAATGAGGTGCAACAGTTAAACTCCCAACTGGCTCTGCTCCAACGCATGTATAAGGATGCGCGAGCAGAGATAAGTGTGCTGAAGGCGGAAAACAAGGAGCTGAAGCGGAAGGCCACCGTGATGTTTCGATTTGGAGGTCCTCCATATACTGCAGTGGAGGAGCAGGGGGGATTGAATGTGCTCGGTGGCATGGGAAACACGGAGGCAACACCGTCAAGGACTGCCCAGGACGGAGGCAAAAAGAAGAGATCGGCGGCAGAGTAGAGAAGAAAAATCCCACTGTGGGTGTGGTTGTTTTGTTTGGTTTGTGGTTTTTTTTTTTTTTTTTTTTTTTTGGTTTGAAATAATAATGAAAAAGGTTTCGTGGCCCACGGTTTTGTGAAAACCTGCAATGTTTTTTTTTTTTTTTTTTTTTTAATAATAATAATAATAATAATAATAATAATAATATATATGATAGATAGAAAAGAAAAGAAAAGAGAGAAAAGAAAAGAAATTGAAGTCAATGTATATCTATGTATATGTTTACATATTAAAAGATAGTGGGTGGAAAAAAAAAATGATAAATGATTGTAAGAGATAGTGGGTGTGTCGGGTGTGGTTTGTTTTTGTTGTGTTTAATAATAATAATAAGAATAAAAAATAGAGAAAGAAAAGGGAGAATATTTGTGAGTGGAGGATGTTGGGGCAATGGTGTAATGATCAAAAAGAAAAAATAAAACATAAAATAATGATTTAAAAAAACTAGTGATGGTGTGTGAATCTGTGAGTGGGGTGCAAAAAAGAGGAAGGAAAGGGTTGAAAAGTGGACAAAGAGGTGCATGTCCTTGAGTGGAGAGAGGAAGTGGGTTAAAAAAAAAATATGGTGGTAAACCGAATCTGAGCTGGGTCTTGGTTTTGCTGCTCAGTGTGTCTGCATCCACATTTCCTGCCACTGTCACCTTCCCCTGTTCTGAGTCTATATTGGTTTTGTAAACCCCATCAATTTTGTGCAAGATTTTCTTCACTTTGCGCTTACAACCATCACAGTGAATGTTCACTTTCAGAACACAAGTCTGGATCTTCAAGAACTCTTCTTTACTCATGTTTTGAACTGAAACAGAACAACCAGAAGGGTACAATAATGGAAAGAGAAAAGGAGTTTGTTGCTAATAGATTCTTCACTGTTTTCTGTTCTCTGTTCTGGGTCTTTTCCCAAACAAAAACAGAGAGAAAATGAGAGAAAACAAATGGGTCGGAGAGGCACTGAGCAAAGAAAGCTCAAGAAACAACAAGGTTCAGAAGGGTGCCAATGGTAATAACCAGCCCAAAGGCGGTGGTCCACAAGGAGCCCCAAACCAGCAACAGCAACAGCAACAGCTTCAGCAACAGCTGCAGCAGATGAAAGCGCTTCAAGATATGAAGATGCCCCAATTCAAGGGACTCAGTGGGCCCGTGCCCCCCTTGAACAAGGACCCGAACCAGAAGGCGGTGAGGTTCACCTTGCCCGAGGACAATGATCTGAGCGATGATGAATTTGATGAATATGATGATGATGATGACTATGATGACGATGAATTGGATGATGAAATGGCTGATCAGATTATGAGCAAGTTGAAACCGGTTATGGGTGATGGTCAGATGATTCCCAATGTGGTGATGAATGGGCAGCAGCTTATGAATGCTCAGGCCAAGCCTGGTGGCGGTGCTGGTGCTGGTGGTAATGGAGGAAATGGCGGTAAGAAGGGCGGCCCTGGCGGCGGAGGTGGTGGAAATGTGCCTGTTCAGGTGAATGGTGGAAAGAAAGGAGGTGTTGAAAATTCCAGCGGGCAGCAAAGGCATGGGTGCCAGTCGACTGCCCGCCGGAAAAAAAGGAATATAGGCCTAAATCTTATTGCTCTGATACCATGTAAAAAAACTGATGTATTATTGATTGATGTATTGTTGATTTTTTGTCTATTACAAATGGTTTCTTATATAGATGTAGGTGTAGTGGATGGTGGTGGTAGGTGAGTGTAGTAGGTGAGTGTGTGGTAGGTGATGGTAAGTGTGTGGTAGGTGATGGTAAACAAAAAATAACTAAATAAAATGCTTACAGTTGTTTGGGCTGCAAAAGAGTCCCTGTTCAAATGCCCATCGCGAGATACTCAGTAAGCCCATTGAGCATGATAATGTTCCTAGCCGGTTCCAAACAACAGAATCTTTGGTGTCAATCTCTACAGCTTGAAGATAGCAGCGTAGAGCACTATCATAATGGGCAGGACCTTGTTGAAGAAAAACAGTGGCAAGGTTCTTCAATGCCAAAAATCTGTAAAAAAGGTAAATAATAGCTGTATAATATAAACTTGCAGAATTTATATACAATAAAATATCAAGATGAATGGTAAAGTCTATAGGGTTCCAAAATCACAAAAAATAAACCTAAGAATCAAACAAGTTTTCCCAATCTATGAAGATAATTTATGTGTATGTTCGTAATTGTAGTTGTTATGATACGAAAAAAATGGGATTGATGCCTCAACAAAATTGAAATAAAGTTGATCCAAAAGATCTCGATTCAAGAGTGTTTCCATGACTCTACCACCCCCAGTCAATTTTGTTCCACTTCATCCCTCTTTCATTTCTACACATCTTTCAAGCCAAGGACTAGGAGATCTTTCTCCTGTTACATTAACCCAATTTCCATTTCATCTGGGAAAAGCCATCTTTTTTCTGAACAATGTCTTTATCATTTCATCCAATAGACTTCTGTTAGATAGAAAGAGATTTCATAAATACCGATAAATATTAGATAGAGTATTAGAATGGAAAGATCCAGTAGATAATGAACTATTGGTTCTACGACATCTTTGGTGAGATTTCCCAATATCATGCTAAAATAGCTCGGACTCCAAAAGAAAATGTCATTTTTTTGATGAGACATATAAAGGAATATTGAAAATTCAAGTGGCTAAAGTTGAAGCAACTACTTTTGAAGTAAGAGAAAGAAAAACGATGACTAGAGTGCGAAAGTCAAAGTCAAAAAGATGATTCATCACTTGTTTCTCTCATTAAAAATCGTGCATGAGACTTTCATCATCTCGTAAGTCCTAAATGATAAATGCAAAAAGATCTAAGTTAGTGATACTCTTTTTCTTTGGTATACCTAATCCTGGTACTTTTTTAAAGCCAAAATTGGGACATGAGCCGCATCAAAAAACCCAATCTGACCAACCCAAATCAAATCTAATAGTAATTCACATAGATCTAGGAATGAACCTCTAGATTTGTATACAAGCATAAACTTTATTATCAAATATGTCAAATTTAATGTATGGAAAAATAGAGAGAATGAAATATGTATTGATGATTGATATTATTGATAGATCTGTATTTATTGATATGTATATTACAATTACAAGGATTCCTATTATATAGGAGTGTGTTTGGGAGTAGGTGGAGAGTAGGTGAAGTGGAGGTGGTAGTGGTGTAGTGGGTTAGGTTTAGTGGAGTAGGTGAAGTGGTAGTGGTGGTAGGTTTATGGTAAATTCTAACAGCCCCCCGCAAACTCAAGGAGGATAGAAACTAACCAACTTGAGTTTGAAGAGAGGAACAAAACAAGAAAATACATAAAAATAAAAAAGGATAGGTGACACTGTATGGTCGTGTCAGACCATTGGTGAAGACACTGGATGGTGGTGTCATAACGTTGTAGAGGACACTGTATGGGGTGTCATAACGTTGTAGAGGACACTGTATGGTGGTGTCATAACGGTGTAGAGGACACTGGATGGCGGTGTCAGACCGATGTAGAAGACAGTTTATGGGGTCATGTCGGACCGTTGTAGCAGACAATGTTGTGACAGTTTACGGAGTCTTGCAGGACCCTTGTAGAAACTAACCGGAATCAATGTCGGGACAGTTTACAGAGTCTTGTCGGACCCTTAAAGGAGCTAACCGGAATCAATGTCGGGACAGTTTACAGAGTCTTGTCGGACCCTTGTAGAAACTAACCGGAATCAATGTCGGGACAGTTTACAGAGTCTTGTCGGACCCATGAAGGAGTTAACCGGAATCAATGTCGGGACAGTTTACAGAGTCTTGTCGGACCCTTAAAAAGTCGCACCCTCAAAAGGTGTGCCCAATTTTTCAAAAGGTGTGCCATCAAAAGGCGTGCCCAATCCATAAAAAGGCGTGCCATCAAAAGGCGAGCCCAAGTCATAAAAAGATGTGCCGGACATGATGGCGAGGCACGTGAGTGCCTTGGCTGGCGCGCCCGTTTGTCGTCTGGCGTCAAGTGGCGCGCGATACGCGTGGCTGCCTCGCTATTTAACCAAGGTTGATGCTAAGGCTGAGGCAGACAAAAATCTTCTGAAAATCCTCTGAAAAACTCTTCGTTGTGCTGAGAGAGAGAGTCTGTAACACTCTGTTGCGAGAGATATTCTGTAACACTCTGTTGCCCAGAAAATGGCCTCGTCTTCCCGGAGTCTGCTCACCCTCTTTCCCGACCTCAACGAGTCAACAAGAGAGAGAACTGGTGCGGTGGCACTGGAACCTCAACCAAACGCCCCGGAGTTTGCTCCGTTGAACTTTCCGATGCGGTCTGTGGAGCAAAGAATGGCAGTGCAGTCGGATGTGGAGGCCAATCAGTATACTTTGAAGTCATGTGTGGAAACCATGACGGCGGTCACAAACTTGTCGAACCGGCTGCAGAGTAAGACAAATGAGGTGCAGCATTTAAACGCCCAACTGGCTCTGCTCCAACGCATGTATAAGGATGCGCGAACAGAGATAAGTGTGCTGAAAGCAGAAAATAAGGAGCTGAAGCGGAAGGCCACCGTGATGTTCCGATTTGGAGGGCCGCCATATGCTGCAGTGGAGGAGCAGGGGGTAGTGATCGTGCCCAGTGGAGTGGGAAACACAGAGGCAACACCGTCAAGGACCGCCCAGGACGGAGGCAAAAAGAAGAGACCAGCGGCAGAGTAGAGAAGAAAAAATCCCGCCTGTGGATGTGGGTGTTTGGGTTTGGTTTTTTTTTTTTTTTTTTTTTTTTTTTTTTGCTGTAAAAGTGTGATCGGGGTTGATCCCCAATATGAATAAAATATGGTGTGTTGTGCAAATATGGAAATTGGTTTTTTTTTTTTTTTTTTTTTGTAATAAGAATAAGAAGAGGATCCAAGGCATGGACAGCATCATTATGGCAAGTGGAGTTGAAATATTAAAAAAGATGGGACCACGGTTTTGGTAAAAACCACGGTTTTGGGATTTTTGGTTTAATTGTTTTTTTTTTTTTTTTTTTTTTTTTTTTTTTTTTTTAATTAATGAGGCAAGTGGAGTTGAAATATTAAAAAAGATGGGAGGTGGAAAATGTGATGATGGTGTTGGGTGGTGGAGAAAAGTTTAGAATAGAAAAGTTTATATAAAATTGGGGATAGTGCTTTATAATAATGAAAAGTTTATATATTTGGTTTATTCATTGGTCAAATCATTTACTCCGAGTCCATACCGACAACAATAAAATGTATAGTAAGTGGAAAACCATCATAAATGCTTGCGAGTAAATAGCTCTGCAAATGAATGGATCAAATCAACTTAGAAAATTAAAAGATTTGTACGACTGATACGTTTTGTCACCACATTATGACAGCATCAGACATTCTAAGACAAGTGCTTCCTAGGTCCAATCCCACATCTACTGCTGAACACAACTTCAAACTCTTCTCAACTAAAAATATCTCTGTCTCACCAAGTCACCACAGAGATGCGTAATACATAATTTGTCTATGTGTTTGTTTGGGAGTGCAGAATTTACAACCTATATCTTTGAATTATCTAAGACAGTAATTTCCCCATATGGCCTTAGATCTACTTGAGAACTATTACAGCTTTTTATAAATCTAAGACAACAAATAGCTCCTTATTGCCATTCAAGTGACGCATGTTAGTTTTCCACCGAAATTATCCTTCACATATTTAACATTAATTTATTTGGGGGGCAGGGACATATAATTTTAACTTGCCAATGTATAACTTCACAAGAAGTATCATTGCCAGGCTAGTAATATATATTGGAGGTTAGGAAGGACGAGTTTCATTGGCCCCCTTATAAAAAGAAGTGGAAAATAAACCTTGATGTTGCTCAGCAACTATAGAAATTTATTTAAGTTTTGAATGTTTTGGTTAAACAATGAGAGAGAGAGAGAGAGAGAGAGAGAGGGCTAACAAATGAACAAACCTAAAAATATAACTAAATTACATTAAAAAAATAATTGGAGGATAAATTTAAACATGAGTTGTAAAAGGTGACCGTCACTGGCACTACTTTTCACCTAAAACAAAGAAAAGCAAAGTGAGAAACTATTGACAACACAGTAAGTTGCTTGATCATCTAGAGATTCTTTGGAGCACATGATACCTGAGCACTAGAAATAAGAGGATCTTTTAACAAGGATTCTAATAGTTCACGAGCCTTCTCATATTCCTTGGCTTGTAACTTAAGAAGTCCTTCTTGGTAAATTTGTGAAAGATGAAACTCTTGCATTGACCAGATGGAGAAAGCACCATATGAGGTGTATGGAAGTAAAATACACAAAATTAAACCCGGAGTTTCCGTAACTTGAACTCATCATGCTATACTTGGTGAGGAAAGAAAAACAAGCAATTTACATTTCAGTCGCTACCGTGTCACTAGCTCTAGTATTCACCAACTAGGTTATTATTCAATGAATTTAATAACCTAGCCAATGAATACTAGCCTAAAAAGCATGGACACTCCAAAATCAGTGCCGTGCCGGTGTCCGACACGAGGACACATCCCTTTAATTTAATGACTTTTTTATAGGGGGCACGACGGGGACACGGGTGTCCATATGGGGACACAGAATGGGACACGGCAAGGACACGCGTGTCCACATTGGGACACAGTGAGACTAATTTTATTTTATGTTTTTTTCTTTTGCCACTCTTATTTAGTGCTTTTGTGAAGAATATTATTGGATGATGAATGTTTTCTCCTTCTCATCTTAGTTCTTGTTATCATTTATTAAGACTTTTTTGTGAATGGATGATCTATTAATTTGTTTAAATGTAGTGGTTATATTCTATGTAGCACGGACACGTCCCCTAAGGCAACGTTTGGGTGTCGGACACGTGTCAGACACGGACACGCTTCGGACACGTGTCCGACACTCTACCCAACGTGTCCCTTTTTTTTTTCAATTTTTGCAGCCGGACACTTGTTTGGACACTGTTGGACACGTTATGGACAGAGAGGGAGAGAAACCCTAACCTGTTGCAAACACAGAGAAAGAGAGAGAGGGTGAAGAACCTGTTGAAATGGAGCCCTAGATCAGGCATGTTCTTCAATTCTTCAAATCTCTCCTTCGATCTTCTTCTTTTCTTCTGTTTTTCTTCATTTTTCTTCTTCTTTCTTCATTTCGTCTGCGTCGTCTTCCTCGTCTGTGTCGTCCTCCTCGTCTGTGTCGTCTCCCTCTCTGCTCTCTCTCTCTCTCTCTCTCTCTCTATGGTGTTTCGGCCCTCTCCTTTGACTATCGATCGCTATCTGCTCTCTCTCTCTCTCGCTCTTGCTCTCGCTATCACTATCGTGTTTCGGCGTTTGACCATCGATCGCTTTATATATCATATACTAATAATATATATACATATATATATCATTTACTAATATTATATATACATATATATTTATATCCTAATAATAATAGTATATATATTATATACTAGATATATATTTGAACAAATTTTTTTTTTCTTTTCCTTTTTTCTATTTTTTAGATATTATTATCTGTTTAAATAAATTATTTTTATTTATAAAAAAATTTTAATTTGTAAATAATATTTGATATTAAAATAAATAAATAATATTTATATTTTTTAATTTTACATATAATAAATAAATAAAATCATATATATTGAACGTGTCCCCAGCGTGTCGTGTCTCTTATTTTTTGAAAATTTGCGTTTTCGCGTGTCCGTGTCGTGTCGCGTGTCCGTGTCCGTGCATCATAGGTTATATTTATTGAATTAATGTTACTATGTTAGTGTTTGTTAATTTTGATTTAGGATGAATGTAATATGAATCTACACATAAAAATAAATAAAATAAAATAAAATTCGCCGTATCCGTGTCTGTATCTGTGTCCGTGTCTGTGTCCGTGTCCATGTCCATGTCCATGTCCATGTCCATGTCAGTGCTTCATAAATACTAGCATAAGAAAAGCATGAGCAAATAAAATAATTGGATGACATTACCAAAAATTATATATTGTCTACAAGCCAACCAAAAATGTCAAAAAAGAAAAACAATTCAACGGAGCAAACGAAATACTTTACACTATTGAAGCTTTCATTTAACGGTGAACAATCAGTTACTTGCAACAACAGGTTTTCTTACTAGAGTCTATAACTGTAGTTCAAAATAAAAAAGTACACCATAACATAATGTTGTAGTGAACTGAATTGGGTTAACTATATAATCCAATACTGGAGTAGAAGATGAATACTCAGAAAAATTCAAAACATACTAAGTCAGGAATTTAACACCCACCCATTTTCTTGAATTTCTTATTATAACAATAAACCATAATTTCTTGAAATTTACGAGGATTTGGATTTAGTTGTATTGATTTCATTTTCTAGGTAACAAGAAAACAAACACCTTTTTCAAATATTGTTTTCTTTTTCTTTCCAGTTCCATAGGTTTCTCGGCAACACCAGTGCATGTAATTCCACGAAAAATAGTCAATAAAAAGAAAAACTTTCCCATTTAAAGCCAAATTAAGAATGTAACTAAAAATGCAAACTCTGTATACGCCTATACATACATATATATATATATATATATATATATATTAACGATCACACATAGAGAAAGAGAGAGAGATGGAGGGACATGCCTGGGCTTATTTAGTTGGGGCTAAAGGTTCCCACTGGCCTCTTGAGTCTGTATCATTTATAGCTGCGATTGAGAACTGAAACACCCCCAAAAAAAAACCAAAACAATTAAACGTCTTTCATTGACAATGAACGAAAGAAGCTCAGAGCGATTCAAAGTACGTACCAGTGTTTCGATCGGTCGAGAGAGAGCGAATCAGTGCAAGTATTTGGACAGGTTGGGGTTTCGATTTTCGGTTGAGATAATTTTACTATTTTTTTTTTTTCATTAAATTTTTCGTTTTTATTTAAAAGGGCAAATTACATATACACCCCTCCAGGTTTGGTTAAATTACAGATACCCCTGAGGTTTCGGAAATTACATCCCGCCCCCTGAGGTTTGTATTTTCATAACAATTTACCCCCTGAGGTTTATATTTCATAACAAATTACCCCCTAGTTTCTTATGCAAATATAGCATTCAGGGGGGAATTCGTAATTTCTCAAACCTCAGGGGTATCTGTAATTTTGTCAAACCTGGAGGGGTGTATATGTAATTTGCCCTATTTAAAAATAGCTAGCATATCAGTCGCTATCTATATATATATATATATATATTTTTCTTTTTAAATGTTTTTTTTTATATTATATTAAAGTTTAATATTTTGATAATAATCATATGTGTTGGCCTTTTTAAAGAATTAAATGTCTTTTTTTATTATATTATATTAAAGTTTAATATTTGGGCAAATTACATATACACCCCTCGAGGTTTGGTTAAATTACAGATACCCCTGAGGTTTCGGAAATTACATCCCGCCCCCTGAGGTTTGTATTTTCATAACAATTTACCCCCTGAGGTTTATATTTCATAACAAATTACCCCCTAATTTCTTATGCAAATATAGCATTCAGGGGGGAATTCGTAATTTCTCAAACCTCAGGGGGTATCTGTAATTTAGCCAAACCTCGAGGGGTGTATATGTAATTTGCCCTTAATATTTTGATAATAATTATATGTGTTGGACTTTTCAAGAATTTTTTTTATACTTGTTGTTAATGCATTAAAGTATTATTATGAGGGATAATAATCATATGTGTTGAAACTTTTCAAAGAATTTATTTGTTGGATTTCAAATAATTTTTTTTATGTTTGTTCTTAATACATTAAAGTGTTATTATGAGGGTAAGACTTGGAAGTTGGGAGAAGTTAATAAATGCTAAGGTTTTTTTTTTAAATAAAAAAATCAAAAAATTTAGATTGGAAGATTGGAACTCTCACAAGGCTTAAGCTTAAAAACCCTATTTTACTTAATATATAGTATAGATATATATATATAGATAGATAGATAAATAGTGATAACCCGTGCTATGCACGGAATTTTATAAATTAAAAAAAACTATTATTATAATTATTAGATAAGCTTTAAAGTTTTTTTTAGTTTTTTTTTATGTTATAATATAATATATAAGATATAAATAGATATCTATAACTTTAATAAAAAAATATTATCTGATTTTTTGGGAAGAGAAAACGAATGTAAGTTTTAATTTTTTTTTTTTAAATTGGTGAGAGAGATTAGGAGAGAGTGATTATGAAATATTTTTGTTATTAAATAAATAAATCAGTTAATATTTTTTTAATCTATTTTGTAAATTAAAAAATTAATAATTTTAAAAAATTGATTAATTTGTCACATTAAGTGATTTAAAATTTTGATAGATATATATAAAAAAAATACATAATTATATTACTAAATCATAATATAAATAGATATTTATAACTTTAATAAAAAATATTATATGATTTTTTGGGAAGAGAAAACGAATGTAAGTTTTAAATTATTATTTTTTTTTTTTGAAATTGGTGAGAGAGATTAGGAGGGAGAGATTATGAAATATTTTTGTTATTAAATAAATAAATCAGTTAATATTTTTTTAATCTATTTTGTAAATTAAAAAATTAATAATTTTAGAAAATTGATTAATTTGTTACATTAAGTGATTTAAAATTTTGATAGATATATATAAAAAAATACATAATTATATTACTAAATCATAATTCAAATTTAGATGTTATATTTTTTTGAGATCTATAGCTAAATTCTTATCTTCTTTATGTTTGTGTGTAACCATAGTGTATGAGAGAAATTAAAAAGGGTGTTGCAGTAATTATGAGAGAAATCAAAAGGGATTGTGGGTTGAGAGAAGTTAATAAATGTTGAGGTTGGGTTGGGAGAAACAATAAATGCTGAGGTTTTTTTTTTTTTTTGTCAAATCAAAAAATTAGAAAATTAAGATTAGGATATTGGAGCTCTCACAAGGCCTATGAGTTAAAAACTCCATTTTGCTTAATATATAGTATAGATTGTAACCTAATTTATCTAGGTATTGTTGGTGTTTGGGAAGTGGATTTTTATGTAGGTTTTTTTAATTGTAGGATATTATTGGATAAAAAAATTTTGGTGTTTGGGAAGATAATTAGGTTTTTTTGTAGTTGGATGTGATATTTGTTAAAGAAAAAGTGAAATGATTATGGGATTGGATGTGATATTTTGTTTGGATGTATTTTTTTTGGTTTTGCAAAAAGTTTGTCTTTTAGTGAAAAAAATCAAAAAAAAAATCTCAAACCCAAGTTCCCAAACACCAAACATTTTAGGGTTTGTTAAAGGGGATTTTTTTTTTTAGGTTTCTAGTATTAAAATTTTATAACATAAAGAATATCTAATATTTTTCATATTGTCTAAGGTCCTTCACATATCGATTTAGAGAAATTTCATCCAAATTTCACTGGACTTCCCGCTCTTCAGAGAAATTCTATCCAAATTTTTCTAGACTTCCTACTCTCCAGAGAAATTCTGTCCAAATTTCTCTGGACTTCTCTCCAAATTTCTCTGGACTTCCCATCATCCAGAGAAATTCTCTCCAAATTTCTCTAGACTTCCCACTTTCTAAAGAAATTCTTTCCAAATTTCTCTGCACAAAGTAAGTTCAAGTCTCAGCTTGGCCTAAACTCTCTCTCTCTCTCTCTCTAATATTTTTGTCTTTGGATGTATGGTTGCAGAAGAAGCTTCTGATTCTCCAGATTTCTCACAACCATTATTAGTCATTCAAAATCTCAAAATTGAATAATTGCTCTGGTTACCTACCATGAAAGATTTCTTGGTTATCTAAACTCCTTTATTATTAGTCATTCAAAATCAAAAAATCACAGCTAGCCAAACTAGCCTTCTACTGTGCTGTTGCAGTTTGTTTGTTCATATCTCTCTCTCTCTAACCTCTCAGAGCAGAATCAAAAGCTTTTCTTTCTCTAAAACTTTCTCTTTATACCTTTCCATGGGGTTCTCGGTGGGTTACGCAGAAGTATTCCTTCCAAAGCTCTTCCTCCACACACTCTCTCTCTTGGGTTTCATCAGAAACCTTATTTTCTTTCTCTTTCACTTTCTAAGTCTCTTCGATTTTCTCGAAATAGATGTCTTTTCCTACAAAAACCCAACCCGAATACCTGACAACCTGCCCACATCCGCCTTCTTGATTCGAGAACTCCTCCCGATGGTGGTGACGTTTGAGGACGTTGTCGCCGCTGTAAGAGAGAGGTGCGCAGTCTGATTTGAGAGAAGAGCAGAGAGGGAGGAAGAGAGGAAGAGAGACAGGTTTGATTTGAAAGAATCAAATTTCTCTGTAATATATGGGTGTCGGGTTAAGGAACTTTAGATATCACAAAATAATATTGTGGATCTCTTCCATTACTAAAAATGGGATAGGGACCTTAGACTAATTTTCTCTTTGTTAAACGATTAAAAGAAACCTTACATTACACGCAGTAAGTTTTTTAACATAAGCCATTTAATGACACAAGTTAAAGAATTTTATTTATTTTTTACTGAAAATTACACTTGATTTATTTATATATATCTAAAAATAAAAATAAAAATTCATAAGTTTGATGTAATTACATTCACAAGTTGATGAATTTTATTTATTTTTTAGTGAAAATTACAATTGTTTTTTTTATATTTTAAAAATAAGTGCTCATTTGATTAGAGAGTTCCAGTTAGTAAGAAACAGATAACTAAAAATGAATGATTTCAGAAGTGTAAAAATGGCTCGCGGCTCGGGGTGGGCCTAGCCCGTTTAGGTCCATTTGGACCTAGGCCCGAGCCCAGTTCGAGACCCTAGGCCTGAGCCTAGGCCATCATTTTGAAGTCCAGCCCGGTCAACTTGGCCCGTCCCGTGGCCCGCTTAAGGCCCACTCAAGGTTTAATCCGCCCGAGGCCTAGTGTTTTTTTAATGGAAAATAATAAAATTTTGGTAGAAAAAATAATAAAAACAAAAAAATGTTCAGGCCCACTAGCCCTGCCCGCCCAAGGCCCAAATACCCCCTAGGCCTAGGTCTGGGTCTAGGCCTAATTTTCTGGCTCGTGAGTTGGCCTAAATTTTGCCGAGAACCTGCGAGGCCCGACATAGGCCGGCCAGGCCAAATTTACACCCCTAAATGATTTGTAATAATGGTGCTTATGGAGTGGTCGACTAGTCATTGGCCTTGAGGAATGATGGAGTTATTTTTGATGATTGTCCTCGTGAGTGGGATGGTTGTAATGTGAGGTGATGACTGTGGCACACCACGAAGGGTAATAGTGTGAGAGATAATAGTTGGGTAAGTAGATAAGATAGTAGTGGAAGAAGGTAATTTTACAAGTGGTGGTGGAGCTAAGCCTCGGCATTAGATTGGGTTGGACTAGTGCAACTTTGAAATTCTTAACCCAAACTTAGGCCCATGAACTTTGATCGATTAACAAGTCAAATTTAATGGGCAATCCATACTATATTTATATAGCTTGAGCCATATTAATGGGCTTAAACATATGGACTTATGAGTTTTGAGTCGAGTCGAGTCGAGTCTAGCTTATACGGACTTAAATTTGGCTATAAATTCGTGTTTTTTAAATTAAATTCAAATAAATAAATAAAACTATAATATAAAATTTTGACATGTATTATAATAATTATAAATTGAATGAATAATAAAAAATAAATTTATTAATTGAAATGCACAATTACATCATTATGTATGTAATTCAAATTTTATGTCTACATAATCCTATGAAAATATAATTACTACTTTCATAATTTGTGTCCTAACCCACTTTCTATTTTTATTTTTAATCTTATTGCTTTACAAAAATATATCAACACATACAATATATATAATAAAACAAAAAAAGTTTTTTAAAATGTCTCTCTAACACAATTGGCTAGAACAACTGAGATTAACTTATTATGTAATTGACAGTTCAATTTACTTGGATCAAAATAAATTTTCCGTTCAAAGCAACTTCTTAGCACTTTCCTCCCATCATTCACGCCCCATATTTCTCCCTCTTAGAAAACGAATTATTGGGCCCATTCTAGGGACCATTTTAATGATACAAACTGTTTACTTTTTAGAGTATGTCGAGTAAAATATACATGTAAAAAAAATCAAGTTGATTGGACATTAGTAACCCTTTCATCAAAATATATTTGTATTTAGTTTTATATTTCAAATGTGAACAGTTCAAATTACCGAAGTGAGGCTCAACAATAGGCCTATCAGGCCAAACTGGATGATCCATCAGTAACCCTTTCATCAAAATATATTTATATTTAGTTTTATATTTTAAATGTGAACGATTCAAATTATCGAAGCGAGGCTCAACAGTAGGCTTATTGGGCTAGATTGGATGATCCAGTCCGATAGAGGATTGAAGACAGTTCAATCCATATAAATAAATGAATAACAAACTAATCGAATCAACCAAGCAAAGCATCCCAAGCAAAATATAAAACAACTCACTAGAGACAACTTCTATATGTGAACAATTATTAGGTATAATCAAATTCATTATAATAGACTAATTAGGTAAAAGTATGTCAATATAAACAAAATTTTAGTATATAAATAGATTTGGTTATTGGGTTGATTTGGTTTAGACAAGACCTAAACTAAGAACCAATCCAATCCTAATGATTTGAAAAACGATAATCAAACTAAATCAATCCAACCCAAAGAGGTCAGTTTGGTTTGATTTTTTAGTTCATTGGGTAATTTGAACACCTTAATAATAAAGGTAGTTGTGGAGATAATGGAACCAGTTGTTGGTCCTAAGAAGTGGTGGAGTCACTTTTGCTAATTGTCCTCGTGAGTAGAGTGGTTGTAATGTGAGGTTGTGATGGTGACACACCAGAAGGACAACGGGGTGAGAGATAATAGTTGGGTAAGAAGACGAGACAATAGTAAAATATGAGAGGAATAAGGTGGTTCTACAAGTGGCGGTGCGACTAAGTCTCGGCACTGGACTGGGATGGACTAATGCAACCTTGAAATTCTCAACCCAAGCTCAAGCCCATAGACCTTGATCAGTTAACAGGTCGAGCTCAATGAGCAACCCATACTATATTTATAAAGCTCAAGCCCTATTCATGGGTTTGAAAATATGAACTTATGGGTTTTGAGTCGAGCCTAGCTTATATAGGCCTAAAATTGGCTATTAGTTTGTGTGTGTTTTTAAAATTAAATTCAAATAAATAAATAAAACTATAATATAAATTTTTGAAGCGTATTACAATAATTAGAATTAATAATAAAAAATAAATTTATTAATTGAAATACACAATTACATCATTATGATTATGTTATTCAATTTTATGTACACCTAAACCTATGAAAATATAGTTGGCGTGCTACTCATTTTTTAATCTTATTGCTTTGCAAAAATATATCTGAAAAATCTAGAAATCCCCTAGATGTTGATTTGTGATTGTGTATCAATTTAAAGCAATATATAACACTCCCAATCAAACAATCAAGACAAAACGACACAACGATTTTACGTGAAAAAAATCACAATTGGACACCTCCAACTGTGATAAAAAAAATCGCGGGCAACAGCTACAAAACAATCCACTAAGAAGATTTAAAGGAATTACACAGGTATACTCTCAATTACCTAGCAAATCCACGCCTAATTGAACCAACCTCTATGTGCCTCTTCCAACCCCGTCTTCACCTCGGAATTGTCTTTACGATGAGCCACTCCAGAATCCACCGAAGCTTCAGGCTCGAATTCTTCAGAATCCACCGAAGAACAACTCTCTCTTTTGTATAACAAACAAAACCTTTGATGTACTCTCTTTAAACCATGAGTTGAATACTCAATAAAACATCAAAGAAAACTAACAAAATATCCCCAGATATAAACCTCAAGAACCAAAAAGAAGATCTGGAGGAATTAAATAGTTTTGGGAGAAAACCAACTATTTATAGAAAATCCAAAAGTAATCATAGTTTTGGAAGAAATCCAATTACTTATAGTAATCCAAAAGTAATCATAGTTTTGGAAGAAAATCAATTTCTTAAAGAAATCCTTGTCAAACGGGATTGCCAATAATAAAACCTAACAATATCAACACATGCAAAATATATATATGTTATTTAGTATATGTATCGCCTTAATATGGGCCTCTGACATGGACCCAGGCTGAGCCAAAGCCCGATGGCGGAGGTTGGGCTTGGAATGGCCCATGGGCCATGGACTTTTGTGGTGGGAAGACGAGGCTTAGGTGGGGCTAAGTGGGAAAAGAAAGGATTAAAATGTGTGTGGTCGAGTGCAAGGTATGATTTATGATGAATAATTTTGATTTTAGTGAATGGTTGATAAAAGTTGATTTGTGAGTTGGTAATCGGAAAAACAATCGCGGAACTTTTTCATCATTAAACATAGGGAAATTATAATACGCACGTTCTTAAAAGGGGTATCATATGTATTTTTAGTTATATTAATTTATTCTTTAGTTATGATAAATATTGTTTTTTAGTTATATCATTATTTTAATTATGACTCACGACAAAAAAATAAAATAAAATAGTTATAACTCAAAAAGTATGAAATTATACTATTCTATTTTTTAGTTATAATACATATAGTACACACTATTTAACATATTAACAGGAGAGATAAAAAGTTGAGATTCACATCAAATTAAAATATTATAATTTAAATTAATAATAATAATAATAAAGTTCAAGTTGTAGGGGTAAAATTCAGAGTTTATTATGTAATTTATCTTATAAATATATATTATGAGAAACTAACACCAATATTAAGATATTTACAAGCAATCTCAAGTGATTAATGTTTAGGGTCTCAAATAAAAAAAAAGTTCAAATCCAAAGTAAAAGGGATTAGGGTCTGTTTGGTAACGTTTACGTTTTCAGTTTATATTTACAAAAAATTTATAAACTGGTTTTTGTTTATTTTTAGAAAAACATTAACTACAAACGCATTTGGTAATTAACAAAATGTTTTAAAAAATTTAAAAATATAAAAAAAAGTGAGAAATGGCAAGTGGTGGCAAGTGGCGGCGGAAAACGGTGGTGGAAAGTGGTGACGGTGGGTGGTGGGTAGCGGGTGGTGGCGGGTGGGTGGTGGTGGTGGTGGGTGGGTGGGTGACGGTGGCCGGTGGTGGGTGGTAGCGAGTAAATGGTGGTGGTAGGTGGTGGGTGGTGGGTGGTGATGGCAGGTGGGTGGCGGATGGCAGGTGGTGGTGGCGGATGGGCAGTGGTGGCTGGTAGGTGGCGGGTGGTGATGGTGGATGAGTGGGTAACAGTGGCGGGTGGTGGGTGGTGGGTGGTAGCGAGTGGGTGGTAGTGGTGGGTGGCGGGTGAGTGGTGGTGGTGGCGGTGGTTGTAACGCCCTCAAAATAATAACTAAAAAACCCATCAATAAAGACATTCATTGATATATAAAAGTTCCACATTCTTCATTTTATCAGAGTTTCATTACAAAAAGTATTACATGTTAACGACAAAAGCAAATGCCCTAAAGGCTTACAGCTTTCCAAGTTAACACTTGGTTACAACAAAAGAGTACTAACTCATTTACACATTAAGCCCTTGGCTTGAATTACATGTAATACATCAAAATAAAACGACAAAAGTGTGTCTGCCTCTAGCCTCCCAAGCTATGTCCTTGGAGGTGGCATGCTACCTGCACCTGAAAATGATATTCCCATATAGGGTGAGCCACAGCCCAGTAGAAATACACTAAACCAAATATGAACAATGACTAAAAGATTAGCAGTTGATAGATGGTCAACACTGGTACCTTCCCTTATCATATATTACATTTTCATGATATACAAGTTCATATTACAACTCATTTTCCAATTCCTTTTCAATTCTCAAATTACATCCATGGCTCAGAACCTGGCCAAACAACTCACATGAGACAATAACTCATATCAAACACTTCCCATTTCATATTAGATAAGCATACTAGCTATATCACACAACAACAGATAAGCATACAAGCTATATCATCACTTCCACAGATATGCATATGAGCACTATCACACTTCCAATGACAAGCATATGAGCTCTGTCAACACATTAATAGATAAGCATATGAGCTCTATCTATGGAGTCCATCCCCTATCTCCTCCTAACACATCCGGTTTAGAGGTCCATCCCCTATCTTCCCCTAAACCGTGGAGTACATCCCCTATCTCCTCCAACACAACACAATGCATATAAACAACAATTATACACATCATCACACAATACATAAATTGAATGCATTCTTTCAATCGTCAATCTCGATGACACATTCCAGTGATTAGTTACAGTTTGCCTAATCATCATGCATTGTCTACAACAATCACGACTATCCTCCACCGATAGCCCAAAGCAGTTATTTCTATACAGAAAATAAATGCAACAATGGATATATAATCGACATTCCAACTAGGTGAGTGATAAATAATCCAACTACACCCTTTTATCCCATGACTTCCCAAATCAATTCTTCATGTCTCATAATTAATTATGCAAATTAATTAACCAATGTAATTAGGGCATTTTTCATAATTCACATTACAACCCTTAGGTTCCATTTTCATTAATGTATCAACATTTATTTTCCACTTTCTCATGCCAAACATGCATCTAGGTTTTATATAAATAAAAACCCCAACTTTTTATAAAATTACATAAGTGCCCCAAACTTTTACCAAACTACCAAACCAACCCCAACATCTCAAAATACCAAAATTTAGAGACAAGGTTCATAGAAAGGAGTAGGTTATCCCTACCTCAAAGTTTGAGCTCCAATGGAGATGAAGACTAAAACCAAAATGCTCCAATTTCTGAAATTTTCAGATTACAAAGACGCCCTCGACGATCAACACAACTTTTACAAAGGCCGAAGAGAAGGAAGACACTCTAACTAGATCAAACCCTAGAAAGAAGGGAGTATCTAGAGAGAGAGGTTCTCAAAAATGGTTTTTAGAAAAAGTAGGAGAGAGAAAGAAAAGCAAAAAAGTGATTTGAAATCACCCAGCGGATAACTCATATACATATGGTCCGCTCGAGCAGAGAACACGACGCTCGAGCGCCAAGAACAAAACTCTGGACACGCTCGAGCGCAATAAGGCCCGCTTGAGCGCCAAGACCCAAGAATAAAGCACTTCCGCTCGAGCGCCAAAACCAGCCCACTCGAGCGCAGATTTCCACCTCCCAGAACTTATACTTTGGAAGTACTACCCGCTCGAGCGCCCAACGACCCGCTCGAGCGCCACCGCTCGAGCGTAAACAAATCCGCTCGAGCGCAAAAATCAAGTCTGCAGAAGTTTTGCAGACACCCGAAAATACTGGAGGCGTGCAATACCCGCTCGAGCGCCAGAACACCCGCTCGAGCGCTAGACTAGAAACCAAACTCCGCTCGAGCGCAGAATGACCCGCTCGAGCGTAACACCAAAAACCTGGGCAACAAGGATAAAAACCAAGGCTTAACCCACCTGTTCAGCACAAGCCCATAAACATCCTAAAACTCAACCAAGTGGAATTTAAAGGACGACAACAAGACAGATACCACTACGAACCTCACGGAACCAAGTCCGGAATACAACAGAACAGCAAAGGGATAACCGGGATCGCTATAACCTCCCCCCCTTAAAGAATTTCGCCCCCGAAATTAAGCATGGGTTTCAAAAGCAGGTTTTCCTTCATTTTAACAATGTTACATTTTAACATTCAAAAACTCGACCCATTATCGGTCATCCCATCTCTTATCAAGAGGCATTTCACATTATGTAAACAACATATGTACTTTCAACATGCATCAACATTATGCATTTCCTTTCCAATTTCAACAATATATTCAACATGTATAAAGTTACATTCAACTTCCATATAAGGCAAGTCCCAAAACATACTTCCAATAAACCAAAACATTTTCAATGTTTCACAACTTAAGACATATATAAAAGCTCTTAAGTTCAACAATAGTTCGGAATCTAATTACAAGATTACATATCAACAAACAAATCCGGATATTTCTCACGGACTTCCAACTCACGTTCCCAAGTGGCCTCCTCCACTCCGTGATGTTTCCACAAGACTTTCACCAAAGGGATGGTCTTGCCACGTAGGACCTGATCCCGCCTATCCAAGACCCGAACCGGTCTCTCCTCATACGAGGCATCCTCATCTACCTCTAAATCGGTCCAATCCAATACATGTGATGGATCTGGCTCATACTTCCGAAACATACTCACATGAAACACGTCATGAACTCCGGACAACTGCGGCGGCAAAGCTAACCGATAAGCAACCTCGCCAACCCTCTCAAGGATCTCAAAAGGACCAATAAACCGAGGGGATAACTTCCCACTCTTCCCAAACCTCATCAAACCTCGCCTAGGTGATATCTTCAGAAAGACATGATCACCCAACTCAAACGCTAAAGGCCTCCTCTTACGGTCAGCATAAGATTTCTGACGACTCTGGGCTGTAACAAGCCTCCTATGGATAAGCTCAACTTTCTCCGTCGTTTCTCTCACCAACTCCGGGCCCAACAAAGGTGCATCACCCACCTCGGCCCAACAAACTGGAGACCTACACGGTCGGCCATACAAGGCCTCAAACGGTGCCATACCAATACTAGACTGAAAACTGTTATTGTAGGCAAACTCTACCAAGGGCAAGTGCCTCTCCCACGTTCCACTGAAGTCCAGGACACAACCCCGAAGCATATCCTCGAGGATCTGAATAGTACGCTCGGACTGCCCGTCAGTCTGCGGATGATAAGACGTACTAAAGGTCAACTTGGTGCCCAAGGCACTCTGCAAACTCTGCCACAGCCTGGCAGTAAAACGAGGGTCTCTATCAGAGACGATCGTCACTGGGACCCCGTGCAACCTCACTATGTCCCGAATATACAAGTCGGCAAGATGATCTACTGAATCTCTCACGCGCATAGGAATAAAGTGTGCCGACTTAGTCAACCGGTCTACAACCACCCAAATAGCATCATTACCCCGCTGAGTCCTCGGAAGACCTACAACGAAGTCCATAGTGACATGCTCCCACTTCCACTCGGCAATAGGCAAGGGTCGCAACAAACCCGCTGGCCTCTGATGCTCGGCCTTCACTTGCTGGCAAGTAAGGCACTTTGATACGAAAACAGCCACATCTCTCTTCATACCCCGCCACCAAAACTGGCGACCCAAATCCCGATACATCTTGGTGCCTCCCGGATGTACCGCAAGACGTGAATGGTGAAACTCTCGGAGTACTTCCTCTCGGCAAGACTCCGGCACAAACAAACGGTCTCGGTATCTCACACTCAGGTCGGGATGCACCGTCAAACCCTTCTTAACTTTCCCACTGGAGATCTTCTCTCGGAGGGATTCTACCTCAAGGTCACCTCTCTGTGCCTCTAACACTCTAGGCACAAGTGTAGGCTGTGCAACAACAGAAAACAAGGCCGCAGCCTTAACAGATTCGCCCAGTAACAAATCAAACTCGCCAAGTGCCCCCAACATCTCCCATTCCCGGATGGCTATACAAGCTACATCACTAATGGATTTCCTGCTAAGGGCATCGGCCACAACATTGGCCTTTCCCGGGTGATAGTGCAACTCAAAGTCGTAGTCCTCAATGAACTCTATCCATCTCCTCTGCCTCAAATTCAAGTCTCTCTGTGTGAACAGGTACTTCAAACTCTTGTGGTCCGAGAACACCTCGAACCTCTCACCATAAAGGTAGTGCCTTTAGATTCTCAAGGCAAAGATCACAGCCGCTAACTCTAGGTCGTGTGTAGGGTAATTCTTCCCGTGTATCTTCAACTGACGTGAGCCATAAGCTACCACTTTCCCCTCTTGCATCAACACACAACCCAAACCCTCTCGTGAGGCATCACAATAAACCGCATAACCCAACCCTCTCTCCGGAATGATCAACACCGAAGCAGTGGTCAATCTAACCTTCAGTTCTTGGAACGACTTTTCACAAGTCTCACTCCACACAAACTTGACCCCTTTCCGCGTCAATCTAGTCAACGGTGACGCTAATCTGGAGAAATCTTTCACAAACCGACGGTAATACCCAGCTAATCCCAGAAAGCTGCGGATCTCAAACACACTCTTAGGCTGTGCCCAATCCTGCACTGCCTCCACCTTGGATGTATCAACAGACACTCATTCCCCGGATACCACGTGGCCTAAGAATTTGACTTCCCTCAGCCAGAACTCACACTTCCCAAACTTGGCATACAGCCTATGGGCTCTAAGCAACTCAAGCACCACTCTCAAGTGTTCCTCGTGCTCTTCCTCAGAAGGTGAATAGATAAGAATGTCGTCCACGAAAACGACTACAAATCGATCCAAGAATTCCCGGAAGATCCGGTTCATCAAGTCCATAAAGACTGCCGGTGCATTGGTAAGCCCGAATGGCATCACCAGAAACTCATAATGGCCATACCGTGTACGGAATGCCGTCTTCGGAATATCCTCCTCCCTGACCCTCAACTGGTGGTAACCCGATCTCAAGTCTATCTTAGAGAAACAATGGGAACCCTTCAACTGGTCAAACAAATCATCTATACGGGGCATAGGGTACTTATTTTTGATCGTAGCCCGATTCAATTTCCGGTAGTCTATACACAATCTCAAGGCACCATCTTTCTTTTTAGCAAAGAGGGCCGGTGCTCCCCACGGTGAAACACTAGGGCGGACAAAACCCTTATCTAGCAATTCCTGGAGCTGGACTTTCAACTCAACCAACTCTGCTGGAGCAAAACGGTAAGGTGCCATAGAAATCGGCGCCGTGCCGGGCACTAAATCAATAGAGAACTCTATCTCTCGGTGAGGTGGCAAACTGACAAGGTCTTCGGGAAAGACATCCGAATACTCACAAACCACCCTTGGCAATACAATCTGGGTCTCATCACACTCACCACTCTCAAAGCTAGCAAGTAGACCACTAAGCTCACTTCGCCCTCGCGAATCATACCCCGGTGGCAAAACACTACCAACCCGGTCTCCCAAGAAATGGAACCACTCCTCGCTCAAGGTACATAACGTGACCCTCTGGCGGTAGCAATCGATAACAGCCCGGTATGACGATAGCCAGTCCATACCCAAAATAACATCAAAGCCCTTCATGGGCATGACCACAAAAGGAAAAGGAAGCCTATAGTCGGCGACCTCTATATCACAACCTCTAACACCCTGTTTCAAGATCAACTCACCACCAAGAGGCGACACTACACAAATAGGAGATGCTAACTATGCTAACTCCAATTCCAAAACAGATGCAAATGCAGCAGATACAAAAGAATGAGATGCACCCGTGTCAATCAACACACTAGCAACCGAGTTGCAAAACAGAAAAGTACCTCTCACTACCGATGGAGCCGGTACTAAATCCTGCGCGGTAACAGCATACACGCGCCCTGTAGGCCCCTGATCCACCTGCTCACCTCTCGGAGCATACGACTGCTGCACTGATTGGGACGATGAAGCCCCCGGATTGGCCCTCGAGGCCTGCACAGATTGAGCTGGCTGAAAACCCTGCGTCTGCCTAGAACCAGACGCTCCCGAAGTAGCACTCAACTGCGGGCAATACCTCTTCAGGTGCCCAGGCTGACCACACTGATAACAAGACAAAGGCTGGCCTCTGCCTTGACTCTGGCCCTGAGGTCTAGCTGATGAAGACGCAGCTCGCTAACCCCCTCCCTTCTGCAGGCAAACTGAAGACTTGTGACCCAGCTGGCCACACGCAAAACAAGTCAGGCCTCCCTGACTACCTCTCCCCGAGCCTACACTCGGCACCGGAAAGGTCGATCTAGCAACTCCTCCCTGAGACTGCTGAGGGTTAGAACCCCTCTGTCTCCTGCCATCACCTTGACCATCTTGGCTCCTCTTAGAGCCTCTCTGCCCCTCATCCTCCTCCTGCATCATGAGCTCCATATGAGCTGCAGCATCCACTAGGTGTCTATACTCTCGGATGTAAGACCCACCAACCCTCAGCTTAAGGCCTCGCCTCAACTTCCGCTCAAACTCATAGCAACGACGTTCTTCGGATGTCACCAACTCAGGTGCAAACCTGGACAAACTAGTGAAAGTGGCCTCAAACTCTGCCACAGACATACCCTGCTGATTAAGCCGGCTAAACTGATCCCTCAGCTTCTCCCTAGCCACTGCAGATAAGAACCTCTCCTGGAAAGCATTTACGAACGCCTCCCATGTACCACCAACACGAGCCTTCTCGTATTTCCACCATTGACCCGCATCTCCCTTCAATTGGAAGGATGCCAAGGTCACTTTCAGTGCCCCGTCCTCGATGCCAAGCATATCGAACGTCTTACTCATCTGTTTTAGCCACTCGTCAGCCTTTAGTGGCTCATTTGGATCCCCAACAAACTCCTCCGGGTTAGACTGGAAGAACTCTCTCTTCAAGAAAGAGGGCCCCACCTCAGCTGCCTGATTCCCAGCTCTGAGTATACCCAAAGCTCCTGCTATCTCTCGTGCCAAGGCACTCATAGCCTGCTGACCCGCTGGCTCGGCCACGTTGGCCTGACCAACTCCCTCCTGTACTGCCGGAACCTCCTCCGGTAACGGTACTTCCTGCCTTGCAAGTTTACCACGCCTAGCACCTCTTCCTCGTCCTGACATCCTAATAAAGGTAATACAGAACGTTAGCACATTCACAAATGTGCCAAAACTAAACACTCACGTCCTAATGCATGGACAACAGTAATTCACTCCACGTAAGCACATAAACACATAAGCACTTACGAATTTCGTTTCCGGATAATGATAGTCCCGAGGCGTTACTAGAGTTCCGGTTAGAAACAGCATTGATCAAGTGCTTTTCCAACAAGACTCCCAGAAACCCAAGGATCCAATCAACATCCTAGAAACTAAATCCCATACCCACATAGTCACATAAGCATGTTATCAATCAAACACATAGCATATGACACTACATCTAAGTCTTTATCAAGCGAGACAAACCCATTGTGATCCTAATCACTTCCCACGTACCCAAAGTATTCGAACCCGGTAGGCTCTGATACTAAGTTGTAACGCCCTCAAAATAATAACTAAAAAACCCATCAATAAAGACATTCATTGATATATAAAAGTTCCACATTCTTCATTTTATCAGAGTTTCATTACAAAAAGTATTACATGTTAACGACAAAAGCAAATGCCCTAAAGGCTTACAGCTTTCCAAGTTAACACTTGGTTACAACAAAAGAGTACTAACTCATTTACACATTAAGCCCTTGGCTTGAATTACATGTAATACATCAAAATAAAACGACAAAAGTGTGTCTGCCTCTAGCCTCCCAAGCTATGTCCTTGGAGGTGGCATGCTACCTGCACCTGAAAATGATATTCCCATATAGGGTGAGCCACAGCCCAGTAGAAATACACTAAACCAAATATGAACAATGACTAAAAGATTAGCAGTTGATAGATGGTCAACACTGGTACCTTCCCTTATCATATATTACATTTTCATGATATACAAGTTCATATTACAACTCATTTTCCAATTCCTTTTCAATTCTCAAATTACATCCATGGCTCAGAACCTGGCCAAACAACTCACATGAGACAATAACTCATATCAAACACTTCCCATTTCATATTAGATAAGCATACTAGCTATATCACACAACAACAGATAAGCATACAAGCTATATCATCACTTCCACAGATATGCATATGAGCACTATCACACTTCCAATGACAAGCATATGAGCTCTGTCAACACATTAATAGATAAGCATATGAGCTCTATCTATGGAGTCCATCCCCTATCTCCTCCTAACACATCCGGTTTAGAGGTCCATCCCCTATCTTCCCCTAAACCGTGGAGTACATCCCCTATCTCCTCCAACACAACACAATGCATATAAACAACAATTATACACATCATCACACAATACATAAATTGAATGCATTCTTTCAATCGTCAATCTCGATGACACATTCCAGTGATTAGTTACAGTTTGCCTAATCATCATGCATTGTCTACAACAATCACGACTATCCTCCACCGATAGCCCAAAGCAGTTATTTCTATACAGAAAATAAATGCAACAATGGATATATAATCGACATTCCAACTAGGTGAGTGATAAATAATCCAACTACACCCTTTTATCCCATGACTTCCCAAATCAATTCTTCATGTCTCATAATTAATTATGCAAATTAATTAACCAATGTAATTAGGACATTTTCCATAATTCACATTACAACCCTTAGGTTCCATTTTCATTAATGTATCAACATTTATTTTCCACTTTCTCATGCCAAACATGCATCTAGGTTTTATATAAATAAAAACCCCAACTTTTTATAAAATTACATAAGTGCCCCAAACTTTTACCAAACTACCAAACCAACCCCAACATCTCAAAATACCAAAATTTAGAGACAAGGTTCATAGAAAGGAGTAGGTTATCCCTACCTCAAAGTTTGAGCTCCAATGGAGATGAAGACTAAAACCAAAATGCTCCAATTTCTGAAATTTTCAGATTAAAAAGACGCCCTCGACGATCAACACAACTTTTACAAAGGCCGAAGAGAAGGAAGACACTCTAACTAGATCAAACCCTAGAGAGAAGGGAGTATCTAGAGAGAGAGGTTCTCAAAAATGGTTTTTAGAAAACGTAGGAGAGAGAAAGAAAAGCAAAAAAGTGATTTGAAATCACCCAGCGGATAATTCATATACGTATGGTCCGCTCGAGCGGAGAACACGACGCTCGAGCGCCAAGAACAAAACTCTGGACACGCTCGAGCGTAATAAGGCCCGCTCGAGCGCCAAAACCAGCCCGCTCGAGCGCAGATTTCCACCTCCCAGAACTTATACTTTGGAAGTACTACCCGCTCGATCGCCCAACGACCCGCTCGAGCGCCACCGCTCGAGCGTAAACAAATCCGCTCGAGCGCAAAAATCAAGTCTGCAGAAGTTTTGCAGACACCCGAAAATACTGGAGGCGTGCAATACCCGCTCGAGCGCCAGAACACCCGCTCGAGCGCTAGACTAGAAACCAAACTCCGCTCGAGCGCAGAATGACCCGCTCGAGCGTAACACCAAAAACCTGGGCAACAAGGATAAAGACCAAGGCTTAACCCACCTGTTCAACACAAGCCCATAAACATCCTAAAACTCAACCAAGTGGAATTTAAAGGACGACAACAAGACAGATACCACTACGAACCTCACGGAACCAAGTCCGGAATACAACAGAACAGCAAAGGGATAACCGGGATCGCTATAACCTCCCCCTCTTAAAGAATTTCGCCCCCGAAATTAAGCATGGGTTTCAAAAGCAGGTGGTGGGTGGGTGGTGGTAGCGAGTGGGTGGTGGGTGGTGATGGCAGGTGGGTGGTGGATGGCGGGTGGTGGTGGCGGATTGGCAGTGGTGGCTGGTAGGTGGCGGGTGGTGATGGTGGATGAGTGGGTAACAGTGGCGGGTGGTGGGTGATGGGTGGTAGCGAGTGGGTGGTAGTGGTGGGTGGCGGGTGAGTGGTGGTGGTGGTGGTGGCGGGTAGGTGGCAGGTGGTGGTGGGTGGCTGGTGGTGGCAGGTGGGTGGTGAGTGGTGGTGGCGGCGGGCGGTGGATGGTAGTGGCGGGTGGATGGCAGGTGGGTGGTGGTGGCGGTGGCGGCGAAGGGTGGGTGGTGGTGGCGGTGGCGGCGAAGGGTGGGTGGTGGTGGCGGCGGCGAAGGGTGGGTGGCGGCGGCGAGTGGGTGGCAGGTGGGTGTGGTGGCCGGTGGGCGGCAGGTGGGTGGTGGTGGCCGGTGGTGGGTGGTGGCGGCAGGTGGGTGGTGAGTGGTGGTGGCAAGTGGTGGTGGGGAGTGAGTGGTGGGTGGTGGGTGGTGGGTGGTGGTGGCGGAAGACGGTGGTGGAAAATGGTGGCAGGTGGTGGCTAGTGTTGGGTGGTAAAAAAAAAAGAACTCAAAACTCAAAACGGAAACACATTTTTTGAGTTTACATTTTTTGGCCAAATTTATAAACTGAGACCATTGATTTATAAATCAAAAATTTACCAAACAAATTTTTATTTGAGTTTTTAAAATTTTTGTAAATATAAACAGAAAACTGAAAACGTAAGTGTTACCAAACAGCATTTTTAGAGTTTTTGTTTAAATTTAACGATAAATTTGTATGAAAAAATAAAGAAGAAAAGATAAACTAATTTTCTTTTGAAAGGACTATATTGGTAGGACCTTAATCGTTCTTGTTATTAATTAAAACCTTTTTGACAATAGACTATTTTAACAAAAAAAAAAAAAAAAAAAAAAAATCCTATAAAGAAATTAATATATATATTTTTATTTTTTACATGTCTTATCATAAAAAATAAAAATACTAACTAAATTAATCATTTCACAAAACAACATATAAATCATTTTCTAACAAACACACTCGTGACTTAACCATTATTTGCATCATAATGCTACAAAATACATTCACTTACAAAACACATTCAATTAAACTTATTAAAGAGAGAGAGAGAGATTAAGAACATGCTCATAACCCCAATCCATACATGCATATTAACATAACATAATGCCAGACATAAACCACCACCATTAGCTAGTAGTAGAACACATTAGCTATCTCCACTACTGCCATCATTGTTGTCATTGCCATCACCACCACCACCACCATCATTGCCGCCGCCGCCGCCGCCGCCATCAACACCGTCACCACCACTATCTTTCGATTCTGACTCTTGATTAACATTCTAACTATGTGCTTTGTTCTGCTGTACTTTCTGACCATACTCTCTAGCCCTCTCCCTTATATCCCTAGCCCTACTAGCAATCCTCATCCTCGCATAATCGAGTTGCTCCGCCACCGCCCCACACCGCCGTTTTCCCGTAATGTAATTGTATAACCAAGCCAATGCCACAGTCGCTGCCACGCTGCAGCCGTCGAAAAACAAGAATCCGATGGTGGCCAAGAATATTATTATCCCAATTGGGAATAGTATTGGGCTGAACCAAGATTCTAAATAGCGGTATCGGGTAACGTAACGGTATCAACGGTGGAGTATCGGTATCGACAGTATCGATCGGTACGTATTGGGAATCGAGTGTCGCGGCAGTGAAATTTTAAAAATCATTTCACAAGTTTTTCAGCTTTTTCTTTCCTGTACCGGTCCGAACGTGTGAGTATCGGCCCGTCGCGGCTTGTGTAATGGCTTATGTAACGGTTACAGGCCGATACATATCGGGACTCAGCCGATGCTCCTGCGATTTTCAATCTCAGCGGTATACCGGCCTGTATCTGTTGCGGTACTCCATTTTTCCGATACATATCAGCCGATACGTAGCGTATCGGCCGATATTTAGAACTATGGGCTGAACAAGATCAAAACTGGGGTTAGTAATGACCAGGGATATCACTGTCCCGGTTAAGGTTAACTCGGACAGGAACAAGAGTGCAGCACTAATTGCTGATGCTATTAAGAGCATAATGGAGTGCCGAGAGGTTGGAGATGGCTCATTGGGTTTCTAGGTTAAGGGTCTTGATTGATCATCGGACATGGTAAATGGTTATGATTGAAGGTGGGTTTGATCAAACGGTGAATTAATGCTAATTGTTTGATGAGTGAGTGAGAAATAGCAAGGCAGAATGTATAGGGGATAAAAATGAGTTAGGAGACACGTGGCGAGAGGACAAACCTCATCTGCTCGTGATACGTGATGGGTCTGCATTTCAAGAAGAATGATTGAGTGTGAGAGTAAAAATTATTTTAGAGAAAAAGTTAAATAATACAAAAAATCGATAAGAGAATAAACACAAATCCTCTTACCAGTATTTAAGAGAAAATTTCATTTGTACTCTTATACTTTTTCTCAATTTTCAATGACATTCTTAGACTTTGAATAATTTCATTTTACCCTCAAAGTTTTTGAAATTGTATTAATTTTACCCTTGCCGTCAAATTTGAAATGGAAAAAGTTAAAAAAAATTACATTTTGGCTCTAAATTTCAAAACAAAGACACAAACACACCCTCTTCTATCCAAACTCACCCTCTCTCCTCTTTCTTTAATTCTTTACTCTCTCCTCCGCTCTACAAGCACTGCCTCATACTCTCTCTCTCTCTCTCTCTCTCTCTCTCTCTACAAAGTTTCACAAAAGGGTGACAATGGAGACAATCTTAGTAGCTTTGAGTCTCGCCGATTCGAAGAAAGAGAATCTTTGAAAAGCCTTCGAAGATCTTCAATCCCACTCATTTTTTCTCTCCTCCTTTATCCTATCATGGTCCGACCTCAATTCCCACTTTTCCCCCCTCTAATCCTTTCTCCAAACCCAGTTTACTCTCTTTTAATCCCAACAAAACCCCCAATCTCAACCACCCAAACAACCCCCAAATCAAACCCAACAACCGGATTCACTTATCTCGGTTTAGCCAGAGCTGAAAGCCTTCTGCGAGAACATGGATGGGTTAGGCTTGAGAAACTACATAGTCGAGCGGCACAATGAGTGAGTCATGATCAAAACCGAGCTTCCTAACGTGCTTCGGCTCACTCCGGACTCAGCTACGATGGTTTTGGATGCGATGGAATATTTCTATGTGATGAAATCAGAGCTGTATGATTTAAGGCAAACCTGTGTGGTTTTGTTGAAGAAGTTGATGGGTGTGAAGCCGAAGATTGGGAGTGAAGTGAAGTAGAGAGCGAGGAATTTAGCTGATGAGTAAAAAGGGAAAGTGGATTCTAATGGTGAGAATCCATTGGAGGCATTTAGGTTTCTTCTTCTTGTGGGGACTTATGGTTTGAGAGATGGGTTTAGTGTAGAGGAACTTTTGATTTTGTTGCCATTGCTGCAAGGTATCAGCGTCACGACCCCAAACCCGCCCCTATAGGTTTAGCGTCGTAACCGGCTAGTAATCATGGATTACCTTCGACCTCAAAGACTAAATTTCAAGATATTTAAATTATATCATGGCCTAAAGCGGAAGCAAAACAGAAATAACAATGTCCATTGAGCTTGTGCATACATGATGACTAAAATAATTAAAACATTTAAACACAATAATAATTTACATACAAATCTTATATATCTCACACACATATACATTTAAGACTCAACAAAATTTAAATATCTGACAAAGCTAAGGGCTAATTTTTTTGGCTCTACTCAAGCTTAACTTGTTCAATTCCGGAAGCTCTTCAAAAGGTTGACACGGGTAGACTCCAAGACTTTCTCTATCTTTGTTGCTCAGTTTGCTTGCCTACATATACATATAAATAGTGAGCTAAAACCTAATGAGTAATAACAGAACAAAGGGGTTAAATGAATGAAGTTCAACGATAATACAAAAACCTGCCTTGTGATTTCAAAACGAATCTTAAATCATTTTCAAAGTAAGGCATTGGCCATATTATATCAAACTTTATCACAAAACATTTTTCGATATCAATTCCCTTATCAAAACATATATTTCGTTTTCTGAAACAATCCATTTCAATAGGTAAAACAATTCGATTAGCCATCATATCAATCCTTTGCAATGACAGAAACCATTGTTCGATAGCATTTTCAATACAATTCCTCAGTGGTGCATGTTATCTCAATGGTAATACTCATTCAATGACAATTTACGTGGTACATCCAATAGAATAGCAATATATCAATAGCAATGGGACCTCAATGGTCAATCAATGGGACCACAATCGGTCAATCAATATATCATATCCAATGTGACCATTAAGGTCTAACAGCAGAGATCTCTGTGCTTCAATTATCCAATGGGCCACGGTATTGTTTCCCCCGGGCAAGGGCCAATGGGCTATGGTATTAATTTCCCCCAGGTAAGGGCCTCTTTATCAATGGGCCATGGTATTGTTTCCCCTAGGCAAGGGCCTATTAAACAATGGGCCATAGTATTGTATCCCCTAGGCGAGGGCCTCACTAAAGGATGACACGAATACATTTTCAAAAGGGAACTTCATTAATTCATAAAAGACTAAAGTTTCAATAAACCATTCAATCAATCATATATCGATTTCGAGGACAATGACAGTTTCGAAAATAAATATAATTTGAACATATCTTTATAAAGTTACTACTCACAGTGGGTTAAGTCGATGTAAGGCCTCGGACGTCCACCTAAACAAATCACACAACAAACATACAATAGAAGCACCATTTAATATTCATTTCATTTCAATTTAACTCTCTTTATGTGTTTCTAGTTCATTCCATGACTATGTGAGTCCAATTGGTGCCTAAGAATACTTACAATGTCATGAGGATGCAATTATGCATTTAAAAGAGTTAGTCAGAAATTGCTGAAAATAGAGTCCTCGCTCGAGCGCCACTTTGGTCGCTCGAGCGGACTGTAAAATTTTGAAAAACTTCTGGGAGCTCGATTTTCACGCTCGAGCAAGACTTTCCTCGCTCGAGTGGACAGTGTGAATTTTGGAATTTCCAGAATTGTGTTTGAAGTTCAAATTTGATATTCAAAGCCTCAAAACTTGTATTTTGGTACAAAAACATGGGGAATCATTGTATAATTTAGTAAACACTCCTAATTAGAAATCATTTATTCAAAATCATGCTCCAATTGCCCAAATTTAGATTTAATTCATTTTCTTTATATCAAACCCACAAATTTTAAAATATAAATTAAACTTTCCAAACCCTTGAAATTTCATGATGTATGAAAAAAAAAATAGAACCCAATTACATTATTAATAACAAAAATCAAACTTATCTAATGAATTACAAAAAATAATTTCTTAGAGTTTCAACTTAACTTAATTTGTAACCAAAAACTTAATTTATAATCATAGATGTTCCAAAATGTGTCTAAATTGAATAAAACTTTTAAATTAAATTACATGCATGGATTAAAGAACAAAATCAAACAAATTCCTAATTTTCAAAGCTTTTCCTTTCTTTCTTCAAAATATGAGATTGAATTAGTTCAAAATTTTCAAAATCCATGATGCATGTATAATTAGAGTATTAAACTTACAAAATTTGTTCATGCATGTAGAAATGGAACTCAAATTCATGCAAGACTACAAAAATCAAGCTCAATATAATTGATTCTCAATTTAACTTCTATAAATTTGAACCTAACTCCATTTATTCATCATCTTGCTAATTTCTTCTATTATTATGAAATTGAACCCAAATTTAAGGAATCATAATTCGTATTCTTCAACCTAACTATTTTACATGCAAATCCAAATTTTAACAATTTATATAATTAATCTTCAAATCTTTATTTTTAATCCCCTCAAAATCCACCTTGAATCAATTTTTGTCTAAATTAATTAAACAATCCTAGAAAAAGGATGAAATTCCTTACCTCATGATGAATTTTCCACAATTTTTTTTAGCTTGAATTTGATGTCCCACAAAACCCTCTTCTTTCTTCTTCTTCCTTTGGTCTCTCTCTCTCTCTCTCTCTCTCTATCTATGTGTTTGCATCTAATTTCCAGTACAACACTTATACAAACAAATCTGGTTTCTCTGCACACCCACACACACTCACAATTCTAAATTCTTCCTTAATTTGATTTGTGATTACGATTAGCTTAATTAAATAACACATATAGTCTTATAAACCTCAATTAGCACATAATTAAATTAATTACTACTAAACATAAATTTCACATAATTTAATTAGTCTAATTGACTTCAATTAAGACCCAATTAATTATATTTAAATTTATTAGTTTGAATAAGATTTTTAATCAAAATTTCAAAAGGCTCCAACTATCAAATTAAATTTATTTCCATCATCAATTTTGATTTCTCAAATCGTATAGGCCTCCAATTTCTGATCAAACCCAAAATCCTTATCAATAAATTTCATATTCAATTGAACACCTCATGAATTAACTTAATTGACTCCGATTTGAACCCAATTAATTGAATCTTGATTTTACTAAGCTGAACTAAATATTAATTAAACTCCCAAATAGGTCCGTAATTAAAATTAAATTGATTCAACTTCTTAAATTCACTTCCTTAAGCCATTTGGACCCTTAATTTCTAATTCTAAAATAAATCTTTAATAAAATCATATACGAATCAGATTCTACAATTCTCATAATTCCCAAATTAAGTTAGCATAATGACTACCTAAAATCCCAAATCTCCTTAATTAACCAAATATAAAATATTATACGTGGTGGGGTTGTCACAATCAGCAAGCTACTGAATTGTGTCAAGTACTCAGTTTCGGCGATAGGATTTCTGTTGAGGGTTTTGAATTTTCCTTTATGTATTCTCCCTTCATTTTCTCTCTCCCCTTTCTTTCTCTCTCTCTCTGTATATATGTTTGTGTGTGTGTGTGTGAAAGTGAGTATAAGAAACTGAAACAAAGAAGGAAGAGAGGTTGAAAAAGAAGAAGGGTTTTAAGGTTTGGATTTGAAGAGGGTTTGAGGAGATGGTGGATTTGAGTAGGAGTGGATGGGTTTGCATGTATCATTAATTTGGTGCCAAAATGTAAATTTTTTAACTCTTTTTATTTCAAATTTGAGAGCAGGGGCAAAATTAATACGATTTCAAAAATTTTGAGGGTAAAATTAAAATTATTCGAAGTCTGGGGATGTCATTGAAAATCGAGAAAAAATATAGGGATACAAAAGAAATTCTCTCAGTATTTAAATACATTATGACCATTCGATCATGTGTTGAGTGACACATGAAATAATACAATAAATAGTAAATAAATTGATAATAAACATAACATTATTGTTATAACTTTAGTTATAAAAATTACAATTAAGTTAAGGGTGTGATTTTAAGATTCGTGTTAAAAAAACTTTAAAAAATTAATAATAATTGTAAGAATTCACATAGGTGGATAATTGTATTATGAGTTTAAATTATTGTATTATAAGTTTAATTTGTATTGTAAGATAATTGTATTATTAGTTTAAATTATTATTTTTTACCTGCAATAATATATATGAACACAGGTGGAGGACACTTTGTGTTGCCGTATGGCAATTAATTTTTTTAGTTAGTTTTTTAGTTTTTTGGTTATTTTAGTTTGGGATTAAAAGTTTGTTTGATTTGGTTTTTTTGACTTTTTAAATTTTTGTGAGAGAAAGAGTAAAATGATTATGATTTGAATGTGACATTTTGTCTTATTAACTTATTTAACTTATTTTGTTTTTTTGTGCTTTTTTAGCAAAGCCAATGCTAAGCAACCCCAGTATGGGTCTCGAGATTAATCGAATATTTCAAGTATCCTATTATTACAAAAAAGTCAAGCACTAATGTCATGCTTGTTTAAGTAAGGTGATTATTAGTGCAGTCGAATTGAGTGAGGGAATTATTGATGGGGTGATATTAGACCAGAGTTCTAAGATAAATTATGTTTATTTATAGAATAATGCTATATGCATCAATTGATATACTAACTAGTATACTAACAGATGATGTAACATAATTTTAGAAATTTTGGATATTTGTAATTTGTATAATAAGTGAGGTCATTAATAATGACATAACACTAGTTGGTACACTAGTATGTAGATTAATTGGTGCATGTAATACCACTGTTATATATATATATTAGGTAATGATAGTAGTTGGTTGACATTAAATTTTGTAATTAATTTACGCATATGTAGATGAATTCTATTTGAGAATTTGCGTTTTACTTGAAATATTTCAAAATAAAAACTTTCTTAACGTGTTTCTAAATACATATTATTATGCTTAAATCTTAAAATAATTATTCATTTTACTTGAAAGTAATGTAATAAAAATATATAATTTTTTAAAGTTTGTTTAACATGTATCTTAAAATCACACCCTTAAATTAATTATAATTTTTATAAATATTGTTATAACAATAATGTTATGTTTGCTATTATTTTATTTAGTATTTACTGTATTATTTCCTGTGTCACTCAATACAACATTGACATAATAGATTATCGAATGGCCATCATTAGTATTTACTATATTATTATCATATTTCTTTTGGGTTAAATAAGTATTTAATCCAATGGCCATCAATAGTCATTTAGAAGAATTCGAAAGGTGTAGAATTTTTAAAAAAATATAAAAAAATTCACTAGTACGTAGTAGAATAGTTTAGAGAATTCTAAAATATAATACAATTGCAAAATGATTCTAAAATATTTTAGAATAATAATGATGATCATTTAATCAAATTGATCTTAGCCATCCATTAAGGAGATCAAAAACTATATAAAAGAAAGACCCCTCATTTATGGGGCATTTTTTTTTATCGTGAAGTAGTTTTAATCTTTCTTATAGGACTCTACTGTTTTGATTTTCCTCTAATGGATCTGCATCACAAAAGACATTTAATTTTAGTTCTCCAAAAATAATTAAGATCCATTACTAGGTAAATGGTCTTCCCGCCATTGTGTGTATATCTGCTTGTTGCATCTCTGCTTGCTTGCTTCATATTTACTATTTCTTATTCGATCTGGCCCATTTGATCGTTTGAAAATATTACCATTGAAAGAATATTATCATTTAAAAATATAATCATGTAAAAATATTATTTCAAAAACAATTTAATAATATATTTAAAAAAATAAATTTTTGCAAATATCACGTCAATAACCACGTCAACACTAAATATATATACAATATGTCACAAAAAATTATATTTTTATTTATATTTATAGTATTTTTTATTTTAAAAATTAAACCGTGGACATCCCTTTGCTGGAGTAGATCAGGCCCTCCAATTCTCGGAGCAGCAGATATATAATAAGTATGAAGATGTATCTAATTTATATATATTTCTTAAATATTAAAATGTGGATCAATATAATTTATAATTATCAAAATCTCAATGTCAGTCACATCATTATTGTTTCAAATTCCATTATATCACATATAATAGAGATGCAAATATATGAATGTGAAAAAATTATCACATAAGTTCGTTCCATATCTTATGTGGTATATTCTTACAATTCTATTAGTTACATGATTGCTAAAATATTTTAACATCTAACTATTCCACTATTGAAACATTTCTTATCTTAAAAAAAAAAAAAAAATTAAATAAAAAAAAAACTATTAAAACATTAAGGATGCTCTAAGATATATGCTATTTGGCTAGCTTTTGCATTTTTTTTTTGAAATTAATATTATGATAATAAATTATTTTTATTTATGTAATTTTTATTAACTTATAAACAACAAGCAAGTACAATTACAATAATAAACTATACCAAACATGGAATTACAGAGGGAGAAGAAACATCAGAGCAACATCGTATGTGATGTTTTCTAGAAGAAGTATCACACACGATTACACGGTGACTAAGAGCATCTCCAATGGAGCTGCTATATCAGTTGTCAAAGCTAAAAAATGACAGAAATGGCAAAAATCAGTCTCCAATGGTCTGCTATTTCCCTTGCCAAAGATGGCAGATGCCATATGTGTTCTCAAATATGGCAAGTGAAATAGCAGATGCCAACATTGCCAGATCAGCAAAATCCAACAGAAATTGGCACCAAATTCAGTTGAGAAAACAACAGAATTAATCCAGTAGGGAAGCTATTTTCCAAAATCAAACCCAATTTTTACAATCAAGCAAATTTCACATGAAGACAGATCGTGTATTTATATATATATGATCATTGGAGATGAAGACAGCTTGTATATATATATATGATCAAAATCAAACCCAAAATATATATATATATATATGATCAAACCCATGAACCTCTGCTGACCGTATATATATATATATATATGTGATCAAAATCAACCCCAAAACATATATATATATATATATGATCAAACCCATAGCAAACCGTATATATATATATATATATATATGACCAAAATCAAACCCAAAACATACCCATTAAAGACATAGCAAACCGTATATATATATATATATATGATCAAAATCAAACCCAAAACATATATATATATATATATGTAATATGTATATATGAAGACAGATATTTTTTATGGAGACCAAAACACATAAAAACAGAATTTTTTGATGGAGATCAAGACAAATCAAAATATATATATATATGCAGATAGATCAAAACATATATATATATATATATATAGATGAAGATTGTACCAGAGGGGGTTCCGATCTTGGAGGAGAAGGGGGAGATCGGGTTCCGATCATGGAGGAGAAGCGGTTCCGATCTTGGAGGAGGGGGTTTCGATCTTGGAGGAGAAGGGGAGATCGGGTTCCGATCCTGTGCTCTGTTTGGTTTGTGCTCTGTTTAATTTCGGCCATGGAGGAGTAGACACAGTGAGTGAGAGGGAGATGAAGAGCTGTGGAGGAGATGAGAGGGAGATGAGAGTGAGAAGAGACAGAGATAGATGTATGCAAAAGAGTGATGGGTCAGTGTAAATAACAGAGCCGTTGGGCTCTGTTTGGTTTGTTCAACTAAAAAAAAAAAAAAAAAAAAATTTGAAATTAATTTTTACAACGGCTCTTTAAACGGCTATTTGCCAAACGGTAATAAATTTGATTTCTATAAATTGAAACCTTTCTTTCACTTTTATTTCACACAAATATTTACATTTAATTTTTCTTTTCTCCTCTCCTCTCTTCTTTGAATTTAATTTCACAACAAACCTCTTAAATTATATTCTTTTTAGTTTTTTCATCCAATCACTATGGAAGGTTCATCAAAAACAAAGAGAGGAAAATCATTCACCGTTGAAGAAGATATGGCAATTTGTAAATCTTGGTGTCACATTTCGGAAGACCCAATTGTTGGCAATTCGCAATCGTATGCTCACTTTTGGGGAAGAATTTATGAAAATTTTTGCCTGCTTCAGAATGATCAGTCCAGAACACAAGTGTCTATTCAATCTCGATGGGGTATAATCATGAAATGTTCTAACAAATTTCGGGGATGTTTAACACAAGTCGAAAATCTTCACCCAAGTGGGATTTCTCAAGTTGATATAGTAAGTTTTTATTTTCAATTATTATGTTTAGTTTCTTATTCTGGTATCGTATAAAAATTACGTAATTAAATAATGTTTCAATATGAAAACATTTAATTTTTTGGAATATTAAATAATGTTTATTATTTATTATTCAATTATTATTTATTTTATTTAAATAATGTTTTGATTTTCAATTACATTTAATTTTTATCTACAATTTTTTTTAAACAGATGCTTCAAGCAAAACTGTTATACCATCAAGATGAAAACAAACATTTCGCTTTTGAACATTGTTGGCCAATATTGCAAGACAATATCAGGTGGCAAGATGTAGCTCCCACGAATACGGTAAAGTCAAGGATGCATACAGTGTTTACCCCTAATTCAGCCCCTGATTCCCCTATGGAAAACTGCATTTCTCTTGAAGATGACACCAGTCCAAGTGTTGGTAACAATCCAACTGTCGGTGAAGGCAGTGTCTCTGCAAGGGGTAAAAGGCCGATGGGTAGGAAATCTGCAAAAGAATTATTTCGGAAAAATCAAGTCGCTCAAGCTGAAGTTCAAAAAATGAGCACACAACTGGACACATTTAACCAATACCTTGCTGAGAAGGAAAAGAAAAAAGATGAAAGAGAAGAAAAAAGGATTCAAGCACTGCAGGAGATGAAAGAACTTGAGATGAAAAAACATGACTTCGAGATCAGAAGACAAGAACATGAGATGAGAAAGGAAGAATACCAAATAATGACTACGGACATTTCTCATTTGGACCCTCAGATGAAAGCGTATTACACAATGCGAAAAAATGAGATTTTCGCCAAGTGGTCCTCAAATGTGAGCAGCCCAAATTTTTATTTCCCCTACCTCCTGATGAATAATTACGGGATAATGTATTTTTGAAATTTGCAATATCATTTATATTTTGATGTAATTGTCAGTCTTTATTTGCAATGTAATTTTTATTTTGTAATGAAATTCCTTGTTGTTTTTTTATTTTATTTTTTAGTATTTTGTACTTCACAATGTAAAAAAAGACATTTTATGAAAAGACATTAACTGACATTAAAAGACATTGTAAAATAAAAAGACATTAAATGAAGAACATTTTATTCGAATAAAAAGACATTAACTGACATTAAATGACATTAACTGTCATTAAAAAGATAAAATGCAAACTTAATCTAACTCTCCAGCTCGGGACCACAAGTGTTCAATTAGATCATTACGAATTACATTATGGGCTTCAACAGATCTAATCCTTTGCCGATTCAACATAAATTGAGCGTACTCCTCATTCGGATCGCGTGACACTTGACAGCCCAAATTACTAGTATCAGTCTCAAGTTGTGCTGCACTGCGTTCATTTTCTGGAATATCACGCTCGTCTTCAATGATCATGTTGTGCAAAATAATACACGTCTTCATGATGTAATACAGATCCTCATCACTCCAACCTCTAGCTGGCACGCTGACAATATTAAATCGTGCTTGGAGCACTCCAAATGCCCTTTCGACATCTTTCCGACATGCCTCCTGCATCCTCTCAAATAGTTGTCTTTTTGCGCCTTGAGGTTGAGATATTGTTTTCATAATCGTTGCCCAACGAGGATAGATACCATCAGCAAGATAATACCCCATGGTGTATGCGTGATTATTGATGGTGTAGTTGGCAGCAGGGGCACGTCCTCTAGTTAATTCAGCAAATAAAGGCGACCTGTCAAGAACAGTAATATCATTTAGAGAGCCAGGCATGCCAAAGAAAGCATGCCAAATCCACAAGTCATAGGAGGCAACCGCCTCGAGTACAACTGTTGGTTTGTGATAGTGTCCAGTGTAAGCACCGGCTTGGGCACTTGGACATTTATCCCAACGCCAGTGCATACAATCCAAACTCCCTAACATTCCAGGAAACCCGCGTTGCTCTCCCTCTTGCAATAATCTGGCGACATCTGCTTCATTTGGAGATCTTAAGTAAACAGCTTCATAGGTAGCAACAATTGATCTGGTAAAAAAATTTAAGGCGGCAATTGCAGTACTTTCGCCGATTCTAATGTACTCGTCTACAGCATCAGCAGGCACGCCGTATTGGAGGATCCGAAGTGCTGCAGTCATCTTCTGTATACCGGATAATCCAGGAGCACCAGTGGCATCACGGGTTTGGATGAAGTACTCATTCACTTGTTGAATATTGTGTAAGATACTAACAAACAATGACCGCCTCATTCGAAAACGTCTTCGGAAGTATTCTTCTGGATAGACAGGATTATCTGCAAAATAATCTCTATAAATTTGTTCGTCGCCTTTGACCCTCTCACGATTAATGTATCGACGACCACTTGTGGAACCAACACGTCTGGTTTGTTGGTTTAGGCTTAACATCTGTAATCTTTGTTGTTGCGCTGTGAATAGTTGCATCATGATGATATCATCATCAGATGATGAAGATTCATCAAAATCTCCATTTAATATGGCTTTACTCAAATTGTTCATTGTAAATGGATGTGTGAGTAGGTGAATATGAAAATTGTAGAAAATTTTCTTGGTGGATACAAAGAGTTTTGAAGATATGAAAATGATAGGTAGGTGAATATGAAAATTGTAGAAAATCTTATGTTATATTTATAGAGAAAATTGTGGGTGGGTGAATGATGGATGGTTGTTGGGTGGGTGGATGAATAATGGATGGTTGTTGGGTGAGTGGATGAATAATGGGTGGTTGTTGAGTGGGTAGATGAATGATGGATGGTTGTTGGGTGGGTAGATGAATGATGGATGGTTGTTGGGTGGGTGAATGAATAATGAATGGTTGTTGGGTGGGTAGATGAATGATGGATGGTTGTTGGGTGGGTGGATGAATAATGGGTGGTTGTTGGGTGGGTGAATGAATAATGAATGGTTGTTGGGTGGGTAGATGAATGATGGATGGTTGTTGGGTAGGTGAATGAATAATGAATGGTTGTTGGGTGGGTGGATGTGAGTGAATGAATGTTGGGTTAATAATTGATGGTTGGTTGGTGGTTGGTTGTTGGTGGGTAATTGGTTTTAAAATTAATTTTTATGTGTAGTTAAATTTTTTTTGGTGGGGTGAATTAATCAAATAAATTTTTTTTTTAATTTTTAATTTTTTTTTAATTTTTTATATTTGTCTAGTTGAGAATAATATAAATATATAATTTTTTTAACAAACAGATAAAAAAATGTCACAAAAGACAAAAAAATAAACAAAAATAAAATCACAAAAAACCTATATCCAAACAACACCTACAAAGTTGGAGGGAAAGTTGGTTGGGATTTGCCAAAAATAGCAAACAACCATTGGAGCACCATTGCTATAATTTGACAAAATAACACTATTCATTGTCAAATTATAGCAATAACAACCCCAATATAGCAACAACCATTGGAGATGCTCTAAGGTTTTAAAACTCGGGCTGGACTTACCAATTCAACTAATTGAACATCGGTTGAGGTTCCAATCCGGTCGACTGTCTTAAACCGTTCAAGTAAAAAAACAGTGTATTTAAAGAGAATTGGTGAAACCGGTTGACCCGTTCACGGATTAATCGAACCGGACCGGTTTGCCTATGATATATATAAATTTTCTTTTTTCCCCAGATCTGCTGTTCTTTTTCGTTTCTGATCTTCCTAGGGCTTCTTTTCAAGTCTCTCTCCCTCTCTCAAGCAATCGATCTGGCTCTCTCTATTTTTTTCGTCAATCATCATCACCACCACACCATTAACGAATCAAGTTCTCAACTTTACACACAGATTTACCACTACTGCTGCGAAAGACTTTCAACCTCCAGCCTCCAGGTACTACTTTTGTGTAATTTGTAGGGCTACTTAGTGATCTTTGATTTGGTTTGAGGGGGTTGATGAATCTTTGATTTCCTTATTGGTTTTTCAAAAAATTTGGGTCTATTTTTGCGGCCGCTGTAGAAAGTGGTGAGATGGTCGGTGGTGGTGCCGTAGTTTGGTGTCTGGTTTGATGGTTAACTGCCTGGTTTTATTATTATTATTTTTTCACTGGTAATGGAAGATTGTTGCAGTAATCAATTTGTGGGTAATGAGAGTAAAAAAATGGTTGTTGCTTTGAATATCTTAGGTCCTTTTCATATATATATATATATATACACATATGCATATAGTTTTCTTAGTATATATGTAGATATTTGTGATTAACAAACAATTAAACATATATTAGTATAATGTTAGATGTATTGACTTTGTTATTCTTTGTAAGTTTGCAAGAAGAAGCCTCTGTTTTCCTTTTATTTGAAGAAGCCTCTGTTTTCCTTTTGTCACATGATATAATTAATTATTGTATTGAATCTGATTTTTTTTTTTAATCGAGTCTCTGAATCTGAATTGTAATATTTGAACATTGATAATAGATCAAACAACCGGGCCTCTAATGCTAATGAGAATGATGATGATGATTGGCTAAATTATCGTCCCTTGTTTGTGATGTTGTGTTATGTTGATTTTTTTTTTATATATATATATATTTTAAGAATGATGTCATATTGTAAACGTCTTTTTACATTTGTTGCTTGAGATTTGTGTTTTATGTTTGTAAACTTTATACTTTGTGACTTACGGGTTTATTTTATGTCAGTTTGGACGTAGTTTTGTCTTTTTTGTAACTTATGTTTTATGGATTGCTTTAGTTGGATGCTTTTATAATTTTTATTACTATGATTGTTGTTTTTAACGGCTAAATTTTCATCTTCAAATTTTATTTGTTGTTAGTATGTGAAGTGTTATGACTTTCATTTAGAAATTTCTTCTTCAATTTTATTTGTTGTTAGTATGTAAAGTGTTATGACTTTCATTTAGAAATTTCTTTTAAATATAGAAAAACATCACTAAAAATATTTAAGATTTTTTAAAAAAAAAATTTGCATTGTTAATTTATATTTTTTAGAAATTATTTATGACATAATTATGATTTCACGGTTCGATCTGGTTCAACCCAATGGTTGAATCGGCGACCCGTCCACTTGATCCTTTTTCTGGTTCACTCACCGGTCCGGTTTTTAAAAGCTTGATGGTGACACCTCTTGTCCCTCTTTCTCTCTTCTATCCTGGTTCAGTTTGAAAGTTTTTGAATTGTTGTGAAGAGAGGAGGTAGTGATCTCCAACAATCAAATCTATGGAAAATTCCAAGGTTCAAGAGGTAAAAAGCTCATATCCCTCTTTATATATATGTCCGTATCTATATATATGTTTGTTTGGTACATTTGCATTTTCAATTATTGAGTCTCCAATTTGCAGATCATAGAGAAGCAAGTTTTGACGGTGGCCAAAGCCGTTGAAGACAAGATTGATGACGAGATCCACGCCCTAGATCGCCTCGATCTCGACTATATTGACGTCCTCAGAGAGCGCCGCCTCCAACAGATGAAGAACATGGCGGAGAAGCAGAGACGTTGGATCGCCCTCGGCCATGGTGAGTACTCCAAGATCCCCATCGAAAAGGATTTCTTCTCCGTCGTTAAAGCCAGCGATCGCATCGTCTACCATTTCTATCGCGAGAATTGGCCTTGCAAGGTATGCATATCTCTATCTTTTCTTTTTTCAAGTATGGTTTATAGGTTGATTGGATTTTAACATGAAATTACATTGTTTGGTTGCTGAGAAATTTGCTCCCAGGATGATTTTCTGTGAGAAAGTATTCAAATGTTAATTAGGCCACTTCAAAATTTTCCTCAAATTTGAGTAGAAGGTTGAATAATTGCAGATTGGTAAATTTTGAGTAAACTCAATTTGGTATACCCAAATATAAATTTGATATAGGTTTGAGTCAAAGGATTGGAGATGCCTTTGCTTATGCAAAGTGTGTAGGGCTATAAAACGGATCAAGTTATTTGCGTTCGGCTCCTCTTTAGCTCTTCGAAATTGACTTTCTATGTTAACAATCCAAACTTCAATACACTTTAAAACTCATTAAGTTATTGAGACAATGACTTGATAAGCTTCTATGCACTGTAAAAACCCAAACTAGTTAAAGCTTGGTTCATTATTGATTTTATTGAAGCTTGTTTGAGATTTACTTATCAACAAATCAAACTTGAACACATTTTAAAATTTGTGAAGATTTCAAACTAAACATCAACAGTCTAAATGTATGATTCCTTTTCATAACCAATAAAAAAGGGTATGATTCTTTTTTTTTTTAAATATAGTTAAATAGGGTTTAGGGTGTCAACGATAACAGAATCTTGTTTTTTTAGCCAATGCATTACACATGATGAGCCAATAGTTTAGAAGATTTGTTTGTTTCATGAGCCAATGCATAATCTATCTTTATTCCCTAGGGCCAAGTAATGCTATGAACTGAAATGGCATACACAATGCTCGATGTAACATGGCATACACAATGCTCTAACATGCAACATAGCATACGCAATGCTATGAACTGAAATGGCATACACAATGCATAATGGACTTACACCAACATGAGTGGACCTCAGCCGCACTCACATCAGTGGCCATTAGATGAAAATGAGACAACCGAAATGCGTGCACATATGCACGAATACCGAGGACCGAACCTAAGGCATCAAATGCCACTCTACCAAAGCATGGCAAGGGATGAAAGATGGCATACAAACATGCAATTTCCAGCACTGAAATATGATGCGCAATGGTCCCGAATCATGGAAATATGGCACCCAATGCATGAAAGAGGCCCCAAAACTCAAAACTAGACAAATGCATTGAACCACAAGTATGCAGAGCAAGCATTATTTGGCCATGAGGCATGAAAATAGAGCCAAGGCAGTCCAAAATAAGCACAACATCAATTCCAAGCATGGCCCAAAAGTGCTAACATGAAGGGCTAAAACAACATGCAACCTAGGCTAGTAAGCATGGTTTACATGGCATGTATATGAAGCATAAGAGAGGTCACTAAACCAGCCCAAAATAGTAACACAGCATGTCAAATAAACCCCAAATAACCACTGAAATACATCCAATGCATGCAAAAATGATGAGCTCCTTTGGAGGGCCATGCAAGGGGTTACTCAACACATACAACAAGAACACTTAACATGGTAAAACCAACTCTGGAAATCAATTATGAAAGCCCTAAAACTCACCAAAAAGGCCTTGAAATGGGTCAAGGAAGCATGCAATGAAAGGTCCTCTTGAAAGGCCTTGAGGAGGATTGTTCCACACATGCATGGGGGACACAAAATATGGTCAAAGAGGCTCTGGACAGAGCTAAGGAAGACCTTGAAACTCACCAAATTGGGCCTAAAAAGTGACTTCACAACATGCAAGTAAGGGGCCCTTTGGAAGGCCAAAAGGGCCAACAAACAAGACAATGAGAGAGGGGGTCACCCCCCTCTGATTTTAGCTCTCAAACACACATCTAAGCCACTGAAAATCCACTGGATTTGGATTTCAGTGGCGAAGAGGCCAAACCAAGGCCAATGCGAATGCCCTAATGCATAGCGCTAATCATGAGGAAATGAAGCATTCTAAGAGGAAGATGACCTGAAACAGAAAAATTCCCTTAATCAAACTTCAAGAGGGGCTCAAAATAAGACTTTTTTTAGTTCATGGAAAATCTTGAAAATGCTTGTAATTAAGGCTAAGATATCATGCAAAATAAGCCCTTAAAGAGAGATGAAGCATACAAGGATGTAGGAGACCTCAAAAAGAAAAGTATCCTTAATCAAACTTCAAGACGAGCTCAAAATAAGACACTTTACAGTTTATAACAAAACCCAGAAATGCTTGCAAATAGGTCTAAGCTATGGAGCAAAATAATGCAAGAAAAGGGGAAATGGAGACTTACCGTTGTAGCATAGCAATGCAGCAACTTCTGGACCAAGTTGGTGAACCTTCAACCCCTGCAAATCAGTCCCAAAGTGCTAGAATGGATGGTGGAGGTGGTAGGCTATGAGGTGTAGTGTAAATGACCAAGAACAAGGGTGTTTTGAGCTTGGATGAGAGAGATATGGAGAGTTGTATGTATATGCCTCAGTTGTTTTTTTTTCTAACCCTTGAAAATGGAGATGGAGGCTTGGTTTTATAGAGGAGAAGAGCTAAGGCTTCTTGGAGAAGCCTCAAGAGAGGGTCAAAGCTTCTCCAAGAAGCTTAACCAAAAGGGCCAAGCTTCCTCAAGAAGCTTGACAAAAGAGTCAAGCTTCCCTAAGAAGCTAAGCAAGAGGGTCAAAAACAACTTAAGAAGACCAAACAAAGGGTTAAAATCTCGGACAGTGGGTCAAATGCTTCACACTTGGCACAGCTGTGAAGCACTTGGGAAGGCCAAAAAGTAGGTCAAGGTGAATTTCTGGTTGGCCATACCAGAAAGGTGGCCTCCCAGATGAGTAGAATACAGCTGCGGGGTGAAAAACCAGAAAAAGTGACCCAGGAGAGGGAAAAACTAGCTTTCTAGCAAGGTTCAAAAGGGTCAGGAAGAAAAGCTGGTCGGCCTACCCGTATTGGTGGCCTCCCAAATGAGTTCAACACAATGCTGGTATGGGAGACCAGAAATTGTGATCCAAAAGTGGGAAAAATCAGCTTTCTGTCAAGAAAATCGGCTAGAGGAGAGAGAAAATATTTTTCAAAATAATTTCAGGTCTCCCACTATACTACCACCTTCCAAACAATGAAAATAGGGTCCATGCCAAATATGAACCCTAACCGATGCAAAACGAGGGTTCGGGGGCCAAAACGCGCGGCCCGAGGCCTCGAAAACAGGTTGTTAGGCACTAGAGGTGGCGTACGACCACGAAGGTGGTCTCTCGGGCCACAGTGTCCCTCTATAGAGAGGAAACAAGGCGTGTGCCAAAAACTGGAGCAAACAGAGGTAGTTAAATGGTCCCGAACCGAGGCACACGGCCGACGGCTCCGAAAATCGGAAATTGGTCTCCAAACGGAACAAATGGCCTACGACCACGAAACGTAGCCTACGGCCACTGAGAGATGGTCTACGAGACCTCTCTCTCCTTTTGAAAAAAGAAAATAGAGAAAAAAGGACCTGGTTCGCAAACCGAGACAAAGCACAAAAGAGTCCCGAAGTCTGGAGGCAAGGCTCGCAGTCGAGACTCTGAAACCTCAGAACGAGCACAATATGCATCATCACCGAGCGCTCAATTGGTGACGTCTGAGTCTTAAGGTCGGTCAAAAATGGGGTGTTTACAGTTGCCCCTCTTTGACAGAACTCGGAAGTCATAAGTGACGGGAGTGAATGTCAAAGCCCAGAGACGACCCATTTTTGACAAGGCCGAAGACTTAGACAAACAGGCGAGATAAACAAAGATGTGCCCGAAGGCATGCCCGTAGGCGGGGGCAAAATGCAGAATGATATTGTAGACGTCCCCGAACACCCCGGGAGGAACGAGCTCCCGTTCCGTTCATTTGGGGTCACTACAGCTCAGGACTCTCAAATTTGTCACGGTTCTAAGTCTGAACCAAAGAGTCCAAATCCGGCAAATCGTTTTGAGAAAACAGATTTTTGAAAGAAGTGCCAAACATGGACTGCTTTGCCAGATACAGAGTCGCCACCTAAATATTTTATTTTTGGGAAATTTAGGAAACCCTGACTCGTTGCCTAAGGCCACGTGTCTGTCATCACCAAAGTTGCCTCGGCTCGTGAACTTGCGTACGATTGGGGAAGGTCACTTCGTGAGCACCCCCGCTCGCCCGATCAAAGATCGGCCTCTACTAATCATGATATCTATTTTTGAAAACTTTGTGTGTTCTTATTCCGGTTATTAGCCTAGGTTACTATGTGATGCGCACAACATACAAGTATAGACTGGATCGCCTGAATTGGAACAAAACATTTCATGTTCGTTTATTTGAAAGATGGTTTGCTACTCGCAAGTAGGCTTAAAATGCAGATTTTGCCACTTGCAGGTGGGCTTAGGAAAAGATGGTTTTGCCACTATCTAGTGGGCTTAAAACAAACATTTGATGATTTGTTCCAATCCAAATAACCCAACCTTCACCCATAGGCATTCAGGCAGTTATATCACATAAGTAATTAGCCTCATGGTAAGCATGCTATTCATGGCATTCACTCACACGCATGCAAGGATGCTGAAGCATAAAACTTACCGAGTACTCCAAGCCAAAACAGACATTCATTAGAAATCTATGCATGAATCCTAAGTATACAGAAATGCCTAATGCAACACATGCAAAATGCAACTATAGCAGGCTCGGCTATTCTAAACATGGCATATGGAATGCTACAACTAACATGTATTCAATTTGGAATTGAAATACAAATGCAGTTAGTATGATGCGCCGAGCCCGGTGCATGCAAAACAGATGAATGATGCAAACATGCTGTCATACTGTATGCTAATTGAAATATGCCCTAATCTAACCATCATAAGCAGGTAAATAAAAGGGAGAAAGACGTGGGGTTGGAAGACATACAACACACACACGCACACTTATTACAGTTGTGCCCTCGCGCAGAGGGTCCGAATAAATATACAGTCCTGAATAAAAGAATATTACAGTCCAAATATTGTACAAATTCCTAATTAATTAACAAATTAACTAAGAAAACTGTAAACTGGCATGCAAGCCAGGGACTGCCTTGACTCCGCTTCGGATTGATGAATGATGCATGCCCGGGTTGCCTTTGCGCGAAAATCCACTGGGATGCCCCAATTAGCCTCTGTTTACACCTTTTCTTAAAATGCGTGCCAGACTCCGAAAAGTTGCTCATTCTTCATTTTGCTGCAACAGAGAGCAGGAGAGGGGCATGGCAATGTATTTTCACAGATATATGCATGCCTCGATCCTCGCGCCACCAATCACGCATACCGATGCATGATGGCCGAGGAGTCAAAATGTGCAACTTAATATAGAATGAATGCACGTGTAAACACAACAAGAACCTAACTCCATCATGGGTAATCCGGAGTGTCGGTGACTTGGAATTGAGACACGTTCCGTCACTCGGAGTACGGAACGCACCTCGTTTCCCGTGCCCGGGCTAACTCCTATCCCGAACACGATGCAATATGCATGATATGCATGAATGCAACTAAGATACAGCCTAGTATGCACAATGCTATGAAAATGAGATGTCTCGAAATGCGTGCACACGGGCACGCAAACCGAGAAAATGACAGAATGCGATGCAAATGACATGGAAATATGATATGGGCTTACACTAACATGAGAGAGCCTCAGCCACACTCACATAAGAGGCCGATGGATGAAAATGAAGTGCCTCGAAATGCGTGCACACGGGCACGCAAACCGAGGCAATGGCATACGCAATGCAATATGGCTAAAATGGCATATAGAATGCAACATGGACTTATACTAACATGAGAGAGCCTCAGCCGCACTCACATAAGAGGCCGATGGATGAAAATGAAGTGCCTCGAAATGCGTGCACACGGGCACGCAAACCGAGGCAATGGCATACGCAATGCAATATGGCTAAAATGGCATATAGAATGCAACATGGACTTATACTAACATGAGAGAGCCTCAGCCGCACTCACATAAGAGGCCGATGGATGAAAATGAAGTGCCTCAAAATGCGTGCACACGGGCACGCAAACCGAGGCAATGGCATACGCAATGCAATAGCATGGAAAATGATATGCAAACATGCTAATGGAATTTCAGCACTGAAATGTGGGGGAAAACAGCCCCGAAATGAGGCGAAAGTGCACCCGATGCATGGAATCTCTCCCGAAATGCAAAATTAGGCACATAGAATGAACTACAGCTATACAAAGCATGCATAATTGGCACATGGAATGAAAAGACAGAAGCAAGGCAGCCCCAAAATAAGCATTTTCCAGTACAAATCATGGCCAAACAGCAAACATAGATAGGGCAAAACTAGTATGCAAAAATGGCCCTAAATATGAGATTATGAAGCAACTCACAGCTTCTGACTCCAAATAGGTTAGGGCCCTTCAACAACATTGAAGAGAGGCCCAAAATAAGCAACTTTACAGAACTGTAAAAACTCCAAAAACAAACATAGATATGGCTAAGCTCTTATGCAAGAAAATGGGTCAAAAGGTGGCCAAAGAGGCAAGTGGTATATGCAAAGCCCAAACTGAAAAATTTCCTTCTACAACATTGAAGAGGGACCAAAAATATGCACATTTACAGTTTATGGAAGCCCCGAAATCAGTATACAAACATGCTAGAAATGCAATGCAAAATGAGGCTCAAAAGTGGCTATAACATGAGGTATACAAATCATTCACCAAACAAGCAAAGACCCTTAATAAAACATGTTAATAAGGTCAAAATAAGGCCACTTTCAGTTCTGATCATGGTCCAAAAATAGAAAAATGATAGGCTAGTGAAGCATGCAAGAATATTGACATACAAGGAGATATTGAAGCAAGTGTGAGATAGGATTCTCAAAGAGGGTTGAGCCCTTCAAAAAACATGTAGAATAACTCAAAATAGACCTAGTTTCAGTTAATGTCGGAGCCTAAAACCGTAAGCAAGATGGCTAGAGGAATGGTGCAAAAATGAGCTAGAAAAGAGGGAAAGTGGACTTACCCTTGAAGGCCAATGCTTTTGTTGCTTCTTGGACCAACTTTGATGACTCTAAGCTGCTGGAATTCCTCCCCTTGCTGCTGGAATGGAGTGGTGGTGGTAGAGCTTGATGATGATGAAGAAATGGAGCCAAGACTTGAAGGAAATGGAGAGATATGTATCTATATCTTCAAAGCAATTCTTCTAACCCTTTTTCTAGAGTTGGGAGGCTCTCTATATGGACAAGAGATGGATAGAAGAGTCTAGCCAAAGTGGAGGGAAAATGAGGCTTCTTTTTCCTCCAAAAGGGTCCCCCGGATGTAGATATTTTTGGGGGAAAACCAAGGCACAGCTGGAATGTACTCAACCTGAAAAAGCAGGCTGGCCTGGCATTTTGGCTGCAGGTGGCCGGCCGGCCACTTCCCCTAGCCGGCCGGCTAGGTCAAAGGGAAAAAAGTGGCCGGCCACCCCCTAGGATGAAGCCCCAGAAGTTAGCTTTCCAATGGCGCAAACCTTGCATTAAAATTCCTCCTATAGAAAAAGCTATGCCCTTTTCGGTGAAGCCGCGCAGATTCGGTCCAACCAGACTTCAACCAACCACATCTCCCCCCCCCCGGACTTGGACTTGGGAGATTCTTGAGTGCAAAATGAAGCCCCGGAAGTAAGATTTCCAATGGTGGTGGCCTCATCTTAATTCCTCTTGTGCAAAGAGTTACGCCCGTTTCGGTGAAGCCGCGCAAATTTTTCTCCTTCCCGGATTCATGCTGAACCACTTTTGACCAAAAAGAAGTTGGCTTTTCAGCAAAATTTCTGGCCTCCCACCCTCCTACAAGCTTTCTAACAGTGAAAATAAGGTCTCCACCAAAAATGAGCCCAAACCGATGCAAAATGAAGGTTCGGGGGCCAAAACGAGCAGCCCGAGGCCCCGAAAACTAGCTGTTAGGCACCGGGAGTGGTGTTCGACCACGAAGTGGGTCTCTCAGACCTCAGTGTCTCTCAAAAGGGAGAAAATAAGATGTATGCCAAAAATCAGAGCAAATGGAGATGGTTAAGCGGTCCCGAACCGAGGCACACGGCCTGACGGTTCCGAAAACCGGGAACCGGGCTCCGAAATGAGAAAAATGGCCTACAGCCACAAAATGTAGCCCACGGCCACTGAGAGATGGTCTACAGGACCTCTCCCTCCCCTCAGGAAAAGAAACAGAGAAAACCGAGTCTGGTTCGCAAACCGAGGCAAGGCACAGAAGAGGGTTCGGAAATCCGGAGGCAGGGCTCACGGCCGCGACTCTGAGACTTCTAAATGAGCGCGATATGCAACATCACCAAGCGCTCAATTGGTGACGTCTGAGTCTTAAGGTCGATCAAAAATGGGGTGTCTACAGATATGCCCAAAGCCGGACATAACTCATGATCATGCAAAGCAGCAAGCTGTAATGAAGCAAGTATTCATAATAGATGCAACGGTTTTAAGTAAGAATGCAAAGCAACGACTACATTTCATGCAGTTTAAGAATGCGGAAAATTATTCAATTCTCGCTACGTCTCACACGGAGAAGATACAATACCTGCACGGCTCGTCTGGTCGCACCAGCATCAAATGAACCGTACATATAATATCGTGCCTGGAAGAGAGAGAAACTTAACAAGCACAATATATGTTCAATGCTATATCGAATGCAAATGAACATGGTTCCGATGAGAAAGTGCATCGCAATGCAAGAAGAAACGTGTGTGACAACGCAAGTTAAACATGGAGGCGTGACAATACCAATGAAACATGCACGACAATGCAAGTGGCGTGCATGAGAATGCAAGTGACGTGCATGACAATGCTGGATAAGTGCAAACTTGAACGCATATTTGACACAAAACAACGAGCAAAGAAATGCGAGTTTCGACGGGGCGACTCAATCGCGGCCTCCGGTTTACCTCCCGGAAGGGTCACAACATATTCACAAAGGATACACCTTGCTCTTGACGAGTAACGATGAAACACGCATCGAAAGTTGGAGTTGAAGTTCCCGCCGAGGGATTTCGCGACAAAAAGTGCACTTTCTTTGTACTTTCTTGAGTGCCGGGGACTTCGATCACTACCAAAATTTGCAGAGACCTTGGAGACCACCTTGGGAACACCACCGACCAGGTTTGGAGTCCACTGGAGGCCACCGACTAGGTTTGGTGAAGAGGGGTGGTCGGCCTACCAGAAAAGGTGGTCGGCCGACCACCTAGACAGAATCCGGGGCAGTTTAGTACTTTCACCCTCATTTCTTTAAATCCATTCGGCCAAAGCTTTATTCCTCACAACTTCAGATCCGAATTCACCTTCTCCTCCTTCCTAGACCATTTTCTTCCTCAGATCCGTGCTCTATACGCGTTTTCCAACGCCCCACGCAAAGTTGTTTCGCGAAAACTTTCAGTTCTCTTCACTTTGAACCAATTAAATTTTGATTTCGATGCTTCTTTCTCCATTTTCACCACTTGAGGTAAGTTTGTCTCAATATTTGGAACATTTTCCAATGCCCCACGCAAAGTTGTTTCGCGAAAACTTTCAGTTCTCTTCACTTTGAACCAATTAAATTTTGATTTCGATGCTTCTTTCTCCATTTTCACCACTTGAGGTAAGTTTGTCTCAATATTTGGAACATTTTCTTGGGAGTTGACTTTTGTTGACTTTTTCATTTCCTGAGAGTTGACTTTTGTTGACTTTTTCCAATTTTGGCTCATTTTGCTCATTTTTGCTCATTTTTCGAGATGGCGGGTCATTTCCCTTATGGCGGAGGTCCTCCCGGTGCCAGAGGTGATCCAGACATCATGTCCTTACCCCCGAGGATTTGGCCCTTCGATCCCGAGAGGTATCACCCTCGAGAGCATATCCTTCCCCGGGCCATTTTCTACCATTTTACTAATTTTGATGATCGAGCACCCGTGGATCTGCAATTGCGAGACCCGGAGTCCCACCTCTCTCATCAGGCACGGGAGGTATGCACCTCACTTTTACGTTTTTCGCAATGTATTATGCATTTTCTATGCATTTCATGCTTTCGCTATGTTTATCTGCTCATTTTAGCACACAACTTGTCCTGAACACTTAGTCTATCATACAACATTCCGTTTGTATCTTGAACACACAGCTCAATCACGTGAATTTCTGAACACGCAGCCCACATGTTGATTGTGAACACACAACACACACTTGTTGAGAGCTGAACACACAGCCCAAACTTTGAATTTTTGAAGTCTGAGCACGCAACCCAAACACTTGATGTTGAACACACAGCTTGAACTTTGAGATGAACACACAGCCCACTGATTTTGAAATCTGAACACACAGCTCAAATACTTGACGTTGAACACATGGCTCGAATTTTGAGATGAACACACAGCCCACTGATTTTGAAATCTAAACACACAGCTCAAATACTTGACGTTGAACACACGACTCGAATTTTGAGATGAACACATAGCCTACTGATTTTGAAATCTGAACACACAGCTCAAATACTTGACGTTGAACACACGGCTCGAATTTTGAGATAAACACACAGCCCACTGATTTTGAAATCTGAACACACAGCTCAAATACTTGATGTTGAACACACGGCTTGAACTTTGAGATGAACACACAGCCCACTGATTTTGAAATCTGAACACACAGCTCAAATACTTGACGTTGAACACACGGCTTGAACTTTGAGATGAACACATAGCCCACTAATTTTGAAATATGAACACACACCTCAAATACTTGACGTTGAACACATGGCTCGAACTTTGAGATGAACACACAGCCCACTGATTTTGAAATCTAAACACACAGCTCAAATACTTGACGTTGAACACACGACTCGAATTTTGAGATGAACACATAGCCTACTGATTTTGAAATCTGAACACACAGCTCAAATACTTGACGTTGAACACACGGCTCGAATTTTGAGATAAACACACAGCCCACTGATTTTGAAATCTGAACACACAGCTCAAATACTTGACGTTGAACACACGGCTTGAACTTTGAGATGAACACACAGCCCACTGATTTTGAAATCTGAACACACAGCTCAAATACTTGACGTTGAACACACGGCTTGAACTTTGAGATGAACACACAGCCCACTAATTTTGAAATATGAACACACAGCTCAAATACTTGACGTTGAACACATGGCTCGAAATTTGAGATGAACACACAGCCCATTGATTTGGATGAACACACAGTCCACACTTGTTGAAAGTCGAACACGCAGCCTAAACTCTGAGTTTCTGAACACACAGCCCAAATTTGAGGTGAACGCACAGCACACACTTGCATTTGTACACAGCTCACAGCATTGTATCTGATTTGGTTTGCACACAGCTCATACATTTCATTTGCACGCAGTTTATTCATTTCATTCTGAAACTGAATACATGTGTTCATTATGAATGCATGTGTCTTCCCGTGTCACACGAGGATATGGCTCCATTGTTGCGAGGGAGTGGTACACAGAGCTCCTGGAGGCCGTCCGTGATTGGGTTGACCAGGCAGGGTTCGGACCCTTTTGCACTGGGATATCTCACTATCTTGCTAGCAGGACATTGATGGGGGCTCTTGTAGAGAGATGGTGGGACACCACCAACTCCTTCCATTTCTCGGCCACTGGGGACATGACTATGACCCCGTACGACTTTGCTGTATTGACAGGCCTTGACGTGGGAGGCTGGGCGATCCCTTACGATGAGGATATGGGCAAGTGGGAGGCCGCCTGGATCTATCTATTGGGAGCTCGCCCACCGGTTGACAGAGCATTAGGCAGGGTCCAATATACTTGGTTCTCCACACATTTCAGGAGGACTGAGCCCGAGACTCCCGAGGAGACAGCGCAGTACACTCGAGGTTTTTTGATGTTCCTCATCGGGACCACTTTGTTCTCCGATAGGGGGAACACTGTCGGGCTTTATCTACTGAGTGCCCTGGTAGACCTCGCATGAGTCAGTCAGTATGATTGGGGTGGCGCTGGCTTAGCTACCATTTATTACTACATGAGCGCGACCTCCCACGGACGGGGGAACATAGTCGGTGGCTACTGGAGAGCCTGGGAGGTATTTTCTGCCCTCTTGATTTACATTTATGCTTTTTGTTATCTGTACACTGCACGCACGGCACACTTTACATTCTGTATGTTGCATTCTGTTATCAGCATTCCCCATTCTCTTACATTCTGCATTCACGTTCTGCACTCAGCATTCTGTATTCTGATGGCTATCGCCTTGTTTTTCACAGCTCTGGGTTTTCACGTACTTTTCGACGCTGGCTCTGGAGCTCAAGGTGGCGGTGCCTTTCACGATCCTTTATTCACTTGTATTCGAGGGCCAGTATTGGCCGAGGGCCTGAGAGACTCTGCCTTACTTGCGGCAGTATTTTGACACAGTGCGGCCGACAGAGGTAATTCAAAACTCTCAGTTCTCCATGTTTTCGTCTTTGATTCATCTTGCACATTTACGATTTCTAATCAGCTTATGCATTGGTTATCCGCAGATCACATGGCAGCCCTGGGCGCCCTTGGATGAGAATACCCGATTTCAGCTTGCTGGGGGGTGGGCCGCTTCCCAGTACAGGATCTTATTTGAGGGGCCTGTTGGTAGAGCCTGGTTTCTGGGGGATCACTTCATGCGCCAGACAATAGGCTACCCTCATCAGGATATCCCCTCAGCACCTCCGGTCGATATGCGGTCTACTGAGGGGCTCACTCCCTAGGATGTCGTTAGTGCCATGTTGGGTACAGATGTATTGCTACATTTAGAGGAGGGGGACTATGCGACCTACCATCATACATACTTGATGCCCCCATTGACAGGTGTTCGTACTCCCACGAGGAGGCCTACTGGCATGCCATCATCGAGCCGACCCCAGGCTGTAGATGTCCCTTCAACCAGCAGAGCCGGCACATCGAGAGGTGGGGCTGGGACTGGTTCCCCCTATCCCCCCGACTTACCATCATGCCGGATGGCCAGACATTCCGACCGAGTTGACGTGTTGGCGATACGGGACTTCCTACCCGATTTCGATAGAGCCCCCTATGCCTGATCACCGATACATCAGCGATCCTGACTCACCACCGGTATGCTCCACTATTTTTCATTTATCACCCAGATATTTAGACACTCATTTATTCATTGATGATTTGAGCTTGTATCTGCAGCCACCTAGAGAGTACATGGAGGGGATGCTCGGATTGGTGGCCTCACTTGAGGGCATGGTCTTGCGGAGGGAGGCACAGTTGTCCATCCTCGGTGTCTCGGTACTCTTAGTTTTCTTGCATTTATCATACTTCTGATGACATACTGAACTTGAACATTTCACTGCATTGATTGTCTGTATGTGTAGATCACATCTGACACACACCTCATTCATGTACTATATCTGCATACATCCACTCTATGTACCTTTCTTGTCTGTGTGTCTGATATACATATTTTGGCTGATGTATTCGAATTGCACTCTTTCTTTTCAGATGCCTCCGCTATATACTGAGCCGCAGGTCGGGCCATCTAGGCCTTCCCGGGGAGTTGGGAGAGAGGGTTCGACTCGCGGCTGAGGCAGACACAGAGCACCTGTTGTGGATGAGGAGTCCAGCGAAGAGAAGGAGCCTGCACATCCCCAGTCAGAGACATCCGCCGGCAGAGAGGAGGACTCTGGCTCCGGTTCCGGTAGTGGAGATGAGGCTAAGGAGGATTTCGAGGGCGGCGACTCCGATTCCGACAACGATGATGGTGCAGAGGCTGTTTCACAGAAGAGAACGAAGAGGGCCTCTTACTCTTATGCTTGATAGCACTGATGCAGTTGTTCCCTGCTTTATTTTCCTTTTTTACTAGTAGTTGTAGCACATTGTACACTATTAGGCTGTTTTATTTTTTGTAAAACTTGTACCCTTGTTGTAAAATGTTGTAACAAAGAAAGCATGATGGAATGAAACAGCTTTTTGAAAAAGTGTTGTATTTTATGTTCTCAGCATTGCATCGCATTGTTTTGCACGAAAATGAGAACGAATGGAATTGTGCACTGAAAATTGCCAAGTCAGGTAATGAACCGACACAACAAACTAAACAATCAACTTACTAAGAAATGACACATACTTAGCAAGTTTACAAGTCAATAAACAAGACATAACAATGTTGATTAAACAAAGAGTAACAACTTAATATACAAAACTCAGCGGTTCGACAAAACTTAACAACAACTTAACAACCCGACAAACGAAACAACAACTCGATAAGCAAAACAACAACTCGGTAAGCAAGACTTAACAACAACTCGATAAACAAAATGCATTTCGGACGATCTGGGTGACGGAACGCATCCGAAACAGAGAAAAATTCGCACCTTCAACACTCCCGATGCATGGAAATGCTACGAACTCTCTTCCAGAAGCTAGGACAAGACCAAAGCCACACTTCTCTCCATGGCCGACCACCTAAGGGAGCTGGCCGACCAGTTTTTTTCAATGAAGACCAAAGGGGTGGTCGGCCTACCAGAAAAGGTGGTCGGCCGACCACTTAACTTGGCAACCATCAGTTTGTTGACACGTGTCCCCCAAACAGTGCCTTATCCTCTATAAAAGTCCCAGCTTCGTGGTTCATTCATTTTATCTCAGTTTTGCATCAAAATAGAAGCGTTTCTCATCCAAAATCTCAAAGCTTGGATTGTTTCTCTAGATGGCTCGGAAAAGTTGAACTTCCGGGGCTTTGGCTTGAATGTACTATTCACGCTGGGCCGTACTCCGCTACATCTTCCTTTCCTCCACGCCGCGGCAAGGTTTTGGAATCCGGTAACACACGTCTTTAGCTTTAGCGGGCAAGAGATGTGTCCTACCTTCGAGGATTTCCGAGTTTTGATGGAATCCGAGCGCAACGAGAAAATCTTGCCTCAACTCCGATTTGGCCACGTCCACGCCCGAGGACGAATGTGCGGCCTCACTTTGCATGATGCTCGATCATTGGTTCAAGACGGGGAGCTGGACATCCCAAGCTTGGTTCGCTGGTTTTCTGATGCTGGTGACCGCGGTGACCATCATTGGCAGGGCTATCGGCGACACGTGCTTTGCCTATGCTTGCTGTCTCACTTCTTGCTTGCCCCGGGCTCCGATGGATTCAATGTTCGGTTGATTGAGGTTGCCCAAGGTTTGAAGGAGGGCAAGAGTTGCATCGCCATGACATTGGCTGAGACATTGATGGGCTGAGAAGTTTTTCATTGCCGGGAGACGGCTAGGCTTGCGGGGAGCCCACTACTATTGCAGGTAATGTTTCCCACCTAATCTCACATATGTATAGCTCACATCACTCAGCCCTCAGGCTCGGTTTTTCTCACAAAACCCTTTTCTTTCTTTTTTCTCATCGTACATCTCTCTATTCTTTATTCTCTCATTTTTCATCCCTCTCCAGGTGTGGTTGATGGACAAGTTACAGATTGTGGAGCCTTGCCCAGCATATTCAAGTCGCGGCTACTTTTTTTGACAACACCTGGTCGATGCCCTGGATGAGGGGTGGTGGTACAACTGGATGTGTAACTTGACTGCGGACAACATTACTTGGCGGTGCCCTTGGCTCAACCTATCGGCAATAAGTTACAGCATGTCCCAACAGGCCGGGATCCAATTGATTGGCATGACACACTGTGTCTTCTACTTTCCGTTCTGATTCCAACGCCAGTTCGGCCATGATCAGACTTGCCCGCCAGAGGGGATAGAGTACCTGGCCGCATTCCCAGTCTGAGGCGCACAGCTTGCCCAGTATGCCATAGCATGGAGGACTAGAGAACTCCCGGCCCCCGCTCCCACTTTCAGTTGCGCCTTGTCTGATGAGTGTTTGGATTGGCTCAATGAAGAGGCACATGAAGGGCCCACTTTGGCATCGGAGGCTTCGACCAGCTCTAGGAGGGGGCGCAGGAACACCTGACTTATCCATGCCCCGGATTTATTGCTTCATTAGTACTTTCAAGTTTTCTTTATGAATGTAATAAAAAACAACTTCAATTTGTATGTAAGAGCAGGAGAACTCTATATTGAAATCAATGAAATTGAAGGTTGTGGCTACTGAAAATTTTCCGCTTTGGTCCAAAAATGGTCTAAGTTGTAAAAAGATTAATTTTGAACAAAGTCAACTTTCATTAAAACTTTTCAAAACCATTTTTGATATGGATCAGAACTGGACATGCCTGAAATCTGTCACTGAGATGCACAAACTCGGATCCTAGCAACTGAAAGTTGCCCCTAGTCTGAATAGTACCGCGGCACTGCAAAGCAACGGAAAGTTGCCCCTAGTCTGAAAAGCACTGCACCGGAGATCCTGACCGAACTCTTGAATGCTGAATAGACAAAGATGGCCGAGATGATCAAATGGACAAAGTTGATCGGGGAAAAGTTTATGGCTGAACTTCAAGATGAAGTTGCCTACGTATCCCAAAGATGGGAATCAAGCCTTACGTAGTTCAGGCTCAGGTTCACTCGAGTATTTTCACTCTCCTTTTACGCTCTAACTTTTGCCAAGGTCGCCCTTTGCGGGTTTTCAACCTTGCGAGCTCAGTTTTTATAATTTCAAATTTTGTGCTCTGACTTTTGCCTAGGTCGCCCTCTCGGGTTTTCGGCCTAGCGAGCCTCTCAGGGGTAATATTTCTTCAACTTGTCCATGTTGATCGGTTGGGAGAACTCTAGGCCATCCAGGTCCATCAGAACCACAGCTCCACCTGACTAGATAGACTTAATGATGTAGGGACTAGTCCAATTGGGTCTGAACCTACCCCTAGGATCGTGGATGGGAGCTCGGTTGTCCTTGAGCACCAAATCTCCTTCTTTTAGATTCCTGGACTTGACCTTCTTGTTGAAAGCCCATGCAATTCTGCGCTAATAACCTTGAACATGGTACAATGCTTGCAGTCTTCTTTCATCAAAGAGCATGAGTTCCTCAAATCTGCTCTGCTGCCAATCTGCTTCAGTTATCTGACACTCAGCCAGTACTCGCAAAGACGGAACCTCAATTTCAATAGGCAGAATGGCCTCCATCCCATAAACTAATGAATATGGAGTCACCCTAGTAGAGGTTCTAATTGAAGTTCGGTAGCCCCACAGAGAAAACGGCAGCTTATCTGGCCAATCTCGGTAGGTTTCCACCATCTTCTGCAGTATGTGCTTGATGTTCTTGTTGGAAGCCTTAACCGCTCCATTGGTTTGCGGCCGGTATGTGGATGACTTATGAAAAGGCACGTTATGTTTCTCCAACAAGTTAATCACTTCCTTCTTGAAGTGGGAACCATTATCTGAAATGACCTCGTTCGGGATCCCATAACGACAGATGATGTTGTCTCTGATAAACTTTGCAACATGCAATGCCTTCAACACCGCATAAGATTGGGCTTCAACCCACTTCGTGAAATAATCTATCGCGATTAGGATGAACTCATGCCCATTCGACCCTTTTGGAGTGACAGCCCCGATCACATCGATTCCCCTAACCGAAAATGGCCATGGCAAAGTCATATTGTACAGCTTCGACGGTAGAATGTTCATGCGGTTTGCATGGATTTGACACTTGTGGCATCGCCGAACAAAGCCGATACAATCCTCCTCCATGGTGGACCAATAATAACCTTGTCTGAGGATCTTTCGCGCTAGCATTACCCCGTTCATATGCTCACCGCATTCCCCTCCATGGATGACCTCCATCAGGCGTTTCGATTCTTCAGCTTCAACGCACAACTTATGCATTCCCAGATGACCTCTTTTATACAATTTACCTCCGCAGATGATGAACTGAACGGCCATTCTTCTGATTGCCCTTTTATCATTGGCATTTACCCCTAGTGGATATGCTTCCTTCTCCAAGAAATTCCAAATATCATAATACCAGGGGTTCTCATCCTGAACCTCATCTATAGCAGCAATTGACTCGTAAGCCGGCACAAATTTCTGGTCGATAATGACTGGACGCATCCGGACTCCAAACGGGATGTCTATCATGGAAGATAGAGTTGCTAGTGAATCTACGAACCTGTTGTTTTCTCTTAGTAAATAAGTGAAGTTTAGTTTCTCAAATCGAGGAATCAGCAGGTCCAAGGTTTGGTGATACATTATCATCTTTTCCTCTTTGACTTTCCAATCCCCCTTAGCTTGGGATACAACAAGGTTCGAGTCCCCAATGACATCCAACCGCCTTGCCCCTAGTTCCAGGGCTGCTTCTAAACCAGTAATGCATGCTTCGTACTCTGCTTCATTGTTCGAGACTTTGAATCGGAGTTTAAATGCTAAAGGGATACGAGAATTGTCGGATGCTATAAGCAACACCCCTATCCCATACCCATACTGGTTCGACGCTCCGTCAAAGTACATCGTCCAAGTTTCATTTTCGATATGCAAAATGGCCTCATCTGGGAATAAGTACTCAACTGCTTCACCTCCTTCCATTGGATGATCGGCTAAGAATTCTGCTACTGCTCTTCCCTTAACCGACTTGCGCGTCACATATTTCAGATCGAATTCGGAAAGCAACAGCAACCAACGAGCTAGCCTACCCGTAAGTGCTGGTTTCTCAAAGTGATATTTGATGGGATCTAATCGTGAAACCAACATTACGGAGTAAGCTAACAGGTAGTGCCACAGCTTCCTGGTAGCCCATACTAAGGCTAAGCAAGCCTTTTCCAACGGTGTGTAGCAAGTCTCATACTCCAGCATCTTCTTGCTCAGGTAGTAGATGGCTCTCTCCACTTTGTCCTCTGATTCTTACGCGAGCATGCAGCCCATCGTAGTCTCAGTTACTGAAAGATACAAAATCAACGGTCTCCCCGGCTCTGGTGGTGACAACACGGGTGGGTTCTGTAAGTATTCCTTGATTTGTTCAAAAGCAGCTTGGCATCAGCCGTCCCATTGGAATTTCTTTCCTTTCTTTAGGAGGCCAAAAAGTGGTTCACAAGTCAAGGTTAATTTTGAGATAAATCGTCTTATGAATTGCACTTTACCCAGAAAGCCTCGCACCTCCTTTTCAGTCCTTGGTAGTGGCATTTCTAGAATGGCCTTGATTTTGGAAAGGTCAACTTCGATACCTTTCTGCGTAATCAGAAACCCTATCATTTTCCCTGCTGTAATACCAAACGTACACTTCTAAGGATTCAGCCGCAACCGGAATTCTCTGATCCTTTGAAAGAACTTTTGCAAGGCGGTGTAGTGGCCCTCTCTTTCCTTGGACTTGACAATCATGTCGTCCACGTACACCTCAACCTCTTTGTGGATCATGTCGTGCAATATTGTGGTTGCGGCCCGTTGATATGTAGCTCCAGTGTTTTTCAGCCCAAATAGCATTACCCTATAGCAATAAGTCCCCCACGGGGTGGTGAATACAGTCTTTTCTCAGTCTTCAGGTGCCATCATTATCTGGTTGTAGCCCGAAAAGCCATCCATGAACGAAAGCAAAGCATGCCCTGCTGTGAAGTCCACTAACTCATCGATATGCGACAAGGGAAAGCCGTCCTTTGGACTGGCTTTGTTCAAATCCTTGAAATCCACGCATACCCGAATCCTACCATTCTTCTTTGGCACCGGAACGATGTTGGCCAACCAAGTTGGGTATTCGGATACCAGCAGGAAACCTGCGTCAATTTGCTTGGTGACCTCTTCCTTAATCTTGAGAGCCTAGTCCGGGTGAATCCTTCTGAGTTTTTGTTTAATGGGTCAGGCCTCGGGGTCAAGAGGGATCCGGTGCTGTACAATCTCAGGATTGATTCCAGGCATGTCTTCGTAGGACCATGCGAAAATATCTTTGAAATCTTTTAATAAAGCGACTAAGCGCTCGCGTTCCTCCGAAGACAACGTGGACCCGATCTGGACCAGCCGCGGGTCCTCCTCAGTACCAATGTTCGCAGTAGTGATTTCATCCATTAAGGGTTTAACAAATCTTTCCTGCTCTTGTTCAATTAAGCGTTGCAAAACCAGAGGAATTTCTTCCTCGTCGTTTTCATCAAAATTTTGAAAGTCTGAGTTAATGCAATAAATCAAGGGCACAGAAAAGTACTCAGAAACCACAGCCACATCATTCTCATTAAGCACATCCAAATCGTCCGATTCTTCAGTTACAACAAACTCAAAAGAGAAAGAAAAAGACGACCTGGACAGGACTGTGGTATCTAGGTTGTCACCCCCTGGAATACCGGACTCAGACTCAGTCGAGCTGGAACCTGATTCCGACTCAACAGACTCGGTGGAATCAGATTCCGGCTCACTACCTAACCCAGCGCTGCTTAAGAAAAATCCCTCTTCATACTGCCAAATGAGAGAGGGTGCGATAGATGCATCCAAAATGTTTGCTGGTAGGCCCGCAGCTGTTTCATTCCCGATCACGCATACCGAGAAGTTATCCCCCAAGCACTTCTGTTCGATCGGAGGATCTGAAAGTAGACACGCCAGCGCTACCCCTATTTCACTTCCGGCATCCTCAGACTCTACTTTCTTGCTCTGCTCAGCCTCAGCTAATGGGTCTGTCTGCTCTTTGGAAACGTCATCCCTGGATAACTGCAGGTCAAAGAAGATCTCAAACCCCGGCACGCACTTCCTTTTCGTGTTCAACCATGGTTCCGGGAAGCCGCAAAATGGAAAGTCCTCCCCCTCTCGGACGAAGCGTCCGTTTAGGGTACCCTGGATGGGTCGGTGCATTAATTCATAAGGCTTCCTGGCCTTCTTTGCTCTGGTTCTCCCAGCCATCTCCTTACCTTTCTTTATCCAATCCTCCTTGGTGGGCAGATAACCCAAACCAAAAGTATGCGGGTTGTGTGGCACTTCGGCCAACGCTGCAACACTCTTCCGGCCGCTCTTTTCCAATCCCATCCCGGGGATGTGTTGAAGCTTGTTCATGAGGTATACTGATTGAGCACTGGCATACACCCCCTCATTAACAGCCAAAATGTTCTGCACGACCCGGGCCTCAGCTAGAGTGAAACCGGATAAGAACACATCCTCCATACCGTGCTCAATTTTCAGGACTGGCGTAGATACTTCTGGTGGTGGATGGATCGACGAATTTCCAAAAACAATGGCCACTCCTTTCCCATGGGGGTATTTCACCATCTGATGCAAGGTGGACGAAACTGCCTTCATCTGGTGCAACCACGGCCGTCCCAAAAGCAGATTGAACGTCGCAGGAACTTCCAAGACGTGAAAGTCAATCTCACGTTGTCCCGGCCCAACCTTGGTCTGAATTTTCACTGTCCCCATTACTTTTCGGCTCGTGTTGTCATATGCCCGAATCACCTGGGCTGTCGGCGCAAAGTTTGCGGTTTTTAAATCGATTGCATATGCAGTTCTCGCCGGGCACACATTGATGGCGGACTCTATGTCAACAAGTACCACGGGTATCCATTTGTTTCTACACTCCACAGAGATATAGAGTAGCTTGTTATGGTTCGCACCCTCAGGTGGCAGCTCTTTGTCGGAGAAAGTCAACATCGGGGTAGCTCCTCCTGAAAAAACTAAGCCCACTAGCTGTTTGGGCGTGGTGTCTATTGAGAGCTTGGCCTTGTCCATGGCCGATAAGACAGCTTGTCGATGCACTTGCGATGCCATAAGTAGTCCCTAGATGGAGATGTCTGCCTGTATCTTTTTTAACTGCTTCAGTACAGCCTCTTCTTCGATTTGCTTCTCTTTTTGCTTCTCTGCCTCCTTATCTTTCCCAGATGCCTCTGGCTGATCTAGATGTGGAGGCTTGAAATACCGTCCACTCCTAGTCATATGGTCAACTTCACCAATGTACCAGGTATCGTCTGGTTGATCGCTCCCCCAGTCCTCATCCGTGTGGGCGAGACATAGATCATCGTCCTCCCACCACATTCCATCGGCAGCCAACAGACACCTGTCCAGCTTCGGTGCAATTATACCAACAGTACTTTCCGTCCACATGCTCACAGCATTCTCTGTACCCGTGCACACGGCACTTTCAGTTCCCATGAGGGCTTTAGCTTTCCTGATTCTCTCAGAATTCCCAAATCTTTCTTGTTCCAACTGCGTCGGTACAGCTGGCTGTTCAATAATTCCTGTATTCAAAATGCCCAGATCCTGAGCGAAATTCTTAGCACCGGCGCTCTCCAGCGATGCATTCAGATTTTCGGCCCTTCCGGCCACAATTGATGTTCTTGCCTTTGCCGGGCCCTGTCCCAACTGAGTTTTGTTGACAACATCTGGTAGTCATCAAGCCATCCGGTGACCTCCGCTGACTCCTCAAAATCTGACCAGTTGACTACCATGCCCTCTGGATCTTGTTCATTGAAAAATTGGAGGTTAGCAAAGTCCTCCTCCACAGCTGCCAAGTCATCTATCCTCTGACCAAATTCATCCCCCTGTATCACGCAAAGCTCTGTCCCTGCCGACAATTTCACATTTGGCCCAACCTGGCCTACTGATAGAATGTAGTCACTCGGACTGTATACCTCCTCCGCAAAACTCCTAGATTCCTCAGATTCTGACTCAACAATCTCATTCTCCTCTGAAATCTCCCCTATTCTGTCTTCGACAGTCACCACCATTGGTCTGGGTTGGGTTCTGGAGATGTCCAACATGCACAAGTCAGTGCAGTCAGGAAGGAGCACCTCCGGCTTGGGTAGGTGGGATGGGGTGATTTATATGCTAGGATCGTAAGATACGACCCCAGTCTGGATAAAGTTGATACGTTTGGGGGGTGGAGCTTGGTTGTGCGGTGGAAGAGGGTTTGTTGTGACATTGGATTTTTCGGGAGGCACAATCACCTGCTTGTCAACGAGATCTTGGATCTCATGACGCAGTCTAAAACATTGGTCAGTGTCGTGACCATGTTGTTGGTGATGTGCGCAGTATTTTGCTGGGTTATGAGAGGGAGGGAGTGGATTTGGCAATGGCCTCGGCTCCAGGGGCTTTAAGTGCCCTTTCCTGATTAATACCCCAGAGCCTTGGACATGGGCATATATAATGGGGTGAAGGTCCTTTGGCCTCGAGGTTGGTATTTGGTGGTTTGTGTGTTGCTTCCGGACACGCCGGAGAAAGGTGTAGCTGCCATGGGTCTTGGAGGGGGAATGGTGGTGACCATGCTTACTTCTGAAGCTCTAGCATTTGCGGCATTGCTGGTGCCTGTATTGTTGTTGCGGTTGAAGGTTCTTCGGGGTTATTCTCTGTCTTGGTCAATCAGACCTTGTTTTGTAGCATCCTCAATTTGTACCCCCATCTCGTGCAAATCTGAAAAGGTAGGGAAGGGGAGCACAATCATTTTCTGCATCAGTTTTGGCTGGAGATTGCGCACAATCATCCGAATTTGGTCCTTGTCAGTGGGCCTTAGGGTCATCATTGAGGCCTTGGCCCTCCACCGAGCCACAAAATCTGAAAAGCTCTCCTTAGGCTCCTGCCTTGTTGTCTCAAGATCACGGGTTGTAATCTCAATTTGAGTGTTATAGGAGTACTGTGCAATGAAAGCCTCGGCCATCTCGTCCCAGCTCCGCTTAACATCATCTTCTAATTTTGCATACCAGATAGCGGCCACACCTGACAAGGTCCAGCCGAATAATGAAAGCTTCTGCAGTCTGGTGAGGCCCATTGGTCATTGTATATCTGAGAATAACCGAAGATGCACCATGGGATCCCCAGATCCGTCAAACGGACGATTTGTGGCATTTTGAACCTATCTGGTAGCGTCACAGCTACGTCGGTGTACCCGTCCTCAATGTCCGGGATAGACTTCACCCCTTGGGATTTCTTGAACAACTTCTCAAGCTTGATTAATTTTAACGCGGTAGGATCGACCTCAAACTCGAAGGGAGAGTCCGGTAGATTGGTAGGTGTTTTGGATAGCTGGGGTAAAATTGGGGGCGGAGCCGGCCCTACCGGAATGTCCGTACCTTCCTGGACATTGCGTGTTTCCCCAGGTGTCTGAACCCCTGGTGGTGGAGGAGCTTGATGTGAAACAGATGCCCCAGTTTGTTGTTGCAACCTGGCAATTAACTCTGCTTGTTGGGCCATGATCTTGGCCTGTTGCTTGGCAAATTCATCTCGACGAACAGCATCCTGCTGCATGGCTCTCATGGTGTCCTGCATCTGACGCATCATTTCCTCAACTCCTGTCGTTCTTGCCATACTGCCCTGATCTATTTGAAATACCGGTAGGTCTAACTCTAGAGTAGCCTCAGGAAGCTCAATCTGACTGTTCAAAGTCCATTGATCTGGTAATCTCTACTCGGATACACTGCGTCTTCTCGGCCTCCGTCTAATAACCGGGGGTAGAGAGTGGAACACTGGTTGTCCGTTGACCAGATCCTCAGATCGTTTGAGTCGGTGACCTCTTGTCCAAAGTGCTTGGGAAATATCTGCTTGGTTTGAAGCAATTGTGCTAAACTACCTAGAAAAAAGATAAATAAAGCAATAATAAGGAAATAAACAACCAGATGAACGGACAGCATAGTCTGAAACAATTGTGCTAAACTACCTAGAAAAAAGATAAATAAAGCAATAATAAGGAAATAAACAACCAGATGAACGGACAGCATAACGGCTTAAAATATATACACAACACACAGTTGGGCACCGCAGCACACAGTTGATAAGCTGAAAATGCTGTTCTCCAACACTGATCATTATCCCCAAATCACTGTCCCCAAACTGAATCTGATACCCGCAGATAACTGATTCCCAAAAACACTGAATTGGTGCCCGCAGGCCTGATGCCCGAACTTGAAAATTGATACATGCTTTCCCTGTAGAGACGCACTCTAAAAGCACATAACAAGCAAGTAAGATCCAAAACACCCCTATGTTGGGGTAGGGTTTTCCTGTCCTATTTTATCAGGAACTAGGGTTTCACTACGCACACAGCGGTTTCAAACAACCTATAATCGGGTAAGTAACCTGTCCTAGCTTGAAATAGTAACTATGGATTTCGATATGCACTATTTCAAATGGTCAAAAAGGGTGCCCCGGTAAAACCGGGGTTTGTGTTCCCGTCGTGGCAAAGCTCGCTACCGGTCAGCCTTATGGCACGCTTCTTGAAGCGAGCCTCCGGCAAACTGTTCAGGAATAGCATACGGCAAACACGGTGTCCTAGGCACACCAATGCAAATGTAATGCAAAGAAACACACAAGTGTAGTCAAAACCAGATATCATGGGTTTGAGTCAAGTTCTCTAACTCCCTAGAAGAGTCACCAGAAACTGTAGACGTCCCCAAACGTCCCGGGAGGGAATCCCGTTTTGTTCATTTGGGCTCACTACAGTTCAGGACTCAAATGTCACGGTCATATATCTAATCTCGCAGAGCAATACAAGACCGATGAATCATCAAAGAGTCCAAATCCGGCAAATCGTTTTTGAAAACATATTTTTTTTAAAAGAAGTGCCAAACATGGACTGCTTTGCCAGATACAGAGTCGCCACCTAAATATTTTATTTCGGGGAATTTAGGAAACCCTGACTTGTTTGCCTAAGGCCACGTGTCCGTCATCACCAAAGTTGCCTCGGCTCGGGAACTTGGGTACGATTGGGGAAGGTCACTTCGTGAGCACCCCCGCTCGCCCGATCAAAGATCGGCCTCTACTAACCATGATATCGAGTTTTGAAAACATTATGTGTTCTTATTCCGGTTATTAGCCTAGATTTACTACGTGATGCACATAGCATACAAGTATAGACTGGGTCGCCTAAATTGGAACAAAACATCTCATGTTTGCTTTGAAAACGGTTTGTTACTCGCAAGTAGGCTAAAATGCAGATTTTGCCACCCTCGGGTGGGCTTAGAAAACATGGTTTTGCCACTATCTAGTGGGCTTAAAACTCACAGTCAACGCATTATTCCAATTCAGATAATCCAACCTTCACCCACAGGCATTCAGGCAGGTATATCACATAAGCAAATAGCCTCATGGTAAGCATGCTATCATGGCAGTCACTCACACGCGTGCAAGGATGCTAAAGCATAAAACTTACCAAGTACTCCAGTCCAAAACAAAAGCTATGTTAGAAATCCATGCATGATCCTAACTATATAGAAATGCCTAATGCAACACATGCAAAGATGCAACTACAATAGGCTCGGCTATTCTAAAATGACATATGAAATGCTACAGCTAACAAGTATTCAACTCGGAATTGAGATACGAATGCAGTTAGTATGATGCGCCGAGCCCGGTGCATGCAAAATAGATGAATGATGCAAACATGTAAGCATAAGTATGCTAATTGAAACATGCCCTAATCTAACCATCATAAGCTGGTAAATAAACGGGAGAAAGAAGTGGGGTTGGAAGACATACATCACACGCACACACACTTATTACAGTTGTGCCCTCGCTCGAAGGGTCCGAATAAATAATACAGTCCGAATGAATAATTACAGTCCGAATAAGTACAAAATCCTAATTAATTAATAACTTAACTAGGAAAGCGGATAAATTAGCATGCAAGCTATGGACTGCCTCAGCTCTGTTCCGAATGATGAATGATGCATGTTCGAATTGCCTTGCGCGGAAATCTATTGCGATGCCCCGATTCACCTCTGTTTACACTTAATCCCGAAATGCTGTGCGAAGCTCCAGAAGGCTGTTGATTTCTGATTTGCTACAACAGAGAGCAAGAAAGGGGCATGTCAAAGTATTTTCACATATGTATGCATGACTACTCTTCAGGGAGTGTAGTCCTCGATCCTCGTGCCACCAATTACGCATCTCGATGCATGATGGCCAAGGAGTCGAATTGCACGACTCAATATGAAATGAATGCACATGCAAACACAACAAGACCTAAACTCGATCATGGGTAATCTGGAGTGTCGGCGACCGGGAATTGAGACACGTTCCGTCACTCGGAGTATGAAACGTCCCTCGTTTCCCGTGCTTAGGCTAACTCCTATCCCAAACATGATGCAAATGAGATGGCATACACAATCCGACTAACATACAACCCAGCATACGCAATACTATGAAATGACATACACAATGCTCGATGTAACATGGCATACACAATGCTCTAACATGCAACCTAGCATACGCAATGCTATGAACTGAAATGGCATACACAATGCGTAATGGACTTACACCAACATGAGTGGACCTCAGCCACACTCACATCAGTGGCCCTTAGATCAAAATGAGACAATCGAAATGCGTGCACATATGCACGAATACCGAGGACCGAACCTAAGGCATCAAATGCCACTCTACCAAAGCATGGCAAGGGATGAATGATGGCATACAAACATGCAATTTTCAGCACTAAAATATGATGCTCAATTGTCCCAAATCATGGAAATATGGCACCTAATGCATGAAAGAGGCCCCGAAACTCAAAACTAGACAAATGCATTGAACCACAAGTATGCAGAGCAAGCATTATTTGGCCATGAGGCATGAAAACAGAGCCAAGGAAGTCCAAAATAAGCATAACATTAGTTCCAAGCATGGCCCAAAAGTGCTAACATGAAGGGCTAAAACAACATGCAACCTAGGCTAGTAAGCATGGTTTACATGGCATGTATATGAAGCATAAGAGAGGTCACCAAACCAGCCCAAAACAGTAACATGGCATGTCAAATAAACCCCAAATAACCACTGAAATGCATCCAATGCATGCAAAAATGATGAGCTCCTTTGGAGGGCCATGCAAGGGGTTACTCAACACATATAACAAGAACACTTAACATGGTAAAACCAACTCTGGAAATCAATTATGACAACCCTAAAACTCACCAAAAAGGCCCTGAAATGGGTCAAGGAAGCATACAATGAAAGGTCCTCTTGAAAGGACTTGAGGAGGATTGTACCACACATGCATGGGGGACACAAAATATGGTCAAAGAGGCTCTAGACAGAGCTAAGGAAGACCTTGAAACTCACGAAATTGGGCCTAAAAAGTGACTTCACAACATGCAAGTAAGGGGCCCTTTGGAAGGCCAAAAGGGCCAACAAACAAGACAAGGAGAGAGGGGGTCACCCCCCTCTGATTTTAGCTCTCAAAAACACATCTAAGCCACTGAAAATCCATTGGATTTCAGTGGCTAAGAGGCCAAACCAAGGCCAATGCGAATGCCCTAATGCATAGCCCTAATCATGAGGAAATGAAGCATGCCAAGGGGAAGATGACCCCAAAAAGAAAAATTCCCTGAATCAAACTTCAAGAGGCGCTCAAAATAAGACTTTTTTTAGTTCATGAAAAATCTCGAAAATGCTTTCAAGTAAGGCTAAGATATCATGCAAAATATGCCCTAAAGAGAGATGAAGCATACAAGGATGTAGGAGACCTCAAACAGAAAAGTATCATTAATCAAACTTTAAGAGGAGCTCAAAATAAGACACTTTACAGTTTATAAAAAAACCCAAAAATTCTTTTAAATAGGGCTAAGCTATGGAGCAAAATAATGTAAGAAAAGGGGAAATGGAGACTTACCCTTGTAGCACAGCAATGCAGCAACTTCTGGACCAAGTTAGTGAACCTTCAACCCCTGCAAATCAGTCTCAAAGTGCTGGAATGGATGGTGGAGGTGGTAGGCTATGAGATGTAGTGTAAATGACCAAGAACAAGGGTGTTTTGAGCTTGGATGAGAGAGATATGGAGAGTTGTATGTATATGCCTCAGTTGGTTTTTTTCTAACCCTTGCAAATGGAGATGGAGAGTTGGTTTTATAGAGGAGAAGAGCTAAGGCTTCTTGGAGAAGCCCCAAGAGAGGGTCAAAGCTTCTCCAAGAAGCTTAACCAAAAGGGTCAAGCTTCTTGAGGAAGCTAGACCAAAAGGGTCAAGCTTCCCTAAGAAGCTAAGCAAGAGGGTCAAAAACAACTTAAGAAGACCAAACAAAGGGCTGAAATCTCGGACAATGGGTCAAATGCTTCAGAGCTGGCACAGCTGTGATGCACTTGGGAAGGCCAAAAAGCAGAAGGTAGGCCGACCAGTTCAAGTGGTCGGCCGACCAGGGTTTAAAAGGGTCAACGTGAATTTCTGGTCGGCCATACCAGAAAGGTGGCCTCCCAAATGAGTAGAATACAGCTGCGGGGTGAAAAACCAGAAAAAGTGACCCAAGAGAGGGAAAAACCAACTTTCTAGCACTGTTCAAAAGGGTCAGAAAGAAAAGCTGGTCGGCCTACCCATATTGGTGTCCTCCCAGATGAGTACAACACAATGCTGGTATGGGGGACCAGAAATTATGATCCAAAAGTGGGAAAAACCAACTTTCTGTCAAGAAAATCGGCTGGAGGAGAGAGAAAATATTTTTCAAAAGAATTTATGGTCTCCCACTATACTACCACCTTCCAAATAATGAAAATAGGGTCCATGCAAACATGAACCCTAATCGATGTAAAACGAGGGTTTGGGGAGCCAAAACGCGCGGCTTGGGGCCCTGAAAACAAGCTATTAGGCACCGGAGGTGGCATACGACCACGAAGGTGGTCTCTTGGGCCACAGTGTCCCTCTATAGAGAGGAAACAAGGTGTGTGCCAAAAATCAGAGCAAACGGAGGTAGTTGAGCGGTCCCAAACCGAGGCACACGGCCGATGGCTCTGAAAACCAAAAATTGGTCTCCAAACGGGACAAATGGCCTACGACCATGAAACGTAGCCTACGGCCACTGAGAGATGGTCTACGAGACCTCTCCCTCCCTTCGAAAAAAGAAAACGGAGAAAACAGGACCTGGTTCGCAAACCGAGAAAAAGCACAAAAGAGCCCCGAAGTCTGGAGGCAAGGCTCGCAGCCGAGACTCTGAAACCTCAGAATGAGCACAATATGCATCATCACCGAGCGCTCAATCGATGATGTCTGAGTCTTAAGGTCGGTCAAAAATGGGGTGTCTACAACGAGGCGCTAGGGTGGCACTTAAGGTGGGTAGGTTGCTGGGAGCTATGTTACATGCAATCTTTAAAATAGATTAAATACCCGTGTTGGACACCCGACACTTGGACAAGGGTGTGTGTAAGATATGTATTCAATATTTTCCACTAGACATTTCTTGTATTTTTATATTTAACGTTATCATTATATGTATATATGGTTGTCTAATTACTATAAAATGAGTAAAATGCCTTTTTGACATTATATGTTACGTATAACATTATTTTATCTTATATAATAGATTAAAAATATAAAAATATGATCATTTTTTGTCGAGTTTTTGTACCCATAAATTTGAGATTTGATGGGTTTAACCTCTAGGTACGCACCCACACCCGACACTCGTACCTGAGTCCATGTAACATATGTTGGGCGTGGCACCGGAGGATGGGGATGGGCTGAGTTTGACAGGAGGGTCTGTCCGGAGTTGGGTTTTGTTCCTTTTTTGTAATTTGACTTAGAGGCAAAATGGTATTAAGGAAAAAGGCAAAATTCACTCTACTCCCTTGTGGTTTGAGTCCGGAGCACTTTACTCGCCCGTGATTCAAATATAGGCATATCAATCGTTACTTTTCCTGCTCAAAATAACAGAATTTGTAATGCACGCTCTGATTTGGATTATGCCCCCTTATGGTTTTGGGCTAAATTGCCATTGTTACCCTTTTTGTTCAAACTAACAAAGTTTGATTTGTTCAAAAAAAAAAAAAAAAACTGACATAATTTTTGATGCACACGCTTTTGGAGAGTGAGCATTTGTTTAAACAAAAAATTGAAAAAATTAAGAATGAAAATGACATTTTGGCCCTCATCTTATCCAATTACTTCCAAATTTGTTACATGAGCAACCAAATCTCTACAAACCCTAACCCTAACCAACTACACTTTCCCTCTCTCCCACCACCTCAAACCACCCCATCGCCCCTCTCCATGCACCCGCCCCATCTTGCCTTCCTGAGCACTAGTGCTGCCGTTTCCTCTTACCTACACGGTCCTTGTCCCCGACCCATTTTTCCTTTTCAGCCCCTCGTTAGCACTCCCCTCTCCCCTCTCCCCTCTCCGTCCATCGCCATCGCTTCATCTCCCTCCGTATATGTAAGTACATGTATGTATAATTAGGAGTGGAGTTAGGTTAAATAATTAGGTATATAGATTTGTGTACAATTAACAGTTTTAGTAGTTTACATAATTAGGTGTATATATGTGTGTGTGTGTGTGTGTATAAATAAATAGTAATTGAAAGTTAATAGATGGTTTAATTATTAAAATATGTGATCAAGTTAAAATTTAAGTGTATAATAGCAAAGATAAAGCAAATTATTAGTTTTTTTTTTTTTTAATGCAACGGTAAAATAGTCTTTTGATGCTTAGCGTTAACAGATGTTAGGTTGCTATTTAGTCCAAAATCACAATGGGACAATATGTCTATATTTAAATCACAAATGGTAAAGTGCTTCGATCTCAAACTATATGGGGATAAAGTGAATTTTGCCTTACAAAAAATTATGAAAGTTGAGATATCCAACAATAGCTAAGCTGTGGTCCAATTAATCGAAAACCTTTGTGCATTAACAAAAATTCTTTAAAAATATGCTGAACTTCTTTGTTTTTATGAAGCTTCGCTATTTTTATTGCTGGTTTACGACCAGGCTTCCTCCAATCAAATGTGAAACTTACATGCTCTAGCAGTACAAGGATACTCAAGCTGTTCTCGAGTCATACGAAAAATGATACACCAAACTCAGTCGTCAATATTGCTGGGATTTTCGCTTCATAGAGGTTAGCTCCTTCTTGCCACAGTAGTACACAGAGGTTAGCTCCTTCCTGCCACGGTTTGTATAGAAACAGGGTTCTCTTAGTTGAATATTGAAGAAATATCATATAATCTGTTCTTTGGTAATATGTGAAACATGAACTAAATTTTTTTTTTTTTTTTTTTTTTAACATTATTTGGTTCACTATGTTTTTAACATTATTTGACCCTGAATGAATGTCCATTGTAGGGCTACAAATGAACCGAGCTGTTTATGAACAAGCTTGGCTTGGCTTGGCTCTGCTCGTTAAGGGCTTGGCTCAGCTCGGCTCGTTTAGTAAACAACAAGCTCGGCTCGTCAAGCTCGGCTCGTTTATCATTATTTAAATTATATAATAAATATATTATTTATATTATAAATAATATATAAATAATTGTATAAATACATTATTTATATATTAAATAATATAAATAATATTAAAAAAAAATTATCATGCCGAGGCGAGCTCGAGTTTCATTAATGTTAACGAGGCGAGTCAAGCTCGAGCCCAGTTTCTTATCGAGCTGAGCTCAAGCTCAATAAACGAGCTCGATAAGTAAACAAGACGAACTCGAGCTCAGCAAAGCTCGGCTCGGCTCGGTTCGTTTGCAGTCCTAGTCCAGTAGATGTTCGTTAACAAGATTCTATATTGTATGCTACATTTACTTCATGTTTCTCCAAGCTTGGAAAAAATGGAACTGGCATGTCATGCCATTAGTTCATTAGCAAGATTCTATATTGTATGCTATACTTCATGTTTCTCCAACCTTCAAAAAAATAGAACTGACGTGTCATACCATTAGTAGAACTGCAAATGAACTAATTTGTTCACAAATTCAGCTGGGCTTGACTCAGAAAGAGTTTGACTTTGTTGAGTTTGTTTAGATAAGCTCAAACTATATTTTTAGGCTAGTTCAATAAATTCAGTAAGAGTTTGATTCTCCTCAATTTCTTTACATATATATAAACGAGCTCAAACCGGTCATTTAGGCATTTATTAATTAAAGGAGGCACACTCGAGGTTTGAGTCAAAAAATTTATTCATTGTTGAATTTTGAGCCAAACTAACTTTTCTTTTTTAAGCTCAATAAACAAACAAGTTTGACTTGACTCCACTCATTTTCAACACTAGCCACTAGGAACTAAAAATTGAGAGAAACAGATCAACGGTGAAGATATCATTTATCTTTAGGGCCACTAGGAACTAACAACTGACAGAAACAGATCAATGGTGAAGATGTCATTTAGTTTTCGTGCCATAGACAGGGATTGATTTATTACAAAACACGGGTATTCTATTACAATTACACATTGAAGTAAGGAAGTCAGGCCAAAATTTTTGTCCCGTGCTCTCATATCCTTATGTTTCAAACTCTCTCTATCACACAATTAGAGTACAGCTCAACATGAAAAGTTAGTAATACATCTCAAGAATGACAAGCTCGGAATTCTAAATCCTCAAGTGAGGTAAGTGGTTGATTCAACAAGTACCACCACTTTGGACGTTTCACACATCAGTCCGAATTTCTCCATATTTCCACAGCTCTTTTGACTTCACAGACTACTAAACTGGTAGTGAGTAGCGGATAAAGTAGACAGTGTTTTCAGCTAAAACTAACCTCTCATACAACCTGACTATCATGGTCTGAATTTCTCTAAAGCTTATAACACCACAAAAGTTCCGAAACACCATGACTGGAAGATAGAGGGAAAAAAAGAGACACCAAACAAGAATATATAACAGACATTGAAGAAACACACTACATTACTACTAGCCATAGTTTTCACTCACAATTCAACAATTCATCGGAAGCTTTTGTAATTGGTAGTATACATGCAGCTTTCAGCGTACTTCACTAGATTCTCAGGCTGAGGGAGATGCATTGCCACGCCTACAAAACATTGTGAAAGTTACAAAAATAAGCATGTTTCAAGGGGTAATCACAGCGGTGGTAAGACACATGACGCAACCAAAGGTACACTCACTAACTCACCAAGTTCATATTTTATTGCAGCTACATCAGCAGCAAATGTGGGCCGAGATCTTTTTGATATTAGAGAATGGTGGATAGATCAAACCCTTGTCGAAGTTCCCTTTTGTTACTTGCCAGCCAAAGCCTTTGCTGTTACAAAGGAAAATAGATGATGTAGATACAAAGGTGAACCATTCTATATATTTGTTGTGCCCGTTTGCATAGAAGGAACTTCAATTCAATAGGTTTTGCCAAAAGTTTTCCACTATGCTTCGCACATGATTACAGGCAGCCTAGTGTACGAAGCTTCTGCTAAAACAGGATCTAGAGAGGATAAGATATATATAGTCTTTCTTTCATTTTTGAAGAGACTGTGTCTTTCACTCAAACCTGTGCTACTAGGCGGAGCCAGAAAATTAAATTAGGGGGCACTTATTAATTACAATATCGAAAAAATTTACAAAAATATTTCACGCAAGTTTTGACAATTGATTTCGAGAAATATCAAAAAAATAATGTTATTTATAAGTAGTGTACAATGGATAATATAAAAAAATATGGATATAATTCTTAGAATAAATTATATAATGATAAATTATTTTTTTATACAAAATTTGATTAAAAATTCAATTTAATGGTAATATCACGTCATCATTAATATGCGATATCACCAACTAATAGTAAAAAAATACATAGAGAGTGAATCTCACATGTCAAATGTAACTAACAATCCAATAAATTTGTGAGATTACTTATACTTGCATGTCAATAATAATGACATCATTGTTACATTTAAAATTTTCATAGATAATATGGTTTATAGTAGTCTCTTCATTTTCAATCAAAACAACCATTATTATTTTCATAATTTTTAAAATGTCATTGACATTTCCCTCTAATAATATTTTTGTAATTCTTTTTATTTAAAATACTTTCTTTATATTTGCCACAAAAAAAAAAAAAATCACAAAATTCAAGGGGGGTACGTGACCCCCCTAGGCCTTACGTGGCTCCGTCACTACTAGGGATGCTAATGGCAAGCCTTACTTTGCATTATTTGCCTGAATGGATCACAAAAAAAGAAAAGAAAAAAAAGGCCATCAAAATCAATTTTTAGGCCTAGTTTGGGAAGATTGAAAAAAGTCAAAAAGTCACTATCCTATTTAAGTCACATCATCTTATTTAAATCACATCACCTCTCTAATACATCACTTCAAACCCAACCCAAACCCAACCCATATTTCATAAAAAGTCAAAAAGTGTACTTATTTAGTCTTCTCAAACTAGACCTTAGTATCCATCTCAGATGTATTAAGGATATAACACCAAAAAACTAGAAGTATAAAGTAATAGAACCTGGCCAGGTGCATAGACTTTGCCATTGTATTTCACAGGGTCAAATGGACTTCCACTGGCAAAAATTGCACGTCTCTTTTTTTAGAATAGAGAAATTTATCAGTTTTGTATTAAATCCAATCAGACATTACCTTGCATTAAAGCATCAAATTATAGGATAAGAAAAAATGCATAATTTATTTTTACAGTGTAAGCTTCTCCAGCTGTGCACTCAGATTGCGAGGTTGGGTTGGAGAGAGCCATAATGAGAGGTTTCTGCATGCCATTCATTTAGAGTCTTATTGTAATATTTTGGAGAGAGAGAGAAAGAGAGAGAGAGAGAGAGTGAGAGAGAGTACCTCATTGAAGGAGGCCATGGCCTCAATCACCTCTTTTGTGAATGTTCTTCCCACTCCAGATAAACCAATTAGAACCATCGGCTTGATAGCCTGATGACATTTGAAAATGAAATAGAGACCAACAATCTCTGAAAACTACCTTCTTATAATAAAATATAGACATAATGGGAATGCATCAAACCTTTGACAGCATCTAAAAGATCCTTGATGGGTTCATGTTCGTGAGCCCAAGGTTTCTTGAAGTGCTGAAGGGAATTCTTATGAGAACTAACGATTCATCCTTGCAAGAGAAATCACATGCTTTTTGATTAATGCAAGACCCACAAGTGCCGAAAAGGGTAAAAATGGAAAAAAAAAAAAAAGTATGAACAGTCATGATCAACTAAATATCCATCATTCAGCAAGGAACCTTCACTAAACTTTTCACTATCTTTGAGTCCACAAGCTAGATCTTATGTATCTCTTCCAAAGGAGGTTTGGTCTATTGGTCTATAATAGACGATCAAAAGAAGAGAATCACCAAGCAACCACATGAAGGGTTGCTCTAGACATACTTTAAGAAACAACCTGAAGACAAAGTCAAAATGGGACTAAATGATTACCTATTTTGACATCTCAAGAGCTATAAGTTCTGCTATTCCAGTTCCCGCCTACAATTCAGGGGACTAGAGTGAGATACATAAAAAGAAATTTGATTATGCATTCTTTTGTTGATGGCCGATGCTTGATGATCTAGAAGCAGGCTACTGGAAAGGGATGACATAATAAGAACTTAAAAATTAAAACTGCCCAACCAAAAAGATCCTCCCTCCCTCCCTCTCTCTCTATCTCTCTCTCTCTCTCTCTTTTTTGGGGGGGGGGGTGTTGAAAAACAATTAGAATGAACTAGTCCTCAATATGAGTAAGAGAGGGAATTCTTCTACAGGAGCGTGTAGAGAGAAAATAGGTCTAGAGTGTGAATACATAAATAGGTTTCTACTAAAGTCATTGGATGCCCAATATTTCGGTAATTATTTAGTAATCCCGGAGTATAGATACGTGATATTCTATAGCATTGCGATTGATGGATAAAATGAATAGGTAGGGTATTGTGTTAGGCGATTGAAGAATGTGAGGGGCATATTAAATAATGATTGGTTAAGGAGTACAGATACATGGTACTCAGAAAATATTGAATAATTTCCTCAATATGTTGACCTACGCTTTCCCATGCTCCATATATTTAGTTTTTGAGACTGCCAAAATATAGATGAGATGAAAGAAGTAAAGCAGCAATTAGATTCTTACTTCCCCAGCACTAAAAAATAAAAATGTGTGCTCAGCCAAGGTACCACAAAGTAACTTCAGTGCTGCAATAAGACCTGCAAGAACACAGGATTCCAAACAGTCAGTAACTAGATCCACAACCATGTATTGAAGACAACATGAGTAGAATCATATTTCTCTAGCAGCTCAAAAGCATTATGTAGACGTCCCCGAACGTCTCGGGAGAGAATCTCGTTTTGTTCGTTTGGGGCTCACTACAGTTCGGACTCAACTGTCACGGTTCTTCATCTAATCTCACAATGTGCGATGTGAGATTGATAAATCACCAAAGAGTCCAAATCTGACAAATCATTCTGAAAAACAGATTTTTAGAAAGAAGTGCCAAACATATACTGCTTTGCCAGATACAGAGTCGCCACCTAAATGTTTTATTTTTGGGAAATTTAGGAAATCCCGACTCGTTGCCTAAGGCCACATGTCCATCATCACCAAAGTTGCCTCGGCTCGGGAACTTGGGTACGATTGGGGAAGGTCAGCTATGAGCACCCCCGCTCGCCCGATCAAAGATCGGCCATTACTAAACATGATATCTCGTTTTTGAAAACACATGCGTTCTTATTCCGATTAATTAGCTAGAATTACTATGTGATGCGCGCAGCAAAACAAGTATAGACTAGATCGCCTAATTTGGAACAAAGCATCGCATATCCGTTTGTTTGGAAAATGATTTAAAGTTTGCTGTTCGTAAGTAGGCTAAAACACGGATTTCAATGAATTATCCCAATTCAAGCAATCCAACCTTCACCCACAGGCATTCAGGCAGTTATATCACACAAGCAATTAGCCTCATGGCAAACATGCTGTCATGTTAACATTCACATACATGCAAGATGCTAAAGCATAAACACTCACAGTGTACTCCGAGCCAAAACAAGAAATTAGTTTGTAATCATGCATGATCCTAGTTCATGTTAGCAATGGCTAATGCAACGCATGCAAAATGCAACTAAGATAGGCTCGGCGACCCTAAGAATGGCATGTGAAATTCGACAACTCGATACACGTATTCAAGTTGGAATTGAAATACTATGCAATTAGTATGATGCGCCGAGCCCGGTGCATGCAATATTGATGAATGAATGCGCACATGCATAGCATAAGGATGCTAATTAAAATATGCCCTAATACTAACCATCAAAGCAGGTAAGTAAAAGGGAGAAAGAAGTGGGGGCTGGAAGACATGCATCACACACACGCACGCTTATTACACAATTCGTCCTCTCTCGGAGGGACCAAAAGAATAATACAAATTTAATTAACTAACAAGCTAATTAAATAGTTACAGACCACTTAACTAGTTAAGCAAATCAACTAAGCTAATAAAGCGGTAAAACAGCCTCGGGAAAAGGGTCCAATGCATGCGTGCTCGGCTTCGCTCAGAAATCCACCACCATGCGCAAGCTGCCTCTGTTTACCCTGCTTTATGCCTCTGAAAATTGTGCAAGTCTCATTGATGCTCCAGAGTCACTTCTTGATCACTGTGGAAGGTCACCGACCAAGAGAAAACACCACCGACCAGGGGAAACTGGTCATCGACCATTGGTATGGCTCTCGACCAAAGATATTTAGTCGGCCGGCACTGAGAATGGTCGGTCGACCATATCTTCCTGCAGAATCCTGTTTTGATAGCAGCAGAGGGCAAACAAGGCATGGCAATGCATTTCAAAGCAAATGTTTGCACAACTAACCTCCCCATCATGTTATGAACTCAAGGGAGTGTGGCTCTCGACCCTCGGGCCACCAATCACGCATTTCAATGCGTGATGGCCAAAGAGGCCAAGTGTGCCATTTCAATGTCAAATGAAATGCACACCAAACAAACAAGGGACCCAACCTCTATCATGGTGATTCAAGAGGCAAGGCATGCATACAAAATGCAACCTGAGCATGCGAGCTAAGTATGCAATATGAGCATGCAAACAAGCAATGTGTACTAGGCACACAACCTAAGAAAAAAAGCATGCGAGACATGTAACAATAATGCTAATAACTAACATGCAACAACTTGTGAATGGGACTTATCATGGGAACATGTAAAGCAACTTTAGCAAAGAAAATGCATGCCAAATACAATGCGATTCAAGCATGCAACAACATGCGATAGGCCAAGTACGCAACAACACACAAGGCGAGCATGCGACAACATGCGAAGGATGGTCTTAAACCAATTTGGGCAGCTCTAAAATAGGCCCAAATTAGTGGCCAAGATGCTAAGAGACAAGGGACAAAGTCACATACAAACATGCATGCACATATGGTCCAACACTTAAGCATAAAGAGGAAACTTTTAAGCACACTTAAAAGGGGTGAACATGGACATATGGCAAGCATAGCAAGCTCTGAAATCATGTTAGAAAAGGTGCCAAACCAATTAAACAAGGCAAGCATAGCATGTAACCAAGCCCAAGGCCTAAGGCTAACCTAAGGGATCAAACCATGGCTATGCAAGGCGTGTCCCAAAGGGTCGAGGGGACTCAAAACAGTCCCAATGTAGGTCGAGACAAAGCCCAAAACACACTTAGATGGCATCTAAATGGCCTACACATGGAAGCATACATAATGGTCCAAACATGGAGTATAAGACATCAACCTTTTAAAGCATCAAAGGAGTATCAAATGCAAGCATACAAGCATACCATATGGACTGAAATGACATGATAAGTGGTGCCAAACCACTGAAATGATGCAAGGAGAGCATGCTAGAAAGGCCAACACTCAAGGCCTATAAGGGAGATTGCATGGTAGCTATACAAAGCAAGTCATAGACGACCCAAATAACCAAAGTCAGACCTCAAGCACACTAAAACATGCATAAAAGCTTCATAAAACTAAGCCAAAATCATGCTAAAAGCAAGGCTCAAAGCACAAAGCATGTTAAGGCAATTTCATGGCATTACAAGGCAAGTATGCAAAGCATGCATGGTGTGTCTAAACCAACTTAAAACAGAGATATAACATGAAAAAACAACCACAAATACCAGCTAAGACATGGCCATCATGAACTTAAACAAGATGCTCACACGAGGCAAAAAAGACAAATATTGAAGGCAACAAGGAGAGCGGAAGGCCCTCTCCTTCTTAGGACCTCAAAACACCATCCCCACCACTGAAATCCCTCTGGATTTCAATGGTGAGGAGGCCAACACAAGGTGGTCCCGGAGCTCACCAAAAGTGCACAAAAATGAGGCCTAAGAGGGGTCAAACAACCCCAAACCTCAAAGAGACCTTAAACAACTATCAAAAGCAAGAAAAATAGAAATTTTACTAGTTATACACTAGGCTTAAAAACAGATGCAAGGATGGCTAAAAGCCTATGCAAAAATGGGGAATAAAGGCATAAAGTTCTTACCCTTGATGACCTCTTTCAAGAACAATGCTCCAGCAGCCTCTCCAAGCTTAGATAAACTCAAGAACTCTGAAAATAACTCCTTAGTACCTCAGTAGCTAAAGGAAAGTGTAGCACTAGGTGCTTGTATGTAAAACTATAACAAAACACCTTAAACACACACAAAATGAAAGGAGAAGGAGATATAGAGATAGAATAGATACACAATCCTCTAACCCTAATCTCAGAGCTCTGGAACTTTTTTGGAACCTTTTAGGGGGGAGGAGAAGCCCTCCCTTTATAGAGGTTCACTTTTGCAAAGCTTACAAAACAAGCTAAGCAAGAGTGAAATCCTTCCATACACGTGTATGGAGGGGGTGCAAAGTGGATGCCAGCTATCACAGCTGGCATAAAATATCTGCCAAAAGCAGATGAACAATGATCAGCCAGCCAAAAATGACAAATTGACCAAAACAATGGTCGGCCGACCATACAGAGTGCCAACCGGCTATAGCCAATGGCCGGTAGCAAAAAAACAGGGCCGGTGGCCTCAGGCCATGGCCAGTGAGGTGTGGGGATGGCCAACAAGCCATTTACTACCCTCAGAAGCAAAAACACAAGTGTTTGGTGCAAAACCAAACACAAAACAGGCAAGTCGAGAGGTCTTGAGGCAAGACGCGTGGCCGAGACCTCCGAGAACTCAGGACGAACACAAACATGGATAATCATCGAGTGTTCAAACGATGACATCCAAGTCTTGAGGACGGTAAAAAATGAGGTGTCTACACATTGTGGTTTGTAAAATCTTCAGATTGTAAAGTGATGGTAAGAAATCAAACCAATATTAGAACTGCATTAGCATGATCAGGCTTCGAAAATATTCAAACTAAAGCTGCAATCCAAACATGGTATAAATTTTTTTCTTAAGAATTTGTCTGGTTGAAATTTGTTTTTTTTTTTTTTTCTTTTTTTTGAACTGTCAGATTCATATTTTCTTCTTAGCTTGTGTGTCCAAAGAGAGATATATACACTACGACATGTAAGAGTTTTAGAGACCAAATGCTTTGGTCTCTAAAAGTGAAAATTTTGTTGCAAAAGATATTTTGGGACCAATTTCCATCGTCATGAGGATAGTCACTAAAAAGTCGTTCCAAAAAGTCAAAAATAAGGCTTTTAGCAACAATTTTAAAAATGTCGTTAATAAATAGACTTTTAGGGACAAAATAATTTGGTCTCAAACTTGTTTATTTTTTGTGACAAAAAATTTGGTCCCAAAAGGATAACAATTCGTCACTAAGGTCTAATTTTTGTTGCCAAAAATATAATAACGACACTTTTCGCAACAAAATTATTTGGTTCCAAGAAATTAATTTTGTCCCAAAAAACCTTAATTTTTTTGTAGTGATAGAAGCTCCCACAACCTAATAAAGAAATACAATACTTTTGAGGGCATTTTGGTCATTGAAATGAAGGGTAAAAATGTGAATTTAAATATTTATAAGGGGGAGGCTCTATTTACACATCCATTTTCCTCTCAAGGCAAACAATTAATTAGTTTATTTTTTTTTTTATAATTTTAACCTTAGGTAAAATGACTACAAAGGACAAGCTATGATACACACCATTTGTATAATGCCATAAAGGACAATAATGAATATAATACTCATCAACAATCAAAGGTGTTACTTATGTATCTTGTCTCAAGGACCCAAAAATCCTAAAACAAAAACCAAAAACCCTTCAAGAAACAACCAATATACGCATTATTAAACATTTTGATTGGATTCAATGAAGGATTCATCTGGCAATACTGATTCGGAATAATGGAGCAAGGAAAACGTTATTTTTTCTTGTTTTTTTTGTTTTCGTTTTCATTTACTTGCTGAGTGGTAAACCGTTTGTATTAGTTCGGTTATCCGGAGTTGAATAATATATCAATGTTCGACTACCTAAAACCGAACAAATTGTATTTGTTCGGTTTCATAGTGTTAAACATAATCCAATTCTTTGGTTTGTAAGTATCGGACAAACACCATTTGTTCGGTTAGAAATAGTCGAACAATTCCATTTAATTCGACTCTGTACTGCCGAACACTTACAACATTTTTTTTCCACCCTAAAATCTAAGCCAAACGAGAACTCACCTACTGAATCTCTAATGTGAAGCTCTTTTTAACTATGTTGAGCACTACCGTCTTTGATGAGAAAATTAGTGTTTTCAGTAATGGCTGTTCACCGGTTTAAAAAGAGAATGGAAGGAGAAATGGAATATCGTGGATGAGTAAGGTGTGTGAGTGAGTGAGGGTAAAGATGGAAGCTTGTGGGTATATTGTAGTGGGTGAGGTGTGTGAGTAAGGTTAAATGTGGAACATTGTGGTGTGTATTGAGCAAAATATGTATTTATCAAATTATTAAAGGTATGCCTTGAATAATAGTTTGCCTTGAGAGGAAAAATGGTGTGTAAATAGAGCCTCCCTTTATAAGGGGAATTTTATATCTGCACACTTATTTACCTCAGTACACACACTTAAGGGAAATTCTATTTCCATACACCAAGTTTCCTTACTCCACACACTTAATGAATTTTTTTTCAGAATCACAATTTTATCATTTAACAAAATTACCATCTCACCCACACATCTCACAATTTCTCCATACACATCTCACTCACCACCATTTCACCAGCCACTTCACTGCCGGTCGTCGCTAGTCGTTGCCTCCCATACCCAAACCTCAACCATACACATTATTTCCTTTTACTTTCCTCACTCCTTTCAGTCCCTCACCTTTCCATTTTGTCTTTTTTCTTTCTCTGTAGATCGCCGGAGAAATCGCGATGGTTCAAACAACCAGTGCCAAACAGATCATCGTCGTTCGGATATCAATCGCCAAACCAATTGAGTATGTACAGATATCAACTATCAAATCTATAAGGTTTGCTCGAGAATCAACCATCGAATCTCTCTGTCTCTTTTTCTTTCTCTGTTAATCGATTGATCAATCTATCGTGGTGAAGGAGGGAGGTTACGTCGCGATAGAGGAGGCGAAGAGAATTGAGGAGGGAGCGAAGAAGACTAGGGAAGAGGTGGGGAGGTGGATCGCAGAGGTAACGGTGACCAGTGATGATCGCGATGGAGGTGACAACGACCGACGATGATCATGATGGAGGTGACGACATCGTGAAGGGTTGTGTGAGAATGGCTGAGAGGTGAGGAAGGGGCAGTGGTTGATGTCGTCGTTGCCGCCGTCACCAGTAACTGGTGTAGTTAGGGTTAAGGTTTTTAGAGTGAGAAAAAATGGAATGAGAGGATGTGCACAGAGAAGGTGAGAGTATATTTGGAATGTGAAGTATGTGGACTGAGATAAAGAAGTAAAAATCAAATTACTGAATGTATAGATTGATAAAAGATGTACACAGAGATAATTTGGTGTGTGAAAATAGAATTTCCCCACACTTAAGGAAACTTTATTTTAATGACAATCATACCCTGAAGTAAAATGACTATAATGGACATTAAAATACACCTTTAATATTATATTCCAATTTTCTCTATACACGTATTTCAAAACAAAAAATAAATAAAAAAATCTCAGTGACAAAAAAATCTCAAAACAAGGAAGGCAATCCTGTAATACTTGATGGGCCCAGTACAATATTGTCTTGTAATTTCAAAATCTTATTAACATCGCCCAGAACTTTAGTACATATGCATAATAACAAGAACTGAGATTTCCAAACTTGTCCATTTGGGAGAATTTTCTCACCTATGATATCTGTTTTACAATGATGATGATTCTCTGCCAAAAGTACCTGGTTTTCAAAAGGGAAAAATCACTACAACCCACATTCAATAGGTCAAGCCATTCAAAATACAAAATAATGTCTGGTGGGGACTTTTTAATGAACCTCTTCACAAAGCACAAAATCTTTCTATTTCTTTTGAAAGTATTTATAGAGGAAGGCAGAAGACTTGGAGTGTAAATGAATGATATTTTAATTCCATTAACCATTCCCATAATCTCTCAAAACCCTAGATCTAGAGCCTCTCTCTAAAACTCACTCTCTCTACATAATCACCTAGATCCGTTGGTTTCTCTACCCTAGTGTCTTTAGGAAAGAGATAGAGCGTCTTAAGAGCTTCATTTTGGTCCGAACAAAACTTGGTTTTGGTGTCTTTGAAGTTTCTTCCTTGCGTTGCTCGTCTTGTAAACTTGAGGTAGAGACTTTCTACACTCTTCTATGAGTTTTAATTTAGTTATTGGTTGATGTGTAAAGAATATTGGAATTTGGAATGATTTTGAACAAACCTAGGGTTTTAGTTTAAAATCAAAAGAGGGGTTTTCAAATGTATGTATTAAAAATGGTTATGGGAGTATGTGTGAGGTTGTGTTGTGATAAATTTGTTGATTTTGATACCCGGGATGGATTTTGGAAGAAAATGGAGTTTTGCCCTAAAATGTCTCAAATAGTTATTTTGTATACATAAATGAAATTGGTATTGGGAATATGAAATTGGATGGATTTTTGTATAAATGGTAGAGTTGGATATGTATTACCACTCACTTATGGAAATTTGGATAATTTATATGTCATGGAGATTGTATATCTGTTTAGAAATATCTGTTTTGGGCTATTAATGGAGGATAGCTATGATTGTTGTAGAAATTGCACGAGGATTAGGTAAATTGCAACTAATCTCTTAGTCGTTGTCATTGAATATGACTATGTCTTTGATACATTGTAAATGTACGATGTTTGGGAGGAGAAAGGGGATGTACTTCATATTTGGGAGAAGAAATGTGATGAACTCCATTGAATTAAGTTGGCTTGTGTCTCCAGAGTGAAAGTCTCGAAAACCATGCATATACACGGGTGTCGATTCCTACGGACAAAATATCCATAAAATGGCAAAATAGAAGTATCTGTATGATGGTTATACTGGTTAGAAACCCATTGAGTTGTACCCTCAGTTTGATTGTTTGAATAAAATAGTGAATGACTCATGAATTGAGATAAAATGAATTGAAATATAAAGCTTGGCATGGCATGGTTTTATAAAAGAGTTATAAATGATTTTATCATGGGCATCGGATATGCATATCATACTTATATCTTTGTTAAGATTCATACATTGTGTTAGATTATTTCTACTGGACTACTTGGGAAAATCATTTTCAGGTACTGATAATATGTCTCCACCAAGGACTTAGCTTGAGAGGATTGTAGAGTTGAAGGCTCAGTTTTGTTTATCTTGTATTTAACTTTTGTACAAGCTTAGGGTTTTATTTGTATTGAGCTTATGACTCATTTTTTATGTACCCAAGCCTTGGCTTGGAAAGATGTAAGCCATTAGGGCATATAAACATTTGCTTAGCTTTCATTTCTTATCACTTTTTGTATATTAATTCTACTTAATGAAAGCTTATCATTTCAATTATGTCATCTTGTATTAATTGTTTGGAGTTGGATTATTATAATTATTTTGGGGTGTTACAACTTGGTATCAGAGCATACTGGGTTCGAATACTTTGGGTACGTGGGAAGTGGTTATTGCCATAATGGGTTTGTCTTGCTTAATAGAGACTTTAGTATGTACAATGTGCTTACATGATAACATGCTATGTGGTTATATGGGTATGGGATTTTATTTCTAGGACATTGATTGGGTCTACGGGTTTCTAGAAGTCCTATTAGAAGAGCACTTGCTCACTGCTGTTTTTAATTGAAATTCTATGGTCATTATCTAGAAATGAAATTCGTATATGTTTATGTGACAACGTGCTTATATGGAGTGAATTACTGTTGTCCACCGCTTTAGGACGCGAGTGAGTTAACTTTGGCACATTTGTAAATGTGCTAAGCTCTTGTGTTACCTTTATTAGGATGTCAAGACGTGGACGTAGTGGTGGTAGGTGTGGTAGGCCTAGGAGGCATGAGGTGCCTTTATCGGATGATATTCCAGCGCAAGAAGAAGGGGTTGGCTAGGCCAATGTGACCAAACCAATGGGTCAGCAGGATATGGGCTCTTTAGCCCGCAAAATGGCCGAAGCATTGCAGGAGTCTATGGACATTCTCAGGGCTAAGAATCAAGTCTAGGCCCAAGTAGCTGAGGCAGGGCCATCTTTCTTAAAGCGAGAGTTTTTCCAGTCGAATCCTGATGAGTTTTTGGGTGATCCCAAGGAGCCACTGAAGGCAGATGAGTGGCTAGAGCAAATAGTGAAGACGTTTGAGATACATGGCATCGAGGACGACCAGTTGAGTGTGACCTTGACATCCTTCCATTTGAAAGGGGATACGGGTCAGTGGTGGAAGTATCCGTGTGGGCGCATTGAGGTGACCTGAGAGGCTTTTGTCAGCACTTTTCAAGATAAGTTTTTGCCTCCCACTATTAGGGAGAAGTTAAGAGATCAGTTCTCTAAGCTTGTGCAGTTGAACACTATGGTGGCCGAGTTTGAGGCCACATTTACTAGCTTGTAGAGATTTGCACCAGAACTCGTGGCGACTGAGGAGCGCCATTGTTTAGAGTTCGAGAAGAGATTGAGGACCGAGTTCATGTTCAAAGTGGTCGGGTCAATGATTAGAGACTATGGACGCCTTGTAGAGGTGGCGACTCACCTACAGATCGTAATGCAGATGAAGGAAGAAAGGATGAGGCGCTCTAGGAGGAGTCAGGATGTTCAGGGGGACAGTAAGAGGCAAAGGAGTTGTAACCCACAGCAGTCCTAGGAAGCTTAGTCGAGGTCCACTTTTCCAGTACCGAGTTTGGGTTCTGGGAGAGGTGGTCAGGGAGATGTCACTTGTTATAAGTGTGGTCAGTTAGGCCACAAGTCTCCAGCTTGTCCACAGAAAGGAGGAGGGTAGCTGCCTGCATCGTCTTCGGCTCATCCTCAGCACTAGAGTCAGTGGAGAGGCTAGCCGCTCACTTGTTATCAATGTGCGCAAGCGGGGCACATGAAGAGGTTTTGCCCTCAGTTGGGCGGCACACTTGGTGTGTCTGGTTCAAGACAGATACATAGCCACCAGCCGGCATAGTCAGCACAGGCCTCAAGGGCCAATCAGGGAGCCTCTTTGGCTCAAGCAGTGCATCATGCTTTTGCTTCGAGGGTGAATAGGTTGAGCAGAAACCTATAGGGCATGTGTATGTTGTTACCGTGCCAGATTTTATACCAGCTCCTTCAATGAAGAACTTGTTTCATCATTTCCTTCAATTCACAAATGTCCGACTGTACTTTGGTCATATGAACTTCATCGTACTGTGGTTTTTGTTGGTTATCGACATGATGCGCGTCCATTTCTTCATCATCGGCGTCGCTGTCGTCCTTAGTGAAATCAAACTCTATCTAATCATACAAGCACATAAATGAAGTTTGACATTGTATGTTGAGACAAGTGGGTCAATGCTGTCAAATGTGCATAATGATTGGGTTGTTTACCTCATCTTTTTGGGAAATTTTGCTTCCTTAAGATACATCTCAGCGTCTCCTGTATTTGGGCATCACCCCAATCATGAAGCCGCAAGATGGATCGCATTGTAGTCGAGGTACTTGTGGAGCTCAGACAAACACAATCGAAGTACAATAACTGTCGACAGTAAGGGGGACATCATAATTAATTTTTTTTTCCCACGAAAATCAACTATATTCAGTAACAATGACATTGATTCTTGTCAATTTTGAAGTGAACATACATAGAATACCGATTTTCTTTATTATGCTATGAACTTTATTGACACATATGATGCATTTTTTTAATTTTTTTTTTTTATAGCAAATCAAGAACTTTATTGATGAAAAAAAAAAAAAAAAACCTATGTACATGTTTGTGTATATGAGTGGCTGAAACCGCAAGGACCTTTCCCAGAATGAATGCGTTTGCTTTCTTAATGGTCCTATCAAGGTTTCTTCTATATATTCTTCTTCAAGTCTGCCCACAAATGTGTATAAAATTTCATATTCAAGTTATCTCTCTGATTGATTATTCAAAATGGATGAAGAACAATCAATTTTGTTCCCTTCTTCATAAAGTAGGAAAATTGGTCCCTCCATTGAGGTTGGTCAAAAAATTTTGTTTTGTAGTCTTTATTGTTAAATTCATGACACTTGCAATCAAATAAGCTTTTTTTGCAACCAGGATATTTGGTCGAGAAGAGTGTTATTTGTTGTACTGACATAACAGGTAACATTGTATTTCCTAACGAAGGCCAATTTCTTGAACCATGACAGAACAATGCATGAAACATATGAAGGGGGGAATGGTAAAAACAATGGTTGATGTCACGACCCAAACCCGGCCCTATGGGTTTAGCACCGTAACCGGCCAGTAATCCGAGATTACCGAAGGCCTGCAGAACAGTAGTACAGTAAAACAGAGTACAGGGCCTGGCGGAAGCCAATACAGTAAAGAAACAATGCCCAATGAGCTGTGACAGTCTGTATGCACAAAGACTTTTCATACATTCATACATAAACGGTACAGAACAGTATGCACAATATTTACAATCATTCAGACTAGGGACTTAATCCCTGCATAACAGTACGATAAACATTCAGTCTATACAAAAACAGTAAGACAGTACAGAAGGGGAAAATCTAAAACACCCCTAAGCCTTAACAGATAGGCTCGGAACCTCGCAGTGAGGCACATAGGCTGGCTTGACAAAACTGGAGTAACCCTGACGCTCCTAGCCGCGGTCTGGTGCTTGTACACCTACATATATATATGAGCAGTAAGCTAAAGCCCAGTGAATAACATAATGCGTAAAGAGGTTAGGAATGAATGCCCTTACAGTATGAAAACAGTTCATTTCAATCAGCCTTTCAGTTGTTCAGTACAGTAAACAGTCATATGTGGTACATCCGTTAGCATAACAGTAAACAGTAGGTCTAGAAGACCGAACAGTAATGATGGCCATCAGTCAGTAGACAGTAGTGGTTCCAACAAGGGAACCGACAGAGATCTCTGTAACAGTAACAGTAACAGTAACAGTAACAGTAACAGTAGGTGCTAAGGATGCCACAATACAGTGCAGAATATAGGACATACATTCATTCAGTTAACAGTAATCAGTTCAGAAACAGTACAGTTCAGTTGTTCATAAAATAATCATTTGTGAACATATCTTTACACAATCGTTACTCACAGAGTTCGGGCTACAGTATGCTAGAGCGTGTCTCCTCAGTCGCCACCCTACACAGTTAACAGATTGAACACACTAAGCTACACAGCTGGAAGAGATAATAACTTAATCCCTAAGTTGCCTCGATGTGTTCTACATCTATATCCTCAATAAAATGTCTTAAACTAGGCCTAAGAATGCCTAGAATGGGATGAGGATGCAAAGATGTACTCGAAAAACAGTTTCAGAAAACAGAGCCCTGCTTGAGCGGACATGCAACAAAGGTACACGCTCGAGCGTCAACTTTCCCGCTCGAGCGTACTGTAAAAGTACTGGATGGGTGAAATCTCCGCTCGACGCCCGCTCGAGCTTGAGACATGACTCCGCTCGAGCGCCCAATCCTCTGCTCGAGCGGAATGTAAAACAGTGCAGAGATACTGGATGCTCGGATTCCACGCTCGAGCGGCACTTCCCCCGCTCGAGCGGAAGTGCAGAATCTGGGAATTCCAGATTGCACCTCCAAGCTCAAACTCACACTCAAATGCATCAAAACCAATCCTCTTGGGCCCATTTTCTGGAAAACATTTATAAACACATAGAATAACATGGTTCAAAGCTCAATTTTGAGAAATCAAGGCCCAAGGGTGTTTAATTCAACCTCAATTTCAAACCATTTTCATGAACATGGAGAACATGCAATCATACATGAATTCAAATCAATTCAAAGCTCCAATTTGATGCTCCAAGGAGCCAATTGTTTCCAAAACATGATGAAATCATGGACTACACTCAAGACATGAACATGCATGCACCATTTTACCATGAATTCAACTCAAAACTCAACATTACAAACATGCAAGCATAAAATGAGCTCTATATCAACATGTATGAACTAAAACATGGCTTAGCTCTACAATTTAACATGGACCATGCAAGAATTCGTTCAAACACAACTCAAAAAGATGAGATTCATACCTAGGTTCCTTGAATGCAAGTCTAGAGGTTCAATTATGCACTTAAGCTTTCAATTCCTCAAATTCCAAGCAATTCTAAAGATGAATCAAGTTGAATCACTCTTTTCCTCTTACTCTCTCTCTCTAGTCGGCAATGACAAGGGAATGGCTGATGAAGTTATGTTGTTCAAGTGCAAGGAGTTCAAAGGTGTATGAGTTAGTGGGCACTTAAGGCTAGTTTGGTAAATAAGGCCAACTTAAGCAATTGATCAAGATTTAATCTAATTTACTCATACCTAATCAGTTTTCAGATAATTATACCATAAAATCACATTAATTATGATGATCATAAAACAATAACCAATTCCCAGTTCGGCCGTCGATAAGGCCTTCAATTAACAGTTTAAACAGAAAACACGAACAGATCAAATAATCAATCAAACAGATAGAATACAAATTAACATACACACTCAGTCAATTCAGTTCCAGTTTTCGGTCAGTCAGTTCAGTACTTTAACCAGTCCAATTATCAGTCATAATCAGTTCAGTTTAACGGTAATCAATGTTTATCGGTAATCAATCAGTCATTAATCGGTAAACAGTATGAGGGTTGTTACAGTTGATTACCATTCCATTAGCAGGAAAACACATCCAGTTGCATCGGGATGACCTTTGGTCTTATACTTGCGAATGCCTTTTAGAAGGAATTACAGTGCCAACTTCACCCAATTACAAGCTCGCATACCGTTGACGTCCTTTATGACATGAATGGACGATAGACTCAATGCAGCCATTGTGGTAGGACACAACATAGCCCCCAACACGTACAACTCATATTTCCTCTGAAACTCGTCCTCCACACCATCAGTCTTGGTTAGATAAAGCCTTAACTAGTTCAAAGGAATGACTCCCTTAACAACTCCAACCTCTTCATAGATATTGGGATATGCGTCTAATGAACCAATCAACTGCACATCATTGCCTTCTGACCGTATTCCCAATAAAACATTAACTGCCTTACAGGTGAGCCTCAGTTGACGACCATGAACATTCAATGAACTAGTGTTAGAATCGAAGTTTTGTACCAACCATTTGCAAAAGTCGTGATCTATATGTGTACATTTCATCCCGAGGAGGCCACCAAACCCAATCAATGGTTGTCTGCTTTTGTGCTTCGTTAAACCGATTAACTAGATCAATAATTGACTTCAGTGATATGCGGACTTGCTTTCTAGTCTGCAAATCTTTTAAGTTTAAATTAATAAAAAAAAAATAGAACCAACAATGTCTAGAAAACAAGACCTAGCCAAATGATTTATGAAAACATGAAGCACGCAATTACCTTTTCAGATTTCAGTGCACGTGGAACAACTTTGGCGTGTTCCTCGGCACTCACCTTAGCCATTTCCTCAAACCTCTTCTTCTCATTAGAGGGGAGTGCCTTCCACCTTTCCCTAAGCTCCTTTCTGCTCTATAAGTGCTAGACGAAAGTGACACACATACAAGACAATTAACAACTATAAGTCCAAAATAATTGTAACTACAAGTTCTGGCAAACACAATATGTGTGCATTGTTGGTAATTAACTATGATTGCAAATAGAAATAACAGTTGTAGAAAAAATTCAGAGGAAAAACGTAGATGGAGTTTTACAAAGAATCAAAATTTAGAAAAACAAGTACTTTCAAGTTGACATTATTGTATGCTAGAAATCAATAAACGTGAAAGAATGAGAAGCCCAGTGTGACCATTCAATACAACTCGTGGATAACAACCCTGTAAGTTTATCATAACTTTATTGACACATATGAAAACTTACGCCTTTTGTGCTGTTGTCAGTTCTTGAAAAAAAATTACGCTTTTTTGTGTTGACTTACACTTTTTTGTGAAATCACTTACGTTCTCTGTGAAAACTTACACATTTTGTGTTGTTGTTAGTTCTTGAAAAAGAAACTTACCCATTTTTGTGTTGACTTATGCTTTTTTGTGAAATCACTTACACTATTTGTGAAAACTTATGCATTTTGTGTTGTTGTTAGTTCTTGAAAAAAACTTACGATTTATTGTGTTAACTTACGCATTTTTGTGAAATCACTTACGTTCTTTGTGAAAACTTACGCATTTTGTGTTGTTCCAAATATTTTGTACAGAGGCTTACACATTTTTGTGAAAATTTACAGATTTTTCTGAAAATACATACACATATATAATATAATATATTATTTTATTAATTTTACCTGTAAGGTGACCTGATATAAGTGTTAACACAAATTTGTATAACTAGTAACACAAATTTGTATAACCAAAAACATAAAAATGTATATGTACTTTGCATGTGGTATGCAAGGCATACCTAAGAGGGCTCTTAATTTAGTACAAACCACAGCACACAAGTTCAAACACACCACAAACGACTATTCTTCCCTCTAGTGCATTATCATCCCAAAAATTTGCAATTGTTGGGCATTCATCAAAGGAATCACTTTTGGATGCCATAAAAAGGTTAGGAATCTAGATTTCACATTGAAATTTTTTATAGTTTAAGGTTTTTTTTTTTGATGGAGGAAATCCCCATTGAAATTTCATAGGGTTTAGGATTTTTATTTATTATTGGAAATCTCCATTGAAATTTGTTAGAGTTTAGGGTTTTGGGTTTTGAATTTTGAAAAATTGATTTAAAAATTGAACCAAACACACCCTCACCTTTTCGTTGGTGTGCCCATCAATGCCAGATGGATTCATCCTTTACTTGGTTGCAACTTTACTTTTTTGAATGTCAAATCTTCAAGCCAAAAACTTCAAGGAGCTATCATGACTATTAGAATAACTAATCTACGGAAGTAGGGGAGAAAAGAGGGTATAGCGTTTTCAACACTTTGGTGTGCAATGAGAATTTTTGCATTTTGAGGTGTGTATTTGCTTTGATGACCATGATGGTCTTTAATAGTAATTTTACTTAAGGCTATTATTGTAATAAATATTTAAAGAATTTAATGATGTGTTTTGAGATTATTATTGGTGTGTAAATACAAAGTCCAATGGAAAATGATGATAACTAACTTATAATGACATTTTTAACTTTATAATACTTATAAAGGGTAAATTCTATTTTCACACACCTACTTACCTCAGTGCATATCATTTCTCAATGCACACACTTATTAATTTGATTATTAATTATTCTTCTCAATCCATACACTAAATGTTTCAATTATACCATTCACTCGTACCATTGTACCCACACCACCTCAACCCTTCTTTTACAAACTTGTTGAAAATTGAAGACCCATTACTACAATTCCATTCCAGACAAAGAAAACCACAGTCAAAGTAAAGACCACAGTCTTCCATTGAAGACCTCTATTCCATTGACAACACCATTATGACCCTCCATTGCATTGTTGAAGGTGAGACATCTTCTATTTTCCATTTTGTGATTGCATTTACCATTTTGTTTTAAACTTGACTAAACAATCAAACTTGCCTATGATCTTATAAAAATTGTATTGTGTGGATACAAATAGTAGTAGCAAAAAATTAGATTATCACCCTTCAACTTCAAGAAGAACAACGAGGTCTTGAGATGGGTTCTATTCAAAAGAGCTAGACGAAGAGCTCGAGGCCGTGAATCGCTTGAACTGCATACTTATGTCGGGAAAATTGAATTTTCTTAGGAAAGTAGACGAAAATAGAGGGAGAAAATGGAAATGGTTTTGGGGGAATTCATGGAATTTGCAATTGTTGATGAGAGGAGTGTGTAGAAATGGGTATGAAGCAGTTTCCATCTACATCCACATTTAATGTGACCTAGCCAAAGGTTTTCCTTTTGAAAATTCTGAGATTTTTTTTTGTTTTAAAAAGATGTACATAAAGAAAATTGAAATAGAATATTAAAGGTGTATTTTGACGTCCATTATAGTCATTTTATTTTAGGGTATAATCGTCATTAAAATAAAGTTTCATTAAGTGTTACGTGTGTGGAAATAGAATTTTCCTTATAGATGTTCAAATTGACTTTTTTACCCTTCATTTCAATGATCAAAATGCCCTCAAAAGTATTTTATTTCTTTATTACAGTGGGAGCTTCTATATATCTGTCTTCGGACACACAAGCTAAAAAGAAAATATGAATCTGAAAGTTTAGAAATCCAAAAAAAAAAAAAAAAAACCCCTAATTTTTTCAACTAGACAAATTCTTAAGAAATTTTTTTATACCATGTTTGGATTGCAGCTTTAGTTTGAATATTTTCAAAGCTTAATCTTGTTAATGCAGTTCTAATATTGGTTTGATTTCTTACCATCACTTTACAGTTTGTAGATTTTGCAAACCACAATGCTTTTGAGCTGCTAGAGAAATATGGTTCTACTCATCTTCTCTTCAGTGATGATATCCAGGTATATGGCAACATGGTGATATCCAGGTTTGGAATCCTGTGTTGTTGTCTAAATTTTGCAGGGGACAGCATCTGTGGTTCTTGCAGGTCTTATTGCAGTACTGAAGTAGTTGGCGGTACCTTGGCTGAGCACACATTTTTATTTTTTGGTGCTGGGGAAGTAAGAATCTAATTGCTGCTTTACTTCTTTCATCTCATCTATATTTTGGCATTCTGAGGAAAATCAAAAACTAAATATATGGAGCATGGGACAGCGCAGGTCGAAATATTAGGCAGCTAATAACTTCAGTGGAAACTTATTAATGTATTCACACTATAGACCTATTTACTCTCTACAGGCTCGTGCAGAAGAATTCCCTCTCTCACTCATATTGAGGCCTCATTCATTCTAATTGTTTTTCAATAGTCCCAGTTTTGAGCATAATGATAGTCTTGCATTTCACTCCCCCCCCTCTGCCCCCCGCCCGTAGTCAAAAGAGAGAGAGAGAGTGTCACGATCCCAAACCGCCCCTAGTAGTTTGATGCCGTGATGGCCAGTAATCCGTGATTACCGAAGGCCAACTTCTAAAATTCACACACAATCAGAGTATAGATGTAGGGGGCTCACAAGTGCGGAAGCAATAATCTAAAATACAAGTGGTCCATAAGAGCAGTGCATAGGTCAAATGAAATGGCATACATCTTTACATAACTTTAAAACTTGAAAACAAATAAGATAAAGTACAAAATACATGTTACATCTTGATAAAAGGCTTCTCGAGCCGACATGTTCGAAATACATAAGCTTCAAAAATTGACGACATAACAAAAACACTTGAGCCACAAATCATGAAACATAATCTTCAGAATTGCCGACGTCCTTACAGCCGGCATAACATGCATACAAAACACACATCTCGGCTTAGCCGACTTCTTGCTTATTACCTACATATATACATAGGGAGGGTGAGCTTGGATACTCAGTGAATGGTATAAGTAATAAAGGGGTTAAATGAATGATTCCCAAGGTCTTTCAAAACATTACATAATATATATCTTTGTCAAAACCATACTTATCATAGCTTGTACAAAACATGAGATAAATCTTGTTCATCAAACTTGATCTTGCAAAACTTATATACTTCACATGCGTCAAATCTTATAACATAACCTCGGCATAACCTTGGTCCTTCAAAACTTACTTACTTACTTACAAGACCCACGCGGTAAACCGTCGGTGGCAAACAAGACCAAGCAAGAGCCCGTAGCCCTTTAACACTTGGGTGCTGCGCAAGTTTAGAGTCCTCCAGCACAAGGGACCTATGTTACAAGAGCCCGTAGCCCTTTAACACTTGGGTGCTGCTCAAGTTTAGAGTCCTCCAGCACAAGGGACCTATGTTACAAGAGCCCGTAGCCCTTTAACAGTTGGGTGCTGCTCAAGTTTAGAGTCCTCCAGCACAAGGGACCTATGTTACAAGAGCCCGTAGCCCTTTAACACTTGGGTACAAATCAAGGGTGCTGCGAAAGTTTAGAGTCCTTCTCCAGCACGAGGGACTTTCCGAAAACGTCGTCAAAACAAAGCTTACTTGATACATTGCCATTCAAAACGAAGCTTATACATGATACATAAAATAGGGATATCATTCATGCTTAACAAATACTTTTATCAAAACGAGGCAAAGCTTTATCAAAACCTTAAGAACATAACTTTATTAAAAATACCACTCACTTAGTTCTTGGGACGTCGGGGTTAGGGCAAAGGTCCAAGTCCTACAAACACATGGCAAAATCTACTGAACATACATCTCAAAACAAGTCTTACATGCATGCAAATGATCTCGGAAAACATGCTGGAAGTCAAATCACAGTTTTACATGTCAGGAAGACATGCTGGGTACCAACCAGGTCTTTGACGAGGTCCCACACCTTCTGGCCGAGGTGTGGCTACCTAGGCTTCGGCATGCGGCTGCATGCCGAGGTGCGCACAAGGCAAACTAAAGGTGTAAGTGATCATGCAAGGTAGGCCAAGGTGAGATACGATGCTTGGCCTAAGTGTGAGGTCTAGGTAAGAGTGATCTCGGCGACTACACCTCGGGAAGTGAGGTCCGGAGATCTGGGTTTCCACCCGTGAAGAACATGAAGATCATGAAGAACATGGATGCTAAAATCATAACTTCTTTGTTACAAAATCTGAAATTTCATGCTATGAGCTCGAAAACATGAACCTGGGTACCCATACTTGAAAATCATGCGAAAACAAACACAAAAACATGGATCTAGGCGTGAGCCTTCGGATCAAAACATGACTTTTCTTGAAGAACACATGAATGCTATTCTCTCTTTCTAAAACTGAACTTCAAAGCAATACATGGCTCACAAATCATAGTCAATCATGCAATGCAATAACATGAACATAAAGAACAACATGAGCAGATCAAGAATCTAACCTTAGAACGCGGATCTAACGGTTCGATCTCTAGGGATCAAGCTTAGAAATCCACTCTCTCTCAAGAACTCTTCTTCCTCTCCTAGAGCTTCTCTCTCTTCTCTTCAAAACAAGTATACCACAAAATGATGGGTTCTCTCTCTCTAACGGCTGACTTAACTCTCAGCTCGGCCACGTGGCAGTGGCTGGTTGGTTCTCCTAAAAAAGGGGATAGATTGACAAGACAAGACTATGACAAAGCGTATCTAACAAGCTACTCGGTATGGCACTCCGGCAAGTGGTGACATCGGCTAAGGACAAGGCTTCGGCAACTAAGGTGACAATGACCTCGGCTAGGAAGGACAACACTTGACTAAGCTGTGCCATACCTTGGCCTAGATGTGCCACATCTCGGTCTAGGTCATACCACTCCAGGACAAGATCACTCAGGTGCAAAGGTAACATCTCGGCCTAGATAATACACATCTCGGCCTTGGTGATTCACACCTCAACCTAGATAATGACATCTCGGCCAATATGTCAAAGCAAAGGTGGAGGTCAAACGAAGGGGTTCCAAGATACTTCTAGACTGAAGATGACCTCGACTTGGAATGATCTAGGCGTAACATGACCTAGGCTTGGCATAACTTCGGCTAACATAACAGGGAAGGGGCAAAGCATGCAAGCAACACTTAGACAAATCACATAAACACAAAGCAAGACAAGATTCAGGGATGCAAACTTAGCAAGGCAAAGTTGTGTAAGTGAACATGAGCATGACTACAACATGAATATGGGTTGCTACAGCAATCTTAACATGGCAAAACATATAAATGCATGCAACATGACTAGGACAAAAATGTGAGTTGTTACATCCTTCCCCCCTTAAAGGAGTTTGGTCCCCAAACTTCACTTACCTTGCTCCCAAAACGCCTCGTGATGTCAAGTTCTCATCCCTGTTTATCCCCTCTAGCCTTTATCTTGGGACAATCCTTAATACGATGACCTCTCTCACCGCATCCGAAACATGCTCCAGTCGCCCGAAGACAAACCCCAAAATGTAGCTTCCCGCAACTCGCATATGTCGGCCTGGTGTTACCTTCCGGATTCGCGCTGTTGGGACTATCCTCCTCTGTCTTCTCCTCAACATCATTCGGGTCTGCCTCTTCTTCGCAGTTGTCGTAGGTCTGCCTCTTCCTCTGATTCTTCCTTGAACTTTGACTTCTGTTCAGGTTGGCTTCTGCAAGGATGGCTTTATCTAATACTCCAGCATACGTCGGCATGTCGAGTAAATTAACCTGATCTTGTATCGGCCCTCGAAGTCCACTCTCAAACTTCTTAGCTTTCATGTATTCGTTGCCGACCATGTGAGGTGCATACCTTGCCAACTCAGTGAACGCACGATCATACTCTGCCACTGTTTTGCTACCCTGTGTCAACATCTGGAATTCTGTAGTCTTGCGATCTCGGACACTGAGTGGAAAGTGCTTGTCATAGAACAGCTCCAAAAATCTGGTCTATTACCTTCTCGGATCATCATCCACCATCTACGAGCGTCGTCTTCCAATGTGAATGCCGCTAAGGATACCTTCTGAGCGTCAGTGTTGGGAAAAACCTCGAACAACTTCTCCATCTCGAGAACCCATGCTTCTGCCTTCATCGGTTCTATACCTCCCTGGAACTTCGGCGGTTTCATCTTCTTGAATTCTCTGATCAGGGTCAATGTGTCATCTCCATACAAAGCTGGCTGTGGAGGCACTTGTGGTACTGGCGGTGGTGGAACTACATGTCGGCCACCTGTCTGCTCGGCCTGGGTGGAGGTGGTATCGGTGTTCTGCTGTCTCGCTTGCCTTAATTCATCGGCCAAACTTTCAACCAATCTTTCCAATCTGTCTATTCTGTCCTCGGATTGATCTCGGCCAACTAGGGGTCTACCTCTTCTCATGATGCTGGGGTATGCAGGATGTGACTCTTAGAGCAAAACGAACAATGAACATGCATGCAAGTGAACATGATCATGCCGATGCAACAAATGCTCATGCTAAGATGATGCACACCTTGTCAAGTAGCAAGCAAAATAATGCAATCCTAAAATCATTCTAAGGGACATCCTATGCTCTTCAGGACTCAAAGTGTGTGATAACGTACTATAAGGATCTTGTGCTCTGATACCATTTCTGTCACGACCCCAAACCGCCCCTAGTAGTTTGATGCCGTGATGGCCAGTAATCCGTGATTACCGAAGGCCAACTTCGAAAATTCACACACAATCAGAGTATAGATGTAGGGGGCCCACAAGTGCGGAAGCAATAATCTAAAATACAAGTGGTCCATAAGAGTAGTGCATAAGTCAAATAAAATGGCATACATCTTTACATAGCTTTAAAACTTGAAAACAAATAAGATAAAGTACAAAATACATGTTACATCTTGATAAAAGGCTTCTCGAGCCGACATGTTCGAAATACATAAGCTTCAAAATTTGGCAACATAACAAAAATACTTGAGCCACAAATCATGAAATATAATCTTCAGAATTGCCGACGTCCTTACAGCCGGCATAACATGCATACAAAACACACATCTCGGCGTAGCCGACTTCTTGCTTGTTACCTACATATATACATAGGGAGGGTGAGCTTGGATACTCAGTGAATGGTATAAGTAATAAAGGGGTTAAATGAATGATTCCCGAGGTCTTTCAAAACATTACATAATATATATCTTTGTCAAAACTATACTTATCATAGCTTGTACAAAACATGAGATAAATCTTGTTCATCAAACTTGATCTTACAAAACTTACATACTTCACATGCGTCAAATCTTATAACATAACCTCGGCATAACCTTGGTCCTTCAAAACTTACTTACTTACTTACAAGACCCACGCGGTAAACCGCCAGTGGCAAAACAAGACCAAGCAAGAGCCCGTAGCCCTTTAACACTTGGGTGCTGCTCAAGTTTAGAGTCCTCCAGCACAAGGGACCTATGTTACAAGAGCCCGTAGCCCTTTAACACTTGGGTGCTGCTCAAGTTTAGAGTCCTCCAGCACAAGGGACCTATGTTACAAGAGCCCGTAGCCCTTTAACACTTGGGTGCTGCTCAAGTTTAGAGTCCTCCAGCACAAGGGACCTATGTTACAAGAGCCCGTAGCCCTTTAACACTTGGGTACAAATCAAGGGTGCTGCGAAAGTTTAGAGTCCTCCAGCATGAGGGACTTTCCGAAAACGTCGTCAAAACAAAGCTTACTTGATACATTGCCATTCAAAACGAAGCTTATACTTGATACATAAAATAGGGATATCATTCATGCTTAACAAATACTTTTATCAAAACGAGGCAAAGCTTTATCAAAACCTTAAGAACATAACTTTATTAAAAATACCACTCACTTAGTTCTTGGGACGTCGGGGTTAGGGCAAAGGTCCAAGTCCTACAAACACATGGCAAAATCTACTGAACATACATCTCAAAACAAGTCTTACATGCATGCAAATGATCTCGGAAAACATGCTGGAAGTCAAATCACAGTTTTACATGTCAGGAAGACATGCTGGGTACCAACCAGGTCTTTGACGAGGTCCCACACCTTTTGGCCGAGGTGTGGCTACCTAGGCTTCGGCATGCGGCTGCATGCCGAGGTGCGCACAAGGCAAACTAAAGGTGTAAGTGGTCATACAAGGTAGGCCAAGGTGAGATACGATGCTTGGCCTAAGTGTGAGGTCTAGGTAAGAGTGATCTCGGCGACTACACCTCGGGAAGTGAGGTCTGGAGATCTGGGTTTCCACCCATGAAGAACATGAAGAACATGAACATGAAGATCATGAAGAACATGGATGCTAAAATCATAACTTCTTTGTTACAAAATCTGAAATTTCATGCTATGAGCTCGAAAACATGGACCTGGGTACCCATACTTGAAAATCATGCGAAAACAAACACAAAAACATGGATCTAGGCGTGAGCCTTCGGATCAAAACATGACTTTTCTTGAAGAACACATGAATGCTATTCTCTCTTTCTAAAACCGAACTTCAAAGCAATGCATGGCTCACAAATCATATTCAATCATGCAATGCAATAACATGAACATAAAGAAAAACATGAGCAGATCAAGAATCTAACCTTAGAACGCCGATCTAACAGTTCGATCTCTACGGATCAAGCTTAGAAATCCACTCTCTCTCAAGAACTCTTCTTCCTCTCCTAAAGCTTCTCTCTCTTCTCTTCAAAACAAGTATACCACAAAATGATGGGTTCTCTCTCTCTAACGGCTGACTTAACTCTCAGCTCGGACACGTGGCAGCGGCTGGTTGGTTCTCCTCAAAAAGGGGATAGATTGACAAGACAAGACTATGACAAAGGGTATCTAACAAGCTACTCGGTATGGCACTCCGGCAAGTGGTGACATCGGCTAAGGACAAGGCTTCGGCAACTAAGGTGACAATGACCTCGGCTAGGAAGGACAACACTTGACTAAGCTATGCCACACCTTGGCCTAGATGTGCCACACCTCGGTCTAGGTCATACCACTCCAGGACAAGATCACTCAGGTGCAAAGGTAACATCTCGGCCTAGATAATACACATCTCGACCTTGGTGATTTACACCTCGGCCTAGATAATGACATCTCGGCCAATATGTCAAAGCAAAGGTGGAGGTCAAACGAAGGGGTTCCAAGATACTTCTAGACTGAAGATGACCTCGGCTTGGAATGATCTAGGCGTAACATGACCTAGGCTTGGCATAACTTCGGCTAACATAACAGGGAAGGGGCAAAGCATGCAAGCAACACTTAGACAAATCACATAAACACAAAGCAAGACAAGATTCAGGGATGCAAACTTAGCAAGGCAAAGTTGTGTAAGTGAACATGAGCATGACTATAACATGAATATGGGTTGCTACAGCAATCTTAACATGGAAAAACATATAAATGCATGCAACATGACTAGGACAAAAATGTGGGTTGTTACAAAGTGAGAGAGAGAGGGGGGGGGAGGATCTTTTTGGTTAGGCAGTTTTAATTTTCAAGTTCTTATTTTGTCATTCCTTTCCAGCAGCCTACTTCTAGATCATCAAGCATCGGTCATCAACAGAAGAATGCATAATCAAATTTATTTTTATCTATCTCATTCTAGTCCTCTGAATTGTAGGCTGGAACTGGAATAGCAGAACTTATAGCTCTTGAGATGTCAAAACAGGTAATCATTTGCTTCCATGTGGACTTTATCTTCAGGTTATTTCTTAAAGTATGTCTAGAGCAACCCTCTGTGTGGTTGCTGTAAGTATTCTAAAAGAATTTGTATATTCAATTGTGTATTGTTTACAAAGAGGTCATCAATTTATATAGCCTAAACCTAGGACTGAAAAAGGAAATACAAAGATTCCTATTTTTACACAATCATGCCATATATACAATAAATATTCTCACACCCCCGCTCAAACTCAAGGTGTTTTAGCAGAAAACACTGAGAGTTTGCTAAGAAGAAACTGAAACCGAGTGGCAGTGTGAGTCTTGGTGAAGAAGTCCGCAAGTTGCAAAGTCAAGGAGACAAAAGAAAGCAAGATAGAGCTAGACTGCAGATGCTGTCAGACAAAGTGACAATCAATCTCAATGTGTTCCATCAATTCATGGAAGACAGTATTGTAGGCAATCTGAATTGCACTGCAGTTGTCACAACAGAGGGAGGTCGGAGTAGACTGAGGTACACCCAAATCAGAGAGAAGACAACGAAGCCAAACAAGCTCAGTAGTAGCATGAGCCATAGCACGGTACACAACTTCGGCAGTAGAGCGACCAACAACAGCTTTTTTCTTGCTTTTCCAAGAGATCAAGGAATCGCCAAGAAACATATAGAAACCAGAGGTTGACTTGAGATTATTAACATCACCAGCCCAATCAGAATCAGCATAGGCGACCAGGTCTAAGGAGGAAGTAGAGGACAACAGCAAGCCCTGAAAGATGGTACCTTGGAGATAGCGAAGAATGCAAACCAAAGTAGCCCAATGGATAGAACGAGGAGCAGAAACGAACTGACTAACCACATGAACAACATAAGCAAGATTAGAGCGAGTGACAGTTAAATAAACTAAACAACCCACCAGCTCGCAATAGAACGTGGGATCATCCAGAGGGACACCATCAGTAGAGTTAAGCTTCACATTAAGCTCAATAGGTGTATCAGAAACCTGTGTATCAGTAAGACCAGCACGTTGAATAACCTCATTAGCATACTTGGCCTGAGACAGAAAATAGCCCTTTGGAAAAGAGGCAACCTCAATACTAAGAAAATACCGCAATGGACCTAGATCCTTCATTTTGAAGGTGCGGAAGAGATGCTGCTTGATCTCAGAGATAGCAGAAGAGTCAGATCCAGCGATGATCATTTCATCCACATAAAGTAGGAGAGCAACAAAACTAGCCAACGTATATCTTAGAAACAAAGCAGAGTCGGAAGCAGAAGGATGAAACCCAAGCTCGGTAACAGCAGTCTGAAAACGATCATACCAAGCACGAGGAGACTACTTCAAACCATACAGAGCATGCCGAAGATGACAAACCTGCCCAAAGGAGTGCAGAAGAGCAAGAGGATGGATGTAGACCTCCTCGGTGAGATGACCATCAAGAAAAGCATTCTTAACGTCTATTGATAGAGAGGCCAATGTCAAATAGCAGCAATAGAAATCAAGGTATGGACAGTAGTCATCTTGGCAACCGGGGCAAATGTCTCCTCATAATCAATACCATACTCCTGTGAGAAATCCTTGGCAACCAAGCGAGCTTTGTAGCGCTCGAGAGAACCATCAGAATGAGTCTTGCCTTTATAGACCCATTGGCAACCAACTAGATTCTTGCCAGCAGGCCAAGGAACCAACTCCCAAGTGTTTGTCTTCTGTAAGGCAAACAACTCATCCTCTATAGCTTGAACCCAATTAGGATCCTGACAGGCCTCCGTGTAAGACTGTGGTTCTGAAAAAGAATGAATAACAGACAAAAAACTACGATAGGAAGCAAAAAAAAACATGTATTAGACCAACCTAACCTGTTTGGAGGACGATGCTCACAAGTAGAATATCAGTGCATAGCAGGATCAGAGTCGTCAAAAGCAGAAGGAGCAGTAACGAGAGTAGAGACAACTGGTGGTGGGGGAGCCTGGCGACAAGAATAGACCAACAACGGAGGGGAAGAAGTAACTGAAGGAGGAGAAAGAGCTATGGGTGACGCAGATAGAGTATGAATGGCCTCAGGAGGAACAATGGAGATGTACTCATCAGACGGGACCTCAGAAGAAAATGGGTCAATGTGAACCAAATCTTCTTTGGAAACAGGAGCAGTGAGAGGGGGAAGCTGAAAGTAAGATAGACGTTCGAGAAAGGCAACATGACGGGAGACATAAAGGCGACGAGAGATAGGGTCATAGCAACGGTAGCCTTTCTGAGTAAGACTGTAACCTAAAAAGACGCACAAGACAGACTGGGCACTAAGTTTGGTCTTATCTTTACGAGGAAGGAAGACAAAACAAGTAGACCCAAAGACATGTATGAGGGAATAATTGAGAGGTTGGGAATATATAGCTTTATAAGGGGATTGACTGGAGAGTAGGGAAGTCGGCATGCGATTAAGGAGGAAAGCCACGGTAAGAACTGTCTCATCCCAAAATGGTGCCGGAACAAAGGCAGAAAGAAGGAGAGATCGAGCCGTCTCAAGGAGGTAACGGTGTTTACGCTCAGCACGACCATTTTGGACAGGGGTATCAGTACAGGAGGTTTGGTGAATGGTACCCAATAGAGCCAAATACTCACATAATTCAGTTTTGAAGTATTTCCCACCCAAGTGATACCGAAGTATTTTAATTGTGGCCCCAAACTATGTAGTGATCATAGACAGAAAGGTACGATATATCTGGTAGAAGTTAGATTTATGAGCCATAAGATAATTCCAGATATAATGGCTACAATCATCAACAAAGGACACATAGTACGCAAAACCCCCTTTAGTGAGAACGGGAGAAGGGCCCCAGACATCAGTATGTACAAGAGAAAAGGGGGAAGCAGAAATAAAAGTATTGTTATTAAAAGGTAAAGTTGTCATTTTAGCAAATTTACATCCTCAACATTCATTAATTTGACTAGGAGAAACTTTACCTAACAATCCTGACTGAGCTAAAGACCGCAAGCGGTCAATAGACAAATGACCTAAGCGAGAATGCCACAAATAAAACTGACTCGACTGAGAATCTAACTGAAAAGATAAAAGTGCAACGGGGGAGATAGAAAAAGGAAGATGCAGACTTTCCACCACATAGAGATCTCCAACTCTACAGCCGGTCCCAATCTGCTTCTTGGACACCCGATCCTGCACACAACAGACAAAAGAAGAAAAGATAACATCAAAACCAAAAGCATCAAGCTGACTAATAGAAAGTAAGCTAACAGACAATTGAGGAACATAAAGAACATAGGAAATGGTAACAATAGACATGGCAGAGGATAAGACAGACCCAATAGATAAGACAGGCATACCAAACCCATTAGTTTTGGAGTAAGGAATGTGAGGAGTCATATGATGAGAGGCACTAGAATCAAAAAGTCAGACAGAGGAAGAAATACTTGAAGAGGGCCCAAGAAAACCTGAATGACGAGAGGTAAGAGCAGAGGCAGATGAAGTTGGGCAATCTGGCCACTCAAGGACGCCAAGTCAGGATCAAAAGCTGGAGTAGAAGCAATATAAGCAGTAGGAGGGCAAACAGTACTCGAAGCAGGACCTCAGAACTGTGGCTGAGACTCCTGAGAAGACTGAGCAGACTGACGACCCTTCTTGGGACAATTGTACTTCCAATGTCCCTTCTGATGACAAAAAGCACACTCATCAGAGGCTAGTGGCCCTTTCTTGGGCTCTGCAGTGACCTGAAGCTGATGAGAGGGGTTTGACAGCGGAGGAGGCTGAGTAGGAGCCAAGAAGATAGATGGAGAGAGAGGCTGGCTGGCCGTCTTAAGATGGGTTTCCTCGAAGAGGAGCTCACGAACAATAGCATCCACAGAGGGAAGAGGAGACCGACGAAGGATGCCACCACGGATAGCCTCACATTGGGGGGAAAGAGACGTTAAGAACTACACTAAATGACCCTGTTCTCGAAACTCAACATAAGTGTCTAATACCTTGAGGCTGGATGGTTCCATGAGAGCCAATTGATCCTAGAGACTTGTCATCTCAATATAGAAATCCTGAATAGTCTGATCTCGTTGATGAGCACTCTGAATAGCTATTTCCAACTCATACCGCTTGGCAAAGTTGGACTGCTGATAAACACCCAGTAAATAATCCACACCTCCTTGGCAGTACTATATTTAGAAAACATCATTCCAATACAGTCATCCACAAAATTATGAAACCAGGTCAGAACTTAGGCATTATCACAATCCCAAGTATCACAGGAAGTCAGATATCCTTCCGCCTTCGAGTCCAATGGCTGAGGAACAGAACCAGAAATATATCCCCATTTTTTTTGACCAAGAAAGAAGTTTTTCATAACATTGGCTCAATAGGCATAATTGTTACTAGTGAGTTTGCACTTGATAGCTTGGGTTTTAGTGTCCAAAATTATAATAAAACAAGGGTTATAGAATTATAATATTCAGAAGGTGACACTAAGGTTACGAACAGGGCTCTGATACCATGTAACTATTCTAAAAGAATTCGTATATTCAATTGTGTGTTGTTTACAAAGAGGTCATCGATTTATATAGCCTAAATGAAAAAGGAAATACAAAGATTCCTATTTTTACACAATCATACCATATATACAATATATATTCTCACGATTGCTTGGTGATTCTCTTATTTTATTCGTCTGTTATAAACCAAAGCTCCTTTGGAAGAGATGCAAAGAAGATTTGGCTTGTGGACTCAAAGGTAGGTAAAAGTCTAGTGAACGTTCCTTGCTAAATGATGGACATTTAGTCGATCATGACTGTTCATATTTTTATTTTGTTTCCATTTTTACCTTTTTTGGCACTTCTGTCTTGCATTAATCATAGCATGTGATTTCTATTGCAGGGATTAATCATAACCTTGGGCTCCCGAACGTGAACCCGTTAAGGATCTTTTAGATGCTGTCAAGGTTTGATGCATTCCCTTTGTGTCTATATTTTATTATAAGAAGATAGTTCTTAGTGATTATTGGACTCTATTTCATTTTCAAATGTCATCAGGCTATCAAGCCAACAGTTCTAATTGGTTAATCTGGAGTGGAAAGAACATTCACAAAAGAGGTGATCAAGGCCATGGCCTCCTTCAATGAGCTACTCTCTCTCTCTCTCTCTCTCTCTATACAAAATTTTCTTGCAAGACTTTAAATGAATGACATGCAGAAACCTCTCATTATGGCTCTCTCCAACCCAACCTCACAATCTGTGTGCACAGCTGAAGAAGCTTACACCTGGAGTTAGGTAAATATAAATTATGTATTTTTTCTTATCCTATAATTTGATGCTTTAATGTAAAGTAATGTTTGATTGGATTTAAATACAAAACTAATAAATTTCTTTGTTCTGAAAAAAAGGGACATGCAATTTTTGCCAGTGGAAGTCCATTTGACCCTATGGAATACAACGGCGAAGTCTTGTACCTGGCCAGGGTCTTTTACTTTGTACTTCTAGTTTTTTGGTGTAAAATCCTTAATACATCTGAGATGGATACTAAAAACTGATTTTGATGGCCTTTTCTTCTTTCTTTTTTCTTTTGTAATCCATTCAGGCAAATAATGCATATATTTTCCCTGGATTCGGTTTAGGTTTGATCATCTCTGGTGCAATTCGTGTACATGATGAAATGCTTCTGGCAGCCTGTAAGTACACGACATATAACATAATTAGATATATTATAAGCTGAATACAATTTACTTGCTAATTAAAGAGAAAGGAATTCTTTCCTTTATTTTATTTCATTTTACTTTGCTTTATTTTTTTTTTCCATTTCCTTTGGTCACATATCTATATAGGGCATCAATAATGAATAAACTCTTAGAAAAAGTTTTGAGATGTTTACTCAGATTCCAATAGAATGTAAACTTGTAAATCAAAGTAGAAAACATGCAGCGGATAAAATGTTTAGATCATACCTTTAGATGATAGAACCTCGTGGATAAATCACGTGCTTCCAGAATCTGATAAACCAACCCAGCAGTGAAGTGATATTATAGATTGAATATCACCCACACAAATCACAGTGCAAAATGACTTGACTGTTATTTTTGGGAGAGAGTCAGTATATGGGTAAAACTCAAATCATACGTTGTTTCTCTCTTAATCACCCATAACCCATATACCAGGTATATAACGTGTTATTATTATCTATCCATATCAGTAATGGAGATAATATCTGTATCCTGAGTGGTTATCCTAAATAGGTTTGAATTCAATTTCAAAACCTATTTGGATAGGATTCCAAATTCAAATTCAAATGGTCATGCCACATGGGCGCCCATGACTAACATCTCCCACTCGCACATGAGTTGGCATGACACTGCCATATCTCTATCTCAATCTCCCAAAAAAATAAACAATCTTATACTAGCCACTGCACCGTGCGACTGCTGAGAACACCTGCATGTGGGAGCTCTATACTAGAAACTCAAAATGAGCCAGCATAGAGACATCAACCCAAAAAAAAGAACAGAAATAGTGTCTCATATACCCCAGACCCATCTAATTACACCGGTCCAAAAAACATCTCTAATCCCTCAAAAAGAGCATGTTTGACCCTCTCAATTCTTGCAATATATTCACACTCAATTCGCCTCTCATACAGAGCGATATGAGTTGCCGGCAGTGAATATACAACAGTGGTGTAATACTAGATGATCTTCCCTTTGCACTCATGCCATTTAGTTTAGGATTGACCGCTTTCCCAGTGATGTCCTTTAAGGCCGAATCATGCATGACCGCAGGCAACATACCAAAGTAGCAGAACATCAACCCTTTACCTTATGACATAGTCAAAGTCACAAAAGGGTACATAAATGAAAGTCATATCAATAATGACATGTAAGACTCACACGGTGAGGAAGCAGGGATCCATTCTCTCACCTCATTACTCGGTCGCCAAGCACATATAGTATGAATACATGCTACGGTGGAGTAACTCTTCCATAAAGAGTGATGTCATACTCGATACACCGTACAGATATTAGTCTAGTCGCTTTCTAGCGCCTAACCCGAATTCTCTATTTGCTCGCCTTCTAGGCGCTAAATGAGATCTCGCATCTGGCTAATCATAACAGACACAACATGGAAAGTGGGTACTAACATCCATGTTTGGTCCTTAACACGACCTCATCTTGGTTGTAACCAAGGCGACATGCATAGTGGATTATTTAAGCCTCTCTTGGCTCCAAATAAAAATAAACCACTAGTCTCAACCTTGCTCGCTCCTAAGCGCCAAGGGCGATTGCTCGTGTGAGTGAGCCAATCTTGCCTGCTGACATCATCATCTGCTAATCATTATGACACAAACCATAATAGTGTCAACATCCCATCATCTCAAAATAAGTGATCGATTTAAAAAAATGACCACAGCTTGCGCAATTATAGATTCCAAACATAAGCCATATCAGCACCTCTTGCGATAAGTATATACAATGGATTCCACCATGTGCGCCTCACATGAAATGATTTAAGATCACTACCTCTTGCGCAATAACCTCTCTAAAGATATTTTTGGTGACCAATTTGCGTTCATTCTTAATGCGCCCAACTAGCGCAGATGCGCCCAACTAGCGCATTGAATCTTACAAGGAGCAAATTAATATGCTTCTAGTAAAGCATTTTATCCACAGTCTAATGAGCAAGGTCAATGTCTAAACAACTCAGTTAACCATTTATCAAAGATAACACTTATCATGCCGAATACGCCCACATAGCGTACTTTAGGCTCCCACAACAAAGAAAAGATCAAGGAATATAGGTCATCTGTTTCTCCCAAAGACAATCTGAGGATTCACTCAATAGCTAAGGCTCTGGCTTTTACCGATAGGTAAGTCAATGGGTTTGCAATTTTGCATCTAGAATCGTTCTAGGATATTCCTTATGTAAGTCATCGAAGACAAACCGAGAATTTTCCTAAAACAATCCCTAAGGATCATACATCCGAGCATATGAATTACATCACCCATGTCCATCATATCTAAAATGGAGGACTGCCCACCCTAGGTGGCGACAACCTTTTAAATTCCTGGCTCATAATGACTACGTAAGGAAAAAACTTCTTTTGGACCATTGATCATGCCTCAGTGGTCTTCATCGATCATCGTTGGCCTATCATGGCTTGACGAAATCTAAGAACCACTGTTTGGATAACTGCTTTAGGTTGTAAAAGATTTATTGGAACTAGCAACCTTTTTGCGCTCCTAACTTTTCACCATAAAAGCAGAAGGTAAATCCTTACGGATCTACTTATCCAATTCTCTAATGAAAAATCGGGTCACAATGTCCACAAATTAATGTTCCGAACTTATGTCAATCATAGCCTAAGTCAAAATAACCTCACTCCCCAGGAGGAAGTCTTCTCATGGTCTACACTTTCCTCAATGGTGCGACCATTCGGTATCTAGCGAGCCTTATGCCTCAACAATGACTATCCAAATTACGCATAACTTTATAACAGTTTTGTGTCATAATAGAAAGTCAACCAAATTATAAAAATGGTTAATCCTCAAAGACTTTGTCTTAAACTGCGCAACATTGATCCACTTTCTAAAAACAGGGGACTAGAGCCTTTGGCATTATCCTAGGCTCTTTATCATCTTGCGGAGCAATCATGAATGTTTCCCTCTCAATCACCCAGTGATGACGTGGAAAATTTTCACATTCGCTACCACGCAACTAAGAATGTAGAGTATTTTTCTCTAATGGAGTAATCCATTAGTAGGCGCATCGCTCCCACTGTCCCTAGGATATTGGAAATTTCTTTCCATTCTCAACTAGGCTACATAGAGCGCTATGCGTGGAATTCTCCATCTTATAGAGTTCCAAAAACTCTATTTACGTCACCTTTACTAATAAAACTTTATGTGACTTAGTTACACTACCACAAAGCTGCTTACCTATATGCACATGACCTGGAGGGTTTGCATGACCGCATACAATAATGCGCCACACGACCCTTTGTGTTTACAAGACAGCATACAATAATGTGCTATAGAACCCTAGGTCTGAACTTCACAATCTTATGAGAAGTAAAATAAAGATAAGCTGCTTAACGGTTACAGATCGCCCATAGATGGCTCTCCGCTAACCAATTACTCAAATGGAATGTAAAATCTGATATGGAGGGCACTTAGTTAGGGATATAGGCAACAAACTAGTGCAATTTCCAATTGGGAAACATTTTGCGCCATTATCCACCTAACATTAACAATATTTAATTCCTTATCTCTACTACACAATTGTGTTGTTGAGTACTAGGAATAATCAATTTTCTAAGCATCCATCTCTCTTCACAGAGTTTTCTAAAAAAATAACTCAAATAGATACTCGCCACCTTGGTCAAAACTAAAAGCATGAAAGCTGTTATCTAATTGATCTCAACCTCATATGTGCAATGTCAAAAATCATCTCAAAACTTTTGACTTATGGGAGATCAAATAGTCTTGACTCAGATGCGTATTGTAATCTATAAATGTGTCGAGATTGAGGCTTAGCTATCATACCCTCACACATATCTAGTCACAAATATCATAGTGGACTAAATGCGCCAATACAAATGACCTTCTACGGCTTTCCTACTTACTTGTGCACACCCATTGCGAACAAAGTTACACATTCACATGAGAGCAGGATGTCATAAGCGAGTGGGCTCGAGAAGGCCTACTCAAACCATCGTGTCATCATCTCATTAATGTGATTAAGTATAATAAGCCACTGGTTCATGACCAATGTCATAAACTAATTTCAATCATCTTAATGTGTGAGTTCTCAAAGACAAGTTTTAAAGGTTTAGGCCCAACTAGGTAATGACTCACGGCTAAGTCATATTCACTAGATCATAAAAGGGATGTCATGGAGATATCAAGTGCGCCTAAGTCGCAAATTTAACTAGTAAGTGCTAATCCCCTGCACCTTCAAGTCAATTTTATTCTCCATACACTTTACTGCATCTAGTTGAAAGATGACGATACTCCTCTTGCCATATCTATTTCTTGCTTCATAGTTACTTGCAATTAATTCTACTATCCACAAGAAGGAGAGAATAAGCTATCAACTATGACAGCTCCAAAGTAACTTAAGCGCGAATTAGGCTAAAGAGTCTAATTCAACACAATGCTCTCACAAGTGATGCGTCAAATTCTTAGAGTCATAATAACCTTGTCGGCCTTGACCTTTTCATCACTATGCCGCAACGTTTGCGCTTAGTGTTAAACGTTATTAAAAAACGTTAGCCTAACTAAGGAATCATACAAAGAAGCCCCTCCTCATGTCTCACACTCAAGTGTGGAAACAGTAAGTGTCCAGACTTAGACAAGTTGGCAATGCTAATAGATTTTGTAGCCACTAAGCGCTAATCTTTTCACTTAGTGTTAATAGATTTTGCAGCTACTAAGCGCTAATCTTTTCACTTAGTGTTAATAGATTTTGCAGCTTCTAAGCGCTAATCTTTTAACTTCACGTGATATTTCAACGCACACTATTATAGTGCATGAAATTTTGCTCCATCCAACTCCCAATAATTGGGTAGAGAGCAAAACACTGCTCATACTGGCTACTCGTCTTACACTTAATGACTAATTTATTTAAGCTCGCATTTCTAGTATGACGTGACTCTTGAATGTTACTTCATCCAATGATGTAACATTATTTACAAATCAAATTACAAAGTCAATCCGCGCAGCTCATTAGTCAAGATCATATACTGATCTATTGAGGGCTTACTAATTTCATAACTCCAAAACTTGCCAACCAAAACTACGTAGTATGCCGCTAACCATAGCGCACACATTAGTTTTTATTGTGCCAAACAAGGCACCAAAACCACGGCGACTTTGAGTCATGTTTCCTTACTTTGGCTCAATTAAGGTTTGACCTAAAGTCTCCAAGACTTTTGCTCATCTAAAGAATGGGATTAGTTTGTTCACATTTGAACATCTCTACTAAGTCTAGGTCAACCAAATTAACTTCCATAAGCTAAATCAATTTAGAGAGAAATTCGCATTAGGATTAATTTGATTAGCATAATATAATTTTGCCGCAAAAATCTAAATTAAATAGTGACAATATTACACAAGTCGCAAGATCGAAAATCCGTTATGCTCGTAATCATCTCTTGCGCCACAGGTGACAATTATCCAAAATTTAATTTAATTTATGCGCAAAATATTGGTTTTCGGGAGTTAATCTACAAAGATTTCTCTCAACCGAATAACCTCCCACTGACTATGGCATAAAGCATGATAAATTCCATACAATAGCATCTTAATGTAAATTTACAAATAACTCATGCTATATTCATTTAATAATGGAATTCAAATAAATAAATAAATAAATAATCATGCTCCTCTAATTACAACATATTACAAACCTAAAAAATATGCTGTATTCAATATTCAGATTATGCCATAATTAAAGTGTACATCATTTTGAAATTTTCTAGAATTTTTCTGAAATATTCTGGAATTTTAAATAACTAATAAACACACATAAAATTAGAAATAAAAAATCCAGAAACTGATAAACTGAGACAATATTACCAGTAGATAGTAAAACATTTCAGAAGTCCACAATAAAAATTTCAACCCCAGAAAATTATTTATGCAATACCAGAATCATTTTAAAGCATAAAAAATGAATTATTAACACAGAAAAAATATTTTTTATTTTCGTAAAATTTTCAAAATTTTACAGAATATAGAAAAATTAATTCTGAGTCTAACAGTACCAACCATGCTTAAAACAAAGCTATAACGAATAAATTATGGCCAATTAACGCAATTCAGAACTAAAAAACAAACAGACAGAGCCTTAGAGCAACAGCAGCCAAGCCAGCCAAGCCGCCTGAGGAAAACGGCGCGGCTCAGAACCAGCTCGACGCACGGCTCAAACGCGGCTCGGTGCTCGGCTCCAGCACGCGGCGCGCGTGCGAGGCGGGGACGGCGTGCGAGTGGACAGCGCCGCTGACGCGTGCAGGCGCGTCTGTAGGGCGTCTGGCGCGTGTGGGCGCGTGGCAGCGCGTGGGAGCGCGTGGCTGCGGCTCACGGCGTCAGGTGGCGCATGCATACCACGCGCTGCCTTCCAGGGTGCTTTCTGGTCCGATTTTTGTACTGCCGGACTCCTTTTTTCAAAATAAAACCGTTTATGGTATGAAAAAAGACATTAATAAACATAAAAAAATATTTATGCTCTTAATCTAATCAAAGTAGATTTTTTATTTTTTTTTTACAAACATTCATGTATATAATATAAACATACACATGTAAAAATATACACATGATTAATGGAAACACGAAAATATCCATCAATGGCTCTGATACCAATGTAAATCAAAGTAGAAAACATGCAGCGGATAAAATGTTTAGATCATACCTTTAGATGATAGAACCTCGTGGATAAATCACGTGCTTCCAGAATCTGATAAACCAACCCAGCAGTGAAGTGATATTACAGATTGAATATCACCCACACAAATCACAGTGCAAAATGACTTGATCGTTGTTTTTGGGAGAGAGTCAGTATATGGGTAAAACTCAGATCATACGTTGTTTCTCTCTTAATCACCCATAACCCATATACCAGGTATATAACGTGTTATTATTATCTATCCATATCAGTAATGGAGATAATATCTGTATCCTGAGTGGTTATCCTAAATAGGTTTGAATTCAATTTCAAAACCTATTTGGATAGGATTCCAAATTCAAATTCAAATGGTCATGCCACATGGGCGCCCATTACTAACAAAACTAAATGACACCTTGTGTTTGTTTTATTCCCTTGATGTGTGATCTAGTTTTGTTAGGGCGATTTGGCTCAATGGTAAGGCTTGCCATTAGCATCCCTAGTAGTACAGGTTTGAGTCATAGACATAGTCTCTTCAAAAATGAAAGAAAGACTATGTACATCTTATCCTCTCTAGATCCCTGTTTTAGCAGAAGCTTCATACACTAGGCTGCCCATAATCATGTGCGAAGCACAATGGAAAACTTTTGGCAAAACCTATTTAATTGAAGTTACTTCTATGCGAACGGGCACGACAAATAGCTAGAATGGTTCACCTTTGTATCTAAACCATCTACTCTCCTTTGTAACAGCAGAGGCTTTGGCTGGGCAAGTAACAAAAAAGAACTTCGACAAGGGTTTGATCTATCCACCATTCTCTAATATCAGAAAGATCTCGGCCCACATTTGCTGCTGATGTAGCTGCTAAAGAATATGAACTTGGTGAGTTAGTGAGTGTACTTTTGGAAGTCCATTTGGTTCATCTAGAGTGGGAAGAACATTCACAAAAGAGGTGATTGAGGCCATGGCCTCCTTCAATGAGGTACTCTCTCTCTCTCTCTCTCTCTCTCTCTCTCCAAAATTTTATAATAAGATTCTAAATGAATGTCATGCAGAAACCTCTCATTATGGCTCTCTCCAACCCAACCTCGCAATCTGAGTGCACAGCTGAAGAAGCTTACAGCTGGAGTCAGGTAAAAATAAATTATGCATTTTTTCTTATCCTATAATTTGATGTTTTGATGCAAAGTAATGTCTAATTGGATTTAAATACAAAACTAATAAATTTCTCTACTCTAAAAAAGGGACATGCAATTTTTGCCAGTGGAAGTCCAATTGACCCTGTCGAATACAATGGAAAACTCTATCTACCTGGCCAGGTTCTATTACTTTATACTTCTAGTTTTTTGGTGTTATATACTTAATACATCTGAGATGGATACTAAAAATTGATTTTGATGGCACCTTTTGTTTTTTTGTTTTTTAGTGATCAATTCAGGCAAATAATGCATATATTTTCCCTAGATTTGGTTTGGGTTTGGTCATCTCTAGTGCAATTCGTGCACATGATGAAATGCTTCTGGCAGCCTGTAAGTGCACTACATATTACATAATTAGATACATTATAAGTTGAATACAATTTACTTGCTAATTGAAGAGCAAGGAATTCATTCCTTTAATTTATTTCATTTTACCTATGCTTTATTATTTTTTTCCCTTTCCCCTGGTCACATAGCTATGCAAGTCATAAATTATGAATTGACACTCTTTAGAAAAAGTTCTGAGATGTTTACTCAGATTCCAATAGAATGTAAACTCAAAAAACACCTTGTGTTTGTTTTATTCCCTTGATGTGTGATCTGGTTCTGTAAGGACGATTTGCCATTAGCGTCCCTGGTGGCGCAGGTTCAAGTCATTGAAACAGTCTCTGTACATCTTGCCCTCTCTAGATATCCTTTTAACATAAGTTTTTTACATTGGGTTGCCCATAATCATGTGTGAAGCACTACAGAAAACTTTTGGTGAAACCTATTAAATTGCAATTCTAGGCGATACGCACGACAAATAGATAGAATGGTTAACCTTTGTATCTGAATCATCTACTTTCCTTTGTAACAGCAGAGGCTTTGGCTGAGCAAGTAACAAAAGAGAATTTGGGCAAGGGTTTGATCTATCCACCATTCTCTAATATTAGAAAGATCTCTGGCCACATTGTTGCTAATGTGGCTGCTAAAGCATATGAACTTGGTGAGTTAGTAAGTGTACCTTTGGTTGCTTCATGTGTCTTACCTCTGCTGTAATTGCCCCTTTAAGCATGTTTATTTTTATGACTTTCACAATGTTTCCTAGGGTTGGCAACACATCTCCCTCGACCTGATATTCTGGTGAAGTACGCTGAAAGCTGCATGTATACTCCCAATTACAGAAGCTTCCGATGAATTGTTAAATTGTGAGCAGAAACTATGGCTAGTAGTTAATGTAGTGTGTTTCTTCAGAGTCTTATATATTCTTGTTTGGCGTCTCTCCTTTTCCCTCTACATTCCAATCATGGTGTTTCAGAACTTTTGTGGTGTTGTAACCTTTAGAGTTTATATTAGAACAATGACAGTAAGAGTCGAGTTGGATGAAAGGTTAGTTTTAGTTTAAACATTGTCAACTTCAGTCTCTACTTGCTACTCACTACCAGTTTAGTAGTCTCTATGAAGTCACAAAAGCTGTGGAAATATGGAGAAATTCAAACTGACCTGTGAAGCATCCAATGCGGTGGTACTTGTAGAATCAACCACTTGCCTCAATTGAGGATTTGGAATGCCAAGCTTGTCATTCTCAAGATGTATTACTAACTTTTGATGCTAAGCTTCACTTGAATCGTATGATAGAGAGAGATCGAAATAGAAGGATGTGAGAGAGCGACAGAGCTGGACAAAAGATTTTCAGCCTAACTGCCTTCTATGTGTAATTGTAATAGAATACAGTGTTTTTTGATAAATCAATACCCGTGTTCTTTGGCCCAAAGCTAAATTGTATCTTCCCCCATTGACCTATTCCTCTGAGTTGTTAGTTATAAGTGGCCAGTGTGGCAAATGAGCTGAGCTGAGCTCGTTGTCTACCAAGCTCAAAAAAGAAAAGTTTGAGTTGAGCTTGAATATTTATAGTAATTAATGCTTGAGCTCAGCTCAGTTCGTAGTTGTGAGTTCTTAGTGGCCAGTGTGGCAAATGAGCCGAGCTGAACTGGTTTGTTTATCTAGCTCAAAAAAGAAAAGTTTAAGTTGAGCTTGAATATTTATACTAATTAATGCTTGAGCTCAGCTCAATTCCTTAATATTAATTATATTCAAGTTTGGTTTGAAACTTAATAATGAAGAAAAATGATAAAATTTGGTTTGAAACTCAATAATGAACGATTTTGGTTTGAAACTTAATAATGAAGTTATGCTCGAGTTTGGTTTGAAACTCAATAATGAAGAAAAAAATTGACTTGAACCTTGAGTGATTCATTTATTAAACAAGCTCAAAAGATTGGTTTGACATTGTTTATGTATGTAATAAACTGAGCAGAGTTGAACTCTTATTGAATTTGTTAAACAAGCCTAAAAATTTAATTTGAACTCGCTTATATATGTAACAAGTAGAGTTGAGCTCTTTCTGGGTTTATTAAACAAGCCTAAAAATTTAATTTGAACTTGCTTATATATGTAACAAACAGAGCAAGGTTGAACTTTTTTTCGTAGTGTCACACCACGTTGACAACACAAGAGGGGGGGAAATTAAGTTGGTAAATATAACTTAAAATAAAATAATTCAATAAAATTAACTTGCTCAAGTAAAATAAAAGAATGAACATATAAAATATGAGCAATAATGTGTGTGAGCAAATCAAGTCAAAGCACGACAAAGCAACAATTATAAATATAAAGGAGAGATAGAGAGAGAAGGCAAACACAAGATTTATAGTGGTTCGGTTTCCATCCAAGTTTAAATCCACTCCTCAAGGCTCCCCCTCAAGTATTTTCACTACTCATCTAATAGATTTTCACCAGCAAGTTTACCGGATACTTGCAAGACTTTTACAACAATAATTTTGTTCCAAAAATCCCAAAAAACAAACTCACCAAAACAGCCCACTTTTTGGTGTTATCAAATCTCTCTAGTGTTTCTCTCTCAAACACTCATAATGAAGCTCATGGGTATAACAACCATTTATAGATGATTTGTAGATAATAAAAAAAAAATGCGTAAAGCATTTTGTGCGATAAAACTCCTAACGAGTTGGATTTAAACAATTAAAGTTCATAGAGATGAAATGAAAGTTACAGTATAAAATTATTGTATTTTCTCCTCTTTTGGAGATTATCCTCTCTCTCACTTGTAGATGAATGTAGATTTTCTATTTATAATCCCTCATCTTCATTTGACCATTGGAGAACAAATATAGCCATTGGAATAGGAGAAATAGCAGTTGGACAGATTCAAAACACACTCAAAATAAGAATATGGTGAGCCCAAATGAGACAACAATGTGGTCCAATTCACATGGAGATAAGTCATATCTGAATGAAAATTACACGAATAACCTATAAAACACATGATGGGATACATAGTCACTTTAATTTATTTTTTTTAAAGTGAATTGTTTTCAGAAAATTTTCACAAAAATCATTTCCAGTAATAAATAATTTGCAAAAATATTTATTTTGCATTTTCCAGAAAATGAAAATAAAAACTAAAAACAAAAACATTACCAAAGAGTAGTGCAACTTGTGGCAATTACAACCATTAATCAAATGTCAAATGAATGGAACATATATATTAACCAAATATAGGTCCATATTGAAATCATATTTTCTCCACAATGCACAACATAACCTAATTATTTGCTTTGTGAACTCTTTCAAATGTAAATGTAGCATACAAAATAAAAATCCTGCAATTGATCAAATAATGTAAAAATAAAATATATAAACAAAAGTTAAAATTTTAATAAATATTTCGCATATTCTCATACATGTTTTACATATATATCAACATTACATTGGCAACCAAAAAAAGATTACATGATATTTCTCCAATATTCAACTAAGAGAACCTGTTTCCATACAAACTGTGGCAGGAAGGAGCTAACCTCTGTGTTCTACACTTGAAGAGAAAATCCCAGTAATATTGATAGCAGAGTTTGGCGAATCATTTTTCGTATGACTCAAGAACAGCATAAGTATCCTTGTACCGCTGGAGCATGTAAGTTTCACATTTGATAGGAGGAAACCTGGTGGAAAAGAAGCAGTAAAAAATAGAGAAACTTCACGAAAACAAAGAAGTCGAGCATATCCTTTATGCATTTTTATTAATGCAAAAAGGTTTTTAATTTTAATTAGAAACCAACTCAGTTATCCAGGGAGCCTTTAAATGCATCCCAAAGATATTGTTAGACATCCCAAATTTGGTATTTTTTTTCAAATTTCACTTTATCCCCTTATCGTTTGAGGTCGGATCACGTTACCCACATGTGATTTAAATATAGGCATATTTGCCCCATTATAGTTTGGACTAAATTGCAATCTAACATCCATTAACATTAATCCTCTTTATCCCTGGTATTATACACTTAATCTTAAATTAATCACAAATTTTATTAATTAAACCATCTATATTTGAATCACGGATAGGTAAAGTGCCCCAACCTAAAGCACAAGGAGTAAAAGTGAATTTTTCCCCTTTTTTAATACCATTTGACCTCTATGTCAAATTACAAAAAAAAAAGACAACCCTAAACCAGCTCCGGCTAGACCCTCCCGCGTCTCCCAGCCCCCTACCCACCCTCGGTACCACCTTGAAGGCTCATCTACACCATCTCCTCTTTCCTCCCCCCACTTAAGCAACTCCCCCATGGCCCCCCCCTCTGTTGCCCACCTCCTACCCATTTTCTCTATCTCTCCCTTGGCGATGGTGGATGATGTGGTTTGGATTAGGGTTTGAGAAAAAGGTCAGGGGAGGGCTGTGGGGTGTTGCAGAGAGGTGGGGCGCATCAAGAAGAAAGGAGAGGGCGGTATTGGGGAGCATGGGGAGGGGGCAGCAGGCAGTGGGGAGAGAAGGGGAGGGAAAGGAAGGGGTGGTGGAGGGGGCACTGGTGCGCTAGGTGGCTAGCCGATAGGTTGGACGGGTGCGGGTACGGTGGGAATTAATTGGGGTGTTCAAAGAAAATCAACAAAATTTAAATTTGAGAATGGGGTGTCCAAAGGAAGGGGGATCCAACCATTGTTTTGGAGTACAATTAGAGGTTCCCACTTGTCCACATATGTTGCACGTAATTATGACGTCAATGGTCCTCACATCATTGTGTGGGTGATAATTAATTTGTGATCATGCGTACTTAGATCAGTTGCAGTTATCAATGGTTAATGTGTGTTCATACTTAGATCAATGCAGGTATGAACAATTTATCCGTGTTCAATTGATACTTACTTGGGAGGGTTCTCTTGCGACTGGCAGGTGGGCAAGCATTCAACAAGACAATCGTGATTAGGCATCACAAAGTATGCAATCTGCTCAATGAAAAAATAATAATAATAAATAAATATAAATAAATCGAATAAAATGAAAGCAAAAAAACAAAAAGGGCCATTGTGTATGTTAGACGATAATATTGCATAAGAAGGCAAACTTTTCATTATCAACATCCCTTGTAGGCTATGCAATTAGACAACATTCAAAAGCTTCTAAAGGGGCCTTACAGAATATCTCTCCCGACCATTACCCAGCACTCGATGCAACGTGGACCTGGATAAAATTAAGCAAGTGAACACAGATACCCAAGTACCATAAAATTATAATCCCAACACTCAGACCACATACTAGAAAAATTGGCATTCGTGGTGGTGGCAATGAGAAATTATTGTTCTGCAATTTTTGCTCTAAAGAAGGCAATGTCCCATATCGTACTCAATATTATCTCACAATAAATAACTGGAAAAAATAAATAATAATAATAATAATAATAATAATAATAATAATAATAATAATAATAATAATAATAATAATAATAATAATAATAATAATCCGACTGATTGTCATGAAGCTACAAAACCATCATTTAGGAACTTTGGCAAATGCACATTACCTGAAAATATAGTTGCTCCAGCGCTCTAGCATGTCACCAAGATTCACTATAAATGCTCTGAAAGTTAGATTTCAAACATCAAGACAGTAAGAAAATGCTAATAATATAGTAAAAGATTCATTCTACGTCAAATTGTAGCATCTAAATGTAATATATGGTCCCTTTCATTTAACCTCAGCGCATGATCACAAAAGCATGTAGAAAACTTACACTAGCTCTAATAAAGGTGTCTAATATTGTCCAGAATTATGTAAAGTTTTCTTCCTTTATTTTTTGATAACTGAAAACCAATCCTAGGCAGTGCCTTTGGAACCAATCAAGTCTCTGAAGATTCTATTTACTAACCCTTTTAATGGTGCTACAAATTCCCACTTCTGAGGTTTAGCATCCTTATCCTTGCATATCTGTAATAAATTGAAAAAATCACAATCCCTTTCTCACAAAATATATTGGAAATACAATTCAAATTCTTAACTATATTAGTACTTGGAGACCATAGACGTCATCTGTTGCCAAGAGCGTTATCAAACCAAAATCAGAATGTGCACCTGCTCCATATGTTCCCTTCATCGGATCAGAAACACTACCTGAAGAATAACCAAACACTTGTCATGATACAGGTGACATCAATTACATTAGAATTCCATGATCTTCAATTTAATTTTCACCTTCATAGTGTAGCAGACGCAAGGTTGCAACAGGCTTCCCAAGCATTTCTTGTCTATCAAAAAAGTCAGCCTCGAGGTTAAGTGCAAGAGCTATGATCCTTGAAATTGCTTTTGCCACCTCACTAGCATGCATATAAACAATCATATGAACAATGTCATATATATAAAACTGAAAGCATGGAATCATGGCCGAACAAGTCACAAGGCTTAAATGGAATGATAGGTAATTGCTATTTTTCTACAAATGAATTTCTAGTGGGAAACGAGAACAACTCCCAATAGAACAACTATCTGGATTGGTTTTATACATGTCCCAATTTAACAATGGTGTTTAGAAATATACCTCAGTGGCTAAAACAATTCACTCAACCTAATTCTTTGTTATTATTCCTCAAGTTATGCAGCATATTTTATGCTAATTTGCATCACCAAAAATGTATCAAAATATAAAAGATCATAGAGTGATTGGGAAAACATGTAAGAATTGAAGTTAAAAAGTCTGGACAATATAGATTAAAAAGCAATACATGCCATGTTTTCATAATGAAAATATATATAAATATGAATCTTCATGGTCTTAGAATATTATTATCATCCATCACCATAAAATTTTCATGGCAAGGGATGAGCTCGTATAATTACAACAGACAAACTCGCCAACCAAGCTTTGTAGGACCCACCAGACTGTGCCATCAAGACCAGATGGGATAAAGGTATGAGTTCTCTCCTGTAGTTCTTCGGTCTATGCTCTTAGCTCACATCCCTAAGCCTTTCTTTAGTATATATAGAACTTCCAATATTTGATATGAAGTTATCCTTCCCATAATGTGATATTTTCCAAGATTTATTAGTCTAATGCAATACTTTTAAATTGACAATAGGGTATTCATATTAGATAACAATGAGAAAATAATATGATGCAGCATTTCTACTTAGACACCAAAACAAGACAAGATAATTCTATTTGCTGCATGGAGAGTTATAATGTTTGATACAAAGCAGCAAATACATCTGCCAGTAGTATATGAAGTTCATTACAAAAAGATTAAACTTGAACAAGACTTACAGCGCCTGTCTATGATATTTCTCCATAGTTTCCCTCCATCCAGGCAAGATATCTTTTAAATGACCAAAAGACCAAAGGGGTTAATACTGATTACAAAACCAATACCACGAAGAATGCTCAAATGCTTACATCACATCAAGTTGAATTAAGCTCTGATGTGTGTGTGTGTGTGTGTGTGTGTGTGTGTGTGTGTGAGAGAGAGAGAGAGAGAGATATGACTGGGACATGGCATGAACAACTCATACTTTGCACTTTCTTAAGACTTGAATGGATTTTGTAGCTTACCAGAAGGGGGCCAGACATTTGGTCCGTATAATAGTTTTTCTATGTCAGGATCGTTTTCAGGTACTTCTATTCCAATGTTATATCCCTCCTTATAATCTCCTATATCCGTAAAATAGGATAATCAATATTTTTCTTTTTATGAAACAAGGATCTCTCTATTATAATTAGTTTAAATTTAAACAACAATAAATCAAGAAAAATGTATCAACTGGAAGAAGAAAAGAATGGAGCAATATAAAAAATAAAACAATGTGGGTGGCATCTCGAAGTAGGAAGGCAACAGTATAATTATGTAAACAAGAACATATATGAATGCATATAGGCTCAAGTTTGTTCGAGGCCCAAGGCATAAAAAACATAAATGAAGCCTTTTTAAGATCTTCATTTGAAATATATTTTTCTTTTCTTTTCAAATGCAAAATTACAAATTACATTCAAGTGTTCTAACATATCATTTGTAATTGATATTGTGGGTAGTTCACTTATTGTTTCTTATGACTTAATCAATCTTAGGTTGAACTTTATCCATTTTAATTTATTTATTTTTTTCTTTGCAATGCAATTGTTATAGAAAAAAAAATAAAAAAACAAGGCCCAATTAGTACACATTAATGTGTGTTTGGGAGGGGAAATTTTATAATCGTGGATGCATTAGAAATTTTAGTTTTCTTTAATTATTCAATATATCAAATTGAAGTGCTCCCATCAGCTTGCAAAACTTAATTTAAAACTTTCAATTCCCAAAACAAATTTAAACATTGATATCATCTTGTACAAAAATTCCAAATGCAAATTTAAGACAACTATCCCTACTTTTTTAACAGTTAGTGTGCTTGCAAATTTATATTTATCATATTAAACTATATAAAAGTGAGGCCTCTTACTATGTGGGGATGTTAGGCGAAAGTCTAATTTTCCTAGCACTCAAGCCACTTCTTGACACGCATGATCATACGAGCACAATATATACATATATATACACATACATGTCATGCACATACCAAGCTATACAATAGATGTCAACTTGTATTAAAAAAAACATCATATTGATCTGATATTCACATTTGTGCTTATTGCTAAAAAGTAGTGTGACACTAGAAAAATGATAGCAGAACAAACCATGTATTTGATTGACAGGATCCAAACATTGATTGAAAAGGGGAGTGTAACCTCGATGTTTCTTGTTTCTAAGAACCTTCATTTTCTCACTTACTAGTAGATCAAAAAAACTTTTGCTTTGGTAAAAAACCTCATCCATAAATTCCTGGCTGATTCCATGATTGATCACATAGAAAAACCCAGAATCCAAACATGCCTATATAAAAAAGAGGAAGCAAAGGATAAGCCAGGATATAAAAACCAATTAACAAAAAACGGTGTGTGTGTGTGTGTGTGAAAAAGAGAGAGATTAAAATAAAACAATATGGTACTTTAGTTCAATGACTGACTCATACAAAGAAATGGTAACACAATTGAGCAACTAAATACTAACTAACCTAACGGCATTGCCCATTTTTATGGTTCCAAAAAAAAAAAAAAAAAAAACTAATGATGACATTGCAGTCAAAAGCTCTTGATCATCCACATATCACTGTACAGAAAATTGACTAATTTTTGTAAATGTTAAGTTTAAAAGAGAAGCATAAAAAATGACATTTTATCCTAAATTCAATTCATAAATGGGATTTCAATATTTGATTCAATAGGTTGTTCACAGTACTATTTGGGTTGGTTAAAATAAGTTTTCTATTTTTTCCATAGTTCAAAACCTATAAAAATTCGGAAATTTTACTTTGCTTTCCCATAATCCAAACAAATAGTGGCATAAGAATCAATTACAGTTTATACCCCTACACTTAACATTCAATCTCACTTTCCCCTTGACCTTTTAATTGTTCCGGTCAATCCCTAGACTTTGAATCAAGTTATAATTTGGCCCCACATATACAAGCGTCGTTTCAAAACGAACAGAGAACAATCACAAAAATATTCATTACACTTAGCACCTTATATTTTTACCGCAATCTCACTTTAGTCCTTCCGCTCTAGCTCTTACGATCCAGGTACGTTACTAAAATCTCACATTTTTATATCATCAATTTGGATAGAGATTTCAAAAAAAAAAAAACAAAAAACAAAAAAGAGTGAAATATAAATGAAATATAGTTATATTTTCACCTACCATTTCGATTTCTAAATCTCTATCCAAATCTATAATCCAATCCCATCCAAGTTAATTTTTGAGTTAATTTTTCGAATGCTATTATAAGATTGAGCCTAATTGCAACTTGACTCAAATAGAGTAGTTGAGTGAGATAATTAAAAGTTGAACGGATCAAATGAGATTGAAGGTAAACTATAAGATGCAACCTTATATTTTTACCACAATCTCACTTTAGTCCTTCTATGCTAGCCTTATCATCTATAATCAGGGCCGGCCCTGCCCTAAGGCAGGTAAGGCTTGTGCCTTAGGCCCCATATTTTGGCCCAAAAATAGGGCCCCCAAATTTAAAAAATTGTTATAGGTTCAACCTTTTTTCTTTTTTTTTTTTTTTTGGTTTTAAGATCAATTTAAAGGGGCCCAAATGTTTTATTGGGCTCATGTATAATTTAGCCCATATTTATTTATAAATGTGTTTAGCCCATATTTATTAAAATGAAAATATATAGATAAATAAATAAAAAACAATAGGGCCCCTAAATTTGGTAAAACATATAAACATATATAACATAGGTCCCCTAAATTTGGCCCAAAAATAGGGCCCCTAAATTTGGTAAAATATTATAGGCTCAATGTTTTTTTTTTTTTTTGATTTTAGGATCAATTTAAAGGGCCCCAAAATATTTTTTTGGGTCCATGTATGATTTACTCCATATTTATTTATAAGTGTAGTTTGGTCCATATTTATTAAAATGAAAATATATATTAAAAAAAAAGTGTTTGGGCTCAAGAAAAATAATACATACAATATATGGGCCCTATTTTTTTTATTTTTTATTTTTACCTTCTTTATCTATTAGATTTTACTGGAATAAATAATTTTGCTCAAATTTTTTTACCTAGGTCTTTATCAATTTTAATTGAATAATTTTTTCCTAATTTTTTTGTTCTAATTTTGTTTTATTAAATTATTTTATTTATAATTTTAATGATTATATGTGTAAGTAAATTTTTTTATGGTTACAAACAAATAAAAAAATCGTAACTTATCGTTTTATTCATAAATTTTTTTTCAATATAAAAGGGGCCCCATTTTCGAAATTCGCCTTAGGGCTCGACGAACTCAGGCCGGCCCTGTCTATAATATACTTTTACTAAAATCTCAGTTTGTAGGTAAAGTATAGGATGCAAAAGTGTAAATTTGCCAATAAGATCCCAAGTTGAGCACCGCTTATAATCTGATCGTGCTTAAAGCACCAAACATCAACAATCGGACATGTTATTGGTTGGTTGTATTGTGTGGATTGTGATTGATCACATGGCGCTACACACCAACTAATAATTTTCCGATCCGTATATAATCAATCAATAAAAAAAACCAGATATATGAGAGAGAGAGAGAGAGAGAGAGAGAGTGTGTACCTGTTTGAGTAAAGAAACAGAGTTAAGAATGTCTGGGCTTGAAAGATCGATACAATTGAGTGCAGAGAAGTTTTTAAAATCTCGAGGAGCTTCAAGAGCTTCGTTCGTCAATTTCTCCATTTCTAAGGATATGAGGTTCTGTTCACCTTCACCCAAAAGAAGATGAGGTTCCGATATTTATACAGCCAAAAAAGATATGAGGTTCTATTCACCTTCACCCAAAAAAAGATATGAGGTTCCGATATTTCTTTACCGATAAAGATATTATCAATTAATTAAGGGCAAATTACACTCATACCCCTCTGTTTTCTTGCAATATCACTGCCACCCCCTTTAATAATTGAAATACCAATGCACTCATACATTAGAAAATAATGTAACAAAACAAAACAAAAAGAAAAGAAAAGAAAAGAAAAAAAACAAAAAAAAAAAACAAAACAAAACAAAAAAAAAACGAATCAGAAGCTTATCCTTATGGATAAGCATGCAGCAAAAGAGGGGGTCACGTGGTGATACCACATGGTTGCTTAGAGGGAAAGGAAATGGTGCTTGAAAAGATGTTTTCGATAAATATAAGGAGCAAAAGGAGGTGCAGTCCGTCCATAAAAAGGGGAAATTTCCGTGAATGGAGAGGAAATGGTGAGGGATTAACATTAAGGTGAGTCGTATTATACTTTGAGTCACCATAATATATTTTACGTGTGTTTTGAGTTATCATAATTTATTTTACGCAATTTGTGTTTTTTACGTGTGTTTTTTACAATTAGCCCTAAATTCTCTTCAATTTGTTAGCCCTAAATTCTATGATTTTGGACCCTTAATTCTGTTAGCCCTAAATTCTGTGAATTTGAATTTGAATTTCAATCTGTTATTTTTATTATTATTTTGTTGTAGTTTTGAAAGCAAAGAGATGGTGAGATTAGAGTGTGAGGGTTCTACATAGAGAGAGAGAGAGAGAGAGAGAGAGAGAGAGAAGCTTACAGAGAGAGGAAGCTTACAAAGAGTTCAGAAACCAAAGGTCTATGATTTTGATTTTATATGTCTGTGTGATTTCTATTTGTGTCTGTCTATGATTTTAGTCTGTGGTTTATATTTGTTTTACTCTTCTTCTCTCATCTTCTTCTCTTCTCCTCTCCTGTTTTTCTCTTCTTCTTTCATCTTATTCTCTTCTCATGTTCTCTGGTATGTCACTCCACACTCTGGTATGTCTCTTGTTCTCTTGTATTCATTGGGTAATGTTTATTGGTTGATGAATTTTGTAATCATATCCAGTATATTGGTTGATACTCCACACAAATTGTTAGAGAACTATTTCCTATAACTGGATATTAGTTATTAGTTATCCAGTATATTGGTTGATGAATTTTGTAATCAAATATCCAGTTTGTGTTTCAACCAGTATATACTCCACACTTTGTTCTATAAATGAATTTAGGAACTGATATGCTAATGTTGAGGAATTTGGTGTTTATAAATTGATTTAAGCAATTTGTGTTATAAACTGATTTAGGAACTGCTTGGGAAATGAATGATTTAAGAACTGATTTAATAGTATTACAGTGCTTCCATACAAAATTTGTGTTTATAAATTGATTTAGGAACTGAAAAGCAACCTCTCAGACAGGGTTTTTTAGATAGTTCATTGGTTACTTGTTCATATTTATCATCTTTTTTTATGTATTAGTCCTTCATGTATTACTTATGTAATAGTATTACTTGTTCATGTTGTTTTACTTGTTCATATTTATCATCTTTTTTACTTGCCCAGGTTTTGCATTGCCCAGGTTTTTTGAGGAAGTGCACTTATGGCCACTGTTGCCCAAGTTTTGCATTGTTATTACATTGATGTGAATAAATATTAGTTGTTTTAAGGAAGTGCATTGTTATGTAACTTATGTTATAGATGTGAATAATATTGCATTGTCCAGTTTTTTTTTTTTTTTTTTTGTATGTTTAAAATTTTCAACCGCCAAACCGATTTGTATCCATCTGCCAATCCGCATCTGCCGGATTGACGGACGGATGGCGGATTAGAGATTTCGTGGCCGCAACCGATCCGCGCCCACCCCTAAAATTTAACAAATCAAATGAAGAGAGAGATTAGGATTGTGTAAAAATTAACAAATTGAATGACAAGCCCTATTTTGATTTTTTAATAAATCTTAACTGATATTGTTATTATTTAATATCTAAATAAACTTTTGATCTCACATGCATAGCATGAGTTTTATATGCTAGTATTCCATATAAAATAAATAAATTAAGAAAATTAGATAGACCTCACAAAAGAGGGCAATGCAGTGCTTTTGGCATTGATTCAATTTGATCCAGTAGCTCTAGATAACAAAGATTAATTCCTATTATCAGAGGCCGAATTTCACAAAGATTAGTTCCTATTATCGGAGGCCGAATTTCACTCTTGTCCCTGTTCCAAGGTTTCAAACAAGTTATAAGAGAGGATTCGAATATAAGATAGGATCCCAAGATCCATTGCGTGTTGTTAAAAGACTGGTTTTGGGCAAGGAATGAAAGAAAAGGATCTCAAGATCATCATGTGGTGATGAGAGACATTGTCACCCAATGGATCCCCAAGTCCAGTCTTATTCCCTGTTCAGAACCATGGAACAAGATATAAAAAAGAATCCGGATAAGAGTATCCCTTTGCCTACAATTGTTCTCTTTAGTGTACCTCTTACTTGTCAAAAGGCCATAACCAACACAGGCAAAATGCAGTAGAGATACTAAAGCATGAAAAAAACACACACAAAAGTATAATATTATAAAAATTCAAAACACTAGAGCTTTAGTAATAATGATGCATAACAAGCAACAGAGGGAGGGAAAGACCCAGCAGGGATAATACAATCCAAACAAACAAACACCCTCCTCCCTTATTTCTTACAATTTGCTCCACAACAAAAGCCTAAATTAGAGCAGATCATAATATATACTAATACTAATTTTCATGACTCTTATTTTCTCCCTAATCTAAACTACAAACAATCAAACTAAACTACCATTGAAAAAACATCTAACAACAACATAACTATATAAAAGTCCTAGCCAAAAAGGGAAGTGCAGATAGAGCATATATATGCAAATCCACACTTTGTTGTCTCCCTTTTAGATGGAAAGACATGCTGCCCCTTGGTGCCTCGTGTCACTGTCAGCACTCTCTTCCTGTAGGGGTGGCTGTGTAAGAAAGGATAATGCTTCTGAATCAAGCTAAGGATTGTTTGGCAAACACATCCCTAAAGTTTCCAAGGCAAGAGCAAGAAGTGAAAACAATTTATCAAATCAAAACATTATAAGGAAAAAGAATGAAAAAAAAAAGAAAGAAATGATCAAACTCATTCCAAGACACAAGGAGAAAGAAAAAAACATTAGGAACTTAACTGTTGGGTATACCTCCTTATTGGAGTATAGGATCCAATTGATTTATTAAAATATTTAGTTTTGATTTGGTGTTGGTTATAATATATTTTTATATATTATATCTAACTTGTGGAGGCCCAATTCAGTTTGGTAACAACTAGGGTTTTATATAAAAAAAACCCCAAGATTTAACAATATATATATATATATATATAAATCTTTCTTTGTTTGTCCCGAGGTATTAGAGTTGTAGCAGCCAACATTAGATCAAACTTTTTCGGTGAGATAGTGCCTGATTGGAAATTCAATTCGGTGGTGTAAAGGAAAAATCCAGTGCTTTGTGCTTTTGGTTTTGGCTCTACTTTGAAGTTGATTTGGGTCTGTTATTTTAGGTCTTCTACAATCTTGGTTTGAAGATTTTTTTGTCATCTATTTGGCGAGGTTTTCCCTCTTGATTATTCGTGATTATTTGGAATTCACCTAAGGGTGGTTTGTGAGACCATTTGTGTCTCATTTGTAATCGTTTGGAAACTCTTTGGTTGATAGTGGAATCGGATTTCGATCCCGTAGACGTATCTCACATTGAGGGAACCACGTAAAATTTTTGTATTGCTTTTGATTTAATTTTTCCGCATTAGTTTTTATTCCCATTGATTGATTTACTTGTGGGGAATCATATATTTTCCCTAACAACTGGTATCAGAGCTTACGATTTATTTGGGTTTATCTATTTGTGTAAATCAATGGAGGGGGATGTGAGTCGTATGTCTAGCTTCAATGGAAGCAATTAGGTAACTTGGAAAACTAAAATGGAAGACCTATTATTTTGTAAAGATTTGTATGGACCCACTGAGGGTGATAGTGGCAAACCCGAGGGTGTAACAAATGATGAATGGAAGAGGCTTAATCGAAAAGTCATTGGTGTTATCTGTCAATGGATTGATGACAGTGTGTTTCATCATGTTGCTACTGAAACTTCAACACATGATTTATGGAAAAAATTAATAGATCTTTATAATAGAAAATCAGTCACAAATAAAGCTTTTATGTTTCGTAAGTTGGTTAATTTAAAATATAAAGATGGTAGCCCTATTCCAGAACATTTAAATGAAATAAAGAGTATTGTTAACCAACTTGCTTCTATGAAAATTATTTTTGATGATGAATTGCAGGCTTTGATGCTACTTAATTCTTTGCCCAAAAGTTGGGAGACTTTTGTTGTGACAGTTAGTAATTCGGCACCCGATGGAGTTGTCACAATAAGCCAAGCCACTAGTAGCTTGTTGAATGAAGAAACTAGAAGAAAATCAGCAGGTTCCTCTCATTCAGAAGCATTTTTTATAAGAGGTTGAAACAAAACAAGTGGGAGAAGTAAGACTCCTCATGGTCGTGATAAAAGCCGTGATAAATCAAGAGATGGCTCTTTTTCAAAGAAAGACATTGAGTGTTATTATTGCCATAAGAAATGGCACATGAAGCGGGAATGTCGAAAGCTCAAGAACAAGGAGAAAAGGCGTGACAAAAGTGTGAATAAGAAGTAAGAAGACACAACGGCGATTACTACCGATGATTTCATGGTCGTTTGTGAAGATGATTGTATCAATTTTGTGGGCCAAGAGAGCAATTGAGTGATTGATTTCGGTGCTTCTTTTTATGTGACTTCTCGAGTTGATTTCTTCACTACTTACACCAAAAGAGATTATGGGTGTGTTCGAATGGGCAATGAATGTTTGTCCAAGATTATTGGCATGGGTGATGTTTGCTTGGAAACAAATTTGGGCTGCAAATTGTTACTTAAAGATATGAGGCATGTTCCTGACATTCGCCTGAATTTGATCTCTATTGGGAAACTAGATGATGAAGGCTACAATAACAATTTTGGTGATGGAATATGGAAGCTCACAAAGGGTTCTTTGGTGGTGGCTAAGTGTAAGAAGACTCATACACTTTATTCGATGTAAGGAAAAATTTGTAAAGGTGTTGTCAATGCACTTGAAGATGATACTTCTATCGAATTGTGGCACAAGCGGCTTGGGCACATAAGTGAAAAGGGGCTGCAAGTTTTGTTCAAGAAAAAGCTTCTATCCGGTTTGAAAGGTACACATCTTAAAACTTGTGTTCATTATTTGGCGGGTAAACAACATAGAGTTTCTTTTCATAAAAATATTGCTTCTAGAAAAGAAAATGTTTTGGAGTTGATTCATTCAGATGTTTGTGGTCCTTTAAAAGTTCGAACACATAGTGGTGCACTTTATTTTGTTACTTTCATTGATGATTATTCAAGAAAAGTTTGGGCTTTTATACTAAAAACTAAAGATCAAGTTCTAGATGTATTTAAGCATTTTCAAGCCATGGTTGAAAGAGAAACAGAGCAGAAATTGAAGTGCATCCGAATAGACAATGGTGGTGAATATATTGGGCCATTTGATGAGTATTGTCCCAGCCAAGGTATTCGGCACCAAAAGACAGTTAAGAAGACTCCTCAACAAAATGGCGTTGCGGAGAGGATGAACTGCACCATTGTGGAAATAACAAGATGTCTGCTTTCACATGTTAAATTGCTAAATCCTTGTGGGGTAAGGCAATGAGGACATCGGTTGACGTGATCAATTTATCTCCTTCCTACCCTTTGAATGGCAATGTCCCAGAAAGAGTTTGGACTAGTAAAGATGTGTCTTATGAGCACTTGAGAGTGTTTGGTTGCCGAGCTTTTGTTCACATTCCAAAAGATGAGAGGTCCAAGCTTGATAGCAAGTCAAGACAATGTATTTTTCTTGGCTATGATCGTGATGAATTTGGTTATAGATTGTGGGATCCGGTCGACAAGAAAGTCATTTGAAGCCGTGATGTTGTGTTTCTTGAAGACCAAACACTTGAAGACTTTGGCAAAAGTGATCAACTGGAGCCAAAAAGTAGTGATCTCATTGACATGGATTCATCGCTTTCATCTTCGGTGGATAATGAAAATGGGGGAGATGTGCAGCCACCTATTGAAGATGTGGAGGATAATACTAATCCTCATGACCTTGAGCCAGAAATTGAGGAAAAGCATTCAACTCAAGAATCGCCACCAGAACTTGAGTTGAAGAAATCTACAAGGAATCGGCAACCTTCGAAAAAGTATCATCCCAATGAGTTCGTGTTGATTTCCGATCAAGGGGAGCCTGAGAGCTACCAAGAAGCAATTGAGCATACAAAGAAAGGTGATTGGAAAAAGGTTATGGAAGAGGAGATGAATTCCTTACTTGAAAATCACACTTATGATTTATTGAAGTTGCCTAAGGGGAGGAAAATTCTGAAAAATAAATGGGTCTTCAAATTGAAGAATGATGGCAAGAATCTGAGGTACAAGTCACATCTTGTTGTGAAAGGCTTTGGGCAAAAGAAATGTATTGATTTTGATGAGATTTTCTCACCGGTTGTGAAGATGTTTTCTATTGGAGTTGTACTTGGCATGGCCGCAAGTATGAACCTTGAAGTTGAGCAACTTGATGTGAAGACCGCATTTCTTCATGGTGATCTTAAAGAAGAAATTTACATGGAGCAACCAGAGGGTTTTATGGAAAAAGGGAAAGAGAAATTTGTTTGCAAATTGAAAAAAAGTTTGTATGGCCTCAAGCAAGCCCCGCGATAAAAAATTTGACTATTTCATGATAAATAATGGTTTTTCTAAAACCACTTCGGACCATTGTGTGTTTGTGAAAAAAATTTCCGATGGAAAATTTATTATTCTTTTACTTTATGTTGATGACATGTTAATTGTGGGTCAACATTACACTATGATTAATAGGTTGAAATTGGAGTTGAGCAAGTCTTTTGCTACGAAAGATTTGGTTGTCTCAAGAAAGCTACATTGAGAAAGTTCTTGAGAGGTTCAATATGAATAAAGCAAAGTTGGTTAGTTGTCCACTTATGGGTCACCTCAAGATTAGTTTGAATCAATGTCCTACAAGTGAGAAAGATAAGGAAGAGATGTTGAAAATTCCTTATGCTTCAGCGGTTGGTTCTTTGATGTACGCCATGGTTTATACAAGGCCGGAGATTGCTCATGCCGTTGGTGTGGTGAGTTGTTTTCTCTCTAATCCGGGTAAAGAACATTGGGCAGCAGTAGAATGGATTTTAAGGTATCTTCGAGGGACTTCGAAGGTGTGTTTGTGTTTTGGGGATGGTAAGCCGATGCTTGATGGGTTCACAGATTCTGACATAGCCGGTGATGTCGATTCTAGGAAATCTACTTCGGGGCATGTGATGACATTTGCAGGGGGAGCTGTGGCATGGCAATCTTAATTACAAAAATGTGTTGCTCTCTCAACTACCGAAGCTGAATTTATTGCCATTACAGAAACTTGCAAAATAGTTATGGTTGAAAATTTTTTTGCAAGAATTGAGTTTGAAGCAAGAAAGGTATGCACTTTATTGTGTTAGTCAAAGTGCTATTCATTTGAGTAAAAATGTCACTTTTCATTCGAGATCAAAATACATTGATGCGAGATACCATTGGATCTGTAACGTGTTAAATTCGAAATTGTTGCAACTCGAAAAGGTTCACACAGATGATAATATTTCGGATATGTTAACTAAGACTTTGTCAAGAGACAAACATTTGAAGTGTCGAACTTTGGCCAGTATGGTTGATGTCTCCACCTAAGTCGGTAGAGGGAGAATTGTTAGGTATACCTCCTTATTGGAGTATGAGACTCACTTGGTTTATTAAAATATTTAGTTTTGGTTTGATGTTGGTTATAATATATTTTTATATATTATATCTAATTTGTGAAGGTCCAATTCAATTTGGTAACAAGTAGGGTTTAATATAAAAAAACCCAAGATTTAACAATATATATATATAAATCTTTCTTTGTTTGTCTCGAGGTAATAGAGTTGCGGCAGCCAACATTGGATCAAACTTTTTTAGTGAGATAGTGCCTGATTGAAAATTCAATTCGGTGGTGTAAAGGAAAAATACAGTGCTTTGTGCTTTTGGTTTTGGCTCTACTTTGAAGTTAATTTGGGTATATTATTTTGGGTCTTTTACAATCTTGGTTTGAAGATTTTTTGATCATCTATTTGGTGAGGTTTTTCGTCTTGATTATTCGTGATTATTTGAAATTTACTTAAGTGTAGTTTGTGAGACTATTCGTGTCTCGTTTGTAATTGTTTGGAAACTCTTTAATTAATAGTGAAATCGGATTTCGATTCCGTGGACGTACCTCACATTGAGATAACCACGTAAAATTTTTGTGTTGCTTTTGATTTAATTTTTCTGCATTAGTTTTTATTTCCATTGATCGATTTACTTGTGAGGAATCATATATTTTCCCTCACATTAACATACCTCCCAAGAGCTACTGGAACAAGATCTTCAAGGCACAAGGAGAACTGGATTTGATACTGATAGTAAGTCTTACTGCAACATATATTTAATGAAGGAAATCTTTAAAATGAAAATATGGTTGTACCCTCTAATTTGCTCGAATAGAGATGTAAGCCCGGTCAAGTGTACAGATGTCTCCCGTCTCGTCCAACAGTTTCCAATAAAACAGAATGTACTTCCGAATGCAAGTGATAAATTTGCAAGAGCTTTCTGGTAAGTGAACTTCAAGGACCTTTCTGTTCCCAGAAAGACCTGGTGTTTTGCGCCTGAAATTAAGAGAAGCAAAAATATGCCGATTGTATATTGAATTATTTAGTTCAGAAGCTAATAAAAATAACTAACAAAGGACCTACAGGAAAATGTTACTGGGGACTTCCTCTTATTTCATTTTTTTTTTTTTTTTTTTTGTATTTTTTTCCCCTTTTTTAATTTTGGATAGACAATGTGCATGTCTCCGTAGTAGCCTAAAGTGACAACTAAGGCCAAAACCCAATCTTTACTGGGGACTTTCCAGTAATACATTCAAAACACGATTCATCACTCTTGCAAAGCATGTAGAATCATTTTAGCATTTCAAGAATGACACCGCCGACTTCTCCTACGGACTTGTCTCAACTCTGTGAGGTAAAGTAGAATTCTTCCTCCAACCTATAAGGTTTATCTGCTTACTACAATCATTTAGCAATAAATCCACCTCCTTTGTACATAAAACCATGGGAAGTCTTCATCAATCAAATTAATGCTGGGAATTGTCAAAGCACAGCAACACATCTTTTTTCTCATTTTCAATTTTGTACGACATTGAAGATGAGAAAGATAATTCACATTAAATTTACCTCGCCGTAAATATTGGCAAGCTGTTGCCAACTCTCAAAGCGTAAAGGATTGTACTGTAAATCATATTTGAAAAGGTTAGAGTTTTGCTCTACAAATTCTTCCCCTTGGTGAGTACAAACCCAGCCCATTTATCAGTTACACTAATTTCTTCAGACTGAGCAAGGAGGTAATACAAGTTGCAATAGACCTCCAAATATGGGTCAGAGCTGCAATCAGTTAATTACACATCAAAAAGATAGTTCGTTCCCAGTAATAGCAATCTATGGACCAAAGCATCATTTGGGGGAAAAAATTAAATTAGATGACACACAAAAATACTGATCTATGGACGTATACCTCCCTAATGATGATGCCTTGAGTTGTTTGAGGCTTCCACTATCGGGAAATATAATCTGCATGATAGAATCAAGAAACCCATCAGATCCGGCCACTTTTGAGAGTTTATCTTCCCACAAATTAGGATCATCTAAGAACTTATCAATTGCATTTCCAGCCAAAACATTGTCTGGTGGCTGTGGAAAGTGTTTGCGTATGGCTCTTAATACTCTCTGAAGCTTTACCAATCCAGTTCTCTGCGATGCACAAATGTTAGCAGTCAAATGGAAGTCAGAAAAGCAAAAATCACCGCATAATCTTCAAAAAAGAAAATAATAATTTGAGACTAAAGAAAAATCGAAAAAAACCCAATGAAAGATATGAAATGAGAAAGCAACAGAAAATTCACTAACAGATGAAGCCTTTGCATAGGGCAGTATATACTGGAAAACATCAGCACACTGTTCCTTTGTCTGATAATCGCCACGGCTAGTATTTTTGTGCTGCACTAAATCATCTTCATAGGATGAATCTGATCTAAGCTTTAAACCATACAAACAGAAAAAGCATTGATCCAAAGCATTATCAATTCCCAACTCAAGTTCCTCCCTTTCATCTTCAGTTAGTTCACTGCCAAGATCATTAAATTGATTGCTTGCTTTTTCTCCATGGGACATACCATTGGGCCCATCACCACTGCATTTGCTACATTCCAATCCTGTATTCTCTTCTCCATACTCTCATGAGACAAAATGCCTTTGGAAGGCACTCCTTCAAGAACATCCTTCTCCACAATATTGCCTTTATCTATAGCAACATTCACTGTATCTGAGGCAACATTTACCGTGTCTGACTTTGATTTGTCTAGAGATGTTTCGACATGATTACTGTGGGAAAGCTGCTTGTTACATTGCATTGTTTCCAATACCTTGTTTAAAGAATGAAAGTTTGACTTAAGCTTCATATCCAAGGACAATAGATGCTTTATTGCAAGTTTTAGAAATGTTCCCTCCTCTGTTACCTGCACAGCACAGCCCATACTCTGCCAGCAAGTAATGCATTGCCACGATCAATTCAATCTGAGATAATAAATGAAAGCAAATGGTGTTAAAAACTTAAATGAAAGACAGAAATCACTGCATAGGCCAACACAATGTGAAGTTTCAATTCCTTAGAAGAGGGTGATGGTACTCACTTGAGTTTTGATAGGGACAGGGTTCAGATGTTGAAGTTTGCAATTAAAATGGCTGAATCAATAAAGCAGCATCTTTGGCTTTTTTCAATTTGATCTTGAATTGCAGGTCCAACAAATTTCTTAGAAAGCATGTGCTCGCGATACTGCACATGAGTGTCAGCAGCAAAGACTAAATATCACCAATAATTTTAAGAAGAGCAATAAAGCCATTCTGCAAAAAGACAACAAGCATATGCTGTAATGAAAAATGGGTGCAAGAAGATAAACAAAAGATTAACTAAATCATGTATCCTTGAAAAACTGGAATTTGCTTTAAAATCACAAAAATGTCAACCATAATCCAATGAGTATTGCAGCTGTGAAGGTAAAACACCTTTGCTGAACCCTGCATTAAAAAACGAGGGAAAATAAAATAAAATGCTGAACCAGTTTGTCTTCCTCGAGGATGCTTGATCTGTCTAGTTTGTCTTCCTTGAGGAGTTTATCTTTCTGGGGGATTCGCATTCCCTAATGCTGTGTTTGGTTGGGGGATTTGGGGAGGGATTTGGAAAGGGAAATGGAAAAGGTAGTTGAAATGTGAATAAATCATGCCTATATTTCACATAGTTTCACACAACTTTTCCCTTTCCCTTTCCAAATCCCTTCCCAAATCCCCCAACCAAACACGGCATAAGGGAATCGAGCCATTTGATCCCGGCCTTGTTCTGACGCTCTTTGCTGGAACGCAAAGTTTTGATAAGGCTCGCCAAAGGATTCCCTGGTCTCCATCGTTCAGAGTTGGTCTCATAAAGCCTTTCTTGGACTGTTGATGCCTTTCATTGCTCGAAGTCTGTTGGTTTGAGGTGTTTTTGGACTGTTGATGCCTTTAATATGGGTGTGAAATCTAGACAATGTGTATCTCATATAGGTCCTACACTTATGTAAGATATTTGATAAAATTTTTAAGATGTCTAATATTTTTATTATATTATTGTCCTTTTTTTTTAGATAGGATTATTGTCCTTGAGCTGTGTGATTATGATTTCGAGATATTTAAATATTAAATATGCCCTACAACTTGATAGATTAAAAAATATCTAATCAAGAATAATAAAGAATCTTAATTGAAAAGTTTGCAGGACCTCAGGTTCTGAAAACTTTTTAGTTAGACAGTAATACTGATTGGTTACACTTTATCTTGCACGAAGCACATGATCTTAATTTAAAAGTTTAAATTTATCAGTGACCCTACACAAAGCATCAGTTCTAATAAACACATTACGCTTAAAATTATTAAAATTACAGGAAAAAGTAGTAATTGTAGCCATATCTCATAATGATGGTTCTTTCAATAATATATTTAAAAAAAAATTATAAAATATAAACGTCAAATTCTACAGATTTAAACTGGACTTACAGAATTTCCAGATAGATTTATGAAGTTCTTCATTTGTCATACACATTGAGAGATTGCCTTCACTTCTTCTGCAACCAATTGATTCCAATGCATGCTTGGGCTTTCATTTAATTATGTTCCCAAAGCAGAAAGTGGTTTTAGGACAGACATCTTGTGAAGAAGCAAGACATTCATCCATGCCAGCTGCAACCAAGAGTATTTGCAACTTCCTTCTGTAACAATCCAAAAACACCTCAAAGTCTGTTGGTTTTGCCTTTCGCATGCTTTAATGAGAACATCTAATGCTGATAATTCAACTGAAAGCAACCCATGATATGTCATGGTGAGTGTCCATTGTAGAAAAGAGAAGGGGAGCAAGCAAGTGTGCACACTCAAGATACATTTCTTTCTCAATTATCTGACCTATGGCTGCCCCCTTCAACAAGAATTATATCAATTTGTTTTATATGCTGAAGCTTGTCAAGCTTTCATTGCTTACTAAACTCTGTGTGTGTGTGAGAATGCATGTGCACGTATGTCAAAGGGTAATTAAAGATGCAAGAATAGCTTCAAATTCTGATATATAAAGAAAAAAAAAATTCTGTAAATAGTTGTGGAACTTAATTTTGTGAACAATTTGTTTCAAAATTTGGAGTTTGTGATGCATAAGGAATTATTTACAGAAATTAAATATCTTGGGACCATTATATTTGGGTTTGTTTTTTGTTCTATTAAAGGTTATAAGGTGCCGAATTTATAAGATGGTTGAGTATTACAGTAATTTAAGAATAGCCACAGCATCTTAAATTATTGTTATGTGTATAAAGTTAGAAAATAATTATATTAGATCTTATTACTTGCATTTAAATTAGTAAAATTAATTATTTTACCCACAGGAAGATAATTGTTTTATTAATTTATTTGGAATAAGATAGTAAGTTAAATATCAAAATAAAAATTTTCTATGTCCGCATATAATGGAATTAGTTTTATTTTGTGAGAGATATTTACTAGCTAGTCTTATTAATAAAGTTAAGTAGGTTCGATGCAAGTTGCAATCTTTACCCACAGAGAGGTTAGAATTTACTTTATTTTTTATTTTTCCGTAGCATGATTTGTTCTTGGTTGTTGCAGTCATTCCTACTACATTATTGAGTTCTGAATCATTTCATATTCCATTTTTGAGTAGTGAAAATTTTTCTGACTGGAAAGATAAGATTCTTTTGACTTTGGGGTGCATGGACCTTGATTTGGCGCTTCGTGTGGACAAACCACCTGTTCCCACGGAATCAAGTATGCTAACTGAGAGGGCTTCTTATGAGCGGTGGGAGCGATCTAATCGCTTAGGTTTAATGCTCATCAAGTCCCATATCAGTGAGGGCATTAGGGGTTCAATCCCTAACTGCGACAAGGTTAAGGTCTTTATGAAGGCTATTGAAGAGCAATTTGTGACATATGATAAGGCATTAGCCAACACCCCAATGGAGAAGCTCTCAAGCATGAGGCTTAATGGTTCTAAAGGTGTGCGTGAACACATTATGGAAATGCGGGACATTTCAGCTCAACTTAAAACATTGGAGATAGAGATTTCTGAGTCATTCTTAGTACATTTTATCCTTAACTCTCTTCCTATGGAATATAGTGCTTTCAAAATTTCCTGTAACACACAGAACAAGAAATGGTCAGTAAATGAACTTTTGGCCTTGTGTGTTCAAGAGGAAGAGAGATTGAAGCATGAAAAACTAGAGACTGCCAATCTTGCATTTCATGGAAAAGGAAAAGGGCGAAAGGACAAAACTGTTCCACAACAGAAAGTGCAAATGAAGCGTTATGGCAATAAAGGTGAATACTTCTTTTGCAAGAAAAAGGGACACATGAAGAAGGATTGCCCTAAGTACAAGAAATGGCTCGAGAAAAAAAGGTAATCTATTCTCTCATGTGTGTCATGAATCTAACTTTGTTAAAGTTCCTGATAATACATGGTGGATTGATTTTGGTTCTACAATTCATGTTGCCAATACTATGCAGGGCTTTCTCAGCCTAAGGAAACCGACAACAAGTGAACAAGGCATCTATTCGGGGAAATGGGATGTGTTCACATGTGGAGGCTATGAGAACTTTTAGACTGATTTTAAATTCTGGTTTTGTTTTGGATCTTGAAAACACTTTTTATGTTCCATCATTTTCTAGAAATTTAGTTTTGATTTCAAAATTAGTACCTTTTGGATATACATTTAATTTTGTTAGTTCGAGTTTCAATTTATTGAAAAATAATGCTATTATTGGCAATGGTTTTTTAACTGATGGTATATATAAAATTTGATTTGGATCTTTCATATGAAAATAGTGTTTTAACCTTACATACTGGAATTGGCATAAAGAGAAGTATTACCAATGAGAAGTCCTCTATGTTATGGCATAGAAGATTGGGACATATCTCAATGGAAAGGATAAAAAGATTAGTAAATGATGGAGTTTTAATACTCTTGATTTTACTGATTTTGGTACTTGTGTGGATTGCATTAAGGGAAAGCAAACCAACAAGTCCACTAAAGGTGCCAAAAGAAGTTCTAATATTCTCAAGATCATACACACAGACCTCTGTGGACCATTTACTCCACCTTGTTTCAATGGTCAGAGATATTTTGTCTCATTTATTGATGATCATACACAATATATGTATCTCTATCTTTTATTTGATAAGGCTGAGGCACTTGATACTTTTAAAGCCTATAAAGCAGAGGTAGAGAAACCAACAGAAAAGAGCATTAAAATCGTGAGATCAGATAGAGGTGGAGAATGTTATGGAAGGTACACAGAATCTGGACAAATACCTGTTCCATTTGCTAGGTTTCTTAAAGAAGAATGGAGGACCCGCACACTTATGGACATGGTAAAGAGCATGCTTAGTGAGAGGGAGATTTATTATCCGAATTGGGCTATAGTAATGGCTGGGCAGATTTGGGCCGAACAAGATTGGGCCGTGGAAGCGCGGCCTGTCCTGACAGGTTTTGCTCGGTTTAGGGAGGCATGGTTGGACCGGGCTATTTCGGCCGAGATGTCCGGAGCTAGGCAAGGCGTGGTTGTTCCACGGTTCATGAGTTAGCTCGGCAGGAAGGCCGACGACAGACTAGCATGAGCTGCCCGAGTTCAGCTTTGCCGGGATGCAACCGAGCTCGGTCGTTATTGAGCATGGCGAGTGGGCGCTCAGGCTAGTTGCACAGCACGACCGTTGATAGCTGAGAAGTTGCAGCCCGGTTGCCGAGTTCCTAGTAGAGTGGGCTAGCAGTTTGGTTAGGTGGTGTTCAACAAGATTTGTGCTGACAGATAGGATAGCAGCACCACGTGTCGAGAGACTAATGGGAGTAGATTTGGGGCGTAGAAGGTATATAAGCGAGTCTGCGCCCCGCATGCTGGGACAGATGAACATTTGGTGAGATACACTAAACACTCTCCTCTCTCCTCTCTCTCTATCCCTGCCACACACTGCCGGGTAGCTCACCACCGTTGTGCTCGCAGGTCGATCGGACAGACAGGAGCTTGGAAGGAAGGAGTGCGGGCTTGCCTGAATATTTGTTCCTCGTACAATTGGCGCCGTCTGTGGGAAGAACTTCTAAACAAAACCTTTTCTTCCAAGTTCATCTGATCGCCTTTCATGGCGAACAACGACAAGATTCCGTTGTCCGCCATCGATGGAGCCACCCCAGAGTTTGCCAGACGGAGAGAAGGACTCCCCGTCGTTCTAAACATGGTGGACTTAGAGACTCCTTCAGGAGGACATTCCAGAGACACGCGGGATAAGTGCGGAAGAAGCTTTGGTCATTCTCGGAGTCCAGACGGACACCGGCGGCGGAGATAACCGCACGCCAGACTCCTGGAACACAAGCTAAGGGACCAAGACGTCGTCATCCAGAGAATGGCGGCGGAGATGGAGGATCTCAAGCGGCATGTTAAAGGGAAGGATGTAGTTGGAGTGGGAGACCACAGTGAGCGCACCCAACCCCGCCGTTTATGCAGTCAGAGCCAGCGGCATACTCCGTCCATCTCAATCACCAGAAGTTATAAGGTTGGAGATTTCGACGCGCATGTACAGAGGTCCAGCGCGCAAGACAGCACCTATCAACCTTCGCGTCCGGCGACGACGTCGAGGTATTTTTATTCCGCTCGTTCAGAGGATTTGCAGGTAGTCTTGAAGGAACGGGCTCGCCGGCGGGAGGCTCAGAGGGTGCCGGCGTTCCAGGGGCTATCCTATGGGGTTTGCGCCAGTGAAAAGGTCGGAATGCCTCCACCCCGCCTAGCTGCGCCTCTCTTGCTAGACACAAACTTGGCAAGGTTGAGCACCACCCTATTCTCCCTGGAGATAGAAACAACACCGCTTCCAGCAGGGTTTCACCAGCCAGAGTTCACGCTCTATGACGGAAAGACCGATCTCTATATGCATGTAAGCCACTTCCGACAGGTCATGGCCGGACATAGGCGAAATGACGCCCTTATGTGCCTTATCTTCCCGTCAAGTTTGGGCGAGCTGGGCTTGAAATGGTTTGAGAGGCTGCCGAAGAGGAGCATAGAAAGGTGGCATCAGTTGGCGGAAGCCTTTGTGACGCGCTTCAAATCCAACACCAAGACGCCAAAGGAAGTTGACCACCTTCTCAATGTCAAGATGGAGCCGAGCGACACGCTCAAAGCATACAACTCCAGATACTGGGAAACCTTCAACGAGATTTTGGATTACCCGGTCAACCTTGCAATCACACAGTACAAGTGTGGTCTCCCGGTCGAACATAGACTGCGGGACTCGCTTACTATGCACCAGCCGACATCCATGGGCCAACTAATGCAGCGCATCAATGAGCATATCCGAGTAGAAGATGATGCGACAGCATCTACAGCGAAGGCAACTTCGGTAGCAATAGACAAGAGGTCGGCTGGCAAGGTGCACGCGGTCGGACAGGAGAACAACCGTTCAAATGATCGCGTAGAGGATTTGGACCGTGGTTCAAGTCGCAAAAATCGAGGTAGGGGGCGTCGAAATGACCAAGATGACTACCCCCGGGATGACGTAGCCGATGCAAACAGAAGGCTGAAGGCCAGGACAGGCATCACCACAGTTTTTAAGATTCTGATTTATTGCATACTTAGTGAAATCCGTGACGAGGATTATGTCCGGTTTCCTGCTAAGTTGGGCGACGGACAGAGGGGCTTCAGTCCGCGGTACCGTTGTACATTTCACCGGGAGCGCGGCCACCGGACAGAGGACTGTTTACCTTTGAGGCAACATTTGGAAGAGCTAGTCGCAGCCGGACACCTGGACCTTTACATTGACGGGGGCATAAAGGCAAACCAAGCCCTGGTCGATCCGCGTGTGTCGGATGACTTGGAAGTGCCCCCACAAGGAGTTGTTAATGTCATCCACGGCATAGTGGAGCCGGCGCGTGTATGCGAGCTCCGTGGCATGATTAAGAAAGTAGAACACATGAGGGAAGTTTTGTTGGTCCAACCTGCCATCAAGAGGGGGAAGACCGAAGACAAAGATGTGATCAGTTTCTCTACAAGGGATCTGGAGCGCATTCAGACGCCGCGCAACGATGCCTTGGTAGTGACACTCTGTGTCAAGGAATTCGATGTCAAGCGTATCTTGATCAATCAAGGAAGCTTGGTCAAGATCATGTATTACGACGCATTCAAGCAGCTCAAACTCTGAGATATAGACTTGGCTCCGGCAACTTCGCCACTGGTCGGTTTCAACTCACAACCAGAGTGGCCCTTGGGAAAAATTATCCTGCTGGTCAAAGCGGGATCCGTGGTCAAGCAAGTGGAGTTCTGGGTGTTGCAGGTGCCGTCTACTTATAACTTGATCCTTGGGAGAGGTTGGCTTCACGCTATGCAGGCCGTAGCGTCGACCTACCATCAGGTGATGAGATTCCCCTCAGCTATGGGGGCAATTAAGGAGATTTAGGGCGATCAAGTCATGTCGAAGCAATGCTTCGTGGCAGTCAACGGTAGCCGAGCTGCCAAAGGCTTCATCCAAATGATAGAGGGACCGGAAGACCAAGGGGTCCTAGACGATGTGGGCACCAAAGCTGAGGACAAAGCCATTGAAGAGTTGGTAGAAGTGAGGATTGACACCGAAAGCCCGAACAAGTTCTTTCTGCTCGGCTCAAGCCTTACCGCACAGGAAAGGACCAAGATGGTGGAATTCTTGATGGCGAATATTAAAGTCTTCGCATGGTCGCTTTACGACATGCCCGGCATCGATCCGAGCTTTATTTGTCATCATCTGAATGTTTTCCCCGGTGAAAAGCTGATCATTCAAAGAACAAGAAGATCGGCGCTGCATCACGTCGAGGTAGTCGCAGAGGAGGTCAAAAACTTGCTTGAGGCGCGAGCTATTCAGGAAGTGCACTACCCTCGGTGGATTTCGAACACAGTTGTTGTACCCAAGAAGAATGGGAAGTGGCGAGTTTGCGTCGACTACAAGACCGTCAACCGAGCTTGCCCTAAAGACAGCTTTCCACTGCCCCGAATAGACCATCTTGCGGATTTAACGGCTGGACATAATAGGCTCAGTTTCTTAGATGCCTACCGTGGTTATTATCAGATTGCCATGCACGACTTCGACCGAGAGATCACCTCCTTCACTACTCCAAGGGGACTTTTCTGCTACCGGGTCATGCCTTTTGGTTTAAAGAACGCCGGGGAAACTTTCCAAAGGATGGTGACGAAGATGTTTGCTCCTCTGCTAGGCCGGACAATGGAGGCTTATATTGATAATATGGTGGTCAAAAGCCGGCATCTAGCAGACCACTTGTCCGACTTGGCCGAGATGTTCGCCATTCTCAAACAACACAAGCTATGCCTGAATGCGTCTAAGTGTGCCTTTGGTGTGGGATCCGGAAAATTTTTGGGCTTCCTAGTCACAAACCGAGGCATCGAGGAAGACCCCACATAGATCCGAGCCGTGCAAGAATTGAAGCAGCCCAGCTCGACTAAGGACGTGCAGCATCTGGCCGGAATGGCCGCCGCGCTTAACCGATTCATAAGTCGGTCATCAGATCGCTGCCGCCCGTTCTTTCAAGCTATGAAATCCAAGTTCTCATGGGATGAAGACTGTGACCGGGCTTTGGCCAAGCTCAAGGAGTATTTGTCTTCAGCGCCACTGTTAGTCACACCGGAGCCCGGAGAAGACCTCTACCTTTATCTGGCCGTTTCTCAGTATGCAATTAGTGCGGTGTTTGTCCAGTCGGAAGGAATCAAGCACTCTCTATCTTCTATGTTAGCAAAACCTTGCTACCGGCAGCGTCGAGATACTTGCCGTTGGAGAAACTTGCATTGGCATTGATAATGGCCTCTAGGAAGTTAGCACACTATTTCCATGCACATACAATCATCGTCCTGACCGAGTTCTCCCTCAAAGCATTGTTTGAGCGGGCGGATTTCTCCAGTCGAATCCTCAAGTGGGCGGTTGAGTTGGGACAATTCGATGTCAAATTCCAACCACGAACTACTATAAAAGCTCAGACACTGGCTGACTTCGTTGCTGAATTCTCACCTAGAACTCATCCGGTATGCCTGGCGGATATTACCGCGGCAGATGAGGAGATGGATGCAGGCCAGACCGCAATAACACAACTAGGCGATGACGGCGACGCGGAACTAGCGCCCCGCCGAAGCACCCTCAGTTAGTACGATATCACAGCCCGGTGATGTGATGACGATGTCGGGTATCACCGACCAACCTGCTCCGTCCGGTACCGCATCACCAAGGGGGGAAGAAGTGGAACCGCTTAGCACAGAGCCTGCAGCCTGCATAATACAGTAACCCGGCGATTCGCCCATGGACTTATGCATTACGGATCAACTTGATGAGTCCGACGCCGAATCGCCAAGGGGGGCTGAAGTGGAGCCGCTCAGCACAGAACTTGAAACCGAACAGCCGAACAACCATGATCCCATTAACCTTCAAGCCTCTCAGGACCCCTCAGACTGTTGGAAACTCTTTGTTGGCGAACTGTGGAAACTTTTTGTTGATGGAGCCTCGAACCATCACGGTGCTGGGCTAGGTATAGTTTTGATTTCGCCAGACGGACTGACTATCGAACATTCTATCACCCTCGGATTCCCTGCGTCAAACAACGAGGCTGAGTACAAAACGCTTTTGGCCGGACTCAAAAGCACGCTTCAGATGCAAGCGCCCGAGCTAATGGTTTATAGTGATTCCCAGCTTGTGGTCAACTAAGTTTCTGGGGTTTACGAAGCTAAGGATGACAGAATGGCGAAGCACCAGACTCTGGTTAGAGACCACATCACTCGTTTCTAGGCAATAAGGGTCCAACAGATTGGCCGAGAAGAAAACGACCGAGCAGATGAGTTGGCCGGCCTTGCTTCCATGGTTGATAGCACATATCCCAACCCTCTCTTGATCGAATTCCTTCCGAGGCCCAGCATTGAGGAAGCCGGGTAGACAGAAGTACTTTGCGCCGAGCCAGGTCCTTCTTGAATGGACCCTATTATCCTCTTTCTCAGAGAACGGACCCTTCCGGCTAAAAAGAAGGAAGCACATAAAATCCGGGTGAAGTCCGAGCGGTTTTGGCTCTCTCCATCAGGCTCTTTATACAAGAAGTCTTTCACCGGTCCTTATTTAAAGTGTGTGGACCCAAGCAGTGTGGAAGCCTTCCTGTACAAAATCCACGAGGGCATCTGTGGCAGTCACATAAGGGGCCGATCTCTGGCCTACCGGGCTATATCGCAAGGCTACTGGTGGCCGTGCATGCAGGCCGACGCGCAGAAGTATGTTCGCAAATGTGAGAAGTGCTAGAAGTTTGCCCACCAAATTTACCAGCCGGCCAGGGAACTTCTTCCCCTCAGCAGCCCTTGGCCCTTTGTGATGTGGGGGCTAGATATAGTGGGGCCACTCCCAACTGCACCAGGCAACTGGAAGTTTTTCATCGTGGCTACAGACTACTTAACCAAATGGGTTGAAGTAGAGCCTTCATCAAGGAGAAAGACATCAAGCGATTTGTCTGGCAGAATGTGGTAACGCGGTTTGGCGTCCCAAAAATTCTGATCTCTGACAACGGCACCCAATTTGACGGCCGCCTATTCAGAGAATTCTGTGAAGACTTGAAGATTGAATTCTACAACTCTACCTCGGCTTACCCGCAGTCTAATGGTCAAGCTGAAGCATCAAACAAGACCATCCTTGATAGGTTGAAGAAGAGGCTTGAGAAAGCCAAGGGAAAATGGGCCAAGGAACTCCCCAACGTCCTTTGGGCATACCGAACTACCCCGCGGCGATCTACCGGGGAAACTCCTTTTGCTTTGGCATATGGCATGGAGGCGGTCATACCTTTGGAAGTGGGAATGCCCACCCTCAGAAGTGAAAGTTTTGAGCCTGAGCTGAACGCCGAAGCCATTGCCCTAGAATTGGACCTCGTGGAAGAGCGCCGGGAAAAGGCTCTCGTCCATGTGGCCGCCTACCAACAAGAGCTTGCAAGAAAATACAACAAAATGGTGCACCCCAGACCGTTCAAAGTAGGCGACTGGGTTTTAAGGAAGGTCATGAGCAATACCCTGGTGCCAGGAGAAGGCAAACTAGGGGCAAATTGGGAAGGACCCTACAAGATAACCAGTCTGGCGAGCAAGGGGACATACCACCTGGAAAACCTGGATGGAAGAGGAATACCCCGGCCATGGAATGCGGCCAACCTCAAACTGTACTACTTTTATCTTTTGTTTTCTTTTTGTGCAAAGGAATTTTTTGCCTTACACTTCAGAATGTAATATTCTTTTTGTCAATATATAGAAGTGTCTCATCTTTGCCTCAGCATTTTGATTGTTGCTTTTGTATTTTGAGGTCCCAACCGAGATGATTTATTCCGGTTGAATGAGTTGATGATTTGCTCAACTGAGTTAATAACCAAGATGATTTGCTCCGGTTGAATGAGTTGATGATTTGCTCAACTCTGAGATAATAACCGAGATGATTTACTCCGGTTGAATTAGTTGATGATTTGTTCAACTCTGAGTTAATAACTGAGATAATTTACTCCGGTTGAATGAGTTAATGATTTGCTCAACTCTGAGATTATAACCGAGATGATTTACTCCGGTTGATTGAGTTGATGGTTTGCTCAACTCTGAGATCTCAACCGAGATGTCTTATTCCGGTTGAACGAGTTGATGGTTTGCTCAACTCTGAGATCTCAGCCGAGATGTTTTACTCCGGTTGAATGAGTTGATGGTTTGCTCAACTCTGAGATCTCAAGATGTCTTACTCCGATTGAATGAGTTGATGGTTTGCCCAACTGTGAGATCTTAACCGAGATGCCTTACTCCGGTTGAATGAGTTGACGTTTTGCTCAACTACGAGATCTAAACCTGGGTGTTGTATTCCGGTTGACTAAGTTGATGATTTATTCAACTTTCATAGAACTTAAATCGAGATTTTTTATTCCAATTAAATAAGTTAAACAAGATGGTTTGTATTGCCAATGTATTTTGTCCGGTTGAAGTTGTTTAGTTTGGAGACCGTACAAACACTTGATGAAATAGAACTTTTTCATTGAGATGCATAATAAATATAAGAGGAGGGGTCGATAGCCCGATTACATGTTCAGACAAAAAAAAAAGAGACAAAAACTAAGCCAAGGGGGACAGTTCAGCGAATTCATCCCTGGCTACGGTTGCCTCCAGGTCGACCGTGACTGTGGTTTCTTGGACGCCAGTCTCAACTTGGTCAACCTGCTCAGTGCGGTTGTCTCCCTCAGCATTCTCCCCGCCTTCCTCTGGACCTTCTTCCTCAGCCTCAGCCTGCAACGCGGTGAAGACGTCGTTGGCGTAGGGCACCATGTAGATCGGCAGGAAGGCAACGGGGGGAGACGCAAACACGTCGGTCCCAGATCCTTGGCCGAGCTGTTCACAAGCAGCCTTCCAACCGGACTTGAAGAATATGTCCTTGGTGGCCTCGACCTACTTGGTGTAGTTATCCTCGGCCTCCTTGAAACCGGCGTTGTTTGCTTTGTCCACCTCATCCTTTCTGGACTGCTTCAGCACATCTAGCTCGGCTCGAAGAGCGTCTCTCTCTTTCTCGACTACCCCAAGTTGACCGAGCAATTTGGAGTTGTCAGCATTTGCTATCTCCAAGGATGCCTTAGACCGCCCCAGCTCGGTCTGAAGGTGTTCCACTTGGTTGGCAGAGTCGGACGCCTTCTGCCGGAGTCTATGAATGCGCTCCAACACCAAGTGTTGTTTCTGGACGGCCTGTAGAAATGGAGTCTGATTAGAAACCGAGCAAACACTTGGTAAATTTTGTAAAAGTTGGAAAAACACTTACCCTGGTCATGGACTTGATTGAGGACTTCACCAACCGGGTGTTCGGCACATGGTCATTGCCGACCACGTCGCTCGGCAGAAGCAAGGCTTTGGATAGGTCAAAGGTGATGCTCTTTGTCACCTTTGACCGAAGCATTTGCCGGGATCTCCCTACCTTGAGTTGTGGCCTCCAAGGCGGTATTGGGTCAGCTGTCACCGTGGGTTGCTTGGTGTTTAGCGCCGTAACTAGCTCGGCGGAGGGGTCGGCGGTACGTGGCCTTATTCCAGCCGGCGGCTATCTCTGCTTGCTTGACCGGCGGCAGGAGACGCCAGCGCGACCACGGTCCCGCTCGATTGACCGGCAGCAGGGGTTCGGGTTGGGATGCTCGGTAGCTTGGTGGAGGTAGTCGTGATGAGGTTTCTGATGCGACTTCTTTTAGCCATCTCTTCTGTCTCGATCAGACGGATGAATGGAATGTCAGGAAGCGTGGGATCTGGAGGCGGAGACGGAGCACGGAGAAAGTTTGTGACCTTATTCCGGCATGGAGCGGAGTATTTGTATGTTGGTGTATAACCGAGAAGCTCGTTACAATCCCGGTTGCGGTAACGGAGCACGGTCCTGATGGCTGCTTCATTGGGGTAGTAGTAGTTGGCTTGTAAGGCTTGGATCGCTGCAAAGAAAAGAAAAAAAAATGTCAAGTACAGAATATTGAAGAAAAGCAATTGACCGAGCAGGTTAGCACGGCTTACATGTTTCACCGAAATTCTTGCTAATGAACCAGCCCGGTACCTCGGCCATTTCATAGTTGCCAGACACCCAGAAAAAGTCGTCATCGTGTAAGTCCTTATCTGGGGTGCCGGTCACTATTTTTTCTTTGCCCGGTCAAATTTTTAAGTAATAGGCGAGACCGTCGCCCATGTGCCCAAGGGTGTATTGACGGAGTATCTCGGCTAAACCTAAGTTGGTTCCTAGCCGGTTGTTCAACTTGTGGACCCCGTTGATTATTCGGTAAGTGTTGGTTGAAACTTGGGTGGGTGCTAGCCCGGTGTGGCGCAAGAACTCGGTCATCAATGGGTTGACCGGGAAACGGAGACCTCCTTCAATGATGGATAGCACGGTGAAGGGGCATTGGTGTAATCTGTCCCAAGGGATTGTCTCAAATTCGCCGAGCTCTAGGTGAACGTCGGCCGGGATACTGTACTCTTCCCGGAACACGGCTAAGGTAGCCGGAGTATCAACAAGGAAGCAAAAGCACCCCATATGTAGCTGGCGGGTTTAGCTCGGCTGAGGTGGTTTGGCACAGACTGGTGTTTTGATGGCTGTTTGGTCTTTGAGAGCCTCAGTATTTGGTCAGTGGTCCCCTTGGACTCAGCAGGAAAAATATGTCAATTATAAGTGGAAGCGTGGTCGCGCAAAATGAGCTTGACTTTAGCTCGGTCATGAAGAGTGCCAGACCACCTCGGTCGCAAAGGCAAACCAAGGAGCTCAGTCGCTCAAGCGGACCAGTTGTTAGCCCGGTCGAGCGGCCAAGTCCTCTGTCTACCTCGGTTTCTGCTAAGGTTTTGATAAACTAGTAAATTGCTTGGTCTTATTGAATTTTGGGATCAAAAAGTGACCTGGAGCCCGGTCCGCTCCAGTTCTTTGTGTATTCATGTGTTTATCACTGGGATTGAAGAACAACGAAGAGAATAGGGGCAAATGTGGGTTTTGGGAGGGGTATGTCATAAAACCTACAGGTTTTGTGCCCTAGTGTGAGAAATATTAAGTGAAATAGCAAAAAAAGGGGCTCGAAGAACTTACCAGTTGAGGGCAGTGGCTGCTTCTTCGAACACGAACTCAGAAATGGCAAGGAAGGAAGGGCAGGAGCTTTGGGTCGTCGAAGAGAAAGGAGAGTCAGGAAGATTGGAATGGAGGAGGCTAAGCATGCTTATAAGGTAGAAAAACTGCCAAAATTTGAATGTGAAGGGATGGTTGGCTGCTCGAGGCCAATCAACACGCTACACGTGTCCCCCATTAATGGCAGCGTCAGAGCTGAAGAGATAGGAAGGTCAGACGAGGCGTCGACCGAGCAAGCCAAGAGACAGAAAGGTCAGACGATGCATCGACCGAGCAAGACAAGAAACCGAGCGCAGAAATTAGCCCGGTTGACCTCTTACAAAATTGAGAACCGAGGAAGTGTTTACCCCGGTCATAATAGGTAATCCCAGTCACGCTTTGGCGGACGAAATTAAGGGGCAATTGAGAGGGAGATTTATGATCCGAATTGGGCTGTGGTAATGCCCGGGCCGATTTGGACCGAACAAGATTAGGCCGTGGAAGCGCGGCCTGTCCTGACAGGTTTTGCTCGGTTTAGGGAGGCATGGTTGGAATGGGCTATTTCGGTCGAGATGTCGGGAGCCAGGCAAGGCGTGGTTGTTCCACGGTTCATGAGTTAGCTCGGCAGGAAGGCCGACGACAAACCAGCATGAGCTGCCTGAGTTCAGCTTTGCCGGGATGCAACCGAGCTCGGTCGTTGTTGAGCACGGCGCTCAGGCTAGCTGCACAGCACGGCCGTTGATAGCCGAGAAGTTGCAACCCGGCTGCCGAGTTCCCAGTAGAGTGGGCTGGCAGTTTGGTTAAGTGGTGTTCAGCAAGATTTGTGCTGACAGATGGGATAGCAGCACTATGTGTCGAGAGACTAATGGGAGTAGATTTGGGGCGCAGAAGGTATATAAGCGAGTCTGTGCCCTGCATGCTTGGACAGATGAACATTTGGTGAGATACACTAAACACTCAACTCTCTCCTCTCTCTCTCTCTATCCCTGTGTGTGTTCTAACTTGATCGTCGGAGAGGTTTTCCGGCCACACACCGCCGGGTAGCTCACCACCGTTGTGCTCGCAGGTCGATCGGACAGACAGGAGCTTGGAAGGAAGGAGTGCGGGCTTGCCTGAATATTTGCTCCCTGTACACTTAGTTGTTCCAATGTTCCTATAAATTTGTGGAGTGAAGGTTTGAAAACCGCTGTGTATGTCTTAAATCGGGTTCCATCTAAAGTTGTTCCTAAAACACCTTTTGAATTATGGAAAGGATGGAAACCAAGTTTGAGACATTTGCACATATGAGGTTGTCCAGTTGAGGTAAGGGTTTATAACCCACACTTAAAGAGATTGGACCCAAGAACAGTTAGTGGTCTTTTCATTGGCTATGTTGAAAACTCCAAAGGTTTCAAATTTTATTGCCCTTGACACACACTTAAAATTGTTGAGGCTAGAAATGCAAAATTTATTGAGGATCATGAGTCAAGTGGGAGTGGTTTTTCTTGTGTCATAGAATTCGAGGAAATAAGGGACCCTATTGAGAAACCAATTGGGGAATTGGTTATTGTTCTAAGTGTTATTCCAAATATCATTGAAGACCAACCAATACAAGAACAACTGCTCCATGAGGAACAAATCAATACAGAACCTCTTATTCAAAATTTAAATGAACCAATAGGAGTAAGGAGATCCGCAAGAGAAAAGAAATCAGCTATTTCTAGTGATTACCTTGTATATCTACAAAATCTGACTTTGATGTTGGACATAAAGCTGATCCTAGTTCATTTTCACTAGCCATGAATGGAATTAATTCCGATTTATGGTATGATGCCATGAAAGAAGAGATGAAATCAATGGCCACAAACAAAGTTTGGGATCTTGTTGAGTTATAGAAGCTAAGGCCATTGGCTGTAAATGGGTCTATAAGACCAAAAGGAATTCTTCTGGTAACATTGAACGATATAAAGCCAGACTTGTAGCCAAAGGTTTTACTCAAAATGAAGGAATTGATTACCATGAGACCTTCTCTCCGGTTTCTAAGAAGGACTCATTTCGAATAATCATGTCCTTAGTAGCTCATTTTGATTTAGAGCTACACCAAATGGATGTGAAAACGGTTTTTCTTAATGGGGATCTTGAAGAAGAGGTATATATGGTTCAGTCTGAGGGATTTTCCTCAAAGGATAATCACTTGGTTTGTAAGTTAAAGAAATCTATATATGGACTTAAACAGGCCTCTCGCCAATGGTATTTAAAATTTCACAACATTGTTACTTCATTCGGGTTTACGGAGAACATTGTTGATAATTGTATATACCTTAAGGTTAGTGGGAGTAAATACATATTCTTAGTCCTATATGTAGATGAGATTCTACTTGCGAGTAGTGATTTGGGTTTGCTACATGAAACAGAAGAATTTCTTTCTAAAAACTTTGAAATGAAGGCTATGGGTGAAGCCTCATATGTCATTAGAATAGAGATTCACAGAGATAGATCTTGTAGAACATTGGGACTATCTCAGAAGGCCTACATTGAAAAGGCTTTGGAAAGATTTAACATGAGGTCTTGTTCACCTTCTGTAGCACCTATTGTCAAAGGAGACAAATTTAGTCTAAATCAATCACCACAAAATGATTTGGAGAAAGAACAGATAAAAAACATACCTTATGCATCTGCAGTAGGTAGTCTCATGTATGCTCAGGTCTGTACAATACCTGATATTGGGTTTGTGGTAGGAATGTTAGGCAGATATCAAAGTAATCTAGGCCTTGAACACTGGAAAGCTGCTAAGAAGATTATGAGGTATTTGCAAGGAACTAAGGACTACAAGCTTACATACAGACATGCGGATTCACTAAAGGTGATTGGATATTCAGATTCAGATTTTGCTAGATGTTTCGACACTAGAAGATCTACTTCAGGATATATATTTCTTCTTGCTGGAGGAGCTGTATCTTGGAGAAGCATCAAGCAGTACATAACTATTTCGTCGGCTATGCAAGCGGAATTTGTTGCATGCTATGAAGCTACAACACATGCCTTATGGTTAAGAAATTTTATCACAGGACTAAGGATTGTTGGTTCCATATCAAGACCACTAAGGATTTACTATGATAATTCGGCTGCAGTTTTCTTTTCTAAAAACAATAAAAGTGGCAGCCGAAATAAACGTATTGACATAAAGTATCTTGTTGTTAGAGAGAAAATTAAGATGCAAGAAATTGCTGTTGAGCACATCAACATTGAGCTGATGGTTGCAAATCCCATGACAAAAGGATTGCCGGCTAAAGTACACAATGATCATGTGTTTCATATGGGACTAATTAGCTCTTTTGATGTATGAAATCACTTTCTCATTTTGAGGGATTCGCTATTGAAAACAATATTTATTTAGAATAAATACATGACCTTTGATTAGTATTTGTCATGTTTGTTATCCATTAGGATATGTAAAGTAGGACCCGAATGGCTATTTGTTAGTCATTTGTAAATTGAAGTATTTTATTTAGTACTCATTGAGAAGTGTCATACATTGTAATTTATAGAAGGAAATGTCCATTAAATGGGGCATAACTGCTATGATTCGTGTAGTAACACTTGGCAATGGAGTGTGAGGATTTCAATATTAAAGTTTAGGCAAATTTAATGGCCATAATTCAGTACATATCACCCAATACAGTATTTATATGATTTGTGGACCAAGTGGGTGAATGTCAGCTATGTCTCCTAAGAGGAGACTTAAGGTGGCCCACATACATATTAATATTTGTAAATTATATATATTATATATTATTCATATATTTATCCTTACATGTATATTTATCTTTTGATAATTATGGGTGATAATTATTGAGGTTGCCTAAAATATCAAGAACTCTAAATGGTGGTTTGGTTAAGACCTATCAATTTCCACTAATTAAGTTTCCTTGATGGATGGAAACTAACAAGGTTTATCTGAAAATGTATCTATCTAATAAGGGTCCCTGACCTAGTAGTTATAAATAGGCCTGTGGTTTTCCATCAATGAGGCATTCAAGTTCTGCATAGGTTAGAAGACACTTATTCCTAAAGTGTGAAGTGAGTGATATAATATTGAGAGGTTTAGAAGAAATACACACATCACACAACTTGATCAACAATGGCTGGAGGAGGTTAGTGTAAATTTTATTCCGCTGTATATCCATACATATATGATTATATTATATGTGTATTATTTTCCTACAGAGGTAACCTATTCAGACCAACCCACTGAAGGTAGTTATTATTAAAACGGATTCTATTAGTTTTATAAATTGATAAATAATTTATTTTTTATTAATTCTTAGTTCTTTTCCATCCTAAACCAGAATAGATTCACCTTTGCTCATCCCAAACTTGACTCTATCCTATTAATAGCCCCACACAAGTCCCACTAGGGTCAGATGGGTCGCAGTTTTTGCCATCATAGGAAAGACACTTCTTTCTTCTTCTTTTAGTGGCATTTTCAAGTGCCAAACTGTAAACAATTCTAATTCCATAAATCTATTTATTATTATTTTCTAATGCTAATAACAACACAACTTTCATAAATGTTACAGGAAAAACAATAAAATGCATAAGAATCCTCACGTTCAACGGTGCATCCATACAGACATCCTTCAATCTGAATGAAGCAATTGTACTTGATCATTGTATCTGACGGGCAAAAAAAAAAAAAACTTCTTATCATCATAAAGTTAAATAAGCCAACAATCCAAAAGTCAAATGTAAATTTAAATAAAATCAAATAAAGAAAATGTGTTTACTACGAAAACTGATGAATGTTAAATGAGCATGCAAGTTGTAGAAGGACTATAAAGGAATTCCAGCTAGATTGAACTCGACATGCTTGAGATGAGAAAAACCTTTCATAGCCACTTGACAAATCTTGAGCTGACTATAGAGATGAATAAGGCCATCATCCTTCAAGTGACGAACGATTGATTTCACTCTGGCTAAGAAGATGTTTGCTTTCGGTTGAGCAAGTGTGTCTTTAGTTATAGCTAAAACAACAAAGTTTAAAATATAAAAAAAAAATTGTCAGATGTAGAAAGTTTTTAGGGTAATTTGATTCACAATACTCTCATACACAATACGTCTTAACGTGGCATTTCTATACATAACATTTATTCAGATTGTTGTAACAAACATTATATGTACAAGTATATACCTAAAATAATTTCAATTATTAAAAAATGGGAGATTTATTAAAAAATCATTTTTAAAGTGTTTTTTTTTCCCAATTAGTCCATAAGATATTCTTGTATTCCAATAAGTCCTATTATTTGAAAATTTGATTTACCAAATCATAATTTTCATATTTAAGGTATTTTATAGACATTTCTACCCTTACAAATATTTTATAAACGGTTAGCAATTTGGTGATGTAAACATTCATATTTTACAATGTGAATATTCACATTGACGTGTGAATGTTCACATTGATAGTGTGAACATTCACATTGACAATATAAATATTCACATTAACATGTTAACATTCACATTGACGGTGTGACATTCACATCACGGAACATTCGCACTGTAAATATAAATATTATTAGGGGTATTTTGGCAACTATGTCACTCATAGGACTTATTGGTGTTGGAAAAAATGGTTTTATGATGACTTTAATGTGAAATTAAAGTAGATCCCAACCATTGGTTGAGGTGGGATTAAATGGGTTTAGATTCTTTGTTACAAGGTCTTTGCAGCACAAAAAGAATAACCAAAAACTATTGAGAATTGAATGAGAAATTGTCTCATAAAGATGGCCTCATGAATGAGGTTTTGGGAATTTTGTATAACTATCAATCTCACATTGATTATAGAAGAAAACTTTGATGGGTATTTAAACCTCAAGATTATGAGAAGGACATGAGCCTTTTGGGGCATCCAAATTTTCCGAAGGAAAGGAGTTATGGATACTTCAAGGATGGGCCTGGGTCAAGACTATGGTCCAAGTTGGTTATGGCAAAATTGCCACACACGCGTGCGGCACCTGCCTGCCTGGACCGGGCTGGGTCGGGTGGTGGATCGTGGATCTTGAGGCTTGAGGGAATGGGTTGGGTTTGGGCTGGGCCGGATTGGTGGTCCACTAATCTAAACTTTTTGGGTCAAGTCTGCTACAGATATACACATTTGTGTATACAGAATATATATCTCATATTATTGACCCATCAGTTTAGGTCCATTACTCCAGCAGTTTTGCAGGAGTAATGACCATTAGTTGCCAGCCTTCATGGGCATTAGTTGCTAGCCTTCATGGCTGCAAGCTCCTCCTCTCTCCCCCATGGTGTATAAAAGGAGACCCATCTCCCTTGGTTTTGGTACAGATTTTTGCCTTCCAAAATTATACAATCAATCTGCTTGTGTTTATAATTTTCTTCCCGTGAGACACAGTGCAGCCATTGTTGGTTTGTCAAAGCTAACAGAAGGTGCTTTTGTGTTAACTGGTCTAAACTATCTTGTCCTAGAAAACAGAAGACACCGTTCCTCCAGCACCCATGGTGAGGCGTCTAATCTGTTTTAAGGATACTGTGGTATCACACATAATTTGGTTTGATTCCTTATTTTCAATATTTTGATTAATCTTGTATTTCTGTTAATCATGTTTCATGTTCATGCTCTAGAATATAAATTTCTCAAATATGGATTTATTTGATGTTCTATTATTTAATTTAATAAATCATGAATCTATTTATCTTGTTTAATTATACAATTTGTACAACAATTGGAATATAAGAAACTAATGCGGACTAAATGAAACATAAGTAGGTGAAAAGGGATTTATGAAAAAGTGTCCCTAAAAAAATTACAACTTCTTTAAGGCAATTTGATTCACAATACTCCCGTGCACAAAAAGTCTTATCGTGACATTTCTATAAATAACATTTATCCAAATTGTTGTAACAAACAATATATCTACAAGTATATACTTAAAATAAAAAGTCTCATCGTGGCATTTCTATAAATAACATTTATCCAAATTGTTGTAACAAACAATATATCTACAAGTATATGCTTAAAATAATTTCAATTATAAAAAAATTATAACGCAATTTGATTTACATTACTCCCATGCATAAAACGTCTTATCGTGGCATTTTTATAAATAAAATTTATCCAAATTGTTGTAACGAACAATATATCTACAAGTATTGAATAAATTGAACTTCAAAAATAAAATGATATTCCTATACAAACTATATTCTTACAAAATTTTTATGAAAATAATATGGTGGTGGGATTTTGATAATTAAATATTGTTTTTATAGATGTTTTATTTTTAAATTAATAAATGTTAATGTAGTTGCTTATTTTGTATACAAATTATATATATATATTTTTTATATTCTTGATGTTTGTATTATTATTATTACTCTATCCTTGGTAACAATTTGAGAAATATATATATTAAAAAAATTAATAAATATGAATAATATCTTACTGTATAAAATAGTGAAAAAATAGCTAATATATAGCCATTACTTTTTTAACTTGTTAACCTATTTTCAAAACACTTTTTAAGGCTAGTACAAACAATAGTTTAATGTTTTTCCATTGAAAGATGGAATGAGAATTTGACAAACATAACAAAATCAATTACAAACAAAAGCAATCAAAGATAATTTTTCAGATTTCAAGATGAACGGGACCCAAAAAGTGGATAACAAATAGAGCTGAACAAACTCGGGTGTATGAATTGAAACTGAAGTCTTACACAAGTGCATTTACAAAACCAAAAATAATAATAAATAGCAAAAAATGTACAGATGTTAGAACTTAAAACACACGAGCGCATCCAGAAGAATAGAATTAGTAAATATCGACCATAAATTAACTTGCTTTTTAATTTGAGAATATTGAATACAACCATAATTCCGAGTTTCATGTTACTCCTCTCAAGAGACAATTACATAGCTACATCTAAACTCTAGGAGAATTCCTACTTGAATTTGGACTCTAATTCACAAAGAATCTCCAATTAAAATTCACCAAGGGTATCTATTTACATAACCCAATATAAAATCATCGACAATCCGGAACCTTTCCTTTTCCCAACCATTTCAAGTTAAGAAGATGTGAAAGCACATTTATCTCTATAAAAATGGTGCGGATGCATATACATATAGTATACTAGCGGGTGGCCCTACAGAAGCTTTATACCCAATCATTCTCATTTCTTCCATTTTGGGTTAAAAAGATGTAAAAGTGTGTTTATCTCTAGTTTGGGTCTGGGGTTGAATCATTTTTTTAATCTGTTCTTTCAATGCAAAGGGAGGGGAAAAAAAAAGAAATATGCTATTTGAATAAAAAAAGACTGATGTAAGGCAATATTAAAAACTAATATATAAAACCATCCCAGAGTTTAAGGCAACTACCAATATTAAAAAGTAATATATAAAATGTTTTTTCTATGTGTGAACATATTTATATTGTTACAGAATTCACAAAAAAAAAAAAGGATTTTACTGTCTTTTTCGATGGAGTGATTTGATGAGAAATGAATTTCTCTAAGCTACTAAAGAGGAGAGAAATGAGAAGAAATGAAGAGAATTTTTTTTTAAAAAAAAACCCATTTTTTGAATCTCTCCAAAAGTGGAGGGATTGGAAAAGAAAAGAAATAAGCTGATTACTAATATTTGATAATACCAATTGCCCATCTAAATATGGAAGAAATAAAAAAAAGAATGACACCCATGTTGAAAACGATATAATAAACAAATCATCATTTAAAGCAACCTGAAGGTCATGTCGAGAACAACCTTCTATAGAAAACTGACAATCCCATGTAAAAAAAACTCAAAAACAATTTTCAAGAATTCTATAAATGTAAATAAAAAATTATAAAAATAAATATTACCAAATAAATAGTTAACATTTGATTATATCCACGATCTTACATAAATAAATAAATAAAGACAATATAAGACGGATATAAGGTAAATATTGTCACAACAAGACACACTCATGGTTTGTTCCAAATATATTTTGATAGTTTAAATCGTTTATATTATAGGGTTCGTCGAGTATATTATTCATAAAATCATGTGATCTTATTATAGGCTACTACTCGACAAATCCTATAATATGAAATACTGGAATCATCAAAATAGATTGGAGTCACACCTTGGACTTCATAGCACCGACACCCCACTTCGGTTAGACAAAATAAGCAGGGGAGAGGGAAGCTTCTAGAAATTTCTTCATCCTCTTTTGTTGATTTCAGTGAAGGCTCGGTAATGGAATTCTCAATTTATTGTGGCACAAATGTAAAAACCCACATAACTGGACGACTTAGATCTTTTTGTGGCAATACCACATATGGCCTGGACTAGGGAAAAATTGAATGGATGACGAGGCTCTATCTATTTTTTATGCTTTTTGAGTAATAGTACTGCTGCAACACAAGAAAAAATCCTTTTTACTGCAATATAAAAGCTAATTTTTCGAGTTGGCTATTGGAATTTATTCTAAAAAGAGAAAAAAAAAAAAAGGAATGTTGTTGAGAGGGAAGGACAAAAGAACAGAAATAAGTCAGAAATTTCCACATCTAGGGTAGAGCACTGGAGATGCTTTCAATTCCACCAAGAAGCTCCAATGGCAACAGGTTCAACTTCTGCTAATCAGACGGCGAGCAACTACTCGCTCTGGTGGTGTGGCTCCTCCACGCTCTTACTCGCTGAATGACCTCCCATCGCACCTGGTAGAAGCAAAATATATCAGAGCCCCACAAGTAAGGCAACATAGCTAAGGGCAAATTACAAGTACATGAATCTTCGAGTCATCTTTTGTTAAGATCCCCACCAACTATAAACTTCTCCCAGAGGACTGATTATTAATTTTCTCATTTATTAATTAATGCCATTGTACATAATAAATATATATAATAACAAAAAAAAGAAAGAGGTAAAAATAACTAGTACATGAATCTTCAAGTCATCTATAACATATATGAATTTAAATAATGATAATAATAATAATAATAATAATAATAATAATAATAATAATAATAATAATAATAATAATAATAAATTCTAACATAAAAATAAATCAAGCTAAAGATCATGTTCTCAAACTCGTAATTATGGTCTTATAGGACCTGTCGAGAAGATCATTTCATACCAAAAAACAAAGCATATTGATTAGGTATCAATAGTCACCATCAAATCATATTTGTCACTAAAAAAATAAGTAATTTATTCTCAAAATTACATTTGCTATTCATTTTTTTTATGACAAATGTGAACCGATCATGTTATTTCCAATGCCCTGACATTTACATGGATGATTTATCTGTCAAGCCCTGCAATGTGAACTGTTTGGATATACCCAAACTAAATGTTTCTATTGCAACTGTTCAGTTTATAGACCATAAACCAAGTATCATGCACAAGATTGCCTCTAAAGTGTGATGGTAAAGGAAAGGCATTTACCCTACCTTGACAAAATATGTTAGCAATGAATGTCTTCATTTTGGGGAATTAAGACTCACTCCATAAACAACCTCATCCACAAAAATTGCAAAATAACAATCAGACATTCAAACTTTTCATCATCACAGCCCCTCTCTTTTTTGCAAAGGATTAAATAGAACTTTGGCAAGTCTGTGTCGTGTCCATGTCAGAGGACACTCCACGGACACTTCCCAACAAGTGTCCAACACTCATCAAAATGTGCCCTACTTTTTTTAAAAAAAAAATAAAAAATTAAACCCGAACGCTCTTCGGCAGCTTGGAGGACACATGTGTGCATCACTTAAACACACATGCCAATCAATTAGACACACGTAAAACTAATTATAAGTTTGAATTAATTAACTTAGGATACATACAATAACAAAAGAAAATTAATATACATTTATAGCAATTAGTATTATATTGCATCTTTTTATTATCTTTTAATGGTGTATTCATGTATGACATATAATAAATATATAATACATTTTGCACATATTTCCAACATGTCATGTCCTAGATGTTTTGAAAATTGACATGTCGTATCCATGTCGTGTCACGCCGCGTGTATCCATGCTTCTTAGGTCTTTTGCTTGTAGATGTGTGTTGATCAAATATGTCCTCTTAGCCATTCCTAAGTATCTATTGTCAGTTTTCACCGCTCCTAAATATTTCATTTCACGAGTAAAGAGTGTAGTAACTATGTCCTTGTGGGATATTAAAGAGGGTAGAGGGTTGTATAATACAACTTGTATTTGGTGTTCAGGATTATGGGTTCTTCAATCAAGCTCTTCTTGCCAAACTTGTGTTGCGAATTATTTCATATCCAACTTTGTTCGTCTTTGGTAAAGTGTTTTCTACTAAGTATTGTGTAATAAAAACTTTCTAGAGGTTAAACCGAAATCAGCTTATACTTTAGGCTAGCATAGCATTCTATGCAGAAAGGAACTGCCAAAAGGGATCGAATATGGGTTGTGGGAATAGGGCAGAACAGGAACAATGGATCCCAATCTTGCAGAATCCGTATTGTAGAATGGGCAAAGGGAAAATCAATTCAATCTTCTGTCTCACACCTCATAGATTGTGAGTCCAGGACTTGGAGGAACCCCTAGTTCGTACTCCATTCCAAATTGAAGTGACATCTAGAAAAATTTGTGGGGGTTCCAAAATGGGCCCTCTTTCTCTGGAAACTACTTCACCGCACTATACCTATTAAATCTATTCTTAGTAATAGAGGCTTGGAAAAGAATGAGAATTGCCCTAGATATGGAAGGAGGGGGGAAACGATGGATTGTTTTGAAAGCACCCATTTCAAGTGGGTATGGAAGGGATTAGTGCTAGGCTTAGACTTTGAGCAAGGTCAAGCTGTAAACTTTTGAGGAATGGTTTAGAAGTTGGTTATGGCTGGCACCCGATAGTGATGCAATTATTGTTATTATTATTATTTAACTCAATATCTGGCCCAATGGACTGACTAATCTGGAGGACTAATCCCATCGTCCACTAGCAAGGAACCTAATTAAAGCCTTATCTTATGGAAATTTGGTTACATCGGAAATGGGTTTGTTTTGATAATAACTTGGTTCTTGTAAGAATTACAATAGAGTTAGTAAAGCAATTATAGGCATCCTAATCCAAGGCCAAGGATTCAAACTTTGAGTGTAGATGAATACAGTATCCTATTTATGGACTGTGAAAGGATGATTGCATTGACTTTCATTTACATTCTCATCATCTTCTTTATAATGCCAATGAAAATAGAAAGCTTGTTGCAGTGGATGCAGCTTGGGTGTGAGACTCATGTGCAACAGGAATGGCTTGGGTAAGCTTAAACTATTAGGGCAAGGAGGAGGATCAATAATGTAGGTCTCTGTTCACATCCTTTCTACTAGTAGCAGAAGCCAGAGCTTGCTTAGTAGCTGTACAGTGGTGCATACAGGAAGGTTTCAGGGCAGTTGAAATTTGGACTGAGTACAAAGTGTTCATCCAGGAGTTAATCGAAAGAAGATCAACAAACAAAGAAGTTGATTCCATAATCCAGGATGTTTTGTGGTTATGTAATATTTTTGGCTATATTGAAATTAGGAAAGTAGATAGGATCAGGACCATGTTTTGGCCAAAGCAGCCCGAGGCTCAAAAAGCTAATTATAATTGATGTACGGATGTCCATTATACATATATATTACTTCTGTATTTTAATCTGCAAAGGGAAGAAAAACTAGAATACCAATTGGGGATATTTTCGGAAACCAAGCAATAGAATGAGAGTTATTTGCATAATCAGAAATTTAGAATCAACAAGGTTACCCTCTCCCATCCCCAGAGAGAGAGAAAGAGAGGAAACTGTGTAAAAGGCAAAAACTGTTGTGTGTTTGAGAGAGAGGGGCAATGAAGGGAAAGGAAAAAGAAAAAAAAATCCGGGCCATTTGAGCCCTGTTTTTTCGAGCTACGTAGCATGGTTGCTAAAAAAGATAAGAATTAAAAGGTTCAAATAAATTAGGTAAGTGCTCAAATGTATTCATGACCTTCCCCTATCGTACCTAAATTCCCGAGCCGAGACAATCTTGGTGATAACGGATACGTGGCCTTTGGCACGAGTCATGGATTTCCTAAATTTTTCCAAAATAAAATATTTAGATAGCGACTCTGTATCTGGCAAAGCAGTCCATTTTTGGCAATTTGATTCAAAATCGATTTTTCAAAAGATTTGTTGGATTTGGACTCTTTGGTGTTTATCAATTTCACATTGCACTTGTGAGATTAGATTCAGAATCGCAGGAGTCCGAACTGTAGGACTTATTTTGAACTTCCAAAAAGGGGGGCGCGAAAAAGTCGAGCTACAGGGATAAAATTGTAATAAAAATAATTATCATTAAGTGTGTGCAATGAGTGGAAAGGGTGTGTGCAAATAGAAGCTCCCCATTATAATCAGGTAAATTACAAATACACCCCTGAAATTTTGTTTAAAATGCGGATTGTCCTCTTTTATTTGAAAAATTACAAATAAACCCTTGTCAAGATTTTTTATTTAATAAAATTAACTAAAAAAATAAAAAATTTAACTATTTTTCTATAAAATAATAAAATTGCTTGAATTATTAATTGAAATAAATTGTTTACATCATTACAAACTGTAAATTGACTTGATAATTTATTAGCAAAATGGTCTATTTGTTATGAAATTAAAAAAATTTAAGGGCAAGACATAATTTTTAGAATCACATGAGACAATTCATATTTTAAACAAATTTTAGATAATATATTTATAATTTACCCATTATAATTTGTGTCTTAATAAAAGAATTGATAATTCTATTTACGTATAAGTCTTTTAATTTTTTAATTAAATTTTTATCCCTTAGAAATAAACAACCCCACCATGCCTAACCATATTTGTCACCACCCCGTCATTGTTGATTCTTATTTTCGTTGTTCGTCGCCAATGTCAATTCGAATTCTCATTTTTTATTACGAAATAGATAAGGAACAGTTCATTGGAAAAGAGAGAAGAAAGAAAAAGAGTGGTGCTAGTAGCACTCCATGAATTATTTTGAACTCTATTTTTTTGGGCCCACTTATAAATTTTGAAATCCTCAAAATTTCTTTTCCCCCCAAATAATGCCAAAATTATCCTTGTGAAAATATTCTACCCATTGAATGCATACTCCCCACACCTCCACACTCCAAAAAAAACCCCTCTTCCAAAAAACCTTAACAAAACCCACCAAGAAGAAGAAGAGCCAATGTGATTACTGTCTCTACTGCCTCATCTACCATTGTAATTTGTCACAGTTCATATGCTCTCTCTCTCTCTCTCTCTATATATATATATATAATTTCTTTGTTTTCTCGTAATAATTTCTTCTCTTATAGGAAAAAATTATAATAATTGCTTTGGTTGGTTTTGTTGGTAGATATTATAAAATTGTGAGTTCAGCAGAGAACTACGCAGCAATATTATCAAAGCTACGTGATGTAGGAATAACTTTTGAACCTGATAATGGATTTGGGCTACTTCCACTAACTTCCGCAAGTGTTAAAATTTTTTACCATTCAATGTGTTAAGAAATTTTCATATTTGGACCTGCATTCCCGAATATTACTTATTTGTTCGAGAATGCCTTCTCGAACAAATAAGTAATGTCCGGGCCTGTATTCCCGAACTTGAAAAAATAAAAATTTCTGCAAGCGTTAACAATTTTGATCGTTCAATGTGTTAAAAAAATTTCCATGTTCGGACCTGCATTCCCGAACAAATAATAAATGTTCGGTTACTGGTTCCTGAACAAATAAACAATGTTCGGGCCTGTGTTTCCAAATTGCGGTCATATGTTCAGGAGTTCCGTCCTGAAAAAATGACGAACATATTTTATTGTTTTTGCCATTTTTTTGAGAAACTTACCCTTGCAAGGTCAATCACCTCTAAACTAAGAACAACATCAAAGCTATGAACCTCCTCTAAAGCTTTATTGTTGTACTCCTCTCGTCCTATGGAGTTGTGGTTACCAGAAAAACTTCCACTCGTTGTCATTGTTGGAGAAGTGTAGGTAGTTAAATGGTTGCCACTGTTACTGCCGGAATATTGCTACCAAAGGGTTTTCAAGGTTTCGAGGATGGGTAGGTTTTGAAGGTGGGAATTGGGGAAGATGGATGGGTGGTGATGGATGTGGGTGCTCTCATAAATCCTAATTCATGATATAATGGGTGTGTAGGTTTAATTGCGAGATGAAGTATCTCAAAATTAATGATGTCCTGTCACGCCCCACTTTTTATTACTCGAAATATTACCAATTTCATTTACTTAATTCCATTTCAGAGATAACATGTGGAAATAAACTCGTATATTCACCTTGTAGAAGTGAATAACATTGGTCTCATTCGTATGCAAGTAAATACAACATGAGTACACTAAATAAATTGCCCTTGGGCTTACATCATTAAAAGTCAAGAAGAAGGGTATAACCCTTTTTACAAAAATGGCATTCCGCCAACACAAAAGAGGCCCCGTGGCCAACAAATAAGAAGATCCAACCTTGTAGAACAACCTGGCTACCACCTGAAAAAAAAATTCAACAACGTGGGATGAACATATAGTCCAGTAGGGATCTCAACATGATCTCCAACAATAACAACTTACAGATAGCTATGATCATGAATGTTCATTCTCATACTAGAATAGTAATGTGGCAGTTTATACAAAATATACATAAGTATGAACTTTTCTCGAAAACATCCATTTCATTCGACGCTATAAGCGGTTCACCTTTTTTTTTCTTTTTATTACCCATTTTCCAAACTTTCATGACTATAACAGTTTTAGAAAAAAAAACAATTTCACCAAGCCCATTACTCTTCCCCCATTTTCCGTACTTACAACAAAATGACCTTTTTTGAAAAACATGTTCACAAATACCCCATTTTCCTTCACACTTTCCAAAATCTCAAAATGGCATTTTGGTTTGTTCCCAATACATTCATATCAATACATGCATGCCTTAAATAAAAGGGAAATAACAAATCATCAACATGTATATAATCCACAAATGAGGTAGCTCGGCCTTTCAAAACTGTAACCATCACAACCCATAACATACTTAGATACACTGACGATAACAATTAAAACTTTGCTCTACCGGCTATATGCACAGTAAGCTAAGGATACGCCAAGCGATAAGCAAAATAATAACTCATTTTAAACATTTCATACCTCATAATAGATACACATTTTAGTACTGTATCAATCTCAGATAAAAACACTTCCATACTTCACAAATGATACACATTTTAGTGTTGTATCAATAACATGTAAAAACACTTCCAATATCAATAAGCACACATATAGTGGTGCTAATGGAGTCCATCCCCTATCTCCTCCCAAATAAAATCCGGTTTAGAGGTCCATCCCCTATCTTCCCCTAAACCGTTGAGTAACCAAAAACACTTCTATACTTCACAAATGATACACATTTTAGTGCTGTATCAACAACATGTAAAAACACTTCCAATATCAATAAGCACACATATAGTGGTGCTAATGGAGTCCATCCCCTATCTCCTCCCAAACAAAATCCGGTTTAGAGGTCCATCCCCTATCTTCCCCTAAACCGTGGAGTACATCCCCTATCTCCTCCCACACAAAACAATGTATATAAGAGATTATCATGTACAAATTCCTCAATACAACAAAGCATAAATAACAAGTGTAATACATACACATAAACTGTTCAATAATGTTTACCCAACACAAGTGTAACGCATACATCATAATTCAACACAACAATGTCATCCTCCACCGATGACCAAGGACAAAACCTCTAGATGCATGTATTCAGTACACCTAATAAAAGAGACTCAACTCTCAAGCAATCCTTAAACCCAACAACGACACTAGTACGATAGGTAAGGATAAAACCCCCAAATGTGTGTATTCAACACTCATGATACAATAGTTCAATTCTCAAATTTATTTTCTGAGACTCACATAGAGTTAACATTTCATTTACCATTTTCAAGATCAACTTTCATAATTTTTCAAGTCAACATGTTCCATCACTTATTCTAAAAACACTTTTCCCTTTTTACAAAACCAATTACATTCTCTTCATTTTACAAAATCAATTCCATGGATAATAAGCCATAACCCAACTTGATTCAATACGTTCATTTCAAAATAACTCCAATACCATAATTAATCCTTTAACTGTTAACACCTTCTACACAACTCATATTAACAATAGAAATTTACCAACATTGTTCAACAATAAACCCTTTTTATTTTACCAAATCAAAATATAATTTAGGACTTTCTCTTCTTTCAATAATAACATGCTAATTTTATTCTCTAATTAGTCCAAACCACAGTCAATGATAACAAAACCATTCTCAAACAACCAATCCTAGGTTCCCCTCATGATTTTCAAACAAATCCAACACGGATATGATTTTCATGCAATACAAAATTACCACATGTCTATCTATAGACGGAGTATTGAAAAAGAACAAAGAAATCCCTACCTCAAATGGAGAAGATGAAGGCCAAAAACCAAAGTGCTCCAAATCGCCAAACTTTCAGATTAAAATGAAGATCAAGGGAAGCTCCACACTCAATACAAAGGAACTAGGGTAGAAGATCACTAGAACTAGATGTATTTATAGAGAGAAGATGTAGTCTAAAGAGAGAAACTCTCAAGTTATTCATTCAATGAACTTCATTAAATTGATTAATGTATCTCATACATTCATGATACATAATGCATCTTCTATATTAATGAATTCATTAGATAGATTAATGTATCTTACATATTCATAATAGAAACATAATGCATCTCTAAGATTCATTCATAATAAATCCATCACATTCAATGTATTAGCATTAGTCTTCTATACATTGTATAAATAGGTATCAATGATTAGTCACCATCTAATTGATGTACATGTATCTTACTAATGAGATGAATCTAGTATAATCATGCATAATCTTTGAAAAGTTGTCATATATTACAATTAAACAATGAAGGTAAAATCGGGATCGCTATATGTCCTTTTAGAAATTTTATTTGAGGTTATTATTGTAATAAAACAAAGTTAAAAATTGAGGGGTCCAAAATAATTTATGGGGTGCTAACTACACTCAAGAAAAAACCACCAAGGTGGTAACCAAGTGAATAACATATTTGCCTTTTACGCGGAATATCAGGGCTCGAATTTTGAGAGTGCAAAACAATTTTAGTTGATTATGTTGTATTCTGATTGAAATTTTGCCTCTTGTTATGGTGGGTGAGTGAGATTTATTGTGTTCCGATGGTGGGTTAAGTTAAATATGGTCGGCAACCGATAACTCTAGAATCCAAGCCCATGGATACTATAATATCTCCACGGATCATCTTTTTATTTCGATAAAAAAAAAAGAAGACAAAAAAGAAGAAGAAGAAGAAGAATGACAATATGATTTTACATGATTGTTGGCTTTTTGGCTTTCGAATGTTATTTTTGTAATTGCGAGCGTGCCAGCAAGGATCAATCAGTCCTTACAGAAAATTAATTGCCAACCAATTATCAGACGATTGTGTTTTAGTTCTTTCAGCCTCAATGAAGAGGACTTTTACTGGTGGCTTGATTTAGGAGAATTAAGCAAGATAACAATTAAATGAAGAACAATTGAAGCATTTCATAGAATGAAAAAACTTATAATGATCCAAACTCAACCTCGTAGAGGTTTACAGCAACAATCTATTACTTGAAACTACTTTTATGAACGAAGTGCAGTGCAGGAATTTAAAGTACAGGAATGTAAAGAACAGGAAATGTAAGACTGAAAATGTAAAACTGGAAAGGAAAATAAGTAGAATAAGACTGATTTTTTGGATCTGAGTCTGGGTCCTTTTTTCTGGGTCTTCTCTGTTATTTATACTTTTTAAGGATAACCATCGAACTGCATTTCCAACCGTCGAACTGCTCCTCCATGATCGTTGATCATGTTGCCTTATAATTAGCTCCACTATGTTATCTCTTGCAGTTAGACTTCCCTCCTAAATTTTAAATTTAAATGTGAGTAACCGTTGAAGCCACGTCACTCTGTATCTCTTTGTTGATCCACTGCTACTCATATCTCGTAATAACCAATATTAACTGCCACGTGTACGATCAGGATCAAAGACTTGAATAGTCTTCCTGCACTACCCTTATTCTGTCATGCGTCGAATTGTAATTAGCTTGTACAAAATATGTAGCCAACATTACCCCCCGCACTAATATACCCAATACTTGGTGATATTAGTGGATCAAGGTCTTTTATCCACGTCTTAGAACGTGCATGGGCTTTGCATTCTTCTAGAAATGCAACTGTCATTCATCATCTGCATTAAACTCTCCTTCAATATTTTGAACACCCCCACCACCGTAGTATTCGAATAGACTGATACATAAAAATCCCTCGTTTCTCCACTGATATCGGATCTCTACAGCCACCACTCAATCTTTGGACCAACTCTCGTCCTTTCGAGTTCATGCCCAGTACGAACCAGAGAACTTCATTGAAGAATTTGAAAACTTCAAGAATAAAGATTCTGCGTACTGGGATGACTTGGATATAGACGAGTTGAAACAAGGATTGAGAGAAACAGCATTCGAAATAAAGGCTGAAGAGCTCTTTTATGAAGTGAGAGTACATCAACTTATGCAGCCAATCCTAGAAGAAATAGAGGATAGAATAAAGAAAGAACAGAAATTCATTGATCATAGTTGGACCAAATTTCACGATCTTGTTATTTATTCTATTCCCTACTTTTATGAGCTTGAATTTGTACCCAAAGAGGGCCGTTCAATGTAATTGCTTTTACTTTAATACAACTAAGACTTTTTCTTTGTTTGGCATTGTTTGATCTTGTCTCCGTTTGTCTTTAAAAGAAAATTTAGGGCTTCGAACTGAACAATCTTACCCTTCGAATCTGGACTCAATCGTTTTAAATGAAACACTAAAAAGAATCAATATGAACTTTTCCAATTTATGGAATATAGTTGATAGTTCTTGCTGATTTTCATTCAGAATCCGTGCTACGAATCTAACAATCTTACGCCTTAAAACTTGCTTCAATCATAACCAACATATGGTCATGGTTTAGTATGATCAATCAGTTTTAAATTGACCATTTCGCTTTGAACAACAGTCCATATTTTCAAAAATATGGAAGCTCCTTTTGAGGGCTGCACTGTTTTAGTCTGAAAAGACAATCTTTTCTGAATATATATAAACCAACTATTGGTTTTGATGTTTCGAACACCACTTCCTATCCTTAAGGGATCTCAAGTTTTGTTTCGAAGGACATTACTTTCATTGAGAAACCTAAAACAGGTCTTTAATCCCTTTGAAGTAAACGAATACTTGAGCATTCTTACATCCACAGGTATGAAATGTACTTCGAAGCTGGCTTCTTAGTTTCAAAGCCGTTTGTTATTTGACTTTTGGCGCCACAATCTAGTTTCAAAGCTAAATACTATACTTCGAAGCTGGCCTCAACAGCTGGGATGTGTTTTTCCTTCCAGAAGTATCAATATTGAAGGAAGCTCTTCGTATTTGTACTTTTAGTACTTAACGAATTACGCGATATACCTTCCAGACACAAAGGCTTTTTTTTAAAAACTCTTTTATTTCGTGCTCCGAAATCACTCGCTCGCTCAAAACACAAACCCTTCTCCTCTGTTAACCCTCTTTTTCTCGCCTCTTCCTTGCTGCTTGCTACCAATGGATTCTTCTTCTCTGAAAGTGCTTACTGGTGATCGTATAAGCCCAACCATGGCTTTGAAAAGATGTATTGATGAAGAGATTGCTAAGTTAACATCTGATGGGTCAAGTGCCATAGACGACCGCCTCTTCGTTCCTCGCCACAGCAACAAACAAGAATATGTCTTAGGTCCCATCTTTCGAGAAACTCCTGCTTAACTTCCAACTTTATACCCTCGTCTAGAGGACCATTTTCTTCTCTATGAAGGGGGGCTCGACTGGGGAAATTGGAGAATGACCCGATCTCACCGTTGCTGGCCGACATTGAGAACTGAATGGGAGGAATGGTATGACAGAGTTGTGCCTGCAAGAGAAGACGACCTGCAAGAGCTCTGTATTCTTGATGCCCTCCGTCTTTCCAGGTTTATCATTCCTGAAGACCCTTTCTTGATTCCTGCTGCTCTTTGTTTTTGGAATATGGCTTTTAATTTTTTTCAGTTTTGGTGGGGCATGATGGCCCCTACCGTTCTTGATATTTGCCATCTTTTAGGGCTTTCACCCCTTGGCTCTCCTTTCAATCCTAGCTATCCAGACCTCTCTGTTAAGTTTTCCCTTCCACCCTTAAACTCTTCTTACAGTGATTTTGTAAAGGCTGAAAATAAAAGGGAAGGCCCTGTGAGAGATAGAGAACTTTTTTCCTTCATCTTATACTAGTTGTGCAAATTTCTCTTTTGTACATCATCTCAGAGGATTATGCCTGAGTTCGCTCCACTTGCGAAGGCACTTGTTTTGAAAAAATGCATAGCCCTGGCTCCTTATCTCTTAGGCCATGTTTATAGAGCCTGTTCCTAATTTTGTGAGAAGCCTCTTGAAGTTAACCAAGGGGGTCCCCTTTGGGTGCTCCAACTCTGGCTTTTTGTTTACTTCACTGATTTGCATCCCAAATGCTTAAAATTTCTTGTTCAGGACCCTAGCATTTATGGGAAAAAATATGCCAGAATGGTTCTTTACCCTGCTTCCTTTGCCTACTACCTCACCTTTTTTCACCAACTTCCTATTTCTCCATCTACCATCTTCTTCTGCCCCTTTGATGTCAGCAAAGGACCTGCTTGGCTGCGAACATTCTTAGCTGATAAAGAGTGCTCCACCCCACCCCACAAAGACATGTGGGCTTCTATTTTGCTGCCGAGGGAGCTGTTCATTGGCACTTTAAACCCTAGAGCTTATAAGTGTATAGCTGAGGTATCCTGTCCTTCTCAATTTGCCAGGCAATTTGGGTTAACTCAGGGGATTCCCATTCCACTCTGCAGCCTCTCGAATGTCCATCTTACAGCTAGAGACCTGAGAATACCCAAATCAAAACTGGAAGAGGCAACATTCAAACTATTGAAAGAATTGAGCGAGTTCAAATTTCTCCCCTTCCTTCCTTCTGGCCTGGCTCTGAAAAGATTTTAAAACTGGTAGACAGCCAATATGGAAGTGCGCCTATCCGTACACCCTCATGATTTACTGATAGGGTTAGGAGTGCCTTCGAAGGCTAAATCAACAACAGTTGAGAAGATTCCTCCTCTTTCCACAGTTGCCAAAACTACTCCTGTAGCCTCATCTTCTCCTGCTAGAGTTACTAGAGCTACTTTAAAAAGGGGTAAGTATTTTCAGGTTTCTTTTTTTTTTTTAGACTCTTTTGTTTATTTCCTTTACATTCATATCTCTTGGTGCAGGGTCTCCACAAGAAGAATCTCCTAAGAGGGCTGAAATTCTGGCTACTCTCAAGGACAAACAAAAGCAGAAAAAGAAAAGAAAACTGATACTTACTCCTGAGGAATCCGAATCCCAGATTGAAGAGGGAGGGATTGAGAAAGAGCAGGAAGTACCATTACAGAGACAAAAGAGGAAACAGATGACTGTCTCTCTTTCTGATTCAATCGAAGATCCTACTCATGAGACAGCTGCCAGCGTAGTAGAAAAAGAACTTACTTCTGAGGAATCTGAATCCCAACTCGAAGAGGAAGAAATTGAAAAGGAACAGGCAAGACCAATATAGAGAAAAAAGAGAAGGAAGATGACTGTCTCTCCTTCTGATTTGGTTGAAGACCCTATTCATGAAGCAGCTGCTAAGGCAGTAGAACAGGAACATTCTAAGGCCATGATTGTTTTTGAGAGAGCTAGGAAGAGACGACATCAACAATTCTTAAGAGATGAAGCTGCTGCTGCTAATGCAATCTAAAGGGAAACTGCAAGGAGGCAACATATTGCTGAGCACTATTCCCTTCGGAGCTCTCCTATTGTTGCTATCTCTTCTGAAACAAGTAACTTCTTTCAAGCCTCTACTGCTTTTTCCTTGTAAAATTTTTGGTATTGAGACTTGACATTACTTTGTACTTCTCCTTTTGCAGCAACAACTATTGAGCCTATTCTTCCAATAAGGATTCCCTCAGTTTCAGTTGAAGTTGATCAGTTGCAAAATGTGAGATCCATCCAGATAATACTCCCACCTCCTAGGCCTACATTCTCTGTTCCCTCCTTGAGGCCAAGTATTCCTGCATTTCTTTCTTTTGGCTTAAATCCATACCTCTCTTACTTGTCTTTTGATCTATCTCAATTTAATTCTCTTTTGAGCCTTGCTCTTCCTTCTCCTCCTAAGGAATCTCCAGCTATTACCTTCTCTTCGATGGTAGCTGATTCCCCTATAGAGGGTGCTGGCAGCTCTTCAACTTGTAGTTTATTACCTTTGCCTAGTTCCAGCCCTTCTTCCCTTGATTTATTGGTGGCCAGAACCATAGAGACTGCTGAAAATGCTCCACCTATTTCTCCTATCCCTATGCAGTCCTTTGTGCTTTCCGCTAAAGCCCTTTCTGCCCCCTTCATGTCCACGGATGAGGTAGACATTTTTGAAGCAAGACTAGCTAGTCTCTTCAACCTGCCTTCTACCTCTCCAATGGCTAGTGATGAGACTGAGCCATTAGTTTTGGCTGATTCCTTGCTAGAAATTTTTGAGAGCTCTTCCTCCAGTAGTAAGCCTTCTTTACCTCTGATAGACTTGGACAACTGCCTGGAGCTATTAACATCTTTTTCGAGGATTCCTTTCGAGGCCTTAGGGAGACCTATAATAAGAAATGGCTTTCTTCAATGCTGCAAGATTGTCGAGCAATCTGGCATGATTGTCTCAAGTCATTTATCTCGGGCAACTGCTACTATCGATTTCTATATCAACATTTGCCATGCTGCCAAGGCAGCAGAGGAGAAATTAGTTAAAGATCAGAGCTTTGTTTCCACAGTGCATACTGAAGTATCAGAACTAAAGGAACAATATTATTCTGTCTCCCACTTTCGAACGCAACTATTGGAGAAGAAAGCTCAACTTGAGGAGGAGCTATCTGCAGTGAACCAAGCCTTAATCCGAACTGACACCAATCTGCAGATCACCAACCAAGGACTGGCTGACCGAAAGCAAGAAATGACCACAGCCATCTAGTTGTTCTCATCATTTAAGAATAGAACATACATTATAAAAGAACAACTGGGACATTGTAATGATTTTGGGACCAATTTATGGCAGAATGTATTCAACTCTTTATGAAGAACAAATTCTTATTTATCATTTGAGTATTCTCGTGTTCTTGTACTTAGCATTTATTTTATTCCTTGTGTTTCCCAAATGGTTGGAAAATAAGGCTTCAAATATCTGCTATTAATCTTTTTGGGATGTATGTATCCATTCAAATTTCTCAAATGGTATGCTCCAAAAGGCAGGACTCTATGAATTTGATATGGTCCTTCCTAATTAGGTGACCATTTGCCAAACTTATGGCTTTTAATCCCTATTGGGAGTATTGTCTTCCATACCAAATCACCTTCATCAAAGCCAATGTGTTTGACTTTTTTATTATAGTTTTTGACTGCTTTCTTCTTTTGAAAAAGAATGTTATTTAATGCCAGAATTCTAGCTTCATCTATGCTTTCTAATTCCAAGCACATACTCTGATGGTATTGTTCAGGATTTAACTGGTCTTGGCATCTTACCCTCAAGGACTTAACATTAATTTCCACAGGTAACACTGCATCATGCCCATATACTAAGGCATAAGGAGTGACTCCTGTGCTTGACCTTAGGGAAGTTCTATAAGCCCACAATACATCCAATAACAAGTTATGCCAATCCCTAGGATTGTCTTCCACAACCTTTTGAATTCCTTTTTTTAAGGACTTATTGGATGATTCATCTTGACCATTGGCTTGTGCATAATAGGGGGTAGAATTAACAAGGCTAATTCCAAACTCTGCCACAAAAGATTTTACCATTTTCCCATCGAACACAGTCCCATTATCAACAGTTATAGTCTGTGGGATATCAAATCTATGGATTAAATCCTTAATGAATCCAATAACCTCAGTCTGGTCTACAGCATTGTATGGCTTAGCTTCGACCCATTTAGTGAAGTAATCAGTGGCTACTAAAATGAAACAATGATGCTTCGAAGAAGGTGGGTGCATTTTTCCCATCATATCTATGGCCCATCCTCTAAATGGCCAAGGCTTCACTACTGCATGCAGGTCAGTCATGGGCATATGCCTTGTTGTGCCATGCTTTTGACATGCCTGGCAACTTCTTGCATATTCTATGCAGTCTTTAAGGATAGTTGGCCAATAGTAGGAATGCCTTCGAAGCAACCATCTCATCTTCACACCAGGCTGATGAGCACCACAGATGCCTTCATAAACCTCGGCCATAGCTATCAATGTTTCTTTTGGGCCTAAACATTCCAGCAATAAACCATCTCCCCCGCCCCCTTTTGTAGAGAGCATTACCGTATATGATGTATGGCATAGATTGCAATTTAATTTTTCTGTTGGCCTTCGAAGATGGGCTAGCCAAGTACTGCATTATTAGATGCCTCCAATCTTGTTCCTGTAAGTCATTACGATTGACTTCCAGGACCACATTCCTTTTATTTAAGGGTGGTTTTGATTTCTAATATGTTGTTTGGCCTATGTCCCTTTGAGTATTATCCCTTCTCTTGAAATTCGAAACTTTCTGAGCCACATCATTAGCCCTATTATTCAAGAATCTTGGGACATGAGTTACATTCGCTATTTGAAATTGAGAAAGCAGATGTAATGCAACAACATAGTATGGCAACATGCTTATACTTTGACATTTGAAAATCTCTTTCACTTGGTTAACCACCAATTGAGAATCTCCAAATATGTCAACTGCATGAACTTGTAATCCAATAAGAATTTCCAATCCCACTATTAAGGCTTCATATTCAGCTTGATTATTAGAACAAGTAATTTCATCCACTCTGAAACCATGTGTGGTTTTTACTTCTTGTGGTGACTTAATCACTATACCAATTCCAGTTAGGCCATTGGCTTTTGATCCACCGAACCACATTTGCCATGGCTCAACACTAGCCATACCAAGTTCCATTATCTCTTGGCTCTCTGTTTGAGATGGATGGTCTGCCAAAAAATTAGCTAACACTTGTCCTTTTACTGCCTTTTGGGGAATGTACGGGGAGCAAATATTCCGCACAGCCCGTACTCCTTTCGTCTAAGCTCCCTATCTGTCCGATTGACCTGCGAACACAACAGCGGTGAGCTACCCGGCGGTGTGTGGCCGGAAAACCCCTCCGACGGTCAAGTTAGCACACACTCAGAGATAGAGAGAGAGAGAAGAATAGAGTTTTTCTCACCAGATGAAGTCCTCTCCAAGCATAGGGGGCGCAGTCATGCTTATATACTTTCTACGCTCAACTCTGCTTCCACTAGTCTGTTGACACGTGGAGCTGCTCTCACATCTGTCAGCACAAATCCAGCTAACACCATCTAACCCAAACCGCCAGACAACATTAGCGGGAACTCGGCAGCCCAGCGGAATCACCTCAGCCTCACACGACCGGGCTGCGTAACGAGCCTAATAGTGCCACTCGCCGAGCTCCACCACAACCGAGGTCCATAGCATTCCAGTACGGCCGAGCTCCAGACAGGTTAGGCCGGTCTGCGACAGATCACGATCACCAAGCTAAAAAGAGCGAACAAGAGAAGACAAGCTGGCAGAGGATCATCTCGGCCAACTCTGGTTTGGTCTTCAGCCGAGCAAGCTTCATCTCGGCTCGGCCCAACCCAGCTCGGCCCAAATATGCCTGAACCACATTCTGCCCGGCTTCTACCACGGCCCAGCAGAGGATCATCTCTGCCAACTCTGGTTTGGACTTCGGCCGAGCAAGCTTTCATCTCGGCTCGGCCCAACCCAGCTCGGCCCAAATACGCCTGAACCACATTCTGCCCGGCTTCTACCACGGCCCAGCAGAGGATCATCTCGGCCAACTCTGGTCTGGACTTCGGTCGAGCAAGCCTCATCTCGGCTCGGCTCGGTCTAACCCAGCTCGGCCCAAATACGCCTGAACCACATTCTGCCCGGCTTCTACCGCGGCCCAGTGCCAGATTATGAAATCTCCCTCACGGGAAACATATTCTAAATGAAATTCTGATAAGATTAATACCCATTTGTCAATTCTTCCCCTCAACATAGGTCTAGATAACATATACTTAACCAAATCTGTGGTTGCAATTACCAAGACAGTTGTAGGCAAAAGATAGTATCTTAATTTCATTACAGCAAAATACAATGCAAGGCACAGCTTTTCCACAGCTGAGTATTTACATTCACAAGAATTTAAAAATCTACTAAGGTAATAAACAGCTTGCTCCTTGCCTTTTTCATTGTCTTGAGCTAAGAAAGCTCTCAATGAATCTTCTGCTGCGGCTATGTACAACTTCAAGGGCTTATCACCCTTTGGTGGCATCAGCACTGGAGGGTTGGCCAAGTAGGCTTTGATACCTTCGAAAGCAATTTGATGCTCTGCTGTCCACACAAATTCCTCTTCATCTTTTAGCCTTAATAAGGAAGAAAATACTTTAGTTTTCCTTGCAGTATTAGAAATGAATCTTCGAAGAAAATTGTTGATTATATTATTTAATTTTGATGATGTCTAAAATATTATTTGTAACACTCTGAATTTTTTTAATATACATATTATTTGACACAAAATATTATCTTTTTAATATATATATATATTTGTTAAATATTATTTAAATAAAAATATTTTTGAAAACTTTACTATTCATCTTTTGACAAATCAATTAGTTATATTATTTTGACAAATGTGATATTGATAATTTGTTTTCTTTTGATAAGATCACATATGATGAATGGTATATAGCAAAATTATTTTGCATGCAAAGTGAAACTTACTCAAGTGGTGTTTGAAAACAAATCATACCTTTATATATATATATATATATATATATATATTATTGTAAAAAGAAAAAGATGAGCAAATCTTTTGACGGTAGGTTTTGTATCATATATATATTACTATAATAAATAAGAAAAGGTAAGTGTAAAAGTTTGACAAAATTATTGCATCTTATATATATGCATATATATATATATACATGATATTATATTCAAAAGTGATTGATTAGATTATATATTCAAACCTTGGTGATTTGTCTGTAAAGTTTGAAAAAGTGAACAAAAAAATTTTTATACAAAAGAAAAATTGCAAAATGCTTTGATTTTGCTTACATAAGAAAATAGACAGAAAATCATGTAGGTCTTGATTTCAAGGAGTCCATAATGATGGATCAAAATCAATTCTCTATTTGAATTCAAAGATGCGATTCAAATTGTCTACAAGTCGGTGGCTCATATTTGAAATTTATATTATGTCACATATGTACACACACACACACACACATATATATATATACTAATGAAACAAGAAGAAAAAAGTTGAAGCAAATTATTTGCTTGGTTGAAAGTTGTGTTTTATATCAAAATTGTCTAAAACGGTGGCTGCATTTTTTACTAAACAAAAGGGAAAAGAAAAAGTTACTCTTACTAATTATTTTCATCTTTTTCCTTATTAACATGTGCTGAATGTTTAAAATTAAGGAGCGTGCTTATGTAAGCCATGACGTCAGCAAGGAGCGTCCAACGGATATATTTTTGTGTATAAATAGAAGTGTTGTGTGTGGAGAAAAATCAAGAACTTGAAGAGAAAATTTTCTGTGAGCTCCAAATTGTATTCTGCTCTTTCACTTTCAGATCTAAGCCTAGCCTTTGTTCTTACACTTTCATATCTACTCTTTGTGAGAGAGTTATTGTAAAAGAGGGTTTAAGTACCACTTATTCTTATTCCTTATTTTTGTGAGAGATTTTGTAAGGGTAAGGCTTTTATTGTTGAGTGAGGCTCAATAGATAAGAGTAAGTCCTGCACCAAATCCACAAGCTTGGTGGTGTATTTATTCAATTGATAGTAAAGAAATTCTCAAGGAGGTTCCTTGGGGAGTGGACATAGGCCTGGCGTGTCGAACCACTATAAATCGCAGTGTTTGATTTTCTTTCCCTATCTCTTTTACTTTTATATTGATAATTATTATTTTTTTTTTTATTTATTTATTAAAATTCTGAATATTGTGTTAATTTTAATATTGTGAAATTTTTAATAACCCAATTCACCTCCCCTCTTGGGTTGCCTATCTGGGACAACAATTGGTATCAGAGCCTAGACTCTAGTTTCTGTGACTTAATCGTCTTAAAGTAGATCATGGCAACCCCTAGTTATTCCTTACCCGAGGGACAAGCATCTAATAGGCCACCTCTATTTAGCGGCACAAATTTTATCTATTGGAAAACTAGGATGACCATACATATTCAATCTAATGATTATGAATGTTGGAAAATTATTTGCAATGGTCCAAAAATTCCTACCAAAACTGTAGATGGACTTAGGGTACCAAAACCTGAAGATGAGTGGGATGAATCAGATACTAGAATGGCTTAAATTAATATCAAAGCTACAAACATGTTGTACTGCGCCTTAGATGCCAACGAGTTCAACAGAATTTCCACATGTAAAACCGCAAAAGAAATTTGGGACAAGCTTATAGTGACTCATGAGGGAACCGAACAAGTTAAAGAATCCAGAGTCAGTTTGCTAGTCCATAATTATGAACTCTTTAAAATGAAACCTGATAAAACTATTCCTCAAATGTTTACTCATTTTACTGATATTATTAATGGTTTAACTTCTCTTGGCAAAATATATACTAATGCTGAAATTGTAAGAAAAGTGCTTAGGTCATTGCCAAAAAGTTGGGAGACAAAAGTCATTGCCATTACCGATGTCAAGGATTTATCAAAGCTAAGTCTAGATGAGTTAATGGGATCTCTCTTAACTCATGAGCTCATAATGCAAGAAGGAAAGGAAGAGGAGGACAACAACAAGAAGAAAGGAATAGCCTTCAAATCCACCTCGAAACATCAAGAGGATAAGGAAGATGATTCAGATGAGGATGAAGAAATGGCATTCATCACTAGAAAGTTCCAAAGGTTTGTGAGAAAGAAACAAGGCGTACGAAATTTTTTCAGAAAAGACTTCAACAACAGGGATTTTCAAAGAGGAGAAAATCACAAAAAATCTGAAGTAACCTGCTACGAATGCAACAAACCTGGACACTACAAATCAGAATGACTAGAACTTAAGAAAAAATTCAAGAAGGACAAGAAGAAAGCTATGGTTGCAGCATTGGGAAAAGATAGTGATGAAAGCGACACAGAAACCGAAGTTTGCAAAAATGAGGTCGCTAACCTATGCTTAATGGCACTTGGAAACGAAAATGAGGTAAATGACAAATCATTTACATTTAATGAATTACAATTAGCTTTCGATGAATTACATGCTGAATTTAAGAAACTTAGTTTGAAAAATAATTGTCAAAAGAAAGTAATTTCAAGTTTATCAAAAGAAAATGAATCATTGACTTTCAAGATAAATGTTTTAGAAAATAAAGCCATGAAAAAGGAAAATGAGATTTTAACTCGAAAAGAATCTTCAATTTCTGAAAAACATTTAGTTGTATTGCAAAAAGAAAACGAGCCTTTAAAAAAGGAGCAAATTATTTTAAAAGAAAATATTGAAGACTTGAAAACTACTCTTTCAAAATTCACCCAAGGTAGAGAGACTTTAGATAAAATCCTTAAAAATCAAAACTGTACTTTTGGTAGAGCCGGAATTGGATATAAACCTTTGTTAATCAAAAGTAAAAAATATCAAAAATGGCTTTGTGTATGCATCTTCTAATCACTCTCATCTCACATGTCATTTTTGTGGAACAAAAGGTCATATTTCACCTTCATGTCCTATTAAAAGAAATCCTTTTGCTAAAATAAAAAAGATGTGGGTCCCTAAGGACATCTCAAGAGTGTTAAATTCTAACTTTTATGGACCCAAGAAAAAATGGGTACCAATGGAGAAATTAAATTTTTGTAGGTATGTTTCAAGACAAAATCCAATAACGATAGATGGTATCTCAACAGTGCATGTTCGAGGCACATGACTGGAAATAAAGCTATGTTCGCCACATTCCAACCAAAGGATGGCGGATATGTGACTTTTAGCGACAATAGCAAGGGTAAAATCATTGGTGTAAGAAGTATTGGTAAAAACCCCTCTCCTATTATTGAAAATGTTTTCTTTGTTGAAGGTTTAAAACATAACTTGCTTAGTATTAGTCAATTATGTGATAAAGGTTATAGAGTTATTTTTGAAAAAACACATTGCACTATTGAAAACACCCTAGAAAACAAAACTTTATTTCTAAGTTATAGACATGAGAATGTATATATGTTTGATTTGCATGATTTATCTTCTCATTTTAATATTAAATGTTTATCTGCTATAAATGATAATGGTTGGCTTTGGCATAGAAGATTAGGACATGCTCATTTTGATTTAATTTCCAAACTTTCAAAAAATGAGTTAGTCATAGGTTTACCAAAAATTATTTTTGAAAAAGATAAACTTTGCGATGCATATCAATTTGGAAAATAAACTAGAATTTCTTTTAAATTCAAAAATATCATTTCAACTACTAGATCGCTTTAACTCTTGCATATTGATCTATTCAGACCATCTAGAACATTAAGTTTAAGAGGAAAATCTTATGCCCTTGTTTGTGTTGATGATTATATTAGATATACATGGGTATTATTTTTAGCACACAAAAATGAAGCTTTTTATAATTTCTCAAAACTTTGTAAAAGAATTCAAAATGAGAAAAATCTTAATATTTGTAGTATTAGAAGTGACCATGGTAGAGAATTTGAAAATGATGATTTTATTAAGTTTTGTGATGACTTAGGAATAGATCATAATTTCTCAGCCCCTAGGACTCCTCAACAAAACGGTGTGGTTGAAAGAAAAAATAGAACTCTTGAAGAAATGGCTCATACTATGCTTTGTGAAAATAATTTGCCTAAATATTTTTGGGCGGAAGCTGTAAACACTGCATGCTATGTTATAAACCATGCCATGATTAGACCTATTCTTAAGAAAACTCCTTACGAACTTTGGAAAGATAGAAAACCTAATATTAGTCACTTGCGTGCTTTTGGTTGTAAATGCTTTGTATTAAATAACAATAAAGATAACTTAGGAAAATTTGATGCTAAATCGAATGAAGCTATAGTTCTTGGTTATTCTATGTCTAGTAAAGCTTATAGAGTATTCAATAAAAGAACTCTACTTGTTGAAGAATCTGTGCATGTTGTCTTTGATGAATCTAACGATATTATTTCCAAGAATCTTGTAAGTAATGATATTGTAGAAAATCAACCAAGCATGGAGAGCATTTACAAAAAGGAAAATGAAGAAAATCCATTACGTGAACATGAAGAAGAAATGACAATGAAGAAACTTCAAGAAATATATACTCTTCCAGAAAGTGACTCAAATCTATCAAAAGAATGGAAGTATGCTCATGGCCACCCCAAAGACCTCATTATAGGTGATGCGGAAGAAGGTATAAAAACTCGTTCCTCTATTAGAAATATTTGTGGTGACTTAGCGTTTGTTTTACAAATTGAACCAAAATCATTTTTAGAAGCTGAAAATGATGAAAATTAGATTTTAGCAATGCAAGAAGAATTAAATCAATTTGAAAAAAATGAAGTTTGGTTTTTGATCCCTCGACCTAAGGATCATCCCGTTATTGGTACAAAATGGGTTTTTCGAAATAAAATGGATGAATCTGGAGTTGTTACTAAAAATAAAGCTAGATTAGTAGCTCAAGGATATAATCAAGAAGAGGGAATTGATTTTGATGAAACTTTTGCACCAGTTGCCAGACTTGAAGCTATTAGAATGTTACTTACTTTTGCGTGTTTCAAAGATTTTAAATTATATCAAATGGATGTTAAAAGTGCCTTTTTAAATGGATACATTTCGGAGGAAGTCTATGTTCAACAACCTCCTGGTTTTGAAAATCATAAATACCCAGATCATGTTTTCAAACTTTCAAAAGCTTTATATTGCTTGAAACATGCTCCTAGAGCATGGTATGAAAGATTGAGTCATTTTCTACTTGACAAAGGTTTTTGTAGAGGAAAAATTGATACAACATTTTTTATAAAAATCAAAAAGGAAGATATGCTAATTGTTCAAATTTATGTTGATGATATCATTTTCTGTTCTACTAATGAAAATTTGTGCAAAGAGTTTGCTAAAGACATGCAGGGTGAGTTTGAAATGTATATGATGGGGGAATTAAATTACTTCCTTGGTCTACAAATTAAACAAACTACTGATGGAATCCATTTGAATCAAACGAAATATATTAAAGATCTACTCAAAAGGTTTGAAATGGAATCATCAAAGCCTGCAGCAACTCCAATGAGTACATCGACAAAAATCGACAAAGATGAGCAAGGTAAACATGTAGATGAAAAGAAATATCGAGGTATGATTGGTTCTTTACTCTATCTTACTGCAAGTAGGCCCGACATAATGTTTAGTGTTTGTATGTGTGCACGTTTTCAATCTGCACCAAAAGAGTCACACATCACCGCAGTCAAACGCATTTTCAGATATCTTGTCGGTACTCCAAATTTGGGATTATGGTATCCTAAGGGAACCACCTTTGAACTTTTTGGTTACTCACATGCCAACTTTGCGGGATGTAGACTTGACCGAAAAAGTACTGGTGGCACTTGTCATTTTCTTGGACACTCACTTCCTTCTTGGTTTTGCAAAAAATAAAACTCAGTGGCTCTGTCAACTGCTGAAGCAGAATACATTGCCGCCGCTGGGTGTTGTGCACAATTGCTTTGTATGAAACAACAACTTCAAGATTTTGGACTTCACTTTGATCATATTCCTATAAAATGTGACAACACAAGTGCCATCAACCTTTCAAAAAATCCTATTCAGCACTCACGCACTAAACACATTGAAATAAGGCATCATTTTCTAAGAGATCATGTACTCAAAGGTGACATTGAACTCGAATTTGTGCCTACAAATTGTCAATTAGCTGACATATTTACCAAGCCTCTAAATGAAGAACAATTTTGTTATATTAGAACAGAACTTGGTATGCTGAATACTCCAATATAATGTTTATATTAAAAAAAAATTTTAATAATTAAATAAAATAACTATAGTAATAATAATTATTATAAAATAATAATAATAACAATAATGATATACATATATTTATATATATAATTTTTCTCTCTCTCTCTCTCCCGTTCCGTTTCTATCTCTCACCCACTCTTTCCCTTACTCTCTATTTTTCTCTTTCTCTTGGTCTCTCGCTTTCCCCTTCTTCCTCACATCCTCAGCCGACTCCATCTCCATGCTTACCATCGTCTACAACCATCTCCATCATCCACAAAATCACCCATCACTTTCATCACTACTATCATCCACCCAAATCCCTCACCAATCCACCGAACTCCATCACTTCTCCACCCGAAATCTACATCACCATCGTTACCGATTCATCAAGCTCCATCACTGATCCATCAAGATCCATGACTGATCCATCAAGATCCATTGCTAATCTACACAAATTCGCCACCGATCTACCCAATCTTCTCCATTTCTTCCGATCATCAAGGTCATCACCGATCAACATGTTAAAATTCTTGTTGCAGTGTGTTATATTTTTTTACTTGTTATATGTGCTCCAAATTCTCTTGGATTTAATAATGGTTGCTTCTACCTTGTCTGAAGAAATTGTTTTTATTTTTATTTTCTCCTTTTATGCTAATGCACTTGGTGTAATTGTTTATGGCCGGATCTTAAGGGCCCTTAGTATTATAGATTGGTAATTTATTTTTTAAAATTTATGTAATTTTTAGTGCATTAATTCAGGGGGAGACTCATATATTTTGAGATTAACAATCATTATAAAAAATACATAAAAAAAAGGGCGTGTGTATATTCTGTACATAATTTTAGAGAGAGTATATATATCATTTTTTTTTCTGCCATACTCCTTATCTGCACCAACAAACAAAATTTTTTTTTTTGTGCAAAAACAGAATTAAAAAAAAATAAAATTTTAATAATGATAATAACAATAACATAAATAAATAAATAAAAACGGAAGAAATGCTCGAAATTTTATTTCAGAAAAAGAAAATATTACTCGATTACATGTAAATTTTCAGAAGGCTTCACAGATTTTTTCTTTTTCACTTCTCTCAACAACTTTTCATGAGCCTCTTTTACATGTCTCTCCCTATTTTCGATTTCTGTGAGTCTTGGCATTATCACCGTCGCATAATAATGCACTGCATTCTCCAACTGTGCATTTTTCCTTTTTAACTCTTTCTTCTCCTTACACATATTAACTATTTGTTGTTTTAACAAGCACACCTCATCTCCCCATTGTTGATTTTCTTGTACTCTTGCTTGTAATCGTCGTGCCATATTGGAAATTGCAGTCATGGCCTGTGTACTAAGAGCCATAGTGTTATTAATAGCTTCGAAATCATTTCGATTGCCAATAACACTAGAACCGTCATTTACAGGCATAGCATGTGCCTGCGTCACTGGTACTCTCTCATTTGCCTGCATTACAGGCACCTCATGCAGGTCCGACTCATTGATAGACAATGTAAGGAATGACATGATTACAAAAGACGCTAAAACAAAATTTTCTCTCAAACACTTGATAAATTCGTATCTTTGCCTATGATTTGTGTCACTTTTTATACACTCTATTGCTCCATTCTCGATGCATATCTGCTCAAATCTTTTGTTTGTCAATATTTTCTGCGCTCGAGATGCTCCAAAATCCCCATAATGATTCCGACAAGACAGAAGGCCTGTTATTTTATTTTTTATAGCGATCCCGGTTTTACCCTTGTTGTACAGTGATCCGGACATGTGTCCGTGGATGTTGATAGTTGATTATTATCTTGTTTACATCCTTTTACTTCGTATTTGAGTTATAGGATGCGTTGGGCAGGTTTGTTACAGGTTGGTTGAGTTTAGAAACCAAAACTAGTTGCCCAGATTTTGACCTGTCCGCTCGAGCGGGGGTTTTGGCGCTCGAGCGGGAATTGCACCCATCCAGTATTTCCTGCGCAGTGTTGGACGCTCGAGCGTGGTATTGGCCGCTCGAGCGGGGTTGTGTGAGTGCCGCTCGAGCGGGGAGTTGGAAGCTCGAGCGAAGACCTGGTTCTGTAAAAGTTCTGGGAGTGTGTATCCGCCGCTCGAGCGGGATTGTTGACGCTCGAGCGGGAGTCTGTGAGTGACGCTCGAGCGGGGTGTTTGACGCTCGAGCGGGTCGACTGGGTTTAAGTTCCGTGTTTTGACTTTTCAAATCACTTTTTCACTTTCTCTTCTCTCTCCTACTTTTCCAAAACCACCATTGTTGAGCCTCTCACTCTAGAACTCTACCTTCTCTCTAGGTTTTGATCTAGTAGGAGTGATTTGCTCACCTTTGGCCTTTACAAAAAAGTTGTTGATCGTCGAGGGCTACATTTTAATCTGAAAATTTCGAGATTTGGAGCACGTTGGGTTTTGTCTTCTTCTCCCTTGGAGCTCCGAATTTGAGGTAGGGATATCCTACTCCTCTCTATGGATTTTGTCTTTAAATTTTGGTATTTGGAGATGTTGGGGTTGGTTTGGTAATTTTGTGAAAATTTGGGGCTTTTGTGTTATTTTACAAAAGTTGGGGTTTTATTTATAATGAACCTAGATGTATGTTTGGTATAGAGAAATGGAATAAATGTTGAATCATTGATGAAAATGGGACCTAAGGGTTGAAATGTTAATTATGAAAAATGACCTAATTACATTGTTTGATTAATTGGGATAATTAATTGTGAGAATGAGAAAATGAAATGAGATTGTTGAGATTGGGAAAGCAAAGGGTTAAAGGGTGTAGTTGAATTATTTATCACTCACCGGAATGAAATGTTGATTGAATATCCATTTGTGCATTTATTTTCTGTTTAGAAATAATTGCTTTGGGCTATCGGTGGAGGATAGTCGTGATTGTTGTAGATAATGCATGATGATTAGGCAAACGGAAACTAATCAATGGAATGTGTCATGGAATTTGACGGTTGATAGAATACATTAACTGTATGTATTGGGTGATTGTATATAGAACCAATGTGTTTGTATACGTTATGTGTAGAGGAGGAGATGGGGGATGTACCTCTAAACCGGATAGTGTTGGGAGGAGATAGGGGATGAACTCCGTAGATACAGCTCATATGCTTGTCTAGAGAAGTGAAGATAGAGCTCATATGCTTATCTTTAAGTAGTGTGGATATAGCTTATATGCTTGTCTGTGAATGTGGGATATTGTTGTTATACATATCTGTTGAGATGATGATAGAGCTAATATGCTTATCTGTTGAAAAAGGGAAAATGAAAGGTAACTTGGACTCATAAGTCGTATGACATAAAATGTGATTTATGTGAATGTATCAGTGTTGGCCATCTATCAATTGCTAATCTTTTAGTCATTGTTCATGGTTGGTTTAGTGTATTTCTACTGGGCTGTGGCTCACCCTATATGGGAATATCATTTTCAGGTACAGGTAGCATGCCACCTCCAAGGACATAGCTTGGGAGGCTAGAGGCGGACATACTTTTGTCGTTTTACTTTTTGATGTATTACATGTAAATTCGAGCCAAGGGCTTAATGTGTAAACGAGTTAGTACTCTTTTGTTGTAACCAAGTGTTAACTTGGAAAGCTGTAAGCCTGTAGGGCATTTTGCTTTTGTTGTTAACATGCAATACTTTTGTAATGAAACTCTGATGAATAAAAGAATGTGGTCATTTCATTTGTCAACGAATGTCTTATTTGATGGATTTAATGTTATTATTTTGAGGACGTTACATTTTTGGCCGCTCAGCTTATTTCATCAACTGTGTTTGTTTCATCTCTTCATCTTTTATTTTGATGATGTCAAAGGGAGAGAAAAAAATATGATTTTGCTTTTGAAAATTATATGTTGTATGTTACAGGGTTATCAAATATTATTTTGTGTCAAATCCATACAAATATTGCCATCATCAAAAAGGGAGAGATTTGCTTTTGAAAATTATATGTTGTATGTTACAAGGTTATCAAATATTATTTTGTGTCAAATCCATACAAATATTGCCATCATCAAAAATGGGGAGATTGTTGATCATATTATTTAATTTTGATGATGTCTAAAATATTATTTGTAACACTCTGAATTTTTTTAATATACATATTATTTGACACAAAATATTATCTTTTTAATATATATATATATATATATATTTGTTAAATATTATTTAAATAAAAATATTTTTGAAAAATTTACTATTCATCTTTTGACAAATCAATTAGTTGTATTATTTTGACAAATGTGATATTGATAATTTGTTTTCTTTTGATAAGATCACATATGATGAATGGTATATAGCAAAATTATTTTGCATGCAAAGTGAAACTTACTCAAGTGGTGTTTGAAAACAAATCATACATTTATATATATATATATATATATAATTGTAAAAAGAAAAAGATGAGCAAATCTTTTGACGGTAGGTTTTGTATCATATATATATTACTATAATAAATAAGAAAAGGTAAGTGTAAAAGTTTGACAAAATTATTGCATCTTATATATATGTATATATATATATATATATATACATGATATTATATTCAAAAGTGATTGATTAGATTATATATTCAAACCTTGGTGATTTGTCTGTAAAGTTTGAAAAAGTGAACAAAAAAAATTTTATACAAAAGAAAAATTGTAAAATGCTTTGATTTTGCTTACATAAGAAAATAGACACAAAATCATGTAGGTCTTGACTTCAAGGAGTCCATAATGATGGATCAAAACAAATTCCCTATTTGAATTCAAAGATGTGATTCAAATTGTCTACAAGTTGGTGGCTCATATTTGAAATTTATATTATGTCACATACACACACACACACACACACACACACACACACACACACATATATATATATATACTAATGAAACAAGAAGAAAAAAGTTAAAGCAAATTATTTGCTTGGTTGAAAGTTGTGTTTTATATCAAAATTATCTAAAACGGTGACTGCATTTTTGACTAAATAAAAAGGGAAAAGAAAAAGTTACTCTTACTAATTATTTTCATCTTTTTCCTTATTAACATGTGCTGAATATTTAAAATTAAAGAGCGTGCTTATGCAAGCCATGACGTCAGTAAGGAGCGTCCAACGGATATATTTTTGTGTATAAATAGAAGTGTTGTGTGTGGAGAAAAATCAAGAACTTAAAGAGAAAATTTTCTGTGAGCTCTAAATTGTATTCTGCTCTTTCACTTTCAGATCTAAGTTTAGCCTTTGTTCTTACACTTTCATATCTACTCTTTGTGAGAGAGTTATTGTAAAAGAGGGTTTAAGTACCACTTATTCTTATTCCTTGTTTTTGTGAGAGATTTTGTAAGGGTAAGACTTTTATTGTTGAGTGAGGCTCAATAGATAAGAGTAAGTCCTGTACCAAATCCACAAGTTTGGTGGTGTATTTATTCAATTGATAGTAAAGAAATTCTCAAGGTGGTTCCTTGGGGAGTGGACGTAGGCCTGGCGTGCCGAACCACTATAAATCGCAGTGTTTGATTTTCTCTCCCTATCTCTCTTACTTTTATATTGATAATTATTATTCTGTTTTTTTTTTATTTATTAAAATTCTGAATATTATGTTAATTTTAATATTGTGAAATTTTTAATTACCCAATTCACCCCCCCTCTTGGGTTGCCTATCTGGGACAACAAAAATTAACCTGTCCAAGGAACTTTTGTAATTCTTTCTTACTTGATGGAGGTCTGGCTTCAATGATGGCTTTGGCTTTATTCTGGTCAATCTGTATTCCTCTCTTGTGTATTACATAGCCCAAGAAGTTTTCAGCTGATACGCCAAAAGCACACTTAAGAGGATTGAGTTTCAACTTGGACTTTCTCATTCTTTCAAAGGCTGCTTCTAAGTGAAAAAGATGCTCCTCCATGGATTGGGATTTAACTACAATGTCATCAATATAACACTCTAAATACCCTCCAATGAGGTCATAAAAGATAGTGTTCATAGCCCTCTGATATGTAGCCCTACCATTCTTCAGGCCAAATAGCATTTTAACCCATTCGAAGGTGCCAATATTCCCAAGACATCTGAATGCTGTCTTGTGAACATCCTCCTCTGCAATGCAGATTTGGTTATAACCATAGTGCCCATCCATCATTGACAAAATTTGATGCCCTACTGTCTACCAGCAAATCTACTACAGGCATAGGATACTTATCTTTTGGAGTTGCTAGATTCAAGTTCCTGAAATCAATGCATACCCTCATTTTACCATTCTTCTTAACTACAGGCACAATATTGGATAGCCATTCAACATACCTGGCTATCCTAATAAAGCCTGCTTTGAGTAGTTTAAGAATTTCTTCCTTAACTTTCTGAATCACTTCTGGACTCATTCTTCTTGGTTTTTGCTTGTATGGCTTGAAATTACGCCTCATAGGGAGCCTATGTTCCACTAATGACCTATCCAATCCTGGTAGTTCATTATAAGACCATGCAAAATAATCTTTATATCTCTTCAGAACAACCAACAACTGGTCCCTGTCAAGAGCATTCAACTAAGCACTTATATAAGTGGGCTGTTGTATAGAACCTTCCCCTAAATTTACTTCTTCTAAGGGGTCTTATGTCTGAGAACTTACTGAAGCTTCTTCTTTAACTCCTTCTGCCTTCGAAGCAATCTTCTTGCTTTGTTCTGCTCCCAGGTTCTTTAATTCAACATCTTTACCCTCCTCCTCATAGACAAAGTCTGTCCACAAGGCTTTTTTTTCCTGTATCTCCTGGACTTTTGTTTCAATGTCCAATGCACAGTAGTTATCAAAGGCCAAAACTCTGACCTGTTGCTGCTCCTGCTTGCAGCCAATTATCATAGCTTCTTTCTCTTGCTCCTGCACTTTGTAGACTATTGATTTTACATCCAATGTTGAGAACTTAATTAGAGCCAAAGACTTGGCTTCTAGCGCTTCATCTCTTTGCCTACAACCAGGCATCATTGTCATCCTTAACGACAACCTCTTCATCAGCACTCTCCTGGACTAAGTGCTTCAAGTGTGTCACTTCCTCATCAGCCGTCACTTCGGCTGAGCCATCAGGTTTCCTCGGTGTACTGAGTGGTGTCACTCCCTCAATATACAATTTAGCCTCTGCGAAATCTGCACAGGCTATGAGGGGTTGAGGATCTGCATCAATTTCCTCTATCTCTCCATTGCCTAAGGCCATCATTATTTTCTGATGCAAAGAGGAAGGCACACATTTGTTAGTGTGGATCCAATCTCTACCAAGTAAAGCATTGTACTTAGCATTGCCGTCGATAACGAAGAATGCCGTCATGCAGTCCCTGGTTCCTACACTCAGGTTGATAGGTAGAATTCCCTGAGCCATCTACTTGTCTCCAACGAAACCAGTAATGGTTGTGCTGGTTGGGATTATCCTGGGGTTCCTTTTTCCTAGTTTCTTCAAGGAAGATTTCGGTAGTAAGTTCACCGCTGCCCCATTATCTATCAAGACTCGGTTCAATTGTATCCCATCGAAGAAGGCCTTGATATACAAAGGCTTGACAAGCTGTGTCATAGAATTCGAGGGATACTCAAAAGGATATGAGGTTACTACTCACCTCTTCTTCACTCTCATATTCAGTTTCCATTGGGGTAGCCATTCCGGATTCATCTTGCACCATGCTCACTTGTGAGTCTTCACTAGAGACTGGAATTGCGTCAATTTCTTGCCCCTCTTGGTTCTCATTTCCAGCTTGGAATTCATGCGGTTGTATGTGTACCATATTCACTGATACTGAGCCAAATTGAATGGCTGGTTGTGCCTGTTTCTCCTCTTGGCCACCTTGTTCAGTTACTTCAGAAGCATCCTCCATGCTACATTCTGGTACATCATTATTAACGAGCTCCTTCGAATGGTATTTTCTGACTGGCTTTTCAACCAAAAATGTTTGTTCAGCCATGAAAGCTTCGAACATTTCTTCCTCAACCATTTCTTTCTTTTTTCCTAGGCCAACTTCTTTCTCTGCCTCGCTATCACTCTCCATCAACGCCTTCTCCAATCCTGCTAAACTGGACTTCTCTCTGGCTTTTAGTTCAGAGTGAACTTTGGCCAACTGTCCTCTGCTGCAACTCATTTTGCCTTGTAGAGTTGGTTTTGGAGTATGGTCTGACTTTGGGTTCTTCTTTCCTTTTGTCTGGACCAATGAAGAGCTCTCTCCACTTTCTTTCAAGTCTTGCTGGTACTGAGTGTACCTACACTAAATTTTCCTCCTTTGTGATCTAGAAATTATGGGGACCATCTCTGGTTCCTTCGTTTTTGGGTGTTTAAGCAATACCCAATTGTTTGGAGCCACAAAATGATGTTTGACCATCCTACCTTGGTTTCCAATTACATCTCTTTGGGTAAACACTTTCCTAGGTTTGATCTGCATCACAAACCAATCTGGAACTCTAGGTACCCACGAACTTACTGATCCAGTTGTTGAACTGCTTCTTTCTTCCTTCGAAGTCACCTTCGAAGCTAGCTGTGAAGGCCACTGCTTGGCCCTGACTTCATGCTTTGGGCCTAACTCAGGCCTTTGATGAAGGTATCCACTTTTTGTCCTGCGTGAGGCTAGTCTAGGGGGCCAATCTCTGGCTTTGATCCCATAAACTGAACCATTCTCCAGTCTCCTCTCAGAATGACTACTCTCCATTCTATAATAATTAGGTGGCCTGAACTCATATAAAGGCCTCTTACCTTTAGAATGCATTCTATCGATTGTTGGTTCAACCATTGATGGCTGCTGCCTAACACCAGATGGATATGGCCTTTTATTATAAGCATTGGTTGGTTTTGGACGTCTCTGCACATTCCTGTAATATTGCTTCCCATCAATTAGAAGCCCTTTCAACTACTTATAGCTCAGTCTGCACCTGGGACACATCCTTTGCATTACGGCTGCCTTTAAAGAATCGTCATCCAGTGCTTCTTCATCAGAGTCTTTCCTCTGGTGTGAGAAATCTTGTCCAATAGCTGGTAGATTTCCAGTGTCTTTCTTAATAGTTGTCTCATTGACGACATGCATCTGCACATTGACTTCTTCCAATTCTTTCAAGGACAAGCTCTGAAAGTCTGGCATAATGACATTGGCTGCCACTTCTCCAATTTCTGGAAATGGATTACTGTCGATCCCCATGGCCTTTTCTGCTTTGGCTGGGAATTTCAAACTTTCTTTCCGAATTTGTTCTTGGATCCTGTCTCGAAAAACAATACAGTTCTTAGTCGAGTGAGACCAAGAATTATGCCACTTACAATATACTTTTCCTTTAAGTTCATCTAGAGATGGAATTTTGACTCCTTTTGGTAACTTAAGGATGTTGGCCGCAAGCAAATGATCAAAAATGTCATCTGCCTTAGTTAAATCGAAAGAGTATTTCCTATGAAGGTCTTTCTTTTTAAATTGCTGGTCAATTGTTGTATCCTTATGAATTAATGTTTCACAGATCACAGGCTCTTTCCCCACAAACTCTGCTGCATCGATCTCATAATTAGGATCTCTATAATATGTCTTGTACGATGCATTATTTTGATCTTGTTCTTCCTCTAGTAATGCTTCGTACCTAGACACCTTATAAGTGAGTTCCACTAAGTCTCTGAACTCAGTTGAGTCAAACTTCTTTTGAAGCCTAAACTCTAAGCCATTTTGAGCCAATCTCATGAATTCTGGCTCTGGCAGGATGACTCGACATTTATTTTGAGCCCTTTTAAATCTGGCAATAAACTGAGTAGCCTTCTCATCAGGCCTTTGACTCAATCTTGCCAAGTTTGCCATGGAAACCTCTGGCTCCGATTGGAAGAATTGGGCATGAAATGCCTCTTCCATTTGTTGCTAAGATTGGATAGAGCCAGGTGTAAGGTTAATATACCATACAAATGCTCCCCCACTTAGGGAATTTGGGAATAACCTTAACTTCATATAGTCATTATTAGTAAATTCACCGCATTGAGCAGCAAACCTAACAATATGCTCCACTGTTGATTGGTTTCCATTCCCATAAAAAAGGAAAAAATCTGGTATCCTGAAACCTCTTGGGTATTCATGTACCCTGTCTATCCATTCTGGGTATGGTTTCCTGTACACTGGAGTTTGGACCCCCCGAGCCATTGGTCCACACATCTCTCTAACAATGTCAGCAATTTGGTCCCTAAGGACCATATTTTGTGCCTGCTGAACCGCCACTGGAGGGACAAACACAGGATTTGGTGGGCAAACTTGTGCCTGTAGTCCTCTTGGTCCATAAGGTGGTATATTTGGGACTGGTTGTCCCTGTGGTGTAGGTTGCTGTTGAGAGTTTAGGTAACCCCTTTGAGCCTGTATTGCGAAAGGACCTGCGAAAGGTGCTGGAATTGGTGTTGTGTCTCTTCCATTTGTAGGAAAACCTTCCAACCCCCTGGGTATAAATTCGATTAAGGGATTAGTGAACCCCTTTGTGCCAGGTATGGCTTCAAACATGGGATTTGGAGCCATTCTTATGCCATTTTCTTGCACTAGGCCAGATCCACCAATTTGCATGGCTTCACTGTTAAGTACTGAGGTATTTTGACCTGTTATAGGCCTCGAAATAGGTTCGTACCAAGACTGAGGTGATGGTCTTTCATAGTTTTGATTATTAGTTTGACCATTAGAATGTCCATTAACTTGCATAGGCTGTTTATGTCTAGCCAATCTTTGCTGAGGGACATTCGAAACTTCCTTCATGTGTCTTGCATTTGTTGGTTGGTGGTTATTCATTCGATCCAAAAAGGATGTTGCCCACCTTTCCATCGTGCACATTAATTGTTGTCCCATAGCATCTACTAGGCCACTCCATGGATTTATTGGCTGAGTAGATGGAACAGTGGATGGTCCAATTCCTTGGTCTCGTCCGATATTATGAACATGTGGTACTTATTCCAAAGTGCTGGTCTGTTCGACCATAGGTTCTGATACAATGAGAGTTTTCATAGGACGTGTTATCACATTATCCTCTAGATTAGGTATCTCTGCCTCTCCTTCTACGCCTTTTTTCAAGCGTTCATTTTCTCCTTGTCTTCTACGTCTAGCCATTTTAATGTGTCCCACCGGGCGTGCCAAAAATATATGTTGGCTTTTTGGCTTTCAAAGGTTATTTTTGTAATTGCGAGCGTGCCAGTAAGGATCAATCAGTCCTTATAGAAAATTAATTGCCAACCAATTATCAGATGATTGTGTTTTAGTTCTTTCAGCCTCAATGAAGAGGACTTTTACTGGTGGCTTGATTTAGGAGAATTAAGCAAGATAACAATTAAATGAAGAACAATTAAAGCATTTCATAGAATGAAAAAACTTACAATGATCTAAACTCAGCCTCGTAGAGGTTTACAGCAACAATATATTACTTGAAACTACTCCTATGAACGAAGTGCAGTGCATGAATTTAAGGTACAGGAATGTAAAGAACAGGAAATGTAAGACTGAAAATGTAAAACTGGAAAGGAAAATAAGTAGAATAAGACTGGTTTTTTTTTATCTGGGTCTGGGTCCTTTTTTCTGAGTCTTCTCTGCTATTTATACTTTTCAAGGATGACCATCGAACTGCATTTCCAACCGTCGAACTGCTCCTCTATGATTGTTGATCATATTGTCTTATAATTAGCTCCACTATGCTATCTCTTGCAGTTAGACTTCCCTCCTAAATTTTGAATTTAAATGTGAATAACCGTTGAAGCCACGTCACCCTGTATCTCTTTATTGATCCACTGCTACTCAGATCTCGTAATAATCAATATAAACTTCCACGTATACGATCAGGATCGAAGACTTGAATAGTCTTTCTGTACTACCCTTATTCTGCCACGCGTCAAATTGTAATTAACTTGTACAAAATATGTAACCAACAAGATATAATCAATCCACTTTTTTAAATTAATCAAAATTATAAGAGAAAAATGAGTCCAGCTAGTGCAACAGGAAAGGAAAAGGGCAGGATGATTGAAAAGGAAATAAAAATGACCAATCTAGTGTAGTTATATTTTTACCATAGACTTGACATTTGACAATGGTGACCTATGATTTTAAATAATAAAATGATAGGGGTGATCTATGATTTTTATATACAACAAGATATATATATACAAAAATGATAGGGGGTGGTCTATGATTTTTAAATAATAAAAATATTCATGAATGTGAATTTTAATATTAAAAATATTATGTGAAATTATTAAAAAAGAAAAATTAAGATTTGACTTTTATAATAAAAAATTTAAGTTTAAATTTTATCAATTAAAATTTTTTTAATTTATTTCCAATCTAAATTATTCACTTATTTTTTTTAAGTAAAATTTTACACACACACACATATATATATATATATATATATATATATTAATCATTAACATTTAGGAATATTTATCAATAAATTTTATCTCATAAACAAATACTCCAATTAGTTCTAAGTTTTTTTTATTGATTTGTTAAGTCCTGTTAGTGGAGAGTTTCTTTTCGTGTTGTCTTATTTTTTATTTTGGTAGTGTTTTGGTGGACAACTATACTTTTTTATTAATGTGACAGGTATAATGTGACACTCCAATGTGACAGATATTAATGTGACACTTTAAAAAAAATTTAAAAACTCCTTTGTACTTTTTTTCAAATATGACAACATGATGGGTATAATGTGACATTCCAATACTTACTTCAAAAAAAATTAAAATTTTTCTTAGTATACTTCACTCAAATGTGACAATGTGACAGGTATGATATTATACTCTAAACAAAATTAAAAACTTCTTAGTGTACTTTTCTCAAACGTGACATGTGACATTCAAACGTGACATGTATGATATGACACTCTAAAAAAAAAAAAAAAAAACTCTTTAGTATATTTTTTTTAAATGTATACTTTAACGTGGCGAGTATGATGTGACATTAAAAAAAATTTAATATACTTTTTTCAAATGTGACACTCTAATGTGGCGGGTAAATAAGTCATTACACATCTAAAATGACTAAATAGATCACAAAAAATATATATATATATATGAGAGGGTGAATTGTGATCTGGAGTTGGGCCGAGGTAACGGCCGAGCAAGTTGAGGGCCCAACGGTGCATGGGTCCGAGATGATCGACTTTTTGCCCAAAGTGGGCTGCCAGAACTTGGGCCGGACAGAGTACGGGCTGAGTGTCACCCCGGACCGGACAGAAACTGCTCGGTAAGGCAGTGCTCGGTCGGACCAGGATGCTCGGTCCGAGGATGGCCAAAGCCGGATTGGCCGAGTGACCGGCGCCTAGGAAGGCGTGGACAACCGAGGAAGTTGAGTGGCCGGTGCCCGGAAAGGCGTGGTCAGCCGAGGAGACTGTATGACCGGCAGGAAGGCCGATCAAAGTAAGTATCCGGGCTAGGCTCGGCCGGGATGCCGCTTAGCCCGGTCCTCCGTGTGTTTATCCGGTTAGGCGCTTGAAGTATGAAGTATGGTATGACCGAGGTAGGGCAGCTCGGCTGCCGAGCTCTAGCTGTGATGACAGGCAGTTGAGAGTAGGTGATGAATGGCATGGTTTATGCTGACAGATGGGATAGCAGAGCCACGTGTCAGGAGATGACAGGGAGTGGATATGGGGCTCAGTAGGTATATAAGCATGTCTGCGCCCCCCATACGCGACACACGAACATATCTGTAAGGACTTCTTACACCCAAACTCTCTCTCCCTTCTCTCTAGCTATCCTCTGTGTGTGTGTGTTCTAACTTGATCGTCGGAGGGTTTTTCCGGCCACACACCGCCGGGTAGCTCACCCTTATTGGCTCGCAGGTGATCGGACAGAGACGGAGCTCGGAAGAAAGGAGTACGGGCTCGCCGGAATATTTGCTCCCCGTACAATTGGCGCCGTCTGTGGGAAACTTGACAGACAAAACCTTGTCTTCCAGGTTAATCTGATCACCGACCATGGCAAACAACGACGAGTTTCCGTTGTCCGCCATCGACGGAGCCACCCCGGAGTATACCCGAAGGAGAGAGGGACCTCCTGCTATCCACCCAATGGCTGACTTGGGAACGCCCATTGGCGGACAGTCAGGAGACGCGCGGGATAAGCGCGGAAGGAGTCATGGTCCTTCACGGAGTCCAGACGGTCACCGGCGGAGGAGAGACTCACACGCCAGGCGACTGGAAAACAAGTTAAGGGACCAAGACGCTGTCATCAGGCGGATGGCGGCGGAGATGGAAGATCTTAAGCGGCATGTTAAAGGGAAAGGTGTAGCTGGAGTGGGAGACCACAGTGAGCGCACCCCATCCCGCCGGTCAGGCGATCAGAGTCAGCAACGTACTCAGTCCATTTCCATCACCAGAAGTTACCAGGTTGGTGATTCCGACGTGCATGCAGAAAAGTCTAGCGCGCAAGACAGCACCTACAAACCCTCACGTCCGGCGACGACGTCGAGGTACTCATACTCCGCTCAGTCAGAGGATTTACGGGCGGTCTTCAAGGAACGGGCCCGCCGCCGCGAAGCTCAGAGGATACCTGCTTTCCAGCGGTTATCCTATGGGGTTCACGCCAGTGAGGAGGTCGGAATGCCTCCACCCCGCATAGTAGTTCCACTCTTCGAAGATATGGACTTGGCCAGGCTGAGTGCCACTCCTTTTTCCCTGGAAATTGAGACAACACCACTTCCGACAGGCTTCCACCAACCTAAGTTCACACTCTATGACGGAAAAACCGACCCTTACATGCATGTGAGTCACTTCCGACAGGTTATGGCCGGACATAGGCGGAATGACGGACTTATGTGCCTAATCTTCCCGTCAAGTTTGGGCGAGCTGGGCTTAAAGTGGTTTGAGAGGTTGCCGGAAGGGAGCATACAAAGGTGGCATCAGTTGGCCAAGGCGTTTGTTACGTGCTTCAAAACCAACACAAAAACACCAAAGGAAGTCGATCACTTGCTAAGTGTCAAGATGGAACCGTGCGACACACTGAAGGCGTACAATTCAAGGTATTGGGAAACCTTCAACGAGATCTTAGACTGCCCGATCAACCTTGCAATCACGCAGTATAAGCGCGGTCTCCCGGTCGGACATAGACTGCGGGACTCGCTTACCATGCACCAGCCGACCTCCATGGGCCAGCTCATGCAGCGCATCAATGAGCACATCCGTGTGGAGGATGACGCGTCGGCTTCTACCATGAAAGCCAGTCCGATCGTAGCAGACAAGAAGACGGCAGGCAAAGTGCACGCAGTTGGGAAAGAGTCCAGCCGCTCAAGTGACCGAGCAGAGGAACCAGACCGGGGTTCCAATCGTAAAAACCGGGGTAGAGGACGTCGGAATGACCGGAATGACTACCCCCGGGATGACGTAGAGGACGCAAACAGAAGAATGAAGGCGAGGACTGGCATAACCACGGTCTTCAAGATTCCAATCTATCGCATACTTAGTGAAATCCGAGACGAGGAGTATGTCCGGTTTCCTGCTAAGTTGGGCGATGGACAAAAGGGCTACAATCCGCGGTATCGTTGCACGTTCCACCGGGAGAGAGGCCACCGGACTGAGGATTGTTTGCCTTTGCGACAACACTTGGAAGAACTGGTTGCGGCCGGACATCTGGACCTTTACATTGATGGCGACGTGAAACCGAATCAGGCTCCGGTCGATCCCAGGGGACAGGATGACCGAGATGCACCACCACAAGGAGTTATTAATGTCATCCACGGCATCGTGGAACCGGAGCGTGTTTGCGAACTCCGGGGCATGATCAAGAAGGCAGAGCATATGAGGGAAGTTTTGTCGGTACAGCCTGCCATCAAAAGGGGGAAGACAGAAGAGAAAGACGTGATTAGTTTCACCTCAAGGGATTTAGAGCGTATCCAGACGCCGCACAACGATGCTCTTGTAGTAACACTACGCGTCAAAGAATTTGATGTTAGACGGATCTTGATCGATCAGGGAAGCTCGGTCGAGATCATGTATTATGATGCGTTCAAACAACTCAAACTCCGTGAGACGGACTTGGCTCCGGCTACTTCGCCATTGGTTGGATTCAACTCGCAACCGGAGTGGCCTTTGGGAAAGATAATCCTGCCGGTCAAAGCGGGATCCGTGGTCAAGCAAGTTGAGTTTTGGGTGCTGCAAGTGCCTTCGACGTACAACCTTATCCTTGGAAGGGGATGGCTACACGCCATGCAAGCTGTGGCATCAACTTTTCACCAAGTAATGAGATTCCCCTCGGCTATAGGGGGCAATCGAGGAGATTTGGGGCGATCAGGTCATGTCTAAACAGTGCTTCGTGGCGGTCAACGGAAGCCGGGCTGCCAAAGGATTCGTTCAAATGATTGAGGGACCGGAGGACCAGGGTGTCTTGGATGATGTAGGCACCAAGGCCGAGGATAAGGCTATAGAAGAATTGGTTGAAGTGCGGATTGATACCGAGCAGCCGGACAAATTTTTCTTGCTCGGTTCAGGTCTCACGGCCATAGAGAGGACCGAGATGATTGAGTTTTTGATGGCGAATATTGAAGTCTTTGCATGGTCGCCTTACGACATGCCTGGCCTCGACCCAAGTTTTATCTGCCATCACCTCAATGTCTTCCCTGGAGCAAAGCCAGTCATCCAGCGAACAAGGAGATCGGCGTTGCATCACGCCGAGGTAGTTGCTGAGGAGGTAAAGAATCTGCTTGACGCACGAGCAATTCAGGAAGTGCACTATCCTCGGTGGATTTCCAACACAGTAGTGGTGCCTAAGAAGAATGGGAAGTGGCGAGTTTGTGTCGACTACAAGACAGTCAACCGAGCTTGTCCCAAAGACAGCTTCCCTTTGCCGCGCATCGACCAGCTAGTGGACTTGACGGCTGGACACAACAGGCTCAGTTTCTTGGATGCGTACCGCAGCTATCACCAGATCGCCATGCATGGGCCTGACCGAGAAATCACCTCTTTCACAACTCCAAGGGGACTCTTCTGCTATCGAGTTATGCCCTTTGGTTTGAAAAACGCCGGGGCAACCTTTCAGAGGATGGTGACCAAAATGTTTGCTCCTTTGCTCGGCCGGACAATGGAGGCTTACATCGATGATATGGTGGTAAAGAGCCGACATGAGGCAAACCATTTGTCCGACTTAGCCGAGATGTTTGCCATTCTGAAGAAGCACAAGCTGCGCTTGAACGCCTCAAAGTGTGCCTTTGGCGTGGGATCCGGAAAATTTTTGGGATTCTTAGTCACGAATCGAGGCATCGAAGCAGACCCTACTCAGATCAGAGCCGTGCAAGAGTTGAAGCAACCCAGCTCGGCTAAGGACGTGCAGCATCTGGCCGGGATGGCCGCCGCGCTTAATCGATTTATTAGCCGGTCATCAGATCGCTGCCGCCCTTTCTTTCAAGCATTGAAGTCAAAGTTCTCATGGGATGAAGAGTGTGACCGAGCTTTGGCTGAGCTCAAGGATTATTTGTCTTCTCCGCCGCTGTTGGTTACACCAGAGCCGGGTGAGGAACTCTACCTTTACCTTGGCGTCTCCCAGCACGCAGTAAGCGCGGTGTTAGTCCGGGCTGAAGGAATCAAGCACCTCCCAATGTTTTATGTCAGCAAAACTTTGTTACCGGCAGAATCAAGGTACTTGCCGTTGGAGAAGCTTACCCTAGCCTTGATGATGGCTTCAAGAAAATTGGCGCACTATTTTCACGCCCATACCATCATCGTTTTGACCGAGTTTCCCCTCAAGGCTTTGTTTGAACGCGCGGACTTTTCAGGCCAAATTCTAAAGTGGGCGGTCGAGTTGGGACAGTTTGATGTAAAGTTCCAGCCGCGCACCGCCGTCAAAGCCCAAACCTTGGCAGATTTTGTCACCGAGTTCTCACCTGGCACTCATCCGGTTTTCCCGGTCGACATTGCCGAGGCAGATGATGAGATGCACGCAATGCCAACCGAGGAACAACCAGTTGAATTAGGTAGCGCCGCGGAGTTAGCGCGCACCATCAAAGTTCCCTCAGTTTGCACGGTCATACCACCCGGTGATGCGATGACGAAGTTGTGTATCACCAACTCATCCACTCTGTCCGGTACCGCATCATCGAGGGGGGACGAACTTGAACCACACCGCTCAGAACTTGATGATTCGCCTACGGACTTGGGCATTCCGAACCAACTTGCTGAGTCCGGTGCCGAATCATCAAGGGGGGAAGGCATGGTTCCACTTAGCTCAGAACCTGTGGCCGGCTTCACACCGCAACCTGATGATTCGCCTACGGACTTAAGCATTACAGAACAACTTGCTGAGTCCGGTGTTGAATCACCAAGGGGCACTGAATTTGAACCGGTCAACACCGAACTTGACACCGCACAGCCGAGCAGTTGTGATCCCATTGCCCTTCGCAATTCTCAGGACCCATCTGACTGCTGGAAGCTTTTTGTGGGGGACATGTGGAAGCTTTTCGTTGATGGAGCGTCCAACCGCCATGGTGCCGGCCTAGGTATTGTTCTTATATCCCCGGATGGCCTAACCATTGAACAATCTATAACGCTTGGCTTCCCGGCGTCTAACAACGAGGCTGAGTACGAGGCACTTCTCGCCGGGCTCAGGAGCGCAATTCAAATGAAGGCTGCCGAGCTCCTGGTGTACAGTGATTCCCAGCTTGTGGTTAACCACGTTTCTGGGATTTATGAAGCTAAGGATGAAAGGATGGCGAAGTACCAAGCTCTGGTCAGGGAGCATATCAAGCAGTTTGAGGCAATTAGAGTCCAACAAATTGGCCGGGAAGACAACAGTCGAGCTGATGAACTGGCCGGTCTCGCTTCTATGGTGGATAATACTTTTCCAAACCCTCTTTTGATTGCCTTTCTTCCGTGGCCAAGCATTGAACCCGCCGGGCAAACAGATGTACTCTGCGCCGCGCTTGGTCCCTCTTGGATGGACCCCTTGATTTTGTTCCTCAGAGACCGGACTCTTCCAACTGACAAGAAAGAAGCACACAAAATCAGGGTGAAGTCAGAGCGGTTTTGGCTCTCTTCATCTAGCGCGTTATATAAGAAGTCCTTCACTGGTCCTTATTTAAAGTGCGTGCACCCGAATAGTGTGGAGGCCTTCTTGTACGAAATTCATGAAGGCATTTGTGGCAGCCACATAGGAGGCAGGTCCTTGGCCTACCGCGCTATATGGTAGGGATACTGGTGGCCGTGCATGCAGGCCGACGCACAAAAATATGTTCGCAAGTGCAAAAAATGCCAGAAATTCGCCCATCAGATCCACCAGCCTGCCAGGGAACTTCTTCCCCTCACCAGTCCTTGGTCTTTCGCCATGTGGGGGCTAGATATAGTGGGACCACTGCCAACAGCACCGGGCAACCGGAAATTCTTCATCGCGGCCACAGATTACTTCACAAAGTGGGTTGAAGCTGAGCCCTTGGCAACCATCAAAGAGAAAGACGTGAAGCGATTTGTCTGGCAGAACGTGGTCACGCGGTTTGGCGTCCCCAAGATTTTGATCTCTGACAACGGCACCCAGTTTGACGGTCGCCTATTCAGAGGATTTTGTGAAGATCTGAAGATAGAATTCTACAACTCCACCCCGGCCTACCCGCAGTCCAATGGTCAAGCCGAAGCATCGAACAAGACTATACTGGATGGGTTGAAGAAACGGCTGGAAAAGGCCAAGGGAAAATGGGCTGAGGAATTGCCCAGTGTCCTTTGGGCATACCGAACAACCCCGCGATGTTCAACCGGGGAAACTCCATTTGCTTTGGCTTACGGCATGGAGGCAGTCATACCCTTGGAAGTTGAAATGCCCACCCTCAGAACCGAGAGTTTTGAGCCCGAGCTAAATGCCGAGGCTATTGCCTTGGAGCTGGACCTAGCGGAAGAGCGCCAGGAGAAAGCCCTCATCCATGTGGCCGCCTACCAACAGGAGCTCTCCAAGAAGTATAACAAGACAGTGCACCCCAGACCGTTCAAAGTTGGAGATTGGGTTTTGAGGAAGATTATGGGCAACACCCTGGTGCCAGGAGAAGGCAAGCTAGGGGCAAATTGGGAAGGACCCTACAAGATCACCGGTCTGGCGGGCAAGGGGGCTTACCATTTGGAGGATCTAGAGGGAAGAGCCATACCCCGGCCATGGAATGCGGCCAACTTGAAACTGTATTATTTTTAAGCTTTTGCTTTCCTGTTTTGTGTAAAGAAATTTTTTGGCTTGCAAAGCAGAATGTAATCCTTTTGGTCAATTTATAGAAGTAATATTGCTTTAGCATTTGGACTTTCATTTAATGTTAAGAACCAAGATGATCTACTCCGGTTGGGAGAGTTGGTGTTTTGTCCAGCTTAGGATTCCCAACCGAGATGATGTGCTCCGGTTGGACGAGTTGGTGTTTTGTCCAACTTCGGATTCCCAACCGAGATGACATGCTCCGGTTGGAAGAGTTGGTGTTTTGTCCAACTTAGGATTCCCAACCGAGATGACATGCTCCGGTTGGACGAGTTGGTGTTTTGTCCAACTTCGGATTCCCAACCGAGATGACATGCTCCGGTTGGACGAGTTGGTGTTTTGTCCAACTTCGGATTCCCAACCGAGATGACATGCTCCGGTTGGACGAGTTGGGGTTTTGTCCAACTTCGGATTCCCAACCGAGATGATGTACTCCGGTTGGAAGAGTTGGAGTCTTGTCCAACTTAGGATTCCCAACCGAGATGGTGTACTCCGGTTGGAAGTGTTGATTTTTCAACTTTGTTACAACCGAGATAATTATTTCGGTTCGTGGATTTGTTTTGTTATGCTGAAATGCTTCGACCGTGTTATGGATTCCGGTCGACAGTGTTCAAACAATGATTTATGCCGAGATGTTTCGCTGAATATAGATTGGATGACAACCATGCAAACACTTGGCAAAATTTGGCTTTTTCATTGATAAGAAGATGGATACAAAAGGTGGGGACATAGCCCGGTTACATCAAAAAGCGCTGAGGCAAAAGTACAAAAAGAAAACTAAACTAAGGGGGATAGGTTGGTGAATTCATCCTCACCGGCATCCAGGTTGATGGCTGGACTTGCTTCTTGGGCGTCGGGCTCCTCGTTGCCGGGTTGCTCCTGCACCTCGGCCTCCTCCGCCTCGGAATCTGTCTCGCCGCCTCCCTCTTCAAGTCCCTCCTCGGCCTCAGCTTGCAAAGCGCTGAAGACGTCGTTTGCATAAGGCACGAGGTAGACCGGTAGCGAAGCTGGAGGAGGGTTGGCAAATACGTCGGTGTCAGAGCCCTGGCCGAGGTGTTCGCAGGCTGACTTCCAACCGGCCTTGAAGTAGATGTCTTGTGTTGCAAAGACCTGCTTCTTGTAACTCTGCTCGGCCTCGTTAAAGCCGGCATTGTTGGCAGCCCGGCAAGCCTTCTTCTTCGACTTCTTCAAGGCGTCCACCTCGGTCTGGAGTTTGTTTTGTTTTTTGTCGGCCCCCTCCAGCTGACCGAGCAGTCTGCTATTGTCTGCGTTGGCCATCGCAAGGGATGACTTAGCCCGGCCCAGCTCGGCCTGAAGGCTCTCCACCTGGCTGGCTGTGTCATTGGCCTTCTGCCGGAGTCTGTGGATACGTTCCATGACCAAGTGTTGCTTTTGGATGGCCTGCAAAATTAGAATTGGATCAGAGAAGAAACCATGCAAACACTCACGAAAATTGAAACAGATTGAACTTCTTACCCTGGTCATGGACTTCACGGCGAATTTGACCAGCCGGGTGTCAGGGACATGGTCACTTCCAACCACATCGCTGGAAAGCAGCAAAGCCTTGGAGAGATCGAAGGCGAGTAAGTGCTCCTTGTTTCCCTTGATCGAAGCATTTGCCGGGATCTCTTTTCCCCGGTGCTTCAGCTGTGGCCGCCATGCCGGGATAGAGCTGGCCCTGTCAACCGGTTGCTCGGTTTCCAGCTCGGTGATGAGCTCGGCAGAAGGATCGGCCCTTGGTCTTTTGCCCGTCCGGCGTGTTTCTTGGCCGGACTGCCCGACAGTTGGGGAAGCAAGAGCAACCACGGCGGCGCTCGATTGACCGGCAGTCGGTGAGCGAGCGACGACGCTTGGTATCTCGGCTGAGGTCGCGGTTAGAAGGTTTTTGATCCGAGATCTTTTGGCCATCTCTTGCTCGTCTGTTAACTGGATTAACGGGACGTCGGGAAGGATTGGATCTGGAGGTGGCGAAGGAGCTCTGAGGAAGTCAGTTACTCTACTCCGGCGCGGAGCAGAATATCTGTAAGTCGGTGTGTAGCCGAGTAAGTCGTTGCAATCTCGGTGGGGATACCGAAGCACGGTCCGAATTGCCTCAACGTTTGGAAATTGGTAGTTGGCTTGTAAGGCTTGGATTGCTGCAGAGGAAACAGGAAAACCGGTTAGTTGCAATGTAAGGAGTTAGACTAACCGAGCAAGTTTGAGCGGCTTACATGAAGAACCGAAGCCTTTGTTTATAAACCAGCCCGGCACCTCGGCTGTTTCGTAATTGCCGGACACCCAGAAAAAATCGTCGTCGTGCATATCTTTATCCGGGGTGCCGGTTACGATTTTTTCCTTGCCCGGTCTTATTTTCAAGTAGTAAGCTAGGCCGTCACCGGTGTGGCCCATTGTGTATTGCCTCAATATCTCGGCTAGGCCTAAGTTGGTGCCTAGCCGTTTGTTCAATTCATGAACGCCGTTGATTATTCTATAAGTGTTGGTGGACACCTGTGTGGGTGCCAGCCCGGTGCGGCGGAGGAACTCGGTTATAAGAGGGTTGAGCGGGAAACGGAGGCCCCCATCGACAATGGACAGCACGGTGAAGGGGCACTCCTCCCTACCCCAAGGTGTGGTCTCCTCTTCTGCGAGATCCAGATGGACATCGGCCGGGACGCCGTACTCCTCCCTGAACGCAGCCAGCGCAGTCGGAGTATCCACTAGGAAGCGGAATTTCCCCATTTCTGGCCGGCTTGGTATAGCCCGGTTGAGTGGTTTGGCATTGGTAATTGGTTGCTGCTCGCTTCTGAGAGACTCAGGAACGACAGCGGTCCCCTTGGACTCTGCAGGAAAAGGATGGCAAGTTTAAGTGTGAGCGCGGCCGCGCAAAAGGAGCTTGATTTTAGCTCGGTCATTAAGAGTGCCAAACCACCCCGGTTGTCTACTCTATTTAAGGAGCCCGGTCGCCCAAGCAGACCAGATGTTAGCCCGGATGAGCGACCAAGTCCTTTTGTTATCTCGGTTTTTGCTAGGGTTGAGATAAACTTGTTATTTTCTCGGTCTCGTTGGTTTTTTAGATCAAAGGAAGACCAGGAGCCCGGTTCGCCCCAGTTCTTCAATGTTCTTCAGGAAGACGAAGAACACCAAGAACAGCGGAAGGTTTGGGACAGATTCTATGGCCTTTGCCCTAAATGCTACGTTTTTGTACCCTAATGTGTGTAAAATAAAAGAAAATAGCAACGTAAGAGGGATTGAGTATCTTACCTGTGAAGGGCTGAAGGTGTTCTTCCTAAACTCGAAGAATGACAGAATGGCAGAAGAGGTGAGGTCGAGAGTGCTGGAGCTCTGAGGTTGAATATCGAAGTGGCAGTAGGAGTTGGAGTTTGGGGGAGGTCTTGTATGTATAAGCAAGAGGGAGTCCGCCCAAATTCAAATTCTGGCAAAAACGGCGGGTTGGCTGCCCGATGACCAATGGCAGGCCGCCACGTGTCCCCATTTATGGCTACGTCAGGACTGAAGCGACGGGTTGAAAAGACGAAGAGCCAACCGAGCTACTTTCGACGAGAACAGGTCAGCCGAGGAATATAACCGGTCAAGTCTGCGGACAATTACGTCAACTAGCCCGGTCGAGGCTTGGCGTCTTGAAGACCGGAGAAATGTTATCTCGGTCGAAGTGAGTAATCCCAGTCACGCTTCCGCGGACGGAATTAAGGGGCAATTGAGAGGGTGAATTGTGATCTGGAGTTGGGCCGAGGTAACGGCCGAGCAAGTTGAGGGCCCAACGGTGCATGGGTCCGAGATGATCGACTTTTTGCCCAAAGTGGGCTGCCAGAACTTGGGCCGGGCAGAGTACGGGCTGAGTGTCACCCCGGACCGGACAGAAACTGCTCGGTAAGGCAGTGCTCGGTCGGACCAGGATGCTCGGTCCGAGGATGGCCAAAGCCGGATTGGCCGAGTGACCGGCGCCTAGGAAGGCGTGGACAACCGAGGAAGTTGAGTGGCCGGTGCCCGGAAAGGCGTGGTCAGCCGAGGAGACTGTATGACCGGCAGGAAGGCCGATCAAAGTAAATATCCGGGCTAGGCTCGGCCGGGATGCCGCTTAGCCCGGTCCTCCGTGTGTTTATCCGGTTAGGCGCTTGAAGTATGAAGCATGGTATGACCGAGGTAGGGCAGCTCGGCTGCCGAGCTCCAGCTGTGATGACAGGCAGTTGAGAGTAGGTGATGAATGGCATGGTTTATGCTGACAGATGGGATAGCAGAGCCACGTGTCAGGAGATGACAGGGAGTGGATATGGGGCTCAGTAGGTATATAAGCATGTCTGCGCCCCCCATACGCGACACACGAACATATCTGTAAGGACTTCTTACACCCAAACTCTCTCTCCCTTCTCTCTAGCTATCCTCTGTGTGTGTGTGTTCTAACTTGATCGTCGGAGGGTTTTTCCGGCCACACACCGCCGGGTAGCTCACCCTTATTGGCTCGCAGGTGATCGGACAGAGACGGAGCTCGGAAGAAAGGAGTACGGGCTCGCCGGAATATTTGCTCCCCGTACAATATATATATATATATATATAAAACCATAGAGATTATAAGACTATATGGAATTTATTGGTCAATCTCCCTTAAATTTAATGTAACATAAAATGTCTAAATACTATTTTCTATTGATTTTAATGACTAAACTTAAAATTTTAAATTTTTAAATTTAATTAATAAATAAATAAATAATTTAAATTAAATAAAAAAAAAATCCACCTGTAAAATTTCCTATAAGAAAAAGCGACTCGAGCGTCATTGGTCCGTGACCGTCCATACAAATCTGACCGTTGTGAGATCTTTCACCAAATCTATTCAAACACAGAACAGAACGATTGAGCGCCCCTTTCTATGTTCTGGTCCCTTTCATTCTTCTCTCTCTCTCTCTCAACCCTCCAACCTAATTTTATTTTTAATTAAATAAATTGAACTTTCAAAGGAAGATTATAATCCATTGTACTATTAATTTAATTTAATTTTTAGTTAAAATTTTTAAAATTTATTTTACTATACTAAGTATAATTAAAGATAATATAAATAAAAATTTGAGGGCAAAAATAAGGGTTAAAAATGTCATTTTAACCTTTTAATCCATCCTTTTTATCCCACACCTCCCATGGAACACAATAATCCTACAAATAAAGGGATTGATAGTTGGATTGGACTATTAGTTCAACTTATATTTTTTGAATTAAACGTCGGATTATGACAAGCAATGAACATGAAGTCTTGTTCCACACTCTAATCCCCCAAACAAACACTGTGTTTGTTTTGAGGGATTATTTCATGGAATTGGACTATTAGTCCATTCGGACTAATAATTTATTGTTTGGTTCAATTTTTTTGCTCCGGATTAATAGTTCCTCCGGACTATTAGTCCCTCATATGAGGGATTATTGTATCCCATGGGATTAGTATCTCATGGGACTAATGTGTAAAATATTCATTTTACCCTTATGTTATTACTTAATAAACAATTGGAAACGGATAAAATAGTCTTTGACATTTATAAATTATTTTTTTAGTGTTAATTTAAAATTATATGTTAAATAAAAAAATATAAATTATAAACTATTAAGTATAAAGTATAAATTAAATTTAATTAAAAATAATAAATTAAAAATTATGGCCTTATAATTTTTTTAGTGTTGTTAAAAAATTAAATTTATATATTAAATAGTCCAATCCAGACATCTAATCTCATGACTAAACAAACATAGGATACAAATTCAGTCCAACCAAATAGTCTGGGAACAATGTATCTCAGGACTAACAGTCCAATAGATTATAATCCCCCTTATTCAGTCCGTCTAAACAAACACACCTTAGGGTGTGTTTATTTCAAAGGATTAGGGGGTGGGATTGGACTATTAGTCCCACCAGACTAATAGTCCATTGTTTGTTTCATTTTTTTTGCTCCGGATTAATAGTTCCCCGGACTATTAGTCCCACAAGTATGGGACTATCCTATCCCATGGGGAAGGGTGGGATAGAAACCATGGGATTAGTATCCCATTGGATTATTTTGTGAAATGTTCATTTTACCCTCCATGCTATTACTTCGCAAACAATTAGAAAATGATAAAATAGTCTTTTGAACATTTATAAATTATTTTTTTAGTGTTGTTAATTTAAAATTATATATTAAATAAAAAATTTTAATTATAAATTATAAATTAAATTTAATTAAAAATAATAAATTATAAATTATGGCCTTATAAATTAAATTTTTTTAGTGTTGTTAAAAAATTAAATTTACATATTAAATTAAATTATCTTTTAGTGTTGTTAATTTAAAATTATATATTAAATAAAAAATATAAATTATAAATTAAATTTATTTAAAAATAATAAATTATAAATTATGGCCTTACAAATTAAATTTTTTTAGTGTTGTTGAAAATTTAATTTATATATTAAATAAAATTATTTTTTATTGTCGTTAATTTAAAATTATATATTAAATAAAAAATATAAATTATAAATTTAATTTAATTGAAAATAATAAATTAAAATAATTAAAATATTGTACAGAAAATAAAATAAAACAAATTTTTATTTAATCTAGTTAAAAATAATTAAACTATTAAAGCTAGGTTTAATATTGCTATTACTTAGTAAATAATTGAAAATGATAAAATAGTCATTTGAGCATTTATCTTTCTCCATAATATCCCAAACAAACATTGGATAATTAAAAATAGTCCAATCCAGACATCTAATCTCATGACTAAACAAACATAGGATACAAATTTAGTCAAATCAAATAGTCCCGGGACAATGTATCTCAAGACTAATAGTCCGATGAATTACAATCCCCCTTATCCAATCTGTCCAAACAAACACAACCTTATAGTACTATCTATACTAATCAAATATGAGCCAAAAAGACTCCCAATGGGACAAACGGGAAACCTATGGTGTGAAACTCGTCAGGAGTGGATATCACATGCATCCTAACACAAATTCACATAATTTTATTATAAAATTTTGTAACATTAATCACAAAATACTTAACCCCACCACAAATTGACGTAATAAAAAATCTCATAATTAAGTCACAAATTTTTATTAACACGAACCATAGAATTTTAGACATTTATTACGCTAATTTATGACAAGATTACACATTTTGTAATTAATGCTACGAAATTTTATAATCAAATTATGTTAATTTATGATAAGATGCATATGATATATACACCCCTTTGGGCGATGCACAATCATAACGCAATAGCATGTGAAATGCTATAGGATTGGGGCTAATCAACAAAAACTATGCTGAATTTCAATATTAGCATAATAATCAAAGCTTGTTTTCAAATTATCAATGAAAGCAAATTATGTCTACTCAATGTTAATAACGGTTTATTCTAGAATCCACACCCTTTTGAGGTGTGTATGATATGCAAGTAGCATTAATCACAAATGTCATAACTGTTACTTTCAATCATAACTAAAAGAAAAATAATGTCATCACCAAACACCACATAAAGTGTTGTCAAATTTTGATCATAATTTAAATAATAATCACAATAAATCATAACTAACACCACAATAAGTCATAACTAACACCACAATAAGTCATAACCAAAGACGACAAACATCATAATTGGACAAATGGCACACACCCCATATTGGAGTGTGTATTATAGAATTTCCCTAATAACTAAATATAGCAAAGCAATATTGTTAAACATAAAAATAAAAAAAGAGAGAAGTGTACAGTAAGAAGATTTGGGACTGCATAAAAGAGAAGATGGGCACTGCACAAAGAGATCAATTAATCACAGCAACCAATATGTACATCTAGGTCAATAGTCTTAATTCTGAATTAATACAAGGCATTCACAGTGCCTAATCTCGTATAAACTAAGTTCAGTAATTAATATCCCTTTTAAGAATCCCATAAGCTGAAATTCACTCTTCCTCCGTAGTTACCATAACTGCTACAACATAAGCATCAGTACATACAAGCAAAAGCTGCCTGGTTAATTTCATACACAGCTCTACAATTGGCTCGACAAATTAATGGTTGTTCAGTACGCTCTAAAGAGTAGTAGTCTGAAACCAGCACATAAACACCAACACTGCAGGTGGAGTACATAAAATGCACACGTCATATTAAAATTAAAATAGATGATAACTTGAAAACTGGAAAAACAAAAAAATGAAGATAGTCACTTTTTCCTGTCCAATCAGCCGTGGCATGGTCCATTATCATGATAGAATCAAATGTATATTAACTTTGAGCAATATCTATGAGCTGCACCACAAAAAGGAGAGCATGATGTGCAACACACATTATGTGGCTGTTATTTTGCTGCGTCAAAAGTTTGTTTTGATTCAATGTAGACGTGGTTACAACTCAATGTGGTCAATTATGATTGCATGTTGTTCACAACCACATTGTGTTGTAACCAAACGATATTAAGTCATATCTCCAACCACATTAAAATGTATGAGCACATGCGTATCAAAGACTTGTGTATCAAAAAGACTGACCCTTTTGAATATAGAAACGTAAAAGAGAACTGCTATATGTCGCCAGTATATTTCACCATTTGACATCACCCAAGTACACGGCAAGATATTTTTCGATTTCCGTACACAACTCTCTCAGTTTACACATCATTTTCATTTGGAAGTTGATTTCCAAACAAAACTGCATGGTTCAGAAATCAACTTTCGAATAAAAACCTATGGTTTGGAAATCAACTTCTGGACCAAAGATATAGCCGAATCATAAGATTTCAGTCAGAAGGTAATTTTTAAACTTAATAATTTCATTAAGTAGTTGATATTGAACCAAAAAGTGTGTGAATTGAGATAATGTGGTGTGAAAATATAAGCTCCCCATAATAATTATATCTTCATTATTTCATTAAAAATTTTGTCCAAACAAGGTACCAATTCTGAATATCCGTGAAAGCAGTGATACAAACCGGTGACAAAAAACTGGAAAAATAGCATTTCTCAACATAAAAACTTCAAATGTGAGCTACAAATGCAGAGACTTACTATGGCACACATTCAAGAAACACTCAATGATCGGGACTTGCAAATTCCACGACGATCTTCAGAAAAAGAATCACGAATGGACTGTACCATCAAACACACAGCAGGAACATAAGCCAATTCTTCATGCTTCTCCTGTAAAATAGTAGAAATATGAACTGTTATATATCTCAGTTGAGAGCAAGTTAAAAGAGATGCAGAAAGAAACCATGTAATACCACTTCGGCAAGACGATTTTCGATACCCCCAGAATTTGCATCAGTAGACATGAATATCTTCCTGTAAGCTGTTCTCAGGCTCCTGATCTAGAACCTTGTTAAAAGGAATATATTAGCACTTGTACAAGATGTAATCACATAAAATGATGCACTGAAGTAATAGAATTAAATTAGAGCAAGGAGTAATTGTCTTGGTATGGAAAATGATTTCCAATGGAGAACCAAAAACGTGGGCCATCGAACGTCAGAAATTCTCAAACCAACATCCCTACTAGATTAAAATGAAAAAGTTCACAAACAAATCTCAACATATCTTCTTAGAATATAAAAAAAAATATGCTAAAACATGATGAAGCAAGGATCTCAATTGTCACTGAAATTATCAAACATAGATAAGCTCTGTGCTACATATAAACTGCAATTCCCAAACCAGATAACAAAATTTGAGTATGTTCAGCAACAGTATGTGCTACATGATTAGTACCCACAATTACAACGTGGAGAGTATGAACTCAATATTAAAATTAGCACAAAAATAATATTTTGAATGTTTGATGAAAAAGAAACAGAGTATTTATAGCTAGCTATGCTACATGGACTCGGATGGTGTAGGGGTGCAGGTATATGTCTAGGTGTTATTTTCATCTAATTCTCATGCCCAAGGATAAACTTCATATTTCTAAATAATTATTTCGGTTATATAGGGTAAAATGATGTTTCCAAACATAGAGCTTTTCATGCATACAACGGAGTTTTATGCATGGTTTCAGAGTAAACTCTTATGCTAAAACATGTGTGAGTGTATCTCCAACTAGACATGTAGGACATAACAGCAGGAAAATATAATGCTTCTGTAAGAATACTACCCCTTTTTTCTGTAAGATTAGGAAATTGTTCGAAGTCTCATTCAATACAATCATCAAGAAGCAATTTTAACTAAAACCAACCTCAGTATCTGAGAATCCACACCGTTTTAGACCTTCCAAATTTAAACCACGAAGCTCAGCTCTTTCTCCAGACACCATCATGTATTTTGGGACATCTTGTGAAACCTTCAAAACATATTGTGAAGAGGTCAGTTTACATTCTATACGATGATGAGTTTGATCATTTACTTTGACTCACCATCTTGCATATTGGAACATTTTGTGTAGTTTTCATTATAAGAAAATGAGAATTGCACTGATGAAAGATAAATCTTATCTCAGCAATTTTAGCAGTCACACACACCAACATACATACACGTTGGATTCAAATCCAAGTGCTGACAATTGAATATAGTTGACTTTGTTTAAAGCTGAATATATCAGACACCGTGACGCAGCGCAATACACGCGAAACTAGATATCATTCTAGTAGACAAAAGGGGTTCTCGAATCCACAAAAAAAATAGAACCTTGAATCCACAAGGAAGAGAAAATTCTAAAGAAATTGAATTATATTGCATAAAATGTTCCCCTTGCCATAAGGCTTACATAGCTATTTATAATAAATTGATACTTGGAGACCAAACAATCTTGGACACCAAGAAATCTCAAAGTAGGAAAACGAAATCAAAACAAAATAAGAAACTTGATGATGCAGTTTGGTCGGACGAGAGATGGGTCGGACAGGATCTGAATGCAAACCGAGTTGGCCGAGCATCATCTTCCCTGCAGCACCTGCACCAAGTCCAATAGGAAGGACCCAGGGGATAGGGCTCCTTCCTGAGGACCCTCCGATGGTTAAGTTAGATTGGAAAAAAAAAAAAAAATAGTCAAGAAGTCATTAGAGAGAGTATGTATGTATTGATATCTTTCATATTTTTGTTGGCCTCTTGGCTTACCGTGCCCCACTCATGATCAAGGTTGTCAAGATCGCGATCCGGATCGTAGGATCCTACGATCCAATATACACCATTCAATCCGACTCGTGCTTTGGATCGACCCCAGATCATGATCGTGGAAGGATCATTGGGATCGTTGAGATCTTATCTGGATCGCGACTCCATGCGATCCAGATTTGAAGGTTTGGCAACTTAAAAGCAAAGAATCTTTTGTCAAGAGCAAAAAAGGCAGATAAGCAAAGAAGTTGAGCTGCGATTAGGGCAATACAAATTGGGGAAAGAGAAATTAGACATCAAATTTCAGAAATTGCAGCACACAAACCAAGTACGCTTCTTCTTCTTCATTGTTGCTCTTCTTCTTCGCTGCTTTTCTTTTTCTATTTCTTCGCTGCTCTTCTTCCTTTCTCTTCGCTGCTCTGCTTCCTTTCTCTTTGCTATTCTCATTTTTTTTACTTCACTACTCTGCTTTCTTTCTCTTCTTCCTTTCTATTTTGGTATATATTATATATACCAAATCACCCTTTTTTTTTTTTTTGCTCTTTTTTTTTTTTTTTTTTTGTTTCTGTAAATTATATTATATATATATATATATATATATTATATTTTTAGTCTTTTATTTGTTCTTTGTTTATTTAGCTTGTCTTGTTTTCATTAAGAAATAATGACAATGGTGTGCAAGTGTTGTATTTGCTTTTATTATGTTTTTGACTATTTTTTTTTTTTTTTTAAATGATTGAATTCTACCTCGAATTGCTATAGTTCTTTTTTTTGGGGGGGTTCATTCAATATATATTTTGATAGTATTACTTAGTCATATAAAAATTATTACATTTTTTTTATCATTTTAGTAGGATCTTACGATCCTCGATCTGATCTGACAAACCCCCAAAACGATCCTGTGTAGGATCCCAATCTTAACAACCTTGCTCATGATTGCTCCCCTGTCTTTGTCTTTTCACGCTATCCTACTAGCCGTAAGTCTATGGCTATCTGTAGCCGGCCATGGCAATGTCGTCATGTCACAGAAATCACGGAAGAAAAGGGGGCTTATCTCTTCTTTTTGTCTGGCCCCAAGTTGGGTTAGGAATTATTTGGACGGCCCATTGGACCACCTATTTGGGCTATGTCCATCAGTAGTCCCCCATTCCCGAGTGCAGCTTTAGTCCAACGAAGGGATCAAAAGTGTCGAATTTGTCATGCTCGATTGTGCTTGTAATGCTTGATCTTGATTTGACAAGCCGCTCGGTCCATTGCTTGATTTAATGTGATAGTGCTCAGTCAAAATAATGCACGTTGTGTGTGCTTAGTAAAATAAACTTGTTGATTTGTCGGGCTTCATTATTCCAACAACTTAGTCCTACTCGAAGCAGTAATTGATTTTTGGGTAGAGCCTATGCAAGACTTTTGTTTAGTTGTATTCATGTGAATCTTCTTTTGATATTTGTCGTTATGATCACCATAGGACCCGCTAGCTTTCTGATTGTTGACTGCTTTTGCTTGGTTGGTTTTTATGTCTTTTTTCAAAATTCAATACTTATCTCCATGTTTGGAATTATTGAATTGACATGGCCCCACCAATTTATTTGTTGAATGAAATACTTGATTGATGTTTGTCAAATAGTCCATAAAAACTTTCTTTTTCTCAAATTTCAAAAGATCCACTGCGACAATCCTTCGAATCACAATGACTTATTTAGAGAGAGAAGCAAAATTGTTTCACTTTCTCTCGCTATATCCATATACCCAGAAGCCTGCGATTTTTTTGGGTTTGGTTTTAGGTGTGGAGAGAGGAAGGAAGCCGTGGAGTGTGATGCTGTTGACGGAGGCCATTTTTAGGAAGGAATGGAGAAGCCAGTGATCGTCCCGGTTTCTCCGAGTGAGTATCAATTTCTCATGATTTTTTCAAGATGGATTCAGTTGACCCGACAATGGCGACTCCAAGTAAGAGCAGATTGGCGCGCACTTTTGCTAAGGTTTTGCATATTCGAGATGTCGCTAGCATAGACCCAGTTAATGGAATTCAGAAAAGAAAAGGTCAAGTATTATGATAGCATATGCTCAGTCACAGTTTGCTCAGTATTCGTTTGATGTTGATGGGATTCAAGCTGCTAATTAGATGGTGGTCTCCCACATGGTGGTCTTCTACATGGGGGTCTTCCGCATTGTCTTCCCCATGGTCTTCCACATGGCGGTCTTTCTCATGGTGGTCTTCCGCATGGTCTCCCACATGGCAGTCTTCTGCATAGTCTTTCGCATGGCGGTCTTTCACATGGTGATTTTCTGCATGGTCTTCCACATGGTGGTCTTCCGCCTAGTCTCCCACATGGCTGTCTTCCATATGGTCTTCCACATAAAAGGCATCGCCTTCGAAATGCTCTAGGGCAAATAGCAGACTGATGTGTATTAGTGCTTGGTTCCACTTCATGATGTTGACCTCCTTCGTTTGTTCTTGTGCTCATCTTGGAGGAGTGTTTATCTGTTGCTTTTGAGTCTTCAAGACCGCAAGGTCGTATACTCCAAATGGGTGCCTTGGATGGTTAGCTGATGGATAAGCTCTTACCGCAAGGTTTGACTCAATCTGGCCGAGGCCTTGGACGATCAACTAGTGTTTGGCTCTTACCGCAAGGTTTGACTCAGTTTGGCTAAGGCCTTGGACGGTCGGCTAGTGTTTGGCTCTTACCGCAAGGTTTGACTCAGTTTAGCTGAGGCCTTGGATAGTCGATTGGTGTTTGGCTCTTACCGCAAGGTTTGGCTCAGTCTGGCTGAGGAGTTGGATGGTTGGCTGGCGTTTGGCTCTCACCGCAAGGTTTGACTCAATTTAGCCGAGGCCTTAGACAGTCGGCTGGTGTTTGGCTCTTACCACAAGGTTTGATTCAGTCTGGCTGAGGCCTTAGACAGTTGGCTGGTGTTTGTTTTTGCCATGGCTTGTGGATGCAAAATAGCGATCAGATTGCAGTAGCCTCTTTTTATTGATGATGGGATCTACTTAAGTTTAGCTTATACATAATGTTTTGACAATAATTGGGTTGAAATTAGCACTTAACATAAGTAGCAAACTAAAAAACTGAAAGTGCCCTAGGTTCAAAGTTGATGCTCGGGCTCTTTTCTTTTTTCATTAGTTGGCAGGGGTCACGTCTCTACCTCCATGTGGATGACCATTGAGTCTTCTGCGTTCATGCACTTCTGGGACTTTGTCAAGAGAGCCACCATTGTGTCTGGGGGGTTTGTGGGGTTTAGTTGTGCTCAATCGACTCAATCAGCCTTGGCGGATCAACTTCACCTGATTCTTGAGGTTGATGCAGTCCTCTGTGTTATGGTTGTGGTTGCAGTGAAAGCGACAATATTTGGATTGATCTCGCTTATCAGAAAGGCCTCTTAACGGTCTAGGCCATTTCAAGTTATAATCATGCTGGATCTGGTGTATGACTTGCTCCATGGAGGAATTTAAGGGTGTGTATTGCTCGAACCGACTAGTCGAGCGAGCTGGAGCCGATCGGTCAGAGCGTGGGGGTCGGTCGGAGTATCGAGTGGATCGATCAAGATATTGGTTATGTTCTAATTCAGGCACTTTTCTTTTATCTTTGGCTAGTGAGGGTTTGGGCATAGAGTCTTGACGAACTGGCATAAAGTCTTCATCATTCATGTATTTCTGAGCTTTGGCTAAGAGGGCTATCATGGAGCTCGAAGGATTTTTAGAGAGAAAGAATAGAAAGTCTAAGGAGCGTAGACCAGCCATAAATGCTGTGAAGATGACCTTGTCATCATTCTCTTCAACTTGCAGGGCCTCCGTATTGAAGCACGTCATATAGCTATGCAAGGACTCACCCTCAGTTTGTCTGATGTTTAGCAACTGAGTTATTGGGCACCGTTGGCATTGAGCACCGATGAAGTGGCCTAAAAAGTGTTTGCTCAGCTGGGCAAAAGAGGTGACTGAATCAGGCTTAATGTCACGGACCGAGCGTTTGTCATCCTCCCGAGAAGCCGGCTCCACGAGTTGTACTACATACCTCTGTGTATTAAGCTCAAAGACCAACCCAGGAGATGCGATATGGATCTACCCTGCCTGTCTTGTCGCTCACAAACTAATGCGCTTGCAAAGTGTTTGGTGTAGAACTCGCACCCCCAATGAGTCGGTACGTGACATGCTACCACCGCCAATCCCTAACGCCCTCGTCAGGGGTGAAAACTTAGTGTAAAAATTAATACATATAGAAAGAGAGAGAGAACAAATTATGTATATAGAGAATTGTATAAAGAGAATTATTATTATTGATTGATGTTGTTGTCCATTACAATTACAAAGATTCCTATTATATAGGAGTGTGTTTGGGAGTAGGTGGAGAGTAGGCGAAGTGTGGTAGGTGGTAGTGGTAGAGTGGGTTAGGTTTAGTGGAGTAGGTGAGGTGGTAGTGGTGGTAGGTGATGGTAAATTCTAACAGCCCCCCGCAAACTCAAGGAGGATAGAAACTAATCAACTTGAGTTTGAAGAGAGGAACAAAACAAAAAAAATACATAAAAATAAAAAAGGATAGGAGACACTGTATGGTCGTGTCAGACTGTTGGTGAAGGCACTGTATGGTGGTGTCATAACGTTGTAGAGGACACTGTATGGGGGTGTCATAACGTTGTAGAGGACACTGTATGGGGGTGTCATAACGGTGTAGAGGATGGTGGTGTCAGACCGATGTAGAAAAACAGTTTATGGGGTCATGTCGGACCGATGTAGAAGACAGTTTACGGGGTCATGTCGGACCGTTGTAACAGACACTGTTGTGACAGTTGTTGTGACAGTTTACGGAGTCTTGCTGGACCCTTGTAGAAACTAACCGGAATCAATGTCGGGACAGTTTACAGAGTCTTGTCGGACCCTTGGAAGGAGCGAACCGGAATCAATGTCGGGACAGTTTACAAAGTCTTGTCGGACCCATGAAGGAGCTAACCGGAATCAATGTCGGGACAGTTTACAGAGTCTTGTCGGACCCTTGTAGAAACTAACCGGAATCTATGTCGGGACAGTTTACAGAGTCTTGTCGGACCCTTGAAGGAGCCGCACCCTCAAAAGGTGTGCCCAATTTGTAAAAGGCGTGCCATCAAAAGGCGTGCCCAATCCATAAAAAGGCGTGTCCACTTTATCAAAAGATGTGCCATGAAAAGGCGTGCCAGTTTGTTGGGCGTCAAGAGGCGCACGATGCGCGTGGCTGCCTCGGCTATTTAACCAAGACGAAGGCAGAGGCTGAGGTAGAGAAAAACTGAGAGAAACCTCTGAAAAATCCTTTGTGTTGCTGAGAAAGAGAGTTCCTTGTGCTAAGAGAGATAGTCTGTAACACTTTGTTTTCTGAGAGAGATTCCTGAGAGAGACACTCTGTAACACTCTGTTGTCCAGAAAATGGCTTCATCTTCCCGTGGTCTGCTCACTCTCTTTCCAGACCTTAACGAGTCCACAAGTGAGAGAACTGGTGCGGTGACACTGGAACCTCAACCAAGTGCCCCGGAGTTTGCTCCGTTGAACTTTCCGATGCGGTCGGTGGAGCAAAGAATGGCAGTGCAGTCGGATGTGGAGGCCAATCAGTATACCTTGAAGTCATGTGTGGAAACCATGACTGCGGTTACAAATTTGTCGAACCGGCTGCAGAGTAGGGCAAATGAGGTGCAGCAGTTAAACTCCCAGCTGGCTCTGCTCCAACGCATGTATAAGGATGCGAGAGCAGAGATAAGCGTGCTAAGGGCAGAAAACAAGGAGCTGAAGCGGAAGGCCACCGTGATGTTCCGATTTGGAGGGCCGCCATATGCTGCAGTGGAGGAGCAGGGAGTAGTGATCGTGCCCAGTGGAGTGGGAAACACGGAGGCAGCACCGTCAAGGGCCGCTCAGGACGGAGGCAAGAAGAAGAGACCTGCGGCAGAGTAGAGAAGAAAAAATCCCGCCGGTGGATGGGGTTGTTTTGTGTGTTTGTTTTTTTTTTTTTTTTTTTTTTTTTGTGTGTGTAAAAGTGTGATCGGGGTTGTGCCCTGAGATGAATAAAATATGATTGGGGGTGCAAATTTGTAAATTGTTTGCAATGGTGTTTGGTATTTTTTTTTTTTTTTTTATTTATTTTATTTTTTTTTTTTTTTTATTTGTTATTTTTTTTTTTTTTTTGAAAAAAATAATAATAATAATAATAATAATAAATAGGTATGGAGTGGGCGGTGGAATGATGGGTTGGTAGTTTCAATCATAACCTATCAAAAGTAGAATAAACAATAATAATAATAATAATAATAATAATAAATAGGGATGGAGTGGGCGGTATAAAAAAAAAGAAAAGAAAGTGGAAGAGAGTGTGTATTAATGATGAAAAGTGGAACCAACCCATGTGGGATTGAATGCTGCCCATGTGGGATTGAAAGCTGCCCAATGATGCACTCTGGCTCAATTGTGCAAGACCGCAAAAGACTATAAGCACCAATTGTCATGTATTATTATTATTATTATTATATATATATATATATTTTTTTTTTTTTTTTTTTGAAAAGAAGAGATAAAAAATAATAATAATAAAGAAATAAATAAATAAATAAACTATCACGTGGGTGGAGTTGTATAGAAAAGAGATAAAGTGGATATAAAGATGGGATATTTGATTAAAAACAAAAAGAAAGGACAGTGCGCGTGGCTGGTGAGGAAAAGCCTCAGATGCAGATGCAGATCTCAGTATCCTCCCAAAATACAAACTCCAAATCTCTGACTTTCTGGGTGTGCTCTCCATCATAATACCCCATCGGATTCAACTCATCTCTCTTCACCTTAGTCTTCTCCTCTATTGACTGTTGAAAAAAAAAAAAAAACTCTCTCGACACCGACTCAATTGATTGGCGATAGTTGACGGAGACTCCATGGTTGATGACCTGGAAGAATCCCCAGTCCTTGCACGCATTGCCTATCTCGGCTACGAGGTTTTCCATGGCGGTGGAGTCGGGTGGAGAGTTGTGAAGTGGAGAGAGATCGATGAGTGGAATACCCTCGGCTTCGGTGGAGGCGAGTTTGGGCCTGTGTTCCGTGGATTGGATGAATGATGGATCGATCTCTCCCATTGTTTAGAGAGCAACAGAAGATGCTGAGGGTTCAGCTATGATTTTCTGGCAGCGGAGTGAAGGTATGTGTAGAGGTCCGGCGGGCGGCCAAGGCGAGGCTGCCGCCCGCCGGTGAAGCAGAATTACTAGCTTCTCAACCTTGCTCTGATACCATGTAAAAATTAATACATATAGAAAGAGAGAGAGAACAAATTATGTATATAGAGAATTGTATAAAGAGAATTATTATTATTGATTGATGTTGTTGTCCATTACAATTACAAAGATTCCTATTACATAGGAGTGTGTTTGGGAGTAGGTGGAGAGTAGGCGAAGTGTGGTAGGTGGTAGTGGTAGAGTGGGTTAGGTTTAGTGGAGTAGGTGAGGTGGTAGTGGTGGTAGGTGATGGTAAATTCTAACACTTAGTTAGGAACTAAGTATCGTATTATTCAATTGAATGGAAAAACGAATTACAAGAAATATATATATATATATAAAACAACTATGCTAACCCTAATTGCTGCCAATGACTAAACTACCCTTAATACATATGTTAAACATATGCTTAACACCCCCCCGCAAACTCATGATGTAACAGCAGGAAGCATCGAGAGTTTGTCAAGCACAAAACGGAAACGCATGATAGTATGAGATTTGATGAAGAAATCAACAAGCTGCATAGTAAAGGAGACAAAGGGCAAGGACAACGTGCAAAGCTGTAAATGATGGCACACAAAGTGGCAGTCAATCTCAATATGTTTAATCCGCTCATGAAAAATAGAATTATGAGCAATTTGAATAGCACTGGTATTATCACAATACATAGGAGTAGGACTAGAGATGGAGACAGCAAATTCAAAAAACAACCAACACAACCAGACAATTTCAACAGTGGTAGTAGCCATAGCATGATACTCAACCTCAGCAGAAGATCGAGCAACAACAATTTGCTTTTTGCTCTTCCAAGAAATAAGAGAACGACCCAGAAAAACACAAAAGCCCGCAGTAAACTTGCGGTCCATAGCATCACCAGCCCAATCAGCATCAGAAAAAGCACGAAGATCCAAAGAAGAAGGAGCAGAGAACAATAAACTCTGATGTAAGGACCCACGAAGGTAGCGCAAAATACAAAGAACAGCAGCCCAATGAACAGTAGTCGGAGAAGAAACAAACTGATTGACAATATGAACATCATAGGCAACGTCGGGCAGAGTAATGGTAAGATAGACAAGGCTGCCCACTAGAATCCGATATAAGGTAGGATCAGGCAAAGGGACACCGTCAGTGGAAGTATACTGCACATTAAGTTCGAGAGGAGTGTCAACAGTGCGGGAGTCGGTCAACTTGGCTCACTGAATAACATCAGCTGCATACTTGGACTGAGATAGAAGATAACCCCGAGGCGAAAAGGCCACCTCAATGCCCAAAAAATAACAAAGCGAACCAAGATCTTTCATCTCAAAATGATGATGCAAGTGAGCTTTAAGAGCAGAGATACTATCAAGATCGTCGCCAGAGATCACCATGTAGTCAACATATAATAGAAGGATAATGAGCCCCACAGAAGTGGAGCGCAGAAAGAGAGCCGAGTCATGATCACTGGTATGAAAACCCAAGTCACAAACAACACTAGAAAATTTCTCAAACCAAGCCCGAGGAGCTTGTTTGAAACCATATAAAGCTTTGCGAAGGCGACAAACTTCACCAGGTGCATGAAGGAGCCCAGGAGGAGGGACCATAAAGACTACCTCAGCTAAGTCACCGTTAAGAAAGGCATTCCTGACATCCATTTGAGAGAGATGCCAGTGACGCACAGCAGCAACGGCAATCAAGGTACGAACTGTGGTCATCTTGGCAACCAAAGCAAAGGTCTCCTCATAATCAAGACCATATTTTTGAGCAAAACCTTTAGCCACCAAACGACCTTTTAGCCACCAAACGGCCTTTATAGTGTTCCACAGAACCACCGGCTTTGGTTTTAATCTCATACACCCACCGACAACCAACAGTATGTTTACCAGAAGACAAAGCAACAAAATTCCAAGTACCAATCTTATGTAAAGCAGAAAATTCCTCATTCATAGCCTGTTGCCAAAGAGGGTCAGAAACAGCCTCCTTATAGGAGGAGGGCTCAGAAAGAGAGTGAATGGAGTATAAGAAAGTACAAAATTCAGAAGAATAACAAGAGTTAGAAGACCCATAACGAGTAGGACATGTACGTACCCGTTGAGGATACCGAGAAACAGGAGCCTCATTAGCAGCAAGTAATGGAGAGACAACCGGAGGAGGAAGGGGAGGTGTTCCTGCAGGCAAAACATGTTGTTTCTTACGAGCATAAGTATGAATAATAGGAGGGGGGACAGTAAGAGTGGGAGACGAGGAAGAAGAGGAGGGAATATCAGAAGGAGACAAATCGTGAACATAAGAATCAAGAGGAAAAGGATCGCGATAAATAAGATCAGATTTAGTAAAAGGAGCTGACGCAGAGGGAATAGAAAAGGGATATGTTCAAAAAAACAACATGGCGAGAAGCATAGAGACGTTAAGTTGTAGGGTCATAGCAGCGATAACCCTTTTGACCATCACCATACCCAAGAAAAACACACATGGTAGAACGAGCTGACAACTTAGTACGGCCTGCACGATGAAGAAGGGCAAAACAAGTACAGCCAAAAACACGAAGAGAGAAATAGTCAAGAGGAGCACCATGTAAACGTTCAAAAGGGGAAATGCCACAAGTCACTTGGGAGGGTATGCGGTTAATAATATGAACAGCAGTAAGAAGAGCCTCCCCCCAAAATGAGCTAGGAACAGAAGAAGAAATCAACAGAGAGCGATCTGTTTCCATGATGTGACGGTGCTTGCGTTCAGCCACACCATTTTGCTCAGGAGTTTCAGCACAAAAAGATTGTTGAAGAGTACCATCGGACTGTAATAAGTGAAGAAAATCACTATCACGATATTCCCCACCTAAATCACATCGAAAACATTTAACAACAGAAGAGTATTGGGTTTGAATCATGGCACGAAAAGCAATATAGATAGAGTAAAATTCAGACCGGTGCTTCATCAAATAAATCCAACAGTGACGAGTATAATCATCAATAAAAGAAACATAATATCGGGAACCCCCTTTAGTGGGAATGGGTGCAAGACCCCACACATCAGAATGCATAAGATCAAAAGGTTTAGACGAAGTAGTGAAACTTTTATTAAATGGTAAAGCAGTAAACTTTGCTAGTTTGCATCCACTACAATCGGAAATATTATGACTACTCAAAGAACCTAAGACACCAGTAGAAACTAAATACTGTAAACGAGAACTAGACACATGACCAAGGCGAGAATGCCATAAATAAAAAACAGACGACTTAGGACACAACCGAAAAGAAGACAAATCAACTGAAGATGCAGCAAGCAGAGGAACATGCAGCGTCTCCAGAACATACAAACCTCCCAACCTACAGTCAGTCCCAATCAGCTGCTTGGAATGAGGATCCTGCACAACACAACTAGATTCAAAGAAGTAAACGCAATAACCAATGGCACAAAGTTGACTAATAGAAATAAGATTTTAAGTTAACTGAGGAATACAATAAACATCCGAAAGAGAGAGTATCAGTCAAAATGGACCCAACCCCGGCCAAAGACATAGGAGTACCATTGACGGCCATAACAGTAGTAGTAGAAGGAGGAGAAAAGATAGACAATAAGAGGGAGGAATCATGAGTCATATGATGTGTAGCACCAGAATCAAAAACCCATATGGAACGAGATATACCTGGAGGAGATGAGAGGGAGGAAGACAAACCAAGAGGTGAGGAGACAACTAAGGCATTTGGTGTATGAGTAGAGAGGAGTTTCTGCAGTTGTTCAGCAATAACAGTCAAAGATGGAGAGGAATCATCCACTGAAGAAGTCATGGCAGCTGTATGTCCCTTTTTCCAAGAGGATGATTGGCCAGAATGCCTATCAGAATTCTTTCTCCAAGTCGGTGATTGCCCAAATGGTGGACGACCCAAAAGCCGAGGACACTAAGCCTTCCAGTGACCTTTTTAATGACAAAAGTTGCATTCATCCATAGGAGCACAAGCATAGGATTTGTTAGGAGTAGTAGAAGAATGACCAGTAGGAACGGCTAGAATTGTTTGAGTTGGCAAAGAAAACAATCCTTTGCCAAGAGCTATTTTGAAGCGAAGTTCTTCAGCCAATAACTCATTAACCACAGAATCAACAGAAGGGAGAGGACTCAGATACAGAATAGTACCGCGAAGCCCCTCAAAATCAACCCTAAGGGCCATTAAGAATTGAACTAGCCGCTGCTCCTCCCGATAAGTACAATATGCCGCATGAGTGCTTAATGACTCAGTAAAAGCCAATTGATCCCACAAACCAGTCATGGTAGAATAAAATTTCTGGATACTCTTATCGCCTTGTTAAGTAGCACAAATCTCATGTTCTAACTGATACTGTTTAGCAAAATTTGATTGAACATACAACCGAGATAGATGATCCCAAATTTGTTTCGCAGTAGTAAACTTGCCAAAATGAATCCCAATAGACTGATCTACAGAATTATTAATCCAAATGATAATCTTGGCATTAGTACCTTGCCAAGTAGAGAGCAAATCTTGAAGCTTTTCAACATTGGCATCAGTGGGCATAGGAGAATCACCAGTAACAACATCCCAAACATTTTTACCCAGAAGAAAATTTTTCATGACATAGGCCCAATAAACATAATTATCTCCCACTAACTTCACGCTAATGGCTTGAAGTGAATCTAACATTCCACTAGACATGATATCAAAATATAAAAAACCTCACAGAGAAGTCACAAGGAACCAACAACACAAAGAAGAAAGAAGAAGAGAAGCTGAAGCAGATTACCTAAGTATCACTCCTTTGAACAAAACGAGCCGATATCAGTCGTGATTAGAAGAACCAAACGCGACTGTGAGATGAGAGGGAGAGTCGTGAGGAAGAAACGACTTCGACTGTGAATCGCGACTGTGAATAGACTTCGTGAGGCACCAACACAATTGTGAATCGCGACTTTGTGAGACACAGACAAGCCCACTCGACTTCGACTTCGCAAGGCATCAACGCGACTGTGAATCGCGACTTCGTGAGACACAGACAAGCCCACTCGACTTCGATGCAAGAGTGTATAGCGCGAACGAAGAGAAGCAACCAACACGACTGTCTTCAATCCATAGCAACACCAACGAGAGGTTAGCTATCAAAACCAAGCTCTGATACCATGAAAACTTAGTTAGGAACTAAGTATCGTATTATTCGATTAAATGGAAAAACGACTTACAAGAAATATATATATATATAACAACTATGCTAACCCTAATTGCTACCAATGACTAAACTACCCTTAATACATATGTTAAACATATGCTTAACAAAGGGGACATTACCCTACCTGCCTTCATGCTTGTCCGTTCGCTTACTCATGGAAAACCCGCCCAGTGCAGACACCACCCTTGGTACGGACCCTACAATGGAGGTGTTTGGTGTAAATCCCATGTACCGTCCCCATCACAGTGCCCCTAGACTGGTTCTGATACCACTTGTCACAAACTGAGCGCTTGTCATCCTCTCAAGAAGCCAGCTCCATGAGTGTTACTGCATACCCCCATGTGTTAAGCCCAAGGACCAACCCAAGAAATGTAATAGAGATCTACCCTGCCTGCCTTGCCGCTCACAAACTAATGCGCTTGCAAGGTGCTTGGTGTAAAACTCACACCCCCAAAGAGTTGGTACGTAACATGCTACCACCGCTAATTCCTGACGCCCTCGTCGGGGGGACATTACCTAGGGGTGTAATTTTGGCCCGTGGGCAGCCCGAAGCCCGCCCGTGGCCAGAGGTGGGCCCGGCCTGTTTAGGCCCAAGCCCAGAGGCCTGGGCCATTGTTTTAAAGCCCGGCCCGAGGCCCGGCCCGCCCGAGGCCCAATGTTATTTTTAATGGAAAATAATAAAATTTTGGTAGAAAAAATTTTAAAAAATAAAAAAATTTGTTTATGCCCGCCCAAGCCCGAGCCCAGGCCCAAGCCCATGGGCCCGGCCCGAGGCCCGACCCACTGGCCCGCCAATAGCCCAAATACCCCTGGACCTGGGCTTAGGCCTGGGCCTAGTTTTTTGGCCCGTGGGCCGGTCCGGCCCGACCTAATTTTTTGGCAGGAGCCTGCAAGGCCCGACATGGGCCCGGCCCGGCCAAAATTACACCCTTAACATTACCCTGCCTGCCTTCATGCTTGTCTACTCCCCTACCCATAAGAAACTTGCCCCGCATCATGGACTGGGCGCTTGTCATCCTCCTGAGAAGCCAACTCCATGAGTGGTATTGCATACCCCGTGTAATAAGGCCAAGGACCAACCAAGGAGATACGATAGGAATCTACCCTGCCTGCCTTGTTGCTCACAAACTAATGCTCTTGCAAGGTGCTTTTGTGTAGAACTCACACCCCCAATGAGTTGGTACGTGACATGCTACCACCACCAATCCCTGACGCCTTCGTCAAGAGGACATTACGCTGCCTGCCTCCATGCTTGTCCGTTCCCCTACCCATGGGAAACCCGCTCCGCGCGAACACCATCCTTGGTGCGAACTCCACAATGGAGGTGCTTGGTGTAAGTCTCACGTACCGTCCCCATCACAGTGCCCCTAGGCTAGTTCTGATACCACTTGTCACGGACTAGGCGCTTGTCATACTCTCCAGAAGCCGGCTCCACGAGTGGTACAGCATACCCCTGTGTATTAAGCCCAAGGACCAACCCAGGAGATACGATAAGGATCTACCTTGTTTGCCTTGCCGCTCACAAACTAATGCGCTTGCAAGGTGCTTAATGTAGAACTCGCATCCTGAATGAGTCGGTACGTGTTAAGCTAACTAAACCATAGTCACTGTGATTCGAATGATTGTCGTAGTGGACCTCTTGAAATCTGAGAAAAAGAAGAGTTTTTATGGACTACTTGACAAAAGATCAATTAAGCATGTCATTCAACAAATAAATTGGTGGGGCCATGTCAATTCAATAATTTAAAACATGGAGATAAGTATTGACTTTTGAAAAAAGACATGAAAACCAACCAAGCAAAGCAGTCAACAATCAGAAAGCTAGTGGGTCCCATGATGATCATAATACAACAAATATCAAAAAGCAAATTCACGTGAATTATTTTCAAACAACCAAACAAAAGTCTTGCATAGGCTCCACCCAAAAATCAATCACTACCTCAAGTGGGACCAAGTTGTTGGCATAATGAAGCCCAACAAATCAACAAGCTTATTTTACTAAGCACACACAACGTGCATTATTTTGACCGAGCACTATCACATTAAATCAAACAATGGACCGAGCAGTGTGTCAAATCAAGATCAAGCATTACAAGCACAATTGAGCATGACAAACCAGGCACTTTTGATTTCCTTCGTTGGGCTAAAGCTGCACTCGAGAATGGGAGACTACTGATGGGCATATAGCCCAAATAGGTGGTCCAACGGGTCGTCCAAATAATTCCTAACCCAACTTAGGCCCAGGGGCCAGACAAAAAGAAGAGATAAGCTACCCTCTTTTCTTCCGTGATTTCTGTGACATGACGACGCTGCCATGGCCGGCTACAAATAGCCATAGACTTACGGATGGTAAGACAGCGTGAAAAAACAAAGACAGGAGAGCAATCATGAGTGAGGCACGATAAGCCAAGCGACCAACAAAGGTATGAAAGATATCAATACATTCATACTCTCTAATGACTTCTTGACTCTTTTTTTTTTCCAATCTAACTTAACCATTGGAGGGTCCTCAAGAAGGAGCCCCACCCCTGGGTCCTTCCTACCGGACTTGATGCAGGTGCTGCTGGGAAGACGAAGTTCGGCCAACCTATGGAGCATCCGGATCCTATTCGACCCATCTCTCGTCTGACCAAACTACATCATCAAAATTTAATTCTAGAATATTTATACTATAAATTTCAAGAATCCTAATCAAATAATATATCAAAAATGTTAAAACTAAAAATACATAAATTCTTAAAATCTTGTTCTACATCACACTAACACACATATTGTTGCTAAGATACATAGGGCAAGAGATTACAATGGGAACGAACTGCTGAAAATTGGGGGGGGGGGGGGGGGGGGGGGGATTACCACAGAACCACCACCAATGAAAGAGAAAGAGCCAACACTGCAAAATTGATGAACAACAATGGCCCCTGCAGTGTGAGCATAGTCCTGCATGCAAAACATTTGCTCATAAAGTTTAAATTCAAGCTGTATTTGAGACAAAAATACTTGAATTGTTACCATGTCGTAAACTATGAGAAATTAAATCAAGACTTGCCTCCACCACCACATGGCCTGCTAAAAGAGTATTATTTGCAAAAATATTGTTGTTACCCACTTTGCAGTCATGGGCAATATGACAAGACCCCATAATCAGATTGTTATCACCAATGACCTGATCACAAATGCCCATTGGATTGTGGAAAAAATTGCCTAAATTGTATATAGAAATTCAAAATTTTACAAAGGGAAAAAAAGAGTCATTCCCATACTGTTTTTTCACTTGGCTTGGAAGATCGATGGATAGAGGCATATTCCCTGATCTCATTGTTGTCTCCAATCTCTAGAAAGCATTCATCACCTGACTAAAATTGTGGACAAGATAGGAGAGTGGTTGTCTCATTTCAAAAATAGCCAAATTTACATTAAAAATAAATAAAACCAAATGTGGGTTTGTATGAGTGAATTTCATGTTAATTAATGTCTCAATAATAGTCACAATGATGAGATGCAATGATGATAAGAATGATGTTAGTCTTGAAATAATGATGATTGAGAGGAAGTTACAAAAATAAAATGCATGAGATGCATGATTTATTATCAGTAAAAGTAGAAACTAACCTTGTATTTCATATCTTGGCATTTTATACCAACCAAAGAATGATGCCCTATAACATTATTGCATCCAATGACTGTATGCCCAGGAAGATCGTCTCCAACCACAGCGCCACTGTTTGATAATTTCACACAACACAACAAACATATCAACGATAATTTAATTATAAAAAAGAAAAAAGAAAGATTATTCACACATTGCACAGACAACGGAAAAAGGAGGATGTAAACTCACCTCATCAAAATGCAGTGATCCCCAAGTTCTGTATTCCCAAAAATATGACTTCCTGGATATAGCTGACAAGAATTACCCAACTTTGCAGAAGAGCCAACTGTACAAAATGGACCAATTGAAACACCCTGCATAGAAAGGTGAAGTTACAAATCTCCACAACCTGTTTGAAAATTTGAAATGCTAATCAAACTGCCCAATGTAAACTTTATCAAACATTTTGAAAAATTAAAGACTGGGCAGAAGCAAGCCATCTAAGGAATAAATCAAGCACCTGCAATCTTGATTGTGGTTAGTTTACTTTGGCTCTTACAACCAATGAGGTTTCAACGAAAGGACTACTCAACAAACTCATCTATTGCCCACATACTGATTATCAAAGCATAAAGGAAGACCCAATGCATGATGCTCCCACTAAAACTGGGTCTAAAGAGGGCAAGATATACACAATCTTATATTCATTATGGAGAGGCTGTTTCCCTTACTCCAACCCAAGGGCAGTGTTTGGATCAAGGATTTGCTGAGGGAAAGAAAATAAGAAGAGGGAAATGAATGAAATAAAAGCTAAATTTTTCCCTTTCCTTTTTCTTTACCTCCACAAATCCCTTTCCAAATCCTAAATCTAAACAGAACCAAGAAAAGGAAAGATATACGCAACCCAACCCACATTTCTAGAGAGGTTATTTCTGTCACTCAAACCCGACTCCTGAGCCACTAGTGACACAAACTGCAAGCATTTCCGTTCCCTTTCAGTGATCAATAATACTACACTTACCACATTCTTATGCCATATTATCCTAATCATCTTACTTAACAACACAATACTGGTGTAATGGGTCTCCTCACTCATATGTACCTCCAATGCACTAGACACACATTAAATGGAAAGATAATATTGTAAAAAGAATAACACATTACTCTTTGGTGATTGGCAAACAATTATCCCCAAAATTTCAAAACCAAACAAACTGGCACACAACAAACAACCAAAAAATGTACTGTTTTAGGTAAACAACGTCCACCAAACCTGGATTATACCCTGTAATTAACTCAACAAAGCCTAGTCCAAACTAATTAGACACTATGTAAACACATACACATATAATTTTTGTGTATGCCAACATACATTATACAGGAAGATCAGGAAAGTAGAACAATTACCTGACCTATGACGGCCCCTGAATGAACAATTGCAGCTGGATGAATAAAGCTAGGGTTTCTTCCAATCTTAGCATTGTCTTTGGTCTCCTCCAAAATATCTGCACAAAATCGCAATTCAATTTCGCAACTTAGCAAGTTTCAGAGAGATAGAGACAGCATGTGAACATTACACAAACAAAATCAACTATACATATATACATATATATATATATATATAGAGAGAGAGAGAGAGACGAGGAAGTGAAGTGGAGAAGTGTTGGAGAGAGAGAGATCTGATTCTGAGAGCAGAGGACAGTGGTCTGCGAAGAAGCTGGAGAAGTGAAGACGACGACATGGGTGCACGAAAATTGGGTGTCTCCGTGGGCGGGCTTTGTCTACGATTTTTTATAGGGGAAATTACCCATAGGTCCCACGTGGAACATGTGGACACCATTTAATTCCATAACTTTTTGAGTACATTCAAAAGTCCTTTCCCCTCTCTCTGCTTTTTGCTTCCATCTTTACGCCTCCTCCTCTAACCCTAATCTCAGTCCTAAAGTCAAACAAGAAGGCGATGAAGAACAAGAACAAGAAGACGATGAAAAACAAGAACAAGAAGACGCTCATCCTCAGATCTGTACTTAGATTGAACAGATTTGTGTATATATCTTTGTCAATTTCTCTCTCTATTTACAGATTTTTTTTGGGATAGTTGTTGATCTATGGTTGTTGTTGTTGTTGATGATGAAATAGATCTATAATATCATTGAAACAGATTTGTAATGACTCAGATTTGTACAGATATCACACAGATTTGTAATGAGAAAATTTTCGAATTCTGAACAAGTAATTTTCGAGTTTTAGTTACAAGCGGTGAAAACTGTAAAATTTTGCAGTTTCAAATTTTTTTTTTGGTGCTGGAATGAATCATGGTTTAAAACTGTAAAATTTTGCAGTTTTATAACATTTTTTAAAACTGTAAAATTTTACAGTTTCATAACATGTTTTAAACATTCCGACGAGTCTCCGGCGATGTTGAACATTCCGACGAGTCTCCGACGACCGTTTGACGGAAGTCCGACGGTAGTAAGATGTGAATAGTGTCTGTAAATTAAAAAAAAAAAAAGGATTTTTTGGTAACAATTAAAAATGTATTGGGCTAATTGGTGCAAGTATTTTGTTTTGGGATTAGCTGGGTTTTGAACTTAGTACATGGGACTTATCAGTAAGTTCCCCTTTTTTATATGTTGATTATTAGAGTCGATCTGAACCGTTGAGTTCTTGATTGATGCCGCAAGTTGAGTGTCTTTGTGTTAATTGTAGGAGTCATCATGGATCAGTTCAATCCGTTCGAATGACTCAACTCAATTGATCTCAATTGATTTTAGGAGAATGTGTGTATTTTAATAGATGAATGTGGATAAAATATTTTAAAATTTATGGATATAATTTGATTGGGGATCACCTATTCTACATCCGCATGAATCCGATTTGTCCATAGATTAAATTTTATAAAAAAAAAAAAAAAATTGTTAGCAAGTAACAATATAGAATAGAAACAATAAAATATATATTTTTATGAAAATACAAAAAATAATACCTTAAAAATATGTATGCATGATGCTATTGCCTATTATAGACAAATAATACATATTTTTTCATATTACAAGTTATTAGAGATCATAAAAGTTATGAATTATAATTTAAAAAAATATTCAAAATTTGTAGAGTCCAAACTGTCAAACCGATCGCATCTATCTGTCAACTCACACGGCCTATTCAATTTGTATCTGCCAAACTAGTGGATGGATGTGGATTTTTTTTTTTTCTAATCCGCCTAATTTTGAATAGATGATGAATGAGATGCTATCCAACTCAAACCGATTCGCGATCATCCTGGTTCCTTGAATGAATTGTGGCAATTGAATTCAGATCTTTATATAATGATATAAGATGTATGGTCCTGATTATGGAAAGTACAATAAGTGATTTGGTGGCTCTGGGCCACGACTACATGATGTTTTAAAAATATTATGATTGGTGGAAAATATAGAACCTACAATTTTTTATTTGATGATTGAAAAACAGCAAAGAACATGGTGTATTGTGATTGGTGAGTAGCGCACCAGGAGTACCAAATAATTTTTTCAAACAAATACTTTTTTGGGTAAATGATAATTACTTCCTTGAAGTTTGGAAAAAATTAAGAGTAGTCCAACAGTTTTGACATAGGCTTTGTTTATAAAGAGCTAATTTAGCCTTATTTTTTAGCTTTTTGGTTTTGAGAATAACTTTTGGCTTTTTTCTTTTGGTTTTTTTTTTTTTGAATGTGATGGCTGTAAGAGAGAAAGTGAAATGATTATGCTCTAGATGTAATATTTTGTCTTATTAATTTATAGTCTATTTTATTTTTTTGTGCTTATATAGGCAAAAAAATTATTGTCAAGTGGAAACATGATTATACTAACTTCTCTTTTAGTAGCGTTAAAAGGGTTTAAATCAAATGCAAATAGTATAAAAATAAAAGGATAAAAAAAGATAAAACTGTTGAAAAGTCCAACCTAAAGAAGCTATAAGGCATTAGGTCCAACGAATATTTTTTGTTTGTGAGAGATCCACCTTTTGTGAAATGGCTTGGTGAGAAGTCCTTTTATTTGTTTTGAAGGACATTTTTTTTTCAATTTTATCCCTTAATTTATTTGTTGACTTTTTTTTTTGACTATCTGTTAAAATTTATGTCTATTTGTTCAAATTTTTTGTTTATTTGTTCAAATTTTTCCTTTATCTGTTCAATTTTTTTGCTTATCTGTTCAAAATTTATTATCTGTTTTAAGGATCATTTATACTATCTGTTCAAATCTTTTTCAATGCCAATTTTTTTATCTATTCATTTGCAAGCTATTTCTAACAACAAAAAAATCAAAATCAAAATCACATATCAATAACCGATTGATCTGAGCCAAATCAAAGACAACAACCACCAATCTATGTCTTCTTCTCCATTTGATTTATATAGTATTCAACAATTACCAACCCAACCCAACCACCACCATTCCTCAACAATTCTCAACCCAAACTTAACTCTCTGAAGTTTAGATCAAAAAAAGATAGTGATAGAGAAGGCGGTCTACCTCTTTTTTCATTTCTCTTCAACTAAACAATCTCATATCTGAGCTCATAGAAACAACTATGGTTTCATCTTCAGGACACCTAGGACATCGACAACGATGTCTCCGCCGACGGCAATCTGAGACGTAGTCGATTTTTCTCCAATCTCTAGAGCTATCATCTTATCTTCGGTTATTTATCTCTTCTCGCTAAATCTTTTATTCGTGAGAGTCTTTATAATCGTCACATCGTCGCGTTCCTCTTAGCTATTGGATCGGCTCACATCTCTACGCTGATAAACAACAAGAACAGTGGTCATGGCTATGGAAGCCAGGTCGACAGTCTCGATCAACGGTAGCGAATCCACTACCACCACCTCTGCACCACTAGGGTTTTCAAAGAGGAACATACATTTCTTAATGGTTTCAATCTCAACATCAGAGCAACGAACAACGTTGACGGCTTTCTCATCATTTCTTGTAGTCGCGGTAGAAGCCTTCTTGTAGATCATCGCTGGTAGATCTTTGATTGACGAAGGGAGATAATAGGTGTCACAACCCGAACCAGCCCCTATAAGTTAGGATCATAACCGGCCAGTAATCATGAGATTACCTACAACCTCAGACTAAAATCAAATCATATTTAATAATAAGGGGCCAGAAACGAAAGCAGACTAATAAATTTTGTCCAATGAGTTGTGCATATGTGACATAACAAAAACTTTTCACGTATCTAATAACTCATACCCAACAAAACATAAAAGATTATATATGTCCAAGACCATTCAGAAAACTGGAAAACCATAAACCAAGGTTTATATACAAATCTAGTCATACATGACCATCAAAAGTAAACAAAAGAGACTCAACAAAAGCCTCGTACGTGAGGCAACCTTGGCTGACTCCAAAATCTCGGTAACCTTTTACAGTCTCACTAAGGCTGGGGTTGGACATCCGGCTGCTTGCCTACATACATATATATAAACAAAGTGATTGAAAACTCAGTGAATAATACCAGAGTAAAGAGGTTAATGAATGAGATTTGTATATAAATAAATCGTACTTATACTTAATACATATGAAACACAATTCTCATTCTTAACAGACTTAAGCAAATCCTAATGGAACGACCTCAGGTCCAATCCATTATACTCAGAATATATTAAAGGGATGAAATGACCTTGACTCTTCATATACAAAATGACCTTCAGTCCAATACATTCATATTCAAAACGACCTTCGGTCTAATGCATTCATATTCGCAATGACCTTAGGTCCAAAACATTCATAATCAAAATGGCCTTCGGTCCAAAACATTCATTCATAATCTGACCTCACGTCTAATGGATGCATACACAAATGACCATCCGGTCCGTCAAAACATATATACAAATGACCCCAAGTCTATCATTTCCAAATTTATATTCATGCACGTGTTTATAATTATGATCATGTTCACATTCATATTCACCTTCAAAACGACCTTTGGTCCAATCAATTCCTTGTTCAAATGACTTTTGGTCCATAGTCATGATCATGTTCACATTCGTATTCATATTCCAAACGACCTTTGGTTCAATCAATTCCTTGTTCAAAACGACTTTTGTTCTATCTAACAAACCTACAAAACGACATTCGGTCCAATTCTTATATAAGATGACCTTAGGTCTATCTTGTCAAACATTCTAAATGGCCTTAGGCCTACTTCGTGTACTTGTCAAATATACCAAACAGCCTTGGGCCCGTTTTGTATTCATACAAAACGACATCCGGTCCAATCTTATAGTTTTGTGCTTATCAATCACTTTTTCTAGTCTTTTACAAATCAGATAGGTAGAATACTCATTCATAATACAAATTCATGAGTTCGGCAAACTTACCACATAGGTAATATTTAGAAAATAACATACATGAAAATATCTTTACTAAGATATTACTTACAGTGTTCAGATAGTTGATTCGTTCTCGCAATTGACCCTGCACAATTCATAGCACATATGGAAATCGGGTCACAATACAATTCAATCCATTCTTTAATTTATTTATCTTTCTTAGGCTTCTTTCTAACTCTTTAGTTCATTTAGAATACTCAATGTAGGCCTAAGAGTGCTCAGAAATACAAAAGAATGGAAAGTGAAACATAAAACAACTTTCAAAGTTTTTTGAAACGCGACACTTCGCTTGAGCGCAACATTGGTCGCTCGAGCAGACCACTAGGTCTGCAAAAGTACTAGATACATACAAAGTGCACTCGAGCGACAAATTGTTTGCTTGAGCGGTGAGGCAGAATTCTAGAATTTCTAGAACAGAGTTAAACTTCAAACACATAGTTTCAAATCATGAACTTGCATGGCTTATCCACAACTTCAAAGAATACTTAGAAAGTCTTTCAAAAACATGGATTACCAGGTTTCATGCTCAAAGGATGAAACTCAATGTTCAAACCAAATGAATCTTTCCTCTTTTTCCTAATCATTTACTTATGTTGTTTTTTAGCTTATTGATCCTTAATAAGTCATATTTCACGCTTAAAAATGCCCAGAAAGAGATGGGAACAAAGATATGAACTCAAATCGCCTTTTCAAAACATGTTGAAAATGAGATGATGGCTAGAGCCATCTTTTCGTCGCTAGAGCCATCTGAAGATATAAACTAAGTTCACTCAAGCCACAAAACATAAATTCAAAGCCTTAGGTCATGTTTGGCTCATTCAAAAACACCAAATTACTTTAGAAAACATAGTTATATGACCCTTTAAAAACCATTTGCTTTAGAATCTCATCAATTTGGCAAAATTGAGCTTAAAACCCTCATGCATGCAAGATTTTCAAACTTTTTTTTTCTTCTCAAAACTCAACTCCAAAGTATATAAGCTTGTATGTTTGAACCAAACTCTTGAAATAACATAGAAATACAAATGCATGAGCTCAACTTGAAACCATGAGCGCAAAAGTGTTATGAATTGCCAAAATTGAGATCAAAACTTCTATACATACATCAATGTAACTACGTGTATCAATTCAACTTCAATTCCCTTCCAAGACTTTCAAAACATGGAATTAATCTTCAAAACTTCATGATTCATCAATGCATGTAAGGTATAATCCTTAATTTAAACATGGATGACAAAAATCATACTCAAAATGAAGAATCATAACAATTTCATGGCAAATTCATGCATGCATGTATGATTCATTACCAATTCCGATATTCTAGCTCAATTCTTGTTCCAAATCATAAATTTCTCTTGAATTCACAAACTTAATGGCTTAAACTTATGAATAGGGGCTTAAAATCTTACCTAAAGCCTTCAATTACAATAATTCTTGCAAAACTTGAGTTAATCTTCCTCAATTCTACAATCTCCTTGAAATTTCATCAATTTCTCACTTTCCTCTCTCTCTCTTAATTGAATTCTCTCTCTCTTTCTACAATTCTTTCTCCAGAATTTTTGACCTCAAATATGAACTTAACACCATCTCAACACATATATATAGCCTTGATTAACTTAGGCTAATTAAGCATGATTAAGATCAATCAGCCTCACTTATGTTTAATTAATTTAATTTAATTATTTTGATCAAAATCAATTTTTAATTAAACTTCACAGTAGACTTTAAAAATTACACTGATCACAATAAATTAATCAATTTCAGTTTCTGTTTTTGTTGCCTTTATGGCCCTCAATTTTAGATTATAGCAGAGATTGTGACAGATTTTTCTAATAGATAAGTATCCAAAAATCACATAGAATACATAATTAGCATTCAGATTCATATTAGGCATATAAACACATATAATTAATGAATTAAAAGCTTAATAAGGAACAGGGTTGTTAAATAGGTTTAGCATCACAACTGACCAATAATCTTAAGATTACCGAAGGCCTCTGAACAGACTAACAAATTAAGGGACTAGCGGAAGTAAATATCAAAATATAATTATGCATAAAGCTATGTAGACTTATATGGGACAAAAAAAAAAATTTAAACTTATATTTACATATAACATGACGTTAGCCTTATATACAAGAGAAACATAAACTTGTCCAAACAAAAGAAAATAAAATAAAACTTAAAACTTATTTGTTAACTAGGTCACAACATGTCCACAAAAACTTGATCACAAAAAGACTTCTGGAACCTCCTTGGGAGGCATTCAAGTTGGTTGACACAAACCAATCCAGACTGGAAGTCTTAAGCCTGGTCACGCGCCTGATCACCTATATACATAATATAAATAATGAACTAGAACCCAATGAATAACAACAGAGTAAAGGTTTTATGAATGATGTCCATAACAGATTCAGAAATCAAAATTCATATTAGAAACAGATTCATATACTTATTCAGACTTGTAAACAGTCATACGTGGTACATCTATTATAGCTAGCAGATCGGATTGGTCATAAAGACTCATATACAGACTAGATGGCCATTAAGACCCATATTCACATGAGGTGGTCGTAAAAGACCCACTTGCAAATCATATAGTTGATTCTGCATAATCAGTTCCATGAATGGAACTCATTTGAAACCCTGGTACCAAATAACATATAACATATCACATGATGCTAAGGATGTCACGATACATTTCAAAAATAGGACAATCTTTCATCTATACAGAAAATATCATTTCAGAAAACAGAGCTTATCTTATCATTTCATTGAGAAAATAATTATAGTCAAACATAACTTTACAGAGTTGTTACTTACAGATAGCTCCAAAAACTGAATAGATAACTTACACAGATCAGACAGACGGTTACGCGTGACCTATACAGACACATAATAGATGCACATTGAAACACACGCTCCGAATACACTTAAGTTATTACATTTCTTTCTTAATGTGTTTTTAATTCATGTCCTTATTAATATGGCCTAAATCATGGCTTAAGAATGCCTAAGATGGAATGAGGATGCAATGATGTACTTTGAAACACTTTTCAAATTTTAAAAAACAAGGCAGTTCGCTCGAGCAAAGCTTTGGTCGCTCGAGCGGTCTGCAAAGTACTAGATGCTTTCAATCTACGCTTAAGCTAACTTTTGGTCGCTCGAGCCATGTATCTTGAAAATGTAGGTTCGCTCGAGTGAAGCTTTGGTCGCTCAAGCCAACTGCCTCGACTGCAAAAGTATTGAGAGCATGCAAAGTACGCTCGAGTGAAAAAAACATTGCTTAAGCGATGAAGCATAATTCTAGAATTTCTAGAATTCTGTTCTAAGCTTCAAACCTATTCTTTTGGGCCATAATTTGTAGAAAACACTTGGACACTTGAATAAAAATATGGAATAGAAATTAATTCATGAAATCAAGGCCCAAAAGCATGTCAATTCTTCATAATCAAGTTGAAACTTGTGTATACATACACATGCATGTAATGAATGGAAGTTCTTTCTTTCCAAAACTTAAATACATGAAGTGATAAGTATAAAACCATGTTGAACTCTCAACCTTAAGCACAAATAACACCGTGCATGTGAGAATTCTTAGAAAATAAACTCAGAACTTGATAAATCATGCATGTATGTATGACTTATCTCTTAATTCCATCATCTAAGTTAAATTCTCTTGTTTAATCACTTAAATCCTTTGAATTCATATACTTATTGTCTTGAATACAAAGTTTAAGAGCATAATTCTTACCTAAAGTCGAATTCAAGTGTGATTCTAGCTCAATTCACCAAATCATCTTCAAATCTCACCAATTCTTCTTCTTCCTCTTGATTTCATTCTCTCTCTCTCTCTCTCTCTCTCTCCTATGTTTGTCTTGATGTCAAAGATGATGAAGAACTGTGTAGAATGTTGTGGGATGAGCCTTATATAGGCTTAGTTAATATTAGATTAATTAAACTTGGTTAGACTTAATTAATTCCAATCAATTTATTCTAATTATTTAATTCCGAATCAATTTCTACTTAAACTTACCATAAAAGTCTAAAAATTCTAAATAACATGTTGACTAAGCCAATTTCATGTTCGGATGCCGATAAGGCCTTCATTTAACAGAACAAAACAGAATCCTGAACAGATATTCCTACGGCTAATAGATAGAAATTCAAACAACACGCAAATCACACAATTAACACATAATTTTACTTAACCGTTTGATTAGCATTCTTAATTATGGATTATGGGCTAATTACGGATCAGGGTTGTTGCAGTAAGGTTTCCCATATCTATAAGGATTTCGATTTCACGGTAGACCTTGACTCAAAAAAATCATAATTTCATGACAGAGCTAGGATTTGGAGAGAGGATATGGCGATGGATTTAGATGGAGGTTAGGAGGAGGACGACAGAGTTAAAGGTTAAAACGAGGACGAAGATATCACGCTAGTGGTGGTGAAGTAACGGAGCTCTGATGATAGCGGACGATAGTGATCAGTGCCAACAGAGAGCACAAAGAGAGAGAGATAGAGTGTGTGTGATTGTGTGATGGTATTAGGATCATGTATAACTATATATATGGGGATATTTTGGTAATTTTGTCTACGCTTGTCTTTTGGACAAAGTATTTTAATGCCTGAACCTTTAGTCAAACAAAATTGAGATTTGAATTTATGGACCGAGTGCCCTAAAAATATATATATATATATATATATATATATACACATTGAAGTATAAAAGAAAAGATAAATAATTTTTTGGGATGCTCACGGACCCAGTCAATCTACCAAAACCGACTAACTCGACCCAACCTACCTGCTTTTAGGCGGTTCTAATAGTATGGGCGGATAGATGCAAATGAAGATTTCTCAAATTCGTTTAAGTTCGAACAGATAGCGGATGAGAAGCGATCCAACCTAATCCGGTTAGCTAACCCCCCTAAGAAAATGTTGTTATACTTTTATGCTTTGTATGTTAAGCAAAAAAAAAAAAAAAAAAAAACTCTAAAATAGTTTGAAAAAAGACAAAAAATAATAAAGTTCAAACTTGGGGGATGAGTACGTAATAATGAAGGGATATTTAGTGGAGATTTTGGAGCTGAAAGGAAGGGTGGTGGCTAAAGGGAAAATGCGGCAGTGTCAGCGGCGATGGAGGAGGGTGGATGAAGACATAGCTAGGGCAAGATGAACAGAGAAGCAGCAGAGGGTATGGAGATTGAGAGAAGAGAGAATGATAGAGTAGGTGTGATATATGGGTGTGGATGAGGGATCTTAGGTTATAAAAAGAAAAAATATTTTGGACTTCTCCCATTACTAAAAGTTAGAGAGGGATGTTAGACTAAATATTCCTTAATTTAATTTGTTTTAAACTTACTAAAAGAGAAGTAAACAATTCATGTACAAGTCTCAAATTCCAAATGTAAACAAACAAATTTAAATGGAAGAGCATTTGCTTCTTCTTCTGCCATGCACTACACATCCATTTCCATTCTTTTATCCTCACCACCTTTTTCACCCTAAAATTGAAAAGAAAACAATTTTATGTCGAACCAGTGTAGCCTGGGAGGCTTGGAAAGCTATTTCAAGACCCATGATAGTTCTACACGCTTTTTTGTCGAACAAGTGCATTAGATGCTCAAGAAAGCGTATAACGTATTTTGACATATTGGTTTGGATGGTTATTAAAGGACTTTGCTAAATTTGTGGAACAGGCCTGAGGGAGGCGTTCGGGTGGGTGTTTGCGTGTTTTTCTCAAACTTGTGGATCAAGCGCAAGGGAGTCTAAGGAGGCGGCACAAACTCTATTTCTTAATAATTGGACTTTGAATGTCTTAATTTGTTTGTAATGAGGGAGGTTCTATTATTAACTGATTACTTCTTAATAATTGGACTTCGAATGTCTAAATTTGTTTGTAATGAGGGAGGTTCTATTATTAACTGATTACTTTAGTTGAAGAAGGCGGCACCAACTATGTTTTTTTATAATTGGAATTTGAATGACTTAGCTTTGTCTGTATGAGGGATTTATTTATTTAATATTTGGATTTTAATTGTCTTATAACTTGTTTGTAACGAGGGAGGTTCTATTACCAGATGATTACTTAGGTGATTCCTAAGTTTAGGGTTGTTTGTCGGGTATTCGATGTCAAAGCGTTAGTATCTATGTATTTTCTTTTCTCTTATAAAATGCTTACTTTCCCCAAACAATAAATAAATACATAAACACAAATACAAAGAAGAATTGCAAATTTTCATGAATGTAATTTATCACAACTATACAACGAAAAAAAAACTTCAATTCCTTGGTTTAGTTGACAATGAAGGGGAAAAAATTACTGTTTCACAATCCGTAGACTCTGTACAAGTGGTGCTCCTCACTAGAGATCCTCATTGGTGGTCTTCTCTCTAATGAGCCAGCTTTCCTCTTTAGTTTCGTTCTCCACGTTAGTTTCCTCCGGCATAGCATCAGAAAAGCTGCTTGCTCTACCTTTCCTTTACCACTGCACAGCAGACATCAGGCCACTGCAATGCCAACCACATTCCTGTTTTCTCGCCGTCCACATCCTTCAACATATGTGATTAGTTCATGACACTATCGCCTTCCAACATTCGGAGCACCTATTGGCAAATTCGTAAACAAAGAAATAAGAGAAGGAAATGATCAAGAACTGGTCTTCAGTGCTTTAACAGAAACTTTAAAATGCATATTTCAAGGACCGGTATGCACTGTCAATTCCATAGGGTTCCATTTTTTAGATCAGTCAGATAAGTTCTAATACTGATTCGAGTGAAAAGGATGATAATCTTGATAGATAAAATAAATTAATAATCTATTTAAACAGCTTAGATTAGGTGTGCTTATAAAAATTTGAAGTATCTGATGAACTTCTTCTTCCAAGGAATACCACAATGGACACCGAATGATCTACAGACAACAGACTTCTACTACAATAATGTGTTCTTTTGAACCTATCAAATCTTTTCTCGCAAAGAAATATGTAGCTCTATTCAAAATATGACCTTACGCACAATTGCAAGATTTTGCAAATAATGTGTTTGAAAATTGCTGTGTCAGCGTGTTCATGTCATATCACATGTCCGTGACCATATCCATGCCCATGCTTTTTAAGCTAAAGTAAAATGAAATATTATCAGTAATGCCATCAATTAAGCAGTACAACAAATTGGTAATATGATCAAGAAGCAGTGTGCATATTCAAATATAGGGACCGTCAAACATGCTTCTTCCCAGACACACCCTTTAGGTCCATACCTACATAGCCAAATTCAAGTCTGAGAGGTGCCTAATCATACCTCAGATGACACTTTTGCAAATTACATGCAAAAACATGTCAAATTCGCGAATTCACAGTGAATTCTGTTTTAAGTCAATCATTAGCTGCCACATAATAGGGTTCATGGTAAGCCCATCTCACCCTAACACAGTCCTGATGCCCAATGGATGAAATCTGGAAGAAAAAAATCATTGCACACGTGGATTGAACTCGAGAAGTGTACCAAATAACATGCTTTTCTGCGCTCTCTATGAATAGTTTACTTAGGTCCATACAATCACACTGATATGGTTCCTTCAAATGATGCAATGCTAAGTTGTGAAGAAACATTGCTTCATCATAAATGCTTCACAGCAACATAGTTTTGGAGTATATAATGGTAACAAGCTATGAGGTGTAAAGTAGGCAAGCATACTTATAAACACTCCAATACAAGTGAGATGATGTGCAAAGCATATCCATCCACTCAACCCCATCTATATCTTCTCAATGATTTGGGGATTTCTAGCAAAATTATTGTTCTGTTGTATCATGTAAATAAGGAACTTAAGAAAGTAAGTACGAGTTTCCTAACCTGAGACATGCGAGGCCTTAAATGAGGGTCCCGCCTGATGCACAAGGAAGCACAGTGCAGCATAGAATGAACCTCTTGTTCTGAGTAGCAGTTCCTCAAGCAAGGATCAATCAATTCATCAACGGCATTTTTTTCCAACAAAGGGCGTGCCTGTTCCATACAAAACATGAGCAACAACCAAGGGTAAAACTTCAGTATTTAGTTTTGTTTTGATAAAAAAATCACAAATGCTTGCAAATTACACACTTGCATCATACAATCACCATGAAAAGAAAAGATAGGCTGGAAGACAAGCCATTGCCCATGTAAAAAGTCAGATATTTTCTTACCCTCCGTGTATTTCGATGGAAAATATTTTCGAAAAAAAAAATTTCTGCATTTTCTGGAGTTTGGTGCATTGGAAAATGAAAATGAACAAAAAACGTTTTCGAAAATGCTAGAGATCTCAAAAGTTTTACCAAAATTTTTACAAACTGTCTCACATGAGTGTGGGACCTACATGGGACCCATATGGTATGGGTCCCACACCCATGTAAGACATTTAGTAAAAATTTTGTAGAACTTTTGGGGCTTCTAGCATTACTCAAACGTTTTTTGTGGTCAACAAAAAGTTTTCCAAACTAAAGTTTTGCTAATGCCACCACATCACCACCACTGCAGTCACCATAGCCACCACTCCACCACCACCTTCATCACCACAATTAATACATCCTGTGAAGCACCAACACTTCAAAACAAGTACCGTATCCATGTTGGACACACGGACACTTTGGGGACACGTATGGGACACATCACATGGTGTGTCTCATTATTTAATTTATTTATTTTCAGGTAACACGTCGGGGACGCTTCGGGGACACACTAGGGACATGCCAAGTTGTCTTTTCTTCCATTTTATTTAGTACTTTTGATGAATATTGAATGTTGAATGTTTATTATTTTTTTTTAAGATTTAAATACTTAATAGATCATTTATAGAAAAAGATATGAACTCTGTGTTTATTTAAAAGTGCTTTTTTTTTAAAAAAAAAATAATAAAAAATTAGAGCTAGTTTTTGTTAATATTGATTGTTTGTAGATGTAATATTAATCTAGATAGTGAATAAAAATATATGAAAACATATTTTATTGCCGTGTCCCGCCGTGTCCGTATCCCCATATTTTTGAAATCGTTGTGTCCCGTGTCCACATCCATGTCCATGTCTGCAGCCGTATCCATATCTGTATCCGTGCTTCTTAGAATACATCTATAGCACATTAGTTTAAAGGTCATAACTAAACATAGGAAAAAAATTATACGGAAATTCCGCCAAAACAAACAAAGCATTATAGTACATAATTGGGGAAACCCCACCTCAATAAATAATGTCAACCATAGAGAAACTGGGGTTTGGTGACCCATACCCATTCAGTTAGGCACTGCTGGCCCTTGGGCCGACTTACGTCAACAGCTTTCCGTCCAGTGACAAGCTCCACCAACACTACTCCGAAGGAATAGACATCAGCTTTTTCAGTGATTTGGCCACTTTGAGTATATTCTGGAGCCAAGTACCTACACAATTGTGGAACAAATGATTTAACTTGCATTACTTGCAGATGGTCTACAATCGGGAAGCAGAAAGCAATAATTTAGGTTTACCCAAATGTTCCAATTATTCTTGTTTCCACACCCAAGTCTCCATCTGGCTGCCACCTTGCTAGCCCAAAATCTCCAACCTACAAATTAAAAACAGTAACAGTAGAATTAACAATATTAATGAGGGAAGAGAAAGGCAGATTCATAGTTCTCACATGTCAGCATTAATAAACAAGGAAAATACTTGTTTCATCTTTCATGCACTTTCAGAATCTTTATCTCTTAGTGGGTGTTAATTGATCCATTAGGTTGAATTGCATGGCCTAACTTGGGAACAATAGTCCTTAGGCCGCATGATGGAATTCTCACTTTTGATTCTCCAACAAATATCCACAAATGCCATTCACCTACAACAACACACACGTGCACACATACACAGAAGCATAGAAAGCTATGATGCCTGAAATTTTTTGTAGATCAATATTCTCCTGCATTTGGGACGAATTCCCTGAAAATAGTGTGGTTGAATGGCTCGTACTTAGGGATTTATATCCCATCTAGTAGTTACTAGAACATTTCAACTATCTGTTGGACATATGAACTTAACTATGGATGTTTCCATGAACAGTAAGCAATTTCAGATGATGGGAAACTAAGAATGGAATCCATCTGTAAGAGTTTACTTTCAACCAAATTATTGGTTTTCAAATCAAGTGTTTATCTTTATTTTCAGTGAATTGACTTAGGCAACAATGTAAATGTCAAACTGCTAAAAGGCCATAGAATGTTACAGAGGAAATGAAGAGAGAATGACGTACCAATGGCTCAAAATCATGAGTGAGAAGGATATTGTTTGGGCGCATATCACGGTGCACAATACAACCCACTCTACATTCTTCATGAAGGTATCTCAACCCTCGAGCAGCTCCAACTGCAATCTTTTGTCGTGCAGACCATTCCAGTGGCTCCTGACTATGTCCTGAAATCCAGAACTCCATGAAAATTTACCAACAACAGAATAGATTGCATCAATAACTCACTTAGAACCGGTAATGCACTCTCTATTTCCTAGAGAGGTTACACAGCTCCTCATCAAGTTTTGACATGAAGATGCTCCATGGAAGTTCTCTAGTACGCTATGTTTCTCAGAATGGAATAGCAATTCATTAATTTCTTAACAATAAGTGGATAAGATGATGATATGATATATGACAAACTTTTTTTTTTCCCCTTAAAGTTCAAAAGAGAACATAAAGTCTATGACTATGAAGTACGGACTCTTCCAAAAAGGTGCATGCTTGACGTGTCTAATACCGACTCCATCAGACACTTCCCCACATTTGTTAGACACACATCCAAATGTGTCATAATATATATATATATATATATATATCCAAACACGATTCGGACACTTGAGGGACACATATGTCTAACACTCAGACACACAAGAAACAAATTATAAGTTTGAACAAAAAAAACTTAGAATACAACAATAAAAGAAAAACAATATATATTTATATCTATTAGTCCCTCTTCTTTTGAACTTTATAAATTAGTGTTATGTGGTATTTGTATTATCTTTAAAAGAAATATTCATATATAAGACATATAATAAATATATCAAATCATCAATTTTGTGTGTTGCCCACGTGTCGTGTCTCACATTTTCTAAAATTCTATGAAGCACAAATACTTCAAATAGGAAGACGTATCCGTATCGTATCCATATCGGATACCGATACTTCTCGGATACTTACGGATACATATCAGATACTTATTAAAAGTATCGGATACTTCTTAATTAATTTTTCATTAATTTTGAAGTATCGGATACCTAGTTTTGAAGTATCGGATCCTCAAAGCCACATATTATCGGATACTTCATAATTAATTTTGAAGTATCAAATGCTCCAAGTCACATCATAATATAATATAATTGCAATGACAAATAGAATATTTTTACAATACTTTGCTTAATTTTTTTTATAAAAATAACATAGTAAGCTAAAGCAATAGAATTCATCAAATTAACATATCTTCATTGTGTCATGCATATCCCCTACAACTACATAGAATTAAGGATTAATAAGATAATATAACAATAGTAAAATTAAATATCAATAAATAAATAAACAAATAAACTTGTATAGAATATTTTTGACTAGTGCAAAAGGAAAAAGCATAGGGTCAAGTTGCGAATTGTTTTGATATTATAATATCAACATATTAAACTTGATATTGAAATGAAATATTTGCAAGACCTATTGAAAATTTAAAAACTAAACTAGCTACTGGCTTAAATTAATACCTAATTCTTCAAGATTAGTATTTTGCATTATGAAGTTACTGTGGTTTCTCAACATTCTTGAGTTTATGTGTAAACTCACTGCTAATAATTTTTTTATTTTTTATTTTTTACAAACGTATCCTAACCGTACCCGTATCTTACTTTTTTAGGTTTTGCTATATTGCCGTATCCATATTGTATCGTATCCGTATCACGTTTCCATATCCGTGCTTTCTAGCTAAAATTTGACATGTCAGCATGTTCGTGTCATGTCTGTATCGGTGCTTCTTAGGTCAATGACCTCATAGAACATTTTATCATGGAACTTAAAGCAGTTTGAATTTTAAAATAAAGTGTATATCAATGCCATTGACAAAATTACTATAAACCACAATTAAAGTCGCAATAGAAACAGTAACAAATAGAGAGGCAACCCAAACTGGATAGTGATGCTTATAAATCACTGCCGTTATTGAGCATTCCAAATTATTGCAGCAGTAGACTACAAAACAGATGGGGATATAAAGGAATTACCATAAAGGTGAGAATCCAAAGACCCATTGCAAATATATTCATAAACAAGCAACCTTCTTTTATCCTCAACACAGAATCCAATCAGCATGACAACATTACGGTGCTGTGCACAACTTAGGACCTCCACTTCCGAGCAAAATTCAAGATCACCCTGAGAACTAGCCAATTTATATTGCTTGACAGCAATAACCTGCCCATCCGATAAGACCCCTCGGTGTACAGAACCAAATCCACCTTCAGCCAAGAAATTAGCTTGTGAGAATCCCCTTGTGGCATGTTCAAGTTCAGCATAGCTGAACCACTTTGGAGGTTTTCCGAATACAGGTGCTTTGTGCTGACATATTGAACACAATGGGGGTGGTTCGGGAGGTGCATTTCTTGATAATGATATCACTTCTCTCACATTTTGGTTCAAGTCCAAATCAAACCTATGATTCAGCATTCCTATTTCATGTTCTCGATCAAGCTCAGAGAACTTCCCCATCAAGGCATCAGACATGGAAGTCATAGATTTGACATTCGATCTTTGTGAACCTTCCACCAAATGCTTTGAAAATTCACTAGCAGAGCTGAGAATATCTGCCATCCAAGATCGGGAATAAAAACTTGTTGAAGGGGAAGGGGAACTCAACTCTTCACTCTCAGTGTCGGAATCAGACTCATCAAGATTATGATTTCCTTCATTAAATACCAAACTGTCTCTCTTTAGATCCCAATTGATTTCAGAGAGGATAAAAGGAGAGGCCGCTAGATCTAAACTCGACAGTGATGACGCCCCGGCATCAGTGGTAGTGAATGATGTATGCTCCGGACTGCTTGCTGGAGTCACATTTGGCACCCGGATCACATTCCACAGGTCATACTTGTTTTTTAGATGTTCCGCAGATGCTGCTGACATGGATGATGGTGGGCAGGCCACTTCAGATTCCGTCTTAGGCGATCCAACCAAATTCAATCGGAGCACTTTTGGTCCAGACCGTTTCATCACCACAACATTGCATTCCAGCTGTTCCATGCACGGTTTTGCCTCTTTTCTCAGCCGTCTGTCCAACATTGCAAGTATAATTAACTGAAAACATTAATGTGGATGGAAACCAAATCCTAAGCCAAAAAGTATACATAGACAAAAAAATTTAACAAAAACAAAACAATTAGGGTTAATTACATTAATGGTCCCTTTTTGTTACACTTTGATTCCAAATCTTATCATTGTTTTACCCTGGTCCCAAAGTATGCAACCTGTAACACTTCAGTCCCTGATGTCAGCGCCATTCAAAATCAGCAATGGGAGGAGGGGTTTTTGAAACTTTACAAGACGCTTCAACAAAATCAAAATGACCAAATGCATACATGGTCTCAAAATATGACCAAAGTCTGCACTTTCTTGCATTTTAGTTCGCAATCTTTTAATTTTGTTGCCTTTTGTGTGTGTGTGTGTGTGTGTGTGTAATTCTAAAATTAGCTCACCTCTCATTATTGATTTTGAACAGTGCTAATGTTATAGACTAAAGTGTAACAAAGTGGAACAATTAAAAGAATGGGGACTAAAGTGTAACAAAAAGCATACTGTGGGAACCATTTGTGTAATTAACCCAAACAACTATGTAGAATTAAAAGCCAATATCTAAGCAACGGGATTCATACTATAATCATTACTTATCCAATACGACCCAGCTTGTATGAGCTCTCTTGGCTTCCGATGCCACTACTCCACAAGGTGAGCCAGAAACGACTTTTACCTTGACCTTTGTCTGTGAAGAAGTAAAAGGTGGGAATACTTATATTAGACGTAGAACAAGGACGGACTAAAATCTACATAAAAATATATGTACTTACCTTATCTGCATCATAAACATCATTGAGTTGAAGCATCATTTGGGAGCACAAATCCGTAATATAGTCTTTCTGATCTGAAATAGTTCCGGAGAGATATTTCCAGTGACCAGCAGCGCAATCACTGGTGAACCTTGAAAAACCCCATAACTTTTTCTCTGAAAATGCAAATTGTTTGTAATTTTCATCAACATTAAATGCTCCATAGTCGTAAAAAATTAAGAACTACAGTGGGTCATAGAATTTCAGATCAAATGCACACATTCATTCAACTTCATACTTGATTCTATTTGGGCAAGAATCCTCTTTTGGTTAGTTCATGATAACAAAATAGACAAAAGCGTATTGCATGTGTATATCAAATAAACATGCTAAGACATTTCGAATTCATCTTGATCATGGGTATCTTGATTTTCAGCTTTTGACAATGATATGCTGCAGCACAATGTGTTAACAAACTCAATAATCCTGGTGATGATACGTTAGAATTGTTAGCTTGATATACATTGTTGGGCCCATTACTAACAGTTTAAGATTTTGGGACTATTGGCTGATTTAACATGGTATTCTTATCGCCCCTGTTATCTCCATCATTATACATTGTGTTTTATTTGTCTTTATGCACCTTGTTTCTTTGTCTGTTTGTCTCTTCACATGTGCAAGAGGAGATCGCACGTGAGGAAGAGTGTTAGATTGATATACATTGTTGACCCCATTTTCTAACAACTTAAACTTTTAGGACAAGTAGTGATCTAACAAGTATATTCCATGGATACATCCGCACACTTCAAATTCAACTTGGTATATTTTGAAATCATTCATGTTCTATTCCAACAAATAAATAAGTACAACTAAACTCAATTTCCAAAGTCAGAGGTAGAATACTAATGATCTTATGTATATCATAAAATCAATCTAACAAGAAATAATCAATCAATTACCGAAAAAATCAGACATGAACTAACCACCTTTCCTGTTTCATGAGGCACTATTACTAATTTGTAGCAGACTTATAACATCTTTTCAAGTAAAATTAAAATGCTCATGCTAGCAATACACCATACACTGAACTTTTGAAGAGCCAATTACTACTAAGCACAAGGCAAATTGATATTGTCTCATCAAATTCAAAAGCAAAATTGATATTGTATATATATGTATACAGTTTCATATATACATGTGTACATATGGGAAGAAATGTTACTTGAACTGTGAGCAGGGATGACAACCAGCAGCTTAACGCAATCACCGGGTTGAGCAACATGAGTTAAAGCCCAAACCAAAGCAGTTCTTGTGACTTCTCTAGATGCTTTAACAGCAACAATCACAACTTTCTCAACCACATTCGAACCCTTCTCTTTACAACTGTTTTCCTGCATACTCATCTCACCTCAACAGAAACTAAAACCCTCACAAACTTGTTCAGCAAACCCGATTCTTCAAACCCACATTACAGCAACTTCAACGTTCGAAACCCAACTAAAGAGTGACTTAAACTACAGATGAACACAGAGTTACAATCACCAACCTACTTCAAAATGCTCATTAACTGATTGTGAAAGAACTCACTCACCTCAAAAGAAACTGAAACCCTCACCAATTTGTTCAGTACACCCAATTCTTCAAACCCATCACCACATCAAATTTCAAAACCCAGATAGGTTTACTTCACATATGGTTACAATCATTGATCAACTTCAAAATGCTCATTAACTGAATGTGAAAGAACCCTCTCTCTCTCTCTCTCTCTCTCTCTCTCTCTCTTTCTAACAAAAATCTTGAAACAAAAGAACTCTCTCACCTTAAAAGAAACTGAAACCCTCACCAAATTGTTCAGTACACCTAATTCATCAAACCCAGCTCACAGCAACGCCATATTTCAAAACCCACCTAGAGAGTAAGAGTTTCTTCTAATTGGGTCTTAAAATCACCAACTGATCACACAATTACAATCACTGACCAACCCCAAAATCCTCACTAACTAAATTTGAAAAAAAAACCCCCTCTCTCTCTCTCTCTCACACACACACACACACACACATACACACAAATCTTGAAACAAAAGCGGAATGGTCATGAGAAATGCATGACAGAGAAGACAGAGAGGAAGGGATCAAATTGAGCAAAAAGGGTATCAGAAACAGACAAAAAAGATGGGAGAAAAAAAACCTGCAGGCTGTTATGTTGGGTACCCATCATTTTCTCATTGTGGGTTTTGAATAATTGAGATGTATAGATACACATACACATATAGATACAAGGATAAGAGTCAAAAAGCAGATTATTGATAATCAAGAAACAGAGGTGAAAGAAAGCGAAAGGTAAACAAAGATGGAAGCAGAAGGGCTTGGGTCCACCGGGTACATGCGGTTCAAGTAAAGGATACCTATGAGACCAAAAATAGTGATGGAAGCTTTCTCCCTCTAGCTCTGTCACTTTCTCTCTCTTAGTCATAGTGATGCACATTTAATAGACCTCACTCCAAGAATAACTACCAGCTCTTGTTGGTTGAGGGCTGATTTGAGAAAGTATCTAATAATTGGGGCCTGCTATTAGGAAAATAAGCTGTAGCTCGAAAATCTTGGCTTGAAATTAGTTCGAATGTCATTTTGGATGTTTTATGTGGCCTGAGAAAGAGGAAAAAGATGGAGAGAACAGAGGAAGAAGAGAGGAAAAAAAAAAGAGGAGGGGAAGAGGTAATGGAGAGAAGAGAGGCCCCTCCGCTTCTGCCGTCGGCCGAGCCCCTCCGCGTCGTCGCAGTACCAGCAATCGTCGCAGCACCACTGTCGTCGCCTCCGGTCCCGCTGAGCCCCTCCCCTTCGTCGCAGCACCACTACCGTCGGCCGAGCCCCTCCCCTTCCTCCTTCCTCCTCCTTCTCCGCTTCTGAAATTGGATTCGAGCCAATTTCAAGCTCGACAATTCGAGCTACGTAGCAGTTCCACTACTATTATTCTCATATTTTCTTTTTGGGTCCTTTTTTTTTTCACTTAAATATTTTGATTTTTTTTACCTTATAAATAATCACTTTAATTTCAACTCTACTCTTGTACTTAATTTTTCAAACCTCATCATTTTTAACCAACCATTGCTCTCTTTTTCACCACTCGTTGCGCCTTTTCTTACTATTATTTTGTATTTGTGTGTGTTTATAAAAGATGTCAAAGGAGTATAACATGGACGGGTTGTAATGTGTTATTAATATCTTGTATCGCGATGAAGTGAGATAAATCAAGAGTGAATAATTTTTTTAACTTTAAGAATTGAACATACTAATAAAAATGAGACATTATGGATAATAATATATAAATGACAAAAATTAAATATGTAAGTTGTGAAATAAATAAGTAAACATAAATATTAAATATTCATACAATACAATAGACATAAATATATATATATATATATATATAATAAATATAATTAAAACATGAATAAATAGCAAAAACTCATCACCGTCCTACTTTCATTTATGGGTCTCTGATTATATGAGTGTAAATATGGGTGTCTCTTTATTTGTATATATGATATATTCTTAGCTTGAGTCCCCCATTTGAATAATTTAAGAATTTTCATTTTTGCTTAATTTACTGGATTTCCTTTGATGGGGTTTATGTTGGCAAGTGGTATTTGTTTTATTGATGCTTGAATCCACTTGCCTAGTTGCTCTCATCCATATGCATTTTATTGTGCCCACCAAGGAAATGTTTCGATATGAGCTTCTAGGATGGTATAGTAACTCCATGTGGTCTCGTGCCAATTCCCATTAAGATGTGATTATTTTATCAAAAAGATGGTGAGGGTTAGAGTGGCTGGCAGGGGAGGGTGAGAAGGGATTGTCGGTGGAGATGGTAGTGGTAATTGGTTGCGAAGGAGATTGTGATTGAAACAGTGTAAGATTTATGTTTGGATTGAGTGATTTGGAAAGAAAAGAAAAGAAATGGAGTAATATGTATTTCTCTTATTTATTTGGATAACCTAAGTACAGAGAAATGGAAAGAAATGGAGAGAAACTCATTTCTCTTATAATATTCATTTTCAATATTCCCAAAAATGAAGAAATTGGGAGAGAAAAGAAACCATCATTTTCATAATACCAATTTTGTCCTAATAAAAATAAAAGAAATATAATGATTGAAAATATAAAAAGGTTATTTTAATAATATAACATAAAATAATTTTTTTCTCTTTTCTCTTAATGAAATCTAACCAAACAAGAATGAAAGAAATTACAATCATTTTTTTTCTTTTATTTCTTCCTTATCCAAATAAAAAGGAGAGAAATCACAATCATTTCTTTTCTTTTCTTTTCTTTTCTCTTATTACTTAAGTAATCATTTCTTTTCTTTTCTCTCTTAGGTTTCCAAACATAGTGTAAAATTAGGCTTAAGATTGGAGTTGAAAGACTAGGAACACAGTATGGTTAAAATTCTATAGGTAAATGACATTCATCTCTGTTGAGATTTGAAATATATATATATATATATATATATAATTAACCTTACAAGTTAGTATAATTATATATATATATATATTTTTTTAGTAAGGTTAAAACAATTAAAATTAATGTAGATGATGAGTCGACGTGTGGGAAGAAGCTTAGCACACCTCCCAACAGTGCCGGATTGCTCTAACAAAGGTTGTGTGGCCTAAAAAAACACTCAAAAAAGAATTCTGATAAGTGGTTAGTCAAGAGACTCTCTGATACCTAAGTATGAGAATAAACACAAAAAATATATAAATAGCTTAAGTGTCAGTTGTTGTATAACTTATGGGTGTAGTGTGGCTTGCTTATATTGGCTAAAATTATGACCGTTTAAGTAGTTAAGAGATTCCTGACACTCTTCTTTACTGTTCCGCTTTACATAGGATCATGTCTCATGTTTACAGATTTATAAGAGTGGATAAGTTCACATTCAATGAAACATGTGTTGACTTGATTTAGTTATTCATATTGTGTAATTTGAGCCCGTAGTTAACTTGGTGTCTGAATTGACTTAATGATATTTTGGAAAGTTGATGAAAAGCCAACTTTTTAAATTTTTTTTAATAACGATTTTGATTAAAAAGTTAAAAAGTCCAAAAAATTGATTTTTTTAACTTCTTCTCAAAGTGCCCTTATAGTCCTATTGCCTCTCCTCTCCCCTCCCTGCCAAGGTATCCTAGCTAGGCCAAAATCTCTCTCTGTCCTAGTTCGGTCTTGCTATGTCTAGTTTGATGATGTGCGACTTGTAACTTGAATGTTACCTCTCATAATAAACAATAAAATAAATAAAGATAAATTGAATTCCTCCTCCCTTTAGTTCAATTTCAACAGTCCCATCAATGAACACCTCTTTATTGGAGGTGAGACTATGTTGTGACAACATTGAACGTCTCAATTCCATGAAAATCCAACTAAATTAAAAATACAAAAAATATAAAAATATATATAAAAAAAAGAAGAAGCAAAGTCTACGATTGCACTAGTTACCTAGCCTCAACTCAGGTTTTTAAACTTTATATATGTTTATTTATCTTAGTACATTTTCAAATACGCAATTACACAATTATATCTTGAGATTTTTGTATTTTAATTTTAGATTAAGTTTCTTTAATATTGACCATCTTAATTTGAAAGAACATTTGAGATGGTTGAAACTTGACCATTTTACTAAATTGTATTTTTAACCAGATAGTAGTTCAAGTAGTCTTGAAAAAGGAGCGTGAAGTCTTACTCTCAAGTCTGTAAAGAGACAACAACATGTATTATAATCTAATTATTAACTTGTTAAGATTTTATCTGGTGGCACAAAAAGAAGGGAAAAAAAAAATCATGTCAGGGAATCTAGTTATTCAATGCTTACTAGCCACATTCACTTGACAGTGCCACAAACTCATTTTCGCCTTTGATTTACTTAGGACCCCATGATGTATTTGTAATGTTATCACATGCAGCCTAAATAATTTTTTGTCCTTGTAATTTTCAATAGCAAGTGGAACTTAAAACTGTATTTGAATGTTGTACATGAGGAAGAATTTCTAGAGGGAATTTTTTTTTTTTTTCAATAAAATAGTCTCTCTTTTTATTCTATAATTTTGAGCAAATTACACTCTTTGTATATTCTATTAAATCTCACTTTGTTGTTTAACATTTGTTTGGTTGTGATTTCAAATCACAATTCCACACCTTAATTCAAGTATGGTGTTTGGTTGTGATTCTCAAATGATGTTTTGAAAACTCTGCACAAAACACCTGCGTTGTTCTGTTTTTGACAGACGTGTTTTTCCTTTTGTTGGGGAAAATCTTGCTTGGCGGGACGTCCGGCCGGTTAACCGACCCGTTGTCTGGAACAGTAATTTTTTTTTATAATCGAAAAAAATATTTTCTGAAATTTTTAAAATTTTTTATGTGTTTTAAAATAATTTTGAGTTGCATGTTTAGTTATGAGTTGTAAATTTCTGTATCACATATCAAATGTCACATCAACAATTTCCCATTCAAATTAAAACTCTTTTCAAAACTATTTTCAAAACTCTTTATCAAACAAATTTTCTACACTCAAATCATAAATTCACAACACACAAACTTAAAATACAACTCATACTCTCAAATCACATTTACAAAATACAACCAAACGTAGGCTAATTGTCTCAAACAACTAGCTATACTTCGATTTAAGTTACAATTGAAGCCAATCGAATAATGTGGTTTTAAAAATTAGTAGATGTGGGGATATATTTTCTGAATACCAACATGTGGCATGGTGACGCCGACGTGTCAGCCGAGGTGCCACGTGCCCTGGTAGTTAAGCCGAGGTAATCTCGGAGAAGCCGAGGTCATCTCTGAAGATATCGGAATCCAAGATAAGGGACAAGAGTCCTAAGGCAAAGCGGGGACTTAACCAAGATAAGGATAAAGCTCTTAGGGAGTTTATCTTTATCTCTTGAAGAGTCCAGAGTAAACAGTAAATTAGAGTTCATAGAAGTCATACTTCTAGTGGGACTTGGATTGAGTATATTATAAAAGAGAGGCACCCCCGTGGGTCTAAGGTATGCAATTTATGTTTTGAGTATTCAGTTTAGTACTTGATTATCTTTGAGAGATATACTGACTTGATCGTCGGAGTGCCCCCGGGTGGAAGAACCACCGCCGGAGCTTTTTCTTTCTGTTACAGGTTGCTAAAGCCATCTATTCTGCCTGTGCTCTCCAGCTGATCACTAAACGAGCAGTGTGGTCAGATTTTCACCCACACAATTTGGCGCCGTCTGTGGGAACGAAGGAAGAATAGATGGCCAGTAACGGACAGTAGGAAAATATTGGGGATGACGCTCCCATTGGGAGTGGCAGACCAATTGACCTTGACATTGAAGGAGACAACCACAATGCAGAAGCCCGTGACCAGGGTCACAGAGAGAACGACGTCATCCCAGAAGGCGACACGTCAAAAAGAGCAAACCAAGGAAAGTACTACAATGAAGATAACCTCCAGGTATGGAGGGACAGGTGCCTACGGAGGGATGAGGAAGTAAAAGAGCTGGCGAACAAGTTGTCAGACCTTCAGTCAGTCGTCAACTTCATGATGCAGAATAATGTTATGCAGCCACCATACCCGCTGCAAGATACGCCGATGCCAGCAACCAACACCCAGAAGGGTGGAAGAAAAACAATCCCCGAGGTCCCTCAGCATACCAGGAGCGGAAGGCATTCTCATCGGCCTTCCAGGGAAGTCGGACGGGAAAAGCCGAGGCAAGAAGAGTCCCGAAGGACACACCACATGAAGAATCCAGACCCCAACGAACATCGACATGTTCAGGGGCAAGTACTCCACTTTGACACAACCCATGAAGAAAGGTCCAAACGGACCCACCACGAGGCCGAAAGCAGTGTACCAAAAAGATTAAAATCTAAAGACAGCCGAGCTCCAGGGAGGAGCAAAGAAGACTTAAGGGACTACCTCAAGAGGAGGCAACAGAATGTAGAAGCCGAGGTAAACTCCCCAGTAAAACCGAAGACAGCCTTCTCGATGGAACTGGACAAATTCGAACCACCCAAGAGATTCAATATGCCGAGGTTTCAAATCTATGATGGTAAGTCAGATCCAAACTTTCATGTTGGGCTATACCTAAATTCAATGGCATTATATAGCGGGAACGAGCCATTGCTCTGCAAAGTATTCCCCTCATCCTTTGGGGAAATTGCATCTGATTGGTTCCATAAGTTACCAAAAGGAAGCATAAAGACATGGGAAGGCTTGGCCGAGATGTTTGTGGCCAGGTTCGTGACCAACAAGCTGCAACCCCTGAGGGTTGATGCTTTGATGGCTCTAAGAATCACCAAGGAAGAAGGCCTTAGGGCCTACGCGAAGAGGTACTACGAGGTGTTCAACCGAATACCCGAATGCAACCAGGAAGTAGCAGTCGTGTCTTTCAAGAACGGCCTGAAAGATGACTGCCCACTACGGAAATCTTTGGCAAAAACATTGCCAAAAAGCATGGAAGAACTCATGGCAAGAATTGAGAAATACGCCAGGGCCGAGGAAGATACATCGGGAAACAAGGAGGTGAAACAAGGAAAGGGAAACGGCTCGCCAAAGCGAGGCCGAATCAACAATGGGCCGACCAAACAAGAAATAGAATTGAGAAATAAACAGGCGATAACAACGGTATTCCGGATCCCAATCCATAAAATCTTAGATCGGATTCGAAATCAACCTTATTTCAGGGCTCCGGCAAGAGCATCGGGGGAATTCATGGAGAGGAACGTTGGTAGACGTTGTGCGTACCACAATGAAGAAGGACATCCAACTCAAGGTTGCAGAGCCTTAAAAGCACACTTGGAGGACCTGGTAAGACAAGGCCTTCTGAGGGACCTGGTCGACGAGGCCAGAACAAGGGAAGAGCAGGCAAGGTTGCCTCAAGCACCAGCAGCACCCCCTCCCCCAGCACAGCTACCACAAGCAGGAGAACCGAGAGTGGTTAATGTGATCCACTCAAGGGTCAACGAAAACGAAGTCAGAGGAGAAACCCAGAGGGTAAGACATTTACAGCATATCTACCAAGTTGGGGAAAAGAGACATCGGCCAGAAGAATGCCAAGGGCCAATGATAGCCTTTACTGAAGCCGACCTAGAACTGGTCCAACATCCGCATAATGATGCCCTGGTAGTATCCCTCCAGGTTGGGGAGTGCCAAGTAAAACGCATCCTAATAGATCAAGGCAGCTCCTGTGACATCATGTATGTCAGATGTTACAAAGAATTGGGCCTTCACCCCGATGACCTAGAACAATCAAGTGGCCCGATGGTCGGCTTTAATGGAACGCCGACATGGCCACTGGGTGCAACAAGTTTGGAGGTACAAGCCGGCACTAAGAAGATTAGGACGGAATTCCTGGTAATTGACACACCCTCACCATACAACATCATCCTGGGAAGACCGTGGTTGCATGCAATGGGGGCAGTTCCCTCGACGTTGCATCAACTACTCCGGTTCCCAACAGAGCATGGGATTGAAGAAGTCAGAGGGGATCAACTACAAGCCAAAAATTGCTCCATGGCAGCAATAAAGTCCACATGTAGTATACGGGAGCCAAAGAAAGCAGAAGTTGAAGATGAGGACATGGAAGTCCTGGAAGACGTCGGGAAAGAACCAGCCGAGAAAAGCGAAGAGGCGCTAAAGAAAATCCTCGTCTAGGAGGGCGACGAAGAACGATTTTTTCTTCTTGGCTCTGGCTTAGCTAAAGAAGAGGAAAAGGAACTAGAAGATTTTTTAAGGGCAAACATAGAGGCGTTCGCCTGGACACCCTATGAAATGCCTGGCATTGACCCCGAGGTCACTTGCCACAGTCTGAATGTCGACAGATCGGCAAAACCAGTGATTCAACGAGCCAGAAGGCCGACGTTATTGCACGTCGAAGCAGTGGAGGAAGAGGTAGACAGACTCCTTGAAGCCAGGGCCATCCGAGAAGTTCAGTACCCAACGTGGCTGTCCAACACAGTAGTAGTAAAAAAGAAGAATGGCAAGTGGAGGGTTTGTGTAGATTTTACCAGCCTCAACAAAGCTTGCCCCAAAGATAGCTTTCCTCTACCCAAAATTGACCAACTGGTGGACGCCACTTCGGGACATGAAAGGATGAGTTTTTTAGATGCATACAGAGGATACCACCAGATTGCTATGTACCCTCCAGATGAGGAGAAGACCGCGTTCATCACCCCGAAAGGCCTGTACTGTTACAGGGTAATGCCTTTTGGGCTGAAAAACGCAGGAGCAACCTATCAGAGGTTAGTGACAAAAATGTTTAAACACTTGATTGGCAAAACGGTAGAAGTTTACATCGATGATATGGTCGTAAAGACCAAGGAATCAAAAGGTCATCTTGCCGACCTAAAAGAGGTCTTTGACATACTCAAAAGATATCGGCTCCGACTCAACGCCTCAAAGTGCGCCTTCGGAGTTGGGTCAGGTAAATTTCTAGGATATCTGGTAACAAGAAAGGGCATTGAAGCCAGCCCAGACCAAATCAAGGCCATCCTGGAACTACAGAGTCCAACATCGGCAAAGCAAGTTCAAGTGCTCACTGGAAGGGCCGCAGCCCTAAACCGATTCATCAGCAGAAGCTCAGACAAGTGCAGACCCTTCTTTAACCTCGTGAAAAAAGCCACAGACTTCCTATGGATGGAAGAATGTGAAGCTGCCTTAGCCGACCTAAAAAAGTACCTGACCACAACCCCGGTCCTTTCTAACCCAGTCCCAGGGGAGGAATTGTTTTTGTACTTAGCAGTCTCTGAACACGCAGTCAGTGCAGTGCTAATCCGAGAGGAAAAAGGGGAGCAGAAGGCTGTCTATTATGTAAGCAAGACTTTGGCTAACGCGGAAACAAGGTACCTACCACTGGAAAAATTAATGCTAGCCTTGGTAATGGCCTCAAAGAAATTGAGCCATTACTTTCAGGCACACAAGGTTGTGGTTCTAACAGAGCACCCATTGAAGTCCTTATTACATCAAGGAGACTTAACAGGAAGGATAGCAAAATGGGCAGTAACACTGGGCCAGTTTGACCTGGAGTTTAGGCTGAGAACAGCAATAAAGGGCCAAGTTTTGGCCGACTTCGTCGCAGAACTCACACCTGAAGCCATCACACATCAGGCTCCGCCGAGCCAAGATGAACATTGTCCCAACAAGCAAAAAGAATCCCAGCAACAAAAGCAAAAGAAAGAAAAACTCAGACCGTGCAGCATCTACATCGGCGATTCATTCAGACTATTCGTCGATGGAAGTTCAAACCGCCAGGGAGCAGGAGCAGGAGTACTGCTGATATCTCCAGATGGAGAAATTGTAGAACAGTCCATCCGTCTGGGGTTCAAAGCCTCCAATAATGAAGCAGAATATGAAGCATTAATTGCAGGACTAAAGCTAGCAGCAGCAGCAGAGGCAGACGAGGTAATTGTTTTTTGTGATTCACAACTAATTGTTAACCAGTCAACAGGAGAATTTGCAGCCAGAGACGAAAGAATGTCGGCATATGCAAAGGAAGTCATCCGACTGGCAGCCCTATTCCAGAACTGCAGATTACTCCAAGTTAGCCGAGATGACAACACCCACGCCGACGCGTTAGCCAACCTGGCCAGCTCAATTCAAACTGGAAAAACAAGGACAATTATGATCGACTACATGTCGGCCCCGAGTATAGATAAACAGAGCACCGAACAAGAAACAATGTGCGTGGGCCTTGGACCAAGCTGGATGGATGCAATCATTGCATTCCTAAAAGAGGGGAAGCTGCCAGAAGACCATAAAGAAGCACATAAAATTAGGCTGAAATCGACCAGATTCAGTCTAACAGCGGAAGGCCATCTCTACAAGAGGTCCTTCACTGGACCACTTTTAAGGTGCGTACACCCTTTGCAGGTTGAAGATTTTCTTTACGAGATCCATGAAGGAATTTGTGGAAGCCATGCTGGGGGCAGATCGTTAGCCCATAGGGCCATTACCCAAGGGTATTGGTGGCCCTACATGCAAAAGGATGCCGAAGCCTATGTAAAGAAGTGTGAGCAATGTTAAAGGTTTGCACCTTTGATACATCAGCCAGCTGCCGACCTAAACCCAGTATCCAGCCCTTGGCCGTTTGCCCAATGGGGCATGGATCTGGTTGGACAACTTCCCCAAGCAACTGGGCAAAGAAAATATTTGCTGGTAGCAATAGACTACTTCACAAAATGGATAGAGGCAGAACCTCTTGCCAAAATCCGAGATGTGGATGTTAAGAATTTTATTTGGAGAAACATAATCACCAGATTTGGGATTCCAAGAGCAATAGTTGCCGACAACGGAACACAGTTCGACAGCAAACTTATCAAAAACTTTTGTGCAAAATTCAAAATCAAGAACTATTTCTCAACACCAAGTTTTCCTCAAAGCAATGGGCAAGCAGAGGCGTCCAACAAAGTAATCCTGGATGGAATAAAGAAGAGGCTCCAGGCAGCAAAAGGAAAGTGGGTGGACGAGTTGCCCAACGTACTTTGGGCATATCGGACTACGCCGAGAAGATCAACAGGAGAATCCCCCTTTGCCATGGCCTATGGCACAGAAGCAGTCATCCCATTGGAGATCGGCATCCCAGGGATCAGAACCCAGGGAGTAGAGAATGGCACCAATGACATACTCTTAGCCCGAGACCTGGATTTATTGGAAGAACGAAGAGAGAAGGCTGCAATTCAGCTCGCAGTATACCAGCAACAGCTTGCCAGAGCTTATAACAAGAAAGTCAATCCAAGAGATTTTCAAGTTGGCGACCTAGTCCTAAGAAAAGTCGTCGGGAACAAGAAGGATCCCAGGGAGGGCAAGCTTGGCCCAAACTGGGAAGGACCCTACAGAATTACTTCAGTATTAGGCAATGGAGCATATCGGCTTGAAGACAATGAGGGCAAAGCATTGCCCAGACCTTGGAATACTTGTAATTTGAAATTTTTCTATCATTAGATAAACATCATTGTTTGGCCGATATCATCAATAAAGTCTTTTCCGAATTCTTTCAACATGTATGATTGATAAAGTTATGCATGGATGTTTATTGAAGACATATCAAACTCAGGCAAAATTAAGCCGGGATTATTCCTTAATTCACTTGTTGAAATTTGTAGCAATTTACAAGTTGGAATTAAGCTGATTCCTTATCTTCACTTGTTGAAATTTGTAGCAATTTACAAGTTGAAGTTAAGCCGAGATTATTCCTTAATTCACTTGTTGAAATTTGTAGCAATTTACAAGTTGGAATTAAGCTGATTCCTTATCTTCATGTAACAACCCTCATACTGTTTACTGATTAATGACTGAATGATTACCGTTAATCATCGATTACTGCTAAATGGGACTGATAATGACTGATAATTGAACTGCCTAAGGTACTGAACTGACCGACTGAAAACTGGAATCGAATTGACTGAGTATGTGTGTGTTAAATTGTATTCTATCTGTTTGACTGTTTGATTATCTGTTCCTGTTTGTATGTTTAAATTGCAAATTGAAGGCCTTACCGACGGCCGAATCCGAAACCGATTAGTGTTCTATGATCCTTAGAATTAAGGTGATTTTATGGTATAATTATCTGAAAATTGATTGGGTATGATTAAATTAGATTAAAATAAGCCAATTAAAGAGTTTGCCATATTTACCAAATTGCCACCTGAGTGGCCCACTACTTGAGCCTTTTTGATCTCCTAATACACTCAACAAAACATTTCTTCTTCCACTTCCTGCACACAACCGACCTTAGAGAGAGAGAGAGGAGCTAGAAGAGTTGAGTTCAACTCGTTTCATTGTGAATTGGCTAGAATTGTTTGAAGAATTGAAGGTTGATTGCATATTTGAGCTCCCTTCTTGAACTACAAGACTAAAGGTAGCTCCATTGTCTTCTTATTCATGTTTTGAGTTGATTCTTGCATGGTTCATGTCATATTGATGGAGTTTAGAGCCAAAACATGGTTTAGATGTTGTATTGCAGCTTGGATGTTGCATGCATGTACATACATTGAAGTTTTGAGGTTGTAATCCATGTTTCCTCACATGCATGTCCATCTTTTGGTCATACTCCATGAGTTCATCTTGTTTTTGAGGGTTTGAGCTCTTTTGAAACAGCATTAAAGCTTTGAAAATGATTTAAGATCATGCATGTTGCATGTTCATATTGTTCTTGAAATTGGTTTGAAATTGGGTTTGAATTAAACACCCTTGGGCTTTGATTTCTAAAAATTGAGCTTTGAAACATGATGTTCTATGTGTTTATAAATGTTTTCCAGAAAATGGGCCCAAGAGGATTGGTTTTGATGCTTTTGAGCTTGGTTTTGAACCTGGAGCTCGAATCTGGGATTTCTAGATTTCAGTCGTCCGCTCGAGCGGGGGAAGTGCCGCTCGAGCGGGAAAATTGAGCTTCCAGCATCTTGCACTGTTTTACAGTCCGCTCGAGCGGAGGATTGGGCGCTCGAGCGGAGTCATGTCTCAAGCTCGAGCGGGCGTCGAGCGGGGATTTCACCCATCCAGTACTTTTACAGTACGCTCGAGCTGGAAAGTTTACGCTCGAGCGTGTACCTTTGTTGCATGACCGCTCGAGCGGGGAAACGTGCGCTCGAGCGGGACTCTGTTTTTCTGAAAATGCTTTTAAGTGTACATCTGTGCATCCTCATCCCATTCTAGGCATTCTTAGGCCTAGTTTAAGGCATCTTGTTGAGGATATAGATGTAGAACACACCGAGGAATTAGGGATTAAGTTATAATATTTCCCAACTGTATAGCTTAGTGTGTGTTCAACCTGTGAACTGTGTAGGGTTGGCAACTGGGGAGACACGCTCTAGCATACTGTAGCCCAAAACTCTGTGAGTAACAATTGTGTAAAGATATGTTCAACTGATATCTTTTGAATACTGAACTGAACTGTCTACTGAACTGGTATTATCTACTGAATGAATGTGTGTCCTTTATTTCTGAACTGTACTGTGGCATCCTTAGTACTTACTGTTTACTGTTACTGTTACTGCGACAGAATTCTCTGTCGGTTCCCTCGTGGAACCACTACTGTTTACTGACTGATGGCCATCATTACTGTTCGGTCTTTTAAGACCTACTGTTACTGTTATGCTAATGGATGTACCACATATGACTGTTTACTGTACTGAACAACTGAAATACTGATTGAATTGAACTGTTTTCATCACTGTAAGGACATTCATTCTAAACCCCTTTACGCATTATGTTATTCACTGGGCTTTAGCTCACTGCTCATATATATATGTAGGTGTACAGGCACCAGACCGCAGCTAGAGGCGTCAGGGTTACTCCAGTTTTGTCAAGCCAGCCTTTGTGCCTCACTGTGAGGTTCCGAGTTGCCATGCTATGGCTTGGGGGTGTTTTGTCTGCTTTTCCCCCTTCTGTACTGTTTTACTGTTTTGTACAGACGGAATGTTTCTGTACTGTTATGTAGGGTTGAGTCCCTAGTTTGTATGGATGTCAATATTGTACATACTGTTCTGTACTGTTTATGTGTGAATGTATGAAAAGCCTTTTTGCATACAGACTGTCACAGCTCAATGGACACTATTTATTTACTGTATTGGCTTCCGCCAGGCCCTGTACTCTGTGTTACTGTATTACCGTTCTGCAGGCCTTCGGTAATCTCGGATTACTGGCCGGTTACGGTGCTAAACCCATAGGGCCGGGTTTGGGTCGTGACAGAGTGGTATCAGAGCGATACTTATCACGAGTTATACCGCACACACGTGTCCAAATGAGCTATAGGGTGTCCTAGAAAAGTTATTAGGGCATCTCATGAGCATGATAAGTGTGTGGTTATGTTATGACTGAATACATACTAATGTGGTAAACTGTTAAACAAATGACTGCTTATGTTTAAAACTGTTATAACTGCTTATAGTGAAATGGACAATGCAAATGAACCTGAGTCCTCATCTACTGAGGCAAGAATGGAAAGAATGGAAAGAATGATAGAACTGATAACTGCTAGACTTGAGCAACAACAGAACCAACAGCCCCCACCTCCTCCTCCTCCGGTACAGCCGGAACCTAATGCGAATGTGGATGATGGGGATATTATTGCCCTCACCCATAAATTCAGCAAGATGAAACCGCCATCCTTTCAGGGAGGCCTCGAACCGTTAAAGGCTGAAGCTTGGGTGCTTGAAACAGAAAAATTATTTGAAGTGTTTCCGTGCTCAGAAGCAAATAAAGTATTGTTAGCTACCTTCACCCTACAAGAAGAGGCTAGAAGGTGGTGGATGTTGATCCGCGACGCAAATACTGTTATGACATGGGCTCAGTTCAAGGAGTCCTTCTTTGAAAAGTATTTCCCTCAGTGTGTTAGGGATAGGAAAGTGACTGAATTTGAACAGTTGAAGCAGGGCACAATGTCCGTTGCAGAATATGAAACCAAATTTACTGAACTTGCCCGTTATGCACCGCATATGGTAGATACTGAGTATAAGAAGGCCAGAAAATTTGAAGGTGGCCTTAATGTTGCAATTCTTGACCGAATAAATGTCTTGAAACTACCGACTTTTGTAGGTGTTCTCGACCGGGCATTGATGGCCGAGTCGAACATTGCAGCAGTGAAACAATCTGAAACACCAACAACTGAATGGCATGGAAAAAGGCAGGGTTTCAAATTCAAGAAAGGCAAGCACAACCCAGCCAATAAGAAACAGAACACGGGATCAATGACTAGCCCCAGCCAAGGGAGTGGGTTCATTCCACCCTGCTCTGTATGTGGTAACAAGCATAAAGGGGTTTGTCACAAATTATCTGGAGCCTGTTACAGGTGTGGCAAGGTGGGCCACATGGTTAAAGATTGCCCTTCTGCTCCTCAAGGCAATAGCAAAGCTGCAGCCAGCGGCGCAGCATCAAATGCTCCACCAAAGCCTAACCCTAAAGCTGCCGGGAAAGAGCCTGTGAGGCAAGGCCGAGTGTTCGCACTAGTACCGGGAGATGTGCAGAATACCGAGACCGTTGTGTCAGGTATTCTCTCTATCTGTACTCAAAATGCATATGTACTGATTGATTCGGGGTCTACACATTCTTATGTATCGCATGCTTTCTCACGGAAATTGAATAGACCCTTAGAACCTATGAACTATCTGCTAGCCGTATCATCACCCGTAGGAGGGTCCATGACATGTGCTTATATGTACCCTGCACGTGAAATCATTGTTGGGGATATGCATCTGTTTATTGATTTACTACCATTGAACATTGATCATTTTGATGTAATATTGGGGATGGATTGGTTACAAAAATATCATGCCACTATTGATTGTGTGACCAAGCAAGTTGTTTTCCGTCCACCTGGTTTGCCTGAATTTGTGTTTAATGGGAGTGGAGTAGTACCTCCTCCGTATTTGATTTCATCTGTGAAGGCTGTTAAACTAATTAGAAAGGGATGTAAAGGATATCTGTGTTCTGTACTGACTGTGTCTACTGATGATAGCGTTAAAACTGATGTGAATTGTATTCCTATAGTCAGAGAATTTCCAGATGTTTTTCCAGATAATCTTCCAGGAGATTTGATTGACAGGGAGATTGAATTCACCGTGGATGTGATTCCCGGAACACAGCCAGTTTCGAAAGCTCCTTACCGAATGGCTCCAACTGAACTGAAGGAGTTGAAAGTGCAACTGCAAGAACTGTTAGATAAAAAGTTCATCAGACCCAGTACCTCACCATGGGGTGCACCAGTTTTGTTTGTAAAGAAGAAAGATGGCTCACTGAGACTGTGCATTGACTACCGTGAACTGAATAAGGTAACTGTAAAGAACAAATACCCATTACCGCGTATTGATGACCTGTTTGATCAGTTACAGGGTGCTAAAGTATTTTCCAAGATTGATCTCAGATCCGGATACCATCAGTTGAAGGTTAAACCGGAAGACATTGATAAAACTGCTTTTAGAACAAGGTATGGACACTACGAATTTTTGGTTATGCCTTTTGGAGTCACGAATGCCCCTGCTGCCTTTATGGACCTTATGAACAGAATTTTTAAACCATACCTTGATGACTTTATCGTTGTATTTATCGATGACATATTGATTTACTCCAAAAGTGTAGAACAACATGAACATCATCTGAGACTTGCCCTGCAAACCTTAAGAGAACAGAAACTGTATGCTAAACTGTCTAAATGTGAATTTTGGCTTGACCATGTTATGTTTTTGGGGCATGTTGTTAGCAAAGATGGAATTTCTGTTGATCCACAGAAAATTGAAGCTGTAGTGAACTGGCCTAGACCAACAAATGTGACTGAAGTCCGAAGCTTTTTGGGATTGGCTGGATATTACAGAAGATTTGTCAAAGATTTCTCCAAAATTGCTCTACCATTGACTCAGTTAACTCAGAAGGGGACATCATTTGACTGGACTGACCAAAGAGAATCTGCGTTCCAGGAGTTGAAAACTCGACTTGTGACTGCACCAGTTTTGACCTTACCTACTGGTACGGATGGTTATACTGTATTTAGTGATGCTTCTCATAAGGGTTTGGGGTGTGTTTTAATGCAGAATGGGAGAGTTATTGCTTATGCTTCCCGACAGTTGAGACCACATGAAAAGAACTACCCGACCCATGATCTGGAACTTGCTGCAGTAGTATTTGCACTGAAAATCTGGCGCCACTACCTGTACGGGGTAACATGTGAAGTATATACCGACCACAAGAGCTTAAATTATTTCTTCACACAGAAAGAACTGAATATGAGACAGCGGAGATGGCTGGAACTGATTAAAGACTATGACCTACAGATATTGTACCACCCGGAAAAAGCCAATACCGTTGCCGATGCATTGAGCCGGAAATCGATTGGAAACTTAGCCTGTTTGCTTACAGGACAGAAAGAGTTGCTTTGTGACCTTGAAAAATCTGAAATTGAAATTGTTTTGAGAGAACAAGGTGGAATCTTAGCTGCTATTTCTGCTCAACCGGCACTGATTGAAGAGGTTAAAGAAAAACAGCAACTGGATGATTTCTTGAAGAAGATCATCGAGGAAAGAGAATCCAAACCGAGTCCGGGATTCAAGTTTGAGAATAATGTACTGAAATTTCAAGAAAGACTGTGTGTACCAAATGATACTGAACTGAAAAGAAGAGTTCTGCAAGAAGGCCACAATTCGAAATTGTCTATCCATCCGGGGAATACGAAAATGTACCAAGATCTGAAACAGAATTTCTGGTGGCCGGGAATGAAGAAAGAAATTGCCGACTTTGTGTCCAAATGTCTTCATTGCCAACAGGTCAAAGCGGAACATCAACGACCTGCCGGATTATTGCAACCCCTACCCATACCAGAGTGGAAATGGGAGCATATCACGATGGATTTTATCGTCGGATTGCCTCGCTCCAGAAAAGGTATGGATTCAATTTGGGTTATTGTTGATAGACTAACCAAATCTGCTCACTTCTTACCTGTCAAGACGATTTATAATGCGGACAAATTGGCTGTTATCTATATTGATGAAATTGTTAGACTGCATGGAGTGCCTGTGTCTATTGTTTCTGACAGGGATTCGAAGTTTACATCGAGGTTCTGGCAAAGCCTACAAACTGCACTGGGTACTGAACTGAGACTGAGTAGTGCCTATCATCCTCAGACAGATGGCCAATCAGAAAGGACCATCCAAACTCTGGAGGATTTACTGAGAATGTGTGTCCTTGATTTTCAGGGAAACTGGGAAAGCCATTTGCCCTTAGCTGAATTCGCCTACAACAATAGCTATCATTCAAGTATTGGCATGGCGCCTTTCGAGGCATTGTATGGCAGAAAATGTAGATCTCCGATTTGCTGGGCAGAAGTTGGAGATGGGCCTTTGCTTGGGCCCGAAATTGTATATGAAACGACTGAGAAAGTGAAACTGATACAACAGAGACTGAAAACTGCGCAGAGCAGACAGAAGAGTTATGCCGATGTTAGAAGACGGGACAGAGAGTACGAAGTAGGTGATCACGTTTTTGTGAAAGTGACACCGATGAAAGGCCAGACTCGTTTTGGAGTCAAAGGCAAGTTAGCACCAAGATACGTCGGACCGTATGAGATTATTGAGAAAATTAATCCGGTGGCGTATCAAGTTGCGCTCCCTCCTGAAATGGAGCATATGCATAATGTCTTCCACATTTCTATGTTGAGAGACTACCTCCGGGATCCCTTCCATGTGATTGAGCCTACTCGGATAGTGTTGAGTGATGACTACACTTACGAGGAACGGCCTATACAGATTGTTAACAGACGGATCAAGAAACTGAGGAACAAAGAGATCCCGCTAGTGAAAGTTGACTGGCAGAACCATGGTGGTGTGTATGCCACTTGGGAAAGGGAAGATGACATGGCCAAACGATATCCTGAACTGTTCCCACTGAACCCTGTTTTCTTCCAGAATGAAGGTAACACGAGTTTAGAGGACTAAACTCTTCATAAGGAGGGGAGACTGTAACAACCCTCATACTGTTTACTGATTAATGACTGAATGATTACCGTTAATCATCGATTACTGCTAAATGGGACTGATAATGACTGATAATTGAACTGCCTAAGGTACTGAACTGACCGACTGAAAACTGGAATCGAATTGACTGAGTATGTGTGTGTTAAATTGTATTCTATCTGTTTGACTGTTTGATTATCTGTTCCTGTTTGTATGTTTAAATTGCAAATTGAAGGCCTTACCGACGGCCGAATCCGAAACCGATTAGTGTTCTATGATCCTTAGAATTAAGGTGATTTTATGGTATAATTATCTGAAAATTGATTGGGTATGATTAAATTAGATTAAAATAAGCCAATTAAAGAGTTTGCCATATTTACCAAATTGCCACCTGAGTGGCCCACTACTTGAGCCTTTTTGATCTCCTAATACACTCAACAAAACATTTCTTCTTCCACTTCCTGCACACAACCGACCTTAGAGAGAGAGAGAGGAGCTAGAAGAGTTGAGTTCAACTTGTTTCATTGTGAATTGGCTAGAATTGTTTGAAGAATTGAAGGTTGATTGCATATTTGAGCTCCCTTCTTGAACTACAAGACTAAAGGTAGCTCCATTGTCTTCTTATTCATGTTTTGAGTTGATTCTTGCATGGTTCATGTCATATTGATGGAGTTTAGAGCCAAAACATGGTTTAGATGTTGTATTGCAGCTTGGATGTTGCATGCATGTACATACATTGAAGTTTTGAGGTTGTAATCCATGTTTCCTCACATGCATGTCCATCTTTTGGTCATACTCCATGAGTTCATCTTGTTTTTGAGGGTTTGAGCTCTTTTGAAACAGCATTAAAGCTTTGAAAATGATTTAAGATCATGCATGTTGCATGTTCATATTGTTCTTGAAATTGGTTTGAAATTGGGTTTGAATTAAACACCCTTGGGCTTTGATTTCTAAAAATTGAGCTTTGAAACATGATGTTCTATGTGTTTATAAATGTTTTCCAGAAAATGGGCCCAAGAGGATTGGTTTTGATGCTTTTGAGCTTGGTTTTGAACCTGGAGCTCGAATCTGGGATTTCTAGATTTCAGTCGTCCGCTCGAGCGGGGGAAGTGCCGCTCGAGCGGGAAAATTGAGCTTCCAACATCTTGCACTGTTTTACAGTCCGCTCGAGCGGAGGATTGGGCGCTCGAGCGGAGTCATGTCTCAAGCTCGAGCGGGCGTCGAGCGGGGATTTCACCCATCCAGTACTTTTACAGTACGCTCGAGCTGGAAAGTTTACGCTCGAGCGTGTACCTTTGTTGCATGACCGCTCGAGCGGGGAAACGTGCGCTCGAGCGGGACTCTGTTTTTCTGAAAATGCTTTTAAGTGTACATCTGTGCATCCTCATCCCATTCTAGGCATTCTTAGGCCTAGTTTAAGGCATCTTGTTGAGGATATAGATGTAGAACACACCGAGGAATTAGGGATTAAGTTATAATATTTCCCAACTGTATAGCTTAGTGTGTGTTCAACCTGTGAACTGTGTAGGGTTGGCAACTGGGGAGACACGCTCTAGCATACTGTAGCCCAAAACTCTGTGAGTAACAATTGTGTAAAGATATGTTCAACTGATATCTTTTGAATACTGAACTGAACTGTCTACTGAACTGGTATTATCTACTGAATGAATGTGTGTCCTTTATTTCTGAACTGTACTGTGGCATCCTTAGTACTTACTGTTTACTGTTACTGTTACTGCGACAGAATTCTCTGTCGGTTCCCTCGTGGAACCACTACTGTTTACTGACTGATGGCCATCATTACTGTTCGGTCTTTTAAGACCTACTGTTACTGTTATGCTAATGGATGTACCACATATGACTGTTTACTGTACTGAACAACTGAAATACTGATTGAATTGAACTGTTTTCATCACTGTAAGGACATTCATTCTAAACCCCTTTACGCATTATGTTATTCACTGTGCTTTAGCTCACTGCTCATATATATATGTAGGTGTACAGGCACCAGACCGCAGCTAGAGGCGTCAGGGTTACTCCAGTTTTGTCAAGCCAGCCTTTGTGCCTCACTGTGAGGTTCCGAGTTGCCATGCTATGGCTTGGGGGTGTTTTGTCTGCTTTTCCCCCTTCTGTACTGTTTTACTGTTTTGTACAGACGGAATGTTTCTGTACTGTTATGTAGGGTTGAGTCCCTAGTTTGTATGGATGTCAATATTGTACATACTGTTCTGTACTGTTTATGTGTGAATGTATGAAAAGCCTTTTTGCATACAGACTGTCACAGCTCAATGGACACTATTTATTTACTGTATTGGCTTCCGCCAGGCCCTGTACTCTGTGTTACTGTATTACCGTTCTGCAGGCCTTCGGTAATCTCGGATTACTGGCCGGTTACGGTGCTAAACCCATAGGGCCGGGTTTGGGTCGTGACACTTCACTTGTTGAAATTTGTAGCAATTTACAAGTTGAAGTTAAGCCGAGATTATTCCTTAATTCACTTGTTGAAATTTGTAGCAATTTACAAGTTGGAATTAAGCTGATTCCTTATCTTCACTTGTTGAAATTTGTAGCAATTTACAAGTTGAAGTTAAGCCGAGATTATTCCTTAATTCACTTGTTGAAATTTGTAGCAATTTACAAGTTGGAATTAAGCTGATTCCTTATCTTCACTTGTTGAAATTTGTAGCAATTTACAAGTCGAAGATAGGCCGAGGTTATTGCTTAAGTTCTCATAGCAATATGTGGGTTGTTTAAACCCTAGGGAAGATGCTTAACACTTGTTGAAATTTGTAGCAATTTACAAGTTTATGTTAAGCCGACGTATGATCACCCGCTGAGGTATACAGAAAGTTACAGGTTAAAATAAAGGCTAAGTATATTGTTCATTACTTGTTGAAATTTGTAGCAATTTACAAGTAGGTTAGACTAAGATTACCATTTAGTACTTGTTAAGAATTGAGAAGAAGCTTGCAAAGTTTACATTCCGAAATATATGTTCTATACTTGTTGAAATTTATGAAAAGTTTGCAGGTTAGTATCTTGCCGAAGTAAAAGTTTTATGGTTATACCCGAGGTATGGAACCCCAAGGAGATTGCACAAAGGAAGCAACATGAAGAAACATGCAAAAAATTTTCTAAGTACAAGACTATGCAAAAGCAGTCAACAGAATATCGCAAGATTAAAACATCCAGATAAAGAACTGTTGCAGTTACATATTGAAGAAACCACGTCGGCCAAAAGAAAGAGTTTTGCATTTTCCAGAAAGTAAAAAAGTACAAAGCGCAAAAAAAAAAAAAACAGAAAAAAAAGAAGGAAAAAAGTACAAAGGACAATTTTTTCAAGATTCTTCAGTATTAGCCACTGCAGGGACTGGGACCTTGGACGACTCTGGTGGTACCTCGTCGGCCACTTTTTCCGCTTGTATCTCGGCATCAATCTCAGCGATTGTTGACTCAACACTTCTTTCTAGCAAGAGAAGATTGGACGATAGCTGTCCAGTGGCAGTCTCCTTGGGTGCCCCCTCAACCTCATCACCCTCCTCATCCAAAGTTAAGTCCATAACCTGCTCAGCAGGAGGAGGGGACTTGGCTTCGGCAACATCCTTGGGTTTTCTCACCAAGGCCTCACCATCATCTTTTTCTTCATCTTCATCCACGGCGTCGGCCTCAGACTCTGATTCACCTTCAGGAGGAGGTGGAGGAAATGGTAAAGGAATAGCGTCGGCCTGGCACAATGGCGAGTCAGCAGGAAGATCAAGCTTCTTTATCAAGGACATCCAACCAAGGGAAAATCCCCTGTTGCATGCCTGCCTGACTTGAAGCTTGTAGTCTTCTGCGACGTCGGCCATGCCTTGAGCATAGGCCTTTTCATCGGCCTCTTTAACTTCGGCCTCTTTGGTGGCCAGAGCCTGCTGGAGTTCTTTCTCCGCTTGAGCCTTCCTAGCCTCAGCCTCTCTTTTCTCGGCTTCAGCTACTTTTTTAACGGCCTCAGCAGCCTCGGCCTTCTCAAGAGCTAAAGTTTGGACTTTCGTTGCAGCCTCGGCCTGATCCTCCAGTTTTTTCATTTTTGCTTCAAGAGCCCTTATCTCTCTCTTCATTGAAGTTGCTTCCCTCTTCATATCAACCAATCTTTGACGATTTTCAAAGGATTGCATTGAAAATGAATGGGCATGTTGGATAGCCTGAATGAAAACAGAAGTGTCAGAAAATTTTCTCAAAAAGAAACAGAAGGAAAAAACACAAATACAAACAGAAATACTTACTTGAGCGGAGTGTTGGAGCATAAGAGCGTAATTTTCATACTCACTAAGCTTGCCATTTCGCTCCAAGTCATTTGGTAGAAGAAGAGCAGTGCTAAGGGCGACAGCAACATTAATGTCGTCAGCACTTTCACTAGCCATAATGGGCCTATCCTCCAGGGATAGATCAGGGGCCCAGGGGACGTCGGGCTTCTTCGAAGCCGAGGTCGTCGCAGACGATGACCTTGGCCTCTTTGTTTGTGTAAACCCTGAGGGTTGGCCCTCAGCAGACCTCTTGGTTGAAGTAGAGGCTGATTTCTTGCTCTCTGCTAGTTTAGAAATCGGCAAAGCATCCTCAGCCTCGGCATCTATAGCCTTGGCCTTAGGCTGAGCCTTTTTAACTCTCTTTGGTTTGGGTGGGAGCATTGATTGCGTTGGTGCGGCTTCGGCGTCAGTTGGGAGATCGGCAAGAAGGTCTTGGACAACAGGCCTTGGACGAACCATTTCGGCAGTCTTTACAAGCTTTCTTCGACGTTTACGTTCAGAAATTGGTATTAAGTAGGGGGCCGAAGTTGATGGAAGATCGGCTGGGTCAGATGTGGACTCTTGATCTGTTCGGGATGTAGAAGCAGTTAAGGTTGTGGCTGTGGGTGGAGAAAGACTCTTCTTCCTTTTTCTTGGGACGTCGGGTAAGGTGGATTTGTATGTAGGGATGAAGTTTAGTAATACTGGGGCTTTTTCGTTTATGGATTGGAAGGCCAAGAAGTGTTTTCAGATCTGTTCCTGGGAAGAAGGATTGACGAAAATTTTTCGGTGGCTGATGAAGATCTGCAAAGAAACAGACGTCAGAAACAAAAAGTATTAAAGTCTTAAACAAAAACAACTAAGTGTTGACTCAGGGCTCTTACTCTTGCCCTCTGTAATTGTTCGAGGAAGAGGGTAGAGGTGGACATCTTCATCTGGGCCAAATTCCCAATTTCCAGAAGCAATGAGAAAATCATCTCCAGCCCCCTTGTTGGAGTCTGGGAGGTCGGCTATAATTTTGTACTGAGTGGATCTCGGCTTAAGGTAATAGACAAAACCCCTATCCTTCAAATCAAGAGGGCACATGGTATAACAATATTGAAGGTCGGCTAGGGTGATTCTAAGGTTTTCTTGCCTAGCTAAGGCAATAATACCGTTAATTACCCTATAGGAATTGATAGTAAGTTGCATGGGGTTCAGCTTATAGAAATGGAGAACTTGACGAAAAAGGGGATCAAGTGGAAGCCGAAGTCCACATTCGGTAAAAGCAACTATTGGAAAAGGCATTGTATGGTCTGTGGGCACGATGGTATCATTATCCCCAGCCAGCTTAAGATGAACGTCGGCTGGGATAGAGAATTCTTGCCTAAAGTATTCAAGTTTTGTTGGGGTATTTACCCTATGCCTCCCCATACCCATTATGTCGGCTTAAACTAAGATGAATATGTTTTCAGAAGATAGGCGTTCTTCAGGTTTCCCTAAAGATTAAGGGTTCTACAGACAAATCCCAAATCTATGAAGATAAAGATCGAGGGCACAGATCTGGGGCAGATACAAAAAAGAGAAAACAAAGACGAAGTTTCAGATTCAAGAACAGAGGTATAGTTCTCAGAAACAATAGAGATACAGAAAAAAATCAAGAACAGCGGCAAAGAGAATGATGAAAAAGCATAGAAGTTTAAGGCATAGCCACAAATTCAAGATACAAATAGATCCAAGGCTTCGAACAAAATCAGTAATGGCGACAGGCAGACAAAAGCACAGAAAGAGAAATTAACATTGAAGGGAATGAATCTTACCGGAACAAGTGAAGCCGGGGCAATGTTCGCCGAGCTCAGAAACTGGTTGCAGCAGCAAAAGAAGGCTTCGCAAGAATGAGGGATTAAGAGCAGTTCCAGAAGAAAGATTGAAGCGATAACAGATTCGAAGAAGAAAGAACTTACAGAGAGAGAAAACACAAGAAGGCAGAATGAAAAAGTGAAGGAAAGATAGAGGCAAAAGAAAAGTTTTGTCAAAAATGTGAAACGGCGGCAAAATTAGGGCAATCATTACGCCTAGGGTAACGCACGCGTCAGACGGCGCAGACGAACGAACAGACAGCTTCCAGGCGCGTCACCAACACGCTCCAATAAAGACGAAACACGTAAAAGAAACAGTTTGATATGCATGACAGCTCATGCGCGTAGGAGAGTACGACCGAAGCCTCGTTCTCCGAAGAGAACACGTCGGCTGAAAGTAGATAATCTTGGCAAAACAGTTTTTTTGAGCCATTACTCAGAAAAGAAGTAACAAAATTTCGGAATAGTTTCCATCACCTCAGAATGCCGAGGTAATAGAACCTAGGGGGCAGTTGTGGGGATATATTTTCTGAATACCAACACGTGGCATGGTGACGCCGACGTGTCAGCCGAGGTGCCACGTGCCCTGGTAGTTAAGCCGAGGTAATCTCGGAGAAGCCGAGGTCATCTCCGAAGATATCGGAATCCGAGATAAGGGACAAGAGTCCTAAGGCAAAGCGGGGACTTAACCAAGATAAGGATAAAGCTCTTAGGGAGTTTATCTTTATCTCTTGAAGAGTCCAGAGTAAACAGTAAATTAGAGTTCATAGAAGTCATACTTCTAGTGGGACTTGGATTGAGTATATTATAAAAGAGAGGCACCCACGTGGGTCTAAGGTATGCAATTTATGTTTTGAGTATTCAGTTTAGTACTTGATTATCTTTGAGAGATATACTGACTTGATCGTCGGAGTGCCCCCGGGTGGAAGAACCACCGCCGGAGCTTTTTCTTTCTGTTACAGGTTGCTAAAGCCATCTATTCTGCCTGTGCTCTCCAGTTGATCACTAAACGAGCAGTGTGGTCAGATTTTCACCCACACAGTAGAGAAACTAAAGTGTATGAATTCAATGAGATTTTTATAAAAATATATGACTGCCAAAAACTAAAGTAAAAATCTTGATAAAAATGCTAAATATAATTAATATTATCAAGTGATTTCTTCTCCATTAACTTTGGAAATGACATTATACAAATAAATCAAATTACTACTTCACTCAAACTCTAATGCTGTGTTTAATTAGAAGATTTGAGAAGGAATTTAGAAAAATAAAGAGAAAATATAGGTAAAATATAAATATATTTTATTTATATTTTACCTAATTTCACACATTTTTTTTTTTTTTTTTCAAATCCTTTTTTAAATTCTTCAACTAAACACAACATAAGAATTGACTAAAATAATTAAAAAATTAAGCAACAAAGTTTAATTAGATGTGAAGCGTGTGAGTGCAAAACTAATTCCTTCATTTTTCCCTTTTTTTTTTTGTTTAACTTTGTTTTCAAATTCAAACACAGAATAAATACCTAAAGGAACCCAACCCGAGCATGTTGTGGACTCACCATACAATTCGAATGGTTCAATAGGTAAGATTCGTTGGTTATTTTATCTTTATAAAGAATTATGTTAATCACACAAAAATAATCATTTGATCAAATCACATTTATATAAATACTAATTTATTTTTAAAATCATAATTACTTAGGTACCGTTTGATTAGAAAGAAAATTTGGTAGAAAGTGAAAGTAAAAGAAAATGAGGTGAAAGAAAAGAAATAGAAAAGAAAATATATTTCTTTCAAACATTTAATTAAGACGAAAATTTTGTAAAAAATATAAAAAAATTTAAAAATTTAGTTATGAATAACTCACCCATTTTATTTTTCTTATATATTTTTTTTTTTGTATTTTTTGCAAGAAATATTCCTCCACTTTCAAATAATTTTCTTATATATTTCACCACTTTCAAGCTAAACAAATTCATAGATTTTTTTTTTTTTTTTTTTTTTTTTCATCATAAGCAAACTAAGCCTAATATCATATGAATAATATGACTTCTTTTTTTTTTTTTTTTTTTTTGAAGACGAGAGCTATGCATTAACACTATGTTTGGATTGAGTGATTTGGAAAGAAAAGAAAAAAAATAGAGAGATATGTATAGGGCTGCAAATGAACAGAGCTGTTCGTGAATAGGCTTGAGCTCGGCTCGGTAAGAGCTCGTTCGAACTCGGTTCGTTAATTTTTTTTTTTTGCGTTCGAGCTTGAGCTCATTAAATTTTTAATAAACAAGCCCAAATATTTTAAAGCTCGGCTCGTTAGTTGGTTCGTTTAATATTTATTATTTATATATTAAATAATATAAAAATATGTATAAAAAATAAAAGAAATATGCTATTTATATATTTAAAAAATATAAATGTAAATAATAGTGGTAATAGATATTATTATTTTAATAAAATATGAACTTTTTTTAGTATGTTTATATATAGTGTATATATAATTGTATAATTAAAGTTTTAATTGTAACTTTAGTTTCATATGTAAGTATAAATTTATAAATTTTTTGGCTCGTTAAGGCTCGTGAACAGGCTCGAACTCGAGTCGAGCCTAAGTCAACTCGGCTCGAGCTCGGTTTGTTAAATTTTTATTTAGCCCGAGTTCGTTAAAATCTTAATAAACAAGTCCAAACATACTAAAACTCGGCTCGACTCGACTCGACTCGGCTTGTTTGCAGCCCTAGATATGTATATCTCTTATTTGTTTTGATAATTTAAGCAAAGAAAAATGGAGAGAAATAAGAAGAAATTGAGAGAAACTCATTTTTCTTATAACTCTCATTTTCAATCTTTCAAAAAGTAAAGAAATTAGGAGTGAAAAGAAACCAACATATTCTTATATTTTCGTAATACCAATTTTGTCCCTATAAAAATAAAAAAAATAAAATAATTAAAAAAATATAAAAAAATTATTTTAATAATATAACATAAAACATTTTTTTTTTTATATAAAATCTAATAAAGTAAAAAGAAAAGAAACCACAATCGCCTATTTTCTTTTATATTTTACTTATCCAAACTTAAAAAAAAAAAATTACAATCTAATCAATTCTTTTCTCTTAAGTAATCATTTATTTCCTGTCGGTTCCAAACATAGCGTAAACGATTAGTCTCTCTGATAGATCCATAGAAAGTCAGATTTGGGAGGGGAGAGAAGCCTGAGCCATATATAAAATGGAAGACTTGAGTCTTTATTAAAGTTGTATTCAACTTTTGATTATCATCACCTTCGAGTCTTTATTCCAATTCATACATCGCAGAGTTTTTGTGCTTGCCATGTGTTACTCAGAGCTTTTCTTGATCCTATCTTTCAGTGCACTCTATGCAAATCTTTAACGGTCGTTTCCTTCTGGGGAAGCTCAAATGGGAGCGAGTAAAGACTCTGTCGTCTCCTCCAGGTTGAAGAGGGAAGACTGTAAACGCACCAAACATGACTCTGTTTTCTCCGAATGGAAGGTCTCTCTCTCTCTCTTTCTCTCTCTCTCTCTCTCTCTCTCTCTCAATTTCGCAAAAACAATTACCATTACGAGGGACCCTTGTTCAGATGTCCCAAAAACAATGAAAGAAATTTGGGTTTCTGAGATTTTGGTTGTTCTTTTTTGGTTATCTCTGAATTACGATACAAGTTAATAAAAATTTCATTTTTTTTGGTTTTGTTTTGGAATTGAAGTCATCTTAGTCAGCATCCTATTTATGCAACTTTCAGTGGGTTGCAAGAGAGATCTGTCATTCATTCATGCTTCATGTGCCAGTGTTTGTGAAAATGGGTTGGTCTGTTTTTCTGTATTGGTGAGCAAACTAATCTTTTTGATTTATGCTCACCAAGTGAATGTAAAAATGTCGTAGAGAGGTTTTGAAGACTGGTTTTATGGGTTTCAGGAAGGACTTTTCAAATGAGCTACAAACTGCTCAAAATAAATGAAATTTAGGAAATTGTAGCCAATGGAACTGTTTTACATCAAACAGGATAACAAAAATATCTTTCTTGGTAACTGTGAACAGTGGCAGCTCCAAAAAGATTTGCCACTGGGAGACATTTTTTTGCCAATCAATAGAACTAAATTACAATATTATGAAAATTACACCAAATTGAACATTCAAGGAATGAAAGTCTAACACAGAATCACAAATATACAATAAATAAACCCAACAAATATAAGAAAGAGCTCAAACAAATACAAGGAATACGTAGGTGAACAAAATCGATCCTCTAACCTGCTAGCGAGATGCAAGGACTCTTGTTCACTGGACTACTTCGTAGACATTCAAGCATTTAAAAAATAAGTCAGATTTGAAAGTTAGTGATAGAGCAAAACAAATTTTTTTTTTTTAGGCTAGACATAAAAGGGTTGTTCAAAATTTTGTTGAAATGAGCTCAAACCAACAGCTCATGGTGTTCAAAAATTTTTTTTTTTCCCCAAAATGACAAAGTGGCACCAAGGTGTGGAAAAAGAATTTTGAGAGATGACAAGTGGTGTTTAGGGTATTGGAAAAAAAATCAAAAGTGTCAATGACATCTAAAACTTATACTATTACTGGTATTATTTTTTATTTTTTGAGGGTATTCTGCAGAGGTCTGTTACTTTATCCTGCTTCATGTGCCAATATTTGTCAAAATTGGTTGGTCCGTCTTCATACATGGTGAGCAAACTAGCACGTGGGAGGACTGTTAACGCTCACGAAGTATATGTACCAATGTCATAGAGAGGTTTTGAAGACTGGTTATATGGGTGTTTCAAAGACTTTTCAAATGAGCTACAAACTGCTCAAAATAGATGAAAATTATGAAATTTTAGCTAATGGAACTTGATTGCATAAAAAAAGGATTACAAAAAGAATGTCTTTCTCCGTAACTTGGAAGTAGTTTGAATACTAAAATGCACATATGATTTCTGGTATATTGTATTTCAGCTATGTATTTCTTTGTTCAGGTTCTCATTGGGCCTTCTGATTGGGAAGACCACTCCCTGGGGAAGGAAGGAGCAGAGAGATACAGAATTCATAACCTCCCGAATTGTGCCTCATGTTCAGGGCTCTATGAGCTTGGAATAGTTGTACTACACACCCGTTCAGGGCGTGAGACTAGTAAGTTTGATCCAGACCGTATAATTCCTGTTTATGTTGGACAAGCTGACAATGTTAGGACTAGACTACAGTGTTATGGGCGTGAAGGCGCTCATTTGGAGAATGGGAAATCAACTGGTGAGCTGAATGATTCTGTCCTACAAGGGCGTGGATTGTTTTCGGAGATTTTCTCAAGAGGCTACTCTGTTGTGTATAGATGGGCCCCTGTAAGTACATATTCCTTTTTTTTCATTTCTGAATTGCTTGATCTTCCTTGGGTACTGTGGTTATTTGCACTTTTAATAGGTGATGCATTCTGTATCAAATAATATGTTGGGTACGATATACACTACAATAAGATCAATTGAAGTTTGGCAACATGATAACAAGATCTGTTATGAATCATGATCAAAGACCGGTGATGATGTAATATTCTTCTTAAGTTCATTATTTTCCTGTAAAATTCATGTGGCTATGCCAAATGAGATGTTATATAAACATTTCTCTGTTCTTTATGTTGAATTCATTGGGATTGCTCTATAGGGGACTTCTAACTGAGAGGCTTGTTGGGCAAGAGTGCATGTTTAGAAAATCAGAATTAGTTGCTTCTGAAGTGCTTTTGCTTTCCAACCCAATAAACAAATTAATAAATTAACTTTATGTAATTGCTGTTGTGCACTCGTAATTAGGGGTGGGCATCGTGTCGTATTGGTTGTATTCATGTCATGTCATTTCGGATTCGTGTCAAAATTACTTTACGTTGTTGTGTGTCATGTCATTTTTGGTCTGTGTCCGGATCATATTGTGTTGAAGTGTTATGTCAAAAAAATTCATTTTTAGTTAAAATTAAAACTACAAAGTGTATGGCAAAATTAAATTTTTTCCCCATAAGCTAAATTTCATGAAATTAATCTCTACTAGATAAAATTATTCATAAAAATGTTTGACTTCAACTCAATTCCATTTCTGCAATTTTTTATTTTAAAAAATTTGTATTATGTTTTATTTATTAGATCGACTCTAAAATAGTAGACAAAAAATACAATATCTTAAATGGCAAAAAAAAATATTTCCTTAAAATCCTATTATATATATTTTATCCAAATAGATGGCATTACCTAAGAGATTCAAAAATATTATGGCATCCTTTAGTGGAACTAACACTAAAATGTGTAACTATTTCTCATTAAATGGGTTATGTGTATTAACTTCGTGTTATGTAGGTTCAACACCAACTTAATCTGTTTAATGTTCATGTTACTAGGTCTTTTCATAATCATTGGAAAAAGGTCAACCCTAACTTGGTAACATCGTGTACAGTTCTTGTCGTGTTGTGTTGTATCAAAAATTTCGACCCTTACTTGTAATAGTGCCAGCGGAACAAGTGGTACTCAGAAATTTAGTATATCACATGTAGTTCTTCCTGTCTTCGAAAGAGTTCTGAGTTAGCAAGCTGGCTGAAGGGATCATGGAGTAAAGGGCCTATTTCACATATATGTGGAAATGAAATATATACACATACAAACAGACAGACATGGACATATATGATAGTGTAGTCATATATGTAAGATAAATTGATAGAGAGAGAATAAATTGTATGTATTATGATTGATATATGAATATGTTTACAATGATTCCTATATATAGAAGAGTAGAGTAGGTAGGTGTGTAGTAGGTGGTAGTAGGTGGTAGTGGTAGGTGTGTAGTAGGTGGAGTAGGTGGTAGTAGGTGGTAATGGTAGGTTTTAACAGCCCCCCGCAAACTCAAGGGGGATAGGAACTAACCAACTTGAATTTGGAGAGAGTAACAAAACAAGAAAATAGACTAATACATAAAATAAAAGAGGATAGTAGACACTATATAGTCGTGTCAGACCGTTGTAGCAGATAATGTCTGGACAGTTGACGAGGTCACACCAGACTGATGGAGAAGCTAATCGGAATCAATGTCGGGACAGTTTATGGGGTCATGTCGGACCGTTGTAAAAGCTAACCGGAATCAATGTCGGGACAGTTTTATGTGGTCATGCCAGACCGTTGGAAAAGTCGCACCCTCAAAAGGTGTGCCCAATCTTTCAAAAGGCGTGCCATCAAAAGGCGTGCCCAATCCATAAAAAGGTGTGCCGGACATTATGGCGATGCGCGTGACTACCTTGGCTTGCGCGCCCATGTTGTCGTCTAGCGCCGAGCGGCGCACGATGCGCGTGTCTGCCTTGGCTATTTAACCAAGACGGAGGCTGAGGCTGAGGCTAAGACAAAAACCTGCTAAAAACCTCTGAAAAACTCTTCGTTTTCTGAGAGAGATACTCTGTAACACTCTGTTGCCCATAAAATGGCCTCTTCTTCCCGTGGATTGCTCACTCTCTTTCCAGACCTCAACGAGGCCACAAGAGAAATAACTGGTGCGGTGGCCCTTGAACCTCAACCAAGCGCCTCTGGTTTTGCGCCGTTGAACTTTCCTATGCGGTCTGTGGAGCAAAAAATGGCAGTGCAATCGGATGTTGAGGCCAATCAGTATACATTGAAGTCATGTGTGGAGACCATGACTACGGTTACAAACTTGTCACACCAGCTTCAGAGTAAGACAAATGAGGTGCAGCAGTTAAACGCCCAACTGGCTCTGCTCCAGCGCATGTATAAGGATGCGCGAGCAGAGATAAGTGTGCTGAAAGCAGAAAATAAGGAGCTGAAGCGGAAGGCCACCGTTATGTTCCGATTTGGAGGTTCGCCATATGCTGTAGTGGAGGAGCAGGGGGGAGTGAACGTGCTCGGCGGCGTGGGAAACACAGAGGCAGCACCGTCAAGGGCCGTCCAGGACGGAGGCAAGAAGAAGAGACCAGCAGCAGAGTAGAGAAGAAAAATCTCGCCTGTGGATGTGGTTGTTTGGGTTTTGGTTGTTTGTTCGTTTTGTTTTGTTTTTTTTTTTTTGTGATCGGGGTTGATCCCCAGCATGAAGAAATGACAAGTTTGTGGAATGTTATTTTGTGTTGTTGTTTTGTTTAAAAAAGAAAATAAAATAAAAAAAAATAGATAAAAACAAAAAAATATTTTTGGATGGGTTATTTGAGAAAGAGATATTATTGTAGAATGGGTATTTGAAAGAGATTAAAAGTGGTTTGGAGAAAATAAATAAAAATAATGAATTTGGAATCAAACGGAGGAGAGAGAGGGGACAAGCCCATATGATAAAGTAGAGAGAGAGGGTATTGGGTTTGGAAAGAAAGAGATAAAAAAGTGGAGCATCTCTGCTTCACATGTCTCCACTGCCGGGAGTGCGTCTTTGAAACTATATGCTGGTTTTGATCAAAACCGTGGGCCAAATTACCACCCACGTGAGTCCACTTCCCCATGTACCAACATCAATCAGCTCATCTTTACCTCCCAGCACAAGGCCATGTAAACTCCATGTCCTTTAGTGATTCTGTCTGCAGTGCTATAGCCTCTCTCTCTCTAGAACAGAGATAGAGGGATGCTGTTTATAGGTGTGCAATCCGGATTGACGGGCTCCGATTATGGGATGTGCCATGTTCACTGTTGATGTTGCTGCTGGAGTCCATGCTCTGAGCTCCGTGATGGTGACTCGTGGTACAAGGGGTTAGTGATGCCGTTGGGGAAGGAGCTTGAAGATGCTGTCAGAGCTAAGTTTCCTCATGCCAAACTTAGCCAGGGCTATGGAATGACAGAGGCAGATCAGGTGGAAACAGCTTCAGAATATCATCACCGGTGAAGTTCTCATTTACACATTTTCTGATAAGCGAACGAAGGCATGCCAGAACAGGATCGAGTTCGGCGGAGGAAGGAAGATTGAGGAGAGACTGAAGGGACCAACAATGAAACCAATGGCAATGGGTGCAATTGTGCCCAGTGAACCCTTCTTGGGGTCAGCTGCTGTGGCATACACTGTGTATACCAAAGCAAAGGTGATAGTGATCTCCATGACCACACCTTGAACAGCTCCGACACCGGCCGCCACGCTGTGGGTCGGAATTGCCAAGCCTCCAGTGACAAATTTGAGTAGGTAACATGCCACAATGGAACCAACAAGTTGTGCAATCCAGTAAAAGATGCCGGTGAGGACGGTGATTTGTCCACCAAGAGCCAATCCGAAGGTGACAGCTGGATTTACGTGGCCACCGGAAATGTTGGCCCCAACGGAGACTGCAACAAAGAGAGCAAATCCAAACGGAGGAGAGAGAGTGCTTTGGGTGAGTCAAGGACAGCGACTCGAAGGAGTTGGGCGTGAAGGTGGTGGACTCGAAGAAATTTCAAGGTATGTGTAGAAAATTCTAGCGGACTAGGTTGAGGTCCGGCGGGCGGCCAAGGCGAGGTTGCCGCCCGCCGGTGAAGCGAAAAATACTAAATGCTTAACCTTGCTCTGATACCATGTAAGATAAATTGATAGAGACAGAATAAATTGTATGTATTATGATTGATATATGAATATGTTTACAATGATTCCTATATATAGAAGAGTAAAGTAGGTAGGTGTGTAGTAGGTGGTAGTGGTAGGTGTGTAGTAGGTGGTAATGGTAGGTTTTAACAATATATTACCAGCACATCTTACTGGGCTATGCTTAACTGTCTTGCAATTAAGAGCCCCAAATCCAATTATGTATCTAAGAAGCTTTGCATTGATTTTGGTAGATCAGAAGTCCCTAATTATCTTTCCCCTTTCCAAACCTTCTACAGATGAAAAATAAGAGGGATGCTGAAAAAACAGAAGCTCAGGTCCTTGATACTTTTGATTATGCATGGAACAAAGGCGGCAATGGTGTTCGCCGCCCTAACGATATCCTCAAAAAACTTGACAGAAGTACCGAGCGCAATACCAAGTTTCACGTTATTGTCAAGAAGCTTCAGACTTTTCGTCAGAAGAAAATGGGTATCAAAATTGAAGCCTGCAAGCCACTTCCGTGGGAAAATGTTTCGAACACATATTCCTATCAGGAGAACAATGATCTCTTTTCTCGGATTTTCAAAATCGGCAGATCACAGCCTAGACTGGTTCAACTGAGACATGGTTTCAACGAAGACTATGCTAGCATTTGTGGGGTGGCCTTGGGTCACGGATCTGTTTGCAGAAGGCTACCAGTTGAAGGAAGGAAAAGGTGTGCTGAGCACAAAGGGTTGAAAATCAATGGAAATCACCTCAAAGTTGAGTATCGAGCTTCGAGTTTCAGCCATGACACAATGAAGCCTCAACTGGTTGTAGATGATTGTCCTGTTGGCAAGGACTCCTTTCCTATTTGTGGAGTCGCCTTGGATGATGGCATTCTGTGTAGAAGACAACCAGTGCGAGGGAGAAAAAGATGCGAAGAGCATAAAGGAAGAAAGATTACAAAATCGTTTTCTGAGTCTAGAACAAAAAATAAACAAGGTCATTTATGTGATCCGATTTTGGAATCCAGTACCTATGGTTATGATTCCGAGAAAATTCTATCTAAAACCAGAAAGATGGGCACTACTTGTGGGGTTGGTTTAAAAGATGGGACCTTTTGCATAAGGCAACCTGCGTTGGGAAAAAAGAGGTGTGAAGAACACAAACGGATGAAGATTATTGGGTCCAAGTCTAAATTATTAGTTGCAGATGTTCCCAATGTGTTTGATTGTTCGGGTATCAATTCTTGTAGTGGTCAGAAAGTATGATGATAACACCTCTATGTATGACACCGAGGAATTTCATCAGACATATGTGGTGCTGCATTATGGAATGGATTCATCTGTTAAGTAATTCTGGGGTGTGAGCAGCACAATGGGATGAGAGGGGAATGAGCTTACCCGCCTATAAATTAAGATTGCGGCTTTTATTTTTATTTTTTTTTTTCTATAGAAGATTGAGTGACTGTGTCTCAGTTATTTTTAGATTGTTGTTGCATGTGAGGGTTTCTTCATATGCACATTGAATAATAAGTTAAAAGGCATTGTTTTACATTTATAGATTTGTTGTTGATTTGAATAAATTGGTCTTTTATGTTTGTAAATTTTAACCGTGTATTGTGAGATGTTATATAATCCTCTCGCTCTGTGAAAAAACTACACTATTATATGCTGAGTTTGTACTTCTGAACAATAATTTCCCTCTCCCTCAACCAAGAGTAATGTACACATGAAGTTGCTTCTGTTTTATCTTTCAATACACCCAATCGAGATGGACTCAAAAGCTTTAAGGGGGTAAAATTATTTAGCCCTATTTTGGGAGGAAAAAAATTATTATAAAACAAATTAATTTTACTTTCTATATTTTTGTATATATATATATATATATATATTTTTTTAAAAAATTAAAAAGTAATTAAAAAAATCAATTTTCAAAACATGCCTTACATTTTGGCGGAATTAAACTAAACTACACACTATTGGCATGTTTGATTGGAAGGATTAAAGCATAGGATTGGGATTATTAATCCGTGGGCCCAATCATCCTATGTTTGTTTTGACATTTTAGTTTAGGATTATTAATCCAATGGATAATTAATCCAACAAATTTGTAGGATTATTAGTAATGGGGTAGGGGTGGGATAACTAATACCACACTAATTTAATAGGATTATTAATACCTCACTATTAGTGTTGTGAATCAAACATGACCTATATACATATTTTTTTAGGGGACCAAACTGTTAATTTTTAGGATAAATTTCACTTTGCTCATGTGATTTAAGTCATGGGCAGTTACTCCTAACATTTAAAAATGATAGCACAAACCCCACGTGTGATTTGTAAATTAAGAAAATTGTTAACGATCATGAAATTTTTTTTATAAAAATGATCATAAAAGATTTATAACTTTTAAATTACCTTGATTAGTATATGGTGTTTTATTCTAAATGTAATCTAAAAATTACAAATCTTTCATGATCATTTTTATAAAAAACTTTTCATGATACCTAACATTGCTGGTAAATTAAAATGCCCGACAACTTCTGTTAATAGAATTTGTGCATGGACCTTTTTACCCTCTTTTTCTTCCTTTTACCATCATCTTCATCACCAATTTCCAAACCTCTACCCAGCCTTCCATCTTCGCTCACCTTGACCACCACCCATTTTTCTTCCCTTCCATACCATCACCATCGCTCATCTTCCATCCCCAACCGTTGCTGCCGTCTCCTCTCCCCTATCCCCGACCATCGCGACAGCCTCTTTTCCCACCCCTACCGTCACCATCGTCTCCTCTTCCATCCCCAACAAGCACCGTCGCCGCATCTCCCATTCTCGAGCATCGCCACTGGCCCCTCTCAACACATCTCTTCCCCTGAAACGGTATCCAAAGTCATTTTGAGAAATCAAGGCTATGCAAATCAGAACCAAACCCCAAATCATCTCCAGCAACATGCTCTGTATGTATCTATTAAATATATATATATATATCATCCCCAGCAACACGCTCTGTATCTATTAAATATATTATATATGCATATATTGATAATGTTATTGAGGTGATTATTCAATATTTTTAAAGTATAAATACCTGATACTTTATAAATTAGTAGACAAGGGTATGGATTCATGATTTATGTTAGGATGGAGAACAATATAGGGCTAAATAATTGGTGATTGACATGAAATTTGATTACATGGTGTTTCGGAATTATTGAATAATTTTCCTGTTATCCCAAGGGCAATCCAACGCGGTGAATTGAGTTAATAAAAATAATTTTATAAGGTTAAATATAATAATTAAAATATTTAAATTTTAATAATTAAAAAATAAACAATAATAATAATTATAAAAGTAAAAGAGATAGGGAGAAAAAATCAAATCCAGTGATTTATAATGGTTCGGCACGTGAGGTCTACGCCCACTCTTCAAGGATCCTCATTGAGAATTTTTTTACTATCAAAACGAATCAATACACTACCAAAACTTTACCAAACTTGTAGATTTTACACATATTTTACTCTGAACCTCACTCAATAATAAATGTCTCACCCTTACAAAATTCTCTTACAAAAAAAACAATAAACATAAGAGGTATTTCAACTCTCTTTTATAATAATTTTCTCTTAAAGAGTAGATATGAATGTGTAAGAACAATTACAACACTTAGAAAATATCAAATCTAAAAGTGAAAAAGCAGATAAAAAATAGAGCTTGATTATACAAAATTTTTCCCTTCAAATTTTTGATTTTGCTCCAATCAAAACACTTCTATATATACCTAAAAATATTTCCATTGAGAGAGGAGACGCTCCTCTGACAAATCACATGGAGGAGATCAGACGCTCCTTCATGTGGCGCTGCTTACAATTTCCTTTTCAAAATTTGCGGCCTGTGGCTTTTCTTTTTGCAAGTGAACATTTGAATTAATAGGCCATAGGTCGCTTTCGACGGATGGTATTACAAATTTTTTAAAATTTTTACCGTAAAATCAAAGGGTGCATAGTGATTTGCAACTTTTTTTATTAAAATATTTGAACAGTGTGATTTCTCCATTAAAATATTTATGTGTATAATAAAATCTCTTTAAATAGTATTTATATCAAATTTGAAAATATATATCCTTTTTCTAATCTTTGTAGCCGTTGAAGAGATTTTGAATACACTCTAATAAAAATAACCCACCACCACATGGGTGCATCAAATTTGTCAAATAATAAATAGTAAGAGCATCTCCAACGGTGTAGCAAATGTTTCACCAAATCTGAGTCGAAAATGGGTCATTTCCTTAATTTGATACTTCGCGCTCCAACGGTTCAACATCAAATCCATTTCATCAAATTTGCGCTGGGCAACCGGTTGGTTGACCGGCCGGTCGACCGGTAACAGCAAATTTTTTTTTTTTTTTTTTTTTTTACCTGTTTGAACCTTTTTTTTTGAATTTTTTGAACTTTTGGTGGTCGACCGGGTGGTCAACCGGCCGGTCGACCGGGTGGTCGACCACCTAGGCAAAATTTTTTTTTTTTTTTGAATGGTTTGAACCTTTTTGTGAACTGTCTGAACTTTCTCCGGGGCGACCGGTTGGTTAACCGGTTGGTCAACCGGATGGTCGACCCGTCCCTCTCATCCCAACGGTTAGGAACAGTGCTTTGGTGAAATGCTTCGCCTGCACTCAGTTTGGTACCATTTTTGCTGAATTCTGGATTTGATATCGATTTGGTGAAACCGTTGGAGCGTGAAAAAGTGGATTTTTCATCAAAATTTAAATCTGATGCTGGGTTTGGTTCACCGTTGGAGATGGTCTAACTAATCGATTTTATCAAAACGTGAATAGTAAAACTTACTATTTAAGCATAGTAACTTCCTCAAAATTCAAACATGCATAGTAACTTGCACAATAAAAAATATATGATGCAATTGAAATCTATTTTGATATTTTGTGTCAAATGATTGTAAAATATGTACATTAAAAAATTACAATTTACCAAATAATATTTTAGATTTCATCAAAATTAAACCACATGATTAACAATCTCTCTCTTTTTTATGATGGCAATATTTACATGACTTTGACACAAAATTTCACAAGAATAAATGCAACATAAAAAATATTCAACAATCATTTATTAGTATTATATTTTCTGCCCCTTTATTAACAAATTCTTTGTTAAATGATTTATATATAAATCGTATTTCTTTTTTTCCTTTGACATCATCAAAATAAAAGGTTAATATGGATATGAAGAATCAATTTTGAAATAAATGCAACAAGAAATATTTAACAATAATAATGCAAGCATTTATCAAAAAAGATCTGTGGGAGTGACAAGTACCTCTTATCTTTATTGATTATTTTTTAAGAGAATTTTGTAAGGGTGAGATATTTATTGTTGAGTGAGGCTCATCAGATAAAAGTAAGACTTGTATAAAATTCACAAGCTTAGTGAAGCTTTGGTAGTGTATTGATTCATTTTAATGGTGAATAAATTCTCGAGGAGGATCTTTGAAGAGTAGACGTAGGCCCAACGTGTTGAACCACTATAAATCACTGTGTGTGTGTGTGTCTCTTTCTCTTTTACTTTTATATTAATTATTATTTCTTTATTTTTTATTTATTAAAATTTGAATATTTTGATTATTATATTTAATCTTGTGAAATTATTTTTATTAACCCAATTCACCCATCTCTTGGATTGCCCCTGGGATAACAAGTGGTATCAAAGCTTAGGCTCTTACATTTAACTTAAACGTCTAAGAGTAGATCATGGCAACCAATTTTGGTGCTTATTTTGCTACAAGTCAATTGCCCTCTAGACCACCTTTTTTGATGGCTCAAATTATACCTCCTGGAAAGGAAGAATAAAAGTTTTCATTCTAGCTTTAAACTATGAGCTACGGAGAATTATAGTCAATGGTCACAGAATACCCTCCAAGACCATATGAGGACGAATCTTGCCCAAGGAAGAACACGAATGGGACAATAATGATTTGAGAAGCATTCAAATGAATGCCAAGGCCATGAATTTCTTATTTTGTGCTTTAGAATCTAATGAGTTTAAAAGAATCTCTAAATGTGAATCAACCAAGGAAAGTTGGGATAATTAAAGACGCATGATGAAGGGATCAACTATGTTAAAGAATCTAAAAGTAGTATATTGGTTCATGATTATGAGTTTTTTAAGATAGAATCCCATGAATCTATTTTTGAAATGTTTTCTAATTTACTAACATTATTAATGTTCTAAAATCTCTTAGTATATCTTATGCTAATATTGAGTTGATGAGAAAAATTCCCATATCCTTGCCAAAAAATTAGGAGTCAAAAGTGATTGTTATTCAATAAGCAAAGGATTTAACAAGGTTGAGCATGGAAGAGCATTTGGGGTCTCTCATGACCCATGAACTTGTAATGATGAATGGAATCAAAAAGAAAATTAAAGCAGCTTGGGGAGATGATAAATGTTGCTCCGATGAGGAAAGCAACAATAATGAAGCATCTCACCTATGCCTAATGGCAAAAAAAGATGGTGAGGTATGTGATTCTAACAATGAATCTTGTTCTTTTGATGAATTAAAATCTACATTTGAAGATTTACATGATGAATTTAGAAAACTGGGTATTAAAAATATTGCTCTTAAAAAATTACTTTTAAGTTCAACAAAAGAAAAAGAACCTTTATTTAATAAAATTGAAGTGTTACAAAAAGATTTTTCTGAGATAAAAGAAGAAAATGACATTTTAAAATCAAAAGAATCTCTTATTTTGAAAAAAAGGAACTAAATGATTTGAAATTTGAAAATGATATTTTGAAAAATGGAAATGAAATCTTGAAAAATAAAAATGAAGTCTTTAAAAATGAAAATGAAACTTTAAAAAATAAAAATGAAAGTTTAAAAAAGGAAAATGATTCTCTCAAGAATTCTTCAAGTGATTTGAAAATTAAAAATGATTCTTTAAAAGAAAAAAATGAATATTTAAATAAACAATTTTCAAGTTTACCCCTGAGGAAAAGAAAATTTAAATAAATTATTTGAAAATCAAAGATATATTTTCGACAAAGCCAGTATTGGGTACAAATCCCACAAGAAACAGATGTTTTATAAAAATTTCTTCATTATTTAGTAATCTTAATATTGTACGTCATTATTGTAATAGGAATGGTCACTCAATTTTATCATGTCAATATAAAAAGAGATTACATGGAACAAAAATGAAATAAGTTCCAAAATCAAATAGTTCTGAAACTAATAGTCACGGGCCCAAAAAGATATGGGTACCAAAATCGAATACTTAATTTGTTTTGTAGGTGTTTCAAGGCTAAATCTGATAGAAGAAAATGGTACTTGAACAGTGGATGTTGGAGACAATATTCACATCTTCTCGGATGAACAGTAATCATGCAATATTCAGACACAACAATAAATAATTGGTATAGGTAGTTTTGGTAAAAGTTGGTTTCCAAATCTAAAAATATTTTATTTGATGATAAAATTTCTACTCTCTTGCATATATGAATATCTTATTCCAATACATACATGATTGTCATGCCATACCATGCCATACCACGCCATACATACATTATACTTTGACCATGACACAAATCATTTGAGCCACGTAAAGGTAGAGGAAAAGAGAAGAAAACAAAGTTATTACTATTTTGATGTTTTGACTAAAAAATTGTTATATTGTTTTTTATGTGTGCACAGAATGTTTGAAAATTTGTGATTTAATTTCAACTTTAATTATTTTGATTAAGTCACATTATTATTAAGGTGATTTTGATGATGTAGTATATTAATATTTTTCATGTGAGTTGATATTTGCTTTATGTGTTACATTTTGAAAAATCCGAAAATAGCATTATAAAATCTTAATTGATCATGGCACCTATTGAAATCTTTTCATCTTTTGAATTTATCTATTTTATTAATGATAAAAGATGAGAGTTAAATATAACAACATTTATTATGTGCTTACTTAACTTGATATGATTACATTTTATACATCGTATGTTTCATGTGATTGTTTTATGATTGCTATATCTGTACAAAAAATCACCATAGAAAAAGGAGACACCAATTTAGGGGGAGAATAATTTTGCTAAACACATTTGTTAAACCCCTTTGAGATGATTTATGTATGAAAGAAAATTGAAGATTGAAAATTTTCTGACTCATGAATTAAAAGTTTTCTAATACACTCTTGAGCTCTTGTGATAAATTTCATATGTTCTTTCACATCTTTTGAACTAACATATATTTTCATTACAAAGATATGGAAGGGATTGATTATTCATGGATTTAATTATGCATCATATGATTTGTAATGTATATTCTTTGATGATGAATGAAGAGAAATATGCTCTTTCCAAAAAGGGAAAAAGAAAATCATGCGTATGCTTAAATTTGTACTAAATCTATTGATTTCATGATTTTTTAGGCATATGAACTGTTATATGCTGGACATGCCTTAGTTGTGGAATTACCTTAGCTCCATGAGATTATAATGAGTTTAAATTATTGTGAGCAATAATAGGTATTCTAAGTAATGTTTGTGTTATGATTGTTAAATATCTTAGACTGCATCAGTGACATTTGGTATTAAACATATGAGCTTGCTCTTTCATTGCTATATAATACTGTTATTATCTATTGTGTCCATTATTAGTATGAGCTTGAACTATATTTATCTATCTACCCATTAGTAACATTGAAATGGATGATTATGTGAGACATCATGAGACTTGCCATCTTTAAACATCATCACTTATTGGTATCATCACTCATTTTTTTTTTCTATTGCATAGATTTGTAATTGCTCATTGATTTCTCACTTAGTAATCTAAATATTTCTATATAATGTTTATATTTAAAAAAAAATTGTGATATATATTTTTTTTATAAATTCCTTCTCTCTCTCTCTCTCTCTCTCTCTCTCTCTTTATATATATATATATATATATATTTCTCTCTCACTCACCCACTCTCGTTTCCTCTCATTCTCAGACACCATCTTCATCACCACCATCATCTACCAACTTTATCGCTACTATCATCCGACATTGTAACACCACCCGAGGTGTACTCAAGCACTAAACTGTTTGGACTCTCAATTTATTCGATCTAGTCTCACGAGTGCAATGTGAAAAATAGATGAGAGTCTAGATTTGACAACTTCATAGAAAATTTATTTTATTGTAAAAAAAACTTTTGCTAGAAATGGACTGCGTCATCAGATCTCGAAGTCGCCACCTAATATTTTGAAAAAATTAGAAAACTCGTGACTCGTGCCAAGGCCACTGTTCATCGTAATCAAGGATGCTTGGCTTGAAACCTTAGGTATGAAGGTGGGAAGGTCATTAATTGAACACCCTCGCTCATCTGATCAAAAGAACGGCCTCTACTAAACCATGATATGAGTTTTATTGACTTTATATGTTCATATTCCAATTATTAATAATGCTAAAAATTACTATGTGAAACAATCAAGTATAGGAAATGTCATTCATTTTGGAGCAATTCGATTTCATGTATTTTTGAAAGAGTTTTGAAGATGTACAATTCAAAGAAGTTGAGTTTACAAGCATGAAAATTGTTAATCATATTGTTTAATTTTGATGATGTCTAAAATATTATTTGCCAAAATTTAGATTTTTTAATATACATATTATTTGACACAAAATAAAATCTATTTAAAATATATGGTACATATGTTAAATATTATTTAAATGGAAATATTTTGAAAACTTTACTATTCACTTTTTGAAAAAAAATAAAATAAAAATTAGGGTGATCACTATTCATCTTTTGACAAATTGATTGGTTGTATTATTTTGACAAATTTGGTATTGATGGGTTGTTTTCTTTTGACAAAATTGATATGAAGTGGAAGGATATATTTAGTTTAAAATCTCTACAACATATACAATAATTTAAAGAGGGCATATATTTTCAGATCTATCATTTATATCATTTAAAGAGATTTTTCTGTGTATGCAAATATGTGATTAGAATATTATATACATATATATATACATGATATTATATTAAAAAATGTTGATTAAATTATATATACAAAACCTTGGTGATTTGCCTGTACTGTTTGGCAAAGAAAAAGTGGATAAAGAAAATGTAATGTTTGATAAAGAAAAAGTGGATAAAGAAAATATAATGTTTGACAAAGAAAAAGTGGACAAAGAAAATATTAGGTTTGACAAAGAAAAAATGGACAAAGAAGATACAGTTTTTGACAAAAGTAAAGGGTGCCACATGATGTATTTTAGATGCCTTTTGTCAAGGAGCGTGCCTATGTAATTCATGACGTTAGCAAGGAGCGTCTTACCTCCAACGGGTATATTTTTGTGTATAAATAGAAGTGTTGTGTGTGGAGAAAAATCAAGAACTTGAAGAAAAATTTATGTGTGCTCCAAAATTTTTAGTATATTGTATTATGATATTTAACTTTCAGATCTAAGGGTAACCTTTGTTTTTACACTTTCATATCTACTCTTTGTGAGAGAATTATTGTAAAAGAGGGTTTAAGTACCACTTATTTTTATTCATTATTTTTGTGAGAGATTTTTGTAAGGGTGATGCATTTATTATTGAGTGAGGCTCAATAGATAAGAGTAAGTCCTGTGCAAAATCCACAAGCTTTGTGAAGACTTGGTGGTGTATTAATTTATTTTGATAGTAAAGAAATTCTCAAGGAGGTTCCTTGGGGAGTGGACGTAAGCCTGGCGTGCCAAACCACTATAAATCTCAGTATTTGATTTTCTTTCTCTATCTCTCTTATTTTTTTTCATATTGATAATTATTATTCTGTTTTTTATTTGTTAAAATTCTGAATATTGTGTTTATAAATTTTAATATTGTAAAATTTTTTAAATAACCCAATTCACCCCGCTCTTGGGTTGCCTACCTGGGATAACAAAAATCAATATTACTCCAAATTAAATGACACAACCTCCATTCACTGGCATTCATAGAGATATATTACTTAAGCATATAGCCGCATGGTAGGATGCTAAACATAATCAAAAACAAAATATGTATAGGCGGAATACTAAAGCTATAAATATACAAGATATTATATACAAAATACATATGCAATAATAAAAAAACTTCAAAAATTCGCATTTCTAACACTCACAATTGTGTTTGGAACGGTCCGTTTAGCTAGAACCAACCTTCGTCGCACTTCCTGCGGCTTCACTGAAAAATTCTACCGAAATCTGGGCCACAACACAATTGTTTGAAAATTTGGGGCCAAATTACAATTTTCAGAACTCAGGAGATATTCTGTTGACACCATGGAATATTTCATCCATTGCAACTAACATCGTCTGCCTACGTCAACGATGACGCCATCCTCCACCAAAATAAAAGAAACCAAGAGATGTTGCTCAAAGGGTTTGAACCCAAGATCTGAGCCCCCAACACTCAGCATCTTAACAACTAAGCCAAATCAAGCTAGGTGTTATGTTTTCCCTCAAGTAATATGTAGACACTGAAAACGTCGGCACCTCCAACAACACCCCACTACTATCCCCTTATATCGTATATATTTTATTATATTTATACATAATAAAATAAAATAAAATAAAAATTAGAAAAACAAAAACCAAGCAAATGTAGGTGCCAACATCGGCAACCCACTTCACAATAAATATATATACAAAATAATAATAATAAAAAAGAAAACAAAAAGAAAAGCAATAACAATTGAACAACGGAGGAGGATGGGAGACAACTCTCTCAAATAATTATTTACATATTATAATTATTATATTATTTAAAAATTAGATGCAAAAATTGTAAAAATTCACAAATGATGAATTTTCTGATTATCAAACTCTCTTTCTAACACCTCAAAATTATGGAGTATGTTTTGAAAATTCAGCAAAATGGTTCAAATTTAAGCTTAAATGGAATTTAGGTGGTATATCAATGAAGAGAGAGAGGTGAAAAGTGAAAGCTCACAGGTTTTGTATTACTCTTAAAGAAAAAATCAAAGATGTTTTGAAAACAATTCTTCTCTCTCCCGAATTCTTCTCTTTTAGGCTATTTTTTCCTTTCTCTTCCTTCTCTAGACATTTTCCCTTTGTTTTTGTCTTTCTTTTTTTGAAACCAATCTCTTTCTCTTTTCTCTCTCACTGACTTTTTTTTTTTCCACTCTTTCTTCTTATCCATCCCTTCCTCTCAAAACCAATTCTCACTATTTTATAAAACTAATTTTCCCTCTCTCACCTGTAGACACCACATTTTTGACCGTCCTCAAGACTTGGACGTCACCAGTTGAACACTCGGTGATCATCCATGTTTGTGTTCGTCTTGAGTTCCCGGAGGTCTCGGCTACGCGCCTTGCCTCAGGATCTCTCGACTCGACTGTTTTGTGTCTGGTTTTGCACCAAACACTTGTGCTTTGCCTTGGGGGGGGGGCAGGGAATGGCTTGTGGGCCATCCCCACACTCCACCAGCCATGGCTTGAGGCCACCGGCTGTGTTTTGTTGCCACCGGCCAAATGCTTGGCCGGTCGGCACTATAGATGGCCGGCTGGCTATCTTTTTTTGGTCAATTGCATTTTTGGCCGGCCGACTACTGTGCATCTGCTTTTGCAGATATTTTTGTGCAGCTGGCATACACTGTCCCCCCCTCCATACACGTGTATGGTGGGATTGCCCTCTTGTTAGCTTCCTTTGGAAGCTTTACAAGACTAATTGTCTATAAAAGAGAACCTCTTCTCTCATGTTCAGGGGTTAGAGAACTTAGGCAACATTTTCAGAGCTTAAGCTTTAGGGTTAGGGTTTACATATATCCTCTATCTCTCTCTCTCTCTCTCTCTCTTGTGTTTAGTGTTTAGTCTTATTTTTGTGCACAAACACCCACCATCACACCTTTTCTTAGTTGCTGAGGTACCAGAGGTCTTTCCTTGAAGCTTTTGGACTGGTTTGGAACCAAAAGAGCTGCTGGAACATTGTTTGTGAAGAGGGTCTACAAGGGTAAGACTTTTGTCCCTTTTTATCCCATTTTTGCAAAGCTTTTTAGCCTATCTTGCATCTGTTTTTGAGCTTAGCATATAACATATAAAAGTCTTGTTTTTGTCTGCTCTAAATAGTTTGTTAAGGGTGTTTTAAGCTTTGGGGTTGTTTGACCCCTCTTAAGGCTTGTTTGGCCTTTGTTTTGTGCCATTTTGGTTGAGCTCCGGGACCATTGTGTTTGGGCCTCCTCACCACTGAAATCTTGAGGGATTTCAGAGGTGAGGATGGTGCCTTGAGGTCCTAGGAAGGAGAGGGCCACCCCCTCTCCTTGTTGTCCTTGAAAAGGGCTACTTTTGCCTCTTGAGAGAGCATCTAGTTTAAGCGTGTATTGACCATGCCTTGACTAATATTTATGCTTATTTTTCCATGAAATAACATTGTGTTGAGTTGGTTTGGACACACCTTGCATGCTTTGCATACATGTCTTGTAATGCCATCATTTAGCCTTAACATGTATCTAGGCTTTGACCCTTGTTCAAGCATGTTTTAGGCCTTGCTTTGTGAAGCTTTTGTACTTGTTTTTCCATGCTTAAGGTCTGCCTTTAGTTGTTTTGGTCGACCATGGCATGCATTGCATAGCCCTTTTACATTGTTTAGCTTGTAAGCATTAAATGTGTGAAGTGTTGAGCATGCATTGTTTGATTTATTTCAGTGGTTTGACACTACTTATAGCATCATTTCAGTCCTCATGACATGCTTGCATGCTTGCCTTTGATGCCTCTTTGATGCCTTATGAGGTTGTGCCTTATGCTCCATGTTTGGTCATTGTGCATGCCCTTGAATTTAAGTCATTTAGATGCCATCTAAGTGGTCTTTAGGCTTTGTTTTAATATGCTAAAACTCTGTTTTTGGTCATTTAATTCATGCCATGTTTGGTTTTGCTAAGGGTAGTTCAATACCTCCTTAGCTTGCCTTGAGTTTTGGACCTCTAATTGCATGCTTATGCTTGTCTTGTTGGCTTGGTTTGGCACCATTTTAACATGATTTTCAGAGCTTATGTTGCATGTCATTAGTCCATTTTTTGTGCTTACAAGTTGTCTTCATATGCTTAAGTGTTGGACCATATTTGCATGCATGCGTGTGTGTGTGTGTTGGACCTCACTTCCATAGTATTGGCCACTGATTTTGGCAAGCTTGCAAGCTACCCATGTTAGTTTAAGCCCACCCCTTTACATGTTGTTGTATGCCCACCTTGTATGTTGTTGCATATTTGTGTGTTGTTGCATGATTGAAGTTGCATGATTGAATGAAGTCACATGCTTGCTTGCATGCTCGAACACCCACATTGTGCCTTGCATACTTGTTAGTTGCATCGTCTCATGCCCTATGTCTTGCATGACCATTGTATGCCTTGTATGCTTCTTAGCATTGTCCATGTTGCATACTAGTCGACATGCTTAGGATTGCATTGCATTGGCATGCATGCTTCGCCTCTTGAATTGCTTGTGATAGAGGTTGAGTTCAATTTGCTTGATTATGTGCATTGCATTCCATATCAACATGCATACTTGATTCTTTGGGCCATCATGCATAGAAATGCGTGATTGGTGGCCCGAGAATCGAGGCCCATCCTCCTTTGAGTCATAAATATGATAAGGAGTGTGGTTGGTGCATACATTGCTTGAAATGCATTGCCATGCCAAGTTCTGTCCTCTGCTGCTGTCAAACTAGTTTTTGCAGGAAGATTTGGCCGGCCGGCCATCTTAAGTGCCGACCGGCCATCCATTGTTGGCCGATGGATTATTTTGTGGCCGGTGACCAATCCCTTCAGCCGGTGGTGTTTTACAGCACTTAGAGAAGCAACCTTGGGACCCGTGCAGTCTTCAGAGGAGGATAACAACCAAAGTAGAGGCATTCTGTGCATGGTAGTGACTTTTCGAGTGGAACCGAGCGTGCATGCATTGGACCCTCTTCCCGAGGCTGTTGTTTACTGCTTAATTAGATTAGTTAATTTGCTTAGCTAATTTAATTGATTTGTAATATTTAATTAGCTTGTAGGTTAATTAAATTGTATTATTCTTTCGATCCCTCCGAGCGAGGGCAAATTTGTAATAAGTGTGGGTGCGTGTGTGCATGTCTTCCAACCCCCACTTCTTTCTCACTTTTACTTACCTACTTTGGTGATTAGCATTAGGGCATGTTTACTTTAGCATACCTTATGCCATGCATGCGTGCATCATTCGTCAGTATTGCGTGCACTAGGCTCGGCGTATCATAATAACTGCATAAGTATTTCAAATCTAACTTGAATACATGCTACTTGTGCATTTTCACATGTCATTTATAGACTAGCCGAGCCTACTTTAGTGATATTCCGTATGCGTTGCATTAGCATTTAAACATGGACTTGGATCATGCATGATTGCTAACATGTTCTTGTTTTGGCACGGAGTACTAGGTGATAACGTTTTCAAAATAGGATATCACGATTAGTAGAGGCCGATCTTCAGATCGGGCGAGAGGGGGTGCTCATAGCTGACCTTCCCCAATCGTACCCAAGTTCTCGAGCCGAGGCAACTTTGGTGATGACGGACACGTGGCCTTTGGCATCGAGTCAGGGTTTCCTAAATTCCTCCATAAAAAATATTTAGGTGGCGACTCTGTATCTGGCAAAGCAGTCCATGTTTGGCACTTCTTTTCAAAAATCTGTTTCTCAAAACGATTTGCCGGATTTGGACTCTTTGGTTCAGATTAAGAACCATGACAATTTGAGAGTCCTGAACTGTAGTGAGGCCCAAGGGCGCGTCTATAGTTTCTGGCGACTCTGCTGGGGAATTTAGAGAACTTGACTCGAACTCGTGATATCCTGTTTTGATTTCATTTATGTGTCTCTTTGCATTGCATGTGCATTGGTGTGCCTAGGACACCGTGTTTGCCATCTGCCATTCCTGAACGGTTTGCCGGAGGCTTGACTTTGTCAAAGCATGCCATAAGGCTGACCGGTTGTGGGCTCTGACAGTATGGGAACACAAATCCCAGTTTTACCGGGGCACCCTTTTCGACCATTCGACCTAGTGCATATCGAAATCCATAATGACTATTCCAAACTAGGACAGGTTGCTACCCGATGTTAGGTTGTTTGAAAATTGCTGCGTGCATAGTGAAACCCTAGCTCCTGACAAAATAAGACAAGGAAACCCTACCCCAACTTAGGTGTGTTTTGGCTCTCTTTTACTTGCTATGTGCTTTTAGAGTGCATCTCTATAGGGAACGTACATATCAGTTTGCAAGTTTGAGTATCAGGCCTGAGGGCACCAGTATCAGTTTATGAGAATCAGTTATATCTATGGGTATCCGATTCAGTATTTTGGGGGCAGTGATTTTGGGCAACAATGGTCAGCAGTAGAGTACAGTTGTTCAGCTACATCTGTGTTTGATCCATTTGAGCTGAAACGCTGCTTGTTTTTCCTTTCAATTCAGAGAGTTGATACAAAATAGCTAGTGTTCCCCCTTACTGAGGTAAGACAGATATCTGATCCATTAGTCACAGTTCAGTACAGCGGACTTATCATGACGTAGAATTCAGAGGAGATTGTGGTTATGACGGCTGCATTAGATCAAGGAATCACTCTGCAAAGCGAGACCAATGTCGATGTATCGCATCTAACCAGGTCGCCTGTCGCGCACCCGGTCTGGACCCCCCAGTTGTATCAGGTTCGTGAGCCCACCACATTTGAATTGATGGGAATGATAGGTGACCTCTAGAGGTCTGTGGCGGATCTCGCTTACGGAATGTCAGCTTCGCCACCAGTCGCACCGTATGCCTGGAATTTTGTACCACAGGAGCCCCCACTGTTGGGACGGATTGTGATTGAACTTAGCCAACTCGAGGTGGCCTCCAACTATAACAATGATGTATCAACATCAACCCAAACCCTCGATCAGGATGAGGCTAGAGGCAAGAACAAAATGAAGGCAGATGCCGATCCCATTGAACAACTGCTATGGGCAGTCGAGGCTTTGAAAGCCGAGGGGATGAGTAAACAACAGGTATTCGCAGTCGTAGCTAAGGCTGTGGATGATGTTTTCCCCACTCCAACCGAAGGCAGTACAAGCCAGTTAGAAAATCGAGATAGGCCCCGTCATGCTAGAACAGTTCCTTCCACTCCCAACCCTGCACCTGGGAAAGATCAGAAAGCCAAGGCGGCGCCAGCCGACCCTTTCGCTAGTGCGTCTAGCAAGAATACTCAACCTTCAAAGTACCTGCCCCGAGGGCGCAGGGTTTTTCACGCTCTCTATATGCCATTGTCAAAGGCACTTCAGATCCTTGCCGAAAGGGGGCATCTTAAACCCTTGGAGCCTCGGCCTCTCCCAAAGAATCTCTCTACTACACATGATGCTGCCTTGTACTGTGCGTACCACCAGCAAACCGGTCATGCTACCGACAATTGTTTTCGCCTCCGTCATGAGGTGTAAGACTTGATCGACAACGAAGTTATCCTCCCGCCCACCTCAGCCAAGTCCGTTACTACCCAGTTATTGGATTTTGAGGATACTGATACTGCGAGTATGTAATCAGGAAGTGAACCACCTGCGGGCGGCGCTCGGCGTATTTTGGATGTGGCGTCTGGCACGTATTTTTGGAGCATCTGCGAATGCTAGTTTTATAAATTCTGGTTTGGGTGTCGAGTCAGTCTTTTGTTTTGTTTTGAGTCTGTCTCATTGTCTTGAGTCAGTCCTTTTGCTTATGGGTCTGTCTTGTTGTAGCAAGTCAGTCCCCTTTGTATAGAATGTCGTGTGATTCCGGAGCTGTTGCCTCGAACACCGTTTTGTTTTATAATTACCCTTTTGCTTTCTTTTGAGCCTGTCTCTGTCGTGGAGCCAGTTGTAACCAGGGGATCTGAATGAAACAACTGCGGCTATCATGTTTCCATGCTTACTACTATTCTAAATTAGTTGTGCCAGGGGACTTGAATGGAACAGCAGTACATTCCACCTGTTCTCTTGTGCCCTGAAAATCATTGCATTGACCTAAGTTTTTCAAAACTTTTTGAACACTGCGGTGAAAACAAAGAGGAAGGAATTCCTCGGGTTTTGCAAACTTTGATCAAATTGAGAGAAAGAGAGGCGTGCTAAGCCCTTAATGATTGAAATCATGCTTGTCAGCGTGAGTATTGAGAAGGACCCTGGCTTGATCCAGACTGGTTCCACACTACCTTCAGCGCGAGCGATTTGTCGCTTCTTTAAAAACTTTCAAAAACAAAATGTTTTACGCAGTCCTGCGAAGACTTGTGTGGGATCACTCTTGAGATTGTGTAGCTTAGGATCGCTCTCAGCCTCAAGACTCGAGCCCTTGTTTTAAAGCCTTGAACCACAATTCGGAGTGTTCAACGATCGACCATCAAGATAGGCCTGTGTGGCCAGATTGGAAGCAGCCCTCGAACAAGAGGCACCAAAGTCAGATCAAGAAGATCTGATCTCATCAGAAGAAGCTTGTGAAGCTAGAACAGATGCACCCCTCCAAACTAGGGGCAAAAATGTCCGATTTGCTCGAAGAGCCGAAGACGGGTCCTTCAGTAAGTCAATGCAACAGCCACTCTCCTGGATACGGATGACTTCAAAACCCTAAAACCATTTGGCATGGACTTGTTACACTTTTACCCTTTGAGCGGCTCGCTGGGCCGAAAACCCGGAAGGGCGACCCAGGCAAAAGTTAGAGCAAAAGAAAATATATACAAAAAAAAAGAAAAAAATAATAATATACAAAAGAGAGGAAAAAAAAGAAAGGGAATAAAGAAAAAGGAAAGAAAAGCTCGCAAGGTCGAAAACCCGCATCGGGCGCCTTGGCAAAAGTTAGAGCCTACAAGGTGAAGGTTAAAATACCAGAGTGTACCTTAACCGGAACTACGTAAGGCTTGATTCCCATGTTTGGGATACGTAGGCAACTTCGTCCTGAAGTCCAGCTCCTAACGCTCTCATAGCGCCTCAGTCCATGTAATGGTTTGGATTATTCTTGCCCTCCCCGAATCCGATAGTTCGGTTGTGACAACCGGATACGTAGGCAACTTCATCCCGAAGTCCAGCCCCCAACAACTTCAAAGTGACTGTGTCCATATATTGGTTTTGACCATCTTTGTCTTCTCGGTATCCGAGAAAGTTCGATCGTGATCATCACTAGTGAGGACTGTTTACAATATGCTGCGGCATCATCCAGACAAGGGGCAACTTTCCGTTGCCATGAGTCGCCGTTCAAACCAGGGGCAACTTTCCATTACCGTGCAGCGTCCTTCAAACAAGGGGCAATTTTCCATTGCCTCCGATCCGAGGTTGTGCATCTCGAGAGTGAGTTCCGTAGTCGTTGGGCGGCGGCCGTTTGCCAAAAAAAAATAGTTTTTGAGAATTTTTACTGAGGATGACTAGTTTTCTTGAAAATTGTTTTATTTTTCAAAACTGGACCATTTTCTGGGACCCAAAAAAGGAAAATTTTCAGTGCTCATAGCCTGACTTGCATGGTTTTCAAATCAAAAATCGAACAAGTGTGTTAATCTAACTCTCATATTGGTCAAAATTATTTTAGTAGAAAACCAAAACAAAAATGGTCATAATGATGAACTAGGGGCACAGTTGAGTTGGGCTTCCTATCTTTCCCCCATCCCCAACATACTTGCCAAGAAGGGCACAACTGAAGCTGACCGCAACAAGGGCTGAAAGCTCTCTCGACAACCTCCAAGCAACGAGGTATCAAGCCAAGTACGAAGCATAAATCGGAGTAGGTCAAGATACTTCATTCCCCATCCGGAACCTCGATTGGACGTCACCAGAAGGAATAGCCGCGAGCTGATACTGTTGGGCGTGACCCACAACTTCCTATTCATCTATCAACCACCCTGGGGAGGGATGAAAAATGAGAGAATAAAGAATAGAGAGGTGTAAGTCGAGAGAAAAGTGAGGAAAAGGGTTTTGAAGAAAAAAGAAAAAAGAAAAGAAAAGAAAAGAAAAGGAGCCTGAGGGCCGAGTGCTGTGAGAATCACAAATCGGAAAGGGTGGTAAATATACCCGGAGGAAATGGCTCCTCAAGATATGAGGTCGTTTGGTCTTTTGTAAATACGTCCGTGTGTCGTGCCTTTTCTTTTGATTTGTCTACCTCGACTTCTGTTTTGAGTCTTCTCCGAGTGTGTCTCGTTGTGTTCAGGTCGTGTACCCTTTTGTTGAATCTTTCTCGCTGTGTTCAGTTGTAGGCTTGGTACCCCAGTTGAAAACCTTTTTTTATTTTAATTTCAAAAGTTAAAATCGTTTATGCTCAGAATGCTGCGCCATTCTCCACATTTATGCGAAGCAAAATAAGAAAAGGGAAAATTTGGGGCATCTGAATGCGCTTCAACTTCAATTGGTTTCACCTTCGCAGTTCGTCTTGTCAGGTTGGGCTGTTTGTTTAGGGTTTGCCGTGTGCAGAATGAACTGAATGCTGTGTTACGGACTGTATGTAGTCTGATCCCCAGCAGAGCATGGGCTGTGTGTTCAGAATAATAGCAGTGGGTTGCGGGGGTGTGTTTTGCTATCGGCTGGTTAGTCATCTGATTATTGCAATACAAGTGCTCAATTTTTAGACAACAGATCAATTTCATTTGAGATGTAACATGATGCAATGCGACGCAATATATAGAAATGTATAAATGTAATACCTTTTCTTTTAGATAAAAAGTTTGTTTCATTTCACCGTCTGTTTCAAGTACATAGCTTTGAAAACAAAATCTGCCTGCGGCAGTACAAGGTACTCTAGCTACCAGCAAAAGGTACAAAAGAAAAAGAAAAAGAAAAACAGCAAAAATCTGGATCAATGACAAAGGATCTCAGGCCTGGGAGTCCGTCCTAGTCCTCTTCCTGGACGAAGGTCCAGGAGCATCATCAGCGTTGTCATCTGAGCCCGAGTCCGAGCCGTCTCCGGTCTCCTCCTCCGATGACTCTGCCTCCGCCTTCGCCTCCGCCTCCGCCTCCAACTCCTCACCATCGTCATCAGGGACTGGAGCCTGCGAGCTACTCCCGACGTGAGTGCGCCTCGCCTTGGTACGGGGGAACACTCTGCCCTCTCCATCTCCTCCGGTAGGAACAGTAGGCCTGGCTGGAACACCTCCCACAGTGGGAATCTGGAAAGGAGTTTGAAAAGTATAAGAGGCAAACACATCAGTATGCTGTAAGCAGTTTATCAGTGCAGAATGCAGTGTATGAGTACAGTGTGCGAATGCCGTGAGCAGTTTATCAGTGCAGAATGCAGTGTATGAGTGCAGTGTATGAATGCCGTGAGCAGCTTATCAAGTGTTGTGTTGTGCACCAGATTATGTGAAGCAGCTTATGTGTATGGTTTGAGACCGTGATCAGAAGAACATACCGGAATACTATAGAGGGCCAGGAGGTCGAAAGTCCGCTGCAACATCCCCATTATGGAGGCATTCAGCTCCAAGGACTGCCGGGTATACTCGGAAGAAGCCTGCAAAAGTATCAGATACATCAGTATTCTACGGAATATCAAATAAAGTGAAATGAAATGCCAATACAAGATGCATAAAATGTAGTAATACATACCGGAGGCAAGTCATGGAAACTGACCAACTCGTGGTCAGCCGGAGGAGGAGCAAAGGGGATCTGGTAGGTCACCCCACCCTGCCCTCTGTATGTTAGTGAAGTGGGCAGTGCAGGCCAGCCACCCCCCGCCCTCTCTGAACTCCACCCCTGCCGTGGACCCGAGCTCTCCTCGATGCTCCTGCCCCAGCTCCGCTCCTGTCCTAGCTGCCGACGCCGTGGGCCTCTCTCCCTCAACTCGACGGCCGTCGTTCAGAGGCCGCATAACATACGTCTGCACGTACTCTCTGTAGTCGCCTATGCTTCTGAAGCGGGTCGCATCCCAGCCGACTGTGCAGTCGGCCATCTGCTCAGCGGTGAATCGCTCGGTATCCCTCATATGCTTAGGAGGGTGAACCGGGACTATCTGCTCTGGTAACCCTAGGATCTGGCGTAGGAAACGCTAGCCCAGGTACCAAGCCCGATAGACCGGGCTCTCCAGTAAAATTCGGAAACGCGAGGTCTCCTCAGCACCGGCAAACCGATCCCGAATCACGGCTGGTAATGGAGCCCAAGGCTGCCAGGTGATTTGAAAATGAAATACAGATTGTTATCTACTATTATTGACAATACAGTGTAAAGTGAAGCTTAAATGAACTGCAAGTAAAACATACCTCTGCGGGAGTGACGGTGTCAAAATAGCGACGGAAGAAGCTAAACGTCTCCCGAGGCCTCCGCACGCACCTCCTGTCAAAACGGCGCGAAAATGGAACGACGAGAGGGGTCTCCGCATCTGGCATGGGGGCGCGTCTTGGAAAGTAGGCGTAGACCCACAACTGCAGAATAAATACCAGTATGCTTATCAGATAAAACAGAATACGGAATAAAACAGAGATAGCAAAGCCGTGTGCAGTGTATTGAGCAGAGTGTACAGTGTAAGCAGTGTACAGTCAGTGTAAAACAGAGTATGTGTGTGCCATGTGTACAGTATACAGTCAGTGTAAAGCAGACCACAGTGTGTGCAGTGTACAGAGTACAAATAATAGAAAGTAGAAATGAAATGTTAAGAAGAAAAAGGAAACGTACCTCCCAAGCGCGCCAATAACCCCTGAGCAACTGTCCGTTGCCACGGGAAGCTGAGCTCATGTAGCCGTAAAGTGTAGCCAGAGCAGCGCCACTCCAGTCATAGCGCAGGATCTGTGTGATATCCACTAAAGCGCTGAGCAAGCAGAGGGGCACGGTATTTGCTCGGTCGGCGAAAATAGTCGTCCCCAGCAGAAACATCAGAAAGCCGCAGGCGTACTGCTCCACCGCCTCCTGGGTCATCAGAGCCTCCTCGGTCAAAGCTGACTGGACCCTGAACTGGACCTCGAACCAGGAATATCGGACGAAATCGGGACGTGCGAGGGGTGGCACCTCGCCAAGCAAATATGTCTGAGCGGCTTCCCACTCGTCCATGTCAGTATCAAAGGGGATTGGATCACCCCCTATCCCGATGCCGGTGAGCATCGAGAAGTCGTAGGGAGTCATCGTCATGCCTCCCGTAGCAGAGAAGTGGAAGGAATCGGTGGTGTCCCACCACCTCTCCGCTAGAGCGGCGATGAGAGGCCTGCTCGTGGTAAGTCTGGATAGTCCTCTGCAGAATGTGCCGAAGCCGGCCTGATCTACGATGTGGCGAACCGCATCGGGTAGCTCAGCGTACCAGTCTCGGGCGGCGATGTTCCCATACCCCTGGACGGTATGGGAATCTCCCTGTTTTCAAACAAACAATTGCGAAGCGATGCTAAATATACCAGTTTTGAAAGGCATTCAGAATTCAGGCAAATATAGCATGTGTGCGTATTTTCAGATTCAAACAACTATCGGTTGCCGGTGTGCTTACAGTGAACTACAACGTGTGATGTGTCAGTGTGTTTGAGTGGTTCAGTACATATATAGCGTGTGTGCACGTGTTCAGATTCAAATAGGTACCGAATGCCGGTGTGCTCGCAGTGAACTACAACATGTGATGTGCCAGCGTGTTTGAGTGGTTCAGGGCAAATGCAGTGTGTGTGCACGTGTCAGTTTCAAACAGATATCAGTTGCAAGTGTGTTCACAGTTAACTACAGTATACAGTGCATCAGTGTATCTGAGCTAAGCAGTTAAAGAATATAATCAGCTATGGCAGCTGGTGGTTAAGTGTTCTACGTCGCGAAAAGTAAAACAGAGGAAGGAATATTACCTCGGAAGCGCCGAAGGACAGATGAGATGTAGGCTCACCCAAGAGAAGCTCTGGAGGCATCGCCTTGTCAAAGCTCCGAAACTGGCGAAGTCCGTCGGGAGGCAAGACGTGGATCGCCGGCCAGTAGGTCGCCGGGTCGAACGGGCAGACGCTTAAGGGGAGGAGCTCGGCCTCTGGGTCCGTCTCGTGATCCAGGGGAGTCCCGCCCCGTGGAATATCGTCTGCCATCTCAGAGAAAATGAGGAAATGGCCCGAAAAGTGAAAACAGGGCTAAAATGCGAAAGGTCAACAAAAAGTCAACCTCGGGAGGGTGGAAAATGACCGGAAAAGCCGAAATGTGGAAAATGTGATGACATCAAGAAAAACTTGGGAGAAACAAACTCCAAGAGGTGGAAATCGAAAAAAAAACTACACCGAAACGAAGTTTCGATCGGATGAAAGTGTTCGAAACGCGATGAACTTCGCGAATCAAACGATAAAACGGGCGTGAAACGCAAGAAAACAGAGAAGGGAAGAGGGGAAAATGCGCTAGAGAGAGAGGGGATGAAATTTCGGCTAGAGAGAAGTAAGAAAATTGGGTTTGAAACCCTATTTTAAAAGACCCAAGGCGAAAAGTCAAAACTGCCTCGATTCAGCAATATTTGTCCAGTCGGCTACATTTTTGGCCGGTCGGCCAAATATTTGGCTGGTGAGATGTTTTGATGGCCGGTGGATGGCCGGTGAGCCTCCTATAACCTTGTTTGGGTTAGATGTATAGTTTGGGGCATTTATTTCTCAAGATAGTGCTAGACAGTGCCTTTCCGAAGCTCAACCGGCCTCCGTTTTGACCTCGGACCGTGTCTTCTGTGCATGGCACTCGAATATGTGCAAGGTGTATCCTTTTTGTATCCTTTTGTCTCTTTTAAGATTCGAAAGTTGCCCCACATACGTTGTTTTGCAAACACGTGTTGAGTTATACGTCATTATGCTTGCATTGTTATGCATTCGCCATGGTCTGGAGAGACCTTAAATACGCTCGGTCTAGGAGACCTTAAATCCTCTGAAGGTGCAAGTCCTTCGATGTTTATCGTACCCGAACGACTTTTGGTAAGTTGCATTGTACATGTATTTCAAGCGACTCGCGTCGTCGCATATTCAAGTTCACATGCATTATCATGCATTTCAAGCGATACGCGCCGTCGCGCATTTGAGTTCATAAGCATTTCGAGCGACACACGTGGTCGCACATTCAAGATCATTTGCATTGTCATGTATATCACAAGACGTGCGTTGTCACGCGTTTACATCAGCATGCATCAACATGCATTTCAAACAAAACCAAAAAAAAAAAAACAACAACATGCATATGTCATGCATTTCATTGTAATATATTGCATATGTCATGCATCCCACTATATCCATTCCATTGCATATTGTAGATGTTGCATTGTAGCTTGCATGCATTCATTGCATCACCTCCATCTAGGGTTTGCGCCTTTCCTTGTTAAGCTTGGACTGGTATGTGCCCATACTTTTCACGTCTATACACTCATAGTTCTGTATGACCGTTCTATGTTGGACGTGGCTTGTTTGTGTCCATGCCTTTCCTAGGCACGATACGGTTTGGCCGTAGGCCTTAATCCACTATATCCATTCCATTGCATATTGTAGATGTTGCATTGTAGCTTGCATGCATTCATTGCATCACCTCCATCTAGGGTTTGCGCCTTTCCTTGTTAAGCTTGGACTGGTATGTGCCCATACTTTTCATGTCTATACACTCATAGTTCTGTATGACCGTTCTATGTTAGACGTGGCTTGTTTGTGTCCATGCCTTTCCTAGGCAAGATTTGGTTTGGCCCGCGCGCCATATCTATCATGCATATTACATTGTAGTATAATTTTTGCATCCTGCATTAGGATCATGTTCTTTCGTTAGCGGATCATTCCCCACTTATGTCATTCCACCCAATTACTTGTTTTTGCGTCCGTCTACATCACTCATAGTTCTGCATGTGTACGCGCTTTGAGGGTTGCGGAACCTTTTCTATGGTAGATGGACTTGTTACTTCCATCAATCTATTTGACATTTGTGTGGTTTTGAACCGCTCATGATTGGATCATGATTCAATTGCATTGCATTTCATTTGCATTGTTTCAATTGCATTGCATTTCAATTGCATTGCATTTTCATTTGCATTTCAATTGCATTGCATTTTCATTTGCATTATTATACATAGTTTTGTATATATTGCATATCATTTTGCATTCATTTTGCATTGTTATGCATGTTGCTAACAATATTGTACCTATTAAGTTTGCTTTCTTTTGAGGCACGATATTGTATGTATGGTTCATTTGAGGCTGGTGCAACCAGACGAACCGGACAGGTATTGTATCCTCTGCGTGAGACGTATTGAGAATTGCATAATTCTCTTACATCCTTTCTGCATTGTAGTGTAGTTTGGTGTATGCTAGCTTAAAACTGTTGCATTATTATGCTTCGTTACAGCTTTCTTTGCATGATCATAAGCTATGTTAGGCTTTGTGCATTGTCTTGCATTTTACCGCTGCCTTCGGGCTCATATCTTGTTTGTGTTGCATGTTTTGTCTAAGTCTTCGGCCTTGTCAAAAATGGGTCGTCTCTGGGCTTTGACATTCACTCCCGTCATTGTTATGACTTTCGAGTTCTATCAAAGAGGGGCAACTGTAGACACCCCATTTTTGACCGTCCTCAAGACTTGGACGTCACCATTTGAACACTCGGTGATCATCCATGTTTGTGTTCGTCTTGAGTTCCCGGAGGTCTCGGCTACGCGCCTTGCCTCAGGATCTCTCGACTCGACTGTTTTGTGTCTGGTTTTGCACCAAACACTTGTGCTTTGCCTTGGGGGGGCAGGGAATGGCTTGTGGGCCATCCCCACACTCCACCGGCCATGGCTTGAGGCCACCAGCTGTGTTTTGTTGCCACCGGCCAAATGCTTGGCCGGCCGGCACTATAGATGGCCGGCCGGCTATCTTTTTTTGGTCAATTGCATTTTTGGCCGGCCGACTACTGTGTCTCTGCTTTTGCAGATATTTTTGTGCAGCTGGCATACACTGTCCCCCCCTCCATACACGTGTATGGAGGGATTGCCCTCTTGTTAGCTTCCTTTGGAAGCTTTACAAGACTAATTGTCTATAAAAGAGAACCTCTTCTCTCTTGTTCAGGGGTTAGAGAACTTACACAACATTTTCAGAGCTTGAGCTTTAGGGTTAGGGTTTACATATATCCTCTATCTCTCTCTCTCTCTCTCTCTCTCTCTCTCTTGTGTTTAGTGTGTGTTTAGTCTTATTTTTGTGCACAAACACCCACCATCACACATTTTCTTAGTTGCTGAGGTACCAGAGGTCTTTCCTTGAAGCTTTTGGACTGGTTTGGAACCAAAAGAGCTGCTGGAACATTGTTTGTGAAGAGGGTCTACAAGGGTAAGACTTTTGTCCCTTTTTACCCCATTTTTGCAAAGTTTTTTAGCCTATCTTGCATCTGTTTTTGAGCTTAGCATATAACATATAAAAGTCTTGTTTTTTTTCTGCTCTAAATAGTTTGTTAAGGGTGTTTTAAGCTTTGGGGTTGTTTGACCCCTCTTAAGGCTTGTTTGGCCTTTGTTTTGTGCCATTTTGGTTAAGCTCCGGGACCATTGTGTTTGGGCCTCCTCACCACTAAAATCTTGAGGGATTTCAGAGGTGAGGATGGTGCCTTGAGGTCCTAGGAAGGAGAGGGCCACCCTCTCTCCTTGTTGTCCTTGAAAAGGGCTATTTTTGCCTCTTGAGGGAGCATCTAGTTTAAGTGTGTGTTGACCATGCCTTGGCTGATATTTATGCTTATTTTGCCATGAAATAGCATTGTGTTGAGTTGGTTTGGACACACCTCGCATGCTTTATATACATGTCTTGTAATGCCATCATTTAGCCTTAACATGCATCTAGGCTTTGACCCTTGCTCAAGCATGTTTTAGGCCTTGCTTTGTGAAGCTTTTGTACTTGTTTTTCCATGCTTAAGGTCTGCCTTTAGTTGTTTTGGTCGACCATGGCATGCATTGCATAGCCCCTTTACATTGTTTAGCTTGTAAGCTTTAAATGTGTGAAGTGTTGAGCATGCATTGTTTGATTTATTTCAGTGGTTTGACACCACTTATAGCATCATTTCAGTCCTCATGACATGCTTGCATGCTTGCCTTTGATGCCTATTTGATGCCTTATGAGGTTGTGCCTTATGCTCCATGTTTGGTCATTGTGCATGCCCTTGAATTTAAGTCATTTAGATGCCATCTAAGTGGTCTTTAGGCTTTGTTTTAATATGCTAAAACTCTATTTTTGGTCATTTAATTCATGCCATGTTTGGTTTTGCTAAGGGTAGTTCAATACCTCCTTAGCTTGCCTTGAGTTTTGGACCTCTAATTGCATGCTTATGCTTGTCTTGTTGGCTTGGTTTGGCACCATTTTAACATGATTTTCAGAGCTTATGTTGCATGTCATTAGTCCATGTTTTTGTGCTTACAAGTTGTCTTCATATGCTTAAGTGTTGGACCATATTTGCATGCATGCGTGTGTGTGTGTTGGACCTCACTTCCATAGTATTGGCCACTGATTTTGGCAAGCTTGCAAGCTACCCATGTTAGTTTAAGCCCACCCCTTTGCATGTTGTTGTATGCCCACCTTGTATGTTGTTGCATATTTGTGTGTTGTTGCATGATTGAAGTTGCATGATTGAATGAAGTCGCATGCTTGCTTGCATGCTCAAACACCCACATTGTGCCTTGCATACTTGTTAGTTGCATCGTCTCATGCCCTATGTCTTGCATGACCATTGTATGCCTTGTATGCTTCTTAGCATTGTCCATGTTGCATACTAGTCGACATGCTTAGGATTGCATTGCATTGGCATGCATGTTTTGCCTTTTGAATTGCTTGTGATAGAGGTTGAGTTCAATTTGCTTGATTATGTGCATTGCATTCCATATCAACATGCACACTTGATTCTTTGGGCCATCATGCATGGAAATGCGTGATTGGTGGCCCGAGAATTGAGGCCCATCCTCCTTTGAGTCATAAATATGATAAGGAGTATGGTTGGTGCATACATTGCTTGAAATGCATTGCCATGCCAAGTTCTGTCCTCTGCTGCTGTCAAACCAGTTTTTGCAGGAAGATTTGGCCGGCCGGCCATCTTAAGTGCCGACCGGCCATCCATTGTTGGCCGATGGATTATTTTGTGGCCGGTGACCATCGTACTTGGCCGGTGACCAATCCCTTCAGCCGGTGGTGTTCTACAGCACTCAGAGAAGCAACCTTGGGACTCGTGCAGTCTTCAGAGCAGGATAACAGTCAAAGCAGAGGCATTTTGTGCATGGTAGTGACTTTCCGAGCGGAACCGAGTGTGCATGCATTGGACCCTCTTCCCGAAGCTGTTGTTTACTGCTTAATTAGATTAGTTAATTTGCTTAGCTAATTTAATTGATTTGTAATATTTAATTAGCTTGTAGGTTAATTAAATTGTATTATTCTTTCGGTCCCTCCTAGCGAGGGCATATTTGTAATAAGTGTGGATGCATGTGTGCATGTCTTCCAACCCCCACTTCTTTCTCCCTTTTACTTACCTGCTTTGGTGATTAGCATTAGGGCATGTTTACTTTAGCATACCTTATGCCATGCATGCGTGCATCATTCGTCAGTATTGCATGCACCAGGCTCGGCGCATCATACTAACTGCATAAGTATTTCAAATCTAACTTGAATACATGCTACTTGTGCATTTTCACATGTCATTTATAGACTAGCCGAGCCTACTCTAGTGACATTCCGTATGCGTTGCATTAGGCATTTAAACATGGACTTGGATCATGCATGATTGCTAACATGTTCTTGTTTTGGCACGGAGTACTAGGTGAGCTCTTTATGCCTTAGCATCTCACATGAGTGTGAACGTTAACATGATAGCATGATTACCATGAGGCTAGATGCTTATTTGATGAACTGCTTGAATGCCTGTGGGTGAAGGTTGGATTGTTTGAGTTGGGATAACTCGTTGAAATCCGTATTTTAGCCTACTTGTGAGTAGCAAATTCCAAAGCGTTTTCCAAACAAACGGATATGCAATGTTTTGTTCCAAATTAGGCGATCTAGTCTATACTTGTTTGCTGTGCGCATAACGTAGTAAATCTAGGCTAATAACCGGAATAAGAACGCATAACGTTTTCAAAATAGGATATCACGGTTAGTAGAGGCCGATCTTCGGATCGGGCGAGAGGGGGTGCTCATAGCTGACCTTCCCCAATCGTACCCAAGTTCCCGAGTCGAGGCAACTTTGGTGATGACGGACACGTGGCCTTTGACACCGAGTCAGGGTTTCCTAAATTCCCCCATAAAAAATATTTAGGTGGCGACTCTGTATCTGGTAAAGCAGTCCATGTTTGGCACTTCTTTTCAAAAATCTGTTTCTCAAAACGATTTGCCGGATTTGGACTCTTTGGTTCAGATTAAGAACCGTGACAATTTGAGAGTCCTGAACTGTAATGAGGCCCAAGGGCGTGTCTACAGTCTCACGACACCTTGTAATACATCACAAACCACATGGCAACCCATGAGGTTTCTCACAAGCCATGTGGTTTCACAAGCCGTGTAGTCATCCCACGAGGGAATGCATCGAATTTTCTCAAAATTTCCATGTGTTTCAAATTTTGTCTAGAAAAAAGTTTTTCAATAGGTCTAAAATAATTTGGCTAAAATGGGTGTAAGGTTGGAATTAAAACTTAAATCTGATTTTTCTACTAAGAAATTCATAAAATAACGTATTCCAATTTTCATCATCGAGTGTTCAGAAAAAAAAGCCCAAGTCTTAAGGCCGGTCAAAATGAGGTGTCTATAGTTGCCCCTTTTTGACAGAGCTCAAAGTCATTTCTTGACGTGAGTGAATGTCAAAGCCTGAAGATGACACTTTTGACAAGGCTATATGACTTAGGCAAACAAACAAAATATAGATGCAGATGCAGTTGGTTGAACCCGATGATTGCCTATGTATCCTTTTGTAAGGAATCAAACCAGTGTAGTTTAGGGGTAGAATGCAAATGATATGTTCAAAATGCAATTGAAAGCTGAATTCTTTTTTTTCTTTTAAAAGTTAATGATTTATGCAATGCAATGCAACAGGTAATATGCGAGGCAAGCCTTATGCAAATGATATAAAGCATAACAAAGGGTACAATCCAAACGCACTCACATGAGAAGAGAAAAGAGGGTTCTAATTAACAAGTGAGACCTAAACCATACCTCAATATGAAATAGGGGATTGATTTTAACTGGGAAAAAGAGTAAAGGGTCTTAACCAATAAACGAGATCTAGACCGTACCTTAATATGAAATAGGGGATGGGTTTCAACCGGGTAAAGGAGAAAATGGTCTTAACCAATAGCGAGACCTAGACCCTACCTCAATATGAAATAGGGGATGGGTTTCAACCAAGTATAGGAGAAAAAAGTCTTAACCAACAAGCGAGACCTAGACCCTACCTCAATATGAAATAAGTGATGGGTTTTAACCCGGTAAGGAGAAAGGGGTCTTAACTAACAAGCGAGACTTAGACCGTAACTCAATACGAAATAAGAGATGGGTTTCAATTAAGTAAATGAGAAAATGGTCTTAACCAACAAGTGAGACCTAGACCGTACCTCGATACGAAATAATGGATGGGTTTCAACCAGGTAAAGGAGAAATGTTGTAACCAAATGTTTAAACAATTGTAACCAAGTAATGTGAATAGATTGTAACCAAATGGTACAACAGTATGAAAGTTGTAACCATGCATAGTTGATGTAATAGATAGTGCAAGTGTGACAGTGAATGCAAAAACACGAAGGATGTGATGCCAGACATACAATATGCAATGCGATATGATGGATGCACAACAGATGAATACACAAATTTATGGGTTTTTTTTTCTTCTTTTTTTGTTTTTGATTTTTTGCATTTTTGAAAATTTCTTTTTGATTCTTTTTCTTTGTTTTTTTTTTCATTTATACTTATATATAAATATTGTATATACAATATATATATATATATATACATACACATACAAACAATATACAAAATATGTATTACGTATATATACATATTACATATACACACAGACAAACGAATACATATATATACATGTACAAACTATATACATATTTATATATCTCTTCCCCTGTTCTTGTCTCTCTCTCTTCCTCTTTCGTTTTCGTCCAGCGTCGTGTCTAGCGCTTGATTTCAACAATCACGATGCCTGACCAACAATAGCTAAAACAAACCTTATCTCTCAAGGGTCGCCTTGGCCTTCCCCATTTTCTTCTTCTTCTCATTTGTCTTCTCATTTTTCTTCTTAAGGACGGTCTACGAGGGAGAGGCAGAGCAGAAAACCAAACTGTAAAATCACTCCTTGCCATTACTTTGTAAACTCTCCGTTTAGCATTACTCACATCTGTCATGGCTCTTCCCACCGTACTCTTTCTCTTTTTCCTGACCTTAACGATTCCCTAATCAAGATTGCTGACACCAACTCCTCTAAACCTCAACAGAGTGCCTTTGCCCCCGCCCTTGTTTTTAGTTTTCCTGCGCTGTCAGTCAAGCAACTGATGGAAACATAGCCTAATATTGATGCCAACTCTTACACATTAAAGTCATGTGTGGAGGCCATGACCGCAATCTTTAATTTGTCAAGCTGGTTGCAAAGTAGAACAAATGAGGTGCAATGACTGACAGCACAACTCTCTATGGATTCAAGCTGGTAGACTTTGTGGGATATCAGATTTTTCTGAAGCTATGGTGCTACGACGACTTAGCAAAAACAAAACCAAAAGTAAAACCCCTAATCAGAATTTCGGCAACACTTCGGTTCAATTCGCACAATTAATCACTGTATACCCCACCGAAAAAAAATTGAACACCACAAACTGACATGTCTAAACCATTCATCTAAATTTAATAATCCCTGTATAGATCCCATACATTGCACATAGCATGAAAGAGAACAAACACCTATATGGAGGATAGGATTATATTGTCCTAGCTTTGAAATGATCTAGGGTTTCACTATTCAAACAAACGACATCATACATCCTAGAATGGGGTAGCATCATGTCCTAATGTTGGAAGTTACTAGAGTTTACTATATGTACTAAGTTAGTCTTGGTCAAGAAGGGTATCTCAACAAGACACCGATATACCTACCCAATTCGGTGGGTCAAGTGGTAAGTGGTGATCCTGATTCCAAGGCCTGTGCGCCTACCATATTAGAGCCCATGACCGTTTATCCGCTCGAAACCGAATAGCCGTCTAGGATAGTAGGTGACGAGCATGGGACTTGGGCACGCCATTGCAAGAAATACAATGAACATATAATTGGAAATAAAAGTCATATCATGGAGTTCAAGCCAATGATTCTTAATATCTCCAGCAGAGTCGCTAGAAATTGTAAAACCGCCTGGGGGTACCCGAGCGCTAAACAAATTGGATCATCGATTTCTTCGATCTCAGGAGTGCAATGTGAAACATAAACGAGAGTTTAGATTTGAAAAATTTATAGAAAATGTATTTTATTGTAAAAAGACCTTTGCCAAAAATGGACTGCATCATTAGATTTCAGAGTCGCCACCTAATATTTTGAAAAAATTAGAAAACCTGTAACTCGTGCCAAGGCTACTGTTCGTTGTAACTAAGAAGGATTAGCTCAGAACCTTACGTAGTAGGGCGAAGGTCATTAATTGAGCACCTTTACTCACCCGATTAAAAGATTGGCCTCTACTAAACCATGATATAAGTTTTATTGACTTTATATGTCCATATTCTGATTATTAATAATGCTAAATATTACTATGTGAAGTAATCAAGTATAGACTATATCATTCACTTTGGAGCAATTTGATTTCATGTATTTTTGAAAGAGTTCTGAAGACATACAACTCAAAGAAATTGAGTTTACAAGCATGAAAATCAATATAATTTCAAATTGAACGACACAACCTCCATCCACTAGCATTCATAGAGATATATCACTTAAGCATGTAGTCGCATGGTAGAATGCTAAATATAATAAAAAACAAAATATATACAGGCGGGATACTAAAACTATAAATATGCAAGATACTATATACAAAATATAGATGCAATAATAAAAAAATATTCAAAATTTCACAATTGTAACCTCGCAGTTGTGTCCGGAACAGTTCGTTTAGACCAACCTTTGTCGCACTTCCTCACTGAAAAATTCTCTCGAAATTTGGGCCGCAACACAATTGTCTGAAAATTCTGGCCAAATTAAAATTTTCAAAACTCAGGGAATATTCTATTGACACCATGAAATATTTCCAACTAACGCCATTTGCCTATGTCAGCGATGCCGCCATCACTACATCACGCTGACGTCATCCTCCACCAAAGTTGAGAGGGTTTGAACCCAACATCTGAGCCCCCAACACTCACCATCTTAACCACTAAGCCAAATCAAGCCCTGTGTTATGTTGTCCCTGAAGTAATATGTAGACATTGAAAATGCCAACACCTACAACAGCACCCCACTACCATTCCCTTATATCTTATATATTATATTACATTTATACATAATTAAATTTTTTTTTAAAAAATCCAAGAAAACGTGGGTGCCAACATCAGCAACCCACTTCACAATATATATATATATATATATATATAATAAAATAATAATAATAATAATAAAAAGAAAACAGAAAGAAAGAATAATAATAAAGAAAACAAAAAGGAAAAAAATAACAAGAGAACAACGGAGGAGGGTGGGAGACAACTCCCTCAAATAATTATTTACATATTATAAATTATTATATTATTTATAAAATTAGATGCAAAAATTGTAAAAAGTCACAAATGATGAATTTTCTGATTACCAAACTCTCTTTCTAACACTCTCAGGATTATAGAGTATGTTTTGAAAATTCAACGAAATGGTTCGACTTTAAGCTTAAATGGAATTTAGGTGGTATATCAATGAAGAGAGAGAGGTGAAAAGTGAAAGCTCACAGGTTTTGTATTGCTCTCAAAGAAAATATCAAAGATGCTTTGAAAACAATTTTTCTCTCTCTCGAATTCTTTTCTGTTAGTCTCTTTTCTCTTTTTTTTCTTCTCTAGACTTTTTCCCTTTGTTTTTGTCTTTCTCTTTCTTTTTTTTGAAACCAATCTCTTTCTCTTTTCTCTCTGACTGACTTTTTTCCCACTCTTTCTTATCCATTCCCTCCTCTCAAAACCAATTCTCTCCATTTTATAAAACCAATTTTTTTCTTCCTCACCACGCCCAATAATACCTCACAAACCACATGGTAACCCATGAGGTTTCTCACAAGCCAAGTGGCCATCCCACGAGAGAATGAGGCCAATTTTTCCAAAATTGCTTTGTTTTTCAAATTTTGTCCAGAAAAAGGTTTTTCAATAGGTCTAAAATAATTTATCCAAAATGGGAGTAAGGTTGGAATTAAAACTTAAATATGATTTTTCTGCTGAGAAATTCATAAAAAAACATATTCCAATTTTCATCATCGGGTGTTCGAAAAAAAAACGCCCAAGTCTTTGCATTATCTATTACATCAATCATGCATGGTTACCATCGTCATACTGTTGCATCACTTGGCTACAATCTATTGACATCACTTGGTTACAATTGTTCAAACATTTGGTTACAACATTTTTTCTTTACTCGATTGAAACCCATCCCCTATTTCGTTTTGAGGTACGGTCTGGGTCTCGCTTGTTGGTTAAGACCATTTTCTCCTTTACTAGGTTGAAACCTATCCCCTATTTTGTATTGACGTTCGATCTAGGTTTGGCTTGTTGGTTAAGACTCTTTTCTTCTTTACCTAGTTGAAACCTATCCCCTATTTTCTTTTGAGGTACGGTCTAGGTCTCGCTTGTTGGTTAAGACCATTTACTCCTTTTCTTGGTTAAAATCAATCCCTGATTGCATATTGAGGTACGATTTGGGTCTCGCTTGTTGATTAAAACCCTCTTTTCTCCTTTCATGTGAGTGTGTTTGGATTGTACCCCTTGTTATGGTTCATATCATTTGCACGAGGCTTACCTCACATATTACCTGTTGCATTGCATTGCATTGCATTGCATAAATCATAAACTTTCAAAAGGAAAAAAAGAATTTAGCTTTGAATTGCATTTTGAGCATATCATTTGCATTCTGCCCCTGAACTATGCTGCTTGATTCCTTACAAAAGGATATGTAAGCCACCCTTGGGTTCAACCAACTGCATCTACACCTTGTTTGTTTGCCCAAGTTTTACAGCCTTGTCCAAATGGTCGTCTTGGGTTTTGACATTCACTCATGTCAAGAAATGACTTTAAGTTCTGTCAAAGAGGGGCAACTGTAAACACCCCATTTTAACCGACCTTAAGACATGGGCATTTTTTTTTTTTTGAAAACCCGATGATGAAAATTAGAATATGTTATTTTATGAATTTCTCAGCAGAAAAATCAGATTTAAGTTTTAATTCCAACCTTACACCCATTTTGGCCAAATTATTTTAGACTTATTAAAAAAACCTTTTCTAGACAAAATTCAGAAAACAGAGCAATTTTGGAAAAATTGGCCTCATTCCCTCGTGGGATGACCACATGGCTTGTGAGAAACCTCGTGGGTTGCCATGTGGTTTGTGAGGTATTATTGGGCGTGGTGAGAGAGGAAAAAATTGGTTTTATAAAATGGTGAGAATTGGTTTTGAGAGGAAGGGACGGATAAGAAGAAAGAGCAGAAAAAAAGTCAGTGAAAGAAAAGAGAAAGAGATTGGTTTTAAAAAAACAAAGAGAAAAACAAAAACAAAGGGAAAAAGTCTAAAGAAGGAAAAAAGAGAAAATAGCCTAAGAGAGAAGAATTCGGGAGAGCGAAAAATTATTTTCAAAACATCTTTGATATTTTCTTTAAGAGCAATACAAAACCCGTGAGCTTTCAGTTTTCACCTCTGTCTCTTAATTGATATACGACCTAAATTCCATTTAAGCTTAAAGTTAAACCATTTTGCGAAATTTTCAAAACGTACTCCATAATCTTAAGGGTGTTAGAAAGGGAGTTTAGTAATCAGAAAATTCATCATTTGTGAATTTTTACAATTTTTGCACCTAATTTTATAAATAATATAATAATTTATAATATGTAAATAATTATTTGACAAAGTTGTCTCCCACCCTCCTCTGTTGTTCTGTTGTTATTGCTTTCCTTTTTGTTTCATTTTTTTTTATTTCTTTTTTCTTTTTTTATTATTTTATTTTATTTTATTTTATATTATATATATATTGTGAAGTGGGTTGCCAATGTTGGCACCCACATTTGCTTGGTTTTTGTTTTTTTTTTGTTTTTTTTATTTTATTATGTGTAAATATAATATAATATATAAGATATAAGTGGATGGTAGTGGGGTGCTATTTTAGGTGTCGGCATTTTCAGTGTCAACATATTACTGAGGGAAAACATAACACAAGTCTCAATTTGGTTCAATGGTTAAGATATTGAGCGTTGGGGGCTCAGATTTGAGTTCAAACCCTTTTAGCAATATTCTTGGTTTGTTTTATTTTGGTGGAGGATGACATCGCTGATGTAGGCTAATGGCGTCAGTTGCAATGGATGGAATATTCAATGGTGTCAACAGAATATTCCCTGAGTTCTAAAAATTGCAATTTGGGCTAGAATTTTCAGACAATTGTGCTATGGCCTAGAATTCAGGAGAATTTTTCAGTGAGGCCTCCGGAAGTGCAACGAAGGTTGGTCCTAGCTAAATGGACCGTTCCGGACACAATCGTGAAATTTTGAATTTTTTTTATTATTGCATTTGTATTTTGTATATAGTATCTTGTATATTTATAGCTTTAGTATCCTGTTTGTACATATTTTGTTTTTTTACTATGTTTAGCATCCTACTATGCGGCTACATGGTTAAGTGATATATCTCCATGAATGCCAGTTGATAGGGGTGGTGTCGTTCAATTTGGATTAATATTGATTTTCATGCTTGTAAACTCAATTTCTTTGAGTTGTACATCTTCAAAACTCTTTTAAAAATACATGAAATCAGATTGCTCAAAAATGAATGACATATTCACATAGTAATTTTTAGCATTATGAATAACTAGAATATGAACATATAAAGTCAATAAAACTCATATCATGGTTGAGTAGAGGCCGATCTTTTGATTGGGTGAGTGGGGGTACTCAATTAATGGCATTCCCCCTCCTAGGTAAGGTTCCGAGCCAAGCATCCTTGGTTATGACGAACAGTTGACTTGGCACGAGTTACAGGTTTCCTAATATTCGACACAAAATCCATTCCCTAATATTCTCCATCATTTTCGATCATCATTATAATCTCCGGTCCTCACCATCGCCTCCAATTTTCACCATCATCATAGATCTACATCATCATCACTGGTCCACACCATCATTACAGATCATCACCATCATCATCAATCTTCATTGTCGATTCTCACACTCACCAACATCGTTTCCCGATTAAAATGTTAAAATTATTTTTGTAATGTGTAATATTTCTTGTATGGTTGTATGTGCTACAAAATCTTTTTTCACTTTTACTAATTACTTCTACTTGGTATGAAGTAATTGGTTTCACTTGTATTTTCTCTTTTTATGCCAGTGCATTCAGTGTAGTTGTATTTGGCCGGATCTTAATGGCCATTGGTATTACAAATTAGTAATCTGTTTCTTTAATTTTTATTTTATTTTTTTTTGTAATTTTTAGTGCATTAATTCAGGGGGAGACTCTTATTATGTGATATTTTGAGATTGAAACAGACATCTTAAGGGGAATTTGTATATTCTATTCATAGTTTTAGAGGGAGTTTCTATATTTTAATTATATGCATAAATACATATATAAATAAATGCTTGCATTTTTATTATAGAATGAGGAAATATTTCTAGATTACATGAGAGTTTTGAGAAGGCTTTACAGATTTTTTGCATTTAACCTCCCTCAATAGCTTTTCATGAGCCTCCCCAACTTGAATTTCTCTATTCTCGACCTCTGTAAGTCTTGGCATTATAACGGTTACATAATATTGCACCGCATTCTTCAACTGTGAATTTTTACTATCTAGATTTCTCTTCGCCTGACGAGTTTCAGCAAGTTATTATTTTAAGTAGATCACTTCTTCTTTTAATTGTTGATTCTCTTAGATTCTTGCTTGTAGTCATCGAGACATATTAGAAACCGTATTCATCGTCTGTGTACTAAGAGCCATAGTATTATTAATAGCCTTGATATCATTACAATTACCAAATACACTAGAACTCTCAGTTACTGGAATAGCATGCCAATGCACTATAGGTAACATTTCATTTACCTGAGTCTTTGGCATCTCATTCAAGTCAACACCATTGATGACCAAGGTAAGGAATGATTACACAGATTATAATCAAATCTTTTTGCTAAGAACACTTGAAAGATTCGTATGTCTGCGCATCATCTATGTCACTTTTTATACACACCACAGATACAATAATCAATGCATATCCGCTCGAATCTCTTGTTTGTCAACATTTTAGGAGTCGCCGCACAATTTTTTCTTGGCGAATCTCGAGATTGACCATCGGGGAATAATACAACTTTATTATATTTTCTTCTGTCAAATCCGATTATTTGCTCCTGTGTTTATATGATTTTCATTTTGGGCACTGAAACTTTTCATTCTCTATCGAAATCCATATATCAGTCTTTTATTTTGATGATGTCAAAGAGGGGGAAAATATAATTTAATAAATGATTGTTGAATATTTTTTATGTTGCATTTATTCCTGTGAAATTTTGTGTCAAATTCATGTATATATTGCAATCATCCAAAAGGGAGAGATTGTTAATCATGTGGTTTAATTTTGATGATGTCTAAAAAATTATTTGATAAATTGTGATTTTTTATCAAACATATTTTACAATCATATGACACAAACTATGAAAATAGATTTTGATTGCATCATATATTTTTACTGTGCAAGTTACTGTACATGTTTGAATTTTGTGGAAGTTACTGTGCTTAAACAGTAATTTTACTATTCATGTTATGATAAAATCAATTAGTTACTATTTATCATTCGACAAATTTGACACACCCACGTGGTGGTGGGTTATTTTTATTAGAGTGTATCTAAAATCTCTTCAACAGCTACAAAGATTATAAAAAGGATATATATTTTCATATTTGATATAAATGTTATTTAAAGAGATTTTACTATACATACAAATATTTTAATAGATAAATCACCGGACATTTAAATATTTTAATAGAAAAGTTATTGTACAAATCACAAATCACATGGAGAGGATTAGACGCTCCTTCACGCGACGCTACCTACAATTTCCTTTTCAAAATTTATGGTTTGCAGCTTTTCTTTTTGTAGCTGAACATTTGAATTAATAGGCAAAGGTCTCTTTCAATGAATAGTATTACAAAATTTTCAAAACTTTTGCCATAAAATCAAATGGTGCATAGTGATTTGTATAGTAACTTTTTTATTAAAATATTTGAATGCACAGTGTTTTTTCTATTAAAATATTTATATGCATAGTAAAATCTCTTTAAATAACATTTACATCAGATTAGAAAATATATGTCCCTTTTCTAATAGATTTTGGATACACTCTAATGAAAATAACCCACCACTACGTGGGTGTATCCAATTTGTCAAATAATGAATGGTTAACCAATTGATTTTATAAAAATGTGAATAGTAAAATTTACTATTTAAGCACAGTAACTTCTACAAAAATCTAATCTGAATAAAAGTTTTAGTGCCCAAAACAAAAATCATATAAACACAAAGGAGAAAATAATCGGATTTGACAAAAGAAAGCGTAATAAAGTTGTATTTCTCCCCCCCTGCGATCAATGTAGAAATTTACTAAGGAGACAATTGTGCAGCGATGCCTAAAATGTTAACAAACAAGCGATTTGAGTGGATATGCATAAATTAGTGTATTTGAGGTGTATATAAAAAGTGACATAGATGATGCGCAGAGATACGAATCCTTCAAGTGTTCTTAGCAAAAAGATTTGATTACAATCTATGTAATCATGTCATTCCTTACCTTGGCCATCAACGGTGCTGACTTGAATGAGGTGCCTGAGACTCAAGCAAATAAAAGGTTACTTATAGTGCATTCGCAAGCTATTCTAGTAATTGAAAGTCTTAGTATATTTGGTAATCGTAATGATACCAATGCTATTAATAATACTATGGCTCTTAGTATACAGACGATGACTGCGGTTTCTAATATGGCTCGATGACTACTAGTAAAAATCCAATAGAATCAACAATTAAAAGAAGAGGTGATCCACTTAAAACAACAACTTGTTGAAACTCGTCAAGCGAAGAGAAATCTAGGTAGTAAAAATTTACAGTTGAAGAATGGGTGCAATATTATGCAACCGTTATAATGCCAAGACTTACAGAAGTCGAGAATAGAGAGATTCAAGTTAATGAGGCTCATGAAAAGCTATTGAGAGAGGTTAAACGCAAAAAATCTGTAAAGCCTTCTCAGAACTCTCATGTAATCTAGAACTTTTTTCTCCATCTATAATAAAAATGCAAGCATTTATTTATATATGTATTTATGCATATAATTAAAATATAGAAACTCTTCCTAAAATTATGCATAGAATATACAAACTCTCGTTAAGATGTTTGTTTCAATCTCAAAATATCACATAATAAGAGTCTCCCCTGGAATTAACACACTAAAAATTACAAAAAATAAAATAAAAATTAAAGAAACATATTACTAATTTATAATATCAATGGTCATTAAGATCCGGCCAAATACAACTACACCGAGTGCACTGGCATAAAAAGAGAAAATACAAGTGAAACCAATTACTTCATACCAAGTAGAAGTAATTAGTAAAAGTGAAAAAACATTTTGTAGCACATACAACCATACAACAAATATTATACATTACAAAAATAATTTTAGCATTTTGATAGGGAAATGATGTTTGTGAATATAAGAATCGACGATGAAGATCGATGATGATGGTGATGATCTGTGATGATGATGTAGATCTACGATGATGGTGAAAATCGGAGGCGATGGCGAGGATCGGAGTTGATAGTGATGATCGAAAATAATGGAGAAGATTGGGTAATTGATTTTATGTATATCAGAAATGGATTTGTGTAGATCGGAGATAGATTTACAAGGATGATGGTGGTGATAGTGTCTGATGATGGTGGTGATGAAGGTGGTGTCAGAGGGTGAGAGGGAGCGAGAGTGAGAGCGAGAGCGGGTGAGAGAGAGAGAGAGAGAGAGAGAACGGGACGACGAGTGGGTGAGAGAAAGAAAGAGATAATTTATATAAAAAAATATCACTTTTTTTTGGGTAAAAATAAACATTATATAGGAGTATGTAGACTACTGAGTGAGAAATCAATGAGCAATTACAAATTTGTGCAATGGAGAAAAACAATGAGTGATGGTACCAATAAGTGATGATGTTTAAAGATGGCAAGTCTCATGATATCTCACATTATCATCCATTTCAATGTTACTAATGGGTAGAAAGATAAATACAGTTCGAACTCATATTAATAATGGACAAAATAAATGTGTTAGTACTTCAGTTGTTAAAATTTGGTGGAAAAAATGGAGAGGGGAGGCTAGGATCCGGTTCTTAACAGAAGAAAGGTGGGTAATCAAGCTGGTCGTGTAAGGGAGAATGAGTTGGCTACTCTTTTTGTGGATGAAATACCAAAATCCATGAATCCTAAAGGTTTGTTCAATATTTTCAGTAAGTTTGGTATTGTTAAGGATGTATTCATACCAATGAAAAGAAGGAAAACCACAAGGACAAGATTTGGGTTTGTGAGATATGATTGTAAGGTGGCTGTAGAGGTGGCAGTGCAGAAAACAGATGGGTTATGGTGTGATAACAGAGCACTGAGAGTAAAAAGGGCGGGTATAGGAAATCGAAGCAGAACACGCAAATGAAAGTAAACACAAGGGATGGAAGTATGGTATGCAAGATGCAGTGGAATCCTATACAAACAATGGACGGAACTAAAGGAAAATCATATGTAGAGGTAGTATAAAATGGAGGAATGTGTGACAAAGAAACAATGACCGTACGAGCTTTTGAGGCGGGTAATAGTTGGTTATATGAAAGTTTGTTGGTGAAGCTTAACGCTATGTTTGGTAACTTAGGAGAGAAAAGAAAAGAAATGATTACTTAAGTAATAAGAGAAAAGAAAAGAAAAGAAATGATTGTAATTTCTCTCCTTTTTGTTTGGGTAAGTAAGAAATAAAAGAAAAGAAATGATTGTGATTTCTCTCCTTCTTGTTTGGTTAGATTTCATTAAGAGAAAAGAAAAGAAATTATTTTATGTTATATTACCAAAATAACCTTTTTATATTTTCAATCATTTTATTTCTTTTATTTTTACAGGGGTAAAATTGGTATTATGAAAATATAAACATTTGTGGATTTCTTTTCTCTCCCAATCTCTCCACTTTTGGGAAGATTGAAAATAAGGGTTATGAGAGAAATGAGTTTCTCTCCATTTCTCTCTATTTCTCCCCATTTCTCTCCACTTAAGATAACCAAACAAGGAAGAGAAATACATTTCTCTCTATTTCTTTTCTTTTCTCTCCAAATCACTCAATCCAAACACAGTGTAAAGCATTTTTTTTCTTGTCATGATTTCAGAAAGGAGTTACAGAGAAGGAAGGTAAAAGAGGTGGTTGTTCGAGAAGGGGGAGGGAGGTTAACAATCTTAACCATTCAAACAAAACAACACATGAAGGAAGGAAGAGCAAGTATGAAGGAATGGTTATCTGAATGGAGTGACTATGTGTTTGAATGGGAAGAGAGGAAATTCACAGGGCAAGAAAGATGTGTCTGGATCACCTATGTGGGTGTCTCTCCTAATCTGTGGAGTATTAAAACCTTTAGAGATATAGGTAATGTATAAGGTGGGGTGGTCCCGTATGATGAAGACACAGTAGGGTGCAAGCAGTTCATGTTTGGAAGAGTAAGGATCATGAGGATGGAGTTCATAAACACAGTGATCAATCTGGTAGGTAATGAGAGCAATTATCCAGTGCGAGTGTATGAAGAATTTCTACCCATTTTTTACCATTGTAAAGGTGATTATAGTTGCCAGGAAATTGAAGCAAGGGACTCTAACATGCCAACAGAGGCTGATCGGTGCTCCAAACATGGGGCCATTAAGGATGGTGATTGTAAGGATATTGCAAATATTGTAGCAGATGAAAATGGGAAGGAGGTAAATGCAGAGGAGGATGAAGATGAGGATGAAGAGGAAGGTGGTGTGCAAGTAGATGAAGAGGAAGATGATGATGATGTGGATAAAAGTGATGAGGTGTCCATTAAAGGAAATATCACAGTGGAAAGGGAGATAGCTGATGTAGAAGGAGGTATTAATTGTACGTCAGTTTCAGTTGTTAAAGAATCTGTGAGTGTTATAGGGAACTCAAACGATGGGGGTTGCTATAATGAGGAAGGGGGTGGTCCGGGTGAGTTGCTTAAGACAAGAGGTGGGTGGGACAGTTCAAAGGGTAGATGATAAGGTTTGTTCTCTTGGGTTCCTAAACAGATTAAATGGGCTGGAATGTGTTAGGCCCAATATGAATTTAGAAGTTGTATTATATGGTGCCCAGGTAGAGCCTCTGGCTAATGGGCCAAGGTTGGAGTCTGACTCAAATCTGAATGATTATGTAGCCCAATCTTTACCTTTGAATGGAGTAATAAATTCAGCCCAAAGGGAGAACTCGGTTAGGGGTGTTCCATCGAAGAGGGCTAGAGCCATCTTAAGAAGACATGAAGCTCCAAAGGGAAATGGAGGTGATCAAAGAAAAAGAAGGAGGAGTAGAGCCCAGATAAACCAGATGGGAATCCTGTCCAGGAATTGCCTGAAAAATGGGTAGATTTTTAGAGCAGCAGCAGCTGCTATCTCTCTATCAGTTTCACAAAGCAGTAATGCAAGAAAAAGAAGAAAATTACTTACTGAAGCTCAAGCCACGATGGAAGTAGACAAAGTTTTGGGGTTAAATTGTGAAGGGAAAGATGCTGAAGTGGTGGAAAGAATAATTGAATTGGAGGAAAAAGATTTTGAAAGAGTTGCAGGGAGAGGTATGGCAGTTTAAGCCACCGGAAGTTACAAGGAGGCTTGGAGATATGATGTGGGTTTGATGAAGCTGCTGTCATGAAATGCTAGGGGTCTTAAAAGACCAGAAAAAATGGGTAAGATTAAAGCTTTAGTTAAGAAAAGGAAAATAGATGTATTGTTAATTCAAGAGTCAAAGAGAGGTAGGGTTGATGATAGTTTTGTAAGATCACTGTGGCCATTAGAGGAAATGGGTTTTGTGGAGGTTGATGCTGAAGGAAGTGCATGTGGTCTTCTGTGCATTTGGAACCCAAACATATTTGAGATGAGGGATTGCTACAACTCTAGGAATTTCATTCTATTGTCAGGTATTGCTTCAAAAAATTTCCAGTGTGTTATACTCAATATTTATGCACCGAATGATGTAGTGAAAAGAAGGCACCTCTGGGAGAGTCTTATTCAGCTTAAATCTTCTTACTCCAACCCATGGTGTTTGGGTGGAGATTTTAATGAAATAAGATTTATGAGTGAAAGGAAGGGATGTTTGAGGAGGGAGAGGGGTATGAAAGACTTCAATGATTTTATTGATAGATTGGAATTAAGTGATTTTCCTATGCAAGGGAGATCATTCATATGGTGTAATGCAATGGAAGGAGACAGGTGGAGTAGGATTGATAGGTTTCTAGTTGACCCTGTGTGGCTGGAGAGGTTTCAACTGAAACAATGGGGATTAACCAGAAGCATATCTGTTCATTGCCTAGTTCTGCTATTGGAGGATGATAGGGATTGAGGGCCAAAACCTTTTCGGTTTATTAATGCATGGACACTTCACCCAAAATTCAAGTCAGAGGTGAAGAAATCTTGGGAGGAGTCTCAGATTCTGGGATGGGCTAGCTTTAGAATCATGTGTAAATTGAGAATCTTGAGAGAGCATTTGAGAATGTGGAATAGGGAGGTATTTGGGAATATTGATGACCAACTCAAGAAAGCTGAAGATGAATTGCATGAGTGGGATTTGAAAGCTGAATCTAGATCTCTGTTGGAGATAGAATTAAAAACAAAAAGAGAGGTTAGAAGTCAAATGTGGAATCTAAGTACATGTAAGGCAAGAATGTGGTTGCAAAAATCAAGACTAACATGGGCACAAAATGGTGATAAAAATACTCGATTGTTCCACTTGATGGCAAATAGAAGACAAAGGAAAAACTTATTAGGCTCTGTAAAGGTGAATGGTGTGGTGTTCGAAGATCCAACTATGGTGAGGCAAGTGGTTGTGAATCACTTTAGCAGTGTGTTTACTGAAAACTGGAAGTCTAGGCCTAAACTGTCAGGTCCCTTTCTATCCATTAGTCCAGTTGATACAAAGGATGTTTTGGAGGCTGAGTTTAGTAAGGCAGAAATTTGGGCAGCCATTCGAGATTGTGATGGAAATAAGACCCCTGGGCCCGCTGGGTTTAATCTGTCTTGTATTCAAAAATACTGGTCTATACTGAAAGGTGAGTTTATTCAATTTTTCAAGGAGTTTCACAATAATGAGAAGATGGCTAAAGGGGTCAATAGCTCTTTTATCACTTTGATTCCTAAAAAGGAGAACCCCACAGATTTGAGTGAGTATAGACCTATTTGTTTGGTCAGCTCAGTGTACAAAGTGTTGGCTAAAGTATTATCTAGATGGCTAAGACAAGTGTTACCTCAACTAATAGGAGAAGTTCAGACTGCTTTTCTTGGTGGAAGATGTATTCTTGATGGGGTTCTAATTGCCAATGAAGTGGTGGATTGGTAGAGGAAAACAAAGAAAATAGGAATCTTCCTTAAATTGGATTTTGAGAAGGCATATGATTCAGTGAATTGGGAGTTTCTGTCATCAATGATGGTTAATCTTAGTTTTGGAGAGAAATGGGCGGGGTGGATTAAGTCATGTATTTTTACATCAAGGATATTAGTGCTTGTCAATGGGTCACCCACTGAAGAATTTTCTCCTCAAAAGGGGTTAAGGCAGGGTGATCCACTCTCATATTTCCTCTTCAATATTGTGGATGAAGGGTTAAATCTCTTACTAGAGAGAGCAAAAGAAAGAGGGTTGATACAAGGAGCTTCAGTCGGACCTAATGCGTTGAAGATTTCTCATTTACAATTTGTGGATGATACTATCATTTTTTGCGATGCTGAATGGGAGGACATTATTATGATTAAACGAATACTGAGGTGCTTTAAAGTAATGACAGGTTTAAAGATTAATTTTCACAAAAGTACTGTTTATGGGTTTGGTGTGGAAGAGATGAGGGTTATGGAGTTTGCCACAAAACTCAATTGTCTGAGTCAGAGATTACCACTTACCTATCTTGGTCTACCATTAGGTGCGAATCCAAGGAGTAGAAGTACATGGCAACCTGTGGTGGAAAAGTTTAAGAAGAAACTAGCATCATGAAAGAGGAGGTTCTTGTCCTTTGCTGGTCGTTTGACCCTAATTAGACCGGTTTTGTCAAGCCTTCCTTCATTTTTTCTTTCATTATTTAAAATGCTTATGGGAGTTGTCAAAACCATTGATAAGATTCAGTCTAGCTTCTTGTGGGGAGATTCTGAGACTAGTAGGAAAATTCATTTGGTAAATTGGAAGGAGGTGTGTAAAGGTAAAGCCCAAGGAGGATTGTGTGACGATCTGGAATTTTTTCGTCCGCTCGAGCGGGGGAATTGAAGCTCGAGCGGACTTGTGAGGCTCCCAGTATTTTTACAATCTATCCGAGATTCTGAGAGTTGTGAATTCCGGCTCGAGCGTAGGAGTAGTCGCTCGAGCGGATGGCTGTGTTAGTCTGCACGCTCGAGCGCAAGATTGGGCGCTCGAGCAGTCTACCTAGTTGAGTTTGAATTTCTGAGACTAGTGGGATTGTTTTTGACCTTTTATTATTGTGTTTGGAGCCTCCCTATTTTATTTTCGGACGTTGATCAAAGTGGTAATATGATGGTAAAGTAAGAGTAAACAAAGAATTTAATTCGGGTAATTTTTTCTACGAACAACTATCACTCTTTTTCCCTTTTCTTTTTCCACACTTTAAATTTGGGTGTGAGGCTAGAACCATTGGAAATCTTATTTTCGGGGCTTCAATTTGGACACAAGAACGACCTAGAACGGAGTCCGGATGAGAGAGTTACGCCTGTTTGAAGTTTTGGAATCTGTGCTAGAAGCATGTACGCTCGAGCAGGAAAAGAGACGCTCGAGCGGACTGCGCGAATTCAGCGACTTAAAAAGTGGGTTTCTAGATCATTCTTTGCACTTTCTTTTTCCCTCTTCCTTCCTCTCATCCTAGGTCCGAAAACCTAACCCTCAAAACTTTGATTTCATCCATTTTTACCAACAAATCCACCATGGATCTTGCATCAAGGATGAAGAATAAGAGAAGATCAACATTTTCAACCGATTGGATTTTGGATTTTGCGAAGGATTCTTCTTGGAGCCTTGATTTCTTGCTTGATTCTTGAGGTAGGGGTCCTAGTTCTTCTTCAATACTTGCATTAATAGATAGATTTGTGGTATTTTGATTATATAAATACAAAATCTCCATTTTTGAGCATATAATGTACATCATGAGATTTGGGGGTTTAGGGTTTGAAGTGTTGGGGGTTCAATTGTTGAGTTATTATGGTGGATTATGAACCATAGGTGTATAATCAAGGGGGAAATTGGAATTAAAAATAGTGGTGTGAGAAGTTTCAATTTTTCTTGAAATTCTTGATTTTTCTTAAAAATCCTACGTTGCCCAAATTGGAAGTAAAATCATGAAATTGAGGTATTGAATTGTATATATACAAGTTTAATTGAATTTTGGAAATGTTTGAAAATTATGTTAAAAATTAGCGATTGAACCTTTATTGTGGACATTGTAAATCATGCTATAATATGAAATGAAATTTGAGGAAAAAGATTTGTTATTGATATGGATGACTTGAGCCTTGGGATGAAATGATGAAATGGAAATCTAAGAGTTCACCTTGAATTATGTTGAATTATATTTAGTGGTGTTGAGTTGAATCATGTTGAATAGTGTTGATTATGTTGAATTGTGGTGATTATGATGAATCGTGTTGATTATGTTGAAGTGTGTTGGTTATGTTGAATTGTGTTAAATCATGGTAAGTTGTGTTGTGTTGGGTTGTGTTGAGTTTGAGTTGTGTTGTGTTGGGTTGTGTTGAGTTTGAGTGGTGTTGTGTTGGTACCCGCGCGGGGAGTTGAAAAATGATTTTTCGGTGTCCACGACCGTCTGTATAATAGCCGGTAAATGTGGGGGATGGTTTTAAAAATTGAAGAAAAAGGTTTTTGGGGGGCCCACATCCCGCCGTATAGTAGCCGGCAAGTGTGGGGGTGATTTTGGATTAAAGGTGCCCAATTGCCCTGTCTAGGCTTATCGCTGGACGAATGTGGAAAAATGTTTTTGGGTGTCCACACAGTCCCGCCGTATAGTAGCCGGCAAAAGTGAAAAAATGATTTTTGGGTGTCCACACAGTCCTGCCGTATCGTAGCCGGCAAAAGTGGAAAAACGGATGGTTTTCGAAAATGTTTTGGGTGCCTACATCCCGCCGTATAGTAGCCGGGAAATGTGGGGGATGGTTTTAAAAAGTTGAAAAATGGTTTCTGGAAAAATATGGTTTTTGGAAGAAAATGGCTTTTGAGAAAATGGTTTTTGGGAGTTCACTTCCCGCTATATAGTAGTCGGCGAAAGGTGGAAAGTGTTATGAATTGGGTGCCCACTGTCCCGTTGTAGTAAGTCGACGAAAGGTGGATTGTATTGATATATGTGTTGAGTTGATGATGTTATTTGTGACTTGTGATAAATCTGTGAAATTGCAAGTTGATGTGTAACTTGATATAAAGAGGAAATGTACATAGATATTATTTGTAATGCATGGAACCCAAAAATGAGTAATGGGATTATGGATTGGTGATGGTGAATATAATGAATTAGTTGTGACAATAAAGATAAATTATGAGTGTTGTTCTGTAAATAAATTAGGGAACTTGAATTTGAATTTATGGAGTTCTAAATAAATATAATGAGTAGAAAGGAAGAATGAAAGACAAAGAGGAATATTAAAAATGGAAATTAAATGAGAAATATTTTGGGAATTGGTTAATAATTTTTAAATGATGTTGTTTCTTAAATATGTTTGTTTCACAAGGACTTATGGTTTTCTAAAGTTAAAGGATGACTTTTAATGGCTGAAGGTTTTTCTTAAAGGTGTTTGAATAGTTTTTGAGAAAAAGGTACTTTACTTATGGTATTTTGAAACTACAAAATGTCACCCTACTATATGGTATCACCTTGCATGCATGATCATTTCTATCTGTGTGTTGGCTATTGATTTAGAACTATGAGATTCCTACTGGGCATTAGTGCTCACCCCGTTGTTGTTTCATCTTTTTACAGGAAGAAAGTTTGGATTCTTTGATTGAAGATTTATGGAGTTCTTGAGTCCCTTTGTGTAACTTCATAGTAGATGTAAAGGAAGTGAATTTTGTATTTGTATTGGTTTATTTGTAGCACAGTAGGAGATTGGCATGTATTGTTTTCATTGTAATATTCATCGAGAGAGGGAGAACATGCATCATTGTATTTCTATTACTCAAGGGTAATGGATATTTGTAAGAAAAAAAAAAATGGACCTAAATTACAGGCTTTCGTAATATTTTCGAGTAATTAAAAATTAGGGCATGACAAATTAGGTGTGAGAAATTTGAGTAATGTCAATGTATGTTTATTATTAAAATGGTAGTGGAGGTATGGTAGAGAGCATAAGTCATTATCGAAACAGGTGGTGTGTAGCAAATATAGTGGATTTGAGGGAAGGTGGATACCTGTAACAGTGGAATCTGGTCTAGTGTCTGCAGTGTGGAAGTGTAGACACCCCATTTTTGACTGACCTTAAGACTCAGACGTCATTGATTGAGCGCTCAGTGATGATGCATGTTATGCTCGTTCTGAGGTTTCGGAGTTTTGGCTGAGAGCCTTACCCCCGGACCTCAGGACCCTTTTGTGCTTTGCCTCAATTTGCGAACCAGGTTCTGTTTTCTCTTCTCAAAGGGAGGGAGAGGTTTCGTAGACCATCTCTCAGTGGCCATAGGCTACTTTTCGTGGTTGTAGGCCACTGTTCCCGTTTGGAGACTAGTTTCCGGTTTTCGGAGCCGTCAGCCGTGCGCCTCGGTTCGGGACCGCTTAACTTTCTCCGTTTGCTCCGGTTTTTGGCACACACCTTGTTTCCTCTGTCTAGAGGGACACTGTGGCCCGGGAGACCACCTTTGTGGTTGCACTCCACTTTCAGTGCCTAACAGCTTGTTTTCAGGGCACCCGGTTGCGCGTTTTGACCCCCGAACCTTCGTTTTGCATCCGTCTTGGTTCATTTTTGGCATAGACCCTATTTTCATTGTTGGGATGTGGAGGAAGGGTGGGAGACCACCTTTTCTCCTTGGAGACCACTTTTCTCCCCGCTTGTCGGTTTTCTGGTTTTCTTATCGGGAAGCTGGTTTTCTTGGTTTTTGGGCTACATTTACTGGTCTCCCACCCCACCACTAGCTTGCATTCAATCGGGAGGCCACCAAATGAGGCCACCGACCAGTTTTTTTTGAGTTGAACCTTTTGAACCCTTGTTTTAGCTTCTTGAAGAAGCTTAAAGAAACTGTAGACGTCCCCGAACGTCCCGGGAGGGAATTCCATTTTGTTCATTGGGCTCACTACAGCTCGAGACTCAATGTCACGGTCCTGTATCTAATCTCGCAGAGTGCAATGCAAGACCGATGAATCATCAAAGAATCTAAATCCGGCAAATCGTTTTAAAAAACTGATTTTTAGAAAGAAGTGCCAAACATAGACTGCGTTGCCACATACAGAGTCGCCACCTAAATATTTTATTTTGGGAAATTTAGGAAACCCTGACTCGTGCCTAAGGCCACGTGTCTGTCATCACCAAAATTACCTCGGCTCGGGAACTTGGGTACGATTGGGGAAGGTCACTTCGTGAGCACCTCCGCTAGCCCGATCAAAGATTGGCCTCTACTAACCATGATATCGAGTTTTGAAAACATTATGTGCTCTTATTCCGGTTATTAGCCTAGAATTACTATGTGATGCGCGCAACATACAAGTATAGACTAGATTGCCTAAGTTGGAACAAAGGATCGCATATCCGTTTGTTTTGAAAACGGATTGAAGTTTGCTACTCGCAAGTAGACTAAAACATGGGTTTTGACGAATTATTCCGACTCAAGCAACCCAGCCTTCACCCACAGGCATTCAGGCAGTTATATCACATAAGCACATAGCCTCATGGTAACCATGCTATCATGGCAGTCACTCACATACATGCAAGGATGCTAAAGCATAAACACTTACCGAATACTCCAAGCCAAAGAAAGAAGCTAATTAGAAAACATGCATGAATCCTAACTATGCTGAGAATGCCTAATGCAACACATGCAAAAATGCAACTACAATAGGCTCGGCTATTCTAAGATGGCATGTGAGATGCAATAATCGATACATGTATTCGACTTGGAATTGAAATATAATGCAGTTAGCATGATGCGTCGAGCCCGATGCATGCAAAACAGATGAATGGATGCAAAACATGCGAACATGAAGGATGCTAATTGAAACATGCCCTAATCTAACCATCATAAGCTGGTAAATAAAAGGGAAAAAGATGTGGGGTTGGAAGGCATGCACCGCACACACACACACTTATTACAACATTGCCCTCCTCGGAGGGTCTGAATAAATAATACACAACGAAATGAATAACTAACTACAACTAATTATTACATAACGCTGACTAATTAACAAATTTAACTAAGCAAGCAATAAAACTATCGTGCAAGTTACATGAAATGGACTTCCTTAGCTCTGCCTTGGATGGCAATGAATGCATGCATGCTTGAATCGCTTTGTCGGGAAATCTATCGCGATGCCTCGACTCGCCTTTGTTTGCAATTGATTTTAGAAAGTTGCACGAGGCCCCAGAGAGATGAAACTCCACCCAGGGAAGCTGTGGGAAGGCTGCCGACCAAGCTATGGACAAGGGAGACCACCTGCCGACCACCTTTGGTGGTGAAGACCAGAAAAGGTGGTCGGCCTGCCAGAAACCTGGTCGGCCGACCAGTTCATCTTCCTGGTTTCTGCTTTTTCTGCAATAAAGGCAAGAGAGAGAAAGAAGGCAAGGTATTTTCAACATATGTGTGCCCGACCACTCTCCCCGTCATTGCATAAGCTCTAGGGAGTGTAGTCCTTGATCCTCGTGCCACCAATCACGCATCTCGATGCATGATGGCCGAGGAGTCGGATTGCACGACTCGATGTAAAATGAATGCACATATAAACACAACGAGGCCTAAACTCCATTATGGGTAATCCGGAGTGTCGACGACCGAGAATCAAGGCACGTTTCGTCACTTGGAGTATGAAACGTCCCTCGCTTCCCATGTTTAGACTAAACCCTACTCCAAACACAATGCAACATATATGGCATGCATGAATGCAACTCTAACATGCAACCTAAACATAATGCCACTAAATGATGCAAACATGCAAATGATGATATGCAAACATGCTACTAGCATACACAATGCTATGAAATAATCGATGGCATACTCAATGCACATGAAAACTATATGGCATACGCAATGAACACATGGAGACTAATAATGAAATAATCAAGGCATACACAGTGCAATGGTCAATCATGCAACAACAGGGACTAAATGGCATATACAATGCAAGATGGACTTAAACCAAGATAGGTGAGCCTCAGCCACACCTAAATCAGTGGCCAAACATGATGAAATTAAAGGCAGGAACACTCATGCAAACATGCACGATGCAAGGGACCAAACCTAAGGCATCAAATGCCACTCTACCAAAGCATGGCAAGGGGTGAAATATGGCATACAATCATACATTTTCCAGCTCTGAAATGACATGCAAGATGGCCCCGAATCATGCAAACACTTCATACAATGCATGCTAAATAGCCCGAATACCGAAACTTGTGAAGCGCATTACACTAGAGGTACACAAAGCAATGCTCAAATGACCAAAATCAGCCCTAAACAATCCCTATGCAGGTCCAAGACAGTGGGAAAATGGCCTAAAATGATGGCTCAAAATGCATGGAAATGAAGCTCATGCAATGGTCCATAAACGAGGCATACAAGCACAACTATCAAATGCATTTAAAGAGTGGAAAACATGGGAATATAGCACAAGTATAAGCTCTGAAATAGCATGCTCAATGACCCCAAAACATGAAAACACCTCAGTATAAGCATGCAATAGGCTCCAAAACTCAAAGCTAGGCAAGGGTATTGAACTACAACCATGCATAGAAAGCATCATTCGACCATGAGGCATCAAAACATAGCTAAGGCAGTCCAAAACATGCACAAAATCAGTTTAAGGCATGGCCAAAAAGTGCTAGAATCAAGGGCCAAAACAACATGCAATACAAGCTAGTGAAAAGGGTTTACACTACAAGTATACAAGGCATTCAAGAGGCCACTAAACCAGCAAAACTCAGAGGTATGACATGCCAAATAAAGCCCAAAAATCCACTGAAACATGGTCAATGCATGCAAGAATGACATGCTCCTTTGATAGGCTATGAAGAGGGTTGTTCTACACATGCAAGATGGACACCCAATATGGAAAAACAAGCTCTGGACAGAGCCTATACAGGTCCTAAAACTTACCAAAAATGGCCTGAAACATGGCTTGGAAGCATGCAAATAAGGGCTCCTTTGTTAGGCCAAATATGCTAGGAAACAAAACAAGGGGAGAGAGGGTCACCCCTCTCTCATTTTGGCACTCAAAACAGTATTCTAGCTACTGAAAATCCACTAGATTTCAGTGGCTATAAGGCCAAACAAAGGTCAATGCAAAGGCCCTAATGCATGGCTCAAAACAAGGTAAAATGAAGCATGCAAGGGAGTAGATGACCCTCAATAGAAAAATGATCTTAAACAAACATGTTAAGAGCCTCAAAATAAGACTTTTTTTTAGTTTACACCAAAGCTCAAATATGCTTGCAAGTATAGCTAAAAGATGAAGCAAAAATGAAGCCTTAAAAGGGAGAAAGTGAGTTACCCTTGTAGCACAAAAGGACCAGCAACCTCTGGACCACAAAGACAGCCTCTCAACCTCTGAAAATGGCCTCCAAGATGCTTAGAGTGATGGTGGAGGGGTTAGGTTGGGAGATGGTATGCAAAGGTGCAAGAACCATGCACTTTTTGAGCTTGGATGTAGAGATATAGAGGGAGAAGTCATGTATGCCTCGGACCAATTTTTTTCAACCTCTCTAAAGGAGAGGGAGGCCCTCTCTTATAGAAAAACAAGAGGGTTCAAACTTCTTGGAGAAGCTAAAAAAAGGTTCAAGCTTCTTGGAGAAGTCAAAAAAGGTTCAAGCTTCTTGGAGAAGCTAAAAAAGGTTCAAGCTTCTTGGAGAAGCTAAAAAAATGTTCAAGCTTCTTGGAGAAGCTAAAAAAGGTTCAAGCTTCTTGGAGAAGCTAAAAAAAAGTTCAAAAGGTTCAAGCTTCTTCAAGAAGCTAAAACAAGGGTTCAAAAGGTTCAACTCAAGAAAAACTGGTCGGTGGCCCCATTTTGTAGTCTCCCGATTGCATGCAAGATAGTAATAGGGTGGGAGACCAGTAAATATGGCCCAAAAACCAAGAAAACCAGCTTCCCGACAAGAAAACCGGAAAACCGGCAAGCGGGGAGAAAAGTGGTCTTCAAGGAGAAAAGGTGGTCTCCTACCCTTGTACCACCTCCAAACAATGAAAATAAGGTCCATGCCAAAAATGAACCAAGACGGATGCAAAATGAAGGTTCGGGGGTCAAAACGCGCAGCCAGGTGCCCCGAAAACAAGCTGTTAGGCACCGAAAGTGGCGTGCGACCACAAAGGTGGTCTCCCGAGCCACAGTGTCCCTCTAGATAGAGGAAACAAGGTGTGTGCCAAAAAACGGAGCAAACAGAGAAAGTTAAGCGGTCCCGAACCGAAGCGCACGACCGACGGCTCTAAAAATCAAAAACTAGTCTCCAAACGGGAACAGTGGCCTACGACCACGAAAAGTAGCCTATGGCCACTAAGAGATGGTCTACGAGACCTCTCCCTCCCTTCGGGAAGAGAAAAAAGAACTTGGTTCGCAAACTGAGGCAAAGCACAAAAGGGTCCCGAGGTCCGGGGGTAAGGCTCTCAGCCAAAACTCCGAAACCTCAGAACGAGCATAACATGCATCATCACCGAGCGCTCAATCGATGACGTCTGAGTCTTAAGGTCAGTAAAAAATGGGGTGTTTATAGTTACCCCTCTTTGACAGAACTCGAAAGTCATAAGTGACGGGAGTGAATGTCAAAGCCCAGAGACGACCCATTTTTGACAAGGCCGAAGACTTAGACAAACAGGCAAGATAATCAAAGAGATGTGCCTGCAGGCAGGGGCAAGATGCAACGAAAATGCTCAAGGCCGAACATAACTTATGATCATGCAAAGAAAGCTGTAACGAAGCATAACATGCAACAGTTTTAAGCAAGCATATACAAATCTAACTACATCACATGCAGAAAGGGTGTAAAAGAATTATTCAATTCTCGCTACGTCTCACACGGAGAAGATACAATACCTGTCTGGTTCGTCTGGTCGCGCCAGCCTCAAATGAACCGTACGTAAGATATCGTGCCTGTAAAAGCAAGAAACTTAACAGGTACAATATCATTAGCAACATGCTTGGCAATGCAAGTAGAAAGTGCGTGACAACGCAAGTGGAGAGGTGCATGACCACGCAGCCTAAGTGTGACGCATAACAATGCTATGAAATATACATAATAATGCAATGCACTAACAAGTGCAGGTAAGGTGCGCAAGATAGCGCGATGCAATGCACTAACAAGTGCAGAGAGGTGCGCAAAATAGCGCGATGCAATGCACTAACAAGTGCAGGTAAGGTGCACAAGATAGCGCGAACGATGCAATGCACTAACAAGTGCAGGTAAGGTGCACAAGATAGCGCGATAAAATGCATGCACAATGTAAGTAAGGTCCACAAAATAGTGCGATGCGCAAAATAGCGCGAGTGTAAACTGCACAAAACCGTGCGATGCACAAAATAGCGCGAACGTAAACTTCACAAAATAGTGCGATGCACAAAATAGCGCGAAAGTAAACTGTACAAAACAGTGCGATGCGCAAAACATCGCGAGTGATAAACTGCACAAAACAGTGCGATGCGTAAAACAGCGCGAGTGATAAACTGCACAAAACAGTGCGATGCGCAAAACAGCGCGAGTGATAAACTGCACAAAACAGTGCGATGCGATATGCAAAGCACAAGATAGTGCGATTGAGGTGCGCAAAATAGCGCGAATGAATGCAATGCACAAGACAGTGCAATGCGTAAAATAGCGCGATTGAAATGTAATGCACAAAACAGTGCGATGCGCTAAACAGCGCGAGTGATTTGAAATGCACAAGATAGTGCAAGTGAGATACAAAGTGTAAGTGCACAAGACAGTGCGAGAGAGATGCAATGCATAAGAAAGTGCGAGGAAGGTGCACAAAAGAAGTGCGATAAAGTGCATGTTCTATGCAAGTATGGGGGCATTTTCTATGCAACATGGAAAGCATATTCTATGCAATATTGAACGCATGTTCTATGCATGAGACAGGCATATTCTATGCAACATTGAAAGTAAAGCATATTCTATGAGGAATCGAAAGCAAGCATATTCTATGCATGAATCATAACGAGGCGTGGCACGCATGAAACAGAAGTGTATATGAAAGTGCACATTCTATGCAATAGAAGGGCATCAAACATGTACTCTGGTGCCTCCGATTTATCTCTCAGAGGGCTTTGCAACACACTCAGCTCGAAAAGGGTACACCCCATTTATGTTGGCAAGAGAGAACATTTGTATGTGAAAACCACATGTGCTGCTTAAATCGCCATTTTGACTTGAAACAGGCTTACACTTGAGGTAGAGGCGCACTCATACTTCAGTAGCATTAACAAGGTCTGAGGAGGTGAATATGGAATGCAATCTCGGAATTTTTTGAAGGTGAAACACACTCAGATGCTCAAAATTTTCCCATTTTCTTTTGCTTTGCAGTCTGGAGCCTATATAGCTTCAAATAGGTCCTGGTTTTACTGTTTTCACATGACCTGGGTTGAACCCTGCGGTTTTATGAAAGAACAAATCCTTTTTTGCACAAATATGGAGAACGACACAGCACTCTGAGCACAAAACGATTCATTTTTGAGATTGAAATGAGAAAAGGATTCTCAACCAGGTATTGAGCCTATGACTGGACACAGCGCGTCACGGCTCAACAAAGAAAAACAAAGGTAAACAACCTAAACACAACTATTGACACTCGAAACGACTCAAAACAAGAATCGAGACAAACAAAACACAACAAAACACAAGACTCAAATGTGCACAGGGAGCCTGTTTCTTCGGGTATTTGTTTCCCACCCTTTCTCATTTGTAATTCTCACATCACTCGGCCTTCAGGCTCTGTTTTTCTGAAAAAGCCCTTTTCCTCACTTTTTCTCTCAGCGCACATCTCTCTATTCTTCAATCTCTTATTTTTTATCCCTCCCCTAGGTGGTTGATGGATAAACAAGAAATTGTGGGCTCTTGCCCCTAGGATGCTGCTAGATTCTCTTTCTTCTGCGCACAGCCAGTGAGTTCCTCCCACAGAGGGGTTCCGCCACAACTGGGTGTGTAGCAAATCTTCAGCGGACATCAGTTGACGATGCTCTGCTGGAGAGTTTGGACGTGATCAGATTTGTCCAGATGAGGGAGTGGAATATCTTGCCCCATTCCCGTTCATACTTCGCACTTGGCTTGATACCTCGTTGCTTGGAGGATGTGAGAGCTTTCTGCCCTTTTGCGGTCAGCTTTAGTGGTGCCTTTTTCTGGCAAGTATGTTGACAACGGGGAAAAGACAGAACACCTGACTCAACTGTGCCCCTAATTTCATTATTTTGACCATTTTTTTTTTTGTTTTTCTACTAAAATGATTTTGACCAATATGAGAGTTAGATTAACATGCTTGTTCAATTTTCTGATTTAAAATCATGCAAGTCAGGCTGTGAGCACTGAAAATTTTCCTTTTTTGGGTCCAAGAAATGGTATAGTTTTTAGAAAAATGGAATAATTTTCGAGAGAATTAGTCAACCTCATTAAAAATTCTCAAAAACTATTTTTGCAAATGGCCACTGCTCGACCAACGCAGAATTTACTCTTGAGATGCACAACCTCAGATCCAAAACAAATGAAAAATTGCCCCTTGTCTGAATGGCACTACATGGCAACTGAACGTTGCCTCTAGTCTGAATAGCACCGCAGCACACTATATGGCAACGGAAAGTTGCCCCTTGTTTGGATAGCACCGCAGCGTATTGTAATCAGTCCTTAGAGTGACAATCACAACTGAACTCTCGGCAGAGAAGACAAAGATGACCAGAACCATCACATGGACACAGTCGAATTTGAAGTGTTTTATGGCTGGACTTCAGAATAAAGTTGCCTACGTATCCCAAAGATGGGAATCAAGCCTTACGTAGTTCGGGGTAGGTACACTCGTGTATTAACCCTCACCTTTTACGCTCTAACTTTTGCTAAGGCCGCCCTTCCGGGTTTTCAACCTTGCGAGCTATGTACTTCTTTTCTTTTCAATTCTTTTCATTTCTTTTCTTCTTTTTTCTTTTTCATCTTTTCTTTTCAATTTCTTCATTTTTCTTCTTTTTTTTTTTTTTTTTTTATTCTTTGCATTTTTCTTTTTTTTTTTTTGTTCTTTTTGTTCTTTTTCTTGCTCTAACTTTTGCCTGGGTCGCCCTTCCGGGTTTTCGGCCCAGCGAGCCTCTCAAGGGTAAAAGTTTAGCTTTGTCCATGTTGAGTGGTTTGAGATCTCGGAGCCATCTGAATCCAAGAGAATGCCTGCTGTTCACTGATAATGTAGAAGTCCATCCAATGGAGGGTGAATTTGCCCCTAGTGTTATGGATAGGAACTTGGTTGTCCTTCAACAATACTTTCTTCTTTCCCTCTTTCTGGGATTTGGCATTCTTGCCGATCTTCATTGGTTTGCAGAATGATCCATCTTCGGCTTTTCGAGCGTATCGGACATTTTTGCCCCTTGTTCCAGGGGTGCTTCTGATCTAGCTTTACAAGCCTCTTTTGATGAGATCTGATCTTCTTGATCTTTTCTTGCCCCTAGTTCGTGGGCTACTTCAAATCTAGCCACGCAGACTTCACATTATGGTTGACCTTTGAACTTTCTGAGTCTGAGTTCGAGGCTTGAAAGCAAGGAGTCGAGTCTCGAGGCTGAGAGCGATCCTAAGCTGCACAATCTCAAGAGCGATTCCACCCAGGTCTTCGCACGACTGAGCAAAACATTTTTTGAAATCTTTTAAGAAAGCGACTAATCGCTCGCGCGGAAGACAATGTGAAACCAATCTAGATCAAGGTAGGATCCTTCTCAATACTCACATTAACAAGCATGATCTCATTCATTAAGGGCTTAGCATGCCTCTCTTTCTCTCAATTGATCAAATTTTTGCAAATCCCAAGGAATTCCTTCCACTTCATTTTCATCACAATGTTCAAAAAGTTTTGAAAAACTTAGGTCAATGTAATGATTTCAAGGCACAGAAAAGTAGGTGAAAAGCACTGCTTGTTTCATTCAAAATTCTGGCACAACTGGCTCCAAGGCAGAAACAGACTCAAAAGCGTAGAAATCACTGCTGTTTCATTCAGATCTGTTGGCATAACTGGCTCCAAGGCAGAAACCGACTCAAAAGAAAGTAAAAAGACAAACATAAAACAAAATAATGACATCTGAGGTAACATCCCCAGAATCACTCGACTCCTATACAACAGGACTGACTCGATACGACAAGACAGACCCTAACTGACTCAGTATGAAAAGACTGAATCAAAATGAAGAGACAGACTCAAAACAAAACAACAGAACTAACTCAATACCTAAGCCAGAACGTACAAAAACCAGCATTCGCGAATGCTCAAAACAGTGCATGCCATACGCCACATCTGAAGTAAACTGAGTGCCGCCCGCAGGTGGTTTATCCCCCGATCACATCACATTATCCCCCACGTTCATCGATCCAGTGCCGATAGACCTTGCGAGATTGGTGTGGCGATGACGTTGTTGTCAATCAAATTTTGTATCTCGTGGTAAAGACGGACGCAACTGTCGGTGCCATAACTGGTTTGTTGATGGAAAGTGCAGTACTGAGTACTATCATGCTTAGCGGGAAGGGGATTCGGAAGAGGCCGAGGCTCGAGGGGTTTGAGATGCCCTTTTTCGACAAGGATTTGAAGAGCCTTGGACAAAGGCATGTAGAGGGCATGGAAGACCCTGCAACCTCGGGGTAAATACTTCAAAGTCTGTGGACCTTTGCTGGACGCACTAGGGAAAGGATCGACAGGTGCCACCTTAGCTTTCTGATCTTTTCCAGGTGCAGGGTTAGGATTGGAAGGAACGGTTCTGGTACGACAGTCCCTATCCCGATTTTTCCCCTGGCTTGAACTGCTCTCGGTCTGAGTGGGAAAGATGTCATCCACAGTCTTAGCAACAACCACGAGTACTTGTTGCTTATTCAACCCTCCGACTTTCAGAGCCTCAACAACTTGCTGGAGTTGTTCATAGGGATCAGTGTCCACTTTCATCTTATTCTTTTCACTAGCCTCAGCTTGGTGAAAGGTTTGGGTTACTTGATCAGAGTGGAGCCTTGCTGTTGTCGACATGTCATTGTCGAAGCTTGAGACAGTTTCAGGTTGGCCGAGCTCAATTACAATTCACCCCAATAGCGGGGGCTCCTCCGGCATGAAGTTCCCGGCATACGATGTGGTTGGTGGCGGAGCCAACATTCCGTAGGCTAGATCAGCCACAGATCTTTGAAGGTCGCCAATCATTCCCATCAACTCAAATGTTGTGGGCTCACGAGCTTGAAACAACTGGGGTTCCCAGATCAGATGTGTGGTGGTACTTCAACGTCGGTCTCACCCAGCAAGATGATTCCTTGGTTTAATGCGGCTGCCATAACCACAATTTCCTCTTCCGAACTCAGTGTCATCATGGATCTGCTGATGATTGACTGTCGGATCAGATGAACCAATGAGCCCTATCTGGCCCTTCTTTGCCTTACCACTGGCGAAGGAAAACTAGTTGCCCTTGTACTGAATCTCTGATCTGACAAAGTCTATCAGCACAAGTCCAATGAATCTGGGGGATATCGGAGCCTTCTGAAGCTATGGTTCCAAGACTACCCTAACAAAAGAGAAAACAGAGAGCATCTTAGCCTGATTCACTAGAACAAATATGAGCATAGCTGAATGACTGCACTCGTTACTGATTTCTGTCCCAAAATTCTGCCTCAAATCTAATACCCTCGGTTAAAACTGATCCCCCAAAATACTGATGCTGATGCCCACAGGCCTGATACCCAGACTTGCAAGCTGATACATGCATTCCTGTAGAAACGCACTCTAAAAGCACATAGCAAACAAGTGAGAGCCAAAACATCCCTATGGAGGGGTAGGGTTTCCCTGTCGTATTTTGTCAGGAGCTAGGGTTTCACTACGCATGCAACGGTTTCAAACAACCTATAATCGGGTGAGCAACCTGTCCTAGTTTGGGATAGTCACTATGGATTCCAAATATGCACTAGTTCCAATGGTCAAAAAGGGTGCCCCGGTAAAATCGGGGTTTGTGTTCCCATCGTGGCAGAGCCCGTAACCGGTCAGCCTTATGGCACGCTTCTCGAAGTGAGCCTCCGACAAACCGTTCAGGAATAACAGATGGAAAACACGGTGTCCTAGGCGCACCAATGCAAATGCAATGCAAAGAAACACATAAGTGTAATCAAAACAAGATATCATGAGTTCGAGTAAAATTCTCTAAATCCTCAGCAGAGTTGCCAAAAACTATAGATGTCCCCGAACGTCCCGGGAGGGAATCCCGTTTTGTTCATTGGGCTCACTACAGCTCGAGAGTCAATGTCACGGTCCTATATCTAATCTCGCGGAGTGCAATGCAAGACCAATGAATCATCAAAGAGTCCAAATTCGGCAAATCGTTTTGAAAATTTGATTTTTAAAAAGAAGTGCCAAACATGAACTGCTTTGCCAGATACAGAGTCGCCACCTAAATATTTTACTTTGGGAAATTTAGGAAACCTTGACTCGTGCCTAAGGCCACGTGTCTGTCATCACCAAAGTTGCCTCGGTTCAGGAACTTGGGTACGATTGGGGAAGGTCACTTCGTGAGCACCCCCGCTCGCCGCCCGATCAAAGATCGGCCTCTACTAACCATGATATCGAGTTTTGAAAACATTATGTGCTCTTATTCTGGTTATTAGCCTAGAATTACTATATGATGCGTGCAGCATACAAGTATAGACTGGATTGCGTCAGTTGGAACAAAGCATCGCATATTCATTTGTTTTGAAAATGGATTGAAGTTTGCTACTCGCAAGTAGGCTAAAACATGGGTTTCGACGAATTATTTCGACTCAAGCAACCCAACCTTCACCCACAGGCATTCAGGCAGTTATATCACATAAGCACATAGCCTCATAGTAAGCATGCTATCATGGCAGTCACTCACATACAGGCAAGGATGCTAAAGCATAAACACTTACCGAGTACTCCAAGCCAAAGAAAGAAGCTAATTAGAAAACATGCATGAATCCTAACTACGCTGAGAATGCCTAATGCAACACATGCAAAAATGTAACTACAATAGGCTCGGCTATTCTAAGATGGCATGTGAGATGCAACAATCGATACATGTATTCGACTTGGAATTGAAATATAATGCAGGTAGCATGATGCGCCGAGCCCGATGCATGCAAAACAGATGAATGGATGCAAACATGCGAACATGAAGGATGCTAATTGAAACATGCCCTAATCTAACCATCATAAGCTAGTAAATAAAAGGGAGAAAGACGTGGGGTTGGAAGGCATGCACCACACATACACACACTTATTACAACATTGCCCTCCTCGGAGGGTCCGAATAAATAATACACAACGAAATGAATAACTAATTACAACTAATTATTACATAACGCTGACTAATTAACAAATTTAACTAAGCAAGCAATAAAACTATCGTGCAGGCTACATGAAATGGACTGCCTCAGCTCTAATATGAAGCGTGTTACATACTCAATGCATGATGTTGTTGCAAATCTGAAGCAGGTTAGAAGTTGTTTGTAAGCTACTGGAAGAGTGTGCTGATGTATTGCTGATATAGTTCCTGGTGTTATTGCTGATATAGGTTTTTGTAAGCTACTGGAAGTTGTTTGTAAGGCTAATATAGTTCCTGGTGTTATTGTTGATCTTGTGCTGAAGTGGTTTGGTGCTGCTGAAGTGGGGTTGCTGTTGTAGTATTGTTGTTGATGTTATTGCTGGTTTGAATTGGTAGATCATAGTTGTGTTTCGCTGCTATAGTATTATTATTATTGTTCTGTTGGTTTTGTTTCTTTTTGTTTGGTGCTTTTGATTGGTCTCTCTCCAATCTTGGGTCAAGTGCTAGCAAATGATTGTGCTTCCTTTGCGATGCCAACCTAGTTGGGATTGTTGAGAGTAGCTACGGTGCTTTGTGCATTTCCCTGTTTTATTGATGTAAAATGTTGCATATATTGCGCTTTTTTCATCAATAAAGCTTTTCTTTTGCTGATCAAAACAAAAAATTGGACAAAATAAATAATAATAGTAATATATAGCAGTGAAATGGCAAGCCCATATGTTTGATACCAAATGTCACTGATGCAATCTAAGAGATTTAATAATCATTTTACAAACATTACTTAGAATACCTATTATTGCTCACAATAATTTAAACTCATTATAATCTCATGAAGCTAAGGTAATTCACAACTAAGGCATGTCCAGTATATAATAGTTCATATGCCTAGAAAATCATGAAATTAATATATTTAGTATAAATTTAAGCATAAGCATATTTTCTTTTTCCCTTTTTGGTAAAAGCATATTTCTCTGCATTTATCATCAAAGATTATACATTATTGTCACATGCCCGGGGTACCCGAGAGCGCTAAAATGAGAGTCCAAATCCGACAACTTTTATAGAAAATCCATTTTAGTGCAAAATCATTGCTAGAAATGGATTGCATCACTAGATCTCAGTGTCGCCACCTAATCTTTTGGGGAACTAGGAAATCCGTGACTCGTGCCAAGGCCACTTTCGTTGTAACCAAATATGTCTCGGCTCGGAACCTTAGGTATGAAGGGGGGAAGATAATTAATTGAGCACCCCCACTCATCCGATCAAAGATCGGTCTCTACTAAATCATGATACGAATTTTATAGACAATTTATGTTCAGGTTCCGATTATTTAATAAATCTAAAAATTGCTATTTGAAGCAATCAAGTATAGACTGCGCCACTCATTTTGGAATGTTATGATCTCATGCATTTTGAAATGTGCAATTAAAAGAAATTGAACTCACAAGAATGAAATCAATATTATTTCAAATTAAGCGACGCAACCTCCATCCACCGATGATCATGGTAAGATACTAGACATAATAAGAAAAACACACACAGGCGGGATGATTAAACATAAACGCTTACCTTGTATTTTCTGACGTCTTGCAGAAGACTGCAAAACAAATTTAGCAAAATATGCATGATCTTATATGCAAAATCCTAATGCAATATATACACAAGAATGCAACTAGAGATTCGGCTACTAGTACATGACATGTGAATCATCTCAAAAGCATGAGGTAGCGCACATAGTCACATAATAATTGATTAAATCTACAAATGCAAATAAGCCGAATCTAGATGCATGAAATATGGGTATAATGAAAAAGAAAATATGATGCTATTTACAGATAATGGAAAGTGAGTACACAAAAGGAATAAAAAGAAATGAAAGTTGGAAGACATATACAAAATAGGGTAGAAAGAAGCGGGGGTTGGGAGATTATTACAAAACAAACCAAATCTAGCAAATCAAATGAATAAAATAAAAATAAAAAGTTACTATTCATTAATCGGTTGTAGTTCATCTGGCGGAGCACTATTCATTACTAAAAAATTGTTCTGTCTGCTGCTGGGTAACTGCTCTGTTTTGCCTTAAAAAATACATTTGGTTGGAGCACTATTCATCCGGCGATCACTATTCATCCATCGAGCACTATTCATTCGGTGGTCACTATTCACCCACCGATTACTATTCATTCGGCGGGGTCACATTTCTAACAAATTAGGTGGTTTCTACCGACCATTTAAATCAGTAAATTACAACAGTTTATGTAAGTGGTGAAACACTGACCATTCAAAGTGGTAAATTACAACAATTTATGTAAAACAGTAAATTATAACATATGTGTGGGTGGTGCAGCCTTCCCTTTAAAGCGGTAAAACAGTTATAAAAAAAATAGTAAATTACAATAGATATATGGGTGGTGCAGCCTTCTCTTTAAAACGATAAAAACAGTTATGAAAAGCAGCAAATGAAGTGTTTAAATAAGTTATATCACATTTTTAAATTAAATAAAAGTTTGCGAAAATTCACCTTTCGGAGAAATAATGAATTTTCTAATTTCCAAACTTTCTTCTAAGCACCCTCAAGGTTGTGGAATGTGTTTCCAATTCTCAGTCCAAAGTTCAAAATTTCAATTTTAATGGTAGTATTGGTGAAAAGGCAATGAAGAGAATGGAAAGAAAGATTTTGGTTCAAAGAAATGTTTTCTTTTTCTTAAAAATAAAAATCTGAAACTTTCTTTCTCCCTCTCTTAAAAACCATTTTCCTTATTTTTTTCCTCTCTATTTTGAAAACAAATTTTTCTCCTCTCTTGTCTGACCCTCTCCTCCTCAGTTTCTCCTCCTCAATTTTTTCCTCTTTCTTTTCTCCTCCGTCCCCCCTGATCTCTCCCTTGCCTGTCTCTTTTATAGGCCAAAGGAAACACAAACAAACAAAGGAAAATGCGGTAGAGGGGAGAAGTTTTCAAATAATGCACAGAAAAATTATTGTGCAATCAAATTTTCAAAAGATGCTTAGTAACATTACTGTGTACTCTATAATATATTAATATATAAAAGTTATTATTTATATAAATATATGTATAAATATCCTAAAATAATATAAAACACAGAAAAACATATAAAATTATAATATAAAAATAAATGGACCAATAAAATATATTTTAAGAGGCCAAATGTGTGAAATAATTTGGTCGAAACGAGTCTAAAACAATTTGGCCAAAATAGGTAAAGGTTAGGATTAAAGCTGATTTTGACTTTTCTACTGAGAATTTTGTGAGATAGCTTATTCTTGTTTTATCATCGAGTGTTCGGAAGAAAGCACCTAAGTTTTAGGTCTGATCAAAATGGGTTATCTACAATTACAAATAATATGATGCATAATTAAATCCATGAATAATCAATCCTTTCACGTAGAGACGATCACATGGAGAGGATCAGACGCTCCTTTACGCACTGCTGCCTACAATTTCCTTTTCAAAATTTGCGACTTGCAGCTTTTTTTTTGTAGCTGAACATTTGAATTAATAGGCCAAAAGTCACTTTCGATGAATAGTATAACAATTTTTTCAAAACTTTTGCCGTAAAATCAAAGGGTGTATAGTGATTTGCAACTTTTCTATTAAAATATTTGAATGTACAGTGATTTTTCTATTAAAATATTTATGTGCATAGTAAAATCTCTTTAAATAACATTTATATTAGATCTGAAAATATATATCCCTTTTCTACACTACAACAAAATGCATGTTTGGCGACTAAAATTGGCGACCAAAGCAATTTTAGTCGCCAAAAACATCAGATTGTGCGACTGAAAACCTGCTTTAGTCGGCATTGATTGAATCTTTTAGCTACTAAATTATTTTAGTCGCCATATAGTCTTATTGGCGACTAAATTTAGCTTTAGTCGCTGTTTGTTACCATTTTAGGCTACTAAAATTTGATTTTGTCACCGTATAATTTCATTTTGCAACAAAATATTTTTGTCACCCAAAAAAGGGCATATTTTTGATTAATTTTTGACGACCAAACCTGGGTTAGTCGTTGTATATCCAATATTGCCGACGAAAATTTGAATTTAGTAGCCAAAGAGGAAGCTTTTGGAGACCAATTTTTAGTCGCTGTTAAGGATATTTGGCGACAAATAGTCGTTTAGTCACTAAAGCTTCGAAATTTTTTTAGAGGGAAAATAATTAATATTGGCGCCTAGTATATATATTACACACACACACACACACTTTTTTGTTCTCTTTTGTCTCACACACCAACATCAACATACAGAGCAGTCCATACCAAACCCGTCGCTCACCACCGCCGATCATTACCATCGCAGGCCACCGGCGCTCGCTACCAGTGCTCGCCACCACGACCACTGCAAATCGGCCCCACCACGGATTACAGGTATGTGTCTGTCGTCTCTCTCCCTCTCTGTCGATCTGGGTCTGTCTGGTTGTATCTGTTTCTCGATGTCTCTCCCATCCCCTTCTCTCACGATGCAAGTAGGGTTTTGACATGTTTTTTTTCTTTCATTTTCCATTTATTTCGTAAACAATTTTTTAGGGCTTTTTCTGATTTCATGAATGGGTTTGGTTGAAATTTTGGATTGTGGATTTGGATTCTCGATTTTGGATTGTTGAACTATATCACCAAATGTGCCTCTGTTTCTTACCTATGCTAAACAGCATAATAAGCAAACAATTTCGTGCACATTGTATCTTTTAATGCTCCATTTCTAAACTCTTCAATCTTGTGTATTACAGAATTTCTAAATTCATCTTTTTTTATTTGGAGCATTTTTTTTTATTAGATTTTGGGGCTATCTTATATTGCTTGCCAGTTTAGGCATCTAACATATCTCTATCTCTATTCTTGCCTTTGGTTAATACTGTAACATGTTATTCTGGGAAAACATTTACATGAAAATGAAGTAGAGAAAATGTAAAACTTGAAGAATTCCTAGACACGGGTAGTAATCAAAGATTGTTCCTAAGTCATCAACCTTGAAAAATATGATCATGTAATTTTGACCTTTAGCCGTAGGGGACTCCATTTGTGCATCTTGTTCAATGCCTCCCCAAACAAGCTATTAATCTCAGAACAGTGAGACAATATGTCACTGGAGTGGCTAAAACCATATACAAATTTATTTATATATATATAAAAATAAGAAAAAAATAAAAACAAGTAGGAGTCTAATACTATTATATATGTCATCATCAATAGCCACTCAACATTTGTCTCCATTAACCCCATGAAAGAAGACCAATGAATTTAAAAGCTATGGGCAAATCATGTACTACATTAACCCCATGAAACAAGAAATGATTTTAAAAAGTGATTATAAGACTTGAATATGTATAAAGTCGTGATTGAAAGAATGGTTACAAATTTTGTCAAGCTTTTTGTGTCCAAGTTAAACGAAATCCAAGGTCAAAGGAAATATAATGCATAAGTTTGATTACATACGAATAAATTTCAAAAAATAAAGAACTACCTTCGATGAGCGCAACAGAGAAACATATACATTATGAACACATACCCCATGACGGCGTGCTGATGAGGTTTGCACTGTCATTGCTTGAGGTTTACACTACGAAAAACTTGAGGTTTACATTGTCGTTGCTTTCTATAGTTGAAAATAATTTGTTTAAAAGTCAGCCTCAATTGAAAAATCTGTGGCCAACACATAAGAAACTAGGATTAGAAAGTGTGATTAATCAATAGCCTAAATACTCTCACATCTTTCTACTGCAAACCTTTGGAACTCCATAGAAACAATAGAGGATAATCTGGTCAATATGACGATTAAAGAACATGGTCCTCCTTTCACTCAGAATTTGTTGAAAAAAGATGAAAAATAATCTCTCTAATCTCCTGGGATACCTTTAGCCTTTCAACCATACCGTTGATTCTGAAAGCACCTAACTTTACAATCTAAGTTGCACAAGAAGTTGCACTATGTTAGTGTAGAATGGGGACAATAATAGAATGGCAATGGCCAATGTAAGGCACCAAACCATATTCTAACTACATTTTTTTTGTCTAGGCTCTCAATAGGCTTGAGCCATCTTTGCTGTAGACCAAAATGCCCTTACTGGAAGAACACGAAAGCCATCAGAAAGTAGAGAACTCATAAAAGGGTGGTAATCTATGTAAATATATCACATTCGAACATTCTAGACCAAATGTAGAATGTAATTAGTAGCAGTTGTTGGGTTTGAATTTTGGATTTTAGTAATTGATTATTAGATTTTGTTGACTTTTTAACTATTTTAAGTTAATAGTCTATTTACATGAGATTTACATGAGTGGTCTCATTACTTTTGTTTTTTAGTTAATAGTCTATTCTACACCAATTACTTTATTTTTTTAAATGTTTCAAAACTTTAAAATTTCATTACTTTTGTTTTACCCATCTGATTTTCATAAAATTTAGGTTTACAAAATGTATTTGCTGAGATCTATTCAAGGAAAGTTTATATTGAATATCAAATTTAATTTCTCTTTAAATTTGATTACAATTATTTGTCTCCCTCTAAGATGACTTCAAATAGAATTGTGAATGTATGTCACATTAGCATGTGAATACATGCCAAGTTAGTAGTGAAATTGAGTCATATGACAGTGTTCAACAGGACTCAGTGGCTAATATATGGAGCCCACAAAAAAAAAAAAAAAATTTGAGTCATATGATTTTCTGTATCACAATTGTTTTCATGACTTAATGACTGCATAAATGGAGATTCGGATATGCGTACTCATAGTGGCCCAAGGTTTTCTGAGGCCCTAGGCTGTATATCAAAATGAGGCCCCAAACCTGAGGGCCTTTAGCAAGAAGGAATTTTTTTGTGGGCCTTACGCAAACTACCAAGTTGCCTTATGGTTGATCCGCCTCTATATTCATTGATTCCTGAAGAAAAAAGTTTCTTGTTTAGCCACTGCTTTAGCACCATGTTTCCATATTCATTGAAAAGGCCAGTTACAAACATAAAAAGCTTGCTAGTGTTCCCAACTTGTTTTAAACTTTGCCATCATAAAATTGATCTGTAACAATGCAATTTTCTGTGCACTGTGCAGCACGTGGTTTTCTAAAAGTTGAATATTTTTTTATGTTCTATTCGTAATTGTTGTGGCATAAAGTTGAATACCTATTTGGTCTAAAAGAAAAGTAAGCAGGAAGAAGTTGAATACCTTGTATTGAATCTGAATCACTCATTACCAATAGTACTAGAAACTCCATTATATATCTGTTCAACTGTACTTTACTCATTACCAGCAGTACGATAATGCTATTAGCTTTAAATATATTTTCCATACAGTCTGAGTTTGTTAATTTCACATTCTCATAATTAAATGGTCCGTAATATGCAGGCACTGGCGGCAGCATAAAAAACTGTTCATTGTGTTAAGGTAGTTCATAGTCTGTATTGCTACTTCCTTCTTGTGGGGGATTTTGACCGTAAGTATATTTTCAGTGTTTTAACTAGAGTGAACAGCTACTTACATTTGCAGTTGCTATGTTATTTATTTATTTATTATTCTGATGATGTATGTGGATTATAATGTCCTAATTTTGAGTGAAAAGTATATTAATTGGGAACCTTGTATTGATTGGGATAAAAGCATTATGCCCAAGAACAAATATTTGTTCTTAGACATTGGCAGTTCAGATTTTTTTTTTTTTTGAATTCTTATTGAATGGAATATTCATATATGCGGCATATGATAAATATACAAAACTATATATTTTGTGTGTCCCCCAATGATGGTACAAGATGTATGACTGAACAAAGCCATGAGTAACGAGCAATTTATTATTGAGTAGACATTGTTGTGTCATTATTGCAGCAGTTACACTACTAATGTATGCGATGTTTATTACTCATGTAATAAATGTTACGTAATGTAGGTACAATGGTTCCTGGAACCAAGACGGGGCGACGGAAGAAAGCAACAAGTGGCAACGTACTATCAGCCTCTGAAGCATGTGCACAGGAGATTGGCACCCCAATGACGTTCTCTGATGAGATGCAACCACTAGATGATACACAAACAGTGTTGGAGGAGACGTAGCCAGGTGGAGTGGGTAAGAGCATACTATTTAGTTGTTTAAAAAAGATTTGTTTTCTTTTTTTTTTTTTTTGGGTGCATAAGTCATCAAGTACGGCAATGAAAACCCCATAAAGACAAATAAAAACGAAGGAAAAAAACTAAACATTACTTTACACATAACAAGGACACTTACACAACAAATAAAATATTTGGTACACAACCTTCAAATCAGCTACAACAGTAGCAACATCGAATTTACCAAGACTTTATCCAAGTTGTAGCATAATTTACCAAGATTTTATGCAGCCAAACAGTAGCTGGCAGCAACAGTAGGCAGCAAAAAAAGTAACAGGACCAGGAAGCAGCACTTTTTTTTTGTAGTCCATTAGCAATGTTTGTAATTTTGACTACCTTCCCCTTTTGTACCAGGGCAAATGAGGTCAAATCATGTTCGAGGACCTACATTAGGCAAAGGCGTGCAGAAAAAAACTGCTAGGAAAAAATTGGAGAAATTACATGTCTATGTCAATCGGGTGTTGAACGCAATCATAGAAGGGAATACCACCCCAGCGATGAATGAGTTGGGCCTTCAAATTAGACGGTTGTGCCCTCTTCAGAGCGTGAAGTCATGGAGAAAAATTGATCAAAATACCAAAGATGCGGTCGTCCAAGCGGTGCTAGTATGAGATTCATCTTGCCATAATGTCTTTATTATGTAATTTGTAATTGGTTAAATTAATTGTTGTACTAATTCTCTTACTATGTTTGTAGGACAAGTTTGTTATTGGTGGTGATTTTGATAATGATGAACAAGCTCAACAGATCCTCGATAGGAAGGCATATTTGCTATACAAGGATTGAAGGTACAATCTAAAGCAAGAGTTCCTTGAACTTGAGGAAAAGAGTGTTGATGACCCCTATAGTCATCCGCCTAGTGGAGTGAGCTTAGAGGACTGGAAATATCTGATTGATGTTGCTTGGAAAGACAAATCTCACTTGGTAACAAATTAATTAGAAACCCCATTATTGAAATTAATTTATGTGTTAATATGTAAAACTTCTTCACTAATATATGTAAAACTTCTTCACTAAAACTTATTGATGTTGTCGTTTTTTTTTTTTTTTTTTTTTTTTTTTTTTTTTTTTTGTAGAGACGCTCTAAAGCTGGTAAAGCAAATAGGGGTATGCTCCCCTATAATCATACAAGTGGATTGCGATCATTTCCTATAGCAATGTCGCTTCTGGTGAGAAGTTAATTTAGTAATGTAATGGATGATTGATTCTTCTTGATTTTGAATATTACCATGTACTAATTCATCAATGGAATTTTTCCAAACGCAACAGGCAAATGAGGATGGAGATATAGATTTTCCCGAATTTTATAAGAAAGCACACAAGTCCAAGAAGACGGGAGATTGGATTGACCCCAAATGTGGTGAGCTGCATGTGAGTATTGAATGTTGAAACCAAGTGTGTTGCATATCAATTAGTAAAGTTGTTTTAAATTCCTTCTCCCATCTTGACTTTATTTTTATTTTTTTTGCCATGACAGGATGATATAGTGAATCTACAAGTGGTAGCCACCGATGCGGGGTTGCCATTGACCCACGAAGAAATATCAAGGCAAGTTCTCGGGGAAAAAAAAAATTACTTGCGTGGATGTGGGATAGGCCCACAACCCTTTTTCACAGCTTCTAGTGCGACACGAGCACGTGATAAACATATGGAGTCAATGAGAGCGGATCTGGAGGTTCTTCGTGAGCAGCGTCAAAGGGATCACGAGGAGTTGCTGAAGGAGAAAGAGGAGCGCCAAAGAGATCATGAGGAGCTATTGAAGGAGAAAGAGGAGCGCCAAAGAGATTGGGAGGAGCTATTGAAGGAGAAAGAGGAGTGCCAAAGAGATCAGGAGGAAATTATGGGGGAAAGAGAGCAGCTAATCAAACAAGTCGATGAAGAAAAAAAAAGCACGGGAGGCACAACAAGTACAACTCAATCATCTGAACGACGTGGTGTCACGGCTCACAACCCTCTTGCAGGGTTCAGATGGTCATCTTACTATTCGGTAAATAGAATTTTCTTGACATGCTACTGCAACTTCTACAAAAAATATGGATCATATTGACATAGAATTGTTTTCTAAAGTTGGTATGCAAATTTTTTTTTGTTATGTGCTTCGAATAGGTTTTGAGGCATAATGGTTGTAGACATTGCAGCAGCCGACTTGGTGTTTTGATACATTACACAAAGGACCGTAATCTGATTTTCATAAGGTAACCACATGATTTCAATGAAATATTAAATTCCCCAAAATTGGGTACGATGAGCCTATGAATATGAGGCCAGTTACTATATTAGCAATGATATCCAATTGAATGTCATTTCAAATTTAAGACTAATTGAATAAACCAAGTGAAATTGGAATGAATTTTTATTTAGTACAATATAACTAGTACAACTGGACTGGTCTAAAGTGCATGCAAGCCATTATTGGTTCATAGTGATAAGTTTGAGAGAGAGAAGAGTTGTGAAGATAGAATGGAAATTGAGAGCACTGTACGGTACAAAGAGGAATTGGTCGGTTTTAGTGTTGACAATAAAACCGAACTGAAAATCGATTTTTTAGAAAACTAAAATGTTATTTGAATTTTTAAGATAGAAACGGCCAGTAGGTTTTAGTTGAGTCAATCGGTACACATTTTCGTAGTGCTTCTATGTACAATGAACCTAGTCATTGTTTCTAGTTGTTATATACCCAATTGTTTAACAATATCTACATTTCACAAGAATTTTGTTTTCCATATCTCAATAATTCCACTATACAATTGTAATTTTTGTTGCCTGAAAAGAACGGTAATACGTGAAATAAATTAATGAAAGCCTCATTGTGCATTAGGAGTTCTAATTATTTTAATCATGAAATCATTTGGGTTGTAATCAACATAATTCTGGGTCTATAGATTCGTATTGACCATATTCAATACGTTGGACAATTATAAGCTTCATTATTGTCATATTGGAAAATAAATTAGTTCAATTAATATCTTATGTTAGTTGTCGTCTGTGTAAAAAGCCATAAACTTAGCCGAAAAAAGGCCTTCGAGGGCCGAAAATAGAAAGCAGCAGCCTAACCACTGCAGGGATGGCACGGGTAGCTTCCTCGTGTCAAAAAGGACTTGTGGGGACAGACGGGACGTAATTAGCACGTGTACGCTGGGAGTTGGCGTAAAAAACGTCATAAACTTAGCTGAAAAAAGGCTTTCGAGGGCTAAAAATTGAGAGCAGTCCCCGAACCACTGCGGGGACAGACGGGACGTAATTAGCACGTGTACGTTGGGAGTTGGCGTGAAAAACGTCATAAACTTAGTCGAAAAAAGGCCTTCGAGGGCCGAAAATTGAGAGTAGCCCCCGAACCACTGTATTCATGGCCCAGGTAGCTTCCTCGTGTCAAATAGGACTTGTGGGGACAGACGGGACGTAATTAGCACGTGTACATTGGGAGTTGGCGTGAAAAACGCCATAAACTTAGCCCAAAAAAGGCCTTTGAGGGCCGAAAATAGAAAGTAGTAGCCGAATCACTGCGGGGATGGCATGGGTAGCTTCCTCGTGTCAAATAGGACCTATGGGGACAGACGGGACGTAATTAGCACGTGTACGTTGGGAGTTGGCGTGAAAAACGCCATAAACTTAGCCGGAAAAAGGCCTTTGAGGGCCGAAAATTGAGAGCAGCCCCCGAACCACTGTATTCATGGCACGGGTAGCTTCCTCGTATCAAATAAGACTTGTGGGGACAGACGAGACGTAATTAGCACGTGTACATTTGGAGTTGGCGTGAAAAACGTCATAAACTTAGCCAAAAAAAGGCCTTCGAGGGCCGAAAATAGAAAGCAGCAGCCGAATCACTGCGGGGATGGCACAGGTAGCTTCCTCGGGTCAAATAGGACCTGTGGGGACAGACGGGACGTAATTATCACGTGTACATTGGGAGTTGGCATGAAAAACGCCATAAACTTAGCCGAAAAAAGGCCTTCGAGGGCCGAAAATTGAGAGCAGCCCCCAAACCATTGTATTCATGGCACGGGTAGCTTCCTCGTATCAAATAGGACTTGTGGGGATAGACAAGACGTAATTAGCACGTGTATGTTGGGAATTGGCGTGAAAAACGTCACAAACTTAGCCGAAAAAAGGCCTTCGAGGGCCGAAAATAGAAAGCAGCCCCCGAACCACAGCGGGGATGGCACGAGTAGCTTCCTCGTGTGAAATTGGACCTGTGGGGACAGACGGGACGTAATTAGCACGTGTACGTTGGGAGTTGGCATGAAAAACGCATAAAGCTTATAAAAATATATTAAAGCTTACAAATATATATGTTCTATAAGCATCTCTATATATGTACATTTATGAATAAAATATATATATGTTTACACATTAGACTAAACTTGACTTGGGGTTGACTTGGAAATTTCTTTACACTTTAAATACAATTTAAAGTGTAAAGAAACTATATTCAAATTCCTAAATTCAAACTATATTTACATACAATTTCAATTACAATTGACATCCTTGCAATTTGTGTTTTGTAGATGGCTATAACTTTTTGTTTACAATGGAACTAATGGGTGTAATTTTTTGTTGTGTAGATGGCTTTTGGCATTGACATGTGGATCTTCTATTTTTTTGCCCGGAAGATAATTCACACTTATGCAAAGTTGGGAAGTTTTTTGTCGTCCTATACTTTTTTTTGTGGACTATGGATGCATTGTACATATAATTTTTGGCGGGGTACATAGTATTTTTGGAGCTTGTATTAATTGCTCTGGTGGTATAGAATCAATGAACCGTGGAATTTGGATGCATCGTACATATAATTTCTGGTGGGGCACATAGTACTTTTGGAGCTTGTATTAATGGCTCTAGTGGTATTAATTGCTCTGGAGCTTGTATTAATGGCTCTAGTATTAATTAATATAGATTACCTTTGTCGTGGTATATATTACCATGGTAATTTGTACCTTGTCAAATGGTCATTACAATGCATAGTATAGTAAAAATGTTGTATATAGAGGACATTGTTTTGGTAACGTGTTTGGAATGTATGACATTATGATTTGTAATTAGAAGATATATAGTTGGTTCGTACATAAGTTTATATTATTATTTGTAGCTGGAATATATATAGTAGGTGTTCTTTTTTGTTTCATGGTTGTAAATGAAACACGTATTACGGAATAGGTGATAATATATATAGGTTGTATACGTATTACAGGTTGTGGTGGATACATACAGGTTCAGACAAAATGTAGTAAAATGAAACAAACAAAACAATAATATAAAATGATGCTCTTGGTGACAAAACAATTGGTAGCTAAAAAGAAATAAATCTTTTGGCGACTAAATATTTAGTAATCAAAACGAATTGAAAACAATTATGGCGACTAAATATTTAGTAGCTAAAACTCAAAAGACTTTTGGTGACTAAATATTTAGTAGCCAAAACAAATCGAAAACAGTTATGGCGACTAACTGTTTAGTAGCCAAAACCCAAAACACTTTTGGCAACTAACTTTTTAGTCGCCAAAACATAATAAAAGAATCATAGCCGACTAATCTGTGTAGTAACTAAAACAGAATCAACCTTTCCGCGACTAAACATTTAGTAGCTGAAATTGCACTATTGGCGACTACTAATTTCGTCGCCGTAGATATTTTAATTTTTCGTGACAAAAAATTTAGTAGCTAAAGATGTGAGTTAAACGAATTAATGTACCGTTTGGGCGACCAATATGTTAGTTGCTAATGTCAGTTATCAGCGCCTAAGACTCTTTTCGTCACTAATATGTGTTCTTTTTGCCTACTAAAATATTAGTCGGTATTTTTGTACTACTTTTGGCGACTAAACTTTTTTTGGTCGCTAGTACCTTTGGCGACAATGTATCCCCGACAAAGCCAGCGACTAAAATATTTGGTCGGCAAAGTGTTTCAGCGACTAAAATCAGTACTTTTGGCGACTAATTTTTTAGTTGCCAAAAGTGTATTTTCTTGTAGTGCTAATCTTTGTAACTGTTAAAGAGGTTTTGAATACACTCTAATAAAAATAACCCACCACCATGTAGATGTATCAAATTTGTCAAATAATAAATAGTAACTAATTGATTTTATCAAAATGAGAATAGTAAAATTTACTATTTAAGTATAGTAATTTCCACGAATTCAAACATACATAATAAAAAAAACATATGATGGAATCGAAAACTATTTTCATATTTTGTGTCAAATTATTGTAAAATATATATATTAAAAAATCACAATTTATCAAATAATATTAAACATCATCAAAAATAAACCACATGATTAACAAATAAATAAGCTTTTCATGTTAAGAAGTTCACATAATCAGAACCTATTGTGAATTTAGGCGAAAAATAGAGCAAAGGTGTGGGAAATAAATGATAACTGATATTTTATTCACCACTTGCGTCATCATATATAGGCATTTGATTGCAGCACTAACGTACACTACCAACAACCATGTTAGCAACAAATTAGGAAAAGACTCCCTGAAGAATATACAAAGAAAATGGTGGCTCTAAGGGGTTAACTGGATTGCCTTGGGAGGTGGGAGACGGGTTCAAGGATGGTATGCGCAGAAAAGGGTTGTGGAGGTAAGATGGATGTGGGTGGTGAAGTAAGTAGTGGTTGGTAGTTTGAGGGGATGAGAGAGAATTGTAAGGGTGGTCACGAATGGAAGTCATGGGAAAAGCTAGTGTAGGACACAACAATGGAATTTGACTAGGGGGAATCAGGAAAATGAAAAGAGGAAGAGAAATGGAGGAGTAGAAGCATAAGAACTGGAGAGAGAATGTACTAATGGTACGAAGGGCCGATTTGTCTCTCTCCTCGGTAAGAGTCTCTACCCTCTGGTAGCTTTGGGTATATTCCTTTTTCACTCATTTTGGCAGAGACCTCTGAGCTTGTTGATCTTAGGTGGGGTTTAAGGTGGGGCACACTGGTGTCGCTGTTCATATCCTCGTTTTGCAACTTGGGGTGGGTTTCTGGGTTTCTTTGGTTCGCACTTCCTTCATCCGCTAGTTTATTTTGGACGGAGAACCTCTCTTTTAATCGGGAGACTATGGACCGATTTGATCTATGTGAAGGCGTGGGCGAGAACGAGGATATTTCTGACCTCTGTTTGATCGGGAAAATCCTTGTGTCTAAAACCCTAAACAAACAAGCTGTCTCTAACATTCTTCGCAGTGCTTGGAGACCAAGGCAAGCATTGGAGATATCTCCGTGGTGGGAGAATGTCTATTTATTCCAGTTTGAGGACCATGAAGATCGAAAACGTGTGCTCTCCGAAGCCCCATGGTCGGTGATGAGAAGTTTGTTGGTTCTGCAACCCTTCTTGGTGAGTCGGTCGGCAGCGGAAATGGAGTTTAACTGGTGTTCCTTTTGGGTCCAAGCCCATGGTGTACCAATGGCCAAAATGACCAGTGGTAATGCTGAGATTATCAGTAAAAGGATTGGGAATTTAATCGGCGTTGAGGTTATGCATGACGGGCTGTTATTGAATAGAAGCTTTCTTCGGATGCGGGTTGAGTTGGATGTCTCTAAGCCACTTCCACTAGGTTTTATTCTGCAACACAATGTAGCTCTAGGACAAGCTAGCAAGGAGACTTGGGTGCAATATAAGTATGAAAAATTGACGGACTTTTGTTACGACTACAGGAGAATTGGTCATGAAAACTCCATGTGCAAGTTTGTCTCTCGGGATGAAGGTAAGAAGTCTGGTTATGGTCCTCAGCTACGAACGAGTAGAGCCCCGAATTTAAACGTGCCCATGGAGCAGATGAAGCACTAGGTGGATGAGGCAAAGAATCGGGCGAAATCCATAGCCCCACGGTGACCGGCGCCGGCGAGTCGAGAGGCTGTGTGTAGCAATGAGAAGGTGGCTGATTCCCATACTACAGCGATGAACGGGACTGCACCTGTGTTGGGTATACATTTTTATTGGAGAGTGGGATCCAATTAATTTATTAAAAAAATTTTAATTTAATTTGATTTAGATATAATATATTTTTATATATTATATTTAATTTGTGCAGACCCAATCTAATTTGAAAACAATTAAGATTTTGAGAAAAAAAATCTAGATTCAAAATATGATGTGTATTGTTTTTTCAAAAAAAAAAAAAAAAAAAAAAAAAAAAAACGCAGCAGCAGCAATTCTTTTTTTTTTTTCGTGAGAGTGGTTGGAGTATCAATCAATTTGGTGGGATTTGTCTCGTGGAACAACTAAGTGATTTATTGGACAACAGTGCCTTGGTGAGTTTCAATTAGATTGTTTACTCTGGATTTGACTTGGTCAATTTAAGGATTGGCACCTTTGGTTTGCTTCTCTGCTTCGTTTCGGCTGCTTTGTGTGGAAGTTGATTTGGTTCGTTTTTTTGAGTCTTCTACAACTCTAATTCTGAAGATTTTGGTTCATCTATTTGGTGAGGTCTTTTTTCTTGTTTATTTGTGATTATTTGGAATTCACCTAAGAGTGATTTTGTGAGACCATTAGTGTCTCGTTTGTAATCGTTTAGAACTTATTTGGTTGATAGTGGAATCGAATTTCGATCCCCTGGACGTATCTCACATTGAGGGAACCACGTAAAATTCTTGTGTTGCCTTTAATTTAATTTTTCCGCATTAAGTTTTTATTCCCATTAATTGTCTAGCTTCAATAGAAGCAATTGGGTAACTTGGAAAACTAAAATGAAGGACTTATTATTTTGTAAAGATTTGTATGGACCCATTGAGGGTGATAGTGGCAAAACCCGAGTGTATGAAAGATGATGAATGGAATAGGCTTAATCGAAAAGCCGTTGGTGTTATCCGTCAATAGATTGATGACAGTGTGTTTCATCATGTTGCTACTGAAACTTCAGCACATGATTTATGAAAAAAATTAGAGGGTCTTTATGATAGGAAATCAGCCACAAATAAAGCCTTTTTGTTTCGTAAGTTGGTTAATTTAAAATATAAAGAGGGCAGCCCTATTCCGAAACATCTGAATGAAATAAAAAGTATTGTTAACCAACTTGCCTCTATGAAAATTGTTTTTGATGATGAGTTGCAGGCTTTGATGCTACTTAGTTCTTTGCCCGAAAATTGGGAGACTTTGGTTGTGACCGTCAGTAATTCGGCACCTGATGGAGTTGTCACAATGGGCCAAGTCACTAGTAGCCTGTTGAATGAAGAAACTAGAAGAAAATCAGTGGGTTCCTCTCATTCAGAAGCATTTGTTGTGAGAGGTCGAAGCAAAACAAGGGGGAGGAGTAAGACTCCTCATGGTCGTGATCAAAGTCGTGACAAATCAAAAGATGGTTCTTTTTCAAAGAAAGACATTGAGTGTCATTATTGCCATGAGAAAGGGCACATGAAGCGGGAATGCCGAAAGCTCAAGAATAAGGAGAAAAGGTGTGACAAAAGTGTAGACAAGAAGCAAGAAGACACAACAGTAGTTACTACCAATGGTGATCTCATGGCCGTTTGTGAAGATGATTGTATCAATTTTGTAGGTGTTGGCTACATATTTTGTAAAAGCCAGTTACAGTTCGACACGTGGCAGAGTAAGGGTAATAAAGGAAGGTTATTCAAGCCTTTAATCCTGATCGTACACGTGGCAATAAATATTGATCCTCACATGATCTGAGTAACACTAGATTAATAACGGGATGCAAGATGACATATCTTCAACGGTTACTCATATTCAAATTCAAGTACAAGAGGGAAGCTCAACTGCCAGTAATGGCGTAATGGAGCTACTTGTAAGGAAGCATGATCAGCGATCATGGAGGAGCAGTTCGACGGTTCGAAGTGCAGTTCGAAGGTCATCACTGACGAGTATAAATAGCAGGGCAGCCCCCAGGAAAGAAGGACGGACTCAGATCATACAAATCAGTCATTTACTTCATATATTTTCTTTTCCAGTCTTTTACATTTCCAGTCTTTAAATACCTGTTCTTTAAATACCTGCACTTTAAATACCCGCACTGCACTTCGATTCATAGGAGTAGCTTCAAGTAGATTCAAGTAAATTGCTGTTGTAAACCTCTCCGAGGCTGAGTTTGGACCATTGTAAGTGTTCATTTTTATGAAATACTTCAATTGTTCTTCGTATTACTGTTATTTCTCTTAATTTCTCCTAAGTCAAGCCACCAGTAAAAGTCCTCTTCATTGAGGCTGAAAAGAACTAAAACACAATCGTCTGATAATTGGTTGGCAATCACAATTTCTGTAAGGACTGATTGATCCTTGCTGGCACGCTCACATTTACAAAAATACCCTTCGAAAAGCCAAAAAGCCAACATATATTTTTTGGCACGCCCGGTGGGACATAATTAAAAATGGCTAGAAGAAGACGACAAGGAGAAAATGAACGCTTGGAAGAAGGCGTGGAAGGAGAGGTAGAAATACCAAATCCAGAGGATAATGTGGTAACACATCCTGTGGAAACTCCTATATTGTCAGAACCTATGGTCGAACAGACCAGTACTTCTGGACAAGAACCATATGTTCATATTATTGGATGAAACCAAGGAATTGGACCATCCACTGTGCCATTTACTCAACCAACAAATCCATGGGATGGTTTAGTAAATGCCATGGGACAACAATTAATGAACACAATGGAAAGGTGGGCAACATCCTTTTTGGATCGAATGAATAACCACCAACCAACAAACACAAGACACACGGAGGAAGTTGTAAATGTCCCCCAACAAAGATTGGCTAGAGAAAAACAGCCTATGCAAGTTAATAGACATTCTAATGGTCAAACTAGTACCCAAAACTTTGAAAGACCATCACCTCAGTCTTGGTATGAACCCATTTCAAGGCCTATAGCAGGCCAAAATGCCTCAGTACTTAATAATGAAGCCACACAGGTTGGTGGATCTGGCCAAGTACAAGAAACTGGCATAAGAATGGTTACAAATCCTATGTTCGAAGCCATACCTGGCACAAGGGGGTACACTAATCCTTTATTCGAATTTACACCCGGGGGGTTGGAGGGTTTTCCTACAAATGGCAGAGACCCAACACCTGTTCCAGCACCTTTTGCAGGTTCTTTCGCAGGTCATGCTCAAAGAGGTTACCCATACCCTCAACAGCAACCTGCACCGCAAGGACAACCAGCCCCAAATTTACCACCTTATGGACCAAGAGGATCACAAGCACAAGTTTGTCCACCAAATCCTGTGTTTGCCCCTCCAGTAGTGGTTCAGCAGGCACAAAATATGGTCCCTAGAGACCAGATTGCTGATATTGTTAGGGAGATATGTGGACCAATGGCTCGGGGGGTCCAGACTCCTATATACAGAAAACGATACCCAGAATGGGTGGATAGGGTACATGAATACCCAAGGGGATTCAGGATACCAGATTTTACCCTTTTTTATGGGACTGGAAATCAATCAACGATAGAACATATTGCTAGGTTTGCTGCTCAATGCGGTGAATTTACTAACCATGACTATATGAAACTGAGATTATTTCCAAATTCCCTAACGGGGGGAGCATTTGTATGGTACATCAACCTTACACCTGGCTCCATTCAAAATTGGCAACAAATGGAAGAGGCATTTCATGCCCAATTCTTCCAATCAGAGCCAGAAGTATCTATGGCAGATTTGGCTAGATTGAGTCAAAGGCCTGAAGAAAAGGCTGCTCAGTTTATTGCCAGATTTAAAAGGGCTCGAAATAAATGTAGAGTCATCCTGCCAGAGCCAGAATTCGTCAGATTGGCTCAAAATGGTTTAGAATTCAAGCTTCGAAAGAAGTTTGATTCAACTGAATTCAGAGATTTGGTCGAACTGACCTATAAGGTGTCTCGATATGAAGCATTATTAGAAGAGGAACAAGATCGAAATAATGCATCATATAAGACATATTATAGAGATCCTAATTATGAAATAGATGCAGTAGAGATTGTAGGCAAAGAACCTGTAATCTGTGAAGCATTAATTCATAAGGATACAACTATAGACCAGCAGTTTAAAAAGAAAGACTTTCACAGAAAATACTCTTTTGATTTAACAAAAGCAGATGACATCTTTGATCATTTGCTCGCGGCTAATTTCCTTAAGTTACCTAAAGGAGTAAAACTACCATCTCCAGATGAACTAAAAGGAAAAGTATACTGTAAATGGCATAATTCTTGGTCTCACTCGACTAAAAACTGCATTATTTTTCGAGACAGGATCCAAGAACAGATTCAAAAAGGAAGTTTGAAGTTCTCAACTAAAACAGAAAAAGCCATGGGAATTGACAGTGATCCCTTTCCAGAAGTTGGAGAGGCAGCAGCCAATGTCATTACATCAGACTTCCAGAACTTGTCCTTGACAGAATTGGAGGAAGTCAATGTGCAGATGCATGTTGCTAATCAAACCAACATCAAGAAGAATACTAGAAGCCCACCAGTTATTGAACAAGGTTTCTCGCACCAGAAGGAACACTCTGATGAAGAATCACTGGATGATGATTCTTTAGAAGCAGCGGTGATGCAGAGAATGTGCCCCAGGTGCAGACTCAGTTACAAGTGGTTGAAGGGGCTTCCAACTGATGGGAAGCAATACTACAGGGATGTTTAGAGACGTCCTAAGTCAACCAATGCTTACAACAAAAGGCCGTATCCGGCTAGTGATAGGCAGAGACCACCAGTGGTTGAGCCTGTGGTGAACAGAATGCATGACAAAGGCAAGAAGCTCTTGCATGAATCCAGGCCACATAACTATTATAGAATGGAGAGTAGCTATTCTGAAAGAAAACTGGAGAGAGGTTCAGTTCATGGAATCAAAGCCAGAGATTGGCCCCCTAGACCAGTTTCACGCAGGACAGAAAATGGTCACCCTTATCGAAGGTCTGAATCAGATTCAAAACATGAGGACAAAACCAAGCACTTACCTTCACGGCCAGTTTCGAAGATGGCTTCGAAGGTGGAAAAGGGCAGATCAGCGTCTGAATCAGCAAGTTCATGGGTACCTGGAGTCCCAGACTGGTTTGTAATGCAAAACAAACCTAGAGAATTGCCTGTTCGAGGAGATGTTGTAAACCAAGGCAGGATGATCAGGCATCCTATGGTGGCTCCGAATAACTGGGTGCTGCTTAAACACCCAAAGACAAGGGAACCAGACATGGTCCCAGTCATCTCAAGATCGCAGAGAAGAAAAATTCAGCGCAGGTACACCCAGTATCAGAAAGATCTGAAGGAAAGTGGAGAAAATTCTTCACCAGTTAAAACGGAAGGAAGGAAGAACCCAAAGTCAGACTATGCTCCAAAGCCAGTTCCACAGAGCAAAGTAGTCTGCAGCCGAGAACAGTTGGCCAAGGTCCATTCTGAATTGAAAACCAGAGAGAAGGCTAGTTTGGTAGGGTTGGAGAAAGCTCTGATGGAGACAGATAACGAGACCGAAGAAGAGATTAGCATAAGCCAGAAGAAAGAAGTCGTGGAGGAAGAGATGTTCGAAGCCTTCATGGCTGAGCAAACGTTTCTGACTGAAGAACCAATTGAGAAAGATCCTTCGAAGGGATCAGTTAGCAATGAAATACCAGAATGCATCATGCAGGATGTTTCTGAGGGAGTCGACCAAAGTAACCAAGAGGGGGAACAAGTACAGCCAGCCATCCAGTTTGGCTCGTTTCCCCCAGTATCAGTAAACATGGTACACATACTACCACAGGAATTCCAAGCTGGAGATGAAAATCAAGAGGGGCAGGAAGCTGATCCAGTTCAGATCTCTAGTGAAGACTCGCAAGCAAGTATGGTGCAAGATAATTTCGAAATGGTTACCCCGATGGAAGATGAATATGAAAGTGAGGAAGTGGTAAGCATCAATCTATCGTATCCATTTGAGTACCCCTCGGATTCGATGACGCAACATGTCAGGCCTTTGTACATCAAGGCTTTCTTTGATGGGATACAGCTGAACCGAGTCCTGATAGACAATGGGGCAGCGGTAAACCTACTCCCGAAATCTTCTTTGAAGAAACTAGGAAAGAAGAATCCCAAGTTGATACCAACCAGCACAACCATTGCTGGTTTTGCTGGAGATAAGCAAATGACTCAGGGGATTCTACCCATTAATTTAAGTGTGGGAACCAGGGATTGCATGACAGCATTCTTCGTAATCGACAGTAATGCTAAATATAATGCTTTGCTTGGAAGGGATTGGATCCACACTAACAAAGCGTGCCTTCTTCTTTACATCAGAAAATCATGATGGCTTTAGGCAATGGAGAGACAGAGGAAATCGATGCAGATCCTCAACCCTTCATAGCCTGTGCAGACTTTGCGGAGGCTAAATTGTATATTGAGGGAGTGACACCGCTCAGTATACTGATGAAAGATGACAGTTCAGCCGAAGTGACGGCTGATGAGGGGGTGACACACCTGAAGCACTTAGTCCAAGAAAGTGCTGATGAAGAGGTTGTCCTTAGAGATGACAATGATGCCTGGTTATAGGCAAAGAGAGGAACCACAAGAAGCCAAGTCCTTGGCTTTGATTAAATTTTCAGCATTGGATATAAAAGCAATAGTCCAGAAAGTTCAGGAGCAAGAGAGAGAGGCCATGATAATTGGCTGCAAACAGCAACAGCAACAGGCTAGAGTCTTGACTCTTGGTAAGTACTGTGCCTTGGACATTGAAACAAAAGTCCAGGAGATACAGGAAGAGGAAGCCTTGTGGACAGATTTTGTCTATGAGGAGGAGGGCAGAGATATTGAATTGGAGAACTTAGGGGCAGAACCAAGCTTGAAGATCACTTCAAAGGTAGAAGAAACCAGAGGGAGTTCTCATGCACAAGACCCTTTAGAAGAAGTAAATTTAGGGGAAGGTTCTGTACAACAGCCCACTTATATAAGTGCTTGTTTGAATGCTCTGGACAGAAACCAGCTATTGGCTGTTCTGAAGAAATACAAAGATTGCTTTGCATGGTCTTATAATGAACTACCAGGATTGGATAGGTCATTAGTGGAACATAGGCTCCCCATGAAGCCTAATTTCAAGCCTTACAAGCAGAAACCAAGGAGGATGAGTCCAGAAGTAATTCAGAAGGTTAAGGAAGAGATCCTTAGACTCCTCAAGGCAGGTTTTATTAGAACAGCCAGGTATGTCGAGTGGCTATCTAATATTGTGCCTGTAGTCAAGAAGAATGGCAAAATGAGGGTATGTATCGATTTCAGAAACTTAAATCTGGCGACTCCCAAAGATGAGTACCCTATGCCTATAGTGGACTTGCTGGTAGACAGTTCAGCAGGTCACCAAGTCTTGTCAATGATGGATGGGCATTCCGGCTATAACCAAATCTGCATTGCAGAGGAAGATATCCACAAGACAGCATTCAGATGTCCTGGGAATATTGGCACCTTTGAATGGGTTAAAATGCCATTTGGTCTAAAGAATGCTGGAGCTACATATCAAAGAGCCATGAACACTATCTTCCATGACCTCATTGGAGGGTATTTAGAATGTTATATTGATGACATTGTGGTTAAATCCCAATCCATGGAAGAGCACCTGTTTCACTTAGAAGCAGCCTTTGAAAGAATGAGAAGGTTCAAATTAAAGCTCAACCCTCTTAAATGTGCCTTTGGCGTATTATCTGGAAACTTCTTGGGTTATGTGGTACACAAGAAAGGAATACAGATTGACCAGAACAAAGCCAAAGCCATCATTGCAGCCAGGCCTCCATCAAGTAAGAAAGAATTGCAGAAGTTCCTTGGACAGGTTAACTTTCTTCGAAGGTTTATTTCTAACACTGCAGGGAAAACTAAAGTATTTTCTTCCTTGTTAAGGCTGAAAGCTGAAGAAGAATTTGTGTGGTCAGCAGAGCATCAAATTGCTTTTGAAGGTATCAAAGCCTACTTGGCTAACCCTCCAGTGCTGATGCCACCAAAGGGGAACAAGCCCTTGAAGTTGTACATAGCTGCAGCAGAGGATTCATTGGGAGCCTTCTTGGCCCAAGACAACGAAGAAGGCAAGGAGCAAGCTATTTATTACCTTAGTAGGTTTTTAAATTCTTGTGAATGTAAATATTCAGCTGTTGAAAAGCTATGTCTTGCTTTATATTTTGCTGCAATAAAATTGAGATAGTATCTTTTGCCTACAACTGTCTTGGTAATTGCAACCACAGATTTGGTTAAATATATGTTATCTAGACCAATGTTGAGGGGAAGAATTGGCAAGTGGATACTTGCCTTGTCAGAATTCCATCTAGAATATGTCCCTCAAAGGGCAGTAAAAGGACAGGTTTTAGCCAATTTTTTGGCAGATCATCCATCTCACACAGAGAGCCAAGAGATAATGGAGCTTGGTATGGCTAATGTTGAGCCATGGCAGATGTGGTTTGATGGGTCGAAAGCCAATGGTTTAATTGGAATTGGTGTTGTAATAAGATCTCCACAAGGGGTAGAAACCACACATGGTTTCAGAGTAGATGAAACTACCTGTTCCAATAACCAGGCTGAATATGAAGCCTTAATTGTGGGACTAGAGATTCTTATTGGATTACAAGTACATGCAGTTGACATATTCGGAGATTCTCAATTGGTGGTTAACCAAGTGAAAGGAATTTTCAAATGTCAAAGCATAAGTATCTTGCCATATTATGTTGTTGCATTACATTTGCTTTCTCAGTTTCAAATAGCAAATGTAACCCATGTTCCAAGATTCTTGAACAATAGAGCCAATGATGTGGCTCAGAAAGCTTCGAACTTCAAGAGAAGGGATAATACCCAAAGGGACATAAGCCAAACAACATATCAGAGATTAATACAGCCTTTGAATAAAAGGAATGTGATCTTGGAAGTCAATCATAATGACTTACAAGAACAAGATTGGAGTCATCCAATAATGCAGTACTTGGCTGGTCCATCTTCGAAGGCCAGTAGAAAAGTCAAATTGCAGTCTATGCAATATATGATATATGGTAATGCTCTCTACAAAGGGGGGGAGATGGCTTATTGTTAGAATGCGTAGGCCCGAAAGAAGCATTAACAGCCATGGCTGAGGTTCATGAAGGCATCTGTGGTGCTCATCAACCTGGTGTAAAAATGAGGTGGTTGCTTCAAAGGCATTCCTATTATTGGCCAACCATCCTTAAAGACTGCATAGAATATGCAAAGGGGTGTCAGGCATGTCAAAAGCATGGCACAATAAGGCACGTGCCCATAACTGACCTACATGCAGTAGTGAAGCCTTGGCCATTCAGAGGGTGGGCCATGGATATGATGGGAAAAATACACCCACCTTCTTCGAAGCATCATTGTTTCATTCTAGTGGCCACTGACTACTTCACTAAATGGGTCGAAGCTAAGCCATACAAGGCTGTAGACCAAACAGAGGTTATTGGTTTTATTAAAGATTTGATCCATAGATTTGGCATCCCGCAAACCATAACAGTTGATAATGGAACTGTGTTTGATGGGAAGATGGTGAAGGCTTTTGTGGCAGAATTTGGAATTAGCCTTGTTAATTCCACACCCTATTATGCACAAGCTAATGGTCAAGCTGAGTCATCCAATAAGTCCTTGAAAAAAGGAATACAAAAGGTTGTGGATGACAATCCCAGGGATTGGCATAACCTATTATTGGATGTTCTGTGGGCATATAGAACCTCACCGAGGTCAAGCACAGGAGTCACTCCCTATGCCTTGGTGTATGGACATGATGCAGTCTTACCAGTAGAGATTAATGTTAAATCTTTGAGAGTAAGATGTCAAGATCAATTGAATCCTGAACAATACCATCAAAGTATGTGCTTAGAATGGGAAGGCATAGATGAAGCCAGAATTTTGGCATTAAATAGCATTCTTTTCCAAAAGAAGAAAGCAGCCAAGAATTATAATAAGAAAGTCAAACACATTGGCTTTGATGAAGGTGATTTGGTATGGAAGACAATACTCCCAATTGGGATTAAAAGCCATAAGTTTGGCAAATGGTCACCTAACTGGGAAGGACCATATCAAATTCATAGGGTTCTGCCTTTTGGAGCATACCATTTAAGAAATTTGAATGGTTATGTACATCCCAAAAAGATTAATGGCAGATATTTAAAACCTTATTTTCCAACCATTTGGGAAACACAAGGGATAGAGTAAACATCATATGCAAGCATCATATGCAAAAACACAAGCTTGCTCAAATGATATACAAAATATTGTGCTTTCATAAAGAATCAAGTACATTGTGCCACAAATTGGCCCAAAAATCATTACAATGCTTTAGTTGTTTTTGTACAATAGCTTTCCTATTGCTAAGGGAAGGAAATAATTGGATAGCCACAGCCATGTCTTCTTTTCGATTAGCCAGCCCTTGATTGGTGATGTGCAGTTTCTTATCAGTTCGAACCAAGGCTTGGTTTACTGCGGCTAACTCTTCTTCAAGCTGAGCTTTCTTCTCCAGAAGTTGGACTCGAAAGTGGGAGGCAAAAGAGTGTTGTTCTTTCAGAGTCGATACTTCAGTATGCACTTGAGAAACAAAACTCTGGTCCTTAGCCAGCTTCTCATCCGCAGTCTTAGCAGTATGACAAATATTGAGATAAAAATCAATAGTAGCTGCAGCCTGAGATAGATGACTTGAGACACTCATGGCAGACTGCTCAGCAATGTTACAGCATTGAAGGAACCCATTCCTGATGATAGGCCTTTGTAGAGCCTCGAAGGGGATCCTTGAAAAAGAAGTCAACAGTTGCAAGCATGTGTCCAAATCTACTGAAGGTGCAAAAGGCTTGTTGCTGGAGGAAGGAGAACTATTGAAGATTTCCAGTAGGGAGTCAGCCAAGGCTAATGGTTCAGCTTCAGCAGTAGAGGTGGGAGAGGTAGAAGGTATGTCAAAGAGACTAGCTAGTCTTCCTTCGAAGATGTCTACCTCGTCCCTTGACATGAAGGGCATAGAGAGTGTTGTGGTGGAAGACACAAAGGGCTGCATGGGGATGGGAGAAACGGATGGAGCATCTTTGGCAGCCTCTATGGTCTTGGCCACCAGCAAATCAAGTGAAGAGGGGCTGGAAGTTGGCATTGGTGATCAGCCATGAATTGAAGAGCTACCAGTGTCCTCTGTGGAAGAATCAACTGCCACTAGGAATGGAGCAGCAGTTGGAGTTTCTGTAAAGGATGGAAAAAGAGCATGGCTCGAAGGAAAAGTAGATTGAGGTAGGTCACGAGCTAAAAAAGGGAGGTATGGCTTTAATCCAAGAAAAGGAGATGCAGGAATACTGGGACTTAAGGAAGGTACGTCAAATATAGGTTTTGGAAGTGGAAGTACGATTCGAACAACCCTGACATTTTGCATTTGATCAACTTCAACCGAAATTGAGGAAGGCCTTATTGGAAAGATGAGTGCAGTAGTTGTCGCTGCAAAAAGAAGAAATGCAGAACAATGTTAAAATTCAATACCACAAGCTGACAAAGTAAAAAAAACAGTAGAGGTATGAAAGAAATTACTTGTTCCAAAGGCACTGGTACTGATGGGAGAACTGCGAAGAGAATAGTGTCCAGCAGTCCGTTGTTTTCTGGCTAGTTCCCTTTGCAATGCATCAGCAGCAGCAGCTCTCTCTCTTAAAATTTGTTGTTGCCGTCTTTTCTCAGCCCTTTCAAAGACGACTATGGCTTTGGAATGTTCTTGTTCCACGGCCTTGGCGGCTGCCTCATGAAGGGGATCTTCAATCAAGGCAGTAGTTGAAGCAGCCATTTTCCTTCTCTTTCCTATGGCTTGGGCGATTGTCTCAGAATCAGAATCCTCATCAAAGTTGGAAGGGGAGATATCAAACTCAGAAGAAGAGACAGTAATCTTTCTTCTCTTTTTTCTTTGAATTGGCATTGTCTGCTCCTCAATTGTTTTCTCAGCTCCTTCAGCCTGAGGTTCGGATTCCTTAAAAATAACCTCCTCCTCTACTTCCCTAGTGGTTGTCTCCTCTTGGGACAAATCAATCGCCCTTTTCCTCCTCATCAAGGGTGACTCATGCTCTTGATCTTGGGCATCTTCTTTTTCTTCTTCTTGCACCTTAATTGTTTTCGTCTCAGGCTCAAGCGGTCTCTGCTTCTTTTGTTTCTGATCACCTTCAACTAAATAAACTTCCATATTACTCACCCACCAACTCTGATATCTCTTCAAAAAGGTGCCTTGAGGTATGAAAGGGATGTACTCAAAAGTGGCCAGATCATCCATAAACTTGAAGGTTGCCTCTTCTAGCCTTGACTTTCGAACCTTCAAATCTCTCTTGGTCAGAGTTAGGTTGGTGTTGCTGCAGAGAGGTATTGGAACTCCTTGTGTGAGGTCAAATTGTCTAGCAAATTGAGCAGGACAATAAGGCTCAGCTATGCATTTATAGGCTCTGGGGTTGGTGGTCCCAATAAACAGTTCTCTGGGGATCAGTAGGGAAGCCCACATATCTTTATGAATAGGCAAGGCACAGAGCCTGTCACTGAGGAAGTGATTCAACCAGGCTGGACCTATGCTAGCTTCGAAGGGACGGAAACGGTGATCAGGAAGAGCAGCTGGTAGTTGATGAAAGAAGGAGAAATAAAAGGCAAAAGTAGCTGGATAGAGTGAAGCATTGGCTAGTTTTATGCCATGAGTGAGAGAGTGTAGCCCAGAAAATTTAAGGCATTTGGATTGTAGTTCAGTAAAATAGGCAAAGAGCCAAAGCTGAAGGATCCAAAATGGTCCCCCTTGACTAGCATCTAAGGGTTTCTCACAAAAGAGGGAACAAACTCTATATACATGACCCAGAATGTATGGGGCTAAGGCTACTCTTTTCTGCAAAACCAAGGCTTTGGCAAGAGGAGCAAATTCAGGCATGATTCTTTGGGAGGAGGTGCAGAATAGAAATTTGCAAAGCCAATATAATAAAAAGGAAAAGAATTCCCTATCAGTTACTGGACCCACTCTTTTGTTCTCGGCTCTAACAAAATCACTGTAAGATGAATTAAGAGAGGGGAGGGAGAAAGGGACTGCTAAGTCAGGAAAATCTGGTGTGATGGGGGTACCAATGGGGGATACTCCTAATAGATGGCAAATATCAAGAACAGTGGGGGCCATCATCCCACATCTGAATTGAAAGAAATTGAAGACGGGGTTCCAAAAGCACAAAGCAGTAGGAACTAGGAAAGGGTCCTCTGAGATAGTTACCCTAGATAGTCGAAGAGCATCGAGGAGGCAGAGCTCCTGGAGGTCCAGTGTCTTAGCAGGAATGATCCGATCATACCATTCTTGCCATTCCGGTCTTAACGTGGGCCAGCATCGATGAGGACGATTGCTTCTCCAGTTCTTCCAGTCAAGGCCACCTTCATAAAGGAGACGTTGGTCCACCAGACGCGGATAAAAGGTTGGGAGCTCAGCAAGGACTTCTTTGAAAATTGGTCCAAGCACGTAGTTCTGCTGCTCATGACGACGAGAGACGAAGATACGCCCATCGATAGCGCTTTTCTCTCCAGCCTTGTACTTCTCACATTTTGCGTCAATAAGCCTCTTCAAAGCTAAAGATGAGCTTACGCGCTCTGGGGCTGGTACTTTTTGTGAAGAAGAAGCCATTGATGATACACTCTTCAGAAGATGAAGACCGAAGCAAAGAGGAACCAGTAGAGAGAAGGGTTTGTAAAAGGTAAGAGATTTCGGAACACGAAACGAGAAGGTTTTAAAATCTCTGTGTCCGAAATTATACCCCGTGAGTCGTTAAGTACTAAAAGTATGAATGCGAGGAGTCTCTTCCAATTTTGGTAGTTTTGGAGGGAAGAGCTTATTCCGGGATTGGGGCCAGCTTCGAAATGAAATATTTGGCTTCGAAAACAAGAAGTTGGCGCCAAAAAATTAAATAACAACGGCTTCGAAATACATAAGCCGGCTTCGAAGCCTATTATATGCGTAAAGGTGCTAAATTTCTTGATTATTGGTCTATTGCAAAGGGTTTAAAGACCTGTTTAGGGATTATGAATCAAAGTAACGACCTTCGGAGCAAACCCTAATATTCTCTGAGTATGAGAAACACTGTTCAAAGCATCAGAACCAATTGTTGGTTTTTTATACATATTACTCTTCGAAAGAAAAAATGGTCAATTTGGAATTGATTGATTATATTAACCATGACCATATGTTGGTTGTAATTGGTTTTGAGGAGTAATATTGTTAAAATTTAAAGCATTAATTCCAGACGATATCGGCCAGAATTGTCAATTTTACTCCATAAATTGGAATAAGACATGTTGGTTCTTTTAGTACTTCATTAAACAATTGACTCGAAGGATGAGATTGTTCAATTCGAAGTTATGAGTTAGCTGTTAGAGATAAAAGGAAACAGAGTCAAACAGTGTTAAGTACAGAAAGACTTTGTTTATATTAAAGCCAAGACGATTACATTAAGTGACCCTATCTGGGTACAAATTCAAGTTCATAAAAATAAGGAATAGAATAAATAACGAGGTCATGAAATTTTGTCCAGCAATGGTCAATAAATTTCTGTTCTTTCTTTATTATTTCTTCTATCTCTTCTAAAGTTGGCTGCATAAGCTGATGAGCTCTCACTTCATAATAGAGTGCTTCAGCCTTTGTTTCGAAAGCCTCTTCCCTCGATTTTTGTTCCAATTCATCTATAACCAAATCATCCCAGTACGCAGAATCTTTATTCCTGAAGTCATCGAACTCTTCGATAAAATTCTCTGCTTCATACTGGGCATGAATTCGGAGAGATAAAAGGTGATCCAGATTTTGGATGGTGATCTTAGAATTCCGATGCTAGTAGAGGAGCACTGGGAGTTCGTCCAAAAACAAATGAAGCTCTGCTTGGGCAAGAGGGTTGAGGACATGACCCCTAGTCAGGACATCACAAGCCCATTGAAAGTTCTTAAGAGGAATGTCATCCTCAAGAACATTGAAGGGCAGGTGGGAGAAAGCCGCGAGCAAAAGTTGAGCTTGCTTTCGCTCGGCTGGAGAAGGGGGTGACGGAGGTTGGTAAGGTGGAAAAACTTTGTCCATTGGAAAGGCAAGTCTTAGTTTCTCTGTCCAGGAAAGAATGAGAGAAGGAGAAGGAGAAGATGATCCTGCTTCGGAAGATGGGAAGAGAGTAGATGGCTCTGCTTCAGAAGACAAAGGGGAGGGAGTAGATGTTTCTATCTCAGAAGATGCAGAAGAGGGTGTGGATGCCTCTATCATGGGAGATGGCACGGGAGCAGAAGGAACAAAGGCATTAATGTAATCAAGCCAATCAGAAGAACAAATCTTCGCCTTCTTGGCTAAGAATGAAGGGGTGTACCCTTGTGCTTCTTCTAGACGCCGGGCAGGGTGCATTATCTTTGTAGGCATGGAAGAAGTATACCAAGCCACAAGCAGAGTCTCTTCCAAGCTACGTCGAAGGTCAATGGGCATGTAAGGGTAGACTACTGAGCTTCGAGCGTAGGAGGGAAACTCCAAGGGGTCAGTGAACTCAACAAAATGGTGATTGATTCGCTCCCTTAAATCATAAGTCTCAGGAGTTGACCAGCTTGTCCAGCCAGAAGCCCCAGAGGGTGAAGAGGTTACAGTTTCATCCCATGCAGAGGTCTGTGAAGAAGAGTTTCCTAAGTCCATATTTGCAACTTGTCGAAGCAAAGGCTTGAGAGTAGTTCGGTCAAAATACAAAGGGAGTTTAGGGGAAGAACTCTTTGTATCTGTAAGTTTATAAACCGAGGGATTAAAGGCAATGTGTTCGTAGTCCAAAGGTTTATAATCTGCAAAAGCCTCCATTACCTGAATAGAGAAGGGCGGGTAAAGGTGGCTAATGAATGCGTGGAGGTTCTTTCGAGGGGGAATAACATCACTCAAAGGCTCTTCATATGCTTGATCAGTAGTAAGGGAAGTTGATGCAGCCATAGCCTGTTCGAATACTAAGGTATTGGGATGTTCGACGAGTTAATGCAAATGATCACCAAATGGATGACGGTTGTGTTTCCAGAATTTGGACTCCATACACGTTCTAGAGGCGCGGGAAAACTGTAATCCACTAATATCACCAAGTATTGGGTATATTAGTGCGGGGGGTAATGTTGGCTACATATTTTGTAAAAGCCAGTTACAGTTCGACACGTGGCAGAGTAAGGGTAATAAAGGAAGGTTATTCAAGCCTTTAATCCTGATCGTACACGTGGCAATAAATATTGATCCTCACATGATCTGAGTAACACTAGATTAATAACGGGATGCAAGATGACATATCTTCAACGGTTACTCATATTCAAATTCAAGTACAAGAGGGAAGCTCAACTGCCAGTAATGGCGTAATGGAGCTACTTGTAAGGAAGCATGATCAGCGATCATGGAGGAGCAGTTCGATGGTTCGAAGTGCAGTTCGAAGGTCATCACTGACGAGTATAAATAGCAGGGCAGCCCCCAGGAAAGAAGGACGGACTCAGATCATACAAATCAGTCATTTACTTCATATATTTTCTTTTCCAGTCTTTTACATTTCCAGTCTTTAAATACCTGTTCTTTAAATACCTGCACTTTAAATACCCGCACTGCACTTCGATTCATAGGAGTAGCTTCAAGTAGATTCAAGTAAATTGCTGTTGTAAACCTCTCCGAGGCTGAGTTTGGACCATTGTAAGTGTTCATTTTTATGAAATACTTCAATTGTTCTTCGTATTACTGTTATTTCTCTTAATTTCTCCTAAGTCAAGCCACCAGTAAAAGTCCTCTTCATTGAGGCTGAAAAGAACTAAAACACAATCGTCTGATAATTGGTTGGCAATCACAATTTCTGTAAGGACTGATTGATCCTTGCTGGCACGCTCACATTTACAAAAATACCCTTCGAAAAGCCAAAAAGCCAACAGTAGGCCAAGAGAGCAATTGGGTGATTGATTCCGGTGCTTCTTTTCATGTGACTTCTCGAGTTGATTTCTTCACTACCTACACCGAAGGAGATTATGGTTCTGTTCGAATGGGTAATGAAGGTTTGTCCAAGATTATTGGTATGGGTGATGTTTGCTTGGAAACAAATTTGGGCTGTAAGTTGTTGCTTAAAGATGTGAGGCATGTTCCCGACATTCGCCTCAATTTGATCTCTACTGGGAAGCTAGATGATGAAGGTTTCAACAACAAATTTGGTGATGGAATATGGAAGCTCACAAAGGGTTCTTTGGTGGTGGCTAAGTGCAAGAAGACTCATACACTTTATTCGATGTAAGGAAAAATTTGTAAAGGTATTGTCAATGCACTTCAAGATGATACTTCTACCGAATTGTGGCACAAGTGGCTTGGCCATATGAGTGAAAAGGGGCTTCAAGTTTTGTTCAAGAAAGAGTTTCTACCCAGTTTGAAAGGTACACATCCTAAAACTTGTGTTCATTGTTTGGAGGGTAAACAACATAGAGTTTCTTTTCATAAAAATGTTGCTTCTAGAAAAGAAAATGTGTTGGAGTTAATTCATTCGGATGTTTGTGGTCCTTTAAAAGTTAGAACACATAGTGGTGCACTTTATTTTGTTACTTTCATTGATGATTATTCAAGGAAAGTTTGGGCTTTTCTACTAAAAACTAAAGATCAAGTTCTAGAAGTATTTAAGCATTTTCAGGCCATGGTTGAAAGAGAAACAGGACAGAAATTGAAGTGCATCCGATCAGATAATGGTGGTGAATACATTGGCCCATTTGATGAGTATTGTCGCAGCCAAGGTATTCGACACCAAAAGACAATTAAGAAGACTCCTCAACAAAATGGCGTTGCTGAGAGGATGAACCGCACCATTGTGGAAAGAGCAAGGTGTTTGCTTTCACAAGCTAAATTGCCAAGATCCTTTTGGGGGTGAGGCAATGAGTACAGCGGTTGACGTGATCAATTTGTCTCCTTGCTATCCTTTGAATGGTGATGTTCCTGAAAGAGTTTAGACTGGCAAAGATGTGTCTTATGAGCACTTGAGAGTGTTTGGTTGCCGAGCTTTTGTTCACATTCCAAAGGATGAGAGGTCCAAGCTTGATAGTAAGTCAAGCCAATGTATTTTTCTTGGCTATAGGCGTGATGAGTTCGGGTATAGATTGTGGGATCCGGTCGACAAGAAAGTTATTCGAAGCCGTGATGATGTGTTTCTTGAAGACCAAACAATTGAAAACTTTGGCAAAGGTGATCAACCGGAGCCAAAAACTAGTGATCTCATTGACATAGATCCATCTCCTTTATCTTCAGTTCATGATGAAACTGAGGGAGATGTGTAGCCACCTATTGAAGATGTGGAGGATGATGCTAATCCTAATGAAGTTGAGCCAGAAATTGAGGAAGAGCATCTAACTCAAGTACCGTCACCAAAACTTGAGTTGAGGAAATCTACAAGGGACCGACAACCTTCAAGAAAGTATCCTTCCAATGAATTTGTGTTGATTTCCGATCAAGGGGAGCCTGAGAACTACCAAGAAGTAATTGAGCATGCAAAGAAAGATGATTGGAAAAAGGCCATGGAAAAGGAGATGAATTCCTTACTTGAAAATCATACTTATGATTTAGTGAAGTTGCCTAAAGGGAGGAAAATTCTAAAAAATAAGTGGGTTTTCAAATTGAAGAATGATAGCAAGGATCTGAGGTACAAGGCACGTCTTGTAGTGAAAGGCTTTGGGCAAAAGAAAGGTATTGACTTTGACGAGATTTTCTCACCGGTTGTAAAGATGTCTTCTATTCGGGTTGTACTTGGCATAGCTGCAAGTATGAACCTTGAAGTTGAGCAACTTGATGTGAAGACCGCATTTCTTCATGGTGATCTTGAAGAAGAAATTTACATGGAGCAACCGGAAGGTTTTGTAAAGAAAGGGAAAGAGAAATTTGTTTGCAAATTGAAGAAAAGTTTGTATGGTCTCAAGCAAGCCCCGCGGCAGTGGTACAAAAAATTTGACTCTTTTATGATGAATAATGGTTTTTCTAAAACCACTTTGGACCATTGTGTGTTTGTGAAAAATTTCCCAGATGGCAAATTTATTATTCTCTTACTTTATGTTGATGACATGTTAATTGTGGGCCAAGATTCTACCATGATTAATAAGTTGAAGTTGGAGTTGAGCAAGTCCTTTGCTATGAAAGATTTTGGGCCGGCAAAGCAAATACTTGGTATGAAAATTGTTCGTGATCGCAAAGAGGGACTGATTTGGTTGTCTCAAGAAAGCTACATTGAGAAAGTTCTTCAGAGGTTCAACATGAATAAAGCAAAGCCGGTTGGTTGTCCACTTGCGGGTCACTTCAAACTTAGTTCGAATCAATGTCCTACAAGTGAGAAAGACAAAGAAGAGATGTTGAAAGTTCCTTATGCTTCAGCAGTTGGTTCTTTGATGTACGCCATAGTTTGTACAATGCCGGATATTGCTCACGCTGTTGGTGTGGTGAGTCGGTTTCTCTCTAATCCGGGTAAAGAACATTGGGCAGCGGTAAAATGGATTCTCAGGTATCTTCGAGGGACTTCGAAGGTGTGTTTGTGTTTTGGAGATGGTAAGCCGATGCTTGATGGGTTCACGGATTCTGACATGGCCGGTGATGTTGATTCTAAGAAATCTACTTCGGGGTATTTGATGACTTTTGTAGGGGGAGCTGTGGCATGGCAATCTAAATTACAAAAATGTGTTGCTCTCTCAACTACCGAAGTTGAATTTATTGCCATTACAGAAGCTTGCAAAGAAGAGTTATGGTTGAAGAAATTTTTGCAACAGTTGGGTTTGAAGCAAGAAAAGTATGTGCTTTATTGTGATAGTCAAAGTGCTATTCACTTGAGTAAAAATTCTACTTTTCATTCGAGATCGAAACACATTGATGTGAGATACCATTGGATTTGTGATGTGTTAGATTCGAAGTTATTACAACTAGAAAATGTTCACACAGATGATAGTATTTCAGATATGTTGACAAAGACTTTGTCGAGGGACAAACATTTGAAGTGTCGAACTTTGGCGGGTATGGTTGATGTCTCCACCTAAGTCGGTAGGGGGAGAATTGTTGGGTATACGTCCTTATTGGAGTGTGGGACGCAATTGGTTTATTAAAAGAGTTTTAATTTGGTTTGATTTAGGTATAATATATTTTTATATATTATATTTAATTTGTGGAGACCCAATCTAATTTGGAAACAACTAAGGTTTTGAGAAGAAAACCCTAGATTCAAAATATGATGTGTATTGTTTTTCCCAAGAAAAAAAAAACGCAGCAGCAGCAATTCTTTTTTTTTTTCGTGAGAGTGGTTGGGGTATCAATCAATTTGGTGGGATTTGCTTTGTGGAACAACTAAGTGATTTATTGGACAACAGTGCCTTGGTGAGTTGCAATTAGATTGTTTTCTCTGGATTTGACTTGGTCAATTTAAGGATTGGTGCCTTTGGTTTGCTTCTCTGCTTCGTTTCGGCTGCTTTGTGTGGAAGTTGATTTGGTTCGTTATTTTAGGTCTTCTATAACTCTGGTTCTGAAGATTTTGGTTCATCTATTTGGTGAGGTCTTTCCTCTTGTTTATTTGTGATTATTTGGAATTCACCTAAGGGTAGTTTTGTGAGACCATTAGTGTCTCGTTTGTAATCGTTTGGAACTTATTTGGTTGATAATGGAATCGGATTTCGATCCCATGGACGTACCTCACATTAAAGGAACCACGTAAAATTCTTGTGTTGCCTTTGATTTAATTTTTCCACATTAAGTTTTTATTCCTATTGATTGATTTACTTGTGGAGAAGTACATATTTTCCCTAACACTGTGCAGCACAACGTGGGTGTACCTGGAGATCATGAAATTTCCTAAAGAACAACTGAGGTGGGCACTGATTCAGGAGTGGGTGCACCGGGTGGCATGCGCAGTGGCAGCAATCTGGATCCTCGGCCGCCCTCCCCTGCCGCCCTTCAAAACGACGTCGTTTTGGAGGTTTTTTTCTTTTTCTTTTCTTCTTCTTCTTTCTTTCTTTCTCTCTCTTCTCTCTTTCTGTTGATGGGTTTGGATTGTTGAGGCCGGTGGCACCGACCAGGCATCGCAGACAAGTTTGAAGGCTTCGTCGGCGTAGGAAAGATGATTTCGCTGAGGGTTGAGAAGGATCGGCGATGAGGAGCTTCTGCTGCTGCTGATGATGAGGAGAAGGACCGGCGAGGAGCTTCTCGGCGATGAGGAGCCACCGCTCTGCCTCCTCTCTGCTGCTGCTGATGATGAGGAGGACCGGCGAGGAGCTTCTCAGCGATGAGGAGCCACTCCACCTCCTCTCTACTGCTGCTGATGCTGCCGTGAGGGTCCATTTCTGTCACTCTCTCTCTCTCTGTTTTCTCTCTCTAAATTTGGCAAGAAGAAGAAGAAAAAAAAAGAAAAAAAAAAAAAACCTCCAAAACGACGTCGTTTTGGATGGCTACAGGGGTGTGCTGCAGGAAAGGGGCACCGAGGATCTGGATTCCGATGGCGGTGGGGACCAAATCTCCTGTTTGGATAAGGAGGCTGAGAGGCCCATTTCTTATACTCCCTCTTCCGGCTATGGGCTTGGGCCTCAGTATTATATGACTAAGCCTAATGAGAATTCAAGTCCTATTCGAGGAGCCTAGTCTGATTTGTGGTTGGTTGGGCCATATTCTGGTATTGAGATTGAAGAGATGAGCCGAAGTTTGAGCCCACCAAAGAGGGTCCTTCTAAACAGCACTGTGGACAAATGTATGTCCAGAATTTTTCAGGATCTTTTCATTAAACGAAAGGCCCAGGTTGACCCAATGAAGTCCTCTCGCCCTCTTAAACTCTTGAAAGGGCCTGATGCTGCAACCATTAGGGCTCAGTCATCCTCATCTTCATGAGGTAAGGGCCTTCATGGTCGCCATGGAAGTGTCTCCAGAGCTCTTAAGAAAGGTCGATCGCGAGCTTAAGATCGATTGCGAGCAGGGGCGACTCCTAGGCTTGGCCAGGGGTGTCACCCGAACCCCCCCTGGCTGAATTTTTATTATTATTATTATATAAATATTAGATTTTAGGAAAAAAAATAGTAATTGAACCCACTAAAATACAACTTTGAACCCATAGTTTTAAATCTTACTCTTTTGAATCTACTATTTGATAGTGTTGATAATGAGCTTATTATGCAACGATTTCAAAATATGAAATCTCGTCATGGTCAATTGTAGAAGCTCGTGTATTAACATGTCTTTTTGCTTAAATAATAGTATCAATATATTGAAATATTTTTGTTTATAATTTTAGAATTTAAATTAATTTGTTGATTTTTTTCTCCATATGTGATATAATGATTAATGTGAATTTTCTGTAAGATATATGGTATTTAAGTTTTTGATTGACACTATTGACAAAAATTTCTAGAGTTGCCCCTGATCGCGAGGAGTTCTCAATCCTCAGCTTCACGAAGTGACTGTTGGGCTTTTGGCAGCTAATGATACGGCGGAAGCCCTTGTATCTGTCCCAATTCAGTGGCCCCAAGATGAAGATGCGAACTGCTGCTCTCAAGTTCCTAGTACTTTTCCTTTGGATTCGGATCACGGGAATGATTGGGCTCTAGTGGCTGGCCCTCAACAGCCACAAGCTCCATGCTGATTCTGAGCCGGAACTGTCAGGGTGTGTTTGATTGGGGGATAAGGGGGGGGGACTATCCACTGTTTGGACTCCATGTCCGGCCTCCCTCCTTATCCGTCGTTTGATTTTTTTTAGTCCGGCGGACTCCATGTCCGGCCGGACTCCATGTCCCCCATATGGGGGACTATCCTGTCCTGGGGGGGGGGTGGGATTGTTTTGGGGGGACTAATCACTGTTTGGATTAGATGCGAAAATGACAATTTTGACCCTCTACTATTTAATTATGTATTATATTTAATAAAATTTAAATGTCTCAATTTAAAAATCAAATAATTTTATTTAACTTTTTATTAATGTTTTATTTATTTAATTTTTTAAAATAATTTTTTATAGATATTTTATTGATGTTTTATTTTAGAATTTTGTTTATGTTTTATTTAATTTCATTATTTAAATTTAATAGATGTTTTAATAGATGTTTTATTTAAACAATTAAATGTTTAATTTCAACAATAAATAATTTCATTTATTTAAATTATGTTTTATTTAAACATTTAAACATTTGTACATCAACATGTTTATTAAATTATTTCAACATCTGTACATCAACATGTATATTTATTTAACATCTATTAAATTATGTTTTAATACGTCAACATTTGATTACATCTACATTTGTTAATTGTTAATTACATCAACATTTGTTAATTGTTTAAACATAATCAGTACATCAACATTTATTTAATTGTTAATTGTTAATTGTTTAAACATAATCTGTACATCAAAATAATTTCAATGTTAATTGTTTAAATAAAAATTTAAACATTTAACCATTAGTATGTTTAATTTCAACAATAAATTTTTATTTGTTTCAATAAAAATAATCTGTACCAGTCAAAATTTTTTATCAATATTAGTATGTTTAAATATCTTTAAACAAAATTTAACCATTAGTATGTTTAATGTTTACTAAAAATAATTAAAATATTAAAGATATGTTTAATATTGCTATTACTTAGTAAACAATTGAAAAAGGGTAAAATAGTCTTTTGTTCATTTATCCTATCCAGTCCGTCCAACCAAACGTTGGATTCACTCAAAATAGTCCTATCCAGACATCTAATCCCATGAAAAAACAAACACAGGATACATATCCAATCCGACCAAATAGTCCGGGGGATTCACAGTCCTAGGACTCAAGTCCGATGAATTCTAATCCCCCTTTTCCAGTCCGTCCAATCAAACACACCCTCCGGGGATAGGGTGACCCCTGACAACCCAAATCCTCCGAGGGTTAGTCATAACCCATCGCCCTTCAGTAGTCTTCTTAATAGAAACTAAGAATAAAGCCTCTAAATTGGAAAAGGTCAGGAGACGACTCCAATTTCCAAACCACTGCTATGTTGAGCCTGAGGGTTCTTTGGGAGGACTTGGCTTGTGGTGGATGGATGATATTAGCTTGGAGGTTCTTTTTAAATTGAAACATTGTATTCGGTGTATCATTGGCAGTGCAAACCATTCTAGTCAATGGGCTGCTTCGTTCATGTACGCCCCTCCCAATCGTCAGGAAAGGAATGCCTTCTGGGAGTTTCTTAAGGTTCAAGTGCGCGGTAACCGCTATCCTTGGGTCTGCTTGGGTGACTTTAATCCAGTGGGCTCCTCTTGGGAAAAACAAGGAGGTGCGACTTGTAATAAATCCCAGATTGAAGGTTTTCAAGCTTTGCTTTTTGATTGTGCGCTGATGGATTTAGAATTTAAGGGCAATGCTTACACATGGTCAAACAATCAGATTGGGGAGGCCAATATTCGGGAGAGGTTGGATAAAGTATTTGCAGCAGCAGAATGGCGTGCCTTATTCCCTTATCATCAGGTTTTCCATGAAAGTCTTTCGGGTCTGATCACTGCCCTTTAGTTATCAAATGTTGTGTTCCCCCTTTGAAAATCCCACGTTAGTTCAAATTTGAAAACATGTGGACTACCAGTCCGAGATGTGATGAGGTGATTCAGCAAGCTTGGGCACAAAGCTTTTAGGGGTCTCTAATGTTTCGGCTGGTGAAGTCTTTGAAGGCTTACCGTCACAACCTTATGGCTTGAAGCAAGAAAGAGTTTGGGAATACAAATATAAGTTGATCAAATTGAAGACTAGACTCGATCATGTCCAGAGTTTATCACTATCAGCAGAAAATTTACAAGCTCAACATGCTATTAAAGCGGACATTGAATTTCTTCTGGCCAGGGAAGAGATGTATTTGCATCAACGATCTCGAGTAAATTGCTTATCCTAGGGGGTAAGAATTCAGCTTTCTTCCATGCTACTCTGAATCAACGCTGCCAGCGGAATCAACTACTGAAGCTCAAAATGGAAGATGGGGTATGGTTGGAAACAGATGCAGAGATTGATAACTATTTGCATGGGTAATTTTCTGGTCTCTTTTCCGCGGACAGCCGCTGGATTTGGAAGAGGCTCTTTTGGTTGTGTCCCCAGTAATAACCAGGGAAATGAATGATAGACTCCTTACTGCTGTCTCTGATGCGGAAATCAAAACTGCGGTGTTTCAATTGGGCTCAACTAAAGCCCCCGGCCCTGATGGTTATCCTGGTTTCTTTTACCAACATTTCTAGCATGAGGTGGGCCCTGACATTTGTAGGGCAGTTTGAAGCTTTTTGAAGGGGGTTTCTTGCTTAAGGAAATGAATCAAACAAATTTGGTTCTAATACCTAAAATCAAAGCTCCTGAACATCTGTCACAGTATCGACCAATCAGCTTGTGCAATTTTAATCTTAAGATTATCACGAAGATCTTGGCCAACCGGTTGAAGCGCGTGTTGGGGCGGTTATATCTCCAAATCAGTCAGCCTTTGTTCCTGGCCGACTTATTCAGGATAACATCATCATGGCTCATGAAGCTTTCCACCTTCTTAAGTTGTAAAAAAAAAGGAACCGGGCTGATATGGCGATTAAATTGGATTTCAATAAAGCTTATGATAGGGTGCAATGGGATTTTCTAGAAATAGTGTTACGGAAAATGGGCTTTCATGAGCAGTGGATTACTTGGGTAATGGAATGTGTGTCTACTGTCACTTTCTCTGTGGTTGTTAATGGGGCAAAGAGAACTTCTTTCAAACCTTTGCGGGGACTCTGCCAAGGTGATCCGCTCTTCCCTTATCTTTTTCTACTTGTTATAGAGGTTTTTTCTAAGCTGCTTGTGCGAAGCTTAAGGGCCAAAGGCTTGAAAATAAAAAGGGAGTGCCCCACTCTTTCCTACCTCTTTTTTGCAGACGATGCCCTCTTATTCCTAAAAGCTGATATGGGTCAATGCCACAATGTTCTTAAGGTTCTCAATGTATATTGTAAGGCATCGGGCTAACGGGTGAATTTCGACAAATCTAGTATTCAGTTCTCACCATCGGTTAATGCAGCAGTGAAACGAGGCATCTGTAATCTGTTGAACATTGCTCCAGTTCGGGAAGGGTCGAAGTATTTGGGTTTTCCCACGTACGGCGGTCGATCGAAAACGGAGATGTATCACTTCTTGGTGGATAGAATGATGGATAAACTTCAAGGGTGGAAGGTGAAGCTTCTTTCTCATGCGGGTAGGGAAACTTTGATTAAAGTAGTGGCGCAAGCTATTTCTTCGTATATAATGGTGTGTTTTCTTTTTCCAAAAAACCTTTGCGCCTCTATGAATTCTTTGGTGAGTAATTTTTGGTAGAAAGGGGATCCCGAGAGTAAAGGAATTCACTGGGCGGGCTTCTTTGGGTCAAATGGCCAAATCCAAACCTCACGGGGGCATGGGTTTTCCGAATATGAGAGCTTTTAACAAAGCTTTACTAGCTCGGCAAGGGTGGCGGTTACTCAAAAACCCACATTCACATTCTTTCTGTGCCAGATTGATGAGAGGGATTTATTACCCAAGATCCAACTTCATGTATGCGGCCAAAGGCTCAAGGGCTTCTTGGGCCTAGGCAAGCTTTCTTGGAAAAAAGAAATTCTGCGTCTAGGCACTCAATGGCAAGTTGGTAATGGGGCTTCCACTAATTTTTGGGAGGACAAATGGGTTTATTCTTCGAAGGATTTCAGAATCCGCTTCCGTCAACCAGCCGAGTGTGGTATTTCAAAAGTTGAAGATGTGATCCACCCGGTGACTAAATCATGGGATGAGAATCTTCTTAAAAGTTTCGTCTCACAAGAGGAGGTGGCTAACATTCAGGTTATTCCTATCTCTACCATGAATGCCGAGGACTCTATAATTTGGCACCATGATTCGAAGGGTATGTATTCCGTCAAGTCGGGCTTCCGAGTAGAACTGGACAACCAACCAGCCTTGGCCTCAACTCCTTCATCATTCCAAGTTCCACAGTAATTTTGGAAAATGATTTGGGCCCTTCCGGTGCCTCCAAAGCTGAAACACTTTTGGTTGAGAAGTTGCAACAACCTTCTAGCCACTCGTCAAAACCTCCATCGCCGTAAATGTTCAACTGAAGCTATGTACCCAGTGTGCTTGGGGTGCCGTGAGTCCACTGAACATTTGTTATGTGGTTGTAGTTGGGCGAAAGCGGTTTTGTTTGGTAATGAGTTATTTTTGACTTTTTGGGATGAAATTGATTCTCTTTTGAAACGGGCATGTGAAGTGTACCTAGCCTTTTCGAATGGCAAGGACCGTGTATCGTACTTCTGCAAACTTCTTTGGTTGGCTTGGCATGTTTGGAAGTCTAGGAATGCGTGGATTTTCAATCACACTCCGGTGGACCCGTTGGAAACCATCTATCTTGCTGACAGAGCTCGTAGGGAGTTTGAGACTCTCGTAAATGCATCCACCTCTGGGGCGAACAGTGCTGCTACAGTGGGTGTCCCTCCTTCTGTATGATCTCCTCCTCCCCAAGGGTGGCTCAAAGCAAATTGTGATGTGGCATTTAAAGATGGGGCTTCCAAGGCCTATATTGTTGTCCTGTTTCGGGATCATCAGGGTCTGTTGGTTGATGGGGCTATCCAGCTAGTTGCTATCAGCTCGGTTATGCAAGGGGAAGCAATGGCAATTAGACGAGCATGCCTTACGGCCAAAGCTCGCAATTTTTCTAATGTGGAGATAATCGGAGATAACAAGTCTCTGATTCTATTATGTGTGTGAGGATGAGCCTCCATGGGAGTGTGCCTATATTATTGCAAACATTAGAGTCTTAGCTGGTGATTGTCATTTCTTGTTCAAGTGGAGTCCTAGGTCTGCTAATGGGGCAGCTCATTGGGTTGCGGAGGAGGCATTTTGTGGCCACCTTCCTTGCCATTGGGTGTCTAATCCCCCTAGGGCCTTATTGAGGGTTTTAAACCCTTCTTTGTAAGCCTCTTTTATGCGTTCAAAAAAGAAAAAAGAAAAAAAAGAATGTACTAATGGTTGAGGAGGAAAGGTGTAGAGAGCGAAATAATAGAAAAATGGAAGAAATGGCATTTTTTTGTAAATTTGAAAATATAAAGAGGATATTTTCGTCTTTAAAATTGAGCTACTCTTTCCAGAGGCATGTGGTTCTCACATTCTATCATCTTTGATAGAAAAATTAACGATGCATTTTAATCTATAAATCATGCAGAAATTATGTGATTATTTTTAAATGTTAAGAAGTAAACTGCACATAATTCAAATCACAGGAGTAAAATGAAGTTTGTCTTAATTTTTATTTATTTTTATAAATAGTCAAAATAGTATGAGATTAATGACAATTTTCATTATGAGACTTTTCTCCTTATGAAAAGTCTTTGTTCTGTAATATTTTTAAATACACGAGTTGTTTGTCTTTTTGTTTCCCTAATTACTATTATCAGACTAACAAACAACTCGTGTATTTAAAAATAGATCATTTGATATATGTATAAGATTAAATTTAAAATTTATTATATTTTATTTATAACTTTCAATATTTATATTGTAATGTTAGCAGCGGTGCCAATAATGGTAGCGGAGGTAACGAGATAGTGATTGTCGTGATGGTACATGAGTAGTAGTAGTAGTGGTGGTGACAGTGACAGTAGTGATGACAACAGTGGTAATGTTATAATTATGTATATCAATACATTTGCTTAAGTATTTTATATATTCAATTAGAATTAAGTAGGTTTCCTATCACTTAAAATTTTCTTAATTTTAACCTACATTTTAAGAGATACTTAAAATTTTAAGTAATATCAAACGAGCCTAATGAATTTTTACTTAATACATTTAGTTTTAGGACTTTTCTTAAGTGTGCCTTGCATATGGTATGCAAGGCATTTACACCCTTTCTATTATACATTTACACCTTTTATGTATTGGGTTATATGACATTTTTTGAAAGTTCACACTTTGGTGACCTGCTAAACGGGTCACTTTGCAGGTAAATTAATTAAATAATATAATATATTAATAATTTCATAAAATGTCCTAAAAGATGTAAAATGTTAAAATATTTTTAGAAATGGGTGTAAACTTTCACAAAATGGTGTAAGTGTTTTGACGAAAAGGTATAAACTTTCAGAAAAAGGTGTAAGTGTTTTGACGAGAAGGTATAAACTTTCAGACATGGTTGTAAACTTTTAGAAAATGGTGTAAGCATTTTGACGAAAAGGTAAAAGTTTAGAAATTTTTCAGAAAAGGTGTAACGTTTCAGAAAAAGGGTGTAAAATTTAGTTTAGTGTAAATTTTATCGACAAATAACAATTTAGTCGCTAAAGGTTGAAAATTATATTACCATCGGCCCCCCTCTTCTCTGTTTTCCACCAACACTTTCTCTGTTCTCTCTCACACGCACACAGAATAGTCACCACCAATCCTGACCCCCGCTGACCACCCAAGCGTCGGTGGCCTCCGGTGCTCATCGCCGTCTGACATCGCCACCGCCACGGCGACCTCTACGGCCACCGCCATTGCCGCTGCCGCAAATCAAAGGTTTTTTTTTTTTTCTCTCTCTCTTTGTATTGATCTTGGCCTCTTCTTTGTCGATGCCGGTCTTTCTCTGTTGATCCACGTTTATCTCAGTTTGTCACTAGCGATCTTGGTCTGTCTGTGTCGATCTCGGTCTCTTCTTTGTCGATCTTTGTCGATCTCGGTCCCTCTCTGTCGATCACTGTTTATCTCGTTCTCTCTATCTGTCGATCTCGGTCTGTCTGTCTGTCTGTCTGTCTCTCTCTCTCTCTCTCTCTCTCTCTCTCTCTCTCTGTTCCTTCCTCTATATTAAAAATGGTTCTCTTTTACATTGACATACTTGGTTGGATTTGGACTTGGAGTCGCTATTCCAAGCCCTCCCAAACGCGTCTTCTATGAAACGGACTTCTACTGAGAGAAAGACGAAGCCCTCTGAAACGCCGCTTCTCTCTCACATTGCCATTATTTGAACAAGACAAATATAGTTTGATTGGATTTTAGGAACTTACACGTTTTGTGAAAAAACGGAACTTACACCTTTTGCGAAGTTACTTACATCTCTTGTGAAAACACTTACACTATTTGTGGAAGGTTACACATTTGTGAAATAATTTATTTTGTAAAATTTACATCTTTTTGTTGAAATACTTACACCTTTTGTGAAAAGTTGCTACTTTTGTAAACAATTTTATTTAAAAAATTTACACATTTTATTGGAAGTTACACCTTTTCTGAGAACAGAACTTACACTTTTTGTCAAATAACTTACATCTTGTGTGAAAAAATTTACACCTTCTATGAAAAATATGTTTTCATAAAGTTTACACATTTTGTTAAAAATTTACACCTTTTAGTGGAAATAATTACACATTTTCTGAGAAGTTACTTCGTTTGTGAACAATTTTTTTTCAGAAAATTTACACCTTTTATTAGAACTTACACCTTTTGTGACATTACTTACATCTGTTGTAAAAATATTTACACCTCTTATGGAAAATATATTTGAATAAATTTTACACCTTTTGTTAAAAACATACACCTTTGCTGAAAGTTTACACCATTGGGGGAAATACTTACACGTTTTTTGAAAAGTTATTCCTTTTGTGAAATTATTTTTTCCATAAAATTTACACATTTTATTGGAACTTACACCTTTTCTGAAAACAAAACTAACGCCTTTTGTCACATAACTTACATGTTTTGTGCAAACATTTACACGCTTTATGAAAAGTTACACATTCGATGGAGAATATGTTTTCATAAAGTTTACACCTTTTGTCAAGAATTTACACCTTTGCTGAAAGTTTACACATTTTCTGAAAGTTTACATCTTTTATTGGAAATATTTACACCTTTTCTGAAAGGTTACTCTGATTGTGAAACAATTTTTTTCAAAAAATTTACACATTTTATTAAAAGTTACACCTTTTGTGACATAACTTACATCTTTTCTAAAAATGTTTACACATTTTATGGAAAATATGTTTGCATAAAGTTTACACATTTTGTTGAACGTTTACACCTTTGGGGGAAATACTTAAAGTTACACCTTTTGTGAAATTATATTTTCCATAAAATTTACACCTTTAATGGGAACATACACCTTTTCTGAAAACGAAACTTACACCATTTGTGACATAACTTACATCTTTTGTGAAACCAACTACAAGTTTTTTTTTTGAAAATTTACACATTTCATGGAAAAAATATTTGCATAAAATTTATATCTTTTGTTACACCTTTTCTGAATAGTTACTCCTTTTGTGAAAGAACTTTTTCCATAAAATTTACACATTTTTTTTTTTAAATTTACACATTCAATGGAAAATATGTTTTCATCAAGTTTATACCTTTTTTTAAAAACTTACACCTGTTCTGAAAAGTTACTCATTTTGTGAAACAAAAATTTTTAAAAAATTTACATCTTTTAATAGAAGTTACACCTCTTCTAAAAACAAAATTTACACCTTTTCTGACATAAGTTACATCTTTGGTGAAGAAAATTATACATTTTTTGAAAATTTACACGTTTTACGAAAAATATGTTTTGATAAAGTTTGTTAAAAACTTATACATTTTATGAAAGTTTATACTATTTGGTGGAAATACTTAGACCTTTTCTAAAAAGTTACACCTTCTGTGAGAAAAAATCTTTCATTAAATTTACAGCTTTTATGGGAACTTACATCTTTTATGAAAAACAAACTTACGCCTTTTGTCAATAGCGTACATCTTTTGTGAAAAAATTTACACCTTCTATGGAATATATGTTTTCATAAAGTTTACATGTTTTATAAATATTTTCACCTTTTCTGAAAGTCTACACCTTATGGTGGAAATACTTACACCTTTCGTCAAATGTTACACCTTTCTCGAATTTTTTTTTTTTTCTGATCATATTTACACCTTTTGCATAGAACTTACACCTTTCGTTCTACTTTTTCCAAAAAGGTGTAAATTTTATAAAATAAGTTATTTGACAGAAGGTATAACTTTTCAAATATGGTGTATGTTTTTCCGAAAAAGGTGTAAATAATTTCAGAGAAGATGTAAGTTTTGTTTTCACTAAAGGTGTAAGTTCAAATAATATGTGTAAATTTTTCAAAAAAAATTATTTCACAAAATGTGTAATTTTCAAAAAAGTTGTAAATATTTCCATGAAAAGGTGTAAATTTTTAGAAAATGTGTAAAATTTAGGAATAGTTGTAAACTTTGTGAAAAAAAATATTCACATAAGGTGTAAGTTTCGTTTTTACAAAAGATATAAGCTCCCAAAGAAGGTCTAAATTTTATCGATGAATAATAGTTTAGTCGGTACACGTTGAAAATTTTATCACCACCGGCCCTCCTTCTTCTCTGTTTCACACTGCCCCTTTGTCTATTGTCTCTCACACGTACATAGAACAGTGAACCAATTCTTGACAATTACACCAATCCTCACCCCCGCTGACGACCCAACCGTCGTGGGCCACCGTTGCCCACCGCCGTCTGACATTGCCACCGCCACCGCCGCTGGTGCAAATCAAAGGTTTTTTCTGTCTCCATCGATCTTGGTCTCTCTTTGTCGATCTTGGGCTCTTCTCTATCGATATCGTTCTCTCTCTCTCTCTTTGCCGATCTCTGTTTGTATCGATCTTGGTGTCTCTCTATCGACCTTGGTTTGTCTGTGTTGATCTCGGTCTGTCTCTCTCTGTCGAACCATGTCTATCTCGGTCTCTGTCTGTCGATATCGATCTGTCTCTCTCCCTCCCTTCCTCTATATTAAAAATAGGTTCTCTTTTACATCGACATATTTGGTTGGATTTGGACTCGGACTAGCTATTCGATGCCCTCCTAAACGCCCCTTATCTCACACATTGCCATGAACAACGCAAATATAGTTTGATTAGATTTTAGCAACTTACACCTTTTGTGAAGTTAATTTCATCTTTTGTGAAAACACTTACACTATTTCTAGAAGGTTACACTTTTTGTGAAATAATTTATTTTGGAAATTTACATATTTTCTGAACATTTACACATTTTTGTTGAAATACTTACACCTTTTCGAAAAAGTTACCCCTTTTGTAAAATAATTTTATTACAAAAATTTACACCTTTTATTCGAAGTTACACCATTTTGAAAACAAAACTTACACCTTTTGTCAAATAACATACATCTTTTGTATAGCGATCCCGGTTGTCCCTTTACTGTTCTGTTGTATTCCGGACTCAGTTCCGTGATGTTGGTGGTGGTATACCTTGTTGTCATCCTTTAATTCCGCTTGATTGAGTTTTAGGATGTATTGGGCAGAGTTGTTACAGGTTGGTTGGGCTTTGGTTTCAATTTTTTGTTGTCCAGTTTTTAGGAGGTCCGCTCGAGCGGGTCTTCTTGCGCTCGAGCGGAGATTGCACGCTCCCAGTATTTTGGTGCTCTGCAGAACTTCTGCAAGCATGTTTTTCACGCTCGAGCGAGTTTCTTTGCGCTCGAGCGGTGGTGCTCGAGCGGGTACTCTGGCGCTCGAGCGGGTAGTACCTTTGGGTGTAAGTTCTGAGAGGGGGAAATCCACGCTCGAGCGGACTAGTTTTCGTGCTCGAGCGGATGTACTTTATTCTTGTGTCTTGGCGCTCGAGCAGGCTTTATTGCGCTCGAGCGGACCTAGTTTTTGTTCTTGACGCTCGAGCGTTGTGTTCTCCGCTCGAGCGGGAATGTCGTATATCAGTTGGCAGCTGGGCATTTTAAATTCACTTTTTACATACTCTCTCTCTCTCTCTCTTACTTTCTAAAAAGACATTTTGAGAGTTCCTCTCTCTAGAAACTCCCTTCTCTCTAGGGTTTGATCTAGTTAGAGTGTTTTCTTTTCCTTCGGCCTTTGTAAAAGTTGAGTTGATCGTCGAGGGCTATACATTGATCCGAGAATATTGATTTTTGGAGCACTTTGAATTTTTCACCCTCTTTCCTTGAGCTCCGAATTTGAGGTAGGGATTCCTACTCACTCTTATGGTCTTTGACATAGATTTTGGTTGTTTTGATAAAGTGTTGTAGTTGGGTAAATTTTGGGACTTAGGGTTTCAAAATGTTAAAGGAGGATTTGTTATTTTGATTCAAAAATGCGTATTGTGGGTTCAAAATAATAATATCGTTATTGGTTGTTGATATTTAGACCATTGGGTCAATATTTGAAAATTGGGTGGAAAACCCTAATTTTGGGAAAATTGTGACTTTATGGAATTGAGTTGGAAATAATGAAATTGGTTCATTATATGGTTGAATAGTGGAGTTAGATTTATTAATCGCTCACTTTTGAAAACATTGATATTTTATCTGTTGGAGCTTTTATTATCTGTTTAGAAATAATTGCTTGGGCTACCGGTGGAGGGTAGTTTTGATTGTTGTAGACAATGCATGATGATTAGGCAAACTAAAACTAATCAATTGGATATGTCATAGAGTATGTCGGTTGATAGAATACATTAACGTTATGTATTGATTGATTGTGTATATGACCTTTCTGTATATACGTTGTGTGTGTGGGAGGAGATAGGGGATGTACTCCACGATTTAGGGGAACATAGGGGATGAACCTCTAAACCGGATGTTGTTTGGGAGGAGATAGGGGATGGACTCCACTGATACAGCTCATATGCTTATCTTTGGAAGTGTTGATACAGCTCATATGCTTATCTTTGGAAGTGTTGATACAGCACATATGCTTATCTTTGGAAGTGTTGATATAGCTAATATGCATATCTGTTGAAATATGGATACAGCTTGTATGTTTATCTGTTGAGATGTTGATACAACTAGTATGGTTATCTGTTGTAAAATGGGAAATGTTTAATATGAGTCACTGTCTCATATAAGTGGTTGGTCAAGTTCTGAGCCGTTGATGTAAATTGTGAAATTGATAAGAAATGGAAATTGAAATGAAACATGAACATAGTGGTCATGAAAATAGAAATGGGTTATGAATTGGTTTATGGAAATTGAGCATTTATCAATTGCTAATGTCTTAATCATTGCTCATACTGTGTTTAGCATATCTCTACTGGGCGTTGGCTCACTCTTTATGGGACATTATTTGCAGTTACATGTAGTACGCCACCTCCAAAGACATAGCTTGGATGATGATGAGAGTTGAAGACTCTTTTTTTATTTATTTATTTTGTTTGTATTACATGTATATCAAGCCAAGGGCTTATTTTGTATAGAGTTAGTACTCTTCTTTTGTGTAACCAAGTGTTGACTTGGAAAGCTGTAAGCCCATAGGGCATTTGCTTTTGTTGTTAACATGTAATACAGTTGTAAGAATTACTCTGATGAATAGAAATGGTTGATTTCTTTTATATCAATGCATGTCTAAAGTGTTGGGCTTTGTGTATTATTTTTGAGGGCGTTACAACTTGGTATCAGAGCGTACCGGGTTCGAATACTTTGGGTACGTGGGAAGTGATTAGGATCACAATGCGTTTGTCTCGCTTGATAGAGACTTAGATGTAGTGTCATATGCTATGTGCTTAATTGATAACATGCTTATGTGACTTTGTGGGTATGGAATGTAGTTTCTAGGATGTTGATTGGATCCTTGGATTTCTGGGAGTCTTGTTGGAAAAGCACTTGATCAATGCTGTTTCTAACCGGAACTCTAGTAACGCCTCGGGACTATCATTATCCGGAAATAAAATTCGTAAGTGCTTATGTGTTTATGTGCTTACGTGGAGTGAATTTCAGTTGTCCATGTATTGGACGCAAGTGTTTAGTTTCGGCACATTTATGAATGTACTAACGTTCTTCGTTACCTTTATTAGGATGTCAGGACGAGGACGTGGTAGACGGGGCAGACGTGGTAGGCAGGAGATGCCTTTACCGGATGATATTCTGGCACAGCAGGAGGGCGTTGGCCAGGCCAATGTGGCCGAACCAGCAGGTCAGGAGGCTATGGGCGCTTTAGCCCGAGAGATACCCGATGCTTTGAGGGAGTCTGTGGGTATTTTCTGAGCTGAGAATCCAGTTCAGGCTCCAGTTCAGGCCTAGGTTGTTGAGGCAGGGCCTTCCTTCTTGAAGAGGGAATTCTTCCGGTCCAATCCAGACGAGTTTGTTGGAGATCCGAAGGAGCCACTTAAGGCTGACGAGTGGTTGGAACAGATGGAGAAGACGTTCGAGATGCTTGGCATTGAGGACGGGGCTTTAAAGGTGACCTTGGTATCCTTCCAGCTGAAGGGAGATGCGGGTCAGTGGTGGAAGTACAAGAAGGGCAGTGTTGGTGGTACATGGGAGGCGTTTGTGAATGCTTTCCAGGAGAAGTTTTTATCTTCAGCTACTAGGGAGAAATTGAGGGAGCAGTTTTGCCAGCTTAAACAGCAGGGCTTGTCAGTGGCCGAGTTTGAGGCTACTTTTACTAGTCTGTCCAAGTTTGCACCTGAACTCGTGGTGTCCGAGGAACGCATGATGCAGGAGGAATACGAGGGACAGAAAGGCCCCAAGAGGAGCCAAGATGGTCAGGGTGACGGCAGGAGACAGAGGGGTTCTAACCCTCAGCAGTCTCAGGGTGGTTTGGCTAGATCAACCTTTCTAGTGCCGAGTGCGGGCTCTGGAAGAGGTAGTCAGGGAGGCTTGACTTGTTTTGCGTGTGGCTAGCTGGGTCATAAGTCTTGGTTTGCCCACAGAAGGGAGGGGGTCAGCGAGCTGCTTCTTCTTCAGCTAGATCTCAGGGCCAGAGTCAGGGCAGGGGCCAGCCTTTGTCTTGCTATCAGTGTGGTCAGCCTAGGCACCTGAAGAGGTTTTGCCCACAGTTGAGTGCTACTTTAGGAGCGTCTGGTTCTAGGCAGACGTAGAGTTATCAGCCAGCTCAGTCTGTGCAGGCCTCGAGGGCCAATCCGGGAGCTTCGTCATCCCAGTCAGTGCAGCAGTCTTTTGCTCCTAGAGGTGAGCAGGTAGATCAGGGGCCTACAGGGCATGTGTATGCTGTTACCGCATAAGATCTTGTACCTGCTCCATCAGTTGTGAGAGGTACCTTCTTGTTTTGCAACTCGGTTGCTAGTGTATTGATTGATACAGGTGTATGTCATTCTTTTGTATCTGCTGCATTTGCATCTGTTTTGGAATTGGAGTTGGCACAGTTAGCATCTCCTATATGTGTGGTATCGCCTATTGGTGGTGAGTTGATCTTGAAACAAGGTGTTAGAGGTTGTGATATAGAGGTCGCCGACCATAGGCTTCCTTTTCCATTTGTTGTCATGCCCATGAAGGGTTTTGATGTTATTTTGGGTATGGACTGGTTATCTTCATACCGGGCTGTTATTGATTGCTACCGCCAGAGGGTCACGGTTTGTACCTTGAGCGGGAAGTGTTTCCATTTCTTGGGGGATCGGGTTGGTAGCGTGTTGCCACCGATGTATGATCCGCGAGGGCGGAGTGAGCTTAGTGGTCTACTTGCTAGCTTTTTAAGTAGTGAGTGCGATGAGACCCCGACTGTGTTGCCGAGAGTGGTTTGTGAGTACTCGGAAGTTTTTTCCAAGGATCTCGTTAGTTTGCCACCTCACCGAGAGATAGAGTTCTCTATTGATTTAGTGCCCGACACAGCCCTGATTTCTATGGCACCTTATCGTTTTGCCCCAGCCGAGTTGAGTGAGTTAAAGATTCAGCTCCAGGAATTGCTAGATAAGGGTTTTGTTCACCCTAGTGTTTCACCGTGGGGAGCACTGGCCCTCTTTACTAAAAAGAAAGATGGTGCCTTGAGATTATGTATAGACTACCGGAAGTTGAATCGGGCTACGGTCAAGAATAAGTACCCTATGCCCCATATAGATGATCTGCTTGACCGGTTGAAGGGTTCCCGTTGTTTCTCTAAGATAGACTTAAGATCGGGTTACCACCAGTTGAGGGTCAGGGAGGAGGACATTCCTAAGACGGCATTCCGTACGCGGTATGGCCATTATGAGTTTCTGGTGATGCCATTCGGGCTTACCAATGCACCGGCAGTCTTTATGGACTTGATGAACCGGATCTTTCGGGAATTCTTGGATCAATTTGTAGTCATTTTTGTGGACAACATTCTTATCTATTCGCCTTCTGAGGAGGAGCACGAGGAACACTTGAGAGTGGTACTTGAGTTGCTTAGAGCCCATAAGTTGTATGCCAAGTTTGAGAAGTGTGAGTTCTGGCTAGGAGAGGTCAAATTCTTAGGCCATGTGGTATCCGGGGAAGGGGTGTCTGTTGATACATCCTAGGTAGAGGCAGTGCAAGATTGGGCACAGCCTAAGAGTGTGTTTGAGATCCGCAGTTTTCTGGGATTAGCTGGGTATTACCATCGGTTTGTGAAAGATTTCTCCAGGCTAGCTTCGCCGTTGACTAGATTGACGCGAAAAGGGGTCAAGTTTGTGTGGAGTGAGACTTGCGAAAAGTCGTTCCAAGAGTTAAAGGTTAGATTGACCACCGCTCTGGTTTTGATTATTCCGGAGAGAGGGTTGGGTTATGCGGTTTATTGTGATGCCTCACGAGAGGGTTTGGGTTGTGTGTTGATGCAAGAGAGGAAAGTGGTAGCTTATGGCTCACGTCAGTTGAAAATACACGAGAAGAATTACCCTACACACGACCTAGAGTTAGCAGCAGTGATCTTTGCCTTGAAGATTTGGAGGCACTACCTTTATGGTGAGAGGTTCGAGGTGTTCTCGAACCACAAGAGTTTGAAGTACTTGTTTACACAGAGAGACTTGAATTTGAGGCAAAGGAGATGGATGGAGTTCATTGAGGATTATGATTTTGAGTTGTACTATCACCCGGGAAAGGCCAATGTTGTGGTCGATGCCCTTAGTAGGAAATCCATTAGTGATGTAGCTTGTATAGCCATTCGGGAATGGGAGATGTTGGGTACACTTGGCGAGTTTGATTTGCTTCTGGGGAAATCTGTTGAGGTTGCGGCCTTGTTTTCTGTTGTTGCGCAGCCTACACTTGTCACGTGAGTGTTAGAGGCACAGAGAGGTGACCTTGAGGTAGAGTCCCTCCGAGAAAAGATCTCTAGTGGGAAAGTTGAGAAGGGTTTGACGGCATATCCCAACCAGAGTGTGAGATACCGAGACCGTTTGTTTGTGCCGGAGTCTTGCCGAGAGGAAGTACTCCGAGAGTTCCATCATTCACGCCTTGCGGTGCATCCGGGAGGCACTAAGATGTATCGGGATTTGGGTCGCCAGTTTTGGTGGCGGGGTATGAAGAGAGATGTGGCTGTTTTCTTGTCTAAGTGCCTTACTTGTCAACAAGTGAAGGCCGAGCATCAAAGGCCAGCGGGTTTGTTGCAACCCTTGCCAATTGCCGAGTGGAAGTGGGAGCATGTCACTATGGACTTCGTTGTAGGTCTTCCGAGGACTCAGCGGGGTAGTGATGCCATTTGGGTAGTTGTAGACCGGTTGACTTAGTTGGCGCACTTCATTCCTATGCGCGTGAGAGATTCGGTAGATCATCTCGCCGACTTGTATATTCGGGACATAGTGAGATTGCACGGGGTCCCAGTGACGATCGTCTCAGATAGAGATCCTCGTTTTACTGCTAGGTTGTGGCAGAGTTTGCAGAGTGCTTTGAGCACTAGGTTGACCTTTAGTACAGCTTATCATCCTCAGACTGACGGGCAGTCTGAGCGTGCTATTCAGATCCTTGAGGATATGCTTCGAGGTTGTGTCCTTGACTTTAGTGGGACGTGGGAGAGGCACTTGCCCTTGGTGGAGTTTGCCTACAACAACAGTTTTCAATCTAGCATCGGTATGGCACCGTTTGAGGCCTTGTATGGCCGACCGTGTAGGTCTCTAGTGTGTTGAGCCGAGGTGGATGATGCACCTTTGTTGGGTCCGAAGTTGGTTAGGGAGACACCGGAGAAAGTTGAGCTTATCCGTAGAAGGCTTGTTATAGCCCAGAGTCGCCAAAAGAGTTATTCCGACCGTAGGAGGAGGCCTTTGGCGTTTGAGGTAGGTGATCATGTCTTCTTGAAAATATCACCTAGGCGAGGTTTGATGAGGTTTGGGAAGAGTGGGAAGTTATCCCCTCGGTTTATCGGTCCCTTTGAGATCCTTGAGAGGATTGGGGAGGTCGCTTATCGTTTAGCTTTACCGCCGTAGTTGTCCGGAGTACATGGCGTGTTTCATGTGAGTATGCTTCGGAAGTATGAGCCGGATCCGTCCCATGTGTTAGATTGGACCGACTTGGGGGTAGATAAGGATGCCTCATATGAGGAGAGACCGGTTCGGGTCTTGGATAGGCGAGATCAAGTCCTGCGTGGCAAGACCATTCCTTTGGTGAAGGTTTTGTGGAAACATCACGGAGTGGAGGAAGCCACTTGGGAACGTGAGTTGGAAGTCCGCGAGAAATATCCGGACTTGTTTGTTGATGTGTAACCATGTATTGGTAATTTTGTAATATCGTTGAACTTTAAGAACATTATATGTGTCTTAAGTTGTAAAACATTGTGAATGTTTTGGTTAATGAAAATTTGTTATAACATTGCATATGTTCAATGTATTGTGGAAATGTAGGCATGATGTTAATGTTGCATGTATTATGGAATTGTGAAAAATGAGTTGAAATTGATAAATTTCAAAGGAATGCATGTTGATAATGCAGGTTGTTATGTGTAATGTGAAATGCCTCATAAAAGAGATGGGATTGACCGGTAATGGGTTGGATTGTTTAATATTATGTTGTAACATTGTTGAAAATGGAGAAAACCTGTTTTTGTAAAACTTGTGTTTAATTTCGGGGACGGAATTCTTTAAGGGGGAAGGTTATAGCGATCCCGGTTGTCCCTTTACTGTTCTGTTGTATTCCGGACTCGGTTCCATGATATTGGTGGTGGTATACCTTGTTGTCATCCTTTAATTTCGCTTGATTGAGTTTTAGGATGTATTGGACAGAGTTGTTACAGGTTGGTTGGGCTTTGGTTTCAATTCTTTGTTGCCCAGTTTTTAGGAGGTCCGCTCGAGCTGGTCTTCTTGCGCTCGAGCGGAGATTGCACGCTCCCAGTATTTTGGTGCTCTGCAGAACTTCTGCAAGCATGTTTTTCACGCTCAAGCGAGTTTCTTTGCGCTCGAGCGGTGGTGCTCGAGCGGGTACTCTGGCGCTCGAGCGGGTAGTACCTTTGGGTGTAAGTTCTGGGAGGGAAAAATTCACGCTCGAGCGGACTGGTTTTCGTGCTCGAGCGGATGTACTTTATTCTTGTGTCTTGGCGCTCGAGCAGGCTTTATTGCGCTCGAGCGGACCTAGTTTTTGTTCTTGACGCTCGAGCGTTGTGTTCTCCGCTCGAGCGGGAATGTCGTATATCAGTTGGCAGCTAGGCGTTTTAAATTCACTTTTTAGATACTCTCTCTCTCTCTTACTTTCTAAAAAGACATTTTGAGAGTTCCTCTCTCTAGAAACTCCCTTCTCTCTAGGGTTTGATCTAGTTAGAGTGTTTTCTTTTCCTTCGGCCTTTGTAAAAGTTGAGTTGATCGTCGAGGGCTATACATTGATCCGAGAATATTGAGTTTTGGAGCACGTTGAGTTTCTTCACCTTCTTTCCTTGAGCTCCGAATTTGAGGTAGGGATTCCTACTCACTCTTATGGTCTTTGACATAGATTTTGGTTGTTTTGATAAAGTGTTGTAGTTGGGTAAATTTTGGGACTTAGGGTTTCAAAATGTTAAAGGAGGATTTGTTATTTTGAGTAAAAAATGTGTATTGTGGGTTCAAAATAATGATATCGTTATTGGTTGTTGATATTTAGACCATTGGGTCAATATTTGGAAATCGGGTGGAAAACCCTAATTTTGGGAAAATTGTGACTTTATGGAATTGAGTTGGAAATAATGAAATTGGTTCATTATATTGTTGAATAGTGGAGTTAGATTTATTAATCGCTCACTTTTGAAAACATTGATATTTTATCTGTTGGAGTTTTTATTATCTGTTTAGAAATAATTGCTTGGGCTACCGGTGGAGGGTAGTTTTGATTGTTGTAGACAATGCATGATGATTAGGCGAACTAAAACTAATCAAATGGATATGTCATCGAGTATGACGGTTGATAGAATACATTAACGTTATGTATTGATTGATTGTGTATATGACCTTTGTGTATATACGTTGTGTGTGTGGGAGGAGATAGGAGATGTACTCCACGGTTTAGGGGAAGATAGGGGATGGACCTCTAAACCGGATGTTGTTTGGGAGGAGATAGATGATGGACTCCACTGATACAACTCATATGCTTGTCAGATAATGTGTTGATATAGCTCATATGCTTATCTTTGGAAGTGCTGATATAGCTAATATGCATATCTGTTGAAATATGGATACAGCTTGTATGCTTATCTGTTGAGATGTTGATACAACTAGTATGGTTATCTGTTGTAAAATAGGAAATGTTTAATATGAGTCACTGTCTCATATAAGTGATTGGCCAGGTTCTGAGCCGTTGATGTAAATTGTGAAATTGATAAGAAATGGAAATTGAAATGAAACATGAACATAGTGGTCATGAGAATAGAAATGGGTTATGAATTGGTTTATGGAAATTGAACATTTATCAATTGCTAATGTCTTAGTCATTGCTCATACTATGTTTAGCATATCTCTACTAGGCATTGGCTCACCCTTTATGGGACATTATTTTCAGGTATAGGTAGTATGCACCTCCAAGAACATAGCTTGGATGATGATGAGAGTTGAAGACTCTTTTTTTTTTTTGTTATTTTGTTTGTATTACATGTATATCAAGTGTATTACATGTATATCAAGTCAAGGGCTTATTTTGTATAGAGTTAGTACTCTTCTTTTGTGTAACCAGGTATTGACTTGGAAAGCTGTAAGCCCATAGGGCATTTGCTTTTGTTGTTAACATGTAATACAGTTGTAAGAATCACTATGATGAATAGAAATGGTTGATTTCTTTTATATCAATGCATGTCTAAAGTGTTGGGCTTTGTGTATTATTTTTGAGGGCGTTCCATTTTGTGAAAAAATTTACAGCTTTTTAAAAAATTGAAACCTTCTATGAAAAATATGTTTTCATTAAAGTTTACACATTTTCTTAACTTATCGGAAAACATTAATACCCTTTTTGAAAATTTACAACTTTTATGGAAAACTTCCTTCAATAAAATATACACATTTTGTTAAAAACTTACACTTTTTATTAAAGTTTACACATTTTGGTGGAAATACTTACACGTTATTTGAAAAGTTACTCCATTTGTGAAATAATTTTTTCCATCAAATTTACACCTCTTATTAGAACTTACACCTTTTCTGAAAACAAAAGTTACACCTTTTGTGACACAACATCCATCTTTTGTGAAAACAGTTACACCTTTTTGAAAATTTATACATTTTGTGGAAAATATGTTTTCAAAAAGTCTACAGCTTTTGTTAAAAACTTACACCTTTTCTAAAAGTTTACCCCTTTTGGTGAAAATACTTACACCTTTTCTAAAAATGTACTCCTTTTGTGAAATTTTTTTTTCATGAAATTTACACCTTTTATTAGAAGTTACACTTTTTATGAAAACAAAAGTTACACCTTCTGTGACATAAGTTACATCTTTTGTGAAAAGAGTTACATCTTTTTTGAAAATTTCCACCTTTTATGGAAAAGTTTTCACCTTTTGTTAAAATCTTACACCTTTTCTGAGAAGTTACTCCTGTTGTGAAATAGTTTTTCCATAAAATTTACACATTTTATTAGAACTTACACCTTTTCTGAAAACAAAAGTTACACATTTTGTGACATAACGTACATCTTTTATGAAAACGGTTACACGGTTTTTGAAAATTTACACCTTTTATGGAAAATATGTTTTCATAAAGTTTACACCTTTTGTTCAAAACTTACACTTTTTCTGAAAATATACACCTTTTGGGAAAAATATTTACACATTTTTTTGAAAAGTTACTCCATTTGTGGAAAAAAAAATTGCATACAATTTACACCTGTTATTAGAACTTACACCGTTTGTGCCATAACTTACATCTTTTGTGAAAACATGTACAACTTTTTTCATAAAAGGTGTAAATGTTTTCACAAAAGATGTATGTTATTTGACAAAAGTTGTAACTTTTGTGAAAAGAAAATGTGTAACTTTTTAACAAAAGGAGTAAATTTTGTGAAAGGAAATTTTTTATGAAACGTGTAAATTTTCAAAAAGGCTGTAAATGTTTTCAAAAAAGATGTAAGTTATTTGACAGAAGGTGTAAGTTTTCTTTTCAAAAAGATGTAAGTTCCAATAGGAGGTGTAAAATTTATGAAAAAACAATTTCACAAAAGGAGTAACTTTTCAGAAATGGTGTAACTACTTCCATTGAAAGGTGTAAGGTTTCACAAAAGGTATAAATTTCATGAAAGCAAATTTTTCATAAAAGGTGTAAATTTTCAAAAAAACATGTAAATGTTTTCACAAAATATGCAAGTAATGTCACAAAAGGTGTAAATTTTGTTTTCAAAAAATGTGTGACTTCCAATAAAAGGTGTAAATTTTATGGAAAAAATTAATTCACAAATGGAGTAACTTTTTAGAAAAAAGGTGTAAGTATTTGCCCCAAAAGGTGTAAACTTTTAGAAAAGGTGCATGTTTTTAGCAAAAGGTGTAAATTTTATGAAAAAATTTATTTCACAAAAGGTGTAACTTTTCAAAAAAGGTTTATGTTTTTCACAGAAGGTGTAAATGATTTCAAAAATAGTCTAAGTCTTCGATTCACAAAATTTGTAAGTTTCAACAAAATGTGTAAATTTTATACAAAGTTTATTTCACAAAAGAAGTAACTTTTCAGAGAAAGTATAACTATTTTCAGCAAAAGGTGTAAGATTTAAGAAAAGGTGTAAGTTTCAACAAAAGATGTATATTTTTTGAAAGAAATTATTTCACAAAAGATGTAATTTTTGAGAAATGGTGTAAGTCTTTCCACAAAAGATCTAACTAAATTGGCAAAAGGTGTAAGTTGCATTTCAGAAAAGGTGTAAGTTCGAACAAAATGAGTAAATTTTTGGAAAAAAAATATTTTACATAAGGTATAACTTTTGAGGAATGGTGTAAGTAATTTCACTACAACATATAAGTTTTCAGAAAATGTGAATGTTTAACAAAATGTGTAAATTGTATGAAACAATTTCTTTCACAAAATGTGTAAATTTTCTGAAAAGATGTATGTTTTTTCACAAAAGGTGTAAGTCACTTCACAAAATGTGTAAGTCATGTTTTCATGATAGGCGTATGTTTTTCCACAAAAGCTTTAAGTGACTTCAGAAAATGTGTAAGTTTTGTTTTTACAAAAAATGTAAGTTCCAAGAAAACGTGTAACTTTTATGAACAAAATTAATTTATAAATGATGTAACTTTTCATAAGAAGGTGTAAGTAAAGTTAGAAAAGGTGTAGGTTGTCAGAAAAAGTATAAAATTTTCAAAAAAGGCGTAAGTGTTCAGAAAAGGTGTAACTTCCCTCGGCCCGTCCATCTCTCTTCCATCTCGGACCCTCTCTCTCTGTTTGTCTATCTCTCTCTCTGTCTCTCCGTTGTTCCATTTCCCCATAGCTGTAGGGTTTTATAGGGAAAAATATTTGAGGCAAAAATCATATTGAAAGAACAAGCTTATTTATTTGAGTTTAGAGAACATCAATCATTTAAGTTCTTGGAAAGGCTAGCCATGAAAGTGGATGCATAAATTCTTTTTTGATGTTGATTTTTGTCGCTGGAGCACAACCGCAAGGGTTAATCGAGCACCACCGTCGCTTTGTCTCCTCCGGTTGGTATGTCCTTTATTTCACGCTCTCTCTTTCTTTGTCTCCTTGTTTGTCTTCTTTCATTCGCATAGACCTTCGCACCCAACCCGAAATCGACCCAATAGGAACTGTTTTGTACTCCATTTTGGTATTTTGTGCTATTCGAATAGGAACTCTTCCGTCTGCTACCCTAAATCGACCCAATAGGAACTGTTATGTACTCGATTTTTGTATTTTCTCCCTTTCGAATAGGAAGTCTTTCCTCGGCTATCAGTGCTGCAAGTTGAACATAGGTTTCATAGTAGTTAGCAACAAGCATAAAAGGTGTTCTGCATTTACATGGCCAACTTGTTAGGTTATATATAACCAAAAAAGACTTAAATTTTTTTTTGTGTAATGTTGGCACGGGAAAAACAAAAATTTTTTTTGAAGTACCCAAAAAAGCAAAAAGAAGAAACTCGATAAATAAACAATGAGTAATCTTGATTCAGCAACGGCTAACACACTCGATTGAATTTTGCTTTCAATTTTGTAGTACTCGGTGATTTTATATTGCTAGAACTTATGTTTAGAAAACAACTGTTTGTTTCAGTGCTGAAGTTCATGCATAGTTGACAGTATTGAACTTAAAACATAGGAAAGCCAATTGAAATAGTTGAAATGAGAATGACGATTTTCAATTTTGTAGAGAGCTATTTGTTCCCCACACCCAATTCTTTTCCCAGAGTCGAACCCTTCACTTTCATGGCTAGCCTTCCCAACAACTTAAGCGACTGGAGACAATGGTTGAAAACCAATACCTTCTCCCTACCTGATTCGCACAAGCCTAACAGATTAAGGAAGAAGTTTGCTTTCAGTTATTCTCTAATATCTAACTTGTCCAAGATGTGGTCCATCTGGGCATCGTCAATGCCCCTCCCTTTCTGTGGTTGACGTGTTTGTAGGTGAACCCTTTAAGAGAGATCTCAACTGTGCGTGCAGATAGAGTGTGCTCCCATCCCAGGTGATGTTGAACTTCTTAACTAAGTTCTTCAGTTCTTCAACTTCACGCACAGTTGTAGGGCTGAGGTGAAAAAATGCAGAAAAGTCAACAAGCCCAGGCAATTCATGAAGAAAATCTCATTCGTAGAAATGGAGAACCTTGCCTGTCATTGCACACAACTCTTGAATGACGGTTACCTTTCTCTTGAAATTATCATCTTTCTGTTGAATAGCAATTACATTTGAAGAGAAAGGTAGCTGTCATTCAGGAGTTGCGGGCTGTCTGGACTTTATTGAGAGAGTTCATGAAATGCGTACTTTCATTTGTGGGAGCATGACCTTTGTCCAGAATGAGAATGGATGGGTACGTTAGTAATATTTGTTGGCAGGTAGCGGCAATCTTGTTTGTTTCATTGTCACATACAATTGAAGAAACTTGCTTGTATGCCCGGAAAAGTATTATTCTCTGATTTGCCCACTGTCTGAGCAGCTGAAGGTGTTGTGCTTGATTATCCGCTTTTACATAGTAGACGTCATATAGCGGAATGTCCTCGACTTGCCATGTGAAGAACTCTTTCTTTCATGTAGCCAGAATGCCTCTTGGCAGCACCACTAGTGGTCTAGCATGGGGATACTTGGCCAGAAAACTCCGCATTAAAGTAATTATCATCAAAGTTTTTCGAGAGCCTGGAGCGTGGGCCAGGATGCAACCACCTCGATTCTCTGCAACCAAGTTGCTCAGTAGGAAATTGAAGCCCTCAACTTGATGGGGTTTCGTCTGGCTTTTGTGCCTGTGATGAGCACCAATTTCAGTGATAGCAAAATACTGTCCAGATAGTTTAACCCCGTCATGAAATAGTTCAGTTGCTTCCTTGTCCTTTGTAGTCAGGCCTTCATAAAAGCATGTGCGTGTAGTCCTTCAGCCCTAAATCAAAAACAAAATGTAGTCCTTCCTCTTCAATTTTTGGGAAATTATGCATTTATCGGTTGTACAAATAATTATTTCAATTGTAAGCTGTGTGAACTAAATGCAAAATTTTGATGTGTGTCTTTTCTTTTGACCGTTTCAAAATTTGTGTATGTGTTGGGAAATTATGCATTTTGTTGTCTGTGTTCACGCAAAATTTTTAGGTTAACAGCCACATGTTGAAGCCGTTTCTTTGTGTTCGTGTAAATATTGATTGGAATACTTTGCAGGAATTGTCATCATTTCATTTGATGGATATTGGTCACCTCGCACCAACAATGTTAGTTTTCTCCTACAAGACTTGCTACCAGTTGGTTTCATACATATGTTTGTAAACAAATGAAATCCATCACCAAGGAATACGCTGAATTTTTTTTGGGATCAATTGTTACAGCAGCCCATGTACTTTTGTCTTTGTGTCATTTGTTTTGCACAAATTTTGAATGGACTCACTTTGCATCGTCAATTGTGAACTTTTGTTTCAATTACGTCCATTTGATTACAACTTTTCACTGTTTTCTATCAGAAAATATGCATATACGTGGCAACTGTACTTTTTATTATAGTCAACTTATAACTTTACTCAACTTAGATAATCTCAATCAATTGACATTACAATATTTGGTATGAAAATCATAAACGACATTAGCAATATGACCAAAGTTGTCCACGAAATTTAAAATGAAGTGTCAGAATTGAGGGAGTTTAAAGTGCATCAATTTAAATTAGACAACAGACAAAATGTGTACACCACCCCTGTAATTTTCCCTTCAACTAATTTGTATGATTTGCTCTTTCATAAAGGGGAAGGAAAAGGTTGAAGACAATTGCCGAACAACATATCCGAATGTCTGACACTATCGCTGGCTCTTCTCAAAAGCGGCCAGTTGCACCATTCATTTGTTACAGGTACTAGTTTATTTTGACAATCTGGAATTACATTTTTTGTAGTGAAAGTACGCGCCTTGTCGAAGTTCAGTTTGTGATGTCTGAAATTGGTTTCGTTCTGCATGTCTGAAAATGTTTAATTGGTGTTGATTCAGTCCCGGATGTACAACAGGTGTGTTATGCAGATTTCGGGGCCAACTTGACATAAATACTTGCATATATATATATATATATATATTCATATTTAAGATTTAGTGATTATAAGCTTCACGATGCTTGCATGTAGCCAGCAACAATTGAAGGAAATGCAAGAGCCAAACAACACTCGATGAAAAATGGTGAGTGTGAAAATCTGTATTCTCTATAATACACTATGATGGAAACACATGGCTGGGTTGCTATCCACGCGTTGTATTGAATAGTCATACTGGGCTTGTGATTGTTTCACGTTTGTTGGATTGTAGCATGTAATAATGTCACCTTCCTATTGTTTTTGTAAATTTCAATTTGTTGTAAAAGTCCAGCTACGTTTTGTCGCTAAGTTTTTCCTGCAACTGTTATTTATATTTGCAATCTTATTTAATTATCAACAATGCATGCGGATTGCGTTTGGCATAAAGTTGTAGTTACAGTTATTTTGGACTCATAGTTGTTAATTGTCTTGTACGTCTGTCACTTTCGTGCTTAAAAAGTAGAAAGGAGCTTGGGGAAAGGTGGAAGGCACTCCCTCCTGATGAGAAAAAGAGGTTTGCGAAAATGGCTAAGGCGAGCACTGAGGAACATGCCAAAGTAGTACCATATACACTAAAGTCTGAAAAGGTAATTACGTACTTCATGTTTTCGTAAATGCATTTGGCTAGGTCCTGCTTTGCTGACATTGTTGGTTGTATTTTTGTATTAATTTAAGGGTAAAAAATGTACAGGGTAGAAGACAACTCCGCATATCATTGAAGTCAATTGTTGAGCTAGTTAACCGGTTCAACGAAGCACAAAAGCAGGCAGTCATTGACATTGGGTTTGGTGGCCTCTTGCAGATGAAGTGTACACGTATAGATCACGACTTATGCACATGGTTGGTACAGAACTTCCATCCTAACAGTAGTTCATTGAATGTTCATGGTTGTCAACTCAGGCTCACCTGTAAGGCAGTTAATGTTTTATTGGGAATACGGTGTGAAGGTGATGGCGTGCAGTTGGCTGGGTCATTAAAAGCATATCCCAATATCTACGAAGAGGTTGGAGTTGTTAACGGAGTCATTCTTTTGAACAAGTTGAGACTTTATCTAACCAAGACTGATGGTGCGGAGGACGAGTTTCGGAGGAAATTTGCGCTTTACATCTTGGGGGCCATGTTGTGTCCTACCACAATGACTGCCTTGAAGCCATCGTTCATTCATGCCGTCAAGGACGTGAATGGTACGCGAGCTTGTAATTGGGCAAAGTTGACACTGCAATTCCTTCACAACGGTGTTCGCAAGTATAATTGTAAAGGTCATTGTGCTGCAACTGGATGTGTTTTCTTGCTAATGGTATGCCAATAACTCGATTGTTTTTTTCATTCCCCCGTTCATATGTTTCATGCATTGTTCTGTTATGGTTCAACAAATTGGGCTTGATTGGGACATACAATGTCACCTGCTATGTGAGTACGACAAATAACACTCTTTCTGACCAAGTATGGTACTCGCAGAAAGATATTTTCTACAACCACCGTCATGAATTTAAGAACAAAGAGTATAGGGAAAAAAGTATCATGGACCTCAATGGAGGAACCAATTTGCCTACGTTGCGAAGAGAGGAACATAATTGATTGATCTTCATCGGTTTGGAATAATCGATCTGACACAGAATTGACATAGGAAATATTATACACATTTGTAGACAGAGTTGAAGAAGAATATATAGAAGAAACCTTGATAGGACCATTACCAAACCAAACGTATTGATTCTGGGAAAGGTCTTTCGGGTTGCAGCCATTCATATATACAAACATGTACATAACTTTTTTTTCTTGGTTTCATCAATAAAGTCCTTGGTTTGCTGTACATTTTTTTTCCCTAAAAAACATTGCATGATATGTGCCTATAAAGTTGACAGCATCGTAAACAAAATCGGTATTCCATGTACATTCAGCTGCAAAATTGACAAGAATGAATGTCATTGTTACTGAATATAGTTGATTTTTGTGGGAAGAAGAAATTAATTATGGTGTGCCCCTTAATGTCCACAGCTATTATACTTTGATTGTGTTTGTCTGAGCTCCACAAGTACGTCGGCTAGAATGCGGTCCACGCCTCAGCTTCATGATTGGGGTGATACCCAAATACGGGAGGCGTTGCGACGTATCAGAAGGAAGCAAAATTTCCCAACAATTGCGATAAGCACTCCAACCACTGTGCACATTTCATACCATCGACCCACTTGTCTTCAACATACAATGTCAGACTTTATTTATGCGTTTCTATGATTAGGTGGGGTTTGATTATAGTAACGACGGAAGTGACGCCGATGATGCTGACATGGATGCACACCATGTCGATAACCAACAAAAAGGACAGTACGATGAAGTCAGTATGAGCAACGTAGAGTCCGACATTTGCGAACTGAAGGAAATGATGAACCAAGTTCTCCAGAAGCAAACAGATTTAATGAAGATGTTGCGACATTTCCAAGGCAAGCAAGTTGTTGACAATGACAAGGAAATCTATCCAATCATTACGCAATTTTGACACAATTAAGCCACATCATTTGAAGATGATTTATAAGACTAAGTTGACGTATGTGTTTATATGATTAGGTGGAAGGCAATGATGTGTGTTTTATTAACCTCTCCTCCAATGTTACTGAACTAAAAGAAATGCTGAAGCAACTGCTTCAACTTTTCAGTTTGGACTGCAACGAACCGTTCACTGAACAAACCAATTTAGGTGAACTGAGGCAAATGCTACACCACCTTATCGAAGGTATATTCTCTACACCACAACCGGCAGGCGTGGACAAACAGGGTGTGGACTCTGCTGTTGGAGTGGAGGTGCATGACGATGGCGTGGTCAAACCATCTGACGAAGTTAACCCAATAGAGTGTAATATTTCAGATGTACAAGGGGTGGATCACTAACAACAGAATGTGAAGGGAACCTTGGCAAGGGACAAAAATCATTTCCATGTTGGACACAAACTGAACATTAAAGAAGGTGGGGATAACCAGAAGAAGGGAGGCCTTCAGTCGGGGGAAACATACGAAATTGAAGATAAATACACTCCTGACCTTCAGTTAGTGGGCGTCAAGAACATGGCGTGCGATGTGCATACTTCTCCTATTAAGCTTGGCCAACCATTAGGAGCAACTGGAATCGTTAGAGGAAGAGGAAAGGGAAAGGGAAGAGGAAGAGGAAAATGAAAAGGAAAAATGCGCGGAAGTGGAGTTCAAGCCACTGAGGTCGGAGATATGCAATTGTGCATCGATAACAAAACAAATAGTGGAGTTGATGACATCAGTTCACCTGTGGATGTTGATGGTGTGAATAAGGCGAACAAGGTACAAATACTGCCTTTAATGCCCCACAAGTTCTGAATAACCAATTCATGCCCACATCAATAATGTGAATCACTAATTTTACAATCATTTGTGTTGTATTGTACTAGTTGTCAAACAATTGCATGTTTGTAGTTATGACTGCTGGCATATGTTTTTACACATTTCTAACAAACTCTGCACCAAACATCACAAGTTGGGAAAACTCTGAGGTTCAGAGTTTATACATCATTTCACGTTCTTTTTTATGACTAACAACCATGTAATGTAAGCTTCAATTTTTTTTATGAAATGTGTTGTGTTAGTTGGCTGTTTATTTTTGTAGGACTCATTGAGGATGTTGGACAGTGAAGGGTTGTTATCGGCGGAGGAACAAAAACTTCTCGACTATGTATTTGATGATAGCAAAAATGAAATGCATTGTGTCATTTAGTACTTGCAAATTTTAAATAACAATCCACTGTGAAATAACTATCATTCTAAGGATCATTATTGCTTGTAGGGACATTGTTGTTTCCATGAATCTTCATGAACAAGCATGTGAAGTTGGTACCCAACGTGACATGCGCATGCTCAAACCAGGGTCATGGCTATCCAACACTGTAAGTGTTGGCTGCGAACATAAGAATCTGCGTTTTTCATTTGAAGAACTCATAAACCTTTCTAATCAACTTGCCTTGTGTCTTACATGCAATGTTCCAGCCAAGCAACTTGGTGGTGGTGCAATTGACTAATCGACAGAGGGATTTACACAATGACGAGAGGCATACTGATTGGTTCTTTCTCGTATACCTGTCGGTAAGTAAGTGTTTAAAGCTAGGTTGTGTTTTGTGTATGACATATTTTGACAAATGTTTCTGTCAATGACCTTTATGCATTACACATGCAGACTTTGATTCTAAATAAAGATACACAACCTCTGCACCATGAAAATATCGTCACATCATTTTTCGAACATGACAGATACACTGGTACGATTGATGCATGCCAGAGGGTAATATCAATGTTCATCCCGTTATATTAAAACGAAAATATGAAAGCCATTACATGTTTACATGCCCTCTAAACAAGGTCTGCACTTGTGTTTGCGTGTAGATTTGCATGCCTTTCAATTACAGAGGAGTGCATTGGTTATGCGTTAAAATTGATATGGTGGACCGTGTAGCCTACCTATTTGACTCATTCCCATCCAACCGACCGAACAAAAGGAAGCTAAATGCGGCACAAATTTTGGTATGTCTTTCTGGTGCATTTCTCAACACTACAACAAACTTGAACATCCTTTACATAAACCAACTTCAACCTTGTGGAACAGGTTCAAACTATGCACGACTTGCTGCAACTACAATTTGGAAATGATTATGTTACAGACATGCATAGCTTCTACCTCTGCATGTTAGATGAGAGGCCAGTACAATAATTGAACAAGTAATCCACAATCCCTCTCTCATATTAATGTGTATCCTGCATGACTGATTTAACGAACCTACTGACATTGATGACAAAATTAATGTGAAATTATTTTTGTAGCACGTTTGACTGTGGGATGTTCGTCATCAAATTCATGCAGCGACCTGATTTAAGCCTCAGTCCACACAAGGTACATTCTATTGCTTGATTTCCATTTGTCAATCAAATCCTTCCTTGTATGTCCTGCAATTTTAACTGATTTGTCTTATGATCTTTCTGTGCAAAGTTTCATCCCTCTGTGCGTCATAAGTTGTTGGTTGACATCATTATGGATGTCAATAATGCAAAGATCGCAGAGTACCAGGAGTGCCTTGATATCATCAATGCCACAAGCTAGGCCAGTGATGGGAATGGGCTGCCAGTACGCTAGTAATTTGGGTGGCAACAGGAATTCACTAAATTTTTATTCTTTGATTTCAATATGGATGTTAATTATGGCTCCCCAGTATTATTTTTGCTGGACGATGTAAAAATGGATTAACTGCAAAGTGCAAGCTAAATGTAAATATGGATCAAACATGTCGATGTGGCTGCTGTCTTATTACTATTTTGTTTACGCACGTTTCTTTTTTGGATGAATGCGACTGAAACAACTATAATTTACGATTGTTTTTTTTACTCATATTTTGAGAAGTGTATTTGTTGCCCAATTTGTCAACAAAACTTTGATGTCGCAACTGTAATAAAAAAATAATTTGAAATTTTTAAAAATAAATAAAAACTAATATAATTACAAAATATATACATAATTTGCATAAAAAATTTGTAGAGCACTGAAAAGATAATATTATATAAAATTAATAATTAGTTGTATTTTTTATTTGTTAATGAAATGAATTTATAATTTAATTACTAAAAAGGAAAAATTAATTTTGAGAAATGAAACCAACCACATTAGACGCATTTTTTTAAAGCCATTTCTTGTGTTTTCAACTTATTTAATTATTTGTTAATTTTATGACATTTTCAGCAACTAACAGTACAGCATATAAGAGTCTTGGAGACCAATTACTTTGATCGTTAAAACTGGAAATGTTGTTTGAACTCACATTTACGGACTAATTTCTGCGGTGCTGCTGTGCTGATGGTCGTGGCTACAACATATAAAAGCTGGTTACTATTTTACACTTGCTCCCTAGTCATAATCATACTATCTTCCTTCTTCGTGTTGTTCTATGTTTGAAATTGGCGGAAATTGTAATTCCCTATTTCCATTGATGTCTTTCATATTCCAAGGAAATTGTTGTCAGTGCGAGTTGACATCAAAATGTTATGGATCCCAAGTACATTACCAAATAACTTACAAAATATCTGACATGGGTGTGGGGCCCACACACGTGTGATTTGTGTGAGTCGGACACCTATGTCACCGATTTGGTAATTTGTTTGGCAATTTATTTGGGTCCCTAATAGAACTCAATTATTTATGTAACAGTCAAATTGTTACTTGTTTTACAGTAAATCACAAGTATTTGAAGACTGCATATGAATGAAAAATCAATACTCTTTGTAGGTAATTTATATATCAGACCATTAACACATATGACTCCAACCAAAACAAAAAATGCAACGTCTTACAGGGAAGGTTAAAAAAAAAAATCTACATATCTGCTGCATCATCAGCAGCGTCTTCTGAAAAGTTATCCGTACTGTCTGATTGACTGTCCTCATCCATTGTCTTATCAGAGTTCACTTCATCCGCCGCCAATTTCTCATCGGTCAGCCAATCAACGTTCTGTTTCATAGCGCCGACTTGCTGCTCCAAACTTGACAACCGCATGTCCATTTCATTCAGCCTTTCGTAAATATCTTGCAACTGCTGCAATACAGGAGCAACATGAGCTTCAACAATAGTTTCAATCTTGTTCGAATCAGACATTTTATAGGAATATGTGCATGGTTTATTTTACTTACTACTTTTTTAAAGAAATGTACAGATTCATAATATTACACAACACTATGTGTAAGTATTTATAAGATATGGTACATGACTTCTATGTTTTCAAAAAACCTCATGCATTGTGACATACATTGTATTAATTTCTCAAACTGGCCGAATTCATCTTGCACAAATTCGTTCCTTCTTGCATACACCAAGTCATCCGTTCAGTATCCTTCATCGTCTATTATTTGGCATTTCCCTGATCATCCATCAGTACTATCCCACTATCATTGATTTCTACACCCGTAGTTTATCATACATTCACATTCGTCATTTGTATTTGTGCCCCAACCTAACTTTTGGTCTACCCCAACCCAATTACATATCTATTCATCCATAAAGCTTAGCAAAATTCCTCTTATCAGATACATATGACTTTCCAACTAGACCGAACCTATTAAATGAAATATTCAAATTAATTCATTTGCTTTTACTCAGTTTGGGTAGGTGTTTCCACCAAACAACAATAACTGTGTTCACATGTTTAAACCACAACTAAAGCAGTACGTGTTTCCACCTACCAGCAACGTATTAATGACTATGGGTTTAAGGTGATTTAACATTTACAACCAACCATTATTCAAGTTTGTAACCAGTGTTGTTTCCTTTGCATTTGGATTTGTTTCTGCGTCCATATATTCTTCGTGAACCTACAAAAACAAAGTTAGACTCAATCAAGAACCGTCACACCTATGGATGCACATCACGGTAAACGCGGTCGTGGACAATCACTTGCAAGGGCTGATAGCTCCCACCGAAGTCACCAGAATTGGATTATGTAGTTGGGTATATCGATTCCTTCGGTGATCGACGTTTCTTTGAAACAAGGTTCCTACTGTGGAGTTTTGAACCTCTACGGGATTACAATTGCACCTCAATACAAGATGCTAGCCTAGGAAAGTATTTTGGAATTCCAATTTCACTGTTTGCCAAACGAGTGCCTGATCGGTTGAAATGCAGCGGCAATTCCCTCATGTCAGCGAGTCCCAAATTAGGCATCATTTGCAGAGTGAGATTGATCAAATGACTCATCGACTCATTAGGCACTCACGTATAGAGGACGCAAAGGCAGAGTCAAAGATACATGGATCGAACCCGGCATCTGTGATCAAGGCTATAATGGAGGATCCTGCACTGGTGTCAGACCCTGACCTTTCAGATTACTTAGACTCCGAGGTTGTTGATTTGAGTGAGGATTAGGAGACTTGGAGATGTGTATGACATAGTAAGCGTAGTGTTGTAAGATGTCGTCATGGTGCTAAAAAATACGACTTAGAAACTACTAAACCGTCAAACTCTGCTAACCATTTCAACAGTGCATGCGTTAATGTTTTCATCATTACGCTTTGTTGAAGGTATTTTTTTGGTCAACGTCATTGACCGAAATCTATCTTATGATTTTTGTTGGTACGATGACAAGGTAATTTTTTTTATAATGTCATTGACCAATATCAGAAGCTATCATTAACCTATGTTTTTTGATTACTTCATGTTTTGTGAATCGTTGAATATGAACAATAAGGTTTAATTGTCAGAATCATTGAATGGAATCACAAGCTGTAATTGCAAAAAAAATTGTGCACGATCGGCCAATGGTCTCATACACTCTAATATCAATATGAGTACAAATGTTTTGTTTTTTCAAACACAACTGTTCTATGGGAGCATACCCCGTGGGGTCAACCTGTGCATTATCAATTTTTCTCCCTTTGTGCATTGCTATGAACTAATCAACTCCCCTTCGAACAAAAAAATATACAATAGACCATTCAGAAACAGAGTATTGATATTCATTAATGAAGAAGTCTGCACAATGGTGAAGAAATCTACCACGCATTCTGTGCAATACAAAAAAATAGATATATAAACTAGTCTAGGATATGGGAAAGAGAATGGCTAGAAGCTACAAGACCCCATTCTGATTGAGCATCTAACAGCATGGCTTGGGCTTGGTCCAACTCAGCTTTAGTTGTCTCAATTGATGAAGGACCATGTCTAATCTGGGAGAGCATCATCCTTGCTTCTTCATTAAGCTGGTCATGTTACTGTTGCAGATGAGACTTTCTTTGCCTGACAGAGGCAAGTTCTGCCATGAGTTTGGTTTCCTTAAGTTCAAGTGCTCAGTATTGCTAAATTATGGCTGAAGATGTTTGGTGGCTGAGTTTGAGCGAAGTACATATGGTGTGGGTTTCGTTTAGGAAATCTTTTTTCATTTGAATATCCTTCGAGCAAGTCTAAACCATCTCTAAAAGGCTTAGCCATTCTGTGATGATCTTCGGTGATGTTCACTTTTGTTTAGATGCTAAATAGCAGCCACAGATCTGTAACAAATCTCCCAAATAGCTTACATGTGGGTGCAATTTTGTTTAGATGTAATTTGCAGTAATTTTGATGCAATTTGATGCAATAGAGATGTAATTTTGATCGCAAACAGATCTGCCAGTTGATGCAATTTTGTTTAGATGCCAAATAGCAGCCACAAATTTGTCAAATAGCAACCACATATCTGCAACATATCTGCCAAACAGATCTGTAACAGATAACAGATGTAATTTTGATGCAATACAGATGCAATTTTGATGCAATTTGATGCAATACAAATGCAATTTTTAACTTGGTAATAGAACCAAAGCATCAAAAAATAGATCTACCAAATCTGCTTTAAACTTGCTAACAGATAATAGTTGAGGCCATAGATAAGTGACAAACAGATACTAGTTGACAAATAACAGATTTGCCAAATCTGTTCATTACAAACAAACCTACAACAGATAACAGAAGTTGTTCATTACAACCAAAATTCATTGACCCAAATAACAGAACCTGCAACAGATAGCATGCCACAAATAAGTGACAAAGCATCCACAAAATTCATTCATCCACAAAGCATCCACAAAATTCATCCACATAGCATCTATAAAAATTCTTCCACATAGCATCTACAAAATTCATCCACAGATCTGCTAAATAGCATCCACAAAGCTCAAACAATGAGACCAATGTTTCCCAAAATTCATTCCATAATAAAATTATAATTTACATCATAATAACTTATAAAATTCATTCCATAATAAAATTCATTCCATAAACATTAGTTACATCATGAAGTACAATACAACCAAAAATGGTAGAAACTTCCATTCAATTTCCCAAAATACAATAAAGTACAAAAGTTACATGATCAAGTACAAAATGATAGAAAATATAATGAAATACACCATCGCTTTGATATTATTTTCTTTCCTTTCAAGCCTTCGACCATGGTCATTTTCCAAGTCATCAAGCCTCGTCCTTTCATCGTTAAAGTCTTCTACTATTATAGCATCACAAGCTCTAGTGTTGGAACAGATTCTGGACGTTTCATCATCTTTATCCATGAACTTGAAGTAATTACAATCGGGAGTGAGAGTGGTACTCTACAATGCATGACAATCAGTTAGTTGAATAAGACAAATATTAATGTGACTACTAAAGGATTAAATTTTCCAATACATACTTACATATTTTGATGGGCAAACAAAGAACAAACGCCCTTGATTTCCATTCTCATTGGTTCTTACAATATATATGGCAATGGTTCTTCCACAATTGCACAACCTTGGTTGTAATCTTATGTTACTATTGTTAGAAGAAGAAGCCATTTTTTAAATCTGCATACATGAGAAATTTGTAGTGCTGTGCTATGCTTGTGTTTGATGGGGTTAATAGCAGTTCTCTTTGAATTTGAGGGATAGATTGTATGCCTTTACTGAAAACATTTATTTGTTCAAACTGCCATGTTTAATAGCATTTGAACAGAGGTTACACAGACTAAACTGTTAATAGCATTTGAACAAACATGGCAGTTCAATGTCAGTCATTTTCTTCAGTTTCAAACATAGCATTTGAGATTAATTACACACATAGCAGTTTCAAACTGAACAAACATGGCAGTTTTACAAACATAGCAGTTCAATGTCAATTCAATTATCAATCACACATGTTACATAACTATTATCAACAAATCATACTGAAGTGACATGATTATGGGCAGATTGTTGGAGAGTGTGATTCAACTAATAGTTATCAAACTGAAATAGTTATCAACAAATCACACTGAAATAGTTGTCAACAAATCACTAATAGTTATCCACATTTCAGTTCAGTTTGATACTAGTTATCAATGTTGATAATAGCTAATTCAATTCACCCAAATAACATATTAGTTGATAGCAGTTCATTACGACAAATCATGTGTGATTGATAACAAATACACCAAAATTCAATTATCAATCACACATTGAAAATTACACAACTATATGCATTTGTGATAACTTTTTAGCCTTTTCTATTATCAATCTGCACAATCATATTATTTATCAACAAATCATACTATTTATCAATCTGCATAATCATACTATGTTCTGCAAAGATTTTATCCTTTCATTTTATGTTCGATCACTTTCTGCATAATCATATTATGTTCTGCAAAAATTATACTTTAACTCTAAAAGGTAAATGCATATATGTTTCTCACAATATGTTCCACATTTATCAATCATACTATTTATCAATCTGCATAAGAGTAGTTTTCAAAGTCCTAATTTTGAAAGCCCTAATTTTGAGTGAGTAATTTTGAAAGCCCTAATTTTCAAATTTCAAATCTATTTTGTTAATCACAATCCTAACTTTTTGATTTTAGTGTTTCGAGGACGATCTTGGTTCATCTATGTGACAACCCTCACCACTGATTAGTGCTAATCTATGATTAAGCATGTTAACTGACTGATTGACTAAAATCTTGAACTGATTGATTGAATGTGTTAGTTAAATGCATGTCTATCTGTTTGACTATTAAATGATTTGTTCATATGTTATGTTTTAAACTGCAAATTGAAGGCCTTATCGGCGGTCGAATCTGAAAATGGTTAGTGTTATGTGTTGACTAGAATTTATATAATTTTATGATATATTTAGTTGAAATGTGATTTGGTGTGTTTAAATTGGATTAAATAATGCTAATTTACAAGACTTGGACTTATTCACCAAAATGCCACTTAGTGGACTTTTATGAGCCTTTTATTTGATCTCTATATGCTAGCATTACAACACTTCATCAGCCCATTTCTTGAGCACAACCGACTAGAGAGAGAGAGATAGGAGAAATTGAGTTCATCTAGGCATTTAGCTTGGAGACTTGAAGAATTGGGAAGAGAATTGTATATTTGAGCTTGTACACCTTGAATTCAAGACATAAGGTAGAAATTTCATCCTCTCATTTGTGAATTGAAGTTGTGTCTTGCATGATTCATGGAATTTAGTGATCTAAGTCTAGAATTGGTTTACAAGTGTGGAATTGAAGCTTATTTCATGCATGCATGTACACATTAGTGAGTTTTGAAGTTGTTTCGTGGGAATTCCTACATGCATGTCCACATTTTTGTTATAGCCCATGAACTCACCATGTTTTGAAGTTAAATCTTGCATTTGATCTTGTTTTAGAACATTAGAGTTTCAAGGAACCCATGCATGTGTTGAATTTGCATTGTTCTTCATGTTCATGAAAACTTCTTTGAAATTTGTGTTCAATTGAACTACCTTTGGGCTTTGATTTTGCAAATTGATCTTTGAAACATGTCATATTATGTGTTTACAAGTGTTTTCTCCAAAATGATCAAATTTGATGCATTAAAGTTGAGTTTTGAGCTTGAGGTTCAAATCTGAAAATTTCAAATTTTGGACTCACGCTCGAGCGAGGAACTCCACGCTCAACCGTACACCTTGTGTTCATGCAATCCGCTCGAGCGAGGAAAGTGGCGCTCGAGCGTAAAATGCGTGTATCCAGTACTTTGCATGTGTTTACAGTTCGCTCGAGCGAGAGAGTTCACGCTCGAGTGAGGACTTGTGTCTCACGCTCGAGCGTGGATCGAGCGCCCGTTGAGCGTGATTTTTGTGCATCCAGTATTTTTACTGTAGCTTACAGTCCACTTGAGTGATGGAAGTCACGCTCGAGCGGAGCTCCTTTGTCTGCATGTCCACTCGAGTGTAGAAAGCCACGCTCGGGTGAGACTCCTGTTTTCTGAAAATTCTGAAAAGTATTTTAAAGTGCATCTTTGCATCCTCATTCCATCCTAGGCATTCTTAGGCCTAGTTTAAGGCATCTTAATGAGGATATTGATGTAGAACCACACCAAGGCAAATTAGGGATTAAGTTACTATTTTTCCAACTGTGTAGCTTAGTGTGTGTTCGTTCTGTCAATGTGTAGGGTTGGCATCCGAGGACGCGTACTAGCTTATCTGTAGCCCAGAACTCTGTGAGTAACAATGTTGTAAAGATATGTTCAATTGAGATTATTTTCTAAACAAATGACTATACTGCTTTATGAAATGACATTATTTACTGAATGAATGTTTGTCCTATTTGTGAACTGTATTCGTGGCATCCCTAACAATTTACTGTTACTGAACTGTTACTGCTACTGTTACAGAGATCTCTGTCGGTTCCCATGTTTGGAACCACTACTGTTTATATATATGATGGCCATTATTGACTGCTTGATCTGTTAAGACCTACTGTACTGTTTTGCTATTAGATGTACCACATATGACTATTATAGTTTCTGAATGACTGTTATGGCATGAATTATGAGCCACAAACTGAATGACTGATATACTGATAAATGACTGTTTTTAATACTGAAAGGACATTCATTCTTAACCTCTTTACGCATATGTTATTCATTGGGCTTTAGCTTACTATTTACATATGTATGTAGGTGTTCAGGCACCGGACCGGAGTTAGGAGCGTCGGATTAGCTCTTGTTTTGTCAAGCCAACCATCGTGCCTCACCTTGAGGTTCTAAGTGCTACCAAGCTAAGGCTGCTTCGGGGTGTTTTAGATTCTCTCTTTTCTGTCTCTGTTTTGTAACTACTGTATAGACTGAATGATATTTGTACTGTACTGTTATGGTAGGGACTTGGTCCCTAACCTGAATGATTGTATATGATATATGTATATACTATTTTTGTTCTGAATGTGAATATGTTATGAAAAATCTTTTTGTATACAGACTGTCACAGCTCATTGGACATCTTTTAATTACTGTTTTGGCTTCCGCCAGCCCCTGTACTCTGTATTACTGTTTTACTGTTAAGCAGGCCTTCGGTAATCTTGGATTACTGGCTGGTTACGGTGCTAAACTCATAGAGGCAGGTTTGGGTCGCAACAATCTATGGCCTGAAAACCCACATTCTCCTTAACAAATTCCTTCGCTCCAGCCAATGGTGGTAACGGTGGAGCTATGGTTCGCAAAGCAAAGAAAATGAGGGCTACAGCAGTGGGTTGGGTTTATGAGTAGGTTGTCGTCGGGAGTGGTCGCCGGTCAGGCTTGGTTCGGTGGAAGAGGAGTGAGTGTGAGAGTGAGTGAGATTGAGGTGTATGCTCTGTGGAACCTGTATAGCAGAGCGCGAAAATGAAAATTTCAATTTCTCTATTTTTTTTTTTTTTATGGCTGTTGGATGTGCATCAGCCGTTGCAAGGAGGAGTTGCAAGGAGGGGATCCACACTCTCCAATTTGGGCTTCAAACGTCACGGTGGAGCACCGCAATGGAGTCAGAAGCGAGACGCTGACGGACAGTTACGGCACCGAAAGGAGATTACCTAACGAAAAAGGCAATAACGTAGAGGCAAAGAGGCCAGCCGCGTGACACCCACAAATGCTTAGAGCTTGGTATATTGAACATGGTGAGAGGGGACGAATAAGTGAAAACGAGGTCGTTTCATTTATTATAAGGTGCAATGCCCATGATGCAGTAATAACGTGTAACCAGTCCGACACCCTTGTATATGTGTTTGGGTTTAATTATTTTTAAAATTGAGTTTCCCGCTTTTTGTATTATTCAGTTTTTCGATATTTTTAGCAAGACTGTCGTTTGGGTTTTACATTTGCATATGCATCTTACTTAAATGTATGTACGAAGTAATGTACATGCCATAAGTCCGTTGAAGAAATAAAGGAATACGCACAACAACCCCAACAAAATGTATTCACATTTTTTCTATTGTTTTGTATTTTTGTTAATTTTGTAACGCTTTTTTCGAGATAAAAAATCCCTTGAAATTGCTAACCATGCGTATGTTACATGTATATGCACTTTTGCCAAACAAGTTCCTGTTTATTTTTTATAACGGCAAAATCGTTCAACTATCCCACATGTGCAATGCAGCGCCCATCGCAAAGATGAACATAGTGTCGTGTTGTCCGATTCGAGTTAGCAGACTCGAACTTGCGAACTTGCCCCCTTTCCAAGACATGCAACAAGAGAACATTGAACCCACAACAAATGTTGTAGCGAGAGGGCAATATTAGTACAAGTAACTATAAGGGGTAGGATTGTTACTGATGGAATTATTAGTCAGGGGACAGGTAATGATGGGACTAAAAGTAATATTGTCATGGTTTAGGGCTGGTTTGGGATGTCTTTAAGAAGACAAAAAGTCAAAAAGCTACTAAAAAAGCTAAAAAGTTATCACTATACACAAATTAAAAATATAAAAAACGTAAATTTATTGATGCAAAGTACAAGTCATAATGTATGACACAGTGATTGGTTTGTCCTTATACAAATTACACATGGGTGCACAACAAAATTACACAGGGCAGTGTTGTTCGGTCCGTGGGAGCTTATCACAGGTCCCGTTTTGATAATCTTAACCATTTAATGTGTAGAACTCGTTGAGTACTATATGTTTATAAAAAATCACATTGATCAGATATCACTAACTATATGATCAAATCAGTTTTATATAAAAAGAAGGGATGGTGTTATAGTTAACGGTTAAAAGAAAGCTACTCTGATCAGATAGCTATTGATATCCGATCAACATGATTTTTCATAGGCATATAGTACTCGGCAAGCTGTACACATTGACGATTCAGATTATCAAAACAGGACCCGTGATGGCCCCCACGGGCCTAACAGCACCGTCCAATGCAATGCCCAAAATGTTGGCAAGCATTTCTTAGCATCAATTCAGCCTGCATAGATGATACGGCTATACAACTCACAATCCTTGTCTTCTCCTACATAGTAATTTATACAATTTTTGTAATATACATTTTTTCGTAAAATCTTAAAAAGTTAACCCAAACAACCTTATTTTTTTCCTAAACTTTTTAGTCCAAAAAAGTTCAAGAAGTGCACTTATTTAGGACATCCCAAACAATCCTAGTAACCACTGCCGTAGTAAGAACACAATATTTGTGTATTCGGAATACGTTGGGATTATGATACCCTCCATAGATGGGATTAGTAGTCCTCCATGGGAGATGGTATTAGAAATCCAATCCCTTCGATATACAGGTAAATTTGCTGGTTTGGCCCTTGTTATCCTACGTAATGTACTTACTGTACTTCCTTAATAATTAATTTGTTGCCTCAGTTTGTTTGTACTTATGTGATCGATATGTCCAGTCCTGAACGAAAATAATTTATGCCTTGTTTCGCATGTAACAATTTTACCGTAACAAGCCAACAAGCACTACAAACCACCAACAACCCTAATAATATGTGTAATAACCAAAGTTAATAGTATAATAATAGGTATACGAAAGTAATTGTTTTTGTACATTATGACATGATGCCTCTAACTCCTATCTATGAAAACAAAATTAACTATTACTAATCCGTTACTTATTACTGTAAAGAAGTATTTTGTTATAATTCTCTCGCTAATAGTCTAGTTACATCCACAATGGATGTGTTAGTGTATTTGTTACTGTCAACTGTTAATTTTTGGCCAACAAAGTTTCTTGTTTGGTGATGCAGTGCAGCGGCTAAGGGCAACGTTACTGACCCTAATTAGTGTGCAATGTTAGATTGTCTATTAACTGCAGCTACCATTTTAACCGACGGGGGAGAGGTAGGAAAATGCTGGGTGAAAGCCCTCCCGAACATCCGGCTGAGAGCCCCTCCGGATGCCCTGCCGGACGTCCACTATGATAGCTACTGCAACGTCCGGACCCTTCAATAAAATAAAAACAAAAAAATAAAAATTTGGGTTTGACCGGTTTACCGGTCGCTGAACTGCAATTTCTTTTTTTTAGGGCTTTTTGTGCTTGTTTGGAAATTTTTCCCGCCTGTAATTTTAACTGAAATTAATTATTTACTTTGTTTATTACATATATATATATATTTACAGTTTTTGTCAAACACGGATCTTAATACACCCCTTAATCCATCCATTGTATCATCATTCACACAGTTTGCCATCTTTGTTTGGACTGCATAAGGGGGGATTGCAATCTATCGGACTGTTAGTCGTGCGATACATTGTCCCTGGACTAGTTGGTTTCCAATGTATTTGTATCGTATGTTTGTTTACTCATCAGATTAGATGCCTAGATTAGAGTATTTGTAGTGAATCCAATATTTGGTTGAACGGACTGGATAAGGATAAATTATCAATTTATATTTTATATTTAATTCATAATCAAACAACACAAAAAAAATTTAATTCATAGGGCGATACTAATTTTAATTTTTAATTTATAGGCCGAAAATTTAATTTAACGTTAGCCTACCTTACGCTACGCCTTGTTTATGAACACAAATTTTTTTTTTTTTTGTATGTTTTTGCCATTTTGCCTAAAGAGCAATGACACATCCCTCCAATTTTCGAACTGTAATTCAGCTCTAATGATGTGGCAGAAAATAAAGAAATTAAAAATAAACAAAAACAAAAAAAAAATCAGCAAAAATAATTAATAAGATAAAATGGCACGTCAAACCTATAATTAGTTCAAATTTCCTGTCACGAACATCATATCCAACTACAACAAAATCTAATTATCTTTCAAAACACAAAAATTTAAATTTAAAAATTTAAAAATATGAAAATACTAAAATAACCTACTAAAATAGCAACTTCCTAACCACCCACTAAATGTATAATATAGAGTGTAACGTACGTTTTCGTTTCCCTCCCAAATTTGGAACAAAAACTGAAGTTGGCAGACAAAGCCTATGAAATCCCACAAAGGCAGTACTTTTCATGATGACCCACAGGCCATAGCCTTTCTAATCTCACCAACTCATTTCCATTTCCCACATAGAATTTCGGCCACTTTGTTGTCCCTCATTCTCTCTCCATTTCGATTTTGCTGTCCATCTCCAGTAACACACTCTCTCTTTGTCTGTCTCTCTGTCTCTCCATTTCAATTGCACCAGCTCGCCGACGGTAACACTCACCATTTTCTCGGCCATGTGTGAGTCTGTCTCTTTTTTCTTTCGGAGCACATTATTATTATGACATGTTGTGTTCCACGACGCATTTTTTTTTAAACGATTAAAATGTTCCTCGTTATGTCGTTAAAACCATAAATATGATTAGGTATACAAACTACACGTGTGACAAATTGATATTGCCATTGACGAGTTCCATAGTGATTATAACTGTTGTATGAACGGTCTTGGTTGAGTAGTGTAGCCGGTTTTTTATTTCTCTGCATAAATGTAAGTTGTGTATGGGTGTTCTTGGGTTGAATGTCTGATGTGGCCCTGTTTGAAGTGTGCGTATTGTTTGTTTGTTTCTGGCATCCTTGCAAGATTTCCTGTTGGTTGTTTGTCCAAAAGCCTTCGCAAAGGTGGCACCAAATGACTGGCCATTCTCGTCAGTGCAAACGAAGTTGTAGTCATGTTATCACTTTTAGTTCTTTATAGGGGTAATGTGATGCCAAATTTTTTGTATTGGTGTTGGTTGATGTAACTTTTGGTGTTACTAACTAACCTGATGCACTAACCAAGATAGACTACGTCCAAGCATGGAGGCACGTCTGGCCCAGGGGGGGTCACGTACCCCTAACTTTTTTGGATAACTTTGCCTTTGTCGTGAACAACTATTAACAGGAACGTAAACCTTTCTGCACTTGTTTAGGAACTTGTATATCATAACATTTGTTGGCCTCTTGTCCGAAAATGTGTCAAATTTGGGGAAGTATGCATGTTATTCGTGGATTGATCTCATATTATTTTGCATTACAGCGGCCGTACGTGGCCACTATTAAGATTTTGTACAAGTGCTTTATTACTTCAATTTTGTGTTGTTGGCTGTAACGACAATATTCGTGGCAGGGGAGATGCAGTGGATGATGCTCTAGTTTGCTGACAAAAAGAATGATTACCTGCTGGCAAGTAGCCAACCGAAAGCCTGTAACACCACTGCCTAGGGCTCCCAATTAGGTTGACAAATTAGGTCTACGGGAAAACATTGTAACGCCAACGTACCTCTGGTAATGAGTTTAGTCTTTAATTTATGCCGCACTTGCTCAAATAAAGCTTGACCATTATATGTGCAAGCATTGAAGTGGTCATTACTATTTACATGAGATTACCATAAAACGAGTACAACATATGGCCAATTGATTTTTGTAAAACAGTGGCATGCAATAGGTGCATAAATTAATGACAACATATCAAACTTGAACAATAAACGAAAAATACAACTCGTACAATGTACGTACGACTGAATGGTCCATTCATTGTAAGTTATTAAAAGTGAATTTCGTTCTCTACAATTTGTGAGTAACGTTCTTTCTGCATCCTTATCAATATTGCATGAAATTCTTTGCAGGAATTATCATAATTGGATATGGGCGATATGTCAGACAATGCGAAGCAAATGTGAGTTTATGTCGTTCACTATTTCATACGATTAGGTTTACAAGGATATGTTTCCTGTACTTACTAAATTCCACGATGTGTTCATGTAGGACATATTGTGGCGGTATGTACTGTAATTTGGAGGTTGTGCGATTTGAGTTTCACACATTTGCGATAGCCTCAAATTTCACCATGAATTTTGTGTAATAGATTAAAACTCTATCCATTTCTTAGCAGAATATGTGCACATACGACACATGTCGTGTATTTTGCGGAAATAAATTGTGAAATCTATAACTGATTGAGTTATACTAAACCACTTCAGTTAATAATTTTCTGTCACAACGAAAAATGGCATTCCCAATTCCACGAAATGGCACAACTTTTTAAATGACAAGACAAGATTAACTGCCTTTAAAGTTAACCAACGAAGATGACAGAATGCACAAAACGTACATACCACCGATGTAATTTGGCCTTTAATATAATTTCATTTACGCTGATATTTGTTACAGGGAAAGGAAAACATTGAAGCCAAGTGGCGAAGGTTCACGAATCAAAACGGTTGACATTACCGAGCCCCCTCGTCAAAAGCGGCCAGTTGGACCATTTATTTTTCACAGGTTCGATCTGTGTCCTTCAAAGCGGCTCACAGTATGAATCCCTCTCGTCAGAAATGGCTGACAGTAATTTGCACAATTGTGCATTACATATTTTGTACTCACATATTGCGCCTGTGCAAATTTCACTTTGTACTCATAAGAAATTAAGATTTTAGAGACCAAAAATAAGGGCCAAAATAATTTCTTACCAACCTAATATTGTTGTTGCGGAAAACATGCGGTTATTATATTTTTAGCAATGAAAATTGGACATTATTGATGCATTATTATGTAGTTGGGACCAAATTTGTTTGTGTCACAAAGGAAACCATTTGTGGACCAACTTATTCTGTCCATAAAATTGAATTTATTATCGTCCTTTTCAAAGTTTTGTCGGTAAAAGCCTTATTTTTTACTTTTCAGGTCAACCTTTTAGTGACTATCCTGATGATGATACAAATTGGTCCCTAAATGTCAATGGTTGCGATTTGTGTACATAAATGTATATATATCTATTCATATCTAACATATAATTACACCGAAATTCACAATGGTCGCAGCCAGCAACAATTCAAGAAAAGACAAGAAGCAGACAACCCCGGAGCGAAAATGGTTAGTGTGCAGACATGTATTAAGTAGAGTACACTGATGGAAACACGTGACTGCTGTGATAGCAAAGTATAGACTTCTATTTCATGCGCACACTAGTCATGTGCTTCTATTGTGTCGCATTCATCGATTTCCAACAGTGATAGATGCCATATTGCATCTTCTTATAAACTTCGATTATTTGTAAAAGTCCATGTCCATTTTTATTTCAAATATGTGCGAAATAGTAATTTCTAAGTGCAATCATATGTAAATATTGCGAGTGATACAACTTGTGGTGACAATTATTTTGGACTTACAGTTCTTATTTGTCCTGTATGTGCGTCACTTTGGTGTAACACTTACAGAGCAGAAAGGATATTGGGGAAATGTGGAAGGAACTCCCCTGTGATGAGAAGAAGAGGTTTCAGGACATGGCTAAGGCAAGTGCCAAGGAATTGGACGAAGAAGTTGCAAAGAAATCTGCAAAGGTACTTACATACTTAATGTTTTCATAACTGCATTTGGGGAGAACCCACTATCGACACAATGTTGGTTAAATTTTTGTATTAATGTTCACGTTAATAACACTACAGAGTAAAATGCAAGTCCCCATATCATTGAAGTCAATTGTTGATATCGTGAACCGGTGTAACGAAGCATAGAAGCAGGCAGTCATTGATATTAGGTTCAGTGGCCTCCTCGGGTTAACGTGTACCCGTATAGATCACAACTTGTGCCAATGGTTGGTACAGAACTTCGATCCTGACACCTGTTCATTAATTGTTCATGGCCGTCACCTGAGGCTCACCTGTGAGGAAGTGCATGTCTTATTGGGTATACAGTCAGAAAGCGATGACGTGCAGTTCATTGGTTCAATAGACGTATATCCCAATATCTACGAAGAGGTTGGAGCAGTTAAGGGAGTCATTCCTTTGAACCAATTGAGAGTTTATTTGACTGAGACTGATGGTGCGAACGACGAGTTTTGGCGAAAGTTTGCGTTGTTGTAGCGCCCGACTTTCTCCACGCGCCCCCCTTTCGGAGAGAGCGCGAATAGGTCTTACTACAGTTCGGACTCCTATCACGGTTCTGAATCTAATCTCACAAAGTGCAATGTGAGACCGATAAACACCAAAGAGTCCAAATCTGGCAATTGGTTTTGAAAAATCAATTTTGAATCAAAAAATGCCAAACATGGATTGCTTTTTCAGATTACAGAATCGCCACCTAAATATTTTGTTTTAGAAAATTTAGGAAACCCTGACTCATGCCAAAGGCCACGTGTCCGTCATCACCAAAGTTGCCTCGGCTCGAGAACTTGGGTACAGGCGGGAAAGGTCCTGAAATGAGCACCCCCGCTTGCCCGATCAAAGGATCGACCTCTACTAACATGATATATTGTTTTAAAAACACATGTGTTCTTATTCCGGTTATTAGCTAACTTACTATGTGATGCGCACAGCATACAAGTATAGACTCAATTGCGAGAATTGGAACAAAACAACTCGTGTTTGTTTTTGAAAATGGTTTGAAAGTGCTACTCGTAAGTAGGCTAAAGCGCGGATTTGCCACCCTCAAGTGGGCTTAAAACATGATGATTTTGCCACTTCGCAAAGTGGGCTTAAAACATACATTTGTCAAATTGTCCCAATTCAAGCAACAAAGCCTTCATCCACAGGCATTCATATAGTTAATCATTTAAGCACATAGCCTCATGGCAAGCATGCTAAACATGACAGTATGCAACCACACTCATGCAATATGCTAAAGCATAAACACTTACAGTGTACTCCAAGCCAAAGTAACAAACTAGTTAGAAATATGCATGATCCTAACTATACAAGGTGCCTAATGCAACACATGCAAAATGCAACTAAATAGACTCGGCTATCTAAGATGGCATATGAATGCAACAATTCGATAACATGCTTTAAAACACGTATTCAAACAAGTATTGAAACACGATGCAGTTTGAATAATGCGCTGAGCCCGGTGCATGCAATACAAATGAATGATGTAAACATGCAAGCATAAGGTATGCTAATCAAAATATGCCCTAATCTCCACTGAAAGCGGATAAATAAAAGGAGAAAGACGTGGGGCTGGAAGACATGCACTCACGCACGCACACTTATTACAACATTGCGCTTTCTCGAAGGAGGGTCCGAATAAATAAGCTAAGCTAATCTAAGCTAAGCTATTTATTACAAACCAACTAATTAACTATGCAAGCTAATTAATTATTACAAACCAAATGAAACAACTAATTACACAAACTAGCTAAAGTATTACAACACTCGAATAATTAGCTATGCTAACTAATTAAAGCAATAAAGTGGCCTCGCGGGCGAGAGAGACATGCATGTTCGGTTGGCGTATGCTCGGAAATCCATTGCTTTGCCATCAATTGCCTCTGTTTGCACGTGCCTTGGTTTCTGAACATTGAACCAACCTCTACACTGTTTCTGCTCCAAAACAGGATCATTTCTACACAAAAATGGACTGGTGGCTGGTTGGCCACAAAAAGTGGCTGCCGGCCACCTCAACTGGCCGGCCGGCAAGTGGCCAGTCAGCTACCTCAAGTGGCCGGTCGGCCACCAACTTTTCCAAACTTCTGGTTTTGCTGCAACAGAGAACAACAGAGGCACAGCAATGTATTTGCAAGGAAATATGTGTACTGCCACACTCGTCATCATTTCTCAAGCTCAAATGAGTGTGGTGCTCGGCTCTCAAGCCACCAACCAAGCATCTCAATGCATGATGTCCCAAAAGCCAAGCTTGTACAAACTTAGTGAGTGCACACACAAGACTCAAAGTGCCTCCACCCTATCATCCATGATCAAGGGTGACGGCGACCAAGAAATGCAAGACGTTTCATCATGTCGTGCAAGATCGTGGTTGCAGCCCGTTGATATGTAGCCCCAACGTTCTTCAAACCGAACGGCATCACCCTATAGTAGTAAGTTCACCCACAGGGTAGTGAATGCAGTTTTCTCCCTATCTTCGGGTGCCATCATAATCTGGTTATAGCCTAAAAACCCATCCATGAATGAGAGCAGCGCATGCTCAGCAGTGAAGTCCACTAATTCGTCGATATGCGGCAGAGGAAAGTCGTCCTTCGGACTGGCTTTGTTTAGATCTCTGAAATCCACACATACCCGAATTCTGCCATCTTTCTTTAGCACCGGAACTATATTGGCCAACCAAGTCGGATACGCAGATTCTAACAGGAACCCTACATCAATCTTCTTGGTGACCTCTTCTTTGATTTTCAGAGCCCAATCCGGGCGGATCCTTCAGAGTTTCTGCTTAACAGGTCAGGCCTCTAGATCAAGAGGGATCCGGTGCTGTACAATCTCAAGATGAATTCCAGGCATTACTTTGTAGGACCACGCGAAAACATCTTTGAAATCTTTTAGTGAAGCAACTAAGCGCTCGAGCTCCTCCAAAGACAATATGGACCCGATCTGGACCAGCCGTGGGTCTTTCTCAGTGCCAACATTAATTGAGGTGATTTCATCAACCAAAGATTTTACAAACCTCTCCTGCTCTTAATTAATCAAATATTTCAAAACCAGAGGAATTTCCTCCTTGTCGTTTTCATCAAAGTTTTGAAAGTCCTGATTAATGCAATAAACTAAAGGCATAGAAAAGTACTCAGAAGCCACAACTGCACCATTCTCATTAACAACATTCAGTTCATCTAATTCTTTGGTTACAACCGACTCAAAGGAAAATGAAAAGACGACCTGGATAGGATAGTGGCATCCGGGTTATCAACCTCAGGAATACCTGACTCTGACTCAGACAAACTAGAATCTGATTCTGACACCACAGACTCTGTGGAATCAGATTTTGGTTCGCTACCTGACCCAGAACTACTAGATAAAAAGCTTTTCTCATACTGCCACACGACGGAAGGTGCGATGGATGCGTCTAGAATACCAGAAGAAGGGCCCGCAGCCAATTGATCCCCAATCATGGAAATAGAGAAATCATCCCCCAAGCACTCCGGTGTGATCTGAGGATCTGAGAGGAGACAAGCCAGCGCTACCCCCATCTCAATTTATGTGCCATCGGACTCATCCTCCTTGCACTTCTCAGCCTCAGCTAGTGGGTCAGTCTGCTCTTCCGTAACTTCATCCCCTGACAACTGTAAGTCAAAAAAGATCTCGAAACCAAGCAAAAGCCGCTTCTCTGATTCAACCATGGCTCCGGAAAGTCGCAAAATGGGAAATCTTCCACCTCTCGAACAAAGCGTCCGCTCAGGGTTCCTTGGATAGGTCTGTGCACCAACTCGTAGTACTTCCCGACTTGCTTAGCCTTGGCTCTTCCGGCCATTTCCCTTTCTTTTCTTGCCCAATCCTCTTTGGTAGGCGAGTAACCTAAACCAAAGGTATAAGGGTTGTGTGGCACTTCGACCAATGCTGCGATGCCTTTCCGGCCACTTTGTCCCAATCCCATTCCGGGCATGTGTTGAAGCTTGTTCATGAGGTAGACTGATTGTGCATTGACATACAGTCCCTCATCAACAGCAAGCATATCCTGTACTACCCGAGCCTCAGCCAAGATGAATCCCGACAGAAAGACATCCTCCACGCCGTGTTCAATTTCCAAAATCGGTGTAGAAACCTCTGGCAGTGAATGTATTGAAGAGTTCCCAAAAACAATTGCTACCCCCTTCCCGTGGGGGTACTTCAGCATCTGGTGTAAGGTGGAAGAGACAGCCTTCACCTGGTGCAGCCACGGTCGCCCAAGGAGTAGATTGAAGGTGGCTGGAACATCCAAGACATGAAATTCGATGTCCTGCTGCACCAGGCCAACCTGAGTTTTGATCCGTACCATCCCCATTACTTCCTGACTGGTGTTATCATAGGCCCGAATTACTTGGGCTGTTGGTGCGAAATCTGCGGGCTTCAACCCAATAACATACGCCGTTCGTGATAGACATACACTGATTGTAGATCCCGTATCAACCAGGACAACCGGTTTCCATTTTTCCTTACACTTCACAAAGATATACAACGGCTTGTTATGTTCAGAGCCCTCAAACGGTAGTTCTTTGTCTGTGAAGGTCAAGGCCGATGAAGCTCTACCCAGGAAAACTAACCCCACCAACTGCTCAGGCGTTGTATCAATAGAAAGCTTAGCTTTGTCCATGGCTGAAAGGACGGCTTGTCTATGTACCCTTGAGGCCATAAGCAGTCCCCAGATGGAGATGTCTACTTGAATTTTCTTTAGCTGTTTCAGTACAGCTTCCTCCGCCAACAGTTTATCCTTCTACTTTTCTGTTTCCTTGTTTTTCCCGAACGCCTCCGGCTAGTCCAAATGTGGGGGTTTGAAGTACCGCCCACTCTGGGTCATATGGTCGACCTCCTCGGTGTACCAAGTATCGTCTGGTTGATTCTAACCCCAGTCCTCATCAGTATGGGCAAGACGTAAGTCATCGTCTTCCCACCACATCCCCTCAGCAACCAAAAGACAACTGTCCGGTTCCGCTGTCATTGTTTCCATGTTCTCAACACATTATGCCCCCTCAGGTGCCTTGGATTTTCTAGCCCTGTCTTCATTCTCGATTTTCTCTTGTTCAAACCGCTTTATTGCAGCTTCCTGCTCCATGTCGGCTGTGCACAAACTCCCAAACTCTGAGCAAAATTCTCAGCGCCGGTGCTCTCCGGTGACTCCTTCTTGTTCTCGGCCATTCTGGCCACCACGGATGTTCCTGTTTTTGACTAACCCTGTTCTGATTGAGGCACCTCAACAACATCCGGCTCACCATTGAGCCACCCTACATTATCTGTTGATACATTCAGGTCGAACCAATTGATGCTCACATCCCTCGGATCCTACTTGTTAAAGAACTGCAAATTAGCAATGTCCTCCTCTAGCTCGGCAAGATCATCTAGCCCCTGACTCGGCCCGTCCTCCCGGACCACATGTACCTCTGCCCTAGTTAGTGATTCTACCCTCGGCTTAGCCTGGTCTGTTGACACAATATAATCGCACGGGTTATATGCTTTCTCTGTTAAGCCCTCAGATCCCTTAGGTTCTGAACCAACATTCCCATTCTCCTCCAAGGTCACCCCAGCTTTGTCTTCGATAGTCACCACCATTGGCTTGGGTTGGGTTAGAGAGGTGTTCATCATGCACAAATCTGTGCTATTTTGGATGAACACCTCAGGCTTAGGCAAGTGGGAGGGAGTGATGTATATACTAGGGTCGTACGGGACGACCGTGGTTTGGATTAGGTTTATCTGCCTGGGTGGAGGAGGGGGGTTGTTATGTAGTGGGAGAGGGTTAGTGGTGGCATTTGGCTTCTTGGGAGGCACAATCACCTTGTTGTCAATGTCAATGAGATCTTCGATCTCATGACGCAATCTGAAGCAGAGGTCGTTGTCGTGACCGTGCTGCTAATGAAAGGCGCAATATTTGGCCGGGTTATGTGTTGGAGAGAGGTTATTTGGTAACGGGCGTAGTTCCAGGGGCTTTAGATGCCCTTTCCTAATCAAGACCTTAAAGGCCACTGATAAAGACATATAGAGCGGGGAGAAAGTCCTCTGGCCTCTGGATGGGTTTTTTGCTGGTTGCGAGCTGGTTCCGGATGCACCAGTGAAGGGTGTGGTTGTTTTTGGCGTGGTGGTGACTATGCTGTAGACACCCCATTTTTGACCGACCTTAAGAATCAGACGTCATCGATTGATCGCTCGGTGATTGCACATGTTGTGCTCGTTTCGAGGTTTCGAAGTTCTTGGCTGAGAGCCTCACCTCCGGACCTCGGGACTCTTTGTACTTTGACTCAGTCTGCGGACTAAGTCTTGTTTTCTCTTCCCGGAGGGAGGGAGAGGTCTTGTAGACCATCTCTCAGTAGTCGTAGGCTACTTTTCATGGTAGTAGGCCACTGTTCCCATTTGGAGACTAGTTTTCAATTTTTCGGAGCCGTCGGTCGTTCGCCTCGGCTCGAGACCGCTTAACATTCTCTGTTTGGCACGGTTTTTGGAACACACATTGTTTCCTCTGTCTAGAGGGACACTGTGGTCCGGGAGACCACTTTTGTGGTCATACGCCACTTTTTGTGCTCAACAGCCAGTTTTCGAGGCCCCCGGCCGCGCGTCTTGCCTCCCGAACTCTCATTTTGCATCCGTGTTGGTTCGTTCTTGGCATGAACCTTGTTTTCCTTGTTTAGGAGGTGGTACAAGGATGGGAGACCACCTTTTCTCCTTGGAGACCACTTTTTCCCGCCAGCCAATTTTCTTGTCGGGAACCTGGTTTTCTTGATCTTTGGGCCACATTTTCTAGTTTCCCACCCCACCACTAGCTTGCTTTCAAAGTGGAGACCACCAAATGGAGCCACCGACCACTTTTTTGTGTGGGAGACCACCTACCCTGGTCAGCCGACTAGGGCAAGTGGTCGGCCGACCACCTTTTCTGGTCGGCCAGCTCCCTCCTGTTTTGTCTGTTTGAGTGGGTGCCAGCTATGCCAGCTAGAAGGCACAGATTATTGAGCCTTGTTTTTAGCTTCTTGAAGAAGCTTTGGCCTTGTTTGTCTATAAGAGAGGCCCTCCCCCTCCTTGAACCAGATTCAGAATATCTCTAAGGAAAAACAATACATATCTCTCTATATCTCTATATTTTGGCTCATAAGGTGCATTGTTCTTGATCCTTTTACACTACACCTCATAACCATACACTTCCACCATTGATTTGAGGTTCTTGGAGGTTGTTTTCAGAGGTTAAAGAACTGGTTTTTGGTCCCAAAGTTCGCCAATTTTGCTGAGCTTCATGGGTAATCACTTTTTTCTCTTTTAAGCATTATTTTGATCCTTCTCTTAGCCTCATTTGCATGCTTATTTGAGCTTTGTTGTCAACTGAAAAAAGGTTCATATTTAAGTGATTTTCATGTTTGTTTAGGGCCCTTTTGGTGTTGGGGGTCATCTACCCTCTTGCATGCTCTATTTAGCCTTGTTCTGAGCCATGCCAGTATTGAGCTTTGCTTGGCCCTTTAGCCACTGAAATCCAGCAGATTTTTAGTGGTTGGCATGTGGTTTTGAGGGCCAAAATCAGAGAGGGGTGACCCTCTCTCTTTTGGCCTTGTTTGCTTGCATTTTTGGCTTTCCAAGGGAGCATATATTTCCACACTTCCTAGCCTTGGTTCAGGCCTTTTTTAGTGACTTTTAGGACCTGCCTAGACTCTTTCTATGGCTGGTTTGGTCACCTTTTGTTTGCCTCTTGCATGTGTAGAACAATCCCTCGCATAACCTATCAAAGTAACACCTCATTCTTGCATGTATTGGTCATGTTTCAGTGGGTTTTTGGCCATCATTTGGCATGCCATGATTCTGTTTTTGGCTAGTTTGGTAGCCTCTCATATGCTTCACATGCTTGTAGTGTAAATCATGTTCACTAGCTTATAATGCATGTTGTTTTGGCCCTCTATGCTAGCATATTTTGGCCATGCTCCAAACTGATTTTGTTCATATTTTGGGCTGCCTTCGCTTCGTTTTGAGGTCCCTTGGTCGAATGATGCTTGCCATGTATGGTTGTAGTGTAATAGCCTTGCTTAGCCTTAAGTTTTGAATCCCCTTGCATGCTTAACTTGAGGTGTTTGCATGTTTTAGCATCATTGAGCATGATATTTCAGAGTTTATTTCTTGGTCATATTCTCATGTTTGTCACTCTTTCAATGTGTTTGAGAGTTGCATCATTATACCCCATTTATGAGCCTTTGCATTGAGCTTCATTCTTATGCCTTTCAAGCCACCATCTTGGCTCATTTTGCCACTGTTTTGGGCCTGCTTAAGATCTTTTTGGAGTTGGTTTTGTCATTTGAGCATCGCCTTGCATGCCTCTAGTGTAATGTGCTTCACTAGCTTCGGTACTTGAGTCTTTCAACATGCATTGTGTGAGTTGTTTGCATGATTCGGGGCCAGTTTGTATGTCATTTCAGAGCTGGAACATGTGTCATTGTACGCCATATTTTATCATTTCAATGCTTTTGTAGAGTTTCATTTTGTGCCCTTGGGCTTAGGTCCTTGTATTGTGTATGCTATCATGAGTTTTGGAGTCTTGTTTTCATCATGTTTGGCCACTAATTTGGGTGTGGCTGAGGCCCATTCATTTTGGTTTTAAGTCCATTTTTGCATTGAGCATGCCATTGTATTCCATAGCATTGGGTATGCCACATTGTCGCATGATTGATGATTGCATTGTGTGTGCCTTGTTCATCTCAATGTATATGTTAGTTCTTAGGTGCATTGTGTAGGCTAAGTACCACGTGCATTGAGTATGCCATTGTTAGTTCATAGCATTGTGTATGCTAGTTGCATGTTTGCATGTCATCCTTTGCATGTTTGCATCACTTAGTTGCATAGCATTTAGGTTGCATACTTAAAGTCGCATTGTGCATGCCATTGTTTGTTGCATTGTGTTCGGAATAGGAGTTAGTCCAAACAAGGGAAACGAGGGACGTTTCATACTCAAAATGACGAAATGTGCCTCGATTCCTGGTCGCCGACACTCTTGACTACCCATGACGGAGTTGTTGGCTTTAGGTGCTTGTATGTGCATTCATTTCACATTGAGTCGTGCAATTCGACTCCTCGGCCATCATGCGTCGAGATGCACGACTGGTGACCCGAGGGTCGAGGACTACACTCCCATGAGCTTATGCAATGACGGGGAGAGTGGTCATACACACATGTGTTGCAAATACCTTATCGTGCCTCTCTCTTTCCCTTTGTTGCAGAAAAACAGAATCCAAGAGAAGAAACTGGTCGGCCGACCAGGTTTTCTGGCAGGCCGACCACCTTCTTTGGTTTCCACCACAAAAGGTGGTCAGCAGCCTTCTCACAGATTCCTAGGGTAGAGTTTCATCTCTCTGGAGCTTTGTGCAAGTTTCTGAGACCAATTGCAAACAAAAGCAAGTTGGAGCGTCGTGAGGGATTTCCCGACAAGGCGAATCGAGCATTCATGCATTCTTTATCATTCAAGGCAGAGCTGAGGCAGTCCACATTCATGTAGTTTGCATGCTAGTTTAATTGCTTACTTAGTTAGTTTCTTAATTAATTAGAGTTGTGTAATAATTAGCTGTAATTTATTATTCATTTTGGTTGTGTAATAACTAGCTTAATTAGATTGGCTTAGATTAGCTAGTTGGTGTTGTATTATTTATTCGGACCCTCCGTCGAGAGGGCCAACTATTGTAATAAGTGTGCGTATGTGTGATGCATATCTTCCAACCCCACGTCTTTCTCCCTTTTATTTACCAGCTTATGATGGTTAGTTTTAGGGCATGTTTCAATTAGCATCCTTATGCTCGCATGATTGCATCCATTCATCTGTCTCGCATGCACCGGGCTCAGCGCATCATACTAACTGCATTGTATTTCAATTCCAAGTCGAATACATGTTATCTGTAATATCTTATATGCCATTTTAGAATAGCCGAGCCTATCTTAGTTGCATCCTGCATGTGTTGCATTAGGCATCTCAGCATAGTTAGGATTCATGCATGATTTCTAATTAGCTTCTTTCTTTGGCTTGGAGTACTCAGTGAGTGTTTATGCTTTAGCATCCTTGCATGTGTGTGAGTGACTGCCATAATAGCATGCTTGCCATGAGACTAACTGCTTATGTGATATACCTGTCTGAATGCCTGTGGGTGAAGGTTGGATTATTTAAATTGGAATAATTCATCGATTGCGAGTTTTAAGCCCACTTGAGAGTGACAAATCACCATATTTTCTAAGCCCACTCGAGGGTGGCAAAATCCGCATTTTAGCCTACTTGCGAGTAGCAAACCACTTTCAAAAACAAACATGAGATGCTTTGTTCCAACTTATACGATCCAGTCTATACTTGTATGTTGTGCGCATCACGTAGTAATTCTAGGCTAATAAATCGGAATAAGAGCACATATGTTTTCACAAACAAGATATCATGTTTAGTAGTGGCCGATCTTTGATCAGGCGAGCGGGGGTGCTCATTGCATGACCTTCCCCAATCGTACCCAAGTTCCCGAGCCGATGCAACTTTGGTGATGATGAACACATGGCCTTAGGCACGAGTCAGTGTTTCCTAAATTTCCCCAAAATAAAATATTTAGGTGACGACTTTGTATCTGGCAAAGCAGTCCATGTTTGGCACTTCTTTCTAAAAATCAATTTTTCAAAACGATTTGTCAAATTTGAACCCTTTGGTGATTTATCAATCTCGTATTGCACTTTGCGAGATCAGATTAAGAACCATGACATTGAGTCCGAACTGTAGTAAGCCCAATGAACAAAACGGGATTTCCCGGGACATTCGGGCGCGTCTACACATGCCGACGTCAGAAGTTCTTGCGGCTACACTACTACTTGTAGTTGCATTAGAACCGCGTGCAAACGTCCTCTTGGGCTACTCCTTTTCCTGGTTGATCAGACCTTGCTTCATAGCATCTTCAATCTGTACCCCTATCTCATGCAAGTCGACAAAGGTGGGTAGGGGTAAGACGATCATTTTCTGCATCAGCTTCGGTTGCAGGTTGCACACAACCATCCTTATCTGATCCTTTTCGGATGGCCGAGTTGTCGTCATGGAGGCCTTGGCCCTCCATCGAGTGACAAAGTCAGAGAAGCCTTCTTTCGGCTCTTGCCTGGTTGCTTCGAGATCACGGGTTGTGACCTTGATTTGGGTGTTGTAAGCATGTTGGGCAATGAAGGCCACAGCCATCTCTTTCCAGCTCCTTTTCACTGAATCCTCCAGTTTGGCGTACCAGATGGTCGCAATACCCGACAGGGTCCGACCGAAGAAAGATAGTTTCTAGAATCTAGTCAAGCCCATATGGCACAAAATATCATAAAACAGCCTCAAATGAACCATAGGATCGCCTGAGCCGTCAAAGTGATCTATGTGAGGCATCTTGAACATATCCGACAATGTCACCACTAAATCTGTGTAGCCATCCTCTATGTCCGGGATCGAGTTAACTCCCTGAGCTCGTTTAAACAGCTTTTCAAGCTTGCTTACTTTCAAAGCAGTAGGATCGGACTCTGATTCAAATGGCGTGTATGTTGGGAAGGCCGGTGCTTTTGAAATCTGTGGTAGAACTGGTGGTGGCACTGGCCCTGTTGGAACGTCCGTATTCTCCTGGACGTTAGCTGTTTCCCCGAGTATTGGAACCCTAAGCGGGGGTGGGGGTGGATGAGAAGTAGATGCTTCGGCTTCTTGTGGTTGCTACTGTTGCTGAAGCCTAGCAATTAATTCTGCCTGCTGGGCTACAACCTCTGTCTGACGATCGGTAATCTCTACTTGGCGAGCAGCATCACGCTGCATAGCCTCCATGGTCTACTGAAGTTGACGCATCATGTCCTCCATACTGACTGTAAAGTGTCGATTTGACTGAACAGGTGTGTATTCTCTCTCTGAGGTAGAAACAGAAATCTCAGTCCAACTACACAGGTGGGGTAGACAATGACCGCTGAACTAGCGACTGCTGTACTGATACTCTATGTCTGACTGCCCTCCGTCTTGTAATCGGGGGTAATGAAGCAAACACTGGTTGTCCGTCAATAAGATCCTCAGACCTAGAAAGCCTCCTACCTCTAGTCTAGAGTGCTCGGGGGGTATCTGCCTCGTCGAAAGCAATAACGAAACACTAACTTGCAAAAAGAAAAATAAAGCAAAAAAAGAAACAACAATCAGAAAACAAACAGCATCTCGGCTTAGATAAGAACAACACATAGTTGATAATCATAGCTGGACAATTTGTACTAAGACACTGATTTCTGCCCCCAAATATTCTGCCTTAAAACTGATACCCTTAAACCCTGATGTCCTCAGACTGATACCCAAACTTGCAACTGATACATACATTCCCTGTAGAGATACACCCCTAACGGCACATATCAAGCAAGTAAGAGCCAAAACACCCCTATGATGGGGTAGGGTTTCCCTGTCCTATTTTTGTCAGGAACTAGGGCTTCACTACGCACACATGCGATTTCAAACAATCCTGCATTCGGGTGAGCAACCTGTCCTAGTTTGGAATAGTCTCTAAGGCTTTCGATATGCAACTAGGTAGATTGGTCAAAAAGGGTGCCTCAACAAGACCACCTAATATACCTCTCGCTCCTAACACCGAGAAGTGAAAGGAGGATAGAACGGTATGGCGGTGATCCAGATTCAAGATTTGTGTTCCCATCGTGGCAGAGCCCGCAACTGGTCAGCCTTATGACACGCTTTTCTAAGCAAGCCTCTGGCAAACCGTTCAGGAATAGCAAATGGCAAACACTGTGACTTAGGCGCACCAATGCAAATGCACTACAAAGAAACACATAAGTGTAGGTAAAACAACATATCATAAGTTTGAGTCAAGTTCTCTAAATCCCCAATAGAGTCACTAGAAACTGGAATGCCCGACTTTCTCCGCGTACCCCCCTTTCGAAGAGGGCACAAATAAGTCTTACTATAATTCGGACTCCTGTCACGGTTCTGAATCTAATCTCACAAAGTGCAATGTGAGACTGATAAACACCAAAGAATCCAAATCTGGCAATTGGTTTTGAAAAATCAATTTTGAATCAAAAAGCACCAAACATGGACTGTTTTTCCAGATTACAGAGTCGCCACCTAAATATTTTGTTTTAGGAAATTTAGGAAACCCTGACTCGTGCCAAAGGCCACGTGTCCGTCATCACCAAAGTTACCTCGGCTCGGGAACTTGGGTACGAGAGAGGAAGGTCCTGAAATGAGCACCCCCGCTCGCCCGATCAAAGGATCGGCCTCTACAAACATGATAGGTTATGTTAAAAACACATGTGTTCTTATTCCGATTATTAGCTAACTTACTATGTGATGCGCACAGCATACAAGTATAGACTCAATCGCGAGAATTGGAATAAAATAACTCGTGTTTGCTTTTGAAAATGGTTTGAAAGTGCTACTCGCAAGTAGGCTAAAGCGTGGATTTGCCACCCTCAAGTGGGCTTAAAACATGATGATTTTGCCACTTCGCAAAGTGGGCTTAAAACATACATTTGTCGAATTGTCCCAATTCAAGCAACAAAACCTTCATCCACAGGCATTCATACAGTTAATCATTTAAGCACATAGTCTCATGGCAAGCATGCTAAACATGACAGTATGCAATCACACTCATGCAATATGCTAAAGCGTAAACACTTACAGTGTACTCTAAGCCAAAACAGCAAACTAATTAGAAATATGCATGATCCTAACTATACAAGATGCCTAATGCAACACATGCAAAATGCAACTAAATAGGCTTGGCTATCTAAGATGGCATATGAATGCAACAATTCGATAACATGCTTTGAAACGCGTATTCAAACAAGTATTGAAATACGATGTAGTTTCAATGATGCGCCGAACCCGGTGCATGCAATACAAATGAATGATGCAAACATGCAAGCATAAGGTATGCTAATCAAAATATGCCCTAATCTAACCACTAAAAGTGGATAAATAAAAAGGGAGAAAGACGTGGGGTTGGAAGACATGCACTCACGCACGTACACTTATTACAATATTGCGCCCTCTCGAAGGAGGGTCCGAATAAATAAGCTAAGCTAAGCTAAGCTAATCTAAGCTAAGCTATTTATTACAAACCAACTAATTAACTATGCTAGCTAATTAATTATTACAAACCAAATGAAATAACTAATTACACAAATAAGCTAAAGTATTACAACACTCGAATAATTAGCTATGCTAACTAATTAAAGCGATAAAGTGGCCTCGCGGGCGAGGGAGACATGCATGCTCAGTTGGCGTCCGCTCAGAAATCTATTGCTTTGCCGTTAATTGCCTCTGTTTGCACGTGCCTTGGTTTCTGAACATTGAACCAACCTCTACACTGTTTCTGCTCCAAAACAGGATCATTTCTGCACAAAAATGGACTGGTGGCCGGTCGGCCATAAAAAGTGGTTGCCGGCCACTCAACTAGCCGGTCGGCTAGTGAAAGTGGCCGGTCGGCCACCTGCTTTTCAGAACTTCTGGTTTTGTTGTAACCGAGAACAACAGAGGCACAGCAATGTATTTGCAAGAAAATGTGTGTATTGCCACACTCGTCATCATTTCTCAAGCTCAAAGGAGTGTGGCGCTTGGCGCTCAAGTCACCAACCAAGCATCTCAATGCATGATGGCCCAAAATCCAAGCTTGTACAAACTTAGTGAGTGCACACATAAGACTCAAAGTGCCTCCACCCTATCATGCATGATCAAGGGTGACGGCAACCAAGAAATGCAAGATGTTTCATCACTATGAGTATGAAACGTCCCACATTTCTTGTGTTTGGATTAACGTCCGATCCAAACACATGCAATCCAACATGCTTATCATAGTCATGTTTTACTTGGCTCATTTTTGTTTATACATTTTAGCTTACCAATTAATCCCTTAACCGGTTAGGTCCAATGTGAAAGTCCTCTAATGGGAGGGGTCAACCAAAAGGGTGGTTTAGAACATGAGAGGGAATATGTTTTTGACTAGGAGGAACCCTCAAAAGAGGGTTAAAGCCATTTGAGCACAAGCCCTACTTCATGCTTAAACACAAGCTTAAGGCCAAACAACCCTCAAATCAAATTGAAAAATGAAGAAATGGGGAGGTTGCTGATGTTTTTAGTGCTGAAGTGGCATGACAAATAAGGCTATAACACGCAAACAACTCATGTACAACATGTTAAGAGCCCAAAATATTGAAACTAGTGAAGGACACAACACTAGAAACATGCAATACAATGCTCAAATAATCAAACCAGCTATGGACAAACCTAAAACATGCCAAATCAGTGGCCTAAACATGTTGAAATTAAGGCACAAAAGAATAGAAGATCATGCGCACGTGCTGGCTCACAAGTAAGGCATAAGGTACAACTCTCAAAAGCAATTAAAGAGTGATATATGTGAGAGCTTGACAAAGGAATATGCTCTGAAATCACATGCTAAATGATGATATATCATGCAAATAACTCAAACAAAACATGTTAAGAGCCTTGAAACACAAAGCTAGTAAGGGCCATTTACACCATAGCTATACAAAGCAAAGCACATGTGACCAAGACCACTTGAAACAGAGTTAAAGCATGTCAAAGTAAGGCCAAAAACATGCTGAGATAGAGTTAACACAAGCTAGAACGATAGGATAAAACATCGAGCACACTAGGCTAGTAAGTAAGATTGCACTACAAGTGTAAGAAACAAACAAGAGGTGCTCCAACCAGCCAAAAACAGAGTTATATCATGTTAAAATAAGGCCAAAAACATGCTTGAACTAGGCTACAAAGAGGGAGAAAAGCATGCTCAAACACTAGGCCATCTACACATGCAAACAAGACATGGGGAGGGGGACCACCCCCTCCTATTTAGGACCTCAAAACCAAATTTTTTCCACTGAAAATCCTCTGGATTTTAGTGGTTAAAAGGTCAAAAAGAGGTTGTTTGAAAAGCCTCAAAAGATGGCATAACTTTTAGCAAATAAGTAATAAAAGGGGGGTGGACCACCCCTAACTCCAAGAACACTTTAAACCATCATTTTTAAGCCTCAAAAATAGAGGTTTTTGCAGTTGGGAACTAGGCCAAAAACAGCATGCAAAGGTGGCCAAATAATGGATTAAAACAAAGCTTAAAAGAGGCTAAGGACTTACTCTTGAAGCACAGCAACAAACAGGTCTTCTTCTGAGCCAAAACCAACTTTAGGAACTTCAAACAAGCCTTAAGGATCCTCAAAACCAAGATAGGGATGTTTTATCAAGGGGTTGTATGCAAAATCCTAAAGAAAAACTCACTTTCAAACACAATATATATAGAGAGAGAGAGAGATAAATTTCAGCTCTGAAATTTTGTAACCCCCAAAATGGGGGAGAGGCCTCCCCTTATATAGAAAATGCAAGCCAAAGCTTGCCTCCATCCCTCCATACATGTGTATGAAGGATGGCATCAGTGACCAACAGTTGGCATAGCTGGCACATAAAATATCTGAAAAGGGAGAAAAATGGTCGTCGGCCACTCAAGGTGGCCGACCGGCCACCTCCCCTAGCCGACCGACTACCTCCTCTGGCTGGCCGGCCACCCAAGGTGGCTGACAAGAGGCACAAGTGGCCGACAAGGGCCAAAAGTGGCCAACAAGGCCTCTGCTCCCTCCAAGCAAAGGGGTACCAAGGTTTGGCCCAAAAACAAGGCCAAAACACAGAGAGTTTAGAGGCTCAAAGACAAGGCGCTCGGTCGAGACCTTCGGGCACTCAAAACGAGCACAAACATGCATGATCATCGCATGCGCGTACGATGACGTCTGAGTCTTAAGGTCGGTCAAAAATGGGATGTCTACAACTATATGTGTTGGAGGATATGTTGTGTCCTACCACAGTGACCGCCTTGAGCCTGTCGTTCATTCATGCCCTGAAGGACATGACCGGTATGCGGGCATGTAATTGGGCAAAGTTGACACTGTAATTCCTTGTCAAAGGTGTTCGGAAGTACAAGATGAAAGGTCAGCGTGAGACTACTGGATGTGTTTTCCTTCTGATGGTAACGTAATCGACCGTTTTTTGTTTGTACCATGCCGATTACATATTTCATCCATTGCTGTCCATATGGTTCAATAAAATGGCAGTCGTTGCGAAATACAAAGTTACTTGTTATTGAACATCATGACAAATATACTTGTACGGGCCACATTTTTGTAACTAGAAAGAGCTTATCTTCTTAACCGGAAAGGTGCATGGGGATTCTTCCATCGAGACACATAAACACATAGATATGATTGTGTTGTAAGTTGTATGCATCAATAAGTCCTTCATTCGCAAGAAAAAAGGTGTAAAACATAGGCACCGTACCATTGTCAACTGCAAACTTCTATGCCATCAACAATTTTTTCAAATCACAATTTTCTCACTTTACATTGTTAACGAATACAGATTGTTTTGCTCGAAAATGTATACTAAACATCTTTTCCCCCTTATAATGAAGCTATTTTACTTGGATTATTTTGCCCCTCCCTGTAAAAGTACGTCGGCTACTACACGCTCCATCTCTCGGCTAAATAATTAGGGTGATTCCAAAATACGAAAGACGCGGCGACGTATAGAAAGGAAGCAAATGTTGGAGCAACATGAGGTAATCAACCCATTCGTTATGTACATTTGATAGCATTGCCCCATCTGTGTTATGGAAACAGTGACAGACTTAATTTGTGTTCCTATGATTAGGTGGGTCTATTTTTCGGATTGTACGATTCGCGATTCCAAACATACGATTCGAATCGATTCTGTAGGAAATCGATTTGAACAGGTTCTGTGAATCAGAAAAAGCTATGAATCGTAGCTGAATCAGCAAGCCGAATTGGTGAATTGTCAATCCATTCGACTTGGTAAAATTGATGTTAGGCTAGAAGACTGCATTTAGGTTTTTTATTGTTCAACAAGGGCTGACATGCCCTTTTTAAGGTATTTCGGAATTTATGATTAGCGTATGCCATATTTTCACTTTCTCCCTCCCTATTTACTCTCAAATACTCAAACTTTTGCGGGAAAAACATGAAGTTTCCCTCTGGACAATATTGTAGCCTTACAAGTTCAATTTTATGTACTACTTCCGTTTATCAAATGAATTTTGGTTAAGCCATGAAGTCAGATTTTCTGAAAAGCTTGAAGATTTTGGTTTTTTAACCTTGTAAAAAGGTCAAAACATTGTCGTTCAGTTATTGTTAATTAGTTTATAATTGAAAGTTTGTCTTTATTTGTCTAAATAGGAAAAGGTCAAGTGGTAAACATGGGATCGAGTGTGAAGTTTTTATCCATACCAGATGAGCATCATTTACAACAAAAAATTTGTTCATTTCAGACAAATGGAGTAATTAATTTTTATTAGATATATTTAATATGTAAGTGTGTACATATACATTGTGTGCAATTTAAGAAAGCTGACCGAAACTTTACGATTCACAGTTCAGATCGATTAACGATTCAGTACATTACCATTTTCATTCATGATTTGAATCCCGATTTGACAACTATGTTAGGTGGAGTTTCATCCAATAATAGAGGAAAGCAACGACATTGATGATGCAATCGACGCACACCATGTGTAACAACCCTCATACTGTTTACCGATTAATGACTGATTTACCGTTAAACTGAACTGATTATGACTGATAATTGGACTGGTTAAGGTAATGAACTGACTGATGAAAAACTGGAACTGAATTGACTGAGTATATGTTAGTTAAATTGCATTCTATCTGTTTGACTGTATGATTATCTGTTCATGCTTATATGTTTAGACTGTAAGTTGAAGGCCTTATCGGCGGCCGAATCTAAAATTGATTGGTGTTTTATGACCCTCTTAATTAATGTGATTTTATGGTATAATTATCTGAAAATTTATTAGGCATGATTAAATTGGATTAAATAAGCTAATTAAAGAGTTAGGCGTAATTACTGTATTGCCACTTAAGTGGCCCACTACTTGGATCATCCTTGATTCTCATTACACTCACACATACATATTTCATCAGCTCATTTTGAGCTCACCACCGACTAGAGAGAGGGAGGTAGGGAGCTAGAGTGAATTCACCTTGAATTCCTTGGAAACTTGAAGAATTGCTTGTTAATTGCAGTGTAGATTGCTAATTTGACCTCCTAGTCTTGCATTGGAGACCTAAGGTAGAGTAATTACCCTCTTGTTCATCTTCTCCATGCATGATTCATGCTTCATTGTAAAACTAAGTCATGTTTTGGTTCACTGTTGTTGAATTGAAGCTCAATCTTTGCATGCATGTTAGTATTGTTGGATTTTGAGTTGAGTTCATGGCAAAATGTTACATGCATGTTCACAATAATGTTTAAGTCCATGATTTCATCATGTTTTAGAAACAATTGGCTCCTTAGAGCATCAAAGTGAAGTTTTGAATTGATTTGAATTCATGTATGTTTGCATGTTCCCCATGTTCATGAAAATGGTTGGAAATTGGGTTTGAATTAAACACCCTTGGGCTTTGATTTCCTAAATTGAGTTTTGAAACATGTTATTCTATGTGCTTATAAATGTTTTTCCAGAAAATGAGCCCAAGAGGATCGGTTTTGATGCATTTTAGCTTGGTTTTGAACCTGGAGCTCGAATCTGGGATTTCCAGATTTCAGTCGTCCGCTCGAGCGGGGGAAGTGCCGCTCGAGCGGGAAAATCGAGCTTCCAGCATCTTGCACTGTAGAACAGTACGCTCGAGTGGAGTATTGGGCGCTCGAGCGGAGGACTGGACGACACGCTCGAGCGGGCGTCGAGCGGAGATTTCACCCTTCCAGTACTTTCACAGTACGCTCGAGCGGGAAAGTTTACGCTCGAGCGTGTACCTTTGTTTGCCTGTACGCTCGAGCGGGGAAACCTGCGCTCGAGCGGGACTCTGTTTTTCTGAAAATTCTGAAAATGCTTTTAAATGTGCATCTTTGCATCCTCATCCCATTCTAGGCATTCTTAGGCCTAGTTTAAGGCATCTTGTTGAGGATATAGATGTAGAACACACCGAGGCATTAGGGATTAAGTTATGATATTTCCCAACTGTGTAGCTTAGTGTGTGTTCAATCTGTTAACTGTGTAGGGTTGGTGACTGGGGAGATACGCTCTAGCATACTGTAGCCCAAACTCTGTGAGTAACAATTGTGTAAAGATATGTTCAACTGATTATCTTTTGAATACTGAACTGAACTGTTTACTGAACTGGCATTATTTACTGAATGAATGTATGTCCTTTATTTCTGAACTGTACTGTGGCATCCTTAGCACCTACTGTTTACTGTTACTGTGACAGAATTCTCTGTCGGTTCCCTCGTGGAGCCACTACTGTTTACTGACTGATGGCCATCATTACTGTTCGGTCTTTTAAGACCTACTGTTACTGATATGCTAATGGATGTACCACATATGACTGTTTACTGTACTGAGCAACTGAAATACTGATTGAAATGAACTATTTTCATTACTGTAAGGACATTCATTCTAAACCCCTTTATGCTTTATGTTATTCACTGGGCTTTAGCTCACTGCTCATATATATATGTAGGTGTACAGGCACCAGACCGCGGCTAGGAGCGTCAGGGTAACTCCAGTTTTGTCAAGCCAGCCTTTGTGCCTCACCGCGAGGTTCCGAGCCTAACGTGTTAAGGCTTAGGGGTGTTTTACAATTCCCCCTTTTGTACTGTTTCACTATTTTGTATAGACTGAATGTTTACCGTACTGTTATCTAGGGTTGAGTCCCTAGTCTGAATGACTGTAAATATTGTGCATACCGTTCTGTACTGTTTACGTATAAATGTATGAAAACTCTTTTCATATAGACTGTCGCAGCTCATTAGGCATTGTTTATTTACTGTTTTGGCTTCCGCCAGGCCCTGTACTCTGTTTTACTATATTACTGTCCTGCAGGCCTTCGGTAATCTCGGATTACTGGCCGGTTACGGTGCTAAACCCATAGGGCCGGGTTTGGGTCGTGACACCATGTCAATAACAAACAGAAACCACGGATTGATGAAGTTCGTTTACGCATGTTGAGTCCGAAATTGGTGAACTGAAGGAAACGATGAAGCAAGTGCTTCACAATAATGCGGAAATAAGGGACATGTTGCTCAATTTTCGAGGGAAGGAAGTTGTTGACAATGCAAAGGTAAGCAAAAGCAATCAGTACACATGCTACACACAGTTTACAAAGGTTACTTGAAGATGAAATATCGTAGTAAGTTAATGTATGTGTTTGTGTGATTAGGTGGAGTCGACTGAAAGAAATTGTAACATTGACATATCCTCCAACATTGGTGAACTGAAACGAATGCTGAACCAACTGGTTGCAGCTATATTGTCTGGGAAACAACTGTTTAATGAACAGACACATATTACTGAAATGAAACAAATAATGCAGCAAGTGCTGGAAGGTTTATCGGAAACAGCACAACTGTCTCGCGCAGAGAAAAAGGGTATTCACCCTAGCGTGGGAGTCAAGTTGCATGACGGCGGCGTGGTCTTCCCAAATTATTATGGTAGCCCAATAGAGGGTAATCTTCAAGATTTACAGGGGGTGGATTGCGAGGAGAATAATATGAATGGAATGTTGTCCAATGACATAATTGATACGCACGTTGGACAGTTGCGTACCGTCCAAGAAGTTGGGGACACGCACAACAATCGTGGCCTTGCCTTGGAGGAAACATACACAAGCAAAGAAATCAAATCTCTTTCGATTCAGTTTCTGGCCATCAAGAATGTTACAAAAGAGAGTGTATCTTCCTTTGATGATTTGCAAACCTTGTCTCCAATGCGAGGAGAAGCAGACAAAGTGCATACTTCTACTGGTAAGATTGCCCAAACATTGGGAGTGGGACAAATTGTAACAGGCAGAGGAAAGGGAAAAGGAAGAGGTAGAGGAAGAGGAAGAGGAAGAGGAAGATGTGTTGAAGCCACAGACGTAGGAGATATGCATTCATGCAATGATAGAAAAATAAGGACTCGACTTACTGCTGAAAAATTCCCAAGTCGCCACATCACTTCACCTTTTGTATGTTTCATTATCAATTGATGCCGACAGCATTACTGATCATAATTGAACCATTATTTGTATTGTATTTTAATAGTTGTTATTCTAGTGCAAGTTTGTAGTAACAAATGTTGTACAATTGTCTTACAGATTTCGGACAAAGTCCTGTCCAAACTACACAAGTTGGAAAAGCGGTTTCATTCAGTGGTTAGACATCGCTTCACCAATTTTAGATGCACAAGGATGTGTTATGTAGTTTGTAAATTTATTTTATGAACTGTGTTCAGTTACTTAATTGTTTATATTAATAGGAGGAGTTGATGTTACTTGATTGTTTATATTGATAGGAGGAGTTGATGGTACTGGAGAGCATAGAGGTTTTATCAGCGGCCGAAGACAAAGTTGCTGACTCTGTACTTGACGACAGAAAAAATGAAAGGTACGGTTGAGTTTACTACTTGCAATTAACCTGTTCGGTAGTATTTGTGAAATAAGTTTGAATTCCATAATTTTCATTTGTCGTGCTATGTTTATTTGATTTTTGTAGCTATTAGTTCCTTAATTTTTCATTGGGTATGATTTTGATTTTCATATGATGGGTTTATGCATGTCGTATGTGGGATTTTCTTTGAATTTAATGCAGTGGCCTAGGGAAAGATCACTGGCTAAATTTCCTGTCTAAAGTTTTCTTCTCTTGGTCTTATCCTGTACACATGTAGCTATTGGGAAAATTGTAAATCACTGATATTTTCACAAAATATTTACAAATTCATAGAAAATTTTATAATTTTAATTATTAAAATTAATAAAGTTTACCAATGATTTGCAAATTTTTTTTGAAAACTTACACTGAAGTGCAATTTTCCCTAGCTATTTTCTTCTAGTCTGCTTGCATTTTCCATTTTGATCATTTTGGGATATTGTTGGGTCCAGTTTGTAAAATACATGTGGTTTTTTTTTACTGGCTCACCTGTAAATGAGCATTTAAATTTTCACATATTATTTTAGCAAATACTATTGAACATATCATAAGTTGTAATATCTAAAACTTTTTCTTTTCTTTTCTTTTTTGAAAAACTTAAAACTAATCTTAATTGGATTGGAGAGTAGTAGAATCAGGAATATCTGCCTAGTTCTACAACAGAAAAAACTAATCTTATGTTGTAGAGTTAAGCCAAATATTTAAGTTTTACTAGCCTCTAGGTTTGTTCTTACTGGTTCATGGATACATTTAATGTAGGGACATTGTCGTGTCTATGAATCTTCATGATATGCCTTGCAAATGTGCTACCCGACGTGACATGCGCACGCTTAAACCAAGGGCATGACTATCCGACACTGTAAATCATGGCATCTGACAATGTTATTTCCACTATATTTGCATGATGGGCATTTCCATGTAGGGACACTGTTATTTCGTATTAGATTTAAACAAATTGCAAACCTTATTTAGCAAGTTGCTTCGTCTGTTACAATGTTCCAGCCAATCAACTTGGTCGCGGTTCAATTGACTAACAGACAGCGGCAAGTACACAAAGACGGGAGGTATACTGCGTGGTTCTTTCCAGTACATCTATCGGTAAGTGTTTTAGGTCGATTGTTTATTGTAGATGATATATTTTTAGAAATCTTTGGCTGGCTGAACTTTACACACCAAACATGCAGACTTTGATACTAAATCAAAAAACTCAACCTCTGAACCATGAAAATATCGTCAAATCATATTTTGGACATGACAGATATACTGGTGTGCTTGATGCATGTAAGAAGGTAATATGAATGTCCATCCCATTGAAGCGAGTAGATTTATTATGAATGTTGGTAATATGAATGTCGATCCCATTTACATGAATGTCAATGTAAATATGAAAGTGCGTAGATGTTCACATGCCCTCTAAACAATGTCTTCACTTGTGTTTATGTATAGATTTACATGCCTTTCAATTATAGAGGAGTACATTGGTTATGCGTACAAATAGATATGATAGACCGTGTGGCGTACCTATTTGACTCATTGGCATCCGCTATACTAGACACCAACAAGCTGAACACGGCAAAAATGTTAGTATGCCGTGCTGAATTTCATAAATCTACTTCCACACTGTGACATCCTTCACATAAACTAACTGTCTCCTTCTGCAACAGGTTCAAACAATGCATGTCTTACTGCAACTACAGTTTGGAAATAAATATGTTGTAGACGTGTGTACCTTTGACGTCCGCATGTTAGAAAAAAGGCCATTACAACAGCTAGACGAGTAATCCACAAACCCTGCGTCACATTTACTTGACTCCTGAATGACTCATTTAACAAACCTGCTTATATTTACGAGAAACTTAATGTTACATTTCATTTGTAGCACTTTCGACTCTAGGATGTTTGTGATCAAGTACATGCAGCGACCTGATATACCCAGCGGTCTACACAAGGTACATTCTACCGCTTCATTTCTAATTGCAAAATAAATTTGTTTATTTTATACCGCTGTAACTGTACCTGTACCTAATTTCTGTTATTCGCTTTCTCTACATAGTTTCATCCTTTTGTGCATCAAAAGTTGGTGCTTGACTTCGTTATGGATGTGAATAATTCAAAGATCGACGAGTATCTTTCGTGCATGTGATTGATTACAATTACAACAAATAGGACAGTGACTTTATCATGGCCTGCCAGTACGAGAGTAATTTGGATGCCCAACCACAACTGGATTACTGCATCAGCTTGTCATGATAATTTTTAGGTTGCAACTATGATAATACTAATTTCCCATGCATATGGATTGTACACATAATGCCGATGTTTGGGACTGGAACAAACAACAGAAAGAAGTAATGTTTGTTCGCTTTTATCATGGCCTGTACGTACTTACGCAAATTGTGCATATGTTGGATGTCACAACTCCATCGATCAGTGGAATTATGGGTACAGAACAAACAATGCAATGTGATATTTGTCCAAATGAATATAGTAATGTTTGTCCAATGCAATGTGATATTTGTCCAACAAACAATGCAAGTTGAAAATAGTAATATTTGTTCACTTTTACCACATGAATTATGTTTGTTTTCTTTTTTTGAATGCCATAATTTTGTCCAAAAGAAAGCAAAAAAAAATCCCACAGAACAAACAAATAGCAGTGACTATAATGCATCAACAGGGGTCTATCTGTCGACAGGAATTCATGTGGTCAACAAACTGTTGTAATTCTCCTGTTGAACCACCTTACTATTATGTTTCCAACTGTCCCTGCACATTGTGGACTTCACATCGACAGGCCAAGCTCTGTATTTTGCCAATGACCATTTCTGCAATTCACCCAGTTAGTCCATGCAATATCCTCGTAACTGCTGCACCAAATGGGCCCTCACGTGTAGTTAAACTAAACCCCTTTCATATGTGTAACTGATGGACTCTGACATTGACTTTGGCACATGTCATGTTGTGGTTGATCCACGTGTCGACGGGCACAAACAAGTACAAATTTTATACTGCAAACAATAACATAACACCAATTCCTAATCATTCCCAACTTAAAGCATGTAAAGGAGTTTGTTTGGTATTACAACTTAGAAGAAATATAACATTTCATGCTCAAGTCTAACTATAAATCATGCTTATTACTAATGGACAGAAAATCGACAACAATTTCAAGTAAACAATTAAACCAAAGTTACCAGCCAACCGATTCAAACTGATTAAAATGCCTGAGAAGTAGAACTTGGATACTGATTCAAATAAAGAACATGCACCTAATGAGAGGACTTGAAAGTCCTGCCACGGGTGAATTGCGTCTACAAGCCACTGCATGGACAATCCAATTACGAAACTACGAAACACGTTTTAATAGTACAGTATGTGTACATGTACGACTATACATATACGACTAGGAACCGATTTAAAAACAAAACACGAAACTGGAATATGTTTGCTTTAGTGCAATACTTATATCGTCAGTTGGTTGTGAGTGTGAAAGTGGGCACCTGCTTAAAGCAGGTTGAACTTAGTGGTGCCCATATAATCGTGTGCCACACCAATGATGGTACTCGGAAGACTCTGCTCACGCTAATGGTAACCTCAATGGTCCGATACATAAGAAGAGAACTGATTTTTCTTCTCTTCAACAAGTTGACCTTCAAAGAACCACAAAAGGATCTTGCTTGGACATGGTTTGATGCCATGAAACATTGACGGAATGTACAAGTTGAATATCTTCCATACAATACAGAAGAACATTGTGGGTTTGAACGATACGATTTTCACAAGAACCTGTTCGTTTAATGATAAAGCTACTCATAAATTATGCAAGAATTATAAACTGCTTAACTTGTGTTGCTCATGATGTTGCCCTATCTTCGGCCAACATCGTCAGTTTTGATATCCGTACACTCTTTTTGTGGCCCATTATTGCATGATCCCACACTTCAACCCCATAATTAAAGTGTAACTGCCCCCTGATTTTGAATCTTCCAGCTCTGCCAAATATTAAATGTATCATGTCAACCTTCCTTTCAACTCTCAAGTTGCCTCGGCTGTTAAATGTTCCAGCCAATAAACTTGGTCGCGGATCAATTATTAACGGACAGCGGCAAGTAAACAAAGATGGGAGGCATACTGCCTAGTGCTTTCCAGTATATCGGTCGATAAGTAAGTGTTTTACGTCGGTTGTGTATTATAGATAACATATTTTCAGAAATTTTTAGCTGAATGGCTTTACACACTAAACATGCAGACTTTGACACTAAATACTCAACCTCTATACATGAAAAATATACTGGTGTGCTTGATGCATGTGAGAAGGTAATATCAAGGTCCATCACATTAAAGCGAGTAGATTTCATATAATGTCGATCCCATTAATATGAATGTCAATGTAAATATGGAAGTGAGTAGATGTTCGAATGGCCTCCAAACAATGTCTTCACTTGTGTTTATGTGTACATTTACATGTCTTTCAATTATAAAGAAGTACATTGGTTGTGGGTACAAATAGATATGCTCGACCGTGTGGTGTACCTATTTGACTCATTGGCATCCGCCACATTGGACACCGACAAGCTTAACACGGCAAAAATGTTGGTATGTCCTCCTGAATTTCACAAAACTATTTCCAAACTGTGACATCCTTTACATAAACCAATCCTTGGAAGGGAAACCACATAGAAGATATATAAACGGAAAATATGTGAAGGAGTATTATCCAACCATGTGAGAAACTTTGAAGGGGAGTTGATTACTTCATAACAATGCACAAAGGTAGAAAAATTGCACAACAAAATAAAAAACCATACAACAGACCATTCAAAAACAGAGTATTGATATTCATTAATGACCAAGTCTGCACAATGGTTTGAAAGATAGCACACATTCTGTGCAATACAAAAAATATATATATGTATATATATAAACTAGTCTAGGATTTGGGGAAGAGAATGGCTAGAACACCCCATTCTGATTGAGCATCTGCCAGCATGGCTTGGGCTTGGTCCAACTCAGCTTTAGTTGTCTGAATTGATGCAAGACCATGTCTAATTTGGGAGAGCATCATCCTTGCTTCTTGATTAAGCTGGTCATGTTGCTGCTGCAGATGAGCCTTTCTTTGCCGGACAGAGGCAAGTTCTGCCATGAGTTTGGTTTTCTCAAGTTCAAGTGCTAAGTGTGGCTCAAGAATGGATGCAGAGGTTTGGTGGCTGAGTTTGAGTGAAGTAGTTATGATACGGGCTTGGTTTAGGAAATATTTTTTGGTTTGAATATCCTTCGAGCAAGTCTGAACCATCTGTGAAAGGGTTGGCCATTCCGTGATGATCTTGGCCAATTTCTTTAGTTGAATGGGGTTGAAAGGATTAAGGGAGAGGTTTAGAACAGCAGAAAGACAAGCCAAGGTTTCATCAGGTTTGTGGAGAACGATTTCTTCAACTGGGGTGTTAATGAGGTTGATGAAGGTGGTTAAGGTTTGTTGAGTTTCAGTATGAAAGAGATGTAGCCTTTGAGGCAATGGGGATATTTCGTCTAGATGTTGTTCAAGAATAGAAAGTTCGGCTCAAATATCCTGAGATGGAATGATGGCCTATAAACAGTAATAGTTTGGTGAGGACACATGCTGCAAGTAATAAAGAGTAAATAGGATGAGGTTGGAAATGCTAGTACCTGTCCTGATAAAGTGTGCGCAGACAGTTGGCCTTGTTCGGCTGTGGTTGTGGCAGCGGGAGGAGTTGTTTTGGGTACTGATGAAATGGCAGCATCAACGCGTTCAGTCACTTTTTATAGTTCTGGTGAGAGGGAAAAGTCATGAGGACCTTCAAGTTCTTTCGCAGACATTAGTCGTGGAGATGTGTCATGTATTATGTCTGTCCCTGTAAATTGGAGAAGAAGAGCAGCTACTTAAAGAGAAGGTTTTTTTTTTCCAAATGAACAGTCACATTTGTATTTCTATTTACCTTGGTTGTTGTGAACTTCTGGTTGAGGGGATTTTGTATTGTCATCTGCTAGAGAGGATTGGTTGTTGATTGGTTGATTGAAGTTTGGGAATTTGAGGAGTTGGATGCTGATGGTTCATGGCTAAAGACAGAAGGGACAATAATAGGCTCAGTGTCCCCTGGGTAATCAACCTTCATCGGGAGAGCCCTAACTGTGACATCCCTAAGAGCAATAAGAGGAGGTTCTAGCTGTGAAGGATGTTCTGATGCAGATTGTTGTGGCGAACACTGTGAAGGAGGTTGTAATGAAGTTTGTTGAGATGCTTGAGGTGGTGGTGGAGTTGGTTATAGAGTGGGTTCTCTGGGTACATTGGTGATGGGACTAGGAATTGGATGAATGTGTTAAGGAGAAGTGGAAAGATGTTGTGATGCAGATTGTGTACATTGCTGTGGCGAAGACTGTGAAGGAGGTTGTAATGAACTTTGTTGAGATGCTTGAGGTGGTGGTGGAGTTGGCTCTAGGGTGGGTTCTCTGGGTACATTGGTGATGGGACTAGGAATTAGATGAATGTGTTGAAAAGAAGTGGAAGGATCCTCATCATCAGTAGCAGTAAGGAGTAATCTCCTTCTTTTTCTCTGCACAAAAATAAGTGATCAGTCGGGACTGAATGGAAATTAAGATGATGTAAATATATAAAGTGAAGGCATACTTGGTAGAGCTGCCCTAAAAGATTTGATGTTGTTTGGCCAACCATTTGGCTGAGAGGGATATCCCAATCACTTAGGTCTGTACTTATAGCAGGAGTAGTGGAAGGCTCTTCTCTCTTATTCGTCGTGACCTCTGTCTCGACAGGGGTACGGGTGGTAGTTCCTCTCTCTGCTTGTGTCTGAAAGGCTGCCAAAGAGTCTCCCATTAATTTCGGAACTGAGGGGGTGTTTGTCTGAGTAGTTGGATCCATTGGAGCCTTGCCTTTATGTTGGACCCTAACCAATGGTTCAGCAACAGGCCCAATTTTGGCTGTCAAAGGTCAAACAAGTTAGTGTTGTAGAGAGGAAAAAAAAAAAAAAAAGAGGCATGAGACAATTAGGGATATGAAGTTTATGAAGGAAGGATACCTGCAGCCTTAAGCTTAGAAGGCGAGGATATGGGGCCCTGATTATCAATACAAGTATCGTGAAAGTAGGTTTCAAATGGCTTGCAGAAAATAATGGCAATCATAAGTCCCCACCAATGGTCAAAAACAGTGGAGCAGTCTGAAGCAGGTTTGAAGAAGAAGGGGCCAAAATCTTGGAAAAGTTTGGTGTTCTCTGTTAGAATGGATTCAGCTTGCCTAGGATCTTTAAAGTAGATTCTGGACCCAATCTCCTCATGGATGGTTGGGTGGAAATAAGGATAAGGGATACACTGGGAGAGACCTAATTGCCTAGACCATTGATTGGGACAGTATGTCTCAAAACTGCAGTTGGATATCTTGGTGGAGGATATGGAACAGCCAACCAAGGCATGTCTGCAGGTGAGAATGTTTCTCCAAGTCTCATTTTGTGCTTGGACTTGCTTATTGTCTAAATCACAAGGGTCTATGAAGAGGAAGCGAAGTCTATGGAGGAGAATTGAAAGTTTTGAAATGGCATGTACAAGTTGAAAGGTCTCTTCAAAGGAAGGTTGTAAAACATGGTAAGATAATTTCTGAAAGTGATGATGGGTTGGCTGTTATAAGTGAGCAATTGCTCAGCATAGGAGTGGAAAACTGGTTTCAAGGTGTTAGGTGGTGGGGATCATGCCTCAGGGAAATAGGCATATAACCAGGCCTGGAAGAGCCAGAAGAGTCCACCATAGTTGCCAGAAATCTTCTTGTCGACAAAGGAAAATAGGGCCTTGTAAAGGGTGGCAAGAAGATAAGGAGCTAAAGCCATAACTTGGCCATCTTGCATACACAAGGCAAGGGAGAGGTATTCCTTCGTGATCTTGTACCCAGGGACACAAAAAAGAAACTGACAAAGCCAAAGTAAGTAAAAAGCAGTTCTTTCTTTGTCCTCGACAGGGAAACCAGGCTCGCCTTTGTATTTTTCGGCGAAATCTGTATAGCACATGTCAGTGTTTAAAGTAAAGGTCACTTTTGGAAGCTCAAGGAGAGCATGAATTGGATTGCCCAAGATTGGGAGACCAGTCAAATAAGCTACATCTAAGATGGTAGGGGAAATCATACCAAAATTGAGGAGTAGGGAGTTACAAGATTGCGACCAAAAGCATGCAACAGCAGCAATCAGCCCTTTGTCCATGTCATATTTTTTAGTCGACAGTCTAATTGCTTCACTAATGCCCTGGTGCTTCCATACTTCAGCATCATACCTTTAATTCTCCTGGCCCAGCATCGCCAAACAGAGTCTGGTGACCTCCAGGATCTGAGTGGATTTTTGCTGACATTCCAGTTAGTCCACTTAAGTGTAGGTTCGTTGAGAAGAAGGTTCTCACCATTACCAAGGGGATAGTATGGAGCTAGCTCGTCTGGGAAGTAAGACGTGAAGGTAGGGCCTAGCGTAGCCTTAGCGACAGAGCTTGTGCTGGGCAATAGGGTAATACCTAATTTTAGAGAAGTAATACATGCTCTGATAGGCTGTGGGAAGCGGCGTAGGTCTTCATTGTTGTCCTTAGATGGGGATGGTTGAGATTTTTTGGGCGCCATGGCTTAGGGTTTTGTGGTGCTGTGGTTTTGAACGGCAATGCTTAAGAAGAAGGAGTCCACTCTGAGGAGTTCGAATCAGAGGGAAATAAAGTTGAAGTGGCTTAGGGTTTTGTGGTGCTGTGGTTTTGAACGGCAATGCTTGAGAAGAAGGAGTCCACTTTGAGGAGTTCGAATCAGAGAGAAATGAAGTTGAAGTGGTTTGAAGTTGAAAAGGTGGGTCTTTTATAGCTGACAATGGGGCCAGTATATTTAAATGCTCTCATATTGGGCTGTAGTTTATGTTTGTTTTGGGCCCGTATTAAGAAATTTGCTATTGGACTTATCTCTTGGGCTCAGGGGAATAAATCCTAGGTTAAGTACAAATTGGGCCCAACTGGCAAGTTTGCTGAAAGTTAAATCATATGATATATAACTTGAACAAGGTGGCCATTGTTTGCACCAAGTTTTGCTAGTCTCTGTGGACAGATGGTCTGCTTAATAGAGGACACGTGGCCTAGTCTGAAGGAATGTCCAGCAGTTCAAAGTAGGTTGTCTGTATATGGGTCACCTAGAAGTGATGGGGGCAGTTTTTAGCACCAGCCATGGAGTTGGTGGGCACACTTTCAGGAGGAAGCATGAGACAAAGTAGGAGCCTTGCTTTGTCGACAGAAGTTTCAAACGGTTGGTGGCCATAAAATAAACTAAAGAAAAGGGAGATCGACAGATAGAAGTGGAGGTTTAGTATACTTGGAAAGCCTAGAAGAGAGATCGTGGGTTTTAATATCCCTATACAGTTTTTCTGGCCCATCATTGCATGATCTCACATTTCTACACCATAACTGCCACTGTAACTGCCCCCTGACTTCGAATCTTCAAACTCTGCCAAATATTGACTCTTCCCTATCGACCTTTCTTTTCACCATTCTGGCACATGTCCCTTATCATTATGAGACAACAATCGACAGAATATTGTCCACTAAACATAACCACAATCCTTGCAAACTAGGCCACTGAACCACAACACTTGGCTACTCACTGTAACTGCCCCCTGACTTTGAACCTTCAAACCCTGCAATATATTGAATTTTCCCTATAATTTAATCAATAAATTCAATGTCGGGAAGCTTGTTAATATTTGAAATACCCGTTTTTCTAGACTGTGATGACATAAACACAATTGCTGTCCTACATTTTATATAACCACAATACACAACTTATTTATATTGAAAACAAAATATACATTTCGGGTTTATAATCATAAAAATGGAAACTACTTTTTTTTTCTTTTAAAGTTCACTCATATTTGCAGCTAAATTATGATTGGTTATTTTTAAAAATTCCTCTTTGCACTTATTTTTCCCACATCCTGCCAATAGGTGCTCCATTCAATTGAGGACACATGGCAAGTCCACCTGAAGACAAGGGTTATCAACTAACATTGAATCTTGCATGCCACATGACTTACATGGTGGAGCAGTTACTGGCAGTGATCATGGATTTAGTGGCCACCCTCCAAGAGGAAACATTCGCGAATTGGGAGTCTGTATCTGTCGAGGAAAGGCTAAAAGGACTTGGGCATAGGTGGCAACTTCAAGATATGTACTTCAACAAATACAAGTAAAGATTTTATGTGGTTTGAAGACATGGAAATGACCGTGCAGTCACAAAAGTTGCACATAAGCAGTTGCAGATTCGGCAGATCATGGAATCGTGGGAAACAAGAGCTATAAAGGGCAGAAGGTTTGCAGACAGAGAGCACATGAACAACAACACAACAGCTTACTTTCTACATTGTAACTTCTGAGCAATTTTTTCCCTTCTCCTTTTTGAACCTCAAATCAGCAAAGGTTTATCTTCTATGATTTGTTACCATCACCTCATATGAGAAAGGTCATTCGACTAGTTTACTTTGTTACCATCAGTTCATCGAAATAAGTCTTCATCCTTTTCAGGCATTCGAACCAATACCACAATTGCTTGATTTTCTTCTTTAATTTGTCAACTTTAAATTACTGCTTGGTTGTTGTAGATATAGGCCCACTTTAATTTTACTAACAATAAACCCATCACTTTCATAGTTAACATGAAATAATTTCACAACTCCTGTTCGTAACTCGTAATTCATATAGCAATCGGCATAAAGATAAAGTAAACGAGTTCGTTGGATTACTTTCTCCAAGTAATACCCAAAATTAACTGTCACTTGGATTATATACAAAATGCATGTGCTGGGATGTAATTTTGCAAAACCACATGGACAAAATTCGTATTTTACTCAAAATATAATAGTAATTTACCGAAACAAGTTATAACAAATCAATACGAAGCCAAACACATCGTTAGCTGATAAACCACACCGCAAGAAACCATTCAGTTAGATCCAACCAAATATGAAACACAAACAAGCAACCCGCAATAAGAATGTTGGAATACAGACATAAGCCAATTTTCAACCCAAAACAATACACAGACAATCCATATATATCTCACTTTCAATTAGTTTTCAAATTGACAAGTCACTGCAAACACAAATGACAACATCACTCTAAACAATATGGGAAATCACTATTCCTGGCCTTGTACATAAGTAACGGTGTACCATTTCGTGGCATTGTACGTAGCCAATTATTTACACGTTACGTACAGCAATCTGTGCAAAATGAAAACTACATACATATTTACCATGTTCATCGCAATGATGTGTTTCCAATAGCTAGTACTATCTACCTAATAAATTAAGGAAATAAGTAAATCATACAAATTATACAATTACCTGATTCACCTCATCAATTGTGGTCGAATCATTTTTGCACACTGCTGCTTCGACACTACTTTATTGGCCCACAGGCTGTTTGGAATCAGGAGAAACATTGAAAAATAGTCGTTGTTGCTTAATGTGCGGTGTACTTGGATCCACTAACCCAGGTTTGCAGTTAATGGGCAATGACTCCGCATTGTACTCACGATCAGTGATGCGGGTTGTATCTGCATCTGAGTTACTACCCACTGTTCGGCTAAACCAAACCTTAGGACACGTTCGCTTTGTGTGCCCAATGCATTTGCAATTCCCACATTTTCTTGGTATTCGACAGTTGGACGAGGCCTGTCCTAGGTTCCCTTTTTTCTTCACAAGATCAGGATCTTCTACTCCAAATTGTCGTGGAATTGAATGTTTCCCTTTGTCTCCATACCCATCGTTCAGATTTCTCTCATATAACTCCTTCATCCGGCTCATCATCGGAAGACATGCATCCCGAGCCTCTTTGAAACCTTCCGTTGATTGCAAAGCATAGAAACACATTTCATTGTAGGAAGAACTCAATATCCCATACCGAGCCATCTGTGTTATAGTGCTCTCAATTGAGGGTTGAGGCCATTGCTGGCCATCCTTGCTTGCAGCCCTTGTCTATCTATGCAGTACACAAGTTGGGGGAATTTGCATTAAATTTTCAGCTTTCATAACACATATCATGTGACAGCAAGGTAACCCCAACGACTCAAACTTCATGCAAAAACATCTCATTGCAGCATCACTGGATTGTGTGTTACTATCCATGATCTATCTTTCACCTTGTAATTATGAATATAGTAACATTTCTGACCATCCGGCAAAGGGAACACGTCCTTGACATTTAACTTCCCCTCTTCTAAGATTTCATCACGGAACATTCTAAATATATTTCGGGTGAATAGTTCAGCTCCATGTCTCTCTATATTTCGCAATGGAGTAATTAATACCAGAAAAGTGTTATTTGTTTCAGCATCATCTCCAGCCTCGTTATACTTTATCCTTGCAAAAGCCCGATCATAGTGCCTAACAAATTCATATAGCTTCAATTTGTGTTGGAGGAAGGGATTGAAATAAGCATTCATACTCTCCGAACGCTAAGTACTCTTCATCCCAGCAAAGAAATGTCCACGCATATATACCTCAGCCCACATATGATGCTTCTCATATGTCTCCAACACCCAGTTGTTGGTTTGAAGTCCAAATTTTTCGACCATTCTCGTCTAACCATGCTCAAACTTTGCCTCATCCGTTTCCATGTCCATGCACTTCTTGAAAGCATGTGCAAAACCACTTTTGTGAACATTTGAAACAGCATTTTTCCCAAGATGCCAATTACATAATCAATGTCTTTCGTCTAGAAATACTCTTCTGATTGCCTCTCGCATCGCCTTATCCCCATCTGTCAGTACGGACACAGGTGCTTTATTGCCCATCGCCTCCATAAATGTTTCCAAAACCCATGTGTATGTATCAATTGTCTCATTAGCTAGCAAAACACATGCAAATATCGTGGTCCTAAAGTGGTTAGTCACCCCAGCCAACATGTGAAAAGGTTTCTTGTACGCATTAGTTCTGTAAGTTGAGTCAAATATCATCACATCACCACACTTTGCGTAGTCAGCCCGTAATTTCGAATCTGCCCAGAACAGATTTTGTAACTAGTTATCGTTACACACATCATACTTGTAAAAAAAACGTGCGTCAACATCAAGTTTTGCACATAGGTAAACCAACGCACCCTGAGCATCACCATCCTCAACTTCTGCTCTACGCTTGGCTTGAATATGGTTGTGCAGATCTGTACGGATGAAACTAACATTCTCATAACACCCGGATTGACTTACCATATAGTCCATGATTTAGGTAATCTTCACACCGACGTTGCGCATAGCCATTGCTTGAGCTTTGTCAGTGTTGTTTAAACCACAATGTGACCTTAAATACATCACACAGTGTTGTTCTGCCAATTCATGGTTGTGGTCTACGACGAAGTGAGTCATAACATACTTTCCCCCTTCACTAGCATCTGCATCATACCGTATGTAAAATTAGGCTTTGCAACCTACACTTGTTGGTGCCTTGGGAACTCTACTCTTCTCAGCAGCACAGTCCAAGTATTTTGGTAATCTCTAATATTCCCTTGAACACAACCACAGCCTACTAACAACCTTTCCCTCTTTATTTTTTTTAAATTTGGATTTTCGTGTACTAAATCCCTTGGCTTTAGCATACACATTGTAGAAAGCTTCACCATCTTCGACCGAATCAAATTTCTATTCCAGAATAGCACGTTCAACATCACCAACCATGTCATTGCAATGAGCGTCGTCAACCATTTCTTGTTTCACATTGGCTCTGCCATCTTCAACGTTCATGTTGGTTGCTTCTTCATTGCTTGGACCAGTTTCGTAACCATGATAAGGTTCCGCCCGACTTTCATTGATCAAACGAATGTCATCTGCTTCATTTGGAATGTCATAATCATCACCTTCCCTTTTAATTTTCGTTGGGGCCATACTGCACATGACATTAGTACAAACAATTACTTAATGACCGAAAAATGTTAACACAAACACAAACATGACATTTTCATACGGTTTAATTGTTTGTGTAAACACAAACACTCGCTTAAGAAAGAGAAAGGTTAGTTGCCAATGGAGGGGTTTCCGTTTGAGCGAAGGGTAGAGCGGTTGAAGTTAGCATGGGGGTTTAGTTGAGGGAAAATAGTTGAAGTGCAGAGGCCAAAGAGAGAGGGAGACAGCTCCATACCTCATATCTAGTTGGAGAGAATGCCTTCACTTCAGCAATGGAACCAACACAGCTTTGTAGTTCCGTTGTTGTTGGAAATCGCCCGTTATACTGTTCCCTATATAGCCTCATCAATGGAACCCAGCAGGGGCTTCTCGCTGTTAATGGAAATCAAGGGTTACACTGACTCAACCTTACATAGAGAGGAGAACAGAAAAAGATAGAGACGAAATAGAGAGAGTGAGTGGGATGCAATCATGCAAATACAAGCATCAACCGATTGCTCGGTTTCAACTTTTTCATGATTAAACAATTCAGTGGTCTTGATCAATTATTGCAATCTAACGGCTAAAAATTGGGTTGCATATGGTGTGCAACCTTAAGGGGGTTGCACACTTAAACAAGGCCCTTAGTTTTAAGTGCTGCATTGATAAAATTGAAAACTGAAAATTAAATATTAAAAGTAGAATGTTGATTTTTTTAAGTTGAAAAGTTGTTCGATAAAATTTTAAGTACTTAGCTAAAATAAGTTGTTCAATATGTATAATATTAAATTGAAAAAATATTATTTTTTATTATAGTTTTTAATTTTATATTGTGATAGTGAGTTGATTGTCACACCCCGAACTCGCCCCTAAAAGTTTAGGCATGACCTATTCGGAAACGGACACTAAACCTGATATACATATCATATGGGGCCTAAACGGAAGCATTGTATATATAAAATATCATATAATAACATACAAAACATCCATTGAACTATCACTACTATGCCAGGATCACGAACAAAACATAAGGCAAATAAACGTATAGTGACATACATCAGAGAATTTAGCTATGTACATATATATACAGACCCAGCCCTCAAGATTAGGCGTATAACAAAACATTGAAAGGTAAAGGGATTATATACACTTCAACCTTAGACAGACATACAGGGTACAAAACCAAAAGCTTAGCAAAACTTCATAAAATGAGCTGCCTTCAAAAGTGTCTGGACTCTCTGAGGTTGACAAAAAAAGAATGGATGCCATGGGTTAAGACTGACTTCCAAGTGGAGTGCCTACAGAAACAAACATAATATAAAGTGAGCCAAGCTCAGTGAATAGTAGTACATCAACAATTTAACAATTAACTCGTATTACAATGTACATATTTAGTGCAAAGAGCATATTGTTAACTTTATTCTGTAATTATTTCCAAAACGGCCTTAGGCCTCGTTTTTAACCAGAATGGCTTTAAGCCCTTGAACAAAATGGCATTACAGCCCTTATCAGAATGGCATTAAACCCTTATCAGAATGGCATTACAGCCCTTGTCAGAATGGCATTATAGCCCTTATCAGAATGGCATTATAGCCCTTATCATGTATTTATGAATTCAAGAGGTGGCTCGCACGGATTCTAGAGGTGACTCGCATGGCAGCACTTAGTTCCGTGCAGCACTTTGTTTCATACTAACAGATCATACAGAATGGCCATAGGCCCAGATGTCACAGATTGGCCATAGGCCTCACAACTTTCACAAAACGGCCATAGGCCTCAGTTCACATATGTATGGACTCAAGAGGTGGCTCGTATAGATTCTAGAGGTGACTCGCATTGCAGCACTTAGTTCCGTACAGCACTTTGTTCCATACCAGAAAATATTAGGTCCTCAAGACCGAACAATTCATATCATGCCACAGTATGAATGGGACGAATAAACAGAACGAAATAACCTCATGGTTTATAGCAAGTTAACATAAATGTCTTACGTATATCAAAACATTAACACAAGACACACATATCATTAGCCTCAGAGTTATACAGAGGCACACATCCTTACCATCATTTACTTACTTTCTTTGATTCATGCACTTAATTACATCATCAACATGCGATAACAGAATGCCAATGGACATCATTAGTTATGAGTAAAGCGTATCTTACAGATTAACACAATGGTCGTACGTGTAACAGAGCATTAATAATCATTGTTTACAGAAGTACATGCGTCATTACAGTACTATTCATGAGAATAGACCAACTCACACCATAACATGGGTCCTATAACGATGTTGTTAATATTCAATTCTTTGACGTATAAGGCGATCCGTGGTTCTATCCGATTATTCATTTCGATAATCCCTTCTGAGCAGATATCTATATCATAAAACATGCGTCGAACCAGCCAGATTATACGAGTCCATAATAGGACATTCAAAATATCATGTTCGTGAATGGGGTTTACATTCACAATCCCTTCTTGTCAATCAATTGCACAGTATTAATAATTCATATGTAAGTCGTATACAGAGTCATAAGTAACTTACAGATTATAGCTCATTAATGCGTAACCAGAATGCAAGGTAATGCCAGAGTCATGCCAATGTACACAGAGTCCTTTAAAGTTCTCAGCGATTTCCAAACAACATGAACATTAACGGAATTACTTGCAAAGAGCAGAGAATTAATAAGAATAAGTATTTACGGTAGTAAACATGCGATTGCGGTACTACTACTCACAGTGTGCTGGTGAAGCATTTGTTCCTCCCAAAGCGTGTCCTACATACACACGAAGTCACACATTAATTCTCTTTTCTTTATTACATTGTTTCCTGATTCTCTTAACTTCGACTAAATTTATAGACATTAAAACAATATTAAATACAGATTTTGACAATATTAGAGGATCCAGCACGTAAAACGGAGCAACTCATGTTTTCCAGCTTGGACCGCACGTGCGGCTGTGAGCCCCGCACGTGCGGCAAATTCCCCCGCACGTGCCTTTTAAGCAAAACCCAAACCCCGAAATTTGTCATCCTCCCGCACGTGCGGCCACAACCCCCGCACGTGCAGCGATTGGCCCCGCACGTGCGGCCATGACTCCCGTACGTACGGCCATTCTGTATTTTTCAGTCAGAATTTCTTCAATGGTTCAACTCTTGGTGCATATTCAAGAGGTCCAACATGGAGCTTTTCATTGCTAATTCATAGTTTACAATTCATGTAATTAAAAGGGACAACCACACACAACCTAGCTTGAGCTAGATCTTAAACCCATGAACACATTCACATGATGTAAATCCATAAACCTAACCACCTTACACTTAGTTGTAAGCAAGCATGTAAAATCAACTATAAAGGCAATCTCCTTTACATTCAAATTACATAATTATTCTCACAGATACACATGAAGTCATATACTTACACAATTGGGTTCAAACATGATAATTCAAAGAGCAAGATATAATTCCTCACTAGAGAGCTCATTCAACTTCTACACTCAAGATCATATAACATCAAGAATTTAAACTTACCTTAAGCTTCAATCTCTCTTAATCTTCTACCTTATAGAGTTCCTTCATTGATCCTAGTCTCTTCTCACTTCTCTCTCTCTCATTCATGAGTCAAATGGTTCAAGAACCCATATACAGATCTATACATATCTATAAGACATGAATAAGACAAAACTCAATCGTTTAATCATCCGAAATTGAAATTTCACAGAAATGCTCATTACCTAAAAATTATGCTGATCTCAAATGTAAAATCAATTTCAGATTATCAAGCCTCTAAGGCCTTCAATTTCTGATCCAAACACTTAAATTGAGACAGATACTTTTCTTTTCAACAGATATAGATCTCAAATCATAAGATCCATTGGCTCCAACTTAATTTCACATTGAGCATTTAAATGCACAGAATTAGGAACCGAAAGTATGCCAGAAACAAATATGAGGGTCGGGTTATTACATTGATGGTGGTAGTGGAGACAACGATAGTGCTTATAACACAAATGACAATGGTGGTGGAGATACATAGATAGTAATTGTGTTGATAATGAAGAGGTAATATAGTGGAGATAAAATGATGGTGATAATGATTATTGTGGTGATGGAATGATAGCAGTGGCAATGGTTGTTATAGTTGCTGTTGGGGTTATAGTTGTGGTAAAAATTAGTGGAATTTGGTCAAACTTCCTCATAATAAAATTTTAATGCATTAAAGACAAGCATAATAAATTTTCCTTGAAAAGTCTACCGCACACCACTATTACCAAAATATCGTTAGTAAGTAATTTAATATTTTAAACTCTAAAATGATATAACTCTTTATCTACATGTCGATTTTTAATAAAATTAATATTTTTAGAATCTTCTCATCAAAATTTATCAAATAAAATCTAGGTTGACTATGAATTTCTAAAAAAATAAATAAATAAATTTATCATCAAAATTAATGTAAATAGTAAAATTTTGCCTTATTTCACTAAAATTTTAATATGATTCACAATAAAGTTTGTATAACAAAATAAAATAACTCAAAAATACACTGCCAGAATAAAATTTGACTGTCATTCTTGAACACGGCATGAGCAAAAAAAACATAATATATATTAAAAGAGCAACCATAGCAATTAGAGATGATATTTAATTTAATATTTACAAAGTAGTACAAACACTAGACAGATTACATATAAATGGGGATTGGGGAGGCTGTTGCACCGCCAATAAAGCCTTGGAAAATGTTTGAGGGCTCTAATTTCTGTGGCTTAAATGGCTCAAATTTGTCAAAACGACGTCGTTTTGGCAATTTTGATGTTGTTTTGTACTCAAAACGACGTCGTTTTGGCAAATTCGAGCCATTTGAGCCACAAAAATTAGAGCCCTCTATCATTGTTGTAAAGCCTTTTTCTGATCTCATTTGCACTATCTGAATTGTTCAATTTTTAAAAAATATCAAGTAGGACGTACTTATAAAAATTCAACTTAATCAGGCATTGATATTTCTTTCATTAAAACATATTTGTATCTAAAAAATTGAATGGTAAATTTAATTTTAAGTATAAATCTGAATACAAACATGACTTGATGAAAAAGATATAGATGTCTGATTAATTTAAATTTTTATAAGTATATTTTACTTGATATCTTTTATAATGTTAACAGTTCGAATTATCAAAATGAAACTCCAAAAAAGCCTTATTAGCCACTCAACGGTCACTGTTGCCCATATTGCGCGACAGCCTCCCAAGCTCCATGACAAAGCATCAAATAAAACACTTGATATATATATATATATATATATATCATTACTCAAGTTTTTTTTGGGTGAACGATAGAACATTTTCAATTTTATTGAGATTATCCACAATGTGGAACTCCTATATCACAATTTCTCTCAGATATTTGCTGAACTTCTCTTCTAAATTTTGATTGGTTTAGATTTTAGATGGAGAATAAAAAGTTCTTGATAAGACTTCTCTGGATGATGTTGTTGGATCGATGTAGTTCATCATAGGTTTAATTTCGATAATCTGAACTATTCAATATATAAATATTGTTCAACATTTTATTTCCTGTAAAAAACTAAATTGATCGAATATTGATAATCCGTTAATCAAGTTATATATTTTTTTAATAATAAATATAATTTTAAAAATAAATTATTCACATGCAAAAAAAAAAAAAAATTAACCCCTAAAATCTTATATGCTGTAGAGTTATGCACGATAAACATGTGGCGCAATGTGTCCCAGTTTGGTTTTTGTATAAAGTAAAATGTGGGTTTCTTTCCTGCATGGTATTGATTTTGATTTGTCCCCATTCCTAATTTCAATACTAATGATTTCTTTAATTACTTTTTTGCAATTAATCACTATTTTTGTTGAGATTACCATCTAAAAAAATATTTATTTTTTTTTTGTTGTGATTAATTTTCTTTTTCTTTTTTGGTTGAGATTGATTTTTTAGTTTTTGTTTTTGTTGAAGGTCTTAATTTATTGATCGATTTTTGTTTGTGATTTTTTATTACTTCGTGATTTACAATTCTATCTTTATCTACAAACAAAATGGGTGAATGTTGCATTGTGTGTGACAACACTATGATTTTGAGTTTTTTTTTAAAAAAAATTGAATTTTCAATTCATATTTTTATATTTTTAATGATTTTTTTAATTTTTTAAATTTTTAAATCTACTTAATCTTAATATATTTAAAAAGTAAAAAATTTTGTACAAAATCTTTTAAAAATTTATTGAATACAACAAAATATGGAAATGTATTAAATTTTCTTCTTTTTTTTGTATATTTTATATTTGGTGAATTTTTTTACAAATATTATACTTTTAAGTGCATTTAGATTAGGTGTATTTAAAAAATAAAAAATGGTGTAAAATTTAAAAAAAAATTACTGAAAATAAAAAATACGAAAAATAAAAAATTATTTTTTTGAAAAGAAGACTCAATTTTTTAGAACTAAACATGGGATTTTTTTTTTTTTTTATAGTAAGGCCTTGTTTGGGAAGTTGACTATTTTAGTAGTTTTTGGCTTTTTTTTTTTTTTATAAGCTAAAATATTTATGTTTGGGAAGACGGTTGCATTTTTTTATAGTTAAATGTGATGTTTGTGAGAAAAAAATAAAATGATTATAAATTTAATGTGACATTTTATCTTATTAACTATTTTAATTTATTTTATCTTTTTATATGAATTTTAACCTCAAAAAAATCAAACCTTAACTTCCCAAACACCCCTAAGTGTGACTTTACTTATAGTGGTGAAAGTCGAGAGTTGGGACTTTCATTTATTTTTTTATTTTTATTTTTTTTTATATGTTGGTTGTTCAATTGTGAATATCCACTTAGTTTTAAGATGATACTCATATTTGGTTAATAATTTGTAGGACTCTTGGGAGCACTTGGTTATATAAAAAATTTAAAGTTTATGTTGTGCTGACTTTTTAAGGTTGGATTTCTCTCATGCTAGGATCTCAATATGAAAAAATTTGAGGGATTTATGAAATTCATCATAGATCCCGTTTTGATGATCTAAATCGTTCTTTTCTTGGGACTCGTTAAGTAAAATATTTATGTAAAAAATTAAGATAATCGGATATTGATAACTATATATTTGAATTAAATTTATATTACAAAATATATAATTATTCTTGAAATTATATTTGTCATTTATTTTTTTAAAATAAATATAATTCAAATATATAATTACCGATATCCAATCATCTTATTTTTTGAATGCATATTCTACTCAATGATTCCAAAAAAGTGAACAACATGTGTCTATCAAATTCAAATACTCTTTCAAACTAAAATCCAATTTAAGAGAAATCAAACTCATTTTTATATTTTGTTTTCTATCTAGTGTTTTGTTATTACGTAGATAGTTCTTAATTTACAAACAACTCCTGTGGAGATATATGCCAAATTTGGTTGTATAGATATTGCAACGGTTTTTTTTTTAGGCATTTTCGTTGGACCTAGACTATCTCAAGTCCAAGTTAGACTGGACAGTCCAATCTAACCTTTTAGGCTTACTTTTAAATTTTATTTTGATAATTTAAATTGTTTATATTTTAAGATTTATTAGATATATTATCCTTGTAAAAAATCATATCATCCGGTCACTTTAATTTTTTTAGGGATGATGTACATATGAATCATAAAATATGAACGATTCGGATTATTGAAACGAAACCCATAAATGGATCCAATAGGCCAGGGATTTAGGAGTAATTTTTTGTATGTGGATAAGGTACATATCATGTGGTACCTCTACTATTGTGATTAATTTTGACAGTAGGATTTACTACATTTATGTTCAATGTTTAGGAAACAATAGGGATAGGGGTAGACATTCGTCAGACCAAGCTAACACTACATAATAAGAGATTTTGTATTTGTCCAAGCCTGGTCCTAATATTGGGCCTCTATGTTTATGCAAGCCTAACTCAAAAAATAATTATAAATCTCAAGTCCACCTATCAGACAATATATTAAAAAATAAAAATAAAAAATTCCATAATCACACGTTATATTCCTTAAATAAATATACTGATATCATTATAAATTGAATAATTTTATATATAAATTAAAATTTTTCTTAAATAAATTCATTCACACATTCCCTCAAATGTTAGTGTCAATAAAATCAATAAAGTTAAAATATAGATCCAACAAAAATACAGTATATTTTTAAAATATTATAATTAATTAAGTAATTAATTTAATAGCAGGATGGGCTCGGTTTGGTCGGGTTAGGTTGGAAATATAAATCTCAAGTCTAATCCATGAATATATCAGGGTAAAAATGTTAACCCAACTTGATCCTATTAGTTAAAACATTCCTAAACCCTAAAAAAATAGGACAAGGTTGGGTCGAGTGAGCTGAGCGGGTCAATGGGCTGATGTTCACTCCTAAATAAGGGGCATATACATTTGTGATTGATGAAAGATAATGTCACGTGATATTCTTTTGGCATACAAAAATTTCTCTAGATCTAAGACTAGACAGAAGCCAACCATTTTCTTAGAGAATTCTATTATACGCACTTTATACCATATGAATCTATAGTTACGTTATTTTCTTTTTTAGTTATAACATTATTTTGAGATATTTAGTTATAAATTTTCTATATTTGATTATGACTTCTTCTTTTTTTCCCCTTTAAAGTTATAACTCATAAAGTATAGAATTTTATCATTTTTTTCTGTAATTATAAGGGGCATATGATAGGCATTTTTTTTATTTTTTTTTCATTTTCTTTCAATTTAATGAATGGAAATAGTAAACGACGTCGTGGACAAGTAATTCAATCAAGTCGCTGAGACATTGGCAGATGTACAAAAGCTTTCTTCGGAGAGCATACTGCCCACCACGACATCAATGGCGTCGTCTCTCTCATCAATCCACAGCGCAGGAAACTCCATTCTTTCTCCTTCTAATCTCAAGCCTCGAATCTCCACCTACCACCACCACCACCACCACCACTCTCTCTCCCTCTGCACCTCCGCCCTCCCCAATCACGCCAACCCAAGTCTCGGAAGATCTCTCCGCCGCAACCCACAACCGAAACCACCCTTTCCCCACGAAAACAATCAAATTTCAGAGAGAGAGAACCTCAACCTAGTTCACCCCAGTGCACAAAATGTTGATTTGATGAGTTTGTGCCTAGAAGGTAACATCAATGAAGCGCTTGAATTCATGTCTCGGGGTGTTCCCGCCGATTACACTATTTTCGAAGCATTAATGAATTCCTGTGCTAGTCCCAAGTCGATTGAAGTTGTGAAAAGAGTTCATGAGCTCTTGATTCGATCCCCTTATGTTGGAAATGTTGAACTGAATAACAAATTGATTGAAATCTATGTGAAATGCGGGAGTATGAGAGATGCTCGCCGGGTGTTCGACAAAATGCGCGAGAGGAACTTGGACTCTTGGCATTTGATGATTAATGGGTATGCAATTAATGGGGAGGGGGATGATGGGTTGGTTTTGTTTGGGCAAATGAGGAAATCAGGTTTGCGGCCCAGTGCAGACACTTTTCTTGCGGTTTTGTCAGCTTGCGCTACTGCAGAGGTGGTGGAAGAAGGTTTTACACACTTTGAATTGATGAAGAACGAGTACGGTGTTGATCCAAGGATTGAACATTACTTGGGGGTTATCGATGTTTTAGGTAAAGCCGGACATGTAAATGAAGCAATGGAGTTCATTGAGAAAATGCCAATTGAGCCCACGGCTGAAATTTGGGAGGCTGCTATAAAATTTGCTCGGATACATGGAGACATTGAAATTGAAGACCATGCTTTGGAGATGTTGGCTGATCTTGACCCGTCTATGGCCATGGCTAACACGCTCACTACGCCACCGCCAAAGAAGCAATCTGCAACCAATATGCTTGAGGGGAAAGATAGGGTTGGTCAATTTCGGAGTACAAATCCATACAAAGGAGATGCACATGAGAAATTGAAGGGTTTGAATGGACAGATGAGGGAGGCTGGATATGTGCCTGACACAAGATATGTGCTTCATGACATTGATCAAGAGGCCAAAGAACAGGCTTTAATGTATCATAGCGAGCGTTTGGCAATTGCCTATGGTCTGATCAGTACTCCAGCAAGAACGCCCCTTAGGATCATCAAGAACCTCCGCATATGTGGTGATTGTCACAATGCAATAAAGATCATGTCGAAGATCGTTGGGAGAGAGCTGATTGTTCGGGACAACAAGAGGTTTCATCATTTCAAGGATGGAAAATGCTCGTGTCGGGATTACTGGTAAAGGTGTGGTTCGATTCCTTTGTTTGCTGCTAGATTCTTTTTCTTGTATGCAGCTGGGTAAATGAATATAGTATCTATCAAATGGAGATGACATTTTATAGTCTGTAATATCATCAGAATGTACATTGTGCTTGTTGAGAAATTCTAACAACCCATTCAATGGAAATCAGAGCACATTAACATTGTCAGAATTTCACATTATTGCAGAATTTCACATAAGTTGAATCCACAAAATTTACATATTGAGGACAAATTGAATAGGAAAATGTTTGAAATCCTCATAAATCTTCTACAATTCAACCCACAATGATGTAATTTGACCAATGTCAATTTTTGATTGGAATAATGTTTGAGAGCCACAATTTGTGTGGCTCAAATGGCTCAAAACTGTCAAAACGACATCGTTTTGGCATGTTTTGTGCTCAAAACGACGTCGTTTTGGCAGTTTTGAGCCATTTGAGCCACAAAAATCGTGGCCCTCTACCATTGCCCTTTTGATTGATCAAACACTCAATGATATGGGACCCCACCACCCTTGTCTTATCATTCTAAATGCATTTAATGATATAATTGGACAAATATCAATTTTTGATTGATCAAACACTCAATGACATGGGACCCACCAACCTTGCCTTATCATTTTAGATGCATTTGTGGGTGCAAAATGAGGGTCTCTAGCTTGTTGAATTGAATATATCAAGTTTACTCATAAAAGCAATAATGGGAAACCTGAACAAATCTCAGACATTCCTAACCCCAAATTGTGTTTCATCAATGAGGTTCTCTATATATGTTATTTCACATCTAAATAGAGCTTTAAGAACATCACACTTGTAATGGTTAATGTTAATTCCATCAAAATGACGTTATAGAAGCACTGCTAACTCCATCATTGTTCAAACTACTTATCAAACCTGGATTTCAGGCAGTACAAGATGTTTGGAAAATACCTGGAAAAGCTTGTTTTATTTATTTATTTTTTTGACGACTACCAGGAAAAGCATGTTGAAAACAATAAAGGGCATCCCACTGTAACTGAGTTGATGAAAACAGAGTAAATTTCTCATTTTTTGTTTAGTGTGTCAATCATCCTACAAGAGGTACACAAGACAAATACATGCCACAAAAGCTGTTACATTAAGGTTTGGGGAAGGTAGTGGGTATATGGAGAGACTGATTCCTGTGACTCAACCCTGCACCACACTGCTGAGAGTGATAACACTTGCATCGATCCATATCACGACCTCTAACAACTGGTTCATTGATGGGGATCAAAATGTCCTAAAATGCAATTGAATGAGTTTGACTGACTCTAGTTTTACGGAGTTTTACAGTTGCTTTCAGTCGAGTTTGCTTCGATAAGCTGAATTAGGATCCTCTCAAGCTCCTCTCCATTGCTCCATTCGTGGACCTCTGCCTTGATAAGCGTACGGTTATCGCAAATCGTCTTCCATAAAGGAAAATCCTTTTTTGGCATCACATGGTCTCCCTCTCCAAGCTTCAGACTTGGGCAGTAATCACCTCTCCCATCTCCAAGGTAGATCATTTTTTTCTTCCCTTTTTCAGAAATCGAAGCTTGAATCTGCTCAATCACTAGACCCTGTTGTGGAAAGCACAAAAAATTCCAAAATAATTTATAAATAAATAAATAGAACTACCAGGGGAAGAAGAAAATGAGCCTCTAAACCATAGAAATGTTACAGTGCCTCCATGTCTCTTAACTGTGAAAGTTACTGATGCTTAACACACTCTCTCTCTCTCTCTCTCTTTCTCTCTCTATATATATATACATATATGTAAACTACAGAGATCAGGAAAAAAAATATAATCATTATATAGGAAGTAAAATCAAGGTCCCTCACATTACTATCAAGCACAAGCTTCAAAACAAAAATCTAGGAGCCTTAATTGACAAACTGAATCCTGATTACCGAAAACCTATCCATTAATTAAGGAATTGGGATAAAAACTAAAACAACCAAACCTTTTATCACTAAAATAAACATAAGCTTCTCATAACCTTAGATTATTATTTTTAATTAATCAACAAATAAAGATATGTGTGACATATAAGAAAATAATTATGTGTAACTTGAAAGCATATATAGCTGAATGGAACTAAACAGAATACCTTGCACAAATTGGGAGGGCATAAATGGCAACCGTGAGGGGATGAGACCGAATCATGGTAAGGGCAGATCCTCAGCCTGCCTTCTTCTTCCTCAATGATGCTAGGGTTTGTGATGATCTCCGAGAAACAATCAAATAAACCATAATGCTTCAAGATTGTCTCAATAAAAAACTGGTTCGCATCACTGATTATTCTCAATTCACACCTGGAATAACCACATTCCGTCCAATCATAACCATTTTTTTTTTTTAATTGGTAATAACAAGCTTGCTTCTAAATCCAAAGGGGTTAGCTGAGTGGCATGTTGAGCCATGATAAGCACCTCAGCAAGCATTGGTCACGAGTTCGAAAATCATTAAAAAATGACCCCTTGAGGCCAAGGATTGTGTCCTGTAATTACCGGATATATGTCTAAATGTGCAAAACAAGTCAGAGCGAAGGCATGGATACCCTATTTACCTAAAAACAAAAAACGTGTTTCAAACACTAATTTGCTTTGGCATAGAAACTATTCTTACAAAAGAAAGATTTTCCTATGTTTGATTACAACTTGAAACTAATGTGTTAGTCTTTGTAAAAGTTGCAGTGTTGAAAGTGGTGGTGGTGGTAATATTTTAAGCCCCTTTTGGTTTTAAAGGTAGAATTGAGAGATTAATAGTAAGGGAATTGATAGGGAGGAAATTAAGTAAATTGTATTTATTTTGATGATAATTGTTAGTGTCAGGATTGTTAAATTATTTTTATATAAAATAATAAAACAAATAAAAAAATACAAAAACATTAAACATTAATGTTTAAAAAAAAATGCGCAACATGTAAAAAATTTAAAAAAATACAAAAATTTAGAAAAAAATAAAACAAATAAAACAATAATTTTTACTTAACAAAAAATATAAAAAATTAAACATTAATGTTAAAAAAAATGCCCAACATGTTAAAAAAAAAAAATATCCAGCGGACTAATTTCTAATACCAAGTCCCACAAGCCTATTCTAATCCCCTCCCTCGGGGATTCGTAGTTCAGAGGGGATCACGAATCCCCTCTCAATCTCTCAAAACAGACATGATATTAATAGGTCTTACCTCACTATGAATCTCAATCACCTCCCTATAACCCAAAACAAACGGGCCTTAGATATTTTAGTCGGAAAATATTTTACGCTCAAATAAACCTGTTTTCCATTAACAAGGAAAACATTTTCTCTTTTGCTTGTCATATTACCGATGTTGTGTTTGGTTAGGGAATTTGAGAGGAAATTTGAAAAGGAAAATATAAGTAGAAAAGATATGTGAAATATGAATAAAATATGCCTAAATTTCGTCTAATTTCACGCACTTTTTTTTTTCTTTTTTTTTTCCAAATCCCTTCTCAAATCCCCAACTAAATACGGCGTAAATGGCAGAAAACGATTTCCAAAAAACAGTGATTTTTCTGTGGAAACAAAAAGAGCATAAAAAATAATGAAGAACTTGACAAGTATGAAAACATCATGAAGAAGACAAATTAGGGTAAATACCCAAGAAGAGCATGGGCTTTAGTGATGGCTGCAACAATCCTGGGATTCATAGGAACCCTTCTCAAACACTCTGCAATCTCCTCAATTGTTTTCCCCTTTGAGTGGACCTCCTCCATCATCCTATCCTATTAATTGATCATGATGATAACACAACATAGTAATTATAATAAAACTAATAATCGATTAAAACTCAAATTTACAACTAGTGTCGGTAGAAGAAGTAAATAAATAAAAAATGTAAAATTATGCAGTTTCTCTCATGGAAAATACTAACCATGAGAGAGTTCCAAGGGAGAGTAGGTAGGAGTTGATTGAAGGAATCGGTGAGACCCATTTGCTCCACCACCCATGTGTCGCTGTTGTCTTCTATCATCGTGTGGTCGAAATCGAACACCACTACGGTGCTGCTTCCCGCCATTTCTCACCTACTCAGTCCACGGTGAGCTGTTTCAGATCGGAATGCGCTCCGAAAATCAGAATACTAGTGCTTGTCTTTTGTTGACTTGTCTATTTCTCACTACGCAATGCACAATCAGTAGCCGTAGATTTTTCATCAAAGACACGTGGAGGGTTGTGAGTAGTTAAGAAACAATAGCCGCTGGTTCATCAATTTAAGGAGAAATCTTAAAAAATAAAAATATATATATAGATATATATATATATATATTTTACAGCTTATTAATCAAATACTACTCTGCTGTTTAAATTCATATTCTTACAACTGTACCAAACAAATTAACAGTTTATATTCACTGCTATAAATCATAACCTGTTAACTTATAATCTATAGTCACTTTTTTACGACTTTATCAAACGGGTCATATTTATTTAAGCGGTCGTTATTGGCTCTGAAATGATCTCTTATCGAGCATCTTATGATGCGAAAATATATATTTGTCCTATTCTCTAATAGTTAAAGGTGCAACGCATATGTTACAAGATTAGAAGGTATCAATAAAAGTATCCACTTTGAGAGGGAAAAATCAATTCAACAATAATATTCTTTTTATATGTAATATTATCATTCAGTAACATATTATCATTTAAAATCTTATGTATATATACATATTATTAAATTATTATAGAAGAGATAATTATACCTTAAAATTAAAGTTCATATTATATTATTAATTGATGACACGACATATAACGTATCTATAATAACAAATTATAACTATTGCATTGAATTATTAGGTGTATAACTTTTAAAGTTAAATTAATAGTCATAATTCGTATATCTCACTAGAATATTTCAATTTCTTCTCCTGCCATGTAATATAATAAAATCCCCTCTTTGATGTACTAAAAAAATAATATATGACCAGGCATGGGATTGCTATTTCAAAATTTTTGTTCCATATTTCTTTTTAGTTAACGAGTAAATTTCCTAAGTTTGTCTTTCACCAACTTCAAAATCAACTATTTAATGTCAGTTAACTAGAGTAGGATGAGGGGAAAACCTAGGTGTGTACCATTTCAATCACAGAATGCAGTTATCAAGATTCGACCTCACATCCAAATCCTGGATACAGATCGTCCTGCACTTAGAGAGTCGTCCTAGAATTACTGCACCAAACTCTTGAGGCTCCGTTTGTTTTCAGAGGTAAGATGGAGGGAATTGTTAGTGAGGAGACTGTTAGTGAGAGGACTTCTAGTGAAGGGATTAAGAAAAATTGTGTTTGTTTGATAACCAATGGACTAGTAATAGTTCATATTTGTTTTGAGAGATAAGAATGTGATTAACTATGTGAAATTTCACAAATACCCTGTGCATTATTATCAAATTTGAACTTATACTAACTAAAGAATAAATAAATTTTTACTCATCAATGTTATTCTTCTACTTTTTTTAAATTTTTTTTTTTAAAATATTAAAGAATCTAACAATCAAATTTTTTTTTTTTTGTCAATGTTATTCTTTTTTTTTTTAATATTATTGAATCCAACTACCAATAAATTTTTATTCAATGTTATTTTCTCTTTTTTTTTCTTTTTTTTTTAAATATTAAAATAATCAAAGCAGCTCCAATACCTTTGGCTTATTTTGGAAAGATGGTAAAAAATGACTTTTTAGCTTTTAACCAAGCTTTTGACTTTTTTAGACAAATGATTTAGGAAGTTGGTAAAAAGTGACTTTTGACTTTTTTGATTAATGTTTGTTTATGATGTCAAATCATAATAAAATGACTAAACTACCTCTATTTATTTAAAATATTTACAACTTCACCTATGTAACACATTTTGACCCATGAGGGTAAAATTGTAATTTCACTGTTGGCTAAAAACCACCTTCCCAAATGAAAAAAAAAGACAAAAAAGACAAAAAAGCCAACTTTTAACTTTTGTTACAAACCAAAAAAAGTGACTAAAAGCTAACTTCCCAAAATAGCCCTTTGTCACGTTAGCAGTATGTAATGATTTGATTATATGATAATTACACATTTGACTATCTTATTTTTTTTCTTTGCCTTTGTCACGTTAGCAGTATTCCAAGCAGCTCCAATACCTCCTTGACAAGGTTATTGGTTTAATTAGTTCACACTAGGGGTGAGTAGTGGATATATCGATCCGTTAAAATCGACCGAATCGAACCGATCCGCCGCATTTTGGACGGATGCGTGATGACGAGCGGACGGTTGCGGATTGATTTTCTCTAATCCGCCAATTTGGCGGACGGATGGCAGATTTAAAATTTCTTTGGCCGCAACCGAACCGCCAAACCGCCAAATCGTGAGCACCCCTAATAATTTATAGGACTTTGTATTTTAAATTTGTATAAATATTATGTTTGTGTTTTCAATTGAAAAAGAGTTTAAATATTCTGTTGAAAAAAAGTTTTCAACTTGAATATATTTTTTGAATTGAAAAAAATAAACGTATTATTTATCTATATTTTTTTGTTTTTAAATCTAGCTCTAAAAATAATAAATAGAAAATATGATATATACTGGTTGGTTTTTTGTTTTCAAAAACATATGTAGATGTAACAATACAGAGATATACAATCTTTACTACTGCTCTGTTCATGATTTTGGTGATTTGAATTGTTATTATATTTTAAGAATCACAGATTGTAATACTTTATGTGAATGAATCATGCCATGATTGTAATATGTGGATAAGGCATGCAATGATCGTGATATTCTAAAGTTTCAAACTTTCTTTCTTTGGATAAGGCATACAGTGATTGTAATACTTTTTAAGTCATTGATTGTAATACTTTCTTTTTTTTTTCTTCTTTTTTTTTTTTTTTTGAGGAAGTGCACAAGTTGAATTATATTGAAAATTTATAAAATTTTAAACCGCCAAATCGATTCGCATCCATCCACCAAACCGCCAATCCGCTCAATCCACATCCGCCGGATTAGCGGACGGATGCGGATTGATTTTCTTCAATCCGCCAATCTGGCGGACGGATGGCGGATTGGAGGTTCCGTGGCCGCAACCGACCCGCGCCTACCCCTAGTTCACACACACAGACAGAGACACAGATGAAGAATTAATGAAAGGCCAAAGATATGATGTCTAGCTAGGAAGGAGGAGGAAAAACGCCACGCAATTACAAACAATTTTCTTTTATTTTGAAATAGGATCAGTTGAAAAAAAAAATGCAAAATTAAAATGTTAAAAAACAACTTAAAATTAATAAATATAGGAAAAAAGAAGAGAGGGTACCAGCAGAAACACCATAACTGAGCAAGGTCATGTTCTTGAGGGTAGGAATGGCAACGGGGTGAGGCGGGGCCGGGGATCACCTTCCCCGTCCCCGATTCCCGATTGCCAAAATCTCCCCGGCCCCGACCCCGACCCCGATCCCCGACGGGGAACTCATCACCTCCCCACCCCCATCCCCTAACGGGGATCGGGTTTCCCCGACCCCGAAATATCCTCGATAGTTCTCAACACACACACACACACACAAGAACTGTTCAGATCAACAACCATCACCAACAGTAACAGATACATATATATATATATATATAACAATAGATGCATATATATAACTTTAAAAAAAAAAATTGTTCATCAACGAGAGAGAGAGAGAGAGAGAGAGAGAGAGAGAGAGGGCTTCTGCAGATCGAACCACGGTCTGTCCAGATCCAGATCGTTAGCTTCAGATCGATCGGAGATGAGAGAGATCTGTCCATCGGTAGCTTCATATCACGGTCTGCCCTGCAGATCTGTCCATCTTCAAACTTGTCCTATATACGGGGCTGTGACAAGGTGAGATGAGAGAGATGAGAGACATGAGTGAGGGAGAGAGAGACGAAAGAGATGAGAGACGTGAGAACAGAAGCAGTGAGGGAGAGAGATATGGGAGGAGCAGTGATATGAGAGAGATGAGAGACGTGAGTGAGGGAAAGAGAGACAAAAGACATGAATGAGAGAGAGAGAATAGATGAATCAAAGATAAAGTATATATATATATAATATATAAGTCATTCGGGGGACAAACGGGGCGGGGCTCGGGGCCGGGGCCGGGGCTGGCCGAGACTGAAACATGTATCCCCGTCCCCGGCCCGAATATCATCATGGATTTTTTTTTTATCACCATCCCCGGCCCGTCGGGGGTATTTTTCGAAGAATAACCGTTATATTCGGGATCGGGGGGTCGGGTCCCCATCGGGCCGGTTTCAGATTGCCATCCCTACTTGAGGGGAGCATTGGAGTCAATCTTGACAACACAAGCAGAGTCAAGGACAGTGTATAGTGTTGAGGAAATGGAAGACTGGTTTCTTCTTCCCGTCCTTGTTGGTTGAGAACCTAGTCCTTCCTTCATTAACCATCACGCTCTTGAATGGGTTTACGCGATACTTCTCACATAGATTGGTTTTCTCGTACTTGCAGTAGACACATTCCCCACACTCTCCGTTGAATATTGGAACTACATGGTCTCCCTCTTTCATGTCCATTACTCCCTCTCCTACACTCTTAACAATTCTACAAACCAAAACCAACCCATTTTACTTTTTTCTTTTAATTATGTATGATGACTAATTAATCAACAGTCAATTAATTATTAGCACTATTCTATTTGGATTGAATGAATTTACTTTTAACTAATAAGCGAGTGTTTATTGGAACACAAAATAATAGAACAAGGAAAAAAAGCATGGCCAACAAAATTACCCAGCGGCTTCGTGGCCCAGAATTCGAGGATATACTCGCTGAGTTTCATTTTGCAAGCGCAACAAAACTTGATGAATAATACCAAAGGCAAAGTAGGCAAAGTAGGCAATCTGTGAGTGACAATGAGCCAAACAAGACCACACCCAACAAAATCCTGAACGACACCAATGGAAAAAACAGCCTAAATGGTTTAACCATATATTCATACATGAAAAAAAAAGTTCAACCATGAAAACATACTATGGAAATCCACCATGAAAGGGAAAGTCTACATATCCATGATTTCTATGCAAAATTATGCACCATGTGCATCCACGATAATACCTAAGCTATAATATTTATGTATCACATAATATATTACCGAAGTCATGTGGCAAACAAAAAGACCATCACAAAATAGATACCATATTCAAATATGACCTTCCAATAACAAAGAAACCCACTTCATCTTGTCATTCTCATCTAAACTGAAGAACAAGTCAACTTTGTCTTCATCTTTCACTATTATAGATGCTGCCATCAACCTTTGGGTAGTACTCATTGGCAACTTCAGAAGTTCTTCATTAACCAACCTCCTTTGTTGGGATAGGTCATGTGAATATCCTATCCTATGAGCAATCTCCACCATCGTAGTATTGGTATTCTCAATGAATGATCCAAGATTTTTTGCCATCTCAGATAGTTCAGTGGGAATCCCCTCAACAGGTCGAGCCCCTTTTTGTCCAGTTTTAGTAGAGTCAGCATAGTTGGAAATATTACCTGAAGTAGACATTGAGTAGTCCATATCACCCATGTTCATACTAAACTGTTCAACAGGAGACTGTTCTCCCTCTTCTGTAGTTGCATTCGCATCTTCTTTTTCCATGGCTGCAACTGCATCAGCAGGATCCTCAGCTAGTTCACCAGTCACCCTATCCTTCCCAAATAGAATAAGCCAATCTTCATAGAACGGGAATGGCCTATTTCGCATCCCTTTTGCATCTAGCACCCTCTACACAAGTGATTATCCAATTACTAAAAATAACAGATTGATTTACAAGTAAAGAATAATACAAACAACAATAAAAAAAAAATGAAATATACCCTGACATAGTTCAGCCATACGTCGTCACTATCAACTAGCACCATGTTCTGTTCATCATCCCAACCAAAACCACTTATCTTTAACATATCTTAAAGAGTGTTATATTGTTTCCTCCACAACTTAATCTTTGAGTCGATGTGAGGAGTGGCTCGAAGATCAGTTCTAGGAAATGCACTTAAGATCTTCTTTTCACATTCTGATTAAGGCCGAAATGTACATCATTGAGGCCGTTAATTAGAATCTCTTAACTTCACTTGCTGGTCAAACCGTATATTTTATGTGTGTTGAGTGTCAATCAGGTTATACATCGTCGGAGCATAAAATGAGCAAAAAGACAGAATTTGGCAGAGTTGACTTTCCCGCACGTGCGTTGACTTTTTCTGGGAAAGTCAAACCGACGTTTTAAATCTGTTTGGACGAGATTGAAAGCATAAAAAGACAAGAAAAAGGCTGGATTAGGGTTCTGAAATTGTTTGGACCTAAAGAGGAATGCTAGGGTTTGTAAAAGAGGAGAAAACAAAGAGCTTCAAGGATGTCTCCCATGGTGATTCCTTCTCCTTCTACTTCCTTCCACTCCTCCATGAGTGGCTAGTTTTCTTTTCTAGGGTTTTGATGAAACCCTAGCCATGTAATTATGTAGTTTTCTTTTTTTGATTTTATATTATGTAAGGTTTGAACCATTGTATGGTGTTTTAGAAATTCTTTATATATGATCTTCATTATCTTTTCAAATATTTAACTTTCTGTGATTGTTGAATATTATCCATACATGAGTTTTCTATTCCTTCACATTCAAGGTATGGGACGAACCATGCTACGAGGAACGAGTCGTATCACTACCCTAGTTTAGAGTGAACGATTCGTATTACTTGAGATGGTTCGTGCTCGTACATTGAATGTGATGATCTTCTTGTTAAATGCTTTGAGCTTGTAGTTGTGAAGCATTAATTCGTTCAAACCATAGCATAATTAATTTCAATTGGAAACTCTAATTATGTGGTTAGTGGTGAATTCTCAACCCTAGGATTTTTCCCCAATTTAGTAAATCCAATTTCATTTATTATTGATAATTTAATTCCTTAGTTTAATTTATTTGTTATTAAATTAGGTTGTGATCATTCAATCTTTTTATCAAAATTAATTTAGGAATTTAACAATTAAATTAGTTTAATTTCACAATAGTCCCTGTGGATCGATACCTGGACTTGCCATTATTCTGATAGAATTTGGTATAGTTTAGTATTTAATTTTGGTGTGTTCAACGACCCATCAAATTTTGGCGCCGTTGCCGGGGACTTCTGGCGAAATTAGTTAATTTAAAGTTACATTCTTATTTTAATTTTTAGTTTAGGATTTTATGCTTTTGGTGTTGCTAAGTGTGCAGAGCGTTTGAAATTGGAGCTATCACTGAAGTGCAAGCGGAGCGCAGCCGAGCTTTAAAAAAAAAAAAAAAAAAAAAACCGCAGCACTAAAGTGAGTAAACAGAAGCAAACACTCACAAGCAAAGCACCAAAGTGCTAAAACAGAAGTCAAAGCTCAAACAGAGGTTGGGGACAACGTCTACACGTCAACCATCCGTAAGACGAGTAAAGCGTTTTCGTTAAACCGCTGTGAGTATTTCTTCCTTTGGTATTTTGATTTCATACTTAGTGCACAGAGTCGGAACTTGTTGTGTGTGTTTGGGTAGTGTATGCACGGGCGTCGTTCTTGTCGCCCTGAATTGTGGAGTTTGGACCTTGAACTAGAAAGGACCCTTAGGAGACTTAGGACCTCTGCCCGTATTCCTAGGCTTGAATATTCATACATTGAGCCATTAGAGATGGCAGATCCTAATATCCCGAATGAGCCTAACCGGACACTTAAGGATTATTTTACACCCACTGCATATACATCACCATCATGCATCCAATTGCCCAACACCACTGCTGCTCATTATGAGATCAAGTCCAGCACTATACAAATGCTCCCATCATTCCATGGACTAACTCATGATGACCCTTATAAGCATTTGAATGAATTTCTGGAAATTTGCTCGACAGTAAGGATCCAGAATTTCACAAATGAGGCCTTAATGTTGAGATTGTTTCCATTTTCGTTAAAGGATAAAGCCAAACACTGGCTAAATTCTTTACCTGCCAATTCAATCACAACTTGGGACCAATTACAGCAACGGTTCTTGGAGAAGTATTTTCCCATAGGTAAAACCAACCAACTTAGGCGAGCCATCACAAACTTTGCTCAAATGGATGGCGAGCAATTCCATGAGACTTGGGAAAGACTTCGAGACCTTCTCCAACAGTGTCCCCACCACCAAGTGCCTAATTGGCAACTTGTTCAAACATTTTATTATGGCTTAACTGAGCCACACCGCCAAATGGTGGATTCGTCCTGTGGTGGGACATTTATGTCTAAAAATGATGCCGAGGCATGGCAATTGTTTGAGAACTTAAGTGATAATTCCCTTCACCATGCCTCCGCAGCCCGGCAAGTCCGGCAACCCGTAGTTGGAGCCCCAAAAAGAGGGGGCATTTATGAAGTCGGGCAAAACCTAGAGTTAGCCCAACAAGTAGAGGCACTGTCCCGCAAGATAGACCATTTATTAGCTACGGGACATGCCCCTACCCAGCAAGATCAGCCTCAATTCCGTGAGGCATGTGTTATATGTGCGAGCCCTGCTCATGACTTGAGTGAGTGCCCTTCGGCATCACAATTTCCGGAGTTAGTCCAAGAGCATGTGAATGTGGCTCAAGGATTCTCCAACCCGAGTAATGACCCATACTCCAACACATATAATCCGGGATGGAGAAATCACCCTAACCTCTCATGGAGACTCCCTTCACAAGGCACTTCTTATAATCCTCCACCACCAAGGCAGAATTTGAATAATTTTGCCAACCAATCATCCTACCAACCACCGCAACCTTATCGACCCCCACAACTGTACCGGCAACCACAACCCCTGCCTGTTCCTCAGGGCAACTCTGCCTTTGAGACTCAGGTGTTGGAAGCTCTTTCAGAACTTAAGGGGTTAGCACCGATAGTTCACTCCCACACTCACTCTATTGCCAAGATAGAGACCCAATTGGGTCAAATAGCTAACTACATGAATCGAAGAGATGAGGGAAAATTACCAAGTCAAACTGTGGCCAACCCTAAGGGACAATATAGGGCAGAGAGTTCGGGTAGGAATGGTAAGCAACATGAGCAAGTGCAGGCGGTGGTTGCTTTAAGAAGTGGTAGAGAGTTAGAGCCTCAGTCAGTTGCGTCTGATGCAACTAGAGTTAAGAATGGTGACTATGGCGGTACACCTAATGAGAGCAAGGGTGAGGGGGAAACACTTAAGAGGGATGAGTTAGTCCCTAGCACTCCATATGTGCCTAAGGCACCCTTTCCCCAATGCCTCGATGCACCGTCCCCTTTTAATAAGAAGGCGGCATCTATGGAGGCAATGATGGATGTCTTTAAACAAGTAAAAATCAACCTCCCCCTGTTGGAGGCGATTAAGCAAGTACCATCATATGCCAAATTTCTGAAGGACCTTTGTACGCAAAAGCGTAAATCTAGGACACATGTGTCCCAAAAGGTCCTACTCACGGAACAAGTAAGCTCCATCTTGTTGAATGACACACCTCCTAAGCTTAAGGACCCGGGTGCCCCAACCATTGCATGCATTATAGGGGACCATTTCATTGATAGGGCCTTATTAGATTTAGGGGCTAGTGTCAATTTATTGCCGTACTCTGTGTACGAGGAATTTGGGCTTGGCGAGTTGAAGCCCACTACTGTCACTCTTCAATTGGCTGACCGGTCCCTCAGAGTGCCACGTGGCATGATTGAGGATGTGCTAGTTAAGGTTGATAGGTTCTACTTCCCTGTTGACTTTTTGGTGTTAGATATGGAACCGGTAACCAGTTCTAAGAAACAAATCCCGGTGATCTTAGGTCGACCTTTCTTGGCTACAGCCAATGCATGCATAAATTGTCGGACCGGGGTTATGGAAGTTTCATTTGGCAACATGCAAGTGAAACTTAATGTTTTCCAAGCATCCCAACAACCTCATGAGAGAGAGGAGTGCTTATTAGTGGATGTTGTGGATGAGATTGTGGAGGAGGCTTTGCCCTCCATTCTTGTAGAGGACCCTTTAGAGGCTTGTTTAGGTCATTTTGGGTTTGAAAATTTTGATATTGATGGGTCAGTTAAGGAGGTTTTGAAATTGTTGGATGCGGGTATCATATACCCCATCTCAGATAGCAAGTGGGTGAGTCCCACACAAGTAGTGCCCAAGAAATCGGGCATCACTGTTGTTGAGAATGAGGGAGGAGAGTTAGTCCCCACACGAACCACTACTGGGTGGCGAGGCTGCATTGATTATAGGAGATTAAATTCCTCGACTAGGAAGGATCATTTTCCTTTACCCAGGGGTTTGATGGACCCATTTTATTATGATTGATAGATTGATTCCTTAGTCTCTTTTCTTTCCCTTCTATGTTATTTTGTTTTTCTTTGTTCTCGTCATGCTTTATTTGCGTCTAGGAGACTTTAAATCCTCTAAAGGTGTAATTCCTTTGGTGTTAGCCGTGCCCGAACGGCATCTGACGGTCTGGTATAGCCACCTAACCGTGTTTGTAGTGAGTTCCTAGGAGACCAACTAAGACGGTGGAAACTAGAGTTCGAATGGTAAAGCCTAGAACACAAAGGTTTGAGATTTCCGAGACTAGAGTCTGGTTTAAATACCCAGGGGTGTGGAGATTGCTTCAAAACTACCTCGGCTTGAACTCTGTATGGCAGCCCCATAGGTTGAGGTAGCTTTATGCGCCTCGATTCTGGATACCGAATCAACCTAGTCTGTCACCCTGTTGGAGAATAGGGAAAGTTACAAACACAGTTAGGGAGAAAAGTAGTACCCGTGGTTTTCGCGTGAAGATTACACTTTTAGCGGGCATTCCGTTATTTTCTTATGTTTTATATTTATTTCGGATGTCAATTGAAGGTAGAAATACTTAGTTTTGATTAAAAAAAAAAATGTTATGCTTATTCAATTAAAAAAAAAAAAAAAGTCTGTGTTGAACTTGTCAAAAAAAAAAAAAAAAAAAAAATTTCCCACATGTGCGGCACTGTGCACGCACATGCAGCACCATTTGAGCAAAACATAGTTGCCCTCTGCTAAATAAGCAGGTGCGGAGGGCAGCTGCGTTGACCACGCCGCACGTGCGGCTTGAGCCCCGCACGTGCGGAACGCAAGTTTCTTTAAAAAAAAAAAAAAAAAAATTAGCGCCTGGGGTGAAATCGCCGCACGTGCGGCCTGGCCCCGCACGTGCGGGACATTTGTGATTGAGAGCTTGCACACCCTGCTATTAAAGCAGGTGCGCCGCACCTAACATTTGTTTTATTTTATTTATTATTTTAATTTCTTTTTTCTTTTTTTTTTTTAACTTTTTTTTTAAGTAAATAAATTTTAAATAAATACATAAATAAATTTTAAAAATAAATAAATAAATATACAATTATTTTATTTCTAATTATTTTTAAAAATAAAAATAAATTTCGATTTATTTATTTATTTATTTATTTTATTTATTTATTTTCTATTTTCGTTAAAAAAAAAAACCTTTAAAAATCATGGTGCTAACATTAATCTTAATTTAGTTTTTTTTTTAATTTGCTATATTTGTTTAGTTTTCTTGTTAGTTTAATTAGTTCGTAGATTTTGGTTTTATTTTTCTTTTTATTCTACTTGTGTAGTTAGTGATGTTATTTTTATTTATTTTTTTATTTTTTTCTATACTGTAATTGTTCATTTAATTAATAAGTAGTTTAGCTTTTTATTTTGTTTTATTTAATTTACTTCTCTTCTATTAAAAAAAAACAAAAATAAAAAAACGAAAAAAAAGAGAGATTAGTTTAGGTTATTTTATTCTATACTTTAGTCTCTTTTGTAGTTTAGTTATTTTATGGTTTAGTTTAGTTTAGTTTAGTTTATAAGTTAGTTAATTTAATTTAAGGTCATTTTTATTCATTTATTTAATTATTTTCGTTTTTATTTACAAAAAAAAAAAACAAACAAACAAACAAAAAAAAAATAAATAAAAATAAAAAAAATAAAGTGTGTATATGTTACTCTCGGCCTACCTGGATGTGCACCTACAATTCTGGTAATTTTCTCTCATTTTTCTTTACTTTTCCATTGAGGACAATGTCATATTCAAGTTGGGGGATGAGGGTTATATTTTCTTTTGTGCATTCCTATTTGGCTCATAATTCATGCTTATACCTGTTTCACTTGACTGCATTACTTCACCTGATATGACTTTTTGCTAATAGGGTGATGATATTTGCATATGTTATTTGGAGATCATAGTAGACTTGTATGAAAAGGATTTATTGGGTAGATACTTGCATGCCATGTTTGCACGAGGAGAGTTGTCTGTGTTTGTGATTTTAGTACACTTGTCATGAGTATGCCTTAATTCACATGAGCACACTATCATAGCAGTGATCTTTTTATTATAATCCCTGGTGTACATCATTGATAATAGCTAGAGTTACAGAAAAGAATAAATGAGGAGCCATGATTCTAAAAAAAAAAAAAAAAAAAAAAAAAACCTTGACTAGTTTGGGTCCGTAGCCTTTTTAACTCGAGTTATTAAGCCCGTAGGGGTGTCTCTACACCTAGTGCCCTAAAACCGTCTGGTTTGGGAGTCATTGGCCCAAAACTTGCTACATGGGTTAATTAGAAAGCTTAAGGGATTTAGACATTGCACAGTTAAGGAAAAACAAGAAGAATGATTTGTTCGGATTCGTAGCCTTTTCAACTCGAGTTATTAAGCCCGTAGGGGTGTCTCTACACCTAGTGCCCTAAAACCGTCTGGTTTGGGAGTCATTGGCCCAATGCTCGTTACACGGGTTGATTAGAAAGCTTAAGGGATCAAGACATTGCACAGTCATTTAAACAAAAAAAAAAAAAAAAAAAAAAACTTTTTAAAATCTTGGCTGCAACAGGTTAGCTTTTCTGTATATGATGGGTGTTATTATGAGTTACACTGGGTTATTATAGTGGATAGTTAACTAATATGGAGATTGCACTTTACACCGAGGGTACTCATGACTTGTCTACTAGCATGCACAAGTATAGTGAACTTTACTTTTGTATTAACTGAATTGTGGTTTTGACTCAATAGGTTCCTTCATGCTTGTCCACTGTGTATTTAATGACTCATGATGTCTACATATCACACTGTAGTGGCACATAAGTTGATTGTTAGGTGGAGTAATGTGGTCATTTGTTGTTGAGTATATATGAATATGTTAATGTTTGTGGGTATCATTTCTGGAAACCCTCACGAGACTTTACTCGTCCACTTGGGGTAACCTTGTGGTTTAAAGGCTTGTTGCATATGCTAAATGCAACCGTTTTCCCACGAAAGAGGAAATAGATAGATTTTGTTTAATTTTATTTTATTTTACTTGCTTGAGGACTAGCAAGTAGTAAGTTGGGGGATGTGATTAAGGCCGAAATGTACATCATTGAGGCCGTTAATTAGAATCTCTTAACTTCACTTGCTGGTCAAACCGTATATTTTATGTGTGTTGAGTGTCAATCAGGTTATACATCGTCGGAGCATAAAATGAGCAAAAAGACAGAATTTGGCAGAGTTGACTTTCCCGCACGTGCGTTGACTTTTTCTGGGAAAGTCAAACCGACGTTTTAAACCTGTTTGGACGAGATTGAAAGCATAAAAAGACAAGAAAAAGGCTGGATTAGGGTTCTGAAATTGTTTGGACCTAAAGAGGAAGGCTAGGGTTTGTAAAAGAGGAGAAAACAAAGAGCTTCAAGGATGTCTCCCATGGTGATTCCTTCTCCTTCTACTTCCTTCCACTCCTCCATGAGTGGCTAGTTTTCTTTTCTAGGGTTTTGATGAAACCCTAGCCATGTAATTATGTAGTTTTCTTTTTTTGATTTTATATTATGTAAGGTTTGAACCATTGTATGGTGTTTTAGAAATTCTTTATATATGATCTTCATTATCTTTTCAAATATTTAACTTTCTGTGATTGTTGAATATTATCCATACATGAGTTTTCTATTCCTTCACATTCAAGGTATGGGACGAACCATGCTACGAGGAACGAGTCGTATCACTACCCTAGTTTAGAGTGAACGATTCGTATTACTTGAGATGGTTCGTGCTCGTACATTGAATGTGATGATCTTCTTGTTAAATGCTTTGAGCTTGTAGTTGTGAAGCATTAATTCGTTCAAACCATAGCATAATTAATTTCAATTGGAAACCCTAATTATGTGGTTAGTGGTGAATTCTTAACCCTAGGATTTTTCCCCAATTTAGTAAATCCAATTTCATTTATTATTGATAATTTAATTCCTCAGTTTAATTTATTTGTTATTAAATTAGGTTATGATCATTCAATCTTTTTATCAAAATTAATTTAGGAATTTAACAATTAAATTAGTTTAATTTCACAATAGTCCCTGTGGATCGATACCTGGACTTGCCATTATTCTGATAGAATTTGGTATAGTTTAGTATTTAATTTTGGTGTGTTCAACGACCCATCACATTCATTATAGAAGCCTGCCCTAAACTGATTATTATCAAGCTTCCACCTGGGATTACTTGCGGTTACATCCTTCATGGTTGTAATCAGAAAGACTTCCTCACGGTTATTTCAAAACCTTCGAGGTTTCTGTCACAACCCAAACCTGCCCCTAAGGGTTTAGTATCGTAACCGACCAGTAATCTGTGATTACCAAAGGCCTGCTTAATAGTAATGACAATAATACAGAGTAAGGGGCTGGCGGAAGCCAAACAGTAAATGAAAGATGTCTAATGAGCTGTGAAAATATGAATGAAAAATGACTTTTATGGACTAGTCCACATCATAACCATAAACATATATACATATCAGATGCACATAACATACAGGTTAGGGATCCAATCCCTTCACCATAACTGTACAGTCAAGAGTCTTAAGCATTCATTACAAAATAAGGATAAAATGGTGAATCTAAAACACCCCAAAAACAGCCTTGGCTTGAACAAACTCGGGACCTCGAAGTGAGGCATGACGGTTGGCTTAACAAAACGTAAGCTTAACTTGACGCTTCTAGCTTCGGTCCGGTGCCTGGCCACCTACATATATATATATATATATATAAACAGTGAGCTAAAGCCCAGTGAGTAATAACTGTGTAAAGGGGTTAAGAATGAATGTCCTTTCAGTAATTAAAACAGTCATTTGCGTCAGTAGATCAGTTATTCAATCAGTGGCTCATATTTCATGCTATATCAGTCAATTAGAAATCATTACAGTCATAAGTGGTACATCCAATAGCAGAACAGTACAATAAGTCTTAATAGACCGAACAGTCAGTTGATGGCCATCAAAACAGTAAGCAGTAATAGTTCCAAACATTGAAACTGACAGAGATCTCTATAACAGTAGCAGTAACAGTAACAGTAACAATAATAATAACAGTAGCAGTCAGTTGCTATGGATGTCATAAGTACAGTTCATAAAATAGGACATTCATTCAGTGAACAATATTATTTCAGAAAACAGTACAGTTAATCATTCAGAAAATAATCATAATTGAACGTAGCTTTACAGCATTGTTACTCACAGATTACTGGGCTATAGACAGGCTAGTCAGCGTCTTCAGGTGCCAACCCTACACAGTTACAGAATGAACACACACTAAGTTATACACTTGGGATTAATAACTTAGCCCCTATATGGCTTGGTATGGTTCTATAACATTATCCTCATTAAGATGCCTCAAACATGGCCTAGGATGGGATGAGAATGCAAAAATGTACTTTAAAACACTTTTCAAAATTTGTTGAAAACAGGGGTCTCGCTCAAGCGTGGTTTTCTCTGCTCGAGCAAGCTTACCAAAAAGAGGGGTCGCTCGAGTGTAGACTCCCTCGCTCGAGCGGTCTGTAAAAATGCAAAAAGTACTGGTTTCTGAAAATCTCCGCTCGATGCTCGCTCGAGCGTGAGACACAATTCCTCGCTTGAGCGTGGATCTCGTCGCTCAAGTGTGCGTCTGCACACGCAAAAACCTGAGAGCTTACAATCTACACTCGAGCCAGCATTCCGTCGCTCGAGCGGAGCTCTGAACACAAAGGTGCGACTCGAGCGTAGAATCCTTCGCTCGAACGTGGAAGCCAAAATCTGGGTTTTTCATATTTGCTTCCAAAGCTCAAACCAAGAATCAAACATATCAAAACTCGACCTTTTGGGCTAATTTTCTGGAAAACACTTAGAAACCCATAATACAACATGTTTCAAAGATCATTTTATAAAATCAAGCCCAAAGGTGTGACAATTGAACACAATTTTGAATGAAACTTGAAAAACAATGCAAGAACATAACATGCATGAGTTCTCATGAACTCTAATGCTCCAAAACATGATCAAATGCAAGATTGAACTCTAAAACATGGTGAATTCTTGAACCACAACTAAAATGTAAACATGCATGTAAGATTTTCATGAAAACAACCTCAAAATGGACATGCATGCATGAATTCACTCTCAAATTAACACTTTAAGCACATTCTTGACTTTATTCACCAATTGAACATAATTTCAATGAAACCTTCATGAACAATGCATGTAACAACTTCAATTCATGGTTAAGGGGATGAATTTCCTACCTTAAGTCTTGGATTCCAAGTATGGTAGCCTAATTTTGCAAGTCCTCTTCAATTCCTCTAAATTCAAGCGAAATTTCTAGATGAATACAATTTTCTCCCACTCTCTCTCTTACTCACAGTTTGGTCTAGGAAATGGATAAAGAATGGTGTGTCAAATGTGTGAATTAAGTTCCAAACATTGTTTGTAAAGGTGGCCCACTCAATGGCAATTGTGTAATAACTCAAAGCTAATGTAAATTAACATTATTTATTCCAATTTAATCATTCCAAATTGAATTTTAATTAAACCTACCATAAAATCCTACAATTCCTAATTAGCATAAAACACCAATCAATTTTTGAGTCGATCGCCGATAAGGCTTTCAATTCGCAATTCGAAATTAAAACATGAACAGATCATTCAATGACAAACAGATAGAGATGCATTAAAACAACACACTCGCACAACAATTTAGGATTTCATCTTAATCAATTACTTATCATACTTAATTACAATTTAACGCTAATCAGAGGTGAGGTTTGTCACAGTTTCCCCTTTTTACGAGAACTAGTGGTACCTGTGTCATCCATACCTATATATATATATATATATATGTATATCATGAGGTTAAATCAAAACACACATGGCAATTATAAATAACAAATGAACTTACACAATATTTGTTACAAATACCACACAACAACTACACAAATATGGTTTGAATTACATGTCATTATAAACTCTCACTATTAAATAAAAATCATCATACAACACAAATTTATTGACCTCTACTTGCTTGCCATTCATTAAACATTTGGGTTGCCAAGGCTGTTCTCCTTTCACTCCATTGATCAGATGCTTCAACAACGTCAATCATTTCATCTCCTAATTCAGTAGCTGGAGGAGGAGGAGGATTCATTTCCTCATTCTCATCATCAACGAGATCCATAGGCATTTCGCGTTGAATGAGATTGTGGAGAAGGCAACATGCAGTGATAATATGAAATTGAGTCTTGATTGGAAAGTAAGAATAGCTCCTCAATATTGCCAATCTCATTTTAAGTAGGCCAAAACACCTCTCAATGACATTACAAGCAGAAGAGTGCCTTATGTTAAAAAACTCTTGTGGAGTTGTTAGGGCACCCTCTTCTCTCCATGTCGAAAGATGGTAACGCTGTCCTCTATATGGTGCAAGATACCCCCCCCCCATTTGTGTAACCCGCATCTACGAGATAGTAGTGGCTTGTAATTATGTAAGATGGTTTCACTATATATGTACAAAAATAATTGTTTAATATAGATATAGTGTACTTATATATATAACAACATATATAATTATCATACTAGTAGGCACTTTCAACCTATTGGGTCTACTGACAGCATCTTTAAGTACCCTAGAATCATAAGCAGATCCTTCCCATCCAAGTAAGACATATATGAATTACATGTCTTGTGAGCATACACCCAATACATTTGTAGCAATTTCTCCTTTTCTCGTTCTATACCTTAGTTTGTCTATTGCAAGGGCAAGAACCTTAACATAGGTTCCATCTAAAACACCAAGACAATTCTAAAAATAAAACAATATTATAAAATTAATATAGGCAATACAAAAACATAATTCGCTAACTAAGCCAAGTTGTAAATATATTGTACCTGAAAACAACTCCACCTATCATTTGTACAATTAGCAGTTATTGGTTCAGGCTTCTTAAGGAGGAGACCATAGAGGTGCAATGCATCCTTGAGAACATTATTGAAGTGCTTACTAACTGTTTGACCACTCCGCATGAAATTAAATTTAATTTTGTAGTTCTTAGTATGATGTGCAAGCACATTCAAAAACATTGCTAGTTGCTCCTCTAAGACAACATATTTTGAATCAGACAATCCAACACTTCGCACCATCCCACATAAAAGCATGAAAGTACGCCTATTCATCCGAAGTTGGTCATGACAATTTATGTCACTATCGTTGACTAATCTATTCAAATGGTCAATTGTTTTCCATAGGAGTGAGATGATCTAGGTAGTTGCAACCTAATTTCTTTCTTCTTGAATGCAGCATGTAAAATCACTATATACATAACACATGCATAATTAATGGATGAAATAATATGTTGGAGGGCTACAAATTCCTCTATAAGGTCCTTTCTCCTTTTCTTAGTGGCATAATTTTTATCCATCTACAAAAAATGAATAAACAATAAGCGGCTAAAGTTAGCACAAAAAATAGAACAAATAATAGATAATATAAAGTGTTTAATATGATAAAACAAATTGTAATGGCCAAAAAGCCATAGTAGAGTGAGTTTGAATTTATCATATTAAAGATGTGCAGAAAAGTAAAGAAAATGATATGATAACTTATAGTGACTTTTTGACTTTTTAACTAAACTGTATAATTGATAAACTAGACTTATTATTTCATAAATTGGACGGGACCAAGTGTGTGGGTCTGAACATTTGGCAGTGTTTGGTGTGAAAATCTTTCTGCCTCAAGTTCTTTTACTACATTGGAAATAATGCATCCAGCAAATAGAGATGGCAAGGCTAATAAAATCTCTGAAATGCTATGAGAGAGAAACTGCCCTTTTATTAGGTTTAGTGGAAAAGGCTGGACCATATCAAAAAATGGTAGAAATCCCCCTATCTTTTTTCACAAGTTTAGTTGCCTAGCATAAGATAGTGAAAGAATAGCAAAGCCAGAAACCAGAGTTGCCTTTCCCTTTTGATGGTTACATAACATATAAACATCAGACTGGAGTTCTAAAATCAGTATCATCAGGCCTTCCAGTTTAGTAAATCTATTTTATGGGTATTTCAACTGTTAGAAAATGTAAGCCCCAATTTTCCAAGCTTGACTATACATACAACACAGAAATTATTTTTTTAGAAGCAGCTTCAAGTAGTCCAAATATCTTTTTCCCTTCATTGTAGCTTTTGGCTGTTTTGCGGTACATATTATGGAGTGGATTCGACTGATGTAGTCCAAATATTATTTTTTTAGAAGCAGCTTCATCTACATGTCGCCAATGTTGTAATGCCACAGAAATTTATCTCAGTTCTAAATGCATAATACAATTTTATTTTTATTTTTTAAAATTTTCCTTCAAGTAGCTTGGCTGCTTATTTGCAGTATATATTTTATGAGTGGATTCAACTGGATATAAGTTGGGTTATGAGGCAGCAGCTGATTTCTGAAATTTGAAGTTTCAATTGCTTTCAAAGAAAATATTTAAAGCCACAAGCTTCTTTTCTATCATTTCCATTCCATTTAATTTTTTTTCTCTCATTTTGATGATTGATTTTGATTTTCATAATCAGCATATCCTACAGGCCAACTGCATTCCCATTTACTTGAATTCATATTCTTGAAAAGGTTAAAGGATGCAGTTTTAAGTGATTGAAATTAAAAATAACATGATGATCGAGAATCAAGATATAATTTCCAATGACAAATGCAAACGCCAAAAATCTTTGTTTACAGATTATTTTATGAAAACGTAGATGAAAAATTAACAATGTTCCTTAAAAAAATGATGATACACTATTTTACAAATCAAAACAAGATCAAATTAACAAAACAAAGATTAAAAAGAAAAAAGAAAATAAACCAAAAAAAATATTTACAAATCAAAGATTACAAATCATAAACCACAAAAAAAAAAAAAAAACAGGGTATAATTTGGGGTAGAGAATCTAATAGCGAGATTAACAAAAAATAAAAAATTACTGACATAGCAGATGCTCAACTGAATCTAAAGAGCTTGCTGTACTGAGATCGAAAATCTGATGTGAGAGAACTTGTTGTACGAGATTGAAAATCTGAATAAGAAGAAGTGCTTCTCTTGCCTCTCCCTTTTGCTGCTGCGGCTTTGATGAGTTAGGGCTAGGGCAAAAATATGGGAAAAGAAGTAAATCACACTCCTAATACCAACGGACTAACTTTGAATACCAAGTTTTAGGGGAGACTGTGAATCCCATCTGCAAGGCCTATATAAAGGCGTTTGGCTTATCAATCCGTCCCTCACCTCTGTAAACAAACAGGGTATTAAATGGGACCCACAACTATCCTAATCTTAATTCATCTCTTATACCCCAAAACAAACGGGCTTGAGAGTTGAAGAGTATGGAACCTTAGGACTTATGCCCCAACGGCCTTATGCTTTGTAACTGTTGCGTAATTGTGCATCAATATGCTTTCACTGTTGCGTAATTGTGCATCAAAATGTCCACACCTTAAGACTCCTTCGATGAAAGTATAGTGATGCCCCAGTCTCAGGTAAAACTTCCACGGTGAAGAGCCCAGTCAAGGAGGCATGGACTGGCAACATGAATTTTGAACAAGGGATTCATCAAAAATGATTTAAACCTCTAGAAAAGAAGCTCTAAATAAGTATTAAATTATCTTTTTTCTTTTTTTATTTTGTCTTTTTACTCTTTTCTTTAAAAAATATATGTATATATATATATAAAAATATATAGTACGAACTCAATAGAGCTGCTTTAGAGCGGCCCTACTTAGTGCTCTGTAGCACTGTTGCAGGATCCAGAGCCCTATAATTGATACCCTTCAACCACTTTAGTTGATTAAAAAAAAGATACCCTTCAACCACCGATTACAGCGCGACACCCAAAAAAAAGGAAACAAAATAAAAACAGGTGCAATTATTTCCTTATGTGTGCCGCATCTACACTCATCAAAGAGAGAGAGAGAAACCCATTCACTCATTAATGACGATGGTAAACCCCACCGTATGTACTCTCCGGTAGTGTTACATATATAAATTAATACACACACTAATGTATCAATTAATGTTATAATATTATTATTGACCACATTTATTATACAAGTTATAAATATTTAAAACTATACAAATGATATCACATCATTTATTAATGTTCTAGTATATACATTAATTGATACATATAACATTATTCTATATTCTCTGTATGTTATTTATTGCTCTTCATTATCATAAGTATAAATGTCTCTCTCTAAGGATTTACACATACATTTCAGTTGCATCTTTATCACTGCCTACAAATGAATGAATTCAAATCTCCCCACCTAAATAATATCCATTGCAGAATTTTCCTCACCTTCCCACCTCTATCTACGACCACGACCACGACCACGACCACAATCACAACCCAACCCCCCTTCTTTCTTAACCAATCAAAAAGAATGAATTTTTTTTTAAAATAAAATAATATACATATGAACTCTCGAATCTTCGAGCTGTAATATCATGAAATCCCACATCATGAAGTATTTACCGTTTGGCTTGCTGTCAATGTGCGATGTAAGTTCGAGCTGCGAAAATAATCTCTCCAACAATGAGGGTAAAGTTGCGTATATCTTGCCCTCTCCGGACCTCGCACCTTGCTGCAGTGGGAGTCTAGTGCATTATATCATCGATGCACACTTTTTCCATGGGGTGAAAGCCGAGTCTTGATAGGTTTCAACTTCAAGCCCATGCTTTGTGGAGAGAGTAGCTCGGGGGCGATGCAAGACGGGCTGAGGGGACTTCTTGGACTGTCACTGAGCTGGCACGGCCTATATAATCCGTACCCCACGAGGAAGTACTCCATGGGTATCAACATTGCAGGGGGCTGTTCTTCTGTTACCATTGACCCACAACCCTGGACCTGTACAAACCAACTCACATAAGGAATGCTTGAAACCACTTTTGCCCATTCTGTCAAGATATATATATATATATATATATAACAGTGGATGACATACGTAATGCGTGTACAATTCAGATAAATAAGTATAAAATTAAATAATAAAGAAATTATTATCATAATATGTATATTGTCTAAATGGTAGGAGTGTTCGTAATGAAACCCCAAGGTCTTCGGTTCAAATTTTACTCATGCCTTTGAATAATATTTTTTCATTTTAGGAATTAAATCTGTAGAATATAAATTTTAATTTTGAATTAAAAACATGTATTTATTGCTCAAATGGTAAAAGTGCTGCTTCCCAGACTAATGGCCTTAGGTTCAAGTCCCTCTCACCGCTTCAATATTCTCTTTTTATATTCTCTTAGATAAATAAGGGACATTTGGCATAAGAAGAAGGTTCAGACACCAAGTGACTTGTTCACTTTATATATAGTATAGATATAGATATTTTTGGGTAAATTACACTGACACCCCTTGAGTTTTATCTTTAATACAAATACCTCTCACATTCTGAAAATTACATTTCCCTCCTTAAGGTTTAAACTTTTATTACAATTTAATCGTTCCGTTAGTCAACCGTTAAGTCAATTAACGGAAAAAACTAATATAAGAAATTAATTTTTTAAAATACTTATTTTACTCTTATTAAAAAAATCTTTTTTTAAAAAAATATTATTAGATGAGTTAAAACAATCTGCAGGAAATTATAAAAATTCATTCAATACATAACTGCCGTTTGGTACGTGGCTTTTTTAGTTGACTTTTTGGCTATTTTAGCTCAGGCTAAAAAGTTTGTTTGGGTTGGTTTTTTTGGCTTTTTGACTTTTTTGAGAGAACAAATGAAATAATTATGGTTTGGATGTGATATTTTGTTTTATTGATTTTTTAGTCTATTTTGTCTTTTTATAGCTAATTTAGACCACAAAGCCAGTGCCAAACAAAGCATATTATTATACTATTAAACATTTAGGTAATGCTATTGTACACAAGCTTTTGTGGTGTTAATTATCACAAATATTAAAATTAGATCATTTTCAATCATAACCAAAAAAAACAATTATAACCAAACAGCTCATGAGGTATAACCAAATACCTTTTGAATCATAACCAAAATAATGTTATAATCAATAGTTATAACTAACACCATAATAGGTCATAAGCAAAGACCACATACCATGACTAGGGCATATGAAATTTTCCTAAACGGTAAATTGTTTATTAATTTTATATACGCAAATAAGGATAAACTAGGCATTTTAAAAAATTAATTTCTTATATTAGTTCTTTCCGTTAGTTGACTTAACGGTTGACTAAGGCCTCGTTTGGTAATAGGCTAATTTAGTAACATTTTGGTTATTTTGCTAAAATATGAACTAAAAAAAACTAGTATGTTTGGGATGACTTTTTGACTTTTTACGAAAAGATGTGCAAAAAGTAGAGAGAAAAGAGAATCTTTGACTTTTTGGTATGAGTTATTGGCTTTTTGACTAATTTAGTAACTTTTTGAATTTTTTGCTAAAAGTTCGGTTGCCAAACGAGGCCTAACAGAAGGATTAAATTATAACGAAAACTTAAACCTTAGGGAGGAAGATGTAATTTCCAGAACTTAAGAGGGATACTTGTATTAAAGACAAATCTCAAGGGGTGAGTGCAATTTACCCTATATTTTTTGTGTAATATTGATAGGGCCAAAATTTGGAATAAAATTTCATTAGAGAGAAAATCTCTAAACTGAGATTCAAGAGCACTAAGCTCAAAATTTACAATATCTAAGTCATAAACCGACTACCAAAGACCCTAATCACTTATATAGACTACAACAATGCTACATCCACACAAATTGTTCCCCACAAACCCCCCAAATGGCGTGGCAAGGTTGGCTGGAAGGTTTTGGGATATGAGAGGAGAGTAGGAACTTTGGTGTCATTGATTTGCTTTTTTCGGGGAATTTGCAGGGGAGAAATTGTGTCGGTGAAGCATTTTTCTATAGGCTATTGCCAACTAAGCAACCTATTAACATAACAATCATACTAATTCTAACTACATCAAATATACAAAAATACTTTAAAATTGTCTGATTTATCAAGAGTGGATAATTATTGCCAGCTTTAAAGGGATTAGCCATTAGATGGCGAAGTATTGCACAAGTTTAAAAAATCAAGAAGTCCAAGGTCATGTAGGTAGTGTTCATAACAAATGTTGTATACTCAACTCAATCAAGCCTTTTCACAACTACTTGGCTTTTCACAACTACTTGGGGTGGACTAGATGGATCATATTTTGCCATTCTTATTTAACATGGGCCATAATCTCATTTAAACTGTGAGATAACATGTGCTTAGTGACTCAACTGAAGTTAATCTTCACCTCCCTTGTCCCCTAGCATTACCCTCAAGAAACATACTAATCGATAGGTGCTACCTTTACCATCTCACAAATTTGTCCATTCCTAACCCTATCTCTCTCCTAGTTTTACCCCACACATCCATCTTTAGCATCCTCATCTCAGCCATATGTTAATATGTTTTTTGATTGCACACACTTTGTACCATAAAGCATGACTGGTCTTATACCCATCTTGCCGAGTTTTCACCCAAAGCATTCCTCCGCCTAGTCTATCCTGCCTTAATTTTTTATGACTAACATGAACACCTCTCCCTCAATATGTTTGAGTGAGCCCAAGTACAAAAACTATTCACTGTTTGGTATTTCTTGGCCTCTTCATTCATACTTTGGCCTTTTACTAAAGTCGCATCATATATATTTCATTTTAGGCTCCTCCATTTATAATACACATTATATCTAGAATAAAATTTATAGTGTGTAACAAGAGAAATTGGGTATACTGAATCCTCTCCAACAAAAACAAAGTCAAAGTTTCAACAAATTTTTTTGCTATATTTACATAAACTACCACCTTATGTATCTAATATTCTTGACTTGATCAAAATCACATAAGTTTTCCCTACATCTATATCATGCATGACATACCTCAACTAAGACACTATATCTTCTATTCAGTTTTGCCATCATGTGGAGAGCCTCTGAATGGAAAGGAGAGTTTTCCCCAACAAATATGAGTGTCCGACATTTTAGTCTCTTCAAACCTTCGGTAATGTCAGGTCTCCTGCTAGTTGGCAAATCGAAATTCAAATAAGTATGTTCACCTATCAATTGCAAAAGCAAGTAACTCGTGGAGAAACCATTCACACACTAAATATGATACAAGAAGCAACCTCTGACTTGGTCCTTACCCATCAATTGCTTGAAGAAACCGCAAAACATTTATGCTCTGCCTCTCATCCAGTAACTGAAGAAATAAACAGTCATATTAATCAAATCAATATCACAAAAAAGGGAAAGAACGATCAAAGTCAGATTCCAGCAAGTGTGTACTAAATACAACGAGGATTAGAATAGTTGAAAGCACTAACTCTTCTACATGCTTGAACAATATCCGATTCTGGGATTTCTGCACTACCGCGAACTTCCTGATACAACTTAAAGCAAACAACACATCACTTGACCTAATCAAACAAATTACAAAGCATGAGAAGTACAGAAAAAAGAAAATAAAAGAATACACTCGTAGACAGGAAGTATTAGAATACCTTGCTGAAGTACCGGTGAAGCAGGATCTCCTTTAGCAAACCAGACATGCCATAAAAATATAATAAACTTGACATCACCTAGACATTAGATGTAAAATGGATTTAGTACAGAGATTAATGTCATTCATCATGTAGAAATGAAATCAAGGAATGCTAAAACACCTTATTGTACAACCATTCAGTCCATGAGGCAGACTTGCATAAAGGGGATACGAGTATCAAACCAAGGACACGCTCTCTATATTTGATCTGTAATACATAACCTTGAATTAAGCAATCTAAATACCATTCTAAAACACATAAATGACACTATCACGTAAGAAACTTACAGCAAATAGAGTGAGGATGTAAGCACCCGCCGTTACCCCCATGCACATCACTGAACCAAGCCTGAAAAAGGTCATATTCATGTCATCAAACAATGAGCATTCAAAAAAAAAAAAAAAAATAGGAGATGAAGAAGAAAGAGAAAGATAATTGATGGCAAGAACATGTCTTTCTAAATCCTCTATATGCCACCAACAAAAACAAGCAGGAAAGAGTATAACGCAGGTACCCTTTTAGCCTGGAAACCAATCAACAAAAGAATTTTGGAGAACAACATTGCAGAGTTATCATTACCTAAAATAGTTGAGAACCTCAATGATTTGATCTGCTAAGTCGTCAGCAGAAGGCACAGGGACATCGGGAGAAATTGCAGTGGCTCCCAACTGCAAGAACTCTTATGGAAGTTCCAAAAGAAATCTTACGTGAACAATAGTATTGAGTAGAAAGAACATAAAATACAGCTCAAAACAAACAATTCATAAAAAAAACAAGAATAATAGAACAACACTAATGACAACAAGTCAATCAATTCACAGACCTCGTGCCCAGGAGGACTGATATGGTAAATGCAGTAGTTGTGGAGAAGCAAAGAAGCTGCTTCGGGACAAAAGAACAATCCTTGGAAACATGACATATCTGCTCAAAAAGTTACAAAAAGTCGCAAGCACTATTAGATTGAAGATATATGCCAAAAACCAAAACAAGGAAACAATGACAACAAAAACACAGAACTGCTAGATAGGAAGAAACAAATCTAAGAATTACGATTTAGAGCTAAATCAGGATAGGTAAGCAGTGCTGGTTTGTCTTGGTCGCCATACACAATAACAGACACAGGACCATGGGCAGTTCGTACAATATGTTCCTGCAGTAAAAGCAAAATAAACTATGTGCATTACGAACAAATCAATCATGGTTAGAGAAGAAAAAAAAAATGAGCATTAATCAACAGAGGAAGATAATTTCCAAGAAATCATCAAAATGGTAGAAAACTATAATGGTACCACTAAATTTCAAAATGAGAACCCCCATAGTATAAGCAATCATTTGTTTTGTGTATAAACCATTCAAATGAAGCAAAACCGCTACTTGTTAATATTATACCCAGAAAATGCTTGGCATGTGCACTGTCCCCTATAGAGGCTGATTGCTAAATCAGCATAATATTTATTTCTAAAAGGAGATCAAACAACGAACCATTTCTTCATTTCAATCTTTTAATCCATAAAAAGTAATGACACTTAACAGGAAGAGCATGGGATCCAATATAAAAAATTATATTGACAGATAAACTAATTAAATAATGATTGCAACCGCTAATCAATAAAAAATTTAATTGATTAATAAAGAAACAGCCATGCTGTGTTATTAGAAAAATGACTATATAAATAAGAAAATGAAAGGTATCCCTAAAGTCTCTAGATGATTGAGAGCTTTTACCAATGACAATAAGTGGTCAGAAGAAACGACAAAAGTTGATGAAAACAGATAAACTTTGCTACCACATTCAAATTAAACATAACAAGAAACAAAGGTAAATTACACTGACTACTCTTGAGATTTAGAAAAAATATAATAAAGCCCACAAATTTGACATAATTAAGCGGCTAGTACGTAGACAGAAAGATAAATAAAATATAAATTTCAGTGTAAAAAAATGTGACAATATCATTTTTCCACCTGACTAACAAATTATTGATGAAAAAAGGATTGTGTTTTTTGAATTAAAACTTTAATGTTGTATTTGGTTGGAAGATTTGAGTAGGGATTTGGAAAGGGAAATAGAAAAGGTGGCTGAAATATGAATAAAACATACCTATATTTCACCTAGTTTCACACACATTTTTCTTTTTCCTTTCCCTTTCTAAATCCCTTCCTAAATCCTCCAACCAAACACAACGTAAGGGAGTGCGGTGTAATTATGTCAAATATGTAGGGTCTGATGTATTTTTCCAAATCTCAAGGGAAGTTAATGCAATTTACCCAACAAAAAAAATTAAATGAACATACCAATTAACTAGTACATTGTCAACACACACTATTTCAATGTTGATCGAATGAAAAGATAAGAACTTTCATGTTAAATTTGTAACTATCACTGATCCAATGCTGACATTTCCCAAAGTTAAGAATAAGATCACTTTCTTGTTAGTTTGAAACGAAAACAATGACTTGGCAGTTAAAGATTTACTTTTTCTTCAAACATAACGTAAATTGTAGAACTAAAGGATGCAATTGAAGATTTTAGATCAAATCAAATCAAGCGAATGGAAGATTTAATGAGACAATAAAAACAGCATTAAAAAAACTTTAAATTAGATTGCAAGGAGGTCAACAGATCTACATTGCAAACTCATCAATTACGAAAGTTTCAAATTCATAATAAATAAATAAATAATGCATGACATTTCTAATCTATTAATAACAAAATCAAGTTTAGAGTATAGAATGAAACCTTCCCGCCAAGATAAATCGTTTCCATGTCAACAGAAACGGAATCGTTTGAGTCTGCCATTGCCGACGGCTCTCTCTCTCTCTCTGTGAAATTGTTTTCTCTCTCTAACTAGACCTTAGATGGATTATATACGAAGCGATTCTCTCTCTCTCTCTCTCTCTCTCTCTCTCTATCTGTGTATCTAACCTGCGGTTAAGCTCCACCGACGGAATTGTTTGTTGGTTTCCTATTCGATAAGTACTACTCGCTGGAATATTAACCTGGAACTATGGTCAAAATTTAACCATGGTTAATGACCCATAGCTTTGCACTTTATAAGACCATGTCACGCTATCATGGGCAGTCCGCGATCTCTGCGCGATTGAGAGTATTTACGGACCGGAGCGGCCGTGCGATTTGATGGATTAATGCATAACATTTTATTATTTTATATTTTTTTTAAATTATTTTAGAGTAATTTTTTTTTATTAGGAGTATAAAAAATTTTAGGATGAAGTATCAATAAACTTTAAATATTGATTTTATGAATTGTTTGATTTTTTTTTTTTTTAGACCTAAAGATTTTATTCTAGTGTGAATTATATAAAAAGTCAAGGATAAACACGCATGTGTTATGTATTGAGAAACAAATATGAATATTCACATAATGTTAAAAATATTAAACGTAACACTTCAAAACAATTCCTTACGTAGTGTTTGGTTAGGAGATTTAGAAAAAAATGAAGAGATAAATGAAATCTTAATAAAATATAATTTCATATAATTTTTTCTTTTCTTTTTCAAATCGCTTTCCAAATCTCACAACTAAACACAGCGTTAATGTATTTTTTCCCAAATATAACACTCTACTGTAACATTCCAAAAATGTAACACTCTATTGTAACACATTAAAAAAATTTCTTAATATATTTTTCTCAAATGTCATAATATAACATTCCAAAAATAAACTTCTTAATGTACTTTTTTGAAACGTAACACTTCAATCAATGTAACACACAAAAACTTTTTAGTGTGTTTTTTCCAAACGTAACACTCTAATGTACTATACTAAAAAATTTCTTAACGTACTTTTTTCAAACGTAATAATGTAACATTTCAAAAAAAATTCTTCGTATAATTTCCCTAAACGTATCACTCCAATTAATGCAGTACACAAAACTCTTTAGCGTATTTTTTTTTAAATGTAGCACTACAATATAACACACTAAAACTCCTTAATGTACTTTTCTGAATATAAGAACATAATATTCTAAAAATCTCTTTAGTATATTTTTTCCAAACGTAATACTCCAATCAATGTAATACACAAAAACTCTTTAGTGTATTTTTTTCAAAAGTAATATTCCAATGTAATACCAGAAAATCACAATAATAGAAATGTAAATTTCTATACTCGACAACCAGCACTTCAGCCACCAATCCTCCCAAAAGAATTTTCCACACCTCACATATTCATTCCCAAATAAATTAGAAAATTAAAAAAAAATAATCACAAAATAACATTTACTTAAATTCAAATGGTATCCAAACAAATAAATACAACTTTCCAAAATAAAAAAAAGGACTAATTGATTAATAAGAAAACTCTTAAAACTAAATGGATCAACATTCCCCGTATGAAATTTATGAGTAAATTTTCCAAATTTTTATTCTCATTTTTTACAATTAAAATAAAGTTCCAACTTTTATATTTCATGAATAGCTAATATCATATATATATATATATATATATAGTGTTTTTTCCTTTTTATGTGACACATTATAAGAATTTGTTTGTTTTATTCTAAAAAAACTATATCAGCATGCATTTTTCATTTACATATAGAGTTTTATACAAATCTAAACCCAATTCAAATTATATAACTTTACGTATTTTATATGGATTCTATTTGAAAAATATTTAAATATTTATTTTTATATATTTTGCATCGTAAATTCAAATAATTTGCAAACTCAATACCAATTTTATATAAATTTTATTTGATAAATATTTCTTTCACAAACCCAATTTTAGTTTTACACGAAATCTAACAACAAATTTTATATGGATTATACTTTGATTGTACAAAAAAAATTTTATATTATTTTATTTAATCACAACTCACAAAAGAAAAAACCTATACAACAATAATACTCTCAAAGAATCTCTAAAATTTGAATTTACTATTTGAGTTAACTTTTCAATTGTTGAACAGTAAGTTCTTCTATGTTTTGACATCATATTATAGATAATTAATCACTTCATACACTGAGATGTATCTATCATTTTGATATTTTTATTTGTTTTTTTCTTTTTAGGTTTAGATGTTATGAGATTTTTTCTTAGTTAGTCGTTCAATTTATTTTATATAGTTCATATTTTAATTTAATTAAGAATGTTTCTTTTACAATCTTATAATTTAATATCTATCATATAAAATGTGACGCCCCAAGTTTTTTGAAATATCAAGGGAAATTAAATAAACAAAATGACTTAATAAACCAAAAAGTTGACATCTTAATAGGATAATCCAACTCTCGTACATAACCAAATGTCCAAATAACAATAGATAAAAACTTAAAATTATCCAAATACAACATCAAATGAAATTATAAAGTCTTTAATAGCTATTATATAAAATAATATAATTTATTCGGCTCTACTCGGGGTTTCAGGTCAGCCAAGGCTCTACGTTAGCGTCGACTCCATTTCAACTTCAATTATTTTCTCGCCAAGACCTGGCATAAAACGCCAGGGCAACAAAAATATAGCCATGAGTTTTGCAACACAGTAAGAAAACATAACCAACCTACCATTCTTTTTAAGAGAAAAATAATGAGATTATAAACACGAGATAATAATATAATTGTAAACATGAATTACAACCATTAAAATAATTTCAATAATTTTAATAAATTAGGTGACACTCGAAATCTCACCAAAGAGATTGAACTTACCAACCACTAAGCATGGCAACGGTTAATTTGAAACCCTCCCTTGGTCAAATATTTTAGTGTTACCAACCGTAACTACCAGGGATGCCCATGTCCGGAGTTATATACCCAAGTAGTAGCATCCGTGGTCTGCCCCAAGAAAACGGTCTGCCAGGGGTACGTAACCTCCCTGTGTGCCACCGGCACATCCACCCTTATTCCAAAACCAAATACCGAAAAGGGTTTAAATAAGTCTCGTGCCATCTTAGAGTTTCGCAACACAATTTACGTGAGAATTCTCAAAACCAGGGCTCACCCTGAACAACCGGTATTAACCATCAATCCCTTGATTTCATACACTCTTTAAAACCAAGACTCACTGTGAAAACTGATATTAACCGTCAATTGTTAACTTTGTATATGCATTTAATCCTTTTAGTTAATTTAGATATTAATCACAAATAATTCCAATTTTTAATCACAAATGATGTTATACCAACTCATTAAAATTCCCAACATAAAATATTACACATGTCACACGATAATAAATAAATGTACAACATTTAAATAAACAATTTATTTAAACCATGGTATGAAATAATAATTTGGATACAAAGAAAATAAACCAAAGTCACACACGTGCATGGATTTTTAATTTACAAGATTAGACTACCACAATATTAAATAAACCACAATACACCCATACATGGATTACTAATTTACTATATTTGATGGATTGGGCCAACACAATAACTGATTTTTATCCAAATAAATAATTGAATTGATGATCTTAAACCTGTCTAGAAATTTTCAGGTTATACCTTAGGTAATAAAAATTATAAATATATTATTTATACAGTTCTAAAATTCGTGAAAATGTACAAAATATTCAATAAATATGTTTGGGTCATTCTTCATAAATAAATTCCCAAAAATAAGTTATAAATAATTCTGTAAAATTCCCAGAAATTTTATGACACAGATTTATCACATTTTCTTAAATTAATTTCATACTTAAATTTATAAATCAGATCCATAATTTAAAAATTTAGTATGAAATTAGACTTCTCAAATTTCATATTTTAGTTAGAAATTACCAGATTTGGCTTAATATAGAATTTTTAATAAGTTTTTAAACATAAATCTGTCTTACAGTAGCAGATTTAATTATAAATTTGTATAAATTCGTATCAAGCTCAATAATTGTTGAAAAAATTCCTAGATGAACTAGACATCATTCTCAACAACTTTGTAGAAGAAATTATTTCAAAATTTTGAGCATAAAATTGTCTAAAAATTCGTACAACTTTCTGACAGATTGAAGAGTTATATAATCAAATCAAATAAAATTTTTAATCATCTCTTTAATGGCACAAACTACACATGCAAGTCTAATTCCAAGATTATATCATGATTTTAAGGCTACTAATAAAGAAATGACCTTCAAATATTTAACATACCAATTACAAATTTACATACAACTATAAACAAAATTTTATCTAAAGTTTTAGCTATGTTAACATATGAACACAAATCTAAAAACTTAATAATTAAAAAGAATGAGACGGTTATGAGAGTTTTCTTACTATGTTAGGTTGCTAATGATTTATCGTCCGAATTTGATTTATGATTCTGATCGTAAGATATGATCGTCCTGGCTCCATGATCGTCTTGTTGAAATTTCACATCAATCGGACGCGATCTCACCGTTGATCTGCCATTGGATTCTCTTAGAACTTTTAGTTGTTGATCATCATCTTAGACTCAGAATTTGCAAGATCTAACCCCAAAAATGGATTCTACACATCGAAAAACCTAAGGGTGGTCATCCCCAAAGTCATAAGACCACTCGATTAACCTAAATGTGCTAGAATGCACCGTAGCACCATGAGCCGAGAAACACTGGATAAAATTTAGTTCATCTTCTCCAACAGCCACAGCATGCACGACAAAGAGACCCAGAAATTTAGTTTCAATGTCCGCAATTCAAATACTTGTATCTTCTTTATCGTAAAAATCTTATTTTTCTGTCATTGGATTCACCTCACAGCCTAGTTTTTCGTTCACTACTCACACGCCCTGTTCTATCTCTTTTTGCATGCCGTCGGATCTCTAAAATTTGACGAAAAATTAGATTTTTTTCCTAACATCTCGGACATTTCTTCGAACCATCTTTCGGACTCCATAACTTTCTTAATTTTTAACGGTTTTACTTCATTCTTTCGCCAATCTCTTCAACTTACTCCGTACTTCATCTTACATGACCTATTTTTCTTAATTCTTCCTGGAATGGATGGTTTTGGCATGCCAAAAGTAAGCCGAAAACCAACTTTTGAAATTCAAAGTAAACTTCTCTAACTTTGTTTTTTTCTCCTCCATCTTCCTTCTTTTTCTCTTTCTTCACCTACAACACTTTGTGAATGGTGGTTCTAGATGATAATGGAAATAGGTGATGGTGGTGGTGGCGGTCCGACGTGCACCAATGGTGGTGAAGTTCGCGGGTTGGTGTTTCGGATGGTGATAGTATGGGTTGAGGCCATGGCTATGGAGGTCGGGGGAGGAGGAAAAACATAGATAAAGAAGGAGAAAGAGAGTTTTGAGAATGAGAGGTTGAGGGAAAGGGAACCGAGAGAGATGAAACTGGAAGTGAAGAGAGGTGAGGAAGACTTGGGCTCAATTTATGGACAAAATGAGGAAGATGAAAAGAAATAAAAAAATGAGAAATTGAACACCTGGTGGTATGGAATAGCATGTTCACCACGTTTTCTTTTGTTATAGAGAATGATAGCATGTGGAAGGTAGGAGGTGAGAAAACATGGGGAGCAAACCCATGGTTTTTGATTGGGTTTTTGTACAGAAAATATTATGCTCTAGTATAATTTGATTACAAAAAAATATAGAGAAAAAAAATAATAAAAATATCATAAGATTCAGAAATTATTATTGAGTAATAATATAAAGTTAAAAAATATATTATTTTATTTTATTTTGAATAAATGTTCAGTATAAAAATATACAGACTATTAAATTCAAAATATTGTGAATAATTATTTAAGAAAATTAAAAATATAATTATTTTTTATTATATAAAAATACGGGGTTTCACATAAAATCATTATATGATAATCCAATTACAACGTATTTATATTTAATTTTTTAATAAATTTTATATAGTTTTTATTTCTATATATTTTTATTTTCCAAATGAATATAAAAGAAATTAAATATTGTGAATTACTTTTAATTTTATGTTACTAATTCTTCTTCTAATTTAACTATTATTTTTAATATCAAAATGAATATTTATTTTACTATCTTATAATTTAATATATATCATACAAAATTATTGTATGATAATTATACTTTTATAATACAATAAAACTATAATTATCAAAATACACAAATTATTTAACTAAAATTACATATAAATATTCAAGTAACATTTTTATAAAATGATAGTGTCAATATTATCAAAATAAATAATTAAAATCATACTTTAATTTTAAATTAAAATTATTGCTTTAAAACATGCACATCGTGCCATCAAATATTTTTTGAAAAAAAATAATATGTGCATTGCACGGGTCAATTGCTACTTTTATTATTAAATAAAATGTCTTTTTTTAATATACAAAGTATAAAAACTTAACACAATTTTTTTAGGGATGGTTGGCGGATCGAGTTGGGTCAGGTGACCTCTTATTCGTCATTCGTCCAAACATAAGCGAATTTAAAAAAAATCTTCATTTGCATCCTTTCTCTCATATCATCGAAACCGCTTAAAAATAGATAGATTAAGTTCTTGAACATACGCGATCACATAACCCAACGTCGTTTTTTAGGGTTGGTTGTAACCAAAGAGAAAAATTATGGATCCAGATTAATCCACTTAAAAAATTTTGAGTGAGTGAGTAATTGCGTGATATATGTTAAATTTGTATAGTATAAAATTTATGTGTGGAATAAATATAAATAATAAGAGTAAATTCAAAATATTACTCTATACCAAAAGGGTGTGTTTGATTAGGGGATGAAAGGGGAGACTATTTACTGTGCGGATTGTAATCCGGAGGAAGCATTCAATTTGCCGTTTGTTTTCTTTTTAATCCACCGGAGATGGAGTCCGACCTGACTCCTTATCCCCCATATGGGAGACTATTGTATCCTAGGGAGGGTGTGGGACAATTTTGGGAAGACTATCCATTGTTGGGATTAGGTGGTAAAATGACCATTTTGACCTTCTACTATTCAATTATGTATTATATTTAGTAAAATTCAATAAAACTTAAATGTCTCAATTTAAAAATAAAATAATTTTATTTAACTTTTTATTGATGTTTTATTTATTTTTTTAAAAATAATTTTTTATAGATATTTTATTGATGTTTTATTTTAAAATTTTGTTTATATTTTATTTAATTTCATTATTTAAATGTTAATAGATGTTTTATTTAATTTCATTGTTTAATTATTATTATTTTTAAAAACAAATTTATTTAAAATTTTAATTAAAAAAATAACACATATTTTTATTGATATTTTATTTATTTAATTTAAAAAAATAAATTTATTTAATTGTGTAAAAAATAAAATAAAATAAATTTTTATTTAATATAGCTAAAAATAATTAAAATATTAAAGATATGTTTAATATTGCTATTACTTAGTAAACAATTGAAAAATAGTAAAATAGTCTTTCGTTCATTTATCATATCCAGTCCGTCCAACCAAACGCTGGATTCATTAAAAATAGTCATTTCCAGACATCTAATCACATGAAAAAATAAACACATGATACATATCCAATCTAACCAAATAATTCGAGAAATTCACAGTCCCAGGACTCAAGTCCGATGAATTCTAATCCCCCCTTATCCAGTCCATCTAATCAAACACACCCAAATAGTAGTTAATTTTCAAATTTTTTTAAGAACATTTTTGTTTTTTACGGCTTGACTCACCTATTGGGGGCCAAATAGGTTTTTTATGTTTGTTTTTTCAGATGTTGGGGCCAAGTGGTTTGATGTGAATATTGAAGTCATTATTGTGTTACCCATTATTTATTTATTTATTTTTAACTATCCTTTTATCCATTATTGATAAAATAATTTTGTTAAGGTGTATTCTATTTGTACGTTGTGCATAAAAGTAAGTGTAATAAAGGATATATAATATTTTAAAAATTCCTTATCATGTGTGCTAAGGCTATGTTTGTTTCACTATTTGGAAAGGGAGATTAGACTAATAATTCGTTGAACCCACCTAAAGACTGTTTGGTTGGAAACATGAGTGAGGGGATTAACTATCCTTTTGGATTAGTAATCTCCCTATATGGTAGGACTAATAAAGCTATTATGGTAGGGTTAAGATTAGAAATTGAGTGAGATAATTAGTGAATTTTTAAATGATTTTTAAACAAAAAACTAATTATAATATTAAAAAATATTAATTTTATATATTAATACTATCTATAATATTATTAATCTAGTAGTGTGTAAACAAACACTCTTTATCTTACATTTCTAACTTAATACCATCACATTAATAATTTTCTCACTCAATCGCATTGTACTCTTAATTCCCGCCATCCAATGAAGCCAAACAAACGTGACCTGAGGGTATATGTTTCAAAAAATAATTATAAATAGGTAATAAATTTTATAAATATGAGAAAATTACATATCGGTAGAAAGTTTATAAAATATTTATAGATTAATGAAAAAATTTGTAAATTTAATTATCAATATTTGTAAAATATTTAATTTTTAAAAAAGATATCCACTGACTTTTAATTTCTCATATAAATAATTATAATTATAAATATTTTCATGAATTTGTAATAATTCTCTAAAATTATTACTAAATGGTAATTTTTCTTATTTTTAAGGACAATGCTCTAAAATTATACACCATATGTAGGGGTAGCCATCAACTCGTTGGTCTGCCCGGTCTAGTCATATTTTTGTAGGGTTTGAGAAGATTGTTTTAATCCATAGGGACAGGTTGTGCCAACATTTTCAACCCAATATATTAATGAACTGGGCTTGATATTTATATTTTCAACTCAACCCAACCCAATTCGACCTGTTATTAAATTAATTAATTAATTATAATACATTAATATATATATATATATGTGTGTGTGTGTTTTTAGGGTCCCTGGCATTAAGATTTTATAACATAAAGGACATCTAATATTTTCATAATGTCTAAGGTCCCTCAATATCAATCTAGAGAAAATTCTTTCTAGAGAAATTCTCTTCCCAGAGAAATTTTGGATCCGTCCCAGAGAAATTTTGTTCCCAGAGAAATTTTGGATCCGTCCCAGAGAAATTTTGTTCCCAGAGAAATTTTGGATCCATCCTAGAGAAATTCTCTTCCTAGAGAAATTATGATTTTCTCAGAAGCCAAACAGTCCATTGAAAGAAAATTAAAGACATAATTGGGTAATAGCAAGAGGGTAATTGAGAGTCAGTTGGATAATCAGAATACCTTGAGAGCTCTTCTTTTTTGGAAATCCTTTAAAATGGATCCTTTAGGAGTTGAGAGCAAAGCCCTTGTCGTAGTGAAAGAAATTGCAGAACTCAAACCCAGAGAAATTCACTCAAACTCATAGAAAATCCCACTCTAATCTAGAGAAATTCATTCAAACCCAAAGAAAATCCCCTTCCAATCCAGAGAAATTCACTCCAACCAGAGAAATTCCCCCTCACAATCTTTTCTGGTTGAAAATCATAAACCTTAGGCAAAATGTGTTCCATAGTTCACACATTGATTGGGGTGTTACAAGATTTGTCAATAGTACCTTAGGAAATTTGAAGAAAAATAAACCTTGATTCAATAATCTTCAAAAATCGAAAGAACTATACAAGATCTTGAACCAGTTGATAGAGAAAGATGGAGATTAAGGATGAAGATATATATATATATATATATATATAGTGAGTGAGAGAGAGAGAGAAATGATGATGGTGATGATGTTTTCTCTAGTCTTCACAGAGAATTTCTCTAGTCGAATTTTCTCTAGACTTTACAGAGAAATTCTGGTTCACAAGGTTTCATTATTACTGAGAATTTCTCTGGACTATAAATTTGAATTGTTGAGAATTTCTCTGGACTATAAATCTGTAATTTATTGTAGCGTGCATTCACAAGGCTTCAAAATTTCTCTGCTTTGTTCTTACCTGATCCAGAGAAAATTCAAAGCACTATAAAGAAATTCAAAATTTCTTTTCTTTGTTTTTACCTGATCTAGAGAAAATTCAAACCACTCCAGAGAAATTTAAAATTTCTCTACTTTTCTCTTACCTAATCTAAAGAAAATTTAAACCACTCCAGAGAAATTCTTTCTCCAGAGTATATCAAGAATCAACTTTCAGTAACAAACCAATCCACACAATCAACAACAATGAAGATCATTCAAGAACAAATATCTATTCAAGAACTCAATAAAATTGACTTACAACAGTAGATTTGCTGGTCAACGGATGAACAAGGGACCAAGTCAAGCACAGTTGATCTTGAGTCAAAAATGGACCGATTGAAATTCAAACCGCAAAGTTGAATTCAAGAACAGTCTGAAAATAGATCACGATCAACTAGGGGTCTTTGATTTGAATCTGAAGTGATAACACCGAGGACAAATCTGATTTGGAGCCTTCTTCGTTGTTGAAATTCGACTTCGCAGATTCAAGTCCTCTCAGTTGTGATTTGTGTTTGGCTTTTGATTGACGCTGGAATTCGAAGCTCTCTCTCTCCTTGTTTCAAGTTTTGGTTCGCAGCTAACCTTAGTTGACGAAGGACACAGTCGCAATTTGAAGTCCTACAACTTCAATTCAACGGATATGGGTGATTCAAGTTCACAAGGGTAATTTGGGTCTTGATTCGTTGTTGATTGAAGCTCAATCAATCAATTTCACAGGTCACTCTTCGACTTCGAATCTGGACAAAATCTTTCAATTTATAATGATGTTAATATATTTATTTAAGAATATAATGTGTGATTGAATTTAATTACGGAATGTTTTAAATTTTTTTTAATATATAGCTCAATGAGTGGGTTTGGGATTTATAATTATTTTTTGGGCCGGCTTGGGCAAATGTAGAGTCTCGATATTAGGGCTGGGTTGGGTTTGGACAGACACAAAATTCCTTATTATGTAGTGTCGTCCTGACCCGAATTCAACTCAATTGGACATATGACCACCCCTAATCATATATAAGTTATGACATTTGTGTGATTAATTATCACAAATGTCATAATTAAATATTATGAGAGCTATAACTACAAAAAAAAAAAAAAAATGAATTATAACCAAACATCATATAAGATATAACCAAAATAATATTATAATCAATATCACAATGAGTACTAACAAATATTGCAATGTATATATCCAAATCATAACTAACATTTCAATAGGTCATAATCAAAGATCACTAAGATCGTAACTAAGGAGCATATGACACATGTACCAGAAAATTTTCCTATTTTTAATTGACACTCTAAACTTATTTTTTCCAAATGTAGTACTCTAATGTAACACTCTAATGTAATACGAATAATCACACTAACAGAAATGTAAATTTCTACGCTTGACAACCAATACTTCAGCCATCAATCCCCTTAAAAGAATCTTCCACACCTTACATTTCCATTCCCAAACGAATTAGAAAATTAGAAAAATAAATCACAAAAGGGTATTCACTTAAATTCAAATGGTATCAAATCAAATAAATACAACTTTCTAAAACAAAAAGGACTAATTGATTCATAAAAAAACTCTTAGAACTAAATGGATCAACATTCCCCCATGTAACGCCCCCAAAAATTTAACATAAGAGGAGTCCAAGATTCCCTCATAACCGTACATCTAACATAGATATAAAACCCATATCCTTACAATAATAACCATCCCAAGATTTGTACTCATTAAATTTTGAAGAATTAACAAAAGTGCAACACACGCAATTACACATTCAACATTTCTAGAACATGAATCTATAGCATGTGATACCACTATCTAAAATAGATAAGTGCCCTCAAGGCTACAAGTTTCAAGGCTTATGCCGGGTTATACAAAAATGGTTGTCAAAACCCATACATGTAAAGCTCTTGGCTTGACAAAAATAACAACAGAGAATAAAAGAGCCACATGCTCTCAAAACACATTCCCCTCCCTCAATTCGGCAAAAGCACCACCTCTTTTCCTACACAAAATTCACTAGGGTGAGCACAATGCCCAGTAGGAAAATCTTAACAAAGTATATACATTTTATATAACCCGTGAGATAAATGCAAATGTCATGTCATACTTAAATATATTTCTCATCTTTTGGAAAATCTTGTGCACAATGCTAATTTGAAAACACAATGTTCTAACAATTTTAATATAATTTCAAGGGAGGTAAATACGACTTAGATAATCCCTAGGCTGGTATCTACAAGTAGGCATTTCAAGTACTACCAAAACCCCACTTTACCGGTTTCTCACCGGAAAGCATGTGATACCTCCTCCGTACATGTTTTTATTCTTTCACCATGGACACTCAGGCCAACTTAACCAATTTCGAACTACACCCCTTATTCGGACTTTCTAACGTATTTATCCAAAACAAATCAAATAATCTTGTTTTGCAAAACAACTATTTCTCAAAGCATTAATTTTTCCAATGCAACATGAAATCAAATTCAACCATAATGTAATAGAATGTCAATGCAATATGTCTCCATGAATTTTAATATTTCCACTTTTTATTTAATCCACACAATTTTTCATTGTGATAAAAGAATACCGATTTTCAATCCCACTACACAAATCCCCCATTGTGATCAAAATACCCACATTTACTATTCAATGTGCTTTCATTATACATATAGTGAGAGTTAAACAACAATTTCATAATATGTACCTTCACTACCTGTAAATCATCATTTTCCAACTTGTCATTTCAAGACCAAGCAATAACAACATGCTCAACAACAAGCTTCAAAGAAATTCAACTTTTCCCTTTGTCATGGAATTTCTCATTTTCAAGCAAACATAGAAAATTTTCAATCATATATGCATCAAATCGCTTTATCAAGCATAAATTTCATAAAAATCACCACATTTCCCCCAAAATCCCCAATTTCTAAGGTTTCAAAAAAAACTAAGTTTTTTGCTCCATTTTTTAAAGGGTTTCACCCCCAACAACACATTTCCAAGACAACATCACTTGTACTCTAAAGATTTGAAAAGAATGTTGAGAAACCCACTTCAAAATCCCTTCAGAGTTCATAACCCAAAAATGAAAAGTTTTAACAATAAGAAATAGCTCCAAACGAGCAAGGACTTGTAAAAAGGTATATATAACTCAAAAAAAAAAAAAAAAAAAACCCTACCTCAAGTTAAGGAGAAGAAAAGAGAACTCAAATTTGACAACGTTGAAATTGACCCAACAAACTGGTAATCTACAAGGTCGGCCATACAAGGCCTCAAACAGCACCATCTCAATACTTGCCTGATAACTATTGTTATAGGCGAACTCGATCAATGGCAGGTGCCTTTCCTAAGACCCCTTGAAATAAAGGACACAAGTTCTAAGCATGTCCTCCAAAATCTGAATGGTACGCTTCGACTACCCATTGGTCTGAGGATGATAGGCGGTAATAAGGGTCAACTTAGTTCCCAACGCCTCTTGAAGGATTTGCCACAATCGGATAGTGAAACAAGGATCTCTATTCGAGACTATGGTCACAGGGACCCCATGAAGTCGAACTATCTCTCTAATGTACAACTCTGCCAAATGTTCAACTAAGTTGCTGGTGCGTACCGGAATGAAGTGCGTAGACTTAGTCAACCTATCAACAACCACCCAAATGGCATCATTGTCCCATTGTGTTTTAGGAAGCCCAACTACAAAATCCATGGTAACATGCTCCAATTTTCACTCAGCTATCAGTAAGGGTTGTAACAAACCCGTTGGCTTTTGGTGTTCGGCCTTCACTTGTTGACAAGTAAGGCACTTTGAAACAAACAAAGCGACATCACACTTCATGCCCCTCCACCAAAACTGACAGCTAAGATCATGATACATTTTTGTGCCTCCCAGATGTATCGCAAGGTGTGAATGATGAAATTCTCGGAAAATCTCCTCTCTACAAGATTTCGGCACAAACACACGGTCTAGATATCTCACACTCAAATCCGAGTGTATGTTCAAACCCTTCTCTTCTCTTCTGTTGGAGACCCTCTCACGGATTGTCTCCACCTCACGGTCACCCTGTTGTGCCTTTATGACTTTACCAATCAGGATGGGTTGTGCAATCAAAGAAAACAAGGTAGCACCCTCGCTGGACTCACCCAAATGCAAATCAAATTCACCGATATCGCCTAACATGTCCCATTTCCAAATGGCCACACTTGCCAAACTACTCACGGATTTCAGACTCAAAGCATCGGCCACTACATTGGCCTTCCCCGGGTGATAGTGTAACTAGAAGTCATAATCTTCCATAAATTTCATCCATCTCCGTTGGCGTAAATTCAAGTCTTTTTGGGAAAACAAATACTTTAGACTCTTATGGTCGGAGAAAACATCAAACTTCAATGCCTCCAAATCTTCAAAGCAAAAATTATCGTCCCTAACTCTAAATTATAGGTGGAGGTAGTTTTTCTCCTGAGTTTTCAATTGTCGTGAACCATAGGCCGTATATTGGCATCTTCTCCGTACTCTAAATCCTGGTTCTTGAAGTCTTCATACTCTTCAAGAAGATTCTCAGCCTCATATTGGGTTTGAATGCGAGCAACAGAGGTCTCCTCCAATAATTCACTATTGGCCGAGGCATTTTTCTGCCAGTTAAGCAGCAAGGGGAGCTAATCCAAGAAAGTGTAAAGCTCTGCTTGGACCACAGGGTTAAGGATATTGCTTCAAGAAACAATGTCACAAGTCTATAGATGGTTCTTGTAAGGGGTGTCATCTCGAAGGACTTTAAAAGATAAATGAGAAAAGGCAGCAAGCAAAGTTTGGGCTTTATACTGCTGATAGGGAGTGAAATGCTGGCTTTCGAAGAGGGTAAGTTTTGATTCCTTAATCCAATTAGGATTGGAATGAAGGAAATGAGCAGTTGGGTCCCCTCCAAAAGAAGGTGGAAACTGAGGTTTATTTACATATTCTAGCCAATCAGATGAGTAAAGTTTTGCTTTCTTGGCTAAGAGTGAGGAACTCATTTGCAAAGCTTCAGTGGGGTGAGGGGTCTTTCGCACTATTTTATCAGCAAGGTAGAGGTATACCATACTGAAAGTAAGTTGTCTTCAAGGCAGCGGAGACAGTCGAATGGGATATATGGGTATACCACAGAGTTGCACGAAGATAGAGAAATCACAGTAGAGTCATCGAATTCAACAAATTTATGGTGAATTCGCTCCCTTATTTGAGGTTGGGTTGGTGTTGGCCAAGCATTCCAACGAATATTCCCAGTAAAAGAGGAGGCGGTTTCATTCCATGCAGAAGGTTTTTGAGCAGATGAAGAACTTCCAAGTTCTATTTGGGCAAGTTTTTGGTCTAAAGGTTTGTATTTTGCGAAAGCCTCTATAACTTGTATAAATGGAGGGGGATAAATATGACCAATAAATGCATGGGAGTTTCTTCGAGATTGATTATCATTGTCCAAAAACTCTTCGTATGCTTGATCAATGAAAGAGAGGGTTTGATTAGCTATCAGAGATGTATCAGTCCATTCGTTTACACAGATAGTGGAGGTAGGTTCCAAGCATAAGAGATAATTAAATAAAGTTTTGTGTTTTGAACATTGCTTGGAGAGGATTACACTTCCAGGATAAAATTTCATATACATCCTAAGACGTGGGCAAAATGCATGGATCTACTAATATTACCAAGTATTGACTATATTAGCGTTGCGGGTAATATTGGCTATAAATTTTGTGCAGACATATCGCAGCCTATCACATGGATCATAAAGGGCAAGTTGGGGAATCAGTGAAAGTCTCCAATCATCAATAGATACGTGTCAACTTGTAGCAATGGCAATAAACCTGCGAGACATGGGAATAGTCAGGGTGCCCAAGGTGACGTGTTTAAATTCAAATTTGAGAGAAAAGCCCAACCATGAGAGTGGAATAGTGGAAGCAAACTCTTTAGGACCGCACTCAGTGATCGTAGAGATCATTTCGACAGTTATCACCTACTTCGGCGGATATCAACCATTTCGACAGTTATTTTCAGAGCTTATAAATAGAGGAGAATGTTGATATTGCAAAGACCACGAACCAGATCCAAAAACCAGTTCATTTACTTTATATTTTCCAGTCCTTTAAATTCCAGTCTTTACATTCCTATACTGCACTTCAAATTCCTAGGAGTAATTCTAAGTTAGTCTGTTGCTGTAATTCTTTTTGAAGCTATGAAATTGTGAAGGTACAATTGCAAACTTCTGTTTACTTAATAAGATATTGATTTCTGACAGTGTTGTTCCCTCTTACTTTTATTTCACTTAGTCTTCTTAATTTTCTCCTAAAAACTAAGCCGCCAGTAAAGTCCTCTTCATTGAGGCTAAGAGAACTTTGAAGCAATCGTCTGACTAATTGGTTGGCACTTATTAATTATTGTAAGGACTTATTGATCCTTACTAGCATGCTCGAATTACAGTTCTAACCTTCAAAAGCCAAAAAAGCCAACAAATATATATATTTATTTATTTATTAACTACAAAATAATAAATAAAATATTAGAATGCTTTAATTTAAATAAACGTAAAAGACTATATTGACCATAAGGCCATGTTTGATTCACAAAACTAATAGTGAAGATATTAATAGTCCCATCAAATTAGTGTGGTATTTACTATCCAATTGGATTAGTAGGATAAATTATCCCCTTGTCCATTGTTTAATTTGCACTGGATAAGAAAACATATGAATGTAAGATTATAACTATATTTTTTTTCCAATGTTACCCTCTATCAATATTTCTTCACAATCTTTACTTTATCAAAATTTTTTCATAAACGTGGTTTTGCAAAAAATTATAAATAAATAAATAAAAGCAAAATAAAATACAAAATACAATGACCATGTTTGGTTTGTTTTTTATTTTTTAAATATAAACTAATTTGATAAAATAAATATCAAAAAATATTTTTAAATTTTTAAAAAGTATTTTTAGCCTTCTAAAATATAAAATTATATAAAAATAATAAGTGTTTGAATTCTTTTTATTTTTTTCACCAAATTAATTTTCAAAACAATTCTGAAACAAGTTCACAAAAACTAGGGGTGTAAATTTGGCCCGATCTGGCCCTGCTCGGCCCATGTTGGGCCCTGTAGGCTCCCGCCAAAAATCGGGCCGGGCCGGCCCACAAGCTAAAAGATTAGGCCCAGGCCCAAGCCCAAGCCCTAGGGTATTCGGGTCTTGGGCAGGCTTGGGTGGGGCTTGGGCGGGGCTTGGGCTAGTCTGATCATTTTTTTTTTGTTTTTTTAAATTTTTTCTACCAAAATTTTATAATTTTCCACTAAAAAATATATTAGGCCGGTGTAGCTCGACTTTTCGTGCTCCTTTTGGATATGATAGTCCTACAGTTCGGACTCTCGTGGTTCTAAATTTGATTCCATAAGTGCAATATGAAATAGATAAACACAAAAGAGTCCAAATCCAGCAAATCTTTTGAAAAATTGATTTTGAATAAAAATGCCAAAAATGGACTGCTTTGCCAGTTATAGAGTCGTCACCTAAATATTTTTGAAAAATTTAGGAAACCCATGACTCATGCCAAAGGCCATGAGTCCGTTATCACCAAGATTGTCTCAGTTCGGAAACTTAGGTACGAGAGGAGAAGGTCATTAATTGAGCACCCCACTTGCTCGATCAAAGATCGGCCTCTATTAATCATGATGTGATTCTTATTTACATTATATGCCCTTGTTCCGATTATTACACTAACTTACTATGTGTTGCACACAAGTATAGACTAATTTGAAAAAATTAGAACATTTTGATTCATGTTTTTTTTGAAAATGTGTTTCGAATATGTACCACTTGAAAAAGTGATCGCATATGTACATTACTCAAATTATTCTAATTTAAGCAATTAGCCTTTATCCACAAGCATTCAAGCAAGTATATCAATTAAGCACTTAGCCTCATGGTAAGCATACTAGATATGGCAACAATCACACGCATGCAAGATGCTAAAGCAAAATGCTCACCTAATACTCCGAGGTAAGCCAAAAGAAACAAAAGAGTTAGAAAATATGCATGCTCCTAACTAATGCAATACATGCGATATGCAATTAATAGGTTTGGCTACTAATTATGACATGTGAAACAATTTGATGACATGCGCTTTCAGCATGTATTCAACGAAGTATGTAAATTACAATGCTTGTTTAGAATGATGAACCAAGCTTCGATGCATGCAAGACAAGTGGATAAAGACATGGAATATGCTAAATGAAACATGATGTTCTAAACTACCCATTAGAAGCAAGTAAATAAAAGGGAGAAAGACGTGGGGTTAGAAGACATACACATTATTACAAGTTTGCCCTCGCGCAAGAGGGTCCGAATGAATAACCTAGCTAATTGTTTCGAATTAACTAACTATTACAAACCAAATGAAATAAATTAACTACACTAGCTAATTAACTAATTATTACAACAACAAATTTAACTAACTATTCTAGCTAATTAAATAAATACAACACAAAACTAACTAGCTATTCTAACTAATTAATTACAAGCCCGCTACTTTAATTACAATATACTACTATTACAACATCATCTTGACGGATCCCGAGAATCGAGGGATGGCTCATACATGAATACGGATTTCCACTCGATAATGCTCTCCATTTTGCTACTGGAATGCCTTTGTTGCACAGTTGGAAAATTACACTGTTTTTCTACCTCAGCTTCTGCTCTGCTCTGCTGGAAAAAGGGCATTGCCTACCTGGAAAAAGTGGTTGGTAACCCAGAAGTAGTGGCCGGCCGGCCGGCCACTAATAGTGGGATGTCATCCAGTAAAAGTGGCCTACCGGCCACTAATGATGGTTCTTTCTTGCAACAACAGAGGATAAATAGAGCACAAACCAAAGTATTCTCAGGAGATGTTTGTCCACCCTATCTCTTCTTATAAGCAAACAGGTCAAATGAGGGATAGGCTTGATTCGCAAGCCATCAATCAATGTAATTTTATTGCGTGATGACTTATGAATCAAGGGACACAATTTTAATAAATGGTAAGGAAAGACCAACAAAACCTCCTCCCTATCATAGATTGATCAAGGGAAGTGGTTAACCTTGGAAACTTGAACCATTTCATCACTAACAAGTATGAAATGAGCCAAGTATCCTTGCGTTCAATTAACGTCTGATTGAACACCAAACCTTTTTATTATCTTGTTCCATTTCAGTCCAAGTTTTATTACTTCATTTTAATTGCCTTCCATTTCTTAATTCATTGAGTCCAATAATGAGTTTTAAGCCCTCTAATAGAGAGAAGTACCAAACCAAATATTGTTTTAGGCATGAGAGAGATGTCATGCCATTGGTAATAAACTCCCAAAGGGATTAAGCCATTAAGCACAACAACCTCAATCTCAAGCTTAAACAAACAATCGGTTTGAAACCACCCTCAAAGCAAAGGAAAAACCCAGAAATGGGAGAGGTTGCAGAGATGCTTAGAGGTGGACACAAGTATGAAAAATAATAAATAAATGCTATCAACTCAAATAAGTTGGTGGCTGAGGCGTGAACCACCAAGCCTATGAGGATAATTACACTGAAAGCATATTATACAAAGCATGAATGAAGTTAACTCATAAAAACAGTTCTAAAACAATCAAAAAAAGTGCTGAAATTAAGACAAAAACAATTACAACAATTAGCTAAAATAATGAGGGATTAAAGCTAACACACAAGCACAAGGAGGGGAGGCTAACCCCTTAACTTTTGGGACTTCAAAACATGATTTTTGCCTCTGAAAATCAGTGATAAAAAGCTCAAAAAGAGTTGATGAGAAGATGGGAAACACAAGGGGAAAGGCCTTAGAAGCAAGGTTTAAAGAAGGGTTGTCAACCCCTCTACCTTTAATGGCCTTAAACCACAAGTTTTGTCCCAAAAAGACGGATAATAAATAACTCAAAAATAGCAAGAAAAGATGAAAAATAAGTAGTGTAGAGATGGTACCAAAGCACTAGAATGTATATCTCTTGAAGAGGAATAATTCCTTGAGTCACAAACCACTAATTTCACACTCTCAAGTGCCTTAAGAGCTAAAATGCAAGCTCAAATCACCTCAGCAAGGAACTCTCTAGGTTTGGTTTAGAGTGTTTAGGCAAAGGATATGTGAGTTGCGAGAGAGAGAGAGAGAGAGAGAGAGAGAGAGAGAATTGTAGAGAGAGAGAAATTTTTCAAAATTTTGCTCTCTAAAACTTTTTATAAGTCCAAAATTTTTCTAACCTTGGCAACATAAGAGAGGGTCATCTATATATAGAAATATATGAGAGACCCTTGAAAATATCCTTACAAATACAATTGGAATGGTGCATGCATCTGTAAGGACAGCTGGCAGAAAATATCTGGTTTCTTACACTAGTGGTCGGTAGGCCACTAATAGTAGATGACATGCCATACTAGTGGACGGCAGGTCCCTAGAGGCTCAGGCCTGAAAAAATATTGTTTTGGTCCAAAACAAGGTACAAGGTTTAAGGGTTCAACATTGAGGTTTCCAACTGAGGAAGTCAAGCATTTGACAAGCGCACGCATTCATCATTAAGTGATCAATTAATGGCGCCCAAGTCTTAAGGGCCGTAAAAAATGGGGTGTCTACAGGCGGGCTGGGCTTTGGGTCGGGCCTTGAGTAGGCTTTAAGTGGGCCGATGGGCTGGGCCACAAGCCGGACCAAGCTTCAAAATGATGGCCTAGGGGCTCGGGCCTAAACGGGTCAGGTCTATCTCGGGCCGCGAACCATTTTTACACTCCTAACAAAAACCAAACCAAACATGACCAACACACACCTACCCACCTAGACACACAAAAAAAAAAAAACAAAAAAATGATTTCCCTATTAAAAAAAAAAAGCACCTAAAAGTGATCAATTCTCTTTCTAATACATCATATAAAAGATGCTCGTAAACAGAAGTCAAATGGTAGTTACACACAAGTCTATATTATATTATCATAGAAACCACATGTAACAGACTATGTATTTTTTTTTTTTTTGGGTCCACCAATCAACACATGTTTAATATTAAACTATGAAAAACAACGTTCACAATAGTTTGTAGAACAGTGATGTGTGTAAGCTAGAAATATAGCATCTCCAATATCTTCTACACAACTAAACTCCCACATTATCAAATACTATTATATATTCTATTGTGTCTAATAAACCACAATCCCCAACATATGTACTCATACGTGCCCTCCCAACAAAAGACATACCCACTCCAATTTGTCGGTATCAGAGAGATTGAAAAAGAAGTCAACTCACTAAGCACCTTTGATGATGAAAGAAACTACTGTCAACCTTTGAGTTGATGTAAGGGGGAGCTTCAAAAGTTCAACATTGACACTCCTCCTAGCTTGGGATAAGTCATGTTGATATCCAATCCTCTGAATATCTTACCCAATCTAGTGTTCGTTTTGTCCAAAAAAGAGCCGAGTGTCTCCATCATTGTAGCAATATTACTTGCAATTCCTTCAGTAGTCTTGCCTCTTTTTGTTCCTCCCTTGCTAAAGGCAGAAGAGTTGGATGCATTTCCATTTGTAGACATTGAACATTCGAAGTTAGCAAAATTGAATTGCTTAGCTGGAGAACCATCACCCTTCTCCCTCATGGTTTCCTCCACAGCAATTGCTTCAACTACATCTGGGATACCCCATTCTCTTTATGTAGAGAGGTGATAGTGTTGCCCTCTATACGGTGCTAGGAAACCCTCCCCATTAGTGTAACCCTCATCTACATGATAGTAGAAACCTGAAAACAAGTAGGGGTTTCATATGTATAAGTACTTTAAAAATTGGGCTATTAAGATTACATTAATTAACTGTATATATTCTTACCGGTCGGCACTTTCTAACCATTTGGTCTATTCACAGCATCTCTAAGTACCCTAGAATCTGAAGCTGACCATTCATATCCAGGCAACACATAAATGAATTGCATGTCTTGGGAGCAAACACCCAAGCCATTAGTAGCAATTTTACCATTCCGTGTTCTATATCTTAGCTTATCTATTACAAGAACACGAACCCTGATATAAGTTCCATCTAGAGCTACAAGACAATTCTACCAAAGATCAAAATAAAATAAGATTATTCATTTTAAACATTTTAGTGTTTTCCCAAAATCAAAATGAAATTAAACTATGTAATACTTGAAAACACCTCCATCTATATCTGTGCAGTTTGCAGTTATTGGCTCTGGTGTCTTAAGTAAGACACTTTGTAGGCATAAAATAGCCTTAAGGACATCGTTGAAGTACTGACTAACTGTTTGCCCAGACCGCATGAAATTGAACTTGATGTTGCAATTTTTATAGTCGTGTGCAATTACATTTAAGAACATTACAACTTTCTCCTCTAAGAGGACATATTTGGAATAAGATAATCCCACACTTCGGACAAGTGTAAAAAGACACATGAAGGTATGCCTATTCACTCGGAGTTGTTCATAACGATCAATATCGTTATCCTTCACCAATCTATACAAATAGTCTAATTGTGCTTGGAAGGGATGTGGTGACGTTTTCATATCAAACCTAGATTGGTACCTCTCCAAGGCAACATGTAGTACAATAATGTACACACCACATACATAGTTAATAGATGACACAATTTCTTGGAGTGCTACAAATGCTTCAAATAGGTCCATCGTACTGTTCGAGCATTTATTATTGTCCATCTACAGATGATTCAACTAACACATCAAGAAGGTCTTTATAACATGCTAATTAGTCCATCAATTCTCACACTTGAGCAAAAATTAAGCAAAGCTACCATACCCAACAAAAATTAAGCAAAACCCAAATCCTAAAACATCACAAAATAACAAATAGATCTTTTAAAAAAAATACAATTGACCTAAAATCAAAACATAGAACACACCATACCCTAGCCACAACCTAATTTTCAGCCCTTGTTATTCTTTAAGCCCTTATTCTAATTTTCCCATTTATTTTCAGCTTTAAGCCCGCTAAATTCAACCTTAAATACCTTAATTTCAAATCCATAACAATCCAAATGGAGCTTAATTTTGTATTTGGATCATGAATTTGGGTATTGAATCCCTCTTCTTTTTTTCCCCCCAAACTTCTACCCAAATTAGTGATCCATACACATCCTGAATGGTAAAATTAAAAAGAAAAGTTAAAAAAATAAAAGATACCCAGCTGTAGTATAGTTATATATAGACAAAAACAAACAAACATGAGCTATGCAGCATGGATTTATGATTTACCTTATGTTTTTTAAAATTCCTAATATAATATATTTACACCAGTTTCGAAAATTCTTATTAAATTCTTAAAATCTATATATATATATATATATATTCATACATAAAAACCAAAAACAAATACAAATCAAATCAAATAAATATATAAATCAATATATAAATTCTGAAAATCAAATCAAAACCATCAATCATTGCACAGATCTAGTGTAAATATATCAAAACCATCAAAACATTGTTACAAATACATAAATATATGTCTATATATACAAATACATTTCCTAAATTATAGCAATGATGATTTAACATAAATTTTGAACCGAACATGTAAAATTAATTGTTGAAATAGATACAAATTTGGAAAAAAAATAAATGGCAAAGATGATGATCTCACTGGTAATGAGAGTTTTTCAGTGTCGGCGATGAATTTTCCGGCGAACGAAGGCTAAAATTGGCACACCGAGATGGAGATCTTCAAGAGATGGAGAGTTTTTCATCGTTGATTTTCTCTCAACAAAGCTTCTGTGTATTTGCTATGTAGAAATGACTTTGATTTGGGCTTACATTTTTGCTTATATAGTCAGGGTTGAAAGAGTTTTTTTACTTTATTCCCAGCTTAGGATATATAATTCCACCTCTACCCCATTACTAATTGATAGTACTACTAATCATTAGCCCACGCTTCCAACATCGTCCTCTGATCATTGAGCCCACCGGGGTACCTACACAAAAGCCCAGCGGGAAACGGAAGTCCCCCAGCGGACCCTCCGACGGTCAAGTTAAAAGAAAGAAAGGTTAATGGCGAATGATGGGAGAATAAAGACGGGGAACTTAACCTTTTGTGTGTCTTGGAAGCCTCCTTATATCCTTTGTTTATCATTTCCTTGTCCATTCTGACCTATCATGCTGGCTGAAAGTCTATGCTCTAGCTTGCCTTGTTCATGGTGAGGCTGCATGTTCCGACGTGAAGGGATTATCCCATTTAATGCTCCAAGGGCCTCATTAATGGCTGATGTGTGGTGCAATAACTCTGCAGGATCTTTGTTTGCTTACGTGGCTAGTTCCCCTCTTGACAAGTGTTTAGATGCCATTGGTTCTTGGTGCAACGTTGGGTTTCAGTAGCGTTGGGCTTTAATGCTTAAACTGTGAATTGGGCTCTAAGTGGTGGGCCAAAAGCCTCTATGGGCCCACCGATGTTAGTAGTCCCCCATTCCCAAGTGCAGCTTCAATCCAACGAAGGAAATAAGAAGGAAGATGGGGATTGTGTGGCCAGGTAAGCGAAGGGCCGACTGCAATAAGGGAGGACCGAACAAGAAGACCAGCCGAGAGGAGGGCCGACCGCAAAGGGGGACTGAGCAAGAAGATTGACCCAAAGGAGGGTTGATTGCAAAGGTGGATTGAGCTAGAAGACTGACCGAGATGAGGGCCAACCGCGAAGGGGGACCAAGCAAGAAAATTGACCGAGAGGTGGGCCGACTGTGAAGAGGGACCGAGCAAGAAAGTGACGGCACGCGGGGCTCGAGGAGCGTCGAGGCACATGGTGATGTGAAGTGGAATAGACAGGGAAAGGGAAAAGGGTAGTGAATCGTGGTTATACACGTGGCATGATCCAGTGATTAGGGAGGTGATGCGTTAGCAAGAAGTGAAGGGTTAGGACTAATATGGGTCATGGAAAAGGCGGGGGCGGATACTTTCGAAAATTTTAAACTGGTGAAATTTAATCTCGATCCTTGGAATATAGGCAAAACGTGGGCATTTGGAGTTATTCGTTTTACTTACCTCTTTACGAAAAACCAACACAACCTACAGTTGAACTCATTTGTTTCATGTGACACGCCTCTCCAATACTTTGCGAACTTCCTTGTGCCAGCATCCGAAGTGATATGCAAACACGTAGAAGAGATGGCTCGAGATGAAGTGGCAGCCATAAGGCTAGAGGCATTAGGAGAGGATGATGTGGTGGAGTTGGCTGAACAATATAGAGTAGAGAGGCAGGAGGAACGAGGGGCGGAGCAAGTGACGCGAGCTCGCCCATTGACGGTGATCGTAGCTGCAAGACCAATTAGTCAAGTGGAACTGGACCACTGGCATACCAAGGCCGACGAGTCTACGTTCACGGCGGAGGAGTTGGAGGAGGTACGAAGGAAGTACAAGATTCCAGCGGAGATAGAGCTGAAGTTGCCCACTTCTAAGGAGAGGGCGTCGGATGCACGACCGACGAAATTTACGCTATACGAGGAAACGTTACGGGGGGCTAAGGCTGCCGCTTCCCCAAATAGTGATGGACGTACTGAACTGACTGGAGGTGACGCCAGGGCAGCTGATGCCCAACGCATGGAAAATACTAAAAGCTTGCGCGATCGCATGGCCATAGGCGACTGGGGGGGTAACGATGACAGTAGAGGAATTCTTTTCTTGCTATAAGGCCTCTAGTCAACAAGAAACGTGGGTGACCTTACAGGCGGTGGCTGGCCAAGGACTAGTGGCGGGCTTACCATCATCGGTGAAGGGGTGGAGACCGAGGTGGTTCTATATATCAGAAAATGGTGGTAGGGAGGTTCACACAACGTGGAAAGTCCCCACAAAATCGGTGGAGCCAAGGCTAGAAGCAGAGGCTAAAAATAGGGTGAAACGGGCTAAGGAGTGGAGGGAGAAGGAGGGTACGAAGTGGGATGACCTGATCCAACCTCTAACCCTGTTTTCCTTGAGTTTGGGGCCGCAGCTGACTAAGAAGGATCTCGTACGAGAGGAGTTAGAGGCAAGGAGAAAGGCACAAGAGGCGGAGGAGCGGAAAACGTTCGCCAAGGCGGACAAGTACAAGGAATCATAGTTGGGGCCTGTGCCTAAACTAGTGATGAGGGAGCGGGTCCGACCACGGCCCAAACCGTTGGGAGACGAAGATCTGACTGACTTTGCGCCACTGCTACCCCCAGTAGACCCGCTAAGGATAGGGGCAAACAGGAGGTGGAAGCGGTGTTAAACAAGACGAAGAAAAAGAGGGCGGCGGTAGAGAGGAGTAAGGGTGCCCCTGTTTTAAAGAAGATGAAAGAGGGGAGGGCGGAGGAAGCTCTAGAATGGGAGAATGCCCAAGTGGTGAAAAAAACCATGGGCCCAAGTGCTCAAGTGGTGAAAGAAGACATGGGCCCAAGTGCCCAAGTGGTGACGAGCGTGGGGCCTGCGCCAAAAGTATCCCCCAGTCCTGGTGAAGGAAAAGTTGGGGTTAGCAAACCAGAGATGAGTGTCGCATTGAAGACCGCCATGTACCACGTGCGCGCGGTGGCAGGTCGGTCGTTAGAAGAAGGGGAGAAGCTAGGGTCGCTGCCAACCATTTCGTTGGAGTAGTGGAGGATGTGGCCGTGCGGTCGATGGCACGATTAATAGAGGCCGACCTCCTGAGAGGGTTCTACTCAGCGCAGATGGAGGCGACGACCTTGGCGACTGCCCTGATAAATAAGGCAGCGCGCGCGAAGATGGAGGCTGAAGGGGTGAAAGCGCAGCTGCAAAACCTAAGGGTTGAGACAGTGGGCTGGAGGAAAGTTGCTCGGAGTGCGTGCACAAAGAGGCTGGAGTATGCGCAAAGGGCAAAGAAGATGGAAGTACTGGCGGTGTTGCAGAGCTACTTGGCAGAGCGTGTTGGCGCCGAGCTCGTTGTGACCAAATTAGAGCTGGAAGCGAAGCGCCACAAGGCGGTATCGCTAGAGTTCGAGTTAGCGGGCGACCAGATGAAGCTAGGCCTGGTCCAACAGGCATGCACCACTGCCAATGAGAGGTTGGAAGAGGCCCTTTCCAACAATGAAGATCTGGGCGACCAGGCAATCAAGGACAAAGAAGAAACAGATGGTGGGATCACAGAGTTTAAGAAGGCACTGGCAGAAGAGAGGGCCAAATTGGCATCTGAGAGGGCGGCATACCCCGACTTATGCGTGGTGGCTGTGGAGCAATTCAAGGGGTCCGCCAAATTCCAGATAGCCATTGATGCCACGGTCGCTAGGAGCTTGGCGAAGAAGGGGGAAGGGGGTGCTGGGCTGTCGGGAGTGGCCGCTGAAGGTAGAAACGAAGAAGAAGTGATCCAAAGCTTTCAGCGATTAGACTTCTACAAGCACGAGATGAGCTAGTACTGGGACAACGGCTGGATGAGCTTCAAGTATAAGGCACAAGAGTTGTTCCTAGGCGTGGACTTCGGTCTCATAAAGGTAGGGGAAGACGACATTGCCCAGACTCCCTTGGATGAGGGGATTGGCGAGGAAGATCTCGCCTCCAGTGAGGGGGATTAATCTCTGTAACGAAGTGTAAAAAAAATTTGTTCTTGTTTTTTTTTTTATATGCAAGGTCTGTAATGAATTGTACAAAAGTGCAAGTTTGTTAATAAAATGACGAGTTTTCTTATTGTTGTTGTTATTGTTATTGCTTTGATTTGTAAAGTTTAAATGGTAAAAATGGCTGAGAATAATTGAATAAAAATGGGTAAGAAAAATTTGGGAATATGAAATTTGATAAATTTGGTAAAAATGAGCAAGCAAGCTAACTTGTACAAATAGTATGAATAGTAAAAATGGATAATTATGAACTGATTTTAACTCAGTCTGGCAGCGACTGATTGTAATTGCATACTTTGTCTGGATGAGGCCAGTTTTGACTTAGACTGGCTGAGTTCTTCGCGCTCAGTCTAGCTGAGACTCGAAGGGCTTAGTCGGGCTGAGGCTTTAATTAACTCAAACTGTTTGAGCTATTCTTCATGCTCAGTCTAGCTGAGACTTGTAGGGCTCAGTCGGGCTAAGGCTTTAGTTATCTCAGTCGGGCTGAGTTCTTCACGCTCAGTCTGGCTGAGACTTGAAGGGCTCAGTCGGGCTGAGACTTTAGTTATCTCAATCTGGCTGAGTTCTTCACGCTCAGTCTGGCTGAGGCTTGAAGGACTCAATCGGGCTGAGGCCTTAGTTATCTTAGTCTGGCTGAGTTCTTCACACTTAGACTGGCTGAGGCTTGAAGGGCTTAGTCGGGCTGAGGCTTTAGTTGTCTCAGTCTGTCTGAGTTCTTCATGCTCAATCTGGCTGAGGCTTGGTCAAAAAGTTGTTATTAAAACGCAACACAGATAATGGAGATTCCAGATTGTTGTCATTTAAGGCATAGCATGTTGATCACAAGTTTACACCATGTATGGAAAGGGCGTAAATAAACAAGTGTGCAGATTGGGAAAAGAGCACACACAACAATTGAAAAATACAAAAACAGGAGACTCTATTTCACTGGAAACAACGCTTTAAATGCTAGGTATTCCATGGATGGGGGAGGTCTCTGCCTTCCATATCTTGGAGACGGTAAGTGCTCGGGTGGCGTCTGTCCTTGACAACATAAGGTCCTTCCCATTTGGCTGCTAGCTTGCCCTCGGTCGAATTTTAGTGGCAAGGGTTACTTTGCGCAAGACTAGGTCGCCCACTGCGAGCTCTCGAGGTCAGACTTTGCGGTTATAATGTGTTCTCATTTTCTGCTGATATGACGCCCGTCTGACAGCAGTTGTCTCTTAGAGCTCTTCAATCAGGCCCAAGTCAGTCCGACGCAACTCTTCGTTTAGTTCTAGATTCGGGTGTAAAACCCGAGGGGTCGGCAGGTCGATTTCCACTGGGATGACTACCACAGCACCGTATGTTAGGCGAAAAGGGGTCTCCCAAGTAAGGGTTCGGGCAGTCGTCCGATAAGCCCATAGCACGTTCAGTAATTCCTCGGCCCAAAGTCCTTTAGCGGCTTCTAACTTAGTTTTGATGATCTTCAAGAGGGAGCGATTGGTGACTTCGACTTGCCCATTAGCTTGGGGATGACATGGGGAGGAGAAACATGGCCTAATGTGGAGCTCTACATAGAATTTTCTAAACTTGGCATTGTCGAATTGCTTGTCGTTGTCCAAAACGATAGCTTGGGGATTCCAAATCAGCAGACGATCGACTGCCAGATAAACCTAGTGGTGTTTCGCTTAGTGATTGTGGCGAGGGGTTCTGCTTCCATCCATTTGGTGAAAGTAGTCAATGGCAACAATAGTGAATTTGGTCTGGCCTCTACCAGTGGGCAAGGGATCGACTAAGTCGATGCCCCACTTGGCGAAGGGGTAGGGACTGTTGAGCGTGATCAGTTCTGTTGGTGAAGCATGGGAGGTGTTGGCAAAGTGTTGGCATTTATCGCAATTGAGCACAAATTCGGTGGCATCTTAGTTGAGAGTAGGCCAGAAGTAGCCGGCGTGGAGGATTTTATGGGCCAGAGACCTTGCACCCGAATGATTTCCACAGATGCCCTCGTGGACTTCTCTCATCACATAGGTCACTTAAGTAGGACTGAGACACCTGAGGTATGGGCGTGAGAATCCTCATTTGTATAGTGGGTTGCTGATGAGGATGTAATTGGACGACCGGGCTCTAACTTTGGCAGCCTATTATTTATCGTCTGGTAACTCCCCTTGCGTCAAAAATAAAACGATGTCTGTAGCCCATGGGATAGGTTCGTTTTGGAGGAAGTGAACCTCCTATTGATTTGGCGAAGTAGCCGGATGGGTTAGGTATTCAATGCGAATGCCATGGTCGAGGTCTAACTGGTTGGCCGAGGCTAATTGGGCCATTTCGTCTGCCTTGGAGTTTTCTGACCTATGGATGTGTTTGATCTGGAAAGTATTGAAAAGGCGAACAAGAGGGAGTGTAATGTCCCTGTAGGCCCGCATCGTGTCTTCCTTCGCGTCGAACTCCCCAATAATCCGTCCGACGATCAGTTGGGAATCACTGAACACATGAATATGGCTTACACCAATGTCTCTGGCCAGACGAAGACCCGCTATCAAGGCCTCATATTTGGCTCCATTATTGCTCGCGTCGAATAGGAAACGGAGGGCACACTTGAATTACCCGCCCTCTGGGGCAGTGAGGATGAGATCGGCCCCGTTACCTTCTTTGTAGGATGATCCATCAACATTAAGGGTCCAAGAATGGGGGTCTTCTGCCTCAGAGTTGAATTGCGTTGTCGGAGGAGGCAAGTTCGGTGTAAGATTGGTGAATTTTAAGATAAAATCGGCGACGGCCTGTCCTTTGATCGTTGTTCGAGGTCGGTAAGAGATTTTAAATTGACTAAGCTCGACGGACCATTGTATCAATCTGCCTAACAACTCTAGCTATTGCATGACCTTTTTCAAAGGCTAGTCAGTGAGAACCATTATGGAGTGAGCTTGGAAGTAAGGCTAGAGGCTCCTTGAGGCTATGACCAAGGCGAGGGCCATTTTTTCCAACAGAGGATAGTTCTGTTCCGCCCCCCTGAGAGCGCAGCTGATATAGTAGACTAGATGTTGTACTGAGCTATCTTCCCTAACGAGGGCAGCACTGACTGTAGTGTTTGATACGGCTAAGTAAAGGAAGAGGGTTTCGCCTGAGAGCGCTTGAGAGAGGAGGAGGGGTTGGCCGTACACTGTTTCAGTTGTTGAAAGGCCCCCTCAGATTCGGTGTTCCACTCAAAAGCCTGTCGGAGGACTTTAAAAAATGGAAAACACTTGTCTGTTGCCCGAGAAATAAAACTGTTGAGGGCGGCGACTCTGCCTGAGAGCCGTTGAACCTCCTTGACCGTTCTGGGAGACCGTATTTCTATTAGGGCCTTGATCTTTTTGGGGTTGGCCTCGATGCCCCACTGGCTAACCATGAAACCCAAGAACTCCCTAGATCCTACGCCAAAGGCGCATTTCTCCGGGTTCAGCTTCATCTGATATTTGCGTAAGGTTTCGAAGGTTTCTCGCAGGTCTGCCAAATGATCAGATGAGAGTTTACTCTTGACTACCATGTCATCGACGTAGACCTCCATGTTCCGACCTATCTGGTGTTGAAAGACGGCATTGACCAGACGTTGGTAAGTTGCTCCGGCATTTTTCAATCTGAACGGCATAACACGATAGTGATAAGTTCCTCTGTATGTGATGAAGGAGGTGTGTTCCTGATCAGCCGGGTGCATCAGAATTTGATTGTAGTCAGAGAAGGCATCCATGAAACTAAGCATTTGGTGTCCGGCAATGGCATTAACCAGCAGATCTATCCAGGGAAGGAGATAACTCTCTTTAGGGCAAGCTCGATTAAGATCAGAATAGTTGACGCAGAGTCGCCATTTACCATTGTTTTTGCAGACCAGGACTACATTGGACAGCCACCTGGAGTAGTCCACATTTTGGATGAATTACGCCTTCAGTAGTTTATCTACCTCCGAGGCGATGAGGACATTGCGTTCCGGGTAAAAGATACGCTGCCTCTGGTAAAAAGGTCAGAAGTGGGGCTCAATACTGAGGCGATGAGTGATGAAAGAGGGATCAATGCCCGACATGTTGGAATGGGTCCAAGCAAACACATCATTGTGCTCGGTTAGGAGAGCTATGAGGTTGGCCTTGGCCTGGGAGGATAGTTGGCTGTCGATCTTGGCTGTTTTGGCTGAGTTCTTAGGATCGATGGGGATTTCGACAAGTTCTTCCACTAGTTCCCCTCTGACTAACTCTTCTTCATCTCTGACGTCGAGTCCTTCGATGATCATAGTTTCCTTTAGCTTAACCTCTTTTAGTAAGGCGACGTTGCATTCTCTAGCCATCGTCTTCTCGCCCCTCATAATGCCTACCCCAAGGTCAGTAGGGAATTTCATGGCTAGATGGTATGCGGAGTTGACAGCTTGGAAAGCGTTAAGTGCTGTGCGGCCGAGGATTATGTTATAAGCAGAAGGACAGTTGACGACAAGGAAAGTGAGTAACTTGGTGGTCTGCCATGGATACTCTCCGCTGGTAATGGAAAGATTGATGGAACCTATGGAGGTCACCCGATCCCCCGTGAAGCCGACTAACGGGGTTTAGAGAGGGGACAATTTTTTTTCTCTGACCTTGAGCTGGCAATAGGCGTTCAGGAAGATAATGTCTGAAGAACTACCTTTGTCGACAAGCACCCGTCTGACTTTGTAATTGGATCGGAGAGTAGAGATGACGAGGGGGTCATCGTGGGGGAAATAGATGCTTGTGCAGGCAGCCTCCGTAAAGGTGATGGGTTCAGTCCATTGCTTGGGGTGTTTGAAGGAGCGATCTAATATGGCGACTGTAACAACCCTCATACTGTTTACCGATTAATGACTGATTGATTACCGATAACCATAGATTACCGTTAAACTGAATTGATTACTACTGATAATTGGACTGATTAAAGTACTGAACTAACTGACTGGAATCTGGAATTAATTGACTGACTGTATCTGTTTAAATGCATAATCCATCTGTTTGACTGTTTGATTATCTGTTCGTGTTTTATGTTTAAACTGCTAATTGAAGGCCTTATCGACGGCCGAACTAGAAATTGATTAGTGTTTTATGATCATCATAATTAATGTGATTTTATGGTATAATTATCTGAAAACTGATTAGGTATGATTAAATTAGATTAAAATGAGTTAATTATATAAATTTGACTTATTTACAACCTTGCCCTTGAGTGGGCCACTACCTATACACCTTTGAGTTCATTACACTTAAATCAAAATGTTTTCCTCAGCCTTCTTCCTTGCATTGCCGACCATAGAGAGAGAGAGGAACTAGAGGAGTGAATTTCATCTCATTTTGCTTGTAAATTGCTTGGTAATTGAAGGAATTGGAGTATAGGTTGCAAATTAAACTTTCTCACCTTGTAATTGAAGCTCTAGGTAAGGATTTCAACCCCTCTTTGTTGTGTTTAAGCTTATTCATGCAAGATTCTTGAGCCTCTAGTGAATTAAGTCTAGAATTGGTTCATTGTTGTTGATATAGAGCATAATTCATGCATGCATGTTAGTGTTGTTGGAGTTTGAGTTGAGTTCATGGCAAAATATTGCATGCATGTTCACAATTATGTTCAAGTCCATGATTTCATCATGTTTTGGAAACAATTGGCTCCTTAGAGCATCAATTTGGAACTTCAAAATGATTTGAATTCATGCATGTTTGCATGTTCATATTGTTCTTGAAAAATGGTTTGAAATTGGGTTTCAATTAAACACCCTTGGGCTTTGATTTCTCAAATTGAGTTTTGAACTATGATATTCTATATGTTTACAACTGTTTTCTGGAAATTCAGCCCAAGAGGATCGGTTTTGATGCTTTTGAACTTGGTTTTTGGCTTGGAGGTGCAATCTGGAATTTCCAGATTTTGCACTTCCGCTCGAGCGGGGTAAGAGCCGCTCGAGCGGGGAATCCGAGCATCCAGTATCTTTGCACTGTTTTACAGTCCGCTCGAGCGAAGGATTGGGCGCTCGAGCGGAGGCATGTGTCTCACGATCGAGCGGGCGTCGAGCGCCCGTCGAGCGGAGATTTCACCCATCCAGTACTTTTACAGTACGCTCGAGCGGGAAAGTTGACGCTCGAGCGTGTACCTTTGTTGCATGACCGCTCGAGCGGGGAAACCTGCGCTCGAGCGGGACTCTGTTTTTCTGCTAAATTCTGAAACTGCTTTTTGAGTACATCTTTGCATCCTCATCCCATTCTAAGCATTCCTAGGCCTAGTTTAAGACATCTTATTGAGGATATAGATGTAGAACACACCGAGACAAATTAGGGATTAAGTTGTTATCTTTCCCAGCTGTGTAGCTTAGTGTGTGTTCAATCTGTTAACTGTGTAGGGTTGGCGACTGGGGAGACGCGCTCTAGCTTACTGTAGCCCAAACTCTGTGAGTAACGATTGTGTAAAGATATGTTCAACTGAGAATGTTTTCTGACTGTTTAACGAAACTGTTTTCTGAAGTAATTATTGTTAATTGTTTGAATGTATGTCCTATATTCTGAAATGTATTGTGGCATCCTTAGCAACTATTGTGTACTGTTACTGCTACTGTTACAGAGATCTCTGTCGGTTCCCTTGTTGAACCACTACTGTTTACTGATTGATGGCCATCATTACTGTTCGGTCTTTAAGACCTACTGTTTACTGCTATGCTAATGGATGTACCACATATGATTGAATAACTGTTCTGACTGAAAGACTAAAGTATTGTTTGATGAACTGATTTCATTACTGTAAGGACATTTCATTCTTAACCTCCTTACGCATTATGTTATTCACTGGGCTTTAGCTCACTGTTTATATATATATGTAGGTGTACAAGCACCAGACCGCGGCTAGGAGCGTCAGGGTTACTCCAGTTTTGTCAAGCCAGCCCATGTGCCTCACTGCGAGGTTCCGAGCCTATCTGTTAAGGCTTAGGGGTGTTTTAGATTTCCCCCTTCTGTACCGTCTTACTGTTCTGTATAGACTGAAGGTTTACTGTACTGTTATGCAGGGATTGAGTCCCTAGTCTGAATGATTGTAAATATTGTGCATACTGTTCTGTACTGTTTATGTATATATGTATGAAAAGTCTTTTTGCATACAGACTGTCACAGCTCATTGGGCATTGTTTAATTACTGTTTTGGCTTCCGCCAGGCCCTGTACTCTGTTTTACTGTACTACTGTTCTGCAGGCCTTTGGTAATCTCGGATTACTGGCCGGTTACGGTGCTAAACCTATAGGGCCGGGTTTGGGTCGTGACAGAGTGGTATCAGAGCGATACTTAACCACGAGTCATACCGCACACACGTGTCCAAATGAGCTACAGGGTGTCCTAGGAAAGTGATTAGGGCATTTCATGAACTTGAAAAGCGTGTGGTTATGTTATGACTGAATATCTGCTAATGTGTTAAACTGTGAAACAAATGACCGCTTATGTTTAAAACTGTTATAACTGCTTATAGTGAAATGGACAATGCAAATGAACCTGAATCCTCATCTACTGAGGCAAGAATGGCAAGAATGGAAAGAATGGAAAGAATGATGGAACTGATAACTGCTAGACTTGAACAACAACAGAATCAACCGCCCCCACCTCCTCCTCCTCCTCCGGTACAGCCGGAACCTAATGCGAATGTGAATGATGGGGATATTATTGCTCTCACCCATAAATTCAGCAAAATGAAACTGCCGTCCTTTCAGGGAGGCCTCGAACCGTTAAAAGCTGAAGTGTGGGTTCTTGAAACAGAGAAATTATTTGAGGTGTTCCCGTGCTCTGAAGCACACAAGGTGCTGTTAGCCACCTTCACCCTGCAGGAAGAAGCTAGAAGGTGGTGGATGCTTATCCGTAATGAAAATACGGTTATGACTTGGGCTCAGTTCAAAGGAGCCTTTTTTTGAAAAGTATTTCCCTCAGTGTGTCAGGGATAGAAAAGTGACTGAATTTGAACAGCTGAAGCAGGGCACGATGTCCATTGCGGAATATGAAACAAAATTTACCGAACTTGCCAGATATGCACCACACATGGTGGACACTGACTACAAGAAGGCCAGAAAATTTGAGGGTGGCCTTAATGTTGCAATACTTGACCGAATAAATGTTTTGAAATTACCGACTTTTGTGGGTGTTCTCGACCGGGCATTGATGGCCGAGTCAAACATTGAAGCACTGAAAACTGAAACACCAACGTCGGAATGGCGTGGCAAGAGGCAGGGTTTTAAATTCAAGAAAGGCAAGCACAACCTGGCCAACAAGAAACAGAATACGGGGTCGACGACTAGCCCCAGCCAAGGGAGTAGGTTCATACCACCCTGTTCTGAGTGTGGCAAGAAGCACAAAGGGGTCTGCTACAAAATATCTGGAGCCTGTTACAGGTGTGGCAAGGTGGGCCACATGGTTAAAGACTGCCCCTCTGCTCCATAAGCCAGTAGTAAAGCTGCACCAAGCGCAGCAGCATCAACTGTAGCACCAAAGCCTAACCCCAGAGCTACCGGGAAAGAGCCCATGAGGCAGGGCCGAGTGTTCGCCCTAGTACCGGGAGACGTGCAAAATACTGAAACCGTTGTGTCAGGTATCCTCTCTATTTGTACACAAAATGCATATGTATTGATTGATTCGGGGTCTACGCATTCTTATGTATTGCATGCTTTCTCACGGAAATTGAGTAGACCCTTAGAACCCATGAATTATCTGTTAGCTGTATCATCACCCGTTGGGGGATCTATGACCTGTGCTTATATGTACCCCGCATGTGAAATCATTGTTGGGGATATGCATCTGTTTATCGATTTACTACCATTGAACATTGATCATTTTGATGTAATATTGAGGGTGGATTGGTTACAAAAATATCATGCCACTATTGATTGTGTGACCAAGCAAGTTGTTTTTCGTCCACCTGGTTTGCCTGAATTCGTGTTTAATGGGAGTGGAGTAGTACCTCCTCCGTATTTGATTTCATCTGTGAAAGCTGTAAAATTGATTAGAAAGGGGTGTAAGGGATATCTGTGTTATGTACTGACTGTGTCTACTGATGATAGTGTTAAAACTGATGTGAATTGTATTCCTATAGTCAGGGAATTCCCAGATGTATTTCCAGATGATCTGCCAGGGGATTTGATTGACAGGGAAATTGAATTTACCGTTGATGTGATTCCGGGTACACAGCCGATATCGAAAGCTCCTTACAGAATGGCCCCAACTGAACTGAAAGAACTGAAAGTGCAACTGCAGGAACTGCTGGATAAGAAGTTCATCAGGCCTAGCACTTCGCCATGGGGCGCTCCTGTTTTGTTTGTAAAGAAGAAAGACGGCTCACTGAGACTGTGCATTGACTATCGTGAACTGAATAAGGTAACTGTAAAGAATAAATACCCATTACCGCATATTGATGACTTGTTTGATCAGTTACAGGGTGCCAAAGTGTTTTCTAAGATTGACCTCAGATCGGGGTATCATCAACTGAAGGTTAAACCGGAAGACATTGATAAAACCGCTTTTAGAACGAGGTATGGCCATTATGAATTTTTAGTCATGCCATTCGGAGTCACAAATGCCCCTGCTGCTTTTATGGACCTCATGAACAGAATTTTTAAACCATACCTTGATGATTTCATTGTAGTATTTATTGATGACATATTGATTTACTCCAAAAGTATAGAACAACATGAACATCATTTGAGACTTGCCCTGCAGACCCTAAGAGAACAGAAACTGTATGCTAAACTGTCTAAATGTGAATTTTGGCTTGACCATGTTATGTTTTTGGGGCATGTTGTTAGCAAAAATGGAATTTCTGTTGATCCGCAGAAAATTGAAGCTGTAGTGAACTGGCTTAGACCAACAAACGTGACTGAAGTCCGAAGCTTTTTGGGATTGGCTGGATATTACAGAAGATTTGTCAAAGATTTCTCCAAAATTGCCCTACCATTGACTCAGTTAACTCAGAAGGGGACATCATTTGACTGGACTGACCAAAGAGAATCTGCTTTCCAGGAGTTGAAAACTCAATTAGTGACTGCACCGGTTCTTACCTTACCTTCAGGTACGGATGGTTATACTGTATTTAGTGATGCTTCTCATAAGGGTTTGGGGTGTGTTTTAATGCAGAATGGGAGAGTAATTGCCTATGCTTCCCGTCAACTGAGACCGCATGAAAAGAACTACTCGACCCATGATCTGGAACTTGCTGCAATAGTATTTGCACTGAAAATCTGGCGTCACTATTTGTACGGGGTGACATGTGAAGTATACACCGACCACAAGAGTTTAAAATATTTCTTCACACAAAAAGAACTGAACATGAGACAGCAGAGATGGCTAGAACTGATTAAAGATTATGACCTACAGATATTGTACCATCCGGGAAAAGCCAATACCGTTGCCGATGCATTGAACCGAAAATCGATTGGAAACTTAGCTTGTTTGCTTACCGGACAGAAAGAGTTGCTTTGTGACCTTGAAAAATCAGAAATCGAAATTGTCTTACGAGAACAAGGTGGAACCTTAGCTGCTATTTCTGCTCAACCGGCACTGATTGAAGAAATTAAAGAGAAACAGCAACTGGATGACTTCTTGAAGAAGATCATCGAAGAAAGAGAATCTAAACCGAGACCGGGATTCAAATTTGAGAACAATGTACTGAAATTTCATGAAAGACTGTGCGTACCGAATGATATTGGACTGAAAAGAAGAGTTTTGCAAGAAGGCCACAATTCGAAATTGTCCATCCACCCGGGGAATACGAAAATGTACCAAGATCTGAAACAGAATTTCTGGTGGCCGGGAATGAAGAAAGAAATTGCCGACTTTGTGTCCAAATGTCTTCATTGCCAACAGGTCAAAGCTGAACATCAACGACCTGTCGGATTATTGCAACCCCTACCCATACCAGAGTGGAAATGGGAGCATATCACGATGGATTTTATCGTTGGGTTACCTCGCTCCAGAAAAGGTATGGATTCAATTTGGGTTATTGTTGATAGACTAACCAAATCTGCTCACTTCTTACCTATCAAGACAATCTATAATGCGGACAAATTGGCTGTTATCTATATTGATGAAATTGTGAGACTGCATGGAGTGCCTGTGTCTATTGTTTCTGACAGGAATTCGAAGTTTACATCGAGGTTTTGGCAAAGTCTACAGACTGCATTGGGTACTGATTTGAGGCTGAGTAGTGCCTATCATCCTCAGACAGGTGACCAGTCAGAAAGGACCATCCAAACTCTGGAGGATTTACTGAGAATGTGTGTCCTTGATTTTCAGGGAGATTGGGAAAGTCATCTGCCATTAGTTGAATTCACCTACAACAACAGCTACCATTCGAGTATTGGTATGGCGCCTTTCGAGGCATTGTATGGCAGAAAATGTAGATCTCCGATTTGCTGGGCAGAAGTTGGAGATGGGCCTTTGCTTGGGCCCGAGATTGTTTATGAAACAACTGAGAAAGTGAAACTGATACAACAGAGATTGAAAACTGCACAGAGCCGTCAGAAAAGTTATGCGGATGTCAGAAGACGGGACAAAGAGTATGAAGTGGGTGATCACGTTTTTGTGAAAGTGACACCAATGAAGGGCCAGACTCGTTTTGGAGTCAAAGGCAAGTTAGCGCCAAGATACGTCGGACCATATGAGATTATTGAGAAAATTAATCCGGTGGCGTATCAAGTCGCGCTCCCTCCTGAAATGGAACACATGCATAATGTTTTCCACATTTCGATGTTAAGAGATTATCTCCGGGATCCCTTCCATGTGATTGAGCCTACTCGAGTAGTGTTGAGTGATGACTACACTTACGAGGAACGGTCTATACAGATTGTAAATAGACGAATCAAGAAGTTGAGAAACAAAGAGATCCCGTTGGTGAAAGTCGACTGGCAAAACCATGGTGGCATGTATGCCACTTGGGAAAGGGAAGATGACATGGCGAAAAGATATCCTGAACTATTTCCACTGAACCCTGTTTTCTTCCAGAACGAAGGTAACTCGAGTTTAGAGGACTAAACTCTTTATAAGGGAGGGAGACTGTAACAACCCTCATATTGTTTACCGATTAATGACTGATTGATTACCGATAACCATCGATTACCGTTAAACTGAATTGATTATGACTGATAATTGGACTGATTAAAGTACTGAACTGACTGACTGGAATTTGGAATTAATTGACTGACTGTATCTGTTTAAATGCATAATCCATCTATTTGACTGTTTGATTATCTGTTCGTGTTTTATGTTTAAACTGCTAATTGAAGGCCTTATCGACGGCCGAACCAGAAATTGATTAGTGTTTTATGATCATCATAATTAATGTGATTTTATGGTATAATTATCTGAAAACTGATTAGGTATGATTAAATTAGATTAAAATGAGTTAATTATATGAATTGGACTTATTTACAACCTTGCCCTTGAGTGGGCCACTACCTATACACCTTTGAGTTCATTACACTTAAATCAAAATGTTTTCCTCAGCCTTCTTCCTTGCATTGCCGACCATAGAGAGAGAGAGGAACTAGAGGAGTGAATTTCATCTCATTTTGCTTGTAAATTGCTTGGTAATTGAAGGAATTGGAGTATAGGTTGCAAATTAAGCTTTCTCACCTTGTAATTGAAGCTCTAGGTAAGGATTTCAACCCCTCTTTGTTGTGTTTAAGCTTATTCATGCAAGATTCTTGAGCCTCTAGTGAATTAAGTCTAGAATTGGTTCATTGTTGTTGATATAGAGCATAATTCATGCATGCATGTTAGTGTTGTTGGAGTTTGAGTTGAGTTCATGGCAAAATATTGCATGCATGTTCACAATTATGTTCAAGTCCATGCTTTCATCATGTTTTGGAAACAATTGGCTCCTTAGAGCATCAATTTGGAACTTCAAAATGATTTGAATTCATGTATGTTTGCATGTTCATATTGTTCTTAAAAATGGTTTGAAATTAGGTTTCAATTAAACACCCTTGGGCTTTGATTTCTCAAATTGAGCTTTGAACTATGATATTCTATATGTTTATAACTGTTTTCTGGAAATTCAGCCCAAGAGGATCGGTTTTGATGCTTTTGAACTTGGTTTTTGGCTTGGAGGTGCAATCTGGAATTTTTAGATTTTGCACTTCCGCTCGAGCGAGGTAAGAGCTGCTCGAGCGGGGTAAGAGCTGCTCGAGCGGGGAATCCGAGCATCCAGTATCTCTGCACTGTTTTACAGTCCGCTCGAGCGGAGGATTGGGTGCTCGAGCGGAGGCATGTGTCTCACGATCGAGCGGGCGTCGAGCGCCCGTCGAGCGGAGATTTCACCCATCCAGTACTTTTACAGTACGCTCGAGCGGGAAAGTTGACGCTCGAGCGTGTACCTTTGTTGCATGACCGCTCGAGCGGGGAAACCTGCGCTCGAGCGGGACTCTGTTTTTCTGCTAAATTCTGAAACTGCTTTTTGAGTACATCTTTGCATCCTCATCCCATTCTAGGCATTCCTAGGCCTAGTTTAAGACATCTTATTGAGGATATAGATGTAGAACACACTGAGGCAAATTAGGGATTAAGTTGTTGTCTTTCCCAGCTGTGTAGCTTAGTGTGTGTTCAATCTGTTAACTGTGTAGGGTTGGCGATTGGGGAGACGTGCTCTAGCTTACTGTAGCCCAAACTCTGTGAGTAACAATTGTGTAAAGATATGTTCAACTAAGAATGTTTTCTGACTGTTTAACGAAACTGTTTTCTGAAGTATTTATTGTTAATTGTTTGAATGTATGTCCTATATTCTGAAATGTATTGTGGCATCGTTAGCAACTGTTGTGTACTATTACTGCTACTGTTACAGAGATCTCTGTCGGTTCCCTCGTGGAACCACTACTGTTTACTGATTGATGGCCATCATTACTGTTCGGTCTTTAAGACCTACTGTTTACTGCTATGCTAATGGATGTACCACATATGATTGAATAACTGTTCTGACTGAAAGACTGAAGTATTGTTTGCTGAACTGATTTCATTACTGTAAGGACATTTCATTCTTAACCTCCTTACGCATTATGTTATTCACTGGGCTTTAGCTCACTATTTATATATATATGTAGGTGTACAAGCACCAGACCGCGGCTAGGAGCGTCAGGATTACTCCAGTTTTGTCAAGCCAACCCATGTGCCTCACTGCGAGGTTCCGAGCCTATCTGTTAAGGCTTAGGGGTGTTTTAGATTTCCCCCTTCTGTACCGTCTTACTGTTCTGTATAGACTGAAGGTTTACTGTACTGTTATGCAGGGATTGAGTCCCTAGTCTGAATGATTGTAAATATTGTGCATACTGTTCTGTACTGTTTATGTATATATGTATGAAAAGTCTTTTTGCATACAGACTGTCACAGCTCATTGGGCATTGTTTAATTACTGTTTTGGCTTCCGCCAGGCCCTGTACTCTGTTTTACTGTACTACTGTTCTGCAGGCCTTTGGTAATCTCGGATTACTGGCCGGTTACGGTGCTAAACCCATAGGGCCGGGTTTGGGTCATGACAGCGACTTCCTTATCGGAGCCCTGTCTGATTTTTCTAAGTTCGGCTCGCTGGGCCGAACGGAATGGTCCTCCGCATGTAAGCCTGCCAGCGATGACTCTAATCTCTCCGACCGGGGGAACAGGGTTGTCTTATGGTCGGGGTTGTGGTTGGGGCCGATCATTGTCTCAGTTAGGTTGTGCAGATTGTCGAGGAGGAGTTTGTCGGCGGTGGCCCCCGGCGGGTTCAGTTCTTGGCTGCTACTGGGGACGGGCTGCCGTGAACCGATTAAGGCGACCTTGGTGTATCAAATTCTCTACTTGGTCTTTAAGGTTAACACATTCCTCAGTGTTATAGCCGTGGCCCTGATGGAAACGGCAGTACTTGGATTGATCTCGCCAGTTGGAAGAAGACTGTGACAGTTGGGGCCATTTCAAGTTGTAATCTCGTTGGATCTGGTTCAAGACTTGTTCCATGGGGGAATTGAGGGGAGTGCACCGCTCGAACCGACCGAGAAGTCGAGTAGGAGCCGATCGATCAGGACGAGTGGGTTGGTCGGTATGCTGAGGGGTTTGTTGTGTATATTGGGTGGTTCTGGTTTCAGATTTCTTTCTCTTCTACCTGGAGGTTGGATTTTTAGTTGTAGTATCTTGGCGGGTTGCCAGAGAGTCTTCGGCGTTCGTATATTTTTGGGCTTCGGAAAGAAGGGTGGCCATAGAGGTTGGAGGGTTTTTGGAGAGGGAGAAGAGGAAATCAGATAATCGTAAACTGGCCATGAAAGCCATCAGGATGACTTTGTCGTTGTTTTCCGCCACCTGTAGGGCTTCGGTGTTGAAACGGGTGACAAAGCTACGTAGCGACTCCCCCTCCTTCTGACGGATATTAAGAAGCTGAGTTGCCGGACACCGCTGGCACTGAGTGCCAATGAAATGGCTCAGAAAGGAATCACTTCGGTGTTGGAAAGTTGAGACGGAGTCCGGCAGTAGCTGACTAAACCATAATCGAGCCGACCCCTTAAGCGTCACGGGGAAAGCCCGACACATGATCTTAGCAGGAAAAGCCTGGAGGATCATTAGGGTCCTTTAAGTCTCCAAATGGTCAACTGGGTCCGTTGTGTCGTCGAAAGAGTCGATCGAGGGCATTTTGAACTTGGGAGGTAGGGGTTTGTCCCTGATGGAGGCGACAAATGGGAAGTTGGATGTTGTTGAGGGTTTAGACTGTATGTTCTGCATGACTCCTTGAAGTTGGAGTTTCATGGCTCGGAATTCCGCATCCTAGATAGGAACATTGTCACCTCCCGAGGGCAATAGAGGCTGAACACTACTAACCTCTCATTCAGGGGCAAGTGTTTGACTGGACGGATGTAAACCTCGAGGTGGCGGGTTCATGTCTTGGGATGGGGCTTGCCAACCCTCTAAATTGGAGAGATAGACTTGTTGGAAAGGATGGCTCGGGTTTGTTCCCGATTGGGAGGGATAACTTGTGGTGGTGGAGGAGGTATAGGGAGGTTTCGCTGGAGCAAAGCGTTGATCAAGGCTTGGTTTTGCTCAGCCAAGTGGTTGATGTTGTTGCTGAGTTCTGTGAAGTACTGAGGTGGGTTATTTGGATTGGGAGGGTCGGCTTGGAGGTCGACAACGTTGTGTTGAGAAGCCATGGATCACGTTGTGACCATTCACCTTGATGGCCAGTGAGAATGAATTATCAGGAACGGGTTTCCGGTAACAATGAGCACAACTGTCACGCGGAGTGGCATTCTCACATACGGCGCCAACTGATAGTACTGCTAATCGTTGGCCCACGTTTCCAACGTCGTTCTCTGATCACTGAGCCCACCGGGGTACCTGCACAAAAGCCCAGCATGGAATAGGAGTCCCCTAGTGGATCCTCCGATGGTCAAGTTAGAAGAGAGAGAGGTTAATGGCGAATGATGGGAGAATAACGATAGGGAACTTAACCTTTTGTGTGTCTTGGAAGCCTCCTTATATCCTTTGTTCATCATTTCCTTGTTCACTTCGACCTGTCATGTTGGCCAAAAGTCTATGCTCTAGCTTGCCTTGTTCATGGTGAGGCTATCTGTTCCGACGTGAAAGGATTATCGCATTTAATGCTGAAGGGGCCTCATTAATGGCTGATGTGTGGTGCAATAATTCTGTAGGATCTTTGTCTGCTTGTGTGGCTGGTTCTCCTATTGACAAGTGTTTAGATGCCATTGGTTCTTAGTGTAACGTTGGGTTTCAGTAGCGTTGGGCTTTAATGCTTAAATCGTGAATTAGGCTCTAAGTGGAGGGCCAAAAGCCTCTATAGGCCCACCGATGTCACTAATAATCCAAAAAAATTGTTGGACTAATTATCCATTGGATTAATAATCCTGAAACAAAATTTCAAAATAAATACAAGATTATTGGGTCCACGAATTAATAATTTCAATTCCATACTCTAATCTTGCCAATCAAAAATGCCCTAAAAGTCTATGTTACATTTGTTTTATCCAATTGAATGATATTATAAAAAAAGATTCAAAAAGATACTATCCCACTCGAAATAGCAATTAAAAAAAAGAAAAGTTTAAAGGTTTTCATTTAAATGCCACTAATAATTTGAATCTAAACAAAACTAATGAAGAAATCACAACTTGTTCTCAAAAATTATTTTTAAAATATTAAATTTTATTTTTCTCCAATAAAAAAGAAAATTATATAAAAATAATTTTTTATTTTTTATAAATTAATTTAATTAAAACAAAATTAAAAAATGAAACTCACCTCGTTTGACAACTCCACTTTTTAGCCTAAAAGCTAAAAATTCACTAAAAATCAAAAAGTGAACAAGCTATATAAAAAAGTAAAAAATTTCATTTTCTCTCTATTTTTTGCATAATTATTTTTTAAAAAGTCAAAAAATCATCTCGAACATATTAATTTTTTTACTTCATAGTTTGGTCAAAAAACTTTAAAATTACTAAAGTAATCTGTTATCAAATGATGCATGTTTGGTAAAGTTTTCAAAAACAGTTTTATGAGTTTTAAATTCGTATTTTTATATTTTTAGTGGCTTTAAAAACATTTTAATCATTTTTTTTTTTACTTTTAGATTCACTTAATCTTAATATATATATACTTAAAAGGTATAAAATTTGTACAAAAATCTTTTAAAAAATTATTAAATACACCAAAATATAAAAATGTATTGAGTTTTTATATTTTTTGTATTTGGTGATCACAAATATTATACTATTTAAATATAGGGGTTTTTTTTTTTTGAAGGTCTCTCGTATTAAGATTTTATAGCATAAAGGACATCTAATATTTTCGTGATGTTTAAGGTCCCTCAAGTTGATCTAGAGAAAATTGGTCCAGAGAAAATTAGCCTAGAGAAAATTCATGTCACAGAGAAAATTGGCCCAGAGAATTTCTCCAGACAACATAGCAACCCTTTCTTCAAGCAACCTTTGCTCTTACTAGAAATCCAGAGAAAGTTGGAAAAGAATAGGTTGCACTCATTGGGGGAAGAGACGGTGGAAGAGTGGTTGATGAAGAAAATTCAATACAGAGAATTTCTCTCCTTCAAAATTTCTCTCCAAAGAAATTGAATTTCTCTGGATTCTCTGTCTGTGTTTTAACCAAATTTCTCTGGACTTCAAAATTACTCTCCAGAGAAATTCTTATACCAAGGGTAATCTGATACTAAAATCAGGACTGTAGTTAAAGAAATGGTCTTTAACTTACATCCAAGGCTTCTAGATTTCAACAGTTGAACCAAAAGGTACAGAGAAGGGAAAAAAAATCCTTAGTTTCGCCTGGATCAAGATTCAAGACCCTTAACACTCTTATTAATTAACAATAATAGGGGAAAATGCAATCACAGGGTAGAACACAATCTGTCTTGCCTGAAAAAGAACATCATATTGACAATCTACGAGCATCTAAGATCAAGGCTCTACCATAAATATATATATATATATATAATAGAAATTTCGAAAACACAACAACGAAGAGAGAGAGAGAGAGAGAGAGAGAGAGACCTGGTGAGAGACCTGGTGAGAGATCGCGTAACAGTGGAAAGAGAAGTGAGATCGGGAGCGGAAGGAGGAGACTGAAACCGGCGGTGGCGATCAACGGTGCTCTGCGGTGGGCGGTGGTGGTGGACAATAGAGTGTAGAGAGAGAGAGAAAGAGAGAGAGGAAGGAGAGAAGTCTTAAAGAAAGAGAAATGTAATTGATTAACTCTTCGTTCAGATCAGGCACGGAAGGAGAGACAAAGAGGGGATATGTTTAGGGACCTTAGACATCAAAAAATAATTTTGTGGATCTCTTCCATTACGAAAAGTGGGAGAGGGACCCTAGACTAATTTTTCCTTAAATATATCTAAAAAATAAAAAATTATATAAAATATTAAAAAAATATTTATTAAATGTAAAAAAATACATAAAATAAAAAAACCCAAGCTTTGTTTAGTTTAATTTTTAGAAAATATTTTTAAACGAATTTTCATTTGTCTTTATTGAATTTTTTTTCATATTTTAATGAATTATTTTATTTTATTTTTTAGATACATCAAGATTAGATATATTTAAGAAGTAAATAATTTAACTAAAATATAAAAAAAAATTACTAAAAACAAATGAAAATTCGAACAAAAATACACACATATTTTTATTCCAATTTTAGTTTTTTTTAAAGGCACTCTGTTCATAAATCCAAACTTAAATTTTATTTTTCAAAAGGTCCATATGCTAAACAATAATATCACAAAGACAAGCTTCTGCAAAATGACTAACCTATCCCTTCATATCTTCCGCCACATTTTCATTTTGGAAAAAGTGTGGTAGCTCGAATTGGAGGGGCCTCGAATGGCCCGAATGGGTGTTGGCCAGTCGTCCGCTCGAATGAGCGGCCAGATGTCCGCTCGGACGACTGGGTGAAAGATTGTCTACCGCGATTGTCACCTTTGTCGACTGCGGCTATCAGCCTCCTTACCGAATGATCAGTCGGACGACTAGCAAAGTGAATTTCGAGCCATTCAAGCCACTCCATATTTGAGCTACCAAGCATTGTTCTTTGATTTTGTCTCAAATTTCTCTCTCTCCCTCTTTCGTATCTCACATCTCAGTTTCTTTCTCTTTCCATCAAATCTCTCTCTCTCTATCTCTCATCTCTTGCATCTTTATCTTCGCCGTCGAGCATTGCTCTTCCACTACCGACGCCACTGCTCCTACGCTACTCCACAGTGTCCAGTCCTTCATCTGCGCCAGTAACCTCCCACACACCTTCGTCGTTGCCCACCAGTTCGTCTTCACCTGCTACTCGTCGGACTCCATTCCAATTTGCGTCTCTTTCTTCCAAAGAACCAAAGTGGCAGAAAGTGAAAGCTAGGGTTAGGGTTAGGGTTAGGGTTAGGGTTTGTATAGAAACCCCCTCTCTCTCCTCTTCTTTCCCCTCTCCCTCTCTTCTCTCCGTCGTCGCCTCAGCGCCGTCCAGATCACCAAATCTGCACCAAAACATCGTTAGCGAAGGCGAAGTCTATTCCCCTAGTAGGAAAAGACGAAATCGGTGAAGGTGAGGTCTCCTCTCTCTCTCTCTCTCCTCTTCTCTTCTCTTCATTTTCTTCATCGAAATTGGTGACGAGCCTAGAAGGCATGACATCTCGCTGACCTTGCTCCTTAAGAGTCGTTTGGAGGAATTCGTCTTCGTAAAAATCACTAACGTCAGCGACGCCGAGTCATCGAGGTCGAACTCTGGCGACGGACAACAAAGTAGCAATCGTTTTTTGGCTGAAATCATTGCTAGATCAACTCGAGACAGATAGAAGATTCAGAACTTCAGTGAGATAAGCTCTGATCTGTTCAAGCATTATTCACGGTTACTATTGGTTTCATATCGATATGTATATCTTTTTGTGTGTAATAAATGTTAGAAATGTAAGCTCTCTGACATGGTGGTTATAGTGTTCTGCTTTATTGAATTAGATTTGTTTTCTCTGCCTCCTCCAAGCATTGTTCTGTGTAAATATCTTGGGGGGTGTTAGGACCTTCTTTTGTTTTCAAAAACCACTAATAGGCTATTATATATTCGATTTTTGAACAGATAGGGTTTGGTATAAAAGAAAGATATAATTTATGTTTATGTATAAATGCATGTAAGTATGTAATATGCACAGATAAGAAATAGACAAACAGCAAAAATTGGCTTGGTATTTCAATAGATAGAATTTTATTTAGACAAATATTTAAACAGAAGGGAAGTTTGAATTCAAAAGTTTTAAAAAATAAACAGGGTAAAAAATTAACGGTTTTTTACCAATCGATCCTAATAATTGAACTTATTACCCATTCGGTTCTAAGTTTCTATCTCATGCACTATGAAGTCCTATCATATTTTTTTATCTCGATTTTTCCCTTGCTGTTATACTGCTAGAGCCATTGATGAATTAGTGATATTGATGAACATGAGAACTGTTAGAGCCATTGATGAATTCGTTGGTGTTGGTGAACATGAGAACTGCCTCTGTGTCCCTTGAATTTGAGAGAGATGGTGTCAGATCTGAGAGAGATCAAGAAAATCGACATGAATGGAGATGGGGTATGTCGACATTGACAAGTTTCAAAGCCATTGATGAATTTGTTGGTGTTAGTGAACATGAGAATTGTCTCTGTGGCCCTTGGATTTGAGAGAGATGATGTTAGATCTGAGAGAGATCAAGAAAATCGACATGAATGGAGATGGATGTGTCGACATTGGCGAGTTTGGAGCTCTGTATTGTTTAAACCAATGATAAATTTATCACTGATGAATTTGTTTACATACTTGATTTGAGAGAAAGAGGGGGCGTCACAACAAATTTATCACTAAATTAAGGCCTCGTTTGGGAATATGTTTTTTTAGTAACTTTTTGATTTTTTTAGCTAAAATATGATGTAAAAAAAAACTAGTATGTTTATGATGATTTTTTGATATTTTACAAAAAGATGTGTAAAGAGAAAAGAGAATATTTGAATTTTTTATATATGTTGTTGGTTTTTTTAATTTTTTAAGTGATTTTTTGACTTTTAGGCTAAAGGATTACTTCCCAAACGAGGCGTAAGTAACAAATTTATCATTCATAAATTAAATAACAAATTTATCACTGAATTAAGTAACAAATTTATCAGATCAGTTACACGTCTGTAAAAGATCAACACCACCTTTCAATGCACTGATTGGACACTTTGCATCCCAAATCGGTGATAGAGGAAGATAGTGGCAACGACGATGTTGAAGGGTAGATTGGTGATGGCGGAAGATGGTGGCAACGGCGATATCAAAAATGGTAGATCGATGGCAGAGGATTACGGTGTTGAAGCTAGCGGATGAATGATGGGGGAGGAGTAACGGTGATGGCAACGAATGAGAAGGAAATGATGGTTGGTGATGGAGAAGGATGAGGAGGAAGAAGAAATGATGTGCCGGTGATAGAAATAGGAGGAAGAGAGAGAGAGAGAGAGAGAGAGAGAGAGACATGTGTTTGGGTTTAGGGCAAAATCACTCAACTAAATGTAATGGGTAAAAATGAAAGATGAGCTAAATTATTTTGAACCAGGACTTCTTAGGAAAAAATGTGAACAAATCATCAGTGAAAAGTCAAACAGATAAAAAAAAGTTAAGGGGTAAAATTGAAAATAAAATGTCCTACAAGACTTCTCACCAAACGATTTCACAAAATGTGGACCTCTTACTAACAAAAAATATTCACCGGATTTAATACATTAGATACCCTCTAAATTGGATTTATTACCAATTTTTTCTATTTTTAATGATTTTTTAAAAATATATATTTTAGTTAATTTATTTTTACTTTTTCAAATACATCTTGATAAGACATTAGGATATAGCATAATGGTTTAAATAGCTACACTTTAGGATATGGTGAGTAGAGGAGATCAGAAATTCAAATTGATGGAACAGTGATTCACTCTTCAATTATAACCTAACATACTAATGCTATAAAAAATAAAATAAAATAAAAAAGATGCATCTTGAGATAAAAATAAATGAAAAATCATCTAAAGGTATTTTTTAAAAAATCAAACCGAATAATCAATAAGATAATAATTACTGTGTTTGTTTTTAGTTTTCAGAATTCACTTTTCAAAAAAAAAAATTTACTTTTTTATTTTTCGTATTTTTTTATTTTCACTGAAAGTATAATATTTGTAAAAAATATCTTTAAAAAATTCACTAAATACCAAAAATATAAAAAAAATACAAAAAATTTAATACATTTTTCATAATTTTATATAATTATTAATTTTTAAAAATATTTTTCACAAATAATTTATAATTTAGATATATTTAAATAAGATACATCTAAAAAATAAAAAAAATATTTATTAAAAATAAAAATATATAAAAAATAAAAAATTTAATTTTCAAAAAATTCAATTCAAAAAACTCAAACAAAACCCAATCAACACTTCCATCCGCCGTTTTGGTTAGTTCCACTTTTGTGTTCTTCGTTTCTCTGTCAAAAGTTGCCACCAAAAAAGACTCCAATTTGAGAGATATACGAAGATACATACATATATTATACAGGTATATACTTATACGCACACCCTTCATGTTCTTGTTTCTCTGTGTTCCGTAGTTGATGCTCTTTGATTCATAACCGAAGCTTCGCTTTCGTGTTAATGGAATGCGACTTTCTCTCTCGAAATATGCGTTTTCCACCACCAATTTTTCGAGCTCTCCTTAATCCAATTCCCACTATTTATACATTCTCAAGACCATTTTTGTTTTCTCTACGTTTTCGTTCATTATCTTGTGCTGCTTTGAAGGTTGTTGAACCCAAACAAGTATCAACTGATTCGGGTTCTGATGATTTGGAAAACCCACAATTTCAGCTTCACAGTGGGTTTAAGGAAATACCCACAAGGTTATATAGTCCTGATTGGCCTGAAAGAAATGCAAATATCAAAATTGGGAGGAATTTAGATGGAGGAATTGTAGAATTGGATAGAAAGGAGAGGCTTAAAGGGTATTCGGAAAAGCTGCGAGATTGTGCTTTGAAACTGTCTTTGAATAAAGGGAAGGCAATTCATGGGCAGGTCATCAAGAATGGGATACACCCAGATATGCACTTGTGGGTTTCATTGATTAATTTCTATGCAAAATGTCATGTTTTGAATTTTGCGTGTCAGGTGCTTGACGAAATGCCTGAGCAGGATGTCGTGTCTTGGACAGCTCTGATTTCTGGGTTTGTGGCTGATGGGTATGGAAGTGATGGTATTTATTTGTTTTCTGTGATGCGGAATGAGGGTATTAGACCGAACGAGTTTAGCTTAGCGACTTGCTTGAAAGCTTGTTCCATTTGCTTGGACTTAGAGTTTGGGAAACAGGTACATGCAGAGGTAATTAAGCTTGGGTTTTTCTCAGATATTTATGTCGGGTCTGCTCTTGTTGACCTTTATGCAAAATGCGGTGAGATGGAATATGCAGATAAAGTGTTCTTTTGCATGCCCAAGCAAAATGATGTGTCGTGGAATGCATTGCTTAATGGATATGCTCAGATGGGTGATGAGGAAAAGGTTTTCAAAATGTTTTGCGGGATAAAGTCAAAAATGAAGTATAGCAAGTTTACTTTGTCTACTGTCCTCAAGGGTTTTGCCAATTCCAGGAATTTGGGAGCTGGCAGGGTTGTGCACTCTATGGCGATCAAGATTGGGTGTGAACTTGATGAATTTGTAAGTTGTACTCTTGTAGATATGTACTCCAAATGTGAGTTGGCGGATGATGCACTCAAAGTATTTATGAGGATAAAAAATCCTGACAAAGTGGCATGGACTGCAATGATCACTTGTTTTGATCAGCAAGGGCAGAAAGGAGAAGCAGCAAAGCTATTTCGATTAATGAGGAAGACTGGTTTGAGACCAAATCAATTTACCTTAGCTAGTATTGTTAGTAGTGCCATCGATTTCAGCCCACATTATGGTGAAAGCATTCATGCTTGCGTATACAAATATGGTTTTGAATCTGAAAATTTAGTCTGCAATGCGTTGATCACAATGTACATGAAAATTGAATCTGTAGATGATGGTTACCGGGTTTTTGATGCAATGAGTAACAGGGATGTAGTTTCATGGAATGCTCTCTTGTCAGGATTCCATGACAATGAAACCTTTGATCAAGGGCCGAGTATCTTCAACCAGATGCTTGTGGAAGGTTTCAAGCCCAACATGTACACATTTATCAGCATTCTAAGGTCTTGTTCCAGCCTTTGGAATGTCAGTTTTGGGAAGCAAGTGCATGCCCATATTATTAAAGAGAGCCTTGATGAGAACAGTTTCATAGGAACTGCTCTTATTGACATGTATGCCAAGTGCAAGTGCTTGGGAGATGCAGAAGCAGTTTTTAACAGATCTAATGAAAAAGACCTCTTCACTTGGACAGTTATGATTTCTGGTTATGCGCAGACTGATCAAGGGGAGAAGGCCATTCAGTGCTTCAATCAGATGCAAAAAGAAGGTGTTAAGCCCAATGAGTTCACCCTTGCCAGCTGTTTGAGGGGTTGTGCTGGGATAGCAAGTCTTGAAAATGGGCGGCTGCTCCACTCATTCGCAATTAAGTCTGGGCACTTTGGTGATATCTTTGTTGCTAGTGCACTTGTTGATATGTATGGAAAATGTGGAAGCATAGAAGATTCAGAGACTTTTTTCAAGGGCTTAGATTTTCGTGACACTGTGGCATGGAACACAATAATATGTGGATACTCACAACATGGGCAGGCAGACAAAGCTCTTGAAGCTTTTAAGTTTATGTTAGATGAAGGTGTCGTGCCCGATGGGGTTACCTTCCTTGGTATTCTTTCTGCTTGTAGCCACATGGGTTTGACTGAGGAAGGGAAAAAGCATTTCACTTCAATGAGTGAATTGTATGGAATTATTCCTTTGATTGAACACTATGCTTGCATGGTTGATATCCTTGGTCGGGCAGGCAAATTTAATGAGGTTGAAAGCTTCATTGCACAGATGAAGCTTACACCAAATGCCTTGATCTGGGAGACTGTTCTTGGGGCTTGTAAGATTCATGGAAATGAAGAATTTGGTGAAAGAGCTGCAGAGAAACTTTTTGAACTTGAACCAGAGACAGATTCAAATTATATATTATTATCTAACATTTTTGCAGCCAAAGGGAGGTGGGGTGATGTTTCAAAGGTTAGGGCATTTATGTCCAGTAGGGGTGTTAAAAAGGAACCAGGGTGTAGCTGGGTGGAGGGCAATGCTCAAATCCACATCTTTTTGTCTCAAGATGGTTCACATCCAAAGATCTTGGAAATTTATCAAAAGTTGGAGGACCTTGGTCAGAAACTTGCATCAATAGGCTATATTCCGAACACAGATTATGTGCTTCATAATGTGACCAACAGAGAGAAAAGGGGGAATCTATTTCATCATAGTGAAAGGTTGGCTTTAGCTTTTGCCCTTATAAGTAACACACCGAATAAAACAATCAGAATTTTCAAGAATCTCCGCATTTGTGGAGATTGTCATAATTTTATGAAGCTGGTTTCACATATCACAAATCGGGAAATAGTTATTCGTGACGTTAAGCGCTTCCACCATTTCCGAAACGGCACCTGCTCATGTCAAGATTATTGGTGATTTTGATCTGCTGGCATCCATGGGTATGGTGTACATGTGGAAAATATTTGAGGCCTAAAATTTAAAAGGTTGTCCACAGCTTGAAGTATATCTGAGGTCCTCTACTGGTTTAGCAGCAGCCAGGGAGTAAAATCAGCGACTATGGTTTAGAGAGTCTGAGGCTGTAAGGCCAGCCAAGAGGAGACGGCAGTGATAGGCGATTTCAGGCTACTTTTCTTTTGCTTTTTCGTGCAATTTTTCAACAATAGGTAGGGAGAAGGAAATTAATTCAAAACCCGTATCTCGTACTCTATAAATGTAAATAGATGCGGGGTATAAATACGTGTGTGTATATATATATATGCAAATTCAAAATTTTGACCTGTTGTGAATATTTTATATTTGTATGCTATGTAGAGATAAAAAAATCAATTCAGGCTCTCTTCCTGAGTGTATGTACACGGCACATGTATTGAGTGGGTTTGTGTAATAATGTTGGTTCTGCCAAATTTGATATGGGTTTGTGTTAAAACCTACCATCACCTACTCCACCTACTACACCTACCACCACCTACTACCACCTACTACACACCTACCACTACCACCTACTCCACTACATCTCCTATATAAGGAGCCCCTCACCATTTGTAATTTATAACATATATCAATCAATAAAACATCAATTCTTACATGGTATCAGAGCATGTTTAGAACCTAGTATTTTTGCTTCACCGGCGGGCGGCAACTTCGCCTTGGCCGCCCGCCGGACCTTAACCTATTCCGCTGATAAAATCAACAAAGATTTGTGCAACTGTAGTCATGTGTGAGGCTGATGGAGAAGAATTCTTCACCTCATATGACGAGACAGTCTGGAACTGGAAACACTGCAACATTCTGCTCTGGAATTCTGCAGCAGCTAGATTATAGCTTGGTTGAGTGCCAAGCTTTGGTTCTTCCACCCACTCGTGAACTTGCCCAGCAAAGTGTGAAGGTTCATGCTTGTGTTGGAGGGACTAGTGTGCGCGAAGATCAGCGCATTCTCTCCAGTGGGGTTCATGTTGTTGTTGGTACTCCTGGTCGTGTGTTTGACATGTTGCGGAGACAATCACTTCGCCCTGTTTGCATCAAAATGTTTGTCTTGGATGAAGCTGATGAAATGCTGTCACGAGGTTTTTAAAAATCAGATATATGATATTTTCCAGTTGCTGCCACCCAAAATCCAGGTTGGGGTGTTCTCAGTTGCTGCCACCCAAAATCCAGGTTGGGGTGTTCTCTGCCACAATGCCACCAGAGGCTCTTGAAATCACCAGGAAATTCATGAATAAGCCTGGAAAGAGAAAAAGCTCATGCTAGGATTTGCGAAGTGATTCGCTACAGGAATTTTGGCTTTGGATGAAACCCTTACCATACTCCACTCATTCTCTCCAACTGTTCTAACATTTTATTTTTATTATTATTATTATTATATCAAATAATCAATGCACTCATGTTCCCCACTAATAGTGTCCACTTTTGACCCGAACCATTTTCAATCCATCATTTCTCCTTCACCTTTTGCACCCCACTCACCGACTCTCTCTCCACTTTATCACATGGGTTTGTCCCTCTCTCTCCTCCATTTGATTTCAAAAATCACTTATTTTTATTTATTTTTTCCAAATCACTTTTCCTCTTTTTTAAATACCCCACTTTATTTTGAAACAATCGCACTGATGTTTTTCATATAATCCATCTATAAATATTTTTTATCTATTTTCTTTCTCCCTTGTTTTCTTTCATTTTATTTTTATTTTTTCAACAAAACACTCCCAAAACAAAAACAAAAACAAAAAAAAAAAACAACATTTTACAAACTTGTCATTTCTTCATGCCGGGGATCAACCCCGATCAGCATTTTACACCATAAAAAAAAAATAAAAAAAAATAAAAAAAATAATAAAAAAAAAAACACAAAACAAAACAAAACACAACCAACACAAATCGGAACAGTGGGATTTTTCTTCTCTACTCTGCCGCCGGTCTCTTCTTCTTGCCTCCGTCCTGGGCGGCCCTTGACGGTGTTGCCTCCGTGTTTCCCACTCCACTGGGCATGATCACTACTCCCTGCTCCTCCACTGCAGCATATGGCGGCCCTCCAAATCGGAACATCACGGTGGCCTTCCGCTTCAGCTCCTTATTTTCTGCCTTTAGCACACTTATCTCTGCTCGCGCATCCTTATACATGCGCTGGAGCAGAGCCAGTTGGGCGTTTAACTGCTGCACCTCATTTGTCCTACTCTGCAGCCGGTGCGACAAGTTTGTGACTGCAGTCATGGTTTCCACGCATGACTTCAAAGTATACTGATTGGCCTCAATATCAGTTTGCACCGCCATTTTTTGCTCCACAGACCGCATCGGAAAGTTCAACGGAGCAAAACCAGAGGTGTTTGGTTGAGGTTCACTGGCCACCGCACTGGTTATCTCTCTTGTTGACTCGTTGAGGTCGGGAAAGAGAGTGAGTAGACCACGGGACGACGAGGCCATATTCTGGGTAGCTGAACGGGAAGAAGAGGCCATTGTTCAGATGTTTCAGAATGCAAATATTCAGATATTTCAGAATGAAAATGTTCAGTGGTTTCAGACTGGTTTGCACAGCCTCCGCCTCAACCTTGGTTTAAATAGCCAGGGCCGATCCGCGCATCGCGCGCCACTTGACGCCAGACGACAAAACGGGCGCATAAGCCAATGTGGTGACGCGCCTCGCCACCATGTCCGACACATATTTTTATGACTTGGGCTCGCCTTTTGATGGCACGTCTTTTTATGAATTGGGCACGCCTTTTGATGGCACGCCTTTTTATGGATTGGGCACGCCTTTTGATGGCACGCCTTTTGAAAGATTGGGCACACCTTTTGAGGGTGCGACTTTTTAAGGGTCCGACAAGACTCTATAAACTGTCCCGACATTGATTCCGGTTAGCTCCTTCATGGGTCCGACAAGACTCTGTAAACTGTCCCGACATTGATTCCGGTTAGCTCCTTCATGGGTCCGACAAGACTCTGTAAACTGTCCCGACATTGATTCCGGTTAGTTTCTACAAGGGTCCAGCAAGATTCCGTAAACTGTCACAACATTGTCTGCTACAACGGTCCGACATGACCCCCATAAACTGTCTTCTACATCGGTCTGCCATAACCATACAGTCTTCTACAACGGTCTGACACAACCATACAGTGTCTCCTATCCATTTTTTATTTTTTCAGATTATTTTCTTGTTTTGTTACTCTCTCCAAACTCAAGTTGGTTAGTTCCTATCCCCCTTGAGTTTGCGGGGGCTGTTAAAACCTACCATCACCTACTCCACCTACTACACCTACCACCACCTACTACCACCTACTACACACCTACCACTACCACCTACTACCACCTACTCCACTACATCTCCTATATAAGGAGCCCCTCACCATTTGTAATTTATAACATATATCAATCAATAAAACATCAATTCTTACAGTTTGTATACTCAAATCTTGTATGAGTGTAGTTCTTGAGGGTTGATAATTGGTTGTGTGGTCACAAGATGTACCAAGCAATGGTGATTGTCTGACAGGGGTCGATTTTATTTATTTTATTATTTTTCAGCGTCCGTTGGTAGGTGCATTGACTATTGGGTTTTTGGGTTGCAGCTATTGCAGACTGCCATGATGTGGGATGTTTTGAGTATTGCATCAATTTATATGCAGAAATACATATAATGATCGCTAAATGTTTATTGCAGGTTTATTTAATGTATGATATGGATTTGTGAGTTGAAGGAATGATAGGTTTGCTATGACGAATGAATGGATTGGTTTGCTGTGAGCTTAATAAAAAGGTTCATTCCTCTCTCTATATTTGATGATGTAATACTGTATGTGTTTATCAATGAACCACATATTGTGTTAATTATTATTTATTAGTATGAGTTAAGAAAGAGAAATTTGAAACAGGGAGTAATGTTATGGTGGGTGGGGAATTCCGCAGGCGTGACAATAAATGTTGCAAGAGGAACTCAAATAGTGGACTAAGGAAGCAATTTCTCTACTCATTCACATGTAGAAAAGAAAAAGATAGCGATACCAAATTAGTGATATTGATGGTGATTTTTTTCCTCCTACTATTTCTCTTTCCATTTCTAGCTTCGTTAGCTACAAATCTTTGTCAATTAATTCCCTTTCTTTTGTTTGTGCTGATCAAAATATATTTCCTCGGGACTAGACCTTTTATTCTATTGATGTTACTATTGATGCTAGTTGAGAAACTCTTCTCTTCATGATTCTTCCGTTGTTTTAAAATGCTTATGAATGCACTTCAATCTAAAACATTTTCCCTTATGTTTGATGTCAAGACAAAATCTTTGACTCCTACCTCAGTTTTACCATACACAAAGGTCCAAAAGCAGAAAATATGAGATTCTACATTTGAATCATTTCCATGTTTTTGCTTGGAAACCAATTGGAACATGAGCATTTAATCTTTTGTTTTTGGAGAAAAAAAAATTTATTTTAATTTTTTTGGGGTCCTAAATTGTTTTATTGTTTGGCTTGTAGGGTTATGGCATGGCTGAATAAACTGCTGTAGGCACCTGTGGCTCCAGTACCAGAAAGATTTGAAATTATTCCATAATGGGACTTCAGGCACCAAATGTGTAAGCCAAGGTTCCGCATTGAGTTACTGGTTCCTTGTTGTGCGCCATCTAGGAATGGTGAACTTTTGCTATGAGGACCTGCTGTAGTAATTTCTGCACTCTGCAATTAGTCCTGTAAGTGAAACTGAGTTCAACTTTCCTGTAAATGCAGCAGCTTTTGTTGACAGTTTTGCCAATTACACTTGCTATGTTCGCTGCAGTGCTTCAAATGTGGAGCAGTGCATAAAGTATGTATATATTAGGTACCAAAGTGGTTGCAGGAACAATATGATTTGGTTACTGACGAATGTTTCCAAAGGGAGCTGTGTTATTGTTGCTTCTCCAGAGCTATCGGGTTTGTTCTGATTCTTCAATTAATCAGACTGCCTTGATGCAAAGATCAAATCAGATTTGGATTTCTTGCTTGTTCAATGTTTCAAAGACAAAGAAATCTAACAAGATGTTGTAAATCTTCTCTTATTAATATGTGAAAGCATTGTTGTAGAAAGTTTGGAAGGCAAAGAGTTGTTCCTGTGGCCAAGTTTTTTTGCTTTGAGTTCTCGTGTGTGTATTGCTTGTGTATTAGGTCTTCTGTAATTGGCCTGTAATTTCCTTCTAGTTTTGTAATTTACAAAAGTAATTTGACAGTGAGCTGACCTTGTTTCAATAGGTTTTATGATTGGAGATGAGATTTTCTTGTCCTTGGAAAAAACTAATCATTTTTTTAAGAGTAAATTACATGTCTCTTGAAATTTAGAAAAAAAAATATAGTTTTTTCTGTGGCTTTTACGTAATTATATTGAACTCCCTTAAAATTTTTATTCACATAACACTATCCTCCTTTTATTTTATTAATAATTTGTTAGTTATATGGATAAAAAAATGATATTATTGTCATTTTTACACGAAAAATATATATTTTACATTGTTTATTATTGTGTTTTCACACAATTTATATTAATTTTGATTCATTTAATTATATTAAAATGAAAGTTAGTATAATTATGTTAAAAGGAAGTGTAATTTATCTTTTTTTTTTAATATACCATCTTTGTTTTTAGTGCCTCTACATATCTTTAAGGCCTGTTGTTTATGAGATGTAGAGGGGGGGTTGCTATTGTGCCATAAGGCACAACAACAGCCACAGTGAGTCCTTGTGTTAGCGGTTTGTTCTAAACTTATTTTGATAATTTGAACTGTTTATATTATAAGGTTTTTCGAACATATCATTCATGTAAAAAATTATCGGACATCTATGATCCCATAAATCAAGTTGATCGGGTCCTAATTGTTTCTAAGAAAATTATCAAAATTATACTAGCCGTTTATTATTTTTTACAAACAAATGTGATCATGTTATGAAATTACAAATATTTGGTTGATCTAATTTTTTTTACGAATAATCTACTAGACAAATATTACAATACGAATAATTCAAATTTTTGAAATAGACTTTAAACAAATCCCATATGTCTCACGACAGGCTGTTGTACCTTATAGGAACAACAGTAACCCGATATCCTATAAATGGGTGGTCGAATATTCTATGACGTTGGGGTCTACATTTTTTTTTTTCTCCCTTGTATCTTGGGTTTGATTGATCCAAATATAGGGAGTTAGACATCGTATCTCTCAAAAATGGGAGATATGTAATACCACATCTCTTATTGTATTGCATATCTCCCACCATGAGATTAGATTTACCATTCATCAAATAGTCAAAAATAATTATTCTATTCTTATCTGATGTTGGCCCCGTTTGGTAGAGTTGTGGAAAAGTGATTATAGATTATAACTTAACAGATTATGGCTAATAGCTGTGAATATAAGCTGTTAACCTGTTTGGTGCAGCTGTGGGATTATGGATTTAAGCAGCAGAGTAGTGTTTGGTTAATGGGCCTGTTTGGTAGGGCTTATAAACTGCTTATTTCAGCTTTTAACTTAATTTAAGCTATTTTGTTGTGTTTGGTGTAGCTTAAGAATACAAATTATTACTTTTTATAAGCTAAAAATCAATTTTTTCTTAAAGTAGCTATCGGGGTGCTTTTCTAAATCAGCTTAAACGGCAAGCTGAGAAGGAAAGGATAAATTTACTTAAATGCCCCACATCAACTTCAAGTATTACCAAAACACCAATATACAAATCCCATATTCGCAATCACTGTTTACTTCAAAACGAGAGGCAAGGCGATTTCCGGCGAGAGCGAAAAAGGGTTCTCTCTCTTCGCGATCTCTCTCTCTATTTCTCTCTCTCTCTCTCTCACGATCTGAAACTCTCTTTCAGTCGCGATCTGATCGAATAATACCGCCATCGCATCAACGAGAGCTCTCTCTCTGTCTCTCTCTCTTCGTAATCTGGTCGAAGAACCAGGCTAGATCACAATCTGAAATCCTAACATCGCGATTTGGTCAGAGAAACCACTGCCATCGCATCAACGAGAGCTCTCTCTCTGTCTCTCCCTCTTCGCGATCTGATCGGAAAACCATGCTAGGGTTTTGGTAGACCGTAAGGTCTAGGGTTTCGACTGAAGGAGAAAAGGGCTAGGTCATCAACGGCGATGGGTTTCAGTTCATGCATCTCCGGCATTGTTTCGACGGTGGCTAGGTCATCTCCGACGCTCCATCTCCGGTGCTTCATTATTATTATTAAAATAATTGATGAACAAATAATAATAATAATAATAATCATCATTGATGAACAAATTGATACTAATTTTAATAATTGATGAATAAATTAATAATAATAATAATTGATACTAATTTTAATAATTAATGAGCAAATTGATACTAATAATAATAATAATTGATACTGAAGAAATACAAATATAAATAATTAAAATAAATATATAAAAGATAATATGTAATGAAATCACAACATTAATATAAATTAGAACATGAATATTAATTTTATTGAATTAATAAATTAAAAAAAATTAACAAAGAAATAAGAGAAGAAAAAAATAAGAAAAAGAAAAGGAAATAAAATAAAATGAAAAAAGAAAAAGAAAAAAATGTATTATAAATGAAATCACAAATTTTATATCTTATAAGGGCAAAAATGACAATTATACAGTAAAAAATTATTTTACAGCTTATTTACCAAACACTACTCTGCTGCTTAAATCCATAATCTCACAGTTGCACCAAACAGGTTACCAGCTTATATTCACAACTATAAGTTACAATCTATGATCACTTTCCCATAGCTCTACCAAATGGGGCCAATAAGCTATAAAATCACTTTTTACTGTATAATTATCCTTTTTGTCCTTATATGATATAAAAATGATTATTTTGTCATTTTTTTCAGTTTTAATTTTTAAAAAAATTATTTCATTAATAAAAATTAATATAATTAGTATTACAAAAGTTAATATAATTTTTTTCATTTTTTAGTATAAATGAATTAGGTCTCAATTAATGGCTTAATTACCATAAATTAATACTAAAATTAATAATAGTATCAATTAGTATAATGTTTTTCATTTTTTCATTACAAATTAATTAGTGTCAATTAATGGCTTAATTAGCATCCATTAATACTAAAATTAAAAATAATATCAATTAGTATAATTTTTTTCATTTTTTCATTATAAATGAATTAGGTGTCAATTAATGGCTTAATTACCATCAATTAATACTAAAATTAATAATAGTATCAATTAGTATAATTTTTTTTTCATTTTTTCAGTATAAATGAATTAGGTGTCAATTAATGGCTTAATTACCATCAATTAATGCTAAAATTAATAATAGTATCAATTAGTATAATTTTTTTTTCATTATAAATGAATTAGGTGTCAATTAATGGCTTAATTACCATCAATTAATTTTGTTTTCATTAAGTTGTTTTCATTACAACTAATAATATAACAATTGTCATTGCAATTAGTATTAATTAGTATCAATTAATATAAAAATTGATACATTTGATAAAATTATTTCATTATAAATTAATTAGTGTCAATTAATGGATTATTTTTATTTTTACATTATAAATTATTATTTTTCATTTTTTCATTATAAAACAATTAGTATAAAATTATTGCATTATAAATTAATTAGTGGCAATTAATGACTTTTTGTAATCAATTAATACTAAAATTATTAATTAGTATTAATTAATATAAAAATACTGAAATTAATACTAAAATAATTAATACTAAAATTATTAATAATAATGGCTTAATTATTATTATTATTATTTTATTAAAAAAATACTAAAATCTAATCAGAGAGAGCTCTCATCAGTGCGAGAGAGAGAGAGATCTGATCGGCGACGTGGGGGACGACGACGAATGTACAACGGCGACATGGGGGACGACAACGACGAAGGTACAGTGGCGACGTGGCGATCGTGATCGCTTAGAGAGAAAAAGAGAGATCTACCGCGATCTGCCACGCAATCTACCGTGATCTCTGGTTCATGTTCGCCAGAAATCGCGATCTGCCGCGATCGCGATCCACCCTCGGAACCCGACGACGAAAAACCCTAGGTTCAGTGCCATGGATGTAGTAGAGAAAAAGAGAGTTCACCGGAAATCGTGATCTGTCGCGATCTGGTGATTGCGATCTACCCTCCGAACCCAACGACGAAAACCCTAGGTTCCGTGCCATGGATGTAGCAGAGAGAGAGAGAGAGAGAGAACGAGGGAAAGAGAGAGAAGAGAGAGATCTCTAGTTCATGTTCGCCGGAAATCACTCGAAATGGCCAGAAATCACCAGACAGCTTCGTTGAAGAGACAAAAATGAGAGTTTTTTTTATTTATATATATGGTACACTTGTAATTACTTGAAATTGTGAGGGGCATTTAAGTCATTTTGCCCCTCAAATTGTAGTTGCCCGGTTAAGTTGTTCCAAAAAGCTTCTCCTCCCCCACTCAAAGAAAAAGCTGATTTTTGACTTTAAAAAAAACTATAATCTGCATTATTAAGTTGAACCAAACACACCAAAATAACTGAAATTAAGCTAAAAACTGAAATAAGTTGGAAATAAGCTCTGCCAAATGAGGCTGTTATATCTTATCTAATCAAACATAATAAAATTAATCTCATAATATATATAATCCATCTCTTAAACTAACATGTTATGTCTCATATTATATTCTTTAAATATGACATAATCTCTTCAAATTCGAATATTCAAAATAGGGTTTAAGTTTCTATTTGGGATGGTCAGAAAGTTAATTCATGAGGGATGAATGATAAGAAAACATATTTGTTTGGTACAGTTTTTCATTTATCCCACACAAAAATAAAATAAAATAAAAAATAAAAAATTTAAGCGAATTTTATGAGAGCATTTATTACTAAATCTTATATGGGCAACTTATGAACCATTTAATCTTCTAAATATTCTTAACATCTCATCAATTCTATTTAGAATAAAAAGACACATTTGTCACAAGTTTACTAAGTAGTTATTGTAGTCTTGGTTTAGACATATTTGAAAATTCTCACATAAGAATCTCTCAAATTAAGCATTTCACATATGAATAGAAGAGAAGAATCTCACATTAAAATTCATAGAATCAGAATCTACAAAATTGTTACATACCTTCGGTCAATGCTAATCAAATTTCAAATTAAAAATCCGTCAACATATTATTCTCCATTGCCACATTCATTTTCATCCACCACCACACTAGCTGTGATGTTATTCTGAAATTGACCCAGAGCTAGTAGTCGTTGTGCGTTTGCATTTGATGATTGTCATTGAGAGGGAGATTTGCGCCGAACAATTAGACCGAGCTACGTCAGCGCAGGATATGGCGTTGGGCCTCGCTAGGGCCAAGGACCATGCGCCTGGCCGAACTGAACCAACGTGGCTGCCCCGGCCCATTAAGTTGGGCCGACCAAGCCGACCGAGATATGATTCAGGGAAAATGGATATTTGGTTAAATCCGTACTGATGCGTTGGGCCGAGCTACGGATAGTCCAGACTGACATAGGGCCGAGGAGTCCTACGAGGTAGCAAGGCGAGGCCAAGATGACGAACCGCACGTCCTACGACCAGTTAATCCCGATGGACCGGTTTATTGTAGCTCGGTCGTTCCAATCCGTTGTGGTGTCTGTCTCTTCCAAGTGATAGCCCGGTTGTGTAAGCTACTTGGACCAATGGTAAAGTAGAGAAAATCCACTCCTGGTATGCGTCAATACCGTTTGGCGGTTCGACAAACACTGTTTGGAGGTTTTGGTCTCTACACATATAAGGAAGGTAGAGGGGAGCACAACCGCCTGCTCAGAGAAGGACAACAGAGATAATGCACCCACAATCTGTGAGGCTGCATAGCCAACCTAGAAAAGGAGGAGGAGAGAGATGTTAGAGGTAAGCAATCAGAAGGAATTCCAAACTCTCTCGCTCTAAAGTGCTCTCTCTATTATTATTATTCTTCTCCAAGTATGCTGACTTAATTGTCAGAGGGTTTATCCAGCAGCACACCGCCAGGCAGCTCACCATCTTTTGGTTTTCAGGTCAGACGACGTCACATGAAGCTTGGATTCAAGAAGTATGGAGAACAGAGAATATTTCACCCCCGTACAATTGGCTCCGTCTGTGGGAACTCTTTGACAGACAAACCTTGTTCTCCAAGCTTTTTCGACCGTTTCCATGGCTAATAACGATGAAACACCATTGTCCATTGTCAACGATATCACACCAGAGTTTTTCCGACGGAGAGATGGCCTTCCTGCTATTCCGACCATGGCGGGCTTGGAAACTTCTTCTAGAGATGCGCGAGACAAACGCACAAGGAGCACTGAACACTCCAAGAGTCTGGAGGGTCGCCGACGACGAGGAGAGTCACATGCTCAGCGCTTAGAGCACAAACTCAGAGACCAGAACGCCCTCATTCAGAAGATGACGGTTGAAATGGAGACGCTAAAGTGCCAGATCAAGGGGGAGGGTGTTGTTAGAGTGGGCAACCACAGTGAGCGTACCCCGCCCTGTCGCTCTGACAGTCATCGCCAAGATGGGACGCCTTTTCTTTCTAGCACCAGAAGCTATGGAGTTAGGGACTCCGACCCACCAGTGGAGAGATCTTAAACTCGCGACAGCAGTTACAATCCCTGACGTCCGTCGACGATGTCGAGATACTCTTACTCTGCCTGTTCGGGGGACTTGAGGGATGTATTGGAGGCGCGAGCTCACTGTAGAGAGACCAAAAGATTGTTGGCGTTGCAAAGGCTGAGTCCTCAAATCCGTTACAGCAAGGAAGTGGTGATGCCAGCACCTAGAATGATGGCCCCAGCATCGATGGACAGAGAGCTAGCAAGACTTATCGCTACGCCACTTTCCCCAAAGATCGAGAGCACGCCACTCCCTGCCAGATTCCGTCAACCTAAGTTCACGCTGTACAACGGCAAGACGGATCCGTACATGCACGTGAGTCATTACTGGCAAGTAATGGCTGGCCACCGGCACAATGACGCCTTAATGTGTCTCATATTCCCAGCAAGTTTGGGAGAACTAGGCCTAAAGTGGTTCGAAAGACTTTCGAAGAGGAGCATTGAGGAGTGGCAACAACTAGCAGAGGCCTTTGTCACCAGATTCAAAACCAACACTTGAACACTGAAGGAGGTCGACCACCTCCTGAGCGTCAAGATGGAATTTGGAGGTTCTTTGAAGCCATACAATGCCAAGTATTGGAAAACTTACAATGAGATCCTCGATTGCCCCACCAATCTGGCGATCACCCAATACAAGTGAGGTCTCCCAGTCGGACATAGGCTGCGAGACTCGCTCACGATGCACCAGCCCACAACCATGGAGTCCTTAATGCAGCGGATCAACGAACATATCCGAGTAGAAAATGATACCACCATCGCCACCACAACCGAGAAGGCAAATCCAATTGCGGTGGATAGAAGAGTGGCTGGAAAGGTTCACTCGGTGGGGCAGGAGGACAATCACCGTAATGACCGAGCTAGAGACCAACATCGCTGTTCAAATCGCAATGATAGAAACAAAAGCCGCAAAAACGACCGAGCTAACGCTCCTCGTAATGAAGAAGAAGATGCCAAGAGGAAGTTGAAAGCACGAACTGGCATCACCACTATCTTTAAGATCCCAATTTACCGCATCCTAAGTGAGATTTGAGGTGAGCCCTACGTGCGTTGGCCGGCCAAATTGGGAGACACACAGAGGGGCTTTAACTCGAGGTATCGCTGCACCTTCCATGAAGAAAGAGGGCACTGAATGGAGGACTATGTACTGCTCAAGCAACATTTTGAAGAGCTGGTAGTGGCTGGGCATCTGGACCAGTACATAGACGGGGGTATGAAGACCGCTCCACAAGGACAGGCCGAGCCAAATGGCTTTGCTGTCCTGGATGTAGCACCCTAAGGCGTAATTAATGTGATCCACGGCATCATCGAACCAGCGTGGGTTTGCGAGCTGAGGGGGATGATCAAGAAGGCCAAGCACATGAGGGAAGTGCTCTCTGTTCAGCCCGTCGTGAAAAAAGGAAAAACTGAGGTAAAAGACGTCTTGACTTTTTCAAGTAAGGACTTGGAGAGAATTCAAACGCCTCATAATGATGCCTTAGTGGTAACCTTTCGTGTCAAGGACTTCGATATCAAAAAGAATTCTAATTGACCAGGGGAGCTCGGTCGAGATCATGTATTTTGACACGTTCAAACAGATGAAGTTGGAGGACAAAGACTTGGCTCTAGCTACGTCCTCTTTGGTTGGCTTCAACTCTCAACCCGAATGGCTAATCGAAAAGATTGCCGGTCAAAGCTACATCAGTCTCGAAGCAAGTGGAATTTTGGGTGCTTAAGGTCCCATTAACCTACAACTTAATCTTGGGAAGGGGCTAGTTGTATGCCATGCAGGCAGTAGTATCGACTTATCACCAGGTCTTGCGCTTTCCAATGCTAGCCGGACAAATAGAAGAGGTTTAGGGGAACCAAGTAATGGCAAAACAGTGCTTTGTCACAGTAAATGGTAGCCGGGCTGCCAAAGGCTTTGTTCAAATGATAGAAGGACCAGAAGGGAAGGAAGTCCTGGAAGACGTGGGAAAAAAATCCAAAGAGAAATCGATTGAAGATTTGATGGAAGTTTGCATTGATGAGAATGATCTAAATAAGTTTTTTCTTTTGGGATCATCTTTATCCAGCGTCGAGCGGCTCAATTATGTCAACTTTTTGGTTTCCAACATTGAGGCCTTTGCATGGACACCTTACGATATGCCTAGTGTCGACCCTAGCTTCATTTTTCACCAGTTGAATGTCTTTACAAATGCATGACCGGTCATCCAGAAAACGTGGCGCTCGGCCTTGCACCATGCCGAGATAGTGGCAGAGGAGGTCAAGAAATTGTTAGAGGCTGGGGTGATAGAAGAAGTGTAATAACCCAGATGGATCTCTAACACAGTGATAGTGCCGAAGAAAAATGGTAAATGGCAGGTGTGCATCAATTTTAAGACAGTCAACCGTGCGTGCCCAAAGGACAACTTTCCCCTCCCGAGAATAGACCAGCTGGTGGATCTAACCGCTGGCCATCAGAGATTTAGCTTTCTAGATGCATGTCATGGCTACCACCAAATCGCCATGTACAAACCAAACCAAGAGATCACTTCATTCACCACTCCAAGAGGCTTGTACTGCTACAAGGTCATGCCATTCGGTCTAAAAAATACCGGGGCAACTTTTCAAGGATGTTAACCAAAATGTGCGCTCCCCTTCTTAGCTGCACTATAGAGGCTTACATCGATGACATGGTGGTAAAGAGAAAAGACAAGTCTCAACACCTTGCCGACCTAGCAGAAATGTTTGTCATACTCCAACATCACAAGCTATGTTTAAATGCCTCTATGTGTGCATTCGGAGTTGGAACCGGGAAATTTCTAGATTTTTTGGCCACAAACCGAGGAATCAAGGCCGACCCTTCCCAGCTCAAGGAAATACAAGAACTGAAGCGGCCAAACTCCACAAAGGACATGCAACATCTCACCAGAATGGCAGCCGCGCTGAATTGATTTATCAGCTGGTCTTCAAATCGTTGTAGGCCCTTCTTCAAAACTTTGAAGGCCAAGTTCTTTTGGGATAACAAGTGCGACCGTGCACTGGTGGATCTAAAAGTATACCTTTCCTTGGCCCTAATCCTGGTCACACCAAAACCAGGCGAAGAACTGTATCTCTACTTGGCAATTTCTCAGCACGTAGTGAGCACCGTCCTCGTTCGCGTTGAGGGGATCCAGCACCTCCCCATCTTCTACGTTAGCAAGACATTGCTCCCGACTGAATCAAGATATCTGCCACTAGCAAAACTGGCTCTAGCTCTCATGATGGCTTCCAGAAAGCTGGCGCACTATTTTCATGTCCACACGATAGTCGTGCTAACCGAATTTTCACTCAAGGTGCTCTTTGAAAAGGCAAATTTCACCGGCAGAATTTTGAAGTGGGCCGTGGAATTTGGGCAATACGATATCAAGTTCTAGCTACGCACTGCTATCAAAGCTTAAGCTCTTGCCGACTTCGTGGCGGAATTTGCCCCTAGAACACAACCTGTTTACCCTATCGATTTGGCTAGCGCGGACTTGGCGCAGCCCATGGCTCAGATAGTAGAAATAAGTGGTGGACAACAAGTAACAGAACGGCAAGAGAAAGCTAAGCAAGAAATGGAAGAACCGGTCAATTTACTGAAATACAAGCTCGATGGAGATATAGAAAAAGACCAGAATGAGCCGACCAGTACCTTGGAGTTGAGGAACTCTCAAAATCCCTCCGACTACTGAAAGTTGTTCATTGGCAAGATGTGGAAACTTTTCTTTGATGGGGCCTCCAATAGACATGGTGTCGGGCTAGGGGTTGTGTTGACATCCTCGGATGAGTTGACCATTGAGCATGCGATCACACTCAGGTTGCCAGCACCCAACAATAAGGCGAAATATGAAGCCCTCCTCACCGGATTGAAGGACACTTTGAGAATGAAGGCATCAAAACTTATGGTATTCAGCGACTCCAAGCTGGTGGTCAATCAGGTCTCCGGGAAATATGAGGCCAGGGATGAAAGGATGGCTAAGTATCAAGTGCTGGTACGCGTAAAAATCAAAAAGTTTGCCGCAATAAGAATGGAACAAATTAACCGCAAAGAAAACAATGCAGCCGACGAATTGGCCTGCCTAGCATCTATGCAAACGACTTTTTCCAATCCTTTGGTGATAGAATTTTTACCCCGACTGAGCATTGAGGAACCGAAGGTGCCCGAAGTACTCTGCGCCAACTTGGGACCATCCTGGATGGACCTTATCATCACCTTCTTAAAGGATCGAATTCTACCCACTGAAAAGAAGGAGGCCAACAAGATCAGGGCCAAGTCAGAGAGGTTTTGGCTCTTTCCATCTAGCGCCTTGTACAAGAAATCTTTCACTGGGCCGTACTTGAAGTGTGTCCACCCCAGCAAGGTTGAAGCTTTTCTCTTTGAAATTCATGAGGGCATCTGCGGAAGCCATATTGGGGGCAGATCTTTGGCTTACCGAGCAATTTCCTAGGGTTATTGATGGCTATGCATACAAGCCGATGCGCAGAAATATGTTCATAAATGCAAAAAATGTCAAAAATTCGCTCACCAGATTCACCAATCGGCCAGAGAGTTGCTTCCCCTTACAAGTCCTTGGCCATTTGCGCTTTGGGGGCTAGACATTGTAGGACCTCTTCTAGCAGCTCCAGGCAACCGTAAATTTTTCATCGCTGCTACCAACTACTTCACCAAGTGCGTAGAGGCCGAGCCATTGGCCACCATCAAGGAAAAAGATGTTAAAAAATTCATCTGGCAGAATGCCATCACCCGTTTCAGCATCCCAAAAGCCCTCATTTCGGATAATGGCACTCAATTTGACGGAAAACTCTTTTGCGGGTTTTGTGAGTTAAAAATTGAGTTCTACAATTCTACACCGGCCTACCCCTAATCAAATGGTCAAGCCGAAGTTTCAAACAAAACTATTTTGGACGGGTTGAATAAACGACTGGAGAAGGCCAAAGGGAAGTGGGCTGAGGAACTCCCCAATGTGCTCTGGGCATACCGCACTACACCAAGGCGCTCAACCAGGGAAACTCTATTCGCCTTGGCTTATGGCATGGAGGCAGTCATACCATTAGAGATCGGTACGCTAACCATCTGATCTGAAAGTTTTTAACCAAACTTGAACAATAAAGCTGTAGCCTTGGAGCTTGACCTAGTCGAAGAAAGAAGGGAACAGGCTCTAATCCACATAGTAACTTACCAACAAGAGCTCTCTAAGAAATACAACAAGACCATGCATCCTAGGCTATTCAAGGTCACAGATTGGGTCTTTAGGAAGGTAATGGGCAACACAGTGATCCCTGGCGAGGGCAAATTATGAGCAAATTAAGAGGGGCCATACATGATAACTAGCCTTGCAGGCAAATGGGGCATACCACCTGGAAAACTTAGATGGTAAAGCTATCTCCAGACTATGGAATGTGACCAATCTCAAGATATTTTACTTTTGAAATGTAATCTTTTCTACTTCTTTGCTTCTTGTAACTTGGCCTTCTGGCATTAGGTGTAATCTGTAACATGTAATAGAAGATGACCCATTCTTTCTCTTATGTTCGTGTTTTAAATGAAAATGTTACAAAGATATTAAGCTGCTATGAGTACCAGGGACAAGTGTTCCAAACCGGGATAACTTTTGCAGAACGAGCAGTTATCCAGTTATGGGCTGATTGTGCTTGTTGAACTGAGCTGAACTTGCTTGACTGCCTAAACAGTTGATGTTTTGCCCAACTCGTATTTAAGCAGAGCCAATTTTGTTCATAATTATCCGATTTGATTTTTGCTCGGCTTTATGAAGCCGATTTTGCTCATCATTGACTGAGTTGATTTTGGCTCGTCGATTGAAGAGCAGATTTTGCTCATGATTACCCGAGTTGTTTCTTGCTCGCCGATGAAGAACTGATTTTGCTCATTACATCGAGCTGATTTTGTTCATCATTGACCGAGCTGATTTTGGCTCGCCAATTGAAGAACGGATTTCGCTCATGATTACCCGAGCTGTTTCTTGCTCGCCGATGTAGAGTTGATTTTGCTCACTCACCGAGCTAATTTCGCTCGACTGCACAAACAGAATCAATTTCGCCCCATTTATATTGTAATCGAGCTGACATTGCTCGTCCAATTAAAATGTTGGTGTCTTTACCTAGTTCTTATTAGAACCGAGCTGACCTTGCTCAGCCTACCAAATAGTTAGTGTTATGTTAAACCAAGATGAGTTTGCTCATTAAACTGAGACCATTATGCTCAGAATGCACTAAGAAGATTTTATCTCGGCCAAATCGAAGAAAATGACAACCACATGACAAACAAAAATTTGCATACATGGCAAGCAAAAAGTTCACTTTTCATTCATAATAAAGTCTGATTACAAAAGTGGGGCTCGTATTCCGGCTACATCAAAAAAAAAATAAAAGGGGGACAAACATAAGCCTAGCTGCACCTTAGTCAATATCTACAGCGTCCTCCAGGTTGCCCACCACCTCTTCTACCACATTCTACGCAGTTTCAGCGCCAGAGTCCGTTCCTTGCTCGGCGTTTGAAGGCTCCTGCTGTCACGACCCAAACCCGCCCTTATGGGTTTAGTACCGTAACCGGCCAGTAATCCGAGATTACCGAAGGCCTGCTTAATAGTCAGACAATAATACAGAGTACAGGGGCATGGCGGAAGCCAAAACAGTAAATGAACAATGTCCAATGAGCTGTGACAGTCTGTATGCAAAAAGACTCTTCATACATATATACAATCGGCGCGAAACAGTTTGTACAACATTTACAATCATCCAGGTCAGGGACTTAATCCCTATTAAGACAGTATAGTACAGTGTTATCAGTCTATACAATAATACAAAGCAGATACAGAGACAGACGGGGGAAATTAAAACACCCCTAAGCCATAGCTTGAACGGGCTCGGAACCTCGCAGTGAGGCACATAGGTTGGCTTGACAAAACTGGAGTTTACCCCGGCGCTTCTAGCAACGGTCCGGTGCCTGAACACCTACATATATATATGAGCAGTGAGCTAAAGCCCAATGAATAACATAATGCGTAAAGAGGTTAAGAATGAATGTCCTTACAGTATTGAAAACAATCATTTCAATCAGTATGTCAGTTATTCAGTCATTACAGTCATATGTGGTACATCCAGTAGCAAAATAGTACAATAGGTCTTATCAGACCGAACAGTCAGTTGATGGCCATCATATCAGTAAACAGTAGTGGTTCCAACATGGGAACCGACAGAGATCTCTGTAACAATAGCAGTAACAGTAATAGTAACAGTAGTTGCTGAGGATGCCACAATACAGTTCACAATTAGAACATCATTCATTCAATAACAGTATCATTTCAAAAAATAGTACAGTTCAATTGTTCAGAAGATAATCATGTTTGAACATATCTTTACACAGTTGTTACTCACAGAGTTCTGGGCTACAGTTAAGCTAGAGCGTGTCCTCAGATTCCAACCCTACACAGTTTACAGTATGAACACACACTAAGTTACACAGTTGGGAAAATAATAACTTAATCCCTATCTTGACTCGGTGTAGTTCTACATCTATATCCTCATTAAGATGCCTTAAACTAGGCCTAAGAATGTATGGGATGAAATGAGGATGCAAAGATGCACTTTAAAAGCATTTTCAGAATTTTCAGAAAACAAGGTTCCAGCTCGAGCGTCGATTACTCTGCTCAAGCGGACATGCAGACAAAGGTTTCCGCTCGAGCGCAGACTTAGATGCTCGAATGTACTGCAAAACAGTCAAAAGTGCTGGATAGGTGAAAATTACGCTCGATTGGACGCTCGACATCCGCTCGAGCGTAAGACACAAGGTCCCGCTCGAGCGGACATCAAAACAGTGTAAAATACTAGGAGCACGAATTTCACGCTCAAGCGCCAGTCACCCCGCTCGAGCGTGAGTTCAAAATCTGGAATTCCCAGATTTGAACCTCAAGCTCAAATTCAACTTCAAATGTATCAAATTCGATTCCTTTGGGCCCATTTCCTGGAAAACACTTCAAAACTCATAGTTTAACATGATTCAAAGCTCAATTGTAAAAATCAAAGCCCAAAGGTAGTTCAAATAAATCCAATTTCAAACCAAAACTCAAGAACATAATTCAAACATGACATGCATGAGTTTAAACCAATTCAAAGCTTCAATTACTTGCTCAAATGAGCCAATTCCTTCAAAACCAAGATGAGTTCATGGTCCAATGCAAAAATATAAACATACATGTACCAAATTCCATGTATTCAACCTCAAAATGCTAGGATATAAGCATGCATGCATGATTTATGATACAATTCAACATTATAAGCCAATTCTAGACTTGGACCACTCATTAACCATAGACTATGCAAGATACAACTCAATTACACAAATGAGAGGGTGAAACACCAACCTTAAATCTTCAAGCTCAAGAATATAAGCTCAATTGCAAAGAAACCTTCAATTCTTCAAGTCCTCTAAGCCAAACTCTCAAGAACAACTCAATTCCTCTCACTCTCTCCTCTTAGTCGGCTATGCTCTCAAGGAATGGCGGAAGAAAATGTTTTGTGGTCAAGTGTAATAAAGCTCAACATGTTTAGTTAGTGGGTCATTAGGCATGGCAAGGTTGTGATTAAGTCCAAGTTTGCAATTTATCAATATTTGATCTAATTTAACCATACCAAATCACATTTCAGATAAATATGCCATAAAATCTTATAAATTCTAATGATCATAAAACATCAATCGATTTCAGATTTGGATGCCGATAAGGCCTTTAATTCGCAATTTACAACATAAAACATGAACAGATAATTAAACAGTCAAATAGATAGACATGCATTTAAACTAGTACAGTTAATCAATCAGTTCAGTATTTCAGTTGATTCAATTACTTTTCATAATCAGTCTCAGTTTAGTAGTAATCAGTATCGTTATTAGTGATCAATAGTGAGGGTTATTACACCTGCTCACTGCTCGGCGCAGCCTCTTCCTATATGGCTGGCAGTGAGGTCTTGTCAGCTGGCTGTAGAGTTGGCTCGTCGACCGCGCTAGCCTCCTTAGCGTCGCCTATCAACTTCTGCTGCACGGCAGCAGCATATGCCTGCATATAAGAGGGAATGAAGGCAGGTGGAGGGTTATTGAACACCTCGAACTCCGGCGCCTAACCGAGTTTTTTCGTAGCCGCTTTCTAGCAACACTGAAAAAATATGTCTTTGGTGCCCACCACCTGCCACCCGTACATCCTTTCTCCCTTAGCGTATCCCTGATATTCGGCGTCGTCCACTTTTTTTTTAGTTCGGCCCCGTGGACGGCGCGGAGCTTGCGTATCTCGACCAGATATCTCTCATTTTTGGCCTACACGGCCTTATCCTTCTCCTTATCGGCCTTCGCCAACTTCTCAGCCAGGAGATCCCGCTCGGTTAACACAGCCTCATGTGCAGTCTTCAGCTTCTCCAACTCGGTCATCTTGGATTTGTTGTCAACGACAGCCTCCATCAAACTTTGCCACGCAGAAATCGTACGTTCTTGCGCCAAATAGTTTTTCTATGCGGCCTGCAACAAGGCAAAAGTTAGTATAAGAAACCGATCGAACTCGATCACTTACCATAATGATTGATTTTGCGGCTGACCGGAAGACTTTCAGGTTAGACAGTTCCTCATGTTTCTTCATGTCCGCAGGGAGAAGCAAACCCTTGGTCATGTTGAAGCCGAGTAAATGGTCCTTATCTGCGTAAACAAAGTCCGCTTCCGTCACTGCTCGGCCTTTGTATTTTAGCTTGAGTGACCAAACTACAGGGGTAGTTGAATGGGCGGATCACCCGAAAAGTGGTTATTCAGTCTGCTCTCCCTGTTCAGTCGATGGTAGCTCGACCGAATCTTTGTCAACAAGGCGCTGCTCGGCTTACTCCTTTCTTGGCCTTTTTCTCGACCGACCAGCAGCTACCTCGCTGGCAAGAGTTAGCACGGGCCCCTCTTGCACGGCAGGCCTAGATGTTTGGCTTTCTGTCATTTCAGCCGGTTGTGAGTCGCTCGGCTCCCCCATGATCATAGACTTTATGGCTCGGATTTTGGTCATTTCTTGTTCTTCTATTAATGGTTCAGGTTTGATTGGCGGAAGGCTTGGGTCTGGCTCTGGAGTCGGGGCACGAAGGAAGTCGGTCACCCTGTGTAACGATAACTCGGTTCGTAACCGGGTAATTTTTTAGGCTCTCGCTCCTCGGCTGGATGCCGTAATGCAATCCTTATGGCCTCTAGGTTTGCGTGGGAGTAATCGTCGGCCAAGAGTCTATAGTCTACAACAGGAAAGCAAGGGTTAGATCGGCAAAAAACAAGAACAGTTACAGAATTAAAAACATGCTAAAGTGCTCACCAGCACTCCCAAAATATTTTCTTATGTACCAAACCGGTATGGGCGCTTTGGTGTCCTCGTAATTAACAGACACCCACAGGAAATCATCATCGTTTGTCTCTTTATCCGGGTTACCTTCGATAAGTTTTGCTCAGCCTTTCCTAACTTTGAGATACCAGCAAAACCCTTCTTTATTTTTGCTAAGTGTGTATTGATGGAATATCTTGGCGAGGTCGAGATTCAGATCGAGTATTCTATTCAACGCGGCCACACCATTTATTATTTTGTATGTGTTGTTGGAGACTTGGGTCGAGCACAGCCTAGTCTGCCTCAAAAATTTGCAGACTAGGGGTTGGATCAGGAAGCGTAGGCCGCCTTCCACAATGGACACCACCGTGAAGGGACATTTGTCCATTTCGCCCCAGGAAGTGTCTCATTTCTTGGCCAGCTCCAAGTGGACGTCGTCTGGAATATTGTATTATCTACGGAACTCGGCCATTTCCCCAGGCGAATTAACTATGAACCGGTATTTCCCCATCTATCCCAGTTTTATTTAGTTGGGTAATTTTTATTGTAGCTCGGTCAAAATTGAGTGATTGTTTGCTCGGTCTTTGAGCCTCACTGACAGTTATGTTGAGTGGGCCTGGTCGGTCCTAGTTTGTTCTGCATTATTAAAACATAAGTCCAAGTAATAGCACGGCATAACTTGCACGGGTCCTATGAGGAAGTGTTTTAGCTTGGTCTGAGATTTTGGGGCATTTGACCGGTTGTGGTGCTATATTTTGGTTCCTATCTCGGTTTGATTTTCCCACAGGGAGGGCCTCAAGGGAGGACCTCGAACCAGTTTTGGCCCGGTTAAATCCTATTTTTAGATCTAAAAGTGGGTTTTTGATCGATTCTACCTAGAGTTTTCAATATTCATCCTAAATTCAGAACCACCTACAGTAATCAAGGGAAATAAGGCGCAAGGAAGCCCCGTCGATACTTGGGGGCTTCGGTTTGGGCTAATGCTCACAGATATTAATCCCACAAGAGGGGCATAAGCAATATTTCAACAGTCACGAAACAAACGGGAATTAAGAACATGAAGAACATCAATGGAGAATATAAAGGAAAGTGAGGAAAACTTATGGGTATGGATGCCAAGTCAGGACCCAGTCGACCACGACTTTTACTGAAGCCTTCATGAGAACAGAAATAGCTGGAAACAACTCAAAAAGCAACGATGATAGCGACAGCGGCGGTGGCAACAACTTGAAGGTCTGAAGCTATAGGAACGCACGGAACCAGTCAGGGAAGGCCACATGGCATTGAAAAGATGGTTTGTTAGTACGACTGATTGATTGATGACAAGACTGCTGGCACAATCCTCAATGACTGACCAAATTGAATAGCTCGACTGGAGTAGTAATCCCAATCACGCTCAGCTCGGATGGGATTAAGGGACAATTGAGAGGGAGATTTGCGCCGAACAATTGGGCCGAGCTATGTCAGTGCGGGATATGGAGTTGGCCCTCGTTAGGGCCAAGGACCATGCACTTGGCCGAATTGAACCAACGCGGCTGTCTCGGCCAATTAAATTGGGTCGGGCAGGCCGACTGAGCTATGATTCGGCGAAAATAGATATTTAGTTAAATCCGTACTGATGCATTGGGCCGAGCTACAGACAGTCCAGACTGACGTAGGGCTGAGGAGTCCTACGAGGTAGCAGGGCGAGACCGAAATGCTGAACCGTGCGTCCTACGACCAGTTAATCCCAATGGACCGATTTATTGTAGCACGGTTGTTCCAGTCCGTTGTGGTGTCTGTCTCTTCCAAGTGATAGCCCGATTGTGTAAACTACCTGGACCAATGGTAAAGCAGAGAAAATCCACTCCTGGTATGCGTCAATACCGTTTGGCGGTTCAACAAACACTGTTTGGAGGTTTTGGTCTCTACACGTGTAAGGAAGGTAGATAGAAGCACAACCGCCTACTCAGAGAAGGACAACAGAGGTAGTGCGCTCACATTCTCTAAGGCTACATGGCCAGCCTAGAAAGGAAGAGAAGAGAGACGTTAGAGGTAAGCAATCAAAAGGAATTCCAAACTCTCTCGCTCTAAAGTGTTCTCTCTATTCTTCTTCTTCTTCTTCTTCTTCTTCTTCTTCTTCTTCTTCTTCTCCAAGTGTGCTGACTTGATCATCGAAGGGTTTATCCGGCAATACACCGAAGGGCAGCTCACCATCTTTTGGTTTTTAGGTCAAGCGACGTAAGCTTAGATTCAAGGAGTACGGATAACAAATAATATTTCACCCTCGTACAGTCATATTAATATTTTATTTGACAATTAACATTGAGCCATTGTGACATTTAAACGAAACTCAAACATGTAATTTGTATGTGACATTTTGTATTTACAGTTCCTATTTTAGAGATTAAGTTGTAAAACATAGGACTGAGCAAGTGATCCGTGAAATCCGTAATCCGATCCAGTCCAGTCCAATCCGATAGGTTTGAATTGGTTTTTTGAATCCGCGGTTCGGTTCCGGATTGAAGAATTAAAAATCCGTAGTTTACGGATTGGTTCCGGATTGAACCCCACGGTTCCGGATTGGAACCGATCCGAACCGTATACAAATAGTCTATATTTTTATTATACATCCTCCCCCATAGTATCTTCTCTTAATTCTATATAAAATCTAAACTCAAACCTAAAACCGTATAATATCTTTTTTTATTACTCTTGTTTGTTGGTTTTTAGTTTTAAGTTGTAATGGTTTAAACACTTATAGTGAAACCAATTTTCTTATGGTTGTTTAAATTTTAGAACAGTATGTCGCTATTATAGAAAAATATGTTGCTATTGTGGAACTAATATAGCGCTATGTTTATATTTTTATAAAATTAAAGTGTTATAAATATATTTTTATTATTTAATTATGTGAATCCGTGGTTCTAAACCGATCCAATCCGTATTTAAATGGATTGGTTCGGATTGGTTCCATGATTTAAACGGATTGGATTGGTTCCAATTTTTTAGGAACCGTAGATAACGGATTGGTCCTGGTTTTATCCCAATCCGATCCAATCCGGACCATGCTCACCCCTAGTAAAACAACTAGTTGGTAATTAACCTCTCGCTGTACAATAATATACCAATTAATCACAATAAACACAACAAAAAATCCCCAAATGGGTCTTTGAACTTTCCAAAAAAAAATTTAACCGTTATCTAAAGGAAAATGACTTGGACCCTTGGGGCACCCCCATGACCCCCTCTCTCTCTGATTGGCCAGTTTTTTTTCTTTTTTTTTCCCCCTTCTCCTCCAATTACCAGCCCCCATGTGTATATAGAGGTGGTGATTGGAGGGGGTCTCAATCACTTCCCGTTATCTAAATCCCTTATGCGTCAGCTAATCAAAAAAAAAAAAAAAAGTATATCAATCCAAAAATTGCAAAAAAAAAAATTAAAACGATCACTTGAAATAACAAACCCAGTCAATGGGGCTTTTATGTTTATAAAAAAAAATCCATGGTGCTTTTTGGTACACGGGTTTTTGAAAGGGAATTTTTGAGTAAATTTATTTGAAAATACAACTTATAAGAATGGTAAAACTAGAATAAAATACACTATCATGGAGAATTGAACTTTTTCTTTATTATAAGAAATAGAACTAGGATTCATTTGGCAACCAACTAAAAAAAAATCATATTTTTTTTCAACTTTTTTGTTTTTATTGTTTTTTTTTTCAAATTTGTGTCAACATATTTTATTTTTCCCATCCGCATAGTGTAAAAGAATCTAGAAAGTTAAAAAAATAAAAAAAAAAAATTTACTAAAGATAATAAATAAGTCAAAAACTAAGCTATTTTACTTCTTTTTTTTTTACTGAAATTTTTTCCAGTTGTTTTTTTGTCTTTCTATTTTTTTTGGTTGGTCTAATTGAATAAAACTTAAAAAGGTAAATTTTTTGAAAAATTTTAAAATAAATTTATTAAAGACAAAAAATAAAAATAAAACAAACATTTAAAAAATCAACCCCAAGCACTCATTTGGTAATCCAGTAAAAATAGAACTAGTTAATTATCCATGTTAGAAGTTTGATAGGATTAATATTAGCATTTAGTAATCCAGTAAAAATAGAACTAATTAATTATCCATGTTAGAAGTTTGATAGGATTAATATTAGGAGAATTCTATCCCACATGTCCCATATCATATGTTAATCGGAGATTTACGTATAAGTTTTAATATATGAATTTATTATTTAATAAGCCTTGTGAGAATTAATTATTGTGTATGGTTTTATTTTTCATGTTTTTCTTTAAAATTATTTTTAGTGAATATTTTTAAATTTTAAGTAAATTTTTTTTATATTTATTTTTTTAGACGCACCTTACTTAAATATATCTAAAAAATAAAATATTTATAAAAAAATATTTTAAAAAATAAATAAATACACAAAAATACAAAAATGTACTGAATTTTTATATTTTTTATTATATTTTTGGTATTTAGTGATTTTTTAAAGATTCTTTCACAAATATTATATTTTTGAAGTATATTTATGTTAGGTGTATCTAAATATTAAAAAAAAATTAAAATATTAAAAAATTCAGTAAAAATAAAAAAAACATGGAAAACAAAAAAGTTGGTGTGTTTGGTAACGTTTACGTTTTCAGTTTATATTTAAAAAAATTTTATAAATTAGTTTTTGTTTATTTTTTGTTTATTTTTAGAAAAACATAAACTACAAACGTATTTGGTAATTGACAAAATGTTTAAAAAATTTAAAAATATAAAAAAGAGTGAGAAATGACAAGTGGTGGCAAGTGGCAGCGGAAGACGGTGGTGGAAAGTAGTGACGGTGGGTGGTGGGTAGCTAGTGGTGGCAGGTGGGTGGTGGTGGTGGGTGGGTGGGTGCCGGCGGCGGGTGGTGGGTGGTAGCGTGTGGGTGGTGGTGGTGGTGGTGGCGGCGGTGGCGGGTGGTGGTGGTTTGTGGGTGGGTGACGGTGGCGGGTGGTGGGTGGTAGCGAGTGGGTGATGGTGGCGGGTGGTGCTGGCAGGTGAGTGGTGGATGGCGGGTGGTGGTGGTTGATGGCGGGTGGTGGTGGGTGGTGGCGGGTGGTGGTAGGTGGTGGCGGGTGGTGGTGGTGGTGGGTGGGTGGGTGACTGTGCCTGGTGGTAGGTGGTAGCGAGTGGGTGGTGGTGGTGGTGGTGAGTGATGGGTGGTGGTAGCAGGTGGGTGGTAGGTGGTGGTGACGGGTGGATGGCAGATGGGTAGTGGTGGCAGGTAGGTGGTGAGTGGCGGTGGCAAGTAGGTGGCAGGTGGTGGTGGTGGTAGGCGGTGGATGGTAGTGGTGGGTGGTAGGTGGTGGCGGGTGGATGGCAGGTAGGTGGTGGGTGGTGGTGGTGGGTGGTGGTGGTGGTGGTGGTGGCGAGGGGTGGCAGGTGGGTGGTGGCTAGTAAGTGGCTGGTGGTGGGTGGTGGTGGTAGGTGGTGGTGGGGGGTGGGGGGTGGTGGCAAGTGGATGGCAAGTAGGTGGTGGCCGGTGGGTAGGTGGCCGGTGGTGGTGGCGGATGGTGATGGCAAGTGGGTGGTGAGTGGTGGTGGCAGGTGGTGGTGGGGAGTGGGTGGTAGGTGGTGGTGGCGGAAGACGGTGGTGGAAAATGGTAGCGGGTGGTGACTAGTGTTGGGTGGTAAAAAAAAAAAAAAAAACTGAAAACTCAAAATGGAAACACATTTTTTGTATTTTCATTTTTTGGTCAAATTTATGAACTGAGACCACTGATTTATAAATCAAAAATTTTACCAAACAAGTTTTTATTTGAGTTTTTAAAATTTTTGTAAATATAAACAGAAAACTGAAAACATAAGTGTTACCAAACGGCACCAACTTTCTAAAAAGTGAATCCTGAATTATGAAACCAAATAAACTGAATGGCATTTTTCATCAAACACTATTAAAAAAAAGTCACTAATTGTTAATTTTCAGCGACAATTGAAAAATTTTATCACAAAAAATGTCAGCAATTATAAATTTTAGCGACAGTTTAAAAAAATTGTCATAAAAAAAGTTACTAATTTTTACCTTTTAGCGACAGTTTAAAAAATTGTCACAGAAAAATATTACTAATTGTAAGTTTTAGGGGCAATTTATAAAAATTGTGATAAAAAATCGCTAATTGTTAATTTTAGTGATTTATACAAAAATGATCAAAAAAATATATATTTTTAGCGACGCTAATTGTCAATTTTAGTGATTTATACAAAAATGATCCCAAAAAAATTATTTTTAGTGAAGATTTTGCTATAATTTATTTTTAATAAGACTTTATAAAAATTAAATCTAACTATTAGGACCTATTGATAATTTATATTATTTTTTTTACTTATAATCAATTTTCTCATTTAGTTATGATATTATTTTTAAGTATTTGATTATGTTTTATTTGTATTTAGTTATAATTGTCATTATTATTTATGATTTAAAAAATATATAATTATATTATTTTTTTATTATAATTATAAGATACATGTAGTACTAGCACTTTTTCCAAGTTAAAATTGGATAGAACTCAATAGTGATCTTCAAAATAAAACACAAACACCTCTTTGCTTGCTTTCTATTGGCCAAAAACTGTAAGACCATCATACGTGGCTCAAAAGCAACCAATCACAAGCAAGAGAACGCTTGTCAAAACCTCATTGTTTCCTACTCCATACACTCCAATTCCTCACGCTGCTATGGTTGACACACGAGTCTCTTCTTCTTCTTCTTCTTATTTATAGGGAGTGAGAAAGAGAGATTGATACATTCTAGAGAGAGAGAGTAATGGCGAGAATCGATGGAATGGTTGTGTTGGTATTGGCAGCATTGGTTGTATCGACATGGGTACCGATGTCTCACTGTTCGAAGAAACCAGTAGGAGCTGCGAGAAAAGAGGACATACCCTACATTAAATGCCAGGTCTGTGAAAAACTCGCAAATCAGTTGTATCAACAAGTTCAGGCCAAACAAGCTCAGATCTCCCCCAAGAAGGTACTGTTATCATCTGGGTTCTCTTTCAATTACTCCCAAATTGTTTAATTTTTATGATTGGTTCAGTTTTGTCATGTCGGTTGCGCTCAATTTTGTTGTTGTGTTTGTGGGTATTGCTCATTTTAATGGATTTGATTATCAATTTCCTTTATTTTTCTCATCAACTGGGTTTTGTTCGATCTTTGTGTATTCTGTTTCAGTTTCGTCATGTTGGCTTGTGTTATAATTTACATAACTCTCTTGGATTGTGATTTCTATGTTTTCGTCAATTTGATCATCTAGGTTGTTTCCCAAGCACTGGGTTAATAATTTTCTTCACTAATTTTTTTGTTGCAATTTGGTTGTGATATGGGATTTGGTTATTTTCTATCAACTGGCCTTTTCTCCTATCCTATTTTACATGGACTCAATGGATGTCGGGTGCGGTGCGTATCTAGAGGTCGGATTTGGATTCATCAAACCTTAAATTTAAGGGTACATGGGCTTGTGAAAAAATGTCATATTTTTATAATTTTAATTTATTATGTGAGATATGATATGATGGTGTTATATGTAATATACACTGTCAAAAAATGACATTTATAGCAATAATAATAATAATAATAATTATTATTATTATAATAATGTTAAATACAAATATATAAGAATTGTCCAATCAGAAGTGTATGGTGTCCAATTTGAAGAGTCCATGTAACATAGCAGTTATCTCTCACAATGTTTGTTTAAGAACTTGGTTCCTTCTGATTCTGCATTCCTGGATTTAACTGTGTTTTTTTTATTTCGTTCAATTTTATCAGATGGTTTTTGTAGCTAATTTCTTTTGGTACTTTGTAGAGAACCAACTGGTTAATAGTTGTTTCATGAGTATCTGATTATGATATCTATTTTTATGTTCACATTTGGATCAGATATCAGAGTATCAAATAATTGACATAGCAGAGAACCTTTGTAATTTGAAGAAGCAAGAAGCTGATTGGATTCTGAAAATTGATATAGTAGAACAGGGAGACAAGTTGGTGGTGAGTTTCTTTTTAAATTTGATTATTTGATTATATATGAAATTCCTTTCTTTTTTCTTTGTTTGGTAAGCTTTTTTTATTATTTCTGGTAATATTCATGAGTCGAACTTGGACGTATCATATTCTTCATAGATGACATCATGGAATGTTAGTATGTTCGGCAAAATTGTAGTCTGGACAACTTTACCATTTTGGAGTCAGAAAACAAGGATTCTTGTGTCATGTTGTTGCCATGTAGACAAAGCAAAGTCATATAGTACTGCTTTGCTAATGTCCAAAAAGCCTATGCAAAATATAGGTAGAACTTAACTTATTTAATGCTTAACAAAGTTTCTTACTTCAGTTTTGTCCTTGTTTAGCTTGTTGAACAAGACTCTGAAGGGCAATGCAATTCAAAATGCAAAACAATTGAGCGGGCTTGTGAAGAGGTGAGATTTTCATAATCTTTTTTAACTTTGTTGATAGGTTTGCCAAGTCGGTCTATCGTTTGAGAGCATGGGGTACTTGCCACATGGCCTTAGTATTTGATACTTACAGAACTTCAGAATTTGAATGCTTGCTTTATTTTTTCCCCTAATGATTTTGAATCTTCCAATATTCTATATGTGTACTAACATTTTTTCAATTCTGAATTGTTGTAGGTCATGGGGTACTCTGATACTGATGTTGCAGAATATCTATACCAAAAGAAGCCTCAGATTGATTCATTGACTCATTTCTTCTGCAATGACCTTAGTAAAGCATGCAGTGTGAAGCCACCACCAGTTCCTAAGGTGAATACTGCATTGTGATACGCAAGTTAATCCTTTTATGTATTGAATTTAACTTTCTTGTAGAGCATATTTTGTACATTAATGTAGAGCAATTCTCGTCACTTTGCTGTTTCTTTGTTATCGTTTCATACTGTCAATATGATTGAATGTATGGTCATTTTCCAAGAAGTAAGCATATTTTATGAAACGTTCTTTAGAATCCCTTAAATTTCTAATTAGACATATTATAGCTTGTGATTTTGATTTTGGTCTTAGAAACATCCAAAACACCTAGAGGGTGTAAAAGTTGGGAAAACATGGAGGATGCAAGAAGGTGGGTTTAAGGAAACTAATGGGACATGAAAGCTTATTAGTTTTCACATATTATCACACACTTTAACACATTTTTTATACACTTTATGACTACCCATTGAGCAGTCATTATTGTTTTCCTCTTTCGCTCTATTAATGGCAATAACTTGTTACTTTATGTTCATGAGATTGTCAAAATGGTTTTACACTGACTAATATAAGCCTCCCTCTTTGGGACTCTTGATATATTTACAAGGGTAAGACGTTGAGCATACATAAACAAGTTGAGTTTATGTATAACTATGATGTTAACTACATCGGCCTCTTCACAAAAAAGTGGGGTTGCCTACCACTCTCCCTCCTAGACCTTGTTGTAGGTTACACTGGGTATGATATTTTTTTTTCTTTTATTATGTTAATTATGTTAAAAGAAGCCAGTCGAAGGACTCTTTATGACTTGTGTATAGAAAAAAATTGTTGGTGCTATGACGCTAAAAAGGCATGTTAGAAACAGAGAAACAACAACCAACTGGAGCTGCTCCAGTTGATTAGAACCCATGTGCCTTGCTAGGAGGTCAAGGGTTATGTGGGTTCAAGTCGTGGCACATGCAAGGCTCTCCCTCCCCCTAACTATGGCCTTCGATGTACTCAAAAAAAAAAAAGAAAAAGGGGGAGAAACAGCAAGATGTAGCCTAAGATGCAAGTGGCATCTATGCTATGGTGCAAGTAAGCAAACAGTATTTACTTCCACCAAAACAAAGACCCACTTGAACTTCTATGTTTTTGCAATTACTTTCACTTGTTCCTACTGATTTGCAATTCCCCCTTGAATTAAAGCCATAAGTGAAGTTGTGTGGTGTACTTCGATAAATGCCTAATTTTTTACTTAATGCTAACATTAGTTATGACAACATGTTTATGTTGAAGAGCATCAAACATTACCCTGAAACTTGTATTTTAGTATAGTTATCTCAATAGTATACATATTCTTTTCTTTATTGTAGTACAATTCTTTTAAGGTGCTGGAATTTGTTAGACAATTTATAGATCAATATTTAAGCATGGCGACCATCTGCTCTTCAAATGATCAATTTCTGTTATGTTTCACCATGATCATGATTTCCAATCTCCTTAAACTCCATGATTCAAAGAACTCTTTTTAGGATTGTTTATTGCATTTGATAACTGTCAATTTTTTGCCGTAATGATTAATTCGAAGATAATGTTTATGTTCCAAACTCTTTAACCTGATTTTTTAATTTCTATTTTCAGAATAGAACTCCAGGAGAACCCTTTGTCCCGAAATCAGCAAAAGAGGCTGAAATGGAAAAGATGTTGAAATCCATGGAGGTAAGTTCCCTTGTAAAGTTGTAACCGACAAATATTTATATCAATCATTCAATTTTATGCCATTGCCATGATAATATTTTGTTTAACCTCTATTTCAGGGTATGCCGGGAGCTCCCGGTATGAAAATGTATTCAAGGGAAGATTTGATGAACATGAAAAATTTTGGCAGTGAAGATGCAGATGAAGATGATGATGACGATGAAGAGGCAGACTTTCCCTCCAAATTGGTATTAACAAGATCTAATTTCTATGATAGAATAATTGATGATAAGCTGCTTTGCTCTGATCTTGAAAAAATTCTTGTAGGGAAAAGTTATGAGGGAGAAAGAGAGTATGAAGAGTGATTGGAAACAAACAATCACTAGAAAAATTGCAGACGCTGGGGCAGTACTGAAGAAACATGCAATCAATGTCCATCACCGGATACGGGGACCGTGGAAAAGATTAAAAGAAAGTTTTTGGAAGAAGAACTCAAAGTCCAGCAAACCCGAGCTTTAGAGCTTAAAACACTTTTGTAGGAGTAGCAGCAGAGGCAATATTTTTTGTTCCTAGGATTCTTAGTTTCTGTTTGACATTTTAAAAAAGGTTTATTCACACTTTAAATAGCAAATGAGAAAGAAACTGTTGGTTTATCTTCTGAAACTTTTGATTGTTTGGTCACTTTTGGGAAATTCATCAGTCAACCTGATTCTCATTTGTGCTGTCTTCTCCTAAAAGAATTTGCATAGAATGCTATCTATGATTCTATTTTTACTTGGAAAGGTGGAATCCAGTTGGGTTGGACTTGTGGGAACTTGATGGGCTGATGGGATTCGTTACCAATTTCGTTTTTGTGATCCGAATAATTTATTTTATAAAATTATTATCTATGAAAAAATAAAGTCATTTTGATAACCTCATGGAGGTACTCTCTTTCACTCCAAAATAAGGCTATGCAATGGTAATATTACATGATAAGTTTAAGAAATACAATATTTGTTACTAAGATAATTTGATAATAATATTTTTATTTATTATTCAAACAAACATTTTATTTTAAAAATATTTGTTAATGCATGTATTTACGACGCACTAACAAATTATACAATGTATAAAAGCGCATGCAATAAGGATTATATAACCTTGTTTGAGCATTAAGAACACAATAATGCTCATTTTAGTCCCAATGTAAACAAAATGTTCGATTTGATTTTCAAAAACTTATTTTAATATAACCTTTTTTGAGCATTAAGAACACAATAATGCTCATTTTAGTCCCAACGTAAACAAAATGTTCGATTTGATTTTCAAAAACTTATTTTAGAATATTCTGTATAAATATTAAAATTAATTTGGTGAAATAAATAAAAAAAATTAAAAACACCTTACATTTTTATATAAAAAATAATTTTTAAAAATTTAAAATATTAATTTTTATATTTATTTTTATCAAATTAGTTTTCATTTTTTCAACAAAAAATCTGAAAATTTTTTCTAACAAACAAACCAAACAAGCCCAGTACACAATTTTTTTTTAAAAAAATATACTTATATACCATCACTAAATATTCTAAAACGATGAAAACTCAACGCTTCTGCACTGTTTTGTATCTTTATCTTCTTTGTATAAAATCACTATATAAGGTCACATTGGATGGCCCAAAAGGTAAAGAGAAGATAAAATCAAGTTGAACTTACATCTAATTAATTGAAAGTGTTAAGACTCAAAGAGTACTGTAAGCATATAAAATTTGATTGTCAAAACAAAATTTCAAAGTCTAGCCCCCTTCGCCATTCACACAATGGACTAACGACATCCTGAAAAACACCGCAGAATACTATTTGATTGGCTAATATTGTGTTTGATTGAAAAATTTAATGAGAAATTTAGAAAAAAAAATTAAAAAAAATAAATAAAATGTAAATAAAACATACTTATATTTTATCTAATTTCATACACTTTTTTCTTTTTCTCTTTCTAAATCTCTTACCAAATCCCCCAACCAAACACAGCTGAAGTGAAAAACAATATGATTAGTCTTACAATTGTGAGCTATCTGTCAAAGGGCAAATGATGAATAGAATTCTTAAAATTTTTAGCCTGAACTTCAATATCACTTTCTGCACTTCAATGAAAAAATAAAAATAAATAAATAAAACTTTTACAGTATTTTTACAATTTAACCAAACAATAAAACGAGAGAGAGAGAGAGAGAGAATGCTTTCAAAATTGCCGCCGTCTTATCCAATAGAGTTCTGATGTCATGAACGCTTCCAAGAAATTGCTATCTCACAACCAAATTAGCGCATTCTATAAGATTGAGTTCTTGAAACCACACAGCGCCGACCATTCAATGAATATTTGATCATTATATCGACATCACGAGGATTCTTTTTGTTCTGTGCCACCGTCATGCTCCCAACCAAAGCCTCCCCTTCGCATATAGTCAGCACATCTTCTAGGTACAAGACTGTCTGCTTCCAATGTGTAGCCCGTGATCTTGGCCCTGCACAATTATTTTTTTAAAAAATTTAAATTTAAATTCCAATATAAGTGATCAGATTCATATCGAATATTGTGCAGAAGCTATGTATAATATTATGCACAAGACCTGGAATGATGAGGCACTTGAAAAAGTCTGTCACTATTGGGAAACCCAAACTAAATAGATAAACTTGGTGGTGTCGGTGATTTAGTTTCCTACACGAAGCATGGACACCTCTCTGGAAGTCGAGTACGAGTGCCCAACAAGTGGCGGACACACTAGAGAAGTGTCCCTCTTTTTTTCTTTTCTTCAGTCGGACACATCGGGAACAGGCAATGACACATTGTGGACACACTGCTCTGTTTGGTCGAGTTTGTTCTCCAGTTATTTTTTTTTTTTTTTTGAAAAATTAGAAACAAGTTTGACAAAAATAAACACCGAAGTTTTTCTTTTTCAATTTTTTGAAGCGTTTCCATCCCAAAAAATAGAAAATCATATGAAAATAATGATTCTTTTTTTTTTTTTCACCAAACTAGTCTTTGAAAATTTTGTAGATTCAGAAAACTCAACCAAATAGATTAGCATGTCAGTATTGTGTCGTGTGTCTGTGATTCTTAGCCTATTTCAAATAAAGGGTTCTCTTGACTAATTATGACTCAACCACCAGTTGAATTATTATGAATTCACCTACCAAGGCAGGCTAGCAGCTATTCAGGTTGTTGAGAGAGAGAGAGAGAGAGAGAGAGAGAGAGAGAAGCTGTAGAGCATCTGATTAGCACTGGACCTTATTCTTTATACTAGATAAAATTTGAGCACGAGAAAAAATTTTGGATTTAAAATCATCTCAAGGTTTAGAAATGGACTCTCTTTCAAAACTTTTAACCATCTAGTCAGCAGGTAATAGAATCATTAAAACAAATCTTCATAGCAAACAACATAATAAGTTTAAAATAAAATTTTAAAAGAAGTTCTAGTGCAAAGAAATGAACCTGTAGAGAAGCCGGTTAATTTATGGCACTTTGTAAAAGACACATCAAAATAAGCTACAAGAGCATGAATGTAATCATCACGTTCTGCCACAAGCTTAAATGGAGCTGCAAAGGAAGCATCTCCTGGAGCCATCTTAGAGATGTCCATCGTCTGTACTAAGTAAAACAATGAATGTCAATAGAAAAGTAGAGCACCGGATTCATCAGATCCAGCAAACCAACCGATGAATATTTAAAATCAGTAGCCTAGAAGGACACATTTATTACCTTCAGTAACTGGCAGTTCGTAACGATCTGATTCTGGTCGACTGTGTCAACAAGGGGTTCCATCATGGATTGCTTCTTGATACAGCTCATGTCAAAGCCGTATACATTATTCCAAACTGTAATGCCATAGAATGCCAAAAGATTAGGTAAAAATTTCTGCAAGGAAGTGCAAAGAAACACTGGTTTATATAAACACTTGCTCCATTTGTTTCAGCAGAAAATAATTTCAGGACAACCTTATTCGCATTTTCTAGTGTTTGTTATTACAGAAAAGGAAAATCCAGGGAAAATGTGATGCCAGCAGCTGATGCCAGTTGAGCTTGCATTCGCCCACAAATATGAGAATGAAATACAAAGGTAAAGGATATGCATTAATTACAGGATAGAGAGTAAAACCATTAAGCTCACATTCAATCTTGTCTTCTTTGTACTCAGCATCCTCAATGGCTGTCAAATAGAGAGAAGCTTTATCTGGAAGAACTACACCATTGCTAACCTGCAAACAAGCGAGGCAGTAAAAGTTGAGAGAACATATTCAAATCAAATAAGTTAAGGCACCATAGCAAAGACATCTAACGATCAAATGTCTACTGAAAAAATAGCACCACAAACTCCAAATTGCAATGTAACCAAACACTAAATGATGGAAGTGTGCAAGTGATCAAAGCAACATGCCTATGCAAATTCATTTAATTCCTAATTAAAAGCCACCAAAAAATGTTTCTTAACAGCCATATGATTTTTCTGATTCTGTATCTTAGCGATGACTGAATGTACATAGCATAAGCATATCAAACAAGGGTATTACATATAACAACTGAAATTTTCTTAGGTTGTAGATTTGAATTACAGACAAGAAACATAAAAATACAATAGAAAAGAGAGAACTTTGAGAACAAACAAAAGTACAAGAGAAAGATAAAGGAAATACCCTGCTCAATAACAGTTTGTCCAATCTCAAGCCAGTTCAATTGTTCCATAATTGTTCAATAACCAAGGTGACACTTACATTGACTCTAATTTCATTTCACATCCAAGGTCGTTTTTTAGGGATACTAGAAAACCTTAGCTAATGTTGGATTAAGGATTTGAGTGGAGATTTGTGGAGGAAAAGGAAAAAGGAAGAGAAAAGTGAAAACTTTTAGCTTATATTTCATTCACTTTTAACACAAAAAGGGATAAAAATATAATTGCTAAACTGATGTAATATCAAAAAAACTTAAATCCCATTCCAAGAAGATAAAATTCCTTAAAAAAAAAAAAAGAAAGTAAAAACACTCCAACCCAAGTCAAGGTTGATTTCTCAGAATATAACAATTTTAACCAAGATACCAACTTTAAGCAAACAGAAACTTTTACAAACATGTAAATCCCCCAAAAAAATAATTTATTAATTTAAATTATCAATTAAGCTTCACTTCCACAACAATAAATTTCCTAAATAAAGGTGCTGATTATCGAAGAAAAGACTTGTGATCCAGTCAAAGTAGAACTCACAGAATATAAAGTAATTAACTATAATATAATAGTTCCCAAACTTACAAACATGATAAAACAATCTCCACCACTAAACATACAGTAGTAGAGGGTTATTCTTTGAGGGAAAAAAACTGATACAGAAAGCAGGAGGTGTAATTACCAGCCATTTATCACGAGCATATAGGACTGTATTTAACATATTCTCAAACAGCAAAAAATATCCCATCCACTCTGAAACAATGATATCCACTTGAGCAATTGGAAGCTCAATTTCCTCAATCTTTCCCTTCAAAACCGTGATAACTGTAGCAATTATGAGATAAAACATAAAAGGGCTGAATCAGTTGAAAAGTATAATATATATATATATATATTACAAAATTCATGGTTTTAAATGCCATTACCATCTGAAAAACCATTTACTTTAACAATCTCTTGTGCCATGTCAGCCATGTGGGAGCACTCAACCTGAAATTGGAAAGTTCATAGGATCAAGTACATCTATGTGAAAAGCCGAACTCCAATTCTAAAATTTGTAGACCAGACTAAGAAAAAACTGTACAGCATACTATTCGCATGCAAACATACATTCAAATTACGACACCGATGTTGAATGATTACATGTTGTCAACAAGGATACTGTAAACCATGATCCAGTTAAAAATAAGACAGAATTACAGAATAAAAAATTGAGTTTCAGAATGTCATGATGAAGCAAGCTAATCACTATATGAATGAAAAATGTAAAAATAACTACTGGATAATGATTCTAATCCTATCAGAAACATCAACGAATGAAGAGTGTAAAATCCAATCATTTAAATGAAATATTATGTGTGCAACAAATTTTGACACAGCTGAATGTGGGGTGGCAATAGAGGCAACTAGGAAATTGACCAGATAAACAAAATTAAAGACCACAAATTCAAACATCTATGTAGTAACAAGAAACTAATCACCTCTAGAATTTCCCAATCTTTTACAAGAAGTATAATGACTATTACCGACTATACCTAGTTATCCTTTTAGAACATCAACAAATACAAGAAGTAAAATCAAATGATTGAAGGGCAGTCACAGTACATGAGGCTCAGGTTTTGGCCAAGATCAAATGTACATAGCTTTACCCCGTGTGGGGAGAGGCTGTTTCCACTCCTTGAACCCAATGATCGAGGTTAAGCACACATAGTATAAGATTAGAAGTCATTTTCAAGTTGTATGGTCATGTAAACAACCAAGAGCTCTTTCTGTGGAAAAATATTTCATACTGATCTCTGTAAGACACTAGTTTGGGAAGCAGATGCAGGAGCGGGAGCGGGGGTGCGAGATCGTCAATCTTAAAAATGTATGGGATTGAGAGTGCCTTCAAAAGTGTTTATATGTTAATTTATATATAGTATTAACTTGCTGGGTTTTATTCTTTTTTATTATATAGAAGAAAATTATTGTTTAAATCAAATTTCATTTCCTTAAAACATAAGACAATCATTATTAATATCAAGGAGATGTGGTAGCTTAGTGGTCCAAAGCACCTTTTTTGTCTCCAATGGGTTGGAGGTTCGACTCCCAGAGCAAGCACAACAGAACTACAAATTAAATTGGACATACATGTGCTGTCATCACAGATCATGTGTTGTTGGGTTGCATGCACAACCTCACTCATGCTCCTTTGTCTGTGCATGAAGTACACTCTTGTACAATAGAGGAACACGTGTTCATTAATAAATAAAAAGAATTCGTGACTTATCAGCTATAAATACGCAAACTGACAAAATCAGACTCTGAATTCCGCACGACTTCATTCATAATTTGCAGGTTCGCGATTTTGAGCGTGATCCACCACCCAAAGCACACAGATTAGGCAAATTAGGGTTCACTCAAGTGATTTGGTTTGGATAAGATCATTATTGCTCTCTGCATCAATTTGTCTTAATAAATGAAAAGGACAAACTAGATAGCAAATATAAATAGAAACATCTAAAATTATATAGTTGACACCACTAACCATCCTAGTAATTTTTTAATTATATTAATAACAACGACAAATTTATGATCTAGCAGATGATTAAAATGATTGGCAAAAAATTTTGTAGCTAAGCCACAGCTGAACACTTGTTTATGCATGGGCAATTTATAGACCAATGACCTTAAGTAACTAGAAAAGATCTGGTTACACAATTTCTATAAAAACATAAAATGTAAATAGAAATTGAAAAATGAGAGTGAAGGAGGAATCAAAGGCATACCGCATAAACATGTTTTGCCCCCGCTTTTGCACAAAATAGTGACAAAATTCCAGTCCCAGCACCCACATCAAGGACTATTTTGTCCTTGAATAAGAAAGGATTCTTATAAATAACATTTTGGTAAGTCCTAGTTCTCACTGCATCCTTCAACATTTCCTGCAAATAAAAGAGGCTAGGCAAACTTAACCTAGATACAGAGTCCAGGGAAAAGAGAATTTTAATTTTTTATTGGCAACAACGAAAAAAGTTTTATCAAAATGAAAAAGGAAAAGCAGTAAAAGGGGGACAAGAGGTCCACCAAGAACAAAAAGGAAAAATAATCTGACATCCTACACATGGCTCTCTAATCCTTAAAAAAAATACATAAAAAATAATAATAAAAAAGAACCCCTCTAAAAGGAGGAGCAGTTGACACCCAACAAGAGGCCAAAAACAAATCATTTCCCAAATGCTTTCAATTCAAGATCTTATTTCCCCTAAAAACAGCATGTGTTCCTTTCAAGCCATAAGATAAGACCCAAAGAACTGCACTATCCACACATCTCCAAAGATAATTACACTAACAAAGTGATCAACTGAGACAAAAGCTGTAGGAAACAATAAAAAAAGCCTGTTTTGTTGATGTAATTCACATAGCGCAGAGAGTGGGGGCATAGTAGTACTAATAGAAGGAGGTGTGGTGCAAAGGACAGGTGGCCTGAGCTTTACAGAACTGAAGCTATGCCAATCTTCGCCACGAATAAATGTAGTTATGTACGTATGAGCTACACAAACAGTACCAAACTATAGATGGAATCCCCAGTTGAGACATAATTCAAACCAATATAACCACCACTTCTAAGGAATCTTCATCAGTACATACAGAACTTGAGAGGGGTCTCACAGGCTCTCAGCCATCGCGATTGGTCTCGCGGGGAGCAGAAAATCCTTACAAAATAGGACACAGAAATATCTGACAAATGTAAACCACAAGCATAATAAGTGGAAATATATACAACTACCATAAAAATGATATCACAGTACACGAAATCCCGAAAATAAATTAAATGAACTTAAATATTCACATGAGTTGTTACAACAACCAAACAATGGATGGCTTTACATCCAATCCAAATGCAGCAAACTTACTTCATGAATACCTGCAACACAAAAGCACACCAAAAGAAAATTATATTCAGTCCCTCCAAGCAGCAAGAGCAAAAACATAATGAATAAGAAACAACATTTTTGTTCCCTTAATAATGATTATTTACTTTTCAGTACACTATCCAAACTTCTCAAGAATATTAATATTCTCCACAAGTTTCGTCCACTGGAGTGAAGTTTGGAATAGAATAGCCATTCTGTCGGAAACCCCATTTCCCATGTTTGGTTCCGTAAAAAGGAAAGAAAAGTGCATATAGAATCACAATTCACCAATTTAGGAGATTGGCCATTCCATTGGGAGGTCAAGGAATAGCCATTCCATTCTTAACCAAAATCATTCTAGTGAATCATACACTGCCTCAATAAAAAAAGTTTACCCAAATATTACATTAAGTTATAGTTTTGAGAACTCTATGTCTATGTATAACATAGAAAGAAATTAAAAACCAAACATTATAAATTTTTCAGAACTTAGCATATTCTACCAAAGAAATATGGAAGGTTTGGAACATTAATGTTCCATTAATTGCCAAGAAAATGGAAGAAAAAGCTCAAATGCTATAATAGCTCATTATACTATAATTCCACATCCAGAAAAAACAAAGACTCCCACCCCAACATTCCCCCAAACAACAAAAAAACATCAAATTCAAATTTTCATCATCTTCTCAACCCCTTAGGTCTCTCAGCAACCAAACAGAGACCACACCCAACTATAAATAGACCCAGAAGTGCTAAGGCTCCATTTGGTTTCACCTAAAAAGGCAAAGTATTAGCTACATAACCCAAAATCATTTCAGTTTGGATTCAGCTTAATTATCTGACAAAATCATCTTTTAATTTGTATTTATTTTATTTTATTTTCACTTTTTGAGTACTAGTCTAGCAGTTTTTTTTTTTTTTTTTAAATCAAATTACCTGAAATTTTTCCAAGAATTACAAAAAAGAAATCTTTTAGCATTTGCTAATTGTATATCAGTTTTTTAAACGACTCCTATCCTAGAAAAGCGAAAAAAGCTACTAAAAAGCATTTGCCAAACCAGCGCTTATAAATCTAAAGGATCAAAACTATAAATACACAAACACAGAGATATATAAACATAAAAAGGAGAGTAATTTGAGAACAAAAAGGCAGAGAATGAGAGAGAATGAGAGAGAGAGAGAGAGAGAGAGAGAGATATTGTATTATACCGAAGTGAGAGTAGGAATCGAAGTAATAGTCGGCGCTGGTCTTGTCGGTGCCGATGATGGAGTCTTGGGTGGTGTCGCACATGAGTGCGTCGTCCTCGAGGTTGGAGCTTTCAGTGACAGTCTCCTCCAGAGTCTCGTCTTGGTCTTCGTTTTCGAACTCGAACTTGATCTTCCTCGGTCTCTGGATATCGAAGTTGGTGTTTGCGATCATTTCATCGTCGTTGTTGTCCCGGAGATCCATTGTTGGCTTCTCTGTGAAGGTTTAGGCTTCTCGGGACAGTAGAGGCAGCGGGGGACTAGGGTTTTTGTGAGCTCTCTCTCTCCTCTTGGCGTCTCCTCTTCCCTACTGCTTTTTTTTAAGCTTGGGTAATTTTGCCGAGGACGCACCAGTTACGCGGTATTTTGTAAAAAACGACGTCGTAGTCATGTTTGCTGGAAACTCTTCATACGGCATCGTTTTATGGTGTGTTTTGAAACTTTTTAATTTGTTAATGAAAAATATTTCAGGCAGTAATTTATCATCCTTACAAATTATTTCTAATAATATATTTGATAAATATCAAATTTTAATTTGTCAAATATTAATATTAAATTAATAGAAGAGTTAATCATTTGCGATTATTTTTTTTATTTTTTATTTTTTGTCAACATTTTTAATGTTTGGAATGACCTAAATAAGTGTACCTTTGTCTTTTTACGAAAAGATATACAAAAAAGTAGAGATCTAATGTGATGAAAAAAAAATAAAAAGATAAAAAAATAAATTATTTTATATATGCCAAACTTGACCGTAGTACACTATTTGTACGGGAAAGAAATAAATCTTCTCGTATAATCCTGTTGACCAAGTCAACTCTCCTCCATAAGTCGTCGCTTTATCACCTGAAAACACAAACGTGAGCTAGCCGGCGGGTGTGTGCCGGAAACCTCTCCGATGCCTAAGTCAGTAAGCTTGACAAATAGACAAAGCCCTGAGTATTCAAAAAGCAAAGTTGTGTGTTACCTCTCCAAAGGTGATGTTTGTGAGCTTTTATAGGTTTTGTGTGGCACAATCCTAGTAGGACTTCTATTCCTCCATGCAGAATCCTCGTAGGATTCATACTCCTGTAGGATAATGTTTATCCTTTAACACCCCCTCACTGCTTAAACCAAGTGAGATGGTTTTATTATGGCCGAACTCCAATATGACCAAAGTAATTATCGCTATGCCGAGCCTCATAATAGGCCGAACTAGCTCTTCCTTTTACTTTTCGTACGTCGGCTTCTCATGCACAACACACGGCGCGGTTAGGCCGAACTAACAAGTCGTGACCGGTATAACTCCAAGACTGGTCTAATGCAAAGATACTGTTAGATCGATCTAACTTCGTTCTTACGTCGGACCGGACTAGCTTCGCAGTCTTAGAACCGGACTAACTTCGGAATATCCATACGACCGGAGTGACTTACGTGGCCCCTTTACTTGGCCCTTTATACTGTGGCTCATAACGGCCCATCACCTAGCTCGGCCCAATTTTCACATAAATTACCCTTTCAATTGCCCCTTAATTCCATCTGCACAGCATGATAGGGATTACCTGTCTATCAGCCGAGCTGAAGTTTTTAAGCCTTTCCAGCCAAGCTAAAAAAAACCCTTTAGCCTTTCCAACCGAGCTAATTTCACTCCGGGCTCTGCTTGTCCGATCCAAACGTCTCGTCAATCACAGCGACTGTAACGCTTCCCATTCTAATCACACGTGGCACGCTCTGATTGGCTGAGGACGGCTGTCACGCCGTCTTCGTACTTCGTGTTTTTTGAACAGTCCCGCCCAATTTTTGGGCTTTCAAACAAAAACAAACCCTGAGGCCAGAGCCCCTTCACTTTTGTCATCCATCTTCTTCCTTTCCTTCGAGTTCTTCATTGTTCTGAAAGAGCTCGTGAACTGCTGCTTTTTGCTTTCATCTTCAGCTCCTGCTCCCTCATCTGGTTAGTATTGTACATCTTAGTTGCTCTTGTTTGTTTTCGTATTTGTTCTATGCGTTTTGTTTTCTGTGTTTTCTGCAAACACGTTTTTCTGTTTTGTTTTGCTTTGCTTTGTACTTCTATGGGAAAAACTTAACAGTAGAGCATATGAATATATGTAATATCCTGTAGAAGACTAGTCTTTGATCCAAAATCATGATGCAACCGAACTAGGATACTGTTTAACTTAGGTAGAAGTCTAGTCAACGCACAATCGGACTAACACTTCATGTTTACACCAGTAGCTTTGAATAAGTCAAAACTTCTTGATAGTCCTTAGCCGAGGTAACCAACCCAACTAGGTTTGCTCTTAGCATAATGAGATACCTGAACTCCAACTGATCTATGCCTTTGGGGCTAAACCAGCTTTCTTAGTTTTTTAGATGGAACTCAGAAAGCGGCCCCTAGGCGATCAACCGGTCAAACAGAACTGTTCCCTCGACCGAGATATGTAGACGCTTGCCGTGCCTGAACTAGAAAAGCCCTGCTCAAACCGAGCTACAAATCACCTTGCAGAAACCGAGTTAGAACCTGTAGCATCCACATAGCCGAAGTATGGCTCCTGTTTTTTGTACTTTTTATTTTGTAGCACGGTCCAACGATCTGTGCTTAACCCCTTTGTTTTCTACTTTGCAGACTTAGGTTGCCCAGGCACTCCTCTGCGTGCTTAACCGAGCTACTGAGACAATCTTGTGGATCGAACTTTAATTTATTCATAAATTATACCATAAATGGGGAAGTATAGGTATCTAGTAGACACTCCGGGCGGCTTAGCCGAATTCAGAAAAGACTACAATATATCTGATGACGTCCACCTGTTTTTAGCCGAAAAAGATGTCATTCCTTGGGGCAATGAAGGCTTTGTCCCCTTCGCCCTTTTGTCAATTATTGAAACCGGACTGCGATTTCCAATCCAACCTTTAATTTGCGAGTTTCTTAGGCAAACTAGACTATGCCCTACCCAACTATCCACCAATTCATATCGCATAATAATGGGAATAGCCGAACTAAACCGGCAAGCCAGTCTCAACCTTGGTCTGGCCAAAATCTTTCACCAATACTCCATTGGTTCGAAGGAAGACGGCTGGGTATACTACCTCAGAATACGCCGCTGTCGTGAAAAAATAATAAAAAACACACCAGATAAGGACTTGAATGACGACGATTTTTTCTGGGTGTCTGGGAATTTTGAGGATCATCAAGCCCAGATTCCTGGCCGACGTATAAACTGGAAAAAAGGAGAACCTGGTAAATTTACTTCGGTTTTCTTGCTTGCTATTTTATATTTCGGTTTGTCAATCTTTAAGCCGAACTAACAGTTGTCTTTTTTTGCAGATTCTGCCCACCTTCATTCTTTATACAGCTACCCCAATCTAGCGACTTTGTGCGCCGCACTACGGTATCCAGAACGTAGTTAGGCTAAGCTGTTAAAGTTCGAGCCGACTTACAGATACAGCGGTCGCTGAAAAGCGAGAGTGACCGACTTTCTTCTTGATGAGGCCCCAGAACCGGACCCAACCTTGCCCGAAATCAGACTAATCCCACTAACTGCTGAAGAAGAAATGGCTAAAAAGAGCAGAGTAAGGGCACTTCTAACTGAAACTAACAGTCCTGAAGTATCGCCACCAAGCCAAACGCAGCCCGCCGTTGTGGCCCTCCCTTCTCAACAGCCTTCTTCATCACGCCCCTCTAAGTGTGCCCGATCTACCCCGACCGAACAACAGCTTGTAGATGAGGACGAATCCATCCCACCACCAAGTCCCCAACCCATCCTTCAACCGGAGCAACCTGACCGAGCTGACTCCTCCAAATGGGCTTCAATTCTCACTTTTCAAGACCGAGATATCCAGGAGTCTGATTCGGTCGTTGCTGAGAAGGATCACTTGATGGCTTTCAATCTAGCCAAGAGTGTTTGCCTTCCGAAGGATATGGAGCACCACAACAAGCAACTAAACACCGAGCTGAAGGTCATCCGGTCTTCTACAAAATCAATGATCCTGGTAAGTGGCTCTCCCTTTTCTGTCTAATTTTTCCCAACTGTCAGTCAGGCTGAAGAGAGTTACTATTCTTTTGCAGGCCATTCAGAAGAATAATATTGCACATAAAAAGGTACTGGAGCTCCGCAAGACAACAAGGCATGCCATGGCAGATGCCGAGGCCAAGACAGCCGAACTTGAGCGTGCCAAGAAGCAGATAGCCGAGCTACAGTTCGAGAACGGTCGCTTGACCGGACTTGTTAGCTCGGCTGAAGCTGAAAAACAAAAAATTGCAATAACAGTGAAAGATAAATACTTGCGCGAGTTGGCCAAACTCGAAGGCAAAAAAGACGCCGAAATAGCAGATTTGAAGAAGAAGGTCGGTGATGCCAACGCCGCAGGCTTCAAAGAGGCGGAGGGCCTCTATATTCCGCAATGCGAGAGGGCAAAGGATTTATTCTTCAAGTGCGGCTGGAGAAGTGCTGTGGAGTAGCTCGGCTGTGGGCCTGAAACCGAGGTCTACAATGCTTCTCAGTACTTCATTCTGGCCTCGCTTGCGGAATATGCTGCTTCGGTCCAAGAACAATTCTTGCAGGATTCAGATGATGAAGATGATAAAAATGAACAAACTGTTATTCCGGTAGTCGACGCGCAAGTCAACGATCAATCAGCTCGGTTGGAGGCAACGGTGGAAGACCTGACTGTTGAGCCATCGACTGATATCGTTCTGCCAGTTGCTACTAAGACGGATCTTCCATCTGCAACCGGCGCTCAAGTCGACATTGATGCCGAAATTGAAGACCTTTTCTCTTGATTTTGTATTTTTTCTTTTTTGCTACTTTTTTACTCTTGTAATCGGGCTACGGCCCCTCCTTTGTATTTGCTTCCTGATGAATGAAAATTTTCATGAACTCTTACTTCGGTTGATCCGTATGTTTGTACTGATTTTTCCATGATCTTTTTACTTCCAAACTGTTATCTCGGTTTTTGCTGGTCAAACTAACTATGCTTACCAGCCAACCACTCCTTAGCCGACATAATTACTTCGGCTGAGGAGTACACAGAGTTGGTTTAATTCAGCCAACCACTCTTCAGCCATACCCTTACTTCGGCTGAAGAGTACAAAGAGTTGGTTTAATCCAGCCAACCACTCTTCAGCCATACCCTTACTTTGGCTGAAGAGTACAAAGAGTTGGTTTAATCTAGCCAACCACTCTTCAGCCATACCCATACTTCGGCTGAAGAGTACAAAGAGTTGGTTTAATCCAGTCAACTACTCTTCAGCCATGCTCTTACTTCGGCTGAAGAGTATAAAGAGTTGGTTTAATCCAGCCGTTTAGTTTTTCCAGCCAACTTAGAATAATGTTTGGTTATTCCGACCAAACGTCCTACAGCCTGGATCCTTATCCTGGGTTTAGGAAGGGTATTGGTTTAATCCAACCAACCTCTAAGTTAGTTTTTCCAGCCAACTTAGAATAATGTTTGGTTATTCCGACCAAACGTCCTGCAGCCTGGGTCCTTATCCTGGGCTTAGGAAGGGTGTTGGTTTAGTCCAGCTAACCCCTAAGTTAGTTTTTCCAGCCAACTTAGAATAATGTTTGGTTATTCCGACCAAACGTCCTGCAGCCTGGATCCTTATCCTGGGCTTAATAAGGGTGTTGGTTTAGTCCAGCCAACCTCTAAGTTAATTTTTCCAACCAACTTAGAATAATGTTTGGTTTATTCCGACCAAACGTCCTGCAGCCTGGATCCTTATCCTGGGCTTAGGAAGGGTGTTGGTTTAGTCCAGCCAATCTCTAAGTTAGTTTTTCCAGCTAACTTAGAATAATGTTTGGTTATTCCGACTAAACGTCCTGCAGCCTGGATCCTTATCCTGGGCTTAGGAAGGGTGTTGGTTTAGTCCAACCAACCTCTAAATTAGTTTTTTCAGCCAACTTAGAATAAAATGTTCGCAATGTTCCTAAACTTCACTAAGGCTAACTTTTACAGAGAACAACTCATGCTGAAAAGAATCGATTGTTTTATTGAGGAAAAAGAAATTACATATGTTTGAAAGAGGAAAACTAAAACTTAAAAATAAAATAACTTGAGATTGGCGGTGTTCCATGGCCTAGGGATTGCTTTGTCGTCCTTGTCTTCTAAGTGGTATGCCCCTTTGTCTGCTAACCCAACCACTTTGTAAGGACCTTCCCAGTTTGGCCCTAGCTTGCCATCTCCTGGTATCAAAGTGTTTCCCATCACTTTGCGTAGTACCTAATCTCCGATTTTGAATTGTCTTGGATGCACCATTTTGTTGTATTTCTTGGATAACTCTTGTTGATACGAGGCAATGTGAACCAGTTCTCTTTCCCTTTTTTCTTCCGCAAGGTCAAGTTCTAATGCTATGGCTTCTCCATTCAAGTTTGGATCAAAATTTTCGCTTCGAATTGTGGGGAGGCCAACTTCCAGTGGGATTACTACTTCCATTCCATAAGCTAAGGAGAATGGTGTCTCTCCTGTTGATCGACGAGGTGTGGTGCGGTAAGCCCATAAAACATGAGGGAGTTCATCCACCCATTTGCCTTTTGCTTTTTCTAACCTTTTCTTCAGTCCATCAAAGACGACTTTGTTTGATGCTTCTGCTTGGCCATTTGCTTGAGGATATGCCGGTGTAGAATTATAGAACTCTATCTTGTACTCTTCACAAAAGCCTCTGAAGATTCTGCTGTCGAACTGAGTGCCATTGTTTGAGATAAGGGCTTTTGGTATGCCAAACCGAGTGATGAAGTTCTGCCAGACGAATTTCTTCACATCTCTTTCCTTGATTGATGCCAATGCTTCTGTTTCCACCCACTTTGTGAAGTAGTCTGTTGCTGCGAGAAAGAACTTTCGGTTGCCGGGTGCTGTCAGAAGTGGTCCTACTATGTCCAAGCCCCACATTGCGAAAGGCCATGGGCTAGTTAATGGTAGGAGTTCTCTTGCTGGTTGATGTATTTGGTGTGCGAATTTTTGGCATTTCTCACACCTCGTCACGTATTTCTCTGAGTCTGCATGCATGTATGGCCACCAGTATCCTTGTGAAATGGCCCTGTAGGCTAACGATCTTCCTCCTTGATGGCTTCCGCACACCCCTTCGTGTATCTCGTATAAGAATGCTTCCACATTGCTGGGGTGGACACACTTTAGATAGGGTCCTGAGAACGACTTTTTGTATAATGCCAATGATGGGGAGAGCCAAAATCGCTATGACTTTGCTCTAATTTTGTTGGCTTCTTTCTTTTCTTCCGGTAGGACGCCATCTTTCAAGAATAGCATGATGGGATCCATCCATGAGGGGCCTAGTTCTGTGCAACATACCTCTTCTGCTTCGGGGTCCTCAATGCTTGGTCTAGGTAGGTAGTCGATCAGTAGTGGATGAGGGATGGAGGTGTCTGCCATTGAGGCGAAGCCTGCTAGTTCGTCTGCTCTACTATTTTCCTCCCTGCCGATTTGCTCTATCCTTACTACTTCGAATTTCTTGATCTCTGTTCTGACCAATTCTTGGTACTTGGCCATCCTGTCATCATTTGCTTCATAGTCGCCAGAAATTTGGTTTACCACCAGCTGTGAGTCGCTGTAAACCATTAATTCGGTAGCCTTCATATGGTATGCTGATTTGAGTCCTGCTAGAAGTGCTTCATATTCCGCTTCGTTGTTTGATGCTGGGAAGCCAAGGTTGATTGCTTGCTCCACAACTAAGCCGTCTGGTGAGATGAGGACTATGTCAAGCCCTGCACCATGCCGGTTGGATGCTCCATCCACAAAGAATTTTCACATCTCACCAACGAACAACTTCCAGCAGGTGGAGGGGTCGGATGATGTCGTGGGGTCAAGAACGTTGCTGGTGTTTTCTTCAAGGTCCATACTTGCTGTCTGCCCTCGCTATCTGATTGAACCAAGTCTTTATTTGTTGGTGAGTCTTGGTTTGTTGAAGCTTGGTTTGTTTCTTTCTTGCTGTCTTTAGTCTGGTCTACCTTTGAGTCTGACTGAGTACCTTCTGCTAGGGATTGCGCTATTCCGACGTCATCTTCCATCCCTTGTTCGGTTGTGTCAGTTAGGTCGACTGGGCAGATATGATGACTTCCAGGAGTAAATTCTGCGACGAAGTCTTCCAAAGATTGGGCCTTTACTGCGGTCCTGGGTTGGAACTTAATGTCGAATTGTCCCAACTCTACTGCCCACTTTAAGATTCGCCCAGAAAAGTTCGCCCTCTCAAACAAAGCTTTTAGTGGAAAAGCTGTGAGGACAACTATGGTGTGGGCGTGAAAGTAGTGTGCCAATTTCCTGGAGGCCATCATTAAGGCCAATGCAAGTTTCTCTAATGGCAAGTACCTTGTTTCAGCTCCTAGCAATGTCTTGCTGACATAATAGATGGGCAGATGTTGAATTCCTTCCGCACGAACCAACACTGCGCTAATTGCGTGCTGAGAGACTGCAAGGTATAGGAAGAGTTCTTCTCCTGGTATTGGGGTGACCAGTAATGGTGGGGAGGACATGTATTCTTTCAGGCTTTCCAGTGCTTGGTCGCATTCTTCGTCCCATTCGAACTTGGCTTTTAAAGCTTGAAAGAATGGTCGTAGTCTGTCTGACGATCGACTGATGAACCGATTGAGCGCGGCCGCCATGCCGGTGAGATGCTGTACTTCTTTTGCTGAGTTTGGTCTCTCCAACTCCTGAATTGCTTTGATCTGGGAGGGGTCCACTTCTATACCCCGGTTGGTCACAAGGAAGCCCAAGAATTTGCCAGATCCTACACCGAATGCACACTTAGATGCGTTGAGGCGCAGCTTGTGCTTCTTCAGGATATCAAACATCTCTCCTAGGTCCTTGAGATGGTCATTTTCATTCTTGCTTTTGACCACCATGTCGTCGATGTAAGCCTCCATCATTCTTCCTAACAATGGTTCAAACATCTTGGTGACCATTCGTTGGAATGTTGCCCCTGCGTTCTTCAGGCCAAAGGGCATGACCTTGTAACAGTATAGTCCTCTTGGAGTTGTAAAGGATGTGACCTCCTGGTCTGGTTCATGCATGGTGATTTGGTGGTAGCCTCTGTATGCATCCAGAAAGCTAAGTCGGTTGTGCCCCGCCGTTAGGTCTACCAGTTGATCTATCCGTGGTAGAGGAAAGCCGTCTTTTGGGCACGCCTTGTTGACTGTTTTATAGTCGATGCAGACACGCCATTTGCTATTCTTCTTTGGCACTACGACCGTGTTGGAGATCCATTTTGGGTAGTGCACTTCTCTAATTGCTCCTGCCTCCAGCAGGTTACCTACTTCTTTCGCCACTATTTCGGCATGGTGAAGTGCTGATCTACGAGTGCGCTGAATGACTGGCCTGGCGGATGGGTGGACATTGAGTTGGTGACAGATGAAGTTTGGATCAATGCCTGGCATGTCGTAAGGTGTCCAGGCGAACACTTCGATGTTAGAGGTTAAGAATTCCAGGACCTCTAATCTCTTAGTGCTGGACAACGACGAACCGAGCAAAAAGAACTTATCTGGGTTCTTTTCATCTATTTTTACCTCTACCAAGTCCTCCACTGTTTTCTGATCCGCCGCTTTGCCGACATCTGCGAATAGCTCATTACTCTCGGGTTCTTCCACCGAATGAACGTATCCTTTGGCAGCGCGGCTGCCATTTACTATGACGAAGCATTGTTTTGACATGATCTGATCTCCATAGACTTCTTCAATTACACCGGTGTCGTTGGGGAACCGCATTACTTGGTGGTAGGATGATGCCACCGATCGCATGGCATGCAGCCATGTTCTGCCCAAGATGATGTTGTAAGTGGAAGGGACCTTTAATACCCAGAACTCTACTTGTTTCGTCACGCTTCCGGCTCTAACTGGAAGAGTTATTTTGCCGACGGGCCATTTTGGCATAGAGTTGAATCCAATTAGGGGTGATACAGCAGGCGCCAAGTCTTTGTCTTGTAGCTTCAGTTGTTTAAATGTTTCATAGTACATGATTTCACATGAACTACCCTGGTCAATCAGAATCCGCTTGACGTCAAAATCCTTGACTCGGATTGTGACGACCAGGGCATCATTGTGAGGGCAATATATTCGTTCTAAGTCTTTATCAGAAAAAGACATGATGTTTGCTGCCTCTGTCTTCTCCCTCTTGGTGGCGGGTTGGGCACTTAGCACCTCTCTTAAGTGTTCAGCCTTTTTGATTGATCCTCTGAGTTCGCATACACGCTCAGGTTCAAAGACCCCATGTATCACATTGATAATGCCTTGAGGCGGGGCATCGATTGGCATCCCATTGGGGTTATTATGGTCCTGGGGGGCTGGCTGCGTCCCTCCTTCAATGTATTTATCCAAGTGACCTGCCGCCACCAACTCCTCTAGGTGCTGTCTCAATGGCGTGCAATTTTCAGTGCGGTGCCCCTTTTCTTTGTGGAAGGTGCACCGTGATCTTTCGTCATAGTCTTTCTGAGCTTCTCCTAGTTTGGCTGGCCACTTAACGAAAGGCTCATCTCTTATTTCGCTCAGAATCCGATATATCGGTTTCTTGAACACCATGGTTATGGCAGTGCGGATTCTCAACCATCTTTTATCCGGGTCTTCTCCGTTATCTCGTCTGCCACGTCCGTTTCTATTCTAACGATCTACTGTATTGACCTTTGCTGAGGTTTTATTTTCTGGTACTGCGGTCGCACCAGATTTTGCTTTGGCACGTGCGCCATCCTCTTCTACCCTAATGTGCTGATGCACTCTTTCCATCAGGGCTTCCATGGTGAGGGGTGGCGTCATGGTGATCGAGTCCCTTAGTCTGTTCCCGACTAGAAGGCCTCTTTTATACTGTGCAATGGCGAGATTGGTGGGGCAGTCCCCAATCTGATTGAATGTCTCCCAGTAGCGACTATTGTAGGATCTTAGGGTCTCTTTATCCCCCATGTCGATGGAGAGTAGCTGGTCGATCTCCACCGGGGTTTTAGTGTTTGTTCGGAACCTTGTTACGAACACCTCTGCCAATTGTGCCCAGGAGGCTATGCTGCCCTCTGGAAGTTTCTCGAACCAAGTCAAGCCTAGGTCGCCAAGGCTTGATGGGAAGAGTATACACATTAAGGCCTCGTTTCGCCTGTACACGGCCATGACCTGGCGAAAGTGGCTCAAGTGTGAGTAGGGGTCCGTCTTCCCTTCATAAGTAGTGAATTTGGGCTGAAGGAAGCCTGATGGTAGGGGCGCGTTTTCAATCGCCGGAACAAACAGCGAAATCTGTAGCCTTGCTAATGCTTTGTCCGTTGGTTCGTAGGCAGGGCGCGATATTGGCATTCCTACCTCGACGCTTCCATGCGTCCGAGGAGCCAACCGTTGTAAGGCCGAAACTCTGTGTGGATCCCTTGCCCTGGCATCCTCCTTGCATCGTGCCTTTTCTTCGAGCACGGTTCGTAAGTCGGATGATCTGGGTAATTCCGTCTGTCTAGATCTAGTTTGGTGCGAATGCAAGGGCCAATACGTGCTTCCTTCAGTGTATGATCTTTTAGATCTCGTCCTCTCAGACCTGGAGTGACGAGTTCTGGAAGATTAGGATTGAGTATCACCTGTCCTGAGGCTTCTACTCTCCCCTTGCGAGGGTGTGGTATTCCTACTACGATTTTCTGAGTAGCGAGGGGCCGTTTTGTTTTTGTGCCCCTCTCCTGTCGCCACTTCTTTTCTTTTCATCTAGCGCTTTAAGGCCTCCATGTCCGCTGCCATCTTCCTTATTAATTCATCTTGCTCCTTCACGCGGTCTTCCAGAGCTTGAGGATCAATTCTCCGTCTTTGCCTGTCAGGACTTTGCAAGCGAGATTGACGGGGGCTGTGAGTCCGTCTTCCCCTAGTATCTCTCCTGGGGTTATGTCATTGGGGCTCCAAATCTGCCATGGGAGGGATAGAAGGTAATCCTTCACGCCTTGCTCCCCCATCTGGAGTTTGCCCGTCGATGGCGGAATGTGGGAATTCTTCAATGTGCGCCATGGTTTTTAAAGAGGAGAAGCTTTAGTCAAGAGGTTTTGTTCTGTCTGTAATTCCCACAGACGGCGCCAATTGTACGGGAAAGAAATAAACATTCTCGTATAATCCTGTTGACCAAGTCAACTCTCCTCCGTAAGTCGTCGCTTTATCACCTGAAAACACAAACGTGAGCTAGTCGGCGGGTGTGTACCGGAAACCTCTCCGATGCCTAAGTCAGTAAGCTTGACAAATAGACAAAGCCCTGAGTATTCAAAAAGCAAAGTTGTGTGTTACCTCTCCAAAGGTGATGTTTGTGAGCTTTTATAGGTTTCATGTGGCACAATCCTAGTAGGACTTCTATTCCTCCATGCAGAGTCCTCCTAGGATTCATACTCCTGTAGGATAATGCTTATCCTTTAATACCCCCCTCACTGCTTAAACCAAGTGAGATGGTTTTATCATGGCCGAACTCCAATATGACCGAAGTAATTATCGCTATGCCGAGCCTCAGGGTAGGCCGAACTAGCTCTTCCTTTTACTTTTCGTACGTCGGCTTCTCATGCACAACACACGGCGTGGTTAGGCCGAACTAACAAGTCGTGACCGGTATAACTCCAAGACCGGTCTAATGCAAAGATACTGTTAGACCGATCTAAATTCGTTCTTACGTCGGACCGGACTAGCTTCGCAGTCTTAGGACCGGACTAACTTCGGAATATCCATACGACCGGAGTGACTTACGTGGCCCCTTTACTTGGCCCTTTATACTGTGGTTCATAACGGCCCATCACCTAACTCGATCCAATTTTCACATAAATTACCCTCTCACTGCTTAAAATACAATTGTTGTTCCATTAGTTCGAATATAAAATTTTTTTCTCACTGCTTTCTAAGGTGCTAATGCCAACTTATTACAAGACTTTCGCCATATTTACACGGCTGTGTTTGGTGCACAATATTAGAAATTAAAAATAATAATTAAGATTAGTTTATTCAATTATTTTTTATGAGCTACGATTTAAAATTACACTAATATTTAGACAATAATAATGCCCCCTAAGTTATATAGAGATGCTTTAGAAAGTTGGTAAAGAATTGATTTTTTAATTTTTTAGCTTTTTTGATATTTTTTGACAAAAAATTAGGTTATTTTGAATAAAAAAAAGCTGATTTTTTTGACTAAAAAAAGTTAAAAAACTAAAAAATTGACTTCTTGCTGTTGTTGTCAAAAAGCTCCATAATAAAATTATTGATAATGTTATAAGTACTAATTAATAAATCAATTAATATATTAACATATATTATAATAATATTATTCTACAATTAAAAATTCACTCATTAAATAAATTATAAATATATTTTACAATTAAAAATTCACTCATTAAATAAATTATAAATAAATTATAAATATAATTTACAATTAAAAATTCACTCATTAAATAAATTATAAATATTTAAAATTTTTAAAATTATATTATACCATATCTTAATATATTGATTGGTATACCATATAATATTATTTTAAAGTTACATGGCCTACTTCGTGCTTCTTTTAAGTTTGGGTAATTTTTCCGTGGATGCACCAGTTACGCGGTATTTTGTCGAAAACGACGTCGTAGTCATGTTTGATGAAAACTTCCCCTATGGCATGTTTTATTATGGGTGTGTTTTCAAACTTTCTACTTTATTAATATTAGAGTAATGTTACCTATTTTAAAAATTTTATCAAATATTTGATATAGGTGTGAGGTTTAATTGATTGTATTTAATGGAACTTAAAACTTGATTTTAGTTTGGTTGGATGTGAGATTCACAAAGTATGAGTCTCATATCTATGTAAGACATTTGATAAAACCTTTGAGATCTCTAATATTATTATTAATATTATGAATTTGATAGATAACACTTTGTGAAAGTTAAAAATTCAAAATTGAAAATAGAAAATTATGTATTGAAAATTAAATGTTGAATTGTTTAAGTTAAAAAATTATTTCATAAAAAATTAAATATTAAATTAAAAATAAATTATTTAATATATATAATATTAAATTTAAAATTTATTATTTTAAAATTGTATATTTTAATTTTTATATTGTGATGGTGGTGGTGATGGTGTGATGATGGTAGTGGTGGCGGTGGTGGCGATAGCGACGGCGACATGGTGGTGGTGGAAGTGGTGGTAATGGTGGTAGTAGCGATAATGATGATAATAGTTGTAAAATGATGGTAGTACTTTTGGCAACAATGACAATAGTAATGAAAGTAGTGGTGGTCATGGTGGAAAATTCTATTTCCACACACTTAATTACTTCAATGCACATATTTTCTTAATACACACACATATTAATTTGATTATTAATTAATTTTCTCAATCCACACACTAAAAGTTACAATTAGACCCTTCACTCATAACCATTGTACACACATCACTTAACCTTCATTTTCACATACTTGTTGAGTGACCCTGCTTCCACATTTGTAAACCCATCCACGTGAAGACCATTGAAGACGAAAGTCTGAAGTGAAGTGCAGTGAAGAAAAAGTCCTCCACTGAAGACCTTATTGAACCTCCATTGAAAACCCTCCAAAATATTGTCAAAGGTAAGGCATCTTTCCATTTTGTTATTGCATTTACCATTTCCAGATTTCTGTGTACTTCATTGCATAAAACCCTTGATTTTTTTCTATATTTTTCTATTTGGGGATTTCGGCACTAGTTTTTCAAAATTATACATTTAATTCATAACTTAACTTCCGAATACAAGTGATTAGTTCGACTAATTAGTTCCGAAAAGGAAAAAAAACAAACAAACAAATTGATGGTTAGTTTCCGAATTTAGTAAATTGTTTCGGTTCTGTAGTTTCGAATATTTGAAATATTTTCAACATTTGGGTTCTGAATATTATGTTTTATTTCTGCACTGAAGTTCCAAATGGTTTTTTTTTTTTAATATATATTTTATTTAGAGCAAGTTACATAGGCCACCAAGATTGGTTGGACCTTAAGTTATTTTCCAACAATATTATTTTATGAGTATGTTTATTTATATATTTATTTTTGTGAACTTCAATATATAACAATAAAAAAAGAAAATATGTGTAGTATTGGTATTCCCACATTATACTGTTAGCACAACTAATTGTTATTGCTATATTGGTTGATGACTACAATTTGACTATTTGATTGTATATTTGTTAGTGTTTTCATCATAAATGCTATATTGGGTTGATGAGAATAATTTTCCTTATACAGATGGATGTCGGTCTCAGTCAATATCGGTCAATAACAGCTTTGAACAGAAGACTCCGTGAATTAGAGAATGTTGAACATGGACGTGCTTGAGTGCATGGTGATGATGCAAACATTGCCATGGATGATGGTCACATACATGATGCACCAATTATGGATGATATTGCTATGGATGATGACCCTACTGGTGATGATGTTGACATTTTTGATGAAGATATCCCTACTCAGCCATTTTCGGGAGGGCTAACTGATCTATCAATTCTTAAAAGTTTTAAAAGTTATGTTGCCATAGTTATTTGGAATGGTGCTGATGAAAGGGGGCCCTTAAAGTTCATAATCACTCGTCTAAGATTCGTTCGTGGCCATGGTAGGAACAAGGCAACAACGCTACATTTGTAAACATTGTCGAGTTGTTAGGACTTGCACACTTAGCTTGTTACATGTACCGCTTTGTTAACAAAATTATTGTGTCCAATTTTGTTGAGAGATGACAACCGGAGACAAACACATTCCATTTCAATGTTGGAGAGATGACTATTACATTTGATGATGTCGTCACTATCCTAGGGCTTCCCATTGTAGGCAAATCTATTAGCATGCGTAAGTTGTCAGAAAGGCAAGTCATTGCATTAGTAGTTAATACATTGGGAATTGATAAGCAAGAAGTCAGACATGAGATGTTTAGTGCTGGAGGCAATTCAATGAGGCTTAAGTGGTAGAGGGCACACTTTTATAATGTTATAAACGGTGATTCTATGGAAAGAATTGCATGTGTAGGTGTAGACCACCCCGAGAACTCCGCTCTCCGCGCCGCGAGGGCGCGAATTGTTTTGTTCTTAGCTACTACAATTCGGACTCGTGTCACGGTTCTGAATCTAATCTTGCAAAGTGCAATGCAAGACCGATAAATCACCAAAGAGTCCAAATCCGGCAAATCGTTTTGGAAAACTGATTTTTAATAAAGAAGTGCCAAACATAGACTGCTTTACCAGATACAAAGTCACCATCTAAATGTTTTTACTTTGGGAAATTTAGGAAACCCTGACTCGTGCCGAAGGCCACATGTCCGTCATCACCAAAGTTGCCTCGGCTCAGGAACTTGGGTACGAGAGGTGAAAGTCATGCAATGAGCACCCCCGCTCGCCCGATCAAAGATCGGCCTTTACTAACGTGATATTTTGTTTTTGAAAACACATGCGTTCTTATTCCGGTTAATAACCTAGAATTACTATGTGACGTGTACAGCATACAAGTATAGATTAGATCGCCTAAGTTGGAACAAAACATCTTTGAAAGTTTGCTACTCGCAAGTAGGCTAAGTCGTAGATTTTGCCACCCTCAAGTGGGCTTAGAAAACATGATTTTGCCACTCTCAAGTGGGCTTAAAACACACATTTTGATGAATTGTTCCAATTCAAGCAATCCAACCTTCATCCACAAGTATTCAAGCAGTTAATCACTTAAGCAGTTAGCCTCATGGCAAGCATGCTAACATGGCAACATACACATCTCATGCAGTATGCTAAAGCGTAAACACTCACAGTGTATTCCGAGCCAAAACAGAAGCTAGTTAGAAATCATGCATGATCCTAGCTCATGTTAAGATGGCTAATGCAACACATGCAAAAATGCAACTAAGATAGGCTCGGCTATTCTAAGATGTCATGTGAATGCAACTTGATAACATGCTGTTGAACACGTATTCAAGTAACTGTATTGAAATACAATACAGTTAGTATGATACGCCGAGCTCGTTGCATGCAATACAGATGAATGAGTTCACACATGCGAAGCATAAGTATGCTAATCAAAATATGCCCTAAAACTAACCATCATAAGTGGTTAAGTAAAAGGGAGAAAAAAGTGGGGGTTGGAACACATGTATCACACGCACGCACGCTTATTACAACAGTTGGCCCTCTCGACGGAGGGTCCGAATAAGAAGCTAACTAGTTAATCTAAGCTAATTAAACTAATTATTACATAATCAAATTGAATAACAAGCTAACACTAAGCTAGTTATTACAACACGTTAACTAATCAACAAATTAGCTAGTTTAATTACAAATTCAAAAGCTAAGTTAATTACAAATTACAAAGCATCAGCTCAGTTCTAAGAGTTCGAAGATGCATGCTCGATCGCCTCGCTCGGAAATCCGTTACCATGCCTCATGTTGTCTTTGTTTGCACACTTCTGCACCTCTGAAAATTGTGCCAACTTCTGTGATGCTTCTGACCTACCTTAGGAACCATCTGAGGGGTAGTCGGCCAAAAGGTGTGGCCATCGGCCAAAGAATAACGGTCATCGACCAATTTTAAGGCTATCAACCAATTTTTGATAGCCGATCGGCATACTAAGTGGTCGATCGGCCACTGCTTCATGCAAATTTCTCCTTTTGCTGCAACAGAGCACTAACAGAGGTATGGCAATGTATTTGCAAGAAAATGTGTGTGCCACCACACTCCTTATCATGTCTAAGGCTCAAAGGAGTGTAATGCTCGACTCTCAAGCCATCAATCACGCATCTTAATGCATGATGGCCAAAGAGGCCGAGTTGCACAAGTCAATGGCAAATGAATGCACAAAAACACATAAATGCCTTAAATGCCTTAACCTCTATCATGCATAATCAAGAGGGTCGGCGATCGAAAATTGAGGCACGTTTCGTCACTTCAAGTACGAAACGTCCTTCGTTTCCTATGTTTGGACTAACCCCCTATCCAAACACAATGCAATGCATGCTCAAGATTCTAAACACAATGCCACATACGCGCACACAATGCGATGTTACTCAAGCATGCCAAATGCAATGCAACCTAAACATGCAAACATGCAACAATGTCATGCAATGCAACTAGCATGCAACAACATGCAATGTACCAAGCATGTAACAACATGCAAACAACCATGCAACAATGTCATGCAATGCAACTAGCATGCAATAACATGCAATGTACCAAGCATGCAATAGCATGAAAACCACATACTCAATGGACTTAAACCAAAAGTGGATAGATCTCAATCATGCCCAAATCAGTGGCCATCATACTAAAATTTAGGCACAAAAGGGGGCCAAGGACACATGCTTATGCAATGGCTCCTCAACTAGGCATAAGAGCACAACCCTCGAACATGATGAAGAATTGATAAATATGAGAGTGTGGCAATGAAGTAAGCTCTGAAATCATGTGAGGAATGATGCCAAATCATGCACATAATACAAGCATAGCATGCTAGGAGGTTCAAAGCTTAAGGCTAACCAAAGAACTTGTACCAAGGCCACATGAATCAAACCCCAAAGGGCCAAGGACAACCAAAATAGTCTTAGATCATGTCAAAATGAGACTAAAACATGCATGGACCAAAGCTAAAACAAGCCAACATGAAGAGCATAAGGCATGACATATGCAAGGCCAAAAAGGAGGATTACACTACACATACTAAGACCAAGCATGAGATGGCTTCACCAACAAAAATCAGAGTTATATCATGGCAAAATAATCCCAAAAACATACTGAAATGATAGCTCGCAAGCTTAGGCATGAAGGCATACACAATGGCTCATGTTTAAGGCATAAAGCACAAACTCTCCAATGCATTGAAAGAGTGAAAGATGTGAATGCATGGCAATGAAGCATGCTCTGAAATCACATAACAAATGATGCTAAATCATGAAAATAGTCCAAGCAATGCATGCTAGTGGACTCAATACACAAAGATAATGAGCTAGATTGAACCATGACTATACAAAGCAATGCATGCATGACCAAAACAACACAAATCAGAGCTAGAGCATGCTAAAACATGAACAAAAGCTTCTTAGAGTTAAGCCAAAATCATGCTAGAATGATGGTCTAAAGCATGATGCATATTAAGGCAATGAAGAAGATTGCACTACAAGTATATTAAGCATGAAAAAGGCTATCAACCTAACCCAAAACAGAGTCAAGGCGTGCTAAAATAACACCAAAAACAAGAGGAGATCAAGCCAACACATGCTAGAAAACCAAGCTCAAACATGAGGCCAATAAGGCAAGCATCCAAGATACAAGGAGAGGGGATGACCCTCTCCTATTTGGGACCTCAAAACACCATTTTCACCACTGAAATTCCTCTGAGTTTCAGTGGTGAGAAGGCCAAAACAAGATGGTCCCAATAGCTTAAAAGGATGGTACAAAACAAAGGCCAAACAAGGCCTAAGGGAGGGTAGACCACCCCTAACACAAAAGAGACCTTAAACAAATATGTTAAGCCTTAAAAATCAAAACTTTTTGTAGTTTAAAGTTAGGCCTAAATAAGCATGCAAATAGGTCCAAAAGCTTAAACCAAAACAAGGGTTTTAAGGGTTAGAAGCTCACCCTTGTAGAACCACTTCAAAACTACAACTCCAGCAGCTTTTCTGAGCTCAAACCTCTCTAAAAACTCCAAAATCAACCTCAAAGTGCCTCAGCAACAATAGGATGGTGTTTCACTAGGTGCTTTAGTGCAAAAGTGTGAAGAAATTACACTTTTGAGCACAAACAAGTGCAAATATATATATATATATATAGAGAGAGAGAGAGAGAGAGAGAGAGTAAATATAGAGAGAGTGTGATATATAACTTGTATCTCAATTTTTCAGAACCTCTGGAAAGGGAGAGGAGTCTCCCTTCTTATAGAAAATCAAATCTCAAGATTGTTGAGCAGCTTGAGACTTGTTTTAATCCCTCTATACACATGTATGGAGGATGAAATCTGTGCTCACCAGCTGTCACAGCTGGCATAAAAATATCTGCAAAAGCAGGTAAAAAGGTCTCAGCCAAAAGATATGGCCGATAGTCCAAAAATAGTGCCGATCGGCCAAAAAGATTGCCAATCGACCACTACCAAAGGCCAATGGCAAGAAGACAAGGCCATAAGCACAAGGCTTGGCCGATGGGTTGTAGGGATGGCCAACAAACCACCCTCTTCCCTTAGAAGCAAAATCACAAGTCCTTGGTCCACAACCAAGCACAAAACAGACAAGTTGAGAGATCCTAAGGCAAGGCGCGTAGCCGAGACCTTCGGGAACTCAAAACAAACACGAGCATGAATAATCATCGAATGTTCAAACGATGACGTCCGAGTCTTGAGGACGGTCAAAAATGGGGTGTCTACAGTAGGTAGAGCATATTTACTATTTTTGTTGGGTTGTACACTTTTTAGTGACAAGACTGGTACTAGGGTCCCCGTTGTTTATTTTGGGGGTGTTCGCGGATCGATTTTGTGCGGTTTGCAGTTTAGTTTTGACCTGCCCGCATATATACGGTTTGGGAAAAAGCAAACCGCAACCGCCTGTAGTGCGGTTTGCGGTTTATGCGGATAGGGTTTGTGGATGTACGGGCGATTGCGGGCGGTTTGCGGTTTGGATATTTTTCTTTAAAAATTATTTTTTGATTTTTTTCCCATTTTGTAAATATTTATTTTTGATCATTTTCTTCCAATTTTCTAAAATACTCCAACAAATCATTCAAAATTCTAAAATCATTCAAAATCCTAAAATCATTCAAAATTAATCTACTACCTAACAATACAATTAAAATAAAATCATTCAAAATCCTAGCTAAATCATCAATCTCATTCTCCAACCACTTTCTCAACATTATCCATCTACTACTATCCAATAATACAGAATTAAAGTAAAATCATTCAAAATTCTAAGTTTACCTAAAAGTAATTCTTCATTAACTATTATATTCATCCAAAATGTAATAATAAAATGAAAAAAATAAAATAAAATTGTTGTCAAACAAACTTCATTAACTATTACATTCATCCAAAATGCAAGAAAAAAATAAAATAAAATTGTTGTCAAATAAAATAAAAACATTTACAACACAATATCTCAAACTCCATCATCATGAATCACATCCAAGTTCTACAAATTTCAATTCCATGCATTTGGTTGATGAACCCTGCACAAAAACAAGCTGAAAAATAAAAAGCTAAAATCTATGGCTATTGAGCTGGAATGTTTAGTGGTAAGATGGTCAGTAAAAACTGAAGGAAAATTCAAAGCATGATTTGCTTCAAAGTTCAAAACTAATAAAGTGGCTTTGATTCAAGAGAGCAAAGATGGTTTTGTTGTAAATCAGAGACTTTATTGAACTAGTTTAAACTTCACATAAAGTGGCTTTGATTCACTGTTTGATAGCTCAATCTAAATCAGGAAAATCACGAACCAGTTTAAACTTCACATAAAAACAAAACCAGAGACTTTATTGCCTTCATTTAAAAAACAAAACAAGAAAACCTTAAATAAGGGGGAAGAAATAGAACAAAAAAACACAAAAATAGAAAACATCTCAATTCGGTTTCATTTTCAGAACTTGATTTTTGAATTTATTTTATTTTATTTTTTGAGTTTTTCATATGGTTTCTCTCTTTTTTGGCCAAAAATAAACACCAAAAACTTGTTTTCACCCCAAAAAAGAGAAAAACCCATATGAAAATGGCAGTGTTTTTAAATTATTTTTTTTTTTTCACCAAACTAATCTCTTTTGTTTATTTGAAATAACTTCATAAAACAGATTCCAAAAACAAAACTAAACAGAGCAACTTGTTCAATGGAGATCCACAAATGAACACATCTAAAAAGTGTAGATGATTTCAACTTTAGTAGGCCATTCCAATACACCCCATAAGGTTTAAAAGATCAATGGTAGCTAACTATTAACTAACACTAGTTAACCTTGATAATGATAAGAGGTAATAGAGGTTGCTGATCAAACAAAGTTTCAAATGTAAACATTAAACACACAAGTTTGACATAACAATAAGATTTTAAATTCAGATTCAAAATATAGCAGAATAGGAGAATAGAGAGAGAGAGACAGAGATAGAGACAGAGAGAGAGTGAGACAGATCTGATAGAGAGAGTCTTTACCTGCGACTTGCTGGAGAGAGGAACGATCTTGCCAAGGTCGATCGGTGCGAGCTATGTAGATGAAAAATGAGAGAGAGCAAAACAGAGACAGAGATGAGAAACAAATCACAGATCAGGGAAGGAGAGCGAGACAGAGACAGAGATGAGAGAGTCCTTACTTGAGAGTTGTCGAAGAGAGAGAAAGAGAGAGAGATTGTGAAGCTCGATCGGTGCGTGCGAGCTGCGCAGATGAGAGACTGAGATGAGAAAGTGAGTTGAGAAGAGTCTCAGATAGATAAATGTTTTGATTTGAGATTAGGGTTTCTCTTTTGTTTGGGCAAAGAATATCTACATAGTTGAACAGTCCATGTTTTTCCAAAAAGATGAACAGTCCAGGTTTTTCAACAAAAAAAAAAAAAAGTGCGAGCGGTTGTGGTGGGTGCGGGTCAAACCCGTAACCCACCCACAACTCGAAAAATTACAATATTTCAAACCGCACCCTACCCTATTGTATTTGCGAAACCGCCCATACGTGTGCGGGTAGGGCGGGTTGTGCGAATCGGATAACCCTATGCCCAGCCCTAGTTTATTTGAGTTTGTTGTCCGATTTGACTATCGTACTGTAGACACCCCATTTTTGACCGTCCTTAAGACTTGGACGTCATCGTTTGTGCACTCGATGATTGTGCTTGTTTGTGTTCGTCTTGAGCGGCCGAAGTCCTCGGCGAAACGCTTTGTCTTTGAGCCTCTAGACCTTTTTTTTTTGTGCTTGTTTTGGGCCAAAACCTTGTTGCATCTTGCCTGGAAGGGGCAGGGAACTTGTCGGCTACTAGTTATGCTTGTCAGCCACTTGTGATGGCCGACGGCCACTAATGGTGGCCGGTCGGCTACTAATGGTGGTCGATGACCATTTGTCTCCTTTTTTAGATATTTGTTTGCCAGCTGTACCAGTTGTTGTTCACTGAAGTGTATCTCCATACACGTGTATAGTATAATGATTTCAAGCTTCAACCTTGGTTTTCTATATATAGGGGGTGCTCTCCCCTATTTAGAGGGGTTAGAGATTTTAGAACAAATTTTTTCTCTCTCTCTAGAATTCTCTGTTTTTCTTCTTATTTTGTGCTTTGTAGTTAGTTTTCTCTATACTTTTGCACACTAACCCCTAACCAAACTTGACCACCTTGGAGCTGAGGTCCCTTGGAGCCTAGTTTGTTGGAAGGAGGTTTGAGCCTGAAATTGTGGTTGTTTTGTACTGTGCTTCAAAGGTAGAGAACTTACTTCATTTAAGCTTATTGTGCGCACTTGTTTTGCCATCCTTTTGTATTTTTTTTGAGCTGGTTTTCAACTACAAAAAACTATGGTTTTTGAGGCTTAACATGATGGTTTGAGGCTATTTTGTGTTAAGAGGTGATCCACCCTTCTTGTTGCTTAATTGTGTAGACTTTTGCACCATCTTTTAGCATATTCAAATCAAACTTTTTGGGCCTTTAAACCATTGAATTCAGAGTTATTTCAGTGGCAAAAATCTTGTTTTGAAGCCCAAAATTGGAGGGAATAGTCTGCCCTCCTTGTGTCTTGTTTCCATGCCTAAATAGCTTAACATGTAAGCATGTTTTTCTAGCATTTTGTACCTTAATCTTAGCATGTTTTTGCTACTGGTTTTGACTGGTTTTAGCTCTGTTTTGAGCTGGTTTGGTCCTTTGAGGCATGTATTGTGTGGTTGTAGTGTAAAGAGGCTTCACTAGCTTAATGTTTTAGGCTTTTAAACATGAATTGCATGAGTTGCTTGCATGTTTTAGTGTCATTTTGTACTCAGCACTGAAATCTCTGCAACCTCCCTCTATTCTTCACTCTTTCATTTATTTTGAAAGTGACTTTAAACCCCTTGTTGACTTAAGTGTGAAATTAAGACATTCATGCTTAATAGTTTAATTCCTTCGGGAGTTCATTACCAACGGCATGAGGTCTCTTTCGTGCTCAAGGCACTTGTGGTTTAAGCCTACTTTCAATTAGAGGATACTCACCTTTTGGACTAATCAATTAAAGAATGGATTGGTAATCTAAAATGAGTAAACAAAATGAACAAAGTGAAAAAGACAAGATACAACATCTTTTGCGTTACATTGCATGTGTTCGAATCAGACGTTTATTCGAACACAAGGAAAATAGGACGTTTCATACTCAAAGTGATGAAACATGCAATTTTTCTCGGTCACCATCACCCTTGATCATACATGATAGGGTCATGGCTTTGTTGAGTCTTGTTTTGCACTCATTAAGCTTGTACAAGCTTGGTTCTGTAGCCATCATGCATTGAAAATGCTTGGTTGATGGTTTGAGAGACAAGTGTTTGCTTTGAGCTTGTGTGATGATAAGGAGAGAAACAGTACACACACTCTTTGAGAATATATTGTTTTTGCCTCTGTTTACTCTTTGTTGCAGCAAAAGAAGAAGTCCAGGGAAGGGGTGGCCGACCGGCCACTAATGGTAGCCGACGGCCACCATTTATAACCGATAGGCCATAAATGAAAAATTGCACAAGTGTGCTCCTGAGTTAGAGCAGAGGCATTCTGGAAGGTGGCAGCATTGTTGGTGTTCAAGCATGTGCAAATAGAGGCTGCAACAGCAAGGCGGTGGCATTTTCGAGAGGAAAATCCAAGCATGCATGCATCCCTCGCCCCGAGGCCATTTATTTGCTTTATTCATACAAGTGTTAAGTGTTGTAATTATTCAATTAGCTTAGATCGTTAATTAGTTTAATTGCTTTAATTAGCTTAGCATAGCTAGTTATTCAACTTTGGTTTGTAATAATTAGTTAACTAGAATAGTTAATCAGTTTCGGTTTGTAATAGCTTAGCTTAGCTTAATTAGCGTAGCTAGTTAGCTTATTCATTCGGACCCTCCTTCGCGAGGGCATAATGTTGTAATAAGTGTGCGTGCGTGTGTGTGTGTATGTCTTTCAACCCCACGTCTTTTTTCCTTTTATTTAATCGCTTTTGATGGTTAGATTAGGGACATTTTCAATTAGCATACCTTATGCTCGAATGCTTGCATCCATTCATTTTGTCTTGCATGCACCGAGGCTCGGCGCATCATTCAAACTGAATTGCAATTTCAATATTTCTTTGAATATGCGTTTCAAAGCATGCTATCAAAGTGTTGCAAAATACCATGATTAAGTAGCCGAGCCTATTTAGTTGCATTAGGCATCTTTTATAGTTAGGATCATGCATTTTTTTAACTAGTTTTTGTTTTGGCTTGGAGTGCTTGGTAAGCTTTTACGTTTTAGCATACTTGCATGAGTGTGATTGCCATATTGCCATATTTAGCATGCTTGCCATGAGGCTATGTGCTTAATTGCTAAATTGCATGAATGCCTGTGGATGGAGGCTTTGTTGTTTGAATTAGAACAATTCAACGAATGTGAGTTTTAAGCCCACTTTGTTGTGGCAAATCATGTTTTAAGACCACTATGTTTGGTGGCAAATCCGCATTTTTAAGCCCACTTGAGGGTGGCAAATTCAAATCATTTTCGTAAACAAACATGAGTTGAATTGTTCCAAGTCTTGTGACTAGTCAATATTTGCTTGTGCGCGTTACATAGTAACATTAGCTAATAACCGGAATAAGAACACATAACGTTTATAAAACATCATATCATGATTAGTAGAGGCCGATTTTTGATCGGGCAAGCGGGAGTGCTCATTTTAGGACATTCCCCTCTCGTACCCAAGTTCCCGAGCCAAGGCAACTTTGGTGATGACGGACACATGACCTTTGGCACGAGTCAGGGTTTCCTAAATTTTCTCAAAAAAAATATATTTAGGTGGCGACTCTGTATCTGGCAAATCAGTCAAATTTTGGCATTATTTGATTTAAAATCGATTTTCTAAAAAGATTTGCCGAATTATACTCTTTAGTGATTATCAGTTTCACATTGCAGTTGTGAGACTAGATTTAGAACCGCGGGAGTCTGAACTGTGAGGCCTTCTTTTCAAACCTTTTCCGAAAGGTGGGGCATGGAAAAAGGCGAGTCCACACGTACCTTCATATTCTTGGGATGCTACTGCATTGGCATATTTATACAGGTAGTTTGGGTATGCTAACAGGTCCGGTATGAAACAAATAGCCGGTTACATGACATTCCTTGAAGGATTGACTTATGAGCACTTTCGTGGATTTCAACCACACCTGAATATGAATTACACTGAATACATGCAATATGTTTACCGTTGGACTTCTTTGAGAGAGTCTGGTGAAAAGACACAGTTGCAGGCTTTTTAAGAGAAGCTTGATAGGTTGGGTGTACATGATGTAAGTTAAAAAGTCCTTCAAAATTGAAACTCTATTTCATACAAATTTTACAGTTGTTATATTTTATAGTTGTTGTTGTTTGTAGGTTATTTCGGACCCGTATCAGAGTGGCAAAGATGTCAATCCGTGTCACCCAGTTACATTCTACTACAGTTGCCTGACGTGTTTGGAGGTAGTTGAACCATATCACCCTGATAGAGTTTTAAGACAGTTTGGCAGAGTGTTGACAATTCCTAATCCACAACTTGGCCCTATGCGTGCTTCTCGAGAAGCCACAACTCCACGCTACAATGTTATGTATGTATACTTGGACATCATTTGGGAGGCATGGGACAACCATGTGTTATCTGAGCAGAGGAAGAGTACACCGATGCGACAGTCTTGGGATTGTGTTCCTGATTACATAGATTAGTACCAAACTATTACCCATATATATGTTCAAAACCTAGCATGTCGTTCTCGAGTGGACCCGAATATTCATCATTATCAGTATCCTAGCCAAGATGCCTAGGTATCATCTTTTTCATTTACATTTCAAATTATGTATGTAAACTATTCAGACAATGTATATAATGTTGTACTTGTTCTTGTAATGCAGCGTATGTCACAGATATATCAGATTACTCATCCTTTGTTGAGGCTGGCTGTGAAGACAGTGTCCAACATCCTGATAGGCTTTACTATGCAATTGATGCAATTGAACACCTTCTTTAAGACCAATACATTGGTGAAGTTGCTCCCAACACATCCACTCAGAGTCGGTCTGCACCCAACTTTTCTACTGCACATCGTTTTGGAGCACATTACATTTGCCGGTCACGTAGTTAATAATAGTTCATAATGTTACATTACGTATTTTGTGATGGTGTTGGTGGATGTACAAGGAGACAAATATTATTATTATCTTTAGATTATATATTTTTTGGATACTTTGGTGGATTTAGTAGTAGGTATTTATCAATGGTACTCTTTAATATTATTATTACTTGTGGGAGCCGAAAATTATATTAGACCCATAGGGACGGATGTGTGTCCGGTCTGAAACGTAACCTATATTCGGCGTCTACCCCAGCCAATCAAGGAGCTGAATAAAATAATCAGTATCCCAGCCAGTAGGACAGATGCCGAGTAGAGGTACATGTGACGGAACAAGGATGGGCCCAGCCTAAAGGCCCAAAGAAGATACTATAAATACGAGATCACCCATCAGAGAAAGGTATGTGAGAACTATTGTGCTTAATTTAGAATACAAGTAAACTTGAGTGTAAAGACTGACTTGCCCGTTGGAGTGCTAATTCCGGCACCCCCGACCGGAGTGTTTATCCCTTTTCAGGTGTCCAGAAGAGGATCGCTAGCGTCTCCCAAGATCAGAAGAGTATTTCCAAAACAACTTCTCCACAATTGGCGCCGTCTGTGGGAATACTCAAATATATCCATGGCAGGCGTAATAGAAGATCCTCCAATAGTCACTGATGAAACCATGCAAAGAGACGACCTCACACCAACGAACATGCTTGGACCGGAGACTATCGCCGCAAGACGTGCCTTGAACTTCGCCTCACCCTCGACTTCGGAGCATGAGACAATGCAGGCGATCATGGAACAAGCAAAGAAAAATGAACAGAGGTTGGAGAACATGATCGCTGAGAACGAACGTCTTCGTAAAGATTTGGCCTTGGAAGTGGCGAAGTCCAAACAAGCTGTACGCCTAAATCCGGAACGATCTCCAAAGGTAGGTGGTTGACGACCTCGAGCCCGACAAGACGACCCTGATAGCGACTCCGACCCGTTATCCCCAGAGCCCAGGAAGAAGAGGCGACCTGAAACCACTAGTTTTTCTGAAGAAAGTCCCCGTATAAGGCACAAGCAAAGAAGGAACAGTTCGGACGAAGATCAACACGATCCCTTCATACGACGGATTGCAAAGGCAGTGCTACCCAAGAAATTCAAAGCACCGTCATTCACCTTGTACGACGGAAAATCAGACCCCACCGACCACATCCACCACTACAAGCAAGCCATGACATTGCATGCAAACGAAGAGGCCCTCATGTGCCGAATATTTCCTAGCAGTTTGGGACCATTGGCTATTAGGTGGTATTATAAACTGGAGCCGGCTTCGATCAAAACCTTCCACCAATTACAAAAATCCTTCAGGGCCAGATTCATCACCAACGAGGTCCAGCTGAAACAAGCCGACTCTCTCTGGGCAATGCAAATCCTACCAGGAGAAACACTAAGAGCATATTCGGTGCGATATTGGGAATGCTTTAATCTTGTTGATGACGGTTGCAACGCCTCCATGGCCATCACCGCCTTCAAAATGGGATTACATCTAGACAGTGCCCTCCGCAGTTCCTTGACTAAAATACCCCCCAAAACAGTCTGGGGGTTGATGAAGAAAGTAGAGGAATACTGTAAACTGGAAGATGATGCCTTGTGGGTAAAAGCCGGACACATGGCCAACAAAACAGCCCCTCCTGAAATTGCTCAGCTAATAAGTTCCGTACCACCTCAGAGTCCTGAACCACGACAGCGGGCTAAACGAGACAAGAGACGGGATTCTCACCGATCAAGCGATCAATGCTTACACCGAGCAAATGAGCAACTGCAAGTTGATAGTAGGCACACAAAGCGCGTCGACAAGAAATATGCGGAGCTGTTAGAGCCAATCAGCTCAGTTATGTCCAAAATCCAACATCTTCTGTTCTTCAAATGGCCATCCAAAATGGTGGGACCTCCTAACACGAGAAGGCGGGATAGGCGGTGTGAATATCACAAAGATCACGGTTATGATACGGACAGTTGCTATGCTTTGAAAGACCACCTTGAGGAATTGGTGCAAGATGGTCAGCTCTAGCAACATGTCCGAAAGAGTGCAATCAAAACAGTTGCCCTTCGGCAAGATTCACCTCCGCTCGGCGTCATTCATATGATATACAGTCTTCGAATGCCTCTTACCGTAGGCGCAATTCAGTCAGCCCCCAAGAAGCAACGCACACCAACGAAACGGCCCCACGAAGCTCCGAGTATTATCTTTGACGATTCCGATCTTATCAGCATAACACTCCCCCACATTGATCCATTGGTCATCGAACTATACGTAAACCGATTTACCATTGAACGCGTCCTCATAGACCAGGGGAGCACTTCGGAGGTTATGTATTACGAGACCTTCATCAAACTTGGCTTCAATGAATCAGACCTGTCTCCGGCTCCTTATCCATTAGTCGGCTTCACCGCAAATCCAGAGTATTCGTTAGGAAAAATCACACTACCCGTTCGAGCAGGCTCCCAAATAGTGGATGTGAAATTCTTGGTCGTCAAGCTCCTTTCACCATATAATCTCATCATGGGGCAAACTTGGTTGCATACTATTCAGGCCGTGCCAAGCACCTATCATCAGCTACTATGCTTCCCGACCGAACATGGCATTGAGCAAATCTGTGGTTCCCAGCAATCCGCACAACCATGTTATCTCCTTTCTGGAAAGACACCAACGGAGTCGCAGGTCAACACCACTGAAGTGCCGAATCGAAACAGCCTCGACGATGTCGGACGGCTCCCTAGTGAAAAGCCACGGAAGCCCTAGGCGATACCAGCAGCAGCTTGCCAAGTCGTATAATCAGCGCGTTTAGCTGCGTTGTTACACACCGGGAGAGTTGATCCTGAAGGTGCTTCTAGATGACAAGAAACCAGTTGATGAAAAATTGGGTCCTAACTGAGGCGACCATTATTGGATAGATTCCTATCGGCTCAGAAACATGTCAGGAAGGAGTCTGCCACGGCCCTGGAACTCAACGCACATACGAAAATTCTGTCATTAAACCCGACTTGTGGGGAATGATCCCAGTTCTAAATAATTCGCCATATACACATTCCACTTTTGTAATACAAGGATTCTTATTAAAAAAGTTGTAATCCCACCCACTGCGAAATCTAGTTAAAAAGTGCTTCGGCAAAAAAAGCCTACGGATTTGGAGCGCCCTTCGTGGATATCACGATTGGCCAAAAAGTCTCCGGATTCGGAGCCCCGTCGGTGCATGACGCCTTTGGGCCAAAAAAGCCTTTGGATTCGGAGTGCCCTTCGTGGATATCACGATTAGCCAAAATCTTCGGATTCAGAGCGCCCTTCGTGGATATCACGATTGGCCAAAAAGTCTCCGGATTTGGAGCCCTGTCGGCGCATGACGCCTTTGGGCCGAAAAAGCCTCTGGATTCAGAGCGCCCTTCGTAGATATCACGATTGGGCAAAATCTTCGGATTCGAAGCCCCATCGGCGCATGACGCCTTTGGGCCGAAAAAGCCTTTAGATTCGGAGCGCCCTTCATGGATATCACGATTGGCCAAAAATTCTCCGAATTCGGAGCCCCTTTGGCGGATGACGTCTTTGGGCTGAAAAAGTCTCCAGATTCGGAGCGCCTTTCGTGGATATCATGATTGGCCAAAAAGTCTCCAGATTCGAAGCCCCCTCGGCGCATGACGTCTTTGGGCCGAAAAAACCTTCGGATCCGGAGCGCCCTTCGTGAATATCACGATTGGCCAAAAAGTCTCCGGATTCGGAGCCCCGTCGGCGCATGACGCCTTTGGGCCGAAAAAGCCTCCAGATTCGGAGCGCCCTTCGTGGATATCACGATTGGCCAAAAAGTCTTCGCATTCGGAGCCCCGTCGGCGCATGACGCCTTTGGGCTGAAAAAGCCTCCGGATTCGGAGCGCCCTTCGTGGATATCACGATTGGCCAAAATCTCCGGATTTGGAGCCCCGTCGGCGCATGACGCCTTTGGGCCAAAAAAGCCTCCGGATTCGGAGCGTCCTTCGTAAATATCACGATTGGCCAAAAAGTCTCCGGATTCGGAGCCCCTTCGGCGCATGACGTCTTTGGGCTGAAAAAGCCTCCGGATTCGGAGCGCCCTTTGTGGATATCACGATTACCCAGAAAGTCTTCGGATTCGGAGCCCCGTCGGCGCATGACGCCTTTGGGCCGAAAAATCCTTCAGATTCGGAGCACCCTTCGTGGATATCACGAATGGCCAAAATCTCCGGATTCAGAGCCCGTCAGCGCATGATGCTTTTGGGCCGAAAAAGCCTTCGGATTCGGAGCGCCCTTCGTGGATATCACGATTGGCCAAAAAGTCTCCGAATTCGGAGCCCCTCGGGGCATGACATCTTTGGACCGAAAAAGCCTCCGGATTTGGAGCACCCTTCGTGGATATCACGATTGGCCAGTCTCCGGATTCGGAGCCCCGTCGGCGCATGACACCTTTGGGCCGAAAAAGCCTTCGGATTTGGAGCGCCCTTCGTGGATATCACGATTGGCCAAAATCTCCGGATTCGGAGCCCCGTCAGCGCATGACGCTTTTGCACCGAAAAAGCCTCCGGATTCAGAGCGCCCTTTGTGGATATCACGATTGGCCAGTCTCCAGATTCGGAGCCCCATCGGCACATAACGTCTTTGGCCGATAAAGCCTCCAAATTTGACAGACCAATTGGTGTCCCACAGGGCGACGCTCAAGGGCTGAGTAATATTCCGAATTCGGAGCACCCTCTAGAATGAAAAAACATTTACACATCAAAGCAGGGATATGTAAGTTGAGCTGGCACAACCGCATGAACAAAACAAAACGTGCCAACATTCGAAATAAGATGCTTAATTAAGCATATAAAAATTCAGAATGAGATTAAAATAAAACATTTTATTCGATTAAACAGTAATTACAAAAACGCAATCCGCGTTCAAGTATTATAATATCTATTTTCATACGGCGTCGCCTTCGTCCTCACCCTTCTCAACTTCGAAGGCGAAAAAGGGGAAGTGGTCGCGTTGGTACAACGGCAGCGCCGAATCAACACTGCTGCTCGGAGAGCATCCGCAGCTTGAAATGTTTTTATCTGACCGCTCTTGAATCCACGATGTTCACACCGGCAAGACAATCACCCTTGAGGTGGAAAGCTTTAACACCATAGATAATGTCAAGGCCAAGATCCAGGACAAGAAAGGAATTTCTCACGAAAATAGTAAAACTCAACGGTCGCGGTGCTACGTTGGCCTCATTTCTGGGTTGCGGTTGCAGAGAACTTCCCCGCTGCTGTTTCTCCCTTCGGGGCGATCTGCTTCGACGACTTGGAGGTTGACATTTTTTCCGTTCTTTGAACGCCCTACCTCTCGCACGGGTGGGTTCTCTGCTGCGATTCATTGTAGTATCAAGCTCAGCCAAAGTTCGAGTTTCTCCTCTGCTGTTGAAGAAAACTCCATTTGACATTCACACTTATCTAACCCCACGCAACAAAATTATTTTAAATCGAGTCTGAACACAGTAAGTGAAATTACTGGCACGAAGAGTCCGAGGCAATTTATTTCTAATCCTTACAATGACCCTGAAGCGATTTCATTAACACTGTACTCCAAAAGACGGACGCCGATCGATATTGGCCACAGCCCCCCCATGTACTAATTTTCGGCTTTTTGGAGTTAAAATGACCTAATTATCTAAACGACAATTATGGATGGGCTGACAGTCTCTGGATTCGGAGCCCCTGGTGCATGACACCTTTGGGCCGAATAAGCCTCAGAATTCGGAGCTTCATCGGCGCATTGACCCTGCCTGACGTATACCAAATATATATTTAATGAAGAATGCTCATGACAAGCCGGCATATAACCGTTCGGAATTAAATGCCTAGTTGACTCGGGCCGGTCAATGTTTATACAATGAAACATACGCAAACACGTGTGTGCCGAATGCAAATTACAATGAAACGTTTAAAACATGACGTTTTATTCAATCAGGCAATAATTACATAATTACATGGTATTTTTATACGGCGTTGCCCTCATCCTTACTCTTCTCGACTTCAAAAGTGGAAAACGAAAAATGTTTACGTCGGTAGAGTGGCAATGCCGAATCAATGCCCGATGCTCGGAGAGCTTCCGTGGCTTGAGATGCCTTGATCCAACCATGCTTAAAGCCACGATTTTCACATCGGCAAGCTTGTTCGGCGAGTTTTTCTTTGGTCTTTTGAATTCCGATCAGTCAGCCGTCATGAAAGCCTTTTTCATAGGCCATGGCTTTCGCAGTCCCAATCGTAAACATGCTAGCCGTATTACGATCGGCGATCTCATCACCAATCAGCCTTTAAGTAACCCTCTCTTCAACAACCGGGTTGGGGTGGCTGGTTGATTGGGGCCCGTCAGACTTGATTTTCCTTAGCTCACGCTCAGCCTTCTCGGCACGAGCTTCTAACTTCCGAATACATTCATCTCTCTGTTCTATGTCGTGGCGAGCGACACGGAAACGCATGCCGATCTCATAAGCCGTGTACAGTCCCCTCACCGCCTTGTGAACGCCTTTACGAAACACTTCGAAGTCCAGCCGACCTACCATTGACTGCTGAACTTCGGGTGAAAAAATCTGTCGAGCAAACTCGACTGCCACATTTGGATCTCGAATGATCGAATTCGCCTCTGTCATTGGTCTATTACCCACGAAGACCACGAAACTCAATGGGCGAGGAGTCGCGTCGGATTCCCTTCCAGGACGGGGTTGAGGAGACTTACGCTGTGGCTGTTTGTCTTTCCTGGGTGACCTACTTCGACGACGAGGAGATTGGTGTCTCTCCCGATCCCTCGAAGTCCTATTGCCCGTGCGTGAAGGTTCACCGCTTCAACTCATGGCACCTCCCAGCTCAGCTAGCGTCTTCACTTCACCTCTGCTGTTGAAGAAAAGTTTATTTGACATTCGCACTTGTTTAATCTTCCTCAAAGAGCTGGACTGAGTTGCTGACTGAGCACATGAACAATACCCTCATTTACGAAGTACACGCCCATTTATTCCCTACGAGGGCAACACCTCCAAGGCAATCTCATTAATATTGAAGTGTCAACAACCCGGTGCCGACTGAGTGATATGCCCCAATCGCCCCATCAACTACTGATATTCGGCGTTCTACGGTCATGAACCAGCTGGGGCAAGGGTAGATTCATCAATCTAGACGGCTTGAATGCCCCAGCCATTCCACGAATCGATTCTACAGTACAAGATTCATAAGTAACGTGTTATTCGGCGTTCTGCGTTCATGAACCAGCTGGGGCAAGAGCAGCTCATCAATCTAGACAGCTTGAATGACCCAACCGTTCCGCGAATCGATTCTACAGTACAAGATTCATAAGTAACGTGTTATTCGGCGTTCTACGTTCATGAACCAGCTGGGGCAAGGGCAGTTCATCAATCTAGATGGCTTGAGTGCCCCAGCTGTTCCACGAATCGGTTTATCTGTACAGCAGTCATGAATTCATTTTGTTTCTGATTAAATCAGATCCCTAATGTTAATCGGTTGTTAAGTCTGCCGTCTCACGTAATTTCGACATTTTGTTCCAACTGCTGATTCCCCTAACTATATACTCATAGAGCAAACAATATGAGAAATAATTTGAGAGCATATAAAATTTTCATTCATAAATCGGGCGCTAGCAGCGGACATTTTACATATGAAAATCCAAAAAAGACGAAAGTCAACTAACAAAAGACATACATTGAAATTGAGTATAGCCTAACAAAACTAGAATGTCACCCAAATCAAGTCTCAGGATCAGACTCAAGCGGCTCAACGTCCACTTGCTCGTATGGAATTGGCATGGCCAATGTAACTCCAGCGGCAACAAGGGCTTTGAGCCAGCCGTGTCTGAATCCCCGATTCTTAAACTTAGGGACTTCTTCTACGTAGTCATTAAAAGCGGCACTTTTCCCAGCCTCGCACGCTGTGGAAGCCTCAGATTCGGCTTTTTTCTTGGCCTGCTTCAACCCTTCCAACTCGGCCTCCAGTTTCGCAAGCGCCTCCTTGGCTAACTTGAGCGATTCCTCGCTCGCGTTTGCCATCCCCTCGGCGTCAGACCTGAGTTAATTAGCAGTCCTGGACCTTTCCTTCTTAGCCTCTGCTTGTGCACTTTTCATTGCGGCTCTCATTGCCTCAAACTCCACCCTGCTCCTTTGGCCATCGACTTCCGATTGCAAACGGCCAACCCTTTCGACAGCGTCACGCTGGCGTCAGCCTAATTCGGCGATCCTTCTAACTGTGCAAAACAAAGGATCGTCACATTCCAAGAAGCATCGAATGCAAACCAAAAGATCATCACATTCCAAGGATAAGCACGCACCAGAAGGGCCGGCTGAGTAGCTAATGCTACCATTGCCAAGTCCGGCACAGCACAAAAGGTCGTCTTGTCTGTCGGCAAGGAGACCGCGGTGGCCAAACTCAATGCCACACATGGATTTTTCAAAGCCGACACTTCAGAAGAGATCGACATGTTTTTTATCTTTGGTTCAATGATGAAAGAGGCAACCACAGCTGACTACTCTAAGCGTGGCCGCTTATCAACAAGGACCTCTTCGGAGCCGTCCTTGTCCTCGACGCTTCTTTTTTTCACCTCGATCCTCTGAAATCGGCCGCTCTTCTATAATCGGGCGCTCGACATCCTTTTCCATCTCGGCGACGACAACCTGAGCCGATTCCTCTACAACTGTAGATTGAACAGACTTAGTTGGGACAAGTTCGGAACGGATGGCCTCGACCTTTTTTCGGGCGGCCATGCGTTCAGCGTTTCTCTTCCGTGCTATCTGCGTAAGATTTTTTCTAGCCATTTCAGAGTAATCGCCGGGAAGGTCTCCCAAGTTCGAAAAAATATCTTCGAAGGCGTCCCTTCGGCCTGATGTAGACGGAGGGTCAGAAAAGTTCAATCCGGCTTCCTCAAAGGCCAAATTGATCGTTTCGTTAACTTCCACGGCCAACCGGTCCGAATCCTCGGCGATTGGTTCGGCCACTTGTTCTTCCGCGTGTTCAGAATCAAACAACTCTAAATCGATCTGCCTCAAGTTGTTGAAGCTGTGGAAGATGAGGGCAGCAAGTTGATTGTCACCTCGCGCGATCGGAATGTTGTCTGCCGCTGAGAACGTTGTATAAGTCGGCTCGTACCGCAGGATAATGTGGGCTGTCCTCCCTTATTTTTGAAGGTTTGGACGGCCGACAAAATGTAGTGCAGTCTTGATTTCTGCGAGCACGACGTCGTCGTCTGAAACCAACACTCTCTTCGAATCGCTGCCTGCACAAACAAAACGATAAGATGAACACACTGCCGAATGCATATACATGCAAATATGAAAAGCAAAGTGATCTAATCGGCCACCTGGTTCATCTTTTTTCCTCGGCACCATATCTAGGCGATCTTCGCCTTCGCCGAACTCCCAGTTGCCTCGAACAACGACCATCACGTTGTCGACACGCTTGCCAGAGCTGGCAAGCAAAGTCACTAAGTGATGATCAGTATCCTTAGCTCTAAGAAAGTAGCGCCCTAGCCGGCCAGTAGATTTGGCTAGGGCATTACAGTGTCGAATGACAAGAATACCTAAATTGGTTCTAAGACGACGATTTAGTTCTACGATCCCCATTATGATGCGAAAGAAATTGACGTTGGGCTGGGAAGGGATTAGATCCCAGTATCTAAGAATGGCCCTCAAAAGTTGGTGAAGAGGAAAACGGACTCCGCCCTCAGCAATTGATAGGAGAGGAAAGACGATTGTGCTCTCATTTTCCCTCTGCATATCAGTGATGCTGTCTGCCAAAAGTGACAGATAGACGTCATCAGGGATGGAGAAATGGCGTCGAAGGTCTAAGATTCGATCTGCTGAAAGGAGCTCTTTTAGATGTTTTACCATTTTTTTTAAGCCAAACCCAAGGATTACAAAAATTTAAAAGTAAATAAAGAAGCGAGAACAAAAATGAAGGAGAAGAAGACTTACAGGAGATAAAGGGAGAAGCGAGAAACAAGGAGTTGTAGAAGCCGCGAAGAGATAGAGTTGCACTAGAGGGCAAGCAAGATATCTTTTGAACATTCAGGACATACACTCGAAGAGATAATTTCAAATCATATTAAATAGAAGCAGTGTACGAAGGGGCGGGGAAGTGTTACTATGACTAAGAAGCGTGTGCGCATTCTGACACGCATTGATAAGAGGGTTAACCGCCGAATTTTTGCCTTCCCAAGCTAAAATCCAAACACGCCGACTAACTAATGCTAGTAGGGTGTTTGGGGGGCAATTGTGGGAGCCGAAAATTATATTAGACCCATAGGGATGGATGTGTGTCCGGTCCGAAACGTAACCTATATTCGGCATCTACCCCAGCCAATCAAGAAGCCAAATAAAATAACCAGTATCCCAGCCAGTAGAACAGACGCCGAGTAGAGGTACATGTGACGGAACGAGGATGGGCCCAGCCTAAAGGTCCAAAGAAGATACTATAAATACGGGATCACCCATCAGAGAAAGGTATGTGAGAATTATTGTGCTTAATTTAGAATACAAGTAAACTTGAGTGTAAAGACTGACTTGCCCGTCAGAGTGCTAATTCCAGCACCCTCGACCGGAGTGTTTATCCCTTTTCAGGTGTCCAAAAGAGGATCGCTAGCGTCTCCCAGGATTAGAAGAGTATTTCCAAAACCACTTCTCCACATTACTCTTTCTAGTATGTATAAGGAGACATATATTTTGTGATGAAGTGAATGGATTAAACTACTAGTTAATATTATTTTCTCTTTTTGGATACTTGTTGGTTAATATTATTACTCTTTAAACAATAGTTGCACTTAGTTAATATTATTTTCATTACGTTTTGTGTTCAGACAACGTAAATAATATGATATCCATTTCATAACTCCGTGTTAGTATAAATCATAAAAACTAATGTCTCAAACCTTTTAAATATCCTAGAACTGCTCTCTAACACATTAGTCAATGTCAACTACATCAAATGTCTCTCAAATAGCTACATTAGGTCCTATGTTGTCTTTTAATTTCTAAATATGACTAACATATGCATTCTCCTATTCTGATGCACAAGGGCAATAGTAAACTCGCCAAAGCACAGCAACAGAAGAAACTGGATGACCGATCTCCAAAAATACCTACACGAACATCCAATGAGAATTCAACCAAATTAATATAATAATACAAAATTACATATATTTACCAAATACATTAAAGTTGCAATTACACAATTATTAAACAACAATGGTAGGTAAGTTTCGTAAGTTATACCTGCACAAAATGATTTCCATTAACAAATCCAATGGCAATCTCCCAATGATTAGCTGGGGTTACTGGCGGTGATCTCGAAGGTAAGAAAGTGAGACACTGTTGCAATGACAAGTAATATAAGACGACATTATAAAATGATGTAATAAGATGTCCCATGTCAGGCATAGTCATCCAACGATCAAAGCCTGTGATATCTTCAAAATATGACAGGATGTGTGTCAGCTCCTCAACCCTCTCATGCGACCTATATAGTACAACGTATTCATCTCTGTGGTCATTCAATTCATGTAGAAGATCACACGTAACTTGCACCCAGTCATTCTCTCAAGATTAAGTAAACCCGCAATAGCTTTAAAACCACAATTCCCATCCTTCATCAACTTTATGAATGGTTTTAACATAGGAGGGAAGTCACCAGCATATGCACTTGGTAAACTTTTTCTAGTACGATATGTCTTTGTCTTCACATTCCGCTTCTTCTCATGCACTTTTGAAGCTCTTTTTTTCTTTGATTGACTGGAAGCTAATGTGCTCTGGTTATCATGGTCATCATCAACCAAACCAAATGCAAATGAGTCACGATGGCAAGACATATCAACTTTCTTATTTCCTTGACGTGGACTATGCTTCACATTAGGCTCAATAAGGAAAGTGCTCGTTGGGTTTGCAATTTCCTTTAACTTCTTCAACATATCCAATTGCGTAGTAATATCAGACTCATTGAACCGCTTCAAAATCATCTCAAGTTCTGGGATACAAGTCAATACCAATTTGTCAACCATCGGGTTGTGCACACATATATTAAGTCACGTCCAATGTACATGTATATTACTGAGTAGAATAAGACAAACTTGTCTCATATAATCTGCAATCTCGTGAGCACAAGGTAAACCATGTGTGCGCCTAAGAACACGCTCATATGCTGTGACATCAATTCCAACTGAATTTGCTCTATTACTCTCTACCAATACGTACTCCAATGCACAAATAGACACATTACCCCAAAGCTTTTGAATTGAGAAGGTTTGAATTGATGTTGTACAATAGTCAAATTCTTCTCGAATGATGCTTTTAGTTGAACGTGCTGCAGCTCAAATAGACAATGTATTTTTTCAAATGATATCTCAAATGTCGTTTGACTTGAACCTAATTGCCTCTTCAATCTAGCATGAGCACTCTTAACCTTGTTCATATGGATGTAAACAAAAAATAGTCAAGTATAATAATTAAAAACAACAATATGACTTATAAGAAAATGAAAAAATAAATATTACCGATTGGTTTTAACATTGTCAAAATGCATACACAAGTCTGTATATACAGTGACGAATTTTTCTTTATACGAATTCAACCAACTCACAGTAACATACTTGATTGCCTCACAATAATTACTAAAATCCTTATGCAATATAGCAAGGTGATCATTGTACTTATTTTTAGTTGATGACAATACTAAATAGTTCCATACAATGTTAAACTTTTCCTATTTTCCTTTTGTCTTAAACATTTTCTTGCATTTTACCAATACATTCTTATTAATATGCCAATGACATAAAAAATATCGGCATTCGGAAATGTATTGTCAATGACATTCATCAAGGCAAGCTCTCTATCTGTGACAATGACTTCAGGTAAAATACTATTGTCCAAATCCACACAGTTTGCAAGTATGTGAAAGCCACGGAGAATGTCATTTGAGTTGATGTCACTCCCACAATTTCAAGAAGAGGAAGCCGATATCTATTTGTCTTACATGTGCAGTCCATAATTAACACATTGCAGACACCCCATTTTGACTGGCCCTAAGACTTTAGCACTTTCTTTTGATTGCTTAATGATAAAAACAAGAATGTGTTTCTCACATAAATCCTCAATAAGAAATGTGAATTTTTTTCTTCATTTCCAACCCTAAGTTTGTTTTGGCCAACAGTTTAAATTTCGTTCAAAACTCACTTTCGAAACTTCTTTTCGTGCTTTGTTTCGAGTATTTTCGTTGTGTTCCGAGGCTCATTTTTAAACTTCAAAATGAAACATTTTCTAAGGAATTTGAGCAAAGAACTGTGTGAAAATAGGAAAAAATAATGATAATACTGTCAAAAAATCTTGTCTTGTGCAAATTAGTCAGACCAAGGCCAAGTTTGTGGTCAGCCTGCTAAAAACTTGGTCGACCAACCAATTTATTGGTTGGCCAGCCAACAAATTGGTCGGTCGCCTAGAAATAGGGTAGTTTTGGCAGAATTCTTGTTGAATACATGTGGGAAATGCCATTCCAGATTTTTCTTGATATATTCATGCACGAGATACACACATACTCACCCTTCATTATCTTCGTTTGGCCTCCATTTTCAAAAGAGCATTTGTCTCTTACCCCAAAAGGAGCATCCAATACAATCACCCTTGTCACCACATTATCCTTGTCTTCCACCTTGTCTCCTCCCATTTGCTCTATTGAGCCTTACAAGCTGTGTATCAATCCATCTCTCATTGTCAAGAGAGCTGGCTTCTTCACCAAAGTCCTTGGCCTTTGTCATCTTATGGCCCTTGATTTCAACCTTGTCCCCCACCACCTTCTCCACTAGGCATTCTTGCATTCCTATACGAAGGTGATCAGATTATTAGAATAAGGGATTAAAAAAAATTCAAAGAAAATAGTTAGAGAGAGAAAAAAAGAAGTTTAAGCTTTGAAGCAAAAACTCTCATTTTCTACGTACACCATCATACACTTATATTCCATCCTTGATACACCAAAACCATCCCAAGAACTCTGATATAGCCAAATTCTAGTAGCCTTGATCAAGAAAGAGTGAGTGTTTTTGAAAGAGAGAAAAACAAAGAGTTCCCCCACGTACATTGTTAAACAACCCAAAAACACCATTCAAACAAGAATTTCGAATTTTCAAACTGAAAACTAAGAATACATTTCCTAAACTTGAGGGTTATTAAAAGGAAGTTTGGAAATCAAATCATTTCTTGGAAGGTGAATTTTGCACACTTTTTTATTTTCTTGCATTTCCTTAATTATATTTTCTCGTTTTGGATTTCATATCGTAAACTGTTGTAATCTAACTGGACGTTGTGAGTTAAGCCACCCTCATACACCTTATTTACTTTTTGTTTGGACTTACAACAAAAAAGAGTTTTGGCCTAGTCTGATTGGCCGACCAATTTATTGGCTAGCCGGCTAAGTTTTTGGTCGGCCAGCTCACTTTTTGGCTGACCAACCAACCTCTTTTGGACAGAACCCAGTAGCCTCCTGGCGTTGAGTAGAACGGTCTTTGACGGTCTTCGAGGCCCCGTGAAGCTTCTGTTCTTCCTGTTTTTCTTTTAATTTAAGAGAGATTTGTGAGGATATATCTTGTTATAATATTTTCTTTCTTTCCTCCTATTCGGATTTGTAATATTCAAATGTTGTAATAATTCTCCGCCTCGCTTCTTTCTATCTCATTCTTTTACTCATTTTCCCTACCTGTACATATGTTAGTATGTCTATGACTCGTCATGGATGTTCTGTATAAGCTATTGATCTATTGTAAACGTTCCATACAATGCCAATCTTTGATGATCGTTCAGCATGCATTCGATAGTAATCATTATGTATGATATCTACCCGTTATAGACGTTTTGAATCAAGTCGTCGTAAGTGGGCGTTCTGCATAAGTCGTCTAATGTGGACGTTCTAAATGATGTCGTCCAATATGGGCATTCCGTACAAAGTCGTCAAATGTTGGTGTTCCATAAAATGTCGTCTAATGTGACTTTTCGTATGAAGCCGTCCAATGAGGGCGTTCCGAATGTTTCATTCCATTGTGAACGTTCTGTGTGATAATCCGTCAAGTTTTGATAAGGCTTTTGAAAATGTACCATGATATGTGTAGTACCATGAAAGGTTTGATGATATATTTGTTATTATATGTTTCTGAAACATGCTTAAATTATGTCAAGTACAATATATGGTTTTGAAAATATATGGAACTCATTTATTAACCCATTTAGTTAGAGACTACTTCTTGGGCTTCCAACTCACTCTGTTTATATATATATATATATATATAGGTGAGCATCATGGAGTTCAGCATTAGAGACTGCTTTGGATCATTCCCTTTTTGTGAAGCCACCCGAGATGTGTCTTCGCGTCGAGACCATAGTTTTTGTTTGGCCAAGCTTGTGAAGCTCTGGTTTTGTATAGTTGGTTATGCTATAGTTTTGATCTTCGATTATATATATTTGATAAATGTTTGTAAATATTATATTTTATGGAGTACAAATTTTGTAATTTACTTTCACTTTAGACCCCGTATAATTATTTATATTTTGAAATTTCTGTCTGAGACCGTAAGTAATCTCATGATTACTGGCTGGTCATAATCCAAACCTCTAAGAGCGGGTTCAGGTCATGACAAATATTATGTCCATAAGGACAACCTCTCATAAAATGGCCAAACTATCCTTGTATATATAGTATTTCCCAAACCAAACCCTACCCAAACCGTTCCATCATCATCTCTCTCTCTCTCTCTCTCTCTCCGCTTCACCTCTCTTAATGGCACTGCACGATCTCCGCTGTCCATTCAAACGTTCGGCGATCTTTAATCAACAAAAACGTTGTGACCTCATCACAACCCTCGCAACGCTTAGCGCCAAGCTCGGACGATGACTCATTATCGTACACCACGGCAAAACATCAGACATCAAGCATTACTTGCTAGAATCTCCCTCGCCGGAGACTCTTTCATCCGATCTCCAACTCAGCCTAATTCAGTTGACCTCACTATCTCTATCAACCTCCAGATCCAGAAGCTTAATTAATTGAGGACATCGATCATTTACTCAAGAAACATGAGCTATCTTGCGAACCACTAGCGTGCTTCAGCGCCCCTAAGCTTCAGCACCTGTCGAACATCAAGGTCACTAGTTTGGTGCTGAAGCTGAGGTTTGGATACAAGGTCAAGCTCCACGGAGGGTTCTTTTGGCTTAGATGTAGGTTCGGGGCCTTGGTTTTGAAGAAAGATGACTATGGAGGTTAAATAGTAAGGTTTCAGATATGAGATTTCTCATTCAAAAATATATGTTTAAGATTTGGAATTTCTCATTCGAAAATATGTTTAAGATCATTCGAAGGTCCAAGTCTTTCCTCATTAAAAATTTTCATTCGAAACCATGTCCTTTAGATTCGAGATTTATTATTAAAAAAAAAAGCCATGTTTCAAATATGAAAATTTTCATTTGAAAATATATCTTTAAGATCTGAGATTTCTTATTCGAAACTTGCATTTGAGATATGAAAACGTGTTGGAAAGAGAGAAAGTGTGTATATATATATTTTGCGGAGCCTCCTCCCTGCACAGGCTTTTGATTTTTTGCAATAGTTCTTGTTGTTGTTGTTGATGATGAAGATTTAAGATCTGTTCTTTTTTTTTTTTTGGTAGTTCTTATTGTTATTGATAATGATGATGATGATGATTAAGAAGATCTGAGATCTGGTTTTTTTATTTTTTTTTGGTTGATGATGGTGATGAAATAGATTGTAACAAATAGAGGAGAGAGAGAGAGAGAGAGATTTGAATAGATATAATTTAGTTTGGCTTGGTATTTCAACAGATAGATAGAATTTAGGAGAAAATTTGAGCAGATAGTCAAAATTTTTGAACAGATAGATATAAAATTGAACATATAGATGGACTTTAGAAGAAAAAATTGAACATATAAATATAAAATTAAACAGATAAATAGAAGTTAGGGACAAAATTGAACAAATAGGTAAAATTTAGGAGAAAAATTGAACAGATAATGGAAAAACTAAATAGATAGTCAAAAAATTTGAATAGATAGATATAAATTTGAAAAGATAGACAAAAATTTGGACAGATAGATGTAAATTTGAACATGTAGTCAACCAAAAGTCAAACAAATAAAGAAAGTCAAAGGGTAAAATAGAAAACAAAGGATGTGTTTGGAAGGATTTTCAAACTATATTTCCACAATAGACAAAAAACCTCTGTGTCAGGCGAGATTTTCAAAATTTTTTTTTTAAATTTGGCCTAACCGGTCGTCCCAGTAATCGTTCGGCCGGTTGACCAGAACAGTGCAATTTTTTTTTTTTGCAATTGACACATGTTAATTTTTATATGTTAAAAAAAAATATTTTCCAAATTTTTAAAATTTTTTTATGAGCTTTAATAGAATTTTGAATTGTGTGTTTGATTATAAGTTATAAGTTTTTGTATCAAACATCATATGTCACATCAAAAATTCTTCATTCAATTCAAAACTCTTTTCAAAACTAATTCACCAAACAAATTTTTCACACTCAAATCATAATTCCAAAACTCACAAACTCAAAATACAACTCCTATTCTCAAATTATATTTAGAAAACTCTACCAAAATATCTTCTAAGACTTTTCATCAAATTATTTTACAAAGCGTTGATTTTTCACCAACAAAAAAAATTTACTAGACCTAATGCCTTATCACAACTTTTCTCTTTTTTTAATAGTCTGTTATTAAAGAAAATTGAATAAAACCAAAGTGACTTCACTTGTATAGTCTACATTTATTCACGCAGTAAGCTTTAAAACAGCTTCAATGATCCTGCAAGTTGAATTTTTTCTGGTTTTCATGGCGGTCTGAGTTTAATTTTTGGTTCACCAAAGGTTGGCAAGATGAATGAAAGAGGCTTTTCCCAATATAAGCCTTTTTTCCATTCTATTTCCAAAACTAGGTCAACTTCTGACGGAATGCCAAAACTAAACTAAAACGCCATTACTATTCGCGCTTTTACTGTTAGGAGGCCAAAAGTTGATGAATAGTGAAATCGCTATTTGAAATCGCGATTTTAATTAAGAAAACGCTGTTCCAAATCGCGCTTTTAACATAAAAAAAAATTCTGAAGAAAACGCTATTTAAAATAGCGCTTTTACTGTGCATATAATAATTTTTTTTTTTTTTTTTTTTTTTTTTTTAAAAACGCCATTTGAAATGGCGTTTCTACTACCAACCAAACCCAACCCACACAATGACACACACACACACCAATGGCCACACCCACAACACTCAAGCATTGAAGTAATATAATTTTTATATATAATAATAATTTATAATAATTAATTATATAATTTTTATAATTTTCGTAAATATAAATCATTTTTAGGTTATGAATGGTTTGATTTATAATACGTACGTATGTAAGGATAAAAATTTTTATAATCAAAAATAATTTTTATAATCAAAAACAATTTATAATACGTATGTATTATAAAAAATTTTATAATAATTTATAATACGTATGTATTATTTGAATCTTTACATTTTTTATTTAAAATTTTTCACAGTAAACCCATCTTCACATTTTATAATACGTATGTATTATTCAAAAATAATTTATAAAAATTTATAATTAATACGTATGTAAATAATTTAATACGTATCTTCACATTTACATACGTATGGTTTAAGGGTAAATTTTTTTATAAATGACTTAAATGATAAATCAAACCATTCATAACCTAAAATTTTTTACCCTTACATACGTATGGTTTAAATAATTTATAAAAATTATTGCCATACGTATGTAAAAATCGATTATAAAAATTGCAAAAATTGATTATAAATTTTTTTATATATAATAATAATTTATAATAATCAATTATATAATTTTTATAATTTTTAAATTTTTTTTAATTTTTACAATTTTTACAATTTTTTTACCCTTTATTTTATAAATAAAGGGTAAAAAAATGATTTATATTTACGAAAATTATATTTTGCAATTTTTAAAATTATAAATAATCTAAATGTGAAGATGGATTTACTGTAATAATTTTTGAATAATTTTTGCAATTTTTATAATCGATTTTTACATACGTATGACAATAATTTTTATAAATTATTTAAACCATACGTATGTAAGGGTAAAAAAATTTAAGTTATGGATGGTTTGATTTATCATTTAAGTCATTTATCAAAAAATTTACCCTTAAACCATACATATGTAAATGTGAAGATGGGTTTACTGTAAATGTAAATGTGAAGATACGTATTAAATTATTTACATACGTATTAATTATAAATTTTTATAAATTATTTTTGAATAATACATACGTATTATAAAATGTGAAGATGGGTTTACTGTGAAAAATTTTAAATAAAAAATGTAAAGATTCAAATAATACATACGTATTATAAATTATTATAAAATTTTTTATAATACATACGTATTATAAATTGTTTTTGATTATAAAAATTATTTTTGATTATAAAAATTTTTATCCTTACATACGTACGTATTATAAATCAAACCATTCATAACCTAAAAATGATTTATATTTACGAAAATTATAAAAATTATATAATTAATTATTATAAATTATTATTATATATAAAAATTATATTATTTCAATGCTTGAGTGTTGTGGGTGTGGCCATTGGTGTGTGTGTCATTGTGTGGGTTGACTTTGGTTGGTAGTAGAAACGCCATTTCAAATGGCGTTTTTTAAAAAAAAAAAAAAAAAAAATTATTATATGCACAGTAAAAGCGCTATTTTAAATAGCGTTTTCTTCAGAAATTTTTTTTATGTTAAAAGCGCGATTTGGAACAGCGTTTTCTTAATTAAAATCGCGATTTCAAATAGCGATTTCACTATTCATCAACTTTTGGCCTCCTAACAGTAAAAGCGCGAATAGTAATAGCGTTTTAGCTTAGTTTTGGAATTCCGTCAGAAGTTGACCTAGTTTTGGAAATAGAATAGAAAAAAGGCTTATATTGGGAAAAGCCTCTGAATGAAAACAGACTGGCGAGTAGCGACCAAGAAACAGGAGGCTTTTCCCAATATAAAGCCTTTTTTACATTGTATTTCCAAAACTAGGCCGACTTCTGACGGAATTCCAAAACTAAGCTAAAGCGTTATTACTATTCGCGCTTTTACTGTTTGGAGGCCAAAAGTTGATGAATAGTGAAATCGCTATTTGAAATCGCGATTTTAATTAAGAAAACGCTGTTCCAAATCGCGCTTTTAACATAAAAAAAATTTCTGAAGAAAACGCTATTTAAAATAGCGCTTTTACTGTGCATATAATATTTTTTTTTTTTTTTTTTTTTTTTTTAAAAACGCCATTTGAAATGGCGTTTCTATTGTAACCCACACACTGACGCGCGCGCACACACACACCAATGGCACACCCACAACACTCAAATTGAAATAATATAATTTTTATATATAATAATAATTTATAATAATTAATTATATAATTTTTATAATTTTCATAAATATAAATCATTTTTAGGTTATGAATGGTTTGATTTATAATACGAAGGATAAAAAATTTTATAATCAAAAATAATTTTTGCAATTTTTATAATTAAAAATAATTTATAAATTATCAAAAATAATTTATAATACGTATGTATTATAAAATTTTTTATAATAATTTATAATACGTATGTATTATTTAAATCTTTACATTTTTTATTTAAATTTTTTTACAGTAAACCCATCTTCACAATTTATAATACGTATGTATTATTCAAAAATAATTTATAAAAATTTATAATTAATACGTATGTAAATAATTTAATACGTATCTTCACATTTACATTTACAGTAAACCCATCTTCACATTTACATACGTATGGTTTAAAGGTAAATTTTTTTATAAATGACTTAAATGATAAATCAAACCATTCATAATCTAACATTTTTTATCCTTACATACGTATGGTTTAAATAATTTATAAAAATTATTGCCATACGTATGTAAAAATCGATTACAAAAATTGCAAAAATTGATTATAAATTTTTTTATATATAATAATAATTTTTATAATTTTTAATTTTTTTTTAATTTTTACAATTTTTACAATTTTTTTACGCTTTATTTTATAAATAAAGGATAAAAAAATGATATAATTATTACAGTAAATTATTATTACAGTAAATCCATCTTCACATTTAGATAATTTATAATTTTTAAAATTGCAAAATATAATTTTCGTAAATATAAATCATTTTTTTACCCTTTATTTATAAAAATGATTTATATTTACGAAAATTATAAAAATTATATAATTAATTATTATAAATTATTATTATATATAAAAATTATATTATTTCAATTTGAGTGTTGTGGGTGTGCCATTGGTGTGTGTGTGCGCGCGTCAGTGTGTGGGTTACAATAGAAACGCCATTTCAAATGGCGTTTTTAAAAAAAAAAAAAAAAAAAAAATTTATTATATACACAGTAAAAGCGCTATTTTAAATAGCGTTTTCTTCAGAAATTTTTTTTTATGTTAAAAGTGCGATTTGGAACAGCGTTTTCTTAATTAAAATCGCGATTTCAAATAGCGATTTCACTATTCATCAACTTTTGGCCTCCAAACAGTAAAAGCGCGAATAGTAATAACGCTTTAGCTTAGTTTTGGAATTCCGTCAGAAGTCGGCCTAATTTTGGAAATACAATGTAAAAAAGGCTTATATTGGGAAAAGCCTCAAGAAACAGGCCTGGTGAATGAGGTGCTTCATTAATGAGTATGATGTCGGGTCCATGTTTCGCTGCTGTATAATGCAGAAGGGGAAAAAAAATTATGAAGGACTACAAATGTGGACAACCACGTAAAAAATATCTAATTAGGGTTTCCTTCAAGCAGAAAGACATCAAGAAACTTAACCTCTTAACATAATATAAACAACATTTCTTTATAAAGCTAGGAAATCATCAGTATGTATATCACATAACAAAATATGACACCTGAGGCAAGTCTTTTGAAGCCCATCTCTTCATTATTTATTTTATCTCTCTTTCGCTTTTGGGGCAAATTCTATCTACATTATCAGGCAAGCTAGGAATCGACAACTTAACACTCTCCACCATTTTCCGAACAAACAAAGTTCCTCTTGAGCGGCCATGATCCCCCTGCCATCACAGCTTCGATCTCCCATGTCTCCCGTGGAACTTTTGTCATGTTCACACAACCATTTGCAGTGACATGCTACAGAGTATCAAAAAAGAAAAAAGAATAAATAACTGTAGTTGAAGCATATCAATTATATGTAATATATAAAAAATTGGAACACAGGAAAAGAATGGCAGTGTGAACATGAAATACTCTGAATTACAATTACAACATCACAAGCGGGGACTCATAACTAGGACAATACTAAAAATATGCATATAAACACAAGGATGCCATTTCTATCTAAATATGATAGACACATCCTAGTCCAATTTCAAATCATTCATGGAGGAGCTGTAGAAGTGCATTTATATACAAGTGAAGATTTCAAAACCAACAAAACCAACTTGATCACATACTGCATCTTCTATAGAGAGACAGGGAACACAAACAGCATGGTTTGCAAAAAAATATATCAAAAAAAGTAAAATTTATATGGGTGTTGAAGAGATGAGAATGTTATACCAAATCACTTTCAATTCGTACTCCACCAAAACCCTTAAATCTTCCTATTTCTTCACAATTGAAAAACTTTGAAGTGTGTGAACTTTCCATGGCAGGAATCAGCAATGCATCTATAAAGTAGCATCCAGGCTCCACAGTAATTACCTGCAATAAAACATCCGACCTCATTGTGTGTTTCCATAATTTATAATGTATCATTTCATTCGAACCCACAGGCAAGTGAGAGAAGATCAATAGGCCACAACTTATTTAATTTTTGGTAATTGAAGCAAAATAGCTAAACCGCCCACCAAGTATGACAACTACATTTTCATGTTTCAAAATAGCAGGATGAGAGACAAGGGCCACGAGTTCAGTGGTTAAATTCGGCCCAATAACCTTGAGGTTGAGGGTTCAAATTCAAATACAAGGGCAGCCACATTGTACATAATGGTCAAAGGTTAGGTCTACACCCAGTCTACCATCCCAGGCCCCCAAATTTGGGGCCATTGGCACGACAGTAAGATTGCACAATTGCACCCTAAAGCGTATAGGTTCAAATACAAAACAGCCTCTCTGAGTACGGGGGTAAAGTTACATACAACCTTGAGGTTGTGGGTTCAGATCCAAAGGCAACCGCTGGTACACAACAGTCAAAGGTTAGGTCTATACCCAGTCCACCCCTCCTGGACCCCCATTAATAGGGACTAAATTTTGGGGCATTTACACAACGGTAAGATTGTTCCATTACAACCTGGGAATTCACAAGTTCAAACCACAGAAATAGCCTCTCATGTGGGGGTAAAGTTGCGCACATCTGACCCTCCCTAGGATTATTATACAAATTATCATCAATTTAAAGAACTATTGGTTTCAATTAGACCGAGCCTTCTACTAAGCATACTAACAAAGAAAAAGAAACAATGAATGGGCTAGTTCTTTTAGGTTGTGTTTAGATCTAAGATTTGAAGAGGGAAAAGGAAAAGGAAAAGAAAAAAGAACAAAGAATAAGGGCCAGGAAAATGTGACAAAAATTTACCTTCTATTACATTAACTTGATTATCCATAAATATCAATTGAAAATGATATGTTAAAAATGTTACACGGTCTTGGATAGAACTTAACCTCAAAAGCTAACTATTAAGGTGAGGGTGCCCTCACACTTATATGCTTAACATTACTTTATTACTTACGTAATGTGAGACTTCGTTTCACACCCTTGGATAGAACTCAACCTCAAAAGATAGCTATTGAGGTGACGGTACCCTCAAGCTTATATGCTTAACATTGTTTCAGTACTCAAGCAATGTGGGACTTCGCTTCACAAAAATAACTTAATATAAAATTTTAAAAAGTAATTTCCATATCGAAAAATATATTTTAAATAAAAATTGTAAAGGACCTCATTTTGATTTTTTGCCTCGAGCCTCAAATTGCCTACTTCCTTACCTTCCGCAAATTCCTCTTCAAATCCTTGATCCAAATATAGCCTTGAGATAATAAAGAATAACACCACTAAGCTATATAGATACATTGCCTTCTAATACTTATTTCCAGCCAAAATAACTCTTGTAGCACCATTTATGTACACAAAAAAGAATGGTGGTTATACAAAATGGTTGACATTAGTGCAGGCATAGTATGAAAGAGGACATCTAATCCTATTATTATCAGATGATTCCCCTTCTGCATGCATAGAGTCCCACTTAGCGCATTTAATATCAAGATATTAATCCAAAAGAAAGTACACATTGAAAACATGTTCTACACTAGTGCATAGAAAATAAATATAGTACTAAAGCAATTTTGTTATAAACAAAACATGACTAATTATGCCAATAATTCTATGAAGCACGAACACGCCGAAATAGGTGTCATAGCAGTGTCGGACACGGGAACACGCCATTTGGTGTGTCCCTTTAATTTTTGTAGAAATTTAATGTATAAAGAGAAATAAAGAATTGTATTATTGATTCATATATTGTTATGTTTACAATGATTCCTATATATAGAAGAGAAGAATAGGTAGTAGGTGGAGTAGGTGAAGTGGAGTAGGTGAAGTGGGTGGAGTAGGTGTAGTGGAGTAGGTGAAGTGGGTGAAGTAGGTGATAGGTTTTAACAGCCCCCCGCAAACTCAAGGGGGATAGGAACTAACCAACTTGAGTTTGGAGAGAGTAACAAAACAAGAAAATAGATTAATACATAAAATAAAAGAAGATAGGAGACACTGTATGGTCGTGTCAGACCGTTGGTGAAGACACTGTATGGTGGTGTCATAACGGTGTAGAGGACACTGTATGGGGGTGTCATAACGTTGTAGAGGACACTGGATGGTGGTGTCAGACCGATGTAGAAGACAGTTTACGGGGTCATGTCGGACCGTTGTAGCAGACAATGTTGTGACAGTTGTTGTGACAGTTTACAGAGTCTTGCTGGACCCTTGTAGAAACTAACCGGAATCAATGTCGGGACAGTTTACAGAGTCTTGTCGGACCCATGAAGGAGCTAACCGGAATCAATGTCGGGACAGTTTACAGAGTCTTGTCGGACCCTTAAAAAGTCGCACCCTCAAAAGGCGTGCCCAATCTTTCAAAAAAGCGTGCCATCAAAAGGCGTGCCCAATCCATAAAAAGGCGTGCCATCAAAAGGCGCGCCCATGTTGTCGTCTAGCGTCAAGTGGCGCGCGATGTGCGTGTCTGCCTTGGCTATTTAACCAAGACGGATGCTGAAGCTGAGGCAGAGGCTAAGACAAAAAACTGGCTAAAAACCTCTGAGAAACTCTTCGTTGTCTTGAGAGAGATACTCTGTAACACTCTGTAACCAACCCTTCTCTGAAACACTCAGCAACCCATAACATGGCCTCGTCTTCCCGTTCAGCTACCCAGAATATGGCCTCTTCGTCCCGTGGTCTGCTCACTCTCTTTCCCGACCTCAACGAGTCAACAAGAGAGATAACTGGTGCGGTGGCCAGTGAACCTCAACCAAGCGCCTCTGGTTTTGCTCCGTTGAACTTTCCGATGCGGTCGGTGGAGCAAAAAATGGCGGTGCAAACTGATATTGAGGCCAATTAGTATACTTTGAAGTCATGTGTGGAGACCATGACGGCGGTCACAAACCTGTCGCACCGGCTGCAGAGTAGGACAAATGAGGTGCAGCAGTTAAACGCCCAGCTGGCTCTGCTCCAACGCATGTATAAGGATGCGCGAGCAGAGATAAGTGTGCTAAGGGCAGAAAACAAGGAGCTGAAGCGGAAGGCCACTGTAATGTTCCGATTTGGAGGTCCGCCATATGCGGCAGTGGAGGAGTATGGGGGAGTGAACGTGCTCGGCGGCGTGGGAAACACGGAGGCAGCACCGTCAAGGACCGCCCAGGACGGAGGCAAGAAGAAAAGACCGGCGGAAGAGGCGAAGAAGTGAGGTCGGTGGATGACCGTCTGCAGAAAAAGAAAACAAATCTTTTGTTTGTGGGTGTTGGATTTGTTTTGTTTTGTTGTTGTTGTTGTTGTTGTTGTTGTTTTTTTTTTTTTTTTTTTTTTTGTGTCAAATGGTGATCGGGGTTGATCCCTGAAATGAATAAAATATGGGTTGTTATGCAAATCCAAATGGCTTGAAGGTACAAGACTGAGCAGAAAAATGAGATGGAATGAATAGAAGATTTTTTTTTTTTTTTTTTTTAAATAGAAAAGAGAAGATAAAATAAAATAAATAAAATTGGGTTTTTGTCAAAACAAAGATGTGGATGATGGGTTGACAAGTAGACTGGTTTTGGTTCTGTTTTAAGAAAAAGAAAAAATAAAATAATAAAAAGAAAGTTGGGTGTAGTGATGGTGGTGTGCATGTGTTTTAAGCTTTAGCTCCAGGCTCTCCTTTTCTCCCTCACGAGAGAGAGAGAACTTATGATTATAAATTGCTATTGCTAGTGGTAGGGCCCACCAGCACTATTCACTTCAAAATGGTGGAATGATGATAGAGAGAGCGAGTGACAGCTTCCGCTAACTCCGAATCAAAACAGCGGGAGAATGATTCCTATATATAGAAGAGAAGAATAGGTAGTAGGTGGAGTAGGTGAAGTGGAGTAGGTGAAGTGGGTGGAGTAGGTGTAGTGGAGTATGTGAAGTGGGTGAAGTAGGTGATAGGTTTTAACAATTTTTATTTTTATTTTTGCAAGGGGCACGCCGGGGACACTTGTGTCCAAAATCTAGCCAGAAAGAGTTCAGAAATTTGGCCGTAAATCTCAAAATCAGAATAGAAAGAGAAAAGAAGAAACTGGTTACCTAGTTCGTCGGAAGAAGAAGACGAGGCTCTCGTCTCTCTCTTGCTTCTGGTCCCTCAGTTCTCTCTCTGACCTCTCATCTCTCCCCCGTGCCTTTCGCTTCTCTCCTCTTTTTTTTTTTTTTATTTTCATTTCCTCTAATTTATACACCTTTTTCTCTCTATTTCTAGATTTATATTTATATATTTAAATTTTGTTCTTTATAAGTTTATATATTTTTTATTTATTTATGATTATTCTAATATATTTTTTAATTTCGCTATTTATTTATTTTTACCTTTATAAATATAAATGTAGTATTTTTTATATATATTGAATTAATGTTAGTTTTTTTAATTTTTGATTGTTTGGTAACATAATATTAATTTACATAGCAAATATATATAAATAAAACATAAAAAAAATTGCCGTGTCACCATTTTTTGAAATCACCGTGTTCGTGTCTGTGTTTTATAATAGTACTCCTCTAGCAGGAAAGTTCACTGGTTTACCATTCCCTCCTGGAGTTCTCTACTTGTACGTAAAGCCTTTAACCCAGATTCCGAGGGTCTCTTTGCTCCCTGAATGTCAAGCAATTTATCTAATTTCATTAGTGATATGCAAGTGCTAATACAAGAAGAGGCGCATCTTTGAATAATAAATGTAGAAAAAAAGAAATATTATTTCATCACAATGACCTTTAAGTAACCCCCAGGATCATGGGTATCGATTCCCAAGAAGTGACCCAGACCATGGGGCATGAAAACAGAACCCAGTCGTTCAGCCATCATCTCATCAACATCACTGGAACCAAAAATACAAATTAACAAACTTTTATGAGTAATTTTTCATCAAATTTTTCTGATAATGTAAAGAGAAGTATAATACTGAGAAAACAAAAATACCCGACAAGGAGGCACCCTCTCTTCAGTGACTTGAGAATAAGTTTCTCTGCTAATCTGAAATATTAGGGAGAAAACCAGAATTGAGATACAAAAGTGCAAAGCAACATAAATTGTTATGGAAAACAGATGTGTCATCAATGTAAGATGGCATCATTAATAATAACACTTCTATTTTGCAAATTTGACATTGACACAGAACTCTGGCATATTTTGAAATATCAATAATTTTCCTGATGTAATCCCATAACTGAAAATTAAGAATTGCAATTATGAATAGCATACCAGTGACAAAACCTTGCTGATAACCTGTAGAAACTCTAGAGGTTAAAGATACAGCATTGAATAGTCGCAACATAAGTATTAAACTCGGATATAAATATTGTTTTAGTATAAAACCTTCTCTATCTTTTACAAGCTACCAAATGCTTGTTAAATTGTATTTCTATTTTCTTGTCAAATAAAATGTGACTCCGTATATTCAAGACAAACCTACAAATTACAGTTTCTTTCCATTTTCTATCCCACAATTGCCTTTGCTTTGTTTGCCTCATTGTTTTGTTATTCATATTTGGAGCTTTAAAAGATTGCTTGCCTCACTTTTTATACTCTTCAGGGTCCAACTAAAAGAAATAAAGAATCAAGGTTTACTTGTACCAAATCTCAATCTACAAAGTCATATCTACTGACATATCTTAGGCCCTCGACTCATCAGGACAATCAAAGCCAGGCATTCTAAGTGGTATCTCTTGTAAATCACTAATATAAAATGCATACTGTAACAGCTTGAAAATAGAAAGGACAGCAATTCTGAATAAATCTATAGAAACATTTTCACAACCGAGTCTTACTGGTGCATATCCACCCAGCTTACTCCAGGTTTCATAGAAGATATGACAGCATTGTGAGCAATCAGGACAGCCTACAAAACATAAAGATTGAATAATAAAAGGCTGCAAGTGGTCAGACCCAGAAAGATGGGCACATATATGTAAACATGCATGCATATAGAGGCAGGTATAGAAGAATATGTGGCCATAACTTAGTTGAGTCTTAGTGATTACAAAAGTGTTGTCAAACCAACTAAAATGATCACTGCTTTTTAGAAGTAAAGCACTTACATTATATACAAGACATTGATCACTTGTAAATTTTCCATTCACCTGCATGCACAATTGGACGTATTATAGAGAAGATCCTCTATGATCATAAAGGGATTAAGAAAAAAACGAAAGCTTGCTGCTAATCTAAGCACTGAAACACATAAGTGATCTAAGAATCTAACTGAGAGACAAGATATTCATATCTTGCTGAATAATTTCAATAATGACAGCAGTTGGACTAGGCAATGAAATCCAAAGAAAAGATTATGACCAAGGTTCTGAAAAGCAGTTGCGGTCGCCGTAACGGTGGCGGTGGCGCGGTTGCGGGGTGTAAAGGCCGTAGCGTAACGGTTGCGGTAACCGAAACTGTGAATTTTTTTATTTTTTGCACAATTTGAAAAAAACTTACTGATACGCACATTTTTTTTCCATGATCATATTTATTGGGTTTTAAAATAAATATTGATTAATTTTTATAAATTTTTTAGTTTGATCCAATATGTTTCATATTTTTAAATCGTTATAAACTGAGTTTTTTACATTTTATTTTAATAATTAATGATTTTATATTATACAAAAAATCAATCACTAACTATTATATATAAGATAAACAATGACAAAAGTAAGAGAATAAATAAAAGCCTAAATATATTTATATATATATTAATCAAGCCAAATAGATAATGACTACACTTATTATTATTATTATTATTATTATTATCAAACAATATATAGATAGACACACACAAACAAAATGGTCGAGTGATAGCAGCTGAATAGAATAGCATAGGTCTTACAACTTCAACAAATCAATAACATGTTCTTCATCTTTCCTATTCTCTCTCTATCTCTTGTTCCTCCATCTTCCCTCTTCCCTCTTCTCTCTCTATTTCTCTTCCCCCATTTTCAACTTTTTTTTTTTTGTTTTTTTTTGGGTGTTTTTTCGAAAGAAGTAATTCGGAACCATTACGTAACGGTGCGTAACAGGCCGTTACGGCACCGTTACAACCGTTATAGCAGCCGCTACGGCCGATATACCTGTGAATCTCAATCACACTGCAAAAGCGGCCGTAATGGGTGGCGATAATTACTACAACCGTTACGTAGCGGAGTTATGTAATGGTTGCGGCCGCTTTTTAAAACCTTGATTATGAGCAATGGTACCATGGAAAAAATCTTGGTAGTGGAGAAAAAAATGAAGTGAAAAGTAAATCTATCATCATAATATTTCCTTTATCGCAACAAAAATGTGATAACCTAGACTAGGCTGCATTGAACATCCTAATTTTCACAACAATGTATTCACCAACTTTCTGAATTGATTAGCTTGGCAAGCAATCAACTTGCAACCTAAAGAATGCAACCCGAATGGCTAAGTTTTGTCATAAATCTTCCAGCTATGCAGCATTTTTTTGAAAATGTCAACTCCCTAAATTTCAGCTTTTTATTTTTTATTTATTTATTTATTTTTATTTTCTGAAACCAAACAAGATTTTGTTTCCTACTGTTGCCTGTTCTTTTGTCACTTTGAAATATTTTTCCAAGCCTGAAGCCTTTGGCTCAACTAATCAAGGAAACAGTTTTCTGCGTGTCTTCCTACCCCTGCACTGTTACTCTTTGGGATTATTCTTTATATAGTTCGAATTACTAAACTTCTTTGGCATATAGCCTTTGCAAGCAGTGGAACCCTAAGTTTGCTCACCCCGTTCAAACTTTCCCCTACTGCTCCAAACTCTTCCATCCATCCCCACCTAAAACCTTTTTCCTCCATTTTTTTAGTGAAGCCACCTGTATTGTGTACATTATTAGCGAATGATAATACAAACCATTAAGATTTCCTCAAAATAATTACAATAATGTCTGTCCTACCAAAAGCTGAAAAAGTAAACACTAACTTTAGTTTCCCATGGATGAAATCCATAGGTAACTTCTACTTCTTTTCTGTACTCTTCTGTCCCAAAATATTATCATCTCAAGCATGAACGCTCTGTAGATATGCTGTTTACTAATCAGCCTTCATCCCATAAGACAAGACCACCTGTGTGTCCGTGTCGCCAGACAGGCAAGGATTACAGAACATATTTTGAAAAATTCATTCGCACAAGGACTACACAAACACTAAATTCATTTCAAATTAGCACAAAATATGAGTTGACAAGTTAAAGACATTTAGTAAAATGAAAAACACAATTACTCACTGGGAAGGAGCAAGTTATGTCAGAACCATAAAAATGATATTCAGCTCCCATATCTAGTAATGCCATATCTCCATCTTGCAACATCTGTACAGAAGACAGATAAGGTAAATTGTGCACGCTCCAAACACTTCTCACCATCTAGGAGATTATCAAACAACTTGAATTTCAAAATTCTGTTTAAGAGACAGTAAATTTTAGCTTTAAATAGATCACAATTCCAGCTTCTCATCATCAGCATGTTACAATCAAGCAAAGAGCAAGGACAGTAGTTTTTCGGTTTCCAACAGGTTGCTCATTGAATATTAATCATTACCAGTCTTCTTGCACAAATTACAATGAATAATGGACATTTTTAAGGAATACAATACAAAGTTAAAGTCAGCAACTAATAAAGGTCCTCATAAACAATTCTACTTACAATGTCGATTACAAAAATTGATGAATAAATCGATATGCCAACTATGAAAGCAGCATTAGGCCTTTGAAGTTGGACATCCAAATGTTATGTTTCAAACATTGTACACGGTGGAATAATAAGCCACAACAAAAAGACGTTATAAAGTTCATATCACATAAGAACTATGAAGCAAGGACACCTCTCTAGAGGTCACGTATAGGTGTTTGACACGTGTCGGACACAGACATGCGCCGTACACGCTCTGGACACATGTCGGACACGCTAGAAAGAGTCAAACTCATGGGATACGCTGAGGACTACTTTTTTCAAAAAAAAAAAAATTTTTTTTTTTACTAAAATAGCATATCTAAAGTTGATAAATTTAATAAAATTAAATATTTAACATAAAATACATATTAAATATTTAAAAATATGACATATAATAAATATATAATATTTTATGTTTTGCACGTGTCCCCCAACGTGTGGTGTCCTACAATTTTTTAAAATTTGTGTGTCTGCGTGTTTGTGTCATGTCACGTGTTCGTATCTGTGTCCGTGCTTCTTAGCATGAAAATCAACAATCAATTAAAAACTTTTTAAAACTCAAGCCAGATATCTGATCAAAGAACAAAAAATATCCTATGGCGAAGCTTTAACAAAGATCTAGAACCACCTCAAAGAATCAATCTTAACTTGTATAAAAGAACAAATCACAAGAATATAACCTCAGCATCAATCACAAACATCAGCTAGTGACATCAAATGTAAGTTGTATGCTATGAAGCACTGACCGCTTCAATGTCAGACATACAGACACTTTGGGGACACGTATCGGACACACCACATGGTGTGTCCCCTTATTTAATTAATTTATTTTCAGGAGACACGCCAAGGATATGTCAAGTTGTCTTTTCTCCCATTTTATTTAGTGCTTTTGAATGTTGAATGTTTATTATTTTTTTTTCTTAAATTTAAATACTTAATAGATTATTCATAAAAAAAAGATATAAACTATAAGTGTTAGTTTTAACGTGTTCTTTTTTAAATAAAAAAAAAAATAGAATTAGAGTTAGTTTTTGTTTATATTGATTGTTTGTGGATGTAATATTAATCTAGATAGCAAATAAAAATATATGAAAACATATTTTATTGCCGTGTTCCCGCAGTATCCATGTCTCCATCTTTTTGATATCGCTGTCCCGTGTTTGCATCCATGTCTGTGTCCGCATCCGCATCCGCATCCGCATCCGTATCCGTGCTTCTTAGGTTGTATGTAAATGGGGGCGACTAGAAATGTTCCCAACGAGTTAAAGACTCAATACAAAAGCTTATATATTGTTTCTTGCATTTTTATGTTACTAAAGTTATATACAGAACCCCTTTGCAGCTTTTAAGCCTAGGTTTGAGTTCAAATATACATCTACAACACTAGTGCATGGTAAGTCTATATATGAAGTTATAATTCCACCATGACTTAGGCTACGTTTGTTTCATACATAGGATTAGGCGGGATGAGTTATCTATTAGTCATTCAGCGACAAAATGCTATCTCGGGATACACCCCCCCCCCTCCCCCCCAAAAAAAAAATAAAAAACAACAACAACAACAAAAAATCCCTCAGATGCGGGATAAAAGAATCCCTAAGATAAGTTAAGTAGGATGATTTTATCCTAGGATTATTTAGTACAATCTCGTCACTCTTATTAGCGAATCACAGGTGGCCTTAGTAATAAAAGCGAACTCGTGCATGTCTGCAACGCTTCGGTAATGTACATCACAGTTTTTATATAATGTTATTATTTCACAAAATGCCTTGATACAAAACTAAGTTCAAGTTAGGATTGCAAACGAGACGAGCCAAGCCAAGCTGAGCTGAGCTTTGCTGAGCTCGAGCTCGGCTCGTTTACTTATCAAACTCAACTCGGCTTGGCTCGTTAATATTAATGAAACTCGAGCTCGGCTCGGCTTTTATTATTATTACTTATATTATTTAAAAAACATTATTTATATTATTTAATACAAAAATAATGTATTTATGCTATTATTTAATATAAATAACATATTTAATATATAATTTAAATAAAAATAAACGAGCGGAGCTTATTCGAGCTCAAGCTCGGCTTGTTTACTAAACGAGTCGAGCCAGCTCGCGCATAGCTCGGTTTGTTTGCAGCCCTAGTTTAAGTACAACTCTGCAACACCATGGAGTATGTAAATGCCCCCATTATCCACCCTAGAGAAGTTAAGCTTCAAGATGCACCAAGGCACCTCAGCAAGGGCCATAAGATATTTAATATTGTAATGCAGTCACAGAATCGTGTAAAGCCAAAGAATAATCATCTCCATGTATGCTCTGTAAAGATAATTATTGTATGTTCTGTAAAGATAATTATTGTGTCTGTATAAAATTTAAACAATTAGCTCCAGTTGTAATAGAATGAATAAAAACTAACACAAATCATTTAATTCTTTTCATCTATGCTTTATAGGCCTCTAATGACCTTTCATCATCTCTAATTAGCCCTTCAATTATGTAAGAAGTACTAGATATGTTTTCTTTTGTAATAAAAATTGTAGTCACTGTTGGATTGCTTGATATACATTATTGGGCCAATTTCTTAACAGCTTAAGCTTTTAGGATTAGTGGTGACTTAACATGATATCAGAGCTCAAGTTAAGAGAGGTGTTCACTTTCAAGTCTCTCCGTTGGCATTTGGTATTCTACCCTTGTTTGGTTTCCTCTTCTTTGTTCAAGTTAAGAGAGGTGTTCACTTTCAAGTCTCTCCGTTGGCATTTGGTATTCTACCCTTGTTTGGTTTCCTCTTCTTTGTTTAGTTGTTTGCTTCTCTTTCTATTTGGTTCTATGATTGTCACTCTCCACGTGCAAGACAGGTTGCACATGAGGAAGGGTGTTGGATAGCTTGATATACATTGTTAGGCCCATTTCCTAATAGCTTAAGATTTGGGATTGGTAATAGTCACAACAGGAAAAAAAAAATAATAAATAAATGCCTTTCATGCATTTCCAACATTATGATTTATGAACACGGTAAAAACTACTTTCCACAAACACCAGGAAGAGCCCCTAAACCAAACCAAACCAAACCAAACCAAGCCTTGCCTTAAATCCCATCAAATGGGATCGGCTACATGAATCCTTCTTCTCCACGCGGCCTTATCAAAGGCCACTTCATTAGTCAAATTAAGTAGATTCATATTTCTATTTAAAACGCTAGTCAACGTTAATCTAGGCCTACTTTGTCTCCTAACACTTCTATCTACCGTTACAGCATTGCATCTCTTCACTACTGCCTCTGTTAGTCTTCGTTGAATATGACCAAACCATCTCAAACGATTCTCTCTCAACTTATCTTCTATCGGTGCTACTCCTACCCATTCCCGAATACACTCATTCCTAATCCTATCTTGTCTAGTCTTACCACACATCCACCTTAGCATCCTCACTCTGTTACACTCATCTTATCTACATGTTGTTTCTTGGTTGCCCAACACTCCGTCCCATACAACATAGTTGGTCTAATAGCCGTTCTATAAAACTTACCTTTTAGTCTAGTGGGTATTCGTTTATCGCACAATACCCCAGACGCACTTCTCCACTTACACCATCCCGCCTTAACCCTATGGGTCACATCTACATCAATCCTTCCTTGCTGCAAAAATAAAAAATGCATGCTGCCACAGCCATATATGTCCTTGTTGCTCAACAAAGCATAAACATACACATCCAGAAATACTCATGCACAACCCCAAGCACACAACATTTTTACACAATACTCACAAGAAAACGAAGATCACTGTAAACAGGCAGAATACGAGTCTGGACAAAAATTAAATGAACCTTAGTTTTCTGGTTCATAAATCCAACCAAATACATCAGCAACATTAGGGAACGAAGCAACAAATTTACCATACCTTATCATTTGGAGCTGCTGCATGCCCATAGTGAAGAACAGAACTGTTTCATGAAACATTAATACTGTCAGCTGTCAATTTTGCCATGAAATAAAGAATGACAACAGTTACAACCATACAAATCAGATATTCCAATAAAAGCATTGCTGCTCTTTTTGCAAGAAAAATGTTCAAATTTGCCACGTGACAAAAATAGTAATTGAGGGAAAGAGACATGTCACATGTCAAGAAACTGTTGAATGGCTTGATACACACAATTGGACACGTGTCCTAACAGCTTAAGCTTTTGGAACAATTGGTGGCTTAATATGCTATCAGAGCTTGGGTTGTTGGGGGGGGGGGGGGGGTGTGGTTGAGATCTTAGGTTCAAGTTTGCATTCTTTCTTACATGTTTACGTCTCCACGTACAAGACAGGCTTACTTGTGAGGAAGGGTGTTGAATGGCTTAATATACCTAGTTGGGCCCATTTACTAACAACTTTAGCTTTTGGGACGATTGGTGACTTAACATAAACCAGTCACCTGTACCATATTCCTGAACGATCCCTTTTGTAATATTGAATGACAGAAACACTTACCAGAAGGGGGCAAAAAAATAATAATAATAATAATAAAAAGAAAAAAAGAAAATTTACCTATTGTCACCAGTAGCACAAATGCATGTGTATGAACAATGCCTACATCCACCATACATGTAGGTGTGGTGTAAAAACATGCTTTCCAACTGATATTCTTTCATGCCCACTTTTGTTTTCCTCATAACCTACTCAAATGAAACATTTGTGATCTAACAAAATCACAAGCACATTATTACTCATAAAATAAAACAAGAAACATGTATATTATTAGGATACTAAATAAATGAAGAAAATAAAAGAAAAGAAAAGAAAAGAAGGAAAAAGAGAGAGAAAAAAAACTGAAGCAATCAACACTCAGTTAATTTTCTCAGAAGAACTCAAATCCTTTTTTTGCCTTGAAAGGGGGTTGATTTTTGACCAACCAAAACAAGATTCTAGGTAATACAATCAACATATTGAATGCCAATATGACTAACAGGGATATTACCAAAGCTTATATACATATATACACATCCAAAAGAGGAGGTATCCACAAAATCTGAGAAATCAAATCAAGATATCATTGATTAAGTAGTTGCTTTGGCCTCTTCAGCATGGTGAGTCTCATCTTCCTTTTTAAACCCCAGAGAAAAAGAAGATAATAAAGTTCTTTGGCAAAAGCTCAATGTTGCATGAAAGAAACACAACAAAAAATTGAAGGCCAACTTAGATGAAAACTAAAGAGATCACAAAGAAGCTTTCAACAATAAAGAGACAAGATGTTTTACGGAAGCATGTTTAGCTGGAACTGTTGAAGAATGCTTACCTCAACATGAGCTTCAGAGCTTATATCATTGGCAAACTGGATGAGAGCAAGCTCCATATCCGATTTGAAAACACGGCACTCAGTCAAAATAGGATGCAAGGTATTCAGATCTGTCTTAAACTTCTCAATCCCCTAAATAGATACGAGACAAAATAATTCTATAATTTCCATTTGGAAATATGGAGTTCAAATATCAGTGCATCAGACATCAGAAATTTTCTTTTAGGCGATCAAATCTGGAACTTAAGAATTGGTATTACTAGAAAAAGAAACACAGAAATTATGACTCCAAAATTGTTCTGTAAAATCAATAAAATCCATAATGAAACAAGTGACTTCGATACCCAAGTCACCGTAAGAATGCTATGCATGTTATGACATTCACTGTAGTAATTAAGTCCCGAAATTGCCCATATCAAAAGGTGTTATATACTGATGGAACTGATGCTTTTGTGTTAGGTTAACCAACCGAAGTGACGATTCATGATATGATGGTTTATGTTGAAGAAATCCCTACCACCATTAATGAGTGATGGTAACTACCGCTAGACTAGAGAAGGCTTTTCCTGTTTAGAGATCCAAAAGTAAGGAATCTAGTTCCATGCTGATGCTACTCACTGAAACTTCTTGGCATAATGAACAATTCAACGGTAGAAGCTTAAGTCATACTTTGCAAAAAAATGTCTTTTTTTCGAAGCTTCTAACCTTTTAGATTTCCTGTTTTCTATGAATTTTATGTTTTCAATTTCCTGCAGAAAGTTTGGCGAGCAGAGTTTCATCAATTCTTACTCTCCTACTTCTTGACTTCAACAAATTAATGCAGCACCAGTAGATGTAAGGCAAATTTATTTCATTGTTAACGTTTGATTTAATGAAAGAATGGCCCAGGGTTGTTTAGGCTTTGGTTGCTAAAGGATTGAACTTTGGGGGGGGGACATGATTTTGGTGGAATTTTTAAGCTTGTTAAGGGGGCAGTAAACAGTATGATTGGTATTTTAGGGTTTCAAAAGGGTTAGGCTATAAAATAGGTACTGTATTTTTTTTTTTTTTTTTTTTTTGGGGGGGGGGGGGGGGAAGTAATGGACTGCTGGAAATAAAAGAGAGTGATATTGTGTAGAAAAGAGAGATGGAAACTAGTGTTTTAAAAGGCACGCCTAAGCACGCGCTTAGGCGCAAGGCACACCAAGACGCACCTGAGGTGCCTCAGACAGCTTGAGGCGAGGTGCAATAGGAAAGGCACATTTGAGGCGCGCCTTAGGCTTAGGTGTGAGGCGCACGCCTCATTCGCTTCATTTAAATTTTTGCTCCATTCTTATTCTTTGTGTGTGTAACCATATGAAATTACAACCCCTTTAATATAAAATGTAAACACATGCTTTGAGTCCCAATTTTCATATCCAAAAAATCTCTAGGCATTAAGCACGAGCTTTGGGATTGCAAGATGAATATATGGCTTTGGGATTCCTTTCAATGTAGTAAATTGTACTAGTTTCGAACCAATGATTGAAGCTATCAGACAATTTGGTCTAGATTTAAAATTAAAACCACTAAGGTATTATATGGTGTGAATTTCTTATCTAAAAAAAGAAATGAACCACGTTAATAAATTGATAAAGAAAGATAAATAGTATAGGGCAAAGTAAGATTGAATGTTATTTTTGAGAAAATTTTGAAACGTTGACTGTTATTTTTCATGATTTTTGGAATATTGAACGTCATTCTATATATATATATATATATATATTTTGAAATTATAAGAATATTTGTTTTGTGTTAAAAACTTCGCCTATATTAATATTTTGGTTATCTTCAGCAACTTGCGCCTCGCTTCGGTGAGGCACACGCCTCGCCTTACGCCTCACCCTTAAGCTCTAGGAGATCTTAGCACCTCAATGCGCCTAGAGCTTTTTAAAACACTGATGGAAACATTCCATTGCTTTATACAAACTTTGAAGACTTCCTACACCAACTAGGACTTTTGATTTCTAAAACATATTTAAAAAAGACCAATAACAAGACCCATTGGTCAGCATTGCAATCCATTCCAGCAATTTATGAAAATTACAAAAATGCCCCAGGCCTTAAAATCATTGGGAACCTATAACAAAACTCAAATAAAACATTAATAATACTAAACAGACTCAAAACTAAATTATTCTAGATCTCAAGTAGGCCCAGCATCATCCAAGACAAGCCAAATCAATGCTTAAACCTTAGAATCATTTTTGCCACACTGTTTATAAACTCTAAACAACCATATGCCCTACTATTTTTGCAACTACAACATAAGTAATTTATTCCTAGCCTACATAATAAGTGGCAGTGAACACCACCATCCTCAAATTTTAAAATGAAAGAAAGATGACTTAGTTAGTCAGCCAATGTGCATTGAAGACCAATAATTCACTGGTGAAAAAAAAAAAAAAAAAAATGACAAGGTCTACATTGAGAATGATTGTACGCAAGGGGAAGACTGAAGTTGACATTAGTTGATATAGTAAGAACACACTTAATAATATACAGTTTTCTTGAAAAGGGGTTCTAGCAAAGTACAATGGCCTTGCACCAATAAGGATCCACCCTTTTACGTAATGGGTGCAACCATGCATTCATGCAGACCACTCAAACAGCCATTACACCAATGAGGATCCACCCTTTCACATTAATGGGTGAAACCATGCATTTGTGCAGACCACTCAAACAGATCTAATCAAATTTAAAATAGATTATTCTTCCTTTCATAGGAATTAGCAATTCTAAATGTTATATGACATTACCTTTATGTGATAGACAAAAGAATAATGTACAATAGAACTAAGTTTATCCCTCTCTTTTTTATTTTTTCCCATAGTTAGCAAAGACTACCTTATCTAAATGAAGGACGCATGCAATTCAAGCTTTCTCCTCATTATTCTACACAAGCATATTTCTCAAACAATTCAAAGGTCTAGGTGGATACACACCAACCATTTTGCACAATAAGTTGAGAAGACCAACCAAAATTGATAAATCTTTCCTACATGTGTAAATGGAGTATGGAAACATGACACCTCCTGCAGAAGTGACTCAAGGACCAAAACAAAAAAAAACATCGCACACAATCTAAGTGACTCAAGGACCCAAATTGTGGTATATGCTAATAACAGGTCAGAAAAGGAATAGGAAACCCTAGCTAAAGTTGGTATAATATCCTTGGTAATTCCAATAAGAGTAAATTGACACACATCCAAAATCATGTCTAGTAAATGCTTAGATAACATCGTGAAGCAAAGTCTCACATCGCCTGAGTACTAAAATAATATTAAGTATATAAGCGTGAGGCCACCCTCACCTTAATAGCTAGCTTTTGGGTGAGTTCTACCCAAGACCATGTGAAGCGAAGTCACACATCGCCTGAGTACTAAAGTAATATTAAGCATGTAAGTGTGAGGGCACCTTCACCTTAATAGCTAGCTTTTGGGGTGAGTTCTACCCAAGACCGTGTAACAAACACTTGTATGATCATTGAGCCTAGAAGCTTGATGCTTAACTAGAAATAGTATCCCCCATGAAAACACACAAAATTGCATACACAACTAAAATCTTTGTATAACATTGCTTTTTCAAAGGAATTAACAAATGAGTTAGGGAGAAAAAAACAAAGGATCTACGTACCTCAAAATCTGCTGGTTTTGAGTATTTATTGCTATCGGTATTGAGCCCATGCAAGAGAAACAACATAGGTTTTCCTGACCCTTGGAAGCGATCATGCAAAACTTTCGCAATCTCATCAGTATAGAAGACCATGCTAACCATGTATCTTTCCTGCAAAAGGAGGACATCAATACCAGCTAATTAATATACATGCAATGTTGACACATCAAAGGCATCAACTATCATAGTGGGTTCACCTTAAAGAAGGATAATGGCTTTATTTCTCCCAACCAAACAGCATATTCTGGAGGTAACCTGGGAGCAAAGAGAATAGATTCCCCAGTTGCTACATCCTTCAACAACAACGAAAATCAAAGTTATGTTTAAATTAGAAAAGATTCAACAACTTAAAAACAAGCATATAATCTGGTTCACTGTTTGTCATTTTGCATTTTGAAACTTCATCATCAATCCCAACTAAGGCATCATTACTGGGTATGAATATAAAAATGAAGTAGATTCCCAATTTAAACAAACTAATTGTTTCAAATGGTGCCAGGACCAAGATTAAAATAATTTCTGGCATCTTAGCACATCCAAAACACGAGGGAGAAGGGACATTTAGTTAGTATTGACATGAAAATTGATGCCCAGTGATATTTAAGAATCCTCATAAGGGAGAAGGGACATTTGGCTTTTTGACTTTTTTAGAAGAAGCTAATGTGTTTGAGAAGTTGCTAAAAAACTGCTTTTTTGTGAGTGAAATAAGTTGATGTGGCATTTTACATTTTTAGCTGATGACAAATAGGTTGGTGGCTTTTTGGCTTTTTGTTTTTTTTTAGAAAGAACTGGCTTTTAGGTTGTTCCCAAATGGCCACTGAATATCTATTTCTAAGTACATCATTAAGAGTGCAGTTTGATATGTCACTTGAAATATGTTCAGAACTCAGGACTGATTACACAAGAAATAGTATGTCACATCTACACTTAACATAGCTAGACATTACCAAATATATATATTAGAACATTTTCAGACAAATGAAAGTAACTTACAATAGCTCCATAGAAACCAGGCTCTCTCACCCCAAACAAGTAAGCAAAATAACTCTCCTGCCTAAAAGCCAAGTAAACAATTAATTAGTAATATATTCTTTATCCTTACACTGCCAGCCAAGAATCGCCAAATTGCAATAGGCAATTTTCCTATAATTCAGCAATGTTCTGTGAAAAATATCACTTTTTTAACTTTACTGTTGCAGAATAAAGTGCGTTGAGCATTTCATTGTAAGGAATAATGCAAGAAGTCGTGAATTATGTGATCATCTAGGCTCCATGAAAACAAACAGTGCATGAGAAATTGTTTCCATAGTTTATCAGATGCATCACAAATTCTCCCTCACACTCACAAAATGCACACATCAACATATGATGAAATTTAGTCATCCATTGTGTTTCCCGTGGGATTTGAAAGTACACACATCATAAAGGATTGGGTCCATTGACTAACCACAACCAGTCAAATCAAGATCCTAACATCTAATGATCCATAGTTCATGTACAACTTTAAAAATCCCAAAAAATGCCACTAGCCCACTGTTTCACTAACTTCTGTTTTGAAGGGAACCATTTAGGCTCCCTTTGGTTTATTGAAAGTTTTTTCATTTTATCACAAGTTTTACAACATTTTCTATTTTTGATCAGCAACTTTTCCCACATTTCTAACTAGCTTCTGAGTAAAAACAGCTATCTTCAGATTTACAAAAATGGCCCCTTTTCTCCTCCACAACTTCTTTTTCTCACTGGTTCACATCACAGCCAAACAAGGAAGAACAAAAAAATCACTTCTAATTTCTTATGCATTCCTTCCTTGCTTGCAATTTCCAAACAGAGCATTACGCCAGGGATTAGAATCCTCTCCATTACATGGTTGGAATGGAAAGGTGCATTACATAATCAATGATTGTGAATGAGACATATCAACATATCTCTATTTCAAATTCAAAAATAGTGGAAGAAAAATTTGAAATTTAAACTAATTCAACAATTATGACCATTGTTTATAAATTTTAATGGCGTGCAATAATCTCATGCAATGAATTGGAGATCTCTCCATTCCAACCATATGGTGAAAAAGATCTATTGAAGATTAAATTTTAACCAAATTTCAAAATTCTTCTCCACTATTTTTGAATTTGAAATAAAGATTTGTTGATATATCTCATTGACAATCCTTAATTATGTAATGGACCTCACTCCATTCCAACCACACGATGAAGAGGACCTTAATCAATCTTAATCCACAAGGTGAGTGGGATTGGAAATTACTGTTTTAACAACATTTTTGTTAACTTTTTGTCATCTTTAGTAATTTTATCTTATTTTTTATTTCAAAAAACTTTACACTTTTAATACTATAGATGGACCTAAAAAGTAAAATAAAAAATAAAAATGAAAAGAAGCTCGCTAAAGACAATATACATTATGTTGTTATCAATTTTACTCAGTGGGATCATATTTTAGTTTTACACAACCTATCATCATTAGCATTTAAATGATAACATGTAAATTTCATATCCTCTTAATCTGATTGGCAAAAGTAATTCAAACTAATCAAATTACAAGTATAAATAAAATATTAAACAATATTGTGGTTGTTGCAACTGGAATAAACATTGGAGAGCTAACAAACAAACAGAGCACTAAGAGAGAGAGAAAAATGCAGCAATAGCAATGCAACAATGGTTGTTGGAGAACAAGGCGTTGAGAGCAAATGTATATTGTTGAAAAGAAGCTCACTTTACCATAACATTTTCCTTTCAAAATATTGAGATCTTGAATAAAAATTGACTTTTTTCTTTTTTAAAAAACTCCACTGGTTTCAATTTGTAAAACTTCAAAAATTAAATAAAACCTAAAATTTTTGGGCAAAATTCTATATGTACTAAATTTTTTGGAAGTGAACAAAGGCTGGCTCCCTCATAAGCATATCAAACATGGTGAACTCATTCAATTACGTTACACCCAAATCTATCCCGACAGTTTCAACTACGAAAGCAATTTTGAGATTTTCTTCAACTTGGTTAAGCTTCCCAATCATGATCGCATCATAGTATATAAAATTATACGCACATATAGGTATGATTTATACCTGAAGAGTTCGGTGTGATCCGTGCAATGGCGAGTTTGCTCTTCACCACCCTGAAATCGGATTGTTGATCAAATAATTGAAAAAAAAAATACATAGAATCGGAGCGTGAAAATGAATAAGCGAAAGGGTTCAAACTGGGGAGAGATTTGAATTTGTTACCTGGAGAAAGACGAAGGCTTGAAGAGGGCGTGAGGAAGAAGAGAGGTGTTCTTGGAGAGACTTGATGAGATTGGCTCTGTTGGTTTCGTGGAGCTCCATCGGAATCTGAGGAGGAGAGAGTGAGGTCGGAGAAGGAGAAGGAGAAGAAGCAGAAGCAGAAGCAGAAGCAGAAGCAGAAGCCATGGGAATGGCTTCCCTCGGGTTCGCCATTAACGAATGAATGGAATGTGAAGTGAATCCTGCTGATTGCGTAAGTTAAACGGCGAATTTTTTTACGGACTGGACTTTCAACTGTTGGTTATTCCATTTTAGACCGTTCATTTTAAAATATTACGTTAATTGGATGTTAATAGTTATTTGATGAAATTATATTTATATTAATAATTTATTTTTAAAGTTATATTTATTATTGATATAAATTTGATTTAATATTATCTTTTCTATAAATAAAATATCTGATGAGTCCTATTTATTGAACCGATTGGATTACTAATATAGATTTCGTGGTGAGTCTACAAAAACTTAACAATACGTTTTAGTTCGATTTTCAGATTGAAGATAAGCCTGAGCTATTTTATTGTGAGAACTACATTTTTTTCTTTTTGTTTCTTTTTTTTTTTTTTCATTAATGTATACCAAAAATAAAATTTTGCCTTTTGCATTCCTGAGTCCATCATCATTATATACAAGTAGTATTTTTTTTTCACTTAGATGACATATTCTAAAAGTTTATCATACACAAGTAGTATTTTTTCTTACTTAGGTAACATATTCTAGAAGTTTACTTCTTTTAAAAAAAAGTTATATCAGCATGTATTGTGACACTTCACACTCCTTGGATTAATGGGATTACTCTAAATACCTTTATTATTATACTTGGAGCCTCTTAGATTAATTTTGAAATATTGATTGAGGTGGTATCATTTTTGAAAAGTAGGATTGAACCAAAAATTTGATTCACATAGTTGTCCTATGAGCAGTCATCACTCTTTTGTCTTTTTCTTTTTTCGTACTTTGAATTTGGGTGTGAGACTAGAACCATTAGGAAGTTTAGTTCCGGGGCTTCGATTTGGATACAAGAACGACTTAAGACAGAGTCCGGCCAAGGGAGTTATGCCCATTTGAATTTTGAGTATCTATACTGGAAGCAAGTTGCGCTCGAGCGCAAGAAGTTGCATGAGAGCAGTCTGCGCGAATTTTAGAGATTCTAGGAGCTCTTTTTCTATGCTCGAGCCTAACTTTATTTACTCAAGCGAACTAGTTGATATCAGTTACTTTAAAAGTGACTTTTCGACCCAAAAACTTTATTTTTTCTTCCTCTCTTCTTCCCCCCTCCTCCATACCCAAAACCCCAGGGCTAGCCCTGGGGCATAGGCCACAAGGCCATGGCCTAGGGCCCCTCAAAATAGACTAAAAAAAGGGACCCCCTCCTATTATAGTTTAGTATAATATATTATGTATGTTTTAAGTCTAAAAAAATTAAAAAAGGCCCATACTAATTTAAAATAAATTGACCTATTAAAAAATTGAAAGGCCATTCAAAAAAATTAGTATTGTTATCCATTGAAAATAGACCCAAAAAATGGCTCTCTCTTATTATAGTTTAGTCTAATATATTAAGTATATTTTAAGTCCAAAAAAAATTAAGGAAGGCCCAAATTAACTTAAAATAAATTGATCCATTAAAAAATTGAAAGGCCTATTTAAAATAATTAGCATTGTTATCCATTGAAAATGATTTTACAAAAAAATTAGATTAATCAAGTATGATTGATTTATTTGCTTCTAAAAATATAAGAAGAGTAAGGACTAAGCGATACTTATTAGTTATTGTAATGTAATGTTAAATATTTTTTGTGATTTTGACACAAATCTTTTGTCCTTTACTTTCAATTTTTTTTTTTCATTCAATGAAAAAAAAAATGTAAAGGCCTCCAGAAATTTATTAGTTGATTATCGGCTTTGGACCCCAAAAATCTCAAGGCCGGGCCTGCAAAACCCTAGCCCTAAAAACCTTGATTTCATCCATTTTTCACATAGAATCCACCACGGATCTTGCATTAAAGATGAAGAACAAGTGAAGATGAGCATTTTTAACCGATTGGATCTTGATTTTGTGTAGGGTTCTCGTGGAAGTCTTGCTTTCTTCCTCTTTTCTTGAGGTATGATTACTTTTAGTTTTGTAACTCTTTATTTTGAGGATAATTATTTGATATTATTGTGACATTTATGCTATAATTCAAATTTTGAGTTTACAAAATCGGCTTTTGTTTCAAAAATGAGATTTCATCTACTTTCTCTTGAGATTTTTTAGGATAAATTACAAATACACCTCCTAACGTTTGATTAAAATACGAATTGGCCCCTGTGGTTTTGGAAATTACATTCCACTCCCTAAGATTTTCAATTTCATAACAAATCGCCACTTTTATTAATAAATTATCAAGTCAATTAACAGTTTTTAATGATGTTATGTTTCAATTAATAATTTAGGTAATTTTATTATTGTATAAGAGAGCAATTATGAATTTCATTTTTTCAGTTAATTCTATTTAAAAAAAAAATTATGACAAGGGGGCATCCGTAATTTTTCAAATCACAGAAAATAATCTGTATTTTAAAGAAACCCTAGGGGGTGTATTTGTAATTTACCTAATTTTTTATTATTGGCTATGGATTATGGAGATTTTAGTTTGAAGATAACATTTTACATAGTTTATGGGCAAAAGTCCCAAATTTATGAAAACCCTAGTTGTCAAATTTGGAGAAAATATGAAATTGATTTCAAATCTTTAAATTCCAAAAATTGAAACTCAGGTAAGTTTTCATAAATATATATATATATATATATATAAAACACGTATCTCATTTAGCTCTTTCATGCCTACTATAACTAGTTATTTCGATTTTCTACTGGCGGCTTCAACTATAAGCCTAGCTTTATTTATTGGTCTGAGCAAGATACGACTTATTCGAAATTAATTGAATGAACAATTCATAAAAAGAAATCTTTCTGTGAGATTCTAGGTATTCTATAGTTCCTTCACGTGTCAATTGCCAATTCTTGGTCATTGAGATTCACAGGCGATTCGGATGTTTATTTAGGGAACCCTCTCTTTTTTCCCCTTTTAAACAAATCGAAATGATTGAAGTTTTTCTATTTGGAATCGTGTTAGGACTAATTCATATTACTTTGGCTGGATTATTCGTAACTACATATTTATAATACAGACGCGGTGATCAGTTGGATCTTTGATTAATTAACATTTTTCTTTTTACTTCCTCCATTTTTTTAATTCGCAGGAGGTAAAATTAAGGTTGCTATTCAAGTTAGTAAAGTTATTTCATTGTAATTAGACCTAATAAGAACGGAATCACGCTCTGTAGGATTTGAACCTACGACATCGGGTTTTGGAGACCCACGTTCTACCGAACTAAACTAAGAGCACTTTCTTATCACAGTAGATATGACTATAAAGAAAAGGATTCTTTTTGTACCCCCAATATATCTTGTATGCATATAGTACCATAAAATGAAAGATTATGTATGTTCAATTTGAATCGATCTCAATGGATCCCTTGTTACAGCCTAGAGGAGAAAAATAGGTAGGGATAACAGGATTAGAACCCGTGAATTTTTTTACCCAAAACAAAGGCGCTATAGCGATCCCGATTGTCCTTTTACTGTTCTGTTGTATTCCGGACTCGGTTCCATGATGTTGGTGGTGGTATACCTTGTTGTCATCCTTTAATTCCGCTTGAGTGAGTTTTAGGATGTATTGGGCAGAGTTGTTACAGGTTGGTTAGGCTTTGGTTTCAATTCTTTGTTGCCCAATTTTTAGGAGGTCCGCTCGAGCGGGTCTTCTTGCGCTCGAGCGGAGATTGCACACTCTCAGTATTTTGGTGCTCTGTAGAACTTCTGCAGGCATGTTTTTCACGCTCGAGCGGGTTTCTTTGCGCTCGAGCGGTGGCGCTCGAGCAGGTACTCTGGCGCTCGAGCGGGTAGTACTTTTTTATGTAAGTTCTAGGAGGGGGAAATATACGCTCGAGCGGACTGGTTTTCGCGCTTGAGCGGACTGGTTTTCGCGCTCGAGCGGATGTACTTTATTCTTGTGTCTTGGCGCTCGAGCGAGCCTTCTTGCGCTCAAGCGTACCTAGTTTTTTGTTCTTGACGCTCGAGCGTCGTGTTCTCCGCTCGAGCGGGAATGTCGTATATCAGTTGGTAGCTGGGCATTTAAAAATCACTTTTTACATTCTCCCTCTCTCTCTTACTTTCTAAAAAGACATTTTGAGAGTTCTTCTCTCTAGAAACTCCCTTCTCTCTAGGGTTTGATCTAGTTAGAGTGTTTCCTTTTCCTTCGGCCTTTGTAAAAGTTGGGTTGATCGTCGAGGGCTACACATTGATCCGAGAATATTGAGTTTTGGAGCATGTTGAGTTTCTTCACCTTCTTTCCTTGAGCTCTGAATTTGAGGTAGGGATTCCTACTCACTCTTATGGGTTTTAACCTAAATTTTGAGCTTATTGTTTAAATGGTTGATTTTGAGACTGAGGGTTTCAAAATGTGTTAAAGAGGGTTTTGTGATTTTGGGCTCATAATATGTATTTTGGGTTTCAGAATGATGATATAGTTGTTGGTTGGTGATATTTGATCTTTTGAGTTGATATTGAGAGTTGGGGGAAAAAGCCCTAATTTGTTGTTTAAATTAATTGGTATAATTAATTTGGGAAAATTGTAGCTATATGGAATTGAGTTGGAAATAATGAAATTGGTTCATTATATGGTTGAATAGTGGAGTTAGATTTATTAATCGCTCACTTTTGAAAACATTGATATTTTATCTGTTGGAGCTTTTATTATCTGTTTAGAAATAATTGCTTGGGCTACCGGTGGAGGGTAGTTTTGATTGTTGTAGACAATGCATGATGATTACGCAAACTAAAACTAATCAATTGGATATGTCATAGAGTATGACGATTGATAGAATACATTAACGTTATGTATTGATTGATTGTGTATATGACCTTTGTGTATATACGTTGTGTGTGTGGGAGGAGATAGGGGATGTACTCCACGGTTTAAAGGAAGATAGGGGATGGACCTCTAAACCGGATGTTGTTTGGAAGGAGATAGGGGATGGACTCCACTGATACAGCTCATATGCTTGTTAGATAATGTGTTGATATAGCTCATATGCTTATCTTTGGAAGTGTTGATATAGCTCATATGCTTATCTTTGGAAGTGTTGATATAGCTAATATGCATATCTGTTGAAATGTGGATACAGCTTGTATGCTTATCTGTTGAGATGTTGATACAACTAGTATGTTTATCTATCGTAAAAATGGGAAATGTTTAATATGAGTCACTGTCTCATATAAGTGGTTGGCCAGGTTCTGAGCCGTTGATGTAAATTGTGAAATTGATAAGAAATGGAAACTGAAATAAAACATGAACATAGTGGTCATGAAATAGAAATGGGTTATGAATTGATTTATGAAAATTGAACATTTATCAATTACTAATGTCTTAGTCATTGCCCATACTGTGTTTAGCATATCTCTACTGGGCGTTGGCTCACCCTTTATGGGACATTATTTTCAGGTACATGTAGTATGCCACCTCCAAGGACATAGTTTGGATGATGATGAGAGTTAAAGACTCTTCTTTTTGTTTATTTTGTTTGTATTACATGTATATCAAGCCAAGGGCTTATTTTATATAGAGTTAGTACTCTTCTTTTGTGTAACCAGGTGTTGACTTAGAAAGCTGTAAGCCCATAGGGCATTTGCTTTTGTTGTTAACATGTAATACAGTTGTAAGAATTACTCTGATGAATAGAAATGGTTGCTTTCTTTTATATCAATGCATGTCTAAAGTGTTGGGTTTTATGTATTATTTTTGAGGGCGTTACAACTTGGTATCAGAGCGTACCGGGTTCGAATACTTTGGGTATGTGGGAAGTGATTAGGATCACAATGGGTTTGTCTTGCTTGATAGAGACTCAGATGTAGTGTCATATGCTATGTGCTTAATTGATAACATGCTTATATGACTATGTGGGTATAGAATGTAGTTTCTAGGATGTTGATTGGATCCTTGGGTTTCTGGGAGTCTTGTTGGAAAAGCACTTGATCAATGCTGTTTCTAACCGGAACTCTAGTAACGCCTCGGGACTATCATTATCCGGAAATGAAATTCGTAAGTGCTTATGTGTTTATGTGCTTACGTGGAGTGAATTACAATTGTCCATGTATTAGGACGCGAGTGTTTAGTTTTGGCACATTTATGAATGTGCTAACGTTCTTCGTTACCTTTATTAGGATGTCAGGATGAGGACGTGGTAGACGAGGCAGGCGTGGTAGGCAGGAGATGTCTTTACCGGATGATATTCCGGCACAGCAAGAGAGGGTTGGCCAGACAAAACAAAAACTAGTTAGAAACAATGCATGATCCTAACTATGTTAAGATGCCTAATGCAACAGATGCAACATGAAATTAATAGGCTCGGCTACTACAATGGCATATGAATGCAACGATTTGATACACGTATTCAAAGAAGTATTGAAATATGATGTAGTTTGAATGATGAGTCGAGCTTTGGTGTATGCAAGACAAATGAATGATGCAACATGCAAGCATAAGGTATGCTAATCGAAACATAATCCCTAATCTAACCATCGAAAGCAGATAAATAAAATGGAGAAAGACGTAGGGTTGGAAGACATGCACACACGCACGCACACACGCACGCACACTTATTACAACATTGCGTTCTCACGAAAGAGGGTCCGAATGAATAAGCTAAGCTACACCAAGCTAAGCTAATTATTACAAAACGAAACTAATTAACTATTCTAGTTAACTAATTATTACAAACCATTTGAATAACTAGCTATGCTAAGCTAATTAAAACAATTAAACTAATTAACTGTCTAAACTAATTAAATAATTACAACACTTAACACTTATATGAATAAAGCGAATAAATGGCCTCGGGGCGAGGGATGCATGCATGCTCAGTTGCTCCACCCGAAAATGCCATTGCCTTGCCATTAGATGCCTCTGTTTGCACTCATTTGATCTTGGAAAATTACACCAACTTCCAGATTGCCTTTGCTCCAACACAGAAACACACTTGAACAAAAATTCACTGGCGGCTGGTTGGCCACCTTAACTGGCCGGTCGGCTAGTTTAAGGGGCCGATCGGCTACCCCCATTTTCTGGACTTTTGTTTTTGCTGCAATAGAGAGCAACAGAGGCAAAACAAAGCATTTTTAAGGAATGTGTGTACTGCTACACTCCTTATCATTTCTCAAGCTCAAAGAAGTGTAGCTCTTGGCTCTCAAGCCATCAACCAAGCATTTTCAATGCATAATGGCCAAAGAACCAAGCTTGTACTAGGTCAATGAATGCACAAATAAGACTTGAAGGACCACCACCCTATCACGCATGATCAAGGGTGTCGGTGACCAAGAAAAGTGGCACGTTTCATCACTTTGAGTATGAAACGTCCCATTTTTCTTGTGTTTGGATTAACGTCCGATCCAAACATATGCAATGCAACACAAATATGCTTATGTTGCTCAAGTTTTACTTGGTTCATTTTGTTTATACATTTTACATTACAAAATCATTCTTTAACCGGTTAAGTCCAAAGTGAGAGTCCTCTAATTGGAAAGAGGGCTTAAGCCACAAGTACCTTAAGCATGAAAGAGGTCTCGTGCTGTTGATTAGTAGAAACCCTCAAGAGAGGATTAAAACCATTAGGCATGAGAGCCTCAATTTCACACTCAAGCCAACAAGGGGCTCACGGCCACTTTCAAAACAAAGTAAAAAGTGAAGAATTGAGGGAGGTTATAGATATTTCAGTGCTGAAATGACATGCAAAAAGACACTAAATCATGTAAGCAACACATGCAAGACATGCTAAGAGCCTAAAACACTACAACAAAATGCACATTTGGCGACCAAAATTGGCAACTAAAAAAAATTTAGTCGCCAAAAGTTATGGAATTGGCGACTAACATTTTTTTAGTTGCCAAAAGTAAAATAATATAGCTACAAATTTTTTTTAGTCGGGGTATATTCATTATTGGCGACTAAAAAAAAATTTAGTCCTTAAAAATGCCAGAATTGGCGACAAAAAAAAACTTTCGTTATATATTGACTTTTGGCTACTAAAATATTTAGTTGCCGAATGAAAAATAAAAAATTTATTATTTCTCTTTGGCGACTAAAGTTTTAGTCGCCAAAAGCTTATTTTCAGCGACAAAAAAAAAATTAGTCGCTATATGTTGACTTTTGGCTACTAAAATATTTAGTCGCCGAATAGAAAATAAAAAAAAAAATTTCTCTTTGGCGACTAAATTTTTAGTCGCCAAAAACTTACTTTTAGCAACAAAAAATTATTTTAGTCGCCTTTAGCTGACAAAAAGTAATTTTTTATTTATTTTTTAATCTTTGGTAACCTATCTTCAGCGACTAAAATTTAGTTGCCAGATCTGTTCAAAATTTTACTGGGAAAAATTTCATATTGGCGCCTAAATTTTCGCCCAAATCTATTACTTCTTCACACGGTTCTTTCTCTCTCTTGCTCTCCTGCTGTCTCTCTCTCTCTCACATAGAGAATCAATCACTCGTACTACCCTCTCGGCTCCCTCGATTCGATTGTGAACCCCGTTCAACCCACCTTGGCCACGGAGGACATGGGAGCCGGACGCTTCACACTGAACATTTCTAGGGTTAATGGGTCGGTGGCAATCGATACAGGAATCATTCATGGGTTAGAGTCGAATGTGATTAGTTCAAGAAATCCGATCTGAAGCGGCTGGGAATGGCGTACAGAGATTCGTTCTTGCTCTTTGTTGTACAGCATTGTATCTATAGGTACGAGATTGATCATTTCTCATCATAATTATTAATTTTTTCTTTCTTTTTTTATGAGTTTGTTTGTGTATTTTTGCGATTGATTATCATATGAGTAATTGAATTTGGGGCTACAAAATTATTCAATTGAAGTCGAATGTGATTCCACTCCTTGTTCATGGGTTGGAGTTGAATGTGACTCCAATCATCACCACAACCACTTTGTAGTTTCTTTAAACCTCTCTAGTTTTCAAATATTGGGTCGATTAGGACCTGAGATAGCTGAATTGACCCAATTGAAGTCCATTGATTTCAGCAACAATGGCTTCACAGGCTCAATCCCTTATGAATTAGGTAATTGTAGTCTCATTGAATACTTAGAACTCTCCCAAAACAGCTTCACTGGTGATATACCAGAGAGCTTTGGGAATTTGCTGAATTTGAGATTCATAAACTTGTATTCTAATTTCATGAAAGGTTCAATCCCTGAATCTCTGTTTCGAATCCCACATTTGCATACTATTTGGCTCGATGCGAATGAACTTAACGGTTCGATCCCATTGAATGTTGGCAACATGAGTGAGATTTCATCTCTTTGGCTGTATGGTAATTGAGAGGGAGTTTTTATGTGCATTAGGGCCGAGCTAGGCCAAGGCGTGGTAATGGGCCGTTCTGTGGGCCGCGGTAAAAAGGGCTGAGTGAAAAGGCATTGTAGTTAGCTCGGTCCAAATATGGTTACAGTCACCACGGTCGAAGTGGTAATTAGCTTGGTCATAGTATTTGGAACGGAGGTATTATGGCTTTTTATGGTGGACCTTGCTCTGGTTAGCACGGTCAGAGCTTGCTGTAGTTAGCTCAGTCTCAACGGACAAAACCGAGGTACAAGTGAACAAGAGCCAAGCTATGAGTTGCATGTGAAGGTGCTAAATTGAGTATGACAAAGAGATATTGTTAGCTCGGTTATATTGTCATCCCACCGAGGTAAAACCATCTCACTTGGTTCAAGCAGTGAGGGGGGTGTTGGAGGATAAGTATTATCTTTTAGGAGTGTGATTCCTAGGAGGACTCTACATGGAGGAATAAGAGTCCTACTAGGATTGTGCCACGCGGAACCTACAAAAGCCCACAACATAACCTATGTACAGGTAACACAACTTTGATTCTCAAAATACACAGAGCTTTTGTCTGTTTGTCTATTTTTGTTGACTTAGGCATTAGAGAGGTATCCGACACACATCCGCCAGCTAGCTCACGTTTGTGTTTTTAGGGAGTAAAGCGACGACATTTGGAGGAGTGCAAACTTGATCAACAGGATTATACAAGAAGATTATTTCGTGCTCATACAATTGTGTCGGATACCTTTCCGATGCCTAAGTCAGCAAAAATAGACAAATAAACAAAAGGTCTGTGTATTCCAAGAATCAAAGTTGTGTTATCTGTACATAGGTTATGTTGTGAGCTTTTGTAGGTTCCACGTGGCACAATCCTAGTAGGACTCTTATTCCTCCATGTAGAGTCCTCCTAGGAATCACACTCCTAAAAGATAATACTTATCCTCCAACACCCCCTCACTGCTTGAACCAAGTGAGATGGTTTTACCTCTGTGGGATGACAATATAACCGAGCTAACAATATCTCTTTGTCATACTCAATTTAGCACCTTCACATGTAACTCATAGCTCAGCTCTTGTTCACTTGTACCTCGATTTTGTCCGTTGAGACTGAGCTAACTACAGCAAGCTCTGATCGCGCTAACCAGAGCAAGGTCTACCATAAGAAGCCATAATACCTCGGTTCCAAATACTATGACCGAGCTAATTACCACTTCGACCATGGTGATTGTAATTATATTTGGACCGAGCTAACCACAAGGCCCTTTCACTCAGCCCTTTTTACCGCGGCCCACAGAACGGCCCATTACCATGCCCCATTGCCACGCCTTGGCCTAGCTCGGCGTTAATGCACATAAAAACTCCCTCTCAACTACCCCTTAATTCCATCTGCGTAGCATGATTGGGACTACTTGTTACCAGCCAAGCTAAAACTTTAGACTATCAACCGAGCTAGGTTATCGCCGGGCTACCGATTGGTTCGATCAAAAAACGTCTTTTCAGTCGCTGTAAAACTGAATCGCTTACGATTCCCTTGGACACGTGGCAAGTTTTTATTGGTTAATTACAGCTGCCATAACTGCCCTCGTACCTCGCAAAATTTGAACAGTCCCGCCCAAACTCATGCCTTTACACAAAACAAAACCCTACTTTTCGAAAAACATATCATTATTCATTTTCCCTCTCTCTTTCCCTCTGAGTCTTCATTCTTACAACCCTAGCACCTGCCAAGCTCGTATTTTTGCTGGTATTGTTTTCACCTTCGGTTCCTTCATTTTGAACTGGTACGTGACTCAAATCTTCTTCTTTTTCGTTCATTTTGCATTGTATTGTAATACATAGCATAGTATATATGTTTCTTAAAAACACTTTCTTGTAGTTTCCATGGGAAATAACCACTTTGTTCCATAAACCATGTAATAGACCCACTGGATTCACAACCAATCTGAGAAACAACACTTTTGATCCAAAATAATACTTCAACCGAACTAGGAACTTGTTTCTATTAGGTGTGAGCCTAGCCAAACTGGATAACTCTTCTAATAACTGAACTAAAACTTCATGCCATACCTGTAGTTTCAATCGGTCTAAGAACCTTCTACTTCATTTAACCGAGCTAGGGAACTGTTTGGATTAGGTTTGCGCACTATCGAACTAGAAAGCCTTAACCAATGACCGAGCTATAACTTAGGGCCAAACCAGCTCTCTAATTTAGTCGGATCAAGAATGTGCTGCACCCTAAGATTCAACCAGGCTACGAGCCTTTTATTCCGCTTAACTGAGCTAAAGTCCTTCGCTCCAACCAAGCTAAGAACGGATAGTATCCCACGTAGCCGAGCTAGGATTCTATTTATTTTGCCTTTGCTTCTTTTAGCACGGTCCAACAATCTGGGCTTAACACTTTTCATCTCCACTTTGCAGACTGACTAGGTTGGCCAGGCGCACCTTTGCACGCTCAACCGAGATACTGAAGGTCATCTCAATACCGAGCTAGCACTCCGAGCTAAATTATACATAATTTAAGTCCACATGGGGAAGTATCGATTTTTAGTGAACTCTCTAGGGGCTATTTCCGAATTCCGCAAGGACTACAACATCCCTAATGACGTCCACCTTTCACTGGCCGAGCTAGACACAACTCCATGGGGAAAACAGGGCTTCGTTCCCTTCACTGTCCTTTCCATTGTAGAAGCCGAACTCCGATTCCCTGTTCCACCCCTCCTTTGTGAATTTTTAAGGCAGACTAGAATATGCCCAACCCAACTCAGTACCAATTCTTATAGAATAATAAATGGCATCGCCGAGCTAAACCGCCGGCTTGGCCTCAACCTCGGTCTAGCCAAGTTGTTTCACCAATATTCATTAGGCCAGAACGAAGACGGCTGGGTATACTATTTAAGAATAAGACGCCACCGAGAGAAAATAATAAAGAACACTCTAGATAAAGATGTAAACGATGACAACTTTTTCTGGGTTTCTGGTAACTTCGAAGACCAGGAAGCCTAGATATCGGGCGACCGAATTAACTGGAATAAGGGAGTAGCTGGTATGAATACCTCGGCTCAGTTTCATGCATTTTTTATTTCGTTGGTCACATTCTGAATTGTACTAACCGTTGTCTTTTTCCTTTATGCAGATTTGAACCATCTAAAGTCACTGTATAGTTACCCCAACCTAGACGTACTCCGCGCCGCGCTTCGATATCCCGAATGAGGTTGGGCCCAGCTATTCAATTTCGAACTGACATACAGATACAGCAGCAGGAGGAAGACCAGGGTGACAGATTTCCTCTTGGAACTCTTACCAGAACCAGACCTAACACTACCTCAAATCAATTTGATCCCACTAACAGAAGAGCAAGAGATGGCTAAAAACAGAGCTGTCTGTGCCCTTATTACCGAGACGAATCAGGCCGAGGTACCCCAAGCCGGCCAAACACAAGAGGCCGTGGTGGCTCTTCCAAAAGCCCAGCCTTCATCATCTCGGCCAAGTAAGCGTGCTCGCACTTCCTTAACCAAGCCACGCCTTGCTGACGAAGAAGACACCATACTTCCTCAATCCACCCAGCTAAGCCCAGAACCAGTGCGTTCAAACCGGGCTAGCACTTCAGAATGGGTGCCCAAGATCACATACAAGAACCGAGCTATTACTAGCACTGATTAAGGCCGAAATGTACATCATTGAGACCGTTAATTAGAATCTCTTAATTTCACTTATTGGTCAAACTGTATACTTTATGTGTGTTGAGTGTCAATTAGGTTGTACATCGTCAGAGCATAAAATGGGCAAAAAGATAGAATTTGGACAGAGTTGACTTTTCCGCACGTGCGTTGACTTTTTCCGCACGTGCGTTGACTTTTTCTGGGAAAGTCAAACCGACGTTTTAAACCTGTTTGGACGAGATTGGAAGTATAAAAAGGCAAGTAAAAGGCTGGATTAGGATTCGGAAGTTGTTTTGACCTAAAGGGAGAGGCTAGGGTTTGGAAAGGAAGAGAAACAAAAGCTCCGAGATGTCTCCCATGGTGGTTCCTTCTCCTTCTACCTCCTTCCACTCCTCCATGAGTGGCTAGTCGTCTTTTCTAGGGTTTTGATGAAACCCTAGTCGTGTAATTATTTTGTTTTCTTTTTGATCTTTAATTATGTAAAGGTTTAAACATTTGTATGGTGATTTAAAAGTTTCTTTATTATATTTTGCATTATCTCTTCGAATATTTGACTTTCTGTGATTGTTGAATATTATCCATACATGAGTTTTCTATTCCTTCACATTCAAGGTATGAGATGAACAATGCTACGAGGAACGAGTCGCATCACTACCTTAGTTTAGAGTGAACGATTCGTATTACTTGAGATGGTTCGTGCTCGTACATTGAACCATAGCATAATCGATTTCAATTGGAAACCCTAATTATGTGGTTAGTGGTGAATTCTCTACCCTTGGATTTTTCCCCCAATTCAGTAAACCCAATTTCATTTATTATTGATAATTTAATTCCTTAGTTTAATTTATTCGTTATTAAATTAGGTTATAAACAACCAATCTTTTTATCAAAATTAATTTAGGAATTTGACAATTAAATTAGTTTAATTTCACAATAGTTCATGTGGATCGATACCTGGACTTGCCATTATTCTGATTGAATTTGGTATAGTTTAGTATTTAATTTTGGTGTGTTCAACAACCCATCAAATTTTGACCAACAAGTGAAGTTAAGAGATTCTAATTAACGGCCTCAAGAACCGAGCTATTACTAGCACTAACTCGGTGGTCGCAGAAAAAGACTATTCGCTGGCGTTTAACCTCGCCAAGAGCATATGCCTGCCAGCCGATATGGAGCATCATGACCATCTCACCGAGCTGAAAGCCATTCGCTCATCAACAAAATCGATGGTGCTGGTAAGTTTCTTCTTTGGCTTGTCTTTCTAATTGGTACATCTGTTAGCGAGGTTTTACTAATAACTGTTCTCCCTGCTTTGTAGGCCTTGCAAAAGAACCACCTCGCTCACAAGCGAGTTTTGGAGCTTCGTAAGACAGCTCGACTAGCCGTGGCAGATGCCAACGCCAGGACAGCCGAGCTACAAGAGGCAAAGGAAAAAATGATCGGGCTTGAGTCTGAAGTTGCCCGACTTACCAAGCTAGTAAATACGGCGAAGGCTGATAAACAAAGGGCCTTGGCCGAGCTAAAGGACCGCTATCTAGGCTAAGGTCGAGAAGAAGAAAAACACCGAGATAACTGAGCTTGAGAAAAAGATGGAGGACGCGGAAGACCGCGGTTACAAGGAATGCGAAGCCACATACGTCTTGCAGTATGAAGCTGCCAAATACATTTTCTTCAAGTGTGGGTGGAAGGCAGCCGTCCTTAAGCTCGGTCAAGGAGAAGAAACCAAGGTATTCCAGAATCCCCCTCCTTACTTCATCCCGAGCTATATAACGGAGTATGCCAACGCTATTCAGCAAAAATTTCTTCAAGTTGAGGAAGAAAAAGAGTCCCCAGAAGCCAACAATGCCCCGGTCGTCGCCAATGATCCTGTTGTTCAGTCAGCTCGGGTGGAGCCATCGGTGGAAGACTTGGTTGAAAATGTGATCGAGCTACCTACTGAAACCGGGCTTCGAGTTGTTCTGGATGCGGATCTTGACGACCTTTTTGCTTGATCCTGTATGTTCTTCTTTTTACTTTTAGAAAGAATGTGTAACCGGGCTAAAGTCCCACTTCTTGTAACTTTGACTTGAATTTTGAATGAAATCTTCTTTTGTTTTCCTCGACTGTTTGTTCGATTTACTCCATGCTTGCATTTATTTTCTACTATGATTTGTGTGAAGTATAATATTTTCTGGCCAAGATACCTATATCGGTCTTCACCTTGTAATCTGTTTGGTCATACCTGCCAACTCTCTTTAGCCTAGATCCTTATCTCGGCTGAAGAGAGATAAATGTTGGGTATCCCTGCCAACCTCTTCAGCCTAGATCTTTATCTCGGCTGAAGAGCACTGAATGTTGGTTATTCCTGCCAACCTCTTCAGCCTAGATCCTTATCTCGGCTGAAGAGCACTGAATGTTGGCTATTCCTGCCAACCTCTTCAGCCTAGATCCTTATCTCGGCTGAAGAGCAATAAATGTTGGTTATTCTAGCCAACCTCCTCAGCCTAGATCCTTATCTCGGCTGCAGAGTAATAAATGTTGGTTATTTCAACCAATCCACTCTTCAGCCTAGATCCTTATCTCGGCTGAAGAGTACTCAAAGTTGGTTATTCCAGCCAACCACTCTTCAGCCTAGATCCTTGTCTCGGCTGGAGAGTACTCAAAGTTGGTTATTCCAGCCAACCACTCTTCAGCCTAGATCCTTATCTCGGCTGAAGAGTACTAAATGTTGGTTATTCCTACCAACCTCTTCAGCCTAGATCCTGATCTCGGCTGAAGAGAGCTCAATGTTGGTTATCCCTGCCAACCTAGAGCCAAGTGTTTGGTTATTCCTGCTAAACTTCTTCAGCCTAGATCCTGATCTCGGCTGAAGAAAGCTCAATGTTGGTTATTCCTGCCAACCTAGAGCCCAGTGTTGGTTTTTCCAGCCAACTTTTTCAGTCTAGATCCTGATCTCAGCTGAAGAGAGATAGGTGTTAGTTTCTCCAGTCAACCTCTTCAGCCTAGATCCTGATCTCTGCTGAAAAGAGCTCAATGTTGGTTATTCCTGCCAACCTAGAGCCAAGTGTTTGGTTATTCCTGCCAAACTTCTTCAGCCTGGATCCTGATCTCGGCTGAAGAGAGCTTAAGGTTGGTTATTCCTGCTAACCTAAAGCGAAGTGTTGGTTATTTTGGCAAACTCTTTTTTCATTGCCCTTAGCTCACTAAAAATGCTTGTACAGAAGAAAACAATTATGCTGAAAAGAAAACTACTTGCATTATTGAAAAAAAAGAAAAATTACAAGTACTTTAAAGAAAAGCTAAAAATAAAATAGTTTGAGATTGGCAGTGTTCCATGGCCTGGGAACAGCCTTGCTGTCTCCATCTTTCAAATGATATGCCCCTTTTCCTGCTAGGCCAACCATTTTGTATGGTCCTTCCCAATTAGGCCCTAACTTGCTATCTCCAGGTACTAGAGTATTTCCCATTACTTTGCGCAGCACCCAATCTCCAATCTTGAATTGCTTTAGATATACTGTCTTGTTATATTTTCTGGATAACTCTTGTTGGTATGAGGCGATGTGAACCAGTGCTCTTCCCCTTCTCTCTTCTGCAAGGTCGAGTTCCAAGGTTATGGCTTCTCTATTTAAATCAGGTTCAAAGTTTTCACTTCTAATAGTGGGGAGGCCTACTTCTAGTGGGATTACAGTCTCCATGCCAAAGGTCAAGGAAAAAGGTGTTTCTCCGGTTGACCGCCGAGGTGTGGTATGGTAAGCCCATAAAACATGAGGAAGCTCCTCAGCCCACTTGCATTTTGCCTTCTCTAGCCTTTTCTTCAATCCATCTAAGACGACTTTGTTTGATGCTTCTGCCTGGCCATTTGCTTGGGGGTATGCTGGTGTAGAGTTGTAGAATTCTATCTTGTACTCCTCACAAAAGCCTCTAAAAATTTTGCCATCAAACTGAGTGCCGTTGTCTGATATTAGAGCCTTGGGTATGCCAAACCGAGTGATGATATTCTGTCAGACAAACTTCTTCACATCTTTTTCTTTTATTGAGGCGAGTGCTTCTGCTTCCACCCATTTTGTAAAGTAGTCTGTTGCTGTAAGAAAGAACTTTCTGTTTCCGGGCGCCATTGGAAGTGGTCTTACTATGTCCAAGCCCCACATTGTGAAGGGCCATGGGCTAGTTAATGGTAGAAGCTCTCTGGCTGGTTGATGTATTTGGTGTGCGAACTTCTGACATTTCTCACACTTCTTGACATACTTCTCTGAATCTGCTTGCATGTAAGGCCACCAATATCCTTGCGAAATTGCTCTGTAGGCCAATAATCTTCCCCCTTGGTGGCTTCCGCATACGCCTTCGTGTATCTCGAACAGGAATGCCTCGACCTTGCTGGGATGGACACATTTCAAGTAAGGTCCTATGAAGGATTTTTTGTACAAGGCCATTGATGGGGAGAGCCAAAATCGCTGTGACTTTGCTCTGATCTTGTTGGATTCTTTCTTCTTTTCAGGTAAGACGCCGTCTTTTAAGAACACTATAATGGGATCCATCCATGAAGGGCCTAGTTCGGCGCAATATACCTCAGTTACTTCGGATTCTTCAATGCTTGGTCTTGGTAAGAAGTCAATCAGTAATGGATGTGGGATGGATGTCTCTGCCATCGAAGCAAAGCCTGCTAGTTCGTCTGCTCTACTGTTTTCTTCCCGGCCGATCTGCACTATTCGCACTTCTTCGAATTTCATGATTTCCCTTTTGACTAACTCTTGATACTTTGCCATCCCCTCATCTTCTGTTTCGTAGTCGCCTGAAATCTGGTTTACTACTAGCTGGGAGTCACTGTAAACCATTAGCTCGGTGGCCTGGATGAAGAGTGCTGATTTTAGGCCTGCTAAGAGTGCTTCATACTCCGCCTCATTGTTTGATGCTGGGAAGCCAAGGTTGACTGTTTGTTCCATTATTAGGCCATCTGGTGAGATGAGGACTATGCCAAGTCCTGCACCATGCCTATTGGATGCTCCATCCACGAAGAGCTTCCACATCTCTCCAACAAATAGTTTCCAGCAAGTGGTGGGGTCGGATGATGTCTTGGGGTCATGAGTGTTGTTTTCTTCCAAGTCCCTAGCTGCTGTTAGGGTTTGCTTTTTATTTTCTGACTGCCCCAAGTCTTCACTTGTCGATGAGTCCTCACTGGGAATGGCATGGTTTATTCCTCCCTTTTGATCTTCAAGCCTGTGTGGTTTGCAATGTAGCTGGGTATCCTGAATTAGAGGTTGCGCATTTTCTGCGGCATTTTCTGTCCTTATTCCTGTCGTACCAATCAAGTCAACTGAGCAGATGTGATGACGTCCTAGTGTGAACTCTGCCACAAAGTTTGTCAAAGCTTGGGCTTTTATTGCGGTTCTGGGTTGAAACTTGATATCAAATTGTCCCAATTCCACCGCCCATTTCAAGATTCGCCCAGAAAAGTTTGCCCTTTCAAACATGGCTTTTAAGGGAAAAACAGTTATGACGATTATGGTGTGAGCGTGGAAGTAATGCGACAACTTTCTTGAGGCCATCATCAAGGCTAAGGCCAGTTTTTCCAATGGTAGGTACCTGGTTTCTGCGCCTAGCAAGGTTTTGCTAACATAAAAGATGGGCAGGTATTGGATTTCTTCTGCTCTGACCAACACTGCACTGACTGCGTGCTGTGATACTGCTAGGTACAAAAAGAGCTCTTCTCTAGGTACCAGGGTTACTAGCAATGGGAGAGAAGACATGTACTCTTTTAGGCTTTCTAGGGTGCGATCGCATTCTTCATCCCACTCAAATTTGGCCTTCAAAGCTTGGAAAAATGGTCGACATCTGTTTGATGACCGACTTATGAACCGGTTGAGTGCGGCAGCTAGGCTAGTGAGATGCTGCACCTCTTTTATTGTGTTGGGCCTGTCTAGATCCTGGATTGCTTTGATCTGAGAAGGGTCTACTTCTATACCTCGGTTGGTTACCAGAAAGCCTAGGAATTTGTCTGAACCTACGCCGAATGCACATTTGGATGCATTTAGGCGCAACTTATTCTTCTTCAGAATTTAGAACATCTCATCTAGGTCCCTGAGATGGTCCTTCTCATTCTTGCTTTTGACCACCATGTCATCTATGTAGGCCTCCATTGTTCTGCCTAACAATGGTTTAAACATCTTGGTGACCATTCGTTGGAATGTTGCCCCTGCGTTTTTTAGGCTAAAGGGCATGACCTTGTAACAATACAATCCTTTAGGCGTTGTACAGGATATGACCTCCTGGTCTGGTTCATACATAGCGGTTTGATGGTAACCTCTGTACGCATCAAGGAAGATAAGTTGATTGTGCCCTGCCGTCAAGTCTACCAGTTGGTCTATCCGTGGTAGGGGAAAGCTGTCTTTTGGGCATGCCTTGTTGACTATTTTGTAGTCCACGCAGACTTCCCATTTTCCATTCTTCTTTGGTACTACTACGGTATTGGAGATCCATTTGGGGTAATGCGCTTCTCTGATAGCTCCTGTCTCCAGCAAGTTTTCCACTTCTTCCGCCACTATCTCGACATGGTGGAGTGCTGATCTGCGAGTGCGCTGTATAATTGGTCTGGCAGTTGGGTGGACGTTCAGTTGGTGACAGATGAAGTTTGGGTCAATGCCAGGCATGTCATACGGTGTCTAGGCAAACACTTCGATGTTAGAGGTTAAGAATTCCATGACCTCTATTCTCTCAGTGCTGGACAAAGACGAGCCGAGCAAAAAGAACTTTTCTAGGTCTTTTTCATCTATCCTTACCTGTACCAAGTCTTTCACTGCCTTTTGTTCAGCTACCTTGCCAACATCCACAAACAGTTTATTGCTCTCGGGCTCTTCCACCATATGTACATACCTTTTTGCAGCGCGGCTGCCATTTACTATGACGAAGTACTATTTTGACATAATTTAGTCTCTAAAGACCTCTTCAATTACTCCGGCTTCGTTAGGGAACCGCAATACTTGATGGTAGGTTGAGGCTACCGATCGCATAGCGTGCAACCATGTCCTTCCTAAGATTATGTTGCAGGTGGAAGAGACTTTCAATGTCCCGAATTCCACCTATTTTGTCATGGTTCCTACTTTGACTGGGAGGATTATCTTGCCCACTGGCCACTCTGGCATTGAGTTGAATCCGATCAGGGGAGATGTTGCAGGTGCCAAGTCTTTATCCTCCAGTTTTAGTTGTTTGAAGGTTTCGTAATACATTATCTTACATGAGCTTCCTTGGTCGATCAAAATCCGTTTGACGTCGAAATTCTTAACGCGTAGAGTGATAACCAGTGCATCATTGTGAGGGCAATATATCCTTACTAAATCTTTGTCTAAAAAGGATATGACATTTATGACATTTGTGGCCTCTGTTCTCCCCTTTTTGATAGCAGGTTGTGCACTTAATACCTCCTTTAAGTGCTCAGCCTTTTTGATCATTCCTCTTAGCTCACATACCCGGCCAGGTTCGAATACTCCATGTATTACGTTAATTACACCTTGAGGTGGGGCGTCAACCGGCATTCCGTTTGGGTTGTTGTGGTTTTGGGGGATTGGCTGTGTCCCCTTTTCTATGTACTGGTCCAGGTGCCCAGCTGCCACTAACTCCTCCAAATGCTGCCTCAATGGCATGCAATTTTTAGTGCGGTTGTTAGAAAAGTTATCCAGTTTGGCTAGGCTCACACCTAATACAAACAAGTTCCTAGTTCAGTTGAGTATTATTTTGGATCAAAAGTGTCGTTTCTCAGATTGGTTGTGAATCCAGTGGGTCTATTACATGGTTTATGGAACAAAGTGGTTATTTCCCATGGAAACTACAAGAAAGTGTTTTTGAGAAACATATATACTATGCTATGTATTACAATACAATGCAAAATGAACGAAAAAGAAAAAGATTTGAGTCACGTACCAGTTCAAAATGAGGGAACCAAAGGTGAAAACAATACTAGCAGAAACATGAGCTTGGCAGGTGCTAGGGCTGCAAGAATGAAGACTTAGAGGGAAAGAGAGAGGGAAGATGAATAGTGATATGTTTTTCGAAAAGTAGGGTTTTATTTTGTGTAAAGACATGAGTTTGGGCGGGACTGTTCAAATTTTGTGGGGTACGAGGGCAGCTATGGCAACTGTAATTAACCAATAAAGACTTGCCACGTGTCCAAGGGAATCGTAAGCGATTCAGTTTTACAGTGACTGAAAAGACGTTTTTTGACCGAACCAATCGGTAGCCGAGTGATAACTTAGCTCGGTTGATTGTCTAAAGTTTTAGCTCGGTTGGTAACAGGTAATCCCAATCATCCTACGCAGATGGAATTAAAGGGCAATTGAGAGAGAGTTTTTATGTGCATTAGGGCCGAGCTAGGCCAAGGCATGGTAATGGGCCGTTCTGTGGGCCGCGGTAAAAAGGGCTGAGTGAAAGGGCCTTGTGGTTAGCTCGGTCCAAATATGGTTACAGTCACCACGGTCGGAGTGGTAATTAGCTTGGTCATAGTATTTGGAACCGAGGTATTATGGCTTCTTATGGTGGACCTTGCTCTGGTTAGCGCGGTCAGAGCTTGTTGTAGTTAGCTCGGTCTCAACGGACAAAATTGAGGTTCAAGTGAACAAGAGCCGAGCCATGAGTTGCATGTGAAGGTGCTGAATTGAGTATGATAAAGAGATATTGTTAGCTCGGCTATATTGTCATCCCACCGAGGTAAAACCATCTCACTTGGTTCAAGCAGTGAGGAGGGTGTTGGAGGATAAGTATTATCTTTCAAGAGTGTGATTCCTAAGAGGACTCTACATGGAGGAATAAGAGTCCTACTAGGATTGTGCCACGTGGAACTTACAAAAGCTCACAACATAACCTATGTACAGGTAACACAACTTTGATTCTCAGAATACACAGAGCTTTTGTCTGTTTGTCTATTTTTGCTGACTTAGGCATCGGAGAGGTACCCGGCACACACCCGCCGGCTAGCTCACGTTTGTGTTTTCAGGGAGTAAAGCGACGACGTTTGGAAGAGAGCAAACTTGATCAACAGGATTATACAAGAAGATTATTTCGTGCTCGTACAGTAATCAATTGTCAGGCACCATTCCTTCCTCCATAGGAAATTGTACCAAATTAGTAGAACTTTACTTGAATGATAATCAATTTGTTTGGGTTTTCATGGAGGAAGAGAGTCATTGCTTTGTTATTGAATTTTTTGAGGAATTGAGATAATGAGGCTTTAAATTTGAGAGATGAGATATTGAGAGCATCCAATGGTGTAGTTTAAATTTTTTGATTACATATTTGTTTGGAATGTGATTTTAAGTTGTTTTCTTAGGGTTGATTGATTTTTTGATCATGAGAAAATGTGTTAAATTTGGGAAAAGGAAATTGGGAAAGAGAGAAGCTAATATTTTTTATTTGAATTGGGTATTCTAATTTTATGAAAACAATAAGCTGAACAAGTTTTAAAAGTTATGTTTTATCTTTTCTCTTCTCTATTTTCTCTACAGCCAAGTTGATGGACATTGAAATCCTTTGGCTGTGTTTGGCTTATGGATTTGGAAAGGGAAAGGAAAAAAAAAGTTTTATATTTCATTCACATTTCCCTAATTCCTTTCCAAATCCCTACCCAAATCCATGATCCAAACACAACCTTTATAAAACCAATTGGGAAATTTCTATTGTTTCCCATGAACTTGCAAAGATATTATTCTATGTATTATGTTTTTGCGCATAAGAGTGTACTGAAGCATTAGGTCTGAAAAATGAGGCATTGAAGGATCCGATATTTTGTAGTTTGATTTTCTTTTTGAAGTTTTGTTTTAGGGTTGATTTCAAGTTTATTTCTTTAATGATAAATAATTTATTGACTCCAAGAAAATGTGTGAAAACTGAAAAAAAAGGAAATTAGGATGGATGTAAGCTAAAATTTGGCTTACTTGACTAAGTTTTTCTAATTTTTTGAAACGGACTGAACAAGCTTTAAAAAATATTTTTATCTTATCTTCCTAGATTTACTTAGCAGCCAAATGGAGGGACATTGAAATTATTTACAAAACTAGTGGACTAACAAAAGGGAAAATTCCTGCTGTTTCCATGAACTTGGACATATATTATCTTTATACTATGTTTAGGTGTAGTGATGGCAGTTGTAGGTGGACTCTCTTTGTATCCTACATGCATATACTAGTTTCTTAAAAGATCTTGAAACATATCAGCTAAGGTTGGATGTGACTCAAGTGTTTGGTTAGCACATTATGCCTTTCAGATCAAATTTGGATGGAAGATATAGTCTTTGCTTAAAGTTGATACCAACTATGGGCTGGTTTAACAGTATGCTAGCCACCCAAAAACAAGTTTGAACTTCACTGGAACAATTTTTGAATTATCCTAAACAAAGAAATTTAGGGGTCGTTCAGGATTTGGCCTTTTTATGCGAAAACATGAATGGTTTGTTGGACTTGCTTTTTTTGAAACTTCAAGTGAAGAATGTTTTTGTGCTTTTCTCATTGTGACTGATTATATATCTGCTCACAATCTATTCACTCAAACAAATGATAATCTAAAATGTAGTTTTTGCTTTCTATTAGTAAAATAAGTTTGATCTTTTTTTCATCATCTTTCTTGGGTAAACTTCCTGGAAGGATTTTAAACATGATATTTTGTTGCTTTTATTAATGCTGTCATTAAGTTGGCAGAGAAATGTGCTTAATTTTTCTAGTCAGGTGCATAATTATGTTTTAACATAATAAAGGAGCTTCATCTTTATTGTTCTATTTCTCTCTTGAAGTACAAGAAAGTTGACTTGATTAATTTATGGTAGCATATCATATATAGGCATGTAAAACCAATTACAAGAATTGGCTCAGAGAATTTGCTTCAACCTGTCGTCTTATTCATGCATCCGAGAAGGTCCAGATCATGCCCCCCGATTTAAAGCCACTGTCAACTTTAATGGAGAGACATTTGAAAGCCCCACGTTCTGTTCTACCTTGGGGCAAGCAGAACATGCTGCAGCAGAGGTAGCTCTGACCACACTTGCAAACAGAGGCCCCTCTAAAGCCTTAGCCACAAGAGTTTTGGTGAGTGTTTAATTGAGTTTGTTTCCCTTTGTTTTATTGTCTTCTGTACTTCACTACTTAGTTTGGTAGGTCGTTTTGATCATAAACTAGAATGTTTCATTGTCTTTTACCATCAATTTATGGAAAATACCCTTTGTTAATGCAAAAGTTAAGGAAACAAAATGGAAATGAAGACTTAGCATTTGACATATTGACCAACATAACTCTAATGTTTGAAATAATTATCAGGTTCTAGCTGAATTAAATACAACAACATAATTAATAGCCATCTTCTTTAACCTGATTTGTGGGCTTTTGATTCATTTTGGGCTTCTTTGGTTTAATTACATAATGTTATTTATTAGGTTAATTAAAGGAAGGCATTGTGCTGATATGGTGTTGGTGACTGTAAAACCAACACAGAGTTTAATTAAGCGACAATAATTAAATAATGCAATACCCAATTTATTAGTGAAGAGTCAACTTGTTGACCAAGCAATGATTGTGTCCAAAATGTAGGGGGGTTAAACCATCCCAAGTGCTCACACGGATAGCTTCGCCATGGCAAATAGGACTTGTGAGAATTGACGGAACGCAATTCAGACCCGTAGGTTGGGAGTTAGAGCCGAATACGCCCTAAACTTAGTCGAAAAAGGGCGTTTCGGGGCCGAAAAATCAAAACTGCCCCCGAACGACCGTGCGTCTCACACAGATAGCTTCTCCATGACAAATAGGACCTGTGAGAATTGACGGAACGTAATTCAGACCCATAGGTTAGGAGTTAGAGCCGAATACGCCCTAAACTTAGTCGAAAAAAGGCGTTTCAGGGGCAAAAATTCAAAACAGCCCCCGAACGACTGTGTAGCTCACACGGATAGCTTCGCCAAGACAAATATGACTTGTAAGAATTGATGGAACGTAATTCGAACCCGTAGGTTGGGAGTTAGAGCCAAATACACCCTAAACTTAGTCGAAAAAGCCCGTTTCGGGGGCGAAAAATCAAAATAGCCCCCGAACCACCGTATGGTTCACACGGGCAGTTCCCCCATGACAAATAGAACTTGTGAGAATTGGCAGAACGTAATTTGGATCCGTAGGTTGGGAGTTAGAGCCGAATACCCCCTAAACTTAGTCGAAAAGGGCGTTTCGGGAGCGAAAAATCAAAACAGCCCCTGAACGACCGTGTGTCTCACACGGATAGCTTTGCCATGACAAATAGGACTTGTGAGAATTGACGGAATGTAATTTTGACTCGTAAGTTGGCAGTTAGAGACGAATACCCCATAAACTTAGTCAAAAAAGGCCATTTTGGGGGCAAAAAATAAAAACAGCCCCCGAATGACCATGTGTCTCACACGGATAGCTTCGCCATGACAAATAGGACTTGTGAGAATTGGCAAAATATAATTCGGACCCGTAGGTTGGGAGTTAGGGCCAAATATGTCCAAAACTTAGTTGAAAAAGGGCGTTTCGGGGTTGAAAATTCAAAACAGCCCCCGAACAACCATGTGGCTCACACGGATAGCTTCGCCATGGCAAATAGGACTTGTGAGATCTCACAAAACGTAGTTCGGACCCGTAGGTTGGGAGTTAGAGCCAAATACGCCCTAAACTTACTCGAAAAAGGGCTTTCCAGGGGCGAAAATTCATAACAGCCCCCGAATATGCCTTACAGTTAGTCAAAAAACTTGCAATACTTAGTTAAAAAAGAAACAAATTCATTAAAATAACATCTACATATTGTAATAATTGCTTTTATGTATTTATAGGACGAAGAAATTACATATTACATTGTTTGTGCAGTTAGTTGGAATAAATATTGCATAATACATATATATACTTTCTTTTATTTCCAAGAAGACATTTCTCGATTGTTCTACCTTAAATGCATGTTAGAACATGTTCCATATGGCTGACTGAATTGATATTTTGCAACCAATTTTAATGTTTCGTTTTTTGTTTTTCTTTGTAGATGATTTTGTTGCGTGGACTTGTGGATAATCCATATTGGTGTATGGAGAAGAATTTTCACTTTTGTGTAGAACTAATATAATACTTATGTCATCCTCAACTTTTGTGTAGTTCATTATTACTGATACAGAAAACTTCTGGCAATCAACAGATAATGATTGTCATGGTACATATATACCATTTGTCGGTGTACATATAGGACGTTTTGTCATGTTCCATAGAAAACTTTTGTCGTGGTACATATATCACCTTTTGTTGTGGTATAGATTACGATGGTAATTTGTACCACGCCAAATGGTGATTTTGCTTGATAGTAAATGTATTTTTTTGGTATACGGAGGACTGTGATTTTTGTATGACATATTTTGTATAGAATTATTATTTTAGTTTGGACAATAGTTGATTTGTATGGATTTTGATATTTAATGTTATTTATTTTTGGTATATGGATGCAGATTGTGGAATGATTGGTAGTATGTATCATTTTGTTTTTATACGTATTACAAGTTGCATTGTATGCAGACAGGTTATGGAGAAATTATAATTTCGCGATAAAACATAATATCATGTTTTTGGCGATTAAACAATTAGTTGCTAAAAAGAAATTGGGAAAAGACATTTAGCGACTAAAAGTTTTTAGCAAAAAAAATAAAATACATTTGGCGACTAAAAGTTTTGTAGCCAAAAAAAAAAAAAGACATTTAGCGACTAAAAGTTTAGTAGCCAAAAAAAAAAAGAAAAGACTTTTGGCGACTAAAATTTAGTCGCTAAAAGTGAAAATTATTGTAGTGAAACATTAAGCTAGTGAAGATCACAACACTATAAGCATGCAACACAAAACTCAACTGACCAAACCAACTCTGGACATAGTTAAAACATACCAAAACAATGGCTAAAACATGCTGAGATTGAGACACAAAAGGCTAGAAAAACATGCTCACATGTTAGCTTGCAAACAAGACTCAAAACACAACTCTCGAAAGCAATGAAAGAGTGAAATAAGTGAGAGTGTGACAGAGCTATATACACTGAAATCATATGTAAAATGATGTTATAACATGCAAACAATTCAAGCATAACATGCTTAAAGCCTTAACACAATGAGCTAGTGAAGACCATTACACTATAGCCATGCAACACAAGCCTCGAAGGACTTAACCAGCCTAAAATAGAGTTAAAGTAGGCCAAAATAGTAGCTAAAACAACCTGAAGTTAAGCTAACACAAGCTACAAAAATAGGCTAAACCATTAGGCATGCTAGACTAGTAAGCACAATTGCACTACAAGTACAAAAAGTAAGCAACAAATGCTCCAACCAACCCAAAACAGAGTTGAAACATGCAAAAACAGAGCCTAAAACATGCTTGGATTAAGTTAACACAAGCTACAAAATCAAGCTACCATGTAATGCTAACTAGGAATGCAAGAGAGACACAAGGAGGGGAGGCTAACCCCTCCATTTTTGGACTTCAAAACATACTTTTTACCACTGACATAACTCTGAATTTTAGTGGTTTAAAGGCCGAAAAAGTTTGATTTTAATGTGCTAAAAGATGGCATAAAAGCTCACCTAAACAAACAACAAGAAGGGTGGACAACCCCCTAGCACAAAATGACTTCAAACCAACATATTAAGACCCAAAAATCAGAGTTTTTTGTAGTTGAAAACTAGGCTCAAAACAGTGTAAAAAGATGGCAAAGCAAGCAACTAAAACAAAGCTTATAAGACAAGTCCTTAACCTCTTGAAGCCCAGCACAAAATCAGCCACAATTCTGAGCTTAAACCACTCTTAGGAGCTCAAACTAAGCCTCAAAGAACCTCAGCTCCAAGATGAAGATGTTTGGTTAAGGGTCTTAGTGCAAAAGTGTAGAGAATTCTAACTTTCAAGCGCAAAACAAGAGGAGAGAGAGAGAGAGAAAGAGAGAGAGAATTCTAGAGAGAGAGGGAGAAATTTTCTTAAAATTGTCTAACCTCCCTAGATAGGGGAGAGATCTCCCCTTATATAGAAAATCAAGCCAAAGGCTTGCATTCATCCCTCCATACAGGTGTATGGAGATGGCATTCAGTGAACAACAGCTGGCACAACTGGCTAAGAAAATATCTGAAAAAGGAGAAAATAGGCCGTCGGCCACCTCACCTAGCCGACCGACCACTTCAAGTGGTCGACAAAGAGGAAAAGTGGTCGACAAGGCCCCTCCTCCTTCCAGGCAAAAGGCACCAAGGTTTGGCCCAAAAACAAGCACAAAACAAAAAGGGTTTAGAGGGTCAAAGACAAGGCGTTCCGCTGAGAACTTCGGGCGCTCAAAACAAGCACAAACAAGCACAATCATCGAGTGCACAGACAAAGACGTCTAAGTCTTGATGTGATGCCCCAAATCTACACTACTGGTTGCAGTCAAGAGAGAGTCACTAATGAGTCCTATGGTCAATAACCAAGTAAGATCCCAGATCGCCGGAGAAGTCAAATTAGCCTCCCTTCTAAGTCCGGCTTTTTTAGGCAATGCACTACCCTTTTGACAGATCTTAAAAGGTATTGACACAAGGTCTCATAAGCAACGATAAGGTTTATGTATATGTACATAATAACCATGAATATCCTTAATCACAGACGTTCCATTACCTTACATCCCAAAAGAAAATTTAAATTCATAGGAGCCTTACAAAATATCAAAGGGAAATTTCTAACTTTTCTAAGATAGCCAAACGTCTTCGAAGGTTTCCGACTCGTCGTCCCCAGCTAAAAGCTCCTCTTCGGCACCTGGCATGATACGCTGTGAGCTTTGAATGCCCAGTAAATGCACACACACCTCATCTCTTTTTCGCAGTCCAATACACAATCACAAATATGACAGCAAGTAATAAAGCATGATACTCAACTAAACAAACAAAGGGTTACAAGATTAGATGTTAGTAACTAGAAATCCCCCAAAGAGATCTCGTCCTCCCAACCATAAGAATTGGACGCGGATTATTCGGTATGCCCCCTCTTTTGCTGCTTTATTGCAGAACTAATCTCGGATGCCTACCAACAGTTATATACCGCGTAGCGCCAATCGCAAGGCTTCAAAAGAGACAGTAATAATGGGCTTTGCCCAAATGCCTCCTAACACCAAATACCTAGGGTCCGAGTACAATCGCTCCGTTCAAGGGTTTCAAAAACCACTTGCGCAAGACTTTAACTTCCAAATAGGGAACGCATCCCATCAATCCATTCATAACACATTATCATTTCTTCATTATTCAAGTGATCGAAAACCCAATACCATCCCAATTAAGTTTTTCGTTGAGTTAATTGTTTTAAATCGAGGTTAGGCCATCTTAACAAGATAGTAATATCCACATAAGCATGCATCATTAAAATAAAGGAGATAAGGAACATAACCATAACTCATGCAATATCATACCAAGACATGATCATAAGCTAATAAGCATAATCCTGAACACAAGAGCATAAAACACCCATGCAAGCCAAATTTCCAGATTCAATACCATTTAAAGATTAAAATGAAAAGGGCTATTTTAGATTTTTACCGAACTCGGCCTTCCTATGGTTCGTAGAGAATTTAATCTAGTTTCCAAAACATGTTTTGGAAATGGGATAGCTTTTCTAGTTTTTAAGTTATTTAGAAAACACTCCAGCGCTGTCCAGATTCGTCGACCGTTACGAAAATTTGATTTTCTTACAAACCGATCATTGCTTTTCAATGAAACAAATTTTATTTGAAAGCTGACTCCTTAAGGAAGATTTTGAAATAAAATGGAGGTCCAGAATATTTTTGTACATTTTTCTATAAATTTTGAAAGTTGGCTATGAAAACAGATTTTTAAGGCACAATACCCAAAACAAGAAGATTTGTGAGAAAGGGATCCACTAAGGGAAAATTTTCATTTATTTTGTGATGAAAACATGCTAAATAATATATATTAAACTCAGAAAATTATCTTGAAGGTGTGCCTTTGGAAAGTTTGAGAGATTGATATGAAAAAGATAGTTTTGTTTCGAAATGAGGGGAACCACAAGAGAAGTAGAATCGTGGCTCAACCCTTATCATTTTTAGCACAAGAAAATCATTAATAACACATCTGAAAACAATGGGTAGAACCCTTAAGAACATGTATTTGAAAGAGGAAAATAAAAGAGAGAGTTGTGTTGTGACTTACTTGCTAGGCTTGAACAAGATTGTTCTCATCTTCCTTTCTCTTTCTCTCAAGACTTTTCTCTTGCTCTCCCCTCTCTCCTCTAGACTGAATGTAGATGGGTGTATGTGTTGTTTGTGTATGCTTTGCTAAGAGGGTGGTTGTATTTATAGGCAATTTTGGTGTGAAAAGACATAAAGGCCCACTAGTTGGAATTGGATTGAAAGGTTTGGATTTACTTGGAGTCTAATGGAATAGGGAGTGATTAAGGGCTTAATTATGTGATTAGACAAGATTTAGTTAGCCTCTAGTTGGGATGGAACTATGTTGGAAACACAACCCTTGTACTTGGTACTTTGCTTCTAGAATGTCATAATTACAAATCTTGAAAATTGCTCCCTCACATTCTCCTAGGTTGTCCGGCCATGGGGAAGGGAAATGGGGAATATTTTATTCAATATATGAGTACTATGGACACATTTCCCTATGTATATATATAGATCCTCAAATTGATTTGGTGGTACTATAGTATAAAAAGTACATGTACTAGTTTTAGGGCAATTCTTGAAATTAATAAAAAAAGTGAGGGCTTGGAATTAAACTCATGTATTGGAACCTTATTTATGTAGAATTAAATTAGACTAAGGAACCTAATTCGGCTAGGATATTTCTGTTTCGATAAAAATTAAAAATGCTAACTGGCAAGATTTCAAAATAATTTAAGAAACTGAGGGGCTTTAAAAAAATAATTCAAACATAAGGGTTTTTAAAGAAAATACATTTTTCAGGGGCTTCACACTTGAGGCCAGTCAAAATGGGGTGTCTACAAAGCCTTGCCGCCAGTTTTCACCCAGACAAAAAACGTGAGTGCCTAGCGCGAAAGGTTGCTTTACTAATAATATAAGGCACGTTAGCGCTTTCTTTTTCAATAAGGGGCGGAGCTTGAAGAAGCGAAGCGAACTTGGAGTAGTAGCCTATTATGTTTTTCAGGCCCCTTTGATATTTTATTAGTCAAGCGCTAGGGCCCCTATAGAGTAAGGCTTTTTTGCTATTAAAGAAACCGAAAGAAGCACAAAAAAACCAGTGCGTTTCGTATAGATTGAGACTTGTAGCTGGATTCTTTACTCATTCCCTACTGGGAAGAATTGCAGGAAATCGTTCGATAACACTTTTTCCTATTTATTTATCAATGATATCCGACGATCAAGACAATTCCCAATGAATGGATTATGATATTTTGAATAAGTATTGCTTGAGATTTATAAATTTGAAAGCCTTTGAGATTTTTCTTTGGAAATATGATGATTATATATCTATAATAGTGCAATTATTTGCTTGGTGATTTACCTTTGTTCTCATGGATGTATAAATGCTTGGAATTTGTGGAAACATTGGAAAGGTTGTTTTAAGGTGGTGGTAAATAACATGTGAGTCTGGGTAGAGAGCCGGTTTTGAAAAGAGTTGTGTATTCTTGGTACTAGCGCGGGGAGTTAAAGGTGGCCAATTACCCTATCTAGGCTTATTGCCGGACGAATGTGGAAAAATATTTTTGGGTGTCCACTAGTCCTGTCGTATTGTAGTCGGTAAAAGTGGAAAAACGAATGATTTTTGGGTGCCCACGTCCTGCTGTATAATAGTCGGTAAATGTGGGGATATTTTGGATATAAAACTATATATATGTGTGTACTGGGGCTCTCTTTAAGGATTTCATGGCTCATTTACCCCCAGTTTTGAAATGTGATTTCCCATGAAAATGATAATATTTGATTTTTGATGCTTAAAAATTTATCATGTGTTTAAAAAGGAAAATGTTTTGGTTGTGATAATGCCAATTGGATTCTCAGATAATTAGATACTTTGTTAAAAGTATTGTTGCCGGGCATCTAGCTCATTCCTATCTAACATTTCAGGAATTGTTGGTGTGATTCTGCCCAAGTGACAAGGCAGTGAAGATTTTTGAACGGAGCACGTGAGCTCATTGATTGTTAATTGTTAATTGTTAAAACTTCGGGGCTAATGTGTATTGGGACCATGTATCCATTTTGTTGTACTAAGCTATGCCTTGTTGTTTGTACGCCATTAAGGCATTATTGTTTTTATTTTCTAGTTTCTTGGATTATGTAAATGTTATTATTACAAGGACAAGAACATGAAAATTGCAATATTTGATATGTAGATCAATAGAAAAGAGAACTTTTGAGATTATTGTTATTGTTGGTTTGGAAAGATATCAGATTAATCAGATTAGGGATGATGTTTTAGTTTAATAAATTTGGGAGCGTTACATGCATTTTCTATTTACATATAAAATTCTATACAAATTCAATTTCAATTATAATAACTAATTTTATATGGACTCTACTTGACAAATATTTATTTTCCATATATTTTTCATTATAGACTTAGTTTTGTCGTTCACAAATTTCTTTTATATAATTGATATTTTAGTTTAATTATTATGATATTTGAAAAAAATTTATCTCAATATACAAATAAATAAATAAATAAGACAGAATGTGTTTAATTATGTGTATCATACAGATTAAAATTTTCTTTTATATTTTCTTTTTTTTTTATCTATTTTACTGATGTTTTAATATTAATTTATATTTAATTATTTAACATGAAATTATTTATTACAAAACATTTATATTTAATTTAAATTTTCTATACCTATATACAATATGTATGAATAATTCAAAAATAATATTAAAGAAAAAAATTAATATTCTACATAATTAATTTATGTATTTCTTTCTCACAATATATTTATATTTAATCGTTTAAATAAATTTTGTATAGTTCTATTTCTACATATTTTTATTTTCCAAATAAATATAAAAATAAAAACAAAAATAAATAATTAGAATCACTTTTAGTTTTATATTACTAATTCTCTTTCTAATTTAACTATTACTTTTAATATCAAAATAAATGTTGGTTTTACTATCTTAAAATTTAATATATATATATATATATATATAAAATATAAAATCATTATATAATAATTATACTTTTATAGCACAATAAAATTAAAATTATCAAAATAAATAAGCAATTTAACTAAATTTATTATTATTAAGTATTCAAGTAATACTTTTATAGAACAATAAGACTAAGATTATTAAATAAATAATTTAAATTAAAATTAATTTTATTCTTTTGTAGCACATATCAAAGTATAAAATATCATTACATTAATTAAAGTTAACTCCTTTGTAATTTTATGTCTAGAAGTGATTTATATACACATGTAGTGTCCAATTTGATATTGATTGATCAAAATAATGGAACTCAATACTTTTTTTGTTAAGTTTTTAGAAGATAAATTGACAAATGCCAAATGATAAATAGTGTGAAGTATTATTAAAGAATAATGATTCATCGAAAATGATTGTGTATATTTAAGGAACCTATTGATGTTTCTTGAATAATTTTTATATAAAAATTTTGAATTTATAATATTACTGATAATGCACTTTCATGAGCTCCCCCAAAAAAGATATGCAAAAATTATTGGGCTGGAATAAAAAAATTTCGGTTATTATAATGTGTCACATAATTAATCAAAATCTCTCTGAGAACTGAAATTATTAAGGTTATAGAGATTTTATGCCTGATTCCCATTAAAGACATTGTTCATAATTTGAATTTATAATTTTTTATGCATCAATATAAATAACTCTTACGATTACTGATATAAGCATAAATCTTACATTTGAATCAATCCACCTTAACATTTTTTCGTTTAATAAAATACTTAAATATTGTCATATAAAAATATTATAATAGATCAATCAAACACTATTTGAAGTAGAATTACAGACTTGATGCACCACTTTAGACATAACCAAAAACATAAGAAATTAGCAAAGACATTTTCGATTAATAACCACAATAATACACAATGAGTTATAACTAAGTTATAATTTGTATATTAAAGAATTTTATGTTGTTTTTATTTTTTGTCAGAAAAAAATATTTTGATACAAGTGAAATTCATGATTTTTAGTAAATTTGATTAACATAAATGATGATTTGATTTCAGGTTGAGAATACACTTTTTTTTTTTTTTTTAACTTTGAAAAAATTGTTTTTTATAAGCTTATTTTACATAGGATCACACACAGTGACAAATATTTTCAACAATCAATAATAAATTTGTTTGTATTTAGCGTTCAATTATTAAAATTTTCTACACATAAAATGTTAAGACTCACAATTAATTTTCTATTTTCAAAATAAATTTCCGTGCATCGCACGGCTCACATACTAGTTGAATTATGATTATACTGACAAAATTCAAATATTATACAAATAAAATTCTAAAAGTGAAAAATAAAAGTCCTCACTAATATACAGAAACAGTCCCGCTAGGTTGCTCGAGAAAATGGTGGCTCGAATGGCTCGAGGTGCCAAAATGAGTTGTTTTGGCAACTTTTTTTTTTTTTTTTTTCCTTTTTCCTTCATCTTCTCTCCCTCTCATCCCATTAACAGTTACATAGATAAAAAGAGACACCTTAGAACCACTTTAAAAAAAAAAAAGAGAAGAGAAAATAGAGACTTTGGTGGTGGTGGTGGTGGATCTAGATTTACATAAACAACAAGAACATATCATCATCAACAACAACTAACAATCATCAACAATTTTTTTTTTCTTTCTTTTTCCTTCATCTTCTTCATTTTCTCTTCCTCTCATTCAATTAACAGTTGCAGAGATAAAGAGAGAGACCTTAGATCCACTAGGGAAAAAAAAAGTAGAGAAAATAGAGACTTCGATGGTGGTGGTTGTGGATCTAGATTTACATCATCAACAACAACACATCATCATTAACAACAACCAACAATCAGGGGAAAAAAAATTGTAGAATCTGATTTTTTTTTTCTTTTCAACAACACATCTTCATCAAGGTCTCACCTTTTTGATTGAAGATTTGGTTGTACATGATGATGGAAGATCTGTAGATCTGGACAGCGATGGAGTGAAGGACGGACGGCGACGAACTTGTAGATCTGAGTGGCCTTCGACGGTGGTGGCAACAACGAACGACGGAGAAGGATGGCAAGGATGAGATGAGGTGACAGATGAGGTGATTGCGCAAAGCGGACAGCGACTCTGGCATCACAGCAGTGGCGATGGCGCGGAGGAGGAGAGAGAGAGAGAGAGAATCTGGTTTGAGAGAAAGATAGAGAGGAGAGAAAATTCGGGCCATTTGAGCCACAAATTTTCGAGCTATGAAGATTTATTGATACAAAAACAGTCCCACTAGGTAGCTCAAGAAAATGGTGGCTCGAATGGCTCGTTTTGGCACCTTTTTTTTTTTTCCTTTTTCCTTCATCTTCTTCATCTTCTCTCCCTGTTATCCCATTAACAGTTACAGAGATAGAGAGAGACACCTCAGATCTACTAAAAAAAAAAGAAGCGAAAATAGAGACTTCGGTGGTGGTGGTGGATCTAGATTTATATAAACAACAACAACACATCATCATCAACAACAACAACCAACAATCATTAACAATTTTTTTTTTCTTTCTTTTTCCTTCATCTTCTTCATTTTCTCTCCCTCTCATCCAATTAACAGCTGTAGAGATAAAGAGAAAGACCTCAGATCCACTAGAAAAAAAAAAGTAGAGAAAATAGAGACTTCGATGGTGGTGGTGGTGGTGGTGGATCTGGATTTACATTATCAACAGCAACACATCATCATCAACAACAACCAACAATCAGAAGAAAAAAAAATTATAGAATCTGATTTTTTTTTCCAACAACACATCATCATCAAGGTCTCACCTTTTTGATTAAAGATTTGGTCGTCCATGATGATGGAAGATTTGCAGATCTAAAAGGTGATGGAGTAGAGGACGGATGGCGACAGACCTGTAGATCTGAGTGGCCTTCGGCGGCAGCGGTGGCAACAGCGAATGATGGAGGAGGATGGCAAGGATGGAGGAGGTGACGGATGAAGTGATTGCACAAAGCGGACAGTGACTCTGGTATCGCGGCCGCGGCGGTGACGCGGAGGAGTAAAGAGAGAGAGAGAATCTGGTCTGAGAGAGATAGAGAGGAGAGAAAATTCGGGCCATTTGAGCCACAAATTTTCGAGTTACAAAGCTTTATTGATACGGACACAATCCCGCTAGGTAGCTCGAGAAAATGGTGGCTCGAATGGCTCGAGGTGCCACATTTTTCCCTTTTTTTTTCTTCCCTTTTTCTTTCATCTTCTTCATATTATCTCCCTCTCATCCCATTAACAGTTACAAAGATAAAGAGAGACACCTCAGATCCACTAAAAAAAAAAAAAAGAAGAGAAAATAGAGACTTTAGTGGTGGTGGTGGATCTAGATTTACATAAACAACAACAATACATCATCATCAACAACAACCAACAATCATTAACAATTTTTTTTTTCTTTTTCCTTCATCTTTTTCATTTTCTCTAACTCTCATCCAATTAACAATTACAGAGATAAAGAGAGAGAGATCAAATCCACTAGAAAAAAAAAGTAGAGAAAATAGAGACTTCGATAGTAGTGGTGGTAAATTTGGATTTACATTATCAATAACAACACATCATCATCAACAACAACCAACAATCAGAAGAAAAAAAAATTGTAGAATCTGATTTTTTTTTTCAACAACACATCATCATCAAGGTCTCACCTTTTTGATTGAAGATTTGGTTATACATAATAATGGAAGATCTGCAAATCTAGACGGTGAAGGAGTGGATGATGGATGATGACGGACCTGTAGATTTGAGTGGCTTTTGGCGGCGGCGACAACAACAAACAATGGAGGCGGATGGCAAGGATGGGAGGAGGTGAAAGATAAGGTGATTGCACAAAGCAGACAGCGACTCTAGCGTCACGGCAGTGGCGGTGGCGTGAAGGAGTAGAGAGAGAGAGAGAGAGAGAGATAGAGAGGAGATAAAATTCGGGCCATTTGAGCCACAAATTTTTGAGCTACGAAGCTTTATTGATACAGAAACAGTCCCGCTAGGTAGCTCGAGAAAATAGTGGCTCGAATGGCTCGAGGTGCCAAAACGACGTTGTTTTGTCACCTTTTTCTTTTTTTTTTTCTCTCTTTTTCCTTCATCTTCTTCATCTTCTCTCACTCTCATTCCATTAACAGTTGCAGAGATAGAGAGAGAGACCTTAGATCCACTACCAAAAAAAAAAGACAAGAGATAATAGAGATTTTGGTGGTGGTGGTATATCTGGATTTACATCAACAACAACAGCGCATCATCATCAACAACAACCAACAATCATAAAAAAAATAATAATAAATTCAACAACAATCAACAATCATTAATAATTTTTTTTTCTTTTTCATTCATCGTCTCTCCATCTCATCCCATTAACAGTTGCAAAGATAGAAAGAGAGAGACCTCAGATCCAATAGGAAAAAAAAAGTAAAAAAAGTAGAGAAAATAGAGACTTCGGTGGTGGATCTAGATTTACATCATCATTAACGACAACCAAAAAAAAAAATTGTAGAATCTAAATCATCATCATCATCAAGGTCTCACCTTTGTGATTGAAGATTTAGTTGTACATGATGATGGAAGATCTGCAGATCTGGACGGTGATGGAGTGGAGGACGGACAACAACGGATCTGTAGATCTGAGTGGTCTTTGGCAGTGGCGGCAGCAACGAACGACGGAAGAGGATGGCAAAAATAGAGGTGATGGAAGAGGTGTTTGCGCAAAGTGAACAGCGACTCTGGCGTCGCGGTAGTGACGGTGGCGCGAAAGAGTAAAGAGAGAGAGAGAGGAAGTCTGGTCTAAAAGAGAGATAGAGAGGAGAGAAAATTTGGGCCATTTGAGCCACAAATTTTTGAGCTACAAAGTTTTATTGATACGGAAACAGTCCCGCTAGGTAGCTTGAGAAAATGGTGGCTCGAAAGGCTCGAGGTGCTAAAACGACGTCGTTTTGGCACCTTTTTTTTCTTTTTCCTTCATCTTCTCTCTCTCTCATCCCATTAATAGTTGCAGAGAGAGAGAGAGAGAAAGAGAGAGAGACCTCAGATCCACTACCAAAAATAAAAGAGAAGAGAAGAGATAATAGAGACTTTGGTGGTGGTGGTGGATTTGGATTTACATCAACAACAACAACACATCATCATTAATAACAACCAACAATTACAAAAACAAAAAAAAAAATTGTAGAATCTGAAAAAAAATTTCAACAACAAATCATCATCAACAACAACCAAGAAACATCAACAAATTTTTTTCCCCCGTTTTCTTTCATCTTCTCTCCCTCTCATTCCATTAACAGTTGCAGAGATAGAGAGAGAGAGATCTCAAATTCACTAGGAATTTCTTTTTAGAGAAAATAGAGACTTCGGTGGTGGTGGATCTGGATTTACATCATCAACAACAACACATCATCATCATCAACAACAACCAACAATCACAAAAAAATTAATTTTTTTTTATAGAATCTAAAATTTTGTTTCAACAACACATCATCATCAAGGTCTCACCTTTGTGATTGAAGATTTGGTTATACATGATGATGGAAGATCTATAGATCTGGACGGCGATGGGGTGAAGGACGGATGACAACGGATCTGTAGTTCTGAGTGGCCTTCAGCGGCGGCGACGGCAGCAGCAATGAACAATGGATGAGGATGACAAGGATGGGAGGAGGTAACGGATGAGGTGTTTGCACAAAGCGGACATCGACTCTAGCGTCGCAGTAGCAGTGGTGACGCGAAGGAGTAGAAAGAGAGAGAGAGAGAGAGAGAGAGAGAAAGAGAGAGAGGGGTGAGGGAAAATTCGAGCCATTTGAGCAACAAATTTTTGAGGTACGAAGCTTTATTGATACGGAAATAGTCCCGCTAGGTAGCTCGAGAAAATGGTGGCTTGAATGGTTGGCACCTTTTTTTTTTTTTTTTTCCTTTTATCTTATTCGTCTTCTCTCCCTCTCATCCTATTAATAGTTGCAGAGACAAAGAGAGAGCTCAGATCCACTACAAAAAAAGAAAAGAAAATAGAGATTTCGGTGGTGGTGGTGGATCTGAATTTACATCAACAACAACACATCATCATCAATAACAACCAACAATCGTCAACAATTTTTTTTTCTTCTTTTTTCTTCATCTTCTCTCATTCTCATCCAATTAACAGTTGCAGAGATAGAGAGAGAGAAAGAAACCTCAGATCCACTAAAAAAAATGTAGAGAAAATAGAGACTTCGGTGGCGGTGGCGGTGGCAGTAGCGGTGGTGGATCTGGATTTACATCATTATCAACAACACATCATCATCAGCAATAACCAACAATCAATAAAATAAATAAATAAATAAATTAGAATCTGAATTTTTTTTTCAACAAGACATCATCATCAAGGTCTCACCTTTGTGATTGAAGATTTGGTAGTACATGATGATTGAAGATCTGTAGATCTGGAAGGCGATAGAGTGGAGAACGGACGATGACGGATCTGTAGATCTGAGTGGCCTTCAGCGGCGGTTGCAACAACAAACAACGAATGAGGATGGCAAGGATGGAAGGAGGTGATGGATAAGGTGTTTGCGCAAAGCGGACAATAACTCCGGCGTCGCGGCAGTGGCGGTGGTGGGAAGGAGTAGGGAGAGAGAGAGAGTCTGGTCTGAGAGAGAGATAGAGAGGAGAGAAAATTCAGGCCATTTGAGCCACAAATTTTCTAGCTACGAAGCTTTATTGATACGGAAATAGTCCCGCTAGCTAGCTCGAGAAAATGGTGGCTCGAATGGCTCGTGGTGCCAAAACGACGTCGTTTTGACACCTTTTTCTTTCTTTTTTTTTTTTTTTTTTTTTCATCTTCCTTTATCTTCTTCATCTTCTCTCCCTCTCATCCCATTAATAGTTATAGAGATAGAGAGTGAGACCTCAAATCAATTACCAAAAAAAAAGATAAAAGGTAATAGAGACTTCGGTGGTGGTGGTGGATCTGGATTTATATCAATCACAACAACATATCATCATTAACAACAACCAACAATCACAAAAAAAAAAAATGTAGAATCTGAAAAAAAAAAAAAATTCAACAACACATCATCATCAACAACAACCAACAATCATCAACAATTTTTTTTCTTTTTCCTTCATTTTCTTCTTCTTCTCTCCCTCTCATCCCATTAATAGTTGCAGAGATAGAGATAGAGACCTCAGATCCACTAGGAAAAAAAAAAAAAAAAGCAGACAAAATACAGACTTCGGTGTTGGTAGTGGTGGTGGATCTGGATTTACATCATCAACAACACATTGTTATCAACAACAACCAACAATCACAAAAAAATAAAAAAATAAAAAAATCTGTAGAATCTGAAATTTTGTTTCAACAACACATCATCATCAAGGTCTCACCTTTGTGATTGAAGATTTGGTCGTACATGATGATGGAAGATCTATAGATCTGGACGACAATGGAGTGGAGGACAGAAGACAATGGATCTGTAGATCTGAGTGGCCTTCGGCGGCAGTGGCAGGAACGAACGACAGAGGAGGATGGCAAGGATGGGAGGAGGTGACAGATGAGTTATTTGAGCAAAGAGGACAGTGACTCTAGCGTCGCGACAGTAGTAGTGGCACGGAGAAGTAAAGAGAGAGAGAGAGAGAGAGAGAGAGAGAGAGAGAGTTTGGTTTGTGAGAGATAGAGAGGAGTGAAAATTCGGGCCATTTGAGCCACAAATTGTCAAGCTACAAAGCTTTATTGATACGGAAATAGTCCCACTAGTCGTTTTGGCACCTCATTTTTTTTCTTTCTTTTCTTTTTCCTTCATCTTCTCTCCCTCTCATCCCATTAACATTTGCAGAGATAGAGAGAGAGACCTCAAATCCACTACCAAAAAAAAAAAAGAAGAGAAAATGGAGACTTCGGTGGTAGTGGTGGTGGTTGTGGTGGATCTGGATTTACATCAACAACCAACAATCACAAAAAAATAAATAAACAAATAAAAGTGTAGAATCTGAATTTTTTTTTCAACAACCTGTCATCATCATCAACAACTAACAATCATCAACAAATTTTTTTTTTCTTTCTTTTTCCTTCATCTTCTCTCATTCTCATCCCATTAACAGTTGTGGAGATAGAGAGAGAGAGAGAGAGAGAGAGAGAGAGAGAGAGACCTCAAATCCACTAGGAAAAAAAAGAAAAAAATGTAGAGAAAATAGAGACTTCGGTGATAATGGTGGATCTAGATTTACATCATCAACAACAACACATCATCATCAACAAGAACCAACAATCACAACAACAACAACAACAAAATAAAAAAAATTGTAGAATATGAATTTTTTTTTTAACAACACATCATCATCAAGGTCTCACTTTTGTGATTGAAGATTTGGTTGTACATGATGATGGAAGATCTTTGGACGGCGATGGAGTAAAGGGAAAACGGCGAGTTTCGGGCTACGACTTGTCTCTCCCTAATAATGAACAAATTATTTCATCAAACTAGCAATCCTCAAATTGTGCTTTAAACATATCACCAATCAAAGGTTCTAGGTATCTAATGATTAATGGAGAATAAAAAAAAATATAAATTCCAAGTTGTGGACCCATCTTAGTGCATTGTGGAGGTGCAATAGGGACATATACAACACAACCAAACACTCTAAGGTGACTAACATTTGGTGGTTGACCAAATACAAACTGTAATGGCGAGTACTCATGATGTGCAGTTGGTCTGACACGAATCAAAGATGTCGCATGCAATATAAGATGACGCCATGCTGAAATAGATAATTGGTTTTTCATAAGCAAAGGTCAAGCAATCAACTGAAGTCTCTTAATGAAAGATTTAGCTAAACCATTTTAAGTATGAGTGTGTACAATAGGGTGTTCAATATCAATGCCAATGGACATGCAATAATAATCAAATGCTTGAGATGTAAATTCGCTAGCATTATCTAGACGAATTATCTTGATAGGATGGTCTGGAAAATGTGCTTACAATCTAATTATTTGAGTTCTGATAATAAAAAAAAAATCTAATTATTTGAGTAAGGAGTCTAGCAAATGCAACATTACATGTAAAGAGTAGACAAACATGTGACCATCTTGTTTATGCATCTATTAAAACTATAAAATAATGAAATGGTCCACATATATCCCCTTGAATTCTTTGCAAAAAAGATGGAGATTCAACAATGATTTTTGTGGGTGATGGTCAGGTAATTAATTTCTCTTGTGAACAAGCTGAACATGGATAATCATTTAGTAAAAGAATTTTCTGGTTCTTTAATGTATGTTCATGTGAATTTTTAATTATTTGACGCATCATTATGGATCTTGGATGCCCGAGTCAGTCATGCCATAGCGTAAACATTTTTAAATCAGAGCACTTTTGGTGCACGACAATATGTGAGTCAACCATTTTTATCGTTGTATAATATAATCCAGAGGAAAACACAGGAAGTTTTTCTAATACCAGCTTCTGGCCAAAATTAATTGAAGTGATAAACAAATACTCTTCGTAACCTTTATTTATAGTTTCAATATGATAACCATTACGATGTATATCTTTGAAACTTAATAGATTTCTTCTGGATATGGTAGAATACAAAGCATCATCAATCCAAATTTTTGTTCCATTTAAGAACATAATATTGGCTCTTTCGGAGCCCTTAATCAGGTTTGCAAAACTTGAAATTGTATTGACATTAGCTTTTCTCATGATTAATTGTATAAAATATTTTTCATGACGTAAGATTGTGTGTGTGGTTACACAGTCCACTAAACAAATATCATCACTAATCATTTGGGAATTAGTCAATGCATCAATGAAAGCCATGCCTTGACTACTTAGTCACTCTCCCTTCTCAACTGGTCAGAATCTCATGCTGATAACATGTTATAAAACTAAAAAATAAAGAAAAAGAGCCACAATAAGATAAAAGGAAATAAGGGACCAAACGAAAATACTAAAAAGTAAAGAGCCAAAGGAGAATCTTTTTTTTTTCCCCTTTCTCAGAGATGTGTGTATATGTTATGCATTGATGTGCTTATATAGGGAACCAACTTGTACATAATTGGTTGATTTACGTTAATTAGTGCGGCACCGCCCATAACTCTCTACATTCTGCTAACTTAACCCTGAAGGTATGGTTATTTATACATTTACAATACTCTATATTGGATAACCATATACTAAAAATATGCCTCGTTAAAACCTTATAAGGAAAAACCCAGTGGGGAAAAAAACATTTGGTGAAGGAAAAAGAGTACAATATTCTTGTATATGATTTGTTTAGATTGCCTCATTAAAACCTTGTTAAAGAAAACTCAGCGGGAAAAACCATAGACGAATGAAAAAGAGCACAATCTGAAAATCTTAAATAGATGACTCCCCCTCAATGGTGCACAATAAATCTTTATGTTGACGCATTCCAATATTATGCACCAGCATATTAAATGTTGCAGTCAGTAGTACTTTAGTAAATAGATCTGCCAAATTATCACTTGAGCGTATCTGTTGAACATCAATATCACCATTTTACTAGAGCTCATGTGTGTAAAAGAATTTTGGTGAAATGTTTTTAGTTCTGTCACCTTTGATATAACCTTCTTTGATCTGTGTGATACATACAACATTATTTTTATATAATATGGATGGACTACCTTTTGTTGAAGGCAATCCACATCTTTCTTGAATATGAAGGATTATGGATTTAAACCAAATACATTCTCGACTTGCTTAATGAATTGCAAGTATCTCTAAGTGATTTGAAGAAGTAGCAGTCTGTATTTGTTTCACTAATCGCCAAGATATAGCAATATTTCCATAGGTAAAAACAGTTCCTGTTTGTGATCTAGCTTTATGTGGATCAAAGAGATATCTAGCATCAGCATATCCATTTAGTTGCGGCTTTGATTCATTTAAATGAAATAAACTCATATCAGTTGTTCCATGAAAATAACGTAATATTTGCTTCATTCCATTCCAATGTCTTCAGGTTGATGTGGAATTATATCTTGTTAATAAATGGATTGCTAATGCAATATTGGATTTGGTACAATTTATACATAATAGCACTAATTGTATGGAGATATAGTACTTCAGGACTAAAAATTTCTTCACCATCTTTTGGAGGGCGAGAAAAACATTATAGTATTTAATGGATTAGTTTTTTTTTTCATATAAAAGTGCTTCAGGACCTTTTAATTGATGAACAACAATCCCATTTGACAAATGTTCAATCTGCAAGTCGATACAAAATTTCGTTTTACTAAGATCTTTCATTTCAAATTCATTTTAAATATTCTGTAGTTTATGTAATCTCTTCTGGAGTTCCCACAAGATTCAAATTACCAACATATATTGCAACAATTTCAAATTCAGATTCTGATTACTTAATAAAAATGCATGGGAAAATTGGATTATTCTCATATCCCGCTTTTAACAGATATCACTGAGGCAATTGAACCACATGCGTCCAGATTGTTTTAACCCGTATAAAACTCTTTGTAGCTTGATACAATAAACACTTCTTGGTTTTGAATTAAACACTTCAGGCATCTTAAATTCTTTAGGGACTTATACATATATATATATATATATATATCACTATCTAGTGATCTATAAATATGTTGTAACCACATCCATTAAACGCAAACCTAAATTTTCTATGATTGCCAAGTTGATTAGAAATCTAAATGCAATTGCATTCTTTACAGGTGAATAAGTTTTGTCATAGTCAATACTAAGTTTCTGCATGAAACCTTGCATAATAAATTATGCATTATATCTAACAATTTCATTTTTCTCATTGTGTTGTAGCATAAATACCCACTCATGTCTAATAGGCTATGTCCCTTCAAGGAGTTGGATTACAGGTCTAAATACTTCAAGTTTTATAAATGAGTTTAACTCTGCTTGTATTGCTTCTTTCCTTATTGGCCAATTATTTATATGTCGTCATTTTTCGACAATTTGTGGTTTATTATCATTATCACTTTTGGTAATGTTTTCACTATTACTTCTGGTAATATCAAGAGCAACTTTAAACGAAAATATGTTGTCGACAACAGTTTGATTTCTATCCCAAATATCTCATGTACTTATATAATGTATTGAGATCTCATTATTTTCAGGTACCTTTTTCACTTCAAGGGATAATTCTTCAGGAGATTCTTCTTGATAACTCTTCAAGAGGTTTCATTTCAGAGGATAACTCTTGAGGAGATTCTTCTTCTGGAGGTTCTACTTTAGGAGATATATAAGCAGGAGATTTAGATAGATTTAGTAGGTATTTGGGAAGTGGGTTTTTTTGTAGATTTTTTTAGTTGTAGGATGTTATTGGAGAAATTTTTTTTTGTGTTTGGGAAGATAGTTGGATTTTTTTGTGGTTGGATGTGATGTTTGTGAGAGAAAAAATGAAATGATTATGGGGTTTGATGTGATATTTTGTTTGGATTTGTTTTTTTTGGTTTTGTAAAACATTTGTCTTGTAGTAAGAAAAAAAAAAAAAAACCCTAAAAACTAAGTTCCCAAACACCGCCTTATAATAGTTTGTTTTGTGGGTCTAGCCTCTCCAGGAAACTAAGAATTTTTTTATTTTTTTTTTTAGGTTTAGCTTCTTCAAGAGTTCTAGATTATAGTGATTCCAGTTTTTCCTTCCTTATTTACTGTATTCCGGACTTGGTTCCGTTGATAGTTGTGGTTGTTTGTATTTCATTTCCGTCCTCTAATGCTTTGGATTGGAGTTTAGAAATGTCTTGGGCGTGTTTCAAACAGGTTGGTTGAGCTTTAGTCCCATTCCTTGTTGCCCAGATTTTTGGTGGTCCGCTCGAGCAGATCCCTTCGCGTTCGAGCGGAGTTTGCACACCTTCAGTAGTTTGTCCGTCTGCAAAAGTACTGCAGATGTGTTTTTCACGCTCGAGCGAATTTCCTTACGCTCGAGTGGATTGCGCTCGAGAGGACCTTTTTGCGCTCAAGCGGGTGTTCAATGTCTGTAAAAATACTGGAAAAGGGTAATCTACGCTCGAGCGGGTTTCTCTTTGCGCTTGAGCGGATGTGTTTTGTAGTTGTGTCTTGACGCTCGAGCCGGTATTCTTGTGCTCGAGCGGGTCCAGTTTTTGTGCTTGACGCTCGAGCGTCCTATTCTCCGCTCGAGCGAACTAGTCGTATATCAGAAGGCAGCTGGGTGATTTTAAATCACTTTTCACATTTTCTTTCTCTCTCTTACTTTTCAAAACCTCTATTGGAGAGCACCTCACTCTAAAACTCCAACTTCTCTCTAGGGTTTGATCTAGTAGGAGTGATCTTCTATCCTTGGGCCTTTGTAAAAAGTGTGGAGCTTGTTGAGGGCTACATATTGATCCGAAAATATTGAGATTTGGAGCATTTCGAATTTCTTCACCTTCTTCCTTTGAGCTCCGACTTTGAGGTAGAGATAACTACTCATTTTTATGAGCTTTAACCTAAATGTTGAGCTTTTTATATAAATGCTTTGATTTGGGAAGTTAGGGTTTGAGATGTGTTATATTGAAAAAAGGGGTTTTATTCTTTTGATTCAAACATATGTGTTTGGGTCTAAAAAGGAGGTCATTGATGTTGTTGATAATATTTGGACCTTTGGGTCAATGTTGAGGAAATGGGAAAAATGCCATGTTTGGGTATATTTGGGTCATTAGTGTAATTAATGACATTTATTATGGAAATATGAAATTAAGTGGAAATAATGAAATTGACTCATTATAAGGTAGAATGGTGGAGTTGGATTCATTAATCACTCACCTTTGAAATTGTTGATAAATTATTTGTTGATATGATTATTATCTGTTTAGAAATAATTGCTTTGGGCTATCGGTGGAGGATAGTCTTGATTGTTGTGGACATTGCATGATGATTAGGTGAATTAAAACTAATCGGTTGTATGTCATTGATTATGATGAATGGAATAATACATCAAATTTGTGTATTGATTGAACATGTATATGATGGATGCTTATATACATTGTGTTGTGTGGGAGGAGATAGGAGATGTACTCCACGGTTTAGGGAAAGATAAGGGATGGACCCCTAAACCGAATATTGTTTGGGAGGAGATAGGGAATGTACTCCATTGATACAGCAAATATGTGTATCTATTAAAGTATTGATACAACGAATATGTGTATCTATTGTGATGTATGGAAGTGTTGTTGATATGAGATGTAATCTCACTTAAATAGTTTGGCCAGGTTCTGAGCCATGGTTATGAATTGAGAATCGGTTAAGTAAAGGAAAGAGAAATGAAACATGGACATATTTGTCATGTAATTGAAACGAATTATGAATTGATTTATGTGAGTTAAACATTTATTAAATGCTAATGTTTTAGTTTTTGCTCATATTATGTTTAGCATATCTCTACTGGGCATTGGCTCACCCTATATAGGACAGCATTTTCAGGTACAACTGTTATGCCACCTCCAAGGGCGTAGCTTAGGAGGCTTGAGGCTGTTAGACTCTTTTGTTATTTTTGTTGTATTACATGTATACCAAGCCAATGGCTTATTTTGTGTAGAGTTAGTACTCTCCTTCTTGTAACCAAATGTTGACTTGGAAAGTTGTAAGGCCGTGGAGCATTTACTTTTGATGTCAACATGTAATACTTTTGTAATGAATACTCTGATAAATGAAATTATGCTTTACTCTCTTATGTTTAAGCATATCAAGATTGTATGATTTATGGTTTTATTTTGAGGGCGTTACATAGATATAGTGTGAAACCCCATATTTTAAGGTATTATTATTTTAGTAAGAGATATTGAGGATTTATTATAATAATTTGGTGGTGAGATTTTTGGATGAGAACCTAATTTATTTCTTTGCATCCTTTTATATCTACCTCATTATTGTTTATCTCTTTTTGAAAGTAAAGTGCTCCCATTTCTTATACTTTCCAATCATTCTTTCTGTGGAAATGAGAAGAGAAAGAAAAGAAAAGAAATATATATATATATATAAGACGTAGCCAATATGGTGTTGCACCATCTTTTCAATTCTTTTATTTTACTTTTACCTCATCTTTTTTCATATCTTCAACTTAAAAAAAAAAAATGGCCAATGAGGCTGCCAACCACTCCTTCTTTCCCTTTAATTATTTAGGTTATAAAAATACATCCTTAGGTCCTACCAAAATTATCACATACTCTAGACATACCAAATAGTGTCCCATAGAAACGTATTTTCAATTTATGGAGTTTTGACAAGAAAATAAATTTAAGAAGGGAAATGAAATGGCTGCTGTAAATTTAATAATGAAAGAGAAGTACACTATTTCTTGACTAATACACTTTTATACAGGAGTGTAGGCCTTAAGGATATCATATATTTATATAAATAATATATATTAGGAGGGAAAAAACAAGTGCCGAAAGAACTTGAGAAAAGAGGTGAAGGATTTTACGTTGCTAGCTTCCAATTTTTTTTTCCTTGATTCGCTTTTCTACTTCTCTTCTTTTGTTAAAAAAAAAAAAATGCTAACTTTAACTCTGAACACTGCCAAACTAGACCCAAAATTATGTTATAAGAATCTGCTAGAGGGAAAGAGAGACGAAGCACAAAATGAAGGAATAAATGCAAGAATGGGAGAGGAGTTCTTCATTCTACTGATTTATAGAAGAAAAGATAAAATAAAATATGTATAGTATTATATGAAATTATTGGAGATAGTGGAGTCAAAAGTGAAAAGAAGGAAGGCAAAGATAGGAATTGGTGAGGACATGGGTTTGTTTGGAGGGATAAGGTAAATAAATAAATAAAATAACTAAATAATTAAAGGGAAAGGAGGAGTGGTTGGCAGCCTGATTGGCTTGTCGGCCATTTTTTTTAAATTGAAAATATGGAAAAAAAAATGAGGTAAAAGTAAAATAAGTAAAATAAATAAATTGAAGAATTGAAAAGATGGTGCAGTACCATATTGGTGACGTCTTTTATATATATATATATATATATATATTTCTTTTCTTTCCTTTCTCTTTTTATTTCCACTGAAATAATGATTGGAAAGGATAAGAAATTAAAGCAATTTATTTTCAAAAAGAGATGAACAATAATGAGGTAGATATAAAGAAGGTACAAAGAAATAAATTAGGTTCTCATCCAAAAATATCACCACCAAATTATTATAATAAATCCTCAATATCTCTCACTAAAATATTAATACATCAAAATACGGGGTTTCACAATCTATCACCCTTAAATAAATTTCATCCTCGAAATTTAAACTATACATTGTTTTCAAACAACTGCCGGTAGTTTGGCCTCATAAAGTCCTCTCACTCCCAGGTGGATTCTTCGATCCCTTGATGTCGCCAAAGTACCTTTATTAAATGGACCGTCTTGCTTCTAAGGTTCTTCTCTCATTTGTCTTGAATCGCTATAGGCCCTTCTTCAAAAGTAACATTCTCATTAAGACTAATTTCTTCCCAATTGATGACGTGATAGATCTACGAGGTACTTTCGTAGCATAGACACGTGAAAGACATTATGTATTCCAACCAATTATGGAGGTAAGGCTAGTCGGTATGCAACTTCTCCAACTCGCAATAATATTTCGAAGGGTCCGATATATCGAGGTGAATGCTTTTCTCTTTTCCCAAAACGTATAATCCCTTGTCGAGGTTGAACTTTCAAAAACACATGGTCACTGATCTCGAACATTAGAGGCATTTTTCTTCTATCCGCATAACTCTTTTGGCAATCATGGGTTGTCTCTAGAATAAGTTCTGGTCTCACTAAACCTGTTTCACCCACTTCAGTCCAATAGATCAGTGATTGACAAGTTCGCCCATACAATGCTTCAAAAGGTGCCATACCAATACTGGCTTAGAAACTGTTGTTGTATGAGAATTCAATCAATGGAATGTCGTTCCCAACTTCCTTGAAAATCCATTACACAAGCTCTCAACATGTCTTCAAGTGTTTGGATGGTTCGTTCAGATTGCCCATCTGTCTATGGATGAAAAGCAGTGATGAAACATAACTTGAGGCCCAGGGCTTCTTGTATACTTTTCAAATTAATTTATTTTTCAAGTGTGGAACAATTTAATAGCAATTGGGGTTGAAGTATCAAAGAGATTATTTGAGTTGGAGATTTTGGGCCCTACCACTATTATTATATTGGAGATTGTATAAATTATATTTTGGAGACATTTGTGTAATTATTTTTTGGGAGTGTTTAGAGTGAAAGGTAGTATTTTTTGTTACAAAAGAAGAGAAGTAAAAGAGTGAATCAAGGAAAAAGAAATTGGAAGCTAGCAAGGTAAACCTCCATCACTTCTTCTCTCAAGTTCTTTCGGCACTTGTTTTTCCCTTCCTAATACATATTATCTATCTATCTATCTATAAACATATATAGTGGGTGTTTGGGAAGTGGCTATTTTAGAGACTTTTTGGCTATTTTAGTTTTTGTGTTTGGGAAGATAGGATGGATTTTTATTTGAATTGTTGTATTGAAAAATGTGTTTGAAATGATGTTTGAGGTTGAAATGACAAATTTGTCCCTAACTTTACTTTTTCCAAAATTAGTTTATAGGGGCAAAAGTGTCATTTCGGCCTATGGGACTAGGCTAGGCCTACCCACTACCAGTTGCCAGTGCATTGGTTTTTTTTTCTTTTTTTTTAAATAAATATAAATTATTAGTTTAGTAGGCTATTTGGCTTTTTTTTTGTATTTGAGGCTATTTTAGCCCCAACTTTTGGTTCCCAAACACCCCCATAATGTATCAAGGCTTACACTCTTGTATAAAAGTGTATTAGTCAAGAAAAAGTGTGTTTCTCTTTCATTCTTAAATTTTCAGTAGCCATTTCATTTCTCTTCTTAAATTTATTTTCTTGTTAAAACATCATAAACTGAAAATATGTTTCTATGGGACACTATTTGGTATGTTTAGAGTATGTGATAATTTTGATAGGACTTAAGGATGCATTTTTATAACCTAAATAATTTTTCTAAGTTTGTTGCTTACAACACCAGAAAAATAGTCAATTTTCTCTATTTTTAGAACATTCTAGAAAAATAATCTTGAGTCCATTTTTATGTCAAAATCTGTGATGACCGGTGCGTATTTTGCTTTGCTCTCTTGAGGATATGTAGGAATTCTCGTGTTAAATGTTGGGTTTTATTCAGCTATATTTGCACTTTTTGGCCCTTTTTCCTCCATATCTGATTGTATCACTCTCTCTCTACATTATTTCTCTATTTTTCTCTCATCTCTCTCTACCCAAACTCTTCAAACATTACATTTCTTTTGATCCCATGAAATCCATTGGGATTTTGATGCTAGTCCCTCATACCAAAATGATGAGCGTGTCGACGGCTTCGTCTTGACCGGTGGAGATCGTATTTCGGCGAGGTCAATTTTTGGATAGTGCCACAACATAATTGCTCTATCGTTATTTTGACACGAAATCGAGAAAGAACTACAACTAATTGCCGTTTGAGGTTGTTCTTGTGGATAGGGGCACCCCTTAAGGATGTAGAGTCCAGAGCATTCCTCAGCATTGCCAATCATCTTCCCTGAATCCAAATCCTGAAAATCATAATGAGTGGAGAAAAAATTAGTAACACACCTCTTTTCCTTAGTGAGCTTACTAATTGACAATAAATTACAATTCAAGTCAGGAACAAGGAGAACAGAGTTGAGAATAAGATTCCTAGACAACACAACTGATCCTGTACTGACAACCTTTGATAGTGAACCATCTGCTATTCGGACCATTAAATTATTTGGACATGAGTTATATGTATCAAAAATTGTTGCATCTCCCATCATATGATTAGATGCTCTGGAGTCTACAATCCAAGGTTTTTTATGTTTCTGACCAACAGTAAATGCGTGCAAAAAATTACCTTTGTGAGCCAAGGTTCCGGATCCAATGATGTGGTTTGAAGACGAACCAGATTGTGACTGTAGAAGAGGAGACTGTAGTTTCTGAAGCATCTCCATTTGCTCCTTGTTGAAAGGGCTTGCTTCAAGTTATGATGATAGTTTATTTGTACCCACATGATTACCTCGGCCTTCTTTCTCAAGTGGTGGACGTGGCTTCCAATCTGCTGGCTTTCCATGAATCTTCCAGCAAGTTTCTCTCGAGTGACCCAGCTTTCTGCAATGATCACACCAAGGCTTACCTCCTTTATTTTTCTGACAGTTGTCAATAGGAGCGAATTGGGTCTTAAGAGCCGAGCTTTCTGCCATATTCAGTTGTTGAGGGTATCCTATCATGGGTTTTTTTTTCTGACTTTCTTTGCGACGGACTTCAGAGAATGCCTCTCTGAGGCTAGGTAGAGATTTTACTCCTATAATTCTTCCTCTGACTTCATTAAGATTTTTGTTCAATCCTAACAAGAATTTAAACACACGCTTCCCTTCAACAATCTTTTTATACAACAAACCATCAATAATACAATTCCAGTAATAAACCTCAAACGTATCAAGTTGACGCCATAGACAAGGAATTGTATTGAAATATTCAGTTACCGTAAGATCGTCTTGATGTAAATCGTGAAGGGAGCTTTTGTAGACGTGCCCGCGTGGGCCTCGCTACAGTTCGGACTCGATTTGTGTCACGGTCCTTAGCCTGAACCAAAGAGTCCAAATCCGGCAAATCGTTTTGAGAAACAGATTTTTGAAAAGAAGTGCCAAACATGGACTGCTTTGCCAGATACAGAGTCGCCACCTAAATATTTTTATGGGGGAATTTAGGAAACCCTGACTCGGTGCCAAAGGCCACGTGTCCGTCATCACCAAAGTTGCCTCGGCTCGGGAGCTTGGGTACGATTGGGGAAGGTCAGCTATGAGCACCCCCTCTCGCCTGATCCGAAGATCGGCCTCTACTAGCCATGATATCCGTTTTTGAAAACGTTATATGTTCTTAGTCCAGTTATTAGCCTAGAATTACTATGTTATGCGCACGACAAACAAGTATAGACTAGATTGCCTAATTTGGAAATAAGCATTGCATATCCGTTTGTCTTGAAAAACACTTTGGAATTTGCTACTCGCAAGTAGGCTAAAATACGGATTTCAACGAGTTTTTCCAACTCAAACAATCCAACCTTCACCCACAGGCATTCAAACAGTTTATCACACAAGCATGTAGCCACATGGTAAGCATGCTGTCATGATAGTATTCACACGCATGCGATATGCTAAAGCATGAAAATACTTACATCGTACTTCGTGCCAAAACAATAAACTAGTTAGCCAACATGCATGGTCCTAGTTCATGTCAAATTGACTAATGCAACACATACATGATGTAATTAGAGCAGGCTCGGCTAACCTAAACATGGCATGTGAAATGCAATCAATTGATGCACGTATTCAATTTGGAATTTAAGTACAAATGGAGTTAGCATGATGTACCGAGCCTAGTGCATGCGAGACAAATGTATGGATGCACGCATGCATAGCATAAGGTATGCTAAACATGCCCTAATCTACCCTCATAAGCAGGTAAATAAAAGGGAAGGAAGAAGTGGGGGTTGGGAGACATGCACACACTCACCCACACTTATTACAAATTTGCCCCCGCTCGGAGGGACCGAAAGAATAATACAGCTCGAATAATGAATTAACTATCCTAGCTAATTAATTATTACAGACCAACTAAATTAATTGAGCAAATTAATTAATCTAATTAAGCAATAAACAGTCCCGGGATGAAGGCCCAATGCAGTGCGCACTCGGTTTTGCTCGGAAATCTGCCACCATGCACAAGATGCCTCTGTTTTCCCTGCTTTACTCCTCTGATGACTGCCAAAGCCTTAGGGTTTACTCTGTGGATGCTGGGAAACACCACCGGCTGAAGGAGAACACCACCGGCCATGCAGAATGGTCACCGGTCCCAACTTTGGTCCATCGGCCAACAATGGTGGCTGATCGGCACTAAATGTGGCCGGTCGGACAAAAGTTCCTGCAGAAGCTGTTTTGACAGCAGCAAAGGACAATACTTGGCATGGCAATGCATTTCAAGCAATGTATGCACCAACCCTATCCCTTATCATGTGTATCACTCAAAGGGACATGATCCTTGGTTCTCGGACCATCAATTGCGCATTTCAATGCGTGATGGCCCAAAGAATCAAGTGTGCACTTTGATTTCAAATGTAATGCATGCAAACACATAAGGGCCCAATCCCTATCACTAAATCAAGGGACAAGGCATGCATGTTCAATGCAACCTAAGCATGTTAACTAACATGCAACATGGTATGAAAGGGAGCATGCGAACATGCGATGCACATTAGGCACACAACCTAAGTAACAAGGCAAACAAGCATGCCACAACTATGCAAACTACTTAGAGCATGCAAGATGTAATCTAATCATGCAACATGCTAGTAATTTGACCAAGGGAATGCATGTCAAATGCAAATGATTTCAAGCATGCAACACATGCAACCAAAGCATGCAAACATGAGATAATGTAATAGCACTTGAATGGCATACAAGGGATGGACTTACACTAATTGGACGGCTCTAAGTTAGGTCCAAAACAGTGGCCAAAGCTTAAGAAGATGGGACCAAGCACACATACACACATGCACATGTTAAGGCCTAAACACTTAACCATCAAAGGGCATCTTTTAAGCACACTTAAAAGGGAGTAATCATGGACATGGAGCATGCATTATGCTCTGAAAATCATGCAAGAACATGGTGCCAAACCAAGCAAACAAGATAGGCTAAACATGCGACAAATGGCCCAAGCATTCAAGGCAAGCTAATGAAGCATTGAACTACACTTAATATGACCACACATGGAAAGACTTAAATGACCAAAAACCGAGTTTTAGCACATAAAACAAAGCCCAAAAGACCACTTAGATGGCATCTAAATGGCTTGAATTCAAAAGCATACACAATGACCAAAACATGGAGCATACAACACAAGCTTTCAAAGCATTAGAGAGGTGTCCAAGGCAAGCACACAAGCATGTCAAAGGGACTGAAATGATACTACAAATGGTGCCAAACCACTGAAATAAAGCAAGTAATGCATGCTACACACTCACACACTTAAGGCCAACAAACCTAAAATGCAAAGGGGGTATATAATGCATGTCATGGCCGACCAAAATGACTAAAGAAAGACCTCAAACATGGCAAAATAAGCACAAAAGCTTCACAAAGCTAGGCCTAAAACATGCTAGAACCATGGTTTACAACCTAAGGCATGTTAAGGCCTAAACATGGCATTACAAGGTAGGTATGCTAAGCATGCATGGTGTACCAAAACCAACTAAAAACAGAGGCATATTAAGACATAATAAGCACAAAAAACAACTAAGGCATGGTCAACATGAGCCTAAGCTAGGTGCTCCCTCAAGAGGCCAAAAATGGTCCTTTTTAAGGACAACAAGGAGAGGGGGTGGCCCTCTCCTTCTTGGGACTTCAAGGCACAATCCTTACCACTGAAATCCCTCAAGATTTCAGTGGTGAGGAGGCCCAAACACCGAAGTCCCGGAGCTTACTCAAAATAGCACAAAACGGAGCCCCTCAAGGTTTAAGAGGGGTCAAACACCTCCAAACCACAAAACACTCTAAACAAACTATTTAGAGGGCCCAAAAACATAACTTTTTTATATTATACACTAAGCTCAAAAACAGTTCTAAGATAGGCAAAAATAGTATGCAAGAATGGGGTAAAAAGGGGTAAGATTGTTACCCTTGTTGACCTTCTTCACAAATGATGGACCAGCCCCTTTCTCGAGCTCAAAACAACTCCAAAGCTTCAAGAACAAACCTCTGGCCCTTCAAGAACCAAGAAAAGGTGTAACACTATGTGTTTGTGTGCAATAGTAAGACACAAACACACTTATACACACACAAGAGAGAGATATAGAGATAGGATATGTATGAAACCCTAAACCTAAAACCAGAGCTCTCACACAACTTTCTAACCCTTTTTTGTCTAACCCTCAAGCCAAGAGAGGAGGGCTCCTCTTATAGAGGAGCCAATCTTGTAAAGCTTACTCAAGAAGCTAACAAGGAAGCCATCTCTCCATACACGTGTATGGAGGGGAACAAAATGCAAGCCAGCTGTATTAAAATATTTGCAAAAGCAGATGAACAGTAGTCGGCTGCTCAAAATTTCTATTTTGACAAAGTGGACTGCCGACCGGCAATAAATAATGCCGACCGGCAATATACATTGCCGATGGCAACAAAACACCAGCCGGTGGCCTCTGGCCACGGCCGGTGATGTGTGGGGATGCCTCACAAGGTATTCCCTGCCCCTCCAAGGCAAAACACAAGTGTTTGGTGCAAAATCAGACACTAAACAGTCGAGTTCAGAGATCCTGAGGCAAGGCGCGTAGCCGAGACCTCCGGGAACTCCAAACGAACACAAACATGGATGATCACCGGGTGTTCAAACGGTGACGTCCAAGTCTTGAGGACGGTCAAAAATGGGGTGTCTACAGTTGCCCCTCTTTGACAGAACTCGAAAGTCATAAAAATGACGGGAGTGAATGTCAAAGCCCAGAGACGACCCATTTTTGACAAGGCCGAAGACTTAGACAAAGCATACAAGCTACGAATAAAGGTATGCGCCTGAGGGCAGGGGCAAAATGCAAGACAATGCACCAAGCCGAGCATAACTAATGATCATGCAAAGAAACATAAGGACGTATCCCGGTGTTTCGGAAAGGTATAAGCATTGGAACGTATTCCAAATGCTCTTAACCAAAGAGAGAGGAACATAGGGACGCATCCCTGTGTTTCGGAAGAGCGGAAGAAACATAGGGATGCATCCCAGTGTCCCGAAAAAGTGGAAGAAACATAGGGACGTATCCCGGGGTTTCGAAAAAGGAAGAAGAAACATAGGGACGTATCTCGAAGTTTCGGAAGGAAAGAGAAACATAGGGACGTATCCCGGTGTTCCAGAGTGGTTCAAGCACCAGAACGTATTCCAAATGCTCTTAACCAAAGAGGGAGAAACATAGGGACATATCCCGGTGTTTCGGAATGGTGTAAGCATTGGAACGTATTCCGAATGCTTTTAACCGAAGAGGGAGAAACATAGGGACGTATCCCAAAGGTTAGGGACGTATCCCAAGGGTTAGGGACGTATCCCAAAGATTAGGGACATATCCCAAGGATTAGGGACGTATCCCAGTGTTACGAACAAGGAGGAGAAACATAGGGACATATCCTGTTGTTTCGGCATGGGAAGAGAAACATAGGGACGTATCCCGGAGTTTCGGAAGGAATGAGAAACATAGGGACATATTCCGGAGTTTCGGAAAGAAAGAAAAGCATAGGGACGTATCCCAGTGTTCCAGAGTGGTTCAAGCACCAGAACGTATTCCAAATGCTCTTAATCAAAGAGGGAGAAACATAGGGACATATCCCGGTGTTTCGGAAAGGAGAAGAAACATAGGGACGTATCCCAGTGTTTCAGAATGAAGAAGAAACTTAGGGACGTATCCCGGAGTTTCGCAAGGAACGAGAAACATAGGGACGTATCCTGGAGTTTCAAAAAGAGAGAGAAACGTGAGGACGTATCCCGGTGTTCCGCAAGGAATGAGAAACGTAGGGACGTATCCCAGTGTTTCAAAAAAAAAAGAGAAACGTAGGGACGTATCCCGGTGTTTCGAATGGAAGGAGAAACGTAGGGACGTATCCCGGTGTTTCGGAAAGAAGAGAGTAACGTAGGGACGTATCCCAGTGTTTCGACAAAGGAGAAGAAACATAGGGACGTATCCCGGTGTTTCGAAAAGAGAGAAGAAACGTAGGGACGCATCCCGGTGTTTCAAAACAAGGAGAAAAAAACATAGGGACATATCCCGGTGTTTCGGAATAAGGAGAAGAAACATAGGGACGTATCCCAGTGTTTCTGAATAAGAGAGCGTGCATAACATTGCAAGTGGAAAGTGCGTGACAACGCAAGTGAAAAGGTGCATAACAATACAATTGGAATGTGCATCACAATGCAAGTGGAACGTGCGTAACAACGCATATTTGAAACAAAATGCCGAATAAGGGAATACAAGCCTTAACAAGATCAATTCAAACACGACCTCTGATTTACCTCTCGGAGGGGTTTGTAACACACTCCGCTTGAAAAGGGTACACCCTGTTTATATTGGCGAGAGATAACATCTGCAACTGCTTTAATTGCCATTCTGACTTGAAGCCGGCTTAAGCTTGGAGTAGAGGCACACTCATTCTTCGGAGCACCAACAAGGCCTGAAGAGGTACATCCGGAGTACAATCACGGAATTTACTGAAGGTGAAACACACTCAGATGCTTCGGTTTTCCCTATTTTCTCTTACTTTGTAGTCTGGAACCCATGTAGCTTCAAATAGGTCCTTGTTTTACTGTTCTTGCATGACCTGGGTTGAACCCTGCGGTTTTAAGAAAGAACAAATTCTTGTTTTGCACAAATGTGGAGAATGTCATAGCACTCCGAGCACAAAACGATTCATTTTTGAAATTGAGAATGAGTTCTCGACCGGGTATTGAGCCTGCGACTGAACACAGCGCACTACGACTCAACAACAGAAAACAAAAGGTAAAATATCCTAAACAAAATGAGACACGCTCGGAACGACTCAAAACAAGATTTGAGACAAACAAAACAAAAGACACGACATACAGACGTGCACAGGGAGCCTGTTTCTTCAGGTATTGTTTCCCACCCTTTCTCATTTGTGATTCTCACATCACTCGGCCCTCAAGCTCTGTTTTTCTAAAAAAAAAAACCCTTTTCTCACTTTTTCTCTCATCGCACATCTCTCTATTATTCAATCTCTCATTTTTAATCCCTCCCTTGGGTAGTTGATGAATAAGCAGACAGTTGTGGGCTCTTGCCCCTAGCATTCCGCTAGATTCTTCTTCTTGTTTACAACAGTGAGTTTCTTCCATAGAGGGGATGCGCTACAATTGGGTGTGTAGCAAATCTGCAGCTGACATCGGTTGACGATGCTCTGCTGGGGAGTTTGGACGTGGTCAGATCTTTCCAGATAAGGGAGTGGAATATCTTCTCCCATTCCAGTTCGTGCTTCGTACTTAGCTTGATACCTCGTTGCTTGGAGGATGAAAGAGCTTTCAGCCCTTTGTTGTTAACTTCAGTTGTGCCCTTTCTGGCAAATGCATTGACAACAGGGAAAAGACAGGAAGCCTGACTCAACTGTGGCCCTAGTTCATTATTTGGACCATTTTTTGTTTTGGTTTTCTACTAAAACAATTTTGACCAACATGAGAGTTAGATTAACACACTTGTTCGATTTTTGATTTGAAATCATGCAAGTCAGGTTATGAGCACTGAAAATTTTCCTTTTTGGGTCCAAGAAAATGGTCCAGTTTTAGAAAAATGGAATAATTTTCAAGAGAATTAGTCAACCTCAGTAAAAATTCTCAAAAACTATTTTTGCAAACGGTCATTGCTCAACGAGCATGAAACTTACTCTTGAGATGCACAACCTCGGATCGGAGGCAATGGAAAATTGTCCCTTGTTTGGATGGCACTACATGGCAACGGAAAGTTGCCCCTGGTTTGAACGGCGACTCATAGCAACGGAAAGTTGCCCCTTGTCTGGATAACGCCGCAGCATGTTGTAAACAGTCCTCCTTAGTGATGATCACAACCGAGCTCTCGGATAAGGCAAAAATGATCAAAACCATTACATGGACACAATCGATTTGGAAGTGTTTATGGCTGGACTTCAGGATGAAGTTGCCTACGTATCCCAAACATGGGAATCAAGCCTTACGTAGTTCAGGGTTAAGGTACACTCGGGTATTAACCTCTCCTTTTTAGGCTCTAACTTTTGCCAAGGCGCCCGTTGTGGGTTTTCGACCTTGCGAGCTTTGTTCTTCTTTTTCTTTCAATTTTTTATCTTTTCATTCTTTTTTTTTTTTGCTTTTTTTTTGTATTTTTCTCTTGCTCTAACTTTTGCCTAGGTCGCCCTTCCGGGTTTTCGGCCCAGCGAGCCTCTCAAAGGGTAAAAGTGTAACAAGTCCATGCCAAATGATTTTAGGGTTTTGAAGCCATCCGTATCCAGGAGAGTGGCTGTTGTATTGATTTACTGAAGGATCCATCTTCAGCTCTTCGAGCATATCTGACATTTTTGCCCCTAGTTTGAGGGGGGGCTTCTAATCTAGCTTTACAAACTTCCTTTGATCTGATCTTGATCTGACTTTGGTGCCTCTTGTTCGAGGGCTGCTTCAAAATGGCCACACAAGCTTCATGTTGTGGTTGACCGTTGAACGTTCTGAACTCAGGTTCAAGGTTTGAAAGTGAGGGGTCGAATCTCGAGGCTAAGAGCGATCCTAAGCTGCACAATCTCAAGAGCGATCCCACACAAGTCTTCGTAGGACCGCGCAAAATATTTTTTGAAATTTTTTAAGAAAGCGACAAATCGCTTGCGCCGAAGACAGTGCAGAACCAATCTGGATCAAGCCAGGGTCCTTCTCAGTACTCACATTAACATGCATGATCTCAATCATTAAGGGCTTAGCATGCCTCTCTTTCTCTCAATTGATCAAGTTTTGCAAAATCTGAGGAATTCCTTCCTCTTCATTTTTATCACAATGTTTCGAAAAAAGTTTTGAAAAACTTAGGTCATTACAATGACTTCAAAGGCACAGAAAAGGCAGGCGAAGAGCACTGTCATTTCATTCAAACTTCTGGCACAACTGGCACACGGCAGAAGCAAACACAAGAGTATGAAAATCACTGCTGTTCCATTCAAATCTGTTGGTGTAACTGGCTCCAAGGCAGAAACAGACTCAAAAGAAAGCAAAAAAGACAAACACAAAACAAGCAAGTGATGTCCGAGGTAACATCCCCGAAATCACCCGACTCTAACAAAACAGGACTGACTCGATACAACAAGACAGACCCGACTGACTCAGTATGAAAAGATTGACTCTATACAATGGGACAAACCCTAAACGACATAGCAAAACTGACTCAACACCCGAGTCGGAAAGTACAAAAACCAGTATTCACAAATGCTCAAAATAGTGCGTGCTATACGCCACATCCGGAGTAAACTGAGCGCCGCCCGCAGGTGGTTCCTCCCTCGATCACATCACATTATCCCCCACAAGTTCACTGATCAAGTGCCGATAGACTTTGCAAGACCCAGTGCGGGGATGACCCTGTTGTCAATCAAATTTTGTATCTCGTGGCGGAGACGGACGCAACTGTCGGTGTCATGACCGGTTTGTTGATGAAAAGCACAGTACTTAGTCAGGTCATGCTTTGCAGGGAGAGGATCGGGTAGAGGCCGTTGTTCTAACGGTTTCAGATGTCCTTTCCTGAGTAGGACCCCTAAAGCTTTAGACAAAGGCATAAAGAGTGGGGTGAAAACCCTCTTACCTCGGGGTAAATAGTCCGAAGTTCGGGGGTTTGAAGTGGATGCATCAACAAAGGGGGTGGCTGCTCTTGGTGTGGTGGTGGCGACCATGCTCACGTCTGAAGTCTTAGCAGTTGCATCACCGCTGGTGGTCGCACTTGAATTGCGGGAAAACGCCCTCTTAGGCTGCTCCTTCTCCTGGTCAATGAGGCCCTGCTTCATAGCGTCCTCGATCTGTACTCCCATCTCATGCAAATCTGAAAAGGTAGGGAAGGGGAGCACGATCATTTTCTGTATTAGTTTGGGTTGGAGGTTGCGCACAACCATCCGTATTTGATCCTTATCCGTTGGCCTAATGGTCATCATTGAGGCCTTGGCCCTCCAGCGGGCCACGAATTCCGAGAAGCTCTCCTTTGGCTCTTGGCGGGTGACTTCAAGATCACGAGTTATAACCTCAATCTATGTATTGTAGGAATATTGATCACTGAAGGCCTCAGCCATCTCTTCCCAATTCTGTTTCACAGAGTTCTCCAATTTTGCATACCAGATTGCGGCTATCCCAGACAGGGTCCGGCCAAATAATGATAGCTTCTGTAATCTGGTGAGGCCCATCAGCCTTAGTATGTCTGAAAACAGTCTCAGGTGCACCATGGGGTCCCCGGACCCATCGAAATGGTCAATATACGGCATTTTGAATCTGTCAGGCAGCGTCACAACCGAGTCTGTATACCCGTCTTCAATGTCAGGAATGGAGTGGGCCCCTTGAGACTTCTTGAACAATTTCTCAAGCTTGCTCACTTTCAATGCTGTGGGGTCTGTCTCGATATCAAAGGGGGGGTCTGGTAGGTTGGTGGGTGTTTTAGATAGCTGAGGTAGAACCGGGGGCGAAGCTGGCCCTGTCGGAATGTCCCTATCTTCCTGGACATTAGCTGTCTCCCCGAGTGTTGGAACTCTTGGTGGGGGAGGAGCCTGGTGTGAAGTAGATACTCTAGTTTGCTGCTCTAACCTGGCAATTGTCTCTGCCTGTTAGGCTATGACCACAGCCTGTTGCTTGGCGAATTCTGCTTGACGGACAGTGTCTTGCTGCATGGCTTTCATATTATCCTGGAGTTGGCGCACCATCTCTTCTAGACTCGACATATTGTTCCGATCTAACTGAGCAACCGGTATACCTTCCTGAGGTAAAAACAGATATCTCAACCCAACTGCGCACAGGTGAGATGGATAATGACTGTTGATCCGAAGACTGATGATCTGTGCCTGACTGGCCTTTTTACCCTGTCTTTGGCAAAGGAGCACTGATTACCCTAGAACTGAATCTCTGACCTGACAAAGTCTATCAGCACAAGTCCGATGAACCTCGGGGGATATCGGAGCCTTCTGAAGCTATGGATCTAGGACTACCTTGCAAAAGAGAAAACAGACAGCACCTCAGCCTGATTTCACCAAAACAGATATGAGCACTAGGATAACTGTGCCCTCTACTGAATTCTGCCCCAAAATTTTGCCTGTAAACTGATACCCTCAGGTAAAACTGATTCCCCAAATACTGATTGTGATGCCCACAGGCCTGATACTCAAACTTGCAAAATGATACATGAAATCCTGTAAAGGCTAACTCTAAAGCACATAACAGATAAGTGAGAGCCAAAACACCCCTATGTTGGAGTAGAGTTTCCCTGTCCTATTTTGTCAGGAGCTAGGGTTTCACTACGCACGCAGCGGTTTTCAAACAACCTAACATCGGGTAAGCAACCTGTCCTAATTTGGAATAGTCACTATGGATTTCGGTATGCACTAGGCCGAATGGTCGAAAAGGGTGCCCCGGTAAAACCGGGGTTTGTGTTCCCATACTGTCAAAGCCCACAACCGGTCAGCCTTATGGCATGCTTTGACAAAGTCAAGCCTCCGGCAAACCGTTCAGGAATGGCAGATGGCAAACACGGTGTCCTAAGCGCACCAATGCACATGCAATGCAAAGAGACACATAAACAAAATCAAAATAGGATATCATGAGTTCGAGTTAAGCTCTCTAAAATCCCCAGCGAAGTCGCCAGAAACTGTAGACGTGCCCGCGTGGGCCTCGCTACAGTTCGGACTCGATTTGTGTCACGGTCCTTAGTCTGAACCAAAGAGTCCAAATCCGGCAAATCATTTTGGGAAACAGATTTTTGAAAAGAAGTGCCAAACATGGACTGCTTTGCCAGATACAGAGTCGCCACCTAAATATTTTTATGGGGGAATTTAGGAAACCCTGACTCGGTGCCAAAGGCCACGTGTCCGTCATCACCAAAGTTGCCTCGGCTCGGGAGCTTGGGTACGATTGGGGAAGGTCAGCTATGAGCACCCCCTCTTGCCCGATCCGAAGATCGGCCTCTACTAACCATGATATCCGTTTTTGAAAACGTTATATGTTCTTAGTCCAGTTATTAGCCTAGAATTACTATGTTATGCGCACGGCAAACAAGTATAGACTAGATTGCCTAATTTGGAAATAAGCATTGCATATCCGTTTGTCTTGAAAAACACTTTGGAATTTGCTACTCGCAAGTAGGCTAAAATACGGATTTCAACGAGTTTTTCCAACTCAGACAATCCAACCTTCACCCACAGACATTCAAACAGTTTATCACACAAGCATCTAGCCACATGGTAAGCATGCTGTCATGATAGTATTCACACGCATGCGATATGCTAAAGCATGAAAATACTTACATCGTACTCCGTGCCAAAACAATAAACTAGTTAGCCAACATGCATGGTCCTAGTTCATGTCAAATTGTGACTAATGCAACACATACAGGATGTAATTAGAGCAGGCTCGGCTAACCTAAACATGGCATGTGAAATGCAATCAATTGATGCACGTATTCAATTTGGAATTGAAGTACAAATGCAGTTAGCATGATGTACCGAACCTGGTGCATGCGAGACAAATGTATGGATGCACGCATGCATAGCATAAGGCATGCTAATTTAAACATACCCTAATCTACCTTCATAAGCAGGTAAATAAAAGGGAATGAAGAAGTGGGGGTTAGGAGACATGCACACACTCACCCACACTTATTACAAATTTGCCCTCGCTCGGAGGGACCGAAAGAGTAATACAGCTCGAATAATGAATTAACTATCCTAGCTAATTAATTATTATAGACCAACTAAATTAATTGAGCAAATTAATTAATCTAATTAAGCAATAAACAGTCCTGGGATGAAGGCCCAATGCAGTGCGCGCTCGGTTTTGCTCGAAAATCTGCCACCATGCACAAGATGCCTCTGTTTTCCCTGCTTTACTCCTCTGATGACTGCCAAAGCCTCAGGGTTTACTCTGTGGATGCTGGGAAACACTACCGGCTGAAGGAAAACACCACCGGCCATGCAGAATGGTCACTGGTCCCAACTTTGGTCCATCGGCCAACAATGGTGGCCGATAGGCACTAAATGTGGCCGGTCGGACAAAAGTTCCTGCAGAAGCTGTTTTGACAACAGTAGAGGGCAAAACTTGGCATGGCAATGCATTTCAAGCAATGTATGCACCAACCCTATCCCTTATCATGTGTATCACTCAAAGGGACATGATCCTTGGTTCTCGGACCATCAATCACGTATTTCAATACGTGATGGCCCAAAGAATCAAGTGTGCACTTTGATTTCAAATGTAATACACGCAAACACATAAGGGCCCAATCCCTATCACTAAATCAAGGGACAAGGCATGCATGTTCAATGCAACCTAAGCATGTTAACTAACATGCAACATGGTATGAAAGGGAGCATGCGAACATGCAATGCACATTAGGCACACAACCTAAGTAACAAGGCAAACAAGCATGCCACAACTATGCAAACTACTTAGAGCATGCAAGATGTAATCTAATCATGCAACATGCTAGTAATTTGACCAAGGGAATGCATGTCAAATGCAAATGATTTCAAGCATGCAACACATGCAACCAAAGCATGCAAACATGAGATAATGTAATAGCACTTGAATGGCATACAAGGGATGGACTTACACTAATTGGACGACTCTAAGTTAGGTCCAAAATAGTGGCCAAAGCTTAAGAAGATGGGACCAAGCACACATACACACATGCACATGTTAAGGCCTAAACACTTAAGCATCAAAGGGCATCTTTTAAGCACACTTAAAAGGGAGTAATCATGGACATGGAGCATGTATTAAGCTCTGAAAATCATGCAAGAACATGGTGCCAAACCAAGCAAACAAGATAGGCTAAACATGCGACAAATGGCCCAAGCATTCAAGGCAAGCTAATGAAGCATTGAACTACACTTGATATGACCACACATGGCAAGACTTAAATGACAAAAAACAGAGTTTTAGCACATAAAACAAAGCCCAAAAGACCACTTAGATGGCATCTAAATGGCTTGAATTCAAAAGCATACACAATGACCAAAACATGGAGCATACAACACAAGCTTTCAAAGCATTAGAGAGGTGTCCAAGGCAAGCACACAAGCATGTCAAAGGGACTGAAATGATACTACAAATGGTGCCAAACCACTGAAATAAAGCAAGTAATGCATGCTACACACTCACACACTTAAGGCCAACAAACCTAAAATGCAAAGGGAGTATATAATGCATGTCATGGCGGACCAAAATGACTAAAGACAGACCTCAAACATGGCAAAATAAGCACAAAAGCTTCACAAAGCTAGGCCTAAAACATGCTAGAACCATGGTTTACAACCTAAGGCATGTTAAGGCCTAAACATGGCATTACAAGGTAGGTATGCTAAGCATGCATGGTGTACCAAAACCAACTAAAAACAGAGGCATATTATGACATAATAAGCACAAAAAATAACTAAGGCATGGTCAACATGAGCCTAAGCTAGGGGCTCCCTCAAGAGGCCAAAAATGGTCCTTTTTAAGGATAACAAGGAGAGGGGGTGGCCCTCTCCTTCTTGGGACTTCAAGGCACCATTCTTACCACTGAAATCCCTCAAGATTTCAGTGGTGAGGAGGCCCAAACACCGAAGTCCCGGAGCTCACTCAAAATAGCACAAAATGGAGCCCCTCAAGGTTTAAGAGGGGTCAAACACCTCCAAAACACAAAACACTCTAAACAAACTATTTAGAGGGCCCAAAAACATAACTTTTTTATATTATACACTAAGCTCAAAAACAGTTCTAAGATAGGCAAAAATAGTATGCAAGAATGGGGTAAAAAGGGGTAAGATTGTTACCCTTGTTGACCTTCTTCACAAATGGTGGACCAGCCCCTTTCTTGAGCTCAAAACAACTCCAAAGCTTCAAGAACAAACCTCTGGCCCTTCAAGAACCAAGAAAAGGTGTAACACTATGTGTTTGTGTTCAATAGTAAGACACAAACACACTTATACACACACAAGAGAGAGATATAGAGATAGGATATGTATGAAACCCTAAACCTAAAACCAGAGCTCTCACACAACTTTCTAACCCTTTTTTGTCTAACCCTCAAGCCAAGAGAGGAGGGCTCCTCTTATAGCGGAGCCAATCTTGTAAAGCTTACTCAAGAAGCTAACAAGGAAGCCATCCCTCCATACACGTGTATGGAGGGGAACAAAATGCAAGCCAGTTGTATTAAAATATCTGCAAAAGCAGATGAACAGTAGTCGGCTGCTCAAAATTGCCATTTTGACAAAGTGGACTGCCGACCGGCAATATACATTGCCGATGGCAACAAAACACCAGCCAGTGGCCTCTGGCCACGGCCGGTGATGTGTGGGGATGCCTCACAAGGTATTCCATGCCCCTCCAAGGCAAAACACAAGTGTTTGGTGCAAAATCAGACACTAAACAGTCGAGTTCGGAGATCCTGAGGCAAGGCGCGTAGCCGAGACCTCCGGGAACTCCAAACGAACACAAACATGGATGATCACCGGGTGTTCAAACGGTGACGTCCAAGTCTTGAGGACGGTCAAAAATGGGGTGTCTACAGCTTTCAAGTTGGATGATTTCAGATGTGTTTTCCTTGTCCGAGAATGTTTCTTTTGCCATGTCCCAGATCTCTTTGGCAGTGTCAAATGACAAAAAAATTTCGCCAATGTCAATGGTCATAGAGTTAATGAGCCACGACATGACCATATTATTTTTAACTATCCACCTTTTGTAGATTGATGCTCTGGTTTCTAGTGGTGCTGAAGCTCCAGTGATGTAGTCATCTTTCTCCTTTCCCCGTATAAACATTAATATGGATTGAGACCATTACAAATAATTTTGCCCATTTAGTTTATGAGCGGTGATCGGAAGATGAGAGGTTTTCATTTAATGAGAGGATGAAAAAGATGAGATGATAATATCAGTAGAAGAGGAGGATGAGTTGATAGTCATTCCAAAGGCTAGACCGCATTTAGGCATGAAATAGGAGGATAGATTTGAATAGGAGAGGAAAAAAAAAATTCTAATACTAACTAAAGAGACAAAGACGATGAGACAGGATTAAACCTGCTTTGATACCATAAAGAAAAATAAGTCTGAAAATATTGGGGAATTCCAGTATTCCTTCATTCTATTATTCACACCCCTAATAATGAAAGCAAGACCAAAATAAATAGATTACAGAAGAGAGACCCTTCCAAAACAGAGTACTATCACCGGACATGATTTATGGAAAGATTATTGCTACCTAGATGGAATGGAATAATCATACAGCTGGTATGATTATCTTCTTCCCTACATAATTCCTAAATCAAATATAATAAAAGCTGTACATTACACTAATTAAAGAAAGTCAATAGGATGCTAAATATGGAGAAAATATGCACAGGCATATGGCGTGCATTTGAAAACAAGAGCTTGATTTCTAACAATGCGAAAAAATTAAATCAACAACGACACATTAATTTTTACGTGGTTTCCTTAATGTGAGGTACGTCTACGGGATCAAAATTTGATTCCACTATCAACCAAGAGTTTCCAAACGATTACAAACGAAACACAAATGGTCTCACAAATCACCCTTTGGTGAATTCCAAATAATCACAAATAAATAGAGGAAAGACCTCACCAAAATAGATAAATAAATTGTCTTAAAAAAAGAATTGAAGAAGACCACAAATCTGAACCAAACCAGCATCAAATCCGAGGCAGTAGCGACATCAACAAATCAAGCACCAAGCATTGACCAATCTTAGTCCCCAATTGACAAAACACCCAGTACAATTTCACCAAAAAATATGAATAGGCAGCCGCTGCACTTCCTTTGATAAAACAAAAACAATACCCATTGGGCCTCCAACAGTCAGATATAATATATAAAAATATATTATAACCAACACCAAACCAAATTAAATATTTTTAATAAACCAATTTGATCTCATACTCTACTAAGGAGGTATACTCAGCAATAATAATACTAATTGCATTAAGATATAGTACTTCAGGACCAAGAATTTCTTCACCATCTTCTGGAGGGCAAGAAAACTATTAGAGTATTTAATGGATGAGCCTTTTTCAAATAAAGGTGTTTCAAGACCTTTTCATTGATGAACAAGAATATCATTTGGCAAATGTTCGATCTGCAGGTCGATATAAAATTTCGTAGCAAATTTGTTTGCCATGCAATATGTACCATGCATATGCAACATGAATACATGCATACATACATACATAATTCTTTGGAGGTTCTATTATGTAAACTTTTTCCTTTTTCATGTGATGTAACAAGATTATTCCATTTCAGGTGAAATGGCATGATATTTTAGCTCAAATATTTTTTAATATTTTGTAATTATTTCTACCTCGGCCATATCCAAAACCATGACCTCTCCCTCATCTACAACCATGAAATGTAACTTCATTCACTTTAGGGAATATAACAAAGCTAGTAAGACGGGATTGATGATTTTTCAATAAAAGTTGATTAGTTTGTTCAATCACAAGAAAACATGAAATTAGTTTAGAGTACTTTGTATATTGACGCTCTTTATATTGCTACTGCAAGAACATATTATTAGCGTGAAAATTTCAACACATATTCTATAAATTGTAATCATTAACTGATTCATAATTTTGCAATTTCAAGTGCAATCAATTATAGAGAGGTTTTTGGAGGATTGCGGTCATCTAGTACTCGTATTTCTCCTTCAAATTATTCTACAAAATAAGTGGATATTTCATTGTGAGGTAAGATGGTGGTGAATGAATATCATTACTTTTGTACGATCCTGCATGGATGCTTCATTTTTGTTTTTAATAATATCTCCAAGATCCATTGCCTCAAGGTAGATTTCATAATCAAAGATCCAAGATAAATAAATTTCTTGAAATATCAAGATCTATGAATTTTGATTTTGAATAATTTGACATATTTATGCACTCAACACAACAATAATAATATATTTAGTATTACGTGAATATATTAATAAAAATATAGAATTAGCGTTATCATGAACCGCTCTTATAAAATATTTTTCAGAATTTATTTATACTTATCTCAATCACTTTGTAAAAAGACTGTGATTCTACTTTTCCTTTTCAATTATTCAGAATCTCATGTTGATAACGTGCTATAAAATTAAAAAAAGAAAAGAAAAGAAAGAGACACAATAAAATAAAAGGAAATAAGAGCCCAAACAAAAATAGTAGAAAGTAAAAGAACAAAGGAGAATCATTTCTTTTATTTATGATGGATGTATATCACAATGCATATAGGTTTGATTTTATTGGCACATCAACCAATAGATGCAAGCGTGCAATTGGTTATCGTGTATGAACTATGAAGCCGTCTTCTCATTGATCCACAAAGCTCTCCAAATTTCTACCTCTTTTTATTTTGTCTTTTTATATGAAGCATTATTCTTCAATTTCAATTTGTTTATATGATTATCTAAAAATTTCACAATATAATTGTAATTTCACAATATAATTGTAATTTTTTAAAAAATAATTTCTTGCTAAAAAGTAGTTCTACTAAACAGGGACCAAACGGGTCTTTTCCCAATATAAGCCTTTTTTACATTGCATTTCCAAAACTATGCCAACTTCTGACGGGATTCCAGAACTAAGCTAAAGCGCCATTACTATTCGCGCTTTTACTGTTAGGAGCGCAAAAGTAGATGAACAGGAAAATCGCTATTACAAATAACGACTTTAATTAAGAAGTCGCTGTTACGAATAGCGCTTCTAGCGTTAATTTTTTTCCCAAGAAAAACGCTGTTAAGAACAGCGCTTTTTACACAAAACCGTTTTGCCAGAAAACGCTATTACTAATAGCGATTTTACACAAAATTTTTTTGCCATAAAAACGCTATTACGAATAGCGATTTTAAATGAATAAACGCTATTACAAATAGAGATTTTAACAGAATTTTTTTTTTTCGCGCAGCGTTTTTAACATAAACTTTGTTGGAATAAAACGCTATTTTCAAGATAAAACAAAAAAAAAAAACATAAAACATATTTTAAAAAATATATTTACACTGTATATTTTAGTACTTGGCTTTACTAAAGCCATTATCATGTTAAAATATGTTTTTTTTTTTTTGTTTTGTTTTTGTTTTTGTTTTTGTTTAGAATGTGTAATTCATAAATTTTACATAATATGAAAAAAAACCTCTTTTCATATATTAATTTTACATACTATTTTTCATATATGTAATTTCAAAATCATATTCATGTAGATATTATTAAGCCAATCATGTTCATTTATTTGGCTTTACTGAAGCCGTTGTCATGTTACATTTTTCATTTTTTCTTTTGTCTTTGTTTTGATTTAGAAAATGTAATTAAAATTTTTTTTTCGTCTTCACTAAAGTTGTTTTCATGTAAATATTTTTTTTGCTTATTGTTTTGTGTAATTAATAATTTTTTTTTCGCTTTACTAAAGTCGTTTTCATGTAATTTTTTTTTTCTTTTGTCTTTGTTTTGGGTTGGAATGTGTTATTTAGAAAATTATTTTGGATTTACGAAAGCCGTTTTCATTTAAACATACATATATATTTATTCTTTTGTTTTGGGTTAGAAGGTGAGAATGTAATTCAGAAAATCAGTTTAGTAAACCAGTTTAGTAAAACCGTTTTGTACCCGTTTTCATTTATAAAATTTATTTTTTTGTATCGTCTTTGTTATGGGTTAGAATGTGATATGCATGCTGTACAGTTCGAAGCACACCCATACACTGTGTAACTCGACGAGCAACGACGAAGGGTGAGACGCGAAGACCACCGCGGAGTAGGCCAAGAAGACAAAGGCCACAGCGAGAGCTCCTAAAATAAATTTTCTCAACATTTTTGTAATAATACTTAATACATAATATATGAAGTCAGTACTTTACAAAATACTCATACGGGCATGAAAACAACATAACTGAAGTTGCAAATGTAATAGTTTTCAGTTACGTAGGTAGTACAGACATAATTCTCCCACAAAAATACATTATGGACACCATGAACTGAACACACATTACATACATCCTGGACACTCTTAACTGAACACACAATACATAAACATAATAGTTAGATAGACAAACACCTAATTCATGACCTAATATTGCATATTAATAGCCGTAACATTTGACAGACACAATACATAAACATAAACTTAAACATAAACATAACATAACATAACAGTTATACTTACTCTAACACAGACATTACATATTAATGCAAGTTGTTATATTGCCGAAGTGTAGACATTAACGCCTAATTCGCGCTTAAATCGGCAGGTGGCTCAGAGTCTGAACAATCCGAAAGCTCAGCGTCAGAGACAAGTTCAGGATCCTCTATGATAGCCTTGATAGCCGCAACATTTGGTTCTGTTTTGTTCTTCTGGGCATGCTTCTTAAGTATGAGTAGCTGCACATCATGGGCCAATCTACGACCCATTTGAGAAATCTCACGTTGTAGTGTTTGGCATAGTCGATCAACATTATCAGGATCTTCCTTTTGGATCTCAACAGAACGTGCTTTTGGCACCTTCAGTGGTCTTTCCCGACATAATCTTTCGTTTTGCACTCGCTCTATAAATAGTGCGGGCCACTTAAGAAGTCTAGCCTTTGCATAACCATATCCTGTTTGATTTTCTGATGGATCCTCCACCAAACCACATGGATCTCGATAGTACTTGGGCATGACACAATGTCGCTTCCCAAACCTATCATGATAAGCACAAGAGGCATCCAAGAAAGGAAATGGTGTTTCATCTTCAACATCGCCACTTCCCCTTCCCCCTCCTCGTCGTGAACTTTCACCCCTTTGCAAGTTCCTACCACCTCTGCGACCCCCACTCCCTCCTATGAACCATGTAGCCATGCTAATTTTTTAAAACAAATGAATGATAATTTCGTAGGGCGAAATGAGTTGTAAGGTTGTGTCTTCACCTTTACTCGTTTATATAGTTGATTATGAACGGATAAATGAGAATCCCACATATATGCATGCTGACTGTAAGGTAAATGCATGCTGACTGTAAGGTAAATCAGTAGATTCACTGTTGCCATGTGACTTTCTGAATTGAGAATCCCACATATATCAATACGAGATGAGTTGTCACTGTAACAAAAAAGTCAAGCAAAAAATGGAGAAAACTAAAGCATGTGCACCGAGTCATATGACTTCACAATCCATCTGCATATACGAACAAAATAAGGGCATGCTGACTGTAAGGTAATTCAGTGAATTCACTGTTGCCATGTGACTTTCTAAGTTGAGAATCCCACATATATCAATAACAGATGAGTTGTCACTGTAATAAAAAAAATCGAGCAACAAATCGAGGAAACCAAAGCCTGTGCACCAACTCACATGACTTGACCATCCATCTGCATATAAGGACAAAATAAAGGCATGCTGTTTGTAAGGTAAATCAGTGAATTCACTGTTGCCATGCGACTTTCTGAGTTGAGAATCCCACATATATCAATAACAGATGAGTCGTCATTGTAATACAAAAAATCGAGCAAAAAATCGAGAAAACCAAAGCATGTGCACCAAGTCACATGACTTGACAATCCATCTGCATATAAGGACAAAATAAAGGCATGCTGACTGTAAGGTAAATCAGTGAATTCACTGTTGCCATGTGACTTTCTAAGTTGAGAATCCCACATATATCAATAACAGATGAGTTGTCACTGTAATAAAAAAAATCGAGCAAAAAATCGAGAAAACCAAAGCCTCTGCACCAAGTCACATGGCTTCACAATCCATCTGCATATACAGACAAAATAAAGGCATGCTGACAGTAAGGTAAATCAGTGAATTCACTGTTGCCATGCGACTTTCTGAGTTGAGAATCCCACATATGTAAATAAGAGATGAGTTGTCACTGTAATAAACAAATCAATAAAACCAAAGACTGTGCACCAGGTCACCTGACTTCACAATCTATCTACATATACTGACAAGTCTCTCCACGATTTGACTACTCAATGTGTGAAAAAATGAAGCTTATGAAGCTTACGACCCGCTATTTGTATTTCATTGAAAAGTATGACTATTTGAATTGTTCTTGTCATTTGGGAAGCTATTCACCGACCTACCTGTTATGTTTTATGTGTTGTTGAAGGCGGTAGTTCGATTCACCGAGTTTAGTTTTTTGTCAACCCCTCATTCATTACCGGAGTCATAATTTTTATTGGACTTTCAAGAATTGGAAGGTGACTCTTTCTTCTTTCCTGATGGAGATTGAAATTCGTTGTAATTTCATCCCTATTTCAGCAGCCCCAGTTAAGGGAACCTTTTCTCCGAGTTGCTTGATCTATTTTATGTGTTTTAAGTATTCACATAATTGAACATACATTAATCCATTCATTAATCCAGAACATTCATTAACAAATTGCAATTCAATAAAGAAAGTCATGAACTCATAAATGTGTACTTATAAATGTAGTTATTTCATAAACTTCAGGTTCATAACAAAAATACTTGAAATACATCCGTACGTTACACCAACAACAACATTGTCTTACACTCCAGGAACGAACATATGAAAGATAATGGTGTTTGATTTCTTATTCCTCATCTGACATGTAGTAGTCAGAGAGATATTTTTCATTGTTGAAGACATTATTTCGCTCAACCATTGTCAAATGTCTGTTGCTTGCTTCTGCCATTTCAGTGGCTAGCTGAAGCATGAAATGTCGACATCTCCGCATCAACATCCTGTTGTTCTCCTTCTTAATTCTGCTAACTGTTTTTTCATAGTCACTCACATTTCATCTAGCCATGGTCAATGAACGACGATGAGGTACCGGTGCCCCAAAGTTACGTAGATCATTATACAATCCTTCTTGCTCCGTTACCCTGAACGCCCATTCTGCTCGGATACCAGCATAATAATCCTTCGGACTCGAGTACTTTTCGCTCTTGTAGTCATACATAAATGGAGGTAGCAGCCACACTTTCGGATTTCTTTGCCGGCGTGAACTTCCTGCACCTCTTGAAGACATTGTTAATAAAATTAAAAAAAATAATAATAATAGTAATTGTATATATATTACTATTGTTATGACTTCAACAAACATCATACTGGGGTATTTATAGACATCATAGTGGTGCTAGGGCACTATGGAATAAGTGATACACGTGATATTATTTGATGTTATTCATTTCATGTAATTTTGATTACCCGTGACTTTGTGTACCTGTGATGTAGTCACGGACGTGGTTGTAAGATAAAATAAAAATTGTAGGCCATAGAATCACAATGCAATCCCTTCATATTCGAGCAGTGCGTTGTCAAATAAAACAAAATGCAGTGAGTTGTCACATCGGCACATGAAACTATTTTGTCATGCTTACTTTTGTAATACAATAAGTACTCACTTGGAATTAACGATTTCAGTACGTATAGGTGTTTTCGAGAAATTATAAATGAAATCGAAAAATGAAATTTTCTTTGTATTAAAGTAATATTGTTCATAAATTATCATTGTTTTTCTCACCAACATAATAAAATGGTCACCTGCTAGGTAAACAGGATTGGAACTTTGGTGCCTATATTTTATCTTATTTTCAGTTAATGAACTTCACAGTCATCCGATTTTTATTGTCATTACACAACCGTCCATCATATTTTTTTACCAACATAATAGCATTTTTTGCTTCTTTTCACAGTCGTAATAATGTGACTTAGATGAATTCTGAAATGTGCGGAAAAAACAAAGCATGTAAGTTGCACTGCAGAAGTCACATGCATCACGTAATGTCAAGAAAAAAGTCACAACGTATACAAGCATGGCAAAGTCAGAAAGTCACATGCATTACTGCATCACTGCATAAAGTGACATGCAGCATTGCATCACTGCACAAAGTCACATGCAGTGATGCAGTAATGCACAAAGTCACACGCATCACTGTATCACTACACAAAGTCAGATGCATCCCTGCATCGCTGCACAAAGTCACATACCTCATACCTACTGTGCCCATTGGAATTATGCACAAAGTCACAGGCATCACTGCATCTGCGGCACAATAGCCGATGCTACAGGCCGTTGATTCGTTCATGACTGCACAAAGTCGAGTCTTGACAGCCGAATGCACTGGATAAGGTCAGTGGCATGCACGTGATCGAACAGGAAATTGCATACATACAGCTACCATGTGTATATATGGTATAAATATCGTAGCATACCATAACAAAAGTTTTACAGCTATTTTTAGCGATATCATCATGACATATACGGTGGTTGATCTATATTCAGCAATGGGTCGCTATTGGGTTGCAGATGGAGATGAATTTCAATACCCATTAAATCCAAATTTGCGTTACTCACGTGCCACCGTCAATACCATGAGAGCTGAGTGGGAATTTCGCAAAACTCGAGCAAACGTTCTCGTTGAGCTATGCCGTGAAGTTAATCTTAAATTTCCTTGCCGGTTAGCCATGCGTATGCCAACTGACACTCCACAGTTGTTGCAAAGGGCATTGCATCGTATCCGTGACGAGGTTAATCACATGACCCAACGTTTGCAAAGGTCCGGACTAATGAAGACCGCAAATGAGCGTGCTGAAGATGGGTTAATGGATGATGCACACCAGTACTACGCCTGGAGCATGGATGTTATGTATGAATCTGATATTGAGATGTCAGATGATGATGATAATGAATGAAATTGTTTGGATGAACGCCCAGGGCATTTCTGTAATGCATGCAATTTGTAATGCTTATCCATGACTTATCAATGAAGCGAGATATTTCAATTATTTTTAGCCTTAAACAAACATATTTTTTTTAGCTTCTTTACACGTTTTGTTCAAACCAAACGCGTTTGTAATTTATGTTCTCCTAAATTACGGATAATGAGAGAGGGGTAGAGATGTGAAACAGATTTGTGTGATTTATCAATATAAATAAGAATAAAAAATTGTGAAATTATAATTGCGAATAAATAAGTATGACATTTACATCAGCTGTACAAGTTTGACACATACAAACAAAAAAAAGAAAAAAAAAACCTATATAGTCCATATCGCAACCGCTAATGCCCTAACCTGCCCCCAGTCCCACAACCCCGACCGTGGATCTCTCTCCTCGGTCTCCTACGGTAGACTCTCTGAATATCTGGCACTCTCTCCCCTGCATGCGGCCCTCCACTGACTGCCTGTGGAGCCTGTGAGTGTGAGTGTGACCCCCCCTCTCCTACATCTGATGCCCCTAATCCTGCCTGTGCCTGTAGATCAGATACTGCTGTGAGCTGTGAAACTCCCACTCCCTCGTCTGGTGCAACTGTATTACGATCTGCAGCTGGACCCCGACCTCTGCCTCTGCCCGCACCCCGACCTCGGCCGCGACGTCCCCCACGACCATAACCTCTCCCTCGCGCTCTGGGGGGGCTCAATATGGGCCTCATCATCAATGTGGGAGATGTCAGTGAGAACTGCATCATGTGTACTCCTGGGCGCGGTCGAAGTAGTCCCCATAAAAGCATGTGGTAACTGGGTGGGTGGGGTAGCAACATCATGCATGAACCGGGGCGCGGTCGAAGTACTCCCCAGAAAAGTAGGCTGTAACTGGGTGGGTGGGGTAATAACATCATGCATGAAGCGAGGTGGTGACCAATCAGGGTCAGGGTCAGCATGCTGGGTAAGATGTACGTGTGGGGAATATGGAGAAATGTATGGGGTATCATGTGGTGGGGTGACTGAAGTCGAAGGACCTGCTGTGGCTGGCGCTGAACTGGGAGGCACTGACGTGGGCGGGACTGATGTGTCTGGAGCAGCTGCTGCACTGTGTACACCGTAGTCCCCAAAATGCAGACGATCTACCCGATGGGCATGCTGGATCCCCTCGTACAATAACTCTCTGATCTCTACAAGGGCCTGCAGACCAAGCTGTCCATCACGTCTGAAAATGGCGTCCTCAGCCAAGTGATATGACCTCCTAGCTCGAACCACCTGGAAAAAAAATTAGATATATTAGGCTATAGTTGACTGAAAATAATCAATTATGATATTAACAATTATCGGAGATATAGTACGATACTCACCAATGCCTCGAGAGAAGGCCCAACTCCCTGATATCCGGCCTCGGACAGGTGGCTCGGATTACTGACAAGTAGGTGTGTATGTCGCCGATACCACAACATGTAAGGGTCGGGAGAGGGGAGGACCCCATCGCTCCAGTCAGCCTGTACAATAGTGTCGCGACGGGCATCCCACAACTGTATGTATCGCATATGATACTGACTCCAGTCAGTGCTGGCTCGGCCATGTCTATCCGTCGCATGCAATCGCCACTCGGTGTCACACCGATCCGGCACGGCCTGGACCCGACCAAACTGTCGGAGGACACGATCAGGGAGATGCCACTCAACCACGTCAAAACAAATGAGTGGTACTCTCGCCATTCATATATCCTCACCTAGGCGGCAGTAGTCTGGGAGCGTGTGGAGGACATCAGCATAAGGTTGCCAGATAAACTACAATAACGACAAGTTTATTAATAATCACTCATAAACATATACAGTCCATATGACAATTAAAATTTAGGTATTTAAATTTGATACCTCGCCGTCTATCATCCGGTCAAGCTGGTCTCTATACACGACCACTACGTGGGTCGATACGACCTCATGGCTCATGTCAACCCTCCACCGGCTACCTCGAGGTCCGGCCGGTATCTGCATGTCTCCCTGCCCGATGGGAACCTCACCAGGAGCAACTAGTTGCCGCCTAGACGGGGCAATGCGAATCAATCTCTCCCACGCCCAAATCTGCAATAGTTTGAACGCAATTACAATACTGATATATGCCATACAATATGAATTGACATGTAATAAAATTCTTACTAACCTGTAGCAAGACAAGGGGTCCTCCGATCTGAGTCACACCCACCTGAGTGGCTCGACATAACATCCTATACAAGAATGCCAAAACCGCGGCGCCCCAGCTGTACTGGCCGATGACGTCAATGTCTCTCAACAGTGGCAAATACATCAGCTTGAGCAGGTTCTGTGATTTATCAGGGAGAAGTACCCCCCAATAAGCCACAGAATATATGCTCGCGCATGCTGCTGTACTAACTCATCTGCAGCATCATCTGGAAAATCGCCCTGAAAATGCTCCGACAGCCACCTCACCCTCACTCTACCTGCCTGTAAGTCTGCAGGTGTAGGTGCTACTCCCAATAGCTCAGCACATAGCGCTATCCACTGCTCCGTCGTCAATGATGGGTCAAGTCTAGTAACTGCTCGCCCATCAATCCGTAGACCGTATAGGACAGATACGTCCTGCAATGTGACGGTGGCCTCACCGGTCGGGAAATGAAATGTATGAGTCTCTGTGCGCCATCTCTCGACGAGAGCAGTAATGAGTGGGTGGTCCAGTCTGATATGGCCTATATGATATACACCATAGAATCCCGCGCGTAGTAGACACTGCAAGACTCTATGGTCCAATGGACGATCCCACAGGCCGAAATCTCCCCGTCGGCATGCCACCACGGTGCGTGACTGGTCCTGCATAACAAAATGAGTATTTTAAATTATAGCATTATCAAGGAAATGAAAAACAAAATGCAGTGTATTTTCATTGTACGCGTAAAGTCCAACAAACGTTATTGCATACCGGGTCCTCCCATATACTGTCAGCCCGATGTGGATGACTCAAAAGGGGGACCTCATCAAGTAGATGTGCCATCAAGCCTGTACAGTTGAAAAACAAATACATTTTGAAAAACTGTATTGGTGAGCATGTAATTTAACTATATCAATTAAGCTCAAATTATTATGTACATGACGACTTGGAAAATAAATGTGGTCGATTATTTTAAAAGTATAAATTTGTGTGCCATTAACATGGAAGCAATTAACTAAAATCAGAATTTTGCATATTATGTGCCATTAAATATGATAAGCAATTCAACATAACCTATCGTTATCTATGCTTCGGACTAATATAAAAATCTTTTACAAAGTCATTTTACGATCTCAGTTACATAAGCTTAATAATGACCAATAACATGTGGATAGTTTTTGTATGTCAATATTTACAAACAAAATGGAATGATCATTTTTTTTTCAAAACTTCATTATTGATTTTGGCATATTTGACATAACCTCATTATTGATTTTGACATATTTGACAAAATTCGTTACATTTATGGCATATTCGACAACTTCATTATTGATTTTGTAATTTTTGTTTTGCAATAAAGTAAAAAATTTGTAAATTACGTACATGTAATTCATAAATTCTAAATGTACAAAATGCTTGAATCAGTCGAAATATTAAAATCTTAAAATGAAAGAAGAACTATGTGATTTTAAATAAAATTCTGTAATAAACATTTTCAATGAAGTAGAGAATAAAAACTATGATAGTTGTAAATTTTGTCAAGCAAATAAAACAATTACAATATATAAAGAATTAAACAACAGAAATGATCTATTACAAATAAAAAATGTTCTATTAAATGTATGACCCCGTTTACAAATAATGAATTACCAAAGAAAAGAAAATGATCTATTACAAATAAAGAATTACAAAAAGATCTATTACAATATGTAAGTATTACATAGTCTTCATCGACCAAGTCGCGCCGGACATGTTCGCCTGTCATGACCTGTCTGCTGGCACTCACTGCAACGAGCGGTCAAACGCCTATCTGATATGTCCATCTCATTCGGAATACGAGACATAGATGCACGACCCCGTTTCACTTGTCGCAGACGCAGTACATTAGGCATTAAAGTCCACTACGGATCAGCCCAATAATCTTGATGCGGTATTGGATTGAATTTAGTTTCCCAAACCCTCATGTATACAGGAAGCCTATATACTAGATCAACGTACTCGAATGGATTGTCACCGCATTCAGACATTACAGCGAGCATATGAGAACATGGATAGTGTCGTATCTCATATTTCCCACAACTGCACGTGGGTTGATTCATCCGCACAATTTGTGTATTGCGACCTCGTCCATGGCGAAAAGATGTTTGCACCTCAAACACGCGGCGTGGCCTATAAAAAAATTGTAATAGAAACTAATGAAGTTCATGTTTTTAGGTGTAGTTAAATTGACAACATAATAACAATAATTTAATTTATATTACAAACTAACCTGTCATATGATATCAACTTGAAAGTATTTGCCCTTGCGATGCCATCCTCAATAGTTTTTTGCATCTGTCTAGGGTATTGGAACTCATTTCGTACATCTGGTTCAGCTTGGGCTCCCATCTCGTCAAAATATTTTACAAGCCGCCGAAATGTAAATTCAACCATAGCTGAGATAGGTAAGTTCCTTGCACCTTTCAAGACGCTATTGAAGCACTCTGCATCATTGCTAGTCAATACCCCCCAGCGATGTCCACCGTCATACGAAAGGGCCCACTCATCAGGATTCATCTTGTAAACCCAAGTGATGGCTTCTTGGTCAATAGCCTGTATTTGTTGTAAGTAACCATTACACTTTCGTCGTTGATAAGCACTTCCTGCTTTCCATAGAAGTTGTTTCAGCTCCTTATTTCTGAACGTAGTGTTAAAGTTACTACAAACATGTCGAAGGTAGTGCCGATGATATCCAACAAATTGGAGCGAGGGATTCAACCAATGCCGCCTCACAGCAACTAAAATACTCTCAGCTCGATCGGATATCAAAGTCACTCCCTGTCGGTCCATGACAATATGTTTCTTGATATTTGAAATGAAGAACGACCAAGACTCCAAACTCTCCTTGTCGACAACAGCAAATGCAAGCGGTAGTACTTTGCCATTGGCGGTGACAATCGTTGCTACAAGTAACACACCAGTGTATTTCCCGTACAAGAATGTACCATCTATGGTTATAACAGGCCTACAATGTCTGAATCCATCGATGACGGGTTGAAAGACCAAAAAACAAAGTGGAAGACGGGCATAATGGTTGTATTTCCAGTATATCTATGCTTCCATTGCACGATGGTGCCAGGATTAGATGTTTGTAATGCATACATGAATTTAGGCAACATCATATATGATTCATCCCAATCTCCGAATACCATTCTAATTGCCTTTGCCCTTGCATGCCACGCCTTCTTGTAATGTATAGTATAGTTCATGGACTTTTTTATGTCTTCGATGACATTCTTAATGGGCATATCAGGTTCGTTCTGCATACAACAATACCTATGAGTCAGATTATTTTGGTGTGAACACTTTAAAGACACAATTTTGGTGTGAACACTTTAAATAAACAATGTGTATATAAATGTAAACATTTATTTTGTATACTCACCGCAACTTGTCCCAAAAGATGAGAAGCAATGTAACTGGAGCTAATATTTGTGTGGTCCCTGTTCGTTCGTGGGTATAAACAATGGTGAGGACCCCTATACTGCTTTATTTCAAAAAGCCCATGTCTCTTACTAAGAGATGCACGCAACCACCATCTACAGTCGTGCTTGCAAGCACGCACCCAAACGTCTTGCTTGGAGGTTACGACTTTATACTCTCGATTATTTGTTGCATGGTACAATTTCACAGCATGTACGAGTTGCTTCTTATCAACGAAAACCATCCCTTTGTCCAACTCTGGATTTTCAGCATTCCAGATTCGGTTACGGGGAACGACATCGCGGTTACTAATGTCAAAATCACCACCCATGTGAATGTTTTCAAAGAAAGGGATTTCAGGTCTAGGTGGAATGGGGGCATTCTGAATATCAACGGGAGCGTCGACATCATCTTCTTCATCATCATCATCATCTGATTCGCCCAATAAATTTTCTTCATCACACATTTCATTCTCATCATTGTCTAGGGCGACATCAGGACCGTACATGTCACTGTCAGCAAACTCCACAAAATTAACCGTTTCAGCCATATTACCAGCAGCTTCAACTGGAGTCGTATGATGGCTATAGGTGGGCACATCTTGGGTGTTATTGTGAAATTCAGTCTCGTATCCACCATGTGAACTTGATTCTCCACCATGGCCATGAAATGTCTGTTGTGTGTAGCCAGCTGCATAACATTCATTTGATTCATACATAGGAGACTGAAATGCTGTCGTGTCAACCCCATGTGTCAGCAATGTAGTGAACGGATGTGAATCCATCTGTGTTATATTCGGAAGATTCTGTACAACCTCTTTCTGAATGTACACTTCCAAACAATTTGGTGGTTCGAATTTCCACCGATACTTAAAACGGTGTTCAACGCCTCATCGTCATTTATCGGTAATATTTTGTATTTGCTGGTTGCTTGCCACTGACGATAAGGATATCTACATTTGAAGATCAATCGGACTGTTTCCCCGTAACTTGCGACCTTGGACATAAACATCTCCTCCAAATTGCCAAGTGTGGTGCCAAGTTGCACCATATATATCCCTTTCGGCTCAGCATCATATGACACACCTTCATCGGGATCGCGAATTATGTTTCCCCCCCAGTAAAAGATAATTGGAACAGTTGCCATATACTTGCTTCAATGAAACAATAAATATTAAAATATCAACAATATACATATATCGAATTGTACTTGTAAAATAAACATTAAAATTTGCAGAAGCCACAAATAAAAGCAACCCTCTAATTTTTTATCAATTTATATTTTCCAAGGTTGAAGGAACTGTAGAGGTGAAACATTAATTCAATTTGTATTTTGTCAACTATATATTTGTGTCTCAACTTGATTATTACTGTTTATTTTCTCATTTTTTTCACTTATTTTTATTCGTATAACAGAACAGCTGAGATTTCATCTATACGTGGAGTTATAGATTGTGTCTCATTTACTTCCTATGTGAAGACTTTTATCTTTTCAACGTGAATGTTCTTTGTTGTCATTGCTCTATTGTCTTAATCTAAAAAACACATAACAAGAAGTATACTTGTTGTCTTAATTCTTTCGAATTAGTGGCGAAAAATAAAATAGGTTGAGAGATATTTAGTAGAGGGTGACGCGATTGATTTGGACAATATAAAATACAGGGTGCAAACATTGAGAGAGATTTTTTTAACTTGGTGATGTAATTGTTCAGATTTATGGAAAATATAAGTTAATTTGATTTGCTCCAACTTGTGCCATTACGGACCTTAATGACAAAGTTATTTCCTATGTGAACTAGTAACCCTCGTCCATTTTGTAGAGGGCATAGAGGCTTTCTTATAAAATTAAAACAACAAACTGATTTTGGATCATTTTGGATCGTTCTGAAAAGTAAGAAAAAAATTAAATTTATTTACTCCTTTTTTTTCTTACACATACAAAAACAAAAAAATAATTACAGAGATAATTTATAATGGCAAAAAATTAGAGATAATTAAATTGAAGTTGGTGGTTAAATGTATGGACTACATTTTGGATAGTTATCCATGTGAATCTATCGGGCCATCCGTACCAATTATTTGGTATTACAAAACACATGCTTACCCATCAAAGTGCCAATTTTTTTTTTCCCTTCTTACGTACGAAATTGCTATGGACTATTAATTAAAATAATTTATTACTCTTTTCATGCATATATGTCTGCACACCTCTATGGACAGAATAATTATGATATTTGCTTCCGCCAACCCCTAATTTTGTAAATCTATTTAAGTGGCCTTCGGTAATCTTAGGATTACTGGCCGGTCATACCTATAGTAGCGGGTTTGGGTCGTGATAGAGTGGTATCAGAGCACGAGCTATACCGTACACATGAGTCCATATAAGCTACAAGATGTCCTAGAAAGAATTAGGGGCATTACATCAGCATGTGTTAGTGTATGTGAAATTATACGACATGTCTGAAACAATTAGACATGAAATCAAATTGAGCATTGTCAAAACTATAAACGAGCTATTTGCCTATGTTTATTAGTGCTCTATTTACCTATAGCAAATGGAGAGAACAAGAAGTGATGATGTGATTGAATCCTTTGATGCCAGAATGGAAAGAATGTTAGAAGCTGTAACCGAGTCCATGAGATAACAACAGAGACACCAACTACCTCTTTCGCCTTCTTCAGTGCAAGTGGAACCGATAATTAATAACATTATCGGGTTGACTCAGAAATTTAACAAGATGAAACCTCTGACTTTTCTAGGTGTTATTGAGCCACTGAAAGTTGAAACCTGGATACTAGAAATTGAAAAATTATTTGAAGTGTTTCCATGTTGGATCATTTTGGATCGTTCTGAAAAGTAAGAAAACCTGATTTTGGATCATTTTGGATCGTTCTGAAAAGTAAGAAAAAAATTAAATTTATTTACTCCTTTTTTTTCTTACACATACAAAAACAAAAAAATAATTACAGAGATAATTTATAATGGCCAAAAATTAGAGATAATTAAATTGAAGTTGGTGGTTAAATGTATGGACTACATTTTGGATAGTTATCCATGTGAATCTATCGGGCCATCCGTACCAATTATTTGGTATTACAAAACACATGCTTACCCATCAAAGTGCCAATTTTTTTTTCCCTTCTTACGTACGAAATTGCTATGGACTATTAATTAAAATAATTTATTACTCTTTTCATGCATATATTGTAACTACTCTAAATTTATTACTCTTTTCATGCATATATTATACAAACATGAATAAACATTATTAAAACATAATGTTTAGATTTTCCTTTTCAATGGTAGTGGACAATCACAAAGTGAAAAAGGCGATAAGTCAGTTCGTTCAATACCCATTTCAAAAACTTTTTCAAATTTCCTTCAGTTTTCTCAGAAAATTTTAATTTGTACTAGAATACTATTATATGTATTACAAATTCAGCTCATTAAATGTTTTAATTATATTTTGGCTGCCTGACCCCAAATATAGTGAAATAAACCAAACAAAATTAAACCAATTTTTTTTTTTTAAAAATCAAATAGAGTCAAATTTAAATATTTTGAGAAACCAATAAAAATATTTCTTTTCAATAAAATAGAGTCAAAATTAAATATTTTGATGAACCAATAAAAATATTTCTTTTTAATAAAATAGAGTCAAAATTAAATATTTTGAGAAACCAATAAAAATATTTCTTTTTAATCAAATAGAGTCAAAATTAAATATTTCAGAGAACATGATCTTTTATTTGAGAGAACATGATCTTTTCATGGAGAGAAAATTAAATATTTTTTTAATACATGATACATTCAAAATTAAATATTTTTTTGTTTAATAATTATATTTTGTAGAAATTAGACATTAACAATTTCTGAACCATAATTTGATTCAAAAAATGTAGACATTTTGATTCACAAGCATAATTTCAAAATTCCAATTTCTGATTTCAAATTTCAAAATATAGACATTTCATAATTCCAATTCAACAATTCTCAATTACATGAATTTCGTAATATGACATTAACAATTACGAATTATATGAATTACAATTTTTACTATTTTTATTCTTAATTAAACAAAGTTACTTTTAAAACCATAATTTGAAACCCTAATTTCCTTTTAATTCCTGTTAACAAGCAAAAAAAAAAAAAAACTCACAAGCATCATTTCAAAATTTCATTTTCTGATTTCAAATTTCAAAATATACACATTTCATAATTTCAAATCAACAATTCTCAAATACATGAATTTCATAATATGACATTAACAATTATCAATTATATGAATTTCGGATTTTTTAATCGCAATTCTTAATTAAAAAAAATTACTTTTAAAACCCTAATTTCCTTTTAATTCCTCTTCACAAGCAAAAAAAAACAATTTCCAATTCAACAAATGTACGTTGGTTTATTCAATATTCAAAATATAGACATTTTGATTCACAAGCATAATTTCAAAATTCTAATTCCTGATTTCAAATTTAAAAATATAAACATTTCGTCATTTCAATTCTCAATTCTCAATTATATGAATTTCATAATATGACATTAACAATTATCAATTATATGAATTGATGATTTACGAATTTCATCATTCCAAATTTCAATTCTCAATTCTCAATTCTCAATTCTCATATTTATGATTTATTTAAAAAATTCAAAAAATTAAAAAAATTCCAAACCCGATTTATGATTCAAAAGCATTACAACCCTTAATAATGTGAACCCTAAAATGACATCCTAATTTGAACAATCCTAATAATGTGAACAATCTGATATCGAACCCTAATTTCATCACCACAACCACACTGACAAAGCATAAACATTCATAACCATATTCAATTTCATAACCACAATGATAAAAACCCTAACATTGACAGAAAAATACATTTAATAATTCCAAAAAATTCAAAAACTAACTCTGATTCCAAAAAATTCAAATACATTTAAAAACCCTAAGATTGACAGAAAAACCCTAACCCTGATTTCAAAAAATTCCAAACCCTAATTTCATAACCACAATGATAAAAACCCTAACACATTTAATAATTCACATGTAAAACCCTAACATTGACAGAAAAATACAACACATTTACAAACACAAAAACTAAATACATAAAATTAGGGTTAATGTCATACCACGGAGAGAGAGAGAGAGAGCAGAGACAGAGAGTGAGAGCAGAGACCGAGAGCGAGCTGAGATGGAGGAGGATGAGAGATGGAGAGGCTGATAGATGGAGAGGCTAAGAGATGGAGAGTGAGCTGAGAGCGAGATGGCCCTAAGTCTGAAAAACGTATTCTGAAAAACATATGCAAATGAGGAGGGGCTTCGTATATATGAGGACTTCAAAAACGCTGATTGAAAAAGCGTTTTCATTTAACTGAAATCGCTATTAGAAATAGCGTTTTTTCTGGCAAAATTTTTTTGTTAAAATCGCTATTAGCAATAGCGTTTTTTTGGCAAAAAAATTTTGTGTAAAAAGCACTGTTCTTAACAGCGTTTTCTTTGAGCAAAAAATTAACCCTAGAAGCGCTATTCGTGACAGCGACTTCTTACTCAAAGTCGCTATTTGTAATAGCAATTTTCCTGTTCATCTACTTTTGCGTTCCTAACAGTAAAAGCGCGAATAGTAAAGACGCTTTAGTTTAATTTTAAAATTCTGTCATAAATTAACTTAATTTTAAAAATACAATGTAAAAAAGGCTTATATTGAAAAAAAGCCTCGGGACCAAACGGTTCGGCCTCGATTGCCGTACAGAGACAGTCGTCCCTCTCTCCTCGGCCTCCCACAGTCCCTCCTTCGCTCCTCTCTCCCACGTTCTTCATTCTCTCTCTCAAGCCCAGACCCTCTCGGCGGCTAAGTCTCTCCCTCATTCTTCTTCTTCTTCTTCTCTCTCTCTCTCTCTAGCGCTTGGGCCCTCCCTCATCAATCTTCTTCTTTCCCCTTTTTCTTTCTCTTAATCTCAGTTTTCTGCTCTTTCCTTTCACCATCTGTGTTCTTCAACCCCCTTCTGTTGTTTTTTCCCTTTCTTTAATCTGTATTTAGCCATTTCAGTTCTAAACTCAAGTTGGGTCTGTTTGTTTTGTGAGTTGTTTCTTTTTCTTTTATTTTCTTTTCCCATCTCTATTACCTGTAATCTATCACTCAATCTCTTCCCTTGCCTAATCAACCAATCGTCACTACAAGGTTTCTCTTGCTATCTCTCCCCAGGTATTCCTCTCTCTCTCTCTCTAATATATGTATAGGTTGGCTGTAATGTATTTGTATATATTTGATGTATTATCTTTGCAATCTTAATGTTGTTTCATGTTTTGATAACAATTAGACACAGAACAATTTTAGGGTTTTCATGAAAATCAGAAATTTGTAACTTCATCGTGGTATATAGTTTTGGGGATGATGAAGGTGAAAATAGCAATTGTGGTTTAATTTGTTTACTATAAAGTTTTCTATCTGCATTTTTTTGGACCTGATGATATCCCTATTGAAGCTTGGAAGTGTTTGGGTAAAAAAGGGAGTTGCTTGATTAACTAGGTTGTTTAGCAAAATTTTGTTGACTAGAAACATGCCAGATGAGTGGAGAAAGAGTATTTTAGTGCCAATCTATAAGAATAAAGGTGATGTCCAGAATTGTAACAACTATAGAGGAATTAAGCTAATGTGTCATATAATGAAAGTGTGGGAGAGGGTGATGGAACGCCGATTGCGAGACATAACAGAGGTGTCAGAGAATCAATTTGGGTTTATGCCTGGTAGGTCAACAATGGAAGCGATTTATCTTTTGAGGAGAGTTGTAGAAAAGTATAAAGAAAAGAAAAGGGACATTCATATGGTGTTTATCGATCTTGAGAAAGCATATGATAGAGTGCCCCGAGATATAATATGGTGGGCGTTAGAGAAGAAAGGGGTGACAAAAGGCTATATTGACGTGATTAGGGACATGTATGAAGGGGTGGTGACCACTATTAGATCGCCAGCTGGAGAAACAAATGAATTTCCTATCACTGTAGGGTTACACCAAGGATCTACCTTAAGTCCTTATCTTTTTGCTTTAGTTATGGACGAGTTGACGATAAATATTCAGGATGACGTGCCATGGTGTATGTTTTTTGCAGACGATATTGTGTTAGTAGATGAGACTAGAGAAGGAGTTAACACAAAGTTGGAGATTTGGAGAAAAGCTCTTGAATCTAAAGGATTTCGGATAAGCAGAACTAAGACAGAGTACATGGAGTGTAAATTTAGTAACAGTAACAATGAAAGCAGAGGAGAAGTGAAGATTGAGAACCAAGAACTGCCTAAGAGTGAACATTTTCGTTATTTAGGGTCGATTATCACAACAGCGGGAGAGATTGATGCAGATGTGGCCCATAGGATTAAGGCGGGATGGTGTAAGTGGAGGAGTGCTTCTGGGGTATTGTGCGATAAACGAATACCCACTAGACTAAAAGGTAAGTTCTATAGAACGGCTATTAGACCAGCTATGTTGTATGGGACGGAGTGTTGGGCAACCAAGAAACAACATGTAGATAAGATGAGTGTGGCTGAGATGAGGATGCTAAGGTGGATGTGTGGTAAGACTAGACATGACAGGATTATGAATGAGTGTATTCGGGAATGGGTAGGAGTAGCACCGATAGAGGATAAGTTGAGAGAGAATCGTTTGAGATGGTTTGGTCATATTCAACGGAGACCAACAGAGGCAGTAATGAAGAGATGCGATGCTGTAACGATAGATGGAAGTGTTAGGGGACGGGGTAGGCCTAGATTAACGTTGACTAGCGTTATAAATAGAGATATGAATTTACTTAATTTGACTAATGAAATGGCCTGTGATAGGGCCGCGTGGAGAAGAAGGATTCATGTAGCCGACCCCATTTGATGGGACTTAAGGCTTGGTTTGGTTTGGTTACTTACAATTAAATTCCCCCCCCCCCCCCCCCGGCCGAAAATTTGATGTTGGCATGACACAAAAAATTGTCTTTTGACATGCACAACAAAAGTTTAAGAATATCAGCAGCAAAGTGAATGGATTTTTTTTGTACACTAAATTTGAAGGGAAAAAAAAAGGAACCGGTGGCTATGTTTTTTTGTTTTTTGTTTTTATGTAAATGTAATTATGGTGTAAGTATGACATCATGGTTTGACTTCGTCAGCCTGATTTCTTCTCAGAACCATCCAACATTTTAAAACATTTGGTGCAAACCATGGATCTTGAGAAACTAAAACCTTGGTATTAGTAACCGTTCTCACGTGAAGTTGGTTTGAATTGAAAATCAGCAATGCTAGATTTAAATTAAGAAGTTAATGATATGATACAAGATTAAATTAAATTATATTATTGCCTTTATAATAATGTGGCATCATGATCGATAATTGTTGGATACACAATGCCACTCTAAAAACAGGCCTGCAGGCACTTAGGAATATTTATTATTCATATGTAGCAATCTGTTGGAGATATAAATGATACCACTTAATTAGATTTACGTCATCATGTTTAATTATGTCCTTAAATGTTTTACACCTCTAGAGATATTTTACATTAGTAGTAGATTTTATTTTAACATGAAGTGTTTCTTTCAGTCTATTTGGTGATAGTTCACATTTTAAAAAAGGGAGATGGTTTGGTGCTCTAACTGCGGGCAAGATTGTCCCGAAGGACGTGATTATGTTACTGGCGTGGTGTAAGTATTGTATTGCTCTATTCTCATTTTCAGTTACATCTTAATGTTTTTTTTTCTCCAAAAAGCATATCAATTGTTTTGTAGCTGAGATAAACAAAAGTATTATATTGGGTATTCCTAGCTGATTCCTGAAGTCTTCTAATTATCACCACTTGTTTCTTTCAGATCTTGTGCTGTATGTGGAAGAGTTATCTATCAAGACATCTTCGCTGAAGAGCCTACTTTTGTCAAAGGCGCTGGAGGGGAGGTCTGATGCTCCTAGTTGTTATTTTCTGCTGTGCAGTCTAAATTATTTGGACGTTATAAATTTATGCATCGGATAGGTGATTACTATTTTGTAAAATAACAATAGTTGACATGATCAATTTATTACGCTCCTTTTTTTGTCAAGTCCCTTTTGAAATTTCTTCTTTTTTAATTTATAGCCGAACACATGTAAGACATTTGGAGAACACATGTCTGTCACTTAGGAGCACATAATACATATTGTAAGTTTGAAGAAAATAAATTGGGTGCCAATGATGAAAATGAAAACAATGTGAATTTACACTTATTAAAGTTTTCCTCCTATAGGCTTTTAGATTAGGAACTCTAAAGTCTAAACCTTGCAATTTGTTTATAGATAAAGCCTTTCTACATAGATATTATGACCTTTTGTTCTCACTTTGTTTCCAATTTATAGGATGTGGAAATAAATTTCTTAGTACTTTGATATAAATTATAAAAATGTATTTATTATGTAAAAAATGAAGAAATTGTTTTTATATTTATAGAAATATTTAACTTTTATATCTGTTGCATGTCCTTTCGTATTGTGTTATGATTTTTAAAAATTGCTTGTCCTCGTATGTTGTAGCCCTGTCTTCCATGTCCTTATCTGTTCTTCCTATCTTGGTAAGAACTAGGTTCCTTCTCAAGTGTCCATGTTATATAACCATTTTATTATTGCGGTGTTTATTTTTCTCTCTCTCTCTATACAAGGCCATCAAATTTTGATAATAAAATATGCGACATTTTGTTCGGATTGGTCAATGAGTTGGAACTCCGCCGGGGTTGTTAACAACTCCACCGGTCCCAAGCCTGGGTTAAGGAGGAGGGTTGTGTGTTAGCTAGTCAATATCCAACATGTAAAAAAGCTGCTCGGATCCCTTATGACAATGAAGTTCCAATATATAAGAGTAAAGGAGATATTCAGAATTACAATAACTATAGAGGAATCAAGCTAATGTGTCATGTAAGGAAAGTGTGGGAGAGGGTGATGGAACGCCAATTGCGAGATATAACAGAGGTGCCAGAGAATTAATTTAGGTTTATGCTTGGAAGGTCAACAATGGAAGCTATTTATCTTTTGAGGAGAGTAATAGAAAAGTATAGAAAAAAGAAAAGGGACATTCATGTGGTGTTTATTGACCTTGAGAAAGTATATGATAGAGTATCTTGGGATATAATATGGTCGGTGTTAGAGAAGAAATGGGTGACAAAAGGTTACATTGATGTGATTAGGGACATGCATGAAGGGGTGGTGACCACTATTAGATCGCCTGTTGGAGAGACAAATGAATTTCCTATCACTGTAGGATTACACCAAGGATCTATCTTAATTTCTTATCTTTTTGCTTTAGTTATGGATGAGTTGACGAGAAATATTCAGAATGATGTGCCATGGTGTATGCTTTTTGCAGACGATATTGTGCTAGTGGATGAGATTAGAGGAGTTAACACAAAGTTGGAAATTTGGAGAAAAACTATTGAATCTAAAAGATTCCGGATAAGCAGCATTAAGACAGACTACATGGAGTGTAAATTTAGTAACAGTAACAATGCAAGTAGAGGAGAAGTGAAGATTAAGAATAAAAAACTGCTTAAGAGTGAATATTTTCGTTATTTAGGATCGATTATCACAACAGCGGGGGAGATTGATGTGGATGTGGTGCATAGGATTAAGACGGGATGGTGTTAGTGAAGAAGTGCGTCTGGGGTATTGTGCAATAAACGAATACCTACTAGACTAAAATGTAAGTTCTATAGAACGGCTATTAGACCAGCGATGTTGTATGGAATGGAGTGTTGGGCAACCAAGAAACAACATGTCGATAAGATGAGTGTGTCTAAGATGAGGATGTTCAAGTGGATGTGTGGTAAGACTAGACAAGACAGAATTAGGAACGAGTATATTCGGGAATGGGTATGAGTAGCACCGATAGAAGATAAGTTGAGAGAGAATCGATTGAGATGGTTTGATCACATTTAACGGAGACCAATAGAGGCAGTAGTGAAGAGATGCGATGCTGTAATGGTAGATGTGAGTGTTAGGGGACGAGGTAGGCCTAGATTAACGTTGGCTAGCATTGTAAATAGAGATATGGATTTCCTTAATTTAACTAACGAAATAGCCTTTGACAGGGCCGCATGGAGAAGAAGGATTGATGTAACTGACCCCATTTGATGAGACTTAAGGCTTGGCTTGGTCAATGAGTTGGTAGAGTTTGACTAGACTAAACTTTACATTTTATAAATTTTTGTCTTGTCAAACTAAGAATAATTGGCATGGTTATATTTTCAATTTATATGAGCAGAGATTTGTGGATAAATACTATCTATGTTGGTGACAAAGATTGGAATTCCATTAAATAGTATCTTTCCTTTAATAGAAGAAAAAGGGTTGCAATGTAGACATGATTTGTCATGACCCAAACCCGCTCCTAAAAGTTTGGTTCATAACCGGCTAGTAATCACACGATTACCTATGGCCTCATACAGAAAACAAATGTTTTTAATAATGGGGCTTTAAGTGGGAGCAAATAGTATAACTAACGTCTATTGAGCAATGCTTCAATGATCAGGATAAACTCTCATATATATATATATATATATATATCATGATTTCCAAACATAATGTATGTATGCATAGGAGTCTTCAACATTAAGTTTTCATATTCACAAACCCATTTAACAAAAACCAAACAGAAGACTTAACATGAAACATAACACCAAAAAGACAAAAGCTCCATCTTGGAGGCTTGGCATGACAGGTCCACGTAGACAATTTTTGAGGCTGACTCTAAGGCTGATCTCCCTGCTGATCACCTATATACATATAAAATAGGGAGTGAGCGAAGCTCAATGAGTAATAACAATGCAAAGGGTTAATAAATGAGTTTGAACCAAATAAAGTATTTAACATAAAACAGTAAGTTTTCAGAAATAAAAACGATCAATAGTTTTCTTCATATTCGAATTTGACAATCGGTCTTGGGTCCAACATGATACGGAACGACCTCAGGTCGAATCATACAAAACGATTTTGGGTCCAATTATACAAGACAGCCTCGGGCCCAAACATACAAAACAACCTCGGGCCTAACAAATTACAGAACGGCCTCGGGCCCAACATATTATAGAACGGCCTCAGGCCCAATTATATTACAAAACGGCCTTGGGTCCAATTATATTACAAAACGGCCTCGGTCCTAACATATATGAGAGTTTATCCTGATCATTAAGCTCAATTAAGCTTACAACTTAAAACCCTAGATCAATTAGGTGTTTAATCTTCATTTTAATCCTTGAATTCAAACAAATAATGAGTTAATTCCATGAGTTTTAGTTGAATTTCACATACCTTGAGTCAATTTCTTGAGTTTTACTTCAATTCCTCTATTTCTCTTCCAAGTTCCCTAGCTTTTCTTTTGTCCCTCTCTTGAACTCTCTCCCTTTCTCTCTTTGTTTAGCTCTAGCACATTTTGGTTGTGTTCCTAAGGCTCTTCACCAAGTCAATATATATATATATATAAGGCTCCTTAATTAACTTTACTTAGATTAGATTAATTATTGATTAGGCTTAATCACGCAAAACTTAAGTTAAACAATCTAAAATTTAGTTTAATTGATTTAAATCTAATTAATTTATTATGAATCAATTTTTTTTTTATCAAACTTCTCATTAGGCTCTAAAAATTATACTGAGTACAAATAATTAATCAATTTTGGTTTCTAATACCTCTAAGGTTTCAATTTTCAGTTCAAAGTTGAAATCACAATAAGTTTGCCTACAAACAATAGATATAGGTCCAAAACTATATGAATTACATAATAATTAAACACATAACCACATGTCTAATTAAAGAATTATAGTATAATACGGGATAGGGTTATCACATGATTAGTCACATATTCACATTATTATAAATTGGATCAGGATTTTTATCTTGATAATTAGGGCTGGAAGTTTGACATTGTTAAAATTATAGCACCGTCACTGCGAGCAAAAACTTATCTATGTAGATTTTTTTTTTTTTTTTTTGGAAAAATACATAAAACAAAGTTAAAGGAAAGAAAACACACTAATGAAACTTTTGCATCTTCAAACCCAGGGTGAAGGAGCCCATCAACCATTATTTGTAATCAACATGTTTGCAATTTGTTTTTCCCATAAATTTTGAATTTCCTATAACAAATTTCCTTCTGAAAATAAATTTTAAAAACTTTTGCACGGGTTACAATAATGTTATGTACAATAGATTGTAGTTACTAATTTCATACATTGGAGTGCTTATACTTCTCGCTCGGCTATCTTTCTTTTTATATATATGTTTTTGCTACTAATGTACTAATAACTTTGATCTACATGCAGAGCCGTTTAGCGGGTAGTTTTGTCAAGAGTATTCAATCTGATTATTCAGAGTCATATAGAAGAACCCTAGACAAAGGTTTGGAGTTCTTCTTACATTTTCTTTTGTTTGTTTTTTTAATTGAATTGTTTGGTCCATTTTAAATTGAAAAAGGAAAGAAATGGCAAAAAAAGCCATGCATTTGTATAATACTAGTAATGATGAAATGATATAGAAGTAATCTATAGGATTGATGATTATACACATATCATGTTAAATGTATATAGAAAAATGATGCATGCATAGTGCATGATATGTATTTTAGGTGCTCATGTTGGTTGTTTTTGGCATTTCTCAAGAAATTTATTTGTAGATGTCTTTTAAGTCTTACTAAAGAATATTATAATTTTGGATAAGAGTCATGTTAATATCATAAGAGAACTTGTAGTTTGCTTGCCTTTTCCTTCTCTACAAAAAAAATATGCTCACTATATCATCACTATAGTGGCATTTGTTTTTGCCCTTTATGGCAGAGGGATCTTCATTGTTAAAGCCTTTCTCCCCTATGATTTGGATAGCTAATGCAAAATTGCCAATAGAGGCAAAGTTTTGAAATATTGGAGCTTGTAAAGTAGAACTTGAAATTGAAACGATGTGGTTATACCTAAAAAAGAAGAAGGAAAAAAGAGAGGATGTGCTAATATATTGCATAAAACATATTATATAGATTTTATGGACAAGTATTTTGAATCTTTTGCTAAGCACTTGGATGTTGCTGCCTTGGCTTGAGGCTAAGGCATTGCAAACGTTATTCTTGTCCAGCTTGGCTCTTTTGTGGCTATATGTCACTGGTCCGAGTGTCATGTCACTAGGTTGATATGTAGGGCCAGTCACTGGGAGGAGATGACATGATGATGATGTGGAGGTGATGTGGCTGAGTAACGTGGTGAGTGGGCTCATGTACACCTATAGGAGGCAAGGGAGCACCAATATTAAAATTTTAATACCAAGGTGTGGATGCAACTGTCAGGCTCATGGATTTTTATACTTTAATTCCTTAAAACTCGTCTGAGGTTTTTTTTCCCAACCAAGGGAGAATAATGCTGTCCACACAAGGCTTAATGAAGAGAAAAATCAAAGAGAAAATAAACTTTTGGACATTGGGAAAAAAAACTTTGGAAATTGCAATTATATCGCGGCAGACCCATTGAACTTATGCATCATTAAGTTTTCATTGCTAGTAGAGTCTTAATTTATGGCCATCTATATTAGTATTGTTTTGGTTACTTTTCTAGTTTATCTGGTATGTTTCATTGGCGGTGTTTGGGTAGAGGCATTTATGGCTTTTTGGGCTAAATTAGCACTAAAGACAAAATAGGATAAAATAATTAATAAGATAAAATGTCATATTCATAATCATTTCATTTTTTTTCTCACAAACATTACATATAACTACAAAAAATCCAACCCTCTTCCCAAGCACAACTATTTTAGCCAAGCTAAAATAGCCAACTACTAAAATAGTCTACTAAAATATCCAATTTCCCAAACGGGGCCGTAGTTTAAGTTTTATTTTATTTTATTTTTTTAGTGCTTTTGGACGTGCTGGAGTTATGGTTTCATGGGTCAAGTCCTGGTCATAAAAAAGGAAGTAACAATAAAATCTATTAAATTATAAATAAGAAAGTAACAATTAATAAATCCTTAATCTCCATCCAATTCCTTCTTGTTCCCCATCACCCAATTATTGCATGTGTAAAATAAGCACCCTAACCAGCCAAAACTGTAAAAGAAATTTCCATTTACTTTTCACAGCATCTGAACACTCCAAAAGTGCCTGATCAACCTTTTTTTAATCTTTTTTTGCCCAACTAGAACACCAAATGACTGCCCTATTTTTACACCATCACAAAGTTTAAATGCCACTTTTATTATGGTTTTGGTCACCATGACTAAAATCAGTCTTTAAAGAGTCCTGTCCATGCTGCCCCAAGACAGTTTTGGCATCAGATATTTTAGGAGTGTTATATACACTCACTGTAGTTCAGATTAAGTTACATTTTCAATGTAGAACTATTTCATACCATTTAAATATCAGTATCATATCAAATATCAACCTTGGGTATGTGTGTTTCATGTGCCTGAGTCTTGTATATTTGTTTGTATAGCATAACACGCAGCACATTATTGTACAAAGCTTGTTGCAGTTTCATTTTCTTTTGCTATTTGTTTTAATATGTTGCAGGGTCGTATAAAATCCGTGATTTGGCAGTAATGTTAGATATTGATGACACTAGTACAAAAACCCAAGCTATGGCATTTTATCAGGTTTGTTCTTGTAGTTTGATTCATTCTTCTTTTACTTTCTTTGAAATGACCAAGTTTGATTGTTTCAAAATTGTAGATAGCTGTTGAGCGTAGTTTTACTAAGGGGCGGAGAACTGACCAAGTTGCAGCAGCTTGCCTTTATATTGCATGCCGGTAAGTGGTTTTTTTTTCCAGCCAAAGTTCAAATTCATATTGACTGTCAACATAGTAATGTCATGGATAATTTTTTGTACTTCATTAATCTATTTCTTTTCCTTTGTATGCTGTTTAAACTTTTAAGTTTATGTTAAAAACCTTTGAGTGTGTTGAATGAGTGTGCCACTCGTCTTTCAAAAAGAACACCCTTTTTCTTCTAGGAAAAATATTAATGAACGGGACTGAGTATGAGAAGGACCCCATAGATCAATATGCATCAAAATCAAAGGTGTTTGAGAGATAAGATTGTACTACTACGTTTTGCTAGGCCACATACTTCATGCAAGAATTTATCAAAATCACCAATCTTGGCATATAAAGAAAAGAACAATCTTCTCAATGAATAATAGGTTGGATGGTGTTATCTTTAGTGCCTTTGATTCAAACAAGTCTATGTGTCAAACAAAATATAGATGTGTGGGTAATGGTGTGTTTAGTGTTCGGTTGTGGACCTTCCAAGAATCATGGTAGGTACTAAGATGCTGTGAGCACCAGAGGTGAAAGAGAGAGCTAAGGCAACCTTAGAGTGGAGAGAGAGAGAGAGACTCTGATGCATAAAGAAGCTCCATGTCTGCAAGATAAGCTTGGCTATAAGTCTGCTTATTGCATATGGAAGGGGAGACCCCTTTTCATAAGAGAGATGGGCCATGGACTCTCGTGATTTGTGCTGAGTACTTGTGATACACCTTACGAGATAGCAGTGGGTAGGTATGATGCACTTCCCAAGGTATGACATGACTTTGTCAACCTAGGTCTTTGTGTAGAGCCCTCTTTCTCATATCTAAGACTTTGTCATGGTGGAGCCACCTTAAGGTGTGAGCAAAGCAACTTTGATGATCACTCAACTCTAGCCACCAATCTACAAGTTCTTAGTGATCTCGTGCGGGGTCATAGGTTTCTTGGACATCTTATGATTGAGGGAGTTCTTACGCTTTGCTCTCGACCTAGGCAGGCTATACTGTGTTAGAGTGTCATTTTGGAGTTGGAGCTTTCACAAGGCAAAGTGATTGTCGAGTGGGCGAGGTGAGGCGCATGACACCAAGTAGTAGTGATGGTGGGTGAGCAGATAGTCATGGAGCGGAGTATCCACTTGCGGAGTGGGGGAAGTTGCTCTCGAAGTGGGGGATGTGCTCTCAAAATGGGAGTAATTTGCTACTCTTGGAGTGAGGATATTGGCTCGCAAAGCGTGGATGTGCTCGTAGAGTGAAGGTATCTCTGCTCGCAGAGCAAGGGTAGTGAGACAAGCAGATGGTTGCAAAGCTAGGGTCACCTATAGCACTTAGGTGAGGGAAGGTTCACGAGCCAATGGCAAATGCTTAGGTGAGCACCTACCGAAGCAAGGCTTATGCCTTGAGGTTGTGGAGTCCACTCCTTAGTAGTTGTATGACCAATCAAAAGTATTCAAATACCTACAACAGGCATCTAGTCATGCAGTTCCACTAAAATATTCACATTTGTCCACAATCCCTCCTACGAGAAAAATATCAAATACGTGCTCATATGAGGTAGTGTACATATATTTATTTTTTTATTAAGAACATTTTTGTACCACTATGATTGGAGTTTCGATATGTTGTTTTTGTCGTTGTCTTGCCTAATTTTTTGGTTGCATAGTGCGTGGCTGTTTTTTTTGAAATCTTTTGAAATTTATTTTTCATAATTTTCTTTTATAGTATAGCATACAAATATTCTAAAGCACATCTCTCTTTTCAAATTTGAATCTAGCATTTTAGAGAAACGAACTTATTGTCCCAACATTGTAGGGATATTTGTCGTCCACATTTTGAGATATGAAGACTTTAATGGCCGCATACTCTAGAAAAATCCTATAAACCAAAATTGTTGCGTAAAAACTTTTGATTTTCTACTGAGCCTGAAGGAATTGAGGCTGTCCTATGATCATATATGGTAGTGTGGGGCTTTAAATTTAGCATTATGGATAGCCAAGCTTAAGGTTTACGGGTGGGATAGAATTCTAATTTTTTTAAATTTTTTTAAGGCTGCCTTTGATAGGGCCGCGTGGGGAAGAAGGATTCATGTAGCCGACCCCATTTGATGGGACTTAAGGCTTGGCTTGGTTTGGTTTTGTAAGGCTGTTTTTGGTCTCAAATAAAATGAAAATTTTGCTAAATTTTCTGGACAGCAAGGAAAATTTGTTGTTTCTGGGCTATAATGGTAGGATAATTATGATTAGGGCTTTAGAATCAAAGGCTTAGGAATAAAATTAGGGATGAGTTGCACTAATTATTGCTTTCTTTAGAGTTATGTGCCGTTAATGATGTGTGTATGACCTTATTTGGTATTCTAATCTTACAGTATAATTGTATCTCATGTTAATTCTACCACATTTCATGAAGTCATTATTTACCAAGTAATGTAAGTTTATCCTGTTGTTTTGTAGGGACAATCGGAAACCATATCTACTTATTGATTTTTCCATTTGTTTGAGTATAAATGTGTAAGAAAGCACCTATTTCAGAGAGTACAACTTGATTCAAATGTCCTTGATTTAGGTTCCACTGTTTGCCTGTATGATTTATTGATGTTGTTATTTTAAATTTTGTAGGTATGTTCTTGGTGCCGTCTTTCTACAGCTTTGCAAACTGTTAAGTCTTCAAGAGCATCCTATAGTTCAAAAACCAGTTGATCCTAGCCTTTTTATTGATCGATTTACAAGTAGTAAGAGCCCGTATACCCTTTTACTTTTGTTGACAGTTTATTTTTTTTCACACTCAGAAAAATGCTGACAGGTTTGAGTTCTCTGTAGTCTTGATGTTCAATTTGGGTGAGAAATCTGACACGATTTAGCAATAACTAGCTTGAATTGGTTTGTCATTGTAAAGTAAAACATATTCTACTTTCTAGCTTGATGTATTTCTTGTAATGTTTTTTTGTGATGCAAGTTCATATACTATCCCACCTTAGCTTTAGAAATGTCAAGTAGTAGAATAATTATAATCCTTTTATTAGTGTTAACATGGTTAATTAGCATAAGGGTATACGGCCCTAACAATATGCCATCCAGTACATGTTTTCCCAAAACCTAGTGCCTTCTTTCCCCTTTCGCTACTGTGAACCACATAAATATTTTTTTTCAAACCGTTTTCCTCAAGATGATTTATTGAAGCACATATATCAGGTGAACATGAATTAGGTGCATGTTTGTCCCTCTAGAACCTAGTTAAAAGTCAACAAGAAAGTTTGGCACACATGAAAACATCTATGATGTAATTTGTTCATATAGGTTGTCACGTTCCTTGAGTTATGCAGTGAACATTATAATGCATTGTATGACTTGATGCATTTTATTCACTAGTCATGCATTTCTTTTATTACTTTTGCTCAATAATGTAATATTCTTTGCATGTAGAATTAGTGGGAGGAAATAATATGAAGGTCAGTAGAACTGCATTAAACATAATAGCCAGCATGAAGCGAGACTGGATGCAGGTTTGGCATTCTTCTTCTTTTTGCAGGAGATGAATCCTTTTTTTTCCCCCCTTCTCAAATGGTTCCTATTGGGTACTTGATGATTGTTTTGTAATCGTTCCATTTCGATTTTCAGACGGGCAGAAAACCTAGTGGGCTATGTGGTGCAGCAGTCTATATCTCCGCTCTTTCACATGGGCTCAAATGTTCAAAGTTGGACATTGTATGTGTAGCTTAACTTGATTTCTATTTTCCATTCTGCTCCTTTGTTAGATTGCTAGGAGATGTTTTTCATTTCATTTGTCCTTGAAATGTTTATTAGTTCATCATCTTAAATATCTTTTGTTGAACTGGCCTGCCATCTTTCCTCTCAATTGTTCCCTGTAAGTTGTGTAAAATGCCATGATATTCTTTTCACTTGCCAAGTCATTGTGGTCTGAAATTGGAACTAAAATTCCACACAAAGATTTATGTTTGGAGTGCTTGTTAAATTAGCAACTGATTGTGATGCTTTTGTGATAAAATGCCCATGCCCTTAATCACCTCTATGTCCTGTTTGCAAAGGCGCAAAAATTGTGTTGCTTCATTGGTATTGTTAGAGATTGTTGTTAGAAAAGACAAACATTTATATTGAAAAATGCCCATGCCCTTAATCTCCTCTATGTCCTGTTTGCAAACGCGCAAAAATTGTATTGCTTCATTGGTGTTGTTAGAGATTCTTGTTAGAAAAGACAAATTTTAGCTCATTCATTTATATTGAAAAATATTGCTTAAAAAGAAATGAAATTGCAAGAGTACCCCTTTAACGCATGATACTTAAAATCTCCTCTCAAGTAGGAGCATAGATATCTACCATGCACAGCTTGTTACATAACACATAGAACAACCCTTTTCACAAAGCCCAAGTATGCACATAACCTACTTGATTCTCTGTCTTAACATATTTCATGAGAGGACAAACCATATAGAAGTTGACTGTTCCCAAAGCCCAAGTATGAAAATGTTCACTTAGCTGGGCTTTAAGATCCCTAATGCCATTCTTGTCACTAAGTGATCATGATATTATAAACATACATGATGAGAATAACTTAACCCTTTCGCTGATGTTGAACAAACATTGAATGATCTGATGCTGCTAGTGTCCTTTCATACTCTCTCACCAATCACCATAGTACTGAGCTTGTCAAACCAGGCCCTTAAAGACTATTAGGCCACATAAATTGCTTTCTTTCGTCTACACACTTTCTTTGAATCCCTGAGCAACATGGCTTGGGGTTGCTTGATAAACACCTCTTCTTGAAGATTCCCATGGAGGAAAACATATTTTTTTTAACTTCCATCTGGTGAAGTGATCATATTTGGCAGCCACAGAAAACAAAACCAATAATCTACCCAAATGTTTGAGTGTATCCTTTTGCCACTGGTCAAACTTTAAGTCATTTAGTAGTCCCATCCCATCAGGTTGGTTCTTCATTATAAACCCACCAACCTTCTACAGATTGTTTGCTTGGAGTTAAAGATGTGAGTTCCCAAGTAAATTCTTAAGCAAAGGTGAACATTTGAATGACAAACAAAGGCAAAGGACAAAGGAGAGACAAAGGAACGATAACGTGGAGATAAATGAGAAAAAAAAGAAAAAAAGAAAAAAATCTGGATTGGATGAAGTGTGCACGATCGAGTATCTTTCCTAAGACCAGTATGATCCTTGGAAGGGTGACCATCTAAAGATTGTGGAGCTTCACATTGTGAGATGGTGGAGCTGGTGGTGTATGTTCAGTATTAAGTTTGAGAGATGGAAGACTTTTCTACAGCAGGTAGAAGTACATATGGGCTTGTACCTTTTCAGGGTACAGATAGGAAGGAGAGGTGGTGGTGCACCTGGCAGAAGGTTTAAAAGGGCTTGGTAAATTTCTTGCACTCCATTTTAAGGTATTCTCAAGCTGTTAATAGCAATCAAAGCAAAAACAAGGCAAGAGAAGGATGGTATGGCTGTGAAGCAGAGTGGGGGAAGCAAAGCTAGATGTGGAAGGGATTTAAAAAAATTTAGTTAGCACTATCAATTATGATGAAGAAAGAAGGGTTTGGAGTGGAGGGGCTTGATGGTGGCTGCCTGGATAGGTCTCTTTAACCTTTATGAGGTTTTGAGCCGATGTAGGGGTTTTTTCATTTATTTGTATTTTTATTGTTGTTTTGCTTTGTACTTGGGTGGTGTCCCCCTTTTACCTTTTTAATTACATTTCAATTACTTATAAAAGAATTTTTTTTGGTCATCAATTTAGTTAAATTTGTTAGCATCAAATAACTTGATCAAAATTGACTGTTTCTTTTCTTGATCAAGTTTCTTCCATTATCATATGTGACTTTCATGTTGCTTCTACTTGATGTTTGGATAAATTTTCCATGAGTCAATTTCTACTAAAATGTTTGGTGCATACTATTGTTCCAGGTGAAAGTTGTTCATGTATGTGAAGCAACATTGACAAAACGATTGATTGAATTTGAGAATACAAATTCTGGGAGCTTAACAGTAAGTGCCGCATCAATTACAAAATAATCTACAAGCACATGTCTATAAAGAGCATTACGATTCCAACAGATTTAATAATTGAATGAAGTCATTCTGTCAGTTTTGATGCTCATATGGGTAACCTGGGCCCACAGTGGGATATTGTTGCCACATCTGACATATAATTAGGCACAACGGCAAGTTACAGCTGTAGCCTTGTAAAATGTGACATGTGCCTATTATTTTGGACTCTTGATGGGCTTGAGATGCCCAAAGTGCACGTCTCATAATTGTGTGTAGGAAAAGTTTTCTATGCTTTTGTTGTTCATACCTGTATATATAATATCCTACAAAACAAAATGTTAAGATAACTGATGGCTATGTATAGGAAACAGTTCTCTAGCTTATCCATCTTGGGATCATAAAATGACTATAACAGGCTTATACAAAGTTATTGTTGATACCTGAAGATCAAAGAAAGAGAACTAACCTTAAAGGCGATTTATTGACCCAACTTATGTCTTATTATAAAAAATAAAAGGTCAGTCATTATTTACTGAGAATTTACATAGTTAACGCTCTTTCTTTGCTTCATGGATACTTTTAAGGAATAGCCTTCACTATATTGTACACTGTGTCCTAACACTCCGTCAGGCCTGGCCATATGCTGCAGATGCTGCTGATATGTCGTCAGTTTAGAATGATTTTTCCTGCCAGCATAGGTGAAACATGATTTTTATACTGGTCTGGACATTTTATTTTATTTTGGTATAGCTAACAAATTCAGTTGTACTTGGGGAGAAAAAAAGAGCAAAGATATAGTGGAAGAGTGATGGTGCTGGCCGTAGTAGTATTTGTTAATATAGTCATATAATGTGTTTTGATCTTCTACTTCCAAGGCACTCAATTCTAGTGTAGAAATTTAAATAAATTAAACAAAATTTTATGGGACAAACATACACATCTTGTTCAAAAAAACATACATGCATGTCTGTATATATATATGTAATTTTTTTTTGTGTTATTGATAATTTACTTATTTGTTGAAATTCTCTGCTGTGCTAGATTGAAGAGCTCAATAAGAAAGCTCAGGAGCTTGACAAGGAGGATCATTTGTGCAAACTGTCAGAAGCTAATTCCCAAAATTCTAAGACAATGGAAGTGCTATGCAAACACAAGGACAGAAAGCCTCATTTTGCTGGACTGTGTGAAAGTTGTTGTAAAGAAGTAACTCCTCTTTCCTTTTCTATCATCTCCTTTTTCATGACTCCACTTTTCTGCATTTGCTTCATGCTTGTGTTGGTGTTGGTAGTTCATCGAACTTTCTGGGGGACTCCATGGAGGAGCAGAACCTCCTGCGTTCCAGCTTGCTGAAAGGGTGAGATTAGCTGAAGCATCTTCTGAGAAGGTTAAGGATCCAGGTTTCATCTTAAAGCCCCACCAAAGCAAAAGCAGTCATGACGATAATGATGAAATGGTCAGTACTGGTTGTTTCTGCTACCTTCATAATTATCAGTTCTTTCTATTTTGACAGGTAATGGGATGTCCTAACAGAAAGAAGGAATAACACCCTATTTAAAGGAACTATTTTCAAACTTTACTTGATTTGAGCAGCTGGCAATTAACAAAGAAGTTGAACATATTTATTGGCTTCTAGTCCATTTTCCTGATTTGGACTACATTAAATCTATTCCATATCCACATAATTTTTTGTACTGACTTGAAAATTTTGCTTGAATTGGCTATACTTGGAATTTGTTTGAAGTACAGTGAAATTCAATGAAAATGCATGTTTTATTTAAAAGTATATAGTCAGTGCTTATTGTCATTTGTCAGTGTATTTGGATGGTTGTACCTATCTTCTTTTGTCCATCTGGTATTGAGCTTTTCTCTCTCATTGTGCTTCTCTCTTTGAAAGTACAAAGAAATTTTATGAAAATACATGTATTGTTAAAACCTATCACCTACTTCACCCACTTAAACCTACTCCACTAAACCTAACCCACTACACCTCACCTACTCCACTAAACCTAACCCACTACACCACTACCACCTCACCTACTCCACTAAACCTAACCCACTACACCACTACCACCTCCACTTCACCTACTCCTTACCTACTACACACTCACCCTCTTCTATATATAGGAATCATGAATCATTGTAATAGAAATCAATATAAATCAATCAATAATACAATTCTCTATTTCTCTTTATACATTAAATTTCTACATGGTATCAGAGCAAGGTTAAGACCTTAGTATTTCTCGCTTCACCGGCGGGCGGCAATCTCGCCTTGGCCGCCCGCCGGACCTCAACCTAGTCCGCTAAAATTCTCTACACAACCCTCACTTCTTCTCTCTCCTCCAAACCCAAGACCCAAAATTGGATCTGACCAAGACCTCTTTCTTGGACCAGTCTCTCTTGGGGTCAAATGACTTCTTCTCAATCCCCTTCCCATGACTTGCACCTTGCAAGAAAAGGAGACCTCCCAGAAGATCATTATCCAAAATTTACTGAAATGATACACAGCAACACCACATCATCATCAAGCATAGAAGATTTGCACTTACAACAACAGGCGACAAGCTACGCGACAAATGAGCAGAGAGATTTGAATGATCTCAGTGAGAAGCTCTTGCTCAGAAACTCTTCAGGTTGTCAGATCAATGGGATTCAACTTCCAGCCGGAGAATTCTACTCCGGTGGTGGCGGTGGGGCGACTGTAGCACCACCTAGTAGAGGGAACTTCAGCCAGATTTTTCCCACCATAAATATTTCAACTTGAATCGACCGTCTTCGGCGATTTCAAGCTCCATGGACATGCAAATGTAGGCTTTGGATCTCTTCACTTCTGGTAGATTTTCAGGTGCAGAAGAAGTGCCCCGGAAAAGGCTTTCTCCCTTGGTTCAAGTTCATTTATAGTCAGGAGGAAATCCGTCAGTTAAATATGAAACCATTCATAGAGGAAGCCGTGCTACAGGTTTGCCATTGGAGTTTCAAACTGTTTACATCAGGTTTCTCATGATAATCTTGGACTTTACAAAGACAGCCCACACTCACACACACACCCACGGGATTTGACAGACACACATGCACCCACTCCACTTTCTCTTATTTTAATATATCTCTATATATATATATATATCTATGTTTATTTTATATATATATACATCTCCCTTTCTTTATTTTTTTCATTCTTTCCACACACTCATGTTCCCCACTCAATTTTTTTTTACTCCATCATTCCACCGCCCACTTCATACCTATTTATTATTATTATTATTATTATTATTATTATTATTATTATTGTTTATTCTACTTTTTGACAGGTTATTATTGACACTACCAACCCATCATTCCACCGCCCACTGCATACCTATTTTATTTTTATTATTATTATTATTATTATTATTATTATTATTCTTCTTCTTATTAAAAAAAAAAAAAAAAAAAAAAAAAACCAAACACCATTGCAAACAATTTACAAATTTGCACCACCACTCATATTTTATTCATCTCAGGGCACAACCCCGATCACACTTTTACACAAAAAAAAAAAAAAAAAAAAAAAAAAACCACATCCACCGGCGGGATTTTTTCTTCTCTACTCTGCCGCAGGTCTCTTCTTCTTTCCTCCATCCTGGGCGGCCCTTGACGGTGCTGCCTCCGTGTTGCTTCCTAGACCACCAAGCAAGTTGCCTCCTCCCTGCTCCTCCACTCCAGCATATGGTGGACCTCCAAATCGGAACATCACGGTGGCCTTCCGCTTCAGCTCCTTGTTTTCTGCCTTTAGCACACTCATCTCTGCTCGCGCATCCTTATACATGCGTTGGAGCAGAGCCAGTTGGGCGTTTAACTGCTGCACCTCATTTGTCCTACTCTGCAGCCGGTTCGACAAATTTGTGACCGCCGTCATGGTTTCCACACATGACTTCAAAGTATACTGATTGGCCTCCACATCCGACTGCACTGCCATTCTTTGCTCCACCGACCGCATCGGAAAGTTCAACGGAGCAAACTCCGGGGCGCTTGGTTGAGGTTCCAGTGCCACCGCACCAGTTCTCTCTCTTGTTGACTCGTTGAGGTCGGGAAAGAGGGTGAACAGCCCGCGGGAAGACGAAGCCATTTTTCTGGGCTACAAAGTGTTCCACAGTTTCTCTCTCCGCAGAGGCAGAGTTTTTTTCAGAGAAGGGTTGGTTTCAAAGGTTTCAGAATGGTATGCCTCAGCCTCAGCCTTCGTCTTGGTTAAATAACCAAGGCAGCCACGCGTATCGCGCGCCACTTGACGCCAGACGACAAACGGGCGCGCCAACCAAGACACTCACGTGCCTCGCCATCATGTCCGGCACACCTTTTGATGAATTGGGCACGCCTTTTGATGGCACGCCTTTTGAAAAATTGGGCACACCTTTTGAGGGTGCAACTTCTACAAGGGTCCGACAAGACTCTGTAAACTGTCCCGACATTGATTCCGGTTAGTTTCTACAAGGGTCCGACAAGACTCTGTAAACTGTCCCGACATAGATTCCGGTTAGTTTCTACAAGGGTCCGACAAGACTCTGTAAACTGTCCCGACATTGATTCCGGTTAGCTCCTTCATGGGTCCGACAAGACTCTGTAAACTGTCCCGACATTGATTCCGGTTAGTTTCTACAAGGGTCCAGCAAGACTCCGTAAACTGTCACAACAACTGTCACAACATTGTCTTCTACATCGGTCTGACACAACCATCCAGTGTCCTCTACAACGTTATGACACCACCATACAGTGTCTTCACCATCGGTCTGACACGACCATACAGTGTCTCCTATCCTCTTTTCTTTTATGTATTCGTCTATTTTCTTGTTTTGTTACTCTCTTCAAACTCAAGTTGGCTAGTTCCTATCCCCCTTGAGTTTGCGGGGGGCTGTTAAAACCTATCACCTACTTCACCCACTTAAACCTACTCCACTAAACCTAACCCACTACACCTCACCTACTCCACTAAACCTAACCCACTACACCACTACCACCTCACCTACTCCACTAAACCTAACCCACTACACCACTACCACCTCCACTTCACCTACTCCTTACCTACTACACACTCACCCTCTTCTATATATAGGAATCATGAATCATTGTAATAGAAATCAATATAAATCAATCAATAATACAATTCTCTATTTCTCTTTATACATTAAATTTCTACATGTATCAAATTTAAAAGCATGTAGTTGGGGAGCTCGTTCTCTCATTCTTTTCAAATTCCAGTTACACTCACCTGTTTGACTAGTTCGATCTGAGATCCTCCTTCATTTATTTGAAGGAAGCACAGATTCGCCGGTAGGTATATATGGAGCCCCGGATAATGCTTCATGTGAATTATCAACGTTTGTGGATGGCTATACCTATATTCTTCAATGCTTCTCTCTCTCTCTCTCTCTCTCTCTCTCTCTTAGTGGTTGTACTTATTCTGTTAGAATTTACCATAAACCTACCACCACTACCACCTCACCTACTCCACTAAACCTAACCCACTACACCACTACCACCTCCACTTCACCTACTCTCTACCTACTCCCAAACACACTCCTATATAATATGAATCCTTGTAATTGTAATAAAAACAACATATCAAAAATACATCAATCAATAATACATATATTTTAACATGGTATCAGAGCTATAAGATTTAAGCCTGTATTTCTTTGTCACCGGCGGGCAGCCGGCCGGCAACTTTGCCTTTGCTGCCCGCTGGAATTTTCTATACATCCCTCTCAATTCTCTCTCTCTCTCTCTCTCGGTTAGTATCTTCAAAGAGCTAAAATCTCTGTATCAACACACACTCTCTTCTTTGTCAATAACTCTCACCTGTATGTTTGTGCACAGAGAGTTTTGAGATCATTCAACAAGAAACTTAATTAGCTTTTTTTATCTAAACACAGAGAAAAGCTTATTCTATTCTGTGTTTGTCTCTTTTTGTTTTTCAAAAACAAAGATGGGTGAGAACAACACTGCTACCACGAACCAGAATCATCTTACCCACCATGCTATGGACATCTCTGCCGGCGGCTCTAAATGCTTCGATGACGATGGCCGCCTCAAACGGACAGGGACTGTTTGGACAGCAAGTGCTCACATAATAACAGCTGTGATTGGGTCTGGAGTGTTGTCCTTGGTTTGGGCCACTGCTCAGTTAGGATGGGTTGCTGGTCCAACCGTGATGTTCTTGTTCTCCTTTGTCACTTACTACACTTCCACTCTCCTCGCCGCCTGTTACCGCTCCGGTGACCCCGACACCGGCAAGCGACACTACATGGACGCTGTCCACGGCAACCTTGGTGGCTTTCAAGTCAAGATTTCTTGGCTTTCAATTGTTGCCGCGGTCATGTCCTTTACCTACTCTTCGATTGGTCTCGGTCTTGGAATCGGCAAAGTTGCAGAGCATAGGAAATTTAAGGGAAGTGGAATTTGGCCCACGGTTTTGATCCAAACCAGCACATGGTTTTTTTCCGCTGAAGTACACCATTCTGGCATGATGTTTTGATAATATATATAGTTTATATATATCCGGCAATAGTGGATTCTCACTTGGTGGGGCCATAGCTTTAGTGGAGTTCAAGGTGTCATTTGGCCCACAGTTTTGATCACAACCCGCATATAGTTTCCCAGACGCACAGAGATGCTCCACTTTTGCACAGAGCTGCTTCACTTTTTCAACCCAGACACCAACTTTTGTCTCCCTCTTTTCGTTTCTTTTTATTTTTATATTATTCACCCACTCTTCTTTTATTTCACATATCACCCTCTCTACCACTTTCTTTTATTTTCTATTTATATATCTACATATTTTTTTTATTTACCTCCACATACGAGCTCACAGATTCACCCACCTCTGCTTTTTCAACTCTTTATTTTATTTTATTTCATTTCCCACACTGATATTTTTCATATAATCCATCTCCCAATATTTTTTATCTATTTTCTTTATCCCTTGTTTTCTTTCCTTTTATTTTTATTTTTACACAAAAAAAAAAAAAAAAAACAAAAAAGGAAGAAGACGAACTGCACACCAAACTCTTTTTATTCATATCAGGGGATCAACCCCGATCACAATTTTACACAAAAAAAAAAAAAAAAAAAAAACAGAACAACCACCTCCACAGGCAGGATTTTCTTCTCTACTCTGCCGCCGGTCTCTTCTTCTTGCCTCCTTCCTGAGCGGCCCTTGACGGTGCTGCCTCCGTGTTTTCCACGCCACCGAGCACGTTCACTCCCCCATACTCCTCCACTGCAGCATATGGCGGACCTCCAAATCGGAACATCACGGTGGCCTTCCGCTTCAGCTCCTTGTTTTCCGCCTTTAGCACACTTATCTCTTCTCGCGCATCCTTATACATGCGTTGGAGCAGAGCTAGTTGGGCGTTTAGCTGCTGCACCTCATTTGTCCTGCTCTGCAGCCGGTGCGACAAGTTTGTGACCGCAGTCATGGTTTCCACACATGATTTCAGAGTATACTGATTGGCCTCAATATCAGTTTGCACCGCCATTTTTTGCTCCACCGACCGCATCGGAAAGTTCAACGGAGCAAACACAGAGGTGTTTGGTTGAGGTTCACTGGCCACCGCACCAGTTATTTCTCTTGTGGAATCATTCAGTTCTGGAAAGAGCGTAAGCAGCCCACGGGAAGAGGAGGCCATGTTCTGGTTAGCTGGACGGGACGAAGAGGCCATGTTATGGGTTGCTGAGTGTTTCAGAGAAGGGTTGGTTACAGAGTGTTTCAGACTGCAAAGGTTCAGAGGTTTCAGACTGGTTTGTTATGCTTTCCAGCCTCAGCCTACGCTTCGATTTATAAAGACCCTGACGAAGAGGCAGAAACGCGTATCATGCGCCGCTCGGCGCTAGACGACAACCTGGGCGCGCAAGCCAAGTCACGCGCCTCGCCATCATGTCCGGTACACCTTTTGATAAAATGGGCACGCCTTTTGATGGCACGCCTTTTGACAAATTGGGCACACCTTTTGAGGGTGCGACTTTTTAAGGGTCCGACAAGACTCTGTAAACTGTCCCGACATTGATTCCGGTTAGCTCCTTTATGGGTCCGACAAGACTCTGTAAACTGTCCCGACATTGATTCCGGTTAGTTTCTACAAGGGTCCAGCAAAACTCCGTAAACTGTCACAATAGTGTCTGTTACAACGGTCCGACATGACCCCGTAAACTGTCTTCTACATCGGTCCGACATGACCCCATAAACTGTCTTCTACATCGGTCTGACACGACCACACAGTGTCTGCTACAACGGTCCGACATGACCCCATAAACTGTCTTCTACATGGTTATGACACCCCCATACAGTGTCCTCTACAATGTTATGACACCACCATCCAGTGTCTTCACCAATGGTCTGACACGACCATACAGTGTCTCTTATCCTTTTTTATTTTTATGTATTTTCTTGTTTTGTTCCTCTCTTCAAACTCAAGTTGGTTAGTTTCTATCCTCCTTGAGTTTGCGGGGGGCTGTTAGAATTTACCATAAACCTACCACCACTACCACCTCACCTACTCCACTAAACCTAACCCACTACACCACTACCACCTCCACTTCACCTACTCTCCACCTACTCCCAAACACACTCCTATATAATAGGAATCCTTGTAATTGTAATAAAAACAACATATCAAAAATACATCAATCAATAATACATATATTTTAACATATTCTGTCTTTGATGCTGTTTGTCTGTTGTTTAGGAAGTGGAACATTTCACTGAAGCCAACCAAAATGTAATTGAAGCTGAGACAGCAGACTTCACAGAGCCTGCTAGTGCTTGTAAGCCCTATATTATTTTATATGAACTGTCTTCTTAATGTTGCAGTCGTGCATTCATTGTGGGGAATTCTTGAGTACTTCTGTACATATTTTTTTGTTTCAGCTGCATCTGTTGGAGATCAGGCCACAACTAATGATGCCTCTGACATGTTCCAAAAATCTAATGACATGAATAATAATGCTGATGAGCCAGAAAGCCTTTCTGATATTGATGATGTTGAGGTACGCAGTTCAATTGCATTAGCATTTGTTTGCGTAGTTAAGCTCTAGTACAAAGTATTGTTTTATCCTTTCCTCATACAAAGAAAAAAAAAATGCTATGAAGCAATAAGTTTCAAGATGTTTTGGAGCCAGAATATGTTGGTTCAGTGTTTTGGCATCGTCCCGAATATTTGGCATAAAAAATGCATGCATCCTGTTATAGAATTAGATGAAAATGCATGCATTCATATACCTCTAATCAGATGAAAATCTTTTCTCTCACTATTTTTATTTAAGCCTTTTTTGACCAGTTATTTCTTTCTTTCCCTGGTTGTGCTGATACTATTCTCTAGTAATTAAACACCAACACAAGAAATTCTAAATGCCTTAGGACTGCATCCTTCTTGTCAAGTCTACAAAATTTTCCAGAAACTTAGGCTCCGTTTGGTGGAGTTTTCAAAATCTAGTTCCACACTCACTTTTGAGTGTGGTGTTTGTTTAGGGTTTTTAAATCATAATTCTACACTCATTTCTCAAAACTCAATTCAAAACATAATCATTACTTTTCAAAACTCATAACAAAACACATAATTCAAAACTCTTTTCAAAACTCCATTCAAATCAATATTTTAAAAATATTTTAATTTTGTTAAGAGTTTAAATATTTTAATATTTAAATATGTTACGATTTTTTATTTTTTTATTTTTTTTAATTTTTTAAATATTACGATTTTAATTTTTTAAATTTTTAAATATTTTATAAAAATAAATTCAAACTCTATTTTATAAAAATATTTTTAAATATTTTAATTTTTTTGTTATGTATTTAGTTACGATTTGAGTGTAGAGTTGTGAAAGTAATATGGAGTTTCGAGTTATGTGTTTGCTTATAAGTTTTAAAAATAATTTTTTAATTGAGTTTTGTTTTATGTGTTTGGTTACGATTTAAGTGTAGAGTTGTTTTTAAATTTAAAATATTAAAAATTTAAATTATTTTAATTTTTTAAATATTTAAATTATTTAAATTTTTACGATTTAAAATTTTTGAATATTTATTTTAATTTTTTACTTATTAAATTTTTTAGATTATTTAAATTATTTAAATATTTATGATTTAAATTTTTTGAATATTTATTTTGAAAAAAAATTATTTCCTTTGTAGTATTTTCAATTAAAAAATTGATTAATGTTATTTTTTGTTAATAATAAATTTTTTTAATTGAATTTTAAAAAGAGTTTGGTTATGAGTGTTGATCAAAATTTTCAATAATGTGAAAGTAACGTGTTTTGTTATGAGTTATAACAATTTGAATTAAGTTTTGAAAACTCTTTTCAAAACTCATAACCAAACAAATTTTCTTACTTCACATGTCAAATCAAACTTTCAAAACTTAATTCTACACTCAATTCCACACTCAATTCAACACTTTATTCAAAAACCATAACCAAACAAATTTTCTACACTCAAATCATAATTCTAAAACACACAAACTCAAAATACATCTCATACTCTCAAATCATAGTTACAAAGCTCTACCAAACGGAGCCTTAATTTTTTAGAAGTTACGGGTCTAGTTTGTCCTTCTGTTCTTGTATTAAAGTTTTCATGCACAATCTGTAGAAAACATCTATGAGCACTGAACCCATGACCAAAGTAGAGTGGCAATTTGAAAGTTGGGTCATGGGTTCAGTGCTCATAGATGTTTTCTTTACTTCTTGAAAATATACCAAAGTTAGCTGTCTTCGTGATAGTAACATAACCGGCATAGCAACTTGATTATTGCTTGATCTTTCAGCTGGCCTTTATTTGTGGGCAACATGTCATGTCCACTTCAATCACTTGGAAGTGAAACAGTATAATTTGTTGCGAACTTGCAATACCAAATGAAACAGCTAGCTGATAGAATGAAAGATTGAAGAAAAACTTTTGCTGCATAACAGCAAAGAGAGACTTAGCTGTTCAGGGAAGAAAAATAGCAACTAGTGTAATTTTCTAGCTAAATGAAGCCTTGCCATTAAAAAGTTGTTGGAATCAACTGGCTCGTGTGTTGTATATATATCTTACGTTCCTATAAGGAACTCTCAAGCACCTAACTGAATATTTTTGTATCTGAAGAATGTACATGTATAGGTGTGACATTATTTTGTCTAATTGCTTTTGGCACTTTATGGTCTAATGAGTTTGTTTTTTAGTTTGGGAGTTGGTTGTGAACCTCGCTTTATTTTGACGTTCCATTGATGAATTCTTCCACGTTTTCACAATTTTATTGTTGCTTTTGGTGTTTTTATGTTCTTATTGTGTGTATTTCTAACAATATTTTGTGGCATAGGTAAATGGCTACCTTAACAATGAAGAGGAGAGTTACTATAAGAAGATCATATGGGAAGAAATGAACAAAGAATATCTCCAGGTGATAGATTTGTCTACTTATTTGGATAGCCTTTTGGGATACATACAATATGTACTTTGGAAGTAGACCTTATTGGTGGTTGATAATACTGATCTGCATAGTTTTCCAGGAACAAGCAGCAAAGGAAGCAGCTATTGCCGCTTTAAAGGAAGTTACTGGGGGTTCAGATGATATGCGCACTGCACAAGAACTTGCTGCAGCAGCTAGAGCTGCTGTAGCCAAATCAAGGGAGGTACATATCCACGTCTTCTTCTTCTTCTTTTTAATTTTATTATTTATTTATTTTAATTTTTTTACTAAGCACTTTTTGACTAACAGCCCTTAGGTTTCTAATAACAATTACAAAGACATCCCTCAAGTTTTTGACAATTACACTTTTCTACTGTCAGAAACTGCCATGGAACCTATGATTTTACTATTTTTTCCTCACAATTATCAACAATTTGCCACGTGGAAGATGACTGACACTTCATAAACAATGGTTCTACAATGTGGTTTTTTAATGTTGGAAATTGTATCTCAAATAGTAACCACCATTTTTCCATGAGTTAATTTTTTAACATATGAAGAGGTTGTAAAATCAACATATAAATAGAGCAAACAACGCAACTGATATACCCACATACACACACTGACACGTGTTTCTTTGTGACAAAATGATTATCACCATGTGACAGTTTATGTTTGCGTTTTTGTTTGGTCTAATGGTATATGTTAAAACCTATCACCTACTTCACCCACTTAAACCTACTCCACTAAGCCTAACCCACTACACCACTACCACCTCACCTACTCCCCACTACACTATTACCACCTCCACTTCACCTACTCCTTACCTACTACACACTCACCCTCTTCTATATATAGGAATCATGAATCATTGTAATATATCAATAAACATCAATCAATAATACATAAATTTTTACATGGTATCAGAGTAAGGTTAAGACCTTAGTATTTCTCGCTTCACCGGCGGGCGGCAACCTCGCCTTGGCCGCCCGCCGGACCTCAACCTATTCCGCTTATTTTCTACACATACCTTGACTTCTTCAACATTTTCTTACACCCCTCCTCCGCTATGTCGGCGGCGGCACCCGCATCATCGTCTAGCCTCTATCGCCGTTCACCTTGCCTCTCACATATCCGTGGTTGTACTCTTACTCGTCGTCGTCGTTGGCGTTTCTGGCGCTGCTTTTCTGCTCGTCACTGCTGTTTTTTTTTCCCGATTTGCTCTCTCTCTCTTAGCCATGGATTTGGGTGTGGGGTGTAGAGCTGTGGCTCTGTTGTTGGTAGCCATGTTTGCTGGCTTGAAGGTTTCAATGGCAGCAGTGTACAAGGTTGGGGACTCCGTTGGTTGAACCATCATTGGGAATATTGATTACAAGGCCTGGGCTGCTTCCAAGACGTTTCATGTTGGAGATGTCATCATTTTCGAATACAATTTTCAATGTCACGTGTTGCAAGTGCCCCACAAAGAATACCAAGCCTGCAGAAGTGTAAGACAGTAACATGCATCTTCACATACAGCTTGGGTAATGTGTAACTATCAAAAGCACAAGCTTCTTGGACATCCCTCTCTCTCTCTCTCCATGGACCCAACATCATCATCATGCACCCACTCTATCTCCCTCTCTCTCATCTTTTCCCACTTTCAAACCCACTTTAATCATATCTCTCCTTTCTCTTAATTTATTTCATCCACGTTCTTTCACCCTTTTCTTTTATTTTAATATATATATATATATATATTTTATTATAATATATTTTCCCTATCCCTTGTTAGTAAGCATCACCCGTTTTCCATTCTCTTATTATTATTTATTTTATATTCCACCAAAAAAAAAAAAAAAAAAATCACACTGCTGTTTTTCTTATCACCCATCCACAAATATTTTTCTCTATTTTCTTTATCCATTATTTTCTTTTATTTTATTTTTCTTATTAAACAAAACAACACCACAAAATAACACCAACAACATTCCACAACCTTGTCATTTTATTCATATCAGGGGATCAACCCCGATCACACTTTTACAAAAAAAAAAAAACACACACACAAACAAAAACAAAACTACCACACCCACAGTGGGATTTTTCTTCTCTACTCAGCCGCCGGTCTTTTCTTCTTGCCTCCGTCCTGGGTGGTCCTTGCCGGTGTTGCCTCCATGCTTCCTAGACCACCAAGCAAGTTGCCTCCTCCCTGCTCCTCCACTACAGTATACGGTGGACCTCCAAATCGGAACATCACGGTGGCCTTCCGCTTCAGCTCCTTATTTTCCGCCTTTAGCACACTTAACTCTGCTCGCGCATCCTTATACATGCGTTGGAGCAGAGCCAGTTGGGCGTTTAATTGCTGCACCTCATTTGTCCTACTCTGCAGCCGGTTCGACAAATTTGTAACCGCAGTCATGGTTTCCACACATGACTTCAATGTATACTGATTGGCCTCCACATCCGACTGCACTGCCATTCTTTGCTCCACCGACCGCATCGGAAAGTTCAACGGAGCAAAACCAGAGGTGTTTGGTTGAGGTTCACGGGCCTCCGCACCAGTTATCTCTCTTGTTGACTCGTTGAGGTCGGGAAAGAGAGTGAGTAGACCACGGGATGAAGAGGCCATATTCTGGGTAGCTGAACGGGAAGAAGAGGCCATGTTTTTTGGGTTGCTGAGTGTTTCAGCGAAATAGCAATTTCAGACTGATAATGTTCGGAAGGGGAGTGTTTCAAGATTTGCAGCTCTTAGAGGCAATCTCTCAGAAAAACGAATATCTCTCTCAGAAAATGAAGAGTTTTTCAGAAGTTTTTTCCTAGGTTTTTTTGTCTTCGCTTCTGCCTCAAGCACAGCCTCCGCATTGGTTTATATCGACACTGACGACGCGGCCGACACGCCACTCTGTCGCTCACGTGCCTCGCCGCGTCTCTGGCTCAACTTTTGATGGCACGTCTTTTTATGGATTGGGCACGCATTTTGATGGCACGTCTTTTTATGGATTGAGCACGCCTTTTGAAAGATTGGGCACACCTTTTGAGGGTGCGACTTTTTAAGGGTCCGACAAGACTCTGTAAACTGTCCCGACACTGATTCCGGTTAGCTCCTTCAGGGGTCCGACAAGACTCTGTAAACTGTCCCGACATTGATTCCGGTTAGCTCCTTCAAGGGTCCGACAAGACTCAGTAAACTGTCCCGACATTGATTCCGGTTCACTCCTTCAAAGGGTCCGACAAGACTCTGTAAACTGTCCTGACATTGATTCCGGTTAGTTTCTACAAGGGTCCAGCAAGACTCCGTAAACTGTCCCAACAACTGTCACAACAGTGTCTGTTACAACGGTCCGACATGACCCCGTAAACTGTCTTCTACATCGGTCCGACATGACCCCATAAACTGTCTTCTACATCGGTCTGACACGACCACACAGTGTCTGCTACAACGGTCCGACATGACCCCATAAACTGTCTTCTACATCGGTCTGACACCGCCATCCAGTGTCCTCTACACCGTTATGACACCACCATACAGTATCCTCTACATGGTTATGACACCCCCATACAGTGTCCTCTACAACGTTATGACACCACCATCCAGTGTCTTCACCAATGGTCTGACACGACCATACAGTGTCACCTATCCTCTTTTATTTTTATGTATTTTCTTGTTTTGTAACTCTCTCCAAACTCAAGTTGGTTAGTTCCTATCCCCCTTGAGTTTGCGGGGGGCTGTTAAAACCTATCACCTACTTCACCCACTTAAACCTACTCCACTAAACCTAACCCACTACACCACTACCACCTCACCTACTCCCCACTACACCACTACCACCTCCACTTCACCTACTCCTTACCTACTACACACTCACCCTCTTCTATATATAGGAATCATGAATCATTGTAATATATCAATAAACATCAATCAATAATACATAAATTTTTACAGTATATGCCAACAGGGTGTTAGTCCTCCCCCTGCTAATATCCCTGTATCCATAACTTCTCCCCAACTTGGGTGACAGCAAGATTTAGTTTTAATTCTAGGAGACTTTTTACTGACCAGTCTAGTTGGCACCTTCATCTGCTAACTCAGCTTTCTTTTAAATCTACTTTTCTCAATCTTGTTCTTTGATTTGTGAATCAGGAACGACGACAAAAACGAGCTTTGGAAGCTAAAAATGCCAATCCTGCTCAAACCGCTGCAGAAGCAACACGCCAAATGCTAACAAAGAAGGTATGGTATAGTCAGAATCAGTGCAAAAACGAGTGTTGTTAACTAAACGATATTTCAAGCATTTGTGGTATGGGACATGAATCGTTTGCCATGTAGCTGGCACATCATGTTTTTGAATCCCTAATTTCTTCACCACCCATTGGAGATGCGTTTATGGTTATATGTAGCATCAGATTTTGTTAATTTTGTTTTGTTCTTTTTTGTTTCCACAGCATTTCAACATATTGATTGTGTTCATGTTCTACCTTCTCCTAATTTGCTGATTGTTATGTTTAACAGAGATTGAGTACGAAGATCAACTATGATGCACTAGAGAAACTCTTTGATGAGCAGGTATGCCATTTTTTAGGCGTGTTTATTCATTTGTTTTCTCAAAGTTATAATTTAAGAAATACTATGCATCAAACATGTAAAATATTTGAGTTGCGGAATTGCAGTTATACAACCTTGAGTTGGGTATGGCTTTTCTCATGTTGAAATAGGGTTAAGCTCAAGCTTGGCTTCACTTGCACAAATTTGTAGGCACCATGATAGCTGTAAATAGTAAAATTGTCTAAGAACTGCTCTAATTTTTATTCACTTCACATTAAAATGGCTTTGGTCAAGCTTGTAGCTAATATATGCACGAAGTTGGAACTTGTGTTGCTAGATGGATTACTTAAACTAGATCATATGTATTTGGTGGTAAACTTTGAAAATGAGAAAATGACATCCTCATAAATTCTTTGTAGAAACTTGACCAGTTGTGATCATATGTGTTTTTGGCATTTTGTGCTTCATTGTCAAATTTTAGGTTTGCATGAGCTTTGACTAGCTGTTAGGATGCGTTTTTGAGGGAGAATTTGTGCAGGAAAAAGAAAAGAAAAAAAAAAGTATTTTTTTCATTAGGGTATGGCTATCCCAATAATGAGAGAATAACTACAGATCCATCCATGGATGGATGTGGTGCTAGTTTTGTTAGGAATCCATGATGCCTAACTAGGATCAGTTTGACATGAAACACAAAGAACTAACACACAAGAATGATAAATCACATGCACACATAAAGAACACAAAATTTACGTGGTTTATCTCAAAACTAGGGTTACGTTTACGGTTACTGTAGTTTTCACTATGATCAGAAAGGTTATAAGAGATTACAGAGATAGCCGTCTCACTTAATATGTAAATACATAGAAATTAGGGCAACAGGTCACAAGTGTGGAAATACAAAAAGAATACTCTTATGTTGAGTGAATAGTGTCTAATACTAATCACGATCCACACTACAAGAAATTTATGTTTAGTTCTTCAAACAGATTGATTTCACTTTTCTGTACAATTCTCAATTTCCTTGTGTAAATACCAATTGCAGCCTGCTCCTGATGCCAAAAAAGCCCGTGCTGAATCTCAACATGAAGCGGATACTACAAACAACGATGAGCAAGTGCAAGAGAACATAGATATGGAAGGGACGGTTGGCAACAAATCATATATGGACGGATGGTATAGAAATGAGGAGGAAGTGTCTGATTATGGTTATTATGATAATGATGGGGATGATGAGTATTGACGTTATTTTCAGCCGATGGATTCTGGATTTCAAGTGGGATATCGAGGTGAATTGACGTTCTTCAATATACAAGCTATTCATCAAATTAGATGAATATGTTTCAAATTTGTAGTAGGTAGAAGTTGATATGCATTATTGATAGGATACTCTGTTTATTAAAATTGTAAATGACTAGCAGTTGAAATGCAGAAGTTACAAAATTATTTTCTTTTTGTACAATGAGCTAGAAGTTAATGGTGAGGGTAATTGTGTCAAAATGTAATGCCGTACTTGTTTAATATATATAGTTACAGGAGCTAACCTTAAGGTTTAAGCTCTCATTCTTCTAATCTTCTTATTCTTCATATTAACAGTTTATTTTGCCGCCTTCTGTTACTTATTTCTCACTTTTATTATTATTGGAATATGCTGTTTATAGTGAAGTGATCAAATTTTGGCATTTTAGCGCGGCTCCAATGTTCACTCTTCCTCCTCCCTCTCTCCCTCCCAACGAAAATCAAATTTGTGTATAAGCTTTATCTGATATCGAGCGCTCTAATAGAGAATTTTAAATTTTCATCAAAGTACTAATTGATCGTCCGTTCGGTCAACCAGTCAAAGTAAATTGTCCAAATTTTGAAACAGACTTTTTATAATAAATTGCAAGGAAGTAGATGTTCGGAGGAACAACTGGCCGGACAATTAGCCGGTCGTTCAGTGCTCCTGCATACCTGCAAAGCTAACAACTATTTACAGTAATTTGATGAAAGGCTCAAGGTATTCTGAATTTGATGAAAAATTTAAGAAATTTGATACTAGTTTGATATTAACGTTGCCAAAATTAGATTTTTTTTTATTAAATTTAAATTTAATGAACGGAAAGAGTAAGTGTTGGAGACACTTCTACAATATCAAAATGTTATTTTTTTTGGCAATTATGGTACTAATGGTGCGAATGCTACTTTTTTTGGCTATAGTGATTCAAGTTTTGTTGTGATCATATGTATTTGGTGGTAAACTTTGAATATGAGAAAATGACATCCTCGTAAATTCCTTGTAGAAACTCAACCAGTTGTGATCATGTGTTTTTGGCATTTTGTGCTTCATTGTCAAATTTTGGGTTTGCATGAGCTTTGACTAGCTATTAGGACGCGTTTCTGAGCAGGAAAAAGAAAAAAAAAAAAAAAAAAAGGGTATATTTTTCATTTACTTTTTTTTGTCCCTTCACAATTTAAATTTTAATCCAAACATATATGTTTATGTTTTTGCTTCCTCTTTTTGGCAGGATATATTATATGTGCCTACTTACAAGCTACTCCAATTGATGCTTTCGGAGAAAAATATATATATATATATATATATTAAATAGAAGGAAAAAATAAAAAAGAGGTTATATTTTATTTCTTTGACCATTTTAATTGTTATTGATCTTATGATAGTTATTTATGTATATAAGGGGAAATTATCTATCAGTGGTAGGTTTAAAAATTTATTACAAATTCATAAGAAATTTTATGTTTTTAATTATCAATATTTATAAAGTTTATTATTATTTGTTTGTAATTATTTTTCAAAATTACCCCTGGAGTGAAATTTCTCCTATATATTATGTTTAATGTACATCAATTTTGATAATTATTGAGACATTATATATCTCATGTTACAATCCCACTTTATAACTGGGGTGAATTATACGTGTAATTTTTGTAATTTATCTCTTGTATCAATTTGATTTATGTAGTTCTATTTATATTAATTTTATCTTTTAATTTTTTATATTGTACCAATTTAATTCAAATTATAATATATGTTAGGAAATTGAACATAAATCAAAGATAAAGCGGTCCATTCAAAAAGAGAAGAAACCATTTTTACTTGGACGGCAATCATCAATCATTTTGAGGAGAGGGAATAGACAAATTTCTTAATTAATTCCAGTTTAATTTTTAAAGGGACGTTATCAATTAAGCTAAATTGATACAACATGAAAATTTTAAAAATAAAATTGATATAATTAGAATTACAATGACTAAATTAATATAAGACACAAACTATAGAAAATATATATATATATATATATATATGTATGTATGTATATATTTGCCTTAAAAAGATCCTCGTCTTTCTTAAAAGAAAGAAGATATAAGAGAATATTCACATGTGCATGAGAAAACTCTTAGAGCATCTCTATTAAAATAGTTAAATTTGTAGTTAAATTTTAATTAATTTATTTTTTATTTTTTATTTTAACTAATCATCTTTTTAAGTACATTTTTCAACAAACTCTCTATTTTTTACTCTATTTGGTTTTTATTTTATTTTTTTTCCAATTCTAAATTTAATATTTAAGAGAGAATTAAAGTAATGAATGATCACATTTGTTTAGGGTAATGATATATAAATAGAATATTGGATAAATTATATTCACATTTTTTAAAATTTGAAGAATATATAGTAATAAATTTCACAAGTTTGCATAGTTATATTAGACTCCTTTAAGATTTTAATTTACGTAATACATAACCCATTTTTTTCCCATAATTTGTTAGTCTTATGGATAAAAAAGTGATTGTTCTCATATGTTTTTACATTAAAATGTATATTTTATTTTACTTATCTTTGAGTCTTAAAACTACCCACATTCATCCGATCCTTTTAAGCTTACTAATAAAAATGTTGATTTAATTATCTCAAAACGTGTAGTTTGTTGTATCCAAACTTCAGAGAAGTCAATGCAATTTATCTTTAAAATAATTATATTGAATTTACATACAAAATGCAGTGACACTTTATGCTCTATTCATCTCAATTTAAAATACCTATTATTCTAACTTTTATTTTAAAAAATAACACAATTATACCATTCTGATTCAGTTTTGTTATACAAATTTTGTTTATAAACAATTTTTCTTAATTTATCAAATTGTGTTTTTTTGTCTCATGTATTACAATTACTTAGGTAAATAATTTCACCACTTGTGTTCATTATTAAAATAGTAATAATTGATTAAATGATAAATAAAATATAATAAATTAAATATTTTATTACCTAATGAGTCCTCTTTCACTAGCTACATATAGTTAGTGATTTGATATTTAATTAAAGTAGCTAGCTAACAGTTGAGCTTGATAATGATGCTCTTATATTGAGATTTTAAAAAGAGTTCAACTATTTTTCATAATTTTTTGGACTAACTTGATTCATATTCTCCTAATGAATGTGAACATTAGACAAGAAAAGTTATCAGTAAACTAAGTTGAATTTTGAAACTATTGCACTCTATTTGAACCTTCATGTAGGGAGAAACAAAAACTTTATAACATTAATCTCTCAAATTTTTTTTTAGATCGGATTAATGTCTCTCAATTATACTGGCCAGATTCTATATTCTCTAAATAACATGCTTATTGTTTCATCATTCCTAGGTTAATTATTAAAAATGCTTTCCTATCATTATCTTGTTTACTATTCATAGTAATTTTATGTAAATAATAGAAAAAAATTAATACTGCATCACTTAACACCTTTGTCCACTCACACATAAAAAAGGTGAGCAAGTTTGCTTTTCTTTTTTCTTTTTCGATTGTGAAGTTTTCTTGTTGTTAGTGATGCCAAGTAATTATATCTATAAATAATCTTCAATAATCACCTTCCGAATAAGAATGATTTGTCTCTAAATATCGCTATCCTCCTATTTCAAAATATTCATAACTGTTGAATCGTTTAAAAATTTTAAATTACTAAAATCTGAAAAAATGATCTACTTATTATAAATATTTCAAAACAAAAATAGAGAGATTTGAGACAGAGAATCACGGGCCATATATAAAATATCAAGTCAAGCATATGCTTGAATTTTCGAGGTCCTCTCTCTGATCCCAAAACAACATTTGAATAAGCAAATGTTTCATGAGTCCCAATGTCAGCTATTTTATGTGATTGTTTTGAGTTGCATGGTTGGCAAAGAGCTGGAATATGCATATATTAAAAGGATTAAAAGTAATGGAAACAAATCCAAGTAGAAGAAAGAATAACAAGATATAAAAATTGAAGTAGAGAAAAAAAATGCAATTTTTAAGTGTATGAAAGACACATTGTAGTGTGTTTTATATTGGTCTTGTTGATTATTTTTTTTCTCCTCCTTTCAATTTTAAGAGTAAGAAAGGCATATTGTAGTGTGTTTTATAATAGCCTTGTTGATGTATTATTTTCTTTTAGCCTATGTGGATGTTGTTGCATCACAATTTAGGGAGTGGATGAAGCAATTATTAATGAAAATTATATAAGCAATAATGAAAATCATAAAAAGAACAATCTTAGCACATAAGTTTCCCGATTTGGGAAGAGTGATGTATAGTCTTACTTTCATGTGTGGAGAGGTTTTTTTTATGGTCATACTTAGGTCACAATGGAACGACTTTACTACTATACTAAAGTCCGCTCTATAATAATGAAAAATCATAACCTTACTGCTGTGCCAAGGTTTGCCCTCTAATAATGAAAACTATGAACTTTATGAATGATTTAGGCTTGGTAAATTATTGAAGTGTGGAATAATTTTCACAAAAAGGCAATTCTTGGTGCGTATGTAAAGTAATTGCTTGGAAAAACACTAGCTTGAACATAAAACATGGAGGCAACTAAAACAAATGCAAGTGGGAGAAAAATTATAGAACATTGAAGATGTATATAGAATATATATACACATTTATTTATTCAGAATGATGAGATAATCTTGAGTTCAATCATTTGGAAAAAAAAGGTCCATCAATATTTATTATTATTCCATTAATGATTTAGATGATTGTTTGCAGATTGCAATTGGATTAATTTGACTTAAATTAAAAATTTTAAATACAAAATTAATAAAACTAAAAATTAGATAATTAACATGATGCATAATGACATAAACAAAACACGAGTCTAGGTATGAATAAATAAACAAAAACACATAAATTGACACATAATTCACACAAATGGACAAGATTTACCAAAAACACATAAATTGACACAAATTTTACATAAATATATGGGCACGATCTTACCACTTTGTTGATTGCGGCCACTTTTGATAAATGTTGTCCATTCATATATTTTTAGACAAATTATGTTGATGGTCCTTGTATTTTGTCTTTTGTGGCATTTTAGTTTTTATAATATTTTTGATGAAAAATGATCACTGAATTGATTGAAGCCAACTCACTCAGTTTGAACAAACTTATATTTTAACCCTAAAATCATGACGCATGTCATTTATGTGCCTATTTTTTATTAAAAAATACTAACAATTGTAATCAATTAGATTGAGATAAAATCATAAATTTATGGTCAAAATTGAGTCAATTAAAATTGTAGAGACCAAAATAAAACAAGAACCAAAATACATGGACTACTAACATAATTTTTCCTATATTTTTTATGTTCATTTAAAGTAATTTTTCCTATATTTTTTTTATGTTCATTTAAATGTTGTATTTTATGTTCCTAAACTCATTGAATAATCACCTGTATGTCAACAAAAGTTACTAGGACTTATCCAAAAGTTCACATCCCAAATGGGATTTGATAAAATGCACATTTGAATATGTCAACAAAACAAGAGAAAAATAAAAGAAATAAAGAAAGAATTAATAGAAGAAAACATGAAATCTTCTTGTGCCATATATTCTAATGGAGGCAGACTCAGTATTAATTAATATCTGACCTACTCAATATTCTACAATTATCCCTCTTTGAAATATTGATCCATCATATTATGATTAGAATAAAGATTTCCCAATTTGACAATCTTCTTGTCGGTAATATTGTATCTGCTAAGAAGATTTGTGGCCTCTAAAAAGGCTACAATCTTAATATTAATTACCTCTCCTACATTTGTAGTTTGCAAATCTTTTTCTCTTACATCATGTGATGATGGTATTTAGAAGCTTAATTAAAGTTTATGGAAATTAATTCTCTCTAGTTAGGTTGGGCTCGGTGGGCTCACGTCGGGCCCATTTTGATGTTCATCTTGTAGAGTCTATTAAGTAGATCATTATGCAAAAAAATCAAATATCGACATCTGCATAATCATATCACATTATTTTTTATTTTTAAATAGATGGTAAGATGATTTTGATAAATGAGGTTAAATTTTTTTTTTAAATAAAAAATGTGATTTGATCATGTGGCTATTGATGCCTATTTTAATTTTTTTGTATGAATGCTATGATGAATAATTTGAATCACTGTGACATGGGTCCACCGGGCCCCACACTCAAAAGAGAGAATTCATTCAAAAAATTTAATACTAATTACTCTGCTTGGTTTGATTTTCAAAATTTACTTTTCAGAAAAATTTTAATTTTTTTTTTCGTATTTTTTTGTTTTCACTAAATTTTTTTAATATTTTAAGCATTTTTTTTTAAATTTTTAGACACACCTAATATAAATACACTTAAAAAGTATAATTTTTGTGAAAAAAAATCTTTACAAAGTTAACTAAATGTCAAAAATACAAAAAAAAAAAAACAAAAATTCAATATATTTTTCATATTTTTTGTGCATTTATTAAATTTTTAAAATATTTTTTCGCAAATATTTTACTTTTTAGATACATCTAAGTAAGGAATATCTAAAAAAATATAAAAAATTACTTAAAATTTTAAAAATATTCACTAAAAAAAAGAAACACAAAAAACAAAAACTTAATTTCCAAAAAATTGAATTCAGAAAATTAAAACCAAACACATCGAATGTCATCCTAATCTTTGTCAAATCATTGTATCTAATAACTAAAATCAAAATGCTGCCAACAATTGAAGATCAAATGAAAAAAAGAAAGAAAAAGAAAAAAAACCAGTTGAATGTTTGGTATCACCAAGAAAGTAGAGAACCAAACTAGAGAATTGTTTGCACCATATTTTATTTTTCTGTCAATTGTGACCTATTAATTATGGCAAAGTTCAATTATGGTCTGCCGATTGAAATCTTTTCAAAGAATAATCTTGACCACATTTGCTTTTATTATTATTATTTCTGTTGATAGGCATGCTAACGTGGCATGATAAATGTGTTAAGGACGTGACAAAATAACATGTTAAATAAAGGGCTAGAAAGTTAGCAATTGCAACAATTTGAAAGTTAGTTGTTGAGTGTTCATGTTAAAATTTAGGAATCTTCCGTCGATAGAATACTAACAAGGCATAAGGATGACGTAGCAAGGATGGCATGGCAAGATTGGTGAATATGGCTGACATGAGTAAGGATGTGCTGAAAAGAAAATGATAAGGAAGATAATGACAAAAAATCAAGGAAGAAATCAAAAATTCAAAGAAGCAGTTCCTAGAATGTAAGGATAGACATGAAGGAAATTAGAGAATTAAGGAAGATCAGAATCAAAAGCCAAGTCAGAAGTCAGGTACAAAAGAGAAAGTTGGGTGCAGAATAAGAGAATTTCATCAACCACTCACAATTCGTAAAGAAATATTTAGGAGTAGTTTAAGTTAGCCATTTTTAGAAGTAGATTAAACTAGTAGTTTTTCCAACCCCCCATTTCTCTTCTTTCTGTCTATTGCTGTATTTATTCAATTTTTTGTTCTTGTTTAAGCTCTTGTAACTAGTGACAAATGACAATTTATATTCTGTTATGTTTCATTTCTTATTTACTTAATTATCTCCAGGGAAGTCTTTAATCTGTTTAAGGCATACGACTCAACCACAAAGTCTGATATTTTTGTGTTTTTTAAAAATCTATTTAAGTCTGTTGATTAATCACTATTGATTGGGCCTAAACTGAATTTTTGCTAACAAGAACTCACGATTTGGAATGGTAGATGTTCCTCTAGCTTTTGGGATTCTTCTAATATTTTATCAATTTTTTTTAATCCTAATCCTATTACTTGTGAATTCTTTCATTTTACTTATGTTGAAACATGAATTTTTTAGTCTACCTAATTTATTTATTTTTTTAAATTTATTATTATTATTATTATTTATCTACAAGGTGTGCCTCTAGCACCTTGGTGCGCTGTTCACGTTTAATAACACTGAAAAATCGGAAGTATTATTACCAAACAAAGATAAGACTAATACCTGAAAATTTATTACAAGAAATGGTATTGATTCTTTAAACTTACAATTTTTGGCAAGAAACCAAGTAGCGACTTATTATGAGCAATGCTATAAACTTCGAATCTTTGCACACAAAAATATTTAGAAAAAATGACACGTGATCCAAATTCACTCTAGATGTGAATCAAATCATGCATGACTTGAATCTGGATAATAAATTATTTTTTTAGAATAAATTTTTGTGTATCAGTCTAACAAAGTTATTGTGTTATAATCATTTAGACGCCAATTGATGTGGTCTCTGTTTATATCACAGCTCCAGTTCAAACTCATAAAGCTATAGCTCCAGTTCAAGTTCAGAAGACTACAATAGTTCAAGGAGTTCAAGGAGCTGAGCTGCGGCCTCATCGCACCTCAACTATGCTGTTGTCATATGAGAATATCTCCCTAGTCGGTTAGGAGGTTAGGTGGTTATCAGTTTGTTAGATAGTTAGAGTAGTTAGTTAGACTCTCATTGGTAGATATAAAGATGTGAGTCATGTACTTGAATGTTACGGAAAAAGAGAGATTATGAAATAATCATTTTCACGCTTTTCTGCATGGTATCAGAGCAACAAGACTCTAACGAACAATTGATCCATGGCAACTTCATCTTCTCTATCTTCATCTGTTTTGTCTTCTTCAATCCCTTCGAATTTAATTATGCTAATCTCTAATCTTTCATCATTTGTCATTGTGAAACTCGATAGATCCAACTTTATCATGTGGAAGACCCAATTGTCCAATATTCTCAGAGCTACTAATCTCATTGGTTTTGTTGATGGCTCAACACCATGTCTTTCACTCACAATAACAGATTCAATAGGAATAGAGGTTCCTAATCCAAATCTTCTTCAATGGCATATAATAGATGTTCATCTATTAAGTTGTATCACTGCTACACTTACACCACTGATCTATTCTAATGTGCTTCAGTTTCAACATTGATCTGAGATTTGGTCTTCTCTTCATAAGAGATTTATATCTCTTTCTCGATCTCATATTCATCACTTGAAGAACAAATTGAATCTTGTTTCCAAGAAATCTGATACGATGGAGGAGTATCTCTCAAAGATCAAGGCCTTAGTCAGTTAATTAGCACTTGCTTCAGTAATTGTTTAAGATGAAGATCTCGTGTTAATCACTTTGAATGGCCTTCCATCTGAATATGATGTTTTCACCACAGCAATCTGTGCTCGATCTGACACTATCACTATGGATGATCTATCCTCTTTACTATGTTCTAAGGCAATCCATTTGGAATCTAAGCACAAGAAGATTGTAGAACCAACTGTTGCTTTCTCTTCTGTTAAAGGATCTGCTAACTCTACTTCACAAGCACCAAATTTCAGGTATTCTAGAGGACGATCTTATTCTCGAGGTGGAAGAGGAGGTCGAAATTCAAGATCCTATAAAGGCAATGGTCAATATCAAAGAGGTAGAGGAAGAAATTTCAATCAGGTCTATTCTACTCTAGGTTGTCAAATTTGTGGAGGACTGAGTCATTCTGCACTGGATTGTTAGCATTGCATCAATCCTTAATTTTAGTCATCTTCAAATACTTCTTCTCACTATCAATCTTTACAATCTTCAAATTCTCAGCAACAGTAACCTAGAGCTCTTTTTGCTTCTTCTTCACCTGGTTCTATTGCTTCTTCTTCACCTGGTTCTATTGTTTCTTCTTCAAATTTTCCTCAAGCTCCTACAAATTTCTCTCATAGTCCTTATTACTTAGACTCTGTAGCAACTGACCACATACTAATGATCTAAGTCGTCTTAGTAGCTATTAGCCTTATCCAAGCTCAGATCACATTACCATAGGTGATGGAAATTCTATTCCAATTCAAAATACTGGTAAAGGTCTTCTTCCTACTCCTCATTATTCTTTCAAGCTTAATAATGTACTCCATGTTGATTCTATAGCTTCTAATCTTGTTTATGTTCAAAAGTTGTCTCAGGACAATAATTGTATCAATAGTTTTGATGAAGCCAAGTTTGTGATTCAGGACAAACTTACGAAGAACATTCTTTACCAAGGATCTAATCTCCATGGCCTATATCATTTTTTTCCATCAGTAAATCACACATCATCTTCTGTTGTATTTGCTGCTCAAACCACAACACCACTCACATCTGCTTGTCATTCTTCACAAGACTTTTATCTCAAAAGTTCATTACCTGCTTCTAGTACTGTTTGGCATAATAGACTAGGCCATCCTAATAGTTTGAAATTTCAGCATCTTGTTCCTCATTTACAGCTTACTTTCCATAAGTCTGTTACTTCACTTGATTGTATTGACTGCTGTGTTGCTAAAAGTCATAGACTTCCTTTTCATTTGTCTAATTCATCTGTTGATAAACCTCTTTCCTTAACACACAGTGATGTTTGTGGACCATTTGATTCTACCTTTGGATACAAATATTATGTTCTCTTTGTGGATGATTTTAGCAAATTTACTTGGTTGTATCCTTTAGCTTATAAAAGTGAAGTGTATGATAAGTTTCTTGAGTTTAAAGCTTATGCAGAAAAATAATTTTCTACTTCACTTAAGATTCTTATGACTGATGGTGGATTCTTGCCCATATACACCACCGCAAAATGGTGTTGCCGAGAGAAAACATAATCATCTTGCTGAAGTTGCCATAGCCCTGTTATATCACTCTTTAGTTTCTCTCCACTATTGGTTTAATGCCCTTGCTTGTGCTACCTATCTGGTTAACAGATTACCTTCTTCTAAACTAGGCCACAAAACTCCTTTTGAAATATTGTTTCATCATCTTCCAGATTTTTCTCTTCTGAGAACTTTTGGTTGTCAGTGTTTCCCTTGGTTAAAACCCTATCCCTATACTAAATTGTAGCCTAAATCCACTGCATGTGTGTTTGTAGGCTATCATCAATTTGCTAAAGGTTATAGATGCCTTGATCCAACTTCTGGTAAAGTTTACATATCTAGACATGTTGTGTTTAATGAACAAATGTTTCCTTTCTCTGTTCATACATCTACTCTCAATTCCTCTGCATCTATTTCTTCTTCACCTCAGATTTAGTCTTTTTTCTGGTGTTCTCCAGTTTCTTCTCCTTCTTCTTCAGCTGCCTCAGTTCCTCATGATTCTTCCTCTGTATCTGATATGTCCTCTCCAGCTGGACAATCCTACTGTTTCTCATCCTTCTGCTCCATCTTCCTTTAATTCTCACCTTATGGTTACTAGATCTAAAGCTACTACTTTTTCTTCTGTCCAAACTTCTTCTTTTCTGATTCCACTATTGAGCCTGTCTCTCACAAATAAGCACTTCTTATTCCCATTTGGAAATAGGCCATGTTAGAAGAGTTTCAAGCTCTTCAGAAGCAGAATACTTGGTCTCTTGTCCCTCTTCCTCCTGGCAAAAATGCTATAGGTTGTAAATGGGTATTTAAAATCAAGAGGAATTCTGATGGCACTATTGCTAGGCATAGGACCAAGTTGGTTGCCAAGGATTATCTCCAACAAGAAGGCATTGATTATCAAGAAACATTCAATTCAGTGGCCAAACTTCCCACTATTTGTATCCTCTTATGTTTTCCTTTACATCATCAGTGGTATATCAAACAATTGGGCATATCCAATGCTTTCCTTCATGGTATGCTTGAAGAAGAAGTCTGCATGTTACAGCCTCCAGTTTATGAGACCTCTCCTCAGTCTAGTCATGTCTGCAAACTTCACAAGGCATTATATGGACTTAAGCAAGCTCCAAGAGATTGGTATTCCACATTTTCCTCCTTTTACTTTCCCAAGGGTTGGTCAATAGCAAGTGTGATTCTTTTCTGTTCATTTAGAAGAGACCATCCACCTTTACTGCTCTCCTGGTGTATGTAGATGACATTTTAGTCACTAGCAATGATGTTCAGCATATTCAAACTCTTGTTACTCGAATGCACCAAGTGTTTTTCATGAAAGAACTTGGCACTATCTCCTATTTTCTAGGTATATCAATTGAACCCTTAACATCCGGCTATGTTTTATCTCAACCAAAATATGCCTACCACATTCTCAATAAAGCTAGGTTTTGTAAACCTTGTTCTTCCCCAATTGCTATTAGGCCTGGTTTGTCTCCCAATTCTGATGCGCTCTTTGACAATCTAACTTTGTATCGAAGTGTGGTTGGTGCTTTGCAATACTTGACCATCACCAGGCCTGACTTGTCTTTTGCAGTCAATCAGTTATGTCAATATATGCAAGCACCCACTAATGCTCATTTCTCTGCAGTTAAGAGGGTCCTTCGGTTTGTTAAGGGTACTCTCACTCATGGTCTTACTTACACTCCTTGTTCTTTTGACCTTCATGCTTATTCAGACTCCAACTGGGCTGGGGATGTCCTTGACGGGAAGTCTACATCAGGTTATTGTGGTGTTTTTATGGTCTAATCTCATCTCTTGGTCTACCAAGAAACAGGCTACTGTCTCTAGGTCCTCCACTGAAGCTGAGCACAGATTTTTGGCCCATACTGTTGCAAAACTTGCTTGGATTGACATGCTTCTCCATGAGTTTTGTATTGCTTCTCCTACTGTGCCTCTGCTTTGGTGTGATAATGTTTCTGCCATTGCTTTGGCTTATAATCCGGTTTTTCATTCTAGATCCAAGCATATCAAAGTGGACTGTCATTATGTTCGAGATCAAGTTCTTGCCAAAAGCTTGTCTTGCATTATGTTCCTACCATTGATCAACTTGCTGATATCTTTACAAAGCCCTTATTTGTATCTCGATTTTCCTAAGGACAAGCTTGTGGAGTTTTCACCCTCCCTTCGCTTGAAGGGGAATGTTGATATCACAACTCCAGTTCAAGCTCATAAAGCTATAGCTCCAGTTCCAGTTTAGAGGACTACAATAGTTCAAGGAGTTCAAGGAGCTGAGCTATGGCCTCATTGCACCTCACCTACGCTGCTGTCATATGAGAATATCTCCCTAGTCGGTTACGTGGTTAGGTTGTTATTAGTTTGTTAGATAGTTAGAGTAGACTCCCATTCATATATATAAAGATGTGAGTTATGTACTTAAATGTTATGGAAAAAGAGAGATTATGAAATAATCATTTTCAAGCTTTTCTACAGTCTCCTTTTTCAAAAACCCCTATCCCCTATTTTAGCCCCTCTTCCAATCGCTTGATGGGACAGATGAATGGAAATTTTCAAGACAAGTAATCTAGATTCCATTCCAAACAGTAGAAGCAACAAAAATAGCTCTGAGAATGGGCCAATGATTCTCTGTTCTTAAAATTTTCTATCCTCTTGATGGGCTAAGGATATGGAGGTTTTTGGGACAAGTAACCTAGAACCCGTTCCAAACAGTAAAATCAACAATAATAACTCTAAGATATAGCGAAGAATTATTTTTTCTCAAATTCTTTTCTCCTCTTATCATCATAATGCACTCTTAGTTTTTGGGTCATGTAAAAAATTTGAAAAGAGAAGAGAAGAGATATGATCTAATAATTAAAATACATTAAAATAAGAGAAGAGAAAAATATAGAAACAGAAGATTCCATACTCCAAGAAACAAGCCTAATGGTATACAGTTTGGGGGCATATAAATATATAAACACATTGGTCTCTTTCACTCGGCTGTCCATAAAGTGAACTGCATTGTCATTTACTAAGAAGATGTAGACACTGTGAGCTGTTAACAATTAAACCTGTCTTATGTCTGGTCCCTAAGAAAACTATAATTAGGTTAAAATAGTTAGTGTTGTCTTTGAATAACCCCTCTCTAAGTAGGAATAGTACTTGTACTAGCTAAACTTGTCTGTTTCCTACATACCCAATTGTTCCTCTCCTGTCTCTTTTTTCTTGTGAAGTCTCTCAGCTTCCTGGTTGCTTCACTCAATGAGAATGCTCTACTACTTCTCAGTTGTAATCCACTATGTACTTTGGAAAATAAAACACTTCATTAATATTAGTCTTTGCATGATAATATTTTCTTGAGTGATACTACATGCACCAATTAATGTATTAATTAGTGTATCAACACTAATTATGACATTATTATTGACTCCACTCATTATACAAATTATAAATACTAAAAACATCTTAAATTTTGCCACATCATCAATTGGTATACTGGTCAGTACATTAATTGGTACATATATTATTTTATTTTCTTTCACGACATACCTAACACACTCCTTTTCAATTAATTTTCAATTAATGTGTTTTGATTTAGGAATCAAAAGGCAAATGCTAGACACTATCTTAAAATGGGTCTAATTATTTTAATCAATCACAAAAAAATTTACGGGTAAAATATACGAACTCATCCACTCACTTGGTATATGTTACGGTTTCTCATTGACCAAGAGCCAAGGACGGCTACAATAATACCAATTGAATACCTTAAATTTTATGGCTTTTGTTTTTGTTTTTGGTTTTGGGGTTTGATATATATGTATTTGGGTAATGTACATGTTAATTTGTTCTAAAAAATTCAACACCTAAGTTCACGTATTTTGAGTACCTATCTTCTCCAAATTTTGAATACTCAACTCACTCCCTTCAAACATTGCACACTTGCACACTCACACCACCATCCACTCAGAATCTCTTCTAAATTCTAATTCTAAATTTAATACCTTCATTTAAAACGTTGTACTCAGAAAAAAATTATCAAAAAATAAAGTGTTATGATATAGATATTTAAAGTTTCAGTGATGTGAGCCACGCTCAAAAAGCTTTCAGTCCATACAATTCATTTTCTGAACATTTTTTTTGATACATTACAGTAGTGTATCTTTATACAAAGACCAAAAAAAGTTACCCTTAGATGAAAAAACAAAAAGGTAAATACTCGAAAGATAGATCTCTCAGTAAATATAACTAACGTTAAATTATGCACTAAATTTAAGAAAAACCATATTCAGGCTCCATCAAAATTATTAAGCTAAGTAGTATGACTCATCAAAAGCAATTATAGAACTTCATATATTTAATTTAGTTTTGTTTACTTATTTTTTATATTGAAACAATGGTATCAATATATTAAAATTTCTTTTCGTTTGTGATTCAAAAAGTATAAATTGTGAGCAATATTGAAAATGGATGATAGAAATAGATAAGGTTGAATAGTTTAATAAATATTCTTGGAGTTGCCATTGTCAGGAGTACCACGTAGCACTATAACATATAAGAGTTTTAAAAATCAAATATTTTGGTCTTTAAAAGTGAAAATTTTGTTGTAAAAGACATTTAGGGACCAATTTTCATCGTTATGAGGATAATCGCTAAAAGGTTGTTTTGAAAAGTCAAAAATAAGATTTTTAGTAACAAAATTTTGAAATTGTCACTAATAAATAGGCTTTTAAGGACAAAATAATTTAGTTTCAAAATAGTTTATTTTTTTAGACAAAAAATTTAGTCTCAAAAAAATAATAATTCATCACTAATGTCCAATTTTTGTTGCTAAAAATATAATAATGATACTTTTCACAACAAAATTAGTTGGTTCCAAAAAAATAATTTTATCCCTAAATTTTGATCTCTAAAACGATTTTTTTTTTTTGCAGTGTGGATATACTATATGATCCTTTGAAAGTATCTAATGACTTTCTATTAAAAGATATGTACTATATGAAGTTTCATTATCTTAGTTATGAATCGTGTGTGGTATAATTATGAGATTTTGTAATGATCAAATTTGTGATGAATTTTATGAGACTTTATGGTGATTGGTTATGATCTAAATTGGCCTTAGTTATGAGGTTTCATATGGTATGTTTTTTTTATGAAGCGAAGTGTCTTTTGATTACGAGGTTATGGTGTTTTGTTATGAGCTAAAGCGATATTGATTGTGATATTTTGGTTATAATCCAAATTAATAAAGATTACGAATTATTGTGACTAAAATTTTAAATACATATTAAATGCACCATTTATTTATTTTTAGAGTAATGCTAGAGACCCCAAATATTTTATCAAAAGTTTTACCGAATGTCTCACATAGGTGTGGGACCCACACAAAGTGGGTCCCATGTGGGTCCCACACTGAGACATTTGGTAAAACTTTTGGTAGAATTTTTGAGGCCTCTAGCATTTTTGTTATTTTTATAATAGTCCCTTTAATTTAGCAAAAATTAGATAGTTGGTTTTGGTCATTGGAGTACATTAATAAACAGCAATGTTAGGTAGCCAAAATAAAAAAAAAAATAAAAAATAAAAAATGAATAGTATAGATTTGATTATTATGAGTGTGATCACACAATTATTATTTCATATATTTTATTTTATTTTTTTGAATATTTTTATGAGTACACTTCTAAATACCTATTCTAAGTACGTGGCTTCTTTGACTACGTAAGGAATGTAAGCTCACTTATTAGTCTACTAGAAATTTTAGTATACAAAATCAACAATTATCTAACACATTGCTTTAACCAACTACATGAAGCCAACCTTGTATTTTAATACGGTAAAAACAGGATAAGAATCTTCCACATCCAAGCCTTTATATGTCTTCCTATTTTAATATATTCATAACTGTTAAATCTCTTTAATCATATAAATCTCAAGATATAATTCAATGGTTAAAAAATCTGAATTTCTTAAATCTGAATTTCTCTCGATGCATCTCATCTTCCTGTACTTTTAATTTCATGCTGTTAAATGAAATTTTTCTTTGCCGATCAAAAAAAAAAAAAATAATTCAATGGTTAAGAGTTGTTGTGAAATAAACCATGCACAAACACTAGTAAGAAGAAACAATCATATAAAAAAAAATGACATACATTATGTGATTTGATAAAATTATTTATGCTTACAGTTCACATCAATTCTATAATATTGAAAGAAGAGAAGAGGATGATGCAGTTTCTGTGAAGACTACAATATATATGGAGTGTCTCTAAATAAATCTAAAAAATCTGGTTGAATGTCCCGTTTCATATTAAGACACCTTATTCCTAATTTTAAATTTTCGTTTTTTTCTTTGAACACTCCACCCACCCCACCTACTTACCTCCACCACTGGTGCATCCCTGTTGCCACACGTCGACCCTTTTCTCTTTTTCTTTGCTTGAGGCAAGGGAGAGAGGGATTGCGGTGGAGGAAGAGGGAAGAAGAAGAAAAATAACAAAAAGGGAAAGGATGTGGTGGCAAAGGGTTGGCCAGAGTTTGGGAGGGGTTGCCAGAGTTCGGGTTCGGAGTCGGCCCTTTTGGTAATTTAATTCAGGAACAAAATACTATTATTATTTTTTATTTTATTGTTTTTCTAAAAATTTGAATATCCTACAAAATTTGTGAGTCGCATTTAGAGGCTCATATATATATATGCTAAGATTTACATCAATTGATTGGTGAAAATTTATAGCATTGACTAGGTTTTACAAACCCAAGAAGAGTATTAAAAAAAAAAAAGAAATGAAAATCTTGTACCGTAAAAACAATACTCTCTCTCTCCCCTCCCCTCCCTCTATAAATATGCATTAATATGTAAGGTTATGTTTTAGTTGGCTGCAGCTAGAGGAGCATGAGCGGATCATTTTCAATTAAATGCCATGGGTTTCCAGCCAATGATTTAAGGTTCTTTTTGTCAGTTCAATTAAGAAATGATATTGTAATAATGGCCCATAACTATAATCAAAATATATTCTAAAAAAATAAAAACTAATGATAAATAAATAAAATCAAATCAGTTGAAGACCATAGTTGATACATGTCTGTGGCTTAGAGGTTGAAATTGCTAAACAATCGTCATCAACCACTCCTCTCACGTTCCCCTTTTGTCATGTTCATGATATGTTGCAAAAAACAAAATCTATTAATGGAAAATCTCATTGTTGAGTTCTTGCACATGGATCTTCATCATGATCTTGAACCCCACGTCAATGAAATATACACTTTTTAAGCATATATTCTTCGTATCATGTATGCATGTTTCTTCTTATTATTTTTTCTTTTATTTATTTATTTGGATGTTATTTATTCTCTTGCGTAGTTTAGTTGAAATCCAAACTATAAGAACATAATCTCGACATATATCTCTATGTATTCATGGCTAAGGATCTCAACATGTATTTTTTTTCCTAATGCACTTATAATACAGAATCATAAAATGTGGCGAGGATTTAATTATGAACTCTGAAAGGCGAGAATTTCGAGATATGATCTTGCAGGTAAAAATGAAAATACATCAGGACAGAAGAATACAAATATATGTTGGTTTATATTATTGAGCAACTAAGTTGAAAAGTTCAGAATTTTATAATTCTTATTGTCCATAGTAGATTTGATTTCCTTTCATTATAGAATCATTTATATTTTGTGTTTTGTACGTTTGTTTTTAAAATCAATATTTATGGATTGAACCCCATACAATTCTCGTATAACAATATGCAAGTATTATTTATTCAAAAGCATGCATATCATGGAATTAATGTGATGTTCATACACATAATTCATAGCCATTGTCACTAAGTATTGTTGATCATGTATCGTTGTATAATTTCTGAAGTATCGCATATCATATCGTATTGTATCATTGTTTTTTTGTCTTATTCTGCCTTTGTTGGTGTCTTACCAACTTGGTGGTGTACTAGCTGTGTGAGTGATTTTCCGATCACACTGCCCAACTCAGTAATCAGCTGGAGAATACTGACAGAATAGAGGACACCTGGCTGACCTGAAACAGAAAGAGAAGATTCCGGCGGTGGTTCGTCCACCCGGGGGCACTCCGACGATCAAGTCAGTATATCTCTCAAAGATAATCAATAGTGCTAAACTCACTGTTCAGAATATAAATTGCGTACCTTAGACCCATGGGGGTGCCTCTCTTTATAATTAACTCAATCCTTGTCCCATTAGAAGCCTAGTTTCAATGGACTCTTCCTTAGTGCTTATCCTGGATTCTCTAAGAGATAAAGATAAACTACCTAAGAGCTTTATCCTTATCCATGCCATAGTCCTTCCTTATTCTAGAACTCTTGTCCCTTATCCGCTTATTTCGGATTTCGATATCTTTGGAGATAACCTCGGTTTTGCTGAGATCACCTCGGCGTCATGTCCTAGACACGTGGCACCTCGGCTGACACGTCAGTATCACCTTGGCCACGTGTTGGGACTTAGAAAATATATCCCCACAACTGCCCTCTAGGTTCTATTACCTCGGCATCCTGAGGTGATGGAACCTATATCAGTACTTCCTACCAATACATCGGCTTAAGCCGAAATCATCACTTTAGGCTGACATGTCTTCTTAAAGATCAAGAATTGCAAGAGCTCTTCTCACACATATGAGCTGTCGTGCACAACAACTCAACCATTTCCAGCCACATACTTTCCTCTTACTGGATCGTGCTTGTGATGCGCTTCTAAATCGTCTTGCGCATACTTGCGCCGTCTGACGCTCACGTTGTTTTAGGCGCATTAATTTCGTTTGCCACCGTTTCAAGTTTTAACAAAAACTTTTTTTCCCTCATTTTTGTTGTTTCACTTTTTGTTCAATCTTCTAGCTCTTTCTCTCTCTAGCTTTCTTCCTCAGATCCGCCATTGCTCAAGCTTTTTGAGCTCTGCAACTTGCTCCGTTTACCACCTCCGGTGTAACTTCCACCGATCTTTCGCCTCTGCAACTGTCGTCAGACCTCGGCAAATCCCATCCCGGCTTCCTTCTTTCTGGTAAGCCACAATTTCCCCTGGTTCTTATTTCTTGTTGCTTTTTCAAGAAATTCTTCTTCATTATTAGTTGCCATTGTTGTTTTACTCAAGTTTTTAATTGATGAATCTTGTATCTGAATACGTTTATTCCACAACCTTGCTTTTTGCCCATGTCTTGAGTATATGCACTGTTCACAACTTTTTTGCACTTTTGCCACTGTTCTTGACTTCATTCGCTTTGTACTTGTGATGTCCTTGATAGCCCATCTTTGTTCTTGAATCTGAATCGTATTCTTGTTTCTGTTTGCCATGTTTTTCCAGATTCTCGTCCTCAATCCTTGCTTTCATAGATCTAGGTTTGGATTTTGCTTGTAGAACCCTCGATTTGAAACTATTCCCACACATTCTGTGTATCTTCCAGCTTTAGCCGAGATCCATAAAAACCCTTTAGAGATACCCCTTTTGAAATCCAACCTTTTCAGTTTAAGCTGATATCATGGGTATGTGGAAACATAGAGTAGATACTCTGAGCAAATTAGATCACTTTAGGCGTGAGTTTGACATCCCTGCCGACGTCTATCTGAGGTTGGCTGGGGATGACGACTCCATCATGCCCACTATTGATTCCATGTCTTTTCCTGTCGTAGCCTTTATTGAGTGCGGACTTCGCCTTCCACTCAACATCCTTTTCCGCGAGATAATTCACTGCTATAAGTTGAACCCAATGCAACTTGCCATCAATTCATACCGAGTTATTAATGGTATCATAGCCTTAGCAAAACAAGAAAAAGCTAGGATCACCTTAGCTGATATCCAGTACTGCTACACCATGTGTGGCCTCAAAAAAGATACAGGCTGTATTTACTACCTCAAGCCATGGTCTACAGAGTACAAAATTGTAGCCGACCTCCCAGACTCCAACAAGGGAGCTGGAGACGATTACTTTATCACCTCGGGGAACTGGGAGTTCGCTCCGGATGAGGACCTCCATCTTTACCCTCTTTCTCGAACTGTTTTTGTAGAGGGCAATGGTAAGAGCCCTGCGTTCACACTTATTTATTTTTCAAAAAATTTCAAAGTTTTTAATATTTTATCTGCTTCTAACGTCGGTTTTTCTTGCAGCTCTTCCTCAGCCACCAAAGGGTTTTCATCAGTCTTTCTTTCCCAGCAAAGACTTGAGGAGACTTTGGATCTGCTAGTTCTCAAGCAGAAGGCCCCTCTGCTTCTCAACTTTATCCCTACTTATAAGTCAGCTCTTCCCAACGTCCCCAAGAGAAAGAAGAAGAAGAGTCTTTCTCCACCTTCCGCCACAACTCCACAAGTTACGTCCACATCTCGGACAGACCAAGGATCAACCTCTGATCCGACTGAGCAGCCGTCAACCTCAGCTCCATACCTGATCCCGATATCCCAACGACAACGCCGGCGAAGAACCGTTTTTTCTGCTGAGATAGGCCGTCAAAAAGTCGTTGCAAAAGATCTCCTGGCCAGCATCCCATCAACCATTGATGCTCCACCAGCACAAACCCAGCTTCTACTAAAGCAAAAAAGAATTAAGAAGGCTCAACCAAAGGCCAAGGTGACTCAGGTTGACACTGAGGACACTTTGCAGATCTCCAAACTGGCTGAAAGTGACAAGTCCCAGCCTACCACGGAGAAGAGGCGTGCCGAGGCCCAACCATCCAATTCTCTGAAATCAAAAAGGCTGAGGTCATCCTCTGCAACCACCTCAGGGTCCAAAAAGCATGATGCCCCCTGGGCCCCCAAAATCACTCTGGAAGATAAGCCAGTTATGGCCAACGATGGTGCCGATGATATTAACGTTGGCGTAGCCCTCAATACCGCTCTGCTTCTCCCCGGCGATCTCAACCGAAACATCGAGTTAAGCGAGTACGAAAACTATGCTCTGATGTTTCAACACTCCGTTCAAGTAAGTGTCTTTATCTGGTAACTTTTTCTTTCTTTCTGTTCATTCCACACTTTGTAATTTTTTCTAACAGCTTCTGTTCTGTTTACTTTCAGGCCATCCAACATACCCATTCGTTTTCAGTACAATCTTTTGAGAATCGGGAGAGGCTGGCCGAGATGAAGAGAGAGGTCTCCAGTCTTCAAAAGGCTAATAAAAGTTTACAATCAAAAATGAAAAAACTAGAAGACCAGGCCGAGGCTGCCATCAAGGCCCAAAACGATGCCGAAGAAAAGAAAAAATCTGTTGAGGCCATCAAAAAGGTTCTTGAGGCCCAGAAGAGAGAAGCCGAAGAAAAGATGGCCCAGGCCTAGTTAAAACTGCAAGACGCTCTGGCCACCAAAGAGGCCGAAATCAAGGCAGCCGATGGAAAGGGCTACAACGAAGGGGTGGCCGACGTCATGGCGGACTACGAAAAGCAGGTGAAGCAGGCATGCAACAGGGGTTTCACTCTTGGCTGGATGACTTTGCTGAAAAGGCTTGATGTCCCCGAGGACTCCCCCTCAGAAATGCCGATGTTCTTCCTCTGCCATTCCCCCCAACTCCAAGCCAGCCTGACGACGACGATTCTGAGTCCGATGAGGAGGTTTTGGTGAGGAAGCCAAAAGACGTTGCTGGGGCCAAGTCTTCTCCTCAAAATGAGCAAGTCCTAGACTTGACTCAGGATGAGGAGGATGAGGAAGTCCCCAAGGATGCTACTCCAGAGAACGCGTCATCGAACGTTCCCCTTGCCGACAAGAGCCTAGACGAAACCCTTAAAGAAATTGATGCTGAACTTGCGGCCGAGAAGGTTGCCGAGATGTCTTCTCAGCAGTCCTCCGAGGTCCAAACCCAACCTGCTGCTGAAGACTCTTGGTTTCATGTTTTTCTCTTTCCTTTGTGCTTTGTACTTTTCTTTTTGGAACAATTGTAGGCTTTGGCCGATATGTCATCTTTTTAATATAACTCTCTTTTCTGAATGCTTGTATGTGTGCCTTCTCTATATTACTCTTGTATGATTCCATACTTGGAATAATTTTGTCTTCAAAAATGCTCTTTAGTCTTGTGCAACCTTCTCGGGGTGAAACACCTCGATAAGTACCCAAGTACCTTTCTAAACATAACCTTAATTTCATAAAACTTTAACAAGTGTTTTACCTTAGTGTAACTTCAACTTATAAACTTTTCATAAGTTTCAACAAATGTTAATCATCATCTCGGTTTAACTTTAACTTGTAAACTTTTTAAGTTTCAACAAGTGTTAAACATTATCTCGGTTTAATTTCAACTTGTAAACTTTTTAAGTTTCAACAAGTGTTAAACATCATATCGGTTTAATTTCAACTTGTAAACTTTTTTCAAGTTTCAACAAGTGCTAAACATCATTTCAGTTTAACTTCAACTTGTAAACTTTTCTCAAGTTTCAACAAGTGTTAAACATCATATCGGTTTAACTTCAACTTGTAAACTTTTCTCAAGTTTCAACAAGTGTTAAACATCATTTCCAGTTTAACTTCAAGTTGTAAACTTTTCTCAAGTTTCAACAAGTGTTAAACATCATTTCATTTCTCTCTACCCCCTAATGTGAACCTAAGTTCCACTTGGGGTCTCATTATGCATGTATTCCGAAACAATCGTTATGTATCTTCATCAGTCACAAATATAGAAGAATTCTGCTAAAATTTTATTCATGACTTCGGCAAATAACAAGGAAAATCTAATGGTAGAAAAATTTCAGATTACAAGTATTCCAGGGTCTTGACAACTCTTTGCCCTCACTATCTTCAAGCCGATATGCCCCGTTGCCCAATACCGAAGTGATTTTGTAGGGTCCGTCCCAGTTTGGGCCAAGCTTGCCCTCCTTGGGATCTTTCTTGTTGCCGACGACTTTTCTTAAGACTAGATCGCCGACTTGAAACTCCCTTGAGTTCACTTTTTTATTATAAACTCTGGCAAGGTGCTGCTGGTAAGGTGCGAGTTGAATTGCAACTTTCTCTCTTCTTTCTTCTTCGGCTAGGTTCAAGCCGAGAAGAAAGAAGTGTTCCTCATCCCCCTCTTGGACGAGGATTTTCTTCAGTGTTTCTTCACTCTTTTTGACCGGCTCTTTGCCGACATCCTCTAGGACCTCCACGTCCTCGTCTTCAATTTCTGCCTTCTCTGGTTTTCGAATGCTACAAGTGGATTTCATTGCTGCCATGGAACAATTCTTTGCATGCAGCTGATCTCCTTTGACCTCTTCAATCCCAAACTCTGTTGAGAATCGCAATAGCTGATGCAAAGTTGAGGGAACAACCCTCATTGCATGCAACCATGACGTTTCCAAAATGATGTTGTAAGGGGAGGGTGTGTCAATTACGGTAAACTCTGTTGTTATCTTCCTGGTGCCTGCCTGCACCTCTAAGCTAGTTGTTCCCAGTGGTCATGTCGGCATTCCATTGAACCCGACCATTGGACTATTGGATTGCTCCATGTCGTTTAAGTAAAGACCGAGCTCCTTGTAATATCGGACGTACATGATGTTACAAGAGCTATCTTGGTCAATCAGGATGCGCTTTACTTGGCATTCCCCAACCTGGAGGGATACTACCAAGGCATCATTATGCGGGTGCTGAACCATCTCAAGGTCGACTTCAGAAAAGGACACTACTGGTCCTTGGCACTCCTCTGCCCGATGTCTCTTCTCCCCGACTTGGTAGATATGCTGCAGGTGTTTTACCTTCTGGGTCTCCCCCCAAATCTCGTTTTCGTTGACCTTCAAGTGAATTACATTAATTACCCGAGGTCCTCCTGCTTGTGGTTGCTGTGCTGGGGGAGGTGGAGCTGCTATCGCCTAAGGCAATCTTGCATGTTCTTCCCTTGTTCTAGCTTCAACAACAAGGTCTCTCAGATGGCTTTGCCTCACCAGGTCTTCCAAATGTGTTTTCAAGGCTCTACAGTCCTGAGTCATATGTACATCTTCATTGTGGTAAGCACAACGCCTACCAAGGTTTCTCCCTATAAATTCTCCTGGTGCCCTTGCTGGGGCTCTGAAATAGGGTTGGTTCCAAATTTGATCCAGGACTTTGTGAATTTGGATTCGGAACACAGTTGTCACTGCCTGTGTAGCCCTCAGTTCTGCCTTTTACTTGTTCGATCCATTGTTGCCTCGGCCTCGCTTCGGCGAGCCGTTTCCTTTCTCTTGTTTTATCTCCTTAGTCCCCGATGTGTCTTCCTCGGCTCTGGCGTATTTTTCAATTCTTGCCATGAGCTCTTCCATGCTTTTTGGCAATGTCTTTGCCAAAGATTTTCGTAGCGGGCAGTGGTCTTTTAGGCCGTTCTTGAAAGATACGACTGCCACCTCTTGATTACATTCGGGTATTCGGTTGAACACCTTGTAGTATCTTTTTGCATAGGCCCTAAGGCCTTCATCTTTACTGATCTTCAGAGCCATCAATGCATCCACCCTTAATGGCTGCAGCTTGTTTGTTACGAACTTGGCCACAAACATCTCGGCCAGGCCTTCCCAGGACTTCACACTTCCCTTTGGTAGTTTGTGAAGCCAATCTGATGCAATCTCCCCAAAAGATGAAGGGAACGCTTTGCAGAGCAACGGCTCGTTCCCACTATATAATGCCATCGAGTTCAAGTATAATCCAACGTGGAAGTTGGGATCTGACTTACCATCGTAAATTTGGAACCTTGGCATACTGAATCTCTTCGGAGCCTCAAATTTGTCTAGCTCTACCGAGAATGGTGTTCTCAGTTTTTCAGCGGAAGTTACCTCGGCATCGGCATTCTGCTGCTTCCTCTTGAGGTAATCTCTCAAGTCTTCTTTGCTCTGTCCAGGAGTTCAGGTATCTCCTAATTTCAGTCTTTTTGGCATATTACTTTCAGCTTCATGGTGGGTCCTTTTTGATTTTTCTCCGTGAGTTGTGTCGAAGCAGAGTGCTTGCCCCCGAATATGCTGATGTTCTTTGGGGTCTGCCTCCTTGGCGTGGTGCGTCATTCGCGACTCTTCTCTCTTCGACTCTCCTCGCCCGACCTCCCTAGAAGGCCAGTGAGAGTGTTTTTTGCTTCTAGTGTGCTGAGGGGCTATTGGGATTGTCTTCTGCCTTCCCTTCTAAGCATTGGCCGCTGGAATCAGCGTGTCCTGCAGCGGGTATGGTGGCTGTATGGCATTGTTTTGCATCATGAAATTGACGATCGATTGTAGGTCTGCCAATTTGTTTGCCATCTCCTTTACCTCTTCATCCCTCCGTAGGCATCTATCCTTTCATACCTGGAGGTCATCCTCATTATAGTACCCACTTTCTTTCATGCATCGCCATCCTGGCCGACGTCTTTCTTGCTGTGATTCTGGTCACGAGTTTCTGTGTTATGGTTGTCTCCTTCGACGTCAAGGTTGATAGGTCTGCCACTTCCAGCAGGAGTGTCGTCCCCAATCTTTTCCTTCTGTCCGTCACTGGCCATCTATTCTCATTTTTTCCCCACAGACGACTCCAAATTGTGTGAGTGATTTTCCGATCACACTACCCAACTTAGTAATCAGCTGGAGAATACTGGCAGAATAGATGACACCTGGCTGACCTGCAACAGAAAGAGAAGATTCCGGCGGTGGTTCGTCCATCCGGGGGCACTCCGACGATCAAGTCAGTATATCTCTCAATGATAATCAATAGTGTTAAACTCACTGTTCAAAATATAAATTGCGTACCTTAGACCCATGGAGGTGCCTCTTTTTTGTAATTAACTCAATCTTTGTCCCACTAGAAGCCTAACTTCAATAGACTCTTCCTCAGTGCTTATCCTGGGCTAAACTCCCTAAGAGTTTTATCCTTATCCATGCCATAGTCCTTCCTTATTCTAGGACTCTTGTCCCTTATCTGCTTATCTCGGATTCCGATATCTTCGGAGATAACCTCGGTTTTGTCGAGATCACCTCGGCATCATGTCCTGGACACGTGGCACCTCAGCTGACACGTCGACGTCACCTTGGCCACGTGTTGGGACTCAGAAAATATATCCCCACACTAGCATATGATTTGACTCTCTCTCTCTCTGGTGCCAACTAGTTGGAATTATTGATTGTATCTCTTGTTTTGACATTTGATTAACCAATAAAGTTTATTTTGTCGATAAAAAAAATTTCGTATCATGTATATCATAAGATATATGGGATTGTTTGGGTTTTATTTATTTAGTAAATTTTTTGATTTTTTACGAAAAGATATGTAAAAAAATAGAAGTAATGTAACCTAAATAAGTGCATTTTTCCAAATAAGTGCACTTATTTAGATAAAAAGAAGTGTTTTCATATAAAGTACTAATCATATATAATCATTTGACTCTCATTTGAAATGCAATTACTAATCATATAATCATTTGCCACTCATTAGAAATGCAATCATGTCCATGACTACATAAATTTGGATACAAATGATTGATAAACCTATATGATTAATTAGATCATGAACCAATTATGATTTACAATCCTTAAAATCTCAAAGGAAGTCATAAATTTTGTTGTTTGAAATTAGCAAAGAGGTGTGTGGGACCAGCATATCTTCTTGCAGCTTCTGTTTTGTCTCAACTTTGTTTGCAAATCAGAATCGTAATCTTGTGCAAATTGGTATCTTTGTCAGGTCATAAGAAACTTAACTACTCTTAGATCTCCTCAAATATTTGCATGTAAGTATGTATTTCTTCAACCATTTATTGGGTATTCTCATAATGGATTTTAGTTTAAAGCTTTCTTCACAAATGACTTGATTAGTCATAGGTTGGGATGTAGGGACTTTTTTTTTTTGATCAGCAAAGAAAAATTTCATTAATAGCATGAAATTTAGAGTACAGGTAGATGAAGTGCACCGAGAGAGATTCGGAAAGTACAAAGTACCCCTACTACTGCTACTCACACCCAAACAACCAACCCCTCAGCCTCACAAATTTTTAAAAGATAAAATAAAAAACAAAGGTTAAGAAGAGAAGAGAACTCCACAAATTTTAAATAATCAAATAAAAAGTGCAAGAGAACAGAAAAGTTTTACAGAATCAAATACAAATATGAGATAAAGAGAGGGAGGTGGGGTCACGGTGACTACTTCTGTGAAATTTTCTGTGCGCGTAACATAACTGATAATCAAAACAGTGAAAGTAAACAAATGATGTTTTATTAGCAAAGAAAGTTATTGTTAGAAAATGAAAGATCAAGGTTCGGATTCTAGTTTTGTTATTAAAAAAAAAAAAAAAAAAAAAAATAGTGAAAGCACGCACTAGCCTTGATCATTCAGTTTCTTCAAGTTCTCTAAGTTCAAATTTTTTGTCATTTTTATAAACTATTTTCAATCGTTTCCGTTTTCAATTTGTTGACAGAGTCTTATTTGTGCATTGGTTCACTATTGTTTTGTTCAAATTTATTTCTATTTCATAAATACAATAGCACATATAGCATTGTTTTTCTAACAATTATTAAGTGAAACTTTTAAATATAAGATTAATGCTATATAACCGAAGTTTTTATAAGTAATTTTTGTAATTCTTTTAAGTCCCTCTTCTTTTATAACAAAACACTCTTTAGTTCAATGATATCAAAATTAAGAGATATTTGGAATTATCTAAATAAATATATTTTTTGATTTTTTATAAAAAAAAATATGCAGAAAAGTAGAGAGGTAATGTGATCCAAATAAGTACACTTACATAGATTATTCCAAACACTCCACCATTGTAAAGTGATTCACATAATTTCTAACATAGTTCTATTATGAATAAAAAAATCAGTCACAGAACTTAAAATAAAATATACATTAATAGATATGATTTTATAAAATTAATTGTCGAGATCGATATTTAAAAATCTTATCCATCTATATATATTATGTGTCTGATTTTGTGTAGTTAAATTTATTCTTTTTAAAGTGATTCCATTACTAAAATTTATATCAAATTTTCTTTATAGATAAAAATACCCACCCCTCAACCACCATATTTTGAGATGTGGATCTTGTGAAGAATGAGATTTGGAAAAAAAGCAATGCAAAGTTGACAGAAGCTAACAGTTGTCACCAATGATAAAAACTATTTTTGTAAATTGTGATGTGATGAGCTTTGATCTTGCTTGCTCCCCAGAATCAATCATTGGTTTTTTTTCTTCTTTTCTTTTTTTTTTCTTTCTTTCTTTTTATTTTTTATTTTTTTATAGAGAATTTCATAATGTCCACCTAAGTAGGGCCCATTTTCCTCTCTCTCCAACCCTTTCTCCTATATATATATAAAGGCCTCTTTGACAAAGTTTTCATTCAAGAGTTCTCTTCTCTCATCTCTCTCAACTCTCCACAAAACAGCTTTCTCTACACTTTCTGTTTGATCAGCAAAAAGAAAAGAAGAGAAAGACGAGAAAGAACTGTTTCATTAACTCAAAATAAAAAAGTACATTGAGATAATAAGTTCTCATTCAACAGCTTTATCTACACTTGCAAGAAAGCTAGTTATGGCTATAGAGAGTGAGCAACAATCATCATCAGTTGGGCTATCGAGAGTTGCAGTTTCTGAAACTCATGGAGAGGACTCTCCATATTTTGCAGGATGGAAAGCGTACGACGAAAACCCTTACGACGAATCAAACAACCCATCAGGAGTCATTCAGATGGGATTGGCTGAAAATCAAGTAAGCACCAACACAATCTGACAGTATCAACGATATAGTCATATATCAACTGATATTGAATAGTATTGGTCGATATATCTGTGAATATCAGTATCGGAAGTCTAGAACTTGAAAGTGACCTTTGTTTTGTGATTTCTTGCGTACAGGTTTCATTTGATTTGCTAGAAGAGTTCTTGGAAAAGCATTCAGAAGAAGCCAGCTGGGGGAAAAAATCTTCTGGCTTTAGGGAGAATGCTTTGTTTCAAGATTATCATGGACTACAGTCTTTCAGAAAGGTATAGGGCCTGTTTCATATGGTTTTCATTTTTTGTTTTTGTTTTTGTTTTTGTGTTTTCAGAAACAAAAATGATGAAAAGTTCGAAAAGTGCCATCATTTTCATTTTTGTAGGAAATAGTTCAAAAAAAAAAAAATTTTGAAAACAGCTTTTGGACGTTTCTTAAAAATGGGTAGTTTTTGAATTGTTTTTTGAAAACAGTTTTTGGAACAACCAAGCATAATATAATATAATTCTAACTCTAGTGCAATTGTTTGCGTGTTAATTCAGGCAATGGCAAGTTTCATGGAACAAATAAGAGGGGGAAGAGCAAAATTCAACCCTGATAGAGTTGTTCTAACAGCCGGTGCAACGGCAGCCAATGAGTTGTTAACCTTCATTTTAGCCGATCCCGGTGATGCTTTGCTTGTTCCAACACCTTACTATCCAGGGTAAGTTCTAATCATCGGTCAAAAGTTTTTTCTGTGCACTTTTTTGAACACGTGTAACATTGTTGATTTTTAATACTAAAACTAATATCGGATGATCCAATAGTGTTAATTAAAACTATGATGCTGATCGCAAATGTTACTTTTCAGATTTGATAGAGATTTGAGGTGGAGGACCGGCGTAAAGATTGTACCGATTCACACTGACAGTTCCAACAATTTCCAAGTCACTCTTCAAGCTCTAGAAGATGCATATAACAGTGCACAAGCCATGAACATCAAAGTGAGAGGAGTACTCATAACAAACCCCTCAAATCCCCTCGGTGCCGCCCTTGACCGGTCAGTCCTGGAAGAAATCCTAGACTTCATAACCTGCAAAAACATCCACCTAGTCTCTGACGAAATCTACTCGGGATCCGTATTCTGTCCGTATGAATTCATCAGCGTGGCAGAAATACTCAAATCCCGAGGCTACAAAGATAGTGAGAGGGTCCATATTGTCTATAGCCTTTCGAAAGATCTAGGCCTACCAGGCTTTAGGGTTGGGGCTATTTACTCATACAATGACAAGGTTGTGACAACTGCTAGACGAATGTCAAGCTTCACTTTGGTCTCTTCTCAAACACAACAACTCTTGGCTTCCATGTTATCAAACAAAGAGTTCACAGAGAATTACATAAAGACAAACAGGCAAAGGTTGAAGAAGAGGTATCAGATGATCATCGATGGGTTGAGAATGGCCGGTATTGAGTGTTTACGAGGGAACGCGGGGTTATTTTGCTGGATGAATTTGAGCCCATTGTTGGAGAAACCTACAACAGAGAGTGAATTGGAGCTTTGGAATGAAGCTTTGAGAGAGATGAAGTTGAATATATCTCCAGGGTCCTCTTGCCATTGTTCCGAGCCAGGTTGGTTCAGGGTTTGCTTTGCTAATATGAGTGAGCAAACACTTGAAGTAGCTCTCAAGAGAATACATAATTTCATGGAACAAAGGAAGATGAGGAGTAAAATTGTTCTCTGTTCTTAGTTACATTATTTTTTGGATCAAACCCATTTCAAGAACTGGGTTATAGTGTCGGATAAGTTGTTTTGGAAGGGTAAGGATCCTCTAGAGTTTTTTTTTTTTTTTAAGTTTTTTAGAGTGGTACATTGTGTGGTTGAGATTTAATGACAAGTCACATCAATTTTTCAACATTAAATCTCGACCACAAAATATACCATTTTAGGAAACTTTAAGAAAAAAACACTCTAGAGAATCCTTGGTGGTTTTGGAATTGACTTTTTTTTTTAGTCATTTTTTAACTTTTTGCAAAAAGTCATGCAAAAAATAAAGAGAAGAGTTAACTTTTTTGTAAACTTTCTGAATTTTTTACTAAAATGTTGCCTTCCCAAAATAAGTCTGATTTGAGAATTTGAAATACAAATTTTTAGCTCCTTTTTGGTTCAGCAAGTCCTGTATCAATTATATACATAATGGAAGAGTAATGCTAGACATGAATGAAATATTATGAAATATTTCATGAAAATTTTTTATTCTTTAATTAGTGTATAATGCTTTATTATGTGTATAATCTAAGAATAAAAAAATTTTATAAAATTTTCTATAATATTTTTTTTTTAATGATACTTAACATTGAAAACCTCTACAAGTTTTCGTAGATGTTTTCTTTTGTGTGAGTTGTGACCCGACAACAGGTTTTCTCATGTTAGTTGTGCCACATTTTATTTTATTTATTTATTAAAAAAAGCTAGAAACTTGACTTGGTCAGTATTCACACTACAAGAAAAAACACCTTTGGCGACTAAATTTTTAGTCGCCAAAGGTCCTATTTTAGTCGCCAAATGTCAGAATTTCACTTTTCCCGACTAAAAAGTTTAGTCGCCCGTGTTGTCGCCAATAAATCGTCGCGGATGCCTTTGGCGACTAAAATACTGTTAGTCGCCAATATATATGTCTTCAGCGACTAAAGATTTCGTCGCCAATAGTCATTTTTATTTTATTATTTATACCTTTGGCGACTAACAGTTTAGTCGCCAATAGTTCATTTTTTATTTTATTATTTATACCTTTGGCGACCATTCACTTTAGTCGCTGAAAGTGTTTTCAGGAAAAAAATTTTTTTGCCTCCGCTGCTAGCAGGTTTCGAACTTGCGCCAACCCACGCCAAACCCTTTGGCACAACACTCCCTCCACTCTGCCACTATATCATCATATGATCATATATGCAATATATATTATTTATATACTATATTAACCGCAATTAATACAAAATAATATTCATAAATATAATTTTTTAATTCAATATAATTTTTGTCAAAAAATAAATTATTTACTAAAAAAAAAATTAGGCAACTTTTGGCGACTAAAACCATTTTTTAGTCGCTAATTGTATTATTTTGGGCTACTAATTAGTTATTTGTCGCTAAAAAAACAAGTTCTCAAATAAAAATCAGCACTTTTGGCGACTAAACAGAAATTTCGTCGCCAAAATCACTACTTTGGGCGACTAAAATGGATTTTGGTCGGCAAAACCCCCACTTTCAGCGACTAAATTGTTTTTAGTCGGCAAAACTGCTATAATCAGCGACTAAACCTGTTTTTAGTCGCCAAAACCATACGTTTTCGCTACTAAATTATTTTAGTCGGTAAAAACCGTGACTTTTGGCTACTAAACAAACTTTAGTCGCTGAAAACCCTATATTAGGCGACAAAACTTCCTTTTAGTCGCTAAAAACATGCTGTTCGGCGACTAAACCATTTTAGTCGCTAAAAACCTCCTTTTCGGCGACAAATTCCAATTTAGTCGCCATTTCATCCACTTTCAGCGACGAAATTTCATTTTTTGGTCGCCAATTCTGTATTTTGTTGTAGTGTCAAATTTCAAGTAAAAAAACTAAGAAATTTTTGCTAGATATACATTGCCAAACTTCTCAATATGATTTATGTTTCATTTTGATTCATGATATTTTAATTGTGTGGATTTGATTACAACTTATATGTATTTGAATGGTCCCACATTAAAAATGTATCCATTCCGCTATAAAAATTGCACAAAAACAGCACTACAAGAAGCATTTAAACACAATTAGGTAAGTTTGTGATCAAATTGAGATAATTTAAATATCAAAAACTAAAATGGCACAAATTGCATGTATTTGGCGTCCCCAGTATATTTAAGCCTTTTTTTGGGTATGTCAGACGGAAAAGGGAGGATACTCAACTCATAACCTTCTAATGATATACATGGACTCTGACTACTAGATTAACCAGGATAAATTTTGTGGAGTTCCCTGACAAGATATTCATATGTGGATGGAGAGAATAGGAAATACAATTGCAATATGTGAACATAGTCTAAACTCAGCTGAATCTCAATTTAATGGTACAATTAATAAACTTCAACAAATAAGATTTGGAGAGATTTGTAAAAGTTTAAGTGTTCAAAGATCCACAATGAAGCTAAAGAAAAGAAAAGAAAATGTAAACAAAGTCAAAGAAAATGCAAAGAAAGTCAAAGTTGAGAGTCAAATGGCACATCATTTTCCTCTTATAATGTATTATAATACTTCATATGTTGCATGCGCAAAAATTAATATGATTTCAATTAATGTATGGTCCACCTTTTCTTTTTCTTCTTTTCTTTTTTGCATTGCTGGAAACCTTTATTTTTGTGCCAATTGCCCTGTGCTTGCTGTACCAAACACTAGAAGTTTGCTCCACCAAACTCCAAAAATGCATATGCTCTCATTTGAGTATCATCAACACACAAAACCAAGTTGTAATCCAAATACTATTAGACCTTGTCAACATGCAATCTTTAGAATTAGTGAAATGTTAAGTAATATATATATCTATACGTATTAATATATATATATATATATATATATAACAAACACCTTTATTGATATAAGAAAGTTAGTTCAGTGGTCTATGTAGTTATCCATTGAAATAATGAGAAGGTTAGAGATACAAGTTTCGAATTGATAAAGTGTCTGCAGTCCTTCGTTATAATCTAACTTACTAATCCCTAACATCCTATCGTAAGGCCAAAAAAATAAAAAAACATCTCTGTAGATTTAGATGTCACTTTTTTTTTCTTCTCCTCGAAAATGCCCTCAAATATTACAAATTACACAGATATAATGTGTATACACTAGTGGTGGGCACACACTACTTGTGTAAAATTTCAAATAATTATGATCTTTATTTGAAGCTTTTGAGATCTTAAAACCGTAACAATTATCATGTATATGGATATTTTAGGTATACAAAAATTGGGACAACACTTCTTCTAAGTTGTGTGGTTGGACTTTTCTCTAGTCCTTAATCGAACTGCAGAGGTACTCTTAGATTTATTGAGCCTATTTTTGGATTTTGTTTCAATTATTCAAACCATTCACATTTTAGAGTTTGTCGTGTATATTATTCTTGTATAAAAAAATCAAGTCGATCGGATAATGACAACGGTGTATTAGGATCAATTTTGTATGAAAAAAATGAACGGTAAAAAAATAATCGATTCATACAAAACTGCTCTGAACACGTGATTGTCATTATTCAATCAACTTGATTTTTTGCAATCAACTTGCTTTTTTGCAGGATGTGTAATCGACAAACTCCAAAATGCGAACGGTTTAGATTACCGAAAATGACCAAAAAATGAGCCCAATAAGCGCAACATCACCTGTCCCGTTTGATTAAGGACCGGAAAAAAACCCAATCCTTTTATAATAATATAGATATATATTTGAAGATGTGTTCAAAATTTGATTCTATAGTGTAATTTAAACTTGGATTGGTATGTGTTACATCCATGAATCGGATCCATAAATTTCAAATTTTAGACAGTTTCTAATATTTTTTTTAATAGGTAAGTAGCATTGTTATTTGAATTATTATGTCCTATTATATCTTTGAATAATATTAAGATTACAAATTTTATTTTTGAATACCAAAATTACTAATTTTCTGACATGATTAGGGCTGAGCAAGGAATCCGTGAAATCCGTAATCCGATCCAGTCCAGTCCAATCCGATAGGTTTGGATTAGTTTTTTGAATCCGTGGTTCGGTTCCGGATTGAATAATTAAAAATCCGTAGTTCACGGATTGGTTCCGGATTGAATCCCACGGTTCCGGATTGGAACCGATCCGGACCGTATACAAATAGTCTATATTTTTATTATACATCCTCCCCCATAGTATCTTTTCTTATTCTATGTAAAATCTAAACTCAAACCTAAAATCGTATAATATCTTCTTTTATTACTTTTGTTTGTTAGTTTTAAGTTTTAATTTGCAATGGTCTAAATACTTATGGTGAAACCAGTTTTCTTATGGTTGTTTAAATTCTAGAACAGTATGTCGTTATTATAGAAAAACATGTTGCTATTATGGAACTAATATAGCGCTATGTTTATATTTTTATGAAATTCAAGTGTTATATATATATTTTTGTTATTTAATTATGTGAATCTGTGGTCCTAAACCGATCCAATCCGTATTTAAATGGATTGGTTCGGATTGGTTCCATGATTTAAACGGATTGGATTGGTTCCAATTTTTTAGGAACCGTAAATAACGAATTGGTCCTGGTTTTATCCCAATCCGGTCCAATTCGGACCATGCTCACCCCTAGACATGATTACATGTCATCCAAGGGTCTATTGTACAGATACAATAATAACACCTCAAATGAGATTTAAATTTGGTACACAAAAGTCACCACAACATTACAACATGTTTACCCATAGGTTGTCGGGCCCAAACTCAGTTTTAATCCTCGGTTCTACTGAGTCTATGGCAAATTAAATCAAGGGTCGAGTTGACAAATTATTTACTAGGTTCAAAAAGTTTGTTAATGATTAAATACTATCAAAAAAAAAAAAGTTATAATTGTAATATAATATTTTCATGCACATTTCTTGACCGTCCTATAATTTAAAAATAAGAACTCTCCTGCAATTTTAAACTAAATTGCAACTCAAACCCTGTTAACAGAAAACTTGAAATAACCATAATACCCCCACAGACTTTTCTTTTTCATTTGTTTACTCCTAGTTTCTTCCGCTCTTTGATAAAAACGGTGTTGTTGCAAACTAACAATAAATAAATAAATAAATAAACTACAAACACATCTTCTGAAGTTTTTTAAATTCTAAATTTTCTCTTGTGATTCTAAAAATTATATTATGCCTTTAAAATTTTTAATTTTATAACAAATAAGTCATCTTATTAATAAATTATCAAGTTTTTAATAATATTAAAATTTTATTTCAATTAATAATTCAGATAATTTTATTATTGTATATATGAACCGTTAGAAATTTCACTTTTTTAATTAATTTTATTAAATGAAAAATTCTGACAGAAAGATATTTATAATTTTTCAAACTATAAGAAACGACACCTTGCTTGGTTTCCAGTTTTCCAAAACACTTTTAAGAAAATTCTACTTTCTTATTTTCCGTGTTTTTTTATTTTTATTGATTTTTTTTAATATTTTAAGCAATTTTTTACTTTTTAGACACACCTAACATAAATACACTTAAAAAGTAAAAAAATTGTAAAAAAAATCTTTTAAAAATTTCCTAAACACCAAAAATATAAAAAAAAATACAAAAATTCAGTATATTTTTTATATTTTTATGTATATATTAATTTTTTAAAATATTTTTTCATAAATTTTTTATTTTTTAAATACATCTAAGTAAGGTGCACCTAAAAAAGTAAAAAAAAATATTTAAAATTTTAAAAATATTCACTAAAAATAAAAAAATACAAAAATCAAAAAAATCAATTTTTTAAAAAATTTAATTTAGAAAACCAATTTTAAACAAATCTCGTAGATTCAAAAAAAAAAAAAAAAAAAAAAAAGGGTTATTGCAGAGACGAGGAAGAGAGAAGAAGTGGAGCTTAGCCGGTGAGCGAGGACATTGCGATCGAGCCACCATGCCGCCACAACCGCAACGACCAACACCCTCTCTTTTTCCCACAGCCATCACCACCGCCGTCTCCAACCTCATCCCTTTTCCCCACCATGTCGGGTCAGATCCATACACGCAATCTCATCCTCCAGCGAGATCCGAAAAAGCTTAAGCTTGTGAATAACAAAGAAAAGTGGACCCATAATGAAACTAACCCACCCCTTTCTGACCACCGTCACAACCCCTTCTTCCCTTCCCAACCATCCACCATCTACAACCTCAACGCAACGAGCTTGAGACTCGCGATGATATGCACATCGTAAGCATAGTTCCTCAATTGGCCAATAAATCACCCTGTTTATATATGTATATGTATGTGTTTGTATTATCAGAGAGTCGGTAGAGAGAGAAAGCGAGGAGGAGAGAGAGGGAGAGAGAAAGCGAGTGTAGTTAAAACAGTTTATAAATTATAATGTAGTAGATTATAGATTATGATTTTAATCAGAAGTTTATTAATTTATTTGGTGTAATTGTTAGATTATAGATTTAATTGTCGAATAGTGTTTGTTAAATAAACTGTGAAATAATTTTTTTAATTAATTTTTACTTTTTGTTATTTATTACTTGTTTGCATTTCTCATAAAAAAATAATAATTTATAGTTCATTTGGATCTTTTTTCTATTTTTAAAAAAATAAAAAATAAAAAAATTTCGGAGTACAATCATAAATTAACATGTCCACAGCAGAAGTTGATAATCAGAAGCAAGGGGTGAACAGTTTTTCAGAATCTATCTTTTTGAGTTAAAATAAGCTGTTAGAATCAGAAACTGTTTGAAATAAGTTTTACCAAACAGTCCAAAATAACTTTTTCAAAACTAAAAGTTATAAGTTAATTTTGAAAAGCTGAAACAAACACCGCATTGCTGAAGGTATATGATGAAGATAAGGGTAAAAATGACATTTTATATTTTGATTTCAATTTAATTTCAAAATTTTTGTTCCCCCACTCTCAAAATTGATAAGTGTAGTGCACCTTCCGTCAATTTAGACGGAAAAATTAACAGTTGCAATTTAAACCAAAATCACAAGGGTCTCTCCGTTTATATTTAAACTATAGTGTTTCAAACTCATACCACGGGAGTAAAATGAATTTTTCCCTTTATATAATTGTTATACACTTTTTACATATTTTAAAATACTTTTATATGTATACTAACCTAGGTAGTGATTAAGGCCTCGTTTGGTAAGTGCTCCTTTTAGTTAAAAAGTCAAAAAATTATTAAAAAAAATTAAAAAATCAACAATTCATACTAAAAAGTTAAAGGTTTCATTTTCTCTTTACCTTTTGCACATCTTTTCGTAAAAAGTCAAAAAGTCATTCCAAACATACTAATTTTTTTTACATCAAATTTTAGCCAAAGAGTAAAAAAGTTACTAAAAAAGTCTGTTCCCAAACGAGGCCTAAGACATAGTTTGGTATGTGTTTGTTTTAGTCTAAAAGTTATTAAAAAAATTAAAAATCTTATAACTTATATCCAAAAGTCAAAGATTCATTTTTTTCTTTACATTTTACATATCTTTTCATAAAAATCAAAAAGTTATTCCAAACATACTAATTTTTTTTTTACCTCATATTTTAGTCAAAAAGTAAAAAAAATTACTAAAATAACCTGTTCTCAAACGAGATCTAACAATACTCTTAATCCAAATAAAAAATGCCTAAATGTCAATGTAAGTTTAGTTAAAGAGTCAAAGTCACATTCTATTTAATTACATAAATAATACTACAAAATTAGTATGGGTTTGAGGATTACATCCTAATGATTTAACTACTAAAGTATCAAAAACTATCAAAGCCATAACTTCATAGCAAGTTTCCTAGCCTTTGACATTAGGGTTTGATTATGTCATGTTCATGTCTTGATCAATAAACTTACATGATTAAGATGTGTTAATAATTAGATAAGATGTGCCATGCTTTCAGCAAGCATTTTCTATAATGTTTCCTACATACCAAACACATACACCGACTTAAGCCATTTGATTAAAGGAATAAATATTAGATTGACCAAACCCTCATACTCCATCTGATCCATGTTAACCCATCAAATAACCCTCATACTCCATGTTAACCCATTTGAAAGGTCATTCCCTCTCTCCAACTTTATAATCATCAGTTTATTTAAATTATTGGTTGCTTTATAAAATTGCAAGGGTAATACAAGAACACAAATAACACAAAAAGTAACATTGTCATAAACAGCTCTCTAATAAATTGCATCAAACAAGGTCAAAAAGCATCAAATTTGATGCATCTAAAAACATCATGTTTGATTCCATAATTTGATTGTATCTAAGCAGTGGTTAATATTGTTATTCTTAAAAGCATAATACATTAACACGAATTTTAAAAATAAAATTGTCAAAAATAACTCTAATAAATTGCATTAAATGGGGTCAAAAAGCATCAAATTTGATCCATCTAAAAAACATCACATTTTGATTCCATAATTTAGTTGTATCTAAGAATTGTTTAATATTGTTTTTACTTTAAGAATAAGACACTTTATATTATGTTTATATTAATTCGTCAATTATTTTTTTATCAGGAAAAAAAAAACTTTATTAATGTGCATAAAGATAGAATAGATAAACATACATCAATAAAAGGCATAGAGCAGAAGCATCATAGTTCAACTGACCGATCCCAACTAGACTGACAATTGTATTTAACTATTTAATATTGTTGTTACTTTAAGATGAAGACACATTATATTATGTTTATATTAATTCCTCAATTTATAGCACATATTGGAGAGTATTATCTGACTTAGAGAGCTCCTGAAACTCTGACCAAATCCCACAATTTACAACCACTTTTTGACATTCAAAGTGAGAATTTAAAATGATGAGTAAGGGCCAAGTAGCCTAATTAGCTCAACAAAACTTTAGTCATGTCAGTAAAATCATCTAGTTAAAAGTTCAATGAGAGTATAAGAAATATCAATTAGAGTACAAAGTCAACCTACATATGAGTGTTTGCCTATGGTATACCATCTCTCCCTCCTTGGAAGGGAAGCAATGATAAATGCAACTTTGAAAATCAAGAGATACTAACCTAAATTAATTGCGCTAGAGATTTATTATAATTATATGAATCCGAATATGTTCTCTCTTTTCATTACGTACCTTAAACCAACTTGCTTTTTTGACTTACATATATAGAGGCTTCGGCCTTATCTCATCGGTATCAAGTCTCAGCATTCATTAATCTCTCTCACTATCATGCCTAATTTTTATCTTATAATTATTTGAATCCAAATATGTTCTCTCTCTAATACATACCTTCAACCAACTTGCTTTATTGACTTAAGTATCATAAAGGCTTCGGCTTGCATAACAACAGTATTACGCCTTATCATTCATTAGTCTCACTCACTACCATGCCCCAATTTTTATCTAATAATTATATGAATCAAAATATATTCTTTTTCTCTCTCTTTTCTTTATGTAACTTCAACCAACTTGCTTTATTGACTTAAGTATCATAAAGGCTTCGGCCTACATAACACCGGCATCAAGCCTCATCGTTCATTAATCTCGCTCACTATTATGCTTAGTTTTTAATTCATCATAAACCTTCCCATTCTTCAAACATGTGTTGGCTAATTAAAGGGCTTTAACCATAATTAATAAATTTAACTTGTCCCCTAAGTTTCTTTGACACGGTTTTATTTTGAAATGCTTTATTTAAGTTTATTTATTTATTTATTTTTTTTTTTTGGTAATTTGAAACTCTATCAGATTTTATTTTAATTTATTCTCAATTGCTATATATTTGGGTTGACTTTTATATAACTCCCAGTATTAACAGTTTGTTTATTTGGTCAATTATTTTTTCATATATATTACAAAATTTATATATTTTCAAATACTAATAGGCAGAGCTGGAAGACAACAGCAATGCTGACATGGACAAACAAAAACAACAATAGCACAACTTTTAAAACTCCTCCAACTTTCAGAAAATTAAATGTAAATACACAACTTGAATTTCATTTTTATGAAATTAATTACCATATAATTAAGATGGAACTGATTCAACATTTCATGCAAGAGTAATGAATATAATATATTGAGATTTAAAATAATATTTCATTATAAAGACATTATTGTCTCTCTATAGAAATTTTGTAAAAATAATCTGTTGGACACACTGCTAGGCCTTATACTTTAATTAGTTTTATTTTGACCCTAATTTTTTTAAATTTGTCCAATATTGATTCAAATTGTTAGCATTTTTTTATATAAAAAATACATGTATGAGTGGCATGTGTCATGCTTTTAGAAATAAAATTATAAACTTGACCAATTCAGTAACTTAATCTCAACCAATTAAGTGATCATTTTCTATTAAAATCCTGAACAACGTTTTCAATTGGATAAAATTGACGTAAAATCTAAAACTAAAGGTCAAAATTGAGCTAATTAAAAGTGTAGGGACCAAAATGACACAAGTGTAAAAATATTAAGACTACCAGTATAATTTAGAGGGATGCTATTTGCCCTTACCTTTTGACTTTGGCCCCTCCATTTCTTTGAACCCCGACCTGGCAAAAAGTCCCTCCTTTTTTTTCTTTGAATCTCTACCTTAGTACCAACTATACCTTTAACCCCAAACCCTAGCCCTCACTCCCAACCACCACCTTTGGCAGCTCACTCACCAGAGCCCTCACTGCTGGCAGTCCTATCATTGTCGCCGCCTTTCTCTTTCTTTTTCCCTTTTCCTTCTTCTTCACTCCACTGCCTCCTCTTCTTTTTTTTTTTTCTTCTTCTTCTTCTCATCGCAACCCAGATTGCCGCTGCCATTTCTGAAAACCCTAGGGCTAGGGTTAGGGTTAGGGTTTTGAGAGAAGGTGAGAAAGAAGAAGAAGATTGTTAGGGATTGAGATCGAAGTCGGACTCGACGACCATGATGGTGAGGAGTTCGTGATGATGAGACAACCATGAGCCCAGAAGAAGAAGATGGTCGGACTCGATGGCTTGGCGGTGAGGAGTTCACGATGGCGGGACGGCCACGGACCTAAAAAAAGAAGAAGAAGAATAAGAGAGATAGAGGAATGGAAGGGGATCGTGGTGGTGTGAGGGTGATTGAATCTGCTAAAGAAGAAGAAGACGAAGAAGAAGAAGAAGACGATGAAGAAGAAGAAGAAGAAAAAAAAGAAGAGATGGGGGAGGCTGCCAGCCAGAGTGGAGGTGGAGGTGGAGGTGGAGGTGGAGGTGGATGGTTAGGATTAGAGGTAGGGTTAAGGTTGGAAGGTTAGAGATGAGTAAAAATGAAAATTGGTGTTAGGACAAAATTATAATAAAAAAAATAAAAAAATATGGGGGTCCAAAGGAAAAAGGTAGGTGCTGATATCAACACTCATAATTTGTCCTAATTTTTTTCTTTCAAGTAAAGTTGGCAACCCTTTGAACCATGCATATTTCATTACATAGTTCAGAAATAATGCATGAAAGGTAACAAAAACATGCAATAGACAATCACAAAAAAGAAAAAAGAAAAAAAAAAGTAAATCATATTTCACTTCCTTTTACTTTATTTGAAATTTCGGGTGAAAATTTTACAATTTCAGTCAAAGCATGAAGGCAGAGTATTCATAGGCGTACTATAAAACATGTACGAGCTTCTTCTAGTGGAAAAATAAAATTCAATGAAAATTCAGTTCATCCGATACGTATACGTTATGGACATCTAAGTTCTATAAATTTGTATGTAACTATTGAAAGTAACACCATAAAAAGAAAAAAAAAAAAGAAAGAAAGAAAAACTATTGAGAGTGAAGATATTATACATAATGTGAATATTCTATCGAAAAGTTTTGACATCCATCGTAGAAGAGATGAATGAAAATTCATCATGTAACTATCCCGTGATTAAGTGATCTAGAGTGACAAAGTGGTATTAAATTAGGTAATGTAACAATCACATATCTAATTTTGGTTGAATTTAATAGTAATCATTGATGGGGATGGTTGACATTATGACCTTACACCAAAAGTGTACTGTTTTTAGTTTGTATGATGTCAAAACCTTATTATAGTCATTAATCACACATCATTGTGACATTACACAAAAAGTGTATTGTTTTTAGCTTTTACCATTTCAAAACCTTATTATAACCATAGTATGGAAAGTCCTTTCCTTAAAAGTCCTTTTTTTCTTTTTCTTTTTCTTTTTTTTTTTGAGTTTCAAATATCACATGATCATATATCCAATCATTAATGTTTTATAACTTTTTTTTTTCATCATTATTTCTAATTTTTAAATCATATTAGCATATAACATTTTGTTATTAGTTGACTAATGGAGAGAGGGGGATGGAATCCGGTGCTTAGAAGAAGAAAAGTGGGAAACCAAGGTAGTCGAGCTATGGATGGTGGGTTGTACACCATCTTTGTGGATGAGTTACCAAACTCTATGGTCCCGAAAAGTCTGTCCACTCTATTTAGTAAGTTTGGAATAGTCAATGACGTTTTCATCCCAGCAAAAAACAGACAAGAAATGAGGTCAAGGTTTGGTTTGTAAGGTATAATTGCAAGGTTGTAGCAGATATGGCAATGTAAAAGGCTGATAGATTATGGTGTGATAACAAGGCACTGAAGGGAAAGAACGCAGAGTACAAAAACGGCAAGCATAAACAACCTTTGCATAAAAACAGAGGAGGTGAAAGGACAAAGCAGCACCAACAAAGAAACTTCATACAGCAAAGGGTGGAGAGTACAAGTATACGATCGTATGTAGAAGTTGTACAGAAGAGAGGCTTCCATGAGAAGGCAAAAATAGTTGTCAATATGTAGCTTAAATTATTTTTCTCCTTTAATAAGTTCAAGAAAGAGTTTGAAAGAAGAGAAATGAAGGAAGTAAGAGTCAGAAATGAGGGTGGAAGATTAGCATTACTAACTTTCAAATCAGAGCAGCATAGGAAAGAAGAAAGATCCCGTATAGAAGAATGGATCTTTGAATGGTGTGAATCCATATCAAACTGCTAAAAAGGAAAATATATAGCATAAGAAAGGTGTGTGCGGATTACTTGTCTGAGAGTTCCATTTAATTTGTGGAGTATTAACACCTTTAGAGATATTGGAAACCTATGGGAGGAAGTCATTCAATTTGATGAAGATATTAATAGCCATGAATCCTTTCAGCTTGGAAGGGTTAGAGTAGTCACATCCATATTCGATTTCATTAATACAGTGATAAATTTAGAATGCAATGGTAATGTTTTCCCAGTTCGAGTGTGTGAAGATCTTCTAGTATCAGTCACCCCATGCCATTGTCAATGCAAAAGCCAAGAGGATGAGACTTGTGATTTCAATGCTCAGGAGGAGGTAGATCAATTGTCAAAAAATAATGAAGGAGGTAAGGAAGATGATAATCATGCATTTGCAAGAAAGAAGGATTTGATAAGAAAAGATGGTGTGGTAAGCAAAGACAAGGACACGGTGGTCGAAGAATCAAAAGAGAAGGAAGGAAGTAATGAGTAGTTATCAGTCTCAACCGTAAAAGATACAGAGTGTGATCTGGGAAACACACATGTTAGAGGTGGTTAGAAGGAGGATGGTTTGGAATAGTTGGTAAGTCCAAGAAAAGAGGTGGCTAATGAAATTCAAATAGTTGAAGGTCATATTTGTACTTCTGGGTTCTTGAGTATCAGTAGGCCAAAAGGTATAAAGCCCAATACAAATCTTGAGGTGGTATTGAATGGAGCTCAATTTGGGACAGTGATTGATGGGCCCATCATTGCGGCTTCCAACTTGAGTGATTATGTGGCCCAAACCCAGGAAAGACCAATTGTTATTCAACCTGCTCAGGTAAAAGAGAATGAGAAAAGTAATCCATCAAAAATGTGTATGGCAGTTCAAACAGGGAAGAATCGAAGTAGGAAGAAACGAACTGGGTTGAGGAACAAGGCAAAGCAAAGTAGAAATCAAGCTAACCAAAAGGGTGTTATGTTCAGCAAGAATGGAGCCATTTTTAGAGCAGCAACAACTACAATTTCACTATCACTTTCACAGGGTAATACTTCAAGAAAAAGGAGGAAGTTGTTAAATGAAGCACAAGCCACAATGCAAGTTGGGAAAATTTTAGGTCTGAATAGTGAAGGGAATGAGAAGGAGGTGGTAAGCAAAATTATTGAACTTGAAGAGAATGACCTAGGAAGATTTGAAGGTGAGCGTGTAACTCCCTTAGCCAATTAGGGTGCAAGCTAGGGGGCCAGGAGGAATGATAGAAGTTTTCTTATGAAGATCTTATCTTGGACTGTTAGAGGTCTGAGAAGACCTGAGAAGAGGAGGAAAATCAAGAGTATGGTTAGAGAAAGGAAGATTGATGTACTTATGCTGCAAGAGACAAAGAGATGCAGTGTTGATGTAATCTTTACTAAGTCGTTATGGCCATGGGAAGATATGGACTTCATGGAGGTGGGTGCTGTGGGTAGTGCTGGTGGCATTCTATGTTTATGGAATCCAGTCATTTTTTAGTTAAAAGAGTGTTGCAGTAATATAAAATTTATCTTATTGTTAGGTATGGCTCAAAACTCCTTTGATTGCGTATTGATAAATATATATGCTCCAAATGTTGTTGAGAGAAGAAAATAACTATGGGACTCTTTGTCTAGATTAAAGACTTTTTACCCAAATCCTTGGTGTATTGGTGGGGATTTTAATGAGATTAGATTTCTAAGTGAAAGAAAATGGTGTAGTAGAAGGGAGAGGGGTATGAGAGAGTTTAATGTGTTCATTGATCAAATGGAATTGAGTGATATTCCAATGCTTAGTAGAAGATTTACATGGTGTAATGCACTGGATGGGGAGAGGTGGAGTAAGATTGATAAGTTCTTGTTAGATACCATTTGGTTGGAAAGATGGGCTTGCCAAGAACCATTTTAGACCACTGCCCAGTTTTGTTAAAAGAGGATGAGAGGGATTGGGGTCCAAAACCTTTATAAATTCTTGGTCTAATCATCCTAAGTTTATGATTGAAGTGAAGAAAGTTGGAAGGAATCACAAGCCACAGGTTCGGCAAGTTATAGATTGATGAGAAAGTTTTATAATCTCAGAGCACATTTGAGGAGATGGAATAAAGATGTGTTCGGTAATTTTGATAATCAACTCAAGTTAATTGAAGATGAATTACATGGGTGGGATTTGAAGACAGAAACAAGATCCTTAGAGGAATCAAAGATTAGGAGAAGAAAGGAAATTCGTGGCATCGCATCTAAACTCAATAGAACAAGAGAAAGCATGTGGCTCCAGAAATCCAGGTTGGCTTGGCCTCAAAATGATGACAAGAACACCAGATTTTTTCACTTGATGGCAAATAAAATGCAAAGGAAAAATCTATTAGACTCATTAGAAGAAAATGGAGTAAGGCTTGAAGAACCACAACAAATCAAACAAGCAGTGGTCAGACATTTCAACAAGCTATTTTCAGAAGATTGGTGTATCATGCTAAAACTTTCAGGTCCTTTACAGACTATTAATAACAGGGAAGTTGAGGCTTTGGAAGCAGAGTTCACAGAAGCGGAGATTTGGTCTGCTATGCAAGATTGCGATAGAAATAAGGCCCCTGGGTCAGATGGTTTTAACTTAGCAAGTATTCAGAAATGCTGGAAGGTCATGAAAGGGGAGGTTGTGCAGTTTGATCAGGAATTTCACGCTAATGGGCAACTACTAAAAGGGGTTCATAGCTCTTTCATAGCTCTGGTACCTAAAAAGGACAACCCTGTGGGTTCGGGGGATTATAGACCAATTAGTTTAGTGAGTTCAGTGTATAAAATTTTGTCAAAGGTGTTGTCCAAAAGGCTTAAGAGTGTACTACCATGTGTTATAAGTGATGTACAATCAACATTTTTGGGAGGTAGATATTCTTGATGGTGTGTTAATAGCCAATGAAATAGTGGATTGGTGGAAAAGGTCAAAGAAAAAAGAGGTTACTGTAGACACCCCATTTTGATTGGCTCTAAGACTTGGGTGTTTTTTTTTTATTACCCTATGATGACAAAACAAGAAGGTGTTTCTTACAAAATTCTCAATAAGAAAACTTAGAATTTGAGCCCTGTTTCCAAACCTAAATAGCCATAAATTACCTTTCCAAGGAAATATTCTGACCTCACGATTGCGTCCAGAATGGTTCGTTTAGCTAGGATCAACCTTTGCTGCACTTTCGGGGGGCCTCACTGAAAAATTCTTCCAAAATCTAGGTTACAACACAATTATTTGAAACTTCTAGGCCAAATTATAATTTTCAAAACTCAAGGAATATTCTGTTATGTAAGGGAATATTCTATTAAGTCGGGGAATATTCCATCCATATGCAGAATATTCTGTCAATATTGACTATGACGCTGACGTGGCGGTCTTGTTGACGTGGCATAACTGGATTGGTCCGTGTTGATGATGTGGCGATGACATGTCTTTACCCAAAAAGAAAAGAAAAAGAGAGAAATAAGAATGATGGTGAAGGGGTTTAAACTCCTAACCTAAGACTCCACATCTTAAACCTTAACCACTCTGTCAAAGCATTACACTGTGTTATATTTCCCCCAAATAATATTTGACTGTTTCATAATCACATCCCACCATCCCTACTCATCATCCACTTTCATAATCACACCCTACCATCCCCACTCACCATCCACTTTCATAATTACACCCCACCATCCCCACTCACCATCTACTTTCATAATCACATCCTACCATCCCCACTCACTATCCACTTTCATAATTACACCCCACCATCCCCACTCACCATCTACTTTTACAATCTCATCCCACTATCTCCATTCACCATCTACTTTCATAATCACATCTCATCATCCTAACTCATCATCTACTTTCATAATCACACACCACCATCACCATTCATCATTCACCTTCATGATACATAGTCCCCCCTATTAACTCCATTATCTTCCAAAAAATGCTCCACTTTATCTTCCACTTTGTCTTCCACCATTGCCGACTTGCATTGGCTATATAATGAGAGCTCTAGTCTTAAATTTGGGGATGAATTTTGAAAAAGAGAAGTGTAGGGAGAGAATGCTAAAATTGTGTTAGAATTTGAAAGAAACGAAAGTCTTAAAAACAAGAGAGTTATCTTGTCAAACTAGTGAAGTTACATAGCTCTTACATCTTATCTTCCTTTGTCAAAACCACTCAAAGCCTTAATCAAAGATAGAGTATTCTTGCCAAGAAAAAAGTGATCATACCCTTGTTCAAAATCGTCATTCCAAGCTCAAATTCTAGTTTCGAATTGGGGATTGAGAACACACTTCCTAAACTTGAGGGTGATCAAGAGGAAATTTGGAAATCAAGAAGTTCAATCTTTCTTTGGAATGTGAATTTCCAGTCTTTCATTTTCTTATATTTTCAATATGATATTTATTTTCTTGCTTCTTATTTTAGAGTGTTTTGTTATAATCCAAGTGGTTTGTTTATCTCATATTTATTTTTATACTTTATATTTTATAGTGTGTTGTTGTAATTCAAGTGGTTTGTTTAGCTCATAATTATTATTATTATTATTATTTGCTTATTTGCTTGCTCTTATTTTATATTATTTGTGTTGTAAACTAACCGGTAGTGGTTAGTTGAGTCACCTACATATTTGTTGTTTGTTCCTTTCCTTAGTTTCGCAACAAGACATGTTTTGCTCGACCTAGTTAGCCGGCCGGCCTAATTGGCCGGTCGGTTAAGTTCTTTCGGACAAGATGGCGTAATCTCCCAATATTAACCAATGTCCACCGACGGTTCCAAGGAACTTGAAGCTTTTATTTTGTTTATTTTTATTTTGAGTGTTTTGTGAGGTTTTATTTTATTTTATTTCAATATTCCCTAATCTCTCTCATTTGGTCTGTAATTATTTATTCAAAGTGTTGTAATAATTTCCCGCCCCATTGCTTTCTATCCCGTTCTTTACTTGCTTTCCTTATTTGTGGATATGCATCATGTTTATTTATTTTTATTTTTTTATTATATCCTTGCTTTGCATCCATGTTTCATGCATCTTGATTCAGCTATCAAATCCTATGTGATTATGTACGTTACCTCATGTTCTTGAGATGATTCACATGTCATATCTTAGAAGCCAAATTTTTAGTTGTATCTCATGAGTGAATTGCATTAGGATTTTGTATATAAAATCATGCATGATTTACTAACTTTGCTTTGCAGCTTGTTCGCGGGATGTCAAACATGTAAGTTTTCATACTTTAGCATCTCGTTTGTGTGTGTTTTTCTTATTACGTTTAAGTATCCTACTATGTGGGTACTTGCTTACTTGATATAACTGTATGAATGCTAGTGGATGGAGATTGTGTCACTTAATTTGGAATAATGTTGATTTTTTTTATGTTTGTAAACTCAATTTATTTGGGTTGTACATTTTCAAAACTCTTTCAAAATACGTGAAATCAAATTATTCCAAAATAAATGGCATAGTCTATACTTGTATGCTTTACATAGTAATTTTTAAGATTTATTAAATAATCAAAATATGAACATATAAAATAAATAAAATTCATATCATGGTTTAGTAAAGACTGGTCTTTTGATCAGGCGAGTGGCGGTGCTCAATTAATGACCTTCCCTTCTCATACCTAAGGTTCCAAACCGAGACAATTTTGGTTATGACAAACAATGGCCTTGGCACGAGTCATGGGTTTCCTAATTTTCCAAAAATATTAGGTGGTGACTCTAAGCTCTAATGACGCAATCCATTTATGGCAAAAAGTTTTGCAATAAAATGGATTTTCTAAAAGTTGTCAGATTTGGAGACTCATCTATGTTTCATATTGCACTAGTGAAACTAGATTAAAGAGATCAAGGGCCCGAACTGTTTAACGCGCACAGGTACCCCCCGGGCATGTTACAGTTATCCCAAAGTTAGATTTTGACAAAGCTTATGACTCAGTGAATTGGGAGTTCTTATACTTTATGATGAGAAATTTGGGTTTTGGTGAAAAATGGATTAGGTGGATGAAGTCCTGCATTTTAACATTAAAGGTGTCAGTTCTAGTTAATGGCTCACTATGGCTTGACTTTTCGTGTTCCTTTTAGAAGATGACTATCCCCACAGTTCGGATTGTCGTGGTTCTGAATCTGATTTTACAAAGTGCAATGTGAAACAGTGAAAACACAAAAGAGTCCAAATTCGGCGATTTGTTTAGAAAATCGATGTTTAAATCAAATGTCAAAAATGGACTACTTTGCCAGATTTCAGAGTCGCCACCTAAATATTTTTGAAAAATTTGAGAAACCCGAGACTCGTGCCAAAGGCCACTTATCCGTCATCACCAAAGTGTCTTGGTTCAGGAACTTAGGTACGAGAGGGGAATGTCATAAATTGAGCATCCCACTCGCCCGATCAAAGATCAACCTCTGCTAATCATGATGTATTTTTTATTTACATTATATACTCTTGTTCTGATTTATTAGCTATTTTTACTATGTGACGCACACAAGTATAGACTAATTTGTCAAAAATTAAAACATTTGATTTCGTGTTTATTTTTGAAAATAGTTTGTGAATATGCCATTTGAAAAAGTGGGCTTAAAATGGACATTAATCAAATTGTCCCAATCCAAGCAACTAGCCTTCATCCATAAGCATTCAAATAGGTATATCATTTAAGCAATTAGCCTCATGGAAATATGCTTGGCATGGCAACACAAACATTCGATGCAAGATACTAAAACTCAAAATTGCTCACCTAGTACTCCGAGCCAAAACAAAGAAAAATAATTAGAAAAATATGCATGCCCCTCATTAATGCAATATGACTAATGCAACGCACACATTATGTATTTTTTAATAGGCTCGGCTATGAACATGGCATATGATTTCATTCAAGACATGCGATAAATCATGTATTTAAGCAATGAATTTGAACATTGATATTGGATTAGCATGATGAGCTGAACCTTGGATGCATGCAAGGCAATTTATGCAAAACATAAGAATGCTAATTTGAAAAATGATGTTCTATACTAACCATCGTAAGTTGGAAGACCTACAATTTATTACATGTTGGCCCTCGTGCAAGAGGGTGCGAATCAAAGTCCGAAAGTTTGAATTAAACTAATTATTACAAAATCGAATAAATAAATAAGTAAAGAATTAACTAGCTAACTACTCAATTACAACAAGGATAATAATGAGAAAAAAGCTAGCTATCTAAGTTATTTAACTATAACAATTACAAATGAACAATAATAATAATTACAACACTAATAATTAACAAGACTAATTGTAACAATAATAATAATAATTACAACAATACTTGGAGCATTAATTTACAATAATGATGTAAGCAAGGATGCATAAGGGTTACATGCACAATGTCGAAGAACAGCTCTGTCTGCCCAGGCCTGCTCTGTTTCACTTTCAGCCACTACCATCTATTTGCCGCAAAACATACTGCTGACCGGCCGGGGCCTAAATAAGGCCGGTTGTACCTTAATTTTATGCAAAATCCTATTTTGTGCTCTGAAGTGACAACAGTGCAGACAGAGTTATTCTGAACTCTATTTGTCCATCTCCCACTTCTCTGTCATGGGAAAGCCTCGAGAGAAGGTTAGAATCGTTTCCAAAACCATCAATGAGCAAGTTGATTGCTTGACAATTTTGGATACAATTTGGACAAAATTCAATAAATGCAATGAACAACAACCACTCTTCTCTCCTATCATAGAATGAACTCAAAGAGGGAGGTAGAGACATTTCAACGTTCATCAAAACATCATGAATTGATGTAAGACAACCCTTGACATAGTAGGTTTGGCATAACGTCCGGCCAAATCCAAGCAATATAACTCATTTTCTTTATATGGGTTAGTTTATTTTAAGCCAAATTCATTAGCCTTTTCCATTCTTTAATCCATTAAGTCCAAGATGATTGTTACGTCCACTAAAGATTACGTCCACTAAGTAAGAAATATGTCCAATGGGAAGTGATTATTAACAAGAAAAAGAGACTACGCCGTTGACAATGAACCTCCGTAGAGATTAAGCCATTAAGCATAGATCTTTAGTTCATGTTTTGAATGACCGTCAACCAATTGAAAGAACTCTCAAATGAAAGAAATGAATGGCAAGTTAATTATTAAAATGAGATTCTTAAACATGGAAATTATTTAAGGAAAAGCTTAGAACAATATGTAACAAGTCATATATGCAAACTTATGAGACAACAAGCAAACTAATCAAAGCATGAACTATTTAAACAACCTAGAACAGCCCAAAAATAGCCTTCGAGAGATGAAAAATAGTGACTCAAAATGCATGAAATGAGTCTAAAAAGCTAAACAACAAAGAGAGAAAACAAGGCTAGTATGCAAGAACAAAGAGGTGTGGCTAACCCCTCCACTTTTGAAACTTCAAAGCATGACTTTTAGCCTCTTTTTAACTCTGAAAATCAATGTAGATAGCAAAGAAAAAGAGTGTAAAAACAAGGGTTTGAGCTATAGGTGAAGGTGTAAGAAAGAGTATTAACTCTCTCTACTCTTTGGTAGCTCTCCAAACCCAAACTTAAACACTTAAAGGGAGATCAAAACAACACAAGACTACAAGAACTAGATAGTAAATGAAACAAATGAAAGCAAGAGAGGATATAGCAAGCTTATACCTCTTAAAAAAGGTAGCTCTTTGTTTGTGAATCAAACTAAGTCCAAACACACCCTCAAGCTTGAATTATGCTGCTCAAGGCTCAACCAAGGTTCCTAGGCTAAGGTGTGAAGGTGTATATGGTGTATGGATATAGGTTCAAGGTGGTAGGCTTGCTCAAAGGTTACTTGCAAAAGAAGAAGGAACTCTCAAGAAGGTGTATAGGCTTTCTAGAAAATTTTCAACCCTCAAAACAGAGATACAATTTCGTTTTTATATAATTTGAGCAAGAGGGGTTGTAAATATCTTCAAAAATGGACAGCTGGCAGGCTCCCGCTCAGAAAAGTGTTTCTCGCTACTAAGGCACGGCCAGCCCTCAATGAGGCATGGTCAGCCCTCAATGTAATCTCCTGTTTTTCTGCTTTAGACTCAGCATAGGGTGGTACAATGTGTAAAAATGGATTTCTTGGGTATAATCAATGGGAATATGAGAGGTTTGGGATTGCTTTAGAGTTTAAACATGGCCCATTCATTGAGACCTCGAACCATGCACAACACCACTTTCATTATTGAGTGTACCGGACAAAGTGCTTGAGCCTTGCGTGCAATCAAAAATGGGGTGTCTACACTCACCAACTAAGGAGTTTTCACCACAAAAGGGGTTGAGACAAGGGGATCCCTTGTCACCATTCTTGTTCAACATCGTAGTAGAGGGTCTGAATATTTTGTTGGAAATAGCTAAGGAAAGAGGACTGATTAGATGGGCTGTTGTGGGACCTAATGAAATGAGATTTTCTCACCTTCAATTTGTTAATGATAGTATAATTTTCTGTGAGGGTGATTAGGAGGAAATATTAACAGTTAAAAGAATTTTGAGGTGCTTTAAGTTGATGTCAGGACCTAAAATCAACTTCCATAAGAGTATTGTGTGTAGGGTTGGTATTCAAGATTCAACAATTAAGGAGCTGGCTAAAAAACTTAATTGTCTTACTCAAAAGTTGCCAACTAAGTATCTAGGCTTACCTTTTGGGGCCAATCCTAGAAGGAAGAACACTTGGCAACCAATACTGGAGATATGTAACGGTGAAACTTGGTGTATGGAAGAGAAAGATTTTGTCTTTTGCAAGTAGACTTACCTTGATCAAATCAACTCTCTCAAGCTTGCTAACTTATTACCTCTCTATCTTTAAAATATAGTAAAGTTAACTGAAAAGTTACAAGCAACATTTTTATGGGGTAGGTCAGAAGTTAAGAAGAAGGTTTATTTAGTTAATTGGAATGAGGTGTGCAAGAGTAAAAGCCAAGGAGGTTTGGGGGTGACAGATTTAGCTGAAATGAATGCCTGTTTACTACTCAAATGGTGGTGGAGATATGGGAGTGAAAACAAGGCTCTATGGAAAAAAGTAGTGAGCAACATGTATGGATTGAAAGGTGGCAGTTGTATACCATCACAAGAGTTTGGATTATGATGCTCAAGGCTCAACCAAGGTTCCTAGGCTAAGGTGTGAAGGTGTATATGGTGTATGGACATAGGTTCAAGGTGGTAGGCTTTCTCAAAGGTTGCTTGCAAAAGAAGAAGGAGCTCTCAAGAAGGTGTATAGGTTTTCTAGAAATTTTTTAACCCTCAAAACAAAGATACAACTTTGTTTTTATAGAATTTGAGCAAGAGAGGTCATAAATATCTTCAAAAATAGACAGCTAGTGGGCTCTCGCCCAAAATAGTGTTTCTCGCTACTAAAGCATGGCCGGCCATCAATAGCCACGGCCGACCCTCAATGAGGCACGGCCAAGCCTCAATGTAATCCCTTGTTTTTCTGCTTTAGACTCAGCACAAGGTAGTACAATGTGTAAAAATGGATTTCTTGGGTATAATCAATAGGAATATGGGAGGTTTGGGATTGTTTCAGAGTTTGAACATGGCCCCTTCGTTGAGACCTCAAACCACACACAACACCACTTTCATCATCGAGTGTACCGGGAAAAGCACTCGAGCCTTGCGGGCAGTCAAAATGGGGTGTCTACAGTTGCCCCTCTTTAACAGAGCTCGATGGCATAAAGTGACGTGAGTGAATGCCAAAGCCTAGAGACAACCCATTTGACGAGGCCACAAGTCTTGGGCAAGAAATCAAGACATAAATGCAAAGATTGAACTTGAGGGCAAAATGCAAAAATGAAATGCAACAAATAACTTATGATCATGCAATGAAACAATGCAATGAAACATTCGAATGTATATAAAGCAATGAAACAACGCTACAATCTAAACAAGAATGCAACATTTGAATGAAAATGCAAATCAAAATAAAACAACCTCGCCGTGTCTCACACGAAAAAAAGTGAATAAACAAGCACATCTCACCTGGAAAGGACAAAGAAAGCACAAACCAAACTATGTCTCACTTAGAAAGGATGTAAGAAAATGCAGACCTAACTACGCGTCGCGTAGGAAAGGTGAAGGGCGACGTAACCATCGAGCGCACTTGAGGTTTCAACTGAGATCCTAACGTGTCTCACGCGATAAGAGGCAGGGTGGTATGAACAAACAGGCGCACTTGTTGTTTTTAACCGAAACAAATAATCCTAATGCGTCCCACGCGATAGGAGGAAGGATTGGTGTGAACGAACAGGTGCACCTATCATTTTTAACCGAGATAAGCAATCCTAATGCGTTGCACGCAAGAGGAGGAAATATGGTATGAACACTGGGCGCACATGATGTTTTTAACCGATTTGGACAATCCTAATGTGTCGCACGCGAGAGAAAGAAAGATTGGTGTGAACGAATAGGCGCATCTATCATTTTTTAACCAAGTTGAACAATCCTAATACATCGCACACGAGAGGAGGAAAGGTGATGTGAACACTGGGCGCACCCGATGTTTTTAACCGAGGTAAACAATCCTAACCCGTCACACGCAAGAGGAGAAAAGATTGGTGTGAACGAACATCCGCACCTATCGTTTTTAACTGAGATGAACAATCCTAACGTATCGCACGCGAGAGGAGAAAAGGTGGCGTGAACACCGGGACACGCCCAATGTTTTTAACCAAAGTAAGCAATCCTAACGCGTTGCACGTGAGAAGAGGAAAGATTGGTGTGAATGAACAGGCACACCTACCGTTTTTAATCAAGATGAACAATCCTAATACGTCGCACGCGAGAGGAGGAAATATGGTGTGAACATCAGGGCACGAGGTAAGCAATCCTAACGCGTTGCACGCAAGAGGAAAGATTGGTGTGAACGAACAGGTGCACCTGTCATTTTTAACCGAGATGAGCAATCCTAATGCATCGCACGCGAGAAAAGGAATGATTGGTGTGAACGAACAGGCGCACCTGCCATTTTTTAACCAAGATGAACAATCCTAACGCATCGCACGCAAGAGGAGGAAAGTTGGTGTGAACACTGGGACATGCCCAGTGTTTTTAACCGAGATCAGCAATCCTAACGAGTTGCACGCGAGAGGAGGAAAGATTGATCGAGATAAGAACAAAAAAAATTTCAGAATTTGGTAAAATGAAACTAATTCCCCTCCCCCCCACCCCGGATGGCCTCAAAAAACACAGTCCATGGAGATAATTCAAATCAAGACACTAGGCATAAATGTGAATTAGAAGTAAACACGAATTCTACACAGAGACACATAAGACCAAAACAATCAATGCAAAATAGTAAAGTGAACGCCAATTTGTAGACACCCAATTTTTTATTAATCTTAAGACTTGCGCGCTACTGATTGTTTATTTGGTGATAAAAGTTGTGCAGTGCAAAGGCTTGATTTCTTTGGCAAGAGGAAAGTCAAATCCCAACCTTACACCCCATTTTCGACCAAAACTATTTCGAATGATTTTGAGACCTTAAAACCCTCTATTTCAAAATATGTTTGAAAAAGTTCCTACGATGTTCCGATGCTCGCATTTTGTTAAATGTCGCGCTTTTCGGTAAACTGAGCAAGGACAAAGTAGAAATGAATGAAAGAGAGATAAAATCTCTGAAAAATCTTTCAAAACACCTTATTTATGGGTTTGAAGTTGAAGAAAAGATGAGAGGAGAGAAGAAAACTAGTTTGGGAGAAGTTCGACATGAATCCGGGTAGGATCGAAACTGAGTGGCTTCACTAAAATAGGAATAAATCTTAGCACACTTGGAATTTTGATATGAAGCTGCCACCATTGGAAAGCTTACTTCCGGGGCTTCAATTTGGACATGAGAATGACCTGCAAAGGAGTCCAGATGAAAGAGTTATGCCCATTTGAAGTTAGACCTGGAAAACAAAATTTTCTACCGGCCATGGATAATTCATGCCAACCATCAATGATCCCCTGCCGGCCACCAGTGATGACCAGGTGGCCAACAATGTCAAAAATCAAATTTTTTTGCAGATCATTTCCCTCCAGCTGTTCCACACAACCTCCAGCTGTCCCATATTCAGATATTTCGACCTTGAGCTTTTGTTTTGCTATATATGGAGCTTATATCTCACATATGGGAGGGTAGAAAGATTTTGAGAGCTTCTCACACTAAAATCCCTCTTTGTCTCTACAATTTTCAGAGCTTAATCTCTGTCTCTCTCTCTAGAGTTCACTCTCTCTTGCCCTTTTGTGCATGAAAGCTTAGATACACCATACTTTTGCATACACATCCTTGATCAAACTTGACCACCATTGGGCTGAGATTCCTTGGGACTTTGTTTGAGCTCCAAAAGGTGGTTTTGGCTCAGATTTTGGGTTGGTTTTGCTGCTGTGCTTCAAGGGTAAGCACTTCTCCCTTTTAAGCTTGTTTTGCACACTTGCTTCACCATCTTTTTTTCCATTGTTTTGGACTATTTTGGGGCTGGTTTTCAAATACAAAATACTCTGTTTTTATGGTTTAAAAATGGTGGTTTAAGCCTTGTTTGGCTAGGGGGTGTTTCCTCCCTTTTGCTCCTTGGCTTGTAAGGCCTTTTGAGCTATCTTTCAAGGCCTTTCAAAACAACTTTTCATGGCCTTTTAACCACTGAAATCCATAGATTTTTCAGTGGTAAAAACCCTATTTTAAGGTCCCAAATAGGAGAGGGTGGTCCCCTCTCCTCTTGTCTTGCTTGCTTGTCATGTTGGCCTATCAAATGAGCATGTGTTTCTACTTCTTTGTGGCTTTGTTCAAGAATATTTTTGTGACGTTTCAGACCTGCCATAACTCTATTTTTGGTTGTCTTGGTCACCTCTTGTATGCTTCTTATACTTGTAGTGTAATCCTACTCGTAGCCTTGCAAAGTAACATGTCTTTGTGCTTTGAATTTTCTTAGTTCAAGCATGTTTTTAGCGATTATTTGGCATGTCATAACTCTGATTTGTGTTGTTTTGGTTGCCTCTTGCATGCTCCTTGCACTTGTAGCGCAATTTTGGTTCACTAGCCTAGCATGTTTGTTGTTTTAGTCTATTGATCTAGCATGTGTATGCTCTACTCCAGCACATTTTTGGCTTTGATTTAATGTGCTTGAGGTCTGATTTAAGTGGTTTTGGTCATGCATGTTTGTCTTTACATAGCTATAGTGTATTTGGCTTTGTTAGCCTTGCACTTTGGGACCCCTAGCATGTCATATTTGAGCTTTTGCATGTTATGGCTTCATTTGATATGTAATTTCAGAGCTTATATCTTTGTCATACTTCTACTTAAATCACTCTTTTAATGGCTTTGAGAGTTGTGCCTTTATGCCTTGTTTATGGGCCAATACATGAGTATGCATTTCTTGCTATTTGAGATTCAATTCCAGCATATTGTAGCCTCTGATTTAGCATGATTAAGCTCTGTCCAGAGTTGGTTTGGTTGTTTGTGCATTGTATTGCATGCCTCTTGTGTAAAGCCCTTGACTAGCTTTGAGTTCTAAGGACCCTAAATGCTATACTTTTGTTTGCATGATATGGCATCATTTGTCATGTAAATTCAGAGCATTTATCATTGTCTCACTCTCACACATATCACTCTTTCATTGTGTTTAAGAGTTGAGCTTTGTGCCTTGCTTGCGAGCCATAAGTTGGGCATGCTTTTCTTGCTTCTTGTGCTTGAGTTTCAGCATGTTTAGGCCATTGATTTGGCATGTTCTAGGTCTGTCCATGGCTGGTATGATCATTTGAGCATTATATTGCATGTCTCTAGTGTTGTGTCCTTTACTAGTTTCATCATTTTAGTCCCTTAACATGTTATGCACGCGTTGTTTACATGTTAGAGTCTTGTGTTTCATGCCAAGTGTAGCATGTTGTTTGCATTGCACGATGTTCAACCAAACGTTATGTTGAACACAAGGTGGATTGGCCCACTTCATACTTGAAGTTATGAAAGTGAGCCAATCCCCTTTGTCCCTGTTGCTTTTGATCATCCATGAGGAGGTAATGGATTTAGAGTCTCGTTTGCATTGCATTTATTGAATTTGTGCAAGTTGGATCTTTGGCCATCATGCATTGAGATGCTTGATTGATGGTCTTGGATCCAATGGTGCCTCTCCCTTGATGTTTTGAGGTGATATGGAGTGGCATAGTACGTACATGCCCTTGGGAAATCCTCAATTTCCTCTGTTTTGTGCTCTGTTGCAGCTTGGTGTCACAGCACACCAGTGGCCGGCAGTTCTTCATTTTTGGCCGGCACCCTTTTATCTGTGGCCGGCAGTGTACATCCTTGGCTGGCAGTAGGGTTAGCAACAACTATTCATGGCTGGCAGGCCACTGGTGTACTCCCCAACACTATTTTGGTAAGTTTCAGCAGCAAGCATTGGAAGACACCCTGCAAACAAAGCCTCAAGAGAGCAACTGGAGAGCTTTTCGGGGCGGCAACCAGCATGCATCCTCTTCTTCTTCAAACAGAGTTAGAGCAGCTTAGTTGAATGCTTACTTGTTAGTTAGCATCAATTTGTAATTTAATTAGTTAATTTGTTAATTAGTTAAGTATTGTAATAATTAGTAATTAGTTTGCTAGTTATTCGATTTGGTTGTGTAATAATTAGTCTAATTAGATTATTAGAATAGTTAAGTAGCTTAGCTTAGAATAGCTTAGCTTTCATTCGGACCCTTCGTCGAGAGGGAAAATTTTACAATAAGTGTGCTTGTGTGTGATGCATGTCTTCCAACCCAATGTCTTTCTCCCTTTTATTTATCAGCTTTCGATGGTTAGTTTTGGGGCATATTTCAATTAGCATCCTTATGCTTTGCCTACGTGCACCATTCATTTTATCTTGCATGCATCGGGCTCGGCATATCATTCAAACTGCATTGTATTTCAATACCTATTTGAATACATGTATCGAAGTGTCGCATTCATATGCCATCTTAGATAGCCGAGCCTATTTAGCTGCATTATTGCATGCATTGCATTAGGCATCTTGAACATAGCTAGGATCATGCATGATTTCTAATTAGTTTTTTGTTTTGGCTTGGAGTACACTGTGAGTGTTTATGCTTTAGCATACTGCATGAGATGTGTATGTTGCCATGTTAGCATGCTTTCCATGAGGCTATTTGCTTAGTTTATAAATTGCATGAATGCCTATGGATGAAGGCTTCATTACTTGAATTGGAACAATTCATCAAAATGTGCATTTTAAGCCCACTTTGCGGAGTGGCAAAATCATGTTGTTTTCTAAGCTCACTCGAGGGTGGCAAATCCGCGTCTTAGCCTACTTGCGAATAGCACTTTCAAACTATTTTCAAAAAAAAAAAAAAAAAAACAAGCATGAGATGTTTTGTTCTAAGTTGAGTGATTTAGTCTATACTTGTGTGTTGTGCGCATCACATAGTAAAGATAGCTAATAAATCAGAATAAGAACACATGTGTTTTCAAAAACAACATATCATGTTAGTAGAGGCCGATCTTTGATCGGGCGAGCGGGGGTGCTCATTTCAGGACCTTCCCCTCTTGTACCCAAGTTCCCAAACTGAGGAAACTTTGGTGATGACGGACACGTGGCCTTTGGCACGAGTCAAGGTTTCCTAAATTTTTCAAAACAAAATATTTAGGTGGCGACTCTGAAATCTGGCAAAGCAGTCCATGTTTGGCACTTCTTGATTAAAATTGATTTTCCAAAACGATTTGCCGGATTTGAACTCTTTGGTGATTTATCAGTCTTACATTGCACTTTGTGATATTAGATTCAGAACCGTGATAGGAGTCTGAACTGTAGTAGCTAGAACCAAATCCGCGCCCTCTCTGAAAAGGGGGAGCACAGAGGGAGTTCAGGCAGTCTACATAATTTTGCCAATGTGTTAAAACAATGGGCTTTAATTTGAACACAACGCACCAAGCTTCAGATTGGTTGTAAAATAGATGATGATTTTACTGTGGCACGAATGATTTTATCTGGAACTCCTCTGAATGAACTGTACATACAAAATCATTTGTTTATGACACAACAGAACAGATTACGATTCAGGCAAAACAATTTATAACCTAATGGAACAGTCTAAACAAATTAAAAGTTTGAAACAAAACAAATCACATTATGAGTTTAAACTATGAGTTAAACAAATGAGTTTAAACAAACTAAATCAAGTAAATCAAATTATGCATTCATACAATAAAATAAAACAAAATGAACAAAATTTCTCTCTTTTCCTTTTCTTCTCCTGTTTATATTTTACTTGCTCTTTTTTTTTTCTCTCTTCTTATTTTCCTTTGCGCCTTTGTTTTTTCATTGTTTTCCTATTCTCTTTCTTTTCTCTCTTTTATTTTTCATCCCTCCTCAGGTATGGTTGATGGATAAACTGCAAGTAGTGGACCCTTGCCCTGAGTACTCAATCCGAGCTTATTACTTTTGCCAACGACTAGTCGATTTCCGCTCAAAAGGTTTATGGTGTGATTGGATGTGCAACAAATCTACAACTGGCATAACTTGGCGTTACCCCTAGCTTAATTTGGTTGAGATGAGCTAAGCATGTCCCAACAGCTGGGTGTAGAGTTAATTGGCCTTACACATTGTGTATTCTATTTCCCTCTTGGATTCTGACGCCAATTCGGGCATGATCAGATATATTCAGATGAGGGAGTGGAATACACAGCTTCATTTCTGGTTCATCCATCGCACCTGCCCCGGTAGCTCGCGACCTGGAGGACAAGAGAGATTCTAGCCCCCGCCATTAGTTTCAGTTACACCCTGTCTGAGGAGTGTTTGGTTTGGCTCAAAGAGGAGGCAGAGGTTGGGCCATCTTTGGCATAAAGCCACCTGACTTAGTTGTGCCCCTAGTTTTACTGGTTTAATATTTTCTTTTCAAGTTTTAAGATGAAAAGCAACTTTGATCTAAATCAAAAAGTTGGAGAATGTACTTGTGTTGAAATCAATAAAATTAAAGTTGCGAGTACTAAAAATTTTCGTTTCGATCACAAAAATGGTCCAAGTTGTAAAAGGGTAAAATTTTGAACAAAATCAACTTTTATTAAAACTTTTCAAAATGATTTTCAGAAACGATCACCACTTGACACGCACAGAGTTGATTCTCAAGATGTACAGCCCCGAATCAAAAGATCATAACTGCCCCTGATTGCATATCACTGCTGCTCTACACTGAAATCAACTTTTCTTTCCAAAATAAAGATCACAATCGAACTAATAGATGATGAACAAAGATGACCTAATCAAGAAAACGGACAGGACAATTGAATTGGAGATAGTTACGGCCGAACTTCAAGGTGAAGTTGCCTACGTATCCCAAAAATGAGAATCATGCTTTACGTAGTTCGGTTAAGGTTTACTCGAGTATTAACTCTCTCCTTTTATACTCTAGCTTTTTCCAAAGTCGCCCTTTAGGGTTTTCAACCTTGCGAGCTTAGTTTTTCTTTGTTTCTAATTTTTCATGCTCTAACTTTTGCCTAGGTCACCCTTTTGGGTTTTCGGCCTAGCAAGCCTCTCAGGAGTAATATTTCTTCAACTTGTCCATATTGATCAGTTGTGAGAACTCCAGGCCATCTAAGTCCATGAGAATAACTGCCCCTTCAGACCAGATTGATTTAATGATGCAAGGACAAGTCCAATTAGATTTGAACTTGCCCCTAGGGTCATGAATGGGAGCTTGATTGTCTTTCAGCACCATGTCCCCTTCTTTAAGATTTCTGGACATAACTTTCTTGTTAAAAGCCCTGGAAATTCGACGTTGGTAGCCCTGGACATGATACAATGCCCTTAGTCTTCTCTCATCAAACAACATTAACTCTTCAAACCTACTTTGCTGCCAATCTGCCTCTGCTATCTGACACTCAGCTATAACTCGTAGCGAGGGCACTTCAATTTCGATCGGCAAAACAGCCTCCGTCCCATAAATGAGAGAATAGGGGGTTACTCTTATAGATGTTCAGTTTGAGGTTCTGTAGCCCCAGAGCGCAAACGACAATTTATCTGGCCAATCCCTGTAAGTTTCCACCATATTCTGCAGAAGTCTCTTGATATTTTTGTGGGCGACCTCAAAGGCTCCATTGGTCTGCGGCCTGTAGGTTGATGACTTATAGAAAGCCACGTTATATTTCTCAAGCAAGTCTATCACCTCTTTCTTGAAGTGCGACCCATTATCAGAGATAATCTCATTCGAAACCCTATACCGGTAGATGATATTGTTCTTGATGAACTTAGCCACATACGACGCTTTCAATACAGAGTAAGACTAGGCCTTTACCCATTTTGTGAAGTAGTCAATTGCTACCAGAATGAACTCATGCCCACTTGACCCCTTTGGTGTAACTACGCCGATAACATCTATTCCCCAAACAGAGAATGGTCATGGTGAAGTCATGTTGTAGAGCTTTGACGGTGAAATGTTCATGCGATTGGCATGAATTTGACATTTGTGGCAGTGCCGAACAAAACCAATACAATCTTCTTCCATGGTTGACCAGTAGTAGCCTTGTCTAAGGATTTTCCAAACGAGCATTACACCGTTCATGCGGGCTTCACACTCTCCTCCGTGAATGGCCTCCAGAAGGCACTTTGATTCCTCTTCCTCAACACAAAGTTTATGCATTCTCAAATGGCCTCTTTTGTACAACTTGCCCCCATAAATGATAAATTGAATGGCCAAACGCCGTATTCCCCTTTTGTCCTTGGAATTTGCTCCTAATGGATACGCCTCATTTTTCGGGAAATTCCAAATATCGTAGTACCAGGGGTTCTTATCCGAAGCCTCATCTATCGCGACAATGGTTTCATAGGCCGACGTGTACTTCTGTTCAATAATGATCGGACGCATTCTGACTCCCAATGGAATGTCTACCATAGAAGATAGAGTTGCTAGTGCATCAGCGAATCGATTATACTCCCTTAGCAGATCGGTAAACGCTAACTTTTCAAACCTCAAAATTAGCATATCCAAGACCTAATGGTAAACCTTCATTTTCTTCTCTTTAACCTGCCAATCTCTGTTGGCTTGAGACACAACCAAGTTCGAATCCCCGATGACGTCCAACCTTTTTGCCCCTAGTTCCAGGGCAGCTTCTAAACCAACAATACACGCCTCATATTCTACTTCGTTATTGGATATTTTGAACTAGAGTTTGAAAGCTAGAGGTATATGTAAGTCATCGAGTGCTATCAGCAACACATCGATCACATAACTGTATTGATTGGCTGTTCCGTCAAAGTACATCATCCACGTTTTCTCCTCTATATGCAGAATATCTTCATCTAGGAAAAAGTACTCCACCGCTTCATTCCTCTCTATTGGTTGATCTGCCAGGAATTTTGCTACAGCTCTCCCTTTAATCGACTTGCATGTAACATATTTAAGATCAAATTCAGAGAGAAGAAGCAACCAACGGGCTAGCCTACCCATAAATGCTGGTTTCTCAAAGAGATATTTGATGGGATCTAATCTATAAATCAGGATTACAGAGTGAGCTGACAAGTAGTGCCTCAACTTCCGGATAGCCCATACCAAGGTTAGGCAAGCTTTCTCGAGGAGAGTGTAACGAGTCTCGTAATCCAGCATTTTCTTACTCAAGTAGTAAACGGTTTTCTCCACTTGGCCACTGACTCCTGAGCTAACATACACCCCATGGTTGAGTTTGTCACTAACAGGTATAGAATCAACGATTTTCCCGGCTCTGGTGGTGATAACACAGGCAGATTCTGCAGGTACTCTTAACCTGTTCAAAAGTAAACTAACAGTGATCATCCCATTGGAATTTCTTTCCTTTCTTCAGGAGACCAAATAGTGGTTCACAAGTCAAGGTTAATTTAGAAATAAATCGTTTTATAAATTGCACTTTACCTAGAAAGCCGCGCACCTCATTTTCAGTCCTTGGTGGTGGCATTTCTGAGATGGCCTTGATTTTGGAAGGATCTACCTCAATTTCTCTTTGTGTGATCAGGAATCCCAGCATTTTTGCCGAATGTGCATTTTTTAGGGTTTAACCTCAGTTTATACTCTCTGATCCGCTAAAAGAATTTCTCCAAGGTAGTGTAGTGGCCCTCTCGATCTTTGGACTTGACAATCATATTGTCCACATATACCTTAACCTCTTTGTGGATCATATCATGTAGAATGGTGGTTGCAGCCCTTTGATAAGTAGCCCCAGCATTCTTCAACCCAAATGGCCTCGATAGCAGTAGGTGCCCCACGAAGTAGTGAAAATGGTCTTCTCTCTGTCCTTGGGTGCTATCAGAATCTGGTTATACCCAGAAAACCCATCCATGAACGAGAGCAATGCATGGCCTGCGGTGAAGTTTACCAACTCGTCAATATGCGGCAGTGGAAAATCATCCTTCGAACTAGCCTTATTCAGATCCTTGAAGTCAACACAAACTCTGATTCTGCCATCCTTCTTTAGGCCTAGAACAATATTAGCCAACCATATCGGATACTCAGATATAAACAAAAACCTTGCCTCAATCTTTTTGGTAACTTCTTCTTTGATCTTCAAAGCCTAATCTGGGTGAACTCTGTGCAGTTTTTGCTTAACTGGCCGGGTCTCAGGGTCAAGAGGTATCCGGTGTTGTACAATCTCAAGATCGATTTCAGGCACGTCTTCGTAGGACCACGTGAAAACATCCTTAAATATTTTTAATAAAGTGATTAAACGCTCGCGTTCCTCCGAAGATAGCGTCGACCCGATCTGGACCAAGCAAGGATCTTCCTCAATACCTACGTTAATTGATACGATTTCATCTGTACAGGGCTTAACACGCCTCTCCTCCTTATGATTAGTCAAAATTTTTAAAACTCGAGGAATTTCTTCCTCTTTGTTTATGTCAAAATTTTGAAAATTAAGATCAATACAACAAACCAAAAGCACAGAGAAATAGGCAAAGTCCACAGTATTCCCATTCACAAAGTCTGGATCTTCGATTACAGTAGACTCGAAAGAAAAGCTAAAAGACGACCTGGACAGGAATTTGGTATCCGAGTTACCACTCCTAGAAGTACCAAACTCAGAGGAACTTGAATCTGACTTTGACTCCACAGAATCAGTGGAATCAGATTTGGGCTCACTATCCGACCCAGAACTATTGATGATGCCTTGCTCAAACTTCCAAACCAGGCGTGAAGCCTCAGATGCATCCACGATAAGATTGGAGAAATCCGCTGCTGGGTTATCCCCGATCATTGAGATAGTGAAACTATCTCCCAAGTTGGTGGTCTCAGCTCCAGTAGTAGAACTTGTCAGTAGGTCAGCCAGCGCTTTTCCTAACAGCTCTTCCTCTTCGATATCCAAGCTTGCAGTTTTGCCTTGATCTATGATAGGGTTTAGGTTTGCTTGTTCATCCTCATCTTCTTGTAACTGGTGTCTGAAGAAGATCTTGAACCCCAGATACCTTGTTTTTGTTTCCCAGTCATACCAGGGCTTTGGAAATCCACAAAAGGGGAAGCCTTCCCATTGGCGGACAAAACGTCTGTTTAAGGTCCCCTGTATTGGTTTGTGGACTAATTTATATTGCTTTTCAGTCCTCTTTGCTTTCAGCCCTTCTCTCAACTCCTGTCTTTTTCTTTGCCAATCTGCAACGGTAGGTTTGTATCCTAGCCCGAAAGTGTGGAGGTTGTGACTCATCTCCTTGGCAACAGTGCCCCCCTATCTGCCACTTCAACCTAGTCCTGATCTGGGTATATGCCCTATTTGTTCATCATATAGATGGACTGCACACTTATGTAGTTCTCATCGCCCTCAACCATGATGGTTTGGACCAACCGGGCTTTTGCAAGAGAGAAGCCAGAAAGAAACATGTCATCCTCTCCATGTATGATTTCCAGTAATGGCGCAGTGGTTCCCTGGGGAGGATGGATTGTAGAATTACTGTACACAGTGGAAATCCCGCATTTGAAGGGGTATTTCACAAACTGATGGATTGTTGATGATACAGCCCTTATCTGATGTAGCCAGGGCCTTCCCAGTAGTAGATTAAAAGTGGTCGGAACGTCCATGATATGGAATTCCACCTCATGCTCAAACGGGCCGATTAGGATATGGCTCTTGAACGTTCCCATGATATCCCGACTTGTATTGTCATAAGTCGGACGGCTTGGGTCATGGGTGTAAAGTCAACCGGCCTCAAACCGATGGCATAGGTAGTCCTCAATGGACACACATTGATCGTCGATCCGGTATCTACGAACACCACCGAACTCCATTTTTTTTGACTTTCTGGGGTTACATATAAGGAACGGTTGTGGTTGGCACCCTCAGGGTGATAACTCTTTATCTGTAAAAGATATCACCGGCATAACATCCCCAGATGTTACCATTGATACTAATTGGTCAGCAATAGTATCAATAGGTAGTTTGGTCCAATTCATTGCCTCTAACAGTGCTTGCCTATGCTCCCGAGATACCATTATCAGCCTCCAGATTGATATGTCAGCCTGAATCTTCTTGAGCTGTTTCAAGACCAGGTTTTCCTCAAGGTCCTTCTCTTTTGATCTCTCAACCTCTTTGTTGGAAGACTCCAGCTGATCTAAGGCCACGGGTTTGAAGTACTGACCACTCTGGGTCATGTGTTTGATCTCGTCAGTATACCAGGTGTCATCCGGGGTATCAGCTTTCCACTATTTGTCAATGTGCGCATGACTTAGGTCACTATCTTCCCACCACTCTCCTGCGGTCATGGCCGGACTAGCATCAGGTTCTATCCGAAGCATGTTAACATCACGCGCCCCCATCATCATACCATTCTTCCTTCACCACAATCTTAGTTTTTGAATCCTGATATTTTCTGAGCTTCCTCAACATCCTTTTTCGGTTGCTAGGCTCCGATTCGACCTTTTTGGTGGCTCGAACATCATCCACCGTTGTCTCGGGTTCTTCTTTCTCTTTTCTCTTGCCCTATTCCAGAGCTATCTTTGTTTGGATCTCTTCTATCCTTTCCCTTTGAAATTGTTCCAGTGCCTGTTCTTTCTCACTCAAGGGTTCAGCCTCAGCTTTGCCATTAGCAGTGATTTCCTCTTCTGTCCTAGTCTCCTATTTGTTCCTTCACATTTGACTCTTCCTCACTAAACCTTCCATTACTTGTTTCTGGTTGGCTCGGGTCCCACCATCCCACTTGGACACTGCTTGTATCCTCCTCTTCGAAGAAGTACAAATCCTCCAGATCCTTCTCTAGGTAAGCCAAATCCTCTTCCAAGTTAGCCAAGTCATTTAGGCCTTGTTTGGGCCGATTATTCTAACTTTCCCTAACTAGCCTTCCCTGATAACATTAATGCTGAGAAAGTTCGGCAGTATAACTACTGGCTTTGGCTGACCGATGGCCATAATGTATAAACTGGGATCGTACTCCACTGCGAACGAGACCCCCTTCTCTATGACACAGGTATCAGAAGACCCTGTCTTCAGTACATTCTTCTCTTTCTCTGTTTCTACGGGCCTGGATTGGGTTTGTGGTGTTAGATCCATCATGCACATGTCTGTACCTTCTGGAATAATCAGCTTCAGTTTTGGTAGGTGGGATGAGGTAATGTATGTGCTAGGGTTGAAGGTGGGCGATAGTGTATGGATGTGGTTAATGTTTTTGGGCGGGGGAATTTGGTTATGTGTAGGAAGTGGGTTGGCTGTTATGTTTGGTTTGGAAGGTGGGGCGATGATTTTGTTGTCAATGAGATCTTAGATCTCATGACGTAGAAGGTAGCACATATTCGTGGGATGGCCATGTTATTGGTGGAAGATGCAATACTGGGTAGAGTCATGTTCGGGTGGCAATGGGTTTGAAAGTGGACGAGGATCGAGAGGCTTGAGATGCCCCTTTTCCATTAATAGTTTGAGGGCGTGGGCTGGGCTCAGATAGAGGGGAGTAAAAACTCTTCGATTCCGGGGTGGGTCGGTGTTTTGTGAAGGTTGTGAGGTTGTGGCAGTAGCGAAGGGATTAGCCATCTTGGCCGTTGAAACAACAGTGCTGACATCCGCAGGTCGTGGAATAGTGCTATTGCTAGCATTAGTATTCCAAAAGAATGGCCTTCTAGCGGGTTCACTTGTTCTGTGAATGATACCATTTTTGAATGCACTCTCAATCTAGACCCCCAACTCGTGTAAGGAAGAAAATGTGGACAATGGTGCCACTATCATTATCTGCAACATGTCTAGCTCAAGGTTCTGGATCACTAGCCTGACTTGCTCTCTTTCGGCTAGTCTATTTGCCATTCAAGTTACCTTGGCTCTCCACTGGGTGACAAAATCGATGAATGATTCTTTGGGGTTCTAGGTAGTAGCCTCTAGCTCACTAATGGTCACTTCTATCTGGGTGTTATATGAATACTGATTGACAAACGCCTCAGATAGCTCCTCCCAATTCCGCTTTATTGAGTCTTCCAATTTAGCGTACCAGATGGCCGCCACATCAGACAAGGTTATTCCAAACAAGGAAAGCTTTTGTGCCCTAGACAAACCCATAGGCCTCAACAAGTCTGAAAACAAACGGACATGCACAATCGGATTCCCACTCCCATCGAATCTGTCGATGTGAGGCATATTAAATTTCTCCAGCAATCTGATTGAAGCCTCAGTGTACCTGTCTTCGATATCCGAAATAGAGTTGAAGTCCTCGGATTTCTTCAATGCTTTCTCTAGTCTAGCAATCTTGACCAAGGCCGGATCAATTTCATTGATATCAAAAGGAAAGATTCTTCTCGGGGGTTGAACCAAAGGCCCAAAAGCCAGAGCCAGGGGATACATTTCCTGAAGATCTGGGATTTGGGGATTTTCAACCGGTGGGGGTAAATCCGGGTTTGGCTAAGCAGCCGGGATTGGATATACGGTTGATACGGACGCCCTAGATGTACGTCGTAGATAGGCGATAACTTCATCTTATGCAGCCATCCTTTGGTTTACAGTGTCCATGGTTCTTTGGAAAGTCGCCATCAATGGCAGTAAATTCCTTCGTGTTTTGTGTTGTATTTTGTGCCATTGCTGGTCTGGGTGAACTAGATGCTGGTGAACTGATTGAGTGAGAACAGATAGGTGGTTACAGAGTGCTTTGTATTGGTGCTACTGATTGTCAGTTCTTTCTTCGTCGAGTGACTGGCAGAAGTGAGACTAACACTGGCTGGCCACCAACAAGGTCTTGAGCTTTGCAAAGCCTGCCAAAACGAGTCGACACAACTTTAGGAATATCGGGTCTTTCTGAAACTATGATGGCAAACTAACTAGCAAAAAGAAAGAAAGAAAAACACAATCAAAATCGGACAACACTTCGACCCCAATTCACAACAGTCATAACACACAGCTGAACTATAATCCCCACTTGAACTATGTTCTCAAACTCATACTGATATGAACCATCCTGTACAATCTTACTGCAAAAGTATATACCAAGTAAAAGAACCAAAACACCCCTATGAGGAGGGGTAAGGTTACCTTGTCTTAGACTTTGACATGATCTCAGTTGTACTATTTCAAACAACGAGTTTCACAACATCCTATAAATGAATGGCATCCTGTTCTAAGTTAGAATAGTCACTATAGCTTCACTATATGCAACTAGGTCAAATTGTCAAAAGGGTACCTCAGCAAGATTACCTAATATACCTCTCACACCTAACACCGAGAAGTGAAAGGTGGGTCAAGCAGTACAGCGGTGATCCAGATCCAAGGGTTGCATTTTGAACATGGCAAAGCCTATGATCGGTCAGCCTTTTGGCAAGTCTTTTGGGCAAGCCTCTGGCAAACCGTCCAGGAATAGCAGATGGAAAACACAGTGACTTAAAGTAACCATGCAAATGCAATGCAAAAAACATATAAGTGTAGATAAAATTTCACATCATGAATTTCAAGTCAAGTTCTTTAAATCCCTAGCAGAGTCGCCAGAAACTGTGGCTCGACTTTTCATGCTCCTTTCGAAAGACGACTAGTCCCACAATTCGGACTCTCGTGATTCTGAATCTAATTTCACAAAGTGCAATGTGAAACAATGAAAACACAAAAGAGTCCAAATCCGGCAATTCTTTTGAAAAATCGATGTTTAAATCAAATGTCAAAAATAGACTGCTTTGCCAGATTTCAGAGTCGTCACCTAAATATTTTTGAAAAATTTAGGAAACCCGAGACTCGTGTCAAAGGCCACTTATCCGTCATCACCAAAGTGTCTCGGCTCGGGAACTTAGGTACAAGAGGGGAAGGTCATAAATTGAGCACCCCACTCGCCCGATCAAAGATCATCCTCTACTAATCATGATGTATTTTTTATTTACATTATATACTCTTGTTCTGATTTATTAGCTATTTTTACTATGTGACGCACACAAGTATAGGCTAATTTGCCAAAAATTGAAACATTTGATTTCGTGTTTGTTTTTGAAAATAGTTTGTGAATATGCCATTTGAAAAAGTGGGCTTAAAATGGACATTAATCAAATTGTCCCAATCCAAGCAACTAGCTTTCATCCACAGGCATTCAAACAGGTATATCATTTAAGCAATTAGCCTCATGGAAATATGCTTGGCATGGCAACACAAACATTCGATGCAAGATGCTAAAACTCAAAATTGCTCACCTAGTACTCTGAGCCAAAACAAAGCAAAATAATTAGAAAAATATGCATGCTCCTCATTAATGCAATATGACTAATGCAATGCACACATTATGTACTTTTTAATAGGCTCGGCTATGAACATGGCATATGATTTCATTCAAAACATGCGATAAATCACGTATTTAAGCAATGAATCTGAACATTGATATTGGATTAGCCTGATGAGCCGAACCTTGGATGCATGCAAGGCAATGTATGCAAAGCATAAGAATGCTAATTTGAAAAATGATGTTCTATACTAACCATCGTAAGCAAGTAAGTAAAAGGGAGAAAGACGTGGGGTTGGAAGACATACAACTTATTACATGTTGGCCCTCGTGCAAGAGGGTGCGAATCAAAGTCCGAAAGTTCGAATTAAACTAATTATTACAAAACCGAATAAATAAATAAGCAAAGAATTAACTAGCTAACTACTCTATTACAACAAGGATAATAATGAGAAAAAAGCTAGCTATCTAAGTTATTTAACTATAATAATTACAAATGAACAATAATAATAATTACAACACTAATAATTAACAAGACTAATTGTAACAATAATAATAATAATTACAACAATACTTGGAGCATTAATTTACAATAATGATGTAAGCAAGGATGTATAAGGGTTGCATGCACAATGTCGAAGAACAGCTCTGTCTGCCCAGACCTGCTCTGTTTCACCTTCAGCCACTACCATCTATTTTCTGCAAAACATACTGCTGACCAAACATTGATGACTGGTCAGGGCCTAAATAAGGCCGGTCGGGCCTTAATTTTATGCAAAATCCTATTTTATACTCTGAAGTGAAAACAATGCAGACAGAGTTATTCTGAACTCTGTTTGTCCCTCTCCCACTTCTCTGTCATGGGAAAGCCTCGAGAGAAGGTTGGAATCGTTTCCAAAACCATCAATGAGCAAGTTGATTGCTTGACGATTTCGGATACAATTTGGACAAAATTCAATAAATGCAATGAACGATAACCACCCATCCCTCCTATCATCGAGTGAACTCAAAAAGTGAGATAGAGACGCTTCAAGGTTCATCAAAACATCATGAATCGATGTAAGACAACCCTGACACAATAGGTTCGGCATAATGTTCGGCCGAACCCAAGCAATATAACTTATTTTCTTTATGTGGGTTGGTTCATTTTAAGCCAAATTCATTAGTCTTTGTCATCCTTTAATCCATTAAGTCCAAGATGATTGTTACGTCCACTAAAGATTATGTCCACTAAGTGAGAAATATGCCAAACGAGAAGTGATTCTTAACATGAAAAAGAGACTACGCCGTTGATAATGAACCTCCATAGAGATTAAGCCATTAAGCATAGATCTCTAGTTCATGTTTTGAATAACCGTCAACTAATTGAAACAACTCTCAATTGAAAAAAATGAATGGCAAGTTGATTATCAAAATGAGGTTTTTAAACATGGAAATTAGTTAAGGAAAAGCTTAGAACAATATGCAACAAGTCATATATGCAAACTTATGAGACAACAAGCAAACTAATCAAAACAGGAACTATTTAAACAACCTAGAATAGCCCTAAAACAACCCTCTAGAGATGAAAAATAGTAGCTCAAAGTGCATGAAAAGAGCCTAAAAAGCTAAACAACAAAGAGAGAAAACAAGGCTAGTAAGACAGAACAATAAGGGGTGGCTAACCCCTCCACTTTTGAAACCTCAAAGCATGACTTTCAGCCTCTTTTTAACTCTGAAAATCAATTTAGGAAGCAAAGAAAAAGAGTGTAAAAGCAAGGGTTTGAGCTATAGGTGAAGGTGTAAGAAAGAGTGTTAACTCTCTCTACCCTTTGGTAGCTTTCCAAACCCAAACTTAAACACTTGAAGGGAGATCAAAACAACACAAAACTGTAAGAACTAGATAGTAAATGATAGAAATGAAAGCAAGAGAGGAAATAACAAGCTTATACCTCTTAACAAGGCAACTCTCTGTTTATGAATCAAACTAAGTCCAAACACACCTTCAAGCTTGAATTATGACGCTCAAGGCTCAACCAAGGTTCCTAGGCTAAGGTGTGAAGGTGTATATGGTGTATGGATATAGGTTCAAGGTGGTAGGCTTGCTCAAAGGTTGCTTGCAAAAGAAGAATGAGCTCTCAAGAAGGTGTATAGGCTTTCTAGAAATTCTTCAACCCTCAAAACAGAGATACAACTTCGTTTTTATATAATTTGAGCAAGAGGGGTCATAAATATCATAAAAAATGGATAGCTGGCGGGCTCCCACCCAGAATAGTGTTTCTCGCTACTAAGGCACGGTCGGCCATCAATAGCCATGGCTGACCCTCAATGAGGCACAACCGACCCTCAATGTAATCCCCTGTTTTTCTACTTCAGACTCAGCACAGGGTGGTACAATGTGTAAAAATGGATTTTTTGGGTATAATCAATGGGAATATGGGAGGTCTGGGATTGTTTCAGAGTTAAAGCATGGCCCATTCGTTGAGACCTTGAACCACGCACAACACCACTTTCATTATTGAGTGTACCAGGCAAAGCGCTCGAGCCTTGCGAGAAATTAAAAATGGGGTGTCTACACTCACCAGCTAAAGAGTTTTCACCACAAAGGGGGGTTGAGACAAGGGGATCCCTTGTCACCATTCTTGTTCAACATCATAGTAGAGGGTCTGAATATTTTGTTAGAAAGAGCTAAGGAAAAAGGACTGATTAGAGGGGCTATTGTGGTACTTAATGAAATGAGATTTTCTCACCTTCAATTTGTTGATGACACTATAATTTTCTGTGAGGGTGATAAGGAGGAAATATTAACAGTTAAAAGAATTTTGAGGTGCTTCGAGTTGATGTCAGGACTTAAAATCAACTTCCATAAGAGTATTGTGTGTGGGGTTGGTATTCAAGATTCAACAATTAAGGAGTTGGCTAAAAAACTTAATTGTCTTACTCAAAAGGTTCCAACTAAGTATTTAGGCTTACCTTTTGGGGCCAATCCTAGAAGGAAGAGCACTTGCCAACCAATAGTGGAGATATGTAAGGATGAAACTTGGTGAATGTAAGAGAAAGATTTTGTCTTTTGCAGGTAGACTTATATTGATCAAGTTAACTCTCTCAAGCTTTCCAACTTATTACCTCTCTATCTTTAAAATATAGTACAGTCAATTGAAAAGTTACAAGCAACTTTTTTATGGGGTGGGTCAAAAGTTAAGAAGAAGGTTCATTGGAATGAGGTGTGCAAGAATAAAAACCAAGGAGGATTGGGGGTGAAAGATTTAGCTGAAATGAATGCATGTTTACTACTCAAATAGTGGTAGAGATATGGGAGTGAAAACAAGGCTTTATGGAAAAAAAATGGTGAGCAACATGTATAGATTGAAAGGTGGCAGTTGGATACCATCACAAGAGTTTGGATCTTTAATATGGAAGGACAATCTTAATATTGTTGTAGACAATCAAAATTTATTGGATTTTTATAAAGGAAATTTTAAAATCGTAGTAAGAGATAAAAAGAGAATTAATTTTTGGTCAGATAATTGGTTGAACAACACAAGCTTAATGATGGCTTTTCCCAGATTATACAGTTTGTCAAGCAAAAAAGATGATACACTACATCAGATGTGCTTGAAAAAAGATAGCTCATGTGTATGGCAAATGGCTTATAGGAGAAATTTGTTTGCTTAGGAAGAAGAAAAGGAGCATAAACTGCTGGACATGCTGGTAACAGCCCCATCACTTTATTTGGACAAGGAAGACTCTTGCAGTTGGTCTGCACATTCTTTTGGGAAATTCACAACAGATTCAGTGTGGTCTTGGTGGGAAGTAACTCATGGGACATCACTTAAAGTTACAAATGGTTTGTGGAAAAATAAAGCTCTTCCAAAAGTGCGGTTCTTTGGTTGGTTAGCATGGAAAGATAGGGTTAAAATGTCAGTTTTCTTGCAAAGGATTGGAGTGCTAAGTTCAAGTACAAGTTCTTTGTGTTTATTTTGCAAAAATGAGGTAAAGACAACAAAGCATGTCATGTTATTCTATCCACTAGTTTGGAAGCTTTGGTCTGAGATTGTAAGTTGGTACGATCTTAAGTGGGCAATACCAAGTTCAGTGGAGGGATTATTTCAATGGTGGGCAGGTGAAAAGTATAAAAATTGGGTTCATGAACTATGGAAGATTATCCCAAAGGCTGTGTTATGGTATGTTTGGAAGTTGAGGAATGAATGCCTATTCAAAGGAGTACAACTAGATTTTGCCAATTTAAGTGAGAGGGTAAAGGTCCAGATTGCTATATGGGCAAAGTTACACATGGAAGGGATTGATTACTTAGTACATAATTTAGTATCCAATCTGAAACATATCAGATATATATTGTATTCAGTGGTGCTTTGGCTTTTTGGGATGGTGTTGCTCTCTATTTGATTTTGTTGTTGCTGTTATTGTTTCTGCTGTTGGTGCTTTGGCTTTTTGGGATGGTTGTCTCTATTGTTGCTGTCTTGTTGGTAGCTCACCAACTTATGAGGATTAGTGCTTGCAAATGATAGAGTTTGCTTCCCAGTGCCAACCTAGTTGGGATCCCCCCCCCCTCCCCTTTATTGATGTATCTTATTACTTTGTAATTGTGTTTTCATCAATAAAGTCTTTTTTAGCTGATCAAAGAAAAAAAAAATTATGTTATTAAATGAACACATAATTATCATAGTGTTTTGGGGAGAGAAAATAATTACTCTTATAATAGAACTTTCTTGAAAAATTCAAAAATCTAAATTTATTACTATCATATTCAAACACCTTTTTAAAGTGATTTTTTTTTTATATAAGATAAAAAAAATAATATGTTTAAAAATAACTTTTTTTTTTAGTCATATTAAAAAAATGAATAACTTGTAGGTTTCACTTTTTTAAAAGTATTTTTTTTTTGTTTTTTTGTTTTCTTGACTTCTCACTAATGTTTGGACTTCTCTTTAGTTTTTTTTTGGTGGTCTTTTTAGCCATAGCCCAGTAGTTAAGTTTTCATGGTTAAGTTGGCTATATTTGGTTTGATTTTCAAAATTTGATTTCAGACTTGTTTTTCTAAAAATCTAAAAGTTAGTTTGGTGAAAAAATAAAAAATTCAAAAGCACTTCTTATTTTTACATAGTTTCATCGTTTTGGAGGGAGGAAATAGTTTTTTAAATTTAAAAATATATTTTTGATATTTAATTTTGTCAAACTAACTTATATTTTCTCAAAAACAATTCAAAAAATAATTTATAAAAATCAAACCAAGCATAACTAACGATTGTCTATTTGATATTATATTTATGATTTTTTTATTAACATAAATATCACCTAAAATGGTATTTCCGCTCCACTCGAAGTTTATTCTAATTTTAGTGAGTGTTTGAGGACTTGGGTTCTAAAAAAAAAAAAAGTTGAAAAATCATTAAAACATTAAAAAAATTAAAAAATTATTTAAAAAAAGTTATACAGTGATACACTATTGTCAATATAATTAAAAATAATCATTCTTAAATATATTAATTTTTTTCACTTTACAAAATAAAATAAAATTAAAAAAATTACTAAAAAAAAATCAATTTTCAAACCATCTTTATATAATTTAAGGATAAATTACACTGACCTCCCTTGAGGTTTGCCTTCATTACAGATATCTCCACTGTAGTTTCAAAAATGACACAGACCTCTCATACTTTTGAAAAATAATAGTCAGATTCTCCATTCCTATTAAAAGAGCTTTAACAACGTTAACTTGACAGTCTTTAACTACATTGTGAAAAGATACAATTAACCTTTAAGCTTAAAAACCCCTCTCATTCATTACTATATATATATATATATATATAGAGAGAGAGAGAGAGAGAGGGTCTTCTCAGCTTGGTGTGAGACTCTGGAGTAGAGAGCTTCAGTGAAGTAAAAACCCACTTTCTCAATTGGATCTCCATCTTCGCTCACCAATTCTCGAAGTTATATCAGCAATTTCACAACCTTTTTTGGTTTAGACTATGCAAATCGAGAACAATCAAGCAGAGCTTTTAGAAGCGATTTTGACGAATAGTGTTCCGGCGATTTTGAAGATCCAATAACGACATCGTTATTCTTCAGCAAAGGATTAGTCTCCGATTGTGGAACCGGAGACGATGGAACCCATGGAAAAGAGCTCTGAGGTTGAAGAAGATTAGCATTTTTCTGGGTATTAGAGAAAATTACTCGATTGAGATTAGACAGTGGAGACGAAGCTACATTGAGTCGACTCGAGCAAGCAACAAACGGATCAGAAGCGTAGATACTAAATCAGCAGCGTTGCTCTGCCAAGCGTTTGAACTATCCATTGAATCTCCAGCACCAATCAAACTCTTTATCCACTCATCCGAGTCAAACTCATCTCTAGATCCACCACCAGATCCACTCTCCGACGAAAACTATGATGACTTCTCTGACTTCAAGAACTGTGATGACTTCGAAGTCCCCTCCTCCTCGGGCTTCGATTAATAAGATGAAGCTTACTTGCAACAACCTAAGATCGACGACAAGGACGTCGTTGTTTTGAAGGAGAGCAACTTCAATGATTTCGTAGAGAACAATCAGTGTGTGATGGTTGAGTTCTACGCACCATGGTGTGGACACTGTCAGGCTCTAGCGCCGGAGTATGCTGTGGCGGCGATGGAGCTAAAGGTCTAGGCAGTGGTGCTCGTGAAGGTGGATGCGACGAAGGAAAGTGAATTGGTGGAGGAGTATGAGATTCAGGGGTTTTCTACTGTCTATTTCTTTGTTGATGGTCAACATAAACCCTATAATGGCCAAAGGACTAAGTAAAAACCCTACAATGGTCAACATGATTCATATATATGTTAAGTACATGAAGGGTAGGATTAGAATTTGTAAAATAATTATGGATGATATCAGCAGAATCTATTTGATTTTGGACAGATGGGTAATAGAAAGGGGTCTTTCTATATTAGTTTCAAAAGTAAGAGGAGTCTGTGTCATTTTTTAAACCATAGGAGAGGTATCTGTAATTAAAGCAAACCTCAGGGAAGGTTAGTGTAATTTACCCTAATTTTAAAATTCAACTGTCCCACCATTGTTTTGAAGGCTCTTGATCCAATAATTTGAACCCTAGCCAAGATCATTCCTCACCTCATCGTGTCACCCAGTAGTTGCTTCAATCACAACCGTCCAAATCTCTCTTCGAGCCTACACAGACAGTCATTGGTTGGCCACATGATCTTGCATGCTAGATACTTATATATACATATATATATATATATTAAATTGCATACACACCCCTATCTGCCAACTACTTAGTTGGAATTTTTGTCATTCACTACTTAATTAATTGTGGGAGCCGAATAAGTAGAAGAGTCGGAAGATGCGTACTCCAGAAATTAGATACTATCCGGCTTCATATTGCGTGACTAGGACGCCGAATACATTAGGAAAGCCGAATAGACAGAGGTCAATGGCTCCGAATGAATAAAAAGGGAATGGGATAAAAGTAGGCTCAGGCCCCGAGGCCCAAAAAGCAAGTATAAATACAAGAACCATAGATTTAGAAAGGTATGTAAGAATCATTTCACTAAATTTGGGAAACAAGCTATTCTGAGTGTCTGAACTAATTTGTCCGTCGGAGTGCTAATTCTGGCACCCCCGACCGGATTGTTTGTGTCTTTTCAGGTGACTAGCCGAGGATCACTAGCGTCTCCCAGGATCTGAAGAGTATTTCCAAAACCACTTCTCCACAACTGGCGCCGTCTGTGGAAATACTCAAATACATCCATGGCAGGCGTGACTGAAGATCCTCCGATAGCCACTGACGAGACCGCACAGAGAGGTGACCTCATTCCAGCGAACTCGCTTGGACCAAAAACCATCGTAGCAAGACTTGCCTCGGATCTCTGCTCATCTCCAAACCCAATGCAAAAGACAATACAAGTGACCATGGCACAAGCTAGGCAAACCAAACAGAGGTTGGACAACATCATCGCTGAGAACGAACGCCTTCGTCACGATTTAGCCTCAGAAATAGCAAAATCCAAACAAACGGTGCGCCAGGCTTCTGAGCGACCCCCGAGGGCAGATGATCAACGATCTCGGACCCGACAGCAAGAAACTGACGGCCGCCATACTTCAACAGATCATCTTGAGGAGTTGGTAAAGAACGAACGTCTCCACCAATGCGTCCGGAGGAGTGTGGTCGAAACACTTGCCCGTCCGAATGATGCATTTCCGTTTGACACCGTCCACATGATATACATCCTACTAGCAGCCCCGGCCGTGCATGCGATCCAATCACATCCAGGCCCCCAACAGCAATTCACGCCAGCAAAGCGGCCCCGAGAAACCCCAAGTATCACCTTTAACGATTCTGATTTGATCGGTGTAACACTCCCTCACATCGATCTGTTGGTTGTTGAGCTGGGCATAAACCGGTTCACCGTCGAACACGTTCTTATCGACCAGGGCAGTACCTCAGAGGTTATGTATTATAAAACCTTCACCAAACTCGGATTCAGCGAGTCAGACCTGACTCCGTCTCCTTATCCACTATTCGGCTTCAATGCCACTCCAGAGTACCCATTGGAAAAGATCAGCTTACCTGTTTGAGCACGCTCTAGAACGGTGGACGTGGAATTCTTGGTAGTCAGGCTGCCATCACCGTACAATCTCATCATGGGGTGATCGTGGTTGCATACCTTGCAGGCCGTCCCAAGCACCTATCATCAACTGCTACGTTTCCCAACAGAACACGGCATTGAGCAAATCCGTGGATCCCAGAAATCGGCACGAGCATGTTATCTCCTTGCCGCCAGAACGCCAAAGGAACTGCAAGTAAACTCCATTGAGGTGCCGAATCGGGAGATCCTGGACGATGTTGGGCAGTATCCAAATGAGAAGGCCACGGAAGATTTAGACCGAGTTGACATTGATGGCAGCCTAGAAAAGTTCTTCATGATCGGCGCCTCTCTGAATCAGGCTGACAGGCAGCAGCTGATCTCTTTCTTGCTCAACAACCTTGACGTCTTTGCATAGACTCCATACGAAATGCTGGGAATAGACCTGTCAGTTTCACAGCACCATCTGAATGTCGATCCGAAATGTAAGCCGATCATTCAGAAAGGCCGACGGTCAACCGCGGAGCACACTACCGCCGTTGTTGAGGAGGTAGACAGACTGCTTGACGCCGGGACAATTAGAGAAGTCACTTACCCTACGTGGCTCTCCAATACAGTGGTGGTGAAGAAGAAAAATGGGACTTGGTGAGTGTGCGTCGACTTCACGGATTTGAACAAAGCTTGCCCCAAAGACTGTTTTCCTCTACCTAGAATCGACCAGCTTGTCGATGCGACGGCACGTCATCAACGCATGAGCTTCCTCGATGCTTACAGAGGCTACCATCAAATCGCCATGCATCCAGATGACTAGGACAAAACTGCCTTCCTCACCCCAAGAGGAACCTATTGCTACAAAGTTATGCCCTTTGGGCTGAAGAATGCAGGGGCAACCTACCAAAGATTGGTCACCGCCATGTTCAAAGAGTAACTCGCCCACACTATGGAAGTATACATCGACGATATGGTGGTCAAGTCCAAATAAGAACAGAGTCATATAGCTGATTTAGAAAAGACATTCAGCATCTTATGCAAATACAGAATGAAACTGAATGCTTCCATGTGTGCGTTCGGGATCGGCTCTGGCAAATTCCTGGGTTACATCGTCAATCACCGAGGAATCGAAGCCAACCCGAGGCAAGTCACAGCAATCTTGGAACTCGGCTCCCCCCATTCAGTAAAAGAAGTCCAAAAGTTTATGGGGATGGCTGCTGCACTCAACAGGTTCATCAGCCGGTCTACAGATCGCTGCTGACAATTCTTTCAGACACTACGGCAGGGTAAGGCTTTTGAATGGTCCGCCGAATGCGAATCAGCCTTCAATGGACTCAAGACCTACCTCCGCTCAGTACCTCTCTTGACAACACCCGCCGCTGGTGACCCGTTCATCCTATATCTGGCAGTTTCCGATAGGGCCGTCAACGCCGTACTGTTAAAAGAGGAGGAGGAGAAGCAACGGCCAGTGTATTATGTGAGCAAAGCAATAGTTGACGCCGAAACACGCTACCTTCCGCTGGAAAAACTCATCTTAGCCCTAGTCATGGTGGCAAGAAAACTGATGCATTACTTCCAGGGACATAGCATTGGGGTGCTAACAGATTATCCCCTCCGATCAGTTCTACGGAGTGCAGAAGCATCAGGACGTGTTTCAAAATGGGCTTTCGAACTCGGCCAATACGACATTCAATTTTTACCTAAAACTGCAATCAAGGGGCAAGTGTTGGCCGACTTTGTTGCCGAATTCACCGGCAAGCTTGCCAACCTCAAACCTGATGAAGTTCAACCAAAGGCTGAAGTTCTACCAAAGCCGAACTGGAGAATTTATGTCGGGGATATTTGGCAATTATATTGTGATGGATCATCTCACCAAAGGGGCAGTGGCGCCGGAGTTGTAATCATGTCTCCAGACGGCACAGTAATTGAGCAAGCCGTCAAGCTTAGCTTCAAAGCATCAAATAACGAAGCTGAATATGAAGCCTTTCTAGCCGGTCTGCGGAATGCGCACCTTCTCGGTGCTCGGCGTCAGCTTGTGTTTTGTGATTCAAAATTGGTAATCAATCAGCTAAAGGGGGAGTACGCGGCAAGAAACGACCGTATGACGGCCTACATGAAAACGACCAATTCCTTGCTGGCAAAATTTGACCATCACGAACTGAACCAAATAACACGCGACCAGAATACACATGCGGATGCCTTGGCGTGCCTAGCCTCCGCCATTAATTCTGAGATCAAACGGACCATCGAAGTAGGTTTCGTCTCGGAGCCGAGTATTGGCCCTTCGGAGGAAATCCACGTCAACGTTATAGAATCCGAACCAAGCTGGATGGACCCCATTGCTGCATTCCTCTCTTCTGAACAACTCCCAGAGGACAAAAAAGACGCACACAAGCTGCGAAATAAAGCCCTGCGATACTATCTGGATCCGCAAGGAGGGCTTTACAAAAAGTCCCTCTCTGGTCCATATTTGGAATGCGTGCACCTCGAGAAAGTGGAGAAGTTTCTGACAGAGATACATGAGGGCAATTGTGGTGCCCATTCTGGCGGATGCTCCCTGGCCCATTGAGCTATAACGCAGGGATACTATTGGCCGACAATGAGAGCTGACACAGAGAGTTATGTAAAAAAATACGAATAGTGCCCAAAGTTCTCCCCATTAGCCCATCTGCCTGCTGAAGAGTTGAACTCTATCACCAGCCCCTGGCCGTTTGCTCAGTGGGGATTTGATATCATAGGACCGTTGCCCAGGGCCCCAGGGAACAAGCGATTCTTAATCGTCGTGACAGACTACTTCACAAAATGGGTCGAAGCGGAGGCTTTAACACATATACGAGATGCCAACATTAAATGCTTTGTATGGAGAAACATCATAACACGATTCGGCATTCCGAGAGCTCTCATCTCAGACAATGGCACCCAATTCGATTGTGGCGTATATCGAGAGTTATGCAGCAAATATGACATTCGGCCTTACTTTTCGACACCGGCCTACCCCCAAAGCAATGGTCAAGCCGAAGCCTCTAACAAATCCATCCTGGACGGCATCAAAAAGAGACTGGAAAAGGCTAAAGGCAAATGGGTCGAAGAATTGCCAAGTGTATTGTGGGCTCATCGTACTACGCCGAGGATATCCACTAGAGAAACATCGTTTGCTCTATGCTCTGGAACCCAGGCAATCTTACCCCTGGAAATCAGCCTCCCAACTCTAAAATCGCAAGTTTTTGATATGGGCCGAAATGACATGATGCTTGCCTTGGATCTGATTCTGATCGAAGAGCGAAGAGACCGCGCCCTGGCATCCATGGCACGGTATCAACAGCAGCTTGCCAAATTGTATAATCAGCTAGTTCAGTTGCGCCGATACACGCCAGGGGAGCTTGTCTTGAAGAAGGTACTTCCAGCCGACCGGAGACCGACCGATGGAAAATTCGGTCCAAACTGGGATGGCCCCTATCAGATAGAATCCATCGCAGGAACAGGGGCATATCGGCTCTCAGACATGTCAGGAAGGAGCCTGCCACGGCCTTGGAATTCAACACATTTACGTAAATTCTATAATTGACCCGACTTGTGGGCTTGATACTTGTACATATTCCACCGTTGCAATACAAAGCTTCTCATTTTCTCAAGCTCGCCCCCAAGCCTTTAAGGGCCGATTAAGCCTTCTAAGGCCAAAATAAGCCTCCGAATTCGGAGCCCCCTTCGGTGCAGGTCACCTCAGGGCCGATTAAGTCTCCGGATTCGGAGCCCCCTTTGGTGCAGGTCACCTCAGGGCCAATTAAGTCTCCAGATTCGGAGCGCCCTTCGTAGATATCACGATTGGCCCAAATAAAGCCTCTGGATTCGAAGCCCCTTTCGGTGCATGACACCTTAGGGCCGATTAAGCCTATTAAGGCCGATTAAGACTCCGGATTCGAAGCACCCTTCGTGCATATCACGATTGGCCAAAATAAAGCCTCCAGATTTGGAGCCCCTTTCGGTGCAGGACACCTTAGGGCCGATTAAGCCTATTAAGGCTGATTAAGACTCCAGATTCGGAGCGCCGTTCATACATATCACGATTGGCCAAAATAAAGCCTTCGGATTCGGACCCCCTTTCGGTGCATAACACCTTAGGGCCGATTAAGCCTATTAAGGCCGATTAAGACTCCGGATTCGGAGCGCCCTTCATGCATATCACGATTGGCCAAAATAAAGCCTCCAGATTCGGAGCCCCTTTTGGTGCATGACACCTTAGGGGCCGTTTAAGCCTATTAAGGCCGATTAAGACTCCGAATTCGGAGCGCCCGTGGATACCACGATTGGCCCAAATAAAGCCTCCGGATTCGGAGCCTCTTTCGGTGCATGACACCTTAGGGCCGATTAAGACTCCAGATTCGGAGCACCCTTCGTGCATATCACGATTGGTCAAAATAAAGCCTCCGGATTCGAAGCCCCTTTTGGTGCATGACACCTTAGGGCCGATTAAGCCTATTAAGGCCGATTAAGACTCCGGATTCGGAGCGCCCTTCATGCATATCACGATTGGCTAAAATAAAGCCTCCGGATTCGGAGCCCCTTTTCGTGCATGACACTTTAGGGCCGATTAATCCTATTAAGGCTGATTAAGACTCTGAATTCAGAGCGCCCTTCGTGGATATCACGATTGGCCCAAATAAAGCCTCCGGATTCGGAGCCCCTTTCGGTGCATGACACTTTAGGGCCGATTAAGGCTCCAAATCCGGATTGGCCTTTTTTAAGATGCATTCGCACCACTTCATTGGCCGAATAAATATTCACTGAGAATCGTTCTTAATTCAAGCTGGTCAATACATGTTTAAACATTTACGCCATGCAACACAAAACTTGCCAAAAAGTTGAAATAATACGATTAATTAAACACATAACATTTCAAGACCAAATACAAACGTTGAAAATAAAAGAAATTCTATTTATTCGGCACGAAATCTATTCATTCGACACCCTCATCGTCGCTCTTCTCAATTTTGAAATCGGAATAAGAAAAGTAGTGGTGATGATACAGGGGCGAGGCCGAATCAATGCCCACGGCTTCGAGAGCTTCCTCGGTTTGAAGGGCCTTGATCCAGCCGTGCTTGAATCCACGATTTTCACATCGGCAGACCTCTTCGACAAGGTCCTGTTTGGTCCTCTCTATCCCGACCTTCAGGCCGTCCTGAAACCCCTTTTCATAACTCGAGGTCCGTTGGGTCACTCTCTCCGCAATAACCAATTTAGATTGACCGGCCGCCACCGACGCGCTCGTTTGAACATTCTTCAGTTCCCGAATCTCACGCTCAGCCTTTTCCGCGCAAATCTCCAGACTGCGATTCCTTTCGTCCTTTTTCTCTCTCTCACGTCGCGCTTCCCGCAGACGCATGCCGACTTCGTAAGCAGTATATAACCCTTTTACGGCCCCATGTATGCCGTCTCGAAATACTTCGAAATCTCGACGTCCGACCATCGATTGTTGGACTTTCGGCGGGAATATCTGTCGAGCGAACTCAACTGCCACATCTGGGTCTTTAATGATAGAATCCCCCTCTGTCATTGGTCTATTCCTCACAAAAACCGCAAAACTCAACGGTCGTGGCGTCACATCAGGCTCAATTTTCGGTCACGGGCGCGAAGAATTTCCCCGTTGTTGCCTGTCCTTTCGGGGCGATCTGCTTCGATGACGTTCTTCTTCCTAATCCTTGGACGTTCTTCTTCCTTTACGCGTAGGCTCGCTACTACAACTCATTGCGGTGTCTGATTCAGTCAATCTTCGTCCCTCCCAAGTTGCCTGAATGGAAATAAATAGGGCCTCTGGCGTGCACCCGTCCCATTTATCCTTCAATGTTTGCAGCTCTCCCGAGGCAACGTCAATAATCCCAAACGTCAACCCATGAGATAGGCCCATTCGGCTTTCCAAGTTTGCGCCCTGGCTAAGGCAAGGGCAGATTTACTAATCTGGTCGGCCATGTTTTCAAGCGCAAGCCCCGATCAATCTGTGCCTCAGCCAGCCCACGAGATAGGCCCATTCGGCTTTCCAAGCTCGCGCCCTGGCTAAGGCAAGAGCAGATTTACTAATCTGGTCGGCCATGTTTTCAAGCGCAAGCGCCGATCAATGTGTGCCTCAGCCAGCCCACGAGTCACACCCATTCGGCTTTCCAAGCTCGCGCCCTGACTAAGGCAAGAGCAGATTTACTTTATTAATCCGGCCGGCCATGTTTTCAAGCGCAAGTGCCGATCAATGTGTGCCTCAGCCAGCCCACGAGATAGGCCCATTCGGCTTTCCAAGCTCGCGCCCTGGCTAAGGCAAGGGCAGATTTACTAATCTGGTCGGCCATGTTTTCAAGCGCAAGCGCCGATCAATGTGTGCCTCAGCCAGCCCACGAGTCACGCCCATTCAGCTTCCCAAGCTCGCGCCCGGACTAAGGCAATGGCAGATTTACTTTATTAATCTGGCCGGTCGTGTTTTCAAGCACAAGCGCCGATCAATGTGTGCCTCAGCCAGCCCACGAGATAGGCCCATTCGGCTTCCCAAGCACGCACTCTGGCTAAGGCAAGGGCAGATTTACTAATCTGGTCAGCCATGTTTTCAAGCGCAAGCGCCGATCAATGTGTGCCTCAGCCAGCCCATGAGTTACGCCCATCCGGCTTCCTAAGCTTGCGCCCTGGCTAAGGCAAGGGCAAATCTGATCGGCCAAATACCTAAGCTAAGCAACCGATCTAACCATAACCGAAAGTAATAACATTCATCAACAACATTTTCGTTAGCCAGTTGAGCACAACTCATAAAATTTTATATACTCAAGTTACCAAACAAAAAGCTACAAGCCCGCATAAAAATGCCTAGCAAAAAACAAACACTATGACTGTAGCAAAAGATGAAAAATACTAAATTAAAAACCGTAAAAATACATTCGACATCCTAAAAACTGTCAGTCGGCCAGATCAGCCATTGAAATCAGACTCCAATGGCTCAACATCCACTTGCTCATATGGTATTAGCATAATCAATCAAGTGTTAGCAGCAGCAAGGGCTTTGTGCCAGCCGTGTTTGAATCCCCGATTTTCAAACTTGGGGACATGGTCCACGTACTCGGCGAGTCCAGCATTTTTCCCGGCCTCGAATACTTTGGAAGACTCTGAGTCGGCTGATTCCTTCGCCGCCTTCATTTCAGCCAACTCAGCCTCCAGTTTGGAGATCGCCTTCTGGGCCAACTTGAGAGCATCTTCGCTCGCGTCCGCCTTTTTCTTGGCATCCGACCTCAATTGATCCGCGCAACGAGCTTTCTCCATCTCGGCGTCGGCCCTTGAGGCTTCCTTGTTCGCCCTCAAAGCTTCAACCTCGGCCCTTTTCCTCTGGCCTTCAACTTCCTCGCGTAAATGACCAATCTGTTTGACAACGTCGCGATGGCGACGGCCCATATCGGCTATCCATCTGACGGTCTGTAAAACAAGAATTTAAAACCATAACTTCAACAGTATTTGGATTAAGTGAAGCTAAGTTCGAATATGTACCAAAAGTGCCGATTGGGCGGCTAGTGCTGTCGCATTCAGATCCGTTTCCACCCGAAAAGCCTCCTTGTCAGACGGTAACGACACGGACGTAGCCAAGCTGAATGCGACTTCTGGATCTTTAAACACCGAAGCATCAGAAGAAACCGGCATGTTTTTTATCATCGGCTAAATAACAAAAGGAACGATCACGTACGATCCATCTAATCGAGGACGTTTGCCGCCATGTTCTTCTATGCCGACTTCAAACTCGGCAGGTCGTTTCTCTACCTCAACTTCTTGGCCGGCCTGCATGATCAAAGTAGATTCGACATCTCGATTTTTCGCTGTCTCCACCTCAATAACGCGCAAGGACTCTAATTCGCTAACAGGCAGGGAGAATTGAGATTCGGTGGCGGGTGGTACTTTAGACGGAAGGGCCTCCGCTCTTCGTCGCGCGGCCAACCTTCCTGCATTCGCCTTCCTGGCAAGTTTTGTCAGGCTTAACCCAGCCATGTTTTCGGGGTTTGCGGCGGGAATATCGTCTAAGCCGTGAAAAATACCGTCAAGCGAAAGATCCCCTTGGCCCGAAGCGGATAGGGGATCGGCCGAATTCAATATCGCGTCAGACTCGGTTTCAAACTGATCTGATTCGGTAACATTAGCTACACCCCGCTCGGAATCCGACCCTTCAAAACCAACCTGCCTCAAGTTTTTGAAGTCAAACAAAATAAGAGCGATGAGAGAGTCTTCACCCACCGAAACTGGGATATTTTCCGCCGCCGAGAAGGTTGTATATGTCGGCTCGTAACGAAGCAGAATGTGGGCCGCCCTGCCTTGTTTCTGAAGACTTCGACGGCCGAAATATTTGAGCGAGACTTCGATATCCGAAAGAACGGTGCCGTCAGTTGAAGACAGAACTTTCTTCAAATTTCTCCCTGCACAAACCAAGCCGTAACATTTCAAAGAAGAGGCTTTACAACAAAAACGAACAAATAATAAAAGCGAGAAAGCAATCAGCCACCTGGCACGCCCCTCCATCTAGGAATAGGGTCGACGTGATCCTCTCCTTCGCCAAATTCCCAGTTACCCTAGACAACGACCATAACATCAACTCATTTTCCAAAACTGGAAAGCTAGTAATCAGCTGATGGTCGATATCCTTGGCCCTAAGGAAAAAATGCCCGTGCCGACTAAAAGACTTAGCCAAGGCATAACAATGCCGGATGGCTGGAATGCCAAGGTTAATTCTTAGGCGACGGTTGAGCGCTATAACCCCCGTTATGATTCTAAAGAAATTCACATTAGGTTGGGAAGGGATTAAACCCCAATGGCGAAGCACAGCCCTAAGAAACAGGTGAAGGGGGAAATGAACTCCACCCTCTGCAATTGACAAAAGAGGAAAGACAATCGTGGTTTCGTCCTCCCTCTCCATATCAAGAGTGCCGTCTGCCACAAGCGACAGACGGACATCATCAGGAATGGAGAAATGGCATTTAAAGCCAACAATACGATCTGACGAGAAGAGGTCTTTTAAATGTTTCGCCATACCCTACAGTCTATGAGAATATGCCAAGGAATAAACCAGAAAGAGTCCTCAAAGCAAGGGAGGAGAGAACTTATAAAGGACGAAGAGGATATCGGAGAAGAAAGTTTCAGGGACGATCCAAAAGGCAATCCAGTGATGAGCATCATAAAATACATACTTGAAAGGACGTCAAAATTTTAAATCACAATAAATAGACACGTACGAGGGGGGCAGGAAGTCGACACGACAACCGAAAGGAGTGCGCTTAGATATTTGCATGAGGATGAGGCCAACCGCCGAATTTTGGCTCCGACTTTTAGGAATTCAAAACCAAGCACTCCAGCCAACTGTCGTCGGCGAAGTGCTTGGGGGGCAATTGTGGGAGCCGAATAAGTAGAAGAGTCGGAAGATGCGTACTCCAGAAATTAGATACTATCCGGCTTCATATTGCGTGACTAGGACGCTGAATACGTTAGGAAAGCCGAATAAACGGAGGTCAGTGGCTCCGAATGAATAAAAGGGGAATGGGATAAAAGTAGGCTCAGGCCCCGAGGCCCAAAAAGCAAGTATAAATACAAGAACCATAGGTTTAGAAAGGTATGTAAGAATCATTTCACTAAATTTGGGAAACAAGCTGTTCTGAGTGTCTGAACTAACTTGTCCGTCGGAGTGCTAATTCTGGCACCCCCGCCCGGAGTGTTTGTGTCTTTTCAGGTGACTAGCTGAGAATCACTAGCGTCTCCCAGAATCTGAAGAATATTTCCAAAACCACTTCTCCATATTAATTAATTAATTTATATATATATATATATATATGAATCACCGGTAATGAGAGAAAATGATCAAGAATGGTACGATGAACCACCTATGGGAGATGAGGATGACTTTTACGACCAACTCTCAGCAGCAGACCTAGCGACCTTGTAGACAGAATGTATGGGTAAAGTGAAAAAAAAAAAAAAAAACAGGGGGTCCCACTACAAGACTCCTATAATATTTTAAAAAATATTCTAATATATTCTAATGGTTCCACGATCTTGACTCTTTAAATTTTGCAAATCCTTCAAGAACCCGCCTAGAAGTATCACTCCATGGGTTAGCATCAATAATTAGCGCTCCAGCAGAAAAAGACAAAATCCGTAGAAGATAAAGCTTCTCCTCGAATATCAGAAAAATGCACGCCAAGAAAAGACAAAAAAGATTTTGTAGATATTTTGTGTCTGTAATTATTTGAGTCTATCAGTGATAAGGATTTTCCTTCACTCACTACTTTAATAAAGTATAGATAACTCCTACCCTGCTTTATTAAAGAAAAGCTGTGAAAATCTTTATACGTGTCTTGTAATAAATTATAGTGTCAAAATTTTGTCAAAAAAGGAGGATTGAATGATATGCGATGGGGCCCAAAGCAATACCCGATATCATTATCCTAATCTTTTATTGATAAAATTTATCTATGTCTAGAATAGTGATTGAGTTAAGCGTAGAAAGTTTGCATAAAGTTTCATATAAATGTATACATATATAGTTTTGTCCTTATTCAATTTTCAAAAAAGCCTAAGTATTTAAACGTAGGCAAAGATTTGAAGCTTTGTTTTTATTTTCTTTTTGAGTTGTATAAATTGGCATGCTTGCCAACGGAAGAGACAGAATGAAAAATACTCCTTCACTTTGCGTTGTAAAATTTCCAACCCCTCTCAAAAACCTCTAAGTGTATTAAGTCTTTCAGAATTTCAGAGTCTATAATATAATCTTTGTAAGTATATTTCTTATTAATATGAAGTGTGAGCAGTTTCTCTTTTTCCTTAAATATTTCAAAAGGGTAACTCTTCTATTCTAAAAATTTATTTTCTTTTTGGAAAAACTAAGTTTATGAAATGCTTGTTTGCTCATTAATATTACATGCTTTGAACCTTCGTAGTGTCTGTTGTTTTCTATTTTGTTACTGAGTGACCTTAGCTGAAGAGCCCGTGTGAGCCGTGGTTAGGCGTTGAAGGGCAGATTTTAGGCAGAAAGGGAAAGGTAAAAAATGGAAAATAAAAATATACTATGTTGAACGAGGCTTAGCTTCAAGGTGGGAGTACATGTAATGAAAACAAACATTGCCTAAAAATAGTTTTGCCATAGAAAAGAATTTTAGAATAAAAGAAGAGCAACCTGAGTAGAAATATTAAGGAAATATTGTCCATAAAGGAATTTGAAAAAATCAAAATGTATGCCTTTAGACGAAGAACTTAGGATTAAAATCAAAATTAGTACTGAACTTATACAAGAATTAGAAGATCAAAACTTTAAATATCAGTTTCGTTTATCATTAGCCTCTGGCAGATCCCTAGAAAATTACAGTTTAAAAATTTCTCAAATAAATAGACAGCTAACTGTAAAACAAGAAGCCTTAAAGTTAGTCATACAACAGCTTGAAGACTTTATAGCATAACTGTAGAATTAATTAGATAATTCTCAGCCCAATTTCAAAATAGTGGTAGACCACTAACTCACCCCCTATAAAAATTGGTATTAGAGCAGTGTTCGATTTTAGGACAGTTTAAGTTAGTTTATGCATTTTGCTTATGGAAATAGAGTAGTTTTTATTTTTGGACATTTTAGTTATAAATTTCATGTTATAGTAGCTTTTAATAATTTTAAAGTAGGAGTTAATTTTGTGTATGAAAAGAGTAGAGTATCTAGATTTAGAACTCAGCAGCCATAATCATCGTCTCAATATAAATAAAAATAGTTTTCGTTGTAATTTTGAATAAACTTTTACACATCAGCTTCATAGTGAACATAATCCTTAGCTGAATAGTATCATAGATTATCAGATTAATTTTGCAAAAAATATTAAAAAGGACATAGATAAAATTAGTAATCTTTTTATTTCATCTATAGATCATCTTCGTAATAATCGCAGTATAATCAAAGATCAATATAAAAAATTAGATTATATCCAAGATCAGTGTAGTTCCATCCTACAAAAAAGAATAGATTTAAATTTAGACAAATTTTCCACTAAGCTAGAAATTGAAACTTTAATTTCAGCTATAAATACTAGCAGCTCAAAGCAAATAGAGTTAGAATTTAAGCAACTAATTGAAAAAACTCATAATCAGATAAATCAAATAGCTAAACAAATAGAACAAATTAATCAAATTCAAGATAATTTAAAACAGAAATTAGAAATTTTAGAACAATTAATAAGATCTTAGTTTATGAGTAGTGATAAAAGGCTAATAGAGATTACCAGACTATTTTAAAACAAGCAGAAGATTTTCATAATAACTCAGAAGGAATCAGTAGTTATCAGGGTATAAATCAATCAGATAAAATAACAGTAAGACAAAATAATATATAAATTTTATTTTTAATTAGATTGTGTGAAAATTTTGAATATCTATCAAATCAACTACACAGCTTAGAAAATCGTCTAGCTTCTTTAGAAAAAATAATACTTCAAAAAGGAAAAGGAGTAGAAGGACAATCCAACAGACTTCAATATCAGGTAAACGAGGAAGATATAGCTAGATATTTTGAAAAGCTTAAATTACCTAGGAAACCAGCCTGTAGAATTTACAGAAAATAAACATGTTTAAATAGCTAATAAAAGGAAGTAGTAGCAAAAAGCGTAACGAAGATGAAGATATTAAGGTAGAAGAATTTATAGATGTAGAACAACAAATAGAAAAATTTAAGAAAGAACAGTTAGAATTAATTCCAACTAAATATGTATACAAGTTAGGAAAAATCCATAAAAAAACAATACTTATTTAAACCCTATAATGAACAAATGATTAGTGTAACTCAGGAAGATGAAAAAATAGAGCTAAATTTAATAGAAAGAGAAAGCTATAAGTATGCAGTAAATGAACACCTTAAAATGACTCACTTAGGATTAGTAGTAGTAGGAGTTAAGGCTTTAATCAGAGAAAATTTAGGAACAAAAGTTTTTGTATGTCTTTATGATGATAGGTTTAATGATGTAGGACAAAGTATTTTAGGCAGCTACGAATTAGATATGAATTCAAAAGGAGGAATAATTTATTTTACACCAGATTTTTTATTACCAACTTCGACCTCTCATAAAAAGATAAAAATAGGAATAAAAAGTAGGGGATACAAAATGAAAAAAGGAGAAAAGAATTTATTAGTTTGCACAGGATTTTTAGGCTTAGCGGTCTCAGAAAGTAATACTCACTATAGACTTACAAATGACCAAATAGTTAAGTTATTAGGCGCAAAAGGAATAAAAGCACTACCAGCTAAAAAATTTAGTTCTGAAGATAATGCAGCACTAGATTGGAAACTAGGAGATTTTTTAGGACAAAAGAGATTAGTCCCTCAAGATAATTTATTATATTAAACAACAGATGGAAATTATGCAGTAAGATGATAAAAACTAATCTGTGCACCATTAATGCAATGTGTATATGTCTGTTTAGTGCCGTCGGCGATACTGACTAAAGCGGGGGTTGCTAAAGCTGTGCTCCATCCTGGTGAAACTACGTGTTGTTCAATATATGATTTACTGGCTCCGGTATCGATCACGACATCTATACTAAGAGTTTTTTCTACAAATTTAATTACACAAGAGATTTCAACTAAATTTGACTTGGGTATAACAGGATAATTAAATGGTAAATATGTATTATCTAGTTGCGCCTGAGAGTATTGACTAAAAGGTTGAGAATCAACTAGGTTGACTAATTCTAAAGAATTCATATGTTCGTCAATTAATTTATCTTTAAAAGGGTATTTAGTATGAAACTGTTCTAACTGTTGTTTAAGCTGTCTATTTTCTAATTCTAAACATTCTATGTCAAAACTAGTCTTAGTTTCTATTTCACGTATTTGAAGTTTAAGTTCTCTTATTTGTACTTCTAATTCTCTGCTTTCTATACTTTGATCTCCTAAAAGCTCGCTGTTATTTCCTGATGTTATCTTATGTGTCCTATTTAATTTTTCGAGACAGACTATACAATAGGTTATACTACATAATAAACACTGAGCTCTCTTATCTTTAGCTGGAAACCAATTACAATAGCTGCATCTAGTAGTATCAAATCCTAGTCCTATTTGAAAATTATGCTGGCATTCAGTATCTGCATTACATTCCATCATAAAGAAAGTATCTCGATAAGGAGTCATTCCTATTTCTTGGTTGAGTTGTCCTAAGAGATTATCTACATCTGTATCACTTTCTGAATCACTATCTGAACTTATGGTCTCTAATTGATACTCATAATTGCTAACTATGCTATAAATTTCTGAATCATCACTTTTTATACTGACTATATCTTCTTCTAAGTCTTCTATAATATGTAGTCTTTCTATCTACTTATTAGTATTAGGTCTCTGTCTTTTTGGGCAGGCTTTTGCAAAATGATTGGGTTCTCCACATATAAAACAATTGCATTTTTTACTATTGGATTTTCTAACATATCTTTGTTTTCTTTTATCATTTTCATCTTTGGGTAATCTCTTATAATTTGTCCTATTAAAGGTTCTACTTTTCCTAATGAATTTCTATTTTTTCCATGGTTTTCTATATTTTTTCTTCCAATATTTTTCTTTTCTATATTTTTCATATTTTTTTTGTATTTTTTCCTATTATATTTATCTTCATATTGCTGAGGAGTATATATTAACTTATTACAAAAACCATAATTTTGATTTTTCAAATCTTTTTGTATTTTAACCTCTATACATTTTTCTGTGAGTTTATAAAATGTAAAAACTATTCTAGGTCCTATTCCTAAAGTTCCTCTTATCTTTAATTCTCCTGTGGCTATTTTTGCTGGTAAACTTGCATAATAAATTGACCATTTATTTTCTATTTCTCTTTCTAGTTCTCCGAGTAATTTTCTAAAATATTTATTTCCTATTTCCTCATCAAAACTTTTTCCTGTTCTGGCTGCTATGGCTAAGTATTCCTTACTAAAAGGTACAATATATTTCCAACTTCCTAATGTTATCTGGTCTAGTTCAGTCAATGCTACGCTTTGAGCGGAATCATTTCCTCTAGAAGGGTCATATCCTATAAGTATTTCTTTAATAAAATTAGTAAAATTCCACGGGTTATTTCCTAATTCTTTAAGATGTTTAATTGTTTCTTCATATTTTCCTTTAAAGGTTAAATAAATATTATAAGCTGAATCTCCTAAAAGCGTTTCCATATATTCCCACATATCTGTTGATTCATAGGGACTGGTCATCCATACTTTTACTGCATCTTTTTTCCATCTTTCTATTACTTCGTGCCATACCTGGGGGTTGAATCTGGCGAAATCTAAAAGGGTTCCTTGATTATTGACTGGTTGTAATTGTATACTCATATCTAATTGTCTACGCTTTCCATGAAACCGATAGCTCTTATTTGGATCTGCGTGACTTCGTCCTGAACGGGCTAATGGTCTTCTTCCTCCAACTGCATAATGCATTGGTTCTATGGGATCTCCTACAGTTGGTTGTGGGTTACTAGTGCTTGTGCTTTTTGTATTCATATAAAAAGTATCTTCTAACTTAGATTGTTTTGGTATTTTAAATATTTTACTATGATGTATTTTATCTTCTATGATATCATCTACATATTCTGTATGGAATTCTTAATTTAAGAATGACACTGCTTCATCATGGGTATCTCCTCTTGCTAAGTATTCGAAATATCTAGCATCTAATATTTTATTCATGTCTTCTATGGTGAACTTTTCTAAGTCTATCTCATCAATAATATATATCTTATTTTGTGATATTGTTTTTTCTTCTGTTATTACATAAAGCTGATTTATTTCACTACGATTATCTTGATTTTCTTCCCTGTCTATACTGCTAAATTCATCATCTTCAGATTTTTCTGGTGCTACATAAGTATACTGAGTAAATCTTACTGCATAATTTCCATCTGTTGTTTGATATAATAAATTATCTTGAGGGGCTAATCTCTTTTGTCCTAGAAAATCTCCTAGTTTCCAATCTAGTGCTGTATTATCTTCATAACTAAATTTTTTAGCTGGTAGTGCTTTTATTCCTTTTGCGCCTAATAACTTAACTATTTGGTCATTTGTAAGTCTATAGTGAGTATTACTTTCTGAGACCGCTAAGCCTAAAAATCCTGTGCAAACTAATAAATTCTTTTTTCATTTTTTCATTTTGTTTCCCCTACTTTTTATTCCTATTTTTATCTTTTTATGAAAGGTTGAGGTTGGTAATAAAAAATCTGGTGTAAAATAAACTATTCCTTCTTTTGAGTTCATATCTAATTCGTAGCTGCCTAAAATACTTTACATTATTAAACCTATCATCATAAAGACATACAAAAACTTTTGTTCCTAAATTTTCTCTGGTTAAAGCCAACTCCTATTACTACTAATCATAAGTGAGTCATTTTAAGGTGTTCATTTACTGCATACTTATAGCTTTCTCTTTTTATTAAATTTAGCTCTATTTTTTCATCTTCCTGAGTTACACTAATCATTTGTTCACCATAGTGTTTAAATAGGTATTGTTTTTTATGGATTTTTCCTAACTTATATACATATTTAGCTGGAATTAATTCTAACTTTTCTTTCTTAAAATTTTCTATTTGTTGTTCTACATCTATAAATTCTTCTACCTTAATATCTTCATCTTCGTTACGCTTTTTGCTACTACTTCCTTTTATTAGCTGTTTAAACATGTTTATTTTCTGTAAATTCTACAGGCTGGTTTCCTAGGTAATTTAAGCTTTTCAAAATATCTAGCTATATCTTCCTCGTTTACCTGAGATTGAAGTCTATTGGATTGTCCTTCTACTCCTTTTCCTTTTTGAAGTATTGTTTTTTCTAAAGAAGCTAGACGATTTTCTAAGCTGTGTAGTTGTTCTGATAGATATTCAAATTTTTCACACAATTTAATTAAAAATAAAATTTATATATTATTTTGTCTTACTGTTATTTTATCTAATTGATTTATACCCTGATAACTACTGATTCATTTTGAGTTATTATGAAAATTTTCTGCTTGTTTTAAAATAGTCTGGTAATCTCTATTAGCCTTTTTATCACTACTCATAAACTAAGATCTTATTAATTGTTCTAAAATTTCTAATTTCTGTTTTAAATTATCTTGAATTTGATTAATTTGTTCTATTTGTTTAGCTATTTGATTTATCTGATTATGAGTTTTTTCAATTAGTTGCTTAAATTCTAACTCTATTTGCTTTGAGCTGCTAGTATTTATAGCTGAAATTAAAGTTTCTATTTCTAGCTTAGTGGAAAATTTTTCTAAATTTAAATCTATTCTTTTTTGTAGGATGGAACTACACTGATCTTGGATATAATCTAATTTTTTATCTTGATCTTTAATTATACTACGATTATTACGAAGATGATCTATAGATGAAATAAAAAGATTACTAATTTTATCTATGTCCTTTTTAATATTTTCTGCAAAATTAATCTGATAATCTATGATACTATTTAGCTGAGGATTATGTTCACTATGAAGCTGATGTATAAAAGTTTCTTCAAAATTACAATGAAAACTATTTTTATTTATGTTGAGACGATGATTATGGCTGATGGGTTCTAAATCTAAATACTCTACTCTTTTCATACACAAAATTAACTCCTACTTTAAAATTATTAAAAGCTACTATAACATGAAATTTATAACTAAAATGTCCAAAAATAAAAACTACTCTATTTCCATAAGCAAAATGCATAAACTAACTTAAACTGTCCTAAAACCGAACACTGCTCTGATACCAATTTTTATGGGAGGTGAGTTAGTGGTCTACCACTATTTTGAAATTGGGCTGAGAATTATCTAATTAATTCTATAGTTATGCTATAAAGTCTTCAAGCTGTTGTATGGTTAACTTTAAGGCTTCTTGTTTTACAGTTAGCTGCCTATTTATTTAAGAAATTTTTAAACTATAATTTTCTAGGGATCTGCCAGAGGCTAATGATCAAAGAAACTGATATTTAAATTTTTGATCTTCTAATTCTTGTATAAGTTTAGTACTAATTTTGATTTTAATCCTAAGTTTTTCGTCTAAAGGCATACAATTTTGATTTTTTCAAATTCCTTTATGGACAATATTTCCTTAATATTTCTACTCGGGTTGCTCTTCTTTTATTCTAAAATTCTTTTCTATGGCAAAACTATTTTTAAGCAATGTTTATTTTCATTACATGTACTCCCACCTTGAAGCTAAGCCTCGTTCAACATAGTATATTTTTATTTTCCATTTTTTACCTTTCCCTTTCTGCCTACAATCTGCCCTTCAACGCCTAACCACGGCTCACACGGGCTCTTCAGCTAAGGTCACTCAATAACAAAATAGAAAACAGTAGATACTACGAAGGTTCAAAGCATGTAATATTAATGAGCAAACAAGCATTCCATAAACTTAGTTTTTCCAAAAAGAAAATAAATTTTTAGAATAGAAGAGTTACCCTTTTGAAATATTTAAGGAGAAACTACTCATACTTCATAATAATAAGAAATATACTTACAAAGATTACATTACAGACTCTGAAATTCTGAAGGACTTAATACACTTAGAGGTTTTTTAGAGGGGTTGAAATTTTACAACGCCGAGTGAAGGGGTGTTTTTCATTCTGCCTCTTCCGTTGGCAAGCATGCCAATTTATACAACTCAAAAAGAAAATAAAAACAAAGCTTCAAATCTTTGCCTACGTCTAAATTATCCTAAGGGGTCAAAACCTAGGCTAGCCTATACTTAGGCTTTTTTGAAAATTGAATAAGGACAAAACTATATATGTATACATTTATATGCAACTTTATGCAAACTTTCTACGCTTAACTCAATCACTATTCTAGACATAGATAAATTTTATCAATAAAGGATTAGGATAATGATATCGGGTATTGCTTTGGGCCCCATCGCATATCATTCAATCCTCCTTTTTTGACAAAATTTTGACACTATAATTTATTACAAGACACGTATAAAGATTTTCACAGCTTTTCTTTAATAAAGCAGGGTAGGAGTTATCTATACTTTATTAAAGTAGTGAGTGAAGGAAAATCCTTATCACTGATAGACTCAAATAATTACAGACACAAAATATCTACAAAATCTTTTTTGTCTTTTCTTAGCGTGCATTTTTCTGATATTCGAGGAGAAGCTTTATCTTCTACGGATTTTGTCTTTTTCTGCTGGAGCGCCAATTATTGATGCTGACCCATGGAGTGATGCTTCTAGGCGGGTTCTTGAAGGATTTGCAAAATTTAAAGAGTCAAAATCGTGGAACCATTAAAATATATTAGAATATTTTTTAAAATCTTATAGGAGTCTTGTAGTGGGACCCCTTTTTTTTTCTTTTTTTTTTCATTTTACCCATACATTCTGTCTACGAGGTCGTCCAGGTCTGTTGTTGAGAGTTGGTCGTAAAAGTCATCCCCATCTCCCATAGGTGGTTCATCGTACCATTCTTAATCATTTTCTCCCATTACCGGTGATTCATGAGAGACGCCATGCTGATAGTTATAATTGTTAGATCATATATATTCGTTGAATCATACATTAATATCAATACATAATTAATGATAAAGAGATTCTCTTTTATGTTTTAAGAGTAGTCAACGATTTTTTGTTCTAAAATTTCTTCATTATGTTTTTATCTAAAAGCACTTACGGTTGTTGATATATAATTTATTCATGGTAAGATTTTAGGATACAAGGACATTTAAGGTTCATTCATAATTTGATACAACATTTTTTTTTTATCAACAAAAAAATAATCTTTATTAATGAATAGCTAATAATAACAAAGGAATTACATCAATAGAAAGAGAGGGAAAAGTGCAAAAAACATTATAGTAGACCCAATGATTCGAACTAGGTAGGCACTGAGGAGCACACCCAATCATATGTGAGATTTCTAAAAATTTCACGAGATATTGATTTGTGATTATGATTTAATTTTAAACAATGAAAAACAATTACAATCAAACAAACAATAACAAATCGACATTATGATTTAACGTGAAAAAAAAAACTACAATTGGACTCCTCTAATTATGATAAAAAAAATCATGGGTCAAAGCTACAAAACAATCTATTAAGACGATAGAAAAGAATTACACACAAAAACCCTTAATTATCTAGCGAATCCATGCCCAAATTGAACCAAACCCGATATGCCTCTTCCACCACCGTCGTCTTCACCTTAGAATTGCTTTGCCAAACATTGAATTCACAACGTCGATGACGAATCCACGACAACGAGCCACTCCGGAATCCACTAAAGCTTTAGGCCCAAATTCCTCGAAATCCACCGAAGAACACCCCTCTCTCTTTATGAATAAAAGAACAAAAACAACCTTGATGTTTGTCAATACGTAATTTGTTGATCAATCAATCACCTTTTCTAAAAACTCATATAAAGCCACCCTCCAATATAGAACACTTTGTACTTTTACTTCTCTTTGAGAATTTGGATAGGTTCAACCTAAAATGAGAAAACGGCACACTTTATACTAAACAGAGTCGTGACGACCGCTCGAGCAGTGTGACTAAAGGCAGTGTTCACATATAGGCCAACAGCTCAAGCACAACATCTACCGGTAAAACTTGTCTCCTAGAAGTTTAGAATGTAGGCAGAGATACTAGATGAACCACTTCACAGCTCGAGCGGCACAAATGACCGCTCTAGCGGTCAACAACTTTGACTTCTTCTTAGCTCGATCCCCGTGCTTAGTCAGCGAAGTGGCAAACAAGAATGCTTAAGTCAAGTTACAGAATATTAGCACAAACTCTCTACATAGGCATAACTCAAGTTGGATTTGCACTTAAACTCTCATAACCTCACAGATATAATAGAGCAAATAAAAATACAATTGAATGGAGTTTTGTCCAATGGGATTGTCAATTACAAAAACTAAACAATATGATAGCACCTACTCAAGTTTGTGAGAAACCAACACAAAGAAAAGGAAAAAAAGAAGAAGTATTAGCCCAGCCACATCGAGAAAAAAACACCCTATCTTTCAATTTAGCCACCCCCTGCTAGACAATGCCTAACTTGGCTCAAACACTCTACTAATTCATGCACTAAATAATGCATATCCTTCAGATTAGACTTAGCCTAAAGTGGCACCCTTACCTTCACAATTTCAACTAACTCCACCATATTAGGTTGACAAGCCTTGAATGCACACTCATTTCTTAATTTCTACATTGACCACAACATGGCCAAGGGTACAAGTTTCCAAGCTTGGGTAATAGTTTTCTAAATTTGGTTCCTAACCACCAGCTAATTAATCCTGCGACAGTTGCAAGTGACACCCATTGAATTTCCTACTAATGTAGTAATCTTGACCATGCCTTCCAGATCTCAAGGCATAACAGGAGTACATGATTCATATTTTTTGGTTCCCTCCTGGAAAATGGGCATACAGTTCCTTCTTTTGTAGTTGAAAGTCTGAACAATCTGGGAAGCTCCTCATTTAGAACCACATCCATCAAGCACTTATCCAACCAAAAGCTAATTCTACACCCATTCCCAATCACAATCTTTGTATTAGACACAAAGAAGCTAAACAGATTAGGGTTAGAGCTAGCAATAACCAATATATCTTTCCATACATATGACTCCTTACCACTTGCTTCCATATCTGGTAACCACCTGCCCCCACTGCTCCATATTTGCTTATAATTACTTTTTTCCACAATGCTTTTTTTTTTTTTTTTGATAAGTAATTCCACAATGCTTCATCTTCAATACCATACCTCTACCACCACTTTGTTAGCAGATAGTGATTTGTTTCCTTAGTCAAACCAATGCCTAGACCTCCTTGCTCTTTCCTCTTTGTAATGTCCTTCCAGTTGACCAGATGCACCTTTCTTTTCAATTATGAACTACCCCATAAAAAGGTAGCCTGAATCTTATCAACTTCTTTAGCCATTCTCTTAGGAATTTTGAATATAGACATATCATAACAAGGTAAACTAAACAACACATATTTGATTAATGTCAACCTACCTGCAAAAGAGAGCAGTCTCCTTTTCTACGTTGCCAGCTTTGTCTTGATTTTGTCCACCACAGGTTACCATGTCTTTCTTCTTCTAGGATTTGCCCCAAGTGATAATCTCAAATATTTGACAGGCAGCTGCTGACACAAGCAATTTAAATGACTTGCAAAAATCTAAGTGACTTCTTCACTTATCCCCATTTCACATGCCACACTCTTATGAAAATTTGTCTTTAAGCCAGATATTACTTCAAAACATCTTAGGATTCTTTTAACATTTGTAATCTCCTTCTCTGCTGCTTCACAAAATATAATTGTATCATCTGCGAATTGCAGATGTGACAATCTCAGTCCTGTTGTACCTATAACAACACCTTTGATTATACCTGATTGTTTTGCTCTTTCAAGCAGCATATTAAGCCCTTCTACTACAATGTTGAAGAAATTGGGATAGGGAATCACCTCGTCTTAATCCTTTCATTGGACTAAACTCATCAGTAAGGGATCCATTAACAAATACAGATAATCTTGTAACACAAGTCATCATCCAACCCAACCATCTAATCCAAAGCTAGATATCATGGAGAATAAGTACTCCCAATTAACTGAATCACAAGCCTTCTCAAAGTACAGCTTCAATATAACTCCTTTTTTCTTTGTCATCTTCCACCAATCAACTACTTCATTTGAATCATAATACCATCAAAGATATTCATAAAAGTTGTTTGCACTTCACTGATCACCTCTAGTAATACCTTCTTTAGCCTATTTGATAATAGCTTAGCCAAGATTTTATAAGCTACTTCCACCAAATTTTTTGGGCTCTAGTATGATAGACAACTTGGACTAATCTCGGAGGAATTAGAGTTGGTTTGAGAATAAATTATTTTAATAATTTTTTAATTTTTTAGTTAAAATATGAAATAAAAAAAATTAATATGTTAGGAAAATTTTTTAATTTTTTACAAATAAATAAATAAAATAAAATAAAATAAAAATAGAATCTTTTAACTTTTTTGTAAAATTCTTTAACTTTTTAACTTTTTTGATGTCTTTTTAACCTTTTAATTAATTTTTAAACTTCTCAAACTTACCATTAGTGTAATGGAAATACCATGTCATCATTGACCAACCAATAAAAAAACTATATATATATATTGTAAACCTCACTACTTATGTTTAAATTCTTGATCAAACATAATTCAATTACTAAAGTGTTCGCTAAAGATAAAAAAAAAAAAAAGACAAATAAATTAATTTTCAATTTTTTTTTTTACTTTAGTAAACTTTTTATTTATTTATTTATTTTTGCATTTCAGCTACATATAGGCTAGTAGGACCTAAAAATAAAAGCTTCTATTTTTCTTATAAAAAAAAAAAGAGGTTTATTAAAGACAAAAACAAATGAACAAAAAAATTTACTTAAAAAACCAATTGCTGAACCCACTCATATGTTATTAGATAGTAATATCACCTGATAAGTTGTCATTGTGCTCAATCTTTTTCCAAAAAGCTAGGAACCCAAAAATATAGGTCCCAGAATTAGCCTAGAACAAAAACATGTGGTTGGGAATTTTTTTTTTTGGTAAATAAAATTTTAAGAAATTAGTAGTACAAAGTTCTCTTGGCATCATCCAGACGAGATTTAGGCCAAGTTTGACAACATCAAAATAATCTATTTTTTTATTTTTTTTCATCACATCACCTCTCTACTTTTCTGTACATCTTTTTGTAAAAAGACAAAAAGTACACTTATTTAGATCATCCCAAACAACCCCTTAAAAATATAACTAGGTGGAGAGGGCAGTCAAAGAAAATCTTCTACCCTAGTCCAACAGTAGAGTCTTCAGGACTAAGGCATCAATTTCGATTTCAATTGGTGTAAGATTACGATCTTAAGCCAGTTTCAAAGACAACGATGGCAATTGAATTGCGGGTTTCTATTGCAACATTGGAAGAGTGCCCAACCTAACCCTTGAAATTTGGGCTCTAAGAGATGGTTTCAAACTAGTTTTAGACTGTAAACTCACACCAATCGAAATTGAAATTGATGCCTTGGTCCTAAAGAATCTGCTATTGGACTAAATCAATGATCAGCACGAACTCAGTAACCTTATACTTGATTGCAAAAATAATTGGAATTTAATTAGTATATTGTTGGGTTTATAAGTTGAATAAATCTTGACCACAAGTTGAGATGTTTCTTGATGAAATTCTGAAAAAAAAAATAATAATAATAAATTTATGGGATCGTAACATTACTCCTTTTTATTTATTTATTATTAATATTTACTCCTTTTTATTTATTTATTATTAATATTTACACCACAACTGCCTCAATTATCAAAGAATATTACTTTACGCTTTCATTTATGAATCTGCACATTTTGATTTTTTCAACTATAAAAATGTATCACTTTCACCCCTCTAAACCACCTCAAAAAAGTGTATATTTGTACGATTTTCATAGTTGAAAGATCAATATGCACGAGTTTATAAATAAGAAGATAAAATGATATTCGTTAACAGTTAATTGATCTTAATGTAATTAAATTTTATTTATTTTTTGCCTCCACTGTTTTAGTTGTAGATGGGCCGGGGAGTTGGGCCTGAGTTCTAAAATTGGGCCGTCCATCAATTACCAAAAGTTGGGCCATATGGGCTATACTAACAAGGCCCTTGCCCACTCAGCCACTCCCAAAGAAAGTGTAAAATCTTATTACCGAAATTGCCCCAAGTCAAAACCAGCCAGTGTGAGATCAGAGCAGCAAAGCGACAACGATCTCATTCTCTCGACTTTCTGAGACCTCACACACAGAGAAGGTAAATTCAGCTTCATATTCACTCTGATTCTCCGTAGCTTCACTGCTTTTCCAGATTAGGGTTTCGATTAGTGGTTTTTTTTCCTTCTTCTCAGATCTCGTGTTTCTTTCATCTCAATCGATGTTGGTTTGTGTTTGTTTTTGATGGATTGCTGTAGTGGTGATCCGTAAGCGGTTGGGTTTTGATTTGTTGATGCTCGTGTTATTTGTTTTTGTTTTGTTGATTGATGATTGATTGTCTCAGTTTCTAAGCACTACTGGAAAATATTCATTTTTGGGTTTTTAGATGAAATAGATTGAGGGCTTTTACAAAATTAGAATAGATGTAGTTGTCTACTGCTTAATCAGTGAAAATGTGGTGTTTTCTGCATGTGGATTGTGAACCAGGTGATTAAAGTTTGGGTTAATTATACCAAGTTTCGCTCAATTGTTAATGAATATCACTTTATTCATGAACCCGTATGTTTTGACCCTCCCAACGTCACTTCCATCTCCTCTAAAAGGAGGACATTTGTACTGTTCTTATAGTTTAATTAATATATTTTCAGGGGATACACCGAGACACTTCGGGGACACACTATAGACATGCCAAATTGTCTTTTCTCTCATTTTATTTACTATTTTTGATGAATGTTGAATGTTTATTTTTTTTTCGTATATTTAAATACTTAATAGGTTATCCATAGAAAAAGATATAACTGTAAGTGTTAATTTAAATTTTTTTAAAATATAGAATTACAGTTAGTTTTTGTTAATATTGATTGTTTGTGGATGTAATATTAATCTAGATAGCAAATAAAACGATATGAAAACATATTTTATTGCCGTGTCTCCGCTGTATCTGTGTCTCTTTTTTTTTTAAATCGTCGTGTTCCGTATCCGCACTTGTATCCATCTCCGTGCTTCTTAGATTACAACTATATTTTGCTGGAAATGACTCAACAGTTTGTATATGGTTGCTTGTTTTGTAAATGCCGCACTAATCTTTTGATGGATTAATTAACCATATATAGGTGTGATTTGGGGCACTGATGGCATCAAAGTTGCACCAATTGCAATCCAAGGCAGGTCAAGCTTCACAATTTTTGGCGAAGCATGGAACTGCATACTACAGGCAGATGATGGAGCAGAACAAGCAGTACATTCAGGAGCCACCCACCGTGGAGAAATGTGACCTATTGGCCAAGCAATTGTTATACACTCGTCTTGCTAGGTTATACCCACGTACCTTTGTTGACTTGGTACTTGAGTTTTATGTTCTACTGAGTTATTGTTTGGTTGATTACCTGATTTATCAAATAGGTTTGGTTGTCATTTATATGCCTTTGCTTTCAATTATAAGATCATATTCCCTAACTTCTTGATGAATAAAAAATCATTTCTACATAATATCATTCTTCAATCTTCAATCTTCATTAGACCGTGCAATCACAGCACCTATATTAGCAGTTAGATTTTTTTCATGTATATGTAAATATGAGTGTTATTTTACTACTACTGTTTATCTAGTTTTAAAGGATTCACTTGGTTTCTGATGGATTTTAAGGTGAGAGAGCATCATTTGGGAATTGGCAATACAGGGCTGATGATATAGAATTAGTTTGTTAATTCATGAAACCTTGAAATTTTAATTTTGATTATTGTTTCCATTATGGTAATTCTTAATCATTAGCTATTATTTAGTAGATCATTGAATTATATTGCCATTTAAATCTGGAGAATGCAAACACCGCATGAGTGTTTTTGAGCTGATTAACAAATTGTTGAGTTGATTTGAGGCTACGGATTTTTCTAACTTATTGGTCTGGTAGTTATTGGGTGTTTATGGTTTCAAATTTTTGTGTAATGACTCTATATTGTCTATGGTTTTAAATTCTTTTGTAATGATTCTATACAAGTGACTGCTGATATTTTGATGCTTATAGTATAACTTTAAGTTGTGAATTTTTCTCTTGGAGTTACATGACTCCTCATTCATCTGCAATAATTGTTACATTATTGCTAATTATATTGGGTTCCACATTGCCTGCTGAAGTAGGAATAATCATGTTATCATATAATACATGGTCTGTGAAAAAAGTTGCATTTGAAAAAAAAAAAAAAAAACTCAAATTCTGGAGTTCATGCCCTCGATACTTGTTGAGTTTTAGTATTGGAATAAAATAAATAGATTAGTAAGGAGGGTGGTTGGCTGGATTTGGGTCCACCAAGAAGCCCAAAAATTTGCTTGCATGAGGCCTCTTCATATTGTATATGTATAAGTATGAATCAATAGCCTGTTTCCATCATAGCATGATTTAGATCAGCTGCCTCTTCTAGGATATGTGGATTTTGCTGAGGTTGACATGATGAGCTGCAGAAATTGTTGATATGTCAGTATGAAGATCACCTTAAGCTTCACTTTTTTGTTTATGGGTTGTCCTGTCCTGTAATTATTACTTCGTACACTTTGGGCATCATTCAGTGGAGATGCTTGGCGAGCAGATTGTGAAGAAATTAAAATTTTTGGGCAATTATGTGTGTGTGCTGTGGGAATTGCACTGCAAACTTTTGATTGTTCCTTTGATTGAGACAATCGGATTTTTATATTATAGTATTCAAGTGACTTCTTTGAAAATTGTCCTTTGTTCTAAATTACAACCAATAGGAAATGATTGGAGCCAAAATTGGTTGGAAACATTGCGTTTAAAGAATTAACATTTTGGAGCGTGTTGAAATGAATGGTAATGAATTGAACAAGCATGACCTTGATGAGTGCTTAGATTATTGGCATCGTACTTGAGAGTCTTCTACATATATTAAGAAATAACTATTATTTTTAGTTTCAGTTCTTGCATGCTAAGAAAATTTATGAGAGTTCTATCGAGTAAGCAAAGAACAAGACCTAGTTGGTGACTCTGTCAAACATTCAATGATAGACTAAAGGTACTATGTTAAGAACCTTTAAATTGACCTCATATGAGGATGGAGTTGGTTCGGGTTGCAATGCCTTCTATCAATTTATCTGATCTGGATCCTAGAGTAGGATTTGGATTTTGATTAAGAACATCACAAATGCATCTAAGTTGGAAGCTAGGATCTTACCTAGGCTAGAACAATGGTCCTTGAAGAGGCTTGTTCTCCAATGAAACAGACAAGAGAATGGAAAAGAAAATGGGACGAAATAAGTTCCAAGTGAAATGGAAATTATGAGCCTCTAAATGAAATTGTTAGAATGCAACTTGTTGTGGTCTATGAATCACGGACACGCATATGAACAGGGACACGAACACGGACACAGGACACGATAATTTCTAAAAAATCAGGACACGGCAGGGGCAGGGGACATGGCAATTTTTTTAATATTTTTATAAATATTTTTATTTTAATACGCATTAATTATTTTATTTATTTATTATATTTTTTAAATAATGTACTTTAATTAATTTTTTTATTTTATTTTACCTACATGTGTTTTTTTTTTATTTATTAAGATGTATATATATATTATCTTATAATATGCATTATATATTATTTATATGTTATATAATAACTATTAATATATATATAGTATATTATATTATCTTTTGAGTCAACGAAACATTTCAGTTTGAGAGAAAGAGAGAGAGAGAGGGGGGGGAGAAAAAAGAGAGGCAGACGAAAGGATGAAAGAAGCCGAGAGAGAGAGAGAGAAATGAGGCGAGGCGAGGCGAGCCAGACAAGGGAGAAGAGAGAGAGACAAGCCAGAGAAGAGAGGGAATAGAGACGTACCAGGTTAAGAAGTGATGAAAGATCAACTGGAGATAGAGATCGATGGAGATCGAGATGGAGATCGAGATGGAGATGAACAGATTCGCACTTCTCTTCTCTCTTTATCTTCTTCTGATTTTTTATTTAGCGCTCTTCTTCTCCTCTTTCTTCGAATTAGGGTTTTCTGTTTTGTTCCCCTTGCCATGTCCTCTTGCTATGTGCCGCCGTGTCCCCGACACGTCCCATGCCAAAAAAATAAAATAATTAAAGGGACACGCCAAATAGCGTGTCCCGTACGTGTCCTCGGCGTGTCTCCGTATCTGACACCGCCACGGCTTCCATTTTGCCGTGTCCATGCTTCATAGGTTGTGATTGGCTGTTGGAATTGCCATTGAGAGTGGCCACTTTGTGCAAATTATGTTGGTTGAAGATTTTTACATTTTAGATAGACCTAGCTAGAATGTAATAAAATAGTTCTAAATACAAATTATATGAGACAGAATCTGTTATATTTTGTGAGATGTAACCTGCGCTCTGCTGGTGGACGAGCAGCAGGAAAGAAAGAAAGATAAATAAAACCACAGAAAAAATTTGAAATAAAAATAAGGGCGAATTACAATAACAGTCCCTGTAGTTTGGGATCTGTGTCACTTTGGTTCCTAACCTTTCAATTGTGACATATTTGATCTTGAATTTTGAATCTCGTTTCAAATAAGGACAATCATTGACAATGGAAAATTTGCCATTTCAAGGGCAAAGTCGTCATACAACTTATTTTTTGTTGGTTAACTTGAATGTTGTTTGAAATGAAATGGTCTTTTTTTTTTAATGAATAATGCTAGCGCTTTCTTGGTTATAAAGTTGTATTTAGTTTGATTTGTAGAATTTATTTTCAGAAATTTTTTCTGACAAACTAAAAGTTAAATTGGTGAAAAAATTAGAAAACACGTCATTTTTATATAATTTTATCTTTTGGGAGGGTATAAATAAACCAAACGAAACCAAACCAAACCAAGCCTTAAGTCTCATCAAATGGGGTCGGCTATATGAATCATTCTTCTCCACGCGGCCCTATCAATTAATTTTTTTTTGATATTTATTTTTGTTGAATTAGTTTCTATTTTTTAAAAAAAAACAAATTCTAAAAATAGTCTTAAAAACTCAAATCAAACATGGTGACAACTTTGATATCATTATTAAACCAATTTATTAAATTAAAAATCCAAAATTAAAAACATTTCATATATTAAACATATCAATTATATATTAAAAACCAAATAATTATCCATTACATGATAACCATCCGAAAATATTTGTTAACAACAAAAACAACTATATATTACATGATAATGATCCAAAAACATCAACAAAAGCAACCACCCATTGCATGATTATCATCCTAACACATTAAAAATTAATTTGATAAAAAAAATTAAAAAATGTAAAAGATTTATTATATTTATATAATTCTATCTTTGATGGGTAGAAATAATTTTTGAAAATTCAAAAATGTCTTTTTGACATTTATTTTTATCAAAGTAGTTTATATTTTATCAAATTAATGACTTTGCACTTGAAACTGAGGATTTTCTGTTTTCAAAGGAAACGGCGTCTTCAATTGTCTTTAATTAGAATGAGATTCAAAATTTAGGATCAAATATATCACAATTAAAAGGTCATAGACCAAAGTGACACAAGTCTCAAACTACAAAGACTATTAGTGTAATTTGCCCTCAAAATAAAAATAGAAATAGAAAGATGTGAAGAAAATAAATGTTTTTAGCTGCTTTACATGAAATTTGATTGTTGGGAAAGGTTTTGGTTTATCATCTTCACTCCATTCTTTGAGGCTGCATTTTCAGCTAGTCAACAGAATGTTGTCTCGTACCTGTTAGCTTATCCATTGGCACTTGTTATACTTCATGTTACTTGGACACTTCAAACTAAATCAAATATTCGTGTTAGACACATGATACTTGGACAAAGGTGTGGGATATATGTCCAATACCTTTTCATCGGACACTTTATATTTGATCAAAAAAATCGGACACTTATTTTATATTTGTATTTTAACATTATCATGATGTGGATGTATTGTTGTAAAATGAGTAAAATGCCTATTTGGTACTATGTAACTATTTTATCTCACATAATAGATTAAAATATATATATGATCATTTTTTCCCAGAGTTTGAGTACCCTTAAATACAAGGTTTGATAGGTTTGACCTCTAGATATGCAACCGCACCCAACAGCCATATCCCGAGTCTAGGTTATACTTACGGCACCGCTGGAAGCACAAATATATGTATATATATATATTATATTTTCCTCAAAATCTTCATAGTAAAATGACTGGCGTGACTTTGCTTTGAATGTATGTGTTTGCTCCTCATCTTTTATCTGACATGATTACTCCTTGCAGTATTCCTGGCCGTTATGAGTCATTCTGGAAGGAACTTGATTACGTCAAGAATATGTGGAAGAACAGGCATGAGCTGAAGGTTGAGGACGCTGGTATTGCTGCGCTGTTCGGGCTGGAGTGCTTTGCATGGTTTTGTGCTGGTGAGATTGTGGGAAGGGGATTTACATTCACCGGTTACTATCCGTGAGAACAACCACTCGGGAAAAAGTGTTTGGGGGAGATTGATATTTGTAAGCTTTCTGTCAACATTCAGGTGATTTAATTCGCCGACACTCTACATGCAAGATTTTGTTTTTTCGTTTTTTAAAATTTTTATGAAGTTGAGGAATTCAATGGATAAGGTCTGGTTGCCCCAATAATCCTCATGTTTAGTAATTTCTTTTTATTTTTTGTGAAGCTACTTCTACTTGTGATGGTTATGGTTCTGCTGCAATTTTCTATTGGTGTTAGTTTTGGTATTGTGCTCTCGTAATGTCTGCACTCCATTAAATTAGCTATCTAAGGTTGATTAGGTTGTTGATCTCATAGACATTAACTGGATGTGATAGAGGATCAACTTTTCAGTCCAATCGCATTAATGAAATCCAAAGAATTTTCATGTTGTGATTTGCATTTTCGTAGTTGACTTGCTATCTTTGTTCCATGTTTTGGGCGATGCTGATTTGTGTCTAATGTATGCGTGAATGAGATACATTCAAAGACTGCTTTAGAGAGAGAACGGACTTTGAGCAAAGTTTATCACTGAATATGACATTTTCCCTGTAGTTTTCCAAATGTATTTACTGTTTGTTAGAGAGGGATGATTGTATTAGGGGAGTGTGTTAAGGCTGTATCTAGGGTTAGCATATACAATGAATTTGAGTCTCAAAACTATATGAATGCTTGGGAGGTTGAAGAAAATTGAAATGGAATTTGGGTTTTTAGCTAAAATATGAGGTAAACCAAACTAAACCAAACCAAGCCTGAAGTCTCATCAAATGGGATCGGCTACATGAATTCTTCTCTTCCAAAATATGAGATGATTAAAAAAAAAAAATTAGTGTGTTGTCGTTTGGCTAGGGATTTTTTTAGTTGGCTTTTTTAAGTTAAGATTTTTTTAGCTTGAGAGTAAAAAGTTCGTTTGGATTGGTTTTTTTGCCTTTTTTTTTTTTTTTTTTACTTTTATAAGAGAAAAAGTGAAATAATTATGATTTTGATATAATATTTTGTCTTATTGGTTTATTTAGCTTATTTTGTCTATTTTGTTTTTTTAGTTCGAACTTTTTTGCCAAACGAAGCCTATGTTTGGGATATTTTTTACTTTTTATAAAAAAAAAAAAATGTGTAAAAAATAGAGTGAAAATGAAATTTTTGACTTTTTTGTATAGTTTTTTGGTTTTTTGTTTTTTTTTTTTTGGAATTTTTTGGATCTTAGACTAAGAGAGTTTAAGATGATTTAAATAAGTATATTTTTTTGACTTTTTATATAAAGATGTGTAAAAAAATAAAGAAGCGATATAATCTATAAAAAAAAAAAATTGTTAATATGGGAGATGCTATATAGGGGGTGTTTGGTGCAGCTTTTTTAAGCCAATTTATGGCTTCTGGCTTTTAAAAAGTTATTTTGGACTGTTTGGTTAAACTTATTTCAAACAGCTTCTGATTCTAACAACTTATTTTAAGTCAAAAAAGCTGATTTTGAGAAGCTGCTCACCCCTTGCTTCCGATTATCAGCTTCTGCTGTGGACATGTTAATTCACGGTTATACTCTTAGATTTTTTTATTTTTTATTTTTTTAAAAATAGAAAAAGACTCAAATGGACTATTAAATATTATTATTATTTTTTTATGAAAAATGTAGACAAATAGTGAATAATAAAAAATAAAAATTAATTAAAAAAGTTACTTCACAGCTTATTTAACAAACACTACTCAGTAACTTAAATCTATAATCCAACAGCTATACCAAACAGATTAACCGCTTCTGATTAAAGTCATAATCTATAATCTGTTTTAACAGTTACACCGAACACCACCATAGTGTCTAAAATAAAGAGTTGTCCAGGTCTTGGTGGTTTCCATTACACCTTTTCTACTGCTAGACGTGTCTGGCATGGCAATCCTTGAATGCCTTTGGATTCTGGTGGAAATTGATTGATTCTTGTTCTCTCAGTGTCTGTGCAACCTTGTAAGATGCTCTGAATGGCGCTCTGCTTCAGGGAAGATTGGCTTCACTCTAGACCAGTGTAAAATGAAAGGGATAAGGTTGCGTATGGCTTCTTTTCAATTCACATAATCAATTGGAGAATACTGTTAGATTTGTGCAGTTTATTACGGATTTCGTTTTGATAATTCGAACCGTTTAATGTGTAGAGCTCGTTGAGTATTTTATACTTGTAAAAAATCACGTTGATTGGATATTGATAGTTCTTTGATCGGAACACATTTTTGTTAATGGTAAATATGATTTTAAAAATAAATTGTTAACAAAAATGTGTTCTGATCAAGGGACTACCGATATCTGATCAATATGATTTTTTACAAATATAAAATACTCGATGAGTTTTACACATTGAACGGTTCAAATCATTGAAACGGGACTCATGATGAGTCTCACAAGCCTCACAGTACACTTCAATCCACTATATATGGAGGGAAGCTTCTCCCTATCTTAATACAAACCAATTAATTGACCAAATAAATATACAAACAAACAAATTTTATGTACTCATTAATTTTAAGCCTTTGTTTTTGTGGTAACTTAAAAACCAAGGGTTAGTCTCATGGATATAAATACATTTTTATCAGACCCAAGAATAATATTAGGGATTATGAAAAAAATATTATAAAATGTTTCATGAAGATTTTTCATCCTTTGAATAGTGTGTGGTGTTTTCTTGTATGTGTAATATAACGGTGAAGAATATTTCATGATTATTTTCATAATATGTAGCATTACTCCGGACCTAATATCTAGGTTCGAGGTCTTTTTTTTTTTTTTTTTGGGTGTTTGGAGAAAACATCAACCGCGTATAATATACTCCCTCCGTCTCAAAATATTAGTCCTTTATTCTATTTTTCTTTGTCTCAAAATATTTGTTCCTTTTGAAAAATCAAATACAAAAATAATATGAAAAGTATAATTATGACATTGATATTTCTAAAAAGATGTACTATCAAAGGATAGTTTTGAAAAATTATTTTTTTTATAGTGTAATAATTGTGTTACCAAAAAAAATTGACTTTTCTAAAAGGAACCATTATTTTGGGACGGATGGAGTATATAAAACAACAAAACATACAAAATTAGCTACCATTTGGTAAGGCAGCTTTTGCCGCCATATGAGCGGGCTTTACAATAGAACGGTTCACCTTCCTAATACAGACATAGTCCATCTTCTTACATACATTGCATATATCATCTATTAACGCTGTGTTTGGTTGGGCTTTAGAGAAACAACACATGATTTCAAACTATTAATCAACCCTTGGCAATCCGTTTGAATAAGCACTGGTTTGAGATTTTGAGAGTAGCACCATTGAAGCACCTCCATGCAGCCCCGGACTTCGGCCTCATGAGCTTGGAATGTGAATACTCTAGATGCCATCTTCTATCCATTTCCATTGACCACCACTCACTCGGCAGCCGTTTTTTCCGTCTCTTGATACCATGCGCCGTCCACCAAAAATACTTCATATGCTAGATCTACACACCATGAAACAACATTAGACATTATAAAAGAATGCAAATCCTCTCTGATTTCCTTGTTAGCCATAATTTTGAAATTCATATCAAGAAAATTTTCCACTCTCAAATTGTTAATCAATTGAACAGTGGAAAGTGGATCAATAATGTCATTATCAAATACAGCTCTATTTCTGTGGACCCAAATGCCCCATAAAATTTTGATTGCTTCTATAATAGCACACTCATCGGGCGCATTATGAAACCAAAAATCGATCCAATCCTCTACCCGTAATTCCTGCCCAATGTTAAAATTGAGACCCAGTTGTGATCCAAACCATACTCTTTTGGATAACGAACACTGAAAACACAAATGTTCTAATGTTTCATCATATTCTTTACACCCTGGACAAACTGAATCAACCTTAACTCCTCGTTTCCGAATTGCTACATTGACTGGCACAATCCGGTGACTTAACTTCCATAAAAACATAATCCACTTTGCAGGAATTTTCAGGCACCAAAGCTTCTTCCAATGCATATCAGCCCACGTTCGTCATTGAAACATTGGCTACCGACAGCATACCCAGATTTTACACTATATTCCCCATTTTTACACTTTACCCAAATAATCTTATCCAAGACTTGCGATTTTGGAATGTAAATATTAAGAATGTTTTCTGCCATTGCTGTAGGAAAAATGGTACGAACTAAAGGTTACCGCCTTTCTTTTCTATCATAATCGATCAAATGAGCAACCTTGAAGTCCCTAAATCTTTCCCCAAGTGACACCCAACCAATTCATTATCCATTCTCGATATCCACTGATCTTCAAAAGGATCAATTGAGTTTCCATCCCCAACAATCCACCGAATACCCTTTTTTAATAAATCTCTTCCCCACAGAATACTCCATCCCCATGAAGACCCACTCTTGGCCTTGACATTTAGGAATTGCACCTTCTTATAATATTTCGCCTTCAAAACTTGACTCCATAAATTATTCGGTTGGGTGACAATCCTCCAAGCTGTTTTGGCTAGAAGCGCCTAATTGAACAGTTTCGGATCTCTTAAACCCAACCCCTCCAATTTAGGCCTACACAAAAGGTCCCAACTCATCCAATGGATTCCCGAACCATCCTTACCTTTTCATATAAAATTACTTACTACCCTTCTTAGTTGTTGCACAAAATACTTAGGAGCTTTGAATACAACCAATAAATAGTTGGGAATTGAAGGGAGTGTGTGATTAGCCAACACACATCTACCAGCAAAAGACATTAAACCTCTCTTCCAACCAAGCAATTTTTTTCTGAAATCTCTCCAAAATCAACCAAACATATCCCCTTTCTTCCAACTAGTCTCTATGCACACACCCAGATAAATTCCAATAGTCTCCACAAGCTTAATATGAAAACAATCACTAATAAAACGTCTCTGTAATCCACCCATATCCGGACTTACCATAATTGCCGATTTATGAAAATTAATCCTCAATCCTGATTGATGGCAAAACACATCCAAGAACCATTTCAAACACCACACTTTCTCAGCCCTAAAATCCATAAAAAATAAACAATCATCCGCAACGAGTAAATGTGATATCAAAGGAGCAGTCCTGGATAACGCAATACCCTGACATATTCCTTGCTGGTTTAAATTGGCCAACCTTTAGACAATGCTTGCATAACTAGAATAAAAAGATAAGGCGATGATGGATCACCTTGCCGCAAACCATGGGAAGGAAAAAAACCATTCAGATTTATTAGAATTGACCAAAACCGAAAACGATACAGTCGATATACATTGTTCAATAAGCTTAACCCATTGTTCGCTAAACTCAAATCTTCTAATTGCCATGAGCAAGAAATCCCAACGAACTCTATCATAGACTTTATTCATATCAAGTTTCACCGCAAAAACGGATTTATGCTCCTTTTTCCTTGTTTTAATCAAATGAAACATCTCATGAGCTAACAAGATGTTGTCAGTAATAATTCTACCTGGGACAAAAGCATTTTGGCTTGAAGAAATCATACATGACAAAACCCGTCTCAACCGATTAGCAAGAACCTTAGCAATAATTTTATAGACCACATTACACAGACTAATGGGTCTATAGTCATTAATCATTGAGGTACTGCCTTTTTAGGAATTAACACCAAAAAATTTTGGTTCAATTCTTTAATCACCATCCCCGAATTTAAAAAAGCTTTTGCCGTATTGATCACACTATCACCCACAATATTCCAATTCTTTTGAAAAAAGGCTACTATCATACCATCGGATCCAGAAGCTTTGAGCCCTCCCATGGTAAAAATGGCATCTTTTATTTCATGATCCAAAAAAGTGGCATCAAGCGAAGACCAATATTCTTCTGAAAGACGATTTTGCAGAATCTTTATAAATTGAAAATTATCAGGATAATCATAGTGCACCTGTGGATGGGTTGAAGAAGATGCATCCTGAGGACAAAGAAACAACTTCTTGAAACGCTGAAGGAATTCTTGCTCAATGCCCCCTTTGTCCATAATGCAAGTTCCATTCTCCAGCTTGAAAAACCCAATCCTTTTCTTACAAGCTCTAAAAGTTGCCGACTGATGAAAAAACCTTGTTTTCTTATACCCCAAGTACATCCATCGTTGCTTTGCTCGTTGCGCCCAATACACTTCTTGCTTTTCCAGTAACACATCCAGATGTGAATGAAGTGCTTGGTCCTGCACAAAGTCCTTTTCCGATCGTAATCGACATTGAACTTGCTCTAATTTCTGTTGTGTCTCCCTAATTTGTGCAACCAGACATCTAATAGGTTGGAAGTGCCAATTTTTTAAATGACGAAGCACTATTGGCGTTGTAATAGCTTGAAAGCAAAAGATCCCTCTACAGTTAACTCTCAAACCTTGCAAAAAATCTCCTCCGTTGCCCCATCAAATAACCACATTGCTTCAAATTTTCCATTTCCATTTCCATTCCTTCTATACCCATCCATAACCGTATTAAGTACTAAAGGACTGTGGTCTGATCTTTGAATTGGAAATCTTGATACCCAACTCATTGACGCCATAGCTCTATCCAATCTTTCATAAGTCCGGAGCTCCTTTCTTCGATTGTTGGTCCAAGTAAACTCACCACCCAACTTAGGCAGATCAAGAAGATGACACTTATCCTTATGTTTACCAAAACTCTTTCTTTCCTTATGACATACGATTTGATTAAAATCCCCAACCAAGACTACTGGTAGCTGAATCCCTTTAACAAAACCTGTCAGGTTATCCCAAAAAGTCTTATTGTAGTTGTTAATATAATATTGCCAATTGTATAGCTTTCTCTTTTCTCTTTTTGCTTTCGGTGGTAATGCCCATCATTTGGAATCCAATGTATATTGCTTCTCTCTATAAAGAGAGAGTTGATTTCTCTTGTAATTACATAACATACGATACAGAACAATCTTGTAATACATCAATCAATATATACATAATTTATTTTCTCTCTTTCTCTATACATTAATTCTTACATGGTATCAGAGCTAGGTTAAGAACCTAGTAATTCTGCTTCACCGGCGGGCGGCAGCCTCGCCTTGGCCGCCCGCCGGACCTCTACACATATCTTCACTCCGCTGCCACAAATTATTCTTCTTGATCTTGATCTTCTTCTTGTTGCTGCTGCAGTAGTTTCTAACAAATTCCATCTTGGTCACCTCCACTCCACTCTTCTTCACCACCTCGCCGGAGCAAACCCAAAATTCCTCTGGTACATTTCGTCGAACACCATGTCTGCAACTCAACTCTCTTACTCTCTCTCTACGAAAAGAAGCTGTCTCTCTCTCTCTGCTCTACGCAGATCACTGATGGCAACAACTCTCTCTATCACTGATGAAATTCTGGTCTTGTCTACCAGAATCTTCAAGGTGATTACTTAGCGATCACTGGAAGTGTTGCGACCTCCATACATGTTATTGGAGAAAGAAATTTCAGAGCAAAGTTGGATCTGTGTGCTTGAAAAAAAAAAAAAAAAAAAAAAAAAAAAAAAAACTTCCCATAAGGAGCTGGATCAATGGAGTCTTCTCTTCCGATGGTCCTCTGCAGGCATTGAGGACCATAGATCCTCCTTTCTAAGCTAAACTGTGAATAATGGAGAGCATAGTGGGACGGATCCGTGGAGGACAAGATCAGCCGCTAGCCTTCCTTCACATACTGCCACAGCACCACTATCCTCATCAACAACCAAACAGTCGAGCTCTCCATGTTGTAGACTTCCTAATTTCTTGAAGATTCTTGTCAACCAAACAACATCAAAGAATAAGAAAACAAAGTCCATGGGCAGAGAACTCTAGCAGGGATGAAATTATTTCACGGGTTTTTGGCCACAATCCATGTGGGTCTGAGGCAACAATTCAGAATACAAAGGACAGCTCATTTTTCTTCCCCCACATGATCCCACTACAACCCAACAGCATGGTTTTTAAAGAATAACCACACACACACCCACCCACCCCACTTCTTCTCTCTCTCTGATACAACCTGTTAAAGCTTCTCCATATATTCTATTTCCTCTCTCCCACCTTAGCCACTTTTTGTCCCTCCACCATAATTGTTTCCACCACCCACCATTCTTTTTATTTTCTTTTTCTATATATATATATATATATTCTTTTTTTTTTATTCTCACCAACACAGTTACCAATCTTCTTTTCTTTTCTTTTCTTTTTTTAATCACCCCCTCCACCGACAGACAAGTGCACAAAGCCCTCACATGACATCGTTTTTTAAAACCCATTTTCCTTTTCTTCTTCTTTTTTCTTTTTTTTTTTATTTTTTTTTATTTTTACTCACACTCATCCACCGCCCAATTTTTATTTTTTATACCTTACTTGGTGCTCTATTTTTATTGCCCCAATTACTCCCTTACTTTTCCCACAAAAAAAAAAAAAAAACAAAAAAAAAAAAAACAAACAAAAAAAAAACAAACCAAAAAAAAAAACAAACAAAAAAAACAAACAAAAAAAAAAAAAAAAAAAAAAAAACAAACATTCATCATTCCACAAACTCCTTTTATTCATGTCGGGGCTCACCCCGATCCCCATTTTACACCACCAAAAAAAAAAAAAAAAAAAACAAAAAAAAAAAAAAAAAAAAAAACAAACAAACACAACAACGGCTTTGTTTTCTTTTCTGCAGACGGCTACACCCCGACGTCCCTTCTCTACTCTGTCGCCGGTCTCTTCTTCTTGCCTCCGTCTTGGGCGGCCCTTGCCGGTGTTGCCTCCGTGTTTCCCACTCCACTGGGCACGTTCACCCCACCATACTCCTCCACTGCAGCATATGGCGGACCTCCAAATCGAAACATCACGGTGGCCTTCCGCTTCAGCTCCTTGTTTTCTGCCCTTAGCACGCTTATCTCTGCTCGCGCATCCTTATACATGCGTTGGAGCAGAGCCAGCTGGGAGTTTAACTGCTGCACCTCATTTGTCCTACTCTGTAGCCGGTGCGACAGATTTGTGACCGCCGTCATGGACTCCACACATGCCTTCAACGTATACTGATTGGCCTCCACATCCGACTGCACCGCCATTTTTTGCTCCACAGACCGCATCGGAAAGTTCAGCGGAGCAAACCCAGCAGTGTTTGGTTGAGGTTCACTGGCCACCGCACCAGTTCTCTCTCCTGTAGATTCGTTGAGGTCGGGAAAGAGGGTAAGCAGCCCGCGGGAAGACGAAGCCATTTTTTCTGGGCAACAGAGTGTTATAGAGAGTGTTACAGAGTATCTTCTCAGCAAAACCTTCTCAGCAAAACGAAGAGTTTTTCAGAGGATTTTCGCCAATTGTTTGTCTTCGCCTCTGCCTCAGCTCTGTCTTGGTTAAATAGCCGAGGCAGCCACGCGCATCGCGCGCCTCTTCTCGCCGACAAACTGGCACGCCTTTTCATGGCACGCCTTTTGATGCATTCGGGCACGCCTTTTGATGACACGCCTTTTGAGGGTGCGGGCACACCTTTTGAGGGCATGTCTTTTGAGGGCTCGATATCTACATCCATGTATATCTTTTGGGCAGCCTATCTACACACTCATACAGTGTCTTCTACACCAGTCAGCTTTCTCAATCCCTTTGTTTCAACCTCAAATAGGTTTCTATCTTCACACCTATTTGAGTTTGAGGGGGGGTTATACACAGTATCATGTTCAAGCCACCTCATGGCGCACTCCCTAAGTCGCCCCCTTGGTGCACCACCACAATCTGCTACAACGGTCCGACATGACCCCATAAACTGTCTTCTACAACGGTCCGACATGACCCCATAAACTGTCTTCTACAACGGTCCAACATGACCCCGTAAACTGTCTTCTACATCGGTCCGACATGACCCCGTAAACTGTCCTGCTACATCGGTCCGACATGACCCCGTAAACTGTCTTCTACAACGGTCCGACATGACCCCGTAAACTGTCCCGACATTGATTCCGGTCAGCTTCTACATCGGTCCGACATGACCCCGTAAACTGTCCCGACATTGATTCCGGTCAGCTTCTACATCGGTCCGACATGACCCCGTAAACTGTCCCGACATTGATTCCGGTCAGCTTCTACATCGGTCCGACATGACCCCATAAACTGTCTTCTACATCGGTCTGACACGACCACACAGTGTCTGCTACAACGGTCCGACATGACCCCATAAACTATCTTCTACAACGGTCCGACATGACCCCGTAAACTGTCCTGCTACAACGGTCCGACATGACCCCATAAACTGTCTTCTACAACGGTCCGACATGACCCCATAAACTGTCTTCTACATCGGTCTGACACGACCACACAGTGTCTGCTACAACGGTCCGACATGACCCCGTAAACTGTCTGCTACAACGGTCCAACACGACCATACAGTGTCTCCTATCCCATTTTTAATTGTCAGCTTATTTTTCTGTTTTGTTACTCTCTCCAAACTCAAGTTGGCTAGTACCTATCCTCCTTGAGTTTGAGGGGGGCTGTTAATATAATATTGCCAATTGTATAGCTTTCTCTTTTCTCTTTTTGCTTTCGGTGGTAATGCCCATCATTTGGAATCCAATGTATATTGCTTCTCTCTATAAAGAGAGAGTTGATTTCTCTTGTAATTACATAACATACGATACAGAACAATCTTGTAATACATCAATCAATATATACATAATTTATTTTCTCTCTTTCTCTATACATTAATTCTTACAGTAGTGTTATGCAGTTTCTAATCCTACTGATTGTTTGGGGCGGGGGGAAATGAGGCAGAAAGTATAATTAGAAGTCTCAAATTTTTTAAGCCAAAACAAAAATAAATTTATTAAATGCAAAAAAAAAAAAAAAAATTTAAATGCTAATTTTCCTTTTACTACTGCACCAAACCATGCCTAATGGGAAATGTTCCGGTGTGCATTGCACACCATATGTAACTTTACATAAATTATGTAAATTTTTATAAATTTATCTAAGTGATCTTACGAAAATACGTAAGTTAAATATAAGTTCATTTTTTATTATGTAATTTTATGTAGAATTGTATACGATATTCATTGCATACGGAAGAATTCTTCACGCCTAATACACCAATTGAACAATCTACATGTATGTTCTCCAACTTCTAGGGTTATTTTGTAAGTGCTTTAAGATTAAAAATTAATTATCTAGATCAGAATTTGGCTTTGTTTGGGAAGCTAAGTTTGTGGCTTTTTTGGCTATTTTGGTCACAAAAAATAAAATGGGTTTTTTAGTTCAATAAGACAAAACATCACATCCGACCCATACTCATTACATTCTTCTTCTCACAAAAAAGTCAAAAAAATCAAGGGATTATTTGGGATGACCTAAATAAGTGTACTTTTTGTCTTTTTATGAAAAGATGTGCAGAAAAATAGAGAGGTGATGTGATGGAAAAAAGATAAAAAGATAGATTATTTGGGACTTCCCAAACTTGGCTCAAAAGTCCTTTCCAAACGAGACTTTTTAATCCCAAGTCAAAATAGTCAAAAAAAAAAAAACAAAAAAAACAAAACAAAAAAAAAAAAACAAAAATAAAAAGGCTAACCTACTTTCCAAATGTGCATGTCAAATTAAGTTAAAAGCGTGATTGTCCTTCACGCTTTCTGCTTTGAACGTAACTGCTTGAAAAAAACAATGATGAGTCTTTCATATTGATTAAAAAATGTGATTAGCAACAATTACGCTTAATTTAAGAAATAAGTTAAACTAAGGTATAATAAAAAACCTAAATAAGATAAAAGAGCCTATTTTATATCTATTTCTTAAAACTAAGGTCTAATCATTTATAATGAAAAAACCTAATTAGATAAAAGAGCTATTCTGTATGCTGATATAACAACAGGTTAATTATACTAAGACGCTTAATTATTTCGAATATTACTTTATTCCTCATCTATGAACTTATATAGGTTGACATTATCAACTATGAAAATTATATATACACTTTTTTTAAAGGGATAGTATGTAGGGATGAAAGTGATATACTATTATAATTGAGGGAGTCAAAACATATAGATTCATAAATGAAAAAGATAAATTGATATTCGTTAATAGTTAATGAGATTTTAGTGTGAATAATTCTATAATAACCCCTAAAAAAAAGATAATGTTATGGTAAACATCCTCCGAAGAGTGTGTACTATAAGTATCCTCCCTACTCTCCCGCAGGTCCAAGGCAGTGCCCCTTTGTAGAGATCACCAAGGTGTCCTGTTAGCCGTTCCGAGCGAGGAGGCTATAACTTGGGAACTTGCTCCGATCTCCCAAGACAAGCCGTTCCGAGCGAGGAGACTATAACCTAGTAACTTGCCCCGACCTCCCAAGACAAGCTCCGCTTAAATCAAGTGCTGGTTAGACAACTTGAGGTCCAACCTCCTAACCTGGTTAGACAACTTGAGATCCAACCTCCTAACCAACTGTGCTACGCCCAGGAGATTGACCCAGGGGGGATTTGAACTCATGACCTGGGGGCTTAATCCCCACGTTCTTACCACAAGGCCACCCACCCCTGAGTTACTATAAGTAAGTTATGACATTTATAAGTTTGATTCTTACAAATCTCATAACTCAATCTTATGTGAGTCATAATTATAATAATAATAATATAATAAAAAGAGTTATAACTAAACCCCACATAAGTTATAAACAAAGAAGCTTAGATCAAAATCAAATTAATGTTATACCTAACATTACAATGAATCATAAATAACATTGCAATGTTTATATTTAAGTCATAAGTAATACCCCAATAAATCATAACCACCACAAACATTGGATTATTTTGAGAAAAAGAGTACAAAAAAATATAAAGAAGTGATAGAGTATAAATTAGTCAAAATTAATAAGTTGACTTTTTTCTATTGTCAAAATAAAACGTTATAACATGTGGGATAACCTACAAAAATTAAAAGGCCAAAAAGTTATTTAAAAAAGTCAAAAAATTCATATTATTTAGAGGAAGTTTGTGGAGGAAGTATAGAGGGTAAAATTATTATTTTATTCTTTGAATTCAACTACTTAATAGTCAAAAAATCAACAAGAGTAAAATGGTCATTTTGATTTTATTATAATATTTTATTACATATCTTTTTGTAAAAAATTAAAAAATTATTCTAATTACACATTTTTTTTTTCTATTTTTTTAATCAAAAATATACTTATGCACCACGTTCCAAAACAAAAAGAAAATGGAAAGAGAGTGGGAAATTTGGCAGTTGTATTTGTTTTGACGAGGACAAGGAGGAAGAGGAAGAACAAGACCACTTCTTTTTTGAACAAAGAACAAGACCTCTTCTCTCTTGTCTCTTTTCTTTTCTCATTCCCGTTTTTCTTCCTTCTCTCTTCTCTTCATCGGTCAGAAAGGAAAACCCAGACAGACAGAGAATGCAGTGCGGCACGTGCGTTCTCCGCCCGGCACGTGTCGTCGTGGCAGCAACATTCTTCCTCCTCTTCCTCTTCGAGATCGCTCAATCCTCCAACGATTCTCAGGTTCCATTCACTTTTCCTCAATTTTGTATATCAAATTCAGATCTCAATTTCCTCTCTCTCTCTCTCTCTCTCTCTCTCTCTCTCTCTCTAATGTCTCTGTTTTGATTCCTCCGAATGACAGGTTCGATGCAGCAGAACATGCGTTGCAGAGAACTGTAATAGTATGAATCTCTCTCTTCCTAAATTTATCTATTTCTTTCTTTTCATATATATATATATATATTTGTGTTTAGGTTTTGATTTTTTTTTTTTTATTTTGTGTAATTAGCTATTGGAATTAGGTACGGGAAGTATTGCGGAGTAGGGTGGACTGGATGTCCTGGAGAGAAGCCCTGCGATGATCTCGACGCTTGTTGCAAGATTCACGACGAATGCGTTGAGAAAAAAGGTAACCTAACCACCACTCCTTCAAAATTAAATTAAATAAAACCGAATTTTTGTGCTATATTTTTATGCAAATTGAAGACCTTGGAGAATTGGAATGCAGGTATATAATATATGTTTGAAACTTTACATGTTAGATTTCATGTTATAGTGATTGCAAGTTTTGTTTTGTTTTTCCCTTTTCCCCATGAAATTGGAAGTTTTTATTAGAGTTGGTTTAAAACTGTTTTGGGTAAATAATTTTAATCTGAAAATAGATTGGTGCTTTGTTTCATGGAGGTTTGGGCCACCTGAGGAATTATTGTGAATGAGATGGGATCACTGTTTCATGGGTGATTGGTGCATTTTTGTTTGCTCATTTCCCAATTATGTTAAAGATTTCAGCTGGTGCGATGCTTAAGTGATCAATTTAGCTTATGGGTTTTCATTTGTCGTTTAAATCAAGTGTATGAATCCATACTCCAAATGATTACTACAATTAGTGCCTTTTTGTCAAGAAATAAGCACAGAAGACCAAGAGAGAGGCTTTAGTGGGTCTTTATGCTCGATAAATTTACAATTATATTTACTTTTTCATTTATCAGATTTCAGTTGGATTATAAATGGAGTTTTCATTCAATTTGTTCAGTTAATTGAAGGATATGAACACAGACTCCAAATTATTAATACCGTTAGTACCTTTTTGTCGAGACCAGAGCACACAAAAGTCGATAGGAAGACTTTAGTGGGTGTTTATGTTCATTGCTCAATAAATTTATTTTTACATTTTCCTTTTTCCAGATTTCAGTTGGATTAGAAACATGCTATTTTGAGAAACATGAGATTTGAACCATTGATGGATTTTAGATATTTGTTCAGTACAAAAGCAGTGAAACAATGGAAAGTGAAGCAGTTTGCTCTTGAAATGAATGAATTTCATATTTGAACTCCCTTTTCTAGTGCGCTGCTTTGAATGATCAAGTACTTGCAAATTATGAGACGAGATGAATATAAATTACAAATACGACGAAAAGTGAAAATAATAATGAATTGATGCATCTATTTATTATAGGATGAGTAAGCATGGTCTTGTATATGGCATCACAACCCAGTGTTATGGCACCATGAGTTAGAGCTGAAGGCACAGACCATGTGTTTCTACAATTTTTTTTCCGTCACCAGGCCCGCCCCTAAGATTTCCACGGCCCAAAGTCAATAATCAACTAATAAATTTTTGGGCTCTTCATATTTTTTTTTCATTGAATGAAAAAAATGAAAAAAAATAAAGATAAAAGACAAAAATTGTGTCAAAATCACAAAAAATACTTAGTATTACATTACAACAATTAATAAGTGTCGCTTGATCATTGCTCTTCTTGCATTTTTAGAAACAAATAAATCAATCATACTTGCATAATTTAGTTTTTTTACAAAATTATTTTTAATGGATAACAATGCTAAATATTTAAAATGGACCTTTCAATTTTTTAATGGGTTAATTTATTTTAAGTTAGTTTGGGTCTTCCTTAATTTTTTTTTTGGATTTAAAATATACCTAATATATTACAATAAACTATAATAGGAGGATCCTTTTTTGGGTCTATTTTCAATGGATAACGATGTTAATTTTTTTGAATGGGCCTTTCAATTTTTTAATGAGTCAATTTATTTTAAGTTAGTTTGGACCTTCTTTAATTTTTCTTAAAACTTAAAATATATCTAATATATTACACTAAATCATAATAAAAAGGAGCCCTTTTTTGGGTCTATTTTGAGGGCCCTAGGCCATGGCCTTGTTGGCCCATGCCCAGGGCCAGCACCGTCCGTCACTGTTATATTGTTGAGGGTTAATTACACCTTATCCCCCTCAACCATCACTAAAACAATCTTATTCACCTCAACTTTAAAACTGTACATTTAAACCCCTCAACTTCAACTATCAAAATTTCTTCACTTTCACTCCTCTAAAGGGGGGGTCAAAATTGAGTGGGGTAAGGTGATATTCAATGATAGTTGAGGGAGGCAAAGTGGAATTAACCATATTTTTGGTTTGCAAATGCTTGTGATGGTGAAATGATTCTGACACTTCAATCATTTCTTTCACATGATTATAAAATTTTGTAATTTTAACATTTCAGGTTTGATAAGTATAAAGTGCCATGAGAAGTTCAAGACCTGCATAAAGAAAGTTCAAAAATCTGGAAAGCTTGGCTTTTCTACAGAATGTCCATATGACACAGCTGTGCCTACAATGGTGCAAGGCATGGATATGGCCATCTTGTTCAGTCAGTTGGGTGGCTCGAAGCTTGAACTGTGATAGAGTAAAGTAAACTCTTTTCGTACTGTGCAATCACGTAGTGTTGCTAATCATTCTTTCTCGATACAACATTGATAATAAAAACTGAAGCCATTAACAATTCATAAAGGTGTGTGGATCACTTTTTATTTCTGTGATTGCCCTGTGCAAGCCATTTACTTCCAAGGGCTCTTTTTGTTTCCCCTTTTCATAACTGTAGCGATTTTATTGTACTTGCATTTCTAGCAATGCGTTTTTGCTTTTAATATAACCATTTGAATTCTTTCAATGAACTTTTATTGTGAAATCCTGTTGTTGTTGTCACGTAAACAACTAGCACAGCTGTGATGTGAATTGCCCTGAAATTGACAAAATTTTAATTAACAGGTAGTTACTAAAAAAGGGAAATCTTACCTCGTTTGAGAAGTTAGCTATTTTAATAGGTTATTTTAGTTTTTGACTTTTTTAGTAGGTTAAAATTTGTGTTTGAGAAGAGAGTTAGATTTTTTTTTTTAGTTAGATGTGATATTTCTATGAGAAAAAATAAAATGATTATGGATTTGATGTGATATTTTATTTTATTAACTATTTTAGTAAATTTTGTCTTTTTGTGGATTTTAGCCCACAAAATTAAAAAAATCCTTTGCCATTGAAGACTTATCTACTGAATGATTTCTGATTTGGAAAGAAATCTCATTACCATTTTTGAGGTTATTTCCTGGTAGGGTAGTGCGGAAAATAAGTGGTTTAAAGATCTGCAGCATTAGAAGTAGCTTGGAAGTATTTCTAAGCAATGTGGTAAATAAATGATGTAGGATGGTTTTTTTCCATCTTTGTTGAAACAAATTCAGAGTTTGATGGGCAGTTTGTGATCTATGATTAGTCTTGTGCACTGTTTTTTGAATAAAATTATTTTTTGAGAAAATTACCAATAAGTTCTATTTTGCTATTAAGTTTACTATTCAATCCTATCAAGTTTCAATATGGATAAGTCAGTCTTATTTGTCTTAAAATATTGCCAACAAGTTCATTCCTCCATAATGATATATTTTGATGATTTAATACGGTCACCAATGCATGGGTCGGACTTGCTCACGCCTTCAACGGGTCTGTTGGTAATCGAATCTCCGATGTGTTACTGCAAAAAGGCCCTGAGGGGGGGTAGTCCCCCAACGGACACTCTGAAGATTAAGTTAGGTCAGGGTAGAGAGCTAATAATAGTCAGTGGTTTTTTGCATGAGGAAGAAGAAGAAGAAGAATACCCTATCCCCCCACAAACGTACCTCAAAAGCTTCCTTATATCCCTTGCTTATTATTTCCTTGTCCATTCCGAGCTATCTTGTTGGCTGAAAGTCTATAGCCTAGTTAACATCGTTCATAGTGATTCTGCATACTTTGGCATGAAGGGTCCTACTGCATTTAATGCTATGGTGGTCTTATTAAATAGCTGATGTGTGGGTGCAATAACTTTGCAAGATTTTTGTCTACTTATGTGGCTAATTTTATGTTTGACAGAGTGTTTGAACGCTATTGGTCTTGACCCAGCATTGGTTTCTCAAAGCTACTGAGCTTTATCCACTACGGCTTGGAAGGCTTAGGATAGAGTTGGGTTGAGTTTACCTAGGCCGTGAGCTGGACCATGAGCCATGGGCTGGGCCCTCTCAGGTCGTGCCTATCATATTTTATCCCTCATTTAATATGAGCAACAATTTTATAAATATTTTTAATCTAGGTAAAAGTATTATACTATATTTAAAAAAAAAACATAAATCACAATAAAAAAATTATAAAGTAAGTTCTATTTTGTTTTGAAAATTACAATTGAGTTATATAAAATTTCAATATAAATTTTAATTATTCATTAAAATTTTATAACAAAATTATTTTTAATTGTTGAAATTAAATAAATTTTTATAAACAAAAGCATAAATATAAGATTCATTAACTGTTTCGTACATTGAGAAATATATAAACTTTTCATAATATTATTTTCACAATTTTTTGGAATTTTAATAGAATTTAGCTCTTTCAGATTGTTTACACTAAAAAAATTCATAATTTGAAATAACAAAAAATGATGCATTTTATACTATAATTGTTTCAATGCAATTGGTATTTATGATTTTTTAATATAATAATAATTTTTACAATTAAATTTTTTTAATTTTAAATAAGTTAAAATTGTTTATAAAATTATTGTTCATATTAAATAAGAAGGGTAAAATTAAGACAAAAAGTATCATTATGGAGGAATGAACTTTTTGGGAACAATTTAGGATAATATTAAAACTTGATAGGACTCAATAGTAATTTTGAGAGCAAAATAGGAATAGTATTCTTTTCTTTTTCAATTACCTTGCTAGGCAAAGACAATTTTGGGCCGTGTTTAGTTTGGTTTTCAAAAACTTATTTTAATTTTTTTTTTTAAAACTAAAAATTAACTTGGTGAAATAAATAAAAAAATACTTGTCATTTTTATATAATTTTATCTTATAAATAATTTTTAAAATTTTAAAATTATATTTTTTATATTAATTTTTGTCAAACTAATTTTCATTTTTTCAAACAAATTTCTAAATTTCTTTTTCTCAAACACAAAGGGTCGTTTGTTAATGTTTTCATTTTTTTAGAAATTAAAAAATGAAAACTTATTTAGTATATTGTTTTTCATAAAAGTGGAACCAATTCCAAAATTTTCAAATTTATTGGAAACGTGAAAAAAGAAAAAAAAGAAAAAAAAAAGAAGATGTTTCGCTTGTTTTGAAAGCAGTTTTCACTCAGAATAGCCCCGCCAATCCAGCACCACTCCACACCGCCAGCCACCACCCCTCGGCAACTTATTACCAAATATATTTCTTTGCTTTTATTTTTATTTATTTTCAAAATATGAAAATTGACAAAATTATCAAACAACTTAATGTGTTTTCATCTGATCCTAGGTTTAGAGTTTAGGGTTTTGCTTGTAGCAGAGTTAAGAGGCACAAAGGATAATCAATTCAGTTCATACTGTTATAGTTTAGAGATGCACATTAGGCCTATTTCCACATTCTTTGAATTTGGATGGTAATGTTTGTAGGTTACATGTTATTTTAGGCATGAGAAGTTGAAGAGAAATCTGCTGTGAGGAAATTCTTAAATTTTTATTCCAAAATTAAGTAATATAGCTAGATAAAAGTATTTTTGAAAAGCTGCAAGTGATCCTCTATCCGGATCTTATTTTCTGTCTTTTATGTGAAGGCTCCTCAAACTAAAGAGGCCTATCTTGTGATAGAAAGATATCTTGAAATAGCGAATAATGAAGATCAAGGAAGAGAATCTGACCTTCTAAAAAGTGTATGTAGATGCGGTAGATATTCAAAAGTTGGACGTTGATGACCATTCTTTGTTGGAGAGGAACAAAACTTGTGAAAAACAAAGTTCATATAGATTCATCTTCCAACATATATTGGGAGTGAGAGTCTTTTCAACATGTAAAAACAGAAAGATGGATAAAAGTTGAAGAGAAGAAGAAAAAAAAGTTAAAAAAATAAATAAATAAGAAAAAAAGAAAAATAAGAAATTATAATGCATGACTATGTAAAACTCTATTCATACGTAAAAAATTATACAAAAAAATTCATAAAAGTTATATGACAATGTCATTATTATAAATAAATTAATTTTCAATGGTGTTTGTTTTGAACTGAAAGACTTACAATAAACTATATTATTATATATGAAAATGATGTATAAATTTTTTATTTGTATATCATTACTCTTTGGCCAAGTTTGCCAACTTCAGAATAATTCATCTTTTTATCTTTTTTCATCACATCACTTCTCTACTTTTCTGCATATTTTTTCGTAAAAAGACAAAAAGTGCACTTATTTAGGTCATCCCAAACAACCCCTTAATGTATAGTGCTTGTGAGAGGTCAGGACTTGGCAGTATATTAATGTGCCATGAGTTCATGTTATAAATCTTTCATCAAATTTAAATTTGATAAAATTTTAAAAAGATAGAGTATTGGAAATGATTTTTTTTTTCCATCAAATTTAATGAAATGAAAATTTTGGTATTAGTGGAGAATTTTTAAAAAGATTTTGATGAAAATGTTAGAGCAGTTTATATCAAATTAATTTTTTTCCTTAAATTTATTATCGAATTAGATGGGGAAAAAAGTACTAAATATATACTTTTTTTTTTTTTATTAACATAGGTCATATTTGATTCACAAACTAAATTAGATAAGATAGATTTTATGATAACTTTATTTTATGGAGGACATTTTAGTAATTTGCCTCCCAAAAAAGTGATTCCAAACTTAATTGTCAATCTTTGAGGTGCCTCAATTTACACACCACATTTCATCTCAAAGCACACCATTTTCTTAAAAAAAAATAATTACAATTATATCCCTCAATTAAATATTCAAATTACCCTCATCTTCTTTCCTGAAACCCTAGCAACCACCTCTCACCTCACCGGAAATGTGTCGCTGCCGCCATCACTCCCAACACAACGCTAACCATCTCCTAACTCCCTACTTTCATGATCCTTCTCCATAGCCACTCCACGACTGATATCATTCATCCTCCCGTCGCCCTTTTTCACCGTACCGTTCTTTCCTCTTCTTAGAACCACCACAACCCCTTTATCTTTAACTAGAACCACCATCGTCTTCTTCCCTACCTTGCGCACAACCACCACCTCTCCCATTTATTTCTTCTAAAACCATAGCCCTCTTCCGCCGCCTACCACTGCTAGATCACAAACCATGTTCAGTTTGCAACATTCGAACTCGCAACTGAAGTTCATTCTACAACTTTCGAACATTGTAAACCAATTCGGAAAACAATATCAGAACATCGATAATTTGTTCGACGCTGGTTTGCCGCTACTATCTCTTCACTTCTTCATTGAATCTCTCTTTTTCTCTTGCTCGAGATTTGCAGGGTTGGGGGTTGTGGCATTAACAGAAGAGGGTTAGGGAAGGGGTGGCGGGGAACAGGAGGGAGTTGAGGAGAATTGACGAGAAAAAGAGACGGCTAGATAGGGGAAGAGACAGTGCTAACGAGGGAGAAATGAGGGGACCGAAGAGTGACGATATCGGTGACGAAGAAGAGAGGGAAAGGAAGAGAGGCTACACCGGTGCTGGCGACGGAGTTGGGTTACAAGAGGTAGCGGTGGTAGTGGTGGCGGTGGTGGCGGTGGTGGGTTGTGTGACTAGGGGCAAAAATGAAATATTGTGGTGTGTATTGAGTAAATTTCTTATTTTTTAAATTATTAAAGATCTGCCTTGAGTAATAGTGTGCCTTAAGATAAAAGGTGGTGTGTAAATAGAGACACCCCAATCTTTGGGATAAATATAAGTTTGCACGGACTGAAAGTTTAAAATTGAACTTTATAAGTTCATAGGTTCATACGATTATTTTTTTTTGTCCAAAGGACAAAATATCATACAATGACCAAAAAATCCCTTCGCTTTTTTCTCTTGCTTTCATTTCTTTATATCTATCTCTTTGCCTTTATTCACACACACACACACACAACACACACACACACACACACACTCTCTCTCTCTCTCTCTCTTGCAAACTCACAGATCCTCCAATGGCCTCGATCTCTTCGTCGTCGCTTCGCCATCGCCGTATGACCACCATCGACGAACCACCACCTCCGTTGCTGATGGTAGTCTCTAAGTGATCTAACAATGGCAACTGTGGAGCTCAGCTTAGCTCTTACTCTTCCACAACCTCTTCTTTTCTACCTCCATCTCTGTCGTCCGCCACTCCTTCAACCTCTACGTTTACTTCCTCCTCCACTTTTGGATCCAAACCCCCTCTCTCCTCTCCCTATCTCTCTTTCTTTCTCTCTCTCTCTCTCTCTCTCTCTCTCCAAGTCTCATCGTTTGAAGCCATACCGCCATCCCCACCTCGATCTCATCTCTGAGCAACGAAACCCTAAGCCTTAATCTCAGCAAAAAGGATGTGTTCTTGAGATCTCAGTGATCTGATCGGAGATCTGAGGAGAGAGATCGCTGCTTTTCGGTACTTTTGGCGAAGCTTTTCACATTTTTTTGTGTGAATTTTATGGTTAACAATGGATGAGGTAATTTTTAAGGACAAGTAAATCTCCTAAAATGAGGTAACTGATGGTATCAAAAATCATGTGGTTTTTTAAGGATTAAGGCAAAATTTGAAGGTGTTAGTCATAAGCACACTAGTTTTTATAATTAGACACTTAGATTTGCATTTGCAGTGGATTTGTAATTCTAAGGATTTGTAATTTCTAGCTCCATGACAAATCTATGTGATTTGAGTATAGATCTGTGTGATTTGAGTATAGATCTATATTTGAGGTTTTTTTTTTTTTTTTGGTAGTTGATGATTGTTGTTATTGTTGTTGTTGATGAACAGATATAACAAACAAATATGCTCAAAATTTCTCTCTGAATTTATTTTTTCTTTTTCTTTTTTCTTTATTATCTATTGTTGTTGCTGTTGGTTGATGATGATAATAATGATAATAAGGAAATTGATTGCAACAGATAGAGAGAGGTCGAGAAAAGAAAATATTTGAACAAATAGGAAAAAAATTAAACAGATAGAATTTTATTTGGATAAATATTTAACAGATAAGGGAAAATTTAAGTTGAAAAGATAAAAAGATTGAATAGATAGGAAAAAGATTGAACAGATGGGGAAAAATTTTGAACAGATAGTCAACGAAAGACAACATAGAAAAAAAAGTCAACAAATAAATTAAGGGATAAAATTAAAAACAAAATATCATTCAAAACGAATAAAAGAACTTTTCACCAAACTAATATCCACTAGACCAGTCTTATACACTCTTTAAATTGGATCTATCACCAAATATCTCTAAATGTAATTCTACGTAAAAAGATTGCATGGGATTAATTATCCCTAACTAGTTTTTCCCAGATTATTTAATGCAACCCCTCAAACGCGCCCATATTGCATGCCGTGATTGAAGGTCAGATATATTACTTTTAAATAATAAGTCCTACAGTTTTTATGAAATTGATAAGTAATTACACATCCAATTACAATTATACTATATATATATATATATGTTGATTTTTCTATATATTATCACATGTTTCACTCCAAAAGTGGGCAACACGAATAGGGTGACAGCCCATTGATGCAAAGAATATTTTGGTGGTTGGATTCTTTTTTCTTTTTGCCTTGAATTGAAACCAAAATAATGTTATGGGGAATTTTTTTTTATATTTATATATAATTAGGTGTTCTAGTTAATGGATCTTGACTAATTTTAAAGTCTTGAAATTAAAGATTAGGCAAATCTCTAGTGACCCATTGAGATTACTCGAATTTGAAATCTTAGATATCGTTTGATTTAGTTTTCAAATTAATATTTGGATAACAAAAATAAAAAAACATGTTTGATTTATCAATTTTTAAAATTCTTTTCAAAATTGTTTTTTTTTTCTCTCTTCTCTTCTTTTTTTTTATTTATTAATAAATTAATCAATAATTTTTTCATTCTCCTCTCTCATCTTTCATTCTCTCACATTCTACTCATCAATCAATCAAATTTCCTATCATGTCCATCTATTCATCTAAAAAAAAAAATTTACAAATCATTCCAAAATTATTTTTAAGACTAACCAACTAAATTTTCAATTTTTAACAACTTATCATTCAAAATATAACTCAAAACTCAAAATTCTTTTAAAAAAATAACCAAAATCTAAAGCCTTTATCATTCCGCCTATCCCTTGGAGTTATGTTATGGGCAGACTATTATTTATGCGTTTTGATGCTCTCAAGTTGGTTATCCAATTTGAGAGAGAGTGTTTGGTCTTAGTAGACTTATTTTGGGATTGATCTCGATTATTTGAATTGTTCATTTTTTCAGAATCAATAGGTAGAATACTTAAGGCCAAGTTTGGCATGTCTAAAAAAGGACAAAAAGTCAAAAAGTTACTCAAAAAGTTAAAAAGTTATCACTATTTATCAAAAAAATATTAAAAAATTAATGTTACACACAAAATTACAAGACGGATCTGATCGGTTCAGTGCAATGTGGCTGCGTTTTTTAAGAAAAATTACACAGTTGGGGTGCAATTTTAACACACTGTTTTTCGGCCCGTGGGGGCCCATCGCGGGTCTCGTTTTGATAATCTGAACCGTTCAATGTGTAGAGCACGTCGATTACTATATATTTTTAAAAAATCATATTGATCAGATATCGCTAACTACATGATCAAATCAGTTTTGTATTAAAAAATTGATGGTGTTATAGTTAACAGTTGAAAAAAACTAATATGATCAAATAGCTATCGATATCCGATCAACGCGATTTTTTACAAACATATAGTATTCGACAAGTTCTACACATTAAATGGTTCAGATTATCAAAACGGGACCCGTGATGGCCCCCACGGGCCGAACAGCACCATCCAGTGCAATGCCTGAAAAGTAACCAATTATTTCTTAGCATCAATTCAGCTGAGCAGATAGTACGGCCGTACAACTCACACTTTTAATTTTCTCCTACACACTAATTTATACAATTTTTTAATATACATTTTTTCATAAAAAATCAAAAAGTTAACCCAAACAACCATCTTTTTTTTTCTCAAATTTTTAGTTCAAAAAATCAAAAAATACACTTATTTAGAACATCTCAAACAACCAAGGAAAACACATGAATTAGTCGACTAGTACTACTGTACAAACTAACAAAACTTATAAATTTTTCTTACTTACTGAAGTGAGTTTTGTTGGAAATGGTTATAAAATTCTGGATAAAACCAGAATTTTTTCCTAAGTTCGGTCTATTTTTTAGGTGGGCCCCGAGTATCGATTTACTCGGGTCAAAGTGGTAACGCGTTCTATGCCGCGTTGTGATTCACGTGGTATATTTGGTTGCTTAAAACCATTACCGAGTGAATGGGAAATTGAAGCCAAAGTGTGCTCCATGGAAATGGAGTTTTTGTGGAAATTCCTTAAGGTTGTAAATTGGCTTGTCCCACATTGATTTAGTGGGAAGTTTTGAAAGGGTTTATAAGGCTTAAGGTGAGATACTTGGGGTGTGCCCCAAGGGGTACCCAAGTGTTTTAGAGGGAGAGGTTATGGGCAAAATGGGCTAGACCCATTGGACCCAAAAATCACCACACGGGCGGGGCTGGGCTTGGGCGCGGGTGCGTGGTGTGTGCTTCTAATCTTTTTGGACCAAAAACATTTGAATTTAATTTTATTTTTTATTAAAATAAAATCCATAATTCAAATTAAATTGGTTTGGATTTTTTGTTCATCCAAACAGGGCCCTTCCCGGTTTCAAACAGAAATAAACTGTTTTGGAATTAGTGCACACTTAAACAGGGCCCTTCCCGGTTTCAAACAGAAATAAACTGTTTTGGAATTAGTGCACACCCAAACAGGGCCCTTCCCGTTTTACTATTTGTTTGAATTGATTCAAATCTGTTTGAATTCAAAACCCAACAGGTATGATACCTGTTCAATTCAAAACCAAGAGCCACATACCTGTTTAATTCAAAACCAAGAGCCACCTTCACATCTATAAATAGGACCACCCTCATTTGATGTTTTCATTCAGAAATTTCGTATTTCACCTCTGTTAATTCTATTCTTCATCTTGCTGCATTTTATTTCCGAAAGAAAGAGTGTAAACACTTAGTGTGTTCGTAAGGCAAACAATTAGTAGTGCTGCTATTGTTTGTGGTAGATCATTTCATCCTGGGAGATAGACATCCGAATTCTGAAAGCACCGTGGAGAGGACGAATCTGTCTTAAGGACACAGTGTTAAACACTGGACTTGATCAGAAAAATAATTCGAAGAAATTAAATCAAGTAAGTTATTTAATTACTTTCAGTGTTGTTTTTATTTGTTTATTTATTCAGATTTTAATTTTGTTTTTGTAACAAAATAAAATCTGTTTTTTATTTATTTATTTTTATTTCGAGTTTGATTTTTGTAATCAAACAAATTCTCTCCTTTTCTCTATTTCTTTTATTCTTGTTGTTGTTTTGTACACAACAGAATTAAATCTTTTTTAAATACAGTGAAGATTTGCCGACAAGTTTATTGTGAAAGGTCAATAAACTTCACAATTGATATAATTATATTGAATTCCCTTAGACTAAGTTTGGATTATAAATTTAGGTAGAGATTTGGAAAAGAAAAAGAAAAAGAAAAAGAAAAAGAAAAAATTAGGTGAAATGTGAATGAAATATAGTTATATTTTTCCTTTCTCTTTCCAAATCTAAATATATGATTCAAACATAGTCGTAAGGTCTTAATTCATATAACACTTAGTTCCATTTTCATCAATAATTTGTTAATGTTATAAATCAAAAAATGATACTGTTATCTTTTTTATATTAAAATATATATTTTTATTTGTTTATCCTTGTATTTTTTTCGCGATTTGCATTAGTTCCACTTCATTTAGCATTATTAAAAAGAAATTCGTTATAAGTATGCTAATACTGTAGGATTTGTTATATTTCCTCTAAATTTCAAATGAGGTCAATGTATTTTACGGCAAAATTAATGTCGTATAAAAAGATAATAAATGTATTATTATTGTTTGTATTGGTAATTAAGTGGATGTTTGGGACTGATTTTTTTGTTGATTTTTTTTTTCATTTTTAGTAAAATTTTTTTTTTTTTTTCCACAAAGGTTAGACTTTTATGCTCTATTTGGATTGAGGGGAAAGAAAGTAAAGAAAAAAATTAGTTGCAAGAGGAAATGAAGGAGAATAAATGAATGGAAAGTCTCCTCTCTCTTGTTTGGTTAGACAATACAAATGGAGGAGTCGAAGGTAGGAGGTAGTAGCGATGGCACGGTCGGAGATTTGGTAGACACCACGAGTTCGATGGAAGGGCCATGAAGCAAGACGAAAAGAGATAGAATAATTATGAAAATGAAAGAGGAAAGAAGAAGCATGGAGATGAAGATAGAGGAAGAAAAAGAAAATCTTATTTTTGGCTAATTTTCTGAGCTTTAACGGCATGCAAAAAGAGATGAGATAAGGCATATGAATGATGGAATGAAAACTAATCCATGGAGTAAATCCAACGATGCAAAAATGAGGTGAAATGGAGTTATGACGAGAGAGACACAAGGGCATATGGGTTTGAACATGAAAATTCTACCACTGAAAAAGGATGTCTCTGTTAGTTCATCAGACGAAGATAGACGAAGATAGACAGGGAAATAAATTGTGAAATGGGACTAACATTAGGGTTTTAATTGTTAAAATTAAAATCCTAAGGTTTAAATAGAAAAACACGCGAAACCCTAGATTTTTTATTTTTTTTATTTTTAAGTAATTTGCTCTTTAATATATTATTATAAGACATACGCTGCCTGCGTTTGGTTCTCTTTTGGAATTGTGATTCCAATAAAAAATTTCAAAACTCATAACAAAACTCACAACTCAAATTCAATTTAAAACTACCCTCTAAAAAAAATAAAAAAAAATAAAAAATCAATTTAAAACTCCTTTCTAAATTCAAAACCAAACTCTTTTCAAAACTTTATTTTTTAAAAAATTAAAAAATATTATTTTATTTTATTTTTTAAAATCATGATTTGAGTGTGAAGTCGTGTTTTAAGTTATGGGTTTTGAAAATATAAAATTTATTTAGCTATGAGTTTTAAAAAGAGTTTTGAGTTATATTTTGAGTTTTGAGTTATATTTGGAAATATTTTTGATTTATTTTCTTAAATTAATGTGCACTGTATTTCATATATTTGTTTGCTTCATTTTTTTAAATATTTAAAAAAAATTAAAAAAATTATTTTTATCTTAAATATTTTTTATTTTTATTTTATAAATGTATTTTTAAATATTTTAATGTTTTAAATATTTTTTAAAGGTTTTTTTTTAAACTTTTTTTTAAATATTAAAATTTTAAAAAATTTTGGATCATCATATATATCTAAATCATAATAAATTATTTGGCCAATACTTAAAAAAATAACAAAAAATATTTTTTGAAAAAATCAAAAAATAAAAAATATATTTTTCTTCAAAAATAAAAATAAACAAAATATTTTTTTCAAAAAAATATAAAATAAAAATAATTTTAAAGGAAAAAATAAAAAATATTTTTTGAAATATTTTTTTAATAGAATATTGAAAAAAGTTTGGTTATGAGTTTTGAAAAAAGTTTTTGAATTGAGTTTTAAGTTATGTGTTTGGTTACAATTTGAGTGTGAAGTTGTGTTTTGAGTTTAAAATATTAAAAATTTTAAAATATTTACAAAATAAAATAAAATATTTAAAAAAATTTAAATAAAAATTATATATTTAAAATAAAAAATAAAATTTTCACAAACATTTTACTTATTTAAAAAAAATAAATTCAAAAAATTTTGAAGGCTATGTTTGGCATAAACTTTTTAGGCTAAAATTGCCACAAAAAGGCAAAAATAAATTAAAATGCTAATAAGACAAAATATCACATCAAAATCATAATTATTTTATTTTTTCTCTTATAAAAGTCAAAAAAATCAAAAAATACATCCTAAATAATGATTTTTAGTCCCAAACTAAAATAGTCAAAAAGTCAATCTACACCCCCAAACGAAGGCAAAGTTCTACTCAAAATTCAAAAATTCAAACTTAAAACTTTTTTCAAAATTCAAAAATTATTTTCAAAACTCATAACTAAACAAATTTTGTTTTTTCAAGACCCAATTCACAACTTTACACTCAAATTACAATTACACATTCAAATTTTAATTCTAAAATTAAACCAAACGAATTTCTCTTCAGTTTGCTCCCAATTTTGGAGAGAAAGTAAAGTACTTAAAATACTTTGTATTCTCTCTCCCTCGTAATAATCCCGCCATGCACTTCCCTTTCCCTCTTATAAAAGAATCCAAACATAATTTAGGAATGTTTTAGGAAATCGGTTAAAAGTTAATTTTTTGACCTTTTTGATTTTTTTGGCAAAAAAAAACTAGTCTTTTTTGTGGCTTTTTTGTAACTTTTTTTTTTTTTTTGGGATAAAAAACTAACTTTTTATGAAGTTCCCAAAACACTCCTTATCCCTCTAAATCATTCACTTTCTCTCCTAAACCATCAACTAGACAAACTAGAAAAGTATAAGAAAATAAAATAAAATAAAAATTAAAAAATTCACTAAAGATAAAAAGATAAATAAAAATAAAATTTTTGTTTGTTTTCAGTAAGCTTTTTTTTTACATTTTAGATTTTTTGTACATTATACGAACGGAAAAAGCAAAATTTTAATACAAACTTTTTTTAAAAAAAAAAATCATCAAAAAAAAAAAAAGTTTAAAAAAAATTATTTCTTAAGCTGAATGTCAAACGAGGCTGGATAATGTGGTTGCTTAAGAAGATTATGAAATGCACATTAATGGGATGACAATATTTCGCTTTCTACATTGATATATTATGATAGAAAAAACCAACTTCTTTATAAGTTTTGACCAAAATAATAATAATAATAATAAATGATTTGAAAATGACATGATACCAGTCTCTATAATTTTCACATGCAATGCCCGCGTTGGCGTTGATTGAATTCGACTCTTATTAACGTCTAACACGTTTTCAGATTGACCCTTTTTGTTACTCAATTACGGGGAGGAAATTTATATGCTAAGTTTAACAAGTTTTGTCATTAGTTTGGCACCTAGTGTAAAAATTTAGGTGAGACATTAATAAATTTTAAACAGTAATTTTATATATTATTTGATCTTTTTTATTTTTTATTTTTATGAAACGTCTCATTCTATTATAAATTATATAAAGAGTTGAGTATAAACACACATGTATTATGTATTGAGGAACAAATATAGGTTTTTGTCATAATATTAAAATTATTAAATGTAACACTTTAAAATAATTTTTTGTGTACTTTTTCTAAACGTAACACTCCAATGTAACACTCAGAAAACATAATACTTCAATGTAACATAAGTGTACTTTTCTCAAACGTAACAACATAATATTCTACAAAAATTTCTTAATATACTTTTTCCAAACATAACACTCTAACGTAACACATTAAAAAATTCTTAGTATGATTTTATCAAACATAACAACGTAACAAATTCAAAAAAATTTCTTGGTGAACTTTTTCCAAATGTAATACTATAATCAATGTAACACAAAAAAAATTTAGTATACTTTTTCCAAATATATCAATCTAATGTAACATACTAAAAAACTCTTTCGTGTATGAGAGGGTGATTTATGATCAAGAGTTGGGCCGAAGTAACGGCCGAGCAGATTGGAAGCCCAACGATGCATGGGGCCGAGATGATTGACAATCCGCCAAGAAGTGGGCTGCCAGAACTTGGGCCGGGCAGAACTTGGGCCGAGTGTGTGTCGCCCCGGACCGAAAAGAAGCTCGGCAAGGTAGTGCTCGGTTGGACCGAGCTGCCTGATCAGGGGATGGCTAAAACCAGACAAGCTGGTTGACCGGCGCCCGGAAAGGCGTGGTCAACCGAGGAGACCGTTTGATCGGCAGGAAGGCCGACCAAAGGAGGTGCCCGGGCTAGGCTCTGCCGAGATGCCGCTTAACCCGGTCCTCCTTGTGTTTATCCAGTGAGGCGCTTGGGTATGAAGCATAGCATGGCCGTGGTAGAGCAGCTCGGCTGCCGAGCTCCAGCTGTGAAGTCAGGCAGTTGAGATTAGGTGATGTTCAGCAAGGTCTATGCTGACAAATGGGATAGTAGAGCCACGTGTCAGGAGATGACTAGGAGTGGATATGGGGCGTAGAGGGTATATAAGCATGTCTACACCCTCCATACGCCAGGGATGAACACTTTGTAAGGATTTTCTTACACTAAAACACCTCCCACTCTCTCTCTCCCTATCCTAAGGTGTGTACTAACTTGATCGTCGGAGGGTTTTTCCGGCCACACACCGCCAGGTAGCTCACCATTCTTTGCGCGCAAGTGATCGGAGATAAACGGAGCTTGGAAGAAAGGAGTACGGGCTTGCCGGAATATTTGCTCCCCGTACAATTGGCGCCGTCTGTGGGAACTTTACAGACAAAACCTTGTCTTCCAGGTTCATCTGACCGCCGTCCATGGCGAACAACGATGAGTTTCCGTTGTCCGCCATAGATGGAGCTACCCCGGAGTTCACCCGACGGAGAGAAGGCCCTCTCGCCATCCATCCAATGGCGGACTTGGGGACGCCTACCGGAGGATAGTCAGGAAACGCGGGGGACAAGCGCGGAAGAAGTCACGGACATTCACGGAGTCCAGACGGTCACCGGCGGAGGAGGGACTCACACGCCAGGCGACTGGAAAGTAAGTTGAGAGATCAAGATGCTGTCATCCGGCGAATGGCGGCGGAGATGGAGGATCTCAAGAGGCATATCAAAGGGAAGGGTGTAGTTGGAGTGGGAGACCACAGTGAGCGCACCCCATCCCGCCGTTCAGGCGGTCAGAGTCAGCGACGTACTCAGTCCATATCCATTACCAGAAGTTACCAAGTTGGTGATTCCGACGCGGGTGTAGAGAAGTCTAGCGCGCAAGACAGCACCTACAAACCCTCACATTAGGAGACGACGTCAAGGTACTCTTACTCTGCTCAGTCAGAGGATTTACGGGCTGTCTTAAAGGAGCGGGCTTGCCGGCGCGAAGCTCAGAGAATACCTGCCTTCCAGCGGCTATCCTACGGGGTTCACGCCAGCGAGGAGGTCGGAATGCCTCCACCCCGACAAGCAGTGCCACTTTTTGAAGATACAGACTTGGCTAGGCTGAGTGCCACCCCTTTTTCCCTGGATATAGAAACAACACCGCTTCCGGCAGGCTTCCACCAGCCTAAGTTCACACTTTACGACGGAAAAATCGACCCATACATGCATGTGAGCCACTTCCGCCAAGTTATGGCCGGACATAGGCGCAATGACGGACTTATGTGCCTAATCTTCCCGTCAAGTTTAGGCGAGCTGGGCTTAAAGTGGTTCGAGAGGTTGCCGGAAGGGAGTATACAAAGGTGGCATCAGTTGGCCGAGGCGTTTGTTACACGCTTCAAAACCAACACAAAGACACCAAAGGAAGTTGATCATTTACTAAGTGTCAAGATGGAACCGAGCGACACACTGAAGATATACAACTCAAGGTACTAGGAAACCTTCAACGAGATCTTGGATTGCCCGGTCAACCTTGCAATCACGCAATACAAGCGTGGTCTCCCGGTCGGACATAGGCTGCGGGACTCATTTACCATGCACCAGCCGACCTCCATGGGCCAGCTCATGCAGCGCATCAATGAGCACATCCGAGTAGAGGATGACGCGTCAGCCTCTACCGTGAAGGCCACTCCAGTAGCAACAGACAAGAAGACAGCAGGCAAAGTGCATGCAGTTAGGCAAGAGTCCAGCCGCTCAAGTGACCGAGCAGAGGAATCGGACCGTGGTTCGAATCGTAAGAACCGGGGTAGAGGACGTCGGAATGACCGGGATGACTACCCCCGAGATGATGTAGCGGACGCAAACAAAAGGATGAAGGCAAGGACTGGCATAACCACGGTCTTCAAGATTCCAATCTATCGCATACTTAGTGAAATCCGAGACGAGGAGTATGTCCGGTTTCCTGCTAAGTTGGGCGATGGACAAAAGGGCTATAATCCGCGGTATCGTTGCACGTTCCACCGGGAGAGAGGCCACCGGACTGAGGATTGTTTGCCTTTGCGGCAACACTTGGAAGAGCTGGTTGCGGCCGGGCATCTGGACCTTTACATTGATGGCGACGTGAAGCCGAATCAGCCTCCGGTCGATCCCAGGGGACAGGATGATCGAGATGCACCACCACAAGGAGTTATTAATGTCATCCACGGCATCGTGGAACCGGAGCGTGTCTGCGAACTCCGGGGCATGATAAAAAAGGCAGAGCATATGAGGGAAGTTTTGTCGGTACAGCCTGCCATCAAAAGGGGGAAGACTGAAGAAAAAGACGTGATTAGTTTCACCTTAAGGGATCTAGAGCATATCCAGACGCCGCACAACGATGCCCTAGTAGTAACACTACGCGTCAAGGACTTTGATATTAAGCGGATCTTGATCGATCAGGGAAGCTCGGTCGAGATCATGTACTATGATGCGTTCAAGCAGCTTAAACTCCGGGAGACAGACTTGGCTCCGGCAACTTCGCCACTGGTCGGATTCAACTCGCAACCAGAGTGGCCTTTAGGAAAGATTATCCTGCCGGTCAAAGCGGGATCCGTGGTCAAACAAGTTGAGTTTTGGGTGCTGCAAGTGCCTTCGACGTACAACCTTATCCTTAGAAGAGGATGGCTACATGCCATGCAAGCTGTAGCATCGACTTATCACCAGGTTATGAGATTCCCCTCGGCTATGGGGGCAATCGAGGAAATTTGGGGCGATCAGGTTATGTCCAAGCAGTGCTTCATGGCGGTCAACGGAAGCCGGGCTGCCAAAGGATTCGTTCAAATGATTGAGGGACCGGAGGACCAGGGTGTCTTGGATGACGTGGGCACCAAGGCCGAAGATAAGGCTGTTGAAGAATTGGATGAGGTACGGATCGATACAGAGCAGCCGGGCAAGTTCTTTCTGCTCGGTTCAAGTCTCACGGCCATAGAGAGGACCAAGGTGATTGAGTTTTTGATGGCTAATATCGAAGTCTTTGCATGGTCACCTTACGACATGCCTGGCCTCGACCCAAGTTTTATCTGCCACCACCTCAATGTCTTCCCTGGAGCAAAGCCAGTCATCCAGCGAACAAGGAGATCGGCGCTGCATCACGCCGAAGTAGTTGCAGAGGAGGTAAATAACCTGCTTGAGGCACGAGCAATTCAGGAAGTGCACTATCCTCGGTGGATCTCCAACACCATCGTGGTGCCTAAGAAGAATGGAAAGTGGCGAGTTTGTGCCGACTACAAGACAGTCAACCGAGCTTGTCCCAAAGACAGCTTCCCTTTGCCGCGCATTGACCAGCTAGTGGACTTGACGGCTGGACACAATAGGCTCAGTTTCTTGGATGCATACCGCGGCTATCACCAGATCGCCATGCATGGGCCTGACCGAGAGATCACCTCTTTCACGACTCCAAGGGGACTCTTCTGCTACCGAGTCATGCCTTTTGGTTTAAAGAACGCTGGGGCAACCTTTCAGAGGATGGTGACCAAAATGTTTGCTCCTTTACTTGGCTGGACAATGGAGGCTTACATCGATGATATGGTGGTAAAGAGCTGACATGAAGCAAACCATTTGTCCGACTTAGCCGAGATGTTTACCATTCTGAAGAAACACAAGCTGCGCTTGAATGCGTCAAAGTGCGCCTTTGGCGTGGGATCCGGAAAATTTTTGGGGTTCCTAGTCACGAACCGAGGCATTAAAGCAGACCCTACTCAGATCAGAGCCGTGCAGGAGTTGAAACAGCCGAGCTCGGCTAAGGACGTGCAGCATCTGGCCGGGATGGCCGCCGCGCTTAATCGGTTTATAAGCCGGTCATCAGATCGCTGCCGCCCTTTCTTTCAAGCATTGAAGTCAAAGTTCTCGTGGGACGCAGAGTGTGACCGAGCTTTGGCCGAGCTCAAGGAATATCTGTCTACTCCGCCACTATTGGTTACACCAAAGCCGGGAGAGGAACTCTACCGTTACCTTGCCGTCTCCCAGCACGCGGTCAGTGCGGTGTTAGTCCGCGCTGAAGGAATCAAGCACTTCCCAATTTTTTATGTCAGCAAGACCTTGCTGTCGGCCGAGACGAGATATTTGCCGCTGGAAAAACTAGCGCTGGCGTTGATGATGGCTTCGAGGAAGTTGGCGCATTATTTTCACGCCCATACCATTGTCGTACTGACTGAGTTTCCCCTCAAGGCCTTGTTCGAACGAGCGGACTTCTCAGGCCGAATTCTTAAGTAGGCGGTCGAGTTGGGACAGTTTGATGTCAAGTTCCAGCCGCGCACTGCTATCAAAGCCCAGACCTTGGCAGATTTTGTCGCCGAGTTCTCACCTGGCACTCATCCGGTATGCCCGGTCGATATTACCTAGGCAGATGGTGAGATGCAGGCAAGGCCAACCAAGGTACAACCAGTTAGAGTAGGTAGCGACACGGAGTTTGCGCGCACCAGTGAAGCACCCTCAGTTTGCACAGTTATCCCACCCGGTGATGCGATTACAGAGTTATCTATCGCCGACCCATCCACTCTGTCCGGTCTCGCATCACCAAGGGGGGAAGAAATTGACCCAAACCATTCAGAACCTGATGATTCGCCTACGGACTTGAGCATTACAGATCAACTTGCTGAGTCCGGTGCCGAATCATCAAGGGGGGAAGGAATGGATCCACATAGCTCAGAACCTGCGACAGGCTTAACACCGCAACCTGATGATTCGCCTACAGACTTGAGCATTACAGATCAACTTGCTGAGTCCAGTGCCGAATCATCAAGGGGGGAAGGAATGGATCCACACAGCTCAGAACCTGCGACAGGCTTAACACCGCAACCTGATGATTCGCCCATGGACTTGAGCATTATAGATCAACTTACTGAGTCCGGTGTCGAATCACCAAGGGGTACTAAATTGGCACCGGTTAACACAGAACATGAAACAGCACAGCCGAGCAGTCGTGATCCCGTTGCCCTTCGCAACTCTCAGGACCCATCCGATTGCTGGAAGCTTTTTGTGGGGGAAATGTGGAAGCTTTTCGTTGATGGAGCGTCCAACCGCCATGGTGCCGGCCTAGGTATCGTTCTTATCTCGCCGGATGGCCTAACCATTGAACATTCTATCACGCTTGGCTTCCCAGCATCTAACAACGAGGATGAGTACGAGGCACTTCTCGCCGGGCTCAAGAGCGCAATTCAAATGAAGGCTGCCGAGCTCTTGGTGTACAGTGATTCCCAGCTTGTGGTTAACCAAGTCTCTGGGATTTATAAAGCAAAGGACGACAGGATGGCGCAGTACCAAGCTCTGGTCAGGGAACATATCAAGCAGTTTGAGGCAATCAGAGTCCAACAGATTAGCCGGGAAGAAAACAGCCGAGCTGATGAACTAGCCGGCCTCGCTTCCATGGTAGATAGTACGTCTCCAAACCCCCTGTTGATTGACTTTCTTCCGCGGCCGAGCATTGAAAAAGCTAGGCAGACGGATGTGCTCTGCGCCGGGCTAGGTCCTTCCTGGATGGACCCCTTGATCCTGTTCCTCAGAGACCGGACTCTTCCAACGGACAAGAAAGAAGCACACAAAATCCGGGTGAAGTCAGAACGGTTTTGGCTCTCTCCATCTGGCGCGTTGTATAAAAAGTCCTTTACTGGTCCTTATTTAAAGTGCGTGCACCCGAATAGTGTGGAGGCCTTCATGTACGAAATTCACGAGGGCATTTGTGGAAGCCACATAGGGGGCAGATCCTTGGCCTACCGAGCTATTTCACAGGGATACTGGTGGCCGTGCATGCAGGCCGACGCACAAAAGTACATCCGCAAGTGCGAAAAATGCCATAAATTCGCCCATCAGATCCATCAGCCGGCTAGGGAACTTCTTCCCCTCACCAGTCCTTGGCCCTTCGCCATGTGGGGGCTAGATATAGTGGGGCCACTGCCAACTGCACCGGGCAACCGGAAATTCTTTATTGCGGCCACATACTATTTCACGAAATGGGTTGAAGCTGAGCCCTTGGCAACCATCAAAGAGAAAGACGTGAAGCGGTTTGTCTGGCAGAACGTGATCACGCGGTTTGGCGTCCCCAAGATTTTGATCTTTGACAACGGCACCTAGTTTGACGGTCGCCTATTCAGAGGATTTTGTGAAGATTTGAAGATAGAATTCTACAACTCCACCCCGGCTTACCCGCAGTCCAATGGTCAAGCCAAAGCATCGAACAAAACAATATTGGATGGGCTGAAGAAACGGCTAGAGAAGGCAAAGGGAAAATGGGCTGAGGAATTGCCCAGCGTCCTTTGGGCATACCGAACAACCCAGCGGCGATCTACCGGGGAAACTCCATTTGCTTTAGCTTATGGCATGGAGGCGGTCATACCTTTGGAAGTTGGAGTGCCCACCCTTAGAAGCGAGAGTTTTGAGCCCGAGCTGAATGCCGAGGCTATTGCCTTGGAGCTGGACCTAGTGGAAGAGCGCCGGGAGAAAGCCCTTATCCATGTGGCCGCCTACCAACAAGAGCTCTCCAAGAAATACAACAAGATAGTGCACCCCAGACCATTCAAGGTGGGGGATTGGGTTTTGAGGAAGGTTATGGGCAACACCCTGGTGCCAGGAGAAGGAAAACTAGGGGCAAATTGGGAAAGACCCTACAAGATCACCGGTCTGGCAGGCAAGGGGGCTTACCACTTGGAGGATCTCGAGGAAAGAGCAATACCCCGGCCATGGAATGCGGCCAACTTGAAACTGTATTATTTTTAAGCTTTTGTTTCCTTTTCTTGTGCAAAGAAATTTTTTGGCTTGCACTACAGAATGTAATTCTTTTTGTCAAATATATAGAAGTAATTTTGCCTTAGCACTTGAACTGTTGTTTTAACGTAAAAAGACCGAGATGGTTTACTCCGGTTGGAAGAGTTGGTGTTTTGTCCAACTTCGGATTCCCAACCGAGATGAAGTACTCCGGTTGGAAGAGTTAGTGTTCCGCCCAACTTCGGATTCCCAACCGAGATGGTTTACTCCGGCTGGAAGAGTTGGTGTTTTGTCCAACTTCGGATTCCCAACCGAGATGAAGTACTCCGGTTGGAAGAGTTGGTGTTTTGTCCAACTTCGGATTCCCAACCGAGATGATGTAATCCGGTTGGAAGAGTTGGTGTTTTGTCCAACTTCGGATTCCCAACCGAGATGATGTAATCCGGTTGGAAGTGTTGATGATTTGTTCAAACCGGGCTGGTTATTTCATTTTATAAATTTGTTTTGTTCTGCTTAAGCACTTCAACCGAGTTATGAATTCCGGTTGATGAGGTGTTCTGTTCAGACAATGATTTATACCGAGATATTTTGCTGAAGATGGAATTGATGACTACCGTGCAAACACTTGGCAAAATTTGAATTTTTCATTGACAAGAAATTCAATACAAAAGGTGGGGACAGAGCCCGGTTACATCAGAAGTGTTTAAAGCAAAAATACAAAAAAGAAAAGAAAACTAAACTAAGGGGGATAGATTGGTGAATTCGTCCTCGCCGGCATCAAGGTTAATGGTTGGACTGGTATCTTGGGCACCGAGCTCCTCATTGCCGGGCTGCTCTTGTACCTCGGCCTCTTCTGCCTCAGAATCTGTCTCCCCGTCTCCTTCTTCAAGTCCTTCCTCGGCCTCAGCCTGCAAAGCGCTGAAGACGTCGTTTGCATAAGGCACGAGGTAGACCGGTAGCGAAGCTGGAGGAGGGTTGGCAAATACGTCGGTGTCAGAGCCCTGGCAAATACGTCGGTGTCAGAGCCCTGGCCGAGGTGTTCGCAGGCGGATTTCCAGCCAGCCTTGAAGTATATGTCTTGTGTTGCAAAGACTTGCTTCTTGTAGCTCTGCTCGGCCTCGTTAAAACCCGCGTTGTTGGCAGCCCGGCAAGCTTTCTTCTTCGACTTCTTCAGGGTGTCCACCTCGGTCTGGAGCTCATTTTGTTTTTTCTTGGCCGCATTCAGCTGACCGAGCAGTCTGTTATTATCAGCGTTGGCCATCTCAAGGGAAGCCTTAGCTCGGCCGAGCTCGGCTTGAAGGCTCTCGACCTGGCTGGCTGTGTCGTTGGCCTTTTGCCGAAGCCTGTGGATGCGCTCCAAAACCAGGTGTTGTTTTTGAATGTCCTGCAAAAAGCAAAGTTGATTAGAAACGGAACCGGGCAAACACTTGTGAAATTTTCAGAGAAACATCGACTTACCCTGGCCATAGACTTCACTGACGATTTGACCAACCGAGTGTCAGGGACGTGGTCGCTGCCGACCACGTCGCTCGGTAGTAGCAGAGATTTTGACAGATCGAAGGCGAGCAGATGCTCTTTGTCAGCCTTGATCGAAGCCTTTGCCGGGATGTCTTGACCCTGGTGCTTCAACTGTGGGCGCCAGGCCGGCACTGGGGTGGGTGCATCAGGTGGATGCTCGGTAGTCAGCTCGGCGACCAACTCGGCGGATGGGTCTGCCCTAGCTCTTTTACCGGCACGTCGTGCAGAGGGTTCTCGGCTAGATTGCCCGGCGGATTGAGAGGCAAGGGCGACCACTGCACCACTGGATTGACCGGCGGCTGGCAACCGAGTTACAACGCTCGGCAGCTCGGCGGATGTGGCGGTGAGCAGGTTCTTGATTCTGCTGCGCTTGGCCATTTCTTGTTCCTCGGTCAGGCGAATGAGGGGAACGTCTGGCAGAGTAGGATCCGGTGGAGGTGTTGGAGCTCGGAGGAAGTCAGTTACTTTACTCCGGCGGGGAGCGGAGTATCTGTATGTGGGACTGTAGCCGAGCAATTGGTTGCAATCTCGGTCGCGGTAGCAAAGCGCGATCCTGATTGCCTCGACGTTGGGGAAGTTATAGTTGGCTTGCAAGGCTTGGATGGCTGCAAAAGAAACAAGAGAATGATTAAACTACAGAAACATCAAGAAAGTGTATAAATCGAGATAATTTGCGCGGCTTACATGTGCTCCCAAATTTTTGCTAATCATCCAGCCCGGTACCTCGGCTGTCTCGTAGTTACCAGACACCCAGAAGAAATCATCGTCGTGAAGATCCTTGTCTGGTGTGCCGGTCACGATTTTCTCTCTGCCCGGTCTAATCTTGAGGTAATAGGCGAGACCGTCGCCGGTGTGGCCCAGGGTGTGTTGGCGTAGGACCTCGGCTAAACCTAGGCTTATGCCTAACCGGTTGTTTAGCTCGTGCACGCCGTTTATTATCCGGTAAGTGTTGGTGGACACTTGGGTGGGTGCCAGCCCGGTTCGGCGCAAGAACTCGGTTATCAGTGGATTGAGTGGGAAATGAAGGCCCCCTTCGACGATGGACAGCACGGTGAAGGGGCACTCCTCCCTACCCCAAGGTGTGGTCTCCTCTTCTGCGAGCTCCAGGTGGACATCGGCCGGGACGCCGTACTCCTCCCTGAGCGCAGCCAGCGTAGCCGGAGTATCCACTAGGAAGCGGAATTTACCCATTTCGGACTGGCTTGGTATAGCCCGGTTGAGGGGTTTGGCACTGTGGTAATTGGTTGCTGCTCGGTTCTGAGAGACTCAGGAACGACAGTGGTCCCCTTGGACTCTGCAGGAAAAGGATGGCAAGTGTAAGTGTCAGCGTGGTCGCGCAAAAGGAGCTAGACTTTAATTTAGAGTGCCAAACCACCTCGGTTGTCTATTCAAATTGAGGAGCCCGGTCGCCCAAGCAGACCAGATATTAGCCCGATTGAGCGACCAAGTCCTTTTATGATCTCGGTTTTTGCTAGGGTTGAGACAAACTTGTTATTTGCTCGGTTTGATTGGTTTTTTAGATCAAAAGAAGACCAGGAGCCCGGTTCACCCCAGTTCTTCAGTGTTCTTCAGGAAGACGAAGAACACCAAGAACAGTGGGAGGTTTGGGACGGATTCTATGGCTTATGCCTTAAGTGCTACGTTTTTGTACCCTAATGTGTGTAAAATGTAAGAAAATAGCAACTCAAAAGGGGTTGAGTATCTTACCTGTGAAGGGCTGGAGGTGTTCTTCCTGGCACGAAGAATGGCAGTCGAATCTGAGAGGAGATAGCTCGAGCTCTGAATCGTCAGGAATAGAAGAAGCAGTAGGCAGAAATGATATAATGGAGGTCCTGTATATATAGACCAGGGAGAGGCCGCCCAAATTCAAATTCTGGCAAAAACGGCGGGTTGGCTTCTCGATGACCAATGGGAGCCCGCCACGTGTCCCTGTTTATGACGACGTCAAGACTGAAGCGACGGGTTGAAGAGTCGAAGAGCCAACCGAGCTACTTCTGAAGAAGAGGACGTCAGCCGTGGCGTACAACCGGTCAAGTTTGCAGACAGTTGTTAACCAGCCCGGTCGCCCTCTAGCATCTTGGAGACTGGAGAAATGTTATCTCGGTCGAAGTGAGTAATCCCAGTCACGCTTTCGCGGACGAAATTAAGGGGCAATTGAGAGGGTGATTTATGATCAGGAGTTGGGCCGAGGTAACGGCCGAGCAGATTGGAAGCCCAACGATGCATGGGGCCGAGATGATTGACAATCCGCCAAGAAGTGGGCTACCAGAACTTGGGCCGGGCAGAACTTGGACCGAGTGTGTGTCGCCCCGGACCGAAAAGAAGCTCGGCAAGGTAGTGCTCGGTTGGACCGAGTTGCCTGATCAGGGGATGGCTGAAACCAGACAAGCTGGTTGACCGGCGCCCGGAAAGGCGTGGTCAACCGAGGAGACCGTTTGATCGGCAGGAAGGCCGACCAAAGGAGGTGCCCGGGCTAGGCTCTGCCGAGATGCCGCTTAGCCCGGTCCTCCTTGTGTTTATCCAGTGAGGCGCTTGGGTATGAAGCATAGCATGGCCGTGGTAGAGCAGCTCGGCTGCCGAGCTCCAGCTGTGAAGTCAGGCAGTTGAGATTAGGTGATGTTCAGCAAGGTCTATGCTGACAGATGGGATAGCAGAGCCACGTGTCAGGAGATGACTGGGAGTGGATATGGGGCGCAGAGGGTATATAAGCATGTCTGCACCCCCCATACGCCAGGGATGAACACTTTGTAAGGATTTTCTTACACTAAAACACCTCCTACTCTCTCTCTCCCTATCCTAAGGTATGTACTAACTTGATCGTTGGAGGGTTTTTCCGACCACACACCGCCGGGTAGCTCACCATTCTTTGCGCGCAGGTGATCGGAGATAAACGGAGCTTGGAAGAAAGGAGTACGGGCTTGCCGAAATATTTGCTCCCCGTACAGTATATTTTTCTCAAACGTAATAATGTAACATTTAAAAAAAATTCTTTAGTGTATTTTTTAAAAACATAATGTAACACACAAAAATTCTCTAGTGTACTTTTTTCAAATGTAGCACTCTAATGTAACACCAAAAAATTACACTAACAGAAATGTAGATTTTCATACTAGACAACCAAAATTTCAGCCATCAATCCCTCCCAAAAAAATCTTCTACACCTCATATTTTTATTCTTATCCCAAAAACGAATCACAAAAGTTATTTACTTGAATTCAAATGACATCAAATCAAATAAATTCAATTTTTCTAAACAAAAAGAACTAATTAGTTCATAAAAAAACTTTTAAGACTAAATAAATCAACATTCTCCCATATGAGATTTATAGATAAATTTTCCTTCAAAATTTACGGCTTTGCTTGTTTATGTTTTCAAACTAGTTTTTTACACCAGAGTTTGAATATGATGTTTGTTTAGTGTTTTAGAATCACGTTTCGAAAGCTCTGCGGAGAGCTCTGTCTCAGCCGCTTTCTCAGCCGCGCTTTTCAGAATTTTTTTTTGAAAATTTTGCGTGACGGGACGTCCGGCCAGTTGACCGGAATAGTGATTTTTTTTTTCTTTTGCAATTGATATGTTAATTTTTATATAATCGAAAAAAATATTTTCTGAAATTTTTAAAATTTTTTATGTGTTTTAAAATAATTTTGAGTTGTATGTTTAGTTATGAGTTGTAAATTTTTGTATCAAATATCAAATGTCACATCAACAATTCCCCACTCCAATCAAAATTCTTTTCAAAACTATTTTCAAAACTCTTTACCAAACAAATTTTCTACACTCAAATCATAATTCCAAAACCCACAAACTCAAAATACAACTCATACTCTCAAATCATAATTACAAAACACAACCAAACGCAGACTACTTTTTTTTTTTAATTTTTAGTGATTTCTTTTATTTTAAATTTATGTTAATTTTTTTTAACCTTTTCGATTCATCTAATATAGAAGAATTTAAGAAGTTTAAAGTATATATATTTTTAAGAAGTTTATTAAAATAAAAAGTCACTTTTTATTATTATTTTTTTTTTCTTTGGTTTGTCTAATTGAGTAAAATTTAAGAGTCTAAAAATTTAAAAAAAAAAAAAACTAAAAATGAAAAAAAAATTAAAAAAAATTACTAAACAAATCCACCCCAAACAGCTATGTTTGGTATTGACTTAAAAGTCGAAAAAAAAAAAAAAAGTTGTAAATTACGATTTTTTTGCATAATACTCGCACATCACTAGAAGACTCTGTTTGGAAATGACCATATAAGTTACATTTTTTTAAATCTTTTTGCTTTTAGTAAAATTTATTTAAATTCTGTCAATTTTTTTAATTTTTAGATTCATTTAGGCTAAAAAGATCTAAAAAGTAATTTTTTTTTTTTATAAATAAATCAAGAAAATTTTTCAGTTGGTCTAATCAAATGGAGCCTAAAAGTAAATTTTTTTTAAATTTTTGAAAAAAAAAAATTAACTCAAGATAAAAATAAATCAAAAAAAAAAAACTGTTTAAAAAAATTGTCAAATCCAACCTGAACGTTTGACTCTCCCCTCTCCTCGGCCTCTAATGTATTTAAAAAAAAAAAATACAACCTTTTGCAAGCTATTTGACTTTTCATTTTTAATTAATTTTTTTAATTTGTAAAATTTACTCACGTACATTCGCCATTAAGAAGGTACAAGATCAATTCTTATTAATTATTTCTTCTATACTAGCAACCGTGGCACAAGTGATTTATGTGCAACACACACATATGACAAATTAATGACTAACATTGAACTTATTATTTTTAAATTTAAATTGTAATGCAATTTATCTTCAATTACTTGCCGGCGCATATATGAAGAAGTATGGATTTTACAATTTTTAAAGTCATTTTGAACTTTTTTTTTTTATAATAAATTTGGCAAAAATAAACAACTTTCATTAATTGGTAAAAGAAATTAACACAATTTCAAAATACATGCCAAACAAAGAAATCCACTACTAGCCAAAGAACAAAAAGAATCAAACAAACAACTAGGATTGGGCAGTATTGATTGTGTAAATACTGTCTAATTCGTTAAAATTGTACCAATCAGTACCAATTTATCTGCTAATCGTGGATTAAATTTTAAAATTTATATTCCGCATTCGAAACCAATCCACTTCTCTATATAGTATATTTTTTTAACCTCTAATGAAATAATATTAAAGTAAAAATGAGTGCAAGGAATTTAAGATGTGAAATTTGTTACAAATTAATAGTTATATATATGAAAAATATTATATAAAATTAGTTTGTGTTATATATATATATAATTACTTTGTAGTTTATGTAAATTAATGTTATATATTATGTAAATGGTTAATAATTGTTTAAGAATATTCTTCAATTAACTAGCAAATTGAGACTATCCCAAACCGCTGATTTGATTATTTGCCAATCCATTATTCACATTTTTGTTTATAATTTTACTCTTAAACCGTGTTAACCGCACCACATGCACCCTACAAAGAACACATAAGAAAGGCTGAATCCAACAATAACTATCGAAAAATGATGATTTTGTGATGATTTTAATGCAAAATTAAAGTGGGTCCCAACCACCAGTTGATGTGGGTTCAAATGGGTCTAGATTCTTTACAATAAAATCTTTACACCACAAAAAGAATGAAAAAAACATTAAGATTTGAATGAGAAATTGTCTTATAAAGTTAGCCTCATGAATGAGGTATTGGGGAAGGTGTGTAACGTATCCCACATTGATTATAGAGGGAAGCTTTAATGGGTATTTAAATATCTAGGATTTTTTATAAGGGTGTGAGCCTTTTGAGGCATCCAAATTTTTTTGAAGAAAAGGACTTATGGATATTTCAAGGATGAGCTTGGACCAAGACTATGGTCCAAGTTGGTTACATGCAAAAAGTGCCACACACACGTGCAGCTTGCCCAGACCAGATTAGATTGGGCCTAGTTCGGGTCTGTGGTCCATGGATCTTGGATCATGGGCTTAAGGCTTAAGACTTAGACTGAATAAGGTTTGAGTTGGACCTTGCAGATGTGATTCATCAGAACATCTAGTGGTATTGTACTTTCTCAATCTTATTATCTTGATAAGATACTTGACAAATTTAGTAAATCAGATACAATTTCTCAGTCTCATTATCTTGATAAGATACTTGACAAATTTAATAAATCAGATATAAGTGTGTCAAGGACATCGGTAGACTTAAGTCTACATTTGGCCAAGAATAATGGTAAGAGTGTCTTTCAACTAGAATATTTTCGAGTCAATGGAAGTTTGATATATCTGATGAGTTGTGCAAGGCCGGATATACCCTACTCAGTTAGTAGGCTTAGTAGATACATGAGTACTCCTAATGCTACTCATTGGAAGGGCATTATGCGGGTGTTGAATTATTTACACTACACTCGGACTCGGGCATAATGACAAGCGGACGGTTGTGGATTAAATTTTTTCAATCTGCCTAATTTTTGACGGATGGCAGATTTAAGATTCTTTTGGCTGCAATCGAACTGCCAAATCGCAAATACCCATAGTAATTTGTAAGATTTTGTATTTTTAATTTGTTTAGACATTCTGTTTGTATTTTCAATTGAAAAAGAGTTTAGATATTCAATTGTGTTTTCAATTTATTTTCAATTTGGAGATCATTTTATCAAATGGCAAGTGTTGATATTTGGTGGAAAATATAAGACTTAATTTTGTCATTTAAAAAAAAAATCAAATTAAATAGTTTTTGAATTACAAAAAAAGTAATGAAATAGTTTTGATAATTAATGGCTTTCTTATATGTATTTATTATTGGTATTTGACAATTTACTTGATAATGTTTTGGTGATATTGAATTGGATTGTTATCCAAAAAAAATATTGACAAATTGTTATATTATGTTCAAAATTTGTAAAAATTTGAACCGCTAAACCAATTCGTATCCATCCGCCAATCTGTCAATTTGCTCAATCTGCATCCGCCAATCTGGAGAACGGATTAGGTTCTCGGCCGCAACTGAATTGCGAACACCCCTAGTAATATGTATAATGGAAACTTTAGATATATCCGTCGTAGACATAATTCTATACGACAGTTACTCTGTAGTGGGGTTGTTACTATAAACTATGTAAAATTTAAAGACAATATTGGAAATCCACTAACAAAATGGTTAAATCGAGAGTTAGTAAAGAAGTCGTTAAAAGAGATGGGGTTAAGGCTTTTAGTGAGTGTTACCGGAACGAAAGACCTAACCTAGTTGACTGGAGATCTTAAGATTTAGGTTCAAATGAACAATTTAATTGCACGTAACTAATGAGTCACTAGAGAGGTAAATCCTCTTGCCCATTCCTTTATACAATGATACCTTGTGAGGTGGAAGGTTAAGCTGATACTTTTAATGACCTGTATGTTGTGAATAGTCAACAGTGGTCTAGCGAGATACCTTATGTAGGTCACATATGTGAATACGCAGTGGGGTCGCTTTTTAAAGAATTGATATGGCTGGATTCTTGAAAACCACTCACTGAACCAGATGAGTGTTTAGGGCTAAACCAGACACAATAGTGATAACATAACAATGGTTGGAGTAACTCCTGTCTAAGGTCTATTGTCTCGATTTACACAAACGGCAAAAACAGTTCATGATATCACTTTCACTGGTCAGCCAGTAAATCCGATAGGCTTTTACTACGAAAGATCCAAGACCAAAAGCTACATTCTCTAATACAGGGTTAGTCTGTGTGCTCTTTCTTTGAGTCTTTACTATTAAGTGTTGCCCATTTTTATTTATTCAATCAATTTTTATTCATGTGAGAGATTGTTAGAAAATAATAGTTTTTTGGTGATTTTAATACGAATGAAAGTGGATCCCAATCATCGGTTGGGGTGAGTCCAAATGAGTTTATATTCTTTGCAATAAGATTTTTACACCACAAAAAAAAAGGCTAAAAATCATTAAGATTTGAATGAGAAATTGTCCCATAAAGTTAGCCTCATGAATGAGATATTAGAAAAGGTGTGCAACCACTTATTCCACATTGATTATAGAGGAAAGCTTTGATGGGTGTTTAAATCCCTAGTTTTTTTTATAAAGGTGTGAACCCTTTAGGGCATCCAAATTTTTTGAAGGAATGGAGTTATGGATACTTCAAGGATAAGTTTGTGTGAAGACTATGGTCTAAGTTGGTTATGCACAAAGTCCGCTCGAACCGAACCTGGCCGAGCCGGGCCTGGTCCGGGTTCGTGGATTTTGAAACTTGGGCTTGGATTTGAGGCTTCAGACTTGCTAAACTGCATAAAGTTTGGGTTGGGCCGGGTTGATAGCCCACCAACCTAATCTTTTTCTAGACTAGGTCAAGGGATGGTGGCTGCAGATTTACACACGTGTATATAGTATGTAACCTCTATAGTTATGGTGGATTTATTCTATTAGTTTTGTAGAATTGATTTTTGTGTTGGTTGCTAGCCTTTATGGTTGATGACTTCTCTCCTGTCTCCCCTTTGTTTATAAATAGAGACCACCATTCTTTGGTTTTGGACACAAAATTTTTTGCTCTCTTGTTATATCATCAGTCTACCATTGTCAAGTTCGTCAAAATTATTCAAAAAGTGTTTCTACTCTATCTGGTTTCAACCGTCGTATCCTAAGATACAGATGCCTACATACCTCCAGCACCCATCGATAAGACAATGAATTTGTCTTAAGAAAACTGTGATTATACAGGCTTCGATTTGTTTTCTCATTTTTATTTCGGTTTATTATATTATTGCAAAATGTGTTTGCATTGTATTTCTATTATTATTTTTTATTTTATAAATTAAATTTAAATAAATCTGAATATATTTATTTTATTTTAACATGCATTCTAAAAAAATAATAACAACAAACTATGTGTAGCAACAAACATCACTAATGCTATGTTTGGTTGGGAGATTTGGGAATAAATTTGAAAAAAGAAAGGTAAAAGGTGTGTGAAACTAAGTGAAATATAAGTATATTTTATTTATATTTCACATTTCTTTTTCATATCTCTTTCTAAATTTTTTTTCAAATCTTCCAACTAAATATAAGGTAAAGGACCAGATTTATTAACAAATATCAGTAAACTAGATTTGAGCATGTGAAGTCGTTACCAAAGGACAACAATGGTTATGAACACCCAAATTGAAAAAGAAAAAAAAAAAAGTAACTAAACAAACATTATGAATAATGTGGAAAAAAGAATAATGTAAGGGATATTAAAATTTCTATAAAATACTTAACTAAATATCTTACATATAAGGTGAATCTCATATAAATATAAAGGTATAGCTTCTGTTCAGTTTAGGATCGAATTGGATCGTATTGTTGGACCCGTGAGGTCCATCACGGGTCCCGTTTTAATAATCTGAACCGTTCAATGTGTAGAACTCGTCGAGTATTATATGTCTGTAAAAAGTTACATTGATCGGATATCGATAGTTATGTGATCAAAATAATTTTTTGTCAACCGTTAATTTGTTCACCGTCTAATTTTTTTAATACGAAACTGATTTGATCATATAGCCATCGATATCCGATCAACGTGATTTTTTATAAGCATATAGTACTCGACGAGTTCTACATATTGACAGTTCAGATTATCAAAACGGGACCCGTGGTGGGTCCTCACGGGCCCAACAGCACGGTCCAGTCCGATACCCAAATATAAAATTTATATTTATGTGAGATATTTAATAAAATATTTAGTAAAAATTTTGAGACAACTAATATTTTCTTAAAAAAAATGGTAAACTACACTAATAGTCCCTATACTTTTCAATTGTGACACATTTGACCATGAATTTTGAATCTTGTTCCAAATAAGGACAATTAAATATACCATTAGATTTTTCAAGGGTGAAATTGTCAGTTTGATAAAATATAAATTAATTTGACAAAAATAAATGTCAAAAAAATAGTTTTGAATTTTTAAAAATTATTTCTACCCACTAAAGATAAAATTATGTAAAATTAATAAATCTTTTAGAAATTTTTTTTTACCAAATTAATTTTTATTATGTGTTTGGATGATAATCATGTAAAATTAATTTTTAAAAATTAATCATGTAATTTTTATTAATTTTGATCAATTTTACATAATTTAATCTTTAGTGGATAGAAATAATTTTAAAAAAAATTAAAAATATTTTTTTGACATTTATTTTTATCAAATTAATTTATATTTTATTAAATTAACAATTTTACCCTTGAAATTAAATAATTATATCTTCAATTATTCTTATTTGAAACAAGATTAAAAATTTAAGATCAAATATATCATAATTAAAAAATCAATAAGTAAAGTGATACAAGTCTCAAATTATAAAGGCTATTAATATAATTTACCTCAAAAAAAAAAAAAAAAAAAATTTGTCATTGGGGAGCTCGAAACCGAGTTGGGTCACAATTAACTGTCTCGTGTTCGGCGTTCTCTTTTTCACTTCTTCCAAGTAAAATGTGCCAACATAAGTAACATCTATTTCCGTGAAAGTCAATATATTAGCTCAGGAACGTGAATTCTTAGATTTTCCAACACATAATATCCCCCCACCCTCCTTTTTTTTTTTTTTTTTTTTTTTTTTTTTTTTTTTTTGTGAAGTATTAATAAATTTTAAATAATAATTCTATAAATTGTTTAGCCTTTTGCTTTTCTTATAGATTTAAAAGGCTCATTCTAATATGAATTAAATAAATAGTCAAGTGTACGGGAAAGAAATAAATCTTCTCATATAATCCTGTTGATCAAGTCTGCGCTCTTCCAAACGTCGTCGCTTTACTCCCTGAAAATACAAACGTGAGCTAGTCGGCGGGTGTGTGCCGAATACCTCTCCGATGTTTAAGTCAGCAAAATAGACAAAGACAAAAAGCTTTGTGTATTTGAGAATCAAAGTTGTGTGTTACCTCTCCATAGGTGATGTTGTAAGCTTTTATAGGTTCCGCGTGACACAATCCTAGTAGGACTTTTACTTCTCTATGTAGAGTCCTCCTAGGATTCATACTCCTGAAAGATAATGCCTATCTTTCAATACCCCCTCACTGCATAAACCAAGTGAGATGGTTCTATCATGGTCAGACTTCAACATGACCGAGGTAAGCATGGCTATGCTAAGTCGCAGACTAGATCGAGATAACATTAGCTCGCCTCTTCTATTCACTACTCTTACCTTGGCTCTTCTTAATGCTAACCACGGTATGTCTAGACCGGAATAACTAATACTCCGGTCCAAACCGGGATAACTTTTGTGAGTGACGACCAAACTTACCATAAGCTCTTTTGGGACCGGAGTAACTTTAGGTCTCTCGCAGACCGAAGTAATTTTACACCTCTCTCGGGCTGGAGTAACTTCATGGCCTTTTTACTCAACCCTTCGCAATGTGGCCCATAACGGCCCATTACCCAGCTCGGCCCAATTTATAAGTATAAATTACCCTCTCATCAAGTATAAACGTGTATTATATATTAAGGGATAAATGTGAGTTTTCTCAAAATATTAAAATTACTAAATATAATATTTCAAAAAAATTATTTAGTATATTTATTTCAAACATAACACTCCAATGTAATATTTTAATGTAACACAATAGAAAACTACTGAGTATACTATTCTCAAATGTAATAACATAACATTCTAAAAAAATTTCTTAGTGTATTTTTTTCAAATGTAAGAACGTAACATTTAAAAAAAAATTTCTTAGTGTATTTTTCCTAAACGTAATACTCCAATTAATATAACACACAAAAACTTTTTAATATATTTTTTTCTAAACATAACACTCCAAAAACTTCGTACTCTAATATAACACACTAAAAAGTTTCTTAGTGTACTTATTTTTAAATGTAATAATATAACATTTCAAACAAAATTCTTAATGTATTTTTTTTCAAACATAACACGCTAATTAATGTAACACACAAAAACTCTTTAATATTCTTTTTCTAAATGTAGCACTCTAATGTATTACCAAAAAATCACACTAACAGAAATGTAAATTGCCCTGCTCAACAACTAACACTTCAACCATCAATTCCTCTCAAAAAGAATATTTCACACCTCACATTTTCATTCCCATCCAAAAAATGAATCACAAAATTAAAAATATGAATCACAAAAGGACATTCACTTAAACTTAAATAACACTAAATCAAATAAATATAAATTTTCAAAATAAAAAGGACTAATTAGTTCATAAGAAAACTCTTAGAACTAAATGAATTAACATTTTCTCATATGAGGTTTATGGATAATTTTTTTTTATTTTTTATTTTTATAAAACTTGTAAAATACTATAAATTTTTTATTTGAAAATAATGATATCTTACATTTTTATCCCACATAAATCTAAAAAGGCCAAAGAATAATGCTTGGGACCCCCTTTTGGGGGTCACCCCCTCACCCCCCCCCTTGCCACGTGGCGGGGGGTGATTGGAGGAGCAGGAAAAAAAAGAAAAAAAAAAAAGAAAATGTAACCAATGAGAGAGAGAGAAGGGGTCAAAGGGGGTGGGAGGAAAAGGGGGGATGAATCATTATTGAAAGACCAAAACACCTTTGTAACAGATAAATAGATACATAACCCCTAAGGTTTGGTTTAGTGTTGTAGGTTGAGATTTAAGAGTTTGCTTCTGTTAGCCTCGTTTGGAAATATGTTTTTTTAGTAATTTTTTGATTTTTTGATTAAAATATGATATAAAAAATAGTATGTTTGGAATGATTTTTTAATTTTTTACGAAAAGATGTACAAAAAATAGAGAGAAAACAGAATCTTTGACTTTTTGGTATAAGTTGTTGGTTTTTTGATTTTTTTAATAACTTTTTGACTTTTTAACTAAGAAAATCACTTGCGAAACGAGGCCTAAATTTGAAACCTTTTAGGTGCTATCAATCTCTGTGTTAGGCCCGTCCATATGAAACTCCACTTTGGCTTTAATTAAGGTCCTCGCTAGTGGACGGTGGGATTAGTTCTCTAAAAATTAGTTAAAGTGCATGCAAACTGATTTAAATATTCTAAATTATCCAAAAAAAAAAAAAAAAGAAAAAAAAAAAAAGAAGACAAATAGATACATGACACAAACATTTTATTGTGCTTTTTTCATCACAAAGTAATTTAGGCTATGGTTGGGAAGAAAGGTTTGTAGTTAAAAAAAAAAAAAAAAATTTATTATAAATTGTAACATTATTTTTTTATTATATATATATATATATATTATAAAAAATTAAAAAATCAATTAAAATAAGTAATTCTCACACGGGGCCAGGGTCAAATTGAAATGATAGTCTCGCATTTTCTCAGTGGTTTCATTTAATTCCCAAATAAGTATTTTTTTTTTTAAATTTTAATTTATTAAAGGCCGACTAAAAGTCTTCGGAAAAAAAAAATAAAGCCGGGTGGTCCGACCTTCCTCCCCAATCTTCAATCAAATATTTTCCATTCTTCTCCTTCCTTGGTCTCTAAGTTCTCTTTAAATTCAATCATTTAAACCTAAATTCACCGATTTTTATCAATTTTTTCTCTTTCTCTTCCTATCAAATCCTCGAAAAATCAGCGACAATGCTTCACCGGAGCTTCAAGCCCGCAAAATGGTAATCTCTATCTATTTCACACACTTATGTGTATTTATTTGTAGTTATTTATGTTGTTGATCGATTAAATTGAGTTCTTTTTTGGTTTTGTTGATGGAATTTGATTGATATGATCATATATATATATTGTGTATCTGAATTGGATGATGTTGATGCAGCAAGACGACGTTGAAGCTTGCGTCGTCGCGGTTGAAGCTGATGAAGAACAAGAAGGATGTGCAAGTGAAGCAGATGAAGAAGGAATTGGCTCAATTGCTTGAGGCTGGGCAGGACCAGACTGCGCGAATTCGGGTATGGTTTCGATCGAAACCATCTAACTTCAATTCCTGTGTGAACTTCTTATGTTGATTTTTTTGGAAAAGTTTGTTAATTTGATCATTATGGAATCAAATTTTATGTAATTTGGTTTGGTATGTCTGTTTGGTTTGATGGTGATTATGAAAGAGGTATGCCTAGATACTGTCTTTGCTATGATAATCATCAAGATTACTGGATTGGCTGAAGATTTAGGCTAAAACATTAATCAGTTTGTGATTTAAGCTACGGTCGATTTTTTCTTGTCCAACTCTAGAAGATTCACACTAACAGTCTGTTTAGATAGAGAAACAATGGAAGAAGATAAGTTGAGATAATAAAAAATATGCATTTTAGAAGGATCCTTATTGTTAGGAAGAGAATTCTCAACATGATTTCTGATAACTAGTTTTATATAGTTATTTCAAATCCATTATGATAAAGTTATTTAACTCAATTCTATTTATCAAAAAAAAGTTATTTAACTCAATCTTGAAATAAATAAGTGAACTAGCATTTCTAAATTTGAGTTATTGTCCTTGAATGATTAAGGTCAAATCCCTTGATTTGAAATCCACGTCTATCCAAATGGACCCTAAAGTTTTCAATTGAGTTGAACATTTATTGAAAGAGTGGGAAAATTACATTAGGACTTTGTGTTGTTGTGCTACAATAATGTCAATGGGGAAGAGAACTTCTTGGTAATAGCTGAGCGGGGAAAAATTAGTGAAAGGTCGAAGGAAAGATTAATAAATGAATTTTTTTTTAATGTGATTTTGTTTTTTTGGAACAGCAACAAAACTAATTTTATTAAAATAAAATGTGAGAACAAGAGGAGTACAAGAAGTCCTCGTACAAGGACAAGAAAACAAAGCTATAAAGCCGAAGTTACGGAAATAGCTAGGCAGTGGGCAGGGAAAAGTGGAATGCAGAGGAGAATTCAAACAAATTCTATTCATGTAAATCATGTGTTTCTACTTTGTTATTTTGGCAGTTACCACAAGGGTAAATCTCTGTGTGTGTGTGTGTGGTTGGGTTTGTGAGAATGCACGTATATTTGTGTTTAGATGATTACACAACATCGTTAAAAAAAAGAAGATGATTACACAGTATACACACCCCAACAAATACTTAGGCCCCATTTGATAATGTTTTTGTTTTTTGTTTATGTTCTTAAAAAAATTTAAAATTTCAAATGAAAACAGATTTTTCAACTATGTTTTAGAAACCTCCTTCGACAAACCCCTTCCAGCCACTCTTATTAAACCTCCTTTGACAAATCCCTTCTGGCCACTCCTCATCAAACATTTTCCCCCCCCTGAAAACATGTGTGCGCAAAATTTGTTATTTGTTTTTGTCTTTTTTTGTTTTTTGGAAAACCGGTACTTCTTGTAAGTCATACTGGCCACTTGTTTTGCTCTTGTGGGTCTAACAGCATTAATTGTTTACTTAATGAATTGGACTTTATTTGTGGGCATATATCTTTGGATGCCTGAATTTAGTAGCAAATCAGTATGAATGACTTTTTGTGCATTTGTCATTGCTTGAGATTTTTGTGGTGATATTACACATGGTGTCATGATCTGTGAAAATATATCCATATGTTAATTTTCTTTTTTCTTTTCTGCATCTCAGGTTGAACATGTAGTTAGGGAGGAGAAGACAATGGCGGCATTTGACCTCCTTGAGATATACTGTGAACTTATTGTTGCACGCTTGCCAATCATTGAGTCACAAAAGTATGTAACATCTATTATCGTGGGCGATCTCCAAATTTGTTTATTTACATATTTAAAGTATTGGGTGATGTTGTACTCGTTAATATATCCATTGTGAAGGCAATGTGTCTGACAAGGGATAAAGTTATAAGTCAAAAGTATATCGTTCATATATGTGGTGAAACTTAAAAAAATTATTCGTCAAAAGATTCTTTTCTACAGCTTTCTTCTTGGGTTTGAGATGAAACTTATTGCAGGCAACCAGACTAAAGTTGGGAGCAATTGGTTGGATTCTTAGGTTAAAAAATATTTCAGTCTCATTTAAAACTAGAAGAAAAGCCTTGTTACTTAATACAAGAAAAGGGGAAATATGGAATGGAGAAAAATAGAGGAGTTGTACTTCTCTTAACCTTATTTCAAACCACCACCCTTTGGGTGATGATTTTGGTGTATCAGATAGATAAGTTTTCTCCTTTTGTCACTCCTTTTTCTCTCTTCATTGGACTAACCAAATCATGAACAATGTGGGATTTTTAATTGCCTTTATCTTCCATTAGTGTCCGTGCTCTCTATTCGAGTGATAAAGATGTGAGGAGTAAATGCATTTAGGTTTCCACTTCATACTTCTTCTATCCCTTTTACATGGGTAGTGCTTTTGAAAGTTGTAATGAAATGGAAGTATTTGTATTTTTTACCTAGGAAGATATCTTCTCTTCTTATAAAATTTTTGCAGAATTTAACCTTTCTGTGTAGTGCACCACAGAAAATTTGCAATGCATTGACCATATAATCTCTTTCCAGGAACTGCCCCATTGACTTGAAGGAAGCAGTTACAAGTGTGATATTTGCATCTCCAAGATGTGCAGACATACCAGAACTTTCGGATGTTCGTAAGCAATTTACTGTGAAATATGGAAAAGAATTCATTACTTCAGCTGTCGAGCTGCGACCAGATTGTGGTGTAAGCCGCATGGTAAGGCTGTATAGCTTGCCTTTCCTATATCTCCTTGATTATTGAGATTGGGATTGTTAAAGATGCTGACCAGATAGTCTTTGTAAAAGTTTGGCCATTCAATGTTCTCAATCATGATTTTATGACATCCCGTTTCAGATAGTTGAGAAGTTATCTGCCAAGGGACCTGATGGGCCAACAAAAATCAAGATATTGAGTGCTATTGCAGAGGAACATAACGTCAAATGGGAGCCTAAACAATATGGAGAGACGGAATTAAAACCTCCTGATGACTTGCTGGTATGATTATACTCAGACTTCAAGCAAACTCGATCATTGCTTGCTTCCGATAAAATATATTAATTTTAAATTAAAAGCTCTAATAGCTATATAATTGGTGCATTTCACTAATATGTGTCTTATTTAATTAACTGAGCAGAACGGACCAAATACTTTTGAGAAGGCCAGTAAGATGCATGCAGCGCCTCCTATTGTTCAAACTCCACCTTCTAATGTCCAGGCTTCTCCAAGTAGCGATCAGAAGTACAATCCACCTGTAAACTTTGAGCACAATGTGAGGTCATCGACAAGTTCCCAGAATTTTGCTTCAACGGATATTGGTGGTGGTCAAGCAACAACATCTGCTACTTCTCATCCTGGAGTGAGGCCTTCAGGTTGGGGAATTAGTTATCATGGAGTGAGGTCTTTCTTATTGTCCATCTTTTATTCATTAAATGTATGAGCTGTTCTGTCTTACAGGAACTGGATCTAAGAGGGTGGAAGAGAGGCGCACATATTCTGGAGATGGGAATGATTTCTCGTCAGGCGGGCAGAATTGGAATATGGATTTTAAGGATGCAACTGCTGCAGCACAGGCAGCTGCTGAGTCTGCAGAACGAGCAAGTATGGCTGCTAGAGCTGCTGCAGAACTTTCAAGCCGTGGGAAGTTCACCAGCCAGTATTCTGCAAAATCACAAAATTCAAATGTCCACAATGTAAGAGATGATGGGCCTAGAAAAAGTGCTGCCTCAAAGTTGCCAACTGAACAGTTTGCTAAAGATTCAGGGTACAACAACTTTCAAGATAGGAATCCCCAGATATGGACTGAGCAAGTAGGTGGGAATAAGCATGATAACCCAGATGAAGCTCCTGAGAGATTTTACAGGGATGGTCATGGTAGTACTAAGAGATCTAGCCAGTCAACTTCTTTGAGGTCCAACACAGCTTCAATTGATGATTCTAAATTGATGAATGATTTCCAAAAGGTAGATAGATATTCACAAAAGAGCTCATTTGAAGAGGAGGCTGCAAAATCAGAGAAGAGTGCCGCCTTTTCTGGAATGAGTATGAAAAAACAGTCTAGTGGGTCTGAAGTAGAATTCGTGAGTGCCAGGCAAGGTGGCCTGCAATCCAATAACTTCGATTATGCTGGGGAAGAAAGGATCAGGAGGCAAGGCAGCAGTGGTTCCTCACATTCACATTCAAGCAATCACGGTGATGATTATGGTGTTGGTGAGAACCCTTTTGTCGGTATTGACCACGGAAACACTCTTGGAGATGTTTTGCCTTCTAGCCATCAGAAGTTTGGGAATGATGCTGGTGAGAACCCCTTTGTCAGTATGGACCAAGGAAATGTTCATAGAGACACTGTCCGGACAAGCTCTTATAATAATGATGATGCAGTAGTTTTTGATGGATCTGGTTCAGATGATGATGACTGTAGGTTTGATCCATGGCCTAAGTATGATGGGCATGAGTCAAACTTGTTTTCCACCTCACCAGTTAGAGAACCACCCGCCCATCTCCCAGTATACACAGACACTTGGAGCCCAAGGCAGAACACAAGTGAATCACTTGAAAAGACATCATCAGTGTCACATGTTTCTGCAGAATGGCACTCGCCTCCTAGGTTTGATGAAAACTTAACAAAATCTGCTCACACTTCACAACCAGATGACTTGGTACCTGTAGCTTTCGATGATTCCGAAGAACCTAGTTCAGAAAGTGAAGATGAGCTAAACAAGTCCAGGCTTGGTGGGAAAACGGATCCTAGTATTCTCTCTCATAAAGAGAGTATTTTCTTTAGAAACTCAGGTGATGCTCAGAGTGAGGGCGATTATGGATCTAACAGAAAGCAAGATCGACACTATTCTTCCAATGATAATGAGTTGGTTGAGGTAAGTGCTGAGAACAACCAAGGAACAGAATTTAGTGCAGAGTCTCGGAGAAAGTTTGGATTTGATGAGGTGCCCACCCGTCAGTCATCATCCAGACACACAACATTCCAAACAGCTTCAAATGACATGACTAGTGAACCATTTTACAATCCAGTGAAGGAAGAAAAACATCAGCTGTCTACACAATCTTCAAAGCGTTCATTGGTTGATGAAGTTAAGGCTACAGACAACCCCCGCACATCCGAGTCACCTGATACCATGAAAGATTATGAATTGTTTGAAAAATCTAGTTTGGAAAGTGGGAACGAGTTGTTGAATTTTGGACCGTTGACTGGTGGCCTTCGAAATAAGGGTTATAGACGTCCACCTTATAGTAAGAGTCCATCTGGTGATGCAGCATCATCGAAAAAAGTTGCTGAGGATAGCGTGACTACCACTGATCATTCCTCTGCTTCTTCCCCTGCAGTCAAGAGTTCTCTTAATTCCGAAGTGATCACAGAAGTAAAAAGCAAGTCTAGCTCGAGAACTCCAATTACACATTATGAGTCAGATACTGATGATTTTGAGGAAGAACTCCCACAACAAAATTCACGCAGTGAACGAGAGCCACAGAGTGCAAAACCAAGCAAAGAAGTATATACTAAATCGAAGTTTAGCCCTCCGGTTGCATTTTTTGACTCTGATGACGATGATTCTAAGGTGGATCTACCCAAGCAAACTTCAACCAGCACAGGTCGTGCAGGAAGTGGATTTTCTCGGAGGACAAAAGGTACCCCTAGTTCTAGAACAAGTTCTTATTCGAAGACTACAGCAGGTTCCGATGCATCACTAAATTCTGATGCTGATGCCCAAAAGATACCCTCAAGGAGGAGTTCCTATGGTTCTGAAACTCAGACTAAACCCTGGTCCCAGAAAGTAGACTCAGGTCACTTGAAAAGTTCTCCCGATCCAAGTGCAGCAAAACAATCGACTTTTAAGCCAATGCCAGAATCTAGAATCTCCACACGTGGGGAAAATCTGAAGTCATCAGCTACGGAACAACCGTCCAGTCCTCTGAGGACAGTAACATCAACTAGCACTGAAATTCCAAAGACATCCACTTCCGCAAAAAAATCAGTTTTTAAGCCACCAGAATCTCATATCTCCATGCGTGGGGAAAATCTGAAGTCGTCAGCAACAGAACAACCATCCAGTCCTCTTAGGACAGTAACATCAGCTAGCACTGAAAGTCCGAAGACATCGACATCGACATCGAGCAGAGATCATCCATCGAGAGAGAGCTCTCTCAAAAAAGGTAGTCACGTTCATCCAAAACTTCCTGATTATGACACAATAGCTGCCCAATTACAGTCTCTTCGAACAAATCGCCAATGAATATAGTGAGTGCATTCTTCTTAATTGGATTATACATATGAGAGTGGATTAAATATGATGAAAAATAGAGATTCATAGCACAACAATGTCTGTTCAGATTGTGGCAAGACATAGTTTTCTATTTTGGTTTTCTTTAGCTTCCACATTGATATTACATTTGTTTTAATATTACTGTAATATAATAAATAGTGTTTGGATACCAGAGATTAAAGTTGTGTTATTCTATAAGCTTGTGTTTGGTCCTTATTCTATTTTAAAAATTGCTCTAGAATAAATGTGGTGCATGGATACCAGAGTTTGAAGTTGTGTTATGCTATAAGCTTGTGTTTGGTCCTTATTCTATGTTATAAATTTCTCTATACACCATGTGTGCTCTTTTGACAATTCAAATACTGGTTAGTACCTACCAACTATGCCCTATTCATTTTTAGGGGCTGTTTGTTTTGTCAGACTACCTGTTTTTTTTTGGTTGGTAAATTAATCCAATTTCATGGAATGTAATAATCCAATTTCATAGGTGAGTGGAATGAAGTGTAACTATTGGTTATTGGTAAAGGTATCCACTCACATCTGTAAAGCATCTACTTTTTGAAAATGTGTAGGGCGTGCTGCTCTCTTCCCTTGTGTTGTCAATTTACGTACTATAGTATTTGTCTGAGTCTGATTTCAAGTATGTTTTGATTCATTCATTTGTGCAGTAAGTAATTATTACCAATCTTGTATTTTTCCCCCCACGGATTTACAGTTTTAAGGGGAGTCCATTAATACCTAATTAATTAGGGTAATGTTAGTTTGTTGAAGGATGTGAGACAGTCTAGTCCTAATAAAAAAAAAAAAAAAAATTGATATTTTAATAATTTTTTAATTTTTTACAAAAAAATATATAGAAAAATAAAAAAATTGATGCGATAACTTTAATGACTTTTTGATTAAAATGTTTAGTCTCCAAATGAGGCTACTACTAGCATGATTATTACAAAACTCATACGGGTTGCGCAATTGTTAATGGGGCAAATTATAAATTCCAACATCTTGATTTGACATTGTTTCGTTTTGTTTTTGTTTTTGATTTTATTTTTGTGAGTTTAATTAATAATTGTAACTAGCATATCACCCGTACTATGCACGAATTGTGTTTATTTATATATGTGAATTGCGATTTTTAAATGTTTTTTTTTTTTTTTTTAAATGTCTTCTTTTTTTCCCTTTTTATATTGTATTAAAATTTAATATTTTGATAATAATCATATGTGTTAGACTTTTCAAGAAATTAAATGTTTTTTTTATTATAATTATATTAAAGTTTAATATTTTGATAATAATCATGTGTTGTACGTTTCAAGAAATTTTTTTTATGCGTGTTCTTAATGCATTAAAGTGTTATTATAAGGAATAATAATAATATGTGTTAGGACTTTTCAAGGAATTCATATGTGTTGGATTTCAAAGAATTTTTTTTTATGCTTTTCTTAATGCATTAAAGTGTTATTATGAGGGTAAGATTTGGGGGTTGAGAGAAGTTAATAAATCACCCGTGCTATGCACGGATTGTGTTTACAATTATCTATATATGTGAATTGTAATTTTTAAATTATTATTTTTTAAAATGTCTTCTTTTTAAAGTTTAATATTTTGATAATAATCATATGTGTTGGACTTTTCAAGTAATTAAATGTCTTTTTTTTGTTATATTATATTAAAGTTTAATATTTTGATAATAATCATATGTATTGGGACTTTTCAAAGAATTCATATGTGTTGGATTTCAAAGAATTTGTTTTATACTTGTTCTTAATGCATCAAAGTGTTATTATGAGGGTAAGACTTGGGAGTTGGGAGAAGTTAATAAATGTTAAGATTTTTTTTTTTAAAAATCAAAAAATTAAGAAATTTAGATTGGGAGATTGGAGCTCCCACAAGACTTGGGATTAAAAACCCCATTTTCCTCAATATATAGTATAAATAGATTTACAATTAATTATAGGTGTTCGAAATATATTGAAATTATGTGTTTGAGAAATTGCAAAATTTTATAAATGTTGTACAATAATTGTGAAAATTTTAACACTCGCTAATTGAGAAATTCCTCATTTTTTTTTAAAATATAAATTTATGAAAAATAGATTTATAAAATGAAAGTGATAAAATTTTAAATTAAAAAACATAATTGCCTCCAAATTATTTATGTGTTTTTCACGTTTAGGGTATTTCAATTTAGTGGTGATACGTGAGACATAGTGAAAACCAAAAAAAAATATTTATGAGACTTAATTTAGTAAAACTAATCAATCAGACTAATTTAGTTGGTCACTCATGTATACGCTTAATTGATAGATCAAAAGGATCTATGTTGGTCGAATGGTGAAGCGCAACTGTGTCAGACAAGTGTTGTGTTCAAGCCTCGTTAGAATCATTTAACTAGATTTTTAGTTTAACGGTTGTATAGCACGAGTATGTACATGAAGTTGGAAGTTCAAATACTGTGGAGAGTTTGATATCATTTATGCTGATTTATTTATTTTTTTCCTAATATGGGGGTTGTATGTAGTTTATTTCTTTGGTTGGACTAGTGGTGGTGGTTGTCTGTGGTGAGAGTTAGGCTTTCTAACTATTGTTTGGACTTTAGTTGTTCAGTTTGATTTAGTATTTTTCGTATTTGTAATTAGAGTAAATTGGTAATAAATCCACACTAAGAATGTTGTAAAGTATTAGGTCTGGTGAATATTTTTTGTTGGTGAGAGATTCATTCTTTGTAAAATAGTTTGATGAGAATTCCTTTTATTTGTTTTGAAGAATATTTATTTTCAATTTTACCCCTTAATTTATCTGTTGACTTTTTTTATCTATCGACTTTTGTTGACTATTTGTTCAAAATTTTGCCTATCTATTGTATTTTTTTTCTTATCCGTTCAACTTTTTCCCTTTTTCTGTTCAAAAATCTATCCAATTTTATTATCTGTTCATTTTTTCCTATCTGTTGAAATACCAAGCCCCTATCTATTCAAATTTTTCTTTCCTCTCTCTCTCTCTCTCTCTCTCCTTATCTGTTGCAATATGTTTTGTCATCTTCATCATCTTCGTCATCATCGTTTTCAACATCATCAACAATAACATATCTGTTCATTTGTTTTTCTATCTGTTGAAATACGAAGCCCCTATCTGTTTCATATATATATATACACTAATCTAAGAGGAGAGAGAGGAGTCCATTCCCTGGAACCATAGAAGCATAGCAAATAGCTTTGAGAATGTAATCCCTAAACAAGCAACCAAAAAAAAAAAAAAAAGATTAAGAACTTGATCAAAAAGATATATGAGTGTGTACAGAATATATATATATATATATACGTAACTGTCATCACTGAGGTCTTGGGTGCCTTTGACGAATCCAGAGACGTCGAGGATGGCCATGGTGTTGACTTCGATTCCTCTGCTTTGTGAATAGATTTTAGCTCATATATTCAGATTTGAGAGAGAGACGGGAGAGAGAGAGAGAGAGAGAGAGAGAGAGAGAGACCCGCGTCGGAGGAAGAGAGGGGGAGGTTGCGGATGCTGATTGGCGACGGGGACGGCAGATCAGACTTGTACAGACTGGCTTAGTTAAGCCTGTAGTCTTCATCATCGGCTGAGTCAACGACTAGTACATCATCTATAACAGAGGAAGAAAAATGTATAGATCTGTAAGCAAACCAGCTATACAAATCAATTATATCTCAAAAACAATCAAAATATATAGATCTGAAACAAAATCAAACAAATCGCAACATAGTTAGCATAAAACTATGTCGGAAAGTGCTGGGTGTATAGATCTAAAAGTGAATCAATGGTGTCTACAAAAAAAGGGATGAAAAAAAAGAGCGAGACCAGAGAGAGAAGCATATACTGCTGGTCTCGTCTAATCGAGAGGTCGAATTGTTGTACAAATTGTATAATTAAATAATAAGAAAGACAAACATATTCATGTGAAATGATATTGATTTACAGGAAATGAAATCATGGAATTATTACATACAACTTAATGAACATAAATACATATAAGAAAAATAAGGACAAAAATGCAAACTGAAACCTGTGTGATACTACAGTCTCCTTAAAACAGATTAGTCGTCTCACCGTGGGTGCTAGAGGTACGTCGACTTCTGTCTCCCAAGATACGACTGTTTAGACCGGCTAACGCAGAAGCACCTTTTGTTAGCTTTGGTGAACGGACAATGACAACATTCTCTTACACTGGAAGAAAATTATAGGCAGAAGCAAACTGATTGTATGTATTCTAGAAACAAAAAATCTGTACCAAAACCAAGGGAGATGGGTCTCCTTTTATACACCATAGGGGAGAGAGGAAGAGTCTCCAGCCATAAAAGCTAACAACTAATGCTCATGAAGGCTAGCAACTAATGGCCATTACTCCTGCAACACTGCTGGAGTAATGGACCAAAACTGATGGGAAAAATATCTAAGATATATTTTATGTATATACAAGTGTGTATATCTACAGCAGACTTGGCCCAAAAAGTTTAGGTTGGTGGACCACTAATCTGACCCAACCCAAACCTAACCCATTCCAACAAGCTTTAAGCCTCAAGCCCAAGCCCGAGCCCAAGATCCAAGATCCACGATCTACAGATCATAGACCACGGACCCGACCTCGGCTCGGTCTGGGCGGGCTGGCGGCGCGCTAGTGGCAATTTTTCCATAAACAACTTGGACCATAGTCTTGGCCCAAGACCATCCTTGAAGCATCCATAGCTCCCTTCAGAAAATTTGGATACCCCAAAGGGCTTATATCCTTATCAAAATCTTGAGGTTTAAATACCCATCAAAACTTTCTTCTACAATCAATGTGGGATTGGTAGTTATATGCAATTCCCAATACCTCATTCATGAGGCAATCTTTATGAGACAATTTCTCATTCAATTCTCAATGGTTTTTGGTCATTCTTTTTGTGGTGTAAAGACCTTGTTACAAAGAATCTAAACCCATTTAATCCCATCTCAACCTATGGTTGGGACCTACTTCAATTTCACATTAAAGTTACCAAAAAATTATGTTTTCCAACAATCCCCCACATGAATAAAAATTGACCGAATAAAGAAAAACGGACAACGTTTACAACAAAGACTTGAAGAGAGAGCACACAGACTAACCCTGCATCAGAAAAGATAGCTGTTGGCCTTGAACATTTTGTAGTAAAAGCCTATCGGATTTACTGGCTGACCAGTGAACGTGATGTCTTGAACTGTTCTGTCGTTTGTGTAAACCGAGACAATAGACCTCAAACAAGAGTTAGTCCAACCATTGTTCTTGTTCTCACTGGTGTGTTCGGTATAGCCACGGAATACTAACTCAGTTCAGTGAGTGGCTTTAAAGAATTTGGCCTTATCAATTTTTAAAGAAGTGGCCCTACTTCGTACTCATATAGGTGACCTATATAAGGTATCTCATTGTACCACGGTTGACTATTCATATCACTTAGGTCATTAAAAGTATTAGCTTAACCTTCCACCCCCACAGGGTATCACTGTACAAAGGAATGGGCAAGAGGATTTACCTTTTCAGTGACTCACCCATTACATGAAATTAGGTTGTCCATTTGAACCTAGATCTTAGGATCTCCAGTCAACTAGATTGAGTTTTCCATTTCGGTAACACTGCTAAAGGCCTTAACTTTATTCCTCTTGATGACATTTCTACTAATTCTCGAGTTAAATCTTTTAGTTAGTGGATTCGCAATGTTGTCCTTAAACTTTACACAGTCTAGAGAGACAACTCCATTAGAGAGTAGTTGTCGTATGTGTAGACACCCCATTTTTGACCGACCTTAAGACTCAGACGTCACCGATTGAGCGCTTGGTGATGTTTCATATCGTGCTTGTTCAGGAGTTTCAGAGTTTTGGTCGCGAGCTTTGCCTCCGGACTTTCGGACTCTTTCATGCTTTGCCTCGGTTTGCGAACTAGGCTCTGTTTTCTTTATTTTCTCTTCCTGAAGTGAGGGAGAGGTCTCCTAGATCATCTCTCAGTGGCCGTAGGCTACGTTTTGTGGTCGTAGGCCATTTTGCCCGTTTGGAGTCCGGTTTCTAGTTTTTCGGAGCCGTTGGCCGTGTGCCTCGGTTCGGGACCGCTTAACCACCTCCGTTTGCCCCCGTTTTTGGCATACATCTTGTTTGCTCCCTTTCGAGGGACACTGTAGTTCGAGAGACTACCTTCGTGGTCGAACACCACTTCCGGTGCCTAACAGTCAGTTTTTCGGGGCCTCGGGCTGCGCGTTTCGGCCCCCAAACCTCCATTTTGCATCGGTTTAAGCTCATTTTTGGCAGGGACCTCTGTTTTATTATTGGAAAGGTCGTAGAAGGGTGGGAGGCCAGTAATTGTTCTGACAACCAATTTTATTCCTCCATCGCCCTCCGTCGCCCGTTTTCCTCACTTGAAAGCCAAAGTTGACCACTCTAAGGCCACTTTTTCTTGCCCCAAACCACATTTTTGTGTTGTACACACCTGGGAGGCCACCAATATCACATGGCCGGCCAGTAATTCTTTCTGACCCTTTTGAACCCCTCCTAAAAGTGGCCTTTTCTCTCTCCTAGTTCACTTTCTCCAATTTTTGACCACAGGGTTGTGTTGTGCACACATGGGAGGCCCTCTTTTTGGGGTGGCCGGCTACTAATCATGATTGACCCTTTTGACCCTTGGCCGGTCGGCCATGGAGAGAGCCGGCCGGCCACCTGCAACCTCAATAACCAGCCGGTCTTGCTCCTTGCTGCAGGTACATTTCAAATATGCATCTCTTTTCCCCCATAGATTTTGTATCCGGAGGGCCACTTTTTGGAGGAAAACTTGAATTCATTTCCCCCCCATTTTTCCCCCCTTTTCTCCCCCTCTTTTGCCTATAAAACCAGCCTCCCAGCTCTGGTTTAGGGGTTAGAAAATTTGCCTTTGAGCTCCCATATTGTATCTCTCTCCCTCTATACTTCCAAGCCTCAAACCTCTTAAGTCCTACACTCATTTCTACACCACCACCCAACACCACACCACCACTCCATTCCAGCAGCTTGGAGGGTTTTCTCAGAGCTTTGGAGGCACCTTTTCTCAAGCCAAAAGGCTGCTAAAGTTTGGTCTTCAAGGGTGAGCAATATTTCCTCTCTTTTGAGCTTATTTTTGTATCCTTTCTAAGCCATACATGCTTGCATATTTGGACTCCGACCCTAACTGAAAATAGCATTTTTTTGAGCTCTTTTTCATGTTTGTTTAAGGGCCTCTCACTGTTTGAGGCTTCCTTTTTGCACTTGCTTCTTTACCTCTCTTGTATGCCTATTTCTTGTGTAGTATTTTTGGCCTACGTGTAAACTGTTTTGAGTTCTGTCATAAACTGTAAAGTGGCTTATTTTGAGCCATTATTCAACATTGTTGAAGGGCTCATCACTGTTTGAGTCTTCCATTCGCTACTTGCCTTTATATCCCTTTTTTGGCCTTATTTTTGCATGTTTTGTTAGCCCTTTGTGCTTGTATTTTTGGGTTCTAGTCCGAACTGTAAATAGACTTTTTTTGACCCCCTCTTCATGTTTGATCAAGGGTCTTTTGCTTTTTGAGGTCCCCTTCTTGCTCTTTGTGTTTAAACCTCTTTTTAGGCCTTATTTTGCATAGTATTTTAGGCTTGCATGTGCACTGTTTTGGGTTTGATCATAAACTGTAAAATGCCATGTTTTGGGTCCCTCATCAACATTGTTGAAAGGCCCTCTCTTGTTTGAGGCCAGAAACCATGACTTGCTTCTTTATCTCACATTTAGGGCCATTTTTGCATATTTGTTTAGCCCTATTTGTGTTTACTGTTTGGCCTAGCTTGAAACTGTAAACATGCTTTTTTTGGGACTGTCTTGCTTCTGTATTCATACTTCATGTTCAAATAATGCATGTTTTGTATAGCTATAGGCCATTGCGTGTGCCTAGTTTTGCATTTCGGGTCTCATTCCGTGCATCGGGTGCCATATTGCCATGTTTCGGGGCTGTTTTATGTCATATATTAGCGCTGAAATTTGCATGTTTGCGTACCATGTTCCATGCCTTGCCATGCTTTGGTAGAGTGGCATTCGTGCCTTAGGTTCGGTCCTCGGTTTGCATGCACGTGTGCACGCATTTCGAGTATCTCTTTTTCATCTCATGGCCTCTTATGTGAGTGTGGATGAGGTCCACTTGTGTTAGTGTAAGTCCATTTAGGCATTGTGTATGCCATTTTATTTCATAGCATTGCGTATGCTAGGTTGTATGTTAGCACATTGTGTATGCCATGTTACCTCGTGCATCGTTTATGCCATTTCATAGCATTGTGTATGTTAGGTTGTATCTTAGTTGCATTTCATACATATCATGCATATTGCATTGTGCTTGGGATAGGAATTAGCCCAGGCACGGGAAACGAGGTACGTTTCGTACTCCGAGTGACGGAATGTGTCTCAATTCCCAGTCGCCGACACTCCGGATTATCCATGATAGAGTCTAGGTTTTGTTTTGTTTTCATGTGCATTCATTCTATATTGAGTTTCACAATTCGACTCCTCGGCCATCATGCATCGAGATGCGTGATTGGTGGCACGAGGATCGAGGCATGCATATATTTGTGAAAATACATCGCCATGCCCCTTTCTTGCTCTCTGTTGCAGCAAATCAAGAATCAGCAGCCTTTCAGAGCTTGGCACGCATTCCAAGAAGAAATTGCAAACAAAGGCTAATTGGGGCATCGCAGTGGATTTCTGTGCCAAGCAACTTGAGCATGCATCATCCATCATCCGGAGCGGAGTCGAGGCAGTCCCTAGCTTGCATGCTAGTTTACAGCTTTCTTAGTTTTATTTGTTAATTAATTAGGGTTTTGTAATTATTTGGACTGTTATATTCATTCGGGACTGTATATTATTTATTCGGACCCTCTATGCGAGGGCATAATTATAATAAGTGTGCGTGTGTGTGATATATGTCTTCCAACCCCACGTCTTTCTCCCTTTTATTTACCAGCTTATGATGGTTAGATTAGGGCATATTTCAATTAGCATACAGTATGATAGCATGTTTGCATCCATTCATCTGTTTTGCATGCACCGGGCTCGGCGCATCATACTAACTGCATTGTATTTTCAATTTCAAATTGAATACATGTTAGCTGTAGTATTTCATATGCCATGTTTAGAATAGCCGAGCCTGCTATAGTTGCATTTTTGCATGTGTTGCATTAGGCATCTCTGTATAGTTAGGATCATGCATGGATTTCTAATGAGCTTCTGTTTTGGCTTGGAGTACTCGGTAAGTTTTACGCTTTAGCATCCTTGCATGTGTGTGAGTGACTGCCATAGATAGCATGCTTACCATAAGACTATATGCTTATGTGATATAACTGCCTGAATGCCTGTAGGTGAAGGTTGGGTTATTTGGATTGGAACAATTCATCAAATGTGTGTTTTAAAGACCACTAGATAGTGGCAAAATCATGTTTTTCTAAGCCCACTCGAGGGTGGCAAATCCACGTCTTAGCCTACTTGCGAGTAGCACCATCAAACCATTTTCAAACAAACAAACATGAAATGTTTTGTTCCAATTCAGGCGACCCAGTAGATAGATATCATGTTTAGTAGAGGCCGATCTTTGATCGGGCGAGCGGGGGTCCTCACGAAGTGACCGTCCCCAATCGTACCCAAGTTCCCGAGCCGAGGCAACTTTGGTGATGACGGACACGTGGCCTTAGGCAAACGAGTCAGGGTTTCCTAAATTTTCCCAAAATAAAATATTTAGGTGGCGACTCTGTATCTGGCAAAGCAGTCCATGTTTGGCACTTCTTTCAAAAAAATTTATTTTCTCAAAATGATTTGCCAGATTTGGACTCTTTGGTTCAGACGTAGAACCGTGACAATTTGTGAGTCCGAACTGTAGTGAGCCCAATATCGAACGGAACGCCGGGGGGGGGGGACTCGTTCCTCGCCGGGGTGTTCGGGAGACGTCTACAGTATGGAATTATGTCTACGACAGATATGTCTAGACTTCCATTATACATATGACTCTGTGCCCGTCCAATCGCCATTGGCTATCACAATGAATACAGATAGCAGGCACAGGTTTCGACCAACATGGAATATTCTCAACGAACTGGCAAAGCCATTCAGCTTCTTCAATTGCTTTATTGAAAGCAATAAACTCAGATTCCATCGTTGATCTCGATATACACGTTTGCTTAGAAGATTTTCAAGACACGACTGCCCCTTCGAGGGTAAACACATAACCACTAGTGGATTTGGAGTCCTTTATATCAGATATCCAATTAGCGTCACTATACCCTTCTAGTACCGCTGGGTATCTGGTATAATGCAGCCCATAATCCAGGATGTAACGTAGATAACCTAACACCCACGTAACGCCTCTCCAATGAGTGGCATTCGGATTACTCATGTATCAACTAAGCCTGCTAATAGAGTATGCTATATCCAGCCTTGTATAACTCATTAGATATATCAAACTTCCAATGACCCCGAGAATATTCTAGCTGAGAGACACTTTTACCATTATTCTTGGTCAAATATAGACTCATGTCTACCGGTGTCCTAGACAGACTTGTATTTGATTTATCAAATTTCTCAAGTATCTTCTCAATATAGTGAGACTGAGAAAGTACAATACCACTAGATGTTCTGGTAATCTTAATACCCAGAATGACATCTGCAAGGCCCATATCTTTCATCTCAAACTTAAAGTTTAACAATCTCTTGGTAGGTCGAATCATTTCATCATTACTACCAACAATGAGTATGTCATCTATGTATAGACACAAAATGACATAACCTCTATCAGTATCTTTAACATATACACACTTGTCACACTTATTGATTCTAAACCATTTGACAGCATAGCGTCATCAAACTTTTCAAGTCATTGCTTAGGCGTTTGTTTCAAACCATATAATGACTTGACAAACTCACAAACTTTCTTATTTTTCCCTAGAGCTGAAAACCTATCAGGTTGTTCCATGTAGATTTCTTCATCTAAATCTCCATTTAAGAAAGTTGTCTTTACATCCATCTGATGTATCTCTAGACCACGTAAAGCGGCTATCGCAATCACCATGCGAATGGATGTAATCCTTGTCACAGGTAAATGCGTATCAAAGTAATCCAGGCTTTCTCGCTGCCCGTATCCTTTGATAACTAGCCTAGCTTTATATTTATCAATTGACCCATCCGCTTTCATCTTTCTTCTAAAGATCCACTTACTCCCTAAGCCCTTACTGCCTGGGGTAGATCAACCAACTCCCAAGTATTGTTCTGTAAGATGGAATCAATCTCACTCTTAATTGCTTCTTTCCACAAAGGACTTTCAGGTGAAGTCATAGTTTCATGAAAAGTTCGCGGTTCTCCCTCTAACATATAAGTCAAGAAGTCCGGGCCAAAGGACTTGGCAGTCCTAGCCCTCTTACTTCTTCTTGGCTCATCTACTTCCTCATCTTGATTATCTATTTGATCATCCTCTTGATCATCTTCAAGTTCCTTCTCAGAACTTTGATCCACTTCTCAGGTTCGGTAATGAAATATGTCTTCAAAGAAAAGCGCATTCCTTGACTCCATTATGGTATGCTTGTGGATATCTGAAATATCAAACTTGTGCACAAGAAACCAACACGCACTATTATTTTGTGCATAATCAATGAATATACAATTCACAATTTTCGGACCTATCCTAACCCGCTTGGGTGTAGATACTGCCACTTTTGCATGACACCCCCACATTCGTAGGAAATTATAAAAAGGCTTGCGGCCTTTCCATGATTCATATGGAGTCTTGTCTATTTTCTTCCGAGGTATTCTATTTAGAATGTAATTCACGGAGAGAATTGCTTCCCCTCACAAGTTCTGTGGCAATCCAGAACTTATTAACATTGCATTCATCATCTCCTCTAGCGTCCTATTCTTCTGTTCAGTAATCCCATTTGACTGAGGAGAATAAGGGGTCGTGGTTTGGTGGACAATCTCGGATTGAGCACAAATCTCAATAAACAGTGATTCATACTCACCACCACGATCACTTCTTAAAGCCCTAATCGTGCGGCCTAATTGATTCTCAACTTCATTTTTATAAAGAACAAACTTGTCAATAGTCTTATTTTTGCTTTTGAGCAAATACGCATAACAATACTTAGTGCAATCATCAACAAAAGTGATGAAGTACTTGTTGCCACCACGTGATTGTATAAACTGTTAGACTTATTTATTTTGATGATTTATTTAATTATGTTTTAATTTATTTGAAAGATAAAAATAGAATCCAAAATTTATTTTGATGATTTATTTAATTATATTTTAATTTATTTGAAAAAGAAAAATAGAATCCAAAATTTATTTTGATGATTTATTTGATTATGTTTTAAATCCAAAATTTTTTTTAATGATTTATTTAATTATGTTTTAATTTATTTGAAAGAGAAAAATATAATCAAACAGCCCAGCATAGCAGCAGGCCAAAAAGGTTCAAACAGCTCAGCACAACAGCAGGCCAAAAGGTTCAAGTGAAAGATATTCAAATTAGTAATGATGGAGTGGAAGATATTTAAATGAATACAACGGCTATAAACGGCTATGCATTCAAATGAATACAACGACTATAAATGGCTATAAGTTTCATTATATATACCAAAGCCTCTAATGTAAACAAGTTACAAAAAAAATCAAAAAATATTCTTTGATCTAAAATCACTCTCATCTATTCTTTGAAAATTTTTCTGAGAAGTGTTATTCAATTTTTGTTTACATCCTCCCTAAAAAATTATATATTAAGTCGTATAGCTTTAATCCCATCTTTCTTGTGTGAGGTTTACAGAAAAATCAGACCTTCATTTTTATATTTATCTTTGAGAGATAATTCTTGTAGCTTTCTGTGAAAGCAAAAACACATTCTTTTCAACTTTATAAGAGTGTAGTACACTCAGTGTTCTTGACTTAGAAAGTCTGTGTAAAATCTGTGGAGGATTGCTTCATCTGTGAAAAGGTTGCTAGCACCCTGTGAAGCTAGAGTATAGTGGAAAATCTCAAGTGAAGTTTGAGGAGTTGACGTAGGTCGAGTTGAAGCCGAACCACTATAAATTTGTTTGCCTCTCTCACCCTTATCTCTTTGATTTATTTAAATTGCCATAACTATATTTTATATTTTTATTGTGTTAAAATCATTAATTGACATAGTTGTTAGAACACTTGTTTTAATTATTTTTATTTCACTAACTATATTTATCTATTGTGCTAGTCATAATTTTTATTAGGATATTATTATTTTATTTGTAAAAACCTAATTCACCCCCTCTCTTAGGTTGTCTTTTGGGTAATAATTTATCAGAGCCTAAACTCTTGTTTTAGATTTAACCATCTGGGAGTTTCGATCCATGGCAACCTTAGCTGAAGGACAAGTCACAAATAGGCCACCATTGTTTGACGGAAACAACTATAGTCATTGGAAGGATAAGATGACCCTATACCTACAAGCCACTGATTATGCCATGTGGATTATTGTCACCAAAGGTCCAAAAATTCCCACCAAATTAGTAGACAATATTAGTGTACCTAAAACTGAAGATGAATGTGATGAGAGAGATCATAAATTATTGCAAGCCAATGCTAAAGCCAAACTCACCCTTATTTGTAGATTAGACTCTAAGGAGTATAATAGAATTTCAAGTTGTGATTTGGCAAAATAAATTTTGGACAAACTTGAGGTAACGTATGAAGGTACAAACCAAGTGAAGGAATCTCGTATTGATATGCTTGTTCATAGTTATGAGTTGTTTAAAATGAACTCTGATGAATCTATTTCAAGTTTGTTTACTAGATTTACTGAAATTGTAAACTTTTTGAAATCTCTTGGCAAAACTTACACTAACAGTGAGTTGGTGAGAAAAATTCTTAGGTGTTTACCAAAGAATTGGGAAGCAAAGGTCACGGCCATTATAGAAGCCAAAAATCTCTCCACACTTGGATTGGATAGGCTTATGGGTTCCCTTATGACTCATAAGATCACCATGAAAGGACATGAGGATGTTGAAAAAAAAAAAGAAAAAAAAAAGTGGAATGACATTCAAAGCCTCATCAAATGAAGAAAAACATGAAAACTCCAGTGAGGATGAAAGCTATGCTATGTTTAGTAGAAATCTCAAAAAGCACTTCAAGAAAAACAATTATGGAGGAAGAAGACCTTTTAAGAAAGAGTACAACATCGATAACAAAAAAGAGCCTATTATTTGCTATGAGTGCAAAAATCCTGGACATATGAAGATGGATTGTCCAAAATTGGAAAATCATGGAAAAGATTACAAAAGAAACAAAAATGTCATGGTAACAGCTTGGGGAGAAAGTGAAGATGAAAGCTCAAGTGATGAAATTGAAAATGAAGTAGCCAACTTGTTTCTCATGACTCTTGAAGATGAAGACTCTACTCAAGATGAGAAAACTACTCTTTATAAAGAACTTGAAAGTGCATTCCATGAACTATAAGATGAATTTAGAAAAGTTTGTACCAAAAATAATGTGTTAAAAAAATCTATTGCATCTTTATCTAGTAATGTAGAAGAATTAAGGAAAGAAAAAATTATTTTGAAAAATGATTTTGACACCATCTCTAATGAGAAAACTGCTTTAAAAAACAATGTTGATGATTTAACAAAAACACTTGAAAATTTTATAAAAGGTAGAAATAATCTCAACATACTTCTTGAAAATCAAAGATGTGTTTTCGATAAAGCGAGCATTGGATATGACCCTATTAAGAAACAAAAGAATCTCAATACAATTTTTGAAAAGGCACCTTTCATGACACACCCTCATATTACTTGTCATTATTATAGAAAGAAAGGCTATTATATATCTTATTGTCCATTCAAAAGAATATGAACATGAGAATTAAAAAGATTTGGATTATTAAGGGATCTAACAAAACTAACCAAGAAGGACCCAAGAAATTATGGGTACTAAAAACCAACATTTGATTGTCATCTTATAGGTTTGCTTTAAGTCTAAAGCTAAAGAAGGGAAGTGGTATCTTGATAGTGGATGTTCTAGACACATGACCGGAGATAAATCCTTCTTTTCTAAACTATCATCGAAAGATGGAGGATTTGTTACTTTTGGAGACAACAAGAAAGGAAAAATCATCGCTATTGGTAGCATCGGTATTTCTCCTAACCCTTCTATTGAAAATGTTTTACTTGTTGATGGACTTAAGCATAACCTACTTAGTATTAGTTAATTATGTGATAAAGGTAATCGAGTTATTTTTGATAAATCACATTGCACAATTGAAAGCACAAATGATCATAAAGCTTTATTCGTTGGTAATCGCCATGATAATGTTTATGTTTTTCATCTTAATGATCTCTATGCTAGTGATGTTAAATGTTTATATGTTAATAATGAAAATAGTTAGTTATGGCATAGAAGACTTGGTCATGCTCATATGGATTTAATTGCTAAACTTTTGAGAAATGATTTGGTCATTGGACTTCCAAAAATTAAATTTGAAAAAGATCACCTTTGTAGTGCTTGTCAACAAGGAAAACAAACTAAAACATCATTTAAATCAAAATCTAATATTTCCACAACTAGACCTTTACAATTATTGCATATGGATTTATTTGGTCCCTCAAGGATATCTAGTCAAGGTGGTAAACATTATTGTCTTGTTATTGTTGATGATTATTCAAGATTTACATGAGTTATGTTTCTAGCACACAAAGATGAAACCTTTTCTTCTTTCACAAAACTCTATCGTAGAATTTAAAATGAAAAAAGCTTTCTTATTATTAATTTCGAACCGACCATGGTAAAGAACTTGAAAATGAGAAATTTGAATTGTTTTGCGATGAACATGGTATTGGATATAATTTTTCAGCACCTAGAACCCCTCAACAAAATGTTGTAGTAGAAAGAAAGAATAGAACTTTAGAAGAGATGAGTAGAACAATGCTTTGCGAAAATAATCTTCTTAAATATTTTTGGGCCGAAGCCGTTCACACCGCATGCTATATTTTAAATCGTGCATTAATTAGACCTATTTTCAAAAAGACTCCTTATGAACTTTGGCATGATAGAAAGCCCAACATTAGTCACTTGAATGTTTTTAGTTGCAAATGTTTTGTGCATAATAACGGTAAGGATAACTTAGGTAAATTTGACTCAAAATCTGATGAAGTAATTTTTCTTGGCTATTCCTTAACTAGCAAAGCTTATTGTGTTTTAATAAAAAAACTCTTGTTGTAGAAGAATCTATACATGTGGCATCTGATGAAACTAACATCTTTGCTCAAAAGCAAATTGTTAGTGATAATATAGATTTGGAACCAAATGTGGAAGATTCAAGTATCTACAAAGAAGAGAACCAACCATGTAAGTTAAACAAAGAGATTGAACAACCTTTTCTTCCACCTCAAGAACAACCATGGAAGTTTGTTCATAATCACCCTAAGGATTTAATCTTGGGTGACCCTACAAAAGGTATTGAAACTCGCTCTTCACTTAGAAACATTTGTAGTAACTTGGCTTTTCTCTCATAGATTGAGCCTAAAAACTTTCAAGAAGCCGAATTCGATGAACATTGAATGATAGCTATGCATGAAGAGCTTAACCAATTTGAGAGAAACAAAGTGTGGGAACTTGTACCAAAACCTAAAGATCATACCATTATCGGTACCAAATGGATCTTTCGAAACAAGCTTGATGAATCCGGCACAATTATAAGAAATAAGGTTAGGCTTGTTGCACAAGGATACAATCAAGAAGAAGGTATTGATTTCGATGAAACTTTTGCTTCGGTTGCTAGATTAGAAGCCATTCGCATGTTACTTGCATTTGTATGTTTTAGAGATTTCAAACTTTATCAAATGGATGTAAAAAGTGCCTTTCTTAATGGTTTTATAAATGAGGAAGTTTATGTTAAACAACCCCTAGGTTTTGAAGATCATGCTTTTCCAAATCGTGTTTTTAAACTATCAAAAACTTTATATGGTTTGAAACAAGCACCTCGTGCATGGTATGAACGATTAAGTAAATTTTTGATTAAAAATAATTTTTCTAGAGGAACGATTGACACAATACTTTTTGTTAAAATTAAAAATGATGATTTACTTATTGTACAAATATATGTGGATGACATTATATTTGGTGCTACTAATGAAACCTTGCATAAGGAATTTGCTAAGTATATGCAAGGTGAGTTTGAGATGAGCATGATGGGGGAGCTAAATTATTTCCTTAGGCTTCAAATCAAACAATGTAATGAAGGAATTTTTATCAACCAAGCTAAGTACATAAAAGAACTACTCAAAAAGTTTGGTATGTATGACTCAAAAATAGCTGGAACACCTATGAGTACATCCATTAAGCTAGACAATGATGAAAAAGGTAAGTCCATTGATCAAACAAAATATCGAGGTATGATTGGCTCACTTCTTTATTTAACTGCAAGTAGACCCGATATTATGTTTAGTGTTTGTATGTGTGCTAGATATCAATTAAATCCTAAGGAATCACATCTCAGTGTTGTTAAAAGAATTTTTAGATATCTTGTTGGCACTCAAAATTTGGGACTGTTTTATCCTAGAGGTGTTGCATTTGATTTAATTAGTTACTCGGATGCCGACTTTGCTGGATGTAAACTTGATAGAAAAAGCACCAGTGGCACTTGTCATTTTCTTGGTAACTCATTAGTATCTTAGTTTAGCAAAAAGCAAAATTTTGTTGCTTTATCAACAGCCGAAGCTGAATATATAGCTTCCGAAAGTTGTTGTGCCCAAATATTTTAGATGAAACAACAATTGGAGGATTTTGATTTGCATTATGATCATATCCCTATTAAATGTGATAATACTAGTGCCATCAATTTAAGTAAAAATACGGTTCAACATTCATGAACAAAACATATTGAAATTCGACATCATTTTTTAAGAGATCATGTTCAAAAATGGGATATTGTACTTGAATTTGTAAACACCGACAATCAATTGGCGGATATTTTCACAAAACCCCTAAGCGAGGATCGCTTCAATTTTATTCGTAACGAGCTTGGAATTAGAGATGGCAACGGGCGGGGCGGGACGGGGTGGGGCGGGGTCGGAGACCACACTCCCCATCCCTAATCCTCGAAAGTGAGATATTCCCCGCCCCCACCCTCGATCCCCGACGGAGACCCATAGCCCACAACCGTTCCCGCCCTCGGTCGGGGATCGAGGATCCCCGATCTTAAAAAATCCCTGGTGGTTTTTTTTTTTTTTTTTGTGATCTGTTAAAATCTGTAAACAATCCTAGGTAAATCTGTAAACAATTTCAGATCTGTAAATCTGTTAGCCCATCATTTTTACAGATTTTCAGATCTGTAAAAATCTGTAAACAATATTTGTCAACATATTTGTTAATTAAAAAAAATCTATAAACATTCAATTCAAACATATTTGTAACATATTTTCAAATTAAAAAAATCTATAAACATATAATTCAAACATATTTCAAATATGATATTTCAAATTCAAACATCAATATATATATAAATCAATAAATTTGTCCAGCAGTTCTAAAAAAAAAAAAAAAAAAACTGTCCAGCAGCATTCTAAACAACATATATCACGCACCTGTAGGAATAATGCCAACATTTAGTGTCATCAACAAAACATTGTAAACAAAACATCTGTCAAATATTCTAGCATCCTATTCTAACATCTGTCAATATATCCTAAACAAAACATCTGTCAATTATTCAATAAATTTGTCCAGCAGAGAGAATAGCATCCTGTTCAACAAAATAGCACAAACAACAAAACAGATGTCCAACAGCCCACACACAAGAAAATTCAACAAGTTGCAAAAAGAATAATTAGTCCCAAGTACAACCCGCAAGGGATAGGTTACCCAAAAATAGAAATTTAAAAAAAAAAATTCCATTACAACATAAAAAATCAAATCCATTGTTTCTCCAATTCTCATACAAACCACACAGCAACTTTCATCATCCAATTCTCAACTTGAATTCCTGTTAAATAACAAAAGGAAAAAAAAAGTAATTAATACTAATAATAAAATGTGAGTTAAAGAATCAAAGTGTGAAACTTTGTGAGTTAAAGGTATAAAATGAATTGTGAGTTAAAGAATCAAAGTGTGAAACTTCCTGTAAAATCAAGAGCAGTCTATTAGAAATTGTTACAATAAATAGCTATTTGACCCAAGTAGATGCTGCTGCCATAAAGAAGTCAAGTAGTGCTCTAAAAATGAAGATCAGTGAATTCATACACAACATATTAAACACCAAAAGCATTCAACAGGGTTATCAAACAAACATGGAGAATGACACGAGACCCATACTTCATGCCTACAAAAGCATTGCATAAATTAAAACATAAGCTATAGGGTATTTAAGGCACACCATGTGTTTCAGCTTCTGGTAATAAATAGGCCCCATGAAAATATAAGTTTGTAGAGGTAAATCAGTAATACCTAAAACAGAATAACAAGCTCAGGATGATTTCATAAAACATACACAAGTTAAATTTAACCACATAAAAAATCAAATCCATTGTTTCTCCAATTCTCATACAAACCACACAACAACTTTCATAATCTCCTTTAACTTGAATTCCTGTTAAATAACAAAAGGAAAAAAACAAATAATTAATACTAATAATAAAATGTAAAAAATGTTAACAATTAAAACAAAAAAAGATGACAACTAACAAAAAGTGGCACATGACTGATCCGACTTGATCTCATCATCATCATATATAGTTGCATAGCCCACCGATTCCAATGTTGAATTTCCTAAAAAGTAAAGAATATATATTCAGTATTGAAATTATTCCATGGTAATATAAATAATAAAAAGTGAAATAATAATATGTAGATTGGATGAAATAATACCTTTCATCTCTACACCCCACAACCAACTTTGTGCACACATTAATGCTTCTAATGTGTTTGGATAAAGTCTACTACGATGTGGACTCACCAACCTTCCACTAGTACTAAATGCTGACTCAGAAGCAACAGTGGATACAGGAATAGCTAAAATGTCCCTGGCTATTGCCTGTAAGGTCGGATACTTTGGTCCACTAGCTTTCCACCAATTCAAAACATCAAAACATGAAGTTCTTGGCAAAACATCATCTTCTAGATAATGGTCCAACTCTGATATTACATTCTTCATTTTTTTACTTCTCTTTCTACTAATAAACAAATCAAATTCTAAAAGGGTCTTCGTAACAATTTCTGGATGAGTAGAAGAGTCACCAACAACATCGGTCTCCATACTAACTCGGTGCTGATACTCTTGCAACAAATCATAACAAATATGATGAACCATATCAACTTCATCTTCAGCTTTGTCTCCATAAGGTTTTTCAAAATAAAACTCCAATACACTCATCTTATACCGAGGATCAAGTACAACTGCAACTCCAATAACACCATGTATCACTAACCAATATTTATCAAAATTTTTCACCATTTTTGATGCCATTGTTCTGATCACTTCAATTTCACAAGAGAGTCATTGAGGCAGTGTCATCTTAATCTCACATAAAGCTAAGAAACAAACATTGGTTGTGGGATACTTTGTACCATAAAACAACTCAGTGATAGAAAAAAAAATCTTAAACCTCCCACTTAATCTCTCTAGCAAGCTCCCATTCTTGCTCAATTGGCACAGTCTTATATTGGAGCTCTCCAATTTTCAACCTAGAAAAGACATCCTTATACAATAAGGCTGTCTGAAGCATCAAGTAGGTTGAATTCCACCTAGTTGCACAATCAAGTCCTAATTTCTTAGTATGTGGAATACGCAATTGATTGACTGTTTCTTCAATTTTTTCTAGTCTTTTTGGTGTTGCTGTCCAATAAGCTACACTCTCTCGAATTTTCTCCACACCAACTCGTATGACATCCAATCCATCTTTCACTATCAAATTCAAAATATGCGCACAGCAATGCATATGAAACAAAGTACCACCCAACAAAAGCGATGAATTACTTAACTTATCCATCAACATGGTAATCATGGCATCATTTGTGGAGCAATTATCAATAGTAACAGTCGAGATTTTTCTATCAATATTCTAGTCCATCATACACTCAAGCAAAGTATCACAAAGAGCTTCTTTTGTGTGTGGACATGGAACATAAATAAACCTAAAATATGATATTCATAAACAAGTATTAATAACGTGCAAATTGAACTTAATAAGATAGAATTTTTAAATGATTTGCAAATTTACAAAAATATACCTCAAAATGCGACTTTGCAATGTCCATGAATCATCAATAAAGTATGCGGTGACAACCATGAATCCTTTCTTTTAATTGCTAGCAGTCCACATATCAGTTGTGATTGCCACCCTACTTTTATTATGCTCCACCAAACTCAATGTCTTCACCCTCTTTTAATCATAAATCTTTAAAATATCACTCTGTATCGTATTTCGAGAAGGCACTTTAAACAATGGTTGAAGTGCTGCTGAATATCGTTTAAAACCAACATGGTCTACGATAGAGAAGGGATATTCATGCAAGATTATGGCATGTGACAACTCTTTCCTAGTAAAATCTTGATAAAAAATATAAGAATTCATTTTTGGACTCTCTCTACTAAAGTTGTTAGTTAACACTTTTTGCCTCATGCCCATCACTTTTTTCCTAGTACAACTCTTATGGTGATCATGCAAATGCCTAGTTCTATTTTTTGAATCACCTCCAACATGCTTATTACAATAATTACATATTGCGTTCCACACCCCATTGATTTGTTGTTTTTTAAAATGTTCCCACACAACACTAGGTTTTCTTTTAGTTCCTCCACAAGTAGTATTAGACTCTTCTAAATCAATAACATTTTGATTAGAGAGGGGAGACGGTGAGTTCGTAGGTGCGTTTGTAGCTGGCGATGAATGTTGTGACGCGTCACTCTCAAATGGTACTTGAGAGTTAACGAGTACTTCAGAGTTAACTGGTGCTTCAGAGTTAACATCTGGCATTTTTAACCTTTATAAAAATAATATGGATTGAATTAATATTAACAAAGGCAACATAAAAGTAGATTACTGGAACTGAGAAACAAATTAATAATAACTAAGCTAATGGATTGAATTAATGGAACTGAGAAACAAATTAACTAAACATCAATTTTCTTTTTTCTTTCTCTGTTTTCTTTCTTTTAGATGAATGGAATTGATTTGGGACATATACCAATAAGATCTTCAATAATATAAAAAATTAACTGCTCATCATCTTCAATAATATAAAATAAACAAAAAGAATAAAATACAGTGAAGATAAATTTTTTTTGTTTAGCTACTTAGTGAAAGCATCAATTTTCAATAATACAGTGAAGATAAAAAATTGGTGTTTAAGAAAGAATAAAATACAGTGTAAAAAATTAATCACATATAAAAAATTAATCGTGTAATTCAAAAGTTACTTAACATGAGGAGAGAGGGATTCTCAAGAAAGAATCGAGACTCTAAGCATATCAACAAAGTTAGTGACTTAAAATTGTTCCAACCTACATGTTTTATAGGTTATCTTAATGTTTGGTTGCTTTTATTGTAAGAAATTGTTCTTTTGTAAGTATTATTGTATTCATTTCTTTTAAAAGGCTATTCACATTATACAGATTCTTTAATAGAAAACTATTCTATTGTGTAAAAAAATAAAAAATAATCAACACATTTGATGTAATCTCTTTGCATATGTATGAATTGGCTTTGTAGCATGAAAATACTCAATCAAATCAAAATAATATAAAAGTCACACTTTTTAATATATATATATATATATTTATTCATTTATTTATTTTATTGTAAAGTGTTTGCCATAAATTAGATTAATACAATTGGAAAGCTCAAAGGTACGATCACTTGAGTTATGTTCAAACTCAAATAATACTTTGATAGTTTTTAATTTCAAATGATAAGATTTAAATGTCTAATGGAATCATCAATTTTCTTTCTTTGTTTCTTTTCTAAACTATGTTAAGAACAACTAATTTCTACCCACAGAATAACATCATCAACATCATCAATTTTCTTTCTCTGTTTCAATAATCATCAAATAGACAGATGGTATAAGTTATCAATAATATAAAATAGACAGATCATCATCTTAATAGACAGATTATCAATAATATCAACAGATCAATAATATAAAATAGACAGATCTATATGCATAACAAATTCCCACATATCATCTTCAATAATATGATCATCATCTTAATAGATCTATATGCATAACAAATTCCCAACAGATCAATAAACAGATCAGTCGTTATTTCGAAGTCGTTATTTATAAACAGATCTATAGATAAAATAGATAGATCTATAAATTTCGAAGGAAAAAAAAAAAAGGGTTGAATCTATATATAATATACACTCAGATATATATATATATATATATAATATATATATACATATATGTAAACCCTATAACGAAATCCCTAGAGAGAGAGTGAGAGATACCTAAACAGAGAGAGCAGCGACGGAGGAGTGGCAGTCAGGGAGGTCGGCTGTGACGGAGGAGCGGCGGTGAGGGAAAAAAGGCAGTGGTGAGGGAGCGACAGAGGAATGGCAGAGGTGAGGAGGTAAGGGAGGATCGGTGGCGACGGAGGATCGCCGGTGAGGAGAGAGGCGCGGCGGTGAGAGAAAGAGAGAGGAGGAGACCAAACTAGTGGTGCGCGAGCAAGAGAGAGAGGAACGAGCGGAGCAGAGAGCGCCGTGAGAGTGAGAGAGGCTATGTGTGTGTCTCAAACCCTAGACAAACACAAGCATATATATATATATATATATCCAGGGACAAAATGGTAATTTTACCTCGGGGATTAAGTGGGGCGGGGCGGGGTCGGGTCGGGTCCGGGTTTGAAACACCTATCCCTTCCCCGGCCCGGATATCATCAGGGATGAACTTTTGAATACCATCCCCAGCCCGTCGGGGACATTTTTCGGTGAAAAACCACTGAATTCGGGGTCGGGGGGTTGGGTCATCGTCGGGTCAGTTTCAGATTGCCAGCCCTACTTGGAATGTCGATTTCTACTTAAAAAGTTTTGTTATGACTGTGAAACTTGAATTTTTGTTAAAATGATATATGTGTATTGTTACATTGATATGGAAACATTTATATCAGTTGAATGCTCTCAAATCGCTCATACATTTATTCTCCTTAACAGTTTGCTATTTTCAACCGTGTAATTTTTTTTTTTGGGTTCTGCATCTTGAGGTAAAATTAACTTTGCATACATTGATTTTTTTTTTAAAACCCTCATGGTATTTTTTTTTGCATTACCATTCCAACAACACCAACATCCCATTGAGTTTAATTTCTACTGGTATTATTTTATTTTAATTTATTTATTTTTATTTTACTATTAGGCTTAATTTTTTTTTTTTTTTTTTCTCATTATTATTTTTTGTTTGGACTTAATTTTCTTTTTTTTTTTTTATGGTTTTTAAATTTCATTTTTCAATACTTAACCATAAAAACAAGAACAAATCAAAATACAAATATTTACATAAAAAAAAAAACACTCTTCAGTTTTTTACGGCCAGACGCTGATCAAAATAACCATATTTACATTTAAAAAAAAAAACCTTCATTTTTTTTACGGCCATACGCCGATCTTACTTACTCGCCTCTTCCACCGCTCTCATCTTCTTTTTATCACCTTGGGCGACGCTTGCTGTCCCTGCCCCCGTGCTTTCATCGGGAGCGAGCACTCCTCGCTGACTATCAAAAGCCAAGAACGACGTTGCTCCAAATCGGGCCATGGAGGTGGTCTTCTGTTTAAGCTCTTTATTTTCAGCCTTCAGTGCGCCTATCTCTGCTCGGGCATCGTTGTACATGCGCTAGAGCAGAGAGAGTTGGGCGTTGACCTGATGGAGCTCACTCGTCCTGCTCTGCAGTCAGTGAGCCAATTGTGACTGCAGTCACCGTCTCCATACAGGACGTCAGTGTGAAATGATTGGCTTCAATGTCTGATTGAGCTACCATTATTTTCTCAATCGACATCATAAGAAGGTTGGGAAGAGTAGGAGCCGGGGCACTCGGCCCAGCAGCGCTTACAGGATCATTCAGGTCCGGAAAGAGAGTAAGAGAAAGGGACGAGGCTATGTAGTAGGAGAGAGAGATGTAATCGAAATGAGGGTTGTTTTTGGCAGCCTTTCAGCTCTACTCAGTCTCTCTATTCTCTCTCTCTTACGTAGAAGACGAAAGAGATGGAAGCGAATGAAGAAGAAGAAGGTGAAGAGAGTGCTTAAGAAGAAGACGAAGGAGAAGAAGACAAGAGGGAGAGAGAGTCGAGGCCGCAGATTGACCCGTCTTGGTTTTGTCGGTCGGCTGACACAAAAGCGAGGCCGTGTGTCCGACGCGATTTTCAATGAAAAAGAGAGACACGGGCGAATCATATATATAGATATATATGTTTTGATTATCTATTTTTTGATGCCATTTATCCTTATCATTTTCCTCCTCCTTCTCTTTCAGTTTCTGACCCATGATTTCCTTTTGATAATGTCACAAGGGGAGAAAACTTATGATGTTATGATTTTATGTATTATGGTATTATTTTCAATTATGGTATTATTTTCAAATTATGGTATTATTTTCAAACTAATCTGATGTTATGTATTTATAGTTTGATATCTTAGTCTCATATCATGTTTCTAATTAAAGCTTATTTATTATACATGGGCTAACCTATGTATTTAGAAATGAATTCAGGGAGCATGACTTGAGAGAGCTTTTCTTACTCCCAAATCAAATCACAACATCATTGTGTGCCATCATCAAAAAGGGGGAGATTGTTAGACTTATTTATTTTGATGATTTATTTAATTATGCTTTAATTTATTTGAAAGAAAAAAATAGAATCTAAAATTTATTTTGATGATTTATTTAATTATATTTTAATTTATTTGAAAAAGAAAAATAGAATCCAAAATTTATTTTGATGATTTATTTAATTATGTTTTCATTTATTTGAAAGAGAAAATATAATCAAAATTTATTTTGTTCCATTATTTCTCACCTAAACTTTTATCCTAAATGTTGTTTGAATGTATTTAATATTTGCTTAAATCAGGAGTTCATTTCAACCCAAAAATAATGCCCAAACCAGAGATTCAAACAGCTCAGAACAAAGGTTCAAACAGCCCAGCACAACAGCAGGCCAAAAGATTCAAACAACCCAGCACTGTAGCAGGCCAAAAGGTTCAAACAGCCCAGCACAATAGCAAACCAAAAGGTTCAAGTGGAAGATATTCAAATTAGTAATGATGGAGTGGAAGATATTCAAATGAATTCAACGGTTATAAACGACTATAAATTCAAATGAATACAATGGCTATAAACGGTTATAAGTTTCATTATATATACCAAAACCTCTAATGTAACACAAGTTACAAAAAAAATCAGAAAATATTCTTTAATCTAAAATCACTTTCATCTATTCTCTGAAATTTTTTTTGAGAAGTGTTCTTCAATTTTTGTTTACATCCTCTCTCAGAAATTATACATTAAGTCGTATAGCTTTAAGCCCATCTTTCTTGTGTGAGGTTTATAGAAAAACTAGAGTTTCATTTTTACATCTATCTTTGAGAGATAATTCTTGTAGCTTTCTGTGAAAGCAAAAACACATTCTTTTCCACCTTATAAGAGTGTAGTACACTCAGTGTTCTTAACTTAGAAAGTCTGTGCAAAATCTATGGAGGATTGCTTCATCTGTGAAAAGGTTGCTAGCACCCTCTGAAGCTAGAGTATAGTGAAAAATCTCAAGTGAAGCTTGAGGAGTAGACGTAGGCCGAGTTGAAACCGAACCACTATAAATTTGTTTGCCTCTCTCTCCCTTATCTCTTTAATTTATTTAAATTGTCATAGCTATATTTCATATTTTTATTGTGCTAAAATCATTAATTGATATAGTTGTTAGAACACTTGTTTTAATTATTTTTATTTCATTAACTATATTTATCTATTGTGCTAGTAATAATTTTTATTAGGGTATCATTAATTTTTAATTGTAAAACCTAATTCATCCCCCCCTCTTAGGTTGTCTTTTGGGTAATATAAACTTTAAGTTACACACGTCACTATGCACTAAGTCCAATGGCTCTAAACTTCTTTCAATGGAATGAAACGAAGATCTTGTCAACTTCGCTTCAACACAACTTTCACACTTGTGTTTTAGATTAATCTTAAAAGATGGTATGAGATCTAACTTGATTAATCTACGCAAATATTCAAAGTTCACATGTCCTAGTCTACCATGCCACAAATTGGAAGACTCAAGCATATAAGCAAAGAAGATGCATCTTTATTCATCTTTGGGATAAGAGTCATTACATTGAGTTTAAACATACCCCCTAACATATATCCCTTGCCCATATACACTCCGCTCTTGGTCAGAACGACCTTATCGGACTCGAAGACCATGCGAAAACCATGTTTGCTGAGAAGAGACCATGAGACAAGATTCTTACGAATGTCCGGAATATACAGGGCTTCATTCAAGATCAGCTCATTTCTTGAGGTCAACTTTAGAACCACCTTTCCCTTCCCCGCAACAATTGAGGTAGCAGAATTCCCCATAAACAACTTCTTGCTGTTTGTGACCGACTCAAAGTTGTAAACAACTTCTTCTCGGAACAGATGTGGCATGTAGCCCCAGTATCAATCCACCATTCTCTTGGGTTTGAACCCACCATATTCACTTCAGAGATAATGGTAGACAAGTGCATGTCATCTTCATCATGGGAGTGCTCTTACATATCTGCCTTGTGTAACAACTCGAAAATTTAAGTTGTCCCTTAAATTTTATACTAGTATTATGGTTGTATGTGATGATATATTATTAAATAAATAATAATAAATACAGAATCTAATTTGGCATTGGATTATCAAATGTGGGATTAATTATGGATTATTATCTGGGGCCAAATTAACAGAAATATGGAATTATAATACTAGTTGGGCCAAATTAAAGTTAAAAATAGTAAATAAATAAATATAAAAGTAAGAGTAAATAAATAATAATAATAATGATTAAATACTTCTCACTGAAAAATATTTATCAATGTTTTTTTAAGTTATACTTCTTACTTACTTCTTATGTGCTTTCGCATCCTTTTGGTATCAGAGCCAAGTTGCTGTTGATTTCAATTGCTTATTGAATTGTTAATTCTGCTTAATCTATCTTTATTCTGTTGTGTAATTGCCTTCAGTCATCTTAATCTGGCACTAAATCTATCTGTGTCTTTCCACCTTGCCAGTAGCCACCCAACATTCGTCCCTTGTCCAGAGTAAGTCCTTAGGGTTAGGCAGTGTCGGACAATTAGGGGTCTCCCGGAAAGGGTATGTGTGAACACATGGTATGTGAAACCACGATAAGTTTAGACAATGTATTAAGATTCCTATAAGTCATTTACACAGTCAGAATCATGAGTCGATTATTTCGAAGTAACTCTTTAGTCAGCTCTAGATCCACAACTCTAGCCCCTATACCTAATCCAGGTATAGTTATAAACAAAAAAGAAATAGAAATACAAAATGATAAAATTGATTTATGCTGGAACATACCACAATTACAAATTAAAGAAATTTATCACACTACTTTTATGCAATCTACTTTTAAAGTCAATCTTCATATTAAAACCTTAGAACAAGTTTATGCTTTAGAAAAACCTAGAGAAACATGCCAATTATTATATGCTAATATTATTAAACGACATTTAAAAACTAGTCATAATTTTATTCACTTAGGATTAATTCAAGTAGGTGTTAAACCATTAACTCTACAAGGTAAAAATACTTCAGTTTTATTATGCTTAAGAGATGCTCGATTTATTGATTATAATGATAGTTTAATGGGAATGATGGAAACTGGTCTTCATAAAGGACCTGTCCATTTTAATTGTTTTCCTGATTTTACACTTAGTCTTAGGGATCCTCACATCTTAGATGCTTTAACTTTGAATATTCAGTTAAATGGTTCTTTTACAAATATGAAAGAAAAAGTACATAATATTGCTTTAATTTATCGTGTTTATTATAAATGTATTAAAACTAATTTAAATGTACAAGCCCTTCATAAGAGTCCAAAAGATAAAACCTTACTTATTCAAAGTAGTAGTAATGATACTAATATTAATATTCCCAAAATAATTGAATGGAAAGAAATAACTCTTCCTGATCAATGGATCACAGTCAATGAAAATTACACTGCAAATAAAAAACAATCTACTAGTCAAGATATCCAAGATATTCAACAATTTACTGATGGATCTGTTCGAATCAAATTTAATCGACCTAGTCAATCCTCTAGACATAGTACTTCCAGTATACCGACTGACACTGAAACCGACGATGAAATATTTCATACAACTTTATTTCGAAAAAATAGTCAAATTCATTTAGGACAAACTTCCCATAGCAAAATGCAAGGAATAAACAATTTTACCACTTCCCAAATTAGTAAACCTGTTTATTCTACTCACACACATCTTCAAGAAAAAGACACTGAGTCTCAAGACTCACCAACTCAAACTGATTTTGAAGTTATACCACCAGTTAATCCCCAATTATTAACCATTAGTAAAGCATTTACTCCTGATCTTGATAAATTACATATTGAATTTAAATCTAAAAGTAATAAAACTAAACGTCATGATTATCGACATAAATATGATACTAGCCAACAATAAAAAATTACTCATAAATGACACAAATTTATGACTGAACATAATCTAGAAGTTCCTTTCTTCGAATATTTAGAAAACTATTATAAAAAGATTGACACAATTACTAAAACTAAATGGAAAACTTCTCGTAATACTACTATTAGTTCTAGTCACCCTTCTTTGGAAACTATTATCATCGAACATCAAGGCTCTGTTATTCATGCCTCTCCTTTTAAGTTAGCTGGTACTGAACCTGAATTAAAGAAAGTCATTGAACAAAATAATTACACCAATCAATGTTTAAAAACAATTGGTAAACAATTAGACAAAATAAAAACTAACTTTGATGATTATTTTGCTAACCATTCTTCTACTAAACAACCACTTGAAAAACCTTTACTTTCTTTACCTAGTAATCGTTCTAAACGGGATAGTTTAGTCACCCAAGATGTTTCCACCGTTAAGGTTATTGAACAATTATTTAATAAATTAGCCACTCCTTCTGCTAGTAAAGAATCTCCCTCTAATGGCAAAGGTCTTATTGTCCTCAGTCAGCAACCTCCCTTAGATAGTCACTTTGAATCATCAAATGATGACATTAATCTTTTAGCACACCAATTCCAATCTACTAATCTTAATCGTATCACTTATCCTAAAGTCAATCCCACCACTCTTACTAAAAATTGGTATACACGACCCACTCCACCTGATCTCCAATATGAAGAAACTAATCTTAGTAATCAGTTTTCTGTCTCTGCTAAAAAACTATACGAATGGAATATTGATGGCCTTAGTGAAGACCAAATACTTCAAAAATTAAATCATTTATCCATGGTTGCTAATAGTTACCTTAGTAATTACCCTGATTACACTCAACCTGAAATTGTTTCCTTAATTACCTCTGGTTTTACCGGTATGCTCAAATCTTGGTGGAAAAATATCTCATTGAAGAACAACGCGAATCAATCTTACATGCTAGTCAAAAAGATGAAAATGATCTTCCTATCTTTGATGAAACTATTGGTTATTATAAACTTGATGGTATTAATACATTAATCTACACAATAGTCAGACAGTTTATTGGAACTCCTACTAATATATATTCTCGCATACATGATCAACTTAGTAATCTTACCTGCCCTACATTAAGTGATTTTCGATGGTACAAAGATGTCTTTACCTCACGTGTCATGCTTAGAGAAGATTGTACTAAGTCATTTTGGAAACAAAAATTTATTAATGGATTACCTCGCCTTTTTGCCCATAAAATTAGAGATGTCCTTGGTCAACCTACTGGTATAATTGAATATGATCATTTAACCTATGGTGATATCATTAGCACTATTCAAAAAGAAGGTATTAAAATGTGCATAGATCTTAAACTTAGTCAAAAAGCTGCTAAAGATAAACATAAAGCTAAATATGAATTAGGAAATTTCTGTGAACAATATGATTTACCCCCTGTTGCACCTTCTAAGAGAAAGTCACACAAACATAGACACTTTTGTCAGAAATCAAGTTATAAAAATAAAAATCATTATACTAAGTATAATTCCCCTGACAAATATTATTATGAAAAACCCAATACTCGTAAACATAAATCATCTAAAAATAAATACTTTAAAAAGTCAAAATCTAAATCACCTACTGATATTACTTGTTATAACTGTGGTAAAAATGGTCATTATTCTAATAAATGTAAAGAAAAACAAAAACTAAAAGTAAAAGATAAGGTTAATCAATTGCAAATCAATGATGAATCTAAAACTCAATTATTTGAAATCTTCCAATTAAATCAATCTTCTAATAATCCCCATACCAACTCTAGTAATTCTAGTAATTCATCCCCATACCATTCACCTAGTGATAATACTGATAATGATATTGAATTAGGATGTAATGACACTTGTTGTAAACCAGTCAAACAACTTACTGTTCTTACCAAACAACAACAACAAGAAGAAATTTTTTTAATAGATTTAATTAGTAAATTAGAAGATCCGGATTTAAAACAGAAATATACTGACAAATTAAAATCTTTATTACTAAACAAAGATACTAAACCAAAGCATGATAAACCCATTATTAGTTTAACAAAAACTTTAAACAGATTTAAAAATAAACAAAAAGAAATTAATCAAATTAAACAGATTATTAAAGATTTACAACGAAAAGACAAAACATTAGCAGAAGAAATTAATCTATTAAAAATTAATAAAAGCTTAGATCATTTCAAAGAAGATGATGCAATCTCCTCCAGTGAATCTGAACATACTCATCCTGATAATATTCTATTTGATAATAGGTCACACCAATCAGATACCCCTGAAAATCCTGAAGATAAAAGATTGAATCTTATTACCAAAATTAATATTCAAAAATGGCACTCCAAAATTAAACTAGTTATCAGTGATTTTGAATTAGAAGTCATAGCTTTAATAGATGCTGGTATTGATCTTAATTGCATCCAAGAAGGTTTACTCCCTATTAAATATTATCATAAAACTGGTGAACAATTAATATCTGCTAATGGTAGTAAAATGCATATCAAATATAAATTATCCAAAGTCCATATTTGTCAAAACAATGTCTGTTTTAAAACATTCTTTGTTCTAGTTAGAAATATGACTGATAAAGTTATTTTAGGAACACCATTTATCTTTTTACTTTATCCATTTACTACTTCTACCCACAGCATAACGACTCATGTTTTTGGTCAACCAGTAACCTTTAAATTTTTTATCTCCTCCTGAAGTTAAAGAATTAAATCAATTAAAAGATTGTTCTATTTCTCAATCCATTAATCGATTAACCAGACAGTTACGTTTCCTCAAAGAAGAAGTAAATTATAAATGCATTGAAAGTCAATTAACTTATCCCATTCTTATTTCTCAAATTGAAGATTTTAAGGAAAAATTAGAATCAAATGTTTGTTCAACTTTCCCAACTGCTTTTTGGCATAGGAAAAAACATGTAGTCACCTTACCTTATATTAAGCATTTTGATAAAAAACATATTCCTACTAAATCTTGACGTATTCAAATGAATCACGAACTAGTTGAAATGTGTAAGATAGAAATAAATGAATTATTAAAAAATAAAATTATTAGTCATAGCAAGTCACCATGGTCTTGTCTTGCTTTTTATTTTAATAAAAATGTTGAATTAGAACGCGGCATTCCTCGTGTAACAACCCTCATTTTGACTTCGTCATACTTGCATACATTTATGGATGATCTTGTTTTAATATGTGCATTTGCAAATCTTGTCTTGTTTTGCTTGAATGATTGGTTGCATGCTTTGTTCTCGTCTGGTGCGTTGCCGAGGTCATCTTAAGCCTAGACACCTTCGAGACCTTTGTCACTTAGAACTATCTTGGAATCCTGTTGGTTGACCTCCATCTTCACCCTGGCATATTGGCCGAGATGCGCGTCGCCTAGGCCGATATGTGCATCATCTGAGCCGAGATGTTAATATCTAGGCGTTCTAGATCCTTGATCCTTGCATGAATGATTTTGTTCCTGGAATGGTATGACCTAGACCGAGGTGTGGCGTATCTAGGCCAAGGTGTGGCACAGTTTAGTCAAGTGTTGTCCTTCCAAGCCGATGTCCTTGCCCCTTGATTGCCGGAGTCTTGTTGTTAGCCGATGTCGTTACTTGCCGGTGTGTTCTTGCCGCCTAGCTTGTTGAGTACACTTTGTCTTGGTCTTGTCTTGTCATGTCAGTCACCTTTTTGGATAGAGCCAATCAGCCGATGCCACATGTCCCGGCAGAGGGATTAAGTCAGTGATTGTTGTGAGGAACATATCTTTTTGTATCAATCTTGCCATTTAGAGAGAGAAACTCTAGGAAGAAGAAGGAGGAATTTGAGCTAGAGAAAGTGAACTTCCAAGCTTGATCGTTGGAGCTTGAGCCGTTAGATTCGAGTTTTGAGGTTAGAATCTTGACCTATTCTTGTTGTTCTTATTGACCATCTAGCTGCATTGCACGATCGAACTTGTTCGGCACGTCATGCATTGATTTAAAGTTGGTTTTAGAAAGAGAAAATGGTTTTCATGTGTTCTTGAAGAAAAGCCTCGTTTGATCCGAAAGTTTGTACTAAGGCTCATGGTTTTTGTGTTTGTTTTGATAAGATCCTTATGTATGGGTACCCAGGTCCACGTTTTTGGATTCATAGCATGAAATCTTAGCTTTCGCTATAGCAAGTTTTGATCTTTGCATTCGTCTTCCTCGTGTTCATGTTCTTCACGCTCTTCATGCTCATGTTCTTCATGTTGTCAAGAGGGAAACCCAGTTTTTTCCGACTTCGCTTTTGAATGTGGCCGTCGAGGCCACACCTCGGCAAGAAGGTGTGGGACCTCGGCTTAGACCTGGTAGTTGCCCAGCGTGTTTTTCCAAAAAAATAAGAAACTGTGTTTTGGTTTGATTTGACTTAGTTTTGAAGAATGCCGAGGTCATTTGCATATATGCTAGACTTGTTTTGAGTAGTGCATTCAATGGACTTTGCCATGTGTTTGTAGGACTTGGACTTGCTTTGACCCCAACGTTTGAAGAACCAATGTGAGTGGTATTTTTAATAAAGCTATGTTATACGTTTTGATAAAGACTTTGTTTTGCTTTGTTTTGAAAGTGTTTGTTAAGCATGAATAATTGTCCTGTTTTGTATATCAAGTATGATCTTGTCTTGATGACTTTCTCGGAAAGTCCCTTATGCTGGAGGACTCTAAACGTTCGCAACACATCTCGTTTGAAAGTTCCTTGTGCTGGAGAACTCTAAACTTTCGCAGCACATCTCGTTTTGGAAGTCCCTTGTGCTGGAGGACTCTAAACTTTCGCAGCACATCTCGTTTGAAAGTCCCTTGTGCTGGAGGACTCTAAACTTTCGTAGCACATCTCGTTTTGGAAGTCCCTTGTGCTGGAGGACTCTAAACTTTCACAGCACATCTTGCCTTGAAAGTCCCTTGTGCTAGAGGACTCTAAACTTTTGTAGCACCCTTGTTTGAGATGCCTCTCTTGCTTTGTCTTGTTTTGCCACAGACGGTTTACCGCGTGGATATGTTTGCCGGAATGTTATTGTTTGTAATATGTGGTGCTAGTAAGTACCCCTTGAAACTTTGAAGATTTGTTAGATGGACGAGGTCCATTCCTTGTTATATATAGAGTTTTGTCTTGTATTGTTTTGAAAGGATTTCGGCTATGATTCATGCAAACCCCTTTATTATTTATACCATTCACTAAGTATCCAAGCTCACCTTCTCTATATATATGTAGGTGATGAACAAGAAGGCGGTGACGCCTAGATGTGATTCTGGAGCTTATTTTGGGTTTTTGATTATGTCGGCTTAACCTGTATTATCGTCGGTTGTCTTGAAAATTATGCTTCTCGATTTGTACTTCTTGCATGTTGCATACGTCAGTTTGAGAAGCCTTTTGATCAAGACGTGTGTTTTGTATGATTGTTTTGTCGGCAAGGAAGATGTCGGCAATCTGGCAGACTGTGTTCTTAGACCTGTAATTCTTACAATTTGTTTATGTCGGCTTGTGGAGCCCTTTGCTAATATGTAATACGTAATTTGTACTTTGCATCGTTTGTAATTAAGTTATAACCCATATGTAAATGGTTGCTATCTCATTTGACTTATGCACAGCTCTTATGGACTAATCTGTTTGTATAAATCACTTCCGTACTTGTGAACCCCATATATTTATACTCTGTTGTGTGTGGATTTTGTAAGTTGGCCTTCGGCAATCCCGGATTACTGGCCATCACGGCACCAAACTACTAGGGGCGGTTTGAGGTCGTGACAGAATGGTATCAGAGCACAAGTTCCTTGGTATACGTTATTCACACACTTTGAGTCCTAAAGGGCATAGGATTTCCCCTTAGAAAGATGTTAGGATCGCATCATATTGCTTGCTATGTGATCAAGGTGTGCATCATCTCGGCATGCTTAATTGTCACCTGCCTACGTGATTATTTGTTCGTCTTGTTTAAAAGTCACATTTTGCATACTCATAGCATCATGAGGAGAGGTAGACCTCCAGTTGGCCGAGATCAGTCCAAGGACAGATTGGACAGACTGGAGAGGTTAGTTGAAGGTTTGGCCCACGAGTTAAGGCAGACAAGACAGCAGTATGCTAGTGCTATATCGACTCAGGCCGAGCAGACAAACGGTCGAAATGCAGTCCCATCTTTACCTCTTCCAATACCGCAAGTGCCCCCACAGCCAGCTTTATATGGGGACGGCACGATAGCTCTAATCAGGGAGTTCAAGAAAATGAAGCCACCAAGATTCCAGGGGGGTATAGAACCGATGAAGGCCGAAGCTTGGGTTTTGGAAATAGAAAAGCTGTTTGAGATCTTTCCCAGCACTGACACCCAGAAGGTGACATTAGCAGCTTTTACACTAGATGACGACGCCCGCAGATGGTGGATGATGGTTCGAGAAAGCAATCCAGACTTGACCTGGACCCGATTTTTAGAATTGTTCTACACTAAGCATTTTTCCTTAAGTGTTCGGAATCGCAAGGCTACCGAGTTTCAGACTTTACGCAAGGCAGTAGAACAGTAGCTGAATATGACCGTGCCTTTACCGAGTTGGCAAGGTACGCACCCCACATGGTCAATGATGAATGTTTGAAGGCTAGGAAGTTCGAAAGTGGACTCCGTGGACCGATACAAGATCGGGTTAACATGCTCAACATGCCGACTTATGCCGGAGTGTTGGACAAGGCTATTCTGGCCGAAGCCAACTTGAACAGATACCAGGGTTCGGGAGAGAGCCAGAGGAAGAGGCAGAGTTATGACAATTGCCGAGCACAGTTTGGTACCAAGAAGAAAGCGAACGTCGGCAGTTCAAGCAACCCAAGACGAGAGAGTGGTACTAAGCCGATATGTTCAAGTTATGGGAAGCCACATTTCGGGGTCTGTCGTCGGGCATTTGGGGCTTGTTACGAGTGTGGAGAAGTAGGTCATTTTGTGAGGAACTGTCCAAAAACGAAGGCTGGGGAAAGTAAGAAAGATGAGAATACTTCGGGCTCCGTGCAGAAAGGTAACGCTGGGAAAGGACCGATGAGACAAGGCAGAGTTTTTGCACTAGTACCAGGGGACACTCAAAATGCTGAGACAGTGGCGTCAGGTATGCTTTCAATTTGCTCTCAAAGTGCATATGTATTGATTGATTCGGGTTCTACGTATTCATTCATTTCTGCTAAGTTTGCCGAGAAGATTAATAGGAAACTAGAACCCCTTGACTATGTATTATCTGTGTCTACTCCATCTGGGAGATCTATGAATGTTGCATCCATCTATCGAGCATGTGTTGTTGTGATTGGGAATGTTGAACTGCTAGCTGATTTAATGCCATTGGACATAACTCACTTTGATGTTATATTGGGGATGGATTGGTTAGTGGCAAATCACGCGTCCATAAATTGTGTTTCAAAGAGTGTCACGTTAAAACCCCCAAACCTAGCTGAGGTCACTGTAGACGTCCCCGAACGCCCCGGGAGGAACGAGCTCCCGTTCTGTTCATTTGGGGTCACTACAGCTCGGACTCTTAAAATGTGTCACGGTTCCTAATCTGAACCAAAGAGTCCAAATCTGGCAATTGTTTTGAGAAACTGATTTTTGAAAAAGTAGTGCCAAACATGGACTACTTTGCCAGATACAGAGTCGCCACCTAAATATTTTATTTTGGGAAATTTAGGAAACCCTGACTCGGTGCCAAAAGGCCACGTGTCCGTCATCACCAAAGTTACCTCGGCTCGGGAACTTGGGTACGATTGGGGAAGGTCACTTCGTGAGCACCCCCGCTCGCCCGGTCATAGACCGGCCTCTACTAACCATGATATCAAATTTTGAAAACATTGTGAGTTCTTATTCCGGTTTATTAGCCTAGGTTACTATGTGATGCGCACAGCATATAAGTATAGACCGGGTCGCCCGAATTGGAACAAAACATTTCATGTTTGCCTTTTTCAAAAGAGGTTTTGCTACCCGCAGGTAGGCTTGAAACATTTGATGATTTACTCCAATCCAGATAACCCAACCTTCACCCACAGGAATTCAGGCAGTTATATCAGGTAAGCAAATAGCCTCATGGTAAGCATGCTATCATGGCATTCACTCACACGCATGCAAGGATGCTAAAGCATAAAAACTCACCGAGTACTCCAAGCCAAAATAGACACTTATTAGAGATCATGCATGAATCCTAAGTATACAAAAATGCCTAATGCAACACATGCAAAATGCAACTATAGTAGGCTCGGCTATTCTAAGATGGCATATGAAATGTTACAACTATCATGTATTCAATTTGGAATTGAAAGTACGATGCAGTTAGTATGATGCGCCGAGCCCGGTGCATGCAAAACAGATGAATGATGCAAACATGCTGTCATACTGTATGCTAATTTAAACATACCCTAATCTAACCATCAAAAGCGGATAAATAAAAGGGAGAAAGACGTGGGGTTGGAAGACATACATCACACTCACCCACACTTATTACAGTTGTGCCCTCACTCGGAGAGTCCGAATAAATATACAATCCGAATATTACAGTCCCGAATAAAAGAATATTACAGTCCAAGATATTACAAAATCCTAATTAATTAACAAATTAACTAAGAAAATAAATAAAACTGGCATGCAAGCCAGGGACTGCCTTGCTTCTGATGGATGATGCATGTCCGGGTTGCCTTGCGCGGAAATCCACCGGAATGCCCCAATTAGCCTCTGTTCACACCTGTTCTTGAAGTGCGTGCCAAGCCCCAAAAAGTTGTTGATTCCTGATTTTGCTGTAACAGAGAGCAGGAAAGGGGCATAGCAATGTATTTGCACAGATATATGCATGTCTCGATCCTCGTGCCATCAATCACGCATACCGAGGCATGATGGCCGAGGAGTCGAAATGCACAACTCAATATAGAATGAATGCACATGAAACTACAGCTAAAACCTGACTCCATCATGGATAATCCGGAGTGTCGGTGACTGGGGAATTGAGACACATTCCGTCACTCGGAGTACGAAATGTACCTCGTTTCCCGTGCCCGGGCTAACTCCTATTCCGGACACGATGCAATATGCATGATATGCATGAAATGCAACTAAGATACAATCCTAACATACACAATGCTATGAAATGAGATGCCTCGAAGTGCGTGCACACGGGCATGCAAATCGAGAAAATGACAGAATGCAACGAAAATGAGATGCCTCGAAGTTCGTGCACACGGGCACGCAAACCGAGAAAATGGCAGAATGCAATGAAAATGAGATGCCTCGAAGTGCGTGCACACGGGCACGCAAACCGAGGCGATGGTAAAATGTGATGAAAATGAGAGGCCTCGAAATGCGTGCACACGGGCACGCAAACCGAGGCGATGGTAAAATGTGATGTAATGACATGGAAACATGATATGGACTTATACCAACATGAGTGAGCCTCAGCCACACTCACATAGGATGCCGGCGGATAAAAATGAAGTGCCTTGAAATGCGTGCACATGGACACGCAAACCGAGGCAATGACAAAATGTGATGTAATGACATGGAAACATGATATGGACTTATACCAACATGAGTGAGCCTCAGCCACACTCACATAGGATGCCGGCGGATAAAAATGAAGTGCCTCGAAATGTGTGCACACCGCACGCAAATCGAGGCAATGACAAAATGCGATGCAATGACATGGAAACATGATATGGACTTATACCAACATGAGTGAGCCTCAGCCACACTCACATAGGATGCCGGCGGATAAAAATGAAGTGCCTCAAAATGCGTGCACACGGGCACGCAAACCGAGGCAATGACAAAATGCGATGCAATGACATGGAATGGATGAAAATCATTCTAACAGAATTTCAGCAACAAAATATGGGGGAAAATAGTCCCGAAATGAGGCGAAATGACATGAAATGCAAGGAATTGCCCCGAAATGTAACATTAGGCACCCGAAATGGCCTATAGCTATGCTAAACATGCACAACATGGACATGCAATGCAAAGACAGAAGCTAGACAGTCCCAAAAAAGGCACTTTCACAGTTATAAACATGGCCAAACAGAAAGCATAGGTATGGCAAAAATAGCATGCAAGAATAGGGGCCAAAAGAGGGGTAATGAAGCAAGTGATATAAGCAAAACCCAAACTGAAAAATTTCCTTCTACAACACTGAAGAGGGACTAAAAATATGAATATTTACAGTATATGGCAGCCCCAAAATCAGTATACAAACATGGTAGAAATGTGATGCAAAATGGGGCTCAAAAGGTGCTATAACATGAAGTATGCGAAATAATCACCAAACAGCCAAAGACCCTTGATAAAATATGTAGAATGGGCCAAAATAAGCACTTTTCCAGAACTGTAAAATGGCCAAAAATAAAAGCATGGTAGGCTAACTAAACATGCAAGAATGGGGAATAAAAGAGAGATATAACATGAAGTGACCTATGGAGGTCCCAAACCATGAAAGGACCTAAATGAAACATGAAGTATGGACCAAAATAAGAACTTTTTCAGAACTGTAAAATGGCCAAAAACAAAAGCATGGTAGGCTGCCATTGCATGCAAGAATGGGGAAGAAAAGAGGAGTATAAAGGTAAGTATAACATGGAAGTCCCAAATGGTGTTGAGCCCTTCTTCAATGTTGAAGAGGGGCCCAAAATAAGCCTAATATCAGTTTACAACATGCTCGAAAACAGATTACTCATGAGTCAAAAATAGCATGCAAAATTATGACATATAAGAGGATCAATGAAGCAAGTGTATCATGGAGGGCTCAAACAGGGTTGAGCCCTTAATGAAGAATGAAAATGAGCTCAAAAGAAGGCCCTTTTCAGTTAGGGCCGGAGCTTGAAACAAAAAGCATGGATGACTTGCAAAAGATCCAAGAAAAAAGGGTCAAAGTAAAGAAGTGTTACTCACCCTTGAAGACCAATTCTTTTGTTGCTTCTTGGGCCAAATTTGTTGCCTCTTAGCTGCTGGAATCCCTTTCCTTGCTCTTGAAATGGAGTGGTGATGATAGAGCTTGGTGTTGTAGTGTAAATGGTGGTTAGGGACTTAGAGCTTTTTAAGAAAATGAGAGAGATGAAGATGGAGTTGTGTATGGAGACTTGAAGAAGAATTTTTCTAACCCCAAAATACTACAAGGCTTGCTTGCTATATAGGCCAACAAGGGGGTGTAAAGGTGGGGGAAAAGGAGAGCAAAATTCCCCCACAAAATATCCCCCGGATAAATATCTTGTCTGGGGGATATTGCCCCACAGCTGTAAAGTGCACAGTGCAAGGAACACGGCCGGCCTATTACTTTTGCTGCAGGTGGCCGGCCGGCCACACCCCCTAGCCGGCCGGCTAGGGGTCAAAAGGTCCAATCATATTTTCCGGCCGGCCACCAACTGGTGGGGTACTCCTATGTGTGTACAACACAACCATGTGGTTAAAAGTCCAAGAAAATGGGTCCAAGGGGTTCAACATTAGCTCGGAAAGAGGGGTTCAAAAGGGTCAATTTGAATTACTGGCCGGCCACCTCTTTTTAGGGTCCTCTCATGTGTGTACATCACAGATATGTGGTTCAAAGTTCAAGAAAAAGGGTCCAAGGGGTTCAACATTAGCCCGGAAGTGCGAAAAACGGGCGCCGGAGGGCGTCGGAGGATGTATAACTGGTTGCTGCAACAATTGCTGGCCTCCCACCCTTCAGTGACCTCCCTGGTGATAAAACAGAGGTACCTGCCAAAAATGAACGAAAACCGTTGCAAAACGAATGCTCGGGGACCAAAACGCGCAGTTCGGGGTCCCGAAAATGGGCTGTTAAGCACCGAAAGTGGCGTTCGGCCACGAAGTGGGCTTCTCAGCCCCCAGTGTCCCTCAAAAGGGAGCAAATAGGAAGTATGCCAAAAATCAGAGCAAACGGAGATGGTTAAGCGGTCCCGAACCGAGGCACACGGCCTACGGTCCCGAAAACCGGGAACCGGACTCCGAAATGGGCAAAATGGCCTACGGCCACCAAATGTAGCCTACGGACATTGAGAGATGGTCTACAGGACCTCTCCCTCCCCTCAGGAAAAGAAACAGAGAAAACCGAGTTTGGTTCGCAAACCGAGACAAGGCACAGAAGAGGGTTCGGAAGTCCGGAGGCAGGGCTCACGGCCGCGACTCTGAAACTTCTGAACGAGCACATTATGCAACATCACCGAGCGCTCAATCGGTGACGTCTGAGTCTTAAGGTCGGTCAAAAAATGGGGTGTCTACGGTCACGTTTCAAGGAAAAGGGGTAGTATCCCACCTTACTTAATTTCATCCATGAAAGCCTATAGATTGATCCACAAAGGGTGTCAAGGTTATCTGTGTAGCATACTAAATAATTTGAATGGGAGTGTTGAGTTAGCCGATGTCCTAGTGGTTAATGAATTCCCCGACGTCTTCCCAAATGATTTGCCTGGCCGCTTAGTCGATAGAGAGGTAGAGTTTACTGTGGATATCATGCCTGGAACCCAGCCCATCTCTAAAACACCTTATAGGATGGCCCCCGCCGAGCTTAAGGAATTGAAACTCTAACTACAAGAGTTGCTAGATAAGGGTTTTATTAGGCCGAGCACTTCACCTTGGGGAGCACCCGTCTTGTTTGTTAAGAAGAAGGATGGTACGCTTCGTCTTTGTATTGACTATCGGGAGTTGAATAAGGTAACCATTAAGAATAAGTACCCGTTGCCGAGGATAGACGATTTGTTCGATCAGTTGCATGGAGCACGAGTCTTTTCCAAAATTGACCTTAGATCGGGCTACCATCAGCTTAAAGTCAAAGCCGAGGATGTCGAGAAGACCGCTTTTCGGACGAGGTATGGCCACTACGAGTTTTTAGTGATGCCTTTTGGAGTAACCAATGCCCCTGCAGCCTTTATGGATTTGATGAACAGAGTCTTTAAGCCATATCTAGATGAGTTTGTGGTTGTCTTCATCGATGACATATTGATCTACTCTAAGAGTAAAGCCGAACACGAGGAGCATTTGAGACTTACCTTACAGACTTTGAGAGATCAGAAATTGTATGCTAAATTTAACAAGTGTGAGTTTTGGCTTTCCACTATTTCATTTTTGGGCCATGTGATTGATGAAGAGGGTATTTCGGTCGATCCTAGCAAAATTGAAGCTGTTGTGAATTGGTCGAGGCCGACTAATGTGTCCGAGGTTCGTAGTTTTCTGGGATTGGCTGGTTATTACAGAAAATTCGTAAAGGATTTCTCAAGGATTGCGATTCCGTTGACACAACTGACTAAGAAGGGAGTGGCTTATGAATGGACTAAGGATAGAGAAGCAGCTTTCCAGGAGTTGAAGACAAGATTAGTCGCAGCACCAATTCTTGTACTACTATCAGGTAATGAAGAGTTTCATGTCTACAGTGATGCTTCGCATAAGGGTCTGGGTTGTGTATTAATGCAAAAAGGTAAGGTTATAGCATATGCCTCTCGTCAGTTGAAGCCACATGAAAAGAACTATCCCACCCATGATTTAGAATTAGTAGCCGTGGTATTTGCTTTGAAGATTTGGCGCCACTATTTGTATGGAGCTTCTTGTCAGGTTTTCACAGATCATAAAAGCTTGAAGTACTTGTTCACTCAGAAGGAATTGAATATGAGGCAGAGAAGATGGCTTGAGTTGTTGAAAGATTATGATATGCAGATCCAATATCATCCAAGTAAAGCTAACACCGTGGCCGACGCTTTGAGCAGAAAGATGGTTGGAAATTTGGCATGTCTAACCGCAATCTTAGTGGAGCCGACTATTGTTGAGGAAGTAAAGACAAGACAGATGGAGGACGAATTCTTGAAGAAAGTAGCCGATGAGATCATCACAAAGTCGAGATCAGGGTACACCATAGAAAATCAAGTGCTTAAGTTTGAGGGAAGATTGTGTGTGGCTGACATCCCAGATTTGAAAAGAAAAATTTTGCAGGAAGCTCATGGTTCCAAGTTTGCTGTTCACCCTGGGAACACAAAGATGTATCAGGATGTGAAGCAGACGTTTTGGTGGCCGAATATGAAAGGAGGGATAGCCGAGTTCGTGTCGCAGTGCCTGTATTGTCAACAAGTGAAAGCAGAACATCAAAGGCCAGTAGGACTTCTTCAACCCTTACCGATTCCTGAGTGGAAATGGGAGCACATCTCCATGGACTTTGTGGTTGGATTGCCGAAGACACAAAAGGGTATGGATTCGATTTGGGTCATTGTGGATAGACTAACTAAGTCAGCACACTTCTTGCCTATTAAGACCACCTTCAACGCCGATAAACTTGCTTTGTTGTATGTGAATGAGATTGTTAGACTTCATGGAGTGCCGATGTTAATTGTGTCAGACCGAGACCCGAAGTTGGTTTCCAGATTTTGGCAAAGCCTACAAAGAGCTTTTGGAGCCGAGTTGAGGTTTAGCATAGCTTTTCATCCCCAAACTGGTGGGCAAACAGAGAGGACGATTCAGACACTTGAAGATATGCTTAGACTATGTGTATTGGACTTCCAAGGAAGTTGGGGAGTACATTTTCCTTTGGTGGAATTTACCTACAACAACAGCTATCAAGCTAGCATTGGCATGGCGCCGTATGAGGCACTGTATGGAAGAAAGTGCAGGTTGCCGATATGTTGGACCGAGGTAGGAGACAAAGCTCTGCTTGGTCCCGAGCTAATTCAAGTAACAGCTGAGAAGATTAAGCTCGTTCAGCAAAGAATCAAAACCGCACAGAGTCGACAGAAGAGTTATGCCAACCAAAGAAGAAGAGAGTTAGAATTTGAAGTCGGGGACCACGTGTTCCTAAAGATTTCGCCGATGAAAGGAGTTACAAGATTTGGGAAGAAGGGTAAGTTATCACCCCGTTACATCGGGCCTTTTGAAATTCTTGAGAAGGTTAACCTCGCTGCCTCCAAACTTGCTTTGCCGCCAGGATTGAGCCAAGTCCATAATGTATTTCATGTTTCGATGTTGAGGAAATATATTCGAGATCTGTTACATGTGATCGACTATTTCAGAATTGTAATTAATGAAGATTTAGGCTACAAAGAGAAGCCGATACGGATTGTCTATAGGCAAGTGAAACAGTTGAGAAGCAAGTCGATACCAATGGTGAAAGTTGAATGGAAGGAGCATTATGGAGAGGATGCTACATGGGAAATAGAAGAGGAAATAAAAGTCCGACATCCAAAATTATTTTTGGAACAAGGTAGCTCAAGTTTGGGGACCAAACTTCTTTAAGGGGGGTAGGATGTAACAACCCTCATTTTGACTTAGTCATACTTGCATACATTTATGGATGATCTTGTTTTAATATGTTCATTTGCAAATCTTGTCTTGTTTTGCTTGAATGATTGGTTGCATGCTTTGTTCTCGTCTGGTGCGTTGCCGAGGTCATCTTAAGCCTAGACACCTTCGAGACCTTTGTCACTTAGAACTATCTTGGAACCCCGTTGGTTGACCTCCATCTTCACCCTGGCATATTGGCCGAGATGCGCGTCGCCTAGGCTGATATGTGCATCATCTGGGCCGAGATGTTAATATCTAGGCGTTCTAGATCCTTGATCCTTGCATGAATGATTTTGTTCCTGGAATGGTATGACCTAGACCGAGGTGTGGCGCATTTAGGCCAAGGTGTGGCGCAGTTTAGTCAAGTGTTGTCCTTCCAAGCCGATGTCCTTGCCCCTTGATTGCCGGAGTCTTGTTGTTAGCCGATGTCGTTACTTGCCGGTGTGTTCTTGCCGCCTAGCTTGTTGAGTACACTTTGTCTTGGTCTTGTCTTGTCATGTCAGTCACCTTTTTGGATAGAGCCAATCAGCCGATGCCACGTGTCCCGGCAGAGGGATTAAGTCAGTGATTGTCGTGAGGAACATATCTTTTTGTATCAATCTTGCCTTTTAGAGAGAGAAACTCTAGGAAGAAGAAGGAGGAATTTGAGCTAGAGAAAGTGAACTTCCAAGCTTGATCGTTGGAGCTTGAGCCGTTAGATTCGAGCTTTGAGGTTAGAATCTTGACCTATTCTTGTTGTTCTTATTAACCATCTAGCTGCATTGCATGATCGAACCTGTTCGGCACATCATGCATTGATTTAAAGTTGGTTTTAGAAAGAGAAAATGGTTTTCATGTGTGCATTGCACGATCGAACCTGTTCGGCACATCATGCATTGATTTAAAGTTGGTTTTAGAAAGAGAAAATGGTTTTCATGTGTTCTTGAAGAAAAACCTCGTTTGATCCGAAAGTTTGCACTAAAGCTCATGTTTTTGTGTTTGTTTTGATAAGATCCTTGTGTATGGGTACCCAGGTCCACGTTTTTGGATTCATAGCATGAAATCTTAGCTTTCGCTATAGCAAGTTTTGATCTTTGCATTCGTCTTCCTCGTGTTCATGTTCTTCACGCTCTTCATGCTCATGTTCTTCATGTTGTCAAGAGGGAAACCCAGTTTTTCCCGACTTCGCTTTTGAATGTGGCCGTCGAGGCCACACCTCGGCAAGAAGGTGTGGGACCTCGGCCTAGACCTGGTAGTTGCCCAGCGTGTTTTTCCAAAAAAATAAGAAACTGTGTTTTGGTTTGATTTGACTTAGTTTTGAAGAATGCCGAGGTCATTTGCATATATGCTAGACTTGTTTTGAGTAGTGCATTCAATGGACTTTGCCATGTATATGTAGGACTTGGACTTGCTTTGACCCCAATGTTTGAAGAACCAATGTGAGTGGTATTTTTAATAAAGCTATGTTATACGTTTTGATAAAGACTTTGTTTTGCTTTGTTTTGAAAGTGTTTGTTAAGCATGAATAATTGTCCTGTATTGTATATCAAGTATGATATTTTCTTGATGACCTTCTCGGAAAGTCCCTTATGCTGGAGGACTCTAAACTTTCGCAGCACATCTCGTTTGAAAGTCCCTTGTGCTGGAGGACTCTAAACTTTCGCAGCACATCTCGTTTTGGAAGTCCCTTGTGCTGGAGGACTCTAAACTTTCGCAGCACATCTTGCCTTGAAAGTCCCTTGTGCTAGAGGACTCTAAACTTTTGTAGCACCCTTGTTTGAGATGCCTCTCTTGCTTTGTCTTGTTTTGCCACAGACGGTTTACCGCGTGGATATGTTTGCCGGAATGTTATTGTTTGTAATATGTGGTGCTAGTAAGTACCCCTTGAAACTTTGAAGATTTGTTAGATGGACGAGGTCCATTCCTTGTTATATATAGAGTTTTGTCTTGTATTGTTTTGAAAGGATTTCGGCTATGATTCATGCAAACCCCTTTATTATTTATACCATTCACTGAGTATCCAAACTCACCCTCTCTATATATATGTAGGTGATGAACAAGAAGGCGGTGACGCCTAGATATGATTCTGGAACTTATTTTGGGTTTTTGATTATGTCGGCTTAATCTGTATTATCGTCGGCAGTCTTGAAAATTATGCTTCTCGATTTGTACTGCTTGCATGCTGCATACGTCGGCTTGAGAAGCATTTTGATCAAGACGTGTGTTTTGTATGATTGTTATGTCGGCAAGGAAGATGTCAGCAATCTGGCAGACTGTGTTCTTAGACCTGTAATTCTTACAATTTGTTTATGTCGGCTTGTGGAGCCCTTTGCTAATATGTAAAACGTAATTTGTACTTTGCTTTGTTTGTAATTAAGTTATAACCCATATGTAAATGGTTGCTATCTCATTTGACTTATGCACAGCTCTTATGGACTAATCTGTTTGTATAAATCGCTTCTGTACTTGTGAGCCCCATATATTTATACTCTGTTGTGTGTGGATTTTGTAAGTTGGCCTTCGGTAATCCCGGATTACTGGCCATCACGGAACCAAACTACTCGTGGCGGTTTGGGGTCGTGACACCTCGCTTAGTTATTAATTATAAACCGTTAAATAAAGTTTTAGAATGGATTCGTTATCCAATTCCTAATAAAAAAGATTAAATTAAAAGACTTAGTCAAGCAGTCATTTTTAGTAAATTTGATTTAAAAAGTGAATTTTGGCAAATACAAATTCATCATAGTGATAGATATAAAACTGCCTTTACTACCCCATTTGGTCATTATGAATGGAATGTTATGCCTTTTAGATTAAAAAATGCTCCTAGTGAATTCCAACATATAATGAATGATATTTTTATTCTCTTTAGTCATTTTTCCATAGTTTATATAGATGATATTCTTATTTTCTCCAAGTCTTTTAGTGAACATTGGAAACATCTTACTGCTTTCTTTTATACCATTAAAAGTCATGGTTTAGTCATCTCTGCTCCTAAGATTAAATTATTCCAAACCAAAGTCAGATTTCTAGGATATAATATCCACCAGAATACCATTCTATCTATTAGTCGCTCTATTGAATTTGCTTCTAAGTTTCCGGATGAAATCTTAGATAAAACTCAGTTACAAAGATTTTTAGGTTCCCTTAATTATATTGCTGAATTCTACCAAGACCTTAGGAAAACCTGCCAACCCCTATTTGATCGGTTAAAGAATAATCCCCCTCCTTAGTCTCCTACTCATACTGCTATTGTTCAAAAAGTCAAGCAGTATGTCAAAACTTTGCCTCGTCTTGGTATTCATACTGAGAATTCATTCAAAATTATTCAAACTGATGCCTTCGATATTGGCTATGGTGGCATCCTTCTTTAGAAAGTCACTACTCAGTCATCTGAACAAATTGTCCATTTTCACTCTGGTGTCTGGAATAAAGCACAGAAAAATTATAGTACTATTAAAAAAGAAATTTTATCTACTGTTTCATGTATTAGTAAATTTCAAGATGATATTTTAAATTAAAAATTTTTACTTCGTGTTGATTGCAAATATGATAAATATGTTTTAAAAAAGATGTTCAAAATCTTGCTAGTAAACAGATTTTTTCCCGTTGGCAATCTATTTTAAGTATTTTTTATTTTGATATTATCAATATTTGTGGTAGTCAAAATTCTATCCTTGATTTTCTTACCCGCGAATTTTTATAGGGTGGATAGTGAGTGTAGTGAGTGAGTGCCTCATGCCAATTTCTCATATTGCTTACCATAAACACCAAATTAAATACTATAAATCCCTAGTTAAACACACTGCTTCTCGCCTTGCCTACCTTAAGTCCAATTATCCATCTACTCAGCGTGCTCAATAAATTCAATTTCATCATATTAAGGCTCAACGACAACAACTTGCACATTATATTAATTGTTTACATTCTCATACTGATCAATTAGATATCCTCAGTGGATGCGGATTGTCTTTTCTACTGCTCCAGATGTCTCGTACTACACGATCCAACAACAAGGCCATTGTGCCGACCAGTCAACCTGCTTTACCACCTGTTGAGTCAGCAAACCGTTACCAAATTCTTCGTCAATTTCCTAAACCAAGTTCTTATTCCCCTGCTCTTGCTGTTGATCCTTTTACTCCATCTCAATCTATAGTAGTCACCCATTTTCCTGTTAATCCAGTCAAATCTCCCGGATCAGACTATATAAAAACCCAGTCATATAATTTGTTTTTCAAAAAACCTATTCACCATAGAAATGTGTCTACTGTCCTTGATCTAGTCAAATCTTACTTCCCTCCTGGATGGCATTTTATTTCTCTCCATCCAGATAAGTCCATTGCCTTCTATAAGGATATTCTTTATCATCACCAGTCAATTAATATTAAACCAATTACTGATTGCACTTACACTAGTAAAGTCCTTTATCATTCACTATATATTCTTAATATAGTCAGTCTTGCTAAATGGGGTTTGCCTGATTAACTCCGTGATTTACCTGGTCATAACATCCAGTATAGTTACTATGACTATATGGATGCCTGGTTCAAAGTCCTCCTGTATCAAAATGAGTCAAATAGTCATTTTTGGTTCCTTGAATTTGATCATCATTTTAAGTCAGAACTACCAACCTGGTTCCTCTGTTGGTGGTCACTACATGGTGCTAATGTCCACATATTACCTGCTTAATTAAAAGAAAAAATCCATTATTTTGGTTTTGTTTTTAAAATGAGTCACCAACAAAGTCAAGTCCCTCTCCTGCTCATATTCATCATCAAATACAAGGTGCCAAGGATCTTTAAATGGCACTATGCTCTCAATGATAACATAGTCATCCGAGAACACTCAGTCAAGTGGTGGTATAATTTCAAGACCTACCGCATTATTGAACAAATTGAACAAGAGTTCCCAGTTAATATTTGTAGACACCCCATTTTTGACCGTCCTCAAGACTTGGACGTCACCGTTTGAACACTCGGTGATCATCCATGATTGTGTTCGTTTGGAGTTCCCGGAGGTCTCGGCTCGCGCGCCTTGCCTCAGGATCCCCGAACTCGATTGTTTAGTGTCTGGTTTTGCACCAAACACTTTTGTTTTGCCTTAGAGGGACAGGGAATGCCTTGTGAGACATCCCCATACGCCACCGGCAGTGGCTGGAGGCCACCGGCTGGTCTTTTTCTTCCATCGGCACTTTTGTTTGCCGGTCGGCACACTTTATTGTCGGTCGGCACTATTTTTTGCCGGAATAGCATTTTTGGGCAGCCGACCACTGTTCATCCACTTTATGGAGATATTTTGTGACAGCTGTGATAGCTGGCACCAACTCCTTTCCCCTCCATACACGTGTATGGAGGGATTTCCCTCTAGCCAAGCTTGTTGAATAAGCTTTGCAAGAGGGAGTCCTATAAGAGAGGGGCTTTCCTCTTGGTTCTAGGTTAGAAAAACAGAAGCAAAAATCAGCCTTTAGAGATATAGATACATATTATCTCTATACCTCTCTCCCTCTCCCTTCTTGTGTGTGTTTCTTGGCCCAAAAGGTGTGTTTTACCTTACTTTTGCACCATTACACACACCATTACACCTTAGTTCGAGATTGAGGGACTTGGAGGAGTTGTTTCTTGAGTTTTGGACTGGTTTTGATCCAAAGAAGGAGGTTAGACCATTTGTTCTTCAAAGATTCTTCAAGGGTGAGCATCTTCCCTTTTATTCCCCAAACTTGCATTGGTTTTCTACCTATTTTGTTTATTTTTTTGGCTCTTGTGTATAACATAAAAAAGGCTCATATTTTCCTACTCTAACACTTTCATTAAGGTCACTTTGTGGTTAGATTGCAAACTCACCCTCATAGGCCTTGTTTGGTCTATTTTGGTGCCTCTTTGATAAGGTTTTGTTCACTTCAGCATTTTGATCTTTTCATCACTAAAAATCAGTGTATTTTAGTGTCAAAAAAGTTGGTTTGAAGTCTTGCATAGGGGAGGGACACCCCTCTCCCTTTATGGTTTTGTTTCCTTGCTTTTTGGGCTCAAGAGGATAGCATGTGTGCTTGTTGTTTCTTGGCTTCATTTCAGCATTTTTTAGGCATCTTAGGTCATATATAATCTCTGTTTTTGGTCAAATTTGTGCCTCCTTGCATGCTTGTAATACTTGTTTTGTATTGCTCTACTTTGCTTAGAAGTGCACATCATGGTTAGGCCATGATTCTTGTGAGAGTTGGCTTAGTTCCATGAAGTCCTTGGTGATGTTTTTCCATGCTTAAGGTTTATTGGTTATCCATTTAGCCATGCTTGACATGTTTGTGAGGGTTGCTTTGTATTTTGGCTTAAAAGCTTTGAGCATGATGGCCTCTAGCGTGTATGTTTGTGACTACCCTCATGGTTTAATATCATCTAAGGACTTTCTTTTTTAGTCCAAGAATCATGCTTACATGTGTGCATGCATGGTCTTTTTCATGTCTTGAGGGTGTATCCTCCTATGCCTAAGAATGAGCCTTGGTGTATTTGTTTCATAGGGTTTATTTTAGTTGCCATATTAGGAGTTTTTGGGGTCCTATCTTGCATGCACAAATTCTGTTTTTTTACTTGGCTTTAATCATGCCATGAGTGGTCATGTTGGTGGGGGTAAGTTGTCTCCTTTTGTGCCTTAGCTTTGGGACCATAAGTTTGCTTGTTAACATGAGTTGATTGTCTATCATTTTGAGCACTTTTGGCCACTGTTTTGAGAAGGGTGAGGGCCTGCCCCTTTGCCATTTTTAAGCCCTCTTGCATGCTTGCTCCATGTTTGTTGCATAGTTGTTCCATTAAGCTTCGTAGCACATCAATCCCATAGTCAATTTGGTCCATGTTTATATCATGTTTGTACCTTGTATGCTTGATATTATACATTTATCATGTCGGTTGCATAATGCTTGTTGTGCTTTACATCTTGATGGCATGATACATTTGAGCCTTGTTGAGCATTACATGCATTGCATTTACTTGGTTTGGGGTGTCAAACTAAGTGTGGGAATCAAGGACCATTCATACTTCAAGTGATGTAATGTGCCTTGATCCCCGGTTATCGGGACCTTTGACTCCAACTTGATAAGGCCCCGGTTTTCATGTTGTTTGTTGCATGCATTTTCATATCAAATGGCAAATTCGATCCTTTGACCCACCATGTACCATTGATGGTTCAAGGATCGAAAGTCATACTTCTTTGAGTTCAAAACATGATAAGAAGTAAGACCATGCTTACATGTGTCCAAAAACCCCATGCTGTGCACTGTCTGTTCTCTGTTTGCTGTCAAATTGTCTTCTGCAGGAAGTTTCTGCCGACCGGCAGAATTTAGTGCCGACCGGCACTATCTGGAATGCCGATGAATCCGATAAAGTGCCGATGGGAATTTTGAAGTGCCGGTGGCAATTCTGTCTGGCCGGTGGTGCTCTGCAGGATGCAAGGAGCTTGTCCCAGTACTTTGGCATTTTTTTTCAGAAAGACAAGGCAGTACAAACAGAGGCGACAAGAGTATAGTACGGGTTTTCCGGGCAGGACGGATTCGAGCATGCATCATCCGCGCACCCCGAGGCAAAGGCTGTGGCCACCCTCTTCTTTCCTTTTGCTTCCTTTCTTTTAATTAATTAGAGAAATTTTGTAATAATTTCGTTCGTTCATTATTTTGGGACTGTAATATTAATTCGAACCCTCTGAGTGAGGGTAAACATGTAATAAGTGTGGGTGAGTGTGTGTATGTCTTCCAACCCCCATTTCTTTCTTCCCTTTTATTTATTTGCTTATAATGGTAGATTAGGGCATTTTTGAGATTAGCATACCTTATGATATGCATGCGTGCATTCATGCATCTGTTGGCATGCACCGGGCTCGGTACATCATACTAACCGCATTTATATTTTCAAATTCCAAAATTGAATACATGAAACAGTTGGTTGCATATCATATGCCATACTTAGGATTAACCGAGCCTAACTAAAATTGCATCTTGTATGTGTTGCATTAGGCAAAATAACATGAACTAGGACACGCACATTTACTAACTAGTTTATTGTTTTGGCACGGAGTACAGTGTAAGTGGTTATGCTTTAGCATCCAACATGCGTGTGAATGTTGCCATAAAAGTATGCTTGCCATGCGGCTAAGTGTTTACATGAGATAAATTGCTTGAATGCCTGTGGGTGGAGGTCAAACTGCTTAAATTGGGATAATGCGTTAAAACTATATTTGTTTTAAGACCACTAGATAGTGGCAAAACCGTCTTTTCTAAAAGCCCACTTGAGGGTGGCAAAACCTGCATTTTAGCCTACTTGCGAGTAGCAAACCATTTTCAAAATGAACATAGAATGTTTTGTTCCAATTTGGGCAATTTGGTCTATACTTGTTTGCTGTGCGCATAACATAGTAATTCTAGGCTGATAATCGGAATAAGAACACGTAAAGTTTTCAAAAACGGATATCACGGTTAGTAGAGGCCGGTCTTCGGATCGGGCGAAAGGGGGTGCTCATAGCTGACCTTCCCCGATCGTACCCAAGCTCCCGAGCCGAGACAACTCCGGTGATGACGGACACGTGGCCTTCGGCACCGAGTCAGGGTTTCCTAAATTCCCCCATTTTAAAATATTTAGGTGGCGACTCTGTATCTGGCAAAGCAGTCCATGTTTGGCACTACTTTTTCAAAAATCTGTTTCTCAAAACGATTTGCCAGATTTGGACTCTTTGGTTCAGATTAAGAACCGTGACACAAATCGAGTCCGAACTGTAGTAGCGAGGCCCCTCGCGGGCTTGCTACAATATTCATGCTCCGACTCCTGCAATAGCTAAAGCTCAACAAGCTTAGCCCCTTACTCCAGTCACATAGGAAAGCCCACTTCCTCTAGTCAATCTTGGAAGCCTAACTTCTAGTTCTTCTAAGCCCAAGTTATCTACCTCAAAGTCTACAAAGCCCAAGTCAAAGAAAGATAGAAAAGTTGCAGTCCAACACAAGTCATCCAGTGATCAATTAATGGAAATGGCCCGTCTCCTTATGGCCCAAGCCAAGACGGCCCAAGCTTAGTCAAGCCCTGCTACAGAATCCTCTGAGGATGATTCAGACTCCTCTGAAGCTTCCACTAATCAAGACCCATATGGCTCCCTGTTCCAAGATGCTCAGGATCCATACGTCTAGTCAGCTCTGGATTGGATTCCATATAGATACAAATCAGCTTCAATCAATACTCTTTTGAGAAAAGCTGCCGATTTGTATTTATATAGATTCCCTAGTCGCATCCTTGCCTCAATCGAAAGTAATAAATAGTAAAATTCAAAATTACCGTTCACTATTTATCTGAAGACAAAGTCAAAAGCTATATCAACTTTTAGTCAATCAGCTGAAAGTAATTGACAGCCTGCCAAATGCTGTCCTCATCAAGTCACAAGCTGCATAGTTATTTTCTTTTCTATGAATTGTAATGATAGAATCATTTGTGAGTGAATTCGGAAGTGAATTCTCTGCTATCTGTTTGTAATTGTAAGTCATCTTTATTTTTAGTAAATGTTTATCAATGTTTTACTAAGTTATACTTCTTACTTACTCCTTATGTGCTTCTGCCTCCTTTTGGTATCAAAGACGAGTTGCTGTTGATTTCAGTTGCTTATTGAATTGTTAATTCTGCTTAATCTATCTTTATTCTGTTGTATAATTGCCTTCAGTCATCTTAATTTGTCACTAACTCTATATGTGTCTTTCCACCAAGATTTGAGCATACCGATAAAACCAGAGGTAATTAAGGAAACAATTTCAGGTTGAGTGTAATCAAGATAATTACTAAGGTAACTATTAGCAACCATGGATAAATGATTTAATTTTTGAAGTATTTGGTCTTCACTAAGGCCATCAATATTCAATTCGTATAGTTTTTTAGCAAAGACAGAAAACTAATATAGTTATAAATGAAGAAGCAGTAGAACTACAAAATGATAAAATTGATTTATGCTGGAACATACCACAATTACAAATTAAAGAAATTTATCATACTACTTTTAAAGTCAATCTTCATGTTAAAACTTTAGAACAAGTTTATGCTCTTGAAAAACCTAGAAAAACATGTCAATTATTAGATGCTAATATTATTAAATGACATCTAAAAACTGGTCATAATTTTATTCACTTAGGATTAATTCAAGTAGGTGTTAATAATAATAATAATAATAATAATAATAATAATAATAATAATAATAATAATAATAATAATAATGGGTGTGGTAATAAAATAAATAATTAATTTATTGTTGGTATACGATAGAGTGTAACTTAATTAGGAATTAATTTATTTATATAGTTATATTAAAAAATTGGGTCAGAGTGTAATTATCTTAAATATTTATTAAAGATAAGTATGAGTCGGTGAACGAATTTGAGAAGGATTTGGGCTGCTACGTTGGCTTACGGGGTTTTTATCTCCCTATAAATAGGGAGGACATGATCACTGGGTGAAAGAAAAAGGAAAACAAAGAGAAGAGAGAAAGAAAGAAAGGAAAAGAAGAGAGAAAGGAAGGAAAGGAAAGGAAGAAAAAGGAAAGAAAATAATGGACGTCGAAAAGGTCTTTGGTAGTGGAAAGAAAGAATGACGTATTAAAGTTAAGGTGAGTTATATTATATCTTGAGTCACCATAATATATTTTACGTATGTTTTGACTTACCATATTTATTTTTAATACAAGTTATGTTTTATAAATTATTATAAATTATATTAATATTTCGATTACGTGGATTATTTCCTTACCCCCATTTACTTAAAATGAAACCCATGGATATGTTTGTTTAAATTTAACTATGACCTTATATACAATTATGTTTTGTAAGTACCATCACGGGAGTCATACGTCTTGGGGGACTTAAATAACCATTGGCCTCTGTTTGGTCATTTTGTGGCTCTCTATTGTCATGGATCCATTGACCTCTGTTCTGTGCGGAGCAAAATGCGGTGCGGAGATAAGTGCTACACTATTGTGGGAGCCACCTCTATAATCTGTACGAGCCACCTCTTGAATCCGTACTTCTGTTCTGACTGTCACTCCTGTGACCTCTGTTCTGTTCTGTTTGGTATCGTGATTATGGTTATTTATTTACATAATCTCAGTTTTGCTACTTAAATGATTATTTGTTCAGATTAAGTTATCTTAAATATTTTAGTTACATAACTATCCATAGTTATTTTGTGTCCCTTATACTCTTGGTATAATATTTCTCACTCTGTCATGTGCTTATAGCTGTTTACCAATTTTCAGGAAACAATGCAATTCAGAAATAGCTTTTGGAAAGTCTTAGACGCGGGACTGCGGAATAAACACACACAACATTTTTATGATATTTTTATATGTAAACATCGGCCTTTGTGGTCAGTAAATTTTGTAATAAAAATAGAAGCTCCGATAATTATTTTGGTACCCTCACTTAAATATTATTTCTGTTCGCGTTTATTAATTTGTTTAAGAATTGGCCGGGGGTAACCTCAGTTACTGGCCATCACGATACTTAACCCTTGGGTACGGAGAGCGGGTCGTGACACCTTGTGAGCACGTAATTTGGTTTTGTATGGCTTTCTTTACTTGCGGGAGTCATTGACCCGATGCCCCTCGCTACTACAGTTGTAGCACTTTCCTAAGAACCGATAAACAAGTTCTTGCGGCTTGTATGTTGGCTTCTTTGCAATATCACCTCTTGGTCCCAACTTTGAGCCCTTGTTCACAGGGGGCTTCTTCCTCACCCCAGAAGATTTGCAATGCTCAATGACATTGGCCTTCTTAAAGGAGGTACTCCCTCATTTCTTTTTATTATCCTCCTCAATTCGGAGTCGGACAATCGGGTCTTCAACTGACATTTCCTTGCGCTTGTGCTTCAAGTAGTTCTTGAGGTCCTTCCAACCATTGGGAAGTTTCTCAGTGATCACAACAACTTGGAATGACTCGTTCAAAGGCATCCCTTTAGCATGAATTTCATGCAAGATCACTTGGAACTCCTGGACTTGACTCATTACTATTTTTGAATCTATCATTTTAAAGTCCAGGAATCGGCCAACGATTTCTTTGGCCCGGCATCCTCAGTTATGTATTTCTTGTCTAGAGATTCCCATAACTCTTTTGCTGAGCTCTTAGCACAAAACACATTGTAGAGTGAGTCTGCCAACCTGTTGAACACATAGTTTCGGTAAAGATAGTATGCCTGCTTCCATGTGTCAAGCGCCATAACCTTCTGCGTGTCTGGCTCATTCTCTGCCACGGCTGGAGGATCCTCGCTCAAAACCTTTGCAAGGTTCAACGTGGTGTAGTAGAATATAATCTTTTGCTGTCATCTCTTGAAGTTCACCCAAGCAAATTTCTCTGGACGCTCATGGTGACTGAGCAGTCCTCCTAGAACAGCCGGAGTAACACCAGGGTTAACCACAAAGGTCATAGTAGTAGGGGTTTGCAAGCCAGTTGTCCCAGGATTCAAATCCCTACCAACATTAGTAGCAGCAGCATCAGTGACAGTTGCCAATGCTGAAAAATACAACAGACTTTCACTTTCTGTGTTTCCAGAAATTAAACTTAACATTAGAAAATACCACAGTTGAAAATTTAATTCAAAATTAGTCTCACCACTTAACCTAAAATCAAACATTGTTAAGAATGTTCTTAAGAAGACTAGAGGGGTCACATCAGTCCCACTTAAAACCCAGTTAACCTTTTGACAAAACTTTCAAGAGCATGTTGACTGCTAATCCATGGAAAACAAATTTTAAAATTAAATTTTTCCAAGGAATGAGCTAGGTTAAAACAAACCAAAGTCCAACACTTACAAGCAATTTAAAAATTACTAATCAAACTACAAGCAACAAGAAAATTGCTACAACAATACAAGCAAATAAAACTTGCTTTTACTACTTGGTAAATAAACCAAATAAATCTCAAACAAAAATGGCTTCAAATATAAATAAAAGTAAACCAATCCAAATAGGATCATTATTTGTTTAAAACCCCTTTCCTCGCTTAGGTATTTCTGTTCAATTAAAAAAGTTAGTAGTCCAAATTTTTATTGCAATCCCAAATTTTATTCATTTGGATTTGTATTCTACTTTTCATTCCCTTACGCATAGGTATGCCTGTAAAGTAAGTTAGTAGAAAACACAACAGAATACAAAACAAATAATCTAAAGAAACTGTAAAACTAATCAATTAATTTTAATAGTTTATACAATTAAACTTATAACTTCCAAATAAATTACAAACCTTATAATTTTAAAAAATAAATTAAAAAATTAATTGACAAGAGTTATAGAAAATTATTATACAATAATTATGTAAATAAATATAGCCAAGTTATAAAAAAAATTATAACTTCAAAATTAAATTAAAATTAATTGTCATGAGTTATAAATGAATTTAATTCACAATAAACATGTAAATAATTCTAACAATTAACTCATGCAAATATACTAGGAAATTATAAGCATGTAATAAACTAAAATCTAGAAAACAAAGAACATGCACATTTCCTACAAATCTAAAAATAAGGAAACATGTGAATTAATCTAGTATGTAAACATATTGAACAACTTGATTATATTAGAAATTAGAACATAATTAGCATGTCAATGTTAACTAAAATTGTAAACACTCACGAGCATGCAAATGATATTATAAATTATAAAATAAAAAGACATAGAAAGCATGGTAGAAAATTATGAGTCATGCTCATAAAATAAAATTACCAACAACAAATAAATATGCAAATTATTCTAATCGGAACATAACCATTCATAAATTAATATACTAGACTACATATGTATTTCTAAAAGCACATAGTAGCATAGAATAGTTTTGTTTTGTTTTGTTTTTTTTTTTTTCCCTTAATAAAACATACAGTGGCAAAAACAACATACAATAAATCTACCTAATCATGATAGAAAAGGATTTCTACAAACAATTTGTATCATAAACAGTGCATACACACAGTGTGCAATCAGGGGAAAAAATAATGATAATAATTGGTAGAATAAGGGATTGTTTGGAATGACCTAAATAAATGTACTTTTTATTTTTTTATGAAAAGATATGCAGAAAAGTAGAGAGATAATGTGATGAAAAAAAGATAAAAAGATAAGAAGTGTATACTTATTTAGGATAGCCAAACTTAACCTAAGTTTGCAAAAACATCAAGTATGCAACAGCGGGTTAATACTATGCAAAAATTATTATTGTTATTATTCTTATTAATATTTTTCCCTTTGTTGACCGTTAATCAGAACAGTAGCATGAAAAAAAAAAGGACTGTTCTCTACAAATAACTTATGTACTAATCAAATTCTTACAAAATATATATGAATCTAATCATCTAACTCCATGATAAACATATAGTCTGTTTTAAGATTGTTATACAAATTGTATAATTAAATATAAAAAAAGACAAACAGATTCATACGAAACGATATTAATTTACAAAATATATATGAATCTAATCATCTAACTCCATGATAAACATATAGTCTGTTTTAAGATTGTTATACAAATTGTATAATTAAATATAAAAAAAAGACAAACAGATTCATACGAAACGATATTAATTTACAGGAAATGAAATCATGAGATTATTACATACAATTTAATGAACAAAAATACATATAAGAAAAATAAGGACAGAAATGCGAACCGAAACCTGTGTGATACTACAGTCTCTTTAAAACAGATTAGTCGCCTCACCGTGGGTGCTGGACTTACGTCGACTTCTGTCTCCCTAGATACGATGGCTTAGACCGGTTAATATAGAAGCACCTTCTGTTAGCATTAGCGAATGGACAATAGTAGCACCTTCTTACACATGAAGAAAATTATAGGCATAAGCAAACTGACTGTATGTATTCTGGGAACAAAAAAATCTATACCAAAACCAAAGGAGATGGGTCTCCTTTATGTATTCTGGAAACAAAAAATCTATACCAAAACCAAGGGAGATGAGTCTCCTTTTATACTCTATGGGAGAGAGAGGAGGAGCCTCTAGCCATGAAGGCTAACAACTAATGCTCATGATGTCAAGACCCAAACCTGGTACCCAAAGGCTCGGTGTCGTAACAAGATAAAAATAAAATAATTCTAATAATTTTGTAGTCGCAGCGCAAGCGGATAAATTAAATAAAATAATTGGGTACCAAAAGCTTATTTAAAATTGGGTACCAAAAGCTTATTTAAAAGGGAATAAAACATAGTCATTTGAACTTTATTATATTACAAGAGTTCAAAACAAAACAGATAGAAATAAAAAAAGATTTAAAAAAAAAAAAAACACAGCGATTCATTTTCCATCTTGATCCCGCTAAACCTCGTCACCTGAAAGGGGTAACAGCTATAAGAACATAGCAGAGTGAAAAATATTATACTGTGAGTGTAGGGGCACAAAATAGCCATAGATAATTATTTAAACTAAAACATTAATATAATTTGAGTTAAATATACAAATTAATTAAGTGACAAAAACTGAAATAAATCACTATAACCACGGTACATAACAGAGCAGAACAGGGGTCACTAAGTGACAATCACTATAGGGGTCAATGGATCCATGAAAAACAGGGGACCACAAAGTGGTCGAACACGGGCTAATGGTTACTTAAGTCCCCCAAGGCATGAGACTTCCGTGGTGGTACTCACAGAAAATAATTGTTTACAAGATCATTGTCAAATAATTTCTAAAATTTAAACAAGCATATCCATAGATTTTAATTTATGCAATTAGAGTTCAGAAAATAAATCACGTAATTGAAACATTAACCTAACCATAAAATATAAATTATATAAAATAAATTATGATAACTCAAAACAATCATAAAATATATTATGTTAACTCAAGATATAATAAAACTCACTTTTAATATAAATTTATCCCTATTTCCCGTGCTCCGAAGCCTCACTACTATGCTCTCCTTACACTCCTTTACTTCGTCTTTTGCTCCCTGATTCTACTTCACTTCTGATTCTACTTTGTTTGTATCTGCTCATCACTTATCCTCACTATTTATACATTTGCACTTATCCTCACTATTTGTGTGGGTGAAAATCTGACCACACTGCCCGTTTAGTGATCAGCTGGAGAGCACAGACAGAATAGATGGCTTTAGCAACCTGTCACAGAAAGAAAAAGCTCCGGCGGTGGTTCTTCCACCCGGGGGCACTCCGACGATCAAGTCAGTCAGTATATCTCTCAAAGATAATCAAGTACTAAACTGAATACTCAAAACATAAATTGCATACCTTAGACCCATGGGGGTGCCTCTCTTTTATAATATACTCAATCCAAGTCCCAATAGAAGTATGACTTCTATGAACTTCATCTCAATGTTTACTTTGGATTCTTTAAGAGATAAAGATAAACTCCCTAAGAGTTTTATCCTTATCTTAGTCAAGTCCCCTCTCCGTCTTAGGACTCTTGTCCCTTATCTCGGATTCTGATATCTTCGGAGATAACCTCGGCTTCTCCGAGATTATCTCGGCTTAACTACCAGGACACGTGGTACCTCGGCTGACACGTCGGCGTCACCATGCCACGTGTTGGTATTCAGAAAATACATCCCCACAACTGCCCCCTAGGTTCTATTACCTCGGCATTCTGAGGTGATGGAACCTATTCCGATATTTTGTAACTTCTTTTCTGAGTAATGGCTCAAAAACTGATTAGCCAAGATTATCCACTTTCAGCCGATGTGTTCTCTTCGGAGAACAAGGCTTCGATCGTACTCTCCTACGCGCATGAGCTGTCATGCATATCTAACCGTTCCTTTCACGTGTTTTGTCTTCATTGGAGCGTGTCGGTGACGCGCCTGAAAGCTGTCTGTTCGTTCGTCTGCGCCGTCTGACGCGTGCGTTGCTCTAGGCGTAATAATTGCCCTATTTTTGCCGCCGTTTCACGTTTTTGACAAAACTTTTCCTTTGCCTCTATTTTTCCTTCACTTTTTCATTCTGTCTTCTTGCTCTTTCTCTCTCTGAAAGCTCTTTCTTCTTCGAATCTACCATTGCTTCGATCTCTTTTCTGGAACTACTCTTAATTCCTCATTCTTGCGAAGCCTTCTTCGCTGTTGCAACCGGTTTCTGAGCTCGGCGAACATTGCCCCGGCTTCATTTGTTCCGGTAAGATTCATTCCCTTCAATGTTAATTTCTCTTTATGTGCTTTTGTCTGCCTGTTGCCATTACTGATCTTATTCGAAGCCTTGGATTTATTTGTACCTCGATTTGTGGCTACACCTTGAACTTCTATACTTTTTCACCATTCTTCTTGCCACTGTTCTTGATTTTTTTTACTTCTGTATCTCTATTGTTTCTGAGAGCTATACCTCTGTTCTTGAATCTGAAACTTCGTCTCTGTTTTCTGTTTTTCGTATCTGTCCCAGATTTGTGCCTTCGATCTTTATCTTCATTTATCACCAGATTTGGAATTTATCTGTAGAACCTTTAATCTTTAGGGAAAACTAAAAAAAAAACGCCCATCTTCTGAAACACATTTCTCTTAGCTTAAGCCGACATAATGGGTATGTGGAGGCATAGGGTAAATACCCCAACAAAACTAGAATACTTTAGGCAGGAATTCTCTATCCCAGCCGATGTTCATCTTAAACTGGCTGGGGACAGTGATACCATCATGCCCACAGACCATACGATGCCCTTCCCTATAGTAGCTTTTGCCGAATGTGGACTTCGGCTTCCACTTGATCCCCTTTTTCGTGAAGTTCTTCATTTCTACAGGCTGAACCCCATGCAACTTACTATCAACTCTTATAGGGTGATTAATGGTATTATAGCTTTAGCTAGGCAAGAGAACCTTAGAATTACCCTGGCCGACCTTCAATACTGCTATACCATGTGCCCTCTTGACCTGAAGGATAGGGGTTTCGTTTATTACCTTAAGCTGAGATCTACTCAGTACAAAATTGTAGCCGACCTCCCAGACTCCAACAAGGGGGCTGGAGATGATTTTGTCATTGCTTCTGGAAATTGGGAATTTGGCCCAGATGAAGATGTCCACCTCTACCCTCTACCTCGAACAGTTACAGAGGGCAAGAGTAAGAGCCCTGAGTCAACACTTAGTTGTTTTTATTTAAGTCCTTAATACTTTCTGTTTCTGACGTTCGTTTCTTTGTTCTGCAGATCTCCATCAGCCACCGAAAAACTTTCGTCAATTCTTCTTCCCAGGAACAGATCTGAAAAAACTCCTTAGCCTTCCAATTCATAAACAAAAAGCCCCACTATTACTAAACTTCATCCCTACATATAAATCCACTTTACCCGACATCCCAAAGAAAATGAAGAAAAGCCTTTCCCCTCCTACTGCCACCACTCACACCGCTTCAACATCACGAACAGACCAAGAGTCTACATCTGACCCTGTCAGTCTTTCATCGACTTCGGCCCCCTACTTAATACCAATCCTAGAACGCAAACGTCGACGAAGACTTGTAAAAACTGCCGAGATGGTTCGTTCAAGGCCCGTCGTTCAAGATCTTCTCGCCGACCTTCCAACCGACGTCGATGCTGTTCCTTCCCAATCAATGCTCCCACTAAAGCCAAAGAGAGTAAAAAAGGCTCAGCCTAAGGCCAAGGCTACAGATGCCGAGGCTGAGGATGTTTTACCGATTTCTAAACTGGCAGAAAGCAAAAAATCAGCCTCTACTTCCACCAAGAGGTCTGCTGAGGGCCAACCCTCAGGGTCTACACAATCGAAGAAGGCGAGGTCATCGTCCGCGACGACCTCGGCTTCAAAGAGGCCCGACGTCCCCTGGGCCCCTGATCTATCCCTGGAGGATAGGCCCATTATGGCTAGTGAAAGTGCTGACGACATTAACGTTAGTGTCGCCCTCAGCACTGCCCTTCTCCTTCCGAATGACTTGGAGCGAAATGCTAAGCTTAGTGAGTATGAGAATTATGCTCTCATGCTCCAACACTCCGTTCAAGTAAGTATTTCTGTTTGTACTTGTAATTTTTTCTTCCGTTCTTTACTGAGAGAACTGTCTAACACTTCTGTTTTTCTGCAGGCCATTCAGCATGCCCATTCATTTTCAATGCAATCTTTTGAAAATCGTCAAAGGTTGGTTGATATGAAAAGGGAAGCATCTTCCATGAAGAGAGAGATAAAGTCCCTTGAAGCAAAAATGAAAAAACTGGAGGATCAAGCCGAGGCTGCAACTAAAGTTCAAACTTTAGCTCTTGAGAAGGCCGAATCTGCTGAGGCCGTTAGAAAAGTTACTGAGGCCGAGAAAAGAGAGGCCGAGGTTCAGAAGGGCCAAGCGGAGAAAGAACTCCAGCAAGCTCTGGCCACCAAAGAGGCCGAAGTCAAAGAGGCCGATGAAAAGGCCTATGCCCAAGGTATGGCCGACGTCGCAGAAGATTATAAGCTTCAAGTCAGGCAGGCATGCAACAGGGGATTTTCCCTAGGTTGGATGTCCCTGATAAAGAAGCTTGATCTCCCTGTTGACTCGCCCCTTTGGAATGCTGATGCCATCCCTTTGCCATTTCCTCCACCTCCACCTGAAGGTGAATCAGAATCTGATGCTGATGCTGAGGATGAAGATAAAGAGGTCAATGAAGAAGCCTTGGTGAGAAAACCAAAGGATGCCGTCGAAGCCAAGTCCCCTCCTCCTACAGGGCAGGTTATGGACTTAACCTTGGATGAGGAGGGTGATGAGGCCGAGGAGGCAACCAAGAAAACTGCCGCTGGGCAGCTCTCGTCCAATCTTCTCTTGATAGAAAGAAGTGTTGAGGAATCATTAGCAGAGATTGATGCCGAGATACAAGCGGAAAAAGTGGCCGACGAGGTTCCACCAGAATCGTCCGAGGTCCCAATCCCTGCAGTGGCTAACAGTGAAGAATCTTGAGAAAATTGTCTTTTGTATTTTTCCTTCTTTTTTTGTACTTTGCACTTTTGTACTCTTTTAATTTTTGGACAATGCAGAACTTCTTCTTATGGCCGACGTGGTTTTTTCAATATGTAATTGCAACTGTTCTTTTCTATGGGTGTTTTAATCTTGTGATGTTCTGTTGACTGCTTTCTGCATAGTCTTGTATTTAGAAGTTTTTTGCATGCTTCGTCATGTTGCTTCCTTTGTGCAATCTTCTCGGGGTTACATACCTCGGGTATAACTACAAAACTTTTACTTCGGCAAGATACTGACCTGCAAACTTTTCATAAATTTCAACAAGTATAGAACATATATTTCGGAATGTAAACTTTGCAAGCTTCTTCTCAAGTTTCAGCAAGTATTAAATGGTAATCTTAGTCTAACTTACTTGTAAATTGCTACAAATTTCAACAAGTAGTGAACAATATACTTAGCTTTTACTTTAACCTGTAACTTTCTGTATACCTCAGCGGGTGATCATATGTCGGCTTAACATAAACTTGTAAATTGCTACAAATTTCAACAAGTGTTAAGCATCTTCCCTAGGGTTTAAGCAATCCACATATTGCTATGAGAACTTAAGCAATAACCTCGGCTTATCTTCAATTTGTAAATTGCTACAAATTTCAACAAGTGAAGATAAGGAATCAGCTTAATTCCAACTTGTAAATTGCTACAAATTTCAACAAGTGAATTAAGGAATAATCTCGGCTTAACTTCGACTTGTAAATTGCTACAAATTTCAACAAGTGAAGATAAGGAATCAGCTTAATTCCAACTTGTAAATTGCTACAAATTTCAACAAGTGAATTAAGGAATAATCTCGGCTTAACTCTGACTTGTAAATTGCTACAAATTTCAACAAGTGAAGATAAGGAATCAGCTTAATTCCAACTTGTAAATTGCTACAAATGTCAACAAGTGAACTAAGGAATAATCTCGGCTTAACTTCGACTTGTAAATTGCTACAAATTTCAACAAGTGAAGATAAGGAATCAGCTTAATTCTAACTTGTAAATTGCTACAAATTTCAACAAGTGAATTAAGGAATAGTCTCGGCTTATTCTTTGCCCCCAATGTGAACTTGAGTTTGACTTGGGTTCACATTGATTACGTTTTCAATAAACAACAATGCATAACTTTATCAATCATATGTGTTGAAAGTATTCTGAAGAGACTTTATTGATGACGTCGGTCAAAAAATGATGCACATCTTAATGATAGAAATATTTCAAATTACAAGTATTCCAAGGTCTGGGTAGTGCTTTGCCTTCATTATCCTCAAGCCGATAAGCTCCATTGCCTAATACTGAAGTAATTCTGTAGGGTCCTTCCCAGTTTGGGCCAAGCTTGCCTTCCCTGGGATCCTTCTTGTTCCCGACGACTTTCCTTAGTACTAGGTCGCCGACTTGAAAATCTCTTGGATTAACCTTCTTGTTGTAAGCTCTGGCAAGCTGTTGCTGGTATACTGCGAGTTGAATTGCAGCTTTCTCCCTTCGTTCTTCTAACAAATCCAGGTCTCGGGCTAAGAGTACGTCATTGGTGCCATTTTTTACTCCCTGGGTTCTGATCCCTGGGATGCCGATCTCCAATGGGATGACTGCTTCTGTACCATAGGCCATGGCAAAGGGGGATTCTCCTGTTGATCTTCTCAGCGTAGTCCGATATGCCCAAAGTACGTTGGGCAACTCGTCCACCCACTTTCCTTTTGCTGCCTACAGCCTCTTCTTTATTCCATCCAGGATTACTTTGTTGGATGCCTCTGCTTGCCCATTGCTTTGAGGAAAACTTGGTGTTGAGAAATAATTCTTGATCTTGAATTTTGCACAAAGGTTTTTGATAAGTTTGCTGTCGAACTGTGTTCCGTTGTCGGCAACTATTGCTCTTGGAATCCCAAATCTGGTGATAATGTTTCTCCATATAAAATTCTTGACGTCCACATCTCGGATTTTGGCAAGAGGTTCTGCCTCTATCCATTTTGTAAAGTAGTCTGTTGCTACCAGCAAGTATTTTCTCTGCCCAGTTGCCTAGGGAAGTTGTCCAACCAGATCCATGCCCCATTGGGCAAACGGCCAAGGGCTGGATACTGGGTTCAGGTCGGCAGCTAGCTGATGTATCAAAGGTGCAAACTTTTGACATTGTTCACACTTCTTTACATAGGCTTCGGCATCCTTTTGCATGTAGGGCCACCAATACCCCTGGGTAATGGCCCTGTGGGCTAACGATCTGCCCCCAGTATGGCTTCCACAAATTCCTTCATGAATCTCGTAAAGAAAATCTTCAACCTGCAAAGGTTGTACGCACCTTAAAAGTGGTCCAGTGAAGGACCTCCTGTAGAGATGGCCTTCTGCTGTTAGACTGAATCTGGCCGATTTCAGTCTAATTTTATGTGTTTCTTTATGGTCTTCTGGCAGCTTCCCTTCTTTTAGGAATGCAATGATTGCATCCATCCAGCTTGGTCTCAGGCCCACGCACATTGCTTCTTGTTCAGTGCTCTGTTTTTCTATGCTCGGGGCCGACATGTAGTCGATCATAATTGTCCTTGTTTTTCCAGTTTGAATTGAACTGGCCAAGTTGGCTAATGCGTCGGCGTGGGTGTTGTCATCTCGGCTAACTTGGAGTAATCTGCAGTTCTGGAATAGGGCTGCCAATTTGATGACTTCCTTTGCATATGCCGACATTCTTTCGTCCCTGGCTGTAAATTCTCCTGTTGACTGGTTAACAATGAGTTGTGAATCACAAAAAACAATTACCTCGTCTGCCTCTGCTGCTGCTGCTAGCTTTAGCCCTGCAATTAATGCTTCATATTCTGCTTCATTGTTGGAGGCTTTGAACCCTAGACGGATGGACTGTTCTACAATTTCTCCATCTGGAGATATCAGCAGTACTCCTGCTCCTGCTCCCTGGCGGTTTGAACTTCCATCGACGAATAGTCTGAATGAATCGCCGATGTAGATGCTGCATGGTCTGAGCTTTTCCTTCTCTTGCTTTTTTGTCTTTGACTGGGATTCTTTTTGCTTGTTGGGGTGATGCTCATCTTGGCTCGACGGAGCCCGAGGTGTGATGGCTTCAGGTGTGAGTTCTGCGACGAAGTCGGCCAAAACTTGGCCCTTTATTGCTGTTCTCGGCCTAAATTCTAGGTCAAACTGGCCCAGTGTTACTGCCCATTTTGCTATCCTTCCTGTTAAATCTCCTTGATGCAACAAGGACTTCAATGGGTGCTCTGTTAGGACCACAATCTTGTGTGCCTGAAAGTAATGGCTCAATTTTTTTGAAGCCATTACCAAGGCTAGCATTAATTTTTCCAGTGGTAGGTATCTTGTTTTTGCGTCGGCCAAAGTTTTACTTACATAATAAACAACCTTTTGTTCTCCTTTTTTCTCTCGGATTAGTACTGCACTGACTGCGTGTTCTGAGACTGCTAAGTATAAAAACAGTTCCTCTCCTGGTATTGGGTTGGAAAGAACCGGAGTTGTGGTCAAGTACTTTTTTAGGTCGGTTAAGGCGGCTTCACATTCCTCTGTCCATAGGAAGTCCGTGGCTTTTTTCACCAGGTTAAAGAAGGGTCTGCACTTATCTGAACTTCTGCTGATGAATCTGTTTAGGGCTGCGGCCCTTCCAGTTAGCACTTGAACTTGCTTTGCCGATGTTAGGCTCTGTAAGTCCAGGATGGCCTTGATTTGGTCTGGGCTGGCCTCAATGCCCTTTCTTGTTACCAGATATCCTAAAAATTTACCTGATCCAACCCCAAAGGCGCATTTTGAGGCGTTGAGTCGGAGCCGATATCTTTTGAGTATGTCGAAGACCTCTTTTAGGTCGGCAAGATGACCCTTTGATTCCTTGGTCTTTACGACCATGTCATCGATGTAAACTTCTACTGTTTTACCAATCAGGTACTTAAACATCTTTGTTACTAACCTCTGATAGGTTGCTCCTGCGTTTTTCAACCCAAAAGGCATTACCTTGTAACAGTACAAGCCTTTAGGGGTGATGAACGCGGTCTTCTCCTCGTCTGGAGGGTACATGGCAATCTGGTGGTACCCTCTGTATGCGTCTAGAAAACTCATCCTTTCATGTCCTGAAGTAGCGTCTACCAGTTGGTCGATCTTTGGTAGGGGTAAGCTGTCTTTGGGACAGGCTTTGTTGAGGCTGGTAAAGTCTACACAAACCCTCCATTTGCCATTCTTCTTTTTTACTACTACTGTGTTGGACAGCCATGTTGGGTACTGAACTTCTCGGATGGCCCTGGCCTCCAGGAGTCTGTCTACCTCTTCTTCTACTGCTTCGACGTGCATCAACGTCGGTCTTCTGGCTCGTTGAATCACAGGTTTTGCCGATCTGTCGACATTCAGTCTGTGGCAAGTGACCTCGGGGTCGATGCCTGGCATTTCATAAGGTGTCCAGGCGAACACGTCTATGTTTGCCCTTAAAAAATCTTCCAGTTCTTTCTCTTCTTCTCTACTTAATCCTGAGCCGAGAAGAAAGAAACGCTCTTCGTCGTCCTCTTGGACGAAAACTTTTTTTAGCGCCTCTTCGCTCTTTTCGGCTGGTTCCTTCCCGACGTCTTCTAGGACTTCCATGTCCTCATCTTCAACTTCTGCTTTCTTTGGCTCCCGTATACTACAGGTGGACTTTATTGCTGCCATGGAGCAATTTTTGGCTTGTAGTTGATCCCCTCTGACTTCTTCAATCCCATGCTCTGTTGGGAACCGGAGTAGTTGATGCAACGTTGAGGGAACTGCCCCTATTGCATGTAACCACGGCCTTCCCAAGATGATGTTGTATGGTGAGGGTGTGTCAATTACCAGGAATTCCGTCCTGATCTTCTTAGTGCCGGCTTCTATCTCTAAGCTTGTTGCACCCAGTGGCCATGTCGGCGTTCCATTAAAGCCGACCATCGGGCCGCTGGATTGTTCTAGGTCATCGGGGTGAAGGCCTAGCTCTTTATAACATCTGACATACATGATGTCACAGGAGCTGCCTTGATCTATTAGGATGCGTTTTACTTGGCACTCCCCAACCTGGAGGGATACTACCTAGGCATCATTATGCGGATGTTGGACCAATTCCAGGTCGGCTTCAGTAAAGGCTATGATCGGCCCTTGGCATTCTTCTGGCCGATGTCTTTTTTCTCCGACTTGGTAGACATGCTGTAAATGTCTTACCCTCTGGGTTTCTCCTCTGACTTCGCTTTCGTTGACCCTTGAGTGGATCACATTAACCACCCTGGGTCTTCCTGCTCGTGGTAGTTGTGCTGGGGGAGGCGGTGCTGCTGGAGCTTGAGGCAACCTTGCCTGTTCTTCCCTGGTCCTGGCCTTATCGACCAGGTCCCTTAGAAGGCCTTGTCTTACCAGGTCCTCCAAGTGTGCTTTCAAGGCTCTGCAGCCTTGAGTTGGGTGCCCTTCTTCATTGTGGTAGGCACAACGTCTACCAACGTTCCTTCCCACGAATTCCCCTGGTGCTCTTGCCGGAGCCCTGAAATAAGGCTGATTTCGAATCTGATCTAAGACTTTATGGATTGGGATCCGGAATACCGTCGTTACCGCTTGCTTATTTCTCAATTCTATTTCTTGTTTGGTCGGCCCATTGTTGACTCGGCCTTGCTTTGGCGAGCCGTTTCCCTTTTCTTGCTTTACCTCTTTGTTTCCCGATGTATCTTCTTCGGCCCTGGTGTATTTCTCAATTCTTGCCATGAGTTCTTCCATGCTTTTCGGAAATGTTTTTGCCAAAGACTTCCGTAGTGGGCAGTCATCTTTCAGGCCGTTCTTGAAGGACACGACTGCTACTTCCTGGTTGCATTCGGGTATTCGGTTGAACACCTCGTAGTACCTCTTCGCATAGGCCCTAAGGCCTTCTTCCTTGGTGATTCTTAGAGCCATCAAAGCATCAACCCTCAGGGGTTGCAGCTTGTTGGTCACGAACCTGGCCACAAACATCTCGGCCAGGCCTTCCCATGTCTTTATGCTTCCTTTTGGTAGCTTATGGAACCAATCAGATACAATTTCCCCAAAGGATGAGGGGAATACTTTGCAGAGCAACGGCTCATTTCCGCTGTATAATGCCATTGAATTTAGGTATATCCCAACATGAAAGTTTGGATCTGACTTACCATCATAGATTTGAAACCTCGGCATACTGAATCTCTTGGGTGGTTCGAATTTGTCCAGTTCCACCGAGAAGGCTGTCTTTGGTTTTACTGGGGAGTTTACCTCGGCTTCTGCATTCTGCTGCCTCCTCTTGAGGTAGTCCCTTAGGTCTTCTTTGCTCCTCCCTGGAGCTCAGCTGTCTTTAGATTTTAGTCTTTTTGGTACACTGCTTTCGGCCTCGTGGTGGGTCCGTTTGGATCTTTCTTCATGGGTTGTGTCAAAATGGAGTACTTGCCCCTGAACATGTCGATGTTCTTTGGGGTCTGGATTCTTCATGTGGTGCGTCCTTCGGGACTCTTCTTGCCTCGGCTTTTCCCGTCCGACTTCCCTGGAAGGCCGGTGAGAATGCCTTCCACTCCTGGTATGCTGAGGGACCTCGGGGATTGTTTTTCTTCCACCCTTCTGGGTGTTGGTCGCTGGTGTCGGCGTATCTTGCAGCGGGTATGGTGGCTGCATAACATTATTCTGCATCATGAAGTTGACGACTGACTGAAGGTCCGCCAACTTGTTCGCCAGTTCTTACACTTCCTCATCCCTCCGTAGGCACCTGTCCCTCCATACCTGGAGGTTATCTTCATTGTAGTACTTTCCTTGGTTTGTTCTTTTTGACGGGTCGCCTTCCGGGATGGTGTCATTCTTTCTGTGACCTTGGTCACGGGCTTCTGTATTGTGGTTGTCTCCTTCAATGTCGAGGTTAATTGGTCTGCCACTCCCAGTGGGAGCGTCATCCCCAATATTTTCCTGCTGTCCGTTACTGGCCATCTATTCTTCCTTCGTTCCCACAGACGGCGCCAAATTGTGTGGGTGAAAATCTGACCACACTGCCCGTTTAGTGATCAGCTGGAGAGCACAGGCAGAATAGATGGCTTTAGCAACCTGTCATAGAAAGAAAAAGCTCCGGCGGTGGTTCTTCCACCCGGGGGCACTCCGACGATCAAGCCAGTATATCTCTCAAAGATAATCAAGTACTAAACTGAATACTCAAAACATAAATTGCATACCTTAGACCCATGGGGGTGCCTCTCTTTTATAATATATTCAATCCAAGTCCCAATAGAAGTATGACTTCTATGAACTTCATCTCAATGTTTACTTTGGATTCTTTAAGAGATAAATATAAACTCCCTAAGAGTTTTATCCTTATCTTAGTCAAGTCCCCTCTCCGTCTTAGGACTCTTGTCCCTTATCTCGGATTCCGATATCTTCGGAGATAACCTCGGCTTCTCCGAGATTATCTCGGCTTAACTACCAGGACACGTGGTACCTTGGCTGACACGTCGGCGTCACCATGCCACGTGTTGGTATTCAGAAAATACATCCCCACACTATTTATACATGCAAATGTGTAAGGCCCAAACAAATTATCACCCACGTGGACAATTTCTCCCATTGCCACCCGTTCCTTTATCTCTCTAAATTTAACACCTAATTGACACTTGTTTCACCCCTTAGTTTTTCTTCTTTTTTTTTTTTTTTTTTTGACCTCCATGCTTTCACCAAGGGCAATGGCAGCCACGTTGCTTTCTATTTTCCTGCCACTGCCATGTTATCTATTTGTTGGTATTTGAGGGATGAAGCCACCTGTCCTATTTCAAGAGTCATCAAAATTAGTTTGACTTTATAAAATTCTTAGGGGTTATTAATTCTTTGGTGATTCATAATGATCCTTAAAATTACGTATAACTATAAGTTAGGTTCGCGTCTAAAAACCTCACTACCAAACTATAAAACATCACTTACCACTTACTAAAATATTTAACATGTGGCGTCTTACAATTTATTTTCTTAACAATTTAATCAATAAATTCCTAATTTCCTAAAGTATTCATTTATTTATTTATTATTATTTATTTATTTTTGAGTTCTATTTATTGAAATTTTAAATTTAAAAAAAAGAAAATTCGGGTGTCACACATGAAGGCAGCCAACTAATGGCCATTACTCTTGCAAAACTGTTGGAGTAATAGACCAAAACTAATGGAAAAAATATCTGAGATATATTTTATGTATACACAAGTGTGTATACCTACAGCAGACTTGGACCAAAAAGTTTAGGTTGGTGGACCACCAATCCAGCCCAGCCTAAACCTAACCCATTCCAGTAAGCCTCAAGCCTCACGACCCACGGCCCATGGACTCGGACCCGGCCTGGTTCGAGTGGGAGGCGGCGCGTGAGCGCGCACGCGTCAGTGACAATTTTTCCATGACTAACTTGGATCATAGTCTTGGCCCAAGCCCATCCTTAAAGCATCCACAACTCATTTTCTTCAGAAAATTTGGATGCCCCAAAAGGTACATACCCTTTATCAAAATTTTGAGGTTTAAATACCAATCAAAGCTTTTCTTTACAATCAACGTGGGATTGGTAGTTTATACACAATTCCCAATACCTAATTCATGAGGCAATTTTTATGAGACAATTTCTCATTCAATTCGCAATAGTTTTTGGTCATTTTTTTTATGGTATAAAAACATTGTTACAAAGAATCTAAACCCATTTAATCCCACCTTAACCAATGGTTGAGACTTACTTTGATTTCACATTAAAGTTACCAAAAAACTATTTTTTTCCAACATGAAGTTGCGAGCTCGCTTCTACCGGAAAATGTTTTGCAGTTTTAAGAAAATAGATAAACCTTTTCTGCCAAAGGCGACGATATTTCCAACGGTAAAGGATGGCGACGATGGAGGTCGGTGGCAGCGAACTTGAGCGTGAGTGAACCATCGGCGAAACAATGTGTGGAGGTCCGATCTGGCCATAATCGCGATGAAACTGAAGGGAGTACGGAGATGATGGGAGAGGCAATGGCGGTGGTGCTGGCAGCAGCGGCGGTGGAGGTGGTGATGGTGAAGTGAGGAGATTGGGGGGAAGAGAGAGAGAGAGAGTGGTGGACCGTTTCCCGTCCAGATCTAGGACAGTTCGGTCCAGTTTGGTCCATTGGGTCTATTTTTGGGTCCATTTTCGATAATCAGAACCATTTATATTTTAGGGTTTGTTGAATATATTATTCTTATAAAAAATCATGTCGATCGGATTACGAATATTATGTATTCAAATCACTTTTGTTTGAAAAAAAATAGACAGTCAGAAATTAACGATTCATAAAAAAGTGATCCGAATACATAGTATCCGTTATCCAATTGACGTAATTGTTTACAGGGATAATGTACTCAACAAACCTTGAAATATGAACGTTCAGATTATCAAAAAAGAACCCAAAAGTAGGCCTAATGGGCTGGACTATACCCTCTAGTCTAGACTAGAGGCAAGCCCCAATCATGCTTATATATATATATATATATAAGGACAGTTTGGCCATTTGACAGAATTTTGTCCCTATGACAATGCTACGTAGCTCAAATTTTGTGGCTCAAAAGTGGCTCAAATGGCCAAAACGACGTCGTTTTGAGTACAGAACAACATAAACGACGTCGTTTTGGCCATTTGAGCCACTTTTGAGCCACAAAATTTGAGTTACGAGACATTTTCCTTTTGAAAAATCAATTTTTTTTTTTAAGTGTAATAATTGTACTATCAAAAAAAAATAATTTTTTAGAAAGAAAATATTATTTTGGGATGAAAAAAGTAATATTTGGATTGACCTCTTGATATATCACAAAATATATACATAACTTGATTCAAAAGTTTAAAATTAATTTTTTTTTATTTAAAGGTCTTTTCTTTAAAACATTATGCCCATAGGGACAAACAACAATGCTAGGTAGCTCAAAATTTTGTGGCTCAAATGGCTCAAATCACTCAAAACGACGTCGTTTTGATTGTAAATGAGTGTAAAACGACGTCGTTTTAACAGATTTGAGCTATTTGAGCCACAAAAATTTGAGCTACCAAACATTTTCCTTTAGAGAATATTAATTATCATAATTGTACTTTTTGTGTTGTTAATGAATTTAAAAGAAGAGTAAAATAGAAAATTTATATTATTTTAGTCCTTAATTTTTTAAAATGAACTAATATTTTGAAATAATGAAAAATGAAATAAGAGACTAATATTTTGAGAGGGAAAGAGTAATTTTTTAAAATTCATATTATATGTTTTTTCTTTGGTTATTTGTTTCTCTCATTTGGTTGTTGGTGTCCAGCTTGTGAGCTTGTATTATTGGACTAGTTTATCCTACTTGGCACAATCAGCTTGATATTTGCAGATATCAGTAAATATATTTTTATTGATTGATTAAAAAAAATTTAAAAAATAATAAAAACTATAGATCATGAGACATACCAAAATTTGTTTCTCATAAATAAAAATATATTGAGTATGATGGTAATAGCATCCAATATTTATTTAAGAGAGAAAAGCACAACAACCTGTTGTGCCTCTGTGAGCCAATTCCAAGTCTATTTCGATAATCTGAATTGTTCATATTATAAAATTTGTCAACAGATTATCTACAAAAAAAAAAAAAAGCTAATCAAACATGTATAGTCACATTATAAGGTCACATTTATTTTTTTATAAAAAAAATAAACAACAAGCATGATATTAATTTTTTTTAAAAATAATTATAATTTTGTTGTGGATCGAGGGCACACCAGGGAACTCAAACAAGCAATAACACACAAGATTTAACGTGGTTCGGCAAGTCGCCTACGTCCACGGGCAGCGAATTCACTATATTGAACAAAATGGTAAGAATTACAATTCTCTCTGTAATTCTCTCTCTCTTTGCTCTCTAAGCTCACACCTCTCAGCTGTACATCTCAACTCTCCTTAGCTTCTCTATATATAGAGATTACAATGCAAGAGAAATTGAGCTGGCTGCCAGCCCATTTCGGTGGCTTTCCAAATTGAGGCTTCATGGCCTCATGGCCTCATGGCCAACTCACATGGCCTCATGGCTTCCCCACCATGTAGCTGGCTGCTACTTTCCTTCACATGGCCAGAATCTGTAGCCAACTCAACAAATCTCCACCTTGGCGAGGATTCTCTTATCCAACATAGTGATCGAGCAACACTGCCATGCACCCGAAGGTGCTCAGTTCCGAGAGATGTTGACCAAGTCCAAACAATGTTGGAACTTGATCCCAGAAACTACCTTTGTGAGCATATCGGCCGGATTATCTGCAGTACCAATCTTTTGAAGCAGAATATCCCCTTCATTCACAATTTCTCGGATGAAATGGAAACGGACATCAATGTGCTTGGTGCGGGCATGATGGACCTGGTTCTTTGCCAAACAAATGGCACTCTGACTGTCACAAAACACCTCAACGTGCTTCTGAACAATTCTCAAGTCTTCAATCAACCCATGTAGCCAAATAGCTTATTTAAAGGCTTCCGTCACTGCCATGTACTCTGCCTCTGTAGTAGACAAAGCCACCGTTGACTGAAGCATTGACCTCCAACTTACCGGCCCTTTAGCAAGCGTAAATAAATACCCTGTTGTTGACCGGCGTTTGTCTAAGTCACCAGCATAATCTGAGTCCACATATCCTTCCAAATTCTGCCCGAGTCGGTTATCTCTCTCGAACTTCAATCCCAGATTGACCGTGCCATGTATGTACCTTAGGATCCATTTCACTGCCTGCAAGTGATCTTTTCCTGGATCATGCATATACCTGCTTACCATACTCACAGCATGCGAGATGTCAGGCCGTGTACAAACCATAGCATACATTAATGCACCAACTGCATTTGCATATGGAACCTGTGCCATATGCTTCCGTTCTTCTTCTGTGCGTGGAGACAACGAAGCACTAAGCTTGAAATGAGGGGCCAATGGTGTACTTACAGCTTTGGTTTTCCCATTGATGCCAAATCTGTCTAACACCTTTTTCAGATACTGGGTTTGTGTCAGACAAACCGTGCCCTTCTTCCTGTCTCTCTTGATCTCCATGCCAAGAACTTTCTTTGCTTCTCCCAAATCCTTCATTTCAAACTCCCTTGCTAACTGTGCCTTGAGTTTGTCAATCTCCACCTTGCTCGTAGATGCAATCAGCATATCATCTACATATAAGAGCAAATAGATGAAGGAACCGTCGGGAAGCTTACGGAAATATACACAATGATCAAATTGACTTCTTGTGTATTCTGTCTTCATCATGAACCGATCAAATCGCTTGTACCACTGTCTCGGGGATTGCTTCAATCCGTACAACGATTTGTTCAGCTTACAGGCCCAATTCTCTTTTCCAGCAATTTTGAAACCATCTGGCTGGGACATGTATATCTCCTCTTCAAGATCTCCATGTAAGAAGGCAGTTTTGACATCGAGTTGGGCGAGCTCGAGATCAAACTGTGCAACCAAAGCTAACAAGATGCGAATAGACGTGCGCTTCACAACAGGTGAGAATACCTCATTGTAGTCTATTCCTTCCTGCTGAGCATAGCCTTTAGCTACCGATCTAGCTTTGAATCTGATGTTGTCTCTGCCTGGAATGCCTTCCTTTTTGGTGTAAACCCACTTACACCCAATTGCTTTCTTGCCTTTTGGAAGTTGCACCAACTTCCAAGTCTGGTTCTTGTGAAGTGACCCGATCTCTTCATCCATAGCCTCCTTCCATTTGACACTTTCTGCATTATGCACGGCTTCTTTGAAAGTGCGCGGAATATTGTCTTCAATGATTGGAAGTGCATAGGCTACCATATCGGTCATCCAACTGGGTTGCTTAGTAACCCTTTTTCCTTTCCTGATTGCAATGGGTTCTAATTGTTGCGGAGCCTCTGGATCTTCATTTTCATCTGAACTCTCTTCAGAGCTATCCTCTGAGACTTCTTCAAGATGGTTGATTGGCTGACTAGTCTTTGCTGGAGTCTCAAACTCCACCTGCACTGACTTCTTCAATGCTTCCTCATTCTGTTGAGGATCTGGTTGCTTCAGCATTGCAAACTCATCAAAGGTAACGTCTCTTCTGATGAGAACTTTCTTTGATTCAGGGCACCACAGTCTGTATCCCTTGACACCGTCACCGAAGCCCAAGAAGATGGCTTTCTTGGCTTTTGGATCCAACTTAGATTCTGTAACATGAAAATATGCTGGACATCCAAAGATACGTAACTGATCATAATCAGTAACTGGGACTCCTGACCATACCTCCATGGGAGTCTTCCCATCTAATGCTACAGTAGGTAGTCTGTTGACAAGATGACGAGCATAGTTCAATGCCTCGCCCCAAAATGCCTTGCTCAATCCAGACTGTGACAGCATACACCGGACTTTCTCCACCAAAGTGCGGTTCATGCGTTCTGCAACTCCATTCTGCTGCGGTGTTCCAGGAACTGTAAAATGTCTCACTATTCCTGCATTCTGGCAAACCTCAAAGAAGGGATCTGATGTATATTCTCCACCATTGTCAGATCTGAGCTTCTTGATTCGTCTGCCTGTCTGGGTCTCAATCATCTTCTTCCACGTAAGAAAGATGTCTAAGACTTCATCTTTGTGTTTCATTGTATAAATCCAAACTCTTCTAGAGAAATCATCAATGAACGACACAAAGTAGTGTTTACCTCTCAACGAAGCAGTCTTGGAAGGACCCCATACGTCGGTGTGGACGTAGGCTAGAATCCCTTTGGTACGGTGAATTGCAGTACCAAACTTGATTCTTGTTTGCTTGCCCAATACACAATGCTCGCAGAACTCAAGCTTCCCCGTCTTGGCGCCTTTCAACAGGCCTTGCTTTACCAACCCTTGTAAAGCCTTCTCACCGACATGCCCTAGGCGCATGTGCCAAAGTTTGGAAGTGTCTGATGCATCATCTTCTGAGCTGGTGGAGACAACCACTCTCCCTGTGGCTGTAGAGCCATCTAGGAAATATAAATTTCCCTGTCGAGTACCCTTCATTGCAACCAATGCTCCTCGAACAACTTTAAGGACTCCACCTTCCATGGTTACTCTGTAACCTTTGGAGTCTAAAACTCCCACTGAGATGAGATTCTTGGTTAGATCTGGTACATACCGTACATCTTCAAGAATTCTGATTGTTCCATCATGGATCTTCAGTTTAATTGTTCCAATCCCCTTTGTCTGGCAAGCTTGGTCGTTGCCCATCAGCACAACTCCTCCATCGAACTCTCGTAAGCTCGAGAACCACTGCTTGTTAGGACACATATGGAATGAACATCTGAAATCTATTATCCATTCATCCGACTGGCCATATGATGAAACTGTGAAGGCTCCTCCTTCATCATTATCTCCATCTCGTGCAATATTCACCTTCTCTTCTGTCTTGTCTTTATTTGGGTCTTTATTTGGACAATCTTTTGCCCAATGCCCCTTCTGGCGACAAGCTGCACACTCGTCTTTTGCAAGACGTCTTTTGTCTGAAGGTTTCCCCCTGGATTTTGAGCGAGACTTTCCTCGCCCTGTATTTCTTCTGTTATTTGTTCTGCCTCTGACTGTTAATGCCTCGGATGTTGAGTCCCTGTTTGCAGACTTATCTTTCCTTCTGAACTCATTGTTCACCAAGGCGTTTGCAACATCAATATACTTGATCTTCTCTTTACCGTACAATAAAGTAGTAGTGAGATGATCATACGAGTCAGGCAAGGAATTTAACAATAACAGTGCTTTGTCTTCATCACCAACTTGATCATCCAAATTCTTCAAATCCGTAATGATTTTGTTGAAGTTATTTAGGTGTTCGTTCATCGAAATACCTTTAATGTAGTCGAAACGAAACAACCTCTTCCTCAAGTAGAGCCGGTTCTCAATGCTCTTTGTCATGAACTTATCTTCCAGCGCCTTCCAAAGCTTCTTCGCAATATCATATTCTGTAAAGGCATACTTCTCCTCTTTTGCAAGGCAAAGTCGGATGGAACTGCAGGCCAGGAGATTCACCCTCTCCCATTCTATCTCGTCCAGGTCATCTGGTTTGTCTCCCAGAGTGAAGTGCAGGTTCATTTGGACAAGCATATCCTTAACTTCGCATCTCCACATGCCGAAGTTGCTGCTTCCATCGAACTTCTCTACCTCGAACTTGGCATGGGACACCGGGGTCCAATGCCTAGAAGTGCTTGTACTTGCTGGATTACTTACGGACTCGGTTGATCTAGATTCTGCCATTTTTTAGAAACTTCAATTCAAAAAATTGACCGTACAGATGTGTCCGGAATACTCCAAATAGTTGGGAAGCACTATTGGATCGTCAAAAACGGACTCCGAATGGCTCCAATCTGGCAAAAACACTTTGGACGGGTCAGATTTGCAGAATCTGCTACGCTGAGATGCACCGGATAATTTCTCCGGTCAACGGCTGAGTCAACGGCACAGGCGGCGCGGTCAACGGCGGCTTGACGGCTGGTCAACGCGGCTTGGTCAGCGGCTCAGGCTGACTGGGCTGACACGTGGCTGACACGTGGCCTGTCAGTCGGACATGGGGCGCTGACATAGCGGATGACGTGGCGCTGACACGGTGCTGGCGTGGCGCTGACGTGGTGCCACGTGGCTCGTCTTCTTCCTGGAGACGCGCGTGTGGCGCGTGGGTGCGATTGGGATCACGCGCTGGAGCCTGCACGGCGCGTGTGGGCGCGTGCCACGACTGGGGCTCACGCTCCAACTTCCAGGGGCGCGTGAGGGCGCGTTGAAGCTCCTCTAGGCTCTGTTTTTGCTGTTCTGGACTCCTCTCGGGGAGTTCTTCCTCTTGGTATGGTCAAAAGTGGATTTTGAGCACTTCGAAATCTGGGCACTTTCGGGAAAAATTCGATTTTTCGCAACCCGAGCTCTGATACCAATTGTTGTGGATCGGGGGCACACCAGGGAACTCAAACAAGCAATAACACACAAGATTTAACGTGGTTCGGCAAGTCGCCTACGTCCACGGGCAGCGAATTCACTATATTGAACAAAATGGTAAGAATTACAATTCTCTCTGTAATTCTCTCTCTCTTTGCTCTCTAAGCTCACACCTCTCAGCTGTACATCTCAACTCTCCTTAGCTTCTCTATATATAGAGATTACAATGCAAGAGAAATTGAGCTGGCTGCCAGCCCATTTCGGTGGCTTTCCAGATTGAGGTTTCATGGCCTCATGGCCTCATGGCCAACTCACATGGCCTCATGGCTTCCCCACCATGTAACTGGCTGTTACTTTCCTTCACATGGCCAGAATCTGTAGCCAACTCAACAAATTTGATCATATGTTTATGAATGTCTAATTAACTTAATTTTTTTCATATATATTTTACTTAACAAACTTTATAATACAAACGGTTTAAATTAACGACATAAATTCATAATCATGCCAAGTCCTTGAAGGGATGCATTAGGCTTTTAAAGCAAGACTTGCATTTTAAACCCACTTTAAATTGGGTCGGTAGAGTGCACATTATGTGTGTATGAGTGGCAGCCAATGGAGTAAAAAAAAGACCTATAAAAGGCTTCCACGGTGACCCCTCTCTCTATTGCCCTCAAATTCTTTCATATCCACTAGTTGGATTGGACCCCTCGCCTCATTCCCCTAAACTTTCTTCATATTTTCATCATGTTGGGTTCTAGCTTGGGATAAATATATTATTTGTTCTCTATATTGTTGTACTCTAATTAAAATAAGTACAAATTTATTATCCTTCTCAATTGATACAATTATAAGGAGGTAAAGTAAGTGTTATAAACTTGTACTTAGGCACACAACTAATTAATGTGAATAAAATTTATTCCATAACATTACAACTTTTAATTCTTTCAAATGTTTTTTTTCAAAGCACATATATTTTATGTTTTGCTGTGACATGTGTTCATTTTCCAACAATGTCAAAAATGTTAATAAAAATATTATTTTTTAATTCGTTTCTTAAAATATTAAATTAAAAATATCATTTATAAGCTTCATTTTCGTAGTTAAATTTCACACAAAGGGTTAGCTTGAGATGTAGCTTTTTAAATAATTTTTTTTTGATTAAAATGTTTTTGTTGGCAAGATTGTAAGATATTAATTTATTAGTAAAATTAGATTATAATTAGTTGTTGTTTGACATTAGCTTTTTTAGTTGGTTTTTTTGTGTTGAGTCTTTTTTTAAGCCTCGTTTGGTTTGATTTTTTTGACTTTTGTGAGAAAAAAAAATACAATGATTATAGTTTGGATATGACATTTTGTCTTATTGACTTATATAATTAATTTTATTTTTTTTAATATTTTTTTAATTAAAAATCTAGAACCAAACGAAGGTTAAAAGAATTGTCGTTGTTCCATTATCTCACAGGTCTAATTAAATATTAGTTGAATAAATTTAATATTTTACCAAAAAAGTCACGCAAACAATTGTCAATTTTAGAAGTTGTTTGAGAATCGCTAAACAAATATATTTTTTAATTTTTTATAAAAAGATATATAAAAAAATAAAGAGTTAATATGATTAAAAAATAATAAAAAGATAAAAAAAAATATTAATATGGCACTATAATAAAAAGATATATATATATATATATATATTAATATGGGACTTCTCAAATAATCACTTTTGGTTTGGCAAGGGCTTATTGGGCTTTTTTGGCTCAATGAGCCATAAAAGACAAAATAGGCTCATGAGCCACAACAGACAAAACATCCCATCCAACCCTATAATCATTACACTCTTCTCTCACAAAAAAATCAAAAAAGTCAAAAAACTAAAAATCCTTCCCAAACTAAGCTTTTAAGCCCAGGCTCATATAGTCAAAAAAGCCAAAAAAACAAAAATTCAACCCACTTCCCAAATTCTAATTTTGACTAAAAAATAAAAGTTTTTTTTAATTTATTTTTTGATATTTTTCCAGAATTGAAAAAAGGCAATTGTGGAAATTAAAATTTGACAAAAAGCTGTTTATAGCTTGAAAAACACACTATGTGGTGTAAATGCAGCAAATCCTTTTTCTGATGCTGTTGTTCTTCTCTCTCTTTCTCTCTCTTCCCAGGAAAGATTGAAGGTCAGTCTGAGCAGTATTTTGGTGCAATCACAGAGACAGAGCAATGGCAAACAGAGTACCTGAGCCTAACCCTGTGGTCTTGCAAAGTGACCAATTGTATCAGGTGATTCCATTTCCAATCCCAATTTCTAATCAATCAACTTCCATGTTCTTCTCTCTGTCTCTCTCCTCATGATCTTTGAATTCCAGGGTGTTATTTTGATCTGATTTTCTATTTACAAAACTCTGCAGTATATACTGGAGACTAGTGTCTACCCACGAGAGTCAGAGCATCTCAAGCAGATCAGGGATGCCACTGCAACCCATCCAGCGTAACTAATTCTCTATCTCTATGTTTATGTATACTGGGACGGAACCAGAATTTTATTACTGGACGGCCAAAAGAAGAATAAAAATATATATGTATAATATGATATATAAATTATATATATATATATATGTAAAAAAAATTTAAATACCATGGGAAGTAATCTATGATACAATAAAGAAACTTTTTTGGTGCAAAACAATAAAAGAATGCAGAAGAATGATATATATATATATATATTAAAGTATTGTGATAAACAGTATAGTTCATACAAGCAGCAGGGGGTCATAGCCCCCATAGTCTCACTTAGATATTCACAAATTCAAACACTCAAACTGCAAATTGCTTGTTATGATTCTTTATTGTTTGAATTTATGAATTTGAAATGAAAGTATTTGATACTGTTTATTAGAATAGCTAAAATGTAGATTTACTAGTTTAAATATGAATTTTAACATATTGAATTTCAAAGCTTTGTACCATGGATTTGAAATAATGAAGGAAAATTGAAATCTTATCTCTTCAATCTCTGGGTTGGTTTGGATCGAGTGATTTGGTGAGAAATTATAAGAAATGAGTAAAAAGAGAATTTGTTTTCTTCTCGTGTTTGGTTTACAAGTTAAATGAGAAATTATGAAAAACTACGAGAAATGAAGAGAGAGGGAACTCTCTTATTTTATAGGTTTTATTTGTCAGCAAAAATAATGGTTGAGATTTGGTGAGAAATAAGCTGATTAGTTGCCTATTTTCTTATAATACCGAGGTTGTCTACTAAAGTACAAAGGAAGAAAAGGAAAATTTACTCATATTATGTCCCTAAATCACATGGGTGAACACTATAACTTCATTATTTGTAACTTTCATCACAAAAATCGTAACTTTTCTTACAATGCGCAAGTGTACATTGTCATATTTCCCAAAAATTTTAAAAAAATAAAAATTGATATCTGACATAACATAAGAAGCCACACAAGCTTGTACTCAGTTTTTTGTTTTGTCCAGCAATGGAAAACTCTTTCATGCTTAGGGACCAATTTGACTAGAGCTTAGTAGAGGACGATAAGTTATTGAACTTTCGAACCTGTCTTGTTCTCATGGTGGTTCTCTCCATCTAGTCATGGAGCAATTATTCATTGCCGGTCTAATTTTTCACCATCAATGGTGGCATTCACGTGACAGTGCTACAAAATCAATCTTAACCTTTCATTTATATGATTCCCACATGGGATGCACACAAATAAAAGGCTGAGATTAATTTGTGACATGAAGTAATTTTTGCTAGTTTTGATGACCTTGTTTTTGCCATTGTCTGTCATGGCAGGGCCTTCTTTGGTACAGCACCAGATGCAGGGCAATTAATGGCCATGCTCTTAAAGCTTGTGAATGCTAAAAAGACAATTGAAGTTGGAGTTTTTACTGGCTACTCTCTTCTTCTCACTGCTCTAACCATTCCTGATGATGGCCAGGTTCCTAGATCCATTCATCCTCATTCCTTTTAAAATTAAGGGTAGAAGGCAAATTACACTTTGTCCTGCTGCATTTCACTCCGAGTCTCACTTTTTCCTAACCTTTTAATTGTGACAGTCAAGTTGCATTGTGACTCAATTGTGAGTCTCCGTTTAAGAAACTTGCGAAAAATAGTGGCGTGCACATGATCGTCACATGGCTATCTTCCCTCTTCTTAACAATTGGGTCACAATGTGACTTCATTAGAAATACAAGGGGTTAAATGTGACAATTAAATGGTTAAAGGCCAGGTGAGAATTGGTGCTTAGTTCACTCCAAAAACAAAAAAAACTCTGTACACCCATCTTACATGAGTTTTTTCCCCATAAAATACAAGGGTCTTGATGCAGAAGGTGGCTGTAATGAGAAATAATTGAAATGTATTTAGAAGCTCCCTTGTCATTTTTTTAATAAAAAAATTAACAACAAACTACACTTTTCTTTCTTTGCACTTTACACTTAGTCTCACTTTGCCTTGACCTTTTAATTGTGATAGTCAAGTTGCAATGCAACCCAATTGTGAGTCTCCATTAAAGAAACTAATGTAAAATAGCCACGTGACAACTGCACATGATCATCACGTGGCTATTTTCCGTTTATCTTCTTAATGAAGTGCAGGGAAGCAAAGTACTCTAAAATTAATATCCATCTGTTGAATCAATACTTTGTTGCAGATTGTGGCTATTGATATAAACCGCGAGGCATATGAGATTGGGTTGCCAATTATCCAAAAAGCTGGTGTTGAACACAAAATTGACTTCATCCAGTCTCCAGCTCTACCGGTTCTTGATAAACTCTTAGAGGATGTAAGTACTGCCCATGAATGATCATCAGGTTTGGTTAGGAATACCTAACACCTAATCACGATCGGTGAAACATGAAACACGAAACACAAAAATTAATAAACACACAGGAAGATAAATCACATGAACACACAAAGAACATAAGGTTTATATGGTTCACCCCAAACTAGGGCTATGTCCATGATTACAGTGGTTTTCAATATGATCAAAAAGGTTACAAGAGATAGTAGCCTTCTCTCAATTATAAATACAAATAAAATTAGGTTGACAGGTCACAAGTGCAAAAATACTAGAAATAAATTTGGGGTTGATTGTTTAGAGCCCACCCAGTACTTACCAAGACCCACACTAACAGTTTTATCGTGCTTGAGTTGAAACTTGAAACTTATTTTCTTTTATTTTCATTTTGAATAATTTTCTACTCAATTTTGTCACTTCACATGAGTTCAATGTTGTTTTTTTTGTTTTGTTTTGGGCTTTGTTGCAGAAAGAAAATGAAGGGGCTTTTGACTTTGCTTTTGTTGATGCTGACAAAGGAAACTATTTAAACTACCATGAGAGGTTGATGAAACTGGTGAAGGTTGGGGGTTTGCTTGTCTATGATAACACCCTTTGGGGAGGAACTGTTGCTAAGCCTGAAGAGTCTGTTCCGGTTTACAAGAGACAGTGGAGGAAGGCTACGATTGAATTCAGCAAATCAATCACAGCCGATCATCGCGTTGAGATATCACATGTTCCATCTGGAGATGGGGTCATTATCTGCAGGCGCATCTGCTGAACTTTCACTGGTGGCATTGTGGTGGTGGTGTTGACGGAGGTGTTTGTTTTTGTTGTTGTTGGGGGTGGTGGTGGTAGTGGTCATGATGGTTATTAGTATAGACAAGTACTCTTTACATTTCACAATGGTTATCACAATTTTATGAAGTTTCCACAAAGTATGCCTGTGTTTTGCTTCTTTTTTTTTTTTAATGTGAAGAATTGGGTACCCCTTTCATGCCTCATTGAGTATTTTGGGATTAATGGAGATTTGGGCACTCCAACTTTGTATCCAATCATTTTCCATAATGGGTCATTGATCTTTGTTATACTTAATTATTTTTACTGGGACATCCAACATCCACTAAAATGTCACATATCACCACAATACTAACATTTATGATACACCGACATCTCTATCAAGGTCACATATTGGTTTCCAACACGTGTCAGATACGTTGGGAATATGTGAGAAATACAGTGTCCCTTATATGTATAATTTCTGATTTTTTTATTTTTTTTATTTTTACATAAAATTCATACAAAAAAACTTTACAAGAATAATGTGATAATGTCATTATTATAAATAAACTTATCTTCTTTGGTATTTTGTTTTGAAGCAAAAGATTCACAATGAGTCACATCATTATATATAAAAATTATGTATGAATTTTTTGTTTGTATAACATTACTCATAATTTGTTTTCAATGGAGCAGTATACCTAAGGTTAATGAGTTTGATGATAATAAATATTTAACATAAAATAAATATATAAATTTAAAAAAGTATGATATAATAAATTTATAAAATTATATATTTTGCACATCTCTCGTTGCGTGTTGTGTCCTATATTAATTTTTTTTTTTTAAAAAAAAAAAACTCTGTTTTTCATGTCTGTGTGCAAGTTTTTTAGACTAATATAATGTAATTCAATTTTGAATTTGTAAAGGAAAAAAAAAAGGTAAAGAGAATGTAGAAGTAAAAGAATATGAGTTCATTTTTTTGTTGGGTTGGTTAGGTAAATTAGAAAAGAAAATGAACAGTGTGTTGGATGATGAGACAAACATGACCCTATGGCTCTACCCTCAAAGAATGTGTTTTTTTTATCCTCACATAATTGAAATTGAATATTTACTTAATTTAATTGGACTTGGTGTGTATATGTGTAATCATATGAATTGTGATTTGCTACTCCCAGAGTAAATAATCACGGTGTGAATCAATTGAGCAAAATTTAGTTAGATGATACTTCTTCTTTATTTTGTTAATTTTTTAAATACTTATTGAGCCATGTTTAATCAGCTAAGCAGATCAAAATCACCATTACTTTATTTATTCTCAGGTACAGAGTATGTTTCCTCTTATCAGGTTAAAAACGATTCAAAATATTCTATATTTATTAAGGACGTATTGGTGCGCCATCTACTAAGACCCCCAAGTCAAAATGATGTCGCCAGTGATCAACCTAGAGGGCACTTGGTGGCGGACTCTAGGCACTTTGGACTTTGGACGGAGTGTTTTGACCATCCATGGACTCAAGAGCTCCATGGACTAGCCAAGGCGATGGTAGAAAATGTCGACATTATGCAACATTCTTGCAATGGAGGCTCAGGATGTCTACCTATTTTGCCCTATAGGCTACTCTGTGGCTGTTATCCTAAGTTGATTGAACCTCTTGTGCCAAGTCATTGAGAGTGACAAATGCACAAGTAAATCAATCAATGAGAATAAAAATTAATATGAAAAAATTAAATAAAAAATAACATAAGAATTTTTACGTGGTTCCCTCAATATGAGATACATCAACGGAATCGAAATTCGATTCCACTATCAACCAAAGAGTTTTCAAACGATTACAAACGAGACACAAATAGTTTCACAAAACTACTCTTAGGTGAATTCCAAATAATCACAACTAAATAAGAGGAAAAACCTCACCAAATAGACGAATAAAAAATCTTTAAAACAGAGTTGTAAAAAACCCAAAATAACGAACCAAATCAGCTTCGGAACAGAGGCAACAAAAGCATGAACAAATCAAGTACCTTGACAAATCTTCACCAATTGTAATTCTCTGGCACTGTTACCGAATCAATATAATAGTATAGCAGCCGCACACTGATATCAACCAAAGAGTTTCCAAACAATTACAAATGAGACACGAATGGTCTCACAAAATCACTCCTGGGTGAATTCCAAATAATCACAAATAAATAAGAGGAAAGATCTCACAAAATAGATCAATAAAATTTTTTAAAACAGAGTTGTAGAAAACCCAAAATAACGAACCAAATCAGCTTCGGAATAGAGGCAGCATAAGCATGAACAAATCAAGTACCCTTGACAAATCTTCACCAATTGTAATTCTCCAGCACTGTTACCGAATCAATATAATAGTATAGCAGTCGCACACTGATACTCCAGGACAAACAAAGCTATATATATATATATATATGGTTGAGCATTGGGTTTTTTGTTTTTTTTTTTATTTATTATCAAACCCTAACTGTTATCAAATTAACTATCAAATACCTATTAGGATTCTAAAAGTCAGATATAATATATAAAATATGTTATACCCAAACCAAACCAAATTTAAAAACTTTTAATAAACCAATTGGGTCCTATACTCCAATAAGGAGGTATGCCCAACAATTCTCCCCCCACCGACTTAAGTGGAGACATCAATCATACCCGCCAAAGTTTGACACGTTAAATATTTGTCCATCGACAAAGTCTTAGTTAACATATCCGAAATATTATCATTTGTATGAACCTTTTCGAGTTGCAACAATTTCAAATCTAACACATCACGAATCCAATGATATCTCACATCAATGTGTTTCGATCTCGAATGAAAAGTGAAATTTTTACTCAAATGAATAGCACTTTGACCATCACAATAAAGCACATATCTTTCTTGCTTCAAACCCAATTCTTGCAAAACTTTCTACAACTATAACTTTTCTTTGTAAGCTTCCGTAATGGCAATAAATTCTGTTTTGGTAGTTGAGAATTTTGTAATTTAGATTGTCATGCCACAGCTCCCCCTGCAAATGCCATTAAATACCCCGAAGTAGATTTCCTAGAATCAACATCACCCGCTATGTCGGAATCTGTGAACCTATCAAGCATCGCCTTACCATCCCCAAAACACAAACACACCTTCGAAGTTCCTCAAAGATATCTTAGAATCCACTTAACTGCTGCCCAATGTTCTTTACCTGGATTAGAGAGAAAACGACTCACCACACCAACGGTGTGAGCAATATCTGGCCTTGTACAAACCATGGTGTACATTAATGAACCAACCGCTGAAGCATAAGGAATTTTCAGCATCTCTTCCTTGTCTTTCTCACTTGTAGGACATTGATTCGAACTAAGCTTGAAAAGACCTGCAAGTGGACAACCAAACGGCTTTGCTTTATCTATGTTGAACCTCTCAAGAACTTTCTCAATGTAGCTTTCTTGAGACAACCAAATCAGCCCCTCTTTCTTTGCGATCATGAACAATTTTGATACCAAGTATTTGCTTTGCCGGTCCCAAATCTTTCATAGCAAATGACTAGCTCAACTCCAATTTCAACTTGTTAATCATGGTAGAATCTTAACCCATAATTAACATGTCATCAACATAAAGTAAAAGAATAATAAATTTACCATCCGGGAAATTTTTCACAAACACACAATGGTCCGAAGTGGTTTTAGAAAAACAATTATTCATCATGAAAGAGTCAAATTTTTTGTACCATTGCTGCGGAGCTTGCTTGAGACCATACAAATTTTTTTTCAATTTGCAAACAAATTTCTCTTTCCCTTTCTCTACAAAACCTTCCGGTTGCTCCATGTAAATTTCTTCTTCAAGATCACCATGAAGAAATGAAGTCTTCATATCAAGTTGCTCAACTTTAAGGGTCATACTTGTAGCCATGCCAAGTACAACCCGAATAGAAGACATCTTCACAGCCGGCGAGAAAATCTCATCAAAGTCAATACCTTTTTTTTGCCCAAAGCCTTTCACAACAAGACGTGCTTTGTACCTCAAATTATTACTATCATTTTTCAATTTGAAAACCCACTTATTTTTTAGAATTTTCCTCCCCTTAGGCAACTTCACTAAATCATAAGTGTGATTTTCAAGTAAGGAATTCAATTACTTTTCCATGGCCTTTTTCTAAACACCTTTCTTTGCATGCTCAATGGCTTCGTGGTAGCTCTTGGGCTCCCCTTGATCGGAAATCAACACAAATTCATTGGGAGAATACTTTCTTGAAGGTTGTCAGTCCCTTGTAGATTTCCTCAACTCAAGTTGTGGTGGCGATTCTTGAGTTAGATGCACTTCCTCAATTTCTGGCTCAACTTCATTAGGATTAGCATTATCCTCTACATCTTCAATAGTTGACTGCATATCTCCCCATTTTCATCATCAACTGAAGATGAAAAAGCTTGATCCATGTCAATGAAATCACTAGTTTTTTGCTCTGGTTGATCACCTTTGCCAAAGTCTTCAATTGTTTGGTCTTTAAGAAACACAACATCACGGCTTCAAATGATTTTCTTGTCGACCGGATCCCACAATCTATAAACAAATTCATTATTCCGATAGCCAAGAAAAATACATTGTCTTGACTTGCTATCAAGTGTAGACCTCTAATCTTTTGGAATGTGAATAAAGGCTCGGCAACAAAACACTCTCAAGTGCTCATAAGACACATCTTTGCAGGTCCAAACTCTTTCTAGAACATCACCATTCAAAGGATAGGAAGAAGACAAATTGATCATGTCAACCGCTGTCCTCATTGCCTCACCCCAAAAGGATCTTGGCAATTTAGCTTGTAAAAGTAAACACCTTATTCTTTCTACAATGGTGCGATTCATCCTTTCAGCAACACCATTTTGTTGAAGAGTCTTCTTAACTGTCTTTTGGTACCAAATACCTTGGTTGCGGCAATACTCATCAAATGGCTTAATGTATTCACCACCATTGTCTGATTGGATGCACTTCAATTTCTACCCTGTTTCTCTTTCAACCATGGCCTAAAAATACTTAAATACTTCTAACTTGATCTTTAGTTTTTAGTATAAAAGCCCAAACTTTTCTTGAATAATCATCAATAAAAGTAACAAAAAAAGTGCACCACTATGTGTTCTAACTTTCAAATGACCACAAACATCTGAATGAATCAACTCCAAAACATTTTCTTTTCTAGAAAGCAACATTTTTATGAAAAGAAACTCTATGTTGTTTACCCACCAAACAATGAACACAAGTTTTAAGATGTGTACCTTTTAAACCGGGTAGAAGCTCTTTCTTGAACAAAACTTGTAGTCCCTTTTCACTCATATGGCCAAGCCGCTTGTGCCACAAGTTGGTAGAAGTATCATCTTCAAGTGCATTGACAATACTTTTACAAATTTTTCCTCGCTGCGAATAAAGTGTATGAGTCTTCTTGCACTTAGCCACCACCAAAGAACCCCTTGTGAGCTTCCATATTCCATCACCAAATTTGTTATTGTAGCCTTCATCATCTAGCTTCCCAGTAGAGATCAAATTGAGGCGAATGTCGGGAACATGCCTCACATCTTTAAGCAGCAACTTGCAGCCCAAATTTGTTTCCAAGCAAACATCACCCATGCCAGTAATCTTGGACAAACCTTCATTACCCATTCGAACAGAACCATAATCTCCTTTTGTGTAAGTAGTGAAAAAATTTACTCGAGAAGTCACATGAAAAGAAGCACTGGAATCAATCACCCAATTACCCTTTTGGCCCACAAAATTGATACAATTATATTCACAAACGACCATGAGATCACCATTAGTAGTAATCGCCGTTGTATCTTCTTGCTTCTTATCCACACTTTTGTTACGTCTTTTCTCATTGTTCTTGAGTTTTTGGCATTCTCGCATCATGTGCCCTTTCTTATGGCAATAATAATACTCAATGTCTTTCTTTGAAAAAGAACCATCTCTTGATTTGTCACGGCTTTGATCACGACCATGAGGAGTCTTACTCCTCCCTCTTGTTTTGCTTCGGCCTCTCACAACAAATGCTTCCAAATAAGAGGAACCCGCTGATTTTCTTCTAGTTTCTTCATTCAACAAGCTACTAGTGACTTGGCTCATTGTGATAACTCCATCAAGTGCCGAATTATTAACCGTCACAACCAAAGTCTCCCAACTTTCGGGGAAAGAACTAAGTAGCATCAAAGCCTGCAAACCATTATCAAAAATAATTTCCATAGAAACAAGTTAGTTAACAATACTCTTTATTTCATTCAAATGTTCAAGAATAGGGCTGCCCTCTTTACATTTTAAATTAACCAACTTACGAAACAGAAAAGCTTTATTTGTGGCTGATTTCTTATCATAAAGGCCCTCTAATTTTTTTCATAAATCATGTGCTAAAGTGTTAGTAGCAGCATGATGAAACATACTGTCATCAATCCATTGACAGATAACACCAACGGTTTTTCAATTAAGCCTCTTCCATTCATCATCTTGCATATCCTCGGGTTTGCCACAATCACCCTCAATGGGTCCATACAAATCTTTACAAAATAATAGGTCCTCCATTTTAGTTTTCCAAGTTACCCAATTGCTTCTATTGAAACTAGACATACGACCCACATTTCCCTCCATTGATTTATACAAATAAATAGACCCAAATAAACCGTAAGCTCTGATACCAGTTGTTAGGGAAAATTAATGATTTTCCACAAGTAAATCAATCAATGAGAATAAAAACTAATGCAGAAAAATTAAATAAAAAACAACACAAGAATTTTTACGTGGTTCCCTTAATGTGAGGTACGTCCACAGAATCGAAATCCGATTCCACTATCAACCAAAGAGTTTCCAAACGATTACAAATAAGACACGAATGGTCTCACAAAACCACCCTTAGGTGAATTCCAAATAATCACAAATAAACAAGAAAAACGACCTCACCAAATAAATGAATAAAAAATCTTTGAAACAGAGTTGTAAAAGACCTAAAATAATGAACCAAGTCAGCTTCGGAACAGAGGCAACATAAGCATGAAAAAATCAAGTACCCTTGACAAATCTTCACCAATTGTAATTCTCCGGCACTGGTACCGAATCAATATAATAGTATAGCAGCAACACACTGATGCTCTGGGGCAAACAAAGCCATATATATATATGGTTGAGTATTGGGGTTTTTTTTTTTTTTTTTTTTTTTTTTTTTTTATCAAACTGTTATCAAATTAACTATCAAATACCTATTAGGATTCTAAAAGTCAGATATAATAAATAAAATATATTATACCTAAACCAAATCAAATTAAAAAACTTTTAATAAATCAATTAGGTCCCATACTCCAATAAGAAGGTATACCTAACAATACAGGCTCTGGATGTTTACTCATTGTGCCCTTTGGGCTTCTCTTTATTTGTTGTCCTAATTTTTTGAGTTATTCAGATGACACCATAACATCTTGTGCCAAGTCATGTACAATGACTTTGTTCCGCCATCCTTTTGGGCATAGGTGGGGCTATGTTAAGCTCAGTGGTGTCGTGACACTACTGAAGTCATAAAAAATTTTAGAGTACATATAATATTTTATCTAATGTTTTGAGATTTTACAAATTAACCCTGTTGAGCATAAGAACAAAACGTTAAAATTTTGAAATTTACAAATTGGTATCTAGTAAAGTTAAAAAATAAAATAAATTGGGCTAGCTTAAGTAGTTTGTACACTCTTAACTTAGAGATAAGACACTTAATCCTTACCATAAACAGAGATTTACCATCTATTAGAGGATCTTTGTTTAGTAGTTTATTTCTTTCCTATTATGAACTCTTTCTTGTAATGGTTGTTGGTGTTGAGAATGCGGGTTATCTTATTAGACTTTCTTATATGGTTAATTTAAAAAAATTGAAAGACAAAATCAAATTTTATACAAACTTTTCAAATTTTATTTGATTACATGTATTGCAAATAATGAGGATATTATGTGGAGATTTCGAAAAATGCAAATACGTATGGATATATATTTATTTATTTTTGTTGAAGCAATAGGGTTGATGTCCTAATATTTTACTTTTACTTGTAATTTGATTAATTTGTCAATGTGATTCAAAATATATGAAATTGTTTGTACCGAATTTAATGGTTGACTGACACGGGTAATACGAGTGACTAAAAGTTTATCATTTTATCTTAATGGTTGACTGTCATGTGTCTTATGGGTGACTAAAAGCTTATCATTTTAGCTTAATTAACGGTTTCAGGTGGTTTCCTTTATTATGATGATAAGAGATAATCATGGGTAATCAAATCCTATGATGGACTGGGAAACATGCCTATGCATATCTATATACATGCATGTGTATTTAATGACAGTTGTAGGAGATGGCCACGTGTTAGTCATCAAGGCCAAAGGAAGACCTATTATCTCTTCATCCAAGGGTCCAACTATGGTACCCAAAAGTGGTATTTGAGTACCATACATGAAAATGATTTTCAGCCTTTAGATCATAATCTTTAATCTTGACCTTCCAAAATCACAAAGATCCAACCGGTCACAAGCCTAAATCAAAGCGCTGAAACAAGAGACGGAGAGAGAGAGAGAGAGAGAGAGAGAGGACGAAGCGAACAAAGAGATGACCGCAAGAGCACCGAACCAAGAGATAGAGAACACCTCGTCGGACGGGAGTTTATCACAATCGGCGAGAGAGAAGACGAATGATGAAGAGAAGGTGAATAAATCTGAGAACCTAATCACCACTAAAATCGTACATATAATATATATACTGAAGCTTTGATTTGGGGCTTAATGCCTATTCACCACTAAAATCATATATATATATATATATTATATTTATATACATTTGCAAACATAGATGAGTACACGTATGGATTTACATGTGGTAAGAGATGGGGAAAGTGACAGGGTTATAGTTTTCTCAGATTTGTGTTTTTCTCTCTTGGTTTGGTGCTTTTTTCACTTGAGTGATTTTTTTAATTATTTTTTTCCCTTCTTTTTACAGCGATTCAGGCATTATTTCAGGTAAATCTGAAGTTTTCGGAAAGGATTTTCCAAATCAGTCTCGCCAGCAGCAAAAGATTTGCTTTCATTCATCATTGTAGTTCCGACTATGTTTTTCACATGTAATTTAATTTTTTATCTTCTTAATTTGGTTGATGATGAATGTAAGAGAAAAGGAATGAAGAAATCACCTTGTTATATTTTTTCTTTATTTTATCTCTTTAAGTTGATTGTCATTGTAATTTCTGGCTTTGTTTCACTTGAATTTGTTATGTCTTTTCCTGTTGTAGTTGTTTTTGTTTAGATTTTTGAAAAAAAAAGAAAAAAGAAAAAGAAAGAGGTGGTTAAATCTATTTTTTCCAACTTGAAGATCTTTTTTCCATATTTCTTTTGTGGCCTGGTTTTGCTTGACGGTATTGGAATTGTCATTCTTGTCCAGCATTGCGGCAATTTCGTTGTTCTTTCTTTTGGTGAAGTGCCTGTTTGGCTTTTACATCAATAAGCTCTTTTTTCTCTTTGCTGATAAATAATTTTTTTTTAAAGAAAGTAAAGTCCATCTTATCATTAGATTTGAGGTGGTAAAAGAAGGGGTTGTGGTGGTAAGTAGAGCCACATTAAGTGATAAGTATAAGTACAATGAATGCTAAGTCTTATGCTCATTAATGGTAAGTACTTAACAATATTCTACTTACTGCTCAATGAAATTGCACTTGCTATTCCATAATATTTAACTTATTACTTATTTAGATTACATTTATTATTTTATCAGACTTCACTTATTACTCATTTAAATTACACTTACTATTAAATCAAATCCCACTTACTATTAAATGAGATCCCTCAATTAGTTAAAAATATTCTTATAATAAGTACTGGTATTGTCACAATTAGTTATAACTAAGTTTGCATGTTTACTTGCTATTTTATCAAATTTGACTTACTATTTTATCAAATTTCACTTACTACACAGTCAGACGCCACATTCCTCATTGAGACTCTACTTACTACTCCATCATACTTCACTTACTACTCAATGAGACCTCACTTACTATTAAATCAAACCCTACTTACTACTCAATAACACCCCTCAATTAGTTATTGTCAAAATTAGTTGTAACTATGCTTACATGTTCATTTACTATTTCATCAAATCTGACTTACTATTCATTGAAACTCTACTTACTATTCCATCAAACTTCACTTACTACACAATCAAACCCTACATTTCTCAATGAGACTCTACTTTCTATTCCATCATACTTTACTTACTATTCAATGAGACTCCACTTACTATTAAATCGAACCCCACTTACAACTCAATGAGACTTCTTAATTAGTTGTAAGTATTGTTATAATAAGTAGTAAGTATTCTCACAATTAATTGAAATTAAGTTTACATGTTCACTTACTATATCATCAAATCTGGCTTACTACTCAATGAGACTCCACTTACTACTCCATCAAATTTCACTTATCATATAGACAAACCCCATATTCCTCAATGAGACTCTACTTATTGCTCCATCATACTTGACTTACTACTTAACGAGAACCCACTTACTATTAAATCAAACCTTACTATTCAATGAGACCCCTTAATTAGTTGTAGGTATTGTTATAAAATTTAGAATGAAACTATAAAAATCTTAAAATCAAATCAAACTAAAGAAGTAATTTTATAACATAATCACAAAATAATATTACTCATAACTTACTCAAACATTAAGCAATGTGACATCATTTTATAAATAAAATAATTTAAATGACTTACTACTCAACCACCGCTACTACTACCACCACCATTACTACCATCGTTACTACTACCACCACCATCACCACCATGCTACTATTACTATCATTACTATCGCTACCTCTACCACCACCATCGCCAACACCACCACCATCAATGCTACCATGCCACTACTGCCACTACCATGCCGTTACCACCACTACCACTACCACCACCACCACCACCACCACCACCACCATTATATCACCACTTCTACTCAATCAAACTCCATTTATTATTCAATCAAATATGACTTACTACTCAATAAGACACCACTTAATTGGACTTGACTTACTACTTAATTAAATATCACTTACTACTCAGCTACCATTTGGTAAGTGGGTTGGGTTTGAGTTGGTACTAAAAAAACACAAAAAAACATAATAGACTAAATAAGCTAATAAGACAAAATGTCACATTCAAATCATAATCATTTCACTTTTTCTCTCACGAAAAAGCCAAAAAGTTATTCCCAAACAGAGCTAATTTAAGTTAGGCTAGATTAGTCAAAAAGCCAAAAAGTCAAGCTAAAAAAGTTCTTCCCAAAAGAACTCTCAATTAGATTCTATTTACTATTTCATTAGATTTATCATTGTCCCAAAAAAGTTAAAAAATATTCACTAAACTTCCACTTAGTACTTAATAAGTTTTCACTTACTAATTCACTAGACTCCATTTACAATTCAATTTTGGTTTCGCTTACTTCTCAATGAGCTTTCACTTGCTATTTCACTATACTCCATTTACTACTTAACGAGCTTCCATTTATTATTTCACTAGACTTTACTTACTATTCAATGAGTTTCTACTCATTATTTCATTATACTTCACTTACTATTCAATTTTGGTTTCACTTACTACTTAATTAGCTTTCACATACTACTTTAATAGACTCCATTACTCAATTTTGATTTCACTTACTACTCAATGAGTTTCCACTTACTATTTCATTATAGTTCACTTACTACTCAATGAGACTCTACTTACTACAAAATTAAACCTCACTTACTACTTCATAAGACTCCACTTACTACTCATGGAATGGTTTTGCCCTTTAACAAACTTAATCACATCATATTTGCAAATATTTGGATTGTGTTTGATATTAAAGGATGCATGACAAATCTAGTTAATCATTTTGATTCTCTTTTACGATCTTTCACCTTAAGGTACTCGGCTTGTTGATGCCCTTCTTTTGAGCAAACCTATCTCCTCGATATAGCCATATTACTCTTGTCCTTATACAACTAATGTCACGACCCAAGCCCATCCCTATAGGTTTAGCGTCATAACTGGCCAGTAATCTTGGGATTACCAAAAGCCCCTGAACAAATTAAACAAAATACAGGGGCTAGCGGAAGCAATTATACAGATGTCTATAGAGCCGTGTAGACATATATGGGATAGAAAAATTGAAAACTTAATTTACATAGTTAAGACTTCATCCTTGCGTCACCATATAAAGATAAACAAAAGACATGTTTAACCAGTGACAAAGGAAATACAAAATACAAAAGATAAGTCTTAGACATTGATCACAAAAACATGACCACTTCTAGGAACCTCCTCAGAAGGCACAATGGCTGGTTGATAGAATAGAACTCCAGGTAATCAACTCTATGCCTGGTCACGTGCCTGGTCACCTATATACATAAATAAATACGGTGAGTTGGAGCCCAGTGAATAACAACAGAGTAAAGGGTTTATGAATGATGTTCAAACAGTGTTAGAAATCAAAGTTCATGTCAGATACAGATTCAAATTCATATACTTAACCAGAAGTCATAAGTAGTTTGCACAGATAAAATCCTAAAAATTCTAAATAACACAAAAATCGAGTCAATTTCGTGATCGGATGCCGATAACTCATTCAATTTGCACACCGAAACAGAAACACAAATAGATATTTCTACCATGAACAGATATAGACTCAAATAACACATAGAATGCACAAGTAATTCGTAATTTCATCTTAATTCCTTTTTAAGCATTCATAATTAAGGATTATAGACTAATCACAGGTTAGGGTTGTTAAAACTAATCTCTTCAAATACTAAAACCTTTCACCTTTACATACATATTATAGAAACTTTTTTTCATTTTCTACTGAATCTAATGTCATTTCAATGAGTTTCCACTTACTACTTAATAAGACTTTACTTATTACTTGTTGATACTTTATTTACTAAGTGGTAAACAGATAAGTGGTAAGTTGAGTCGCAAAATGTTATAAGAATAACTTAGTATATCATCAGCTCAATGATTGGTCAATAATAAATAGAAATATGAATTTCATATTATCAACACAAGAAATATGAATTTTAAACAAAATGTAATGTAAAAATTTATTAGACTTGATTAGTATTCAGTAAGACACCATTTAATTTGACTTGATTTACTACTCAATTAAATCTCACTTACAACATAATGATTGGGTAACTTACTACTCAATTAAACCGCACTTACTACTTAATGGAACTTTACTTACTATTTCGTTAGATTTCGCTTACTACTAAAGTAAACACCACTTACTACTTAATGAGACTCTACTTACCACTCATTGATACTTTACTTAATACTCCATCAAACTTAACTTTCTAATTAATTAGATTTCACTTACTACTCAATTAAACTCAATTTACTACTTAATAAAACTCCATTTACCATTCAATGATTTTTTTCTTTAATTAGGTGAAATGTTGTTCCAACAAAACCTTAAAATCTATAAATTAAAAATATCACATAAGTTAAAATAAAACATAGATAGAGACATAGATAGATTCTTACATAGAGACTTTCTTAAATTTTTAAAAATTGTGTCACCTTCTTTTCACTTATCTTTCGTTAAAAAATTATAGAGAAAATCATTATTGTTTGGAGTGTGTGCAAATGAATTGTGAGGTCTCCTATATATTTTTTTAATTAACTAATTTAGATGTATATAATTATTGTCATTAATAAATGTTGTTCAAGTTGTGGTAAGTAAAGGAAATTATTTTTTTTGTAAATGTATGCATTTATTGCCAATAATGAATGTTGATAAATAAGAGATAAGTACAATACTAGGTGGTAAAATGAATGGTAAGTGGTAATTTATGTCACAAAGAGTTGCAAGTAGAATGAGAAGGAATGGTAAGGGCCTGTTTGGTAACGTTTACGTTTTCAGTTTATATTTACAAAAAATTTATAAACTGGTTTTGGTTTATTTTTTGTTTATTTTTAAAAAAACATAAACTACAAACGCGTTTGGTTTAGACAAAATGTTTAAAAAAATTTAGAAATATAAAAAAGAGTGAGAAATGGCAAGTGGTGGCGGGTGGTGGGTGGTGACGAGTGGTGGCGGCGGAAGACGGTGGTGGAAAATGATAGCGGGTGGTGGTGGCCGAAGACAGTGGTGGAAAATGGTGGCAGGTGGTGGGTGATGGTGGCAGAAGACGGTGGTGGAAAGTGGTGGATGGATGTGTAGGTGGGTGGGTGGTGGTGGTGGAAGACGATGGTGGAAAGTAGTGGTAAGTGGCGAGTGGTGGGGGCGGAAGACGGTGGTGGAAAGCGGTGACGGGTGGGTGGATGGTGGTGGCAAGTGGGTGGTCGATGACGGGTGGTGGTGGGTAAGTGGTGGTGACGGTGGGTGGGTGGGTGACCGTGGCGGGTGGTGGGTGGTGGCAACTGGGTGGTGGTGATGGTGGTGGTAGTGGTGGTGGCGGGTGGGTGGTAGTGGTGGTGGATGGTGGGTGGTGGTAGTAGATGGGTGGTAGGTGGGTGGTAGTGGTAGGTGGGTGGTGGTGGTGGTGGATGGTGGGTGGTGGTGGTGGGTGGGTGGCAGGTGGTTGATGGTCGCGGGTGGATGGATGGTAGTGGTGGGTGGTGGCGAGTGGGTGTCAGGTGGGTGGTGGGTGGTGGTGGCGGATGGGTGGCTGGTGGGTGGTGAGTGGTGGTGACGGGTAAGTGGATGGTAGTGGCGGGTGGTGGGTAGTGGCGAGTCGGTGGCAGGTGGGTGGTGGATGGTGGTGGTGGCGGGGGGTGGGTGGTGGTGGCGAGTGGGTGGCGAGTGGTGGTGGTTGGTGGGTGACAGGTGGGTGGTGGTGGCGGGTGGTGGTGGTAGGTGGGTGGTGAGTGGTGGTGGCAAGTGGTGGTGAGGGGTGGATGGTGGTAACGGAAGACGGTGGTGGAAAATGGTGGCGGGTGGTGGCTAGTGATGGGTGGTACAAAAAAAAATTTGAAAACTCAAAACAGAAACACATTTTTTGAGTTTATATTTTTTGGCCAAATTTATAAACTGAGACCACTGATTTATAAATAAAAAATTTACCAAACAAGTTTTTATTTGAGTTTTTAAAATTTTTGTAAATATAAACTGAATATTGAAAACGTGCCTGTTTGGTAACGTTTACGTTTTTAGTTTATATTTACAAAAATTTTATAAACTGGTTTTTGTTTATTTTTTGTTTATTTTTAGAAAAACATAAACTACAAACGCGTTTGGTAATTGACAAAATGTTTAAAAAAATTTAAAAATATAAAAAAGAATGAGAAATGACAAGTGGTGGCAAGTAGCAGCGGAAGACGGTGGTGGAAAGTGGTGACGGTGAGTGGTGGGTAGTGGATGGTGGTGGTGGTGGGTGGGTAGGTGAGTGACGGTAGCGGGTGGTGAGTGGTAGCGAGTGGGTGGTGGTGGTGGTGACAGGTGGGTGGCGGATGACGGGTGGTGGTGGGTAGGTGGCAGCTAGTGGTGGTGGGTGACGGTGGCGGGTGGTCGGTGGTAGCGAGTGGGTGGTGGTGGTGGTGGCAGGTGGGTGGCAGATGATGGGTGGTGGTGGGTAGGTGGCGGGTGGTGGTGGTGGTGGGTGGGTGGGTGACAGTGGCGGGTGGTGGGTGGTAGCGAGTGGGTGGTGGTGGTGGTGGCAGGTGGGTGGCGGATGACGGGTGGTGGTGGGTAGGTGGCTGGTGGTGGTGGTGGTGAGTAGGTGGGTGACGGTGGCGGGTGGTGGTTGGTAGCGAGTGAGTGGCGGATGACGGGTGGTAGGTGGGTGGCGGATAACGGGCGGTGGCAGGTGGGTGGTGGTGGCGGGTAGATGGCGAGTGGTGATGGTGATGGTGATGGTGATGGTGGGTAGGTGGGTGACGGTGGCAGGTAGTGAATGGTAGCGAGTGGGCGGTGGTGGGTGGTGGTGGTGACGGGTGGCGGGTAGTGGGTGGTGGTGGCAGGTGGGTGGCGGATGGCGGGTAGGTGGTGGGTGGTGGTAGTGGTGCGTGGGTGGGTGACCATGGTGGGTGGTGGGTGGTGGCAGGTGGATGGCTGGTGGGTAGCGGGTGGTAGTGGTGGCTGGTGGGTGGTGGTGGCGGGTGGTAGCGAGTGGGCGGTGGTGGGTGGTGGTGGTGGCGGATGGCGGGTAGTGGGTGGTGGTGGCAGGTGGGTGGCGGATGGCGGGTAGGTGGCTGGTGGTGGTAGTGGTGGGTGGGTGGGTGACCATGGCGGGTGATGGCAGGTGGATGGCAGGTGGGTAGTGGGTGGTGGTGGTGGTGGGTGGTGGCGGGTGGTGGCAGGTGGATGGCGAGTGGGTAGTGGGTGGTGGTGGTGGTGGTGGCGGGTGGGTGGCAAGTGGCTGGTGGTGACGGGTGGCTGGTGGTGGCGAGTGGTGGATGGCGATGGCAGGTGGGTGGTGAGTGGTGGTGGCAAGTAGATGGCGGGTGGTGGTGGTGGCGGGCGGTGGATGGTAGTGGCGGGTGGTGGGTGGATGGCAGGTGGGTGGTGGTGGTGGCGGCAGCGAGGGTGGGTGGTGGTGGGTGGTGGGTGATGAGTGGTGGTGGCAGGTGGTGGTAGGGGGTGGGTGATGGGTGGTGGTGGCATAAGACGGTGGTGGAAAATGGTGGCGGGTGGTGGCTAATGTTGGGTGGTAAAAAAAAAAAAAACTGAAAACTGAAAACGGAAACATATTTTTTGTGTTTTCATTTTTTGGCCAAATTTATAAACTGAGACCACTGATTTATAAATCAAAAATTTTACCAAACAAGTTTTTATTTGAGTTTTTAAAATTTTTGTAAATATAAACAGAAAACTGAAAACGTAAGTGTTACCAAACGGCACCAGTGTTACCAAACAGCACCTAAGTGTTGTGTTTTTGAATGGTTATTAAACTCATTTAAACCATACTTACTACTCAATAAGACTAAACTTACTACTTTATCAGACTTGACTTACCACTTATTTGAATCACACTTACTATTTAATGAGACTCTACTTACTAGGTGGTAAAATGGATGGTAAGTGGTAAGTTGAGTCACAAAGAGTTGCAAGTAGAATGAGAATGAATGGTAAGTGTTGTGTTTTTAAATGGTAATTAAACTCATTTAAACCATACTTACTACTCAATAAGACTATACTTACTATTTTATCAAACTTGACTTATCACTCATTTGAATCACACTTACTACTCAATGAGACTGTACTTACTACTTTATCAGAATCATACTTACTACTCAATGAGACTCTACTTACTACTTTATCAAACTTGACTTATTAGCCATTTAAACCACATTTACTAGTTAACAAGATTGTACTTGCTATTTCATCAAACTTGACTTACCATTCATTTGAATCACATTTGCTACTCAACGAGACTCTTCTTACTACTTTATCAAAATTGACTTACCACTCATGTAAACCATACTCACTACTCAATGAGACTGTACTTACTACTTTATCAAACTTGACTTATCACTTATTTAAACAATATTTACTATTTAATGAGACTCTACTTATTATTTTATTAGACTTGACTTATCAATCATTTAAACTAAACTTAAGACTACATTTAATATTTCATCAAACTTGATTTTTTTTCTTACCACTTGATTCTCATAATTTTTCTTTTAATTAGGTGAAATGTTGTTCCAACAAAACATAAAAATTTATAAATTCAAAATATAATGGAAGTGAAAGTAAAAAGAGAGAAACTTACTTAAGGAGTTCCAAATCAACAACAATTCTATCTTAAATTCTTCAAAAGTTATAGAAATGAACATCAAATTTTATTTATGGAATCCTCAAATGAATTTGAAATTTTCCTATATTTTGTTAATCATATTTCTTATTAATTGTATTTATTGTGGTGGATGACAAAGATACTAGGTTTCATTTATTGCCATTCATTGCCATTAAGTAGATAAATAAATAAAAAAATCATATTCCATAAAATGTAAAAAATTATAATAAAATTTATAAATTTCATATTTATTTTGTACATTTTTTTTTTTTTACATTCTATTTTATAAATTTTATATTTATTTTAGAGATTAGGTGCATTTTATTAATGTTTGAATGGTAAGTGTAGTTACGTGGAATAGTAAGTACAACCAAATCAAGTAGTAAGCGTGTTTAGTTGCTGTAGTAAGTTGGAAATCACTCATTTAAACCATATTTACTATTTTATTAGACTTACTTACCACTCATTTAAACCACACTTAGTACTCAATGAGACTCTACTTATTTACTCAACAATCTTATCTTCAAATCTTCAAATATTCAAAATTTTTAAAAATAAACATATAATTTTGCTCATGGAATCTCCAAATAAATTTTAAATTTTCCTATATTTTATTAATTATATTTCCTCATTAATTGCATTTATTTTCAAGTGTGGTAAATGAAAAGGAAATTAGGTTTCATTTATTCCCATTAAGTAGATAAATAAATAAATAAATCATATTTCATAAAATGTAATAAAATGTATAAAATTCACATTTATTTTGTATTTTTTCTTAAATTCTATTTTATAAATTTTATATTTATTTTAGAGGTTTTGAAAATTTATTATAACTTAATTTTTAAGTTTACCTGTTACCTGAATAGCAGGTTAAGTGTATTTTATTAATAATTAAATGGTAAGTATAGTTATTAAAAATAATAAGTATAATCCTATCAAATAGTAAGTGTACTTAGTTATTGTGGTAAGTAGAAAACCACTTTTTAGTTTCAAAACCATTAAAAACTACCTTGTTTTTTACAAAACTACTTAGATTTCTTAACCTGATTTTAATTATTACCAATTAATGATTAAATTTATTTTACTTTTAGATCTAATAATTCAAATTTATTTATGTATGGTACATGAAAAACCACCTTCATATATCATAGAAAAATCCTTTCATCCAATAGTTATATTTCAAACTTCTCCGATAACACCTAAATTTATGGGATGGCTTTGACCGAAGAAGGATACCTATCAATCATCTAGAGTCCACTACCCAACAGCTCAGATTAGAAGGAGGTTACAATCAGTCCTATTTTTGTGGGATACTCCAACAACATGCATAGACGAAGGAGGCTGGTGGGACACGTGACATTTTAGTAGGCAATCCAGCACCTCACCAACTCGAAGTAGTGGAGATATTCCAGGAGGTCGGCCAAAATTTTCAAGAGGTTTTACAAGTAACAAATAGCCATTTTCAAGGTCAAGGAAAACACATCCAATCAACCAACTCAAACAATTACACTCAATCGACATCCGTGTCATCTACGCAATTAGCCTAGCTTAATTCATCTATCTATTCGTTCTACATCTTCTATCTATTTATCTATACTATTATAAAGTGAACGTGTCCTGAAGCTTTGTTTCTTATACTGTTACGTGTCTATTTTTTTTATTTGAAATTTTAAAAAAAAATTAGATAGATGAGTGAAGGGGATTTAAACCTTAGACTTATATCAAATGAATAAGGCTCTTACCACTTGACTAGCACACAATATATAATAAATTTTTATTTATTTAAATAGCACACGCAACGCGTATGGCAACCGCTAGTCATTTTAAAAGGCATCAGTGCCATAGATTAGCTTAGTGAACATCAGTGTTCTTGACATCAGTGTCAATTTAGTTTGTTTTAGGCTACCAGTGGCATTTTATTATAGTTTTAATTGTGTTTACAATCATTTATAACTCAATTTTACTTCATTCAGACTTGTTCTTGTCATTTTTATGTTCAATCCACTTGAGTATATAAAGTTGGCATTTTCTTGTTTATTATTTCCTTCTGTCCATTTTACTTATTGACTAAAAACTCGTAGAAGATTTTATGTCTTATTCATTGAGTCAAGAAAAAGACCAGAAGGCTTTTGTCCCCTTGGGCCTTAACCAAAAAATTCATCTTTCACATAGGCAATGCTTTGCCTTGACATGCTCGCACTCAAATCCTTTTGTGTTAGCCAATTTTTGTGCAAATAAAAATTTACTGTCATTATGTAAATGTTAAATGTTGATTGGCATGCTAAAAATATAGCATAATGACATTGATAATGATTTGACGAATGACTCCACTAAATAAAATTTCTGACTATGCCAATGTTTTGGGGGATTCTTTTAACTTGAGGCATGCAACATAGAGGTAACGCCACACTTGTCGGCTATGAATTGATGCATGAAGTCATAACTTTTTGTCAAGCAGCGTATGTTTGGCTTGTGGGATGGTAATGATGCAACTTTTTCCACGGCTTTTCTTCTCTGTGTCCATCTTTTCTTATCTAATAAAATTTCTTCTTTGGTGATTAAAAAAAAATGTTATTTGTGGACAACGAATTATGATGTTACTTTACTCGGGTGGCACATTGGCACCACAGGCATGAAATGTTGGAAAAAATAGTTTTATGATGTCTTTAATGTGTAATTAAAGTAGATCCCAATTATCATTGAGGTGGGATCAAATGAGTTTAGATTCTTTGTAATAAGATATTTACATCATAAAAAGAATGACAAAAAATCATTAAGAATTAAATAAGAAATTGTCTCATAAAGTTGGCCTCATGAATGGGGTATTGAGAATAGTGTGTAACTACCTATCCCACATTGATTGTTAAAAAAAACATTAATGAATGTTTAAATCTCAAGTTTTTGATAAGGGCATGAGTCCTTTGGGGCATCCAAATTTTTCCGAAAGAAGTGAATTATGAATGCTTCAAGGATGGACTTGAAAGAGTGTTATTACTGTTAGTTCGCCGGAGCTAAACAGAAGGTACTTCTACGTTAGCGGGTTCTAACCATCGTATTCTGGCAGACAGACGTCGACATACCTCCAGCACCCACGGTGAGACGATATTTTAAGGAGACTGTGATATCACATAGGCTTTAATTTGCTTTATTTTCCTCATTTCAGTGTTTTAATTTGTTATATGTATTTCTGTTCATCAAGATGTAATCTCCTATGATTTCTTATTCTGTATTTTTTCAGTTTAATTAACTATGAATCTATTTATGTTTTATTTAAATACACAATTTGTACAACAATCTTAAAAATAGATCTGATATGTTTCCCATGAATTTAAATAAACAGATTCGTAGTAATTTGTAATAGATTAATTTGTTACATTAGATTTTCTTATGTTAGTAATTTATGATATAAGACAGATTCATACTATTTGATTATATTGTTTTCTTGGGAAATTTGTACACTGCTGTTACGGTCGGAATAGTCTCAGCATTATCCGTTGACATGTTTATGAAATTCACAATTTAGAAACCCAAATAAATACACACAGTAAATAGTAAAATATCTAACGATCTTAAGTTGTAGGAAACTATTTATTAAAACAAGTGAATTGTGTGTATTTAAAAAAAAATAAAAATGACTTATACAATAAAAGTCTAAATAATTTCATAATGTAAATTATTTTTTGGAAACCAGAAGATTATTCTGTAACAGAATAATATTTCCGAAAATCACAAAAAGAAAAGAAACTCTTGTTGAAGTATACAACAAAAATAGGACTAGAAACTGTAAATTAAATAAAATAATATGAATAGAACTTACAGGATGTAGAAAATGCAGAAGTACAGAACATACTTTCCTTAAGATCGTTACGTCCTCGCTATTGTACTTGAGAACAATGACACTGACCTCCCAAGATGCAATGACTACACCCAACAACATAGCACTATGAGATTAGGACTAGCGAACAGACAATGTTGTATTCTCCCTTATAGAAAAACAAAAGAACAAATATGTAGAAGTATGCACTGAAGGAGAGGAGAAAAACGAATGAGAGAATTACTTGGACAAGGTCTGAATTTATAGGCAAGATGGTCACTGTTTGGATGGGTTTGGAAACCCTTTGAATAGGTGCGAATCTGAAAATTGCCGAAGTGAAAAGATGTGACTGGAGAAGGAAGGGATGCCACTACTCAGGTTTGAATTCGAAAATTTCCCATAAAAAAATTGATTTTTAATTTGGAATTTTGAATTTTCCTGTAAGAGTTTTTGAAAAAATTCAAATGAATTTTGTCTAAAAAATTAAAGTTAGGACCCGACCCATAACCCACACCATGCACCCATGACCGACACGACCCGGACGGCGACAACAGTATGCGCGCGTGTATGTGGGGGATTTGGGTCAAACCCACTTTGTCCATAACTTCCCTCCTTACAAAACTTGGGGTGTCTCTTGGGGCCTATCCCAAGTATGTCAACCTAGAGTGTATACACTCATATAAACTCTTTTTGTTTCAATGTGGGACAAGCTATTTAATGAGCAAACTCACTTTTTCTCTTCAACTTTCATTTTCACGAACTCAAAAATGACGTCAACTTTCCATTCCCTCGGAAATGTTTTTGACGAACCGTCTTCAAGGTATGATTCAACATGTGATAAAGAACACGTCACCATTCGAACCCACCTCAAATAGTGCATGGGTCTTACGTCAATTTGAGCTTGAAGTTGCCCAAAAATAAGCCTAGAAACTCAAAATTTCTAACAATCCCTTACATGAATGGAGTTGACGAAAACAGACATGCAACAATATGCAAAAAAATACAAAAGAGTACATTAAAGAGATACCTTACTTCGAGATATTTAGGTTTTGGCTTTGAACCTTCCCTAGTGAAAACCTATCGGACTTACTAGTTGTCCAATGGACGTGATGCCTTGAACTGTTCAGCCATTGGTGTAAGCCAAGACAATAGATTACACACAAAGTATTACCAGACACAGTTTTGTTCTACAGTTATGTTCATTTTCATCATGAACTATACTTGGTTCAGTGAGTGCTCTAGAGAATTCAGCCTTGTTAATTCTCATAGAATCGGCCCAGTTCACACTTACATATGTGATTCTCATTAAGAATGTCCTGCCATATTCCACTTGGACAACCAAGCTATAAGAATCACAAAAAGCAAAGCTTATCCTGACAATACTGCAGGGATCACTCTTTTTATCATAGAAATGGGTAAGTGAGTAAACCTCTCTAGTGATAAAAAAATCTCCATAATTTGGTTGTCCTATTGAACCTAGTTCTTAGGATCTCCAGTCTTCTAGGTTGGGTTGTCATTATGGCAATTCTTAGTTAATAGGCTTTAATCCCATTCTTCTCGATAAATTAAACACTTGCTCTCTGGCTAGCCTTTTCGTTCACAGATCCGTAATATTATCTCTAGACCTTATAAAGTCAATGGTAATTATACCATTCCAGAGTAGCTGTCTAACAGTATTATGTCATCAATGAATGTGTCGAAACTTGCCGTTATACATATGATTCTATACCCGTCCTATTACTGCTTTATTGTTACAGTGTAGGCATATAGCTAGCATAGGTTTTGGCCACATCGAAATATCTTCTAAGAAATTTCGAAGCTACTCTACTTCTTCTCCTGTTTTATCCAAAAAGATAAACTCTAATTCTATTGTGGACCTTACAAGGCAAGTCTTCTTGGAAGATTTCCAAGAGATTGTTGTACCTCCGAGAGTAAAGACATATCTACTGGTGGACTTTGAGTCATTAGTATCTGATATCTAATTCGCATCATTGTACCTTTTAAGTACTGCTAGATATTTCGTATAGTGCAATTCATAATTTTGGATATGTCTTAGATATCTAAGCACCCTAATTATAGTTGTCCAATGATCATTTCCTGATTACTTGTGTACCTACTCAATTTGCTGACTACAAAGGCTATGTTAGGCCGAGTGCAATTCATTAAGTACATCAAGCTTCCGATGATTTGAGAATAATCTAATTGTGATATGCCTTCACCTGTATTCTTTAATAAATGGACATTAGCATCTATAGGTGTCTTAGCAGGATGGTTGTCATGCTACCCAAATTTTTTCAGAATTTTCTTAACACAATGAGACTGAGATAAGGCATATCCATCAAATGTTTTAGAAATTTTCATTCCAAGTATGACATGTGTTACTCCCATATCTTTCATGTCAAACCTTTTGTTTGACAATTTCTTGATAGACTTTATCATTTTGATATTGCTACCAATGATGAGCATATCATTTACATAGAGACAAACGATGACATAACATCTATCAGTATTTTTGACATAGACACATTTGTCACACTCGTTTATCCTAAACCCATCCGAAATCATAGCATGATCAAATTTCTCATGCCATTGCTTTGGTGTTTGCTTTAATCCATATAATGATTTGACAAGTCTACAAACCTTCTTCTCTTGGCCAGAAACTCTGAATCCCTCGAGTTGTTCCATGTAGATTTCTTCATTTAAATTTCTATTTAAGAAAGAAGTCTGTTACGACCCAAACCCGCCCCTATGGGTTTAGCACCATAATCGGCCAGTAATCCGAGATTACCGAAGGCCTGCCTAACAGTAATACAGTAAAACAGAGCACAGGGGCATGGCAGAAGCCAAAACAGTAAATAAACAATGTCCAATGAGCTGTGACAGTCTGTATGTAAAAGACTTTTTCATACATATATGCAGTCAGTGACAAAACAGTATGTACATATATACAATCATTCAGTTCAGGGACCTAATCCCTATTAAACAGTACGGTAACAGTCTACAGTTTACAAAACAGAACAGAAGGGGGAAAACTAAAACACCCCATAGCCTTAGCTTGACAGGCTCGGAACCTCGCAGTGAGGCACATAGGTTGGCTTGACAAAACTGGAGCTTAACCCCGACACTTCTAGCCGCGGTCTGGTGCCTGTACACCTACATATATTTATGAGCAGTGAGCTAAAGCCCAGTGAATAACGTAATGCGTAAAGAGGTTAAGAATGAATGTCCTTGCAGTAATGAAAACAGTTCGTTAATTCAGTATATCAATCATTCAGTCATATGTGGTACATCCATTAGCATAACAGTACAGTAAACAGTAGGTCTTAAAAGACCGAACAGTAAATGATGGTCATCAATCAGTAAACAGTAGTGGTTCCAACAAGGGAACCGACATAGATCTCTGTAACAGTAACAGTCAGTAACAGTAGTTGCTAAGGATGCCACAATACAGTTCAGAATAGAGGACATACATTCATTCTATTAACAGTATCAATTCAGAAACAGTACAGTTCAATTGTTCAGAAGATAAATCATTTTTGAACATATCTTTACACAGTTGTTACTCACAGAGTTCTGGCCTACAGTTAGGCTAGAGCGCGTCCCCAGTCGCCAACCCTACACAGTTTACAGATTGAACACACACTAAGCTACACAGTCGGAAAAGATAATAATTTAATCCCTAGTTTGCCTCGGTGTGGTTCTACATCTATATCCTCATTAAGATGTCTTAAACTAGGCCTAAGAATGCCTAGGATGGGATGAGGATGCAAAGATGCGATTAGAAAACAGTTTTAGAATTTTCAGAAAAACAGGGCTCCGCTCGAGCGCAGGTTTCCCCGCTCGAGCGGACATGTAACAAAGGTATTCGCTCGAGCGGAAACTTCCCCGCTCGAGCGGACTGCAAAAGTACTGGATATGTGAAATCCCCGCTCGACGGACACTCGACGTCCGCTCGAGCGTGAGACACAGGCCTCCGCTCGAGCGTACAATCCTCTGCTCGAGCGGACTGTAAAACAGTGCAAAGTACTAGATGCTCAAATTCCCCGCTCGAGCGCCACTTATCCCTGCTTGAGCGGGAGTGCAAAATCTGGAAAATCCAGATTGCACCTTCAAGCTTAAAACCATGTGTTTGATGCATAAATTTCGATCCTCTTGGGCCAATTTTCTTGAAAACTCTTGTAAACACATAATATTACATGGCTCAAAGCTCAATTTGTGAAATCAAAGCCCAAGGGTAGTTTAAACAAACCCAATTTCAAATCAATTTTCATGACAACAATTCAAATGAACGTGCATGAGTTTTAAATCAATTCAAAGCTTCAATACATGCTCTAATGAGCCAAATCTTTCAAAAACATGATGGTTTCATGAACCTTAGCTAGAACTTGTACATGCATGCAATAATTATCCATGAAATCAACTTAAAACTCAACAATACCAACATGCATGCATGGAATGAGCTCCAATTCAACATTATTAGGCTAAGACATGACTTAGCTCTCTAGAGGCTCAAGAACCATGCAAGAACAATCTTAAATACATTAATGAAAAGGTAAAATCCTTACCTAGTCTGAATTATAAGGTGTAGGAGCTCAAATTCACAATTATCTTATAAAATCTCCAAGTCTATAAGCAATTATCAAGGAGGAACTCACTTTCTCTCACTCTAACTCTCTTGGTCGGCAAGAACAAGGGAAATGAGCTGAGCAAATGTTTGATCTAGGTGTAATGAGGCTCAAAGGTGGTCTTAGATAGTGGCCACTCACAATGGCAAAATAATAATTAAGTCAACAATGCAATTTAACCCATTTTAATCTAATTTAATCATAGCAATTCAGTTTTTAGATAAATATGCCATAATTTCACATTAATTCTAACGATCATAGAACATCAATCGATTTCGGATTCGGCCGCCGATAAGGCCTTCAATTAACAGTTTAAACATAAAAACTGAACAGATAATTAAACAGTCAAACAGATAAACATGCAACTAAACAGATACAGTCAATCGATTCAGTTTCAGATTTCAGTTAGTCAGTTCAGTATTTCAATCAGGTTAATTACCAGTCATAATCAGTCTCAGTTTAGCAGTAATCGGTAATTAATCTGTAATTTATCGGTAATCAGTGTGAGGGTTATTACAGTTAGTCAACCAATCGAATGGTTGCGTGTCTAGTTTGGAGCAACTTGATCTTAGTCGTTGATTAGATAAGCACACGATCAAATGGAACAGATGGCACCCGATCGTGAGTAGGTGTGTCCAGTCAAAGCACAACTATTTGGTGATCAATCCAACAGTTTGATCTGATTAGATGTGATCATAGGACATGACCCACCTGATTAGGTGCATCTAGGCCTATAAACAGGTTGTGAATCTATGATTAGGTATATCCATTCAAGGTAACTATTCAATGTGAAACTAGTCCACTCCATAGATTGTTGATCGAACAATCCGATCTGATCGGATACGATCAAAGGACACGACTCATCTGATCAAGTATATCTAGGCCTATAAGTGCTCGTTTGGGAAGGGTGGGTTTGGGGCTTTTTGGCTAAAATAGCCACAAAAAAACAAAATAGAATTTTTAGCTCAATAAGACAAAACATCAAATCTAACTCATAATCATTACTTTTTTTTTTCTTACAAAAGTAAAAAAAAACCAAAAAGCTTATCCCAAATGAGGCTTTTTAGCCTCAGGTTAAAAAAGCTAAAAAGCCAACCCACTTCCTAAACAAACCCTAAATAGGTTATGAATCCAATCATTCGAAATTCAGAATGTTTTTTTGCAACTCTCTCTCTCTCTCTCTCTCTCTCTCTTCTTCACTTCTGATTTTGAGTTTTCAATCAAGCTTTTGATTTCTCTTGCTGATTTCAAAAAAGATTTCGCCTTTCCTTGCTAATAATTCTATAGATTTGATTATCAATGTATTGGTTCCAAGGCAGGCAAGAGAGGCCTGCGCTTCGGGTCCCCAAACTTGGATTGAAAATAGGGGCCCCCAAATAAAATTTTGTGTTTTAGATTAAAAAAAAAAAGAAGCCCAAATACTATAGGCCCAATTGAACTGATCCTGGTTCAATTGTAAACGATATTTGCCAAACTATAAAGTAACAAGACCAAATATATATATATTTTTTTGAGTATTTGCAATGATTGCTTCTTATTTTAATATATGAAAGTAAATTTTTATTTATAATTTTAATGATTATATGTGCAAATAAATTTTTTTGTGACTACAAATAAATGAAAAAGTTGTTGTAACTTATCATTTTATCCGTGAATTCTTTTTTTTTTTTTTAATATAAGAGGGGCCTCATTTTCGAGGTTCGCCATGGGCCCCCTAAATCTCAGGGCCGGCCCTGGTTGGTTCTCTTGATCATATCAAGAGTATACTGATCTATTGTCTTCAATGTAGACGTCAGTAGATTTGATTCTAAGTCAGGCTTAATTGTATCTTAGATGCGAATTTGCTGTTAACCCACTCCACACCATTTGGTGTGGGCAAATATCGTCTTTAAGAAAGAGACTCAGTAATGCGACTTGAAGCAATCGTTTTTCTGTTCACAAAGAAAAGCTAATTGACAGATTTTGAAGACTTGAATACCACTACATTTTCAACAGAAAATACAAAAAATTTCACAATTTTGTAATAATTATATTAAGTTCTTTTGAATTCATGTAACACTTAACCTAATTTTTTATCATTAACTTGTTAGTCATATGAATGAAAAATAATGTGCCATCTTTTTCCTTACTCTTTGTATACTAAAATGTATTTTTTCCTCTTATTTATCTTTATGTCTTCACATCATCTGCATTAGTTTTGGTCACTTTATTCATACTAAAAAGGAGGTAAATGTGATTATACTATAATTGTGAGGCTTGTTGTATTTTTTTCCCCCCAAATCTCAACATAATTTATCCTTAAAAAGATGTCTAGATATATAATAATAATAAAAAAAATGTGTAACGTGAACACAAAATGTGTAACTTTATTTCTCAACTAAAAATTATCATAGCTCTACCAAAAAATTTCGTAATATTTACCATAAAAATTTGCAATATATATCACAAAAATACATAATAAAATACATATTGTAACAAAGTATCCCCATCAAATTTTTCTAGCCGAATGCATAAGGGGAAATTTTGACTCAATCATATTTTCATAAAAATATTACAGATTTAGGAAAAATTTAAAAAATTTAATTATTAATATTTATAAAATTTATCACCAATCTATAATGTTTTTCAGAGTAATGTTACATTTACTAAAAGTCTTACTAAAATACATGTGTCCATCTATCATTAGATGTCATAGAAATGTAACTAATCTTATTCAGCTTTTTATATTTTTGATGGAGACTTACGTGTAGATTTTAATAGATAAACTTATCGTCCAATAGGTCCTATGAATTAATAGTGTTTTTTTATCAAATTCTCAGTTAAGTTTTGGACGGTTTGCAGATTGGTTTGGACTTGCCCGTATGTATGCGATTTGGAAAAAATTCAACCTGCAACCACCCGCAATACTGCTGGTTGCGGTTTGTGCAGATAGGATTCGCAGATGTGGGGGCGGTTTGCGGATTGAACTTTTTTCAATTTCCAGATTCAATTTCAATTTTCAGAATCAATATAATATAAGATTGATTTCAATTTCAAAAGTAATTAACAGATTTAATTTTTCCTCCATGAAGAAGTAGATTTAATTTCCTACAATGGTCATAGAGTAAACAAAAACATTCAAAAACAATGTTCTCTACAATATTTCTTTTTGTATCATGAAATTAGGATTTGGTGTGTTGGCCAAAAATATCTAGGATAGGACGAATGAAATCAACGGCCCAGGTTTTTTTTTTATAAAATATATATATATATATATATATAAGTTGTAACGCCCCGAATTTCTAGCCCAAATGATAATACAACAATCATGACTCTTTCAAGGAAAATCGAATATAAATCTCCAAACTTACATTACATGATATAATAGTTCTTCATGCAATAATACATTAATCCAACAACAAATAAATACCCCCAAGTGTTTAAAAGTTTCCAAGGCTTGAGCCTAGTTACACAAAACGGTTATTCAAACCCATACACATACAACCCTTAGCTTACACACAGAGTCACAGCAAAATGAGAGTCTCATACTCTCAACACACATTTCCTCGCCTTTAGTTAGGCGGCATCACCACATCTTTTCCTACACAAAAACTCGTAGGGTGAGCATAAAGCTCAGTAGGAAATCCTTAACAAAGTATATACATTTTATACAAGTCTCAAGAGATGAAATGCACATGCCATGCTATGCCCCTTTTTGAAGATAAATCACATTTGCATCTTTTGAAAACCATCATGGTCAATGATGTCATGCAATTTCAATTGTTCAAAACTTAACAATTTATTTCAAAGGCGGTAAATACGACTCTGGTAATCCCTAGGTTGGTGTCTGCAAATAGACTATACAAGTGCTACCAAATTGTCATTTTTACCGATATTAACTGGAAGGCTCGACACCTATCCGCCCGGGTTTTCGGTCTTTCACCCCGGACTCTCATGCCAACTTATTCAATATCATCTACGCCACCTATCAAGACTTATCAACGTATTTACCCCAAAACCATTTCATGAAAACTTATTTCTCAACATTCTTTTCTCAATGCAAGTTTTCAAATCAACTTTCAAAGTTTAATGTAATCAAATGAATTGTTATGCCAATAACACAAGATGAATATAAATACTTTTATTCCAATTCATCATCCAAGGAATAACACAATTTTCTCTTCTCAAGTATCCTCAACAATTAGTCATTTCAAGACTATTTCAACGTTTTGAACAATAATTTCCAAAATGAACAATAATTCTCATATTCCCTAAAATTCATCATTTATATAAATATAAATAAGAAATTTTCCAAAGATCCATTTATTTTGACACACAAAAAAATATAACAATATTATTCATGGATTTTCAGTCTCTTAAAAAAAAAATCTCTAAATTCTAGATTTTCTCACAAAAACTATATAACTCAAATCTTTTGAAAGAAAACTTTCCAAAATCATATTTTCTTCAATCAACGAAGATCAAAATGCATAAGATCATTTTAAAAGAACAAGAGACAAACCCACTTTCAAAATCGCTCAATTTCTTGAATCAACAATCAATTTTCAAAGCTGTCGAAAAATGATTTCGAAAATCACATTGATCTTGCAAAAACATATATATATATATATATATAACTCTAAGAAAATCCCTACCTTAAGTTTTGAAGAAGAAATGAGATAAAACCCCCAAAATCAACGGTATCGAAACTCGATCTTCACCGCACACAACGAAGCCCTCGAGATGATAACCAACTTTGGTGAAGAACTTAGGTCTAAATCCTAATGGATTTGGTGAAATCAAATAGAGAAGATGACTTATAGAGAGGGAAGCTCCCGATCTGAAATTCTGGAGAGTTTTAGAGAGAGAGAGGACTGAAAAAGTGATTTGAAATATCAGATTCACGAACTGATATAACATGGTTCACTCGAGCGTGGAAAGCCCTGCTCGAGCGTCAAATACACTAATCCAGTACTTTTGCAGACATGTCAAACTTCTTAAACCAAACATTCTCCGCTCGAGCGTATAAACGGCCGCTCGAGCGGACAAGCAACTTTGAATGCATTTTGCATTTTTGCTTCGGGGGCGCTGCCCCTCGATCCCTCCCCTCGATTCCGCCAGGGCGTTGCCTTCGGACCCGCTAAGGGGCGCTGCCCCCTGGACCCCCGTGAGTTGACTGGGCAGCTTGATCCCTGACCGGCCTAGTCGAAGTGGCAAAATATGAAAAAAGGATCGAAACAAGAGGTCATCCTAAACAACCCCTAAAAAAAAAAGAAAAGAAAATGGTGGGTGGACCCATCTGAAATAAAATAAAAGATAGATTATAAACATTTAAAATTAGTTTAATATACTAATTGCTTTTTATAATTTTAAAAATTATATTTTAACTTATGAAATATCTAACCTCGTAACAAATGATTATTTACATTAATTAACTATTAAGTCAGTTAATATTTTTTTAATAATATCAGTAATATATTTTAATTAACAATGCTATTAATTTTATTGAGATAAATTACATTTTACCTCATTTATATTTAGTTATTTTTCTACTTTGATCCTTAAATTTTTTTTCCTATTCTAGCCCTTCATGTATTTTTGAATTTACTTCTAAAACTAACTTTCGTTCAAAACCAATAAGAAAATGTTGTATTAGTTGTCACATGACCTAAAACATATATCATTTATATTGATATTTAGGCTTGCATCAAATGTGTGAGTTACATATAATAATAAAAAAAATGTTAGTGACGGTTAATGTGTTATTTTTTTGACTAATTTTGAAAATAAATTAACTTTTGAAGTAAATTAGTAGAAAAAAAATTTGAAAATATGAAATGCCAACGTAAGGAAAAAAAAAACTTTAAAGTCAAAGTGGCCAAAATAAAAAAAATGGTCAAACATAAAAATAACAAAGTGTAATTTATACATTTTATTGTTGTATAAAAAGGTAGTTAAAAATTTTATTTTTTCGTTAATTATATTAAATGACAAATTATGACAATAAGATATTTATAACTTTTGGAAAGGTAACATGCATTTTTGGAAAGGTAACATGCATTTTAAGTAGGGGTGTAACTCGGACAGGTTCAGTCAGGTTGAGAGGTTTTTCAAGCCCAGTTCAAATTATGTTGAGATCTGTCCAGACCCGTCCAAGCTCGAATTGTAACTCGAGGTTGCCTGCCCAAGTCCGATCCGAGTTAAATCCGAGTTGCCTAAATTGTATTTTTTTTTTTGTAGTTACATTATTAAATTATTAAAATTTGACTCTATTTACTTTTTTTTTAATTATATATATATAGAAAATCATTAATACCATCAAAATAAATAATTTATATAATGTAAGAGAGATGCCGCTATAATAGTCTTTATATTTTATTAGTGAAAATAAAAAAAGTAGAATTTTATGTTATTTGTATATATAATATATATATTCAATATGATTTAATAATCTAAATTATTTTAATATCATGTAATGACTAATAATTTATATATATTTAATATTTTTATATATCTATATATGTATAATTCAGATTTTGGGTTGTTCGGGTTATTTGATGTCTTTGTCCAAGTCTGTCCAAATTTAATTTGAACTTCTGAATTTTTGATCAAACTCGTGCCGAATTTGAAAATATCTTATCCAAATTCTAAAAAAATTCAAGTTGGGTTCGAGTTGCTCGGGTTGAGCTCGCCCAAGTTAGACCCTAATTTTAAGTCAAACTTAGGATTGTATTTGTAATGTAAGAATTATTTAGAATGATCTAAATAAATATACTTTTTAATTTTTTTATAAAAAATATAAAAATATATAATTTAAATAAACGCACTTATTTAATTCGAAACAAAATGGTGCCTAACCTAAAATAAAATAAAAAGTAGGTGGATGGAATATTTGGCGACGTAGAAGAATCCACGAGAGAGGTGCTGTAAGAACTCGGAGGCGATCCTAACCTGAGTTGCTGCCTGATTCAGACTTGACACAGCCATTTTCTCACCCGACAGGACCTGGTACTCTCTCTCTCTCTCTCTTTCTCTCTCTCTCTCTCATGTACAATGCTTTTATATGATGTAATTTTGGATCAATGTTTTATATTGATTGTGGGTTGTCCTCCAAGAAAGAACAAATAATATTTCTGAAGCAATTCGAATTTTTGAAATTTGGTTGATCACTAATCTTTCTTGGCTAAATCATCTTTATTTGTTTCTTTCTTGGTTTTGATTTTTAAAAATGAGTTCTTGGATTCATGGTTCACTGCAAAATTTCCCTAATCTGATGCCTTGAACTTTCTGGAATCTATATTCCACGTTTGGTTGTGAGATAGGATAAGAGTGGAATAGTACTATCTTGGATGAAGAGGAAGGATTATGTATCCGATGTTTGGGGTGGTATTATTGTATGGTTGATAATTTTGTACGTAATTTTTTGGGCAATTAAAAATAAAAATTAAAAAGAGAAAAAATAAGAAAAAGTTGACTCTTATAATAAAATAAAGCTTGAGTTTTTAATTTTGTCAATTTAAACCCTTAATATTTTGATTTGTTTTCAATCTAAACTATTTGCCTATTTTTGGTAAGTTAAATCGATTAAAAATATTATATTTTAATCATTAAACTTATTTAAAAAATGGTATTTTAGACATTTTATGTGCAAGTACATAGTGTTTAATAGGATGGCTCTAAATGCACCCCAAACATTAGGTTGGGCATGCCATTACTTTGAACACCCCAAACCTAATTTTGAATTTAGGGGGCTGTTTGGCTCAATCTACAAAGCACATATTTTTATATTTTTATCGTATTTGGTTTACATCACTTTTCTATCATATTGCACATCTTTTCATAAAAAAATTAAAAATATATATATTTTAATCATCCCAAACAACCCCTTAATTTTTTTTTGTTGGACATCGCAAAACACCCAATTAATCTCACCTTTACCCCTTTCACTAAGGGGTGTTCAACGGATATTTTGATCCGCCCAAATTGGCCGGGCCGAACCGAACCGAATCGATATGTTGCATTTTGGAAGGATGCATGATGACGGACGGACAGTTGCGGATCGGAGGTTCCCCAACCGCAACCAAATCGCAAATACCCCTACTTTCACTCACCTGTTGCCGAGATTCCCATCGTCATTGGAGCCTCATCTCCCACTGCTTTTACTTCCACACATCGATCACCACTTCTCAACCGTGCACTAACCCTTTCCTTTTCTTTGCCGCCATCTGCTGGCTCCCTTTCTTATTTTTCTTCCTCTTCTCCTCCGGAAACCCTAGATTTCAGATCTAGGGTTTTGAGAGGAGGAGAAGAACGAGAAGAAGAAGAAAAAGGGGTTGTGAGGGCAATTCACAATAGGAGGAGGTCACGAAGAAGGAAATCATGGTGGTAGAGAAGAAGAAAGAGGAGGAGGCGTCGCGACGGCCGACGGCGATGGCGACGGGTAGGGTAGGGTTCAAAGAAGAAGAAGAATATGATGGTGATGAAGAAAAAGGAGTTGTAGAGGATGGTTGGGGGTACCAGTAATGGCAATGGCGAAGTTGTAGAGGAGGGTGAGGGGGTTGTCAGTGATGGCAGCGGCGACGACGACAATGGAGGGAAGGTCTGGTCGTGACGCTGGACAATAACGACAGGGAGGCGTGACAAGTGAGGTCGAGAAGGGGTGGCCGGAGCTAGGAAGGAGATGGTCGAAGTTGGGTTACTGGCTGGAGCAGTGTGGTTGGTTGGGTTTAGGGTTTTGTCCATTTTGGTCATTAGTTTAGGGGACAAAATTTTATTAATAAAAATTGGAGAAATGGGGTGCATTTAGAGCCACCCAATTTAATGGCTAAATTTTTCTTTTTTCATTGGTTTTTATTGACAGAAATAAACAAATGATTTAGATTGAAAATAAATTAAAATTTTAGTATTAATATTGACAAAATTAAAAAGTCAAGGTGTATTTTGTTATAAAGATCAAACCCTCAGGGTTGTTTTTTTTTTTGTAATTCCCCTAAATTTTTTGGATAAATTATGCCTATGGTCCATGTGTTCTGTCTTTGTGTTAATTTAGCCCTCGTGTTTTTCAATTTTGTCGTTTAATTCTTCATGTTATATTGATTTAGTCCAATTGATACCATTCACCAAGAAATTGCATAGAAATCAAGGGCAAAATGATCTATTCAAAAAGGAATAAGCCATTTTAAATTGGACGACAACCCCTCAATTACTTTGAGTTGAGTGAATTGGCTATTTTGCCCCTTGATTTCAGTCTAATTTCTAAAGTGGCACTATTAATTGGACTAAATTAACACAATTTGAAAATTTTATGGGTAAAATTGATATAATTCGAATTACAAGAACCATATTGACATAAGAAATAAATTATAAGGATTACGAGTGCTATTTATCCTAATAGGTAGTAGCAACATTAAAAAAGAGCTTTGATAATTGATTTGTTCTTGATATGTTCAAAGAAAACTAGTGATGGTATTTTGTGGCAAGATGGGATGAAGGCCTAACAAGACAATGTAATAACAGTAAACTCGGTAAATGAAAAAAAAAAAAATGCAACATTTTATGCTTGCAATTTAAATTGGGATTCATATTGCTGGCACAAATTACTGTGATAAAGAGACCTACTTGTTGAGATGCGTGTCCCTAGCTGTGTCATGGTGTCCTTGATATGAGAATTAAATGAATCTGACACTTAAACACGTACCTATACCTGACAACGGTCCATATCTGAGTCCATTTATGTACCGAAGGTTGAAGCATCTAATGACTCACCTTCATCTGAAAATGAGAGTAATTTCCCTAAAATTTTTATGGAGGTAGGTGGAAATTAAGCAATGGAACAGACAACAAAGAAAGTTACGAGTCCTACCAAGGGATTATTGCAAAGTGATGAGTTGTATCAGGTACCGACCCTCCCATCCTTCTCTTTTGTTCTGTTTTATGTTGTTTAAAAATCTTAAAACTCACATCACACTCCATTAATGTGGTAGTATATCCTAGAGACCAGCGTCTACCCTCGTGAACCAGAACTTCTCAAGGAGCTAAGGGAGGTGACTGCAAGCCACCCAAGGTAATGTTCTCTGATTTAAATTTTCTTCATGGAATTAATAGAAATGTTCATTTCAATATACACAGATAGCCCAGTGATAAAGCAGTTCATTTTGGGATGAACTATAAACGTAGACTTCCTATGTTCAACTCCTTCTGATGTTGTGCTTAGTCTGAATAGATACATATTGATTTGAAAGTGATTGTAGGTATTTGAGGTTTACTTTGCAATGATTGGTCTAATGTGACCTTAAAGAGTTTCTCGCCAAGAAATTTTTTATTTATTTATTTCAACTTCCATTGTTTATCGTCGCTAAAGTCGAAAACCATCAATTAGAAAACAAAATTAGGTATCTGCTAAAATCTTTGAACAGATATTATTGAAGTTAGGTAACACTGGTGCCCCAACTTCTTGTTTGTTAACCAGTATCAAAGAGTTTAGTGTAACTTCTACTTACAACGGCAAAAATGACATAAAATAAAACGGCCATATACCCAAAAATGACTTAGAAAGTTGGTTATTGGAAAGTAAGAAAGGAATGTTTGTAACTTCTATGTTTAGACAAGCTATACATCCAGAATGAAAAAGTGTGGTTGAGTTTTAACAAGTGTATAGTGGGGTCAATAGATAGAATGAACCTAGACTATACATTGATGTTTGTGGTAAAAATTCTGAGTATGCAGTATTGCTCATGTTTAGATTATCAACTTTTAGCTCGACAGAAGTTGCACCAAATCCGGTCTCGGTGCCACTTGAAATCCTTATTTTGCAGGTCCATGATGGGTACAGCTCCTGATGCAGGTCAATTAATGGCCATGCTGTTGAAGCTAGTAAATGCCAAAAACACTATTGAAATTGGAGTTTTCACCGGATACTCCCTTCTCCTCACTGCTCTTTCCATTCCTGATGATGGCAAGGTCTGTGATTATACATATATACCATTGATCTTCCTAATATATTAATCTCTTGATCAAGCATTTATGGACAAAACTAGATTATTTTTGCAGATCATAGCAATAGATTTGAATCAGGAGACATATGAGATAGGGTTGCCAGTTATTAGAAAAGCTGGGGTTGAACACAAAATCAACTTCATTGTGTCCGAGGCTCTACCTGTCCTTGATAAACTGTTGGAAAACGTAAGTATTTACTATCTTTTTTGTTCTTTGTTTTTTTGTTTGTCTTTCTTTGGTGACAAGTAAATGTAACTTTGCATTGTATAAATAAGCAAACCAAACATACTGTGGGTGTATTCTGAATTCAATCCAGATAATGCTCACTACCCATTGGCGACCCACATGACCAGATTAATGGGCAAATAGGCTTGACCTGATATTTGTATTTAGGTCTATTTTGCCTCATATTGTAACTTTTAGATCCTTGTACATATAAAGTTATTGAGTTCTAGAGTTGAGAAGATCTTGTGAGTTTTTCTGAAAGGCTTGTTGAGAGAGAGCCCACTTGTTGTCTCTCTACATTGATAGTGAAACTCATTGTTCTGCGCCCTTGAACATAGGCTTATAGCCAAGCCAAACCAAGTAAATCCTTATGTTTGTTCTGTTTTAACAAAACCTAGTATATCAACAGGAATGCACAAATTTGCCAAAAAAATCGTAAAAGAATATATCTGTATATATTAAAAAAAGAATAAGAAGAAGAAGAGAGCAGTCCTCATTAAGCCAAAAAAATAGTTGCATGAGCACTGACCCGTTGAAGTCAATAATGGAATTTTCTCTTCCTTTGAAAGATCTACACTTCCTCTCCCTCTGAAAATACACACAATGGAGCAACTTGTCAAGCCTTTCTACTCACTTTGCTCAAACAACCCCTATGCCATGGCAAACACTCAGAGTTCATTTACCGGCCATAGTATCACCCATGTGACACCAAAAACAATGAAAATCAGGCTTCAAATCTCTAAAGCCACCTTGTAATGAACCAATTTATTTCACATCATTACATTTTCCTCTAGTTTAATGTTCTCTTTCTTGTTTGTGGATATTGTTTTCTGTTGCAGAACGAAAATGATGGGAGTTTTGACTTTGCTTTTGTCGATGCTGACAAGGTTAATTACCTTAACTATCACGAGCGATTGATGAAACTGGTGAAAGTTGGTGGAATAGTTGTCTATGATAACACTCTCTGGGGAGGGTCGGTTGCAATGCCTGAGGAATCGGTTCCGGAGGGCATGAAGCACGGTAGGCATTTCACAATTGAACTGAACAAATCTCTAGCATCTGATCCCCGCATTTTAATGTCTCATGCTCCGTTAGGCGATGGAATCACTATCTGTAAGCGCATCCAATGACTTGTACTCATGTAATGGCAAGAGCTATGAAGACTAATTTGTAGTTAATTCAAGTGAAATCTTTATATAATTTGTGTTGCAAATTCAAGTGAGAAGCTATCGTGACTCCTGATCATATATGAATGATGAATGCAATCAAATTCAAATAAGCACATATTATTGGTACAATCCATTTGCAACCAACTCAAAAACTTGTGGAGGTTTCCAATAAGCACAAGAAGTAAATTTCAGAGTTGCTAATACAATTTGAAATGGGCTTGTCAAGATTTATTATGCAAGTGAACTTGACTACATTAGACACGATTTTGCCAGGCCCGTCTGGGCTCTTTTTGTGTGGTTCTTCGTGCCTGGCTCCTCAGCAAATAGAGGGAGCTTAGAGGATTGCTACAGTTGGTTATCCCCGGCAACCCATTTTATTAAACGAAGGAAAAAAAAAATACAATTTCACATGAACTTGTGAACTAAAGCCACTTATTTCAAACACACTTGTTACGGATACAATAAACAAGTTTTACTTGTACTATTTCGAACAAACTTGTGTGACAAATTTCTTTGATGTTTCTGCAACCACGAGGGGAAAAGCAATAATTGCGTCACAGTGTACCTGTTTGGAACCAATGAAAAGGAGGAAATAAATTAGAATCATACTGCTATGATCAAGCAATGCAATTGGAAAACAGAAAAATTTCACTAATGACAATCACTTCAAGGTAGGAAGTGAAGGTGAAAGGCAAAAGAAGTTAAACCTTGACAGTCTTTGCCGAACTTCGTTTTTTCCCCACAATATGGCTTTGTCAGGGCGGGCACCAGAATCGCTACCATCAAACTCTTGAGCGGTGTTAATGTAAACAGCATAATCTGCCCCGTTTCGCATCATATGGGCATTGCAAATGTGATGCTTAGGCAGCCCCCCTCCAAGAATTATTTGTTGGAAAAAATAAATTTTTGGTAACTTTGATTAAATATTAAAGTGGGTCGCAACCATCTATTGTGTTGGATCAAAGTGGGTCTAGATACTTTACAATGAGATCTTCACACCACAAAAAAATGGCAAAAAACCATTGAGAATTGAATAAGAAATTGTCTCATGAAGTTAGCTTCATGAAAGAGGTAGTGGGATTAGTGTGTATAATATGTTTATAACACATGCAACATTGCAGAGATTAATGATGCATTAGTGACCAGCCATAAAGGCTGGAAGCTCCTCCTATCTCATATATGTATAAATTGAGACTCTTCTGTCTAATCTCAACATAGAAATTTTTACTTCCATTTTACAAGTCAGTTTGCCAGAAAGTTCCTACAGTGAGAGAGTGCTGCCACGTGTTTTGTTCGCTAAGCTAGACAGAGAGTGCTTCTGCCGTAGCTAGTTTTTGACCGTTGTATCCTGGGAGACAGACGCCGGAATTCCTCAAACACTCGACCCGTGAAGCGGCGAAAATCTGTTTTAAGGAAATTGCTATCGTGCAGGCTTCGGTTTGCTTTCTTTACCATTTTAGTGTATTGTGTATTTCTGTTGTAATTTAGTTGTAATTCTCATTATGTGTTCTTAGTATATAATTTTGATTTATTCGTGAATCTATTTATTTAATTTCACAATTTGGAAAATAAGTTTAAAACAGATTTTTTTTTTTTTTTTTCCCATGAAAGTGGCCAAATAGATTCATATGATAGATGTACACAGTTTAATCATAATTAATATTTATGCTTGTTGCTGTGTTATTGTCAATGTGTTTCAATTTCTTTCAATTCATATATTTGGTGTGCCAAACATATTCTTGATTGTATATGCTGCCATGTTATTCTTGCTTGAAAGTCAAATTTAGTCTACTACATAAGTTGGTGTATCCATGATTTGTATTGAAAACAAATAGAAAATATTTTATGTACCTACTTTGCATATTTTTAGTATCAGTAATTTTTGGAAAATAAGCCCACTGTTTTCATGATTAGTTTTGTTTTGGTCTATTTTTTATAAACCACATGTTTCTCTATGTTAGACTAAACCTTGGCCACAATTTTCGTTTGGTGTCTGTGTATTGGAAGATGTACAGGGTTTGTCCATTGTTTGCATTTGTATTCATTTTCCTTCACACATTTTCCCGAGACATGCCTACAATATGGCCAAAAAAAGAAGAAGAGGAATTACATGTTACTAGTTACTGTTGCATATATGATCCCCTGATTTTAAACTCATGTGTAATTTAATAAATTCATATATGAGATGGTGGGTTTTTTGAATTCATAATTGTACTGGAATGGTTGAATTTAAGCAAAATGATTTTTCTCTCTTTAGTATAAACATCATGTTCAATATGAATACATACTAGATTAATTCACATGTTTTATTTTATAGATTTAAATCAATTTTACATGCTTCTTATTCTAGAATTATTTACATGTTAATTACTATAGACTTATTTACAATGTAATTTCTCTAGAATTAAATATATGTTAATTGTTTACATGTTTATTATGTAATAATTGATATGTAACTCATGGCTAGAATTTTAATTATTTAGGTATTAACTTTTTATTTAATTCTTAAAGTTATAGTTTTATTTTGTAACTCTTGCCAATTAAAAGTGTTGATTGTATATTTATTTACATGAATATTATGTAGTTTAATTGGGTGAATTAAATTTTGAATTTAATTTATTTAATTGGAGTTACATATTTTATTTTAAAGTTGTAATTTAATTGTGGAGTTACAAATTTTAATTTAAAGTTGTAATTTAATTTTGAAGTTACAAATATTATTTTAAAGTTTTAATTTAATTGTGAAGTTACAAATTGTATTTTGTTTTGGTAACTTATCTAGCATTTTAATTCTTTGCTTAATTTTACTATTCAATAGTTGGCTAGATGGTTTCAATTAATTTATATATATTTTTGCTTAGTTTGTTTGTTTGTATTTTGTTGTGGTTTTCTACTAACATTTTTTTACAGAAATACCTATGCGAAAGGGAATGAAAAAAAAAAAAACCAAAACCAAATAAATAGATTTGGGTTGCACAAGCGAAATTTATGAATTATATAATTTAAGCATTTTTTGCTTGAGGTTTAATAGTGGTTGCTCGCCAATTTTTTAAAGCAAGGTTGTTTGCTTGGCATATTAAAGCATTTTATATGCTTGTATTGTTGTAGCAATTTTTATATTGCTTGTAATTGTTAGCAATTTTATTTTAATTGCTTATAAGTTTGGAACTGATTTTTTTAACCTAGTTCATCCCTTGGAAAATTTAATTTTTAAAATTGTTTAATCACGGATTAGGAGTCAACATGCTCTTGAAAGTTTTGTCAAAAGGTTAAATGGGTTTTAAGTGGGACTGATGTGACCCCTCCAGTCTTCCTATAAACATTCTTGACCATGTTTGATTCTAGGTTAAGTGGTGAGACTAGTTTTGAATTAAATTTCCAACTGTATGATTTTCTAAGGTTAAGTTTAATTTCTGAAAACACAGAAAGTGATATTTTGTTGTATTTTTCAGAAATGGCAACTGTCACCAATGATGGTGCTATTGCTAATGTTGGTGGGGACCTGAACCCCGGGGCAACTAACATGCCAACCCCTATTGTTGTGACCTTTGTGGCCAACTCTGGTGTCACTCTGGCTATTCCGGGAGGACTGCTCAATCACCATGAGCGCCCAGAGAAATTTGCTAGGGTGAACTTCAAGAGATGGCAGCAAAAGATGCTATTCTACTTGACCACGCTGAACCTTGCAAAGGTTTTGAGCGAGGATCCTCCAGCCGTGGTAGAGAATGAGCCAAACAGGCAGAAAATCATGGCACTTGACACATGGAAGCAAATAGACTATCTTTGCCGAAACTATGTGTTCAACAGCTTGGCAGACTCATTATACAGTGTGTTTTGTACCAAGAGCTTAGCAAAGGATTTATGGGAATCTTTGGACAAGAAATATAGGACTGAGGATGCCGGGGCAAAGAAATTTGTCGTTGGCCGGTTCCTGGACTTTAAAATGGCAGATTCAAAAACTGTGATAAGCCAAGTCCAGGAGTTCCAAGTTATCTTGCATGAAATTCATGCAGAGGGGATGCCATTGAACGAGTCATTCCAAGTTGCTGTGATCATTGAGAAACTTCCCAATGGTTAAAAGGACTTCAAGAACTACTTGAAGCACAAGCGCAAGGAAATGTCAGTTAAAGAACTGGTTGTCCGATCCCAAATTGAGAAGGATAATAGAAAGAAAGGAGGGAGTACCTCCTTAGTGAAGGTCAATGTCATTGAGCATGGAAAATCTTCTGGGATGAGGAAAAAGCCCCCTGTGAACAAGGGCTCAAAGTTGGGGCCAAGGGGTGGTTTTGCAAAGAAGCGGGCATACAAATCGCGGGAACTTGGTTATCAGTTCTTAGGGAAGTGCTACAACTGCGGTAGCGAAGGGTATCAGGCTAGTGACTACCGTAAGCAAAAGAAGCCATATAAGACCAAACCTCGTGCTCACATAGCAGATATGCAAGAGCACTCCCATGATGAGGATGACATGCACTTGTCTACCATTGTCTCTGAGGTTAATATGGTGGGTTCAAACTCAAGAGAATGGTGGATTGATACTGGGGCTACACATCACATCTGCTTTGAGAAGAAGCTGTTCACAGTTTTTGAGCCGGTTACAAATGGTGAGAAGTTGTTTATGGGAAACTCTACTATCTCAATTGTTGAGGGGAAAGGAAAGGTGATCCGGAAGTTTTCCTTAGGAAAGGAGTTGACCTTGAACAAAGTCCTGTATGTTCTGGACATTCGTAAGAATCTTGTCTCGGGATCTCTTCTCAGCAAACATGTTTTTCGCATGGTCTTCGAGTCCGACAAGGTCGTTTTGACCAAGAGCGAAGTGTATGTGGAAAAGGGATATATGTTAGGGAGTATGTTCAAACTCAATGTAATGACTATTATCCCAAAGATGAATAAAGATGCATCTTCTTCTGCTTACATGCTTAAGTCTTCTAATTTGTGGCATGGTAGACTAGGACATGTGAACTGAATCTTTACGTAGATTAATCAAGTTAGATCACATACCATTTTTTAAGATTAATCCAAAACACAAGTGTGAAACTTGTGTTGAAGCGAAGTTGACAAGATCTTTGTTTCATTCTATTGAAAGAAGTTCAGAGTCGTTGGACTTAGTGCATAGTGATGTGTGTGACTTAAAGTTTATACAATCTTGTGGTGGCAATAAGTACTTCAGCACTTTTGTTGATGATTGCACTAAGTATTATTATGTCTATTTGCTCAAAAACAAAGATGAGGCTATTGACAAATTTGTTCTTCAAAAGAATGAAGTTGAGAATCAATTAGGCCGCAAGATTAAGGCCTTAAGAAGTGATCATGGTAGTAAGTATGAATTACCGTTTATTGAGATTTGTACTCAATCCGGGATTATCCACCAAATCACAGTGCCTTATTCTCCTCAGTCAAATGGGATTGCTGAGCGGAAGAATAAGACGCTAAAGGAGATGATGAATGCAATGTTGCGAAGTTCTAGATTGCCACAGAACATGTAGGGGGAAGCAATTCTCTCCGCAAATTACATTCTGAATAAAGTACCCCCCCGGAAGAAGGTAGACAAAACCCCGTATGAGTTATGGAAAGGCATCAAGCCTTCTTATAAATTCTTACGAATGTGGTGGTGTCTTGCAAAAGTGGCGATGCCCATTCCCAAGTGGGTTCGAATAGGACCAAAGTCAGTGGATTGTGTATTCATTGGATATGTACATAATAGCAGTGTATATCTATTTCTTATGTATAGGTCTGTTATTCAAGATATACACAAGAATACTATCATGGAATCAAGAAATGCGCCTTTCTTTAAAAATGTATTTCCATGTCGTCTCCAAGAAGGGATTCAGAGTTCCATAGAAGAGGTTGAAGGTGACAATGATCACATAGATGATCCAGTTGATGATCACTTAGATGATCAAGTTGATGATCAAACTGAGGATGTAGATGAGCCAAGAACGAGTAAGAAGGCTATGACTGCAAAGTCTTTTGGTCCGGACTTCTTGACTTATATGTTAGAGGGAGAACCTTGAACTTTCCATGAAGCTGTGATTTCACCTGAAAGTCCTTTGTGGAAAGAAGCAAGCAAAAGTGAGATTGACTTCATCTTGCTGAACCATACTTGGGAGTTGGTTGATCTACCCCCAGGTAGTAAGGCCTTGGGAAGTAAGTGGATCTTTAAAAGAAAAATGAAAACTAATGGGTCAATTGATAAGTATAAAGCTAGACTAGTTATCAACGGATACAGGCTGCGTGAAGGCCTAGATTACTTTGATACATATTCACCTGTGACAAGGATTACATCCATTCGCATGGTGATTGCGATAGTAGCTTTACGTGGTTCGGAGATACATCAGATGGATGTAAAGACAACTTTCTTAAATGAAGATTTAGATGAAGAAATCTACATGGAGCAACCCGAGACAAAATAAGAAAGTCTGTAAACTTGTCAAATCGTTATATGGTTTGAAGCAAGCGCTTAAACAATGGCATGAGAAGGTTGACAAAGTAATGTTGTCAAATGGGTTTAGAATCATCGAATATGACAAGTGTGTTTATGTTAAAGACACTGACAGATGTTATATCATTTTATGTCTATATGTTGATGATATGCTCATTATAGGTAGTAATGATGAAATGATCAAAACTACCAAGAAGTTGTTAAACTCTAAGTTTGACATGAAGGATATGGGTGTTGCATATGTTATTCTAGGAATTAAGATTACCAGAACATCTGGTAGAATTGTACTTTCTCAATCTCATTATGTTGATAAGATACTTGAGAAGTTTAGTGGATCAGATACGAGTATGTCACCGACACTTGTGGACTTAAGTCTACATTTTACCAAGAATAATAAAGAGAGTGTCTCTCAGTTCGAATATTCTTGGGTAATTAGAAGTTTGATGTATCTGATGAGTTGTACTAGGCCGAATATAGCCTACTCGATTAGCAAGCTTTGTAGATACACGAGCAATCCCGATACTACTCATTGGAAGGGCATTGTGCAGGTGTTAAGGTATTTACGCTACACTCGGGATTATGGGGTGCATTATACTCGATATCCAGTGGTGTTAGAAGGCTATAGTGACGCGAATTGGATATCAGATATAAAGGATTCAAAGTCTACTAGTGGATATGTGTTCACTCTTGGTGGGGCAGCTGTGTCTTGGAAATCTTCCAAGCAAATGTATATATCTAGATCAATGATGGAATCAGAGTTTATTAGTTTAGATAAAGCAATGGAAGAAGCTGAATGGCTTCGTCATTTCATTGAAGATATCCCACATTGGTCTAAACTTGTGCCAACTATTTGTATTCATTGTGATAGTCAATATGCAATTGGTAGGCCACAGAGTCATTTGTATAATGGAAAGTCTAGACATAGCCGTCGTAGACATAATTCCATACGACAACTACTCTCGAATGGAGTTGTCTCTATAGACTATGTAAAGTCTATGGATAACATTGTGGATCCGCTAACCAAAGGGTTAAATCGAGTGTTAGTCGAGACGTTGTCAAAAAGAATGGGGCTGAAGCCTTTGGAAGTAACCGAAATGGAAACTCAACCTAGTTGACTGGAGATTCCAAAATCTAGGTTTAATAGGACAACCTAATTGCATGTAACAATGGTATGTCACTATGGGGGTAAAACCCTCTAGCCATTCCTTTAAGTAGTGATACTTATAGGGGTGAAGGTTAAGTAAAGTTTTTAATGACTCTTATGTGTTGAGGATTCAAACAGGGTATAGCAGGACACTTTGAAGAGTCACCTATGTGAGTGTGAAGTGGGGCCGCTTCTAGAAGAATTGGGAAGGCCAAAATTCTTTGAAACCACTCGCTGAACCAGGCTAGTGCTCAGGGCCATACAAGGCACACTAGATAAAACAGAATGGTGGTAGGAGTAATTCCCGTGTGAGATCTATTGTCTTAGTTTATATAAACAACAGAGTAGTTCAAAATGTCATATTCATTGATCAGCTAGTAAACTCGATAGGTTTTCATTGGGAAAGGTTCAAAGCCAAAAGCTATATTCTCTAATGTTGGGGTTAGTTTGTTGTACTCTCTCTCCGAGTCATTATTGTTGAACGGTGGTCGTTTATTGAGTCATTTGGTCAATTTTTATTCATGTGGAGAATTGTTGGAAAAAATGGATTTTTGGTGATGGGGGCAAGATTCAGGAGGGCCCAACCTATGGCCCAAGATCTAGGAGTCCAGCCCATGGCCCAGGGACCAGCCACGTAAGCAGACAAAAATCCTGCAAAGTTATTGCCCTCCCATCAAGCATTTAATAAGGCCATCATAGCATTAAATGTGGCATGACCCTTCATGCCGGAGTATGCAAAATCACCATGAACGATGGTAACTAGGCTATAGACTTTCGGCCAAGGGGACAACTGGGAATGAACAGGGAAATAATGAGCAAAAAAGAACGATATAATAAGCTTTTGAGATACAAAGAAAGTTAAGTTTTTCATCCCTTGTTTCTCTCTCTGCCTCTATAATCAATCTCCCCTAACCTAACTTGATTGTCGGAGTGTCCATCGGGGGATTACCTCCCCCTTTGGACCTTTTTGTAGGCTCGCTTTGAGGACTCCGAGGCTAGCAGATCTATAGGAAGCGTGGATCAGTCTGACCCATAAGGGTGGAGGTTTTATCTGGACTGTGGAGTTTCAAACTGGTAAAGTTTAATCACGATCCGTGGAACACAGGCAAACCATGGGCATTTAGGCTTTTGCGATTTACGTATCTAATTGTAAGAAATCAATAGATCCCAGATTTTTCTTCATTTATCTCGTGTGATTCTCCCTTGTTTCATATTTCGAACTTCTTACTCTTTGCGGCTGAGACGATTTACAGGAGCATAAGGGAGATGGCACAAGAAAGAGCCCCTGCCTTGATGCTAGATGCTTTGGGTGAAGACGACGGGATTGCGTTGGCGGAGAAGTATAAGAGAGAGAGGGCAGGAGGAAGAAGACGGAGAAGGCACCACGGCCAGTTCCGACGACAATGATATCGACTTTCCAACCGTTGAGCCAAATGGCCCCTGACCATTGGCACACCAAGGCGGATAGGTCAACGCTAACAGCGGGGGATCTGGAGGGATTACGGATTAAGTATCAAATTCTTGCAGACGTTGAGTTGAGAGTGTCGTTGGCGATAAAGAGGGCGTCAGGCGTGAGGCCCCAAGAGTTTACATTGCATGAAAAGGAGCTCCGAGAGGGTTTGAGGTTGCCAATTCCCTAAATTTTTGCCGATGTGCTAAATTGGCTGGAGGTGGCGCCTAGCCAGTTGATGCCTAACGCATGGAAGATTCTAATGGCGTATGTGATTGCCTGGCCGCGGGCGGCCGATAGGAGAGCAATCTTAGTGGAGGAATTGTTCTCTTGTTACAAGGCATCTGGTCAGTAGGAGACGTGGGTAACCCTGCAAGTAGTGGCGGGCAGAGGGTTGGTCGCTGGGGGACCTTCGTCAGTCAAATTGGTAAAGTGGTTTTTTGTGTCGGAGAACGGGGGAAATGGGGTACGGATAGCGTGGAAGGTCACCACCAAGTTGCTCGAACCGAAGTTGGACGCTACAACGGAGGGCAGGGTAAAGTAAGTTATGTAGTGGAGGGAAAAAGAAGTGGTGAAGTGGGATGACTTGATAAAGCCTTCTGCCCTATTTGCTCTGGGCTTAGGGCCAGAGCCCGCAGAGGGAGATCTGACACCTGAGGAGGTGTAGACGGTGCAGAAGGACCAGAAGGCAATGGATAGGAGGATCTTGGCAGTGGTAGAGAAATACAAAGAAAATGAGTTGGGATCGGTGCCGAAGGCGGTGGTGGAAAGGGTGGCGCGCCTATGGCCTAAACCGTTGGTAGGCAAGGACCTGAGTATGTTTGAGCCGTTGAAAGCACCGGTTGACCCACTGAAGAAGAGGAGTAAGGTGGAGATAGAGAGGCTGTTAAGGAAGAAGAGAAAGATTGGGACAGAGGGTGGAGAGAGAGAGACAGCGCGAAAGAATAATGAAGAAGCAGCGGCGGGGGCGAACAGCAAAGTAGAAGTGGAGCCCAAACCAGGGATGGTTATGGAGGAAGAGCCTGAGCCCCCCATTGCAGAGATGGTGGAGGCAGGTGGACGATGTGCTGGCAGCAGAGGGCAAAAGAGAGAAAAAGAGTATGATGGAGAGGAGGATAGAAAAGGAGAGCCCTGCGTAAGCGAGCACGACGGCTAGAGTGAGGAGAACAGTTGCTTGTGATTTAGAAGCCGTAGTTGGGTTGCCGCCAACAGGTGGGGAGGAGCCTACCAACGTGTTAAGTAATTCGCGAGTGGCGACAAAACATTTGCTAGGGATGATAGAGGATGCAGCAGTTAGAGATGTCTCCAGGTTTGGGGAGGTTGACCTGGTGAGAGCATTCTATTCAACCTAAATGGAATCACTGACACTGGCAGTGACATTGGTAGGCAAGGGCGTGAGTGCAAAGATGGAGGTGGACCCACTCAAAGCGTAGTTAGAGAAGACCTAGGCAGAACTGGGGAAGGCGAATAAAGAGTGTGCGCGTTGGCGAACAGCGGCGCGAAGCGCTTGCTACCAAGGGTTAAAATATGCGCAAAAGGCCAAAAAAATGGAGGTGTTGGCAGTGGTTCAGGGCTTCATGGAAGATCGTGCCAAGGAAGGGGAAGAGGAAACCAAGGTGCAGCCGATCAAGGCTAGGGCACTGCTGGGCGAGAAGATAGTGGAGTTGGTGGCTGAGCAGAGATGAGCTCAGGAAAGCCAAGTGGCTTGTGAGACCGCAAAAGAGAGATTAGAAGAAGCCCTAGTCAACAATGAAAAGCTACGTGAGGCATCTCTGAAGGAGAAGGAAGATGCGGACGCATAGGAGGCAGAGTTGGCGAAGGCCTTGGAGGACGAAAGAGCCAAGTTAGCAGAGTTAAAGAAGATGACGGCATCAAAAAGGGTTGCTTACCCAGATCTATGTACTGTTGCGGTGGAATAGTTTAAGCTATCACCTGAGTTTTAGATGGCAGTTGATGCAGCCATGGCAAGCAGCATTGCCAGAGAGGGGGAAGGTAGTGCTGGGCCGTCGATCGTAGCTGCTGTTGAACTGGTACAGGGGCAGACCAAAGGAGAAATAATCCAGAGTTTTCAACAGTCAAACTATTCCAAGCATGAATTGAGTATGTACTGGGATAGTGGGTGAGTGAGTTGTCAACGAAAGGCAGCAGAGATCTTTCCAAACATTGACACTAGGCTCCTAAGGCCAGGATAGGGAGACATTGCTCAGACCCCGCTGGATGAGGGGATTGAGGAAGAGGATCTAATGTCCAATGGAGAGGAAGGAGATAGAGGTGGGAGAGGGGGGGAGTAAAGGCGTAGCCATGATGTCAACAGCCTGATATACTTAGTCTTGTTGCAAATTACTTTTGTAAAGATTATTTGTGAGAAATTTGTGTTGGAATTGCAAAAGTGCTTTTTTAAAGAATGTTACAGTTTGTAATAAAGCTAAGTTATAAAGCTGTTGTTTGTTATGCCTTGCCTTGTTGTTCAAGAATTAGTTTGATTTTGAGTGTGAATGCATGTTTGTGAGTTGAATGTCATACATGTAAATGTTTTATTTTAGAGAAAGAATATTATTTGAAAGAAAGAATAAGGATGAGGCTTGAGGATTTGGAAAAACTAATCATGCTGGGAATGAAAATAATCATGTGAGGGAAAGATGTGGTCATATAAAAATTAGACTAGGTAATCTAGACCTGGAGTGGAGGTTACTGGACTTAGTCTGGTTGAGGCTGAGACTTAGTCTGGTTGAACCTTTTAGGCTTAGTCTAGTTGATATTTGGGGGGCTTAGTTTGGTTGAGGCTTTGCGTAACTTAGCTTGGCTGAGCTCTTCAAGCACAGTCTGGTTGAGGCTTTGCTTAACTCAGTTTGGCTGAGCTCTTCAGGCCCAGCCTGGCTGAGATTTTCAAGTTCATTCTGACTGAGATTTGGGGGCTCAGTCTAGCTGAGGCTTGAAGGGCTGAGGCTTTGTGTAACTCAGTCTGGTTGAGCTCTTCAGGCTCAGTTTGGTTGAGATTTGGAGGGCTCGGTCTAGCTGAGGCTTGGAGGGCTCAATCTGGCTGAGATCTTTAGGCTTAGTCTGGTCGAGGCTTTGCTTAACTTAGTCTGACTGAGCTCTTCAGGCTCAGTCTGGCTGAGATTTTTGGGCTCAGTCTGGCAAAGGCTTGGAGAGCTCAGTCTGGTTGAGACTTTGCTTAACTCAGCCTGGCTGAGCTCTTCAGGCTCAGTCTGGCTGAGATTTGGAGGGCTCAGTCTGGCTGAGGCTTTGCTTAACTCAGTCTGGCTGTGCTCTTTAGGCTCAGTCTAGCTGAGATTTAAAGGGCTCAGTTTGGCTGAGGCTTGGAGGGCTCAGTCTGGCTGTGATCTTCTGGCTCAGTCTGGTTGAGGCTTTGCTTAACTCAGTCTAGTTGAGCTCTTCAGGCTCAGTTTTGGTGAGGTTTTGCTTGGCTCAAGTTACACAGCACAAATAACACAGAGAGAGAGAAATGTGATTGTCATTGATGTACAGTGGTGCCACTGTCAGTGTATACATTGTATTAGAATATCAAAAATGAACAAGTGGACTAGAAAGTAAAATGAACAAAATGACAGGAAAGGACTCCATTTTATTGGAAATATTGCTTCAAGTGCTCAACATGCCATGGGTAAGGGAGGTCTCAGCCTTCCATCTCTTGTAGTCGGTAGGTGCCTAGACGTGGCATGAATTTGACAATGTAAGGTCCGTCCCACTTAGCTGCGAGCTTCCCGTCAGTTGGGTTTTTGGTGACAATGGTTGCTTCTAGATCTCCTACTATGAATTCCCTGGGTTGAACTCTGTGATTATAGTGCTGCCTTACTTTCTGCTGGTATGAGGCCAATCGGACGGCGGCTATTTCTTATAGTTCTTCGATGAGGTCCAGGTCGACCCTTCAAAATTCTTTGTTCAGTTATGGGTCGGGGTGGATGACCCTGGGTGTTGGTAAACCAACTTCCATGGGGATGACTGCCTCGGCGCCGTATGTTAAGCGAAAAGAGGTCTCTCTAGTTGGGTTTTTGGCTGTCGTCCGATAGGCCCAGAGGATGTTCTGCAACTCCTCTGCCCAGAGTCCCTTGGTGGCCTTTAACTTGGTTTTGACGATTTTCAATAGAGAGCGGTTGGTGACTTCTATCTAGTCATTATAGATGTCCCCGAACGCCCCGAGAGGGAATCCCCCCCCCCCCATTCTACTCGTTTTGGGTTCACTACAGTTCAGGGCTCTCATATTGTCACGGTTCTTAACCTGAACCAAAGAGTCCAAATCCGGCAAATCGTTTTGAGAAACAGATTTTTGAAAGAAATGCCAAACATGGACTACTTTGCCAGACACAGAGTCACCACCTAAATATTTTTTATAGGGGAATTTAGGAAACCCTGACTCGGTGCCAAAGGCCACGTGTCCGTCATCACCAAAGTTGCCTCGGCTCGGGAACTTGGGTACGATTGGGGAAGGTCAGCTATGAGCACCCCCTCTCGCCCGATCCGAAGATCGACCTCTACTAACCATGATATCCGATTTTGAAAACGTTATGTATTCCTATTCCGGTTATTAGTCTAGAATTACTATGTTATGCGCACAGCAAACAAGTATAGACCAAATCGCCTAAATTGGAACAAAACATTGCATATCCGTTTGTTTGAAAAAAAGTTTAAAATTTGCTACTCGCAAGTAGGCTAAAGCACGGATTTCAACGAGTTGTTCCAACTCAAACAATCCAACCTTCACCCACAGGCATTCAAGCAGTTTATATCATATAAGCATCTAGCCTCATGGTAATCATGTTATTATGGCAACACTCACACGCATGCGGTATGCTAAAGCATAAATGCTTACCTACTACTTCGAGCCAAAACAGAAACTAGTTAGCAATCATATGCATGATCCTAGTTTAAGATGGCTAATGCAACACATGCGAAATGCAACTAGAAATGGGCTCGGCTATTCTAAACATGGCATGTGAAATGCTACAACTAACACGTATTCAATTTGGAATTGAAACACAATGCAGTTAGCATGATGTGCCGAGCCTGGTGCATACAAGACAAATGTATGAATGCACGCATGCATAGCATAAGGTATGCTAATTTAAATATGCCCTAGTCTACCATCATAAGCGGGTAAATAAAAGGGAAAAAAGACGTGGGGTTGGAAGACATACACACACTCACGCACACTTATTACACAATTGCCCTCGCTCGGAGGGTCCAAAAGAATAATACAGTCCGAATAATGAATCAACTATCCTAGCTAATTAATTATTACAGACCCTCTAATTAATTAACAAATTAATAACAAAAGAAGGTGGCCATAGCCCCGCCTCGGGATGCGTGAATGATGCATTCTTGACTCGTCTCGCGCCGGAAACTCGTTGCCATAACACTGCTGCCTCTGTTTTTCACTGCCCTGCTCCTCTGAGGATTGCCAAAGTCCAAGGGCATGCTCTCTGGATGTTGGGGAATACCACCGACCAAGTAGAAACACCACCGGCCTAACAGGATGATCACCGGCCGCCTTTTAACCTGTCGGCCACAGATTACTGGCCGGTCGGCACTGTATTTAGCCGACTGGCCAAAGCTTCCTGCAGAACCTGCAATTGACAGCAGCAGAGGGCAAGCAGTGTATGGCATGGAATTTTCAGGCAAATGTATGCATGGCCACACCCCCTATCATGCAATGGACTCAAGGGAGCATGGCCCTCGACCCTCGGGCCACCAATTGCGCATTTCGATGCATGATGGCCGAAGAGTCAAGTATGCATTTCAATTTCAAATGCAATACACACAAAACATACAAGGGACCCAACCTCAATCATGGTTGATCAAGAGACGAGGCGAGGCAATGCACAATGATGCACATGCGACCTAAGCATGCAAGCAAACATACAAACATGCAATGCAACTACATGGCACACACAATGCTAACAACATAACATGCACAACACATTGAAACATGGTATACACAATCCAGGATGGACTTATACCAATGTGAGTGGACCTCAGCCACACTCACATCAGTGGCCAATAAGATGGAAATGAGGCAACCGAAATGCACACAAATATGCCCAATGCATGAACCGATCCTAAGATACAACATGCAACTCTAACTAAGCATGGAAAATGATGAAACATGGCATATGAACATGCAAATTCCAGCACTGAAGTGTGATGCCCAATGGTCCCGAATCATGCAAATATGTCATACAATGCATGCTATAAGCCCCGAAACTCAAAACTAGGCACATATATTGACTTATAGCTATACAAAGCGTGCATTATTTGACTATGAAGAACAAAGACAGAGCCAAGGCAGTCCCAAAACATGCACATTTCTAGTTGAAAGCATGGTCAAAAGATGCTAGCATGGTGGACTAAAATAGCATGCAACTTTGACTAGCAAACATGGTTTACATGGCAAGTGTGTGAAGCATATGGAATCTCACCAAAAAAGCAAAAATCAGTGAACAAAACATGTGAAAATAGGCCCAAATAACCACTGAAATGAAGCCAACACATGCAAAAATGATGAGCTCCTTTAGAGGGCTATGCAAGGGATTCTTAAGCACATACAAGATGGACACTTAGCATAGCCAAATCAACTCTGAAAATCAAATATGATAGTCCCAAAACTCACCAAATTAGCCCTGAAAAGGGACTTCAAAGCATGCAAGATAGGGTCTCTTTGGAAGGCCAATAAGGCCACCAAACAAGAGAAGGAGAGAGGGGGTCACCCCCCTCTGATTTTGGCCTTCAAGAACACACCTAAGCCACTGAAAATCCACTAGATTTCAGTGGCTAAGAGGCCAAACCATGGCCAATGCAAGTGCTCACAAATATGGCTCAAAGCATGAAGAAATAAGGCATGCAAGGAAGGAGATGACTCCAAATAGCAAAGTGGCCTAATCAAACTCAAAGAGGAGGTCAAAACCTGACTTTTTTCAGTTTATAGCAAACCTCGAAAATATTCACAAGTAGGGCTAAAATAGCATGCAAAAATGGCCCTAAAAAGAGAAATAGGAGACAAGAGGTAGTAGATGGCCTCAAACAGAAAAGAGCCCTTCAACAAAGTTGAAGAGGGGCTTAAAACATGGCACTTTACAGTTTGGGTCGGGGCCCAGAAATGCTTGCAAGTAAGACTAAGATATCATGCAAGATAGAGCTTCAAAGAGGGAGAAGAGGACTTACCCTTGTAGCACAGCAATGCAGCAGCTTTTGGTCCCAAAAATCAGTCCCTTAGCCTCTGAAAATGATCTCCAAGAACCTCTAAGCAATGGTGGAAGTGCGTGGTTGTGAGATGGTGTGTAAAGGGCCAAGAGTAATGGACTTTTGAGCTTTGGAGAAGAGAGCTATGGAGGAAGAAGGGTGTATCTATCAGATATGTATGTATATCTCTGGTTTTTTTTGTTCAACCCTTGACAATGGAGGAGGAGAGGTTCTTATATAGACAAGCCAAGTGGCTTGAAGCTTATAAGACAAGCTTAAGAGAAAGGGTCAAAGGGGGGCAAGGGGAGTCAAGGCTTATCAAGGAAGCTAAGGCAAGGGTGCAAGCTTCTTGAGGAAGCCAAGACAAGGGATCAAAGCTTCCTCAAGAAGCCTTGAGTAAAGGGTGCAAAAAGAAGGGTCGAAGGTGCAAAATAGCCACACCCGTGCATAGGGGGACGGGTCTGTGCACTCCAGCTGGCACAGCTGACATGCACCATGCTTGAGGGGTGCAAAAGGGTCATATCGGCCATGAAAGGAGGTCATCGGCCAAATAAATGGCCGGTCGGCACAAAAAATGGCCGGCCTACTATTTGTTCTGGCCGGTCGGATAAATGGATGGCCGATAGGTGGCTACCAAGGTCAAAAAGTGGCCAGTGGGTGTCCAGATTGAAGCCCCGGAAGTTAGCTTTCCAATGGCACAAACCTTGCATTAAAATTTCTCCTGTGGAAAAAGTTATGCCCATTTTGGTGAAGCCGCGCAGATTCGATCCAACCGGGATGATACCCAACTTCAACCAATCATATCTCCCCCACCCGGACTTCAACCAATCATATCTCCCCCACCCGGAAGTAAGCTTTCCAACGGTGGTAGCCTTATAGCTAAAATCCAAGTATGAAAATGAATAAGCCCGATTTAGCGAGTGCTGCTTGACTCTCTCCTACCCGGATTCATGCCGAACTTCTCCTAGACTAGTTTTCTCCTCTCCTTTCCTCTTTTCTTCAACTCCAAACCCCTAAACAAAGTGTTTTGAAAGATTTTTCAAAGATTTCAACTCTCTTTCATTCATCTCCACTTTGTCCTTGCTCGGTTTACCGAAAAGCGCAACATTTACCGAAATACGAGCGTCGGAACATCGTAGGAACTTTATTTTCAAAACATTTTGAAAGAGAGGATTTTAAGATCTAAAATCTTTTGATCAAGATCATTTTGGTTCAAAAGGGGTATGAAGTTGGGATTTGACTCTCTCATTGCTGAAAAATTTGAACCTTTGCCCTGCACACCTTTTACCACCAAGTAAACCATCAGTAACGCCCAAGTCTTAAGGGCGGTCAAAAATGGGGTGTCTACAGTTGCCCCTCTTTGAAAGAACTCGAAAGTCATAACAATGACAAGAGTGAATGTCAAAGCCCAGAGACGACCCATATTTGACAAGGCCAAAGACTTGGACAATCAAACAAAATACTGATAAATAAATGGTTGTGCCCGCAGGCTGCCTACGTATCCTTTTGCAAGGAATCAAACCAGCGTAGTTCAGAGGCAGGATGCAAATGATATGAAAGAAGACTTTGATAATTGGACTTATACGCTACGCGAAGCCGGTTTGAAAATTGGACTTATACGCTACGCGAAGCCGGTTTGAAAATTGGATTTATACGCTGCGCGAAGCCAGTTTGTATTCAAAACAATGCAATGTACTAACAAGTACAGGTGAGGTGCGCAAGATAGCACGAATGAATGCATGCAAAATGCAAGTAAGGTGCACAAAACAGTGCGACGCAATGCACTGACAAATGCTACAAGCATTTTCTATGCAAGATGAGAGAGAGCATGTAATGAAATGCACAAGATAGTGCGATGCGCAAGAGAGCGCGAGTGTAAACTGCACAAAACAGTGCGATGCACAAGACAGTGCGATACGCTAAACAGCGCGAGTGATTTAAAATGCACAAGATAGTGCGATACGCTAAACAGCGCGAGTGATTTAAAATGCACAAGAAAGTGCGATACGCTAAATAGCGCGAGTGATTTGAAATGCACAAGACAGTGCGATATGCTAAACAGCGCGAGTGATTTTGAAATGCACAAGACAGTGCGATACACTAAACAGCGCGAGTGATTTGAAATGCACAAGAAAGTGCAATACGCTAAACAGTGCGATTGATTTGAAATGCACTAAACAGTGCGATACGCTAAACAGCGCGATTGATATGCAATGCACAAAATAGTGTGAGTGAGATACAACCACAAGATGCACAAGACAGTGCTAGTGAGATACAAAGTGTAAGTGCACAAGACAGTGCGAGTGAATGCATGTTCTATGCAAATGAGGTGCATTTTCTATGCAAGTATGGAAGAGTGCATTTTCTATGCAAAAGATACGAGTATTTTCTATGCAAGAAACAGGAGCATATTCTATGCAATATTGAAAGCATATTCTATGCAGAATCGAAAGCAAGCATATTTTATGCATGAATCATAACGATGCGCGGCACGCATGTAACAGAAGTGTATATGAAAGTGCACATGCTATGCAATGGAAGGACATCAAACACGTACTCTGGTGCCTCCGATTTACCTTTCGGAGGACTTGGCAATACGCTCAGCTCAAAAGGGGACACCCTGTTTATATTGGCGAGAGATAACATCTGCATGTGAAACCCTCGGGTGCTGCTTGGACTGCCATTCTGACTTGAAGCAGGCTTACATTTGGGGTCGAGATACACTCATACTCCAGAGAAATGGCGAGGCCTGAGAAGGTGCACCTGGAGTGCAGTCTCCGAATTTGTCGAAGTTGAAACAGACTAAGATGCTCCAAATTTTCCCTCTTTTCTTTTGCTTTGCAGTCTGGAACCTATATAGCTTCAGATAGGTCCTTGTTCTACTGTTCTCACATGACCTGGGTTGAACCTTGCGGTTTATGAAAGAAAGAATCTTGTTTTGCATAAATGTGCAGAATAGCACAGCACTCTGAGCACAAAACAATTTTATTTTTGAAATTAAAAAATGAGTTCTTAACCGGGTATTGAGCCTACGACTGAACACAGCGAGAAAGACTTAACAACAAAAAACAAAAGGTAAACAACCTAAACACATCGAGACACGCTCGGAACGACACAAAGCAAGAATCGAGACAAACAAAACAAAAGGCACGACACAGAGACGTGTTACAAAGACGAGAGACCTCTCAGTGCACGAGGAGCCAGTTTCTCCGGGTATTATTTCCCACCCTTTCCTTATTTGTGATTTTCACATCACTCGGCCCTCAGGCTCTCTCTCTTTTTTTTCTCTCAAAACCCTTTTCTCGCTTTTTCTCTCAGCGCACGTCTCTCTATTCTTCAATCTCTCATTTTTTATCCCTCCCCTGGGTGGTTGATGGATAAACAGAAAGTTGTGGGCTCTTACTCCTAGCATTCTGCCAGATTCTTTTTCTTGTTCACAACAGTGGGTTTCTTTCACAGAGGGGCTGCGCTACAATTGGGTGTGTAGCAAATTTGCAACTGATATCGGTTGACGATGCTCTGTTGGGGAGTTTGGATGTGATCAGATCTGTCGAGATAAGGGAGTGGAATATCTTGTCCCATTCTGGTTCGTGCTTCGCACTTGGTTTGATACCTTGTTGCTTGGAGGATGTGAGAGCTTTCTGCCCTTTTGCGGTTAGCTTCAGTGGTGCCTTTTTCTGGCAGGTATGGTGCCTTTCTTGGCAAGCATGTTAACAATGGGGAAAAGACAGAACACTTGACTCAACTGTGCCCCTAGTTCATCATTTTGACCATTTTTTGTTTTGGCTTTCTACTAAAATAATTTTGACCAATATGAGAGTTAGATTAACATGCTTGTTCGATTTTTGATTTGAAAATCATGCAAGTCAGGTTATGAGCACTGAAAATTTTCCCTTTTTGGGTCCAAGAAATGGTCCAGTTTTGGAAAAGATGAAATAATTTTTGAGAAAATAGTCAACCTCAGTAAAAATTCTCAAAAACTGTTTTTGCAAATGGCCACTGCTCGACCAATACGGAACTTACTCTTGAGATGCACAACCTCAGATCTGAAAGAAAGTTGCGCCTCGTCTAAATGGCACCGCATGGCAACGGAAAGTTGCCCCTTGTTTGAATGGCACCGCAGCGCACCTGTAGCACGTCCGCGAGGGACCCCGCGCTACAGTTCGGACTCGATTTTGTGTCACGGTTCTTAATCTGAACCAAAGAGTCCAAATCCGGCAAATCGTTTTGAGAAACATATTTTTTGAAAAGAAGTGCCAAACATGGACTGCTTTGCCAGATACAGAGTCGCCACCTAAATATTTTAAAATGGGGGAATTTAGGAAACCCTAACTCGGTGCCGAAGGCCACGTGTCCGTCATCACCAAAGTTGCCTCGTCTCAGGAACTTGGGTACGATTGGGGAAGGTCAGCTATGAGCACCCCCTCTCGCCCGATCCGAAGATTGGCCTCTACTAATCGTGATATCCATTTTTTGAAAACGTTATGTGTTCTTATTCCGGTTATTAGCCTAGAATTACTACGTTATGCGCACAGCACAAAAGTATAGACTAGATTGCCTAATTTGGGAATAAGCATTGCATATCCGTTTGTTTTGGAAAAATGTTTTGGAATTTGCTACTCGCAAGTAGGCTGAAATGCAGATTTCAACGAGTTTTTCCAACTCAGACAATCCAACCTTCACCCACAGGCATCCAAACAGTTTGTCACATAAGCACCTAGCCACATGGTAAGCATGCTGTCATGGCGACACTCACACACATGCAGTATGCTAAAGCATAAATGCTTACCTAGTACTCCAAGCCAAAACAGAAACCAGTTAGTAATCACATGCATGATCCTAGTTCGTGTTAAGATGGCTAATGCAACGCATGCAAAATGCAACTAAGATAGGCTCGGCTAATCTATAATGACATATGAAATGCTACAACTAACACGTATTCAATTTGGAATTGAAATACAAATACAGTTAGAATGATGCGCCGAGCCCGGTGCATGCAAGACAAATGTATGAATGCACGCATGCATAGCATAAGGTATGCTAATTTAAACATGCCCTAGTCTACCATCATAAGCGGGTAAATAAAAGGGAAGAAAGACGTGGGGTTGGAAGAACACTCACACACACTTATTACATAATTGCCCTCACTCGGAGGGTCCAAATAAAATATTACAGTCCGAATAATAAACACATTAATTATTACAAAATTTCTAATTAATTAATAGAATGAATGCAAAAAGAAAGGTGGCCACAGCCCCCGCCTCAGGATGCGCGAATGATGCATGCTCGAACCCGTTTCGCCCGGAAAGTCCGTACCATACCACTGCCGCCTCTGTTTACACTGCCCTGCTTCTCTAAAAATTGCCAAAGTTCTGGAACAAGTCTCCTGAAAGCTGTGGAACACCATCGGCTGAAGGGAATGTCCACCGGCCATTGAAGATATCCATCGGCCGCTGATGGAGCCATCGGCCCAGGGAGGATTGCCGGTCGGCACTGAAAACTGCCGGTCGGCAGAAACTTCCTGCAGAAGACAGTTTTGACAGCAACAGAGGACAGACAGTATATGGCATGGCATTTCAGGCACATGTGAGCATGGTCATGTTCCTCATCATGTATTGAACTCAGGGAAGCATGGCCCTCGATCCTCAAGCCATCAATTGTGCATGATAGCCTAAGAGATCAAGCTTGCCATTTGATGTAAAAATGCATGCAACACACAAATGAGGACCAAGACCCTATCATATCGAAGTCAAGGGCCCCGGTGACCGAGAGTTAAGACGCGCTACATCACTTATAGTATGAACGTTCTTTAACCCTCACACTTGGTTTGACACCCCAAACCAAGTAATGCAATGCATGTTATGCAAACATGACTCAAAGATACAACATGAGATTAAGATGCAAGGCATGCCAAATGCCATGCAACTACCATGGCAAGTATGCAATGCTAGGCGTGCAAGATACAAATGCAATGCAAACATGGACGATTTAAGCAATAGGATCATCATGTTACAACATCTAATGAAGCAATCATGCAACAAACATGAGACAAGCATGCAATGGTGGACTTAAACCATAAAGGGGCAGACCTCAATCCACCCCAAAACAGTGGCCAAAAGTGCCCAAAATGGTGGACAAACACTCATGCCAACACGCAAGCCAATGGACCTAAGGCTAAGGCACAAAAAAGGGGGCACTTTACTTCCACTAATATGACCATTCATGGCATGAATTAGACAAGCAAAAACAGAATCCTAGCATGCAAAAAAGGACTCCGAAACCCCCCTGATATGGCAGCTTAAGTGGCTCCAATGAGATGCATGCACCAAGACTCATTTTTAGGCATAAAAGGGCACATCCTCAAAGCATGAAAGAGGTCACATATGCGAACATGCAAACATGATTTATGGACTAAAATACGATCCTAAATGATGCCAAATCATGAGGATGGTCTAAGCTACGCATGCTAGAGGCCAATATACTCAAGCCTTACAAGCTAAAACACAAAGAGATGACACCAAACATGGCAAGCATGACTGAAACAGATGGCCAACAGGCCTTAAACATGGTAAAGTAATGCCAATACCTTCATGAAATTAGGCTAACACATGCAAGAATCATGACCTAAACACAAGATGCATTTCTAGGCCAAATAGAGGAATGTAAAGCAAGTATGTTAAGCATGCAAAAGGGCACAAATCCGACCAAAAAAAGAGATAACATGTGACCTGGAGACACCCAAAAACCTCTGAAATAGGGCCAAAATCAGTCAAGCATGCATGTTGCCCTTTAAACCAAAAGACAAGGAAATGAGGCAATGAAGGGAGAGGGGTGTCCCTCCCCTATACAAGACTTCAAACCACCTTCCTCACCACTGAAAATCCACTGGTTTTCAGTGGTGAGAAGACTAAGACACTCAAGCAAACAAAGCTTCACAAAGGAAGCACCAAAAAGGCCAAATAAGGCCTAAAAGGGTGAGTTTGAACTCGAACCACAAAACACCCTTAATGAAAGATGTTAAGCACAAAAATACAAGACTTTTTCATGTTAAACACAAAGCCTAAATCAGCATGCAAGATAGGTAGAAAACTAGTGCAAAATTGGGGAAACTAAAGCAAGTGTCTCACCCTTGAAGAAGCCTCAAGAACAGCCAATGCAGCCCTCTTCTTTTGATCAAAATCAGTCCAAAAGCTCAAGAATCAACCCTCAAAGCCTCTCAATCTCGGAGCAAGGTGTAATGGTGTGTGTTTTAGTGCAAAAGTAAGGTCAAAATGGACTTTTAGGCTTCTAAACACACCCTAAGGATGAGAGAGAGGGAGATATATAGAGAGAGTGTGATATATCAGATGTATAGATATAGAAGCTCTTGGTTTTTGGTTCAAAAGCTCCAACCCCTAACAAAGGGAGAGGATCATTGCTTAAATAGGCAAAGGGCCAAGACTTAAGCTTCTCAAGGAAGCTAAATGAAAGGGGCAAAGGGTGCAAAGGAGTCTTGGCTTCTTGGAGAAGCTAAAACAGCTGGCCAAGCTTCCCCAAGAAGCTTGGCCAAAGGGTTCAAGCTTCTAGAAGGAAATGGGGTTCAAAGGCTCACACCAGTCAAAAACTGCACGGGGAGGAGTGATGGTGCATTCCAGCTGGCACAGCTGGCATGCACCATGCCTCAAGGGTGCAAAGGAGTCACACCAGCCAGCAAAAGATGTCACCGGCAAAATAAAGTGCCGGTCGGCAGAATATTGTGCCGACCGGCCATTGATTTTAAGAAACCATGGCCGGTGGCACCTCTAAACAGCCGGTGATGCTAGGGGAAGGCTGGTGGAATGTGGGGATGGCCAACAAGCCATTTCCCGCCCTTCAAGGTGAAGACACAAGTGTTTGGTGCCAAAACCAAACACGAAATAGTCAGGTCGAGAGATCCTGAGGCAAGGCGCGCAGCCAAGACTTCCGGGAACTCAAGACGAACACAAACATGGATAATCACCGAGTGTTCAAACGGTGACGTCCAAGTCTTGAGGACGGTCAAAAATGGGGTGTTTACAGTTGCCCCTCTTTGACAGAACTCGAAAGTCATAACAATGACGGGAGTGAATGTCAAAGCCCAAAGACGACCCATTTTTGACAAGGCCGAAGACTTAGACAAACATACAAGATAAACAAGATATGCGCCCGAAGGCAGGGGCAAAATGCAAGACAAGGCAGAAGTAAGCACAAAAGCATGAAAAACCACTACTGTTTCATTCATAACTGTTAGTGTAACTGGCTCCATGGCAGAAACAGACTCAAAAGAAAGCGAAAAGACAAACACAAAACAAAATAGTGATGCCTGAGGTAACACCCCCGGAATCACCTAACTCTAACAAACAGGACTGACTCGATACAACAAGACAGACCTGACTGACTCAGTACAAAAAGACTGACCATATACAAAACAACAAAACTGACCTAATACCCAAGTCAGAAAGTACAAAAACTAGTGTTCGCACATTGCTCAAAATTGTGCGTGCCATACGCCACATCTGAAGTAAACTGAGCGCCGCCCGCAGGTGGTTCATCCCCCGATCACATCACATTATCCCCCAGGTTCACTGATCCAATGACGATAGACTTTGCTGAGTTGGTGCGACGATGAGCTTATTGTCAATCAGATCTTGTATTTCGTGGCGAAGACGGAAACAACTATCAGTGACATGGCCAACTTGCTGATGAAAGGCACAGTACTTGGCCGGATCATGAGAGGGAGGAAGTCTATCTGGCAGTGGTCCCGGCTCCAGGGGTTTCAGATCCCCCTCTCTAATCAGGACCCTCAAGGCCGCTGATAGAGACATGTACAGTGGTGCGAACACCCTCTGGCTCCGAGGTGGGTGTTTTGAAGTTTGTGGAGTTTTGCTAGATGCACTAGCAAAGGGATTGAAAGGCGCTGACTGGGCTTGCTGATCTCTTCCGAGCACGGGATTAGGGCTAAAAGGAACATTCGTGGTACAACGGCCCTTCTCCCGGCTTGCCCCTTGATTCAGACTGCTCTCATTCTGAGTGGCGAAAATGTCGTCCACAGTTTTTACAACAACTGCGAGTACTTGCTGTTTGTTCAGCCCTTCGGCTTTCAAAGCCACAATATCCCACTGAAGGTGTTCATGGGGATTAACGCTTGCCCCTGCCTTGTTCTTATCACTGGCCTCCACTTTGCTAAAAGATTGGCCTTCTCCCAATGCAGCCCGTCCTGAGGAGCCTTTTGACATAAACTCCCTGGTATGTGATGTGGTTGATGACAGAGCCAAAACTCCAAAGGCCAGATCTGCCACAGTTCTCTGAAGATCTTCGATCATCCTCATTAGCTCAGAAGTAGTGGGTTCATGGGTTTGAGATAATTGGGGTTCAGATGCACCCATCATGCATAAATCCATACTTTCCGGGATAAACACCTCAGGCTTGGGTAGATGGGCTGGGGTGATGTGTACGCTGGGGTCGTAAGGGACGGCCAGTGTGTGGATCAGATTGAGATGTGGATGAGGTACTTGGTCATTGGGGGCTGAAGGTGGAGCTATCGTCCGGTTGTCGATGAGATTTTGGACCTCATGACGAAGGCGGTAGCAACGGTCGGTGCCATGACCGCGCTGCTGATGGTACATACAGTACTTGGAGGGGTTATGTCTGGCTGGAAGTGGGTCAGGCAGAGGTTGAGGATCGAGGGGTTTGAGATGCCCTATTTCCATCAAGACTTTTAGTGCGCTAGTTAGGCTCATATAGAGGGGAGTGAAAGTTCTGCCCTGAGCTCAGGCTGGGCCGGCTGTTTGTAGGCTTGGTTTGGCAAAATGGTTGGCTATGGTGACTGTATTGATTTCGGTGGGTTCGGGAATAGTGCTACTACCAGCATTGGTACTCCCTGAAATCACTCTCCTTGTCGGTTCACTTGTTCTGGGAATGATCCCACTGTTGAACGCATTCTCGATCTGAACCCCCAGTTCATGCAAACTTTTGAAAGTGAATAGCGGAGTGACTATCAACTTTTGCAACATATCATGCTCGAGGTTTCGCACCATCATCTGCACTTGATCCCTCTCAGAAGGGCGATCTGTCATCTGTGCTACCTTTGCCCTCCACCTCGCAACAAATTCCACAAAAGGCTCTGTTGGGTTCTGGCGGGTTGTTTCAAGCTCTTACATGGTCATTTCAACTTGGGTGTTGTATGAATACTGATCGACAAAGGCCTCAGCCAGTTCTTTCCAGTTTTGCTTCACTTTATCTTCCAACTTAGCGTACCAAGTGGCTGCTACACCCGACAGGGTTCTTCCATACAGGGAGAGTTACTGTGGCTTGGTCAGACCCATCGGCTTCAGGACATCCAAGAAAAGTCGGATATGTACCATTGGATCTCCAGACCCATCGAAACGGCCAATATATGGCATTTTGAATCTGTCTGGGAGCCGTGCGGCAGCCTCAGTGTGCCCATCCTCAATGTCGGGAATGGAGTTAAGGCCTTGTGCCTTTTTGAATTGGCTCTCAAGGTTCGCAATTTTCACTGCAATTTTCACTGCAGACCCCTGGTGCAGCCTAATGAGAGACTTTATTCCCTTGATGTTAATGAGCTTAAGTCAACCTTTCTCGAGGATTCGGACACTGCAAATCTTCAACTGGCAGAAGTGGGTCAAAGTTTGGCTGGGGTCCCAAAGCTGGATGTGAGGCAGATGCCCCAGATGGACGCTGCATTTCAATACTGGTCTCAGCCCGCATGGCAGTTCCCTGATTTAACGCTGCTATCACGGCCACAAATTCTTCCGAACCCTATGCCATCACGGTCTGCTAAGTCTGAACAAAGGTGATATGACTGGCGACTGACGGATCAGATAGACCGGTGAGCCTCGACTGGCCTTGCCTTGCCTCAGCGAAAGAACACTGGTTGCCCTTGAATTGAATTTCTGACCTAACAAAGTCTATCAGCACTAGTCCAATGCACCTGGGGGATATCAGAGCCTTCTGAAGCTATGGTTCCCAGACTACCTAGCAAAAGAGAAAACAGACAGCATCTCAGCCTGATTTCGCCAAAACAGATTTGACTCTTTAATGAATTCTGTCCCAAATTCTGCCTGTAAACTGATACCCTCAGGTAAAACTAATTGCCCCAAAATACTGATGCCCACAGGCCTGATACTCAGACTTGCAAACTAATACACACAACCTGTAGAGACACACTCTGACAGCACATAGCAAGCAAATAGGAGCCAAAACACCCCTATGTTGGGGTAGGGTTTCCCTGTCCTATTTTGTTAGGAGCTAGGGTTTCACTATGCACACATCGGTTTCAAACAACCTATAATCGGGTAAGCAACCTGTCCTAGCTTAGAATGGTCACTATGGTTTCCGAATATGCACTAGGTCGAATGGTCGAAAAGGGTGCCCCGGTAAAATTGAGATTTGTGTTCCCATACTGTCAGAGCCCACAACCGGTCAGCCTTATGGCATGCTTTGACAAAGTCAAGCCTCCGACAAACCGTTCAGGAATGGCAGATGGCAAACACGGTGTCCTAGGCGCACCAATGCACATGCAATGCAAAGAGACACATAAATGAAATCAAAACAGGATATCACAAGTTCGAGTCAAGCTCTCTAAATCCCCAGCAGAGTCGCCAGAAACTGTAGACGTCCTGGAACGCCCCGGCAGGGAATCCCCCCCCGTTCTGCTCGTTTTGGGTTCACTACAGTTCAGGACTCTCAAATTGTCACGGTTCTTAATCTGAACCAAAGAGTCCAAATCCGGCAAATCGTTTTAAGAAACAGATTTTTGAAAGAAGTGTCAAACATGGACTGCTTTGCCAGACATAGAGTCACCACCTAAATATTTTTTATGGGGGAATTTAGGAAACCCTGACTCGGTGCCAAAGGCCACATGTCCGTCATCACCAAAGTTGCCTCGGCTCGGGAACTTGGGTACGATTGGGGAAGGTCAGCTATGAGCACCCCCTCTCGCCCGATTCGAAGATCGACCTCTACTAACCATGATATCCGATTTTGAAAACGTTATGTGTTCCTATTCCGGTTATTAGCCTAGAATTACTATGTTATGCGCGCAGCAAACAAGTATAGACCAAATTGCCTAAATTTGAACAAAACATTGCATATTCGTTTGTTTGAAAAAAAGTTTGAAATTTGCTACTCGCAAGTAGGCTAAAGCACGGATTTCAACGAGTTGTTCCAACTCAAACAATCCAACCTTCACCCACAGGCATTCAAGCAGTTTATATCATATAAGCATCTAGCCTCATGGTAATCATGCTATTATGGCAACACTCACACGCATGCGGTATGCTAAAGCATAAATGCTAACCTAGTACTCCGAGCCAAAATAGAAACTAGTTAAAAATCATGTGCATGATCCTAGTTTAAGATGGCTAATGCAACACATGCGAAATGCAACTAGAAATGGGCTCGGCTATTCTAAACATGGCATGTGAAATGCTACAACTAACACGTATTCAATTTGGAATTGAAACACAATGCAGTTAGCATGATGTGCCGAGCCTGGTGCATGCAAGACAAATGTATGAATGCACGCATGCATAGCATAAGGTATGCTAATTTAAATATGCCCTAGTCTACCATCATAAGCGGGTAAATAAAAGGGAAGAAAGATGTGGGGTTGGAAGACATACACACACTCACGCACACTTATTACACAATTGCCCTCGCTCGGAGGGTCCAAAAGAATAATACAGTCCGAATAATGAATCAACTATCCTAGCTAATTAATTATTACAGACCCTCTAATTAATTAACAAATTAATAACAAAAGAAGGTGGCCACAGCCCCGCCTCGGGATGCGTGAATGATGCATTCTTGACTCGTCTCGCCCGGAAACTCGTTGCCATAGCACTGCTGCCTCTGTTTTTCACTGCCCTGCTCCTCTGAGGATTGCCAAAGTCCAAGGGCATGCTCTCTGGATGTTGGGGAATACCACCGACCAAGTAGAAACACCACCGGCCTAACAGGATGATCACCGGCCGCCTTTTAACCTGTCGGCCACAGATTACTGGCCGGTTGGCACCGTATTTAGCCGACCGGCCAAAGCTTCCTGCAGAACCTGCAATTGACAGCAGCAGAGGGCAAGCAGTGTATGGCATGGAATTTTCAGGCAAATGTATGCATGGCCACACCCCCTATCATGCAATGGACTCAAGGGAGCATGGCCCTCGACCCTCGGGCCACCAATTGCGCATTTCGATGCATGATGGACGAAGAGTCAAGTATGCATTTCAATTTCAAATGCAATACACACAAAACATACAAGGGACCCAACCTCAATCATGGTTGATCAAGAGGCGAGGCGAGGCGAGGCGCAATGATGCACATGCGACCTAAGCATGCAAGCAAACATACAAACATGCAATGCAACTACATGGCACACACAATGCTAACAACATAACATGCACAACGCATTGAAACATGGCATACACAATCCAGGATGGACTTATACCAATGTGAGTGGACCTCAGCCACACTCACATCAGTGGCCAATAAGATGGAAATGAGGCAACCGAAATGCACACAAATATGTCCAATGCATGAACCGATCCTAAGATACAACATGCAACTCTAACTAAGCATGGAAAATGATGAAACATGGCATATGAACATGCAAATTCCAGCACTGAAGTGTGATGCCCAATGGTCCCGAATCATGCAAATATGTCATACAATGCATGCTATAAGCCCCGAAACTCAAAACTAGGCACATATATTGACTTATAGCTATACAAAGCGTGCATTATTTGACTATGAAGAACAAAGACAGAGCCAAGGCAGTCCCAAAACATGCACATTTCTAGTTGAAAGCATGGTCAAAAGATGCTAGCATGGTGGACTAAAATAGCATGCAACTTTGACTAGCAAACATGGTTTACATGGCAAGTGTGTGAAGCATATGGAATCTCACCAAAAAAGCAAAAATTAGTGAACAAAACATGTGAAAATAGGCCCAAATAACCACTGAAATGAAGCCAACACATGCAAAAATGATGAGCTCCTTTAGAGGGCTATGCAAGGGATTCTTAAACACATACAAGATGGACACTTAGCATAGCCAAATCAACTCTGAAAATCAAATATGATAGTCCCAAAACTCACCAAATTAGCCCTGAAAAGGGACTTCAAAGCATGCAAGATAGGGTCTCTTTGGAAGGCCAATAAGGCCACCAAACAAGAGAAGGAGAGAGGGGGTCACCCCCCTCTGATTTTGGCCTTCAAGAACACACCTAAGCCACTGAAAATCCACTGGATTTCAGTGGCTAAGAGGCCAAACCATGGCCAATGCAAGTGCTCACAAATATGGCTCAAAGCATGAAGAAATAAGGCATGCAAGGAAGGAGATGACTCCAAATAGCAAAGTGGCCTAATCAAACTCAAAGAGGAGGTCAAAACCTGACTTTTTTCAGTTTATAGCAAACCTCGAAAATATTCACAAGTAGGGCTAAAATAGCATGCAAAAATGGCCCTAAAAAGAGAAATAGGAGACAAGAGGTAGTAGATGGCCTCAAACAGAAAAGAGCCCTTCAACAAAGTTGAAGAGGGGCTCAAAACATGGCACTTTACAGTTTGGGTCGGGGCCCAGAAATGCTTGCAAGTAAGACTAAGATATCATGCAATATAGAGCTTCAAAGAGGGAGAAGAGGACTTACCCTTGTAGCACAGCAATGCAGCAGCTTTTGGTCCCAAAAATCAGTCCCTTAGCCTCTGAAAATGATCTCCAAGAACCTCTAAGCAATGGTGGAAGTGCGTGGTTGTGAGATGGTGTGTAAAGGGCCAAGAGTAATGGACTTTTGAGCTTTGGAGAAGAGAGCTATAGAGAAAGAAGGGTGTATCTATCAGATATATATATGTATATCTCTGGTTTTTTTTGTTCAACCCTTGACAATAGAGGAGGAGCGGTTCTTATATAGACAAGCCAAGTGGCTTGAAGCTTATAAGACAAGCTTAAGAGAAAGGGTCAAAGGGGGGCAAGGGGGGTCAAGGCTTATCAAGGAAGCTAAGGCAAGGGTGCAAGCTTCTTGAGGAAGCCAAGACAAGGGATCAAAGCTTCCTCAAGAAGCCTTGAGCAAAGGGTGCAAAAAGAGGGGTCAAAGGTGCAAAATAGCCACACCCGTGCATGGGGGGACGAGTCTGTGCACTCCAGCTGGCACAGCTAGCATGCACCATGCTTGAGGGGTGCAAAAGGGTCATATCGGCCATGAAAGGAGGTCATCGGCCAAATAAATGGCCGGTCGGCACAAAAAATGGCCGGCCTGCTATTTGTTCTGGACGGTCGCCTAAATGGATAGCCGATAGGTGGCTGCCAAGGTCAAAAAGTGGCCGGTGGGTGTCCAGATTGAAGCCCTGGAAGTTAGCTTTTTGCCTTAAAATTCCTCCTGTGGAAAAAGTTATGCCCATTTTGGTGAAGCCGTACAGATTCGATCCAACCGGGATGATACCCAACTTCAACCAATCATATCTCCCCCACCCGGACTTGGCTCTAGGAGATTCTTGAGTGCAAAATGAAGCCCCTGAAGTATGCTTTCCAACGGTGGTGGCCTCATAGCTAAAATCCAAGTATGAAAATGAATAAGCTCGATTCAGCGAGGGCTGCTTGACTCTCTTCTATTCGGATTCATGCCGAACTTCTCCTAAACTAGTTTTCTCCTCTCCTTTCCTCTTTTCTTCAACTCCAAACCCGTAAACAAAGTGTTTTGAAAGATTTTTCAACGATTGCAACTCTCTTTCATTCATCTCCACTTTGTCCTTGCTCGGTTTATCGAAAAGCGCAACATTTACTGAAATGCGAGCGTCGGAACATCGTAGGAACTTTATTTTCAAAACATTTTGAAAGAGAGGATTTTAAGATCTAAAATCTTTTGATCAAGATCGTTTTGGTTCAAAAGGGGTATGAAGTTGGGATTTGACTCTCTCATTGCTGAAGAATTTGAACCTTTGCCCTGCACACCTTTTACCACCAAGTAAACCATCAGTAACGCCCAAGTCTTAAGGGCGGTCAAAAATGGGGTGTCTATAGTCATTAGTTTGAGGATGGCCAGGGGAAGAAAAACAGGTCTTGATGTGGAGCTCGTTACAGAATTTTTTGAATTTGGCGTTGTCAAACTGTTTGCCGTTGTCTGAGACAATGGCTTGAGAAGCCTCGAAGCGGCACACAATAGACTGCAAAATGAACCTTGTGGTGTTCCGCTCAGGGATCTTAACAAGGTGTAGACACCCCATTTTTGACCGACCTTAAGACTTAGACGTCATCGTTTGTGCACTTGATGATTGCGCGTGTTTGTGCTCGGTTTGAGCGCCCAAGGGTCTCGGCTGTGCGCCTTGCCTTTGAGCCTCTAAAACCTCTGTGTTTTGGCCTTGTTTTTGGGCCAAACCTTGGTGCCTCTTGATTGAAGGGGAGAAGTGCCTTGCCGGCCACTTTTCTTCCTTGCCAACCACTTGAAGTGGTCGGTCGGCTAGGGAAAGTGGCCGACGGCCAATGTTCTCCTTTTTCAGATATTTTCAGATCTTTTGAGCCAGCTGTTGACCCTTGAGGCTCATCTCTATACGCGTGTATGGAGGGATGAAGCAAGCTTTTTGCTTGCTTCCTCTATATAAGGGGAGGTCCCTCCCCCTTTAGAGGGGTTCAGAAAATTTAGAAGCAAAATTTTACTCTCTCTCTCTCTCTATATTATGCTATATTGTGCTTAAAAGTGAGTTTTCTTCACATATTTGCACTAAGACACCTAGTCAAACACCTTCACTTTGGAGTTGAGGTCCCTTGAAGCTTGGTTTGAGGTCTTAGGCTTGGTTTTGGTCCAGAATTGTTGCTGAATTGTTGTTGTGCTTCAAGGGTAAGAGCTTGCTCCTTTTAAGCGTTGTTTTGATTAAGTGCTTGAGCACCTTTGCATGCTATTTTGAGGCTGATTTTAACCTCTTAAAAACTCTGATTTTAAGGCTTGAAAATGTTGGTTTGAGTCTTGTGTGGTTAGGGGTTGGTTTCCCCCCTTGGCTCTTTGGCTTGTAATGCCTTTTGAGCCACCTTTCTTAGCTTTTGAAACACCATTTGCTTGGCCTTTTAACCACTAAAACTCAGAGGAATTTTAGTTGTAGAAAGTTGGTTTTAAGGGCCAAAAGAGGTGGGGGTGGCCTCCCCTCCTTGTATCTTGGTTGTTTGTGTAGATGGCCTAGTAGTTGAGCATGTGTTTCTACCATCTCATGGCTTGATTTCAGCATGTTTTTGTGACATTTTTGACATGTTATAACTCTTTTTTTGGCTAGTTGGAGCACCTCTTGTTTGTTTCTTACACTTGTATTGTAATCATGCTTACTAGCGTAGTATGCTTAAGGAGTAAGCCTATCATTTCTGCTGGTGTTAGCTCCATTTCAGTATGCTTTTGCTCATTTTTTGACATGCTTTAACTCTGTTTTGAGTGGTCTTGGTCATATGAGGTTTGCTATGCATAGTTGTAGTGTAAATGGCCTTGACTAGCTTTGAGTTTTGAGGTACCTCAGGTTTTGGTAAATGGGTAGGTGTGATATAGATAGTGGGGTTAAAGGTGGATGAAAGTGTATGGATGAGGTTAAGATGAGGAGGTGGTGGAATTCTGTCATGGGGCGGCAACGGGTTGGTAGTGACGTTGGGTTTTGGTGGTTGTGGGAGAGCCATGACTTTATTGTCTATGAGGTCTTAGATCTCATGATGGAGATGAAAGCAACGGTCTGTGTCATGTCCGGGTTGTTGGTGGAAAGCACAGTGTTTGGTAGGGTCATATTTGGCTGGGAGAGGTTAGGGAAGAGGTCGTGGGTCCAAAGGCTTCAAATACCCTCTTTTTGTCAAGATATTCATTGCTTTGGAGAGTGACATATGAAGAGGGGTGAATGTTTTGATTAGGGCTCGGGTTATGTTTTGCGGGCCAGCATGAGCAAAGGGGTCGGCTATTTTAGTGGTGATGGCAACCAAGTTGATTTCAGAGGGCTTCACAGCTGTGCTGCCACTAGTGGTAGCATTGGAACTGTAACCAAATGGCTTCCGAATAGGTTCCTTATTCTCCACAATGATTCCCTGTTTGATGGCATCCTCTATCTGGACCCCTATCTCATTTAAGTCATTAAAAGTGAAGAACGGGAGGACTATCATTTCTGTAACATCTTTCCATGCAGATTTCTGACTATCATACGGATTTGGTCTTTTTCAGGTAGTCTGTTGGTCATCATTGCTGCTTTGGCCCTCTATCTAGTGATGAAGGCCACGAAACTTTCATTAGGCTCTTGACGAGTGGCTTCTAATTCTTGAGTAGTCACTTCAATTTGGGTGTTATAAACATACTAGGTGATAAAGGCCCTGGCTAACTCTTTCCAACTTTGTTTTACCGAGTCCTCTAACTTGGCATACCAGATGGCAGCCACTCCTGACAAAGTTCGTTAAAGAGAGCTTTTGCGGATGAGTCAAACCCATAGGCTTTAAAATATCATAGAATAAGCGAATATGCACCATTGGGTCGCCGGAGCCATCAAACCTATTAATGTGTGGCATTTTGAACCGTTCTGGTAACTTCACAGTTGTCTCAGTGTACCCGTCTTCGATGTCCGGGATTGAATTACTCATTGTGCCCTTTTGAAAAGTTTTTCCAACTTGGCCACCTTCAACATATTTGAGTCAGACTCAGGTGCTTCAGAGAGAAGGAGCCCTCCCGCTGGTTGTGGAAGGGGAAATGATCCTCCTGAAGTTTGTGCAGAAACCCTCAGATCTTCTAGTGAGTTAAGTTCAGGAAACTCGTCAGCTGGTGGAGGTGGTGGTGGTGGTGGAACTGGATGAGTCACCGGAGGTTGTTGAGTAGTGGACGCCCCAAATAGGCATTACAGCTCAGCAAGAGTATTGCCTTGAGCGATAAAAGTAGTGCCTTGGGCAGCAACCATAGCGGCAATGGTATCCATACTCCATTGAAGGCTTAATAGTATGTCTGTTATATTTTCTGGAATCTGAGCCATCACTGATTCTGGTGAGTTGAGTGGTGATGATCTATCAAGTGAAGAAGGGGTATTCTGGACAGTTGATGAAGCTTTTGCTTTTCTTTGTGTAACCGGTGGCAAAGAAACTAACACTGGCTGACCCTGAACCAAATCTGCACTTTTGCAAAGTCTACCAATGTGAGTCCACAGAAGTTGGGGGATATCAAACCTTTTGAAAGCTATAGTGCTCAACTTTCTTGTTGAAACAAAACGGGACCCCCAATCAGAATTTCATTAGCATCCCGGCTCAACTGATTACTGTTAACTCATGCTGAAAAACTGAACTCAACCCCACAAACTGAAATGACTGAACCATTCATCTGAATTTGAGAATCCCCATACATTGCACATAACACATAGCAAGAAAGAGAACAAACACCCCTATGGGGGCTATGGTTACCCTGTCCTAGCTTTGAAATGATCTAGGGTTTCACTATTCAAACAAGCGGCATCATACATCCTAGAAATGGGAGAGCATCTTATCCTAATTTTGGAAGGTACTATAGCTCATTATATGCACAAGGTTAGCTCTACTCTAGGGGTTGAAGTCAAGGTGACGTTGCCAAAGAGTCCTTTGGGTCATAACCAATGAAGATCTTAGGAAATCAGAAGAGTCAATATAGCCTCTCTTCAAAGTCTGAGAACCTTCAGATCTTAAAAGATTATTACACAAGGCCTCCAAAGTAACGTAGAGATAGGTGTAGTGTCACAAAAAGTGTACATGCGCTCCCATCAGTATCTCGGAAACACAGAAACTTTAAGTGCACCAATGCATGCAATGCAATAAAAATATAATTGAAAATAAAAGTCATATCATGGAGTTCGAGTCAAGGTTTCATAAAATCCCCAGTGGAGTCGCTAGAAACTGTAACATGCCCGGGGAGTACCCGTGCGTGTTAAACAGTTCGGACTTCCGAGATCTTTGATCTAGTCTCACTAGTGCAATATGAAACATAGATGAGAGTCCAGATTTGACAGCTTTTAGAAAATCCAATTTATTGCAAAAAAATATTTTGCCAGAAATAGACTGCGTCATCAGATCTCAGAGTCGCCACCTAATATTTTGGGAAATTAGGAAACCTATGACTCGTGCCAAGGCCACTGTTCGTCATAACCAAGTTGTCTCAGTTCGGAACCTTAGGTATGAGAAGGGAAGGTCATTAATTGAGCACCCCTGCTCAACCGATCAAAAGATCAGCCTTTACTAAACCATGCTATGAATTTTATTTACTTTATATGTTCATATTCCGATTATTTAATAAATCCTAAAAAAATTACTATGTGAAGCATACAAGCATAGACTGTGTCACCCAGTACGGAACAACTTGATTTCATATAGTTTTGAAAGAGTTTTGAAGATGTACAACCCAAATAAATTGAGTTTACAAACATGAAAATCAACATCATTCCAAATTAAGCGACACAACATGCATCCACTGGCATTCATAAAGTTATATCACATAAGCAAATAGCCTCATGGTAAACTGCTAAACATAGTAAGAAAAACATATACAAACGGGATGCTAAAGTATAAAAACCTACATCTTTGACGTCCCGCGAACAAGCTACAAAACAAAGTTAATAAAACATGCATGATCTTATATACAAAATCCTAATGCAATTCACTCATGAGATGCGACTAAAGATTCGGTTTCTAAGATATGACATGTGAATCATCTCGAGAACATGAGGTAACGCACATAATCACGTAGAAATTGATTAAATTCACAAATGCAAACTTAGCCGAATCAAGATGCATGAAACATAGATGCAAAGCATGGATATAACAACAAAAAATAAAATAAAATAAAATAAACATGATGCATATTTACAAATAAGGAAAGCAAGTAAAAGAACGGGATAGAAAGAAGTGGGGCGGGAAATTATTACAACATTTTGAATAAATTATTACAAATCAAATTAGAGGGGGGTGAGGAGATATTACAACAAAATAAAAATCTCACAATACACTCAAAAAAAAAAATAAACAAAAAAAAATAAAAATAAAAGTTTCATGTGCCTTGGAAACCACCGGAAGTTGTTTAACATCGGAAGGCAACACCGTCTTGTCTAAAAGAAGTTAACCGGCCAGCCAACTAGGCCTAGCAAAACTTGTTTTATTGTGAAACCAAGAAACGGAACAAACAAGAAATATGTAGATAACTCAACTAACTACTACCGGTTAGATTAAAAACAAGAAGACAAATATAAAATAAAAAAGTACAAACTTACAACAAAACTAACATGAACCTAAAACAAGAAAACAAATATAAGGTAGAACATGTAAGATTACAACAAAACTCATATGAGACTAATATAAGAAAAATATAAGCTAGGAACTGCAAGATTACAACATAATTACTGTGAAACTAAAATAAGAAAACAAATATAAGATAGAACATGCAAGATTACAACAAAACTAGCATGAACCTAAAATTAAAAAAGCAAATAAGAGGTAGAACATACAAGATTACAACAAAACTAATATGAGACTAATACAAGAAAAATATAATCTAGGAAATGCAAAATTACAACACAATTACTATGAAATTAAAACAAGAAAGCAAATATAAGATAGAACATGCAAGATTACAATATGAACTTAAAACAAGAAAGCAAATATGAGGTAGAATATGCAAGATTACAACAAAACTAATATGAAATTAAAGCAAGTGAATAAAAATAAATAAATAAACAATTATGAGCTAAACAAACCAGTTAGATTACACAACACACTATGAAATATTAAGTAAGAAAATAAATATGAGATAAACAAACCGCTTGGATTATAACAAAACACTACGAAATAAGAAGCAAGAAAATAAATATGAGATAAAAAAATATAAAAAAATGAAAGACTAGAAATTCACCTTTCAAAGAAAGGTTGAACTTCTTAATTTCCAAACTTCCTTTTGATCACCCTCAAGTTTAGGAAGTGTATTCTCAAATCCTCAATTCAAAATTAAGGAGTTTATGGTATGAAAAGTGGCTAACTCTCTAGTTTTTATCACTTTCAATCACTAAATACTCTTCCTTATGATTAAGGCAATTGATCTTTGGCTATATCAGAATTTTTGGAGTGGTTTTGGTGTATGGAAATGAGAAATTTCAGTAGCTATGGAAGGTATGGGGTGTATATGGAAGATCGGAGTATTTTTGACTTAAAAACTCAAATTTTTTCTCTTTTTTCACTCTTTTCTCTTCAATTTCGTGGTCTTGTCTCTCTCTTGCAATATGATCCTTCTATATAGGCAATAAGGGTGAGTAAAGGTCAAAAAGAAAGTGGGAGACAAGGTGGGAGACAAGAATGTGATAGGAGGGCAAATTTTCAAGGTGGTTGCATGGGATACTCCTTTATGGATGCCAACAAAACCTCTTTTTGATAATGGGGGATGATTAGGTATAATGAAGGATGAGCGGGTGTACTTGAATGGATCAGAAAATAGGTAAATGGAGTGTCCCAACAAAACCAAAGCCAAGAAAAATAAGGCTGCTGCTGTTTTGGGCCGAGTCAACAAAATCTGCTATTAAGCCCAACTTCAAATGGACATATCTCCCTTATCCAGACTTGGTTTTAGGTGATTCTTTGGTCTAAATTGAAGCCCTAGAAGTCTACTTTCCAACAGTGGTGGCCTCACAATTAAATTCAAGTGTACAAAGAGATATTCCTAATTTAGTGAAGGTTGTTCATTTCTCTTGGGCCAGCTCAACAAAATCTGCTCTTAAGCCCAACTTCAAATGGGCATATCTCCCTTATCTGGACTTGGTTTTAGGTTATTCTTGAGTCTAAATTGAATCCCCAGAAGTCTCCTTTCCAGTAGTGGTGGCCTCACATTTAAAATCCAAGTGTACAAAGAGATATGCCTAATTTAGTGAAGGCTGCTTATTTCCTTCTTAACAATTTGATGCTCATCCTTTCCCTAAACTAGTTTTCTTCCATCCCCTCCCGTTTCCTTCAAATCTAAACCTACCCAATCCTATAAAGAAGATTTTTTTTTTAAATATATATATATATTTTTTAAAGAGTTCACCTCCCTTTCATTTATTTCTACTTTGTCCTGACTCGCTTTACTGAAAAGTGTAATAATTTAATTGAAATGGGAGCCTCGAAACATCGTAGAAATATTTGGAAAAATATTTTGAAAAGAGGGTTTTAAGGTCTAAAATAGTTTGGCCAAAAATGTGTGAAGGTTGGGATTAAAGCTTAAATTTCATTTTTCTTGTTGAGGACTACTAGGGAACACATTCTGATTGTCATCATCGGGTAATTAACAGAAAGCGCCCATGTCTTAGGGCTGGTCAAAATGGGTGGTCTACAATTCCTTGGGACACCTGTGGTGGGAATTAGTGGTGATTGTGGGTTTGTTCTGGGTGCAAGGGAACTATTTGTGGTGGTGGATGAAGGACAAGTAAGTCACGCTAGAGTAAAGCGTTGATCAGGACTTGGTTGTGTTCGGTTAGACGATTGATGCTGTTGGTAAGTTCAGCAAAAAATGGAGGTGGGTTATTTGGGTTGGAGGACTCAGCTTCAGGGTACCAGTATTATGTGGGGAAGCCGTGGACCTGGTCGTGACCATCCACATTATCGTAGGAGATGGGTGATGATAGGGTTCCCTTCGATGACAATAAACACAATTGGCAACTAGAGATGGAAGATTACCATAAATGATGCCAACTGATAGTTTTATAACTTCAACGGTGGATGGGTCGGACTGATCCACACTTCTTACAGGTCTACTGGCCTCGGAGTCCTCAAAACGAGCCTGCAAAAAGGTCCAAATAGGGAGGTAACCCCCCGATGGACACTCCAACGATCAAGTTAGGTTAGGAGAGATTGATTATAGAGGGAAAGAGAGAAGCAAAGGATGAAAAACTTAACTTTCTTTGTATCTCGAAAGCATACTATATCCTTCTTTTTTGCTCATCATTTCCTTGTCCATTCCCAGTTGTCCCCTTGGCCGAAAGTTTATAGCCTAGTTAGCATCGTTCATAGTGATTCTGTATACTCCGACATGAAGGGTCTTGCCACATTCAATGCTATGATGGTCGGATTAAATGATTGATGGGGGTGCAATAACTTTGCAGGATCTTTGTCTGCTTATGTGGCTGGTCCCTAGGTCGTGGGCTGGGCCCTCCTAGACTATGCCCCTATCACAATGCTTTTTTCTAACACTTATTTTTTTTTTTCATTTTACAACCGTAAATGATATCCACATACGTATTGTCAAATAATGGTATCAAGCGTATCAAGTTATATGTACTGGCGCAATTAAGTGTCATGATCATAAATTTTTTAAATCACCAACAATTAAAACTAATAAAAGTTTTAGAAACCAAACATTTTTGTCCCAACAGTGAAAATTTTCTTACAAAAAACATTTGGGGATCAATGCCTATTGTTGCAAGAATAGTTGTTAAAAGATTGTCCCAAAAAGTCAAAAAAATGACTCTTGGTAACAATTTTGAAAATATTCCTAATAAATGCACTTTTAGAGATAAAATAATTTGGTGAGACAGAAATTTTGGTCCAAAAAAAAAAGAGTTATTCATTACTAAGGCCTTGTTTGGTAATCATTCCATTTACAGTTTACAGTTTACAGTTCATATTTACAAAAATTTTAAAAAATACAATATAAACTTGTTTAGTAAATTTTTAGTTTATAAACTGTAGGTCTCAGTTTTTAAATTAGGCTGGAAATCATAAACTGAAAAAATCTGTTTACGTTTCCTATTTACGTTTGTTTAAAAATTTGAAAACCATAAATTTCTTTATTTACATTTGTTTAAATTGGTGATTTTGTTTTGGAGGCTACTATTCTGTTGAGGATGAGTATGCAACACGAGTCGCCGGAGCTCGACAGTGGCGGAGGTAAAGCTTGACAATGGAGATGGTGCGATCGACGACGCATAGTGGCAGATGATTGCCTCCATTCTTCCCTTGCAATGCTCAATGTCACTCTTACACAGCCGCTACACCCCCAAACTTGCGGCGAGGGAGATGGAGGAGGAGGAGCTGCCCTGGCAAGCCGAACACTGAATGGTGGAGGAGAAGATGCTAGTGGCAAAGATAACAAGCGTGGTGGTGGAGAACTGGATGATAGCAGCGAGGGACGGTCAATCTACGGCGACGAAAGAAGAGGATAAGCCATTGACGGCGATGGTGTTTTAATCGAGAAGAGACGAGGATGAGAACAAACATGTTTTTTTATTAGGAAGAGTAAATTTCGATTGGTGTTTTGATCCCATTGTCATAAATAATAAAAAAAATAAATATAAATATTTTAGGCCTTGACGAACATGTTTTTTAGTTTATGTTTTTCTAAAAATAAATAAAAATAAACAAAAATCAATTTATAAAATTTTTGTGAACATAAACAAAAAATGTAAACGTTACCAAACGCCACCTAAATGTCCAATTCTATAGTTAAATATTCAATAATGACATTTCTTACAACAAAAATATTTCGCCCTTAAAAAGTGATTTTTTTGGCTAAATTTTTGTTTTTAAAATCTTAATTTGTTGCAGTGAATCGCCAAAAAAAGAAAGAAAGTTTTAGCAGCCAAACTGATCATCTCAACTGTGAATTGCCCATAAATTGATACAGGATATGGGAACTAACCTGTATATATATTTGTGATTTTCATTCGAACTGATATACTAGAATGTTTGTCATCAAAAGAATAAAAAGCCAATATGCATAGTAGTGTTTTATTAACCAATAGTCCAATGTGTTGCTTGCCTAAAAGGTGATCGGTTCAGATCATAGCAATTGGTCTTAAAATGGACTTATTGAGCTCAAATACTCTCTCAAGTTGAAATGACAACTTGAGAGAAGCCAAACCCTTATTTTTGAATGACAGCTTATATGTTGTGACTTGGAATAAATTATTTATTTTTTTATTATTATTATTTTTTTTTTGGTGGAGGAGCGGAATAATATGGTATATCCATTCAAAAATATCTACAAATTCTTGTTAAGTCTAAAGAAATGAAGAAAAATTCAATATAAAATAAAGATTCAACTTGGCAAATTTCATTTCAAGTGAAATTTAATATTAGAATAGTGGATAAAATCATGATTTAATGGGTCCAGTCCACTTGCATTTTCTTTTATTTGTTGATGTACTGAATTATATGAAAAAAATTAAATCATTTTCTAAATGCATACATTACTTGCATGATATTACTTATAATACAACATTTGATTTTGCAAAAAGATATATTCTTAAATTAAAATTGATATAATCATACCTAAAATCTATGTCACAAGAAAGATTAACTGAATTAACTATAATATCGAATAAAAATGATAAGCTTGTTTGGTGCAGGTTTTCTCAAATTGAAAGCTAATAATATGAACAAAGAAGTTAAAACATCTTTCCCCTTTAAACATTAGAAACCAAAATGACACAAGGCTCATACGTTGGAGATAAAAAATGTAAGGAGAAATTACAAATAAAAATCTTAGGATTTGACCCCTTGTAACAAAATAAATTTTTAATTTTTAATTTTATCAATTTAAAATCTAAAATTATAATTTGTCTTCAATATAAATCATTTGTCTATTTTTTGTTAAGTACAACTAGCGAAAAAAAATATTTAGTCATTAAACTCAATAAAAAAAAAATGGTATTTTAGATATTTTATATACACCTACATTAAATTTAATAACTAAAATATCATTTTTCCGTCAATTTTACTTAACAGATATAGGCTAATGGTTTGAATTAAAAACAAATCAAAATATTAGGGTTTAAATTGATAAAATTAGAATTCATGATTTATTTTGTTATAAGGGCCAAACTGTAAGAAAAATAATAATTTTTCAAAAATGCAATTACCCTTTTAAACTATTTTTACCTCATAAATCATAAGTAGAAACTATATCACATTTTTTTTTAAGACAAAAAAAAAAAAAATGCAGCTTAAGCTACACCACAGAGGATCTATTTGTTAATAAAACCTTAATATAAAATTTCACTTAAATTTTGCATTTCAAAAGGCAAGAAAAAATAATGTTAAATACTGACTTAGGTTATGTTTGGGAGGAGTGGTTTGTAAACAAAAGCTATTATAAATTGTCATATAATTTTTTTTTTTTTTTACTTTTTGTGTATTTTTTTGTAAAAAAATTAAATAAAATAGTCAATTCTAACAACAATTCTAGGGATACTAACATATTTACTAACACACTCACATATTTTGATAATATCAACTATCACTAGGTATGGGACTCATATCAACTTGTTAGCGTATTACTAAGATTGTTAGTAAATGTGTTAATATTCAGGGACGAAATTAGAATTTCATCACCGCAAGGGCCAAAAGATAAATAATATTTTTTCACCGTATAGACAAACACACAGGTATGTACAATACGATATATAAATCATATATACACAAAAAAATTCAAATATCATATAAACAATCTCTAATATGATGAAGAAATTTTTGGGTAGAAAATAAAAAGAAAATGCAAGATGGGAGAAGAATGAAATATATATCTTTTATACAACGAGGTCATTTTGTTTATAATATATATATATATATATAAGTGCTATGACAAACATAATCTTTCACAGAAACAGAAAGGTCATGACTTTTCATAGTCTTCTCTTAGTTCCATCCCTATTAAGAATAATGCTATATGCACCAATTGATATACCAATTAGTGTACTAACAGATAATGTGGCATAATTTTAAAGGTTTGGATATTTGTAACAGAGCTATTGGGTAGCTTGAATAAGGAGTGGCCCAAGTGGCTCGAAGTGCCAAAATGACGTCGTTTTGGTACTTTTTTTTTCCCATCCTCTCTTCTTCCTCTTTTTCCTTCCCCTTCTCTTTTTCCTTTCTCTTCTTTCTCTATTCTTTCTAAACCCAAACTCATAATCAAAATCAATTTTTTTTTTTCCTTTTTCTTTCCTCCTCTCTTCTTCCTCTTCTTCCTTTCACCTCTCTTTTTCCTTCCTCATCCTCTGAAAATGCTCTGTTTTGGAGATTATAATCGCATTGGAAGTGATTTTGGGGTGCCTGAAATAACCACAAGAATAGCTCAGAAATCTAGACTCGCATACAGCGATTCATCTTCTACAATATCCACCACCTCCACAACCACTTTGTCCAAAGCCAATGTTAGTCACTTTTTCTAACCTGAAAGAAACAAAAATGTGATTTGGGTTTGTTTGTAAAAAGCACAAAAAGACAGAGGATGATTGATTGTTTTTGTTTATTTTGTTTTGTTAAGCAGAAAAGGCGAAGTAGGTTAGGAAATCAATCAATTCACAATTTTATCGTTGAAATCAGGGCTCCGGCAAGAAGTCAGAGGAATTATAAGAAAACCAAGTCGGAGAACTCAACGGTCACCGGACTCAAAATCAAAACTGAGAATCAAAACCCAAAATCAAAACCAAACTCAAAACCAAACCCACAGCCGAAGATCTAGCTTCGGCCTCTCTGTCCATGGCGGTGGGTTGGGTTCTGGTGATTTGAGTGGTTCGCGACCTGGTTTCTCTTTTCTCCCTCTCTTTTTTTTCTTTCTTTTTTTCTCCTCTCTTCCTTATTCTCTTTTTCTCTCACCTCTCTGTTTCTCCCTATTTCTCTCAAACCAATTTCAAAGAGAAAAGAAAGGAAAAAGGAAAAAAAAATGCCCAAACGACGTCATTTTGGCACTACTAGAATTTGGGCCATTCGAGCCCCATGAATGTCGAGCTGCCAAGCATTTTTCTATTTGTAATTTGTATAATGGGTAGAGTCATAATTTTAAAGTAATAATATCATAACATATGTTAGTATACTAATTGATATACCAATTGGTATATGTGGCGCCACCCTATTAATATCCTACCATTTTCTAAACGGGGCGTGGGAAGAGTTGGATGATGATGATTATGATGAAATTCAGTTGCACTCTGTGAAACAGGTGGTCCAATGAAATCCTTATCCCCAACTTCAAGCTAGACCAGAATAGATATATTCAGCTAGAGGAAATAAGATAGGGGTGCTTGTTGCACAGCAGAGTAAAAATCAATTTATTTATTTATTTTTAATTATCTATACCCGCATAATAGATGGTTAAGAAAAAGTAATTTTTAGTTTAACGTCCTGATATTAAGATTTTATAACATATATATATATAATATTTTTATAATAGTTGGAGTCTCTCAATATTTTTATAGAGAAATCTCGGTACAAAGAAATTTGTTTTAGAGAAATTTAAAATTTCTCTGTGACGAGTTAAAATTTGTCTTAGAGAAATTTATAATAGTTTGAGTCTCTCAATATTTTTGAGGAACCTTAACTAAAAAGAAAAAAAATATCGAATCTCTCCTACTGCCAAAAACTAGAGAGGCATGTTTCACTAATTTTTTCTAAGAAGAATTCTACAATAGACATTCTAAAAAGAGTAAGTTCTATAAATATCACATAATTCATAATCAAATCATTTTTCATCATAAATTATGGAACCACCATAAATTATAATCAAATACAATTTGTAGTCATAATTAAAGGAATCATATTGGATCATAATAAAAAATCACTTGAATTATAATAAAAAATCTCTCACAATAGGTCAAACTTAATTATAATCAGCACCACACTCGGTCATAACCAAGTTATAACCAATACCACAATGGATTTTGTTAGGGGCAATTACGAGCCAATTTATCAAAAAGTCATACTCTAACTTTTAGTGATAAATTTATCATTGTAAAAATATTTTACAAAATCTAATTCAATTGCTTACACTTCTCACATTATATTTTAATACAAACTAACACAAACAAAAGCCATAATATCCTAATCATTTATCATTTTGATAAATTTCTTAGTTTCATTACTCATACCAAATGATTATTGTCTAATCACAAAACAAAACAAAAAGGATTTAGAATTTTCTCATTATCAAAACACAAAGTAAATACGAATTTTTGTTTTACTCAGAACTTATAAGTAAATAATTCTAATTAATAAAACCTATTGGTAATTCCATTTTGTGTTATCCTTAAAAGAAAAGTAAAAAGAAATACCCTGTGAATTTAATTTATGAGTGTTTAACTTACAAAATTTCAAAAAAAAAAACAAAAAGAATACAACAACAAAGAGAGAGAGAGAGAGAAAAAGAGAAAATCAATACTAGCTTTTGCTACCAGCAATGCAAAATGATTTATCATTATTGCAAAGAGATAAAATATATTGACCCAAACCCAAGGCAATTAGGCAAACAACCCAAAAGAAAGAGAACGCCCGGATAAGTCTTTTAAAGGGTCCATTAGAGATAGCTGGCTGTAAGATGGTGCGTGGCTAAAAGCGTGAGAAGCAATGAAGAGTAATGATCACCTTCTAAAAGGAGATCTGCAGAATGTAAGAGGAACGTCCGATTCATCTTCATCCAACAGTGGAAACATCAAGAAAACAAAAATAAGAATATAGGTCAGGCCTACTAGATAGTGAGTCCGTCCGATCAACTTGATCCGACCAACATAATGCTTGGCAAGTTAGCCACTAGCATCTAACATAATCTAAGTCATCTATAGGAGAATGATCCAATGATCAAAAGCAAAGGCAACTTGACCACTTGCCCAACCTGAGTAAGGAACGGGTAGAACTCTCAGATTGAACATTAATCCAAGGATGGGATTCAAGTCAGGAAAATTATAAAAAGCGAAGTAGGAAAACTATAAAAGGCGAAGCATGTGAAATAAAGAGGACAGACTAGAGGCAATCCAAGAACCCTATTTTAAAATGTAATATTTATGACTAAATAGTATTTTGACGTGACCGTTGGAGAGTCCTCTCAACCAACCCTAATCGAGGGTGATCATTGACATTTTGGTTTTTCTTGACAGAGTAAAAGAAATGACACGTCATCTTACTTTTCCTATGAAGAAGAATTCTACCTTCCACAATTATTTTAGTAACTCTTTTTTAATCAAACAAAATATGTTTATTTTTTATCCATTTTAATTTTTTTATTAAATATATTTAATATTAGTATCATTTTAAAGATATTGTTCATATCTTTTCAATGGTATTAATTTTTTAAAAATCAAACATTTTAAATATTTTTTTATATATTAAAATATTGTAGTTTTTATTTATTTTGATTTATTAATTTAATTTTAATTAATTATACTATTATTAATCTAATTTTAAAGATATCATTAATATCTTTTGAACCGTATTAATATTACAAAAATCAAATTATATATTAAAGGTTATATACATTTTAATAAAACAAAATACAAAAATGTTTCAGTGAGAGTGGAAGAGAAACAAGGCGAGTGACAATTGAGGGAGGAGTGGGAGAAAAAGACAAAATGGTAAATCTATCTTTTAATCAAAAAAAAAAAAAATGCATGGGTTTGTTTGGTTTGTATTTCAAGAGACGATTTTTGATAAAAAAAAATTTAAAAATTTTGTTTGGTTCAAATTTTTTGAAATTTTTTTTCAAAATCACTCTGTCTCTTGCACACAAATCAATCACTTTTTTGCTCTTCTATCTCTTTCTCAATCACTTTTTCTCTTACACATATCTATTCAACTACAACAAAATATCAAATCATTCCAAACTCTAAAACTATTTTCAAAATATACAACCAAACAAATCCAAAAAAATTTAAACGCTCTTCCAAATTCTTTTTTTTTAATTTATTTCAAAATACAAACCAAATACAAGCTCTTTGTAATTTTTTCCCCCTAATTTATATTTTTTTTTCCTAATTTGTAAGAATTATCGCCCCCCCCCCCCAACCAAAGTATGAATATAAAAATAATGATTATCTCGTTTTTAAATTCTGATGCTCTTGGAGGTAGCCATTCCTCCTCACTGACCGCTTATTTGGTTCTAGTTTTTAGGAATTTTTTTTTTCTAATTTTCAGATAATATATATATATATATATATTATTTATATATTATAAGAAATGGGGGTTTTTAATTCACAAGACTTGTGATACCTCTAATATCTTAATCTTAATTTTTTAATTTTTAATTTTAAAAAAAATCTCAGCACTTATTGATTTCTCTTAAACCTTTTTGACTTCTCCGATACACACCCTTTTTCAACTTCTCTCATATCTATTTTATTATTTTGGAAAGAATAATTATCACTTAATTTATGGATTTCAAATAGAAAAATAACAAAAATATTTCATAATCTCTCCATCCTAATCTCTCACATCGATTTCTAAAGAAAATATTAAAACTTGCTTTCAAAATCTATCTTTTAATCAAAAAAAAAAAAAAAAGGCACGGGTTTGTTTGGTTTATATTTCAAGATACGATTTTTGATAAAAAAAAAAAAAAATTCAAAATTTTGTTTGGTTCAAATTTTTTGAAATTTTTTTTCAAAATCATTCTCTCTCTCTTACACACCAATCAATCACTTTTTCGCTCTCCTCTCTCTTTCTCAATCACTTTTTCTCTCACACACATCTATTCAACTACAATCAAATATCAAATCATTCTAAACTCTAAAACTATTTTCAAAATATACAACCAGGCAAACCCAAAAAAAATTTGAACTCTCTTCCAAATTTTTTTTTTGTTAATTTATCTCAAAATTCAAACCAAATACAAGCTCTTTGTAATTTTTTTTTTCCACACTCCAACAATTTCACAGTTCTTTTCTCACTAATTTGTAAGAATTATTTCCCCAGCCCCCCCGAGTCCGGATCCTCAGCCGCCCTATCCTGCAACCTTTCCTGCAGCGCCCCAAAACGACGTCGTTTTGGGGCAAGATTTCAATTAAAAAAAAAAAAACAGAATAGGAGCAAACCAAGGGAGAAGAAGGGAGAAAGAAGGAAGATCAGGACTCCTCTGCAAATCGTTGAACTCAACAACACTCATCAATGTCGAATCTGAACCAAAAACAGATCAAATTTGAACCAAAAACTTTCAGAACAGATCAAATCTGAACCAATTTCTGAGAAATTGGAAACTCTCAACCAATTTCAAATCTGAACCAAAAACAAATCAACAAAATCCACTAAGAGCAAAACCCAGAATTCCCAAACTGATTTCAAATTCTTTACTTTATCGAGATTCACAAATGAACTCATGGACGGTAGGGAGATATATATATATATATATAGGGATCGAAGTGGATTATTACAACAACGGGATTATCTATATCTTTATTTATATATAGGGATTTTATATATATAGGGATCGAAGTGGATTATCTATATCTTTACATATATATAAAGGTATATATATATATACTCCAATCCAAATTCTGTGTTTCTTCTTCCTCTCCAAGTCCAATCTAAACACAGATAAGTCCATTTAACCCCAACTCTTTAGTCCGGACTCCAAATCTGTGTTCAAAACACACCCTCCAGAAAATTGCCGGTGCTGTGTTTCTTCTTCCCCTCTTTTTCTAGTTCTGTTTGGTTTTGCTTGTTCTATTTTTTCTCTTTCTTTCTTTTTTTTTTCTTGAAAATTGGCTCCAAAACGACGTCGTTTTGGGGCGCTGTAGGGATGGGTTGCAGGGTAGGGCAGCCGAGGATCTAGACTCCCCCCCTCAAAAAAAAAAAAAAGTATGAATATAAAAATAATGATTATCTCGTTTTTAAATTCCTGATGCTCTTCGAGGTAGCCATTCCTCCTCACTGACCGCTTATTTGGTTCTAGTTTTTAGGAAAAAGAAATTTCTAATTTTCAGATAATATATATATATATATATGTTATTTATATATTATATAAAGAAATTGAGGTTTTTAATTCACAAGACTTGTGATACCTCTAATATCTTAATCATAATTTTTTAATTTTTTGATTTAAAAAAAAGAAATCTCAGCACTTATTGACTTCTCTGATACACACCTTTTTTCAACTTCTCTCATATCTATTTTATTATTTTGGAAAGAATAATTATCTCTTAATTTATGGATTTCAAATAGAAAAATAACAAAAATATTTCATAATCTCTCCATCCTAATCTCTCTCATCGATTTCTAAAAAAAATATTAAAACTTGCTTTCCTTGTCTCTCCCTCAAAAAATTAGATACTAATATTTTTCATGAGAGTTGTGGCTATCTATCTACCTTCTCTCCCTCAAAAATTAGATAATATTTTTCATGAGAGTTGTGGGTATCTATCTATATCTTATATATTATATTATAATATAACAAAAAAAAATTAAAATTCAGATATACAAACAGATAAAATTAACAAATATGATTTTTATTTGTTCAGTTAAAATCTTTCTTTTGCCTCTCAATATTCAATTTTAAATTTTAAAAATCTTTAAAGTCTATCTAAACAAATTTAATTTGAAAATATCTCACACCATCATATTTTAAATCAATAAAACTCACATGTCTATTACATATCTAACTCACATCATAATTTACCTAAATAATAATAATTAAAAATAAATAGAAACTAGAGATAAATTAAATTTTTTTAAAAAAAAGGAGTAGAAACCTACAATTCCATCTTAAATAAATTGAAAAAAAAAAAGGAACCACACAAAAATAAAGTAGATAAGAATGTAGATATGGATCTCAAAAAGATTTGAAAATATCTAAATTTGAATTATGATTTAATAATATAATTATCTATTTTTTTGATGTATATCCATCAAAATTTTAAATAACTTAATGAGACAAATTAATCAATTTTCAAGTCTTATTTAAGGAATAATCTGATTAGTCATCCCAACTCCTAGACTTCAAGGGCACTGGCGGAGGAGCTGACGGATTAGGCGAGGCGAGGTGAGGTCTAAGTTGTTGGGAGTAATCTCCTACTAAATTTATTTATTTTTTAATTTTATTTTTCAACAATGCTAGGTAGCTCAAAATTTTGTGGCTCAAATGGCTCAAATCACTCAAAACGACGTCGTTTTGACAGATTTTGAGTGTAAAACGACGTCGTTTTGACAGATTTGAGCCATTTGAGCCACAAAATTTTGGGCTACCAAACATTTTCCTTTATTTTTTTTCCCTATGTGATTCTCTTTCTTTGTTGTTGGTTTGGTTTTGGTTTCCGTGTTAGTGAGATTTATGTGTTTATTTACAAGTTTATATGGTAGAGAAGAATTATTGGTGATGATAGTTGCAATCAAAATATCTATGCTCATTTTGTGCCAATGATTTTGATCAAATTTTGTTTTTTTCAATGAAAACTATAAAATTGAACTAAAAAAAAATGGGTATTGAATTTTTTATTTTTTTATTTTATAAAAAATGTGAAAATTTATTGGGAAGTCAAGATTGCACTATAACATTATATTTTTGTATAACTAGGTAAATTTTAAATTTTTAATTATCATTGTATTTTTTATTTTTATCCTCTTTCTATCCTATTATACCATTACTGCTATTTGTTAGTTTGTTAATTATAATTCAATTAATTGAAAATGAAATATTAGTATAACTTTTCATATATATTAATTGTTGGACAATCTTCACTGTATTTAAATAGTTTAAATTCTGTTGTGTACTAAACAACAACCAGAATATAAAGAAATAAAGGAAATGAGAAGATTTGTTTGATTACAAAAATTAAATTAGAAATAAAATAAATAAATAAATAAAAACATATTTTATTTTGTTACAAAAACAAAATTAAAATCTGATTTAATAAACATATAAAACAAAATAATAAATTAAACAACTTACTTGATTAATTTCTTGTAATAAATAACTGATCAAGTCCAGTGTTTGATACTGTGTCCTTAAGACAGATTTGTCCTCTTCACGGTGCTTTCAGAATTTGGACGTTTATCTCCCAGGATGAAATGATCAATTACAAACAATAGCAGCACTACAAATTGTTTGCCTAACGAACACACTAAGTGTTTATACTCTCTCACAGAAGAAAATAATGCAGTAATATGAATAGAATGTTTGCAGAATTATGAAGGACGAAAATTAGAGTTTTAAAATCCAAATGAGGGCTGTCCTATTTATAGATGGATTGGTGGCTGCAGGTTTTGAATTAAACAGGTGCAAACCTATTTGAACAGGTATGAAACCTGTTTGGTTTTGAATTTAAACAGATTTGAATTTGTTGGGTTCACAATTCAAACAGATAACAAAAACGGGAAGGACCCTGTTTAGGTGTTCAGTAAAAAATCGGACCAGTTTATTTCCGAATTTTATTTTACCAAAAAATAAAATTAAATTCAAATGTTTTTGGCCCAAAAATATTAATATTGGGCCGAACTAGCCCAACCCAACCACACACCCGCGCCGAAGCCCAGCCCGCCTGTATGGCGGCGGCGCACGCGTGTTGTGATTTTTTAGTCCAATGGGTCTAACCCATTTTGCCCATAACCTCCCTCTTTAAAACACTTGGGTACCCCTTGGGGCACACCCCAAGTACCAAACCCATGCCTTATAAACCCATTCAAAACTTCCCACCAAATCAATGTGGGACAAGCCTTATTCAAACCTTTAAGGATTTTCTACTAAAACTTCATTTCCATGGAGCATACTTTGGTTTCAATTTTTCATTCACTCGATAATGGTTTTGAGCAACCAAATATACCACGTGAATCACAACGCGGCATAGAACGCTTTACCACTTTGACTCGCCAAAAACGACGCTTGGGTTCCACCTAAATAATAGACCAAAGTTAGGAAAAAATTCTGGTTTTACCCAGAATTTTCCAAACCTTTTTCCAACATTAATTAATTCGTTACCGCTATATTTATATATAATATCATAATATATAGGGATAATCTCTAAATATAATTTCTATTTGTTAATGTAATTAAAATAGTCCAGCTTAAAATAGTGGCCTCGTTTGGGAAGTGGCTATTTTAGTAGGCTATTTGACTTTTTGGTTATTTTAGTAGGCTATTTTAGTTTTTGTGTTTGAGAAGATGAGATGAATTTTTAGTTGAGTTGTTGTATTGGAAAGTGTGTTGAAATGATGTTTGAATTTAAAATGACAAATTTGTCCCTGAATTATAATTTTTTAAAATGATGTGAAGGGGTAAAATGGTAATTTAGCCGTTGATGATGACATGTGAGGCTGTGACAGTGTAGGCTGTGCCTACACTGTCCGGGCTGCTGCCTATTTTTTTTTTTTTTTTTGAAAACCTATGAATAGTGTTGCTTTTGTGCTTTTTCTCAAATGAGGCTATAATAGCCTCATTTTCGGCTTCCCAAACAGCGCCAGTATATAGAGGAGTTAGATGGCTTATTTTATTCTCAAAAAACCCAATCTATTTTTTTTTTATACTTTTAAATTTTTTAAATTGAAACATCAGTTGTTTATGTCCACAAAACAAAATTAATAAACACATATTCATAAGCTACACATTTTTTTTCTTTTTCTTTTATTTATTTTTAATAGGTAGGACATTATTTACAAATAAAAAATTATGACACTTCAAAAAACTTTCCATAATTTGACTTATAATGATGTAGTCATAAGTATCAATTTTTATACAAATACGAGAAGAGAATTAATCGAATTATACATTTCGACCAACCACATACTTAAACTTTCATTATTTCAAGATGTTATTTCACTATAATTCCAATTAAGAGAATTTTCAACCCATAATATATTTTTTTTTATCAAATTATAACTTGATAAAAATTTAAAAGAATGAAACGTTAAAAATTATTGTTTTTTCCATCAAAATTGATAAAAAGAAAAAAAATTAGGATAAGAATGAAAATTCTTTTAAAAATTAATAAAAATTTAATGAAAAAGTTAAAGTAATTTATATCAAATCAAATTTAAAATCAAATTAGATTAAAAAAAATCAAAAGAAAATGATGAAAGGTTGGAAACATTCTAAAACATTCTTATTCTTAAAAACTAGAAATCCATGTGTGTATTATATTCATATTGTATTTTTAGTTATGAAATTAAAACCAAAAGAAATGTAACTTAAATTATTAGATTAATAATAGAAATATCATATCAATTATTGTTAAATATCATTTCACTTCACATTTAATAATAAAATGGTATATTTGTCTTAATTATAACTTTTAAATTAATATATTTTCATAATAAGAACAGATATATTATAACTCATGTAATCTCATTTAATTAGGTTTAATTTTTTTTATTACAAATTATCAAAATTACACTAAATTATTTTATCAAAATTAATTTATAAATTTTATATATACTACAAAATAAAATATTAAATTATTTTAACATATTTATAATAATTTTTTTTTTAAATTTATAAAGACCCGTTACCACTAATTAAAATAAATGAGAAAGATTAAGCCTCCGTTTGGAAAGTGGGTTGGCTTTTTGACTTTTTTGGCTATTTTAGCCTGGGCTAAAAAGTTTGGTTTAGGAATGACTTTTTGGCTTTTTGGCTTTTTTGGCTTTTTTTGTGAGAGAAGAATGTAATGATTATAGGTTGGATGTGATATTTTATTTTTTGTGGCTAAAATAGCGTATTTTGTCTTTTATGGCTAAAATAGCCAAAAAAGTCCCGTTTAGCTCTTACCAAACGGAGCCTAAAATAATTATTTAAATTTTTTATTGGAAATGTGAAAAACAAGAGAGAGAGAGAGAGAGAGAGAGAGAGAGAGAGAGAGAGAGAGAGTGAGTGAGTGACTGAGTGTGTGTGTTTGTTGGGGGGGACCTGCATTTGTCAACGAGGGAGCGAGAGAGGGGGGAAAATTATTCAATACTTCTGGGGCACTAGATGGGTGAGTGAGTGTGTGCGTTTGTTGAGGGGGGGACTTGCATTTGTCAACGAGAGAGCGAGAGAGAGGGGAAAATTATTCAATACTCCTGGGGCATTATGTGTCTATATTTTAAACTAATTACCAATTAGTTAGTCCCATGTTATTTTTCCATCTTCAACATAAATCGTGGGCCCTTGTGCCTCTCCACCAATCAAAATCTTATGGAGCACTACGTGTCCATACTCCGAGAGTACTGAATAATCACCCGAGAGAGAGTGTGTGTGTTATAGAGAAAAAGGGTATCAAAAGTGGAATTTGGGTTGGCTGTTGTGCAGTCTTATGGATTTATTTTGGGATTGGTTTTGATAATTTGAATTTTTCATATTTTAGAATAAATTGAATAAAATATACCTGTAAAAAATTAAGTTAATCGAATATTGTTAGTCCTTTCATCTACTCATATTTGTATCTTCAAAAATAAATGACATTGTAATTTAAATTATTAAAATGAACACAAATGTGAATAGATGAAAATGTTAACGATATTTGATTTACTTAATTTTTTTACAAATATATTCTACTCGATATACTCTAAAATGGGAACAGTTCGTATTATTAAAGGCGAATTCTGAAATAAACCCATAAAGTCACACAGCAATATTTACTATGCTGGATGCACAACAGCATCCCAGATCTATAAAAGTGTGCTTAGAAAAAAAAAATTTAAAAATAAATAGTAATTATAGAAACTTTTACAAAACATAATTTTCACAACTTCAAAATAATTGGAATCATTTATATTACTATCAGAGAGATAGAAAAAAAAACAACAATGATTCATCCCTCTTTTCCTCCCAGTCCCTTTGACCCCCTCTCTCTCTCATTGGTTACATTTTCTTTTTCTTTTTCTTTTTTTTCCTGCTCCACCAATCACCACCCGTCACGTGACAAAGGGAGTGAGGGGGTGAGCATTATTCAAAAAAAAAAAATTTAAGCATATTAATAATCAATATACCAATGAAAGTCCTCTTTCGTGGGTTTCAAATATTTTTCAGAAATAAATCTGAACCACCTATTTGTGAGTGACGTGGCTCGAGTAGGCTCCGCAAGAGTCCCTGAAGACAGTGACGGGAGAGGACCGAGACTCTGCGTTGACTCCTCTTCCTCTTCTCTCTCTCTCTCTCCCTCCCTCTCTCTAAAGTCGGTTCATTTCTGTCTCAATCAATGTCCTCCCAGTTGGTTGGGGGTATGGGCTCAAATGAGCTTGTGAACAGTTGACGAGTTAAATATTAAAGAAAAAGAATAAAACTATATATATATTAATTAATATATACATTAATGTATTAATAGATAATATGATATAATTTTAGAAGTTTTAAATATTTATAATTTGTATAATAAATAGGGTCATTAATGATATCATAACACTAGTTGTATATTAATTTGTATATTAATTGGTATATGTAGCATCACCGAAAGAAAAATGTTTAGTAGTCTAAATTTATGTAGTCTGAATAGTTTAAATGTGTCAAAATGATATCGTTTTACATTCAAAATAACGTTATTTTGAGATGTTTGAACCATAAAAATTCGGACCACCTAATATTGTTGAATACTAAAACAGAGGTGCTGTAAATTCATCAATTTTTATTTAAAAATAATAACTAATAGTTTAAATTTATTTTATTAATGGATGGCACACAATACATGTGCAATTCAAAAATATATATATAAATATAAATAATAAAAAAAAATTAGGCTTGGTTTGGGAAGTAGGTTGGCTTTTTGGCTTTTTGGCTTTTTTGGCTATTTTAGCCTGGGCTAAAAAGCTTGGTTTGGGAAGGGCTTTTTGACTTTTTGGCTTTTTTGACTTTTTTTGTGAGAGAAGAATGTAATGATTATAGGTTGGATGTGATGTTTTGTTTGTTATGGCTAAAATAGTCTATTTTGTTTTTTATGGCTAAAATAGCCAAAAAAACCTGAAAACCATCTTGCCAAACAGAGGCTTAGTGTCACAATAAATATGTTGTCTAAATGACAAGGATATGCTTAATGAATCACAATATCTTGGGTTCAAACTTTATTGGAGTCATTGAATAATAATTTTTTATTTTAAAATAAAAAATTTGTCACGTGACAAAAAAAAAAAAAAAAAAAAAAAAAGTCATTAAACACGGATACCAAATCCAGTACTCCAATATATAATATAGATAGACATATATTATATATATTATATAATATTTAAATTGTTATATTATGTTTTTTTTTGGTTGCGAAGAATTTTAGCTATAAGAGTGGAATGGAGGTTCAGCAAGGAGTAAAGACGATTAGGGGGAGAAAATCAGAAAAGAAAGAGAGAACGAGGGAAGAAAGGAATAAAGAAAAGAAAAGCCCTGTGTTCGTGTTCTGTTTTCAAACAAATAAATAAAATAAAATCTGTGGAATGGAGGTTCAGCAAGGAGTAAAGACGATTAGGGGGAGAAAATCAGAAAAGAAAGAGAGAACGAGGGAAGAAAGGAATAAAGAAAAGAAAAGCCCTGTGTTCGTGTTCTGTTTTCAAATAAATAAATAAAATAAAATCTGTTTAGTTTGTATCTAAAGATAGTTTTGAGAAACGTTCTTAAAATTTTGTTGGGTTCAAATTTTTTGAAAAAGAAAAATTTTAAATTACTTTTTCTCTTCTTAATATCAATCAATCACTTTTTCTCCCTCCTCTCTCATTTTCAATTATTTTTTCTCTCACACATATCTACCCAAACTCCAAAACTGTTTTCAAAATATACAACTAAACAAATCAAAAAAAATTTTAAACTCTCTCTCTAAATTTTTTTTTTGAAAATTTATCTCAAAATACAAACCAAACACACCCAAAATTTTCAACCTTCTTTTTTCTTCTTCTCTTTCTCTTCATTCGTTTCATTACATTTTCACCAATACACCATTCAGAAAACAAACACCATTAAAGATGAAATTCTAAATTTAGACTGAGAATTGATAACACATTTCACAATCTTGACGGTGATCAGAAGAAAGTGTGGAAATTAGAAAATTCATCATTTTCTCAAAAAGTAATTTTTTATAAATTTTCGTTTAATTTAAAAATGTGATAAAACTTGTTTAAACACTTCATTTATTATTTTTTATAACTGTTTTTATTGCTTTAAAGGGAAGTCTGCATCATCCACATATCTGTTGTAATTTACCTTTTTTAGAACTGTTTTATCGTTTTAAAGTGAAGGGTGCACCACTCACATATCTATTGTAATTTACTATTTTTTTATAACTGTTTTACTGCTTTACAGGGCAAGCTGCACCATCCACATATATGTTGTAATTTACTATTTTTTATAACTGTTTTACCACTTTAAAAGAAAAGTTACACCACTTACATATCTATTATACTTTACTACTTTAACTAAATTGTTGTAATTTACCGCTCTGAATGGTCGGGGTTTCACCACCTACATAAGCTGTTGTAATTACCGCTTTAAATGGTTGGTCGAAACCACCTAATTTGTTAGAGATGTGACCATCGGAGGAATAGTAACCAGTAGGATGAATAGTGACCGCTAGATGAATAGCGCTCCGACCAAATGTGTTTTCCCACGCAAAACAAAGCAGTCACCTAGCAACGAGCAGAACAATTTTCGATAGATGAATAGTGCTCCGCAAGATGAATAGTAACTTTTATTTATTTATTTTATTTTTATTTTATTCATATGATTTGTTAGATTGTGTTGTAATAATCTTTAAATCCCACGTCTTTTATTCGGTATTGCAATTATTCAGTATTGTATTTCTATCCCTTTCGTTTACTTGTTTTTCCATTTTTGTAAATAGCATCATATTTTCTTTTTTCCATCATATCTATGTTTTGCATCCACCTTTCATGTATTTGATTCGGCTCATTTGCATTTGTGGGTTTAATTAGTTCTTATCTGATTTTGTGCGCTACCTCATGTCTTGAGATGATTAACATGTCATATATTAGTAGTCAAATCTTCAATCGCATTCTTATGTATGTATTGTACTAAAATTTTGCATCTAATATTAGGCATATTTTTCTAACTTTGTTTTATAATTTTCTGCGGGACGCCAATAAATATCATGTAAGTGTTTATGCTTTAGTATCCCCTTTTTGTGTGGTTTTTCTTATTATGTCTAGTATCTTACCATGTAGCTATTTGCTTATTTGATATAACTCTATGATTGTCGTTGGATGAAGGTTGTGTCGCTTAATTTGAAATAATGCTGAGTTCATGCTTGTGAGCTCGATTCCCCTTGAGTTGTACATTTTCAAAAATCCTTTTTCAAACAACATGAGATCGTAACATTCCAAAATGAGTGACGCAGTTTATATTTGATTGTTTCATATAGTAATTTTTAAGATTATTTAATAATCAGATTATGAACATATATTGTTGTTGACTTATTTTTCCTACAAAGAAAAATATCATAAATGCGAGCGTGTCAGTAAGGATTGAAAAATCCTTACAGATTAAATTCAAACCAATTATCAAGCGATTGCGTTGACAATTGTTTTGCCACAACGAAGAGGTTTTCAAAATTGCCAAGTGTAAAGAAAAGAAAAATTAAAAGAAGAAAGAGGGAGATAGAGAAAGATGATTGAGTAAACAATCAAACTAACCATTAATTTATCTCTACTCCTATGCTTCAAAAGGAAGTTCATAAAATAAAGTGCAGAGAACTTATCTCTACTCCTAAACTTCGAAAATGAAGTGCATAAAATAAAGTGCATAAAATTAAGTACAGGAAATATAAATGACAAGAAAAATAGAAATCAATTGTTTTTTATTTGAATTTTGGATCCCTTACAATGTAACCATTGATGGTTATTTATGGAGGAAAAAATACAGCAATAACTACTTAGTAACTACCTATTTCTCCTACCTTCATCCTTGTCTTGCCATGTGTCCTTCCACTTATCCACTTTGGCCTTCATGTTCTCCATTATCTCTATAACTTCTTTTAACTTCCAAATGAATAAGAGGATGCCACGTGTTCTAAAAATAATAATAATAATAATAATATTTTATGGTGCTAACAATTGTCTATAAAATTCATATCATGGTTTAATAAAGGTCAATCTTTTGATCGGGTGAGGAGGGGTGCTCAGTTAATGGCATTCCTCCCTCACATATAAGGTTCCAAACCGAGACATCCCTGGTTGCGACGAATAGTAGTCTTGGCATGAGTCACAAGTTTCCTAATTTTGTTAAAATATTAGGTGGCGACTTTGAGATCTGGTGATACAGTTCATTTCTGACAACGATTTTACACTAAAATGGATTTTTTACACAAGTTTATTTATTTATTTTTTTGATAAGCTAAGAGACTTTATTGATGAAATGAAGCATACAAGTATGAGGATACATCAACAAAGGGGAAGAATGAGGATACATCAACAACAGCACAGAGGGGATCCGAAACTGCAACTAACAACAGAGCTAACTGAAGGTAACATAGCTGATCAACAGAGCTAACAGAGCTAGCAATAGCAAAGAAAACTCATTAAACAGCAATAGAGGACCCAAAACTGAAGCTAACCAACCTCCAACAGTTGGCAAGAAACCAACCATGGCAAAAACCAAAAGCCAAAGAAACAATAACAGATTTCAGACTGAATTAACAGATATGGGGAAGTGGTTTGGAAATACTCTTCCGATCCTGGGAGACGTTCGTGATCCTCAAATAGACACCTGAAAAGAAATGAACACTCCGATCTGGCGTGCCGGAATTAGCACTCCGATGGACAGGTCAGTCTCTTCTTTCTCTGGATTACTTGTATTTTAAGTTAAGCATACTAGTTTTCACATACCTTTCTTCGACTGTTGTTTCTTTATTTATACTCGTTTCCAGGGCCTTGGGGCCTGGTCCCCTTTTCGCTCACTATCCGCTTATTTATTCAGCCCCATAGTTCAATAGTTGCTCGGCCTATTTATTGTATTTGGCCTCCTGATCGTGGAGGTTAGAGCCGAGTAATGTCTATCTTCTAGAGCGTACACTTCTGATTCTGCTATTTATTCGGCTCCCACAATTGCCCCTCAAACTCCCCATTGACGGCAGTTAATTGGTGTGTTTGGTTTCGAATTTGAAAAGTCAAGAGAAACATAAGTTAGGCGGCTTCACCTATCCCAATGTGAATGTCAGAATGCACACGCCTCTCGGTCATCATTATACGTTCCCGCCTCATTCGTGCATCTTTTGCATTTATTATGATTTGAAACTCCAATCTCTTCGAATGCATGCTTTTTTTAATATTTGAGCCTTCTGGATTGCCAGCCGGTATCTCTCCTCTATTTCGCGTCTTCTGCAACTTCTTTCCGTCTCTCCTCGTCTCCTTTGCCTTTCGTAAGTTTTCTTTTCTTCTCTTTATAATCCTATTTTTCGTGTTTATTTTTGATTTAGAATACCCTTGAGTCCTTATTAGAATGGTTAAGCATTTGAAAGACCTCATTTCCGAGGGTCGTATTTCTGGGTTCGACGACATTTTTCTATCCCTGATGATGTCCATCTATCTTTAGTGACGGACAATACTCTTGATATGGAGAGGGATGATCAAAATACAATCGTCTTTCCTCTCTTATCCATTGCGGAGGGCAGAGTTTGCTTTCCCCTACACCCATTTCTTAGGGCCGTCCTCCGCCATTGGGATCTGATTCCTTCCCAACCCAATGTGAATTCTTTTCGAATCATAATGGGAATCGTAGAGTTGAACCGGCGCCTTAGGATCAACCTTGGCATTCCGGCGATTTGGCACTGCTACGCTTTAGCCAAATCCTCTGGTTGGCTCGGGCGTTACTTTCTCAGGGCCAAGGACACCGACCATCACTTGGTAACCATGCTTGCCAGCTCTGGCAAACGAGTTGACGATGTAATGGTCAATGTCCGAGGCAACTGGAAATTCAGCGAAGGCGAAGGCAAAGGCGAAGATTGCCTAGACCCTATTCCCAGATGGAGGGATGAACCAGGTTGCCGTGTAACTCCTTGTGTTTATTGATCTTTCTTTTATTCAGCTTTTTCTCTAAGTCTAATCCTTTGTTTTTGCAGGCAAGAAATTGAAGAAGGTTCTAACCTCAGCTAACGATGCAGTCCTTGCGGAAATTAAGACTGCACTCAAGTATTTTGGCCGTTCAAATGTACAGAAGCAAGGGAGAGCCGCCTATATACTCCTGCGGTACGAGCCTACTTATACTACGTTCTCGGTAGCGGACGATATTCCGATCCTATCTGGTGAACAACACCTTACGGTTCTTATCTTCCCAACTTCAAGACCCTTAGGTAAATTGGTTTGGAAGCTTCTGATTCGGAGCAAGACATAGAGCCGGTGGTCGAGGTAAATGCTGAGCCAACGAGAGAGTTCGCTGCGGAGGTCGAAGAGGTCGACGAGGCTCTAAACTCAGCGTTTGAGGCAGCTGGTCTTCACTAGCCTGACTCACCGTCCACTTCGGATCGGGTGGAGTTTTCCTTCGGAGATATTTTTACAAATTTGAGAGACCTACCCGGCGCTTTCTCTGAGGGCATGGCTGGGGAAAATCTCACGCAGATGGCGCGAAAGAGAAATGCCGAATGCATGGCTGCTCGACGGAAAGCCGAGTCCACCTGTTCTGGACCAGCCTTGATTGAATCTTCACAACCCATTATTGTAGAAGAAACGGCTCAAGTTGTTATGGTCGAGACAGATAAGGAAGCCGAACTGCAGATTCCAGAAGAACGACCGATTCTAGAAGAGCGGGGCGAAAAACATACTGTCGGGGGAGAGGCCGGCTCAGAGGAGAGCCCCCCTGATAAACGGCCTCGCTTAGAGGAGTCGGATGTGGTTGTTCATTTCGTTGTTCAACCAAAGATCAAAAACACGCCGATCTCCTTTGACGCATCTGCCTTGAAAGATCCAGTTGTAGCGTTGAGCTTGGCCACCTCAGTCTCGTTGCCGACTGACAAGGCCACCTTTCGATCAGAGTCGAATTTGGTAGCTATAGCGTTAGCTGCCCAGTCGACCCTTCTGTTATGTGACTTGATCTTTTTTACTCCTTGTTTGGTTTGGTTTGCATACAATATTTCTTGGTATATGATGATCCCAACTCCTTGTTTTGCAAACGGTTGGAAGGATAGCCGAACTAGGCCGTCGCCAGCACGATGCCATTGAAAGAATTGGCTGTTTGAAGTCGGAAGCTGAAGGTGAAAGGAGCAGGGCCAAGTTCAAGGCGATGAGAGCCATAATGGAAAGTGCTCGACCCGAAGCTGAGAAGGAGAGGGCTTGGACTGCTGACCAGCTCAGATCCGACGCTGAGGAGAGGGCAAACGCGAGCGAGGAATCGCTCAAGTTAGCCAATGAGGCGCTTGCCAAGGTGGAGGCCGAGTTAGAAGAGTTGAAGAAGGCCAAGGAAAAAGTCGACTCTAAGGTTTCTACGGCGTTCGAGGCTAGAGAGAGCGCCGCCCCTAAGAACTACGTAGAAAAAGTCCCCAAATTCGAGAATCGGGGATTCAAACATGGGTGGCTCAAAGCCCTTGCTGACGCTAGAGTTACATCGGCCATGCCAATTCCATACGAGCAAGTGGACGTTGAGCCACTTGAGTCTGATCCCGAGGATTGATTTGGGAGACATTCTAGTTTTATTAAGTATTTTCAATTTCAATGTATGTTTTTGTTTGGTAGATTTCTGTTAGTTCAAGGTAATTTTCATGTATAAATTAGTTATTATCTGCACTCAATTTATTAATGAAAATTTCATTTTCATTTCACTATTAGTTGTACGCAGTTTTTGATATTGATGAAGAGTTTTGCTTTTCACTACTTTGGATAAAATGATTACTGTCTGTTGTGCTTGCTAACTATCGATCCGATAGGAAGTAGGATCATGAGATGAGTAGATTAAATATCCCATTGCATGGCTGCCGATTGGATAACAGTGTAATTTGGCAATTAATTTAACCTTAATTTATCTGAACCAGTCAATCGACTCAGGGCCTCGTCGTATGCACTTGCCCCAGCCAATGTATGAACTCTGGATGCCGAATAGGACTAGTTCATGGAGTGGCTGCGGCACAGTTTGATCGGCATGGTGCTTAGGTATTTGGCCGACAATGTATAAACTCCGAAAGCCAAATAGGACTAGTTTGATGGAGCAGCTGGGGCACTCAAGCCGACTAAATTGATGAATCTGCCCTTACCCCAGCTAGTTCATGAACATTAAATGCCGAGTATCAAGAACTTATGAAGTACTGATGAATCGATTCGTGGAGCAGCTGGGGCACTCAAGCCGACTAGATTGATGAATCTGCCCTTGCCCCAGCTGGTTCATGAACATTAAATGCCGAATATCAAGAACTTATGGAGTACTGATGAATCGATTCGTGGAGTGGCTGGGGCACTTAAGCCGACTAGATTGATGAATCTGCCCTTGCCCCAGCTGGTTCATGAACATTAAACACCGAATATCAAGAACTTATGTAGTACTGATGAATCGATTCGTGGAGCGGCTGGGGCCCTCAAGCCAACTAGATTGATGAACATAGGACGCCGAATGCCAATGGTTGATGGGGCGATTGGGGCATATGACTTAATCGACGCTGGGCTGTTGAGGTTTCAATATTAATGAGATTGCCTCGGAGGTGTTGCCCTTGTAGGGAATAAATGGGCGTGTACTTCGTGAACGAAGGTCCTATTTATGTGCTCAGTCAGCAACTCAGTCCAGCACTTTGAGGAAGATTAAATAAGTGCGAATGTCGAATAGACTTTTTTTCAATAGCAGAGGGGAAGCTGTAGACACCCCATTTTTGACCGTCCTCAAGACTTGGACGTCACCGTTTGAACACTCGGTGATCATCCACGTTTGTGTTCGTCTTGAGTTCCCGGAGGTCTCGGCCGTGCGCCTTGCCTCAGGATCTCTTGACTCGACTGTTTTGTGTTTGGTTTTGCACCAAACACTTGTGTTTTGCCTTGGAGGGGCAGGGAATGGCTTGTGGGCCATCCCCACACATCACTGGCCATGGCTTGAGGCCACCAGCCAGTGTTTTGTTGCTATCGGCCAGATGTTTGGCCGGTCGGCACTCTAGATGGTCGGTCGGCCATTTATTTGTCAAAATAGCATTTTTGGCTGGCCGATCATTGTGCATCTGCTTTTGCAGATATTTTTATGCCAGTTGTGCTAGCTGGCATACACCTTTTCCCCCTTCCATACACGTGTATGGAGGGATTTCACTCTTGCCAAGCTTGTTTTGTAAACTTTGCAAGAGTGATCTTCTATAAAGAGGAGGCCTCTCCTCCCTCCTCTAGGGTTAGAAAAAAAAGCTCCAGAGGTCTGGTTTTTTAAGGGTTAGAAGCGTGTGTCTATTCTATCCTTATACCTCCTTCCCTTGTAAGTTAAGTGTGTGTTTGTCCTTACTATTGCACACAAACACCTACCATTACACCTTACCTTGGTTCCTGAGGCATTGGGGGGTTGTCCTCGAAGTTTTTGAGCTGGTTTGGAGCTAAGAAAGCTGCTGGAGTGATCCTTGTGAAGAAGGTCTTCAAGGGTAAGATTCTTGCCCTTTTTACCCCATATTTGCATAGTCATTTTGCCTATCTTGCTTGCTGCTTTAAGCTTAGCGTATAACATATAAAAATCTTTTTTTTACCTGCTTAAAATAGTTGTTTAAGGTTGCTTTTAGCTTTGGGGTTGTTTGACCCCTCTTAGGCCTTGTTAGGCCCTATTTTTGTGCCATTTTGGTGAGCTCCGGGACCACCTTGTTTGGGCCTCCTCACCACTGAAATCTTGAGGGATTTCAGTGGTGAGGATGGTGGTTTAAGGTCCCAAGAAGGAGAGGGCCACCCCCTCTCCTTGTTGTCTTCAATATGTGTCATTTAAGCCTCATGTGTGAGCAACATTTTTGAGACCATGTTGGCCATTTTTCAGTAGGTATTTGGCAGTATTTTACCATGTTTTACCTCTGTTTTTACTTGGTTTAGACACACCATGCTTGCCTTGCATACTTGTCTTGTAATGCCATGTTTTAGCCTTAACATGCTTTGTGTTTTGAGCCTTGTTCTAGCATGATTTAGGCCTAGCTTTGTGAAGCTTTTATGCGTGTGTTAGCATGCTAAAGGTCTGTTTTTGGTCATTTGGGTCATCCATACTTTGCTTTGTATAGCTACCATGTAATTCCCCTTGTATGCCTTGAGCATTAACCCCTCTAGCATGCCATCCTTGCTTTGTTTCAGTGGTTTGGAACCATTTGTCATGCCATTTCAGTCCATTTAGCATGCTTGTATGCTTGCATTTGGTGTTCTTTCAAAGCCTTAAAGAGTTCATGTTTAATGCTCCATGAATGTGCCATTGCGTATGCCATCATGTGTAGGCCTCTAGGATGCCACGTCGTTGTGCTTTTGGCTTTGTTTTAGCATGCTAAAACTCTGATTTTGGTCATTCAATTCATGCCATGTTTGGTTTTGTTAAGGGTAGTTCAATACCTCTTTGGTGAGCCTTAGACCTCGGACTTTGCTTGCATGCTTTCATTGCCTTGTTTAGATTGATTAGGCATCATTTTATAACATGATTTCAGAGTTTATAATGCATGCCATATGCCCATGATGTTCCTCTTTTAAGTGTGCTTAAAAGTTGTCTCTATATGCCTAAGTGTTGGACCTTGTATGCATACATGTTTGTATGTGTTTTGACCCTCATTTCTATGGCTTTTGGCCACTGTTTTGGGCCTAGTTGAGAGCTGCCCAAATTAGTCTAAGTCCACTCCCACTATTTACATGTTGTTACATGTCTTACACTTTGCATGCTTTGATTGCATCATGTCTTGCATGTCCATTAGCCTTGTATGTTGTTGCATACTTGGCCCATCACATGCTTGTTTGTGTGCTTCAACATCCGTATTACATCTTGTATGTTTGTTGGCTAGCATTGATGCTTCATGCCTTGTGTGTTTGTCTGCATTGTCATGTTGCATACTAGCTCACATGCCTAGGTCGCATGGCATTGGCATGCATGCTTTGCCTCTTGAATTGAGTATGATAGAGGTTGAGCTCATTGTTTGTTTGTGTGCATTTCATCCCACATTGAAAATGCATACTTGGTTCTTGGGCCATCACGCATTGAAATGCGCGATTGGTGGTTCGAGAATCGAGTACCATGCCCTTTTGAGTCATGAATATGATAAGGAGTGTGGTTGGTGCAAACATTTCTTAAAATGCATTGCCATGCCTTGTTTTTCCCTCTGCTGCTGTCAAAACAGATTCTACAGGAAGCTTTGGCCGGTCGACTACACCAAGTGCCGATCGACCATTTATGGATGGCCGATGGCTCCATGGATGGTCGATGACCACCCTGCCATGGTCGGTGACCATTCCCCTTGGTCGGTGGTGTTCCACAATGTCCAGAGAGTGTTCTTTGGGAATTGTGCCATTTTCAGAGGAGCAGAGTAGGGAAAACACAGGCAACTTGTGCATGGTGGCGGATTTCCGAGCAAAACCGAGCATTCATGCATTGGACCCTCTTTCCGAGGCTGATTTTTACTGCTTAATTAGCTTAGTTAATTTGCTTAACTAGTTAATTGTCTGTAATATTTAATTAGCTTGTAGGTTAATTAAAATGTATTATTCTTTTGGTCTCTCCGAGCGAGGGCGAATTTGTAATAAGTATGGGTGCGTGTGTGCATGTCTTCCAACCCCTACTTCTTTCTCCCTTTTACTTACCTGCTTTGATGGTTAGTGTTAGGGCACGTTTAATTTAGCATACCTTATGCTGTACATGCATGCATCATTCATCAGTCTTGCATGCACCAGGCTCAGCGCATCATGCTAACTGCATAGTATTTCGAATTCCAAACTTGAATACGTACATCAAAATTGTTGTATTTCACATGTCATCCTTAGATTAGCCGAGCCTATTCTAATGACATTTTGTATGCGATGCATTAGCCATTTTTAAACTAGGATCATGCATGATTACTGACTAGTTCATTGTTTTGGCACGGAGTACGATGTAAGCATTTATGCTTTAGCATCTCGCATGAATGTGAATGTTAACATGACAGCATGCCTACCATGCGGCTATATGCTTACATGATATTACTGTCTGAATGCCTGTGGGTGAAGGTTGGATTGTTTGAGTTGGAACAACTCATTGAAATCCGTGTTTTAGCCTACTCGTGAGTAGCAAATTTCAAATCATTTTCAAACAAACGGATATGCGATGCTTTGTTCCAAATTAGGCGATCTAGTCTACACTTGTTTTGTTGCGCGTATCACATAGTAATTCTAGGCTAATTAACCGGAATAAGAACGCATGTGTTTTCAAAACTAGATATCATGGTTAGTAGAGACCGATCTTCGGATCGGGCGAGAGGGGGTGCTCATAGCTGACCTTCCCCAATCGTACCCAAGTTCCCGAGCCGAGGCAACTTTGGTGATGACGGACACGTTGCCTTAGGCAAACGAGTCAGGGTTTCCTAAATTCCCCCAAAATAAAATATTTAGGTGGCGACTCTGTATCTAGCAAAGCAGTCCATGTTTGGCACTTCTTTACAAAAATCTGTTTTCCAAAACGATTTGTCGAATTTGGACTCTTTGGTGATTTATCAATCTCACATTGCACATTGTGAGATTAGATTAAGAACCGACACAAATCGAGTCCGAACTGTAGCATGGGGCCCAAGGGCGCGTCTACAGAAGCAAAGACGCTAGCTGAGCTGGGAGGAGATATGAGTCGAAGTGGTGAACCTTCACGCACGGGAAATATGACTTCGAAGGATCGGGAGAGACACCAATCTCTTCGTCGTCGAAGTAGGTCACCCAGGAGGGACAAGCAGCCACAGGGCAAATCTCCTCAACCCTGTTCTGGAAGGGAATCCGATGCGAATCCATGCCCATTGAGTTTTGCGGTCTTCGTAGGGAATAGACCCATGACAGAGGCGGATTCGATCGTTCGAGATCCAAATGTGGCAATCGAGTTCGCTCGACAGATTTTTCCACCCGAGGTCCAGCAGTCGATGGTAGGTCGGCAGGACTTCGAAGTGTTTCGTGAAGGCGTTCACAGGGCAGTGAAGGGGCTGTACACCGCTTATGAAATCGGCATGCATCTCCGTGCTGCTTGGCGCGATATAGAGTAGAGAGATGAACGCATTCGGAAGTTAGAAGCTCACGCGGAGAAAGCCGAGCGTGAGCTAAGGAAAATCAAGTCCGCCGAGTCTCAATCAGCCAGCCATCCCAACCCGGTTGTGGAAGAGAGGGTGACTCAAAGGCTAATAAGTGATGCTATTGCCGATCGAAACACAACTAGCATGTTCGCGATTGAGACTGCGAGGGTCGCGGCCTATGAAAAAGGCTTCCATGACGGTCGAAAGGTTGGAATTCAGAAGACCAAGGAGAAACTCGCTGAAGAAGTTTGCTGATGTGAAAATCGTGGGTTTAGGCACGGCTGGATCAAGGCACTTCAGGAAGCTGAGGCTCTCCAGGCAGCAGGTGTGAATACGGCGTTGCCGTTGTACCAACAGAATGATTTCCCCTTCTTCGCTTTCGAAATTGAGAAGAGTGATGATGACGGAGCCGCCAAAGAGAAGAAGACTTTGTAATGCTTATATAGAAATTATGTATTTATTGGCTGATTTTAATAAAACGCCTTATTTTCCATTTGTAGCGTACTTTTTATTTATGTTAGTACACTTGATGCCAATCGATTTATCTAAGGACACATTTTACTTTGAATGTTCGCACGTTTTAGACTATTTTTATGTGGCCTAAACTATTCCATTTTGAATATATGCATATTTCAGCCTTTGTTTATAAGGCTTGTACGAAGGCGCCACGAATTCGAAGGCTTTCAATCGATCCAAAGGCGTCATGCGCCGTTGGGGCTCCGAATCTGGAGTCTATTTGGCCAATCGTGGTATCCACGAAGGGCGCTCCGAATCCGGAGGCTTAGTCGGCCCGAAGGCGTCATGCGCCGTTGGGGCTCCGAATTCGAAGACTTATTTGGCCAATTGTGATATCTACGAAGGGCGCTCCGAATCCAGAGGCTTTTTCGGCCCAAAGACGTCATGCGCCGATGGGGCTCCGAATCCGGAGACTTATTTGGCGAATCGTGATATCTACGAAGGGCGCTCCGAATCCGAAGGCTTTAGTCGGCCTAAAGGCGTTATGCGCCGATGGGGCTCCGAATCCGAAGACTTAGTTTGGCCAATCGTGATATCCACGAAAGGCGCTCCGAATTCGGAGGCTTAGTTGGCCCAAAGGCGTCATGCGCTGATGGGGCTCCGAATGCGGGGACTTATTTGGCTAATCGCGATATCCACGAAGGGCGCTTCGAATCCGGAGGCTTTTTCGGCCCAAAGACGTCTTGCGCCGATGGGGCTCCGAATCCGGAGACTTATTTGGCCAATCGTGATATCCACGAAGGGCGCTCTGAATCGGAAAGCTTTAATCAGCCCAAAGGCATCATGCCCCGATGGGGCTCCGAATGTGGAGACTTAGTTTGGCCAATCGTGATATCCACGAAGGGCGCTCCGAATCCGGAGGCTTAGTCAGCCCAAAGGCATCATGCGCCGATAGGGCTCCGAATCCGGAGACTTATTTGGCCAATCATGATATTCATGAAGGGCGCTCTGAATCTGGAGGCTTTTTCGGCCCAAAGACGTCTTGCGCCGATGGAGCTCCGAATCCGGAGACTTATTTGGCTAATCGTGATATCCACGAAGGGCGCTCTGAATCCGGAGGCTTAGTCGGCCCAAAGGAGTCATGCGTTGATGGGGCTCCGAATCTGGAGATTTATTTGGCCAATCGTGATATCCATGATGGGCGTTTCGAATCCGGAGGCTTTTTCGGCCCAAAGACATCTTGCGCCGATGGGGCTCCGAATCTAGAGACTTATTTGGCCAATCGTGATATCCACGAAGGGCTCTCCGAATTCAGAGGCTTTAGTCGGCCCAAAGGCGTTATGCGCCGATTGGGCTCCGAATCCGGAGACTTATTTGGCCAATCGTGATATTCATGAAGGGCGCTCTGAATCTGGAGGCTTTTTCGGCCCAAAGACGTCTTGCGCCGATGGAGCTCTGAATCCGGAGACTTATTTGGCTGATCGTGATATCCACGAAGGGCGCTCCGAATCCGGAGGCTTAGTCGGCCCAAAGGAGTCATGTGTTGATGGGGCTCCGAATCCGGAGACTTATTTGGCCAATCGTGATATCCACGATGGGCGTTTCGAATCCGAAGGCTTTTTCGGCCCAAAGACGTCTTGCGCCGATGGGGCTCCGAATTTAGAGACTTATTTGGCCAATCGTGATATCCACAAAGGGCTCTCAAAATTCAGAGGCTTTAGTCGGCCCAATGGCGTCATGCGCCGATTGGGCTCCGAATTCGGAGACTTGTTTGGCTAATCGTGATATCCACGAAGGGCGTTCCGAATCCGGAGGCTGTAGTCGGCCCAAAGGCGTCATGCGCTAATGAGGCTCTGAATCCGGAGACTTAGTTTGGCCAATCTTGATATCCATGAAGGGCGCTCCGAATCCGGAGGCTTAGTTAGCCCAAAGGCGTCATGCGCCGATAGGGCTCAGAATCCGGAGACTTATTTGGCCAATCGTGATATCCATGAAGGGCACTCTGAATTCGGAGGCTTTTTCGGCCCAAAGACGTCTTGCGCCGATGGGGCTCCGAATCCAGAGACTTATTTAGCCAATCGTGATATCCATGAAGGGCGCTTTGAATCCGGAGGTTAGTCGGCCCAAAGCGTCATGCGCCGTTGGGGCTCCGAATCTGGAGACTTATTTGGCTAATCGTGATATCCACAAAGGGCGCTTCGAATCCGGAGGCTTTTTCGGCCCAAAGGCGTCATGCACCGATTAGGCTCTGAATCCGGAGACTTAGTTTTGCCAATCGTGATATCCACGAAGGGCGCTTCGAATCTGGAGGCTTTTTTGGTCCAAAGGCGTCATGCGCCGATGGGGCTCCGAATCCGGAGACTTAGTTTGGCTAATCGTGATATCCACGAAGGGTGCTTCGAATCCAGAGGCTTTAGTCGGCCCAAAGGCGTCATGCGCCGATGGGGCTCTAAATCCGGAGACTTAGTTTGGCCAATCGTGATATCCACGAAGGGTGCTCCGAATTCAGAGGGTTAGTCGGCCCAAAGACGTCCTGCGCCGATGGGGCTCCGAATTTGGAGACTTATTTGGCCAATCGTGATATCCATGAAGGGCGCTCCGAATCCAGAGGCTTTTATCAAAATACTTTTGAATTGGATTTTGCTGTGAGTAAATAGGGACTTGTGCATTACAGAAAATGAGGTGTACATAGCGAACCATTCAAAACAAGTATCATGCCCCACAAGTCGGGTCAATGATAAAATTTGCGTAAATGTGTGGAATTCCAAGGCCGTGGCAGACTCCTTTCTGACATGTCTTTGAGCCGATATGCCCCTACTCCTGCGATCGAATCAATCTAATAGGGGCCGTCCCAGTTAGGACCCAATTTTCCATCAGCCGGTTTCTTGGCAGCTGGAAGTACCTTCTTCAGAACCAACTCTCCTGGTGTGTAACGGCGTAGCTGAACACGTTGATTATATAACTTGGTAAGCTGCTACTGGTACTGCGCCATGGACGTAAGGGCACAGTCTCTTCGTTCTTCGATCAAAATCAAATCCAAAGCCAGCATCATGTCGTTTCGGCCCATATCAAAAACTTGAGATTTCAGGGTTGGGTGGCCGATCTCTAGGGATATGATCGCCTGGGTTCCAAAGCATAGAGCAAACGGTGTTTCTCCAGTAGATCGCTTCGGCGTAGTTCGATGAGCCTACAATACACTTGGCAATTCTTCGACCCATTTTCCTTTAGCTTTCTCCAACCTCTTCTTGATGCCGTCCAAGATGGATTTATTAGAGGCTTCAGCTTGACCATTGCTTTGTGGGTAAGCCGGCGTAGAAAAGTAAGGCTGGATACCATACTTGCTGTACAGCTTTCGGTAGACGCCATAATCAAACTGGGTGCCGTTGTCTGTGATAAAAGCTCTTGGAATGCCGAATCGTGTTATGATATTTCTCCATACAAAGTGCTTAACATCAGCATCTCGAATGTGCGTTAATGTCTCCGCTTCGACCCATTTTGTGAAGTAATCTGTCGCGACGATCAAGTATTGCTTGTTCCCTGTGGCCCTCGGCAATGGTCCTACGATATCAAGTCCCCACTGAGCGAACGGCCAGGGACTGATAATGGAGCTTAACTCTTCAGCAGACAGGTGAGTTAATGGGGAGAACTTCTAACACTGTTCACATTTCTTCACATAGCATTCGGCATCAGCTCTCATTGTTGGCCAGTAATACCCCTGTGTTATAGCTTGGTGGGCCTTAGAGCGCCCGCCAGAATGGGCACCACAACTGCCTTCATGTATTTCAATCAGAAGCTCCTCGATTTTGTCCCGGTGTACACATTCCAGGTATGGACCAAAAAAGGATTTTTATAAAGCTTTCCTTGCGGATCCAAGTAGTACCGCAGGGCTTTGTTTTGCAGCTTGTGCGCTTTTTTTTTTGTCCGCTGGGAGCTGTTCGGAAGAAAGGAATGCAGCAATGGGGTCTACCTAACTCGGTCCTGGCTCTATGACATTGACATGGATTTCTTCTGAAGGGCCGATGCTCGGCTCCGGGATAAAACCTATTTCGATGGTCCGTTTAATCTCTGAGTTAATGGCGGAGGCTAGGTAAGCTAGGGCGTCTGCATGTGTGTTCTGATCGCGTGTTATCTAATTCAATTCATGATGGTCAAATTTGGCCACCAAGACGCTAGCCGATTTCATGTAAGCCGCCATACGGTCATTTTTGGCTACGTACTCCCCCTTTAGCTGATTGATCACCAATTTTGAATCGCAAAATACCAGCAAACACCGAGCACCCAAAAGGTGTGCATTCCTCAAACTGGCCAAAAGGGCTTCGTATTCGGCCTCATTATTTGATGCTTCGAAGCTGAGTTTGACGGCCTGCTCAATTATTGCGCCATCGGGAGCCATGATTACTACTCCGGATCCGTTGCCCCGTTGATTGGATGATCCATCACAGTACAACTGTCAAATTTCCCCAACATAAATTCTCCAATTCGGCTTCGGTCGAATTTCATCAAACTTAAAGTCGGCAAGACCCCCAGTGAATTCGGCAACAAAGTCGGCAAGCACCTGTCCCTTGATTGAGGTTCTAGGTAGAAACTGAATATCGTACTGGCCGAGTTCAAGAGCCCATTTTGAAACACGTCTTGATGCTTCTGCGCTACGTAGCACTGATCGGAGGGGATAATCTATTAGCACCCCAATGCTATGCCCCTGGAAATAATGCATCAGTTTTCTTGCCGCCATGACTAAGGCGAGGGTGAGTTTCTCCAGCGGAAGGTAGCGTGTTTCGGCATCAACCATTGTCTTGCTCACATAATATTCTGGCCGCTGCTCTCCCAGTTCTTCTTTTATCAGTACGGCGCTGACGGCCCGGTCGGAAACTGCCACATACAAAATGAGTGGATCACCGGCCGACGGTGTTGTCAAGAGTGGAACTGATTAGAGGTAGGTCTTGAGGCCATTGAAAGCTGCTTCGCACTCGGCGGAGCATTCAAAAGCCTTGCCCTGCCGTAGTGTATGAAAGAATTGTCGACAGCGGTCCGTGGAACGACTGATGAACCTGTTGAGTGCGGCGGCCATCCCCATTAACTTTTGAACTTTCTTGACGGATCGAGGGGAGCCGAGTTCTAGGATTGCTGTGATTTGCCTTGGGTTGGCTTCGATTCCTTAGTGGTTGACAATGTAACCCAAGAATTTGCCAAAGCTGATCCCAAATGCACATTTGGAAGCGTTCAACTTTATTCTATATTTACGTAGAATGCCGAATGTCTCTTCCAGATCGGCTATATGATTCTGCTCTTCCTTGGACTTGACCACCATATCGTCAATGTACACTTTCATAGTATGGCCAAGTTGTTCCTTGAACATGGCAGTGACCAGTCTTTGGTAGGTTGCCCCTGTATTTTTTAGCCCAAAAGGCATAACCTTGTAGCAATAGGTTCCTCTTGGGGTGAGGAATGTAATTGTTTCTTGGTCCTCTGGGTGCATGGCGATTTGATGGTAGCCTCTGTAAGCATCGAGAAAGCTCATATGTTGATGGCGTGCCGTCGCATCTACAAGTTGGTCAATTCTGGGTAGGGAAAAATAATCCTTGGGGCATGCTTTGTTTAGGTCCATGAAATCGACGCACGCTCGCAAAGTCCCATTTATCTTCTTCACAACCACTGTATTAGAGAGCCATGTAGGGTAGGTCACTTCCCTGATTGCCCTGGCTTCAAGTAGCCTGTCAACCTCCTCAACAACGGCGGCAGTGTGCTCTGCAGCTGACCGTCAGCTTTTCTGAATGATTGGCTTGCACTTGGGGTCAACATTCAAACAGTGTTATGAAACGGACGGATCTATACTCAACATCGCGTATGGAGTCCACGCAAAGACATCAAGGTTGCTGAGCAGGAAAGAAATTAGCTGCTGTCTATCGGCTTGATTTAGGGAGGCGTCGATCATAAAGAACTTGTCTGGGCTTCCGTCGATTTCAACTTGGTCTAGGCCTTCCGTGGCCTTTTCACTTGGGAACCGTCTAACATCGTCGAGGCTCTCCTGATCTGGCGCCTTAATGGAATTCACTTGCAACTTCTTTGGCGTCTTTCCGGTGATGAGATAACATGCTTGTGCTGATTTTTGGGAGCCACAGATTTGCTCAATACTGCGTTCTATCGGGAAGCGTAGCAGCTGATGATACATACTCGGCACGGCTTGCATGGTGTGCAACCAAGTTCGCCCTATAATAAGATTGTACGGCGATGGCGACTTGACGACCAAGAATTCTACATCCACTGTTCGGGGGCCCGCTCGAACGGGTAGTGTGATTTTCCCCAACGGGTACTCTGGATTGGCATTGAAGCCAAATAGTGGATAGGGGGCCAGGGAGAGATCCGATTCGAAGAAGCCAAGTTTGGTGAATGTCTTGTAGTATATAACCTCCGATGTGCTCCCCGGATCAATGAGTACGCGCTCAACTGTGAATCGGTTTACGCGTAACTCAATTACCAAGGGATTGATGTGGGGAAGTGTCATTCCAGCCAAATCTGAATATCAAAAGCAATACTCGCAGCTTTATGGGGCCGTTTAGACGGAGTGAGTTGACCTTGAGGGTTGGGATTTGACTGAATTGTATGCACGGCGGATGACATCTGCAGGCTGTATATCATGTGGATCACGCCGAGTGGAGGGGAATCCTGTCTTAAGGCTATTGCTTTGGTTGAGTTACCTTTTCGAACGTACTGTTGTAGCCAACCATCTTGTACCAATTCCTCCAAGTGATCCTTCAATGCATAACAACTCTCAGTATCATGGCCATGGTCCTTGTGATACTCACACCGTCTGTCCCGTCTTCTCGTGTCGGGAGGTCCCACCATTTTGGACGGCCATTTGAAGAATGGAAGGTGTTGGACTTTGGACATAACCATGCTAATCGGCTCTGTCAACTTCGTATATTTCTTGTCGGTGCGCGTCGTGTGCCTGCTATCAACTTGCAGTTGATCATTTGCCCGGTGGGAGCATTGGTCGCTTGATCGGCGGGAATCCCGTCTCTTTTCTCGTTTGGCCGGATGCCGTGGTTCAAGGCTCTGAGGTGGTACAGAATTTAACGGCTGAGCAGTTTCAGTAGGAGCCGTCTTGTTGGTCACATTTACGGCTTTAACCCGCAAGGCATCATCCTCCACTTTACATTATTCTTTAACTTTCTTCATCAAAGACTAGACTGTTTTTGGGGCCCGTCTGGTCAAAGAGCTGTGGAGGGCACTGTCATAATGCAGCCCTATCTTGAAGGCGGTAATGGCCATGGAGTCGTTGCAAGCATCATCTACCAGATTAAAACATTCCCAATACTGCGCCGAATACACACGAAGGGTTTCCCCCAATTGAATCTACATTGCCCAGAGGGAATCGGCTTGCTTTGGTTAGACCTCATTAGTGATTAACCTCGCCCTGAAAGATTTTTGGAGTTGGTGGAAGCCCTTGATCGAAGTCGACTCTAGTTTATAATACCACCTGACAGCTAGTGGTCCCAAACTGCTCAGAAATATTTTGCACATGAGAGCCTCATCGTCTGCATGCAGCGTCATGGCTTGTTTGTAATAGCGGATGTGATCGGTGGCGTCTAATTTACCGTCGTACAAGGTGAATGACGGTGCTTTGAATTTCTTGGGTAGCACTATCCTTGCAATCCTTCGTACAAATGGATCGTGCTGGTCTTCTTCGTCTGAACTGTTTCTTCGTCGCTTATGCCTTACATGTGGACTCTCTTCGGAGGAACTAGTGGTTTCGTGTCATTCCTTCTTCTTGGGCTCGGGGGACAATGAGTCGGAGTCGCTATTAGTGTCTTGTTGTCGGGCTCGAGGTCGTCGACCACCTGCCCTCAGAGGTCATCCCGCCTCTGGGCGGACAACTTGTTTGGACTTTGCCACCTCCAAGGCCAAATCTTGACGGAGACGTTCGTTCTCAGCGATCATGTTCTCCAACCTCTGTTCGTTTTGCTTAGCTTGTTGCATGATTGCTTGCATTGTCTCATGCTTTGAAGTCGAGGGTGAGGCGAAGTTCAAGGCGCATCTTGCGACGATAGTCTCTGGTCCAAGCATGTTTGTCGGGGTGAGGTCGTCTCTCTGTGTGGTTTCGTCGGTGACTATCGGAGGGTCTTCCTATACGTCCGCCATGGATGTATTTGAGTATTCCCACAGATGGCGCCAATTGTGGGGAAGTGGTTTGGAAATTCTCTTCCAATCCTAGGAGACGCTCGTGATCCTCAGATAGAAACCTGAAAAGAAATGAACACTCCGGTCGGGAGTGCCGGAATTAGCACTCCGACGGACAAGTCAGTCTCTACTCTCTCTGGATTACTTGTATTTTAAGTTAAGCATACTAGTTCTCACATACCTTTCTTCGACTATTGTTTCTTTATTTATACTCGTTTCTAGGGCCTCAGAGCCTGGTCCCCTTTTCGCTCACTATTCGCTTATTTATTCGGCCCCATAGTTCAATAGTTACTTGGCCTATTTATTGTATTCAGCCTCCTGATCATGCAGGTTAGAGCCGAGTAATGTTTATCTTCTTGAGCGTACGCTTCTGATTCTGCTATTTATTCGACTCCCACAACAGAAATCAGACAGCAATCCTGATCTGGTGGAGGTTAGATATAATGTCGTGCACTGAATAATCTACATTCAAGAGCCATTTTGACCACAAAGCTATCTGCACTTTAATCTTTTCACATAAATCCTGAATATCTAGCTAAGCTCCCTTAAACAAACATTCATTCCATGACTTCCATACAGACCAAAACACGACAGAGGGTATAATCTGCCAGACTTGACCAATCCAAGACCTGAGCTTACCATCAAACCACCAATGCAGCAAACCTGCAACAGAACCAGGTATAGCCCAGACCTGTCCCCACCAATACACCATGTAAGACCAACACTTCCAAACTACTGGACAGTGCAGGCTCCACAGACTCCTCCACAATATGACAGAACACACACAATTTATTAACACTCATACCAAGAACCTCAATCCTTTGGAGGAAGGTTGAGGTTTTGACCCTACCTCGCCAAGCCAACCAACAAAAAAACTGCATTTTAGGAGGAGCTAAGTTGACCCACACTCCTAGAGGAACTGCCACACATTGCCCTGAAGGTGTATCCCACCACTTCCTCACAAATAAGACTGTGAACTGCCCAGACCTCTCTGCTGCCCAAGAACAAGAGTCCTTAAACCCAACTCTAAGGATTGGGGATGCCACCAGCAGACCACACAGCCTCTGCTGTTCCTCAACTTCCCAAGCTAATAGACTCCTTCTAAATCGAAGTTGCCACCCCCCTAATAAACTTTTCTTCATATTGATTTGGTGGAGAGTCTCCTCCTTCTCAGTGGATAGACTGAATAATCTGGGAAATTCAGTTTTCAAGCTCCTAGAATCCAACCAGGTATCATGCCAGAACCAGATTCTCCTCCCATTACCAACAATGATTTTTAATTAGCCTCCAAAAAACTCACCCAGTTGCTTATTGCTCTTAGTAATCTGTGTAATGTCCCTCCAAGCCATGGAAACCCCTGCTATTTGATTCACTGAAGAGATCCAAACCCCACCCATTCTGCCATACTTAGAACACACCACTGATTTCCAAAGGGCCTTATCCTCACTGCTAAACCTCCACCACCACTTTAGTAACAAGCATGCATTAACCACCCCTAAGTTCCTCACCCCCAAACCACCTTGGCTATTTCTTTTTGTGACCTCCTCCCATTTAACGAGATGCACTTTCCTATTAGTTTCATTCCCTCCCCACAAAAAGTTGGGCTGCAGCTTAGTTATAATCTTAATAATCCCCTTTGGCATCTTAAAAATAGAAAGAAAATAGATTGGTAGATTGGCCAAGGCTGATTTGATTAGTGACAATCTCCCAGTAAAAGACAACAACTTTCTCTTCTAGGAAGAGAGCGTCTTCTTGACCTTGTCCACCACTGGTAGCCATGTACTCTTCATTTTGGGATTAGCCCCTAAAGGCAAGCCTAAAAAATTGAAAGGCAACTTCTTTGACAAACAATTCAAAGCCTTAGCCAAGTCCTTGGTTTGGTCTTCATTATATCCAACCCCACAGAAAAAGCTTTTGTGGAAGTTGATCTTTAATCTCAACATCACCTCAAAGCACCTCAAAACTCTCTTTACGTTCAGAACTTCCTCCTTAGCCCTTTTCACAAAAAATGATTGTGTCATCTGTGAATTAAAGATGAGAAATACCCAAGTGATCCAAGCCTACAGTGGCACCTTTTATCAGACCCATCTCTATGGCCCTCTTTAATAACAGATTTAGTCCTTTAGCTGCAATAATAAACAAAAAAGGAGATAATGGGTCCCCCTGTCTTAACCCCTTTTATGGTTGAAACTCTTCAGTTAGAGCACCATTTACCAAAATAGACACCTTAGCTGTAGTAATACAAGAATTCATCCACCCTACCCATCTTGCCCCAAAACCAAACTTGTCCAACATTGATAGCAAAAACTCCCAATTTAATGAATCATAGGCTTTTTCAAAATCCAATTTCAAAATAATACCTTTCTTTTTAGCGTTGTGCCACCCATGTACAACTTTATTGGCTATCAACACACCATCTAGGATGTGCCTGCCACTGACAAATGAAGATTGCACCTCACTGATCACCTCTGGCAGCACCTGCTTCAACTTTCTAGATAACACCTTGGCCAAGATCTTATAGCTGGAGCTAACCAGGATAACTGGCCTAAAATCACCCAAACCTACAGGATTATCCTTCTTTGGTACTAGCACTATGAAGGAGCTATTTACCCCCACTGGATAGTTTCGCATTTGCATAGAATTCATGAATCATTTGTAGTATCTCACCTTTCATGACTGACCAACACTTCTTAATACAAGCAAGATTAAAACCATCCGGTCATGGGGCTTTGTTCCCATCGCAATCTTGAATAGCTGACCAAATTTCATCTTTAGTAAACATTACTTTCAAATTCACTGGTGCCTCCGAGCTAATGACATTAAAGGGACCTGAAATCATAGGCCTAACAGTCCGATTCTTTGAGAACTACTGTCTAAAATGACTAACCACAGCTTGTTTAACCTGATCAGGTTCTTCCATGCTCACCCCCTTCACAAGGACTGAATCTAACGTATTTTTTCTCTCTCTCCTGCTAGCCATGATATGGAAGAATCTAGTAGTTTTATCCCCATTACAAGCCCATAGCATTCTGGACTTTTGATGCCACAACCTCTCCCTATCTCTACTTCATTTCCACACCAGACTTGCAGCTTCCCTTCTCCTATTAAGTTCCACATAATCTAAAGACCTAATTTTTGCTTTCAAATCCCACTCATGCATGTCCTCTTCAGCTAATTTTAGGAGAGAATCAATATTACCAAACACCTCCTTATTCCACACCCTTAGATGAGATCTTAAGACTTTTAATTTTTTCCATAGTCTATACCCTGCCCATCCTGATACTTGTGTATTTTCCCAAATATGTTTTACTTCAGATATGAAGGTAGGGTGTGAAAGCCAAGGATTTAAGAACTTAAAAGGTTTAGAACCCCACTCCCTTTCATCTTCTTTCAATAAGATTGGGCAGTGATCAGAAATAGTTTTGGTAAACCCCAAAGTTTGAAAGAAAATTTTGACAGCCACCTTGAATCCAACAAAAACCTATCTATCCTACTCCATCTATCCTCTTCCATTGCATTACACCAGGTGAACTGCTTGCCTAGCATAGGCAAATTAGACAATCCCAACTTATCAATAAACTCATTAAAATCCTTCATACCCCTCTATTTTCTTGAGCATCCTTTCCTCTCACTCATGAGGCTAATTTCATTGAAATCCCCCCCCCCCAAACACCAAGGTTTAGGATAGTGATGATAAACAGTGACCAGAGCTTCCCACAATTGACTCCTTTTCATAACCTCATTAGGTGCATAAATATTGACAATAACACATTCAAAAGAAGAGCAAGAGGAACTTGACAGTAAAATGAAATTCCTGTTGCAACAATAATCTCTAAGCATGAAAACATTTGGCTTCCATATGCACAAGAGTCCACTTACATTGCCTTGTGAATCTACCCCCAAAAAATCCATCTCTTCATAAGGCCAGATAGACCTCAGAAAGCCTTCATCCATAGAACTTCTCTTTGTTTCTTGTAATAATAAGACATCCACACTCCTACTCTTCACCAAATGCTTTATCTTTCCCCTCTTTTCTGGCCTCCTCAGCCCACGGACATTCCAAGATAAAATCTTCATAAATAAACTGAAATAAAACTCCATTACCCCTAATGACAAGCAATTAAGGTCTACTTGTCCCCTCTGCATCTGCAAGCCTTGCTAGATCTTTCTTTTCTAGTTCCACTAGCTTGCTCACTACCTCTTATTTTTTACCATGAAACTGTAGACCCAGAATTGTTCCCACCTTCAGAGTTGTTTGAGCTTCTTGTAATAGACTTCTTCTTCTACTTCTTGATTGACTCTGAAAAGATGACAGAGAGGAAGCTACTGCTGCTGCAGCTGCTCTAAAAATAGCTCTTCTTTGGAATCCAAGGCTTCCAACTACACCTTTTTGTTTGCTAGAACCTCCTACTAACCTACGGCTCTTCTTTAAACCAGAGCCTTTTTTCTAGGTTTGGTGGACTTTTTGAACTGCTATCTCCTTACCTCTATTGCTTATATCAGCCCTCCTTCCCAGATTCATATGGATAGTTCGTAACAGATTGAGCCTGAGTGTAAACTGGGCTATACTGTCGCCCAAGTTCGAGCCCACCCTATCAATTAATCCACTAGGCTCAGGCCCAACCTGCACCCCCTCGAGTAGAACTTCCAGATTGAGATTAGGTCTTTTACACTCTGTGCTACTCAACTCCCTTAAAAGCCCAGAACTGCCTCCACCCCTGTACATAGTTTGAATTTCATCCATCATTGTCTTTTGTAAGTTGACTGCCTGAAATGGGCCATCCTCCTTGGAACATGTATCTATATTGCCATTACCCCTTCCCAGCTCCTCTGATCTGACTAGTCCTGTCTCCAAAACCCTATTAACTCCATCAGAGCCTCCTTCTTTCTCCTCCTCTCTTGCTGAAGTAGCTTGCTTCACACACCTTCAAAAACCTCAATTGCCAGAAAGCTGATCCACCTCTTCTTTGTCTCTAGATTGAATATAACTAAAATCCTTACCATCGCTGGTGTTGGAGCTAGGACATAAGCACCTTGGAAGCTCCTTACAGACTCTTATTGGAATAATCTTACCTCTGCATTCCAAATAAACAGTGGAATTAATCATCTCCATGTGCCTAGTGAGAATTCGAACTCTACCTTGCTGAAAGGTTTAAGGATCATTAATATCATTCTCAAATTGAACTACCAACCCCTAGTGACTTGTTATACTTCGAAAAGTTATTGCACTCCATAAATTGATTGGAATACCGAAACAATATAGCCATACACACCTCTCTTGCTCTACAAACTGGCCATCCTCCCATTCTTCAACTGGGTCACACCACTTCTGACCCCAATTTTGAAGCTGCACCTTCCCTTCCTTCATTTGCTGGATTGAGCTGAAAGTTAGCAGCATTATTCTGCCTCTACACTTCCTCACAATCACATCCTTCAAGCCCCTTCTACATAGCTCAGCTCAAAAGTCCTTATCAGCTAAAAAATTGCTCAGTCTCACGACTAAGCTTTCATATCGCCAACCATTACCTTCTTTGTAAGCCTTGATCACCACTTTCTCACCAACACTAGATCCACCCTTTACTAATGCCTCTGCATATGTCTTCTTATCTCTGCCCTTGCTTCCAATAATACCTCTGATTTGTTCTCTTTCCATCATCACCTCTTTGTAGCCCCTTATTCTCCATAAGGCCAGATCTATGAATTTTTTGATACTTACCTCTTTTCACCAGTAATGCCTTATTATCGCACCACAAACCATCTGCCTTCTGAATCGCCATAGTTGCAGCCACTTCACAATCATTTCTCACAAATCCGAACCTAGATCTTGTTGCTTGCCTTCGCTTTCCTGAGATAAACACATCCTTGACTATGCCGAACTTGCTAAAGAGATTGAACAACCCCTTAGGGTCCATAGGCTCTAGAATGTTATCCACAAAAATAATGACCAATCCTACCTCCTTCCGAAGTTGACAGATCTGAACTCTCACTCATGAGGCTAAATCAAAAAAATTGAGAGTCCGAACTATTTAGCATGTTCGGGTACCCCGGACATGCAACACTAAACCCTCTGGTCCAAATATATCGGATCATAGGGAAGCCAAATCATACACTTCAATGTTACAAAATTTTGTAATATTATGAAGGAAATATTCTATAAATATTTTTAGATATGCACATAAAAGTATATTTTCATTATGTTCAGTATTGATTTTTTTAATAACTTTTTTTTTTTTTTGTGTTTTTTTTTTCTTTTTTAGTAAATATGTTTTTAATATTTTTCAAAAATTTTTTATACCGTTAACTTCTACTCAATTAGATTGACTAGAAAAATAAATAATAAAAAAAATACAAAATTTTGAAAAAAGAACACTAATAAAGATAAAAGAGAATCAAAAACAAATTTTCATTTTTTGACATTTTTTTGTCCACAGTGATTTGTTTTCAAAATTTTATTTTAAAGCTTATTAGATCCTTTTACGCGTTTTCTCACTTACCAAGTCTGAGCTTGTCTGTTCATCAAGGTCAACTTGTCTGCAAAATGGCTCCTTGCATAACTTTTCTCCTTTTACGTTCTCTCTCTCTCTCTCTCTCGACTTTTATATATACTTCTATCCGGATGAAGATTCTGTAGTCATCAACGAAAAAAGAAAACAAAATGGCTTTGATTTCCAAAAAGTGCATGACCATGCTCTTTGTTGTAGCAACACTACATTTTATTTCACTCTCTTCCTCTACATTATTATTTCATTTTCTAAATGAAGCTATACAAAATTTATTTAAAATATATATTTGTAATTTGTTTGCAATTTGCAGTGGGCGACAATTGCTTTTAATCGATGCCATATTTGCATCCCCAGATTTATACAAATGGTTGGCGGGAAAAGGTGTCGACTGGGCGATGAATCAATTGCCTAAAATGACGGATAATCATGACGCCAAAGACTTTCTATACAATGTGCGAGACGGTTATAAAGCCGGGAAGAAGCTCAATGAATATCGAACTAAAATGGAGGAGTAATACTAGGGACACCAAATTTTCTACCAAACAAATGATCTCACATGGGTGTGGGGTCCGCAATTTTATGGGCCTCACACCCATGTGAGACATTTGGTCATTTATTTAGTAGAAAATTTGGAACCTCTAGCATTTTCCAAAATGGAGAGGATAGGAAACGAAACGTGTGGAGATCCGTTTGGATTTAATTTTTTAGAAATTAAGTTTTTTATTTTTCCTGCTGGTGGTGTTGATGTTGGTGCTCATGAGTTTGGTGGCTTCACGGTGGTTGGCCTGTTGGTTGTGCTCCTTGTAATCACGGCTCATTAAGTGAGTGTTTGGAATACTGTTAAAAAACTGTGTCCAAATTAATTTTTTAGAAATTGGATTTTTTATTTTTCATTTTTTTTTTATTTTTAATGAATATTTTTAAATTTTTAAATAATTTTTTATATTTTTTTAGATGTATTTTATCTAAATGTATCTAATATGTAAAATATTTTAAAAAATTAATAAATACATAAGAATACGAAAATTTATTGAATATTTATTTTTTATTTGTATTTTTGGTATTTAGTGATTTTTTCACAAATATTATAATTTTTAAATATATTTATGTTAGGCGCATTTAATAATTAAAAAAATACTTAAAATATTAAAAAAATTCAATAAAAACAAAAAAATATAAAAAATAAAAAATTTTAATTTTCTGAAAAGTGAAACCGATGTTTCTGAATTTCTTTGTTTTTAGTATGTTTTTTCAAAATTATATAAATTTATTTTTGTTTTTTGGTTCGTTTTATCGAGACAAATTTAAAAGGTAAAAATATTAAAAATTTTCCTAAAGAAATTTAAAGAAGCAAAAAAAATTACAAGTAAGCCAATTATTTTTTAATTCTTTTGTCCTATATTAAAATTTTTTAAATAATTTTTTAAAACTTTTTTACATATCCAGTTCGTCTTGTGGCATAGACTCCAGAAGCAAAAAAAAAAAATTTAAAATTTTAATGTTTTAAAATTAATAGTTAATTAAACGATATTTTATTTAATATAGAATATATGAATAAATTTCTTAAAACGTATTGATTTGATTTTTAATTATGGATTTTGATTTTATTTTATTTTATTTTTCCATTAATTCAGGATTTTATAACTGATCTGTTATATAAAAACCAAATATTGTAATGTTGAAAGACACCTTTTGCTGAATTATTAATAAATTATATAGTTTTCTTTGAAGGTAAAATTAGTAAAACATTTCTCTAACTTTGTGTAGTAGGAGTGGATATTTATTTTTATTAGTTAAGGTAAATTTCTCTGTGATCCTAATAGAGAAATTTTAAAATTTCTCTATGAAATCAAAGCAATTTTTCTGTAAAAATTGAAATTTCTTTATGTCAGGACCGAAATTTCTTTGAGACAAACGAAATTTCTCTGAATCAAATTTTCTCTATAAAAATATTGAGGGATCTAAACTACTATAAAAATATTACATGTATCTTATAAAATCTCAATATCAAATACTTTAAAAATAATTTTTCTTTTTTTTATTCATTTGTTTGTTGCTGTGCTTATTATTTATTCAATACAAGTCTTCCTACATCACCGTGGTTGTAGTCTACGTCACTGTTGTTGAGTATGGGTACCTATTCAAATGTCAAATTTTCATAAATTTAAAGTTTTAGATATTGGGATTTATATCTAAAATAAGATATGGATATAAAACGTCGTTATTAACACACACATATATATATATTACATATAATATAATATTTTAAAATAAGATATTATAAATTATGCAGTAATGTGTTTGAAATTGATGAAATAAAGAGTGACCACACCATAATTTGGTGTGACTCACTTCACTCAATCATTGCTCTCTTGAAGTTTGAAGAACCTTCCCACAAGAATGATGAAACTATCTGTTAGTTAGTTAATGGTTTGAATTCAAACATCAATAGTCACAACTCTGATTGAACCTTGGTGACTGTTGATGTTATACCTATTCCCAAAGGATACTTATTTGTATATAAATAAGTGATAACAAGTTTGGAATTATACATAGATTTTTGTACTAGAAGTTTACCATTTTTCTAACTTTCGGATAATCGACATTCTCGCGTGATAAACACCTTCACGGGTATTTCGATCAATAGCCATTGTTAGTTTATCTTTCAGTGGTATCAGAGCAGGGATATACATTATCGCAGATGTCGAATTTTAGTCCGGAAGAAAGACAAGTTTCCGAACTCTTTTGCTGAAAATTTAGAAAATTATTGATCAACAATCTTCAGCATTGGTAAATTCCGTTTGTCTATTTAATCATCATCAACGTGTCGTATTTCTAGAATACTATCCGAAGAAGGTAACTGTTGGTGGCGCTATTGTTCCGAACCTTGCCGAAAGCGAAGTCGAATTACACCATTGGAAACAATTTTATAAAATATTTTTTGGTTCAAATTGGGTCTCCAAATTGGCACCATCTTGTTCTTCACAGAATTTTGATCACAACGGTGAAATTCGTTGTGAAAAACAGAAAAAAATTTATCCACAAAATTCAAATTTCAGTGTTTGGTCACCGATTCCCGTCACCGGAGAAGACAATCTGTGCATTGATACTGTTGCAAACTTGGAAATTCAAAATTTTTGGCCAAAAACAAAACCAAATAAAAGGGGCCCAAAAATTAGAACCACTGCAAGGAAATCAATTCCTTTGCGCCTAAAAATTAAAAAGAATTTTGTTTAGCCCATTAGTCCAGGCGCAGCCCACAGCCAGGAACAGCCAGCCTAGCGCACAGACCAGCCTAGGTCCGCGACCCAGCCAGCCCAGTACGCAGGGCCAGCCCAGTGTACAGCCCAGCCAAGTAGCCCAACGCTGCAGCCCAGTGCGCGTCAAGTTTCGCGCGTCGCCCCAGCGCCCAACGGACCCGCGTCCGTCTGCCTCGCCCGACTCGCGTGCTGACCCGCGCCCTACTCCGCGCGTTGACCGGCGTGTTGACCAGCGGTTCAAGCCGGTTCAGCCATAACATTGAACCAGCGGATTGGTTCAAGGGGTTTTTCGGCTCGTTCTCGCTCATTTCAAGGTCGTTTTAAGTCATTCAAAAGCCAAAATTTCCAGAATTTTGCTAAGAATTTTTCTGTGGGTACTTGTTCTAAATTTTTTGAAAACAAAATTCGAGGAGGAGGCTATCCAAGGGTGTTACCAAGGAAAACATCCAAAGTAACATTATTTAAAAGGCACCATTGTGTTCCTTGGGCTCGTAACTATTATTACAATACTCATAAGCAAAGTATTGGGTTTACTAGGCCTTTGGGTTTTCATCATTCTTCTTACCCAAGGCAACAATACTGTTCAATTCCTTCACATTATTTTCATCACAGGGGCTGATTCAACAACTACAAGGCTTTTTCTTATTGTTGTTGTTTTTAATTTTGCTTATTTTATTTTTAGTTTAGTATTGTAATATTCACATTTAAATTTTCATAGTAACACATTTTGTTTTTAATATGGCTATTAAAAACGCAATGGATTCTTCGAGAATCAAGATGCTTAATGGAAATAATTTTCGAGCATGGAAACACCACATAGCTTATCTTCTTACACATGAGAAAACATTGCATACTTTATCCACTTCTAAACATGAAACTGCCAGACAACTAATGGAAGCACTAGAAAGTAAGTACAGAGTTCGATCGGATACTCAAATTCAATTGCTCTTGGACAAATATAATAACACTCGTATGAGTGATAATGATAGTGTTGGTGATCATGTTAATCAAATGGAATTAATTGCTAAAGAATTATCCAACGCTGATCACTCTTTGCCGGACAAGATGCAAGTAATAACCATACTTAATAGTCTTCCATTGTCTTGGGATCATGTTATCACATCTTTAACTCATAGCGGACGAGAGATTTCAATGGTAACATTGCCTGTACTCTTAGTTTTGGAAGAAGAAAGAATAAAGCGTAGGCGTAACGAAGGATTGTCTTCTAATTTGTTGATGGCATAATCTTCACCACAACCACAGAATAATACCCACACTCCATTCAACAAGAAAAAGACGACTTTTTTCAAGAAAAAATGGAAGAAGGGATTTCAGAAAAAATGGAAGAAACCACAAGAATGGCAAAAACAACAACATCACAAGCAACAAATTGGCCCATGTTACAAGTGCGGTCAAAAAGGTCATATCAAAGCCAATTGTCCTCAGAAGAAGCAGACAAAGGAGCATAATCCTATTGCCATGATAGTTTCTGAAGCAATGGTACTTGAACCTTCATCAAATTCATGGTGGATTGATTCTGTAGCAACTAGGCATATTGTGCAAAATAAAGACATGTTCGTAGCGTTTACTGCAAAGAAGGTTGGTGAACACAGAATCTACATGGGCAACAACTCCTATAGTAATGTTTTGGGCATCGGCAATTGTCAATTCTCTATTGATGGAACTTCTATTATGCTTCATGATGTGCTTTATGTACCCAACATTCGGCGAAATTTAATTTCAGTTTCAGTGTTAACACAAAAAGGTTTTGAGATTACTTTTAGGTTTCACACAGTATTAATTAAGAAATGAAGTGTATTAGTGAAAGGTGTAAGAGTAAATGACATGTACTCTCTTCCTATTGATAATAAAGTATGTATTTCTGATTATTTGCATGTTTTTACTAATAATAGTTCTTCTTTGTGGCATTTAAGGTTAGGTCATTAATAAAAATAAAATGTCTTGAATGTTTAAAAGTGGCTTATTGCCTAAAGTATGTTCTGATGATTTTGATATATGTGAACCATGTATCAAAGGTAAAATGACTAGCAAGCCATTTTTTAAACATTGGAAATCATCGGAATTACTTGAAATAATTCATTCGGACATTTGTGGGACTTTAAGAACTAAAACTCATCGAGGCATGAAATACTTTATTACTTTCACTGATGATTATTCAAGATATGGACATATCTACCTTCTTAAACACAAATCAGAAGCAATTGAAAAGTTTAAGGAATATAAATTAGTGGTAGAAAAGCAACTTGGTCGATCCATTAAACACTTGAATAATGATCGAGGTGGCGAATATAAAGCTATGGATTCTTTCTGCAAGGAGAATGGCATAAAACATTTGTTTACAATGCCATATACACCACAACAAAATGGGGTCGCAGAAAGACGAAATCGTACTCTCATGGAAATGACAAGGTCTATGATGGCTCATGCTGATCTTCCTATTCATTTTTGGGGGGAAGCCTTGTCCACCGCTGTGTACATTTTAAATAGAATCGAAACAAAAGCCAAACCTCTAACTCCTTATGAATGCTAGCATGGAACTAAACCTAATGTTCAAAATCTCAAAGTTTGGGGATGTAAGGCACATGTACTTATTCCCAAACCTTTAAGGGATAAATTGGGAAGCAAAACTTGGGAATGCAAGTTTATTGGTTATGTCGAAAATGGGAGTGGTTATCGTTTTTGCCATCCCGAACGTGGATTGTTAGAAAGTCGCGATGCTATTTTTCTTGAATCCACTGATCTTGTTACTCCTATTGAACAAATTGAATTGCTCTTTCACGTATCTCAGAATTCTTCTTTTCCTGTTTTGTCACACAGTCCACTGATTCTCCCCGAACCATCTAATAGTGGGAGCAAACACAAATTACTTGACGTTGTTTTACCTGCTTCGAATTCTGAGATAAGTGGGAGTAAGAGAGCAAGATGTCCATCTACGGTTTTGAAGATCATTATGTTTTTCAAGTTAAAGAACTTAATAACTTAGTAGATGATCCTACTAGTTATAATGAAGCAATGAGTAGTAGTGATGCTACACAATGACTTGAGGCAATGAATGAAGAACTTGACTCGATCAAGAAAAATGATGTTTGGGAATTAACCGATCTCCCAAATGGTAGAAAAGCCATTGGTTGCAAATGGGTTCTTAGAAAGAAATTCAAAGTAGATGGAACTTTGGAGAACTACAAGGCCAGGTTAGTAGCCAAGGGTTTCACTCAACAACCTGGAATAGACTTCGTAGATACATATTCTTCTGTTGCAAAATTTGCCTCAATAAGAATTCTAATGGCGGCAGTCGCCAGGATGGATTTGGAATTGCATCAATTAGATGTTAAAATAGCTTATCTCAATGGAGAATTAAAAGAGGAAATTTATATGATGCAACCTGATGGTTTCCAGAACCAAGGTAACGAGGATGAAGTGTACAAGTTGAAGAAATCTCTAGATGGACTTAAACAATCTTCAAGACAATAGTACTTGAAATTCCACCCAAGCCATTTTAGAAATGGGCTATGTTATAAGTCCATTAGATCACTGTGTTTATATCTGGAAAAATGATGACAAGTTAGCAATATTGTCTTTATATGTGGATGACATATTGTTAGCAGGAAATTGTCCAGATATGATTGTAAAAACCAAAAATTTCTTGGCATCTAGATTTGAAATGAAAGACATGGGTCTTGCAACCTATGTTCTAGGAATTAGAATTTCAAGAGATAGAAATTCAAAATTATTATATCTAGATCAAGAGAAATATCTAGATAAGGTACTCAAAAGATTTAATATGGATAATTGTAATTCTTTAAGTACGCCTGTTTGCAAGGGACAAAGTCATAGTAAAAGTATGAGTCCTCAAACTAAGTCGGACATTGAGGAAATGAGAAATATTCCGTATGCTCAGGCAGTAGGCAACCTAATGTATGCCATGGCAAGCACTAGACCTGACATTTGTCATGTAGTCAGATTGGTAAGTCGATTTCAATCTAATCCAGGTAAGGAACATTGGCAAGCAGTCAAAAGAATATTCAAATATTTAAAAGGCACTAAAAACTTGAAATTATGTTTTGGTTTGTGTGATCTAGACATAAAAGGATATACTGATGTGAATTTTGCAGGAGATGTAGATGATAGAAAATCTACTAATGGTCATGTTTTCTTGTTTGGTGGAACAGCAGTTTCTTAGTTAAGTAAGAAACAGAGTTGTGTTGCAAAGTATACTATGGAAGTTGAATACATAGCTTGTAGCACAGCCGTTAGTAATGCGGTCTGGATAAAATGATTTGTTGACAGTTTACAATTAGGTATACCTGTCAGACCGGTTAGTATGTTTTGTGACAATTAGTCAGCCATCTCATTGATAAAAAGTGGAGCAAATAGCTCTAAGGGAAAACATATTGATGTTAGTTACTACTATATTCAGGACATAGTGGAGAGAGGTGAAATTAAAGTCAACTATATACCCTCAGAAGAGATGGTGGCTGACCCTATGACCAAAGGGTTGTCTCTGGAAAAATTCAGAGAACATATAGCTAATATGGGATTGAAAAATACCTAGCTAGGTGATTTAGCTACTTATATAAGAGCATAGTCGGATGACTCTGGGGATGCCTGGATAACCGATGTTTTGTGACTCTATCTTGCATGGAAACATGTGTTTGGTCAGGTAACAAGATAAAGGAACTGACAAGATACATATATCATAGTTAGCATGAGATGTAAAGTCCATAATATGCAACGTGCAAACTAGTTGATATTTGTCTGCTTGATCAGCAAAAAGTCATTGATAAGGTGTGTTAAGGAAAACCTTTAGGAATGGGACTTAAAGGAAGTACTTAACAATAATTTCAGTACAGGTCATCACATGAAAATGTGTATGGCTAAAGTCATCAATGGTGATTGGGTATTGACTATAAACCCATCACGGAAAATTGATGTCGTTCACTTGTTATATAGTGAATTGAAGTCATCTGGAATGTGTTATCAGTGGGAGAACACATTCGTACGAGTGCGGTCAGATTGGTGGCAAAAACGTACGCACGTATGGCCAAGTCACGATTAGACGTCAATCTATGAGGTAATGTCATAGATGAAAGTTGGCATGAGGCAAATTTTGGTACCAAGGTTCAAAATGCTCAACTTAGGTTTATCATCTTATTATGGTCTGTTCATGTGGGAGATGATGGAATAAAGAGTGACCACACCATAATTTGGTGTGACTCACTTCACTCAATCATTTCTCTCTTGAAGTTTGAAGAACCTTCTCGCAAGAATGATGAAACTATCTGTTAGTTAGTTAATGGTTTGAATTCAAACATCAATAGTCACAACTCTGATTGAACCTTGGTGACTATTGATGTTATACCTATTCCCAAAGGACACTTATTTGTATATAAATAAGTGATAACAGGTTTGGAATTATACACAGATTGTTGTACTAGAAGTTTACCATTTTTCTAACTTTCGGATAATCGACATTCTCGCGTGATAAACACCCTCACGGATATTTCGATCAATAGCCATTGTTAGTTTATCTTTCAGAAATTGAATAAAATTTTTAAAAAATATGAAATTTTTATTTGTCATCTATGTTAGAGGTTATAAATATTTATTTCTAATAAATGTGAAATTTTTATTCTTCAAACATTGTACAAAGTTAAAGAATTCAAGTTTCTAAATTGAATACGAATGTTAGACACATATTCACTCTCATTCTTGTCACATCTAATGGCCGCAAATACTCAAAAAAAATAGAAAAGTCCAAATAATATAGGTTTTAGTATCCATGGCTATTGAATGAAAATAGTTTTTTTCTTTTTTTAGAAAAAATGAATATATTTTTGAGGCATTTGGTTAGTGGTTTTATTCTAAAATTTTATTTGAGCTTAGGTACTAGCCTAAAGCATTAATAAATCTCAAATAGTGATTTTATGAACTATTTGATCCTCACTTTTTTCTTGTGGACCCAAATGTGTTATTATAGTGTGAATTACATAAAGGGTCAAGCATAAACGATTGTGTGTTATGTGTTAAGGGACAAATGTATTTTTTTCCTAAACGTAACACTCTAATGTAATACTTTGAAAACGTAACACTCCAATGTAACACAATAAAAAATTCTTTAGTGTATTTTTCTCAACCATAACATTTCAATGTAACACAAGAAATAACTCTTTAGTTTACTTTCTCAAATTTAACAACGTAACATTCACAAAAAAAAAAAAAAACTCTTTAAAATCCTTAGTGTATTTTTCTAAACGTAGCACTCAAATCAATGCAACACACAAAAGTTGCTTAGTGAGCTTTTTCCAAATGTAGTACTCTAATGTAACACTAGAAAATCATACTAATAAAAATGTAGATTTTCACGCTCAACAACCAACACTTTAACCACCAACCCCTTCAAAAAGAATTTTTACACCTCTCATTTCTATTCGCATCTCCAAAACCAATCAGTAAATTAGAAAATGAATCACAAAAGGACATCCACTTAAACTCAAATGGTACTAAATCAAATAAATACAACTTTACAAAACAAAAATGACTAATTAATTCATAAGAAAACTTTTAAAATTAAATGGATTAACATTCCCTCATATCAGATTTATGTAAAATTTTCTAGGTGCTATGCAGCTATTTTCAACCCGTTAAATCATATTTCTTTGCTCGATCATAGGCTGTTAAGAGGAGTCCCGATCCTCTCCAGCTCTCCCTCCGGTCAATGGTCAGGATTTGGCCACGTCACTCTTAACAAAATCTACAGCTCAGAATAGTTAAAAAAATAATTTGAATTTCAAAGAAGCTTAGCTGCTTTGACTCTCTTTCTTTCCCTTCCACATTCATGGCAGATTCACACATTAAATTCTCCATTTCACAACATTCTACCATACATCCCTTGCAATTCGTCCAATATTTCAATAGCAGAGCTTCTAAATGTTGAATAGCAGAACAACAAACCAAAGCACAGAGAGGACAGCAAACCAAAGCACGGAGAAGGGGTTGCAACCTCCTTACCGTCAAACCCATTTGGGTCTTCAGTTTTTCCAAACCCTTTAGCGACCCTCACACACCACCGTGACCGCCAGTACCCGCCGAACTCCTTTCCCCACCCCCACTCCTACCAGCTTCGGCCGATCCAACACCACCCCCCTTATTCTTCTTCCAGATTTGAAATTTTCAGATCTATTTTTTTAGAGTAAAACCCATGTACAAATCAATAACTCTCAAAAAACAATATAAAGAAAGAAATAAAAAAAAAATCAAAGAAAAAATAGAAATTGAAACAATCAGAACTAGAGTGTTAAATTTAGATGATTTATATGGCTTGAATTTTAGAGAGAGAAAGTGGTTTGCTTCAAATTTATGGCTTGAATTTTAATTTTTGTTTATTTTCCATTTTTTAGCCTGAATCATTAGATTTTGATGATTTTAACATTTGTGGCTTAATGATTTGTTAGGTGTTCTTTGAAATTTTGGTGGTAAATTTGCAGATTTTATCTTTCGATCAATGCGGAATTGCTGGTCTCATTGTAGTAGATCGGCCACTGTTGGGAAGAGACAAGGGAGAGAGAAGAGATATCAGTCGTCAACAACAAGAGAAGAGAGTAGATCGGTTGTTGTTGTCCACCGTTGGGAAGAGAGATACGGAGAAGAGGAGAGAGAGAGAGAGAGAGCTTCTTTGAAATTCAATTTATTTTTTTTTTTAACTAATTTGAGCCGTAGATTTTGTTACTAGTGGCGTGGCCAAATTTTAGCCGTTGATCGGAGGGAGGGTTGGAGAGGAGGGCTAGAGAAAATCTAAACTTTGATAAGAGCCCCTTCCACACCAAAAAGAAAAAAATAAAGGAGTAATTTGGCTAAGGAAGAATAAAAAACCATCCAGCATCCAATCACTGAGAAGATAAGTTATAATAATATTTGAGAAACAAATTTTCACCTCAAGGTTCAAAAGCCGAGTGTTGGCTTTCGCAAAGCAATTGTGTTTATTCCGTTTAGTTTGATTTTTCATAAACTAATTATAAGTAAGTTTGATGTTTTTCAACAGGATTTTTTTTTAAAAAAAAATTTATCAATTTTTTATTTTTTAAATGCACCTAATTTACATATATTAAAAAGTTAAAAAAAAATTTTAAAAAAATTACTAAAAATAAATTAAAACTCGAACGAAAATCTGTGTGTTTTTGTTAAGATTTTCGCTTGCTTTATTAATTTTTTTTTTAATATTTTAGTCAACTTTTTTAAAAAATTTTTTTGTAGACGTATCCCATTTTGATATATTTAAAAAGAAAAAAAATGTGAAAAAAAGGAGAGGATGAAGCGCCAATAAATCTTAAAATGTAATCTTATAAATTTTTTAGTCCTTCATTTTTTTTCTTATGAATCCAAAGATCCCATTAAAGTGAAAATTACACAAAAAGGTAGTCACTTCTATGTTTGGTTTAATTTTTTAGGAATAAAAGTGGATTTCTCAAAATGTGAAATTACTTATTTGGGCAATCCGCACTACAGAGGTTTTGGATTTTCTCTCCTAAAACAAATCTCATATTACGAGTATAAATGTAACACTCCAATAACGTAACACTCTAATGTAACATACTAAAAAATTCTTTAGTATACTTTTTCTAAATGTAACAATGCAACACTCCAAAAAAATTTCTAAGTGTATTTTTGTCAAACGTAACACTCCAATGTAACATCAAAAAAAAAAAATGTATTTTTTTTCCAAACGTAACACTCCAATCAATGTAGTTTCAAAAGTAATACTTTAATATAACACACACAAAAATACTAAAAAAACTCTTTAGTGTATTTTTTTTTCAAATATAACACTCACAATTTGAAATTATACATTTGTTTAAAATTTACCAAGGAATTTTTGCACTCATTTAGCGTAATGGGTGGGCTAAACTAGTCACAAAAAAATAAAATAGACTTTTTAACCCAATAAGATAAAATGTCACATCCAAACCATAATTCATTTTTTCTCTCACAAAAGTCCAAAAAATTAAAAAGCCCATCCCAAACGAGATTTTTTAACCCCAAGCTAAAATGGCTAAAAAGTTAACAAACCAAAAAATCAACCCACATCTCAAATGAAGCCTGTACTCCTTTTGAAATGGTTTGAAAATTTTCAGGTTCTTTTTTTGGAGTGTTACTCTAGTGTTACATTTGAAGGGGGAAAAAAAAAATTGTGTGTTACATTGGAGTTTTATACTAAGAATTTTTTTGAAGTATTACATTATATTAGAGTGTTACAGTTTAAAATTATACAATTGCCCAAAGCTTATTAAGTTTTTGTACTCCTTTTCAAATATTTGAAAAATCCCACACATTTTTGAAATATTTAAAGAATTTCATATTTCAAATCATTTTTATACTCCTTTCAAAATGTTTTCCAAATAAAAAATTCTCATATAAAAATTCATCCCAAATTTAATTCTCTTAAATTGTATATCTTACCTTTCACAATATATATATATATATATATATAAAAGGATATAACCATAACTCTAATTTCTAAATAATATATTAAATCTATCTTTTCAAAATCAATAAAACTAATTGGTTTATAAAAAAAATAAAAAATAAAATAAAACTAAACCGATTACCTTTTCTCAAGATGAGATTTATAAATAAATTTCGCTTAAAAAAATTCATTAAATACAAATGAAAATCCGCTTAAAAACCCAAAACTCAAAACTGAACAAAACTGCATGCAATGAATCAATGAATCAAAAGCATTATCAAATAATTCCCCACTGAGAATAAAAAGAACTTTAATAAATAAATGACTGCATGCATTTTCAACAACTTTACTATTCCAAAAAGAGAGAACTTTAACTTGGCCATAAAAACGGGAAATTGCATTTTAATGGGAAGTAGAAAAAATATTTACATTTTAATGAAAATTCAAGTAATTTATGCATAGTCTGGTGCATATAAATCACTTGTACATCCATTAAAATACAATAATTTACTCTAGACTCCACTGAAATGCAATTGGCCCCCAATAAAAATAACATCTACGTGTCTTCAATCAACAAATAGACTTACATCCTGCTCAAGATGATTTTGGACTTCTCATATAATTCTCTGATTATTTATGAAAGTACTTACCAAATAAAAAAAATATGCTCAAAATTAGAGTTTATACTTAACTAGTAAAAGCAGAACCTTGAGGAAGAGAGAGAAGGTGGAATGAAATTTATGCTCAACAATGTTGGAGCAATTCGTCTTAAATTCTTCAGTTGGTGGTCTTCGGGTCTTCAAAACTTGGCGGTAAACTTGTCCATCACTGCTGGAAATCAAGGATTTAGAGGCGTTTAAAAAACGCTGCGATAGGTCCTAAAAACGCCGTCAAAACCTTTTGTGACGTTTGGCTCCAAACGCCGAAGACGCGGCCGTCGCTATAACTTTATGACGCTTTAGAAACGTCGCTACATGACTATAGGCGGCGTAAAAGTCCTACTAACGTTAACATGACGTCACCATGCTATTTAGCGACGTTTAAAACGCCGCCGTATCTCTTTTTAAAAGAAACCAGCCCTTGGTGTGATATTTAGCGACGTTTTTAGAAACGCCGCGATAGCCTTTTTTTTTTTTAAAAAAAATTTATGTAATTGAACTAAAAAATCCCTGTAATAAAATTGAAAAATGGCACTAATATAAAGTTGCTATGTTTAAAAGCCTTCCTATTACATTAATGTACATAAAAGTGAGTGGTGCAAGACTCCCAACTTAACATTGCCATTCACCCAACATACATATCCACAAGAAATGCCCAAAACCAGAGGAATTAAAACAAGCATATCATATGATCTCCACAGATACAAATTCTCAATTGAGTGCTGAAAAAAAAAAAAAAAAGTAAATTGGGAAGAAGTGCAGGAACAAATAGTTGTTTTCCCAACATGTTTACCGATTTCTCATTAAACAAATAGCAGCCAAAAAGGCCAAAAAGCGTGCCATTTTACCACTCCAAAAGAAAAGCAACAGGGGTCTCAATCATCCAACAACAATCTAATATAGAAGGCAATTAGAATTATCTTAAAATACAAATTGACTCTCTCTCTCTCTCTCTTGTAGAATATAAGTTCCAGAATAGGGCAGCGGAAAAATACAAAAATCCCTAAAAAGAACCCATTAATTCAACAAAAAAATCAGCTCCGACTGTTCCCAAAATAGCAGCAAATGTCCCAACAGTAAAACAAAGTCAAAAGCAACTTGCAAAGCACACATTAAACAAGATCCTCAACTTTCATATTGAACATGTAGAATCAATAAGGCCTATCCTTTTTTCTTTTTTCTTTTTCTTTTTTTTTTATTGTTCTTTTTCTTTTCTTTTTTGATTGCCAACAAAAAAGAATTGTAACTTAACCATGAGGTAAGGTTCTCCATTCAATATGGAAGGGTCAAACGGACAGAACCATGGACATTATAAATTAACCCACTTACAGAATTCATATGAAGACTCGTCAGGTCTACATACTAGACTCATAATGTTCTAACCAACTACACAATGGCTAATAAGAAAGACCTGACTAGGTCCATGACAAAATCAGGTTCCGTTTCAGTTGCAGCCAAATCACAAATACAAGAAATGAAATAGATTTAATTCCATGCCATATTTAAAAGCTTAATATATAAAACTATGTGGTTGATTTGGCTTACTCACTAATTTCCAACACCAAATCACATCATGCCTTAATAGAATTAGAAAAGTGAGAAATTAAAAACTAGTGATGTTTAGTACTTTTACCTTGTTAGTTCTTCTTCTTCTTCTTCTTCTTCCCTTTTTTTGAAAGGTGAACCTATATTTAATAAGGACAAATGTTGTGATTAATAAGATATTGTATTGTCAAAAAAGCTTTGATTAAATGATTGCTCACCTCTTGGGATGAAAATGCATGAGATTGTTGTTGATGTGACATTGGCCAAACAGTGGGACAACTACTAAGTGAATCGACAACCTATCATTGAATAAGAGGCTGAAGTTGTATAGTAGCTCTAGACAATTTAAAGTAATAACTAGTAAAAATAATGAAAATACTTGCTGCCTATGTACTGGGTTCAAGGGTGCAACAGGTGGTGCAACGGGCACGCCCGCAGCTTGCAATTGAGATTCCAAAATCTCAATTCGTGACTGAAAATCTGCACATACTCTCTTTAGTGTGTGTGTGTGTGTGTGCGCGCGCGCACGCGCGCGTGCGCCTACGAATTTGGATATAACTGACAAGAATTTTCCTCTTATTGTCTTCTTGTTTCTCTTAACGTTCAAGTTCTCAACTGTCTAATATACCTACGTTACCCATTCCCCCAATCCAACAGAAAATGGTAAAGACTAATTCTCTTAATCCACATATTATCTCAAACTACTGTGTCAGTCCATACCAAAAAAATTAAAACATTGTCAATTTGTTCATGCCCTAGTCAAAGAACCTATGACAAGAAAGCACACACGGGCAAAACAAAGAACAATCTCTATAATGTAAACTAAGTTTCATAACCAAAGGACTAAAAATAATAATATGCACGAATGAAAACATAGTGATAAGATTTTAAGGATGGAAGAGCAGTGCATGTCCTCAGTTCTATTATATATATCAATAAGAAACAAACAACACAACTATACGGGAGCAAGAGAAAAAAAGTTTAACCTTGGGATTTGTAACAATGACTCCAAATGCACTGAAAATATCATACAAAAGTTTCTCATCCACATCCTGCAAAGAAAATCAGAGCCAGGTTCGAAATTGAAAAACTGTGTCATAGGCATATAGTAGTTTACAAGGCATGAAAATACATTCGAGTGCATCAAATTTCTTACAGGATCGAGGTTTCCCACAAAAGGTTAGCTCCAACATCCAAGCTCTTTTTATCTTGATACGTCTGGAACCCAAAAACAAGAAGATAAAACTATTGATCAGATTTTAAATCTAATTCAAACAAAGGCTCTGAAAGTCAAACCATGAAATCATTAATGATGGCTCCTGTGGCAATATCCTAAGCATACGCATAAAGAAACAGAAAATGATGCATGACAAGGATAAACATTCACACCTTATTCACTCTTATTGGCTTCCCATAAAGTTTAATCATATTCAGAACTTTTATTGCCTGCATTGTGGATTTAAAAAATAATAGATAAAAAAAAAAAGAACTGATCATGCAGCCATGAGCAAGTAGGGAAAGCAAAACTCAAGAGAACAGTAAAATAAATACAAAGAGCATTAACTGATGAACAATAAAGAAAGTACAAATTAATGAAGCATAGCTTACACAATCTGCATCGTCCTCGCTTCGGAATTCCACAAAGCCATATCCTTGATGAAGGTTGGTGACTCTATCTTTGGGAACATACACATTTGCTAAAATGGAAAGGGAAAAGAACCACAATTAAGCTAGACCAAGTCTAACTTATAAAACAGAAAAGAGAGATACCCCAAAGATGGTACTGATTTTCAGAACTATCTAAAGACATCCTTCTGTTTTAGTATTCAAGGATGGTACTGATTTTCAGAACTATCTAAAGACATAAAGAGATATCAATGCAGCACACCAAGAATGTAGAACTCAGAAGTTAGAACAACTTAAGTCCATAGTTTTACCCATAAATATGACAAAATATGACCAAACCAAAATAGACTTCAGCTCCAAAACTGCAGTATAACCTTGAAACATAATCTTTATCCAACAAAAGGGAGACCAGCAAGTATTTGAATGGGCTAGCTTATGTATTTAAAACAATGATGAAAGATATATACAGCAGGAGAATATGTATCATATGAATTATCAACGATGCCCCCACTGATGGCTAAATGTTTTGATGATACTTATCAAAAACAAACATAGCCAAGTATTTAAATGTTGCTGATGGCTATGTACATCTCTCTTTTGCACACTATCTATTTTCTTTAAATAAGATTTAATAAAGAATTTTGGTTGAGGACACAATTACTAATAAATATGATTACCTATAGGTACCTACAAAATATGATTACCTTTGTTATTCCAGTATAAATATTGGTTAAGGACACAATTACTAATAATAAATTATTTCATAGCATTTTAGATATCGTGTGTAAGTTACATGTCAATGTTCGATCCAATTATGTAACGAATTATTAATATAATTTTCAAATTTATACAAATTGACAGTGCAATGTGACAAAATGTAATATATTTTAGTTAGAGGAAATATAATCATATTAAATGATAGTTCAAAGGAGTAAAAATGACAATAATAATCTAGTCAAGTTACCATAAAGTTCATATTAAGACATGAATAGCGGCCAAAAACATGAATCAGAATAAACAATTAGACATACCCCAAAGAGCAGCACTTTGAAATAGAGGTGGCACAGGAATGTCCTCGTCTGATTTGTTTATTCTTCTGGCCACATCAAAGTACAAAAAAAGAAGTGTAATTATCATTCTCAAGATAAAGCCAGAAAATCGTAAAAAGCTTGCGCAATTAAGGATCTATAAGCTAAAACACCAAAGATGCGACATAAAATTTTGAATAACACATAAAATTTGTAATTAAATCAACCTTTCCAAGAAGAATTTTAGATCCGACATTGCCGATAAAATCAGGATCTAAGTAGTATTTGCAAGAGTCATGCTGATAAGACATTCAAAGATGCAAGTAGCAAGATTTTCCTCCGAGAAAAAACAGCACTCTTAACTAATAAACACAAGCAACCACCAATATTTAAATGTTTTACACACCCAATCAAAATGAGGACCACTGTGGGCAAAAAAGAAGGGGAAAAAAAAATGTAATCGATGTACGTTTTGTCACGACCCGCTCCCCGTACCCAAGGTTAAGCATCGTGATGGCCAGTAACTGAGGTTACCTACGGCCAATTCTTAAACAAATCAAATAACGCGAGCAGAAGTAATATTTAAATAAGGGTACCAAAATAATCATTGGAGCTTCTATTTTTATTAAAAAATATATTGACCAAAAAGGCCGATATTTACATATAAATAATATCATAAAAAATACTGTGTGTGTCTATTTCGCAACCTCGTATCTAAGACTATCCAAAAGCTATTTCTGAATTGCATTGTTTCCTGAAAATTGGTAAACAACTATAAGCACATGGCAGAGTGAAAAATATTATACCAAGAGTATAAATGACACAAAATAACCATGGATAGTTAGTTAGGCCAAAACATTTAAGATAACTTAGTCGGAACAAATAATCCGTTAAGTAGCAAAACTGATATTATGTAAACAAATTATTTAAGTGGCAAAAGCTGAAATATAGAAATTATGTAAGTAAATGACCATAACCACAGTACAGAACAGAGGTCACAGGTGTGACAATCAGAATAGAGGTGCAGATTCAAGAGGTGGCTTGTACGGATTCTAGAGGGGGGCTCCCACAATAGTGTAGCAGTTAGCTCCGCACAACACTTTGGTCCGCACAGAACAGAGGTCAATGGATCCATGACAAATAGAGGACCACAAAGTGGTCAAACAGAAGCCAATGGTTATTTAAGTCCCCCAAGGCGTGGGACTCCCGTGGTGGTACTTACAAAACATAATTGTTTATAAGGTCATAGTCAAATATTCTATAAAATATAAACAAACATATCCATGAGTTTCCTTTTAAGCAAATAGGGTTCAGAAGATAAACCACGTAACTGAAACCTTTATAAAACATAACTTTTATTAAAAAACATAACTTGTATAAAACAGATTTTGGTAAGTTAAAACATACGTAAAATACATTTTAGTGACTCAAGGTATAATATAACTCACCTTAACTTTAATACCTTACTCTTTCTTTCCACTATCAAAGACCCTTTTAGCTCCCACTATTTTTTCATTCTTCCTCTCTTTTCTTTCTTTCATTTCTTCCTTCTCCTTTCCTTTCTTTTCTTCTTTCTTTTCTTTCTTTTCTGTTTTTCTTCTCGCCTAGGTGAACCCGCTTCTCCTTAAATAGGGAGGAGAAACCATTCCCTCGCCAACATGTGGCAAGGCGTCCCTTTCGCTAAGATTTAATTCATAATTATATAGATTCATTCTTATCCTTAATAGATATTTAAGATAATTACCCTTTGACCCAATATTTTAATATAATTATATAAATAATTTAATTTCTAATTAAATTACACTTTGTCGTATACCAACAGAAAATTAATTATTTATTCTAGTACCACACCTATTATTATTATTATTATTATTATTATTATTATTATTATTATTATTATTATTTATATTTATATTTTGACCCCTAAACATATACTAATTATATTGTTTTACAAAATTACACATAATAATATATAATAAATCATATATTTTCCGAACTGAGATTAAATAATATTAGTACAAATTCTACAGAATAATTAAAATCTGGGTTGTCACACGTTTCATTTAGTCAATCACTACCAGATGAGTGTTGCATAAGGACCTAGGAAATTTCCCATATCAATAATAACCAATGCAATCAACGACAGTTCCACTAACAAGGAACCTATACTTCACTTTCTTTTTCTTTTTTTCATACAAAGATGCAAAGAACACTAGATGTTAGCTAAAATGTGATTAGATGTTTAGAGATTACCTCATTCAGAACCTTGTGCAATATCATGGCAATGACTGTAGTTGGTCTATGTGACCTTGGTGTAGAGGTTAGTAATACTATATGCTAAAACATTTTTAACCAACTGAGGTTAGTAATGCTGTTATCTTCAATCATTTTAAATACTTAACCATATCGCAAATTAGTTATCCCATCAAATTCCTCGGTCCTCTGGCAGTTGGAATTACTAGCTCAAAGATCAATAATCAACCTAGAAATTCCATCAACTCACAATCTACTGAATTAAAATAGCTCAAAGATCAATAATCAAAGTAAGGATTCAATTGTCAAATTGCACTATTAGCTAAAAATTCAGGTGCAACATTGTGCTCAGAGTCTCAAATCAAGTATTATTCAATCATTTCCTCCTTCCTAATGCCAACATGTGTAGTTAAATACAACACAATTTTTTCAACTTTATCTCACTTCAGAGTATAAAAGTCACATCTGTATGATAAACACCCATTGAAATTTAAACTGCCTACCACAAAGATGGAAGTAATTTACCAATACAACAATACACAGATTCTCATCAACATCACGCTACTGGGTGATGAAGGGTTGGTGTGTTGGGAAAGATGAAAGGGTACTCTGTCATTACACAACAGTTTTTTACATTCAAGAATAGGAAAAGTACCTCAGTTCTAAGCCGCTTATTTAGAGCTTCATTCCACATATTTGCAGCATATGCTGGCTGCACTCTAGTCCACATAGACATGACAGAAATGACCTGTGAACAGAGCCTGCCAGTTAGAAATTTAGCAAAGTTCTCAACATCCTCGCATTTATTCACATGTAATGCAAATGAATGATGGTATCAACTACATAGAATTTTTTCGCTGGCAAAAATGAAACAGTGAAGATGACTGTCAAAGCACAAAAAAATAAAACGAACGAAAAAAGTGACTCCTAAAATCAATAATTCTGGTAAACTATGCATAGTACAAGTCATGATAGGCTGCTCATCCATTTGCCATTTGTTATTCTGGCAAACTATGCATGTGCACTTTCAACACACTATCCACATGTTACCTATGTAATGAAACCACTATAATTCCAAAGCAATGACCATAATAGAACCATATCACCAAATCCAATCAAACCAGAAGGCTTCTGAGCCAACCTTTTATGACAGATTTCTATAGAAGAATAAAAAGAAAAAGGATGAACACAATAATACATATTCCAGCTCTGTTTCTTCCTCCCAAGATTCAAATTTCAAAGTATGGTCTCGGGAAGAGAAATAATAATCCCAAGTAATCCTATAAGGTGTTGCAAAAACATACAGATCCATACAGGTCCATTTGTTACTGCCTCCCAAAAAAGTTTCACCTACATTTGTGTATGCTTTCCAAAGCTTGTGAAGGCTTTTTAAAACAAAACACACCCAGATAATGGCTAGATTTGTTGCAAGAGTGCTTGGTTTACACTTATTTTAGTTAAGCATCATTACTTGCTCCATTAATAAGCCTGTTATCCACCCAACCGATCGTTTTAAATTACCAGAATCAAAAGTCAGATCATACGTCCGAGTAGAAGACTTTAACAACTAAAAAGTTCCACATGCTTATATCTCCATGTCTAAAGTGAAACATGTTACTCATTTAAATCCAATATATTGTGTGGTATAATAGGTAGTTAAAATGTGCACATCCGAATGCACATAAAGGAAGTGTTGAGAGAGGGCCTGTGGAGTTTGTTGACATTTGGAAATAAGTACATAATTTTGGAAATAGGCATACACCAACCGCATGTAGGGATCCTCACATTCATTTGCCTGGTCTAGAAGGTAGGAGTATTCCATTAACTATCACAACAGTTTCACAATTTGGATCATGAAAGTTATAAAGAGTCATAAAATAAGCAGTAAACATATGCAAAGAAAATGAAACAAACCTCTGCCATTTTTTGAATCATTGTCATTGGCTCAAATATAAGGACTGGAAGTGTCACCATCGATGTCACATCTGACCCTATATACTTATGCATCATCTTCCAATAACTATCCCTTTCCTTCGAGAAAATAATGATTTCAGCATGCATAAAATAAAGAAATTTCAATGTAGGTGACTTTCAATAGCATGGTAACCTAAGATATACACAAGCAATCAAAAGAAAGAGAAAGTTCTTATGGAGACCATTGCCTCCTCTGTAATTGCAAATATCACCAATGATAACCTCTAGCCTATTTACCTAGAAAAATATGCGACTAGATATCTAACAAGGCAAATCCTCATACTGACAGAAAAATTGAACTTGCAATTATTCCACCACACACTGACAAAATAGTACTGTAAATTACCAAATTGGGATACTTGCGATCCCAGATACAGAGAATTATATATATGCTATTATAGTTGATATAGGTTGAAGTAATTTTTTTAGAACAAGACTTGTTTGTCAGGACTATAAACTCATGCCGTGGTGATGTTACAAAGCAACAAGCAATTCTACATTTAAGACAAATATACAAACCAGCTTACTTGCGGGCCAATATTTAATCTTCACAAAGCTTTTTATATATATATATATATATATAACGTTCTTTCTAAAATTTTGATAATGTAAAAATACTTTCAGTAAAAAAGCTTCACATCTTGAGAGAAAGAGAATAACACACAACTCACCTCCTGTTTCCATCTTCCTCCATGAGCTTCCTCTTCAGCATCATCTTTGCCTCCCTCAGGATTAATTACTTCCATCCTCTCATAACCAAGCATTCTGGATGCAAGAAGAAGAAAATAGGCATTCATTGAATCATTACAAACTAAGATTCTTGATACAAAACATCAATTGCTTAATAACCTACATGACGAAGATTAGAATGATGTCCCACATAGATTTCCATACAAAGAGATAAGACTTCAAATGCACAAGACATTCAAACCACCAATAATAGCCTCGTGTGAGTTACTAACAAGTTTACATGATGAAATAAAATTTTGAATGGTGTTGATCAAGTCTCTAAAAGTGAGCATATGACACATAAAGAATCAATTTATTGTATTATCATGAAATGCAGGAAGAAAAAGATGTATCCTTCATCTTCCCTCTTATACGGGCAGCAGAAAAAGATGAATGACCAACTGGAGCTATCAATTCACTATTTTTCTCCTTTTTACATGTCCTTAGGCTTCTTTAGTACACTTTTGCTGTAAGCATTTTCTAAATCAATTAACAATATATAACCCACAGAAGACACACAAGAAGTTTTGGTTCTCTCAAATAATGTTCTATTTTTTGAAATATTTCCTTCTGTTTCACATTCCAATTTTGTAATATTCTTATTTCATTTCAATGATGTTTTTGCTAATTTTTTCAATGGCAACTATAAAGAAAATGGAATAATAATAATCAAAACTCTACTAAAAATGTTAATCAAGGAAAGCCCTTACAAGTGGATCGGCATATTATACATATAATAAAGACCACTAGTTTTGGCCAAGAAAATGTGTCATATGCTAACCAAATTCAATGGATGATAACTCTAAAATATCACATTTATCAATTTCTTTTTCAGAATAGTTGCAAGTACTAACATGATCAATAGCTCTGAAGATCTCCTAGGTTCCTTCTATCAAATGTTAGAAGACAAGACAGTAATTATGTGATTTCAGAATAACTTGAATCTCAAATGAATGAATGCTAGAATTGAAATTACAGCAAAATCAAGCGCATGAAAAAAGAAAACAATCTAGATTTATATTCTTTAATATTTTTTTCCTAGTTTTCTTAGCAACCAAACAAAGATAAGGCAATGAAACAGATCATATACAACTCATCAGTGAAAAACAATTACTGAAACAGAGCACATACAACTCATCAATCACTGAGAGAGAGAGAGAGAGAGAGAGAGAGAGAGACGGGAAGGAGGAGCTTCAAAGAGAGAGAGAGAGAGTGGAGCTCACCTTAGTAGACGATGGTGCAGATGGTGGAGACCGATCTGAATCTCTGAATCTTTGCGATGAAATCACTGAGATGAATCTCTGAATCACTCTGATAAGGGTTTAGAGAGGGTTGAGAGAGATAGAGAGAAAGAGAGACAGTGAAGCTCACCTTCGTTGGTTCTCGCTACCTCGCTTTGAGATTTATTAGAAAGAGAGAGAGAGAGCTCCAGATTTGGGTCTTAGTTGTAGTTGAGTCTTAGATTCAAAATTAGGGTTTGAAAAGAGAGGGACACCAAGCGCGTGAGGCACAACACATTTAGAGGCATTTTTCATATCATAAAACGGTGTCGTTTTGTTAAATAAATAGGTGACGTTTTATAAAACGTCGTTAAATATTAAAAAAGTGACGTTTAAAAATGTATTGTTAAAAAAACGCCGCCTAAACCTTTTTTTCCTGTAGTGTATATAAAACATAAATTTGATGCTTCAAATCACGTTATTAAGTCGCTTTCCTAAAGACAATATTTGCACCCACAAAAAGGTGTGCAGGGGGTTACAGCAAATTTACCTCCAGGATACAATGAATCCTGATCTAAAGATCAAGTCTATTGGCGTCTGCACTGATGACAATAGATCAGAATACTCTTGATATAATCAAAAAAACCAAGACACTCATAATTAAATTTGCAGAACTTGATTACCAGTAAGAAAAGCAGAAATTTGCTTAAGAAACTCTTGATGCAGATCATTCTCACACCGAATAGATGCCTTGACTAATCACATCTGATCAAGATCGGCTGCCATCTCATCTGTACGATCGTGTGCATCTCTAATCAACGGCTATGATCAAATCATTCCAGATCGGACATATAACCGTTTGATCAGTTGGTTGACTCACTGCCAACGGATGCCACGTCACTGCCACATGGAGCTGACTGTATTCCACATCACCCGTGCCACGTTGGATCCACGTCATCGCTCCAACCTGTCCGATGCAAAAAGGAAAGCACCCTCATGGTGCCTTACGCCGATGCGTCCGTACTAAGTGCGCCATCAAACGCCACACAGCCCATGCCATGCGCGCGCACGCTTGTGAGTGTGCAGATGGTGCCATCCTTGCGATGTGAGTGCACGTACACTAGCATTCATCCCATAATACCATATTCAAAGGAATATTCCATGTAGCACTTTATTAAGTGCTCCATATTTTCCTCTCTTTCCAATGTGGGACAAAGCCTCAAGCTTATTTCATGCTTTCCAAAAAAAAGTATGGAAGGTTTTGAAAACACCCAAAAATAAACTATAAATTTGAAAACCCATTTTGAAAATTTCCCAACAAACAAGGCTATGACATATTTACTAAAAGAGTTCAAAAATGATCCATGAGAGGCCTAACCTGCCAAGACATCCAAAAACAAAAACAAATATCCACATGTCACAAATATCCTGACTGTTCTATCAATCAACAAAATGGGCTAACAGTCCTGCACTGTTCGAAATCGCTGACTCTATATTCATATATAAGCATGTTGTAAATGTTAAGATCACTAGTAATCAAGCTCAATCCACAACAGTTCAACTCATAACAGTCTAATCACAGGTCAAGCCACAGTACGTGGCTTCCTCTGCTAAGGCTCACAATTATGACCGCAAAGTTAGTTAGGCAGTTAGATTAATCATATCAAGAGGAAAGTTGTTAGAACTCTAGTTACGAGTAACCTCATTAGTTAGCTATTTACTCTCTCTCACACATTGTATAAATACTGTGCAGTATCAGTTGAAGTTGTATGTAGAAAAACACCAAGATTTTCTTCAGTAAAAACAAAGCAACAAATTTTCAAATTTTTAGAACACCATGTCATAAAAGGCTTCAAGATATATCAAACTCCTCTTCAGTAGACACCAAAGCCATTCAACTTTCTCCAAACTTTGTTGCAGAAACTTCATTTCCGACTTGCCACTAATGTTAAAAGTTACTGTATTTTAGTAAGGTGTAATTGTTTGTTATTTGTAGCTACCAGTCTATGATAATAGTTTTGATCCGCACATTATCAAAGACTTTCACATTAATGCAAGCACATACTTTTAATCACATCACAAACAAGTTGTCAAAAAAAAAAAAAAATGTTTGGTTAGAGTTTTCCAAAAACACTTTTCAGAAAATTCTACTTTCTCTTTTTCCATATTTTTTTGTTTTTACTAATTTTTTTAAAAAAATGTTAGACATACTTAACATAAATATACCTAAAAAGTAAAAAAATTGTGAAAAAAACTTTTTAAAATTTCACTAAATACCAAGAATACAAAAAAATATATGAGAATTCAATACATTTTTTTTGTATTTTTATGTATTTATTAATTTTTTTAAATATTTTTTCACAATTTTTTTACTTTTTAGATGCATCTAAGTAAGGTGCATCTAAAAAAAAAATGTTTAAAATTTTAAAAATATTCACTAAAAACAAAAAAGCATGAAAACCAAAAAACTCAATTTTCAAAAAATTTAATCCAAAAAACTCAAACTAAATACTATTGATAGGTGTTGTTATCCTTTTTGTTAAATAAAAATAAATAAAATGAAGCACTGTAATTATTTGCTAATGTGATCGAAGGTGTTACAAGCTCCAAAACTGCCACAGCTTGCAAGCAATTCCTGGCAAATGTTTCATTGTACCCTTTAAAATATAATTGTAGGATTCATATTGCTAAAACACAGAAGGCATTGGTGGTTGGAGCAGTTTTCTCGTAGATAAATTGCAGGCATACTAAGATCATAACTTTTTGATGTAATTTGAGCTGAAGCAACTTGGATGTTCCTTGCATTCATCAAGTAAAATTGGTAGCCCAATGCACCCATCAACTAAAACCAAAAAAGTCTAGTAACTTCAAAAATAAACTAGCCTGACCCTTGAAACCCAAAGCAAAATAATCCATATTACACAAATGAATGAACTAAGAACCTGGTGAAGTCAACTAACACTAGCTATACTACACAAAACACTAAAGCACTTGCAGTTTGTTATTCCCAATTTTAAGGCCTCAAGGCAATTTCCAGCCCTAGGGGCACTATTATCAAAGACAAGGTGGTCTGCGCCCACAGGGTTATCAAGGACAGCGGCAGCAAGTGCCATAGATGGGTTATCGTCCTCTCATACCTCAATTGGAGGGACGCCCACCTATCAAAACAATAGCACCTCAACCGATCAATAAGAAGTGTTTTGGGTGTCAGCAGTTAAGAGATATAGTCAAGGATTGCCTTCAGAAATAGCAGGTGCGACAGGGTCAAACAGTTCCAACTAGGGCATTTGCAGTGATACGAGGAAATTACAAAGTGCAAGGTATCTTTAATCTTTTTTTGGAACCTATTAGAGTACTTTTTGATACTGGTGCCTCTCATTCTTTCATATATAGACAGTTTGTAGAAAAAGAATAACTTGTAACTACTTCCTTGTTTAGACGTATTTGTGTTTAGACCCCTTTAGGAGGGGCAGTTACTCTTTATGAGATATGTAAAGATTTTAAAATTGACTTTGCTGGAAGAGTCTTATATATGGACTTAATTGTGTTAGGGTTTGAGGGGTTTGTAATTATTTTGGGTATGAATTGGCTATGAAAACACTTTGTGACTGTAGATTGTGCTGGGAGGGCTGTGAATACAGATATTCCTGATATGCCACAGCTTACCCACACTCATAGCAATGGAGGAGAGTCGGTGATGACGAATTTTTTGTGCTTGGTAGAAATCCTTAAGCAGGATATTAGTGAGGTAAATGTGATACGTGAGTTTGAGGATGTATTTCAAAAGATGCCTGGACTTCCATCTCGACAAGTAGTAGAATTTCGCATTGCCTCAGTGTCAAAAACTCTACCAATTTCTAAGGCGGCATACAGAATGGCGCCTAAAGAGCTTGTGGAGATAAAGAAGCAGCCAGAAGAGATGCTTTAGAAAGGGTTCATACATTCAAGTAACTCCCCATGGGGAGCACCTGCGATCTTTCTCTCCAAGAAAGATGGCACTCTCCGCATGTGCATAGATTACAGAGAGCTAAACAAGGTGACTATCAAGAACAAGCGTCCACTACCTAGAATTGATGACTTGTTTGATCAGTTGAAGGGGGCAATCGTGTTCTCTCAATTTGATTTTAGAACAGGTTACCATCAAATGGGTGTGTCAGATGAAAGTATACCGCTTACTGTTTTTCAAACTCGGTATGGGTTGTACGAATTTCCTGTAATGCCTTTTGGTTTGACAAATGATCCTACCTATTTCATGGGCTTAATGAACATAATTTTTCAACCGTATCTAGATAAGTTTGTGATTATCTTTCATAGATGATATCCTGGTGTATTCTAAGAATGAGGAAGAGCACAGAGAACACTTGAAAGTCGTGTTGCAGACTTTGACGGAGTAGCAGTTATACGCTAAGTTCAGTAAGTGTCACTTTTGGGAGAAAGAAGTTTAGTTTTTGGGACATGTTATGCCCAATCAGGGGATAGTGGTAGATCTTGAAAAAGTTGTTGCAGTCAGAGGTAAGGAGTTTTTTAGGCTAGCTGGTTATTACAAAAGATTTATAGAGAAGTTTTCCACTATTGCAGCATCCATGACCAAGTTAACCAGCAAGAATCTGAAACAGATGATTGTGAGACAGCTTTCCAGGAGTTAAAGCAGCGTTTGACTATAGCTCCAGTGTTAACTATACCAGTACAAGGGGAAAAATTAGTAGTATTTACTGATGCGAGTGGAATTGATTTGGGATGTGTGTTAATGCAGCATCAGAAGGTTGTATCTTATGCCTCACGATGGTTAAAACGTCATGAGAGACGATACCCTACTCATGACTTAAAGCTACCAGCAGTTGTTTTTGCGTTGAAAGTGTGGTGACACTACTTGTTTAAGGAGTGTTTTGAGTTATACACAAATCACAAGAGCCTTAAATATCTTTTTTCTCAAAAAGAGTTGAACATAAGGCAACATAGGTGGGTTGAATTCATCAACAATTATGATTTCGAGATCCTTTACCACCTAGGGAAATGAAATGTGGTCGCAGATGCACTTAGTCAACAACATGGGATTATAGCTTCTTTAATGATTCAGGAATAGAAGTCCTTGGAGTTAGTTTCGATGCATGATGTTCAACCAATAGAGAGTGTCGAGAGGGCATACATTGGTAGTTTGACCATACAGCCAATGTTACTAGGTAAAGTTCATCAAATGCAGTATTTAGATGGGTTTCTCGTCAACAAGCTCGATGACCTTGTAGTGGTTTTGATCGATGATTGTCCTACTGATTGGTCTGTGGACTCAGAGGGGGGATTACGATTCAGGGGCAGGTTGTGTGTACCTAACATTGTTGAATTGAGGAAAGAGATTATGGATGATGCCCATAGGTCCCGATATACTATTCACCCTGGTGGGACTAAGATGTATTATGACCTAAAGAGGACGTTTTAGTTGGAAGGTATGAATAAGGACACGAGAGAGTATGTTTCTCGATGTTATGTGTGTCAACAGGTTAAGCCAGAACACCAACTATCATTTGGACTTTTGCAGCCTCTCAAGATCCCTACTTGGAAATGGGAGTACATCTCTATGGTCTTTTTACATGGATTGTCGCGGTCTAAGCGAGGCAATGAATCTATTTGGATGATAGCGGATCAACTTACGAAGTCTGCTCATTTCATTCCTATTAGTGTTCACCAAACTACGGATAAACTGGCTAGGCTATATATTCAGAAGGTAGTGTGACTTCATGGTGCGTTAGTTTCTATAGCTTCGAATCATGATCCGGTGTTTGTGGCAGAGTTTTCAGCATGCTTTGAGTGCTAGGTTAGACCTGAGCACGACTTATCATCCTTAGACGGATGGGTAAACTGAGCGGGTAAATCAGATTTTGAAGGATATGTTGAGAGCTTATGTCCTTGATCTTAATGGTAGTTGGGAAGAACACTCGTCATTGGTGAAGTTTGCTTATAATAATAGCTATCACTCAAGTATCGAGATGGCACCTTTTGAGGCTTTGTATGGAAGGCCATGTCGATCACCTGCTTGTTGGATGGAGGTAAGAGATGCGCCGTTGTTAGGGCCTGAGTTGGTGAGAAAGACCATAGAGAAGGTGAACATTATTTGAGAACGTATTAAGACTGCACAGAGTTGTCAGAAGAGTTACGCTAATAGAAAACGTAAGGAGGTTGAGTTGAATGTTGGAGATTTTGTGTTTTTAAAGGTTTCACCAATAAAGGGTATCATACGGTTTGAAAAGAAGGGAAAGTTTGTACCTAGATTTGTGGGACCATACAAGATCACTGAGAGGATTGGTAATATGGCTTCCAAATTAGCCCTATCACCTACTTTAGTTATGATTCACAACGTGTTCCATGTATCTTTATTGCGAAAGTGTGTGCAAGATCCATCCCAAGTAGTATCACTAGAGGTGTTGGAGATTAGTGACGATCTAACATATGTGGTGCGACCAGTTACTATTCTAGACTGGGATGTAAAGTAGTTGTGGCGCAAGAAAGTGAACTTGGTGAAAGTGCAATGGAGCGAGGATGAAAATGGTATCACTTGGGAATTGGAAGAGAAAGTTCAATGTATGCACCCGAAGCTTTTTGCTTAGTACTCTCTCTTATCAAATCTCGAGACAAGATTTTTTTGAGGTGGGTATATTGTAATGACCTAAATTTTTCTTAAATCATTATTTATTATTATTAATTTTAAATCTAAAATAAATTTATGATGAAAGTCTTTAATTTAGAGACAAGATTTATTATTAAAAAAATAATAGGGGACAAATTAGTTAGTATATTTTGATCTAGTAATAGTTACATTTTATTTACATTAATGGAGAGAGAAAATAAATAAATAAAAAAAAGATAATAATTTAGAGCCTTTGTTTAGATATATATATATATATATATAGGAACCCTAGATGGCCTAATACAACATATAATAGTAGCAGCCACGAGGAGAGAGAGGAGAGAATAAAAAAAAAGATTATGGCTTTATTTTGGTGGCTTCATTAATTCTCCAAGTATTTCTTTGATCTTCAAAAAAAAAAAAAAATTGTGAGTGCAAAACTCATTTTCCCTGATTTATGTTTATTTCGTTGTTTTTATTTATATATTTTTATTTATTTCATGTTGGTTTGATATTGTACTTGCATGTAGATGATGGATTGATTTTAATTATTTTGATTAGTTGTGTATGCAATGCTTAGGGTTTTTATATATATTTATTTTATGAATGTAATCACAGTCATAGATATATGAAATTAAAATAAATTAGGCACTCACAGATAAATTCAAAATACTTCACCATTACTCAATGAATTGTTATTTTATTTGAGTGGTGGTGAGCAAAAATGTATAAAAACAAAAAGTGAGGATTATGAGATTTGTTTGAATGCCTTAGGTTCGGCATTGTAATGTTTGTTCTCATGAGTAGATGAGGGGTTGTGTGTATATATATATATTGCTGTCTCATTCTCAGGAGTAGACAAGTGCTTTGATTTACACTTGTACATATATGTTATCTGTCCGAGGAGTGTGGGTCAAACTCGGAACGATATCCCCATGCAAGTTTGGTTTCAGAGCAGTGTTAGGTATATGAGAGGCACATGAGATATATATGTAGGCTGGAAGTGAAGGGCTGAAGTGGTGGAGTTAAGGTACAAAGAATTAAATATGAGCTTATTGGTATAGTTTAAATTGTATTGATTTGTACATCTTAAAAAATAGTAAATGACCTCGATAAATTACGAAATTTGGGCAGATGCATGTATACGTAATTTTAGACAACTTTTGTATTTTAACTTTTTACTAAAAAGATCAATTAGAACTTGTAATCGGATGATCTTGATTACAATAGTCTTTGTTCATTTTAGCAATGCAGATTTTAGATGTTATTTTAACCCACGAAACGAGCTCATTTTCATTGATTTCACATAAACTAAAGTAAAATATTATTCTGAACACTTTTCATGTTTGAACATTTCCGAACAAAATCATCGTAGAGCATTTTCTTTTAGTTTTCAACTTCAGGTTTTTCGGTCGAATTTCGTCTAGGTTTTTTATCAAGTTTTTCTCTCAACCTATTCAGTTTGTACTAAATCCTTCCACATTGTCCTTTAGGAAATTTGATTATGTACAACTTTTGTTCTTTGAGTTTTGGTCAATTTGAATGATTTAAGCATGAAGCAGTGCATTTTTATATTTCTTCAGTAATATACTTATGATTAAATTGTTTTGACTTTATTTTTTGCAGAATGGTAAGACTTACTAACGTTTTATGTAGGGCTAACCCACCATAATTTTATTTTTATATTTATTTTTATTGTCTTTTTATACTCAATTTATATTTAGTTGTGTATTGGAAAAAAACTAGATGCCACCGTATCTCAAAAAACTACCCCTTCGTCTTGGTATGGGTAAAACTGCTTGTCTTGTCCCGTAACAAGAATTAAATGTACTTTTGTTTGTGTTTTGTGGACATGTGGTTGTCAAATATTGTACTCATACTAATATACTTGTATACTGACCTATTTTGTCTTTTGGTATCTCGGGTGCATCTGTTTGAGCGCAGCCGAGTTTCTTTTGCAAGATTAGTTAGGATTACGGTAGTAACGAGAAATAACTATTGTTGTAGGAGATGTCTCTTGAACTTCTTTTGTTTTCTAGAGTTTAGGGTTGATAGTAGTTTATTTGTTTATTTGTTTATTTATTTTATGACCTTAGTATTTTGATAATTTGGCATTGTGAGTTATTTTCTAAATTTACATTATTTAAATTGTTTTGACTATTTGTTGCTACTTTAATGTTGGAGGAATTATATAGTTATGAATTCATGATGGATAGTTTGGTTGGCGTTTGTTATTTTTATTTTTTTTTATCCCTTATAATTTTTTTTTGAACATTGAAATTTACTTAAACCAGATTGAGACGAAAACATTTACATTTTGTTTCACCCTTAAGATTTGGATGATGGAATATTGATTGCGATTTAGTCATAATTTAATATTTAATTGTCCAAATTTTGGGGCATGACAATCTGGTTAAGGGGTGTGGTTATGGTTATGATGTTGGCCTGTGTATCCTTAGTGAAAGTCTAGAAAGCTGCGCGGTTAGGTGTCATTCCTTCCGTTCAGTATCGGTAAAATGGCTTTGGTAGCCTCCTGGCAGACACGTACCTAAAGATTCCTAGTGTTTTGTATCCACTATCTTGTTTTCTGCTATAAAATGATTATTTTCATGAATTGATTTATAATCTGGCATTGTATTGTTTTAAAATGGAAAATGAAAAATGTTTGACAAATGGCATGCATATGTATTCACCTTATAATTTTGCTAAGATTCATATACTGTGTTAGAGTATCTCTATTGGGTTTTGACTCACCCTATGTGGAAAATAACTTTTAGATGATGATGATGTGCCTCCACGAAGGATGTAGCTTGGGAAGACTTGAAGCTAAGGGTTTCAATTTTTTATTTTATTTTATTTTTTTTATGTAATTATTTTTGTTTAAGAATTGAGTTTTGCCTGCATTGAGTTAAACTCATTTTGCTATATCCAAGCATTGACTTGGAATGTTGTAGTCATTAGGGCATATAACTATTTGGTTTTCCTTTTTCTTTAATTCATGTATCCATGTCATATGTTATAGATTCAAAATTTAAGATTTATAAATGTATATTGCATATGCCATCTTTTGTATTAATCAAAGTTATGAATAAAATAGAAGATATGATGTTATTGATCATTTATAGGCAATGTTATGAGTTGAGTTATTATTTATTTTGGAACGTTACTACTTAGTTACTTTTTATTTATTTTAAATTTTTATTAAATATATTTGATATTATTCTCATTTTAAAAGTATATTTTCAATGATATTAATTTTATAAAAATTAAAATTTTATATTAAAAATTAAATATATTATTAAAATAAAATAAAAAAGATTAAAATAGTTTTTAAAATTTTGTATTAGAAATGTGAGAGAATGGGTGTTTGGAAATTTGTTATTTTAGTAGGTTTTTTTAGTTTTTGATTATTTTAGGATGTTAAATTTTTGTGTTTGGAAAGATAGTTGGTTTTTTTTTTTTTTTTTTTTTTTTTTTTTTTTTGTAGTTGGATGTAATGTTTGTGGAAAAAAAAAGTGAAATGATTATGAATTTGATGTGATATTTTTTCTAAATTTGTTTCTTAATTAATTTTTCTTTTAGTGTTTTTTTAGCCAAAAAAAAAAAAACACTTTCCAAACAAGATAAAGGTGCTGTTTGGTGTAGCTGTTAAAACAGATTATAGATTATAATTTAACAGATTATAGATTATAACTTTAATTAGAAGCTGTTAATCTGTTTGATATAACTGTTGGATTATAAATTGAAGTTGTTGAGTAGTGTTTGTTAAATAAGCTGTGAAGTACCTTTTTCAATTAACTTTTATTTTTTATTATTCACTATTTGTCTACATTTCTTATAAAAAATAATAATAATATTTTGTAGTCCATTTGGGTTTTTTTTTAATTTTTAAAAAATAAAAAATAAAAAATTTAAGAGTATAACCGTGAATTAACATGTCCACAGCAAAAGCTGATAATTAAAAGTAAGGGCTGGACAATTTCTCAAAATCAACTTTTTTGACTTAAAATAAGTTGTTAGAATCAGAAACTATTTGAAATAAGTTTAACCAAACAGTCCTTGGTGTTTGGCAAGTGGGTTGGGGCTAAAATAGCCACAAAAGACAAAACAGGCTATTTTAGCCACAACAAACAAAACATCACATCCAACCCATAATCATTACACTCTTCTCTCACAAAAAAAAGTCAAAAAGTCAAAAAGTCAAAAAGTCAAAAAGCCAAAAAGTCCTTCCCAAACCAAGCTTTTTAGCCCAGGCTAAAATAGCCAAAAAAGTCAAAAAGCCAAAAAACCAACCCACTTCCCAAACGGAGGCCAAATAACTTTTTAAAAATCAAAAACTTATAAATTGATTCAAAAAAATCTCACCAAACACCCAAAGAAAGAGAAAGGAGGGAGGTGTGCATGTGAGAGAGAGAGAGAGAGAGAGAGTGTGTGTCAGGGAGGGAGGGAGGGAGGGAGGGAGCGCGTCAGGTAAAAAGGGTATGAAAGTGTGTTTTGAATTTATTTATTTGGTTTAAAGAAATAAATCTAGCCACCAAAGAGGCTGGAGAGGATCCAGACAGGGCCGGCCTGGGCATAGCCATCATGCCATGATTTAGGCCTCCTTAAAATTCGTTTAAAAAACGAGTCATGTGTTATTCTAATTTTGTATAATATATTAAGTATATTTTAAATTTGAAAAAAATTAAAAAGTCTAAATTAATCTAAAATAAATTGGCAATTAAAAAATTAAAAAACCCATTCAAAATTAAAATGATCTATTCTCTCTCCCTATCTAATTCTTAATCCTAACTCTTGATTCAATTTTCACAAAAATTTGAGAGAAAAGACACAACAGAGCACTAGCGAATTTCTCATGAATTCGAAGCAGCAACACAACACAGGTAGGTCTTTTTTCTATTTAATTAATTAAATATTTATCTTGTCTTTTGCTCAATTATTATTATAATATTAGTATTTATTCAAATCTGCATCATTAAGAAAAATTAGTCTTTTTATATGTGCTAAATTTTTCGTTGAATAAAAAAAAATGAAAAATCCTAAATAATTTAGTGATAAGGCCTTGTTTGGCATGATCTAAAAAAATTAAAAAGTCAAAAAGTCACTATCCTATTTAAGGTTAAGTTTGGCAAGTTGAAAAAAAGCCAAAAAGTTACTTAAAAAGTTAAAAAGTTATCACTATTCACCAAAAGTCAAAAATTACGGCTGCACAATTCCCAATTCTAATTTTTCCCCACACACTAATTTATACCATTTTTAAATACATATTTTTCTATAAAAAGTCAAAAAGTTAACCCAAACAACTATATTTTTTTCCTTAACCTTTTAGTTTAAAAAATAAAAAAGTACACTTATTTAAGACATCCCAAACAATCCTTAAGTCACATCATCTTATTTAAGTCACATCACCTCTCTAACACATCACTTCAAATTCAAACCATACTCAATTCATATTTCATAAAAAATCAAAAAATATATTTATTTACATCATTCTAAACTACCTTTTATTAGTTGATTATCCACTTTAAATCTCAGAACCGGCCTAGATCCAGACTTTGCTTTGACTTCTTCTCTTCTCTCTCTCTCTCTCTCTCTCTCTCTATAAAGTCGTATTCATTTCGGTCTCAATGAAAGTCCACCCAGTTGGTCGGGGGTGTGGGCTCAAATGAGCTTGTGAGCAGTTGGGCGAGTTCAATACTAGAACAGACGTACTGCAAATTCATAATTTTTTATTTAAAAATAATAATTAATAGTTCAAAATTTTGTGGATATATCAATGTTAAAATTTTGTAATATAATGAAGGACCTATCATATACATGTTTTTAGATATGCATATAAAAGTATATTTTCATTATGTTTAGGATTGATTTTTTTAATAACTTTTTTTTTTGTGATTTTTTTTCTTTTTTAGTAAATATGTTTTTAATATTTTTCAATTTTTTTTTTTATACTATTAACTTCTACTCAATTAGATTGACTAGAAAAATTAAAAAAAAAAATACAAAATTTTGAAAAAAGAATACTAACAAAGATAAAAGAAAATCAAAAACAATTTTTATTTTTTGACATTTTTTTGTCCACAGTGATTTGTTTTCAAAATTTTATTTTAGAACTTATTAGATCCTTTTACACGTTTTCTCACTTACCAAGTCTCAGCTTGTCTGTTCATCAAGGTCAACTTGTCTGCAAAATGGCTCCTTGTACAACTTTTCTCCATTTACGTTCTCTCTCTCTCTCTCTCTCTCTCTCTCTCTCTAGACTATATATATACTTCTCTCCGGGATGAAGATTCTGTAGTCATCAAGGAAAAAAGAAAACAAAATGGCTTTGATTTCCAAAATGTGCATGACCAAGCTCTTTCTTGTAGCAACACTACATTTTATTTCACTCTCTTCCTCTACCAAGTTCCAAGCACATGCACGGTAACTTTTCTTCTATTATTAGTATTATTATTATTTCATTTTCTAAATGAAGCTATACAAAATTTATTTAAAATATATATATTTGTAATTTGTTTGCAATTTGCAGTGGGCGACAATTTCTTTTTATCGACGCCGTATTTGCATCCCCAGATTTATACAAATGGATGGCGGGAAAAGGAGTCGACTGGGCGATGAATCAATTGCCTAAAATGACGGATAATCCTAACGCCAAAGACTTTCTATACAATATGCGAGACGGTTATAAAGCCGGGAAGAAGCTCAATGAATATTGGTGTTGGTGCTCATGGGTTTGGTGGCTTCACGGTGGTTGGTCTGCTGGTTGTGCTCCTTTCAATCACAGCTTATTAAGTGGGTCTTTGAAATGTTGTTAAAAACTTAATATTCACTTTGTCTAGATTTAATTTTTTAGAAATTAAATTTTTTATTTTTCGTGCTGGCGGTGTAATTGGTGGTGCTGATGTTGGTGCTCATGAGTTTGGTGGCTTCAAGGTGGTTGGCCTGCTGGTTGTGCTCCTTGTAATCACGGCTCATTAAGCTTCCGTTTGGGAAGTGGGCTAGTTTTTTGATTTTTTTGACTATTTTAGCTTAGGTTAAAAAACTTGGTTTGAGAAGGGTTTTTTGGTTTTTTTAAATTTTTTTGTGAGAGAAGAGTTTAATGATTACGGGTTAGATGTGATGTTTTGTTTATTGCGGCTAAAATAACATATTTTGTCTTTTGTGTCTAAAATAATCCCAAACCTCCTTATCAAACGGATGAGTGTTTGAAATGTCGTTAAAAAAATAATATAATTTTTTAGAAATTAGGTTTTTTATTTTTCATATTTTTTTATTTTTACAGATTATTTTTAAAATTTTAAATAATTTTTTTTAGACACAATTTACCTAACTATATCTAATATGTAAAATATTTATAAAAAAAATATTTTAAAAAATTAATAAATACATAAGAATACAAAAATGTATTGAGTTTTTGTATTTTATTTGTATTTTTGGTATTTAGTAATTTTTTTTCACAAATATTATAATTTTTAAGTGTATTTATATTAGGTGTATTTAAAAATTTTAAAAAAAATTACTTAAAATATTAAAAAAATTTAATGAAAATAAAAAAAAATACAAAAAATTTAAATTTTCTAAAAAGTGAGACCAAATGTTTCTGAATTTCTTTGTTTTTAGTATGTGTTTTCAAAATTATATCAATTTATTTTTGTTTTTCGGTTCGTTTTATCGGGAAGGTCTAAAGAAATATAAAGAAGCAACAAAAATTACAAGTAAGCCAATAAATTTTTTTTTATAACTAAAAACGAATACAAGTTAAAAAAATAAGTAAAAATTAAATAAATCTCAAACACCCCTAATGGTGGCTATATATGCAACTATTACTGTGGTGGAGCCGTGGTAATTAGAAATGCAGGCGACATTTTAGAATTATTATATTTTTATTTTTATTGTATTAAATGATATTTTATTTTAATATAGAATATATGAATAAATTTCTTAAAATGTATTGATTTGATTTTTAATTATGGATTTTGATTTTATTTTATTTTTCCATTAATTCAGGATTTTATAACTGATCTGTTATATAAAAACCAAATATTGTAATGGTGAAAGACACCTTTTGCTGAATTATTAATAAATTATATAGTTTTCTTAAAGTGAAAATTAGTGAAACATCCCTCTCTAATTTTGTGTAGTAAGAAAAATGTCTAAAATGTTTAATTTTATTAGTTAAGTTCCCTCGATAAAATTTCTCTATAATCATAATAAAGAAATTTTAAAATTTCTCAGTGAAATCAGTGCAATTTCTGTGTGAAAATTAAATTTCTCTGTGTCGGGACCGAAATTTTTCTGAGTCGGACAAAATTTTTTTGAGTCGAATTTTTTTCTGTAAAAATGTTGAGTGACCTTAACTACTATAAAAATATTATATATCTTTTATCTTATAAAATCTTAATATCAAACACCTTAAAAATAATTCTCTTTTTTTTTTTTTCTTTTTTTTAATGTTTGTTGTTGTGCTTATTATTTATTCAATACAAGTCTTCCTACATCACTGTGGTTGTAGTCTATATCACATTGACTCCGGTTTGAGTATTGAAGTATGAGTACGTATTTAAATGTCAAATTTTCATAAATTTTTAAATTTTTAGATACTGGAGTTTGTATCTAAAATAAATAAGGTACGGATATAAAGCCCTGTTATTAACACATATATTACATATTATATAATATTTTAAAATAAGATGTTATATATTATGCAATAATGTGTTTGAAATTGAATAAAAGTTTAAAAAATATGAAATTTTTATTTGTCATCTATGTCAGAGGTTAAATATTTATTTCTAGTAAATGTGAGATTTTTATTCTTCAAACATTGTAAAAAGTTAAAAAAATTCAAGTGTCTAAATTAAATACAAATATTAGACATATATTCACTCTTATTCTTATCATATCTAATGGCCACAAATACTCAGAAAAAACAGGAGTACAAATAATATAGGTTTTAGTATACACAGATAATGAATGAAAATAGTTTTTTTTTCTTTTTTTAAGAAAAAAGGAATATTTTTTTGAGGCATTTGGTTGGTGGTTTTATTCTAAAATTTTATTTGAGCTTGGGTACTACGGTCAAGCAATATTTTAAATAGTGATCTTATAAATTGTTTAGTTCTCACTTTTTTTTTTTTTGTGTGTGAACATGAAGGTTATATTATAGTGTGAATTACATAAAAGATCAAGTATAAATGCACGTGTGTTATGTGTTAAGGGATAAATGTGTATTTTCTCATAATGTTGAAATTACTAAACATAACACTTTAAAAAAAAAAAAAAAAAACTTATTTAGTGTACTTTTCCTAAACATAACACTCTAATGTAATACTCTGAAAACATAACACTCCAATATAACATAATAAAAAACTCTGTAGTATATATATATTTTTTTCCAAACATAATATTCTACTGTAACATATTAAAAAACTCTTTATTGTACTTTTCTCAAATGTAACAACGTAACATTCCAAAAAAACCTCCCTAATGTACTTTTTCCAAACATAACACTCCAAATGTAACACAGTAAAAAACTCCACAATATACTTTTCTCAAACGTAACAATGTAACATTTAAAAAAAAAAAAAAAATTCCTTATTGTGTTTTTCTTTAACGTAACACTCAAATTAATGTTACACACAAAAGCTGTTTAGTGTATTTTTCAAAATGTAGCACTCTAATGTAACACTTTAATGTAATACTAAAAAATCACACCAATAAAAATGTAAATTTCTACGCTCAACAACTAACACTTCAACTACCAATCCTTCCAATAAGAATTTTCTACACCTCTCCTTTCTATTCCAATCCAAAAAACCAATCAAAAAAATTAGAAAAATGAATCACAAAAGAATATTCACTTAAACTCAAATGGTACTAAATGAGAGGGTAATTTTTGGTGAAAATTGGGCCGAGCTATGAGATGGACTTTATGGCACAAAGTACGAAGGACTGGGTAAAAAGGGCAGAGAAGTTACTCCGGCCCAAGAGAGATAAAGTTACTCTGGCCAAAAGAGATGAAGTTACTTCGGCTCAGGAATTGTAAAGCTACTTCGGTCCGGAAGCAACTTGAAGTTAGACCGGTCTTTGAGTTATACCGGTCTTGGAGTTATACCGGTCGCGAATCGTTGGTTCGGTCTAAACCGTACCAAGAGTTCTACACGGAAAGCCGAGATAGGAAAAAGTAAACGGAAGAACCGAACTAAGGATAGTTCGGCCTACTTTGTGGCTCAGCATAGCCAGTTTTACTTCGGTCAAATGGTAGTTCGGCCATGGTAGAAACCATCCCACTTGGTTTAAGCAGTGGGGGAGGGTGTAAAAGGATAAGTATTATCCTGTAGGAGTATGAATCCTAGGAGGACTCTGCATGGAGGAATAAAAGTCCTACTAGGATTGTGCCACTCGAAACCTATAAAAGCTCACAAACATCACCTTGGAGGAGGTAACACAAAAATACAACATACAATTTTGCTTTCTAAATACATTGAGCTTTGTCTATTTGTCAAGTTTGCTGACTTAGGCATCGGAGAGGTTTTCGACACACACCCGCCGGCTAGCTCACGTTTGTGTTTTCAGGTGACAAAGCGACGTCGTACGGAGGAGCGTGGACTTAAGTCAACAGGATTATACGAGGAGAATTATTTCTTTCCCGTACAATTGGCGCCGTCTGTGGGAAGAACAGACAGAACAAAACCTCTTGATTAAAGCTTCTCCCCTTTACAATCAATGGCACACATTGAAGAATTGCCGCAGTCCGCCGTCGACGGACTAACTCCAGATGGGGGCGCAAGGCGTGAAGGATTACCTTCTGTCCCTCCCATGGCAGACTTGGAGCCCCAACGACATAACTCCAGGAAGGATGCTAGGGGAAGGCGAAATAACAGCCCCCATCGCTCTCGTTCACAAAGTCCTGACAGGCAAAGATGGAGGATTGACCCTCAAGCTCTGGAAGACCGCGTGAAAGAGCAAGATGAATTGATAAGAAAGATGACGGCGGACATGGAGGCCTTGAAACGCCAGATGACGAAAAAAGAAGTGGCGACAGGAGAGGGGCGCAAAAACAAGACGCCCCCTCGTCACTCAGAAAATCGTAGTAGGAATACTACACCCTCACAATGAGAGAGTAGAAGCCTCAGGACAGACGATACTCAATCATGGTCTTCCAGAACTCGTCACTCCAGGTCTGAGAGGACGAAGTCTGAAAGATCATACACTTAAGGAAGCACATACTGGCCCTCTCATTCGCATCAAACTAGATCTAGACAGACAGAATTACCCAGATCATCCGACTTACGAACCGTGCTCGAAGAGAAAGCACGATGCAAGGAGGATGCCAGGGCGTGGGATCCGCACAGAGTTTCTGCCTTACAGCGGTTAGCTCCTTGGACGCATGGAAGCGTCGAGGTTGGAATGCCAATACCGCGCCCAGCCTACGAACCAACGGACAAGGCACTAGCAAGGCTACAGACTTCGCCGTTTGTTCCAGCGATCAAAAACGCACCCCTACCATCAGGCTTCCTTCAGCCCAAATTCACCACATATGAAGGGAAGACGGACCCGTACTCACACTTGAGCCACTTTCGCCAAGTCATGGCCATTTACAGGCGAAACGAGGCCTTAATGTGCATACTCTTCCCATCAAGTCTTGGCGATCTAGGCTTGACTTGGTTCGAGAAACTTCCAGAAGGCAACATAGCCTCTTGGGCACAATTGGCAGAAGCTTTCGTGACAAGGTTCCGAACAAACACCAAAACCCCGATAGAGATCGATCAGCTACTCTCCATCGACATGGGTGATAAAGAGACCCTAAGATCCTACAACAGTCGCTACTGGGAGACATTCAATCAGATTGGGGACTGCCCCACCAATCTCGCCATTGCACAGTATAAAAGAAGCCTTCCAGTCGGGAACAGACTAAGGGACTCAATCACCATGACGCCACCCCTCACCATGGAAGCCCTGATGGAAAGAGTGCACCAGCACATTAGGGTAGAAGAGGATGGCGCACGTGCCAAAGCAAAATCTGGTGCGACCGCAGTACCAGAAAAGAAAACCTCAGCCAAGGTGAACACGGTAGATCGAAGTAACAGAAACGGACGTGGCAGACGAGATAACGGAGAAGACCCCGATAAAAGATGGTTGAGAATCCGCACTGCCATAACCACGGTGTTCAAAAAACCAATATATCGGATTTTGAGCGAGATAAGAGATGAGCCTTTCGTCAAATGGCCAGCCAAGCTAGGAGAAGCCCAGAAGGACTATGACGAAAAATCGCGGTGCACCTTCCACAAAGAAAAGGGGCACCGCACGGAGAATTGCACACCATTGAGACAACACTTGGAAGAGTTGGTGGCAGCAGGCCACTTGGACAAGTACATTGAAGGAGGGACGCAATCAGCCCCCCAAGATCACAACCCCAACGGAATGCCAATCGACCTCCCACCTCAAGGCATTATCAATGTGATACATGGAGTCTTTGAACCTGAGCGTGTATGCAAGCTCAGGGGGTCAATCAGAAAGGCTGAGCACTTTAGAGAGGTGCTAAGTGCCCAACCTGCCATCAAGAAGGGGAAGATAGAGGCAACAAACGTCATGTCTTTTTCAGATAAGGACTTGGATCGAATATACTGTCCTCACAATGATGCTCTGGTCGTCACTCTCCGAGTCAAGGATTTTGACGTCAAGCGGATTCTGATTGACCAAGGTAGTTCATGTAAGATCATGTACTACGACACATTTAAACAACTAAAGTTACAAGACAAAAACTTGGCGCCTGTTGTATCACCCTTAATTGGATTCAACTCTATGCCAGAATGGCCCGTCGGCAAAATAATTCTTCCTGTCAGAGCAGGAAGCGTGACAAAGCAAGTGGAGTTTTGGGTATTAAAGGTCCCTTCCACTTACAACATCATCTTGGGCAGAACATGGCTGCATGCCATGCGATCGGTGGCATCATCCTACCACCAGGTGATGCGATTTCCCAACGACACCGGAATAATTGAAGAAGTTTATGGAGATCAGATCATGTTAAAACAATGTTTCGCCACGGTAAACGGCAGCCGCGCTGCCAAAGGATATGTTCATTCGGTGGAGGAACCTGAGAGCAATGAACTATTTGCAGATGTTGGCAAAGCAGCTGATCAGAAAGCAGTGGAGGACTTGGTAGAAGTAAAAATAGATGAAAAGAACCCGGATAAGTTCTTTCTGCTCGGTTCGTCGTTGTCCAGCACGGAGAGATTAGAGGTCTTGGAATTCTTGACCTCTAACATCGAAGTGTTCGCCTGGACGCCCTACGACATGCCAGGCATTGATCCAAACTTCATCTGTCACCAGCTCAATGTCCACCCATCCGCCAGACCAGTCATTCAGCGCACACGCAGATCGGCACTCCACCACGCCGAAATAGTGGGCGGAGGCAGGAGCAATTAGAGAAGTGCACTACCCAAGATGGATCTCCAATACGGTCGTAGTGCCAAAGAAGAATGGCAAATGGCGTGTCTACGTCAACTACAAAACAGTCAACAAGGCATGCCCAAAAGACAGCTTTCCTCTACCACGGATAGATCAACTGGTAGACTTAACGGCGAGACACAACCGACTTAGCTTTCTGGATGCATACAGAGGCTACCACCAGATCGCCATGCATGAACCAGACCAGGAGGTCACGTCCTTTACGACTCCAAGAGGACTATACTGTTACAAGGTCATGCCCTTTGGCCTGAAGAACGCAGGGGCAACATTCTAACGGATGGTCACCAAGATGTTTGAACCATTGTTAGGCAGAACAATGGAAGCTTACATCGACGACATGGTGGTCAAAAGCAAGGATGAGAATGACCATCTTAAGGACCTAGGCGAGATGTTTGAGATCCTGAAGAAGCACAAGTTGCGCCTCAATGCGTCCAAGTGTGCATTCGGAGTAGGATCTGGCAAATTCCTGGGCTTCCTCGTGACAAACCGAGGTATAGAGGCAGACCCCTCTCAAATCAAGGCAATCCAAAATCTGGAGAGTCCAAACTCAGTAAAAGAAGTGCAGCATCTCACCAGCATGGCAGCTGCACTCAACCGATTTATCAGCCGGTCGTCAGACAGACTACGACCATTTTTTCATGCCTTAAAGGCCAAGTTTGAGTGGGATGAAGAATGCGACCAAGCTCTGGAAAGCCTGAAGGAGTATATGTCTTCCCCTCCACTGCTTGTTACCCCAGTACCTAGTGAAGAACTCTTCTTGTACCTGGCAGTCTCTCAGCACGCAGTTAGCGCAGTGTTGGTTCATGCAGAAGGAATCTAACACTTGCCCATCTATTATGTCAGCAAGACATTGCTGGGAGTCGAAACAAGGTACTTGCCACTGGAAAAACTGGCATTAGCCTTGATGATGGCCTCTAGGAAATTGACACACTACTTTCACGCCCACACCATAGTCGTCCTCACAGCTTTCCCACTAAAAGCTTTGTTTGAGAGGGCGAACTTTTCTGGGCGAATCCTGAAGTGGGCAGTAGAGTTGGGACAATTCGACATCAAGTTCCAACCCAGGACCGCAATAAAAGCCCAATCTTTGGCAGACTTCATTGCAGAGTTTACTCCTGGAAGTCATCATATCTGCCCAGTCGACCTAACTGACACCACCAAATTAGGGATGGAAGTTGACGCCGGAATAGCGCAACCCCTAGTAAAAGGTACTCAGTTAGACTCCAAGGCAGACCAAACTAAAGACAGCAAGGAAGAAACAAACCAAGGCTCACCAACAGTACAATCAGATGGCGAGGGGCAGACAGCAAGCATGGACCTTGAAGAAATCACCATTCTTGACCCCACGACATCATCTGACCCCTCCACGTGCTGGAAGTTGTTCGTTGGAGAGATGTGGAAGCTCTTTGTGGATGGAGCATCCAACCGGCATGGTGCAGGGCTTGGCATAGTCCTCATCTCCCCAGACGGCCTGGTTGTAGAGCAAGCAATCCACCTTGGCTTCCCAGCATCAAACAACGAAGCGGAGTATGAAGCGCTTCTCGCAGGACTCAAATCAACATACTACATGAAGGCCACCGAACTAATGCTCTACAGCGACTCACAGCTGGTAGTAAACCAAATTTCTGGCGACTATGAAGCAAAGGATGATAGGATGGCCAAGTACCAAGAGTTGGTCAGAACAGAGACCAAGAAATTTGAAGTAGTAAGAATAGAACAAATCGGCAGGGAGGAAAACAGCAGAGCTGACGAACTAGCGGGCTTCGCCTCAATGGCAGACTCCTCCATACCTCATCCACTACTAATCGACTACCTACCTAGACCAAGCATAGAAGACCCCGAAGTAGAAGAGGTATATTGCACAGAACTAGGCCCCTCTTGGATGGATCCCATCATCCTGTTCTTAAAAGACGGCATCCTACCAGAAGAAAAAAAAGAAGCCAACAGAATAAGAGCAAAATCGCAGCGATTTTGGCTCTCCCCATCCTTGGCATTATAAAAGAAGTCATTCTCAGGACCCTACCTAAAGTGTGTACATCCCAGCAAAGTAGAAGCATTCTTGTACGAGATACACGAAGGGGTGTGTGGAAGCCATCAAGGAGGAAGATCGCTAGCTTACAGAGCCATTTCACAAGGATACTGGTGGCCATACATGCAGGCAGACTCAGAAAAATATGTGAAGAAGTGTGAGAAATGCCAAAAATTCGCGCACCAAATACATCAACCAGCAAGAGAACTCCTACCATTAACTAGCCCATGGCCTTTCGCAATGTGGGGCTTAGACATAGTAGGACCACTCCAAACTGCACCCGGCAACAGGAAGTTCTTTATCGCAGCAACAGACTACTTCACAAAATGGGTGGAAGCAGAAGCATTGGCATCAATCAAAGAAAAAGATGTGAAAAAGTTCGTCCAAAACTTATTAAGAAATTTTTGTACTCCTTTTGGAATAGTTTAAAAAATCTTACATCTTTTTTTTGAAGTGTTACACTAGTGTTACGTTTGAAAAAATAAAAAAATAAAAAAATAAAAAAATTAAGAAGTTTTCTTTGTTACATTGGAGTGTACACTAAAGAGTTTTTTTGGAGTGTTATATTTGAAAACAGTACACTAAGAAATTCTTTTGAAGTGTTACGTTTGAGTGTTACATTAAAGTATTACAGTTTGAAATTATGCATTAATCCAAAACTTACTAACGAGTTTTTATACCCCTTTTGAAATGTTTGAAAATTTTCACATCCTTTTAAAATATTTAAAGAATTTCATATTTCAATTCATTTTTATACTCTTTTTGAAATGTTTTTCAAATAAAAAATTTTCATATAAAATTTATTCCAAATTTGATTCTCATAGATTGTATATCTTACCTTTCTAGCACAAAAGAAAAAAAAAAAAAAAGGAAAAAAAAAGAAAGAAAGAAGAAACATAATAGAAATAAGAGTATAACCGTAAATCTAATTTCTAAATAATATATTAAATCTACCTTTTCAAAATTAATGAGACTAATTGGTCTATAAAAAAATTATTGAGACTAAACTAATCATCATTCCTTAAGATGAGATTTATAAATAAAATTTCCTTAAAAAAATTCATTAAATATAAATGAAAATCCGTTTAAAAACCCAAAGCTCAAAACTGAACAAAACTGCATGCAATGAATCAATGAATCAAAAGCATTATCAAATAATTCCCCACTGAGAATAAAAGGAACTTTAATTAACAAATGACTGCACGCATTTTCAGCAACTTCACTATTCTAAAGAGAGGGAACTTTAACTTGGCCATAAAAAGGGGAAATTGCATTTTAATGGGAAGTAGAAAAAATATTTACATTTTAATGAAAATTCAAGTAATTTATGCATAGTCTAGTGCATGTACATCCATTAAAATACAATAATTTACTCTAGACTCCACTGAAATGCAATTGCCCCCCATAAAAATAACATCTATGTGTCTTCAATCAACAAATAGACTTACATCCTGCTCAAGATGATTTTGGACTTCTCATATAATTCTCTGATTATTTATTAAAGTACTTACCAAATAAAATAAAATAAAAATATGCTCAAAATCAGAGTTTTTGCTTAACTGGCAAAAGCAGAACCTTGAGAAAGAGAGAGAAGCTGGAATGAAATTCATGCTCAACAAGGCTATGACATATTTACTAAAAGAGTTCAAAAATGAACCATGAGAGGCCTAACCTACCAAGACATCCAAAAGCAAAAACAAATATCCACATGTTACAAATATCCTGACTGTTCTATTAATCAACAAAATGGGCTATAACAGTCCTGCGCTGTTCGAAATCGCTAACTCCATCTTCATATATAAACATGTGAAAACAAAGCAACAAATTTTCAAATCTTTAGAACACCATGTCACAAAAGGCTTCAAGATATATCAAACTTCTCTTCCGTAGACACCAAATCCATTTCACTTTCTCCAAACTTTGTTGCAAAAACTTCATTTCCGACTTGCCACTAATGTAGAAAGTTGCTGTGTTTTAGTAAGGTGCAATTGCTTGTTATTTGTAGCGAGCAGTCTATGATAATATTAATGCATGCACATACTTCTAATCAAGTTCTCAAAAAAAAAAAAAAAAAAAAAAAAAAAAAAAAATCAATACTATTGATAGGTGTCGTTATACTTTTTTGCTAAAAATTAAAAAATAAAATAAAATGAAACACTGTAATTATTTGCTAATGTGATCGAAGGTGTTACAAGCTCCAAAACTGCCATAGCTTCATTGCTGGAAAACAGATTTTTAGTGACGTTTAAAAAACACCGCTATAAGTGTCAAATACGCTGCCAATTCCTTTTGCGACGCTTAGCACCAAAACACCTAGGACGCGGCCGTCGCTATAGCTTTGTGGCGTTTTAAAAACGTCGTGATATTAAACGCCGCCAAATGTCCTACTAAACACACACTAACGTCACTGACGATATTTAGCGACGGTTTGGAAAAACGCCGTCATATCTTTTTTCAAAAATATGACCGTTAGTAAGTAGGGTCTACGAGGTGTTTGTAGAAACGCCGTCATATCCCTTCTTTTTTTTTTAAATTGTGCTAATTTTATTTGATTGAACTAAAAAAATACCTGTAATAGCACTAATATAAAATAATAACTCTCATTCAAATAGCTGTAATGAAGCATTAATTCACTTTCTCATTCAATTAATATCCAATCACCATTACCCACAAAATTAACATATCCAAAATCCAAAAATCATGTTTTAACATTAACCACAAACTAACATATATCCAAAAATCATGTCTTAGCATTAAAGTTGTAGTCTTCATTGGTTTACATGCCTGCATCAGAACATAAACTGCAATCAGATTCACCAAAATAAACACAAATTGAAGAATTTGTACCAAATACTTATAAACAGTACTTAAAACTTGAAGAAGCACTAACAAGAAGATTTTATCACATACATATAAAGAAAAGGGCATACCCGAAGACAATACAGACACATATGAGAATCATATAAAATTAAATAAATAATGCTCTCATAGCATAAACAAATTTAGAGGCCATTTGATCTAACTCTCACTCATCAAATTAGGCAAGACTTCTGAAGGGTCTTTAACATATTTTTTCTTTTAGAATGTGTATAACCTTATCAGATTGAGATTTGCCATCACATACAAATTCAAATTTGAATCCAACCAAAAATCTGGGCCAATGTTGAACAAGTCTATGATGAACAAATCTAGACCTTTAATTGACAATAAAAAAAATAATTTATGACACCATCTGATGCTCTTCAATTAGGCAAACACCATTCTTTCTAAAAAAAATTGCAAAAATTTCACACAAGAGAGAGTATTCATGAACTCGAATCCAGGCAAGAGGCTACAAAACTCATAAAAAAACAAGAAAGAGAATACAAGATCATTGAAGCTTGAAATACCCATTTAAACAAGTGTACAAGCCCAATTCAATAAAAGATGCTAATCCAACTAAATTCCTATACTTTGATTAAAAAGAAATAAATTATAGAAAGCAAAAATTATACAAAATAATGTAAAAGGAAAAGAAAAAGAAAAAATATTTTTTTGATTAGAATGAACAATTCACAACAAAATAAGAATTCTAATTATAAGTAACTATTTTTATAACAAATTTAAATTTTCTTGTGTGTTTTACAAGAAATTGAAATCTTATTTACCATGCTATAATGAGTTGTACAAGAAAATTAATTTTCTTGTAACTACCACTATTTTCATGCTAAACAAACCTTTTTTTTTTCTTTTCTTTTTTTGTTTCAAATTTCCTCACTTTTGACCATTTTCATCCTAACCAAACTTAGTCATAAGCACAAACACGTGTGTTTTCAGTGGACATGATAAGATGAAGAAAAGTCAAGTCTCATGGACTAAGTTGTCGGATAGATCAGAGTCCTCTTCTTCACCAGCAAATAGCTATGATAAGATGAAGAAAAGTTAAGTCTCATGAACTAAGTTGCAAAATCCATACCTCATCAAGCATTAAAAAAAAAAAAAAAATTTGTCAGTCAAGGATGTGGACAATAAAGCCATCATTTAATGACAGTATCAGACATGAAATATCAAAACTTGTTCAAGTCTTCTTGTTTACCTTCACTAATTTAGTATTTATAGCAAAGAGTCTATGAATTTCATTAGGCAAAAAAAAAAAAAAATGGGAAGCAAGCACGAATATCATCTTGTAGAGTGGAAGGACGTGCCTTTCCTAGTCCATACAGGAGGGTCAGGAGTTTGGAATCCTGAATTATTCAAACTTGAAAATGGTTGTCAAGATTTAACTTAAACAGGGATGACTTTAAAGGAGAGTGGTCGAAGAAATGCAGGGGTTACAGTGGCTTAAGGGGGTCATTGGACAACTTTGGAAATTGTGAGGCCATATGAAGTGGTTCTTCAGAAAGGCATAAGGAGATGTCAGGAGGATTCCCCCAAAATATGAGATTCTCTGAGCAGGACTGGACATTGGACACATAAGGAGCTATCTAGAACTTGAATTTTGAACAAGAGAAAAGGGGGTATTTGTACTTGCATAGTGGAGGAACTCTTTAGGTGAGGAGTAGATAAGGTCCTCCACCTCGTTGCAGGTTAGATTATTCCTTTTTGATGAACTCTATAATGTTTGAGAATCTTATGATTAATCCCTATATTCCAATTAGCTACCCCATAATTAGCTCTATGCAATTTTATTGCCATCAACTATGTCTGTCCTCTCAATTTTCATCTTTTGTACAACATCATATGATATTCTTTAAAAGAAAATATTGACTGGAATATTGAAAATGGCATGAAATTATTTACTTTTTGACAGAGAGAATGAATAATTCCTCTCTTTTGTGAATAAGAACAAAACATAAAAATGGTAAGCCACTCAAGTATCAAACATCAGAGGGACATAGTTTCCCTTTGATGTACCCTGTCCTGTGTTTAACCGCTGAGGGATTTAATGATCAAAGGCAAATAGGGAGAGGATTTTTTACTGTATTTTTTTTATTTTTATTTTTATTTTTTGGCTGAAACAGATTGATCTGTTCTTTTGAAACCATGAAAATGACTCTATCTAGCTCAAGTGTTTTATTGGATTGTATGTTCTTTTTTATTGTTGTTGGTATGTAGCTCAAGTGTTTTTGAATCACTGTTTTCTCTTTTCAATACAAGTTCTTCCACATCCAAAGTCTTTATAAGGCTTTATTGAAGATCATAATAATGAATTGAGAGAGATGTTTCCATTACAGCACTGAAATAAGCTTCGAAATGAAGAGTTTCAGAGAGAGACAGAGAGACGATGGAGCTTACTTTAGTAGACGATGGTACAGATGGTGTTTTGGATCTTCGAAATCGAAATCGCTCTAGATGAAATCACTAAGACCGATATAAATCTCTGCGAATGATAAGCGTTTAGAGAGGGTTGCAAGAGAGAGAGAGAGAGAGAGAACTCACCTACCTCGTCGGTGCAGATGGTGGTGGCGGTGGAGCTTCGAAATCGAAATCGAAATCGAAATCAGAGATTCAGATGAAATCGAAATCAGAGAAGGCGTAAGAATTCAAAGTAAGAGAACTTTGAAATCAAAATCGAAACCGATCTGTTGATTTCTACTTGAAGAGATTAGGGCATCTGTTTAGAGAGAGAGAGAGAGAGAGAGAGAGAGAGAGAAAGAGAGAGAGAGAGAGAGAGAGAGAGAGAGAGCGAACGATAGGCTGATGAGTGAGTAAAAGATTAGGGCATCCTCCTGATGAGTGAACGATTGTATTTACCAGTTCGCCAGAGAGAGGACATTTGAAGGCGTTTTTCAACGCCTTCAAATAGTTAAACGGTGCCGTTTTAATATCAAACAAAAACGCCGGTTAAAAAACGCCGTTAAATGGTATAAAATGTGGCGTTTCATAAAATGCCGTTAAAGAAACGCCGTCAAAACCTATAGTTCCTGTAGTGCTTGCAAGCAATTCCTGACAAATGTTTCATTGTTCTCTTTAAAATATAATTGTAGGATTCATATTGCTAAAACACAAAAGGTATTGGCGGTTGGAGTAGTTTTCTCGTAGACAAATTGCAGGCTTACTAAGATCATAACTTTTTCATGTAATTTGAGTTGAAGCAACTTGGATGTTCTCTGCATCCATCAACTAAAACCGAAAAAGTCTAGTAACCATAGTTCTAAATCGCGGTATCGGGTAACGTAATGGTATCGATCGTAGAGTATCGGTGTCGGTACTATCGGCCAGTATGTATCGGGAATCAGGTGTCGCGACCGTGAAATTTTAAAAATCATTAGCAATCCCTCTAAAACTCAATTTTATGCATTTTTTTTTTACTCTTTTAGCCTTAATTTGTCACATTTTAATTAAAATTTTGATATATATATATATATATAGGAGCACTTTTGACTCATTTTCTAAATGATATGTATTTATTTTAGCCTCAAGTTTTTTTTGGCATATGTTGAACTTCAATAAAAAAAGTTGATGTGGAAATATTTTAAAAATTGATATGTTAAACTTTTAAAAATTGATGTTGGTGTATAAACAAATAAATAGAAAGAATTTTAAAAAAAAAGAAAACTCTATATATTTACAATCTACAAATCCACCATAAACACACGCACCTTCATGTACCTTTCTATCCCTCTCTTCTTATCCATTTCAATCTCCCATACCATAATATAACCACAAACATTCCTATCATCTCTCTCTCTCTCTAAACGATGGTTGAGGTTAACCAGAAGTTACAGAACAATGGCTTTTTCGGCCAAACCTAAACAAAATATTCCAGCTTTAGATAGACACTAAAACAAGACAAAAAAAAAAAAAAAAAAAAAGAAGAAGAAGAAATACTAAACAGAAACAAAACATAGCAAAACCTCCAACAACTCTCCAAAAACAAAGCACAACAACAAAATAGGTTCTCTGCTCCAATTTCATCCATACTGGCGACTGCAAATTTGTATCAGACTGTATCACCCCATGTATCGGATTCAGGCCGCTACGTACCGAGACTCGAACGCTATGACTGTGAATTTCATTCTCACCGATATACCAGTCCATATCCGAATCGGCACTCTGATTTCTGGTACGAATCAGCCGATATCATACGTACCGACCGATATTTAGATCTATGCTAGTAACCTCAAAAAGAAACTAGCTTGACCCTTGAAACCCAAAGCAAAATAATCCATATTACATAAATGAATGAACCAAGAACCTGGTGGAGTCAACTAACACTAGCTATAGTAGACAAAACACCAAAGCACTTGCAGTCTACTGTTCCCAATTTTTACTTAGAATGATAAATGAATAGCTTATTATAAGAATATAATTAATAACAGATAAGTTTTTAGAACCTAACAAAACCAATAAAATAACCCAAATCACAGAAAGTTAAATCTTAACGGTAAGCAACTCACTAAGAGACTACATATGAAAGCAGTTCAACATACTGTTAGATAACATCAAAAGAACATGAAGTCCTACAAAATGCTCAAAATCTAAAATTACCGTATATAAAGTGATTACATACAAGCAAGGCATATAAAACAGACAACAAAAGAAGCTAATACAATTCATTCATATGCCTAGTCATGTAAAAACGTTGTTGATCGTTTGTACAGACTTCAGCCTCATCTCTTCATTCCTGTCTCCGTTTCTGCTCGATGATTGGTTTTGCCGAGGTGAACTATTCCTCTTCTCATGCTTAGTTATACTTTCGCGCTTTGGATTATACGCTTTAGCCCTTGCATACTTCTCGATCCTTGCTATCAGATCCTCCATCGACGGCTTTAGACAATTTCTAGATTCATGAGTGCTCTAGAGAATTTAGCCTTTTCAATTCTCATAAAACCGGCCCAATTCAAACTCATATAGGTGATTCCCATTAAAGTATCCTGTTATACCCCACTTGAATTTTCAAGCTATGAGTCTCATTAAAAGCAAAGCTTAACCTATTAATCGCTGCAGGTAATCACTATCTCATCATAGAAATGGGTAGGAGTTTTACTCCTTAGTGATTCTAATGAGTCATTCTTAATTCGATTGTCCCTTTAAACCTATATCTTAGGATCTCCAGTCAACTAGGTTGGGTTGCCATTAAGATAACTGTGGAGAGGTGGTTTGGAAATACTTTAAGATCCTGAAGGACATCCCTGATCCTCTGATTGCCACCTGAAAAAGGGATTAACACTCTGGTCGGGGGTGTCGGAATAAGCACTCCGACAGACAAGTTAGTATACTCCCATTTGTTTGTGGTTTAGGTTTCTTTAATCTATTCACACATACCTCTCTTTAGTTGATGCTCTTCTCTTTTATACTCCTCCCTGGTTTCGGGGGTGGGTCCCACTTTTAATCCAGTGCATAACTGCTCACTCAGCCATTTTGTCGTGTGCCTATTCACACTCAGCTTCTTGTACATCTGATTCTATGACCGATTTAACTATTCGGCTTCAGGGTCCCCCAAGATGGAGCCGAATAGTATATATCCTGATTTTCTTCAAATTCATTTGGTTTTCCTACATATAACAAATATTCAGCTCCCACAATTGCCCCCCGAACATCTTACTAATGCCAGTTAGTCGGCATGTTTGGTCTTGAACTTAGAGAGTCAAAAATACGGCGGCTTCGCTTATTCCAACGCAAGTGTCAGAACGTTTACGCTTTTTAGGAATCATTATAATTTCCCGTCCCTTTGTACACTTTATTCATTTAATGCGATTTGAAACCGTGCTGTCCCTTTGAATGTATGCTTTTTGAATAGGCAAAGCTTCTTGGTTGCCTGCCAGTTTGCCTTCTTCATTTCATGACCTCCGCAACTTCTCCCCACTCCTCACTGTCTTCTTTACTTCTTGTAAGTTCTCATCTTCTTCATTTCGACTCCCATTTCCTAGTTTATTTTTTTAGTTTAGCGTACTTCCTATACTGGCTAGGATGGCGAAACATCTAAAAGCCCTTCTTTCTATAGATCGAGTTTATGGTTTTCGATGCCATTTTTCTATTCCTAACGACGTCTATCTGTCACTCATGGCAGAGAGCGTAATTGACATGGAGAGGACTAATGAGAGTACAATCATCTTTCCTCTCTTGTCAATCGCTGAGGGCGGAGTCCGTTTCCCCCTTCACCCATTTTTGAGGGTCGTCCTTCGTCACTGGGGTCTAATCCCTTCTCAGCCTAACGTAAACTTTTACCAAATCATAATGGGAATTGTAGAATCAAACCGACGCCTTAGGCTCAATCTTGGAATCCCTACAATTTGGTATTGCTATGCTTGGCCAAATCTTCTAGCCGGCGGGGGCGCTACTTTCGCAGGGCTAAGGACTCCGACCATCATTTGGTGACTATGCTTGCCAGCTCTGGCAAGCGTGTTGGCGATGTCATGGTCGTTGTCCGAGGTAATTGGGAATTCGGCGAAGGCGAAGATCGCCTAGATCTTATGTCTAGACGAAAAGGTGAACCAGGCGGTAGCATAGTCCTCAATGTGTATTTTATATATAATTACCCGGCTTAGGTTCTATGCACTTACCATTTTATCTACGCAGGTAACGATTTGAAGAAAGTTCTGGTCTAAGCTGACGACATTGTACTTGCGCAAATCAAAACCGTGGTCCAATTCTTTGACTGTCCAAACCTCCAAAAGTAAGGGAGGGCGGCCAACATACTTCTGAGATTCGAGCCAACTTACGCTACGTTATCACCTGCAGATAACATTCTGATTCCAAGAGGCGAACAACAGCTTACAGCGCTTATTTTCCCAAACTTCAAAAGTCTTAGGGAGATTGGTCTTGAAGCTTCAGATTTAGAACCGGCGAACGAACAAATAGCCGAAGAAGTTGCTGAGTAGCCAAATCAGTCCACCTTAGATAGATCCGATAGTCTCGGGGAGGAGGTTGATGCGGCTTTAAATTTGGCTTTTGAATAAGCCAGCCTCAATCCTCCACACAACCCTCTATCCACTTCAGGCCGAGTAGACGTCTCCTTTGAAGATATTTTTACCGACATAGGGGACCTTCCCGGCGCATATCCTAAGAACATGGCTGGGGAGTCGCTCACGCAGATGACCAAGAGAAAAACTGTTGAGACGATGGCCGCCCAGAGGAAAGCCGAAACCAACCGATCAGAACTTCCACCTGTTGCTGGGACCGAGTCTTCTCCGCCTGCTCCCGTGGAAGAAACGATTCAGATTGATACGGCCGAAATAGAGCACATTGTCGATCAACAGGGCAATCAGGAGATCGAGCATAGGGGGGAAAAATGCCCTGCTGAGCATGAAGCTAACTTTGCAGAAAACCTAATTGATAAACGGCCACACATAGAGGTGTTGGACTTGGTTGTGCCGTTTATCATACAACCAAGGTTAAAGAACGTGTCGATTGCTTCTGATGCATCGACTGTGAAAGACCCTGCTGTGGCCTTAAGCATGGCCTCTTCAATTTCCCTGCCGGTTGACAGAGCAACCTTTCAAGCGGAGCCGGATTTGCTGTCTATAACATTAGCTGCTCAATCAGCTATATTGGTACATGACTTGAGCCTTGTCTGCAGTCTTGCGCCTATATTTGTTATTTTTATTTTTTATTTGACTCTAATTCCTTATTTTGCAGGCAGCGGGCAGGATAGCTGAGATTGGCCGCTGTCAACATGATGCTATTGAACAAATCGACTTTCTCACAATCGAAGTTGAAAATGAAAAGAGCAAGGCCACGAAGGCCTCTCTCAAAGCCGAGTTCGAGGCAATGAAAACGGCTGAAGAACAAGCGAGAGCCGAGGTCGAGGTCAAAAAGGCCAAGAGTTCCGACCAACTCAGGTTGCTTGCCGAAGAGAGGGCGAACGCGAGCGATGATGCGCTCAAGTTAGCCAAGGAGGTGATTGCCAAACTGGAGGTTGATTTGGAAACATCGAAGAAGGAAAATGAAATAGCCGACTTCGAGATTTCCAAAGCATTCCAAGCTGGGAAGGACGTCACCTTGGAAAATTACATGGAGGAAGTACCTACGTTCGAGAATTGGGGCTTCAAACACAACTGGCTCAAAGCCCTCGCTGCCGCTAATGTGACATTGACACAGCTGATTCCATATGAGCAGGTGGACGTTGAGCCGCTGGAGTCTGACCTTGAAGATTGACTAGGGAGTAATTTTGATTTTTGTTAGGCATCTTGTGTGCGTAGTTTTTGTAGATTTTTGTTTATTTATTTTGGTTAGAAGTTAAATGTAGGGTAATTTTCATTTGTAAAATGACTACTATTTGTACTCAATTTATTAATGAAAATTTTCTTTGTCTTTTTGTCTGTCTGCTGCATGTGCTAGATAACAGCTAAGTAGGATATAAAATCATGAAATGAGTAATTTAATTTGGGGATAAAATAACTGCGTATCTTTGGGATTTAGCCGAATATATTAATGAATCTTCCCTTACCCCAGCTAATGAATGAACGGGATCGCTGAATATCGGTAGTTCATGGATTGGCTGGGGCACATCCACTTAGCGGCGCAAAACTTTGAAATTTAGTTGAATAGATTGATGAATCTAACCTTGCCCCAGCTAATGAATGAACAGGACCACCGAATATCGGTAGTTCATGGATTTGCTGGGGCACATCACTAAGCGGTGCAAAGCTTTGAAATTTAGCCGAATACATTGATGAATCTTACCTTGCCCCAGCTAATGAATAAACGGGACCACCGAATATCGGTAGTTCATGGATTTGCTGGGACACATCAACTTAGCGGTGCAAAGCTTTGAAATTTAGCCGAATACATTAATGAATCTGACCTTGCCCCAGCTAATGAATGAACGGGACCACCAAATATCGGTAGTTCATGGATTGGCTGGGGCACATCACTTAGCGGCGCAAAGCTTTGAGATTTAGCTGAATAGATTAATGAATCTGCCCTTGCCCCAACTAATGAATGAACAGGACCGCCGAATATCGGTAGTTCATGGATTGGTTGGGGCACATCCACTTAGTGGCGTAAAGCTTTGAAATTTAGCTGAATAAATTCATGAATCTGACCTTGCCCTGCTAATGAATGAACGGGACCGCCGAATATCGGTAGTTCATGGATTGGCTGGGGCACATCAACTTAACGACGCAGAGCATTGAAATTTAGCCGAATAGATTGATGAATCTGCCTTTGCCCCAGCTAATGAATGAACGGGACCACCGAATATCGGTAGTTCATGGATTGGCTGGGGCACATCCACTTAGCAGCGCAAAGCTTTGAAATTTACCCGAATAGATTGCTGAATCTGTCCTTGCCCCAGCTAATGAATGAACGAGACTACCGAATATCGGTAGTTCGTGGATTGGCTGGGGCATATCACTTAGCAGCGCAAAGCTCTGAAATTTTGGCGCAGAGTATTGAAGAGATCGCCTCGGGAATGCTGCACTCGTAATTAATAAATGGTGTGGGGGCTGTTTGCGCATAGGTGCCATTTTTGCATTCAAATCCAACAAATTGCGAGAGGGAAAATGGTATTGCGTCAAACGAAGCTGGACGACTATGGATGGCAAGAAAACTATTCTTCAACAGTAAAGGGGAGGGTAGGACACTGGCGAAACTGGACGCGGAGATGAATCGAGGTGTCGAGCCTACGCACACGGGGAGTAAGATGTCGGGGGAGCGTGAGAGGCGTCACTTCCCACATCGTCGAAGTAGGTCACCTAGGAAGGAGAAGCAGCAACGAGGTAACTCCCCTCGTTCGAGAGGAGAAACCAGTGGGCCACTGTGCCCGTTGTGTTTTTCAGTCTTCGTTGGGAACAAACTGATGACGGAAGCAAATTCGATTATTCACGACCCAAACGTGGCAGTCGAGTTCGCTCGATAGATTTTTTCGCCAGAAGTCTAGCAGTCGATGGTCGGCCAAGCTGATTACGAAGTTTTTTGGGAGGGTGTCCATCGAGCAGTAAAGGGGTTAAATACCTCCTATGAAATCGGCATGTGTCTTCGTGCCGCACGAAGAGCGATAGAGCAAAAGGACGGTTGCATTCGGAGCTTGGAAGCTCGCGTAGAGAGAGCCAAAAATGAGCTAAAGAAAGCTAAAACCTCAGAAACTCAGCCAGCGAGTCAAGTGAACCTGATTGTCGCAGAACGAGTAAATCGGCAAATTTTGGATCACACGATTGCCGATCGAGAAACGGGGAGCATGTTCACAATAGAAGCTGTGAAAGCTCCAATGAACAAGGCTTCCATGACGCCCGAAAAATTGGAATAGACAAGACGAAGGAAAAACTAGCAGAGGAAGTTTGTCGATGCAAAAATCGTAGATTTAAGCATGGATGGATCAAGGCCCTCCAGGCCATGGTCGTTGATTCGGCGTCGTCTTTATATCAGAGTTATACTTTTCCATTTGAGGCATTCGACGGCAAGAAGACTGACGACAAAGATAGAGCCAAATAATTTTTATGTATATTATTTACATTGTTCCGTTTTTATATAAATCATGTATTCACGTTCAATTTAATGCAACATTTTATTTTGAATGTCTGTATATTGTTTCAATCAATATTTGTAAATTAAGTCATGACCATCTACTACTTTATCTCAATCTCGTTTGCGCTTATCAATCGCAATATCCACGAAGGGCGCTCCGAATCGGAGGCTTTTATCTTGGCCAATCGTGATATCCACGAAGGGCACTCCGAATTTGGAGGCTTATATCTTGGCCAATCGTGATATCTACGAAGGGCGCTTCGAATTCGGAGACTTATATCTTGGCCAATCGTGATATCCACGAAAGGCACTCCGAATTCAGAGGCTTATTCGGCCCAAACGCGTCATTCACAGATGGGACTCCAAATTCGGAGGCTTTTGGCTTAGCCAATCGTGATACACGAAGGGCGCTCCGACTTCGGAGGCTTATTCGGCCCAAACGTGTCATTCACAGATGGGGCTCTGAATTCGGAGGTTTATTCAGCCTAAACGTGGCATTCATGGCTGGGGCTCCAAATTCGGAGGCTTTTGGCTTGGCCAATCGTGATACACAAAAGGCGTTCCGAATTCAGAGGCTTATTCGGCCTAAACGTGTCATTCATGGATGGGGCTCCGAATTTGGAGGCTTTTGTCTTGGCCAATCATGATATCCACAAAGGGAGCTCTGAATTCGGAGGCTTATTCGGCCCAAATGTGTCATTCACGAATGGGTCTCCGAATTCGGAGGCTTTTGTTACCGAACCAAAATTCACAAAGCAGGGAGAAAAAAGGCATTACATTGGAAAGTGAAAGCTGTACATAGCAAAAATTCAAAACAGGCTACCATGCCATACAGGTTGGGTTAATGATAAAATTTACACAAATGCCTAGAATTCCAAGGACGTGGCAAACTTCTTCCAGACATGTCTTTGAGCTGATATGTGCCTGTGCCGGCGATTGATTCAACCTGATAAGGGCCATCTTAATTGGGGCCTAACTTTCCGTCAGCAGGATTTCTAATAACGGGAAGCACTTTCTTGAGGACCAATTTGCCAGGTGTATAACGACGCATCTGTATGCATTGATTATATGATTTAGCGAGCTGTTGCTGATACCGTGCCATAAAAGCAAGGGCACGGTCTCGGCGTTCCTTAATGAGAGTCAAGTCCAACGCCAACATCATGTCATTACGGCCCAAGTCAAAAACTTTCGTTTTTAGAGTGGGTAGACCGATCTCCAGGGAGATGATTGTTTGCGTTCCAAAGCATAGAGCGAACGACATTTCCCTAGTGGATCGCTTTGGAGTAGTGTGATGAGCCCACAACACACTGGGCAGCTCTTCAACCCATCGGCCTTTAGCTTTCTCCAACCTTTTCTTGATGCCGTCCAGGATGACTTTGTTGGAGGCCTCCGCTTGACCATTGCTTTGTGGATATGCCGGCGAGGAAAAGTAGGGCCGAATATCGTACGTGTTGCATAATTCTTGGTAAATGCCATAATCAAACTGGGTGCTGTTATCTGAAACAAGTGCTCTTGGTATGCCAAATTGCATTATGATGTTTTTCCATATAAAACGCTTAACGTCAGTATCTCGAATATGTGTCAGTGCCTTCGCTTCGACCCATTTTGTGAAGTAATCTGTCGCGATAATCAAGAATCGCTTGTTCCCTGGGGCCCGTGACAATGGTCTAACGATATCAAGTCCCCATTGAGCGAACAACCAAGGACTGGTGATAGAGTTTAACTCCTCGACAGGCAGATGAGTTAAAGGGAAAAACTTCTGGCATTGTTTGCATTTCTTGACATAACACTCGGCATCTGTTCTCATGGTCGGCCAATAGTACCCTTATGTTACAGCTTGATGGGCTAAAGAACGCCCGCCTGAATGGGCACCACAACTGCCTTCATATATTTCACCTAGGAGTTCCTCAACTTTTTCCGGGTGAACACATTCTAGGTACGGACTAGAAAGGGATTTTTTTGTAGAGCTTTTCCTGCGGATCCAAGTAGTATCACAGGGCTTTGTTTTACAGTTTATGTGCTTCTTTCTTGTCTGTCGAGATCTTCTCGGAGGAAAGGAATGAAATGATAGGGTCCATCCAACTTGGAACTAGTTCAATGATGTTGATATGACCTGATTCAAAAGAGGCAATGCTCGACTCAGGGATAAATCCTACTTCAATTGTCCGTTTAATCTCTGAGTTAATGGCAGAGGCCAGGCAAGCCAGGGCGTCCGTATGTGTGTTTTGATCCCGGGTTATCTGATTTAATTCATGATGATCGAATTTTGCGAGCAAAGAATTCGTCGTTTTCATGTAGGCTGACATGCAGTCATTTTTGGCTGCATATTCTCCCTTCAACTGGTTGATGACTAGTTTTGAATCATAGAAAACAAGCAGACGCCGCGCACCAAGCAGAAGTGCATTCCGTAGGCCGGTAAACAGTGCTTCGTATTCGGCCTTGTTGTTTGATGCATCAAAGCCCCATTTGACAGCCTGCTCGATTATTGCCCCTTTGGGGGTCATGATTACTACGCCAGCCCCACTGTCTCGTTGGTTGGATGACCCGTCACAATGCATTTTCCAAATGTCTCCAACATATACTCTCCAGCCCGGCTTAGGCTGCACTTGTTCGGACCTAAAGTCAGCAAGGGATCCCATGAGTTCGACTACAAAGTCGGCGAGCACTTGCCCCTTCATGGAAGTTCTGGGTAAAAATTGGATATCATACTGACCAAGTTCCAGAACCCATTTTGAAACGCGCCCCAATGCTTCGGCACTGCAAAGCACTGAACGGAGGGGATAGTCCGTTAGTACCCCAATGGTATGCCCCTGAAAGTAATGCATCAATTTTCTTGCAGCCCTCACGAGAGCAAGGATGAGCTTTTCCAACGAAAGATAACGTGTTTTAGTGTCAGCCATTGCTTTGCTCACATAATAAACTGGTCGCTGCTCCCCAAGTTCTTCCTACAACAGTACGACGCTGACCGCCCGGTCGAATACTGTCAGATACAAAATGAGCAGATCACCAGCCGAAGGTGTTGCCAAGAGTGGTATTGATAGGAGATAAGTCTTCAAGCCGTCTAAAGAGGCTTGGCACTCGGGGGTCCATTCAAAAGCCTTACCTTGCCGAAGTGTGTGAAAGAATTGTTGGCAGTGATCTGTGGAACGACTAATGAACCTGTTAAGTGCGGCAGCCATTCCCATCAGCTTCTGAACTTCTTTGACCGACCGCGGAGAGCCAAGCTCTAGAATTGTTGTGATTTGCCTCAGTTTAGCTTCGATTCCGCGATGGTTAACCATGTAGCCAAGGAATTTGCTAGATTCGATGCCAAATGCACATTTGGAAGCATTCAGCTTCATTTTGTATTTTCGAAGAATGCTGAATGTTTCTGCCAAATTAGCTAAATGAGTTCGCTTTTCCATGCACTTGACCGCCATATCGTCGATGTATACTTCCATGGTACGGCCGAGTTGTTCCTTAAACATGGCAGTCACTAGTCTTTGGTAAGTTGCCCCCACATTCTTCAGCCCGAAGGGCATGACCTTGTAGCAATATGTTTCTCTTGGTGTGAGGAATGCGATTTTTTCTTGGTCCTCTGGGTGCATGGCAATTTGATGGTAGCCTCTGTAAGCATCCAAGAAGCTCATGCGTTGATGATGGGCCGTTGAATCAATAAGTTGGTCTATTCTGGGGAGGGAAAAACAGTCCTTGGGACAAGCTTTGTTCAAGTCTGTGAAATTCACACAAACACGCCAAGATCCATTCTTCTTTTTTACTACTATGGTATTGGACAACCATGTAGGATAGGTTACTTCTCGGATTGCCCCGGCATCAAGTAATCGATCAACCTCTTCAACAACGGCCAAGGTATGCCGCACAATGGACCGCCGACTTCTATAGATGACTGGCCTGCATTTTGGATCGACGTTTAAGCGGTGCTGAGCCACAGATGGATCTACCCCTGGCATCTTGTACGGTGACCATGCAAATACGTCGAGGTTGCCGAGTAAGAAGGAGACGAGATCGTTCCTGTCGACCTCGATCAAGGAAGCGCCGATCATGAAGAACTTGTCAGGATCCCCATTGATTTGGACCCGATCCGGGGCTTTTGTTTCCTTTTCACTACGTATCTTCCCAACGTCTTCAAGGCTTTCCCAATCTGGTACCTCAATCGAGTTCACTTCTAGCTCTTTTGGTCTTTTTGCGACCACCAAATAGCATGCCAATGCCGATTTCTAAGAACCCCGAATCTGTTCAATGTCGTACTCAGTTGGGGAGCGAAGTAACTGGTGGTAGGTGCTTGGCACGGCCTGCATGGTATGCAACCAAGTTCTTCCCATGATGAGATTGTATGGCAAAGGAAGTTTAACAACCAAGAATTCTACATCTACTGATTTGGTGCCTGCCTGGAACTGGTAGCGTGATTTTTCCCAATGGATACTCCAGGTTAGCATTGAAGCCGAATAATGGATAATCAGCCGACGATAGATCTGAGTCAGTGAAGTCGAGCTTGACAAATGTTTTGTAATACATTATTTCCGAAGTACTTCCTTGATTAATGAGAACACGCTCAATGGCAAATTTGTTCACGCGCAGCTCAACTACGAGGGGATCAGTATGGGGGAGAGTCACTCCAACTAAGTCGGTGTCATCAAAACTAATCTTTCCAGTTTCATGGGGCCGTTTTGCTGGTGTGATCGGCCTAGATTGCACCTAAATCATATACACCTCAGATGATGCCAGCAAGCTGTATATCATATGAATTACACCGAATGAGGGCGAGTTTGGCCGTAAGGCTACTATGTTTGATGAACTATTCTTCCGGACGTGTTGTGCCAGCCGGCTGTCTTACACTAGCTCCTCCAAGTGATCCTTCAGTGCATAACATAGGTCGGTGTCATGACCGTGATCTTTACACCGTTTATCCTGTCCCTTCGTGTCGGGAGATCCCATCATCTTGGGCGGCCACTTGAAGAATGGAAGGTGTTGGACTTTCGATAAAATTTTACCAATCAGCTCTGTTAACTCCGTGTACTTCTTGTCTAAGCACCTTGTGCGCTTGTTGTCCACTTGATATTGTTCACTCGCTCGATGTGTACATTGATCATTTGATCAGGGCGAGTCACACCTTTTGTCTCGTTTAGTCCGATTCTGCGACTCGGGGTTTCTTGATGGCACGACGCTAATCGGCTAAACAATTCCCGACGGAGCTATTTTAGCGGCTTTCTGTCCGTCCTTGACCCGTAAAGCATCGTCTTCCACCTTGCAATATTCTTTGACTTTCTTCATTAACACCTAGACTGTTTTGGGAAGCCGTCTAGTCAATGAACTGCAAGGGGACTATCAGGATGCAATCCCATCTTAAAGGCAGTGATGGCTATGGAGTCATTGCAAGCATCATTCACCATATTAAAGTATTCTCAATAGTGGACCGAATATTCATGAAGGGTTTCTTCTGGTTTAATTTGCATGGCCCAGAGAGAATCGGCTTGCTTTGGCTAGATCTCATTTGTGATGAATCTTGCCTTGAATGACTTTTGGAGTTGGTGGAAGCTCTTAATCGATGTCGACTCCAGTTTATAATACCACCTGATGGCCAATGGTCCCAGAGTGCTTGGAAATATTTGACACATGAGGGCTTCATCACCAGCATGAAGTGTCATTGCTTGCTTATAATGACGAATGTGATTAGTGGGGTCCAATTTTCCGTCGTAAAGGGTGAACGACGGTGCTTTGAACTTTTTGGGTAGCACAACTCTTGCAATTCGTCGCACAAAAGGGTTATGCTTATCTTCTTCATCTGAATCATTGCTTCTCCCTCCCGTACATACAGACTTCCTTCAGATGAGTTGGATACATCAACTCGTTCTTTCTTTCTGGGTTCCAGGGATAATGAGTCAGAATCACTATCATTTTCGCATTTCTGAAGTCGACGTCGTCGACCATCCTTCTTTCCCGAAGGTTGACCCCGGTCTTGGTATGCGGCCTGTTGGGATTTCACCACCTCCAAGGCCAAATCCTGGCGCAGGCGCTTGTTCTCAGCCATCATGTTTGCCAGCCGTTGTTCATTTTGCTTTGCTTGATCCATAATCGTTTACATTGTCTCATGCCCAGAAGTTGAGGGTGAGGTCTGAGCTACTGAATCGTAGTTCATGGCTCGTCATGTGGCGATATTCTTTGGTCCAAGCATGTTTCTTGGAGTGAGGTCATCTCTTGGTGTAGTTTCGTCAGCGACCATCGGAGGATCCTCTGTTATGCCCGCCATGGATGTGCTTGAGTATTCCCACAGACAGCGCCAATTGTGGAGAGATGGTTTGGAAATACTCTAAGATCCTAAAGGACATCCCTGATCCTTAGATTGCCACCTGAAAAAGGGATTAACACTCCGGTCGGGGGTGCTGAAATTAGCACTCCGACGGACTAGTTAGTATACTCTCGTTTGCTTGTGGTTTAAGTTTCTTTAATCTGTTCACACATACCTCTCTTTGGTTGATGCTCCTCTCTTTTATACTCGTCCCTGGTCTCGGGGGTCGGGCCCACTTTTAATCCTGCGCATAATTGCTCACTCGGCCATTTTGTCATGTGCCTATTCGCACTCGGCTTCTTGTACGTCTGATTCTATGGCCGATTTAACTATTTGGCTTCAGGGTCCCCCAGGACGGAGTCAAATAGTATATATCCTGATTTTCTTCAAATTCATTTGGTTTTCCTACGTATAACAGATATTCGGCTCCCACAATTACTCTTATGTGATAGACTTTAGTCTCATTCCCCTCGATGATCGCAACACTTGCTCTCTGGTCAAAGCCTTTGTCAACGGATCCACTATATTTTCTTTTGACCTTATAAACTCAATGGAAATTATTCCATTAAAGAGCAGTTCCCTAACGATGTTATGTCTACGACAAATGTGATGAGACTTACCGTTATACATATGATTTTGTGCCCTAGCCATTGCGGTTTAACTATCACAATAAATGCAAATCACTGGCACAGGTTTCGGCCACATTGGAATATCTTCTAAGAAATTACGAAGCCATTCTGCTTCTTCTCTTGCTTTGTCTAAAGCAATAAATTCAGATTCCATTGTAAATCTAGCTATGCAAGTCTGTTTAGAAGATTTCCAAGAGCCCGCTCCACCTCCCAAGGTAAAGACATATCCACTAATAGATTTAGAATCGTTAGTGTCAAATATCCAATTAGCGTCACAGTACCCTTCTAAAACCGCTGGATATCTAGTATAGTACCGCCCATAGTCACGAGTGTATCTTAGGTATCTAAGAACCCTAACTATTGCTATCCAATGGTCTTTTCCTAGGTTACTAGTGTATCTACTCAATTTACTTATTGCATGCGCTATATTAGGACATGTGCAACTCATGAGATACATTAGGCTTCCAATTATTCGGGAGTATTCCAATTGTTATATGCTTTCACCTTTATTTTTCATTAAATGAAGGTTAGAATCCACAAGTGTCTTTACATGACAGTTGTCATGCTTATTGAATATTTCAAGAATTTTGTGAACATAGTGAGTTTGAGACAAAACATATCCTTAAGATGTTTTAGTAATTTTCATTCCTAAAATCACATATGCTACTCCCATATCTTTCATGTCAAACTTAGTGTTCAACATTTTCTTGGTTGAATAGATCATTCCACTATTACTACCCGTAATTAACATATCATCTACATATAGGCAAACAATGACATAACATTTCTCAATGTTTTTAACATAAACACATTTGTCACACTCATTGATTTTAAATCCATATATCATGATGACGTTGTCAAATTTTTCATGTCATTGTTTTGGTGCTTATTTCAAACCATACAATGATTTTCCTAATTTGTACGCTTTCTTCTCTTTGCTTGGTATGACAAAACCTTCTGGTTGTTCTATGTAAATTTCTTCATTCAGATCACCATTCAAGAATGCAGTCTTTACATCCATTTGATATATTTCTAGATTGTTTAAAGCAGTAATTGCAATTAACATTCTAATGGATGTGATCCTTGTTACAGGTGAATAGGTATCGAAGTAATCCACTCCTTCAGTTTGCCTACAACCCTTGACCACAAGTATTGGTTTGTATTTGTCAATTGATCCATCCGATTTCATTTTCTTTTGAATATCCATTTATATCCAACAGGTTTAAAACCTTGTGGAAGATCCACCAATTCCCAAGTATAATTTTGTAATATGGATTCAATTTCACTGTTAATAGCTTCTTTCCATAAAGGAGCTTCAGAAGTTGACATTGCTTCTTTGAAAGTTCGAGGCTCTTTCTCAAGTGGAAATGTTAAGAAGTTAGGACTACAAGTTTTCTCAACTCTAGCCCTTTTACTTCATCTAGGTTGTTCTTCGAACTCTCCTTCTTGGTTTTCTTCAACCAATTCTTGATTATTGTTAAAAGTAATATCATGAGTCTGTTTAGAAATACTAATATCTTGAGTGGAATTGCAAGGAAAAATATTTTCAAAAAATGAAGCATTCGTTGACTCAATGATTGTATTAACATGGATTTCTAATTTGTCACTTTTATGTACTAAAAATCAATAGGCACTAGTATTGTTTTCATACCCATTGAATATACAATCAATTGTTTTAGGACCAATCTTAACCTTTTAGGGTCTAGTAATGCTACCTTAGCCAAACTCCCTCACACTTTTAAATATTTGTAGGAAGGTTTTCGGCCTTTCCATAATTCATAAGGTGTTTGAAGGGTTTTCTTTTAAGGTATTTTATTCAAAATATAATTGGCAGAAAGAATAATTTTCCCTCACAAGTTCTAAGGTAGTCCCAAACTTATTAACATAGCATTAATCATTTATTTTAAAGTTTGATTTTTCCTTTTAGCAACTCCATTTTGCTGAGGTGTATAAGGCGTAGTAGTTTGACGCACAATTCCAAGTTATGAACATAAGTCACCAAAAGGTGCATTATATTCACCACCTCTATCACTTCTTAACGCCTTAATTTTTCTGCCTAGTTGTAATTCAACCTCATTCTTATATTGAATGAATCTTCCCAAGGCTTCATCCTTGCTTCGTAACAAGCACACATACCAATATCTAGTGCTATCACCAATAAAAGTAATGAAATACGTTTTATTACCCTGAGTTTGAACAAATTTCAAATCACAAATGTCACTATGGACAAAGTCCAGTGGCTTAGTTTTCCTTTCAATTGATTGAAATGACACTTTAGTTAATTTTGCTTCAACACACACTTCACATTTATGATTTGAATCAATTTGAAATCTAGGCAAATAATCTAGGTAAATTAATCTTCACAAAGTATCATAATTTACATAACCTAATCTACCATGCCATACACAACAAGACTCAAGCAAGTAAGCAAAAGATGTGTTAATTTCATTAACCTTTGGAACAACAGTCATTACATTAAGTTTAAAGAGCCCATCACTCATGTTCTCTTTTCCTACATACATTCCATTTTGGTGAGTACAAGCATATCAGACTCAAACACTAATTTAAACCCATTCTTGCTCAGCAATAATTTAAACCTATTCTTGCTCAGCAATAATCCAGAAACCAAGTTCTTTCGAATATTTGGTACATACAGAACATCTTTGAGAGTGAGTTCTTTGCCTGAATTCATCTTTAACGCCACGTTCCCTTGTCCCTCAACTTTGGAAGTCGAAGAATTCCCCATCTAGAGTTGTTCTCCATCTTCTGCTACATGATATGATAAGAACAACTTTTTCTCAGAACAAATATGGCGAGTAGAGTCTGTGTCCACCCACCATGCTTTAGGGTTGTCCACCAAATATTGACTTCAGACACGACACCAGATACATTCAGGCGTGAAGCCATTGCATAAAGACTATCTTCCTCAATTAGGTTGGCTTGAGTGGGTTTCTTCTTGTAGTTCCCTTGGTTCCTCCTCTTACGACAATCCTTCGCACAATATCCCATTTTGTCACCCATAAAGCACTTGTTGCTAAAATTCTGACTGTCCCTACTTTTAGCACTTTGCTTGGAGCTCTCTCCGGGATGCTTCATGTTCTTATTATTGAACTTTGGCTTATGTTCCACAATGTTTGCCTTGGATTCCATGAGAGGATGTCCATTTTTCTTTTCAAAGCCGCGATTATCCTCTTCAATTTGCAAGCGAATAATCAAATCCTCTAGTGACATCTCTTTGAGTTTGTGTTTTAAATAGCTTTTGAAATCCCTCCAAATCGGCCGTAATTTTTCAATCATAGCTGCCACTTGAAAAGATTCGCTCAGAGACATTCCTTCTGCATGAATTTCATGCAAGATAATTTGAAATTCTTGGACTCGATTGATCACTGTTTTGGAATCTGCCATCTTAAAATCAAGAAAACGACTGACAACAAATTTCTTTGTTTCGGCATCTTCCATTTTATATTTACGATCGAGTGAATCCCACAAAGCTTTTGTGGTCTTGATTGGACTATACACATTGTATAATGTGTTATCCAAACCATTGAGGATATAGTTCCTACAAAGAAAATCTGCATGTTTCCAGGCATCCATCGTTGTAATAACTTGTGCATCACTTTCATTCTCACTAAGAGATGGAGCATCTTCTCGCAAAAACCTTACTAAATTCAAGGTGGGCAGATAAAATAATATTTTTCTGTTGCCAACGCTTAAAATCTGTACCACTAAATTTTTCAGGTTTTTCTCCATGATTGACAGGAACACTATCATGTTCGACAACCGTTGAAATGGAAGCAATCGGTGTAGACACAACGGGTGTAGGGGTAGTATTTCCCGGTGTAACTGTAATTTTTGTAGCCATTTTTGATTAACAAAAAAAAAATTTATGTTAACCAGAAGATTCCACTATATATATAACTTTAAAAATAAATTTATATATATACAATAAACTTTACAATACCAGAATAATAAAACAATATAAAAATAAGTGTCCAAATAATCTAATATACTACAAATTATTAGGACAACAAAACAGAGTTCTATTGCAAAGAGAAATCAGGTAAACAAATATTTTTTTTTTCCAAATTAAAAATGTCCACCAAACAGTAACCAAATAAATTACGTAAAATTTTTATTTAGGTTGAAAATCTTATCAGCAACAACCGTTTTCCCAAAAAAAAAACAATATTATGGAAAATTAACACTAGAACCTAAATACAGAAGAATAGAGTTTCACTGAAACACTGTTACGATTAAAACAATGTTGTCTTAACAATATTTAAAGGCCACACGTATAACAATTATATTGAAAGAAAATAGACTCCCACTACAATACTGATACAGTAAAGCCAATTTTTTTTTTATTTAAAAAAAGCAATATAGTACAGAAAACCAAACTATAGTTTTACTGTAAACGAAACCCAAGAAAAAAAAAAGTAAACCTAGAAATAAATATTTCAGGATTCTCAAATTTAAAACCAAAATTTAACTGAAAGAGAGTTATACTCAAATACAGATTCGAATAAATATTAGTAAACAAATGTGTAATAAATAAACCAAACAGTATAAACTCGGAGTTCTAATACTTTGTATATAAGAAAACAAATTTGCTAAAAATTAATTGTAACCAAAAAATCAATACTGTAATACAAAAACCAATAAAGGAAATTTTGTCTTAAAATTGTTGGAGATAATTTCGGCAAATAATTAATTTCAGCAAATAATGAATAAAATAAAATAAAATAAATGAAAAAATTAAACCTTATAGTACTTCTGCAGATGGTTTATGAACAATTTTGTGATTGAGACTAGTGTTTGAACACTGTATCTTTAAGACAGAATTTCGTCCTTTCCGATAATGCTTGAGAACAATGGATGTCCTATCTCCAAGATACAACAATCACCACAAACGAAGAGAGTACACTTTTTGATTATACAACGAATCAAAATTATGTTTTGCACTCACAAGAACTTACATTCACAGATGAACATTGAATGTATGAAAGAAAGAAAGAAAGAAATTTTTGGAATTTCATAAACAAGAAAATTGGAATGGAAGATGCCTTTATATAGGCTTGTTGACACCTATTTAGTATGAACAGAAAAGGTATGAAAAAGGGACATGACCCATAGGTTATACCCTTTAAAATGAAGAGATACCATGAAAAGGTTGTATCCTTTCATTCAAATGGAGTCTATTTCAATTCACCATTTGTAGACAGCCCATTTTTGACCGCCCATAAGACTTGGGTGCTTTAATCCGAACACTCGATGATGAAAGTTACATTATGCAAATTGTTCGAATCTTCAACAAAAGAATTCGGTTTCGAGCTCAAACCCAAGCCTTCCACCCCATTTGGACCAAAACCCTTTTTTTAGCTTGACCACTCAGTGAGTAACAGGGCCAAAATAATTGACTGGCTTGCCAATTTATGAGCAGGTTATACAATAAATTGGACGGTCAGCCACGTTTACTGAGAGCAGATATTTTGACAGTTGTAGCTGCTCCCATGCACGAGCTCAAAGCTAACCGTCCTCTTTCAGATATTTTCGACATAAGAAAGCAAAAGTCTATAAATACAAGAACTACCCTCATGGTTTGGGGTTAGAAAAAATTGCTAAGAGCCCAAAGCTTAACCAACCATCTTCTCTACTCTTTTACAATATACATACACAATGCATACACCTTACAAGCTTGAACTTGAAGCTTTTGCTGAGATTCTTGAACACAATTTCAGCTCCTTGAAAATGTCTAGCTTGTGGTTTGTTAACTAGGAAGCTCTTCCTCTCTTTCAATGGGTAATCTTTGAACTCTTTCACCATCTTTTCTCTCCATTTTTCTTGTATTTACTTGCCATTTTTAGAGTATTTTGAGGCTTGAAATATGTGATTTAAAGTAACAAAAAGAGGAGTTAGCCACCCTTCCTTAGGCTTTGTTCTATAGCTTGTTGCTTTACCTTTCCTACTTTGTTTCTTTGGATTTTGGCCACTGGTTTTTTGAGTTTAGGAGCTGCTTTATGTGTATATTTAATTCATGCTTTGAATATTATACTTGTGTTGTTGTAAGTCCTCATGGGTTTAGTGTATAGGCCATAGCTTCCAATCCATTTGAGTTGATAATCTTTTCTTTCTCTTTCGATAACTTTCATGTACATATTCATGTCATTGTAATCACCCATTTTTCATTCATAATCTACAACCTTCCTCCTTTCTTTGTTTCTTTTGATTTAGAGTTGTATCAAACAAAAGATTGCTGCTCAAGGCATAAGAAAGAGACCCCTCATGCAAAATGGTTTAATCTCTTCGGAGTTTCATTACTAGGGCATTACATCTCTCTTATGCTAAGCATAATCTCTTGTTTGACACTTTCCTTTATCGTCGGTGCATTTCTAAGGGACTAATTTTCTAGTTAGACCCTTGAAAATCACAAAGGAAATAGCCATTATACCTAATTATCGAGTTTGGATTTGGAGTCATTATTGCTCATTTCAAGTTTGACTCCGAATTCATTATCGCTTGTAAATGAGTTTGATTCTTCCTTTGTAGTTTCCCCTGTAGAAAAGGACTTGAAAAAGCTCATTTCTCGAGTCAAGTCATGCATGTTATTCTTTATTGCTTTGGACTTAGTGGACGTAATCATCGCCTTTGGACAAAAATGAAGAAAAGATAAGAAAATAGAAGAGTATATTAAAAAAGGCTAATAAAATTGGAATAAAAACAGGTAAAAAGATAATAAAATTTGGTTAGGTTCAGTTGGATGTTATATGGAATCGGTTGCTTCTAGAATCATTGCATACTATTGTTGTGATGTTTGATGATTGATGAGACACATGTACCCCCTTCCTTGAGGTAACTCTATGATAGGGATGAGGTATTGTTTATCATTTGTTGCGTTTATTAAGCTCTTGTCCTATCATTTCTAAGGTCATCACGCAACAAATTTGCGATGATTGATGATTTGAGAATCAAATCTGCTCATCTCTTGATCATCTTCATGATAAGGAAGGGCAGAGAAGATAAACATCTCCTGGATACACTCTGTCTTGCTTTGTTTCAGTTCTGTTGTAGCAGGGTATTCCCTAGAAACAGTGATCGGCTGGCCATTATTCTGCACGGCTGACCACCTGATCAGGACAACCGGCCACCCATTTTTGTATAGACAGTGGTATTTTTACAGTAGAACAGAGCAGATCCTGAGGCCAAAACAGAACAATTTTCTGACTGTAAACAGAGCAGGTTTTGGCAGCAAACAGAGAGGTTTCCGGAGGGTGTTCTCGATTATGCATATGTGATTCCTCGCCTCTCATTCAAGTCCATTAGATTAGTAGCTTTTAGATTAGTACGCTATAATTAATTAGTTGCTTTGTTTTCATTCGGACTTGTAATAATTAGTTAATTAATTCATTCAATTGTGTTGTAATAATTAGTTAATTAGAACATTCATTCAGACCCTTTTCTACATGGGCAAACTTATAATATTTGTATGTCTTCCAACTCCCATTTCTTTCTGCCTTTTATTTATATGCTTATCGTGGTTGTACATAGCATCATGTTTTTCGTTTCATATCATTATCATGCTTCGTATCCATTTTTCATGTATTAAAATTTGGCTCATCATGCATAATGTTTTACTACTTCCTAAATGATTATGTGCGTTATCTCATGCCTTGAGTTGCTTCACATATCATGTTAGTGGCCGAATTTAATAGTTGCATTAACCATTTTTCATATTAGGATCATACATTTTTCTAACCATAAACTAACTTCTTCTTAGCTTGCCTCAAAGTACTAAGTGAGTATTTTTGCTTTAGCATATTACATGTGTGTTTGTGATACCATGTCAAGCATACTACCATAAGGCTATGTGCTTATTTGAAATACCTCTTTGATAAATGTAAATATGAGCTCGTTTTTTATTCCAGTAGCACATATTTAAAAATCTTCTCAAACAAACATGAAATCAAAGCATTCCAAAGTAGGTGATATAGTTTATGCTTGTGTGTTTCACATAGTAAGTTAGCATAATAATCAGAACAAAAGCATATAATGTTGATAAAAACCACATCATGATTAGTAGAGGCCGATCTTTGATCGGGTGAGTGGGGTGCTCAATTCATGACCTTCCCCTCTCATACCTAAGTTCTCGAGCTAAGACACTTTGGTTATGATGGACAAGTAGCCTTTGGTACGAGTCATGGGTTTCCTAAATTCTTCGAAAATATTTAGGTGGCAACTCTAAAATCTGGCAATGCAATATATTTTTGGCATCTCTGATGATTAATGGATTTTCTAAGATTTGCTAGATTTGGACTCTCATTTGTTTTTTGTTTCACATTGCACTTGTGATACCAGATTTAGAACCACAGGAGTCCGAACTGTAGGGCTATCATACCCGAGGAAACTAAACCCCTCTGAGGAGCACAAAAGGCCATATATAGTTTCTGGCAACTCTGCTGGGGATTTAGAAAACTTTACTCGAACTTCATGATGTGAAATTTTATCTACATATATATGTTCTTTGCATTGCATTTGCATGGTGCTCTTATGTCATTATGTTTTCCATCTGCTATTCCTAAATGACTTGCCGGAGGCTTGCCTAAAATGCTTGCCAAAAGGCTGGCTGGTCGTGTGCTTTGCCATGTTGGAAACACAACCCTTGGATCTAGATTAGTGCCGTACCGCTTGATCCTCATTTCACTTCTCGGTGGTAGGTGTGAGAGGTATATTAGGTAATCTTGCTGATCTTGCTGAGATACCTTTTTGGACCAATTGGCCTAGCTCATATAGTAAAGCTCTTGTGACTGTTCCAACATAGGCAGGATGCTCACCCATATTCAGGATGTTGTGATACCGCTTGTTTGAATAGTAAAGCTGTAAATCACTCCAAAAGCTAGGACAGGTAAACCCTACCTCACATAGGGGTGTTTTGATGCTTTTGTGCAAAATGTGAAATCTTTCGCAATGTGTGATGCAATCCTGGGAGAGTCTTAATCTTGAGGTGATTTCTTTCAAAACTTGAGGGTCATATCAGAATCAGAATTTGAGTCGAAATCCAGGGGTTTGTGTTTGATATGGGTGAATTTTCAGCAAGACCAGAACTAGGGCTGGCATACCCGATATCTTGATTTGATGGGGGCATTATTTTTAATGCTAGGTTTGTCTGAGCCAAAGAAGGAGCAATACACAACTCAGCAAAGGCCCAACCTAATCCGACTCGAAAAGCCTTAACCCATCATAGTCCATCCAATCCCAAAAAATCCATTCAGCAAAGGTCTAGTCCATCTAATCCCCAAAGGCCAACTCAAAAAAGATCCATCCAATGCCAAAATACTCATTCTAAAAAGCCCAATCCAGTCAAACCCGTCTAGACTAATCTAGTTCAGATACATCAAGCGTAACTGAGTCAAAATCCTTGTTAGTTAGCTCTCATTTTACACTCATCCATTTTCCCAATTGCCAATTCAGCAGACCCGTGATGGCGCAGAGTCTAGAAGAAGTTGTGGCCATGATGACAGCATTGCAACAGGCCATGGATACACTGAACTAGAGGATAGCTATGCAAGATCAGACCATTGCTGAAATATGATGCCCATCTGGGGGCATCTACCATACATCCAGCCTTGGCTACCCCGTTGAATGTCGATGCACCTTCGCTAGCTGAAAATCTCCAAGCTCTAGATCCCCAAGGGGTGTTTGCACAAGCTCAAGCTTTTAGGCCTCTCACATAGCATCACGGAAGGCTTGTTCCTTTCAACATCAATGACATCGATCTTGCCATGATAAAAATTGCCAAGCTAGAGAAGATGCTTAAGAAATCTCAAGGCTTCAATTCCATCCCAAACACGGAAGAAGTTACACTGAGGCTTCTGTGAGATTGCTAGAGAAGTTCAAAATGCCGTATATTGACTGATTTGATGGAAGTGGAGATCCTATTGTCCACGTCTGTCTCTTCTCGGATGTCTTGAAACCAATAGGTTTGACGCGGGCTCAGAAATTGTCATTATTCGAAAGGACCTTATCAGAAGTGGCAGCCACCTGGTATGCCAAACTGGAAGACTCGACCAAGCAGAACTGGGAAGACCTATCTAAAGGATTTGTTAATTAGTATTCCTACAATATTCAGATGGAGGTAACGATCAGAGAAGATATAGGGTGAAGGAAGCACGAATGACCAACAGGCCTTCAGAGAGGGAATAGGTTCGCTTAGTAGTTCAGAACCTTGAACCAGACATGTTATATAGGATAATAGTCATGCCACTATCTACCTTCGTTGTTTTACATGAATTGGGGGTTTAGATTGAGAGTGCTTTCAAGAAGGGAATTATCTGGAGAACGATCGAACAGACAAGGAGGGTGTTTTCCAAGAGTACCAAGGCTAGCAGTAGCACTATTCCTAAACCCACTAAAATTAATACCATTGCCACCGATCCCAAAATTGCCGACCCCTTTGCCAATACCAGACCACAAACAGCCGACCCAACCCGAGTTCAAGGCAGAACTTTCACCCCCTCCATATGAGCCTAACCCACGCACTAAAATCCCTCATGGAAAGAGGGTATCTTAAACCCCTTGATCTCCAACATCTTTCTGACCCACTTTCTGCTAGACATAACCCCACCAAATACTGTGCGTACGATCAGCAGCACGGTCATGGCACCAATCGTTGCTACCGCCTTCGTCATGAGGTTCAGAATCTCATCAACAACCAGACGGTAGCTCCACCTCAAGAACCCAATATTACCACCAACCCACTTCCCATCCATGACCAAGTACCTCCTCCTCACCTTAACCTCATCCATACACTACCTCCTACCTTCAACCCCAATATATATATCACCCCGGCCCATTTACCCAAGTCTGAGGTGTTCATTCCAGAAAGCACGGGCGCGTGCATGATGGATACACTTGAACCCCAATCATCTTAAACTCCAAAACTTGAACTCAAACTCCATAATAGCCTAATTCCAGTCCAACCTACTCCAAAGAGTTCAACCCAACCAATTTATCAAGACCAAGTCAATTCAAATACGCTACAAGCACCAATGGCTGAACCCGCTACTCTTGAGCTGTTGAGCATGATTGAAGATCTTCAGAGAACTATGGCAAATTTAGCCTTTGGGGTCTTGGCTCCGTCATCGACCATGTCATATGCCAAAAAGTTCACGTTAAAAAACTCCCCAATCTTGGGGCGAACTGTAGTTGGAAAGGGCCAACCCAAAGCAATCTCAAGTCTGGATGATGACATATCAAGAATAAATGGGGGCCAAGTTGAAGCTAGTGGCAAGGACAAGGCTGGGGCAAGTATTGATCCATATGCACATCTTCGATGGGCTATTAAGACTTTGAAGGTCAAAGGGTTGCAGCAAGTGTTTGTAGTTGTTACAAAGACTGTGGATGACACTTTTATCGCTCAGGTTGGAAACATTTTGAATCAGGAGGTAAGCAATGAAAATAAATGCCTTACCAGAAACACCCATCCTGATTCCAGTCCCAAACCCATGAATACTCAGCTAACACCTACCAACCTATTTGCCAATATTTCTAACACTGATGCTTCATCCTCCCAAAAATGAACCTTCGCCCATTTCCACATGAGCCCAACCTACGCATTGAAGGTACTGATGGAGAAAGGGTATCTCAAACCTCTCGATCATCGACCTCTCCCTAACCCTCTCCCACCTAGACATGGCCCTACCCAATATTGCACATTCCATCAGCAGTACGGTCATTATACTGACCATTGCTTTTGCCTTCGCCATGAAATTCAAAACCTGATTGACAAAAAGGTCATCACCCCACCTGAAAATCCCAAAGCTGTTAATAAACCTCTCCCTGATTGCAATAGATTGTCATCTCATAACATAAATCCAATTCATGGCTTGCCAACAACCAACCGTTACCCTAGCTAACACATCATACCTGCCAATGAGCCCAAACCTATTGTGTTCATTCCTGAAGTTTCCAATTTCGATTTAAGCAAAAGGAACAAAATCTTTGGAGAGATGGAAAGTTTACTCGATCTTGGTGAGTTTAAGCTTGATGAAGCAATGGGTTCTCTATAGACACCAGTAATGATGGTTGGCATAATGAACCTCAATCTCAACTAGGGGAATCGTCGAAAGCACTAGGGGCATGGTATGGAAAAGAAGTTGTTTCGGTGAAAAAGATATGCAGGGACAACCCGGTCGAAGAGATGTGTGGAGATAACCAGGATAATTGTTAGGCTCAATTTGTGAGAGTCAGTTTGAAAGTTTGAAATCAATCCTGCTGGGTGTGGATGTTAGTAATGTTGAATTGAAGGTGAATTTGGACCCTCCCAAGGGCTACTTAAAGTTTTTTATGAATTTTGCAGATGAACTTGGAGAGTGAAAACCCTTTGTCTCAAGGATGCTAATTTTGTTTTAAGTTGTGTCCTGTAAATTGTTGAGTTGTGAGTTTTATTCTCTTTGTCTTTTTTTGCGTCGTTGTGTCAGTTAAGTCACTTCCTTTGAGTTACTCTCGTGTACCTTCAAGTCTTTGTTTTTCTAAATAAGAAAGCGGGAGTCAAGTTTTTGATCATTTTATTGTGCCTGCAGTAATGCATGTGTGACCTTTTAAAGAAATATATATATATATAAAGCTTTGAATTTGTTTTTGAAGGAGATTCCGTTAATAAGCTCGAGTATTGAGAACGATCCCCCAAATGGTTTGAGTGGATTCTGGATTGTCATCGCGAAGTGTTTCATGATTATTTTAAGCTATTTCTTTAGCAAACTTGCGAAGATAGATTCAGAATTGTGCATGGTATTCTACACTGTCCTGGGAATTCTCTTCACCTTTAGGCGATCATTTTGGCAAGCACAAGATGGCTTTCAGACCTCATAAACATAGAATTCCTCCCCCTTGGTGTTTTTATTACTTCAAAAAGAAATGAAGAAGAAGAAGAAGAAGAAGAAGGAAAATAAGTCAACCATCAAGCCAGGGGTATCCATTGGAATGAAATCCAATGAACTATAAGGAAAGAACTTTTGTCTGAATTCGAGGAAGTTAATGTGAGGAGGTACCACCACATTACGAGAAAATCTAACTTTGAAAATGAAGCGAAAGAAAGGAAGAAGACATGCATGAGGGAATGGAGAACCAAGCTCAAATCAAGGTGAAACCAGTTTCAGTATTAAGGCAAGGATGACTGTTGATCAAATTTACTACAAATGTTGTAACGCGATCCTTGAGAGGTTCGTTAGGTCGAAACCGTAAAAGACGACCTAGGCAAAAGTTAGAGCATGAAAAATGAGAAATCAAACAAATAGAGCTCGCAAGGTTGAAAACCCGAATGGGTGACTTTGGCAAAAGTTAGAGCGCAAAATGAGAAATTAATACCTGAGTGTACCTTAGCCATGAACTACGTTAACCTGATTCCCATTCTTGGGATACATAGTCAACTTCATCTTGAAGTTCGGTCTCAACCATATCCATCTTATCCATCTCGACCCAATAACCCTGCCCAATTTATGTCGTCAACTTCGCATCAATCCATGAGCTACACCGACTGCTATGCATATCACATACTTGCATTGGGTAAGAAAGAACTAGCTTGAATCAATAAGTGGAACAATTTTCAATACTTGAACTTATTAGTGAACTTGAGTTCTAAGGGGAACCTCAGTAATACTAGACGCACTATGAATGATCATTCACATAGAGTCTTTTTTTGCTTTTGGGTCAGTTGTGAGTTCTGTGATGTCGTGCTTGATGTTGTCTCAATCTACGCTCTTCATCAAGTCACCCTGGTGTGTCTGTCGCTCAAAAGTTCAACAGAGTGGCCTGGTCAAATTTCATACATGAGTGTTCACTTGAAACTCAAAAACAGGTCCATGTGTGGAATTCATAAACAAGCTGAGAGTGCCCATACAAGGGGCATCGAGTTCATGATCATTTCAAAATATTTGTGAGGAATTCGTCACTACTTTGGAGAGGATTGGAGTAGATTCTCAGCATGCCGGGACAAAAGAGAAGCAGGAGCCTAATTGGTTGGCAACTATTCCAGGATCTAATGATCCCCATCATATGTATATGCATAATGTTGAAAAGAGTGGCCAGGGATTGGACACTACGGGCAATTTTCAGTACATCTGATCGGGCCATCAATTGAACAAACGGCACGAACCCAACCTTTCTCTCAGTCCGCTTAAGCCATTTATCATAAACTTTCCCCTGGGTTAGGGTGAGCTCACTCCCCATGATGATTCTGATATGATTTAACTTTCGAAAGTTGTATCTAACTATTTTTAAAACCCTCTTAGGGTTGCCCCATTCTCTATGATTAATGCATGTGCTTTGGATTATGCATGCATGCTCATACACTCTGATTGATTTGAATTGCATGATTGGTTGCTCCTATTCTTGACTTTGTCTGTACTTGTAATGGCAGAGTTTCGTTGAGTTACCTTCCGCAGTGTTTTTTAGTTACATTTCAATAAGTTGTGGCAAGTTACCCTACACTCATTCCATAAGGTATATGATGCACTATCTTGTGCACTTGCATCGCATTGTTTTGTGAAATCATCCCGCATCGCGTTGTCTTGTGCACCTACACAACACTGTCTTGTGCACCTACATCGCACTATTTTGTACACCTGCATCGCACTGTTTTGTGCATTCACTTACATAGCACTATCTTGTGCAACTTGCATAGCACTTTTTTGTGCACCTGTATAGCATTATTTTGTGCACCTGCATCGCACTGTTTTGTGCATTCATCTTGCATCACATTATCTTGTGTATTTAACCCCTATCACACTATCTTGTGCACCCACATAGCACTGTTTTGTGCATTCACCTGTATCGCACTGTCTTGTGCACTCATATAGCACTATTTTGTGCATTCACCTACATCACATTATCGTGTACATTCACCTCGTATGCACTATCTTGTGCATCCCTCCATCGCACCGTCTTGTGCACCCTGCATCGCACTATCTTGTGCAGCTTGCATTGCACTGTCTTGTGTACCCACATAGCACTGTTCTGTGCATTCACCTGCATTGTAATATTTTGTGCACTCGCATCGCATTATCTTGTACACTTCATCTGCACTGTTTTGTGCACTCACTGGGTCTAAGAGACCTTAAATCCTCTAAAGGTGCAATTCCTTTGGTGTTTGTCTTGCCCAAGTGGCTTCAAGCGTTCTGGTATAGACACCTAACTGTGTTTGTAATGAGTTCTTAGGAGATCATTTGAGATGGTGGAAATTAGAGTTCGAATGGCCGAGGCCTAGAAGGCAAAAGTTCAGAATTTCTGAGACTAAAGTCTAGTTTGAATACCCAAGGGTGTATCCTCAGCTTAAAATCTGTATGGCAGCCCCATAGGCTGAGATAGCTTGTAGGCGCCTCAATTCTGGATACTAAACCAACCTAGTCTGTCACCCTGTTGGAGAATAGGAAAAGTTGTAAACATGGCCAGAGAGAAAAATAATATCCATGGTTTTCGTGTGAAGATAAATAAAGAAGTCTTAAAACCAAGAAGAATAGGAAGATTCCCAACAGCATAAGGTGAGACATCACCGATTGCCCTTTTAAGATACTTTCTAAGGCACCACTTCCTAGCTGCTACATCACATCTACTATCTAACATCTATCACATGCATCTACTACATTATCCGTTATATCCATTACATCACACCATTTCTTGCCTGCATCTTTTCCTTGTTAAACTTAGTTTGGCATGTGCTCATACTTTTTCCGCGTTAAAGTATAGCTCTGCATGTGTGCACACCTATTCTACAAGAATTGTGGTCTAAGGGTGTCAGCACCTTTCATGTGTCAGACGTGATTTGTTTTTTGTCCATACCCTTTCTAGGTAAAACATAGTTCGGTTTGCACCCCCTATCCATTTTATTGGATCCATTACATTGTGTTTTATCTTATTGCATTCATCATTTTCGTGTAAACGCGTTTAGGATCATTATCATCCCATTACATTGTTATTCCCCAATAGATCATTCCTCACCAATATCATACCTCCCAATTACTTGTACCCTTTTTGCAAAAAGTATAGTTTTGCATGTGTACGCACAAGAATTATGGTTTTAGGGTGTCGGCACCTTTTCTATGTTAAACGTAGTTTGATTTGCATCTCCATTCCTTTATGATATTCATGTGGTAGGCACTACTTGTGATTTGATTATTTCATTACATTGTGTATCATTTGTATCTTGCCCTTGAACTACGTTGGTTTGATTTCTTGCAAAGGGATACGTAGGCAACCCTCAGGTTTAACCAACTGCATCTGCATTTTGTTTGTTTGCCCAAGTCTTATGGCCTTGTCAAAATGGGTCGTCTTCGGGCATTGAGATTCACTAACGTCATTTCATGACTTCGAGCTCTGTCAAAGAGGGGCAACTATAGTGACCCTATTTTTTACCGCCCTTAAGACTTGGGCGCTTCAATCCGAACACTCGATGATGAAAGTTACATTATACAAATTGTTCAAATCTTCAGCAAAAGAATTCAATTTCGAACTTCAAACCCAAGCCTTCCACCCCATTTGGACCAAGACTCTTTTTTTTAGCCTAACCGCTCAGTGAGCAACAGGGCCAAAATAATTGGCTGGCCTGCCAATTTATGAGTAGGCCGTACAATAAATTGGCCGGCCGGCCATGTTTACCGAGAGTAGATATTTTGATAGCTGTAGTTACTCCCATTCACAAGCTCCAAGCCAGTTGTCCTTTTTCAAATATTTCCGACATGAGATGGTGAAAGTCTATAAATACAAGACCTCTCCTCATGGTTTGGGGCTAGAAAAAATTGCTAAGAGCTCAAAGCTTGACCAACCATCTTCTCTACTCTCTTGCAATATACATATACAATGCATACACCTTACAAGCTTGAACTTAAAGCTTTGGCTGAGATTCTTGAACAAAATTTCAGCTCATTGAGAGTGTCTAGCTTGTAGTTTGTTAGCTAGGAAGCTCTTCCTCTCTTTCAAGGGGTAATCTTTGAACTCTTTCACCATCTTTTCTCGCTCTTTTCTTGTATTTACTTGTTGTTTTCAGAGTGTTTTGAGGCCTAAAATATGTGATTTAAAGCCACAAAAAGATGAGGGGTTAGCCACCATTCCTTAGGCTTTGTTCCATAGCATGTTGCTTTGCCTTCCTACTTTGTTTCTTTGGATTTTGGCCACTGGTTTTTTGAGTTTAGGGGTTGTTTTATGTGTATATTTAATTCATGCTTTGAATATTATACTTGTTTTGTTGTAAGTACTCATGGGTTTAGTGTATAGGCCATAGCTTCCAATCCATTTGAGTTGATAGTCTTTTCTTTCTCTTTTTATAGCTTTCATGTACATATTCACGTCATTGTAATCCCTCAATTTTCATTCATAATCTGCAATTTCCCTCCTTTCTTTGTTTCTTTTGATTAAGAGTTGTATCAAACAAAAGATTGTCACTCAAGGCATAAAAAAAAGACCCCTCATGCTAAATGGATTAATTAATCTCTTTGGAGGTTCATTAAAAGGGCATTATATCTCTCTTGCGCTAAGCATGATCTCTTGTTTGACACTTTCCTTTATCATCGGTGCATTACTTTTAAGGGACTAATTTTCTAGTTAGACCCTTGGAAATCACAAAGGAAATAGTCATTATAGCTCATGATAGGGTTTGGATTTGGAGTCATTATCGCTCATTTCGGGTTTGACTCTGAATTCATTATCGCTTGTAAATGAGTTTGATTATTCCTTTGTAGTTTTCCCCGTAGAAAAGGGCTTGAAAAGCTCATTTCTTAGGTTAAGTCATGCTTGGTATTCTGTATTGCTTTGGACTTAGTGGATGTAATATCACATTTGGACAAAAAATGAAGAAAAGATAAGAAAATGGAAAGGTAAAGTAAAAAAGGCTACTAAAATTGGAATAAAAAGAGGTAAAAAGATAATAAAATTTGGATAGGTTCAGTCAGACGTTATACTGAATCGATTGCTTCTAGAATCATCGCATACTGTTATTGTGATGTTTGATGTTTGATGACGCACATCTACCCCCTCCCTTGAGGTAATTCCGTGATAGGGGGGAGGTATTGTTTATTTTTTGTTTCGTTTATTAAGCTGTTGTCCTATCATTTCTAAGGTCATCACGCAACAAATTTGCGATGATTGATGATTTGAGAATCAAATCTGCTCCTCTCTTGATCATCTTCATGATAGGGAAGGGCAGAGAAGATAAATATCTCCTGGAAACACTCTGTCTTGCTTTGTTTCAGTTCTGTTGTAGCAGGGTATTCCCTAGAAACAGTGGCCGACCGACCATTATTCTGTACGGCGGACCACTTGATCAGGACAACCAGCCACCCATTTTTGTATAGGCAGTGGTACTTTTACAGTAGAACAGAGCAAATCCTGAGGCTAAAAAAGAACAATTTTCTGACTATAAACAGAGCAGGTTTTGGCAGCAAACAGAGAGGTTTCCAGAGCGTATTCTCGGTTGTACATATGCGATTCCTTGCCTCTCGTTCAAGTCCATTAGATTAGTAGCTTTTAGATTTGTACACTATAATTAATTAGTTGTTTTGTTTTCATTCGAACTTGTAATAATTAGTTAATTAATTCATTCAATTGTGTTATAATAATTAGTTAATTAGTACATTCATTCAGACCCTCTTGTGCAAGGGCAAACTTGTAATATCTGTATGTCTTTCAACCATCATTTCTTTCTCCCATTTATTTATATGCTTATCATGGTTGTATATAGCATCATGTTTTTCGTTTCATATCATTACCATGCTTCGTATCCATTTTTTCATGCATTAAAATTTGGCTCACCATGCATAATGTTTTACTGCTTTCTAAATGATTATGTGCGCTATCTCATGCCTTGAGTTGCTTCACATATCATGTTAGTAGACGAATTTAATAGTTACATTCATGTATGCATTGCATTAGCTATTTTGCATATTAGGATCATGTATTTTTCTAACCATAAACTAACTTCTTCTTGGCTTGTCTCCGAGTACTAGGTGAGTATTTTTGCTTTAGTATATTACATGTGTGTTTGTGTTGCCATGTCAAGCATACTACCATGAGGCTATGTGCTTATTTAAAATACCTCTTCGAATGCTTGTGGATGAAGACTATTTCGCTGAAGTTGGAATGACTTTGATAAATGTACATGAGCTAGCTTTTCATTCAAGTAGCATATATTCAAAAATATTCTTAAACAACCATGAAATCAAAGCATCCCAAAGTAGGTGACATAGTCTATACTTGTGTGCCTCACATAGTAAGTTAGCATACTAGAGGCCGATCTTTGATCGGGTGAGTGGGGTGCTCAATTCATGATCTTTCCCTCTCATACCTAAGTTCCTAAGCCAAGACACTTTGGTTATGACAGACAAGTGGCCTTTGGCACGAGTCACGGGTTTCCTAAATTTCCTAAAAATATTTAGATGGCGACTCTGAAATCTAACAATATAGTCTATTTTTGACATCTCTGATAATTAATGGATTTTCTAAGATTTGCCGGATTTAAACTCTTATTTGTTTTCTATTTCACATTGCACATGTGATACTAGATTTAGAACCATGAGAGTCCGAACTGTTGAACTATCATACTCGAGAAGGTTAAACCCCTCCGAAGAGCACAAAAAGCCATCTACACCACTTCTAAATTATTTCACCAAAAACAGATATGGCAAACAATAACTTTTTTAAGCAAAATGGGCTGATAAACTATCCCAAATGAGCCCACGGAATGATGAGGTCATAACAATTTTAAAATTATTAATCCTTAGGCCCCATTAGGGGACTAAAAAAGTCAAAAATTCAAAGGTTTAAAAATTATTATAAATTACCAAATCATCCTTTTTATTTTATTTTATTTTTTTATGTCTTTTCATGAAAAGTTTCAAAAATTACTTAAAAAATAAAAATTTTAAACACCCCAATAGTGAGTTGTGCAGCTTGAAATGAAATAAGAATGCAAAACTATAAGTTGAAAGTGCTCTTTATTAGTATTCACCATTTTTTTATAAAATTTAATGAGTTTTTTTGTATCATTATTATTATTATTATTATTATTATTTCCCATTTGGAGTAAAATATGCCTTTGTAAAGTATCTTATGTAATGTTTATGTTACATAAATGAGACAGATGGGATGGGATGGGATGAGATGGTCATTAATTCTAAAATTACTTTGATATTATACATAAAAAATAAATAAATAAATAAATAAAGCCCTCTATTTCAAGATTCATTCACTACAGGAAGTATATGATTTAACGGCGTTTATTTAACGGCGTTTTTTTAAATGCCACTATTTGTAATATTTAATGACATTTTATAAACGTCACATTTTGTTTTTATTAAAACGGTACCGTTTAAGTAATGAAGTCGTTTGAAAAGCGCCTTCGAATGTGTTACACTGTTTCTCCCTCTCTGTCTTCAAGCCCTCAAATCTCTCACAACTTAATTGAATCTGAGAAACCCTAGAGTCTCAAAGAAACCGATCCCTCAAATCTCTCACTCTCTCTCTATCTCTCTCTCTCTCTCTCTCTCTCTAAGCCCTTCAGTTCCTTCAACTTGATTCAACCTTCTTCAGCTCGGTGATTCATCATTCGATCGATCCAATCTCAGAATGATTTTGATTTCAAAGCTCCACCGCCACCGCCATCACCATCTGCATCTGCATCGCCTACTCAGTTTCGAAATCGATTTCGATTTCGATTTCAATCCAATCTCAGTTTCGTTGATTCTTCTCTCTCTCGATCTCTCTCTCGATCTCTGTCTCTGTCTCCCTCTCTCTCTCGATCTCTCTGGATCTCTGTCTCTCTCGCACAATCTCATTCTCTACGTACACATTATCTGTACTTTTTTTTGAATAATTTTTTTCTCCTAAAAATCTCTCTATACAAGTATATATATGAATTTATATATGTATCTCTATGTATTGATTGAATAATCATCCTTATTTTGTTTTCAGGCTCACGAATGATCCAATCGTTGATCGGCAGTGACGGAAAAATTATGAAGGTTTTTGGCAGAGTTCATCCTGATTTTTGGCTGTTGATACTGACTTTGAACTTTCACTCTCATGGCTCCCACTCATTTTAGTTGCTCATTTCTTGCTTGAATATATTAGGACTATTTGCTCTATTTTACTTGACATAAATAGCTTCCTAAGTTACTTATAAAGAAAATCTTGTTAAGGGTGGTTTAAAGTCTCTGCAAGCTTGTCAGCAACTTGGGATCGAACCATGGTCATGCACTTACTGCACCGATTAAGAAAATCTAACATGCCATCTCATGTTGCTATGCTCTATTAAGTGATGGTTTTTATCGTTAACTGCTCAGTCTATAATTCCACAAATCAGAGTGCTTATAGATTTACATTTAAATTTTGCTTTTGAAATTATTTCTACGAAATTGGTGTTGTGTCTGCAGATGTTGTATCTAAATGAATTCAAAATATCTTGTATTGTTTGATATTTTTTTTTTTTCACCTTGCATAATATCTTACCGGAATCTTACTACCATGGTAGCTTGAGAAACAATGCTGTGGATATTCAGAGTCATTATGTTTTAACTGGTATCATACTACTTTCAGTGTAAGAATCAAATGCTTAGGAAAATATATGTTATAATTCATTTTTGCTATCTTGCAGGATATAGTTGGAACCTTTCTTGCAGTTTCTAGAACTTCCTTATATTCTTGATAACAACACATCAGAATCAAGGGAACAAACCACAGAAAGGTATAATGCGCCCCTTCTACCTACCTAATTTATCTAAAAAAAACTTTGAAGTGTGCACTGTCATAGAGCAAATTGGGCAATCATGTAGGGTGCAGCAGTCATCAAGAGATACCAATTGATTTTGCATTTCATCGATTATTATGATGGAGAGCATTATTTGACTTTATTGTTATTGTTGGAATGGTGATGAGCATCATGAGTAAAAGGAATTAAAGAATCAAATACAACCCACCCACCCCCCAACATGCCACAATTTTCTTATTCTTTTTCTTTTTGTTTTCTTGTGAAACTTACAGAACAACCAACTGAATTGAGTATGCTGTTTTATTTTAGCCTTTGACCTCGAACTTTGGACCTTTTTGTTTTGTCAACCACAGAAAGCTCCTATACTACCCTCCCTCTACTTTTCAGCTGGGTATATTTTTAAAACCTTTGCAGATCCAAAAATCAAAGGACTTCCAAAAATATAAGCAGAACACTGAATATATACAGGGAAAATGATTAAACAGAAAAAATTAAATCACTGCTGTAAACCATTATCTTCAGCAATAGTTGAATAATTTATCCATTAATTGAAAATTTAACATTAGTATTTCTTTTTTCATAAAAGGAAGGGAAACAAACAAATAATAAAAAAATTGAAGATACAATTAAACAAAACATGTAGAAAATAGGTATCATTTAAATTGGGGCACTCAAACCTGGTATCATCATCTCTAGATTTTAAGAAATACAAAGAGAGAGATCTGACCTAGGGCTGTAACAGCAAAGTATGTGATCTGTCTCATTTTAATATCTAAAATTACATATATAGATGTAATTTGGTGTTTCGGTGCCTGCCATAGATGTTTCGCTGCTGTAGTTGTATTTCTTCAGGGATTGCCTGGAACATGGGTCCTTATAGAGGAGGAGGTTGGTGTTGGATCGGCTGGAGGACATCCAAATTTGGTGAGCATCTTCAAATGTCAAATGAAGAGCATTTAAGTGCTATGCACACAATTGCGCATACTTATCATTAATTAGCATGTAGACATTTATACTTTAGCTGGTTTTGCTACATGCTGAACTTTTGCTGTGGTGTTTATCTGGGACATTGTCAGATTACTAGAGTAGAGTACAGACTAATATTTTCGTTTTTCTTGCGCTACGTAGATGGAGCTTATTGCCAAAATGAGGAATCCGTTTATTGTGGAGTATAAAGATTCTTGGGTAGAGAAGGTCAGTAGATGTTATATCTCGTATTATTGATGTTGTTCAATTGACATTGGTATTTTCTTTCATCCTTTGTTTTCTGATGGTCTAATAGGCTACCTGAATGTCTATTCTATTTGTTTTTGTTCCTTCCTTCCTGTCATGCTGATATTGCTTTCATATGCTTCATTGTTTAACCCAGTTGATCATTGGTCTTAAAATTATGAAACTTTACTAATTAAATGCCATCATTTATGGATACTTCTCTCTCTCTCTCTCTCTCTCTCTCTCTCTCTCTATACATATATATATATATATATTATTTTGTGTAGTTCTCTAAATCCAACATGTGTTTTCCTCTGCTCACGTAGATTATGAAAGTTTTGAGAAGCTAATTAAGCAATGTCATGAATTAAAACTGTTACAGTGACTTTCCTCTTTTATTTATTTTTCTATTCACTTCAGAATAGTTGTGCTCTCTTAAGCTCATTAAGCTAATTAAGCTAGTTGTGCTGTCTTCAGAATAGTTGTGCTCTCTTAAGCTAATTAAGCTAGTTGTGCTCTCTTAATAATTTTAAGAGAACTCGGGCTCATTTAGGAAGCAAATATGGTGCGACCTTTTCCTTTTGTGCAGCTCCAGAAGAAGTTTCAGCCGTTGCTTGTGACAATAAACCAGATCGTTTGGAAATGGCTCAGCTTTATAATGAGGTAAAATCCCATTTATTACAGAATCAAATCATATATCTTACCTGATTTTGATGTCTATGAGAAGAAATATTATTCAGGAAATGATATGTCATCACTAAAGATTGTTTCTTAAATGTAGATGTGCAAAGTACTTGGACAAAATGCCAATGAATCGATGGAGGCATTTTTAGCAAACAAACCAGCAGGTGCTGAATGCTGGCAACTACAAGAACAGGGAGAAAAAGTTGGCAAACAACAAATTGGATCTCACAATGAATCCAATTTGGTTCAAGTTGAAGAAGAATCTCCTTCCACTAGAGACCATCTATCAAGATATAAACAGAATCCTCTCTCCAGTTCAGCAGGATTCTTCTAGTATAGAACCTCAGATACAAAAAGCAGATTCGACAACTGAAATTGCAGGACCCAATTTGCTGTCAACACTGCAGGGAGATGAACACAAGTCTGGTCCAGAGGCAACAACAGATGTAATTTCTTCTGTCTATTGCTCTCGTACACGCACTTGAGTTACCTTTGATATGAGTCAGAGTATGAGGCTATTAAAAACCAGTGGCAGGTTTGTTGTTAATTTTAGCTCAGTAGTCAACACATTTATTCATCCTCCCATGTTTTGATGCTGGTACATGTTGTGGTCACTCCCATAGCAAACGCCCACATGCTTTTCATGCAAGCAGTTAACTAGTTTCAACTTGTGGCACTTCTGAGATTCTAGCTTTGCATTTATCTTGAATTGCCTGTGTTAAATTGCTATATAGAAATTCAGTTTTATGATTATTATTGTGGTAGACTTGAATAGGTGCCTTTTTCTTGTCATATATGAGGTCAGGTTTGGTTAGTAAGCCAATACAGCTTCCTAACCAAACTTGACCAAGGTTTAATTGAGGGAGTTGCTAGCTATTTAATTGAGGGAGTTGCTAGCTATCCAAATTGGAGCAAACTTCTCATCTGTTTGCATTGCTCAAGCTTTTATATTTTCAGGGTATACAGACTACTTTTTTTGTCTCACCTCACCCTAAAGCCAAGAGGTGCAAGATTTCCTGGAAAGTAGGAACAATCTGACTAGCACATTCACACCTCACACATCACTGCGACATTTTAGTGTTCTTGTAGACAACTCTTATACTATATATATATATATATATGTGCCTATTTAACAATATTTGTTCACAAACCTCACAGGAACTCTATTCTCTTAATAATCTTCCCAACCCTGTTCCTTTTTCTTTATTCTCAGGTAAGTTTTTCAGTTCCTTTTTGTTTATTTGACATGAAACTTTTTTCTTCCATTTATTTTATTTTTATTATAAAGTCTTGCATAATGTTGAGTATTGACTGTCTTTTTCTATCTGGATTAATTTATCTATATAAAACAATTATTCATTACACTTCTGGGTTTCCAAGTATACTCACATATCTTAATTTTAATTTCCATTTTCAAAAATTAGAGAGAGAAGTATCTGGAGGTTCATACTTGGATCTTTGACTTTGATGATTATATATAAGGCCTTTTTTGGTTTTACTTTTGATGATACTGCCCTCTTTTTATTGATTTTATTGTGTAAATGAAGTATCTGCTGCTCAATATTCGAGCATTACAGTGGACATATATTACATTATAAAGCTGAGCAATCTTGATTTTTGTTTGTTTGGTACTTAACAATCTTGAATCTTCCCATACATGTGTTGTGAGGCCAATTTATTTTTTCTGAATCTTCCCATACATATATTGATGCAAGTAATTTAATAATACCAACCTTAGCCATACTTTAAATAAATGAAAATCAGTTAGCACAAAAGTATATGCATTTATTTTTAAATAATGTTAACTCTATTAAATTGTTTATTTGAGATCTTTGTTCTCTATTAGGCCAAAAATGAGTGAAAGTCGCAATGCTCCCCGTTTAAATGAGAGGATCCTATCATCTTTATCCAAAAGATCAGTTGCTGCACATCCTTGGCATGATCTTGAGATTGGTGCAACATAATGATTATCTTTCATAATTCAGAATAACTTGTATATTAAATTGGTGAGGATGTTAATCATTTTGCAAAATCTTTGCTGCAGGACCCGAAGCACCCCACATTTTCAACTGCGTAAGTCTTTAATCCAACAAGCATCACCAAAGGAACACAACCTTCAAGCCAAAATCTGAAAATTGTCAGATAAAATAAGACCACATTAAATTATCAAAATTTAAATCATTAGTTAAGATCACTGATTTTTCCCCCTCAAGTTTCTCTGAGAATTTCTCTTTCCCAACAGACAGCAAACATTGCAAAGACCTAGTTGTACTCAATATAATTTTGAAATCTAGCTAGCATTTCTTTTTACAAGTTTGGTCCTTCCCAGTTATGATATATGCTTACTGAACTGTCAGCTTAATTTCTTGCTACAGGTTGTCGAGATAACAAAAGGAAGTAAGGTTAAATATGAACTCGACAAGAAGACAGGGATGATTAAGGTATGAATGAACTCACAGCTGAAATTGGATGATTGTGAAGACAGGGATGATTAAGAGAATAGAGTTCCTGTGAGGTTTGTGAACAAATATTGTTAAATAGGCACATATATATATATATATATATAGTATAAGAGTTGTCTACAAGAACACTAAAATGTCGCAGTGATGTGTGAGGTGTGAATGTGCTAGTCAGATTGTTCCTACTTTCCAGGAAATCTTGCACCTCTTGGCTTTAGGGTGAGGTGAGACAAAAAAAGTAGCTCCCCAAAATCAGATCTACCACACATTTGTGGTAATTATTATTATTATTATCAATTGACGTCAATACTAACATGAAGATCAATTGTATAATTTTTGGTCAACAGACACCAACAACAAGACTTGCTTAATCTGCTTGGAGCTACCTATTCTGCTGTCCTTTTCCTTGGAGCCTCCAATGCTAATGCGGTGCAAATTGTTGTAGCAGTTGAGAGAACAGTATTTTACCGTGAAAGGGCAGCTGGGATGTATTCAGAGTTGCCTTACGCATTTGCTCAGGTAAAGGATAAAAGACATTACATCACATCTCTCTCTTCTTTTCACTAAGAAGAATGTGTATATATGGTCTCCCACATCCAATATTTACACGGTACTTTTTCTATTACAGGTGGCCATAGAAACAATTTATGTTGTAATTCAGACCTTTATCTATGCTTTTCTCCTTTACTCGATGATTGGCTTTGAATGGACAGCAGTCAAGTTCTTCCAAATTGTTTGATTATTCTTTGAGTATTTATTTTCTATTGTGACTGTACAAAATGCTTTAATTACAGAACTTGCACTTGCTTGTCCTGTCCTTATACTGAAAATTGGGTAAGCATTGAATCTTGTTGCGCATCCTACTACAGTATTCTTCCATATTTTTTTTCTTCATGAATTGCTAGTGGCATTCAAGTTTTTGAGACATTTATTTATGTACAACCAGTGATGGGCATGCTTACTCTTCTATACCAATGCTGTAGATTTTCCATTTGTACCCAATGTTTATTCATGCAGAGGCATAAGGCTTTATTTGCTCAGAAACTATTGTTGGGTGATTTTAATCTATAGAGGAATTTGAAACCTTGTAAACCATTCTCCAACCAAATTTTAATGTCTCATAAAATTCTACATGTTCAAGCATCTCTTGGAAGAAAAAAAGAAGGAAAAATTAGTTGAGAAAGTGGAAGGGTTATGTGGATTCACATTAAGATTTTCTCAAGTATATTCCTTGTTTTGTTGGTCCAAACCATCTGCCTGTACTTGTGGTTGAAGTGATATTGGTGTGTTTAATGATTGTAATTTTATCATGTCAGTGTTGATTCCTCTTTTTTTTTTTTTCCCATAAAAATGGAGTCAAAAACAAAAGGAACCCACCTCCTCACAAAAGGGAAGTAGAATTTGGAGAAAACAAAGAAAAATTGAACATTTAGAGTTTCAAATTTATTTTAGTGCTTTTAGATGGCTACATGATTTTGTTAGACTGATATTGGACATGTTTCAATTGATGCCGAAACCTGTATCATAGCTAGATAGGGGCACTTTAAATTTTACATATAGATGTGTGTGTGTGTGTGTGTGTGTGTGTTTATGTATTTCATAGGTAACAGAGACTTAATAAGGCTAATTCTTTTATGTGTATTTCATAGGTAACAGAGACCACATGGTGGGTTGGGTTAAGTCACGGTTCCGCAGCCTTCTTGTTAAGGTTAGTGTCTTGATCTCATTTTAGATTATTAACTTCTTGTTGATAACTACTGTGATTGTTTAGGCTACTACATTTGTATTCTCTGTACTTACTGGTTGTGTGGTAAATTGTCCTTGTTAACACCTATTTTGGTGAATGCTTGGTAGGTGACAGCACAAGATGTGTCAACCATGCTGAGATGTGAACAAAGGACCATCATCTTCCTTATAGAACCCGGGAATTTTTGTTTCTTAGTAGATGCTTTCATAGTACTTGTATGTATAATTAGTTTGAATTGCATCTTTTGTGCCGATTTGTTTTGTAATAACTTTCAACTTACCACTAGGCACTAGGTTAACTTTATTTCATCTTGGAATTGAAATATTTTTGCGTATTGAGAAGCATGAATTGATCTAGTATTATGTTTACCTAAATTTAGTCAATATATTGTATATTTTTCATCTTTATAAAAGGGATTTTTTTTGGGTTAAATCTCACAGAATTAGCACAATTTATTATTATTTTTTTTTAAAAAAATGAAGTTATAACGGCGTTTTTAATACTAACGGTTATATTTTTAAAATAAAAATGATCTATCACGGCGTTTTTAAAACGTCGCTAAATGTGGAGTGACGTCATTGCATCATTATGAAGCACATTTAGCGGCGTTTTTTAAAACGCCGCCTATACTGATATAGCGACGCTTTTAAAGCGTCATAAAGTTACAGCGACGGCCGCATCTTCGGCGTTTGGTACTAAACGTCACAAAAACAATTAGCGGCGTTTTTGATAGCTATAGCGGCGTTTTTTAAACGCCACTAAAAGTTTAATTTCCAGCAGTGATTTTACAATGTAGATGGGATGGTCCTTTTTTTTTTTTTTTTTGCTTGCTTGTTTGTTTGTTTGTGGGTACATCGGAATGGAAACAACAAACAAGGAGCTAAACCCTCTCCCTAGAAAGGCCAATCATATCTGCTACAAGCATGCTGCTGCTAATTTCCATTGGTGGTTCGTTCACCACTAAGATGTCCTCAGGTTGATCTATTCCCAGTTTTGCCAATGCATTCGCACACACGTTTCACTACTTCAAGACATGTTGCACAGTGCACTTGCAGCCTCTAAATATGATCTTTACATCCTCTAGTAGTCCTTTGAATGGGAATTTGTCCCTTGGATCTTCTTCCATTGTAAGCCTTTTGTAAAGTGCCCATAATTCAGCTTCAAGACTTGTTACACTGTGTAATTTGCCGTAGTAGCCACAGATCCATGCACCTCTTTCATCTCTAAATATCTCTCTAAAGCCTCCTTCATCTCCTAATCTCCTGCTGCCATCAGTATTAAGTTTGATCTTTCCTGCAAGAGGTAGACACCAAGAAAATAGTTTATTGAAAGCCTGATGGATCTCTTTAGAGTACTCTAAGATGAACTTAGCACTCTCTTGGCTATTAAAAGACATTTTCTCAAACACGAAGACATTTCTATTTTTCCAAATTTTTCAAAGAGAAACAACAAATAGAGTGTACCAAGAGAGATGTTCATATTAGCCTGATGGATGGTTACTACTATATTTCAAAGGAAAGCGTATTAGATAGTAGAAAATGGAGAATTTATTTATCAAAAGATAGGGGTGCAATAAAATGACAGTCTAATTTAAGTTATTAACTACATAACTCAAAAATTGTATGAAACAATTACATGACTCTTAGAAAACGATTGATACAAATTTCTTTTCTTTTTTTTTTAATAAATTGCACATGGAAGAAGTTTATTTCATCAGTGCTAATTCTAGAAAAAAAAAATTCAAGGTGCTCACAGTGACTACGTCAGGAATTTTTTTCAAGGTAGACATTCAAAATTTTAATTTGTTTAGACTTTTTAAATCACACATAGATAAATAAATAAAATAAAATAAAAGTTTAATATATTGATATCATTGTTTCAAAAAATAAAATGTAGATACAAAATTTACATAAAGATATTTTGTTCTTATCACTAGCATGATAAAAAAAATAACTTTAAAAAAAATTGAAGAAAGTTCATTTAATTTAAAACTATTGATCAACATTAATATTCAAGTGATACACTTGTTAGGAATTGTAAAATCACACAATTTTGTCAAAAAGGTATTTCGCACAAGCTGAGGAAAAAAACTCTAAAATATATTGTGTGTTCACTTTACAAAGCATATATATTGATTAAAGGATTATGAGTTGGATTGTGTGTTCAAGAAAATAGACTGAATGGATGTTCAACTGAGCTGAGTGCTCAAGAAAATGGACTGAGTGGATATTTAACTATATTGGATGTTCAAGAAGGTGAGTTAGGGTGTTTCAACATAAAACTTTGAACTAAATTATATATACGTATCAAATAAAATAAAAAATTTTAGGGTGTTCAATTGAACACCCAAAGGTGGCTTTAGAGTCGCTCCTGTCCCCAAGGCTACATAGGCGTTCTAAATTCAAACTATAAAAACACTATTTTCACATAAGAATAAGATTGTGTAGATTTAACCATTCTCAAATCAGTAATGCTACAGACCCCAGCTGGGGTGACCCCCAGTGCCACGTGTCAGCCTGGAGTGGCTGGAAACTCAAAAGAAGAAAAAAAAAAAAAAAAAAAAAATTATTTTTTTGGACCAATGGGAAGGATCCCAGTACCCCATTGGGGGTGCAAAGCTCTATTCTTCCCAAATTCTATAACATTTAGAACTTTGTGCATGGGGACCTTTTTTCAGCACGTACTTTGGCCCGCTTAAATAAATTTTATGACTCTGTCCCTGCACTCAATAATTAACATGTGGTTGGGGGGAAAAATTTAAATGTATTCAGACACCCAAAATCTTAATGTTGTGTTTGATTGGAAAATTTGATAAGAGATTTGAAAAAAAAAATGAAAAAAGTATGTGAAATGTGAATAAAATATGCCTAAATTTCACCTAGTTTCACACACATTTTTCCTTTTCCTTTCTAAATTCCTCCTCAAATCTCTCAATCAAACACAACATAAGAATCACCATGCGAAAATTAGTCCGAATATTCGGTTATTAAAAGAAAAATAAAGAATCACTGTGTTGGGCGCAAAGTATTTTAGTGTTTGGTCACATCAATCTTCAATTTTAATTTATGCCACATGTTTATTAATGAGTGAAAACATACACCAAATCATCTTAGAAATACCATGTAGAATAAAAATAATTCCACTCTTTCCTGCCTTGCAACAAAAAGCATTACCATTCCAGAATATAAAAAAATGCTCCATTAAAATAAAATTAAATAAAAAAATCATTCAGAATGGAATTAAAACTAAAATTCGCAATTCTTGAAATAATCACAACAACAACAATAACAACAACACACACACACACACACAAAAAAAAAAAAAAAAAAAAGAAAAAAAGTCTGATAGAGGTGATTGAGATTCTCAGTAAATGCCTTCTATTCCTGTTGACATCCATAATGTGACCCGGTCCAGTTTGACCCACATCGATAGCAAAAATGGAAACCACACCTGTAGCAGCCAAAATAAATAAATAAAATTAATAATAATAATAATAATAATAATTATTATTATTATTTGAATATGATTTAATTTTACTTTTATTTGTAAATTATCGCCACTTTTCTATTTCATTCTCCTTACTATTGATTTTATCTATTTTGTCCTTAGATATTTTAATTTTGACTAATATTAGGAGTGGGCATAGTCCTGATTGGTTGAAATTGGGATAAAACCAAGACCAATCCGTTATCTACGGTTTTTGAAAAATTAAAACCAATCTAATCCATTTAAATCATGGAACCAATCCATTTAAATACGGATTTGATTGGTTTAGGACCATAGATTCACATAGTTAAATAATATATTGAATTTAGGACCATGGAATTTGTGAAAATAGAACCATGGAATTTGTGAAAACAGTGGTATTTGTGGTCCTAAATCAATCCATTTAAACGCGAAATTTATAATTTTAGATTCACTATTTGATTGATACCAATATGTAACATTTTAATTTCATAAAATCATAAACATAACATTATATTAGTTTCACATAAGTATTTAGATCATTACAAATTAAAACTAAAAACCAACAAATAAAAGTAATAAAAGAAGATACTATACGAGTTTAAGATTGGGTTTAGGTTTTATATTAAATAAGAGAAGATACTATGTGGGAGGGTATATAATATAAATATAGGCTATTTGTATACGGTTTGGATCGGTTCCAATCCGGAACCGTGAGGTTCAATCCGGAACCAATCCGTGGACTACGGATTTTAATTTTTTAATACGGAACCAAACCACGGATTTAAAAAATCAATTCAAATCTACCAAATTGGATTGAACCAAATCAGATTACGAATTTTACGAATTTCTTTCTCAATCCTAACTGATACAATTCGTTAAAATCAAATTTGATTGGAAAAAATTTATTTCAAATTTTAAAATAGTCTTGTGGATCCCACTGAACTTTATGAATGGTGACAAAATTTGTGACCACTTTCTACGATCTGTAAAAGCTAGGATAATACTAACAACGACGGAAAAACTTCAACATTCCAAATAAATTTTATAATTTGATCCAGGATGATATTGTAGATGTTAATTTTTAATTTGTTACACACTTAATAATATAAAATTCAATTTCTTTATCACATCATCATAGATGAATTTGTGAATCTAAAATTATAAATTTCTAACACTTCTCACCAATAAATATATTGGTATCAATCATGATACAACATAACAGTATATAAAGTATTGAGCTATATCGAATTCATATGCTTTTTACAACAGTCAAATACATATTAAAAACCAATAGATGCGTATATGATTAAATGTATCAATATAAAATAATAATAAAAATAGATATGTATACCGGAATGGTTCCAAAATTTTCATATAAACGGTGAACATAGGTATATTAACAAAAATTTTAAAAAGGAAGTATGAATTAGAATACAATTTTTACTAGTATATAAAAAGTAAAAATAAGATACAAATATATATATATATATATAGCGGGCACATATGATGTGTGTGTAATTCAGATAAATAAAAAATAAATAAATAATAAAGAAATTAATATCATAATATATAAGTTGCTTAAATGGTTAATGTGTTCTTAATGAAACATGAAGTCTTGGGTTCAAATCTTGATTGTGCTGTAGAATAATGATTTTTTATTTAGTATATAAAAATCTGTCACGTGGCATGAGGAGAACGATTAGAGGTTTGGACATCAAGTTCAGTGTTCACATATATAATAGTATAGATAGAGAGATAACATGTTTCTGTAACAACATTTAGTTACAAAAGATAGCAACTAGGGGTGATTCGCCCAATCTGACCGAACCAACCCAAACCGATTTATTTGCGACGGATGCATGTCTTTTGGCAGACGGATGCGGATGAAATATTTCAAAATTTACGGATACAGTTTGGATGGTGGATCAACCATTTCTCACCTGCATGAACCTAATCCGCTCGTCGATGAAGTCCACAAAAAAAAAAAAAATGAATAAATAAATTTGCTAACAAGTAACAACATAGAGTATAAATAATATAATATATATTTTTGTAAAAATAGAAAACAATACCTTAAAAATATGCATGCTTGATACCATGGCTTATTATAAACAAATAATACATATTTTTTTTCAGATTACTAGTTATTGAAGATTGTAAAAATTATGAATTATAATTCAAAAAAATGTCCAAAAATTGTAAAGTCTAAACCGCCAAACTAATCGCATCCATCCACAAATCTGCATGGCCTACTCAATCCGCATCTGCCAAACTGATGGACGGATGCGGATTGATTTTTTCCTATCTTCCTAATCTTGGACGGATGGCAGATGTGATGCCACCCGACCCAACCCGATCCACGATCACCCCTAATAGCAACTATAAAACAATATGTATGTTAAAATGAGACATCTTGTTTTGTTGTACTTGACAATTTTTCATATTAATTAAAATATCAATGATTAGCTAATACCTTATCCTACTCTTTAGAGACTATGGCTTACATAGTTCTAAATATCGGCCGTACCGGAAAATGGAAGTACCGATTCGGATATAGACCGATATAGCGGTGAGATTGAAATTCGCAGCCGTAACGTCCGAGTCCCGGTATGTGGCGGCCTGAATCTGATAAATACGGCGACACAGTCTGATACACGTTGGTTGTCGCCGATACGGATAAAAATTCGCGTAGAAAACCTGCAAGATCTAAAGCTTCTTTGGGCTGTGGAGTTCACTTCGATCTTCAAGTTTCTTCAAAGAAGATTTATCCCTGAGTTGCAAGTTATAATTTGTGCTTATGCTTATGCTCTATTTTGCTTATGCTTATGCTTGTGCTCTGGTTTTGGTCAACCTGAAGCTACTATGCTCTGTTTACGTTCTTTTTTTTTTTTCTTCTGTTTATTTGTTTATACACCTACACTACACCAACAATGATAGAGACCACTAATTTTAGAGCTCTAAAAGACCACTAATGACATGACACTCAATAAAAAAAGAAAAAAAAATACAACACCAAGGCCAAAACATCAAATCATTCCTGGTGGGGCCCACTGCCACATCATTAGTGATAGCACTAATTAGTGCTCTTACTCATTTTTCTTATATTAATATATATATATATATATATATATTTCTATTTGGATTAGTGGAAAGGTTTTTATATTTTTTTATTTTTGTGCTATGTTTTTGTACTATGTTTTTTTTTTTAATTTTTTTTTCTTATTTGTGTCTTGGTTTGGTGTAAATGCTTAAAATTTAGATTTTTATTTATTTTTTATTTTTTAAAGAGGTTTATTCTAATCAATTTTTTATTTTTATTTTAAATGTATTATTGTTACTAACTAAATTAGAATTATAATATTTGTCAATTGAAAACTATTATTGTAAATAATTGAAAGTTATATTGAGACTAAAATAAATACATATCATTTAGTTAAAAATGAGTCAAAAAGGCACCTACATATCAAAATTTTGATTAAAATGTGACAAATTAAGGCTAAAAAAGTAGGAAAAAAATGCATAAAATTGAGTTTTAGAGGGATTGTTAATGATTTTTAAAATTTCACGGCCACGACACCCGATTCCCGATACGTACCGGCCGATACTACCGATACCGATACTCCGCGATCGATACCGTTACGTTACCCGATTTCGCGATTTAAAACTATGATGGCTTGTAATTAACACTACTTATAAGAAATTAATTTTTTTTTATTATATTTTATCCATTTTTTTTAGTTTTACACATTAATCCCGTGTTTCATAGATATAGAGTGGCAGCCACTTAAATGTTTTTGGAAAATTTATCCATAAGTCCTAGTTTCTGAAAAGTTAAACCATTTAGTCCTAAAAGTTTTCTTTTGCTCCATTTAGTCTCATTTACACATCAATCTAATGTTCGAAACACTAATCTGATGTTCAAAAACTAATGTTCGAAACATTAATCTGATATTCAAAATCTAATGTTCGAAACATTAATCTGATGTTTGAAACATTGTAATGGGACCTTTCAGTCTATAAGAAAACTTTTAAGACTAAACAGTGTATAAGTTATTAATTTGAGATTTATTAGTGCATCCCCCAATGTTTTTAGGTAAATTAAGAATACACCTACTAAGAACTATTTAAAATACGAGTTACCTTGTGGTGTTGAAAATTACATCCCTCTAACCACATAACAAAGCTACTTGCCAGTACTTTAATCATTGCGTCCCTTTGGTTCTTGCTGCAGTTCGACCTTGGTGGCTGTTCAAGTTTTGACACAAGTTCTGCGTTTGAACTCTTGTCGTGACACATGGCGGTGGCTTGTTGGTGGGCAACTGTAGTGCGCCACTTGGTTCTAACAAACATGTGCATGATTTCCTTCAAGTAGGAGCAAATAGAGTCTCCTGCTGTGTTTGAGAGATTGCCCAAGAAAGATGGTTGCCTAGGTCTTTAACTCCATTTCACTTTGAGTTTCTTTGCGTTTCTTGTTGCTGTCACTGTTTGATTGGTACTTGACATGGATAGGCCCACAAGGCACACGGCCCACGGTAAACCACCCCGAACCCAGTGCTTGGGGCCAATGGCACAACCCGGTTGCTTGGGTGACAAGGCCCAGAACAGCTGGAGGCCACCTAGACATGAAGGGCCAACGGCATTTAGGCACACTGCAGGTGGGACACGGGCCACATCAGCAGACAAAGATCTGCAGAGTTATTATCACAACACATCACCATTAATGCAACCCATCACAGCATTTATTACAACAGCACTCCCCGCCGGAACAGAGCCTCCATCACCCTAAACAAGATGAGCTATGGCACAGGCTTTCGGCGGAAAAAGCACGTCACAAGAGACAGGAAAAATGATGACAAAAGGATATAAGCAAGGATAAGAGGAGAAAAAGAAGGTTAAGTTGGTCTCTCTCTCTTGATTTCTCGATATACAGTCTTTTCATACTCTGCTCTTCTAATTCTTGCACCGGAGGGTTCACTGGGGGACTACCCCGTTCCCCCCCTGAACTTGCTTGCAGGTCATCTGACGGAGCCAGCCTTCCTGAGCCGGAGTCTGGAGAACCTGGGCCGGTCCGACCCATCCACCCGGGAATCGATACATCATCAGTTGGCGCCGTCTGTGGGAAGATACTGGTTTATTCGTGCGGTAGTTGTGTTCACTACCGCCGGAGCCCTCCCTTCTCACTATCACCTCTCCTTTTTGCCCATCTAGGTGCATGGTCACGACTAGGTCCATGGCTTCTCACCACAATGCCTCCGGCCACCAAACAGACCCCTCCCACCCAATCAATCCACCACAATACATCATCGAGCTCACCAACAGCATTAACCGCATGGCCGAGCAAAACCAGGCCCTGATCAATGCGTTACTCCAAAGAAACCCCCCCGTTCCACCTCCAAACGTTCCCCCCAACCAAGGAACAGCCCCAGACCATCTCGCTCCACAGCCCCCTCCACCTAACCCAGAAGGTTCGCAGCACCTTCCTCCCCAACATGAAAACATACCACCTCCACGCCCGCCGGTTGCAGTACTGACCCCTGAGGGGGAAGCTAGCAGCGTCCAGCCTCCATTGGCCGACCATGGCGACACCACCCCCCTCTGGGACGCTGAAATCCGAGCTATGAAACTCCAACTACAAGGGGTCATGCAGAACATCCAGCACAAGCCCTCGGCCACCGCCAACTCACCTTTTGTTGCCTCCATCCGCGACAAACCATTGCCTGCCAAATTCAAGATGCCTACCATTGACTCCTTCGATGGCACGACGGACCCAGTCGACCATCTGGAAACCTACCGCACCCTCATGGTCCTCCATGCCTTTCCTGATGAGATCATGTGCCGAGCTTTTCCAGTGACACTAAAGGGCTCAGCTCGGCTGTGGTTTAGCCAGCTACCGGCGGAGTCCGTCTCCGCCTTTCAACACCTCAGTGACTCCTTCCTGAGCCATTTTATTGGAGCCCAGCGTCAGAGGCGCCCGGCCACCCAGCTCCTTAACATTCGTCAGACTGAGGGGGAGTCGCTCCGCAGCTTTGTCACCCGTTTCAATACCGAAGCCCTTCAAGTAGCAGAAAATGACGACAAGGTCATCCTCACCGCCTTTATGGCCGGCCTGCGGTCGTCTGACTTCCTCTTCTCCCTCTCCAAAAACCCCCCAACCACCATGGCAACCCTACTATCCAAAGCTCAGAAATACATGAATGCTGAAGATTCCCTGGCCGCTCGACAAGAGCCGACCCCAAAAAATCCGACTCCCAGAGAGAAGAGGAAAGACTCCGAGCCCAGAACCGCCCAGTATAATGACCACCCCCCCCGAACTGACCGATCGATTCCGACCCGACCGCCTGGTCGGTTCGAGCGGTACACCCCTCTCAACTCCCCTATGGATCACGTCCTAAACCAGATCCAGCGGGACTACCCCCTCAAATGGCCCCTACCGTCCCGAAACCCTTCCACCCGGAAAGATCAGTCCAAATACTGCCGTTTCCACCAAGACCATGGCCATACCACCGACGAGTGCATTAACCTCAAAGACCAGATCGAGACCTTCATCCGCCAGGGCCGTCTCAGCCGATTCACAGACCCCCGTCCCCCACAGCGACAAAGAATTGACCATCCCAGGAACAATCGCCGACGCACACCGCCCCGCAATCCAGACCCACCAAACGAAGGCCGCGATCGCCCCCCACCACAGCCTCGACCTCCGGGCAATCCCCCCCCACCAGTCGGCGAAATTAGAGTCATTTCAGGAGGCCTTGCTTGCGGGGGGCCATCCCGCTCCGCCCAGAAGGCAGAACTCAGAAAAATCAGACAAGGCTCAGACAAAGCAGTAATGACGGTGGACCGACCTCCCAAACAGTCAAAACAATGGATCGAACCCATCACCTTCACTGATACCGACTGTGCCGGAGTCTGTTACCCACACGATGACCCCCTTGTCATTTCCGCCATCCTCTCCAACTACAAAGTCAGACGAGTCCTCATAGACAACGGCAGCTCTTCGGACATCATCTTCCTCAATTGCTTCCGCCAACTCAAGGTTGGGGAAGAGAGCCTGTCCCCTCTCCAAACCCCTCTGGTCGGCTTCACCGGAGACCGAGTGACCTCCATCGGCTCCATCGATCTGCCTATCACCATCGGTGAGCACCCGCGGCAGACCACTAAGCTGCTCACCTTCCTCGTGGTCGACTGCCCCTCCGCTTACAACATCATCCTTGGCCGCACAGCCCTAAATACCTTCCAAGCCATCACTTCCACATACCATCTGGCCATGAAATTTCCCACCGACCTCGGCGTCGGAACCGTCAAAGGCGAACAAACCACAGCCAGGGAGTGTTATGTCGCCTCACTCAAAGAAGTCAAGCTAAAAGAGGCCATGATCATCGAAGGGCTTGACGTCCGAGACGAGGACGAGCTGGTCAGAGGTGAACCTGTAGAGGAACTTGTTGAAGTCAACATTGATCCCACCAATCCAATCAGAACCGCCAAGATCGGCAGCCAATTACCCGCTCAAGCCAAGGCCGACCTTACTGCCCTCTTAACCGAGCACAGAGATGTATTCGCCTGGACTCATTCTGACATGCCAGGCATCGACCCCTCCTTCATAACCCATCGCCTCAGCATCGAACCCCATTTTCGACCCCACCGCCAGAAGCAGCGCATCTTCCATCCGGAGCGCAACACCCTTATAGCCGCCGAAGTTAACAAGCTCCTCGAGGCCCAATTCATCAGAAATGTGGACTATCCTAGGTGGTTGTCCAATGTGGTCCTCGTCCGAAAACACAATGGCAAATGGCGGCTTTGTGTCGACTACTCGGACTTGAACCGAGCATGTCCTAAAGACAGTTACCCCCTCCCTCGCATAGATCTGTTGGTCGACGCCACCGCCGGTCATCAAATGCTCAGCTTCATGGATACCTTCTCTGGGTACAACCAAATCCTAATGCACACATCTGACCAGGAGGACACATCATTTATTACCGACCGCGGTACTTACCATTACCGGGTAATGCCGTTCGGATTGAAGAATGCTGGGGCCACTTATCAGCGGCTGGTTAACACCATCTTCCATCACCAAATAGGCCGGAATATGGAAGTCTACGTCGACGACATGCTAGTCAAAAGCAAATACTCCTCCGACCACCTCACTGATTTACGAGAAACCTTCACCACCCTGCGTAAGTACCAGATGAAGCTCAACCCAGAGAAGTGCGCGTTCGGCGTAGGATCTGGCAAATTTTTGGGCTTTATGGTCAGCCAACGCGGCATCGAAGCTAACCCTGAGAAGATCAAAGCCTTGGTCGAGATGCAGTCACCTCGGACGGTCAAAGAAGTTCAGAGGCTCACCGGCCGAGTGGCAGCCCTTAACCGCTTCATATCCCGCGCGACAGATAAGTGCTTGCCCTTCTTCAAAGTCCTTCGGCAGACCTTTGAATGGACAACTGAGTCCGAAGAGGCCTTCCAACAGTTAAAGCAATGCATGGCTAACCCCCCCCCTTCTCTCTCAAGCAATCACGGGTGAGCCTCTCTTTCTCTACCTAGCAGTATCAGAAACCGCAGTCAGTGCGGCTCTCCTCCGAGAAGATGGCTCAGTCCAACGACCGGTCTATTACATTAGCCGAGCTCTCAGGGGCGCGGAACAGAACTACCCCTTGCTGGAAAAACTATCCCTGGCCTTGGTCATTGCCTCTAGACGACTCCGCCCATACTTCCAAGCCCACTCCATAGTGGTCCTCACCGACCAGCCCCTGAAGAAGGTCATGCAGCAACCGGAACTCTCAGGCAGATTGATGCAGTGGTCAGTAGAACTCAGCCAGTTTGACATCTCTTACCGCCCTCGGACAGCAATCAAAGGGCAAGCTATAGCTGATTTCATCATGGAATTCACTAAACCGACCCCGACCACCACACCCCCGCCCTTACCAACCCTAACAGAGCCAGAAGATCCTCATTCCTGGACCCTCAATGTTGATGGGTCGTTCCGAAGAGAAGGAAGCGGTGCCGGCATCATCCTCACCTCTCCTGAAGGCGGTCACTTCAAATGTGCCCTCCGTTTCCTGTTTGAAGCAAGCAACAATGAAGCCGAATATGAGGCATTAATAGCAGGACTCCGCCTCGCCAAGGACATAGGGGTCAGCCACCTCCGAGTCTTCAGCGACTCCCAACTCGTCGTCGGTCAAATGACGGGGGACTTTGACGCCAAGGACGATACGATGCGAGCCTACAGAGACCTGGCACTCCCTCTTGCTCGCCTCTTCAATACCTTCCACATCAGACATATTCCTCGGGCAGACAACTCCAAAGCAGACGAAATGGCTCAGTTGGCTTCAACTGACCATCCTACTCTCAGCCATGACGTCCGCATAGAATACCTACACCACCCGGCCGTTTCACCGAGTCTACAAGCTATACAACACATTCAAAATGAACCTATCCCCTGGGCATCCGACATCCTCCTATTCCTGACCACAGGAGCACTCCCAGAGGACCAGCAGCAGGCTTCCAAAGTCCGATCCCGAGCGTCCAATTACGTCATCATCGACGACATATTGTACAAACGCGGTTTCTCCCGGCCATACCTACGCTGCCTCAATCCAGCGCAAGCAACTTACGTAATGCAGGAAATCCATGAGGGGATTTGTGGCAATCACTCAGGAGGCAGGTCCCTTGCCCAGAAGGTACTCCGTACTGGGTATTTTTGGCCAACGCTCAGTCAGGATACGACTGATTTCGTGCTCAAATGCGACAAATGCCAACGCTTCGCCAACATCCCTCATGCTCCTCCTACAGAGTTAATCACACTCTGCAGTCCTTACCCGTTTGCCAAATGGGGGATTGACCTGGTCGGTCCCCTTCCCACCGGTCGAGGTCAGACCAAATTCGCAATCGTTGCCATCGATTACTTCACCAAGTGGGTCGAAGCTGAACCCCTTGCCACAATCACCGAGCGGAACACAACCAGGTTTATCTGGCAATCGATCATTTGCCGATTTGGCATCCCTCAAGCCATCATCTCTGATAATGGCAAACAATTCGATAACGCGAAGTACAGAAAATTTTGTGCAGATCTCCAGATCCAACCGTGCTTCTCCTCCCCCGGTCACCCCCAGGCAAACGGCCAAGTTGAAGTCACCAACCGTTCCCTTCTCAAAATCATCAAAACCAAGCTCGAAGCTGCTAAAGGCCTTTGGGCCGAGGAACTGCCCAATGTACTCTGGGCTTACCGAACCACTGCTCGCACCCCCACCGGCGAAACCCCTTTTCGTTTAACATATGGCGCTGAGGCGGTTATCCCGGTAGAGGTCGGCCTCCCCACTCTTAGGGTTTTACACCCGGATCTGGCCTCAGCCGAAGAGCTCCATCGAACACACCTCGATCTAATCGAAGAGCTCAGAGAAACCGCTGCTGTCAGATTGGCTTCTTACCAGCAGAAAATGAGAACACACTACAACCGCCGAGTCCGACCTCGAGAATTCTCCGTCGGGGATCTTGTCTTACGAGAAGTGACTCTCGCCACAAAGAATCCAGCCGAGGGCAAACTGGCAGCCAAATGGGAGGGCCCCTACATCGTCAAAGCCCGACCACGACCAGGCACTTACCGACTCCAAGACATGGAAGGCCGAGACCTGCCCCATCCCTGGAATGCAGAACATCTGAAGCGTTACTATCAATAAGTTCATATTTTTATATTACCAATATTGTTGTATTCCCCTTTTCTTTATATATAAAGCAAATTCCGATTGCAGATCTACACTGTCATAATTCAAATGTTTGTATGACGATCCCATAACATTGCCACCGACAGCAACTCAAAACTTCACAACCTCGGCCAACCTCAGCACTTCAAAGCCTCGGCCAGTCCGAGCACTCGAAGCCTCGGCCAGACCGAGCACTCAAAGCCTCGGCCAGACCGAGCACTCAAAGCCTCGGCCAGTCCGAGCACTTCAAAGCCTCGGCCAGACCGAGCACTCAAAGCCTCGGCCAGACCGAGCACTCAAAGCCTCGGCCAGTCCGACCACTTCAAAGCCTCGGCCAGTCCGACCACTTCAAAGCCTCGGCCAGTCCGAGCACTTCAAAGCCTCGGCCAGTCCGAGCACTTCAAAGCCTCGGCCAGTCCGAGCACTTCAAAGCCTCGGCCAGACCGAGCACTCAAAGCCTCGGCCAGACCGAGCACGTCAGAGCCTCGGCCAGACCAAGCACTTCAAAGCCCCAGCTAGACTGAACACTCGACCAAGCACTCCAAAACCAAACAAGGCTACATTTTTTCACACTTGGTCACATTTTTAAACTTCCCCACAACACTTACTTACTCTTACCTTCATGTTTACACTCTCACTCGTCCGTTTTGAAACCTCCTCATAACACTTACCTTTTTCACATTCACTTTCAAATTTACACTTAACTGTCTAGCTACTACTTGTAACTTACCCTTTACCCTCATTTGTGGACTTTTACTGCACAAAATTTCTTACTCATTTTTACTGCACAAGGTTTTTATTCACTTTTGCTGCACAAACAGTCAGCTGCCAACAGACACAAAATAACATTCGTACACAAATTCATCTTAACCAAACTCTTCACGTATTTATTCATTCACTCATAGAATTACAATGTAAAAAAAAAAAAAAAAAAAAAAAAAAAAAAAAAACAATGCACAAAAATTACAATGTATACACTTAACCAAACCCCACAGAACACGCCCAGCTCTTCTTCTCCTTGGCTACTCTTCCTCGCTGGATGCTAGATCCTCTTCTTCAACGCCTTCGTCCAGGGGGGTCTGGGCCACATCATCTTCGCCGATTGTCACACTACTCAGGTCCAAGTCTGGAAACAGCTCCTCAGCTCTACGCTTGAACATTTTCCAACCACTGTCCCAGTACTCGGCCATTTCATGCTTATAACAGTCGGACTGCTGGAAGCTTTCAATCACCTCTGATTCTGTCCTACCTCCAGCAGTCTTCCTTGACGGGCCCAACCCCCCAGGCTCTTGACCAGCCAGACTCCTGGCGACAGCAGCATCCACCTCCATTTGAAATTCGGAGGACCCTTTATACTGCTCCACTGCTGCGACGCATAGATCAGGGTAGGCCGCCTTTTCAGACGCCGCCTTCGCCCTCTCCTCGTCCAGCTCCCTTTGCAGAGCCACCCTTCTAGCAGCTGCCGTCATCCTCTCCTCTTCCATCCCCTTCCTCAGACCCTCTAGCTCCGCCGCCATCTTCACATTCTCCATCTCCCATTCCCTCAGAAGCCTCCCCTTGTCCTCCTCTGCTCTGGTGCGCTCCTCCCCCAGCTCCTTCAGCAGGTCTCCAATTCTGGAGTCCGCTTCATCCTTCTGCCTGACCAGCTCTTCATTGCTGGTCATAGCCTCCTCATGCCTCTCGACCGCCACCGCGCAGGCCTTCTCGGACTCTTCCAATTTTTTGTGCTCACCAGCCAGTTGGAACTCCAGCGACACAACCTTACGGCGTGTGTCCTCCAGTTCCAACTTGACTGCTGGCAGGTCGGCATAGGCAGTCTCCCAGTCGGCACTATCCTCCCTCAACTTGGCCAGCTGGACCCTGACCTCCTCAGCCTTCAACTTGGCGGCCCCAGCTTTCCTGAGAAGAGCCCCCGCTAAGGTAGTCACCTCCATTTGGGCGGAGCATAACCCCCTCAGCAGGTCGGCCTCACTATACCCAGATGCCGCGCGCAGAGCTCCTTCGTCCACAATCCTCACCAGGCGGTCGGCTCCCGCCCTGGCTGGGCCTTCTTCTCCCTCCATCCTCCCAGCTACCGCGCGCGCATGATAAATAGCCGTGGCCACACGAACCCCCCCTTCCTGGGGGTCGGGCCTCCCCTGAACCTGTTCCCTCCCGCTCGGCGCCGCCTCCCCCACCCCAGCCTCCGCTTGTACTGGTGGACCCACCTCCACAACCTCCACCGTTGGGATGATCTCCACTTCCTCTGGGGCGTCCTTTGCCGCAGACTCCTCTGCATCCGTTGGGGCCATCTTCGCCCTCTTGGCCCCAGACTCCTCTGCAGCCTCCTCTGGAGCCCCCCTCTTCTTCTTCTCCTTCTTTTTCTTCATGACCGTCACAACCCCTCTGGCCTTTTCCTTTATAGGGTCTACAGGCGGCGGAAGTGGCTCAAAGCTACCCAAGTCTTTTTCCCCCAAAGGCCTAGGGCGCGGTCGGATCCTCTCCCGCGAGAGCGGTTCAGCCGGTCGGCCCCTCTGCGCCTCTATCAACTTCGCGGCCTTGGCCATAATGGCTCGATCCTCCATCTCCTGTGCTCTTCTCCTCTCTTCCAACTCCCCCCGGTCGAGGTCTCCACCTTTCGGCTGCGGTCCCAACCCCGCCTCAAACAGTGCTGACGGCTGGACAAGATCGTCCCATCTGGCTTTCTCTCTCTCTCTCCACTCCCTCACTTTCTTCACCCTCTCTTCCGCCACCACCCCCAGCCTAGACTCCATCGACCGATTTGGCACCTTCCACATGGTGCGCACCCCCATCCCCCCATTAACTGACACGAAAAACCACCGTGGCCGCCACCCCTTGATCGACGTAGGCAGCCCCGCCACCAACCCCCTGCCCATCACCGCTTGTAGGGTGACCCACGTTTCTTGCTGCCCCGACGCTTTGTAACATGAGAAGAACTCGTCGATCGTCATGGCCTCTCCTCCATTCGCCTTAGGCCACGCACTCGCACAAGCCATCAGAATCTTCCACGCATTGGGCATCAACTGCCCCGGCGCTACCTCCAGGCGATTTAGCACATCAACCACCACTTGAGGCAATGGCAGCCTCAGCCCCCCTTTCAGCGCCTCCTCGTACAGGGAAAACTCCCCTGGCTTCACCATAGACGGCCTTTCCTCTGACGTCGGCAACCGTAAATCTACCTCCGCCGGAATCTGGTATCGCTCCCTAATCGCCTCCAAATCCGCCACCGTGAGCGTGGATCTGTCCGCCTTAGTGTGCCACTGCCCCGACTCCACCTGGTTTAATGGCTTTGGGGCCAATATCAAGTCCGATGCCTCTGCCCTGTACTGCGCTGCTAACTCCTCCCCATCATTGTCCCCCAACGGGTCTACCCTCACGTTAACTACTCCTTCTTGTGCCATTTCTAGGGCTTGCTCACAAAACACTTCTGACGCAACCACAAGAAAGTTGAGAGAATGCTACACAGATATGTCGCACACCGTGCAAGAGTTGGATATTTTGAGTTCTTGTCCCACGGTAGGTAAAACGCATTATACCTAAAACCTACGGTTTTGCCCGTATTCCACGGATCCACATTAATTTTCACCCGTTTCAAAACCTTTCAAATCAACCGCCAAAACCGCCTTTTCAAAACCCCCCGTGACCTATCGCTTCATTTCCTGCCCCAACGCTTCATCTTCCCCCACGACACTGCCACGTGTATGGCCACGATGCACTGTCCCCTACCCTTACCCTGTCTTTTCCATTTTCACATCAGCACATTTTAGAACCCCACGCCCCCCTGGTCGGCACACCTCACGGTCGACCCCTGCCGCTCGGCCACCCTCGTGGTCGGCCCACCTCACGGCCGACCCCTCCCGCTCGGCTACCCTCATGATCGGCACGTCTCACGGCCGACCTCTCCTGCTCGGTCACCCCCGTGGTCGCCCCGCCTCACGGTCGACCCCTCCCGCTCGGCCACCCTCGTGATCGGCCCGCCTCACGGTCGACACCTCCCGCTCGGCTCTCCTCGCAGTCGGCACACCTTCCAGTCGGCCTCTCCACCCGTTTCACACTTCTCTCCCTTCTCACTATTCCCTTCGTTGGTCTAAAGCTGCACTCGGAAATGGGGGACAACTGACATGGATAGGCCCACAAGGCACACGGCCCACGGTAAACCACCCCGAACCCAGTGCTTGGGGCCAATGGCACAACCCGGTTGCTTGGGTGACAAGGCCCAGAACAGCTGGAGGCCACCTAGACATGAAGGGCCAACGGCATTTAGGCACACTGCAGGTGGGACACGGGCCACATCAGCAGACAAAGATCTGCAGAGTTATTATCACAACACATCACCATTAATGCAACCCATCACAGCATTTATTACAACAGCACTCCCCGCCGGAACAGAGCCTCCATCACCCTAAACAAGATGAGCTATGGCACAGGCTTTCGGCGGAAAAAGCACGTCACAAGAGACAGGAAAAATGATGACAAAAGGATATAAACAAGGATAAGAGGAGAAAAAGAAGGTTAAGTTGGTCTCTCTCTCTTGATTTCTCGATATACAGTCTTTTCATACTCTGCTCTTCTAATTCTTGCACCGGAGGGTTCACTGGGGGACTACCCCGTTCCCCCCCTGAACTTGCTTGCAGGTCATCTGGCGGAGCCAGCCTTCCTGAGCCGGAGTCTGGAGAACCTGGGCCGGTCCGACCCATCCACCCGTACTAAACTATGTTCTGTTCTGTAAATCCTTCTCGGTTCCAAAGGAGGTTGGACCGAGAGAAGCCCAAGGCCACTGGAATTGCTCTGAGTAAGGTTTTAAAAAGCGGCTACAACCATTATGTAATGTCGTTAGGTAGTGGTTGTAGTGGTTACCACCACCCGTTACAGCCGCTGTAGCAGTGTGACGGAAATTCGCACGTGTAACGGCCGTTTTGGTGTTACGTAATGTCTATAGCGGTACCGTAACGGCCATAACGATCCATTAAACACCGTTACACTATTTTATAATATTCTGAATAGCTTTCTTTTTCCAAGAAAAAAAATAAAATCTTTCAAAAAAAAAAAAAACAAATACTCAAATAATCCAAACTCAAAGAAAAAAAAATTTATATGAATTTTTTTTCTTTATAATTTTTTTAAAAAATTTTGCACAATTTTTATTTTATTTTTTATTCAGTTAGTTCAGGTGTTGATAAAAAATAATTTGTAGACATTTAAAACCAATTATTCTTAAAATCATTGAAATAAATGTAAAAAGTTTCTTTTATAGTGATTTGAAAATATAAAATATATTGGATCATATTTAAAAATTAACAAAAATTGATCAAAATTTATTTTAAACCCCAATAAATGTGATTCTGAAAAGAAAAAACAAAAACAAAAACAAAAATAAAAAAATATGCATATCAATAAGTTTTCTTCAAATTGTGCGAAAAATAAAAAAATTTACGGTTCTGGTTACCGCAACCAGTGACGGAGTCAGAAAATTAAGTTAGAGGGGGCACTTATTAATTATAATTTTTTATGTTAAAAAAAATTATGAGCAACATTAAGATAATAATAATTTTATGAGATAAATTTAAACATAAAAAATTACATATTCATTATTAATAAGAACAAATCAAAATTTTATAATAGTGTAGAATAACTCGGTGTGGGATGATGACGTAAGTTTGCAATTATAGCACAAAAAATTATGGATCAAAATTCTTAATTTTAAAAAATAAAAATACATCATTTATAGAACAAATTATTATAAAATCTATTTAATTTTTATTTGACAGAAAATATTAAAGAGACGACATTACTTATAAATAATGTGTTTTGAATGAAAATTATTAAATAGTCTTAGACTTTGCCTACGTGATGCTCAAGTATAGAAAATCACAAATCACACTAAGTGGTATGCCAATTACTTGAAAATAACGAGTTCATTATATCCAATCTATAATATTTTTCACTACACTATTGATTTAAACTACTACATAAACAATACCACATAGTATTTCCAAAGTATCAAATAACTACTTATTGTGAACAATACAATAAATCATTAGCCAAAAAATATATTAAAAAAAAGAAAAGAAAATACATCATATACATGACCCAAAAAAAAAAAAAATTTTTCAAAACTTGGGGGGGTCGCCCTGCTGTGCCTCCACCTCCAACCACAACCGTTATGTTACGACTTTCACAACTTGTAATTGCTACTGCGTCACCGCAACTGTTACGATAACTACAACCGTTTTTCAAAATCTTATTTCAAAACCTTATTCCGAGATACAAGAAGCGATCTGCTTCCGAATTACTGTCTTATCAAGCTAGTTATTGAACTACAATTCTGAAGAAGGTGAGAATTGTTGTTGCTTTTCTTGACTCGTTTGATACTGATACCGAACCACTGTATGCTCGGGCTGTTGGTCCTTCTGCTATTTCTAGCCGCCACTCCCCAAGTCGATTGACAGAGAGAACTCCTTACCATGCCTTCAATTTTCGCAAGGGGTAGATCGATGTCAAAGAGGAGGGTGCTACTTGATCTTGAATCGGAGGCTCTGAGATCCTCTTTCTTTCAAGAACCTGCTGGGGGTCAAGTCGACCAGACCCTTTTGGATGTGGTTGCAAAGAGAGCTAATGTTCTTTCTTCAAGTTTTGTTCCTTCACCTGAACCATTTCAGTCTTGTGTTTTCTCTAAGAATTAAAAATAAGATTATTTTATCTTCACTATTTTATTTTATATAATTTAATTTTCTATTATTAAGAAAAATACCAGCAGGCTTCACACGATACAATACTTGTGCACTTTACAACACGCTCTACACTACCTCCTCCACTTCTCCATCCTATATTTTTGGTGCTCAACCACTGTTATCAAATTGTTAAGTTCATCTACGAGCACACCACTAGTCTGTTTTTTATTTTATTTTTTTCAATTACCATTGTATTTCAAAAAATAAATAAATTATATATATGGCAATATACACAATGTCTAATTTTTTTGTTTTGAATTATATATATCGCAATAAATTTTTTATTAAACTTTTTATAATAATTTTGTTTATAATTTCACATTCAAAATATCTTTAATTCAAAAATATGTAAGTTACATTTTTATATTACAAAGTACTAAAAATAAATTGTATACAAATAAATTATTTAATTAAAATTTATTAAATATTAATTTGTAAAAAAAGAAATTATCTGATTTATCGCACCAGTTAACTGCTAGTTCATTGACAATATTCAACCACACACCCGCATTTTCTTACCTTACCTACAAACCACAATATGTACACATAATTGGACAATCTTGAAGATCGAAATTGTTAAATTTTAAAGAGTTCTTAGAATAGATTATTTGTGTAAAAAATTAAATTGATCGAATAACTATGAATGCATGATCAAAGTACAATTATTTTTAAAATAATAAAAAGTCAATTCTAAATATCATACTTATTATTTATTACTTTTAAAATAAATATAATTCAATTATATAATTATAATTATTAAATTAATTTAAATTTTTTATGAAATAAATTAAAAGATTTTGATCTTGATGGTAGTGTGCCCACCCAAGCCCCAATAGTATACTCAATTGCTTTGCTAACCGAAGAGAATCTCATCTCCAAATTTATTCACCCACTTACAAAAGCAACTGGCCCACTTGATATTGTGTTGGATTTTGATCAGATTTAAATTTTAATTTTTCAGTGATAGACAAATAATAATAATAATAATAAACTAATGTAACACCGTCTGGTGTTTGAACTAAACCTGGCCAATTAATAGCCAACCAGAAATAGGGGAGAGAATCGAGCCGTACAATTGTAATTAGTTTAAAAACTTTAATAAAGTTCAAAATTTGTTTAAATTTAATTTGTCGTCTTTTTTAATCGATTTTAAATGAATTTTTGTCAAATTAAATTCAAATAGTTTGATAATTTTTTTTAATTTATAATTTTAGACTTATTGCACTGAGTTGAACAAACAATTAATAGTTTAAATTTCATTTGAAAACTTTAACAAGCTTTAAATATATTACAATTTATCTTATTTACTTAACAAGTTAAGTTCAAACAAGTTTTGAATGAACTGAACACAAGTCTAGAGTCAACCCTTGACTAAGAATAGTAAAGCTTGTGCCTTGAGCCCCAATATTGGGCCCAAATAGGGCTCCAAATTTATTAGTTGTTTATCATAGGCCCAAATTTTATTTTATTTTTATTGATGCCCAGTCCAATTAAGGAGGGCCCAAAAATTTGTGTGAGCCAATTAAAGAAACTAAAAAGTTATGTTGGCCCAAATTGAAAAAATATATATATATATATTTATATATAATTAGTCCAAACAATATCAAATTTTTTCAAGTTCAAAAAAAAGAAAAATACTTTACATGAGAGGTTCAATGGTAAATTAGATCATGCCAAACTATAAAATAAAAAAAATCAGATTTTTTGTAATGATTTATTTGTATCTTAATATATGAAAATAAATTTTAATTATAAATTTAATGATTATATGTGTAAATTAACGTTTGTCAGTCATTATTTGTTAATATATTATTTTATTCATAAATTCTTTATTTAAAAAAAATATATGTAAGAAAGTCCCATTTTCAATAAATCTTAGAGTCGACCTTGCATGAGTCGATACCGAGCTAGCACCCCTAACCAAAAAGTATCCTTCAATGGCTTTTTTTTTTTTTTTTTTTTGGTTGCTAAAAAGAGATTTATAGATAAGTTACTGCATATATTCGTTAAAGAGTATTTGTAACGCTCCGAGATAATAGGCATAATTTATCCCATTACAATTATTAAATAACAATAATACCATCTCACAATAATTATCCATTAAAAATACATAACTGAATATGATAACTTTACATTCATATGATCCAATTTTACAAAAGATGGCACATGCAATTATACATTCATAAGCTCTAATCCTGAATCTACAGCATGTGTCATAAGTTAATGATATGAAATAAAAGCTAAACAGATAAATAAATGCCCTAATGGCTATAACTTTCCAAGAACAGTGTTTGGTTACAACAAAAGTGAATTTAAACTCAATACAAATAAAGCCCTAGGCTTGTACAAAATAAACACAACAAAAACAAAACAAGAAACTCTTGGCTTCAAGTCCTCCCAAGTTACGGTGTTGGCGGAAAGCTATCACCAGCACCTGAAAAATGTTTTACATATGAAGTGAGCAAAAGCCTAGTAGAGATACTCTAACACAGTGTATGAATCTTAACAAAGGTATCAGGTGAATACATATGCAATGTCAAGTTTCTATCACAATTCATGAAATCATTTCCTTTACAATAGAAAATATGGCAGTGGATACAACACTGAGAATCTCTACGTATGTGTATGCAAGTAGGCTATACAAGCACTACCAATTGCTAATTTTACCAGTACTAAACAAAAGGCTTGGCCCCTAACCACGCGGGTTTTTGGATTTTCACTAAAGACACACAGGCCAACAATAATGCCACAACCACACCCCCCACCTAGATTCACCAATGTATTCACCCATTTTTCTCAAAATAATATACATTTTCAATATGTTAAGTATACAACAATGCTCAATGCAATAAATGAGAAATTAGTTTGAATTCTCTTAATTCTAATGCAATTTCTACAACAACCATAGCTATCCTCTACCGATAACCCAAAACAGATATCTCTAAACAGATAGATAATTTTCAATAAAGATAAACTTTCTAAAATTTCAAGATGGGAGTGATAATACATATCTAACTCCACCATCATTATCATCCTCATTCCAATTTCATAAAACTCAACATCATTTCCATTTCCTCTTTAAAAAATCAAATATTCGAATTTAAGGGCAAAATCCCATTTTCTTCATAAATCAATACCAATGATAAAAATTTACCATTTTATCACAACTCAACCACATTTACAAACCCACAATCATATTCAAGAACCCTTTTGAAAACCCCTTTTTTGATTTTTAAACCAAAACCTTAGATTTTGTTTAAAAATCCTCAAATCATTAAATTGTTTAGAAAATCAAATAACTAAGTTAAAAACCTTACAAAAGTGTCGAGACATCCCTACCTCAAAGCTAAAAGACAAGGGAGAGAGTGGAGAAAACTCGACGAAGCCAAAAACCAACTTTGTTTTGATTAAAATGAAGCTCTAGGTGAGCTCTACCTTTTTATCAAAAGGACTAGGGTGTAGAGATCAATAGGTGTATTTGGAGGTTGAAGATGAGTTTTAGAGAGAGAAGGTCTAGATTTAGGGTTTTGAAATGTTTAGAAAGTGAGAGATATATACAAAAAAGTGACTCAAAAAGTGAGATTTACGAAGTGAAATACACGCAGACCGCTTGAGCAACTAGACACAAAAGTGAGACTGCTCGAGCGAACAAAGAGATCGCTCGAGCGAAGAATACCACCTTCTAGTATTTTTGTAGGCCTGCAAAAGTACTGAGAGTTCCAAAACACCGCTCAAGCTTAAGAAAGACCGCTCGAGCCAAGATCGCTCAAGCGCAAGAAACACCACTCTGGCAAAAAAACATCCTTCTGGTATATTTGCAGACCTACGAACATACTAAAAGTTTTCAAAGACTGCTTGAGCGACCAAAGGACCGCTCGAGCGAACTGACCAAAATCTAGGCAACAGTTGTAGTGAAAAACAAACTCCCAACTTGTTCCAAATGCAATAAAGACATCCAAACAACCAAACTCAATCAAGAATAAGATGAATCAGGATATATGAACAACCAAATAAGACAAGGAATCCGGGATCCAAAACAATAAACGAGTTGAGTCTAAACTAGAATCGTTATAAACCTCTTCCCTTAAGGAATTTCGTCCCTGAAATTATAAAATCAACACAATAACCACTATATTTAAATCAACATAACAACGATTCATCCATCCTTATAACCATGACCCATCCACCAGTCATTCATTCTCATAACAACAATAAACAAGTTTTCAATATTGAATATACAATTCACTTTTTCCAAAACATATGCAATGTTTTACATTTACTCAACATAACAAGATTTTTATTACGAGTTTCAAACAACGACAAAAAGATCTGGATACTTCTCGTGGACTTCTGCATCGCATTCCCAAGTCATCTCCTCGACCCCATGGTATCGCCATAACACTTTTACCAGAGTAATTAGCTTGCCTCACAAGACTTGGTCTCATGTATCTAAGACTCTAACCGGTCTCTCCTCATACGAGGCATCCTCATCTATCTCTAACTCAGTCCAATCCAACACATATGACGGATCCAAATCATACTTCCGAAGCATACATATATGAAACACGTCATGAACCCTAGAAAGCTGTAGCGGCAAGGCCAAACGATAAGCTACCTCTCCAATGCACTTTAGGATCTCAAAAAGCCCAATAAATCTAGGAGACAACTTCTCGCTCTTCCCAAACCTCACTAAACCCCGTCTTAGTGATATTTTCAAGAAGAAGTGATCTCCTATCTCAAATGATAACGGTCTTCTGCAACGGTTGGCATAGCACTTCTGACGACTCTGAGCCGAAACCAACCTCTTATGGATAAGTGTAACATTCTCCATCGTTTCCTGGACTAACTCAGGGCCCAACATAAGTGCGTCACCCACCTCGGTCCAACACACTAGAGATCTACACGGTCGGCCATACAAGCCCTCAAACGGTGCCATGCCAATATTTGCCTAAAAGCTATTGTTATAGGAAAACTCCACTAAAGGCAAGTGTCTATCTCACAACCCCCTAAAGTCAATAACATAACCTCGAAACATATCCTCTAGGATCTGAATGGTACGCTCTGACTGTCTATCAGTCTAAGGACGATAGGCAGTGCTAAATGTCAATCTAGTGCCCAAGGCATTCTATAGACTATTGTGAAAACCCCACATTTAATTATTCTTAAAAGAAAATAAATAAATAGATAAATTAATTAATTTTGTCTACAGTCTATCTGAATTGTATATTAGTGTAAAAGTTAGTTTTAAATTGACTCAATTCAATCACTAACAAAGACATTATTAAGAATAATAATTTTGTGGGTGTTCAATATTTGTTGTTTATAAATTATTTTAATTAGGATTCAATATAATAATTATTCTTACTAAATACCTTAGTTAAAAATCTTAGTGTATCAATTTTCAGAAACCCACACAAATACAAAAAAAAAAAAGAAAAAAAAAAGAAAGAGGGAATCAAACCTTTGCAGAAATTTGGTGGAGGCTTTCCACATGTTGATTTGCATGCTTGTTTAGGGAAGAAGAGCTGATGATGCTCTTGGAATTGAGGGAAAGAAAACTTAGAATGAAGAGAAAGAGAGAGAGAGAGAGAGAGAGAGAGAGAGAGAGAGAGAGAGATTTGTGCAACAAGCGTTGTATATATATATGCATGCAAGCCTTCATTGTCTATAGGGTGCATGCAAGCATTCGGTGAGAGAAAAAAAAAAAGAAGAGAGAAATCCCTGAAGCAACCAAGCTTAGTGATAGGAGAGGAAGAAGAGTAGGAGATTAAGGAAGCCAAAATTCTCAACCATTTTGTCACCCTATTACTAAGTAAGAAAACCCTCTCAACCCTCTCATTTCTTTTTATTAACGAAACTTTCAGATTACTTCCTTGTGATTAAAATGACTACTCAAAAATAGAAATTATATATATATATATATATATGTGTGTGTGTGTGTGTGTAGGAATTTTGTGATGAAAATAGTCTGTTTTGAATCTTCCAGAATGTTGCCCGAATTTTTAGACCATTTTATACTCAAAATTTCGAGATGATTTCTTCTACAAAGTTGTTGATAATGATGTCTAGTTCATCCAAAAATTTTGGCAACAATTTTTGAGCTTTCTACGAATTTATACAAATTTTTAACTAAATCTGAAACTGTGATGAAAATAGTCTGTTTTGAATCTGCCAGAATCTTGCTCGAATTTTTAGACAATTTTATACTCACAATTTCAAGATGATTTATTCTACAAAGTTGTTGATAATGATGTCTAGTTCATCCAGGAATTTTGGTAATAATTTTTGAGCTTTCTATGAAATTATACAAATTTTTAATTAAATCTGAAACTGTGAGACAAATTTTACCATGTATTTGAAAATTTATTTAAAATTCTATACTAAGCCAAATCTGGTAATTTCTAACTAAAAGATGAAATTTGAGAAGTGTAGTTTCATGATAAATTTTTAGATTATGGGTTTGATTTATAAATTTAAGCATGGAATTAATATAAGGAAATGTGACCAATCTGTGTCATAAACACCCTTGGAATTTTTAAGAATTATTTATAATTTATTTTTGGAAAATGCTTTCTGAAAAATGACCATAAAATGTTTATTGAGTATTCTGCAGATTGATATGAATTTTAGAGTTGTATAAGTAATGTATTTATAATTGTATTTGCAAGATATATATTCTGAAAATTTTTCTGGACAGGATAAAATCATCACTTTAATATTGTGCTAGTCTAATTTTGTAAATCAAAAATTTGTGCATGTGTGTATTTATGATTTATTTCTTGTATCTAAGTTATTATGTTCATACCATGGTTTTAAGTAATTGCCTACTAAATTTTGTACATTGAACTATTATTGTGTGACATGCATAATGTTTTATGTTGGGAGTTTTTCTTTAGTTGGTATAACGTTATTGGTGATTGAGATTTGAATAATTTGTGTTTAATATATAAATTAACCAAAATGATTAACGGTATATAGTAAGTTACTAATAAAGGGTTAATACCGGGTATTCAGGGTGAGCCCTGGTTTTTAATAAGTTTTAAATAAATTGTGTCACGAAACCCTAAGGTGGCACGAGGCTTATTTGAACCCTTATCGGTAATTAGTTTTGGAATAAGGGTGGATGTGCGGGTGGCATGCAGGGAAGTTACGCACCCCTGGCAGACCGTTCCCTTGGGGCAGACCACGGATGTCACGGCTTGGGTAAATAACTCCGGGCGTGGACTTCTTTGGTAGTTCTTGAATATTTGACCAAGGGGGGGTTTCCAAATTAATCGTGGCCATGACTTAATGGTTGGTAAGTTAAACCTCTTTGGCGAGATTTCAAAGGTCACTGAAGTCATTAAAATTATTTGAACTATTTTATTGGTTGTAATTTATGTTTACAATTATATTATTTTCTCGTGTTTATAATCTCACTATTTTCTCTCAAAAGAATGGTAGGTTGGTTATGTTTTCTTACTGTGTTGCAAAACTTATGGCATATATTTTGTTGCCCTGGCGTTTCATGCCAGATTATGTCGAGGAAGGGACTGAGGCTGAAATTTGAGCTGCTGGTAATATCGAACCTTGGCTAACTTAGAGTCAAGATTTTATCAAAATAAAATCATGTTATCCCTTGTATTAGGATTTAACTATGTTGTGGCGTTGTGTGTGAACTTGTAGTTTTATTTTGTTGTTGGACTTTGACTATATAAGAACTTAAAAGTTCCTAATTGGTAGTTAAAATTTTATCTAGCAAGTTATTGTTATTTAAATCTTATGATGTTTCAAAAAAAAAAAAAAATTGGGGCGTCACAACTTTGCCACAATTGATCCATGAAACACAGGTATCTATCCAAAACAATAGTCACAGGAATCCCGTGAAGTCGGACTATGTCCCTAACATAAAGGTCGGCAAGGTAATCTACCGAGTCACTCATGCGCATAGGTACAAAGTGTGTTGACTTAGTTAACCAATCAACTATCACCCACAAGGCATCATTACCCCGTTGAGTCCTCGGAAGACCCACAACAAAATCCATCATGACATGCCCCCACTTCCACTCAGTTATAGGCAAAGGTTGCAACAAACCCGCTAGCCTCTGATGCTCGGCTTTCACTTCTTGACAAGACACCACGATACAAACAAGGCTATGTCTCTCTTCATCTCCCTCCACCAAAACTGGCGGCTAAGGTCATGATACATCTTTGCGCCTCTCTGATGTACTGCAAGGCGCGAATGGTGGAACTCTCGGAGTACCTCCTCTCTACAAGACTACGGCATGAAAAGACGATCAAGATATCAAACACCCCAGTCAGAATACACGTTCTAGCCCTTCTCTACCTTCCCACTAGATATCTTCCCCCATATAGACTCTACCTCGCAATCACCTTGTTGTGCTTCTATAACTCAACTCACAAGTGTAGGTTGTGTAATCATAGTAAACCAGGCTGTCGACTTAACGGACTCGCCAAAATGCAAGTCAAACTCGCCAATAGCACCCAACGTCTCCCATTCCTGGATGGCAATACTAGCTACACTGCTAATGGACTTCCTACTGAAAGCATCAGCCACAACATTGGCCTTCCCCTAATGATAGTGCAACTCAAAGTCGTAATCCTCTATATATTCCATCCACCTTCTCTGCCTCAGATTCAAATCTTTCTGTGAAAACAAATATTTTAGACTCTTGTGATCGGAAAAGACCTCAAATCTCTCAACATAAAGATAATGTCTCTAGATTTTTAAAGCAAAAATCATTGTTGCTAGTTCTAAGTCATGACTAGGATAGTTTCTCTCCTATGTTTTCAACTGACGTGAGCCATATGTCACTACTTTCCCCTCTTGCATCAAGACACAACCCAAACCTTTCCGAAACGCATAACAATACACCAAATAGCCCAAACCCCTCTCCGGAATAATCAACACTAGAGCAGTGGTAAATCTAACCTTAAACTCTTGAAATAACTTCTCACAAGTCTCACTCCACACAAACTTAATTCTCTTCATCATCAATCTAGTCAAAGGTCAGGCCAACCAAGAGAAATCTTTCACAAAACGACGGTAATACCTGACTAACCCTAAGAAACTCCGGGTCTCAAAAGCATTCTTAGGTTATTTCCAATCCTGCATTAACTTTATCTTAGAAGAGTTTACAGTCGCCCCTTTCCCGAATACCACATAGCCTAAGAATTTCACCTCCTTCAACCAGAACTCATACTTTCCAAACTTAGCATACAATTTGTGGGCTCTAAGCAACTCAAGTACAATCCACAAGTGTTCCTCATGTTCCTCCTCAGAGGGTGAGTAAATCAAGATGTCATCAATAAAGACAACCACAAAATGGTCTAAGAACTCACGAAAAATTCAGTTCATCAAATCCATAAACAAAGTCAATGCATTGGTTAGCCCAAAAGGCATCACTAGGAACTCATAATAGTCATACCGCGTACGGAATGTCGTTTTCTTGATATCCTCCTCCTTCACTCTCAACTAGTGATAACCTGATCTTAAGTCTATCTTAGAAAAGCAACAAAACCTCTTCAACTAGTCACACAAGTCATTTATACGAGGTAGTGGGTACTTGTTCTTAATAGTTACCCAGTTCCAACTTCTGGTAATCAATACAAAGGCGGATAAAGAGAGTCAGGTGCTCCCTATAGCGAAGTACTAGGGCGGATAAAGCACTTATCTAGTAATTCTTAGAGTTGAATTTTTAACTCACTCAACTTGGCGGGTGCAGATCTATACATTGCCATGGAAATCGATGTCGTGTCAAACACTAAATCAATAGAGAACTTAATCTCATAGTGGGGTGACAGACTAGTAAGATCTTCGGGAAAAACATCCAGGTATTCACAAACTACTGTGGACTCGCCTTTTTCACGCCTCCCTTCGGAAAGGTTTGAAAATAAAGGCCTCACATTTTGGACTCCCGTGATTCTGAATCTAATCTCACAAGTGCAATGTGAAACTGATAAACACCAAAGAGTCCAAATCCAGCAAATCGTTTTGGAAAACTGATTTTTGAATCAAAATGCCAAAATTGAACTGCTTTGCCAGATACAGAGTCGTCATATAAATATTTTATTTTGGGGAAATTTAGAAAACCATGACTCATGCCAAAGGCCACGTGTCCGTCATCACCAAAGTTGCCTCGGCTCGGGAACTTAGGTACGAGAGGGAAAGGTCATGAATTGAGCACCCCTGCTTGCCCGATCAAAGATCGACCTCTACTAATCATGATATGATTTTTATAAACATTATGTGCTCTTATTCCGGTTATTAAACTAGTTTTACTATGAGATGTGCACAAGCAAGTATAGACTAGTTTGCTCAATTTGGAACAATTCAACTTATGTTTGTTTGCAAAAATGGTTTGAATTTGCCACCCTCAAGTCGGCTTAAAAGATGCGGATTTGCCACCAAACATAGTGGGCTTAAAACATGATTTGCCTCTCAACAAAGTGGGCTTAAAACATACATTCGTTGAATCATTCCAATTCAAACAACAGGCCTTCATCCATAGGCATTCAAGCAGTTTAGCATTTAAGCACATAACCTCATGGCAAGCATGCGAAACATGGCAACATGACAAACACACTTATGCAAGTATGCTAAAGCATAAAAATTTACCGAGTACTCCAAGCCAAAATAGAAACTAGTTAGAAAGATGCATGATCCTAACTATGTTAGATATCTAATGCAACGCATGCAATATGCAATTAATAGGCTCGGCTACTAATATGGCATATGAATCAATTTGAACAACATGCGATTGAACACGTATTCAAAGAAGTATTTGAAATGACAATATAGTTTGAATGATGCGTCGAGCCTCGGTGCATGCAAGACAAATGAATGGATGCAAGCATGTAATATGCTAATTGAAATATGTCCCTAATCTAACCATCAAAAGTGATTAAATAAAAGGGAGAAAGACGTGGGGTTGGAAGACATACACATACGCATGCACACTTATTACAACATTATGCCCTCGTGAAGGAGGGTCCGAATAAGCTAACCAACTAGCTACGCTAACTAAGCTAACTATTATTACAAACTGAAACAAATCAACTATTCTAGCTAATTAATTATTACAAACCAAAACGAATAACTAGTTGAACTAACTAATTATTTATAACACTTAATTAGCTACAATGAATTAATTACAACACATATCTAAGATAGATATTTAAGCGATAAATGAACTTAAAATGCAAGGGAGGCTGATGCACGTGCTCGATTTCCACCCGAAAAATCGCTGTTTTGCTGCTGCAAGCCTCTGTTTGCACATTTGAGCATTGAAAATTCTGCCAACTTCCAGAACACCTCTGCTTCACCTTACCATCACATTGTGCAAAAATTACTGATGGCCGACAAGAGAGACAAGGGGCCAGTCGGCTACCAATGGTGGCCGGTCAGCAACTGATGGTGGTTGTCAGTCACTGCTGGTTCACACTTCCATGCTGCAACAGAGAGCAAAACAGAGCAAAAGAATGTATTCTCACAGGTTGTTTGTACTGTTTACCCTCCTCAACATCACACAAGCACAAAGGAGGGAAACTCTTGGCCTTCAAACCATCAATCAAGCAATTTCCATGCATGATGGCTAAGGTACCAAGTTTGTACAAGTTCAATAAATGCACAAACAAGAGCAAAATGACCACCACCTTATCATGCATGATCAAGTGCAATGGTGACCTAGGAAAATGACACATTTCATCACTTTGAGTATGAAATGTTCCATTTTCCTTGTGTTCAAATTAACATCCGATTTGAACACATGCAATGCAACACAAAGAATGCTTATCTTGCACACTTTTACTTGCCAATTTTGTTTACTTATTTTAATTACCAAACCATTCATTAACCAATTTGTCCATTGGTGAGTGTCTTCTAAAGTGAAAGAAGTGTCAACCAATGAGTAGTTTAAGGCATGAGAGAAGCTTCATGCCGTTGGTAATGAACCCTCAAAGGAGGATTAAACCATTAAGCATGAGCCTCAACCTCCACCTTAAACAACCCTAAGGTTGAAACAACCCTCAAAGAAATGAAAAAGTGAAGAAATGAGGGAGATTGCAGAGATTGTAAGTGCTGAAATTGAGTGATAAAAGCACTAAAAACATGCAACCTACTCACACCAATGATGCTTAAACCCTTAAAACACCGAACTAGTGAAGGAATTAACACTACAACTATGCAAAAAAAGACTCAAACAAACTAACCAGCCCAAAACATAGCTAACATAGGTTATTTCAGAGACTAAAACATGCTGGACTTGAGCTAAGTTAAGCTAAAAAAAATATGCTAACATGTGAAGCTAACTAAGCATGCAAAGAAGACATGAGGAGATGAGGCTAACCCCTCCAATTTTGGACTTCGAAACAAGTTTTTGGCCACTGAAATAGATATGAAATTCAGTGGTTAAAAGGCCCAAAAAAGTTGATTTGAAAGTGATGAATGAAAAGCACAAAAGCTATACAAGCAAAGAAGCAAGAAGGGTGGACAACCCCAACTAAAAAAGGCTCAAACCACCACTTTTAAGTCACAAAAACAGAGCTTCTTATAGTTCAAAACCAGGCAAAAAACAATTGAAATAGATGGTAAAACAAGTATACTAAACAAGTGAACAAAACAAGTAAACTACCTCTTGAAGCAAAAAGCAACTCTAGGCACAAATCCAAGCTAAAACCACTTGCTAGAGCTCAAAACAAGTCTCAAGGAATCTTAGCTCAAAGAGAAGTAACTTTGATCAAGGTAGTATATGTAAAAGTGTAGAGAAAACTAGCTACAAAGCACAAAATTGTAAGAGAGAGAGAAACTAGAGAGAGAGGGGGAGAATTTTGTTCCAAAAAATCTAACCTCTCAAAATGGGGGAGGAACCCCCCTATTTATAAAAAAACACTCTTTGAGCTTAGAAACATCTCACCATACATGGGTAGGGAGATGTAGCTCAATGTGCTAACACCTGGCATAGTTGTCAACAAATATCTGGAAAAAGGCATTGGTGGACGACCGGCCACACCCCTGGCCGCAAACCATTATCCATGGCCGACAACCTATGGTGGTGGCCAACAAGTCACCAAAAGTTCCAGGCAAGAAATACAAAGGTTTTGGTCCAAAACAAGACACAAAATAGATAAGGTTTCAAGGCTCAAAGACAGGGCACTCTACCGAGGACTTCGAGCACTCAAAATAAACACATGCAATCATAATCATCGAGTACACAAGCGATGGCATCGGGGTCTTGAGGACGGTCAAAAATAGGGTGTCTATAGTTGCCCCTCTTTGACAGAACTTGGGAGTCATGAAATGACGGGAGTGAATGTCAAAACCCAGAGACAACCCATTTTTGACAAGGCTAAAGACTTGGACAAACAAATAAACAAGACAAAAATGGTTGCGCCTGCAGGCTACCTACGTATCCCTTTGCAAGGAATCAAACCAGCGTAGTTCTAGGGCAAGATGTAAATGATATGCATGATGCAGGAACATAACTTATGATCATGCAATGAGGCTGTAACAAAACATTTGAATGCAAATGCAATGCAAGCAAACCGAAACAAGGTACAGCAATCTCAATCATAAGAAGGAGTAAACAAACACGCCACGCGTAGGAATTACAGACTGAACCACATTTCATGCAGAAAGGATGTAAGAAATTTATGCAAGCTTTACTACGCGACGCACAGGAAAAACAAAGAGCAACAGTTAGGCGCACCCCAGGTCTCAACCACAATCCTAATGTGTTGCACACGGAAGGGAAAGGGAGGTGTATACACTGGGGCGCACCCAAATGTTTTTAACCGGAGGGTAGTAACTGAAAGAGGGTATAAACATTAGGACGCACACAAATGTTTTTAATCGGAGAGCGGTGACCGAAAGAGGGTATAAACATCACGACGCACACAAATGTTTTTAACTGGAGAGCGGTGACCGAAAGAGGGTATAAACATCAGGACGTACACAAATGTTTTTAACCGGAGGGCGATGACCGAAAGAGGGTATAAACATCAAGACGCACACAAATGTTTTTAACCGGAGTGAACAATCCCAACGCATCTCACACATGATGGGAAAAGGTGATGTAAACACCGAGATGCACCCGAATGATTTTAACCAAAGGGAGTGGTGTAAACACTGGGACACACCCGAATGCTTTTAACCAAAGGGAGTGGTGTAAACACCGGGATACACCCGAATGCTTTTAACCAAAGGGAGCGGTGTAAACATCGGGACACACCCGAATGCGTTTAACTAAAGGGAGTTGACCGTAAGATGGTATAAACATCAGGATGCACACAAATGTTTTTAACAGAAGCATTCTAATGCGCCGCACACGAGAGGAGAAGAGGTGATTCGAAGGGTACAAGTGATTTTACCTGGAACTCCTCTAAATGAACCGTACATACAATATCGTCTGCATAAGAAAAACAGGTACAATACAGTAAGAATGCATATTCTATGCAAGACAAATAACCAATATATAGTGTTAATGGCATGTTTTATGCAAAACCTGTGAGAAACAAAATAGAAGCATATTCTATGCGACGAAAGCCGGAGCATGTTCTATGCCACATTGGAATGCATATTCAATGCAATAGTACAAAATGCATGTTCTATGCATGACAACAATACAAAATGCATGTTCTATGCAAGATTAACAGCATTTTCTATATAACATAATGCATATTCTATGCGACAGTATGCACATTCTCTGCAACAGTATATGTGAAATGCACATTCTATGCAACGACAAAGAGATGCACGTTCTATGCAATGACAAAGGCGTATTTGATAAAACCAACTCAGTCGCAACTTCCGATTTACCTCTCGGAAGAGTTGCAAGATGTTTTAAAAGGATACATCTCATTCATGTTGACTAGCAATAAACATCATGTACTGAAGACACGGTTTGGAGCTTCCGCAGAGGCAATTTGAACTTAAAAGTGAACTTTCCTTGCACTTCTTGAGAAATGAAGACACAAAACAGCATCAAGACTCAAAGGAGGAGCACTGGGCACTGGACGACCACCAGAGGAGGGTGTCGGCCACCTCTAAGCACTGTCGGCCACCAATGTGACTTGTCGGCCACCGATGGCAGATCGGGGCCATTTGGGTCTTTTCACCTCCGGCCTTCAAGTATACCCACCCATACTTCATTTCCACACTTCTCCATGCTCGAAAATCCACCATCTCCCTCTCTAGACACTTTCCCTCTCTAGATTCGAGCCTTCTACGCATTTTCCAACGCCCCACGCACGTTTGATTAGCTAAATCCTCTTTGTATACTCCGTTTTGAACCGATTGAAATTCGATTTCGGTACTTTTTTTAGAGTTTCACCACTTGAGGATTTTTTCCCTCAAGTTCTTCTTGGATTCCGTGCCTTTTCCTAGGCTTTGACTTTTTCTTCCCTTTTTCTCTCCTAGGGTTGACTTGAGTTGACTTTTGGAATTTTCCACCAATCTTGCTCATTTTCAGCTACTTTTCTCATCTTCTTTCCAAATGGCAGACGACATATCCCACGACGAAGCTTTTCCAGAGATTCCACCCCAGTTGTCCCCAAAGATGGAGGCAGAGCCCGAGCCTGTGCTACTACCACCTAGGGTTCGACCCTTCGACCCAACGACATATGATCCTCAGATGTATGTGCTACCACCTGAGACTGTCCGACATTTCAGAGGGTTTAAGCAAGGTGCACTAGATGACCTTTTCCTATGAGAGCCGACCTCCCATTTATCTTACGGCGCCACCGAGGTGTACACTGTATTCTCATGTTTTCTTCACTGTACTTTGCATTTCTTACTTAAACCACACTCTTGCACTGTATTTCTTACAACTGCTTTTCACCTGCTCGTGTCAAACATATTCTTGCACTGTATTTCTTACACTACCTCGTTCTAATAACAGAAAGACTCCCGCTCTATCAAAGGCTATGGAGCCACATCCACGAGGGAGTGGTATATGGAGCTCCCCGATGGTGTTTGCTACATTGTTGATGAGGTCGGCTTTGGCTTGTTCTGCATGGGGCTATCGTGCCTCATAGCGAGTCGACCTCTACTTGGAGCATTGGTAGAGAGGTGGTGGGATACCACCACCTTTTTCCACTTCTCTACCGCAGGAAAGATGACAATGACTCCATATGATTTCTCTATGCTCACTAGTATAGAGGTAGGGGGTCGTCCTATCCCGTATGATACAGACATGTATGAGTGGGAGGCTGCATGGATCTACCTATTTGGAGCACACCCACCCCTCTTCCGATCAGGAATGGTACAGTACAGCTGGTTTGCAGAACAATTTTGAGGGAGAGAGGTAGAGACCCGAGAGGAGACCGAGCATTACGCTCGAGGCTTCTTGATGTTCCTCTTCGGCACCACTTTGTTCACAGATAGAGCGAACACTATTGGGTTATTTCTCCTGAGTGCACTGGTGGACTTGTCTCAAGTCCGTGTTTACGATTGGGACGGTGCTAGCCTTGCCACATTATATGGATATATGAGCTCGACATCCCACGGGAGCGGGAACAGGGTCAGCGACTACTGGAGAGCTTGGGAGGTATGCTTTACCTTTTTTGCTTTGCATTTCCTACCATACTTTCTGTTTTGCACTTGTACTTTCTATACTACACATTCTGCTTTTTGCACTCACACTTGTACTTTCTATACACTGCACACACATTCTGCTTTCTGCACTAACACTGTATTCTGCATTCTTTAGACATTGTATACACATTCTGCTTTATGCATTCCTTGTGTTTTGTTGTATATCCAATATGGCCCCTTTCTTTTGCAGCTTTGGGTATATGCCTACTTCTCGGCCCTTGTCCCAGAGCCAGAGGTGGAGATGCCGCCTATCGTGCCATACTCTCACCGGTATGACGGGAGATGCCTGCGGAGGATGCGAGAGACTTTTTCATTCTTCTACCGATACTTCAACACGGTGACTACAATAGAGGTAACTCAAAACTCACCGTTATTTTCATTCTACTTCAGTTCTGATTCATATTGTAATATTCTAATAGCAACTAACAAGTTGTGCATTGTCTGTTTACAGATCACATGGCAGCCCTAGGCAACGATGCCTGAGGGAGTCGGGGATCAGTTTGCTGGAGCTCGGGGGGCCACCTGTTTCCGGCTTCTATTCGAGGGTCCGGTTTGCCGGGACTGGTTTTTAGGTGAGCGTTTTATACGCCAGACCCTGGGTTTACCGTAGCCAATAGTTCCCATGGCACCCCCACCATCTATGAGAGCTACAGAGCAGCTCACCTCCCAAGAGATGATCCAGTTTACCAGAGGCTAGGACGCCGATTACTTCTTGAGGGAGGGTGATTATGCGACATTCATCGAGACACACTTCATGCCTCCTTTGACCGGCATTCGTGGAGGTGAGGGGATGAGAGCTCCAGCTGCAAGAGAGAGAGCCAGAGTACCCAGAGCAGCCAGGGCGCGTGGTAGAGGGGCCACACAGATGGGGCAGAGGACTGGCTGGCCGGAGTTGCCTACTGCACTCACATGTTGGCGGTATACTAGGGAGGCATACCAGATCCTGATTGAGCTTGCTGCAGTGAGACACAAATATGTTAGAGCTCCTGACGCGCCCTCGGTATGTACCACATTCTTTTTAGTTTTCCCATCTCTTTCCGATATTTATCCTTTATAGACATTGAGCATTTCCAAATACATTTGTAGGCACCTCCTGGATACACCGAGGATCTGCTAGAGCTATTAGCCTCATTCGAGGGCATAATATTGAGCCAATAGTTCCCATGGTACCCCCACCATCTATGAGAGCTACAAAGCAGCTCACCTCCTAGGAGATGATCCGGTTTACCAGAGGCTTGGATGCCGATTACTTCTTAGGGGAGGGCGATTATGCGACATTCATCAAGACAAACCTCATGTCTCTTTTGATTGGTATTTGCAAAAGTGAAGGGATGAGAGCTCTAGTTGCGAGAGAGAGCGCCAGAGTACCCAGAGCGACCAAGGCGTGTGGCAGAAGGGCCACACAGATGGAGCAGAGGACTGGCTGGCCGAAGCTACCTACTGCACTCACATGTTGGCGGTATACTGGGGAGGCCTACCAGATCCCGATTGAGCCTGCTGCAACGGGATACAGATATGTTAGAGCTCCTGACGCGCCCCCGGTATGTACCACATTCTTTTTAGTTTTCCATCTCTTTCTGATATTTATCCTTTCTGGACATTGAGCATTTCCAATGCATTTGTAGGCACCTCCTGGATACACCGAGGATCTACTAGAGCTGTTATGATATTGAGGAGGGAGGCACTGCTCGGCTTCCACGGAATTCAAGTTATTTCTTCAACTTTCTTACATTCCAGTCATCAAATTTCCACTGACACACTAAAATTGACATTTCAACTGAAAATTTCCCAACACTGTACTCATACACTGTATCTGAAATCATACACTGTACCTGACTTCTGCATATATTCATTATGCACACCATACTTGCATCTGATACACATACTGTGGCTGACAAATGACATCTGCCTTTTCAGGTTCCACCCTTACCGACAGCACTGGTGGCAGCAGCACTAGGACCATCAGTACCTCATCCAGTAGCAGGGACAGAGAGATAGGCCCCAGCACGCAACCGAGGCCGAGCTTGGAGCGCCCGAGCTAAAAGTGGCCCTTCAGAGCCTATTCTGAGCGAGGATGATACTGAGGCCAGTGAGGCTGAAGAGGCAGCGAGTCAACATGCTGAGTCATCCAAGAGTGGAGACGATGACGCCGGCTCAGGTTCTGCTAGTGGCGATGCTACTAAGCCAAGTTATGAGGCAGAGAGCAGCGGTGACTCCGGTTCCAGTTCGGCATCCAGTTCAGACAGCGATACAGATGGAGACAGCTCTGAGTCCCCGCCCAGGAAGAGGACGAAGAGGGCCTCTTGAGCCTGAGATAGCTAGCGCTGATCTATCTGTATTTTTGCTTAGTTTCTTTTAGTTTGTAGTGTTAGCACTTTGTACAGCTTCAGATGAGTTTTCTATTTTCTATAAAAACTTCTTCTGCACTTTTTATGAAAACAACCATGATCGGAATGAAAACCAAGTGTTTTTGAAAAAATGTTATGTTTTGCATCGTGAGCACCACATTGCATGAAAATGAGATTGAATTTGACATTGAAAGCCGAATACTTGTATTGTCACAACAGTCTGAATCAGGTAACGAACTGACTAACAACTGAAATAAACAAAGTAATACAACTCGATAACCAAAATGACAACAACTCGATAAACAACAGAACAATTCAATATACAACAAAACGACTTGATAAACAACTCGACAAACAAAGCAGCTTGATAAACAACTTAAATACAACATAGCAAACTTGCTAAAACTAAAAGGACTCAAAATAGAACCTTAACATATACAAAGAGCAGAACAAAACAAAGGTTCTCAGTAGGTCTGCAAAAAAGGGTTGTCGGCCATGAATGGATTCTGTTGGCCATCAGTGGTGGCTGGTCGGCTACCAAGGTGGTCTGTCGGCCACCAAGGTGGTCTGTCGGCCATCACTAGTGGCCGATCGGCCACCAATGTGAGGAACTTTCAGAATGTTGACACCTGCCTTCCACTCACTTCCTTATCTTCTACAAAAGGTTTAGACTTCGTGTTTTCTTCATTTCAGATGCAAACTTTTCACAAATGGAGCCATTCTTCACCGAAAAACTCTCGAATTGGATTGCAACTTTAGATGGCTTGAAAAAGTTGAATTTCTGGGGTTTCGACATAAATGCACTATTCTCGCTAAGCCGTTCTCCGCTTTGTTTTCCGTTCTTATATGTCGCAGCTAGATGTTGGAACCCGGTTACACACGTGTTTAGCTTCGGGGGACAAGACCTATGCCCAACAATCGAAGAATTTCAAGTGCTAATGGAGACCCGGCGCGATGAGAAAATCTTGCCTTAGTCCCGTTTTGGTCACATCTAAGCTTTGGGATAAATGTGCGAGCTTACTTTGCACGAGGCCCGTTCCTTGGTTCACAACAGAGAGCTGGATATCCCCAGTTTGATCCATCAATTTTCTGACACCGGTGACTGAGGCGATTTTCTTTGGCAAGGTTTTTGATAGCATGCCCTTTGTTTGTGCATGCTAGCACATTTCCTCATTGCCCCTAGCTTTAGCAGGTCTAGCATCCGGCAAGTTGAAGTAGCCCAAGGTATGAAAGAGGGCAAGAGCTGCATAGGCTTAGTACTAGCCGAGACTTTGATGGGCTTAGACACCTTTCATCGGCGAGAGACAAACAAATTCACGGGGAGTCCACTACTTCTGCAGGTAATGTTTCCCACCCTTTCTCATGTGTATTTCTCACATCACTCGGCACTCATGCTCTGTTTTTCTCTCAAAGTCCTTTTTTCACATTTTCTCTCAATATACACCTCTCTATTCTTTAATCTCTCTTTTCTTTCATCCCTCCCCAGATATGGCTCATGGACAGGTTGAAGGTAGTGGACTCTTGACCTGCATATTCAACACGAGGCTATTTTTTCACCAATGGCAAATTAATTTCCCAAATGAAGGATGGTGGTGCCATTGGATGTGTAACAGATCTGCTGTTGACATTGCTTGGCGTTGCCCCTGGTTTGATCTGCCCGAGATAAGCTACAGCATGACTCGGCAACCTGGCATTCAGCTGATTGGCTTGATACACTGCGTATTCTATTTTCCGTTCTGGTTCAGGCGTCAATTTGGACATGACCAGACTTGCCTAGAGGAGGGGGTAGAGTACCCAGCGTCGTTCCCAATCCGATGATCACAATTGGCTCGATATCCCACTGCATGGAGGACGAGAGAGCTTCTGGCTCATGCTCCCAATTTCAGTTGCTCCCTTTCTGGCGAATGCCTAGCTGTAGACGCACCCCGAGGGCCTCATGCTACAGTTCGGACTCATTTGTCACGGTTCTTAATCTGATCTCACAATGTGCGATGTGAGATTGATAAATCACCAAATAGTCCAAATCCGGCAAATCGTTTTGGAAAACTGATTTTTAAGAAAGAAGTGCCAAACATGGACTGCTTTGCCAGATACAGAGTTGCCACCTAAATATTTATTTTGGAGGAATTTAGGAAACCCTGACTCGTTGCATAAGGCCACGTATCCGTCATTACCAAAGTTTCCTCGACTCGGGAACTTGGGTACGATTGGGGAGGGTCATCTATGAGCACCCCCGCTCGCCCGATCAAAGATCGGCCTGTACTAAACATGATATTTTGTTTTGAAAACATATGTGTTCTTATTCCGGTTAATTAGCTAGAATTTACTAAGTGATGCGCACAACACACAAGTATATACTAGATCGCCTAATTTGGAACAAAGCATTGCATATCCGTTTGTTTGGAAACGGTTTGAAGTTTGCTACTCGCAAGTAGGCTAAAATGCGGATTTCAATGAATTGTCCCAATTCAAACAATCCAACCTTCACCCACAGGCATTCAGGCAGTTATATCACATAAGCAAATAGCCTCATGGCAAGCATGATTTCATGTTAACACTCACATACATGAAAGATGCTAAAGCATAAACACTCACAATGTACTCCAAGCCAAAACAAAGAACTAGTTAGTAATCAATGCATGATCCTAATTCATGTTAAGATGGGTAATGCAACACATGCTGAATGCAGCTAGAATAGGCTCGGCTAATCTAAAATGGCATGTGAGATACAATTTAGTACATGTATTCAAGTTGGAATTGAAATATGATGCAGTTAGCATGATGTGCCGAGCCCGGGGCATGCAATACAGATGAATGATGCAAACATGCATAGCATAAGGATGCTAATTGAAAATGACTTAGAACTAACCATCGTAAGCGGTTAAGTAAAAGGGAGAAAGAAATGGATGTTTGGAAGACATGCATCACACACACGCACGTTTATTACAACAATTGCACCCTCTCGACGGAGGGTCCGAATAAATAATACAAACCCAAATGATTAATCAACTATCCTAGCTAATTAATTATTACAAACCCTTAATTAATTAACAAATTAATTACAAAAAGGAGGCCGCCGCAGCTCCACCTCGGAGTGATTGAATGATGCATGCTCGATCGCCTCACTCGGAAACCCGTTGCCATGCCATATGTTGCCTCTGTTTGCACTGTTTTGTATCTTTGAAAATTGTGAAAATCTTTAAGATGCTTCTGAAACACTCCCTGAGCACTGTGGGAGGTCATCGGCCAAGAGATGAAGTCACCGGCCATGGGAAAATGATCATCGACCAAAAGTGGAGCTCTCGGCCAGGTTAAGTTAGCCGGCTGGCACCGAAGATGGCCGACCGGCCATCCCTTCCTGCAGAATGTTATTTTTGCTGCAGCAGAGGACAGACAGTGCATGGCAGGGCGTTTACAAGACAACGTGTGCACGACCACCCTCCCTATCATACTATGAACTCAAGGGAGTATGGCTCTCGACCCTCGGACCACCAATCACGCATTTCAATGCATGATGGCCAAAGGTGCCAAGTTTACAAATCAATGTGGAGTGAATGCGACAAAACACATGAATGCCTAGAACTCTGTCATGCTTGATCAAGAGCATCGGCGATCAAGGATTGAGGTATGTTTCGTCACTTCAAGTACGAACATCCCTCATTCCTCATGTTTGGTTTGACACCCCAAACCAAACACAATGCAATGCATGCATGTCAAACACAATGTGACTCAAGTATATACACAAAGCTTAAGGTAGCAAACATGCCAAATGTAATGCAACCTAAACATGTAAACATGCAACGTGCAAGACAAGCATGCAACAACATGCGGAGATGGACTTAAACCAACATGGGAAGACCTCAGCCATACCCAAAATAGTGGCCAAAGTCATGAATTGGGAGCATAGAAATGCAAAACGAACATGCACATGCAAATGGTCCAACACTTAGGCAACAATGCACAATCTTCAAGCATGAGCAAGAAGTGATAAACATGAGATTATGGCAATGCATTAAGCTCTGAAACCATGTGAGGAGTGATGCCAAACCAACCAAACAAAACAAATGTAGCATGCAAGGAGGCCTAAAGCTTAAGGCTAGTGAAGGGACTTGAACCAAAGCTACACAAAACAAAGGGCATACGGCAAGCATAACCTAAAACAGTCCTAAAACATGGCAAAGTAAGCCTAAAACATGCAATGACCAAAGCCAAAACAAGATAAGACAAAGGGGCAAGAACATGAGGCATGTAAGGCTACCAAAGAGATATTACACTACGCCTAAGACAACAGAACATAACACGTTTTAAGCCAATAAAAACAGAGTTATGGCATGCCAAAATAAGCCCAAAAACCCGCTTAGATGGCATCCCAAAGACCTAAACATGATGGCATACACAATAACACATTCATGAGGCGCAACATATCAACTCTTTAAAACATTAAAGGAGTCACAAGTGCAAGCATAGGAGCATACTATATGGACCGAAATAACATGACAAGTGATGCCAAACCACTGAAATGGTCGAAATAGAGCATGCTAATGACTTGAGCACCCAGAGCTAACAAGCTAGATCACATGGTAGCTATACAAAACAATGCAAGCATGACCAAGAAGACCAAAATCAGAGCTTAAGCATGTCACAACATGGCTAAAAGCTTCATGGAATTAGGTGGAAACATGCAAGCATAGTAGTTTAAATGCTAGGTACATGTTAAGGAAAATCATGGGTTTACAAGACAAGTATACAAAGCATACATGGTATGTCTAAACCAAGTCAAAACAGTGCTATAGCATGGCAAAACAAAGCCTAATATATACTGAAATGAAGCTAAAACAAGCTAAGCAAACATGCTACAAACATAAGCCATTTATGCAAGTATTAAAGACAACAAGGAGAGGGGATGACCCACTCCTATTTAAGACACCAAAACCACCTTTCCACCACTGAAAATCCTCTAGATTTCAGTGGTAAAAGGTCATGCAAAGCTAAGAACAAAGGCCAAAATGGATGGCCTAAAACAAGGCCTAACAAGGCCTTGGAGGGGGGTAAACAACCCCAAACCTCAAAATGACCTTAAACAAAGATCTAAAGCACACAAAATCAGAGCTTTTATCAGTTATAAACTAAGCTTAAAACAATAAGGAAGAAGGGCTAAAAGCTTAAGCAAGAAAGGGGTATCTAAAACAAGAAACTCACCCTTGTAGAACCTCTTCAAGAACAAAGCTCCAGCAGGTTTTCTAAGTTCAAACCAACCCAATAACTCTGAAATCAACCTCAAGAGACCTCAGCTCCAAGAGGATGTGTTCTGGTGTGTGTTTGTGTGCAATAGTAAGACAATACTACACTTTTGATCACAAAGGAGGATCAAACAAGGGAGTATAGATACAAAACTATATTTAATTCTCCTCCCCTCATTTTTCTAAACCTCTGAGGAGGGAGGAGGAACTCCCTCTTTATAGAAGTTCAATCCAAAGCTTCTAAGAGAAGCTAAGCAAAGGGGGTAAATCCCTCCATACACGTGTATGGAGGGGGACAATTGTGGATGCCAGCTGTGCCAGCTGGCACAAAATATCTACATAAAGCAGATGAACAGGGTTTGGCCAGCAAAAATGGCCAATCGAAAAACACAATGGCCGGCCGACCAAAAACAGTGCCGATCGGCCAACACACTTGGCCGATGGAAAGAAAACAGGGCCAGTGGCCTCAAGCCTTGGCCGGTGGGTTGAGGGCATGGAAAAAAAAGCCACCCTCTTCCCTTAGAAGCAAAAACACAAGTGTTTGGTTCACAACCAAGCACAAAACAGACAACTTGAGAGATCTTGAGGCAAGGCGCGTAGCCGAGACCTCCGAGAACTAAAAAATGAACACGAGCAAGGATGATCATCGAGTGTTCAAACAATGACGTCCAAGTCTTGAGGGCAGTCAAAAATGGGGTGTCTACACTAGCTTGGCTTCAAGAAGAAGCACAGACTGGGCCTACTTTAGCATCGGAAGCTTCCACAATCGCAGAGAGGGGACGCAGGAACACCTGACTCATTCATGCCCCAAGTTTATTGCTTTGATCTAACTTTTCAAGTTTTTCCTTTTGAATGTAATAAAAGCGACTTTGATTTGTATCGAGAGTTGGAGAATTTTGTTTTGAAATCACTGAAATTGAAGTTGTGGGCGCTGAAAATTTTCTTTTTGGTCCAAAAATGGTCTAAGTTGAAAAAAGATTAATTTGAACAAAATCAACTTTTATCAAAACTTTTCAAAACCATTATCGATAAGGATCACAACTTGACACACATGGGATCTATCCTTGAGATGTACAACCCTAAATCCAAAAATGGAAAATTGCCCCTAGACTGAATAGCACTGCTTAGCACTGTAGTCAGCTCTTCTCTCAGGGTAAGGATCACAACCGATCTTTCAAATAACGAATAAACAAGGATGCCTTGAGCAATCACATGGACACAGTTGATTTAGAGGTGTTTACGGCCAGGCTTCAGAATGAAGTTGCCTACGTATCCCGAAGATGGGAATCAAGCCTTATGAAGTTCTGTTTGTGCGCTCTAACTTTTGCCAAGACCGCCCTTTTTTGGTTTTCAACCTTGCAAGCTCAATTTTTCTTTTTTCTAATTTTTTGTGCTCTAACTTTTGCCTAGGTCGCCCTTCCGGGTTTTCGGCCTAGCGAGCCTCTCAGGGGTAATATTTTTCAACTTGTCCATGTTGATTGGTTGGGAAAATTCTAGGCCATCCAGGTCCATAAGAATAACAGCTCCACCCGACCAAATGGTTTTGATAATGTAAGGACCAGTCCAATTAAGTCTGAACTTGCCCCTAGGGTCATGGATGGGAGCGTTGTTGTCTTTCAGCACCAAATCCCCTTCCTTAAGATTCCGAGACTTAACTTTCTTGTTAAAAGCTCTGGCAATCCTGCGTTGATATCCTTGAACATGGTACAGTGCTTTCAGCCTTCTCTCATCGAATAACATCAGTTCCTCAAACCTGCTCTGCTGCCAATCCGCCTCTGCTATCTGACACTCAGCCATAAACAAAAGAGTACGGAGTTGCCCCAGTAGATATCTGAATTGAAGTTCTGTAGCCCTAGAGAGCAAATGGCAATTTGTCTGGCCAGTCCTTATAAGTCTCAACCATTTTTTGCAAAATGTGCTTGATGTTTTTGTTGGCGGCCTCAACAGCTCCATTGGTTTGCGGCTAATACATGCATGACTTATGAAAAGCCACATTGTATTTATCCAACATGTTGATTACTTCTTTCTTAAAATGGGAGCCATTGTCTGAAATGATCTCGTTCGGGACTCCATAACGGCAAATAATGTTGTTGCAGATGAACTTAGCCACATGCGCTACTTTCAACACTACATAAGACTGAGCTTCCACCCACTTCGTGAAATAATCAATTGCCACTAGAATGTACTCATGTCCATTTGACCCTTTCGATGTAACTGCCCCAATGACGTCAATTCCCTAGACTGAGAAAGGCCATGGTGAAGTCATGTTGTATAGCTTTGACGGCAGGATATTCATGCGATTTGCATGGATTTGGCCTTTGTGGCATCGCCAAACAAAACCAATGCAATCCCCCTCCATAGTAGACCAGTAGTAACCTTGCTAGAGAATCTTCCGGGCTAGCATTACTCTGCTCATGTATGCTCCACACTCTTCCCCATGGATGGCCTCCATTAGGCGTTTTGACTTTTCTGCATCAACACATAGCTTGTGCATTCCCAAATGAACCTTGTTATACAACTTACCCCCACAAATAATAAATTGAACGGCCATCCGCCGTATTGTCCTTTTATCTTTGGCATTTGCCCCTGGTGGATAAACCTCATTTTCCAAGAAGTTCCAGATATCATAATACCAGGGGTTTTGATCTTGCACTTCATCTATTGTGGTGATAGTCTCGTAGGCCAGCGTATATCTCTGTTCAATAATAATCGGACGCATCCGAACTCCAAATGGGATGTTTATCATGGAAGATAGAGTTGATAAAGCGTCAGCGAACCTGTTGTTCTCTCTTAGTAGATGTGTGAAGGTCAGGTTCTCAAACCTAGGAATCAGAACGTCCAGGGTCTGGTGATACATCTTCATCTTTTCTTCATTGACCTTTCAGTCTGCTTTTGCTTGAGACACAACCAGGTTCGAGTCCCCGATGACGTCCAACCTTTCTGCCCCTAGTTCGAGGGCGACTTCCAAACCAGCGATACATGCCTCGTATTCTGCTTTGTTGTTGGATACTTTGAACCGAAGTTTGAAAGCTAAAGGTAAGTGAGAATTGTCGGGTGCTATCAGTAACACCCCTATCCCATAACCGTACTAGTTAGACGCTCCGTCAAAGTACATTGTCCAAATCTCTTGCTCAATCTGCAGAATAGCTTCATCTGGGAATAGGTATTCTACCGCTTCATCCTCTTGCACTAGGTGATCTACCAGGAACTCAGCTACTGCTCTCCCCTTGACAGACTTGCGAGTAACGTACTTCAAATCAAATTCGGAAAGAAGAAGCAACCAACGGGCTAGCCTACCTGTAAGTGCTGGTTTCTTGAAGAGATATTTGATAGGATCTAATCTCAAAACCAGAATTATGGAGTGAGCTAACAGGTAGTGTCTCAACTTTTTGGTAGCCCATACCAAGGCTAAGCAATCCTTCTCCAGCGGGGTGTAACGGGTCTCATAATCCAGCATCTTCTTACTCAGGTAGCAGATGGCTTTCTCCACCCTATTCTTAGATTCCTGAGCAAGCATGCATCCCATTGTTGTGTCTTTTACTGACAAATACAAAATCAACGGCTTTCCTGTCTCCGGCGGCGACAACACGGGTGGGTTCGGAAGGTACTACTTGATCTGCTCAAAACCAAACTGACATCGGTCATCCCATTAGAATTTCTTTCCTTTCTTTAAGAGACCAAATAGTGGTTCACCAGTCAAGGTTAATTTTGAAATAAACCGTCTTATGAATTGCACTTTACCTAAAAAGCCACGCACCTCCTTTTCAGTCCTTGGTGGTGGCATTTCTAAGATGGCCTTGATTTTGGAAGGATCTACTTCGATGCCTCTCTGTGTGATCAAGAAACCTAGCATTTTCTCTGTTGTTACACCAAAAGTGCACTTTTGTGGATTAAGTCTCAACCGATATTCTCTGATCCGTTGAAAGAATTTCTTCAAGGCGGTGTAGTGGCCCTTTCTTTCCTTGGACTTGACAAGCATGTCGTCCACATACACCTCGACCTCTTTGTGGATCATATCATGTAGAATTGTGGTTGCAGCCCGTTGATAGGTAGCCCCAGTATTCTTTAACCTAAACGGCATCACCCTGTAGCAATAGGTTCCCCACGGCGTAGTGAAGGATGTTTTTTCTCTGTTCTCGGGTGCCATCAGAGTCTGGTTATACCTGGAAAATTCGTCTATGAAGGAGAGCAACACATGGCCTGTGGTGAAATCCACCAATTCATCGATGTGCGGTAGAGGAAAGTTGTCCTTCGGACTAGTTTTGTTCAAATCTCTAAAATCCACACACACTCGAATTCTGCCATCTTCTTTGGCACCGGAACAATGTTGGCCAACCAAGTCGGATACTTAAAGACTAGCAAAAACCCTGCGTCTATTTTCTTGGTGACCTTTTCCTCAATCTTCGAAGCCTAATCCGGGCATATTCCCCACAGTTTCTGTTTGACGGGTCAAGCCTCAGAGTCAAGAGGGATCCGATGCTGTACAATCTTAGGATCGATTCCAGGCATGTCGTCGTAGGACCACGAGAAAATATTTTTGAAATCTTTTAATAAAGCGACTAAGCACTCGCGCTCCTCCAAAGACAACGTGGACCCGATCTAGACTTGACGAGGATCCTTCTCAGTACCCATATTAATTGGAATGATTTCATCAACAAGAGGTTTTATAAACCTCTCCTCCTCTTGATCAATCAAATGTTTCAAAACCAGAGGAATTTTGTCCTCGTCGTTTTCACTAACATTTTGAAAGTCATGATTAATGCAATATACATGTGGCACAGAGAAGTACTCAAAACCAGCAGTGACATTCTCATTCATAAAGTCCAGTTCATCCAGTTCCTCAGTTATAACCAACTCAAAAGAAAAGAAAAAAGATGACCTGGACAAAACCTCAGCATTCGGGTTATCAACCCCAGGAATACCGAATTCAGACTCAAACAAACAGGAATCTGATTCCGACTCCACAGACTCTGTGGAATCAGATTCTGGTTCACTACTTGACTCAAAGTTACTGGACAGAAAGTGTCATAACCCAAACCCGCCCCAATAGGTTTAGCGTCGTAATCGGCCAGTAATCCTTGGATTACAGAAGGCCTCTTAACAATTAGAATTATAATTAGGGGCTGCAGAAGTAATTACATAAAAGAAATATACTGAGTCCATTGAGCTGTGCAGACATGCATGGGTCTGATAATCTTAACTTTTATAAACATACGAGTGTCGTCATAGGTACGATGTTTACACGTCACTTCCTATACATAAAAAGGAAAAGTTGGTCATAGAGAAAAAGGTACAGTCTTATACATCCATATTAACACAGCCACAAAACATGACTTGATCTGGAACCTCCTCGTGAGGCGCAAAAGGTGGTTGACAAACACAACATGTAATGCTTCAGGCATCATCTTAAGCCTGATCACGAGCCTACTCACCTACATGCCCAGTAAATAATAACAAAGTAAATGGGTAAATGAATGATGTCCCATAACCTTTTCTGAATCCAAAGTTCACATTCGTATTTTCATTCTGAACATGTTTACAAAAATCAGAGTTCATGTTTAATCTTACATGGTGTTAGCGCTGATGGATCATATACAGAGTATCATAAATCATACTTGTCAGTTCTATAGAAGAACCTCTGGCCGGGTAAGGATAACTTGCCAATTTTATAAAGAAACCTCTAGATTAGGAACTTGTAAATTTGTCACTTCCACTTAGGAACCTCCAGCCAAGTACAGATAGCTTGTCAGCTCCATAAGGAACCTCCGGTACCGGGAACTTGTAACATACTTGAATCATAGCATAATGTCATAAATGCTTGTTATTGTTGGACAATCATTCTTAGTATAAAACATGACATTCCATTCAACAGATCTTATTTCATATACCAAAAATAATTAAACTTAAACATAGCTTTACTAAGTTATTACTCACAGATAACAGATGTTGTAAGTAGACAATTCAATTTCCTTGTGGCGCGTGACCTACACAGTTACAGAATGAACGTATACTAAATTACACACTCGAAAATGATAACTTAGTACTTTCTTGGTTTGGTGTGTTTCTACTTCATTAACCTCATTATATGTCTTAATCATGGCATAGGAATGCCTAGGATGAAATAAGGATGCAAAAATGTACTTGAAAACATTTTTCTAAACTTGCTGAAAACAGGATCCATGCTCGAGCGTGGCTTTCCTCGCTCGAGTAGACATGCAAAATGTGAGGGCCCTCTCGAGCGTAACTTCCTTCGCTCGAGCGGTTTGTAAATTTTGAAAAAGTACTGGTTGCTTGTTTTTCACGTCCGACGGACGCTCGATCCCCACTCGAGTGTGCAACTCAGGCCCTCGCTCAAGCGTGACTTTTGTTGCTCGAGCGTACTGCAAAACACAAGAACTTCTGAGGGCTTGCATTTCACGCTCGAGCGGAAGTGAGCGCACTCAGAGTGGTTGCTCGAGCGTGAATTCCTATGCTCGAGTGTAGATGCAAATTCTAGAATTTTCAGATTTGATCTCCAAGTTCAAAACTTAATCTTTAAGCACCAAAACTTGATTTTTCTGGGCCAAAACTTGATACAATACATGGAAACTCTTAAAATAATATGAATTAAAGATCGTTTCAAGAAATCATGGCCCAATAGCTTGCTAATTGTGCAAAATTCAACTTAAAATTCATTAATGATCCACGAACATGACATGCATGAATTTTTTTGAACTCAGTCTTTTCCAAACATGATCAAATGTTACAAAACAACATGATCAAACAACATGAAACTTGATAATTTCCCATAATCAAAGTGAATTCAAGACATGCATGAGGGAATTCTTGGAAATCATGCTCAATTTGTGAAGAAATGGACATGCATGCATGGAATGACTTACAATTCCTAAGTTCTAACTCAATTCTTGTATAAATCAACATAATTCTCTTGAGTTCATGCATTATAGTCTAGATTTCAAGGTTTAAGGATAAAGTTCTTACCTAGAGGCTTGAGTTCACAAGTGTTGAAGTTGTGACTTCTTAAATTCTCTTCAATTCCTCTAATTCTTACTAGCTTGGCTTCAAATTGACTCAAATCTCTCCCCCTACTCTCACTCTCTCACGGTTGTGTGTGTGTGTATAGGCTCAAGTGTGTATTGAATGAAGGAAAGAAAGATGAGTGGAGGCAATAGGTGCCTTATATAGGCTTGCCCATTGATAGTTAATTAAGGCTAATCACATGGGCATCAAATTAATCTATTTAAATCGTTTCGAATCGAATTTCAGTTGAACCTACCATAAAATTCTAAACATTCCAATTGACACATGAATCAAGTCAATTTCGTGATTGGATGCCGATAAGGCCTTCAATTCGCAGACCGAAATAAAAGCATGAACTGATCTTTCTATGTTAAACAGATATAAACACAAAATAATGCAATACACATATAATTAACTCAGGATTTCTTCTTAATTACTTGTTAAGCATAATGAAGCATGGATTAACGTTAACCATGGGTCGGGGTTATTACAGTCTGCCCCCTTAAAGAGTTTGGTCCTCCAAACTCGAGTTACCTTCATTCTGGAAGAACACCGAGTCCAAAGGAAACAGTTCAGGGTATCTTTTCATCATGTCTTCTTTTATTTCCCAAGTTGCATAAGTTCCTCCATGATTTTGCCAATCAACCTTTACCAATGGGATTTCTTTGTTCCTTAGTCTTTTGATTCTACGATTAATAATCTGTATTGGCCTCTCCTCATAGGTGTAGTCATCTTTCAAAAGCACATGTGTTGGTTCAATGACATGGAATGGATCTCTCAAATACTCTCGAAGCATAGATACTTGAAAAACATTGTGCATATGCTCTATTACTGGAGGTAGGGCCACTCGGTAGGTTACTGAATTGATCTTCTCGAGAATGTCATACGGCCCAACATATCTTGGTGCCAACTTGCCCTTCACCCCAAATCGCGTTTGGCCCTTCATCGGAGTTACTTTGATAAACACGTGATCCCCGACTTCATATTCCCTGTCTCTTCTTTGGACATCAGCGTAACTCTTTTGACGGCTTTGTGCAGTTTTCAGGCGTTGCTGAATCAGATTCACTTTCTCAATCGTTTCTTTCTCAAGTTTTGGGCCCAACAGTGGCCTGTCACCTATTTCTGCCCAACAGATAGGAGAACGACATTTTCTTCCATAGAGAGCTTCATAAGAAGCCATCCCCATACTTGAACGGTGGCTGTTATTCTACACAAACTCGACTAAAGGAAGGTAGGTCTCCCAATTCCCTTGGAAATCTAATACACACATCCTTAACATGTCTTCTAGAGTTTGATTTGTTTGTTCAGTTTGGCCATCTGTCTATGGGTGGTAGGCATTACTCAATCGCATTTCAGTCCCCAAAGCTTGCTGTAAACTCTACCAGAATCTTGATGTAAACTTAGAATCTCTGTTAGACACTATAGATACTGGTACACCATGCAATCTCACAATTCATTCATATATATGGTAGCTAGCTTGTCTGCAGTATAAATAGTTTTGACAAGTAGAAAATAAGCAGACTTAGTTAAACAGTCAACAATGACCTAGATAGAGTCCATACCTCGAGAAGAGTGAGGCAATCCCACAATGAAGTCCATGGTAATGTGCTCCCACTTCCATTCCAATATTGGAAATGGTTGTAACAAACCAGCGGGTCGTTGATGTTCAGCTTTGACTTGTTGGCAGTGTAAACATCTAGCCGCAAAATCTACAATACCCTTTTTCATTCCCAGCCACCAGAAATTCTGCTTCAAATCATGATACATTTTCGTATTTCCTAGATGCATAACAAATTTGGAATTGTGGGCCTCTGTCAGAATGTGTTTCTTCAAATCATCATAATCCGGCACACAAAGGCAACCTTGAAATTTCAACACATTGTTCTCAAGTATAAACTCGGGCCTTGGTTTTGAGTCAATTTCATCCATGATCTTTTTCAGGAATTCATCTTGCGGTTGTTTCTCTTTGATTTCTTCAATGATTGCAGGCTGAGCAGAAATAACAGCTAAGATTCTACCGTGTTCCTGCAATACGACTTCAATCTCATTCTTTTCCAAATCACATAGCAATTCTTCCTGACCGGTGAGCAAACATGACAAATTTCCCATTGATTTTTTGCTCAAGGCATCTGCTACAGTGTTAGCTTTTCATGGATGATATAGAATCTGTAGATCATAGTCTTTGATTAGTTCCAACAATCTTCTCTGTCTCATGTTCAGTTCTTTTGGGGTAAAGAAATATTTCAAGCTTTTATGGTCAGTATACACTTCACAAGTTACTCCATACAAGTAGTGATGCCAGATTTTCAAAGCAAACACCACAGCTACCAGTTCAAGATCATGAGTCGGATAATTCATTTCATGAGGACAAAGTTGCCGAGATGCATAAGCAATCGCTTTCCCATTTTGCATTAGCACACAACTTAAACCCTTGTAAGATGCATCACTCTAAATCTGAAATCCATCAATTCTGTTAGGCAAAGTCAAGATTGGTGCCGTTACAAGTCTCATTTTCAGTTCTTGGAAGGCCGTCTCTCGTTGGTCATTCCAATCCAATGGTACATTTTTCTATGTTAACTATGTCAATGGCATGGTAAGTTTTGAAAAATCTTTTACAAACCTTCTGTAGTAACCAACAAGCCCCAAAAAACTTCTAACTTCGAACACATTAGTTGGTCTTGGCCAGTCAACAACGGCTTCAATTTTCTATGGGTCTACTGATATATCATCCCTGTTGATTACATGGCTCAAAAAGGCTATGTTGTCCAGCCAGAATTCACATTTGGAAAGTTTTGCATATAATTGCTTTTCTCTCAGAATCTGTAAGGCAGTTCTCAAACGATTCTCATGTTCTTCCCTGCTTTTGGAGTAAATCAATATATCATCAATAAAGACAACAATAAATTCATCCAGAAATTGTTGAACACCCTATTCATAAGGTCCATAAAGGCAGCAGGTGCAATGGTTACCCCAAATGGCATGACTAGGAATTCATAATGCCTATATCTAGTTCTGAGTGCGGTCTTCTCTATGTCTTCTGCCTTGACCTTCAACTGGTGATACCCAGATCTAAGGTCAATCTTAGAAAACACTTGGGCTCCCTGAAGTTGATCAAACAGGTCATCAATTTGGGGTAGTGGGTACTTGTTCTTGACGGTTGCTTTGTTTAACTCACGGTAGTCAATACATAGCCTCAAAGATCCATCTTCCTTTTTAACAAATAAAACTGAAGCGCCCCAAGGTGAGGTACTCGAGTAGATGAATTTCTTGTCTAAGAGTTCTTGAAGTTGGACTTTTAACTCTTTCCATTCAAAAGTCAGCATCCTATATGGAGTCTTGGAGATGGGTTGTGTTCCAGGCATTACATCAATAGTAAATTCAATTTCCCTATCAATTAAGTCCCCAGGTAGATCATTGGGAAATACATCAGGAAAGTCACAAACCACATGAATAGTTTTTACACTGGTACTATCTAAAAATTCAGTCAATGCACAACACAAGTAGCCCTGACAACCTTTCCTTAATAATTTATTGGCTTTCATGAATGAAATCAAGTATGGCGAAGGAACTACCCCATTTCCAGTGAAAGTAAACTCAGGCATACCAGGTGGTTTGAACATGACGGTTTTGTTCACACAATCAATAGTAACACAAACACAATATTTAGTCAACCAATCCATACCCAAAATATAGTCAAAATAATCAATGCTCAAGGGCAGCAAGTCAACATACAACGTCATATCACCAATCATAATATCACATGCCGGATATACATAAGCACATATCATAAAACCCCCAGATGGTGTAGACACAGATAACAAACAATTCACAGGTTCCAATGGTCTAGTTAATTTCCGAGAAAAAGCATACAAGACAAATGAATGCGTAAAACCAGAATCAATCAGTACATAGGCATTCTGAGCATAGATAGGAATTATACCTAACACCACTATTTCAGTATTCTGTACAGCTCCAGGAATGAGTGCAAACACCCTTCCTTGCCTTAGTGTCTTATTTCCATCATTACCTCTGGCATTTGTTCTAGTATTGGCCCTTGCTACAGGAACAAATCCGGCTGAACTTGCCGCTGGGTGGTTAACATTGTCAAACCTCATTGAACATTCTCTAATCATATGACCAGTTTTGCCACACTGGAAACATGCACCCGATGCATGTTGACATATGCATTTATGCCTCCTTCCACATTTTGAACAGATTGGTATAGATCCACTACTCTGACTAGAACTGCTTGAAGATCCAGTATTTTGCTTTTTGTTCATGAAAAAAGAATGACCCTTCGGGAAATTAGATCCAGGCCTTTTACTTTTCCATTATGTTGTTGGCATTTTGGCTTGTTTCATCGCTACCAAAGTGGCTTCTGCCATTATTGCTCTGTCTAAAACTTTCACATAGGTAGGCAATTTCAAGACGCCTACGTGATCAAACACTTCCAAATCCAAGCCACCTTTGAATTTCCGTGCCTTTTTTGTAATCGGTATCTACCATATATGGAGCAAACTGAGCCAGTTCGGTGAATTTGGCTTCATATTCAACTACGGACATCCTACTCTACTTAAGTTCTTGAAACTCTAACACTTTCCGATCCCTAAAACATTAGGGGAAGTACTTGTTATAGAATAACTCATTGAACTGTGCCCATGTCATGTCCCTGTTGTTATTTCGAACCAACAACCACCGACTCCGGGCTTCATCCTTTAAGGTGTAGGTGGCCAAGAGTACTTTCTGGGTTGTGGAGCAAGGGAATACTTCAAATAATTTTTCCATCTCTAGTAGCCAGGTTTCTGCCTTTAATGGTTCAATGCCATCCAAGAAAGTCGGCGGCTTCATCTTCATAAATTTCTGAGTTAAATTGATTGTCATTGTTGTCCAGTTTAACTTGTACCGGTGGAGGCGGAGGAGGTAAGGGTTGTTGCCTCTGTTGTTGTGCAATTGCTTTAATTAAAGCTGCGAGCATTTGCTCTATTCGGCTCATGCAAGCCTCGAAAGACTCACTTACATCACTTCCCCTTGCATTGTCCATGCTGTTATATAGACACCAGGTAATAGTAAACATAGGAATAATCATGTTCATTTCCTTTAATTTTATTTGTCTAGATTCAAATTCAATTCTCATATTTATAAAGATTACCACACACTCACACATGCTGATGATATGTCCCTAATTCTTTCTAGGACATCCTATAGCTCTTATGGACTCATGTGTGCGGTATAACATGTGCTCTGATACCACTCTGTCACGACCCAAACCTGCCCCTATAGGTTTAGCGTCGTAACTGGCCAGTAATCCTTGGATTACCGAAGGCCTCTTAACAATTAGATTTATAATTAGGAGCTGCGGAAGTAATTACATAAAAGAAATATACAGAGTCCATTGAGCTGTGCAGACATACATGGGTTTGATAATCTTAACTTCTATAAACATACGAATGTCGTCATAGGTACGGTGTTTACACGTCACTTCCTGTACATAAAAAGGAAAAGTTGGTCATAGAGAAAAAGGTACAGTCTTATACATCCATATTAACACAGCCACAAAACATGACTTGATCTGGAACCTCCTCGTGAGGCGCAAAAGGTGGTCGACAAACAAAACATACAATGCTTCAGGCATCATCTTAAGCCTGATCATGAGCCTGCTCACCTATATACATAATAAATAACTAGTGAGCAGAGGCCCAGTGAATAATAACTGAGTAAAGGGGTAAATGAAGATGTCCCATAACCTTGACTGAATCCAAAATTCACATTCGTATTTTCATTCTGAACATGTATACAAAAATTAGAGTTCATGTTTAATCTTACATGGTGTGTCTGTTAGCGCTGATGGATCATATACAGAGTATCATAAATCATACTTGCCAATTCTATAGAAGAACCTCCGGCCGGGTACAAATAGCTTGTCAGTTCCTTAAGGAACCTCTAGTACCGGGAACTTGTAACAAACTTGAATCATAACATAATGTCAAAAATGCTTGTTATTGTTGGACAATCATTCATAGTATAAAACATGACATTCCATTCAACAGATCTTATTTCATATACCAAAAATAATTTAACTTAAACATAGCTTTACTAAGTTATTACTCACAGATAACAGATGTTGTAAGTAGACAATTCAACTTCCTTGTGGCGCGTGACCTACATAATTACAGAATGAACGTATACTGATTACACACTCGGAAATGATAACTTAGTACTTTCTTGGTTTGGTGTGTTTCTACTTCATTAACCTCATTATGGTGTCTTAATCATGGCCTAGGAATGCCTAGGATGAAATAAGGATACAAAAATGTACTTGAAAACATTTTTCTAAACTTGCTCAAAATAGGGTCCATGCTCGAGCGTGGCTTTCCTCGCTCGAGCGGACATGCAAAATGTGAGGGTCTGCTTAAGCATAACTTCCTTCGCTCGAGTGGTTTGTAAATTTTGAAAAAGTACTGGTTGCTTGTTTTTCACGCTCGACGGACGCTCGATCCTCGCTCGAGCATGAGACTCAGGCCCTCGCTCGAGCATGACTTTTGTTGCTCGAGCGTGCTGCAAAACACAAGAACATCTGAGGGCTTGCATTTCACACTTGAGCAGAAGTGCACGCACTCAGAGTGGTCGCTCGAGCGTGAATTCCTACGCTCGAGCGTAGATGCAAATTCTAGAATTTCCAGATTTGTTCTCCAAGTTCAAAACTTAATCTTTAAGCACCAAAACTTGAGACAATACATGGAAACTCTTAAAATAACATGAATTATAGATCATTTCAAGAAATCATGGCCCAATAGCTTGCTAATTGTGCAAAATTCAACTTAAAATTCATTAATGATCCACGAACATGACATGCATGAATTTCTTTGAACTCAATCTTTTCCAAACATGATCAAATGTTACAAAACAACATGAAACTTGATAATTTCCCACAATCAAAGTGAATTCAAGACATGCATGAGGGAATTCTTGGAAATCATGCTCAATTTGTGAAGAAATGGACATGCATTCATGGAATGACTTACAATTCCTAAGTTCTAACTCAATTCTTGTATAAATCAACATAATTCTCTTGAGTTCATGCATTATAGTCTAGATTTCAAGGTTTAAGGATAAAGTTCTTACCTAGAGGCTTGAGTTCATAAGTGTTGAAGTTGTAACTTCTTAAATTCTCTTCAATTCCTCTAATTCTTGCTAGCTTCGCTTCAAATTGACTCCAATCTCTCCCCCTTCTCTCACTCTCTCACGATTATGTGTGTGTATAGGCTCAAGAGTGTGTTGAATGAAGGAAAGAAAGATGAGTGGAGGCAATAGGTGCCTTATATAGGCTTACCCATTGATAGTTAATTAAGGCTAATCACATGGGCATCAAATTAATCTATTTAAATCGTTTCGAATTGAATTTCAATTAAACCTACCATAAAATTCTAAACATTCCAATTGACACATGAATCAAGTCAATTTCGTGATTGGATGCCGATAAGGCCTTCAATGCACAGACCGAAATAAAAGCATGAACTGATCTTTCTATGTTAAACAGATATAAACACAAAATAATGCAATGCACATATAATTAACTCAGGATTTCTTCTTAATTACTTGTTAAGCATAATTAAGCATGGATTAACGTTAATCATGGGTCGGGGTCATTACAGAAAGCCCTTCTCCAACTGTCAAGTGAGGGACGGTGCGTCAGATGTATCCAGAATACCACCGGAATGGTCCACACCTGATTGGTCTCCGATCATAGAAACGGTTAGGTCATTCCCTAAGCTCTCTAAGTCAATTTCAGGATCCGAAAGGAGACATGCCAGTGCTACTCCTACCTCAAGTTCACTACTGTTGGAATCACTTTCTGTGCCCTTAGTAGCCTCAGCAGTTGGTTCAGTCTATTCCTCTGTGTCGCTCTCTTGCAGCTACAAGTCGAAGAAAATCTCAAAGCCGGGAACCCGCTGCCTCTCAAAGTTGAACCAAGGCTCGGGGAAACCATAGAATGGGAAGTCTTCTCCCCCCTAAACAAAATAGCCATTCAAGGTCCCTCGAATAGGTCAATGCACAAGCTCGTAGTGTTTCCCACTTTGCTTTTCTCTAGCTCTTCTGGCCATTTCTTTCCCTTTCCTCACCCAGTCCTCTTTGGTGGGTGTGTAGCCAAGATCAAAGGCATGAGGGTTATGTGGCACGTCAGCCAATGCAGCGATGCCTTTCCTGCCACTTCTGCCTAATCCCATTCCGGGCATATGCTACATCTTGTTCATGAAGTACACAGATTGGGCACTAACATAGAAGCCCTCGTCGACAGCCAGCATATTCTGCACTACCCGTGCCTCAACCAAGGTAAAACCCGAAATGAAGACATCCTCTTCGCCATGCACAATTTCCAATACAGGCGTAGTGACCTCTGGTGGAGGATGTATAGATGAATTCCCGAAGACTATGGCCACCCCTTTTCCATGAGTGTACTTGAGCATTTGGTGGAGGGTGGAAGAAACAACTCTTACTTGGTGCAGCCAGGGTCACCCAAGTAGTAGGTTGAAAGTAGCTGGAACATCCAAGATGTGAAATTCAATATCCTATTGAGCGGGGTCCAACCTACACTCTGATCTGCACTGTCCCTATCACCTCTCTGCTTGTATTGTCATACGCCTGGATCACCTGGGCTATAGGCACAAAATCGGCCAGTTTCAAGCCAATAGCATAAGTCATGCGGTATGGACAGACGTTGATTATTGACCCGGTGTCAACTAATACAACTGGCACCCACTTTTCTCGGCACTCCACGGATATGTATAGAGGCTTGTTGTGTGTAGAGCCTTCCAGCGGCAATTCCTTATTGGAAAAGGTCAAAGTTCGCGCAGCGCCTCCCGGGAAGACTAATCCCACCAGTTGTTCCGGAGTGGTGTTGATGGACAACTTCGCTTTATCCATCACTGTCAGTACAGCTTGCCTGTGCACGCGTGAAACCATAAGCAACCCCCAAATAGATATGTCTGTTTGAATCTTCTTTAACTGTTTCACTACAGCCTCTTCCTCTAACAGTTTTTCCCTCTGTTTCTCTACTTCTTTGTCCTTCCCAAATGCCTCGGGTTCGTCCAGATGCAGGGGTTTGAAATATCGGCCACTTCTTGTCATGTGGTCGACTTCTTCCACATACCAGGTATTGTCAGGAAGGTCCTCACCCCAATCCTCATCAGTGTGGGCATGATGCAGATCATCATCTTCCCACCACATGCCTCCAACAACCGACAAACAATTGTCCGGTTCCGGCCTAAGTGTTCCCTCAACAAAAACATTCCCTGTGGGGTAATGAGCTATTCCAGCTTTCTGATCACTTTCACTCATTTATTGCACAAACTGCTCCAGTGCGGTTTCTTGTTCTGTATATAAAGTGCTAATAATGCCCAATTCCTGAGTCAGTTGTTCTTTACCAGTGCTTTCTAGTAGTTTCCCTTTCCTATCGGCCGTTCCGGCCATTGCAACAGTTCTCACTTTCTGTTCCTCCATCTGTATTGGGCTCATCACTTAGCCACCCAGAATTGTCTGCTGACCCATTTAGATCAAACCAATTAATATGCACGTCGACTTGATCTTGCTCATCAAAGAACTGCAAATTGTCTATATCCTCCTCTAGGTCAGCTAGATCATCTAATCCCTGACTTGGTCCATCTTCTCGGACTACATTGACCTCTATCCCAATTGGCATCACCACTTCTGTCTTGGTTTGATTGATTGGCACAACGTAGCAGCTCGAGTTGTCCACCTCATCAGATAAATCCTCAAAACCCTCGGGCAACAGACTGATCTTTTCCACCAAGGCTGACCTCCCTTCATCTTCCAGTGTCACCACCACGGGTTCGGGTTGGAGTGAGGACGCGCTCATCATGATTCTATGATGAACAACGTCGGCTTAGGTAGGTGGGAGTGGGTGATGTATATACTGGGTCATAAGGGACAGCCAGTGTGCGGATGAGGTTTATTTACCGAGGTAAAGTGGCTTAGTTATGTGGTGGAAGAGGGTTTGTAGTGACGTTAGGTTTTTTGGGAGGTACTATCACCTTATTGTCAATGAGATCTTTAATCTCATGATGCAGTCTAAAGCACTGATCAGTATCCTGACCATGCTGTTAGTGAAAAGCACAGTATTTGGCCGGGTTGTGTTTTGGAGGGAGAGGATCGGGCAATGGGCGTTGTTCTAACGGCTTAAGATGTCCCTTTTTTATTAGGACCCTCAGGGCTGCGGATAGGGACAGATAAAGCGGGCTGAAGACCCTTTAGCCTCGGGCCTGATGGCTTAAGGTTTGGGAAGTTGTGTTAGATGTGCCAGCAAAGGGGTTGGCAGTTTTGGGTGTGGTGGTGACCATGGTCACATCCGAAGGCCGTGCAAAAGTGCTACCACTTGTGTTTACATTGGAGCTGCGTGTAAAGGGCCTTTTGGGCTATTCCTTCTCATGGTCTATCAAACCCTGCTTCATCGTATCCTTAATTTGCACTCCTATTTCATGGAGCTCAGCAAATGTAAACAAAAGCAAGACTATCATCTTCTGTAATAGTCTCCCTTGCAAGTTACGGACCACAATTCTTATTTGATCCTTCTCGGATGGCCGAATAGTCATCATGGAGGCCTTGGCCCTCCACCGAGTCACAAAATCCGAGAAACCCTCTTTCGACTCTTAACGAGTTGCTTCAAGATCATGAGTAGTGACATCGATCTAAGTATTGTAAGAGTACTGTGTTATGAAGGCCTCGGCCATTTCTTCCCAGTTTCTTTTTATAAAGTCTTCAAGTTTGGCATACCAGATGGCCGCTATACCCGACAAGGTCCGACCAAAAAGCGACAACTTCTGTAGTCTGGAGAGACCCATTGGTCGTAAAATATCAAAGAATATCCATAGATGGACCATAGGATCCCTGGAACCGTCAAATCGGTCTATGTGTGGCATCTTGAATCTGTTCGGCAGAGTTACTGCTGAATCTGTGTAGCCATCCTCAATGTCAGGGATTGAATTCACGTCGTGCGCCCGTTTGAAGAGATTTTCTATCTTGTTAACCTTCAGTGTAGTGGAGTCAACATCGAATTCAAACGGCGCCTCCATTTGGTAAACTGGTGCCATGGCGGTCTGAGGTGGGATTAGATCTGCTTGAATGCCCGCATTTCCTGGACATTAATTGTGACCCCGGGTGTTGGAATTCCTGCTAGGGGTGCATGAGATGTAGAGGCTACGGCTAGTTGTGGTTGTTGTTGCTGAAGCCTTTCTATTACTTCTACTTGGCGGGCTACAACCTTGGCTTGGCGGGCTGTGGTCTCAGCTTGGCGGGCAGCGTCTAGCTGTATAGTCTCAATGGTCTGCTGGAGTTGGCGAAGCATATCTTCCATACTGAATCAAGGACTTTGAGTTACCGGAACTGGTGAATACTTGCTTTCTGGAGTAGAAGTAGAAGACTAGGCCTGATTGGGCACAGGCGAAGCAAAAGGTGACTGCTGGATTGGCAAATTTTGCCTAATCCTCCTCCGTCTGGTAACCGGCGGGAGTGAAACAAACACTGGATGTCCCCTGACTAGATCCCTAGATCTGCAAATCCTTCTAACTCGGGTCCAGAGTGCTTGGGGGGTAATAGAATCGTCTGAAGCAATGGTGAAAAACTACCTAGAAAAAAGAAAATAAAGCAAAAAGAAACAAAAATCAAAAATCGCACAGCACCTCAGCTCATATTCTAATCAGTACACTGATGTAATCAAAGCTGTAGAACCATGCTCAAAACTGAATTCTGCCTCCCAAAAACCGATACCCAGACATGCAACTTATACATACATTCTTGCAGAGTTTCACTCTAAAAGCACATATCAAGCAAGTGAGAGCCAAAACACCCCTATGATAGGGTAGGGTTTTCCTGTCCTAATTTCGTCAGGAGCTAGGGGTTCACTATGCAGAACAAGCGGTTTCATACAATTCCTGCATTCAGGTGAGCAACCTGTCCTAGTTTGGAACAGTCTCTATGGCTTCCGATATACAACTAGGTCGATTGATCAAAAAGGGTACCTCAGCAAGACTACCTAATATACCTCTCACACCTAACACCGAGAAGTGAAAGGAGGATCAAACGGTACAGCGGTAGTCCAGATCCAAGGGTCGTGTTCCCATCGTGGCAGAGCCCGCAACTGGTCAGCCTTTTGGCAAGCTTTTCGAAGCGATCCTCCGGCAAACCGTTCAGGAATAGCAGATAGCAAACACTGTGATTTAGGCACACCGATGCAAATGCAAATGCAAAGAAACACATAAGTACAAATAAAATAACATATCATAAGTTCGAGTCAAGTTCTCTAAGTCCCCAGCAGAGTCGCCAGAAACTATGGACTCGCCTTTTTCGCGCCTCCCTTTCGAAAAGGTTTGAAAATAAAGGCCTCACAGTTCGGACTCCCGTGGTTCTGAATCTAATCTCACAAGTGCAATGTGAAACTTATAAACACTAAAGAGTCCAAATCCGGCAAATCATTTTGGAAAACTGATTTTTGAATCAAAATGCCAAAATTGGACTGTTTTGCCAGATACAGAGTCGCCACCTAAATATTTTATTTTGGGGAAATTTAGGAAACCCATGACTCGTGCCAAAGGCCACGTGTCCATCATCACCAAAGTTGCCTCGGCTCGGGAATGTAGGTACGAAAAGGGAAGGTCATGAATTGAGCACCCCCGTTCGCCCGATCAAAGATCAGCCTCTACTAATCATGATATGGTTTTTATAAACATTATGTGCTCTTATTCCGGTTATTAAACTAGTTTTACTATGTGACACGCACAAGTAAGTATAGACTAGTTTGCTCAATTTGGGACAATTCAACTCATGTTTGTTTGTGAAAATGGTTTCAATTTGCCACCCTCAAGTGGGCTTAAATGATGCGGATTTGCCACCAAACATAGTGGGCTTAAAACATGACTTGCCACTTAACAAAGTGGGCTTAAAACACACATTCGTTGAATCATTCCAATTCAAACAACGGGCCTTCATCCACAAGCATTCAAACAGTTTAGCATTTAAGCACATACCCTCATGGCAAGCATGCGAAACATGGCAATATGGAAATTACACTCATGCAAGTATGCTAAAGCATAAAAACTTACCGAGTACTCCAAGCCAAAACATAAACTAGTTAGAAAGATGCATGATCCTAACTATGTTAGATGTCTAATACAACGCATGCAATATGCAATTAATAGGCTCGGCTACTAACATGGCATATGAATCAATTTGAACAACATGCAATTAAACACGTATTCAAAAAAGTATTTGAAATGACAATGCAGTTTGAATTATGCATCGAGCCTCGGTGCATGCAAAACAAATGAATGGATGCAAGCATGCGATATGCTAATTGAAATATGTCCCTAATTTAACCATCAAAAGCAATTAAATAAAAGGGAGAAAGACGTGGGGTTAGAAAACATACACACACGCACGCACACTTATTACAACATTACGCCCTCGCGAAGGAGGGTCCGAATAAGCTAACCAACTAGCTACGCTAACTAAGCTAACTATTATTACAAACCGAAACTAATCGACTATTCTAGCTAAATAATTATTACAAACCAAAACGAATAACTAGTTAAACTAACTAATTAGTTACAACACTTAATTAGCTACAACTAATTAACTACAACACATATCTAAGCTAGATATTTAAGCGATAAGTGAACTTAAAATGCAAGGGAGGGTGATGCACGTGCTCGGCTTCCACCCGAAAAGCCGCTGTTTTGCTGCTACAAGCCTTTCTTTGCACATTTGAGCACTGAAAATTCTGCCAACTTCTAGAGCACCTCTGCTTCACCTTACCATCACATTGTGCAAAAATCACTGATGACCGACAAGAGGGACAAGGGGGCCGGTCGGCTACCAATGGTGGCCGGTTGGCCACTGTTGGTTCACACTTCCATGCTGCAATAGAGAGCAAAACAGTATATTCTCACAGGTTGTTTGTACTGTTTACCCTCCTTATCATCACACAAGCTCAAATGAGGGAAACTCTTACTTCTTAAACCATCAATCAAGCAATTTCCATGCGTGATGGCTAAGGGACCAAGTTTGTACAAGTTCAATAAATGCACAAACAAGAGCAAAATGACCACCACCCTATCATGCATGATCAAGGGCAATGGTGACCCAGGAAAATGACACATTTCATCACTTTGAGTATGAAATATTCCATTTTCCTTGTGTTTAAATTAACCTCCGATTTGAACATGTGCAATGCAACACAAATAATGCTTATCTTGCACACTTTTACTTGCCAATTTTATTTACTCATTTTAATTACCAAACCATTCATTAACCAATTAGTCCATTGGTGAGTGTCTTCTAAAGTGAAAGAAGTGTTAACCAATGGGTAGTTTAAGGCATGAGAGAAGCTTCATGCCGTTGGTAATGAACCCTCAAAGGAGGATTAAACCATTAAGCATGAGCCTCAACCTCCAGCTTAAACAATCCTAAGGTTGAAACAACCCTCAAAATAAATGAAAAAGTGAAGAAATGAGGGAGATTGCAGAGATTGTAAGTGCTGAAATTGAGTAATAAAAGCACTAAGAACATGCAACCTACTCACACCAATGATGCTTAAAGCCTTAAAACACCAAACTAGTGAAGGAATTAACACTACAACTATGCAAAACAAGACTCAAACAAACTAACCAGCCCAAAACAGAGCTAAAATAGGTTATTTTAGAGACTAAAATATGCTAGACTTGAGCTAAGTTAAGCTAGAAAAACATGCTAACATGTGAAGCTAACTAGGCATGCAAACAACACATGAGGAGAGGAGGCTAACCCCTCCAATTTTGGACTTCAAAACAAGTTTTTGGCCATTGAAATAGCTCTAAAATTCAGTGGTTAAAAGGCCCAAAAAAGTTGATTTGAAAGTGATGAATGAAAAGCACAAAAGCTATACAAGCAAAGAAGCAAGAAAGGTGGACCACCCCTAACTAAAAAAGGCTCAAACCACCACTTTTAAGTCACAAAAATAGAGCTTCTTATAGTTCAAAACCAGGCCAAAAAAATTGAAATAGATGGTAAAACAAGTATACTAAACAAATGAACAAAGCAAGTAAACTACCTCTTGAAGCAAAGAGCAACTCTAGGTACAAATCCAAGCTAAAACCACTTGCTAGAGCTCAAAACAAGTCTCAAGGAATCTCAGCTCAAAGAAAAGTAACTTTGATCAAGGTAGTGTATGTAAAAGTGTAAAGAAAACTAGCTACAAAGTACAAAATTATAAAAGAGAGAGAGAGAGAGAGAAAGAAATCTAGAGAGAGAGAATTTTGTTCCAAAACTTGCTAACCTCTCAAAATGGGGAAGAAACCCCCCTATTTATAGAAAAACACTCTTTGATCTTAGAAACATCCCACCATATACGTGTAGGGAGATACATCTCAATGTGTTAACAGCTGGCATAGTTGCCAACAAATATCTAGAAAAAGGCATTGGTGGCCGACCGGCCACACCCCTGGCCGACAACCATTATCCATGGCCGACAGGCTATGGTGGTGGCCGACAGGTCACCAAAAGTTCCATGCAAGAAATATAAAGGTTTTGGTCCAAAACAAGACACAAAACAGATAAGGTTTCAAGGCTCAAAGGCGGGGTACTCCGCCGAGGACTTCGAGCACTCAAAATGAACACATGCAATCATAATCATCGAGTGCACAAGCAATGACGTCGGGCTGTTGAGGACGGTCAAAAATTGGGTGTCTACAACTACCCTCGGCAACTCTACTCATACCACATCACTCTCAACACTCAAGAAAGTAGCAAAAAAGAGGATAAGCTGATCCTGACCATGCAGATCATACACTGGCAACAAGGCTCTATCAATTCGGTCCCCCAGGAAATAAAAACAATCACCAGCCGAAGTGCACACCGTGACTCTCTGACGGTAACAGTATATAATGGCCTGATAGAATTACAACCAATCCATGCCCAAAATGACATCAAAACTCAACATATCAATCAACACAAAAGCAAAAGGAAGTCAGTGATTGGAAACCTCTATCTCACAACCTCGACACCCCTGGTTTAACATAACCTCACTACCAACAAGTTACTCTACCCTAAGTGGAGATGCTGACTGAGCCACTTCTAACCCCAATGCTAATGCGAATGCCAACGAAATGAAAGAATGAGATGCACCAGTATCAATCAACATATTGGCAATAGAATTACACAACAATAAGTTACTTTTCAGTACCGAAGTTGTTGGCAACAAATTTGGTATGGTAACAACATACACACGCCCTGTAAGTCTCTGCTCTACCTGCTCACCCCTCGAAGCATAAGTCTAATACACTGACTGAGCCGAAGATACTCCCTGAGTGGCCCTCGAGGCCTAAGCTGATGGTGCAGGTTGATGGCACTGTGTCTGCCTCAAACCAGACGTACCAGATGTGCCGTTCGACTGAGGATGAAACCTCCTCACATGCGCTAACTGCCCACACTGATAACAGGTAGGCGGTTGAGCCGCAGACGGTGCAAACTATTGCCCTCCTCCTCTCTGTAAGCAAACTAATGACTTGTGGCCCAGCTAACCATACTTAAAACAAGTGATTCCACCCTGACCACCTCTCCCTAACCCAAAATTCAGTATAGGAAAAGTGGATCTAGATTGTGATCCCTAGGACTGTTGTGGGGTGGAACCCCTCTGCCTCGTACTGTCCCGAGTCTCCCCCTGAACTTCCTGACCCCTCTGCAAGGAGCTCCTCATCCGCTTCTTCTCTGATTGAACCACGACCTCAAGATGAGTTGCCGCCTCCACAAGGCGTCTGTAGTCCCTAATCATAGATCTGGCTACTTTGAAAAGAAGTCTGGTCCTCAATCTCTTCTCGAACTCAATGCAACAGCGTCCCTCCATTGCCACAAGTTCTGGTGTAAACCTCGATAAACTGGTAAAGACAGCCTCAAACTCGGCCACCGCTGTGTTAAGATGCTTGAGCTTCAGAAACTGCTCTCTCAACTTCTCCCTAGCAGTGGAAGGTAAGAACTTGTCTAGGAAGGCGTTGACAAAGGCCTCGCAAGTCACCCCAATGTGCCCACGCGCATACTTCTACCACTGACCCGCATCTCCCTTCAATTGGAAAGATGCCAAGGTCACTCTCAGCCTATCGTCCTCGATGCCAAGCATCTCAAACATCTTCACCATCTGTTCTAATCACTCATTCACCTTTAATGGCTCCTTCAGATCCCCTAAACACTCATCTGGATTAGACCGAAAGAACTCCTTCTTCAAAAAAATGGCCCTGTCTCAACTACATAGGCTTGGACTTGATTCTCAGCTCTGAGAATGTCCATGGATTCCCGCAAAGCACCAGCCATTTCACTGGCCAAAGCGCCCATGGCCTTCTGACCAACTGGTTCGGCCACATTATCCTGACCAACCCTTTCCTCCTGTGCTGGAATATCATCCAATAATGGCACTTCCTGCCGTCTAGGCTTACCACGCCTACCACCACCACGTCTACGTCCTGACATCCTAATAAAGGTAACACAAGAGATTAGCATATTTATAAATGTGCCGAAGCTAACTCACTTGTGTTCTAATGCGATGGACAACAATTGATTCACTCCACATAAACACAAAGTCACATAAACACATACGAATTTCCTTTCTAGATAATGATCATCCCGCGACGTTGCCAGAGTTCCAATTAGAAATAGCAGTGATCGAGTGCATTTACCCAATCAGTATCTTAGAAATTAAATCTCATACCCATCTAGTCACATAAGTATGTTATCGCATAGCATAGCAGGTTTACTTCTAACACAAACTAGCGAGATAACCCATTGTATTAGAAACCACATCCCACGATCCCAAAATATTCAAAACTGGTAGCTCTGATACCAAGTTGTAACGCCCCGAAATAATAGCCATAATTTATCCCATTACAATTATTAAATAACAATAATACCATCTCACAATAATTATTCATTAATACTACATATCTAAATATAATAACTTTACATTCATATGGTCCAATTTTACAAAAGATGCACATGCATATATACATTCATAAGCCCTAACCCTAAATCTACAGCATGTGTCACAAGCTAATGACATGAAATAAAAGCTAAACAGATAAATAAATGCCCTAATGGCTACAACTTTCCAAGAACGGTGCTTGGTTACAACAAAAGTGAGTTTAAACTCAATACAAATAAAGTTCTAGGCTTGTACAAAATAAATACAACAAAAACAAAACAAGAAGCTCCTGGCTCCAAGTCCTCTTGAGCTACAACCTTGGCGGAGGCATATAATCAGCACCTGAAAATGGTTTTCCACATAGGGTGAGCCAAAAGCCTAGTAGAGACACTCTAACACAGTATATGAATCTTAACAAAGTTATAAGGTGAATGCATATGCAATGCTCGTGCCAAAACATTTTATATCTCTTTCCAAAATCATGTAATGCCAAGTTTATATCATAATTCATGAAATCATTTCCTTTATAATAGAAAATAGGGTAGTGGATACAACACTTGGAATCTCTAGATACGTGTCTGCAAGTAGGCTATACAAGCACTACCAATTGCCATTTTTACCGGTACTAACTAGAAGGCTCGGCACCTAACCGCACGGGTTTCTGGACTTTCACCAAAGACACACAAGCAAACAATAATACCACAACCATACCCCCTACCTAGATTCACCAAGGTATTCATCCATTTTTCTCAAAACAATATACATTTTCAATGTATTAAGTATGCAACAATGCTCATTGCAATGGATGAGAAATTAGTTTCAATTTTCCTAATTCTCATGTAATTTCTACAACAATCAAAGCTATTCTCCACCGATAGCCCCCAAAACAGATATCTCTAAACAAATAGATAGTTTCCAATAAAGATAAACTTTTCAAAATTTCAAGATGGGAGTGATAATGCATATCCAACTCCACCATCATCATCATTTTCATTCCAATTCCATAAAACTCAACGTCATTTCTATTTCCTCTTTACAAAATCAAATATTCGCATTTTAAGGCAAAATCTCATTTTCTTTATAAATCAATTCCAAGGATAAAAATTCACCATTTTATCATAACTCAACCACATTTATTCAAGAACCCCTTTGAAAACTCCTCTTTTGATTTTTAAACCAAAACCTGAGATTTTGTACAAAAATCTCGAAATCACCACATTGTTTAGAAAATCAAATAACTAAGTTAAAAACCTTACAAAATTGTGGAGAAATTCCTACTTCAAAGCTAGAAGACAAGGGAGAGAGTGGAGAAACCTTGATGAAGCCAAAAACTAACTTTGTTCTGATTAAAATAAAGCTCTAGGTGAGCTCTACCTTTTTATCAAAGGGACTAAGGTGTAAAGATCAATAGGTTGGTAGTATTTGGAGATTGAAGATGAGTTTTAGAGAGAGAAGGTCTAGATTTAGGGTTTTGAAATGTTCGAAGAGAGAGATATGAAAATGTGACTCAAAAAGTGAGTTTTACGAACTGATATATGCACAGACCGCTCGAGCATCCAAAACACCGCTCGAGTGACCAGACACAAAAGTGAGACTGATCGAGCAAACAAAGGGATCGCTCGAGCGAGGAATACCACATTCCAGTACTTTTGCAAGCCTGTAAAAGTACTGAGAGTTATTACCGCTCGAGCTCAAGAAAGACCGCTCGAGTGAAAAAAAAAATACCTTCCCAGTATATTTACAGACCTGTAAACATACTGGAAGTTCTCAAAGACCGCTTGAGCGACCAATGGACCACTCGAGCGAACTGACCAAAATCTAGGCAATAGAACTATTAGAAAACAAACTCCCGACATGTTCCAAATGCAATAAAGGCATCCAAACAACCAAACTCAATCAAGAATAAGATGAATCAGGATATGAACAACCAAATAAGACAAGGTATCCTGTATCCAAAACAATAAACAGGTCGGGTCTAAACCAAAATCGTTGTAGTATCATCCCTTGGCATTATACAACAATCTACAAAAATCCTTACCATTTTTATCAGGGCTGAAACTAAACATGTTTTGAATGTTAAAGAATATGTTTAACTCAACCCCACTGAGTGACTAATGAACCCAAATGCAAATATTGAGCAAAGAAATTTAAAATAGTTACCCAATGAATGAAGAATTTCAATTGTGCCAAATTGGGGATAAAGAAGTTGCAACTTGCAACTGCCACCCTCATAACATCAGGGATAATATTTGTACGGGGGAGAAATATTTGTCGTCTTCCGTATGCCTTCCTACCAAGCTCTCCTTGCTCCAAATGGCCTCCGATTCACTGCAAACAGAACAAAAGTGAGCTACCTGACAGATGGTTTGCTAGAAAACCCCTCTGACGATCTAGTTAGTTCACTTGAGGAAGAAAGAGTGCAGAGCGCTTAAGAGAGAGAATTGCTCAATTTTGCTTACCTTCCTTTGGTGGTCGACGTGCGCCCTATCTAGACTGGACTTGCAGCACAAGATTGTGCGCGTACTATCTCTATCGTCCTTTCTTGGACACCTGGCAGTACTGCCCTCTCTCTTTGTTACACGTGTGCCCATCAATACCATCAAACAACATTGGCCATACTGCCAAATGGTATTAACGCGTACTTTAGGCAGATTCCTCGCCAAAATCCATTGGGCTACGTGGTATGCCCTAGCCGAGTAGCTACTTCTACTATCCTCAAATATGCTAGCTGAAGTAGTCTAACTGGTCTATCTCAAGTTAATCGTCAGTCGGGTTCTCAGCTTGGCCGAACTCACCGTGGCATTGACCTTTAGCCCGTTTCTTATCCTTCTGTTTGGTCATAGGTGGTTGGCTCGCCCTGACTTAGCCTGGCCTAGGACCAAGGCTCGGTCCACAGTGCATCTTTGTACTCGCTTACGGCCCAAACCTAGCCTAGCTCAGTCCGCTGTTACGGTCCAAGACCTTTTTAGCTCGGTCCAAAATCATAGTCCATTTAGCTCGGTCCATTTGTTCTGCCTAAATTCTCCTCTCAATGTTTTATTCAATTAGTTAGTTACCCACTGAATCAACATTCGGTGGTGGATAACGACAATAATAATTTTATAAAAGAATTCCAATTGTGGTTGTAGGAAAAATAAGAAATAATACAACGGAAATAAATATACCACTCAAACCGAATCCATGGATCATGTGGGTGAATCACGTGCCTCCATTGATGTTTTCAAATAATTCCCAATAGTGGGGTAAAACTATTAGAGAACTACCCACACTATTCACTGTACAAAGGCTATTCTGTGTTTCTATGGAGAGAGAAAGAAAAGAGAGTCTAGGAAAAAGAGAAAAATAGATACTGACTACCCATACGGTTAAAGTCTTACACTCCCAAATATAATACGTATATTATGTGGGAGAATTATAACCACCCACAACTCTATCTCCTTAAGAGATAAGATAGTGGGTTATATGCACTTATCCCCAGGATAAGTTGATTCAAAATGAATTTATCCTAACAGGGTTTTTTAATAGGTCATGGGCCATACCACCATAGGCAAACCAATCAGGTATGGGTTCTAAACTTGACTTAATTTCCAACATCTCCCACTCGAACATGCGCTAGCATGACACCGCGATTCCTTTATCGTAATCTATCCATCAAACACGATCATACTAGCTAGTGGACCGTGCGGCCGCTGAGAACACCTGCATCTGGAGCTCTACACTAGAAACTCAAAAGAGCCAACATAGAGAAATCAACCCCCCCCAAAAAAAATATAGTGTCTTATATACCCTAAACTCATCCAATTACACCGGTCCAAAAACATCTCTAATCCCTCAAAATAGCATGTTTGACTCTCTCAAATATTGCAATATATTCACACTCAATCCGCCTCTCATACAAAGCGATGTAAGTTGCCGACAGTGTATATACAACAGAGGTGTAATACTAGATGATCTTCTATTCACCCTCATGCCATTTAGTTTAGGATTAACCGCTTTTGCAATGATGTCCCTTAAGGGCAAATCATAAATGACCGCAGGCAATATACCAAAGTAGCAGAACATCATCCCCTCACCTTATGACATAATCAAAGGTCACAAAAGGGTACAAAAGTAAAAGTCATATCAATAATGACACGTAAGACTCACACGGTGAGGAAACAAGGATCCATTCTCTCACCTTATTACTAGGTCACCAAACACACGTAGTATAAATACATACTACGGTGAAGTAACTCTTTTGAAGAGTGACGTCATATACTAGATACACTGTACAAATCTTAACCTAGTTACTTTCTAGCGCCTAATCTGAATTCTCTATTTGCTCGCCTTCCAGGTGCCAAATGAGATCTCGCATCTGGCTAATCATAACAGGCACAACATAGAAAGTGGGTACTAACATCAATATTTGGTCTTTAACACAACCTCATCTTGGCTGCAACCAAAGTGACATACATAGTGGATAATTTTAAGCCTCTCTTGGCTCCAAATAAAATAAACCACTAGTCTCATCCTTGCTCGCTCCCAAGCGCCAAGGGAAATTGCTCGTATGAGTGAGCCAATCTTGCCTGCTGACATCATCATCTACTAATCATTATGCTACACACCATAATAGCATCAACATCTCATAATCTCACAAAAGCAAGAAATTAAAAGAAAAACACAACCACAGTTTGTACAAACATAGGCCCTATTAGCACCTCTTGTGATAAGCATATATAATGGAATCCATCATGTGAGCCTTACATAAAGTGGTTCAAGATTACAACCTCTTACGCAACTACTACTCTAAAGACATTATGGTGACCGATTTGCGTTCATTCAAGATGCACCCAACTAGCGCATTGAATCTTGAAAGGAAAAAATTTATACACTACCAATACAACATCATATCCATAGTTTAATGAGTAAGGTCAAAGTCTAAAGTACTCAGTCAAACATTTACAAAAGATAACACTCATCATGCCGAATACGCCCATATAGCGTACTTTAGGCTCTCACAACAAAAGGTCAACAAATATAGGTCATTTGTTTCTCTCTTAGACAATCTAAGGATTCACTTAATAGTTGTGACTCTAGCTTATACCGATAAGTCAATAGGTTTGCAATTTCGCATCTAGAATCATTCTAGATATTTCTTATGTAACTCATCAAAGACAAACCGAGAATTCTCCTAGAACAATAACTAAGGATCGTATATCCGAGCATATAAATTGCATCACCCATGTCCATAATGTCTAAATAGAGGATTATCAACCCTAGGTAGCGACAACCCTATAAATTCCTGGCTCATAATGACTACGTAAGGGAAAAAAAAAAACTTCTGTTTGGACCATTGATCATGCCTCAGTGGTCTTCATCGATCATCATTGGCCCATCATGGCTTGATAAAATCTAAGAACCACCAGTTGGATAACTGCTTTATGCAGTAAAAAATTTATTGGAACTAGCAATCTTTTGTGCTCCTAACTTTTCGCTATAAAAGCTGAAAGTAAATCCCTACGGATCTACTTATCCAATTTTCCATTGAGAAGTTGGGTCATAATGTCCACAAAGTAAACTTCTGAACTCATGTCAATCATAGCCTAAGTCAAAGTAACCTCACTCCCTAAAATGAAGTCTTCTCATAGTCTACACCTTCCTCAATGGTGCGAATTTTCAGTATCTAGCGAGCCTTATGCCTAAAAAAATAGCTATCCAAATCACGCATAACTTTAGAACAGTTTCATGTTATAGCGGAAAGTTAACCAAATCCTAAAAATGGTTAATTATAGTTGGTTTCTCGTGCTCCTCGGAGGGGTTTAGTCCCATCGGGTACGATAGCCCTACAGTTCGAACTCCCGTGGCTCTGAATCTGGCTTCACAAGTGTAATGTAAAACAAAAAAATGAATGAGAGTCCAAATCTGTCAAATCTTAGAAAATCCATTAATCATCGGAGATGCCAAAAATGGACTACATTGCCAGATTTCAAAGTCGCCACCTAAATATTTTTTAAAAATTTAGGAAACTCGTGACTCGTGCCAAAGGCCACTTGTCCGTCATAATCAAAGTGTCTTGGTTCAAGAACCTAGGTATGAGAGGAGAAGGTCATGAATTGAACACCCCACTCACCCGATCAAAGATCGGCCTCTACTAATCATGATGTGAATTTTATCAACATTATATGCTCTTGTTCTGATTTTATTATGCTAACTTATTATGTGAGGTACCCAAGTCTAGGCTGTTTTGCTTGTTTTGGAAATAACTCGATTTTATGTGATTTGTTTAAAAGAGTTTTGAGTGCACACAACTCAAAAGGAAATAAATGAGCTCATACATACATTTGATCAAAAGGATCCCTAATGCAAGTAAAATAACCTTCATCCACTGGCATTCAAACACTTTATTTCGAGTAAGCACGTATCCTCGTGGTAAGATGCTAAGCATGGAAACAATCACACACATGGATATGTTAAAGCCAAAAATACTCACTTAGTACTCCGAGGTAAGCCAAAGAAAAAGAAAGTAATTAAAAATAATACATGACCCTAACAATGCACATAACTAATGCAACACATACAAAATGTAATTACTAGGTTCGGCTTATTAACATGTCATATGGATTAACTCAAAGCATGCGGTAACGCACGTATTCAAGCAAGTAGGAAATGACAATGATATTCAAAAATGATGAACTGAACCATAATGCATGCAAAAATGGATACAAAGCATGGTAATGATATGAAACGAAAACATGATACTACATATAACCATGGTAAGCGTATGAATAAAGGAAGAAAGAAATGGGAGTTGGAAGACATACAAATATTAAAAATTTACCCTTGCACAAGAGGGTCCAAATGCCCTAATTAACTAATTATTACAAACACAAATGAATAAACTAATTAATTATTACAAGTCTAAATGAAAGTAACTAATTAATTACAAATATGATTCAAAGTAGCTAATCTAAAGGACTTAAACAAAAGGCGGAATCGCATGCGCATAACCAAAAACATCCTCAAGAAAATCCCTCTGCCCACTAACATAAGCTGCTCTGTTTAAAGTTTGAAAATAGCTCTGTTTTGGGCCTCAAGATCTGCTCTGTTTCACTGAAAAAGCACCACAGCCGTACACAAAAAGGGGGCCGGCCAGCCAGTAGTTCTGGGGGAGGATTTGCTGCAATCAAAACTAGAACAGAGCAAAACAGAGGGTTTCCAAAAGATGTTTATCCTTCATCCTCTCTCCTTTCATGAAAAATTCTCAAGGAGAGAGTAAGCAGCAGGAAGGCAATTAATGAATACAAAGCTAACTAAAACTAATTATGAAAGATACAATCAAAGATATGGCTAAAACCCAAAAAATTCATGGAAAAGAAAAGCAAGTGAATACTTAAGCTTAGAGAGAATAGGTTTAGAATGAGCCATTCTTGGAGGCAAAACTCATACACAAGAGGTTCCATCATTAAGAAAACCAAAGAGACTCTTCTTCCTACTACGATGGATCGAAACCTCTATTTCCATGCTTCAAAGAAACTAGAAGAGAGTCTCTAATGGTCATGATGAAAGAGCTCTCATGTAGCTTTGAAGCAAAAACAAAACTAAACTAAGTAAAAGCAAGAAATGAAAGCTATGGAGAGATGATTGCAAGCTCATCTTCCTACTCATGGAACATGGATGAAACATTCATTTCCATGCTACAAAGAACGAACTAAAAGAGAGCTTTGCAATATCTTCCAAGAAGAGAGATACGAGACAAGAATCAAACCATCTATATAAGCTTTAAACATATACATACAGTTCATATTTAATCAAAATCTACCTAAAAAAGTGCTGAAAATGAAAGAAAATAAGCAAAAACATGAAGAACAACAATAGAGCAATACTAGAGAACAAGCCTATAGAAGGGTGGCTAACCCTTCCATCTTCAGCAAGGTTTAAATCACATGTTTAAGCCTAAAAACACTCTAAAAATCAGTATTGAAATAAAAAACAAGAAGCATAAAAGAAAATGAAATGGAAAGAGTTAAAGAATCACAACCTCTAGAGAAGAGGAAGAGTTTCTTGGTTCACAAACCACAAGCTAAACACTCTCAAGTATCTGAAATAATGTTCAAAATCTCAGCAAAAAGCTTCAAAATCAAGCTTATATGGTGTATATCTAGTGTATCTATATCAAGAGGGTAGGAAAGGTTTGGATATCTTTGAAAAATGCTTGCTCACTAAGTTTTTCAACCCTAAACATTGAGCGCAGGTGCTGTATTTATAGAATTTCAGCGTTTCACATCGAAAATATTTGAAAAAGAACAGCTGGCTTGGAGCTCGTGCATGGGAGCAACTACAGCTGCAAAATATCTATTCTCAACAAACATGACCGACCAGCTAAGAGGATGGCCGGCCAGCTAACATAATGTGGCCTACCGGTCAGTTTTGGTTTTGCTGATTTTTGAGTGGTCAGGTTAGAAAAATAGGGTTTGGTCCAAATGGGGTGTAAAGTTTGGGTTTTGAACCTCAAAGCTGAATTCTTTTGGTGAAGATTTGAAAGATTACACAGTATAATATTTCATCATCGAGTGTTCAGAATAAAGCACCCAGGTCTTAGGGGCAGTCAAAATGGGGTGTCTACATTTATCCTCAAACATTTCGTCTTAAAATGCGCAACATTGATCCACTTTCTAAAAACAGGGGACTGGAGAGCCTTCGGCACTATCCTAGGCTTTTTATTATCTTGTCGAGCAATCATGAATGTTTCCCTTTCAATCACCCAGTGATGATGTAGAAAATTTTCACATTCGTTACCACGCAACTAAAAATTTATAGTATTCTTCTCTAATGGAGTAATCCACTAGTAAACAGTCACTCCCACTGTCCCTAAGATATTGGAAATTTATTTCCATTCTCAACTAGGCTACATAAAGTGTCATTAGAATTCTCTATCTTATAGAGTTCTAAAACACTATTCACGTCAGATCAGCTAAGAACACTTTATGTGACCAAATGCGCCAATACAGATGCCCTTTTACCACTTTTCTCACTTACTTGTGCACAGCCATTGTGAACAAAGTTACACATTCACATGAGAGCGAGATGTCGTAAACAAGTGGGCCCAAAAGGGCCTACTCAAACCATCCATGCCATCCTCTTGTCAATGTGATTAAGTACAATACACCACCGATTCATGACCAATGTCATAAACTAATTCCAATCTTCCTAATGTGTGAGTTCTTGAAGATAAGTGTAAAAGTTTAGGTCCAACTAGACAATGACTCATGACTAACTCATGTTCACTAGATCATAAAAGGATGTCATGGAGATATCAAGTGCACCTAAGTCGCAAATTTAACTTGTCAGTGCTAATCCCCTACACCTTCAAGTCAATTTTATTCTCCATACACTGTACTACATCTAGTTGAAACATGACGATACCCCTCTTGGCATCTCCATTTCTCACTTCATGGTTAGTTGCCATTAATTCTACTATTCACAAGAATAAGAGAATAGCCTACTAACCTATGACTGCTCCTGATGCAACTTAACCGCGAATCAGGTTAAAAAGTCTAATTCAACACAATACTCTCACGAGTGATGCGTCAAATTCTTAGAGTCATAACAACCAACTTGGCCTTGACCTTTTTATTACTATAATGTAACTTTTGAACTTAGTGATAAACGTCATTCAAAGGCATTAACCTAGCTAAGAAATCATACAAAGAAGCACCTCATCATGTCTCACACTCAAGTGTGAAAATAGTAAGTGTCCAGACTTAGACAAGTTGGCAGTGGTTATAGATTTTGCAGCCTCTAGGCACTAATCTTCTCAATTAGTGTTAATAAATTTTACAGCTACTAAGCGCTAATCTCTTAACTCTAAGTGATACTTCAGCGCACACTATCACATTTCCAAACAATAAAACACACCCTCACTCACTCTCCATCCCTATCTCACTGTTATACACACTCACAGCGCGCGCGCACACACACACACACACTCTCTCTCTCTCTCACACATTTCTAATAAAAAATTTAAAAAACTATTTTAATTTTTTTCATTTTGTTTGCATAATATATATATATATATATAATTTTTAATATAAAATTTTAATTTGTATAAAATTAATTTCATTGAAAATATACCTTTAAAATGAGACTAATAGTAAATATATTAAATAAAAATTAAAATAAATAAAAAGTAATTACTTATTAACCAAACGAGTTTATAATTTTTTTAAAGGAAATAAAAAAAAAAACATATTTGATTTGCACCTATGCACAGATTGAATTTGTGTTTTAAAGAAAATAAAAACATATTTGATTCACACCTATACACAGATTAGATTTGTGTATTTTATTTCTTTTAAAAAAATTATAAACTCATTTAGTTAATAAAACTAAATTAAAAGTCATTATTTTTATATAATTTTTTTTAATGAAAATTATTTTTGAGAATTTCAAAAATATATAATTTTTGTGTGTTTACTTTCACCAAAACAATTTTTATATTTTTAAAATAATAATTTGAAATACATAACTAAACATTATAGCAATTCCGGTTTAAACTAGACCCATTTTCTAATTTTGAATTCGAGAATCTATGTACTTAACTCTTAACTTTTATTCATCTCATTTACATCTTGTTGCTTGTTGAGTTTTGCTATTGGGAGTTTTGGTTGCGTTTGATATAGATTGAGAAGTTAGTTTTTGAATGAGTTGTTGCCCAGATTTTTGTCTGTTTGCTCAAGCAGTCTTTTGCAGGTCTAAACTTCTGGGAGGAGATCATTGTGTGCTCAAGCGGTGGTTTTGGTCGCTCGAGCGGTGTCACTTACTGTGCCTGTTCGCTCAAGCGGTCTATGCTTATATCAGTCCAAGAAAAAACCATTTTGAGTCACTTTTTCATCTTACTCTCTCTCTAAACATTTCAACACCCAAGATCTTCACTCTCTCTCTCTCTCTCTCTCTCTCTCTCTCTAAGTTCTAACCTTTTAGCGCTAAATACTCTCAATCCTTTGATTTATTTACTATAGTCCTTTGGAGAAAAAGATAGAGCATGTTGAGGGTTTCGTTTCAATCGAAGGAGTTGTTGTTTTCAGCTCTGTCAAGCTCCTACCTTTATTCCCTCTTGTCTTCTACTTTGAGGTAGGGATTTCTTTGACCATTAATATGATATTTAGCTTAGTTATTTTCTCTTTGAAATTGGCTAATGATTTGGAAATTTTTGGGAAAACCTAGGGTTTGATTATGAAATCAAAAGAAGGTTTTCCAAATGGGTTCTTGAGAATAGTTGTGGGGGTATGTTTAGATATGTTAAAATGGTGGATATCGTTTCTCAAAATTGATTTTGTAAGTAAAGGGGGTTTTGTTCTAAAATTTGGAATACTTGGATATGTAAAAGGAAATGGAAAATGATTTTTGGTTTTATAAGATTAGAACAATATCTATGTTGATAATAATGGTGGAGTTGGATATGTAATATCACTCTCATCGTAAAATGATGAAATTATATCTTTTGATTAGAAACTATCTGTTGTATAGAAATATATGTTTTTGGCTATCAGTAGAGGATAGTCGTGATTGTTGTAGATATTGTATGAGGATTAGGTTAAATTGCAACTAATTTATCATACATTGTGCATTGAGCATCGTTTCTTATTAAACATTGTAAATGTATTGATTTTGAGAAAAATAGGTGAATACCTTGGTGAATCTGCGTAACGATCCTAATTTTTCTTAAGTTATTATTTATTATTTTTAATTTTAAACCTAGAATAAATTTATGGTGAAAGTCTTTAATTTAGAGGTAAGATTTATTATTTTTTTAAAAAAATAAGGAAAAATTAGTTAGTATATTTTGATCTAGTAATAGTTGTATTTTATTTAAATTCATGGAGATATAAAATAAATAAAACAAAAGATAATAATTTAGAACCTTTGTTTAGATATATATATATATATATATATAGGAACCCCAGGTTGCCTAATACAACATATAGCAGCAGCAGCCACGGGGAGAGAGAGGAGATGAGAAGAAAAAAAAAAAAAAAGGTTAGGGTTTTATTTTGATGGCTTCATTAATTCTTCAAGTATTTCTTTGATCTTCGAAAAAATAATTGTGAGTGCAAAACTCACTTCATTGCTTTATGTTTATTTCATTGTTTTTATTTATTTATTTTTATTTATTTGATGTTGGTTTGATATTGTACTTGCATGTAGATGATGGATTGATTTCAACTATTTTGGTTAGTTGTGTATGCAAGGTTTACGGTTTTTATATATATTTATTTTATAGATGTAATCACACTCATGGATATATTAAATTAAAATAAACTAGGAACCCAAAGCTAAATTCTGAATACTCTACCATGACTCAATGAATTGTTGTTTTATTTGAGTGCTGGTGAGAAAAAGTGTATAAAAAAAAAGTGAGGATTATGAGATTTATTTGAATGTCTTAGACTCAATATTGTTACGTTTGTTCTCATGAGTATATGTGGGGTTGTGTATATATATATTGTTGCCTCGTTCTCAGGAGTAGAGAAGTGCTTTGATTTATGCACGTTGCACATACGTATATGCTAATCGTCCGGGGAGTGTGTGTCAAATCGTCCAGGGATTGTGTGTCAAACTCGAGACGATATCCCTGTGCAAGTTTGGCATCAGAGCAGCGTTAGGTATACGAGAGGCACATGGGATATATGTATAGGCTGTAAGTGAAGGGCCGAAGTGGTGGATTTAAGGTACAAAGAATTAAATATGAGCTTATTGATATAGTTTGAATTATATTGATTTGTACATCTTGAAAAATAGCAAACGACCTCGATAAATTACGAAATTTGGGCAGAGTCATGTATATGTAATTTTTGACAAATTTTGTATTTTAACTTTTTACTAAAAAGATCAATTAGAACTTGTAATCGAATAATCGTGGTTACAATAATTTTTATTTATTTTAGCAATGCAGACTTTAGATGTTGTTTTAACCCACAAAACGAGCTCATTTTCATTGATTTCGTTTGAACTGAAGTAAAACATTATTCTGAACACTTTGCATGTTTTGAACTATTCCGAAAAAAATCATCTTAGGGCATTTTCTTTTCATTTTCAGCTTCAGGTTTTTCGGTCGAATTCCATCTAGGTTCTTCTATCAAGTTTTTCTCTCAACCTGTTCAGATTTTACTAAATCCTTCCACGCAACCTTTTAGGAAATTTGGTTCTGTACAACTTTTGTTCTTTGAGTTTTGGATCATTTCGAATGATTTATCATGAAGCGGTTCATTTTTATACTTCTTTAGTAATATACATACGATTAAATTATACTAACTTTATTTTTTGCAGAATGATGGAAATTACTAACTTTCTATGTAGGGCAGAACCACCATATATTTTTTTATGTTTGTTTTTTTTTTTTATACTCAATTTATACTTAGTTGTGTACAAGTAAGAATCTAAATGCTACTGTATCTCGGGAAACTATCCCTTCGTCTCGATGCAGATGGAACTACTTGTCTTGTTCCGTAACAAGAATTAAATCTACTTTTGTTTGTGACTAGTAGACACGTGGGTGTCAAATCTCTTACTCATACCAGTATACTTGTATACTGACCCGTTTTGTCTCTTGGCATCTTAGGTGCATTCTATTTGAGCGCAGCCGAGCTTTCTTTACAGGATTAGTTAGGACTACAGTGGTGACAAGAAATGACTATGGTTGTAGGACATGTCTCTCGGACTTCTTTTGTTTTTTGGAGTTTAGAGTTGATATTAGTTTATTTATTTCTTTATTTATTTATTTATTTTATGTATGACCTTGGTATTTTGATAATTTGGCATCATGGGTTATTTTCTAACTTTACATTATTTAAGTTGTTCTGACTATTTGTTGTTACTTTAATGTTGGAGGAATTGGATAGTTATGAATTTATGATTGATGGTTTGGTTGGCGTTTGTTAATTTTTTATTTTATTTTTTTTAATCCCTTGTAATTTTTTTTTTTTTTTGAACATTAAAATTTACTTAAACTAGATTGAGACAAAAACATTTAGATTTTGTTTCACCCTTAGGATTTGGATGATGGAATATTGATTCGGATTCAGTCCTAATTTAATATTTAATTGTCCAAATTTTTGGGCGTGACAGTCTGGTTAGAGGGTGTGGTTGTGGTTATGATGTTGGCCTGTGTGTCCTTGGTGAAAGTCCAGAAACTCGCGTGGTTAGATGTCGTTCCTTCCGTTTAGTACCGGTGTGGCTTTGGTAGTGCCTGATAAAAAAAAAAATGGCTTCGGCAGTGCTTGTATAGCCTACTGGCAGATACGTACCTAGAGATTCCCAATGTTTTGTATCCACTGTCCTGTTTTATGGTATAAATTATTATTTTCAAAAATTGATTTATAATCTGGCATTGCATTGTTTTGAATGGAAAATGAGGAATGTTTGACAAATTGCATGCATGTGCTTTCACCTTATAATTTTGCTAAGATTCATTTATTGTGTCAGAATATCTTTACTGGGCTTTGGCTCACCCTATTGTAGACCGCCCAAACGTCCCGGCTCCGCGCGCGAAGGCGCGAAATCGTTTTGTTCATTAGCTACTACAGTTCGGATTCAATGTCACGGTTCTAAATCTAATCTCGTAAAGTGCAATGCAAGACCGATAAATCACCAAATAGTCCAAATCCGGCAAATCGTTTTGGAAAACTGATTTTTATAAAGAAGTATCAAATATGGACTGCTTTTCCAGATACAGAATCGCCACCTAAATATTTTATTTTGGGGAAATTTAGGAAACCCTGACTCGTGCCTAAGGCCACGTGTCCGTCATCACCAAAGTTGCCTCGGCTCGGGAACTTGGGTACGAGAGGGGAAGCTCATGCAATGAGCACCCCCGCTCGCCCGATCAAAGATCAGCCTTTACTAACATGATATGTTGTTTTTGAAAACACATGTGTTCTTATTCCGGTTTATTAATTTATCATTACTACGTGATGCACACAGCATACAAGTATAGACTAAATCGCCTTAGTTGGAACAAAACATCTCATGTTTGTTTGTTTGAAAATGGTTTGAAGGTGCTACTCACAAGTAGGCTAAGACGTGGATTTGCCACTCTCGAGTGGGCTTAGGAAACATGATTTTGCCACTCCGTAAAGTGGGCTTAAAACTCATATTTCGATGAATTGTTCCAATTCAAGCAATCCAACGTTCACCCACAGGCATTCAAGCAGTTAGCCTCATGGCAAGTATGCTAAACAAGGCAACACTCACACTCATGCAAGATGCTAAAGTATAAACACTTACAGTGTACTTCGAGCCAAAACAGAGAACTAGTTAAAAATCATGCATGATCCTAGTTCATGTTATGATGACTAATGCAACACATGCAAAATGCAATTAGAAATAGGCTCGGCTATTCTAAGATGGCATGTGAATGCAACAATTGATAACATGTATTCAGATTGGTATTGAAGTACAATGCAATTTGTATGATGCGCCGAGCCTGGTGCATGCAAGACAGATGAATGGATGCACGCATGCAAGCATAAGTATGCTAATTGAAATATGTCCTAAAACTAACCATCAAAAGCTGGTAAATAAAAAGGAGAAAGACGTGGGGTTAGAAGACATGCATCACACACACGCACGCTTATTACAACAATGTGCCCTCTCGACGGAGGGTCCAAATAATAAGCTAACTAGCTAATCTGAGCTAATCTAACAAATCTAATAATCTAATTAGACTAATTATTACAACACTAAATTGGAAATTAGCTATGCTAAGCTAATTAAGAATTTACAACGATGAATTAAGTTAGCTAACACATTAACAAATTAATTACAAATTAACTAACTATACAAAGCAGTTAAAACAGCCTCGAGAAAAGGGGCATATGCATGTTCGATCAACTTCGCTCAGAAATCTGTTACCATGCCTCATGTTGCCTCTGTTTGCACACTTCTGCACCTCTGAAAATTATGCCAATCACCAAAACACTTCTGATCCACCTCATGGACATGCTAAGAGGTCATCGGCCAAGAGGGGTGGCCATCGGCTATAGAATAATGGTCATCGACCAATTTAAATGCTATTGGCCAATTGTTGATAGCCGATCGGCACACTGTATAGCCGATCGACCACTGCTTCCTGCAAACTCTCCTTTTTGTTGCAACAGAGCACAAACAGAGGCACGGCAATGTATTTGCAAGAAAATGTGTGTGCAACTACACCCCTTATCATGTCTAAGGCTCAAAGGTGTGTAACGCTCGACTCTCGAGCCATCAATCACGTATCTCGATGCATGATGGCCAAAGAGGCCGAGTTGCACAAGTCAATGGCAAATGAATGCACAAAAACACATAAATGCCTTAACCTCTATCATGCTTGATCAAAAGGGTCGGCAATCGAGAATTGAGGCACGTTTCATCACTTCAAGTATGAAACGTCCCTCGTTTCTTGTGTTTGGCTTAACACCTAAACCAAACACCATGCAATGCATGCACAATTTAACAAAGCTAATGGCATGCAAACAATGTAATGCAACATGAGCATGCAAGCACCATGCAATGTGACATGATTGACTTAGTAGTACTAATGGCATGTGAACAATGAAATGCAACCTAAGCATGCAAGCATGCAATGGAACAAGCATGCAACAACATGCAATGGAATAAGCATGCAACAACAATGTCATGCACCAATATCCAAACAACAATGCAATGGCAAGGACCATGTGATGCAACACTTAGTGGACTTAAACCGCGTATGGACAGACCTAAGAGGGTCCAAAACAGTGGCCAAAATGATGAAATGGTGGCATCAAAAGTGAGAAAATGCATGCGCATGCAATGGCCCATCGACTAGGCATAAGATCACAACTCTCAAACATGAGCAAGGAGTGACAAACATGAGAGTGTGACAATGAAGTAAACTCTGAAATTACATTCCAAATGAGGCTAAATCATGCACAAATGACAAACAAAGCATGCTAGTCGGCTCAAAGCATAAAGCTAGCCAAGGGACCTACACCATGGCCATATCAAACAAGCCCCAAAGGACCAAGATGACTCAAAACTGTCCCAAGGTAGGTCAAAATAAGGCCAAAACATGCATGGAATGGGGCCAAAACAAGCTAGCATGGCAAGCACAAAACATGACGCTTATAAGGCCAACAAAGATGATTACTCTACACCTACCAAAACCAAGCATGCGATGACTATACCAACGAAAATCAGAGTTATGACATGCCAAAATAACATAAAAAATGCACTGATATGGCAGCCCACAAGCTTAGACAATAAGGCATGCATAATGGCTCATATTTAAGACATAAAGAACAACCTTCCAAAGGCATTGAAAGAGTGACACATATGAGTGTATGGCCATGGAAGATGCACTGAAATCATGGTAGAAATGATGCTAGATCATGCAAATAGCCCAAGCAATGCATGCTAGTGGACTCAATACACAAAGCTAGTAAGCAAAAATGCACTATGGCTATACAAAGCATGGCATGCATGATCAAAGAAACTTCAAAAAGAGCATAAGCATGCTGAAATATGAGTAAAAGCTCCTTTGAGTTGAGCCAAAACATGCAAGAATGATGGTCCAAACACATGATGCATGTTATGCTAGCATGCAAGATTGCACTACAAGTATGTGAAGCATGCAAGATGCTCTCAAACCGACCTAAAATAGAGTTGAGGCATACTAAAATAACACCAAAAACTTACTGAAATGGAACCAAAACATGCTAGACAAACATGCTACTTTGATGAGCCATCTATACAAGCATACAAGACACAAGGAAAGAGGATGACCCTCTCCTATTTGGGACCTCAAAACACCATTTCCACCACTAAAAATCCTCTGAGTTTCAGTGGTGAGAAGGCCAAAACAAGGTGGTCCCAATAGCTTAAAAAGAAGGCACAAGAACAAGACCAAACAAGGCCTAAGAGGGGGTAGACTACCCCCAACACAAAAGTGACCTTAAACAAACATTACAAGCATGCAAAATTAGAACTTTTTACAGTAAAAAGTTAAGCTTAAATCAGCATGCAAATAGGCCCAAAAGCTTAAACCAAAACAAGGGTTTAAAGGCTAGTTGACTCACCCTTGAAGAACACCTTCAAGACCACAACTCCAGCAGCTTTTCTGAGCTTAAACCAAACTTTGAGTTCAAACAAAAACCTCAAATGCCTCAGCATCAAGAATATGGTGTTCTAGTAGGTGCTTTAGTGCAAAAGTGTGAAGGAATTACACTTTTGAGCACAAACAAGTGCAAATAGAGAGAGAGAGAGAGAGAGAGAGAGAGAGAGAGACAGGAAATATATAGAGAGAGATATATATATATAACTTCTAACTCAATTTTTCAAAACCTCTGGAAAGGGAGAAGGGTCTCCCTTCTTATAGAAATTCAATTCCTAAGCTTGTTGAGCATGCTAAGGACTTGATTCAATCCCTACATACACGTGTATGGAGGATGAAAACTGTGCTCACCAGCTGTCACAGCTGGCACAAAAATATTTGAAAAAGCAGATAGAAAGGTCTCGGCTAGAAGATATGGCCGATCGACCAAAAAGAGTGTCGATCGGCCAAAAAGAGTGCCGATCGGCCAACACTTATGGCCGATTGCAAGAAAACAAAGCCGATGGCACAAGGCCTTAGCCGATGGGTTGTAGGGTTAGCCAACAAGCCATCCTCTTCCCTCAGAAGCAAAATCACAAGTCCTTGGTCCACAACCAAGCACAAAACAAGCAGGTTGAGAGATCTTAAGACAAGGCGCGCAGCCGAGACCTTCGGGAACTCAAAACGAACACAAGCATGGACGATCATCGAGTGTTCAAACGATGACGTCCAAGTCTTGAGGACGGTCAAAAATGGGGTGTCTACACCTATGTGGAAAACAACTTTCAAATGCTAATGATATATCTAACCAAGGACGTAGCTTGGGAGGACTTGGAGCTAAGGGTTTCATTTTTATTTTTATTTTTTTGTTTATTGATGTAATTATTTTTGTTTAAGCATCGGGCTTTACCTGTATTGAGTTAAACTTATTTTGTTGTACCTAAGTATTGACTTGGAAAGTTGTAGCCATTAGAGCATATAACTATTTGGTTTTCCTTTTACTTTAATTCATGTGTCCATGCCATATATGCTATCGATTCAGAATCTAGGATTTATGAGTATATATTGCATATGTCATCTTTTGTATTGATCAAAGTTATGGATGAAATAGAAGATATGATATTATTGATCATTTGTAGGTAATGTTATGAGTTGGGTTATTATTATTTATTTTGGGGCGTTACAACTTAGTTACTTTTTATTTATTTTAAATTTTTATTAAATATATTTAATATTATTCACATTTTAAAAGTATATTTTCAATGATATTAATTTTATAAAAATAAAATATATTATTAAAATAAAATGAAAAAGATTAAAATAATTTTTTAAATTTTGTATTAGAAATGAGAATGAGAGAGAGAGAGAGAGTGAGTGAGTGAATGAGTGTGGGGGGATGTGTGCCTGTGTCAGTGAGTGAGGAGGGAGAGACAGAGAGAAAGAGAGCGTGTCAAAGAAAAAGGATATGAAAGTGTGTTTTGAAATTTTTTTTGTTGAAAGAAATAAAATAAATTTCAGCCACCTATTTCTTTGAGTGGCTCCATCTGAGTTGTCCCTGTAGGAGTCGGATGAGGGTCGCTGTTGTGATCCCCTCATTGTTGTTCTTGCTGTGCTGGTAAAACGGCAGCATTTTATGAGTGTTTTTTTTTTCAGAATTAAATCCTAAACCCTAAAATAAAAAAAAATAAAAAATTTAAGAATTAAACCCTAAACACTAAACCTTAAATCATAAATCCTAAAATAAAAAATAAATAAATAAATTTTAAGAATTAAACCTAAACCCTAAAATTAAAAAAAAAAATTAAGAATTAAATCCTAAAATAAAAATAAATAAATAAATTAAGAATTAAACCCTAAAATAAAAAAAATAAAAAAAGTATAATTTATCACGTCAAAAAATATAGTGAGAACATGAAAAATAAATAAATAAATAAATAAATAAAAAGAAAAAGAAAAAAATGACTAAAACGGCACAGCAAAGAACACTGCACAGCAGTGACCCCGCTCCACAAGTGTCACTATAGAAAGTGACTGGAGAGGAACCAGACTCTACTTTGACTCCTCTCCTCTCCTCTCATCTCCTCTCTCTCTCTCTAAAGTCGTATTCATTTCTGTCTCCATCAAAGTCCTCCTAGTTGGTTGGGAATGTGAGCTCAAATGAGCCTGCGAACAATTGGCGAGTTCAATACTAAAACAGAGATACTGTAAATTCATAATTTTTTATTTAAAAATAATAATTAATAGTTCAAATTTATTTTATTAACAGGTAGGCCCGGTCTTGAGATTTCCAGAGCCCAAAACCAATAATCATCTATTAAATTTCTGGGGCCCTTCACATTTTTTTTTCATTGAATGAAAAAAAGAAATTTAAGGTAAAGGACAAAAGATTTAATTATGTGATGTGAACAAAACACAACACAAAACTTTTAAATTATGAGATGTGAACTATTAAATTTAAACAAATTCTTCTTGATGATGTAAATACTAATATTATAATAGCAATTAATTGAGTAAAAGATAAGACAAATATATAATTAATTGAATACAAAAAAAATTACCTATGCTTGCTACTGCTTCCCTCCGTATGCTCTGCTCTGTTTGTGTGCTGCTACTTCATTGCTTTGTTGGCTTGGGCTGCTAGTGCGCTATCAAACAAACTGAAGGGAAAATTGGATTAAGAGAAGGCAGGGTTAGGAATTAGAAAAAAATGGGCCTTTCAAATTGTTGTTGGGCCTTAACTGTTGGCTCTTAACTGTTAGGAATTAGGAATTGGATTAACTGTTGGGCTTTTCAAACTACTGCTTTGTTGGGCTGCTGCTATCAAACTGTTGGGCCTTTCAATTTTTTAATGAGCCAATTTATTTTAAGTTAGTTTGGGCCTTCTAAATTTTTTTTTTTTTTAACTTAAAACATACCTAATATGTTATACTAAATTATAATAGAAGGGGACCCTTTTTTTGGGTCTATTTTGAGGGACCCTAAGTCATGATCTTGTGGACCTATGGCCAGGGTCGGGCTTGTTAACAGGTGACACACATAATACGTGTGCAATTCGAAAAAATAAAAATAAATGTAAACAATAAAGAAATTAGTGTCATATTATCTAAGTGGTAAGGGCATTCTTAATGAATCCCAATGTCTTGGGTTTAAACTTTACTCATGTCTTTGAATAATAATTTTTTATTTTAGAATAGAAAAATTTGCCACGTGACAGAAGGAAAAATCAACAAACACTTAGACACCAAGTCCAGTACTATTCAAAAAGAAAAGCTCTCTATGTTCGTGTTCTGTTTTCAAAAAAAGCACTTTTTAACCTTCTTTTTTTTCTTTCTCTTCATTCGTTTCATTACCTTTTCATCAATATACCATCCAAAAAACAAACACATTAAAGATAAAATTCTAAACTTTGGATTGAAAATTGATAACACATTCCACAACTTTAAAAGTGATCAGAAAAAAATTTGAAAATCAAAAAATTCATCATTTCTCCAAAAGGTGAATTTTCACAAACTTTCATTTAATTTAAAAATGTGATATAACTTGTTTAAATACTTCATTTACTATTTTTCATAACTGTTTTTATCGCTTTAAAAGGAAGGTTGCACCACCCACATATCTGTTGTAATTTATTATTTTTTTATAACTGTTTTACCGCTTTAAAGGGAAGGTTGCACCCACCTATATATCTGTTGTAACTTACTGCTTTAACTAAACTGTTGTAATTTACCACTTTGAATGGTCGGTGTTACACTACCTACATAAACTATTGTAATTTATCGTTTTAAATGGTCGGTTGAAATTACCTAATTTGTTAGAGATGTGACCAACGAAAGAATAGTAACTGGCGGGATGCATAGTGCCCAGCGGATGAATAGTGACCGCCGGATGAATAGTGCTCCGACCAAATGTGTTTTCCCGTGCAAAACAGAGCAATCACCCAATAGCGGGCAAAACAATTTCCAGTAGACGAATAGTGCTCCACCGGATGAATAGTAACCGGTGAATGAATAATAACTCTTTTTTATTTATATTATTCATACGATTTGTTAGATTCAGTTTGTGTTATAATAATCTCTCAATCCCACATTTTTTATTCTATATTGTAATTATTTACTGTTGTAATAATTTTTCACTCCCACTTCTTTCTATCCCTTTCATTTACTTGTTTTCCATTTCTATAAATAGCATCATATTTTTTTTTTCCCATCATATCCATGTTTTGCATCCCCCTTTCATGCATTTAGATTTGACTCATTTGCATTTGTGGGTTTAATTAATTCTTATGTGATTTTGTGTGCTATCATATCTTGAGATGATTCACATGTCATATAGTAGTAGCCAAATCTTCAGTCACATTCTTATTTATGTATTCCATTAGAATTTTACATTTAGGATCATACTTATTTTTCTAACTTTATTTTGTAACTTTTTGAGGGACGCTGGTAAATATCATGTAAGTGTTTATATTTTAGCATCCCCTTTTTGTGTTGCTTTTCTTATTATGTCTAGTATCTTACGATGCGGTTATTTACTTAGTTGATATGACTCTATGATTGCCAGTGGATGAAAGTTTTGTCGTTTAACTTGGAATAATGTTGATTTCATGCTTGTGAGCTAAATTCCCCTTGAGTTGCACATTTTAAAAATCCTTTTTCAAACATGAGATCGTAACATTCCAAAATGAGCGACACAGTCTATATTTAATTGCTTCACATAGTAATTTTTAAGATTATTTAATAATCAGAATATGAACATATATTATCTATAAAATTCATATAATAGTTTAGTAGAGGCTGATATTTTGATCGGGTGAGTGGAGGTACTCAATTAATGACCTCTTCCCTCATACCTAAGGTTCTGAACCGAGACATCTCTTGTTGCGACGAACGGTGGCCTTGACACGAGTCACGGGTTTCCTAATTTTCTCAAAATATTAGATGGCAACTCTGAGATCTGGTAATGCAGTCCATTTTTGCCCACGATTTTATACTAAAATGGATTTTCTAGAAAAGTTGTCAGATCTAAACTCTCATCTATGTTTCACATTACACTCGTGAGACTAGATCAAAGAAATTGAGAGTTCGAACTATTTAACGCGCTCGGATATCCCCGGGCATGCAACACTAATCCCTTTGGTCCAAATATAATGGATCAGAGGGAACCCAAATCATATACTTCCACTACAAGAAATTACACTTTTGGCAACCAAATTTGTAGTCGCTAAAGGTTGTTTTTTAGTCAGCGAAAGTCAATGGCGACTAAAGTTATTCGTCGTCCCATTGGTCGCCGAAGCCTAGTCGGCAATAGTCAACGGTGATTAAATTTACATTGGTCGCTAATTATCTTATCTTTGGCTACTAAAACGGACTTAGTCGCCATACATGACGTTTTGGCAACCAAATATTTAGTCGTCAAAAGTAATTAAATCAAAATGAAATTATCTTTTAGCGACTAAAATATGTAGTTGCTAAAACATTTTAGTCGCTAATAATCTTTTCTTTAGCTACTAAAGCGGACTTAGTCGCCAAACATAGCATTTTGGTGACCAAATATTTAGTCGTTAAAAGTAATTAAATCAAAATGAAATTCTCTTTCGACGATTAAAATACTTAGTCGCTAAAACATTTTAGTCGCTAATAAGTGCTGAGGTTTTGGCTACTAAAATGGACTTAGTAGCCAAACATAACGTTTTGGCGACCAAATATTTAGTCATCAAAAGTAATTAAATCAAAATAAATTTCTCTTTTAGCGACTAAAATATTTAATTGCTAAAACATTTTAGTCGCTAATAATAATACATTTACCGACCAACAATTTTAGTCACTAATAATAATACATTTAGCGACCAAAATATTAGATGTTGTTAGTTTTCACGACAAAACATTTTAGTCGCTAAAAGATTAGATATTTTCATTTCATGGTAATTTAGTATCAAACATTTTAGTCGCCAAAGGATGCCATGTTCTTTTGTGACTAAAATCTTTAGTCAGCAAAAGTTTCTTCCCTCATCTTGATTTATTTTAGCTACTAACTATTTGGTCGCCAAAAGTCTTTTGTTTCTTTTTACTACTAAATATTTAGTCATGAAAAACCTTTGCTTGCACTTTTGGCTACCAAAATATTTAGTAGCCAAAAAATTTGTAAATTTTTTTTTAATTAATTTCTCAACCACCTATATTTATTCCATTATCAATACAATCTGTACCCTATATATAAATAAAATTATCCATATACTAATAAAATTAGCAACTATTCCACAACATGCACACATTTCACTTTCAACCATCAAAAAATTCTTATTTAACATCAAATTAATATTTCCAATAAAAATTCCATACAAACCAAGTATAATCCAATCTCAAAAATATAATTCCATACATAACATAGGATTAAACAAAATTAATATCCAATTGTTAATCTGTACCACCAAAAACTAATTTGTACCACACCAAAAGATAATCTATACCATGCCAAAAAAGTAATATGTACCACATCAAAAGGTAATCTGCACCGCATAAAAAATTAATCTGTACCACATCAAATTCAATCTGCTGTACCACGCCATAAAACTAATATGTACAAACAGTACTAATTTGTAGACTAAAAACAATATTTTTCTTCTCAAAAAAAGTCGTACACTGCAATTCCACATCAAAAACCATCTGGACAAATAAAATTAATTATTAGTATTGACTACATTTTGGCATATTTAAAATTATTAAAACATATGACAATAAAACTCGAATATAATTAATACTAGCGTATGCTCGTGCATGAAGACACAGTGTAATTCATAACCCATATCTAGATTAATTAGTGGGTGAAACTCTGTTGACCTCTACTACCTCTGCAAAGTTTCCAAATTCGAAAACCCAATATCTAGCTTTCAGAAAATGTAAGGTTATTTCATCTAGTTCTCAAAGACAGTGGAAAGAAACAAATAATTAGAAATTCATAAGACATAGATTATTAGTTCGACTATTGGCCATTGGTTGTCTGTTTTTGTAAATGTTTAGTTGTCAGTTTCATTTCTTATTCTTTTAAGCTACATGGATTTTTTTTTTTTTTCCGCAAATAAAAACAATTGAAACAAATGTCTGCATGAAAACTAATGAACATTTAAAACCAAATAATATTTGAAACCCTTCTCTTTGTTAAACCATTCACATTTAGAAAATATTTATTTTATCCAAAAAAATAAAGTCACATATACCTAAATCTCTTAGTTTGAAATTCTTTAATTTTTCTGATATTTTTATATTTGATTAAAAAATATTTATATGGGAGGGTGGATCCTTCCTCAACTGCAAAAGGACCCTTTATATCCCTAGGATGCACACAAATAGCGTGAAACATCCAATTGGGTCATTGTAGAGACAGATATTTGTCATCCTTTCACATGATGCATTCTGCTCATTCAAGTGTTTGACCTCTTCATTTCCCTAGATGACATCAGAATTGAGTTTGACACAATTATTTGGACAAGCATTTCAAACATGAAAAAAAGAAATACAATCAAAACATGCTTTTTTCATTAAAAAACAAATCCACCACTAGCACCAACATATCAAAAATTGAAAATATCCCTTTCAAAGCTAGGGAGTACAAGTCCATGAATCTAATCACAGACCAATGCAAAATGCAAGCAATCAAATTACTGCATAGAATAGCCATATGATGTCATATCATAGTAGAAAATACAAGTAATACACATCTTCATAACATCAGACAGAAAAATGCGTCACACCTATTTGCTTGATGATATCTCAAGTACAAATAATAGAAGTAATATGAATGCGATCGTGTAAACAAACAGATAATCAAAGTAAACCGTCTGCTTCATGATGTCACAAAATGCACAGAATAACAAGTGACTTGCCCAATCCAACCATAAGAGGATGAATTTGGGATTCGTTATTTTCTGCTATTTTGTGTAGCTTATGGTTAACAAAGAACGATGCTATATATTTATTTAGTCATAAGGAAATTTATTGAAGTGAGGTAATTGATGTAATCAAGGTCCAAGCGGCATTTTGGGTCACAGCAAACTTTGATGGTGTTAGTTTTACCATTGATGAGTGGGTGCAGAAATTGAAACTGAAATATCTTAAAAAGTGGAAGCTTCCTTGAGCAGTGCAGCAATGTTCTACAATTGAGTACACATGTTTGATTGGAGAAGGACAAGTCTGGTATTTTAGATGGAGATTGCTACAATATTATGATTAAAGAAGTGATTAAAACAGGGGAAGCTACAGGGATGGTGTGCTTGGTAAAACCAATACTACTAGGTGTTTGGAATGAATTCTTACCTAACTCAGAGGAAGCCATCCTTATGTAAATGTCTTGCTCATTTTCACTGTACTGTCTCATTTCAATCAACTCATCAAACCAAAGCAGGCAGCCACTTCCACCTCGTCTTACGTCTAAATTTGTGTAAGCTGTACAAGAGCAGTTGTTCAAGCATAGCTTCTCACATTCCCTTAGGGTCATGATGTTGTTGAACCAGGAGTACCGTGTGTCCGGCAATGTATTGCCGGAATACTTGAGAAATTTATCTCCATTATGGCAATCCAAGGGTGTCCTCCAAACACACCCATTAGTGGACTGAAATTGAAATTGAATACTTTGACCTATTTTAGCGTCCCCCAAATTGAAATCACACAACTGATTTGAAACCAAAGTGATATGATCAGAAATTGGTAATTGTGTTGATCAGGTTGACTAGGGTGATTTCCTTTACCTATTTTTGCTTTTCTAATGTTCACTTGAAGAATGTGATGAATTAGAAAGAAACCCAAAACTCAAATTAGAGGAGGTTCTCTATTAAGTTGTGTTATATTATGAATTGTTGTCTCCTTGATGTTTGGTGGTAGTACTTGGAAGAACAGTCATAAGACTATAGTACATCTGGTGCTTGAGAAGAAGAAATAGGGCTGTTTTTGCATTGTTCTCTCTGAATAATATTAATTTTATTATAGCTCGGCCCCTATACCATCTCCAATTAACATGTCCCACATCTCCAAAATCATCATGATATCATTCTTCGTTGTCGATAGCTTGTCAAAAGTGATAAAAAATAAAAGATAAGAAAATCAATAATATTAATTTAGTGAACTCAGCAATATTCATAGCACACTAGTTAACAAGAATAAACTTATTCCTCATAATCTGAAAACGATCCCACTCTATTATTTTACTCAAACTTTACATCCCTTAACACTAAATCAATATTTAACTATTAGCCACCCTCCTCAAAGATAAAATTTTGCAACCAATAATAGAATTATTTATATGCCTAACATGTGCTTGTTAGTGACATAATTTTATACATTGCTCTATAATTACATCAGAACCCATAGAAGTCAATATTCAGTCACCCTCGAGCCTCAACGGTCAGATTTGGCAATCAATAACAGAATTATTAATACCATTGAAAAGTGCTTATCTAAGATATTTTATCATTCCAGCCCAATCATCCAACAAAAGCGGTACCAAATACAACTTAGAGAAAATGAATAAATACACAAAATAAAAATTACAGAACTATTAATACCACTAACAAGTGCTTAATCAACATATTTTATCATCATACAGCCCAACCAGCCAACAAAAGTGGTAACAAATCCAACTTAAAGAATATGCAAATATACACATACATGTATAACATCAGATGAATAACATAATCTAATCCACTGCTAATTTTACATTTCATCAAAACTCCACAAATTGACAGGTTTCATATTAATAACAGAGTTGAAGATGTCAAATTTCATCCAAATGTTTAACTTTATCCAGAAATAAAAGGCAATACAATCAGTACCTCAATCTATAAATTTTAATTAATAGAAGAACAAAACAGAACAATCGAGAGAGCCAGATTCAACAATGTGGATTAATTGAGGTGAGTTATTCATTTTCCGGAAAAAATACAAAAAGAAATGTAATCCTCGAAAATTCTTCTATCTATTTTATTTCCACATTTTCTCAGCTTTTCTCATAAACCAAACTGTTAGGTTTTGTTCTTGGCAATCCCGTTTGACAAAACTCCTTTGAATTGTAATTTTATTCGCACCTTTTACTTCAGTGAGGCTATGAGTGTTTAGATGCGAATCCAACCCGAATTGTGCTTTTCAGAGAAGTTTGTGATGATAAAGCGTTCAAGATTGCCACTTCGCTGATTATGACAGGGATCGAGCTGCCCGGTCAGCTCGCGGGGGTCCAGGGGGCAGCGCCCCTTGGCGGGTCCGAGGCAGCGCCACGGCGGGGTCGAGGGGCAGCGCCCCCGAAGCAAAATGCAAAAATGCATTCAAAGTCGCCTGTTCGATCATGTTATATTTTTCCAGCTTTTCGAGTTTTGGCCTTCCCGCTCGAGCGGGGAAAGGGACGCTCGAGCGGGGATTGGAAGCTCTCAGCATCTCTGCAGTCGCCTGAAAAAGTACTGGATGGTGTGATTCGCCGCTCGAGCGGCAAAACCGACGCTCGAGCGTGGAGCTTGTATGAAATCACAGAATTTGAAGTCTCCGCTCGAGCGGGGAAAAGGGCGCTCGAGCGGACCGCGCGATCGCAGATTTCCAGATCTGTTAAAGAGTTGGTTTTCTTCTGAAACTAGGATTGCTTTGATTTTCTATAAATAGTTGGTTTTCTCCCAACACTGGAAAAACTTCTCCAGATCTTATTTTTGGATCTTAAGGTTTATATCTGGAGAGATTTTGCTAGTTTTTCTTTGATGTTTTGATTGAGTCTTCAACTCATGTTCTAAAGAGAGTACATCAAAGGTTGTGTTTTGTTCTACAAAAGAGAGTGTTGTTCTTCAGTTGTGGATTCTGAAGAATTCGAGCCTAAAGCTGTGGTGGAATCCAGAGTGGCTCATCAGAAAGACAATTCCGTGATGAAAATGGGGTTGGAAGAGGCACATAGAGGTTGGTTCAATTAGGCGTTGTGGATTCGCTAGGTAATTGAGAGTATACCTGTGTAATTCCTTTAATTCTTCTTAGTGGATTGTCTTGTGGCTGTTGCCCGTGATTTTTTGATCACAGTTGGAGGTGTCCAATTGTGGTTTTTTTCACGTTAAATCGTTGTGTCTCTTTGTCTTGATTGTTTGATTGGGATTGTTATATTTTGCTTAAAATTGATACATAATCACAAATCAACATCTAGGGGATTTCTAGATTTTTCACAAACGGATGCTAAAACAGGAGAATACAGTTCGAGAGCCATAAAAAAATCAATTAGAGACTCATAATAACCTAATATAAGAAAAAAAAAATAATTAGAAGGGAAGGGAAGGGACACATAAAATATTAACTAGTTAAGCAAAGCATCAATACCTAAACAAAACAAACTTCAGAAACCCAGAACCCTCAAATGTAACAGACAGATAAATGAAATGGACTGCCATACAAATGTAACTTCAAAACAAAAACATTAGAGAGCACAATTTCAAAATGTATATCATACATACACATAAATCTTTATGAGAAGGGATAGTTTTCCTATGGCATAAAATCGATTTGGGGTTGGGTGTGAAGGTATATGCGAATAGAAAAAGACATAGATAGGGAGACACACACACACATAGAGAGGGCGAAATAGAAGACATGCCTACCCAAGACAAAGCGACGGTGGTGCTTCTGTAACCCTTGCGGTGTGTTCGTCTAACCACGGTGGTGCTCCAGTAACAGAGAGGAGGGCAGAGACGTGAGGCGTGAGAGAGAAGATAAAACAGAATCGTGGGTTTATTCAATGAATGGATTATGCTTCCATTCCCGACCATCTCAAAATTGTCACTACTTCATTTAGAATCCCTCCAATTTTTGAAATCTTACCTCCAAAAATTAAATTACAATTGCCGTCTAAACGTCAGTCACTAAAAGTAAGAGAAATGCCAACTTTATAAATTAAAAAAAAAAAGTCATTATAAATATGTTAAACTAATTTAATATTTTGTCTTGTTGTATACATAAAATTTATAAATTAATTTTTATATTTATAACATTTTAAATTATTAGTTTAAAAAATTAAGTGTAGTTTTTGAATATATGTTTATCAATTTTGTTTTGTGGATATAAACAACTGATGTTTCAATTTAAAAAATTAAAAAGTAAAAAAAAGATTAGGAAAAATGAACTATTTTAATTACATAAAAAAATATAAATTACGTTTGGAAATTATCCCTACATAATATGCTATTATATACAAATATAGCGGTAACATATTAATTAATATATATGAAAAATTACACTAAGCTTTCATTTTCAATTAATTGAATTACGAATAACAAACTAACAAATAGCAGTAATGGTATAATATGATAGAAAAAGGATAAAAATAAAAAAACATATAATGATATTTAAAAGTTTTAAATTTACCTAGTTATACAAAAATATAATGTTATAGTACAATCTTGAATTCCCAATAAATTTTCATATTTTCTATAAAATGAAATGACAATAAAAATTAAAAAATTCGATACTCATTTTTTAACCTCAATTTCACGGTTTTCATTGATAAAAACAAAATCCGATAAAAATCCTTGACACAGAATGGGCATAGACACTTCAACTGCAACAATCATCAACAATAATTCTTCTCTACTATGTAAACCTATAAACAAGCACATAAATCTCACTAGGGGTTGTTTGAGGTGTCCTAAATAAGTGCACTTTTTGTCTTTTTGGACTAAAAAATTGAGGAGAAAAATATGGATGTTTGGGTTAACTTTTTGACTTTTTATGAAAAATGTGTATTAAAAAATTGTAAAAATTGGTTTGTAAGGGAAAATTAGGATTGTGAATTATGCAGCCGTAATTGTTGATTTTTGGTGAATAGTGTTAACTTTTTAACTTTTTGAGTAACTTTTTAACTTTTTAACTTTTTCTCAATATCCCATACTTGGCCTAAAATCGAAACCAAAACCAAAACCAAAACCAAACCAACAACAAAGAAAACGAATCACACAGGGGGAAAAAAGTAACAAATAAATAAATTTATAAAATGGTAGGATATTACCCCCCAACAATTTAGACCTTGCCCCGCCTAATCCGTCAGCTCCTTCGCCAGTGCCTACGAAGTCTAGAAGTTTGGATGACTAATCAGATTTTCTTTAAATAAGACTTGAAAATTGAATAATTTCCTATATTAAGTGATTTAAAATTTTGATAGATATTTATTTTTGGTTATGTTATAATATAATATATAAGATATAGATAGATACCCACAATTCTCATGAAAAATATTATCTGATTTTTTAAGAAAGAGAAAAAGGAAGGTAAGTTTTAATATTTTCTTTTGGAAATTGATGAGAGAAATTAGAATGGAGAGATTATGAAATATTTATCTTTCCTTTTGAAATCCATAAATTAAGGGATAATTATTATTTCTAAAATAATTAAATAGTATGGAAGAAATTGAAAAGGGTGTGTATAGGAGAAGTCAAAATGTCTTGGCAGACATCAACAAGTGCTGGGGTTTTTTCTTTTTTTAATCAAAAAATTAGGAAATTAAAATTGAAATATTGGAGCTCCCACAAGGCTTGTGAGTTAAGAGAAATACCGACTAAACTATATTTGATAGCTGATGATTGTTCCTTTGCCGACTCATTTTTCTTTCGTAGCTAAACTGGCTATCTTTGGCAACTAGATTTTTTTTTAGTAGCTAAACTATGTATCTTTGGTGAGTAAATATTTTTAGTCACTGAAAATATATCTTTCGTGACTAATTTTTTGGTCACAAAAGATTAAAAGTAATATTTATGTTAGTTTCTTGGCGACAAAATTTCTTTAGTCGGCAAAAATTAGTACACAACGACTAAATGTTTTTTGGTCACTGAAGATCAATATTTGACTACTAAATTAGGTAGTCATCAAAGATTTTCAGTAAAATTATGGTAGTCATTCGGCGGAGGAGAGCTATTAAGTGGCTGGTGGGGGCAGTGGTGAGAGAAGGGGGGAGACAAGCAGCGGATATGGAGATAGAGATGGAGACGGAGACGAAGATGGAGACGGAAAGAGACGCTGATGAGAGATAGAGGTGCAGGTTTGTTTAGACTTTGGTTTGGAAACAAAATATATAAATCCCTTCAATTCGCGACTAAACATTTTATTTGCTTATTAATTTTATAAATCCATTTCAAATTTGAAATGTGTCCCCCAAATATTTTAGTTCTTCGGCGAATAAAAATATTTCTAGTCGCTGAGCTATAAATGTTTGGCAACCAACCTTGTTGGTCACCAAAGATAAAAATTAATTTTTTTATTTTTTATTCGGTAACTAAATAATTTAAGTAGCCAAAACTAACTATACAGTGACCAAAATAATTTTAATGGCTGAAAATGCATTTTTGGAGACCGAACTTTTGGTCGCCAAAGACAATAATTAAATTTTTTTTTCATTCAGCGACTAAATAATTTTAGTAGTCAAAACTAACTATATAACGACTAAAATATTAAGTCGCTGAAAATAAATTTTTGGCTACCAAACCTTTGGTCGCCAAAGATAAAAATAATTATTTTTTTTCATTCAACGACTAAATAATTTTAGTAGCCAAAACTAACTATACAACGACTAAAATAATTTTTAGTCGCTGAAAATACATTTTTGGCGACCAAACTGTTGGTCGCCAAAGATAAAAATTAAATTTTTTTTGTTCATTCTGCGACTAAATAATTTTAGTTGTCAAAACTAACTATACAACGACTAAAATATTAGTTGGTCACTGAAAATAATTTTTTGGCTACCAAACCTTTGGTTGCCAAATATAAAAATATTTTTTTTATTTTTCATTCAACGACTAAATAATTTTAGCAGTCACAACTAACTATACAGCGACTAAAATAATTTTTAGTCGCTGAAAATACATTTTTTGCAACCAAAAACTAACTATACAGTGACTAAAATATTAGTTGGTTGCTAAAAATAAATTTTTGGCTATCAAACTTTTGGTCGTCAAAGATAAAAAGTAAATTTTGGATTTCATTCGGCAACTAAATAATTTTTGTAGCCAAAAGTAACTATACAGCGACTAAATATTTTTTTTGTGGCCAATTGTGGCATATTTAGCAACTAAAAATTGTTTTTGTCGCCAACTGTGACATTTTTAGCAACTTCATTTTTTTTTAGTTGGCAATAATAAATATAACCCGACTATAAAAAAAAAGTAACTAAATCTTGTACTTTTGCTAACTAATATAATATTTGGTCGTCAATTCCATAACTTTTGGTGACAAGATTTTTTTTAGTCGCCAAATTTGATCGCCAAAAGTATAATTTCCTATAGTATTCAATGTTACAAATTTTTGTAATATTATGAAGGACATATCATATACATATTTTTAGATATACATATAAACGTATATTTTCATTATGTTTAGGATTGATTTTTTTAATCATTTTTTTATGTTTTTTTTTTTCTTTTTTAGTAAATATGTTTTTAAAATTTTTCAATTTTTTTTTATACCTTTAACTTCTACCCGATTAGATTGACTAGAAAAATAAAAAAATACAAAATTTTGAAAAAAGAATATCAATTTTTTTTTTTTTGACATTTTTTTTTGTCCACAGTGATTTGTTTTCAAAATTTTATTTTAAAACTTTTTTTTTTTTTTGTTACAAGAAAATCCTTCCTACCCTCCCGCAGGTCCAACGCAGCACCCCTTACAAAGATCACCAAGGTGTCTTATTAGTCGTTCCATACGAGGAGACTATAACCTGGGAACTTGCCCGACCTCTGAAGACAAGCTCCGTTTAAGTCAGGACTCACACAGCGGGGGAGTATTGAACCCACACCAAGTGTTGATTAAACAACTTAGGCCTTGTTTGGTTTGTTTTTCAGAAAAATTTTTAGGAAAAATTCTTTACAAACAAATTTTCAAGAGTAATCAAACCAAACAAATTTTTTCAAAAAAAATATCAAAATTTTGTTTGGTTACCTACTTTCCAAAATCACTCTATCTCTCATACACATCAAATCAATCACTTTTTTAAAAACTCTCTCCCCAAAATAATTTTCCAAAACTATTTCTGAAAAAAAACAAATCAAAAAGTTTTCATACTTTTTATCTTAAAAACTACTCTGCAAACACAAATCAAACACACCCTTAAAATCCAATCTCCTAACCAACTGTGTTTCACCCAATAATTGGCCCAAGAAAAAATTGAACCTGTGACCTGGACTTTTTTTTTTTGATCAGCAAAGAAAATCTTTATTGATGAAATCATACAAAGTATGGAAAGGTACATCAATAAAGAGTAGCACTAGTTGGTGAGGGACCAACAAGCCAGCGAAACAAGAGGAGAAGGGTGCGGAGAAACACAACAGAAAAACAACAGAAGCAGAAAACAGAATGCAGCCCAACTATCCCTCTGCTGGGGCACCTAGACAACACATACTGAAGGAGAAGCACTGCCTTTACAGACCATAGCCAAGCAGGCCTCTGTACTGCCTTGACAGACCAGAAGCTGGAGCCTCCCACTCTGCCGCCAAGCTGCAAACATACCCCCCAGGCTCCGGAAAGAGACCCAACAAACTGGTTACACACACCAGCAGACACAGATTGAGAACATCAACAGAATGCAGATTCTGAATTCTGAAACATCACCACACTGCAGCCCAACTATCCCTGAAGGAGAAGCATTGCCTTCACAGACCATAGCCAAGCAGGCCTCTGTACTGCCTTGACAGACCAGAAGCTGGAGCCTCCCAACAAACTGGTTACACACACCAGCAGACACGGATTGGCTGGCCAGCAACCACAAAAGGCATAAAGCAGGCCACACAGAGGGCAGCAATCCAAACACACACACCACAGAAGCACCAACAAACCAGCAGTAGGGCCCTAACTACAAGAAGTCACCTGATTCAGGTTTGCCACTACGTCATGCACTGAGTACTGAAACCTGGGCAGCCCAGACTTGGCCCACAGCCCAACCCTAACTTTCACTATTTCACCAAGCGCTTCCATATTAGGCTGACTTCCTTTAAAAACACACTCATTTCTTAACCTCCATACTGACCATAACATTGCAATTGGGACAAGTCTCCAAATCCTCTCAACTGACTTCTTGAATTTTGTACCCATCCACCATAACAGCACACCATCAACTGTAGCAGGAATGACCCAGGATACTCCCCACCATTGAAGCAGAGATGACCAAACCTTCCAAATTTCCGTGCATTGCAGGAACAAATGATCCACGGACTCTGGTTCCAGCTTGCAGAAAAGGCACAGATTCTCCACATCTCTGCTTAAGGCCCTAAATGATCCACAGATTCTCCACATCTCTGTGACCTGGACTTAATCCTCAGATATCAACCACAATGCCACCCACCCGGGTTATTTATTTTAAAACTTACTAGATCCTTTTCATCCACCCTGGGTTATTTATTTTAAAACTTACTAGATCCTGTTCATCAAAAAAACAAAAAGTCTCGACTTGTCTGCAAAATGGCTCCTTGACCTTGTACAACTTTTATCCTTTTACACGTTCTCACTTGACTTCTTATGTTTCTCTCTCTCTCTCGCTCGCTCGCTAGACTATATATACTTCTATGCGGGATGAAGATTCTGTACTCATCAACGAAAAAAGAAAACAAAATGGCTTTGATTTCCAAAAAGTCCATGGCTATGCTCTTTCTTGTCGCAACACTACATTTTATTTCACTCTCTTCCTCTACCAAGTTCCAAGCACATGCACGGTAACTTTTCTTCTATTATTAGCATTATTCACGGTACCATTCTTGTTTTCCGTATTTTTTTATTTTTCTTAAATTTTTTTTATATTTTAAACAATTTTTTTTATTTTTTAGACATACCTAACATAAATATACTTTAAAAGTAAAAAAATTGTGAAAAAAATCTTTTAAAAATTCACTAAATACCAAAAATACAAAAAATATATATATAAGAATTTAGTACATTTTTTTTATATTTTTATGTATTTATTAATTTTTTAAAATATTTTTTCACAAATTTTTTACTTTTTAAATACATCTAAGTAAGATGCATCTAAGAAAGTAAAAAAATATTTAAAATTTTAAAAATATTCACCAAAAATAAACAAAAAAAAATACGAAAACCAAAAAACTTAATTTTCGAAAAACTTAATCCAAAAAACTCAAACTAAACAAACTGATTATTATTTCATTTTCTTGTTTCTCTTACACATATAAATGAAGCTATACAAAATTTATTTAAAATATAACAAAATATATATTTGTAATTTGTTTGCAATTTGCAGTGGGCGACAATTGCTTTCTATCCAAGGGATAATTGAATCCGCAGATTTATTCAAATGGTTGGCGGGAAAAGTTGCCGAGTGGGCGATGAATCAATTGCCTAAAATGACGGATAATCCTAACGCCAAAGACTTTCTAAACAATATGCGAGACGGTTATAAAGCCGGTAAGAAGTTCCATGATTTTATAACTAAAATGGAGAGCATAGGAAACGAAACGTGTGGAGGTCCCTATTGTGCGTTCGATGAATTTCAAACCGAAATGCTCCAGGCAGCTAAGAACCAGTGTGGAGTTACCTTCTGTGTGTACGACCAACAATGCAAACCGTGCCCCCAAAATTCGCAGCAGCCATTACAGGGGTGTGATCCCTACTGTGTGCTCTTGCAACCGTCCGATAATAATACTAATAACTTGCAATGTCAGAAACCGTGCGGGCCGACACAGATTAACGATGCTGGTGCTGGTCCTCATGGGTTTGGTGGCTTTACGGTGGTTGGCCTGCTGGTGTTGCTCCTTCCAATCCGGGCTTATTAAGTGGGTCTTTGTAATGTTGTCAAAAAAATAATATTCACTGGATTTAATTTTTTAGAAATTCAGTTTTTTATTTTTGCATGCTGGTGGTGTTATTGGTGGTGTTGGTGTCGGTGCTCAAGGGTTTGGTGGCTTCAGGGTGGTTGGCCTGCTGGTTGTGCCCCTTGCAATCACGGCTTATTTAGTGAGTGTTTGGAATATTGTTAAAAAATAATAATATTCATTGTGTTTGAATTTAATTTTCTAAGAATTGAATTTTTTTTTTTTATTGAATATTTTTAAAATTTTAAGTTTTTTTTTTTTACTTTTTTAGATGTAATTTACCTAAATGTATCTAAAATGTAAAATATTTATATAAGAAAAATTAAAAATTAATAAATACATAAGAATATGACAATATATTGAATTTTTTGTATTTTCTTTGTATTTTTGGTATTTAGTGATTTTTTTGCAAATATTATAATTTTTAAGTGTATTTATGTTAGGCGTATTTAAAAATTAAAAAAAAATGCTTAAAATATTAAAAAAAATCAATGAAAACAAAAAAATACAAAAAATAAAAAAAATTAATTTTCTGAAAAGTAAAACCAAATGTTTCTGAATTTCTTTGTTTTTAGTATTTTTTTTCAAAATTATATCAATTTATTTTTATTTTTTGGTTCATTTTATCGAGACAAATTTAAAAGGTAAAAAAATTAAAAAATTTCCTACAGAAATATAAATGTGTAGGCGATTTTCTGACCACACTGTCCGCTTAGTAATCAACTGGAGAGCACTGGCATCAAATCTTAAAATAATTAGTGCAGAACTACATGTGATAAGGTTTTATGGAGAAAGTTCAGGGTTAAAAAAATGGAAAGAGGTGGTTGGAATCCAGTGATTCATAGGAAAAAGGTAGGATGGCAGAGACGATCTGGCAAGGAGGGAGGGCTGGTCACTATTTTTGTGGATAACATTCCTGAATCCATGGACCCCAAAGGGTTATTTAGCCTATTCTGCAAGTTCGGCATAGTTAAGGATGTGTTCATCCCAGGAAAGAGAAGGAAAGCAACTAGATCTCGATTTGGGTTCGTCAGATACGACTGTGAAGTGGCGGTAGATATGGCGATCCAGAAAGCCAAAGGGTCACTATTTTTGTGGATAACATTCCTGAATCCATGGACCCCAAAGGGTTATTTAGCCTATTCTGCAAGTTCGGCATAGTTAAGGATGTGTTCATCCCAGGGAAGAGAAGGAAAGCAACTAGATCTCGATTTGGGTTCGTCAGATACGACTGTGAAGTGGCGGTAGATATGGCGATCCAGAAAGCCGATGGACTGTGGTGTGATAACAAGGCATTAACGGTTAAAAGGGCAGAGTACCAAAAACCCCAAACTCTCGGTCCAATGGAGCAAAGGGGCCCATACAGAGGTGAAGATGGTTCGAGGATTCTGCAGAGGACGTATTCGCAACAGGGGACACATCACGGTGGCAAGAAGACTTATGCAGAAGCGTTGGTTAGTGCTGGCTCAACTGACAAGGATAAGGTGGTAATCAAGGCCAAGGAGGAAGGTAATGGATGGCTGTATGAAAGTCTAGTTGTGAAATTGAGCAGTTTTCTAGCTTTTAAGGATTTCAGATCAGAGTTGTGTATCAAAGGGTTGACAGATGTGGTTGCTAGGGAATGTGGAGGTAACTTAGTGCTCCTAACATTTAGCTCCGTCCAGCATAAGAAGGAAGGGAAGGCTCAGTTGGACGACTGGGGTCAGAAGTGGTGCGACTCAGTTGCAGAATGGGAGGAGGGTCAATTTGTAGAGCAGGAGAGGTGTGTATGGTTACACTGCTTTGGCATACCAATTAACCTTTGGAGTGTCACAACCTTTCGCAGTGTAGCTAGCCATTGGGGTTCGGTGGTTCAATTTCAGGAAGATATAATTAATCCTAGCACCTTCCATCAAGGAAGAGTTCGAGTGTTCACGAGGTGCATGGAGTTGATCAACACAACCGTTTATCTAGAATGCAGAGGTAAGCTATTTCCGGTGAAAGTTTGTGAGGAAATTCCATGGTGTTTATGTCAAAACAATAGCATTAGCACGAGCAAGAACCATATTCAGATTCATACCAGCGACAGAGAAGAGGTTGACCAACTGTCTGGTAATGGTGGGTGTAGAAAAAATACTAAGCAAGCTTCTTTAGGAAGGGTGGAAGGTATGGAGGGAGGCTCGGATGGATTAAGCAGGGTGATGGAGACAATGCCAGCCAGATTAGAGGGGTTAGGCAGGGGAAATGATGGTAAGCATGCAATAGCCGCAGGTGCAACTCAGGGATGCATGGGGAATGGCAATTTAGGTGCACTTTCCAACGAGGGCAGTCTAATTCAGCAAGTCAACACAAAGGTGGTAATGATGAATGAGATTCAAAATCTTAATGGGGATACAGGCACTTATGGGCCAACAAAAGACGTCCATGGTCCAGAAGGGGACAGACCTCACATTAATCTGGAGGTCTTTCTTAAGGGAGGGCAGATTGGACCCCAGCTTTGTGGATCAAATAATCAAGTGGACCCAAACTTGGGTGATAGTATGGACCAATTCAGTCTTAGGCCCAATCTGATTCAATCCATTCAAACGAAATTGGGTAAGAGGGTTGATGGCAGCAGTAAAGGGATGAATGTTACAACACACAAAGCCCACCATCCTTGGAAGAAAGGCCCCATTGCAAAGAGTGGCAGCCGTGTAGTTGGCAGTATTAGCAGACAGAAAGGTGTGGTCCGAAGTATGGGATTTTCAAGAGGTGCTCTCTTCAGAAATTCTGCAGCAGTCGTGGCTTCATCTTTATCATCTTCATCCCAGAATGCTGCGCGAATTACAAGGAGAAATTTGGTAGAAGAGGCTAAGAAAACTCTGAAGGTAGGAAGTATACTGGGGCTGCAGTTCCATGGCCAAGAAGATGAGGTTGTGAGCAAGTTAGTGGAACTAGAAGAGAAGGATGTGGAAAGAGCAGCAGGTGCTGAAAGGGCAAGCAGAAGTTAGCAGTCTAACATTGGGGGAATTGGGTGCGACATGCATGTGTTATTATGAAGATTTTATCTTGGAATGTGAGAGGGCTGAGAAAGCCAGAAAAAAGGGGAAAAATCAGAAATTTGGTGAAGGACAGGAAGGTAGATGTCTTGCTACTGCAAGAAACTAAAAGAAGTACTGTGGATGAATTTTTTGTGAAAACCATTTGGCCATATGAGGAGATGGATTTTTTGGGGGTGGATCCAGAAGGCAGTGCTGGTGGTCTTTTGTGCATTTGGAGACCAGATGTCTTCCAGCTTAAAGATTGCTGTTGCAGTAGGAATTTCATCCTAATATCAGGTACAACTTGTTTTTCTTTTGACTGTGTTGTAGTTAATATTTATGCCCCTAATGAGGTCCGGAGAAGGAGTCAATTATGGGATGCTCTGGTGGGTGTGTACCCTCATTTTTCAAACCCATGGTGTGTGGGTGGGGACTTTAATGAGATCAGGTTCATGAGTGAGAGGTCAGGGTGTTCAAGAAGAGAGAGAGGAATGAAAGATTTTAATGAGTTTATAGACAAATTGGAATTCTCTGATCTGCCTATGCTAGGTAGACAGTTTACTTGGTGTAATGCTCTAGATGGTAAAAGATGGAGTAAGATAGACAGATTTCTGATGGATTCAAGATGGCTAGAGAAGTTTTCCTTCAAACAGTGGGGCCTCCCTAGAACCATTTCAGATCACTGCCCAATTTTGCTGAAGGAGGATGATAGGGACTGGGGGCCTAAACCTTTCAGGTTCTTAAATCCCTGGTTGTCACATCCTTCCTTCTTGCCTGAAGTTCAACAAATCTGGGGGAACAGTCATGTTTCAGGTTGGGCAGGGTTTAAAATTCTGAGTAAACTAAGAATCTTAAGGTCCCATTTAAAGGTGTGGAACAAGGGGGTGTTTGGTAACATAGACTCTCAATTAAAAGTAGCCGAAGAGGAATTGCATGAATGGGACTTGAAGGCAGAAACCAGGCCTTTGACCGATGAAGAACTTCGAAGTAGTAGAGAAGCTAGAAGTTTGGTATGGAATCTAAGTAGAAATAAGGAGAGTCTATGGCACCAAAAGTCCAGAATGCTTTGGGCTCGAAATGGCGATAAAAACACCAGATTTTTCCATATCATGGCCAGCAGGAGACAAAGAAAGAATTTGTTAGACTCAGTCTGTGTGGAAGGGGTGAATCTTGAGGACCCTATTCTAATCAAACAAGCTGTGACCAGGCACTTTAGGCATCAGTTTTCAGAGGATTAGATTGTTAGGCCGAAGTTATCAGGTCCTTTTGATGTAATAAGCTCCGAGGCTGCAGCTAATCTGGAAGCATTATTCTCTGAGGATGAGATTTGGGCAGCTATTAAAGATTGCGACGGGAACAAGGCCCCTGGGACAGATGGATTTAATCTCGCATGCATTCAGAGGTGTTGGTCTACTATGAAAAGTGAAATAATTCAATTCTTTCAGGAATTCCACTCAAATGCAAAATTTTCAAGCGGGATTAATAGTTCTTTCATTGTGCTCATTCCTAAGAAGGATAGTCCTGTAGGTTTGGGAGATTATAGGCCTATTAGCTTGGTTAGCTCTATTTACAAGATCTTGGCCAAGGTTCTATCTAGTAGATTAAAGCAGGTGCTCCCAACCGTGATCAGCGAGGTGCAGTCAGCTTTTCTTAGTGGTAGACATATTGTTGATGGTGTATTGATAGCCAATGAAGTTGTAGATGGGTAGAGAAGTGCTAAGAAGAAAGGCATTATACTGAAGTTAGATTTTGAGAAAGCTTATGACTCCTTAAATTGGGAGTTCTTATTGTCAATGTTGGGCAACTTCGGCTTTGGTGCAAGATGGATTAGGTGGATGAAAACTTGTATTTCAACAGCTAAGGTGTCTATATTGGTCAATGGCTCACCTACTGAGGAATTCCAACCTCAGAAGGGTTTAAGGCAAGGGGACCCTTTAGCCCCTTTTTTGTTCATCGTGGCAGCTGAAGGTCTCAATCTGTTATTCAAAAGGGCAGCAGAGAAGGGCTTGTTTAAAGGTGCTGTCGTAGGCTCTGATCAGTTGGGTATTTCACACTTGCAATTCGCAGACGACACTATTATTTTTTGTGAAGGTGGTAAGGATGAAATTTTGAACATAAAGAGGGTGTTGAGGTGCTTTGAGGTGATATCTGGTTTAAAGATCAACTATCACAAGAGTGTGGTGTGTGGGGTGGGCTACCAGGATGACCAATCCATGGAGTTTGCTAAGATCCTGAATTGTTTTTCTAAGAAGCTGCCATTTAATTTCCTAGGCTTGCCTTTAGGGTCCAATCCCAGCAGGAAGAGCACTTGGGCCCCAGTTGTGGCTAAATTTCATAAGAAACTTTCATCTTGGAAGAGAAAATTATTATCCTTTGCCGGTAGATTAACTCTGATTAAATCAGCCCTATCCAATTTGCCGATCTATTTCCTGTCTCTTTTCAAAATGCCTAGAGGGGTTGTAAAGATTATCTCTAAACTGCAGGCCAATTTTCTGTGGGGGGGATCTGCAACCAGCATAAAAGTGCACCTAGTGAAGTGGAAAGAGGTTACCAAGTGCAAGAGTCAAGGAGGCTTGGGAGTGAGGGATTTAGGAGAAGTAAATGAGTGCCTCCTCTTGAAATGGTGGTGGAGGTTCGGTAGGGAAGACAAGGCTCTGTGGAAATCCGTGGTGTGCTCTAGGTATGGTAGGATCGGAGGGGGTTGGACCCCCCTGGTAAATCAATCAGGTAGAACTTCAATTGTGTGGAAGGACATCTCACAGCTTCCTATAGTCAACCAGCAGCTGGGTGCCTTTTTTTCTGATCAGGTCAAAATTATCATTGGCAATGGGAGGAGAATCAACTTCTGGCATGACACTTGGTTGGGTAGTAGAGCCTTGAAAGCTGAATTCCCCAGATTATTTAGTTTATCAACAGAGAAGGAGGAGTCTCTGCAGCAAATTAGTGCTAAGAAGAGCACCCTAGGGGGATGGCAGCTTCAGTTTAGAAGGAATTTATTAGCTTGGGAAGAGGAGGAGGTTCAGAGGCTGCTAGGGTCGTTGGTTCAATCCCCTTCTCTGAGATCTGATATTGAGGATTCCTGCTCCTGGGCAGCAGAGAAATCAGGGCAATTTACAGTTGCATCCGTGTGGAGGTGGAGGGCCGCAGCTAGAGGCCTTGGTATGGGTGTTCCTCCGGGGGTGTGGGTAAGCTTTGCTCCTTCAAAAATGCAGTTCCTTTGTTGGTTAGCTTGGCGTGGCAGGGTAAAAACTACTTCCTTCCTTCAAAGAATAGGGGCTATTGGCACGAATGCTAACATTCTCTGTGTTCTCTGTAAATCTGAGGTGGAAACTGTTGATCATGTTCTGCTGTTATGCCCTCTAGTGTGGAAGTGTTGGTCTACTATGGTTGACTGGTGGGATCAGGTTTGGGCCACACCAGGATCAGTAGTAGACCTGCTACATTGGTGGGCTGGAGGTAGGTTCAAAGGCTGGATACTCAAAGCGTGGCAGATTATCCCTGCTGTTGTGTTATGGTCTGTCTGGAAGCTGAGGAATGACTGTGTGTTCAAGGGTGCTCTCCCCAACATTCAAGAATTGTGCGAGAAAATTAAGGTGAAGATAGCCTTGTGGATCAAATGTCATGCGGTGGTGAACTATTCAGTCTATGACATTGTGGCCAACCTGCATCAGATCAGGTTGACCCTTTGAATGGGTTCATGATGATTGCTTCTTGGTTGCTATTGCATTGGTTTGTGGTGAATTGCTGGGTGAAGATCTGCAATGGTGAATTCTGGTTCTGCCCGGTATCAATTGCAGCGGGCTGGTTTTCTGCTTTTGTTTTTGCTGTCGGTTTGCTTCTGCTCTGCTGGTCTGTTTTTGCTGTTAGCAACTTTGTTTTTCTTCTTTTTCTTGGGTTTGGCTCCTCGCAAAACTCCTCTTCCTCCCCCCTTTGTTGATGTTATCTCCCTTCTTGCTTGGTTTTTGCATCTATAAAGGTTCTTTTGCTGATAAAAAAAAACTGGAGAGCACTGGCAGAATAGATGGCTTCAGCTAACCTGTAACAGAAAGAAAAGACTCCAGCGGTGGTTCTTCCACCCGGGGGCACTCCGACGATCAAGTTAGTATATCTCTCAAAGATAATCAAGTGCTAAAACTTATTGCTCAAAATATAAATTGCGTACCTTAGACCCACGGGGATGCCTCTCTTTTATAGTTAACTCAATCTAAGTCCCACTAGAAGCATGACTTCTATGGACTCCAATTCTGTGCTTACTTGGATTCTTCAAGAGATACAGATAAAGATAAACTCCCTAAGAGCTCTATCCTTATCTTGGCTAAATCTCTTCTTTGTCCTAGGACTCTTGTCCCTTATCCGTTTATCTCGGATTCCGATATCTTCGGAGATAACCTCGGTAATTCGGAACAACCTCGGCGTAACTACCACGACACGTGGCACCTCGGCTGACACGTCGGCGTCACCATGCCACGTATTGGTACTCAAAAAATATATCCCCACAACAGCCCCCTAGGTTCTATTACCTCGGCATTCTGAGGTGATGGAACCTATATCGTTCCTCTTTTTTAATACATCGGCGTAAGAACTCTTTGGCCGAGATCATTCACGTTAGGCCGACATACCTTTATCAGAGAACAAGAATTCGAACGAACCTCCCCACGTGCATGCGCTGTCATGCACCCCTTCTCAACCGTTCCCCTTACGTGTTCTATCTTCATTGGCCCGTGTCTGCGACGCGCTTGTAAACCGTCTTTCCTCCGTCTGCGCCGTCTGACGCACGCGTTCCTCTAGGCGCAATAAATGCCGTATTTTGCCGCCGTTTCAAGTTTTTTACAAAACTTTACATCCCTTGTCTTCGTCTCTTCACTTTTGTATTTGATTTACTTGCTTTCTCTCCCTCTTAAACTTTCTCAAATCCGCCATTGTTCTAGCGCCAAGCTCTGCAATCGTCTTCATTCTTTTATTCCAGCGAAGCTTTCGCCGTTCTGTTGTGTCTGCAACCGTTGCCTTACCTCGGCGACTTTCATTCCGGTCTTCATTTGTTTTGGTAAGCCTCTGCTCCTCTTATTCCCAATTTCTTCTATGTGCTTTCGTTTATTTACTGCCATTATTGCTTTGTTCAAACCTTTGATTTGCTGAACTATTCATCTGAATGCGTCTGTTTCCACGATTTTGCTCATATCTTGAACACTTGCACTATTTCAACACTTTTCTTGCCACTGTTCTTGACCTTTTACTTCTGTATTTCTTTCGCTTTTGAGAACCATACCTCTGTTTTTTTATTCTGAAACGCCATTCTTTGTTTCTTGTTTTCTGTTTTTCCTTTCCAGATCTGTGCCTTTGACCTTCATCTTCATAGTTCTTAGGCTTGGGATTTGTTTGTAGAATTTTTAATTTAGGGAAAACTGAAACAAGCTGTACCAATACTTACCCAGGTTTTTGCCGAGGTTCCAATAACCTTTTAAGAATACCTTCTTTCTGAGACCTAGCCCTCTGACTTTAGGCCGACGTTATAGGCATGTGGAGACACAAGGTAAATACCCCAACAAAACTCAAATACTTTAGGCAGGAGTTCTCCATCCCTGCCGATGTCCACCTAAGACTGGCTGGGGATAATGACTCCATTATGCCTACAGACAATACGATGCCTTTTCGTATTATAGCCTTTACTGAATGTGGACTCCGGCTTCCACTTAATCCCCTTTTTCACGAAGTTCTCCATTACTATAGGTTGAACCCCATGCAACTTACCATCAACTCCTATCGAGTGATTAATGGTATCATAACCCTTGCTAGGCAGGAGAACGTTAGGATCACCCTTGCCGATATACAGTATTGTTACACCATGTGCCCCCTTAACCTGAAGGAAAAAGGTTACGTCTACTACCTCAAGCCGAGGTCCACTGAATTCAAAATCGTAGCCGACCTTCCAGACTCCAACAAGGGGCCTGGAGATGATTATGTTATCGCTTCGGGAAATTGGAAGTTTGGTGAAGATGAGGACGCCCATCTCTACCCTCTTCCCCGATCAATTAAAGAGGGCAAGGGTAAGAGTCCAGTGTCAATACTTAGTTATTTCTATTCAAGTCTTCAATACTTTCTGCTTCTGATGTCTGTTTGTTTGTCCTGCAGACCTTCATCAGCCATCGAAAAGCTTCCGACAATCCTACTTTCCAGGCGAAGGTTTAAAGAAACTCCTAGATCTTCCAATCCAAAAACGCAAAGCCCCCCTGGTATTAAACTTTATCCCGATGTACAAATCCACTCTGCCCAACGTCCCGAAGAAGAAGAAGAAGAGTCTTTCTCCACCTTCTGCCACAGCTCTTCCCACTGTTTCCACATCACGAGCAGACCAAGGATCCACTTCTGACCCAGCTGATCTGCCATCTACTTCAGCCCCATACTTAATCCCAATACCAGAAAGAAAACGTCGCCGACGTCTTATTCTAGCAGCCGAGATGGGTCGCGCAAAACCAGTTGCCCAAGATCTCCTAGCCGACCTCCCAACTGATGCTGATGCTGAACCAACCCAATCTATGCCCCCACCAAAGCCAAAAAGAATCAAAAAGGCTCAGCCCAAGGCCAAAGCTACTGAGGTTGAGGCTGAGGATGCTCTGCCCATCTCACAACTGGCTGAGACTAAAAAAAATGCTTCTACTTCTGCAAAAAGGTCTGCTGAGGCCCAGCCATCAGAGTCTACCTAATCAAAGAAGCCGAGGTCATCGTCTGCGACGACCTCGGGTTCCAGAATACCAAAAGTTCCTTGGAGACCAGAGATTACTCTAGAAGATAAGCCAGTCCTAGCCAGCGACAGTGCCGATGACATAAACGTCGGCATGGCCCTTAGTACTGCTCTACTCCTCCCAGGCGATCTTGAGCGGAATGCCAAGATGAGTGAGTATAAGAACTACGCCTTTATGCTGCAACACTCTGTCCAAGTAAGTGCCTTTGTGTTGAAATTTGTTTTCTCTCTTACTTTGTAAAATTTTGTAATAATTTGTGCCTTGTGTTCTTTCAGGCCATCCAACATGCCCACTCCCTTTTCATGCAAGCTTTTGAAACACGGAAGAGGTTGGCCGACATGAAAAGGGAGGTTTCTGCCCTTAAAAATGAGAGCAAAACTCTTCAATCAAAAATAAAAAAACTGGAGGACCAAGCTGAAGCAGCCACCAGAGCCCAAAGTCTAGTCGAGAAAAAAGCTGAATCCGCCGAGGCCATAAAGAAAGTTGCTGAGGCCGAGAAGAGAAAGGTTGAGGTCAAAAAGGCCCAGGCTAAGAAGGAGCTTCAGAAGGCTCTGGCCACCAAAGAAGCCGAAATCAAAGAAGCTGGTGAGAAGGCTTATGCCCAGGGCATGGCCGACGTCACTGAGGAATACAAGCGTCAAGTCAGACAGGCATGCAACAGGGGCTTCTCCCTTGGTTGGATGGCCCTTGCCAAGAAACTTAACATTCCTGACGATTCGCCACTACGCAAAGCCGACGTTATTCCTCTACCGTTCCCCCCACCTCCTCCATCAAGTCAACCTGAAGGAGAGTCTGAATCTGAGTCTGAATGTGAGGAGGACGGGGAGGACGAGGCTTTAGTAAGGAAGTCCAAGGAGGCTGGTGAGATCAAGTCCCCTCCTCAGGATGATCAAGTCCTAGACTTGACTCATGAGGAGGATGAGGAGGTTATCAAGGAGACCACTCCTGAGCAAGCGTCATCCGATGTTCCTCCAGTCGGCAAGAGCGTTGATGAAACTCTTGCTGAGATCGATGCCGAGATTGTTGCAAATAAGGAAGCCGAGGTATCTCTTCAGGAGACTTCTAAGGTTCAGATTCAGCCAGTTACTGATGCTGAAAAGTCTTAATTTTCATATCTTTTCTTTTGTACCCTTGTACTTTGTTTTGTTTTCTAAACAATGTAAACTTCCTTTTATGGCCGATGTGCCTTCTTTTGTATATAACTGCAACTGTTTTTCTATGGATGCTTTAATCTTTTAATTTCTCTTGATTTGCTTCTGCATGGTTCTATACTTAGAATATTTTGCATGCCTTCCATATTTTGCCACCTTTGTGCAATCTTCTCGGGGATACATATCTCGGGTATAATAACTACAAGCTTTATTTCGGTAAGATACTGTCCTGCAATCTTTTCATAAATTTCAACAAGTGTAAAACATATACTATTCAACATTAACTTTGCAAATTTCTTCTCAAGTTTCAACAAGTGTTTAAACAATGATTTCGGTCTAACCTACTTGTAAATTGCTACAAATTTCAACAAGTGTTAACATATACTGTAAACTTTTCTCAAGGTATAACAAGTGTTTAAGCAATGATCTACTTGTAAATTGCTACAAATTTCAACAAGTGTTTAAATAATATACTTTGCTTTTTACTCAACCTGTAAACCGTTGCAAATTTCAACAGATGATGACATGTCGGCTTAACATTATCTTGTAAATTGCTACAAATTTCAACAAGTGTTAAGCATCTTCTTTGGTTGGACCAACCTGTAGATTGCTACGAGTGTGCAAACTATAACCTCGGCTTCACTTCAACTTGTAAATTGCTACAAATTTCAACAAGTGAATTAAGGAATAATCTCGGCTTAACTTTAACTTGTAAATTGCTACAAATTTCAACAAGTGAAGATAAGGAATCAGCTTAACTCCAACTTGTAAATTGCTACAAATTTCAACAAGTGAATTAAGGAATAATCTCGGTTTAACTTCAACTTGTAAATTGCTACAAATTTCAACAAGTGAAGATAATGAATCAGCTTAACTCCAACTTGTAAATTGCTACAAATTTCAACAAGTGAATTAAGGAATAATCTCGGCTTAACTTCAACTTGTAAATTGCTACAAATTTCAACAAGTGAAGATAAGGAATCAGCTTAACTCCAACTTGTAAATTACTACAAATTTTAACAAGTGAATTAAGGAATAACCTCGGCTTAACTCCAACTTGTAAATTGCTACAAATTTCAACAAGTGAATTAAGTGTCTCTGTCTTCTTTCTGCCCCCAATGTGAACCTAAGTTCCACTTGGGTTCTCATTATTCATGTCTACCAGAAACAACATTGTGTATCTTTTATCAATCATATGTGTTTGAAGAATTCAGAAAAGATTTATTGATGACATCGGCCAAAGATAATGCACATCTAATGATAGAAAAATTTCAAATTACAAGTGTTCCAAGGTCTTGGCAATGCTTTGCCCTCATTGTCTTCAAGCCGATAAGCTCCATTGCCTAATACCGAAGTAATTCTGTAGGGTCCTTCCCAGTTTGGGCCAAGCTTGCCCTCTCTGGTATCCTTCTTGTTGTCGACGACTTTTCTCAGGACTAGGTCGCCGACTTGGAAATCTCTTGGATTGACCTTCTTATTGTAAGCTCTGGCAAGCTGTTGCTGGTATACTGCGAGCTGAATTGCAGCTTTCTCTCTTCGTTCTTCTAAAAGATCCAGATCTCGGGCTAAGAGTATGTCATTGGTGCCATTCTCTACTCCCTGGGTTCTGATCCCTAGGATGCCGATCTCCAATGGGATGACTGCTTTTGTGCCATAAGCCATGGCAAAGGGGGATTCCCCTGTTGATCTTCTTGGCGTAGTCCGATATGCCCAAAGTACGTTGGGCAACTCATCTACCCACTTTCCTTTTGCTGCCTGCAGCCTCTTCTTTATTCCATCTAAAATTTCTTTGTTGGATGCTTCTGCTTGCCCATTACTTTGGGCAAAACTTGGTGTTGAAAAATAATTCTTGATCTTGAATTTCGCACAAAAGTTCTTAATGAGTTTGCTGTCAAACTGTGTTCCGTTGTCGGCAATTATTGCTCTTGGAATCCCAAATCTGGTGATGATGTTTCTCCATATAAAGCTCTTGACGTCCACATCTCAGATTTTGGCAAGGGGCTCTGCCTCTATCCACTTCGTAAAGTAATCTGTTGCTACCAGCAAGTATTTTCTCTGCCCAGTTGCCTGGGGGAGTTGCCCCACAAGATCCATGCCCCATTGGGCAAACAGCCAAGGGATGGATACTGGGTTCAGGTCAGCAGCTGGCTGATGTATCAGAGGTGCAAACCTTTGGCATTGTTTACACTTCTTCATGTAGGCTTCAGTATCCTTTTGCATGTAGGGCCATCAATACCCCTAGGTAATGGCCCTGTGGGCTAATGATCTGCCCCCAGCGTGGCTTCCACAAATTCCTTCATGAATCTCGTATAAAAAAATCTTCAACCTGCAAAGGGTGTACGCACCTTAAAAGGGGTCCAGTGAAGGACCTTCTGTAGAGATGGCCCTCTGCTGTCAGACTGAATCTGGCCGACTTCAATCTGATTTTATGTGCTTCCTTATGATCTTCTGGCAGCTTTCCCTCTTTCAGGAATGCAACGATTGCATCCATCCAGCTTGGTCCCAAGTCCACGCACATTGCTTCTTGCTCTGTGCTCCGTGGTTCTATGCTCGGGCCCGATATGTATTCGATCATAATTGTCCTTGTTTTTCCAGTCTGCATTGAACTTGCTAGGTTAGCCAACGCGTCAGCGTGGGTGTTATCATCTCGGCTAACTTGGAGTAGTCGACAGTTCTGAAATAGGGCTGCCAATCTAATGACCTCTTTTGCATATGCCGACATCCTTTCATCCCTGGCTGCAAATTCTCCTGTTGACTGGTTAACAATAAGCTGTGAATCACAAAAAAGTATTACCTCATCTGCTTCTGCTGCTGCTGCCAGTTTTAGCCCTACAATTAATGCTTCATATTCCGCTTCATTGTTTGAGGCCTTGAACCCCAAATGGATGGACTGTTCTATTATTTCTCCATCTGGAGATATCAGCAGTACTCCTGCCCCTGCTCCTTGTCGGTTCGAACTCCCATCGATGAATAGTCTGAATGAATTGTCGATTTAGATACTACAGGGTCTGAGTTTTTCCTTCCTTTGCTCTTTTACCTTTGGCTGGGATTCTCCTTGCTTGCTGGGACAATGCTCATCCTGGCTCAACGGAGCCCGATGTTCGACGGTTTCAGGCGTGAATTCTGCTACGAAGTCGGCCAAAACTTGGCCCTTTATTGCTGTTCTCGGCCTGAACTCCAGGCATACTGGCCCAGGGCTACTGCCCATCTTGCTATCCTTCCTGTTAAGTCTCCTTGTTGCAACAAGGACTTCTGTGGGTGCTCTGTTAGGACCACAATCTTGTGCACCTGAAAGTAATGGTTCAACTTCTTTGAAGCCATTACTAAGGCCTGCATTAATTTCTCCAGTGGTAGATACCTTGTTTCTGCATCGGCCAAGGTTTTACTTACATAATAAACAGCCTTTTGCTCCCCTTTCTCCTCTCGGATTAGTACTGCACTGACTGCGTGTTCTGAAACTGCCAAGTACAAAAACAGTTCTTCCCCTAGTTTTGGATTGGAAAGGACCGGAGTTGTGGTCAAGTACTTTTTCAGGTCAGTCAAAGCGGCTTCGCATTCTTCTGTCCACAGGAAGTCTGTGGCTTTTTTTACTAGGTTGAAGAAGGGTCTGCACTTATCTGAGCTTCTACTGATGAATCTGTTTAGGGCTGCGGCCCTTCTAGTAAGCATCTGTACCTGTTTTGCCGACGTTGGGCTCTTCAGCTCTAGGATGGCTTTGATTTGGTCTGGGCTGGCCTCAATGCCCTTTCTTATTACCAGATACCCTAAAAACTTACCTGATCCAACTCCAAACGCGCATTTTGATGGGTTGAGTCGGAGTCGGTATCTTTTGAGTATATCAAAGACCTCTTTTAGGTCGGCAAGATGACCCTTAGATTCCTTGGTCTTCACGACCATGTCATCGATGTAGACTTCTACTGTTTTGCTAATCAGGTGCTTGAACATCTTTGTTACTAACCGTTGATAAGTTGCTCCTGCTTTTTTCAACCCAAAAGGCATTACCTTGTAACAGTACAGGCCTTTAGGGGTGATGAATGCGGTCTTCCCCTCGTCTGGAGGGTACATAGCAATCTGGTGGTACCCCCTGTATGCATCCAGAAAACTCATCCTTTCATGCCCTGAAGTAGCATCTACTAGCTGGTCAATCGTGGGCAGGGAAAAGCTGTCTTTGGGGCAGGCTTTGTTGAGGCTGGTAAAGTCTACACAGACCCTCCATTTACTGTTCTTCTTCTTCACCACTACTGTGTTGGACAGCCATGTCGGGTAGTGAACTTCTCGGATGGCCCTGGCCTCCAGAAGTTTGTCTACCTCTTTTTCTACTGCTTTTACGTGCATCAATGTCGGTCTTCTGGCTCGTTGAATCACAGGTTTTGCCGACCTGTCAACATTCAGTCTGTGGCAAGTGACCTCGGGGTCAATGCCAGGCATTTCGTAAGGTGTCCAGGCGAACACCTCTATGTTTGTTCTCAAAAAATCTTACAGTTCTCTTTCCTCTTCTTTGGCTAAGCTTGCGCCAAGAAGAAAGAAGCGCTCTTCGTCGCCTTCCTGGACGAGAATTTTCTTTAGCGCCTCTTCGCTCTTCTCAGCTGGTTCTTTGCCGACGTCTTCTAGGACCTCTACGTCCTCGTCTTCAATTTCTGCTTTCTTTGGCTCTCGTACGCTGCAGGTGGACTTCATTGCTGCTATGGAGCAATTCTTTGCCTGCAGTTGATCTCCTCTGACTTCTTCAATCCCATGCTCTGTTGGGAACTGCAATAGTTGATGCAGCGTTGAGGGAACTGCCCCCATTGCATGCAACCACGGTCTTTCCAAGATGATGTTGTATGGTGAGGGCATGTCAATTACCAGAAACTCTGTCTTGATCTTCTTAGTGCCGGCTTGTACTTCCAAGTTTGTTGCGCCTAGTGACCATGTCGGCGTTCCATTGAAGCCGACCATTGGGCCGTTGGATTGCTCCAAGTCATCAGGGTGAAGGCCCAGCTCCTTGTAACATCTGACATACATGATGTCGCAAGAGCTGCCTTGATCTATCAGGATACGTTTCACTTGGCATTCCCCAACCTGGAGGGATACTACCAAGGCATCGTTATGCGGATGTTGGACCAACTCCAGGTCGGCTTCAGTAAAGGCTATCATCGGTCCTTGGCACTCTTCTGGCCGATGTCTCTTTTCTCCGACTTGGTAGACATGCTGTAAATGCCTTACCCTCTGGGTCTCTCCTCTGACTTCTTTCTCGTTGACCCTTGAGTGGATCACATTAACCACCCGTGGTCCTCCTGCCTGTGGTTGTTGTGCTGGGGGAGGTGGAGCTGCTGGTGCTTGAGGCAATCTTGTCTGTTCTTCCCTTGTCCTGGCTTCATCGACCAGGTCCCTCAGAAGGCCTTGCCTTACCAAGTCCTCTAAGTGTGCTTTCAAGGCTCTACAACCCTGAGTTGGGTGCCCTTCTTCATTGTGGTAGGCACAACGCCTACCAACGTTTCTTCCCATAAATTCCCCTGGTGCTCTTGCCGGTGCCCTGAAATAGGGTTGGTTTCGAATTTGATCCAGGACTTTATGGATTGGGATTTGGAATACCGTCGTTACTGCCTGTTTACTTCTTAATTCCGTTTCTTGTTTGGTCGGCCCGTTGTTACCTCGGCCTCGCTTCGGCGAGCCGTTCCCCTTCTCCTGCTTTATCTCTTTGTTTCCCGACGTATCCTCCTCGGCTCTAGTGTACTTCTCGATTCTCGCCATGAGTTCTTCCATGCTTTTTGGCAACGTTTTTGCCAAAGACTTCCGTAGTGGGCAGTCATCTTTCAGGCCGTTCTTGAAAGACACGACTGCCACCTCCTGGTTGCATTCGGGTATTCGATTGAACACCTCGTAGTACCTCTTTGCGTAGGCCCTGAGGCCTTCATCCTTGGTGATTCTTAAAGCCATCAAAGCGTCGACCCTCAGGGGCTGCGGCTTGTTAGTCACAAACCTGGCCACAAACATCTCGGCCAGTCCTTCCCAGTTCTTCACGCTTCCATTTGGTAGTTTATGGAACCAATCTGATGCAATTTTCCCAAAGGACGAGGGGAACACTTTGCAGAGCAACGGCTCGTTTCCACTGTACAATGCCATTGAGTTCAAGAATAATCCAATGTGGAAGTTAGGGTCTGACTTACCATCATAAATTTGGAACCTCGGCATACTGAATCTCTTTGGTGCTTCGAATTTGTCCAGTTCCACCGAGAATGGTGTCCTCGGCTTAACTGGGGAATTTACCTCGGCTTCAACATTCTGTTGCCTCCTTTTGAGGTAATCCCTCAAGTCTTCTTTACTCCTCCCTGGAGCTCGGCTATCTTTGGACTTTAGTCTTTTTAGCACACTACTTTCGGCTTCGTGGTGGGCCCGTTTCGATCTTTCTCCATGGGTTGTGTCAAAGCAGAGTGCTTGCCCTTGAACATGCCGATGTTCTTTGGGCTCTGGATTCTTCGTGTGATGCGTCCTTCGGGACTCTTCTTGCCCAGGCTCTTCTCGTCTGTCTTCCGTGGAAGGTCGATGAGAGTGCCTTCCGCTCCTAGTGTGCTGAGGGACTTCAGGAATTGTTTTTCTTCCTCCCTTCTGGGTATTAATTGCTGGCATCGGCGTATCTTGCAGCGGGTATGGTGGCTGCATAACATTATTCTGCATCATGAAGTTGACGACCGACTGTAGGTCTGCCAACTTGTTTGCCAATTCTTTTACTTCCTCATCCCTCCGTAGGCACCTGTCCCTCCATACCTGGAGGTTATCTTCATTGTAGTACTTTCCTTGGTCTGTCCTCTTCGAAGTGTCGCCCTCCTGGACGACGTCTTTCTCTCTGTGACCCTGGTCACGGGTTTCTGCATTGTGGTTATCTCTTTCAATGTCAAGGTCAATTGGTCTGCCACTCCCAGTGGGAGCGTCGTCCCCAATCTTTTCCTTCTGTCCGTTACTGGTCATCTATTCTTCCTTCTTCCCACAGACGGCGCCAAATTGTGTAGGTGATTTTCTGACCACACTGTCCGCTTAGTAATCAACTGGAGAGCACTAACAGAATAGATGGCTTCAGCTAACCTGTAACAGAAAGAAAAGACTCCGGCGGTGGTTCTTCCACCCGGGGGCACTCCGACGATCAAGTTAGTATATCTCTCAAAGATAATCAAGTGCTAAAACTTATTGCTCAAAACATAAATTGCGTACCTTAGACCCACGGGGATGCCTCTCTTTTATAGTTAACTCAATCCAAGTCGCACTAGAAGCATGACTTCTATGGACTCCAATTCTGTGCTTACTTGGATTCTTCAAGAGATAGAGATAAACTCCCTAAGAGCTCTATCCTTATCTTGGCTAAATCTCCTCTTTGTCCTAGGACTCTTGTCCCTTATCCGTTTATCTCGGATTCCGATATCTTCGGAGATAACCTCGGTAATTCGGAACAACCTCGGCGTGACTACCACGACACGTGGCACCTCGGCTGACACGTCGGCGTCACCATGCCACGTGTTGGTACTCAGAAAATATATCCCCACAATAAAGAAGCAACAAAAATTACAAGTAAGCAATTTATTTTTTAATTCTTTTGTCCTACATTAAAATTTTTCAAATAATTTTTTAAAACTTTTTTACAAATCCAGTTCGTCTAGTTGCATAGACTCCAGAAGCCAAAAAAATAAAATAAAATATCTTAATTTTTCTTTTTTTTTTTAACTAAAAACGAAAACAAGTCAAAAAAATAAGTAAAAATTAAATAAATCTCAAACGCCCCTAATGGTGGTTATGCAACTATTACTGTGGCGGAGCCGTGGTGGTGATTAGAAATGCAGGTGAAATTTTAGCATTATAATATTTTTATTTTTATTGTTTTAAAATTAATAGTTAATTAAATGATATTTTATTTTAATATAGAATATAAGAATAAATTTCTTAAAATGTATTGATTTGATTTTTAATTATGGATTTTGATTTTATTTTATTTTTCCATTAATTCAGGATTTTATAACTGATCTGTTATATAAAAAACAAATATTTTAATGGTGAAAGACACCTTTTGCTGAATTATTAATAAATTATATAGTTTTCTTTAAAGGAAAAATTAGTAAAACATCTCTCTCTAATTTTGTGTAGTAGAAGAGGTCTAAGATGTTTAATTTTATTAGTTAAGGTAAATTTCTCTGTGATCCTAATAGTGAATTTTTAAAATTTCTCTGTAAAATCAGAGCAATTTTTCTATAAAAATTGAAATTTCTCTATATCGGAACCGAAATTTCTCTTAGTTTGACGAAATTTCTCTAAGTCGAATTTTCTTTGTAAAAATTTTGCGGGATCTTAACTATTATAAAAATATTATATATCATTTATCTTATAAAATCTTAATATCAAATATTTTAAAAATAATTTTCCATTCATTTGTTTGTTGTTGTGCTTATAATTTATTCAATACAAGTCTTCCTACATCACTGTGGTTGTTGTCTACATCACTGTTGTTGAGTATGAGTCCAGATTCCCTCCTTGAGCCCCCTCCTTCATTCCCTCCTTGCAGGGGTCTTCGGGTCCACTTTGAGGCCCAATTTTGATAATCCGAACCGTTCATATTTTTAGATTTATTCAGTATATTATACCTGTAAAAAATCAAGTTGATCGGATATCAGAAAGTATGCGTTCAGAAAATTGGGACTACAAACTATTTTTTAATAAACAGTTTTCCGAACACATACTTTATGATATTCGATCAACTTGATTTTTTACAGGTATAATATACTGAATAAATCTAAAAATATGAACGGTTCGGATTATCAAAACTGGGCCTCAAAGTGGACCCGAAGGCCCTTGCAAGGAGGAAATGAAGGAGGGGGCTCAAGGGGAGGATCCCAATTCGTTGAGTATGGGTAAATATTCAAATGTCAAATTTTCATAAATTTAACTTTTTCGATATTGGGGTTTATATCTAAAATAAGATATGGACATAAAACCTTGTTATTAACACACACACACACATATATATATATATATATATTACATATTATGTAATATTTTAAAATAAGATATTATAAATTATGCAATGATGTGCTTGAAATTGAATAAAATTTTAAAAAAATATAAACTTTTTATTTGCCATCTATGTTGGAGGTTATAAATATTTATTTCTAGTAAATGTGAGATTTTTATTCTTCAAACATCCTAAAAAGTTAAAGAATTCAAGTGTTTAAATTGAATAGGAATATTAGATACATATTCACTCTTATTCTTGTCCTATCTAATGGCCACAAATACTCACAAAAAGTAGAAGAGTCCAAATAATATAGGCTTTAGTGTACATAGCTAATGAATGAAAATAGTTTTTTTCTTTTTTAGAAATAATGAATATTTTTTTTGAGGCATTTGGTTGGTGGTTTTATTTTAAAATTTTATTTGAGCTTAGGTACTAGCCTGAAGCACTAATATATCTCAAATAGTGATTTTATAAACTATTTGGTCCTCACTTTTTTTCTTGTGGACCTAAATGTGTTACTATAGTGTGAATTACATAAAGGGTCAAGTATAAACACTCATGTGTTATGTGTTAAGGGACAAATGCGTTTTTTCTCTTAATGTTGAAATTACAAAACGTAACACTTCAAAATGTATATATATATATATATATATCATTTAGTGTATTTATCCTAAACGTAACACTCCAATATAATACTCTGAAAACGTAACACTCCAATGTAACACAACAAAAAACTCTTTAGTGTATTTTCTCAATCATAACATTTCAATGTAACACACTAAATAACTCTTTAATGTACTTTTCTCAAATGTAACAACGTAACACTCCAAAAAAAAAACTCTTTAAAATTCCTTGGTGTATTTTTTTCCCTAAATGTAGCACTCAAATCAAGGTATCACACAAAAGCTGTTTATTGTGCTTTTTATCAAACGTAGTACTCTAATGTAATACTTCAATGTAACACTAGAAAACTATACTAATAAAAATGTAGATTTTCACGCTTAACAACCAACACTTCAACCACCAATCCCTTCAAAAAGAATTTTCTACACCTCTCATTTCTATTTTCATCCCCAAAACCAATCAGAAAATTGGAAAATGAATCACAAAATGATATTTACTTAAACTCAAATAGTATTAAATCAAATAAATACAACTTTACAAAACAAAAATGACTAATTAATTCATAAGAAAACTTTTAAAATTAAATGGATTAACATTCCTTTATATGAGATTTATGTAAAATTTTCAAGGTGCCATGCAACTATTTTCAACCCGTTAAATGGATTAACACTTGTAAACTTATAAAACATCATAAATTAAAGATCGTTTCACAAAATCAAGGCTCAAAAGTAAGCCAATTGTTCAAAATTCAACTTGAAACTTCCAAAACATAACATGCATGTATTGTCATGAATTCCAACATTCTAAAACATGATCAAATGATATAAAATAGCATGAAACTCGATGAATTTCCAAAACCAAGGTAAAATACTGACATGCATGAGAGAATTACTTAAAATCAACTTCAACATGCTATAAAATGCACATGCATGCGATTCCTCTCAAAATCATCTATCTAAGTGTGGAAGCTTAATTCTCTTAAGTCTTCTTCAATTCTTTCAAATTCTCTCCAATACTCCTATATTTTCTTTGATTTCAACCCTCTTCTATGTTTTTCCCTCTCTATCACGTTTTGAGCTCAAAAAGCTTGAAGTGGGAGTGTGTAAATTGGTCTAAGGCATAACATTAGTCTTATATAGGCTTCACTAATTAATCTAGCTTGGCCTAATCAAATGGTAATTAATTAATCTAATTATTTGATTCCGAATCAGATTTCAATTAAATTTACCATAAATTTCTACAAATTTCAAATAACACATAAACCAAGTTAATTTTGTGATCAAATGCCGATAAGGCCTTCAATTCGCAAATCGAATCGGAGATACAAACAGATATTCCTACGTCAAACAAATATAAACATAAATAACTCAATACACATGCAATTAATTTAGAATTTTCTCTTAATCACTTATTAGACATTCTTAATCAAGAGTTATAAGCTAATCACAGGTCGGAGTTGTTAAATTCACAATAATCCATAACAGAGCACTGTTTTGGTTTGTTTCCAAAACAAAGCACTATTTTGATTTGCTTGTCTAGTGATATTCACAAACAAATGAAAGGCAACACTCTGAGGCCATCCTAAGCACTCTTTTTTTTTTTTTTTTTTTTTGATAACTCAGGTATCCTCAATTCGCTGATTTAAAGGGAAGTCAGGACTAATCCTGAGGGCCCTGAAGTTAACGACCGGGCAAACCTCCAGTGGCCCCAAGGGGTGACTCGAACTCGAGACCTGTAAATTTTATCCTCCAGACTTTACCATTCGGCCACTTGCCTTGGGGTTCTATCCTAAGCACTCTCTAATCTGCAATTCTCTTGTTTCTATCTCTTTATCTCTCTGAAAAGTTTTCCTCGAACCTAGGTTACTACCTTCAATCTTAATTTCTAAAGTGTGTGAATCTGCTTCTACGGTTTTAGATGTTCAGAAAAGTGCAATCTAAGGCCTGAGTAGCTGTTGAAGGGTGATCAATAGTGATGGGTGGTCGTCAGACTGGTGACTAATGACGGCGGTGCGGTGGTGGCTGGTGACACTGCAGTAGTGTAGAGGTAAGGAGGGTTGGTGGTTTAGTGGGTGAAGAGAGAGAGTTGACTGAGTTACTAGTAAACGATCTTAACTAATAATATATATATATACTTTTTTTTTTGTGCCAAATTGGGAATAAAGAAGTTGCAACTTGCAACTGCCATCATCATAGCATCGGGGATAATATTTTATTCACCTAGTTTGTTACGACTGAATCAAGATTCGGTGGTGGACAACCACAATTATAAAAGAATTCCGCCAAATTGAGGATAAACAGGTTGCAACTTCCAACTGCCACCATCTTTACACTGGGGATAATATTTTATCCCCACGAGCCAGTATCATAACCACGACCAATTCATAGACTAGCAAACTTTTGTAGGACAATCTACACTGTATTTAAATAGATTAAATTCTGTTGTGTACAAAACAACAACAAGATAATAGCAGCACTACAAATTGTTTGCCTTACGAACACACTAAGTGTTTATACTCTCTCTGACAAGAAAATAATGCAGCAAAATGAAGAGGAAGTTTGCAGAATTATGAAGGACGAAAATTAGAGTTACAAAATCCAAATGAGGGTGGTCCTATTTATAGATGTGAAGGTGGCTCTTGGTTTTGAATTGAACAGGTATCATACCTGTTGGGTTTTGAATTCAAACAGATTTGAATTAATTCAAACAGATAGTAAAACGGGAAGGGCCCTGTTTGGGTGTGCATTAATTCCAAAACAGTTTATTTCTGTTTGAAAACGGGAAGGGCTCTGTTTGGATGTACACTAATTCCAAAACAGTTTAATTTGAATTCTGGATTTTATTTTAATAAAAAATAAAATTAAATTCAAAAGTTTTTGGCCCAAAAAGATTAGAAGCCCAACCCAACCACACACCACGCACCCGCGCCCAGGCCAGCCCGCCCGACCGGCCGGACGGACGGCGGCGGCGCGCGCGCGTGTGGTGATTTTTGGGTCCAATGGGTCTAGCCCATTTTGCCCATAACCTCTCCCTCTAAAACACTTGGGTACCCCTTGGGGCACACCCCAAGTATCTCACCCTAAGCCTTATAAACCCTTTCAAAACCTCCCACCAAATCAATGTGGGACAAGCCAATTTACAACCTTAAGGAATTTCCACCAAAACTCCATTTCCATGGAGCACACTTTGGCTTCAATTTCCCATTCACTCGGTAATGGTTTTGAGCAACCAAATATACCACGTGAATCACAACGCGGCATAGAACGCGTTACCACTTTGACCCGAGTAAATTGACACTCGGGGCCCACCTAAAAAATAGACCAAACTTGAGGAAAAAATAACCATTTCCAACAACTTTATGATGTCACCTCTCAAAAGTCATGCAGTAAAAATTCATAATTTTATTTTATAATAAAAATTATGAATTTTTATAATGTATGTTATATTAATTTATGATATAAGTGATAAATAATAAATTTATAATGTGTATTTTAAAGTGAAAATTATACTTTTTTATTAACTAAAAAATCATGTCATTTTATAATTTAGGGTGAGGCTTCCCTCCGATTATTATTTGAAATAGAAGATCTATTTTGAGTTAGAATGGACCCATCTTGAATTTGTTTCGTTGATCTTAACTGTTTAATTTTTAGAGTTTTTCAACTAAATCATCCATTCAAGAAATAAAGTTGGTTGAACATTAGTAGCTATATATTTAGGTCATATTTACCTTAACAAAATGGATGGTCTATTTTTGAAAATATATTTACCATCTACCTTTTAAAAATAAATAAATAAATATGATCTAAATATATGACTACCGATATCCAATTAACTTGATTATTTTCATAGACAATATATTTGAAAGACAATAAATATTAAACCGTTCGAATCAACAAAATGGACTTGAGGTGGACCCAAAATGACACAAACTAAACCCTCTAGTCCACATATAGTGGATAGGAGGGAAGCCAAATCATATACTTCAATGTTACAAAATTTTGTAATATTATGGACATATCATATACATATTTTTAGATATGCATATAAAAGTATATTTTCAGTATGTTTAGGATTGATTTTTTTAATAATTTTTTTTGTGTTTTTTTTTTGTCTTTTTTAGTAAACATTTTTTTAATATATATATATATATATATATTATACTTTTAACTTCTATTCAAACTTACAAAAAAAAATAAAAATAAAAAAAGAATACCAACAAAGATAAAAGAAAATCAAAAACAATTTTTTGACTTTTTTGACTTTTTTTTTCGACAGTGATTTGTTTTCAATTTGTTTTTGTTTTTTATTTTTAAACTTATTAGATCCTTTTACGCATTTTCTCACCTTACCAAGTCCCAGCTTGTCTGTTCATCAAAAAAAAAAAAAAAAAAAGTCTCAACTTGTCTGCAAGTGTAACATCGTAACTTCCTCTGTTTGACTGTTCATCAAAAAAAAAAAAAAAAAAAGTCTCAACTTGTCTGCAAGTGTAACATCTTAACTCCTTCTGTTAACTCTCCCTCTCTACCTCTCTCTAGACTATATATATACTTCTATGAGGGATAAAGATTGTATAGTCATCAACCAAAAAAGAAAACAAAATGGCTTTGATTTCCAAAAAATTCATGACCATGCTCTTTCTTGTAGCAACACTACATTTTATTTCACTCTCTTCCTCTATCAAGTTCCTAGCACATGCACGGTAACTTTTCTTCTATTATTATTATTATTATTTCATTTTTTTGGTTTTTATTTCTCTTACATATATAAATGAAGCTATACAAAATTTATTTAAAATATAATAAAATATATATTTGTTATTTGTTTGCAATTTGCAGTGAGCGACAATTGCTTCTTATCGAAAAGATATGGGGTACTTACGTGTAGGTCCTAATAAGTGAACTTATTGTCTAATAGGTCCTATGAAAAAAAATTGTCATAAAAAAATGTGACTAATTGTAAGTTTTAGCGACAATTTATAAAAATTATGATAAAAAAAAGTCATTAATTGTCAATTTTTAGCGACATATATAAAAAATTGTCACAAAAAAATTATTTTTAGCGACAATTTTACTAAGACTTATTTTCAATAGGACTTGATGGGAATTAAGTCCAACTATTATGACCTATTGGTAGTTTATCCAAAAGATATTTACAAACCCAGAAATATTCAACATTTTGAAGAAAGGAGCTGTCAACATGGCGATGCATCGGGCGTTTAAAATGACAGAAGATTGTTGGGTTGGTGGACCCTCATAAGTATTGTTCACTCAATTTTACTGTTCACTTAAACACTGGGGGTACTTTCGTAATTCCTATGTGTTTCTGTGTAACCCTAATTCTATAGTTATAAATAGATGTGGGGATGCTCTTTTAGGTTAAGAGTATTTTTCTGATTATGGTGAAAACCGCAGCAGCCATGGACTGAACCATATTCTGAGATGAACCACCCATAGTTCTAAATATAGGCTGGTACGTATCGTACCGGCCGATTGGTACCAAAAAATTAGACCACCGGTTCGGATCTAGACCGGTATAGCGGGGAGAATGAAATTCGCAGCCGTAGCGGCCGAGTCCCGGTACGTAGCAGCCTGAATCCGATACACAAGGCGATACAGGCCGGTTGTCGCCGGTACGGATGAAAATCAGCGCAGAAAACTGCTCGTGGCTCCGATGTTATTTTTGGTTTTGGATTGCTAGTCTTCGCTAAAGTGAGAGTGCAACTATGAGGTTCATGAGGAGGTCGTGCTGTCCTTCAGCGACTTCCGGCGTGTTTCAGTATGCTTTTCTGGTCGTGCGCCGTTGAGCAAAGCTTTGAGGCTACAAGAAGCTAGGTATGATACAGCACATGGGGTGCAGTATATATCTTTTATTTTATATTTTATATAAATGTATATTCATAGTTTTGGGCCAAGACATTTTGCTGAAGACGGTGGGTTGTTTTGAGTAATCTTGGGCCCATATGTTTCTTTAACCAACTCATGGGTCTAGTTGGTGTACTGTTGTGGATTTATTTTAAATTGTAAGTAATTAAAATTTATAATTGAGGCTAAAATAAATATATATTATTTAGTTAAAAATGAGTCAAAAGTATTCATACATATCAAAATTTTGATTAAAATGTGATAAATTAAGGCTAAAAGAGTCAAAAAAAAATGCATAAAATTGAGTTTTAAAGGATTGCTAATGATTTTTAAAATTTCACGGTCGTGTCACCTGATTCCCGATACGTACCGGCCGATACTACCAATACCTATACTCCGCGATTGTACCGTTACGTTACCCGATACCGCGATTTAGAACTATGGAACCACATAAATCCTTGTATTCTTGTGTGTATAATTTGTTTGAATCGTTAATTCTTTTTTTATTTTTTATTTTGTGTCTCACCGATCTTACTTAGGAAATGTCAATTCCTAACCAGATGCTATCGTCAAAAACTATGGAAACAATGCGCTAAACGGTTTTAAAGCCGATGAGAGCACAGCCAAGAAGTTCCGTGATTTTCAAAATAAAATATGCAGGATAGAAAACGAAACGTGTGGATCTATCTATTAATAGAATTTCAAAACGAAATGCTCCAGACAGCTAAGGACACATGTGGAATTAGCAGCTTCTGTGTGCACGGCCTGCAATGCTTACCGTGCACCCATAATTCGCAGCAGCCATCACTGGGGTCTTGTGATCCCTACTGTGTGCTCTTCCAACTGCCCGATAGTAATAACTTGCAATGTCAGCAACCGTGCGGTTTGCCCACACAGATTAACGGTGTTGGCGTTGGTGCTCATGGGTTTGTCGGCTTCGGGGTGGTTGGCCTGCTAGTTGTGCTCCTTGCAATCACGGCTTATTAAGTGAGTGTTTGGAATGTTGTTAAAAAAATAATATCTATTCAATTTTTTAAAAGGATAAATTACATTTACACTCCTAAGGTTTGAATTCAATAAATATCACCTCTTGATATTTGGAAAATTACATCAATTCCCCTATCATTGTAATTATTTGGAAGAAATGAAAATATTGAACTTATACACTCTCTCTTTTCTTGTTTTACTTTACTTCCTCTGTTTTTTTTTTTTTTCCAATGTAATTTTTCTATTTTTTTTTCACTATAAGTAGTTGCTTTTTATATAAGTAAAGAATTTGTGAAATAAGACTATTAACACAATGTGAGAATATAATATAGGTTATAGTATACATAGCTAATTATATTTGCTCTTATTCTTGTCATATTTAATGGACATAAATATTCAAAAACAAAAATAGAAGAGTCAAATAATATAGGTTATAGTATACATAGCTAATGAATGAAAATAGTTTTTTTCTTTTTATAAAAAGGGAATTTTTTTTTTTTTTTTTTTTTTTTTTTGAGGTATTTGGTCGGAGGTTTCATTCTAAAATTTTATTTGAGCTTAGGTACTATGCAACTATTTTCAACCCGTTATATCCTATTTCTTTGCTCGACCACAGGCTGATAAGAGCCCGTTCCACACCAAAAAGAAAAAAATGGAGTAATTTGGCTAAGGAAGAATAGAAAACCATCAAGCATCCAATCAATGAGAAGATGAAGTTATAATAGTACTTGTGAAACAAATTTTCACCTCAAGCTTTTAAAGCCGAGTGTTGTCTTTCACAAAGCAATTGTGTTTATTCCGTTTAGTTTGATTTTTCAGAATCTAATTTTAAACAAGTTTTGATTTTTTTCTAGAGCATTTTTTTAATATTTTTATTAATTTTTAAATGCACCTAATTTATATACATCAAAAAAGTAAAAAAAATAAAACTACAAAAAGTTTATCAAAAATAAATCAAAACTCGAACGAAAATCCGTGTGTTTTTGTTAAGATTTTCCCTTGTTTTATTAAATTTTATTTTTCATATTTTAGTCAATTTATTTTTAAATTTTGTAGATGTATCTGATGTTGATATATTTAAAAAGAAAGAAATTGTAAAAAAAAAAAAAAGAGTGATGCACTAATAAATCCCAAAATATGATTTTGTGAACTGTTTACTCTTTTTTTCTTATGAACCCAAAGGTTTCGTTAAAGTGAAATTACACAGAAGTGTAGTCACTTACATGTTTGGGTTTAATTTTTGGGGATAAAAGTAGGTTTCTTTAAATATGAAATTACACATTTGAGCAACCCGTACTATAAAGGTTTTGAATTTTCCTCTTTATGAAACAAATCTCATATTACGAACAAAAACAGAACACTCCAATATAACACTCTAATGTAACACACTACAAAACTCCTTAGTGTACTTTTTCCAAATGTAACACTCCAATATAACACATACAAAAAAAATTATTATATTTTTCCAAACGTAACTCTCCAATCAATATAATACCAAAAGCAACATTCCATTATAAGACGTACAAAAACACTAAAAAATTTCTTAGTGTATTTTTTCTAAACGTAACCCTCACAGTTTGAAATTATATATATGTCCAAAACTTACTAAGGAATTTTTGTATTCCTTTTGGAATAGTTTCAAAAATCCCGCATCCTTTTTTTGGAGTGTTAAGTTTGAAAAAAAAAATATATTAAAGAGTTTTTTTGTGTGTTACATTAGAGTGTTACATTAAGGAATTTTTTGGAGTATTATATTGGAGTGTTACGTTTGAGTATTACATTAGAGTGTGCACAATTTGCAATTATGCATTTGCCCAAAGCTTACTAAAGAGTTTCTATATTGCTTTTGAAATGTTTTAAAAATCTCATATCCTTTTGTATCCTAGAGTGTGCACAAAAATCTCATATCTCATATCATTTTTGTATTCCTTTTAAAATGTTTTTCAAATAAAAAGATTCTCAAATAAAAATGCATTCCAAAATTGATTATCATAGATTATGTATCTTACAATTCTAGCGCAAAAGAAGAGAGAGAGAAAAAATAAAAATAAAAAAGAAGAAGAAGAAAAAGAAACATAATAGAAATAATGGTATAAATGTAAATCCAATTTCTAAATAATAGATTAAATCCAATTTTCAAATAATAGATTAAATCTATTTTTCTAAAATTAATAGGACTAATTGGGGGGTGTTTAACAATATGATTCAGTACTTAAAACTGAATGTATTAAGTGGTAATCAATTAAGTCTGTTTGATAATCACAATTGACATCACTTAAAAACTTAAGTATCTCTTAAAATGCACGCTAAAACTTAAAAAAAATTAAATCATATGAAACTTATTTAATTCTGACTGAATTTATAAATATTAAATATAAACATCAAAATACACTATTATAAACCCATTACCACCACCATCATGTCACCACTTAAGTCTGTTTGATAATCACAATCGACATCGCTTAAAAACTTAAGTATCTCTTAAAAGGCACGCTAAAACTTAAAAAAAAATTAAATCATATGAAACTTATTTAATTTTGACTGAATTTATAAATATTAAATATAAACATCAAAATACACTATTATAAACCCATTACCACCACCATCATGTCACCACTTAAGTCTGTTTGATAATCACAATCGACATCGCTTAAAAACTTAAGTATCTCTTAAAATGCACGCTAAAACTTAAAAAAAAATTAAATCATATGAAACTTATTTAATTCTGACTGAATTTATAAATATTAAACATAAACATCAAAATACACTATTACAAACCCATTACCACCACCATCATACCACCACTGGTGCCATCACCACCACCACCACAACGATCACTACTGCTATCGCTATCACTACCACTACCACCACAACATGTTACCGCCACCACTACCACCGCCATCAACATCGCTACTGCCGCCGCCACCACCACTACAGTCATCATCATACCATCACCACTACCATTACCACCATCATTACAATATAAAAATTAAAATATATAATTTAAAAATAATAAATTTCAAATTTAATATTATACATATCAAACAATTTATTTAGTTCAGCATTTAAATTTTTATCAAATTGTTTTTTAACTTAATAAAATCAACATTTAATTCTTAATACTTAATTTTCAGTGTTTCAGCCTTCAGTTTTCAATTTTTAGCTTTATCAAACAGCACATTGGTCTATACAAAATTCTTGAGATCACTGCTGGAAAATCCATTTTCAAACGCCGCTAGAAGTACTAAAAATATCGCTAATTCTTTTTGTGACGTTTAGTACCAAACGCCGATGACGTGGCCGTCGCTATAACTTTATGACGTTTGGAAAACGTCGTTATATTAGTATAGGCGGCGTTTTTAAAAACGCCGCCAAATGTCCTACTAACTGTACTATGACGTCACTATGACCTTTAGCGACGTTTTTGAAAACGCCGTCATAGACATTTATACATTTTAAAAATTTAGCCGTTGGGGTGGGATATAGTGACTTTTTTTAAACGCCGCCATAGCCTTTTTTTTTAATTTTTTAATTTTGTTAATTTTATATGGTTGAACAAAAAAAATACCTGTCAAACAATTATTAAGAACTAATAATTGATGTTTATTAAAATAATAAATAAACTAAGCTTGAAAACAAAATTAAAAATAAGAAACAATGCCTTGCATACCTAAGAATAGCAACAATTCAGACTTTAAATACATCAATTAAAATCAAAATGGTCAAGAAGTTTAATTTGCCCAAAAAAATTAAAAAGGAATAGAAAGCACACTAATATGGATTGATCTAATACCCAGTAAAGAATTTTAGGGTTTTTATTTTTATTTTTTATACCTAACATCGCTCAATCTAAAATGAAGATAGATCTCACATAAAACAATGGTGGGTTGTCTGCGATTGACAAGTCAATTGGCCATTGGTGGTGTGGTTCAGTTGCTATTTTCCCGCTAACCCACCAACTCCATGCCGAAAAAGAGCACAAACACATTGCTCAGTTGGAAAATGTAATGACCTAATTTTCTCAAATTATCACAACAAAGAAAGCAACGTAATAATATGAACACAAGCAAAATTAAAAGAAAATCTATTATATGTCAGGGCATAATACAATTCAGCCAATTCAATTAAACAAAATGAAACAAGCAACTGTCAAAAACTTTGATATGGGAAATGACTATTGATTTGTCATCTTCACCTTCAAAAATTGAATCATATATCTGAAACACACTTCAGCTGCCCAATCTCCCCGGTGAGATTGATTGACCCCATCATCCATTTTAGCTGAAGTGAGAATGTGTTTCAACCAATAATAATATGAAACACAGACAGGGCAATTCACCGTTTCTTTTTTTTTTTTTAATGACAATACAGTTTGATCACTGAATCAACACCCACAGTGAATAACCATGGTTGCCTAGGATGGAACTTGCAGTCCATTACTCCTGTAAAAGGCAAAATGAATCAGAGAAGCCACCAAAAATATTATCAACCCAAATATTAGTAAGATACACTCTGGACATTTATATTTAGAGATTTCAGTATCTATATTCACAAGGGCGCATTCTATGTTGCATGTCATATTATTATTTCCACACAAATAGTGTACCTTTTGCGAGTAAAATCAATAGTAGAAGGTGCCAAAAGCAAGGACCTGGGTTATCAGTAGGGAGAGGCTAGTTCGATCCCAGCCAGCCCTACCACATCGCAATGAACCAAAAACAAAACTGGCAATACATAACTACTATTTTTGTAACTGAGAATCGATTGGAATACAATCATGCAATGAGTCAACAGTAAAGCTCTGCCAGGAGCTTAACAACCTGCCTCCCACGAGGTCAACTTTTTTTTTCAAGTACAATTAGGCCAACTTAAGAAAGGAATCAGGGTTGGACAAGGAAGAAGCTAGCCCACTACTCCCATCAAATCAAGATTCCACAGAGAGAACCATCTCCGGAATACATCAAAACTAGAACTAGACTTGGTAGCATGCATATAATAGAAAGCACACTAATATGGATTAGAAATAATATCACGCGTCGAGCCTACCACATCACATCGATAAACAAATGTTACTTCGGTGGTTTTTTTCATAATTCAGGCAGCAATACTTATATCACATATCAATAAAAATAGCAACGTAGGTGTCATTTCAGAATGTAGCATAACATAAAAGGAAAGTATTTTCCCCTCTCTGTAGACAGTGAGGCCAAATGAAGCCCAAGCTTACTCATATAAATTCCAAGGCACAAATAGAAAAAATGCACAAAATTTAGTTATTGGGCCCTAACAGTGTTGAATGGGATACAAAGCACAAAATACAAAGAACACACATCACACCTTGACCTGCAAGTAAAATTTATTAAGATTCCTCACTATTTTCAATTTTCAAGAGCGAGGTATGACTTCTTATTAACCAAAACTTCCATCTTGCATTACATATATTAGTCTCTATATGTCCAATGTGCTCAACAGTTCTTAAACCAAGCTACAAAAATGAGAAAAGAGGTATCTGAGAAATTCCTAGTTGGGATACAGGAAAATATGAAACTTTGGAGAGGGAGAGAGAGGAAATGTTGGCCAAATTAGGTGATGCCCAATCTGTATCAAAATGAAATACAAGAATACAAGACCAACCGTATGCATTAAAACAAACTACAAAATTATCAAAAGTATTACCTTAATGAGGGAAAGAGCACTGTAGCCATTTTAGGATCAAGAAAGCAAAAGGGACTCTAAAAAAAAAATCTCAAATCTTCTCTCATCAAATCCTGCAACTTCAGACACAGAAAGTTGAACAAAAGTCAGCACTTGAATTGTCAACTGCACTTCTCAAGGTTTAAAGTTGATTGAAAGAATGGATATCATTTACCAATGTGTTGCAACAACCTTTTTCTTGTCCTCCCAAGTGGGCTTCCATTTAAGTTTAGTTGATTGAAAGAATGGATATCATTTACCAATATCCTGTTTTTCTTGTAGTGACTTCTACAATTACGTTTCCCATCCTTAGGGTTTCTGTAATCACCTGTTATAATTATTCAATTAACAATTAACATTTTTTCAGGACAAAGGAACCAAAAAAAAAAAAGACAATGAAGCTGGTAAAACTTTGGACTATTAAGGATAGTTATTATGATCTTAGTTTATCAGGTAAAATAATTCATACAAAATTATGTTATTGGGTTCCTTGTAAAATTATTAGCTAAAAGCCAGTAAACTAGAAATGCTACTTATTTAGAAAAATTACTCAAAAAAATTATCAAAATTTAAAATGTATAAATTTAAAATTCATTAGAACACATCACATCATTCATCAAAAAAAATTAAATTTGCACCATCCACGTAAATTCTTTTTAATATTTCTGATTACAAGAATAAGCATCAAGAGAAACTAGAGAAATAACACTCATTTTTCTTTTGGGAAGAGAGAGAGAGAGCAAACATTTTTTTTCTTCATCTTGGATGTATATGGGGTGATCATCTCTCCAATCCTCCATAGATTGTTGGAGATACTTGTGCATGTCTTAGGTGATCTGAGCTTTGAGATGTGAGGATTTGAAGAAAGACCCTATGAGGCCATGAATTCTCCTTTGCAAGCTTCCAGTGATGAGCAATATAGAAGACTTACCCATCAACTCAGTGAGAGATTTGGGGTATTACCAAAATACCCTCGCCAGTATGGTTTTTAACAAAAATGCATTAATAATGCATGAGGGTAATATGATAAATTTATAATTTTATAAGTGATGTAATACTGTATAATAATAATTTTCAAAAAAGCAAAAAAGTTGCTTATTTAGTACTTCTCAAATAATTTTGTAAATAAGTCAAAAAGTAAAGAAATAAGTCAAAAAATTACTTATTTCTATCTTCACAAAACAATCTCTGAAACGTTATCTCATATAATGATGACAATGGTGGATCAAAAATGTAAACAAAAGAAAAAAAAAATTGATAAGTTAAGGATCATAAATAAGGATTGTTAAACAATCTTGCATACCTTTTTTGTTTTTCTTATTATAGAATGAATCACAATTTTATATATATATTGTAACGCCCTCAAAATAAACCCATAATAACCATAACATTAACATGCATTTATAAAAGAAAAAGAATCATTTGAGTTAGTCATCAGAGTATTCTTATTGACAGACTTTACTTGTAACATCCTGCAACATCAAAATAAATGCCCTAAGGGCTTACATCTTTCCAAGCTAACGCTTGGACACAAAAAGGATGAGTACTAACTCATTTACAAGTTAAGCCCTAGGCTTGAACGTTTACATGAAATCCCAAAAATAACAAAATAAAACATATAACTAAAGACAAGTCTTCAACATCCCAAACATCAAATCCTTCCAGGCTAAGTCCGTGGAGGTAGCTTATCACCTGAACCTGAAAATGATGTTCCCATAAAGGGTGAGCCACAGCCCAGTAGAAAAATACTAAACCAAATATAAGCATTGAATAAAGCTATAGCATTCAGTAGATGGTTAATCAAGATAATCAATTTTATTATTAAACAGTCTCATGACACTAATGTCTAAGACACATTTCACTTTCCATTATTATCAACATGGCTCAGAACCTGGCCAAACTTACAACAGTGAATTATATATCATAATCACATTTCTTCCAATATCAACAAAACAAATGAGACTCATGCTCATATCAAAACACTTCATACTTCCCATTTGATACACATTTTAGTGCTGTATCAATAATCATGTAAAAACACTTCAATATAATAAGCACACATAAAAATGGTGCTAATGGAGTCCATCCCCTATCTCCTCCCAAACAAAAATCCGGTTTAGAGGTCCATCCCCTATCTTCCCCTAAACCGTGGAGTACATCCCCTATCTCCTCCCACACAATATGCAAATGCAATGCATCACCCAATACACGTATTTTCAGTATTAATTCAATAGTCAAATTAATGACTTAACCAATGTGATTAGTTTCAGTTATTCCTAATCCAAATGCAATGTCTACAACAATCACGACTATCCTCCACCGATAGCCCAAAACAGTTATTTCTAGACTGGAAATAAATATATCAACAATTTAATAGGTGAGTGATTTAAATCATCCAACTACACCAATTAATCTATGAATTCATCAATTTCATGAATTTAACCAAATTCCCCAATTCCCTTAAATTAATTTTACAAATTAATTAATTAATACAACTAGGGTTTTTCCCAAAATTATCTAAGTGACCTCAACATCTTAAAATACCAAAACTTAGAACAAAGCTTATAGAATAGAGTAGGAAATCCCTACCTTGAAGATCACAACTAAAATAGAGAAGATGGAGATGATGACCCAAAATCCAAAGTGCTCCAAATCCTCTCTTTTTCAGATTAAAAGAAAGATCTCGTGAAGCTCTACCTTTCTTCCAAAAGAACTAGGGTAGAAGACCACCGGAAATAGATCAAATCTTGGAGAGAAGGTAAGAGTAGAGAGAGAGACTCTCAAGGGGCGGTTTTTAAAAGTTAAGAGATGAAAAGGTAGGTCAAAAAGTGATCAGAAAAGTGAAATCACGGACTGATGTAGTCGACTCTACGCTCGAGCGTAGAAAGCCCCGCTCGAGCGTAAGACACAGAATCATGCTCGAGCGTGAAGAAAGCCGCTCGAGCGTCGATTGCACCCTTACAGAAGTTTTGCAGGCGCTGCACCCGCTCGAGCGTCAAACTCCCCGCTCGAGCGGAGGAGCAAAAACAAGGGATCACGCTCGAGCGTAAAAACTACCGCTCGAGCGGAAGAACTGCAGAGCAAAATACTGGGAGATGGAAAATCCCGCTCGAGCGTTAAAACTCCCGCTCGAGCGGAGAAGCAACAACGAAGGGCCCGCTCGAGCGTTAAAACCTTCGCTCGAGCGTGAAGGCCAAAATCTGGGCATCACCTATTGGCATCAACAATCAACCAACCTGTAACAGACCCGCCCAACACAACCTATAATTCAAATACTAAGAGATTAAAGGACAACAACAACCAATAAGTAATGACAGGATCCACGGAACCTAAGTCCGGATACAATAATCTAAAGAGAAAAGACCGGGGTCGCTATAACCTCCCCCCCTTAAAAGAATTTCGTCCCCGAAATTAAGCACAAGGTTTTAAAAAAAACAAGTTTTCTCAAATTCCAACAATATGTTAACTCAATAATAAACAACTTGACCCAACACCGGCCATTCCATCTCTCAACTAAGAGGCATGCCACAATATGCAAAACAAACATATATTTCAACCTGCATTAACACTATGCAATTTTCTTTCAATTTCAACAATTTTCAATATATTCAATATATACAATGTTCCATTAAACTTCCATTTCGAGGTAAGTTCCAAAATATTTCCATTAACCAAAACATTCTAAATGTTTTACAGCTTAAGACATATATAAAAAGCTTTAAGGTTTGACAATATTACAAAATCTAACTACAAGATTACAAATCATTAAACATGTCCGGATATTTCTCGCGGACTTCCAACTCACGTTCCCATGTGGCTTCCTCCACCCTGTGATGTTTCCACAAAACTTTCACCAAAGGAATGGTCTTGCCTCGCAAGACTTGATCCCGCTTATCCAAGACCCTAACCGGTCTCTCTTCATACGAGACATCCTCATCAACTACTAAATCGGTCCAATCCAATACATGTGATGGATCCGGCTCATACTTCCGAAGCATACTCACATGAAACACGTCATGTACTCCGGACAACTGCGGCGGCAAAGCTAAACGATAAGCAGTCTCGCCAATCCTCTCAAGGATCTCAAAAGGACCAATGAATCGAGGGGACAACTTCCCGTTCTTCCCAAACCTCATCAATCCCCGTCTTGGTGATATCTTCAAAAAGACGTGATCACTCACCTCAAACACCAAAGGTCTTCTCCTACGGTCGGCGTAAGATTTCTGACGACTCTGGGCTGTAACAAGCCTCTTACGGATAAGCTCAACCTTCTCCGTCGTTTCCCTCACTAACTCCGGACCCAACAGAGGTGCATCACCCACCTCGGCCCAACAAACAGGAGACCTACATGGTCGGCCGTATAAGGCCTCAAACGGTGCCATACCGGTACTAGACTGGAAGCTGTTGTTGTAGGCAAACTCCACCAAAGGCAAGTGCCTCTCCCACGACCCACCAAAGTCAAGAACACAACCCCGAAGCATATCCTCAAGGATCTGAATAGTACGCTCGGACTGCCCGTCAGTCTGAGGATGATAAGCTGTGCTAAAGGTCAACTTAGTGCCTAAGGCACTCTGCAAGCTCTGCCACAACCTGGCAGTAAAACGAGGATCTCTATCTGAAACGATCGTCACTGGAACCCCGTGTAACCTCACTATGTCCCGAATATATAAATCGGCCAGATGATCAACTGAATCTTTAACACGCATAGGAATAAAATGCGCCGACTTAGTCAACCGGTCCACAACTACCCAAATAGCATCACTACCCCGTTGAGTCCTCGGAAGACCCACAACGAAGTCCATAGTGACATGTTCCCACTTCCACTCGGCAATAGGCAAGGGTTGCAACAAACCCGCTGGCCTCTGATGTTCGGCCTTCACTTGCTGACAAGTAAGGCACTTAGATACGAAAGCTGCCACATCTCTCTTCATACCCCGCCACCAAAACTGGCGACCCAAATCCCGATACATCTTAGTAACTCCCGGATGCACCGCAAGGCGTGAATGATGAAACTCTCGGAGTACCTCCTCTCGATGAGACTCCGGCACAAATAGACGGTCTCGGTATCTCACACTCAGGTCGGGATACACCGTCAAACCTTTCTCAACCTTCCCACCAGAAATCTTCTCACGGAGGGATTCTATCTCAAGGTCGCCCCTCTGAGCCTCTAACACTCGAGTCACAAGTGTAGGTTGTGCAACAACAGAAAACAAGGCCGCAGCCTCAATGGATTTGCCCAGAAGCAAATCAAACTCTCCAAGTGCACCTAACATCTCCCACTCTCGGATGGCTATACTAGCTATTTCACCAACAGGTTTCCTGCTAAGGGCGTCGGCCACCACATTGGCCTTTCCCGGATGATAATGCAATTCAAAGTCATAATCCTCTATGAACTCCATCCACCTCCTCTGCCTCAAGTTCAAGTCTTTCTGTGTAAACAAATATTTCAGACTCTTATGATCCGAGAATACCTCAAATCTCTCACCATAAAGATAATGCCTCCAAACCTTCAAGGCAAATATCACAGCTGCTAACTCTAGATCATGCGTAGGGTAATTCTGCTCGTGAATTTTCAACTGACGTGAACCATAGGCAACTACTTTCCCTTCTTGCATTAATACACAACCCAGACCCTCTCGTGAGGCGTCACAATAGACTGCATAACCCAACCCTCTCTCTGGAATAATCAATACTGGAGCGGTAGTCAGTCTAACTTTCAACTCCTGAAACGACTTTTCACAAGTCTCACTCCATACAAATTTAACTCCCTTCCGAGTCAGTCTAGTCAACGGTGATGCTAACCTGGAGAAGTCTTTCACAAACCGACGGTAATACCCAGCTAACCCCAGGAAACTGCGGATCTCAAACACACTCTTAGGCTGTGCCCAATCTTGCACTGCCTCTACCTTGGATGTATCAACAGACACTCCTTCACCGGATACCACATGGCCTAAGAATTTGACTTCTCTCAGCCAGAACTCACACTTCCCAAACTTAGCATACAGCCTATGGGCTCTAAGTAACTCAAGCACCACCCTCAAGTGTGCCTCGTGCTCCTCCTCAGAAGGCGAATAGATAAGGATGTCGTCCACAAAAACGACTACAAACTGATCCAAGAATTCCCGGAAGATCCGGTTCATCAAGTCCATAAAGACTGCCGGTGCATTGGTGAGCCCGAATGGCATTACCAAAAACTCATAATGGCCATACCGCGTACGGAATGCCGTCTTCGGAATATCCTCTTCCCTGACCCTCAACTGGTGGTAACCCGATCTCAAATCTATCTTTGAGAAACAACGGGAACCCTTCAACTGGTCAAACAGGTCATCGATACGAGGCATAGGGTACTTATTCTTAACCGTAGCCCGATTCAATTTCCGATAATCTATGCAAAGTCTCAAAGCACCACCTTTCTTTTTAACAAAGAGGGCCGGTGCTCCCCACGGCGAAACACTAGGGCGTATAAAACCCTTGTCTAGTAACTCCTGGAGTTGGATCTTCAACTCAACTAACTCGGCTGGGGCAAAACGATAAGGTGACATAGAAATCGGCGCCGTGCCGGGCATTAGGTCAATAGAGAATTCAATCTCTCGATGCGGTGGCAAACCAACAAGATCCTCGGGAAAGACGTCCGAGTACTCACAAACCACCCTTGGCAACACAACCTGGGTCTCATCATCCTCACTAATCAAAAGGTTAGCAAGTAGCCCACTAAGCTCACTCCTTCCTCGTCGAACATACCCCGGTGGCAACACATCACCAACCCGGTCCCCCAGAAAATGAAAATACTCTCCGCTCACGGTACAACAGGTGACCCTCTGGCGGTAGCAATCAATAACTGCCCGGTATGACGATAACCAGTCCATACCCAAAATAACATCGAAACCTCTCATAGGCATAACTACAAAAGAAAATGGGATTCTATGGTAATCAACCTCTATATCACAACCCCTAACACCGTGTTTCAAAATCAATTCACCCCCAAGAGGCGACACTACACAAATAGGAGATGCCAACTGTGCTAACTCCAACTCCAAAACAGATGCAAATGCAGCAGACACAAAGGAATGAGATGCACCCGTATCAATCAAAACATTAGCAACCGAGTTGCAAAACAAGAAAGTACCTCTCACAACAGATGGAGCCGGTACAAGATCCTGCGCGGTAACAGCATACACGCGTCCAGATGACCTCTGATCAACCTGCTCACCCCTAGGAGCATAAGATTGCTGCACCGACTGAGACGATGAAGCCCCCTGATTAGCCCTCGAGGCCTGACCCGACTGAGCTGGCTGTTGACCCTGAATCTGCCTCAAACCAGATGCACCAGGTGTGCCACCCAACTGGGGGCAATACCTCTTCATATGCCCTGGCTGACCACACTGATAACACGAGAGTGGCTGACCTCTACCCTGACTCTGGCTCTGAGATCGAGCCGAAGAAGATGCTGCTCTCTGAACTCCTCCCCTCTGAGGACAAACTGGAGACTTGTGGCCCAACTGGCCACACTTGAAACAGGTAATGTCTCCCTGACTGCCTTTCCCCGAACTAGCACTCGGTACAGGAAAAGTCGATCTCGAAAAGCTACCATGAGACTGCTGGGGATTAAAACCCTTCTGTCTCCTACCATCACTCTGACTATCCTGACTCCTCTTGGAGCCCTTCTGCCCTTCCTCCTCCTCTTGCATCATGATCTCCATATGGGCTGCAGCATCAACCATACGCCCATAATCCCGAATCATAGTTCCCCCAACTCTCAGCTTGAGGCCACGCCTCAACTTCTTCTCAAACTCAATACAGCGGCGTTCCTCAGACGCCACTAACTCAGGTGCAAACCTGGACAAGCTAGTAAATGCAGCCTCAAACTCGGCCACAGAAGAACTCGACTGCTTAAGCTGACAAAACTGGTCTCGCAGCTTCTCCCTAACTGCCGGAGATAAAAACTTCTCCTGGAAAGCATTCACAAAAGCCTCCCACGTACCTCCTATACGCCCCTTAGTAAACTTCCACCACTGACCCGCATCCCCCTTCAACTGGAAAGATGCCAAGGTCACTTTCAACCCCTCGTCTTCGATGCCCAGCATCTCAAACGTCTTCGTTGTCTGTTCGAGCCATTCATCTGCCTTAAGCGGCTCTTTAGGATCACCCACAAATTCATCCGGATTAGACCGGAAGAACTCCCTCTTCAGAAAGGAAGGTCCTGCATCCGCAATAACAGCTTGCGCTTGATTCTCAGCTCTGAGAATGCCTACTGACTCCCTGAATGCCCCCGCTATCTCTCGAGCTAAAGCGCCCAAAGCCTGCTGGCCTACTGGCTCGGCCACATTGGCCTGGCCAATTCCCTCCTGAACTATCGGAATCTCCTCTGGCACAGGCACCTCCTGCCTACCCGGCCTACCACGCCTACCGCGTCCTCGTCCTCGTCCTGACATCCTAATAAAGGAAACAAAGACATTAGCACATTAATAAATGTGCCAAAGCTAAACACTCGCGTCCTAATACAATGGACAACAATAATTCATTCCACGTAAGCACATAATCACATAAGCACCTACGAATTTCATTCCCGGATAACGATAGTCCCAATGCGTTACTATAGTTCCGGTTGGAAGCAGCAGTGATCAAGTGCCTTTCCAACAAGACTACTAGAAACTCAAGGGTCAAATCACCATCCTAGAAACTACATTCCATACCCACATAGTCACATAAACATGTTATCACGTAAGCATATAACATTACACTAAGTCTCTATCAAACGAGACGAACCCATTGTGATACTAATCACTTCCCACGTACCCAAAGTATTCAAACCCGGTACGCTCTGATACCAAGTTGTAACGCCCTCAAAATAAACCCATAATAACCATAACATTAACATGCATTTATAAAAGAAAAAAGAATCATTTGAGTTAGTCATCAGAGTATTCTTATTGACAGACTTTACTTGTAACATCCTGCAACATCAAAATAAATGCCCTAAGGGCTTACATCTTTCCAAGCTAACGCTTGGACACAAAAAGGATGAGTACTAACTCATTTACAAGTTAAGCCCTAGGCTTGAACGTTTACATGAAATCCCAAAAATAACAAAATAAAACATATAACTAAAGACAAGTCTTCAACATCCCAAACATCAAATCCTTCCAGGCTAAGTCCGTGGAGGTAGCTTATCACCTGAACCTGAAAATGATGTTCCCATAAAGGGTGAGCCACAGCCCAGTAGAAAAATACTAAACCAAATATAAGCATTGAATAAAGCTATAGCATTCAGTAGATGGTTAATCAAGATAATCAATTTTATTATTAAACAGTCTCATGACACTAATGTCTAAGACACATTTCACTTTCCATTATTATCAACATGGCTCAGAACCTGGCCAAACTTACAACAGTGAATTATATATCATAATCACATTTCTTCCAATATCAACAAAACAAATGAGACTCATGCTCATATCAAAACACTTCATACTTCCCATTTGATACACATTTTAGTGCTGTATCAATAATCATGTAAAAACACTTCAATATAATAAGCACACATAAAAATGGTGCTAATGGAGTCCATCCCCTATCTCCTCCCAAACAAAAATCCGGTTTAGAGGTCCATCCCCTATCTTCCCCTAAACCGTGGAGTACATCCCCTATCTCCTCCCACACAATATGCAAATGCAATGCATCACCCAATACACGTATTTTCAGTATTAATTCAATAGTCAAATTAATGACTTAACCAATGTGATTAGTTTCAGTTATTCCTAATCCACATGCAATGTCTACAACAATCACGACTATCCTCCACCGATAGCCCAAAACAGTTATTTCTAGACTGGAAATAAATATATCAACAATTTAATAGGTGAGTGATTTAAATCATCCAACTACACCAATTAATCTATAAATTCATCAATTTCATGAATTTAACCAAATTCCCCAATTCCCTTAAATTAATTTTACAAATTAATTAATTAATACAACTAGGGTTTTTCCCAAAATTATCTAAGTGACCTCAACATCTTAAAATACCAAAACTTAGAACAAAGCTTATAGAATAGAGTAGGAAATCCCTACCTTGAAGATCACAACTAAAATAGAGAAGATGGAGATGATGACCCAAAATCCAAAGTGCTCCAAATCCTCTCTTTTTCAGATTAAAAGAAAGATCTCGTGAAGCTCTACCTTTCTTCCAAAAGAACTAGGGTAGAAGACCACCGGAAATAGATCAAATCTTGGAGAGAAGGTAAGAGTAGAGAGAGAGACTCTCAAGGGGCGGTTTTTAAAAGTTAAGAGATGAAAAGGTAGGTCAAAAAGTGATCAGAAAAGTGAAATCACGGACTGATGTAGTCGACTCTACGCTCGAGCGTAGAAAGCCCCGCTCGAGCGTAAGACACAGAATCATGCTCGAGCGTGAAGAAAGCCGCTCGAGCGTCGATTGCACCCTTACAGAAGTTTTGCAGGCGCTGCACCCGCTCGAGCGTCAAACTCCCCGCTCGAGCGGAGGAGCAAAAACAAGGGATCACGCTCGAGCGTAAAAACTACCGCTCGAGCGGAAGAACTGCAGAGCAAAATACTGGGAGATGGAAAATCCCGCTCGAGCGTTAAAACTCCCGCTCGAGCGGAGAAGCAACAACGAAGGGCCCGCTCGAGCGTTAAAACCTTCGCTCGAGCGTGAAGGCCAAAATCTGGGCATCACCTATTGGCATCAACAATCAACCAACCTGTAACAGACCCGCCCAACACAACCTATAATTCAAATACTAAGAGATTAAAGGACAACAACAACCAATAAGTAATGACAGGATCCACGGAACCTAAGTCCGGATACAATAATCTAAAGAGAAAAGACCGGGGTCGCTATATATATATATATATAGAAATAAATATGAATTTTTGACTTTGTAATGAGATATGAGACTTCTAGCTAACAGGCTAAGCCTTATTGGTTCTAATTGGGCCAAACCACTATTGGGCTAGAATCCTAACAAATTGATTTTGAATTTCAGGCCCAAAAAGAAAAAAAAATCCCATTCAATGTGTTTGGTTTCAGTTTTTGAAAATTGAGTTTCTTTTATTTTTCATAATTTTTTTTATTTTTAGTGAATATTTTTTAAAATTTGAGCAATTTTTCTACATTTTTAGATATACCTTATTTAGATGTATCTAAATAATAAATTATTTGCGAAAAAATATTTTCAAAAATTAATAAATACATAAAAATATGAAAAATGTACTGAATTTTCTTCTTTTTTTTTTTTGTATTTTTGGTACTTAGAGAACTTTTTAAAGATTTTTTTTCACAAATATTATATTTTCTAAGTGTATTTATGTTAGGTGTGTCTAAAAGTTAAAAAAAAAATTACTTAAACTATTAATAAAATTCAATAAAAACAAAAGAATATGAAAAATAAAAAAGTAAAATTTTTTGAAAAGTAAATTTTGAAAAATGGAAACAAACAGAGTTTATGCTAAGCAAAAGGCCACCAATACAATGGGAAGCAAAGATTGCATTTGGAATAATCATACAGGAGTGACTTGTTATCACTCTGTTGAGGAGGGATAATTAGGCCTCTCCAGTTCACTGATAAAGTGATAATAAAGGCTTTAATTATTTATTTTACAACAAATAAGAAACGTAATCAAGCATTTACTAAGAGAGAAAACCAATGGAAAAATGACTGCTTTTGCCTAAGTAAGTAGTTAGGATAAATAAAGCCTAATTGATTAAAAGTGAACTGATATCTATGAACTTTTTCTTAGTATATTACATACTCATCTATTCTGATGAAAGTGAACAGGATAAGAGGATAAAGATGGTTTGTTAAACAGCATCAATAAACATTTTAATGACATTGCACTGTAAAAGTTTACCTGGCTAGACTTTTTATTGGAATCCGAAACGGTGACAAGACTATTGAGATTGTCAATTTTCATTTGTTGTTCCCTAATTAATGCATTGATCTCATGCTTTGTGTGATTTCCTCTATCTCTAGTTTTTGTCGCTTCAGTAAGGCAGTATCTGTCAAAATCTACAAACAAAAAGAAACAAAAAAAAAAAAAAAAATCAACTCCAATTAGCCATACCATTAGATTTGAAAGGAGCAAGGAATCAACTTTAACATAATAATTTTTACTTAAGATAATATGCTTAATCATTATTTAAAAACTATTTGCAAACAAAATGATGTCAAACCCATAGGGACCAATTAAGTTAAAACACGATAATTTACACAATCAAGGCAAGCTCTCAATGAACAAATCCAGAAATGTTTAACTTTTTGGCTTTCAGAAATCTATGTAACAACTTGGTGATTAAACTGCAAATACACAAGGAAGTGGTGCTATAATGCAATATATGATATAAGTAAGATCCTTCAATTTATAAACATTGGAAAATGTTCCATACTTAATATTTTCAAAGTCATTTTAATTTGATGCCACCCACGTTAACATTTTTGACATTCTAGTTTAGCCCATTTGAACTAGTTCAAGTGTAAAGTTCCTAGTTTTTTTTTTTTTTTTTTTTTTAACAAATCATTATTTTACAACGACCAAAACCATAAATGAAGTCAATATTGAAACTGGAAACTTAAGAAAGAGGTAACCATCCAACCAACTGTAAGCTACTTTTCAATTGGATACAGCATGAATCATGTAAACCATCACATTTAGGTTTTCTCTTTGGCTCAACTCAAATTTATGAACTTGCCCATGATAAATTACAAACCATAGGAAAGAAATCAATATACAAAAAAATTTAAGAATATTCAACATGCCCTCATCTCAAAAATAAAAAATTCTAGGAACACTTCAGACACTAACTTCTATTGAATCCATATTATATATTACCTTTTACCGCTAGATTCTACTAAAAAGTATGTCAGGAACAAACAATATGGCAGCTACAGTAACAAAAGTATATGTTGAAGTAAAATGTTGTAATCTTACTAAGTTGGAAAAGAATTAAGTGTTATTAAACCAAATAACTAACAAACCTAATTCACTTGAACACAATTTGTTATTCTCTTGGCTCTGCTAGCAAACTGGAGGGTTCCTTTCGTTTCCTCTATGTGAATCTGGATGAAGTAGCCATATTAAAACCATAATATAATGTTAAACTTGATGTAAGATATATATATATATATACACACATATAACTCGATAACATATTAATAACCTACCTCTTCTGGTGCTAAAGTGCAAATTATAGAAGTTTTGGCATTGCCACCAAGAGCAGGTTGAAGTATGCGAGTGAGCTTACTATCCCGATAAGGAATGTGTCCCCTGCATTTATATTTTGATTCATTTAGACAGTTGTTTTATGAGATGGATTATTAACTTAAGGAGGCAAATACCTTTGCTTTGCACCATCACTTAGTTTGTTAATCACATTGCCAAGAATCATTAATCACATCTCTTAGTAAATGCTTGATTACTATAAGTTTGCTTCGCTTCTTCAAGCTCCACCTCTTACTAACTAATCTGACAAACTTAAACTCTCAAAACCTGACCCTCCATGCGATTAGTGGAAATTCCTAGGAAAATAATAAATTAAATTTCAACTCTTAACTCTTACAATTCATGTTCTTTTTGTTTCAACAAGCAAAAAAACTCCATGATTTAAAAAATAATAAAAAATAATTTCAAATCAGCCAAAACTTGTTGGCTACTAGATTCTTGGCTATTTAGGAGTCAAAATCGTGAGAAACCTAACATCATATTTTAATAAATTTCCTTTCCTAGATTTCCTTCTAACAAAGCAGAGCAATAATTTAAGTTCAACCCTAGTTTCTTTACATCAGCATTTTCTCAGCAACCAAACAAAGACTACATAAGTATAAAAATGCTCTCAAAAAACAGGACTCTCACCATAGGATGCCCCTATGTAGTCTTGAGAAGAGAAAGTCAAAGCTGAAATATTAAGCCATGAAATGAAATGAAATCCAGAACAAACAAATAAATTAAATCCAATGAACAGACCAAAACATGAAATGAAATGAAATCCAGACCTTGTTGAAATGCTCATATTGCCTATTGCCAAGGCCAAACACTCCGTACGAAAGATTAAGCCATTTCTCTCTCCTTTACCCTATAGGCAGTCATATAACACGCCATGAAACCCAAATCTCACTTGGTAAAAGAACCATAGTAACAATAAAAATTAGAAATTAATCAAAATTTACCTCTGAAAACCACTTATAGAACCTTGCAGAATTGTCAATTGGCTCACCATCTCCATATCTATACCACAGCAAACAAATAAATTAAATACAATGTTATATACCAACAATACATGAGTATGTATATATGTATGTATGTGATGTGAAGTAAAAACTCACGTAGCTAAAAGGAAAAATGCCTAAATAATATAATGAACTGGAGAAAGAATCAGATTGGAAGAGTTATTGAATTCTTCCAATAACAAGATAGCTTAGCTTAAGTTCATCTTCCTAAATAATTATCCAAAAATCAGATTGGAAGAGTTATTGAAATCTTACATTTTAGGATGATGAAGCCACTAAATAATAAGAAAAACAATACAAACAAACTACCAGCTGTTGTAGAAGCAACCGCGGTGCGGAAGACAGATGCCACAAAACGAAACATGGATGTAGCTGCTAAGTGTAGAGCTAAAAATAGAATGCACTGGAGAAAGAACCTAAGATACAAGGCAATGATAGAAATTAATTCAAAATTCCTATTCAGTTTCAGAAGGGTGTGTTTGTGTATGGTGTGAATGTTTATTTGAAAGTACCAGTAAAGCTTCTGGTTGCTAAATGACTAATCTGAGTAGTTGATTTAAATAATGGTAAAACAATGACAACTTGTTCAAATCAAAGACATATTTGGAGAAAAACAATATATATATATATAAATAACGAAGAATAAAATGCAAGCGTTGTCAAGTGACACTAACCTCCCAGCATCAGGACTGTATCCAACGAGATGTTCAAATTAGAGCTGAAAACAATGAAATAGGAACCTTTAGAATGGTGGGTAGGATTGCATATGCCCAAGTTGGATAGAAGTACAAATCTCTCTGTTTGTAGAAAACTGCAAGTCTTCCAATAGTCAGGGACAACTCCGGAAATCCATCAAAAAAGAAGTTCTTGTAACCAATCTCTACACTTCATCGGCACCTACAGAGAAATCAAACACCGATTAACACTTGTTAATGAAAAACAAAATAAAAACGACTTGCTTGAAACCTTGTTAATAAGTAGATTTAACAAAATGCGAGAGAGATCAGATCAGATCGAGTTCGAATTTTGATCAGATTAGATCAACTTTCTTGTTCGATTTCGGATCTACAATCTGCGAGACAGATCGAGTTCGAGTTCAATGAAGAAAAGCTAGAGCAAGAACCAATCTAACAAAATGCAAGAGAGATCAAATCAGATTGAGTTTGGATTTCGATCAGATAAGATCGACTTTCTTGTTCGATTTCGGATCTGCGATTTGTGAGAGAGAGAGAGAGAGAGAGAGAGAGAGAGAGAGAGAGAGATGAAGAACAGCTAGAGTGAGAAAGATCGAATTCGAGTCCGATGAAGAACAGCTACAGTGAGTGAGAGATCGATATTAAGAGAGAAGAGCAGCTCATGAGAGATTTTGTTACCTATGGTAATTGGAATGGGTTAAGTGTCTGTTAAGTAAAACTGATTTGGCTCATTGAGACCATCAACAGGGCATCACGCCTCGAAAACGTGTTGGCTATTGAGATATAGCACGGCGTTTTATAAAACATCTTTGATTCAAGCGCCATTATAGGCAACTTTTCTTGTAGTGGATTAAACGAATCACTACTTTTTAAGATGGAATTAAAAAAATTTCCTTAAAAAAATCATTAAATACAAATGAAAACCTGTTTAAAAACTAAAAACTGCATGCAATGAATCAATGAATCAAAAGCATTATCAAATAATTCCCCACTGAGAATAAAAAGAACTTTAATAAATAAATGACTGCATGCATTTTCAACAACTTTACTATTCTAAAAAGAGAGAACTTCAACTTGGCCATAAAAAGGGGAAATTGCACTTTGATGGGAAGTAGAAAAAATATTTACATTTTGATGAAAATTCAACTAATTTATACACAGTCTAGTGCATAAATAATTTGTACATCCATCAAAATGCTATAATTTACTCTAGACTCCACTGAAATGCAATTGCCCCCATAAAAATAACATCTACGTGTCTTCAATTAACAAATAGACTTGCATCCTGCTCAAGATCACTTTGGACTTCTCATATAATTCTCTCATTATTAATTAAAGTACTTACCAAATAAAAAAAAATATGCTCAAAATCAAAGTTTATGCTTAACTGGCAAAAGCAGAACCTTGGGAAAGAGAGAAGCTGGAATGAAATTCATGCTCAACAAGGCTATGACATATTTACTAAAAGAGTTCAAAAATGATCCATGAGAGACCTAACCTACCAAGACATCCAAAAACAAAAAACAAATATCCACATGTTACAAATATCTTGATTGTTCTATTAATCAACAATATGGGCTAACTGTGGGGACATGCTTTTTGAATAACAACACATAGCCAAGGTGGCACCGAAGTGCTAGCCGAGATGCCACGTGTCCTGGTCTTGACGCCGAGGTGATCTCAGCTAGGCCAAGGTTATCTGCGAAGATACCGGAATTCGAGATAAACGAATAAGCTATAAAGGGTCCTAGAAGGGAGGAGGACTTTAGCCTGGATAAGGATAAAGCTCTTAGGGAGTTTATCTTGATCTATTGGAGAGTCCAGGATGAGCATTGGGCCAGAGTCCAAGGGAAGCTAGGCTTTTACAGGGATCAAGTTAGTGCTGACTATAAAAGAAAGGCACCCTCATAGGTCTAAGGTACGCTTTCTGTATTCTGGCTTGTGAGTTAAGCACAATTGGTTATCTTTGAGAGATATTGATTACTGACTTGATCATCGGAGTGCCCCCCGAGTGGACGAACCACCACCGGAGTCTCATCTTTCTGTGACAGGTCGTTCGAGCGCAATCTATTCTGCCGGTGTTCTCCAACTGAGTACCTGTTTGGCAGTGTGGTCAGAAAATAGCACACACACTAACAGTCCTGTGCTGTTTGAAATCGTTGACTGTATCTTCATATATAAACATGTTATGAAAACAAAGCAACAAATTTTCAAATTTTTAGAACACCATGTCACAAAAGGCTTCAAGATATATCAAACTCCTCTTTCGTAGACACCAAATCCGTTCAACTTTCTCCAAACTTTGTTGCAAAACTTCACTTCCGACTTGCCAGTAATGTAAAAAGTTACTATGTTTTAGTAAGGTGCAACTGTTTTTTATTTGTAGCTAGCAATCTATGATAATAGGTTTGATCAGCACATTGTCAAAGACTTTGATATTAATGCATGCACATACTTCTAATCACATCGCAACCAAGTTGTCACCAAAAAAAAAAAAAATCAATACTATTGATAAGTGTCGTTATCCTTTTTGCTAAAAATAAAAAATAAAAAATGAAGTGCTGTAATTATTTGCTAATGTGATTGAAGGTGTTACAAGCTCCAAAACTACCACAGCTTGCAAGCAATTCCTAACAAATGTTTCATTGTTCCCTTTAAAATATAATTGTAGGATTCATATTGCTAAAACACAAAAGTTATTGGCTGTTGGAGCAGTTTTCTCGTAGACAAATTACAGGCATACTGAAAAATCTAGAAATCCCCTAAATACTTATTTGTGATTATATATCAATTTTAAGCAGTAAATAACAATCACAATCAAACAATCAAAGACAAATTGACACAACGATTTTAGCGTGGAAAAATCACAATTTAAGCCTCTCCAATTGTGATAAAAAATCACGAGAAAGCCACAAAACAATCCGCTAAGAAGATAAAAGGAATTACACACGTGTACTCTCAATTACCTAGCGAATCTACGCCTGAATTGAACCAACCCCTATATGCCTCTTCTACCACGGTCTTCACCTCAGAATTGTCTTGTCCAACGTTGAACCCACAATATTGATGTCGAATCCATGACAATAAGCCACTCCAGAATCCACCAAAGCTTTAGGCCCAAATTTCACGGAATCCACCGAAGAACAACTCTCTCTTTTATATTGAATAAATAAAACAAAACAAACCCTTTGATATAATTCGCTCAATTCATGATTAAACTCTCACAGATATTAAAGGAAACAAGTAAAGAAGCTCCAAAAGAAAACCCTAATACCCAATAAGAAGATCTAGAAGCCGTCCCTTAAAATTGGACTGAAACACATATTTATAGGAAACAGATCCGTGATCTCCGCTCGAGCGCAAGAATGGCCGCTCAAGCGGATCTACTCTCGAGTGCAAGAATGGCTGCTCGAGCGAAGAAAACAACTCCAAGTACTTTTGCAAGCAGGTGAAACTTCTAAAAGGTCGCAATCTTCACTTGAGCATAAGAATGGCCGCCTGAGTGGACAAACAACTTCGATTGCAATTTTATTTTTTGCTTCGGGGGCAATGCCCCTCTACCCAGCCTGGGCACTACCCCAGACCTGTCAAAAGGCGCTACTCCCTGGACTCCCACAAGCTAACCAGGCAGCTCGATCCCTGATATAGTCAGCGAAGTGGCAAACATGATTAAATTAACATCACAAACTTCTCTGCAAGGCACAATTCGAGTTGGATTCGCATCTAAAACTCATAGACTCACTGAAATAAAAGATCGAATACAATTACAACTGAAAGGAGTTTTGTCAAACGGGATTGCCAAGAATAAAAACCTAACACATACTAAGATCATAACTTTTTCATGTAATTTAAGCTAAAGCAACTTGGATGTTTCCTGAATCCATTAACTAAAATTGGCAGCCCAATGCACCTATCAACTAAAACTGAAAAAGTCTAGTAACCTCAAAAAGAAACTAGCATAAACCTTGAAGCCCAAAGCAAAATAATCCATATTACATAAATGAATGAACTAGGAACCTGGTGAAGAACTAAACTAGCTATACTAGACAAAACACTAAAGCACTTGCAGTCTGTTATTCCCAGTTTTTACTTAGAATGTAAATGAACAGCTTATTATAAGAATATAATTAGTAACAGATAAATTTTTAGAACCTAATAAAACAACCCAAATCATAGGAAGTTAAATCTTAACGGTGAATCAACTCACTGAGAGACTACATATGAGAGCAGTTCAACATACTGTTAGATAACACCAAAAGAACATAAAGTCCTATAAAAGGCTCAAAATCTAAAATTACCATACATAAACTGATTATATACAAGAAAGGCATATAAAACAGACAATAAAAGATGCTAACACAATTCATCCATATGCCCAGTCATGTAAAAACATTGTTGATCGCTTGTACAGATTTCAGTCTCATCTCTCTATTTCTGTCTCCGATCATCTTGGGTGATTGGTTCTGCTAAAGTGAACTGTTTCTCTTCTCATGCTGAGTTATACTTTCGCGCTTTAGCTCATACTCTTTAGCCTTTGCATACTTCTCGATCGTTGCCATCAAATCCTCCACTGACTTTGGGAGAGTCTTTGCCAAGGATTACCGAAATGGGGCAATCATTCTCCAAGTTGTTCTTAAATGAGATGACGTCAAGCTCCTGGTTACACCTTGAAATCCGGTTGTAAACCTCATAGTATCTCTTTGCATAAGCTCTCAGGCATTCCCAGCGTCTATCTTCAATGTTAACAAAGACTCAACCCTCAATGGATGAATATTGTTGGTGATAAACTGGGCCACGAATATCTCTGTCAGACCATTCCAATTTTTCACCGACCCCTTTGGTAACTTCAAAAACCAATCAAAAACTATGTTCCCCAATGTTACCGGGAACACTTTACACAGGAGCATATCGCTTCCACTCCACAACAACATTGCGTTCAGATAGAATCCGATGTAGATGTTAGGGTCAGACTTACCATTATACATATGGAACTTTGAGACGTTGAATCTCTTCAGTGCCTAAAGCACCTCCATCTTTGCGGAGAATGGTGACCTCGGCTTGTAAGGTGAGGTTACCTCGGTTGCATTTCCTTCTTTTCAAAGAGGTTCTGAAGATCCTCCTTAGATTTCCTTGGTGCTCTGCTGTTAACCGACTTCAGTCTCTTCGGCGTATTGCTCCTCGTGCTAGCATTTGGCCTTTTGAATCTGTTAAGATATAATGTCCTCTCGGCATTCGGTGCATTAATTCTCGTTGACTTGCTTCGATTCTCTGATTTGAGACTATACTTCATTTCGGGATTCACCACTATCGACCTTTAATGACCATCGCAGTGAGCCGTTTGGGTGTATCTCATTGTGTCGTGCTGGCACATGCCCCTCATTTTGAGCACCGACATCGATTACAATGGGTGGAGATGGAGGTGTCAGATGCAAAATATGGGTCTGTACCACAAGTTTCATCATGTTCTGCAACTCTGCCACTTTGTAGAATAGATCTTTTGCCTCCACATCGCGGCGTAAACAACAATCCTTCCGAACTTGGATGTCACTCTCATTGTAATACCCATCTGTTGACTATAAGTTCAAATTTATCTATCTTTTCAAATTATTTTCTATCTATTCAAATTTTTTGTTTATATGTTCAAATATTTTATCTATATGTTCAAATTTTTATCATATTTTTTCTTATCTGTTGAAATTTCTATCTGTGTAAAATTATACTTGTTGAAATTCTAGTCCTATCTTTTCATATATATTAAATTTTTTGTTCTAATTTTTTTTATCAGATGAAATTCAAACTTATTTTCCCTTATCTGTTGAATTTCTCAAGCCTATTAGTTCTTATCTATTTGTTTTTTTACCTGTGAAAGTCATTTTATATTTTGACCTATCTGTCAATTTTTTTAATCTGTTACAATCTATTTCCATCATCTTCATGATCTCATTATCATCATCAACCCCAACAACAACAACAACCACAACAAATCTAAATAGATATCCAACACATATATGAACAAGATGAACAACAACAAAGACACATACACAAAGACAGATAAATCAACAACATAGATATCACACAGATCAACAAGCACACACACACAAAGACAAATCGATGCATTGATCAGAGATCAAAAAAACACATACACACCCAAATATAAATCCAAATCCAAATCCAAAGACCACCACGGACAACCCAAATCCAAAGACCACCATATCGAAATCTAACATACAAATACTGCATTTGCTCGACAAGATCATAGATTGAGCTAGTTTTGTGTTTGTTTCCAAGATGAAAACTAGTCTCTTTGAGAGAAAACTCGTTCAAAACAGTTGAGTTTACACTAAACCCAACAACGACTACAGCTACGGCGACACCGCCGTAAGAGACCAGAACAAATCTAAAAATAGCACCCTCAGAAGCCATGCGTCAGTGTAAAGCATGCTCAAATCTACAGCTAAGAGCAACGATTCAAGTGACGAATCGAATCGAATCGAATCGAAACCCTAGGATTAGGGTTTTTGGAGAAAAAGATGGAGAAAATATAAAGTGAGAGAGAGAGAAGTGAAAAAGGAGGACGAAGATCTAACACCGACAGTGGTGAAACGACGAAGCTCTGATGATGGAGAGACGGTGTGATCGGCGATGACGGAGAGTAAAAAGAGAAAGAAAATGAAAACAGAGAGAAGAGAGTGTGTATTTGTGTAAGATTTGGACAGTGTATAACTATATATATATATAGGGATATTTTGGTCATTTTTTGTAAGTCTGTCCTTTCGGACAAACTATTTAAACGCATCTCTGGCCAAGAAAATTCAAAATTAAATTTTTCACCTGAGCGTCCTATTGTTTGATAACCTATATTTTGAAAATCTAACTAGTTTTCCTACATCCCAATGGTAAGAAAATTACGACTTATTTTTTTACTTGAATTCACACTATCCAATAGGGGTGTTTGCAAATCAGTTTTGGCTGAATCAGTTTGCGGTTTAGAGGCATGTTTGCGATTTGGGAAAAATTCAACCTGTAACCACCCCCAATGTGGGTTAGGATTTGTGTGGATAGGGTTCATGTGGATAAGGTTCGCGATTATACGGACAATTTGCAGAATGAATTTTTTTCATTTAAAAATTTATTTTTGGGCTTTTTCTCCTCATTTTCTAAATATTATTTTAGGCCATAAAAGCACATATTTCTTATCATAAAATCATTATTTTCGAATGAGATAGAAATCCTTAAAAAACTCCAAATATCAATAATTACTTTAGAACATCAATAATTAATGAACTAAAACTTATAAAATAAAAACACAACAAAATCAATTCTTAATGCAAGCAAAATATTCAAAATCCTAAACTTTTAAATCAAATCACAAACAAACACAAACACATATACGTATATAAATAAAAACAGTTCAATTTACTAGAAATAAATAAATAAAGTATGGGGTTTGTTTGTTTAGGGTTTGGGTAAACAAAATCTATCTACTAATATGGAAGATCAAGATCTACGGTCCATAATTTTTTGAAAAAAAAAAAAAATATATATATATATATACATATATAAGTGCGGGCGAGTGTGTGCGTGTGCATGTGCGGGTGAAACCCGCAACCCGCCTACAACCCGCAACATGACAATATTTCAAACCACATTTGACCCTATTGTAGGTTTCGAAACCACCCGCACATGCGCGGATCAGATTGGACAATTTTCGCAAGTTGAATAACCCTATGATCACTCCTACTATCTAAACAGTAGTTTTCTTCTATCTTAGGAGTTTCCACTTTAAATTGAGGTTCTACTTGTGTTTTGTTGCTTACTTACTAAAAATAATACATAAATAAAATTTTTAAACAAAAAATCAGCTTATAAGCTAGATTTTTCTACTTAAAATAAACAGATAAATAAGTTAGTGCTTAAAAAATTAATTATTTAGCATATTTTTAAAAAATTAACTTTCAAAAATTGTTTAAATTGACTTTTTAACAAAATAGGATATGGCAAACAATCTGAAACTTTTTTAAGCAAAATGGGCTGATAAACTATCCCAAATGAGCCCACAAAATGATGAGGCGATAACAATTTTAAAATTATTAATCATTAGACTGGGGGACTAAAAAAGTCAAAAATTCATTATAAATTATCAAATCATTCTCTTTACCTTTTTGAATGTCTTTTCATAAAAAGTTAAAAATTATATAAAAAAATCAAATTTCCAAACACCCCAATAGTGAGTGGTGCAGCTTGAAATGAAATAAGAATTGAAAACTATAAGTTTGAAAGTAATCTTTATTAGTATTCTCCATTTTTATCAAATTTGATGAGTTTTTTTTATTATTATTATTTTTTTTATTTCTCATTTGGTGTAAAATATGCCTTTGTAAAATATCTTATATAATGTGTATGTTACATAACTAAGACAGAGCTATGCCATAGCCAAAGGTGGCCATTGATTCTAAATTATTTTGATATTGTACATAAAAAAGCCTTCTATTTCAAGATTCATTTTACAATGTCGATGTGGATGGTTTTTTTTTTTTTTTTTTTTTGGGTACATTAGAATGGAAACAACATGTAAAGGGCAAAGCCCTCTGTCAATCTCCCGAAATATGTATTTACTTTTAAGACCCTAATGATGAATTATTTTCTTAAAGCCCCTCTGTTACTTGAATAAATTCGAATCTTATCGGTTAGCATTACTATTTTATTTTATTTTATTTATTTATTTATTTATTTTTATCAAAACAGGAACTACACTAGCCAAATTAGGTTCCCTAACCTAATTTAATTTAATTCTATCTAAGTAGGGTCCCAATACAAGAAATTAACTCCAAGCCCTCACACTTTATTTAAATTCTAAATTTACCCCAAACTAGTACTTGTACCTTGTATCTTGAAGTACCATCAATCTTGTAATATATATATATATATATCTATGTATACACCTTGAGGAACGTGCCTAGGACATAAAATAATTAAAAAAATTTCCCTTCACCCTTCCCGATGCCTAGCCTTCCTAGAAGAAAGTGAGAAATCAATTTCTAAGAAACATCATCATGAACTTCTAAGAAAAACCACCAACCTAGTACCTAGACCTAGGGTGCTAATTCCAAAACTAGTTCCCTTTTAACTAAGTGTTGCCTAAATCATTGACCAAGCCTCCCAAATCCCTTCCATTTCCTTAGAATCCAAACAAATCCTAACATTTCCATCCATTTCCAACTAAGGGACTTTTTAGACTTTTTGCCTCAAAGGTTTGTCTATAAATACCAACACACCCCCTAGCTTGCAAACACACATAACACACTCACCCACACACACATTCGGTTAGAAAGAGGGAGGAGAGCAAGAGAGAAAGGAGTCTAGAGAAGAAGAGGAAGGGAGAAGAGAGCATTCTTGTGCAAAATTAGCAAGTAAGCCACAAACACAACTTCTCTTTTATTTTCCTTCTTTCAATACATGTCTCTAAATAATGTGTTTCAGATCTGTTATTAAAGAGTTCTTATGTTAAAAATATTAAGATTTGAGTATTGATTCCATCTCTCTTGTATTTTCCCCTTTTTGGCACAAAACCATCCTCTTTTATTACCAATCTCTCAACTTTCCAAGGCACACTTTCAAGAAAACTTTATGAGTAAATATATGTTAGTTAGCATGTTTTCTTCACAAAATAAATGAAAACTTTCCCTTGGTGGAACCCTTTTCTCACAAATCTTCATGTTTTGGACAGTCTACCTTAGAATCTGTTTTTGCAGCCCACTTTCAAAAATTTCAGGAAAATGTACAAAAATATTCTGGACCTCTATTTTATGTCAAAACCTTCCTTAAGGAGTTGGCTTTCAACTAAAATTGTTTTCATCGAAAAACATTAAGCGGTTTGCAATAAAATCAAGTTTTCGTAACGGTCGGTGGATCTAGACAACACTGGACTATTTTCTAAATAACTTATAATCTGGAAAAGTAATCCCATTTCCGAAAAATGTTCTAGAAACTAGATCAAATTCTCTACGAACCATAGGAAGACCAAATCCGGTGGAAGATCTAAAATAGTCCTTTCATTTTAATCTTTATGTGATGCTAAATCTGGAAAATTTGTTATGCATGGATGTTTTTATGCCCTTGTATTCATAAAAATGTTTATTAGCTTATGATCATATCTTGGCATGATATTGTATGTGTTATGTTATGTTCTTTATTTTCTTCACCTTATGGATGCATGCTTGTGTGGACATTTTTATCTGGTTAAGTTGTCTAACCTTGATGTAAAATATCTAACTCAACGGGAAACCAAATTGGGAGGGTATTGGGTTTTCGAGCACTTGAGTCTTGAAAAGATGATAATATGTGATATATGGATTGTTGGGATGCGTTCCCTATTCGAAAGTTAAAGTCTTGTGCGAGTGGTTTTCAGAACCCTTGAACGGAGCGGTTGTATTCGGACCCTAGGTAGCTTGGTGTAAGGAGGGATTCGGGCAAGGCCCTACTTTTACCGTCTCTTTTGAGGCCCTGCGGTTGGCGCTACGCGGTATATAACCGTTGGTAGGCATCTGAGGTTAGTTCTGCAACCAAGCAGCAAAAGAGGGGGCATACCGAATAATCCGCGTCCGATTCTTGTGGTTGGGAGGACGAAATCTCTTTGGGGGATTTCTAGTTTACTAACATCTAACCTAACTCTTTACTTATTTATTTGAATATCATGCTTTACTGTTATAATTGTGATTGTGTATTGGACTGGGAAAAAAAGACGGGGTGTGTGTGTGTGTTTACTGGGCATTCAAAGCTCACAGCGTATCATGCTAGGTGATGAAGAGGAACTCATAGCTGGAGACGTCGAACCTGAAACCTTTGAAGACTTTTGGCTATCCTAGAATATTAGAAGTTTCCTTTTGGATATTTTGTAAGACTCATTTGAAGTTTAAAACTTTCTTTTTGGGATGTAATGTAATGGAACAATCTTTTGAATCAAGTATAATTGTGGTTGTTATGTATTTATATTCTATGTATGAACCTTATCGTTGCTTATGAGACCTTGTGTCAATGCCTTGTAAGATCTGTCAAAAAGGTAGTGCGCTGCCTAAGAAAGCTGGACTTAGAAGGGAGGCTATTTTGACTCCTCCAGCGATCTGGGATCTTACTTGGTTATTGGCCATAGGACTCACTAGTGACTTTTCCTTGACTACAACCTATAGTGTAGAATCGGGGCGTCACACCCTCTCCCTAGGAAGGCCAATCATATCTGCTACAAGCATGCTCCTAATTTCCGTTGGTGGTTCATTCACAACCAAGATATCCTCCAGTTGATCTGCTCCTAGTTGTGCCAATGCATCTGCACACAGGTTGCCCTCCCTCAAGACATGTTGCACAATGCACTTATATCCTCTAAATATGATCTTTGCATCCTTCAGCAATCCTTTGATTGGGAATTTGTCTCCTGGATCTTCCTCCATCGGCTGCACCAACAAGGCAAAATTTGTTTCAATGATCACCTCATTCATTCTTTTTTGAAGGATTACTGTAAGCCCCTTGTAAAGTCCCCATAATTCAGCTTCAAGACTTGTTACACTGTGCAATTTGCCGTAGTAGCCACCGATCTATGCATGCCTATCATCTCTAAATAACCCTTCAAAGCCTCCTTCACGTCACAATCTCCTGCTACCAGCAATATTAAAAGTTTGATCTTTCCTACAGGAGGTAGACACCAAGAAATTAGTTTATAAGAAGGTCTAGGGTGGATGATAGATATATTGAAAACCTAATAGATCTCTTTAGAGTATTCTAAGATGAACTTAGCACTCTTTTGGCTATTAAAAGACATTTTCTCAAACACAAAGGCATTTCTATTTTTTCAAATTTTCTAAAGAGAAACAACAAATAGAGTGTACCAAGACAGATGTTCATATCAGCCTAATAGATGGTTACTACTCTTATATTTCAAAGGAAAACATATTAGACAGTAGACAATGGAATTTATTTATCAAAAGATAGGGGTGTAATAAAATGACAGTCTAATTTAAGATATTAACTACGTAGCTCAAAAATTGTATGAAACAATTACATAACACTTAGAAAAACAATTGATACAAATATTTTTCTTTTATAAATTGCTCATGGAAGAAATTGTGTTCACAGTAGGTACGTCAAGAATTTTTTTTAGGGTAGACATTCTAAAGCTATTCTAATTTAGACCGGACCCATTAATGTTTTGGATCCAGGTTTCATTGTCTTATATGATTGTTCATGTCTTGTTTCCCCTTATGCCTCATTGAGTTTGGCTATTGGGATGTGTTGATTGCGTTTGGAACAGGTTGATAGCTTGTTTTTCAATCTATTGTTGCCTAGAATTTTGCTTCTTCGCTCGAGCAATGTTTCTTGTGCTCGAGCGATCTTTGTGAACTCTCAGTACGTTTGCAGGTCTGCAAACTATTGAAATGTGGTATTCTTCACTTGAGCGAAACTTCTTGTGCTCGAGCGGTGTTGGCTCAAACGGCCCTTCTTGAGCTCAAGTTATGGTCTTCTGTCTGTAAAACTTCTGGGAGTTAGTATTCTTTTCCCAAGCGAAGCTTTCTGCGCTCAAGCGGTGCAACTTATTGTGTCTAATCGCTCGAGTGACACTTCTTGCGCTCGAGCAATCTACGCGTATATCAGTTCGTAAAGCCACTTTTCTAAGTCACTTTTTCATCTCTCTCTCTCTCTAAACATTTCAAAACCCTATTTTATTTCACTCTCTCTCTAGAAACCATCTCTAAACCTTATATACACCTTGATCCATTAATTTATACATTATTATCCCTTTGTTAAAAAGGTAGAACACAACGAGGGCTTCGTTCTAACCAAAGCAAAGTTGGTTTTAGACTTCTTTGAGTTTACATCCTTATTCTCCTTGGTCTTTTATCTTTAGGTAGGGATTGTCCACACTTTCTTATGGGTTTTAACTTAGTTATTTGCGATTTCTAAAACAACATTGTGATTTGGAAATTTTTTGGATAAACCTACGATTTTGTATTAAAAATCAAAAGAAGGGTTTTTAAATGGATTCTTGAAAAGGGCTTTGGGATTGTGAAAGAGGATGAGTTATGATGAAATGATGGGTTTTGACCTTTGGAAATGGTTTACAAAGAAAAAAGGGTTTTTGTCCTAGAAATATCAAATGTTGATTTGAAATGAAAATATGGAATTGAATTGATATTGATAAGGATGGTGGAGTTGGATATGTATTATCACTCCTATCTTGAGAATTTGGAAAGTCTATCTTTACTAGAAAATTATTTATCTATTTAGAGATATCTGTTTTGGGCTATCGGTGGAGGATAGCTATGATTGTTATAAAAATTGCATGAAAATTAGGAGAATTGAAATTTATCTCTCATCCATTTGCATTGAGCATTATTGTATATTCATACATTGAAAATGTATACTGTTTTGAGAAAAATGGATAAATACAAGGAGTAAGTGTTGTCTCGTCGAAATAAGTTGGCCTGAATGTACATGGTGAAAGTCCAAATATCCGCGCGTATACATAGGTGCCGATCCCGTTGACGAAATTTTTGTGAAATGGCAGCAGTAGTGCTTGTATATCCTACGTTTATATGGGTGTCGGTTTACAGTTTCCTACAGACAAAATTTCCGTGAAAGGTTGTATTTGTTTTGGAACTCCCGAAGTTTGCGATTCACTACCCTGTTTTCTATTGTGAAGGAAATGGTTTTATGAATTGTGATATAAACCTGGCATTTCATAATTTTGGAAAGAGATATAAAATGTTTTGGTATGAGCATTGCATATGCATAACACCCTATGACTTTGTTAAGATCCATACACTGTGTTGTGGTTTCTCTATTGGGCTTTGACTCACCCTATGTGAAAACCATTTCAGGTGTTGATGATATGCCTCTACTAAGGACGTAACTTGGGAGAACTTAGAGCCTTGGGCTTCTTTTTGTGTGTGTGTGTGTTTTTTTTTTTTGTTGTTATTATTTTGTACAACACAAGGGCTTAAACTGTATGGGGTTGTACTCACTTTTGTGTAACCAAGCCTGGACTTGGAAAGATGTATAGCCTTTTATTTCATTTCACTCATATGTGACATATGTTGTAGATTCAGGATGTAAAGTTTATGAATGTATATCACATAGGTCACCTTTTTATATGTCAAACTCTGATTAATGAAAGTTTGTGATTTCATTTATATTGTTATTTATTAATTGTCATGGGAGGAGTTATTGTCTATTATTTCGGGGCATTACACATTCAAAATTTTAATTTTTTTAAACTTTTTAAATCACACACAAATAAATAAATAAATAAAATTCTAATATGTTGATATCATTGTTTCAAAAAATAAAACGTAGGTACAAAAATTTATATAAAGGTATTTTGTTTTTATTACTAGTATGATTAAAAAAATGAAAAAAGTTCCTTTTATTTAAAACTATTGATCAATATTAACTGTGGAGACATATTTTTTGAATGACAACACGTGGCCGAGGTGTCACTGAAGTGCCAGCCGAGGTGCCACGTGTCTTGGTCATGATGCTAAGATGATCTCGAATAGGCCGAGGTTATCTGCGAGAATACCGGAATCCGGGATAAGCGGATAAGGGACAAGAGTCCTAGAATGGGAGAAGACTTTAGTCTGGGTAAAGATAAAACTCTTAGAGAGTTTAACCTAATCCTACTGGGAGTCCAAGATTAGCAGTAATCCTAAGTCCATTGGAGCTAGGCTTCTATTGGGATCAGGATTATGTTGGCTATAAAAGAGAGGCACCCCCATAGGTCTAAGGTATGTCTTTTATGCTCTGTTTAGTGAGTTAAGCACTATTGGTTATCTTTGAGAGATATTTTACTGACTTGATCGTCGGAGTGCCCCCGGGTGGACGAACCACCGCGGGATTCTTATCTTTCTATGACAGGTTGTTCAGGCTTAATCTATTCTGTCAGTGTTCTCCAATTGAGTACTAGTTTGGCAGTGTGGTCGGAAATCAACACCCACAATTTGGCGCCGTCTGTGGGAAAGAAAGGAGAATAGATGGCCAACGACAGACAGAAAGATGCCCAGAAATGGGGGCAGAATACAGTTCCTGCAGTCCCTCAGCACAACAGGGCAAAGGGGCATTCTCACCGGCCTTCACGGGAGGTCGGGCATGGAGAATGATGCTTGGGAGTTGGAATTTACAAGCTAAGGTTGGTTTAACACTTGTTGAAATTTAAGTTTACAAGTTAAAGTTAAACCGATGTTATGTTTAACACTTGTTGAAATTTAAGTTTACAAGTTGAAGTTAAACCAAAGTCATGTTTAACACTTGTTGAAATTTAAGTTTACAAGTTGAAGTTAAACCGATGTTATGTTTAACGCTTGTTGAAATTTAAGTTTACAAGTTGAAGTTAAAAGTTAAACCAATATTATGTTTAACGCTTGTTGAAATTTAAGTTTACAAGTTGAAATTAAACTGATGTTATGTTTAACGCTTGTTGAAATTTTAAATTTACAAGTTTAAGTTAAACCGATATTATGTTTAACACTTGTTGAAATTTAAGTTTACAAGTTGAAGTTAAACCAATGTTATGTTTAACACTTGTTGAAATTTTAAATTTACAAATTAAAGTTAAACCGATGTTATATTAAAGGAAGATTGGTTTAAACACTTGTTGAAATTTTTGAGAAAAATTTACAAGTTAAGCCAAGGTTATATTGAAATAAGTATCTACATACTTGCCAAGATTACACGGTTAAGGTGTACGTTGAAGACATGCAAGTTATTCTAAAAGCATTGATGAAAACAGACTATAAGTCTTGGTCATATTAAGCCAATGAATAATGACCTTGGTAGCAAAGGATAGAGCAAGTTTAGCCGATGTGCTAAAAGGAATGATATAGGTTCCATCACCTCAGGATGTCAAGGTAATAGAATCTAGGGGGCAGTTATGGGGACATATTTTTTGAATGACAACACGTGGCCGAGGTGTCACCGAAGTGCCGGCCGAGGTATCACCGAAGTGCCAGCCGAGGTGCCACGTGTCATGGTCATGATGCTGAGGTAATCTCGACTAGGCTGAGGTTATCTGCGAAGATACCGGAATCCGGGATAAGCGGATAAGGGACAAGAGTCCTAGAATGGGAGAAGACTTCAGTCTGGGTAAAGATAAAACTCTTAGAGAGTTTATCCTAATCCTATTGGGAGTCCAAGATTAGCAGTAATCCTTAGTCCATTGAAGCTAGGCTTCTATTGGGACCAGGATTATGTTGGCTATAAAAGAGAGGCACCCCCATAGGTCTAAGATATGTCTTTTATGCTCTGTCTAGTGAGTTAAGCACTATTGATTGTCTAGTGAGTTAAGCACTAATGATTATCTTTGAGAAATATTTTACTGACTTGATAGTCGGAGTGCCCCCAGGTGGACGAGCCACCGCCGGAATCTCTTCTTTCTGTTGCAGGTTGTTCGAGCTTAACCTATTCTGCCGGTGTTCTCCAGTTGAGTACTAAGTTGGCAATGTGGTCGGAAATTGACACACACATTAACATTCAAGTGATACACTTGTTGAGAATTGTAAAATACAAAATTTTGTCAAAGAGATACTTTGCATAGGCTAAGGAAAAAAACTCTAAAGCTTGTTGTGTGTTTACTTCACAAAGAATATATATTGATTAAAGGGTTATGGGTTGGGTTAGGTGTTTAAGAAAATGGGTTGAGTGCATATTCAACTAAATTGGGTGTTTAGGAAGGTGGGTTAGGATGTTCAATATAAAGCTTTGAACTAAATTATATATATGTATCAAATAAAACAAAAAAATTCTAGGGTGTTCAACTGAACACGCAAAAATGGCTTTAGAGCCGCCCCGTCCCCAAGGCTACTTAGGCGCCATGAGTTCATATATCCACATAAGAATAAGGTTGTGTAGATTTAACCATTACCAAATTCTATAACATTTAGAACTTCGTGCATGGGATAATTAACATATGATAAAAATAAAGTCCAAACGTGTTCAAACACCCTAAACTCTAAAAGTTACCATGCGTAACCGATTATTAAAAAAAAATAGCATTCACTATGTGTCGGGCCTAAGATATTTAGTGTTCGGTCACATCAAATTTTAATTTTTACTTTATGCCACATGTTTATTAATGAGTGAAAACATACACCAAATCATCTCGGTTAGAAATACTATGTAGAATAAAAATGATTCCACTCTTTCATGCCTTGCAACAAAAAGCATTACCATTCCAGAATATAAAAAACTGCACAATTAAAATAAAATTAAATAAAAAATATTCAGAATGGAATTAAAACTCAAATCCTGGCATAAATCTACAGCAATTCTTGTAATAATAAAAAAAACAAAACAAAACAAAACAAAACAAAACAAACAAACATGGAAGAGTTGGAAAGAGGTGATTGAGATTCTCAGGAAATGCCTTCTATTCCTATTGACATGCATAATGTGACCTTGTCCAGTTTGATCCACATCGATGGCAAAAATGGAAACCACACCTGTAGCAGCCAAAATAAATAAATAAAATTAATAATAATAATAATAATCACTTGAATATGATTTAATTTCACTTCTATTTCTAAATTATCGCCACCTTTTCTGTTTCATTCTTGTTTGATTTTATCTATTTTGTCCTTAAATATTTTAATTTTAACTAATACAATTCGTTAAAACCAAATTTGACAGGCAAAAAATTATTTCAAATTTTAAAATAATCTTGTAGATCCCACTGAACTTTATGAATTGGTGACAAAATTTGTGACCACTTTCTACGATCTGTAAAAGCAATGATAATACTATCGACGGCCAAAAAAATAAAAGCTATGATAATACTATTCCAAACAAATTTTACAATTTGATATATAATGCTATGTAGATATTAATTTTTGATTTGTTACTCATTTAATAATATAGAACTCAACTTCCTTACTATATCATTGTGAATGAATTTGTAAATCTAAAATTATGAATTTCTAACACTACTCACCAACAAATATATTAGTATCAATCATGATATAACATGAAAATACATGAAGTATTGAGCTATATCGAATTCATATACTTTTTACCACAGTCAAATACTACATATTAAAAACCAATAGATGCGTATCTAATTTTCATTTCAATCAATATATCGATATGTATACAGGGATAGATTCACAATTTTCATATAAAGGACACACATATGTGTTGGCTACATATTTTGTATGAGCCAGTGACAATTCGACGTGTGGCAAAGTAAGGGTAATATGGGGAAACCAGTCAAGTCTCCGATCCTGATCATACACGTGGCGGTTAAAATTAGTTGTTATACGATCTGAGTGACAGTAGATCAACAAAGAGATGCAAAGTGACGTGGCTTCAACGGTTACTCACATTCAAATTCAAATATAGGAGGGAAGCCTAACCGCAAGTGAAAGCGTAGTGGAACTATTCATAAGGCAACATGATCAGCGATTACAGAGGAGCAGTTAGACAGTTTGAAGTGCAGTTCGATGGTTATCTTTGGGGAGTATAAATAGCAGGAAAGACCTCAGGGAAAGGGGGGAGGCTCAGATCTAAAAAACCAGTCTTACTTTACATATTTCATTCCAGTTTTTATATTTCCTGTTCTTTACATTTCTGTACTTTAAATTCCTGCACCACACTTCATTCATAGGAATAGTTTTCCAGTATATTGTCGTTGTAAATCTCTACGAGGCTGAGTTTGGATCATTGTAAGTCTTTCATACTAATGAAATGCTTCAATTGTTCTTTACTTAACTGTTATTATGCTTAAATTCTCCTAAATCAAGCCACCAGTAAAAGTCCTCTTCATTGAGGCTGAAAGAACTATAACACAATCGTCTGAATAATTGGTCGGCAATTAAAATTCTGCAATGGCTGATTGATCCTTGCTGGCACGCTCATAATTACGAAAATAATTTTCGAAAGCCAAAAAGCCAACATATATTTTTGGCACGCCCAGAGGGACACATTTAAAATAGCTAGATGTAGGAGACAAGGAGAAAATGAACGCTCGGAAGAAGGGATGGAAGGAGAGGTTGAGATACCTAATCCAGAGGATAATGTGATAACACATCCTGTGGAGACTCTTATCTTATCGGAACCTATGGTCGAACAGACCAGTACTTCAGAGCAAATACCATTTGTTCGTAATATTGGACGAGACCAAGGAATTGGACCATCCAATGTCCCATCTACTCGGCCAGTAAATCCGTGGGGTGGCCTAGTAGATGCCATGGGACAACAATTAATAAACACAATGGAAAAGTGGGCAACATCCTTTTTGGATCGAATGAATAACCACCAACCAACAAATGTAAGACACATGGAGGAAGTAAATGTCCCTCAGCAAAGATTGGCTAGAGATAAACAACCTATGCAAGTTAATGGATATTCTAATGGTCAAACCAGTAATCAGAGTCATGAAAGATTGCCACCTCAATCTTGGTACGAACCCATTTCGAGGCCTGTAGTAGGCCAAAATGCCTCAATGTTCAACAGTGAAGCCATGCAAATTGGTGGATCTGGCCCAGTACAAGAAAATGGCATAAGAATGGTTCCAAACCCCACATTCGAAGCCATACCTGGCACTAGGGGGTAAAATAATCCCTTATTCGAATTTATACACGGGGGGTTGGAAGGTTTTCCCACAAATGGAAGGGATACAATACCTGTTCCAGCACCTTTCGTAGGTCCCTTCGCAGGACAGGCTCAAAGAGGTTACCTACACCCCCAACAGCAACCTGTACCACAGAGACAGCCAGTCCCAAATGTACCACCCTATGGACCAAGAGGACCACAAGCACAAGTTTGTCCACCAAATCCTGTGTTTGTTCCCCCAGTAGTGGTTCAGCAAGCACAAAATATGGTCCCTAGGAACCAAATTGCTGATATAGTTAGGGAGCTGTGTGGACCAATGGCTCGGGGGGTCCAAACTCCTGTGTACAGAAAACCATACCCAGAATGGATCGACAGGATACATGAATACCCAAGAGGTTTCAGGATACCAGATTTTGTCCTTTTTTATGGGAATGGAAACCAATCAACAGTAGAGCATATTGCTAGGTTTGCTGCTCAATGTGGTGAATTTACCAATCATGACTATATGAAGTTGAGACTATTCCCAAATTCTCTAACTGGGGGAGCATTTGTATGGTACATTAACCTTCCACCTGTCTCCATCCAGACATGGCAGCAAATGGAAGAGGCATTTCATGCCCAATTCTTCCAATCAGAGCCAGAAGTTTCCATGGCAGACTTGGCAAGATTGAGTCAAAGGCCTGAAGAAAAGGCTACTCAGTTTATTGCCAGATTTAAGAGGGCTCGAAATAAATGTAGAGTAATCTTGCCAAAACCAGAATTCGTAAGATTGGCCCAAAATAGCTTAGAGTTCAGGCTTCGAAAGAAGTTTGATTCAACAGAGTTCAGGGATTTAGTGGAACTGACTTACAAAGTATCTAGATATGAAGCATTACTAGAAGAGGAACAAGATCGAAATAATGCATCATATAGGACATACTACAAAGATCCTAATTATGAGATTGATGCAGCAGAGATTGTGAGAAAAGAGCCTATGATCTGTGAAGCATTAATTCATAAAGATACGACAATTAACCAGCAGTTTAAAAAGAAAGATCTCCACAGGAAGTATTCTTTTGATTTAACTAAGGCAGATGACATTTTTTATCATTTGCTTGCGGCCAACTTCCTTAAGTTACCAAAAGGGGTTAAAATTCCATCTCTTGATGAACTTAAAGGAAAAGTATATTGTAAATGACATAATTCTTGGTCTCACTCGACTAAAAACTGTGTTGTTTTTCGAGACAGGATCCAACAACAAATTCGGAAAGGGAGTTTGAAATTCCCAGCCAAAGCTGAAAAGGCCATGGGGATCGACAGCAATCCATTTCCAGAAATTGGAGAGGTGGCAGCCAATGTCATTATGTCAGACTTTCAGAACCTGTCTTTGAAAGAATTGGAAGAAGTCAATGTACAGATACATGTGGCTAACCAGACAACAATCAAAAAAGACACTAGAAATCTACCAGCTATTGGACGAGATTTCTCACATCAGAGAGAAGACTCTGATGAAGAAGCACTGGATGATGACTCCTTAGAGGCAACCGTAATGCAGAGGATGTGTCCCAGGTGCAGACTGAGTTATAAGTGGTTGAAAGGCCTTCCAGTTGATGGGAAGCAATATTACAGGGATGTGCAGCGTCGTCCCCAATCTTTTCCTTCTGTCCGTTACTGGCCATCTATTCTTCCTTCTTCCCACAGACGGCGCCAAATTGTGTAAGTGATTTTCTGACCACACTGCCCGCTTAGTAATCAACTGGAGAGCACTGACAGAATAGATGGCTTCAGCTAACCTGTAACAGAAAGAAAAGACTCCGGCGGTGGTTCTTCCACCCGGGGGCACTCCGACGATCAAGTTAGTATATCTCTCAAAGATAATCAAGTGCTAAAACTTATTGCTCAAAACATAAATTGCGTACCTTAGACCCACGGGGATGCCTCTCTTTTATAGTTAACTCAATCCAAGTCCCACTAGAAGCATGACTTCTATGGACTCCAATTCTGTGCTTACTTGGATTCTTCAAGAGATAGAGATAAACTCCCTAAGAGCTCTATCCTTATCTTGGCTAAATCTCCTCTTTGTCCTAGGACTCTTGTCCCTTATCCGTTTATCTCGGATTCCGATATCTTCGGAGATAACCTCGGTAATTCGGAACAACCTCGGCGTGACTACCACGACACGTGGCACCTCGGCTGACACGTCGGCGTTACCATGCCACGTGTTGGTACTCAGAAAATATATCCCCACAATAAAGAAGCAACAAAAATTACAAGTAAGCAATTTATTTTTTAATTCTTTTGTCCTACATTAAAATTTTTCAAATAATTTTTTAAAACTTTTTTACAAATCCAGTTCGTCTAGTTGCATAGACTCCAGAAGCCAAAAAAATAAAATAAAATATCTTAATTTTTCTTTTTTTTTTTTAACTAAAAACGAAAACAAGTCAAAAAAATAAGTAAAAATTAAATAAATCTCAAACGCCCCTAATGGTGGTTATGCAACTATTACTGTGGCGGAGCCGTGGTGGTGATTAGAAATGCAGGTGAAATTTTGTAACGCCCTCAAAATAAGACAAGCATTTACATATAAACTAACCACATTCCTTTATTTCATTGAGTTTCATTACATAAGTATTACATGTTAACATCAAAACAAAATGCCCTACGGGCTTACAGCTTTCCAAGTTAACACTTGGTTTCAACAAAAGAGTACTAACTCGTTTACACATTAAGCCCTTGGCTTGAAGTTACATGTAATACATCAAAAGTAAAACCACTACACTATGTCCGCTTCTAGCCTTCCAAGCTATGTCCTTGGAGGTGGCATGCTTCCTGTACCTGAAAATGATATTCCCATATAGGGTGAGCCACAGCCCAGTAGAAATACACTAAACCAACCATGGACAATGACTAAAACATTAGCAATTGATAGTTGGTCAACACTGATACAATCACATAAATTACATATTTATGTCAACGACTTACAAGTCCCAATTACTTTTCATTTTCCCTTTTTCAACAGATAAGCATGCTAGCTCTATCATCATTTCCACAGATATGTATAAAAACTATATCTCACATTCAGATAAGCATAAAAGCTATACCCACATTCTCAACAGATATGTATATCAACAATATCCACAGATAAGCATACAAGCTGTATCCACACTCTACAACAGATATGTATATCAACAATATCCACAGATAAGCATACAAGCTGTATCCACACTCTACAACAGATATGTATATCAACAATATCCACAGATAAGCATACAAGCTGTATCCACACTTCACAAAGATAAGCATATGAGCTCTATCTTCACTTCTCTAGACAAGCATATGAGCTCTGTCTACGGAGTTCATCCCCTATCTCCTCCCAATACCTATCCGGTTTAGAGGTACATCCCCTATCTTCCCCTAAACCGCGGAGTACATCCCCTATCTCCTCCTCTACACATAACGTATATAAACACATTGGTTCTATATACAATCACACAATACACACAATTAATGTATTCTATCAACCGTCAAGTTCCATGACACGTTCCATTGATTAGTTTCCGTTTACCTAATCATCATGCATTGTCTACAACAATCTCGACTATCCTCCACCGATAGCCCAAAGCAGTTATTTCTAAAACAGAAAATAAATGCACAAATGGATATTCAATCAACATTTCATTTCCTCATTTCTCACCAATTAATTATCCCAATTAATTAAACAATGTAATTAGGCCATTTTCCATAATTACCATTTCAACCCTCAGGTCCCATTTTCATCAATGATTCAACAATCATTCTATTTTTCTATTCCAAACATGCATCTAGGTTTATTATGAATAAAACCCCAACTTTTGTAAAATTACACAAAAGCCCCAAACTTTCACAAATTTACCAAACCAAGCCCAACATCTCAAAATACCAAAATTTAAAGACAAAACCCATAGAGAGGAGTAGGTTATCCCTACCTCAATTTCGGAGTCCCAAGGAGAAGACGACAAAACCCAACGTGCTCCAAAACCCGAGATTTTCAGATTAAAATGAAGCCCTCGACGATCAACAACTTTTTTGTAAAGGCCAAAGGTGAGTAAATCACTCCTACTAGATCAAAACCTAGAGAGAAGGTAGAGTCTAGAGTGAGAGGCTCAACAATGGTGATTTTGGAAAAGTAAGAGAGAGAAGAGAAAGTGAAAAAGTGATTTGAAAAGTCACAATTTCGGGATTTAAACCCAGTCTTCCGCTCGAGCGTAAACCACCCAGCTCGAGCGGCCAGTCACAGACTTCCGCTCGAGCGGCCAACCTCCCGCTCGAGCGCAGAATGCACTCGCCCAGCACTTTTGCAGAACCAGGCCTCCGCTCGAGCTCACAACACTGCACAACAAGATACTGGATGGACGTAATCTACGCTCGAGCGCCAACACCTCCGCTCGAGCGTACAGGCCAAAAATCTGGGCAACTAGTTTTGGTTTCTAAACTCAACCAACCTGTAACAAACCCGCTCAACACATCCTATAACTCAAATACAAAGTAAGAAAGGATGTAAACAAGATAATAAACAACTACCAACATCCACGGACACATGTCCGGATCACTATACAACAAGGGTAAACCTGGGATCGCTATAAATTTTAGCATTATTATATTTTTATTTTTATTGTTTTAAAATTAATAGTTAATTAAATGATATTTTATTTTAATATAGAATATAAGAATAAATTTCTTAAAATGTATTGATTTGATTTTTAATATGGATTTTGATTTTATTTTATTTTTCCATTAATTCAGGATTTTATAACTGATCTGTTATATAAAAAACAAATATTGTAATGGTGAAAGACACCTTTTGCTGAATTATTAATAAATTATATAGTTTTCTTTAAAGGAAAAATTAGTAAAACATCTCTCTCTAATTTTGTGTAATAGAATGTTTAATTTTATTATTTAAGGTAAATTTCTCTGTGATCCTAATAGTGAATTTTTAAAATTTCTCTGTAAAATCAGAGCAATTTTTCTATAAAAATTGAAATTTCTCTATATCGGAACCGAAATTTCTCTTAGTTTGACGAAATTTCTCTAAGTCGAATTTTCTTTGTAAAAATTTTGCGGGATCTTAACTATTATAAAAATATTATATATCAATATCAAATATTTTAAAAATAATTTTCCATTCATTTGTTTGTTGTTGTGCTTATAATTAATTCAATACAAGTCTTCCTACATCACTGTGGTTGTTGTCTACATCACTGTTGTTGAGTATGGGTAAATATTCAAATGTCAAATTTTCATAAATTTAACTTTTTCGATATTGGGGTTTATATCTAAAATAAGATATGGATATAAAACCTTGTTATTAACACACACACACACATATATATATATATATATATTACATATTATGTAATATTTTAAAATAAGATATTATAAATTATGCAATGATGTGCTTGAAATTGAATAAAATTTTAAAAAAATATAAACTTTTTATTTGCCATCTATGTTGGAGGTTATAAATATTTATTTCTAGTAAATGTGAGATTTTTATTCTTCAAACATCCTAAAAAGTTAAAGAATTCAAGTGTTTAAATTGAACACAAATACTCACAAAAAGTAGAAGAGTCCAAATAATATAGGCTTTACATAGCTAATGAATGAAAATAGTTTTTTTCTTTTTTAGAAAAAATGAATATTTTTTTTGAGGCATTTGGTTGGTGGTTTTATTCTAAAATTTTATTTGAGCTTAGGTACTAGCCTGAAGCACTAATATATCTCAAATAGTGATTTTATAAACTATTTGGTCCTCACTTTTTTTCTTGTGGACCTAAATGTGTTACTATAGTGTGAATTACATAAAGGGTCAAGTATAAACACTCGTGTGTTATGTGTTAAGGGACAAATGCGTTTTTTCTCTTAATGTTGAAATTACAAAACGTAACACTTCAAAATATATATATATATATATATATTATTTAGTGTATTTATCCTAAACGTAACACTCCAATATAATACTCTGAAAACGTAACACTCCAATGTAACACAACAAAAAACTCTTTAGTGTATTTTCTCAATCATAACATTTCAATGTAACACACTAAATAACTCTTTAATGTACTTTTCTCAAATGTAACAACGTAACATTCCAAAAAAAAAACTCTTTAAAATTCCTTGGTGTATTTTTTTCCCTAAATGTAGCACTCAAATCAAGGTATCACACAAAAGCTGTTTATTGTGCTTTTTATCAAACGTAGTACTCTAATGTAATACTTCAATGTAACACTAGAAAACTATACTAATAAAAATGTAGATTTTCACGCTTAACAACCAACACTTCAACCACCAATCCCTTCAAAAAGAATTTTCTACACCTCTCATTTCTATTCTCATCCCCAAAACCAATCAGAAAATTGGAAAATGAATCACAAAATGATATTTACTTAAACTCAAATAGTATTAAATCAAATAAATACAACTTTACAAAACAAAAATGACTAATTAATTCATAAGAAAACTTTTAAAATTAAATAGATTAACATTCCTTTATATGAGATTTATGTAAAATTTTCTAGGTGCCATGCAACTATTTTCAACCCGTTAAATGGATTAACACTTGTAAACTTATAAAACATCATAAATTAAAGATCGTTTCACAAAATCAAGGCTCAAAAGTAAGCCAATTGTTCAAAATTCAACTTGAAACTTCCAAAACATAACATGCATGTATTGTCATGAATTCCAACATTCTAAAACATGATCAAATGATATAAAATAGCATGAAACTCGATGAATTTCCAAAACCAAGGTAAAATACTGACATGCATGAGAGAATTACTTAAAATCAACTTCAACATGCTATAAAATGCACATGCATGCGATTCCTCTCAAAATCATCTATCTAAGTGTGGAAGCTTAATTCTCTTAAGTCTTCTTCAATTCTTTCAAATTCTCTCCAATACTCCTATATTTTCTTTGATTTCAACCCTCTTCTATGTTTTTCCTGTTGGAAATGGTTATAAAATTCTGGATAAAACCAGAATTTTTTCCTAAGTTCGGTCTATTTTTTAGGTGGGCCCCGAGTGTCGATTTACTCGGGTCAAAGTGGTAACGTGTTCTATGTCGTGTTGTGATTCACATGGTATATTTGGTTGCTCAAAACCATTACCGAGTGAATGGGAAATTGAAGCCAAAGTGTGCTCCATGGAAATGGAGTTTTGGTGGAAATTCCTTAAGGTTGTAAATTGGCTTGTCCCACATTGATTTGGTGGGAAGTTTTGAAAGGGTTTATAAGGCTTAGGGTGAGATACTTGGGGTGTGCCCCAAGGGGTACCCAAGTGTTTTAGAGGGAGAGGTTATGGGCTAGACCCATTGGACCCAAAAATCACGACACACGCGCGCGCCGCCGCCGCCGTCCGTCCGGGCGGGCTGGGTTGGGCTTCTAATCTTTTTGGGCCAAAAACATTTGAATTTTATTTTATTTTTTATTAAAATAAAATCCAGAATTCAAATTAAATTGATTTGGATTTTTTGTTCATCCAAACAGGGCCCTTCCCGTTTTCAAACAGAAATAAACTGTTTTGGAATTAGTGCACACCGAAACAGGGCCCTTCCCGTAATTGCTATCTGTTTGAATTGTTGAATTTGTTTGAAATTCAAAACCAACAGGCATCATACCTGTTCAATTCAAAACCAAGAGCCACATACCTGTTCAATTCAAAACCAAGAGCCACCTTCACATCTATAAATAGGACCACCCTCATTTGATGTTTTCCATTCAGAAATTTCGTATTTCACTTCTGCTATTTATATTCTTCATCTTGCTGCATTTTATTTCCGAAAGAAAGAGTGTAAACACTTAGTGTGTTCGTAAGGCAAACAATTAGTAGTGCTGCTATTGTTTGTGGTAGATCATTTCATCCTGGGAGATAGACGTCCAAATTCTGAAAGCACCGTGGAGAGGACGAATCTGTCTTAAGGACACAGTGTCAAACACTGGACTTGATCAGAAAATAATTCGAAGAAATTAAATCAAGTAAGTTATTTAATTTATTTTCAGTGTTGTTGTTTTTATTTATTTAAATCAGATTTTAATTTTGTTTTTGTAACAAAATAAAATCAGTTTTTATTTATTTATTTTTATTTCGAGTTTGATTTTTGTAATCAAACAAATTCTCTCCTTTTCTTTATTTTTTTAAATTCTATTTGTTGTTGTGTACACAATAGAATTAAATCTTTTACATACAGTGAAGATTGTCCAACAATCTTAAGACATATTCCTTTTTGGGTATCTTCATTGTATTTAATTTTCTGTGTTTTCAGATTAATATTCTGGTTGGAAAAACAAATAGTGGTTTATGCTATTTGACAGATAGTAGTAATATACTGTCTCTTTTCTTTGACAACAACTAGTAGTACGATACTGGTGTCATTAACAATTCAGAATATTATTTGGTATTACAGAAAATTCTTGTTATATTTTATTTTTCTAGTTTGAGTAACAAGGAAAATAAAATTATTTTGTTGTTATAATTATTTTCTGGTTTTAGTAACTTGAAAATTAATTTGTGTTTTAATATTTTTTGATTTTTGTAATCAGAGATTATGGCTACTACAACTGAAACTGCATCTGGCAGTGGTACTCCTATTGTTACACCTACATCGGTCCCTATCCAGAACCATGTTCATGTACCAATCAATCATGGAGAAAAACTGGAAAAATTTAATGGTACCGAGTTTAAGAGATGGCAGCAGAAGATGCTGTTCTATCTTACAACTCTTAATTTGGCCCGATTTCTCCATGAAGAGGCTCCAGCACTTAAAGAGGGTGAAAGTGATCGGCAAGTTGTTGCCGCTGTAGATGCTTGGAAACATTCAGATTTCCTGTGCAGAAACTACATCCTAAATGGCCTTGACAATATGCTGTATAATGTATACAGTCCTCTGAAAACAGCAAAAGAATTGTGGGATTCTTTGGAGAAGAAATACAAGACAGAAGATGCCGGCACGAAGAAATTTGTCGTCGGTAAATTTCTGGACTTTGTTATGGTAGACTCCCAAACGGTAATATCTCAAGTTCAAAGTTTTCAAATAATTTTGCATGATATTCATTCAGAAGGTATGTCTCTTAGCGAGTCATTCCAAGTCGCTGCTTTAGTGGAAAAGTTACCACCGGCTTGGAAAGATTTTAAAAATTATTTAAAACATAAACGCAAAGAGATGACTATGGATGAATTGATTGTAAGATTAAGAATTGAAGAAGATAACCGAAAGGCTGAAAAGAGGAATGGGAAAAATCCTATTGAGTCCAAGGCTAATGTGGTTGAACAAATTCATAAACCACATAACAAAAAGAGGAAGTTTACTGGAGATGGTCCTAAACAAGGCGATAGTAGCAAGAAGTTCAAAGGAAAATGCTATAACTGTGGCAAAACTGGACATCGAGCTTCTGACTGCCGCCGCCCTAAGAAGAATCATGGAAGTACAAGTAAGAAGACCACCAATCAGGCCAATGTAACAGAATTGGATTACATCTCTGACGGAGTGAATGACATCAACCTTTCTGCTGTGGTGTCTGAGGCTAACTTGGTGGGAAATCCCAAAGAGTGGTGGGTTGACACTGGAGCAACTCGTCACATATGTGCGGACAAGAAGATGTTCACTACCTACAATGAGGCTGCAAATGGTGAACAACTTTTCATGGAAAATTCTTCTACTTCTACTGTGGCTGGACAAGGGAAAGTGATCTTGAAGATGACATCAGGGAAAGAACTGACCCTCAACAACGTACTGCATGTACCTGACATCCGGAAGAATTTAGTTTCTGGGTCTTTGTTAAGTAAAAATGGTTTTAGGCTTGTATTTGAGTCTGATAAATTTGTATTAACAAAGAGTGGTATGTATGTTGGTAAGGGATACATGAGTGATGGTCTCTTTAAGTTGAATGTAATGACAATTGTACCGAAAGTTGCTATGAATAAGAATAACACATCTTTTGTTTATATTCTTGAGTCAAATTTATGGCATGGTAGATTAGGACATGTGAATTTTGATGCTTTGCATAGATTAATTGGTTTAGATCATATACCAAAGTTTGAAATTACTCCTAATCATAAATGTGAAATTTGTGTAGAAGCGAAACTAACTAAGGCTCCATTTAAATCGGTTGAAAGAAAAACCGAACCTCTAGAATTAATTCACACTGATGTATGTGATTTAAAATTTATTCAAACTAGAGGTGGCAAAAAGTATTTCATAACATTTATCGATGATTGCACAAGATATTGTTATGTTTATTTACTTAGAAGTAAAGATGAAGCCTTAGAAATGTTTAAACTCTACAAAACAGAAGTTGAAAATCAACTTGGTAAAACCATTAAAATGGTTAGAAGTGATAGGGGTGGTGAATATGATGCACCATTAAATGAATTTTGTGCACAACATGGCATTATTCATCAAACTACAGCCCCTTATTCTCCACAGCAAAATGGAATTGCTGAAAGGAAGAATAGAACCTTAAAAGAAATGATGAATGCCATGTTACTAAGTTCAGGCTTACCACAGAACTTGTGGGGGGAAGCAATATTGTCTGCTAATTATGTTCTTAATAGAATACCCCACAAGAAAACCAACAGCACTCCTTATGAATTGTGGAAAGGTCGACCACCTTCCTACAAATACTTAAAAGTGTGGGGGTGTTTGACAAAAGTAGAAGTACCTGTTCCTAAAAGACTAAGATTGGACCAAAAACAGTAGATTGTGTGTTTATTGGTTATGCTCAGAATAGTAGTGCATATCGGTTTCTGACTTATAAATCAGATATACCTTATATAAATGTGAACACTATTATAGAGTCAAGGAATGTTGTGTTTTTTGAACATGTCTTTCCTTACAAGAAAGGACAGGAATTAAGTTCGCAGAAAAGAACTTATGATTGTACACAAAGTCAAGAGACTAATGACAATCAAACACAAGAGACTAGTAATAGTCTTGACCAACAGGATTTAACTAATGATGAACCTAGACGAAGTAAGAGAGCAAGAACATCAAAATCCTTTGGTCCAGATTTTCTGACATACTTGTTAGAAAATGAACCTCAAAGCTTTAAGGCAGCAATGACAGGTCCTGAAGCACCTTTGTGGAAAGAGGCTGTTAATAATGAAATTGAATCCATTATGCAAAATCATACTTGGGAATTGGTGGATCTTCCACCAGGTTCTAAACCTCTTGGATATAAATGGATATTCAAGAGAAAAATGAAAGCAGATGGTTCAATTGACAAGTATAAAGCAAGACTTGTTGTTAAAGGTTACAGACAAAAGGAAGGTCTAGACTATTTTGACACATATTCCCCTGTGACAAGAATAACATCCATTCGCATGCTTATTTCTATAGCAGCGTTGTTTAATTTAGAAATACATCAAATGGATGTTAAGACAGCTTTCTTAAACGGTGATCTAAATGAAGAGATCTATATGGAACAACCCGAAGGGTTTGTAGTATCAGGGCAAGAAAAGAAAGTTTGTCGACTTGTAAAATCCCTTTATGGATTAAAACAAGCACCTAAGCAATGGCATGAAAAATTTGATCTTGCAATGCTTACTGATGGGTTTAAGATAAACGAATGTGACAAATGCGTCTATGTTAAAAACACTGACCAAGGATATGTCATAGTTTGTCTTTATGTGGATGACATGCTTATCATTGGAAGCAGTCAAAACATGATCAAATCAACTAAGCAGATGCTTAACAAAAGATTTGATATGAAAGATATGGGGGTCGCAGATGTTATATTAGGAATGAAAATTACTAAAACATCTGACGGATATGCATTATCTCAATCTCATTATATTGAGAAAATTCTTGATAAATTTATCAAGGATGATTTGAATTTAGCTAGAACACCTGTAGACATCAGTCTTTATTTATCAAAAAATAAAGGTGATGCAGTGTCTCAGTTAAAATACACCCAAATCATTGGAAGCCTAATGTACCTAATGAATTGTACTCGTCCTGATATAGCTTATGCTATCAGTAAATTGAGTAGGTACACTAGTAACCCTAGAGAAGACCATTGGAAAGCGATCATTCGAGTTCTTAGATATCTAAGATTTACTCGTGATCATGGTTTGAACTTTACTCGATATCCAGCAGTACTCGAAGGTTATTGTGATGCCAATTGGATATCAGATACTAAAGATTCAAAATCCACTAGTGGATATGTCTTTACTCTAGGAGGCGCTGCTGTTTCTTGGAAGTCCACGAAACAAACTTGCATCACACGATCCACAATGGAATCCGAGTTCATTGCTTTAGACAAAGCAGGTGAAGAAGCAGAATGGCTTCGTCACTTCTTAGAAGACATTCCAATGTGGCCAAAACCTGTGCCAGCTATTTGCATTCATTGTGATAGTCAATCTGCAATAGGCAGGGCACAGAATCATATGTATAATGGTAAGTCACGACATATTCGTCGTCGACATAATACCGTAAGGCAATTGTTGTCAAACGGAATAATCTCAATAGATTATATAAAATCTAAAGAGAATATTGCGGATCCGTTAACAAAAGGTTTGACAAAAGAGCTAGCGTATAGTTCATCGAAGGGGATGGGATTGAAGCCTATTACATAAGAGTCGTCATAATGGTAACCCTACTTATATGACTGGAGATCCGAAGAACTAAGTTCAAAGGGACAACTAAGTTATGTATGGCTCGCCAGAAATCACCAAGGGATTAAAATTCCTACCCATTCCTATGGTGAGAGTGATATCTGCAAACATATGTTGTATGCAGGGGTATAAGGATAAGCTTTGCTTTTAATGATTACTTATATCTTGATTAAGGCATAAAATCAAGATGAGTATAAGGAGATACTCACAATAAGAATCACCTATATCAGTGTTGAACTGGGACCGGTTCTATGAGAATGAAAAGGCTAAATTCTCTAGAAACACTTATGAAAACCAGGCGCGTTCAAGGCCAAAATGAACACAACAGTGAGAACCACGATGTGTTAGAAGATATTTTGTGTGAAATCTATTGTCTTGGCTTACACAAACGGCTGAACAATTCAAGGCATCGCGTCCATTGGTTACCAGTAAGTCCGATAGGTTATCACTAGGGAAGGTTCAAAGCCGAAAACTACCTATCCTGATGCAAGATATTTTCGACTTATACTCTTTCGTTAAAGTCTGCATATTGTTGCATTTCCGTTGTCATCAAATTCCATTCATGTGGGGGATTGTTGGAAATGGTTATAAAATTCTGGATAAAACCAGAATTTTTTCCTAAGTTCGGTCTATTTTTTAGGTGGGCCCCGAGTGTCGATTTACTCGGGTCAAAGTGGTAACGCGTTCTATGCCGCGTTGTGATTCACATGGTATATTTGGTTGCTCAAAACCATTATCGAGTGAATGGGAAATTGAAGCCAAAGTGTGCTCCATGGAAATGGAGTTTTGGTGGAAATTCCTTAAGGTTGTAAATTGGCTTGTCCCACATTGATTTGGTGGGAAGTTTTGAAAGGGTTTATAAGGCTTAGGGTGAGATACTTGGGGTGTGCCGCAAGGGGTACCCAAGTGTTTTAGAGGGAGAGGTTATGGGCAAAATGGGCTAGACCCATTGGACCCAAAAATCACCACACACGCGCGCGCCGCCGCCGCCCTCCGTCCGGTCGGGCGGGCTGGGCTTGGGCGCGGGTGTGTGGTTCTAATCTTTTTGGGCCAAAAACATTTGAATTTTATTTTATTTTTTATTAAAATAAAATCCAGAATTCAAATTAAATTGATTTGGATTTTTTGTTCATCCAAACAGGGCCCTTCCCATTTTCAAACAGAAATAAACTGTTTTGGAATTAGTGCACACCCAAACAGGGCCCTTCCCGTAATTGCTATCTGTTTGAATTGTTGAATCTGTTTGAAATTCAAAACCAACAGGTATCATACCTGTTCAATTCAAAACCAAGAGCCACATACCTGTTCAATTCAAAACCAAGAGCCACCTTCACATCTATAAATAGGACCACCCTCATTTGATGTTTTCCATTCAGAAATTTCATATTTCACTTCTGCTATTTATATTCTTCATCTTGCTGCATTTTATTTCCGAAAGAAAGAGTGTAAACACTTAGTGTGTTCGTAAGGCAAACAATTAGTAGTGCTGCTATTGTTTGTGGTAGATCATTTCATCCTGAGAGATAGACGTCCAAATTCTGAAAGCACCGTGGAGAGGACGAATCTGTCTTAAGGACACAGTGTCAAACACTGGACTTGATCAGAAAATAATTCGAAGAAATTAAATCAAGTAAGTTATTTAATTTATTTTCAGTGTTGTTGTTTTTATTTATTTAAATCAGATTTTAATTTTGTTTTTGTAACAAAATAAAATCTGTTTTTATTTATTTATTTTTATTTCGAGTTTGATTTTTGTAATCAAACAAATTCTCTCCTTTTCTTTATTTCTTTAAATTCTATTTGTTGTTGTGTACACAATAGAATTAAATCTTTTACATACAGTGAAGATTGTCCAACATTTGCCTCTCTATCACGTTTTGAGCTCAAAAAGCTTGAAGTGGGAGTGTGTAAATTGGTCTAAGGCATAGCATTAGTCTTATATAGGCTTCACTAATTAATCTAGCTTGGCCTAATCAAATGGTAATTAATTAATCTAATTATTTGATTCCGAATCAGATTTCAATTAAATTTACCATAAATTTCTACAAATTTCAAATAACACATAAACCAAGTTAATTTTGTGATCAAATGTCGATAAGGCCTTCAATTCGCAAATCGAATCGGAGATACAAACAGATATTCCTACGTCAAACAAATATAAACATAAATAACTCAATACACATGCAATTAATTTAGAATTTTCTCTTAATCACTTATTAGACATTCTTAATCAAGAGTTATAAGCTAATCACAGGTCGGAGTTGTTAAATTCACAATAATCCATAACAGAGCACTGTTTTGGTTTGTTTCCAAAACAAAGCACTATTTTGATTTGCTTGTCTAGTGATATTCACAAACAAATGAAAGGCAACACTTTGAGGCCATCCTAAGCACTCTTTTTTTTTGATAACTCAGGTATCCGCAATTCGCTGATTTAAAGGGAAGTCAGGACTAATCCTGAGGGCCCTGAAGTTAACGACCGGGCAAACCTCCAGTGGCCCCAAGGGGTGACTCGAACTCGAGACCTGTAAATTTTATCCTCTAGACTTTACCATTCGGCCACTTGCCTTGGGGTTCTATCCTAAGCACTCTCTAATCTGCAATTCTCTTGTTTCTATCTCTTTATCTCTCTGAAAAGTTTTCCTTGAACCTAGGTTACTACCTTCAATCTTAATTTCTAAAGTGTGTGAATCTGCTTCTACAGTTTTAGATGTTCAGAAAAGTGCAATCTAAGGCCTGAGTAGCTGTTGAAGGGTGATCAATAGTGATGGGTGGTCGTCAGACTGGTGACTAATGACGGCGGTGCGGTGGTGGCTGGTGACACTGCAGTAGTGTAGAGGTAAGGAGGGTTGGTGGTTTAGTGGGTGAAGAGAGAGAGTTGACTGAGTTACTAGTAAACGATCTTAACTAATAATATATATATATATACTTTTTTTTTTGTGCCAAATTGGGAATAAAGAAGTTGCAACTTGCAACTGCCATCATCATAATATCGGGGATAATATTTTATTCACCTAGTTTGTTACGAATGAATCAAGATTCGGTGGTGGACAACCACAATTATAAAAGAATTCCGCCAAATTGAGGATAAACAGGTTGCAACTTCCAACTGCCACCATCTTTACACTGGATTATCCCCACGAGCCAGTATCATAACCACGACCAATTCACAGACCACCAAGGATCCTCTAGAGTGAAATTTCCCTAAAGTTTCCTAGAGTACTACATTGTGTGGTTGAGATTTATTGGCAAGTCACATCAATTTTTCTGATGTGACTTGCCAGTAAATCTCAACCACACAATGTAGCACTTTAGGAAACTTTAGGAAAAAATCACTCTAGAGGATCCTTGCTCAAAATTATGAATTTTTATAATGTATGTTATATTAATTTATGATATAAGTGATAAATAATAAATTTATAATGTGTATTTTAAAGTGAAAATTATACTTTTTTATTAACTAAAAAATCATGTCATTTTATAATTTAGGGTGAGGCTTCCCTCCGATTATTTTTTGAAATAGAAGATCTATTTTGAGTTAGAATGGACCCATCTTGAATTTGTTTCGTTGATCTTAACTGTTTAATTTTTAGAGTTTTTCAACTAAATCATCCATTCAAGAAATAAAGTTGGTTGAACATTAGTAGCTATATATTTAGGTCATATTTACCTTAACAAAATGGATGGTCTATTTTTGAAAATATATTTACCATCTACCTTTTAAAAATAAATAAATAAATATGATCTAAATATATGACTACCGATATCCAATTAACTTGATTATTTTCATAGACAATATATTTGAAAGACAATACATATTAAACCGTTCGAATCAACAAAATGGACTTGAGGTGGACCCAAAATGACACAAACTAAACCCTCTAGTCCCCATATAGTGGATCGGAGGGAAGCCAAATCATATACTTCAATGTTACAAAATTTTGTAATATTATGGACATATCATATACATATTTTTAGATATGCATATAAAAGTATATTTTCAGTATGTTTAGGATTGATTTTTTTAATAATTTTTTTTGTGTTTTTTTTTGTCTTTTTTAGTAAACATTTTTTTAATATATATATATATATATATTATACTTTTAACTTCTATTCGATTAGATTGACTAGAAAAACTTACAAAAAAAAATAAAAATAAAAAAAGAATACCAACAAAGATAAAAGAAAATCAAAAACAATTTTTTGACTTTTTTGACTTTTTTTTTCGACAGTGATTTGTTTTCAATTTGTTTTTGTTTTTTATTTTTAAACTTATTAGATCCTTTTACGCATTTTCTCACCTTACCAAGTCCCAGCTTGTCTGTTCATCAAAAAAAAAAAAAAAAAGTCTCAACTTGTCTGCAAGTGTAACATCGTAACTTCTTCTGTTTGACTGTTCATCAAAAAAAAAAAAAAAAAGTCTCAACTTGTCTGCAAGTGTAACATCTTAACTCCTTCTGTTAACTCTCCCTCTCTACCTCTCTCTAGACTATATATATACTTCTATGAGGGATAAAGATTGTATAGTCATCAACCAAAAAAGAAAACAAAATGGCTTTGATTTCCAAAAAATTCATGACCATGCTCTTTCTTGTAGCAACACTACATTTTATTTCACTCTCTTCCTCTATCAAGTTCCTAGCACATGCACGGTAACTTTTCTTCTATTATTATTATTATTATTTCATTTTTTTGGTTTTTATTTCTCTTACATATATAAATGAAGCTATACAAAATTTATTTAAAATATAATAAAATATATATTTGTAATTTGTTTGCAATTTGCAGTGAGCGACAATTGCTTCTTATCGAAAAGATATGGGGTACTTACGTGTAGGTCCTAATAAGTGAACTTATTGTCTAATAGGTCCTATGAAAAAAATTTGTCATAAAAAAATGTGACTAATTGTAAGTTTTAGCGACAATTTATAAAAATTATGATAAAAAAAGTCACTAATTGTTAATTTTTAGCGACATATATAAAAAATTGTCACAAAAAAATTATTTTTAGCGACAATTTTACTAAGACTTATTTTCAATAGGACTTGATGGGAATTAAGTCCAACTATTATAACCTATTGGTAGTTTATCCAAAAGATATTTACAAACCCAGAAATATTCAACATTTTGAAGAAAGGAGCTGTCAACATGGCGATGCATCGGGCGTTTAAAATGACAGAAGATTGTTGGGTTGGTGGACCCTCATAAGTATTGTTCACTCAATTTTACTGTTCACTTAAACACTGGGGGTACTTTCGTAATTCTTATGTGTTTCTATGTAACCCTAATTCTATAGTTATAAATAGATGTGGGGATGCTCTTTTAGGTTAAGAGTATTTTTCTGATTATGATGAAAACCGCAGCAGCCATGGACTGAACCATATTCTGAGATGAACCACCCATAGTTCTAAATATAGGCTGGTACGTATCGTACCGGCCGATTGGTACCAAAAAATTAGACCACCGGTTCGGATCTAGACCGGTATAGCGGGGAGAATGAAATTCGCAGCCGTAGCGGCCGAGTCCCGGTACGTAGCAGCCTGAATCCGATACACAAGGCGATACAGGCCGGTTGTCGCCGGTACGGATGAAAATCAGCGCAGAAAACTGCTCGTGGCTCCGATGTTATTTTTGGTTTTGGATTGCTAGTCTTCGCTAAAGTGAGAGTGCAACTATGAGGTTCATGAGGAGGTCGTGCTGTCCTTCAGCGACTTCCGGCGTGTTTCAGTATGCTTTTCTAGTCGTGCGCCGTTGAGCAAAGCTTTGAGGCTACAAGAAGCTAGGTATGATACAGCACATGGGGTGCAGTATATATCTTTTATTTTATATTTTATACAAATGTATATTCATAGTTTTGGGCCAAGACATTTTGCTGAAGACTGTGGGTTGTTTTGAGTAATCTTGGGCCCATATGTTTCTTTAACCAACTCATGGGTCTAGTTGGTGTACTGTTGTGGATTTATTTTAAATTGTAAGTAATTAAAATTTATAATTGAGGCTAAAATAAATATATATTATTTAGTTAAAAATGAGTCAAAAGTATTCATACATATCAAAATTTTGATTAAAATGTGATAAATTAAGGCTAAAAGAGTCAAAAAAAATGCATAAAATTGAGTTTTAAAGGATTGCTAATGATTTTTAAAATTTCACGGTCGTGTCACCTGATTCCCGATACGTACCGGCCGATACTACCAATACCTATACTCCGCGATTATACCGTTACGTTACCCGATACCGCGATTTAGAACTATGGAACCACATAAATCCTTGTATTCTTGTGTGTATAATTTGTTTGAATTGTTAATTCTTTTTTTATTTTTTATTTTGTGTCTCACCGATCTTACTTAGGAAATGTCAATTCCTAACCAGATGCTATCGTCAAAAACTATGGAAACAATGCGCTAAACGGTTTTAAAGCCGATGAGAGCACAGCCAAGAAGTTCCGTGATTTTCAAAATAAAATATGCAGGATAGAAAACGAAACGTGTGGATCTATCTATTAATAGAATTTCAAAACGAAATGCTCCAGACAGCTAAGGACACATGTGGAATTAGCAGCTTCTGTGTGCACGGCCTGCAATGCTTACCGTGCACCCATAATTCACAGCAGCCATCACTGGGGTCTTGTGATCCCTACTGTGTGCTCTTCCAACTGCCCGATAGTAATAACTTGCAATGTCAGCAACCGTGCGGTTTGCCCACACAGATTAACGGTGTTGGCGTTGGTGCTCATGGGTTTGTCGGCTTCGGGGTGGTTGGCCTGCTAGTTGTGCTCCTTGCAATCACGGCTTACTAAGTGAGTGTTTGGAATGTTGTTAAAAAAATAATATCTATTCAATTTTTTAAAAGGATAAATTACATTTACACTCCTAAGGTTTGAATTCAATAAATATCACCTCTTGATATTTGGAAAATTACATCAACTCCCCTATCATTGTAATTATTTGGAAGAAATGAAAATATTGAACTTATACACTCTCTCTTTTCTTGTTTTACTTTACTTCCTCTGTTTTGTTTTTTTTTTTTCCAATGTAATTTTTCTATTTTTTTTTCACTATAAGTAGTTGCTTTTTATATAAGTAAAGAATTTGTGAAATAAGACTATTAACACAATGTGAGAATATAATATAGGTTATAGTATACATAGCTAATTATATTTGCTCTTATTCTTGTCATATTTAATGGACATAAATATTCAAAAACAAAAATAGAAGAGTCAAATAATATTGGTTATAGTATACATAGCTAATGAATGAAAATAGTTTTTTTCTTTTTATAAAAAGGGAATTTTTTTTTTTTTTTTTTTTTTTTGAGGTGTTTGGTCGGAGGTTTCATTCTAAAATTTTATTTGAGCTTAGGTACTATGCAACTATTTTCAACCCGTTATATCCTATTTCTTTGCTCGACCACAGGCTGATAAGAGCCCGTTCCACACCAAAAAGAAAAAAATGGAGTAATTTGGCTAAGGAAGAATAGAAAACCATCAAGCATCCAATCAATGAGAAGATGAAGTTATAATAGTACTTGTGAAACAAATTTTCACCTCAAGCTTTTAAAGCCGAGTGTTGTCTTTCACAAAGCAATTGTGTTTATTCCGTTTAGTTTGATTTTTCAGAATCTAATTTTAAACAAGTTTTGATTTTTTTCTAGAGCATTTTTTTAATATTTTTATTAATTTTTAAATGCACCTAATTTATATACATCAAAAAAGTAAAAAAAATAAAACTACAAAAAGTTTATCAAAAATAAATCAAAACTCGAACGAAAATCCGTGTGTTTTTGTTAAGATTTTCCCTTGTTTTATTAAATTTTATTTTTCATATTTTAGTCAATTTATTTTTAAATTTTGTAGATGTATCTGATGTTGATATATTTAAAAAGAAAGAAATTGTAAAAAAAAAAAAAAAGAGTGATGCACTAATAAATCCCAAAATATGATTTTGTGAACTGTTTAGTCTTTTTTTCTTATGAACCCAAAGGTTTCGTTAAAGTGAAATTACACAGAAGTGTAGTCACTTACATGTTTGGGTTTAATTTTTGGGGATAAAAGTAGGTTTCTTTAAATATGAAATTACACATTTGAGCAACCCGTACTATAAAGGTTTTGAATTTTCCTCTTTATGAAACAAATCTCATATTACGAACAAAAACAGAACACTCCAATATAACACTCTAATGTAACACACTACAAAACTCCTTAGTGTACTTTTTCCAAATGTAACACTCCAATATAACACATACAAAAAAAATTATTATATTTTTCCAAACGTAACTCTCCAATCAATATAATACCAAAAGCAACATTCCATTATAAGACGTACAAAAACACTAAAAAATTTCTTAGTGTATTTTTTCTAAACGTAACCCTCACAGTTTGAAATTATATATATGTCCAAAACTTACTAAGGAATTTTTGTATTCCTTTTGGAATAGTTTCAAAAATCCCGCATCCTTTTTTTGGAGTGTTAAGTTTGAAAAAAAAATATATTAAAGAGTTTTTTTGTGTGTTACATTAGAGTGTTACATTAAGGAATTTTTTGGAGTATTATATTGGAGTGTTACGTTTGAGTATTACATTAGAGTGTGCACAATTTGCAATTATGCATTTGCCCAAAGCTTACTAAAGAGTTTCTATATTGCTTTTGAAATGTTTTAAAAATCTCATATCCTTTTGTATCCTAGAGTGTGCACAAAAATCTCATATCTCATATCATTTTTGTATTCCTTTTAAAATGTTTTTCAAATAAAAAGATTCTCAAATAAAAATGCATTCCAAAATTGATTATCATAGATTATGTATCTTACAATTCTAGCGCAAAAGAAGAGAGAGAGAGAAAAAATAAAAATAAAAAAGAAGAAGAAGAAAAAGAAACATAATAGAAATAATGGTATAAATGTAAATCCAATTTTCAAATAATAGATTAAATCTATTTTTCTAAAATTAATAGGACTAATTGAGGGCTGTTTAACAATATGATTCAGTACTTAAAACTGAATGTATTAAGTGGTAATCAATTAAGTCTGTTTGATAATCACAATTGACATCACTTAAAAACTTAAGTATCTCTTAAAATGCACGCTAAAACTTAAAAAAAAATTAAATCATATGAAACTTATTTAATTCTGACTGAATTTATAAATATTAAATATAAACATCAAAATACACTATTATAAACCCGTTACCACCACCATCATGTCACCACTTAAGTCTGTTTGATAATCACAATCGACATCGCTTAAAAACTTAAGTATCTCTTAAAATGCACGCTAAAACTTAAAAAAAAATTAAATCATATGAAACTTATTTAATTCTGACTGAATTTATAAATATTAAACATAAACATCAAAATACACTATTACAAACCCATTACCACCACCATCATACCACCACTGGTGCCATCACCACCACCACCACAACGATCACTACTGCTATCGCTATCACTACCACTACCACCACAACATGTTACCGCCACCACTACCACCGCCATCAACATCGCTACTGCCGCCACCACCACCACTACAGTCATCATCATACCATCACCACTACCATTACCACCATCATTACAATATAAAAATTAAAATATATAATTTAAAAATAATAAATTTCAAATTTAATATTATACATATCAAACAATTTATTTAGTTCAGCATTTAAATTTTTATCAAATTGTTTTTTAACTTAATAAAATCAACATTTAATTCTTAATACTTAATTTTCAGTGTTTCAGCCGTCAGTTTTCAATTTTTAGCTTTATCAAACAGCACATTGGTCTATACAAAATTCTTGAGATCACTGCTGGAAAATCCATTTTCAAACGCCGCTAGAAGTACTAAAAATATCGCTAATTCTTTTTGTGACGTTTAGTACCAAACGCCGATGACGTGGCCGTCGCTATAACTTTATGACGTTTGGAAAACGTCGTTATATTAGTATAGGCGGCGTTTTTAAAAACGCCGCCAAATGTCCTACTAACTGTACTATGACGTCACTATGACCTTTAGCGACGTTTTTGAAAACGCCGTCATAGACATTTATACATTTTAAAAATTTAGCCGTTGGGTTGGGATATAGTGACTTTTTTTAAACGCCGCCATAGCCTTTTTTTTTAATTTTTTAATTTTGTTAATTTTATATGGTTGAACAAAAAAAATACCTGTCAAACAATTATTAAGAACTAATAATTGATGTTTATTAAAATAATAAATAAACTAAGCTTGAAAACAAAATTAAAAATAAGAAACAATGCCTTGCATACCTAAGAATAGCAACAATTTAGACTTTAAATACATCAATTAAAATCAAAATGGTCAAGAAGTTTAATTTGCCCAAAAAAATTAAAAAGGAATAGAAAGCACACTAATATGGATTGATCTAATACCCAGTAAAGAATTTTAGGGTTTTTATTTTTATTTTTTATACCTAACATCGCTCAATCTAAAATGAAGATAGATCTCACATAAAACAATGGTGGGTTGTCTGCGATTGACAAGTCAATTGGCCATTGGTGGTGTGGTTCAGTTGCTATTTTCCCGCTAACCCACCAACTCCATGCCGAAAAAGAGCACAAACACATTGCTCAGTTGGAAAATGTAATGACCTAATTTTCTCAAATTATCACAACAAAGAAAGCAACGTAATAATATGAACACAAGCAAAATTAAAAGAAAATCTATTCTATGTCGGGGCATAATACAATTCAGCCAATTCAATTAAACAAAATGAAACAAGCAACTGTCAAAAACTCTGATATGGGAAATGACTATTGATTTGTCATCTTCACCTTCAAAAATTGAATCATATATCTGAAACACACTTCAGCTGCCCAATCTCCCCGGTGAGATTGATTGACCCCATCATCCATTTTAGCTGAAGTGAGAATGTGTTTCAACCAATAATAATATGAAACACAGACAGGGCAATTCACCGTTTCTTTTTTTTTTTTAATGACAATACAGTTTGATCACTGAATCAACACCCACAGTGAATAACCATTGTTGCCTAGGGTGGAACTCGCAGTCCATTACTCCTGTAAAAGGCAAAATGAATCAGAGAAGCCACCAAAAATATTATCAACCCAAATATTAGTAAGATACACTCTAGACATTTATATTCAGAGATTTCAGTATCTATATTCACAAGGGCGCATTCTATGTTGCATGTCATATTATTATTTCCACACAAATAGTGTACCTTTTGCGAGTAAAATCAATAGTAGAAGGTGCCAAAAGCAAGGACCTGGGTTATCAGTAGGGAGAGGCTAGTTCGATCCCAGCCAGCCCTACCACATCGCAAAGAACCAAAAACAAAACTGGCAATACATAACTACTATTTTTGTAACTGAGAATCGATTGGAATACAATCATGCAATGAGTCAATAGTAAAGCTCTGCCAGGAGCTTAACAACCTGCCTCCCACGAGGTCAACTTTTTTTTTCAAGTACAATTAGGCCAACTTAAGAAAGGAATCAGGGTTGGACAAGGAACAAGCCAGCCCACTACTCCCATCAAATCAAGATTCCACAGAGAGAACCATCTCCGGAATACATCAAAACTAGAACTAGACTTGGTAGCATGCATATAATAGAAAGCACACTAATATGGATTAGAAATAATATCACGCGTCGAGCCTACCACATCACATCGATAAACAAATGTTACTTCGGTGGTTTTTTTCATAATTCAGGCAGCAATACTTATATCACATATCAATAAAAATAGCAACGTAGGTGTCATTTCAGAATGCAGCATAACATAAAAGGAAAGTATTTTCCCCTCTCTGTAGACAGTGAGGCCAAATGAAGCCCAAGCTTACTCATATAAATTCCAAGGCACAAATAGAAAAAATGCACAAAATTTAGTTATTGGGCCCTAACAGTGTTGAATGGGATACAAAGCACAAAATACAAAGAACACACATCACACCTTGACCTGCAAGTAAAATTTATTAAGATTCCTCACTATTTTCAATTTTCAAGAGCGAGGTATGACTTCTTATTAACCAAAACTTCCATCTTGCATTACATATATTAGTCTCTATATGTCCAATGTGCTCAACAGTTCTTAAACCAAGCTACAAAAATGAGAAAAGAGGTATCTGAGAAATTCCTAGTTGGGATACAGGAAAATATGAAACTTTGGAGAGGGAGAGAGAGGAAATGTTGGCCAAATTAGGTGATGCCCAATCTGTATCAAAATGAAATACAAGAATACAAGACCAACCGTATGCATTAAAACAAACTACAAAATTATCAAAAGTATTACCTTAATGAGGGAAAGAGCACTGTAGCCATTTTAGGATCAAGAAAGCAAAAGGGACTCTGAAAAAAAAATCTCAAATCTTCTCTCATCAAATCCTGCAACTTCATGTTGGGATATACCTCCTTATTGGAGTGTGGGACCCAATTGGTTTATTAAAAGAGGTTTAATTTGGCTTGGTTTAGTATAATATATTTTTATATATTATATTTGAAGAGACCCAATTCAATTTGGATACAATTAGGATTTGTTTACAAAACCTAAGATTTAATAACATATATATAGATATATATATATATATATATATTGTTTCGTACTTCATAAAAAAGATGACAGCCACTACAAAATTTCATCTTTTTTCGAAGCACGGTACGGCTGCCATTCTTGATATTTTGCCAAAAAGGTAGCATCCAGTAGCATCATGATCATGGTTCTAAGCATGGTTCTGTGGTTGTGATTCGGTGGGGACGTGGTTTCGGCAGTTTTTGGTGAAGTTGATTTGGATTGTTATTTTGGGTCTTCTTCAACTCTGATTCAGAAGATTTTGGTTCATCTATTTGGTGAAGTCTTTTCTCTTTGTTTATTTGTGATTATTTGGAATTCACCTAAGGGTGATTTTGTGAGACCATTAGTGTCTCGTTTGTAATCGTTTGGAACTTATTTGGTTGATAGTGGAATCGGATTTCGATCCCGTGGACGTACCTCACATTGAGGGAACCACGTAAAAATTCTTGTGTTGCCTTTGATTTAATTTTTCCGCATTAGTTTTTATTCTCATTGATTGATTTACTTGTGGGGAATCACATCGATTTTCCCTAACAACTGGTATCAGAGCTTACGGTTTATTTTGGATCTATTTATTTGTGTAAATCAATGGAGGGGAATGTGGGTCGTATGTCTAGCTTCAATGGAAGCAATTGGGTAACTTGGAAAACTAAAATGGAGGACCTATTATTTTGTAAAGATTTATATGGACCCATTGAGGGTGATTCTGGCAAACCCGAGGGTATGAAAGATGATGAATGGAATAGGCTTAATCGAAAAGCCGTTGGTGTTATCCGTCAATGGATTGATGACAGTGTGTTTCATCATGTTGCTACTGAAACTTCAGCACATGATTTATGGAAAAAATTAGAGGGCCTTTATGATAGGAAATCAGCCACAAATAAAGCTTTTCTGTTTCGTAAGTTGGTTAATTTAAAATATAAAGAGGGCAGCCCTATTCCGGAACATCTGAATGAAATAAAGAGTATTGTTAACCAACTTGCTTCTATGAAAATTGTTTTTGATGATGAGTTGCAGGCTTTGATGCTACTTAGTTCTTTGCCCGAAAGTTGGGAGACTTTGGTTGTGACCGTCAGTAATTCAGCGCCCGATGGAGTTGTCACAATGGGCCAAGTCACTAGTAGCCTGTTGAATGAAGAAACTAGAAGAAAATCAGCGGGTTCCTCTCATTCGGAAGCATTCGTTGTGAGAGGCCGAAGCAAAACAAGGGGGAGGAGTAAGACTCCTCATGGTCGTGATCAAAGCCGTGACAAATCAAAAGATGGTTCTTTTTCAAAGAAAGACATTGAGTGCTATTATTGCCATGAGAAAGGGCACATGAAGCGAGAATGCCGAAAGCTCAAGAATAAGGAGAAAAGGCGTGACAAAAGTGTGGACAAGAAGCAAGAAGACACAACGGCAGTTACTACCAATGGTGATCTCATGGTCATTTGTGAAGATGATTGTATCAATTTTGTGGGCCAAGAGAGCAATTGGGTGATTGATTCCGGTGCTTCTTTTCATGTGACTTCTCGAGTTGATTTCTTCACTACCTACACTGCAGGAGATTATGGTTCTGTTCGAATGGGTAATGAAGGTTTGTCCAAGATTATTGGTATGGGTGATGTTTGCTTGGAAACAAATTTGGGCTGCAAGTTGTTGCTTAAAGATGTGAGGCATGTTCCCGACATTCGCCTCAATTTGATCTCTACTGGGAAGCTAGATGATGAAGGCTACAACAACAAATTTGGTGATGGAATATGGAAGCTCACAAAAGGTTCCTTGGTGGTGGCTAAGTGCAAGAAGACTCATACACTTTATTCGATGCAAGGAAAAATTTGTAAAGGTGTTGTCAACGCACTTGAAGATGATACTTCTACTGAATTGTGGCACAGGCGACTTGGGCACATGAGTGAAAAGGGGCTGCAAGTTTTGTTCAAGAAAGAGCTTCTACCCGGTTTGAAAGGTACACATCTTAAAACTTGTGTTCATTGTTTGGCGGGTAAACAACATAGAGTTTCTTTTCATAAAAATGTTGCTTCTAGAAAAGAAAATGTTTTGGAGTTGATCCATTCAGATGTTTGTGGTCCTTTAAAAGTTAGAACACATGGTGGTGCACTTTATTTTGTTACTTTCATTAATGATTATTCAAGGAAAGTTTGGGCTTTTTTACTAAAAACTAAAGATCAAGTTCTAGAAGTATTTAAGCATTTTCAGGCTATGGTTGAAAGAGAAACAGGGCAAAAATTGAAGTGCATCCGATTAGACAATGGTGGTGAATACATTGGGCCATTTGATGAGTATTGTCGCAACCAAGGTATTCGGCACCAAAAGACAGTTAAGAAGACTCCTCAACAAAATGGAGTTGCCGAGAGGATGAACCGCACCATTGTGGAAAGAACAAGGTGTTTGCTTTCACAAGCTAAATTGCCAAGATCCTTTTGGGGTGAGGCATTGAAGACAGCGGTTGACGTGATCAATTTGTCTCCTTCCTATCCATTGAATGGTGATGTTCCAGAAAGAGTTTGGACCGGCAAAGATGTGTCTTATGAGCACTTGAGAGTGTTTGGTTGCCGAGCCTTTGTTCACATTCCAAAAGATGAAAGGTCCAAGCTTGATAGCAAGTCAAAACAATGTATTTTTCTTGGCTATGGGCGTGATGAATTTGGTTATAGATTGCGGGATCCGGTCGACAAGAAAGTCATTCGAAGCCGTGATGTTGTGTTTCTTGAAGACCAAACAATTGAAGACTTTGGCAAAGGTGATCAACCGGAGCCAAAAGCTAGTGATCTCATTGACATGGATTTATCTCCTTCATCTTCAGTTGATGATGAAAACGGGGGAGATGTGCAGCCACCTATTGAAGATGTAGAGGATGATGCTAATTCTAATGAAGTTGAGCCAGAAATTGAGGAAGAGCATCCAACTCAAGAACTACCACCACAACTTGAGTTGAGGAAATCTACAAGGGACCGACAACCTTCAAGAAAGTATCCTCCCAATGAATTTGTGTTGATTTCTGATCAAGGGGAGCCGGAGAGCTACCAAGAAGCAATTGAGCATGCAAAGAAAGGTGATTGGAAAAAGGCCATGGAAGAGGAGATGAATTCCTTAGTTGAAAATCACACTTATGATTTAGTGAAGTTGCCTAAGGGGAGGAAAATTCTGAAAAATAAGTGGGTCTTCAAATTGAAGAATGATGGCAAGAATCTGAGGTACAAGGCACGTCTTGTCGTGAAAGGCTTTGGGCAAAAGAAAGGTATTGACTTTGACGAGATTTTCTCACCGGTTGTAAAGATGTCTTCTATTCGGGTTGTACTTGGCATGGCTGCAAGTATGAACCTTGAAGTTGAGCAACTTGATGTGAAGACCGCATTTCTTCATGGTGATCTTGAAGAAGAAATTTACATGGAGCAACCGGAAGGCTTTGTGGAAAAAGGGAAAGAGAAATTTGTTTGTAAATTGAAGAAAAGTTTGTATGGCCTCAAGCAAGTCCCGCGGCAATGGTACAAAAAATTTGACTCTTTCATGATGAATAATGGTTTTTCTAAAACCACTTCGGACCATTGTGTGTTTGTGAAAAATTTTCCAGATGGTAAATTTATTATTCTTTTGCTTTATGTTAATGACATGTTAATTGTGGGTCAAGATTCTACCATGATAAACAGGTTGAAATTGGAGTTGAGTAAGTCTTTTGCTATGAAAGATTTGGGACCGGCAAAGCAAATTCTTGGTATGAAAATTGTTCGTGATCGCAAAGAGGGGCTGATTTGGTTGTCTCAAGAAAGCTACATTGAGAAAGTTCTTGAGAGGTTCAATATGGATAAAGCGAAGCCGGTTGGTTGTCCACTTGCGGGTCACTTCAAGCTTAGTTCGAATCAATGTCCTATAAGTGAGAAAGACAAAGAAGAGATGTTGAAAGTTCCTTATGCTTCAGCAGTTGGTTCTTTGATGTACGCCATGGTTTGTACAAGGCCGGATATTGCTCACGCAGTTGGTGTGGTGAGTCGGTTTCTCTCTAATCCGGGTAAAGAACATTGGGCAGCGGTAAAATGGATTCTAAGGTATCTTCGAGGGACTTCGAAGGTGTGTTTGTGTTTTGGGGATGGTAAGCCGATGCTTGATGGGTTCACAGATTCTGACATGGCTGGTGATGTTGATTCTCGGAAATCTACTTCGGGGTATTTGATGACTTTTGCAGGGGGAGCTGTGGCATGGCAGTCTAAATTACAAAAATGTGTTGCTCTCTCAACTACCGAAGCTGAATTTATTGCCATTACGGAAGCTTGCAAAGAAGAGTTATGGTTAAAGAAATTTTTGCAAGAATTGGGTTTGAAGCAAGAAAAGTATGTGCTTTATTGTGATAGTCAAAGTGCTATTCACTTGAGTAAAAATTCTACTTTTCATTCGAGATCGAAACACATTGATGTGAGATACCATTGGATTCGTGATGTGTTAGATTCAAAATTGTTACAACTCGAAAAGGTTCACACAGATGATAATATTTCAGACATGTTGACAAAGACTTTGTCGAGGGACAAACATTTAAAGTGTCGAACTTTGGCGGGTATGGTTGATATCTCCACCTAAGTCGGTAGGGGGAGAATTGTTGGGATATACCTCCTTATTGGAGTGTGGGACCCAATTGGTTTATTAAAAGAGGTTTAATTTGGCTTGGTTTAGTATAATATATTTTTATATATTATATTTGAAGAGACTCAATTCAATTTGGATACAATTAGGATTTGTTTACAAAACCTAAGATTTAATAACATATATATAGATATATATATATATATATTGTTTCGTACTTCATAAAAAAGATGACAGCCACTACAAAATTTTCATCTTTTTTCGAAGCACGGTACGGCTGCCATTCTTGATATTTTGCCAAAAAGGTAGCATCCAGCAGCATCATGATCATGGTTCTAAGCATGGTTCTGTGATTGTGATTCGGTGGGGACGTGGTTTCGGCAGTTTTTGGTGAAGTTGATTTGGATTGTTATTTTGGGTCTTCTTCAACTCTGATTCAGAAGATTTTGGTTCATCTATTTGGTGAGGTCTTTTCTCTTTGTTTATTTGTGATTATTTGGAATTCACCTAAGGGTGATTTTGTGAGACCATTAGTGTCTCGTTTGTAATCGTTTGGAACTTATTTGGTTGATAGTGGAATCAGATTTCGATCCCGTGGACGTACCTCACATTGAGGGAACCACGTAAAAATTCTTGTGTTGCCTTTGATTTAATTTTTCCGCATTAGTTTTTATTCTCATTGATTGATTTACTTGTGGGGAATCACATCGATTTTCCCTAACACTTCAGACACAGAAAGTTGAACAAAAGTCAGCACTTGAATTGTCAACTGCACTTCTCAAGGTTTAAAGTTGATTGAAAGAATGGATATCATTTACCAATGTGTTGCAACAACCTTTTTCTTGTCCTCCCAAGTGGGCTTCCATTTAAGTTTAGTTGATTGAAAGAATGGATATCATTTACCAATATCCTGTTTTTCTTGTAGTGACTTCTACAATTACGTTTCCCATCCTTAGGGTTTCTGTAATCACCTGTTATAATTATTCAATTAACAATTAACATTTTTTCAGGACAAAGGAACCAAAAAAAAAAAAAGACAATGAAGCTGGTAAAACTTTGGACTATTAAGGATAGTTATTATGATCTTAGTTTATCAGGTAAAATAATTCATACAAAATTATGTTATTGGGTTCCTTGTAAAATTATTAGCTAAAAGCCAGTAAACTAGAAATGCTACTTATTTAGAAAAATTACTCAAAAAAATTATCAAAATTTAAAATGTATAAATTTAAAATTCATTAGAACACATCACATCATTCATCAAAAAAAATTAAATTTGCACCATCCACGTAAATTCTTTTTAATATTTCTGATTACAAGAATAAGCATCAAGAGAAACTAGAGAAATAGCACTCATTTTTCTTTTGGGAAGAGAGAGAGAGAGCAAACATTTTTTTACTTCATCTTGGATGTATATGGGGTGATCATCTCTCCAATCCTCCATAGATTTTTGGAGATACTTGTGCATGTCTTAGGTGATCTGAGCTTTGAGATGTGAGGATTTGAAGAAAGACCCTATGAGGCCATGAATTCTCCTTTGCAAGCTTCCAGTGATGAGCAATATAGAAGACTTACCCATCAACTCAGTGAGAGATTTGGGGTAAGAAGGCACAAAAGCCTTGCCATTTGGGAAGTAAGAAATAAGCCAACAAGTGACATTACCAAAATACCCTCGCCAGTATGGTTTTTAACAAAAATGCATTAATAATGCATGAGGGTAATATGATAAATTTATAATTTTATAAGTGATGTAATACTGTATAATAATAATTTTCAAAAAAGCAAAAAAGTTGCTTATTTAGTACTTCTTAAATAATTTTGTAAATAAGTCAAAAAGTAAAGAAATAAGTCAAAAAATTACTTATTTCTATCTTCACAAAACAATCTCTGAAACGTTATCTCATATAATGATGACAATGGTGGATCAAAAATGTAAACAAAAGAAAAAAAAAATGATAAGTTAAGGATCATAAATAAGGATTGTTAAACAATCTTGCATACCTTTTTTGTTTTTCTTATTATAGAATGAATCACAATTATATATATATATATATATAGAAATAAATATGAATTTTTGACTTTGTAATGAGATATGAGACTTCTAGCTAACAAGCTAAGCCTTATTGGTTCTAATTGGGCCAAACCACTATTGGGCTAGAATCCTAACAAATTGATTTTGAATTTCAGGCCCAAAAAGAAAAAAAATCCCATTCAATGTGTTTGGTTTCAGTTTTTGAAAATTGAGTTTCTTTTATTTTTCATAATTTTTTTTTATTTTTAGTGAATATTTTTTAAAATTTGAGCAATTTTTCTACATTTTTAGATATATCTTATTTAGATGTATCTAAATAATAAATTATTTGTGAAAAAATATTTTCAAAAATTAATAAATACATAAAAATATGAAAAATGTACTGAATTTTCTTCTTTTTTTTTGTATTTTTGGTACTTAGAGAACTTTTTAAAGATGTTTTTTTCACAAATATTATATTTTCTAAGTGTATTTATGTTAGGTGTGTCTAAAAGTTAAAAAAAATTACTTAAACTATTAATAAAATTCAATAAAAACAAAAGAATATGAAAAATAAAAAAGTAGAATTTTTTTGAAAAGTAAATTTTGAAAAATGGAAACAAACAGAGTTTATGCTAAGCAAAAGGCCACCAATACAATGGGAAGCAAAGATTGCATTTGGAATAATCATACAGGAGTGACTTGTTATCACTCTGTTGAGGAGGGATAATTAGGCCTCTCCAGTTCACTGATAAAGTGATAATAAAGGCTTTAATTATTTATTTTACAACAAATAAGAAACGTAATCAAGCATTTACTAAGAGAGAAAACCAATGGAAAAATGACTGCTTTTGCCCAAGTAAGTAGTTAGGATAAATAAAGCCTAATTGATTAAAAGTGAACTGATATCTATGAACTTTTTCTTAGTATATTACATACTCATCTATTCTGATGAAAGTGAACAGGATAAGAGGATAAAGATGGTTTGTTAAACAGCATCAATAAACATTTTAATGACATTGCACTGTAAAAGTTTACCTGGCTAGACTTTTTATTGGAATCCGAAACGGTGACAAGACTATTGAGATTGTCAATTTTCATTTGTTGTTCCCTAATTAATGCATTGATCTCATGCTTTGTGTGATTTCCTCTATCTCTAGTTTTTGTCGCTTCAGTAAGGCAGTATCTGTCAAAATCTACAAACAAAAAGAAACAAAAAAAAAAAAAAAAAAAAAATCAACTCCAATTAGCCATACCATTAGATTTGAAAGGAGCAAGGAATCAACTTTAACATAATAATTTTTACTTAAGATAATATGCTTAATCATTATTTAAAAACTATTTGCAAACAAAATGATGTCAAACCCATAGGGACCAATTAAGTTAAAACACGATAATTTACACAATCAAGGCAAGCTCTCAATGAACAAATCCAGAAATGTTTAACTTTTTGGCTTTCAGAAATCTATGTAACAACTTGGTGATTAAACTGCAAATACACAAGGAAGTGGTGCTATAATGCAATATATGATATAAGTAAGATCCTTCAATTTATAAACATTGGAAAATGTTCCATACTTAATATTTTCAAAGTCATTTTAATTTGATGCCACCCACGTTAACATTTTTGACATTCTAGTTTAGCCCATTTGAACTAGTTCAAGTGTAAAGTTCCTAGTTTTTTTTTTTTTTTTTTTTTAACAAATCATTATTTTACAACGACCAAAACCATAAATGAAGTCAATATTGAAACTGGAAACTTAAGAAAGAGGTAACCATCCAACCAACTGTAAGCTACTTTTCAATTGGATACAGCATGAATCATGTAAACCATCACATTTAGGTTTTCTCTTTGGCTCAACTCAAATTTATGAACTTGCCCATGATAAATTACAAACCATAGGAAAGAAATCAATATACAAAAAAATTTAAGAATATTCAACATGCCCTCATCTCAAAAATAAAAAATTCTAGGAACACTTCAGACACTAACTTCTATTGAATCCATATTATATATTACCTTTTACCGCTAGATTCTACTAAAAAGTATGTCAGGAACAAACAATATGGCAGCTACAGTAACAAAAGTATGTGTTGAAGTAAAATGTTGTAATCTTACTAAGTTGGAAAAGAATTAAGTGTTATTAAACCAAATAACTAACAAACCTAATTCACTTGAACACAATTTGTTATTCTCTTGGCTCTGCTAGCAAACTGGAGGGTTCCTTTCGTTTCCTCTATGTGAATCTGGATGAAGTAGCCATATTAAAACCATACTATAATGTTAAACTTGATGTAAGATATATATATATATACACACATATAACTCGATAACATATTAATAACCTACCTCTTCTGGTGCTAAAGTGCAAATTATAGAAGTTTTGGCATTGCCACCAAGAGCAGGTTGAAGTATGCGAGTGAGCTTACTATCCCGATAAGGAATGTGTCCCCTGTATTTATATTTTGATTCATTTAGACAGTTGTTTTATGAGATGGATTATTAACTTAAGGAGGCAAATACCTTTGCTTTGCACCATCACTTAGTTTGTTAATCACATTGCCAAGAATCATTAATCACATCTCTTAGTAAATGCTTGATTACTATAAGTTTGCTTCGCTTCTTCAAGCTCCACCTCTTACTAACTAATCTGACAAACTTAAACTCTCAAAACCTGACCCTCCATGCGATTAGTGGAAATTCCTAGGAAAATAATAAATTAAATTTCAACTCTTAACTCTTACAATTCATGTTCTTTTTGTTTCAACAAGCAAAAAAACTCCATGATTTAAAAAATAATAAAAAAATAATTTCAAATCAGCCAAAACTTGTTGGCTACTAGATTCTTGGCTATTTGGGAGTCAAAATCGTGAGAAACCTAACATCATATTTTAATAAATTTCCTTTCCTAGATTTCCTTCTAACAAAGCAGAGCAATAATTTAAGTTCAACCCTAGTTTCTTTACATCAGCATTTTCTCAGCAACCAAACAAAGACTACATAAGTATAAAAATGCTCTCAAAAAACAGGACTCTCACCATAGGATGCCCCTATGTAGTCTTGAGAAGAGAAAGTCAAAGCTGAAATATTAAGCCATGAAATGAAATGAAATCCAGAACAAACAAATAAATTAAATCCAATGAACAGACCAAAACATGAAATGAAATGAAATCCAGACCTTGTTGAAATGCTCATATTGCCTATTGCCAAGGCCAAACACTCCGTACGAAAGATTAAGCCATTTCTCTCTCCTTTACCCTATAGGCAGTCATATAACACGCCATGAAACCCAAATCTCACTTGGTAAAAGAACCATAGTAACAATAAAAATTAGAAATTAATCAAAATTTACCTCTGAAAACCACTTATAGAACCTTGCAGAATTGTCAATTGGCGCACCATCTCCATATCTATACCACAGCAAACAAATAAATTAAATACAATGTTATATACCAACAATACATGAGTATGTATATATGTATGTATGTGATGTGAAGTAAAAACTCACGTAGCTAAAAGGAAAAATGCCTAAATAATATAATGAACTGGAGAAAGAATCAGATTGGAAGAGTTATTGAATTCTTCCAATAACAAGATAACTTAGCTTAAGTTCATCTTCCTAAATAATTATCCAAAAATCAGATTGGAAGAGTTATTGAAATCTTACATTTTAGGATGATGAAGCCACTAAATAATAAGAAAAACAATACAAACAAACTACCAGCTGTTGTAGAAGCAACCGCGGTGCGGAAGACAGATGCCACAAAACGAAACATGGATGTAGCTACTAAGTGTAGAGCTAAAAATAGAATGCACTGGAGAAAGAACCTAAGATACAAGGCAATGATAGAAATTAATTCAAAATTCCTATTCAGTTTCAGAAGGGTGTGTTTGTGTATGGTGTGAATGTTTATTTGAAAGTACCAGTAAAGCTTCTGGTTGCTAAATGACTAATCTGAGTAGTTGATTTAAATAATGGTAAAACAATGACAACTTGTTCAAATCAAAGACATATTTGGAGAAAAACAATATATATATATATATATATAACGAAGAATAAAATGCAAGCGTTGTCAAGTGACACTAACCTCCCAGCATCAGGACTGTATCCAACGAGATGTTCAAATTAGAGCTGAAAACAATGAAATAGGAACCTTCAGAATGGTGGCTAGGATTGCATATGCCCAAGCTTGATAGAAGTACAAATCTCTCTGTTTGTAGAAAACTGCAAGTCTTCCAATAGTCAGGGACAACTCCGGAAATCCATCAAAAAAAAAGTTCTTGTAACCAATCTCTACACTTCATCGGCACCTACAGAGAAATCAAACACCGATTAACACTTGTTAATGAAAAACAAAATAAAAACGACTTGCTTGAAACCTTGTTAATAAGTAGATTTAACAAAATGTGAGAGAGATCAGATCAGATCGAGTTCGAATTTTGATCAGATTAGATCAACTTTCTTGTTCGATTTCGGATCTACAATCTGCGAGACAGATCGAGTTCGAGTTCAATGAAGAAAAGATAGAGCAAGAACCAATCTAACAAAATGCAAGAGAGATCAAATCAGATTGAGTTTGGGTTTCGATCAGATAAGATCGACTTTCTTGTTCGATTTCGGATCTGCGATTTGTGAGAGAGAGAGAGAGAGAGAGAGAGATGAAGAACAGCTAGAGTGAGAAAGATCGAATTCGAGTCCGATGAAGAACAGCTACAGTGAGTGAGAGATCGATATTAAGAGAGAAGAGCAGCTCATGAGAGATTTTGTTACCTATGGTAATTGGAATGGGTTAAGTGTCTGTTAAGTAAAACAGATTTGGCTCATTGAGACCATCAACAGGGCATCACGCCTCGAAAACGTGTTGGCTATTGAGATATAGCACGGCGTTTTATAAAACGTCTTTGATTCAAGCGCCATTATAGGCAACTTTTCTTGTAGTGGATTAAACGAATCACTACTTTTTAAGATGGAATTAAAAAAATTTCCTTAAAAAAATCATTAAATACAAATGAAAACCTGTTTAAAAACTAAAAACTGCATGCAATGAATCAATGAATCAAAAGCATTATCAAATAATTCCCCACTGAGAATAAAAAGAACTTTAATAAATAAATGACTGCATGCATTTTCAACAACTTTACTATTCTAAAAAAGAGAGAACTTCAACTTGGCCATAAAAAGGGGAAATTGCACTTTGATGGGAAGTAGAAAAAATATTTACATTTTGATGAAAATTCAACTAATTTATACACAGTCTAGTGCATAAATCATTTGTACATCCATCAAAATGCTATAATTTACTCTAGACTCCACTGAAATGCAATTGCCCCCATAAAAATAATATCTACGTGTCTTCAATTAACAAATAGACTTGCATCTTGCTCAAGATCACTTTGGACTTCTCATATAATTCTCTCATTATTAATTAAAGTACTTACCAAATAAAAAAAAAATATATGCTCAAAATCAGAGTTTATGCTTAACTGGCAAAAGCAGAACCTTGGGAAAGAGAGAAGCTGGAATGAAATTCATGCTCAACAAGGCTATGACATATTTACTAAAAGAGTTCAAAAATGATCCATGAGAGACCTAACCTACCAAGACATCCAAAAACAAAAAACAAATATCCACATGTTACAAATATCTTGATTGTTCTATTAATCAACAATATGGGCTAACTGTGGGGACATGTTTTTTGAATAACAACACATGGCCAAGGTGGCACCGAAGTGCTAGCCGAGATGCCACGTGTCCTGGTCTTGACGCCGAGGTGATCTCAGCTAGGCCAAGGTTATCTGCGAAGATACCGGAATTCGAGATAAACGAATAAGCTATAAAGGGTCCTAGAAGGGAGAAGGACTTTAGCCTGGATAAGGATAAAGCTCTTAGGGAGTTTATCTTGATCTGTTGGAGAGTCCAGCATGAGCATTGGGCCAGAGTCCAAGGGAAGCTAGGCTTTTACAGGGATCAAGTTAGTGCTGACTATAAAAGAAAGGCACCCTCATAGGTCTAAGGTACGCTTTCTGTATTCTGGCTTGTGAGTTAAGCACAATTGGTTATCTTTGAGAGATATTGATTACTGACTTGATCATCGGAGTGCCCCCCGAGTGGACGAACCACCACCGGAGTCTCATCTTTCTGTGACAGGTCGTTCGAGCGCAATCTATTCTGTCGGTGTTCTCCAACTGAGTACCTGTTTGGCAGTGTGGTCAGAAAATAGCACACACACTAATAGTCCTGTGCTGTTTGAAATCGTTGACTGTATCTTCATATATAAACATGTTATGAAAACAAAGCAACAAATTTTCAAATTTTTAGAACACCATGTCACAAAAGGCTTCAAGATATATCAAACTCCTCTTTCGTAGACACCAAATCCGTTCAACTTTCTCCAAACTTTGTTGCAAAACTTCACTTCCGACTTGCCAGTAATGTAAAAAGTTACTATGTTTTAGTAAGGTGCAACTGTTTTTTATTTGTAGCTAGCAATCTATGATAATAGGTTTGATCAGCACATTGTCAAAGACTTTGATATTAATGCATGCACATACTTCTAATCACATCGCAACCAAGTTGTCACCAAAAAAAAAAAAATTCAATACTATTGATAAGTGTCGTTATCCTTTTTGCTAAAAATAAAAAATAAAAAATGAAGTGCTGTAATTATTTGCTAATGTGATTGAAGGTGTTACAAGCTCCAAAACTACCACAGCTTGCAAGCAATTCCTAACAAATGTTTCATTGTTCCCTTTAAAATATAATTGTAGGATTCATATTGCTAAAACACAAAAGTTATTGGCTGTTGGAGCAGTTTTCTCGTAGACAAATTACAGGCATACTGAAAAATCTAGAAATCCCCTAAATACTTATTTGTGATTATATATCAATTTTAAGCAGTAAATAACAATCACAATCAAACAATCAAAGACAAATTGACACAACGATTTTAGCGTGGAAAAATCACAATTTAAGCACCTCCAATTGTGATAAAAAATCACGAGTCAAAGCCACAAAACAATCCGCTAAGAAGATAAAAGGAATTACACACGTGTACTCTCAATTACCTAGCGAATCTACGCCTGAATTGAACCAACCCCTATATGCCTCTTCTACCACGGTCTTCACCTCAGAATTGTCTTGTCCAACGTTGAACCCACAATATTGATGTCGAATCCATGACAATAAGCCACTCCAGAATCCACCAAAGCTTTAGGCCCAAATTTCACGGAATCCACCGAATAACAACTCTCTCTTTTGTATTGAATAAATAAAACAAAACAAACCCTTTGATATAATTCGCTCAATTCATGATTAAACTCTCACAGATATTAAAGGAAACAAGTAAAGAAGCTCCAAAAGAAAACCCTAATACCCAATAATAAGATCTAGAAGCCGTCCCTTAAAATTGGACTGAAACACATATTTATAGGAAACAGATCCGTGATCTCCGCTCGAGCGCAAGAATGGCCGCTCAAGCGGATCTACTCTCGAGTGCAAGAATGGCTGCTCGAGCGAAGAAAACAACTCCAAGTACTTTTGCAAGCAGGTGAAACTTCTAAAAGGTCGCAATCTTCACTTGAGCATAAGAATGGCCGCCTGAGTGGACAAACAACTTCGATTGCAATTTTATTTTTTGCTTCGGGGGCAATGCCCCTCTACCCAGCCTGGGCACTACCCCAGACCTGTCAAAAGGCGCTACTCCCTGGACTCCCACAAGCTAACCAGGCAGCTCGATCCCTGATATAGTCAGCGAAGTGGCAAACATGATTAAATTAACATCACAAACTTCTCTGCAAGGCACAATTCGAGTTGGATTCGCATCTAAAACTCATAGACTCACTGAAATAAAAGATCGAATACAATTACAACTGAAAGGAGTTTTGTCAAACGGGATTGCCAAGAATAAAAACCTAACACATACTAAGATCATAACTTTTTCATGTAATTTAAGCTAAAGCAACTTGGATGTTTCCTGAATCCATTAACTAAAATTGGCAGCCCAATGCACCTATCAACTAAAACTGAAAAAGTCTAGTAACCTCAAAAAGAAACTAGCATAAACCTTGAAGCCCAAAGCAAAATAATCCATATTACATAAATGAATGAACTAGGAACCTGGTGAAGAACTAAACTAGCTATACTAGACAAAACACTAAAGCACTTGCAGTCTGTTATTCCCAGTTTTTACTTAGAATGTAAATGAACAGCTTATTATAAGAATATAATTAGTAACAGATAAATTTTTAGAACCTAATAAAACAACCCAAATCATAGGAAGTTAAATCTTAACGGTGAATCAACTCACTGAGAGACTACATATGAGAGCAGTTCAACATACTGTTAGATAACACCAAAAGAACATAAAGTCCTATAAAATGCTCAAAATCTAAAATTACCATACATAAACTGATTATATACAAGAAAGGCATATAAAACAGACAATAAAAGATGCTAACACAATTCATCCATATGCCCAGTCATGTAAAAACATTGTTGATCGCTTGTACAGATTTCAGTCTCATCTCTCTATTTCTCTCTCCGTTCATCCTGGGTGATTGGTTCTGCTAAACTGAACTGTTTCTCTTCTCATGTTGAGTTATACTTTCGCGCTTTGGCTCATACTCTTTAGCCTTTGCATACTTCTCGATCGTTGCCATCAAATCCTCCACTGACTTTGGGAGAGTCTTTGCCAAGGATTACCGAAATGGGGCAATCATTCTCCAAGTTGTTCTTAAATGAGATGACGTCAAGCTCCTGGTTACACCTTGAAATCCGGTTGTAAACCTCATAGTATCTCTTTGCATAAGCTCTCAGGCATTCCCAGCATCTATCTTCAATGTTAACAAAGACTCAACCCTCAATGGATGAATATTGTTGGTGATAAACTGGGCCACGAATATCTCTATCAGACCATTCCAATTTTTCACCGACCCCTTTGGTAACTTCAAAAACCAATCAAAAACTATGTTCCCCAATGTTACCGGGAACACTTTACACAGGAGCATATCGCTTCCACTCCACAACAACATTGCGTTCAGATAGAATCCGATGTAGATGTTGGGGTCAGACTTACCATTATACATATGGAACTTTGAGACGTTGAATCTCTTCAGTGCCTAAAGCACCTCCATCTTTGCGGAGAATGGTGACCTCGGCTTGTAAGGTGAGGTTACCTCGGTTGCATTTCCTTCTTTTCAAAGAGGTTCTAAAGATCCTCCTTAGATTTCCTTGGTGCTCTGCTGTTAACCGACTTCAGTCTCTTCGGCGTATTGCTCCTCGTGCTAGCATTTGGCCTCTTGAATCTATTAAGATATAATGTCCTCTCGGCATTCGGTGCATTAATTCTCGTTGACTTGCTTCGATTCTCTGATTTGAGACTATACTTCATTTCGGGATTCACCACTATCGACCTTTAATGACCATCGCAGTGAGCCGTTTGGGTGTATCTCATTGTGTCGTGCTGGCACATGCCCCCCATTTTGAGCACCGACATCGATTACAATGGGTGGAGATGGAGGTGTCAGATGCAAAATATGGGTCTGTACCACAAGTTTCATCATGTTCTGCAACTCTGCCACTTTGTAGAATAGATCTTTTGCCTCCGCATCGCGGCGTAAACAACAATCCTTCCGAACTTGGATGTCACTCTTATTGTAATACCCATCTGTTGACTATAAGTTCAAATTTATCTATCTTTTCAAATTATTTTCTATCTATTCAAATTTTTTGTTTATATGTTCAAATATTTTATCTATATGTTCAAATTTTTATCATATTTTTTCTTATCTGTTGAAATTTCTATCTGTGTAAAATTATACTTGTTGAAATTCTAGTCCTATCTTTTCATATATATTAAATTTTTTGTTCTAATTTTTTTTTATCAGATGAAATTCAAACTTATTTTCCCTTATCTGTTGAATTTCGCAAGCCTATTAGTTCTTATCTATTTGTTTTTTTACCTGTGAAAGTCATTTTATATTTTGACCTATCTGTCAATTTTTTTAATCTGTTACAATCTATTTCCATCATCTTCATGATCTCATTATCATCATCAACCCCAACAACAACAACAACCACAACAAATCTAAATAGATATCCAACACATATATGAACAAGATGAACAACAACAAAGACACATACACAAAGACAGATAAATCAACAACATAGATATCACACAGATCAACAAGCACACACACACAAAGACAAATCGATGCATTGATCAGAGATCAAAAAAACACATACACACCCAAATATAAATCCAAATCCAAATCCAAAGACCACCACGGACAACCCAAATCCAAAGACCACCATATCGAAATCTAACATACAAATACTGCATTTGCTCGACAAGATCATAAATTGAGCTAGTTTTGTGTTTGTTTCCAAGATGAAAACTAGTCTCTTTGAGAGAAAACTCGTTCAAAACAGTTGAGTTTACACTAAACCCAACAACGACTACAGCTACGGCGACACCGTCGTAAGAGACCAGAACAAATCTAAAAATAGCACCCTCAGAAGCCATGCGTCAGTGTAAAGCATGCTCAAATCTACAGCTAAGAGCAACGATTCAAGTGACGAATCGAATCGAATCGAAACCCTAGGATTAGGGTTTTTGGAGAAAAAGATGGAGAAAATATAAAGTGAGAGAGAGAGAAGTGAAAAAGGAGGACGAAGATCTAACACCGACAGTGGTGAAACGACGAAGCTCTGATGATGGAGAGACGGTGTGATCGGCGATGACGGAGAGTAAAAAGAGAAAGAAAATGAAAACAGAGAGAAGAGAGTGTGTATTTGTGTAAGATTTGGACAGTGTATAACTATATATATATATATATATAGGGATATTTTGGTCATTTTTTGTAAGTCTGTCCTTTCGGACAAACTATTTAAACGCATCTCTGGCCAAGAAAATTCAAAATTAAATTTTTCACCTGAGCGTCCAATTGTTTGATAACCTATATTTTGAAAATCTAACTAGTTTTCCTACATCCCAATGGTAAGAAAATTACGACTTATTTTTTGACTTGAATTCACACTATCCAATAGGGGTGTTTGCAAATCAGTTTTGGCTTAATCGGTTTGCGGTTTAGAGGCATGTTTGCGATTTGGGAAAAATTCAACCTGTAACCACCCCCAATGTGGGTTAGGATTTGTGTGGATAGGGTTCGTGTGGATAAGGTTCGCGATTATACGGACAATTTGCAGAATGAATTTTTTTCATTTAAAAATTTATTTTTGGGTTTTTTCTCCTCATTTTCTAAATATTATTTTAGGCCATAAAATCACATATTTCTTATCATAAAATCATTATTTTCGAATGAGATAGAAATCCTTAAAAAATTCCAAATATCAATAATTACTTTAGAACATCAATAATTAATGAACTAAAACTTATAAAATAAAAACACAACAAAATCAATTCTTAATGCAAGCAAAATATTCAAAATCCTAAACTTTTAAATCAAATCACAAACAAACACAAACACATATACGTATATAAATAAAAACAGTTCAATTTACTAGAAATAAATAAATAAAGTATGGGGTTTGTTTGTTTAGGGTTTGGGTAAACAAAATCTATCTACTAATATGGAAGATCAAGATCTACGGTCCATAATTTTTTGAAAAAAAATATATATATATATATATATATACATATATAAGTGCGGGCGAGTGTGTGCGTGTGCATGTGCGGGTGAAACCCGCAACCCGCCTGCAACCCGCAACATGACAATATTTCAAACCACATCTGACCCTATTGTAGGTTTCGAAACCACCCGCACATGCGCGGATCGGATTGGACAATTTTCGCAAGTTGAATAACCCTATGATCACTCCTACTATCTAAACAGTAGTTTTCTTCTATCTTAGGAGTTTCCACTTTAAATTGAGGTTCTACTTGTGTTTTGTTGCTTACTTACTAAAAATAATACATAAATAAAATTTTTAAACAAAAAATCAGCTTATAAGCTAGATTTTTCTACTTAAAATAAACAGATAAATAAGTTAGTGCTTAAAAAATTAATTATTTAGCATATTTTTAAAAAATTAACTTTCAAAAATTGTTTAAATTGACTTTTTAACAAAATAGGATATGGCAAACAATCTGAAACTTTTTTAAGCAAAATGGGCTGATAAACTATCCCAAATGAGCCCACAAAATGATGAGGCGATAACAATTTTAAAATTATTAATCATTAGACTGGGGGACTAAAAAAGTCAAAAATTCATTATAAATTATCAAATCATTCTCTTTACCTTTTTGAATGTCTTTTCATAAAAAGTTAAAAATTATATAAAAAAATCAAATTTCCAAACACCCCAATAGTGAGTGGTGCAGCTTGAAATGAAATAAGAATTGAAAACTATAAGTTTGAAAGTAATCTTTATTAGTATTCTCCATTTTTATCAAATTTGATGAGTTTATTTTATTATTATTATTATTTTTATTTCTCATTTGGTGTAAAATATGCCTTTGTAAAATATCTTATATAATGTGTATGTTACATAACTAAGACAGAGCTATGCCATAGCCAAAGGTGGCCATTGATTCTAAATTATTTTGATATTGTACATAAAAAAGCCTTCTATTTCAAGATTCATTTTACAATGTCGATGTGGATGGTTTTTTTTTTTTTTTTTTTTGGGTACATTAGAATGGAAACAACATGTAAAGGGCAAAGCCCTCTGTGAATCTCCCGAAATATGTATTTACTTTTAAGACCCTAATGATGAATTATTTTCTTAAAGCCCCTCGGTTACTTGAATAAATTCGAATCTTATCGGTTAGCATTACTATTTTATTTTATTTATTTATTTATTTATTTATTTTTATCAAAACAGGAACTACACTAGCCAAATTAGGTTCCCTAACCTAATTTAATTTAATTCTATCTAAGTAGGGTCCCAATACAAGAAATTAACTCCAAGCCCTCACACTTTATTTAAATTCTAAATTTACCCCAAACTAGTACTTGTACCTTGTATCTTGAAGTACCATCAATCTTGTAATATATATATATATATATATATATCTATGTATACACCTTGAGGAACGTGCCTAGGACATAAAATAATTAAAAAAATTTCCCTTCTCCCTTCCCGATGCCTAGCCTTCCTAGAAGAAAGTGAGAAATCAATTTCTAAGAAACATCATCATGAACTTCTAAGAAAAACCACCAACCTAGTACCTAGACCTAGGGTGCTAATTCCAAAACTAGTTCCCTTTTAACTAAGTGTTGCCTAAATCATTGACCAAGCCTCCCAAATCCCTTCCATTTCCTTAGAATCCAAACAAATCCTAACATTTCCATCCATTTCCAACTAAGGGACTTTTTAGACTTTTTGCCTCAAAGGTTTGTCTATAAATACCAACACACCCCCTAGCTTGCAAACACACATAACACACTCACCCACACACACATTCGGTTAGAAAGAGGGAGGAGAGCAAGAGAGAAAGGAGTCTAGAGAAGAAGAGGAAGGGAGAAGAGAGCATTCTTGTGCAAAATTAGCAAGTAAGCCACAAACACAGCTTCTCTTTTATTTTCCTTCTTTCAATACATGTCTCTAAATAATGTGTTTCAGATCTGTTATTAAAGAGTTCTTATGTTAAAAATACTAAGATTTGAGTATTGATTCCATCTCTCTTGTATTTTCCCCTTTTTGGCACAAAACCATCCTCTTTTATTACCAATCTCTCAACTTTCCAAGGCACACTTTCAAGAAAACTTTATGAGTAAATATATGTTAGTTAGCATGTTTTCTTCACAAAATAAATGAAAACTTTCCCTTGGTGGAACCCTTTTCTCACAAATCTTCATGTTTTGGACAGTCTACCTTAGAATCTGTTTTTGCAGCCCACTTTCAAAAATTTCAGGAAAATGTACAAAAATATTCTGGACCTCTATTTTATGTCAAAACCTTCCTTAAGGAGTTGGATTTCAACTAAAATTGTTTTCATCGAAAAACATTAAGCGGTTTGCAATAAAATCAAGTTTTTGTAACGGTCGGCGGATCTAGACAACACTGGACTATTTTCTAAATAACTTATAATCTGGAAAAGTAATCCCATTTCCGAAAAATGTTCTAGAAACTAGATCAAATTCTCTACGAACCATAGGAAGACCAAGTCCGGTGGAAGATCTAAAATAGTCCTTTCATTTTAATCTTTATGTGATGCTAAATCTGGAAAATTTGTTATGCATGGATGTTTTTATGCCCTTGTATTCATAAAAATGTTTATTAGCTTATGATCATATCTTGGCATGATATTGTATGTGTTATGTTATGTTCTTTATTTTCTTCACCTTATGGATGCATGCTTGTGTGGACATTTTTATCCGGTTAAGTTGTCTAACCTTGATGTAAAATATCTAACTCAACGGGAAACCAAATTGGGAGGGTATTGGGTTTTCGAGCACTTGAGTCTTGAAAAGATGATAATATGTGATATATGGATTGTTGGGATGCGTTCCCTATTCGAAAGTTAAAGTCTTGTGCGAGTGGTTTTCAGAACCCTTGAACGGAGCGGTTGTATTCGGACCCTAGGTAGCTTGGTGTAAGGAGGGATTCGGGCAAGGCCCTACTTTTACCGTCTCTTTTGAGGCCCTGCGGTTGGCGCTACGCGGTATATAACCGTTGGTAGGCATCTGAGGTTAGTTCTGCAACAAAGCAGCAAAAGAGGGGGCATACCGAATAATCCGCGTCCGATTCTTGTGGTTGGGAGGACGAAATCTCTTTGGGGGATTTCTAGTTTACTAACATCTAACCTAACTCTTTACTTATTTATTTGAATATCATGCTTTACTATTATAATTGTGATTATGTATTAGACTGGGAAAAAAAGACGGGGTGTGTGTGTGTGTTTACTGGGCATTCAAAGCTCACAGCGTATCATGCCAGGTGACGAAGAGGAACTCATAGCTGGAGACGTCGAACCTGAAACCTTTGAAGACTTTTGGCTATCCTAGAATATTAGGAGTTTCCTTTTGGATATTTTGTAAGACTCATTTGAAGTTTAAAACTTTCTTTTTGGGATGTAATGTAATGGAACAATCTTTTGAATCAAGTATAATTGTGGTTGTTATGTATTTATATTCTATGTATGAACCTTATCGTTGCTTATGAGACATTGTGTCAATGCCTTGTAAGATCTGTCAAAAAGGTAGTGCGCTGCCTAAGAAAGCTGGACTTAGAAGGGAGGCTATTTTGACTCCTCCAGCGATCTGGGATCTTACTTGGTTATTGGCCATAGGACTCACTAGTGACTTTTCCTTGACTACAACCTATAGTGTAGAATCGGGGCGTCACACCCTCTCCCTAGGAAGGCCAATCATATCTGCTACAAGCATGCTCCTAATTTCCGTTGGTGGTTCATTCACAACCAAGATATCCTCCAGTTGATCTGCTCCTAGTTGTGCCAATGCATCTGCACACAGGTTGCCCTCCCTCAAGACATGTTGCACAATGCACTTATATCCTCTAAATATGATCTTTGCATCCTTCAGCAATCCTTTGATTGGGAATTTGTCTCCTGGATCTTCCTCCATCGGCTGCACCAACAAGGCAAAATTTGTTTCAATGATCACCTCATTCATTCTTTTTTGAAGGATTACTATAAGCCCCTTGTAAAGTCCCCATAATTCAGCTTCAAGACTTGTTACACTGTGCAATTTGCCGTAGTAGCCACCGATCTATGCATGCCTATCATCTCTAAATAACCCTTCAAAGCCTCCTTCACGTCACAATCTCCTGCTACCAGCAATATTAAAAGTTTGATCTTTCCTACAGGAGGTAGACACCAAGAAATTAGTTTATAAGAAGGTCTAGGGTGGATGATAGATATATTGAAAACCTAATAGATCTCTTTAGAGTATTCTAAGATGAACTTAGCACTCTTTTGGATATTAAAAGACATTTTCTCAAACACAAAGGCATTTCTATTTTTTCAAATTTTCTAAAGAGAAACAACAAATAGAGTGTACCAAGACAGATGTTCATATCAGCCTGATAGATGGTTACTACTCTTATATTTCAAAGGAAAACATATTAGACAGTAGACAATGGAATTTATTTATCAAAAGATAGGGGTGTAATAAAATGACAGTCTAATTTAAGATATTAACTACGTAGCTCAAAAATTGTATGAAACAATTACATAACACTTAGAAAAACAATTGATACAAATATTTTTCTTTTATAAATTGCTTATGGAAGAAATTGTGTTCACAGTAGGTACGTCAGGAATTTTTTTTAGGGTAGACATTCTAAAGCTATTCTAATTTAGACCGGACCCGTTAATGTTTTGGATCCAGGTTTCATTGTCTTATATGATTGTTCATGTCTTGTTTCCCCTTATGTCTCATTGAGTTTGGCTATTGGGATGTGTTGATTGCGTTTGGAACAGGTTGATAGCTTGTTTTTCAATCTATTGTTGCCTAGAATTTTGCTTCTTCGCTCGAGCGATGTTTCTTGTGCTCGAGCGATCTTTGTGAACTCTCAGTACGTTTGCAGGTCTGCAAACTATTGAAATGTGGTATTCTTCACTTGAGCGAAACTTCTTGTGCTCGAGCGGTGTTGGCTCAAACGGCCCTTCTTGAGCTCAAGTTATGGTCTTCTGTCTGTAAAACTTCTGGGAGTTAGTATTCTTTGCTCGAGTGAAGCTTTCTGCGCTCAAGCGGTGCAACTTATTGTGTCTAATCGCTCGAGTGACACTTCTTGCGCTCGAGCAATCTACGCGTATATCAGTTCGTAAAGTCACTTTTCTAAGTCACTTTTTCATCTCTCTCTCTCTAAACATTTCAAAACCCTATTTTATTTCACTCTCTCTCTAGAAACCATCTCTAAACCTTATATACACCTTGATCCATTAATTTATACATTATTATCCCTTTGTTAAAAAGGTAGAACACAACGAGGGCTTCGTTCTAACCAAAGCAAAGTTGGTTTTAGACTTCTTTGAGTTTACATCCTTATTCTCCTTGGTCTTTTATCTTCAGGTAGGGATTGTCCACACTTTCTTATGGGTTTTAACTTAGTTATTTGCGATTTCTAAAACAACATTGTGATTTGGAAATTTTTTGGACAAACCTACGATTTTGTATTAAAAATCAAAAGAGGGGTTTTTAAATGGATTCTTGAAAAGGGCTTTGGGATTGTGAAAGAGGATGAGTTATGATGAAATGATGGGTTTTGACCTTTGGAAATGGTTTACAAAGAAAAAAGGGTTTTTGTCCTAGAAATATCAAATGTTGATTTGAAATGAAAATATGGAATTGAATTGATATTGATAAGGATGGTGGAGTTGGATATGTATTATCACTCCTATCTTGAGAATTTGGAAAGTCTATCTTTACTAGAAAATTATTTATCTATTTAGAGATATCTGTTTTGGGCTATCGGTGGAGGATAGCTATGATTGTTATAAAAATTGCATGAAAATTAGGAGAATTGAAATTTATCTCTCATCCATTTGCATTGAGCATTATTGTATATTCATACATTGAAAATGTATACTGTTTTGAGAAAAATGGATAAATAAAAGGAGTAAGTGTTGTCTCGTCGAAATAAGTTGGCCTGAATGTACATGGTGAAAGTCCAAATATCCGCGCGTATACATAGGTGCCGATCCCGTTGACGAAATTTTTGTGAAATGGCAGCAGTAGTGCTTGTATATCCTACGTTTATATGGGTGTCGGTTTACAGTTTCCTACAGACAAAATTTCCGTGAAAGGTTGTATTTGTTTTGGAACTCCCGAAGTTTGCGATTCACTACCCTGTTTTCTATTGTGAAGGAAATGGTTTTATGAATTGTGATATAAACCTGGCATTTCATAATTTTGGAAAGAGATATAAAATGTTTTGGTATGAGCATTGCATATGCATAACACCCTATGACTTTGTTAAGATCCATACACTGTGTTGTGGTTTCTCTATTGGGCTTTGACTCACCCTATGTGAAAACCATTTCAGGTGTTGATGATATGCCTCTGCTAAGGACGTAACTTGGGAGAACTTAGAGCCTTGGGCTTCTTTTTGTGTGTTTTTTTTTTTTTTTTTGTTATTATTTTGTACAACACAAGGGCTTAAACTGTATGGGGTTGTACTCACTTTTGTGTAACCAAGCCTGGACTTGGAAAGATGTATAGCCTTTTATTTCATTTCACTCATATGTGACATATGTTGTAGATTCAGGATGTAAAGTTTATGAATGTGTATATCGCATAGGTCACCTTTTTATATGTCAAACTCTGATTAATGAAAGTTTGTGATTTCATTTATATTGTTATTTATTAATTGTCATGGGAGGAGTTATTGTCTATTATTTCGGGGCATTACACATTCAAAATTTTAATTTTTTTAAACTTTTTAAATCACACACAAATAAATAAATAAATAAAATTCTAATATGTTGATATCATTGTTTCAAAAAATAAAACGTAGGTACAAAAATTTATATAAAGGTATTTTGTTTTTATTACTAGTATGATTAAAAAAAATGAAAAAAGTTCCTTTTATTTAAAACTATTGATCAATATTAACTGTGGAGACATATTTTTTGAATGACAACACGTGGCCGAGGTGTCACTGAAGTGCCAGCCGAGGTGCCACGTGTCTTGGTCATGATGCTAAGATGATCTCGAATAGGCCGAGGTTATCTGCGAGAATACCGGAATCCGGGATAAGCGGATAAGGGACAAGAGTCCTAGAATGGGAGAAGACTTTAGTCTGGGTAAAGATAAAACTCTTAGAGAGTTTAACCTAATCCTACTGGGAGTCCAAGATTAGCAGTAATCCTAAGTCCATTGGAGCTAGGCTTCTATTGGGATCAGGATTATGTTGGCTATAAAAGAGAGGCACCCCCATAGGTCTAAGGTATGTCTTTTATGCTCTGTTTAGTGAGTTAAGCACTATTGGTTATCTTTGAGAGATATTTTACTGACTTGATCGTCGGAGTGCCCCCGAGTGGACGAACCACCGCGGGATTCTTATCTTTCTATGACAGGTTGTTCAGGCTTAATCTATTCTGTCAGTGTTCTCCAATTGAGTACTAGTTTGGCAGTGTGGTCGGAAATCAACACCCACAATTTGGCGCCATCTGTGGGAAAGAAAGGAGAATAGATGGCCAACGACAGACAGAAAGATGCCCAGAAAGGGGGGCAGAATACAGTTCCTGCAGTCCCTTAGCACAACAGGGCAAAGGGGCATTCTCACCGGCCTTCACGGGAGGTCGGGCATGGAGAATGATGCTTGGGAGTTGGAATTTACAAGCTAAGGTTGGTTTAACACTTGTTGAAATTTAAGTTTACAAGTTGAAGTTAAACCGATGTTATGTTTAACACTTGTTGAAATTTAAGTTTACAAGTTGAAGTTAAACCAAAGTCATGTTTAACACTTGTTGAAATTTAAGTTTACAAGTTGAACTTAAACCGATGTTATGTTTAACGCTTGTTGAAATTTAAGTTTACAAGTTGAAGTTAAAAGTTAAACCGATATTATGTTTAACGCTTGTTGAAATTTAAGTTTACAAGTTGAAATTAAACTGATGTTATGTTTAACGCTTGTTGAAATTTTAAATTTACAAGTTTAAGTTAAACCGATATTATGTTTAACACTTGTTGAAATTTAAGTTTACAAGTTGAAGTTAAACCAATGTTATGTTTAACACTTGTTGAAATTTTAAATTTACAAATTAAAGTTAAACCTATGTTATATTAAAGGAAGATTGGTTTAAACACTTGTTGAAATTTTTGAGAAAAATTTACAAGTTAAGCCAAGGTTATATTGAAATAAGTATCTACATACTTGCCAAGATTACACGGTTAAGGTGTACGTTGAAGACATGCAAGTTATTCTAAAAGCATTGATGAAAACAGACTATAAGTCTTGGTCATATTAAGCCAATGAATAATGACCTCGGTAGCAAAGGATAGAGCAAGTTTAGCCGACGTGCTAAAAGGAATGATATAGGTTCCATCACCTCAGGATGTCAAGGTAATAGAATCTAGGGGGCAGTTATGGGGACATATTTTTTGAATGACAACACGTGGCCGAGGTGTCACCGAAGTGCCGGCCGAGGTATCACCGAAGTGCCAGCCGAGGTGCCACGTGTCATGGTCATGATGCTGAGGTAATCTCGACTAGGCTGAGGTTATCTGCGAAGATACCGGAATCCGGGATAAGCGAATAAGGGACAAGAGTCCTAGAATGGGAGAAGACTTCAGTCTGGGTAAAGATAAAACTCTTAGAGAGTTTATCCTAATCCTACTGGGAGTCCAAGATTAGCAGTAATCCTTAGTCCATTGAAGCTAGGCTTCTATTGGGACCAGGATTATGTTGGCTATAAAAGAGAGGCACCCCCATAGGTCTAAGATATGTCTTTTATGCTCTGTCTAGTGAGTTAAGCACTATTGATTGTCTAGTGAGTTAAGCACTATTGATTATCTTTGAGAAATATTTTACTGACTTGATAGTCGGAGTGCCCCCAGGTGGACGAGCCACCGCCGGAATCTCTTCTTTCTGTTGCAGGTTGTTCGAGCTTAACCTATTCTGCCGGTGTTCTCCAGTTGAGTACTAAGTTGGCAATGTGGTCGGAAATTGACACACACATTAACATTCAAGTGATACACTTGTTCAGAATTGTAAAATACAAAATTTTGTCAAAGAGATACTTTGCATAGGCTAAGGAAAAAAACTCTAAAGCTTATTGTGTGTTTACTTCACAAAGAATATATATTGATTAAAGGGTTATGGGTTGGGTTAGGTGTTTAAGAAAATGGGTTGAGTGCATATTCAACTAAATTGGGTGTTTAGGAAGGTGGGTTAGGATGTTCAATATAAAGCTTTGAACTAAATTATATATATGTATCAAATAAAACAAAAAAATTCTAGGGTGTTCAACTGAACACGCAAAAATGGCTTTAGAGCCGCCCCGTCCCCAAGGCTACTTAGGCGCCATGAGTTCATATATCCACATAAGAATAAGGTTGTGTAGATTTAACCATTACCAAATTCTATAACATTTAGAACTTCGTGCATGGGATAATTAACATATGATAAAAATAAAGTCCAAACGTGTTCAAACACCCTAAACTCTAAAAGTTACCATGCGTAACCGATTATTAAAAAAAAATAGCATTCACTATGTGTCGGGCCTAAGATATTTAGTGTTCGGTCACATCAAATTTTAATTTTTACTTTATGCCACATGTTTATTAATGAGTGAAAACATACACCAAATCATCTCGGTTAGAAATACTACGTAGAATAAAAATGATTCCACTCTTTCATGCCTTGCAACAAAAAGCATTACCATTCCAGAATATAAAAAACTGCACAATTAAAATAAAATTAAATAAAAAATATTCAGAATGGAATTAAAACTCAAATCCTGGCATAAATCTACAGCAATTCTTGTAATAATAAAAAAAAACAAAACAAAACAAAACAAAACAAAACAAACAAACATGGAAGAGTTGGAAAGAGGTGATTGAGATTCTCAGGAAATGCCTTCTATTCCTATTGACATGCATAATGTGACCTTGTCCAGTTTGATCCACATCGATGGCAAAAATGGAAACCACACCTGTAGCAGCCAAAATAAATAAATAAAATTAATAATAATAATAATAATCACTTGAATATGATTTAATTTCACTTCTATTTCTAAATTATCGCCACCTTTTCTATTTCATTCTTGTTTGATTTTATCTATTTTGTCCTTAAATATTTTAATTTTAACTAATACAATTCGTTAAAACCAAATTTGACAGGCAAAAAATTATTTCAAATTTTAAAATAATCTTGTAGATCCCACTGAACTTTATGAATTGGTGACAAAATTTGTGACCACTTTCTACGATCTGTAAAAGCAATGATAATACTATCGACGGCCAAAAAAATAAAAGCTATGATAATACTATTCCAAACAAATTTTACAATTTGATATATAATGCTATGTAGATATTAATTTTTGATTTGTTACTCATTTAATAATATAGAACTCAACTTCCTTACTATATCATTGTGAATGAATTTGTAAATCTAAAATTATGAATTTCTAACACTACTCACCAACAAATATATTAGTATCAATCATGATATAACATGAAAATACATGAAGTATTGAGCTATATCGAATTCATATACTTTTTACCACAGTCAAATACTACATATTAAAAACCAATAGATGCGTATCTAATTTTCATTTCAATCAATATATCGATATGTATACAGGGATAGATTCACAATTTTCATATAAAGGACACACATATGTGTTGGCTACATATTTTGTATGAGCCAGTGACAATTCGACGTGTGGCAAAGTAAGGGTAATATGGGGAAACCAGTCAAGTCTCCGATCCTGATCATACACGTGGCGGTTAAAATTAGTTGTTATACGATCTGAGTGACAGTAGATCAACAAAGAGATGCAAAGTGACGTGGCTTCAACGGTTACTCACATTCAAATTCAAATATAGGAGGGAAGCCTAACCGCAAGTGAAAGCGTAGTGGAACTATTCATAAGGCAGCATGATCAGCAATTACAGAGGAGCAGTTAGACAGTTTGAAGTGCAGTTCGATGGTTATCTTTGGGGAGTATAAATAGCAGGAAAGACCTCAGGGAAAGGGGGGAGGCACAGATCTAAAAAACCAGTCTTACTTTACATATTTCATTCCAGTTTTTATATTTCCTGTTCTTTACATTTCTGTACTTTAAATTCCTGCACCACACTTCATTCATAGGAATAGTTTTCCAGTATATTGTCGTTGTAAATCTCTACGAAGCTGAGTTTGGATCATTGTAAGTCTTTCATACTAATGAAATGCTTCAATTGTTCTTTACTTAACTGTTCTTATGCTTAAATTCTCCTAAATCAAGCCACCAGTAAAAGTCCTCTTCATTGAGGCTGAAAGAACTATAACACAATCGTCTGAATAATTGGTCGGCAATTAAAATTCTGCAATGGCTGATTGATCCTTGCTGGCACGCTCATAATTACGAAAATAATTTTCGAAAGCCAAAAAGCCAACATATATTTTTGGCACGCCCAGAGGGACACATTTAAAATAGCTAGATGTAGGAGACAAGGAGAAAATGAACGCTCGGAAGAAGGCATGGAATGAGAGGTTGAGATACCTAATCCAGAGGATAATGTGATAACACATCCTGTGGAGACTCTTATCTTATCGGAACCTATGGTCGAACAGACCAGTACTTCAGAGCAAATACCATTTGTTCGTAATATTGGACGAGACCAAGGAATTGGACCATCCAATGTCCCATCTACTCGGCCAGTAAATCCGTGGGGTGGCCTAGTAGATGCCATGGGACAGCAATTAATAAACACAATGGAAAAGTGGGCAACATCCTTTTTGGATCGAATGAATAACCACCAACCAACAAATGTAAGACACATGGAGAAAGTAAATGTCCCTCAGCAAAGATTGGCTAGAGATAAACAACCTATGCAAGTTAATAGATATTCTAATGGTCAAACCAGTAATCAGAGTCATGAAAGATTGCCACCTCAATCTTGGTACGAACCCATTTCGAGGCCTGTAGTAGGCCAAAATGCCTCAATGTTCAACAGTGAAGCCATGCAAATTGGTGGATCTGGCCCAGTACAAGAAAATGGCATAAGAATGGTTCCAAACCCCACATTCGAAGCCATACCTGGCACTAGGGGGTAAAATAATCCCTTATTCGAATTTATACACGGGGGGTTGGAAGGTTTTCCCACAAATGGAAGGGATACAATACCTGTTCCAGCACCTTTCGTAGGTCCCTTCGCAGGACAGGCTCAAAAGAGGTTACCTATACCCCCAACAGCAACCTGTACCACAGAGACAGCCAGTCCCAAATGTACCACCCTATGGACCAAGAGGACCACAAGCACAAGTTTGTCCACCAAATCCTGTGTTTGTTCCCCCAGTAGTGGTTCAGCAAGCACAAAATATGGTCCCTAGGAACCAAATTGCTGATATAGTTAGGGAGCTGTGTGGACCAATGGCTCGGGGGGTCCAAACTCCTGTGTACAAAAAACCATACCCAGAATGGATCGACAGGATACATGAATACCCAAGAGGTTTCAGGATACCAGATTTTGTCCTTTTTTATGGGAATGGAAACCAATCAACAGTAGAGCATATTGCTAGGTTTGCTGCTCAATGTGGTGAATTTACCAATCATGACTATATGAAGTTGAGACTATTCCCAAATTCTCTAACTGGGGGAGCATTTGTATGGTACATTAACCTTCCACCTGTCTCCATCCAGACTTGGCAGCAAATGGAAGAAGCATTTCATGCCCAATTCTTCCAATCAGAGCCAGAAGTTTCCATGGCAGACTTGGCAAGATTGAGTCAAAGGCCTGAAGAAAAGGCTACTCAGTTTATTGCCAGATTTAAGAGGGCTCGAAATAAATGTAGAGTAATCTTGCCAGAACCAGAATTCGTAAGATTGGCCCAAAATGGCTTAGAGTTCAGGCTTCGAAAGAAGTTTGATTCAACAGAGTTCAGGGATTTAGTGGAACTGACTTACAAAGTATCTAGATATGAAGCATTACTAGAAGAGGAACAAGATCGAAATAATGCATCATATAGGACATACTACAAAGATCCTAATTATGAGATTGATGCAGCAGAGATTGTGAGAAAAGAGCCTATGATCTGTGAAGCATTAATTCATAAAGATACGACAATTAACCAGCAGTTTAAAAAGAAAGATCTCCACAGGAAGTATTCTTTTGATTTAACTAAGGCAGATGACATTTTTTATCATTTGCTTGCGGCCAACTTCCTTAAGTTACCAAAAGGGGTTAAAATTCCATCTCTTGATGAACTTAAAGGAAAAGTATATTGTAAATGGCATAATTCTTGGTCTCACTCGACTAACAACTGTGTTGTTTTTTGAGACAGGATCCAACAACAAATTCGGAAAGGGAGTTTGAAATTCCCAGCCAAAGCTGAAAAGGCCATGGGGATCGACAGCAATCCATTTCCAGAAATTGGAGAGGTGGCAGCCAATGTCATTATGTCAGACTTTCAGAACCTGTCTTTGAAAGAATTGGAAGAAGTCAATGTACAGATACATGTGGCTAACCAGACAGCAATCAAAAAAGACACTAGAAATCTACCAGCTATTGGACGAGATTTCTCACATCAGAGAAAAGACTCTGATGAAGAAGCACTGGATGATGACTCCTTAGAGGCAGCCGTAATGCAGAGGATGTGTCCCAGGTGCAGACTAAGTTATAAGTGGTTGAAAGGCCTTCCAGTTGATGGGAAGCAATATTACAGGGATGTGCAGAGGCGTCCCAAACCAACCAATGCTTATAATAAAAGGCCGTATCCGGCTAATGTTAGGCAGCAGCCATTAGTGGTTGAGCCTGCAGTTGATAGAATGCATGCTAAAGGCAAGAGGCCCTTATATGAGTCCAGGTCACCTAACTATTACAGAATGGAGAGTAGTCATTCTGAAAGAAGATTGGAGAAGAGTTCAGGTTTTAGGATCAAAGCCATAAATTGGCCCTCTGGACTAGCTTCACGGAGGATAGAAAATGATCACCATCATCGAAGGCCTGAATCAGGCTCAAGGCTTGGGGACAGGGCCAAACAATTGCCTTCACAGCCAGCTTCGAAGGTGACCTCGAAAGAAGAAAAGGCAGTTCAACATCTGGGTCAGTAAGTTCGTGGGTACCTGGGGTCCCAGATTGGTTTGTGATACAGAACAAACCTAGGGAAGTGCCTACCCAAAGGAATGTTGGAAATCAAGGTAGGATGGTTAAGCCTCCTTTGGTGGCTCCCAACAACTGGGTATTGCTGAAACACCCAATAACGAAGGAACCAGATATGGTCCCCATTATTTCCAGATCACAAAGGAGGAAAATTCAGCGTAGGTATACCCAATACCAGCAAGACCTGAAAGAAAGTGGAGAGAGTTCTTCATTGATCCAGACTGAAGAAAAGAAGAATCGAAAGTCAGACCATAATCCAAAGCCAGTTCTACAAAGCAAGGTGGGTTGCAGCAGAGAACAGTTGGCTAAGGTTCATTCTGAACTAAAAGTCAGAGAGAATGATAGCCTAGCAGGATTGGAGAAAGCTCTGATGGAGAGTGGTAGCGAGACAGAAGAAGAAATTGGCATGAGCCAAAAGAAAGAAATGGTGGAAGAAGAAATGTTCGAAGCTTTCATGGCCAAGCAAACATTTTTGGTTGAAAAACCAGTCGAGGAAAACCATTCGAAAGAACCTGTTAGCAATGAAATACCAGAATGCAGCATGCAGGATGTTTCTGAGGTAATTGACCAAGGTAGCCGAGAGGGGAAACAGGTACAGCCAGCCATCCAGTTTGGCTCGTTTCCCCCAGTATCAGTAAACATGGTACACATACTACTGCAGGAATTCCAAGCTGGAGATGAGAATCAAGAGGGGCAAGAAATTGATCCAATTCCAATCTCTAGTGAAGATTCACAAGCGAGTATGGTACAAGATAATTTCGGAATGGTTACCCCAATAGAAGCTGAGTATGAGAGTGAAAAAGTGGTAAGTATTAACCTCTCGTATCCTTTTGAATATCCCTCAAATTTTATGACGCAGCATGTTAAGCCTTTGTACATTAAGGCTTTCTTCGATGGGATACAATTAAACCGAGTCTTAGTGGATAATGGGGCAGTGGTGAACTTACTACCGAAATCCTCCCTGAAGAAATTAGGGGAAAAGAATCCCAGGTTGATCCCAACCAGTACAACCATTGCTGGTTTTGCTGGAGACAAACAGATGGCCCAGGGAATTCTACCCATCAACCTAAGTGGGGGAACCAAGGACTGCATGACGGCGTTTTTCGTCATCAACAGCAATGCGAAGTACAATGCTTTACTTGGTAGAGATTGGATCCACACTAACAAATGTGTGCCTTCCTCTTTGCATCAGAAAATGATAATGGCTCTAGGCAATGGGGAGACGGAGGAAATTAATGCAGATCCTCAACCTTTCATAGCCTGTGCAGATTTCGCAAAAGCCAAGTTGTATATTGAGGGCGTGGCACCGCTCAGTATACTGATGAAATCCGATGGCTCAGCCGAAGTAACGACTGATGAGGAAGTAGCACACCTGAAGCACTTAGTCCAGGAGAGTGCTGATGAAGAGCTGGTCGTTAAAGATGACAATGATGCCTGGTTATAGGCAGCAAGATGAAGCACCAGAAGCCAGGTCTTTGGCTTTAATTAAGTGTTCAATATTAGATGTAAAGTCAATAGTCCAGAAATTGCGGGAGTAAAAGAAAGAAGTCATGACGATTGGCTACAAGCAGGAACAGCAACAAGCCAGAGTTTTGACTCTCGATAAATACTATGCATTGGACATAGAAACAAAAGTCCAAGAAATACAGGAAGAAGAAACCTTGTGGACAGACTTTGTCTATGAGGAGGAGGATAAAGAGAAGGAATCAAAGAGCCTAGAAACAGAACGCAGCAAGGAGGCTGCTTCGAAGCCAAAAGGGATCAAAGAAGGAGTTCCAGTAAGTACTCAGATACAAGACCCCTTAGAAGAAGTAAATTTAGGGGAAGATTTTGTACAACAACCCATTTATATAAGTGCTTGGTTGAATTCTCTTGATAGGAACCAGTTGTTGGTTATTCTGAAAAGATATAAAGATTGTTTTGCATGGTCATATAATGAACTACCAGCATTGGATAGGTCAATAGTAGAACGTAGGCTTCCCATGAAGCCTAACTTCAAGCCATACAAACAAAAACCAAGAAGAATGGGTTCAGACATGATCTAGAAAGTTAAGGAAGAAATTCTTAGACTACTCAAGGCAGGCTTTATCAGGACAGCCAGGTATGTTGAGTAGCTATCTAATATTGTGCCTGTAGTTAAGAAGAATGACAAAATGAGGGTATGCATCGATTTTAGAAACCTAAATCTAGCAACTCCGAAAGATGAATATCCTATGCCTATAATAGATTTGCTGGTAGATAGCTCAGCAGGACATTAGATTTTATCAATGATGGATGGGTACTCTGGTTATAACCAAATCTTCATTGCGGAGGAGGATGTTCACAAGACAACATTTAGATGTCCTGGGAATATCGGGACCTTCGAATGGGTTAAAATGCCATTTGGCCTAAAGAGTGTTGGGGCCACATATCAAAGGGCTATGAACACTATCTTTCATGACCTTATTGGAGGGTATTTAGAGTGTTATATTGATGACATTGTGGTTAAATCCCAATCCATGGAGGAACATCTGTTTTACCTAGAAGCAGCCTTTGAAAGAATGAGAAAGTTCAAATTGAAGCTTAATCCTCTTAAGTGTGCTTTTAGCGTATCATCTGGAAACTTCTTAGGCTATGTAGTACACAAGAAAGGAATACAGATCGACCAGAATAAAGCCAAAGCCATCATTGAAGCCAGACCTCCATCAAGTAAGAAAGAATTACAAAAGTTCCTTGGACAGGTTAATTTCCTTCGAAGATTCATTTCTAACACTGCAGGGAAAACTAAAGTTTTTTCTTCCTTATTAAGGCTGAAAGATGAAGAAGAATTTGTGTGGACAACGGAGCATCAAAGTGCTTTCGAAGGAATCAAAGCCTACTTAGCCAACCCTCCAGTACTGATGCCACCAAATGGCATTAAGCCTTTGAAGTTGTACATAGCTGCAGCAGAAGATTCATTGGAAGCTTTCTTAGCCCAAGACAATGAAGAAGGCAAGGAGCAAGCTGTTTATTACCTTAGTAGGTTTTTAAATTCTTGTGAATGTAAATATTCAACTGTAGAAAAGCTTTGCCTTGCGTTGTATTTTGCTGTAATGAAATTAAGATATTAACTTTTGCCTACAACTGTCTTGGTAATTGCAACCACAGATTTGGTTAAATATATGTTATCTAGACCTATGTTGAGGGGAAGAATTGACAAATGGGTATTAGCCTTGTCAGAATTTCACTTAGAATATGTTCCTCAAAAGGCGGTGAAAGGACAGGTTTTAGCCAATTTTTTGGCAGACCATCCATCTCAAACAGAGAGTCAAGAGATAATGGAACTTAGTATGGCTAGTGTCGAGCCATGGAAAATGTGGTTCAATGGATCGAAAGCCAATGGCCTAACTGGAATTGGTATAGTGATCAAGTTACCACAAAGAATAGAAACCACACATGGTTTCAGAGTGGATGAAACTGCTTGTTCTAATAATCAAGCTGAATATGAAGCTTTGATAGTGGGATTGAAAATTCTTATTGGATTACAAGTACATGCAGTTGACATATTTGGAGATTCCCAATTGGTCGTTAACCAAGTAAAAGGGATTTTCAAGTGTCAAAGTATAAGTATGCTGCCATATTATGGTGTCGCATTACATTTGCTCTCTTAATTTGAAACAGCAAATGTAACTCATGTTTCGAGATTCTTGAATAATAGAGCTAATGATGTAGCCCAGAAAGCCTCGAATTTCAAGAGAAATGATGGTACCCAATGGGACGTAATCCAAACAACATACCAAAAATCTATACCACCCTTAAATAAAATGAATGTGGTCCTGGAAATCAATCATAATGATCTGCAGGAACAAGATTGGAGGCATCCAATAATACAGTACTTGGCTGGCCCGTCCTCAAAAACCAGCAGAAAAGTTAAATTGCAATCTATGCAATACATCATATATAACAATGATCTCTACAAAAGGGGGGGGAGATGGTCTGTTGTTGGAATGTTTAGGACCAAAAGAAGCATTAACAGCTATGGCTGAGGTTCATGAAGGCATCTGTGGTGCACATCAGCCTGGTGTAAAAATGAGATGGCTGCTTCAAAGACATTCCTACTATTGGCCAACTACCCTTAAAGACTGTATAGAATATGCAAAGGGCTGCCAGGCATGTCAAAAGCATGGTACAATAAGGCATGTGCCCATAACTGATCTGCATGCAGTAGTAAAGCCTTGGCCGTTCAGAGGATGGGCCATGGATATGATGGGAAAAATACACCCACCCTCTTCGAAGCATCATTGTTTTATTTTGGTAGCTACTGATTATTTCACCAAATGGGTCGAAGCTAAGCCATACAAAGCTGTAGATTAGACAGAGGTTATTGGGTTCATTAAAGACTTGATCCATAGATTTGGCATCCCACAAACGATAACAGTTGATAATGGGACTGTTTTTTATGGGAAAATGGTAAAGTCTTTTGTGTCTGAGTTTGGAGCCAATGGTCAAGCTGAATCATCCAATAAGTCCTTGAAAAAAGGAATACAAAAGGTTGTGGAAGATAATCCTAGGGATTGGCATAACTTATTGTTAGATGTATTGTGGGCTTACAGAACTTCTCCAAGGTCAAGCATAGGAGTCACTCCTTATGCCTTAGTTTATGGGCATGATGCAGTATTACCTGTGGAGATCAATGTTAAATCCTTGAGGGTAAGATGCCAAGACCAGTTGGATCCTGAGCAGTACTATCAGAGTATGTGCTTGGAGTTAGAAAATATAGATGAAGCTAGAATTCTGGCATTAAATAGCATTCTCTTTCAGAAGAAGAAAGCAGCCAAAAATTATAATAAGAAAGTCAAACATGTTGGCTTTGATGAAGGTAATTTGGTGTGGAAGACAATACTTCCAATAGGAATTAAAAGCCATAGGTTTGGCAAATGGTCACCTAACTGGGAAGGACCATATCAAATTCATAGAGTTTTGCCTTTTGAAGCATACCATTTGAAAATTTTGAATGATTATGTGCATCCCAAAAAGATTAATGGCAGATATTTAAAGCCTTATTTTCCAACTATTTGGGAAACACAAGGAATAAAATAAACACTGAATACAAGATGATAAACAAGAACTTATTTTTCATAAAGAGTCAAGTACATCGTGCCACAAATTGGCCCAAAAATCATTACAGTGTTTTAGTTGTTTTTGTACAATAGATTTCCTATTGGTAAATGATGAAAATAGTTGAATAGCTACAGCCATGTCTCTCTTTTGATCGGCCAGTCCTTGATTGGTGATTTGCAGTTTGATGTCAGTTCGGACTAAGGCTTGATTCACTGTAGAAAGCTCCTCTTCAAGTTGAGCTTTCCTCTCCAGTAGTTGAGTTCGAAAGTGAAAGGCAGAGGAGTGTTGTTCCTTAAGCTTCGACACTTCAGTATGCACTTGAGAAACAAAACTTTGGTCTCTAACCAATTTCTAATCCGCAGCCTTGGCAGCATGATAGATGCTGATGTAGAAGTCAATAGTAGCTGCTGCCTGGGATAGGTGACTTGAGACATCCATACCGGACTGCTCAGCAAGTTTGCAGCACTGAAGAAACCCATTTTTAATTATAGGCCTTTGTAGAGCCTCAAAGGGAATCCTCGAAAAGGAAATTAACAGGTCCAGGCAGGTGTTTAAGTCTATCAAAGGTACAGAAGGCTTGCTGCTGGAGGAAGGAAAGCTCTCAAAAATTTCTAGCAAAGAGTCAGCCAAAACTAATGGCTCAGCTTCCTCATCGAATGTTGGAGAAATAGAGGGGATGTCAAAGAGACTAGCTAATCTTACTTCGAAGACATCAACCTCATCATTAGACATAAGGGGCGCAGAGAGAGTTGCCGTGGAAGACACAGAAGACTGCATAGGGATAGGAGAAATGGGTGGAACATCTTTAACAGTCTCCATAGTCCTAGCCACCAATGAATCAAGTGAAGGAGGGCTGGAGCTAGGTAAAGGTGATAAATCACGAGTTGGAGAGCTGCCAGCACCCTCAATAGGGGAATCAACTGCCGTCAGAGATGAGGTAGCAGTTGGAATTTCTTTGGAAGGAGGAAGAGGAGCAAGACTCGATAGAGAAGTAAATTGAGGAAAGTCGAGGGTCAAGTGGGAAAGACGTGGAGTCAAACCAAGAGAAAGAAGTGCAGGAATGCTTGGCCTCAGGAAAAATACAGTAAGTGTAGACCTTGGAAGTGGAAGTATGGTCTGAATAGCCCTTACATCCTGCATCTAATCAACCTCAAGTGGAACTGAGAGAGGTCTCATTGGAAAGATGAACTCAGAAGTTGTTGCTGCAAGAGGAAGAAATGTAAAGCAATGTTAAACTTCAATACCAAAGGCTGACAAAGGAAAAACAGCAGAAGTATGAAAAAGATTACCTGCTCCAGAAGTGTCGGCGATGATGGGAGAACTACGAAGGGAGTAATGTCTGGCAGTTTGTTGCCTTCTTGCAGTTTCCCTTTGTAGTGTATCAGCAGTGGCAGCTTCATCTCTCAGAAATTGTTGCTGCCGTCTCTTCTCAGCTCTCTCGAAGATAATCATGGCCTTAGAATGTTCTTGTTCTACTGCCTTGACGGCTGCTTCATGGATGGTATCTTCAACCAAGATAGTAGCAGAAGCAGACACCTTTTTTCTCTTTTCCATTGCTTTGGCAATTGTCTCGGAATCAGAATCTTCGACCATATCAGAAGGAGAGACAGTCATCTTTCTTTTCCTTTTTCTCTGTATTGGCAGGGTCTGCTCCTTGTCAATTTCCTTCTCAATTTCCTTCTCAACTTCTCCAAACTGAGTTCTGGATTTCGAAGAAATGAGTTCATCTTCCATCTCTCTGACAGTTGTCTCATCCCTAACCAAGTCAGAGGCAGAGATGATCACTCTCTTCTTTCTTTTCAAGGGTAACTCTTCCTCTTGATCTGCTTCTTCTTTTTTTTCTCCTTGAATATCAGATGTTTCCTTCTCAAGCTCAAGGAGCCTCCTTTTCTTTTGTTGTTGGCCACCTCCACAAAAGAAGAATTAAAGATAAGGCTAAATGCATTATAAAAAGACAAAAGGAGAAGGGACAATGGTATATACCTTTCTTCGAGGCAGCCCGAGTAACTCTAGGAGGAATTGAAGCAGCAGGAGCAGATTGTGTTGTAGCATGTGCTGCAACTGAAACAATGGAAAAAATGACAATTCCAGCTCCTTTGGGCTTGGCCACATCTAACACCGTTAGTAGGTTTTGAGGTGAAATGGCCAAATAGATTTCCATGTTAGTCACCTACCAGTTTTGGTATCTCTTCAATACGGTACCTTGAGGAATGAAAGGGGTATACTCAAAATTGACCAAGTCGTCTATAAATTTAAAAGTTGCCTCTTCTAGCCTGGACTTCTGGACTTTCAGATCCCTTCTAGTAAGGCTAAGATTTGTGTTGCTGCAGAGAGGTATTGGGACCCCTTGTGTGAGGCCAAATTGTCTAGCAAATTGAGCAGGACAGTAAGGTTCAGCAATGCATTTGTAGGCCTTCGGGTTCAAAGTCCCGATAAATAACTCTCTAGGAATCAGAATGGAGGCCTATATATCTTTGTGAATAGGTGAAGTACAGGACTGGTCACTTAGGAAATTCCTCAACCAAGATGGACCAATGATGGGTTCGAAGGGATGAAAACGGTAAGTAGGAAGGGAAGCTGGAAGTTGGTGGAAGAAAGAGAAGTAAAAAGCAAAGATAGAGGGATAAAGTGAAGCATTGGCCAGTCTTATACCATGAGTAAAAGGGTTTGGCTCAGAAAATTTAAGGCATTTAGATTGTAACAAAGTAAAATAGGCGAAAAGCCAAAAATGAAGAATCCAGAATGGCCCCCCTTGATTAGCATCTAAGGGTTTCTCACAGAAAATGGAGCAGACTCTATATACGTGACCTAGAACATGTGGGGCTAAGGCCACCTTTTTCTATAGAACAAAGGCTTTGGCAAGAGGGGCAAATTCAGGCATGATTCTCTAAGAGGAGGTGCAGAAGAGGAATTTGCAAAGCCAATACAATAAAAAAGAAAAGAATTCCCTATCAGTCACAGGGCCCTCTCTTTTATTCTCAGCCCTAGCGAAATCACTATAAGATGAGTTAAGGGAGGGGAGAGAGAAAGGGACTGCTAAATCAGGGTAATCTGGTCCAAATGGGATACCAATGGGGGATAATCCTAGTAAATGGCAAATATCAAGAACAGTAGGGGCCATCATCCCGCATCTAAATTGAAAGAAGTTAAAGATAGGATTCCAAAAACACAAGGCAGCAGGAATAAGGAAAGGGTCCTCTGAGATAGTTACCCTGGATAATCTGAGAGCATCGAGAAGGCAGAGTTCTTGAAGGTCCAGGGTCCTAGCAGGAACAACCCGATCATACCATTCTTGCCACTCTGGTCTCACCGTGGACCAGCATCGGTGCGGGCGATTTATCCTCCAGTTCCTCCAATTAAGACCACCTTCGTAAAGGAGACATTGGTTTTCCAGACGAGGATATAGGGCTGGGAGCTCAGTAAGGATCTCTTTGAATATGGGCCCAAGCACGTAGTCTTGCTGCACATGGCGACGAGGGACGAAGATGCGTCCATCAATAGTGCTTTTCTCTCCAGCTTTGTACTTCTCACATTCTGCATCAATGATCCTCTTTAGGGCCACAGATGGGCTCGTACGCTCTACGACCGGTACTGAAGAAGAAGCCATTGACAGTATGCTTTTCTTGAAAGTGAAACCAAGAAAGGAAATAGAGAGAAGCCGAAGATCGGTAGAAAGAGGGGTTGTGCGTTAAAAGAGCAAGGGGTTTCAGAGCACGAAACAAAAGGGTTTTTTTTAAAGCTTTTGTGTCTGAAAATATATTGCATAAGTTGTTAAGTATTAGAAGTACGAATACAAAGAGCTTCCTTCAATATTGATACTTTTGGAGGGAAAAACAAAGCCCAGATGTTGAGGCTAGCTTCGAAGTAAGATATTTGGCTTCGAAGCCAAGTTTTAGCGCCAAAAAAACAACGGCTTCGAAACAGAGAAGCCGGCTTCGAAGCAGGTTTCCATACCCAAAAAATATAAGAATACTCGAGTGTTTATTTTACTTCAAAGGGTTTAAAGACCTGTTTTTAGGTTTTTAACAAAGGTAATGTCCTTCGAGGCAAAACTTGAGATTCTTTAAGGATGGGATTTGGTGTTCGAAACATCAAAAGCAAATCGATCATAATGACAATGACTAGATGTTGATTATGGTCAAAACAGACTTTAAGTATAAGATTGCTAGATCTGAAACACTGTTTCTAATTGAAAATCAGCCAAAGCTGTCAACTTTATTCCACAAATTGGAAAAGTTCATAATTGGCTCTTTTAATGTTTCATTTAAAACAATTAAGTCCAGATTCGAAGGATGAAATTGTTCAATTCGAAGCTCTGAATTGACTTTTAAAAGACAAGTGGAAGCATGGTCAAACAATGCCAAATGAAGAAGAATTTTGTTTATATTCAAGCTAAAGCGATTACATCAGATGACCCTATCTCGGTATAAACTCGAGCTCATAAAAATAAGGAATGGAATAAATAACAAGATCATGAAATTTAGTCAAACAATGATCAATAAATTTTTGTTCTTTCCTTATTCTATCTTCTATGTCTTCTAGCATTGGTTGCATAAGTTGATGTGTTCTCACTTCGTAGTAGAGCTCTTCAGCCTTTATTTCGAAAGACACCTCTCTCAATCCTTGTTCCAATTCGTCAATGTCTAAGTCATCCCAATACGCAAAATCTTTATTCTTGAAATCACCGAATTCTTCAATGAAGTTCTCTGCTTCGTACTGAGCATGAATTCGAAGAGACGAAAGTTGGTCTAAAGATTGTGTAGTAGCCATAGAATTTCGATGCCAGTGGAGAAGCAATCGAAGTTGGTCCAGAAACATATGAAGTTCTGCCTGGGCAAGGAGATTAAGGACATGGCCCCTAGTCAGAATATCACAAGCCCATCCAAGGTTCTTGAGAGAGACTTCGTCCTCAAGAACATTAAAAGGCAAGTGAGAGAAAGCTGCAAGCAGAAGTTGAGCTTGTTTCTGCTCAGCTGGAGTAGGAGAAGGTAGAGGTTTATAAGGTGGAAAGACGTTATTCATGGATAGGGCAAGCTTCAGTCTCTCTGTCCAGCAAAGAGTTGGTAGAGGAGAAGATATGAATACTTCAACTTCGGGAGACGAAGAAGAAGGTGTGGACGCTTCTATTTTTGGAGATGACACGGGAGCAGAAGGAACAAAGGCATTAATATAATCAAGCCAGTCAAAAGAACAAATCTTCGCCTTCTGAGCTAAGAATGATGGGTTGTACCCTTGTGCTTCTTCTAGGCGGCGGACAGCGTGCACTATCTTTGTAGGCATGGAGGATGTATACCATGCTACAAGCAGATTCTCCTCCAGACTACGTCGATGGTCAATGGGCACGTAGGGATAGACCACTGAACTTTGAGCATAGGAAGGAAACTCTAAAGGGTCAGTGAACTCAACAAAATGATGGTTGATTCGCTCCTTCAAATCACAGGTCTCAAGTGTTGACCAGCTTGTCTAGTCAGAACCCTCAGAAGAGGAAGAAGTTGCAGTTTTATCCCATACAGAGACTTGTGAAGAAGAGTTTCTCAAGTCCATATTTGCAACTTTTCGAATCAAAGGTTTGAGAGCAGTTTGTTCGAATTGTAAGGGTGAGTTAGAGGAAGAACTTCTTATGTCTATACCTGTAACTTTCTGAATTGAAGAATTAAGAGCAATGTGGTCAGAATCCAAAGGTTGGTAATTTGCAAAGGCATCCATGACTTGAATATAGAAATGTAGGTAAAGGTGGCTAATAAATGCATGGACGTTCTTTCGAGGAGGAACAGCATCGACATATGACTCTTCGTGTGCTCGATCACTGGAGGAAAAAATTAATTCGACCATGAAATGTATCAGTCTGTTCGAATGCTAAGACAGTGGAAGTGCTTAAAGGATTAAACGAGAGTTTAATATAGATGGTGAGTGACAGTTGCATTTCTGGGTAAATGCAAAACCCATGCACGTTCTAAGACGTGGGGAAAAGACCCTGATCCACTAATATCACCAAGTCTTGGGTATATTAGTGCGGGAGGTAATGTTGTCTACATATTTTGTATGAGCCAGTGACAATTCGACGTGTGGCAAAGTAAGGGTAATATGGAGAAACCAGTCAAGTCTCCGATCCTGATCATACACGTGGCGGTTAAAATTGGTTGTTATAAGATCTGAGTAACAGTAGATCAACAAAGAGATGCAAAGTGACGTGGCTTCAACGATTACTCACATTCAAATTCAAATATAGGAGGGAAGCCTAACCGCAAGTAAAAGCGTAGTGGAACTGTTCATAAGGCAGCATGATCAGCGATTACAGAGGAGCAGTTCGACAGTTTGAAGTGCAGTTCGATGGTCATCTTTGGGGAGTATAAATAGCAAGGAAGACCTCAGGGAAAGGGGGGGAGGCTCAGATCTAAAAAACCAGTCTTACTTTACATATTTCATTCCAATTTTTATATTTCCTGTTCTTTACATTTCTGTACTTTAAATTCCTGCACCACACTTCATTCATAGGAATAGTTTTCCAGTATATTGTCGCTATAAATCTCTACGAGGCTGAGTTTGGATCATTGTAAGTCTTTCATACTAATGAAATGCTTCAGTTGTTCTTTATTTAACTGTTCTTATGCTTAAATTCTCCTAAATCAAGCCACCAGTAAAAGTCCTCTTCATTGAGGCTGAAAGAACTATAACACAATCGTCTGAATAATTGGTCGGCAATTAAAATTCTGTAAGGGTTGATTGATCCTTGCTGGCACGCTCATAATTACGAAAATAACTTTCGAAAGCCAAAAAGCCAACAATATGTATACTAACAAAAATTTTAAAAAGAAAGGACGAATTATAATATCAATTTCTATTAGTATAAAAAGTGAAAATAAGATACAAATATATATATATATATAAATTAGTGGGGGCACACGCTGTGCGTGTGCAATTCAAATAAGTAAAAATAAAAATAAATAATAAAAAAATTAATATCATAATATATAAGTTACTTAAATGGTTAGTGTATTCTTAATGAAATCCGAAGTTTTGGGTTCAAACCTTATTTGCACTGGGTTGCACTGTAGCATCATAAAGGAAATTTGGGGAAAAAAATTCAGATTCAAACCTACTTTTCAAGCCCTTGTAACTTCGATTTGCCTTATTTTTACGTCCTTCATACACCTTGTTTCACGTCTTTTTGTATGTCGTCAGAGTTTTGAAATTGACCAAAAATAAGATTTCTCTCTTTTTTTTTTTCCCCTTCCTCTATCTTCTATCTCTGTGCTTCTGCCTTCCTCCCTTTCCTCTTCCTTTATGGCCCTTTCACCGAGCTCGTGGTGGCCACCAAATCTCCAACAGTGGAGGTACCGTTGAGTGTTCTTATTTTAAGTTTTTAACACAAATATAGAAGGATGTATTCCTAATTTTCTTTTTTAGTAATTGCTAGACAGTTGTAGGGTTTTGGCCATAATTTTATTTTAGGTCAAGTTATTAAATGGTGATTGTATACAGATTTTATTATGTTCTTTAATAGCCTATATTTAGAAAATCTATGTTTGGTTACATTTTTGAGAAAGTTGTTTTTAACTTCTTGTTTATGTTTAGTATAAAAAAAAAAAAAAAATCATATTTTACTCAGTTTTTTTATATTTTTTAGTTGACTAATATTTTAAAAAAGACACTAACAATAAATAAAAATTTGAAATAAAAATCAATAATTTCAAAATATAATAGACCAACTAATTTTTCTACTAAAATGTACAATAAACAAATAACAATTATATACTTTCTGCTAAAACATATTATAAATGGCTGAACACATAGTTTATTATATATGTTCTGCTAAAATATTAAAAAAAATCATTCAAAACAAATTCAAAATGGCTTGTTAGCAAAAAGTATATATGACAAAAGACTTGAAACTTTTTTTAAGCAAACTACGCTAATAAACCATTTCAAATGATGTGGCAATTATAATTTCAAAATTATTAATTATTATAGTGAGTGTTTTAGCTTGAAATAAAATAAGAATCGAAAGATTTTCAGTGTGAAAGTTCTCTTTATTATTAGAGTGCTCCATTTTATAGAATTTAATTTGAGTATTTTTTTATTATTATTATCTCTCATTATTTAATGGGACACCTTTCCACTCATTAATTAACAAGAGATAAAAATGATAACTAAAGAGTCACTATAGGTTCGTTCAAAGAAATTGGTGTTCCACACATCAAACTTATGTTCTATTTTTTGCCACATGACGAAAATGCCATCCAGAATAAAAATCATTCCACTCTTTTCAAGCCATGCAACAAAAAGCAACAGCTTTCCAGAATAAAGACAATAAAAACTCATTCAAAATGGAATTGAATTTCAAATTCTGGAATGAATACATAAATCTTGAGCAATTCAAATAATACTCAAAGAAAATAAAGTACTGAAGAGTTAGACAGAGCTAATTTTGATTCACAGCAAATACCTTCCATCACTTGCATCCATAATGTGACTCTGTCCATTTTGATCCACATCGATAGCAGAAATGAAATCCACACCTGTATCACACAAAAAAAAACCAAAACAAACACATAATAATTTGAATATGATTTAATTTCACTCATGGTCATCTTTTCTAAACTATTAAAAGTAAATTATATTCATGAGATTTAAAAAAAAATACAATTAGTCTCGCACTATTAACATAATTATATTGGATTATATTGAAATTTTAATTCACATAATACTTGTATCATTTTTCATATGTAATACGTAATTTTTGTAACAATATCATATATCAGAAAAAAATTGATATTGTATCAATCAATAGGATAAATATTTAAAACCATGTGTCCTAACCTAGAAGTTACCTGCAAGTAATGTGCAAACATCCTTCATCTTTTTCAACATAGAACTTGCAATTGGGACACCTCCTCCATTTCTTCTTCTTAGCAAGCTCCATTGCCATCAAATCTTCACTCTCTCTCTCCCCCTTGCTCAACCCCTGAAACTCAACACACTCCATCCCATCATGCCATGAAACATTGCATTGAGCACAAAACAATCTTCTACAATTAGGGCACTCAGACACAGTCACAACTTCACCACCATCATCAACCAACACTGCAGAACAGTCCTTAAAAGGACAGTAAAATTTCTGAGAAGCAAGAATGACAGAATCACAGAGCGCATTTTCCCACCGATCAAACACTAATTTGGGTATAATGGAACGACAAGCCTCGGGCTGGAAAACCCCTTCACAATTCAGTTCTGGACACTTCACCATCCATATATTTTCTTGAATTTTCACTGCGACATGTTTGGCAATGCAGTCTGAGCAAAACAAATGAGTACAAGTGTTGTTTTCAAACATTGCTGATTTGGGTTTTGCGTCCATGCAAATCTTGCAGAAAACTAGCGATGATTCATTGGATTTTCTTGGTTTGACTGTGTCTTGATGTTCTGTTTCTAGAGTTTGGATTCTCTTTCTTGAAGAGGATGGCACGAGAGCTTCTTGCAACTGTAACTCTTCAGCGTACTTTTCATCTGAAATGGGGAATATTTCATCATCATCGAAGAGTGCCGAGAAATAAAAATCATCCACCAACAGATGATTATTATTGTCTCTTGATGTTCCAGCCATTTTTTATCTTTCATACTCTGTTTTCATACTACGTTTTATATGAAGGGTGACCCTTGGTTGTTTGGAGAAGATGATGGAATTGGCATTAATTGGGAGGGATGAACAGAGTTTGAACGACAAAGCTCAACAACCCAGAGAACCAGCAATTCCCTATGCCAGCCAGTCTCACTGAGAATTCTAGGGAAGAAAAGTTTTCTAGGGAAAATGGAATTTTTCACTCTCCTTTGGATAGTCATGCATTTCAAATCAACTGATTTGAAATTAAATAAATAATAAAATAAGATAAGGCTTTTTAAAAAAATAATAATAATAAAAAGTTATTATTAAATGATTAAGATGAAATCCTTTGATTTAAGATTTATATCTATCCAAACAGACAATTTGTAATAAAAGATCCTCCGGTGATAATTACTCATCCCGACTTCCTTTCCTCACTTTTTCCAGCCCGAATGATTTAACTATTATAGCTTTTAAATTTCAAAAATGTTAAAAATGTCAAAAGTTTTACTAAAATTTTTACATATTTTACATGTGAATTCTACAGGTATTTGGTAAAAATTTTAGTAAAATTTTTTTTTTGAATCTCTACACTGCTCTTTAAATTTTTATAACTTTCTACATAGAATAATGTTATATGTACCAATTAATTTACTAACTAGTATACTAACAGATTATGTGGCATAATTTTAGAAGTTTTGGGTATTTATAATTTGTATAATAGGTGAGATCACATAATACTAGTTGGTACACTAGTGTGTACATTAATTAGTGCATATAGCACTGCTGTTCTATATAAGTGGGGGTAGTAGTATTTATTTAATGTTTTAAATACATATTTTGTTGACAAGTATTTTGGGGAAAATTATAGAATGTTCCCAGAATATTACGGGTTTGTACTCCTTAACTAATTTTCATTTAATATGCCCATCATATTCTCCAATCACTCAACACAATACCCCACCTACCCACCTTCCCACCTTCTCCATCAATCACAATACTATAAAATACCGGATAAGGGGTCACTACTGTGCGTGAGGCACAGCAGTGACTGTGGTGCATCTATTTGAGGTGTATTATGGCCTTATTTTTATGATCCAAACCGTTCATTTTGTAGGGTTTGTTGAGTGCTTCATGCCTACCAAAAATCATATTAATCGGATATCAACAACTATATGATCAAATTGCATATTATTTATGTTATTTCTCAAAATAAAACTTATTATTTATTTTTTTTGTTATCGATCATATAGTTGTTGATATCCGATTAATATGATTTTTGGTAGGCATGAAGTACTCATCAAACCCTACAAAATGGACGATTTGGATTATAAAAATAAGGTCATAATACACCTCAAATGGATGCACCACAGTCACTGCTGTGCCTCACGCACAGCAGCGACCCCTCATCCTAAAATACCACTTATTTATATTTCGAAATTACTGAATAATTATCCATATTTTGAGAACACTTATTAAGAATGCATAAAGAGATTGAGAAAAGTAATAAATGTCGAGGGGTGTAAATTTGGCCCGGCCCGGCCTATGTCGGGCCTCACGGGCTCCCATCAAAATTCAGATCTGGCCGAGCTAGGTTGGACCACGGGCCACAGAATTAGGCCCAGGCCCAGGGTGTATTCGAGCCTTGGGCGGGTCGGGCCAAGCTGTTAGGCCTGGGCTCGGACTTGGGCGGGCCTAAACAATTTTTTTTTTATACTAAAATTTTATTATTTTTCACTAAAAAAAACATTGGGCCTCGAGTGGGCAGGGCCTCGAGCGGGGCCTTTAGTGGGCCTTAAGCAAGCAATGGGCCGGGCCCACAGGCCGAGCCAGGCTTCAAAATGATGGCCCAGACCCTGGCCTAGAGTCTCAGAATGGGCTCAGGCCCGAGCCCACCCCAGACCGCCCACAGACTATGGGCCATTTTTACATTCCTATAAATGTCTTTTAAAACATAACTTTTTGTTGGTATTATGACTAAAATTCCCTCACTTCCTTTCTTTCTTTATTTTGATTTTTATTTTATTTTACTTTTTTTCAGCCAATTTTTCAAACCCTTTCGTTTCTCACCCGTTCATTATCTTCATATTTCATTTTGTTTTTATCGGTGAGAACATTGCTAAACAAAAAGAATATAGATCGATATAATGATACAATATTAATTTTAAGTAAAATTATTTTCAATATTAAGTGAATAACAAAATCTTTTTATTTTTATTTTTATTATTACTAAAGGTGGGAAGCAATTTTATTTTAATATCTAAGAAAATTCCATTTTTCATTTGATTTTAATCATTACCAATCAATAATTGAAATTTTTTCCATATTCAAGTTTACCGATTATAAATTATTTTTAAATTATCATGAACAAAATTTAATTTTTTTAGAGAAAAAATAATCATTATAATTGTTTTCAAAAGTCACGTTTTATATATGAAAAAAATAATATTCTAGTTATTCATAAAAGTACTACACAATTAATCCTTTTTTTTAACTGGGGGCATAGTTGTCATATTACAAAACTAATTGTAAACATTTAAAAATGAGTGTTGCTATTAGCACTTGTCTAAATTCTTTAAACCTCCCAATTTCAATTTTTTTTTAATTATAACTATATCCTAAAGTAAAATTATACTAAAAGACATCATTTAATAGAACACTCACCTACCAAAATAAAAACTAACACTCTGCAATATTGTACACTCACCCACACCCACACCCACACCCACACCCCCACCCCCACCCCCACCTCCAGATATATGTATTCTACCTTTTTAAACCCTAAACATTTTGCTCTTCATAACTAACCAACATAAACCCTAAACTTGTTACTCTCCATAACCATATTAAACCCTAATATATTCTCTTCATTACCATCATAAACCCTCCTGAACCAAAAGGCTCTTTTCAAGCCCAACGTATTACTTTTCATCAGTTATTTCACCTTGTAGAGCAATCGAGGACGATAACAACAATTTTGATAAGGCTGGCATTCTATTGGTAAGTTTATATGTTTTGTATTAACATTCTAGGTTGTTTTCAACGGTTGTTTTATTCGAGTTGTTCGGTACTGATTTGCCGACTGTTAAGATTATGTTTGGTAAACACAGTATTGAACACAAATATTTAGTTCAATATATGGGTTCTGAACAATGATGCAGATAGTCGGTACTGGCGTACCGAACGGTTCGATATTTATATCTTTAACACCAGATTGTGTGGGTGTTTAGGAAGTTGCTATTTTAGTAGGCTAAAATTTTTGTGTTTGGAAGATGATTGGATTTTTTTTGTAATTGGATGCGATATTTGTGAGAGAAAAATTGAAATAATTATGGGTTTGATGTGACATTTTGTCTTATTGGCTATTTTAGTTTATTTTGCCTTTTTTTGTGGATTTTAGCCTAAAAGATGCTAAAATTTTTGTTGCCAAACACCCCCTTGTGTGTTTCGTAAGGGTTTTACCTGAGAGGAATTTCTAACGAGTTTTCTGCAATAGTAGACAGGAATTTCCAACGAGTTTTTCAACAATATTCTTTAGACATCGTCGAGTCAATTCCTCCTTTCCTTAAGAGTTGACAGGAATTTCAATGATAGACCATCGATGCAATATTCTTCACTAACATAATGGTGTTTATTGATGCGATGACCGTCAGCGTTCTTTTCAACAAGAGATGAACGGTCATTAAAAGGAGAATGAGAGAGTGTGCAAAATTAGGTGAGTGTGCCATTGGGTGTGATAATATTATTAATAGAGGTAAATCTGGTATTAAATAGAGTATTTAAAGAAATCTTATTGAAATTTAGGATTTAGGGTGAGGGTTAGGGTCCAAAGAATTTAGCCAGATGCTAATAGCAGTCCTTTAAAAATACAACTTGGTAGCCATTTATGGTTAACTATTTCCTATAAAAATAGAGTAAAAGCTATTAGTTAGTGCATTCTTAACAAGTGCCGGCACTTATTAACAAAAGAAAAATGGTACAAGTCTCAAATTTTCTACCAAACAAATGACCAAATGTCTTACATGGGTATGGGTCTACTCATACCCGTGAGACCTTTAGTCATTTATTTGGTAAAAATTTTAGTATACCAAGCATTACCCTTAACAAAATCCTTATAAAAAAATATTTTTTAATTTAGACAGTATTTAATTTTTTACTACTGACTATACGAGTGAATATAATTGTACATATTTAATGTCACCTTAACATATGTCTTGCGTCATATGTTAACAAAAACCTTTTACATAGTAAGACATATTAATGGGTTACGTAATTTGAAATTAACAAAAATATTAGTTGCATCTATCTATCTATATCTATACTTGACATGGGTAGGCCCATAAAGGCTACAGCCCACTATGAACAACCCAGGCCCACCACTTAGGGCCCAATACATAATCTAATTAATAAAACCCAGCACTGCTGAAGCCCCACATAGCAATAAGAACTAATGGCATCAAGACACATGGCAAGAAAAGGGCAAGCCACAGCAGCAGACAAAGATCTGCAAAGTTATTACTACGCCACATCGCCATTAATGAGGCCCCTTACAGCATTTATTGCGATAACCCCTCTCAGTCGGGACAACACACCCCCACCCTAAACAAGGTAAGCTACAACATAGACTTTCGGCCAAGGTGACAGGTCGGAAGGGACAACGAAATGATTACCAAGGATATAAGCAGACGTTGAAGACAAGAAGAAGGTTAAGCTTTCTATCTCCAATCTCGCTCTATACTCCACTCCTCTTTCTAACTTGCTCATCGGAGGGTTCGCTGGGGGACTCCCCGTTCCTCGTTGAACTCGTGTGCAGGTCTTCTGGTGGGCTTAGTCATTCGGATATAGGTGTGAGGAGCGTGGATCAATCCAACCCATTCAGTGGAACGAACCGTGTCATTAGTTGGCGCCGCCTGTGGGAACCTTTCTTACTCTGTGCGTCAGTTGTGCTCATTGTCACCGGAGGCCCTTTCCTAATAACCCCTTCCTGTCACCTGCGAAGGTGAATGGTCACGACTAGATCCATAGCTTTCCACCCCAATGTTCCCGACCACCAACCCAACCCTCCTAATCCAAACAACCCACCACAATACTTTACCGAGCTCACTAACAGCATTAACCGCCTTGCCGAGCAGAACCAAGCTCTAATCAATGCCCTGCTCCAAAGAGACCTTCCCATGCCCCCTCCACCACCTCCAGATATTCTACCCAACCAAGAACGAGCCCCGAGCCATACTATCCAGCTGCCTTATCCACCCAACTTGGAAGGCTTGCAACCTCCTCCCTAAATATAAATCCACCACCCCGACCCCCACATCCATCGGTCGTGGCACCAACCCCTGAAGGAGAGGCCAGTAGCGTCTAGCCCCCGCTCCCCTCCGGTGGTGACAACATTCCTCTCTGGGATGCAGAATATCGAGCCATGAAGTTTCAACTCCAAGGGGTCATGCAGAACATCCAGCATAAACCCTCTCCCACAGCCAACTCGCCATTCGTTGCCTCCATCCGGGACAAACCTCTACCCCCCAAGTTTAAAATACCCATCATCGACTCTTTTGACGGTACGACAGAACCAGTCGACCATTTGGAGACCTACAGGACCCTCATGATCCTCCATGCTTTCCCTAACGAAATCATGTGCCGGGCTTTCCCCGTGACACTCAAGGGGTCAACTTGACTTTGGTTTAGTCCACTGCCAGTAGACTCTATCTCCACTTTCTAGCACCTTAGTGACTCTTTCCTCAGCCATTTCATTGGAGCCCAGCGCCAGCGGCGTCTGGCAACCTAACTCCTCAACATCCGTCAGACCGAGAGGGAGTCGCTACGCAGTTTCGTTACCCGCTTCAACACCGAAGCCCTGCAAGTAGCGGAAAACGATGACAAGGTCATCTTTACGGCTTTCATGGCCGGTCTGCGGTCGTCGGACTTCCTTTTCTCCCTCTCTAAAAACCCCCCGACCTCCATGGCAGCCCTACTCTCCAAAGCTCAAAAATACATGAATGTTGAAGATTCCCTAGTTGCCCGGCAAGATCCTATAACCAAAAACCCGACCCCTAGAGAAAAGAGAAAAGATTCAGACACTGAAAATACCCAGTACAATAACCAAACGTCACAGTACACTAACCGACCCCCCAGAACCGACCGGTCGGCCCCAGCCCGACCCCCCGACCGATTCGAGTGGTATACCCCCCTAAACTCCCCCATGGAACAAGTCCTTCATCAGATCCAGCAGGACTGCCCCCTAAAATGGCCCCAACCATCACGAACTCCTTCCAATCGGAAAGACCAGTCTAAATATTGCCGTTTTCACCTGGATCACGGCCATAATACCGAGGAGTGGGTTAACCTCAAAGATCAGGTCGAGGGCCTGATTCGTCAAGAACACCTCAGCCGATTCACGGATACTTGCCCTCAGCAGAGGCAGCGAACTGAACCCATCAGAAACAACCGCCGACATACCTGTAGACACCCCATTTTTGACCGACCTTAAGACTCAGACGTCACCGATTGAGCACTTGGTGATGTTGCATAATGTGCTTGTTCAGAAGTTCCAGAGTTGCGGCCGTGAGCCCTGCCTCCGGACTTCCGAACCCTCTTTTGTGCCTTGTCTCGGTTTGCGAACCAGACTCGGTTTTCTCTGTTTCTTTTCCTGAGGGGAGGGAGAGGTCCCGTAGACCATCTCTCAGTGTCCGTAGGCTACATTTTGTGGCCGTAGGCCATTTTGCCCATTTTGGAGTCCGGTTCCCGGTTTTCGGGACCGTTGGCCGCGTGCCTCGGTTCGGGACCGCTTAACCATCTCCTATTGCTTTAATTTTTGGCATACTTCCTATTTGCTCCCTTTTACGGGACACTGGGGTCTGAGAAACCCACTTCGTGGCCGAACGCCACTTTCGGTGCTTAACAGCCCATTTTCGGGACCCCGAACTGCGCGTTTTGGTCCCCGAGCATTCGTTTTGCAACGGTTTTCGTTCATTTTTGACAGGTACCTCTGTTTTATCACCGGGGAGGTCACTGAAGGGTGGGAGGCCAGCAATTGTTGCAGCAACCAGTTATACATCCTCCGACGCCCTCCGGCACCCGTTTTTCGCACTTCCGGGCTAATGTTGAACACCTTGGGGCCATTTTCTCGAACTTTGAACCACATATTTGTGATATACACACATGAGAGGACCCTAAAAGTTCATGGCCGGCCAGTAATTCAACTTGACCCTTTTGACCCCCTCCTTCCGGGCTAATGTTGAACCCCTTAGACCCTTTTTCTTGAACTTTGAACCACATATTTGTGATGTACACACATGAGAGGACCCTAAAAAGAGGTGGCCGGCCAGTAATTCAAATTGACCCTTTTGAACCCCTCTTTCAGAGCTAATGTTGAACCCCTTGGACCCACTTTCTTGGACTTTTAACCACATGGTTGTGTTGTACACACATAGGAGGACCCTACCAGTTAGTGGCCGGCCAGAAAATCTGATTGAACCTTTTGACCCCTAGCCGGCCGGCTAGGGGGTGTGGCCGGCCGGCCACCTGCAGCAAAAGTACTAGGCCGGCCGTATTCCTTGCACTGTTCCCTTTACAGCTGTGAGGCTTTATCCCCCAGAAAAGATCTTTATCCGGGGGATATTTCTTGGGGGAAAATTACTCTCCTTTTCCCCCACCTTTACACCCCCTTTTTGCCTCATATAACCAGCTGGTGGCCTCCTTTGTAAGGGTTAGAAAAATTCTCCTTCAAGCATCCATACACATCTTCATCTTCATCCTTCTCAATTCTTTGAAAAACCTTAAGTCCCTAAGCTCCATTCCTTCTACACCACCAAGCTCTACCACCACCACCTCATTTCCAGCAACAAGGAAGGTTTCTCAAAGGCCAAAGAAGCTGCAAATTGATCCAAGAAGTAACAAAAGTCTTAGTCTTCAAGGGTGAGTAGCTTTTCTTCACTTTGACCCTTTTTTCTTGATCTATTTCTAAGCCTTTCAGGCTTTTTGTTTCAAGCTCCGTCCCTAACTGAAAAGGACCCTCTTTTGAGCTCATCTTCACTTTTAATTAAGGGCTCAACCCTGTTTGAGCCCTCCATGATACACTTGCTTCATTGATCTTCTTATATGTCATAATCTTACATGCTATTTTTGGCCCATGAGTAATCTGTTTTTGAGCATGTTGTAAACTGATATTAATCTTATTTTGAGCCCCTCTTCAACATTGAAGAAGGGCTCAACATTGTTTGGTGTCTTCATGTGTCACTTGTAGTTATATCCCTTATTTGGCCCCATTTTTGCATAAATTGGCAGCCCCCCTTTACTTCTGTTTTTGGACCTTGGTCCGAACTGAAAGTGGCCTTATTTTGGCCTATACTTCATGTTTAATTCACATTTTTTTTCTGTTTGGTGATTATTTTGTATACTTCATGTTATAGCACCTTTTGAGCCTCAATCTTGTGCCCTATTTTTAGCATATTTGTATACTGATTTTGAGGCTGCCATATACAGTAAATATTCATATTTTTGGTCCCTCTTCAGTGTTGTAGAAGGAAATTTTTCATTTTGGGTTTTGCTTATACCACTTGCTTCATTACCCCTATCTTGGCCCCTATTCTTGCATGCTATTTTTCCCCTATCTACGCTTGCTGTTTGGCCATATTTATAACTGTGAAAGTGCCTTTTTTGGGACTGTCTAGCTTCTGTCTTTGCATTGCATGTCCATGTTGTGCATGTTTAGCATAGCTATAGGCCATTTCGGGTGCCTAAATTCGCATTTCGGGACAATTCCTTGTATTTCATGTCATTTCGCCTCATTTCGGGACTGTTTTCCCCCACATTTTAGTGCTGAAATTCCATTAGAATGCTATCCATTTCATGTCTTTTCATCACATTTTGTCATTGCCTCGGTTTGCGTGCCCGTGTGCACGCATTTCGAGGCACTTCATTTTTATCCGACGGCATCCTATGTGAGTGTGGCTGAGGCTCACTCATGTTGGTATAAGCCCATATCATGTTTCCTTGTCATTTCATCGCATTCTGCCATTGCCTCGGTTTGTGTGCCCGTGTGCACGCATTTCGAGGCACCTCATTTTTTTATCCGCTGGCATCCTATGTGAGTGTGGCTAAGGCTCACTCATGTTGGTATAAGCCCATATCATGTTTTCATGTCATTTCATCGCATTCTGCCATCGCCTCGGTTTGCGTGCCCGTGTGCACGCATTTCGAGGCACTTCATTTTTATCCGACGGCATCCTATGTGAGTGTGGCTGAGGCTCACTCATGTTGGTATAAGCCCATATCATGTTTCCTTGTCATTTCATCGCATTCTGCCATTGCCTCGGTTTGCGTGCCCGTGTGCACGCATTTCGAGGCACCTCATTTTTTTATCTGCCGGCATCCTATGTGAGTGTGGCTGAGGCTCACTCATGTTGGTATAAGCCCATATCATGTTTTCTTGTCATTTCATCGTATTCTGCCATTGCCTCGGTTTGCGTGCCCGTGTGCACGCATTTCGAGACACCGCACTTTTATCCGCCGGCATCCTATGTGAGTGTGGCTGAGGCTCACTCATGTTGGTATAAGCCCCTATCATGTTTCCATGTCATTACATCACATTTTACCATTGCCTCGGTTTGCGTGCCCGTGTGCACGCATTTCGAGGCACTTCATTTTCATCAACCAACTTCTCATGTGAGTGTGGCTGAGGCTCTCTCATATTAGTATAAGTCCATGTTGCATTTTCTATATCATTTTAGTCATTCGCATTGCATACACCATCACCTAGGTTTGCGTGCCCGTGTGCACGCGTTTCGAGGCATCTCATTTTCACAGCATAGTGCACACTAGGTGGTATCTTAGATTACATTCTGTCATTTTCTCGGTTTGCGTGCCCGTGTGCACGCATTTCGAGGCACCTCATTTTCATAGCATTGTACATGCTAGGCTGTATCTTAGTTGCATTTCATGCATATCATGCATATTGCATCGTGTCCGGAATAGGAGTTAGCCCGGGCACGGGAAACGAGGTACATTTCGTACTCCGAGTGACGGAATGTGTCTCAATTCCCCAGTCACCGACACTCCGGATTATCCATGATGGAGTTAGGTCTTAGCTGTAGTTTCATGTGCATTCATCCCATATTGAGTTGTGCATTTCGACTCCTCGGCCATCATGCCTCGGTATGCATGATTGGTGGCACGAGGATCGAGACATGCATATATCTGTGCAAATACATTGCTATGCCCCTTTCCTGCTCTCTGTTGCAGCAAAATCAGGAATCAGCAATTTTTCGGGGTTTGGCACGCATTTCAAGAACAGGTGTAAACAGAGGCTAATTGGGGCATTCCGGTGGATTTCCGCGCAAGACAACCCGGATATGCATCATCCATCAGAAGCTAGACAGTCCCTGGCTTGCACGCCAGTTTTACTTGCTTTCTTATTTAATTTGTTAATTAATTAGGATTTTGTAATATTTCGGACTGTAATATTCTTTTATTCGGGACTGTAATATTCGGACTGTATATTTATTCGGACCCTCCAAGTGAGGGCACAACTGTAATAAGTGTGGGTGAGTGTGATGTATGTCTTCCAACCCCACGTCTTTCTTCCCTTTTATTTATCCGCTTTTGATGGTTAGATTAGGGCATATTTAAATTAGCATACAGTATGACAGCATGTTTGCATTCATTCATCTATATTGCATGCACCGGGCTCGGCGCACCATACTAACTGCATTTGTATTTCAAATTCCAAATTGAATACATGATAGTTGTAACATTTCATATGCCATCTTAGAATAGCCGAGCCTGCTATAATTGTATTTTGCATGTGTTGCATTAGGCATTTCTGTATAATTAGGATCATGCATGATTTCTAATGAGGTTTCTATTTTGGCTTGGAGTACCCGGTAAGTTTTATGCTTTAGCATACTTGCATGAGTGTGAGTGACTGCCATGAATAGCATGCTTACCATGAGGCTATGTGCTTATCTGATATAACTGCCTGAATGCCTGTGGGTGAAGGTTGGGTTATCTGAACTGGAATAAATCGTCAAATGTTTCAAGCCTACCTGCGGGTAGCAAAACCATTTTCAAAAACAAACATGAAATGTTTCATTCCAATTCAGGCGACCCGGTCTATATTTGTATGCTGTGTGCATCACATAGTAACCTAGGCTAATAAACCAGAATAAGAACTCGCAATGTTTTCAAAAATTGATATCATGGTTAGTAGAGGCCGGTCTATGACCGGGCGAGCGGGGGTGCTCACGAAGTGACATTCCCCAATCGTACCCAAGTTCCCGAGCCGAGGCAACTTTGGTGATGACGGACACGTGGCCTTTCGGCACCGAGTCAGGGTTTCCTAAATTTCCCAAAATAAAATATTTAGGTGGCGACTCTGTATCTGGCAAAGCAGTCCATGTTTGGCACTTCTTTCAAAATCAGTTTCTCAAAACGATTTGCCGGATTTGGACTCTTTGGTTCAGATTAGGAACCGTGACATTTAAGAGTCCGAGCTGTAGTGACCCCAAATGAACAGAACGGGACTTAACCCTCCCGGGGCGTTCGGGGACGTCTACAGTTTCTGGCGACTCCGCTGGGGATTTAGAGAACTTGACTCGAACTCATGATATCTGTTTTTGACTACACTTGTGTGATTCTTTGCATTGCATTTGCATTGGTGCGCCTAGGACACCGTGTTTGCCATCTGCTATTCCTGAACGGTTTGCCGGAGGCTTGTCTTGTCAAGGCATGACCATAAGGCTGACCGGTTGTGGGCTCTGCCAGTATGGGAACACAAACCCCGGTTTTACCGGGGCACCCTCTTTGACCATTCGACCTAGTGCATATTCGGATCCATAGTGACCATTCCAAACTAGGACAGGTTGCTTACCCGTTTATAGGTTATTTGAAACCGCTGTGTGCGTAGTGAAACCCTAGCTCCTGACAAAATAGGACAGGGAAACCCTACCCCAACATAGGGGTGTTTTGGCTCTCACTTATCTGTTATGTGCTTTAGAGTGCGTCTCTACAGGAATGCATGTATCAGTATATGAGTTTGGGCATCAAGCCTGCGGGCATCAGTTCAGAATTGTCAGCATCAGGCCTGCGGGCATTAGATCAGTACATGAGTTTGAGTATCAAGCCTGCGGGCATCAGTTCATTATTGTTAGCATCAGGCCTGCGGGCATCGGTTCAGTATTTGAGGATCAGTTATCTGCGGGTGTCAGATTCTGTTTTAGGGGACAGTGATACAGGGATAATAATCAGTGTTTGAGGACAGTGTGTATTCAGCTTATTGACTGTGTGTTGATTATGCCCGACTGTGTGTCATGCATTTTATTTTAAGCTGTTATGCTGCCCGTTTATCTGTTTATTTATTTCCTTCTCGCTTTATTTATCTTTTGCTAGGTCAGTTTTAGCACGATTGCTTCCAACCCAGCAGGCATTCCCCAAGCACTTTGGACACGAGGTCGTCGACTCCATCGATCTGAGGATCTAATCGACGGACAGCCAGTGTTCCATTCTCTACCCCCTGTTACAAGAAGGAAGCAGAAAAAGCGCAGTGCATCTGAACAGAGAGCACCAGAACAGTGGTATCCCCCATCAGTGGACAGTTGGATTGAGATCCCCATTGAGATAGATCTGCCAGTAGTTCAGACAAATCGAAACAATATGACGGCACCAACGGGAGTTGAGGAAATGATGCGCCAAATGCAGGAAACCATGCGGGCCATGCAACAGGATGCCGTTCGCCGGGATGAACTCGCTAAGCAGCAGGCCGAAATTATGACCCAGCAGGCTGAGCTGATTACCAGACTGCAACAACAGAATACAGCATCTGCTTCACAACAAATTCCTCCTCCGGCGAGGGCTCCATTACCTGAGCAGACGCCTGCTGTTCAGAATGCTCCTCCAGACACCCAGAATACTGTGCCGACTATCCAGAACCCGCAGGAGGACACAAATCTTCCAACGGGGCCAGCTCCGCCCCCGCTTCCACCACAACTGTCCAAGGTCCATACATCCAATCACTCGGACTCTCCTTCCGAGGTCGAGGTTGATCATACAGCTCTGAAATTGAGCAAACTGGAGAAGCTATTCAAGAAATCCCAAGGGGTCAAGGCTATGCCGGATATCGGAGACGGATATACCGAGGAGGCCATAACACTCCCTGATAGGTTCAAAATGCCACAAATCGACCGTTTTGACGGGACCGGCGACCCCATGGTCCATATCCGACTGTTTGCAGACGTCTTGCGGCCAATGGGCCTAACACGACCACAGAAGCTCTCACTGTTCGGCCGAACCCTGTCGGGTGTGGCCTCCCATTGGTACGCAAGATTACAAGATGAAGTGAAAAAGAATTGGGATGAAATGGCTGAGGCCTTTGTCACGCAATATTCATACAACACTCAGATCGAGATCACAACCCGTGATCTTGAAACGACAAGGCAAGAGCCCAAGGAATCTTTCTCGGACTTTGTGATCCGATGGAGGGCAAAGGCGTCAACGATGACTCTAAGGCCCACTGACAAAGATCAAATTCGGATGATTGTGCGCAATCTCCACCCGAAGTTAATGCAGAGAATGATTGTAGTCCCCTTCCCTACTTTCGCAGATTTACATGATATGGGGGTGCAAATCGAAGATGCAATGAAACAAGGTCTGTTTGACCACGACAGAGAACAACCGAGGAGGACCTTCAACCGCAACAACAATGCAGGCCCGAGTGGCGCTCAAGAGCCTCAGAAGTTAGTATGGTCACCACCACTCCCCCTCCCCCTCCAAGGCCCATGACTGCCACACCATTCTCCGGCGCGTCCGGAAGCAACTCACAAAACAACCGATTCCAGCCGCGAGGCCAAAGAACCTTTACCCAACTATATATGCCCCTAACCAAGGTCCTGGGAATATTGATCAGAAAAAATCATTTAAAACCCCTGGAGCCAAAGCCATTACCGAATCCACTCCCCCCTCTTATGACCCGTCAAAGTACTGCGCATACCACCAACAACACGGTCACGACACCGACCGTTGTTACAGATTGCGTCATGAGATCCAAGATCTCATTGACAAACAGGTGATCGCGCCTCCTGATAAACCCAATGTCACAACCAACCCTCTCCCACCACATAACCAACCTCCCCCTCCCAAAAGAATTAACTTTATCCAGACTGGGGTCGCATCTTACGATCCTAGCATCTATATTACTCCCACCCACCTACCCAAGCCGGAGGTGCTCCTCCCCGATTGCACTGACTTTTTGTGCATGATGGACATCTCCAAAACCCAACCATAACCGATGGTGGTGACCGTCGAAGACAAGGCAGGACAGATTTTGGGAGAGAATGAGACTGTTGAATCTGGGAGTGGACAGAATTTTGCTGGGGGAGCCTATGATCCAAGCAAGTACATCCTATCAATGAGCCGAATTGGGCTAAGTGTAGAATTTCCCGAGACAGGAGAACTGTGCATGATCCGGGGGGATGGATCTGGGCTATGGGCAGATGATCCGACAGCCGTAGAGGAGGACTTTGCTAACTTGCAATTTCTCGAGGACCAGGAACTGGGGGATGCGTCAATCAATTGGTATGATTATGAGGGATCAGCGGAGGCCACTGGATGGCTCGAGGATCAACCAGATGCAGTGGGGGAAACCCAACCAGAACAGAGCCCGGCAGGGGCAGAAGTATCAGTTGTGGCCGGAATGGCCGAAAATCAAGTTGTATCGCCGGAGAGCGCCGGTGTTAAGAATTCCGCTCAAGACATGGGCATTGTAGATACAGGAATTGTTAAACAACCAGCTGTACCGATGCAGTTGGAACAAGAAAAGTTTGAGGCTACAGAGAGGCAGGAAGGCAAAGGGCCCTGAGGGGACTGAAAGTGCTGTGTGCACAAAGATAGAGAATGCTGCGAGCATTGGGACGGAGAGCACTGCAAGTGCAACTAGACCGGAGCCAGACAGGTGTCTGTTGGCTGCCAGCGGAATGTGGTGGGAAGATGACAACTTGTGTCTTGCCCACACCGATGAAGACTGGGGAAGTGGCCAGCCGGATGATACTTGGTACCTCGATGAGGTTGACCATATGACAAGAAGTGGGCGGTACTTCAAACCCCCACATTTGGACCAACCCGAGGCATCCGAGAAAGATAGAGAAGCAGAGAGACAGAAGGAGAAGCAGATTGAAGAGGAAGCTGTGCTGAAACAATTAAAGAAGATACAAGCAGACATCTCCATCTGGGGACTGCTAATGGCATCACGAGTACACAGAGAAGCTGTCCTATCTGCCATGGACAAGTCGAAACTTTCCATAGACACCACGCCTGAACAGCTGGTTGGGCTGGTTTTTCCGGGAGGAGGTTCCCCGGCATTAACCTTTTCGGACAAGGAGCTACCGCCTGAGGGCACAAGTCATAACAAACCTCTCTATATTTCTGTGGAATGTAAAGATAAGTGGATACCGGTGGTACTTGTTGATACCGGGTCTGCGATTAATGTCTGCCCAACCAGAACGGCATATGCAATCGGGTTGAAACCCGCGGACTTCGTCCCAACCACCCAAGTGATCAGAGCATACGACAATACCAGCAGAGAAGTGATGGGGACTGTTAAAATTCAAACCAAGGTTGGTCCAGGACAACACAATATCGAATTTCATATCTTGGACGTTCCCGCAACCTTTAACCTACTTTTGGGGCGACCGTGGTTGCACCAGGTCAAAGCAGTCTCTTCCACTCTACATCAAATGCTAAAGTACCCCCACGGGAAAGGGGTAGCGATCGTTTTTGGGAACTCATCAATCCATCCGCCACCGGAAGTGTCCACACCTGTCTTGGAGATAGAGCACGGCACGGAGGATGTGTTTCTGTCGGGGTTCACTTTGGCCGAGGCTCAAGTGGTGCAGAATGTCATGGCTGTGAATGAGGGCATGTACGTTAGTGCACAATCTATCTACCTCATGAACAAGCTGAAACATACCCCCGGGATGGGATTAGGAAGAAGTGGCCGGAAGGGCGTCTCAGTGTTGGCTGAAGTGCCACACAACCCTCATGCCTTTGGACTGGGTTATCTGCCCACCAAGGAAGACTGGGTAAGGAAAGGAAAAGAAATGGCCGGAAGAGCCAAGGCAAAGAGAGCCGAGAAGCCATTTGAGTTAATGCACAGGCCCATCTGGGGTACCCTAAACGGACGTTTCGTCCGGGAGGGGGAAGATTTTCCATTCTGCGGCTTCCCGGAGCCATGGCTAAACGCGAAGGGGACGCGCGTGCCTGGTTTTGAAATCTTCTTCGACATACAATTATCTGGGAATGATGTTGCCGAAGCGCAGACAGACCCACCAACTGAGGTTGAGCAATGTAAAGCAGTGGATCCTGAGAGCACAGAGCTTGAAATAGGGGTAGCACTGGCGAGTCTACTATCAGATCCTCCGATCGGCCAAGAGTGCTTGGGGGATAACTCTTCGGTTTCTGTGATTGGAGATGAAATAGCTGCGGGCTTTCCAGCACCGACCTTGGATGCATCTATCGCACCTTCTCTCATCTGGCAATATGAAGAAGGCTTTTTATCTAGCAGCTCCGGGTCAGGTAGTGAGCCGGAATCTGATTCTAGCGAATCTTGTACGTCGGAATCAAATTCCAGCTCGACTGAGTCTGAGTCCGGTATTCCTGGGGGTGATAACCCGGATGCCACAGTCCTGTCTAGGTCGTCGTTTTCATTTTCTTTTGAGTCTGTTGTAACAGAGGAATCTGACGACTTGGAAATATTTAATGAGAATGATGTGGATGTGGTTTCCGAGTATTTTTCTGTGCCTTTGATTTATTGCTTAAATCAGGATTTTCAAAATTTTGATGAAAACAGCGAGGAAGAAATTCCTCCAGTTTTGCAACGATTAATTAATCAAGAGCAGGAAAGATTTGTTAAACCTTTAATGGATGAAATCACTACTGTGAATGTTGGTACTGAGAAGGACCCGCGGCTGGTCCAGATCGGGTCCACGTTGTCTTCAGAGGAGCGCGAGCGCTTAGTCGCTTTATTAAAAGATTTCAAAGAGGTTTTCGCGTGGTCCTACGAAGACATGCCTGGAATCGATCCTGAGATTGTACAGCACCAGATCCCTCTTGATCCCGAGGCCCGCCCTGTCAAACAGAAACTCAGAAGGATTCGCCCGGACTGGGCCCTCAAAATTAAGGAAGAGGTCACCAAGCAAATTGACGCAGGGTTCCTGCTGGTATCTGAATATCCAACTTGGTTGGCCAATATTGTTCCGGTGCCAAAGAAAGATGGCAGAATTCGAGTCTGTGTAGACTTCAGAGATTTGAACAAGGCCAGTCCGAAGGACGACTTTCCCTTGCCACACATTGATGAATTGGTGGATTTCACGGCAGGACACGCCTTGCTTTCGTTTATGGATGGTTTCTCAGGCTATAATCAGATAGTGATGGCACCCGAAGACCGGGAGAAGACTGCGTTCACTACCCCGTGTGGGACATATTGTTATAGAGTGATGCCATTCGGGTTGAAAAACGCTGGAGCTACGTATCAACGGGCAGCAACTACAATATTGCATGATATGATCCATAAGGAGGTCGAGGTGTATGTGGACGACATGATTGTCAAGTCCAAAGATAGAGAGGGCCACTACACCGCCTTACAAAAATTCTTTCAAAGGATCAAAGAGTTTCGGCTGCGACTGAATCCCCAGAAATGCACGTTTGGTGTTACAGCAGGGAAGATGCTAGGGTTTCTGATCACACAAAGGGGCATCGAGGTCGACCCTTCCAAAATCAAGGCCATCTTAGAAATGCCACCACCAAGGACTGAAAAGGAGGTGCGAGGCTTTCTGGGTAAAGTGCAATTCATAAGACGGTTTATTTCTAAATTAACCTTGACTTGTGAACCACTTTTTGGTCTCCTGAAGAAAGGAAAGAAATTCCAATGGGACGGCCGATGTCAAGCAGCTTTCGAGCAGATCAAAGAGTATCTACAGAACCCACCCGTGTTGTCACCGCCAGAGCCAGGGAGACCGTTGATATTGTACCTTTCGGTAACTGAGACTACCATGGGCTGCATGCTCGCGCAGGAGTCAGAAGACAAAGTGGAAAGGGCCATATACTATCTGAGCAAAAAGATGCTGGATTACGAGACCCGCTATACACCGCTGGAAAAGGCTTGTTTGCCCTTGGTATGGGCAACCAGGAAGCTGCGGCACTACCTGTTAGCTCACTCTGTAATGTTGGTTTCGCGATTGGATCCCATCAAATATCTTTTCGAGAAACCAGCACTTACGGGTAGGCTAGCTCGTTGGCTGCTGTTGCTCTCCGAATTTGATTTGAAGTATGTAACGCGCAAGTCAGTAAAAGGGAGAGCGGTAGCAGAGTTCCTTGCCGACCACCCGGTTGAGAGGGATGAAGCGGTTGAGTATCTATTCCCAGATGAAGCCATTCTGCACGTCGAAGATGAAACTTGGACGATGTACTTTGACGGAGCGTCAAACCAGTATAGATATGGGATAGGGGTGTTGCTGATAGTGCCTGATGATTCCCGTATCCCTTTAGCATTCAAGCTTCGGTTCAAAGTCTCCAACAATGAAGCAGAGTATGAGGCATGTATCGCTGGCCTGGAAGCAGCCCTGGAACTAGGGGCAAGACGATTGGACGTCATTGGGGACTCGAACCTTGTTGTGTCTCAAGCAAAAGGAGATTGGAAGGTTAAAGAGGAAAGGATGATAATCTACCACCAAACCTTGGATCTGTTAATTCCTCGGTTTGAGAAGCTAAATTTCACCCACCTCGTAAGAGAGAACAACAGGTTTGCAGATTCACTAACAACTCCATCTTCTATGATAGACATCCCGTCTGGAGTCCGGATGCGTCCAGTCATTATTGATCAGAAGTTTGCGCCAGCATACGAGTCGATTTCCGCCATAGATGAGGCTCAAGATGGCAACCCCTGGTATTACGACATCTGGAACTTCTTGGAAAAGGAGACATATCCACTAGGGGCAAACGCCAAGGATAAGAGGGCTGTCAGAAGAATGGCTGCTCAGTTCGTTATCTGCGGGGGAAAGCTGTACAAAAGGGGTCATCTGGGAATGCATAAGCTCTGTGTCGAAGCTGAAGAGTCAAAATGCCTGATGGAAGCCATCCATGGGGGGGAGTGCGGTGCACACATGAATAGAGTAATGCTGGCCAGAAAGATCCTCAGACAGGGCTATTACTGGTCAACCATGGAAGAGGATTGTATTAGCTTTGTTCGGCGATGCCACAAATGTCAAATTCATGCAAACCGCATGAACATCCCGCCGTCAAAACTGTACAACATGACTTCGCCGTGGCCTTTTTCAGTCTGGGAAATTGATGTGATCGGAGCTGTTACCCCAAACGGGTCAAACGGGCATGAGTTTATCCAAGTAGCGATAGATTATTTCACAAAGTGGGTCGAGGCCTAATCATACGCGGTGTTGAAGGCGTCGCATGTCGCAAAGTTCATCAGAAACAACATCATCTGTCGCTACGGGGTGCCAAACGAGATAATTTCAGATAATGGTTCCCACTTCAAGAAAGAAGTGATAGACTTGTTGGAGAAATACAATGTGGCTTTCCATAAGTCATCTACATACAGGCCGCAGACCAACGGAGCAGTTGAGGCCGCCAACAAGAATATCAAGCATATACTACAGAAGATGGTGGGAACCTATCGAGATTGGCCAGACAAGCTGCCATTTGCTCTGTGGGGCTACAGGACTTCAATCAGAACTTCTACTGGCGCAACTCCATATTCATTGGTCTATGGAATGGAGGCTGTTCTACCCATTGAGATTGAGGTTCCGTCGTTACGAGTATTGGCTGAATGCCAGATAGCCGAAGCAGATTGGCAGCAAAGCAGATTCGAAGAACTCATGCTCTTTGATGAAAGAAGACTGAAAGCACTGTACCACATCCAAGGCTATCAACGCAGAATTGCCCGGGCTTTCAACAAGAAGGTTAAGTCCAGGAATCTGAAAGAAGGAGATTTGGTGCTCAAAGACAACCGAGCTCCCATCCACGACCCAAGGGGCAAGTTCAAACCCAATTGGACTGGTCCTTACATCATCAAAGCTATCTGGTCAGGTGGAGCTGTGGTTCTGATGGATCTAGATGGCTTGGAGTTCTCACAACCGATCAATATGGACAAGTTGAAGAAATACTATCCTTGAGAGGCTCGCTAGGCCGAAAACCCGAAAGGGCGACCTAGGCAAAAGTCAGAGCACAAAAAAATTAGAAAATATAAAAACTGAGCTCGCAAGGTTGAAAACCCGTAAAGGGCGGCCTTGGCAAAAGTTAGAGCACAAAAGGAGAGTGAAAATACTCGAGTGAACCTCAGCCTGAACTACGTAAGGCTTGATTCCCATCTTTGGGATACGTAGGCAACTTCACCTCGAAGTTCAGCCATAAACTTTTCCCCGATCAACTCTGTCCATTCTGATCATCTCAATCATCTTTATCCATCAGCATTTATCGTGATCTCCGGTACAGTGCTGTTCAAACTAGGGGCAACTTTCCGTTGCCGCGACGGTGCAAAGTTACTCAGACAAGGGGCAACTTTCTGTTGCTTTGAAGTGCCGCATTGTTCTTCAGACTAGGGGCAACTTTCCAGTTGCGGGGATCTGGGGTTGTGCATCTCAGTGACAGATTTTCGGCGTGTCCAATTCTGATCCACATCAAAAATAGTTTTGAAAAGTTTTAATAAAAGTTGACTTTGTTCAAATTAATCTTTTTACGACTAAGACCATTTTTGGACCAAAAACGGAAAATTTTCAGTACCACAACTTTCAATTTCATTGATTTCAAAACTGAGTTCTCCTGCTCTTGCATTACAATCGAGGTTGCTTTTTAGTACATTCATAAAGAAAACTTGAAAATACTAAATAAGCAATAAATTTGGGGCATAGTTGAATCAAGTATCTCTGCGTCCCCTTCCAGAGCTGGATGAAGCATCTGATGCCAAGCTGGGCCCAACCTGTGCCTCCTCATTGAGCCAATCCAAGCACTCATCGGACAAAGTGCAACTGAAAGTGGAAGCAGGGGCCAGGAGCTCTCTAGTCCTCCATGCTGTGGCATATCGGGCAAGCTGTGCACCCCGGATCGGGAAAGCGGCTGGATACTCAATCCCCTCCGGCGGGCAGATCTGATCATGACCAAACTGACGCAGGAACCGGAACGGAAAATAAAATACGCAGTGGGTTAGACCAATCAATTGGATCCCAATCTGCCGGGACATACTATAGCTCATTGCCGGGAGGTTGAGCCAAGGACAACGCCAAGCAATGCCGTCTGCGGAAAAATTGCACATCCAATCGAACCACCACCTTTCGTCAAGAGCATTGACTAGGCGCTGTCGAAAGAAGTAGCCTCGAGCTGAATAGGCCGGGCAAGAGTCCACAACCTGCAACATATCCATTAACCATACCTAGGGGAGGGATGGAAAATGAGAGAATAAAGAACAGAGAGATGTACGATGAGAGAAAAGTGAGACAAGGGTTTTGTGAAAAAAAACCGAGCCTGAGGGTCGAGTGATGTGAGCAAATATATATGTGAGGTCGGGTGGGAAACATTACCTGCAGTAGCAGTGGACTCCCAGCAAACCTAGTCGCCTCCCGGCGATAGACAGAATCTAAGCCCATCAGTGTCTCGGCCAAGGTCATGGCAATACAGCTCTTTCCTTCTCTCAAACCTTGGGCGACTTCAATCAGGCGAATGCTAGCCCCGCCGAAGCCCGAGGAAAGCAGAAAGTGAGACAACATGCACAAGCAGAGGGCGTGTTGCCGAAACCCCTGCCAATAATGGTTGCTGCGATCACCGGCGTCGGAAAAACGATGGATTAAGCCGAGGATGTCCAGTTCCCCACTGCAGATCAGAGATGCGCCGTGAGCCCACACATCCGCCCTAAAGCCTGAGCGTGACCAAAACGGAGCTGAGGCAAGATCACTTCAGAGCATTTAGACTCCATCAAAACCTGAAAATCTTCGAAAGTGGGACACATCTCTTGGCCGCCAAAGCTAAAAACATGCGTCACTGGATTCCAGAACCTTGCCGCGGCATGGAGAAAAGGAAGATGCAGCGGAGTACGGCTCAGCGTGAATAGTGCATTCAAGCTGAAACCCCGGAAATTCAGCTTTTTCGAGCCATCTAGAGAAGAGATCCAAGATGTGACATTTTCTGCGAGAAACGCCTCCATCTTTGTCTAAAACTAAGATGAAATGAATGTTCCCGAAGTTGAGGCTTTTATAGAAGGAAAACACTATTCACGGGGACACGTGTCAAAAATCTGGTGGCTGCAGGACTGAATGGCCGGCCAACCACCTTTTCTGGCCGGCCAGCCATTTACTTTTTACAAAATGGCCGGCCAGCTGTCTCTCTCCACAAAAAATGGCCGGCCGGCTCCCAGGGATGGCTGGCAAGGCTGCAGTGTATCCCCTTGGCCCTGTTTTACCCTTCGAGGGAAAGTTCCAAGCATTTCCATGCAACGGGAGAGTCAAAGGCCTTCATCTCCCTCCGTTTCGGATGCGTTCCGATGCCCAGATCGTCAGAAGTACACTTTGTTGTTGCTGAGTTTTGTTTATTGAGTTGTTGTTTTGCTTATCGAGTTGTTTGTCGAGCGGACGTATTTCGTGTTTTTGAGTCATTGCTCTATGTTTAAGCAATCTTTGTTAAAGTCTTGTTTATTTGCGTTGTTGCATTTTGCTTATCGAGTTGTAAACTTGCTAAAGGTTCTGTTATATCTTAGTAAGTTGAGTTGTTTAGTTTGTTGCGTCGGTTCACTGCCTGACTTGGTGATTACACAATGCACATTCCCATTCAATTTCGTTTTTGTGCAAAATAAATTGATGCGATACGATGCTAAAAGTTTAAAATACAACACCTTTTCAAAATCTATTTCATTTCATCATGCTTTACAACAAACAAAGGTACAAGTTTTACAAAAAAATAAAACTGCCTAACAATGTGCAAAGTGCTACAAACTACTAGCAAAAAGAAAAATAAAGCAGGAAATAACAGCATCAAAGTCCTCGAGAGCGGGAACGAGAAGCACGCCTCATCCTCTTTTGCGGGACAATCTCCGCACCATCATCATCATCTGAGTCGGAGCTGTCATCCTCACGATCCCCCTCAGCCTCGCCTCTATTCCCCGAGCCAAAACCGGAGCCCCCCTCCTCAGCAAATGTCTCTGACTGACGGTCGGTAGCCTCCTCCTCCCCCTCAGCATCCTCCTCCTCCTCATCAGGCTCCACCTCCACAACGTGAGCCCTACGTCTGCGGACAGGCCCTCCTCGAGCTCCTCGAAAAGGCCTAGATGGCCCGGCTCCTCGGGAAGGCCGAGATGGCCCCGCCCCCTGAAAAGGCCCAGATGCCCAGCTCCCCAATGAGACCTAGGTGGCCTGGTCTGCGGCTGACCGGACCATGAAGGCATCTGAAAACAAAGAGTTCAATTCAAATACATCAGTCCAAATATATACATCAGATGCAGATACAAGCAAAGGCTACATGAAGTGGGTGCATGTAAATACAGTGTACAAGTGGGGTGTGTGTCAGATGTGCTCTACACAAGTAGTCTATCGATGCAGTAGAAATCAGCATGTCATTAGAAGTATGATAAATGCCAGAAAACTGAAGGGTACCTGAATGCCCGCGACAGACAACTGTGCCTCCCTACGCAGGACCATGCCCTCGAGTGTGGCCACCAGTCCAACCACCTCCTCCATATACCCTCGCGATGGCTGCAAAAATGAGCTCATAATCATCAGCGAACAAAAGAGTGTCTAAACATCTTAATGATGAATGAAAAAAGTGGAGCATACCGGCGGTGAGTCCGGATCAATGGCGTATCGATCACTGGGCATCGGAGGCTCTAGCGGGATCGGAGTCGGAGAGATAGCCCCATACTGCCACGCCATCAACTCAGTCGGCATATCTGGCCATCCGGGATGAGGGTGAGTCGACGGAGCCGGAGGAACCGGTCTACTCCCACCTCTAGATGTACCAGCCCTGCTAGTAGAAGGGGTGTCTGCAGCCCGAGCCCGAGCCTAGCCCGAGGATGACATACCGGCAGGCCTCATCATCGGGATATGAGCTCCCGTCAATAGAGGCATCAAATATATGTGACGGTAAGTGGCGTAGTTCCCCTCCTCAACATATAGTAAAGCATCACTGCCCAGCATGGCGCCGACTACCTCCGAGTAAGAGAGCCTGTCAGCGGTCCGCATACTGGCTGGGGGTACTGCGGGAGGACCTGAGAAAGATACCCCCATACCTGGCGTAGAAAGCGTTCCCCCAGGAACCATGCCCTACCAACCGGCCCTTCAAGCAGGACCCTATACTGGGAGATGTCCGACGCTCCGGTATACTGAAGTCGGAGACCATCACCCAGGGACACCCAAGGCTGCCATGTGATCTGCGGATGATAAATGCATAAACCAATCAGAAATCGAGAATATACAGAGCAAATCAAAGATGAGAATAAAAGGAACTGAAAGTTCTGAGGTACCTCTGAATGTCGCACAGTGTCGAAGTACTGTCGCAGGTTAAGGAGGGTCTCTCGAGGTCTCGGCCGGTGCGAGCCCTCAAACACCAGAGAATATGGGGTCATGAGAATCCCTGCCACCTCCAGCTCTGGGGCTAATGATGGGAAGTATACATACACCCATAGCTGAGAAAAGCAGTGCAGAATGTAAGTACGAAATGCTGAGAGCAAAATACAGACTGTAAAAGTGCGCTGTGTGTGCAATGTACAAGTATTGAAGAGCAGAAATGTAAATCAAGGGGACAGAAAAAGTACCTCCCAGGCTCTCCAGTAGCCGCCGAGTAAATCGCCCCGCCCGCGGGAGGTCGCGCTCATATAAAAGTAAAGGGTAGCCAGGCCGGCGCCACCCCAATCATATCGATGGACCTGTGATAGGTCAACTAGAGCGCTCAGCAGGTATAGCCCAACTGTGTTCCCTCTGTCGGCGAACAGGGTAGTCCCGAAGAGGAACATAAGGAAACCACGGGCGTACTGCTCTGTCTCCTCGGGAGTCTCAGGCACCATCTCCGCCCGCCGAAAATGGGAAGAGAACCAAGTGTATCGGACTCTCCCAGAGACCCTGTCAACAGGTGGGCGAGCCCCCAATAGATACATCCAGGCGGCCTCCCACTCGCCCATATCCTCATCGTAGGGGATGGACCAACCTCCGACGTCAAGGCCGGTCAATACAGCAAAGTCAAAAGGGGTCATGGTCATATCCCCGGTAGCAGAGAAATGAAAGGAATTGGTGGTGTCCCACCATCTCTCTACCAAGGCTGCCATCAGTGTCCTCCTGGCAGGACAACGTGACAACCCGACGCAGAAAGGCCCGAATCCTGCCAAATCTACCAAATCTCGGACGGCCTCTGGGAGCTCGGCGTACCAATCCCGCGCGATGGTAGAACCATACCCCCGCACACTGCGGGAACCAACCTGCATTCAGAATGAATACATATGTCAATAATGGAATGAAATGGGGTTGTGTGCCAATGAAATGAATGGGCTGTGTGCCAATGAGATGAAATGGGCTGTGTGCCAATGAGATGAAATGGGCTGTATGCCGATGAAGTGAAATAAGCTACATGCAAATTCTATCTATTTGGGCTGCGTGTTCAGAAAATTTGAAGTTTGGGCTGCGTGTTCAACTTTCATTAAATTGTGGGCTGCGTGTTCACTATCTATCTAGGCTGCGTGTTCAGAAAATTTGAAATTGTGGGCTGCGTGTTCACTATCTATCTGGGCTGCGTGTTCAGAAAATTTGAAGTTTGGGCTGCGTGTTCAACTTTCAGTTAAATTGTGGGCTGCGTGTTCACTATCTATCTGGGCTGCGTGTTCAGAAAATTTGAAGTTTGGGCTGCGTGTTCAACTTTCAGTAAATTGTGGGCTGCGTGTTCACTATCTACCTGGGCTGCGTGTTCAGAAAATTTGAAGTTTGGGCTACGTGTTCAACTTTCAGTTAAATTGTGGGCTGCGTGTTCACTATCTACCTGGGCAGCGTGTTCAGAAAATTTGAAGTTTGGGCTGCGTGTTCAACTTTCAGTTAAATTGTGGGCTGCGTGTTCACTATCTACCTGGGCTGCGTGTTCAGAAAATTTGAAGTTTGGGTTGCGTGTTCAACTTTCAGTTAAATTGTGGGCTGCGTGTTCACTATCTACCTGGGCTGCGTGTTCAGAAAATTTAAGGTTTGGGCTGCATGTTCAAATTTCAGTTAAATTGTGGGCTGCGTGTTCACTATCTACCTGGGCTGCGTGTTCAGAAAATTTAAGGTTTGGGCTGCGTGTTCAAATTTCAACTAGTGTGGGCTGCGTGTTCACTATCTAATCTGGGCTGTGTGTTCAGAAAATGTAAAGTGTGGGCTGTGTGTTCACTTTCGAATTCGGGCTGTGTGTTCGACAAATCAGTGTTTGAGCCGTGTGTTCTAATGTGGGTTGTGTGTTCACAATTAATTAATGAGCCGAGTGTTCAGAAATTCGAGTGTTGAAACTACATGTTCAGGATGCAAGCAAAGTACTGTATCATAAGCTAAACTGCATGTTCAAGCATGGCAAAGGTGCGAAATCTACGAAAAATACAGAAAATGAAGTAAATACCTCTCGGGCCTCATGAGAGAGGTGATGCTCCGGCTCTCGGAGAAGCAGATCCACGGGTGCTCGCTCGTCAAAGCTAGTAAAGTGACGGAAGACAGCACGAGGGAGGACATGTGCTGGCGGACGGTACCTCCCGGGAATAAAAGGTCGGATCCTCGGGGGGAGAGTCATGGGATCGAAATCATCGCCGGCACCTGGAAAGCCTCCGCCGTGGGAAGAATTGCCTGCCATTTTCAAAAGATCTGCAAAAGGAGCAAAAATGAGCAAAATGAGCCAAAATTGGAAAAAGTCAACAAAAGTCAACTCTCGGGAAAGAAAAAGTCAACAAAAGTCAACTCCCGAGAAAATCTTCCAAATATTGAGACAAACTTACCTCAAGTGGCGAAAATGCAAAAGAAGCTCCGAAGCCGGAATTTAATCGCTTCAAAGTGCTTGAAACTGAGTGTTTTTGCGAAAACAATTTGCACGGGGCGTTGGAAAACGCGCGTGAAACTCAGATCTGGAGAGGAAAGTGTTGTAGAAGGCAAGAAAGGAGGAGGCCTCGGCTACCTTTTATAGGCCTCAAGTCTTGGTTGAAGAAGCATGCAAAGAGGGGGTGAAAATACCAAAATACCCCTCGGATCTGGCACATGGCCGGCCGGCCCCTTTATCTAGCCGGCCAGCTATCTGCTTTTTGCAGAAATGGCCGGCCAGCCATTAGCTTTATGGGAAAACGGTTGGCCACCTCCCCTTGGGAAGATAAACGGCCGGCCATGTTCCCCACATGCCCACCTAGCTCTCTGCAAATTTTGAGGAAGATCGGAGTTCCCGGGACCTGAAAAAGTTCAAGAAAAATACACTTCCGGTCGCGAAATTGCTCCGTTGGGACTTCGGCTTCAAGTTCTGACATATGTCTCATCATCACTCATCAAAATCGAAGTGTATCCTTTTTAAATGAGTTGTAACCTTTCCAGGAAGCGGATCGGAAGCCGTAGTTGAGTTACCTCCGTTGAAACGCGCATTTCTGTACTCGTTTTCATGACAAATGATCACCCTGATTCGTGCTCGTTTTGTACTATCACGCACGTAACTTGCATTCTCATGAGCATACTTGCATTGTTATGCACATTTCTTGATATTGGCGTACTTCTGTGTTTGAGCATACGTTGTCACGCATGTTCCACTCTTGCATTGCGATGCATACACTTGCCGGCACTACGTGTGTCAAACTTCCAGAATCACATTAAATATATGTTGGTAGCATATTGTACTTGTTGCAATTTCTCTCTTTTGCAGGCACGATATTGTATGTACGGTTCAATTGAGGCTGGTGCGACCAGACGAATCGCACAGGTATCGTATCTTCTCCGTGTGAGACGTGGCGGAGATTGAATAATCCTCCGCATTCTTAACCGCATGAAATGTAGTTTTTGCTTTGCATTCTTGCTTAAAACTGTTGCATCTATTTGCGAATACTTGCTTCATTACAGCTTGCTGCATTTGCATGATCATTGGGTTACCTCCGGCTCTTTGCATATCATTTGCATTTTACCCCTGCCGGCGGGCATGCCTGCGGGCACATCTCTGTTTATCTTGTATGTTTGTCTAAGTCTTCGGCCTTGTCAAAAATGGGTCGTCTCTGGGCTTTGACATTCACTCCCGTCACTTATGACTTTCGAGTTCTGTCAAAGAGGAGCAACTGTAGACACCCCATTTTTGACCGACCTTAAGACTCAGACGTCACCGATTGAGCGCTTGGTGATGTTGCATAATGTGCTTGTTCAGAAGTTCCAGAGTTGCGGCCGTGAGCCCTGCCTCCGGACTTCCGAACCCTCTTCTGTGCCTTGTCTCGGTTTGCGAACCAGACTCGGTTTTCTCTGTTTCTTTTCCTGAGGGGAGGGAGAGATCCCGTAGACCATCTCTCAGTGGCCGTAGGCTACATTTTGTGGCCGTAGGCCATTTTGCCCATTTCGGAGTCCGGTTCCCGGTTTTCGGGACCGTTGGCCGCGTGCCTTGGTTCGGGACTGCTTAACCATCTCCTATTGCTCTAATTTTTGGCATACTTCCTATTTGCTCCCTTTTGCGGGACACTGGGGTCTGAGAAACCCACTTCGTGGCCGAACGCCACTTTCGGTGCTTAACAGCCCATTTTCGGGACCCCGAACTGCGCGTTTTGGTCCCCGAGCATTCGTTTTGCAACGGTTTTCGTTCATTTTTGACAGGTACCTCTGTTTTATCACCAGGGAGGTCACTGAAGGGTGGGAGGCCAGCAATTGTTGCAGCAACCAGTTATACATCCTCCGACGCCCTCCGGCGCCCGTTTTTCGCACTTCCGGGCTAATGTTGAACACCTTGGGGCCATTTTCTCGAACTTTGAACCACATATTTGTGATATACACACATGAGAGGACCCTAAAAGTTCATGGCCGGCCAGTAATTCAACTTGACCCTTTTAGACCCCTCCTTCCGGGCTAATGTTGAACCCCTTAGACCCTTTTTCTTGAACTTTGAACCACATATTTGTGATGTACACACATGAGAGGACCCTAAAAAGAGGTGGCCGGCCAGTAATTCAAATTGACCCTTTTGAACCCCTCTTTCAGAGCTAATGTTGAACCCCTTGGACCCCCTTTCTTGGACTTTTAACCACATGGTTGTGTTGTACACACATAGGAGGACCCTACCAGTTAGTGGCCGGCCAGAAAATCTGATTGAACCTTTTGACCCCTAGCCGGCCGGCTAGGGGGTGTGGCCGGCCGGCCACCTGCAGCAAAAGTACTAGGCCGGCCGTATTCCTTGCACTGTTCCCTTTACAGCTGTGAGGCTTTATCCCCCAGAAAAGATCTTTATCCGGGGGATATTTCTTGGGGGAAAATTACTCTCCTTTTCCCCCACCTTTACACCCCCTTTTTGCCTCATATAACCAGCTGGTGGCCTCCTTTGTAAGGGTTAGAAAAATTCTCCTTCAAGCATCCATACACAACTCCATCTTCATCCTTCTCAATTCTTTGAAAAACCTTAAGTCCCTAAGCTCCATTCCTTCTACACCACCAAGCTCTACCACCACCACCTCATTTCCAGCAACAAGGAAGGTTTCTCAAAGGCCAAAGAAGCTGCAAATTGATCCAAGAAGTAACAAAAGTCTTAGTCTTCAAGGGTGAGTAGCTTTTCTTCACTTTGACCCTTTTTTCTTGATCTATTTCTAAGCCTTTCAGGCTTTTTGTTTCAAGCTCCGGCCCTAACTGAAAAGGACCCTCTTTTGAGCTCATCTTCACTTTTAATTAAGGGCTCAACCCTGTTTGAGCCTTCCATGATACACTTGCTTCATTGATCTTCTTATATGTCATAATCTTACATGCTATTTTTGGCCCATGAGTAATCTGTTTTTGAGCATATTGTAAACTGATATTAATCTTATTTTGAGCCCCTATTCAACATTGAAGAAGGGCTCAACATTGTTTGGTGTCTCCATGTGTCACTTGTAGTTATATCCCTTATTTGGCCCCATTTTTGCATAAATTGGCAGCCCCCCTTTACTTGTGTTTTTGGACCTTGGTCCGAACTGAAAGTGGCCTTATTTTGGCCTATACTTCATGTTTCATTAACATTTTTTTTCTGTTTGGTGATTATTTTGTATACTTCATGTTATAGCACCTTTTGAGCCTCAATCTTGTGCCCTTTTTTTAGCATATTTGTATACTGATTTTGAGGCTGCCATATACTGTAAATATTCATATTTTTGGTCCCTCTTCAGTGTTGTAGAAGGAAATTTTTCAGTTTGGGTTTTCCTTATACCACTTGCTTCATTACCCCTATCTTGGCCCCTATTCTTGCATGCTATTTTTCCCCTATCTACGCTTGCTGTTTGGCCATATTTATAACTGTGAAAGTGCCTTTTTTGGGACTGTCTAGCTTCTGTCTTTGCATTGCATGTCCATGTTGTGCATGTTTAGCATAGCTATAGGCCATTTCGGGTGCCTAAATTCGCATTTCGGGACAATTCCTTGTATTTCATGTCATTTCGCCTCATTTCGGGACTGTTTTCCCCCACATTTTAGTGCTGAAATTCCATTAGAATGATTTCTATCCATTTCATGTCTTTTCATCACATTTTGTCATTGCCTCGATTTGCGTGCCCGTGTGCACGCATTTCGAGGCACTTCATTTTTATCTGACGGCATCCTATGTGAGTGTGGCTGAGGCTCACTCATGTTGGTATAAGCCCATATCATGTTTCCTTGTCATTTCATCGCATTCTGCCATTGCCTCGGTTTGCGTGCCCATGTGCACGCATTTCGAGGCACCTTATTTTTTTATCCGCCGGCATCCTATGTGAGTGTGGCTGAGGCTCACTCATGTTGGTATAAGTCCATATCATGTTTCCTTGTCATTTCATCGCATTCTGTCATTGCCTCAGTTTGCGTGCCCGTGTGCACGCATTTTGAGGCACCTCACTTTTATCCGCCGGCATCCTATGTGAGTGTGGCTGAGGCTCACTCATGTTGGTATAAGCCCCTATCATGTTTCCATGTCATTACATCACATTTTGCCATTGCCTCGGTTTGCGTGCCCGTGTGCACGCATTTCGAGGTATTTCATTTTCATCAACCAGCTTCTCATGTGAGTGTGGCTGAGGCTCTCTCATATTAGTATAAGTCCATGTTGCATTTTCCATATCATTTTAGTCATTCGCATTGCATACACCATCACCTCGGTTTGCGTGCCCATGTGCACGCATTTCGAGGCATCTCATTTTCACAGCATAGTGCACACTAGGTGGTATCTTAGATTGCATTCTGTCATTTTTTCAGTTTGCGTGCCAGTGTGCACGCATTTCGAGGCACCTCATTTTCATAGCATTGTACATGCTAGGCTGTATCTTAGTTGCATTTCATGCATATCATGCATATTGCATCGTGTCCGGAATAGGAGTTAGCCCGGGCACGGGAAACGAGGTACATTTCGTACTCCGAGTGACAGAATGTGTCTCAATTCCCCAGTCACCGACACTCCGGATTATCCATGATGGAGTTAGGTCTTAGCTGTAGTTTCATGTGCATTCATCCCATATTGAGTTGTGCATTTCGACTCCTCGGCCATCATGCCTCGGTATGCATGATTGGTGGCACGAGGATCGAGACATGCATATATCTGTGCAAATACATTGCTATGCCCCTTTCCTGCTCTCTGTTGCAGCAAAATCAGGAATCAGCAATTTTTCGGGGCTTGGCACGCATTTCAAGAACAGGTGTAAACAGAGGCTAATTGGGGCATTCCGGTGAATTTCCGCGCAAGACAACCCGGATATGCATCATCCATCAGAAGCTAGACAGTCCCTGGCTTGCACGCCAGTTTTACTTGCTTTCTTATTTAATTTGTTAATTAATTAGGATTTTGTAATATTTCGGACTGTAATATTCTTTTATTCGGGACTGTAATATTCGGACTGTATATTTATTCGGACCCTCCGAGTGAGGGCACAACTGTAATAAGTGTGGGTGAGTGTGATGTATGTCTTCCAACCCCACGTCTTTCTTCCCTTTTATTTATCCGCTTTTGATGGTTAGATTAGGGCATATTTAAATTAGCATACAGTATGACAGCATGTTTGCATTCATTCATCTGTATTGCATGCACCGGGCTCGGCGCACCATACTAACTGCATTTGTATTTCAAATTCCAAATTGAATACATGATAGTTGTAACATTTCATATGCCATCTTAGAATAGCCGAGCCTGCTATAATTGTATTTTGCATGTGTTGCATTAGGCATTTCTGTATAATTAGGATCATGCATGATTTCTAATGAGGTTTCTATTTTGGCTTGGAGTACCCGGTAAGTTTTATGCTTTAGCATACTTGCATGAGTGTGAGTGACTGCCATGAATAGCATGCTTACCATGAGGCTATGTGCTTATCTGATATAACTGCCTGAATGCCTGTGGGTGAAGGTTGGGTTATCTGAACTGGAATAAATCGTCAAATGTTTCAAGCCTACCTGCGGGTAGCAAAACCATTTTCAAAAACAAACATGAAATGTTTCATTCCAATTCAGGCGACCCGGTCTATATTTGTATGCTGTGTGCATCACATAGTAACCTAGGCTAATAAACCGGAATAAGAACTCGCAATGTTTTCAAAAATTGATATCATGGTTAGTAGAGGCCGGTCTATGACCGGGCGAGCGGGGGTGCTCACGAAGTGACCTTCCCCAATCGTACCCAAGTTCCCGAGCCGAGGCAACTTTGGTGATGACGGACACGTGGCCTTTCGGCACCGAGTCAGGGTTTCCTAAATTTCCCAAAATAAAATATTTAGGTGGCGACTCTGTATCTGGCAAAGCAGTCCATGTTTGGCACTTCTTTCAAAATCAGTTTCTCAAAGCGATTTGTCGGATTTGGACTCTTTGGTTCAGATTAGGAACCGTGACATTTAAGAGTCCGAGCTGTAGTGACCCCAAATGAACAGAACGGGACTTAACCCTCCCGGGGCGTTCGGGGACGTCTACAATACCCCTCCCCGACAGCCAGCACAGCCTAACCAAGGTCATGACCGCCCTCCATAGCAACCTCGGGAACAAGGTAACCCCGCCCCACCTGTTGGAGAAATCAGAGTTATCTCCGGCGGGCTTGCTTGTGGAGGACCATCCCGATTGGCTCAGCGGGCAGAACTCAGGAAAATAAGGCAGGGCTCAAACAAAGAAGTTGCCACGTTGGACCGACCCTCCAAACACCCCAGGCAATGGATCGAGCCTATCACCTTTACGGACGCCGACTGCACAGGCATCCGTTATCCTCATGACGACCCTCTCGTCATTTCCGCCCTCCTCTCCAATTACAAGGTCAGACGGGTTCTCGTCGATAACGGCAGTTCTTCAGACATCATCTTCCTCAATTGCTTCCGCCAACTCAAGATTGGGGAAGAAAGTCTGTCTCCCCTCCAAACCCCTTTGGTCGGTTTCACTGGCGACCGGGTGACCTCCATCGGCTCCATTAATCTTCCTATCACAATTGGCGAGTACCCGCGGTAGACCACAAAGTTGCTCACCTTCCTTGTTAACTGCCCATCTGCCTACAACGTCATCCTTGGCCGCACTGCCCTAAATGCTTTCCAAGCTATCACATCCACTTACCACCTTGCCATCAAGTTTCCTACCGATCTTGGGGTCGGAACAGTGAGGGGAGAGCAGACCGTGGCCAGAGAATGTTATGTCGCCTCACTTAAAGAAGTCAAGCTGAAGAAGGCTATGATCATTGAAGGACTCGATGTCAGAGATGAAGACGAGCTGATCAGAGGGGAACCAGTGGAGGAGCTCGTCGAAGTCCTCGTCGACCCCACCAACCCGGCCAAAACTACCAAGATCGGCAGCCAACTTTCCCCCCAAGCCAAGGCCGACCTCACTGCCATCCCTCCTTCATCAGCCACCGTCTCAGTGTTGAGCCCCATTTTCGACCTATCCGCCAGAAGCAGCGCATTTTTCACCCGGAACGCAAGAACCTTATTACTTCTGAAGTAGACAAACTCCTTGAGGCACAGTTTATCACTAATGTGAATTACCTCAGATGGCTGTCGAATGTGGTTCTGGTTCCTAAAAACAATGGTAAATGGCGACTCTGTATCGACTACTCCGACCTCAACCGAGCTTGCCCCAAGGACAGCTACCCTCTCCCTCGCATAGATCTGCTGGTCGACGCCACGGTCGGTCATCAAATGCTCAGTTTCATGGATGCCTTCTCTGGATACAACCAAATCTTGTTGCACCCATCTGACCAGGAGCACACTTCCTTCATCACCGACTAAGGCACTTACCACTACCGTGTGATGCCATTTGGGTTGAAGAATGTCGGGGCCACTTACCAACGATTGGTCAATGCCGTCTTCTATCATCAGATAGGCCGGAACATGGAAGTATATGTCGATGACATGCTGGTCAAGAGCAAGCTCTCCACCGATCATCTGGCCGACTTGCGAGAAACCTTCGCCACCCTACGAAAGTACCAGATGAAGCTCAATCCGAAAAAATGTGCCTTCGGTGTAGGATCTGGGAAGTTTTGGGGATTCATGGTCAGTCAGCGAGGCATCGAGGCTAACCCCGAAAAGATCAAGGCCTTAATCGAAATGCAGTCACCTAGAACGGTCAAGGAGGTTCAGAGGCTTACTGGCCAAGTGGCCGCCCTCAACCACTTCATTTCCCGAGCAATGGATAAGTGCCTCCCCTTCTTCAAAGTCCTTCGTTAAACTTTTGAATGGACGGCAGAATCTGAAGAGGCCTTTCAACAGTTGAAACAGTGCATGGCTAACCCCTCCTACTTTCTCAAGCCATCACGGGCGAGCCCCTCCTCCTCTATCTAGCTGTGTCACACACTGCAGTCAGTGCAACGCTCGTCAGGGAAGACAGCTCTGTCTAGCGACCGGTCTACTACATCAGTCGGGCTCTTCGGGGGGCGGAACAGAAGTACCCATTGTTAGAAAAAATGTCATTGGCCTTGGTCACCGCCTTCAGACGACTCCGCCCTTACTTCCAAACCCATTCCATAGTGGTCCTCACTGACCAACCGTTGAAGAAGATAATGCAACAACCAGAGCTTTCTGGCAGGCTTATGCAATGGTCGGTCGAACTCAGTCAGTTTGATATCTCCTACCGACCTCGGACAGCAATTAAGGGACAGGCTGTTGCCGACTTCATCTTGGAATTCACTAACCTCACCCCAACCGCAACTCCTCCACCCCCACCAACCTTTACCGAGCCAGAAGACCTCCACTCTTGGACCCTCAACGTCGGCGGATCATCCCACAAAGAAGGCAGTGGGGCTGGTCTCATCCTCACCGCCCCTGACGGTGGTTATTTCAAATGTGCTCTCCGCTTCCTGTTCGATACAAGCAATAATGAGGCCGAATATAAGGCATTGATAGCAGGACTCCGCCTAGCCAGAGACATCGGTGTTAGCCACATCCGGGTGTTCAATGATTCCTAGCTTATCGTCGGGCAAATTACGGGGGAATTCGACGCCAAGGAGGACACCATGCGGGCATATAGGGATATTGCTCTCTCCCTTGCTCGCCTCTTCAATACCTTCCACATCAAGCACATCCCTCGGGCTGAAAACTAAAAGGCAGATGAGATGGCCCAATTGGCTTCTGCAGACCACTCAGACCTCAACCATGGGGTCCGCCTCGAATACCTAACCAACCCGGCCATCTCCCCCAACCTGCAGGAAGTCCACTTCCTCCAAGATGAACCTATCCCATGGGCGGCAGACATCTTTCTGTATTTGACAACGAGGGAACTTCTAGACGACAAACAGAAGGCCACCAAAGTCAGGGCTCGGTCATCTAATTAGACCCTTGTCAGCGGCCTCTTGTATAAACGTGGCTTTTCACGCCCGTATCTGTGATGCCTCAATCCCGCTCAAGCAACCTATGTGATGAGGAAAGTTCATGAGGGTATCTATGGTAATCATTCGGGCGCCCGGTCCCTCGCCCATAAAATACTTCGCACTAGTTATTTCTGGCCTACTCTCAATCAAGATGCGACTGACTTCGTACTCAAATGTGATAAGTGTCAATGTTTTGCCAACATCCCCCATGCTTCTCCTACAGAATTGATCACGCTTTGCAGCCCCTACCCATTCGCCAAATGGGGGATCGACCTGGTTGGCCCATTGCCCACTGGCCGAGGCCAAACCAAATTCGCAATTGTCGCCATCGACTACTTCACTAAATGGGTGGAAGCAGAATCCCTTGCTACCATTACTGAGCGGAACACAACCCGATTCATCTGGAAGTCAATCGTATGCAGGTTTGGCATCCCTTAAGCCATCGTCTCCAACAACGGCAAACAATTCGACAACGCCAAGTTCAGGAAATTCTGTGCAGAACTCCAAATCCAGCCATGTTTCTCTTCTCCAGGTCATCCCCAAGCCAATGGCCAAGTTGAGGTCACCAACCGTTCTCTCCTAAAGATCATCAAAACCAAGCTGGAAGCTACTAAGGGACTTTGGGCTGAGGAATTACCCAATGTACTCTAGGCTTACCGCACCACCGCTCGAACTCCCACTGGGGAGACCCCCTTTCGCCTAACATACGGCGCTGAGGCGGTCATCCCAGTGGAAGTCGGTCTACTAACCCTAAGGGTTTTACACCCGAATCCAAAACTAACCGAAGAGCTGCGTCGGGCAGACCTAGATCTGATTGAAGAACTCCGAGAAACCACCGCTGTCAGACGGGCCTCATACCAACAGAACATAAGAACACACTACAACCGCAAAGTCAGACCAAGGGAATTCGCCATGGTGGACCTTGTTTTGCGAGAAGTAACTCTTGCCACCAAAAATCCGACTGAGGGCAAACTGGCAGCCAAATGGGAGGGACCTTACGTTGTGAAAGTCCGACCACGTCCGGGCACTTACCGACTTCAAGACATGGAAGGTCGAGACCTCGTCCATCCTTGGAACACTGAACATTTGAAGCGCTATTTTCAATAAAAGTTGTATTTTTGTATTGTCCGATTGTTATATGTTCTTTTTGACAATCTGCACACTTGAATGTTCTCATTTTCTCCTCATATAGTGTAAATTTATGATCCAATGGGCTACACTTTGTATGACAGCAAGCTTGTATCTCAGTTATTTGTGGTATTTCAATAACGCTTTGATTGCAGCCTCAGCCAGACTGAGCAACAAAAAGCCTCAGCCAAATTGAGTAACAAAAAGCCTCAGCCAAACTGAGCACAATAAGCCTCAGCCAGACTGAGCATGAAGAGCTCGGCCAGACCGAGTCATTTAAAGCCTCAGCCAGACTAAGCACAAAAAGCCTCATCCAGACTGAGCACGAAGAGCACGGCCAGACCGAGTCAATTAAAGGCACTCCAAGAAGAGGGAGAGAGGCCTGGGTTGAGGACCGCCTTCTACCACGTCCCTGCGGTGTCTGGGTGAGTGGAAGGGGAAGGGAGATAGGCCAGGATGGCTGCAGACCGCCTCTTGGGGGTGGTGGAAGACGCAGCTGTTCGCTCAGTGGCTGGTTATACTGAGGCTGAGCTGATGAAGGGGTTGTGCTCAGCCCAGATGGAAGCGGCTGCCTTAGCAGGAGCCCTGTTGAACAAGGCGGCGGTGGCGAAGGGCGAATTGAGGAGGGAAAGGGAGAGGTTGGGGTAGGTGGAGGCCCAACTTGAAAATTTCAAGAGGGAAAGCGTGGGCTGGAGGAGGGCTATGCGGAGTGCGTGTGCCAGGGGGTTGGGGGAGGCTCAGAAGGCGAAGAAGATGGAGGTGTTGGCGATCGTGTAGCGCAATGTTACCGTTCGAGCCCATGTTGAGCTGCTCGCGGTCAAGTTGGAGCTAGAGGACGAACGCCGCAAGGTAGTGTCACTCAAGTTCCAGCTGGCTGGTGAGCAGAAGAAGCTGGGGGATGCTCAAAATGCCTGCACGGTCGCCACCGAGCGGTTTGAAGAGGCTATGACCAGCAATGAAGAACTGCGCGCCCAGCAAATCAAAGAAAAGGATGAAGCAGACCTAAAGATTGCTGGGCTGCAGAAAGAGCTGGAAGATGAGCGTGCTAGGGCAATAGAGGAGAAGGCGAGGTTGGAGGAAGAAAAAACCAAGGCAGCCTCTGAAAGGGCAGCATACCTCGATCTGTACGTCGCAGCAGTAGAGCAATTTAAGGTGTCTGCTGACTTTCAGATGGCCATCGATGCTGCTATTGCCAGCAACTTGACGAGAGAGGGGGCTGGGGGGGCTGGTCCGTCGGGGACGACCGCTGGGAGCAGGAGCGAAGACGAAGTGATCCAGAGCTTCCAGCGGTCGGACTTCTACAAACACGAAATGGCTGAATTCTGAGACAGTGGCTGGAAGATGTTCAAGCGCAAAGCAGAAGAGCTGTTCCCAGACATAGACTTCAGCAGTGTTAGAATTGACGAAGACGACGTGGCCTAGACCCCCCTAGATGAGGGCATTGAAGAGGAAGATCTCGCTTTAAGTGAAGAATAGAAGTGAGTGGAGTGGAGAAAATATGTACTTAGAGTTTTGGTTTTTTTTTTTTTTTTTTTTTTGAAAGGTTGTAATAAACTTATGTGCAAGTTTGTAAATGAATAAAATTTTGAGTCGTTTTTCATGCTATTGCTTTTGTTTGTGCATCTGAAATGAATGAGAATGGTGACTTGTATAAGGCTTGTGTATAAATCATTGTGAAGTGCAAAATGTAAGGAAAACTCAATGTAAAGTGAAGTTTAACACGTAAGGCAACCTCAATGCAGAGTGACTGTAAGGAAAACTCAATGTAAAGTGGAGTTTAACTTGTAAGAAAAATTCAATGCAGAGTGAATGTGAGAAAAACTCAATGCAGAGTGAAGTTTAACTTGTAAGAGTGTTAAAGATGCGAAGTTTGTGAATCCCAACCCAGTAAGGAACCAATCTGATTTGGAAAACGTTGGACTGGAATTTGACTAAGTATGGCCATTATGCTTACGATCATGAAGTTGCAATGGTGGCTCGGCCTGGCTGGGGCTTGAAGTAACTCAATCTGGCGGAGCGCGTATGGCCATTATGCTTATGATCATGAAGTTGCAATGGTGGCTCAATTTGGCTTAGGCTTGAAATAACTCGGTTTGGACGTACTTTTCATGTTCAGTCTGGCTGAGGCATTAAGTGACTTGGTCTGGCCGAGTTCTTCATGCTCAGTCTGGCTGAGGCTTTTTGTGCTCAGTCTGGCTGAGGCTTTTAGTGACTTGGTCTGGCCGAGCTCTTCATGCTCAGTCTGGCTGAGGCTTTTAGTGACTCGGTCTGGCCGAGCTCTTCGTGCTCAGTCTAGCTGAGGCTTTTTGTGCTCAGTCTGGCTGAGGCTTTAAATGACTCGGTCTGGACGAGCTCTTCATGCTCAGTCTGGCTGAGGCTTGTTGTGCTCAGTCTGGCTGAGGCTTTTTGTTGCTCAGTCTGGCTGAGGCTGCAATCAAAGCGTTATTGAAATACCACAAATAACTGAGATACAAGCTTGCTGTTATACAAAGTGTAGCCCATTGGATCATAAATTTACACCATATGAGGAGAAAATGAGAACATTAAAGTGTGCAGATTGTCAAAAAGAACATAAAGTAATTGGATAATACAAAAATATAACTTTTATTGAAAATGGCGCTTCAAATGCTCAGCGTTCCAAGGATGGGGGAGGTCTCGACCTTCCATGTCCTGAAGTCGGTAAGTGCCCGGACGTGATTGGGCTTTCACAACGTAAGGTCCCTCCCACTTGGCTGCTAGTTTGCCCTCAGTCGAATTTTTAGTGGCAAGAGTTACTTCTCACAAAACAAGGTCCCCCACGGCAAATTCCCTCGGTCTGACTTTGCGGTTATAGTGTGTTCTCATTTTCTGTTGGTATGAGGCCCGTCTGACAGCGGTGGTTTCTCAGAGTTCTTCGAGCAGATCTAGGTCTGTCCGACGCAGCTCTTCAGTTAGTTCTGGATTCAGGTGTAAAATCCTTGGGGTTGGCAGACCGACTTCCACTGGGATAACCGCCTCAGCGCCGTATGTTAGGCGAAAGGGGGTCTCCCCAGTGAAAGTCCGAGCAGTGGTGCGGTAATCCCAGAGTACATTGGGTAATTCCTCAGCCCAAAGTCCCTTAGCAACTTTCAGCTTGGTTTTAATGATCTTCAAGAGAGAACGGTTGGTGACCTCAACTTGGCCATTAGCTTGGGGATGACCTGGAGAAGAGAAACATGGCTGGATTTGGAGTTCTGCACAGAATTTCCTGAACTTGGCGTTGTCGAATTGTTTGCCGTTGTCAGAGACGATGGCTTGAGGGATGTCAAACCTGCATAAAATTGACTTCCAGATGAATCGGGTGTGTTCCACTCAGTAATGGTAGCAATGGGTTCTGTTTCCACCCATTTAGTGAAGTAGTCGATGGCGACAATTGCGAATTTGGTTTGGCCTCGGCCAGTGGGCAATGGGCCAACCAGGTCGATCCCCCATTTGGCGAATAGGTAGAGGCTGCAAAGCGTGATCAATTCTGTAGGAGGAGCATGGGGTATGTTGGCAAAATGTTGACACTTATCACATTTGAGTACGAAGTCAGTCTCATCTTGATTGAGAGTAGGCCAAAAATAACCAGTGCGAAGTATTTTATGGGCGAGGGACCGGGCGCCCGAATGATTACCACAGATACCCTCATGAACTTCCCTCATCACATAGGTTGCTTGAGCGAGATTGAGGCATCGCAGATACGGGCGTGAAAAGCCACGTTTGTACAAGCGGCCGCTGACAAGGGTGTCATTAGACGACCGAGCCCTAACTTTGGCGGCCTTCTGTTCGTCGTTTGGAAGTTCCCCCGTTGTCAGATACAGAAAGATGTCTGCAGCCCATGGGATAGGTTCATCTTGGAGGAAGTGGACTTCTTGTAGGTTAAGGGAGCTGGCCGGGTTGGTTAGGTATTCGAGGCGGACCCCGTGGTTGAGGTCTGACTGGTCTGTAGAAGCCAATTGAGCCATATCATCTGCCTGGGAGTTTTCAGCCCGAGGGATATACTTGATGTGGAAGGTATTGAAGAGGCGAGCAAGGGGGAGAGCAATATCCCTATATGTCTGCATGGTGTCCTCCTTGGCATCGAATTCTCCCGTAATTTGCCCAACGATCAGCTGGGAATCGCTGAACACCCGGATGTGGCTGACACTGATGTCTCTGGCTAGGCGGAGACCTACTATCAATGCCTCATATTCGACCTCATTATTGCTTGCATCGAACAGGAAGCGAAAAGCACATTTGAAGTAACCACCGTCAGGGGTGGTGAGGATGAGACCAGCCCCACTGCCTTCTTTGTGGGATGATCCGCCGACGTTGAGGGTCCAAGAGTGGGGGTCTTCTGGCTCGGTAAAGGTTGGTGGGGGTGGAGGAGTTGTGGTTGGGGTGAGGTTAGTGAATTCCAGGATGAAGTCAGCAACAGCCTGTCCCCTAATTGCTGTCCGAGGCCGGTAGGAGATATCAAACTGATTGAGTTCGACCGACCATTGCATAAGCCTGCCAAAAAGCTTTGGTTATTGCATTATCTTCTTCAACGGTTGGTCAGTGAGGACAACTATGGAATGGGCTTGGAAGTAAGGGCAAAGTCATCTGGAGGCGGTGACCAAGGCCAAAGACATTTTTTCTAACAATGGGTAGTTCTGTTCCGCCTCCCGAAGACCCGGACTGATGTAGTAGACCGGTCGCTAGACAGAGCTGTCTTCCCTGACGAGTTCTACACTGACTACAGTGTGTGACACAGCTACATAGAGGAAGAGGGGCTCGTCCGTGATGGCTTGAGAAAGTAAGGGGGGTTAGCCATGCACTGTTTCAACTGTTGAAAGGCCTCTTCAAATTCTATCGTCCATTCAAAAGTTTGCCGAAGGACTTTGAAGAAGGGGAGGCACTTATCCGTTGCTCGGGAAATTAAGCGGTTGAGGGCGGCCACTCGGCCAGTAAGCCTCTGAACCTCCCTGACCATTCTAGGTGACTGCATTTCGATTAAGGCCTTGATCTTTTCGGGGTTAGCCTCGATGCCCCGCTGACTGACCATGAATCCCAAAAACTTCCCAGATCCTACGCCGAAGGCACATTTTTTCGGATTGAGCTTCATCTGGTACTTTCGTAGGGTGGCGAAGGTTTGTCACAAGTCGGCCAGATGATCGGTGGAGAGCTTGCTCTTGACCAGCATGTCATCGACATATACTTCCATGTTCCGGCCTATCTAATGATGGAAGACGGCAATAACCTGTAACAAGCCCGCCGGGGGACCTCGCTACAGCTCGGACTCGACTTTTCGTCACGGTTCTAAGTCTGAACCAAAGAGTCCAAATCCGGCAAATCGTTTTGAGAAAAAAACAGATTTTTGAAAGAAGTGCCAAACATGGACTGCTTTGCCAGATACAGAGTCGCCACCTAAATATTTTATTTTGGGAAATTTAGGAAACCCTGACTCGGTGCCAAAGGCCACGTGTCCGTCATCACCAAAGTTGCCTCGGCTCGGGAACTTGGGTACGATTGGGGAAGGTCACTTCGTGAGCACCCCCGCTCGCCCGATCAAAGATCGGCCTCTACTAACCGTGATATCTATTTTTGAAAACTTTGTGTGTTCTTATTCCGGTTATTAGCCTAGGTTACTATGTGATGCACACAGCATATAAGTATAGACTGGGTCGCCCGAATTGGAACAAAACATTTCATGCTTTTGAAAATGGTTTGATGATGCTACTCGCAAGTAGGCTAAGACGTGGATTTGCCACCCTCGGGTGGGCTTAGAAAAATGTGATTTTGCCACTATCTAGTGGGCTTAAAACTCACAGTCAATGATTTGTTCCAATTTAAACAACCCGACCTTCACCCACAGGCATTCAGGCAGTTATATCACATAAGCACATAGCCTCATGGTAAGCATGCTATTCATGGCAACACTCACACGCATGCAAGGATGCTAAAGCATAAAACTCACCGAGTACTCCAAGCCAAAATAGAAACCTCATTAGAAATTATGCATGAATCCTAAGTATACAGAAATGCCTAATGCAACACATGCAAAATGCAACTATAGCAGGCTCGGCTATTCTAAGATGGTATATGAAATGCTACAACTATCATGTATTCAATTTAGAATTGAAAGTACAATGCAGTTAGTATGGTGTGCCGAGCCCGGTGCATGTAATACAGATGAATGATGCAAGCATGCTGTCATACTATATGCTAATTTAAATATGCCCTAATCTAACCATCATAAGCGGATAAATAAAAGGGAAGAAAGACGTGGGGTTGGAAGACATACATCACACTCACGCACACTTATTACAGTTATGCCCTCGCGCAGAGGGTCCGAATAAATATACAGTCCAGATATTACAGTCCCCAAATAAAAGAATATTACAGTCCAAAATATTACAGAATTCTAATTAATTAATGAATTAACTAGAAAGCAAATAAACTGGCGTGCAAGCCAGGGACTGCCTTGCTTCTGGTGGATGATGCATGTCCGGACTGTCTTGCGCGGAAATCCACCGGAATGCCCCAATTAGCCTCTGTTTACACCTGTTATTTTTTGAAAAGCGTGCCAAGTCCCGAAAAGTTGCTGATTCCTGATTTTGCTGCAACAGAGAGCAAGAAAGGGGCATAGCAATGTATTTGCACAAATATATGCATGTCTCGATCCTCGTGCCACCAATCACGCATACCGAGGCATGATGGCAGAGGAGTCGAAATGCACAACTCAATATAGGATGAATGCACATGAAACTACAGCTAAAACCTAACTCCATCATGGATAATCCGGAGTGTCGGTGACTGGGGAATTGAGACACATTCCGTCACTCGGAGTACGAAATGTACCTCGTTTCCCGTGCCCGGACTAACCCTTATTCCGGACACGATGCAATATGCATGATATGCATGAAATGCAACTAAGGTGTAATCCTAACATACACAATGTTATGAAAATGAAATGCCTCGAAATGCGTGCACGCAGGCACGTAAACCGAGAAAATGCACGAATACAATGAAAATGAGATGTCTCGAAATGCGTGCACACGGGCACGCAAATCGAGAAAATGCAGAATGTGCTATGAAAATGAGGTGCCTCGAAATACGTGCACAGGGCACGCAAACCGAGGCGATGATATGTGTCTCGAAATACGTGCACGCGGGCACGCAAACCGAGGCGATATGATGTGTCTCGAAATGCGTATACGCGGGCACGCAAACCGAGGCAGTGATACGTGTCTCGAAATGCGTGCACGCGGGCACGCAAACCGAGGTGATGATATGTGTCTCAAAATACGTGCACGCGGGCACGCAAACCGAGCCGATGATATGTGTCTCGAAATACGTGCACGCGGGCACGCAAACCGAGGCGATGATATGTGTCTCGAAATACGTGCACGCGGGCACGCAAACCGAGAAAATGATATGTGTCTCGAAATACGTGCACGCAGGCACGCAAACTGAGAAAATGATATGTGTCTCGAAATGCGTGCACACGGGCACGCAAAACGAGGCGATGATATGTGTCTCGAAATGCATGCACGCGGGCACGCAAACCGAGGCGATGATATGATGTTATGTAATGAAAATGAGATGCCTCGAAATGCGTGCACACGGGCACGCAAACCGAGAAAATGACAGAATGCTATGAAAATGAGGTGCCTCGAAATACGTGCACACGGGCACGCAAACCGAGGCGATGGAATGCGATGAAATGACATTGAAATGACAAATGGGCATATACCAACATGAGTGAGCCTCAGCCACACTCACATAGGATGCCGGCGGGTGAAAATGAAGTGCCTCGAAATGCGTGCACACGGGCACGCAAACCGAGGTAATGCATACGCAATGCAAATGACATGGAAAATGAAGTATGGACTTATACTAACATGAGAGAGCCTCAGCCGCACTCACATAAGATGCCGATGGCAGAAAATGAAGTGCCTCGAAATGCGTGCACACGGGCACGCAAACCGAGGCGATGCTAAAATGACATGGAAATGACAAATGGGCTTATACCAACATGAGTGAGCCTCAGCCACACTCACATCGGATGCCGTCGGATAAAAATGGAGTGCCTCGAAATGCGTGCACACGGGCACGCAAACCGAGGCGATGCTAAAATGACATGGAACATGGCAAATATGATATGCAAGTATACTAACAGAATTTCAGCAACAAAATATGGGGAAAAACAGTCCCGAAATGTAGCGAAATGATACCAGATGCATGAAATTGTCCCGAAATGCAACATTAGGCACCCGAAATGGCCTATAGCCATGCTAAACATGCACAACATGGACATGCAATGCAAAGACAGAAGCTAGACAGCCCCAAAATAAGCACTTTTCCAGTTATAAACATGGCCAAACAGCAAATATAGGTATGGCAAAAATAGCATACAAGAATAGGGGCCAAGATAGGGGTAATGAAGCAAGTGGTATAAGCTAAACCCAAACTGAAAATTTTCCTTCTACAACAATGAAGATGGACCAAAAATATGAACATTTACAGTATATGGCAGACCTCAAATCAGTATACAAACATGCTAAAAATGTGATGCAAAACAAGGCTCAAAAGGTGCTATAACATGAAGTATATAAAATAATCACCAAACAGAAAAAAAGTGTGAATGAAACATGAAGTATAGGCCAAAATAAGACCACTTTCAGTTCGAACCAAGGTCCAAAAACAGAAGCAAAGAGGGCTACTAATTTATGCAAAAATGGGGCCAAATAGGGGATATAACTACAAGTGACATATGGAAACACCAAACAAGGTTGAGCCCTTCCTCAATGTTGAAGAGGGGCTCAAAATAAGCCTTATATCAGTTTATAACATGCTCAAAACAGATTGCTCATGGGCCAAAGATAGCATGCAAAATCATGACATACAAGATGATCAATGAAGCAAGTATATTATGGAGGGCTCAAACAAGGTTGAGCCCTTAATGAGAAGTGAAGATGAGCTCAAAATATGGCCCTTTTCAGTTAGGGCCGGAGCTTGAAACCAAAAAGAAATGGGGCTTAGAAATAGATCAAGGAAAAGGGTCAAAAGGTTAAAAGAGTAACTTACCCTTGAAGATTTAAGCTTTTGTTGCTTCTTGGATGGATTTGCAGCTTCTTTTGCCTTCTAGAAACCTTCCTTGCTGCTGGAGGTGAGGTGGTGGTGGTAGAGCTTGGTGGTGTAGAAGGAATGAAGGTTAGGGACTTAGGGTTTTTTGAAGAATTGAGAGGGAAGAAGATGGAGTTGGCTATGGAGCTTTGAAGGACAATTTTTCTAACCCTTATGAAGAAGGCCACCAGCTGGTTATAAAGGTTCAAAATGGGGTGTAAAGGTGGGGGAGAAGGAGGGCAAAATTCCCCCACAAAATATCCCCCGGATACAGAAAATATCTGGGGGATATTGCCCCACAGCTGGAAAGGGTACAGTGCAAGGAAGCAGGCCGGCCTCATACTTTTGCTGGAGGTGGCCGGCCGGCCACACCCCCTAGCCGGCCGGCTAGGGGTCAAAAGGGTCAATGTGATTTTCTGGCCGGCCAGCTACTGGGGAGGTACTCCTATGTGTGTACGACACAACCATGTAGTTGAAATTCCAAGAAAGTGGGCCCAAGGGGTTCAACAATGGCTCGGAAAGAGGGGGTCAAAAGGGTCAAGTTGACTTACTGGCCGGCCACGAACTTTTAGGGGCCTCTCAGATGTGTAGATCACAGATATGTGGTTCAAAGTTCAAGAAAAAAGGTCCAAGGGGTTCAACATTAGCCCGGAAGAAAGGGGTCAAAAGGGTCAGGTGACCTTAATGGCCGGCCATGAACTTTTAGGGGCCTCTCAGATGTGTAGATCACAGATATGTGGTTGAAAGTTGGCAACATTAGCTCCAAGGTATTCAACATTAGCCCGGAAGTGCGAAAAAACGGGCGCCGGGAGGCTCCGGAAGAGAGATAACTGGTTGCTGCAACAATTGCTGGCCTCCCACCCTTCAGTGACCTTCCCTGTGATAAAACAGAGGTACCTGCCAAAAATAAACGAAAACCGTTGCAAAACGAACGTTCCGGGGCCAAAACACGCAGTTCGGGGTCCCGAAAATGGGCTGTTAAGCACCGAAAATGGTATTCGACCTCGAAGTGGGTTTCTTAGCCCCCAGTGTCCCTCAAAAGGGATGAAATAAGATGTATGCCAAAATTCAGAGCAATAGGAGATAGTTAAGCGGTCCCGAACCGAGGCACACGGCCTGACGGCTCCGAAAACCGGGAACCGGACTCCGAAATGGGCAAAATGGCCTACGGCCACCAAATGTAGCCTACGGACATTTGAGAGACGGTCTACGGGACCTCTCCCTTCCCTCGGGAAAAGAAACAGAGAAAACCGAGTCTGGCTCGCAAACCGAGACAAGGCACAGAAAAGGGTTCGGAAGTCCGGAGGCAGGGCTCACGGTCGCGACTCTGAAACTTCTGAACAAGCACATTATGCAACATCACCAAGCGCTCAATCGGTGACGTCTGAGTCTTAAGGTCGGTCAAAAATGGGGTGTCTACATAACCAACCGTTGGTAAGTGGCCCCGGCATTCTTCAACCCAAATGGCATCACACGGTAATGGTAGGTGCCTCAGTCGGTGATGAAGGAGGTGTGCTCCTGGTCAAATGGGTGCAACAAGATTTGGTTATATCCAGAGAAGGCATCCATGAAACTGAGCATTTGATGATCAACCGTGGCGTTGACCAGCAGATCTATACGAGGGAGAGGGTAGCTGTCCTTGGGGCAAGCTCGGTTGAGATCGGAGTAGTCAATACAGAGTCGCCATTTACCATTGTTTTTACGAACCAGAACCACATTCGACAGCCATCTGGGGTAGTCCACATCAGTGATAAACTGTGCCTCAAGGAGTTTGTCTACTTCAGAAGCAATAAGGTTATTGCGTTCCGGGTGAAAAATGCGCTGCTTCTGGCGGATAGGTCGGAAATGGGGCTCAACACTGAGACGGTGGCTGATGAAGGAGGGATCAGTACCCGGCATATCGGAGTGAGTCCAGGCAAACACGTCGTTGTGTTCAACCAGGAGGGCAGTGAGGTCGGCCTTGGCTTGGGGGGATAGTTGGCTACCGATCTTGACGGTTTTGGCCGGGTTGGTGGGGTCGATGAGGACTTCGACGAGCTCCTCCACTAGTTTCCCTCTGACCAGCTCGTCTTCATCTCTGACATCGAGTCCTTCAATGATCATAGCCTCTTTCAACTTGACTTTTTTAAATGAGGTGACATAACATTCTCTGGCCACGGTCTGCTCTCCCCTCACTATTCCGACCCCAAGATCGGTAGGGAACTTGATGGCAAGGTGGTAAGTGGATGTGATAGCTTGGAAAGCATTTAGGGCAATGCGGCCAAGGATGATGTTGTAGGCAAAGGAGCAATCAACAACAAGAAAGGTGAGCAACTTTGTGGTCTGTCGCGGGTACTCGCCAATTATGATAGGAAGATCGATGGAGCCGATGGAGGTCACCCGGTCACCAGTGAAACCGACCAAAGGGGTTTGGAGGGGAGACAGACTTTCTTCCTCAATCTTGAGCTGGCAGAAGCAATTGAGGAAGATGATGTCTGAAGAACTGCCGTTATCGACAAGAACCCGTCTGACCTTGTAATTGGAGAGGAGGGCGGAAATGACGAGAGGGTCGTCATGAGGATAACGGATACCTGTGCAGTCGGCGTCCGTAAAGGTGATAGGCTCGGTCCACTGCCTGGGGTGTTTGGAGGGTCGGTCCAACGTGGCAACTTCTTTGTCTGAACCCTGCCTTATTTTCCTGAGTTCTGCCCGCTGAGACGACCGGGATGGTCCTCCACAAGCAAGCCCGCCGAAGATAACTCTAATTTCTCCAACAGGTTGGGCGAGGTTACCTTGTGCTCGAGGCTGCGGTGGAGGGCGGTCATGACCTTGGTGATGAAGAAAGTTCAGATGAAGAACTAACTCACCATGTGGTCAAAAATGTTGTGATAAAATTTTAAAAGAAAATTAGAAAATTGGTTGTAATACATTTCCTAAAAGGAAAGGATTTTCCAAAAAGCGTAGAAAATATAAATGAAAACCTTGGAAAAAGAACAAATTTTTTTCAAAAAAGAAAAAGTATATTCGAAAAAAGAAACCAACAAGTGTTTCAAAAAAGAAAACTTGTAAATGTTACATTTGTAACGAAGAAGGTCACTATGCACCCGAATGCCCAAAACAGGAAAAAAGTGCAAAGAAAATTATCAAAGTCCTTGAAGAACAAGATTTTGAAATAATATATGGAGAAGAAATTTCTGATAAAAAAAAATCTTATATGAAATTTCTAGTGATGAAGAAAGTTCAGATGAAGAACTAATCTTCATGATGACTAATAATAGTCAAGAAATATCTCAAGAAGCAAATAGTATATCTCAAGAAGAATTACAGGCAATTTGACTTGGAGATGTAATCGGAGAAGAAAAACTTTTACCGACGAAGAATTAGCAAAATTTGAAAAAATGCAAGAAGTTATTGTTCCAGAAATTTACAAACTTTCAAAATTTAACTTCTTTTCAGCAAGAGTGTTTGAACAATACAGTGGTAACACTCAAGCAAAATGGTCAGAAGAAGGAAATATTGATCTTCCTTTTTTTTATAAGAAAAAGGTTGCAAGATGGAAAAAGAAATATCCTGAAATTCAATACATTCATATTGGATTAATTCAAGTAACCATAACAGCCTTATTTCGCCAAGGGATAGATACTCCTATTTTGGCAGTAATTTTTGATAAAAGGTTTTCCGACCCAATGAAAGCAATCATTGGAGGAATTCAGTCTAATTTGGTTAATGGAGTAGTTTGGTTTAATGTTAGACCAAATTTCTTTATTTCCATAAATGATCCTAATCTTGAACATACAATCAGAATAAGAATTAAAACACAAGGATAAGGAATGAAATCAAATTCTCATGATTTGGCTATTCGTTGGAAAACAATTCACGAATTAACCAAATTTCCTGAAACAAAAACAAGATCAAACGATAATAAAATCGTCGAAATCTTTGAACCAAGATCATTTGACACGGTAATACAACCTCGTCTAATGAATTGGAGCGATTTAGAAGTCCCTCGACAATGGTTAATCCAAGGCCTAGTGGGACAAGGAGAATCTTCTAAAACAAAAAAACCTGCACAATTACAAATGCAGGCATCAAGAAAAAATTTATATGTTAAAAATACAGTTCCAAAAATTAAAAGATCAACTTCTGTATTTGAAAAAGATTTTCCTAACAAATCATTTTCAAAGTTAAGCATTGGAGAATCAAGTAATAATTCTAATCAAGAATCTATTACTTCAAACAATGTTCAGATTCCTATTTTTTCAGGAACAAGAAAACTTGAACATATTAAGTCCGTATATATGTATCATTTTCAAACAAAAAATGATGATATTATTTTTTCTCCTAGCCAAGGAAAAAGAAGATATACATATGTATTGGGAACATTTAATTTTGCAAGTTATAAACCCTATAGCCTCAGTGTTCTCATAGATACAGGAGCTACAGTCAGCTCATATAAATGGAATGCCATACCAAAAGAAAAATGGACATTAATGAAACATCCAATTTTAGTTACCGGAATAGATGGCAACCATACTTCCATACAATTCAAGGCTAAAAATATAACTATTTGGTTAAATGATAGCAAATTCATTATACCAAAAATTTTATGTTTTCCGTTTATGCATGAAGATTTCCTTCTTGGCAATAATTTTATATATAAATACTTTCCAATGCAAATATAGGAAAAGGCTATTTCATTAAGCATAAACAATGTCTTAATTCATATTTCCTTATTAGAACAACATAAATACATTTGTGATAAAGAGTTTGCGCCCGTGCCGCGTGGTGATTTAACTCCCATCATCAAAACTATTGATGAATCACATTGGATTTATAAAATTTTAGAAGCAAATTTTAGTGAACATCCATTAAAACTATGGCAACGTAGTCCACGTTATTGTAGTTTAAAATTGAAAGACCCTAATGTTATCATTAGAGTAAGACCGATGATCTATACTAGACAAGATATAAATAAATTTGATATTCAACTCCAGGAACTTTTAGACAAAAAATTAATTGAAGAAACTAAAAGCCCTCACTCTAGTCCAGCTTTTATGGTAAGAAACCATGCTGAAATTAAAAGAGGAAAAACTCGAATGGTAGTCAACTATAAACGGCTAAATGAAAATTTAGAATTTGATGGATATTTTATTCCACGAAAAGATGTTTTGATTAACTTAACCAAATGATCAAAAAAATTTAGCAAATTTGATTGTAAAAGTGGATTTTGGCAAATTCAATTGACTGAAGAGTCAAAAAAATTGACAGCTTTCAATACACCTAGAGGACATTACCACTGGAATGTTATGCCTTTTGGGTTAAATATTGCACCACAGGTATTTCAACGGTGGATGGATACAATTTTTAAAGACCTTAAAGATTGTTGTGTAGTTTATATTGATGATATACTTATCTTCTCTAAAACCAAGGAGGAGCATAAGAAACATTTAAAATTACTTTGTGAAAGATTCCAAAAACATGAAATTATTTTGTCTCCAAAAAAGATTGAATTAGAAAAAGAATCAATTGAATTTTTGGGAATAATTTTAGACCAAAAAGGTTTAAAATTACAAGAACATATTTTGTCCAAAGTACGAGATTTTCCTAATACTCTTGAAAATATAACACAATTACAGAGTCTATTAGGCATTTTAAATTATGGACGAAATTTTATTAAAAATCTTTCAAAAATAGAAATTCCTTGGTTAACCAAATTAAGGGAAAATGTTATTTTTGAATGGACAGCAGAACATGTTGCTTTAATTAAACAAATTAAAGAAAATGTTAAAACTTTACCAGATGTTTATCTTCCTAAAACAGGTGATAAATTAATTTTAGAAACAGATGCCTCAGAAGCATGCTGGGGATGTGTTCTTAAAGCAATACCAAGTAATTTATGGTATGATAAAGAGATACCTTTATCAAAAAATGGGATTAGACCAAGAAAAAATCCAATACCCATAAAATTACAAAAAGAAGAGTTAATTTGTGGATATAATTCTGGAACATTTAAACCGAATGAACAGAAATATATTATTTTCGAAAAAGAATTACTTGCAATAAAATTGGCAATAAAGAGTTTTCATATTTATTTAGCCCCAGAAAATTTTATTGTACGCACTAATAATAAGGCAGTAAGAGATTTCTTGATCAATAAAAAACCTATTGAACAAGGAAGAAGATTAGCCTGCTATAATAAAATTTCTGAATATACTTTTGAAGTAGAACATCTTAAAGGTACTAACAATTTTCTTGCAGATTTTCTTAGCAGAAATTGTTTTAGAAAATTAAATTACTAAACAAGTAAATTTAATTTTTGCAGAAGACCTCTAGACCAAGAGGAAACAATGGATAAGGGTAAACACCCGCTCAAGGAGATTAAGTGACAATTGCTAAAAAAGCAAACCCCAAAGAAGAAAAAGTTTATGTTGTGTTTGCAGGAAAACAACCTGGAATTTACACAGAATGGAATGATTATAAAACACAAGTTTGTGGATATTCAGGAGCGAGCTATAAAGCATATGATAGCATGACCAAGGCTAAAAAGCTTTTTACAATGCACCAACTATGCCTGTTTATCAAAAGAATTTTTGTCAAATGAGAACTAACCCAGTTCCAACTAATATTCAGACATCTAGACCAGATAAATCTGAAATAAAAGATTTTTTCAATCCTGGTATATCCAGAGAAATTTATACAGAACTCAATGGAGTTTGGAAAACTCACATTGTAGACAACAAAGTGAAATTTCAAAAACACATGGAAGTTTTGGCCAACAAATTAGCTGAGCAAACAGCTAAATTAAAATATTTGTAAAATCTTTGTTTCAATATTCTTAAACAAATGAATTGGAATGAAGATTTTAATTTTGAAAAAATAAACAATTTTCTTCAACTATCAGACCTCATATCAGATGAGTTTTCTGATCCAGTTTTTGAACAAATAAAAAGAATTTGTCTTTTTGAAAAAGCAATAACTTTGCTTCCAAAAGAAATTTTTATGTTAATCAAAAATCGGGTTGAAGATTATCATGATAAGATTAGACAAATCTTAGAATGATCTTATGATAAATTAAATTTAAAAGATGAAATTCTCAAAATAACCATCATGGCAAACCATGACATGTGGTTTTTTGGGGATATAGATTGGGGAATAACTAATCAAGTTATTTTCCAAATTTTAGATCCAATTCAATGGATAGATTATCTAATGTTTATCAAAACAATGCTCTCATGGATAGTAAAAGGCTTTCGATGGAGCAAATATTTTACTTTTTAGATCTCCAGTACTGTTAGTTGGCGAGAACGAGAACATTTTTTCCAACCATACCAGATTTGGTATCTTAAAGAAACTGAAGATTTTGAATTTGAAGATGATTGTTTAGATAAAAATCACCGGAGAGAGCGATTGGAAAATATCTAAAAACTTTCTTTAACAGAATATTAGATAGACAGTCTAATATCTGTTTCACAAGCAGCATCCAACATCCATGGCTCAGCAAAATTGCCATTCATGGTTACAGATGGAAGAATATTATTTGTAACCCATTTTCCCATAATATATCAAAGGTCTCCAACGCAAATTAATGAGGCTCTTGACATGTTAATAAATCTCAAAAAGAGAAATAATTTGGATCTTCCGTTGGAACTAGCCATGACCGCAGATGATGTAGAACATTTCTGGAATGAGCAATACAGCCAAGATCCGGATTCCCCTCCCTCAGAGACTGATGAAAAATATCACAATCTCATCAACAGGATGGAAGCATAGTAGACCCTACTATCACATGCAGCTGTCTCCTGATCGACTCCAACCTTATCCAGGACACGTGGAGCAACCTGCATTATTTGGCGAAAAATGATCAGCCACATCCTTTCAGCCGACGCTACACAACAAATCAGGTCAGCCAAAGCTTATTTACAACAGTCTATCTCTTTGAAAATCGGGGAGGGTAAGCAGTGTGTATCAGTGTATATAATTGTAAAAACTGTAGCAAAGAGCAAATAATTGTAGTCCTTTTATATTTATTTTTTGTCTCTTTGTATTTACTTTTAAATAGATTTGTCAAAAAGCCTATGACTAGGCTTGCCTAAAGAGTTAGAAAAATTGGCAACTTTTAAGACAAAAAGTCTTACAAAGTTAGATATGAGTTAGATATGCAATAAGTTATATTTTGTTTGTATTCCCCTCTTGTAAGTCTATATATTGGCCTTTATGCCAACATAATGAAGCATGTAAATTCCCTTCAACTTCTCTCCATCTTTCTTCTTTGTCTCTAAGTTCTCTATCATAATTCCTTATTCTATAACTCCACCATAATTCTATAAGTAAAAAACTCCTTTCCTTTTTAGTTTTGTAATTGGTATCAGAGCTTGGTGAAGAGCTTTGAAAAGCAAGATCAAGCTATGTAAGTATTTCTATCTATATATAAATTATATATATATATATATATAAGTTTGTATGGTGTGTTTTATGTTATAAAAAAAAAAATTAAATTAAATTAAGTTAAAAATTCCATCTAAGTTTTTTGTGTATCTTTTGTATTTTATATCTTCATAATTATTTGTTTCATTTATAGTTGTTGTAAAACCTATATGCTTAGTCCATGTCAAAGCCGATATACTCATTAAGATCTTTTGACTATTGGCCATAATTAAGTCTTTAAGATCATAAAAGAGAGGTTTTAGGCACCAGATAATACGCTAGGAGGGTCTTAGGTACCAACAACAATCTAAAATGACAATTAATTCTAATGATATAATATGCTTTGCAAAATACAAAAAATAATGTTAATAATAAATATGATCATAGTCTACATATTACTAAAGAATTTGCAAATATAAATAGTGTGTATTCTAGTTTAAATAATATTACTGATATTATGTGTTCTTGGTTTTCTAAATTAGATAAAAATCAAAAAATAAATCAAAATTATCTAGAGACTAAAGTTGAGTCTATAGAATCTAAAATAGACAATTTAGGTTCTATAATAAATATTGATTTAAATAAAGAAACAAAAAACCAAATAAACAATTTGGTGACAAAATTAGAAACTATATCCTTCATAAACAATGATGGAATGAATAGTCCAAGAGATAGTGACATCCCTAGGCTATTTTACGGTACAGAAGATATTATGGTACTTCAAACCAATACCTATAATAAAATTGAATATGAAAATATTGTTGAAATATTGGATTATTGGAGAAAATTATATAAAAACCCAGACTTAGGTATTGATGAAAGAAATAGGCTACTAGATCAAATAAGAGAAACTTATCTAGAAAATGAAGCCATTTTGCAACACTTTAATTATGATATTAATATGTCAACTAATGATGATGACAGCTAATCATCCTCATCTGAAGAATCAATAGATCAAGATATTTCATCAGAAATAAATAAAGGGAAAAGAAAGACAGAAGAGCCAATTGATCCCGAATTATTTGGCACATGGGGAGATGGAGAAAATTTTGATTTTATTCAAACAAATGAAGTTTAAAATGATATTAACATTGGAAGTACCTCCAATCCTACACCTGAGCCAGTAATATCTAGAAAAGATAATAATCATAAGTATCCAATAGCTCAAAATGGTACTTATTTAGACTTGTCTCATGTTCCTTTTAAGGATCAACCACAAGCAATAGATGATTGGGCACAATCCTTGTCCATTATTATTACCAATTATAAAAATAGTTGGTCAAAGGAAAAATTCCTTGATTATATTGCAGCAACTCTCCAGGGAGATGTGTTGCAATGGTTAAGACAGTGGGAAAAATCTAAAATTGGGAAAAGTCAAAAAACGGCTTTGTTAGCAAATTTTCTCACACTTGACACAATTTTAGCTGAATTTGCAAAAATCATAAAAGAAAATTTATGTGATTTTACAGGAGATACTAATTTGCAAGCAGATGCAAATTATATTTTGACTAAATTAGAATTATGTAATATTTGTCTTTTTGAAGATTATGTTCAAACTTTTAAAAAATATTATTATCTTATTGATCCACCAGCAAATCAACCCTGATTAGATCAATTTTTTCATAAACTCCCTAATCCATGGGATGAGTTATGTATCAAAGCATATCCTGATTTTCTCAAAAAAATGGGGAAGGAAGAATATGATAATCTTGGTTTTCGCATTAATTATGTTCTAAGGCTGATAGCAGATCGGTGTCTAGAAGCAAAGGCGAAAAACAAATAAAAAATCAAATTTCTAACTCACTATATGGTCAAAAACGTTGTGATAAAATTTTAAAAGAAAATTGAAAAATTGGTTGTAATACATTTCCTAAAAGGAAAGGATTTGCCAAAAAGCGTAGAAAATATAAATGCAAACCTTGGCAAAGGAACAAAACTTTTTCAAAAAAGAAAAAGTATATTCGAAAAAAGAAACCAACAAGTGTTTCAAAAAAGAAAACTTGTAAATGTTACATTTGTAACGAAGAAAGTCACTATGCACCCGAATACCCAAAACGGGAAAAAAGTGCAAAGAAAATGATCAAAGTCCTTGAAGAACAAGATTTTGAAATAATATATGGAGAAGAAATTTCTAATGAAGAAGAAATCTTATATGAAATTTCTAGTGATGAAGAAAGTTCAGATGAAGAACTAATCTTCATGATGACTAGGTTGTGCTGGCTGTCGGGGAGGGGTGCGTCGACGGTTGTTTCTGATGGGTTCAGTCCGTTGCCTCTGTTGAGGGCGAGTATTCGTGAATCGGCTGAGGCGTCCTTGACGAATCAGGCCCTCGACTTGATCTTTGAGGTTAACACACTTCTCGGTATTATGGCCGTGATCCTGGTGAAAACGGCAATATTTGGACTGGTCTTTCCGATTGGAAGGAATCCGTGATGGTTGGAGCCATTTTAGGGGGTAGTTCCGCTGGATCTGATGGAGGACTTGTTCCATGGGAGAGTTTAGGGGGGTATACCGCTCGAACCGGTCGGGCGGTCGGGCTGGGGCCGACCAGTCGGTTCTGGGGGGTCGGTTAGTGTACTGAGACGTTTAGTTATTGTACTGGGTATTTCTGGTGTCTGAATCTTTTCTCTGGGGGTCGGGTTTTTGGTTATAGGATCTTGCCGGGCGGCTAGGGAATCTTCAACATTCATGTATTTTTGAGCCTTGGAGAATAGGGCTGCCATAGAGGTCGGGGGTTTTTAGAAAGGGAGAAAAGGAAGTCCGACGACCGCAAACTGGCCATGAAAGCCGTAAGGATGACCTTGTCATCGTTTTCCGCTACTTGCAAGGCTTCGGTGTTGAAACGGGTAACGAAACTACGTAGCGACTCCCCCTCGGTCTGACGGATGTTGAGGAGTTGGGTTGCCGGACGCCGCTGACGCTGGGCTCCAATGAAATGGCTGAGGAAAGAGTCACTGAGGTGCTGGAAAGTGGAGACAGAGCCTGCTGGCAGTCGACTAAACCAAAGTCGAGCTAACCCCTTGAGTGTCACGGGGAAAGCCCGGCACATGATTTCGTCAGGGAAAGCATGGAGGATCATGAGGGTCCTGTAGGTCTCCAAATGGTCGACTGGGTCTGTCGTACCGTCAAAAGAGTCAATGGTGGGCATTTTGAACTTGGAGGGTAGAGGTTTGTCCTGGATGGAGGCAACGAATGGCGAGTTGGCTGTGGGAGAGGGTTTATGCTGGATGTTCTGCATGACCCCTTGGAGTTGGAGCTTCATGGCTCGAAGTTTTGCATCCCAGAGAGGAATGTTGTCACCACCGAGGGGAGCGAGGGCTGGACGCTACTAGCCTCTCCTTCAGGGGTTGGTGCCAGGACCAATGGATGTGGGAGTCGGGGTGGTGGATTTATATTTGGGGGATGAGGTTGCAAGCCTTCCAAGTTGGGTGGATAAGGCAGCTAGATAGTATGGCTCGGGGCTCGTTCTTGGTTGGGTGGAATATCTGGAGATGGTGGAGGAGACATAGGAAGGTCTCTTTGGAGCAGGGCATTGATTAGAGCTTGGTTCTGCTCGGCAAGGTGATTAATGCTATTGGTGAGCTCGGTAAAGTATTGTGGTGGGTTGTTTGGATTAGGAGGGTCGGCTTGGTGGTCGGGAACATTGGGGTGGGAAGCCATGGATCTAGTCGTGACCATTCACCTTCGCAGGTGACAGGAAGGGGTTATTGGGAAAGGGCCTCCGGCAACAATGAGCACAACTGACGAACAGAGTAAGAAAGGTTCCCACAGGCGGCGCCAACTGATGATACAGTTCATTCCAATGAACGGGTCGGACTGATCCACGCTCCTCACACCTATGTCCGAATGACCAAGTCCACCAAAAGACCTGCACACGAGTTCAACGGGGAACGAAGAGACCCCCAACGAACCCTCCGACGAGCAAGTTAGAGTGAGATTGGAGATAGAAAGTTTAACCTTCTTCTTGTCTTCAACGTCTGCTTATATCCTCTGGTAATCATTTCATTGTCCCTTCCGACCTGTCACCTTGGCCGAAAGTCTATGCTGTAACTTACCTTGTTCAGGGTGAGGGCATATTGTCCCGACGGAGAGGAATTATCGCAATAAATGCTGTAAGGGACCTCATTAATGGCGATGTGACGTAGCAATAACTTTGCAGATCTTTATCTATTGCTGTGGCTTGCCCTTCTCTTGCCATGTGTCTTGATACCATTGGTTCTTATTACTATGTGGGGCTTCAACAGTGCTGGGCTTCATTAATTGGATTATGTATTGGGCCCTAAATGATGGGCCTGAATTGTTCATAATGGGTTGTAGCCTTTATAGGCCTACCCATGTCATATTCTAGCATATATAAAGTGAACAACTTTTACTTAGTAGTGTTCTGAAATCTACTCTCTCCTTTTGCCAAGTAAATTTTTTCTATATCAAAAAATACAAATTTATATAGTGAAATATACAAAACTTGAACCTAAGACCTTTGGTTTGATAAACTAAGCAGCACACATTACATATACTTTTTATTCAAAATCAAAATTTATATTTTACAAATTTAATAATACACCAATCAAGTAGGCACACCCTCTGGTATATATAAAGTCACTTGATAAGCTCCTTCTTTTTTTCGCCAAGTGAATTTTTTATTTATTTATCAAAAACTAAAAATTAAATAGTGAGGTGAACAAGACTTAAAACTAAAACTATTAGTTTAATAAATAACTTTACCACTTTACCACTTAGTAACACACTACATATTTTTAATTCAAAATCAAAATTTATATTTTACAGATTTGTCACAACCATGGGCACACAGTCACTAGGGGGTGGTTTGTGATAATCTAAATAAATATATTTTTTGACTTTTTATGAAATATGAGTTGAGTATAGATTGGATTTGAAGTGATGTGTTAGAGAGGTGATGTGACTTAAATAAGATGATATAACTTAAATAGGATAGTGACTTTTTGACTTTTTTAAATCATGCCAAACAAATTATTATAAAGTAAACACCTCTAGTAGTGACCTGAAGTTTCTCTCTCCTTGCGCCAAGTATCCATTTCTCTATTCAAAAAATAAATAAATTGACAAAGGAGCGACGTGTACCACTTGAGTGATACACAATATATAGTAAATATTTTATTTTATTTTTACTTGTTTGAATTGCACACTGCTAGTATAGATAATACAAACAATTTCAAATAAAATGATACAATTAGTACAATCTATTTGCTCAATGTTTCTAACTACTAAAATGGACATAGCAGAATTCCTTTCTGTTCATCCATCGATACCAGAGTTTAAACATAGATCTCAATGCAAGTTATTAATGCCAAACTACAATGTACTTACTATCTATCTCACACAAACAATGGCTCATTAATAGATAGAAGTAAAGTTCCCTTACAATGATTTGGATAAATTATATATGTTAAACATCATCAACCTCTTAGAAGCATTTTGTCAGGTTTAGTTGTCGGATAAATTTTCATTCATATGCGCGTGAACTCATCACACAAAATACCTACCTCCTCTAGTTGTAGCAAGTCTTAAATGAAACTGCAGCCTGCCAGATTTTGTTTTAGGACTCGTTCTCGGCCGATCTCTTTCCCCTTGCAGCAAATGTTTCCGCAACCAGTAGAGGAAAAGCAATAGTCGCATCGCAATGTACCTGGTTAGAACCAATCAAAAGGCCGAAAACAAATAAAATCATACTATGACCATGGTTGTTAGAATCTTTATGATTCACGATTCGATTCATATGATTCGATACAAATTTCAACCAAAACTATTCAATTTGTGCTGTTATATCTTAAACTGATGAGCAAAACTTATGATTCAATTGCGATTCAGTATGATTTTGTGATTCACTTCAAGCCACTGCAATTCAATTTTGTTTGCATAATAATGAAACAGTGTTGTTTTTACACAACAAAAACAAGATAAATTAACCATAAATATGTTTTGTAACTTGAAGCATTTTCTTAGATTAGCCATTCGGCAATTTCAGGAAATTTGGTTCCATAGAGTAAGGATTGAACATGGGCCTTCCATTCCAAAGTCAGTACAACTATTAGAAACCATATTGAAATCAATGCATTACTTTAGTAATCCAGTGGATTGTTCAACATATACCAGATGTATGAAGCAGTAAGCAAAAACAGAGATTTCAAATCAATTTTGCATAATAATCTTTAATTGCCAAGTGTACAAATGGATAAGAGAATGTAATGTCAATTATACAAAATGGCCTATAAAAGAGATGTGATACTACATTTATGCTAAATAATTAATCTTACAATTTCCGATTCACTATTTAGCAAAACAATTCACGATTCGATTCATGATTTGATTAAACAAGCATGCAAATAACCAAAATGGCAAACAATTAACAAAAGATGCAAATTGGCCAACAGATCTGCACAGGTTATACTAATAACAGAAGCTTCAAGGTCACAAAAGAGAAGGAAAAAAAGTTAAACCTTAACAGTCTTAGCAGAACCTCGTATTTTTCCCCATGATACAGCTTCATCAGGACGAGCACCAGAATCACTACCATCAAACTCTTGCGCTGTGTTAATAAAGACTGCATAATCTGCCCCGTTACGCATCATATTCGCATTGCAAATGTGATGCTTGGGAAGTCCACCTCCAAGAATTATCATTCCAGTCTTCCTAGGACTTGCATGGACAGCTTCACCATTCATGGCCCTAATATCTATGTATAGAGCTAAGGTCATCAATTCATTTCCTAAGTTATCGTATACTGGGCATGAAAACGACATACAAAGGAGAAGCTTTACCTTGCACTACGTCAACGACTAGACCGGGGTTGCGGAAAGAATGAAAGTATAACATATCCCCCAAAGAGCCGTCAGTTAAGCCAGGGCAGAAGACTGGAATATTGTTCTATGAAGCAAAAAAATATTACAGCAATGGTCCACGTCAGAGTCCTAGAAGAAATTGCATATTTATATAATAGACAATAATAGCAGGTTGATGTGTGTGTCCACACCAATAGTTTAGATAAACAATTATACATATCATCAAATGCCTATTCTTTTTTTTTTTTTTGAACCAGATCATCAAATGCCTATTCATATGCAGATGTTTGACTCGTTGGACAAAGCCATCCATGAAAGAACAAGATTTGCTTACTATTCAAATGCAAATGCTTGACTTGTTGGACAAGCAATCCATGCAAAAACAAGAATTTCTTTGTTGAATTTTTATTTCCAATTCTTTTGGCAAATTTCTCATGAAAAGGGATCTTTATAATTAAGCAAAAATTGACACTTTTTTACCAGCAAATCCATTAAAAAATAATATTCCAAAGTCATATATGAAACTTGTTTTACAGTCAAGGAAAAAAACATAAATAAAATGTCATTTGCCCATACCCCTTTCTTCGCCCTTTTTGCATGTCTCACACCTCTTGTTGATACCATCATACATTTCATTTTTCAAAAAATTTACCAACAGTTTCGTCACTCCTTTTAATCACCCCCCCACCCCCGAGGAAAAGCTCACCTCATTTATCATTTTCAAATTACCTCAATAATCTGGTGTACTCTTGTATGCTTCAGTTTCAAGGAATTATTTGTGAGGTTTTGTGGCTATGGAATGCAGGTTGGATGCTGGAGTGATAACAATTATGGCGGTGTTTGGCAAGAATTTTGCCTAGGTTTTTTTTTTTTTTTTTTACTAAAAGACACAGTTTTTACAAAACTAAAAAAAACAAATCCAAACAAAATATCACATCCAACCCCATAATCATTTCACTTTTTCTCTCACAAACATCACATCCAATCACAAAAAAACCCAACTATCTTCCCAAACACCAAAATTTTTTTATCCAATAATATCCTACAACTAAAAAAACCTATATAAAAACCCACTTCCCAAACACCCACTATACATGAATTAAATGAATTGGGTTGATTCAACTACACCGGCAGGTTGATGTAAAGGGTACAATGATCGTAGAAGGAGAAGAGGGAAGGGGCTACAGTAGTGCAATAGATGGATGGGGGTTGCAGATGTGGAAGGAGAAAGGCAAGGGCATTGCAGCTGTAGCAGAAAAAGAAGGGGAGTAATTTGCACTAGGGTGAAAGAAAGTTTTGGCTGGCAACAATGGGGGAAGGAAGGGATATGAATAAAAATGACATTTTATCTATAGTTTTTCCTATACATAGACTCCAAAAAAAAAGAAAAATTTATTTAATTGACTAGATGGTAAATAGTTTGTCAACTTTACCTTAATTGTAATAATCCACAACAAAGAAGTATTACAGGAAATACAATTAGAATTTAGCTTACTAATAGAAAGCAATCAAAATTTTGAGAATGAATAATGAAGAAATATGATTCTCATTTTTCCATTGGAAAGTTACCAAGGAATAGTCATTACTACCTTTGTTTGGTTGAGTTTTCAAAATCATTTTTCTAAAAAAATTCCAAAAACTAGTTTGGTGATAAAAATGAAAGAAAAACAAATCAAAAACTCACTATTTTTTATGTGGTTTTCTATCTGTTGGAGAGGAAATAATTTTGAAATTTAAAAAATATCTGTTTTGGTTTTATTTTTGTCAAATTAGTTTCTAATTTTTCAGGAAAAACAATTGAGCAGACAAGTTTTGAAAACTCAACCGGAAACCTTTCTTAGACTAAATTCAGCTGTAGGAAGTCTTGCTTCTTTACCCACAATTAAAATCTATGATGCTCACAGAAAGTCGTTTCAGGCTTGACATACAGAATTCAAATCAAGCTAGTACAAGGTCCTATGTAAGATGACAGCCCAAGAAAAACACAATTATTATAACGTCATGTAGGAGGAGCATGGAGTTTGATTTTGTTCACACAACTATTGGTTCAAAACCATGGAGCCCACAAGTTTACATGGGATCGACACACTTTTTGGATATGAAACTCAGAGCTTTGGACCAATCAGATAGTGTGTATTGTTCAACAATTCATTTCCAAGGAGCATGGCTTACAATTTGATCCAAGCTACCTTTTTCATCTCAACAGTAAAATAGCAAGTTGCACGAATGCAAAACACACAACAACAAAAAAATATATAATTCGAATGCAAAAACTTAGAAATGATGGTGATTATATATTAAATGTTGTCCATGATACAATATAATAAATTTTAAAATTTGAGTTAGTTATAGAAAAATCAGGTTAAATTGATTGGATGTCTACCTTGTATGCCCAGTAGAGGTATGAACTCTCATTGTTTATTTCTTTCCCTAAGCGAGCAATAACTTTAGATGGAGTCCACAATACATTCTGCAAGACAAAAAAGAAAATGGGTAGTATGAAAGTTAACCAATGTCCTTGGAAAGCAGTTCATGATTAAAAGCAAATAGTGGAAAAGTAAAAGGAACAGAAAATTATATGTTTCATTTCATAATGTATCAAGACATTTTATAAACTACATAACACCACTTAGGGAACCTTAAAAGTATATTGGTGCTCACAAGTGAAAATATGTAGCATTGAGAAAATCTTAAGTTACATAATGGGATATCATTACCCATCCGCAAAAAGTATCACGCACTTAAATTTCATCACACATACAATTCTCACTAGAAAGGGATTCATCAGATAATTATCACTTTTTTTTTTTTCAGATATCAGTTTTTTCATTTATATATTCAGCACGTATGTAACATGGCTGTAATAGATACTGCTCCAAAGGATGAAAGAGCAATATTAGCATTGCATCCAGTCATGGTAAATTTTGAGGACAGCACTGCTACAAGTTTGCAACTAGCAAGCCAACTACGTGGGAAAATATAAAAATTAAATACATATATATTAGGAACGTTCATGGTAAGCCAACTGTTAAGTATGCACACAATCAAAGTAAAAAAAGTAAATAGTAATACCTTCGCAGTCTGCTCTTCCAACATCTGGTCAAATATTGGAATGATCCAATCCTCAAATTTGCAGTAGTTCTCATTGGGAACCAACAAGTTACCAATGCGGTTCAATCCTTTTGAGCGTAAATGAGCTCCAGGTAAAGAAAAATCGCCTTTATATGTCGGTGCGAGGCATTTTATAAGGTCTTCTTCAACACCACCAGCTGTTGTAACAACTACATCAACCTACAAACAGATAACAGCTCGAGTGACATAACTGGGTAAAAATTTCTAACTTTCTGAGTAATGATCTAGACATGTAATAGATGCAAAAATGTGCAATTACAAATAACCAAACCAAACCAAACAAAGCCTTAAGTTCCATCAAATGGGATCAGTTACATGAATCCTTCTTCTCCACTCGACTCTATCCAAAGCCATTTTGTTCATATCTCTATTTACTACACTAGCCCACGTCAATCTAGATTTGCCCATTCCTCAAACACTTTCATCAACCATCACTGTATCGCATCTCTTTACTATTGTGTCTGTTGGTCTCCGTTGTATACGACCATACCATCTCAATCTATTTTCTCTCAACTTATCTTCTATCAATACTACTCCTATCCACTCTACCTTTTCAAATTAATAAAAGGTTTATTACAAAAACAATTCGTAGTGCTCAAAAACCATTTTCAATCCTTTCATCAAATATTTATCAAATCAAGGAAGAACTATTTTTTTCATCAAATTGAGAATTCAACAAATCTTTCATCAAATTTAAATTTGAAGAAAAATTAAAAATTAAAGCATTGGAGTTTTTTTTTTTTTTTTTCCCATCAAATTTGATGAAAAGGAAAATTTGGGATAAGAGGGAAATTTTTAAAAAGATTTTGATGAAAGAGTTAAATTAGGGTAGTTCATATCAAATCAAGCTTTTTACTCAAATTTGGAATCAAATTAGATGAAAAAAAAGTAGTGAAGGTTGGAGATTCTCTTAGCGCATCTCCAACGCTTACTCAAATTTTTATCAAATTTGAGTAAAAGTTTGATCAGATATATTGCGCTCCAATCATTTCATCTAATCTGGTCAGTCGTCCAGTCGGCCGAACGTCCTAGAGCAAATTTTCAGCAAAACTTCCAAAAGCCGGGTCATCCACCCGGTTGTCCCTATGAAATTTGATAAAAAGTTAAACGTTCCCTTGATTTGATGAAAAATCTAGCATCGCCTTCATTTGATATGGGTTTGATGCCACGGTTGGAGCAGAAAAAAAGGGCATGTTTCATCAAATTTAAATTTGATGAAACATCTAAATAAACGGTGGAGACGCTCTTAGAGCCACAAATTGTTCAAATATTCAAGATAAAATTGCATTTCAACGTTGTCTAAACGATATTTGGTCCAATTACCAGTTTCCACGTTCTAATTTGTTGCAACAACTACCAGTAGAATTGACATGTCTTCTTTAAGTTCATGTATCTACTTTCACTCAAAAATGAGGGCTTTCGAACTATGAAACTGACAGAACAATCACATTTGCAAATCAAATTGCCTTCTTTTTAAACATAGATACCACTCAAAATATATTGGGCGCGCGCACACACACACATGATTCACTCACCATGTGATGCTGAACAAGATAGCGAATGGTGTCTCGAACACCAGAAGAAATCAAATTGGATGTAAAACCCAGAAAAACCTTGCACCTCATGGACTCTCTGTATGCCGGGTTTCTCTCCTCTTCGCCGCAGTCCTCCGTCAAAGACTCGTCGGAAAGCCTCCAGTCTAGCTTCAAACCCCCAATCAAAAACCCAAAAGTCCAAACATAAATAACATACATAATTTGAAAAAAAAAAAAAATCAAAAAAATTGGGGGTTTTGGAAATCGAACCCACCATTTGATTGACAACTTCAATGGCATCGCCGAGATTGGTGGCTTGAAACCCAGTTGAGACCATGGATTTAAGAAGCTCAGAATAGTTGACGCCTCGGTTGAAATCATAGCCTTGGATCTTAATACAAGATCCTTCGAGAGTCTCTGATTCTTTGAAAACTACTGAGCGTACGGAATCCAAAAGACGTTCTTCCATGTCTTCTTCCCCCATTGTTCTGCAACAACAAAAAAATGGAGCTTTTTGGCTACCGCAACAACCACAAGAGGGAACCCAGAAAAATTCAATTCAATTCAATGAAAAGGAAGAACTTTATAGTAGAAATACATGGTGAAATACTAGAAGACTAAAAGATTACAGAGGAATGAATTTATGTTATGTTGGAAGTAATCTTTATCACAAAAAAAGGTAACCCCTTACCTGGAATTGTCAAAAAAATTTCCCCCGACACAAACTTCTTCTCCACAAAGGGGGGTACTGCCGCCGCCCAAGCCCGGAGAAGAAGGTCAGTCTTCAGTCTTCACCGATTGCGGTGGCGACCAGGAGCCCTAATTGTGTGTTTGGTTTTCTGTTCAAATAATTTTTTGAAAAAATTAAAAAAAATAAAACAAATTAAAATAACCAAAGTTTGTTTGCTGACATTTATGCTTTTTCTATTTATATTTATATTTTTGAAAACTACAAGTAAAAACTCGTTTGTTTCTATTTTGTGTTTTTAAAAGAAAAAATTACACATAAATCTCATTTTGAGAATGTTAGTTCATTTAACTTTATGTGTTTTTTAATAAATCAAATATTTTTTTTTATTTTTGGTAAGTGTTATTTGATTTGGTTTAATAATATTAGGTCATGTTTGTTTGGGCGGACTGGATTAGCATTCTCATGACTAATAGTCCTAGGACTACGAATATGTTGGATTATGAATCCTATCTTAACTAATAGTCAAGTTTAAAATAATTAGTCCGTACTTCAATTGTTTAACCAAACATTGGATTAATAATTTTATTGGACTATTAATCCAATCCCAAGCTCATGTCCACCCAAACAAACATGACCTTAGAGTTTACTTGTATACCCTTTGGTTGAGATTTGATTTTGATATTTGTTTGGGTTGTGGGTAAGATGTGAGGTAACATTTTTATAGACTTTGTTTGGTTTGTTTTTCAAAAAAAAAAAAATAGGAAAAATTTTCTATAAACAAATTTTCAAGAATAATCAAACTAAACAATTTTTTCTAAAAAAAATTTTAATTTTTATTTGGTTACCTACTTTCCAGAGTTACTCTCTTTCTCGTACACATCAAATCAATTACTTTTTTTAAAACTCTCTCTCCAAAATAATTTTCTAAAACCATTTCTGAAAAAAGGTAAACCAAACAAGTTTTCGTTCTTTTTATCCCAAAATCTACTCTACAAATACAAACCAAACAAGGTCATTTTAGGGATTTGGTGGAGTGATGAGGGGATTGTGATGTTACTGAAGTGGTGTATTGTTATTAATGTTCAACCCATCAGCAACATCCCCACCCTGTTCCTAAATCACAATTGAATCAAACATTCACATGCACCTTACATCTACCATGTTTGCATAATTCTGAACAACTACCCAAACAACATCAACACAATCCACATGAAGTTCTCGCGCCTGTACTCACTAACAGCCACACACCCCAAAATCACATTACTCACACACTCGCACCATAACATATCAAGCAACTACATTACTTGAACATCTCAAAACATAACATTAACTTGAAGCACATTTTTCCCCAGCAAATGTTGTCGTAACAGCACAAACACACATCCAAATAGCATTTTATGCAGCCAGTAAACACAACATAATAACACTTTGTCCATCAAAAATCAAACAACTTCTATTTTCGCTTTCAGCATAAACAACATCATTACAAACATACGGAAATCACAATTTCAAACCACAATACGACTTACAAATCCAATCACTGACGAAGTTAGTTCAACATCATACATTCACATGCCTACTGCCATCGTAGAATGAGGTCAAAGCATTGACGATGTTTGTTCATCGATGTTACGGTCTCACTGACTATTAGAGTTCAAGGATCCTCAGTTCTCATGGCGAATCGTTTATGCAAATCTTACCAACGCATACGCTTTTTTCGATTTCTAGGGTTTCTGTGGCTCCTGTGCTATGTTAATGTTAGATTGAATATTCGAGGGTCAATACTACCAAATGTGAAAATTCAATCACCCCGGTTGAGGATGCCAATCACTAACGTTGGAATACTAACCCAGAATCTTCCATAATATCTTAACCGTTTTATTCGGGACGAAGGGAAAACATAAAAAAGACGATAGTAAGCTTTTGGGTATTTTGGTCACTACAACATTACTAAAATCTAATATTTACCCTCTACCAACAAAAGGTCATGAGTTAATTAAATGGGTATATACATAATTAACGTTCAAACAGGATTTATCAGTCTACAAAATAAAATGTATGACCAAATGGTTCAACCCATTAACATTTTGGAACTTATTAGTGCTTTGCCCTTTTTAAAAAGTTATAAATAGAAATTTATTAAGGTTTTGTTTGACGTTGGCTAATATAGTCAATTTTTTTGTATTCAGATTTTTTTAGCCTGGTTTTTTCAACCTCGTTTGGTTTAGATATTTTGACTTTTGTGAGAAAAAAAATGTAATGATTATGAGTTTGATGAGATATTTTGTCTTATTAACTTGTTTTATCATTTTGTATTTTTTTAACTCCAAAATGATAGCCAAATTAGGGCTAAATTTTGTAAACACAAAAAAGTGAGTTTCGTTTGTTTTTTTTTTTTTTTTCATTTCTTCTTCTTTCTCTCACTATTTTCGACTATCACCTATTTCTCTCTGGTCTTGATCTATTTCATCCCCTCCTCAACTTTATTTATTAAATATATATATATATATATATAATAGAACTCGTGTTATGCATGTATAAAAATAATAAATTTAATTATAATTTTTTAAATAAAAATTGGAGTGATTTTTTATTTATGTTTCAACGTTACACTAACAACATGATTTATGTAGATTATTTTATATGTTTTTAAACAATTTTTTTTTTAATTTATTAATGTAATAAAAAAATTATTTTGTAAAAATAAATATTGCATTTTAATATAAACATTTGAAAGTAGTGTTAATGTGTTTATAACTTGCAAACATATTCTATACATTCAAAATTCATCTAAAATTTTAAATTTAAGCTAGTAAGAGCATCCACGCCAATCTCTTCAAATTTGTAGTCAAATTATAACTTCTATTTTGCTATTTTAACTAGTCACCTTTTTAGTACTCACTGCATCAAATTCTTTATTCTAACTCAATCCTATTAAAATATTATTTTCTTATTGTATTTGTTATTCTTTTTTTTTATTTTATTAAATTGATGAGCTGTCAGCCAAACAATTCTTAAAAAAAAAATAAAATAACTAAATTGCCGTTGACCGGTCAGACTTCCCGGCGGACATCTGATAACACTTAATCCGCTTGTTGTAACGATGAACAGTACCTCACTTCATCAAGTGAGACACTGTAGCGTTGGCAAAATGAATGAACGCTATACCGAGTCTGATGGAGCACATATTCTTGACTTTTGCTCTCTATAATGGCTTCAAAGCCATTGTTGAAGCCATTGTAGAGAGGCTGATACTGATGCTCTAAGATGTTTAGCACTAAATGTTTAAAGTACTTTGAACATGAGTTTTATATTAAATCTTAATAAAAAAAATTATCATTCTTAATTTAATATTAAACAAATTAAGTACTATTAATTACAAATTGTAAAAAAAAAAAAATAGCATTATAATTTATTACTTGAATTTTAGTTATTTATTTTTATTAAATATATTCAAGTGTAATCAACCTAAAATTTTTGTTTTTTCAATTACGAAAATTGTAGTGAACTATGTATTCACAACTAATTTTGATAGAATATTTTTACCTTATTAGTATACTATTAAATTAACTTAAGCTTATTCGTGATATTACACTATGTTTAGGATATAACATATTTTTGATTGGCTTTCTTTAAAAGTGGACGTCTTAATTAATATAAACTCGATTTCATTTATGAAAAAGGTAAATTTTTTTATTATTTAATCATAAGTAAAATAATATAATAGTTTAAGTTGTCATGAAGAATGTGTTAAACATAATGTTAACTAATGAAATTGATAAATTTAAAAATATAAATCAAATATTTCATCAATCATACTAAAACATTTATGTTGAGTACAATTACATTAAAATAATAAAGTAATTTTGAAATTTTATTTCTTTGTTATTTATAATAAAATCATATTGTGCTATAGACAATTTTTTTTCATTAAATTAAAACTCGTTTACGAACTTACTCCACAATTTTTATATGTTCGTGCATGGATTTTAATTTTTTATTCTTAAATTTAACCTTTTCATAATTAAAAAAAAAATTCTAAAACCCTTGTCATAACAAAAAAATTAAATTTCAAATATATTATCATTCCATTACTTTAGTATAATGTCATTTTACTTGTAAGCTTGGTATTGAGTAACCTAATTATGATTAATTTAATACAACTCATATTTTTATTGTAACATTTAAGAATAAGAACTTTTTTTTTGGGTAAAAATTTTGGTTTAAAATTTATTATGAGTGGTGTGGGCTCATGGCTAGCAATCACAATATTTTTTGGAATCTTGATATCTTAATTTTGATTTTATAATATGTTATTTCAAATTCTTTGCAGTTTTCATAAATAAACTAATTTTCTGAATGTATTTAGCTCAAGAGTTGATTCAGCTAAGAGAAGCTAGAATAATTATAAAGATATTATTTTAAGGGCTCTCCTCCCAAAAGTCCAAATTTGAATGGTCTTTGTTCAAACAGCAATGTTAGGTATCATGAAAAGTCTTTCATGAAAATGATCATGAAAGATTTGTGACCTTTGGATCACACTTAGAATAAAGCACCACATACTAGTCACGGTAATCTAAGGGTTACAAATCTTTCATGATCCCCAACATTTCTCTTGTTCAAACGTCCAAACTCAAAAATATGTTGTCCATAAAGACATGATGAGACGAAATGACCAAATTACCCACATAAATTTATAAATCCCGCTCTCTCATCAGTCCCATTTCCCAAACCTATTCATCTCTCTCTTTGTCTCTCTCTTGCACCATCGTCGTAGCCTCTTTGTCGTCGCTGTTTCGCTATCTCCGCCACCTCTCAACCGTTGCCTTCACCAACCAATGCGTCGTCAATAGCCTCGTCTCCTCTGCCATCCGGCTCCACAACAGTGACTTCGAGCCCTCGAATTCTCCATCACCGCTATCGTCCTTAACCACCCCATCGCCGCCGTCTCCCGTATATATATGGATGTATATATATCATGACCACATTTTCTCTCTCACTACCAGATCTAGAACCATGAAACCACAGAAATCGACTTACAATCTACGCATCGATGGTGGTCTTGATGGTTCGAAGCTTTTGGACAAAGAAAATGAAAATCTGGACGACGAAGAAGCAGATATGGTTGGTGGAGATAAAGATCTAGCCAGCAAAAATAGAGATGATGATGATGATAGTTGGCGAATGTGTCGTTGGCGATGTGGTTTCCGACTCCCATGCCTTTGGCGAAAAAGTAGCCTTTAATCACCAGCTTGTGAGAGGTGTTCACTGTCTCCGTCACTGACCGCGAGTAGGGCGTCCAGTGCAGTTCGGATAGTTTGAAAGTAAAATTATAAATTGAATGGCGAATTAATAGATCGACGGATTAACAAATTGCGATTTGAGCGACTTTGAGCGAATTGACAGATTAAAGAATATTCTAACCAATTATCAAGCTTTTGCATAATATATAATACTAATCTGCATAATATTTTTCATATATATAATACAAACTAATTTTACATAATATTTTTCATATATATAACTACTAATTTGTAATAAATTTTATATATTAAATATATTTCACACTCATTTTTACTTTGATATTTCATTATAGGTTAAAAAATATATATGTATTAACTATAGCGGAGCGGAGCGGTTTCGAAGGTTGATTATAAATTTTAAAGTTTAAACCGCAAGTAGCAGATAGAGCGGCGCAGATTGATACGGTGTAGATTGATGCGGATATGTGTGGTTTTAGCAGATTGAGCGATATTTTATACAGCCCTAACCGTAACCATTGCATCGGAAAGAAAAACTAGAGTTTTTTCGGTGATGGTGAGGACATGGTTGTTACGTGTGAGAACAGTGCCAGCCCTGGGCATTGGCCAAGAAGACCATGGCCTAGGCCCCTTAAAATAGACCTAAAAAATGGGACCCTTTTATTATAGTATAGTGTAATATATTAGGTATATTTTAAGTTTAAAAAAAAATTAAATAGAAAATACAAATTAACTTAAAATAAATTGACCCATTAAAAAATTAAAAGGCCCATTCAAAAAAATTAACATTGTAATCCACTAAAAATAGACCCAAAAAAGGGTCCTCCTATTATAGTTTATTGTAATATATTAGGTATATTTTAAATCTAAAAAAAAAATTAAGGAAGACCCAAACTAACTTAAAATAAATTGACCTCTTAAAAAATTGAAAGGCCCATTTAAAATAATTAGCATTGTTATTCATTGAAAATGATTTTGCAAAAAAATAGATTATGCAAGTATGATTAATTTATTTGCTTCTAAAAATGCAAAAAAAGCGAGGATCAAACGACACTTATTAATTATTGTAATATAATACTAAGTATTTTTTGTAATTTTGACACAAATTTTGTCTTTTATCTTCATTTTTTTTTTCATTTTTTTTTCATTCAGTGAAAAAAAAAATGTGAAAGGTCTCAAAAATTTATTAGTTGATTATTGGTTTTGGGCCCTAGAAATCTCAGGGCCGAGCCAGTGTGAGAATTAAGTTTTTCTCTATGCCTTGGCTTTCTATCATAATGTTAGGGATGAGGGTTTCATGGAATGAAATTGAGTAAACACATGAACAACAAAATATAGAGAAAAAGACCTTGAGGGGTTTTTGGAGGTTTGATTTGGGGAATTGAAATTGAAAGAAAATTGTGGTCCAATTAGTTGTTAATGATGATGATGGTGATGTTGAAGATATAGATCTGGTTATTTTATTTTACTTTATTTTATTTTATTTTTGATGATGGTAATGAAACATAATGCAACAGATAAGGGGAGTGAGAGAAAAGAAAGATCTGAACAGATAAAATTTGATTTGGCTTGGTATTTCAACAAATAGAAATCAAAATTGAATAGAGATTTTTTTTCAACAGATAGAAAGAGAAAATAAAAGTGAAGAGAGACACAGAGACATAGAGAGAGAGAGATAGAGAGAGAAACATATAGAAAAAGAAAAGAGAACTAGATGGAGACATATATAGAGAGAACAAAACCCACAAATTTTGAACAGATATAGACAGAAACCACAAAATTTGTACAGGTAGGGTAAAAAAATTGAATAGATAAAGGCAAAAAATTGAACAGATAAGAAAAAATTGAACAAATAAATATAAATTTGAACAAATAGAAAATAATTTGAACAGATAGTCAACAAAAAGTCAATAGATAAATTAAGAGATAAAATTAAAAACAAATTGTCCTCCAAAAACATGAAAGAACTTCTCATCAAACTATTTCACAAAGGGTGAACTTCTCAAAAATATATATATATATATATATATATTCGCTGAACCTAATGTCTTATGCATTCCTTAGATTGGATTTATTGTCAATTTACTCTTATTTTAATCAATAATTCTATTCATTATTTTGAATTTTTATGAATGAGTTTAATTTGACTGGTTTATGGTCATTTTGAAACTCCTTAAAATCTAAGAGTGAATTATAATTATAATTTAGATTGAATTTATCACCAATTTAATCGTATTTTAATCAATAATTCTATTCATTATGTTAAATTTTTATAAATGCATTTAATTTGACTAGTTTAATTATAATTTAATATTAATAAATTTATGCACATGTTTCAATTCATGCTACCATTTTTGCTTCAATCGAATGAGAATTTTGTATGAATATCTTCTATTTGTAACATGGGTTTATAAATTAAATTGAAGAGGTTTAATGCTAGCAAAATTTATCCTAAATTTCTGCTATACATATTATTCTTTATAGCAAAAATCAAGGATTAAAAGACTTTTTTTTTTTTAATTTTTTTTTTTACAAACTCAAAAAATGAAAAACATTGTTTACGTTTATGCATAATATTTTTCATAATAAGAGTTTATTTGCAAAAAAAATTAAAACGAAATATTTATGTTGGCTTTTTGGCTTTCGAAAGTTATTATTGTAATTGCGAGCGTGACAGTAAGGATCAATCAGTCCTTACAGAAAATTTAACTGCCAACAAATTATCAGACGATTGTGTTTTAGTTTTCTCAGTCTCAATGAAGAGGACTTTTACTAGTGGCTTGATTTAGGAGAATTAAGCAAAATATCAATCAAATAAAGAACAACTGAAGCATTTCATTAGAATGAAAAACTTACAACGATTCAAACTCAGCCTCGTAGAGATTTACAGTGACAATCTACTTGAAACTACTCTTATGAATAAAGTGCAGTGCAGAATTTAAAGTACTGGAATGTGAAGAACAGGAAACGTAAAACTAAGAAAAGTATAATAAGATTGGTTTTTTGGATCTGAGTCTGGGGACTTTTCTGGGGCCTTCTCTGCTATTTATACTGCTTAAGGATGACTATCAAACTGTATTTCCAACCGTCGAACTACTCCTCCATGATCGCTGATCATGTTGCCTCAAGATTAGCTCCATTACGTCATCACTTGCAGTTAGGCTTCCCTCCTAAATTTGAATTCAAATGTGAGTAACCGATAATGCCACATCACTTTGTATCTCTCTGCTGATCCACTGCTACTCAGATCTCGTAACAACCAATATTAACTGGCATGTGTACGATCAAGATCGAAGATTTGAATAGTCTTTCCATACTACCCTTACTTTTCCATGCGTCGAATTGTAATTGGCTTGTACAAAATATGTAGCCAACATTACCCCCCGCACTAATATACCCAATACTTGGTGATATTAGTAGATCAAGATCTTTTTCCCACGTCTTAGAACGTGCATGGGTTTTGCATTTTCCCAGAAATGCAACTGTCATTTACTATCTGCATTAAACTCTCCTTCAATCTTTTGAACACCCCCACCACCTTAGTATTCGAACAGACTGATACATTTTATGGCCAAATCAATTTTCTCCGCCAATGATCGAACACACCAAGAGTCATATGACGATGCTGTTCCTCCTACAAAGAACCTCCATGCATTAATTAGCCACCTTTACCCACTTTTCTATATTCAGGTCATGGATGTCTTTGCAAATTATCAACCCTTGGACTTCGAACATATTGCCCTTAATCCTTCGATTCAGAAACTCACAAATATGGACATGGGAAGTTCTTCTTCTGACTCACCCTTGGACTATGAACAAACCGCTCTCAATCCTTTGATTCAGAAAGTTACAATTATGGACATGGGAAGTTCTTCTTCACAACCCTTTGCATGGGACAAGGCTGCGATTTCTTCCTTTTCTAGGGCCCGACTGGACAAGCTGGTCAAAACCTGAGGCCTGTGATTTGAGGGAACGAATCAACCATCACTTTGTCGAATTTACTGACCCTTTAGAGTTCCCTTCTTATGCGCGAAGCTCGATGGTTTATCCCTACGTGCCCATTGACCATCGACGTAGTTTAGAGGAGAATCTGCTTATGGCATGGTATACATCCTCTATACCTACAAAGATAGTGCACGCCGCCCGACGCTTAGAAGAGACACAAGGGTACAATCCATCATTCTTAGCCCAGAAGGCAAAGATTTGTTCTTCTGATTGGCTCGATTATATTAATGCCCTTGTTCCTTCTACCCTTATTCCATCTCCTGAAATAGAAGCATCCACACCTTCCCCTCCGCTAAATCCTTACTGGATAGAGAGATTAAGGCTTGCCCTTTCCGCAGATAAGATCTTTCCACCCTATAAGCCTCCACCTTCCCCTACTCGAGCTGAGCGGAAGCAAGCTCAACTTCTGCTCGCGGCTTTTTCTCACTTGTCATTCAATGTTCTTGAGGACGAAGTCCCTTTCAAGAACCTTCGATGGGCTTGTGATATTTTGACTAGGGGTCATGTCCTCAATCCCCTCGCCCAAGTAGAGCTTCACATGTTTTTGGACCAACTTCAATTGCTTCTCCACTGGCATCGAACCTCTATGGTCACCACACAATCTTTAGACCAACTTTCGTCCCTTCGAATTCATGCCCAAAACGAAGCAGAGAACTTCATTGAAAAATGATTTCAAGAATAAAGATTCTACGTACTGGGATGACTTAGAGATAGACAAATTGGAACAAGGATTGAGAGAAACAGCATTCGAAATAAAGGTTGAAGAGCTCTTTTACGAAGTGAGAGCACATCAACTCATGCAGCCAATGTTAGAAGAAATAGAGGATAGAATAAAGAAAGAACAGAAATTCATTGATCATTGTTGGACTAAATTTCATGATCTTGTTATTTATTCCATTCCCTATTTTTATGAGCTTCAGTTTGTACCCAAATAGGGCCATTCGATGTAATTGCTTTGGTTTCTAATACCACTAAGACTTTTTCTTTGTTTGGTATGGTTTGATCTTATCTCCATTTGTCTTTTAAAAGCAAATTCAAAGCTTCGAATTGAACAAGCTTATCCTTCGAACTTGGACTCGATTGTTTTAAATGAAACACTAAAAGAACCAACAATGAACCTATCCAATTTATGGAATATAATTAACAATTTTGTTGATTTTTTTTATTTAAAATTGGTGCTTCGAATTTAACAATCTTACCCCTTAAAGCTTGTTTCGATCATAACCAACATATGGTCATGGTCAGTATGATCAATCAGTTTTAAATTGACCATTTTTCCTTAGAATAACAGTCCATACTTTCAAAAAATATGAAAGCTCCTTTTTAGGGCTGCACTGTTTTAGTCTAGAAAGAGAATCTTTCTTAAATACAAACCAATTATTGGTTCTGATGTTTCGAGCAGCAATTCCCACCCTTAAAGGATCTCAAGTCTTGCTTCGAAGGACATTACTTTCCTTGAGAAACCTAAAACAGGTCTTTAATTTCTTCGAAGAAAACTAATACTTGAACACTCTTTCATCCATGAGTATGAAATGTACTTCGAAGCTGGCTTTTTAGCTTCGAAGTCATTTGTTATTTGATTTTTGGCGCCAAAATTTGGTTTCGAAGCCAAATACTTATTTCGAAGCTGGCTTCAACATCTGGAATGTGTTTTCCCTCTAAAGTATCAATATTGGAGGAAGCTCAGTACTTAACGAATTACGCGACATGTCTTCCGGACACAAAGGTTTTTCTTTTAAAACCCTTTTTATTTCGTGCTCTGAAATCATTCGCTCGCTCAATACACAAACCCTTTACCTCTACCGATCTTTCACTTCTCTCTACTTCCCTTCTCAGCTTCATCCTCTGAAAAAGTGTTCTATCAATGGCTTCTTCTTCATTGAAAGTGCCAGTCATAGAGCGTGCGAGCCCATCTGTAACCCTGAAGAGGATCATCGATGTAGAATGTGAGAAGTACAAGGTTAGGGAGAAAAGTGTCATCGATGGACGCATCTTCATCCATCGTCGTCATGAGCAACAAGACTATGTGCTTGGGCCAATATTCAAGAAGATTCTTACTGAGCTTTCAGCTCTATATCCTCGTCTAGAAGACCATTGTCTTCTTTACGAAGGTGGCCTTGACTGGAGGAACTGAAAGTCGAATCGCCCCCACCGATGTTGGCCCATAGTGAGACCAGAGTGGCAAGAATGGTATGATCGAGTTGTCCCTAATAGGACTCTGGACCTTCAAGAACTCTGCCTTCTAGATGCCCTCCGATTATCCAGGCTAACTATTCCTGAAGACCCTTTCTTGATTCTCGCTGCTCTGTGCTTTTGGAACTCTGTTTTTAATTTCTTCCAATTTAGATGTGGGATGATGGCCCCTACTGTCCTTGACATTTTCCATCTTTTAGGATTATCTCCCATTGGAACCTCCATTGGACCAGATTATCCTGACCTAGCAGTCTCCTTTTCCCTCCATTCTCTTAACTCATCCTATAGTGACTTTATCAAGGCTGAGAATAGAAGAGAGGGTCCAGTGACCGATAGAGAATTCTTTTCTTTCTTATTATATTGGCTTTGAAAATTCTTTTTCTGCACTTCCTCTCAAAGAATCATGCCCAAATTTGCCCCTCTTGCCAAAGCCTTTGTTTTACAGAAGATGGTGGCTTTAGCTCCATACGTTCTAGGTCACGTATATAGAGCTTGTTCTCTTTTCTATGAGAAACCCTTAGATGCCAATCAAGGGGGGCCATTCTGGATTCTTCAGCTTTGACTTTTTACTTATTTCACCGAGTTACAATCCAAATGCCTTAAATTTTTTGAACCCAACCCTCCTACCCATGGCATGAGGCTAGCTAATGCTTCACTTTATCCTTCTACTTTTGCTTTTTACTTCTCTTTCTTCCACCAACTTCCAGTTTCTCCTCCTTCTTACTGCTTCCGTCCTTTCGAACCCATCACCATTGGCCCACTTTGGTTGAAGAATTTCTTAAGTGATAGGCTATGTGTTTCACCTGCTCATAAAGACATATGGGCCTCTATTTTAATCCCTAGAGAATTGTTCATTGGGACCTTGAACCCCAGAGCTTATAAATGCATTGCTGAGCCCTACTGTCCTGCTCAATTTGCTAGACAATTTGGCTTCTCATAAGGGGTCTCAATACCCCTCTGCAGTAACACCAATTTAAGTCTTACCACTAGGGATTTGAAACTTCGACGGTCCAGACTAGAAGAAGCAACTTCTAAGTTTATACAAGACTTGATCGATTTTGAGTATATCCCTTTTCTTCCTCAAGGTAACATGTTGAAGAGGTACCACAACTGGTGGGCGACCAATATGGAAGTATACCTGGTCATTTCTCCTCAAGACCTACTGATGGTGTTGGATGTGCCCAAGCCCAAAGGGGCTGGAATTGTTACTTCTTCCACTGCCCTTACCACTCAGATTCCTGTGCCTGCTACTACACAGTCTGCTCCTGCTGCCTCAACTCCTCCTAGAATTACCCGAGCTGCCTCGAAGAAAGGTATACACCCTTGTTTCTTCTCCTTTTGCCTTCTTTATAATGCTCTTAGCCTTATCTTTAGTTCTTCTTTTGTGAAGGTGGTGCGGATGCCTCACAGGGAGATTCTCCTCAGAAGACTCAGGCTCTAAATCTTCTCAAAAGCAAACGACAACAAAAGAAAAGGAAGCTTTTACTTGAGCCTGAAAATGAGGTACCTAAGGTTCAAGAAAAAGAAGAAGAAGAAGAAAATCAAGAGCAAGAGTCACCCCTGAAAAGAAGGAAAAGAGTGACTGTCCCTTCTTCTAACTTGATTCAAGATGAGACAACAATACAGAGAAAAAAGAAAAGAAAGATAACTATCTCTCCTTCTGATTTTGCCGAAGATCCTGTATATGAGGCAGCTGCCAAAGCAGTAGAGCAGGAACACTCTAAGGCCATAATCGTTTTCGAGAGAGCTGAGAAGAGACGGCAGCAACAATTTCTAAGAGATGAAGTTGTTGCTGCTGCTGCTGATGCATTACAAAGGGAAACTGCAAGAAGGCAGCAAATTGCCGAACATTACTTCCTTTGTAGCTCTCCTATTATTGCCAATACTTCTTAAACAAATAATTTCTTTTATGCTTCTGTTGTTTTTTCTTGTCAAATTTTGGTATTGAAACTTGACATTACATTACATTTCTTCTTCCTTTCGCAGCAACAACTACTGAGTCTATTCCTCCAATGGGGACTCCCTCAGTTTCAGTTGAGGTTGATCATCTATAGAACGTGAGGACTATTCAAATCATCCTTCCACTTCCTAAGCCTGCATTTGATGTACCCTCCTTGAGACCAATCATTCCTAAATTTCTTTCTTTTGGGTTGGCTTCATATCTTCCCCATCTGACCTTTGACCCACCTCAATTCGGTTCTCTTTCGAACCTTGCTCTTCTTCATTCTTCCAAGGAAATTCCAACTGTTACTCCATCTCTGATGGCAGTTGATTCTCCTATAAAGGGTACTGGCAGCTCTCCAATTCATGGTTTATTACCTCTGCCTACTTCCAGCCCTTTTTCTCTTGACCTATTGGTGGCTAGGACCATAGAGACTGCTAAAGATGTTCCACCTATTTCTCCTATCCCCATGCAGTCCTCTGTGCCTTCTACCACTACCCTTTCTGCACCCCTCATGTCCACGGTTGAGGTAGATATCTTTGAAGCGAGACTAGCCAGTTTCTTTGGCATGCCCTCTACCTCTCCAATAACCAATGATGAAGCTGAGCCATTAGTTTTGGCTGACTCTTTACTAGAAATTTTTCAGAGTCCTTCTTCCAGTAGTAAGCCTTCTACACCTCTGATAGATTTGAACAACTGCCTAGAACTATTGACATCTTTTTCAAGGATTCCTTTCGAGGCCCTAGAGAGACCTATAGTAAGGAATGGCTTCCTTCAGTGCTGCAAAATTGTTGAGCAATTCGGCATGTCTGTCTCAAGTCATCTATCTTAGGCAGCAGCTACTATTGACTTCTACATCAATATTTGTTGTGCTGTCAAGGCTGCAGAGGAGAAATTGGTCAGAGATCAGGACTTTGTTTTAACAGTACATGCTGAGATATCAGAGCTGAAGGGACAACATTCCTCTGTCTCCCAATTTCGCATTCAACTACTGGATAGGAAGGCTCAACTTGAGGAGGAGTTATCTGTAGTTAACCAGGCTTTAGCCCGAGCTGATACCAAGTTGCTGATCACCAACCAAGGACTGGCCGATCGAAAGCAAGAAATGACTGCAGCCATTCAATTGTTTTCATCTTTTAAAACTAGAACATCTGTTGTAAAAGAACAACTGAGGCATTGTAATGATTTTTGGGCCAATTTTATGGCAGAATATATTCAACTCTTTATAAAAAATAAATTCTTATTTATCATTTGAGTATTTTTGTGTTCTTATACTTGGCATTTATTTTTCTCCTTGTGTTTTCCATATAGTTGGAAAATAAGGTTTTAAATATCTGCCATTAATTTTTTTGGGATGTACATATCCATTCAAATTTCTCAAATGGTATGCTCCAAAAGGAAGGACTCTATGGACTTGGTATGGCCCCTCCCAGTTAGGTGACCATTTGCCAAACTTATGGCTTTTAACCCCTATTGGGAGTATGGTTTTCCACACCAAATCATCTTCATCAAAGCCAATGTGTTTGACTTTCTTATTGTAATTTTTGACTGCTTTCTTCTTTTGAAAGAGAATGCTATTTAATGCCAAAATTCTGGCTTCATCTACTCCTTCTAATTCCAAGCACATACTCTGATGGTATTGCTCAGGATCTAGCTGGTCTTGGCATCTTACCCTAAAAAACATTAATTTCCACAGGTAATACAGCATCATGCCCATACACCAAGGCATAAGGAGTAACTCCTGTGCTTGACCTTGGGAAAGTTTTATAAGCCCATAATACATCTAACAATAAGTTATGTCAATTCCTAGGATTGTCTTCCACAACCTTTGTATTCCTTTCTTCAAGGACTTATTGGATGATTCAGCCTGGCCGTTGGCTTGTACATAATAGGGGGTGGAATTAACAAGGTTAATTCCAAACTCTGCCACAAAAGACCTCACCATTTTCCCATCAAACACAGCCCCATTATCAACAGTTATAGTTTGTGGGATGCCAAACCTATGGATTAAATCCTTGATGAATCCAATGACCTCAGTTTGGTCTACAGCCTTGTATGGCTTAGCTTCGACCCACTTGGTGAAGTAATCAGTAGCCACTAAAATGAAGCAATGATGCTCCAAAGATGGTGGGTGTATTTTTCCCATCTTATCCATGGCCCATCCTCTGAATGGCCAAGGCTTTACTACTGCATGCAGGTCAGTTATGGGCACATGCCTTATTGTGCCATGCTTTTGACATGCCTGGCAACCCTTTGCATATTCTATGCAGTCTTTAAGAATAGTTGGCCAATAGTAGGAATGCCTTCGAAGCAGCCATCTCATTTTCACACTAGGCTGATGAGCACCACAGATGCCTTCATGAACCTCAGTCACAGCTGTTAATGCTTCTTTTGGGCCTAAACATTCCAGCAATAGACCATCTCCCCCCTTTTTGTAGAGAGCATTGTTATATATGATGTATTGTATAGATTGCAATTTAATTTTTCTACTGGCCTTGGAGGATGGGCCAGCCAAGTACTGCATTATTGGATGCCTCCAATCTTGTTCCTACAAGTCATTATGATTGACTTCCAGTACCACATTCCTTTTATTTAAGAGTGGTATAGATTTCTGGTATGTTATTTGGCTTATGTCCCTTCGAGTATTATCTCTCCTCTTGAAATTCGAAACTTTCTGAGCCACATCATTAGCTCGATTATTCAAGAATCTTGGGACATGAGTTACATTTGCTATTTGAAATTGAGAAAGCAGATGTAATGCAACAACATAGTATGGCAACATGCTTATACTTTAACATTTGAAAATCTCTTTCACTTGGTTAACCACAAATTGAGAATCTCCAAATATGTCAACTGCATGTACTTGTAATCCAATAAGAATTTTCAATCCCACTATCAAGGCTTCATATTCAGCTTGATTATTAGAACAAGTAGTTTCATCCACTCTTAAACCATGTGTGGTTTCTATTCCTTGTGGTGACTTAATCACTATACCAATTCCAGTTAGGCCATTGGCTTTCGATCCATTGAACCACATTTGCCACAGCTCAACACTAGCCATACCATGTTCCATTATCTCTTGGCTCTCTGTTTGAGATGGATGGTCTACCAAAAAATTAACTAAAACTTGTCCTTTCACTGCCTTTTGGGAAACATATTCTAAATGAAATTCTGACAAAGCTAATACCCATTTGTCAGTTCTTCCCCTCAACATAGGTCTAGATAACATATACTTAACCAAATCTGTGGTTGCAATTACCAAGATAGTTATAGGCAAAAGATAATATCTTAATTTCATTGCAGCAAAATAAAATGCAAGGCAAAGCTTTTCTACAGCTGAATATTTACATTCACAAGAATTTAAAAACCTACTAAGGTAATAAACAGCTTGCTCCTTACCTTCTTCATTGTCTTGGGCTAAGAAAACTCCCAATGAATCTTCTGCTGCAGCTGTATATAACTTCAAAGGCTTATCGCCCTTTGGTGGCATTAGCACTGGAGGGTTGGCCAAGTAGGCTTTGATTCCTTCGAAAGCAATTTGATGCTCTGCTGTCCATACAAATTCCTCTTTATCTCTTAACCTTAACAAGGAAGAACATACTTTAGTTTTTCCTGCAGTGTTAGAAATGAATCTTCGAAGAAAATTAACCTGTCCAAGGAACTTTTGTGATTCCTTCTTACCTGATGGGGGTCTGGCTTCAATGATGGCTTTGGCTTTGTTCTGGTCAATCTGTATTCCTTTCTTGTGTACTACATAGCCCAAGAAATTTCCAGATGATACGCCAAAAGCACACTTAAGAGGATTGAGTTTCAACTTGAACTTTCTCGTTCTTTCGAAAGCTGCTTCTAAGTGAAACAGGTGCTCCTCCATGGATTGGGACATAACTACAATATCATCAATATAACACTCTAAATACCCTCCAATGAGGTCGTGAAAGATAATGTTCATAGCCCTCTGATATGTAGCCCCAGCATTCTTCAGACCAAATGGCATTTTAACCCATTCGAAGGTGCCAATATTTCCAGGACATCTGAATGCTGTTTTGTGAACATCTTCCTCCGCAATGCAGATTTGGTTATAACCAGTGTGCCCATCCATCATTGATAAAATTTGATGCCCTGTTGAACTGTCTACCAGCAAATCTACTATAGGCATAGGATACTCATCTTTTGGAGTTGCTAGATTTAAGTTTCTAAAATCAATGCATACCCTCATTTTACCATTCTTCTTAATTACAGGCACAATATTAGATAGCCATTCAACATACCTGGCTGTCCTAATAAAGTCTGCCTTGAGTAGTCTAAGAATTTCTTCCTTAACTTTCTGAATCACTTCTGGACCCATTTTTCTTGGTTTTTGCTTGTATGGCTTGAAGTTAGGCATCATAGGGAGCCTATGTTCCACTAATGACCTATCCAATCCTGGTAGTTCATTATAAGACCATGTGAAACAATCTTTATATCTCCTCAGAATAACCAACAATTGGTTCCGGTCAAGAGTATTCAACCAAGCACTTATATAAATGGGTTGTTGTACAGAACCTTCCCCTAAATTTATTTCTTCTAAGGAGTCTTGTATCTGAGAACTTACCGGAGCTCCTTTTTTTGATTCCTTTTGGCTTCGAAGCAATCTCCTTGCTATGTTCTGTTCCCAGGTTCTTTGACTCAACCTCTTTACCCTCCTCTTCATAGACAAAGTCTGTCCACAAGGCTTCTTCTTCTTGTATTTCCTGGACTTTTGTTTCTATGTCCAATGCACAGTATTTATCAAGGGCCAAAACTTTGGATTGTTGATGCTCCTGCTTGTAGCCAATTATCATGGCTTTTTTCTCTTGCTCCTGCACTTTTTGGACTATTGACTTTACATCCAATATTGAAAACTTAATTAAAGCCAAAGACTTGGCTTCTGGTGCTTCATCTTGCTGCCTACAACCACTACAACAAATTTGGGATTTAAAGACGAAACAAATTTGTCCCAAAATGTATATATTTCGTCACCCAAAGTAATTACGACGAACATTTTTCGTCACCCGTTTTGTCACCAAAGGGTCGTCGCTAAAGGGTCTTAGAGACGAAAGAAAAATTCGTCATTGAAAATGATAAATTTATGACGAATTTTTTTGTCTCCAATACACTTTGTTGGGAACATACTTGTAAGTAATTAGCGACAAAATATTTTGTCATTAAAGGAGAAATTAGAGACAAAAGTATTTCGTCATAAATATAAGAAATAGAGACGAAACAATTTTGTCACGTTTAATATAAATGAAGACGAAATTTTTTTGTCAAAGAAGCTACCAATAGAGACAAAAACAAATTCATCATTAAAAATGAAAAATTTGTGACGAATTTTTTTGTCTCCAATACACTCTGTTGGGAACATACTTGTAAGTAATTAGCGACAAAATATTTTGTCATTAAAGGAAGAAATTAGAGACAAAAGTATTTTGTCATAAATATAAGAAATAGAGATGAAATAATTTTGTCACGTTTAATATAAACGAAGACAAAAAAAAATTGTCAAAGAAGCTACCAATAGAGACAAAAACAAATTCATTATTAAAAATGATAAATTTGTGACGAATTTTTTTATCTCCAATACATTCTGTTGGGAACATACTTGGAAGTAATTAGCGACAAAATATTTTGTCATTTAAAGAGAAATTAGAGACAAAAGTATTTTGTCATAAAAATAAAAAATGGAGACAAAATAATTTTGTCACGTTTAATATAAACGAAGACGAAAATTTTTTGTCAAAGAAGCTACCAATAGAGACAAAAATAAATTCATCATTAAAAATAATGAAATAATATCAAAAAAATTCGTCACACATTGAGGGTAATAGTGACAAAATGTGACAATATTTTTTGTCATGACAAATTCATTTAGCGACGAAATAAAGAATTCATGACAAAATTAATCATCCACCTAAGCTAAATAAGAGACAAAAAAAAACCTTCTTTAGGGATGAAAAATTTTGTCAATAATTTCATAATATTTTTTTCCACATTATATACCTATTTTATCAAAATCTAAATTTTAGTTCAACAAATATGACCCTGTTCATGTTGAAACCTGTTGAATATAACAATTCCATCACAACTTAACCTAACCTGTTATCAACACATTTACGAATTAACAAAATGAAGATATCCATTCATCATTACAAATAATTTCATCCTAATACAATAAAATAGTGAAATATCCACAAAATATCCAAAAGTTATAACTTGTTCAATTCCACCAAAAATCCAACAATAACTAGTGCAACTCCAAAAAGTATGTGTATCCTTATCAAACAAAAATGAACATTCAAGCAAATTACATCATTGTTGCACGTCAAAAATGCCACTCTAATCAAATCTGCAAAAAAATAAATTAAAAGTTTTAGTAATTAATCAATTATACAAAAGATTAAAAACATTAGTAACTCATCAATTTACAATTAGATCAATTATACAATTTATCCCTGTAACAGACTTTTTTTGAGATTATGAGAACAAAAAATTAATTTTAAGGCTAATTCACAAATGGTGCATCCCATTAATGTGTCGTAAGTTCATACAACTTATATTGGTCCCTCCCAAGGTGCATCCCATTAATGTGTTATAGCTTACCGCTCAGGTGCTAAAGCTAAGTTATCATCACCACTGGAGAAAGGAAGAAGATCAATGAGTGTGGATGGGGGTTCTGTAGTCAGAATTATAAGCTACATCTTCACGCTATTTGCAAGGGGCAAAAAAGAAAAAAGAGAAAAGAGAAGCACCAGGTTAATATTGCAGAAACAGCAAAATCAAAGCCAATCAACAGTTAGGACTCTCACTGACAAATCTTCTCAATCTAATCCTAGTTGCATAAAGTCTAATAAAAGTTCAATTTCAATATCTGAAATGTTTCACTGCTTTGCCTTTGTATTACCAAGTTAGTAAAAAAAATATATGAAACCATTTGAAACATAAAACAACCATCGTAAGTGAGTGGTAAGTCTCCCAAACACACAACAACACAACTCTCAAATGAGCCATACCAGCAAGCACAACAAGTTAACAATCATCCAAGTAGACAAATTACTACAACTAAAAGAACAACAAGGTTTTTAACACTCAATCCCTGGGATGCAAAAATTGTTTTGAGGAGAGTGATGTTGCCAAAGTTCTATGATGAACTTGTGTTGTAATGTATGACAACATTATTGGAATATTTATTCTAACTAACAACATCAAATTTCCAAGAGCCTTGCAAAATATGTTCTGCCAATGCACATAAACATGAAATTTTAGAACTAATGGAATCAAGACATATTTTACTTCAAAATAAAATAATTTTCTTTTATGTACTTGTGAATCTCCATAGCATAAACAGTTACCCCATCATGAAATTATGTTTGAATTCATCATTATGCACAGAGGGGGGAAATATGGAACTCGGAACTTATGCACGAGTTCAGGCATTTTCCTACTCTATCTCCGACCAAACCAATTTCCAAGGTCCGCTTTTTGTTCCTAATCTGGGATTCAGAAAAGATTAAAAAAAAAAAAAAAAAAAAAAAAAAAAAAAGAAGAAGAAGAAGAAGAAGAAGAAGAAAAGAAAAAAAAAAAACACTTTTATCATTGAGAAAGGTCAGATGCATTATGTTAAAAGCATCCAGATTTAGGGCAAAATTTTCAACCCAAAAAGTAAACCAATCAACTTAGACATTCATACATGAAAAACTAAAGAAAAATCATCAGCTGAGGGAAAACCAATCCTTTTTTTATGGTCATGTCACATGGACAGTGGTAGCACATGGGTAAGACAACCAGTGTGGTTACTTCACCTGGACAGCAAGGACACAATGTTGCAGCAACACAGCCATGTCTAAAAAAAAGCATAAGAAAGGAATAGAAGATGTTTCTTACCTCAATAGAGAGGAACATACTCTTCTAGCTCCCCCCAAATAGGGGCCTATGAGCCCACCTACAGCCCCAGCTGTGGCTGTAGTAGACTGAACCAGATTTTTTTCAGCTTCTGATGGTTTAACCATTACTGGCTAACCAAGAAGAGGCTGGCTAGAGAGTGCTATTGCCATAGGGACTAGCATTGCATCAAAAAATTCAATATAACTGCAAAGAAGCTGCATTAGCATCTAGATGGTACTAAGAAGGGAAATGGACATTGATTAGATGTGAAAATGAATACAATAATAAGATTAACAAATGATACTGCCCAGTCTAAACATATTTTTTTCCTTTTTTGGAGGTGGGTGGGGAATATATTATTAACCACACCATCAAACCCACTAACTTGCAGGGGATACAACAAGCAATAAATGGAATGGACCATTATGACTTATAGAATATACCAGCAGTATACAATTTAATGAACTCGAATCATACAATCAAACACTCTCTAATTGTTATTGATCAAATATCTATTAATGCGTGGAAGCACTAGGGAAAGTAAACAACTTCCACTAATAAATGAAATATGAGACATCAAAGCAAATACCATCCTTCACCAAAAAAAAAATGTCCTTCAGTTTTTTTCCACAATATTCACCCTTAATATTTTAAAATCACTAGAATAATACAAATCCATTAATAGCTACGCAATGTTTAAAACATTTCTCCATTACCGAAACCAAATTTTAACCAATGCAATTTCATGAAGCCCATCCCCAAAACCAAAAAAAATAACTTGGCGAGTTTACATTGTGTGGGGGAGGAGGGTGAAAGAGAAGGGCAGGGGGTCATCATCTATCTTACAAAGCATTGGACTTGGCCTTACTGCAATTTTGTTAGCCCATAATTACTTGTCAATTTAGCATGTAGACTTTTTCAATATGATTAGTGTGCCTTTTGCTCTGTCATCTTCACTTGTTGATAACAGCCTTAGTTGTTAAAAGAAGTGTAGACTTCTATCTTTGACCTCATTACAAGATGACAAACCTCCACTAATGATAGAATTAAAATAGTTATAGCATAATAAAAAATTAAATTCAGATAATTTTTTGGCTATGGAAGGAAAAAATAAGTGATATTGTCCACCTTATGCTTATATATGTATAGTCACTAGTGTAATGGAGTTGTATATTCTACAAAGCAACTAACATTGACCCACCTCCTATAAAGCCCACCAACCATCAACAAAAACTTACCAATTTCAACTTTGATTTACAGACACGTATCATTACCACCCGAAGACCCTCATTCACAATGAAAACCTATATCTACAAAATTCCACCAATAATAATCATAATCATAAATATATACACACAAAAGGGGCATAAATAAGAAAGGCAACGGGGCGGGGCGGGGGTGGGCCGGGGACCACACTCCTCGTCCTCGATCCCCAAAAATGATAAATTCCCCGTCCCCGTCCCCGCCCCCAATCCCCAATGGAGAGCCCATCCCCTCCTCCCTATCCCCGCCCCCGACCCTGAACCTGAAAAATCCCCGAATTGTAGCATATCAGAAATTTTTTTTCCCCAACATATTCCATCCAGCAGCATATTTTCAACATTTTTTCAACATATTTTAAGCATATCCAAATTAAAAAATAGCATATCTGTCAATATATCCTATTCAAGCTCCACACAAAAGATATTCAAATAGCATATTGAAGCTCTACTCAATATCATATCTGTCAACAAATTTTCAAATAGCATATCATTCAAAAAAATCAACATATTCAAATAGCATATATGTCAATAGGGATGGCAATCTGTCAATAGCAATCTGTTATGATACACACATACACACATGGTAGACTAAGGTAGACAGCCAAAGGTAGACAGCCATACACACATACACACTGTTATGATACACATATACACACATACCCCTTTGAACTCAATTTGGAATTAGACAGCCATAGTAGATGCAAACTAAATTCACAACTTCCATCTACACACATGTATTTCAAATAATGAGATAGAAATAAGAATTTGAGGCCACATGTTTTTATATAAAATAGAAAAATTATACAGAATAACTATGTGTTATGATCCCTTTATTTTAAAACCCAAAACTCATTATATTAATCACAATTTATAAATATATTATTGTCATATCATTCAAAAAATAAAAAATCGTACATCACATTTTTCTTGCATTATTTACTATGAATATCATACATGAGAGGTAACTCAATTATTAAGTCGCTTAATCTATCGCCTAAGACTTTCAAAGAAAATCTCAAAGAATCCTCATCTTTAAATGCCCCAATTTTTCAGAGAGTCAAAGAAAATCTCAAAAAATCCTGATTACTTAATAAATTAGAAAAGTTTTAATACTTTCCAATGACAAAATAGAAATATGACTGTTGTGTTCTCTCCGAAAAAACAATAAACAATTAAGAAAGAAGAAATATGAAGAAAAGATAGCACAAATGATTGAAAAGATACATACCAATAATTGTACACAAAGATATGGGCTATAGTGATTGCACTCTAAAATAAAAAAACTAATATTGAAAAAAATGCAGAACCTAAACATTTTTCATATTTTTACTGACCATTCAAATGTTGACATCTCAATTTGTTGACTAAAATCACCAAAATGAGAGGCCCTATTCTGTTATGATTCATGATTTTTCTTCATGTATTGTACACTCAGATATATGAGTATATATATATAAACCCTAGATCAAAATCCCTAAATCGAAAACACTAGATCGACTTTTTGAAAGAACAAAACAGAGATCAATTATTAGTTTAGCGAGAGAGAGAGAGAGAGAGAGAGAAAGAATACCCTTTGAAAATTGGTAGTGAGGGAGGAGTGGTGAGGGAGCGTGAGAAAAGCAGCAGCCACTAGATAGATCCACTCTTTGAAAGAAGAAAACAGAGATCGATATTAGTTTAACGAGCGAGCGAGAACGAGAGAGAGAGAGAGAGAGAGAGCCACCTTTGACAATCAGCGGTGAGGGAGGGAATGGAAAGAGTCGTTCTCTGTCATTCATGAGTAAAAGAGGCGCGAATTTGGGAATCGTATATTTTATATAAAAATCAAATTTAAATATTTTATACAATCACACGTGTGATTAAATATATATATATATATATATATATAATTACGTTTATTTTGAAAGTGTGATTAAAAAGTAATAATGTATATATAATCATACTTTAATTAGAAGGTGTGATTAAAAAATATATAAATAATCACACTTTAATTAGAATGTGTAATTAAAAAATACATATATAATCACACTTATTTAAAAAGTGTGATTAAAAAGTAGTAGTGTATATATAATCACACTTTAATTAGAAGGTGTGATTAAAAAATATATAAATAATCACACTTTAATTAGAATGTGTGATTAAAAAATATATATATATAATCACACTTAATTTAAAAGTGATATAAAAAATAAATATTATCACACTCAATCAAATTAAGTGTGATTAAAATATCAGTCTAATTTTTTTTTACCACACTTCTAATAAAAGTGAGATTTTTTTTTTTGTCAAAGTGTGATCTTTAACTATATTTGTAGTAGTGTATAAACCTATAATTGAATAAATATACATATATATATATATATATATATGTATATATATAGAGAGAGAGAGAGAGAGGAGCTAACCCAACGCCGTCGCAGTAGAGACGATTGATGAGGACATCGCCGTGGAGATTCAAGTAGTATATGGCAGAAGCAGCCACTGGCACGGTCTCCGATCCAATGGATCCAATATTCAGAATGCTGAGGCCGATCGAAAACAGATCAACTCAGATCTAGGGTTTTGCCCAACAAATTCAACGGCCAATGAAGACCTGTCTTCGTTCGATTTTGTGGTCTCGCGATTCAGAGCTTCGCAAAGAATACGAAGAAAACACTACTTACTCTGTTTCATTGTGAAATGGTGGATAACTCTGATTTCAGATACACAAGAGAGATCGATTCGGTCTTACAGAGATTGAAACCCTTCCCTCTCTACGTTCCCTTTCCAAATTAGAACCAATTAGAAGCCAAAGAGATTCTTGGGGGAAAAAACGTAAAAGAGAATTTATTTTGCTGCTTTTTTTTTTTTTTTTTTTGGAGAAAATTTATATTTTCGCGCTTATTTTTTTTATCTTATTATTAACGACTTAGATTATGCGTCATAAAAAGTTTAATATTTTTAACGGTTGACTTTTTGTGCGTCGTGAAAAATTTAATATTTTTAACGACTGACTTTTTGTGCGCTGTGAAAAGTGTAATATTTTTTATGGTTATCGTATGTGCGTCGTGTGTAATTGATGTATTAACGGCACGCCATATACACGTAGTAGAAAATTTTATTATTAATTGGAAAAAAAATCATAAAAAAAAATATTAATTGGAAAAAAATTAATTGAAAAAATAATTTTGTTAGAAAAATTTGTAAATTTTTGTTTAAAAACCAACGAAAACTCATTTTTTGAATTTACTTTTTTTTTCTCAAGGTTACAAACTAAGACAATCATTTATAAACTAAAAAAATTATCAAACAAGCTTTTATGACAGTTTTTTAAATTTTTGTAAATATAAATTAAAAACTGAAAACAAAATGGTTACCAAACAGGTCTCAAATGGTAAAAATATCGTAAAATTAACAAATAATTAAATAAGTTACCAACATAAAAAATGACTTATCAAAAGATTCTTAGGCTATGTATGGTTTGATTTTTAGATTTTTTTTAAATTAAAAATTAATTTGGTTAAGAAATAAGAAATAAAAAAATTATTTTTTAAACAAAATGAAAATAATTTTTTTATTTTTTTATTTCTTAACCAAATTAATTTTAAATTTTTTTAAAAAAAATCGAAAAATCAAACCATACATAGCCTAAGAATATTTTGATAAGTCATTTCTTATGTTGATAACTAATTTAATTATTTGTTAATTTTACGAAATTTTTACCATCTAAAACCTGTTTGGTAATCATTTCGTTTTCAATTTTTAATTTATATTTATAAAAATTTTAAAAACTGTCATAAAAACTTGTTTGATAATTTTTTTGGTTTATAAATGGTTGTCTCAGTTTGTAAATTTGAGAAAAAAACGTAAATTCAAAAAATGAGTTTACGTTGGTTTTTAAACAAAAATTTAAAAATTTTACTAACAATTTTTTTTTTTCAATTAATTTTTTTCCAATTAATTTTTTTTTGAATGAATTTTTTTTCCAACTAATATTAATCAAGGGGCAATTGGTAATATTACTTTAAACCTTAAGGAGGGCATTATAATTTCTAAAATGTGAGGGGTGTCAATGTAATTTACCCAATGAGGGTAAATTGGTATTTAAAAAAATTGAAAGGGCTGAGGGGGAATCTGTAATGAAACTTTAAACCTCAGGGGGAGATGTAATTTCCAAAAGGTAAGGGGGAGAAGTGTAATAAACATAAACCTCAGGGGGTGTCAATGTAATTTACCCCCTTTTTTTAATCTTTTGAAAGGTATAGACATTCTTCTGACCAATCTACATTTAAAAAAAATAACCATTGAACTAACTACAATCACATTTTTCTCTTTGTAAGTGTTTATATTTATCTAACTTCAATCATATTAAAAAATCAAACTACAATTTTTTTTTTTTGGCTAGACCAAATACAAATAAAAAAAGGAGATAACTTCAATCATACAAATCACAAATATTTTTATACTATCTAACTACAATCATATTTTTTTCATAATAAAAAAATTAATTATAAAGAAGAACCGTTAAAATGATTAAATCACATTAAAAAAAAAAACCATTGAACAAACTACAATCACATCACATTTTTCTCACAATAAAAAAAATAAATGAAAAAAAAACCATTGAACTAACTACTATACAATCACATTAAAAAAAAGAATCATTGAACAAACTACAATCATATCACATTTTTCCCATAATAAAAAAAAAATAAATGCAAAAAAAGAACCATTAAACTAATTATAATACAATCACATTAAAAAAAAAAGAACCATTGAACTAACTATAATCACATTAAAAAAAAGAACTGTTAAACTAACTGCAAACACATTTTTCTCTTTGTGAGTATTTATATTTATCTAACTTCAATCATATTAAAAAATCAAATTATAATTTTTTTTGGCTAGACCAAATACAAATAAAAAAAGGAGATAACTTCAATCAAAAGAACTATTAAAATAGTACACAAAAGAAGAAATTGCTAAACCAAATACAAATTATAATTTTTTTTTTTGCTAGACCAAATACATCAAAAAATGAGATAACTTCAATCATACAAATCACAAATATTTTTATGCTATCTAATTACAATAATATTTTTTTCATAATAAAAAAAATAATTGTAAAGAAGAACCATTAAAATAGTAAATAAAACGATTAAATAATTATGAGGGGGGTTTTGACCAAATCTCCCAAAAGACATGGGGATTTTGAGAAATTAATAGATGCTGAGATTTTTTTTTTAAATCAAAAAATTAGAAAATTATGATTGAGATATTAGACCTCCCACAAGGCTTGTGGCTTAAAAACCTCATTTTGCTTAATATATAGTATAGACTAGCATATCACCCGTGCTATGAACGGATTGTGTTTACAATTATCTATATATGTGAATTGTAATTTTTAAATGTTTTATTTTTTTATTTTAAATGTCTTGTTTTTTTCCTTTTTTTATATTATATTAAAGTTTAATATTTTGATAATAATCATGTGTGTTGGACTTTTCAAGGAATTAAATGTCTTTTCTTTTTTATTATATTATATTAAAATTTAATATTTTGATAATAATCATATGTGTTGGACTTTTCAAGAAAAAATTTTTATACTTGTTTTTAATGCATTAAAGTATTATTATAAGGAATAATAATCATATGTGTTGAGACTTTTCAAGAAATTCATATGTGTTGAATTTCAAAAAAAAAATTTATACTTGTTCTTAATGAATTAAAGTGTCATTATGAGGGTAAGGCTTGGGGTTGGGAGAAGTTAATAAATGTTAAAAAAAAAAATTTAAAATCAAAAAATCAGGAAATTTAGATTAGGAGATTGGAACTCCCATAAGGCTTGGGAGTTAGAAACCCCTTTTAAATGTCTTGTTTTTTTCCTTTTTTTATATTATATTAAAGTTTAATATTTTGATAATAGTCATGTGTGTTGGACTTTTCAAGGAATTAAATATCTTTTCTTTTTTATTATATTATATTAAAGTTTAATATTTTGATAATAATCATATGTGTTGGACTTTTCAAGAAAAATTTTTTATACTTGTTTTTAATGCATTAAAGTATTATTATAAGGAATAATAATCATATGTGTTGAGACTTTTCAAGAAATTCATATGTGTTGAATTTCAAAAAAAAAAAAATTATACTTGTTCTTAATGAATTAAAGTGTTATTATGAGGGTAAGGCTTGGGGTTGGGAGAAGTTAATAAATGTTAATTTTTTTTTTAAAAAAAATCAAGAAATTTAGATTGAGAGATTGGAACTCCCATAAAGCTTGGGAGTTAGAAACCCCCTTTTCCTTAATATATAGATATAGATAGATAGATAGATAGATAGATTTAATAAGAATTTATGTTTGTTTTAGATATTTTTTTAATATACAAATTATTTTTTTAAAGATTTTTTTATAAAAATAATTTAACAATCTCGTCACTAGCCATAGTGTATGAGAGAAGTTGAAAAGGGCGTAGGAGTAGATATAGTAGAAGTCAAAAAGTGGGTTGGGAGAAGTCAATAAATGCTGAGTTTTTTTTTTTAAATAAATAAATCAGGAAATTTAGATTGGGATATTGGAGCTCCCACAGGGCTTGGGGTTAGAAACCCCATTTTCCTTAATATATAGAAGATATAGATAGATAGATAGATAGATAGATAGATAGATAGATAGATAGATTTAATAAAAATTTATGTCTGTTTTAGATATTTTGGATGAGATCTTATAAAAAAAAAAGTGTAGACATGAATGCCCTCCTATTTTATTGTGTTTATAATTATCTATATACGTGAATTGTGATTTTTAAATGTTTTTTTAATTGTCTTCTTTTTTTCCTTTTTTATATTATATTAAAGTTTAATATTTTGATAACAATCATATGTGTTGGACTTTTCAAGGAATTAAATGTCTTTTTTTTATTATATTATATTAAAGTTTAATATTTTGATAATAATTATATGTGTTGAACTTTTCAAGAAAATTTTTTATGTTTGTTCTTAATGCTTTAAAGTGTTATTATGAGGGATAATAATCATATGTGTTGGAACTTTTCAAGGAATTCATATGTGTTGAATTTTAAAGAAGTTTTTTTTTATGCTTGTTTTTAATGCATTAAAGTGTTATTATGAGGGTAAAACTTAGGAGTTGGGAGATGTTAATAAATGCTAAGATTTTTATTTTTTTTAAATCAAAAAATCAAAAAATTTAGATTGGGAGATTGGAGCTCCCACAAGGCTTGGGATTAAAAACCCCATTTTGCTTAATATATAGTATAGATAGATAGATAGATATATCTTCTTTTCTTTTTTCTTTTCTTTTTTGTGTGGTTTCTATTCGGGTATTTTTTTTTTCAATTTATTTAAGATGGAGTTGTGGGTATCTTTTTTTTTAAATTTAATTTATCTTTGATTTTCATTTGTTTTTAATTATTATTATTTAGGTAAGTTATGATGTGAGTTAGATATGTGATAGACATGTAAGTTTTATTAATTTAAAGTTTATTTAGATAAACTTTAAAGATTTTTTTTTTGGTTTTTTAGTTTTTTTGGTTATGTTATAATGTAATATATAAAATATAGGTAGATATCTACAACTTAAAAGAAAATATTATCTGATTTTTTGGGGAAGAGAAAATGAATGCAAGTTTTAATATTTTTTTTGAAAATTTGTGAGAGAGATTAGGAGGGAGAGATTATGAAATATTTTTGTTATTAAATAAATAAATTAGTCAATAGTTTTTTTAATCTATTTTGTAAATTAAAAATCAATAATTTTGGAAAATTAATTAATTTGTCCTATTAAATAATTTAAAATTTTGATAGATATACATAAAAAAAATACATAATTATATTATTAAATCATAATTCAAATTTAGATGTTATATCTTTTTGAGATCTATAGCTAAATTCTTATCTTTTTATTTTTTATTTTTGTGTGTAACCATAATATATGGGAGAAATTGAAAAGGGTGTTGCAATAATTATGAGAGAAGTCAAAAGGGATTGTGGGTTGGGAGAAGTCAATAAATGCTGAGGTTGGGTTGGGAGAAGTCAATAAATGCTGAGGTTTTTTTTTTTTTTAAATCAAAAAATTAGAAAATTAGGATTAGGAGATTGAAGCTCCCACAGGCCTTCGGCTTAAAAACCCCCTTTTTGCTTAATATATAGTATATATATAGATATATAGATAAATAAATAGATATAGATAGATTGATAGATAGATATAGATATAGATAGATAGATAGAAAGATATAGATCGATAGATAGATAGATATAGATATGGCACATACCATTTATATGACACAAGGACCAAAGTACCGGAACAACTGCTGCAATTTGCTCTCATCTAAATTAAAGGGATTTAAAAAGTTAAAAAAAGAACAAAAGAACAAAAAATTATAATATTAAAAAATGTTCACTAAAAACATATAGATTAAAAATTAAAAATTAATTATTGTAAACTCCATACTAAACAAGGTAATGTTTTCTATTAATTTGAAAACTAAAAAATTATTATTAATTTTTCCTCTATTTTTTTTCTCACAAAAAAAAATAGCTACATTAATTATTTTCTTTCTTTTTTTTTTTATGGAGAGGGGTTTTGACCTGCGATTTTTCTAAAATGGGTGTTCTAGATGGAAAGGGTAGAGTTGGTTCAGACAATAAGAAAAAGTGCTTATGCAAGAGGCGCCTTCACTATGAGCAAGAATAGTCAGTTTTGCATAGGGTGCCTTCTTGTATAATAGCTTCAATATTGGTATGCATGATGGGCTTAAGTGTGAGACGTATAAGAGGGGCTTTAGTGCGAAAATAGAAGAAATGGTTTACAGAGTGTCTTCTTGCTTCACGACTTCAATACTTGTGAGAGAGGAGTAGGCTCAAGTGCGAGAGAGAAATGAGGGTTTGTAGGAAGTGTCTTCTTGGGTCACGACTTGAGTGTCCGTGCACATGAAAATGAGTGATAAGGGTCAGAGTGTGTCTCTTGGGGTCACGGTTTTAGTGCTCCGAAACACAAAACCATAGCATATTAATAAAGAGAAATAATTAGTGAAAAAATGTTTTTGTCTTCTTAAATACAAGAACAGAGAATTTATTATTGGTGATGAAATATTTTTGTCTTCCACAACATAACCTTATGAGACGAAAAATATATTCATTGTGCAATCAATCAAAATTTATTAGTGACTAAATATTTTCATCTCCCACAACTTATTCTTCCAAGACAAAAATATATTTGTCGCTCATTTAATAGAAAGATGAAACGGCTTCGTTTGCATGATGGAGTGTTTATTGGTGACGAAACATATTCGTCTTCCATAACTTCTCATTCCTAGACAAAAATATATTTGTCGCCTAATAAATGGAAATATGCAACGACATCGTTTAATAGATAGGGAATTTATTGGTGACGAATTACGTTCGTCACAAAAAATATATATATTTTGTGACAAAAATGTTCATCTCCAATGAGCTAAAATAATTCGCGCCAAAGCAAATAAAATTGGCGCCTAAATTTTGCAAATGAAATTTTTTTTCGTCTCCTATTCGTTTGAGAAAAAATAAAACAAACGACAAAATTAATATTTTATCATCTTTGGGTTAAATTTTAAGACAAAAAAAATTTCGTCACCAAATTTTGTCACAATAGCCTAGATTTCTTGTATTTTGTTTCCTTGTTTAATTATTATTATTATTATTTTCATATTGTGGTGAGGGGTTTACTATGAGAAAGAATAATAGCTTTGCACAAAATGTCTTCTTGGATAATAATGTTTGCATGCACAAACGGCGAGAATAGAGGAGCTTTAGTGCGAAATAGAAGAGATGGTTTATAGAGATTATTTTCTTGAGTCACAGCTTCAATACTTGTGAGAGAGGAGACTCAAGTGCGAGATAGAAACGAGGGTTTGTAAAGGGTGTCTTTTCGGGTCACGACTTTAGTATTTGTGTGTGTGTGAAAGTAAGTGATTAAGGTGAGAGTGATCTCTTAGTTTCTGACGACATTTTAATAAAGAGAAATAATTAGGGATAAAATATTTTCGTCTCAAACTCATATGTTCGTTGCCTAATCAACAAAAATACAAAAACAACGTTGTGTGGGGATGGAGAATTTATTGGTGATGAAATATTTTCGTCTCCTTCAACTTAACCTTATGAGACGAAAATATATTCGTCGCACAATCACTCAAAATGCAACACGACACATGGAGAATTTATTAACGACGAAATATTTTCGTCTCCCAAAACATATCCTTCCGAGACAAAAATATATTTGTCGCCTAATTAACAGAAAGATAAAATGAGCATGAAGAGTTTATTGGTGACGAAATATTTTTGTTTCCCATAACTTATCATTTCCAGCCAAAAAATATATTTGTCACCAAATAAATAAGAAAATGAAACGACATCGTCTTATAAGTTTCGAATTTATTGGTGATGAATTCCTTTTGTCGCAAAAAACTTTAAAATTTGTGACAAAAATGTTCGTCTCCAATGAGCTAAAATAATTGGCGCCAACAAGAAAAAAAATTGGAGCCTCTTTTTTTTCTGATGAATTTATTTTTTCGTCTCCTACAGTTTTGAGAAGAATTAAAAGAAACGACAAAAGTAATATTTGGTCATGTTTGGGTTACATTCTAAAACGAAAATAAATTTTATCACCAAATTTTAAAAATTAATTATTGAAAACTCCATACTAAACAAGATAATGTTTTCTATTAATTTTGAAAATTACAAATTTTTTATTATTTGTTTCTCTGTATTTTTTCTCACAAAAAAATAGCTACATTACTCATCTTTTTTTTTCTTTTTTTTTTGTGGAAAGAGGTTTTGACCTTTGATTTTTCTGAAATAGGTGTTCTAGACGGAAAGGGTAGAGTTGGTTCAGACAATGAGAAAAAGTGTTTGTGTACATAGGGTGCCTTATTGGATAATAGCTTCAATGTTGGCATGCACGAAGGGCTTAAGTGTGAGACAGAAGAGAGGGGCTTTTGCGCGAAATAGAAGAAATGGTTTATAGAGTGTCTTCTTGAGTCACGACTTCAATACTTGTGAGAGAGGAGTAGACTCAAGTGCGAGAGAGAAATGAGGGTTTGTAGAAAGTGTCTTCTTGGGTCACGACTTCAAGGTCCGTGTACATGAAAATGAGTGATATGCGTTAGAGTGTATCTCTTGGGGTCACAGTTTCAATGCTTCAAAACACAAAACCATGGCATTTTAATAAAGAGAAATGATTAGTGATAAAATATTTTTGTATCCTTCAATACCAGAACAAAGAATTTATTATTGGTGATGAAATATTTTTGTCTTCCACAACTTAACTTTATGAGATGAAAAACGTATTCGTCACGCAATCAATTAGAATTTATTAGTGACGAAATATTTTCGTCTCCCACAACTTATTCTTCTGAAACAAAAATATATTTGTCACCTATTTAATAGAAAGATGAAATGACATTGTCTGCATGATGGAGTATTTATTGATGACGAAATATTTTCGTCTTTCATAACTTATCCTTCCCAGACAAAAATATATTTGTTGCCTAATAAATGGAAATATGCAACGACATCGTTTAATAGGTATGGAATTTATTGGCGACAAATTACGTTCGTCACAAAAAAAATTATATTTTGTGATAAAAATGTTCGTCTCCAATGAGCTAAAATAATTCGCGCCAATGCAAATGAAATTGGCGCCTCATTTTTGCACACAAAATTTTGTTTTCGTCACCTATACTTTTGAGAAAAATTAAAACAAACGACAAAATTAATATTTCATCATATTTGGCTTAAATTTTAAGACAAAAAAAATTCGTCATCAAATTTTGTCACAATAGCCTACATTTCTTGTATTTTTTATTGATTTTAAGCATTTGGTGACGAAATTTGGTTTTCCTCTCTAAAAATAATACATGTGGAGACGAAATTATTTCCTCTCTAAATTTTTTTACAATGGTGACGACAAATTTCATCTCCAAAATGGCGCCAAATCTTCCACCAAATTTTCCAAGGGCGAGAAATTGTTTTGTGACGAAAAATAAAATTTAGAGATGAATAAAATTTTCGTCACCTATTGTTTTATTTGATTTTAAGCATTTGGTGACGAAATTTGGTTTTCGTCTCTAAAAATAGTACAATTGGAGGCGAAATCTTATTTTCATCACTAAAATATGTATATTTGGAGACGAACTATTTTTTCGTCACGCGTTTTTGTCACCATAGACCTTTTTGTTGTAGTGAACCAAGCATCGTTGTCATCTTTATCGACCACCTCTTCATCAGCACTCTCCTGGACGAAGTGCTTCAAGTGTGTCACTTCCTCATCAGCCGTCGCTTTGGCTGAGCCATCAGATTTCCTCAGTATACTGAGTGGTGTCACTCCCTCAATATACAACTTGGTCTCTGCGAAGTCTGCGCAGGCTATGAAAGATTGAGGATCTGCATCAATTTCCTCTGTCTCTCCATTGCCTAGGGCCATCATTATTTTCTGATGCAAAGAGGAAGGCACACATTGTTAGTGTGGATCCAATCTCTACCAAGTAAAGTATTGTACTTAGCATTACTGTCAATGACAAAGAACGCCGTCATGCAGTCCTTGGTTTCCACACTCAGGTTGATGGGTAGAATTCCCTAGGCCATCTGTTTGTCCCCAGCAAAACCAGCAATGGTTGTACTGGTTGGGATTAACTTGGGATTCCTTTTCCCTAATTTCTTCAAGGAAGATTTCAGTAGTAAGTTCACCGCTGCCCCATTATCCACCAAGACTCGGTTCAACTATATCCCATCGAAGAAGGCTTTAATATACAAAGGCTTAACATGCTATGTCATAGAATTCGAGGGATATTCAAAAGGATACGAGAGGTTAATACTTACCACTTCTTCACTCTCATATTCAGTTTCCATTGGGGTAACCATTCCGAAATTATCTTGCACCATACTCGCTTGTGAGTCTTCGTTAAAGATTGGAATTGGGTCAATTTCTTGCCTCTCTTGATTCTCATCTCCAGCTTGGAATTCATGCGGTAGTATGTGTACCGTGTTCACTGACACTGAGCCAAATTGGATGGCTGGCTGTGTCTGCTTCTCCTTTTGGCCACCTTGTTCAGTTACTCCAGAAGCATCATTCATGTTGCTCTCTGGTATTTCATCCTTTGAATGGTCTGTCACGACTAGTTTTTCAACCAAAAATGTTTGTTCAGCCATGAAGGCTTCAAACATTTCTTCCTCAACCATTTTTTTCTTGTGGCCTAAGCCAACTTCTGTCTCTGCCTCGCTGTCACTTTCCATCAATGCCTTCTCCAATCCCGCTAAACTGGATTTCTCTCTGGCTTTGAGTTCAGAATGAACTTTGGCCAACTGTTCTCTGTTGCAACCCATTTTGCCTTGTAGAGTTGGTTTTGGAGTATGGTCGGACTTTGGATTCTTTTTTCCTTTTGTCTGTACCAATGAAGAACTCTCTCCATTCTCTATCAGGTCTCGCTGGTACTGAGTATACCTACGCTGAATTTTTCTCCTTTGTGATCTAGAAATTACAGGGACCATATCTGGTTCCTTTGTTTTTGGGTGCTTAAGCAACACCCAATTGTTTGGAGCCACCAAAGGAGGCTTAACCATCCTTCCTTGGTTTCCAATTACATCTCTTTGGGTAAACACTTCTCTAGGTTTATTTTGAATCACAAACCAATCTGGGACCCCAGGTACCCACGAACCTACTAACCCTGCCGTTGATCTGCTTCTTTCCTCTTTCGAAGTCATCTTCGAAGCTAGCTGCGAAGGCCACTGCTTGGTCCTGACTTCATGCTTTGGGCCTAACTCAGGCCTTCGATGAAGGTGTCCACTTTCTGTCCTGCGTGAGGCTGGTCTAGGGGGCCAATCTTTGGCTTTAATCCCATAAACTGAACCTCTCTCCAATCTCCTCTCAGAATGACTGCTCTCCATTCTGTAATAATTAGCTGGCCTAGATTCATGTAAAGGCCTCTTACCTTTGGAATGCATCGTATCAGCTGTTGGTTCAACCCTCAATGGCTGCTGCTTGACACCAGATGGATATGGCCTTTTATTGTAAGTATTGGTTGGTTTAGGACATCTCTGCACGTCCTTGTAGTATTGCTTTCTATCAATCGGAAGTCCTTTCAACCACTTGTAGCTTAGTCTGCACCTAGGACACATCCTCTGCATTACAACTTCTTCTAAAGAATCGTCATCCAGTGCTTCTTCCTCAGAGTCTTCCCTCTGGTGTGAGAAACCTTGTCCAATAGCTGGTAGATTTCTAGTGTCTTTCTTGATAGCTGTCTGGTTGGCCACATGCATCTGCACTAGGGGTGTTCACGGATCGGTTTTGTGCGGTTTGCGGTTCGGTTTTGACCCGCCCGCATCTATGCGGTTTGGGAAAAAGTCAACCCGCAACCGCCCGCAGTGCGGTTTGCGGTTTGTGCAATAGGGTTTGCAAATGTGCGGGCGGTTGCGGGCGGTTTGCGGTTTACACTTTTTTTCTTTAAAAATTAATTTTCGAGTTTTTTTTTTCCAACGAATTTAGGCATCAAATTCATTTTATATATTTGTGATAGCAATTTTTTGATGAGTTTACAAATAAAAGTTGAATATCAATGCATTAAATAAAAGTACCCAAAACAAAGAGACCCTACACTAGCATTTTTGCCATGAAAAAAATGTATATCAATGCATTAAAGGTTGTACTCAATTAGAATTGCCAGTTTAGTAATCAATAATCAAACTATAAGTTCCATCGACCATTAGAAGGAAAATTTTATTACGAAAAAGTGGATGAATCACCAATGAAAATCATATAAGAAACCAAGTTTAGGACTTGATAATTCTACGGCATTAAGAAAGTTGAGAAATACTTAAAAATACGGATCTTATAGTGTCATAGATAATATAATGGTGCTCCTGTAAAAGTTACAAAGTTGGTATATAAAAAGTAAAAATAAAAAAATAATAATAATAATAATTAAAGTGCGGGCGGTTTTTGCGGGTTGCGGGTTTAAACCGCGACCCGCCCGCAACCCGCAAATTTGTCATATTTCAAACCGCATCCGCCCGCATTATGTTTGTGAAACCACCTATTTATATGCGGGTTGGGCGGATTGGACGGTTTGAGCGGTTCGGATAAACCGTTGCCCACCCCTAATCTGCACATTGACTTCTTCCAATTTTTTCAAAGACAGGTTCTGAAAATCCGGCATAATGACATTGGCTGCCACCTCTCCAATTTTTGGAAATGGATTACTGTCGATCCCCATGGCCTTTTCAGCATTGGCTAGGAATTTCAAACTTCCTTTTCGAATTTGTTCTTGGATCCTGTCTTGAAAAACAACACAGTTTTTAGTCGAATGAGACCAAGAATTATGCCATTTACAATATACTTTTCCTTTAAGTTCATCAAAAGATGAAATTTTAACCCCTGCGAGCAAATGATCAAAAATGTTATCTGCCTTAGTTAAATCGAAAGAGTATTTCCTGTGAAGGTCTTTCTTTTTAAACTGCTGGTCAATTGTTGTATCCTTATGAATTAATGCTTCACAAATCACAGGTTCTTTCCCCACAATCTCTGCTACATCGATCTCATAGTTAGGATCTTTGTAGTATGTCTTGTATGATGCATTATTTCGATCTTGTTCCTCTTCTAGTAATGCTTCATACCTAGATACCTTATAAGTTGGTTCCACTAAGTCCCTGAACTCTGTTGAGTCAAACTTCTTTCGAAGCCTAAACTCTAAGCCATTTTGAGCCAATCTTACGAATTCTGGCTCTACCAAGATGACTCTACATTTATTTCGAGCCCTTTTAAATCTGGCAATAAACTGAGTAGCCTTCTCTTCAAGCCTTTGACTCAATCTTGCCAGGTTTGCCATGGAAACCTCTGGCTCTGATTGGAAGAATTGGGAATGAAATGCCTCTTCCATTTGTGGCCAAGTTTGGATTGAGCCAAGTGTAAGGTTAATGTACCATACAAATGCTCCTCCAGTTAGAGAATTTGGGAACAGTCTTAGCTTCATATAGTCATTATTAGTAAATTCACAGCATTGAGCAGCAAACCTAGCAATATGCTCTACTGTTGATTGGTTTCCACTCCCATAGAAAAGGGTGAAATCTGGTATCCTGAAACCTCTTGGGTATTCATGTACCCTATCTATCCATTCTGGATATGGTTTTCTGTATACAGGAGTCTGGACCCCCCAAGCCATCGGTCCACACATCTCCCTAACGATGTCAGCAATTTGGTCCCTAGGGACCATATTTTGTGCCTGCTGAACCACTGCTGGAGGAACAAACACAGGATTTGGTGGACAAACTTGTGCTTGTGGTCCTCTTGGTCCATAAGGTGGTATGTTTGGGACTGGTTGTCCCATTGGTGCAGGTTACTGTTGGGGGTGTGGGTAACCCCTTTGAATTTGTCCTGTGAAAGGACCTGCAAAAGGTACTGGAACTGGTGTTGTGTCTCTTCCATTTGTAGGAAAACCTTCCAGCCCTCCAGGTATAAATTCGAATAAGGGATTAGTGAACCCCCTTGTGCCAGGTATGGCTTCGAACATGGGATTTGGAACCATTCTTACGCCATTTTCTTGTACTGGGCCAGTTCTACCAAATTGCATGGCTTTATTGTTAAGTACTGAGACATTTTGTCCTACTACAGGCCTTGGAACAGGTTCATACCAAGACAGAGGTGATGGTTTTTCATAGTTCTGATTACTAGTTTGACCATTAGAATGTCCATTAACTTGCATAGGCTGTTTATTTCTAGCCAATCTTTGCTGAGGGACATTCGAAATTTCCTCTATGTGTCTTACGTTTGTTAGCTGGTGGTTATTCATTCGATCCAAAAAGGATGTTGCCCATCTTTCCATTGTGTTCATTACTTGCTGTCCCATTGCATCTATTAAGCCACCCCATGGATTCATTAGCTGAGTAGATGGGACAGTGGATGGTCCAATTCCTTGGTCTCGTCCAATATTACGAACATATGGTACTTGTTCTGAAGTACTGGTCTGTTCGACCATGAGTTCTGATAAAATAAGAGTTTTTACAGGATGTGTTATCACATTATCTTCTGGATTAGGTATCTCTACCTCTCCTTCCACGCCTTCTTCTAAGCGTTCGTTTTCTCCTTGTCTCCTACGTCTAGCCATTTCAATTGGTCCCACTGGGCGTGCCAAAAATATATGTTGGCTTTTTGGCTTTCGAAGGTTATTATTGTAATTGCGAGCGTGCCAGCAAGGATCAATCAGTCCTTACAGAAATTTAATTACCAACTAAATTATCAGACGATTGTGTTTTAGTTCTCTTAGCCTCAATGAAGAAGACTTTTACTGGTGGCTTGATTTAGGAGAATTAAGCAAAATATCAATCAAATAAAGAACAACTGAAGCATTTCATTAGAATGAAAACTTACAATGATTCAAACTTAGCCTCGTAGAGGTTTATAGTGACAATCTACTTGAAACTACTCCTATGAATGAAGTGCAGTGCAGAATTTAAAGTATTGGAATGTGAAGAACAGGAAATATAAAACTAAGTAAAGTAGAATAAGACTGATTTTTTGGATCTGAGTCCGGAAGCTTTTCTGGGGCCTTCTCTGCTATTTATACTGCTTAAGGATGACCATCGAACTGTATTTCCAACCGTCGAACTGCTCCTCCATAATCGCTGATCATGTTGCCTCAAGATCAGCTCTATTACGCCATCACTTGCAGTTAGGCTTCCCTCCTAAATTTGAATTCAAATGTGAGTAACCGATGATACCACATCACTTTGTATCTCTCTGCTGATCCACTGCTATTCAGATCTCGTAACAACCAATACTAACTGCCACGTGTACGATCAGGATCAAAAATTTGAATAGTCTTCCCGTACTACCCTTACTTTGCCACGCGTCGAATTGTAATTGACTTGTACAAAATATGTAACCAACAATTTTTTATATAAAAAATTCAAGAAAATCATAATATAATATATGCATGTGTGTACAAACATTACCATATTTATAATAAATTAGCAAAAATAAATGTATTTTGAAATTAATAACAATTCAAAAATTGATTTACTTTCCAAATTGAAGTGATTTGATGATTATTACTATATGAACAAAATAATTAGTTATTAATTACATTTAAAATGTAATAAGCAATGATTGAATGACATGTGTATTTATTTTTTTAGAAATTCAAAATATTAGAAATTTTGTATTGAGAGTTTCAAACTCAAAGGCCTCACAATGTTTTTACTTATATTATATAATAATTTATATAATTTAATTTCTTTAATATAATAATATTAAAATATTATACTAAATATTCATTTTCACTTTTTTATTTATCATAATATATCTTTTATTAATAATAAATTATTATCTATAATAGTCTTATTTGGTACAGTGAAAGAATAATTTAATTACACATGAAATCTTTCTTGGTAGATGTCACGACTTAAACCCGCCCTTATAGGTTTAGTATCGTAACCGGCCAGTAATCCTTGAATTACAGAAGGCCTCTGAACATATTAACAAAAATAAAGGGGCTAGCGGAAGCAAATACATAAATATAATTGTCCAATGAGCTGTGCTGACTTATATAAAACAGAATATTTAAAAGTTTATATACATATCCGATAGTCAACCATACATTATACCCACACACATTACAGTATCTTAAGTACAGCCAACTTAATCACATCCAATCTCATACATATACAGAACCAAAAGGACTGAACATAGGACACTTCGGGAACCTCTACGGGAGGCGCAATGGTTGGCTGACAACAGAAACACAGTTCCAAACAAAAGCGTTCAGGCTTGAACTCCAGAATACTCACCTATATACATATATATACAAACAGTGAGTTAAAACCCAGTGAATAACATTAAAGTAAAGGGGTTAGTGAACGAAATCCGAACATATCATAAGCGGAAACAGATCATAGCATAATCATTCTCATATCAGAACATAATAATGGTGCATCCCATAGAACATATCACAGAATGTCTTCCGACTAGAGTAATCGGTTTCGGATACCAATTAAACACATACCACCACAATGAAATGGCTAACGAGATCTCGTAATTACTTGTATGTCATGGACCCGCATTTTCATGCCGTCCCCCATGACTTGGGACTATCTATGGATGCCATAATAGATTTCAAACTTGGAATGTTCGTTCACGTAAACAGATAACATTTCAGAAATCATAGCTTATCATATTTCATTTGGAACATAATTCATATAAACATATCTTTATGATAACGTTACTCACAGTGGTTCCAGTAAGCAGTCAATCAATCCTCGAGTCTTGACCTACAATCACAAAATACATAACACAAGCATGTCTTATCATTACACATTCAAGTGGCCATTAAGGCTTAGCTTTCATTACATTGATTCTTGTTCTTCTTTAACACATTGCTCAAAACACACTCTTGAATCTCATAACTTAGTACATTCTTTACTTAGTGTGTTTCTAATCCATAACCTCATTACTATGGCTTAATTAAGGCTTAGGAATGCCTAAGATGCCAAGAGGATGCCAAAATGTGTGTTGGAACACTTAGTAAAATTTCTGAAAATAAGGTCTCCGTTCGAGCGTAGACTTCCTCGCTCGAGCAGACATGCAAAATGAGAGGGGTCGCTCGAGCGTGACTTCCTCCGCTCGAGCGACCTACAAACTTGAAAACAGTACTGGTTGGTCGAAATCCATGCTCGAGCTACAACTCCCACGCTCGAGCGTATCGACAACATGCAAAGGGTTCGCTCGAGCATCCAAGTGGTTGTTCGAGCGGAGAGCTCATGTCTGAAAAAAAAAAATATTGAGAGCTCGCATTCTCCGCTCGAGCGCAGGTTTCCTCGCTCGAGTGGACTGTAAAATTCTGGGTTTTTCAAAACAGGGTTTTAGCTTCAAAATGTGATTTTAATGGCTATAGTCATGCAAAGCTTGATCAAAACACCTGAAAGGCCTTTCTAAAACACAATTACATGATCACTCTCAAACATTTAGCTCAAAACTCATGGATTTAGCAAATTTGAACTCCAAAGCTCATGCATAGAAGATTTTCAAACTCCTTTCTTTTGTTCTACAAAACATGCAATGAAAACCATAAGCTCATGAAATTTTGAAACATGAAACATGATAATTTCTTGAAGATGATGAGTAAAACTTACATGCATGCAAAGATTTCAAGAGCAAAACCCAAGACATGAATGAACAAGGTATAATCCTTCATAAACATGCACACAAGCCATTTTCTTGCTCAAAAACCCAACTTCACTTCAAATTCCAGTAATTGATTCACCAATTTCTTAGTACAAGATGCATGGAAGGTTGTCTACAAAAGAATAGGCTCTAGACTCTTACCTAGCTTCTCGATTTCGAACATTGAGAGATGGTCCTCCTAATTTCCTTCTTCTTCTTCAACCTCAAGAGCTCACTCTTTCACTCTCTAGTTACACACTCTCTCTCACACAAGAGACCAAAGAGGCAACCTACCACACTCAGTTGAATATACACAACACACACCTCACTTTGAGCACCATACACATGCACACACATGCACACTTCCAACACACACACACATGGGTTTTAATCCCCTACACTCAACACCACAATATGCCTCAACACATTAAACACTCAATCACATATTGGATCATTAATAGGATTAGATTAGGTACCAATCATGCATTATTTAAATCAAACATAAGTAACCTTAATTTATTCAGGTTAGCGCGAAATTCAATTAATCCAAATTAGTTCCCATCAAGGTTCAATTTAATCACATGCGATTTTTACCGAACCGAATCAATTCTTAATAAAATTTGCCATGATGTTCTAAAATTTCCAAATAACACGTTGATGTAATCAATTTCGATTTCGGATGTCGATAAGGCTTTCAATTTACATCTTAAAGTGGAATCGAAACAGATATTTCTACACGTAACAGATAGGAAGCCAAAATCATGTAAAATTCCATAATAATCCCATAATTTATTTTATCCTCTTAATTAACATCCTTGATTATTGACTAATGGCTAATTGCGGGTCGGGGTTATTACAGTAGACATATGAAAATACTTGCACCTTAGACTTTCTCCAATCATTCACCAATTTTTTTTTATCTAATTTTATTTTAAATTTGAATAAAAAGTTTGATTTGATATGAAATTATTCAAATTCTTTCATCAAATTTTGATCAAAATCTTCTTAAAAATTCTTCTCTTATCCAAAATTTCCCTGTCATTAATTTTGTTGAGAAAAAAAAAATCATATCTAATGCTTCAACTTTTTTAAACATTCGATTAAATGATTGCAGATAATTTTTTAATACTTTTTGATGAAAAAATATGAAAGATTGGAGAAGTTGTATGAAAAGGAAAATTGGTATAATTATGTCAAATTTATGAAGTTAATGAACTTATTTATTTATTATAGTGTCTACTTATCATTTGTCTTAAATTTAATCATTTTAATGTTAATAAAAAAATAAGTCAATATAATTATGTCAATCTTGTAAATTTAATTGTATATATTTTTTTTATTTTAAGACTAATTGATGTAATTTATTCAATAAATAACAGTTTTTAATTTAATCTATAATTGAAACCATGTGATTGTAAATTCATATTGATTAATATTTAAATAATTATATGAGTTTATGTTAAAATTTTCTTTATTTTCTTTCCTTTTCTAGTTATTTGAATTTGTAGGTGAATCAAGATCAAGAGAATAAAGAAAGTTGAAGCATTAGATATGATTTTTAGAATTATGATTTGGCGAGTTGTGTTTTGAGTTTTTTAATCATGATTTGAAAGAAAAAAATTGTTTGATTATTAGTTTTGAGATGATTTATAATTTTTTTATTATTTATTAATTGATGTATAAAATATGAGAAGAGAAATGAGAAAGAAAAAATAATAAAATGATAGATACTTAGAAAAAATATTCAAATCATGATTTTGTTTGATCAAAAGTATAGACGTTGAAATACTTTATCCAAAACTATAAACTTAGACAAAATAATCAAAATACCCCTATATATATATATATATATATATCACATACACAGTCTAATACAATCAGTCGTGACTCTTTCTCTTTTTCTCTCTCTCTCTCTCTCTTCGCACTCTATCTGTATCTCTTCCTCTCCAAATCCTCTCTCTCCTTCTTTCTCTCTAAACCATTCGAACAAAGCTCTGCCGCGCCGACCACTGCCCACCGTCGCCACCACCACCCCACTGCCGCCTCAGAGCTGACTCCGGCTCCGATATCAGCGATGATACTTTAGTAGCGAGGTAGATTGGAGCACAACGTGTACTCTTCTTTTCATGGCCTTCGGCACCGCCTCCTTCCTCTCTCCCCTTCTCCTTCCTTCGACGCCCTTCGTTTCCTTCGAACTGTTGAATTCACCCCATGTGTGAAAAGGGTGATCATCCAAGTCAAGTTTGGTTGGCAACAATGGGAAGGCAACCAACCAAAGTCCACCTTGGCGGCCACCAACCATCTTGAAGGGTCAAGGATGGAGGCTACCCAAAGGCACTCCCACCTACTCCAATGTGTATAAATGGAGGGTGAGAGGAGAGGCCAAATAGTGAGTAAGTGAGTGAGGAAGAAAACCGTGAACCAAAGAGTGCGAGAGATGTGAGGCGGAGAGACCGTCTCCCTCGGTGTCAGCGAGGGAGACGGGTGAGTGGCTGAGTGAGGAGAGTGTGAGCTCCTCCTCTATTGTAATCTTTCTGTAATCTCCTCATTGGTATAGTGATAACCGGTTACTCTCCCGTGGACGTAGGCATTGGGCCGAACCACGTAAAATATTGTGTCTCCTTGTGTGTGGGTGTGTTTTTCTGCTTGCAATGATTTCTATAAGGTCTTGGGCGGGATCCCAGATCCCAACAAGTGGTATCAGAGCCTCGTCGGTGGCGTTTCGGAACAAAAACAGCGTGTTGTTTGAAACTGCCCAGAAATCAAGTTGCTCGAAATCAGGTTTTGAGCATACCAGGAGCAAGGGCTCGAGAAGAGGAGTCCAACCATATAAAGCAGACACCCAGAGGAGGTCCCACGCGCCCTCACGCGCTACCTAAAGAAGGAGAGTGAGGCCCAGTCGCTGCACGCGCCACCACGCGCCGTTCAGGCAACCGGCGCGTGGTCCCAGTCTCAAGCACGCGCTCCACGCGCGGCTGAAGGAAGAAGGCAAGTGGGGAAGGCGCGTGTAAGGCACGCGCAGGCCACGGGGCGCCACGTCAGCAGCCGCGTCATCAGACACGTCAGCATAAGATGCCAGTCGTACTGCCACGTGGCAGACAGGTTAGCGACACGTGGCAGCCCACGTCATCGCCACGTCAGCATCCAGATGAGGGATCCAGTGCTTTGCGGCGAAGGTACAGCCGCAGATCTGAGGCGTACAAAATGTTTTGGCTAGATCAGAGCCATTTGGAGTCCGTTTTTGGTGATCCAATAGTGGTTTCCGACTATTTGGAGTATTCCGGACACATCTGTACGGTCAGATTTTGGAGACGGTGTTTCTGTAAAAAGAAGGCAGATTAAAGTGGCAGACGGCGTCAGGGGCAGTGGATGGAATATTCTGTTGGTACACGGAATATTCCCTGAACTTCTAAAAATTGCAATTTGGCCCAACATTTTCAGAAAATTGTGGTGTGGCCCAGCTTTCGGGGATAGTTTTTCAGTGAGGTCCCTGGAAGTGCAGCGAAGGTTGGTCCTAGCTAAACGGACCGCTCCGGACGCAATCGCGAGGTCAGAATAGTGAAATTCTGAACGGTTTTGAAAGATTGTCAAAACATGGGAGTTTGTCATCTTCAATACTCGAAGGAAGGTTGCCGGATATTGTGGAACGCTGCGGATTCACTGAAGAGGTTAGAATGGGCAGATTCTGACCCGATTGGACAACCAGATACAGATTGAGATAGATCATTGAAGACCAGAGGAGATTAGGCTTGATCAAATGGCAGATCGAGGGAGATCAGGATTGGTCAGGGGCGATCAGAGGATTACAGACATGATTATCTCAAAGGTCTAGGAAAGTTCTGTCAAAAAGACACTGTCTAAGGAGACTGGTTCTTAAGTGGGACCGGTTATGACCCCACCAGTCTTTCCTGGGAACTTTCCTGATTGTTGAAGTGATCGGAGGATCTGGTTCAATCAAAAGAGAAGACCATTCATCGACGGATAGATGATTTGGCAACCAGTACAGGCTCAGGGAAATACTGTGGCTGTTGGAGCTACTGTATACGAGAAGGTACTAATGGTATGTGGACATGTAGAACAATAGTTGCAGAGGAGCATACTAAGCGCAGAAGTACAATTGCAGACGTGCAACAGTGCAAGGGTACGCTAGAGTGTCGTACAGAGGCGCGAGAAGAGTGTGCAGCAGCAGGTTGTTGACAGTTCACAGGAACTTCCAGACAGAGAAATTGAGACAGGTAAAACGCAAGAGTGCGTGCCAAGGAGTGGCAAGTCTTATTTCTCTATGGTGGTTTCTTTAGTTCCATGGCAGCAGATGATAGAGTTGATGCAGATCTCTCAAGCAAGCTTGACGCAGGGAGACCAGAAGCCATGGGTGCGAGCACTATGCACGGAGTTGCATAGTGGTAACTTGTACAGACCGGTGGAAGTTGTCTTGACAGAAGGGCTAACTGTCAAACATCAGTACGGACAAGTGAGACAGAACCGAACATCAGGGATTGCAGCACAGACAACAAGCGTATGTGGAAACGCCAGGAGGTTGTTCAGAAGTGCAGAAGGGCAAAGGCTGGTTGTTCAGAAATAAGCTCCGAGCAAGGAAACTTGAGGATGTTGATGTGTCAAACTCTGAAGTTTTATAGTTGCTCCAGTGTTCATCATGCAAGGAGTTGCATGATAGTCAAGGGCATCCAAGCAGGGGGTGCAGGACATCCAATCAGGGGGTGTCGGATATCTTGATTGCGCAAGTTCAAGCATAGCAGGTATAGACATCCGAGACAGGAAGCATGGAAGAGATCTGTGGGAGATAGGAGCAGTGGCTCTCTCCAAATCAGAGAGTGGTGTGAGTTGAGTTGAGGATGTCGGATTCCCTCCTCCTCTTGTATCTCTGGTGTTTTATCTCTAGCTTCAGGGGATGCAGCGTCTCAGTGAAGAGATGCAGACTATGTTGAGTTTGGGCGTGACAAGATTAGCAGCAGTGTGTGCAGTGGATCACCTCACATGGGTTGAGGGGGTGATTTGTTGAATTCACCCCATGTGTGAAAAGGGTGATCATCCAAGTCAAGTTTGGTTGGCAACAATGGGAAGGCAACCAACCAAAGTCCACCTTGGCGGCCACCAACCATCTTGAAGGGTCAAGGATGGAGGCTACCCAAAGGCACTCCCACCTACTCCAATGTGTATAAATGGAGGGTGAGAGGAGAGGCCAAATAGTGAGTAAGTGAGTGAGGAAGAAAACCGTGAACCAAAGAGTGCGAGAGATGTGAGGCGGAGAGACCATCTCCCTCGGTGTCAGCGAGGGAGACGGGTGAGTGGCTGAGTGAGGAGAGTGTGAGCTCCTCCTCTATTGTAATCTTTCTGTAATCTCCTCATTGGTATAGTGATAACCGGTTACTCTCCCGTGGACGTAGGCATTGGGCCGAACCGCGTAAAATATTGTGTCTCCTTGTGTGTGGGTGTGTTTTTCTGCTTGCAATGATTTCTATAAGGTCTTGGGCGGGATCCCAGATCCCAACACGAACTCCATTCTTCGATCTCTCTATGTGGAAAACTCTGAAAACAGAAGAGATATGTTGAGTGGGAGTGTGTACTGTGTGGTGGTGGTTGGATCAGAGGTGGATGGTTGAATGGGAGGTGATATTGGTCTTGATCTAAGAAACACGTTTAGAGACTCGGTGGTGGCGGTGGTCAATGTCTGATTGGGATGACGATCTATTCGAGAATCGAAATCGAAATGGACTGTTGCGAGCCTGAGACGATCTCAAAACTAAGACGGTGACGATCTCAAACATACTAGTTGATCTATTCGACGATATGTTCTATTCGTGATCTGTTCACCATCGCTTTCATCTCATATCTCAAATCTGTTTGCCATTACCTCATCTCTTCTTCTTCTTCTTCTTCTTCTTCTTTTGGGTAGTTGTTGTTGTATATTTCTTAGATCTGTTCATGGATATCACCTCTCTCAATCAACGGTGGCTCAGATGATCTGGATCTGAGACTCAGGTCATCATCAACTCTTGCTCCAACCTGACACACACACAAAGAGAGAGAGAGAGAGAGATTAATTCAAAAGGCTCAGATTTGTTGAGAATTTCAACAGACCATACTTTCACATAAATCATCTCTTGTTTCAAGAGAGAAAAAAATATAATGATTGCTTGTTAAATTATTATTTTAATAGATAAAAAAGAATTTTTAACATATAAAAAAATTTGAACAAATAATTTCAGAGAGTTATTGTTGATGATGAAACATATTGCAGGGAAGAGAGAAGAGATAGATTTCAACAGATAGAGAGAGAAAGTTTGAAAATGTTGTGATTTTGAACAAATAAAAAAAATAGGTAATAAAATTCATCAGATAAGTTGAAAAAAATTCAACAGATAAAAAAATATTTGAACAAATAGACCAAAAAAAATAGGTTATAAAAAATTTGAGCAAGTAGGGGAATTTTTGAATAGATAAGCAGAATTTTCAATAGATAGGGAAAAAATTTTAACATATAAGAAAAAATTATAGGAAATTTTTTTGAACACATAGAAAAAAAAATTTAAACAAATAGTCAATGAAAGTCAACTGATAAAAAAAGTCAACAGATAAGGAGTAAAATTAAAAACAATTGATTGAACGGACTGGATAAGGGGCGATTAGAATCCATCGGACTTGAGTCCTGGGACTGTGGATCCCCTGGACTATTTGGTTGGATTGGATATGTATCCTGTGTTTGTTTTTTCATGGGATTAAATGTCTGGAAATGACTATTTTTAGTGAATCTAACGTTTTGTTGGATGGACTGGATATAATAAATGAATAAAAGACTATTTTACCCTTTTTAATTGTTTACTAAGTAATAGCAATATTAAACATATTTTTAATATTTTAATTTTTTAGCTAGATTAAATAAAATTTTATTTTATTTTATTTTTTACACAATTAAATAAATTTATTTTTTTTAAATAAAATAAATAAAACAGTTCGGATTGAGAGCCCGAATCGAGCTTCCCCGAATGCCCCGAAATGACGAAACGACGTTGTTTCATCGTTTTAATTTTTTTTTTTTTTCAATCAGAAAATCAGAAGAAGCAGAAAGAAAGAAGAAGAGAAGAAGAAAAAAGAAGAAAGAGAGGGGAGGCAGAGGCGGGGAGAGGAGAGGAGGGGAGGGGAGGGGGCCAACAAACTAGGGCTGGAGGTGGAGGCGAGGCGGGGCGGAGGCGGAGGCAAAGGCAGGGGGTGGAGGCGGAGCTACGGTAGGGGGTGGAGGCGGAGCTGCTACGAGGCGATGCTACTGCGAGGCGACGACCTGCTGACGACGGGCGACGATCGGCGACGATCCTCCTTCCCCTCTCTCTCTCTCTCCCTCCCTCTCCTCTCTCTTCTCTCTTTCTCCCTCTCTCTCTCTCTCTCTTTCTCTCTGATTCGGGGCATTCGGGGGGCTCATTCGGGGAGAAAAACATTTCTCTAAATAAAATATCAATAAAAATATATGTTATTTTTTTAATTAAAATTTTCAATTAATTTATTTTAAAAAAATAATAATAATTATATAATGAAATTAAATAAAACATCTATTAAAATTTAAATAATGAAATTAAATAAACTATAAACAAAATTTTAAAATAAAAACATTAAAAAAATATCTATAAAAAATTATTTTAAAAAATTAAATAAATAAAACCTCAATAAAAGGTTAAACAAAATTATTTTATTTTTAAATTGAGACATTTAAATTTTATTAAATTTTACTAAATATAATACATAATTAAATAGTAGAGGGTCAAAATGGTCATTTCATCACCTAATCCCAACAGTGGATAGTCCCCTGAAAATTGTCTCATACCCCCCTAGGATACAATAGTCCCCCATATGGGGGATAAGGAGTCCGGCCGGACTTTATGTCTGACGGACTAAAAAAAAAACAAACACCGAATAAAGAGTCTCCCCTAGATTACAATCTCAATAGTGAATAATCCCCCCTTATCCCCCCAATCTAACACACCCAAAATGTCTTTCAAAACTAAAACAAAATGACTTTTTAGCAAACTATTTCACAAATGATATACCTTTCAACAATAAAAAAATTTCATTGGACCTAATAACTTAGTGAGAGGATAATTTATATACGAATTGGGCCGAGCTGGGTTGTTATGGGCCTCAGTGTGGAGGGTGAGTAAAAAGGCCAAAAAGTTACTCCGGTCTTGAAAAGGCTTAAATTTAGTTCGGTCTCAAGGCCAGAAGTTAGACTGGTCCGAAGGACTCTTGGTGATTAGCTCAGTTGAAGGATGCTTTGAACGTATACCGGTCATGGCGCAGCTAAACTAGATCGGTCTATACCTTGGTAAAAAGATAGTTCGGTTTTGGGCATACCCTGGTAAGTGGAAGAGGAACAAAGGACAGAACCAAATTAATTATAGTTCGGCTAAGTAGCCATGTTTACTTCGGTCGTATGGTAGTTCGGCCATGGTAAAACCATCTCACTTGGTTTAAGCAGTGAGGGGGGTATTGAAGGATAAGCATTATCCTTCAGGAGTATGAATCCTAGAAGGACTCTGCATGGAGGAGTAGAAGTCCTACTAGGATTGTGCCACACGAAACCTATAAAAGTTCACAAACATCACCTTTGGAGAGGTAACACAACTTTGTTTTCTAAATAAACAGAGCTTTTGTCTATTTGTCAAGCTTACTGACTTAGGCATCGGAGAGGTTTCCGGCACACACCCGCCGGCTAGCTCACGTTTGTATTTTCAGGTGATAAAGCGACGACGTACGGAGGAGCTCAGACTTGATCAACAGGATTATACGAGAAGGTTTATTTCTTTCCCGTACAATTGGCACCGTCTGTGGAAAAAGCAGACAGGACAAAACCTCTTGATCAAGCTTTACCTCTTTAGGAACAATGGCGCACAATGAAGATCTACCGCAGTCCGCCATCGACGGGCAAACACCAGATGGAGGTGCAAGGCGTGAAGGACTACCTTCTATCCCTCCCATGGCGGGCTTGGAGCCCCAACGACATAACCCTAGGAGGGATATTAGGGGGAGGCGGACTAACAGCCCCCGTCACTCTCGTTCACAAAGTCCGGACAGGCAAAGGCGGAGAATTGACCCTCAAATTCTAGAGGACCGTGTGAAAGAGCAAGACGAATTAATAAGGAAGATGGCGGCGGACATGGAGGTCTTGAAGCGCCAGATGAGGGGAGGAGTGGCGACAGGAGAGGGGCGCAAAAACAAGACGCCCCCTCACCGCTCAGAAGACCATAGAAGGCATTCCCCACCATCACAAGAAGAGAGTAGAAGCCTCAGGATAGGCGATACTCAGTCTAGAACCTCCAGAACTCGTTACTCCAGGTCTGAGAGAACGAGATCATTGAGGTCTTACACAGAGGGAAGTACCTACCGACCCTCGCACTCGCACCAAACATCATCTAAGCAGACGGAGTTGCCAAGATCATCCGATTTGCGGATCATGCTGGAAGAAAAGGCATGATGGAAGAAGGACACTAGGGCATGCGACCCTTGCAAAGTTTTTTCCCTTCAACGGTTGGCTTCTCGGACGCATGGAAGTGTCGAGATTGGAATGCCATTACCACACCCTGCCTATGAACCAACGGACAAATCATTAGCAATGCAGCAGACCTCGCCGTTTGTTCCGGCAATCGAAAACGCGTCCCTGCCTTCAGGCTTCCTTCAGCCCAAATTCACCACGTATGAGGGGAAGACGGACCCCTACATTCACCTAAGCCACTTCCGCCAGGTTATGGCGGTATATCGGCGAAACAAGGCTTTAATGTGCATCCTTTTCCCATCAAGCCTTGGCGACCTAGGCTTGACTTGGTTCGAAAAACTTCCAGAAGGCAGCATAGCCTCCTGGGCACAATTGGCGGAGGCGTTCGTCACAAGGTTCAGAACGAACACTAAAACCCCGGTGGAGATTGACCAACTACTCTCCATCGACATGGGCGAAAATGAGACGCTAAGATCCTACAATAGTCGATACTGGGAGACATTCAACCAGATTGGGGATTGCCCTACCAATCTCGCCATTGCACAATACAAAAGAGGCCTACCAGTCGGGAATAGACTAAGGGACTCAATCACCATGACACCACCCCTCACCATGGAAGCCCTGATGGAAAGAGTGCATCAGCACATTATGGTGGAGGAGGATGGCGCACGTGCCAAAGCAAAATCTGGCGCGACCACAGCACTAGAAAAGAAGACCTCAGCAAAGGTCAACGCGGTAGATCGTCCGAACAGAAACGGACGTGGCAGACGAGACAACGGAGAGGACCAGGATAAAAGATGGTTAAGGGTCCGCACGGCCATAACCACGGTATTCAAGAAACCGATCTACCGAATTCTAAGTGAAATAAGAGATGAGCCTTTCGTCAGATGGCCAGCCAAACTAGGGGAAGCGCAGAAGGACTACGACGAAAGATCACGGTGCACCTTCCATAAAGAAAAGGGGCACCGCATTGAGAATTGCACGCCATTGAGACAGCACCTGAAGGAGTTGGTGGCAGCAGGACACTTGGATAAATACATTGAAGGAGGGACGCAACCAGCTCCCCAGGACCATAATAACCCCAACAGGATGCCAGTCGATGCCCCACCTCAAGGCATTATCAATGTGATACATGGAGTCTTTGAACCTGAGCGTGTATGCGAGCTCAGGGGATCAATTAAAAAGGCTGAACACTTAAGAGAGGTGCTAAGTGCCCAACCTGCCATCAAGAAGAGGAAGACAGAGGCCACAAACGTCATGTCTTTTTCGGATAAAGACTTGGAACGGATATATTGCCCTCACAATGATGCCCTAGTCGTCACTCTCCGAGTCAAGGATTTTGACGTCAAGCGGATTCTGATTGACCAGGGTATGTACTACGAAATATTTAAACAATTGAAGCTGCAAGACAAAGACTTGGCGCCTGCCGTATCTCCCCTAATTGGATTCAACTCCATGCCAGAATGGCCCGTCGGCAAAATAATTATTCCAGTCAGAGTAGAAAGCGTGACGAAACAAGTGGAGTTCTGGGTATTGAAGGTCCCCTCCACTTACAACATCATCTTGGGCAGAACATGGCTGCATGCCATGCAATCGGTGGCGTCATCCTACCACCAAGTAATGCGGTTCCTCAACGATACCGAGGTAATTGAAGAAGTCTATGGAGATCAGATCATGTCGAAGTAATGCTTCATCACGGTGAATGGCAGCCGCGCTGCCAAAGGATACATTCATTCTGTGGAAGAACCTGAGAGCAATGAGCTATTCGCAGATGTCGGCAAAGCGGCTGATCAGAAAGCGGTGGAGGACTTGGTAGAGATAAGAATAGATGAAAAAAACCCGGATAAGTTCTTTTTGCTCTGTTCGTCATTGTCCAGCACTGAGAGATTAGAGGTGTTGGAATTTTTAACCTCTAACATCGAAGTGTTCGCCTGGACACCATACGACATGCCAGGTATTGATCCCAACTTCATCTGTCACCAACTCAATGTCCACCCATCCGCCAGACCAATCATCCAACGCACACGCAGATCGGCACTCCACCATGCCGAGATAGTGGCGGAAGAAGTAGGTAACCTGCTGGAGGCAGGAGCAATTAGAGAAGTGCACTACCCAAGATGGATCTCCAACACAGTCGTAGTGCCAAAGAAGAATGGCAAGTGGCGTGTCTGTGTCGACTATAAAACAGTCAACAAGGCATGCCCAAAAGACAGCTTTCCTCTACCACGGATAGACCAACTGGTTGACCTAACGGCGGGGCACAACCGACTTAGCTTTCTAGATGCATACAGAGGCTACCACCAAATCGCCATGCATGAACCAGACCAGGAGGTCACATCCTTTACAACTCCAAGAGGACTGTACTGTTACAAGGTCATGCCCTTTGGCCTAAAGAACACAGGGGCGACATTCCAACGGATGGTCACCAAGATGTTTGAACCGTTGTTAGGCAGAACAATGGAAGCTTACATCGACGACATGGTGGTCAAGAGCAAGGATGAGAATGACCATCTCAAGGACCTAGACGAGATGTTTGAGATCCTGAAGAAGCACAAGTTGCGCCTCAATGCGTCCAAGTGCGCATTCGGAGTAGGATCTGGCAAATTCCTGGGATTCCTTGTGACCAACCGGGGTATAGAAGTAGACCTCTCTCAGATCAAAGCAATCCAGGATTTGGAGAGACCAAACTCCGTAAAAGAAGTGCAGCATCTCACCGGCATGGCAGTTGCGCTCAATCGGTTCATAAGCCGGTCATCGGATAGACTACGACCATTCTTCCATGCACTAAAAGCCAAGTTTGAGTGGGACGAAGAATGCGACCGCGCTCTGGAAAGCTTAAAGGAATATATGTCCTCTCCACCACTGCTTGTCACCCCAGTACCTGGAGAGGAACTCTTCCTCTACCTAGCAGTCTCTCAGCACGCAATTAGCGCAGTGTTGGTCCGTGCGGAAGGAATCCAACATCTGCCCATCTATTACGTCAGCAAGACATTGCTGGGTGCCGAAACAAGGTACTTGCCACGGGAAAAACTGGCATTGGCCTTGATGATGGCCTCAAGAAAGTTATCACACTACTTTTACGCCCACACTATAGTCGTCCTCACAACTTTCCCATTAAAAGCTTTGTTTGAGAGGGCAAACTTTTCTGGGCGAATCTTAAAGTGGGCAGTAGAGTTGGGACAATTTGACATCAAATTCCAACCCAGAACCGCGATAAAAGCCTAAGCTTTGGCAGACTTTGTCGCAGAATTCACTCCAAGAAGTCATCATATCTGCCCAGTCGACCTGATTGATACAACCAAACCAGGAATTGAAATTGACGCCAGAATAGTGCAACCCCTGGTGCAGGATACTCTATTAGATCCCATGGTAGACCAGACTAAAGACAGCAAGGAAGAAGCAAACCAAGCTACACCGAACCAAGACTCACCAACAAATAAAGACTTGGTGCAATCAGATAGCAAGGGGCAGACAGCAAGCATGGACCTTGAAGAAACCACCAGCAACATTCTTGACCCCCACGACATCGTCTGAACCCTCCACTTGTTGGAAGTTGTTCGTTGGCGAGATGTGGAAGCTCTTTGTGGATGGAGCATCCAACCGGCATGGTGTAGGACTTGGCATAGTCCTCATCTCACCAGACGGCCTGGTTGTGGAGCAAGCAATCAACCTTGGCTTCCCAGCATCAAACAACGAAGCGGAGTATAAAGCACTTCTTGCAGGACTCAAAACAGCATTCTACATGAAAGCCACCAAACTAATGGTCTACAGCGACTCACAGCTGGTGGTAAACCAAATTTCTGGCGACTATGACGTAAAGGATGATAGGATGGCCAGGTACCAAGAATTGGTCAGAATAGAGAACAAGAAATTTGAAGTAGTGAGGATAGAACAGATAAGCAGGGAAGAGAACGGCAGAGCAGACGAACTAGCAGGCTTTGCTTCAATGGCAGATGCATCCATCTCTCATCCATTGCTCATCGACTACTTACCAAGACCAAGCATTGAAGACCCCGAAGCAGAAGAAGTATGCTGCACCAATCTAGGCCCCTCATGGATGGATCCCATCATACTATTCTTGAAAGATGGCATCCTACCGGAAGAAAAGAAAGAAGCTAACAAAATTAGAGCAAAGTCACAGCGATTTTGGCTCTCCCCATCTCTGGCATTATACAAAAAGTCGTTCTCAAGACCCTATCTAAAGTTTGTCCACCCCAGCAAAGTGGAAGCATTCTTATACGAGATACACGCAAGGGTGTGCGGAAGCCATCAAGGAGGAAGATCGCTAGCTTATAGGGCCATTTCGCAAGGATACTGGTGGCCATACATGCAGGCAGACTCAGAGAAATATATGAAGAAGTGCGAGAAATGCCAAAAATTCGCACACCAAATACATCAACCAGCTAGAGAACTCCTACCATTGACTAGCCCATGGCCTTTCTCAATGTGGGGCTTGGACATAGTAGGACCACTTCCAACAGCACCCGGCAACAGGAAGTTCTTTCTCGCAGCAACAGACTACTTCACAAAGTGGGTGGAAGCAGAAGCATTGGCATCAATCAAGGAAAAAGATGTAAAGAAGTTCGTCTGGCAGAATATCATCACCCGGTTTGGCATACCAAAAGCCCTAATCTCAGACAACGGCACCCAGTTTGATGGCAAAATCTTTAGAAGCTTTTGTGAAGAGTACAAGATAGAGTTCTATAATTCTACACCGGCATATCCCCAAGCAAATGGACAGGCAGAAGCTTCAAACAAGGTAGTCTTGGATGGGTTGAAGAAAAGGTTGGAGAAAGCCAAAGGCAAATGGGCGGAAGAGCTTCCTCATGTTTTATGGGCTTACCGCACCACACCTCAGCGGTCAACAGGAGAAACATCATTCTCCTTAGCCTACGGTATGGAAGCAGTAATCCCACTAGAAGTTGGCCTTCCCACAATTCGAAGCGAAAATTTTGATCCAGACTTAAACGGCGAAGCCATAACATTGGAACTCGACCTCGCCGAAGAAAGAAGAGAAAAAGCACTAGTCCACATTGCCTCATATCAACAAAAGTTATCCAGGAAATACAACAAAACAGTGCATCCAAGGCAATTCAAAATCGGAGATTGGGTGCTACGCAAAGTAATGGGAAACACCCTAGTACTAGGAGATGGCAAGCTAGGGCCTAATTGGGAAGGTCCTTACAAAGTGGTTGGGTTAGCAAGCAAAGGGGCATACCACCTAGAAGACAAGGACGGCAAAGCAATCCCTAGGCCATGGAACACCGCCAATCTCAAGTTATTTTATTTTTAGCTTTCCTCTTACAAACATGTGTAATTTTTTCTTTCCTCAATAAAACAAGTCGATTCTTTTTAGCATAATAGTTTTCTGTAAAAAGATAGTTTAGTGACGTTAGGAACATTACAAACATTTAATTCTAAGCTGGATGGAAAAACCAACTTAGAGGTTGGCTGGATTAAACCAACACCCCTCCTAAGCCTAGGATAAGGATCCAGGCTGTAGGACGTTTGGTCAGAATAACCAAACACTTTACTTTAGGTTGGCTGGAAAAACCAATCTAAAGGTTGGCTGGATTAAACCAACACCCCTCCTAAGCCTAGGATAAGGATCCAGGCTGCAGGACATTTGGTCGAAATAAACCAAACACTTTACTTTAGGTTGGCTAAAAAAACCAATCTAAAGGTTGGCTGGATTAAACCAACACCATTCCTAAGCCCAGGATAAGGATCCAGGCTGCAGGACGTTTGGTCGGAATAAACCAAACACTTTACTTTAGGTTGGCTGGAAAAACCAATCTAAAGGTTGGCTGGATTAAACCAACACCCTTCCTAAGCCCAGGATAAGGATCCAGGCTGCAGGACGTTTGGTTGGAATAACCAAACACTTTACTTTAGGTTGGCTGGAAAAACCAAACTAAAGGTTGGCTGGAAAAACCAACACCCTTCCTAAGCCCAGGATAAGAATCCAGGCTGCAGGACGTTTGGTCGAAATAACACTTTACTTTAGGTTGGCTGGAAAAACCAATCTAGAGGTTGGCTGGATTAAACCAACACTTGGTACTCTTTAGCCGAAGTTAGGACATCGGCTAAAGCATGGTTGGCTGGATTAAACCAACTCTAAGTACTCTTTAGCCGAAGTAAGGACATTGGCTAAAGAGTGGTTGGCTGGATTAAACCAACTCTTGGTACTCTTTAGCCGAAGTGAGGACATCGGCTAAAGAGTGGTTGGCTGGATTAAACCAACTCTTAGTACTCTTTAGCCGAAGTAAGGACATCGGCTAAAGAGTGGCTGGCTAGTAAGCTCAGTCAGATTGCTCAGCTAAGACCAGAATAAAGTATTTCGGCCGAAAAATATTGTGTTTCGTTCAAGTTGCAGTTAGAAAGCAAGCACAAAAAGCAAAGCAAATCGAGATGACAGTTGGAACAAAAAACACTTCATTAATCAAGTTCAAAGCGATTACAAAGGAGGGGCCCCCAGCCCGGTTACAAGTCGAAACAAAAAGAAGAAAGAAAAAATACAAAATCAGCTAAAAAGGTCATCTATTTCGACATCCAGCTCGGCATCAACTCGGAGTCCGGTTTCAGACGGAATTACAGTCTGAGTTGGGAGCTCGGTCTCGGCTTGGAGCTCGGTTTCAGCAGGTTGCTCAATGGTCAGATCTTCTACCGCAGACTCCGCCCGAACTGATTTATTAGCTGGAACATTGTCAACCAGAGTGTCAGTTGGCTCATTCTCTTCATCGTCGTCGTCGGACGCTTCAAGGAATTGCTTCTGAAGATCGGCTGCATACTCCGCCAGTGAGGCCGGAATAAAATACTGAGGAGCATTGAAGACCTCGGTGTCGGGACCGCAACCGAGCTGCTCCACGGCACCCCTCCAGCCGCACTTGAAGAACAAGTCCTTCGCAGTTTCACACTGCTAGATGCATGCAGCTTCGCCTTCCTTGAAGCCCTTCTGCTCGGCATCTTCAGCTTTCTTCTTCAAAACGTTTATTTCGGCGTCCTTAACACCCTCAAGTTTTGCCAGTTCCCGCAAATACTTGTCTTTCATCTCGGTTAGCGCTCTTTGTTTGTTGCTGTTAGCCAAGGTAACTAGTCCGGTTAGACGAGTTATCTCGGCCTCCAACTCGGTCGTCCTCTGTTGGGATTGATTTAGTTCGGCAGTCTTGGTTTCGGCTTCCGCCATGGCTTGCCTAGTTGTTTTCCTTAGCTCCAACACTCGCCTGTGAGTGATATTGTTTTTCTGAATGGCCTGCAAAAGAATTGTTTCTTTTTTAGCCGAACTGAAACTTGGAAGAATTAGAAAGATCAAAAAAAGCTACTTACCAGAATCATTGATTTCGTTGAAGACCGGATGGACTTCAGTTCGGTGTTCAGTTGATTGTGGTGGTGCTCCGTGTCTTTTGGAAGACACACACTCTTGGCCAGATTGAAGGCCAGTACGTGATCCTTCTCTACGACCACCGAGTCGGTGTCCTGGATATCTCAGTTCTGGAAAGTGATCTTGGGTGCCCACTTGGAAGAGCTAGATCGGTCGGATCGCTCTGGCTAAGGGCTCGGTGGAAGGCTTGGTGGCGGAAGAATGGTCTCATCTTCATCCACAAGGCGCTGCTCGGTTTGGCTAGTCCGGGCACGCTTGTTCGCCCGAGATGATGAAGGCTGTTGGGATGGTAGGGCCACCACGGCTTCTTGTGTTTGGTTTGGTGGTGGTATCTCGGCCCTGTTTGTCTCGATCAAGAGGGCCCTGACTTTGTTTCTCTTGGCCATTTCTTATTCGGCGGTCAGTGTGATTAGTCTAATTTGTGGCAAGGTTGGGTCCGGTTCGAGGGCCTCCTCTAGCAGAAAGTCGGTCACTCTTGCTTTTTGGCGGCCGCTGTATCTGTATGTCGGTTCAAAACTTAACAGCTTGGCCCAACTCCGTTCTGGATACCGTAGTGCGGCGCGGAGAGTGCCTAGATTGGTGTAGCTGTAAAGTGATTGAAGATGGGCTGAATCTATGAAAAAAGACACTGTTAGCTCGGCTGCAGAATAGGAAACCGAAATAAAACGAAGCAGACAAGGAAGCGAAGTAATTATACCAGGTGTTCCTTTTTTCCAATTAATACGTCGGCCAGGAATCTGGGCTTGGTGATCCTCAAAGTTCCCAGACACCCAGAAAAAATCATCATCATTCAAGTCTTTATCCGGTGTGTTTTTTATTATTTTCTCACGTCGACGGCGTATTCTAAGATAGTACACCCTGCCGTCTTCCTTCGAACCTATGGAATACTGGTGGAAGATTTCGGCTAGACCGAGGTTAATGCCTGCTTGGCGGTTTAGTTTGGCTATACCCATTATTATACGGTAGGAGTTGGTGGAAAGTTGGGTTGGGCATAGTCTGGTTTGCCTAAGGAATTCACAAATTAGGAGTTGGACTGGAAATCTTAGCCCGGTTTCTATTATTGAAAGAAGGGTAAAGGGTACAAAGCCTTCTTTGCCCCATGGTACAACATCTTGTTCGGCTAAAGTGAGTTGGACGTCGTCGGGTATATTGTAATCTTTTCGGAATTCGGCTAGACCGCCCGGAGTATTTACTAAAAATCTATACTTCCCCATTTATTTTATAAGTTATGAATAAATTAGATCGGTGGCAAAATTATGCTCAGTAGCTCGGCTGAGCGCTCAGAGTGCCTGGGGAACCTAAGTCTGCAAAGTGGAAAACAAAGGTGTTAAGCACAGATCATTGGACCGTGCTACAAAGAAAAAAAAAGCAAAGAAAATAAAAGACCTACTTCGGCTATGTAGGATGTTACAGGATCTATCTCGGTTCCAACAAGGTGATTGATATCTCGGTTGAGGGGAGGTTCTGTTAGACCGATTGAGCTCCTAGGGGCAGCTTTCTGAGTTCGGTCTAAAAACTTAGAAAGCCGGTTTAGTGGAGAAGCCGTAGTTCGATCGGAATTGAGGTTTTCCCAATACACTGATTGCAGAATTAGTTCGGTTTCTTATCTCGGCTATGATAAAACAAAAGGTTTGACTTATTGAAACTACTGGTACGAGTGTTAGTTCGGTTGTATAGTCTGGTCTCATTGGCATCAAACTACAAACAATTTACTAGTTCGGTTATGTGTAATTTTGGATCAAAAGTAGTGTTCTACAGGTTATTTCATGAATACCTGAGGATTATACTAACATAGTGTTTTCAGAAAAAGCAAAGCAAATGGAAAAAAATGTGTTTTGCAAAAACACACAAAACAAAGTACGAAAACAAGGAAAGCAAGATAGAGGTGCAGTGCTTACCAAATGAAGAGGCAAGAACTGGAGATGAGAGCAGCAGCAATGGAGAACACGAGCTCGGAGGTTGAAGAGCAATGGAGGTTCAGAGAGAGAAGTTGAATAGTATGGTGAGTGATTTTGAAATGCAAAAGAGTTTGTGTTGGTGAAAGAGCTGGAGGCGGGAACTGTTCGAATATTGCGAAGTACGAGCGCGGCGTTACAACTGTAGATGGCCAATAGCAACCTGCCACGTGTCGTTAAAATGGGAATCGATTCAGATGCTGTGATTGAAGAGACATTTTGACCGGACAAGCGGAGCTCGATGTGTAATTAGCTCGACTGGATAGGCTGGAAGGTTTTAGCTCGGCTGGAGGGGTTTTTTTTAGCTCGGCTGGAAAAGCTAAAAGGTTTTAGCTCGGCTGGAGAGGCTAAAAGATAGTTTAGCTCGGCTGATGAACAGGTAATCCCTATCATGCTATGCAGATAGAATTAAGGGGCAATTGAGAGGGTAATTTATATGCGAATTAGGCCGAGCTGGGTTGTTATGGGCCTCGGTGTGAAGGGTGAGTAAAAAGGCCAAAAAGTTACTCCGGTCTTGAAGAGGCTTAAATTTAGTCCGGTCTCAAGGCCAGAACTGGTCCGAAGGACTCTTGGGGTTGAAGGATGCTTTGAACGTATACTGGTCATGGCGCAGCTAAACTAGATCGGTCTATACCTTGGTAAAAAGATAGTTCGGTTTTGGGCATACCCTGGTAAGTGGAAGAGGAACAAAGGACAGAACCAAACTAATTATAGTTCGGCTAAGTAGGGCCATGCTTACTTCGGTCGTATGGTAGTTCGGCTATGGTAAAACCATCTCACTTGGTTTAAGTAGTGAGGGGGCTGTTGAAGGATAAGCATTATCCTTCAGGAGTATGAATCCTAGAAGGACTCTGCATGGAGGAGTAGAAGTCCTACTAGGATTGTGCCACACGAAACCTATAAAAGTTCACAAACATCACCTTTGGAGAGGTAACACAATTTTGTTTTCTAAATACACAGAGCTTTTGTCTATTTGTCAAGCTTACTGACTTAGGCATCGGAGAGGTTTCCGGCACAAACCCGCCGGCTAGCTCACGTTTGTGTTTTTAGGTGATAAAGCGACGACGTACGAAGGAGCGCAGACTTGATCAACAGAATTATACGAGAAGGTTTATTTCTTTCTCATACACTTAGACACTGCTTAAATTGGATTTATCACCTATTTACTCTTGATTGATTGATTAATAATAATAATAATAATAAATAAAAAAAAAAGAGAAAAGAAGAGTTTTGAAAGTAATTTTAAATTGTATTTTAAAAATATATTTGATTAACATGTTTTATTCCAATCATGATTTAAAAACATAATTAAATTTTGAAAAGTAAACCCAATGCTTAAAAAAAAAATTTCTGTCATTGGCTCAAATTCATTCTATACTCAACAAAACATGGAGATACTTATGACAGAATGAACCAATCTAAAACGTTAGGAATAACAAAAAGACTATTTTAAAAAGATAATTGAAAGTCATTTTTTTAACTCTAAACCACATCATTTTTTATATTTTTTATATATTTTTTTTTAAAAAAAATTACAAATTAAAATTTTAACTTTTAATTATATTCTCAAAACATTATAAAGTGACGTACTTTCCTTAAAATCCAAGCGACCGGTCCAATCCAACACATTATCATGAAAAGAAGTATATATCATTGTTTAATTCAAACAATTATTTATATTTATAATTTTTTATTGAAAAGAAGTATATATCATTGTTTAATTCAAACAATTATTTATATTTATAATTTTTTATTAGCTCAATTGGCTAATAAATAAACAATAATGATTTATACCACTAAAAAAAATTATTAATAGCATTAATACATTGAAAATGTCAAAAATAAAATAAAATAAGGCATAGATAGTGGACGAGAGCCATTACCACATCATTAGTGGTGCTATTAGAGCACCACTTTTAATGTTCTTAACTATTTTTCATAAACAAATAATGTTTTAATAATTATAAGGGATTTGCTTTCTTTTAATTTAATGCAATATAATGCCATAGCCGTTGTGTAAATATAATAATGGAGTTCAAATCATCTTCCTAGTATGTTTTTGGAATATATTTTTTAAAAAATAATAAAACATATATTCTAAAAAAAATATTAACACTTTGTTTGCTAAAAAAAAATCATACAAAAATTATGAGATTTTTTTTTTTTTTTGGCCATTTTTTGTCAACGTTGGGCTCGTTTAGGAACTTAACTATTTTAGTTAGATTTTTAACTTTTGGTCATTTGAACCTTGTTAGTTAGAGTATCATTATCAAGCTTATCAAAGCATTTCATTGGCTATTTTATAACACAAAAGTATAGAAATACACTTCATCAAATTCAATTTTTTACTAATTATTTTAGTTGAATATTAAACCACTTGCTACATATAATTAGGAAAAGATGAGTCAACAAATAATTTTAGGTAATGAAATATTTAAAATATTACATTTTATAATCAATAATTGATATATTAATAATAAATATGTGTTAATACTGTATTAGTTTAATAGATCTCATCACTTATATTTGTTATTATTAATACAGTGTTGACACGTAAGATTATAAATAAAATATAATAAAATAGAAATTATAGAAAAAAATTATAAAAAGTAATATTTTAATGAAATAGAATACATTGTCAACCAATAAGATTATAAATAAAACATAATAAAAATTATAGACGAAGGAACACAATAAAAATAATATTTTAATGAAATAATATTTTAGAATAGAGAGTTTCATAGAGTGTGCATATAAAAAAGATGTTAGTCAAAATACAAAAGTAGATTTTGAATTATAATTTAATTCATATTTTGTTGAGTTTTGATGTGGATGCTCTTAAAAAGTTAAGTTTATAATGATTTTTAGTTTTTTTTATAGCTAATTTGATGGTTGTAAAAAAAAATAAATAAGAAGGTAAATTACGCTTACCTCCCCTAAAGTTTTTTACAATTATAGAGATCTCCCTTATGATTTAATAATTACATTAACCTTCCTTATTTTTAAAATTATTATCAAGATTCTCTCCATTATTAAGTTATTTAACATAATTTGCTGATGTCATATTGATATTATACCAAAAATGGTGAAATTGCCCATTAAAACTTCGTTTGACATTGGCTAATATAGTCAACTTTTTTGCGTTGAGACTTTTTTAGCCTGGCTTTTTTAGTCTCTTTTGGTTTGGTTTTTTTGACTTTTGTGAGAGAAAAAGTGTAATGACTATGGGTTAGATATGATATTTTGTCTTATTAATTTATTTAGTCTATTTTGTGCTCTTTTAGCCCCAAAATGATAGTCAAACCAGGACTGATTAGTTTATCTATTCAACTGAGAAATTTCACTCACCTCTTCTGAGGTTTGCATATATATATATATATATATATATTTATATATTTCTTAAATTCCATACAATATTAAATAAAATCTTTAAATTGATAAGACATTATTAAATCATTTAATGCAAAAAAAAAAACTTAATTTTTATTGATAAGATACTTAAAAATAAATAATCTCACTAAAATTAATGTTAGATAACATCTTAATAATATAAGACTTATTTCACACCACATAAATAACTTAAAATTTATTATTTTAAGTAATGTATTTATTATTTGAATTTTTTTTTGAAGTTAAAATAAAAAGATTTATTTTTTCCAGGCAATTTGCATTACTTATTTATTCCTATGTAATATATATTATATATATATATATATATTATTTTATCTTTTCTCAATCATATATTATTCTCAAATTTTAATTTTTATCTTTGAGTTATTAAATTTTTAGTCGATGCATATTTAAAAAAATGCAAGTTAATATTTTTTACATGATTAAAAAAATAAAAAATGAAAAATAAAAATAGAAGTAAAAAAAATTTAATCACCTTACAGTAAATTAAAATTATTTAATAGAAAATGAAAGATGTTAATCATTTGAGAAACAATTCAAATAATTTGTCATTTCTTACACTTAAAATTAAAATTAATCTTTACTTGGATGGAGAAATTATTTGAGAACAATAAAATAATTAAATTAATTTGTTATGTATGATGCTTAAAATCTTTTTCTCCATCTTTATTTTTCTCATTTAAACTATTTTTATTAAATTAAATCTTAAAATTAATTTCTCACCTTCATTAATGGTTGAATTTTTATTTTATTTTTTGTTTATAAAAAGTTCAAAAACTTGTTGTGAAAAAAAAAAAAAACTGAGTCAAGAAATTACATTTATATTTTTAAAAAATTATGAAAAATAAATAATAATTTCATATATATTTAATTGGGTAAATTAAATTAAATTTATATTTTTCCTTAGAAAGTATTTTATTTCATTATGTGTTGAAATTAGTATTAGAGTCTGATTTCTCAGTCTTGTCAATAAAATTATATGAGTATTAGATATATGGAAGAAATAAAATTAGATAATTTAAATAATAATTTTGCTATAAATAATAATAGAACAAAATAAAGGTGAGAAATTAAAAAATAAAGTAAAATTTTAACCATTAATGAAGGTGAGAAATTATTTTTGATATTTAATTTAATAATAATAGTTTAAATGAGAAAAATAAAGATGAAAAAATATATTTTAAATATCATACAACAAATTAATTGAGTATTTTAGTATTCTACAATAATATATCCATTTAATTTTAATTTTAGGTGTAAGAAATGAGAAATTGTTTGATTTGTTTATTCTCAAATTATTTTTTGACCTTTTATTCTCCATTAACTAATTTTAATTTATTGTGAGCCGATTAGATTTTTTTACTTGTATATTTATTTTTGTACGAGAAAGAAATAAACTTTCTCGTATAACCCTGTTGATCAAGTCTGCGCTCCTCCGTACGACGTCGCTTTACTCCCTGAAAACACAAGCGTGAGCTAGCCGGCAGGTGTGTGCCGGAAACCCCTCCGATGCCTAAGTCAGAAAAACAGACAAGTAGACAAGAAGCTCTGTGAATTCGAGAATCAAAGTTGTATTACCTCTCCAAAGGTAATGTTTGTGAGCTTTTATAGGTTCCGTGTTGCACAATCCAAGTAGGACTCTTACTCCTCCATGTAGAGTCCTCCTAGGATTCATACTCCTGAAGGATAATGTTTATCCTTCAACACCCCCCTCACTGCTTAAACCAAGTGAGATGGTTATACCATGGCCGGGCTACCATACAGCCGAAATAACATTGCCATGCTAGATTGACTAGCGTAACCGATCTAACTGTTAGTTCGGCTATTCTTTGTTTTTCCCCTACCTCGGCTTCACATGCCAAAATCGAACTATCCAGAGAAGAGCCTATGCCGAACTAACCTAAAACCAAATCCTGAAGAGGGCTCAGTATACTTCCTCACGTCCACCTCGGCTTTGCATGCCATGACCGAACTAACCAATTTGGCCGTGGCGACCGAGATAACAACAAGGCCTCCTTGGACCGAGCTAATGAAAAAAACCATTTTACTCCGCCTTTCATACTACGGCCCAAAGCGGCCCATCACCCAATCTCGGCCCAATTTATTCATATAAATTACCCTCTCAATTGCCCCTTAATTCCATCTGCGCAGCATGATGGGATTACCTTGTCTTCCAGCCGAGCTAGAAAATTTTAACCTTACTACCGAGCTAAGCCTTTTAGCCTTTCCAGCCGAGCTAGGCTCACACCGGTCTGTACCTGTCCGGTTCAAACGTCTCTTCAATCACAGCAACTGAATCGTTTCTTCTTCCCATGACACGTGGCACGCCCTTATTGGCCTATTGCAGCTGTCACGCCGTCCTCGTACTTCGCATAATTTGAACAGTTCCCGCCTTTTGCCCATTCTCTTTCCACAAAACAACCCTTTGTTTCTGAATCACTTACACCATTCACTCTTTCTTCTCTCCTTTTGCCTCCATTGTTCTCCATCCTTTGCAACTGTGAAGCTCGTGCTCGCTGCTATTTTCTACTTTCATTTCCTTCTCTTCACCTGGTAAGTTTTTCAAACCTGTTTTGCTTTTGTGGTCTTTGCATTTGCTTTCTTTCATTCTTGGCACACTGTTTCTGTTTTTGCAAAACATATTTTCTTGCTCTACCTTGCGTTTTCTGGGAAAAACTTCATAAGAACCCCATGAACTTCATGAAGCTGTCTGCAGAACACTTAGTTTAATCCAAAATTACAATATAACCGAACTAAAAACTAGTTTGTAGTCAATGTCATTCTATCAGACTACTTAACCGAATTAGCACTCCATGTTGATACCAGTAGCTTCAATAAGTCAAACCACTTATTGATAGACCTTAGCCGAGGTATCCAACTGAACTAAGTCTGCACTTAGCATACTGGGAAACCTTAATTTCCACCGATCTAGGTCTTTGGGGCTAAACTAGCTTTCTTAGTTTTTAGACCGAACTCAGAAAGCTGCCCCTAGGCGCTCAACCGGTCTAACATTACCTACTAATCCATCCGAGCTACCAAGCACCTTGTTGAAACCGAGATAGAGCCTGTAACATCCTACATAGTCGAAGTAGGACTTTTTTTTTCTTGCTTCTTATTTTGTAGCACGGTCCAGCAAACTGTGCTTAACACCTTTGTTTTTCACTTTGCAGACTTAGGTTGCCCAGATACTCCTTTGGGCGCTCAACCGAGCTACACAGCACCAGTCTTCGACCGAGCTAACACAACTTTTAATTTATTCGTAACTTATAAAATAAATAGTGAAGTATAGGTTTTTAGTAAACACTCCGGGTGGCTTGGCCGAATTTCGAAGGGATTATAACATCCCTGACGATGTCCACCTAACCTTAGCCGAAAAAGATGTTATACCTTGGGGAAACCAGAGCTTTGTACCCTTTACCCTTTTATCAATAATAGAAACCGGACTAAGATTTCCAGTCCAAGCCTTAATTTGTGAATTCCTTAGGCAAACGAGAATATGCCCAACCCAGCTTTCCACCAACTCATACCGCATTATAATGGGCATAGCCGAGCTAAACCGCCGAGCTGGCATTAACCTTGGCTTAGCCGAAATCTTCCACCAGTACTCCATAAGGTCAAAAGAAGATGGCTGGGTTTACTATCTTAGAATACGCCGCCGCCGAAAAAAAAATAATAAAAAACACACCGGACAAAGACTTGAATGATGATGACTTTTTCTGGGTGTTTGGCAATTTTGAAGACCAGCAAGCCCAGATCCCTGGCCGAAGTATAAACTGGAATAAAGGCGAACCTGGTATAATTTACTTCGGTTTGTTGGCATGCTTTGTTTTATTTCGGTTACTTATTCCTGAACCGAACTAACAGTTTGTCTTCTTTATGCAGATTCAGCCCGTTTTCAATCCTTGTACAATTACCCTAATCTGAACACTATCCGTGCCGCACTTCGTTTTCCAGAAAGAAGTTGGGCCAAACTTCTTAATTTTGATCCGACATACCGTTACAGCGGTCGCCGAAAAGCCAGAGTAACTGACTTTCTGTTGGAGGACGCCCCCGAACCAGACCCAATCTTGCCACAAATTAGACTAATCCCACTTACTGCTGAAGAAGAAATGGCCAAGAGAAATAGAGTCAGGGCCCTCTTGACCGAGACAAACAGGGCCGAGGTACCACCACCAAGCCAAACACAAGAAGCCGTGGTGGCCCTACCATCTCAACAGCCTTCAGCATCTCGGGTGAACAAGCGTGCCCGGACTAGCCAAACCGAGCAGCGCCTTGTGGACGAAGATGAGACCATTCTTCCGCCACCAAGCCTTCCACCGAGCCCTCAGCCGGAGCGATCCAACCAATCTAGCTCTTCCAAGTGGGCACCCAAGCTCACTTTCCAGAACCGAGATATCCAGGACACCGACTCGGTGGTCGCAGAGAAGGATCACGTACTGGCCTTCAATCTAGCCAAGAGTGTGTGTCTTCCAAAAGACATGGAGCACCACCACAATCAACTGAACACCGAACTAAAGTCCATCCGGTCTTCAACAAAATTAATGATTCTGGTAAGTAGGTTTTTTCGATCTTTCTAATTCTTCCAAGTTTTAGCTCGGTTAAAAAGAAACAATTCTTTTGCAGGCCATTCAGAAAAACAATATCACTCACAGGCGAGTATTGGAGCTAAGGAAAGCAACTAGGCAAGCCATGGCGGAAGTCGAAGCCAAGACTGCCGAACTAAATCAATCCCAACAGAGGACGGCTGAGCTGGAGGCCGAGATAACTCGTCTAACCGGACTAGTTACCTCGGCTAATACCGACAAACAAAGAGCGCTGACCGAGATGAAAGACAACTATTTGCGAGAATTGGCGAAACTTGAGGGTGTTAAGGACGCCGAAATAAAAGTTTTGAAGAAGAAAGCTAAAGATGCCGAGCTGAAGGGTTTCAAGGAAGGCGAAGCTGCATACATCCAGCAGTGTGAAGTTGCGAAGGACTTGTTCTTCAAGTGCGGCTGGAGGGGTGCCGTGGAGAAGCTCGGTTACGGTCCCGACACCAAGGTCTACAATGCTCCTCAGTATTTTATTCTGGCCTCACTGGCGGAGTATGCAGCCGATCTTCAGAAGCAATTCCTTGAAGCGTCTGACGACGACGATGAAGAGAATGAGCCAACTGACACTTCGGTTGACAATGTTCCAGCTAACCAATCAGTTCGGGCGGAGCCTGCGGTAGAAGATCTGACCATTGAGCAACCTGCTGAAACTGAGCTCCAGGCCGAGACCGAGCTCCCAACTCAGACTGTAATTCCGTTTGAAATCGGACTTCGAGTTGATGCCGAGCTGGATGTCGAAATAGATGACCTTTTTAGCTGATTTTGTATTTTTTCTTTCTTCTTTTTGCTTCGACTTGTAACCAGGCTGGGAGCCCCTCCCTTTTAATCGCTTTGAACTTGATTGATGAAGTGTTTTTTGTTCCAATTGTCATCTCAATTTGCTTTGCTGTTTGTGCTTGCTTTCTAACTGCAACTTGAACGAAACACAATATTTTTCGGCCGAGATACTTTATTCTGGTCTTAGCTGAGCAATCTGACTGAGCTTACTAGCCAACCACTCTTTAGCCGATGTCCTTATTTCGGCTAAAGAGTACTAAGAGTTGGTTTAATCCAGCCAACCACTCTTTAGCCGATGTCCTCACTTCGGCTAAAGAGTACCAAGAGTTGGTTTAATCCAGCCAACCACTCTTTAGCCGATGTCCTTACTTCGGCTAAAGAGTACTTAGAGTTGGTTTAATCCAGCCAACCATTCTTTAGCCGATGTCCTAACTTCGGCTAAAGAGTATTAAGAGTTGGTTTAGTCCAGCCAACCGCTCTTTAGCCGATGTCCTTACTTTGGCTAAAGAGTACTAAGAGTTTGTTTAGTCCAGCCAACAATTCTTTAGCCGATGTCCTAACTTCGGCTAAAGAGTATTAAGAGTGGGTTTAATTCAGTCAACCACTCTTTTAGCCGATGTCCTTACTTCGGTTAAAGAGTACTTAGGGTTGGTTTAATCCAGCCAACCTCTCTTTTAGCCGATCTCCTTATTTCGGCTAAAGAGTACCAAACGTTAGTTTAATCCAGCCAACCTCTAGATTGGTTTTTCCAGCCAACCTAAAGTAAAGTGTTTGGTTATTTCGACCAAACGTCCTGCAGCCTGGATCCTTATCCTGGGCTTAGGAAGGGTGTTGGTTTAATCCAGCCAACCTTTAGATTCGTTTTTCCAGCCAACCTAAAGTAAAGTGTTTGGTTATTCCGACCAAACGTCCTGCAGCCTGGATCCTTATCCTGGGCTTAGGAAGGGTGTTGGTTTAATCCAGCCAACCTTTAGATTGGTTTTTCCAGCCAACCTAAAGTAAAGTGTTTGGTTATTCCGACCAAATGTCCTGCAGCCTGGATCCTTATGCTGGGCTTAGGAGGGGTGTTGGTTTAATCCAGCCAACCTCTAAGTTGGTTTTTCCAGCCAGCTTAGAATTAAATGTTTGTAATGTTCCTAACGTCGCTAAAACTATCTTTTTACAGAAAATAACTATGCTGAAAAGAATCGACTTGTTTTATTGAGGAAAGAAAAAATTACACATGTTTGTAAGAGGAAAGCTAAAAATAAAATAACTTAAGATTGGCGGTGTTCCATGGCCTAGGGATTGCTTTGTCGTCCTTGTCTTCTAGGTGGTATGCCCCTTTGCCTGCTGACCCAACCACTTTGTAAAAACCTTCCCAATTAGGCCCTAGCTTGCCATCTCCTGGCACCAGGGTGTTTCCTATTACTTTGCGCAGCACCCAATCTCCGATTTTGAATTGTCTTGGATGCACTGTTTTGTTGTATTTCCTGGATAACTCTTGTTGATATGAGGCAATGTGGACTAGTGTTTTTTCTCTTCTTTCTTCGGCGAGGTCGAGCTCCAATGTTATGGCTTCTCCATTCAGGTCTGGATCAAAATTTTCGCTTCGAATTGTGGGGAGGCCAACTTCCAGTGGGATTACTGCTTCCATGCCGTAGGCTAAGGAGAATGGTGTTTCTCCTGTCGATAGTCGAGGTATGGTGCGGTAAGCCCATAAAACATGAGGAAGTTCCTCCGCCCATTTGCCTTTTGCCTTCTCTAACATTTTCTTCAGTCCATCCAAGACAACCTTGTTTGATGCTTCTGCTTGGCCATTTACTTGAGGATATGCTGGTGTAGAATTGTAGAATTCGATCTTGTATTCTTCACAAAAGCCTCTAAGATTCTATCATCAAACTGGATGCCGTTGTCTGATATTAGGGCTTTAGGTATGCCGAATCGAGTAATGATATTCTGCCAGATGAACTTCTTCACATCTTTTCTTTGATTGATGCCAATGCTTCTGCTTCCACCCACTTTGTGAAGTAGTCTGTTCCTGCGAGAAAGAACTTTCTATTTCCGGGTGCTGTTGGAAGTGGTCCCACTATGTCCAAGCCTCACATTGCAAAGGGCCATGGGCTAGTCAATGGTAGGAATTCTCTGGCCGGCTGATGTATTTGATGTGCGAACTTCTGACATTTCTCGCACTTCTTCACATACTTCTCTGAGTCAGCTTGCATGTATGGCCACCGGTATCCTTGCGAAATGGCTCTGTAAGCTAACGATCTTCCTCCTTAGTGGCTTCCGCACACCCCTTCATGTATTTCGAACAGGAACGCTTCCACCTTGCTGGGGTGAACACACTTTAGATAAGGTCCAGAGAATGACTTTTTGTACAATGCCATGGATGGGGAGAGCCAAAATCGCTGCGACTTTGCTCTAATTTTGTTGGCTTCTTTCTTTTCTTCCGGTAAGATGTCGTCTTTTAAGAACAGTATAATGGGATCCATCCATGAGGGGCCTAATTCAGCGCAACATACCTCTTCTACTTCGGGGTCTTCAATGCTTGGCCTTGGTAGGTAGTCAATTAGTAGTGGGTGAGGGATGGATGCATCTGCCATTGATGCAAAGCCTGCTAGTTCGTCTGCTCTGCTATTTTCCTCCCTGCCAATCTGTTCTATCCTTACTACTTCAAATTTCTTGATCTCTGTTCTGACCAATTCTTGGTACTTGGCCATCCTGTCATCCTTTGCTTCATAGTCGCCAGAAATTTGGTTTACCACCAACTGTGTGTCACTGTAGACCATTAATTCGGTGGCCTTCATGTAGAACGCTGATTTGAGTTCTGCAAGAAGTGCTTCATACTCTGCTTCGTTGTTTGATGCTGGGAAGCCAAGGTTGATTGCTTACTCCACAACCAGGCCGTCTGGTGAGATGAGAATTATGCCAAGTCCTGTACCATGCCGGTTGGATGCTCCATCCACAAAGAGCTTCCACATCTCACCAATGAACAATTTCCAGCAAGTACAGGGGTCAGATGATGTCGTGGGGTCAAGAATGTTGTTGGTGTTTTCTTCAAGGTCCATGCTTGCTGTCTGCCCCTCGCTATCTGATTGTACCAAGTCTTTATTTGTTGGTGAGTCTTGGCTTGGTGTAGTATGGTTTGCTTCTTCCTTGTTGTCTTTACTTTGATCTGCCATGGGGTCTGATTGAATATCCTGCACCAGGGGTTGCGCTATTCCGGCGTCAATTTCTATTCCTGGTTTGGTTGTATCAGTCAGGTCGATTGGACAGATATGATGACTTCCTGGGGTGAATTCTGCGACAAAGTCTACCAAAGCTTGGGCCTTTATCGCGGTCTTGGGTTGAAACTTGATATCAAATTGTCCCAACTCAACTGCCCATTTCAAGATTCGCCCAGAAAAGTTTGCCCTCTCAAATAGAGCTTTTAATGGGAAAGCTGTGAGGGCAACTATGGTGTGGGCATGAAAGTAGTGCGACAACTTCCTTGAGGCCATCATCAAGGCCAATGCCAGTTTTTCTAGTGGCAAATACCTTGTTTCGGCTAGCAGCAATGTCTTGTTGACATAATAGATGGGCAGATGTTGAATTCCTTCCGCACGGACCAACACTGCGCTAATTGCGTGCTGAGAGACTGCCAGGTACAGGAAGAGTTCTTCTCCAGGTATTGGGGTGACCAGCAATGGTGGAGAAGACATGTATTCTTTTAAGCTTTCCAGAGCTTGGTCGCATTCTTCGTCCCATTCGAACTTGGCTTTTAGTGCATGGAAGAATGGTCGTAGTCTGTCCGATGACCGGCTTATGAACCGATTGAGCGCAGCTGCCATGCCGGTGAGATGCTACACTTCTTTTACTAAGTTTGGTCTCTCCAAATCCTGGATTGCTTTGATCTGGGAGGGGTCTGCTTCTATACCCCGGTTGGTCACAAGGAAGCTCAGGAATTTGTCAGATCCTACTCCGAATGTACATTTGGATACATTGAGGCGCAACTTGTGCTTCTTCAGGATCTTAAACATCTCGCCTAGGTCCTTGAGATGGTCATTCTCATCCTTGCTCTTGACCACCATGTCGTCGATGTAAGCCTCAATTGTTCTGCCTAACAATGGTTCAAACATCTTGGTGACCATCCGTTGGAATGTTGCCCCTGCGTTCTTTAGGCCAAAGGGCATGACCTTGTAACAGTATAGTCCTCTTGGAGTTGTAAAGGATGTGACCTCCTGGTCTGGTTCATGCATGGCGATTTGATGGTAGCCTCTGTATGCATCCAGAAAGCTAAGTCGGTTGTGTCTCACCGTTAGGTCGACCAGTTGATCTATTCGTGGTAGAGGAAAGCTGTCTTTCGGACATGCCTTGTTGACTGTTTTGTAGTCAACACAGACACGCCACTTGCCATTCTTCTTTGGCACCACAACTGTGTTGGAGATCCATCTTGGGTAGTGTACCTCTCTGATTGCTCGTGCCTCCAGCAGGTTTCCTACTTCTTCCGCCACTATCTCGGCATGGTGGAGTGCCGATCTACGGGTGCGTTGAATGATCGGTCTGGCGGATGGGTGGACATTGAGTTGGTGACAGATGAAGTTGGGATCAATGCCTGGCATGTCGTATGGTGTCCAGGCAAACACTTCGATATTAGAGGTTAAAAATTCCAAGACCTCTAATCTCTCAGTGCTGGACAACGATGAACCGAGCAAAAAGAACTTATCCGGGTTCTTTTCATCTATTCTTACCTCTACCAAGTCTTCCACCGCTTTCTGATTAGTTGCTTTGCCTACATCTGCGAACAGTTCATTGCTCTCAGGTTCTTCCACCGAATGAACGTATCCTTTGGCAGCGCGGCTGCCATTCACCGTGATAAAGCATTGCTTGGACATAATCTGATCTCCATAGACCTCTTCAATTACACCAGTATCGTTGGGGAACCGCATTACTTGGTGGTAGGATGACGCCACCGATCGCATGACATGCAGCCATGTTTTGCCCAAGATGATGTTATAAGTGGATGGGACCTTTAATACCCAGAACTCCACTTGTTTCGTCACGCTTCCTGCCTTGACTGGGAGGATTATTTTGCCAACGGGCCATTCTGGCATGGAGTTGAATCCAATCAGGGGAGATACGGCAGGTGCCAGGTCTTTATCTTGTAACTTCAACTATTTAAAGGTGTCGTACTACTTTATTTCACATGAACTGCCTTGGTCTATCAAAATCCGCTTGACGTCAAAATCCTTGACTCGGAGAGTGATAACCAAGGCATCATTGTGAGGGCAATATATCCTTGCCAAGTCCTTATCCGAAAAAGACATGACGTTCGTGGCCTCTGTCTTCTCCTTCTTGATGGTAGGTTGGGCACTTTGTATCTCTCTTAAATGCTCAGCCTTTTTGATTGATCCTCTGAGCTCGCATACACGCTCAGGTTCGAAAACTCCATGTATCACATTGATAACGCCTTGAGGTGGGGCGTCGATTGGCATTCCGTTGGGATTGTTATGGTCTTGGGGGGCTGGTTGGGCCCCTCCTTCAATGTATTTATCCAGGTGACCTGCTGCCACCAACTCCTCCAGGTGCTGTCTCAATGGCGTGCAATTTTCAGTGCGGTGCCCCTTTTCTTTGTGGAAGGTGCACCGTGATCTTTCGTCATAGTCCTTCTGAGCTTCCCCAAGCTTAGCTGGCCATCTGACGAAAGGCTCATCCCGTATTTCACTTAGAATTCGGTAGATCGATTTCTTGAAGACCGTGGTTATGGCGGTGCGGACTCTCAACCATCTTTTATCCTGGTCCTCGTCATTGCCTCGTCTGCCTCGTCCGTTTTTGCTTGGACAGTCTACCGCGTTGACCTTTGCTGAGGCCTTCTTCTCTGGTACTGTGGTCGTGCCAGATTTTGTTTTGGCACGTGCGCCATCCTCTTCTACCTTGATGTGCTGATGCACTCTTTCCATCAAGGCTTCCATAGTGAGGGGTGATGTCATGGTGATTGAGTCCCTTAATCTGTTCCCGACAGGAAGGCCTCTCTTGTATTGTGCAATGGCGAGATTGGTGGGACAGTCCCCAATCTGGTTGAATGTCTTCCAGTAGCGACTATTGTAGGACCTTAATGTCTCTTTTTCACCCATGTCGATGGAGAGTAGCTGGTCAATCTCCACCGGGGTTTTGGTGTTTGTTCTGAACCTTGTGACAAACGCCTCAGCTAATTACACCCAGGAGGCTATGCTGTCTTCTGGAAGTTTTTCAAACCAAGTCAAACCTAGATCGCCAAGGCTTGACGGGAAGAGGATGCACATTAGAGCCTTGTTTCGCCGATATACCGCTATAACCTGGCGGAAGTGGCTTAGGTGAATGTAGGGGTCCGTCTTCCCCTCGTGCGTAGTGAATTTGGGCTGAAGGAAGCCTGTAGGTAGGGGCGCGTTTTCAATTGCCAGAACAAATGGCGAGGTCTGCAGCCTTGCTAATACTTTGTCCGTCGGTTCGTAGGCAGGGCGTGGTAATGGCATTCCAACCTCGACGCCTCCATGCGATCGATGAGCCAATCGTTGAAGGTCAGAAACTCTACGAGGGTCGCGCGCCCTGGTGTCCTCCTTCCATCGTGCCTTTTCTTCCAGCATGATCCGCAAATCGGATGATCTTGGCAACTTCGTCTGTTTGGATGATGTTTGGTGCGAGTGTGAGGGTCGGTAGGTACTTCCCTCTGTGTAAGACCTTAATGATCTCGTTCTCTCAAACCTGGAGTAACGAGTCCTAGAGGTTCTAGACTGAGTATCGCCTGTCCTGAGGCTTCTACTCTCTGCTTGTGATGGTGTTGAATGCCTTCCATGGTCTTCTGAGTGGCGAGGGGGCGTCTTGTTTTTGCGCCCCTCTCCTATCGCCACTCATTTTCCCTTCATCTGGCACTTCAAAGCCTCCATGTCCGCCGCCATCTTCCTTATTAACTCGTCTTGCTCCTTCACGCGGTCCTCTAGAACTTGAGGATTAATCATCCGCGTTTGCCTGTCAGGACTTTGTGAACGAGAGTGACGGGGGCTGTTAGTCCGCCTCCCCCTAGTATCCCTCCTGGGGTTATGTCGTTGGGGCTCCAAGTCCGCCATGGGAGGGATAGAAGGTAGTCCTTCACGCCTTGCACCCCCATCTGGTGTTTGCCCGTCGATGGCGGACTGTGGTAAATCTTCATTGTGCACCATTGTTCCTAAAGAGGTAAAGCTTGATCAAAAGGTTTTGTTCTTGTCTGAATTCCCACAGACGGCGCCAATTATATGGGAAAGAAATAAACCTTCTCGTATAATCCTGTTGATCAAGTCTGCGCTCCTCCGTACGACGTCGCTTTACTCCGTGAAAACACAAGCATGAGCTAGCCGGCGGGTGTGTGCTGGAAACCCCTCCGATGCCTAAGTTAGAAAAACAGACAAGTAGACAAGAAGCTCTGTGAATTCGAGAATCAAAGTTGTGTTACCTCTCTAAAGGTGATGTTTGTGAGCTTTTATAGGTTCCGTGTGGCACAATCCAAGTAGGACTCTTACTCCTCCATGTAGAGTCCTCATAGGATTCATACTCCTGAAGGATAATGTTTATCCTTTAACACCCCCCTCACTGCTTAAACCAAGTGAGATAGTTATACCATGGCCGGGCTACCATACAACTGAAATAACATTGCCATACTAGACTGACTGGCGTAACCGATCTAACTGTTAGTTCGGCTATTCTTTGCTTTTCCCCTACCTCAGCTTCACATGCCAAAATCGAGCTATCCAGAGAAGAGCCTACGCCGAACTAACCCAAAACCAAATCCTAAAGAGGGCTCAGTATACTTCCTCACGTCCACCTCGGCTTTGCATGCCATGACCGAACTAACCAATTTGGTCGTGGCAACCGAGATAACAACAAGGCCTCCTTGGACCGAGCTAATGAAAAAAACCATTTTACTCCGCCTTTCATACTACGGCCCAAAGCTGCCCATTACCCAATCTCGGCCCAATTTATTCATACAAATTACCCTCTCAATTTTTATTTTTTTTAATCATGTAAGACTAACATGCATTTTTTTAAATATGTATTGACTAGAAATTTAATAACTCAAAGATAAAAATTAAAATTTATTAATAATATCTTAACAATTAAAAGATAAATAATTTTCTTACATATAAACAAATAAGTAGGACAAATTGTTAGAAAAAAAATTAATCCATTTGTTTCAACGTAAAAAAGAAAAGAAAAAAGAAATTTAAATAATAAATGCATTAATTAAAATTGATAAATATTTAGTTGTTTATATAGTGTGAAATAAGTCTTATAAGTATTGTATTAATTATTAGGGTCTTATATTAAATTATTAAGTTTTTAAGTTAAAATATGTATGGATCTTTAATAATATATATGTAAAATCTCAAGAGGAGTAAATGAAAATTTTCTTTTAAATAGTTTTTTTTTTATCTCTTCTTGCTCAATTTAATAGGGTAATATGGTTATTTTAAATAGAAAAATCACAACGGTTGTGCTAAATTAACGGATTTGAGGAATCTTGATAATAGTTTCAAAAGTAAGAGAAGCTAGTGTAATTATTAAAACCACATGAGAAGTCTCTGTAATTATTAAAAACTTCAAGGAAAGCAAGTGTAATTTATCCAAAAATAATAATTGCTTAACAGTGTGATAGAAAAAAATAAAATACACAAACATGAAAGGGTTCAAGACTTGTACCTTTACAATTTTTCACTTACACCCCACTACATAATCAGTTGTACCCTTCATATTTTTTTAATTTTTTTCTACTCCAATAATAATTCCTCAAAAAAAATATATATATATTATTATAATTTAAATATATTAATTATTTTTATTTTTATTTTTTAAAAAATTTTATTAACTATTTTAGCTCAACCTCCTCTTCCAAACACGTTTGTCTTCATTTTATCCAATGCTCCATACACACGCACCCTCCCTCCCTCTCTCTCTCTCTCTCTCTCTCTCTCTACCATCCACCATGGACGACCTTCCTCCACCGCTAATTCTCGAAATCCTGAATCGACTCAACAACTCGGGCGACCTCGCTCGGTGCCGAGTCGTCTCTAAAACCCTAAACGCCCTCTCCATCGAAGTCCGATCAATCAACCTCCATTGCTCCTTCGATCGCTACACCAAGTCTCGATCGCCGGAGACCAAGTCTCTGATCACGCCATTCAAATCAATCTTCAAGAACCTGGTTTCGAGTTCGAGACTCGTCGAGTCCGTCTCGCTTGGCGTTGAGAAGCCTCTTCGTGGTCTATCGTACGACGACATAGAAGATGAATTGAACGATCTTCATCTGACGGATGTGGATTTCGTGTCCAACTGGTTGCCGAGCGTGGCTGGACGGTTGAGATCGATTTCGATTTCCGATTTCTGGGTTCAATCTTGTTGGAGACGATCGGAGGTTCTTTCTTTGATTTCTTCGTGTTGTAAGTCCTTTGCATCTCTCTCTCTCTCTCTCTCTCTCTCTCTCTCTCTCTCTCTCTCTCTCTCTCTCTGTGAATATGTTTTGCATTGTTGATTGTATTTTCAATGGAATTCAACAGTTAATTTGTGAAAAATGGTTTTGAAATTGGGGGTTTAGTTTCAGAAACTTTAAATTATGCAAAATGATAGTTTTAATTATGGAAATTTTTTATTGCTTTTAAATGTTTATTGTTAATTCAGCTTAGAAATTGGTCTAGAAATTTGATTATCTTTTGTGAATCTGGGAAGAAGATGAATTTCAAGTTAGAAATTGGTTGGTTCACTCATTACTTATAGACCAATTTAATTTAATATATGGCTGGTTTTGGAGTAATTATCTTGTATGTAGGGAATACAATACTGGCGGTGTGCCTGTCGAATAGCAAGAGAGAGCTAAATGCTTACGGTTCTGAAAATATGCTTTACAAATCACAAAATAACATTTGATGAACACACAGAACCTATGTGATAATTTCGGCTAGTTTTGGGTTCAGTGATGAACACACAGAACCTATGTGATAAAGAGCAAAGACCAAAAAAAAAAAAAATTTCTGGGTTTGGGTAGAGAGAAATCTATTAGAAACTCGCAAAATAAATTTCCTTTATTTTCTTTGATTTTATTTCATACCAGTGGGTTTCACCACCAGCATTGTTCAAGGACTTGAGGTTGAAATATTAGCTGTTTTTTTTAAAATTTGAGGAGTGCATTCCATTTTTGGTTACTTTATACACATTCAATTCTTCATTTCCGATGTACCAAAAAAAAAAAAAAACAAATGAGATTTTTTTTTTTTTTTTTTGGCACTAGGTAGGATGTTAGATTAACTCAACCAATTGTTTGATGCTTCTCCATAAGTTCAGACCCGAAACCTCCCTTAAAAATCTAGAGGTACGACCATTTGAGCTACACCCAAATTCAACAATTAAGAAAACTTGAACTTTATAATAATTGAGTTTACCTTATTGGTCCAACTTTACCACTAATTCCATTTTGATCTAATTACTTTATGCTATGTTTGGGCCTTGCATTTGTGTGGAGATTTGTGGAGAGGGAGAAGAAAAGCAGTTTAGTTTTGTGTTTTTGGGCGTTACATAACAATGGTGGCTAACAATGGTGGCTGTTATGCCTATGAAATTCAATTACACTGGTATAGCGGCCATAACGAATAGCGATAACTGCGCATGTGGTTATGTAAATGGCGTAAGTTAACATAATGGTTGTGTCGTGGCCCATTTTTGAAACCATTTTCTCTTATGTTTTAGAAAACATTAGATTGAAGAATTTATATGAAGAGTGCTGCTATACAAACCTTTGTACAAAATTTCATACAGTGGCGTTGCTTACTGTGGTCCTATCGTTTAAACCTATGTTACCTAGAACATGGATTGTTCTAGTACATGGAACGGGAACGGGAACGTGGTACATCACATGCTCTAAAATGTGGTACGATAGGAGTAGACTTATATATATTATACTTAAAAATTTAAGGTATTTCTAAAGTAATTTTTTTTTAACTATTAGGTGTCCAATAATTTTTTTGTTCTTCATGTAACAAATAATTTCTATTAAAATTATGACCCATTTTTGATATGTTTGTCTTGTCAAAACTTAACTCACCTTAGATTTTAGTTCATATATTTAATTTTTTTGTCTCCTAAGGTAACATTTAAGGAAATATATTGGAAAAAACTTTTGGAATCACTTTGGATCACTAAATTTATTGTTTTGAAACGAAAGTGTACCATGTTTCAGAACGTGCGTATCAATACGTAATTCGCTAAGGTATTAGCGTTTTTTGGTAACATAGGTTTAAACATATGAGATCCATCACTTGAGCTTATACTTTCAACATACAGCTACATCATCATTTTTGGATGAAAATTATGTATACAGTTTCTGAAATATTTTTGGATGAAAATTATGTACACAATTTCTGAAACAATAAGAGTTCATGAAAAAGACGAGGAAAAATGACATCATAGCTAAAACTTCTTGTATGCTTTCATCATATTTTATTTTTCTCAATGTTTCCATGGTGACTGGAAAAGTACCTTGTACTTTCTCTTCCTTTCCCTTCATCACATTCATAAACCATCAAAGAATGTGTGTTTGCAGCTTAGAATTCAAAACATAATCTTTAGGTTTTAGGGTTATCATACTTCAATTATTCAGCATTAGAACTCTTGCATTGTGAATATATGTGCCTAAACAATAATTGTATATCCTCTTGCACATGCAGGCCATAGCCTTCTTCAACTAGAGTTGAAGAATGCTTGGCTGTCCGTGGATTGTTTGAATCGAATGCCAGTGCTCACAAGTTTGACACTTGAATTCATAAGACTAGATGATGAAGACCTAAGTAGGGTGAACGATTGCTTCCCATCTCTGCAAGTGCTCAATTTAATGGGGGTTGGAGGACTTAAGGAGCCCAAAATCCATCTCTTGCATCTTAGGACCTGTCAATGGACAGTGTCTAACGCACCACTTTCTCTGACTATACTTGCACCCAACCTGATCAAACTGAAACTGAAGTGTGTGAACCCAAGGTCACTTGTTATTGATGCTCCACTGTTATCTGATTTCTATCTTTCCCTTGAGAAAGCAAGCAACTTGGCCGTTAAGGAGTTCCGTGATTTGAAAACCCTTCAGCTTGAATCTACCTATCTTTGCAGCCTAGTCAGCACATTTCCATCCTGCAAGACAATCAAGAATCTTACAGTTGAATCATCAAAATGTGCTGACTCAGCTGAAGCGACAAAGTTTGACCTTGACAGTCTGCTTGATGTCTTTCCGAACACAAAATCTCTTACTCTGGGCTCTGGGGCTTGGTTAGGAGCGGAGACTTGCTTTCATGCAGGAGGTTCAGAAGTTAGTGGTGGGATGAAGGCAGTGAAAGAAATTATCGCTCATTTATTCGTAAACGATATTGAGATTACCCTGTCTTTTATTTTCTCTGTGTTGGAGAAATGCAGCAACTTGACAGATATGGCATTGCTCATCCACCGGGAAGTTGAGTCCTCCATAACCAGCAATCTCATCACGAGGTGTATGGCTCATTGTGCAAGAGTGAGATGGAGGTGGGGATTGTGGAAAGAAGGAATGAACGATGCCTGGGTATCCGATGGCATCTAGCATGGACCAAATTTGTCTGAGTTGTAAACCCAGCTTACTCAAGCTTCATTACAGTTTGCTTGTGAAGGATGTATGAAGATATAACCGTTTCACTACACTATGCAGCCAGAAGAAGCACAGGTGTTCTGTTGACTTTGGTAAACTGGTGGGAGGATAGGCAGTGTCCTTGATCTAGATGATTGTAATGGTGCCATGCTTTCAAGAAGTTCAAGTCGATAAATCTTGGTGCCAGTACCACCCTGAAATACAGTTGCGACTTCGTATTTTTGGATCTGTAAATGGTTTTGCTCCCGCTTTTCTAGGTTTAACCTCTCTGAATATTTCATCAGTTGTTTTCATGCCTTCCTCCACCTTGAATCCTTCCCCCCAAACCCCAGAATAAAAAATATGTTGTTGAATTAGGAACATGGAACAGAAAATGGGTGGATTTGTAGGTGTTGTGTATGTGTGTAAAATTTCATCAACAAGCAAATGATATTTGCCATGAATTGACTGAAATGCTTATTTTAGCTATGAGATGTGGCCAGGCAATCTTTTTGTGTATTTTGTAGCTATGCCATCATATACGGCTTATGTTACCTTGTGACTCCTAATTCTCTCGTCTAATTTTGAGGGAAATTCTACTATACACACCCCTATCATATGTAACTTCAAGCTATGTCGTTTTTTTTAATTTTCTACTTTAGTTATGACTCATGAGATTTTTAGTTATGCGTTATATGTTGTTGGTTGTTATTATTATTTTTTAATTATAATTCAGAAAGTATGAAATTATATATATTTTTTTTAATTTAATTATAAAGTACACACCTATAATCTTTATCCTAATTTGAACCCTTTGATTAGTTGAAAGCCTCAACGTCACTTGTGTTGTGTGTAATAATAAGCACATTGTTTGGGTCACTGATAGCCCCTATTTCAGGAATCTTCATGGCTCTCCTTTTTTTGGTTACAGGCAATAGGTAAGGGGGGATTTGGGACAGTGAAATGGAAATTGGACCGCAAATGTGTATTTAAAGGCGGGGTGAGATTTTTTTTTTTTTACTAAAATAGTTTAAAAAGGTCAAAACATTTAATTACTTTACTCTCACTACTTTTATGCATGTCGTTTCGTAAAAATATCAAATTCCTAAACAAGCCCAAGCTTTGAAAATCAGATCAGATTTGATTAGTTGACTTGTCAATCAGTATTTTGGATTGGATAAAAAAAAAAGGAGTTGGAAATAGAGATTTCACATCATAAAGGCCATGTTTGTTTGGGCGGACTGGATTAGCATTCCCATGACTAATAGTCCTAGAACTACGAATTCGTTGGATTATGTATCCTATCTTCACTAATAGTTAAGTTTAAAATAATTAGTCCATATTTCAATTGTTTAACCAAATATCGGATTAATAATTTTATTGGATTATTAGTCCAATTCGAAGTTCATGTCCACCCAAACAAACATGACCAAAGGGTATTATACAACTATTAGGCCAAAAGCCTTGGGCAAATCACTAACTCATTTTGAATTGAAAATACACTTAGGTCATGTTTGTTTGGGTGGACATGAGTTTGGGATTGGACTAATAGTCCAATAAAATTATTAATCCGATGTTTGGTTAAACAATTGAAGTACGGATTAATTATTTTAAACTTGACTATTAGTTAAGATAGGATACATAATCCAACGGATTCGTAATCTTAGGACTACTAGTCATGGGAATGCTAATCCAGTCTGCCCAAACAAACATGGCCTTATTTCCATAGAACCAACAAGAACTACATTTGAATTTGAACTGGTTAACCTGTTCGAATTGATAGTCAAGTCAAAACCTCCAAACATGTGCGTCAGTTAAATCTTGTAAAAATTCATTCTTAGAACAACAGATCATATATACGATAGTCTCATATCACGCCACAAATAGTTTAGTTTTAGTTGAATCACTGATCATTGACTTTTTATTAGGTTTTTCATTTATTTATTTGGCTAATGGTCTGAATTTCACAACATATTCTACCTAACTTCAGGGGTCAGGAAAGGGTGATAGAAAGTGCACAACGGAGATAAGGGTTGAATTTGTGACTTGCTGCTTAAAACACAAATGTTCTATCACTTCAAAATTGAATGTTGTAATAAATCACAAAACTGCATAATTGTTCAAGGCCTGAGAGCAATAGCACCTCTTTGATGCAACATCTGAGAATTAAACAAACACAAAAGCTAAACACTCAGAATTAACGTCTAGAATTTATCCTAAAAAATTAATTCGTAATCCAATGGGCCACTCGATTTGCACTCTGAGGCTCCATGAGAAGGCCAGATGCCTGAATGATCGCCAGCGAATATCGCGGATGATAGAAACTTAGCAAGGCAGTTCCAAGGCTGCACAAGTTCAAAAACACTCAGTTCTATGAAGTATGTGTTAAACCTACTCCACTAAACCTAACCCACTACACCATTACCACCTCACCTACTCCACTAAACCTAACCCACTACACCACTACCACCTCCACTTCACCTACTCCACCACTCCATCTCCACTTTACATCTCCTATATAATGTACATACAATACAAACAATATACATCAATCAATAATACATACAATTTATTCTCTCTCTATCAATTTATCTTACATGGTATCAGAGCAGGTTTAGAACCTAGTATTTTCGCTTCACCGGCGGGCGGCAACCTCACCTTGGCCGCCTGCCGGACCTCAACCTAGTCTGCTAAAATTCTCTACACATACCTTCGCTTTCCTCTTCTCTTCCAGCACCTTCTCATACTCTTCAAGTGTCATCTCCTTATCCTCAGGTTCTTTTCCTCCAGCCTCATTTGCAGTGTTCTCCTTGTTGACATCTGTTGCATCCTCCTGAGGCTTCTCAGCACCCTGATTTGTCTCACCTTCATTGACAATTTCCTCGGTCACTTGAGCAATTTCATCAGTTGTTGTTCCCCAGTTTCTTCGACCAGCTCCTTCACGTTTGAAATCACTTCCTCGTCCAGTTCCACTGTGGCGTTCAAAATCACCACCGGAGTTTGGCCGGAATCGAAGAGTTTTGATGATTCCGGTATGCCGGACGTTCCTTCACGGTGGCGAGGAGAGTGCGAGTTGGCTTCCGATTTCAGCACTAAACTCTGCAACAAAAAAAATTGATCGGCGCTCGAAGCTTCTCAAGAGGCTACCATATGGCTTCGGGGAACGATCCGACGCTCACAGCCGGAGGAGCCAATATGGCTAATGCGCACCTCCTCGGCTACGCCAGCAGGACGGCGCGTTCACGGCAACGGAAATGGGGATCTTCGTATCTTGCTCGGCTGGAAACAGCTAGAAATCTCTCTCAGATTCTTCTCTCCCTCCGCGGCCCCTCTCACTCCCTCGGTGATAACCACATTGTTTTTCTTCTCACTACTCACCCCATGTGATCCACTCTACCACAAACAAATAAAATAAATAAATCAATCAGCAAATGCATTGAACCTCCTCGGATAACCACATTGTTTTTCTTATCACTGCTCACCCCATGTGATCCACTCTACCACAAACAAATAAAATAAATAAATCAATCAGCAAATGCATTGAACCTCCTCGGGCCACCCAATTCCCTATTCTTATTATTATTATATATATACTTTTCCCTTTTCACATATTTTCCACCCCACACCATCATCACATTTTCCACCGCCTAAACATTATTTATCTTATATATATATATATTGTTTTTTTTTTTTTCTTCTTTCCACCGCCCCATTTTTCCTTGAACCTCAACTTTTTATCTTTTCTTTAAAAACAACACAAAATAAATAAATAAAATAAATAAATAAATACAAAATAAAAAATACACAAAAAAAAAAAAACACTCATTCCATCTACTTTTTTCTGCTCCGTCTTGTACCTTCACGCCATTCGGATTTGCACAATACACTCATTTTATTCATATCGGGATCAACCCCGATCCACATTTTACACAAAAAAAAAAAAAAAAAAAAAAACATCACAACAACAACAGATTTGTTTTCTTTTCTGCAGACGGCCACCCACCGACCTCACTTCTTCGCCTCTTCCGCTGGTCTCTTCTTCTTGCCTCCGTCCTGAGCGGCTCTTGACGGTGCTGCCTCCGTGCTTCCTCGACCACCAAGCCAGTTGCCTCCTCCCTGCTCCTCCACTCCCGCATCTGGTGGACCTCCAAATTGGAACATCACGGTGGCCTTCTGCTTCAGCTCCTTGTTTTCCGCCTTTAGCACACTTATCTCTGCTCGCGCATCCTTATACATGCGCTGGAGCAGAGCCAGTTGGGCGTTTAACTGCTGCACCTCATTTGTCCTACTCTGCAGCCGGTGTGACAAGTTTGTGACCGCCGTCATGGTCTCCACACATGACTTCAAAGTATACTGATTGGCCTCAATATCAGTTTACACTGCCATTTTTTGCTCCACAGACCGCATCGGAAAGCTCAACGGCGCAAAACCAGAGGCGCTTGGTTGCGGTTCACGGGCCACTGCATCAGTTATCTCTCTTGTTGACTCGTTGAGGTCGGGAAAGAGAGTGAGCAGACCACGGGAAGACGAGGCCATTTTCTGGGCAACAGAGTGTTACAGAATATTACAGAGTTTCTCTCTCAAAACACGAAGAGTTTTTCAGATGTTTCTCTCAGTTTTTTTTGTCTCAGCCTCTGCTTCAGCCTCAGCCTTCGTCTTGGTTAAATAGCCAAGGCAGCCACGCGCATCATGCGCCGCTCGGCGCTCGACGACAAACTGGGTGCGCCTTTTGATGGCACGCCTTTTGATGGCACACCTTTTTATGGATTGGGCACGCCTTTTGATGGCACGCCTTTTGAAAGATTGGGCACACCTTTTGAGGGCACGACTTTTGAAGGCTCGATATCTATATCCATGTATATCTTTTGGGCAGCCTATATACACACTCATACAGTGTCTTCTACACTGGTCAGCTTTATCAATCCCTTTGTTTCAACCTCAAATAGGTTTCTATCTTCACACCTATTTGAGTTTGAGGGGGGGTTATACACAGTATCATGTATAAGTCGCTCATGGCGCACTCCCTAAGTCGCCCCCTTGGTGCACCACCACAACGGTCCGACATGACCCCATAAACTGTCCCGACATTGATTCCGGTCAGCTTCTACTACGGTCCGACATGACCCCATAAACTGTCCCGACATTGATTCCGGTCAGCTTCTACAACGGTCCGACATGACCCCGTAAACTGTCCCGACATTTATTCCGGTTAGCTTCTACAACAACGGTCTGACACGACCACACAGTGTCTGCTACAACGGTCCGACATGACCCCGTAAACTGTCTTCTACACCGGTCCGACATGACCCCATAAACTGTCTTCTATAACGGTCCGACATGACCCCATAAACTGTCTTCTACATCGGTCTGACACGACCACACAGTGTCTGCTACAACGGTCCGACATGACCTCGTAAACTGTCCTGCTACAACGGTCCGACATGACCCCATAAACTGTCTTCTACAACGGTCTGACACGACCACACAGTGTCTGCTACAACGGTCCGACATGACCCCGTAAACTGTCTGACACGACCATACCGTGTCTCCTATCCTGTTTTGTTTTTATTTATCAGTTTACTTTCATGTTTTGTTACTCTCTCCAAACTCAAGTTGGTTTGTGTCTAACCTCCTTCAGTTTGAGGGGGGCTGTTAAACCTACTCCACTAAACCTAACCCACTACACCACTACCACCTCCACTTCACCTACTCCACCACTCCATCTCCACTTTACATCTCCTATATAATGTACATACAATACAAACAATATACATCAATCAATAATACATACAATTTATTCTCTCTCTATCAATTTATCTTACAGTATGTATGGCTCTTGGTTTAAAAGAATGGTAATGTATGGAGAAATTTATAAATGTTGAATTTTTGAAGGGGAAAAAAAAGAAAAGAATCGAAGGTTTAGCTTACTGAAATAAAAAATTTAAAAACACTTATTGTCTTTATTTTATACAAAATAGATTTCAAAAAATCGTTTTTTATGCTTACAATTGTGAAAGAAATTGATTATGAAAAATATAATTTTGGAGCCAATTTATTAAGAGAATTATTTGGATCTTGTTAAGTTTGTGTTTTTAAATATTGGATTTATTAGGCATCATTATGAAAAATAGAAAATTAAACAGCCAATCTTTTTTGGGTAAGAAACAACCAATTTATTGTGCAGAATTATTTAGATCTTGCATTGCTAAGTTTGTGACTTCCCACTTAAAACATAAATGTTTTTTCACTGCATAATTGAATGCAAAATTGTTCAGTGCAAGATAACAATATAGAGTAGTTCTGTGAATCTATGATGCACTATCTGATAATCAAAAAACAAAAAAACACTCAATGTTGAGAATTTAATCTTAAAGAACTATTGTATAATTTAAATTCAAATCTTGTACAAAAAGACCTGGGTCTAAATGAATTTGGATTGCACATGAATTTTTGCGGAAAAAAATCCAAATATGTAATATTGTTGTTAAACAAATTCATTTGGTTTTAAAGTGATTTAATGGCTAAATAATGTACGGAGAATTTTATAAATATTGAATTTATGAAGAGAACAAAAAAATAAAAATAAAATCAAAGGCTATGCAGCTTATGAAAATAAAAATATATTAAAAAATTTGGAAACACCTATTGTCTTTATTTTGTACGAAATAGATTCCAGAAAATAAAAAATAATTTTTATTGTGCATAAATATTGAATTCATTCACACTAACAAAATCTGATTAAAAAATACTGGGGCGTTCCGAGAATCGAACTCGGGACCTCTTGCACCCAAAGCAAGAATCATACCACTAGACCAAACGCCCACACTTTCGTCACTTGCTTTACAAACTAAGTTATAACTTTTGTATATTTTATACAACATATATGAATTTCTTGTAAAGTATCTTTTAGAAACTTTTATAAATTCTCAATTTAATATCCATAACGAAATATTTTTTTCTTCATAAAATTCATAAGTTTTCTTCATAATATGTTTTTTTTATGTCTAAAATATTGTAAAGCATAAATTGAAAATAAAATAGAATAAAATAACTTACAAAGACCTCTCATTTGTCAATATTTATTAATGATAATAAATGAATACATGTAGAGTAATTACTTTCTTTTACCTACTATACTTGAAAACATTAATTGCTATATAAGAATATATTTATTAAGAAATTATAGAAGAACTCTCAACTCATTAACATCCATAATGAACAATATTATTATTATTATTATTTAATGTTTTTTCACAAAGAACAAGTGAAAGAGGGTGATTTAGATTTTACAAATTGACGACAATTTCCAGGTAATAATTTATCTATGTCTCTATCTCTCTTTTATTTTAACATTATGTGATATTTTTAATTTATAAATTTTATGATTTTGTTGAAAAATCATTTCACTTAGTTAAAGGAAAAGTGGAGTTCTAAAATTTTAAGTCAAGTTTAATTAAATAATAAATATAATTTCATTGACTAGTAACTTAAGTTTGTCGAAGTCGTGTTTTATTGATTAGTAAGTCATGTTTAATTAAGCAGTAAGTAGAGTTTGATTAAGTAGTAAGTGGAAACTTATTGAGTAATAACTAAAGTCTAATGGGTAAAAGTTTGATGACGAGTCTCATTGTGTAGTAAATGAAATCTCATTAAATAGTAAATGGAGCAAGTGAAATATCATTAACTAGTAAGCAAATTGAGTAGTAAGTGAAATCTAATGAAATAGTAAGTACTAGTCCTATTGGTAAGTCAAGTTTGATGGCATAGTAAGTAAAATATCAACGAATAGTAAGTAGAGTATCATTAAGTAGTAAGTAAGATTTAACTGAGTAGTAAATCAAGTCAAATGAAGTGGTGTCTTATTGAGTACTAAGTTAAGTTTAATAAATTTTTACATTTTCACATTTTGTTTAAAATTCACATTTCTGTTTATTAATGATCATTCATTGTAACTCTACTCATAATTTATTATAATTCTATTTTCCGCTCAATAGTAATGGAGTCTTATTGAATAGTAGTCACGTTTGGTTGAGTTGTATGTAAACTTGATTGAGTAGTAAGTGAAGTAAGAATGAGTAGTAAGCTAAATCTAACTAACTAGTAAGTAGGATTTAATTAAATTGTCAATAAGTCTGATGAAATAGTAAGTAAAATCTCATTAAGGCCTCGTTTGACAAGTGTCTGCTTTAGCTTAAAAGTCAAAAAATTACTAAAAAAAAATCAAAAAATCTATAACCTATACCAAAAAGTCAAAGATTCCCTTTTCTTTTTACTTTTTGCATATCTTTTCGTAAAAAAGTAAGAAGTCATTCCAAACATACTACTTTTTTTTACCTCGTATTTTCGCCAAAAAACCAAAAAGTTACTAAATAGCATGTTATCAAACGAGGCCTAAGTAAGTAAAATTTAATTGAGTAGTAAGTCAAGTCCAATCATTAAATAGTAAGTGAAATTTAATTGAGTAGTAAATTACGTCAAATGAAGTGATATCTTATTGAAAACTAAGTTAAGTCTAATAAATTATTACATTTTTATATTTGTTTAAAATTCATATTTCTTGTTTAATATTTAAAATTCATATTTCTATTTATTACTGACCATTCATTGTGATTCTACTTATAATTTAATCTAATTCTATTTACCACTCAGTAGTAATGAAGTCTTATTGGCAGCTAATAAGTTGGATACCAATAAAATTTTTAGTATTGGCATTTAATAACAAATTATGTATATAATCTAAACGGTTTGGTTCGGTTCCAATTGGATTCATAACTATAATATCACGTGATTGAACCGTGTTTAATGGAATAATTAAGTAAATCAAGTACCATTGAGTAGGATAGAGCAAATCTAATGAAGTGATGTCTTATTTAGTAAGTCATGTTTGATTAAGTAATGAATGAATTTAATTAAATAGTAAATAGAGTATCACTGAGTAGTAAGTTGAGTCTCATTGAGTAGTAAATAGGGTTTAAATGAGTAATAAATCAAGTCTAATGAAGTGGTGTCATATTGAAATAATAAGTAGAGTATTGTGTCTCATCGAGTAAAAGGTAGGATTTAATTTAGTAGTGAGTCAAATTTAATAAAATAGTAAGTAGAGTTTCATTGAGTAGTAAATGAAATTTAATAAAATAGTAAGTAGAGTCTCATAGAGTAGTAAGAATGGTTTAATTAAATAGCAAGTCAAATCTAAAAAGTGATGTTTTATTGAGTAATAACATGTTTGATTACGTAGTAAGTCAAATTTGATAGAGTAATAAGTGGAGTCAGATTTAATAGCAACTAGAGTATCATTAAGTAGTAAGTAGAGTTTAATTGTGTAATAAGGCCTAGTTTGGGTACCCACAAAAATGTCAAAAAGTTAAAAATTATTTAAAAAGTTAAAAAATTATCACTATTCATCAAAAAAAATATTAAAAAATTAATTAACACAAAATTACTTCTCAAACAACTCTGACGGCAGAGCAAGCGAACTGAGTTTTGGGAAAAATTACTACTTTGTTTAGGTGTACAAATAACACGGTACTGTTCGATCTGTGGGGGCTTATCATGGGTCTTTTTTTAATAATCTAAACCGTTCAATGTGTAGAACTTGTCGAGTACTATACGCTTGCAAAAAATCACGTTGATCAGATATCGGTAACTATATGATCAAATCAGTTAAAATTTATAAAATGGATGGTGTTATAGTTAACGGTTGAAAGCAAACTAATTCGATGAGATAGCTATCGATATCCGATCAACGTAATTTTTTACGAGAATACAGTAATCGACGAGTTCTACACAGTAAACAGTTTTGATTAGAAAAATGGGTCCAGTCGTGGGCCCCCACGGGCCGAACAACATCTCCAATTCAATGCCTGAAAAGCAAGGAATCATTTCCTAGCCACTACTCTCCGACGCTGTCCTGACTTCACCCGATCCTACAACCTATTCCTTCCGATCTTCTCCTATACACTAATTTATATAATTTTTTAATACATATTTTTTCGTAAAAAGTCAAAAAGTTATCCTAAACAACCATATTTTTTTTCTCAACCTTTTAGCTCAAAAAGTCAAAAAATACACTTATTTAGGACACCCCAAACAACCCCTAAATCAAGTCTAATAAAATAATGAATGGAATATTATTCAGTAATAAATCATGTTTGTTTCAAGTCGTTCGAATTTCACTTACCATTTATTATGACTACTTATCATTTATAATATCCACACTTCTTACTAACATTGGTTCAAATTTCACTACAAAAAAATTGACTTTTTGCGACGGTAAAATACCGTCGCTAATACTCCTACTGCCGTCGCTAATACTTTTTGCGACGGCAAAATAACTTTTTGCGACGGCAAGAGGGGGGTCGCAACTGCAGGGGTTGCAAAAGAGTTTTTGCGACGGTAAGTGCCGTCGCTAATATTTTGCGACGGCATTTTTACCTTTTTGCGACGGTACCATGCAGTCGCTAATAACGTTTGAAATTTCTTGACTTTTTTGCGACGGCTCTATTTTACCGTCGCTAAAAAGGTTATTTGAGACGGCAAAAAACACCGTCGCCAATAGTCTTTTTTTTAAAAAAAAACACTGTTTTTTGCGACGGGTGGTGCCGTCGCAAAAAGTATAAAAAATGAAATTTTCTATTTTTTGCGACAGTGTAATACCGTCGCAAAAATATTAAAAAATAATAAAATTTCTATTTTTTACGACATATAATATCGTCGCAAAAAGTAAACCTGTAACAAAATTAATAAAAATATTAAAATTTTTTATTTTTTCCGACGGTGGTACCGTCTCTCTCTAAGAGCTAATTATTTACATTCCATTCACAAAAACATCATAACAGAAAATAAAAATAAAAATTAATCAAACCATCAAATTCAATATTTTACAAAGAACAATTAAATTGTAAATGTTCATAAAAACATATTTAAATTATAAAATTCACCCAAATCCTAAAAAAAATAAAATAATAAAATAAAATCTAAAAGAAACATATTTAATTGAATGTCAGACTCTCTAAGTGACTGAGAATCTACAGGAGGATTTGATTTTGCTGTTGCTGTGAGATTAATCCTGGGGGATCCAACATCTGAATCATCACCTCCAAAAGCCTAAATGAACAAAAAAACAAACATTATAATGAGGAAATAACAATGTCAGACCTGGTTAAATGTCAAAATAATAAAGAACAAATCACATTTTTTAAAGAAATAAACGAATGTTAAAAACAAATTATTACATTTTAAATAATTGTTGTTTCTATTCTTTGATCTGTGAAACTATTCAGCTAATCATTCAGCTCATATAATCTCTAAAGTGAGCACTAAATCCCTAGTCTTCCTCTTATTTAGTTTCTCAACCAAACCTGATCTTAAGGTACTGTTCTGAAGACACTGTTCACAGCATCCCAAAGGACCCAAACAGTCCTTTCCTTCTTTGTTCAATTAATTCTCCAACCCTTGACCTTATGATATACTCTTAACCCCCACCCACCCCACCCCCCAACATCCCTTCAAATATATTTCTTAAGAAATCATCATTCTCTTATTTTCTTTTCTTCTTTTCTTATTTTTATTTTTATGTTTTCAATCTATGTAAAGGACGTCAAAAAAAGGTTCTTAATTTAAAGAGAGAGTTTTTAACTTACAGATGAAAAGAGAATCTATTAACAACACAATCTGCTTAAAGGATTAAGACTTGCCTTAGAACAGAAAACCTCAATCCATATCCATTCAAAGCTTCATGGGTTTCAGATCACAAGTCTCAGAGCACATAAGGAAGTACAGAAATGAATCTAAAAAAGCAATCTGAGAACATTTCCTTGGGTGACTTTGTGTTTCATAGTTTTCAATATATTATAAACTAAAGTAACATTTATTCTCTATCTCACTGTGTATGTGTGACAAGCACATGTGGCTGGGCTATGTCCAAGTGAATCCAAAATGTTGCCCCCTTTATCCTTGATTAATGATTGGGTAATGAAATAAACATAGAATTTAACTTTTCATCATTTAATTTTTCTTCAGCTCTACCCAATTATTTATTACTTGTTCTGTTTGGACTCTTGAGGTTCCTCACTGAATAGGAGCACCATAAAATTTTTACTTCTTGAGGTTCCTCACTATAAAAGTATAGGTTATGGTTCAATTTGCACCAACTTCACAAAAGTGTCTTTCTGATTCTCTTTCAAGCCTCTTTCCAAATAAGACACTTTCGCATGTTCTACCATTGATTTCCATTTGTCTCCACTAACTTTTTCAACATCATATTTAACTAAAAAAAAAATTAAAACTATAAACAGCATTATAAGCTACACCAAACGACACATATATCTCATATAAAATGGGACTAGTGAGAAAATGGGCACATGCACATGCCCCAAGACCCATGATGTATGAAATAGAAATAGAAATCACAAAGAAGGTATTTAAACAGCTGCACCTTTATTAAACAAAATAAAAAATCACATTAAGAGCAACTTACATCAAAAATGTTCTCATACTCCTCCAAAAGTGTTGTGATGATGGCTTGAGCATTATTAGCAGCATTTGCGGCTGCAAGAAGCTCTTTGGAACAAAATCAAATGCAAAATTGTTGTATAGCATAATGGTAAAACTTGAACTCAAATATCTAATAAGAGACCATCTTATTCACTAAATCAATCTCTTAAAATTGTTAAAATAATAATAATAAAAAAAATTAAACAAACAAGAAAATAATGTGGCTCCAACAATAAAAGAAAACGATTCAATATTCTTAGAGTACCATCATAACATGTGCACGAGTTACTCCCAATTAATGAGGTTGTATAAAAGATAGATAAAATTGACTTTATTTATCAACGAACAGACCAACGTGGGCCAGGTCGGCAGGTTATACTCATCCTATTATTTGGTGCTCTTATTAGTTTGAAAGCACCATATCAACATGGTGAGTAGTAAGTAATTGCTTAATAGTTAGCGGGTAGTTTTTATGGTAATAGATTGTTCAAATCTAATTTAAAAACATAATCAAGTTTTAAATTTTTCTTGAAGTTTGAATTATTTACATTCAAACGAGTTTTTCTTTTATTACCTGAATTGAATTCTTGTTGAAGTGACCCAAATCAGCAAACATAGCCTCAGCCCCTGTCCCATTAAATTAACAACTTTTCAAATCAAAATCAAACTTATTTATATATTTAATAAAACCCAAAACAATAAGATTACATACAAGTGTTGACCATAGAGAAACAAACAAACATACCAGTTATGCACAAAAATATAGCACCAAGGAGAGTCCATCCAGTGACTCCATTTCTTGAAAAAAATATGATGATATAGTGAGGAGACAAGGCCTTGAAAACAGAGGGTTCATACTTAACAATGTTGTATACTCCAATGGCGATGTTTGAGCCTTATTTTCCTGCAAACAGAGGGCCTTATTTTCCTGCAAACAAGAACACAAATGATGTGTTTCAGTTAAGACATCAATAACGAACTATATATATATATGAATAAATTTACGAATACATAAATAGGTCACAAAATCGGATTTACAATAATAAACTTTGTAAATTTTTTGTCTATTTGTATTCTGAATTCGATTCTATGATAAGTTTCTGCGGTATTAGCAGAAGAGATAATAATTAAAAGATGCCCTTTCAAGAACAAGTGCGAATGGAGCAATAACGAGAGTGGCAACAGCATGACGATACTCTATGAGTACAAAATTGCTCACTCATTCCACGCTTCAAAGAAACCAAGGTGATGATGAACATGCCTGCATATCCAAACTGCAGGGTGATCATAGCCAAGTAAGGTTTTAGCTTTGTGAATATGAGGCTCAACATCCTTGGCTTTTGGCCTCCCATTTTCCTCTCCTTTTCTTTGTATATATAATCAAAAAGACTAAAATTTCCACAGTGAAAAGCACAATTTGAACGCAAATAGGATACGAACACAGAATCAAGCAAAATGAATATAATAGAGACCAAAATTGAGAAGAAGACTCGCAGCTTGTAATTTAATTCCAAAACACACAAACCACACAAACATTCAAATTTAATTTTCAAGTTTTATAAAATTAAATCCTAATCATTTAAAAAATCACTGTAAAGAATCTAGAATCATAACACACAGAACACAGATTCGATCGAGGCAAGAGAGAGAGAGACAGAGATTGAGAGAGATAGAAGCTTTACCCGTGAGTAGATCGGTGCGATGAGAGAGTGAGACGATCGGTGTGATGCGATTCAGACCAAAACAAACACACAGAACACAGATTCAGATCTGTTGGTCCAACAAACACACAGAACACAGATTCAGATTCGATCGAGGCAAGAGAGAGAGACAGAGATTGAGAGAGATAGAAGCTTACCCGTGAGTAGATCGGTGCGATGAGAGAGTGAGACGATCGGTGTGATGCGATTCAGACCAAAACAAACACACAAAACACAGATTCAGATTCGATCGGGGCGAGAGAGAGAGAGAGACAAAGATTAAGAGAGATAGAGGCTTACCCGTGAGTAGATCGGTGCGATGAGAGAGTGAGACGATCGGTGCGATGAGATGAACAACGAGAGAGTGAGAGAGAGACAGTGATAAGATGAGAGTGATCGCCGATCGGTGCAAAACATGAAGATTAACAACGAAACGAGAGAGTGAGAGAGACAGTGATGAGATGAGATGAGACTGAGAGAGTGAGGTACAGCAATTAGGGTTTTTTCTTTTGTTTGTCATAGATGAGGTGAGTGAGATGGTGAGAAATGAACGGTTAGATTTGAAAGCGGGGGAACAAAAAAAAAAAAAAAAAAAGGTAGGAATTATATTAGATTTAAAATAATTTTTATAGTTGATGAATTTTTTTTTTTATTTGGTAAAGTTAAAAATTTATTTGTTTTATATTTATTTTAATGAATAAAAAATTATTATTATTTTTTTATTTGGTAAAAGTAGGAATAATATTTTCTATTAAAAAAAAGTTAATTTTTTGTGGTCAATGAAAAAGAGAGAAGATAGATGAGAGAAGAGATAAATGAATGAGAGACACAGAGAGAGAGAGAGAGTCAAATAGACAGAGAGAGAGAGAAGAGTGATGAATAAGAGAGAGAAAGAAAAGAGAGAGAAGAAGATGAAAAAATGGGTGAAAAGATATAGACAAAGAGAGAGACAGAGAGAGAGAAAAAAAAAGAGCGAAAATAGATAAATAAGAGAGAGAGAGAAAGAGATGAGCGAGAGAGCGAGAGAAAAAAATAAGAGAGAGAGAAGAGAGACAGAGAGAGAAGATATATGAAAGAGATAGAGAGAAGAGAGATGGACGAGAGACATAGAGAAAAAGAGAGAGATAGACAGATAGAGAAGACGACTTTTCTAAATTTTTGCTGATATTTCTTCACCATACCCTCCATCCTCACCTACCCAAGAGACGACGGGTGTCGGAGGGAAAGTCGGAGGGAGGGAAGAGAGGGTAGTCGAAGTTGAGAGAGGAGAGAGAGAACCAGAGGTTTCGCCATTTGTGAGAGAGACAGGTGGTTCGAATGGCATCAAGAGTGGGGAGAAATGAGAGAATGAGGAGGAGGATGAGGTCCGGGAAGTCATTTAGGTTAGGAACGGTGGTGGAGTCACCGGTTGTCTCCGCCGTCGCCGTCTATCTCTCGAGAGGGGGGTAAGAACAGAGAGAGACAAAGTGGTCGCTAAAAGTGCATTTTCTTGTAGTGGAGAGCTCAGTAAATAGAGAAACGATGAGGGAGAGAGTGAGTAATGTGAACACAATGGAGGAGAGAGACAAACAGACAGACAGACACATAGAGAGAAAGAGAGAGAAACAAAAGAGTGAGAGACAAACAAACAGACACAGAGAAACAAAGAAAGAGAGAAAAGTGATAAGTGAGAGAGAGATAAAGAGAGAAAGAGATATAGAGAGACAGAGAGACAAAGAGAGAAAGAGATAGAGAGAGACATATAGAAAGAAAGCGAAAAGAGATGAACGAGAGAGAGAATAGAAAAATAGAGAGATAGAGAGAAAAGAGATGAGCGAGAGAAACAGAGAGAGAAAAAAGAGATGAGCGAGAGAGACAGAGAGAGAAAAGAGACGAGAGAGATAGAGAGAAGAGAGATGAGCGAGAGAGACATAGAGAGAAAACAAATGAGAGAGATAGAAAGAAGAAAGATGAACGAAAGACACACAGACAGACAGACAAACAGACAGATAGACAAACAGACAGAGAAAGAAGAGTGATGAGTGAAAGAGAGAAAGAGAAGAGTGGTGGTAGTTAAATGGCATTTGCAGTAGTGGTAAATGTAGTAGAGAAGATGGGTGGTGAGAAAGAGAGATGAGTGAGAGATGAATAGAGAAAAGAGATAGAGAGACAGAGAAAGAGACAGAATGATGAGCAAGAAAGAGACAAAGTGGTCGCTAAAAATGCATTTTCTTGTAGTGGATCGATAAATCGAAAGGGAGCTCAATAAATAAAGAAGACAGATAATTCAAAACTCTTTTCAAAATTTAATTCAAATCAATTTTTTAAATATTTTAAAAATATTTTAATTTTGTGAGAGACAGATAAAGAAGAAAGATAGAGAGACAGAGATAGAGTGATGAGCGAGAGAGAGAAAGATAGACAAAGTGGTTGCTAAAAGTGTATTTTCTTATAGTGGATCGATAAATCGAGAATGAGCTCGATAAATAGAGAAGATGAGAGTAAGAGAGTGAACAAGGCGAACATAGTGAGGGAGAAATAGACAAATAGACAAGTAGACAGAGAGAGAGTGAGAGGAGGGTGATGAGTGAGAGAGAGACAGGAAGAAAGAGATAGACAGAAAAAGAGATAGAGAGAGAGAGAGATGGAGAGATAGAAAAAGAGAGAGAAACAAGAGATAAGCGAGAGATAGACAAAAAGAAAGAGAAATAGAGCGAAAAGAGATGAGCGAGAGAGAGACACAGAAAAAGAGAGAGACAGAAAGAGAAGAAAAATGAGCGAGAGAGATAGAGAGAGAGAGAAAAAAGAAATGAGAGAGATAGAGATAAGAGATATAGGCGAGAGACACAGAGAGAATAAGAGAGAGAAACAGGCAGACATAGAAAGAAGAGTGATAAGTGAAAGAGATAAAGAGAAGAGAGAGAGAGAGATAGAGACAGAGAGACGGGAAGATGAAAAAATGAATGAAAAGAGAAATGGTATATCAAAAGAGTAAGACGACATTGTTTTTTTAAATTTTTTTTGCGACAGAAAAATACCGTTGAATTTATTCAAACCATTTTGTGACTGCATATATATGAAGCTATCTCAAAACCACAATCACTATGCTAGGTTAGAGTTTTCCAAAAACTCTTTTGAGAAAATTAAACTTTCTTGTTTTCCGTGTTATATTGTTTTTACTGAATTTTTTAAATATTTTAAGTATTTTTTAAAATTTTTAGACACACCTAACATAAATACACCTAAAAATTAAAAAAATTGTAAAAAAAATCTTTTAAAAATTCACTAAATACCAAAAATACAATAATTCAATACATTTTTTTGTATTTTTATGTATTTATTAATTTTTAAAAATATTTTTTCATAATTTTTTTATTTTGTAGATACATCTAAGTAAGGTACATCTAAAAAAAATATTTAAAATTTTAAAAATATTCACTAAAAAAAAACACGAAAGTCACTTTTTGCGACGGCAGAAAATGCCGTCTCAAAAAAGCAGAGTATTTGCGACGGCACCATTTACCGTCTCAAAAAAGCAGAGCATTTGCGACGGCACTATTTGCCGTCTCAAAAAATGAGAGTATTTGCGACGGTATTTAGTGCCGTCGCAAATGCTCTGCTTTTTTGAGACGGCAAATGATGCCGTCGCAAATACTCTGCTTTTTTGAGACGGCATTTTCTGCCGTCGCAAAAAGTGACTTTTTGAGACGGCAAGTGTGCCGTCGCAAATAGTTCCGTCTCATATACCCAGTTTTCTTGTAGTGTTTTGTTTACCACTCGTACTAACACTATTTACCATTACAAAATCAGTACTTGAGACAGTATTATTGTCACTTTATTAGCTTTTTTAATTGACTTTTTTGTGTTAGAACTTTCTTAGTCTCGTTTGGTTTGGTTTTTTTAACTTTTTGAACTTTTGTAAGAGAAAAAATATAATAATTATGATTTAGATGTAATATTTTATTTTATTGACTTATATAGTCAATTTTGTCATTTTGTACTTTTTTAACCAAAAATTTAAAACCAAACGAAACTTAACTAAATGGTTTACCCGAAGAATTATGCTCCAAAAAAATGAATCATGTTCAATCAAGCATTGGGGATACAAATGAAGCCCAAGAATGCAAACCAAAAGGAAAACACGTCAAAGAAAATGGATCAGATTTTTTTAAAACGTGCTCTGATTGTTTTGCAAGAAATTTTCTTCAGGAAAGTGAAAATTTCTATTGAACCAAATATTACCTTAGGGTTTCACAATTATATGTATATGAGAGGGTAATTTTTGGTGAAAAATTGGGCCGAGCTATGAGATGAACTTTGTGGCCCAAAGTACGAAGGACTGGGTGAAAAGGGCCGAGAAGTTACTTCGGCCCAAGAAAGATAAAGTTACTCCGGCCTAAGAAGAGATTAAGTTACTTCGGTTATAAGATTGTAAATGTACTTCGGTCCGGGAACAACTTGAAGTTAGACCGGTCTTGAAGTTATATCGGCTTTAGTGGTATATCGGTCTTGGAGTTATACCGGTCGAGAGTCATTGGTTCGGTCCAAACACACCATGGGTTGAACAGGTGAGAACCGAGATAAGGAAGAATAAAGGGAAAGACCGAACTAAGGATAGTTCGGCTTACTCTGTGGCTCAGCATAGCCAGGTTTATCTCGGTCGTATGGTAGTTCGGCCATGGTGAAAACCATCCCACTTGGTGTAAGCAGTGGGGGGGTGTAAAAGGATAAGCATCTTTAGGAGTATAAATCCTAGGAGGACTCTGCATGGAGAAATAAAAGTCCTACTAGGATTGTGCCACACAAAACCTATAAAAGCTCACAAGCATCACCTTGGAGGAGGTAACATAACACAACATACAATCTTGCTTCCTGAATACATTGAGCTTTGTCTATTTGTCAAGTTTTCTGACTTAGGCATCGGAGAGGTTTCCGGCATACACCCGCCGGCTAGCTCACGTTTGTGTTTTCAGGTAACAAAGCGACGTCGTACGGAGGAGCGTGGACTTAGTCAACAGGATTATACGAGGAGAATTATTTCTTCCCCGTACAATTGGCGCCGTCTGTGGGAAAAATAGACAGAACAAAACCTCTTGATTAAAGCTTCTCCCCTTTACAATCAATGGCACACATTGAAGACTTGCCGCAGTCCGCCGTCGACGGACTAACTCCAGAAGGGGGCGCAAGGCGTGAAGGATTACCTTCTGTCCCTCCCATGGCGGACTTGGAGCCCCAAAGACATACCTCCAGGAGGGATGCTAGGGGGAGACGGACTCACAGCCCCTGTCAATCCCATTCTCAAAGTCCCGACAGGCAAAGACGGAGGATTGACCCTCAAGCTCTGGAAGATCGCGTGAAAGAGCAAGATGAATTGATAAAGAAGATGGCGGCGGACATGGAGGCCTTGAAACGCCAGATGAAGAAAAAAGAAGTGGCGATAGGAGAGGGGCATAAAAACAAGACGCCCCCTCGCCACTCAGAAAATTGTAGTAGGAATACTACACCCTCGCAATGAGAAAGCAGAAGCCTCAGGACAGGCGACACTCAATCCTGGTCTTCCAGAACTCGTCACTCCAGGTCTGAGAGGACGAGATCTGAAAGATCATACACTGAAGGAAACACATATTGGCCTTCACATTCGCACCAAACTAGATCTAGACAGACAGAATTACCTAGATCATCCGACTTACAAACCGTGCTCGAAGAGAAAGCACGATGCAAAGAGGATGCCAGGGCAAGGGATCCACATAGAGTTTCAGCCTTGCAGCGGTTGGCTCCTCGGACGCATGGAAGCGTCGAGATTGGAATGCCAATACCGCGCCCTGCCTATGAACCGACGGACAAGGCATTAGCAAGGCTGCAGACTTCACCATTTGTTCCGGCGATTGAAAACGCGCCCCTACCATCAGGCTTCCTTCAGCCCAAATTCACTACACATGAAGGGAAGACGGACCCCTACTCACACTTGAGCCACTTTCGTCAGGTCATGGCTGTGTACAGGCGAAACGAGGCCCTAATGTGCATACTCTTCCCATTAAGTCTTGGCGACCTAGGCCTGACTTGGTTTGAGAAACTCCCAGAAGGCAGCATAGCCTCTTGGGCACAATTAGCAGAAGCCTTTGTGACAAGGTTCCGAACAAACACTAAAACCCCGGTGGAGATCGATCAGCTACTCTCCATCGACATGGGTGATAAAGAGACCCTTAGATCCTACAATAGTCGTTATTGGGAGACATTCAATCAGATTGGGGACTGCCCCACCAATCTCGCTATTGCACAGTACAAAAGAGGCCTTCCAGTCGGGAACAGACTAAGGGACTCGATCACCATGACGCCACCCCTCACCATGGAAGCTCTGATGGAGAGAGTGCATCAGCACATCAGGGTAGAAGAGGATGGTGCACGTGCCAAAGCAAAATCTAATACGACCGCAGTGCCAGAAAAGAAAACCTCAGCAAAGGTCAATACAATAGATCGGCAGAACAAAAACGGACGTGGCAGACGAGATAACGGAGAAGACCCTGATAAAAGAAGGTTGAGAATCCGTACTGCCATAACCACGGTGTTCAAGAAACCGATATATCGGATTCTTAGCGAAATAAGAGATGAGCCTTTCGTCAAGTGGCCAGCCAAGCTAGGAGAAGCCGAAAAGGATTATGACGAAAGATCACGGTGCACCTTCCACAAAGAAAAAGGGCACCGCACTGAGAATTGCACGCCATTAAGACAACACTTGGAAGAGTTGGTGGCAGCAGGCCACTTGGATAAATATATTGAAGGAGGGACGCAACCAGCCCCCCAAGATCACAATAACCCCAACGGAATGCCAATCGGCGCCCCACCTCAGGGCATTATCAATGTAATACATGGAGTCTTTGAACCTGAGCGTGTATGCGAGCTCAGGGGATCAATCAAGAAGGCTGAGCACTTTAGAGAAGTGTTAAGTGCACAACCTGCCATCAAGAAGGGGAAGACAGAGGCAACAAATGTTATGACTTTTTCGGATAAAGACTTGGATCGAATATACTGTCCTCACAATGATGCCCTAGTCGTCACTCTCCGAGTCAAAGATTTTGACGTCAAGCAGATTCTGATTGACCAGGGTAGTTCATGTGAAATCATGTACTACGACACATTTAAACAACTGAAGCTACAAGACAAAGACTTGGCGCCTGCAGTTTCTCCCCTAATTGGATTCAACTCCATGCCAGAATGGCCCGTCGGCAAAATAATTCTTCCGGTCAGAGCAGGAAGCGTAACAAAACAAGTGGAGTTCTGGGTATTGAAGGTCCCCTCCACTTACAACATCATCTTGGGCAGAACATGGCTGCACGCCATGCGTTCGGTGGCGTCATCATACCATCAAGTAATGCGGTTCCCCAACGACACCGGTATAATTGAAGAAGTCTATGGAGATCAGATCATGTCAAAACAATGTTTCGCTATGGTAAATGGCAGCCGCGCTGCCAAAGGATACGTTCATTCGGTGGAGGAACCTGAAAGTAATGAACTATTCGCGGACGTCGGTAAAGAGGCTGATCAGAAAGCGGTGGAGGACTTGGTGGAGGTAAAAATAGATGAGAAGAACCCGGATAAGTTCTTCTTGCTTGGCTCATCGTTGTCCAGCGCTGAGAGATTAGAGGTCTTGGAATTCTTGACCTCTAACATCGAAGTGTTTGCCTGGACGCCCTACGACATGCCAGGCATTGATCCAAACTTCATCAGTCACCAACTCAATGTCCACCCATCCGCCAGACCAGTCATTCAACGCACACGCAGATCGGCACTCCACCACACCGAAATAGTGGCAGAAGAAGTTGGTAACCTACTGGAGGCAGGAGCAATTAGAGAGGTGCACTACCCAAAATGGATCTCCAACACCGTCGTAGTGCCAAAAAAGAATGGTAAGTGGCGTGTCTGCATCGACTACAAAACAGTCAACAAGGCGTGCCCAAAAGACAGCTTTCCTCTACCCCGGATAGATCAACTAGTAGACCTGACGGCAGGGCACAACCGACTTAGCTTTCTGGATGCATACAAAGGCTATCACCAAATCGCTATGCATGGGCCAGACCAGGAGGTCACATCTTTTACAACTCCAAGAGGACTATACTGTTACAAGGTCATGCCCTTTTGGCCTGAAGAATGCAGGGGCGACATTCCAACGGATGGTCACCAAGATGTTTGAACCATTGTTAGGCAGAACAATGGAGGCTTACATCGACGACATGGTGGTCAAAAGCAAGGATGAGAATGACCATCTCAAGGACTTAGGAGAGATGTTTGAAGTCTTGAAGAAGCACAAGTTACGCCTCAATGCATCCAAGTGCGCATTCGGAGTAGGATCTGGCAAATTCTTGGGCTTCCTTGTGACCAACCGGGGTATAGAAGCAGACCCCTCCCAGATCAAAGCAATCCAGGAGTTGGAGAGACCAAACTCAGTCAAAGAAGTACAGCATCTCACCGGCATGGCGGCTGCACTCAATCGGTTCATAAGCAGGTTGTCGGATAGACTACGACCATTCTTTCAAGCTTTAAAGGCCAAGTTTGAGTGGGATGAAGAATGCGACCAAGCTCTGGAAAGCTTGAAGGAATATGTGTCTTCCCCACCACTACTTGTCACCCCAGTACCTGGTGAAGAACTCTTCTTGTACCTGGCAGTCTCTCAGCACGCAGTTAGCGCAGTATTGGTTCGTGCAGAAGGAATACAACACTTGCCCATTTTTTATGTCAGCAAGACATTGTTGGGAGCCGAAACAAGGTACTTGCCCTTGGAAAAATTAGCATTGGCCTTAATGATGGCCTCCATGAAATTGGCACGCTACTTTCATGCCCACACCATAGTCGTCCTCACAGCCTTTCCACTAAAAGCTCTATTTGAAAGGGCGAACTTTAGTGGGCGAATTTTGAAGTGGGCAGTAGAGTTGGGACAATTCGACATCAAGTTCCAACCCAAGACCGCAATAAAAGCCCAATCTTTGGCAGACTTCGTCGCAGAGTTTACTCCTGGAAGTCATCATATCTGCCCAGTCGACCTAACTGACACAACCGAACTAGGGACGGAAGTTGACGCCGGAATAGCGCAACCCCTAGTAGAAGGTAGTCAATCAAACGCCAAGGCAGACCAGACTAAGGACAACAAGGAAGAGACAAACAAAGGTTCACCAACAGTACAATCAGAGGACGAAGGGCAGACAGCAAGCATGAACCTTGAAGAAAACACCATTCTTGACCCCACGACATCATCTGACCCCTCCACGTGCTGGAAGTTGTTCGTTGGAGAGATGTGGAAGCTCTTTGTGGGTGGAGCATCCAACCGGCATGGTGCAGGGCTTGGCATAGTCCTCATCTCCCCAGACGGCCTGGTTGTAGAGCAAGCAATCAACCTTGGCTTCCCAGCATCAAACAACAAAGCGGAGTATGAAGCGCTTCTCGTAGGACTCAAATCAGCATGCTATATGAAGGCCACCGAACTAATGGTTTACAGCGACACACAGCTAGTGGTAAATCAAATTTCTGGCGACTATGAAGCGAAAGATGATAGGATGGCCAAGTACCAAGAGTTGGTCAGAACAGAGATCAAGAAGTTTGATGTAGTAAGGATAGAACAAATTGGCAGGGAAGAAAACAGCAGAGCAGACGAACTAGCAGGCTTCGCCTCAATGGCAGACTCCTCCATACCTCATCCACTACTAATCGACTACCTACCTAGACCAAGCATAGAAGACCCCGAAGCAGAAGAAGTATGTTGCACAGAACTAGGCCCATCTTGGATGGATCCCATCATCCTGTTCCTTAAAGACGGCATCCTACCAGAAGAGAAAAAAGAAGCCAACAGAATACGAGCGAAGTCGCAGCGATTTTGGCTATCTCCATCTTTGGCATTATACAAGAAGTCATTCTCAGAGCCTTACCTAAAGTGCGTCCATCCCAGCAAAGTGGAAGCATTCTTGTTCGAAATACACGAAGAGGTGTGCGGAAGCCATCAAGGGGGAAGGTCACTAGCTTACAGGGCCATTTCGCAAGGTTATTGGTGGCCATATATGCAGGCAGACTCAGAGAAATATGTGAAGAAGTGTGAGAAATGCCAAAAATTCGCACACCAAATACATCAACCAGCAAGAGAACTCCTATCATTGACTAGCCCATGGTCTTTCGCAATGTGGGGCTTGGACATAGTAGGACCACTTCCAACAGCACCCGGTAACAGGAAGTTCTTTCTCGCAGCAACAGACTACTTCACAAAGTGGGTGGAAGCAGAAGCATTAGCATCAATCAAGGAAAAAGATGTGAAGAAGTTTGTTTGGCAGAATATTATCACTCGGTTTGCCGTACCAAAAGCCCTAATCTCAGACAAGGGCACTCAGTTCGACGACAGAATCTTCAGAAGCTTTTGTGAAGAGTACAAGATAGAGTTCTACAATTCTATACCAGCATATCCTCAAGCAAATGGCCAAGCAGAAGTATCAAATAAAATCGTCTTGGATGGACTTAAGAAAAGATTAGAGAAGGCAAAAGGCAAATGGGCAGACGAACTTCCTCATGTTTTATGGGCTTACCGCACCACGCCTCGACGATCAACATGAGAGACACCATTCTCCTTAGCCTATGGAATGGAATCAGTAATCCCACTGGAAGTTGGCCTCCCCACAATTCGAAGCGAAAATTTTGATCCAGACTTAAATGGAGAAGCCATAACATTGGAACTTGACCTTGCGGAAGAAAGAAGAGAAAAAGCACTGGTTCACATTGCTTCATACCAACGAGAGTTAATCAAAAAATACAGCAAAAAGGTACATCCAAAGCAATTCAAGATCGGCGATTGGGTACTGCGCAAAGTCATGGGAAACACCTTAGTACCAGGAGATGGCAAGTTAGGGCCGAACTGGGAAGGTCCTTACAGAGTGGTTGGGTTAGCAGGCAAAAAGGCATACCACCTACAAGACAAGGATGGCAAAGCAATCCCTAGGCCATGGAACACCGCCAATCTCAAGTTATTTTACTTTTAGCTTTTTCTCTTTCAAACATGTGTAATTTTTTTCTTTCTTCAATAAAACAAGCGATTCTTTTCAGCATGAGTTGTTCTCTGTAAAAGTTCGTTTTAGTAAAGTTTAGGAACATTGCAAACATTGTATTCTAAGTTAGCTGTAAAAACTAACTTAGAGGTTGGCTGGAATAAACCAACACCCATCCTAAGCCCAGGATAAGGATCCAGGCCGTAGGACGTTTGGTCGAAATAACCAAACATTTTATTCTAAGTTAGCTGGAAAAACTAACTTAGAGGTTGGCTGGAATAAACCAACACCCCTCCTAAGCCCAGGATCAGGATCCAGGCTATAGGAAATTTGGTCGGAATAACCAAACTCTTGTTACTCATCAGCCGAAGTAAGGGTATGGCTGAAATTGAGTTGGCTGGATTAAACCAACTCTTTGTACTCTTCAGCCGAAGTATGGGTATGGCTGAAGAGTGGTTGGCTGGATTAAACCAACTCTTTGTACTCTTCAGCCGAAGTATGGGTATGGCTGAAGAGTGGTTGGCTGGAATAAACCAACTCTTGTTACTCTTCGGCCGAAGTATGGGTATGGCCGAAGAGTGGTTGGCTGGAATAAACCAACTCTTATTACTCTTCGGCTGAAGTATGGGTATGGCTGAAGAGTGGTTGGCTGGAATAAACCAACTCTTGTTACTCTTCAGCCGAAGTAAGGGTATGGCTGAAGAGTGGTTGGCTGGAATAAACTAACTTTTACTCTTCAACCGAAGTAAGGGTATGGCTGAAGAGTGGTTGGCTGGAATAAACCAACTCTTGTTACTCTTCAGCCGAAGTAAGGGTATGGCTGAAGAGTAGTTGGCTGGAATAAACCAACTCTTGTTACTCATCAGCCGAAGTAAGGGTATGGCTGAAATTGAGTTGGCTGGAATAAACTGTGTACTCCTCAGCCGAAGCTAAGGAGTGGTTGGCTTGTGAGCATAGTTTAACCAGCTAAAACCGAAACAACAGTTGAAGTAATAAAGGACATTACAAGTGCAAACATACCAATCAAAACCGGAATAAGAGTCCAAGCAAAATTTTCATTCATTGAAAAGCCATTACAAAGAAGGGGCATAGCCTGGTTACAAAGACGAAAGAACAAAAAAGAGAAAAAGTACAAAATCAAGAAAAAAGATCTTCAATTTCGGTGTCGAAGGCAGCATCGGCATCAACTTGAAGACCGGTTTCTGGCGGAAGCTCATTTTCAGTCGCGAGAGTGGTTTCGGTCGGAACCACGGTTTCACTTGGTTGTTCAATAGTTAGATCTTCCACCATGGGCTCCGACCGAACTACCTGATCTACATTCGCAACCAGAGTATCCTCAGGGGCAGAGTCTTCATCAGAGTCTAAGCCCTCAAGAAACTGCTGTTGCATGGTATTGGCGTATTCCATGAGGGAGTTCGGTATGAAGTAGGCTGGAGGGTTGAAAACCTCGGTCTGAGGATCATGACCGAGCTTCTCAACGGCTCCCCTCCAGCCGCACTTAAAGAACAGCTCCTTGGCGGCCTCACATTGTTGGACGTATACATCTTCCGCCTTCTTGAAGCCTCTCTTTTCGGCCTCTTTGGCACTCTCCTTAGCCTCTGATATTTCGGCATCTTTCTTCCTTTCCAGCTTCACCAGCTCGCGTAGGTACTTGTCTTTCAGAGCAATGGCAACTTTCTGCTTTTCGGCTTCGGCCGAACTAACCATTCCGGTCAGTCTGCCGACCTCACCCCGTAGCTCGGCCATTTCCTTTCTGGCCTCCTCCAGCTCGGCCGCTTTTGCCTCAGCTTCTGCCGCTGCTTGCCTGGTTACTTTCCTAAGCTCCAGTACTTTCCTATAAGTGATTTGGTTTTTCTGAAGGGCCTGACAAAGCAAAGATTTCCCTTTAAGCCGAAGTAGAATTTGAAAAAAGAAAGTAGACAGCAAAACGACCGAAGTTGCTTACCAGAATCATGGATTTAGTCATAGACAGGATGGCCTTCAGTTCGGTGTTTAACTGTTTCTGGTGGTGCTCCATGTCTTTGGGCAGACACACACTCTTGGCCAGATTAATGGCCAACAGGTGGTCTTTCTCAACAACAACCGAGTCTGTATCTCGGATGTCTCGGTCATTGAAAGTTAGTTTTGGTGCCCAGCTGCTGATAGTTCGGTCAGAAGGCTCCGGTTGGGGGCTTGGTGGTAAGCTCGGCGTAAGAGCAGGTTCTTCATCAACCGAAACTTGTTCGGTTTCGGCAGTTCTGGCACGCTTGGTTCGGCGGGAAGAGGACGACTGTTGAAAAGGGAGGGCCACAACAGTAGGCTGTGATTGGCTGGGTGGCGTTACTTCGGGCCTAGTTGTTTCGGTCAGAAGGGCCCTGACTCTGCTTTTCTTTGCCATCTCTTCTTCAGCGATTAGTGGGACAAGTCTTATTTTGGGCAAGGTTGGGTCCGGTTTTGGAGCGTCTTCAAGAAGGAAATCGGTCACTCTGGCTTTTCGGCGACCGCTATATCTGTAGGTCGGCTCAAAGTTTAGAAGCTTAGCCCAACTCCTTTCTTTAAACCGTAATGCGGCTCGGAGTATGTTCAGATTTGGGTAACTATACAAGGAAGCAAGATGAGCTGAGTCTGCAAAAAGGATGCAACTGTTAGATCGGCTATGACATCTGAAACCAAAGTAAAAGAAAAACATGTATGAAACCGAAGTAACTATACCAGGTTCTCCTTTCTTCCAGTTTATACTTCGGCCTGGGATTGGGGCCTGCTGATCTTCGAAATTGCCCGATACCCAGAAAAAGTCATCATCATTTACATCCTTATACGGCGTATCTTTTATTATCTTTTCTCTACGGCGGCGTATCCTAAGGTAATAAACCCAGCCATCGTCTTTGGAACCTATGGAGTACTGGTGGAAGATTTCGGCTAAACCGAGGTTCAGGCCTGCTTGGCGGTTTAGCTCGACTATACCCATTATTATCCGGTATGTATTGGTGGATAGCTGGGTTGGGCATAGTCTGGTTTGCCTAAGAAACTCACAAATTAAAGGCTGGACTGGGAATCTTAGTCCGATCTCTATAATTGAAAGGAGGGTAAAAGGTACAAAGCCTGTCTCGCCCCATGGTATGATATCCTGCTTGGCTAGGGTAAGGTGTACATCGTCTGGAATGCCATAATCCTTTCGGAATTCGGCCATGCCACCAGGGGTCTCTACCAAATATCTATACTTACCCATTTGTTGTATAATTTATGGATAAGTTATATCGGTGCAAAAATTGTGCTCAGTAGCACGGTTGAGCGCACGAAGATGTGCCTGGGCAACCTAAGTCTGCAAAGTAGAAAACAAAGGGGTTAAGCACTGATCATTGGACCGTACTACAAATTAAAAGCAAGGTATAAGAGCCCTACTTTGGCCTTGTGAACTGGTTCTACCTCGGTTCGTCAAAAGGTTTGGTAGCTCGGTTTGAGCAGGTTGCTTATTAGACCGGTTCATCGTCTAGGGGCAGCTTACTGAATTCGGTCTAAAAAACTAAGAAAGCTGGTTTAGCCCCAAGGCCTAAATCGGTTGAAGTATGAGTTTTGTTACTTCGGTTGAGCCTCTAGGGGCAGCTTTCTGAGTTCGGTTTAGAAACTAAGAAAGCTGGCTTAGCCCCAAAAGCTTAGCTCGGTTGAAGACCGAGGTTCTTAGTTTAATATGTTCAAACTTCGTTCGGTGATCTTATTTCGGCTAAAGTGAATCAGGAGTTGGTGACTCAATTGAAACTGTTGTTTTTTCTACGAAGCTACAGTTCGGTTATTGTCTGATTGATCTACGTATATGGCACAAACAGTCTCTTAGTTCGATTGGGACAAGATTCTGGATCAAAAGCAAGTTTTCTAAAGGATATAACATATATTCACACCTTCTATTGTTAAAGATTTTTCTTCATAAAAGTACAGAAGCGAACCAGAAATGGACAAATGTTGGCAAAAAGCATACAAAACAAAAATATACAGATGCTAAAGCAAAACGGAGCAAGAAGGATAGGCTTGCTTACCAGATGAAGAAGATCTAGATGGAAGCGGCAACAGTAAATGAGGCACACACGAGGTATACTTCACAGTTGCAAGAAAAATGAAGAACTCGAAGAGAAGGAAGAAAGTGAATGGCAAAAATGAAGGGACCTAGCCTCAGGGATTGTTTTTGTTAGAAAGCCCAAAATTTGGGCGGGACTGTTCAAAAATTTCGTGGTACGAGGACGGCGTGACAACTGCTCACAGCCTATCAGAGCCTGCCACGTGTCATTGGAAAGTGAAGCGTTACAGTCAGTGATTGAAGAGACGTTTTTACCGAACAAGTAGAGCCGGAGTAAAATAAGCTCGGCTGGAGAAACTAAAGGGGTTTTTTAGTCCGGTTGGAAAGGCTTGAAACATTAACTCGGCTGATCACCAGGTAATCCCAATCATGCTGCACAGATGGAATTAAGGGGCAATTGAGAGGGTAATTTTTGGTGAAAAATTGGGCCGAGCTATGAGATGAACTTTGTGGCCCAAAGTACGAAGGACTGGGTGAAAAGGGCCGAGAAGTTACTTCGGCCCAAGAAAGATAAAGTTACTCCGGCCTAAGAAGAGATTAAGTTACTTCGGTTATAGGATTGTAAATGTACTTCGGTCCGGGAACAACTTGAAGTTAGACCGGTCTTGAAGTTATATCGGCTTTAGTGGTATATCGGTCTTGGAGTTATACCGGTCGAGAGTCATTGGTTCGGTCCAAACACACCATGGGTTGAACAGGTGAGAACCGAGATAAGGAAGAATAAAGGGAAAGGCCGAACTAAGGATAGTTCGGCTTACTCTGTGGCTCAGCATAGCCAGGTTTATCTCGGTCGTATGGTAGTTCGGCCATGGTAAAAACCATCCCACTTGGTGTAAGCAGTAGGGGGGTGTAAAAGGATAAACATTATCCTTTAGGAGTATAAATCCTAGGAGGACTCTGCATGGAGAAATAAAAGTCCTACTAGGATTGTGCCACACGAAACCTATAAAAGCTCACAAGCATCACCTTGGAGGAGGTAACATAGCACAACATACAATCTTGCTTCCTGAATACATTGAGCTTTGTCTATTTGTCAAGTTTTCTGACTTAGGCATCGGAGAGGTTTCCGGCATACACCCGCCGGCTAGCTCACGTTTGTGTTTTCAGGTAACAAAGCGACGTCGTACGGAGGAGCATGGACTTAGTCAACAGGATTATACGAGGATAATTATTTCTTCCCCGTACAATATATAAATGAATAAATATATGTATATTTGTAAATTATTTTAGAGTTGGCTAAGCATCTCTAATTCTTCATATTTTAAAAAAAAAAGTTTGATGAAAAAATGCTAAAACTCCATCTTCAATCATTTCATCAAATGTTTATAAAATCAAGGGAGAGTAAATTTTTTCATCAGATTGATTACTCATCAAATTTAAATTTGATGAAAATTTAAAATGGCGAAGTATTGGAGATGTGTGTTTTTTTCATCAAATATGATGAAAAGAGGGAAATTTGGAGTAAACGGGTAATTTTCAAAAAGATTTTAATGAAAATTTGACGAAAAGATTGAAGCAGTTTATTTCAAGTTAAGTTTTTTTACTCAAATTTGAAATCAAATTAGATGAAAATATTTGTGAAGGTTAGAGATGCTCTGAAAGACTGAATTTTTATGTGCGTTGGGTTTTGAAATTTTAGGGCTAGCGAACCACAAGACGGGGATGATTCAGCCTTGAGGCAAAGATTCGGTAGTGCTTGCGACTTCTAAGACAAAGAAGCAGAACAAGCCTGCAGCTTTGCTTCATAAGTCAATCATGAAGGAGTTCCCTAGGATGGCTAAGGCTGTTACCAATCAGGTATTGAATGATTTTGTTTGTGACATGTACTGTGGTTTTGGGCCGTTTGGTCAAGCTTTTTTAAAATTAAAAGTTAATAATCGAAAAGTATAAGCAAAAAACACTCTTATCTCAGCTTTTAAATAATCAAAAAAAAAATTTCAGCTTATTTAAGTTATTTCTGCTTAATAAGTCATAAGCAGAAGCTGCACCGAACAATCTGACATAAACTTCCGAATCAAAATAAGTTAAATTCAAATCTTGTACAGTAAGACCTGGGTCTAAATGAATTTGGATTGCACATGAATTTTTGCGGGAAAAAATCCAAATATGTAATATTGTTGTTAAACAAATTCATTTGGTTTTAAAGTGATTTAATGGCTAAATAATATACGGAGAATTTTATAAATGTTGAATTTATGAAGAGAACAAAAAAATAAAAATAAAATCAATGGCTATGCAGCTTATGAAAATAAAAATATATTAAAAATTTTGGAAACACCTATTGTCTTTATTTTGTACGAAATAGATTCCAGAAAATAAAAAATAATTTTTATTATGCATAAATATTGAATTCATTCACAGTAACAAAATCTGATTAAAAAACATTGGGGCGTTCCGAGAATCGAACTCGGGACCTCTTGCACCCAAAGCAAGAATCATACCACTAGACCAAACGCCCACATTTACGTCTTTTTTGCTTTACAAAATAATTGTTACTTATAAATTTTGTATATTTTATACAACATATATGAATTTCTTGTAAAAAATCTTTTAGAAACTTTTATAAATTCTCAATTTAAAATCCATAATGAAATATTTTTTTCTTCATAAAATTCATAAATTTTCTTCATAATATATTTTTTTTATATCTAAAATACTGTAAAGTATAAATTGAAAATAAAATAGAATAAAATGTCGTACAAAGACATCTCATTTGTCAATGAGTGATGCTAGAGACCCAAAATAGTTTGTGTGGGTCCATATCCATGTAAGAGATTTGGTGAAAAATTTAGGAGATTATTTGGAATCTATAGCATTCTCCTCTGTGAATATTTATTAATGATAATAAATGAATACATGCAGAGTAATTAATTTCTTTTATCTACTATACTTGAAAATATTAATTGCTATATAAGAATATATTTATTAAGAAATGGACAAATTACACTAACCGTCCCTATAATTTGGGACTCGTATCACTTTGACCTTTTACTTTTTTAATCGTGACACATTTGATCATAAATTTTGAATCTTGTTCTAAATAAGGACAATTGAAGATATCATTGCTCAATTTCAAAGGCAATGTTGTCAATTTGATAAAATATAAACTATTTTGACGAAAATAAATGTCAAAAAATATTTTTAAATTTTTAAAAATAATGTTTACACACCAAAGATAAAATTATGTAAAATTGATAAATCTTTTAGACATTTATTTATTTATTTATTTTACCAAATTAATTTTTATTATTGTGTTTGGATGATGATCATATAATTGATAGTTGTTAGGCTTTTAATGTGTAATCGATATATTTAATATATGAAATGTTTTTAGTTTTAGATTTTTCGATTTAATAGATTTATTTAATAATGATATCAAAATTGTTGCCATATTTGACTTTTGAAAAAATAAAAACAACCACTCATTACATGATCATCACCCAAACACATAATAAAAATTAATTTGGTAAATAAATAAATAAATGTCTAAAAAATTTATTAATTTTACACAATTTTATTTTTCATGGGTAGAAATAATTTTTAAAAATTCAAAAATATTTTTTTGACATTTGTTTTTGTCAAATTAGTTTATATTTTATCAAATTGACTATTTTACCATTGAAATTGAGCAATAGTATATTCAATTGTCCTTATTTGGAACAAGATTTATAATTGAGGATCAAATGTGTCACAATTAAAAAGTTAAGAACCAAAGTGACACGAGGCTCAAATTATAGGGATCGTTAATATAATCCGCCCTTAAGAAATTATAGAGAACTGTCAACTCATTAGCATCCATAATGAACAAGATTATTATTTTAAAATATCTTTACACAAAATATATAATTTTTAAAATATTTACACAAAATATTTTAAAGATATTTTAAAATTATATAATTAAAAATATATAATTACACAAAATATTATGTTTTAAAAATTATATATCTTAAAATATTTTTAAATTATATATTTTGTGTTTTAAAATAATATTATTTTAAAACACAAATTACACAAAATATTTTTTTTATTTTAAATATATATTTTGTAAATATATATTTAAAATATTTTATATTGTGTTTTAAATATTTTATTTGCAAAATATTAACAAAATAAAATAAAATAAAATAAAATATTTAAAATACATAACTCGAAATAAAATAAAATAAAATATTTTAATTTTAATTTTTTTAATTTTAATATTTTAAACTCAAAACACATTTCCACACTCGTATCATAACCAAATACATAACTCAAAACTCAATTAAAAAATTATTTTCAAATCTCATAACTAAACACATATCTCGAAATTTCACATTACTTTCAAAACTCTACACTCAAATCGTCAACCAACACATAACAAAAAAATTAAAATATTTTAAAATATATTTATAAAATAAAATAAAATATTTATAATAAAAATTATATATTTAAAATAAAAAATAAATTTTTTTATTATTTAAAAAATATATTTAAAATATTAAAAAAATACAACACATAAATATTTATTTATTTATTTTAATGTGCATTATATTTCATACATTTATGTGTTATATTTTTTTAATATTTTAAATATTAAAAATTTAAAAAAATTATTTTTTATTTCAAATATAATTTTTATTATAAATATTAGTTAACCAAACAAATGTTTTACTTTTTTTGACCAAAAAAAAAATTACATAATAAATATATAAAGTATAGAGTAAGTGGAAGGGAGGAAAAAAAAAATTGAATTTGAAAAAAGCAAGAGTTTGGAGATGTGGGGGATTGAACCCCGTATCTCTCCTATGGAAAGCAATGCATTACCATTTAAGCTACCTCCCTAATTATCTTATATTTTGATTACAAAATTTTTTTATGTAAAACTGTGTTTGTGAACCACGTTTTTTGAAAAAAAAAAAATTATTTCGTAAAAGCATGGTTGTGAACCACGTTTTTTGAAGAAAACAAAAATTATTTAAAAGTGTGATTAGAAACAACGCTTTCTGTATAAATCAAATTTCCTTAAAAGCATGGTTTGTAACCATGCTTTCTTAATTAAAAACGTGGTTTGTAACTACGCTTTTACGATTTTAAAAAATTTTCGCAGTTGGGTTACAAAAACGGTGAAAACGTAATTTCTAACCACGTTTTAGCCTAGTTTGGGAATTCCGTCCAAACTAAACATAGTTTGGAAAATAGGTTGCTATTTTGCCTTAATTTGGAAAAAGCCCCTTTTATCATTGTAGAGTAGGGTGTTCACAGGTCGGTTCAGCTCGTGTTTAGCTATGGTCCGCTAGCCGAACCGTCACACTGTGGATCGAAATTGACCGAATCAAAGACTTCTGATTAATGGTCGGATCGGTCGATTTCGTATATTTGGTAAGGTGGAGAAAAAATTATGAAAAAGAAATTGAACCCAAACATACACACACACACATATATATATATACCTATAACAGAGAATAAATTAAAAAAATGCGAAAAATAAAAGAAGATAGACAGATTCAACATGTCACAAGCATCACCATTCATCACTAATCGCCATCGCCGTTCATTTACCCCACCGCCATCGCCTCATCACTATCACTCATCGTCGCCGTTGTTACCTGTCTCGTCCGCCACAGCCACCATCACTTACGAAATAAATAGAGGAGAAAAAAGAAAGAGAAAGAGAAATAGAGGAGGGAGAGAGAAGCAATGGACAGAGGAGCTCGTCTTCAAAACAAAAGAAGAAAAATGACACGCAAAAAAAAAGATCAGAGATGAAGGCAAAGAGAGAGAGAAACATATTTCTCTACTTGATAGAGAATAAGAGGCATTGACTGTATAAAAAGTAAGAAATAGTCTATGGCAGAATGTGATGAGTCCGGATCCTCTCCAGCACTCCTCTTCGGCTCTTCCTCCGGTTGACGGACAGGATTCCGTCACGTCATCCATGCCAAAACTTACAGTTCAGATTAACTAAAAAAAGAAAAAGAAAAAGTTGAATGGTTCTGTCCCACGTCAACTCACACACACACTCACTCTCACACAGACACAGACACACACACACACACTCTCTCTCTCTCTCTCTCTCTCTCTCTCTTCTAATAAAAAAATAAAAAAACTATTTTAATCTTTTTAATTTTATTTTCATAATATTTTTTAAAATTAATATCATTAAAATATATCTTTAAAATGAGACTAATATTAAATACATTTAATAAATAATTAAAATAAATAAAAAATAATTACTATGTTTAGTTATGTTTTGAAATTATTATTTTTTAAATATAAAAATTAATTTGATGAAATAAACACAAAAAAAATCATATATTTTTGAAATTCTCAAAAACAATCTTCATTCCAAAAAAAAATCATATGAAAATAATTTTTTGAAAGGAAATAAAAAACACACAAATCCAATCTTTGCATTTAAAAAAAAAAACACACACAATTCTAATATGTGCATAGGTGCAAATCAAATCTAGCATGTTTTTTTTTATTTTCATATGATTTTTTTTTTTTTTTGAAATGAAATTTGTTTTTGAGAATTTCAAAAATATATGATTTTTGTGTGTTTATTTCATCAAATTAATTTTTACATTTAAAGAATAATAATGATATATTTTCATCAAATTAATTTTTATATTTAATATTAGTGTCATTTTAAAAGTGCATTTTTAATGATATTAATTTTATAAAATATTATGAAAATAAAATTAAGATTAAAATAGTTTTTTAAATTTTTTATTAGGAGGGAGAGAGAGAGAGAGAGAGTATGTGAGTTGACGTGGGACAGATATGTGTGTTGAATGAAATTCAACAAGTCAACTTTTTTTTTTTAGTTAATCTAAGCCATAGGTTTTGTTATGGATGACGTGGTGGAATCTTGTCCGTTGACCGAAGGAAGAGCCGGAGAGGAGTGCTGAAGAGGATCCGAACTTGAATGTGATAAGACTCTCTGTGTACTACCAAGACAATACAGAAATATTATATTAGTTAAATATTGTAATAGAGAGATAAACATTGGTCAGAGAGAGTGTTTCTTGGGGTAGAAAGAGACAGACATTGGTTAGAGGGAAAGATAAACAATAATTAATAACAGAGATATATTTCAAATGCCTCCTATAGCTATTCTTTTAATATAAAAGGGTCGGTCGGTTCGGCTTAGGCGGTTCTATTTTCCTCAAATCCATTTCCGACCGTTAAAAAACATATTTAGGATTTTTTCAACTGTAGCCGACCGTTCTCTATGATGAAGCCGACCGTTTTGACTCAGTTCGGGTCGGGCGGTTTAGCTGGGTCGGTCAATAATTTGAACAGCCCTGGACGCGAATTAGGATCCTCTACTTGCACTCTCTCCTTATCTCCCTACTTGCAATGATGGAGATGTATTTTAGGATGATCCAACGGCTTAGATTTGGCTATTTTAAAATTTAAAAAAAAAAATTATTTTTTGAAATAATCAGATCTAAACCGTTGGATCATCCTCAGGTGCATCTCCACCATTGCAAGTAGGGATGTAAGAAGAGACTGCAAGTAGTGGATCTGGACTCCCTAGACGCATAAAGCACTGTTCATCAGACGATGAAATTACTATTCACTTCCTATCCATACCATATATATGTTGTATAGATAAATGAATAAATATATGTATATTTGTAAATTATTTTAGAATTGGCTAAGCATCTCTAATTCTTCACATTTAAAAAAAAAAAAGTTTGATGAAAAAGTGCTAAAAATTCATCTTCAATCATTTCATCAAATGTTTATAAAATCACGAGAGAGTAATTTTTTCCATCAAATTGATTACTCGCCAAATTTAAATTTAATAAAAATTTAAAATGACGAAGCATTGGAGATGTGTGTTTTCTTCATCAAATATAATGAAAAGAGGGAAATTTGAAGTAAACGGGTAATTTTCAAAAAGATTTTGATGAAAATTTGATGAAAGGATTGGAGTAGTTTATTTCAAGTCAAGTTTTTTTACTTAAATTTAGAATAAAATTAAATGAGAATATTTGTGAAGGTTAGAGATGTTGTGAAAGACTGAATTTTATATGTGTTGGGTTAGTGAAATTTTAGGGCCAACGAACCACAAGACGGTGACGATTCAGCCTGGGGGCAAAGATTCGGTAATGCTTGCGACTTCTAAGATAAAGGCCCCGTTTGGTAGAGTTGTGGAAAAGTGATTATAACTTATAGCCTAACAGCTTATGGCTTATAACTGTGAACATAAGCTGATTTTTGACTTATAAATTAAGTTTCTTCTCCCTCACTCAAAGCATAAGTTGATTTTTGACTTACAAAAAGTCATAAGCTGTATTGTTAAGCTGAACCAAACACATCAAATAGTTTAAATTAAGCTAAAAGCTGAAATAAGCTGGAAATAACTCTACCAAATAGGGCCAAAGAAGCAGAACAAGCCTGCAACTATTTGCTTCATAAGTCAATCCTGAAGAAGGAGTTCCTTCAGATGGCTAAGGTCGTTACCAATCAGGTATTGAATGATTTTGTTTGCAACATGTACTGTGGTTTTGGGCATGTTTGGTGAATTTTTTTTAAAAAATAAAAGTTGATAATCGGAAAGTAGAAGTTGGAAATATTCTTATTCTAGCTTCTAAATAATCAAAAAAAAAATTAACTTATTTAGGCTATTTTAGCTTAATAAGTCATAAGCAGAAACTACACCAAACAATCTGACACAAACTCCCAAATCAAAATAAGTTATAATCACCTCCAAATGCTGTAACAAACCGTCCCTTTGTTCAGTTTGGTTTTGGGCTTCTACATGTTGGGTTTGTATTTGCAAGAGGCATATTGGGTTTTTTAACCTAATTATGGATAGGTGGAGGTTGGTAATTGGAAAAGTGTGTTTGGTTTTAATTTTTGGGATTCATTTTTTTAGAAATTGAGTTTTTTATTTTTTATTTTATTTTTTTAGTGAATATTTTTAAAATTTTAAACAATTTTTTTACTTTTTTAGATGCAGCTTACTTAGATGTACTTAAAAAGTTGAATATTTATAAAAAAAATATATTTTAAAAATTAATAAATACACAAGAATGCAAAAAATGTACTGAATTCTCATATATTTTTTTATATTTTTGGTATTTAGTGAATTTTCTAAAGACTTTTTTCACAAGTATTATACTTTTTAAGTGTATTTATGTTAGGTATATCTAAAAAGTTAAAAAATTGCTTAAAATATTTTAAAAACTCAGTTAAAAACAAAAAAAAAAATACAGAAAATAAAAAAATTTAATTTTTTAAAAAGTAAATTCTGAAAATCTAAATCAAACAAGCTGAATTGTTTTCATGGACTGATTGTAGATGATTTTAAATGATTTGGTACAACGGAGTTATAAAATGAAAAGCTGGCTGCTAAGATCGTGTATTCATGCTTAGAAGGACAAATTACTATTTAATTACCTCATTTGTTACTCCATTGTTCTACTAGTAATGAGTTCTAGGTGGGGATGGGCAAAGTTAGTCTTTGTTTGGTAAGAATTTTTTGACTTTTGTGAGAGAAAAATTAAAATAATTATGATTTGAAAGTGACATTTTATCTTATTAACTTATTTAACTTATTTTGTATTTTCGTACTTTTTTAGTCCCAACTAAAGTTGCCAAACGAAACTTTAATAAAAGGTCAAACACATAATTTCTACTATACCACAAATGATGTATCGTTATGGGGTTATGAGAAACTCCATAATTTTTTATTTTATTTTTGTGTTTGTGTTTGTGTATGTAATGCTGAGAGGAAAGTCAAGAGTTACATGTACATTCACAAAATATAATATTTCCTCCATGTCATTTTGTTTGTCCATTTTGAGGACTACAACTTTTTACATGGACGTGCAATATGCATTGGAATTCAAATTTAAAGGCATCATTTCCAACAATTGCACCTTTATTACCCACTTTTAAATATACTTATGACTATTTATAAGGGATAGTTTTAGAAACTTACACTCTTTATGCTTTGATATTTCAAAGTGGACAACAAAATTGGATGGAGCCTGGAGGGAGTAAGCCTCTATTTATGTCAAGTTGATATTCTTAGTGTTGATTGCCACTTACGTGACACTTGCACTGTGACACTCTTTGTTCATTTCACACACCTTTCGCACAATTTTTACACATTTTTTTTCTTTTCCTTTTCAAATTCATGAGCCAAACGCAACTTTAGGGTTACTTTTTTTGGTGTTGAAAGTGAAAGGAGTGGAGTTGAAAACTTGGCTGAAGCGGAAGCAAGTATAATATTGATTTGACCCTAGATCAATCTTGTAATATTTGTTATAAGCCGGTCTTATAAGGTTTTACATTTACGTATTTGCTTGCAATGATTTGGTTTCTGATATAACTCTCTTCATGAATCCCATTAGAAATGGTCTATCATGACTCTTTTCATTTTCATTTCAAGCAGTATGTAATTTTGATGATGGTGTTTTTGAACCTTCCATCTAATTGAAGCCTTCTGAAGTGATTTTCTATGGGTTTATGGTATCTTTATTGAGAATGTACTTTTCCACTTTGATATCTTCAAAGTTTTAAAACACTTCACAGCCGTATTTCTCCTCACTTGGATATATCTTGATCTTTTAAAGAATCGATTGCAACTTAATTCCTTGGCTTCCAATTACATTTCCAGCAAGTTTCATTTTTTACCTTTACCAAAAGTGGAATAAATGTACTCCCAAATCCTCTTATGCCATGATGAGCTATTAACATGTAAGAAGATCCCTTTGCACTGGTATCTTCAATGAAATTTTTTTGTTACGCTTGTTGGACAATCTTCACTATATTCAAAGAATTAAAGAAATGAGAGAAACTGTTTGATTACAAAAATCAAAACAATATATAAAATGAAATAAAACAAAAAATTCTTATTTTGTTACAAAAACAAAATCAGAATCTGATAAAAATAAAAAACAAAAGGTAAATTAATTACTTACCTCTTTAATTTGTCGAACAAATTTTATGATCAAGTCCAGTGTTGAACACTGTATCCTTAAGACAAATTCGTCCTCTTTACGATACTTTTAGATTGTGGACATCTATCTCCCAATATAAAATGATCAACAATGAATAGTAGCAGCACTACAAACTATTCGTACAACGAACAGCCTTTGTGTTTACACTCTTTCTCACAGGAAAATAATGCAGCAAATGTAGAGAGAACAATGGCAAAATTGAGGACGAAAATTAAGTAAAAAATTTAAATGAGAGACTGCCTATTTAAAGATAGAATAATAGTTGTTTGGTTTGAATCCAACAGGTAGCAAACCTGTTCGAACAGGTACAAGACCTGTTCGGTTTGAATGAACAGATACAAACCTGTTCAGTTTGAATTTTGAATAGATACTGAATCTGATTGGTTTAAATTCAAACAGATAAAAAACCTGTTCGGTGGAGGAAAAAATTGGACAGAGAATTAATTTTGATTTTTAAATTTCTAAATAGGTAAGACTTTTAATTTTAGAAAAAATAAAATTCAAAAAGTTTTTAGCCCAAGACAAGCCCAACCCAACCTCATACCACCCACCTGTACCTAGGCCAGCCTGCCCCGATGAGTGGCGGCGTGCGTGTGTTTGTTTTGGGTTCAATGAGTCTAACCCACTTTGTCCATAATCTCCCCTTCTACAAAACTTGAGTGCCCCAAGGGGCCTACCCCATGTTCCAAACCCAAGTCTTATAAACCCACTCAAAGTTTGCCCACCAAACTGATGTGGGACAAACTTTAACTCAAACCTTTATGGAAATTCTACCAAAACACTATTTTCATGGAGCTCATTTTTACTTCAATTTCTCATTCATCCGATAATGGTTTTGATCAACCAAATATACTACATGAATTACAACACGGCATAAAACGCGTTACCACTTAGACCCACCAACTTTGGAGCATGAGTCCCACCTAAAAATTAGACCAAAGTTGAGGAAAAATCTAATTTTTCCAAAACCATTTCTAGCAATGCTTGGCTTATGAGCTTTAGGTATTAAATGAGAATCCCTTTTGCATTTCTCGGGTCGCATCATTTTGTGTTGTTGGTTGCTTGCATTCACGACCCTAAGTGTCAGGGAAATCCATGAAGCTAATGTTCGTCATAATGTTTTAAAAATTAGACTGGACTGAACTGTTCAACAGGTTGAATCGTTGATCGATCTAGGGTCCAGTTCAAATATATCCACTTAACCATTCCCACTTGAAAGCAGTTATTTTAAGTTAAATCGGTGAGATTCGTAGTTAAACTAGTAAACCGGACGCCCTGGTGTGGGTTGGAGCAAACTAGACCGGTTTGCTACATATGGTCCAACATTGAAAAAATTAATGTTAAGAGGAGTTGAACCTAGAACCTTTTTTTAAAAAAAATAAAATAAAATCCCAAGGGTTGGTTGAGTTGGTAAGTCAACGACCTGCATAACCAAAGGTCCCAGGTTCGAAACCTATACCAACCTCTTTATAACCCTTGACTGAAATTGGGGAGTGAGGGGTGGGTTCATCGACATCTTTCCCAGGTTGGCTTGTAGGGTCAGATAATAAATGGACCCAGCCTTAGGGATTCCTGGTCAAAAAAAAAAAAAAAGAATCCAAAACATCAATCTCTAAGAAAGCATGAATTTCCACTATGCCACCATGGTGCCTTCAAAATATATATGAGATATATAATATTTATTGTATTCAAAATAATTTCATTAAAAAACATATATAATTAATGTTTTTACAAACAATATTAATATAAAAATTATATAAACATATTTGTTTGATAAATATATATCTTGAATTATAAAAATATTTTAAATGAATGTATTTTATTTATTTTTAAATTAATATAATAATTATAAAATATTTATGACACCTCTATTCGAATTCAACCCAATGATTAGGTTTTCTTTGTTTCGGTTTTACATTTACTTGTCATCAGTGTGTGGGTGATTTTCCGACTACACTGCCTGCTTAGTAACCAGCTGGAGAGCACTGGCAGAATAGATGGCACCTGACTGACCTGCAACAGAAATATAAGAATCCCGCGGTGGTTTCGACCACCCGGGGGCACTCCGATGATCAAGTCAGTATACCTCTCAAAGATAAATCAAGTACTAAACTCACAAGCTTGAGTATCAAAAGCATACCATAGACCCATGGGGGTGCCTCTCTTTTATAGCCAATATAATCCTAGTCCCAAAAGGAGCCTGGCCCTAATGGACTTAGGATTACTACTAATCTGGGACTCCCAGTGGGATTAGGATAAACTCTCTAAGAGTCTTATCTTTACCCAAACTGAAGTCTTCTCCCAATCTAGGACTCTTGTCCATATCCAAGTTGAGTTCCCTCTTCATCCTAGGACTCTTGTCCTTTATCCGCTTATCTCGGATCCCGATATCTTCGGAAATAACCTCGGCCTTGCCGAGATCACCTCGGCGTCATGACCAGGACACGTGGCACTTCGACTGACACGTCGGCGTCACCTTGCCACGTGTTGGTATTCAGAAAATATATCCCCACAACTGCCCCCTAGGTTCTATTACCTCGGCATTCTGAGGTGATAGAACTTACACTGTTCGTTCATCTGTGCCCCTTTGTCCGAGATCAAACTTGCCGACCTCAAAGCTCCCTGGACCTTACTGTCCATTTGTGTCAAGTATCAAGCTTCATGCTTTCCAAGCTTCTTGAAATCGCACCTCCTAGCCGAGATTCTGGTTCCATTAATTCGTAAACTCCATGAGCTTTGCAACTGCTCCACTCACACTCTCTGGTGAGTTCCTGATTTCCAATCATCTATTTGACTCCGGCGATTTTCATATCGGCGTTCATTTCACTTGGTAGGTTCATAAACTCTTTACTTGCTATTAAGCTCAATCTTTCATAACTCTTCTAATTTACTTTGAATCTGTTTATTTGCCATCTGTGACCTTCTGTTCTCGTCTGTTTTTTGATTTCTTATTGCTAAAATGCCTGGAACTGTTCTTTGTCATATCCGCTTTCTGTTGCTAACATCATGTCTGGTTCATTACTTTCTTGTTCTTCACATATTTACTTAGTGCCTGCGCACTTGGCTTTATTCTTGAACTTTGTCGTCTTCTTGACTATTTTTCTCTTTTTTTTCATTTAATCCTCTGGCTTTTTTTCCTTTCTAGCTCTTTTGCTTAAATCTATCATTGTTCCAAGCTTTCAAGCTCTGCAATTGTTTTCGTTCCTCTCCTCCGGTGAAGCTTACGTTATTCTGTTATTTTCGCATCCGTCGTCAGACTTTGGTAATTCTCATTCCGGCTTCCCTCTTTTTGGTAAGCCACTTTTCCTCCTGGTTTTATTTCTTGTTGCTTTCCAAGAAGCTCTGTTTCATTGTTAACCACCATTGTTGTTTTACCCGTTGTTTCCAAATCATCTTCTTGAATATACACTGTTCACATATCTGTTGATTTCTGCCACTGTTCTTGGCTTGATACACTTGTACAATCTTTTTGTCTTGATTTCCTAATAGCTTCATCACCATTTTTGATTTACGAATTACATTCTTGTTTCTGTTTTCTATGTCTTTTCCCAGAGTTTTGCTTTCAATCCTTGCTTTCAAAACGCCGAGGTGCCAATCGCCGAGAAAAGCTTTGATCAAACTCTTCAGGAGATTGATGCTGAGCTTCGTGGCAGAGAAGGCTGCTGAGAAGTTCTTTCCAACTGTCTTCTGGGGGTGAGACACAACCTGCCACTGATACCGAGTAGTTTGCTTCTTTCTTGAAATTGATGCCGAGGTAACGGTAGAGAAGCTCCTCCAACTGACTACCGAGGCTGAACCATCGTCGTCCGTCGAAGCAGATCAGTCCGACGTTATTGCTTTCAGTCCCTAGTTCTTTAAGGTCTTCATTTTTGTACTTGCCAACCTTCTCAGCTCTTAACAAGCTAGTTGGTCTTCTCGGATGATCATATCTCGGAAACGTCTTTCAGTGTTATCTCGGCTATACCAAACTTGTAAATTGCTACAAATTTCAACAAGTGGTAGACTTCATAATCTTAGATTAACTCATCTTGTAATTTGCTCAAAAATTTCAACAAGTGTTAACATTCCTTGCTCCTTAATTATCATTCCTTCCCCCTGCACCTTCTCCTTGCCCCCTAATGTGAACATAAGTTATACTTAGGATCACATTAGGGAAGTTGGCTTCGTGCCGTAGTCACAGACCTAATGTGTTCTGCTTTCACCAATGTATTAAAACTTCTGGTATTTAATGCACCCCCTTTAGACCCTCTTTCTCTTGGCCTTTGCAAACTATCATCGCTATTTCTTGAAACATTTATTCCTTTCACAATTCTGGTCACCACTTCTGGCGTGCACTTAGTGGTTCTGTTCTAATCAAAACGACGTTTGACTCCGGCGAATCTTTTGCCGACATTTAACTTTGTGCACTCTCAGAATTTCAACAAGTGTTAAACATCATTTCGTTTTAACCTCGGTTTAAGCATCATCTCCGTTTAACTTTTGGTTAAACATAATCTCAGCTTAACTTCGGTTAAGCATCATCTCAGTTTAACTTCGGTTAAACATCATCTTGGCTTAACTTCGGTTAAGCATCACTTTAGTGTAACTTCGGTTAAGCATCATCTCAGTCTAACTTCGGTTAAACATCATCTCGGCTTAACTTCGGTTAAGCATCACTTCAGTTTAACTTCGGTTAAACATCATCTCGGCTTAACTTCGGTTAAGCATCATCTCAGTTTAACTTCGGTTAAACATCATCTCGGCTTAACTTCGATTAAGCATCACCTCAGTTTTTGAAGTTTTTCCTTTTTTGTCGCTTGTACTCTTGTACCTTTTTGTTTTTTTCAGACAATGTAAGCTCTGCATATGGCCGATGTGCCTCCTTGTTCTTGAATGTCTAATGCAACTTTCCTTCTCTGAATGCTTGTGCCTTTGTCTTTTCTTGACTGCCTTTGCATAATTCTATACTTAAAATATTTTGCGTGTCTTTAGTATGCTCTTCTTTCTTTGTGCAACCTTCTCGGGGTGACATACCTCGGGTATACAAACTGATGATTTACCTCGGCAATAGCTTGTCCTGTAAATTGCTGCAAATTTCAACGGATGATCATATGTCAGCTTAACGTCATCTTGTAAATTGCTACAAATTTCAACAAGTGTTAAGCATCTTCTTCGGGTTAACCAACTTGTAAATTTCTACAAGTGTTTAACCAATAACCTCGGCTTTACTTCGGCTTGTAAATTGCTACAAATTTCAACAAGCGAAGAGAAACAGTAATCTCGGCTTAACTTCAACTTGTAAATTGCTACAAATTTCAACAAGTGGTGATAAGGAATCAGCTTAACTCCAACTTGTAAATTGCTACAAATTTTAACAAGTGAAGATAAGGAATCAGCTTAACTCCAACTTGTAAGTTGCTACAAATTTCAACAAGTGAAGATAAGGAATCAGCTTAACTCCAACTTGTAAATTGCTACAAATTTCAACAAGTGAAGACAAGGAATAATCTCGGCTTAACTTCGACTTGTAAATTGCTACGAATTTCAACAAGTGAAGATAAGGAATCAGCTTAACTCCAACTTGTAAATTGCTACAAATTTCAACAAGTGAAGATAAGGAATAATCTCGGCTTAACTCCAACTTGTAAATTGCTACAAATTTCAACAAGTGAAGATGAGGAATCATCTCGGCTTAACTTCAGTTAAGCATCATCTCGGCTTAACTTCGGTTAAACATCATCTCGGTTTCACTTTGGTTAAACATCATCTGGGCTTAACTTTAGTTAAGCATCATCTCGGCTTAACTTCGGTTAAGCATCGTCCCAGTTTAACTTCGGTTAAATATTATCTTGGCTTAACTTCGGTTAAGTATCATATTGGTTTAACCAACTTGTAAATTGCTACAAATTTCAACAAGTGGTAAATGCATTCTTCTTCTCTCAGCCCCCCCAGTGTGAACTTAAAATCCACTTGGGTTCTCATCATACATGTAGCTTCGACCTTGTCGCCGAGGTTTAATTCAAGCCGAGGTTGTCGGCCTTGGTTTCTCTATTGATCTTACTTGGCTCCAACCTGAGTTTGATTTTCGGCCTCGCATCGGCGAGCCGTTTCTCTTTTCTTGTTTCGACGCCTTTATTCCCGGCATGTCCTCCTCGGCCCTAGCATACTTCTCAATTCTGGCCAACTTTAGTCTGATCTTGTGTGTTTCCTTTTTATCTTCTGGGATCTGAGATCTGCTCATTGTGCTCTTCTATTCTCGGACTCAGGTGCCGAGATCTTATCTTCTAGAATCTTGGATCTGCTCACTCAGGTTTTGCTCTTCTTTTCTCGGACCTACTCATCTAGGCCGAGATCATGTCTTATGGGATCTTGGATCTGCTTATTCAGGTTGAGCTCTTTGAATGTTATTTTCTTGGGAGCGCTCATGCCCCCTGTCTTTGTATCCCTTCTGGAAGGGTCTTCATTCCGATTATGTCGACATATTCTCCATCCTTGCTAAACTAGTTGTTTCCGACACGTTGATCTTGTACGGTGGTGGCCATCTATTCTCCTTTCGTTCCCACAGACGGCGCCAAATTGTGTGGGTGATTTTCCGACCACACTGCCCGCTTAGTAACCAGCTGGAGAGCACTGGTAGAATAGATGGCACCTGACTGACCTGCAACAGAAATATAAGAATCCCGCGGTGGTTTCGACCACCCGGGGGCACTCCGACGATCAAGTCAGTATATCTCTCAAAGATAAATCAAGTACTAAACTCACAAGCTTGAGTATCAAAAGCATACCTTAGACCCATGGGGGTGCCTCTCTTTTATAGCCAATACAATCCTAGTCCCAAAAGGAGCCTGGCCCTAATGGACTTAGGATTACTACTAATCTGGGACTCCCAGTGGGATTAGGATAAACTCTCTAAGAGTCTTATCTTTACCCAAACTGAAGTCTTCTCCCAATCTAGGACTCTTGTCCATATCCAAGTTGAGTTCCCTCTTCATCCTAGGACTCTTGTCCTTTATCCGCTTATCTCGGATCCCGATATTTTCGGAAATAACCTCGGCCTTGCCGAGATTACCTCAGCGTCATGACCAGGACACGTGGCTCCTCGACTGACACGTCAGCGTCACCTTGCCACGTGTTGGTATTCAGAAAATATATCCCACAATCAGGTAACTAATTGATTTGCAGTGGAATTTACTTGCATTTAATAGTCTTCACTTTTGTTCCCAATCCACTAATATTGCATCCAGTGACTCTTTTTTGTGCATTCACTCTTGTGTCCCACTCGAGGTTGTTAGAATCACAATTTTATATGAGATTGTTGAAAGGACTTATGAATCAGATGGTAGAATCAAATCGATGATTGTAAGATTTTATTTTCAATAAAAAATTATCAATAATGATAATATATATTATGTAATTTTAAAAAGATTAAAGAAAAATGATAAATTTGATATAATATATCTTTTATGTTAACATCAATTAGAAGTGACATTTGAAAATAGTGTTTATAGTCAATTTTTTTTATATAGATATACACATATATATACATATATATAAGAAATAAATAATAACAAAAAAATTATTAGGATCGGAATCTTAGTAGAATCAGGTTCATATGTGATTCTACACAATTTTATGAATAGGATTGTAGTAACTTTAAGATCCTATTAAATTTAAGATTCTCGTGTGATTCAGATTGTTTGATCTAACTGAAATCGTAGAATCATAAGATTCTACGGTCAAAATTGAAATCCTAATAAATATGGTCCCAATCCAACCTACATATACACAAAATTGAAAAAAAGAAAAAGCAAAAGCCAAAGCCAAAAAAAAAAAAAAAAAAGAAGAGGAAAACAATAATGCGCACTTTGAATGCGTGCACTTTCTATGGGTTGGCAATTGTTTCAAGTTGCTGATAACTACTACAGGTTGGATTTGAAGAATGCAACCCTTCAAGGCTTAATACTATTAACAGGAGTCTTACGTTGTATTTAATTAAGAGATTTGAGAACATATATGGAAATGAAAAGTAAAAAAATAAATGAAATGTGAATAAAATATATTTATATTTCACTTAGTTTTATATACTTTTTTCTTTCAAATCTATTGTCAAATCCTTCAACCAAACACAGTATTAAGGGTTCCAAGTCTGGTGTCAAGAAGAGAAACAAACAAGCTGTTTAAATCTTTTGTTGTTGGAAGTAAGGAATTGGAGAAACTATATCATCCATTGTTCCTTTTTTGAGTGTTCTTATCAATGTTCTAATTCCAGAAGGGACGTGAATTTTCATTTTACACAGGAGAAAAGTGTGTTGCTTTGCATCATCACGTAGCTTTTGGAAAATCTTGGTATTCTTGATTTGAATACAAATTGTTGTTGATACGATGCTTTGTGATGAGTATGTTTGTTTTTAGTTGATTACAACATCTCATATCTGTAGGCAAGGGAATTGTGAGTTGAGTAGTGTTGTCACGGATGTTATATTTTGTTGGAGGATTTGAGAAGAGTTTTAGAAAGAAAAAGAAACAAGAAAAAATAGGTGAAATGTGAGTAAAATATATCTACATTTCACTTAATTTCACACACATTTTTTATTTTCCCTTTCCAAATCCCCTAACCAACCATAACGGGAAAGTAAATTTATTTAAGCAAAATATGATCCATGGAAAATAAATTTATTTAAGCGAAATTTTGTCTTTTAAAAGGTGGAAGATGATTTTGGGATTAAAGTTAAACATTATCATCATACCACCACATTATCACGATTAATACAACTATTAATTCGTCAATTTCAAATATACAATCAAATATAGAAATATTTAAAAGTTGGATTGGATTACCTGGTTCATACCAAAAAAAAATGTAGCTCAACCGGTAATTTGTCCAAAACGAAAAGATGTGCATAGATCTTGCTTGGGAAGTTGTTAATATAGTCAAAAAAAAAATTTATTATAAATTGTTATATTACTCTATTTATTTTTCTATACATTTTTTGTAAAATATTAAAAAATCAACTAAAAAAAGTTAATTTGCGAGCCAACCCATAATTTGTCCAAAGTAGTAACTAGTCAGACTTAAATAATTGTTTTTTAAATTCTTTCTTTGTTTTCTCTCCCTTTATTATATATGTATATCAAAACTTTATTGGAATTTCATTTGAAACTTGAGGAGGTCGTGAAATTCTATTCCTATTTATAGAAAAAGATTTCTTCAAAAAGAATCCAAAACTTATTTAATTAAATTATTTGAATCATATTACTTGGATAGAGTTGGAAATTTACTATAAAATCACAACTATTGCATTCAATCTACTTATTTGGAGAGCATTTAAAATTTTAATTTTTCAAAAAAAATAAAATGTGACATTTTTTTTATTTTTTGATATGTATTGGAGATCAAATTGATACAATTTAGGAAGCTAAATTGAAACACTTTTATTAATTGGGACCATAAGAGCAAATTACACTTTACCCCCTCAACTATCACCGTTTTTCACTTAGCTTTACCTCCTCAAACTAAAGGGCTTGGCTTCTGTCCAGTCCTTAATCGGACTGGACCGTGCTGTTGGGCCCGTGGAGGTCCATCATGGGTCCCGTTTTGATAATCTAAACCGTTCAATGTGTAGAACTCGTCGAGTACTATAAGTCTATAAAAAATTACGTTAATCGGATATCGGTAATTATGTGATTAAATCAGTTTTGTATAAAAAAAATAGACGGTGAATAAATAAACGGTTGACAAAAATCTGATTTGATCACATAGCTACCGATATCCGATTAACGTGATTTTTTACAGGCTTATAGTACTCAACGAGTTCTACACATTGAACGGTTCAGATTATCAAAACGGGATCTGTGGTGGGCTCTCACGGGCCCAACAACACGGTCCAGTCCGATTAAGGACTGGACAGAAGCCAACGCCCAAACTAAAAATTGATATAATTCCTAAAAAATTTCAATCTAACTCTTATATCTCAATTCTGTTAACAAAATAGATAAAAAATGTGCATGTAATGTGCACATGTCATATTTACAACAAATCTTTCAATTATAAATATGACATGTACACATTATATGCACATTTTTTGTTTGTTTCGCTAACAAAATTGAGACATAAGGGTTCTATTGAAAACTTTTATAATATGAAATGGTACATTATATCAATTTTTAGTTTGAGGGAGTTAAGTAAAAAAACGGTGATAAAGTGTAATTTGCTCATATCATAATAACACAAGACTCAAACCAAAAATATAATTAAGTTGAGAATAAATTACATTTACTTCCTCTAAGGTTTGGTGAAAATAGAATAAAAGCTTCACATATTTAACATGATTATATTGAACTCTCTTAAAATTTAATTTCATATAAAATTTAGCATTTTTATTTATCAGAAATTTATTAGTCAAATGCATAGAAAAATAATATTAAATCTCTTTTATACTAAAACATATTTTTAAAATTGTTATTCTTTTATATCTTTACACTATTTACATTAGATTTACAATTTTTAAACTTGCTAAATATTCTAATATGTTTTGCATTCAACAAATTTTTTAGAAAATCAGTGAAACATCCATCTTTAACTTTATGTAGTAAGAGAGTTTAGCTTGTTTCGTTCCAGTTTTCAGAAAATTCAATTTTTTTATTTTTCGTATTTTAATATTTTCAATGATTTTTTAAAATATTTTAAGCAATTTTTTTTTTTAATTTTTAGACACACCAAACATAAATATACTTAAAAAGTATAATATTTGTGAAAAAAATACACTAATTACCAAAAAATACAAAAAAAATACAAAAATTCAATACATTTTTCGTATTTTTTCGTATTTATTCATTTTTTAAAATATTTGTTTACAAATATTTTACTATTTAGATACGTCTAAGTAAAGTGCATCTGAAAAATTATAAAAAATACTTAAAATTTTAAAAATATTAACTAAAAACTAAAAAATACGAAAAAAAAAACTCAATTTTTAGAAAACTGAAACCAAACAAACTGAATGTTTTTTTTTTATTAGCTAATCCCTTAATATTTTTACAGAAAAAATATGACTCAGAGAAATTTCGTTTGACTTAGAAAATTTTTAATTTTTACAGAGAAATTTGTAAAATAAAATAAATTTCTCTGTGAAAATTGAAATTTTTCTGAGTCGAGGCCAAATTTCTCTGAATCGGGTAAAATTTATCTAAGTCAAAAAAATTTTATGAAAATATTAAGTGACCTTAACTACTGTGAAAATATTGTATACTTTCTCTGTCCCAAAATATTAGTCCCTTATTATATTTTTCATTGTCCCAAAATATTAGTTCATTTTAAAAAATCTAGTACAAAAATAATATAAATTTCCTATTTTGCATTCTTTTAAATTCATTAACAATATAAAAAGTATAATTATGACATTAATATTTCTCAAAAAATGTGCAATCAAAAGATAATTTTGAAAAATTATTTTTTTTTAAAATGTAATTGTACTACCAAAAAAATTTAAATTTCTCAAAAGGAATCATTATTTTGAGATTGAGAAAGTATCATTTATCTTATAAAATCTTAATATAAAGGATTTTAAAAAAAATTTCCTTACGCTATGTTTGGTAACTTAGGAGAGAAAATGAAAGAAATGATTACTTAAGTAATAAGAGAAAAGAAAAGAAAAGAAATGATTGTAATTTTTCTCATTTTTGTTTGGATAAGTAAGAAATAAAAGAAAAGAAATGATTTTGATTTCTCTCCTTCTTGTTTGGTTAGATTTCATTAAGAGAAAAGAAAAGAAATTATTTTATGTTATGTTACCAAAATAACCTTTTTATATTTTCAATCATTTTATTTCTTTTATTTTTATAGGGGTAAAATTGGTATTATGAAAATATAAGCATTTGTGGATTTCTTTTCTCTACCAATCTCTTCACTTTTGGAAAGATTGAAAATAAGGGTTATGAGAGAAATGAGTTTCTCTCTATTTCTCTCCACTTAAGATAACCAAACAAGAAAGAGAAATACATTTCTCTCTATTTCTTTTCTTTTCTTTCCAAATCACTCAATCCAAACACAGTGTTAAACTTTTTAGTGTTTTAAAAAATAAATTTGAAAAGGAAAATATATTTTAATAAATTTGAAAAGGAAAATATATTTTAATGTTTTGAGAAATCAAGGAGTAGTCATTATTGTACATATATACACACACTATGTGCATTTCCCGCCTCTCACTATTTCCCGCTCCGAAGAAACCCTAACTGCCGAAAAATGGGGACGAAGCACCACTCCTCCGATCCCGTTTCAGACCCCAAGAAGCGCCGCCGTGTCGGATTCTCCCAAATCGGTGACTCTATCCATCCGATTCTGCTCTAATTTCACCATTTTTCTGTTTTTCTTTTTCAAGCATTACTTTAATTTGTAGCCCTCTCACTCATCGACTCTGTTTGTGTTCAATTGTTTCGGTGCAGATGCTGGAATCGAAGCTAACGATTGCATCAAAATCTATCTGGGTATGGGTTTTTCTTTTTTTATTTTTATTTTTATTTTTTTAGTCAGTGTGATTTTCGCGATGATTTGTGGTTGTCGTGTTGAATTTATCTCATCATGAACTTGATTTTATGGAACCCATTATAATTTATGATCTAAACCAACAGTTTTTGGCATTTTGTTTGCCAAAAATGTTGGAAAACATTCTCGCACCAGAGCTGCACACATACATATCATTTACACACACACATAATTTTTTTATTTATTTATAGATATTTGTGTGCATGGTATATATATATACACTACGACAATCATACGTGCTCACAAGTTATATACTACAAGGTTTTACTCTGTAGAGTTATGGTTGACCAGATGTGGTGTCACAAGCAAGTTGATTTACTCGTTGAACTCGGGGCTCTGATTGTAGCTGATATATACAGTACCACAATCATATATGCTTACATGTTTTATAAAATGTTTTATTCTGTTTAATTACTTGTTTATTTTTTGTGGGAACAAATTTTTAATCTGAAATGGTGTCATTAGTGAGTTGATTTCAGCTCAGGTTCATTGAACTTGGGGCTTGTGACCGGAGTTGCAAGTTCCAATTTGGTTCAATTGGGTTAGTGATGCACAGCAGGAGGTTGAATGTTAAGAGTGCATAGGCTCTACTCATTTTGTTAATATATTTGGACCCTTAATCGAACCTTACTTGTTAATCTATGGTTTAGTTTCATCTACGAGGAATATTGCTTGGTCAGATGATTAGTCGTGTATGGATTGATTTTTATTTTTTTACAAAATCATGAACTTCAATTTTTATTTAAGAAGTTAAGCTGGACCTCTGGCTTCAATTTGTGCTTGTTGAAACAACGAGCTTGCTTCTACAGTGTTTGCCAGTCTTGTTGAGCCAATGCTGAGTTGGTGAGTAGTTCTAGATGAGCACCGTAGTAATTATTTTTTTTATGGTTTTTATTTTAAGCTGTACATCTTGCCCATATTTTTATTTTCATTTGTGAGCCTAATTTTGTCGTGCTTGTTCATTTGATGTCAATACTAGTTTCTAGCAAAGAGGAGGTGGATGCTCCAGCCAGCTTTTGTATTCAGCCAGTTGACTTGAATCACTTTTTTGAAGAAGATGGAAAAATTTACGGTTACCAAGGGTTGAAGGTAATACACCTTTTTGTTAAATTGGAAAATTTGGTTAAGACTCCACTATTGATAATTTGATGCTCTTGAAACTGTATCTTCCCATTATGGCATCTGTGCCCAAATTTTATTGGTGATTGTTGAACTTCCGTTTTTGTTTCTATCTCCTTTTTAGCAGTTGCTTGCTCTTGTTTTGGCGTTGTGCATTCATGTCCTCTGTGTGGAGGCTGTGAAAGTTGCATTCATGGATATGCATGCTTTTTATCAAGCTAAAAAAAGTTATTTTTGTTTATAACATATAGTAATATACTTTCTTCCTGCACAACACAGATCATGCACAATCTCTTGCATGAAAATATATTAAACATTAAGGCCATATTTGGGATTGTTTTCATTTTGATGTTTTTGGTTTTGGTGAAAATAAAAATAATGAAAAACATTGAAAGCACCTAATGATTTTTTTATGGTTTTCATTTCTGTGTGAATTTGTTTTCAAAGATTTACAAAGCAATTTAAAAGTAATTCCTAAAAAGGGGGTGTATGCTAAATTTTTTTTCAAAAATTGTCTGCCAAGCAAGTTTTTTTTGTGTCAGTTTTTGTTTTTTCTATTTTCTAGAATATAAAATGAAAACAATACCAAATGTGCCCTAATTGTTTATTTGGAACCGTTCTTTTCTAGCTTGCAAGTGTTAATTTACTTATTTGTAATTTATATTTTATCACAAATCATGCAGATCACCATCTGGGTCAGCAGCATATCTTTTCATGCATATGCTGAGATTACATTTCAGAGCACATCTGATGTAAGTATTTACACTTACCTTTAGCCCGATTCTAGCTTTGTCTTCTGATGGTTTGCTAATGATTTCTATCCCTTAACTGTTATAAGGGAGGCAAAGGGATTACAGATCTGAAATCTGCTCTCCAGGTAATCATGGACCACCCATCTTAACCTATTCCCTTGATATCCAATATCCATTTACTCATTGAGTTCTGATCTTTAAGTCATTCCTTACAGAATATTTTTGCTGAGAATATTGTTGAGAAAAAGGAGGATTTCCTTCAAACATTTTCAACCGAGTGTGATTATGTTAAGTATGTTTCGTCAATGACTTACCTTTACATTTGATGCTTTCTTATTTTGTCTTCTGAAATTGTGTTATCTTGGTTGTTAGATTATTGTTAAATTTGATATTGTGATTTTTGTTCTTTGTCACAGATCTATTGTCTCAAAAGGGGAGATATTGCAGCAAAACACCACCAATGGGCACAACAGTGATTGTAACAGTTATTTGAAGACAGATTGTTCTGATTTGGAGGTGCTCTTTAACGCCTTTTCGGTATTATTGTTAGTGAATAGAGTGCTTGCCTGTTTTGCATTTCATGGATTTGCTATAAAGACTTGCTATGATTAATGATACTGAATGTTGGGTAGTTAATAAAAGAAATGTTTGTAAAACGACTAACTGAAATGAGAATATTGAGATAGATGGTCTTTCATACAATGGTTAAGCTTTGTTGGCATGCTATCTACTAAAGATAGGATCAAGGATTGGGGTGCGGTAGATGAAATATCTTGTGTGCTTTGTAATGTGGCGATGGAATCACATAACCATTTGTTTTTTGAATGCTGCTTTTCCCACTATGTTTGGAAAGAGATTTTGTTGAGTAAGCATGTGAGTAGAAAGAAACCCTATGTCCTTTGTAGCTGAGATTGATTGGGTAGTTCGCAATATAGGTGGAAAGTCTTTTGGCCATTCAGCACACAAATTGGAAAGGGCTGCTACTATCTGTCATGTGTAGATGGGGAGGAACTACAGAACTTTTTCTCACAGAAGGATAGATGCAAATTCAGTTCTAAATAAAGTGATTAATGACATCAGAGCAAGATTATATTTCATGGGAGAATATAAAATAGTCATACAAATAAGAAGTTATTTTCTTCTTGGGGATTTCCCCAACAGGGGTCAGTATTGGATGAGATGACGGAACAGCTAAAAACTCGATAGCTAGTTGATAGTTCTTTTATGTGTGTAGTTTGTGAAAATATCTGTTCTATTGAAAGCTACTAGGCCGTTGATCTTTGTTATAACTAGTTTGACTGGAGGGATGCCCCTGTAAAGCTTGTATCTATTTGTTTTATGAAATGAAATTTAACTTATGAAAAAGAAAATTAATAATAATAAATGAATTCAATATAAAGAAGTTAAAAGTGGCACTAATTGAAGATAAAATGAGGTAAATCATTTGAGATTTTATGATCTTATGCATCATAGACCAATTAATGCTCATGTAAGGTGTATTGATTTGATACACATAGAGGGTGATAAAAGAAATGTAGGAAGACACAGAAGAACTTGGGTTGAGGTGATAAGAAATGACATAACTATCGTAAACTTGACTAAGAATGTGATTGTGAATGGAGCCAATGCCAGGAAATTGATCCATGTAGCTGGCCCCAAGTAATTAGGACAAAGGCATGTTGAGTTGTAGACTTTTGAAAATGTCTTGCCTTTCAAAGACTCCTTGCAAGTAGACTCGTTCCCTCATTGGTTCTTGGGAAGATTAAGAATGAGAACATACTCAATAAATCCATTTGCATCTCCTCACCCCCACCCGCAAAAATAAATAAATAAGTAAACAAAAGAAAAACAAATTCCCTCCATCATAGTTGCATTTTAGAACAGTGTAGCCATTACGCTTGAATTTTTTTTGTTGATAATGACAGTTCTTATTTTCTTTTGGTTGTCATAATTATGGTTTCTTTCCAATTGGACCAGGTTATTCGGGTTGTGGTGGGCACCATGCCTGTTGGGCACCTCTACAGTCGATTGGTACCTCTTGTTCTTATCCTTGTAGATGGTAATTCTTCGCCTAGTTTGGACTTAGTAATTCTGCGCTTTCTTATCACATTCCTTGTAATAAAACTAAGCTTTAATTTTTAACCATTTATATCATGGAATCAGGTAGCAATCCTATTGACATTACTGATCCAAGATGGGAGATTCTTCTCATAGTTCAGAAGAAAATTGATCTGCAGGGCGGCAATCAACTTAGATTGCTTGGTTTTGCAGCGATATATCGTTTTTACCATTATCCCGACAGTTTGCGCTTGCGGCTTAGTCAGGTTTACACTTTTTTACATTAATAACTTGTTAGCTTGAATGAAAGAGAACCTGGATTTGGTGTTTCTAAGATGCATGTTTGTTATCTTTGATTTTGTATGTCAGTGGAGTTCGAGAATTGCTTTTTTAGGGACTTTTTTGTTGGCCTTTTTTCGTCTTTAGTGAATTTTTTAGTATAAAGTTTCAAGAAGCCTTGCACTTTAGGTTCTACTCAATTAGATAGACTTGAAAAGTAAAAAATTAAAAATAAAAATTTCTTTGAAAAAAGTTGACTTTTTTTTTTACTTTAGTTAACTCTCTCTCTCTCTCTCTCTCTCTCTCTCTCTCTCTTTTTTTTTTTTTTTTTTGACCTTTTAAATCATTCTAGACTAATTGACAATTTTTTTTAAAAAGTTTCAAAAAAATTGTAGTTTTTATAGCTCATCCCAAAAAAAGATATGTGATTATTTCTAGCATTTGATGAGATTTATATTTCTATTGTGGGCAGATACTTGTATTGCCTCCTTACCAGCACAAAGGTTATGGCCGACATCTTCTAGAGGTGCTTAATAATGTTGCGATTTGTGAAAATGTTTATGACTTGACAATTGAAGAGCCTTTGGATTCCTTACAACACGTGCGAACGTGTATTGATGTGGGACGCCTGCTTGTTTTTAACCCAATCCAGAAAGCCCTCGATTCCACAATTTTACGTCTGAAGCAAGAAAATCTCTCAAAGAAAAGCCAAACTTCTTGTTTTGGGCCACCTCCAAGTGCTATTGACCACGTTAGGAAAAGTTTGAAAATTAACAAGAAACAGTTTCGACAATGTTGGGAGGTGCTCATCTATCTTGGCCTTGATTCTGTAGACAAGCAAATCGACAATTTCATGACTGTCATTTCAGATCATGTTAGAGCTGATGTCATAGGGAAGGACCCGGGGGCTGCAGAGAAGCGGGTGATTGAATTTCCAACAGATTATGATCAAGAAATGTCGTTTGTTATGTTCAGGTGCAAGAATGGTGAAGCTAGTAGGATTGACATGGATGAAAATCAAACCAATCAAGAGCAGCAGCTGAAAGAACTAGTCGATGAAAGGATGAAAGAGATCAAGTCGATTGCACAGAAGGTATGTCCTCGAAGTTCATGAAGACTTGCAAGGCCATTCCATCGTTGTTTGGTTTGTTTGGTGTCCATGAATCTGCCAGGAAAGTGAAAGCTCTGGAAGAGGTTGGAATGCATTGAGGGCTTGCCTGTAAATGAATGAGCTGTTTCCTTAGTTCTAGAATGAACTTTAATTTGCAGTCATGTTATTTGGATTATTAGCTAGAACTCCTTTATGATTTATGAAGTGAAACTTGAAATCATGCTATTATTCTATATTTTGAGCAGGCTGTAGGTAGGTGCGATTATTAACACATATGGAAAACAACCAACTTATATGTTCAATTTGTTTTGGCATATTTTATGGCATTTAGTATGATGACACGAGACAAATGTCAACAGAAAATGTGTTTTTGTTATCAACAATCAAGTTTATTTGGATGTGGAAAATATTTTCTACTTTTGAATTGTGAAAAACATTTCCCCTATAATAAATTTTTCTCATTCCCCATGGGTACCACCCTCCCCATTTTTTAATGGGTATGGATTTTTTCCAACCCACTTTAATTCCTTTTTCTTTTTTTTATATTTAATGTTAACAACCACTTTTTTTTTTTTTTAAAGGTTCACAACAAAAATTAAATATACCTTCAATCTTTTTTCTTTTTTTTTAAATATATTTAATGTTAATAATTTTTTTTTTATTTTTTTTATTTTTTATTTATTTTTTTATTTTTTTAAGGTTCACAACAAAAGTTAAATATACCTTTAATCTTTTTTCTTTCTTTTTTAATATATTTAATGTTAACAATTTTTTTTTTTAATTTTTTTTTTTATTTAAGGTTCACAACAAAAGTTAAATATACCTTCAATCTTTTTTCTTTCTTTTTTAATATATTTAATGTTAACAACCTTCTTGTTTTTCTTTTGTCTTTTTTTTATAAAAGTTTTAGCTAAATATACCTTCAATCTTTTTTCTTTCTTTTTTAATATATTTAATGTTAACAACTTATTTTTTTATTTTATTTTTTATTTTTTTAAGGTTCACAACAAAAGCTAAATATACATTCAATCTTATTTTATTTTATTTGATTCAACAACAAAATTAAATACACATTAATTAATTAATTAAAAAGTTTGTTTTATAATAATCAAATATATAATTTTGAGAAAATCAAAAAGTTTGTTTGAAGAAAGTGTTATAAGACTCATATTAAATTGTACCAGGGCATAAACAAGGAATTGTTAGCCACGGATAATTTAGACATTAAACCATCTTTCTCTTAGTAAATTTGAACAATTCATTTTAATTTATCCAAAATCTAATTATACCTTTAACAAATATGAACCACTCATTTTAAGATATCTATGCATTACCACACCCAATCCATCCTCCATCTTCTTCCTTTAGTCCCCCACGAATTTTGTTGTTTGTTACTTTTAAAAAACAAAAAATGTTTTTTCAATTAAATTTTTACTAATTTCACAACACCATCACCACTATTCTCACTTTCACTGTCACACTACCATCACCATAGCCACTACCATCATCACTGACGCCATCACCCCACCACTATGTAACAATTTCTACTTTCACCTTCGTTCCACCACCACCACCACCAAATATAAAAAAATATATTTTGAATTTTTTTTATAAAAAATATTTTCTATCTAAATAAATGAAGCATAACATTGGGAAACAAGCTGATTTCAGTTAAATCTGTTCATAACTAAGAAAAATTCTTTTAATTTAAAAAAAATTATTTAGTATGACTTTGTATCCCCTTTTTGTTTTTCTAGCAAATAAATTTATGTACCCATCATTTCTAACCAATCACAACTCATGCTTGTTTTGATTCTCTACAATTTCTTTATTTTCAAATACATTCATATATATATATATATATATGTTGTATAAATTGTGTTATAACATAAAACAAATAGATTCATACTCGTTAATTGAAATTTCAGAACAAGCAAACCATTCTGAAAATTACAATACACAACAAAATAAAATAACATAGAAAAGCAAACCGAAACCTACACTAGACAATGTCCTTAATTTTTTTTAAATAAATTTAAAAAATTCTAGATATGCATAAAATTTGACAAGAATAATGTGACAATGTTAATTAATGTGTATTTAATTTTATTGTTGAGCCAAATAAAATAAAATAAGATTGAATGTATAGCTTTGGTTGTGAATCTTTAAAAAAAAAAAAAAATGGTTGTGAACCTTAAAAAAAAAAATTTAAAAAAAAAGAAAAAAAAATTAAATATATATTTAGCTTTGGTTGTGAATCTTTAAAAAAAAAAAATGGTTGTGAACCTTAAAAAAAATTAAACAAAGGAAAAAAACTAAATGTATATTTAGCTTTTGTTGTGAATCTTAAAAATTAAAAAAAAAAATGGTTGTGAACCTTAAAAATAAAATAAAAAAAGATTAGAGGTATATTTAGCTTTGGTTGTGGATCTAAAAAAAAAATTGGTTGTGAACCTGAAAAAATAAATAAATAAAAAAAAGAAAAAAGATTGAATGTATATTTAGTTTTAGTTGTAAATCTTAAAAAAAAAAAAAAAAAAAAACATATGGGGAAATTAGTGGGTACCCATCCCCAACCCATCCCCTGTGGATATTTAAAGAATATCACCTACCCAATGGATAAGAAAAAGAGGGGAAAACCCATGTATTTGGGTTGGGTCTCCATGAATACCCACAGGGTAAGTTATCCATTGCCATCCCTAGTTACCATACTATCACTGCCACCAGTGCTGACACCACTACCACCTCTGCATGCCAATACTTATTAATACAATCACTGGTATATTAGTTTCAAAGTTGAACATAACTTGAAGCTCAAAGCCTTGCTCAGATCAGAGGTAATTGTACTAGTTAATATCCCTGGAATCTTAGTAGCACTTGACAATTCCATGAACTTTCACGGATAACTAGCTCAATCATAGTAAAACCCCTAGATCTGCTTCTTGGCACAAACAGTAATTTTCTGTTAGAATTTACCATCACCTACCATCACTACCACCTCACCTACTCCACTAAACCTAACCCACTACACCACTACCACCTCACCTACTCCACTAAACCTAACCCACTACACCACTACCACCATCCACTACACCTACATCTATATAAGGAACCATTTGTAATAGACAGAAGATCAAGATATATCAATCAATAATACAGTATTTTTAACATGGTATCAGAGCAAGGTTAAAGATCTTGGTGTTCATCGCCTTCCGGCGGGCGGCAACCTTGCCTTGACCGCCCGCCGGAGCTCAACCAATTCAAACCTCCACAACTGCCTATGTCATTCACTGAATCACTATCTTTACCTCTTTACTACCAGCTACAAGATCTTCTAGTGTGTTGCTCCACCGTCGTCGACCGCTGTGAACCACCGTGGACCACCAATAATTCTCTCTCTCTCTCTAGCATTAACAATGGGGTCCTCGTCTAGAAGATTAAGCGGACCAGTTCTACCAATCACATCGGCCTTTCGGCGATCAATTTCACCGTCTGGTCGGTTTGGCTCTTCATCGTCATCCGAGACATCGTCGTTCTACGCTTCGTCCACGAATTCAAGCTTCTGTTCCTCTCCGTCCAACGGTTTCTTCAACCGTCCATCTTCCCCGACGCGCGTCAACCTTCACGGATTCGCTCCACTCGCTCCGTCAGTCCGGTTTTCGATCGATAGGTCCAAGTCTCCTAGCCGTTCGCTGGCGGCCTCGCCTCGAGACCAGGTCGTTCGGAAGCAGAACAACAATCCGTTGTCAAATCTCCCGAAGAGGACCTACATGTGCTCGCCGACGAATCATCCGGGATCGTTCCGGTGTAGTCTTCACAAGAATTGCAACACTAGCCACTCCATTTCGTACTCACCAAATCGGTTAAACGCTAGCAGATCGGCGATGGCGAACTCACTCTTCGTGCTCTTCGCCCCTTTGAACATGTCTCTCATCTGTGGTATCTCTTTCTCTCTCTCTATTTTCTTCGAACCCATTGATTAAAGGGACAGGCTTTACAGCACTCCTGAGTCACCCATGTGACCCACTTTACAATTAAACAAAAAAACAAAAAAACAATAAAATAAAATAAAATAAGAAAAATGAAAAAAAATAAATAAATAAATAAAAATGACATGGCATGCATCATCGTCAACTTTCATCATTCCATTCACGCTTGATTATACTCTTTTGCACCTCCCAATCCCACTCCACTTTCTTTTATTTTAATATATATATATGTATATATTTTTTTTTATACTCTCTTACCCAAAGTTTTCACTCTGTCAACTTTTGCAGCATATGCTTTCTACCTTCATATATTATTATTATTCTTATTATTATTTTTTAATAAAAAAAAAAAAACAAAAACAAAACAAAAAAAAAAAAACAAAAAAACAAAAAAAAAAATCCAAACACCATTGTTGTTTTTCACAAATCCGTGTGATAAAGATTTGCACACCAAACCTTACCTTATTTTATTCCTCTCCGGGATCAACCCCGATCACCATTTTACAACAACACAAAAAAAAAAAAAAAAAAAAAAAAACACAAACACAAACACAAACACAAACACAAACAAATCAAAACAAAACACCCACACCCACAGTGGGATTTTTCTTCTCTACTCTGCTGCAGGTCTCTTCTTCTTGCCTCCGTCTTGGACGGCCCTTGCCGGTGTTGCCTCCGTGTTTCCTTGTCCACCGAGCACGTTCACTCCTCCCTGCTCCTCCACTACAGCATATGGTGGACCTCCAAATCGGAACATCACGGTGGCCTTCCGCTTCAGCTCCTTATTTTCCGCCTTCAGCACACTAATCTCTGCTCGCGCATCCTTATACATGCGTTGGAGCAGAGCCAGTTGGGCGTTTACCTGCTGCACCTCATTTGTCCTACTCTGCAGCCGGTTTGACAAATTTGTGACCGCCGTCATGGTTTCCACACATGACTTCAAGGTATACTGATTGGCCTCCACATCTGACTGCACTGCCATTCTTTGCTCCACCGACCGCATCGGAAAGTTCAACGGAGCAAACTCCGGGACGCTTGGTTGAGGTTCCAGTGCCTCCGCACCAGTTCTCTCTCTTGTTGACTCGTTGAGGTCGGGAAAGAGAGTGAGCAGACTCCGGGAAGATGAAGCCATTTTTTGGGCAACAGAGTGTTATACAGAATCTCTCTCAGAAATCTCCCTCAGAATATCTCTCACAGGTGTTTTTGCCTCAGCCTCAGCCTCTGTCTTATAGCCGAGGCAGCCACGCGCATCGCGCGCCTCTTGACGCCCGACAAACTGGCACGCCTTTTCATGGCACATCGTTTGATAAAGTGGGCACGCCTTTTGATGGCACGCCTTTTGAAAAATTGGGCACACCTTTTGAGGGTGCAACTTTTACAAGGGTCCGACAAGACTCTGTAAACTGTCCCGACATTGATTCCGGTTAGCTCCTTTATGGGTCCGACAAGACTCTGTAAACTGTCCCGACATAGATTCCGGTTAGCTCCTTTATGGGTCCGACAAGACTCTGTAAACTGTCCCGACATAGATTCCGGTTAGCTCCTTTATGGGTCCGACAAGACTCTGTAAACTGTCCCGACATAGATTCCGGTTAGTTTCTACAAGGGTCCGACAAGACTCTGTAAACTGTCCCGACATAGATTCCAGTTAGTTTCTACAAGGGTCCGACAAGACTCTGTAAACTGTCACAACAACTGTCACAACATTGTCTGTTACAACGGTCCGACATGACCCCATAAACTGTCCTGCTACAACGGTCCGACATGACCCCATAAACTGTCTTCTACAACGGTCCGACATGACCCCGTAAACTGTCCTGCTACAACGGTCCGACATGACCCCATAAACTGTCCTTCTACAACGGTCCGACATGACCCCATAAACTGTCTTCTACATCGGTCTGACACCGCCATCCGGTGTCCTCTACAACGTTATGACACCCCCAAACAGTGTCCTCTACAACGTTATGACACCACCATTCAGTGTCTTCGCCAATGGTCTGACACGACCATACAGTGTCTCCTATCCTTTTTTATTTTTATGTATTTTCTTGTTTTGTTACTCTCTCCAAACTCAAGTTGGCTAGTTCCTATCCCCCTTGAGTTTGCGGGGGGCTGTTAGAATTTACCATCACCTACCATCACTACCACCTCACCTACTCCACTAAACCTAACCCACTACACCACTACTACCTCACCTACTCCACTAAACCTAACCCACTACACCACTACCACCATCCACTACACCTACATCTATATAAGGAACCATTTGTAATAGACAGAAGATCAAGATATATCAATCAATAATGGAATCACTTCATTACAATACCATAAATTGTAGCCAAAAAAAGTGTTCTCTAAATATCTAAACTCTACAACTAGTTAATTCCAAGCACACATCCTTGCCCAAACCATCTCAAAATTGTATAAATTTTGAACTACTCTTTAGACTCTACTACACCTATCTTTGGTTTGTTCATGCATACAAAATAAGACATCGGTAAGATTGTAAGATGTTATAACTCATAAGGCAACGTTAATCATTGATGAGAAGGTATGGAATGATTCGGAAAGAAGAAGCACGATGCTGACATTCTCGTGTTGTTCACTCAAGTTGCCTTAAATCTTGTGGACGCTATAACCTGCATCCTCTGCCTTCAAGTCCTCCCTCCAGTTCTCGAATTCAGATCCACCAAACACCACTTGCTTAATTCCAATGTAGCTGTCAAATGAAAAGGCAATTGGGTGAGTTTCCTTTGGCAACAGCCATTTTTTAAAAAAAAATTATGTCAAAATCTACTCTCTTTTTTTAGTTCATCTAGACTAGATGACTCTGAAAATTAAAAAATAAATAAATAAAAAATTTAGGAAAAAGGTTACTCCCTCCATCCCAAAATAATAGTCCCTTTTGGGGAATTCAACTTTTTTTGGTAGTACAATTATTGCATTTGAAAAAAGCTGATTTTTCAAAATTACCCTTTTGATAGTACATTTTTTGGGAATATCAATGTCATAATTGTACTTTTTATATTGTTTATTAATTTAAAAGAAGGGCAAAATAGGAAATTTACATTATTTTTGTACTTGATTTTTGAAGAGGGACTAATATTTTGGGACAATGAAAAATGGAATAAGGGACTAATATTTTGGGACGGAGGGAGTATTAAAAACAGAAATAAGTCAAATTTTATCAAAAAAGCCTATAAAAATTGAACCCTTTTTTCCTTTCAAATTCTTAATAAAAAAAAAAAAAAAACAAAACAAAAAACAAAAAAATTAGGATTGTCTAGTCAGATGAACCTAAAAAGTATCATATTTTGACTCAAAAGTTGAAAAAAGTTCACTAAAGCCAAAATAAAGCCTAAAACATTTGTCAACTTAGCTGAAACAAGAGGCTTAACCGCAAATTCAATTGGAGACGAGGTGTGAAAACAGCAAAAGTTGAACCAAAAATAGAAAAAGGTGATCGACCAACAAATGAGCAGAGAGCAGCATGATAGAAGGAAGCATAGCCTAGCAATTCATATCACATTCATATACACAAGTTTACAGGTATCATGTTGCAGGAAAAATTGTGCAATCATGCTCCAGAAAAGCATAAAAGTTCGTCATGAACTCTTTCCTTCTCTTTTTTTTTTTTTTTTTGTCTTTTTGGTCTCCCTTTTCTTATACAGCCGCTCAAGATTCACTTTTTGCTTTCTAGCAGGCTCAAGGCTATGTCAGAGACAGAGAGAGAGAGAGAGAGAGAGAGAGAGAGAGAGAGAGAGATGGAAGCTTACTCAGAGCTTATCTGTGTTAAAGCATTTATCAAAATATCCAAGAGTAATGGCTCACCGGTACCAATATCCACCCTGTCGAAAATTTGATCAAATGCATATGCGGAAAAAATCATTTCTTCGGTCCACAAGAATACTGTGTTAAGATAATCAACTGATATTTTGAACCAGAAGCATACCATATGCGTGCTAAGTTGTATTGAATCTCAAGATCCCCAATGTTATAAAATGAAGTTGGTGTAACATTTGCTCCTTGGATGGCATCATAACTAGGTCTTTTATCCAAAGGAGATTGCGACAACTGCAATAATCAGAATTATATTAAAAGCATCACAAAGTCGGAGTTATGTACTGGAACTTCAGATATATTCAGTAAACCGTTGGTCATCCTAGCACTAAACTTGGCATCCATTTATTAGCATTTTTCTATGGATTATAGATTAAAAAACAAAATTTGGTTGAGTTTTAAAAATAAGTTTTCTGTTTAGTTTGGTTTAATAATAAAAAAATAAATAAAAATTTAAAAACACTCATCATTTTCATATGGTTCTCTTTTTTGGGGCAAATATAATTTTTGAAAATTTGAAAATATGTTTTTGGTGTTTACTTTTGTCAAACTAGTTTCTATTTTTTGAACATAGAAACAAAAAATAGATTCTGAAAACTCAACCAAACAGGGTGGTATATCTCTCTATACTATTATTAAGTGAAGGCCTAAATTGATTTAGTGAACCCTTCTTCTCCACATGCCACGTGGCGACTTTATATAAACTAAAATAAAATAAAAAAATTATTATACACAGCATAAGCAAGTTTTGAACCCAAGACATTGGGTTTCATTAAAAACATACTTATCACTTAAGCAACATACATATTATGATATTAAATTCTTTATTATTTGTTTTTATTATTAGTTATCTAAATAGCACGCGCATCGCGTGTGCCACTCGTTAGTGGACTATAAAAGCAGCTTACTTGCATATTCATTGAATTGCATCCACCTAGACGTCCAACAATGTGCCATGACCGAATTGTCTACATATAAGCAAGATCAACCGAGTAATTGAGAATCACTTGCAAATAAATATTAGTTAGGATGAAAGAGAAGTTACTTACATTGCAAATTAAGGCAACATCTTTCTCCAGTGGAATGTTGTAGAATTCAAACCATATATACGAGTTTGAAAACTCAAAACTGATAATGTCAAACATGGATAATAAGTATAGAAAAAAAATATATATTATAAATTTTTAAATAAAAGGAAATGAAGCATATGCATGAAACAGAATGGACCAAGACAAAACAGGATTTCTAATATATTAAACATCATCGAAACTCTTTTCCTTGGTTTAGCATCTATAGAAGCATGATTTCATTAGAAATTGCCAAGTTTACATTTTTGTTGAATTGTTCCATGATGATTGTGTTCACTCTTCTCACACTCGAACTTGCTATGAGAAACAAAACTTAGACACCAAGAGGCCTGATTCTATTTCTTTAATCTGCAAATCTGATGGACTTGCATTGGATAATGCTAGAGATTCATTAGTCAAATTCTCAGAGAGTACAGAAACTTCCCTAAGATATTGGGAAGATATGTCCACACCATTTTACAAGTCATGTCAAGGGAAGATAGAAACATAATGCTGTGTTTGAATCTTGGCTTTCAGTAGGAATGTGTGTAAGCAAAAGAGATTGGGATGAAAATGAGACTAAAATATAAGCTTTATTTTTTTAACATTTCCCTCCTCTTTTCATTTTCCACCACAAATGCCTACACAAATCTATGATCCAAACACAACCTAAGAGAAAACTAGAAAGGAAATGATTGCCTTGAACTTACCAGTTATGGCTTTGAATATAGTCAATACTAGAAAACAAAGTAATTGGGATAAAGGCTAGTTGATCAACAAGGATATGGAAGCATTGAAACCTAGAATGAAAAGACTAAATGGGTTTCAATAACTGCACATTTTTCAGGTAATTCCAATGGAGTTTTATACGCACTATGCACCTCATGCCTGATGGTTTGGCAGGTAGATAGATTTTGAACTTGTGGAGGCAAACAAACATCCCCAAATTCTGGGTCCATGGTGTTTGTTATTTAAAAAAAAAGTACAAACTGGTTACCATTCAAAACCTAAAAAGTGCAAACAGCTAAAATTCTACCGACATAGAGGAAGAGGTTTCAATCAACTAAAGTTCCACTAGTCAAAGGATGGCCTTTCAATATATTTCATGGCCTCAATGAAAGTTGTAGATTTGCCACATGTTTAAGGATTAAAATTCTGCCATAAGCAAGGGTATCTCACAAAACAATCGGGACAACCCTTGTTTGCTGCCACTTAACAAAAGTTGATTTTAGCTTAAAATAAGCTAGTTTTAAAAATAAACATCTAAAACCTAACTTTAAAAAATTGGCTTTAAAACATTCTAAGCTGAAAATTTTGAAAAGTAGAACCAAACACCCTACTTTTACAAGTACAACTCCTTAAGCATGTGAATTCAAATTTTATTGTTTGGCAGCCTCTGGTTATTGAGTTTCCTGGCCCGGACATGATCAATCTGGAGCATATATCAACCCTCAGGTTGCAAGGTAAACTCAAAGAAAGAATATATTGTTCATAAAAGACTTCAAAAGGCTAACCTACACAGGTTCAACATTGGCTGTGGTTGACAATCTCTAGCATTTTCATGCGTTGCAATCATTTGGGTTTGTTGAGAGAAGTTTCAATAGTCTATAAAATACAAATTGTTCCCTACAAACATCCTTTGCTATCTTTAAACATTACAGGTAATTTTATTGTCAGGAAGCACATGGATCACAGACTGTAAACAATGAGAATTTTGTGCATGAATGCCTCATTACACCCCTGCTCCGGCCGCGGCCGCTGCCGCGGCCCCCGCCCCCGCCCCCATCCCCATTTTAATTTAATAGAGTTAAAATCCCCATTTTAATTTAATAGAGTTAAAAGATCTTTGTTTTGTTAAATCAAAATGGCATGACAAAACGCATTTTTTTTGCAGAGTCATGAATCTAGAAGAAACAAACAGGAATGAGGAAACAATATAAAGAGCTAACGAATCTTACCTCACTGTTCTGTTAAAAAATAAATCAAGAAATAGAATTCAATGTGCAAAAACATCTTCAAGAAGTTATATTGAGCAGTCTTCAATAGCTTATGGCAGATTTGCATTTACATAGAGATGAAAAGTACATACATGTTTGTGGTTGAACTTATCGAGTATATATGCATTCATATATGTATATTTAGTGCATGATTGTCATTCACACTTTGCATTGCATCAACCCGTGTTAAAATGCAAATCACAAGTACAATTTGTTACATGTACTATAGTGAAATTCATTTACTTATTAACAGCATACAGGGAGACATGTTTGCTATGGTAATTACATATTAAACCTTACTTGTTGAATTTCACTTCCATGGGTATTGCTGAACCGGTTTTTGTGTGTAATATTTTGTTCCTTTTCTTCCTCAATCTCTCCTCCATCTGGAAAATGCAATTATCTCCACTAAGTAACAGAAAAACCCAATGTTTAATATATCATATATGAATACCCATTCACATATATGTATGAATAAACACATAAAAAGTTAAAAACATGACAGTGAACATAAACTTCTGCAGTTTAAAATTCCAATTAACTCAAAATACCAAAAATATGAAACATTCATGAAAAACTAACACTTAAATAGTATAAAATAATTATCCCGAAAGAAACCCGAGAATTCACAACATTTATCAAGTTGTTGCAGATTTTCAGGAGGTGGTTGCAAATTTTCAGGAGACTCCAGCATCTATAAATACAAAAAAATGAAGATGAAACAAAGTCCACCAAATCAATCCAACATTCAACACAGCTTAGTGCATAGCCTGGTGCTATTTAGCCTTAGTTTAACCTTAGTTCGACTTAGGAGTAGACTTGAAAGGCATCTTTGCCATAGATTTTAGCATTAGATCATGACATCCGTGTCAAATTAGTTGTTTTTGGCCTTCATAGGCATTGTTTTGAGACTTAAATTGTGTTTCAATCTCATTTTGTAGCTCAAGTTCATGTTTTCAAACTTATTTTTTATACTTTTATTTGTTCAATCCAATGAATTTATGAAAGTATATTTTTTGGTGTTTATTTCCATCTATTTACCTCTCTTTTCGACATTAAAAACTCTATGGAGATTTTTTTAAGTCCTCTTAATTGAGGCAAAACAAGAACTAGGAAGTCTTGTATCCCTTTAAGACTCACGCAACCTCTTGTTTTTCAGAAGTCGGATTTTTTCCAAGTACATTTTCCATCAACTTAGGCACTGTTGCTTGGCATGCCCGCAAATCACGCAAAACCTCTTGTTTAGCCAAAGCTTGTGTGTTAGTCAAAAAGTATATTTTTGTATTTTTTTTGCACAAACACACTTAGATAGCAAAAAATAATTATCCCAAAATTCATTAAGAAACCCTAGAATTCACCAAAATTTTCAAATAATTCAGCATTAATTTAGTTTACATTGGACGGCACTTTTTCAGGATCATCAAGACAACTCCCAAGAATTTCAGCAAATACACAGTTCCAAAGGTTAACGTGGCAAGGTCAATAGAAAAGTTGATGCGAGATTTTCTTTGGGAAGGTAAGGATGAGGGGAAAAAGGATCATTTGGTGAATTGGGAGGTGGTGTCGTTACCTAAGGAGAAAGGGGGTTTGGCTATCGGTAACATTGTGGCTAGGAACTTGGCCCTTCTTGGCAAGTGGTTATGGAGATTTCCACTTGAGATTGATTCAGTATGACATTCGGTTATAAGAAGCAAATACGAGATTCAAGACAATGGTAGGGATTCACGAGTGGTTTTAAGGGGTAGCCAACTTGGCCCTCCTTGGAAGTCAATCTCTCAACTTTTCACGTGTTGGTCTCGACATCTTTCTGTAAGGGTGGGCAATGGGAAAATTGTTCGGTTTTGGGAGGATGTTTGGATGGGTCAATCTTCTTTTACTGTGGATTTCCCGCATCTTTATCGAGTGGCTCGTTCTCATAATTCTTCAATTGCTTCCATGGCTTACTTTCCCTTAGCTCCAATTGCTTGGAATTTTGATTTTTCTAGAAATCTTAATGATAGGAAGGCTACACAGTTGGTTTCTTTATTATCTAGAATTGATCACTTTTCTTTATCTCCTCTTTTGGAGGACAAGAGGGTTTGGGCACTTCATTCGTCCGGAATATTTTCTTGTAAATCTTTTTTTGATTACATCATCGATAATCCTCAAGTTCCTCAATTTCCTTTTTGCAAAAAAGTTTGGAAGGCTTGTGTTCCCTTAAAAGGTAAAGGTGTTCATGTGGGCCTTGGTTCATGGAGGAATTTTGACAAATGATACATTGCAGAAAAGAAGACCCAATCGTTTTTTAAATCCTTAGTGGTGCATTCTATGTTGTAAGAGCGGGGAATCCGTGGATCATTTATTCTTGCATTGTCTAATAGCTTTGAATTTATGGCATAGATTGTTTAGTGTTGGAAATGTTATGTGGGTGGCCCCAAAAAGGAGTGCGCATATGCTCTTAGTTGATTTTCGCACATTTGGCGGATCGAAGAGAGCCAAAATTCTATGGACTTGTGCCGTCTTTGCAACTTTTTGGGTGCTATGGTGGGAGCGAAATCAAAGGTTGTTTGAAGATAAGTTCCGGGAGGTGGGCTGTTTATGGGATCATATTTGTCACTTATCTTCTTTTTGAGGGAAACTCTTTATTTAAGGGAGTCCTACTCTTTTTGTTAGTTAGAGATTGGTTGGCGGTGTGTGCTTTGTAAGCTTTTGCTTGTTTTTTTAGTTGGTTAGGGGTTTTTCTGTTTGTATTTTCGTTGTCTTGTGTTTAGAGGATGCCTCATCCTCTCTTTCTTTTTTAGATCTATCAATAAAGTTTTTGTTGTTGATCAAAAAAAAAAAGAAAAAAGATTAACACTTAAATAGCATAAAATAATTACCCCAGAATTCATAAAGAACCTCAATAATTCACATTTTTCAAATAATTCAGCATTAATTTAGCTTACTTTGGACCGTGCTTTTTCAGGATCATCAAGACAACTCCCAAGAATTTCAGCAAACTCAGGGTCCCTATCATAATCCTTCTCTCCTTCTCTCCTCCGGAACCGACCCCGCGGCGAAAACTCATCCTCACCTTCAAAATCTCCATCATAATCACCACTATCTTCTTCAATTTCCGTCTCCAAATTCTGGGCTTTGATACTTCGATTCCTACTTGCTCTGGCTGTGCATAGACTTGTCTTGGGTTGAAAACAGTTTTGGATTGAAATTGCATAGGTTGGAAATGGAGGGTGGTCGTTGGATTGGCGGGAAAATGTGTAGTGTGAAAGATGAGGTAGTTGAAGAAGGGGTGCGCAGGGGTGTAGGGTAAACATGTTGGGTTAGAGAGGATTCAGGGTTTGGGGAACAGGAAGACAGTTGGGTTTCACAAATATACTACCGAAGGCTTTTGCTTTCTGGAGGGTTGAAGTATTACTCTCCTAGGATTGTAGTGTGTTTGGCTAGAGGGAAAAAAAGAGAAGGGAGCAGAGAAAATATGTGACAGAATGCAAATTTTGAGAAGAGGGGAGGGAGGAGGTGGCAAATGTAGTGTAAATTTTGAATCAAAAAAAAAAAAAAAAATGTAGTGTAAATTATAAAGGGGAACTCTATGCTGATGTTATAAAAGAAAGATAATTATCAACACATGAGAATGTGTAAAAATAATTATAATAAATTATTTATAATATTAATAAATAATAATGTGTAAATATAGGTTTTTGAATTAAGTAACCTTTTATTTCATATAATTCAGTGGTACAAGAAGTGATACACATGATTATATATTCACAAGTGTTAACATTGAATCTATAGCATTTGTTACAAGTAAGGGCGGGGTAAAGAGGGTCTGGGGGGTCATGTGCCATCGGGGTTTTGGAATTTTTTTTTTTTTCAAACATAAAGAAAAAATATTTAAAATATATATATATATATATATATATATTATTTAGAGTGAAATGTCAATGACATTTTTTAAATTAGGATAAATTACAAACACATTCCTTGAGGTTTACTTAAATTATAAATTACCCCTTATGATTTTAAAAATTACATTATGCCTCTTAGGGTTTCTAATTTCATAACAAATATGTCATTTTATTAATAAATCATCAAGTTAATTAACAGTTTTTAATAATTTTAAAATTTTATTTCAATTAATAATTTAGATAATTTTATTATTGTATAGGTGAACAGTTAGAAATTTCATTTTTTCAATTAATTCTTGTTAAATAAAAATTTTGACAAAAGAGTCAATTCGTATTTTAAACAAACCTTAGGGGGTGTATTTGCAATTTACCCTTTAAATTATGATGATAATAATGGTTGTTTGGATTGAAAATAAAGAGATTACGATAATTCATATTATTATTATGAAAATTTCAATATAATAGTGATGTCTATTATTATTGACATGCAAATATAATTAATCTCAATAAAGATATGAAGTTTATTGGATTGTTAGTTACATTTTGATATGTGGAGTTCATCCTCCATGTGTTTCTTTACTATTGGTTAGTGATATCACATATCAGCGATGACGTAATATTACTATTATATTGAATTTTTATTCATATTTTGTATAAAAAATTACTTAATCATTATATAATTTATTTTAAAACTTATATCTATGACCTTTTTCTTTTATATTGTATATGATACACTAGTTATAAATAACATTATTTATTTTTTTTTATCTTTCTTAAAGTCAATCGTAAATATTTATGTGAAATATTTTGGTAAAAATTTTCAATCTTGTAATTAATAGGTGCCATCTCAAATTTAATTTCTTGGTTCCGCCACTGGTTATAAGTTAAATATATGAAATAAGATTTAAAACAACTAAAAAATGCCCTAAAGGCTTACAACTTTCCAAGACAATACTTGGTTACAACAAAAGTGAGAGTAAACTCAATAAAAATAAAGCATTAGGCTTGTACAAAATAAATACAACAAATAAACAAAATGAAACTCTTACTCCAAATCCTCCCAAACTATTGCCTTGACGGAGGCATATTATCAGCACCTGAAAATGATTTTTCCACATAGGGTGAGCTAAAACCCAGTAAAGATACTCTAACACAGTGTATGAATCTTAACAGAGCTCTAAGGTGAATGCATATGCAATGCACGTGCCAAAACATTTTATATCTCTTTTCAAAATCATGCAATGCCAAGTTTATATCACAATTCATGCAATCAATTACTTTTCAAGAGAAAACAGGGTAGTAGATACAAAACTGGAAATCTCTAGGACGTATCTGCAAGTAGGCTACAAGCACTACCAATTTGTCATTTTAACCGGTATTAACCGGTTGGCTCAACACCTATTAAAATAGTAACTTTCCAAACACTCACCAAGTTGAGAGAGAGAGAGAGAGAGAGAGAGAGAGAGCTCTGTTTTAGAGAGAAGAACAACAACAATACTATAAACTCCTAAAAAATACAACCCCACAACCCCAAAAAATATTAATTTCTGAAAATTGGATGAAGAATATTTTTAACTTCAATTTTTACTTTTAAATTATCGAGACAACTCCCAAGAATTTCAGCAAATTCAATGTCCCAAAAATTAACACTTAAATAGCATAATATGATTATCCCAAAATTCATAAAGAAACCTGAGAATTCATAACACTTTTAAAAGAATTGAGCAATATTTAGCTTACTTTGGACTGCACTTTTTCAGGGCCATCAAAACAACTCCCAAGAATTTCAACAAATTCATGGTCCCAAAAATTAACACTTTGTTTGTATTGAAAATGACCGGCTGTAGAGGGTCATAAATTGAACTCCAAACAAAGTATGGACTCAAGCACTAAGATTGCCCTGAGAAGGCGACCAGGGATAAGAGAGGAGCGTGGGCCAAAGCCTAAGGGAAGTGGGCCAACAAGTGGGCCGAGGCAGGTCCGACCCACCAAGGCTCCAGATGGACTCAGTGAAGAAAAATGCACAAGTTAAGTTGCAAAGGCAACACCTGCAGCGGTGAAGTTGCTGAGGGGACATGTGCAGTGGTAGAGTTGCTAAGGCACTTTGTCTCAGCGCCGCCATTCCTATTAACTTCGGTTCCGCCGCCATTGGAAGTTGCCGAGGGAACATGTGCAGCGGCAGAGTTACTAAAGCACTTTGTCTCAGCGCCGCCAGTCCAAGTATCTTCAGTGCCGCCGCCATTCCAAGTAATGTCGGTGTCACGATCATCTGGAGTTGCCGAAGGAAAGAGAAAACCGAGGCAACTAAGTTGCTGAGGCAATACTTGCAGCGCCTAAGTTGCAGAGGCATTCTGTCGGCGCCGCCATCTCTAATATCTTTGGTCATGCCGTCTGAACTTGTCACGAGAAACGACTACCGCAGTAACTGCTACTGCAGCAACTAAGTTGCAGAGGGAATACCCTGCCAAGGTGATAGTAGCCTTTGAGAGAGGTTTCCCTCTGCAAGTAGAGGCTAATGCTTGGCGCCGATAGTAGGCCCCAAGACTTACTGGTTGGAGCTGATAGCAGGCCCAGGAATACCAGTTTATCGCGGCAACCCCGCGAAGATGGGAGCAGGGTAGCCCGAACATAAAGGACTCCCTTTCCATTACCCAGGTCATGGACCTGTCTTAGTCGCACAGGCCGGACTAAGGAAGCCCCCTCGGGCTTGGTATTAAGGCACAGCATGGCTGATAGCAGGCTTGGTTGCGGCCTTCGCCCTAGGAAGCTAGGGGAATTTGTGGTTACGTGGCTAAAGGTGAAGGTTTCGTTGAGGTGAGCATAAACATAGTCGATAGTAGACTAATGGAGTCCTGAAAATGCATGTACTGGCCAAGTAGAACTGAGAAGGCAAGTGCAGTGGCGAGGTTCACCGCTGCAAGTGCACTTGCTGAGGTTTAAGCTGAGAAGGCAAGTGCAGAGGCAAGCACTCCCGCCGCAACTGCACTTGTTGAGGCTCAAAAGGGAGTTGCAGCGCCAAACACTCCCGTTGCAACTACACTTGCCGAGGCTCAAAAAAGGTAGTTGCAGAAGCAAACAGATAGTACACAGTACATGTAAAGGGACACGTGGCACCTTCAGCCTGGTGGCTCAAGACAGAATATTCCATGTGATCCTCTAGGACATATGTCTTTTCTCTATTTGGCCATTTGGTGTCTTCTTGGCACCAAGGAAAAGCCTATAAATAGGACCCATTTCCCAAGGTTCAGAAGAGGAATTTTGGGGATTTTGGGGAGATGCTGCCCAATTTGGTACTGCCATACACTTATTCTTGAGCCACTTGTTTCACCCTTATCTAGCTACAAACTCTCCAATTCTCAAATAGTTGCTGTTGTTCATTATCAAGCCACTTCCATCATCAGTGGACCATTAGCATAGTTTTGCCTCTTTAATCACCCCTCTAATCTTGAACCCCCCTACACCGGCTAATGGGACACGTATGCATGTGATGATGAAAGATGGGTGACTTTAGATAATTAAATTTTAACATGGTTATACTTTCTAACATTTCCAATTAGGAGTGATAATTCCTATCTAACTCCATTCCCATCATCATCATTGTTCCAATTTCATAAAACCAACATAAATTCCATTTCTTTTTTACAAAAATCAAAATTTCACAATTTAGGGCAAAACCCCCATTTCTTTAAAAATAAATTTCCATGGATAAAATCTACCATTTAACACAACCTAACCATTTTTTTACAAGGCCACAACCATGTACAAGAACCCATTTTGAAAACTCCTATTTTGATTTCAAAACCAAAACCCTAGATTTTTATTCAAAAATCCCCAAATTACAATCTTGTTTAGAGAGACAAATAATTGAGTTAAAAATCATAAAAAGAGTCAAAAGAATCCCTATCTCAAGAAATGAAGAGGAAAACTTTGGAAAAATCAAAGTCGGCGAAACCATGAAGCTTTTGGATAAAAAAAACGCCCTTATGAGATCTATAACCTTTCTCAAAGGATCAAGGTGAAAAGATGTATCTAATCGAGTAGATCTAGAGATCTATGTAAGAAAAGTTGAGTTTCAAAGAGAGAGAGAGAGAGAGAAGAGAAAAGAATGAATGAGAAAAGAGTATTTTGGTCTATTTATAGTGGTAGAATAATAGCCCTAAAGTCAATGAAAAGAATATGTCAAAAACCCCCCAAAAATAGGGCCCAAGCCGAACCTAAAATTCTGAAAATAAGTCGCAGGGGTCGACACCCAAAGCAGTGGTGTCGACCCTTGAGAAGAAATACTAAGACACTAATGTTTACAGTAGACAAGAGGGTCGACCCTTGAACCCGTGGTGTCGACCCCAAAAACTAGTAGCCACACCCAGGACACAACAGTCAACCCTAGGAAGACTGGTGTCAACCCCAAAAACTAGTAGACACCAAGAGTAAGACAGCAAGGTGGTGTCTACCCCAGGAACTCATGGTGTCGACCCTACGCAAAACCAAATATGAAAATAAAGAAGAACAACCACTACGGATATGGTTTATCGGATTCAAATTCAATAAATGGGTTGGGTCTAAATCAGAATCGCTATAACTTGCATTCCATAGTCTTTTATTTACACTCCATACACACTTGTACTTTTTATGTGTTAGTAATTTTTTCCCCCTTTCTCCTACATGCATGTAGTTTCCCAAATTCATTTTTAGAGTTTGATTAAAATATAGTGTCCCTTATACTTTTAAAAATTGTATTTTATCTTTTGAAATTTCTAATTTCATAATAAATTATTTATTTTATTAGTAAATTATCAAGTTAATTACTAATAATTTTTAATAATGTTAGAAATTTATTTAAATTAATAATTCAAATAATTTTATTATTGTATAATAGAGCAGTTAAAAATTTTATTTTTTCAATTAATTCTATTAAATACAAAATTATGAATATTTGTAATTTTTTAAATTATAAAAAAAATTATTTTAAACAAACTTTAAAAAATATATTTATAATTACACATATATTTAATATATTATGTTAGTAAAGTTCGCCATCACTCCATCAAACTCGATCCTAACTATCCACTCATTATACTATTGGCCACACCCCAATATCATTGATAAATATGAAAATAATAAATAAATAAAAATTACTTTTTGTTTTTGTGAGCTAATCACTCGGGCCTCGTTTATTTTTAGAGGTAGGATGGAGATGATTGTTAATGAGCGGATTGTTAGTGAGGGGACTGCTAATGAGGGGATTAAGAAAAATTATGTTTGTCAATGGACTAGTAATAGCTCATGTTTGTTTTAAGAGATTGGGATGAGATTAACCATGTGAAACTCCAACCCATTGCATTATTATCAAATTTGGACTTATACCAACTAAAAAATAAATAAATTTTTACTCAATGTTATTCTTCTACTTTTTTATATATATATATATTTTAAATATTAAAGAATCCAACTATCAAAAAAATTTGTCAATGTTATTCTTCTTCTTTTTTTATAAATATTATTGAATCCAACTACGAATAAATTTTTATTCAATGTTATTCTCTCTCTCTCTCTCTCTCTCTCTCTCTCTTTTTGTAAATATTAAAGAATCCAAATATCTTTAAATCAAAAGAAAATGTACAAGAAATCAGGAAAGGAAAAAAAAAAAAGATCCTGCTTGTGAGGAAAGCTGATGTATTCATCATAATAAGGATTCAAGGGGAAAAAAATGAAAAGAAAATGTACAAGAAATCAGGAAAGGAAAAAAAAAATATAGATCATGTTTGTGAGGAAAGCTGATGTATTCATCATAATAAGGATTCAAGAAAAAAAATAAAAGAAAATGTACAAGAAATCAAGAAAGGAAAAAAAAAACCATAGAATAATTGCCAAAACATCAGGCACAAAGATCCAAAGTTAACAGATGCATAAGGTTTGCAGGGGTAATCAGGTAAGGAAGTGTTTACAATTAGGCAGACACAAACTATTTATGAAAAAAATTAAAAAAAAATTGGGCAAACACAGACTGTCTTAGTCTCAAAACTTATTCACCTGAAACACATTCAACACAACACCGTGAAGAAACCACAGTGTAATATTAAAAAACTATTTTCCTACTCAAAAACTTCACCAGAAGACATGACAACGTGCAGAGTTGAAAGAAAATGATGAGCCTAAACAAGGGACATAACTTGCCAAAAACCCAAGACAGTAAAATCTAAGTCAAAATAACAATATAAACTTAACATCCTTAATTTTTTTTTTAAAAAAAGAAGAAGATAATTGCCACAACAGAGGCATCAGAACAGAGTAGCTTGAAATGGAAACCTTGACTACAAGAACCAGTCTTAACCAGCCCAACACAGCAACATCATATAAACAGATTGTAGCAGTAGATCAAACCGTTGTAGCAGGGAGCAGTAGAAACTAAGCAGAGGCATCATCTTTGAAATTTGAAATAGACAAAATCCTGTTTCTAACAACCTGTTTATTACAATCTGTATAACTATTATAAATTTTGGATATCATCTCCACAAATACAACATAATATGCTTGTTTCCCTGCCATTCCTATTACCATACTTACAAAAAAAAAAATTTTAAAAAAAGGGCTGGCTAACAGAGAAAAATAAGACAGCAATATACGTACCTTGCCAAACATAATGAATCATAACATATATTCATACATGAAACAAAAGTTTAACCATCAAAACATACTATGGAAATCCACCATGAAGGGGCAAGTCTACATATCCATGATTTCCATGCAAAATTATGCACCATGAAAGTGCATCCACGATAATACCTAAGCTATAATATTTAAGTATCACATAATATATTAACAAAAAGACCATCATAAAATGGATACATATTCAAATATAACCTTCCAATAGCAAAGAAACCCACTCTATCTTGTTATTCTCATCTAAACTGAAGAACAAGTCAACTTTGTCTTCATCTTTCACTAATATAGATGCTGCCATCAACCTTTGGATAGTATTCATTGGCAACTTCAGGAGTTCTTCATTAACCAACCTCCTTTGTTGGGATAGGTTATGTAAATATCCTATCCTATGAGCAATCTCCACCATTGTAGTATTAGTATTCTCAATGAATGATCCAAGATTTTTTGCCATCTCAGATAGTTCAATGAGAATCCCTTCAGCAGGTCGAGCCCCTTTTTTTCCAGTTTTAGTAGAGTCAGCACGATTTGAAATATTACCTGAAGTAGACATTGAGTAGTCCATATCACCTATGTTCATACTATACTGTTCAACAGGAGACTGTTCTCTTTCTTCTGTAGTTGCATTTGCATCTTCCTTTTCCATGGCTGCAACTGTATCAGCAGGATCCTCAGCCAGTTCATTAGTCGCCTTATCCTTCCCAAATAGAATAAGCCAATCTTCATAGAACAGGAATGGCCTATTTTGCATCCATTTTGCATCTGGCACCCTCTAAACAAGTGATTATCCAATTACTAAAAAGAACAGATTGATTTATAAGTAAAGAATAATGCAAATAACAATAAGAAAAATGAGATATACCCTGACATAGTTCAGCCATACATCGTCACTATCAACTAGCACCATCTTTTGTTCATCATCTCAACCAAAACCACTTATATTTAACATATCTTGAAGAGTGTTATATTGTTTTCTCCATAACTTAATCTTTGATTCAATGTGAGGAGTGGCTCGAAGATTAGTTCCAGGAAATGCACTTTAGAACTTCTTCTCACATTCATTGTAGATGTCTGCCTTAAACTGATTATTATCAAGCTTCCACTTGGGATTACTTGCGGTTACATCCTTCATGGTTGTAATGAGGTAGACTTCTCCACAGTTATTCCAAAACTTTCGAAGTTTCCCTTCCTTACGGGAACTAGTGGTACCTGTGTCATCCATACCTATGTATATGTATATCATGAGTTTAAATCATAAGACACATGTCAATCATAAATAACAAATCAACTTACACAATATTTGTTACAAATACCACACAAAAACTAAACAAATATGGTTTGAATTACATGTCATTATAAACTCTCACTATTAAATAAAAATCGTCATACAACACTAATTTATTGACCTTTACTTACTTGCCATTCATTAAACATTTGGGTTGCCAAGACTGTTCTCCATTCACTCCATTGATTAGATGCTTCAACAATGTCAATCATTTCATCTCCTAATTCAGTAGTTGGAGAAGGAGGATTCATTTCCTCATTCTCATCATCAGCAAGATCCATAGTCATTTCACATTATATGAGATTGTGGAGAAGACAACATGCAGTGATAATACAAAATTGAGTCTTGATTGGAAAGTAAGAATAGGTCCTTAATATTGCGCACCTCATTTTAAGTAGGTCAAATGTCACGACCCAAACACGCCCCTATGGATTTAGCACCGTAACTGGCCAGTAATCCAAATTACCGAAGGCCTGCTTAACAGTAATACAGTAATACAGTAAAACAGAGTACAGGGGCATGGCGGAAGCTAAAACAGTAAATAAACAATGTCCAATGAGCTGTGACAGTCTGTATGCCAAAAAGACTTTTCATACACATATATATGAACAGTACAGAACAATATGTACATATTAACAATCATTCAGTTCAGGGACCTAATCCCTATTAAACGGTACAGTAACAGTCTATACAGTTATACAAAACAGATACAGAGACAGACGGGGAAATTAAAACACCAATAAGCCATAACTCGACAGGCTTGGAACCTCGCAGTGAGGCACATAGGTTGGCTCGACAAAACTGGAGTTTACTCCGATGCTTCTAGCCACGGTCTGGTGCCTGTACACCTACATATATATATATATATATATATATAAGCAGTGAGCTAAAGCCCAGTGAATAACGTAATGCGTAAAGAGGTTAAGAATGAATGTCCTTACAGTAATGAAAACAGTTCGTTAATTCAGTATATCGGTCATTCAGTCATATGTGGTACATCCATTAGCATAACAGTACAGTAAACAGTAGGTCTTAAAAGACCGAACAGTAAATGATGGCCATCAATCAGTAATAGTAGTGATTCCAACAAGGGAACCGGCAGAGATCTCTGTAACAGTAACAGTAAACAGTAGTTGCTAAGGATGCCATAGTACAGTTCAGAATATAGGACATACATTCATTCAATTAACAGTATCAGTTCAGAAAGCAGTATAGTTCAATTGTTCAGAAGATAATCATTTTGAACATATCTTTACATTGTTGTTACTCACAGAGTTCTGGGCTACAGTAAAGCTAAAGCGCGTCCCCAGTCGCCAACCCTACACAGTTACAGATTGAACACACACTAAGCTACACAATTGGAAAAATAATAACTTAATCCCTAATTTGCCTCGGTGTGGTTCTACATCTATATCCTCATTAAGATGCCTTAAACTAGGCCTAATAATGCCTAGGATGAGATGAGGATGCAAAGATGCACTTTAAAAGCATTTTCAGAATTTTTAGAAAACAGGGGTCACGTTCGAGCGTAGGTTACTCCGCTCAAGCGGACATGCAGACAAAGGTTTCCGCTCGAGCGTAGACTTACCCGCTTGAGCGTTCTGCAAAACAATCAAAAGTGCTGGATAGGTGAAAATCACGCTCAATTAGGCGCTCGACACCCGCTCGAGCATGAGACACAATGTCCCGCTTGAGCGTTAATTATTCTGCTCGAGCAGACATCAAAACAGTGCAAAGTACTGGGAGCACGAATTTCACGCTCGAGTGCCAGTCACCCCGCTCGAGCGTGAGTTCAAAATCTGGAATTCCTAGATTTGAACCTCAAGCTCAAATTCAACTTTTAAAACATAAGTTTCGATCCTCTTGGGCTGGTTTGCTGGAAAACACATCAAAACTCATAGTTTAACATGATTCAAAGCTCAATTATAAAATCAAAGCCCAAAAGAAAGATCAATTCAACTCAATTTGAAACCAATTTTCATGAACATAATTCAAACATAACATGCATGAATTTAAACCATTTCAAAGCTTTAATTTCATGCTCTAATGAGCCAATTCTTTCAAAGACGTGGTGAAAACATGATTTATGATCAAAACATGGACATGCATGTGGCAAATTCATGAAGAACAAGCTCTAAAATGCAAGAGTATGCCATGCATGCAATAATTAAGCTTCAATTCAACACTATTGAACCAATTCTTGACTTAACTCTTCAATTAGACATGAACCATGCAAGAATCAACTTAAACACAATAATGAGGGGTTTAATTTCCTTACCTAAGTCTTCAATCACAAGACTAGAAGCTTAATTAGACAATTGTCCTTCAATTCTTCAAGTTCTCTAAGCCAACTCTCAAGAACACTCACTTCTCTCCCTCTCTCCCTCTTGGTCGGCAATAACAAGGGAAATGGCTGATGAAATGTTTTGTTTACATGTATGACAAGGCTTAAGTATGTTGGCTAAGTGGCCCACTCAATGGTAGCAAAAAGGTAATTAAGTCAACTCATGCAATTTGGCTTAACTTAACCTAATTTAATCATACCAAATCACATTTTAGATAAATACACCATAAAATCATACTAATTCCAATGAACACAAATCATCAATCAATTTCAGATTCGGCCGCCGATAAGGCCTTCAATTCGCAATTTAAACACAAAGGCATGAACAGATAATCAAACAGTCAACAGATAGACATACAATTGAACAGATATACTTAATCAATTCAGTTCCAGATTCCAGTCAATCAGTTCAGTACTTCAATCAATTCAGTTACCAATCATAATCAGTCTCAGTTTAGCAGTAATCAATGGTTAATCGGTAAACAGTGACGAGGGTTGTTACATCAAAACACCTCTCAATGACATTACGAGCAGAAGAGTGCCTCATGTTAAAAAACAGAGTTTTTAGCCTGGCCTAATTAGCTGGCTGACCGACCAACTTTTTGTCCAGTCGGCTAACCTTTTGGCTGGCCAGCTCATCTTTTGGCCAACCAGCCATTTTCTCCTAGACAGAACCTAGTAGTCCTTCGGATGTTGAGCAGAATAGTCTCCAATGCTCTCCGAAGTCCCCTGAAACTTCTGTTTTTATTATTTTTATTTTAATTAGAGAGAGTTGGGAGGATTTAATTTTGTTGTAATATTTTTTATTCATTTCCTCCCTTATTTGGATTTATAATATTCAAAGTGATGTAATAATTTCCCATTCTCGTTTCTTTCTATCCCATTCTTCTATTTGCTTTCTATATTTTGTAAATATGCATTTTATATTGTCTTGACATTATATTCATACTTTGCATCCATATTTCATGCCTTAAGACCCGGCTAAATTTGCATCTGTAGGTTTAATAGATTATTATGTGATTTTGTGTGCTACCTTATGTCTTGAGATGATTCACATGTCATATAATAGAAATCAGATCTTTAGTTGCATTTTATGAGTAAATTGCATTAAGATATTATGTATAGGATTATGCATGTTTTTACTAATTTTGTTTTGTAATTGTTTGGAGGATGTCGGTAAATATGTAAGTTTTTATGCTTTAGCATCCCTCTTGTGTGTGTTTTTCTACTATATAACTATGCTTAGCATCCTATCATTCGACTATTTGCTTATTTGATATATCTCTATGCATATCGGTGGGTGAATGTTGTGTTATTTAATTTGGAATAAAATTGATTTTCATATGTGTAAAACTCAGTTTTTTGTGTTTTGTACGTTATTTAAAATATTTTCAAAATAATGAAATCAAACTGTGCCAAATTGAATGACACAATCTATATTTGTTTTGTTTCACATAATAATTTTTAACATTTATTAAATAATCAGAATATGAACACATATAAAGTAAATAAAACTCATATCGTGGTTTAGTAGAGGTCAATCTTTGATCGGGTGAATGGGGATGCTCAATTAATAACTTTCCCCTCTCATACCGTCAAACATATTTGATTACGATAAACAGTAGCCTTAGCACGAGTTACGAGTTTCCTAATTTTTCCAAAACATCAGGTAGCAGCTTTGAAATCTGATAACGCAGTTCATTTTTGACAAATGTTTTGCAATAAAATAGATTTTCTATAAAAGTTGCCAAATTTAGACTCTCATCTACATTTTATATTACATTGGTAAGATTAGATCAAAGAAATTAAGGGTCCCAACTATTTAATGCGCTTAGTTACGCCATGGGCTTGTTACATGGTCTTAATGTGAGGGAGGGCTATGAGAGTTGGTAGTGATGATGGAGACAATTGAAGTGGTAGTAGAGAATTGGATGGCTATGGAGTTAGGGTGCGAATTACATTGACTTCATCCTTAGATTTAGAGAAAACACAAAAAAAAAATATAATTTGACACAATTATATGAATTTTTTTAATATTTTAATTCACATTATATTTAATTTAATTTTTATTATTAGTTTTTTAGCCATATAAATAAAAAAATAATTTTATCATTTCATTTATACTAAAATATGTATTATTTATTGTTTATTATAACATTTTCATACCAATTATATTAATTTCAATTTATTTAATTATATATATATTTTTTAAAAAGTCAAAAAAAAACATCATTTTAATTGAAATTAGAAGTCTAAGAAATTATTTTTGTGGCGTAAAGTAAATCTGCCACAACCCCCAATTTACAAGTACGGTGATCTAAATTACGAGATTATCCATATTAGTAATTTAAGTCAAACCACGTGGCATTTTATGATTGTAAGATTCTGGTCATAGATATTGAAGTACATATTCAGGTTTTAATTTTTTGAATTAAATTTTTTAAAAATTAAATTTTTATTTTTTTTATTTTTAGTGAATATTTTTAAAATTTTTATTTTTTTATATGCATCTTATTTAGATGTATCTAAATAATAAAATATTTGTAAAAAATATTTTTTAAAATTAATAAATACACAAAAATATAAAAAATGTACTGAATTTTCATATTTTTTAAATATCTTTTTGGTATTTAGTGATTTAAATTTTTTACAAATATTATATTTTTAAGTATATTTATGTTAGGTGTGTCTAGGGGTGTAATTTTAGCCCGTGGGCAGTCCGAAGCCTGCCCGTGGCTGGAGGTGCACCCGACCCGTTAGGCCCGAGCCCAAGACCAGCCCGAGGCCTTGGGCCATCGTTTTGAGGCCCGGCTCCAGGCCTAGGGCTCAGCCAGCTCAAAAGCCAGGCCCAGGGCTCGGCCCGTTCGGTTCACCCGATATACAGTGTTATTTTTAATGAAAAATAATAAAATTTTGGTGGAAAATAATAAAATTTTGGTAGAAAAAATAAAAAAAAAAAATTGTTTTGGCCCGCCCAAGCTTGCCTAAAGCCCAAGCCCAGGCCTAAGCCTAGGGGCCCGCCCTACTGGCCCGACCAAAACCCGAATATCTTTGGGCCTGAGCCTAGTTTTTTTGCCCGTGGGCCGGCCCGTTTTTTTGTGGGAGCCTGCAAGGCCCGACATAGGTCGGGCTCGGCCTGAGTCCGGATAGGCCGGGCCAAAATTACACCACTAGGTGTGTCTAAAAATTTTTAAAAATTTTGCTTAAAATATTAAACAAATTTATTGAAAACATTAAAATATGAAAAATAAAAAAGTAAAATTTTTTGAAAACTATTTTATGAAAACCAAAATCAAACAAGTTGATTATTATTTTCCATATAAATACATGGGTAATTACAGTGACATTTCTTAAGATTTGATTAAATTACATTATACTTTATGATATTTTGAAAATTACATTTTTATCCTTGTGATTAATAGTCTTATTTCATAAATCCTTACTTATATTAAAAGTAACAGCTTCTAATAAAAAAACAAAAAAAATTACATTGAAACAAGAGAGTTTTTTTGATAAATTCACTTTCTAAGAGCTTTATTCTATCTAACCCACATTCTTTTTTACTATTCCATTAGGTCTTATTTGAGATAAGAAGACCAAAATACCCTTTTCATCTGCTTATGTTCCATTTAGTTCACATTATTTTCTTATGTTTCAATAAGTCCTATGGGTGACATAATTACCAAAATATCCCTAATGTGAATGCTCACACCGTCAATGTGAATGTTCATATCGTTAATGTGTAGGGGCCTGGCCCATGTCGATCCTCGTGGGTGCCCGGAAAAATTCGAGTCGGGCCGGGATGAGCCTGGCCCGTTGACAATGTGAATATTCACATTGACATGTTAACATTCACATTAATAGGAGTGTAAAATTGGCCCACATTCCGTGGCGGCGCGAAACCTACCCGCGGCCCATGGACGGCCCGAGGCGGGCCCGGTCCCGCCTGTTGACAATGTGAATATTCATATTGACATGTTAACATTCACATTGATAAGAGTACAAAATTGGGCCGCGGCCCATGAGCAGCCAAAAGCCCGCCTGCGGCCCGAGGCGGGCTCGGCCCGACCTGTTGACAATGTGGATATTCACATTGACATGTTAACATTCACATTGATAGGAGTGTAAAATTAGCCCGCGCCTCGTGGCTACCCGAAACCCGCCCACGACCTGTGGGGCGGTCGAGGGCGGGCCCGGCCCAACCTGTTGACAATGTGAATATTTACATTGACATGTTAACATTCACATTGATAACAGTATAAAATTGGCTAGCGGCCCAGGGCTAGGGCCGGCCCGACCTAGCCCGTTGACAATGTGAATATTCACATTGACATGCTAACATTCACATTGATAAGAGTGTAAAATTGGCTCGCAACCCGTGGGCGGCCTAAAGCCCGACCGCAGCCCGAGGCGAGCTTGGCCCGACTCGTGACAATGTGAATATTCACATTGACATGTTAATATTAACATTGATAGGAGTGTAAAATTGGCCCGTTGCCCGAAGCTTGCCCGCGGCCCAGGGTAGGCCCGGCCTGGCTCGTTGACAATATGAATATTCACATTGACATGTTAACATGCACATTGATAGGAATGTAGAATTGGCCCGCGGCCCATGGGCTGCCCGAAGCCCGCCCACGACCTGGGGCAGGCTCATTTGGGTCCGGGCCCGAGCATGCCCGAGACCTTAGGCTAGGGCCTAGGCCATCACTTTGAAGCCTGGCCCTGCCCATCAGCCCACTTAAGGCCCATTTAAGGCTCGGTTCGAGGCCCAGCCTGCTCAAGGCGCAATGTCTTTTTTTGTGAAAAATAATAAAATTTTGGTAAAAGAAAATTAAAAAAAAATAGCCAGGCCAGTCCAAGACCGACCTAAGCTCGAGGCTAGGCCTAGGCCCACCGGCTTGACCTGAGGCTCGATCCATCGGTCCGTCCAAAGCCCGAATGCCCTTGTGCCAGGGCTAGGGCCTGGGCCTAATTTTTTGGCCCGTGGGCCGAGTCGGGCCGGGCCGGCCAGGATTTTTTCGAATACCCATGAGGCTCGATATGGGTTGGCCCGGGTCTCTATGCATTGACGATATGAACATTCACATTGACGATGTGAACATTCACATTATGGATATTTTGGAAATTATGTTTCCCATAGGACTTATTGAAACATAAGAAAATAATGTGGACTAAATAGAATAAGTAGATGAAAATGGTATTTTGGTCTTCTTATCTTAAATAAGACTTAATGGAATAGTCAAAAAGAACGTAGGCTGCCCGAAGCCCGCTCGCAGCTCGGGAAAGGCTCGTTTGGGCCCGGGCTCGAGCCTAGTCCGAGATCCTAAGCTAGGACCTGGGCCATAACTTTGAAGCCCAGCCCGACCCATCTGCTCGGTTAAGGCCCATTCAAGGCTCGGTCTGAGGCCCGGCCCGCGCAGAGGCCTCGTGTCTTTTTTTGTGAAAAATAATAAAATTTTGGTAGAAAAAATTAAAAAGAATTAAAAAAAATGGCCAGGCCTCCCCAAGCCCGACCCAAGCCTGAGGCTAGGCCCAGGCCCAGACCCATCAGCTCGACCCGAGGCTCGACCCACCGGCTTAGGCCAGACCCAAACGAGCCTGCTCTGGGCCGTGGACAGGCTTCGGGCAACGGGCCAATTCTATATTTCTATCAATGTGTATATTAACATGTCAATGTGAATATTCACATTGTCAACGGGCCAGGTCGGGCCTATCCCGGGCCGCGAGCAAGCTTCGGGCAACGGGCAAGTTTTACACTCCTATCAATGTTAATGTTAACATGTCAATGTGAAATTTACAATGTCACGGGTTGGGCTGCGTTCAGGCTTCGGGCCGCCTACGGGTTGTAGGCCAATTTTACACTCTTATCAATGTGAATGTTAACATGTCAATGTGAATATTCACATTGTCAACGGGTCGGGTCGGGTCCTCTGGCCAATTTTATACTCTTATCAATGTGAATGTTAACATGTCAATGTGAATATTCACATTGTTAATAAGCTGGGCCGAGCTCGCCCCGGGCCGCCCCACAGGCCGTGGGCAGGTTTCGGGCAGCCACAGGGCGCGGGCTAATTTTACACTCCTATCAATGTGAATGTTAACATGTCAATGTGAATATTCACATTGTCAACGGGCCGGGCTAGGCCCGCCCCGAACTGTAAGGGGCTTTTGGCCGCCCATGGGCCGCAGGCCAATTTTATACTCTTACCAATGTGAATGTTAACATGTCAATGTGAATATTTACATTGTCAACAGGCGGGACCGGGCCCGCCCCGGGCAGCCCATGGGCCGCGCGACGGGTTTCGCGCCACCACGGGACGCGGGCCAATTTTACACTCCTATTAATGTGAATGTTAACATGTCAATGCGAATATTCACATTGTCAACGGGCCGGGCCCGCCCCGGCTCGCGGGCGATTTTCGGGCTACGCACGTGCCAATTTTTACATTCCTACCAATGTAAATTTTAAAATATGAATATTCACTTCATAAAATTGTTAACCGTTCAAAAAATATTTATAAAGGTATCAAAATTAAATATAAGGGCATAAGTGTCCAAAAAAATAGTGTAAATCAAGAAAAATGACTTTATGAAATAAAACTATAAATACATGAGACTAAATGGGTTAAAAAATTCCTTCATGGACATCTTAGGTTAAAACACTTCTAAATGAAATTTATCAATAAAAATTCATTGAAAAAAAAGTAAAGCAGAGGAAAAGAAAAGAAAAGAAAAATAAAAATAAAAGAAGCAAAAGAAGGTAAGAAAAGAGAAAGTGCACGAGTTTAATATTTTTATTTTGTCTAAATAATTATAATGATAGAAGTTCATATAATTTTACAAACGTCAAAAATGATATATATTAAATCAAAATCTCAAGAGTATAGATGTAATTTACTTTAAATATATATATTTTTTCACAAAAAATAGAAATAAAAAATTCTATAAATTTTAAATTTTCTACTAAATAAATTGTCAAATTAATATGAGTCTGTACACCCCACACCCCACGTTACACATTTAAACATTTATTAATAGAAAATATTGGTATTTTTTTTTTTTTTTTTGAACAGGAGAAAAAATTGGTATCTGCCGTTACCAAAAAAAAAAAAAAAAAACATTTCTCCCCCAGAGAGCAGCAAACCCAATATATACAGAGATATATATATATATATATATAGAGAGAGAGAGAGAGAGAGAGAAAACACAGGGATAGTGCGTGTGTTTCTAGAGAGAGAAAGCATGGATTTGTTGCCGGCAGAGTCATCGCAGATCAAGAAGCATGGATTCAGGTCGCTGAAGCTAGTAAACGCGAACATGGACGATGTTCTCGCTGAAAAGCCATTTGGAGTCGACTACGGGAGGCTCGAAAATGGTCTCTGCTACTATGTCCGATCCAATTCCAAACCCAAGATGAGAGCTGCTCTAGCACTTGCTGTCAAGGCTGGGTAAGTGTTTTAGGGCTAACTATTTTTTGCTTTTTTGTGCGCATTGTGTGTTCAATTTGTTGGAATTAGGAAATTTGATGCAAGTTTAGTTTTTGTGCTTGTTTGTAATTGTGGATAGTTTAAATTATGTTGAATTAATTTGGAGTTTGGGTGATTATGATGGGATTTTGAATGTACTTGGCGTTTTGCGAAATTGATTCCATTTTACGAATTTGATTGTAGCTTATAAAAATGAAAATGGGTAAATTACAAATACATCCTTAGTTTTGTTTGAAATATGGATTAGGCTGGTGGTTTTCGAAATTACAAATACCCTTGTTAGCATTTTGGGAAAATTGCAAATATGTGGTATCTTCACAAAATATTTACAAATTTTATGCCACAAAATATTTACAAATTCATGGAAAGGTTTATCACTTTAATTATTAAAATTGATAAATTTTACTACTGATTTGAATTTTTTTTTGAAAACTTTCACTGAATTGCAATTTTCCCTAGAATATTTTTATTTATAGAATTAACCAAAAAAAAAAAGAGAAAAAATTCTAACTAGTCTGTTATGCAACAATAAAATTGTTAGAATTGTTAAATGAAATATAAATCTGTCATTATTAAAAAGTATTGATTGACTTAATAATTTATTAATAAAATAGATTATTTGTTATGCAATTAGAAATTTGAAGGGACAGGATGTATTTTCTAGAACCATAGGGGGCAATTTGTATTTCAAGCAAATCTCATGGGGTGGATTTGTAATTTACCCAAAGAAAATTGATTGTAATTTTTCATGGCCGATTGCATTCTACTAGAAAGAAAACTTTGCATAATTAATGGTTAATTCAAGCAAGTCAAAAGGAGGTGGAAAAAGGGGAGGCATGAGTGATTTACATGCGAAAGGGCTTACCGATTATGTACACTAGCGGCAAGCACAATGAATGGTGGGAAACCATCGATATTTTCTTTATGTAAGATAGTAATCTTTAGAAATGAAAGTTTAAGACCAAGTAGACAATTTACTTTTTAATTTTCAATAGGTCCTATGAAAATTTCATTTCAATATATAGTTTGATCAATATATATTGAAATAACAAAACAGTCCACAACTCGTCATTTGCATTTTCCTTTCGAGTTTAAAGTGTTAGATACAAAAGTGGTGTACATAAGTTTACTTACTTGTTCAATTGTTGAAACCCATTTTTACTAGCATTATATATTCTTATCAATCCTTACTTTCTATGAAGTATGGATAGGATATGAATGAGACACATGGTTGACACATTAAAGATACGTTAATTTGACAAATTCTGAACTAGTAGAGTACTGCTTTGATATCAATATTTTCTTCTTCTTTAAGAAGTAAGCAAAGTATTGAAAAACTGTTTTTGTATTTATTCTAATAATTCTACTCTAATACTACGCAAGAAAAATATCACAATTTCAATTTCATAATAGTTCATTATAGGGATGATCTCCCCAATAGACTACTAATATCCAGAATACTCTTGACTTCTTTCATCATGATGCTACATTTTCATCAATGATGTCTAATGGCTCTAAAATTGTACCGTTTGAAAAAGTAATGTTGATTATCTTGAGAGATGAAAAGAAAAAGAGAAATAACTTGTTCATCTCTCTATTTTCTACCTTCCTCATATCGAACACAGCTAAGTTTTCTGTTTCCAAACCCTAATTTAGTTTCCACATTGGCCATCTCTCCCTTAATTCTCTCTTAAAAAACTGGGATAATTCTTACTCCTTCCTCGTCCCTAAACCATCACTCTTGGGTTTTTTGGACAAATTCACTTGAATATTTATTTATTTATTTATTGTTATTATTATTTTGCCCAAGTGATTTGGGTAATTCTCCAACACAATGCATGATGATTTCACCATTCAGTGTTGAGGGGGTATTGATCTCGACCACTAGGGTTTTGAAAATGAACAATTTGATTTGGATGTCGTTGCACCTGATGGTCTCATTGTTAGGGGTTTTGGTTGGGTTGAGAATTTGGGGTGGAATAGTGAAGAAGGGCAGCAGATAAGAGAAGAAGAGAAGAAAAAATAGAGAATGGGGTGAGGACCTTTTATTTCTCTATGTAAAATGTATATGAGACTCTTAAACAAAATGGGCAACGATCATTATCTTTAAACAGTAAAGGATTACAATATTTTAACATTTAAATGAGGTGGCGACAGGTGAAGTAATAAACTGGATGATTCTCTTCCTTCTCCTCTCTTCCGGGTCTACATGCTTATAGTCATACCTTTATAATCATTTCTACTTTTTTGAACTTTTAAACAATTTGAGGCGTTAAATTTGTTGCAGCTCAGTTTTGGAAGAGGAGGATGAACGTGGAGTTGCTCATATAGTTGAGCATCTTGCTTTTAGTGCCACAAAGAAATACACAAATCATGATATCGTTAAATTTCTTGAAAGTATTGGGGCAGAATTTGGCCCTTGTCAGAATGCAGTCACATCTGCTGATGAAACCGTTTATGAGTTGTTTGTTCCTATTGACAAGCCGGAATTGTTATCTCAGGCCATTTCAATCTTGGCAGAATTTAGCTCGGAGGTAGCAACCAATTCTCTGTTGTGTGATAATCTTCATAGTTTCATTTTTTTACTTTATTCTTTTTACCACCTGTTGCCATTTAGGTGCGAGTCTCGACAGACGATTTGGAGAAAGAAAGAGGGGCTGTTATGGAGGAGCACAGAGGGAACCGCAATGCAAATGGAAGGATGCAGGATGCACATTGGGTTCTGATGATGGAAGGTTCTAAGGTAATTTTTAAACTCTACCAATTTATCAATTTTGAGTCTCATGAACTGGTGAGGTTCTTTACATGGTCGTTGTACTTGATTCTTCCTGCATGGTTGGAGCTTGTTTGACCATTTACTTTCAAACTAACTTGAATCATCTTCACATAAAGATCACTGCTCCCTTGTAATGTTAATATTGTGCTCACATCTTCTGTTTAATGTTAACATCTTCGATATGTTATTTCAGTTGCTATTTGTCATTTCAACTATGTATGTAGCAATACTCACACACATAGAAAAGGCTGTTGCATTTTTTGCCTTGTTTGTTTGTTAGTTTTTTTTTTCCCCCTTCTTTGCAAAAATGGTTTCTGGGTTTTTCAAATTGTATTGTATTATAGTTTTGTGTTTTACTAGTATCATTGCTTCATTGAGCATCCTTGAGTCAGTTACAAATGCATATTTATTTGATTGATGACTTGATATTTGGTTTTTTGCGGGAGTTATATTAGGTTTGTGCCCTTGTAAAATTTCATTTGTTGATTGCAGTATGCTGAGCGTTTACCAATTGGGTTAGAAAGGGTAATCCAGACAGTTTCTGCTGATACTGTGAAGCAATTTTATGGGAAGTGGTACCATTTACACAATATGGCTGTGATAGCTGTTGGAGATTTTTCTGATACACAGGTTGGAATATGCTAACATTTAGATTTTCCTCTTATACAAAGAAGTTTATTTGTTGTCGAACTTTTGTTAACTCTCTGTCTTTCTCTGGCTCTCTCTCTCAGAGTGTAGTTGAGTTAATAAGGACCCACTTTGGAGATAAAAGTTCATCACCAGATCCTCCACTTATACCTCTCTTTCCAGTTCCATCTCATGAAGAACCCCGTTTTTCATGTTTTGTTGAATCTGAAGCTGCTGGGGTTAGTAGCGACTGGACTTTTCATCCAATTACGTAGATTTTGGTTTACTTCTGAATACATCAACATGCAAGTGCATTAAACTAGCACATGAAAATTTTAGTTTTAGAAATCTTACTTCCAATTTCTGTATAACAGTCTGCAGTGATGATCAGTTGTAAGATGCCTGTGGATGAGTTAAAAACTGTGAAGGACTACAGAAATTTACTTGCAGAGTCGATGTTCTTTCATGCTTTAAATCAGAGGTTTTTTAAAATATCTCGTGGAAAAGATCCTCCATATTTTTCATGCTCTGCTGCTGCTGATGTCCTAGTTCGTCCAGTGAAAGCCTATATAATGACTTCATCTTGTAAAGAGAAAGGGACTATTGAGGCCCTAAAATCAATTCTTACTGAGGTGTGTATTTAATATTGATGTAGGGATGTACTTGCTTTTCCTTTGTTTTATTAATGCCCTGCATTTCAGGTTGCTAGGGTTCGGCTGCATGGATTTTCTGAACGTGAAATTTCTGTTGCTCGAGCTTTGCTAATGTCAGAGATTGAATCTGCCTATTTGGAACGTGATCAAATGCAATCAACCAGCCTGAGGGATGAATATTTACAAGTATATACGAGTTATTGATTTTCTATTTTTTTATTCAGTTTTTATGAAATCTGGCAGCAATTTACACTTCTTTTTAAAAATTTCCCAGCATTTTCTCCGCAATGAGCCTGTTGTTGGGGTTGAGTATGAAGCACAACTTCAAAAAACTATACTACCTCGTGAGTATTTATTAATGTAACATTATTAAATTTACTGGTTTTCGGTTTCCTGTATAAAATAAGATGTGGAAATATGTTAATTGCTCTTGTAACATCTAACATATGCATAGATATATCGGCATCTGAGGTATCCAAGTATGCGGAGAATTTTCGAACATCATGTAGCTGTGTTATAAAGACCATTGAACCTCGGGCTACTGCAACAATGGATGATCTTAAAACTGTTGTGCCAATGATCAATTCTCTTGAGGAAGAACAAAGCATACCTCCTTGGGATGATGAGCACATCCCAGAAGAAATTGTTAATATAAAACCAAATCCAGGGTAAACTTCTACTCTCTTTACACTACAGTAACTCTTACGTTATCTGCTAATAAATATAAGAACCCCGAACTATTAGGAATTCTGCAGCAATTTCTTTTGTTTTGTAGTCATATGTTCATCCTTTAAATTTTGTGAGTTCTCAAAAGCATTATTGTCAAACACAATGGTGTATTTATAGTACTTTTTGGCTTCTATGCATAATCTTGATTGGGTCTATTTGCTTCAAATCATATTTTGGATGCTTATTCCTCTGTCCACTTTTGAGGTACAATTTTCGTAAGGAAATAAAATTATCATTGATCTGTAACTCTTTCTATATGCACACAACAGTAACATTGTTTTGCTGCAGAAATATTTGCACTTGTTTCTTTTTCGATGGTCCCCTGTGAGGCTTATAAGATGACGAGTTTTTAGTCTTAATAACCAAATGCAGTTTAAAAGTCTTTTAAAGTTATCTACAAACGCCAATGATAATTACTTCTATACAACCGTTTTAAAACTCGTAAGTAAATCCATAAGTAATATTATTTGAAGTCTGAACATGGTCATTCTATCCGCTGTGTTCCAGGGGTCAAATCCTTGGAAACTGATGATGCTTTACTTTCTAAGAAAAATGGGATAAATTTAAATTTACCTATGGCATGCACAATTATCCATATTCAAATATTTAAATTCGATGAACTATGTTTAAGTATGCTTTTTGAAGCAATTCACTCTAACCAAGCCACACACACAGACCTCACTTCCTCTTCCCTCAAATAAGACTAGAGGGGGATCTGATAAATTAGGTTACAGAAAGGTTCCTATCAATGTCCATAATTACTTGCAACCATGAATATTGTTATCCTGTTTTGTCTTTGTTTTTAACTCGAGGTTGTCAATATTCTTATGATTGTCAAAGAATTTGCATTAGTCTCAATGACTTCCCCAAGGCATATGGGGTTCCAACTTTTATCAAATCATATACAATACTCACATAATTTACCTCTTTAGGGCAATGATTGAAGTTCTCATAGCATGCAGTTTACAAATCATATTTGTATCAGGTTCCAATACTCGGCGCCGATTGAAAAAAGGTTCCAATAATCTTTGAATACTTGCAGAGATTGGTCAACATTTCCTAAAAATATCCATACATTAGATATATACACATTATATATACCTGCATCTATTTTGAACTAAAAAATACGTATCCCAAATTTCTTGAACTCTTGTAGACACGTCTGAATGCTTTGAAATTTGAGATGTTTCTGCTTCTCAAAATTTGAGATGTTCTCTGTACTCTTTGAGTGTAATTGTTAGGAAAAACACAACTAGTGTTTCAAACATTTGCAATATTTCTTATATAGGGAAATGAGTGAAACTAGTAATAATTTGTTTTGAATTTGGTACCAACTTCTAGTCCATGCAACATAGCCATCACTTTCTCGCATGAATTATTATAATGAGTTGGAATGTTGATAAAATCATAACAATTGGTTATTTGTCATCATTATGTGTACCTATGGGATAGTGCAGCAGGTTGAATATATGATCTAAACCTTGCTCATATGTTTTGTTTCAGGGATATCGTGCAGCAGTTTGAATATTCAAATATTGGAGCTACTGAGCTAATTCTGTCAAATGGCATGAGAGTTTGCTATAAGTATACGGACTTTTTCGATGACCAGGTATAAGCTTGTGTGGGCAATATAGTAAAAATTTTGCATTTTGAATTTCCTGTGCATGGGTGAGATGGTTTATTGACACTATCTTATACTGACATAGAACACAGACCTAGAATTCAATTAGAAGTTTCACTAAAGAATTAAAGATAGAAGAGTGTAAATTCAAATTTTCAAATTAAATAAGAATTTGGCAGGAAATGTTAATGATATTACATTTTTGTATACATATACAGGAAATTCATTGTTTTGAGAAAGAGCTAATCTACAAAGAAGCATGTACTGCCAGTTTATGGCACAAACATTAACTGGAATCCCTATGCACTGGCTAGCATGTTGATACAGTAGATATTTAACCTAGTTTCTACCAAATTATTTATTTGTTTGCTTGTCGATTTAAATGAGTGAATATCCTCTAGCATCGGTCATATCATAATAGTAATTACTATTAACATTTTGTTTAAATAGGTTCTCTTCACAGGGTTCTCATATGGGGGTTTATCTGAACTGCCAGAAAATGAGTACTTCTCATGCTCAATGGGTTCAACCATCGCTGGAGAAATTGGTGTTTTTGGTTATAGACCATCAGTTCTAATGGATATGCTTGCTGGTAAGAGAGCTGAAGTTGGAACAAAGCTTGGAGCATATATGAGAACCTTTTCAGGTGACTGCTCACCTTCGGACCTGGAAACTGCCTTGCAGGTTCGTACTTTAGATAGCCTCTGTCCAGTATTCTGCTTTCTTTTCCACAAAGCACTTTTTAATGTATATATGTGGTGGGTTGCACAAAAGGATTTAGAATGTCACATTCTTCTATATTCTGCCAGCACATCAACAAGTGTCAAACTGGCATAATTGTTAGATTGCAAACACTTTGTACTGTCCAACTCTATTCGTTTCATGAGGACTGGAACTAGGCTGGGGGATTGAGGGGCCCAAATTCCAAGCCTTGAAATATCTCCTCACATTCTACTGTATGTTTTTGTGGGGTGTACTATGGACATACCTGTGCACGAGGCTCCCAGTTAGAGAAGGATCTAGGATAGGTAGTAGGTAGGGTGACTTGCTTCTGCTCTTTTGTGGAGAGACTGATTCCTGCGACTTGAACCTATTTTTTGGGATGTGTTATTACTAATGAAAAAGAAGTCACATAATATAATATTACTCAACCCAACAAAGCTTTAATCCCTTATGATGTAAGATTACTAGTGATAAATGTTACAGTGGCACTCTGAGATGTAACATGTATATAAGTATCTCCTCCTTGAAATCCCCAACTCTGCCTTCTCTTCTGCAATTCTCTTGCTCCTGTGTTGTTGGAAGCCTTTTTCCATTGATGCCTGCTGGTTTAGTACTACTATGAACTATAAGTTTTACCTTTTCTAAGTAAAAAGTCATTTTAGATTATGGTTGCTCCAAATCTTAGTCCTAAAAAGCTCCTCATTATAGGAACCTGTCTCCATTCCCTAAAAGGTTGTGGTTTAATTGGTGTGAAAGAAGTGAAAACACTTAAAACAAAAGGGCCAGGCCAGCGCACAAGGCTCCCTCAAATGCAAGGTCGATTAGATGTATGCAGCCTTACTCCCCTCCCCATGTGATAGGCTGTTTTTGTGTTTTGAATCCATGATGTTTGGGTTGCAATAGGGAAATGTTACTGTGGTGCCAACACCTGCCCTCTAATTAGGATTGCCTCAAAATACCATCCAGTGGATTGTGGAGATTTGTGAGACTACTAGCTGGAGTAATACTGGCTATGCTTCATTATGTGGTGGGCTAAAGGTTTTGTTGTAGGTTTGAGATTTAAAAAGGTGGAAGAAAGAATTGAAACATTATAGATGTGTAGAGATTTCTTTGATGTCTGAACTAATCTCTTATGGAGTTGATATGTATATATTTTTAGGCTGCTAGATGTCTCCATTTTCCAAGTTTTGAAGAGCCTCAACAGTTTGCTGGACCTTTCTCTTAACAAGTTCCTATCAAAGTGATGAGTATATAGATATCTTTGGGCTGCTGGATTTCTCCTCGCTCTGGTAGCACAGGGACTTAATAATTTTTCATTTTCCCACGGTTTCTGTATGGCACCACCCTATGTTTTTCAAATGTACAAGTGTATATTTCATATTTAGTTAACAAGGTGTCCAAGTCTCGTAGAGCATCCTATTGTCCCCTTGGAATGAAGTCTGTAGATTTAGAGAAGAGAAAGAATTAGGGTATGAGTTAGACCTCATCCCCTTTTATATAGATAATAATCAGTAATTATAGGAGTGCCACAAGGCATAAATTATGGGCCAGCCCATTACACCAATTACGGGAGAAAATCAAATAAGAATAAAATCACACAATGTTATTTCCTATTCTAACACTCTTCCTCAAGCTGGTGCGAAGATATCTCTCATGCCCAGTTTGTTGAGAATGCCATTAAATGATTTGCTCCCTAGTCCCTTGGTGAGAATATCTGCTTAGTTGGTCCCCGGTCTTCACAAAAGGAATACATATGGTGCCATTAGTGAGCTTTTTCTTGATGAAATGCCTATCAATCTCCACATTCTTAGTTTTATCATTTTGAACTGAATTATGAGCTATGTTGATTGCGGCTTTGTTGTCACAGTATAATCTCATGGAATCTGTTTGATGTAAACCCAAGTCTCCCAACAATAGTCTAATCCATAGCAACTCACATACACCTTGAGCCATAGCTCTGAAGTCTGCCTTAGCATTGGATCTAGCAACCACATTCTGTTTCTTACTTCGTCATGTGACTAGGTTGCCTCCAACAAATGTGCAATATCCCAAAGTTGATTGTCTGTCAGTGATTGATCTAGCCCAATCTGCATCAGTGAATGCCTCCACGCTGAGGGGTCCATGTTTTGAGAAATAGTGACCCTTTCTAGGAGAAGCCTTCAAGTATCTCAGAATTCTCATAACTGCCTCTAAGTGAAAATTTGTCGGAGCATGCATAAACTGGCTAACCATGCTCACTGCAATGGCAATGTCTGGATGTGAGTGAGATAAGTATATGAGCTTACCCATTAGCCTCTGGTATTCCCCTTGTCCACTGGATCTCCCTTTTGATCCTCACTTAGTTTCTGGCTTGGTTCTAGAGGTGTATCACGTGGTCTACTCCAAGCATTCCCGTTTCCTTTAGCAAGTCAAGTACATAATTCCTCTGGCACATGAAGATACCATCCTTGGACCGAGCTATTTCAATGCCCAAAAAATACTTCAAATAGCCTAAGTCTTTGATTTCAAACTCCTTGGCTAAGTATTCTTTCAAACGAGGAATCTCCTCAATATCATCTCCTGTCAGAACAATATTATCAACATAGACAATTAGATCTATGGTTTGAAAGGTTTGCTCAAGCTATGCTGAAATATGGGTTCAAGCAAAGTCAAGCTGATCACACCTTGTTTGTGCAACACTCCTCACATGGTAAAACCTTTCAAACCTTTTAGGAGACTGCTTTAGCCCATAAAGTGACTTTCGGAGCCTGCATACTTTATCATTGGACTTAGCATCTGCAAAATCAGGAGGAATATCCATATAGACTTCTTCTGCTAAGTCTCCACGAAGGAAGGCATTCTTCACATCAAATTGATGAAGTGACCAATCCAAATTTGCAACAAGAAAGAGTAAGATTCTCACAGAATTCATCTTAGCAACTGGTGCAAATGTCTCCTGGTAATCCACCTCATAAGTCTGAGCGAAACCCTTGACAACCAGTCTTGCTTTGTACTGTTCTATGGAACCATTGGCTTTGTGTTTTACCTTGTACACCCACTTACACTCAACTGGATTTTTGCCTCTAGGTAACTCCACTAACTCCCAAGTGCCACTCTTGCTGAGAACTCTCATCTCTTTCATCATGGCATGCTTCTATTCAGGAATAGAGAGAGTATCCTGAAAATTGGTAGGGAGACCCACAGAAGACACTTTAGACAGAAAGACTTATTAAACTAAGAGACATGATTACTAATAGGATGTTGAATACATGACTTAACTCCTTTCCTATTAGCAATGGGAACATCAAGATCTGAAAAATCAGGAATAAGAGCATTGGAATTAGAATTACCTGGACTCTCAGGAGAGAGGGTGACTTTGTATACTTATCCGGAGAAGAAGTTGGCAGTGGAGGAAGGAAAGTAGTCTCTTGCATCTAGGTGACTTGCTGTCTGTTCTTGTCTCTGATATAAACTTTGCTTGCTTTCTTTTCCATAACAACTACTGGCTTATCATTCTTTATTTGTTCAACCACTGGCGGAAGTGAAATAGGAATCTCTTCACACCAAGGCTCCCTCGGAAGGGATGACTGTGATACCGGGGAGGCCAAAAAGTAAGGCTGAAACTCAAAAAAGGTGACATCCATATAAACAAACTATTTGCGAGTGGGAGGATGATAATACTTATAGCCCTTTTTGGTGGCAGAATAATCCAGAAAAACACACTTAAGAGACCTAGAATCCAATTTACCACGAGTGGGTGAATGATTATGGACAAAGTAAACACAGCCAAAAGTCTTAGGAGAAATGGAGAACCCGGAAGGGTTAGACTCCGAACAAAACTTGAAGAGGTGTTTGTTTTTTAAGGACTTGGATATGAAGACAATTAATCAAATAAGCGACAGTGAGAACGGCTTCCCACCAATAGGAGCGAGGAACCCGCATCTCAAAGGATAGACAATGGGCGACATCAAGGAGATGGCAATTTTTGCGTTCTGCAACACTATTTTGTTGAGCGGTGTTAGTACATGAAGTCTTGTGAATAATGCCATGAGTGGCGAAGTAAGTGGTAAGACCAAAGTCAATATATTCCCTCCCATTATCAGAATGTAGAATTTTGACAACTGCCCCAAAATGAGTACAAATCAGTTTATGGAAGTTTTGAAGCACAGAAAATACCTCACTTTTATCTTTCATCAAATAGACCCAAGTGGCCCTGGAACAATCATCTATGAAGGTAACAAACCATTTTTGACCCATTAAAGACACAAAACGGGATGGACCCCATACATTAGAATGAATAAAAGAAAATGGAACTAAACTTTTATTAAGAGAAGGAGCGAAAGAAGCTTTATGTTGTTTTCCAAGTTGACAAGACTCACATTGAAAATCTGACACATTACTTTTCTCAAAAACAGAAGGAAATAAATGCTTAAGTAATAAAAAAAGGGATGTCCTAAGCGACGGTGCTACAGCCAAATGTCTTCCTTGGTAGATGGTAACTAAATAGATGAATGAGCTAGCTGGTCAGTCTGATCCAGAATGTATAGCTCATGTTCCTCTCTACCACTGCCAATTCTCTTCCTCGTGATAAGGTCCTGAAAAAGACAATGATCTGAAAAAAATATCATGCTACAATTTAAGTCATGGGTAATACGATTCAAAGATAACAGATTAACACTAAAATTGGGAACATGGAGGACAAAGGACAAATGAAGGGAAAATGTGACATGAATTAAACCTTTCTGTGACACAGACGACATAGTACCATCAGCAATACGCACTTTTTCCTAACTTGAGGGGGGGTTATACTCGGAAAATAAATTAGAGGAGCTAGACATATGTTCGGAAGCACCAGAGTCAATAATCTATGGTACAGGTGTATAAGATAGCAATGCACATGGAAAGGAAGCCAAGTTACCTGAAGTAATAAAGGAAGAAGAGGGTGCACCTGTAGCAGAAATGGAGGCTCAACGGTCTAGCAAGTGGTGAAGAGCAAACTCAAAATTCGAAGCAGATAATCCCGAAACACCAGCAGCATGAGAGACAATCGAAGATGAAGATGGTGGCTTAACAGTGTCTGAAAGATGTGCCCGAGTACCAGGACGGTCTCCTCGGCCTTTGGACTGACCAGTCCGACTCCCGCGAGTACCAGGACGGTTTCCTTTGCCACCAGAAGGAGTCCCATGCAACTTCCAACAAGTTTCTTGGGTGTGGTGAGGTCGACGGCAGTAGTGATAGTAAAGATTATCCTTCCCAGAGGAAGGAAAAAAACCACGAGACACATGGTCTCCATCTCAAGGGGGTGCATAAACCAAGGCCGAGCGATCAATACTAGCAGAAGAAAGCATTGCAGAACGGCGACTCTCCTCATTTTGCACAAAAGCAAAGGCCTCCTGGAAAGAAGGAAGCACATCCATACCAAGTACTTTGCTCCAAACCTTATCATAGTCCACATTTAGGCCTTCTAAGAACTTGAAGACCCGCTCCTACGCCACAAACTTCTGGTAACCCGCAGAATTAGTGGGACAAACAGGCTTGTAATCCTGAAGGTGATCAAGCCGTTTCCACCCATTGCTAAGAAAGGTAAAATACTGGAGGATAGTCAACTCACCTTGTACCGACCTTTTAATGGAGCGATCTAACTCGAAAGCTTGTGAGAAGTTCTCCTTCTGGGAGTAAGTAGTAGCCACGGCCTCCCAAATATCTTATGCAGTGTCCATAGAAAGATAGCCCTCTTCAATCTTCGGGACCATAGAATGGATCAACCAACTCATAATGAGGGAGTTGGTGATCTCCCATTGATCATAACTCGGGTCTGTAGTAGTAGGTGCTTATATCCTGCCATCCACATTTCTCATCTTCCCTTTGCTCTTCAAAAAGATAGTCAAACTCTGTGACCACGCTAGATAGTTCTGCCCATTGAATAGAGAGGTGGTGATTTTAAGACTAGGGTTGAGGGTATCAGTCATATTAGTAGAGATAATGAAACTCTCACTCTTAGGTGTTTGAGAAACAATGGACACACCGGGAAAGTCTGCCATTGATACCATACTAATGAACCCTTAAAAAAAAAACTAGTCTCAATCACAAACCCGCAAGATAATAGTGGAAGGAAAGACACAACGATTACAAAGAAAGCATAAAGAATTTAAAACTTTTTTTTTTTTGCTGCATTTTTATTTTTATGGTTTATTTATTTATTTTCCTTGTTATTTACAAAAGAGACACAGACAAAGAAGACGACAGAAAACAACTAAATAGAGAAGACGACAGGGAAAGACGAAGGAGAGAGCATAGCCGAAGTTAACTGGAGCACTGGTCTTGACCTAGAGGGCCTCCAGGGTTGTCGACAAGCCTAGAATGGTGGCCCAGTGTCACGACTCAAACCTGCCCCTATGGGTTTAGTACCGTAACCGGCCAGTAATCCGAGATTACTGAAGGCCTGCTTAACAGTAAAACAGTAATACAGAGCACAGGGGCTGGCGGAAGCCAAAACAGTAATTAAAAGATGTCCAATGAGCTGTGACATTCTGTATGCAAAAAGACTTTTCAAAACATGTTCACATTCAGAACAAAAACAGTATATACATACATCATTTACAGACATTCAGGTTAGGGACCAAATCCCTACCATAACAGTACAGTAACAGTCTATACAGTGTATACAAAACAAAGACAAAAAAAGGGGAATCTAAAACACCCCGAAGCAGCCTTAGCTTGGCAGCATTTGGAACCTCGCAGTGAGGTACATTGGTTGGCTTGACAAAAAGGGAGTTTAATTTTGCAATCTCCTCTTCAAGTCTTCTAAATTCAAGCAAGGTTTTCTAGTTGAACTCAATTTTCTTCTAAGTCTCTCTCTCTCTCTCTCTCGTTTGGCCTCTAAAGATGGAATGGATGATATAACAAACATGAATGAAGTAGTAAGGGATGGTCTGGACTCAAACCACTAAGTGACAAACTTGTAGATAAGTCCAACTTTTGTAATTTATCAATAAATAACCTAATTTAATCATACCAAATCATATTTCAATTAAATATACCATAAAATCACATTATTCTAATTAACACAAAGCATTAATCAATTTCAGATTCGGCTGCCGATAAGGCCTTCAATTTGCAGTTTAAAACATGAAACATGAACAGATCATTTAACAGTCAACAAATAGAAATGCATTTAAACTAATATACTAAATCAATCAGTTCAGAATTTCAGTCAATCAGTCAGTTAACATGCTTAATCATAGATTAGCACTAATCAGTGGTGAGGGTTATTACAGTCTCCCCTCCTTATAAAGAGTTGGTCCTCCAAACTCGAGTTACCTTCATTCTGGAAGAAAACAGGATTCAGTGGGAATAGTTCAGGATATCTCTTGATCATATCGTCTTCCCTTTCCCAAGTGGTATACACGCCACCATGGTTTTGCCAATCAACTTTCACTAACGGAATCTCTTTGTTCCTCAACTTCTTGATCCGTTTGTTCACAATCTGAATAGGCCGTTCTTCATAAGTGTAGTCGTCACTTAGCACTACACGGGTAGGCACAATCACATGGAAGGGATCCCGAAGGTAATCCCTTAACATTGAAATGTGGAACACGTTATGCATATGCTCCATTTCAGGAGGAAGTGCTACTTGATACGCCACCGGATTAATCTTTTCAATAATCTCATACGGTCCGACATATCTCGGCGCTAGCTTACCCTTGACTCCAAAACGAGTCTGGCCTTTCATCAGTGTCACTTTTACAAAAACATGATCACCTACTTCATACTCTCTGTCCCGCCTTCGGACATCCTCATAGCTTTTCTGTCGGCTTTGTGCGGTTTTCAGTCTCTGTTGGATTAGTTTCACCTTTTCTGTGGTTTCCTATACAATCTCGGGCCCAAGCAAAGGCCCATCTCCAACTTCTGCCCAGCAGATAGGAGATCGACATTTCCTGCCATATAAGGCCTCAAAAGGCGTCATACCAATACTCGGGTGAAAACTGTTGTTGTAGGCAAATGGCTTTTCCAATTTCCTTAGAAATCAAGAACACACATTCTCAGTAAATCCTCTAGAGTCAGGATGGTTCTTTCTGACTGACCATCTGTCTGAGGATGGTATGCACTACTTAGTCTCAGTTCAGTACCCAATGCTGTCTGCAAACTTCGCTAAAATCTCGATGTAAACTTCGAGTCCCTATCAGAAACAATGGACACAGGCACTCCATGCAATCTAACAATCTCATCAATATAGATTACAGCCAATTTGTCCGCATTATAAATTGTTTTGACAGGTAAGAAATGAGCAGATTTAGTCAGTCTATCAATAATAACCCAAATTGAATCCATACCTTTACTGGAGCGAGGTAAACCAACAATGAAATCCATAGTGATATGTTCCCATTTCCACTCCGGTATCGGTAAGGGTTGCAGTAAACCTGCGGGTCGTTGATGTTCGGCTTTGACTTGTTGGTAATGAAGACATTTCGACACAAAGTCAGCAATCTCTTTCTTCATTCCCGGCCACCAGAAAGTTAGTTTCAAGTCTTGGTACATTTTTGTATTTCCTGAATGGATAGACAGTTTTGAATTGTGGCCTTCTTGCAAAATTCTTCTTTTCAGTTCAGAATCACTCGGTACACACAATCTTCTCTAAAATTTCAACACATTATTCCCAAATTTGAAATCTGGCCTCGGTTTAGATTTCCGTTCGTCGATGATCTTTCTCAAGAAGTCATCCTGTTGCTGTTTCTCTTTAATCTCTTCAATCAGTGCTGGTTGAGTAGAAATAGCGGCTATTGTTCCACCTTGTTCACGCAAAACAATCTCAATTTCAAGTCTTTTAAGGTCACATAGCAATTCTTTCTGCCCGGTGAGTAAACATGTTAAATTTTCAATCGATTTCCGGCTGAGCGCATCAGCAACGGTGTTGGCTTTCCCTGGGTGATACAGAATTTGCAGATCGTAGTCTTTTATCAGTTCTAACCATCTCCGCTGCCTCATGTTCAGTTCTTTCTGTGTGAAGAAGTACTTCAAACTCTTGTGGTCTGCATACACCTCACATGTTGCCCCATAAAGGTAGTCACGCCAGATTTTCAGTGCAAATACTACTGCAGCAAGTTCCAAATCATGGGTTGGGTAGTTCTTTTCATACGGTCTCAGTTGTCGGGAAGCATACGCAACCACTTTCCCATTCTGCATTAAAACACACCCCAAACCCTTATGAGAAGCATCACTAAATATAGTATAACCATCCATACCTGAGGGGAGGGTAAGAATTGGTGCAGTCACCAATCGAGTCTTCAACTCTTGAAAGGCTGATTCTCTCTGATCGGTCCAGTCAAATGATATCCCATTTTGAGTCAACTGCGTCAGTGGTAGGGCAATTTTGGAGAAATCTTTGACAAACCTTCTGTAATACCCGGCTAAGCCTAGAAAACTTCGGATTTCGGTAACATTTGTCGGTTTAGGCCAACTCACTACTGTTTCAATTTTTTGCGGATCAACTGAAATTCCATCCTTACTGATCACATGTCCCAAAAACATAACATTGTCAAGCCAAAATTCACATTTAGTCAGTTTAGCATACAGTTTCGGTTCTCTTAGGGTCTGTAGGGCAATTCTCAAATGATGTTCATGTTCCTCCGTGCTTTTGGAATAAATTAAAATGTCATCTATGAATACAACAATAAAGTCATCGAGGAATGGTTTAAAAATTCGGTTCATAAGGTCCATAAATGCAGCTGGTGCATTAGTAACTTCGAAGGGCATAACAAGAAATTCGTAGTGTCCATACCTCCTTCGAAAGGCTGTCTTTTCAATGTCCCCTGTCTTGACTTTCAACTGGTGGTATCCAGATCTAAGGTCAATTTTGGAGAACACTTGGGCACCCTGTAACTGGTCAAACAAATCATCAATACGAGGCAATGGATATTTATTTTTCACTGTTACCTTGTTCAGTTCACGGTAGTCAATGCAGAGTCTCAATGAGCCGTCTTTCTTTTTCACAAATAAGACCGGTGCGCCCCACGGTGAAGTACTGGGCCTGATGAACTTCTTATCTAGCAGTTCTTGTAGCTGAACTTTCAACTCTTTCAATTCAGTCGGTGCCATTCTGTAAGGAGCTTTAGATACTGGCTGTGTACTCAGAATCACATCAACGGTGAACTCGATCTCTGTATCAATCAAATCTCCTGGCAAATCATCTGGAAAAACATCTAGGAATTCTCTGACTATAGGAATACTGTTCACATCAGTTTTAGCATCAGTAGATACAGTCAATACACAACACATATATCCTTTACACTCCTTTTTAATCAGTTTAAAAGCTTTCATGGATGAATCAGATACGGAGGAGGTACTACTCCAACTCCGTTAAACACAAATTCAGGCAGTCCAGGTGGACTTTAAACTACTTGTTTTGTTACACAGTCTATACTAGCATGATATTTTGTTAACCAGTCCATTCCCAATATCACATCAAAATGATCAATATTCAGAGGCAGTAAATCAATATACAGATGAACATCCCCAACAATAATTTCACCTGCAGGGTACATATAAGCACAAGTCATGGATCTCCCAACAGGTGAAGATACAGTTAACAGATAGTTCATGGGTTCCAGTGGTCTATTTAATTTGCGCGAAAAAGCATGCGATACATATGAATGTGTAAACCCTAAATCAATTAGAATATATGCATTTTGAGCACAAATTGAGAGTATACCTGACACAATGGTCTCGGTATTCTGTACGTCTCCCGGTACGAGTGCGAACACTCGGCCTTGTCTTGTAGGCTCTTTTCCAGTCGCTTTGGGGTTGGGTTTGGGTGGAGCAGTTGATGCTGCGGCGTTTGGTGCAGCTTTACTATTGCCCTGAGGAGCAGATGGGCAATCTTTGATCATGTGGCCCACCTTGCCACACCTGTAACAAGCACCAGATATTTTATAGCAAACCCCCTTATGTTTTTTACCACATTCAGAACAGGGCGGTATAGAAGCACTTCCCTGACTGGAACTGGTTGTTGACCCTGTATTCTGCTTTTTGTTCAATGAATTATTTCTGCCTTTCTTAAACTTGAAGCCTCGCCTCTTACCACGCCACTCGGTTCCCGGTGTTTCAGTCTGTTTCAGTGCCTCGATGTTCGACTCAGTTATTATTGCTCGGTCAAGAACATCCACATACTTAAGCAGTTTCAAAACATTAATTCTGTCAAGTATTTCCACATTAAGGCCACCTTCAAACTTCCTGGCCTTCTTGTAGTTAATGTCCATCATGTGTGGTGCATATCAAGTAAGTTTAGTAAACTTTGATTCATACTCTGCTACCGAAATGGTGCCTTGTTTCAGTTGTTCAAATTCAGTCACCTTTCGGTCCCTGACACACTGTGGGAAGTATTTCTCAAAGAAGGCTCCCTTAAACTGAGCCCAAGTCATAACAGTGTCGGTGTCACGGACAAGCATCCACCACCTTCTGACCTCTTCTTGTAAGGTTAAAGTATCCAGTAGCACTTTGTGTGCTTCAGAACACGGAAAGACTTCAAACAATTTCTCGGTCTCTAGGACCCATGCTTCGGCCTTTAAGGGTTCAAGGCCTCCCTGGAAGAATGGCAGTTTCATCTTGCTAAACTTCTGTGTCAGAGCTATTATATCATCATTAATATTCTGTTCCGGTTGAACTGGAGGAGGTGGGGGCTGTTGGTTCTGTTGTTGTAGCCTCAAGGCCTCCGTCAACATTTTAACTGTTCTTTCTAGCCTTGCCATTCTGGCCTCAGATGATTCAGTTCCATCAGTAGTTCTCGCATTCTCCATTTCACTATAGGCAATTATGGCAATTATAAACATAGACAGTTGCATACTTAACATATTAACACATTAGTACGTATATTTATGTCATGGCAATACACACTTATCAATGCTCATGCAATGTCCTATTCACTTTTCTAGGACATCCTATAGCTCATTTGGATACGTGTGTGCGGTATAACTCGTGGTTTAGTATCGCTCTGATACCATTCTGTCACGGCCCAAACCCGCCCCTATGGGTTTAGCACCGTAACCAGCTAGTAATCCGAGATTACCGAAGGCCTGCTTAATAGTAATACAGAGTACAGGGGCTGGCGGAAGCCAAAACAGTAATTAAAAGATGTCCAATGAGCTGTGACATTCTGTATGCAAAAAGATTTTTCAAAACATGTTCACATTCAGAACAAAAACAGTATATACATACATCATTTACAGGCATTCAGGTTAGGGACCAAATCCCTACCATAACAGTACAGTAACAGTCTATACAGTCTATACAAAACAGAGACAAAAAAGGAGAAATCTAAAACACCCCAAAGCAGCCTTAGCTTGGCAGCACTTGGAACCTCGCAGTGAGGTACGTTGGTTGGCTTGACAAAAATGGAGTTTAATTTTGCAATCTCCTCTTCAAGTCTTCTAAATTCAAGCAAGGTTTTCTAGTTGAACTCAATTTTCTTCCATGTCTCTCTCTCTCTCTCGTTTGGCCTCTAAAGATGAAATGGATGATATAACAAACATGAATGAAGTAGTAAGGGATGGTCTGGAGTCAAACCACTAAGTGGCAAACTTGTAGATAAGTCCAACTTTTGTAATTTATCAATAAATAACCTAATTTAATTATACCAAATCATATTTCAATTAAATATACCATAAAATCACATTATTCTAATTAACACAAAGCATTAATCAATTTCTGATTCGGCCGCCGATAAGGCCTTCAATTTGCAGTTTAAAACATAAAACATGAATAGATCATTTAACGGTCAACAGATAGAAATGCATTTAAACTAATACACTAAATCAATCAGTTCAGAATTTCAGTCAATCAGTCAGTTAACATGCTTAATCATAGATTAGCACTAATCAGTGATGAGGGTTGTATTACCCAGGGCTGTCGACAAACCTAGAAGGGAACAACGAGGGCTTCGATTATTGTGGGTGAGGAGGCCGACTGACCTTCTGAAGCAGAGAAGGCTTCAGTTGCCCTGGGTGAGGAGGCTGACTGGCCTTCTGAAGCAGAGAAGACTTCGGCTGGCCCAGAGGAACCTTCAACTGGCCTGGGTAGAAGCCGACGGGCCTTCTGTTGCCCTGGGTGAGGACCGATTGCCCTGGGATACTTGGAGGTGACCTTTGGTTGGTGCAAAGGTTCTCCTATTGTGGCTCTGATACCATGTAGATTTAGAGAAGAGAAAGAATTAGGGTATGAGTTAGACCTCATCTCCTTTTATATAGATAGTAATCAGTAATTACAAGAGTGCCACAAGGCATAAATTATGGGCCAGCCCATTACACCAATTACAGGAGAAAATCAAATAAGAATAAAATCACACAATATAAACAAAGTCTGCCTGTCCCACATGCACTGAGTTACTACAGGAAGAATTCCATGGGATGACCCAAAAGAGATGATTTGGAATCAGCACCTCCACTTTGTGAGGCAGTAGCTTATCGTGGCTGTCTTGTGTATCCTTGAGTTTGATATGGACATAATGGGTATGTTTGGTTTGTGTTTGAGAGATGTGTTTTAGAGATAAAAAGTACGAAAACATGTTTGGTTTGATTTTTTTTAAAAGATGTTTTGGAAAATTATTTTGAGATAGAGTTTTGAAAAAAGTGATTGATTTGATGTGTGTGAGAGAGAGATTTGTTTGGAAAACTTGTTTGGTTTACAAGTTTTGGGAAATTTTTTTGGAAAAATTTGTTTGGTTTGGTTATTTTTGAAAACTTATTTGTAGAGAAAATTTCCCAAATTCTTTTCAGAAAATCAAACCAAACAAGCCCAATATTATCATAGAATACGATGGTGCTGGATGGTTAAGGAATATATAATCTATGCAAACTTACATTTTTAATGGTGATAGTAGGATGCAGTTAGTATATATCCGTAAGGGAAGAAACTCATATATGATATGTAGTGAGATGCTTTAGTTTCTCTTTTTAATTGCATTAAACTATGTTTGCTTGTGTTTCTTGTTCTATTGGTTTGTCTTTGGTCCAGTTAAGTCATTTGGCTAGCAGATCACAGTCAAAACATGTATGAATTTTGTTAACCTTTTGCAGGGGCGACTCCAGCTTGTAGGTGATGGGGTCCCCTTCCCCCATCAACTTGTCAAACACTGTTAAAAAAAAATTATTTATATTATAAATGTTATAATTTAACCTCAATAGAACACTAAGGGATCACATCATATAGTTTGACATCAATAAATGAATAATTTCTTGATTACATATATACATGAAAATGTGTTTGACATTATTAACAATGAAGTTATTATGCAACAATTTCTAAAAAATAAAACCTCATTAAATGCAACCGTAAAAGTTTATATACTTTTCTGTTAAGACAAAATAGCATAATATTTTTGCAGTTTATTCTACTTAAAGTTTGAGAAGTTTAAGACATTGTTTGAGGTTTAGCTTTTTAAATAATTTTTTGGCTTTTTGGATGTTTTATAAAGTGAAAAAGTCGATGTATTTGATAATGACTTTTCTATTTGTATGAAAAAACATAACTGGTATGTATGACTTACTTTTTTTAGGAGTTTTTAGCTTTTTGTTTTTGGATTTTTTTTGGTACTTATTATTTTTTTTAAATAAACCTTTTGGCTTTTTCTAGCCTAAAAGTCAAAGTTTTCAAACAAGGTCTAAATGTTGTTTAGTTTAAAAGTTCTTTATTATTATTTTTTTTTTTTTGAAAGAATTTGTGGAACTTGAGCATGCATAGTGACCCCATCTCTAAAAATTTCTGGAGTTGCGACTGACCTTTTGATTTTTTCTTTCTGGCAGCTAGTTTATCAGCTATTTACAACAGATGTAGAACCAAGGGAAGAAGACATCAAGATAGTGATGCAAATGGCAGAAGAAGCCGTCCGTGCTCAAGAGAGAGATCCTTACACTGCATTTGCAAACCGAGTGAGGGAGCTCAATTATGGAAACTCCTATTTTTTTAGGGTATGATTGACCTTCTGATTTAAATTATCATATTTTTTTGATGGATTTGTCCTGCTTATGATTTAATGGTAATTTCTTCTTATGCAGCCAATTAGAATTGGTGACCTTAAAAAAGTTGATCCGTTTAAGGCTTGTGAATACTTCAACAATTGTTTTAAGGATCCCTCGACTTTTACAGTTGTGATTGTTGGGAATATTGATCCTGCTATTGCATGCCCCTTAATTTTGCAGTATTTGGTAAGTCATCAAAGCTGGCTAGGCCAAGCGTCTTCTAGTATTCATTGTTCTTTTTTGTTTTGTTTTTGCTGGGCTTCTAGTATTTATTGTTAAATGGATTTGTGATTCATCATGATGTAGGGTGGAATTCCAAGACCTCTTGAACCCGTTTTCCATTTCAGCCGTGATGATCTCAAAGGCTTGCCTTTCACTTTTCCTTCGACCATAATTAGGTAGGTCTGCCTTTGATTTTTATTTTATTTATGTTAGTGCTAAATCAGGGGTGACCATTGGTTCAGTTATAAAACCTTGGCCTAATAACCTTGAGGTTACGGATTCAAGTCTCGGGGCAACCACTTTGTGCACAATGCCAAAGGTTAGGTGTGTACCCAATCTTTCCCCTCCCAAACACACATTAATGTGTACTAATTGAGCGTTGTTTTTTTTATGCTAAATCAATGTTTCAAAATTTTCACAATTGTTGGAATGGTAGATAGCGAGTATGAGATTAATTCGTTGGACCTATTGATTTGTTGTGATTTGCACTGGCTTAAACTTTAAACTTTAAACTTTAATACAATGACTTGAGGAAACAACCATTAATATTTTTCACAGATGGAGGTTGTGAAACCATTAGTATGTACTCCACTGGCTATGCTTACTCCTGGAGGAGCTGACTTGGAAATGGTGGTCTTCAGAATCTTTGGGGCTTTGACTATGTTAAATGATGATGTTGGGTTGAAGGATGGGTCTGGGTGAAGGGGTAAGTAGATTAGGTAGGGGATCTAAGCTCGTAGTGGTGAAAAGGTTAAGGTATTGGCTATTGCGATGAATATGGGAGATGGAACAGGGAGGATGAAACCTGTTAGGAGAACTGGAGTTAGAAGTGAGAAATAAATTAGTTGAAGCCAATATTGTAGCTGGTGCTTCAGGAAGAGAAAGGCACTGTCAAGAGGAGGAGATAGAGCAGGTGATGGGGACCAAGGAAGGGAAAGAATGAAGACATATGTGAGGCGCAAGAGGGTCCAACTGGAAGATTAGTTTTTTCGGCAAAATTCACTTTCATGTTTGCATAACCCCCCTGGTCATTTGGAAATAAGCACCTAACCCTTGTGTTTGCGGTCTAAAGTGCACCATCAGGCCCGTTAACAGCTTAACCGAAAAGACTAAATTACCCTTGTACATAAGTAACTCATTGTCCAAACCACATACATTTTTGTCATTTTTAGGGAGGCAAAATTCACTTTAACCCCGTGCTGTACTCTATGTGCAGTTTATTCCTAATATTTGGAAATGAGCACATAACCCCCTTATATCCTGTCACGTGTTTTACACTTGTCATCTTGGACGGAATGCCTGATGGTGCACTTTAGTCCACAATGGGGGGTAGGAGTGAGCAATGGATATATCGATCCGCCAAAACCGACCGAACCGAACCGGACCGGACCGATCCGATCCGATCCGCTGCATTTTGGACGGATGCGTGATGACGAGCGGACGGTTGTGGATTGATTTTCTTCAATCCGCCAATCTGGCGGACGGATGGCGGATTTGAGATTTCTTTGGCCGCAATTGAACCGTCAAACCGCGAGCACCTCTAGTAATTTATAATGTTAGAATATAATATGTAAAATGTTGCTTTAATAATTAGGTTAGTATAATAATTAGTATGCTTTAATAATGTACCTTTAATAATGTTGTTTGGTTTGTGCTTCTACTTTCGGTTTGTAATTGTTCTCCCTCTCCTCTATAAAGGAGAGAGCTCAACACAACAATATACATCGATCAATAATACATCATTCATTCTCTATACAATTCTCTTTATACATTGAATTTTAACATGGTATCAGAGCAGGTTTAGAATCTACTATTTTCGCTTCTCCGGCGGGCGGCAACCTCACCTTAGCCGCCCGCCGGACCTCAACCTAGTCTGCTTGTTTTTCTACACATACCTTCTTCCATAATTAAGCTCTTCTCTGCCTTTACAATGGCTGCCAACGAAGACCAAGCTTTTCCAGACCCATCCTCCACACAGACCAGCTCATATACACAAGAGATGCTTGATATCTCTCTCTGCACCTGGTCTCTCTATCTCTGGCATGAACTGGTTCGGAGATGAAGAGATCACACGCATACACACATGCATCTGCTCTCGGGCTCTCTCTCTCTCTCTTTCTCCCACGAGCGTGAGGAGAAGAATCAAGAACCATCACCGTTGCGGCTGCACAGCCATGCCACCGCTGCCTATAGCTGTGACCACAACGACTGCCCACCACAACCCTTCCCCGACCCACCGACGCAATCCCATCTCGCCCCCGCAATCGCCATTGCCGCAGCCACTGGAGCCGTCCAACCCAACCCCAATCGAATCCGGTGAGGAAAGGAGGCACAACTATTCACTCAATTCTTTTTTGGATCATTTTTTATAAGGAACTGTTGTTATTTGAGCAACTCCAATAGCTCATATTTCTTGCATTGCATTGTTGTGCCGAAAGAGCGAAATTTGGGGACTGGTCAGTGTCGCTCTACACATCTCCACTGCTGGAGAATATATTGAATACAGGGAAAGGAAATTGGAGGAAAAGCTGGATGTGGGTGGTGGCAATAATCGAGTGGTTTCTGACAAAAAAAAAAAAAAAAAAAAGCGGCTCGGGCTTGGTGTGCCTCAAAAGGGACTATTCCCAACACCACCCTTCTTTTATTTCCACATACAACCCTCTCTCCACTCATTCCTTTTATTATTTTTATGCACACACTCAGCATCCACAACCATAAACCCAAAACCATGGGCTTCCACCCACTCAATTTCTTTATTTTATTTTTTTCTTTTACTTCCTTTGCCACCACTCACCCATGTGACCCACGATGCTCAATTCTCCAACCTATATTTTTTCTTTTTCATTACACTCGTGTTCCCCACTTTCTTTATTATATTTATATTTATATATATATATATATCTCTTTTTATTATATTATATTAAAAAAAAAAAAAAAAAAAATCATCATCTCTCCTCCGTTTGATTTCCAACTCCATTATTTTTATTTATTTTCTCCAAACCACTTTCCTTATTTCCCCCATCTTTCATTTTTGATTTCACATATATTTTTGTTATTTTTTCTTTCACATTATTTTTAATCTTTTTCCAATTCCTTTCATACCATATAACTTTGCACACCAAACCATATTTTATTCATCTCAGGGATCCACCCTGATCGCAATTTTACACACAAAAAAAAAAAAAAAAAAACAAAACAAACAAACAAAACAACGAAAAAAAAAAAAAACAAAAAAAAAAACAACAGCTTTGTTTCTTTTCTGCAGCCGGCTACCAACCGACCTCACTTCTTCGCCTATTCCGCCGGTCTTTTCTTCTTGCCTCCGTCCTGGGCGGCCTTTGACGATGTTACCTCTGTGTTTCCCACTCCACTAGGCACGATCACTCCACCCTGCTCCTCCACTACAGCATACGGTGGACCTCCAAATCGGAACATCACGGTGGCCTTCCGCTTCAGCTCCTTATTTTCCGCCTTTAACACACTTATCTCTGCTCGCGCATCCTTATACATGCGCTGGAGCAGAGCCAGTTGGGCGTTTAACTGCTGCACCTCATTTGTCCTACTCTGCAGCCGGTGCGACAGGTTTGTGACCGCCGTCATGGTCTCCACACATGACTTCAAAGTATACTGATTGGCCTCAATATCAGTTTGCACCGCCATTTTTTGCTCCACCGACCGCATCGGAAAGTTCAACGGAGCAAAACCAGAGGCGCTTGGTTGAGGTTCACTGGCCACCGCACCAGTTATCTCTCTTGTTGACTCGTTGAGGTCGGGAAAGAGAGTGAGCAGACCACGGGACGAAGAGGCCATATTCTGGGTAGCTGTACGGGACGAAGAGGCCATGTTATGGGTTGTTGAGTGTTTCAGAGAAGGGTTGGTTACAGAGTATTACAGAGTATCTCTCTCAAGACAACGAAGAGTTTCTCAGAGGTTTTTTAGCCAGTTTTTTGTCTTAGCCTCTGCCTCAGCCTCCGCATCCGTCTTGGTTAAATAGCCAAGGTAGACACGCGCATCGCGCGCCACTTGACGCCAGACGACAAAACGGGCGCGCAAGCCAATGTGGTGATGCGTCTCGCCATCATGTCCGGCACATCTTTTTATGACTTGGGCTCGCCTTTTTGATGGCACGCCTTTTTATGGATTGGGCATGCCTTTTGATGGCACGCCTTTTGAAAGATTGGGCACACCTTTTGAGGGTGCGACTTTTTAAGGGTCCGACAAGACTCTGTAAACTGTCCCGACATTGATTCCGGTTAGATCCTTCATGGGTCCGACAAGACTCTGTAAACTGTCCCGACATTGATTCCGGTTAGCTCCTTCATGGGTCCGACAAGACTATGTAAACTGTCCCGACGTTGATTCCGGTTAGCTTTTACATGGGTCCGGCAAGACTCCGTAAACTGTCCCGACATTGATTCCGGTTAGCTTTTACATGGGTCCGGCAAGACTCTGTAAACTGTCCCGACATTGATTTCGGTTAGCTCCTTCATGGGTCCGACAAGACTCTGTAAACTGTCCCGACATTGATTCAGGTTAGTTTGTACAAGGGTCCAGCAAGACTTCGTAAACTGTCACAACAACTGTCACAACATTGTCTGCTACAACGGTCCGACATGACCCCATAAACTGTCTTCTACATCGGTCTGCCATAACCATACAGTCTTCTACAACGGTCTGACACGACCATACAGCGTCTCCTATCCATTTTTTTATTTTATTTTTCTGTTTTGTTACTCTCTCCAAACTCAAGTTGGTTGGTTCCTATCCTCCTTGAGTTTGAGGGGGGCTGTTAGAATATAATATGTAAAATGTTGCTTTAATAATTAGGTTAGTATAATAATTAGTATGCTTTAATAATGTACCTTTAATAATGTTGTTTGGTTTGTGCTTCTACTTTCGGTTTGTAATTGTTCTCCCTCTCCTCTATAAAGGAGAGAGCTCAACACAACAATATACATCGATCAATAATACATCATTCATTCTCTATACAATTCTCTTTATACATTGAATTTTAACATATAAGACTTTGTATTTTCAGTTTGTTTAAATATTATGTTTGTGTTTTCAATTAAAAAAGAGTTTACATATTCTGTTGAACAAAAGTTTTCAACGTGAATACCTTTTTTGAATTGAAAAAAATAAAGTATTATTTATCTATATTTTTTGGTTTTTAAATTTATCTCTAAAAATAATAAATAGAAAATATGATATATGCTGATTGATTTTTGTTTTCAAAAACAGATATAGACGTAACAATACAGAGACATACAATCTCTACTACTGCTCTGTTCATAGTTTTGGTGGTTTGAATTATTTTTATATTTTAAGAACCACAGATTGTAATACTTTATGTAGAAGAGGCATGCTGTGATTGTAGTATGTGGATGAGGCATGCAGTGATTGTGATATTTTAAAGTTTCAAACTTTCTTGCATTTGATGAGGCATGCAGTGATTTAAATATTTTTTTAAGTCATTGATTGTAATACTTTCTTCTCTTTTTTTTTTTGTTGAGGAAATGCACAAGTTGAATTGTGTTGAAAATTTATAAAATTTTAAACTGCCAAACTGATTCGCATCCATCCGTCAAACCGCAAATCAGCTCAATCCACATCTGCCGGATTGGCGGATGGATGCGGATTGATTTTCTTCAATTCGCCAATCTGGCGGACGGATGACGGATTGGAGATTCCGTAGCCGCAACCGACTCGCGCCCACCCCTAATAGGGGGTTATGTGCGTATTTCCAAATGATGGGTAAAATGCACATCGTGTAAACCACGTGAGGGTAAAGTGAAGTTTGCCCTAGTTTTTTTTTAGGAGATTTAGTTTTTAACATTTTGTTTACATTCATGGTTGTATGGGCATTGTGTAAGGAAAGACTTATGTTTTTCTTGATGAATATTGATTGAGATTTTCTGAAACCCTAGTTTGCTTCTTTGTCTTCTCATGTTCTACGCCAGGAGGTGAGGTCAGAACTTTAATGGAGTGCAACCTAACTGGTACGCTAGACCATTTTAAATTGGGAGAAAAGATTGACGTGTCACAGTGAGTAATGAAAATGATTAGTGGTCTAAGTTTCTCAGGTTCCCAGTTGATGGATTTGAGGATCTGGCCTTCGAAGTTGTTGATGACAATGAAAGCAAAAACAAGACTAGAGAGGGATGGTTTGATTGCAAAGTGGAATCGGGGTAGCAAAGCTAGATGTGGAAGGGAGTTAAAAAATTTGCTTAGTTTCATCAATTATGGTGGTAGATAAAAAGGGGTTGGAGTGGGGGGAGGTAGAGGAGGCGATCGATGTTGGGTGCCCTTGGTTTTTGATAGAATCTTGGATAGGCTAGCTGCTAGCTTTTTATTGTCTTTCCGGTCTTTTCGATGTTCTGAGCTGCTGTAGTGTGTGTGTGTATGTTTTTATTACTTGGATGGCACTTCTAATTTAAATTTTGTTTTATTAAAAAAAAAGTATATAGCACACATGAGTAGTCTTTATGTTGTAATGAGATGCCCATTTGATGCCCTACATCTGTTTGTAGAGAAGTTGTTCGCAGCCCCATGGTGGAAGCACAGTGTTCGGTCCAGTTATGCTTTCCTGTTGAACTAAAGAATGAAAACATGGTATTTGGATTTGTTTTGTTTTTTTTTTTTGTTTTTTTGCTCCTCTATTGAGAACTCACAGGTCATGATGGTTCATCAGTAGTCTTTTACGACTTTCTTTTCTTTAGTGATGATTTTGTCCTTTATTTATTTATTTATTTTTGATACGTGTGATAGATGGAAGACATTCAATTTGTTGGGTTTTTGAGCAAACTCCTGGAAACAAAAATACTGCAGGTTCTCCGCTTCAAGCATGGCCAGGTGTGTATGCTTGTTTTTTGTATATTCTCTTATATTATTTGATTTGCTATTTGGTCTAATTCTTCACTGCATATATTTCCATCCTAGATATACTCTGCTGGCGTTTCTGTATTCCTTGGTGGTAATAAGCCTTCAAGAGTTGATAATGTTCGTGGGGATATTAGTGTTAATTTCTCTTGTGATCCAGATATATCCACAACACTGGTATGTTCACTATAGTTGTGCAATTTTTTAATTTTTTTAGCAGTTGAATGGCTAATTAACTTAATTGTGCAATGTTTCTTGCAGGTTGATCTGGCTTTGGAAGAAATATTACGTCTCCAGGAGGAAGGACCTACAGATGAAGATGTTTTAACTATCCTTGAAATTGAGCAAAGGGCCCATGAAAATGGATTGCAGGTAAGTTCCACGCCTTTAGTTTCTCCCTCCATCATCCAATAATTTCTTACTTCCCTTTTTTGGTTGTACAAAATGAATGTCCACAATGAAAAAGTCAAATTAGTTATTCTTTACTTTCCTATATTACCCTTATGATAACATATATTACAACTGCCATAAAAACTATACAATAATTATTTATCAACTTTGTTCAGGGCAATTTTGGAAGAGTAATGCCAAAAAATAAAGGGACTTACATATTTTATTGCTTTCTTAAATTTTAGTGTCTTTTAATCAAACACGGCACTCATTTTGGACCGAGTAGCACATTCATTTTCTATTTAATTTCCAGAATCAGATGAAGAGAAGGGGGAAGTTATATGCATCGTGTGTCAAACCTCACATATTTATATTTTTGTAATAATCCAAAATTTCACTGCATTTTCCTTATGCATCCAAACAAAGGACTAACATTTTAAATGTGGTAATAAATGAATGTTACCATATATAGTTGGCACTCTAAGAGGTCCAGATGCGCAAATTGTACCCATGCAAAACTGATAAAAATGCTAAAATTCATCATGTGCATTAAAAAAAATTAAGGTCTAAAATATAATTAAATGAAAGCTGCCCCTAACCACTTTTCATTTTCCATCAAACATTGCTTGCTGAGGTTTCTGATACCACATCATAGCTCCTGCCCCATCCTCTGTGTTTAATGACTTCTATAGAAGTAAGTAGCAGCCTCAGTTTTTATAGTAATTCGAATGGTGCTAATTGTAGTGCTAGTGCTTATACATATACAGGTGGCAACCAAAAGCCTTGAACAACCGAATTTTTCCAAAAAGAAAAAAAAGGATAAGGGGAACCAACAAAAGGTGAGGGGGGAACAAGTAGAAGGAAGAGGAGAACTGAGTTGAGGGGAGAGGGGGAGTGGAGTTTTGGTGAGTGGGAATTTAGAGGGACAACTAAAGCTCATTATCGTACTTATTTTTCTTGAGAGTGCTGAGTAGCTAATAAGCATTTTTGTTTGATTCATGTAGTGGTGCATTGTTACTTTACTCATCCCAATCTCATTCTCTACCCATTTATTCCAAATTCCAATTCATATGCTCTTTCAGGAGAACTACTACTGGCTGGATAGGATTTTACGTAGCTACCAATCAAGGATCTATTTTGGTGATGTTGGCACATCTTTTGAGGTTAGTTACTGTGGTTTTTGCATTTCTACTGCCTTACATTGCAGTCTGCTTCCTGTTAGTTACCCCTGTTAATTGAATATTCAATTTCCATGCTAACGATTCTGTTGCTGTCAAGCTCATCCATAATGTTGCCTTGCAATGTATAACACTGTCACACATATGCATGGGTATAAAAACCTGTTGAGAAATGGGCTTTTTGTACAATTAAATGTTCTTCTTGATAATATGAATATTATCAAACAAGCAAGGACATAGGGGTATGATGAGTGGTTCTCTCTTAGAATAAACATCCAAGATATGTGTCTGACCCTGGCCTGGTTACAACTACAAAACTGACATGGGACACAGTTAACTTAAATTATACAAAAAAAAAAAAAAAAAGATTCATGTACCCAACCCACTTGATTGGACACATGGCTTTGTCTGGTTTGGTTTGACCATGCAACATAGTCAAGCAGTTTTCTTTGTTATGTTCTGTAGGCTGCTTTTCCTATTATCAGAAATGTGAAAATAAAGCCATCTAAACTGTACCTATATTCCCATCCATTTTTATTGGCTTACATAGGTTTAGCAAAGTTCAATCTTTGTGAAGCAAATTTTCCACTATTATTTGATAATCATTGTGGTGCAGGTTCAAGAAGAGGGTCGTTCCAAAGTTAGAAAGACTCTGACACCATTAACAGCTCAGTTGGCATTACGAAGGATACTGCCTTTTTCTTGCAAAAAACAGTATACTGTAGTGATTCTGATGCCTCAGAGATCTTGTTTTAAGAAGTTAAAGCTATTCATCCACTCAGCGCCAAACCGTTATAGTAGAGATGCAAAGGTAAGTCCTATGCTCTTTTTTTTTTCTTTTTTTTTACCCTGAGTACATTGGATGGAGGGAGAGGAGAATCGATCTTGTTATCTCATTGACAAGATGCACATGCTTTGGCCACTGGGCTAACCCCCGTCATATGTGTATTCTGACATTGTTGTGCACCTAGCACATGTGTCAGCAAATTGCATTTTCTGTTTGCCATGTGCAGTGAAGAAATTCCGACAGTTCTTGAGAGCCCACATTATAATGCTCTATTTTTTCTTCTTTTATTTGTCTTTTTCTATTTCTAATTTTGTTTTGTGATCCACGACCTGGTTCTTATTTGCATGCACTTTATGTAGTTCACATCATTTATATTTTGAATGTTGTTAAATATCATTCCAGAGCTCCTCGTGATTACATTTATATCTTCACTGCACATGATTAGTTTTTTTATTCCTCCTCTTTCTTCCCTTTTAACAATTCCCAGAAAATCTGCAAATGTCTAACACCTTTGTTTCTGTGTCTGTGGCAGATTTTAGCAGGCATGGCCGGCCTGACTGTTTTGGTTCTCAGTTTGTGGAGATATTCACGCAGTTCGCTGAAACCTTAAGGGTGTGTTTGTTTAGCACAAGATCGTTATTTGGAAGATTGGAGATTTTCAACAAGAACAGGGATATACATTCTTTCTTCATTACCAAAATATTGGAGGTACATATCAATTCGATGAGTTAAATCCCCAAGTAATGACATCCCCGTTCTCATATGTGGACAGAGCGTGAAGACTTGAAATTTGAGTGGCCAACCAATTTGCGTGAGGCTAAACCATGTACGATGAGTCTTTTTAATTCATTGATAACACGAACAATGTCCATAGATTGTCTTATCTTTCACGAGATTTAGAGAGTGAGGTCTCCATAGTAGTCAAATAGAACATTTAGTAGTATGGCATGACTGACCTAGATTTTGATGTTGAACTCTCGTCATATGTAATATTTCGTCTTGTTATAATGAAATTTATTGCGTTTTAAGCGTAAAACGAGTGTGTTTACTCTTCGTGCTGTTAAGGTTTGTTTGTAAATCGCTTTTTGTGCTCTTGAGATGACCTTTGTTTTTTTCTTCTTCCTTTCGATCCCTCCTTGTTATGGGGTGTAATGGCACACCCTTATTGATTTGGTTTGTTGTTTTTTACTCATTAAGTCTACTCACAGTTTGAATTCAACTCAACAAAACTGTGTTTGGATTTTGAATTGTTTGGATGCTATTCGTGTGAATCTTCTTCTTTTTCGTTGTTCTGCTCTGTTAATTGATCAATGCCGCTTGATTGGCATCTTCTCATCTCATCACCAAGAGACTCGGGTTGGGCTACATCATGGACTTGTAAATGTCGTGTATAGGGAGACCTTAAAGATTATAAATCTGTGGAAAAAAAAACAGAAAGTAAATTACACCTACATTTCAAGAGAAATTTAAGTGCATCCAACATTGTCAATTTTTTCACAATTCTCGCATCGCTTAAAGAATAGAGCGTAAATAAATTATCCAGTTCAGCAAGAGGCTTAAAAATATAGAATGACCCAACTCCAAATGTTCAAATTTAGACCAACAAAATACAATAATAACTTCACTAGTAATAAGGTTGGACATTGAGGGAGACCAAAGGGACTAGCTAGTTTATAAAAGTTACTTGGCGCAGAGGTGAGATTGACAATTTTGTATTGAATCATGGGGAATAGTAAAAGGACTTGACATTTGATGATTGGTAGGGGTATTGTCAGGTGATTTCTTGAAAGTATTGTGGGATTAGTGAAGGAGATGACATGAGTTCGTATTGAGTCATGAAAAATAACAAAAAAGCATCACATTTGATGATTGGTAGGGGCATTGCCTAGTAATACCCTGAACTACTTAATAATTTTTCAGTTTATAGTGTTTCATTCTCCGGAATCCTTTCTCTCTATTCCTAGACTAGATAGTTTCTATAGGCCTTGCTTGGATTTAGAATTCTAGGAAAAATTGATAAAATCAAACCAATCATATAAAATGATTTTAAAATAATTTACACTGATACCGATCAAAATATAACAGTTAAATCCTTCTTATATTAGTAATATTTTGGGTATATTAGAAAACAAATGACTAATACTATACATTTTGTAATAAAAATTAAGAGAAGAGACATTTATAGAGTATCTTCTGTTATCTCTCTTCATTTATTCCCGATATGAGATTCTATAAATTTTTATAAAACCGTTAATATCTTCTATGTATCCTTTATTTACAATAAATCAAAAAACAAACAAAACCAAATACTAAGAGTATCACCGTCAAACTAGTTATTTTCATATTTTAGCTAAAATAATGAGTAAATCACTAAATTTCACCTCTATCAAACTATCAAGTTAGTCATTTTAGTTTTGATGATTTTAGCTCAACAAATGTAACCGGTGGTTTTACCTAGTCAAATATTTAAAAAATAGTACTTTTTATATTTTAAAATGAATTATGTTCATACAAAAAATAATTCTAAATTAAAATGAATAAAAATAATATTTAAATAATAATAAAAAAAGAATAAAGAGCTTGTTGGATAATATATTTAAGGTGTATAGTCAAAATAGAAAAAGCAACTTTCAAATCAAAATATACCAAAATTTTAATTAGTTTGACGGAGATGCTCTAATATATGATCATTTTCGATTTCTTAACGTTGTGTTTGGTTGAAGAATTTGGGAAGAGATTTGAAAAGGAAAATAAAAAATATAGGTGAAATATGAATAAAATATACTTATATTTTACTTAATTATACACATTTTTTTTTTCTATTTTCAAATTTCTCAACTAAACACAGCGTAAACGGAACAGATTGGGTCCAAAACCAAACCCAAAAACCGTCGATGGGTCCATGGGCTAGGGAAAGGGCTGAGCCATCTACCCGGGTCCAAAACAAAATCCATAAAGCCGCTTATAGAGCATAACTAGGGTGTACAAATAGGGTTTTATTATTACTTCAACCCTCCTTCGTCTTCACTCTCGTCTCCATCTTCCAAATCCAAACCTAGAGGTCTCTCTCTCTCTCTCTCTCTCTCTCTCTGAATCAAAGCTTTGTATGTGCTTGTGTCTGCGTTTAAAATTTTCTTTGTTGTTAATTGTTTCACGATCTCTGTTAACTATGTCGATTACATTGAGCAGATCTGTGTTTTTTATGTAAATACCAATGGAAGTTCCAATTTCTGTGAATTGAGATCGATTTGTGGTATAAAAAATGAGCTGAAGAGTATGTTTGTTTGCTTGTATGGTTGAGTAGTGCAGGCATTGCTGAGTAGTGCTGCTCGAAGAGAGAGCGAAAATGGTGGAGAAGACGAAGGGAAGAAAAGAAGAGGTGGTGACTAGGGAGTACACCATCAACCTCCACAAGCGCTTGCACAGCTGGTACTAATTTATCTATCTATATATGCATTATGGCTTGTTGATTCTATCTGTTACTATATAAAGTTTGATTCTTGGTAGTGCTGAATTAATTGGTTATGTAGTTGTGAAGGGTTATCTTAATTTTTGGTTAATTCTATTCTTGATATTGCTTTTTTAAATGTTTGAATAATCAGAATCATCTATATGTTCTAGTTCTTGGATTTGACATAAAATGTGAATCTATTGTGGCTCCTTATGTTTCTGAATCTATTTAGCCATGCCTTTGAGACCATAATTCGAAATTTACGGTAAAATAATTAATCCCGGGAAGCTCAATCTTAGTTGCGTAGTTTACATTAGAGTGGATTCAAGGTGAACAAGAGATTCATTGCCTGCTTATTGAATATGTCAGTTTTCTTATGATTGTGATTTGATCAGCTTGGTTGAACAATTAATGTCCGGAATTGGTTTATTCTGTTACAGTATTCTGCATTTTTTCCATGCAATATTGTACAGAGTTGCGTTGAAATCTGTATTCTTTTCATGCAATCGGTGTTAGGGTTTTCAAAGTGGTTCTTTGATGTAACTAGCTTGTCTATGTGATGTAACTGAGTAATTTCTGAATCGTTAGCTCTGCATGACTTCAGTAAATAACTATAGAGTAATTGGTGAGAGTTTAGTTTTGGTGGAATGGAGATGTCACCTCTGTTGATGCTGTAACCGTCCCCAAATTCTTTTTAGCTGGCATCTTTGACAACCTTGTACAATTGGCTGGATGATGCTGTTTGTTCCCCAACCAGTTTCTGCTCTCAGGATGTACCGTGGACAGTTGGTGTATTTCCTAGTTTTCTATAGCAATCTTAGTTCAGATTGGGAACACGTGTAGGTTGTGAGAATGTTCAACCTTCATGTGGTTGGTTTAGGTGGGGACTCGTTTTTTTGTATGGAAACTGTGTTTACATCACCCATGTAGAGTGCCATTATGATACACACCTTTGTTCCCTCTGATTGCTGAAATTATAGCATTCCCTCCCTCACACTGTTTCTCTGCTTTTGTTCTTCCTGACTTCATAAAACCATGCTTGGCAATGGTGCTTATGACTGTGAATTGCGTGATGGGTCTTGTATTTAAAAGAATTTTTTTTATCATCTTTACTGCCTTCGCTTCTTTTGCTTATGCTACTGTGTACATTTCTATCACATTTTTTTCATTTTGTTTGAATAACTATAGAACGATTGAGATAACCTTCTACAACCACACACGTATTTATTGTCTTTAATGGTTGACCTATATTTTTTATTTTTGCTTGAACTGTAACTTATTCTGTGATACGTCATGAGATAGGATGTGATTGTGTGTTTTGTTGTACTGTCATTGTAAATAACAGCACATTCAAGAAGAAGGCGCCTAATGCCATAAAAGAGATCAGGAAATTTGCCCAGAAAGCCATGGGGACAAAGGATGTGAGAGTGGATGTGAAGCTAAACAAGCACATCTGGAGCAGGGGCATCCGAAGTGTCCCAAGGCGGATTAGAGTTCGCATTGCTCGCAAGAGAAATGATGATGAAGATGCAAAAGAAGAGCTCTACTCTCTTGTTACTGTCGCTGAAATCCCAGTAGAAGGGCTGAAGGGCCTTGGTACCAAGGTCATTGATGAAGAGGATTGATTTGTCAATACCTTCCTGAGAGTTTTGCGCAGTGTTGATTGTTTTGAGACTCGTTGAGTTTTCCTGATATTTGGTTCGTTTTATTGTTTTGGTTGACATAATACAATTAGTGTTTCTACTTTGTTATGGCTTCATTTCTTCTGCCCTTCAAAAGGGTTGAGTACTATTCTCAATTCATCTTCTCCTGTTTATAGTCTGATTTTTGTTTATTAATGCAAACAAAACACGGATCTTAATTTTAAAAACAAAACACATGATACTACTGAAGACTGGTTTCAATACCAGAAGCTGTAGTTTTGGTTTACCTTACAGACTATCTACTGTCTTCAACAGATGTACCTAGGCAGAGGTCCATGTATAGTGTAGAATTATAAACGAAATACAGAAATCTTTGTTTTCTTTTGGGTAAATAACACTGATCTTCCTGGGTTTGAATAAAATATAGTGAGTGGTACAAGTTTTGCCATTCTATTATTTCCTTCTGTACTCCTTTCCATCCAACCATTGTATTAGCACCTCCTCTTTCATTCCCTTCCTTTTCTTCTCATCCTTTCCTATTTTTCTTTTCTTTTCTTTTTCTGGGTCACCCATCAACCTAGCTTTTCCCATGACCGACAGTGTGCCACCTACAACCAGCCCCACCCATCTGTCTTTCTCTTTAGCTCTCCTCAAACAGCCACCCACTGCACAATCACTGCAATACTCACATCTATCGCACCTCCACCAGCTCCTCCCCCTTGACACACCATCACTGAACCCCCTTCTGCCTCCCTACCTCCCATGACAAGCTTCATGAACTTTTAATGTGCAACCAACACAGATTGATTGCCCACATTGTTACCATATATTTGTTTTGCTTTGTTATTGGTTGTCTTAATCTAATACTTCTCTGATATCAGACTATATATGTGTAAAAAAAAAACAACGCCTAATAAGTACACATTAATGTGTGTTTGGGAGGGGAAAGATTCAGTACACACCTAACCTTTAGCATAAAGCGTAAAGTGGTGGTCCAAAAACTTGAACCCATAAAGTTATATGTGTATTTAATAGATACAGAAACAATTCTTTTACTAGTTGCTCGCAAAATTTCCGCAGCATATAGGTGGTGGACGTAGGGTGTTTGGGTTGGTGAAGGTAGCGTGTTACTAACATCATTAGTTAGTGCTGAAGCAATATGAATAAATGAAAATTGGTAAAGAAAAAATGAATTCCATATTGTCCAAAAAAATGTAGAACTGAGTGTGTTCCATTGGCCATTTGTATGGGTATGTTTTTTTGTTATGAATTGTAAGAGTACTGGGTGAGTGATTTCCTAGTGTGCAGGTGTGTGCGCCTCTTAGGTGCGCGTCGCTTGCCGAAGTAGAGATGAAATTACTTACAGTTTGGCAGCAATTGAAGAAGAAGAAAGAATATATATATATATATATATATATGGAGAGGTTTATTAAAAGAAAGAAAGAAGACAAGGTTATAAAGGTCAATTTAAATGTTCTATGTTTTAGTTTATAAATTATATGGGGGTTATGTAGTTATTTTCAAAAAATAAGAAAGTAATTTGCACATGGACTAAATAGGGGTAAAGTGAAATTTGTCCAAATTTTAATTTATTTAACATTTTATCTCGTTTTAATCAGAAATTCGTTAGTTGTATGAATAAAAAAAAATAATATTGTCATCTTTATTACATTGAAATGTATATTTTACCTTATATATTTTTGTATTTTTATACCATCTATATTAGTTATAGTCTCTTTAACTTTCCGAAAAAATAGGTCAATGTAATTAGATCAAAATTATGAGTTCATTACATTTTCTTCAAATATCAAGGAAGGTCTGTGTAATTTACCTTTTTCTTTTTAATGGGTATTTGGTGAGAGGAAAATTATTTAATACTTTTGGGAGACCATCTGCACATGGTATAGGTCATACAAAACAAGATGAATGTGATCAATTTTGTCTCTCACTCAACTAACTAACGTGGATTATATCGATTCTACTTTTCCTTAGTATTCCATTATTGGCACTCAAGGTTATAAATGAGTCAAGTAGTAAATTAATCGAATTTAACTTGAAAATTTTAATGAATTTTAAAATATTTTTAAATTTGATTTGTTTACATAACAATTCAATTTTGAATGAGTTTGTAACAAGCCAAATATAGTCAAGTCTTACTAACTTGATTTTTTATAATGCATACATGTTTACCAAATCAAGTAATAAGGGTGCGTTTGTTTAGACGGACTGGATAATGAGGGATTGTAATCTATCGGATTATTAGTCTCCAAATACGTTGTTCCCGGACTATTTGGTTGGACTAGATTTGTATCCTTTGTTTAATCATGGGATTATGTGTCTGGATTGAACTATTTTTAATGAATTCAATGTTTAGTTAGACGGACTAGATAATGGTAAATGTTCAAAAGACTATTTTACCCTTGTAATTTATATTTTTTATTTAATATATAATTTTAAATTAACGACAATAAAAAAAATAATTTTATTTAATATATAAATTAAATTTTCAACAACACTAAAAAAATTTAATTTATAAGGCCATAATTTATAATCTATTATTTTTAAATAAATTTAATTTATAATTTATATTTTTTATTTAATATATAATTTTAAATTAACAACACTAAAAAAATAATTTATAAATGTTCAAAAGACTATTTTACTCTTTTTTAATTGTTTACTAAGTAATAGCATGGAGGGTAAAATGGACATTTCACAAAATAATCCCATGGGATACCAATCCAATGGTTTTTATCCCACCCCCATGGGATAGAATAATCCCATATTTGTGAGACTAATAGTCTGGAGCAAAATTTTTCAAACAAACAATAGACTATTATGTTTGGATTGAGTGATTTGAAGAGAAAAGAAAAGAAATTGAGAGATATGTAGTTATCTTATTAGTCCGATAAGACTAATAGTCCAATCACACCTCCTAATCCTTCAAAACAAACACACCCTAAGTGTTCAAGCATGGTTTTGCTTTCACAACGAACCGATTTCAATAGAATTTTTAAAGAATCGAATATGAGTCAAGTTAAGTAACTTTATTTGTTTTACAGTCATATTAGGCCATCTCCAATGTTTACTCATATCTTTCATCAAATTTAAATTTGATGAAAATTTAGTGAAAATGGTGCTCCAATCCTATCATCAAAGTGATATCAAATGAAGGATGCGGCAAATTTTTCATCAAATTGAGAGAGCGTTTAACATTTCATCAAATTTTGAAATTGACCGTTAGTGGACGGCCTAGTGGATGATCGGGTGAACGACCACATTTTGATCAAAATTTACTATACGCCGAACGATTGACAGAATTGATGAAAACGATTGGAATGTATCATATCAGATCAAATATTTCATCAAATTTTTATTCAAATTTGATGAACAATGGGAGATTCTCTCGGTGCTTTTATTTGTTTGAAAGCATCACATTAAGCATGCTGAGTGGACACTTCGAGAGTATTGAATAATTACTAGCAAAACCATTATTCATCTCTTTCAGCTCATTCTCGAATGGAATAGTTTTCCCACATGCAACTAACATTCAATACGTTCTTGTAGGGGGGCATGGTTCGGATTTGGATAATATTAAAATCAATCTGTTATTTATAATTCTTGAAAAATTAAAACTAATCCAATCCGTTTAAATCGTGGAATCACCGAACCAATCTATTTAAACACAGATTTGATTGGTTTAAGACTAGAGATTCACATAATTAAATAATAAAAAAATATATAACATTTTAATTTCATAAAAATATAAACATAGCATCATATTAGTTCCATAATAGCAGCGTGTCTTTCCACAATAGCGACATATTATTCTAAAATTTAAACAACTATAAGAAAATTGATTCTACCATAACTATTTAGATCATTACAAATTAAAACTAAAAACTAGCAAACAAAAGCAATAAAAGAATATATTATGCGGGTTTAGGTTTGAGTTAAGATTTTATATGGAATAAGAGAAGATACTATTGTATAATATAAATATAAGCTATTTGTATACGGTCCCAATCCGAAACCATGGGATTCAATCCAGAACCAATCCATGGACTACGAATTTTTAATTTTTCAATCTGGAACTGAATTACGAATTCAAAAAATCAATCCAAACCTACTAGATTAAACTAGATCGGATCGAATTACAAATTTTATGAATTCTTTACTCAGCCCTACGTTCTTGAACAGACACATCTTTGTGTCATTTCTACTTGTCCATTGCATAGTTGGGGAAGTGGCTCGCTTCTATAGAAAAAATGATTTATTCCTTTGATTTTGTCTCCTCAATGACGTTCAATTAGGGAAGTTAAAAGAGAAAAGTGTGAGATCATTTCACATAGCGGTAAGCCACATCATTGGGAATAACATTGAGCAAAAAATTAAGAGATATAACAATACTGTTTCTGTAGTGTAATTCGTCTCAATGTCTAAAGTACTATATCAGAATTTCCTTTCTGAAACATTATTTTCAACATCATTTTGAAAAATCTATTGTGATTGGTCCAAAATTTTGGACTTTATATTCAAAAGAATATATTGACCGTACTTAAACTTTTGAGCTCCGCAATTTTGAAAGGTGTAAACAAAATCAGTCTCCTAATTGTAAGACAAACCAAGCGACTTGAAAGGCTCATAGAAAGGTTGACTTAGAGACTGCTGGTGAGCTAAAAGATCCCAAAGCTCAAATATTTTTGAGGTTCATTAACTTGTTGAAATATTCCGAAATTCCACTCATAGAAAAACAACCTAATTAAGGTATCAGCTAATGAAATGAACTACTAAAAGTGCAGTCTCATTCTAATTCCCACTTAGCTTTGAAATTAGCTTGAGCAAACCCCACTTGTCAGCCAACTCATCTCTCATTCATCGTCACTCTAAATTTTTCTAACAGAATTAGGCATGAGGTCATGTTTTTCAATTAAACAAGAAAAATTACCAAAATTATAACAACCAAAACAGATTCAAGCAATCATGACCTAAACGAAAAGGTGAGGAAAAATAAAACAAACAAACAAACAAACAAAGGCAACAGAAGGTTATCATTTTTTGCTATCAACCAACGCCTACTCTAGTGCAACAACCAAGCAAAAACAACTCGAAAACAAGAGTACATCACTAGCCTATCTCCAACAGCAGAAAATTCATGAGAACGCTTATTCCTTCATGTGTACAAAATGTGTATCCAGATAAGTATTGCAAGCACCCCCGTTGGGGAACCATCGGATTAGAAGCCCTTTCCCAAACCTTCTTCGCCTTTCAAGAATAGACGCCGATTACCAGTCTGCATCCATATCGAGATCCATGGAATGTGTTTTCCTAACTTGTTTTTGTTTTTATGTCAATTAGTAGAAAGTTTTTAGCTGGCCTTGTAAGCATACATGTACCCTTGAAGTTTTCTTACTTCTTCAGACGACTCATTGAGTAGATGGTCCACGTAAAGGCAAATTCCAGCTCCGCTGCAATTTCAAACCATGAATATTGAAATATAATTTACTTAACGAATCGACTGCCTTAGATGTCGAAACAGAAGTGCGAGCAAAAGGGACATACCTTAGAGGCCCGAAGGGAAGCCAGACAATATCCCACCTGAACCTTGGCAATCTACATGTCAAGATCAGATAAGTGGCAGGTGAGTGCCACAGTTGTCAAGATATCTTTAAGAATATAATTCAAAATTATCATAGTTACATTGGTTTAAAGTAATCATGATCACATTGAGATTTTCAGCATCATTTAAAGAAATGGAAATGCATCATGAAAAGATACATCGCAATAATTGCTTTACCTCAGCATTAGATACAACCAGAACACTGCCATTAAAATTCCCGAAAGGCAGGAATACCAAAGCCATCGTCTGTGATATCTTGAATCATGAAGTAGCCCAACAATAGCTACTGAACACACCAAAACAGCTGCCCAATCTGTCAAATGACTCTTTTTAGTGATGCAACGATCTCACAATAGTAATAACAGAAACCAAAAAAAAAAAGAGTAAAATTTTAATGTTGTGTACAGTAGCGGACACAGGAATTGCAAAGTAGGAGGGGCCAACCTTTATAATTTCAATATGTGATAACAAAATTCTAATTATTTTCCTTAATGAAACTTGTGATCAAATTCTAAGCTAAATCTTCATCATTATGTTGAAATAATTGCTTCTATAAAAAAAATGATAAATGGCAGAGATATTTATTGTTAAATTAGGGATATTCAGAAAAAACACTAAAGTAGTGTTCAATTCACCGGAATGAAGGTGGAATGAAATGATCATTTCATTACAATAAGGTACTGACTACACTATCAATTCAAATACCACTTGACAAAAATCTATTACCAACCAAAAACTTCACCATTTGAAGACACTTGTCTCATCGGCAGCATTTGGATATGCAGAGCAAAATGTCAAGTATTTTGTAGCACTTTTGGAACCTTTATCTAGGAGGGGCATTTCTTTTGATTATGAAAGCAAATAGACATAACTCTATGAATAATGCATTTAAAATACATCCAAATTATCAGATGTTCAGAAGTTTATTACCTAATAAATCATACTATTATTAGATGACTCGGCATTTTTGGGCATCCATCATTATCCATTAATTAATCAATGAACCACACCAACTATGGGGATTATATCACCCATAGTTCAGTATGTCATTGGCCATATTTTCATATAAAGCAGGATGTACTCTTATTGAAGTTCAAGATAGTGATATCTCATTTTAACTCATACAGGTATAATTAGCTCTCATTTGGGAATTGGCTATATTATTGGCTTTTTATAAAAACACGTGCAAAATATTTGAGAGTGATGTGACAACTTGTAGTAACTTTTTAGCTAAAATAACCTATTGACCAACGAGGCTATCACACCCATTCCTTCTAATCATACAATTAAGAAGATGACCTTGCCATGATCATTTTGAAGTATTGCTATCTATTAATACCTAGGATAACGCATTTTGCTAGGTAGGTACAAGAAATTCGAAAAACTTGAACTTTCAAGTTAATTGACACAAAATTGCTAAGAACAAGAAATACTATTATTTACATAAATTTGTTTGACAGATGTTACACACGTAACCAGGTGACAGATGATAAAAACAAAGGAGAAAGAACCAATAAAGATTTTTTGTTTGATAAATAGAGAATTTAATTTTACAAGGATTAATAAGTATGGGGTGATGTGATGAAGAACCTCACATTTATAAAGCACGGACACGGATATGGATACGGATACGGATACGGACACGGACACGGACACGGACACAAGTACGGACACGGAATACGGTGATTTCAAAAAAATGGGGACATGGACACAGCAGGGGACACGGCAATTTTTTTATTTTTGTTTCATATATATATTTGCTATGAATATTAACATTATATTACCAAACAATTAAAATTAATAAAAACAAACATTGATTCAATATATATATATATATAAACTATTATATTTAAACAAATTAATATATCATCCATCCACAAAAAGGCATAATAAACAATAAGACCTAAGCTGACGAGGAAAAAACATTTAACATCCAACAATATTCTTTTTTTACTTTCTTAATTTTACACTTTGACCCCAAAAAGCATCTACAAAAATTAAAAAAAAAAACCCTACCGTGCCCCCTGATATGTCCAGATTTGGACACGCGTGTCCCTAAGTCCAACACCGCTATGGCGCTCATTTTGAAGTGTCCGTGCTTCATAGCCTCACATCATACTTGTCCCACCTAGAGGACATCATACTACAATTGAATTGTATCTCAAGGAACAGGCCAATCAATTAAGTACTAACATAAAAAAAAAGGTCCACATTGGAGGCGCCTACGGAAACAAAATGCAGCAAAATAATACAAATGCCTTTTAACATAGTAAGGGAACTAAAATTTTTAAACAATTTGATTTGTTTCAAGGTAATTGTAGAACTCTAACATCATAATATCTCAGTTAAGAATCAGGTGGCAAAGAATATTAGCAAGTACACAAGTGAAGAAATGAACCTGCAGATATAATGATCCAGGAGTCAACGTCTTCCATGAAGTAAGCATGATAACGCTGTTCACCAAAGGCCAACAAACATATTTCAGTCAAATTAGCACTCATAGAGGAAACTATCCATCGCAAATTACACAAATCAAGCTATTCATGCTGTCTACTATGATCATCTCGCCTAGGTAACCCTTTAAAGTAGCATCCAAAAAAAACCCTAAGGGGTTGGCCTGTGGCAAGGCCTTAGGTCTTGGGGGTGTATTCCCTCTAAAGGTTTAGGGATTGAAACCTCTTCGGAGCTAACAATTCCTAGGGGCCATCGGACTAGGAAAAAATCATTGAATTAACTGTGGTGCACTTGTAAGAAACTCCTTACCGAGGGCCCGTGCACCTCTGGGGATTAGTCGGACTTTGATCCGAACACTTTAGTGCTAATCCCAAAAAAAAAAGCAAAAAAAAAAAAAGGCATATGGCCACTAAATAGTTAATTCTGGTTTTCCCAAGCCTGTGATTTGCTTAAACCTTTCTCATTAATTGGAAGGGGGTAACAAACAGTTCACAGAGACAATATGGAAACCAAAAAAACAACAGTCAGTAGATCTAATACATTTTTGGTAACCCTTATGCTGTATTTGGTTCATGGATTTGGGTAGGGATTGGAAATGGAAAGGGAAAATGTGTGTGAAATGTAATTATATTTTACCCATCTTTTCCCTTTCTATTTCCAAATCCCTACCCAAATCCATGAACCAAACACAGCCTTAATCTAACTTTCAATAGTATAAATTCAATCAACCTTGAATGGCCGAGTAACCCTAGCTTTTGCCAAATTGATGTGATCAGATCCTCCAACTGCTTCGTATGACCAAGTTTTAGGACAAATTTTAAAATTATTATGCATAAGGTAGTCATTGACGATTGTAAAATAGATCCTCACTCACTACTCTTTAATATACCTGTCACTGTAATGGCTTTTCAAACAATTTCACAAAATACATTCAGATGCAGGGGTGGAGGTAGCTCCCTCACTCAACTTTGTAAATTTACTATTTAGCTTATGTTTACAAAATAGTTTTTCAAATTGCCCTTCTAAAATTTAATATATGCTGCTATTTTTTTTTATTAAAAAAAAATCCATACACTTTGCTCCCTTTAAATGTATATTTTGCAGTATTCTCCTTTATTTTGCTGTGAACATTACCTTTAAATGTTTGTTTTTTATTTTTTTGGTAATGCTTGCAAGTTTATTCTTGTTAGTAAATTTTTTTTTCTTGCGTGATAAATATGTGTAAGAGTACGTAATATTTTCTACTTATTTGATGAAATGTCTCAATGAAATATTTGTCTTCTCTGTGTCTCCTCTCTCAAGTTATATAAGGTGGGACAAGGAGCTGGTGGGAACGAGCATCACAGTCTAAGTCGGTGTTGTTGTTAGGGTTGGGGGACATCATGGTAGACATAACCTTTGACCTTAAAACTCGATGATACCATGTTATCACTAACACATCATGGTGTTATCATCCAAAAATATATACAACTGTCAACCGTGAACCCCACTATCTAAATGTAGCTGCCTTATTCAAACTGAATCTACAAACACATGGCATTAGGTTATATATCTACATGGTAGTTTGTGATTGGATAACATGTATCACCGTCGTAATCAATTCTCTCTTATTATTGCCCTCTCTTAGCCAAAATCCAGGCTTCGCAACTGTTCGGATGTGTATATATATATATATATATATATAATATGTATATAAATAAGGTTATATAGAGTTGAAGAGAAAGTATACCAGTTCCCATGGAGAAGAAACCTGCTGATAGATTGAGTAGATGAGAAACGCGGCATAACAAAAGACAATGGCTGAAAACACTCTCTACATGAATCCATTCAGAAAGAAATTGATAAATAAAATAGAAACAAAAACAAATTATGGAAAATTAGAAAAATCAGAGCAAGAATTGATTGAAAGAATTGAATAATAATAGTATTACCCTCCATAAAAGAGACTGTTGAACTTGAATCTGTTGAAGTGATCGAACCAATTCCTCCTGTTCTGTAGAATCGAAAAAAAAACTAAATTCTTCAAAATAAAGCAGCAAATAAAACCCTAATTCAATCTGAGCTGATAGATACAATACAGTAGAGAGAGAGAGAGAGAGTACCTTGGGTGTCCAAGGGACGGAAATCGTCAGAAGTGGGAAGAGAGAAATTGTCGTCCTCTCCATCTTTATCTCCTCCTCTTCCAGATTTCTTCCATTTTCTACTCAGCTTCATCTCTCTCTCTCTCTCTCTCTCTCTTCCCTCCTGAAATTAAATCCCTTGATTTCAATACTGTTTTACCAAAACAACTTTGTATCATGTTATTTTTATATTTTTGAGTAAATTACAAAGAATGCTGTCTTTTAGAGCATCTCCAACGGTGTACCAAATATTTCATCAAATTTGTGTAAAAAATGGGTCATTTCCTTAATTTGATACTTCGCGCTCCAACGGTTCAATAGCAAATCCGTTTCATCAAATTTGCGCTGGGCAACCGGTTGGTTGACCGGCCGGTCGACCGGCCGGTCAACCGGTAATGGCAAAAAAAAATTTTTTTTTTTTTTTTTTTTTACCCGTTAGAACCTTTTTTTTGGAACTTTTTGAACTTTTGGTGGTCGACCGGGTGGTCAACCGGCCGGTCGACCGGGTGGTCGACCACCTAGGCAATTTTTTTTTTTTTTTTTTTTTTTTGGACTGGTTTGAACCTTTTTGTGAACGGTCTGAACTTTCTCCGGGGCGACCGGTTGGTCAACCGGATGGTCGACCTGTTCGTCTCATCCCAACGGTTAGGAACAGTGATTTGCTGAAATGCTTCGCCTGCACTCAGTTTGGTACCATTTTTGCTGAATTCTGGATTTGATATCGATTTGGTGAAACCGTTGGAGCGTGAAAAAGTGGGTTTTTCATCAAAATTTAAATCTGATGCTGGGTTTGGTTCACCGTTGGAGATGGTCTTAAACACTTTTTAATTTAATAATAAATTATTTTTTTATTAATAAATTATCAAATTAATTAATAATTTTTTATAAGATACTCGGTTTATAAATCTAATTTTGAATTATTGTTGTCAAAAAATTCAAGCTCTAAAATACTTTGTCTATAAGGATAAGTTACATCAAAATAACCAAATTATCCACATATATATATATGAGCCCAGATCCTCTGCTGTGTTAAGCTGCGGTGATTCTTGCGATGCTTTCAAAATGATGTTATTTTGAATTATTATATTTTTTTATACTTTCCAATCTTCTCTTTTCTCTCTCATCTTTCAAATGTTAGAGAGACCACAACCCTAACAAACAGAGAGACGAAGAGCAGCGGTGATGCGACGGCGGTGAGATTGAGTTGGATAAGATGTTAAATATACCTCTTCAATGAGCAAACCAACCCCCAAAACCAATCAATAGTGAAAAACTTTCAGAAATTTCCCAAGTTCATTTTCTGGAATTTGTAACTTGTAAGACACCAAGATGATGTCCTCTTCTAGAGTCTATGACCCTATATCATAGCAAGGTGGTGTACCCATCTATTTTACTCTCTCTCTCTCTTCAACTATTTCACACTCAAATCTTTTGATTTATCAACAAAGATCCTCTTTTTTTTATCTTTCCAAGATTTTCTTATTTTCTTGTCAATTTTCATTTAATTCAAAAACAAAACCAGTAAATAACTCAATAATAAGTAATCTTTGTTCTTGGGTTTCATGCCAACCAAATAGGTTTTGGTTTTTTCTTTCCCTTTGAGAGCCGATCTTGAGAATGATCTTGTTGCCACTTCCCCTCGCCTCGCCGCCGGAGTTACTGTCGACCGCCTTCCTCTGCATTTCGTCTCCACCTCCGCCTCTGCCCTTCTCTGTTTGTCTTTAAAAAAAAATTATCAAAATGACGTCGTTTTGAAATCACTGCAGGAAACACGGCAGAAAACCACAGCCAAGGATCTGAACTCATATATATACCGTATACACAGTTCCTCTCACTAAACCTTCTTTCTTTCTCTCTCTCTCTCTCTCTCTCACATCATCTTTCTCTTTTCTCTCCACAGCTTCAATCTTAAAAAAAAATGAACTACTCCGCCGTTCTCTAGTGGCGTATAGCATAATTGCCGGATCAGCTCCGATCTACTTTCTCTCTCTAGATCTCGTCTAAAAACCCTAGATCTCGGGTCACCGTCGACATCCTCCGCCACCTCCTATTGGTCTAGATCATCGTCACCTCCAATGTTGGGCACAACCAGATCAACTTGTAAGAGTACCGCCGCTGTGAAATTGTCGACTCAGGCAGAAGCAATGTCGTAGCCTCCATCTCCGACACTGTCTCTCTCTCTCTCTCTCTCCTCTATTCTGTCTCCCTCTTCATTATCTAATTTGTGCATAGATTTGAGTTAAAACCCTACGGTTTCTCTTCTCTCTCTCTCTTTTCTACCAGTGGTAGATCTGTACTGGAGCATGTAGGTTTAAACCATCGGTTATGCACAAATTTGAGTTGAAACCCTAGGTTTATGTATTTTTTTTTTAATTTTTTTAAATTTTTGTTGTGGTGGATCAGAGTCTTAGTTGTTGGTTGTTGATGATGATGATAATGATGTTGTTGTTGTTAGATTTTCAACCCTCGGTCGTATAGATTTGTTGTTGTTGTTGTTGTTAGATTTTCAATCGATAAATTTGTTATTATTGATGATAAATTTGATATTTAGGTTCAACAGATATATAGGTTCAACAAATTTGTTGTATATCTGTTGAATAGATATTGATTGTTGTGATATTGTGTTGTTGTTGATGTTGATGAAACAAATTGCAGATATATATAGGTCTAACAGATAGATAAGTTCAACAGACTTTATATGTTTGGTTTCACACCAAGAGGGGAAGTAGGTTCAACAGATAGATATAAAAATTGAACAAATAGGTCAAAAAATTCTACAGTTAAAAAGACTAAAAATTTGAACAAATGTTTGATTTCTTTGCAAAATTTGTATAGATAAAAATTATATAGATATTTGGATAGAAAATTTGTACAGATAAAATATAGACAAATAAAAAATTTGCATAGATAGAAAATTTATACAAAAAAAATTTGAACAGATAGTAAAAGAATTTGAACAAATACAAAAAATTTCACCAGATATACAAAAAATTTCAACAGATAAATATAAATTTCAACAGATAGTCAACGAAAAGTCAAATAGATAAAAAAGTCAAGAGGTAAAATTGAAAATAGAATGTTCTCTATGATTTCTTGCCAAATTATTTTACGCAAGTGTGGATTTCTCACCAACAAAAAAAAAATGAAATTACTGGACCTAATGCCTTAGACAACTGTTAGAGTGGATTTTTCATCATTTTTCTCTTTTTAATAATGTTTGAAATTTATTTTAATAAATAATTTAGATAATTTTATCATTGTATACGAAAGTAGTTAGAAATTTTATTTTTTAAATTAATTTTGTTAAATAAAAAATTCTGATAAGGGAATATTTGTGATTTTTTAAATCACAGGGGACAATATATATTTTAAGTAAATCTTTATCCTTTTATTTTTTCATGAGTAGAGAAAAAAATTACAAAAATATAGAGGGTGCAAGTAATTTTGTGTTGGGGTGTAAGTGAAAAGATGTGGGAGTGTAAGTCTCACTTGCATCCCTCTATATTTGCGTAATTTTTTTTTTTTTCTGTCCAACTGATAAGTAATTCTCCCTTCTTATTTTTGTATTTGGATGAATAATTTTGGTATTCTGAAAAGTCAGCTTTAATTGATTTCATCTTTCTTTAAATTTCTTAACTTTTGAAGATATTTTAAAACGTAAATTAAAAAAATGTTTTTATCCATATTGTTTTTATTTTATTCTAATTTTCTTCTCTTTAATTATTTAATTAGGTGATTAAGGCCAAGTGATTTTCTTTTTCTTTATTTCTCTAGTAAGACTTTCCTAATAAATTTGGGCACCACAAAGAAAATATAATACACTTTTTACTAATTTAAAAATAAATTTTATAGATTTTAGAGAGTTTTTTAATGTCGTAAATATTTTCAAAATGTTTTTCATTTTAATCCCAAGATTAACAAGTGCACATCACACTTGTTACTATTTTTTGAATATTGTTTGAGGAACTCATAGGAACGATGGGTTGGGCTCTCATAGGTCATGCCATCAGATTCAAAATAAAATAGTGAGTTTCATCAAAGATGGGGTCTCATTATTTTGAACCAATGAAAAATTGTGTATTGCTCACACTTTAAAAAACGTGTAAACAAAATTGAACTCTATTCAATCCACTCCTTTACTCTTTCTTATTTTTTATTTATTTTTTAACCAAAGCACTCCTTTGTAGAGTTATGTTAGGAACTCTAAATAAATTACTAAATATTCTATCAAACCTCTCACATAAAGGTTTGATAGAATATTTTGTAATTCATTTGGGGTGTATAATATTTTCTCTCCTTGGCAACCTATATATTTGTATGGTGTGCATGTTTCCTAAGCTTCACAATGACGTAATGTTAAATAGGAGAAGTTATTTGGAGTACTGCTCCACCATTAAGATGGAGCAAAATATAACTTCTCTATCAATAAAAGAGTGTACACTAAGGCCTCGTTTGGGAACAGGTTAATTTAGTAACTTTTTGGCTATTTGACTAAAATATGAGCTAAAAAAAACTAGTATGTTTAGAATGACTTTTTGGCTTTTTACGAAAAGATGTGCAAAAAGTAGAGAGAAAAGAGAATCTTTGACTTTTTGGTATGAGTTGTTGGTTTTTTGGCTAATTTAGTAACTTTTTGACTTTTTGGCTAAAAAGTTCGGTTGCCAAACGAGGCCTAATTAACTATGGTATTTTAGGAAGTTGGTAACTTCTCTATCAATAAAAGAGTATACCAATTAACTATGGTATTTTAGAAAATTGATAAAAAGTTAATCTTTTAACTCTTTTAATTTTTTTGTGTAAAAAAGATAACTTTTTGTGATTTTTTTTAAAACTTTTTTTATGTTAAAAAAGTTAAAAAACCAAAAAAAATTAACGTTTTTAGCTTGTTCCCAAATCACCACTTCACCCAAGAAGTCCAAATCCTCTATAGTTGCGTATCTAGAGTGATCTCTCTTTAATCTCAGCCAACGATTGTCCTTAAAAGAATCAAAATGATGTCATTTTGTTAAGAAAAAGAAAAAAAATAAAAAATAAAAAATAAAAAAAATCATAAAAGCTTGTTGCAGAGAAGACGGAGAGAGAGGAGAAAGTAGAGCTTCACCGGCGACCTCCCTCATCGTGATCGGGCCACCATGTCGCCACAACCAAACCCGCCACCGCTATCTCCCTTCTCTTCATATATCTCTCACCCATTCTCTTCTTCCTCCTTCCTCTTAACTCTCCCGCCGGCGGCCACCCATCTCCCACCATCTCTAATCGTCGGTCAACCCTCCCTCATCCTTCTCTTTCCCCTCGTTTTCCTTCCTCTTCCCGAATCGATTCAATCTTTGATATATGAATCTCCTCCTTCCTCTTCCTCCTCTTTCTTATTATAAGATCTAGAGACCGATGATGGTGGGTGGGCTAGATTTAGGTTTTGGGGGAAGAAGAAGAAGGGAGAAAAAAAAAAAGAAGGTGCGGTAAGGGGTGGCCGTCGGCTGATGATACTGACAGTCATCTTCTTTTCGTTTTGCATTATTTTTCATTTTTTTAGTCTCAACCAATGTTTTTAAAACCGGATCGGTGAGCGAACTGGAAAAGGGACCGGGTACACGGGTCACCGGTTCAATCGTCGGGTCATAGTGGCCGAACCGTGATGTCATAATTAATATTATATAATTAAAAAAAAAAATTATAAATTATAAATAAATAAAAAATATATAAATAATCAAATAAAAATAAAAATTGTTGCATAGTATTTATTAATAATATTTAATAAAGTCATAATTGATAAAAAAAAAGTCACTTATTTTAAAGAAATTAAATTTTTTAAACATTCCCTCCAAATAAATTGATTGAATATTAGATTTAATTTTGGAGAGAAATGAAATTTTCAACTCTCCCTCCAATCAATACGTTTCAAATAATTTAATTGAATCCTACATAGAATTTTGTAGGTTCTCTTTGAAAAATCTTTTCTTATAAATAGGAATAGACTTTCATGATCTTCTCAAGCTTTCAATGAGACTCTTCTTTATGAGATGAGACTCTTGAAATAAGAATTTTTAGTCAAAATTTTGAAATATATTTATATTTATATATATATATATATAAGAAAGAAAGAAAGAAAAAAAAAAAAGAAAGTAAAACCGAAAAAAAGAAAAGAGGACCGGTTTGACCCTCCCGACCCGGTCCGAGTCACCGGTTTTGCCGGTTTGACCATTGGGTCATCCGTTTTTCTCGGTTTTGGCCCCACTCCGGGTTTAGGGGGTTGACCGGATCGGAACAAGGCCCGGTTCAACCGGCCAATCCAGTCCGGGTTTGAAAACATTGGTCTTAACAAAACGTCGTTTAGATTCTTTTAAGGATAACCGTTGGATGAGACTGTAGAGAGATAGCACTAAAGAAGAAACTCTAGAGGATCTGGACTCATTGATATTGTCCCATCATTCTCACATGCTCTTTCTTGAGAAAAACAAAAAGTTAGTGTGTTTAGTTTGAGTTTTTGGGGTTAAATTTTTTAAAAATTAAATTTTTGATTTTCGTATTTTTTTTGTTTTTAGTAAATATTTTTAAAAAATTAAAAAATACATAAAATTACAAAAAAATGTACTAAATTCTCGTTTTTTTATTTATTTACATTTTTGGATATTTAGTGAACTTTTAGAAAGTTTTTTTCACATTTTTTTTACTTTTAGGTATATTTATGTTAGTTATGTCTAAAAAGTAAAAAAAATTATTTAAAATATTAAAAAAATTCAGTAAAAACAAAAAAATACGAAAAATAAAAAAATAAAAAATAAAATTTTCTAAAAAGTATATTTTGAAAAACCTAACCAAGCAAGAACCTTTCAACCAACAATTATATGATTTGACTTACATTCGCATGCTCTTTCTTGAGGCTTAGTTTGGGAAGTCAAGTTTGAGATTTTTTTTTGATTATTTTAATCACAAAAAATAAAATAATTTTTTTAATTCAATAAAACAAATATCACATTCAATTCATAATTATTACATTCTTTCTCTCGCAAAAAAAATTAAAAGCGCCAAAAGCCTTTCTCAACCCTAAACTAAAATAACTAAAAAAAGGCAAAAAAACCAAAAAAACTAACCCCCTTCCGAACCCTGAGAATTATCAGTCGGTCACAACTACGCAGCAAACTAACAATCCTTTTCCATGCTTCCAAACAACACAACAAAAGGCAAAAAGAAGGCCAACACGAAAATACCCAACTAATAGATCATTTTACTTTCTTTTAGTAGCTGACAATTCCCATCTTTTCACACACAAGTAGGAGAAAAAAAAAAGAAAGTGATCATCGATGAATGAGCATGGCTTTCTGGTCACCATCAGAGCAGATATACAGCAGCAGAAGACCAATGGCCATTTATATTAAAATAGTAAGAAACCCTCATAATCCGGCACCATATCCAAGCAACAAACAGGTATACATCCTAATAGATCAAATAATCCAAAGCAAATACACGCTATAGACACAAACTGGGCATCCCATAGAGTGAACAACAAATTGATTATCATAATTTTGATAAAAAATTCTGTTTTGGATGACAATGTCAATAACAGTAACAGGGTATAAAAGAAAAGCTATTGATAATGCAAAATCATGGCATCAACATTTCCATGGAATAGGATCACAGATCTGCTCTTCCTGGATATCTGGGGAAGGGAATCACATCTCTAATGTTGTCAAGCCCTGTGGCAAAGAGAATCATACGTTCAAATCCTAAACCAAAACCGCTATGTTTGACAGTGCCATAGCGTCGAAGGTCAAGGTACCACTCATATGGCTCAAGAGGCAGCCCCATCTCCAGTATCCTGCAATACAAGTGATCAAAATTTCCACTCATATGGCTCAAGAGGTACCCACTCAATGAAAAAATAGCCATTAAAATTTCTTCATCAGTTCATAAGTTATTTATCGTTCAATTCTCAACTCCAAGACTGAGTCTATGCAAACCAATTGTCAGTCCAAAAATAAACTTCAATAACAAAAGATCACAAGGACAGCAATAATTTTTGTGAAAGATGCATCTTTACATATAATAGAGAGAATCAAAATTAAGAATAATAGCTTTTCCTACCTTTCCTTGATGACTTCATAACGCTCTTCCCTTTGGCTCCCTCCAATTAGCTCTCCCACCTAAAAAGGGATCCGAAAGATTTTCGTCTTAGGCAAGCAGAATAGCCAATCATATTTGCTAATACATCCTCTAAGAGGTTTTCTCCTGCTGTCACTAGCTAAAAGAAGCATTTTACAATTGCCGTATAGCTACAAGAGAAATTTTAAAACTGCATGTAGAGGTAACAAAGTAAGCATCTGAGATGTGAACAGAGAAAAAGATCATACCTTTGGTACAAGCACATCCATAGCAGCTACAGTTTTGTTGTCAGCATTGACCTTCATATAGAATGCTTTAATCCCTTTTGGGTAATTATACACAATAACAGGAGATTTGAATTTCACTTCAGTCAAGTATCTACAAGATTAAACAGACCATGACATCAGTACTACATACATGGATATGAATGGGACACATGTATAATGCAGAACACATGTTACCTTTCATGTTCAGATGCTAAATCAATCCCCCATTCCACTTTATTCTCAAACTGCCTCTCTTTCGATGCTTCCTCAAGAATTGCAACTGCTTCTGTGTAAGAGCAGCGGACAAAGTCGGTTGAAGCAACCATTCTTAGACGATCAATTGCACTTTTATCGAAGTTCTTAACCATAAGTTCCATATCATCAAGGCAATTGTCAAGTAACCATTGACACAAGAATTTCACATACGCCTCCGCGCACTTCATGTCATCCTACAAAAATGTAAGAATTTTGGCATCTTTTTGAACAAGAAGATTCAACAAAACCATAGAACTTATAATCATGATGATGAACAAGGATGAGGTTTAATAGATGTCCTACAAAAATTTTGCTTGTCTATCACATTTTATATAGAAATTCAACAAATATAATCTGTCTACACATTTCAAGTGGGCACCCTTTCCAATCTCCAACTGATTGCCCCACTCCTTGAGATGTTGTGGGGTATGTAATAGTTTCAGATGAAAACAGGCAAATGACATGAAATGCCCTCCTCTTTCCAAAGTTGAATGTTTATAACTACAAAAATGATTTGTCTAATCCTTTGCCCCACTCCTTGGGATGTTGCAGGGTATGTAAAAGTTTAATATAGCATTACCAAGCCTTCAATATTACTAATTCAATTTCCATATGATATCTGAACACCTATTACTGTTCATAAAGCATTTGGAAAGGTATTCGGAAGAAGCCTCACCTCACCACTATACCTTCCCCACCCCCGAGATAGGCAAGCTTCACTAATACATTATTAAAAAATTGTTTGAGCTTTTCCTTCCCTCCTTATATTTTAGAAAAGCAGGGAGAGTTCTTCGTTCTGTGGAAATATTTTCTCAAACATTTATCAGCAATCAAGTCGTAAATTTAGACTTATGCCAAATCCATTTATTACGCTTGCAAATAGACACACAACCAAACTCAATTGCAAAAAAACTTCAATCTTTTAGCTATAATTGATAATTTCAAGTAGTCTTCTGAACTTAAATATTTTATTTAGTAATGGATATAAAATCATATCTTACCTCAATATCTGCAAATGCTATTTCAGGCTCCACCATCCAGAATTCTGCCAGATGTCTTGAGGTATGAGAGTGCTCAGCTCGAAAAGTTGGACCAAATGTATAGACACTACTAACGGCACATGCGAAAGTTTCAACCTGTAGCTGTCCAGAAACAGTCAAAAAGGCTTGTCGGGCAAAGAAATCTTGGGAGTAATCAATCTTCCCATCCTTCTCAGGTATCCCAGGTTTAAGCTTAAATCTCTCTTCCAGCCTTGAGAGATTCTCTTTAGCTTTTGTTAGTTCAGCGACTGCAGCACTAATTTCCACCTTGCTCGCTTTGGATGATTTTAATTGAGCAACAGCCTCTCCTTTCTTCGGAACTAGTAGCTTAGCAGCTTCCACATCAGCTTCGGACGGAGGAGGATTTTTAATCAACTCCTTCTCCAACTTTTCTGCATCATTAATCAAGGTTGTGACTTGAAACATTTCGCCTGCACCTTCACAATCACTAGTGGTGATTATTGGAGTGTGAACATAAAGAAACCCATGTTTCTGAAAGAATGTGTGGGTTGCATAAGCCAGTGCATTCCGGATGCGAGCAATTGCAGAAATCTGAATCCAATATAAACAGCAACTGTCATAAAAATAATTTAAAAAGCCAACTTCAAGTAAGCAGTATGCTCCTACTGCTAAAATTATTTCAAGGCAACAATTATGCAAGATTTGATGCTTTTATAAGTGTGCACGCTCCTGTGTGCATGAGAGAGAGGGAGAGAAAAATGAAATATCCTACCCAAGTTCTCCTTTTAGTTTAAGCAGCAATTACTCTTTATTTAATCCCAAAACTCTTCTTGTTACAAATAATCACATTGCCCCGCTGGAAGAACTACAGTCAGAATGAGTAAGAGGTAAAGGTAACTCAAAACTCCAACATTTGTTGTTGACAGAGGAAAAACTACCAAGCAAAATGTGTTTTTAGTCAAACCAAATCATTCTTGTGAATCGGTTATAACCTTACCTTAAAAATTAAAAACACTGAAATACCTTTAAAGTTCCCTAACCAGTTGTACAATGCTGTCCAAATTGGGGTTTAAACAGATTGTACAAACAAACAAAAAATGTTGAGAAAAGTAAAACGACAATGCTAGGTGGCCCGAAAAAACATGGCTCGAATGGCTCGAAATACCAAAAACGACGTCGTTTTGGGTGTAAACTGACGTCGTTTTGACACATTCGAGCCATTTGAGTCACAGAAATTTGGGCCACCAAACATTTTCCAAAGTAAAATTCTGCAATAGGGTGAGTAACTGACCCTCAGTTTGAGCAAAAATTTAAAATGTTATAGGGAATAGTGTGTTAAATTGATGTAGGACGAGTAGGTGGACACCTTGCTGGATAGAAGAAGAAGAAGAAGAAGAAGAAGAGAGAGAGAGAGAGAGAGAGAGAGAGAGAGAGAGAGACTCAACATTATTCTATAAATCTTTAATTATTGATAACCTAAATTAGTTTCATGTGAAATTTCATATTTGCTCTTTTTCTTCCTTTCATGACTTCATCATAAATCCCCATCAAACTGCATAAATTGTTGAATTTTGGGCATTTTTCCTGTGAAATTGAATCCATCGAATTCAACACTTCATCTGTGAAGATAAATTACAATTCTTCAAAACCCAATAGCCTCAAATTAACGAATCCCAATAAACCAAACATATCGAGGGAATGAATGGAGAGAGCTTTTGGAACCACAAATTCTCATCTTTATTTTCTAATGCTATGTTTGGATCTAAGATTTGTTGAGAGAAAGGAAAGGAAAATGCAATGAAATTACTTGTACATGTTAAAGGTTGTGACTTTTTGATAAATATCTATCATTTTCTTAGCCCAACAAAACAAAAGGCAAATAATTCAACTTCTCTCCTTCATTTTCCATTTCCTTTCCCTCAACAATTACCAGAACCAAACAAATCACAAAACTTCATAATTTGTGCATATATAATATAAGAAAACATATCACAATTTAACAAAATCTACATAATATCATAGATATATAAGAGAGTTCGTGTATATATATACCGTGTTGGTTCTAGGGCGAAGATGAACATAGTCTCTGAGAAACTCAAGAGTCAGCCTGGTCTTAGGCAATGGATATTTCGCCGGATCCACAGTCCCCACATCGAGAACCTTCAAAACCCTAAGCTCGATCCTCTGCTTCGTCCCTTCCGGCGGCAACTTCAGCTCTCCTTCCACGTGCACGCACGTGCCGGTAGCCACCAGCTGGCTGAGCGGAGCCACGGCGGCGTCAACCATGACCTGGAGGTTGGCTGGGCACGAGCCGTCGTTGAGCTCCAAGAAAGCAAACGAGCCCTTGCCTTGCTCGCGACCGGTCTTGACCCAGCCGCCGACTCTCACCGTCTTCCCGGAGAGACCTGCACCGCTGTCGGGGCGGCCAATGATGCTCTTGATGAGGACGCGTTGAGAGAAGCTGGCTTCTTCGACGGCGTCGGAGAGGGACACGGCGGACATCTGATCCACCGGTGGCGGAGCAGAGGCGGCGGACATTGTGGGGTGTGGTTTAGGAAATTTTAGGGGAGAGAGAGTGAGGAGGAGTTGCTAAACCCTAATGGGAGATTGCTTGTATTTTATTGGTGAGGGAATCGGGTGGTCGTTTGACTTGATTGCATGGTGGTGTCCAAAATGATTCCAATCGGGGCGAGTCTGTTTTCTTATGAAAAATGGCCATATGCATTTACAACCAATGGATGGCCTCTACGTGCGAGACTTGGGGGTATAATTGTCATCCATGACATGAAAATTTTGGAGAATTCTATTTCCATCCACCTGATAAACTTAGGCACGTACTTAAGGGTTATTTGGGATGACCTAAATAAGTACACTTTTTATTTTTTTACGAAAAGATGTGCAGAAAAGTAGAGAGGTGATGTGATGATAAAAAGATAAAAAGATGAATTATTTTGCAAATGCCAAACTTGGCCTTAATGAAAATTTAACTTAATGACAATTATATCTTAATTAAAAATTACTATAATAGACATCTATCAATACTTCTAATATTATATGTATAAATTCTCTATACATATCTTTTAGGAATAAAAATATCTCAGTATACAACTTTTGAATGAAAATAATTAAACCTTAATTTTTCTATTGTATTCACTTTACTTGTTACATACTCTACTCCTATGTTACTTGTAAAGAACAATACTCTAAAAACATCTCTCATATTGTTTTAATTTCTAAGTTTATATTCGATTATTTTCATCGTTTAATTATTAGTTCAACAATTTTTACTTGATTTTGATATGGAAGAGCTACAAATCTATGGAAGTTCAAATTCAAGCAATGGTGACAGCAAAATCAGTGATGAAAAGGTAAAATCATGTAGATCTTAATATTGGTTTTTTTGCATTTTTTAATCGGTGATACAGTGACGAATTTTATAATTTAATTCGGCAATCAACTGCCGAACTAAAAAAATATTTCAGCAGAAAAGTTTTGAATTTTTTTAAATATTTCGATACCCTAATTCTGATTTTTAAACTTATTTCGATTATTAAGTGTCGAATATAATTAATATTTTCGGCTATAGAGTGCCGAAATTTTGTGTTATTTTCGTTTTTTTAGTGCCGAATTTGTTTACTTATTTCGGCTCTATAAAACCGAATTAAATTTTTCCCCTCTCATTTTTAGATGCTATGCACTAAAGAACCTGAAGTTCGATCGGATATTATGATGGATTGTACTAATCATTTTATAGCTAAATAGGTAACTTTTAACATAAAATTCATTAGTGCATAATTTGTATTACTTTGTTTTAGTTTGTTTTTATGAAAGTTGTGTGACATTATATATAAGTTTTCGACAACAAAGATGAATTGCTCACTTGGGTACGTGACATTGGAAGGATAAATGGCTTTGTTATTAGGACGTCAGACTATGGTGCCGGTCGTAAGAGACCAAGAATTTATCTTGCTTAGGGGCAGAGAGAGAATTATAGATTGCGTAAAAAGTTGAAAGATGGCTCAAAAGACTTATTGAGACAAACTGGTACGAAGAAGTGTGAATGTCCATTTGATTTGAGGGCATTCAAGTTGAAAACAAACGATGAATGGACATTGAATGTAGTTTGCGGGCTGCATAATCATCCAGCTGCGGAGCATCTCCAAGGACATTCATATGCAGGGAGATTGTCAGCTAATGAAAAATCGCTGTTAGTAGATATGTCAAAGAGCCTGGTAAGACCAAAATAGATACTTATTACATTCAAACAGAGAGATGTCCTTAATATGAGCACAATGAAGACAGTTTACAATGTACGACATCGTTGTAGGGTTCTACAGAAAGGTGGTAGATCCCAGATGCAACAACTGTTGGGTGAATTAGCGAAACATAAGTATATTGAGCGTCATCAATGTAAGGAAGGCTCTATGACTGTCACGGACTTATTTTGGGCACATCCAGTGAGTTTAGATTTGCTTCGTATATTCCCTTGTGTATTAATTATGGATTGCACATATAAGACGAATAGATATCGGCTTCCTCTTCTTGAAATTGTGGGAGTGACATCAACTCATATGACATTCTCCGTGGCTATCGCATACTTGCAAACTGAGTGGGTTGATAATTATGCATGGGCGTTACAAACATAGCGTGATCTTATGGACGACAGTGTTTTACCTGAAGTCATTGTCACAGATAGAGAGCTTCCTTTGATGAATGCCATTGACAATACCATTCCGAATGCTCGACATTTGTTATGTCGTTGGCATATTAATAAGAACGTATTGACAAAATACAAGAAAATGTTTGAGACAAAAGAAAAATGGGACAAGTTTAACACTGCATGGAACTATTTGATGTTGTCATCAACTGAAGAGGAATACAATGATCACCTTGTAACACTACATAAGGATTTCAGTAACTATTCGGAGGCAATCAAGTATGTTACTGTAAGTTGGTTGAATTCGTATCAAGAAAAATTTATTGCGGTACATACAGACATGTGTATGTATTTTGGCAATGTTACAACCAATCGGTAAGATTTTTATTTTTTTTTAAATTTTATTATAAATCATATTGTTATTTTTAATTATTATGCTTGACTATTTTGGTTTACATCCATATGAACAGGGTTGAGAGTGCTCATGTTAGATTGAAGAAGCAGTTAGGTTCAAGTCAAACGACATTTGAGATTTCATTTGAAAATATACAGTGTCTACTTGAGTTGCAGCACATTCAAGTTACAGCATCATTCGAGAAGAGTTTGACAACTGTGCAACATCAATTCAAACCTTCTCAATTCAAAGAGCTTAGGGGTAATGTGTCTATTTGTGCATTGGAGTACGTGTTGGCAGAGAGGAAGAGAGCAAATTCAGTTGGAATTGATGTTGCAGCATCTAGGTGTGTTCTTAGGCGCACGCATGGTTTACCCTATGCTCACGAGATTGCAAATTACATGAGACAAGGCCATCCTATTCCACTTAGTAGCATACATGTACATTGGACGCGACTTATTATATGTGTGAATAATCCAAAGGTTGAGAAGTTGGAATTGACTTGTATCCTAGAACTTGATATGATTTTGAAGCGGTTTAAAGAGTCTGATATTGCCACGCAATTGGATATGTTGAAGAAGTTGAGGGAAATTGCAAATCCAGCAAGCATTTTTCTTATTGAGCCTGATGTGAAACCTAATCCATGTCGAGGACATAAGAAAATTGATACATCTTGTCGTCGTGACCCGTGTGCATTTGAGTTGGTTGACGATGGCCATGATAGCCAGAGCACATTAGCTTCCAATTAGTCAAAGAAAAAGAGAGCTTCAAAAGTGTATGAGAAGAAGTGGAATGTGAAGACAAAGACATATCGTACAAGAATAAGTTTATCGAGTGCATATGCTGGTGACTTCCCGCCAATGTTAATACCATTCATAAAGTTAATAAAGGATATAGATGGCGATGTGAATTGTGGTCTTAGAGCTATTGCGGGATTACTTGGTCTTGGAGAGAATGACTGGATGTAAGTTAGGCGTGATCTGCTGCTTGAATTGAATAATCACACAGATGAGTACGTCGTACTATACGGTCGCATGAGAGGGTATATAGCGATCCCGGTTTTCCCTTCATTGTTTAATTGTATTTCAGACTCGGTTCCGTGGATGTATTGTTGTCTTTTTCCTGTTTCCATCCTTTACTCTTTGTATATGAGTCTTTGGTCGTGTTGGGTAGGTTTAAAACAGGTTAGTTGTATTTGGAAACCAAGGGTTGATGTCCATTTAATTCCAACTAGTGTCTATTAAATTTTCATAATGGTTCATTCAATTCCAATTAGTGATCCATTCATATTCCATTAGTGGGATTTTATGACAAACTTGTCCATTCATATTTCTAACTAGTGTTCATTTAAATCTAGTTAGTATTCATTTAATGCTAGTTAGTGTTCATTTAATTCTAACTTGTCCTTTCATTTTCCAATTAATGGGCTTTAATAACAACCTTTCAATATCACTTGTTCATCTCCCTTTTGATTTCAAAACCCTAGAACCATCTTCTCTCTCTCCCTACACACCTTCTCTCTAGGTTTTCATCTCCCTCTAGTGTAAATCTATACTAAGCCCTTTGTAAGAAAGGTAGAGTGGGTTGAGGGCTTCATTTTTAATCTGAAAGTTTGGCGATTTGGAGCACTTTGGTTTTTGGCCTTCATCTTCTCCATTTGGTCTCTCCATTTGAGGTAGGGATTTCTTTGTTCCTTTTCAATACTCCGTCTATAGATAGACATGTGGTAGTTTTGTATTGCATGAAAATCATATCCGTGTTGGATTTGTTTGAAAATCATGAGGGGAACCTAGGGTTGGTTGTTTGAGAATGGTTTTGTTATCACTGACTGTGGTTTGGACTAATTAGAGAGTAAAATTAGCATGCTATTGTTGAAAGAAGAGAAAGCCCTAAATTATATTTTGATTTGGTAAAATAAAAAGGATTTACGGTTGAACAATGTTGGTAAATTTCTATTGTTAATATGAGTTGTGTAGAAGGTGTTAACAGTTAAGGGATTAATTATGGTATTGGGGTTATTTTGAAATGAACGTATTGAATCAAGTTGGGTTATGGCTTATTATCCATGGAATTGATTTTGTAAAATGAAGAGAATGTAATTGGTTTTGTGAAAAGGGAAAAGTGTTTTTGAAATAAGTGATGGAACATGTTGACTTAAGAAAATTATGAAGTTGATCTTGAAAATGGTAAATGAAATGTTAACTCTATGTGAGTCTCGGAAAAATAAATTTGAGAATTAAACTATTGTATCATGAGTGTCGAATACACATATTTGGGGGTTTTATCCTTACCTATCGTACTAGTGTCGTTGTTGGGTTTAAGGTTTGATTGAGAGTTGAGTCTCTTTTATTACGTGTACTGAATACATGCATCTAGAGGTTTTGTCCTTGGTCAACGGTGGAGGATGACATTGGTGTGTTGAATTGTGATGTATGCGTTACACTTGTGTTGGTTAAACATTATTGAATAGTTTATGTGTATGTATTACACTTGTTATTGATGCTTTGTTGTATTGAGGAATTTGTATATGATAATTGTTTATATACATTGTGTTGTGTGGGAGGAGATAGGAGATGTACTCCACGGTTTAAGGGAAGATAGGGGATGGACCTCTAAATCGGAAACTATTTGACATTGATACAGCACTACAATGTGTATCATTTGTGAAGTATAGAAGTGTTTTTGTTTGATATTGATACAACACCAAAATGTGTATCATTTGTGAAGTATGGAAGTGTTTTTGTCTGAGATTGATACAGGACTAAAATGTGTATCTATTATGAGGTATGAAATGTTTAAAATGAGTTATTATCTCGCTTATCGCTTTGGCATATCCTTAGCTACTGTGCATATAGCCGGTAGAGCAGAGTTTTAATTGTTATCGTCAGTGTATCTGAGTATGTTTTGGGTTGCGATGGTTACAGTTTTGAAAGGCTGAGCTGCCTCATTTGTGGATTATATACATGTTGATGATTTGTTATTTCCCTTTTATTTAAGGCATGCATGTATTGATATGAATGTATTAGGAACAAACCAAAATGCCATTTTGAGATTTTGGAAAGTGTGAAGGAAAATGGGGTATTTGTGAGCATGTTTTCAAAAAAGGTCATTTTGTTGTAAGTACGGAAAATGGGGAAAGAGTAATGGGCTTGGTGAAATTGTTTTTTTTCTAAAACTGTTATAGTCATGAAAGTTTGGAAAAATGGGTAATTAAAAGGAAAGAAGGTGAACTGCTTATAGCGTTGAATGAAATGGCTGTTTTCGAGAAAAGTTCATACTTATGTATATTTTGTATAAACGGCCACATTACTATTCTAGTATGAGATTGAACATTCATGATCATAGCTATCTGTAAGTTGTTATTGTTGAGGATCATGTTGAGATCTCTATTGGACTATATGTTCATCCCACGTTGTTGAATCTTTTTCAGGTGATAGCCAGGATGTGCTACAAGGTTTTGGATCTTCTTATTTGTTGGCCACGGGGCCTCTTTTGTGTTGGCGGAATGCCATTTATGTAAAAGGGTTATACCCTTCTTCTTGACTTTTTAATGATGTAAGCCCAAGGGCAATTTATTTAGTGTTCTCATGTTGTATTTACTTGTATACGAATAAGAGCAATGTTATTCACTTCTACAAGTTGAATATACGAGTTTATTTCCGCATGTTATCTCTGAAATGGAATTAAGTAAATGAAATTGGTAATACTTCGAGTAATAAAAAGTGGGGCGTGACAGGGTAGAGGAGTTGACACACATTCTTTCATATTTTGAAGATAGCCCAGGCTTTGATCGTTGGATGACTATGCCTGACATGGGGCATCTTATTGCATCATTTTATAATGTAGTCTTGTACCACTTGTCATTGAAACACTGTCTCATTTTCTTACCTTTGAGATCACCGCCAGTAACCGTAGCTGATCGTTGCGAGATTGCCATTGGATTTGTCAATGGAAATCATTTTGTACAGGTATAAGTTATGAAAATAACCGAACATTGTTGTCTAATATTTGTGTAATTGTAATTTTATGTATTTGGTAAAGATATGCAATTTTTTGGATGTATGTGTAGGTATTTTTGGAGGCCGGTCATCCAGTTCCTCTCATTGCCGTGTTTTGGCGAGTTCACCATCACCCTTGTGCATCAGAATGAGAGAATGCATGTGTTAGCCGCATTCAAAAATTCAAAGACAACATAGGACCTAATGTAGCTACTCGAGAGACATTTGATGTAGTTGACATAGATTGATGTATTACAGTGTAGTAATGATAGCTTTAAGACATTAGTTTTTATGATTTACTAGCATGGAGTAACGAGGTGTATATCATTTTGTCATTGGATTTTGTAATGGTCAGTTTTTTTATTTATTTTAAAAATAGAATATTATATTCTAATTTATGGAGTGGATGTCATATTATTTTTACATTGTCTGAACACAAACGTAATGAAAATAATATTAACAAAGTACATAATCCAAAAAGTACATAATCCGACGATAATAATAATATTTGAGTCTTTATACATCCACCAACACCATCAGAAACTACTTGTGTTAACATTATGAACTACTATTAACTACGTGACATGCACGTGTAATGTGCTCCAAAATGATGTGCAGTGGAAGAGCTGGGTGCTGACCGACCCTTAGTGGATGTGCTGGGCACAACTTCACTAATGTGCTGGTCATGAAGGAGTTGTTCGATTGCATCAATTGCATAGTAAAACCTATCAGGATGTTGAACACTGTCCTCATAGCCAGCCTCAACGAAAGGATGAGTAATCTGATATATCTGTGACATACGTTGCATTACGAGAACAAATATAACATTATATACAAACTTATAACAGTTAACAAATAATTTGCAATGTAAATGAAAAAAATGATACCTGTGCATCTTGGCTAGGATACTGATAATGATGGATATTCGGGTCCACTTAAGAACGACGCATTGGGTTTTGTACATACATATGGGTAATGGTTTGGTACCAATCCATGTAACCAGGAACACAATCTCAAGGTTGTCGTACCAGTGTCCTCCTCCTCCGATCAGATAACACATGGTTGTCTCATGCCTCCTAAATGATGTCTAAGTATGCATACATAACATTGTAGCGTGGAGCTGTGGCTCCTCGAGAAGCACACATAGGGCCAAGTGGTGGATTAGAGATTGTCTACACTCTGCGAAACTGTCTCAAAACTCTATCAGGGTAATATGGTTCAACTACTTCCAAACACTTTAGGCAACTGTGGTAGAACGTAACTGGGTGACACGGATGGACATCTCTGCAACTCTGGTACGGGTCCCAAATAACCTACAAACAATAACAATTGTAAGATATGACAACTGTAAATTTTGTATGATATAGAGTTTCAAATTTTGAAGGACTTTTTAACTTACATCATGTACACCCAACCTATCAAGCTCCTCTCGAAAAGCCTGCAACTGTGTCTCTTCATCAGACTCTCTCCGAGAAGTCCAACGATAAACATGTGGCATGTCTCAAGTGTAATTCATATTCAAGTGTGGTCGGAATCCACGAAAGTGCTCATAAATCCATCCCTCAAGGAGTGTCATGTAACCGGCTATTTGTTTCACGCCGGACCTACTAGCATACTCCATCTGTCTATATAAGTATGCCAATGCAACAGCACCCCAAGCATATGAAGATACAGTCATTAAATCGGATAACAAACTCAAATAAACAACGAGAGCCCTAGTACCAGTCTTGTCACTGAAAAGTGTACAACCCAATAAAAATAGCAAGTATGCTTTACCTGCACATGCAATTCTTTCCATTGAATCATTATCTGTGACATTATGAAAGTGTGCCCTCAACCATTCAAGCCGCACTGAATTGCCTCCAGCAGTAGACATCTCATGTTTGACCTCTTGTTTATCAATTTCCAAGGTATTAACTACTAATGCAATGGCCCGCCTTTCGAACAACTTACGCACACTAATAGATTTGCCTACAATGGGAAGCCCTAGGATAGTGGCAACATCATCCAATGTGATAGTCATCTCTCTAACAATGAAATGGAAGGTGTTTGTCTCAAGTTGCCATCTCTCAACAAAACTAGACTCTACAATTTTGTTAACAAAGCGGTATGTGCAACGAGCTAAGTGTGCAAGTCTTGACATCTCCACAATGTTTACAAATGTAGCATTGTTTCCTTGTTCCCACCACGGCCACAGACGAATCTTAGACGAGTGATTATGACACTTTAACGGCCCCTTTTCATCAGCACCATTCCAAATAGCTGCGGTAATATGACTTTTAAAACTTTTAAGGATTGATGGATCAGTTGGCCCTCCCGGAAATGGTTGAGTAAGGATATCTTCATCAACAATGTCAGTATCATCAGGGTCATCATCCATAGCAATATCATCCATAATTGGTGCATCATGTACAACATTATCATCCATAGCAATGTGTGTGTCATCATCACGCACTCGAGCACGTCCACGTCCACGTCCACATCTACGTCCACGTCCAGCCTTCTCTAATTCATGGAGTCTTTTATTTGAAGCTATTACTAACCAACGTTGACTGGGACTGGCATCCATCTACATACGAAAAATTGTTCACATCAATTCAATATAGCATATATAGTGAAAACACTAATAAATATACAATCAAATAGTTGAATTGTAGCCATCAAACAAATAGTTAGCAGCATCTTATTGTAACAAACCTCTTGATCCATGCTTATAGGCATAACATAACTATTCTATGAGATTAGTATTTCTATCCTAATATGTCTAATTAGAATAGATAATATAAAGAAGTCAACGAAAATTTGAAGTCATTAGATTGAGTAATGCATGCATGTTTATCATATTTTGAAGTATGGGTTCCAAAATGAAGAACTACTAGTAAAGATGTGTTACAATGTGTTATGAAGAACTACTACTAATTGGTTGTTAGTGTTACAATGTGTACAATTAAGAATATGATAGCGTGAAGAATTTGATAGGTCTTAGTCTTGCATTATGCATGTAGTTCATTTGTCTGGTTTTTGAAGCCCAAGGCAAATCGCTTGGGTGAAGTTTAATTGATTACCTTTATTTGACAAGTAAAGATGTGTAATTTTTATTCTAATCATATGTTAATGGTTGCGTAGTTGATCAATGCTTTTGAAGCAATGATTTTCTTGATTTTATTGCTTGTCCAGTTTCTTCTTCTTCTTCTTCAAATCAATGCCTCAAAAGTACAAATGCAGTCTTGTATGAATCAGTGCCCAAATCTGACTAATGGTAGTTGTGAAGTAAAAGACCATCAGAGGGCATGGGTGATGCGTAGGTGATCAATAATAATATGTGCAATATATAAAATTGTTTGATGCTTTGTTTGGTAGGAGAGGAAAGGGAAAGTTTTTAGAATCCTTTTTTTTTTCCCCTTGTTTGTTGGCTTGTAATGTGAGAAAAGAAAGACAACAAGTAGGCAAGACAAAAAATTTACAAGTATATCTTGGTGGCCTAACTTTGGTCTAACAAAACAAAAAAAGGGGAAAAAAAAAAACACATTCGGAACTTCAGTGCCGAAATAATAGACAAATTTCGAAACTAGAAAACTGAATATTTATATTAAATTCGGAAGATAACTGTCGAACAAACTGAAAATATTCAAAACTATATAACTGAAATTTATTTCAAAATTTGGAATATAAAAGTTGAATATGTTAACTATTTTTGACACTATCTAGTCGAAATATAACATTTTATTCAGTTTTTCTGTTCTGAATTTTATGCACTAATTCGACAAACCAGTGCCGACATCGCCAAACCGTCTCCAGCATGGAAAAATTCGATGATTTCAGGGCAATGGAGTGTAAAAAATTTGAAAGTGGTAAAATGCAAGAACAAAATGATAAATGTAAAAACAAAATGGAAAGATTCTTTACCTTCAACACTGTTTTGGAGGTTCAACGAGGTCTTCCTTTCATGGATGGCTTCAATGGAGGTTTTCACTTGAGCAAAGTCACGGGGGTGGGTCAAAATATGAAAACTTTCAGACTCTGTTCTTCAAGGCTTCACACGTGGGTGGAAAGTTCAGAATTGGTCCTCAAGTGTTCAAACAGTGTATGGAAAGGAAATGAAGGGTATTATTTGGTGTGTGTATAATAATATTAAGTGAAGGTTGTAATTGTCATTTTTAGTGTGTACATTGAGAAAATTAATCAATATACAAATTAATAGAGATGTATATTGAGAAAAGATATACTCTGAGTTATTTAAGTGGGTGGAAATAGAATTTCTCAAAAATTTTGATTTAGTATGAAAATACTATGAGTGCTGCTATTATTACCCTATCAACTATTTTGGACCTTTATTTTTTTATTACAATAATAATCTTAAATGAAATTACTAAAAAAGACATTAATAATTTTAGGACATCCTATCTCATAATTAAGTTTACATGCCCACTACATCATGAGTTAAGATTTATGAGAGCACCCACCTTTATCACAACCCATCCATCTTCTCAAAATCTCACCTTCAAAATCTACCCATCGTCAAAACCTTGGTAGCAATATTCCAACTTGATTACCTATATTTCTTCGGCAATGACAATGAATGAAAGTTTTTCTGGCAATCATATTAAAAGTTCAAAGGAGATTCATAGTTTTGATGGTGTTCTTAGTTCAGAGGAGATTGGTCTTATAAGGGTAAGTTTCTTGAGAAAAAAATGACAAAAATAATAAAAGCTATTTGTCATTTTTTCGGGACTGAACTCCTGAACATATGATCGAAATTCGGGAATACAAGCCTAAGCATTGTTCATTTGTTCGGGAACAAGTAACCAAATATTTTTTATTTGTTCGGAAATAGATAACTGAAACTCATGGAGATCCCAGAACCCACAAAAAGGGAATTTGAATCAACAACAAAAAAACCCTACATTTATTTTCTCAAGTTATGAACAAGTACGTGGAGATGAAGTGTAGTAATCACTTTCGTGGGTTTTGTTAGGATTTTGGGAGAAAGAGACTTTTTAGGGTGTGAAGGTGTGGGGGTGTGCAATCAATTTAATGGGTAGAATGTTTTCACAAAGATAATTTTGGTATTATTTGGGGGGATAAAAGAAATTTTAAGAGTTTTAGAATTTATAAGTGGGGGTCCAAAGAAATAGGAGGTTCAAAATAATTAATGGGGTGCTAATAGCAGCACTCAAATACTATTTATACATAAAATTTATAAAACAAAATTATTAAAAAAATTAATACAATTTTATCTCTTAAGAAAATGACCAAAATGGCCAAACGTTACCCCTTGCCCCCTTTTGCTACGTTTTAGTCATTTCTTACCCTCCAATGCTATCATTAGACATTTCTGACCTATCGTTGCACCGCTGGCATCATCAGCAACCACACTCCTTTACAACTTTTCCATTTTTCTTCTTCATCACATATTACCCGTTGTCATCTCCTCTCAGTTCCTTAAAGAAGAATAAGAGATGGGGAGCAGCGGATGGTTGAGAGGGGGTGGTGAAGGAGGCTTGAGTAATGACGATGATATCATGAAATGAGTATAGTGGTAAAATTGAAATTAATTAAAGTGTTTGGGGGTGTTTAACCAAAAAAGCCAAAATTCAAAATTAGGATTGAAATGTTCAAAGAAATGAGATGTCCAACCAAACTTTTGAAGTGCATTTAGAACATCAACATCAAAGTAGCTAAATCATCATTTTGGGCATAGTACTTAGCTTAAAGCACAAATTTCATCTCCAACAGCCTCTTTTAGGGCTGGCCAAAATACTTTTGTGCTGCAATACCTCGATGAGAAGATGAGACATTGTACACTAGTCTCATATTTTTTTTATTAGTTTCTTCATCTTTGGCGAGAGATCTATTCGTGCGCAGAACTAACAATTGGTCTCTACAACATCAAATTGCAGTGGTTCTCTCACAATCAGATGAAAATCAACGCAACTCTTATTCTCCCCCCTCTCATTTCTATCTTTTCCTCAAGCTCTTATCTCGTTTTTTACAACAATCATGTAACTCTCTCTCACTCTTTCTTCATCTCTAACACACTTGATTTGTAGATGGCGTTTTAGGGAAAATAAAATAAAATGTCTTGACTAATGTTGATTTTGTAGGGTTTTGATTAATTTGTTGATTCCTAGTACCTTTGTAGACTTGATGCATCAATTGGTGAACTGGGTAAAACCCTAGCTGAGAAAATAAATTGTTCTATAATTTTTATGGATGGGTTTAATGCTGATTGGACTAAAGAATTTTAATCTTCTTTCACCATATCTTACCAAATAGAAAAATGTTATAAATTTTATAGAAGAATGTTATAAATTTTGAGTTTGATATGTTCTAATATGCTTCTGTGTGTTTGGTGTGTGTATGCTTGTGTTTACAAGGTCAAATGATTAATGCAATTTTGAATATTAAAGAAAGCTTTTTGAATTAACTATGTGAATTTGCATCTTTTGCATATGAATTTGTATGAACAAATTTTACAACCACACAATATATATATATACAAGGAAAGAAAAAGCGTGTGTGACAACAAACTCAAGTTTTAAATCTTAAGGAATTGAATCTTAACTTGTTGAAGATTAGTGAAAAATATATATAGAGGTGCACATTGTAACCTTTCCCATTTTCAAATATATCGCATTTAAATTCCTATTCTATTTTTCATTTTGGCAATGAAAAACTAGTACTATTTAGGTTGATCATCTTGATAACCAAATAATGTTGCTTTGATTGTAGAATGGCTGAATTTGTGATCCATCATTCCTTCAGTTTTATTTGGATTGAATAATTATTTTCTTTTACTCATTGGTGTTCAAACTGGTTTTGTGCATACATGGAATTCATAGTCTAATGTAAAGAATCAATGGGTTCTTAATGGTTATATAAATAACTTTTTTTAGTCCAATCCTTTGTAAAATTGATGTCTAATCCTTATTCACTCTAGTACATAGTTAAACAAAACTACTAAAGTTGTAGCAGTACCTTGTCTGTTCACTTCACTAGCTAACTATCAATCTTTATTCCCATTTCTTGTTTATTCAAGCCTGATAATTGTTCTATGTAGACAGAAACATTTGCTACCTATGAGTAGCCAATAAGCTGTTTGTATGCAATATCAAGCTATCAGTAAATGAGAAATTAAAAAAAAACTAAATTTAATTCATATATATCATTGAATTATAGGGATGCATTCACTACATGATGGTTACTTTACCAATCTTTTACAAGAAAGGCTCAACCTTGATGAAGATTTTGTGTTGGGATCTCAATATTTAAATCAAAATACTCAAGCCTTTGCCCAAGTGTCTCAATTTACTGTTGAGATTGAATCTTTTGTGAAGAAATCTCAACGTGAAAGGAACTTCACTGTAGAAGAGGACAAACTCCTTGTATCGACGTGGCTTAATGTTAGTTTGGATGCAATTCATGAGAATGAACAAAAAAGCTTTACCTATTGAAAAAGACTGTGGATATTTTTCCATGAGCACAAGAAATTTGAGTCTAATCGAAATGAGAATTCTCTTATGATTTGTTGGTCAACAACTCAACTTGCTATGAATAAGTTTTATGGGTGCTACGCCAAAAATTTAATCATTGCATCAAAGTGGCACAACTGAGGAGAATAAGGTATTAAAGTTTGTACATTTACAATACTGTTATTTGTGAAGTTGCTTAATATTATTAAATTTGTATTCCAAATTTGATAAATCTAGCGAAATACAATTTCTTACCTAATATCTTTATAGACTTGTAGAGATTAATGGGTAGGAAGACTAAAACGGAGCAATTGAATTAAAAAAAAAAAAAAAAACTTACATTCCATTATGACAAAGATACTAAAGGACATCAAGGAAGATAAAATGAAGATAATTAATAAGAAACTTAAAATGATTGACAAAGTGCACGTTAAAGAGAAAGAGAAACTTCGTATCCTGCAAGAAAAACATAAAGCAAAACGTGAAAAGCATAAAATGTAACTTTTCAAAGAGGATGAGAGAATTATTTTGATGAATTTTAGTGGCTTTCTAGAAATCTAACAAAAAAAATTATCACACTCGGCAAATGGAAATTATTAAGAAAAGAAGAATGAATTAGTATTCATTTTCTCGTTCTTGTGGGTGCTATTTTGGCTTTTGAATAATAGGTTCAAACTAGCTATATGGTATTGCTTTTGGATAAGAGGCTTGAAACAGGAATACGTAGTTCCTGTATTATTTTCTTTTCTGTGTTAAATAGTGCTATTATGTGTTAAATGATTATTAAATGATTGCTTGTGTTAAATAGGAATATATGGTGTTATTTTGTGTTCAATGATTGTTTGTTGTTGGAAAAAGTTTCTTTTGTGCAACCTGAAAAAATTAAACAGGTTGACCGAAATACTTATTATAGGATGTAACTGAAAATTAAAAAGGGATAATTACATTTTACCCCATGTGGATTTGCGTGTTTACACATTACCTCCTTGACATTTATAAATATACTCACAAACCCTCTGTGGTTTTGAGTGATGTGCAAAAGTGACGGGATCTGGTAGACTTAATAGCGCATGGGGCAGACACGCTAGAGAAGCGTGTTTGCACTGAATTGAGTGTTTTGGTGCCAAATTTGGAGTTTTGAGTGACCAATTTGCCCTTCCACTTGCTTATATAACCATTAAACCACCAAACCCACTATTCCCAACCAAAAAATTCTGGGACCACTTCCATTTTTGAAGATGTCATCCTCCCATGGCTCTTACTATAGTGGACAAAGCTTAGCTCATACATGCTACTGTGGCTAAAGATCTCTGATGAGAACAGCTTGGACAAATGCAAATATGGGAAGAAGATTTATTGGATGTGCAAACTATGGAGTAATCACTTTCATTATTTGGTAATTAAGTAATTAATGTATTTATTGGTTATGTTATATAATTTTAAAATAAAAATCTAAACTTATTTATTAAAATTTTTAGATTCAAGCCACTTGTGAATGCTTTGAGTGGATTGACCCACCATTGTGTCGCCGCTCGTGTGATCTACTACCAAGACTCGTGCAACGAGTAAATTATATGGAGTTAGAAGTTGAAAAAGCTTAACAAAAGGAAAACTTGTATCGAAGAATGTTGCTAGGAAGCTGGATACTATTTGTCACGCCCTCAAAATAAACCTATTATATATATATCATTGGCATGCAATATTAAAAGAAACCAATTCATTATCTCATTCATCAGAGTATTACTAAATGAAAACATTACATGTAAAATCAAATTAAATGCCCTATGGGCTTACATCTTTCTAAGCCAACACTTGGACACGAAAATATGAGTTCTAACTTAAATACAAATAAAGCCCTAGGCTTGAATGTTTATCAAATAAAGACAAATAACTAAAGATAGTCTTCAAAATCCAAATCCTTCCAAGCTAAGTCCTTGGAGGTAGCTTATCACCTGGACCTGAAAATGATGTTCCCATATAGGGTGAGCCACAGCCCAGTAGAGATATACTAAACCAAATATAAGCATTGAATAAAGCAATAGCATTCAATAGATGGTTAACCAAGATAATCAACTACATCATTATACAGTTTCATGACATTAATGTCTAAGACACGTTTTACTTTCCAACATTATCAATATGGCTCAGAACCTGGCCAAGCTTACAACAGTGAACTATATATATATCAAATTCGCATTCTTCCAATGTCAACAAACAAATGAGACTCAGGCTCAAATCAAAACACTTCATACTTCCAGTTTGATACACATTTTAGTGCTGTATCAATAAAAACACTTCAATATAAATAAGCACACATAAAAGTGATGCTAATGGAGTCCATCCCCTATCTCCTCCCAAACAAAATCCGATTTAGAGGTCCATCCCCTATCTTCCCCTAAACCGTGGAGTACATCCCCTATCTCCTCCCACACAAAACAATGTATGTAAACACATAACATATACAACACACAATCAATACACATAATGTCTGTATTAATTCAGCAGTCAAAATTGATGACTTAATCAATGATTAGTTTCAGTTATCCCTAATCCACATGCAGTGTCTACAACAAGCACGGCTATCCTCCACCGAAAGCCCAAAACAGTTATTTCTAAACTGAAAATAAATATATCAACAATTCAATAGGCGAGTGATTTAAATTATCCAACTACGCCATTTAATCAATGAAATCCTCAATTCCATGAATTTAACCATATTTCCCCAATTCCATGAATTTAACCATATTTCTAAATTCCCTCAAACCAAATTAATTTATTAATACCACTAGGGTTTTTCCCAAAATTACCAAAGTATCCCCAACATATCAAAATACCAAAACTTAGAAAAAAACTTATAGAATGGAGTAGGAAATCCCTACCTCGAAGAAATAGCCCCAAAAGAGAAGATGGAGATGAAGACCCAAACTTCAAAGTGCTCCAAACTACCAACAATTCAGATTAAAACGAAGCCCTCGACTCATACACCCTTTTTAATGAAGGATCTAGGGTAGAAACACACCCTAAGTGGATCAAATCTAAGAGAGAAGGTGAGCAGGGTGGGAGAGAAGTCGGACCTTAGGGTTTGGAATCTGAAAAGATGATGAAAAACTGATTAAAAACCCGCTGCTGTCTAATTAAACTGGACAGGCTCGCTCGAGCGAAGAATTGGTCGCTCGAGCGACCAGACACAAGAAATCCTCGCTCGAGCAAAGAAAAGCTCGCTCGAGCCAAGAATGCAATGCTACAGGTCCATACCAGACGCAAACGCTCGTTCGAGCTAAGAAAATCTGGCTCGAGCCACCAAACACAAAAACAACCCTCGCTCGAGCGACCAAGTAATCGCTCGAGCGACCAACCCAAAAACTGGACAGCAACACTTGGTTTCCGAACCCAACCAACCTGAAACAAACCTGCCCAACACATCCTATAACTCCAAATAAGAAAATAAAGAATGACAACAACAATTATACAATGACAGAATCTATGAAACCTAAGTCCGGATACAATAATCAAATGGGAAAAGACCGGGGTCGCTATACTATTTGTATGCGATATTGCATGTACTCTAAAATGAAAGCAAAAAAAATGTTATGTAATGAGAAAGGAAGATATGTAATATTGAAGACTATTTTGAGATATAAATGAAATATATTTTTGAAGTATCATAAAACCTGTTCAATACCAACACCTGAAGCATGTTCATTAAGCATCAACATATCAACATTTCACTCACAAAACCTACAAACTGTTCACCAACATTTCAATATTTGAATTACTAAACCCGTTTAATGTTCACCATTTCAATTACAAAACATTTGACAAACAACATGTGCACCTATTTGTTCTAATGTTGTAGCTATCCAACAATATTGTTCTACCAACCCCAAGTAAGCCTTACAAATATCAGTAAAAGCAACATTTTAATTACAAAAACCTTAGAACTACTAATATTGTGTTAGCTATCCAAAAAGATTGTTTTAGCAACCCTAAATAACAGGCCATACAAAAATGACAAAAAGTAACTTTTCAATAATTAGATATTGATACCTAAACCTAATCCCTCAAACTTTTTCCTCTGTCCTTTGCATTCTTCCCAGATGCTGCAAATTGCCTTCCAGATTAGGCCACATGTCTAGCTGATGCAAAACTAGCAACACCTCTAACTGATGCACTTCCACTTGGCTCCACAAGGCATTGTTGGCTGTGTTTGAGTAGTGGTAACTGGTTAGGATGAAGATGGGTGAGTACTGGCAGCTTGTTGGGATGAAACTGGATGAGTGGCAACTGGTTGGGATAAAGATGGGTGTGATGCAGCTTGTTGAGATGAAGCATTTGTAACGCCCCTATTTTCATGCCCAAATGGTAATACAATAGTCATAGCTTTTTAAAGTAAAACTGATAACAAATCCTCATACTTGCATTACATGACAAGTTCCAAGGCCTGAGCCTGGTTACACAAAAACGGTTATTCAAACCCACACATACAAAGCCCTTGGCTTGCAATCAGAGTCAGAGTCTCAACACACACTTCCATGCCTTCAGTTAGGCGGAATCACCATATCCTTTCCTGCACAAAAATCCCGTAGGGTGAGCATAAAGCCCAGTAGAGAATTCTTAACAAAGTATATATATTTTATACAAGTCTCAAAAAATGGAACGCTTATGCCATGCCATGCCTTTTTGAAAAAATAAAACACACTTTCATCTTTTGAAAACCAACATGCTCAATGATGTCATGCCATTTCAACTGCTCAACATTTATCACATTTTATTCGAGGGGCGGTAAATACAACTCTGGTAATCTCTAGGTTGGTGTCTGCAAGTAGACTATACAAGTACTACCAAATTGTCATTTTTACCAGTATCATCTGGAGGGCTCGACATCCATACTCTGTCATTTTTACCAGTATCAACTAAAAGGCTCGACACCTATCATTTGTCATTTTTACCAGTAACAACTAGAAGGCTCGACACCTATCATCTACACCACCTGTCAAGACTTACCACCGTACTTACCCCAAAACCATTTCATGAAAACTCATTTCTCAACATTCTTTTCTCAATGCAAGTTTTCAAATCAACTTTCAAAGTTCAATGTAATCACTTAAATTGATATGCCAATGCAACAATGATCAATACATTACAACACTTCTTTCATTTCCAATTCTTCCAGACAGTACTACCATTGTGATCAAAATTCCCATTTCTCCTTTCAATGTAATTTTACAAGACGAATAAATACTTTTATTTCAATTCATCCAAGGAATAATATAATTCCCACATTTCAAACATTTCCAACAACTTAGTCATTTCAAGACTATATCAACATTTTGAATAACAATTTTCAAAATGAACAACAATTCTCATGCTTCTCAAAATTTATCATTTATACAATATAAACAAGAAATTTTCCAAACATCACTTATTTTGACATTCAAAATAAAGATAACAATAATAACCATGGGTTTTCAACTTTTTGTTAAAGAATTTCCAATTTTTAGGTTTTCTCACCAAAACCATCTATTTTTAAACATTTGAGAAAATCTCACCAAATTCCTCTTTCTTCAATCAACATAGTTGAAAACCCCCAATTTGTGTTTCAAAGAATCAAATAGTAAACCCATTTTGAAAATCACTTTTTTTCTTGAATCAATAACTAATTTTCAAAACTAATCAAAGAATGATTTCGAAAATCATCTTGATCTTGCAAAAACATATATATAACTCAAAGAAAATCTCTACCTCAAGTTTGAAGAAGAAAAGAGTTGAAACCTCCAAAATCAATGATAATGAAACTCGATCTCTACCGCACACAACGAATCCCTCGAGAAGTTATACAACTTTGACGAAGGAACTATGGCCAAAATCCCAATGGATTTGGAGAAAACAAAGAGAGAAGATTATTTCTAGAGAGAGAGGCTCTAGATCTGTATTTTGGGGACCTTTTAGAGAGAGATAATTGCAGAAAGTGATATGAAATGTCACTTTCGCGAGCTGTTAAAGCGCAGTCCGCTCGAGCATCAGACACAGACCCTGCTCGAGTATGAAACCCTGCGCTCGAGCGTGAAATACGCTCTCCCAGTATTTTTTTGCAGACACAGTCCCCGCTCGAGCGCCCAAATTCCTGCTTGAGCATAGAAAAATTTGTGAAGCCTGCTCGAGCGCAAGAATGCCCGCTTGAGCGGAAGAGCCAAATTCTAGGCAACAAAGACTTGGAAAAACAAGCAACCAACTTGTTCCGAACACACAATTACAATCCAATAACCAATATTAAGAGGAAGATAAGGAAAGCAAGACATGAACCACCATCCAAATCATACAAACTCGAGTCCGGAACACTAAAAGAGACGAGTCAAAACCAGGGTCGCTATAACCTTCCCCCCTTAAAGAATTTTGTCCCTGAAACTACAATCTCATACCAAAGTCAAAATTGAACCATTTACAACAATGTTATTTCCACAAATTCATCACCATGACCCATTCTCCGGTCACCTATTCTCATTGTCTCAATTCACAAGTCCCAAATTAAAACGAAATTTTCAATTTCCCAAAACATTTACAATGTTCAAATCAAGTCCAAATTCTAAAAAATGATTAACAACAGCATATACTATGCTTCCAGGAGTGATACAACACCCACAATATTCCATATTCTCAAAACATATGCAATGTTTATATTGAATCCATGTTTTTCCCAAACAACTACAACATATACAATGTTCTTACAATTTCAAACATATACAATGCTTAGACTTTTTCATCAATACAACAAATTCTCAATACATATTCATGCATCAACAAACAAATCCGGATATTTCTCTTGGACTTCTAATTCACGTTCCTAAGTCGCTTCCTCGACTCCGTGATGTTTCCACAATATTTTTACCAAGGGAATTGTCTTGCCTCGCAAGACTTGATCCCGTCTATCCAAGACTCTTACCAGCGCTCCTCATACGAGGCATCCTCATCTACCTCTAAGTCGGTCCAATCCAACACGTACGATGGATCCGGCTCATATTTCCGAAGCATACAAATATAAAACATGTCACGAACCCTGGAAATTTGTGGCGGTAACGCCAAACGGTAAGCAACCTCCCCAACCCGTACAAAGATTTCAAAAGAGCCAATAAATAGAGGGGACAACTTCCTACTCTTCCCAAACCTCATCAAACCCTGTCTAGGTGATATCTTCAAAAAGACATGATCTCCCACCTTAAATGACAAAGGTCTCCTCCTACAGTCAACATAATTTTTCTGGCGACTCTGGGCTGTAACTAACCTCTTACGGATAAGTGTAACTTTCTCCGTAGTTTCCCGAGCCAACTCTGGACCTAACAAAGGTGCATGACCCACCTCGACCCAACACACTGGAGATCTACACGGTCGACCATACAAGGCTTCAAGCGGTGCCATGCCAATACTTGATTGGAAACTGTTATTGTAGGCAAACTCCACTAAGGGTAGGTGTCTCTCTCACGACCCCTTAAAATCAAGGACACAGCCTCTAAGCATATCCTCAAGGATTTGAATAGTACATTCGGACTGCCCATCAGTCTGAGGATGATACGCAGCACTAAAAGTCAATCTAGTGCCCAAGGCGCTCTGCAAACTCTGCCACAACCGAGCAGTGAAACGCGGATCTCTATCCGAAACAATCATCATAGGGACCCCGTGCAACCTCACTATGTCCCTAATGTACAAATCGGCAAGATAATCTACCGAGTCACTCACACGCATAGGAATGAAATGCGCTGACTTAGTCAAACGGTCAACAACCACCCAAATGGCATCACTACCCCATTGAGTCCTCGGAAGACCCATAACAAAATCTATCGTGATATGTTCCCACTTCCACTCAGCTACAGGCAGGGGTTGCAACAAACCCGCTGGCCTCTGATGCTCGGCCTTCACTTGTTGACAAATAAGGCACTTTGATACAAACACAACCACATCCTTTTTCATACCTCTCCACAAAAACTGGCGACTAAGATCATGATACATCTTTGTGCCTCCTGGATGCACCGCAAGGCGCAAATGATGAAACTCTCGGAGTATTTCCTCTCGGCAAGACTCCGGTACAAACAAACGATCACGGTATCTCACATTCAGGTCGAGATACACAGTCAAACCTCCTTCTACCTTTCCATTAGAAATCTTCTCTCAGAACGATTCCACCTCAAGGTCACCCTTTTACGCTTCAAACACTCGATTCACAAGTATAGGTTATGCAACTACTGAAAACAAGGCTGCGAATTCAACAGACTCGCCTAGTTGCAAGTCAAACTCATTAAGAGTACCCAACATTTCCTATTCTCGGATGGCGATAGAAGCTACACTGATAACTGGCTTTCTACTCAAAGCATCGGCCACAACATTGGCCTTCCCAGGATGATAATGCAACTCAAAATCATAATCCTCTATAAATTCCATCCACCTCCTCTGTCGCAAATTTAAGTCTTTCTATGTAAACAGATATTTCAGACTCTTGTGATTAGAGAACACTTCAAATTTCTCACCATACAGATAGTGCCTCCAAATCTTCAAGGCAAATATCGCTGCTGCTAACTCTAGGTCATGGGTGGGATAATTTCTCTTATGTGTTTTCAACTACCGTGAGCCATAGGCTACCACTTTACCCTTTTGCATCAATACACAACCTAAGCCTTCTTGTGAAGCATCACAATAAACTGAATAACTCAAACCCCTCTCCGGTATAATCAATACTGGAGCAGTGGTGAGTCGAATCTTAAGCTCTTGGAATGACCTTTCACAAGTCTCACTCCATACAAACTTGATTTCCTTTCTAGTCAATTTAGTCAAAGGTGAAGCTAGTCTAGAGAAATCCTTCACAAACCAACGGTAATACCCGGACAATCCCAAGAAACTACGAATCTCGAAAGCATTCTTAGGTTGTGCCCAATCTTGCACTGCTTCTATCTTGGATGAATCTACAGTTACCCCTTCCCCGGATACCACATGGCCTAAGAACTTAACCTCTCTCAGCTAGAATTCACATTTTCCAAAACTTAGCATACAGTTTGTGGGATTTAAGTAACTCAAGTACTACTCGTAAATGTTCCTCGTGTTCCTCTTGGAAGGTGAATAAATCAAAATGTCGTCCACAAAGACAACCACAAAACGATCTAAGAATTCACGGAAGATCCGATTCATTAAATCCATAAACATAGCTGGAGCATTAGTTAGCCCAAAAGGCATCACAAGAAACTCGTAATGGCCATAACCGCGTACGGAATGCTGTCTTCGGGACATCCTCCTCCCTTACCCTCAACTAGTGATAACCCGATTTCAGGTCTATCTTAAAGAAACAACATGACCTCTTCAACTGGTCAAACAGATCATCTATACGAGGTATTGGGTACTTATTCTTAAAAGTAACCCGGTTCAACTTTCTGTAATCAATACAAAGTCGCAACGCTCCATCTTTCTTTTTAGCAAAGAGAGCCGGTGCTCCCCAAGGTGAAGTACTAGGGCAAATAAAACCCTTATCTAGTAATTCCTGGAGTTGAATCTTCAACTCACTCAATTCAGCAGGTGCAAATCTATATGGAGCCATAGAAACTAGTGCCGTGCTAAGCACTAAATCAATAGAGAACCCAATCTCTCGGTGAGACGGTAAACTAACAAGATCCTCGGAAAAGACATCTGGGTATTCACAAACTACCCTTGGCAACTCAACCCAAATCTCATCACATTCATTACTCAGAAGGCTAACAAGAAGACAACTAAGTTCACTTTGCCCACGTGGATCATACACCGGTGATAAGACTCTATCTACGAAGTCCTCCAAGAAATAAAAACAATCACCGCTCAAGGTATATATGGTAACTTTTTGACGGTAACAATCTATAACAGCCCGGTATGACGATAACCAATCCATACCCAATATGACATCAAAACTCGACATATCTAGCAACACAAAAGCAAACGGAAGTCGACGCCCGATAACTTCTATTTCACAATCACGACAACCCCGATCTAAATTAACCGTACCTCTAACAGGTGACTCTACTCTGAGTGGAAATGCTAACCATGCTACCTCTAACCCTAATGCAGAAACATATGCAGTAGATATAAATGAATGAGACGCACCTGTATCTATCAACACATTAACCAAATAATTACACACAACAAAAATACCTCTCACAACTGAGGTTCCTAGCAATTGCTCTGGCATGGTAACAGCATACACGCGCCCCTGTAGCCCCTGATTAACTTGCTCTCCTTTCAGAGCATACGCCCGATGTACTGACTAAGCCAGAGCGGCTCTTTGATTAGCTCATGAAGTCTGAGCTGAATGAGTCTCATGGTGGCTCTGAGTCTGCTTCGACCTTGATGCGCCAGATGCACCTTCCAACTGTGGGCAAGTTCTCTTCATATGCCTTAGCTGACCACATTGGTAACAATTAAACCCTTATCCCCTATCCTGGGACTGAGACTGACTTTGTGATCGGGTAGGTGGTGGTAGTGGCAATATCAACTGTCCTCTATCCTTTTGTGGGCAAGAAAAGGCTTTGTGACCCGGCTGACCACACTTGAAACAAGAATAACTACTCTGAGTACTCCTTCCCAGGCCTACATTAGGCAAAGAAAAAGTAGATCGAGACTGCTGTGGTTGGGACTGAGATGAAAAGATACCCTTGCTCTTCTTATTCTGCTTATAGTCTCCTTGAGACTCTTGGCCCCTAGACCTCGAACTCCGTAGTCTCTCCTCCTCAGCTTGCACGGAAACCTCTATGTATGCCACCGACTCTACAAGACGGTCATAGTTCCGAATCATGTTCCCAACAATCTTAAAGAAGATTTTGGTTTTCAACTTATTCTCGGATTCAATGCAACGACGCTCTTTTGTTGCCACTAACTCTGGTGCAAACTTAGATAAACTAGAGAAGACTACCTCGAACTCGGCCACGGTCATGTCGAGTTGTTTGAGGTCTTTGAACTCTTGCCTCAATCTCTCCCTAGCAGTGGGAGGTAAATACTTATCTTGGAAAGCAACTACAAAGGCTTCCCACGTTGGCTCCACTCTACTCTTGGCATACTTGCACCACTGACCCGCATTCCCTTTAAGGTAGTAACTCGGTATAGTCACTCTCAACTCGCTATCATCAATGTGAAGCATCTCAAATGTCTTCACTATTTGCTCGAGCCACTTATCCGCTTTCTTAGGCTTGGGGCCACCATGGAATTCATCCGGTTTGGCCCGCAAAAACTCCTTAGTAAGGAAACTTCTTCTTGCCTCTAAGGTGTTCTCTCGGGCTTGGTTCTCTGCCCTCAACAAATTCATAGCCCCTGCTATTTCTCTAGCTAGGGCCCCCATTGCGGTTTGATCCACTTGGTCTGTTTGTTCGGCCATATTAGCTTGGCCTGACTCTTCCTCTTGCACCGGGACCTCATGGACCGGTATCTTATGTATAGGAATGGCAACGGGGCGGGGCGGGGCCGGGGATTACCCTCCCCGTCCCCGATCCCCGATTGAGAATGTCTCCCCGTCCCCGGCCCCGATCCCCGACGGGGATCCTATCACCGTTCCCATCCCCGTCCCCTAACGGGGATCGGGGTTCCCCGACCCCGAAAATTCCCCGGCCCAAATCTGTTATGGTCAACAATACCATCAACAACATCAACAACAGCATAATCGTTCCAAAAAAAAAAAAATCTGTTTCAACACATGCTGTGTAATATATATACATAGAAAAATCTGTTTCAACACCATACATGTACCAATCTATATACAACACCATACTGTGTATGTATTTATACCTGTGTAATAAAAATAAAAAATCTGTATATATACATACTGTCTAAACACATGTAACATACACATACAAAAATCAGTTTGAACGACGAAGGAGGATCGGCGTTGCGGAGAGGACGATCGGCGTCGCGCAGAGGACGATCGGCGTCGAGGACGAGGATCGGCGTTGTGGACGACTCTCAGCAGCATCCCAGACGCAGATTGGAGGGCGGCAGTGACGGAGATCGGGGTGAGGCAGTGAGGTCGGAAGGAGGGAGATCGGAGGGAGGGAGGGAGGGAGGGAGGGATGAAGATCGGAGGGAATGAGGGAGATCGGAGGGAGGGGAGGCTTTGAGAGAGAGAGAGAGGGAGAGAGAGATGAGAGACAGACAGACTAAAGTCTGAGGCAGAGGTCCTAACATATAATATAATATACATATTATAATAACCCTAACCCTAAACATATAATATATATATATTATAATAATTATACGGGGTCAGTCGGGGACGAGTCGGGGCGGGGCCGGGCCGGGGTTCGGAAATCTATCCCCGTCCCCGGCCCGAAAATTATCGGGGATCAGATTTTTAATACCATCCCCGGCCCTATGGGGATAAATTTCGGGGAAAAACCGTCCCAATCGGGGTCGGGGGATCGGGTCCCCGTCGGGCCGGGTTTAAATTGCCATCCCTACTTATGTACACCCCGGTGAGGCCTGCCGCGTCTCCCGCCTCTACCACTACGAGTTTGACCTCTTCCTGACATCCTATAAAGGACAATAGAAAAGATTTAGCACATTAACCCATGCGTGCCCGCAATTCATCTCACACGTCTAATCACCGCAATTCTATATATTTCACTACTATATAGATATTTCAACTTCATTCCACATAAGCACTTAGTCATGTAAACACATACAGATTATTCTTTCATGATGAAATTCGTCACACGAAAAATCAAGAATTCTTAGTAGAACGAGTATTGATCAAGTACCGTTCTAAAAAGACCTCAAGGAATTTAACAGGCGCAAACAACATCCCAAAAGTTCAATCCCATACCCACATAGCCACATAAGCATGTTATCACATAATCACAAAATGTATAACATCTTCCTATCATGCAACCTATCATGCAGCATGAACCCATTGTGGTAAAGTAACCACTTCCCACGAGCTTCAAGTATTCAAACCCGGTAGCTCTGATACCAAGTTGTAACGCCCCCATTTTCATGCCCAAATGGTAATACAATAGTCATAGCTTTTTAAAGTAAAACTGATAACAAATCCTCATACTTGCATTACATGACGTAAATAGTCTTCATGCGATAACACAATTTCTCCAACAATCATTAATTAAACAACAAATACCCCCAAGGGTTTACAAGTTCCAAGGCCTGAGCCTGGTTACACAAAAACGGTTATTCAAACCCACACATACAAAGCCCTTGGCTTGCAATTAGAGTCACAGCAAATGAGCACATTATGCTCTCAGCACATACTTCCACGCCTTCAGTTAGGCGGAATCACCACATCCTTTCCTGCACAAAAACCCCGTAGGGTGAGCATAAAGCCCAGTAGAGAATTCTTAACAAAGTATATACATTTTATACAAGTCTCAAGAAATGGAACGCTTATGCCATGCTATGCCTTTTTGAAAAAATAAAACACACTTTCATCTTTTGAAAACCAACACGCTCAATGATGTCATGCCATTTCAACTGCTCAACATTTATCACATTTTATTCGAGGGGCGGTAAATACAACTCTGGTAATCTCTAGGTTGGTGTCTGCAAGTAGACTATACAAGTACTACCAAATTGTCATTTTTACTAGTATCATCTGGAGGGCTCGACACCCATACTCTGTCATTTTTACCAGTATCAACTAAAAGGCTCGACACCTATCATTTGTCATTTTTACCAGTAACAACTGGAAGGTTCGACACCTATCATCTACACCACCTGTCAAGACTTACCACCGTATTTACCCCAAAACCATTTCATGAAAACTCATTTCTCAACATTCTTTTCTCAATGCAAGTTTTCAAATCAACTTTCAAAGTTCAATGTAATCACTTGAATTGATATGCCAATGCAACAATAATCAATACATTACAACACTTCTTTCATTTCCAATTCTTCCACACAGTACTACCATTGTGATCAAAATTCCCATTTCTCCTTTCAATGTAATTTTACAAGACGAATAAATACTTTTATTTCAATTCATCCAAGGAATAACATAATTCCCACATTTCAAACATTTCCAACAACTTAGTCATTTCAAGACTATATCAACATTTTGAAGAACAATTTTCAAAATGAACAACAATTCTCATGCTTCTCAAAATTTATCATTTATACAATATAAACAAGAAATTTTCCAAACATCACTTATTTTGACATTCAAAATAAAGATAACAATAACAACCATGGGTTTTCAACTTTTTGTTAAAGAATTTCCAATTTCTAGGCTTTCTCACCAAAACCATCTATCTTCAAACATTTGAGAAAATCTCACCAAATTCCTCTTTCTTTAATCACATAGTTCAAAACCCCCAATTTGTATTTCAAAGAATCAAATAGTAAACCCACTTTGAAAATCACTCTTTTTCTTGAATCAACAACTAATTTTCAAAACTAATCAAAGGATGATTTTGAAAATCATCTTGATCTTGCAAAAACATATATATAACTCAAAGAAAATCTCTACCTCAAGTTTGAAGAAGAAAAGAGTTGAAACCCTCAAAATCAACGACGATGAAACTCGATCTCCACCGCACACAACGAAACCCTCGAGAAGTTATACAACTTTGACGAAGGAACTATGGCCAAAATCCCAATGGATTTGAAGAAAACAAAGAGAGAAAATGATTTCTAGAGAGAGAGGCTCTAGATTTGTATTTTGGGGACCTTTAGAGAGAGAGAGAATTGCAGAAAGTGATCTGAAATGTCACTTTCGCAAGCTGTTAAAGCGCAGTCCACTCGAGCATAGAAGGCCCCGCTCGAGCGTCAGACACAGACCCCACTCGAGCATGAAACCCTAAGCTCGAGCGTGAAATACGCTCTCCCAGTATTTTTTTGCAGACACAGTCCCCGCTCGAGTGCCCAAATTCCCGCTCGAGCGTAGAAAAATTTGTGAAGCTTGATCGAGCGCAAGAATGCCCGCTCGAGCGGAAGAGCCAAATTCTGGGCAACAAAGGCTTGGAAAAACAAGCAACCAACCTGTTCTGAACACACAACTACAATCCAACAACCAACATTAAGAGGAAGGCAAGGAAAGCAAGACATGAACCGCCATCCAAACCATACAAACCCGAGTCTAGAACACTACAAGAGACAAGTCAAAACCAGGGTCGCTATAGCATTTGAGAACTGCAATGAAAATACAAATTGAAATGCACAAAATGAAATAACTGAAATTGAAATGAATTTAGTTTGTATAGAAATAGTGCATTACAATAAATTGAAATGTATCTTGCTTGGTTGACTTGCAAATTTCCTAGAATTGGTGGTTGGTCCACCCCTTCTCTTGAACATTTGGGATTTTTTTTATGTACTGGACGTTTGCATGATTTTCTGTTATGTCCAAAACTCATACACTTTGCATATTGCACTATTTTGTTTTTCCTTGACACCTTATGTAGATTCTTGGGCGCATCAGTAGCTTTCTTCCTCTCTTTTCTAGGCCTCTTTGCTTGTTTTCTAAAACTACACTCTTGTTTGCACACTGCAGTAATCCTCTTATTTTCATTTCTAATCCACTTCAAATCACATCCTTGTTGCACTTGTCATTTCTTAAATGCATTCCTAAAAACTTGTGCATTTTTAAATCTTATCCCCACTTTTAGGTTAGGTTAGGTTAGGTTTCACCATATCCACATCCTCATTAAATTCTGGAAACCTATTAACCATTTCCTCATTATCTGATGATCCATGCAAAGTATGCATCTCAAAATCCTGATCTGAATACCATTCATTAGAACCTCCATCATTTGGTTCATTTCTTACATTTGATTCAACCCCCAAGTTTGTCTCAACACCCACATTTGATTCTACCCTCCCCCCACATCTTTATCAACATAAGCAAATATATCTTCATCTTTAGCTTCACTCCCCTCTAACACATCATTCATCCACTCTAGATCTGTGCTGGAACCACCATCAGAGTCATTCATTTCCTTATCACCCCCTCTTCTTTTTCTTCTTCCATTTCAGGCCCATTTCCCCTTTCATCTTCTTCTATTTGTGCTTCTATTTGTAGAATTTATGGCCCTTTTATGACTTCTCCATTTGGACCTAAGACTTAAAGTGCCTTATGACCTTTCTCCACATATAAGGCAACCACATTTAGACCCATATAATGGAATAACATATCAATTACATCCCTATTTGAATTCATCTCCCTAAGACCAATGTCCAGTATTTTCCCAAGAACTCTGTAATACAGTTGGCTAGTAGAGGGATAACCTAGGCTCAAGTACAACTTCTGAAAATCAAAAAAGCCAACCCTATATGGACCAAAGTACTGAAAGTAATTCACTTTCCCTCCCTTCTACACTATATTTGGAGGCTTAGTAAAGTAACCTCCATGATGTAACTCAACATTAAAATCTATTGCCATCACCCCACCCTAAATAATACAAGACACAAAAGACAAAAACATGCATGAACATTACAATACATAAAAGAATAAAAATAATACATAAACAAATCAATGCCTGAACATTACAACACACACACAAAAAAAAATAATAATAATAATAATACATAAACAAATTAAAAAACCTAATCTTATTATTAAGCTTTAGGGTTAATAAGCAAACATAAAGCATCATACCCATTTTACACGACAAACAATAGCCAAATACACAACAAACAGTTAGGGGACCACTACATGACAAACAACTAGGGGACCACTATCAACCCCACCTCTATGCACAAAAATCATAAAAACCCAAATATTTTATATCCTAGTCATGCATCAAAATCAACAACACCCCAAATCTCTAGCCATTTTTACATAAAAAAATAAAAACTCCCAATTTATTATTCTAGATATACCTATCTTTATGTAGTTAAGTAAAAAAAATTGATGAAACACTTATACCCCACAACTTTATCGACACACACAATACAAACTCTACCAAAAAGCTAACAAAAAGACAACCACCTTAATATAAAGCTAACAAAAAGCCAACAAAAATACATCATAAACAAAACCCTACCAATACCCTACCAATAAACCCCCCCCATTTTTTTTATATGTATTCGCAAACATCAAACATCAAACAAGTAATTTTCTAAACATATTGTACAATAAATTAAAAAAATCATTATCAAGTCTTCAAATAGTCACACAAAAAATCAAACATTCAATAAATTTAGTGTTCTTTGATTGTTACCTGGAGTAAATTTTCCCAAAGCAGATTCTTTGTAGTCTTAATCAATTGTTACTGATTCAATCTGAAAATCCTTTCAAACCCTAACCCATGTGTATCTCTCTCTTTGTCTCAAAATCATAATCAAGCAACTGAAGGGACTGTAGCATGTAAGCACTATAAATATCTAAGGGTATTCTAGTCTTTTTAATAATTCCGTCACGTCCCGTCACTTTTGCATATTACTCAAAACCACAGGGGGTTTATGAGTACATTTATAAACGTCAGGGAAGTAATGTGTAAACGCGAGAGACCACAAGGGGGTAAGATGTAATTATCCCAATTAAAAGCATATAGTTATTATACTCAAAATGAAAAACATTTTTTTTTTCTTTACATCATATAGTTGCTACACTTAAAATGAAAAAAGTGTCGTATTTATAATTGAAAAGTGAAAAAATATGATCATTGTAAAAATATGACAATTTGAAAAATATGACCATTACAGAATGTGACCGTTGTAAAAATTTGACCGTTTGAAAATTATGAGTGTTGTAGGAATATGATCATTACGAATGTTACCGTTGTAACAAATTGAACGTTACAAAAATATGATCATTAGAAAAAAAAATGGGACATTTAGTGAAAAATTCCTGTTGATGGAATTGTATTCCATTTGATTTATAACATATTCTTGTATCCTAATCGATTCCATATATTTGAACTTATATTCTAAGAAAAATTCTACTTACACCACTAAATAAACTCCTTACACCTTCCATTTGAGTTTTTTTTTTTCTTTTCAATTTACCCATGTGTGAAATTACCTTTACGCACAAAAGATTAAAATTAAATATATTTTATTAACTCCTTACACCTATTACACTTCAATCCCTATTGCTCTTCTTCCCTCATCAGTTTTTTTGATAGGTGTTCGTTTCATTTTTTGATAGAGTTCTTCAACTTTTGTTTGATGTGTCAAAATCGAACAAAATAAAATAGTCTGAAATCACACTGTTGAACAAAAATTATATTTTTGGTAATACACTACCAAACAAAAGATATATGTCCCGTAACCCATGACCGAACATTTTTCATTTGTTCAGTTATTCATTATCGTTCATTTTTTTGATATTTTTTGCTTGGAAGGATTATGCTTCTGCTCATTCTAGCAAGGTTAGTACTGCATTATTAGTGGGCTACATTCATGAATTCATTGCAGATGAGATTTGTTAAGGTTTTTTTTTTTATGAATATGATTTATTGTTATTTTTAATTTGTATTGAGTTTTATTAATGACTTTGGTTTATGAATGTATTATCTTCAAATTTTTAGTAGTCGACAAGCATTAATTAAATGGGTTTCTAATGTTGGGAAGAAGACTGGATTTGTCATTGCATAAAGACATCAGATGCGGGAGGTAATGGTAAAAAATCAAGAATTACACTTTCTTGTGAGAGAAATGGTTGCTATAAAGACAACATGAAGATCAAGGGAGAATGATTGAGGTTGACATATTCTAAAAAGTGTGGATGCCTATTTCTATAAAGGAAAGAAAAATTACCTACAAATAATGAGTAGATGTTGCATATCTTAGGTGAAGTGCACAATCATCCGACTATTGAACATCTTGAAGGGCACTCATTTGCCAGCAGATTATCTCAGGAGTAAACATCTTTGTTAGTTGACATGTCAAAGAGTATGTGTTATCCTAGGTAGGCAATCCAAGAGAGGGGTGAATTGGGTTATTAAAAATAATTTCACGATATTAAAAATAATAATCAAAATATTCAAATTTCAACAAATAAAATAATAGAGCAATAATAATCAATATAAAAGTAAAAGAGATAGAGAAAGAAAAACAAATACAGTGATTTATAGTGGTTTGGCACACCGGGCCTATGTCCACTCCCCAAATATTCTCCTCGGGAATTTCTCCATTATTCTTCAAATAGTAATTACACCACTAGCTTCACGGGTGCTAGTGAACCTTTGCAACAAATTACCAATCCCGATCACTCTGACTAGTTTAGAATTCGGTGCCTATTCACACCTAACCCAAGTGATTTTATCTCGAAAAATCACTAACAAAAACTCTCTCTTTTTAGAAGAATAATAAGAGGGGTGTGAAAATCCTCTTACAATTTTTGCTCAAATTCTCTCATGAAAATATATAACTCAATGAAGAACACAAGAGAATATTTTCTCAATATAACAAAACTTTATCTTCAATATCTCATTTCACTTGATCTGCTCTATCTCTTTTCTTTTTCAGAATGCTTATTTTTATATGGCCAAAATCAATCTATTAGAGGAGAGACGCTCCATATCCATTGGAAGAGACAAAGACAAGCAGAGCATGGGCCAATTTCTTGTTTTCAAATTTAGCAGGCGGAGGAGTTGAAAAAATAGGCCAAAGTCATTTTCAATGAATAGTAACAACAAAATTTCAAAACAATTCCTGTAAAAACAAATTATGCACAGTGACAGCATGGTAACTTTTCTATTAAAATATTTGACTACACAGTAACCACTCAATTAAAATATTTGTGTAAATAGTAAAATCTCTTTAATTAATATTTATATTAGATATGAAAATATATACCCTTTTAAAATCTTTGTAGTTATTGTAGAGATTTTAGATACATTCTAATAAAAATAACCAACCATCCCATGTGAGTGTATCAAATTTTGTTAAAAGAAAACAATTCACCAATATCACATTTGTCAAAAGAACACAGCTAATCAATATCAAATTTGTCAAAAGATGAATAGTGGCTAATCGGATTTTTCAACACGTGAATAGTAAAATTTTCAAAATATTTTCGTAAAATCAGATATAGCACAGTAACTTATATTTTTAAAAAAATTTATAACAAATATATCTTACAACATATTTTAAACAAATAATATTTTGTGTCAAAGAATATAAAATATAAATATTAAAAAATCACAATTTATCCCATAATATTTTAGATATCATCAAAATCAAACCATATGATTAAAAGTATGGTACGACCAAAAGAGATATTAATTACGTTGAAATGCAATCCGACAACAATGAAGACAATCTATAATGCATGTCATCAACATTGAGTAGTATAGAGGTTTGGAAGATCACAAATGCAATAACTATTAGAGCAATTGTTGCTTCATAATTATGTTTAGTGGCATCGATGTGATGATAGAGAGATGATGACTAACTTGTTCTGGGCACACTCGATTAGTTTGGAGTTGTTACGTGCATTTCCACATGTGTTGATTATGGATTGCACATATAAGAACAATAATTATTGACTCTCCCTCTTAGAGATTGTTGAGGTAACGTCAATAAACTTAACATTTTCAGTTATTTTTGTTTATCTTGGTCATGAGTGTGAGTGTGAGAATAACTATACATGAGCTTTAGGCGTATTGCGTACGATTATGGAGAAGATTGCTTTACCAAAAATCATTCTTACAGATAGAGAGTTGGCTTTGATGAAAGCCATCTCAAAAATTCCACCTATGGCCACTAATCTTTTATGTAGATGACATATTAGTAAGAATGCTTTGATGAAGTACCAGCAGGTTTTTCAGATGAAAGAAAAATGTGATAAGTTCATGCATAGTTAGAATGTTTTGGTATTGTCCAAAATAGAAATGAAATTCAATCAGTAATTTTTAAAATCTCAAGAACGAATTTAGTACGTATTCCGAAGCGACAAGTGTTACCACCAATTGGTTAGAGCCATACAAGGAAAGAATTGTCGTAGCTTGGATAGACAATACTATACACTTCGGGAATAGCACTACAAACAGGTAAATTATGCTCATTACATTTATGAATTGCTATAATCTTTTGATTTTTATATTAAATACCAAAAATGTACATCCTTGTAAGGCCAAGATTTCTCATGCTAAATTGAAGAGACAACTTGGATTAAGTTAGGGCAGTTTTGAGACATCTTGGACCAAAATACACAACTTGTTAGAATTGCAGCATTCAAACATTAAAGCTTCATTTCAGCGGAGTTTGATTATAGTCCAACACAACTATACACCTACTAAGTTCACTAAGTTTCGTGGTTTTATTTCAATTTGTAGTTTGAAGAAAATCTTGGTAGAGATAAAGAGATTGAATAGTGTGGGAACAGATGTTGTTGCATGTGGCTGCATTTTGCGACATACACATGTGTTGTCATGTGCACATGAGATAACTGAGTATTTTTAACAAGGTCAACTGATTTCCCTATCGTGCTTAAATCCTCATTGGAGGAAGTTGGATATTTTTCTTGTTTCAAAAAGTGCCTTTGTAGAGTTGGATTGCAAAATGGAGGCCGATTTTATTGTTGAGAAATTCCAAGAGATTAACGAGACGTAACAAGTGATCCTTATGAAAAAGTTGAGAGAGTTAATTAATCTAGACAGTACATTTTTGGTGGAACCTAAACTAAAGACTGACATGCAAAGTAGTGGCCGTAATCAATTAAAAATTGATACATCTATTAAACACGAGCCATTTGCGTTTGAGTTTGTACTATCTGGGTAAAATAGTTATTTATTGAGTGTTACCATCTCAAGTGCACCAGTTCGTATGCAAGTGCAATGAAAAAAGGCAAGCAAAAATAATGTATGAAATTACATAAAACTTATAATTATGCACAAAATATATTTCAATAGTTGTTCATAAAATTTTAACTATTTCATATATTCATTGGTCTATATTTGTGACGCAAGTTTGTATGACACAATCAACAAATCATATCTTTTACTTCGAAGAATTTTTGGAGAAGTTAAAACCATATATCTGGCACAAAAAGATGTACAAGTAGATGACAATTGTGGTTTTAGGGAAATAGCTGGATTGATTAGTTTAGATGAAGATGATCGGCAACAAGTTAGGCAAAACTTGTTGACCAAGTTGCATTCGAATATAGTGCACTACCTGCAATTATTTGGTTCACAAGAAAGGGTTGATGAACTTACCTCTATCCTATCCTACTTTGAACTTGGCCCCAGATTAATTAATGGAGGACTATGCCTGACATGGGCCATTCAATAGCATTATACTACTGAGTTATTTTTTATCATTTATCCATGCAACAGTGCTTGACATTTCTACCACTTAGATCAGTATCGATTGCAACACTTGATCGAAGAGATATTTGCATAGAATTTGTAAATGGAAAACATTTCATGTAGGTATAAACTATTTACTTCTCAAATTATTACCATATCTTATTTTGGTAATTTTAATTGTAAGTTGGTTTTACTTGTTGATGTCTTTGTTATAGGTTTATCTACAACTTGGTCATCTAGAACCTCTGATAGCAAGTAATTGGATTCGTTTTTATCACCCATGTGCTAATGGATGTGAGAAAGCATATAATACTCGTAGTTCGTATGCTTGTCAACCTTGATCTAGTAACTACCAAAACTATCGACATAGATACATTGATGACATGTGCTTTTAGGGATGCAAACAATGACAGATTTTATGGATGCTTTTACACTTGATATTTTTGTGGATACTTTTATGGATGCTTTTAGAGCATCTCCAACGCTTACTCTTTTGTTTCATCAAATTTAAATTTGATGAAAAATGCACAGTTTTGGTGCTTTAACATTAATATCAAACCATTATCAAATTGATGATATCTCAAATTTTTCATCAAATTGAGGATGGCTAGAGCCTTTCATCAAATTACTATAGATAGCTATTACCTTTGCTGGTAGCTATTGGAGACTACATAAGCATCGGACGACCGACCGATTGTTTGAACTGGTTGTCCTCCCGATCGACCACTTCCTTGCAAAATTGCCTATAGCTGATCATACTCTCAGACGACTGGGAGGATGTCCTCCTAGACAACCTATGTGTCAACTGGCTTGCAAAATTGTGTAGAGTTTTGCCACCAATAGTAGATTTTTTACTAACAATTGAAGGAAGTATAGCAGCTTTGTAGAGGCTATAAAATTTTGGATAGACTTTAAATTTGTGCAAATTTCTTAGTTGTTGTTTTTACAAGTTGTTCAACTATTGCAAGTTTACTGTTGGTTTTGTTAAGAAAAGTAGATGAGTTCTCACAAGTAAATCAATCAATGAAAATAAAAACTAATGCAAAAAAATTAAATCAACAACAACACAAGAATTTTGCGTGGTTCCCTCAATATGAGGTACATCCATAGGACCGAAATTCGAGTCCACTATCAACCAAGAGTTTTCAAACGACTACTAATAAGACACGAATGGTCTCACAAACCACTTAGGTGAATTCCAAATAATCATAAAATAATCAAGAGGAAAGACCTCACCAAAATAGATGAACAAATTGTCTTTGAAACAGAATTGAAGAAGACCACAAATCTGAACCAAACCAACACTAAATTAGAAACAGACTTTGAAACTTTGCAAGTGACAACAAAGTGGAGCACCCCAGAACAAAACACACACACAACAGCACCACACCAATAACCAAATCCACTTAATTAATTTCCAAGCAAGCCATTGAAAAGATTAATCAACCGTTGCACACTTTTAGAAATACAATAACAATACCAAGAAATATTGTTTAGTCTTGGGCTTTTATCAAAGCCCTAGCTGTTATAAACAGATTATTAAATACCCATTGGGCCTCCAAAAGTTAGATATAATATATAAAAAATATATTATAACCAACATCAAAGTAAATCAAATATTTTTAATGAACCAATTGGAGGTCCTATACTCCATTAAGCAGGTATACCCAATAGGTTTTGCAGAGCCTTATGAAAGTTTGGAAGTTATCGTTGTTGCCCTGCATATAAAATAACAATGATTTATTTTTATTCTCACAATATCATCACAATTTCTTCTTTTCTTTGTTATGGTCAACTTCAATTTTCACTATTTCTTTCATTTTTCACTTGTTTATTTCACAACCTTTGTAACTTTGAACTTGAATTTTCTATCATTTTGAATTTTTTCACTTGTTTACTTGTACAAATTTTATCTTCAAACCACTAAAAATTTTGAAATGTTTGAAAAATCACAAACTTTAGAGCAGAACAATGACATAAGTATTATTTTTGAAACTTCGCGTGTTCCTCATGGTAAAGTGTTCACCATGGTAAAAAATGAAACTTTAGTTGGTTGGTTGTCTCTCAAGATTCCATTGCAAGTAATAGTTAGACCGCTGCAATATTCTGGGAACGGATACTTGTTTATTTTAATTAAAAATTGAATGATCAATCAAATCGAAACTATATTTCTTTGTCTCACCAGTGGTCTGTGATGCAAAAGGCAATTAATAAATTTTGTGATTTTCTTAAGCAAATTCAATTGAGGCAACAAAGTGGAACAACTGAAGTAGACAAGATAATTTTTATGGTTTGTTTGAGCATATCTATTTGATGATTTATATTTAGTTTTTCTATACTTGCTATCTATTTCATTTTTCATATAGCTAAAGCTAAGCACATGTATCGTGCAATCTAGAAAAAACACTTTACATTTGATACAAGTTGGAAAATTTTGCGATAAAGTTGTAAGTGTGATGAAGTTAGAACACAATGCAAGAAATCCACACCGCTATTGAATCTATATTCAACTTTGTCAACTCAATGTGAGGCTTTGGAACCCAACATCAATATAGATTTGGACTAATAACCTTCCATTGATACATCTACATGACCAATTGGTACTAAGGCTGCGAAAGAGAAGTTGAAGAGAAAAAGCAATTCATGATGATAGATTTGATGAGATGATAGCCAACTAGTCTAAAATTGTTGAAGTGTTGTCAACTATCTCCTTTAGAAGTGTTGTCAACTATCTCCTTTAGAAGTGTTGATCAAGATGAACAAAAGGCTATAGAACGTGAACAAAAGGCTATAGAATATTGTAGAAGGGTCGAGGATATGGAGCAACAACAAAATATTATCTATAATGAATAAGAGACAACAAAGAAATGAGAACCATAAAATAATGTCAATAGATATGATCAATTTAAATCCTATGCAAATGTCTTACTATTAAGATCTTCAATGGCAAATCTTATTTCGATCAAAAAATAACATGTCTTGAGTGTTTTATTAAGACGATGCAAGCGCTTGGAATTAGTTTCCATTTCAATTTAGTAATGATATTTGACTTATGATAGCAATTTTTATTTAATTTTAGTTTCCATTATTGTTGTTTTAGTTTGAGTTTTTATTAACATGAGTTTCCATTATGGTTGTTTTAGTAATGATATTTAACATCTTACGGACTATGTGGACTATGAAGCTCTTCTACTATTCAAACACATGTATACTTGTAGTAGTAAACATAACAGAAAAGTTGAGCATAAGCTCTTCTACTAACAAACTAACAAAATACTTAAAATGCAAACCAACAGAAGACCTTAAATGCAAACTAACAAACCCAACAAAAGACTTAAAATACAATTTAAAAATTAAGAAAATATCAGTCTTTCTCTCACTAAGAAACATCAGTCTTTCTCTCAATCAAAAATTATGATCTGTTGGAGTTTCGGAGATAAAGATAGGTTAGCTCTTTAAAGTATGTTATTTGCTGCGTTTTTCTTCATAGGTACATGGATTTAATCTGTTTATAGATACCTTTTGGAGGGAAAGAATAAATGGAGGGAAAAAAATAGAAAAGAATTAATGGATGGAAAAAGAAATAGAAAAGGAATTGAGGAAAACAAAAATGGAGGGAAAGTCTGTTGAACAATTTGGGAAATTTACACTGACTGGTCAATCGACCGGATATCCCTCTGGTTGTGCTCCCGATCAACCGGTGATTTGATGAAATTTCAAATTGCTCTATTGGAACGTACAATATCAGATGAAGTTTTTACTCAAATTTTTACTCAAATTTAAGAAAAAAAAGAGTAAACATTGAAGATGCTCTTATGGATGTTTGTTTGATTTTATAGATACTTTTTGTGAATGATTAAAGGACAAAGTAAATCTATAAACGTACAAAGACATGCGACCAAACAAAAATATTTTAGTTTGACAACATGATGCTAGAGTAATCTAATTTGCATCAATGTATCACCGAACAAGCCTTTCACAAATTAAAAAAAATAAATTTCTTGTTAAGTAAAGTAAATCATCCAACCGAATAGTAACGAATGGTTGGATAAAATTATTTTGTCTGGTAACATGGAATTGGAGTTATTCAAATTGTTTAGCATTGTATTTCTAAACATGCCCAATCCAAATTAAAAAATTATTATTTGAAGAAAAGTGAATCTATAAACATACAACAGGAGATGGCTGGACAAATATATTTTTTTTGACAACATAATACCGGAGTAATGCAAATTATTTAGTATATATTATTGAGCATGCCCTTTCCAAATTAAAAAAATGAAATTTCTTGTTAACGGAAATAAATGGTTAGACAAATTGATTTTATCCAGCAACATGGCACCAAAGTCATCTAAATTATTTAGCAATGTAGCTCATAATGTAGAAAAATCAATATTACTTAAAAAAAATGGCATCATATCACTCTAAAACACTTAAATATATTACAATGCATTACAACACAATAACAAATCCATATGTTCACAAAATGATATTTCATAAAAATCAAAATATAAATATTTGATACAAAATATATATGAAATTGTTTAACATTCATACAAAAAAAATAACACTGATTACTTAACTAACCAAATATCTAGTTTACCATTTGTCTAAGACATTAAAAAAACTAACATATTACAAAAACTATGCCATAAGGAAAAAAAAGTAGCAATCCTCATGTACGGTCCATCTTATGACGTTTACGATGGTAGACTTGATGGTTAGTAGGTGGCGATGTAGATCCCAAACTCTATCTATCTAGAACTTGTAGCATCCTACTAATAGTTTCATATAGCATGTCAGGGTGCAAGACACACTCATCACGATCGAGTCTATGGGCCAGAGCACCAATATCGAAGCAACACCAATACATTGAAAATATTGATAAAAATCGTAGTTAGTGTTTGATTGACAGTGAAACACTTATAAGTGAAATAACTAAATTCACAATTCTTTTACCAACTCGGGATTTATCTTAACATCATTCTCGGGACGTTGAACACATAAATCAAATTGAGAGTGATACATATGATTCTGAATAATCCGGTGAGAAACATTATTATCCATAAACGATATCCCTGTACACATTCAAATGGGCTCCGTCGCACAGGCACACTATGAGCGTTAATGGACATCACATGATTATCCCATTGTGCCTTTATCGTGTCATGGTATTGATACATGATCCTATACTATCCTGGGTTACTGCCTCAGGTTGCTCAAACAGGAGATAATGGAGTTGGTGGAATGGTTTGGACTCTACCAAACTGTCACAAAACCCTATTGGGGTGATAGGGTCCAATAATATCAAAGCATTTCAAGAATCCAGTATAGTATACAACGTCATGAAGTTGACGGTGTCTCCTACATAAATGGTATGGATCCCAATCAATCTACAAATAAGCAATGCATAACGTTAGTTGTAAAATTTTATATCAAATAATATGACACTATTATAAAATGCCTAACCTCATTAGCACGTAACATGTCAAACTACTCTCGTAATGTGTGCAAATGGTCTTATGTAAAACTTGACTCTCTTTGTGGACTTCAACGATAAACATGAGGTTGTTCATTAGAACATGACAGATTTGGATGAGACCTTCCTAAACGAAAATGCTCATAGATTCATGCTTATAATAGCATCAAGTAACCAACAATTTGTTTAACACCAACCATACTAGCAAATCCTAATTGTTGATACATGAATGCCAAAGCTGCAGCACCCCATGCATATGAGCTAACAACATCAATTTCAGTCAACATGTGCAGGTAATAAATGGGTACTAAAGTCTCACTCTTGTTAGTGAAGAGGGCATAACCTAATAAATATAACAAGTAAGCTTTGGCTGCGTATTGTATGAAATTTGCTTCATCTATATCTTTAACTTCATGAAATCTGATTCTCAACTACTCCAACTTCACGAATTGACCACGAGCTTAGAAGAGAGTTATAAAATATTGGCTTATCCTAATTTGGGTGAGACCAAGTCAATATATAATCAATATAAGATACATGGAAAAAGGAATTAAATAGTTACAAAATCAAATCCTAAAATTAAATTCCTAAATTAAATATACAATATTCCATATTCTAACATTCCATATTCCAACACTCCCCCTTAAGCTGGATCAAAGATGTCAACCAACCTCAGCTTGCCAATGGAAAATCGAAGTAAGGATAGTTCTACAGATTTGGTGAAGATGTCGGCAGTCTGATCAGACGATGGAACAAATGAAGGACATACAATGCCAGCTCGAACCTTTTCTTGGATAAAATGAATATCAACCTCAATATGCTTAGTACGCTCATGAAGCACAGAGTCAGAGGCAAGTAAGATAGCAGACTTATTGTCACAAAATAGCTTGGAGGAATGATTCTCCTCAAAGCGTAACTCAGTAAGAATGGACCGAAGCCACAGTAACTCACATGTCCCATGAGCCATGGCACGATATTCAGCTTCAGCAAATGATCGAGAAACAACCACTTGTTTTTTGTTTTTCCATGATAGAAGATGAGTACCAAGGAAAGTGCATACTCCAGAAGTGGAACGTCTATCAGTCAATGAACCGGCATAGTCTGCATCAGTAAAATAGGACAATCCTGTCTGAATCTCAACATTGAAGAATAAACCCAAACCTGGACATGACTTGAGATACCTTAAGAAGAATAAACCCCAACTTGGACATGACTTGAGATACCTTAAGATGTGGTGAACAACATCAAGGTGAGCAGTACGTGGTGAATCCATAAACTGACTAACCATACTTATAGCAAATGTCAAATCTGGTCGTGTATTAGTCAAATAGATCAAATGTCCTACTAATCTCTGGTAGTGAGTTGGATCAGAAAGCAACTCATCAAACTCAGCCAAAAGTTTCAAATTTGAATCCATAGGAGTAGAGACAGGCTTGCACCCTATCATACCGGTGCCTTGAAAAAGATCCAAAGTATACTTCCGTTGGGATAATGATATCCCACTGCGAGAACGAGCTACTTCAATCCCCAAGAAATATTTGAGAGGACCCAAGTCCTTGATGTCAAAAACTCGACTAAGCTCCTGTTTTACCTTAGCAATACCAATGGTGTTATCGCCTGTAAGGATGATATCATCCGCATAGACCAAAAAAATAATACATTGACCAGTAAGCCGACAACAAATAAAGTATGTATGGTTGGAGTGATACTGAGTAAAATCCATGGATATGATAACAGAGCTGAAACGATGGAACCATGCATGAGGAGATTGCTTCAAGCCATAGAGAGACTTATGCAAACGACAGAATCGTCTCAAGTAAGTCCCATGGAGAAAAGCATTCTTAACATCAAGTTGATGATTGTGCCAAGAAGAAGAGGCAGCCAAGGGAATAAGTAAATGAACATTGGTCAATTCAGCAACTGGTGCAAACGTAGCCCCAAAGTCCTTGCCAGGAACCTGTGTAAAGCCCTTAGCAACAAGATGAGCCTTATAGTAGTCCATTGTACCATCAGCCAAGTATTTGACAGTAAAACCCACTTGAACCTAACAGTCGTCGCACCAGAAGGTAAAGAGACAAGATCCCAAGTGTGATTATACTCCAAAGCAGCCATTTCAGTTTGCAGAGCAGCAACCAATTAGGAATTCTGGAGAGCCTCAGATACAAACCGTGGGATAGAGACCGACTCAAGTTGGCCAAGAAATGAGCGATAAGAAACTTAAAGGGCATCATAACATAAAAACTGGAAAATAGGGTGATTAGTACTACTAAACCAACCAAACCAATTAGGGGGACAATGTTCACTGGTTAGATATCGGGAATGATCTAGGGAGGGAATAGCAAAGTGTGTACCTTGGCCTGAGGATGAAGAAGATGCTGGAGGGAGCGGAGCACAAGGACGACGAGAGTATGTCTGTAATAGCGGAGGACTAGCAAGTGCAGATACAGGCGATGATGAAGGGGTAAAAGAATCAATGATAGGAACAGGACGAGCACTCGGTGACACAGCAGGAAGCGGTGCACGTGAGGCAGAATCCTGAAACACAAGGTTAGAACCAAAAAATGGCATAGCTTCGCAAAATGTGACATCCATAGAATGATAAAAACGGCGAGACAACGGATCATAGCACCTATAGCCTTTAGAGAGAGCAGAATAGCCCAAGAAGATGCATTTAAGAGACTTGTTATCTAACTTGGTCCGAGTTGGACTACAATCCTAAACAAAACAAGTACAACCAAACACACGAGGCACAAGAGGAAATAACACAGTATCTGGTCGAAGTAATTGAAAAGGGGAGCAGTAAGCATAACCACATGCCAGGAGGACTTAGGGACATTCATCCCACAAAGAAGACACCGGACAACAGACATAATATGATGGTTTTTACGTTCAGCAATCCTATTTTGTTCAGGGGTGTAAGTACAAGTGAGTTGCTGCAAAATTCCCTGCTGATTAAGTTGGGAGTGAAATGCATCAGAGATATACTCCCCCCCATTATCAAAACGAACATTGCGTACAACGGTGTGGAATTGGGTTTTGACCATTTGGAGAAATTGAATAAAAAGTAGAAGCACATCAAACTTCTTTTTAAGAAAATAAACCAAAGTACACATAGAATGGTCATCTATAAAAGTTACATAATAGCGATGCCCAGAAAAAGCCAAAAGAGTAGAAGGACCACAGATATCAGAGTGAATAAGGTCAAACATACAGGAGGTACGATACATGTGAGGAATATAAGAAGTACGAGTATGTTTAGATAGTTCACAAATGACACAATAAAACTGATGATCCTTGCAAGCTTTATTAAGTGACAGAAAAAGTAAAAATAAATAATTAAAGTTTGCATATCCTAAATGAGCATGCTACAAGGCTAAAGTTTGAAAAGAAAACACATAGGAAGACGACTCAGGTAACACAGCTGCTTGCAGGCCAGAAGTGGTAGGATGAGAATGTGGTGGGTCTCCGAAGTAGTATAGCTCGTCGCGCTCAAACCCCCTGCCAAAAGTCTTCTTCGAAGTCAGGTCCTGTAATAAACAATGCGTAGGCAAAAAAATAACAACACGATGAAGGTTTTTAGCAAGGCGACTCACAGAAAGAAGATTATAAGTAAAACGGGGCACATGTAAGATAGAAGTAAGTGTAATATCAGACGACAAGGACAAATCACCCTTATGTTGGACATGTAAAATGGACCCATCAGCAAGACATACAGTCTAAGCAATAATAGAGACAGGAGAGGATAAACAAGAAAACTCACTGGTTATATAATCATTGGCCTCAGAATCCAATACCCAAGTAGATATAGTGCGAACATGAAAAGTTGTAGGAGTACCTGTAGCGAGTGTAGCAGTGGAAGGAACACTTGGAGACATGGTAATGAATGAACCAAGTTGCTCTTGAAGGTGACCAATCTAAGATTGAAGTTGATGAAGATTAATAAGATGAGTCGGCTGAGGAGTACTAGAGGTGTCTGCAATAACAGCAGTATGGGGAGAGCTTGAAGGGCGTGTCCTTACAAAGTGTTGCTTCAACTCAGGATGAAGCTTGAAGCACCGTGCTTGGACATGACCAGTTGCACTACAATGGTGACAAATAACCTTGTTACTAGAAGCACGAGAACTAAACTTGGCAGCAAGAGCCATTTGATCTGAAATGGAAGATGAAGCAGAAACAGAGGAAGGAAGTAGAGCCACCGGTTGAATCAATGGACGATGACGCTCTTCACTGTCAGTAGTAGCAAAAGCCTTATATAACGATGGCATAGGTGATGTGTTCAAAATCTAAATACGAAGAGACTCGAATTTAGGTTTCAAACCCATCAAAAATTGATGAGTGTGCTGGCGAGCAAGACGAGCAGACATAATAGAAGCGACAACAGTTGGAAAATCACTCAATGGCTCATAATGTGCTAACTCCTCCCAGCGAGACTGAAGATACCCAAAAAATTCAACAACGGTAAAACCCAAAGCTTCCTGAGAGGTATGAGAAATATCCTGATAGAGCTCGAAAATCCTAGCATCATTGTGGGCATGTACGTACATCTGGGTAAGAGCACTCCACAACCGAGGAACTGTATCACAGTACACAAGCATGTTGTAGATGCATTCTTCCATAAAGTTGAACATCCAACCAAGTAAGGTGCAATTGTCAATATCTCATTGAACTCGCTTAGGATCATTAGCGGGAGGTTGTTTCTCGGTTTCCAAAAGCCATCCAGATTTGCCTCTACCCTCAAGGTAGAGATATATAGACCGACTCCAAGCCGCAAAGTTGCGACCAGTGAGCAACACACTAGTAATCCGATGAATTAGAACATAGGAGGCCAAGGAAACATCTGAACAAGACATAATGCTTTGAGTTTGTGTAACAAAGTCAGATATACTAAAACACCATGAAGCCGAAGTAGTGGCGTTACACAAAAGAGATGCTACCGAACACACCGGTAGCCCAACACAACAGAAAATCAAACTAGATAGTGCTTACCACATCAGTACATGAACCCTAGAAGGGTAAAGAGAGAAGAACAACACCCAGTACGGAAAGCCGCACTAGACCCAAGGCAGGGAGGGCTGAGTCGGCACCTAAGAAAGCTGCGGTAGTGAGAAAAAGGGACTGCCGAGGGACTGAAAAGGAAGAGAAAAACTTTTAGCTACGTGGAAGGAAGAAGAAGGGTGGTGGATGGCTAGGGTTTGGCTCTGATACCAAGAAGAGAGTTATAAAATATTGGTTTACCCTAATTTGGGTGAGACTATGTCTATATATAATCAATATAAGATACATGGAAAAAGGAATTAAATAAATACACAATCAAATCCTAAAATTAAATTCCAAAATTAAATATACAATATTCCATATTCCAACAAGATTTAACTAATTCTATAAGTGCATCATTCACAGGAACTTCCAAATTAGAACTTACTAGTTCAACGACCTCGTATCTTGTTAACTTAGGACATGTCAAAGCTTTGCTAGTGATTGGAATGCCAATTATGGTTTGCATATTATCTAATGTGATGGTCATCTCACCATCTGGCATGTGAAATATATTTGTCTCCGGATGCTACATTTACACGAAGGCAAATATTATCACTCTATTGCCATGCCATATTTGCAATCAACAAGGACACTAAGCCCAGACTACTTAACCAAATGTCTCCACCTAGCATTTTCAACTGTAGGTGAGATCCATGTCCACTCAGCAAGTTTTTAAGAATGATTTAAGCATTTAAGAGGTTCTCGTTCTTGCATTTTACATAAAATATATAAATAATTTGAAGCGTGTAGTAAATATGATGGGAATATATGATTAATAAGTTGTAAATAAATTCAAAAAAAAAAAATCCATTTTTCTTCCAAGCAGTAGCAGCAACATGGTTTCAAAAGCGAATTAGCAATGAAGGCTTCTCTAGAGCACCCAGAACTAGTTTTGTGTCCTCATCCTCCACACCAACATCATTCTCCATGAGGTCATCCTCTACACCAGCATCATTATCGACATCATCATCCTCCACACCAACATCGTCGTTCACATGATCACTATTAGGGATGGTCATTTTTCCCTGCCTCGCCCTGCTTCGCTCCACACGCGCATCCGCATCTATATCCCCCGCCTCGACCCACATAGATTTTTCCCGTCCCGATTAAGAAGTGGAATGGGGACGAGTTTTGCTTTCCCCACCCTGTTTCACCCGAATCTTGCCTCGATTATATTTATTAAATATATTTATATGTATATAATATATATATATATATAATTTATTTATTTTTCATTATAATAAAGTTAAAACACTAAAATATTATACTTAATATTAATTTTTATTCATTTATTTTCTATCTTATATAATATGGTTCTCATTAAGTATAAATTATTATTCGTAATATACTAAATTATCTATAATTTTTATTAATATTTTTATTTTTTAACTTACAAAATTAACTAGATTGTTGCCTTGCACCCACCTCACTTCCATCACCCCTCGATTTTTTCTGTACCCGATAATGATACGGGGTGAAGGAAAATTTCTATAAACTCGCCCCAAACCCATCTCATGACCATTCTTAGTCATTATCCACATTGACATCATGATTGAAATGGTCATCCTTCTCTACAGGGATATTCACTTCCAATGCTTCAGGTACTGTTTGCTTAGCACGTCTTTTGTTGGATGTCGTTGGTCTCTTGTGTGAGACACTACTAATCATTATGCAATAGATAACATGCAATTAATTATTTTTTGAATGTGCAAATGTATAGATGATTGTTTAATTTCATATATTACCTTGATATTTGTAAATAATCCCATATTGATTGACATAAGAAACATGGTAAAAAAAATTTAAAAAAAAAAGTTAAGTAGATTTGAAGAGAAGTAACTGAAATATGAACTTCATCTACATGCACAAAAGTGTAAAATTCTAGAGGTGTACTTTATGCAAAGCAACAAAAGCTAGAGGTATAAATTTCACTTGAATCAACAAATCAAATAATAGTGGGAAATTCATCTAATTATATATAGAGAAGTAACAAAAACATGATCAATCACTCCATCTAATTGATCAACATTGATTCATTTTATTTGTAACGCCCTCAAAATATTGACATTCGATAGATCTAGATTAACTCATATACATAGTCTAAATCCCATTGCTTCCAATTATTTAAATACATAAACATTGAGCATTATAGGTATTTCAATGATCAATATTCATACTAAATTTCCAAATTTTCTCTTAATAATATTCACCATGAGATTTAACAAAAGAGTAACCACATGCATTAACATTTTAATCATCCCTAAGATATGAATCTAGAGCATGTTATGGTAATAAGTTAAAATAATCTAAATACAAATTTATGCCTTAATAACTACAAGTTTCGAGGCTTTGCTTGGTTACAACAAAGTGGTTTTCAAACTCATACATAGATAGCCCTTGGCTTGCGAAACCAAAACAAATGAACAACCGAGCCTTACACTCCAAAAAGATTCTTCACGCCTTTACTTTGGAGGAGGCACACCACAATCACTTGAAAAATAGTTTCCACTAAGGGATGAGCATAAAGCCTAACAGAGATAACCTGAATAAAGTGTATGCAATTTAACAATATCATGAGGTGCAATGCATATGAGATGCCAATACCAAAAATCATAGATTTTCTCATTTTGAAAATCTCATGCCATGTTCTTGTTTGAAAACATAACCAATTCAATCATCCATTTGATAAAACAAGAGGCAGTAAATACGGCACTAGTAATCTCTAAGCTGGTGTCTCAAAGTAGGCTCTCAAAACACTACCAAAATCACTTTATCGGGTCTTAACCAAAAGGCACGTGGTGCCTACTCTGCGTGTTTTTGGACTTTCACCGTGGACTTCAAGCCAACTTAGTTCTCAACTTTACACTCCATAACCGAATTCACCAAAGTATTTACCCTACAACTCTAAACACATTTCAAAATTCTCAATGAATCAATTTGAAAATCAATTTCTCAAATCCAATGTGAGAATTAAATCATGAGATTATGCAATGCACATGCAATTTCTACAACAATTAATACAATCCTCTACCGATTTTCCAAACAATTTTCTCTATACAAAATATAAATTTTAAAAGATAAATATAACTCATAATCTCATATCTTCAATAATTTCAATATAAGAGTAACAATCACATGTTCAATATCTATTCATTATTCATTCAATTATATACAAGTGTTTTCTCTGTTCTCTTCTTTCCTTTCTCTACCTTGCTCTGATAACACTTATTGTGTTTGAACTTGTTAGATTATTTCGTCTAGTTATTTTTGTTTGAATATCAGTGGTGAGAGGGGAGTTTGCGCCTGGCAAATGGGCCGAGCTAGTTGTGACTTGGGCCTTGCTGTTGGATTACGCGACCGAGTTGGCATAGCCAAGGGCAGTTTGGCCGAGGTTCTAGATTATGCGGTTGAGTTAGCCCAAGGTCCAGAAGTTGGACCGGGCTAAGCCGAGCTAGGTGAAGCGATGGTCCAAGGCTGAGCAAGGTCAGCGGGAACGAACAGAGTTGGGCAAACCGAGCTAGTTATTGAGCTTGACCCTGAAGGTCAGCCGGAATTGGAATTGGAACTGGAACTGACCGGGCTATGCCTAGCTCGGTGGAAATTTCCAAGTGGTCCAATTGGAGTGCGAGAAGAGAAGCCCGCCAATGGTATGCGTCAATACCGTTTGGCAGTTTGGCCAATGTTATTTAGCGGTATTGACGGGTACACGTGTAAAGAATAGAGAGGGTAGTACAGCCACGCGTCTAGAAAATGGCGAGCAGAGTAGTGCGCGCAGAGGCTATATAGACTGAGCGGCGCCTCAATACACAAGGTTGAATTTCTGGCTAACCAGAGCTCTATTGGTCTTTGGTCTCTTTCTCTTTCTAAAAGGGTGTTAACTTGATTGTTGGAGGGGCTTTCCGGCATCACACCTGTCGGGTAGCTCACCGTCGTTGTGTTTTCAAGTTGTTCGGAGTGAAGTGAAACTTAGACACGAGAAGTACGGACATCGACGAATATTTCCTCCCCGTACAAGTGGGTTATCTTGTTCCATCGAGTGCTTTTGTGCCAAAAATAATGGGTCATGGAAATGTCAATTTTAGTGAATTTGTTTAATTCAATTCCTGTCTCATATATTTTTCTTTGTGTATGATCATTGACTTTGAAACATAAGGTGGATATCATGAAAAAAATAAAATCAATAATTGATTCCATAAAAGACTTAAAAAAAAAAATTTGTGGACGGTATGAAGTTCTCACTTAGTCTTTTTGGATGTACCATAAATTATGATTTTATTTTGAAATATAATATGTGAAAAAACATAGAGGTGGTGTTTGGCAAGCAGGTTTGGCGCATATTTTACGCCTCAATGGAAAAAAATTTCAAAATCGCGCATTGTAGCTCAGTTAAGGCTGAGTCCAGCTGTATGGCATTATATAGGTAAAAAGACAGTTGTACCCTCCGTGGATATTGATCTGGCAAGCAACATGCTCCGTAGTTCTTTTTTTTTTTCAAATAATTTTTTCTTCAAATAATTTTTTTTTCAAATAATTTTTTTTAATTAATTTTTTTTCGAATAATTTTTTTAATTAATTTTTTCAATTAATTTTTTTTTTCAATTAATTTTTTCCCTCAATTAATTTTTTTTTCAATTATTTTTTTTCATTTTTTTCAAATAATTTTTTTTCAATTAATTTTTTTTCCAATTAATTTTTTTTCAATTTTTTTTAATTAATTTTTTTTTCAATTATAATGTGTGTGATCCCATTGCCATAAATAATAAAAATAAATATAAATATTTTAGGCCTGAACAAACATATTTTTTAGTTTATGTTTTTAAAATTTTTAAACATTATGTTCAAACCAAACGCGTTTGTAATTTATATTTTTCTAAAAATAAACAAAAACCAGTTAAACAAATTTTTGTAAACTGTGTGGGTGATTTTCTGACCACACTGTCTACCTAGTAATCAGCTGGAGAGCACTGGCAGAATAGATGGCTTCAGCTAACCTGCAACAGAAAGAAAAGGCTCCGGCGGTGGCTTTTCCACCCGGGGACACTCCGACGATCAAGTCAGTATATCTCTCAAAGATAATCAAGTGCTAAACTCACTATTCAAAGCATAAAACTGCGTACCTTAGACCCACGGGGGTGCCTCTCTTTTATAGTCAACTTAATCCTGATCCCACTAGAAGCCTGACTTCTATGGACTCTCATTCTGTGCTTACTTTGGATTTCTCAAGAGATAAAGATAAACTTCCTAAGAGCTTTATCCTTATCTTAGCTAAGTCTTCTCTTTACTGTAGGACTCTTGTCCCTTATCTTTTATCCATTTATCTCGGATTCCGATATCTTCGGAGACAATCTCGGCCTTGCCGAGATCACCTCGGCGTCACAACCTGGACACGTGGCACCTCGGCTGACACGTCGGCGTCACCTTGCCACATGTTGGTATTCAGAAAATACATCCCCACAACTGCCCCCTAGGTTCTATTACCTCGACATTCTGAGGTGATAGAACCTATATCTGTATTTTCTTCCAGTAAATCGGCTTAAAGTTTGATAGCTGAGATCATCCATTTCTGACCGACGTGCTTTCCCTAAAAAATCAAGATTTTTAAGAAACTTCTCACGCGCATGAGCTGTCATGCACTTCAACCTAACCGTTTCATCCACGCGTTTCTTTCTTACTGGTCCGTACATGTGACGCGCCAGTTAGCCACCTCTTTTCTTACGTGCGCCGTCTGACGTCCTCGTTCTTCTAGGCGTATTGATTGCTTTTGCCGCTGTTTCTATTTACTCAAAAATCCTTCTCTCTTTTTTCCGTCTTTTCACTTTTTTATTTCGAATTCCCTGCTCTCTCTCTTTAGTCTTCGAAATCCCCCATTGCTTAAGCTTCAAAGCTCTGCAACCTCCTCCGTTCAGCCCTTCCGGCGAGATTTCCACCGGTCTTTTGCTCCTGAAATCGTCGTAGGACATCGGCAAATCCCTTTCTGGTTTCCCTTTTTCTGGTAAGCTTCTGTTCCTTTCGCTTTTAGTTCCCTGATGTTTCTTCTTCTTTTGCTATCGCCATTACTGCTCTGTTTTAAGTTTTTTAATTCATAAATCGTACATCTGAACGCATTCATCTATGATTTTGCCTTTGCTTACATTTTGAACACACGCACTGTTTCACTATTTCTTTGTACTTTTGCCACTGTTCTTGGACATATGCTCTTGTATTCTTCATGTTCTTGATAGCCCATCCCAATTCTTGTTTCTGAAACTTTGTTTTTGTTTTCTGTTTTTTGCATCTTTTCTAGATCTGTATCTTTGATCTTCATCTTCATATCTTTAGGTTTGGGACTTGTTTATAGAACCCATAACTTAGGAAAAAATTGAAACTTGCACCTACCTTACTGTTTGCTGAGGTCCCAATAACCTTCTAAAAATATCTTCTGAGACCCACCTTCTAAGATTAAGCCGATATTATGGAAATGTGGAAACATAGGGTAAATACCCCCTCCAAACTAGAATACTTTAGACAGGAGTTTGAAATCCCAGCCGATGTCAATCTGAGGTTGGCTGGGGATGATGACTCCATCATGCCTACCGAAAATTCCATGCCCTTCCCTATAGTCGCCTTTATAGAGTGTGGACTTCGGCTTCCATTAAACATTCTCTTTCGTGAGGTTCTCCATTATTATAAGTTGAACCCCATGCAACTGGCAATCAATTCCTATCGAGTGATCTTTGGTATTATAGCCCTAGCTAAACAGGAAAACGCTAGGATCACCCTTGCCGACATCCAATACTACTATACCATGTGTGGCCTTAACTTGAAAGAAAAAGGTTACATTTACTATCTTAAGCCGAGATCCATAGAATTTAAAATTGTAGCCGACTTCCCAGACTCCAACAAGGGAGCTGGTGATGATTATCTCATTACCTCGGGGAACTGGAAGTTCGCCCCAGACGAAGATCTCCATCTCTTCCCTCTCCCACGATCAATCTTTATAGAGGGTAATGGTAAGAGCCCTGCATTCATACTTGTTTTACTTTTAAAGTCTTCTATATTTTATCTGTTTTTTAATGTCTGTTTTGCCTTTACTTTTGCAGTTCTGCCTCAGCCACCAAAAAACTTTCGCCAATCCTTTGTTCCCAGCAAGGATTTAAAGAAATTACTGGACCTGCCAGTTCAGAGGCGAAAGGCACCCCTGCTTCTCAACTTCATCCCAACATACAAATCAGCTCTCCCCGACGTCCCCAAGAGAAAAAAGAAGAAGAGCTCATCTCCTTCCTCTGCTACAACTCTTCCAGTTGCTTCATCATCACGAACAGACCAAAGATCAACCTCTGATCCAGCAGAACAGTCATTGACCTCGGCTCCATACCTCATTCCACCAGCCCAAAGAAAACGTCGCCGACGTCTTGTTCTTGCATCCAAGATGGGTCGCGCAAAGCCTGTTGCTAAAGACCTCCTAGCCAACATTCCATCATCTATTGATGAACAACCAACACAAATCCAACCTCCAGAAAAACCAAAAAGAATAAAGAAAGCTCAACCGAAGGCGAAAGTGGCCCAGGTTGAGATTGAGGGCACTTTGCCAGCCCCACAACTGGCTCCAAGTCAAAGAATTGCCTCTGTCCCTTTGAAGAGGTCTGCCGAAGTGCCTCCTTCTGAATCTTCCAAATCAAAAAAGCCGAGGTCATCTGCAACGACTTCGGGGTCAAAGAAACCATCTATCCCCTGGGCCCCCGAGATCACCCTAGAGGATAAGCCTGTAATGGCAAGTGACAGTGCCGACGATATTAATGTTGGCGTTGCACTTAGTACCGCCTTACTTCTCCCAGGTGACTTGGAGCAGAACGCCAAGTACAGCAAGTATGAAAATTATGCCTTGATGTTACAGCACTCTGTTCAGGTAAATGTCTTCTTCTTGGCAAATTTTTCTTTCTCTTTATTTCACACTTTGAATATCTTTTAATATCTTCGTTTTCTTTCAGGCCATCCAGCACGCCCATTCATTCTCAATGCAGTCTTTTGAGAATCGGCAAAAGCTGGCTGATATGAAAAAAGAGTTCTCTTCTATTCAAAAGGTCAATAAAGACCTTGAATCAAAAATGAAGAAGCTGGAGGATCAAGCCGAAGCTGCAATTAAAGCCCAGAATATTGCCGAAGAGAAAGCTGAGGCTGCTGAAGCTATCAAAAAGGTGGCCGAATCTCAAATGAGAGAAGCCAAGGAAAAGATGGCTCAAGCTGAGAAAGAGCTTCAGGAGGCCCTGGCCACCAAAGAAGCTGAAATCAAAGACGCCGATGAAAAGGCATATTCGCAGGGTATGGCCGACGTCACTGAGGCCTACGAAAAACAAGTGAAGGAGGCATGCAACAAGGGTTTTACCCTTGGTTGGATGTCCCTTCTTAAAAAACTTAACATTCCTGATGACTCTCCACTGCGGAAGGCTGATGCCATTCCCTTGCCATTTCCTCCTGCCCCAACTCCAAGTGAAGATATAGGCGAATTTGATGCTGAGGATGAGGCCGAGGAGGAAGAGGACGATGGTTTGATTAGAAAATCAAAAAATGCTGATGGGGCTAAGTCCCCTCCTCAGAATGAGCAAGTTCTAGACTTGACTCAGGATGAGGAAGGTGATGAAGTTATCCATGAAGCTGTTCCCGACATCACACCAGCCAATATCCCTTCTGAGGTCAAGACTGTTGAAGAAACTCTTCAAGAAATTGACGCCGAGATAGCAGCAGAGAAAGAGGCCGAGGTGGTGTCTGATCTTCACACTCAATCAGCTGTTGGAGAGGAGTCTTAGCTGTTTATGTTTTCTTTGTATTTTCTTGTTTCTCAATCTTAGGGAACAATGTATGTTCTTTGTATGGCTGATGTGCCCCCCTTTTTACTCTGAATGTTAATACAACTTTTCTCTTTTATTGAATGCTTGTACTCCTGTCTTTTCTTCTTTGTCTTCGTGTGATTCTATACTTAGAATATTTTGCATATATCATATGTACTCTTTCTTCTTTGTGCAATCTTCTCGGGTTAACATACCTCGGTTATGCCACCTGATAATTTACCTCGGCCAGTACTTGTCCCGTAAAAATTGCTTATAAGTTTCGACAAGGATAAACATATATCGGTTTAATTTTTATAAACTTTTCTCAAGTTATAACAAGTGCTAAGCAATATATTTGCCTAACTTCAACTTGTAAATTGCTACAAATTTCAACAAGTGAAGATAAACAATTATCTCGGCTTAACTTCAACTTGTAAATTGCTACAAATTCAACAAGTGAAGATAAACAATTATCTCGGCTTAACTTCAATTTGTAAATTGCTACAAATTTCAACAAGCGTTAAGCATTACTTTAGTTTAACCTCAACTTGTAAATTGCTACAAATTTCAACAAGTGAAGATAAACAATTATCTCGGCTTAACTTTAACTTGTAAATTGCTACAAATTTCAACAAGCGTTAAGCATTACTTTAGTTTAACTTCAACTTGTAAATTGCTACAAATTTCAACAAGTGAAGATAAACAATTATCTCGGCTTAACTTCAACTTGTAAATTGCTACAAATTTCAACAAGCGTTAAGCATTACTTTCTCCTCTCTGCCCCCAATGTGAACCTGAGTTTCACTTGGGTTCTCATTACTCAGAAACAATTATTATGCATCTCTTGACAATTTACAAGTCTTTGGAGAACTCTGCTAAAATTTTATTGATGATGTCGGTAAAAAATAACAAAGAACATCTAATGATAGAAAAATTTCAAATTACAAGTGTTCCAGGGTCTTGGCAATGCTTTGCCCTCATTGTCTTCAAGTCGGTATGCTCCATTGCCCAATACCGAAGTGATTCTGTAAGGTCCTTCCCAGTTTGGTCCAAGCTTGCCTTCTCTGGGGTCCTTTTTGTTGCCAACAACTTTTCTTAGGACTAGGTCGCCGACCTGAAAATCCCTTGGATTGACCTTCTTATTATATGCTCTAGCAAGTTGCTGCTGGTATGCTGCGAGCTGAATTGCAGCTTTTTCCCTTCTTTCTTCTAAAAGATCCAGATCTCGGGCTAGGAGTATGTTATTTGTCCCATTTTCTACTCCCTAGGTTCTGATCCCTGGGATGCCGATCTCTAGTGGAATGACTGCTTCTGTGCCATAGGCCATGCCAAAGGGGGTTTCTCATGTTGATTTTCTCGGCATAGTCCGATATGCCCAGAGTACATTGGGCAACTGGTCTACCCACTTTCCTTTTGCTGCCTGCAGTCTCTTCTTTATCCCATCCAAGATTACTTTGTTGGATGCTTCTGCTTGCCCGTTGCTTTGGGGAAAACTTGGTATTGAAAAATAATTCTTTATCTCGAATTTTGCATAGAAGTTCTTGATGAGTTTGCTATCAAACTGCGTTCCGTTGTCGACAACTATTGCCCTTGGAATGCCAAATCTGGTGATGGTGTTTCTCTATATGAAATTCTTGACGTCCACATCTCGGATTTTGGCAAGAGGTTCTGCTTCTATCCACTTTGTAAAGTAATCTGTGGCTACCAGCAAGTACTTCCTTTGCCCAGTTGCTTGGGGCAACTGTCCAACGAGATCCATGCCCCATTGAGCAAATGGCCATGGACTGGATACAGGGTTCAGGTCAGCAGCTGGCTGATGTATCAATGGTGCGAACCTTTGGCATTGTTCACACTTCTTCACGTAGGCTTCTGCATCTTTTTGTATGTAGGGCCACCAATATCCCTGGGTAATGGCCCTGTGAGCTAGTGATCTGCCCCCAGCGTGACTTCCACAAATCCCTTCATGAATCTCGTATAAAAAATCTTCAACCTGCAAAGGGTGTACACACCTTAAAAGGGATCCTGTAAAGGACCTTCTGTAGAGATGTCCATCTGCTGTCAGGCTGAATCTTGCCGATTTTAATCTGATCTTATGTGTCTCCTTATGGTCTTCTGGTAGCTTTCCCTCTTTCAGGAATGCAACAATTGCATCCATCCAGCTTGGACCTAAGTCCACACATACTGCTTCTTGCTCTGTGATCGGCTGTTTTATGCTTGGGTTTGACAGATAGTCAATCATTATTGTTCTTGTTTTCCCAGTTTGTATTGAACTTGCCAAGTTCGCCAATGCGTCGGCGTGGTTGTTATCATCTCGGCTGACGTGAAGAAGTCAACATTTGCGAAACAAGGCTGCCAGTCTGATTACTTCCTTTGAGTATGCCGACATCCTATCATCTCGGGTTGCAAACTCTCCTGTTGTTTAATTTACTATAAGTTGGGAATCACAAAAAATTATTACCTTATCTGCCTCTGCTGCCACTGCTAGCTTCAGTCCTGCAATCAGTGCTTCATATTCTGCCTCATTGTTTGAGGCCTTGAACCCCAATCGAATAGATTGTTCCAATATCTCCCCATCAAGAGATATTAACACTACTCTTGCCTCCGCTCCTTGTCGGTTTGAACTCCCATCGACAAACAGACGAAAGGAGTCGCCGATGTAAATGCTGTAGGGTCTTAGTTTTTCTTTTCCTTGTTCTTTTGTCTTTGGCTGGACTTCTCCTTGCTTGCTTGGACATCGTTCATTTCGGCTCAATGGAGCCTGATGTTCGATGTATTCCAGCGTGAATTCGGCCACGAAGTCGGCCAAAACTTGGCCCTTAATTGCTGTTCTCGGCCTGAACTCCAGGTCGTATTGGCCCAAGGCCACTGGCCATCTTGCTATTCTTCCAGTTAAATCTCCTTGTTGTAGCAAGGATTTCAGTAGGTGTTCTGTTAGCACTATAATCTTGTGCGCTTGAAAGTAATGGTTCAGCTTCTTTGAAGCCATTACTAAAGCTATTGCTAATTTTTCCAAGGGTAGATACCTTGTTTCTGCATCGGCTAAGGTTCTGCTTACATAGTAAACAGCCTTTTGTTCCCCCTTTTCTTCACAAATTAATACCGCACTTATTGCATGCTCTGAAACGGCTAAGTACAAAAACAGTTCTTTTCTAAGTTCGGGTGTTGAGAGGATTGGAGCCGTGGTCAGGTACTTCTTTAGGTCGGCTAAGGCGGCCTCACATTCCTCAGTCCATAGGAAGTCTGTGGCCTTCTTTACCAGGTTGAAGAAAGGTTTACATTTGTCTGAGCTTCAGCTTATGAACCTGCTTAGGGCTGCGGCCCTTCTTGTAAGCATTTGAACCTGTTTTGCCAACGTCGGGCTTTTTAGCTCTTGGATGGCCTTGATTTGATCTGGGCTGGCCTCGATGCCCTTTCTTGTTACCAGGTACCCCAAAAATTTACCTGATCCAACTCCAAACGCGCACTTTGATGCGTTGAGTCGGAGCCGGTATGTTTTGAGTATCTCAAACACCTCTTTTAGGTCGGCAAGATGTTCCCTTGGATCCTTGGTCTTCACGACCATGTCGTCAATGTAGACTTCCACTGTTTGGCCAATCAGATTTTTGAACATCTTGGTTACCAACCTTTGGTAAGTTGCTCCTGCGTTTTTCAATCCAAAAGCCATTACCTTGTAACAATACAGTCCTTTTAGGGTGATAAACGCTGTCTTCTCTTCGTCTGAGGGGTACATGGCTATCTGGTGGTATCCTCTGTAAGCGTCCAGGAAGCTCATCCTTCCATGTCCAGATGTGGCGTCTACCAGTTGGTCGATCTTGGGTAGAGGAAAGCAGTTTTTAGGATAAGCTTTGTTCAGGTTTGTAAAATCTACGTAGACCCGCCATTTACCGTTCTTCTTCTTTACCACTACTGTGTTGGATAGCCATATCGGGTAATGAACTTCTCGGATGGCCCTGGCCTCTAGAAGTCTGTCCACTTCTTCTTCTACTGCTTCGACGTGCATCAACGTCGGTCTTCTGGCTCGTTGAATCACAGGTTTTGCCGACCTGTCGACATTCAGTCTGTGGCAAATGACCTCGAGGTCAATGTCAGGCATTTCGTAAGGTGTCCAAGCGAACACCTCAATGTTGGCTCTTAAAAAAGTCTCCAACTCTTTTTCTTCCTCTTTGGCTAAGCCTGAGCCGAGAAGAAAGAAGCGTTTTTCATCCCCATCCTGAACAAGGATTTTCTTTAGCGCCTCTTCGCTCTTCTCGGCCGGTTCTTTGCCAACGTCTTCTAGGACTTTCACGTCCTCATCTTCAATTTCTGTCTTTTCTGGTTCTCGAATGTTGCAGGTGGATTTTATTGCTGTCATGGAACAATTCTTTGCCTGCAGTTGATCTCCTCTGATTTCTTCAATCCCATGCTCTGTTAGGAACCGTAGTAGTTGAAGCAATGTTGAGGGAACTGCCCCATTGCATGCAACCATGGTCTTCCCAATATGATGTTATATGGCGAAGGTGTGTCAATCACCATGAATTCTGTCTTGATCTTCTTAGTGCCAGCTTGTACCTCCAAGCTTGTTGCGCCCAGTGGCCACGTCGGCGTTCCATTGAAGCCGACCATCGGGCCATTTGACTGCTCTAAGTCATCAGGATGAAGGCCCAACTCTTTGTAACATCTAACGTACATGATGTCGCAAGAGCTGCCTTGATCAATCAGGATGCGTTTTACTTGGCACTCCCCAACTTGGAGGGATACTACCAAGGCATCATTATGGGGATGCTGGACCATCTCTAAGTCGGCTTCAGTGAAGGCTATCATCGGTCCCTGGCATTCTTCAGGCCGAGGTCGTTTATGTCCAACCTGGTTCACGTGCTGCAGGTGTTTTACCTTCTGGGTCTCCCCTCGTATGACGTTTTCGTTCACCTTTGAGTGAATTATGTTAACCACCCGTGGGCCTCCAGCGGGCGGTTGCTGTGCTGGGGGAGGCGGAGCTGCTGGTGCTTGAGGCAATCTTGCCTGTTTTTCTCTGGTCCTGGCTTCATCAACAAGGTCCCTCAGATGTCCTTGCCTTACCAAGTCTTCTAAGTGTGCTTTTAGGGCTCTGCAACCCTGAGTTGGGTGCCCTTCTTTATTGTGGTAAGCACAACGCCTACCGACGTTTCTTCCCATGAATTCCCCTGGTGTTCTTGTCGGTCCTCTAAAATAAGGTTGGTTTCGTATTTGATCCAAGACTTTATGGATTGGGACTCGGAATATAGTCGTTACTGCCTGTTTTGCCTTTAAGTCCGTTTCTTGCTTGGTCGGTCCGTTGTTACCTGGGCTTCGCTTCGGCGAGCCGTTTCCTTTCTCCTACTTTATTTCTTTATTTCCCGACGTATCCTCCTCGGCTCTGGCGTATTTATCTATTCTTGCTATGAGTTCTTCCATACTTTTTGGCAATGTTTTTGCCAAAAATTTCCGTAATGGGCAGTCATTTTTCAGGCCGTTCTTGAAGGACACAACCGCCACCTCTTGGTTGCAATCAGGTATTCGATTGAACACCTCGTAGTACCTTTTTGCGTAGGCCCTAAGGCCTTCATCCTTGGCAATCTTTAAAGCCATCAGTGCGTCGACCCTCAAGGGCTGAAGTTTATTTGTTACAGACCTAGCCACAAACATCTCGGCCAGGCCTTCCCAAGTCTTTACGCTTCCCTTCAGTAGTTTATGGAACCAATCTGATGCAATTTCCCCAAAGGACGAGGGGAATACTTTGCAGAGTAACGGCTCGTTCCCACTATATAATGCCATTGAATTCAGGTATAGCCCAACGTGAAAGTTAGGATCTGAATTTCCATCATATATTTGGAACCTCGGCATACTGAATCTCTTTGGTGCTTGAAATTTGTCTAGTTCTACTGAGAATGGTGTCTTTGGCTTAACCAGGGAAGTTACCTCGGCTTCAGCATTCTGTTGTTTCCTCTTGAGGTAATCTCTCAAGTCTTCTTTACTCCTCCCTGGAGCTCGGCTATCTTTGGACTTCAATCTTTTTGGCACACTACTTTCAGCCTCGTAGTGGGCTCGTTTTAATCTTTCTCCATGTGTTGTGTCAAAGCAGAGCGCCTGCCCCTGAACATTCCGATGTTCTTTGGGCTCTGGGTCCTTCGTCTGATACGTCCTTCGGGACTCCTCTCGTCTTGGCTCCTCTTGTCCGACTTCCCTGGAAGGTCGGTGAGAGTGCCTTCCGCTCCTGGTGTGCTGAGGGACTTCGGGGATTGCTCTTCTTTCATTCTTCTGTGTATTAGTTGCGGGCATCGGCGTGTCCTGCAGCGGGTATGGTGGCTGCATGACATTATTTTGCATCATGAAGTTGACGACCGACTGAAGGTCTGCCAACTTGTTTGCCAATTCTTTTACTTCCTCATCCCTCCGTAGGCACCTATCCCTCCATACCTGAAGGTTATCTTCGTTATAGTACTTGCCTTGTTCTGTCCTCTTCGAAGTGTCGCCCTCCTGGCCGACGTCTTTCGCGCCGTGGCCCTGATCATGAGTTTCTGAATTGTGGTTGTCTTCTTCAATGTCAAGGTCAATTGGTCTGCCACTCCCAGCAGGAGTGTCGCCCCCAATGTTTTCCTTCTGTCCGTTACTGGCCATCTATTCTTCTAAGTTTCCCACAGACGGCGCCAAATTGTGTGGGTGATTTTCTGACCACACTGCCCGCCTAGTAATCAGCTGGAGAGCACCGGCAGAATAGATGGCTTCAGCTAACCTGCAACAGAAAGAAAAGGCTCCGGCGGTGGCTCTTCCACCTGGGGGCACTCCGACGATCAAGTCAGTATATCTCTCAAAGATAATCAAGTGTTAAACTCACTATTCAAAGCATAAAACTGCGTACCTTAGACCCATGGGGGTGCCTCTCTTTTATAATTAACTCAATCCTGATCCCACTAGAAGCCTGACTTCTATGGACTCCCATTCAGTGCTTACTTTGGATTTCTCAAGAGATAAAGATAAACTTCCTAAGAGCTTTATTCTTATCTTAGCTAAGTCTTCTCTTTACTGTAGGACTCTTGTCCCTTATCTTTTATCCATTTATCTCGGATTTCGATATCTTCGGAGACAATCTCGGCCTTGCCGAGATCACCTCGGCGTCACAACCTGGACACGTGGCACCTCGGCTGACACGTCGGCGTCACCTTGCCTCGTGTTGGTATTCAGAAAATACATCCCCACATAAACATAAACAAAAAATGTAAACGTTACCAAACGCTACCTTAGGAATTGTTTGGTTTTGTTTCTAGAGATAAATTTTGAAAATTAATTATGGGGAAAGAGTTTAGAAATTTAGTTGGTTTGTTTGGTTGTATATTTTCGAACTAATTTTGGAGTACAGGAGTCCAGAAAATAATTTTATTGTAGTTGAATAGATGTGTGTGAACGAAGAAGTGACTGAGAAGGAAAAAGGAGTCAGAAAAAGTGATTGAATGATGTACAGAAGATAGAAAGTGATTTATTTTTTTTTTTGCGCAAATTCAGTGAACCAAACAAAATTTTCAATTAATTTTTATATGTAAAAATTAAAATAAATGTTGACAAACAAATGTTTTTTTATTTTATGGAGAAAGAGATACGATTTTCAATGAATTTAAATTTTAATTAATTTTAATATGGCAGATTGCAACGGTGTTTTGATTAATTTTCTGCAAAAAAATTTTAATGCATTGCAACGGTGTTTTGATTAATGAGAAATTAATTTTGAACAATTGTTTGCACCCTTTGTTTTGACAGATTGCAACGGTAGCCACGTGTCAATGCAATTTTCAATTTGTAATGTGGTATAAATGGTGGCCACGTGGATATTGACTCTATATTTGCAATTAAATAGCAATAGGGGCAATTTGGTCAATTTACATTTTACTATCATTTCAAATACATTTTTCAATATAATAATTCTCATGTTTGGTTTGAGTTTTCTGGATTAAATTTTTTAAAAATTGAGCTTTTTGATTTTCGTGTTTTTTTTTTGTTTTTAGTGAATATTTTTAAAATTTTAAATATTTTTTTAGTTTCTTAAATGCACCTTACTTAGATGTATCTAAAAAGTAAAAAAATTATGAAAAAATATTTTAAAAAATTAATAAATACATAAAAATATAAAAAATGTACTGAATTCATGTATTTTTCTTGTATTTTTAGTATTTAGAGAATTTTTAAAAGATTTTTTTTACAATTTTTTTACTTTTTAGGTATATTTATATTAAGCGTGTCTAAAAAGTAAAAAAATTATTTAAAATATTAAAAAAATTCAGTAAACATAAAAAAATACGAAAAATAAGAAAGTAGAATTTTCTGAAAAATATTTTTTGAAAAATGAAAATAAGCAAATAAAATAAAATCCATCCCATCTTCTTAAACACACAAACTAAACTACCCTACTAAAATACTCAAACCACAAAAAAACCTAAAAAAAACTCACTTCCCAAACACCCACAGAGTGTATTGAGAGTAAATTATAACTCTAAATATCTTATACTCCCTCCGTCCCAAAATATTAGTCCCTTATTCTATTTTTTATTGTCCCAAAATATTAGTCCCTCTTTATAAATCAAGTACAAAAATAATGTAAATTTCCTATTTTACCCTTCTTTTAAATTAATAAATAATTTAAAAAGTACAATTATGACATTGATATTCCCAAAAAATGTACTATCAAAAGGGTAATTTTGGAAAATCAACTTTTTTCAAATGCAATAAGTGTATTACCAAAAAAAGTTGGATTCCCCAAAAAGGACCAATATTTTGGGACGGAGGGAGTAGTATTGAGTGCCTTAAGGGGTTGTTTGGGATGATCTAAATAAGTGCACTTTTTGTCTTTTTACGAAAAGATGTGCAGAAAAGTAGAGAGGTGATGTGATGAAAAAAAGATAAAAAGATGAATTATATAGAGGATGTCAAACCACCCCTAAATATATTAGTTAACAAAACTTAAACAAATTATACATTGTAAATGCTATTGAGTACCCTAAGGTCATGTTTGATTTCACAAGACTAATAGTGAAGTATTAATAATCCTATTAGATTAGTGTGGTATTAATTATCCAATTGGATTAATATGATAAATTATCCTCTTGTCCATTGTTTGATTTGCATGGGATAAGAAACTTATAAATGTAGGATTACAACTATATTTATTTTCTTTTCCAATCTTACCCTCCATCAATGTTTCTTCATAATTTTTACTTTATCAAAATTTCTTCATAAATGTGATTTTGAAAAAAATTATAAATAAATAAATAAAAGCAAAATTAAAATACAAAATACAAAAGCCATGTTTGGTTTGTTTTTTAATTTTTTTTTTTAAAAAAATATCTAAACTAATTTGATAAAATAAATATAAAAAAATATTTTAAAATTTATAAAAATTATTTTTGGCCTTCTAAAATATAAAATTATATAGATTTAATAATAAGTGTTTTTATTTTTTTTTTTTAAATTTCTTTCACCAAATTAATTTTAAAACAAGTTCATAAAAACCAAACCAAACATGACCACCACCAACCCACCCACCCACACAAAATGGTAATTAAACACATGCAAACATGTCCACACACACATACACAAAATGGTAATTAAACACATGCAAACATGGCCTAAAAGTACACATGCAAAATTATGTTTGAACATCCAATATCTTCTACACAACTAAATTCCCACATTATCAAATACTATTATATATATTCTATTGTGTCGAATAAACCACGATCCCCAACATGTGTACTCATACGTGCCCTCCCAACAAAAGACATACCCACTCTAATTTGTCGGCATCGGAGAGACTGAAAAAGAAGTCAACTCGCTGAGCATCTTTGACAATGAGAGAACCTGCTGTCAACCTTTGAGTTGATGTAAGGGGGAGCTTCAGAAGTTCAGCATTGACACTCCTCCTAGCTTGGGATAAGTCATGTTGATATCCAATCCTTTTAACAATCTCACCCAATCTAGTGTCCGTTTTGTCCAAAAAAGAGCCAAGTGTCTCTGTCATTGTAGCAATATTATTTGCGATTCCTTCAGTAGTCCTCGCTCTTTTTGTTCCTCCCTTGCTAAAGGTAGAAGAGTTGGATGCATTTCCATTTGTAGACATTGAACACTCGAAGTCAGCAACATTGAATTGCTTAGCTGGAGAACCATCACCCTTCTCCTCCATGGCTTCCTCCACAGCAATTGCTTCAACTGCATCTGCAGGATCTTCCGCTAACTCACCAGTGGCTCTGTCTTTGCCAAAGAGAACAAGCCAATCTTCATAATATGGAAATGACTTGTTTCGCATAGAACTCGCACTTGGTTGTCTCTACACAAGTTCAAAAGAAAGAAAGGACATTCAAGTATGCTAAATGAGATAAAATTGAAATGAAGATGAATAAGATATCTAGTAATTATGATGAGATGAACACTAAAAAATAGAAGAAAAAAACTTACCCGAACAAAGTTTTCCCAAACATCATCACTGTCAACAAGAACCATCTTCTCAGTGTCATTCCATCCAAACCCGCTAAGCTTAGTCATTTCATACAAAAGGCCATAGTGTTTCCTCCAAATTTTTATCTTTGACTCAATGTGAGGACAAGCACGAAGGTCACTTCCAGGAAAAGCCATGATAATTCTCTTCTCAAGTTCGCCATAAAACCCCGACTTAAATTGCCCATTGTCAACCTTCCATTTAGGATTATTACACAAATCTCTCATTGCACTTATGAGAAACAACTCCTCCCTCTTCGTCCAAATCCTACGACTCCCAATTGAACCAGCATCTGCCTTCCCCTTACTTTTCTTTCGAGAATGACTGGTAGCAACACTATCCATGCCTATAATAATGATGTACAACACATATTATTGATTTAATAGCTCATTCTAATATACAAAATACAAGTATGGAAGACAAAATAAAAATATGATTGAAAAGTGTGCATGAACTATATATATATAAAATAGCACTCTTGATATTAAACAACTACTCAATCTACCTAAAATATAGATATTATTATGCAATCATGAAAGCAATAAATGGTTCTCCATGAAATAAAGATTAAAACAAATAAAATTGATTAGCTTGAAAAATAAATCCATCTCAACTACGTAAGATTCTCATTACATATTTTTCAATTATGAAAATAGACAAGATTCTCATCATTACAAATAAAATATTTAAATAAACTATCTCAACTACGGAGGATTTCCACCAACTCCTCTATTTGCTTGCCATTCATTAAACATTATGTTTGCCAATGTATCCCTCCAATCACTCCATTGATTTGATGGCTCTACTGTATTGATGAACTCTTCTCCTAAATCAGGTTGAGGTATAGGAGTGTTATTTAAGTCGAACTCAAATGGATCCACTGGCATTTCACGTCTGATGAGGTTGTGGAGAAGGCAACATGCAGTAATAATACGACCCTGGGTCTTGATTGGGTAGTACGAAGCAGTTCTTAGTATTGCCCACCTAATCTTGAGTAACCCAAAACACCTTTCAATAACGTTACGAGCAGCAGAGTGCTTCATGTTGAAGAACTCCTCAGGATTCACTGGGATACCCCCTTCTCTCCATGTAGAGAGGTGATAGCGTTGCCCTCTATACGGCGCTAAGAAACCCTCTCCATTAGTGTAACCCGCATCTACAAGATAGTAGAAACCTGAAAACAAGTATGGGTTTCATATGTATAAGTACTTTAAAAATTGGGCAATTAAGATTACATCAATTAACTATATAGATTCTTACCCGTCGGCACCTTCAAACCATTTGGTCTATTCACAGCATCTCTAAGTACCCTAGAATCTGAAGCTGACCCTTCCCATCCAGGCAACACATAAATGAATTGCATGTCTTGGGAACAAACACCCAAGACATTAGTAGCAATTTCACCCTTCCGTGTTCTATATCTTGGCTTATCTATTGCAGGAACACGAACCCTAACATAAGTTCCATCTAGAGCTCCAAGACAATTCTACCAAAGATCAAAATAAAATAAGGTTATTCATTTTAAATATGTTAGTGTTTGCCCAAAATCTAAATGAAATTAAACTATGTAATACCTGAAAACACCTCCATCTATCATCTGTACAATTTGCAGTTATTGGCTCTGGTGTCTTAAGTAAGACACCTTGTAAGCGTAAAATAGCCTTCAGGACATCGTTAAAATACTGACTAACTGTTTGCCCAGACCGCATGAAATTGAACTTGATGTTGCGATTCTTATAGTCGTGTGCAATCACATTTAAGAACATTGCAACTTTCTCCTCTAAGAGGACATATTTGGAATCAGATAATCCCACACTTCGAACAAGTGTACAAAGACACATGAAGGTATGCCTATTCACTCGGAGTTGTTCATGACAATCAATATCGCTATCCTTCACCAATCTATTCAAATAGTCTAATTGTGCTTGGAAGGGATGTGGTGATCTTTTAATATCCAACCTATATTGGTACCTCTCCAAGGCAACTTGTAGTACAATAATGTACACACCACATACATAGTTAATAGATGACACAACTTCTTGGAGTGCCACAAATGCTTCAAATAGGTCCATCGTACTGTCCGAGCATTCATAATTGTCCATCTACAAATGCTTCAACTAACACATCAGATCTAGTTAATGTAAGAGATTAGAACTACATGTATTTCTGATGGGTACTGAAAGAGCTCCCAAAAGATTGCATTAATTCAAATCTAAACACATTCAATATGATTACAATTTTTTTCTTATGCAAAGATTTTTTACCACACAAGTCCAGTATCACCACAACCACTAGGCATAAACAATGGCCAGCACTTTGCCATGAACAGGAAGAGATTACCCTAATATGTTGTATGCAATCATTCAATGAAATGGCCAGAGTGAGTCAAAACAACAAAAAATCAGTAATGTACTGCTGTTTGTGTTTTAAAGGCATATATGATCATCTATCACCCTCAAATGTAATTTTAAAGGCATATATGGATATGATGCTTTAATCAGAGTCATCAGTTCAGTAGCACAAAAATTTCAACTTCCTTCCATCTCAAGGGTTTGTACATGTAAAATGACTTTTTCATGCGCTTTAGGCTTATTTCCCACCACAAAGCTACGGATCGCTTAAATACAATTTATAAATAACCCACCAGCTTTTTTTGAACAAGAAATAACCCACGAGTTGACAGCACAATCTTTGCCCTTGCTTCCACCACCTGCAATAATAATAATGATTTTTTCAAGGCAAAATTGTTATGTTAATCTCTAAAGAAAATAATGGTGCTATTATAACAATGGATATACCCATTTATTATGAACGATATCTAGCAAAGCTCGTGTAAAAGATAAAGTAACATTTCATAGATTAAGAAAGAAATTACCACAAAATCCACCATATGTAGATAGATAAATATGTATGTGTTCATATATATCAGTCTCACTAGCAGCCATCACTGATATTTGGTGGAGGGCAAAAACAGGAATATCAACTAAGAGTGACTACATTAATATCTACCATGGTTAAACTAGCCATTCAAATTTCATATATCCCATTTGACATCAGACCATGCAATGATGATTTAACAAGAAGATGCAAGCTGTATATAAATCATTCAAACCTACTTAATTTAGTCCTAACTTCTATTCCATTGAAATTTCTATACAAATCATCATCAAACAGAATTTATGAATCAAACCAAATTGTGGCTCCACATTCAATATGATTCATTTGCTGATCTAATTATATACTTGGGAAAAAAGCATTCATTATGAAGTGGAATTGTTTTAGAAGTCCAAATTTGGTTACTAGCAGTCATGTTATTTTGAAGAGTTGAAGGTGATCCTATACATGATGCAGTAGATACCACAATGCTAATAAAAACGTAGTAGAAGTTATTTAAAAGCTATCTAAAACTACAGAATGCTTTCAGATACTATATTTTCTACCTTTTCTTCTTCTTTCTTTTTTTCTTTCTTTTTGTGGGCCTGAATATGTAGTCCAAAGACATATTATGGAAGAAATTTTCTTCAAAAGCAGCAACACTAATAATCAGTGCTTGTAGAACTTACTGAATGATTGATTGCTTGGATGCAAGCTATGAAATCATGTACAGTTACAGTAAAATTTGTCTGTACAATTTTCATAAGCATGTTCCAATTGTTTATGATGAGTTCTCACTTGAACATAGAATCAAACACATGGTGGGCAGAATTTTAACAATCGAATCAAACAGAGATCTAGTATATAATATACCAAAACCATCAAAACATTGTTACAACTACATAGATCTATGTATATATACAAATACATCTCATAAATTCTGACAATGATGATTTATCATAAATTTTGAACCAAACATGTAAAATTAATTGTTGAAATAGATAAAAATCTGGAAAACTAAATGGCGAAGATGATAATCTCACCGGTAATGAGAGTTTTTCAGTGCCGACGGTGAATTTTCCGGCGAACGAAGGTTGAAATCGGCACACCGAGATGGAGATCTTCACGAAGGTGGAGATCCTTCACGAAGGTGGAGATCTCTCAGCAAAGCTGCTGAGTCTTTGCTGGATAGAAATGATACGATTTGGCTTACATTTCTGCGTATATAGTGAGGGTAAAAAAGTCTTTTTACTTTATTTCCCAATTCAGGATATATAATCCCACCCCTACCCCATTACTAATAATCCAACAAATTTGTTGGATTAATTATCCATTGGATTAATAATCCTAAACCAAATTATTAAAACAAACATAGGATAGTTGGGCCCACGGATTAATAATCCTAATCCTATGGCCTAATCCATCCAATCAAACATGCCCTAAATATATTAGTTAACAAAACTTAAACAAATTATACATTATAAATGCTATTGAGTACCCTAAATGTATTAGTTAACAAAACTTAAACAAATTATACATTATAAATGCATTTAGTAAATGTTAACTTTCTGATAAGTTCCATGTACTAAGTTTAAAATCCAACTAATCCCAAAACAAAATACTTGCACCAATTAGTTCAATATATTTTTAATTGTTACCAAAAAATCTTTTTTTTTTTTTTAATTTACAGACACTGTTCATATCTTACTATCGTCAGACTTCCGTCAAACGGTCGCCGGAGACTCGTCGGAATGTTCAACATCGCCGGAGACTCGTCGAAATGTTTAAAACATGTTATGAAACTGTAAAATTTTACAGTTCTAAAAAATGTTATAAAACTGTAAAATTTTATAGTTTTAAACCATGATTCATTCCAGCACCAAAAAAAAATTTGAAACTGCAAAATTTTACAGTTTTCACCGCCTGTAACTAAAACTCGAAAATTACTTGTTCAGAATTCGAAAATTTTCTCATTACAAATCTGTGTGATATCTGTACAAATCTGAGTCATTACAGATCTGTTTCAATGATATTATAGATCTATTTCATCATCAACAACAACAACCATAGATCAACAACTATCCCAAAAAAAATCTGTAAATAGAGAGAGAAAGAGAGAGAAATTGACAAAGATATATACACAAATCTGTTCAATCTAAGTACAGATCTGAGGATGACCGTCTTCTTGTTCTTGTTCTTATTCTTCATCGTCTTCTTGTTCTTGTTCTTCATCGCCTTCTTGTTTGACTTTCGGACTGAGATTAGGGTTAGAGGAGGAGGCGTAAAGAGGGAAGCAAAAAGCAGAGAGAGAGGGGAAAGGACTTTTAGGTGTACTAAAAAAGTTATGGGATTAAATAGTATCCACATATTCCACATGGGACCTATGGGTAATTTCCCCTTATTATTTTTTAATTTGGGCTTGAAAATACCTAAGACTATGAACCAAACATGTTCGGGCCGTTGATACCCAATTTCTGTTGGCTCAACCAGTAAACATGAGGGGTCCAACCCCAAAACCTGGGTCGTAGATTCATAGCCCAACCCAACAGCTCTGGTTGGTTTGGGAAGTGGGTTGGTTTTTTAATTTTTTAGTTTTTTTGGCTATTTTAGTCTGGGTTAAAAAGTTTGGTTTGGGAAAGATTTTTTGAATTTTTGGCTTTTTTGATTTTTTTGTAAGAGAAGAGTGTAATGATTATGGGTTGAATGTGATGTTTTGTTTGTTGTGGCTAGGGGTGAAAGAATAACCGGAAGGACTGATCAAACCGACCGAACCGATCGAACCTAACGGTTTTCGGTCGGTGTTTTAAGTTTTTAATCGTTTGGTTCGGTTCGGCTTATGTTTTTCTGTACATTTAGTTCGGTTTACGATTTTTGATTTTTTGAACCGAACCGCACTGAATCGAACCGACTTATATAATATTAATAGGCCCAAAATATGAAGCCCCAAACCTATGTAGGAATTACATGGCCTGAGCCCAAATGTTATGCAAAATGGATAGAAATATAGGCTCAAAATGTGAGGCCCAATTAGGAGAAAAAAAAGGCTAAAAAATCGAAAAATCGAAAAAATCACACCGCACCGTAATAAACTGAATCGCGCCAGTTTATGTCATTTTTCTAGACGATTCGGTTTACAAATATGAAAAACCAAAATTATCAGTACAGTGCAAAACTAATAAAAAAACCGACTGAACCAAACCGATTTCCCCCTTTGTTATGATTAAAATAATTTATTTTATTTTTTTTATGGCTAAAAAAAAAAAAAAAAAAAAACAAACTCACAACCTATCTTCCCAAACGGAGGTACACACACATATCCAACAAAACGCTAGCCCTAGAATTCTCTTCTGTGCTCTCTCTCTCTTTCTGTATCGCACGAAGCCTCCAGTCGAAGAAACAACACAACCATGGGTGAGCTCAAAATCACCGTTTCCAATCTAGGGTTTCGAATTTGTAGCTTAAAATCTATATATCTCAATCTGGATTTGATGATTTTGCAGGTAAGGTTCACGGATCGCTAGCTCGTGCCGGTAAGGTGAGAGGCCAAACTCCAAAAGTAGCCAAGCAGGACAAGAAGAAGAAGCCCCGCGGCCGTGCTCACAAGCGTATGCAGTACAATCGCCGCTTCGTCACCGCCGGTAGTTTCCCTTATTCTCTCTCTCTCTCTCTACAAGTATTATAGATATATCATGTTATGAACTGCTTCAATTTTTATCGTTATGTTCGGTGATTTTAGATCTGCTAGTAGATCTGAAGTTCTCCGAAATAAGCAGTGTTTGGGTGCTGAGAAAGACAGGGAAAAATTCTCTTAATTGTGTCTGTAAATTTGTTGAGAACAAAATCAAATGATGCCATTGGCTGAGTCAGGGTTGAGAAAGTGTAGCAAAAAAAATAAGAATTTTTGACAAAGGGTAAATTTTAATATAAGCTTGAAGAAAGAACAATAATAATAAGGAAAATAATAAATTTATATCAGTTGTTTCTTAGTACTAATTCCAATTATTTGACAAATTTTGAGTTATACAATTAGGATATTAGCCATTTGAAGCCATTTTGTTAATTGATACAAATAAAAATTTGATCTTTATGAATTATCTAGAAAATAATTAAATCCATAGGATTGATACTATTATATAATAAACAAATGTTTTGGGTTCGTCATTCCATATACAATATAAATTTTTTCATAAAATATGGGTTGCGTAGATAATTTTGAAATTTTAGGGGCAGCTAGCTCCTATTGCTAACTTTGTCCTTGGGTTAAGTGGAGCTTTGTAATCTAAAACCCTAAATGTTGAAAATTTGAGATTGAATTTTATTATATATATATATATATATATATTCCCTATTCAACTCTTTTTTTTCTCAGCAACAATCAATGTTGTAATTTGCTAGCCTTTAGTTTCAGCTTGGATGCTTGACTGATGACTTATGTACTTGTTGTTTGCAGTTGTTGGCTTTGGAAAGAAGAGGGGACCCAACTCTTCTGAGAAGTAACCTTATTGTAATGAGAATTAAGCTCAAGACATGTGTACTTAATGAACAGGTTAGCAATATGTGATAGTGTTCTTAATTCCTAGCTTTTGCTATTGTTGCAATTTTCTATTTTTACTAAACTATGTTGAATTTATTATTACAACAGTTTCGGGTCAATGATTGAAGCTATCAGGCAATTTGGTCCGGATTTAAAATTAAAACCACTAAGATATAATATGATGTGAGTTCCTTATCTAAAAATGATTGAAGCTATTAGGCATTTTGATCCCGATTTAAAATTAAAATCACGAAGGTATTATATGATGCGAGTTCCTTATTTAAAAAAAGAAATGAATCACGTTAATAAATTATTAAAGAAAGATAAAATAGTATAAGGCAAAGTAAGATTGAATGTTATTTTTAAATTTTTTTTGAAACATTGAATGCCATCTTTCATGATTTTTGGAATATTGAATGTTGTTCTGTTATTTATTTATTTATTTATAATTTTAAGAATATTTGTTTTATGTTAAAAACTTTATCTATATTAATATTTTGGTTATCTTCAACAACTTGTGCCTCGCTTCAGTGAGGCACGCACCGCGCCTTGAGCCTCATGCTTAAGCTCCAAGAGATCTTAGCGTCTTAATGCGCCTAGAGTTTTTTAAAACGCTGGTTATGACATCTGATTGCTTGAGAAAAAAGTATGGCTTGAGAGCTTGTATTGATGGTGATTATGTACTTGGTGTTGCAGTCCATTGGACATGCTCTAGATTGTCATTTAATGGGAGCCATTGTGTGAATGATTACTCTCATTGTTTCCATTTCTTGTTCATGTTTGTGGATTATAAATTAGAAAATGCAATATTGACCTGTCTATCCATAAGAATCTCAAACAACATAACACTAACAGGAAGTGCAAATAGCAAAATGATTTTGTTTTGCAGAGTGAAGTCTCTGCATATCTGTTTTGTATTGTTTTATATATATTCAGATTCCAAAGTTTTTAGTTTTTGGTGTCAATTTTTTACACCGTCAATTTTTTACACCATCAATTTTTGCCCAGCTTGAAGTAGTGAAACATAGAACCTTTGTGTTTTAACAATGTAGGAAGAAAACAACACCTTAGTTAATAAAACAGAATGCTTTATCCCCATTTCAATTATGAAGGGAAAGCATGGGGGTCAATACAAGTGGCTACTCTCTCTCTCTCTCTTTACATCGAAGGTTGTAATCTGGGTTCTTTGCTAGTGAGCTATAAGGATTCCGTTTTGCTGGATAAAACGGATATAAGGGGGCAAAAAACATATATGAACCCTCTTTGGGCACGACCATAAAAGTCTTTATTAGAGAACTGGACAAGAAGAGTCTAGATGGACCCAACAATACACGGGAGCTACAGGCACTCTTTCAAGACGGGCTTGACCTATAGCCTAAACTCAACCCTGTCTAGAGCATAAGTGCAATCTCTCTTTCTCCTCCTCCCTCTTCATCTCCCTCAAGAATTTGTATTATTATTGTTATTATTTATTATTTTTGTTACATGAGAAGCTATAGCTTTTTAGTTTGGTGAGCGAGAACTTGAGCCCTTAACCTCTTAGTGAAGTGCAAATATTCTAGCAAATTTAAATAACCCAATTGATTGAATTTGTAGTTTTCTACATTATTGTGAAAATTCTTTATTCCCTTTCCTAGAGCAGGAAGTTCCAGAGCAAGCCAATTAAGAAAGTCCTGCTATCATGGCCATTCTCTCTCTCTCTCATGGTATGTTATGTATATCCTATTGAAAAGCTTTGACCCCAACCCATTTTGGCAAGTAAGCTTGTATACATAGAAACATACACCATTTTGGCAAGGAAGCTTGTATACATAGAAACATACATATTTATAGCCTTAAAGGATCAAAATTAAAGAAGAAAAAATTAATTCCAAACTTTACTTAAACCACCAAAACGTACACACGTCATTGCATATTAGAGAGCAACTTTTTTTTGAACCTTCACACCCCTCCTCTCTCTCTCTCTCCCCTCCATGAAGCCCTCAAATTCAAACTCATCACACAAACTCACAAATGGCTCTGTTTCATCTATGTCTCAACCTCAACTTGTGGACCTAGCAAGGTGTAATCACCAGAGGTTTTGGACATCGGTGATGCGGAAGCTCAAGAGGTACTTGACATGTTGCAAGCTGACAGAGCCAGGAACCAAAGAAAAAGATAAGGGGAAGATGAGAATGGATTCATGTTACTTGTCGGAGAAGAAAACTAGCCGCGATGATGGTGGGAAGTTGCTGAAGAAGAACTGTAACTATTATAGCGAAATGAATGAAGAGTAGAGGAATGAGAAGCTAATATCTGCCATTAGGTATTGCAAGGATTCAAAATGCCGAGTTAGTAAACATCAGTTGCGATTTCACAATGTAATAGAAATTTCAAAATACGAAAATCTTGAAGCACTATCATGGGGCTGGAAGGGTATTGGGGACACGGGTTTTGAGAGATAGAAGATCCCGTGTCCGAATGAAAAAACTATGGGGAGATCCAGATCAGGAACAGAGAGGACTGTGAATTTGAATCTAGATGGGTATGGCTTACATGAGTTGAAGAAGGCTAGAATTGAATCTTAAAGAGTTTGATTCGTTTTCTGATTCTTTTTGTTTGTGAGGGATTTAAATTATGTATGTTTCTAGAGAAGAAAATTAACAAAGATGGTTGTACATCGTTTCCAATTGGTTTCATTTGAGTGTAGTTTAGTTGGTCAAATTTTTAAACATTCTGTCTCTCGAAACCCGTGTCCCCAATACTCTTCCAGCTGCATGATGGTGCTTCAAGATCTTCGTATTTTGAAATTTCTACTGCATCATGTAATCGCGATTGATGTTCACTAACTCGGCATTTTGAATCCTTGCAGTACCTAATGGCAGATATCAGCTTCTCATCCTTCTTCTCTTCATTCATTTCGCTATAATAGTTACAGTTCTTTTTCGGCAACTTCCCACCATCACTGCGGCTAGTTTTCTTCTCCGACAAGTAACACTAATCCATTCACATCTTCCCCTTGTCTTTTTCTTTGGTTCTTGGCTCTGTTAGCTTGCAACATGTTATGTATCTCTTGAGCTTCTGTGTCACTGATGTCCAGAACCTCTGGTGATTACACTTTGCTAGGTCTACAAGTTGAGGTTGAGACATAGGTGAAACAGAGCCATTTGTGGGTTTGTGTGATGAGTTTGAATTTGAGGGCTTCAGGGGGGGTGCAGGTTCAAAAAAAAGTTGCTCTATAATACGCAATGATGTGTATACGTTTTGGTGGTTTAAGTAAAGTTTGGAATTAATTTTTTTCTTCTTTAATTTTAATCCTTCAAGGCTATAAATATGTATGTTTTTATGTATACAAGCTTCCTTGCCAAAATGGTGTATGTTTCTATGTATACAAGCTTCTTTGCCAAAATGGTGTATGTTTCTATGTATACAAGCTTCCTTGCCAAAATGGGTTGGGGTCAAAGCTTTTCAATAGGATATACATAATTTATCATGAGAGAGAGAGAATGGCCATGATAGCAAGACTTTCTTAATTGGCTTGCTCTGTAACTTCCTGTTTTGGGAAAGGGAATAAAGAGTTTTCACAATATTGTAGAAAACTACAAATTCAATCAATTGGGTTATTTAAATTGGCTAGAGTATTTGCACTTCACTAAGAGGTCAAAGGTTTAAGTTCTCGCTCACCAAACTAAAAAGCTATAGCTTCCCATGTAACAAAAATAATAAATAACAATAATAATACAAATTCTTGAGGGAGATGAAGAGGGAGGAGGAGAAAGAGAGATTGCACTTATGGTTTAGACAGGGTTGAGTTTAGGCTATAGGTCAAGCTCGTCTTGAAAGAGTGCCTGTAGCTCCCGTGTATTGTTGGGTCCGTCTAGACTCTTCTTGTCCAGTTCTCCAATAAGGACTTTTATGGCCGTGCCCAAAGAGGGTTCATATATGTTGGTTGTGCTCTCATATCCGTTTTATTCAGCAAAAAAGAATCCTTATAGCTCACTAGCAATGAACCCAGATTACAACCTCCAATGTAATGAGAGAGAGAATAGCCACTTGTATTGACTCCCATGCTTTGCCTTCATAATTGAAATGGGGATGAAGCATTCTGTTTTATTAAACTAAGGTGTTTCTATTTTATTAAACTAAGGTGTTGTTTTCTTCCTACCTTGTTAAAACACAAAGGTTCTATGTTTCACTACTTCAAGCTGGGAAAAATTGATGGTGTAAAAAATTGACACAAAAAACTAAAAACTTTTGAATCTGAATATATATCTATATAATAAGGGAAGGGGGTTTTTGAAATTTAATGGGACTTTTGTCTAGGTGGATAGTTAAGGTTGTTTGGTTTTAAGAATGGAGGGCTGTGATTATTTGGTTAAACTTGATGGGACTTTTGTCTATGTGGATGGCTAAGATTGTTTGGTTTTAAGAATGGGGGCTGAGATTATTTGATTACTTGATAGAGGACTTTTGTCTTCTCTCACTCTTACAGAGCCTCTCACTTTTCCCACCCAAGCTTCTCTCTCTCTCTCAATTCCAGAGGTTTCAAATTTTGAACCACATTCTCAACCGAGCAGCCACCGCCTCAGCCATTGGGAGCCCCTTCGTCTCACCACCAGTGCAGCCCCTCTTTAATCGCCATTGTTGGTGTGTGGAAGAGCGATTTTGGGGGAAAATTTCTTTATATTGATCTTATTTTGGTCTCATGTTTATTTTATTTTATTTTATTTTTCCTTTTTTTGATTTAGCTGCATTATGTTGATGGGTATGGTGTGATTTTGGCACAATCAAGTGGATTGGCCCCTCTTCTCTCTCCTCTTATTCTATAACGGGTTAAGCGATTCACATCTTAGCAATTCATATGACAATGGATGATTCACATCTTAGGTTTTGTTTTGTTTTGTTTTTTTTTTTCTTTTTGTTTTTGTTTTTTTTCCATCCCCCAAACCTTTGTTTACCGTCCTTTTTTGTGAACATGATTGTATTATGGTTTAAAAAAAATAAAAATAAATAAAGAGCTGAAATTGTTTGATCAAACAAGTGCAAAAGTGTTGGGGATATTTTCATCATTTTCATTATAAGAAATAGTGTAATGTATATTGTGTTTCTTATTTTTTATTATGTGTTGTATTTGATTTGGTTTGTGTATAGTGATTGGATATTTAAAATTCTGAAAATTATTTTTAGTTTTTCTTTGTTTAGTTATACTTTGTTTCAATTGGATATTTAAAAGTTGCTTGCTTCATTTGGTTTCAATTGGTCAATTAACTTATGGATTGAGCACTACTAACCTGTTTCGTTTGGCTTCATATTGTGTATAGTTGCTTGCTTCAATTGGTCTATTATCCTGAAATTCATTTTTAGTTTTTTCTTTTTTTAGTTATACTTTGTTTCAATTGGATATTTAAAAGTTGCTTCATTTGGTTTCAATTGGTCAATTAACTTATGGATTGAGCACTACTAACCTGCTTCATTTGGCTTCATTTGCTTCGTATTGTGTATAGTTGCTTGCTTCAATTGGTCTATTATCCTGAAATTCAATAAACCAATGTAAATTCAATAAACCAAATGTAAATTCAATATCTATAAAATTTTAGTTTGTTGAGTTATTGATATTGTTTAATTGGCATGAGTTATTGATATAAAAGGTAATTCATGAGTTAATTTGTTTTAGACTTATTGAAGTTGAGTAGGAGTTTTATTTATTAAGATTTTAAATTCATGGCTCCTTTGCGTTAATGATAGATACTAGCCTATCACCCGTGCTATGCATGAGATAATTATAAATATTTATATTTGTTTTAAATTTTTTTTAATATATAAATTATGTTTTTAAAGATTTTTTATAAAAATAATTTAACAATCTAAGGTTTAAAGAATTTTTTTTTATACTTATACTTAATGCATTAAAGTGTTATTATAAAGGTAATGCTTGGGGGTTTTGAGAAATTAATAAATGTTAAGGTTTTTTTTTTTTAATCAAAAAATCAAAAAATTTAGATTGGGATATTGGAACTCTCACAAAACTTGTGGGTTAGAGATAGATATAAATAAATAGATAGACATAGATATAGATATTTATATTTGTTTTAAATTTTTTTTAATATACAAATTATTTGTTTTGGAAAAGGTACTGCAGTAATTATGAGAGAAGTCAAAAAATCTTGTGGGTTGAGAGAAATTAATAAATGTTGAGGTTAATTTTTTTTTTAAAAAAACAAAAAATTAGAAAATTAGGATTGACATATTGGAGCTCCCACAGGCCTTGGGAGTTAGAAACTCTCTTTTGCTTAATATATAGTACTAGCATATCACCCGTGCTATGCACGGATTGTGTTTACAATCTATACTTACTATATATTAAGCAAAATGAGGTTTTTAACACCAAGCCTTGTGAGAGCTCCAATCTCCAATCTAAATTTCCTGATTTTTTGATTTAAAAAAAAAAAAATCTTAGCATTTATTAATTTTTCCTAACCCTCAAGTCTTACTCTCATAATAACACTTTAATGCATTAAGAACAAGTATAAATTTTTTTTTGAAATTCAACACATGAATTCCTTGAAAAGTCCCAACACATATGTTTATTATCCCTCATAATAACATTTTAATGCATTAAGAAAAAGCATAAAAAAAATTTCTTAAAAAGTCCAGCACATATGATTATTATTAGAATATTAAACTTTAATATAATATAATAAAAAAAGACATTTAATTTCTTAAAAAGTCCAACACATATGATTATTATTAAAATATTAAATTTTAATATAATATAAAAAAAGAAAAAAAGAAGACATTTAAAATAAAATAAAAAAAGAAATCTCAACATTTATTGATTTGGTCAAAATCTCCTGGTCAGCATTTATTAATTTTTTTCAATCTACATGTCTTTCTACATGCATGTATTTATTGATTTAGTCAAAATCTCCTGATCAGCATTTAAAATCCCCTCATATAAATAATTATAGATACAACTCATGCATAGTTACTGCAGTATCCTTTTCAATTTTTCCCATACACTATGGTTAGTGATAAGATTGTTAAATTATTTTTATAAAAAAATCTTAAAAAAACATAATTTATATATTAAAAAAATTTAAAACAAATATAAATATCTATAATTATCTCGTGCATAGCACGAGTGATAGGCTAGTTATCTATATATGTGAATTGTGATTTTTAATTTTTTTTTAATTTCTTCTTTTTTTTCCTTTTTTATATTATATTAAAATTTAATATTTTGATAATAATCATATGTGTTGAACTTTTCAAAGAATTAAATATCTTTTTTTATTATATTATATTGAACTTTAATATTTTGATAATAATCATATGTGTTGAACTTTTCAAGAATTTTTTTTTTATGCTTGTTCTTAATGCATTAAAGTGTTATTATGAGGGATAATAATCATATGTGTTGAGACTTTTCAAGGAATTCATGTGTTGGATTTCAATTTTTTTTTTATACTTGTTCTTAATGCATTAAAGTGTTATTATGATGGTAAGACTTGGGAGTTGGGAGAAGTTAATAAATGTTAAGATTTTTTTTTTAAAATCAAAAAATCAAGAAATTTAGATTGAGAGATTGGAACTCTCACAAGACTTGAGGTTAAAAATTCCCATTTTGCTTAATATATAGTATAGATTTGAAATTTTTTTTTTCCAGTTAATTGGTTTTGAATTTCATAACTTAATTATTTGAATTTGTAGTATCATCATGTTCAGTCTTTGATTAAATTTATTAACAAAAGTCTTTTTATTTATATAGAATCCTCTAATTGGTTGTTCATAAGTTCATCATTATAGGTTGGTTTAACAAAAAATCCTTCAATTGCAGGATAAGTGGAGTGAAATCAACCGACGACGCTGAGCTAGGTTAAGTTCTATGGTAATTTCTTTTTTTATTTTTTTTTCCAACCATACGCACTATCGATCTAATTTGTCATTACATACATAAATGAGGGATTTTAATATCTAATTTGTTTATTCTATTTCATGTGATATTTGTTATTTCTTTATGATTTTGGGGTTCTCATGTAGAGGGTTGTACTAAATATAATATTTACGTGGCCAATTGGCACCTTGACAATAGGATGGTGTCACTTGCTTTTGTTGAGTTGATTTTTGGATTCTATGATTTTGTCAAAGATCATTTACTCCACTTAGTAACCTAATAGATGCCAAGTAGGTAGATCAAGTATTACTAGGGTGCACAACTAAGAGGAAATGTAGCATCACCCGTAAATTGAGACAACTCTTCCTAAAAGTTTGTTAATGTTTTAAACTTGATCTCTAAACAAAATGATAGTCTCTTTGTTCTTGGTGCTGTTTATTCTAATTTTATATTTCTATTTTGGTTTCAGGACATAGCATTGCCAATGGGTTTTGTGGCAGAGCTAATAGTAAGGGTGGGCGCCGGTCGGTGGCGGCCACGGAACCTCCAATCTGCCATCCGTCCGTCAGATTGGCGGATTGGAGAAAATCAATTCGCATTCGTCCGCCAATCCGGCGGATATGGATTGAGCGGATTGGCGGTTCGGTTGATGGATGCGAATCGGTTTGGCGGTTTGAAATTTTATAAATTTTCAACATAATTAAACTTGTGCACTTTCTCAAAAAAAGAAAAAGAAAAAAGAGAAGAAACTATTACAGTTAATGACTTAAAAAAATATTACAATCACTGCATGCCTCATCCAAAGAAAGAAAGTTTGAAACTTTAGAATATCACAATCACTGTATGCTTCGTCCACATACTACAATCACAGCATGCATCATCTACATAAAGTATTACAATATGTGATTCTTAAAATATAAAAACAATTTAAATCACCAAAACCATGAACATAGTAGTAGTAGTAGAAATTGTATGTCTTTATATTGTTACATCTATATCTGTTTTTGAAAACAAAAATCAACCAGCATATATCATATTGAATAATGCTTGGGACCCCCTTTTGGGGGTCACCCCCTCACCCCCTTTGCCACGTGGCAGGGGGTGATTGGTGGAGCAGGAAAAAAAAGAAAAAGAAAAAGAAAAGGTAACCAATGAGAGAGAGAGAGGGGGTCAAAGGGGGTGGGGGAAAAAGGGGGGATGAATCATTACTCTTATTATTTTTAGAGATAGATTTAAAAACAAAAAAATATAGATAAATAATACGTTTATTTTCTTCAATTCAAAAAAGATATTCAAGTTGAGATTTTTTTTTTCAACAGAATATTTAATTTTTTTTTTAATTGAAAACACAAACATAATATTTAAACAAACTGAAAACACAAAGTCTTATAAATTACTAAAGGTGTTCGCGGTTTGGCGGTTCGGTTGCGGCTAAAGGATTCTCAAATCCGCCATCCATCCGCCAGATTGGTGGATTGGAGAAAATCAATCTGTAACCGCCCGCTCATCATCACGCATCTGTCCAAAATGCGGCGGATTGGTTCGGTTCGGTCGGTTTTGGCGGATCAATATATCCGCTGCTTACCCCCAGCTAATAGTTTAGCTTGGTGGCAACATTAAGCAAAAACTTAAGTTTATATTGCCAGTGGGTATAGTGGCAGAGCAAGTTTTTGGCTTGCCAAAGTTTTGTCCAGTTTCACAGGCTTATTCCTCACTTAGTTGTGTAGTTATGGATTATAATTTACAAAAATCACATATCTATCCTTGTGGTTAATTTTACATTTGATCAATTAACTGGTTTAAGAATTCCCAGTGGCAGAGAATATATTAGGGGAATTATGTATGTGTTAATTTGCTTATTTCTTTTTCTTTCTTGGAAGCTTTTTATTTGATTCTCAACTGCAACTATTTGATTGGTGGTTTGATCGGATGAGGGTAGGTGATGATTTGGATATAATGTCTGCTTACCATCTGATTCTCACACAAACTATAATGTCTCTCTTAATGTTTATATTTTTGATTATGTAATGGTTTTCAATTTATGTATTTAATCAATTAATAGACTGGTGTGTTTAGAAGCAGAAGGAGAATCAAATCTCTTGATCTGTTTGTTAATTGTTAATATAATAATAAAAGAGTTGTTTTTATTTGGAAAATTTGACTTTATTCACCCTTGATTGTTTAATGTTAGTTTGATTTTTTATTTTTCAAGTTTTTATTTACTTCTAAGGTTTTTTTTACACAATGTGCATTGGTTTTTGTAGGGAATGTTTTAAATTACAACTTTGAACAGGGAATGTTATAAATTACAACTTTGAGCACTCATTATAGTTTTTATTTTATTGAGGTGGTTGTAATTTTCACTTTATGGTTAAGCTTTCTAATTGTTGAATTTAAAAAAGCCTTCTAATCATTTCATCAGGCACTACCTAATAGATTGTAATATAAAAATTTATCACACATAATTGTTCGATCTCTTCTCATCACCACCATAAATTGGTTGATCTCATGTAATTGTTTTGTTTTTTTGTGAATCCTTGGCACTCGATTAGAGTGATATGTTTTGACTTTAACTTTTAAATTTGTTTTTTCCTTCAAATTTTAGGTGTATAAATTGTTGGAAAAAATGGTTTTTGGTGACTTTAATTAAATATTAAAGTGGGTCCCAACCATCTATTGTGTTGGGTCCAAGTGGGTCTAGATACTTTGTAATCAGATCTTTACACTACAAATAGTATAGCCAAAATCATTGAAAATTGAATGAGAAATTGCCTCATGAAGTTAGCTTCATGAAAGAGTTAATGGGGTTTGTAACTTCTGCTTTTATTGCAGAGTTTAATAGTGCATTAATGGGGTTTGTAACTTCTGCCTTTATTGCAGAGGTTAATGGTGCATTATTGACCAGCCATAAAGGTTGGAGGCTTCTCCTCTTTTCCTTATACATGTATAAATTGAGACCCTCCTGTCAAATCTCCAACACAGAAATTGTTTTCTTCCATTCTTTAGTCAGTTTGCCAGAAAGTTTCTACAGTGAGAGAGTGTTGCCACTGTTTTTGTTTGCTAAGCTAGACAGAGAGTACTTCTGCCGTAGCTGGTTTTTGACCGTCGTATCTTGGGAGACAGACGCCGGGATTCCTCAAGCACTCGACCCATGAAGCGGCGAAATCTGTTTTAAGGAAACTGCTACCGTGCAGGTTTCGGTTTGGTTTCTTTATCATTTTATTGTTTGTGTATTTCTGCTGAAATTTAGTTGTAATTATCAGCATATGTTCTTGGTATATAATTTTGATTTCTTCATAAATCTATTTAATTAATTTCACAATTTGAACAACAATCTTAAAACAGATTTCTATATATATTTTTTTTCTATGAAATTGATCGAATAGATTTTTATAGACATTTGTATAATGCTATTAAGAACTGTTGCGGAATTGCTCTCTATTTCAATGATTGTAAAAATTATGCAATGTGATTCTCTAATTACTTAGTTTAATTGAAATGCTCTATCATAATTTGTATACTTAATTGTATTAATCTGATCTTATTTGATGCGTATGGTTCATCATTCCCCTTCTATGATTTGCTTGAATTTTAAGGTTATAAAATATAATTTATGGATTTTGCAATTTTGACATGCTAATTCTATTTTAGGTTTTAATTTGTTACATGCTTATTATTTTCTAAACTAGATTACATGATTTAATCTTTAGAATTTTTTGCATGTTAATTGTTAAATGGTTATATACTTGAAGTGCTTGGTTATTAGTTTATTACATATAAACAATTCAAATTATTTACATAAACTGCATGCTATTTATTTGGTTTCATCCTATTTGACTAATATTGCATATGTATATTTTGGTTTTGCATGCTTCTAGCTTTACTATCTAATTTGCATGTGAAATTGCTTATAGTTTTCTAGAGTTATACACATAAGTTATTTTCATGTTTATTATTTAATAATTCTTATATAATTTTTTAGATTTGTAATGTGTGGTTTTATTTTTATGAATAGTGTGTGATTTAATTGGATGAATTAAAGTTTGAATTAAATGTAATTTTTTGAAGTTATAAAATTTGTGTAACTTGCCTATATTTATTTACATGGTTATTGTGAATTAAATTCTTATATAATTTATTACAATTAATTTTTAATTTAATGTAGAAGTTATAAGGTTTTATAACTTGTATAGTATCTTAATTCCTTAGTTATTTTGCTATTTTATGATTTGCTAGAAGGCTAAATAATATTTGATTGTATGTACAATTGCTCTAGATTAGTTGCTTTATATTATGTTGTCGTTTGCTACTAACTCTCTTTGTAGGCATACGTAAGCGTGGAAAGACTTTTGGACTAAATAGAATCCGTATGGATTGGCTATTTTATTTAAATATTTGAAGCATGTTTGCTTGAGATGTAGTTGGTTTGTTTACCAATTTGTAGTAGCAAGTTTTATTTGCTTATATTGTTGTAGCAATTATTTTACATTGCTTGTAAAAGTTTTGGACCTTGGTTTGTTTTAACCTAGTTCATCCCTAAGAAAATTTAATTCTTAAAATTGTTTATCATGGACTAAGAGTCAACATGCTCTTAAAAGTTGTCAAAAGGTTAACTGGGTTTTAAGTGGGACCGATGTGACCCATCCAGTCTTCCTGATAACTTTCTTGACCATGTTCGATTCTAGGTTTTTGTGGTGAGACTAATTTTGAATTAACTTTTCATCTAAGGGATTTTCTAAGGGTTAAGTTTAATTTCTGGAACACAGAAGTGATATTCTGGTGTAATTTTCGAAATGGTAACTATCACTGATGCTGCTGCTACTGCTAATGTTTTTGGGGTCTGAATCCCGGGGCAACTGGGTTGCCAACCCCTACTGTTGTGACCTCCGTGGTCAACCCTGGCGTTACTCCTGCTGTTCCGGGAGGACCGCTTAGTCACTATGAGCGCCCAGAAAAGTTTACTGGGGAAAACTTTAAGAGATGGCAGCAGAAGATACTGTTTTACTTGACCACGCTAAACCTTGCAAAGGTTCTGAGCGAGGATCCTCCAGCCGTGGCAGAGAATGAGCCTGACAGGCAGAAAGTCATGGCGCTTGACACATGGAAGCAGACAGACTATCTTTGCCGGAACTATGTGTTTAACAGCTTGGCAGACTCACTCTATAGTGTGTTTTGTTCTAAGAGCTCAGCAAAAGAGTTATGGGAATCTCTGGACAAAAAGTACAAGACTGAGGATGCCAGGGCAAAGAAATTTATGGTTGGCCGGTTCCTTGATTTTAAAATGATAGATTCAAAAACAATGATGAGCCAAGTCCAGGAGTTTCAAGTGATCTTGCATGAAATTCATGCTGAGGGAATGCCTTTGAACGAGTCATTCCAAGTTGCTGTGATCATTGAGAAACTTTCCAATGGTTGGAAGGATTTCAAGAACTACTTGAAGCACAAGCGCAAGGAAATGTCAGTTAAAGAGCTGGTTGTTCGACTCCGGATTGAGGAGGATAATAGAAAGAAAGGAGGGAGTACCTCTTCAGTAAAAGCCAATATCATTGAGCATGTCAAATCTTCTGAGATAAGAAAGAAGTCTCCTGTGAACAAGGGCTCTAAGTTGGGGCTGAGAGGTGGTGTTGCAAAGAAGCCGACTTACAAGCCACCAGAACCAAGTTATCGGTTCTTTGGGAAGTGTTATAACTGTGGTAGCGAGGGGCATCGGGCTAGTGATTGCCGCAAGCAGAAGAAGCCATACAAGACTAAACCTCGTGCTCATATGGCAGATTTACAAGAGCACTCCCATGAGGAGGATGATATGCACTTGTCTGCCGTTGTCTCTGAGGTGAATCTGGTGGGTTCAAACCCAAGAGAATGGTGGATTGATACTAGGGCTACACGCCACATCTGCTCCGAGAAGAAGTTGTTTACAACTTTCGAGCCGGTTACAAACGGTGAGAAGTTGTTTATGGGAAACTCTGCTACCTCGATTGTTGAAGGGAAAGGAAAGGTGGTCCTGAAGTTGACGTCAGGAAAGGAGCTAACCTTGAACGAAGTCCTGTATGTTTCGGACATTCGTAAGAATCTTGTCTCAGGGTCTCTTCTCAGCAAACATGGTTTTCGCATTGTTTTTGAGTCCGACAAGGTCGTTTTGACCAAGAGCGGAGTGTATGTGGGTAAGGGTTATATGCTGAGGGGTATGTTCAAACTTAATGTAATAACTGTTATCCCAAAGATGAATAAAGATGCATCTTCTTCTGCTTACATGCTTGAGTCTTCCAATTTGTGGCATGGTAGACTAGGACATGTGAATTTTGAATCTTTACGTAGATTAATCAAGTTAGATCACATACCATCTTTTAAGATTAATCCAAAATACAAGTGTGAGACTTATGTTGAAGCGAAGTTGACAAGATCTTCGTTTCATTCTATTGAAAGAAGTTCAGAGCCATTGGACTTAGTGTATAGTGATGTGTGTGACTTAAAGTTTATACAATCACGTGGTGACAATAAATACTTCATCACTTTGATTGATGATTGCACTAAGTATTGTTATGTCTATTTGCTCAAAAGCAAAGATGAAGCTATTGACAAGTTTATTCTTTATAAGAATGAAGTTGAGAATCAATTAGGCTGCAAGATTAAGGCTTTAAGAAGTGATCGTGGTGGTGAGTATGAATCACTGTTTATTGAGATTTGTGCTCAATCTGGGATTATCCACCAAACCACGACGCCTTATTCTCCTCAATCAAGTGGGGTTGCTGAGCGGAAGAATATGACGCTAAAGGAAATGATGAATGCAATGTTGATAAGTTTTGGATTGCCAGAGAACATGTGGGGGGAAGCAATTCTCTCTGCAAATTAGATTCTGAATAAAGTATCCCGGAAGAAGGTGGACAAGATGCCATATGAGTTATGGAAAGGTATTAAGCCTTCGTATAAATTCTTACGAATGTGGGGGTGTCTTGCAAAAGTGGCAATTCCTACACCCAAACGGGTTAGGATAGGCCCGAAATTCGTGGATTGTATATTCATTGGTTATGCACAAAATAGTAGTGCATATCGGTTTCTTGTACATAAGTCTGAAATTCCAGACATACACAGGAATACCATCATGGAGTCAAGGAATGCATGTTTCTTTGAAGACATTTTTCCTTGCCAAACCCATGAAGGGGTTCCAAGGTATTTGGAGCAATTTGATGAGCTTGCTAGTGATGATGATCATGTTAATGATCAAGGTGATGATCAAATTGAGGTTTTAGATGAGCCTAGAAGGAGTAAAAGGGCTAGGATATCCAAATCTTTTGGTCTAGACTTCTTGACTTATATGGTTGAGAACGAATCTCAAACTTTTCACGAAGCTGTGACTTCTCCTGAGAGTCCTTTCTGAAAAGAAGCGATCAAAAGTGAGATTGACTCCATCTTATAGAACCACACTTGGGAGTTGGTAGATTTACCTCCAGGTTGCAAGCATTTAGGCTGCAAATGGATTTTAAAAGAAAGATGAAGGGGGATGGGTCAATTGACAAGTATAAAGCGAGGCTCGTTATCAAAGGGTACAGGTAACGAGAAGGCCTAGATTACTTTGATACGTACTCACCTGTAACTAGGATAACATCCATTCGCATGGTGATTGCGATAGCAGCATTGCGTAATCTAGAAATACACCAGATGGATGTAAAGACAGCTTTCTTAAATAGGGATTTGAATGAAGAAATCTACATGGAGCAACCTGAAAGGTTTTCAGCTCCAGGGAAAAGCAAGAAAGTCTGTAAACTTGTCAAATCTTTGTATGGTTTGAAGCAAGCGCCTAAACAATGGCATGAGAAGTTTGACAACGTAATGTTGTCAAATGGGTTTAGAATCAACGAATGTGACAAGTGTATTTATGTCAAAGACACTGACAGAGGTTATGTCATTTTGTGTCTATATGTTGATGATATGCTCATTATAGGTAGTAACGATGAAATGATCAAAACTACCAAGAAGTTGTTAAACTCTAAGTTTGATATGAACGATATGGCCATTGCAGATGTTATTCTGGGAATTAAGATTACCGGAATCTCTGGCGGAATTGTACTATTTCAGTCTCATTATGTTGATAAGATACTTGAGAAGTTTAGTGGATCAGATACGAGTGTCATCGACACCTGCATTTTACCAAGAATAATAAAGAAAGTGTCTCTCAGTTAGAATATTCTTGGGTAATTGGAAGTTTAATGTATTTGATGAGTTGTACTAGGCCAGATATAGCTTACTCAGTTAGCAGGCTTAGTAGATACACAAGTAATCCCGATGCTTCTCATTGGAAGGGCATTGTGCGGGTGTTAAGGTATTTACGCTACACTCGGGATTATGGGCTGCATTATACTTGATATCCAGCGGTGCTTGAAGGCTATAGTGATGCAAATTGGATATCAGATATAAAGGACTCAAAGTCCACTAGTGGATATGTGTTCACTCTTGGTGGGGCAGCCGTGTCTTGGAAATCTTCCAAGCAAACGTGTATATCTAGATCAACGATGAAATCAGAGTTTATTGCTTTAGATAAAGCAACAGAAGAAGCTGAATGGCTACGCCATTTCTTTGAAGATATTCCACGTTGGTCTAAACCTATGCCAGCTATTTGTATTCATTGTGATAGTCAATCTGCAATTGGTAGGGCACAGAGTAATATGTATAATGAAAAGTCTAGACATATCCGTCGTAGACATAATTCCATACAACAACTACTCTCGAATGGAATTGTCTCTATAGACTACGTAAAGTCTAAGGACAACATTGCGGATCCGCTAACCAAAGGGTTAAATCGAGTGTTAGTTGAAACGTCGTCAAAATGAATGGGGTTAAGGCCTTTGGAAGTTACCGGAATGGAAACCCAACCTAGTTAACTGGAGATCCCAAGATCTAGGTTCAATGGGATAACCTAATTGCGTGTAACAGTGGTATGTCATTGAGGAGGTTAAACCTCCAGCCATTCCTTCTATCAGTGATACCTGCAAGTGTAGAGGTTAAGCTAAGCTTTTAATGGTTCTAGTGTGTTAAGCTGTTGAGCTGAGTATAGCAGGATACTCAAGTAGAGTCACCTATGTGAGTTTGAAGTGGGGCCGCTTCTAGAAGAATTGGGCAGGCCACGATTCTTTGAAACCATTCGCTGAACCAGGCTAGTACCCAGGGCCACACAGGGCACACCAGTGAGAACAGAATGGTGGTAGGAGTAATTCCCGTGTAAGATCTATTGTCTCAGTTTACATAAACGACATAGCAGTTCAAGATGTCTTATTCACTGATCAGCTAGTAAACTCGATAGGTTTTCACTGGGAGAGGTTCAAAGCCAAAAGCTACCTTCTCTGATGTCGGGGTTAGTTCGTTGCACTCTCTCTTCGAGTCATTATTGTTGAACGATGTCCGTTTGTTGAGTCTTTCGGTCAATTTTTATTCATGTGGGGGATTGTTGAAAAAAATGATTTTTGGTGACTTTAATTAAATATTAAAGTGGGTCCCAACCATCTATTATGTTGGGTCCAAGTGGGTCTAGATATTTTGCAATGACATCTTTACACCACAAATAGTATACCCAAAACCATTGTAAATTGAATGAGAAATTGCCCCATGAAGTTAGCTTCATGAAAGAGTTAATGGGGTTTGTAACTCCTGCCTTTATTGCAGAGTTTAATAGTGCATTAATGGGGTTTATAACTCCTGCCTTTATTGCAGAGTTTAATAATGCATTAATGGGGTTTGTAACTTCTGCCTTTATTGCAGAGGTTAATGATGCATTAGTGACCAGCCTTCCCCTATACATGTATAAATTGAGACCCTCCTGTCAAGTCTCCAACACAGAAATTGTTTTCTTCCATTCTTTAGTCAGTTTGCCAGAAAGTTCCTACAGTGAGAGAGTGCTGCCACTGTTTTTTTTCGCTAAGCTAGACAAAGAGTGTTTCTGCCGTAGTTGGTTTTTGACCGTCGTATCTTGGGAGACAGACGCCGGGATTCCTCAAGCACTCGACCCATGAGGCGGCGAAATCTGTTTTAAGGAAACTGCTACCGTGCAGGCTTTGGTTTGGTTTTTTTTATCATTTTATTGTTTGTGTATTTCTGTTGAAATTTAGTTGTAATTATCAGCATATGTTTTTGGTATATAATTTTGATTTCTTCATAAATCTATTTAATTAATTTCACAATTTGAACAACATAAACGTGACAATTGTCTATGATATTGCAGAAGGTAACATCTTTGTATTTAGATTTTTTTATTGGGTTTTTCATTACGCATTCTTTTGCTATGATGAGTATATTGAAGAAAAATAATAATAGTGAGAATTTTGAATAAATTGTTGTATAATGATTAATTGGGCAAAGCCTTTTGTCATGAGCCTACCTATAATGAGATTCCAAATTAGATGTAATTTTTTTATTTTCATTTGTTTTCGTATATTATCTAAATTGTTAAATTCTTCGTGTTGAATTGAAAAAAGAAAATAAAGAAGAGACTAATCAAGAGACTCAACAATTCATATTCATTAAGCAGCAACATGTGAACTCACAAGTCATGATACACTAATCAAGAGACTTGAGAACTAAATTGAAAGGTGCTTAATCTTATGTATCAAGAAAGGTTATATTGAAATATATATATATATATATATATTGTGTTAAATTCCTGTTAATTCCTAGTTATTAGTTTATCTGTTTCTCAAAGGTATTTTGATGTGATTTTTCCTGTTATGATTTCTTTTAATTGATTTTTTAAAGTGAATTCAGGCATTGGAGTTATTTTGTTGCCAGTGACTAATCTACCTTTAGAAAAGTTGGGATTGTGTTGTTTTTCTATGTGTGTTGATGGTTGGCTTTTTCATTCTAAATTGGATGATGTAAAAGCTAGGATGATTACTCTTTTGTATCAAAATGTTCATTCTCCATTTCTTGAAGCTTTGAAATTTGATAAAGTGAAAATGTTGCTCAGTTATAATACTAATTTAGACACATTTTTTATTGAAGGTTGTCCAATTCTAACTCACTTATACATGTGTTAATTTGGCATGAATATCTTTGCTTATGTTATACACAATATTTTTATATTATAAATTTGCTATTTTGACTTTAATTATGAAGTTCGCCAAAATTGTAATTTGATATTTCGACTTGTGTGAAGTTTTATATTGCAATGAAATTGTGGTCATTTTGAATTAATTTATTTTAATTAATTTTTGTAAAGTATGTCATACTAACATTATTTACACCGTGCTTTCAGGCACGAGCATGCACTAGTATAACAATACAAAACATATATGCCTTGCCAAAATGACTAATAAAAATCTAACCCCCTTGTCGAGGTGATTTCTGGTCTCAAATCTATGTATACATATAATTTGAAAATCAATTAACCTTACAATTCATCACGAGAACTTCCCTTAGATGAAGTAGACTTGGGTTGATATTCAAGGAGGTATCTTGTAGCCAACGATGCATGAAATGCAGCACCATATGGAAGCACATCTTCATTTACAGTGAAGTACGAAGAGTGCCTCGGTCAAGCTGGCCCCGAGTCTCATTTTGCATTCCAACCCTGTAAAAGTATCTCAGGCCCACCTTTGTAAAAAAATGAGAAGTCTTCTACCCCCATCAATGGTTGCATCTCTAAAATGTTTTTCTCGACCAGCATATCCCTTGCAACATTTCCAAAGTACCGACACAACTCTTTGTTGTTTACGGTTGAGGGGTAAAGTGGCTTGTCGTCGAAGTTGACAATCGCGTTGCACCTCTACACAGCCGCTTGTTTCGTGATGACCTGTCATTTGCATTTATCTGTAATGAGATGCTATACTGAAAATATAAAATAGAAAATAAAATAAAAAAACAAACAAAAATGAATGACCAATCATGATTTTAATTTCTCAGTGATTATCTTGGTGGTCTTTATTTTGGGTTGATTCGTCCTGTTCTATATTGATTAGAAGCATCCCAGAGTGCCACACAGGTTTACAATTTGATTCTAAGAGCTAAGGCTCCCCTATCTCCCCCTTTTCCCATGTCGTGTGGACCAGGCTTTACAGGTCCTTCACTTATATGAAATCTGCACTCATTCTTTGTTCATTAGCTTAGGGGGGTAGGGTAATTTTTTTACTGATATGTAATAAATAAGATGGATTTTTGGACGTCCATATCATGGTGAAGGTAATGCTATGATTCTTGCTCAATCTTTCAACTACGAAAAATAAAGTGCATGTAAGTTGGCGGTTTTTAACAACTGTACCTCCTCAATTCGTTGTTTAAGTTGCATCAGAATTTCTTTCGAAAATGCCCTGAATGTTCCACCAATTGTAACTGAATCGGGAATTACATTGAATGCAAATGCACCACCTTCTTGGAATTTTGCCATTGTCACTACCTGCACGATGAATAATCACATAAGTGATGGTTGAAAAGAGGGTAAAAGATGTGTAATTTGTGCACAAAATACTTCTTTTTCTTCTTCTTCTTTTTGTGTGTGTGCGCGCGCGTGCGAGGGAATACAAAATTTGGTTTTGGTTTTGTAATTTTTGAAGTGAGGCTGGGATGCAGCATAGAAAGTAAAAGATTTCATTACTTAATATCTAAAGAAAAAGACTAAACATGGAATCTTTACCTTAACGCCGAGAGATGAAAAAATAGATAAGAAATTACAAATATTCTTCAATGAGTGAAATAGATATAGGTTTGTCAACCAGTGAAAAATTTGAAGACTTTGCACCTTTTAAGGAAGAAGGGTTTTGGGAATTTGACTCTTGATTCATTTTGATTTAACTGTTTCAACGCATAAGAAAAACCTTCTTAGGGGTTGGGATCACACACGCACACGCGCATGCACATACACAGAGAGAGAGAGAGAGAGAGAGAGAGAGAGAGAGAGAGACCTGTGAATCCAAGGGATCGGCTTCACGCGAAACGAGATGTTGCAAACTAACAATTATATTGGCAGCTGCTAAGATTGGGTCGATTGTATGTTAGGGAATGGCAACATGTCCCCCTTTTCCACTTATCACAACCTCAAAGAAACCGCTCCCGGCCAAGATAGGACCACTCCTGCCAGCAATTGTACTAATAGGAAATCTAGATGAGACATGCAACCCAAAGATGGTGTCAACATTCTCTAATATCCCGGTTTCTAACGTTATCTTTGCTCCTCCGCCTCCTTCCTTTGCCGGTTGGAAAACCAGAATGACAGTTCCTTATTGACCCCAAAAAATGTAAGTTATACAAATTTTCTTGTGATTATGCATATACCATTTCATAGATACAACAACATTATTAATACTGCGACGTAAGTAACAATAATTATGACTCTTTGAGAGGAAAAAAAATTATAATCGAGCTTTTAATGTATGAGATCTCTTGTCCTAAAAAAGGTGTCTATCCCCTTTGTCCCATGCATTCATGGCTATGCTATATGATTTTTAATTTAAAAGAATCAATTCGTGTAGTTGTGAGTGATAAGGCATAAGGACAAACCTTTTTGGGAACAGAGGATCAAGTCCCAAAAAGGTTGTTTGATGAAACAAAATGTCACACCTGTATTACTAGATGGTGAGACACAACTTATCGACCATGAACATCTCTCTCTCTCTCTCTCTCTCTCCAATTTATCACATACAACTACAGATATAAATTTATTATCTTTCTCATTTTGTTGGTTATAGATTTTATGGACTTTGCTGGGGACCCCCAGTGGGGGAGACCCTCAGTGACCCCCAGTACCACATGGGGCTCTGCCATTGGCTGAAAGTAAAAAAAAAAAAAAGAAGTTTTTTGGACCAATCACAAGAGACCCCCAGCACCCCCACTGGGGATCTCATGCATTTTCTAGATTTTATTTTGTTTCGTTCAACCTCCACAGGATCCTTTGTCCCTAAATCCTTTTATTCCGCTGTCCCTAAATCCCTCTGTCCCAATGTATTTTTATCTGTATGATCATGTCTCGAGATTCTCATCGCATCATGCGGTTGAGAGTGCATTGAGACAGATGGACATAGAGATTTAGGGGTAGAGAATCACTGGTCTATTCAACCAATTTGTATACACGTTTATTCTATTGTATACATAAAAGGTGTTAGTATTGACTAGGGGTGTTCAAGCAACCGAATCACTCGATTAAACCGACCGGACCCAACTGACTCGAAGACATTACAGACAGTTTCAAGCTTCTATTCAGTCGGGGACGGGCCTATTTTCATTTATAATTTCAGATCTTGATCGGTTTTCGGTCTTAATCATAAAAATTCACCAAACTCAAACCGACCAAATATATTTCTCATGATGCAAAATTCTAGCTCCATTACCACGTGTATTTACCTAATTGGTTTGCTAGATTACACACAACTCCCAAGACTATATCTTTTCCCCTTCTTCATAGTCACAGATTTCAAATATATCTTTGTATTTCAAAAAACTCAACAGACAGATGATGATGAGTCTCACCAACCCCCTTTTTGTGTCTCTCTATCTTTTACTCAAGTCACATTTCAAACCATCTTTGTTTCTCAAAAAACTCAAACGACAGTCTATAGATGATGATGATGAGCACCCACCTATCCCTTTCGTCTCTCTCTCTCTCTCTCTCTATATATATATATACATATTCCTCTCACTTTCTTCAGAAATCTCATAGTTGCCTTTCTTCGTCTTCTCTCATCTAATGGTCTCCCAAGTTCTCATCTCTCTGTCTCTCTCATGAATCCTCTCTATCTTTGAAACCCTAATGCATCATAGATTCTCTGATGGTCTCATCTCACCCGTACAAAAATGAAAAATGAGTTGTTTGGGCCAATTTCCAAAACAAAACAGAACTTAATTACAAAAATGAGTTGTTTGGATGTTAAATGGGTTAAAAATAATAATAATTCATAAAGGCCCAAAACCAAAGGCCCAATCCGTCCATCCGATCCAAACCCAACCGTGGGATCGAAAATCATCAATGGGCGGTTTCGATAACCAATCTGGTCGGCAGCGGTTGGGTTTTCATTCACTTGAATTATTGCGGTTTGGCAACGAATAAGGGTCTAACCCAACCTGAACCGACCCGTGTACACCCCTAGTATTGACACTTTTTTGTCACAAATTTTTTATTCCCAGATTACGTTTTGTAACTAACAATTTAAGTATAGATCTTTCTGTAATTGCCAATTCAATCTGTAACTTCTCAAGCCACATGAAAATTTCTAGCACACTCTTGTGAGTGCACACAACAACTAGTAATATATCCATTTCCAAAGGATGCTCACAAGTGCCTGAGCAAGGTGGAACATAGATAAAATGTTGAAAATCATACAGTGATGAACAATTATGCTATAACAAGCTTTTCAATATATAAAAGGGATTTAGAAATTCATAATCAAGTTACTAAATATTTAGAAAAGAGATAATTGAACTTGTAAATCATGACGATGCTCTTGAAGCAATTTTACTCTTTCCTGGAAGCACCAAGAAGCATCGTGACATGGGCATCATGGCCACAACCATGCATCTTTCCTGGAATTTTACTCTTGTGCTCCCATTCTACACTTTACTGCAATCATCAAAACTCTTTATTTTATTATTATTTTTAAATTTCAACAAACCTTTTTCTTTTTGGTACAATTTAATTTCAACATAGTATTTAAACAAGATTCACATAAGAATTAGTGTTAATTGCTAGGTTCTAACATTGAACAACACCATTGCAAAATTTCAATCATCATTCTATATACTCAAATCAAAAGAGAATGAATTGCCTTCACATGAAGCCCAAAGAGTTAATTTTACTTTTGGCCCCTAAACTATCGTCATTTAAAAAAAAAAAAAATTCAACCTTGAACTATTGATTTCGTATATTTAGTCCCTAGAGTTTGTTTGTTTTTTTTGGGTGCAGTATATCATGTCCAAATTTGTGAGTAAGCCTAACTTACAACTACGCATAACGGTAATTTTACAATTTGAAAAATCTAAATTATACGGCCAAACACTCAACTTCTTACTCACACTGTATTATACAACCTACACCCTACATCTATACACCCATTTTTTTCTCTACCCCTCATCTCAAATAGTGAATTAAAAAATGAGTGTTTTGTTGTATGATTTAAGTTATTCAAATTTCAAAATGATTATTTTGTCTATCAAATTAGACTTTGATGCTTGCGAATTTGGACAATTATCTCTTCTTGGACCACATTAACTGAAATTAGAAACTCTAATACTAAATAGATGAGATTGATGGAGTAGTTTAATGATGATATAGAAAAATGACGATGGTTTAGGGCATGAAAGTAAAATTAACTCAATCCCCAAAAGCATTTACCTAATACAAACAACTACAAATTAGCAAATATGCATGTAAACCAATATGCATATATATATATATATATATATATACACGTGGTTGTACATTCATGATATGTGTGCTTTGAAATCTACAATTGAAGTAATTAGAGAGATTTTAAGAAAAAAATTAAAAGTAATTTTGTATGACATAACTGCTCCTGTGTGGGCATTCTCTACCAACTTGATTGTAAGCTATGTTAGCTGGATGTGATACGCCACATGTTTTAAACCGTGGTATGATAGAGTAGACTTACATAATTTACACTATAAGAATTTAAAGGACTTATAGTCTATAGAATTTTTTTTTTAAACAATTAGACATCTAATAAAATTTAGATTTTGTTTTTTTCTAAATTAATCATATGTTTCAATGGTAAAACTTTGGCCTAATAAACTTGAGATTTTGTGTTCAAGTTTCAGAGCAACCACTTTGTGCACTATACTAAAGGTGGTGTTTACTCAATTTTTCTCTTCCCAAACACACATTAATGTGTACTATTTGAGCGTTATTTTTTTTCCCCATCATATGTCAACATATTTTTTTGTCAAACGTTTAGGATCTTTTTGAATCGTCAAATTTATCATTTTGAAACAAAAATGGGCCATGTTTCGAAATTGGAATTTCAAAATGTAATTCATTTTTGGTAATGCTGATGATAGGCTTTGTATATACCAGAGTTGATCTAAACTGTCATGCTTTTTACCTTTTTTAAAAAAATAAATAAATATTCAAAGCATGGTTCTTTAAAGTTGTGTTGGTTGGGAGATTTGGAAAGAGAAATGGAAAAGGTGTATGAAATTAGGTAAAATATAAATATATTTTATTTGTATTTCACCTACGTTTTCACTTTTCCTTTGCAAATCTCTTCCCAAGTCCTCTAACCAAATACAACATAAAATACTTCAATTCACTCAAATCCAATTACTTCAAATAATTCTCACAGTTCTCAAATCTAACAACTTTAATGTTGTGTTTAGTTGGGGATTTGTGAAAGGATTTGGAAAAGGAAAGGAAAAAAATGTGTAAAACTAAGTAAATATAGATATATTTTATTTACATTTTACTTACCTTTTCCTTTTTCTCTTTTCCTTTCTAAATTCCTACCCAAATCTCCCAATCAAACACTACGTAAATTTAAATAATTGTTGTGGGGATATATTTTCTGAGTACCAACACGTGGCAAGGTGACGCCGATGTGTCAGCCGAGGTGCCACGTGTCCTGGTTGTGACGCCGTGGTGATCTCGGTAAGGCCGAGGTTATCTCCAAAGATATCAGAATCCGAGATAAGTGGATAAGGGACAAGAGTCCTAGAATGAAAAAGGAACTCAACCTGGATGAGGGACAAGAGTCCTAGAATGAGAGAAGACTTCAGTTTGTATTAAGATAAGACTCTTAGAGAGTTTATCCTAATCTTACTGGGAGTCCAAGATTAGTAGTAATCCCGAGTCCATAGAAGTCAGGCTTCTATTGGGACTAGGTTTATGTTGGCTATAAAAGAGAGGCACCCCTATGGGTCTAAGGTATGTTTTTTGATACTCAAGCTTGTGAGTTTAGCACTTGATTTATCTTTGAAAGATATACTGACTTGATCGTCGGAGTGCCCCTGGATGGATGAACCACCGAGATCCTTATATTTCTGTTGCAGGTCAGTCAGGTGCCATCTATTCTGTCAGTGCTCTCCAGTTGATTACTAAGCGGGCAGTGTGGTCGAAAAATTTCCCATACAATTTGGCGTCGTCTGTGGGAAAGAAAGAAGAATAGATGGCCAATAAAAGAAAGAAGAATAGATGGCCAATGACGGACAGAAGGATCAGACTGGAGACAACGCTCCTGCTGAGAATGGGAGATCTATCAACCTCGACGTTGAAGGGGACAACTGCAGCACAGAAACTCGTGACCAGAGTCACGGAGTGAAAGACGCCGACCAGGAAGGTGACGCACCAAAGACAACAGATCGAAACGGATACTACAACGAAGATGACCTCCAGGTATTGAAGGATAGATACCTGTAGAGGAACGAAGATCCTTCCAGAAGGGATGCAAAGACAGGGGGCACGAGCGCTCCCAAGGAGATAACATTCAAGTATAGAAGAACTCATCCTGAGTGAGCAGATCCCGGATTCCAGATCCTGGATCCCGGATCCGAGAAGACATGATCTCAGCCTAGACAAGTAGGCCCGAGAAGACGAGAGCTCAACCTAAGTGAGCAGATCCCAGATTCTAGATCCCGGATCCTAGAAGACATGATCTCGACCTAGATGAGTAGGTCCGAGAAGAGAAGAGCTCAACCTGAGTGAGCAGATCCAAGATTCTAGCAGACAAGATCTTGGCACTTAAGTCCGAAAAGAGAAGAGCTCAGTGAGCAAATCTTAGATCCCAGAAGATAAAAAAGAAAACACTCAAGGTTGGACTGCAGTTAGCCAGGTTGAAGACCTTTTATAAGGTTCGCAAATGAGTATTTGGAAGCCATGCAGAGGGTAGAGAGAAGAAGAATATGTTTACCACTTGTTGAAATTTGTAGCAATTTACAAGTTGGTTAAACCGATATGATGTTTACCATTTGTTGAAATTTGTAGCAATTTACAAGTTGGTTAAACCGAGATGATATTTACCACTTGTTGAAATTTGTAACAATTTATAAGTTGGTTAAACCGAGATGATGTTTACCACTTGTTGCAATTTGTAGTAATTTACAAGTTGAAGTTAAACTGAGATGATGTTTACCACTTGTTGAAATTTGTAGCAATTTATAAGTTGGTTAAACTGATATGATGTTTACCACTTGTTGAAATTTGTAGCAATTTACAAGTTGGTTAAACAGAGATGATGTTTAACACTTATTGAAATTCTGTGTGAATTTACAAGTTGAAGTTAAACCGAGATCATATTTAACACTTGTTGAAATTCTGTGTGAATTTACAAGTTGAAGTTAAACCGATGTGATATTTAATACTTGTTGAAATTCTGTGTGAATTTACAAGTTGAAGTTAAACCAATGTGATATTTAACACTTGTTAAAATTCTGTGTGAATTTACAAGTTGATGTTAAACCGAGGTCGTATCGGAAGAAGATTGGTGTAAACACTTGTTGAAATTCTGTGTGAATTTACAAGTTATAGTTAAACCAAGGTTATGATAAAGGAAGATGGTTTAACACTTGTTGAAATTTTGAGAAAAATTTACAAGCTGAAGTTAAGCCGAGGTTATTGTAAAGGATGATGGTTAAACACTTGTTGAAATTTTTGAGAAAAATTTACAAGTTAAAGTCAAGTTCAAGCAATATCTGCGTACTTGCCGAGACTACCAGGTTGTCAAAACTTGAAATATGAAAAACTGAAGTCTTGATAGAAGGCATTGAGAAAGTGACAAGTCCTAAGCAACACTTGTGAAAATATTTGTTACAATATTTTTCAAGTGTTAGGACAAGGCCGAGATGAGCAAGATTAGAAGTTGTGACAGAGGTATTTTACCCGAAGAGATTGCACAGTCAAGGTGTACTTTGAAGACATGCAAATTATTCTAAGTATAGAATCATACAAGAGCAGAAAAAAGAAGACATACATTCAAAGAAGAAATAAGAGAAATGCATTTAAAGAAGAAAGAAGGCACTTCGGCCTGAATATTGAAAAATAAATTATTCACACTACAAAAATAGCACGTCGGTTGGATTAAAAGCATACAAAGACGGACAAAGCACAAGGTACAAGGTACAAGGAGTAAAAGAAGGAAACAAAACTACTCAGCATCAATGGCAGGATATAGAAGACAGTTGGGAAGATTTCTCAGCAGCCTTCTCGGCCTCGAGCTCAGCATCGATCTCCCGAAGAGTTTGATCAAGGCTTTTCTCGGCGATTGGCACCTCGGAGTTTGAAGGCAAGGATTGAAAGCAAGAATTTGGAAAAAGACACAGAAAACAGAAACAAAAATGTAATTCGTAATCAAGAATGGTGATGAAGCTATCAGGAAATCAAGACAAAAAAGATTGCACAAGTGTGTCAAGTCAAGAACAGTGGCAGAAATCAATAGATGTGTGAACAGTGTGTATTCAAGAAGATGATTTGGAAACAACGGGTAAAACAATAATGGTGATTAATAATGAAGCAGAGCTTCTTGGAAAGCAACAAGAAATAAAATAGCAGGAACAGTGGCTTACCAGAAAGAGGGAAGCCGGAATGAGAATTGCCGAAGTCTGACGACAATGACAAAATGACGTAAGCTTCACCGGAGGAGAGAAACAAAGACAGTTGCAGAAGCTTGAAAGCTTGGAACAATGACGGATTTAAGCAAAATAGCTAAAAAGAGAAAAAGCCAGAGGATTGAATGAAAAAAGAGAAAAATAGTCAAGAAGACGACAAAGTTCAAGAATAAAGCTAAGTGCACAGACACTACGTAAGTATGTGAAGAACAAGAAAGTAATGACCCAGACACGATGCTAGCAACAGAAAGCGGATATGACAAGAACAGTGCCAGGCATTCAAACAATTCAAAACTTGAAGACAGACAAAAATAGAAGGCAACAGATGGCAAGTAATCAGATTCAGAAGAGTTATGAAAGATTGAGCTTAATAGCAAGTAAAGAGTTTATGAACCTACAAAGTGAAATGAACGTCGATATGAAAATCGCCGGAGTCAAATAGATGACTGGAAATCGGGAACTCACCAGAGAGTGTGAGTGGAGTAGTTGCAAAGCTCTTGGAGTTTACGAATTAATAGAACCAAAACCTCGGCTAGGAGGTGCGATTTCAAGCAGCTTGGAAAGCATGAAACTTGATTCTTGACACTAGTGGACAGTAAAGTCCAGGGAACTTTGAGGTCAGCGAGTTTGATCTCGGACAGAGGGGCACAGATGAACGAACAGTATAGGTTCCATCACCTCAGAATGCCAAGGTAATAGAACCTAGGGGGCAGTTGTGGGGATATATTTTCTGAGTACCAACACGTGGCAAGGTGACGCCGACGTGTCAGCCGAGGTGCGACGTGTCCTGGTCGTGACGCTGAGGTGATCTCGGCAAGGCCGAGGTTATCTCCGAAGATATCGGAATCCGAGATAAGTGGATAAGGGACAAGAGTCCTAGAATGAAAAGGGAACTCAACCTGGATGAGGGATAAGAGTCCTAGAATGAGAGAAGACTTCAGTTTGTATTAAGATAAGATTCTTAGAGAGTTTATCCTAATCTTACTGGGAGTCCAAGATTAGCAGTAATCCTGAGTCCATAGAAGTCAAGCTTCTATTGGGACTAGGTTTATGTTGGCTATAAAAGAGAGGCACCCCCATGGGTCTAAGGTATGCTTTTTGATACTCAAGTTTGTGAGTTTAGCACTTGATTTATCTTTGAGAGATATACTGACTTGATCGTCGGAGTGCTCCCGGGTGGACGAACCACCGCGGGATTCTTATATTTCTGTTGCAGGTCAGTCAGGTGCCATCTATTCTGCCAGTGCTCTCCAACTGATTACTAAGTGGGCAGTGTGGTCGGAAAATTTCCCATACAATTGTCATAGTTCTTAGATTTCACACATGTAATCAGCTCTCTACATATACACACTAGACTGACCTGCATGGCCAGAGCATCCATGTCTGCTCTTAAGGCAACAAATAGCGGTTTTCCGGTTCCGACGAAGCCGACAACACCGGTGATAGCCACCGGGTGCTTATAATGGATGCCCATTTTGTCAAGCTCAGCTCTGATAAGCTCACTCGTCTCAAATTCCTCAAAACCAAGTTCTGGGTTCTCATGTATTTTCCTCCTAATTCCCACCATCCAATTAACAAGCTCTGGACTTTTGGCCAGATTGTGAAAATTCACTGGAACTTTTGCTAACTCTTCTGGGGTTAAAGAAGAATTTGATGAAGTGGGTGTTGTTGATGGGAGAAAGATGTAGAGGGTGGAAATCTAAGTGGTCCATTTGAAGAAATCATGAAATTGTGAGAATGTTTTTGTGAATTTTGGATTGGAAATTGAGATGGGAAATGGGTCAATGTGAGGAATTGTAGTAATTGGTGTAAGTTGTAAATATTTTGGGCTAAAAAAACATAAAAAGATAAAATAAGCTATATAAATTAATACGATAAAATGTCACATTTAAACTATAATTATTATATTTTTTGTCTCATAAAAATTAAAAAAAAATTCCAAAAATAAAAATCAAATAAGACTAAAAAAACTAAGCTAAAAACGTGTCAACATAAAAAAATTAGCTACCATAACTAATGGCAAGAGAAGGAGACGAAAATGACATCATTGTCCACGTGACCATCGCGATGTTCGCTATAGCAAACATAACATACGGGCAATCAAACACTGCGTGCATGTTTGGCAAGGGAAATTACTTTTTGTTGGGCAATGTCGTGTGGTGTTTTAACTTTCTTTTTTTTTAATAATTTTTTTGTATAATCGAGTGTCCGAGCCAACATCCCTTCGGAGTGTCACACCTCGACTAATCTCAAGGCCCTCAGCTGATCGACTGGACAAAGACGCAATGACCCGCCAATAGCCAGCTAGAGGTGGGATTCGAACTTGAGACCTAGTGAGGAGTATACTCCCAGGTCCTTAATCACTTGATATTGGTGTTCTAACTTGATATTGATTAGTTAAAACAATAGTACTTTTCGTTGGATTTTTGAAAAATAACTTGCCGAGTATCAAATATGTTATGTTTTTGAAAAATAACTTAACAAATGTCAAATAATAAATAGTGTAGAGTAATATTTTAATATTACCAAATAATCACTCGTTTGCCAATTAGTAGTGTAGTCTTGCCACATAATGTTTTGAAAATCAGACCGGTGACCAAATCGAAAAAAATAAATAAATTTGACTGGACAGATCACTGGTCGGATCAAATCGGATTGGACCGTGACTTTATAAATATATTTAAATCTATATATTAATATAAAAAATAGGATAAATTACACTTACACCCCCTGAAGTTTGGGTTTAATACATATCACCTTTTGACATTTGGGAAATTACACTAATCCCATGTTATTGTAATTATTTAAATAGAATAAAGACATTGGACTCATATACTTTCTCTTTTCTTGCTTTCCTTTACTTACTTTGTTTTTTTATTAAAAGTTGTTGTCTTTTATATAAGCAGAGGGTTTGTGAAATGAGAATATTAACCACATGGGTGAGAATGTAATTTTTAGAACATCAAGGGTAACATCACACATGTATGAATCACTATTTTACAAGATTAAGGTAAATATGCTAGCACGACACTTATTTGTAATTTTCATAAATAATTGAAGTTGCAATTTTGGCTCTTTTTATTTCTTCCCAAAATTTTCAAAATTACAGATTACATAACCAAAATTACAAATAAATTACTTAGACAATTCTAAAATTCATGATATTTTCAACAATATTCCTTTCACAAAAAGAACTTCTAGAAAATAAATTATAAATAATTCTACAAAATTACAAGAAGTTATATAACACAGATTTGACACGCTTTCTTAAAATAATTTCACACAAAATCTACGTATCAAAACCATAATCTAAAAATTGGGATGAAACTAAACTTCCCCAAATTTCATTTTTCACTTAGAAAAAACTAGATTTGGTTTATTACAAAATATTTAGTGATTTTTAATTAAAATTCCATAATGAATCCGTACAAAACTAAAAGAATTGATATAAAAATTTGTAGATGATCTAGATATTATTCCTAACAACTTTCTAGAATAAGTCATGTTGAAATTTTGAATATAAAAATGTCCAAAAATTTGTATAAAATTCTGATAGATTTAAGAATAACAATATCAAACCAAATAAAATCTTCAAACATCTAATATATATCATAAATTACACATGTAAGCATAAATCTAAGATTATACCATGATTTTAATACTACTAATATATAAATAAATTGTCAAACATCACAAATTACACATGCAACTACAAACAAGTACTAAATCATGATTTTAACATTATCAACACTTAAACATTCTGAAATTGAAAAGAAGAATGAGAGGATTTTGAATGTTTTCTTACTTAACAAATGAATAATGAAACGTGGTAATGAGAGTAGCTTTCCTTTCCATCTCTTCTAGCCCTCATCTCTTCCTCTTCCTTGCTCTAGTTTGCTATCACAAAAGGATTTTTTTTCTTCTTTTTTTTTCCCGTAAGCTCCGATCAGCCAAGCCAGGAAAGGGCTCTCTCATATATAGCCTTACAATACGAAAAATTATCATATAGGTCCATTCCATACTTACAATTTTATTAGTTATATACCCACTATTTGCCATTTTTTCTCTTATGAATTACGTAAAGCCAGGGTGGACAAACATCGGGCCAAACTGGGTTTGGGTTCGGGTTCAAGCCCGGCTGGTACTACATAATAAGGAATTTTGTATTTGTCCAAGCTTGGCTCGGTCCTAACATTGGGCCTCTATATTTGTTTAAGCCCGATTTAAAAAATAATTGTAAATCTTTAGTCCACCTATCGGGTTATAGGTTTAAAAAAAATTAAAATATTTCATAATAAAATTCAACTACACATTATATTTCTGAAATAAATATATTGACATCATTATAAATTAAAATATTTTGTGTATAAATTGAAGGATTTCTTAAATAAATTCAATCACATATCACCACAAATGTGAGTTTCAATAAAATTAATAAAGATAAAGTCTCGATCCCAAAAATATGTATATATATATTTTAATGTATTATAAATAAATAAATAAATAATTAATTAAACAATTAAATAGCAGACCGGGTTGAAAGTATAAATCCGAAATTCAGCCCATTAATATTTCGGGCTGAAAATGTTAGCCTAGTCCAACCCTATAGACTAAAATAACTTTCCCAAGCCCTAGAAAAATAAGGCGGGGCTGGCCAGGTTAAGCGGGCCAATGGACTGATATCCACCCCTACATAAAGCAACCAATAAAATTAAAAAGATACAGTCTAAATTAAAATTCCTAAAAGATAGAATTATTCCTCCTTACATCACACACCCTAGCCACCTTCAATTCTTCTCATAATTATGCATAATATCAAATCTTTCCAAAATCTAAGAACTAGTCATAACCTATTTATAGGTTTACATGCAAAGGCGCAAGTCGGGGGTGATTAACCCCACCGGCCACCTAATTACATTGTATTTTATTTTTGGAAAAAGCTTCGGACCCCAGTGGGAGTACTGGAGGTCGCGTGTTATTGGTCAAAAAAAAAAAACTGTTTTTTTTTTTTTAATGTTTTACACCAACCCCATGCTGCCACGTCACTGGGGATGCGACCCCCACTGAGGGTCCGAAGCACGGCTGTTTATTTTTTAATTTGAAAGAATAATTTGTATATATGTATATTTATGTGGATTTTTTAAAATTAATTAAATAAAATTTTCAATTAAGGTATTTAGTAAAGGTAATTATTGTAGTCATAAATGAAAAATATTGAATACCCATAAATTTTTTATTTTTAACAATATTTTTGTTAAATTGGAATAGTTTTTAACTAATTTATACAATAATATATTTATTAAATAGTTTTTAGATAAAATTAATCTATTATTCATATCTTATAATACATTAATAAAAATAATTCAATATGGGTTCTCACACTTGTTGTCAACCGTTAGATTTTATTTTGATCGAATGGTCTACCCTCTATCAGAGTTCACTTTATTAGAGACCAACTTCTTGTTGCTATTGATCGTTGGATCTTTGCTGATTGAATGGTTGGTCTCCTATTAGAGGTAGTGGCTAAATTGTGGATGATTATTAGATCTCTGTTTGATCGAACAGACATTCTTCCATTAGGAGTCATTTTGGCAATGACCAACTTGTATTCGTTTTTGACCATTGGATCCATCTTGGTTGGGGCCATCATCGTGTCAGGAGTCAGTTCTTGCTTTGGGCCTGATCTCGCTTGGGCTTGATCTCATTTGATATGCTCGATCAAGTTAGTCGGCCATTATTTAGGCTATTCGATTGGGCTTATCTGGCTCATTTGGGTCCGTATTCTTATTGGGCTAAACTTGGATTTCTACTCTCCACTATGGTGTTGATTACAACAAATGTAATTAAAATTTTCCAAACATAATTAAAAAAAAAATCATAATAAAAAACACTTTTTGAATTATAACTAAAATATGAAGTCATAACCATATCATATTTAATGCCACAATACATCATAATTAAATATCACAAATGCATAATTGGGGCATATGGGGTGTCAATTATAGAATTTCCGAAAATGAATGTAGTATCACAATATACATTTTCCTAATTTATTAATACTATACATATAAGGAAAGTTTGTAAAATTTTTTGTTTGTACACCATTCATATATGATTGGTTTAATAAGAGACAAAAATAAAATATTTACCTAATTTTATGTATAATATTTTGTACGAATGATAGTATGTTGTTACACTTAATGACCACGTTTATTTGCCTCTTAAAAGGAATAAAAAGTGAGACAACATATGATCCCAGAAAATTTTAATCCAATGTTTGATTGTTGGATAAGCAAATATATTAAAGTGTTGGGAAACATCTACACCATGGGTATGGCTCCCCTCTATATTCTTATCCTCTATATTTTTCTATATTTTATTTTTTGGACTCTATCTTAGGCCCATATTGATAATCTAAACCGTTCATCTTGGAAATCTCACAATGAAGACCATCTGTGCAAAAAATCAATTTTATTGAATATCAATGAATATATAAATAAATCACTTTTTATTTTATAGAATAAAAGGTTTAAGTTTTGCAAGAGGGGTTAATTTGAATCCATTAAATTAATTGGGCCTAATTGAAGCCCAATTGGAAAGCCCAAAAAATTAGTGAGCATGGAGAAATTATTTCCAAATGGGCCTAAGTGAATTCTATTGAACGGGCCTACAAGAAAGCCAACAAATTGGGCCAGGAAAGACTGATCAAGCAGATATCTCTAAAGAGAGTTCAACAAACCCATCCGAGGAGGCTCAAATCATACGGGCGTCCGAGTAGGTTAACCGTTGCTTTTTAGAAGAGATGAAACTCTTGAAAGAGATCCATTGTCTGAGGTATTGGCTTAGCCTTGAAAAAATTTGGAATCACGAACCTAGAGACCTATTTGAGCTCGGACTTGAAAGGGTTCAGATCTACGAACCTAGAGATTCAAAGTGCTTGGCTTTCGAACGGATTTAAACGCAATCTAGAAGTCGCTCCGTTAATGAGTCCCAAAACACTTGCGGGCTTGGAGCTTTCCGGGATCTACGCACTAGAACCATGGGCGAGATGGAGTCTGAACAAAGGACTTGATCCCAAGGATGGTGAGTGGAGATAAATTCACTCTTTGGTTAAACTAGCGTATACCCAGGTTGAGGTGGCACGATCTAAAGGGTCTTTGAGACTCAACAATATATGTGGCAGGGCATTCTCTTGAACTACCCTTGACCCTTTTGCGGCAGAGCGTCCTTTGGGATTACCCCTGACCCTTTGGGATGATTGGGGATCATTGGTTAGGTGTGGCTAAGAAGAAGGGTTTGCCGAGAGGTTGATATCTTCTTTGGAGTTTTTCTCATCCTTGGAGTAGTCGCCTTTTCGGACAAAGTGGTTAGAGAGAATATGTAACGTCCCAAATTTCTAGCCCAAATGATAATGCAACAATTATGGCTCTTTCAAGGAAAACCGAATATAAATCTCCAAACTTATATTATATGATACAATAGTTCTTCATGCAACAATACATTAATCTAACAAGTAAATAAACAAATAAACACCCCTAAGGGTTTACAAGTTTCTAAGGCTTGAGCCTGGTTACACAAAATGGTTATTCAAACCCATACACATACAGCCTTTGGCTTACACATAGAGTCACAGCAAAATAAGAGTCTCGTACTCTCAACACACATTTCTTCGCCTTTAGTTATGCAGCATCACCACATCTTTTCCTGCACAAAAATCCCGTAAGGTGAGCATAAAGCCTAGTAGGAAATCCTTTACAAAGTATATACATTTTATACAAGTCTCAAGAGATGAAATGCACATGCCATGCTATGCCCTTTTGAAAGAAAATCACATCTTCATCTTTGAAAGCCATCATGCTCAATGATGTCATGCAATTTCAATTCTTCAAAACTTAACAATTCATTTCAAGAGTGGTAAATACGACTCTGGTAATCCCTAGATCGATGTCTGCAAGTAGACTATACAAGTACTATCAATTTGTCATTTTTATCAATATTAACCGGAAGGCTCGACACCTATCCGCGCGGGTTTTCGGTCTTTCACTCCTAACTCTCATGCCAACTTATTCAATATCATCTACACCACCTATCAAGACTTATCAATGTATTTATCTCAAAACCATTTCATGAAAAATTGTTTCTCAACATTCTTTTCTCAATGAAAGTTTTCAAATTAACTTTCAAAGTTTAATGTAATCTAATGAATTGATATGCCAATAACATAAGATGAATATAAATATTGTTATTCCAATTCATCAACCAAGAAATAACACAATTCCCTCTTCTCAAGTATCCTCAACAATTAGTCATTTCAAGACTATTTCAACGTTTTGAATAATAATTTCCAAAATGAACAACAATTCTCATATTCCCTAAAATTCGTCATTTATATAAATATAAATAAGAAATTTTCCAAACATCCATTTATTTTGACACACAAAATAACTATAACAATATCATTTATGGATTTTCAGTCTTTAAAAAAAATCTCCAAATTCTAGGTTTTCACACCAAGACTATACAACTCAAATCTTTTGAAAGAAGACTTTCCAAAATCATATTTTCTTCAATCAACGAAGATCAAAACCCATAAGATCATTTTAAAAGAATAAGAGACAAACCCACTTTGAAAATCGCTCAACTTCTTGAATCAACAATCAGTTTTCAAAGCTATAGAAATATGATTGCAAAAATCATATAGATCTTGCAAAAATATTTATATAACTCTAAGAAAATTCTTACCTCAAGTTTTGAATAAGAAATGAGATGAAACCCTAAAATTTACGGTGTCGAAACTCGATCTCCACTGCACACAACGAAGCCCTCGAGAAGTTACAAAACTTTGATGAAAAACTTCGGTCTAACTCCAAACGGATTTGGAGGAATCAAAGAGAGAAGATGACTTCTAGAGAGAAAAGCTCTAGATCTGGAAATTTTGGAGAGTTTTAGAGAGAGAGAGAGAACTGAAAAATTGATCTGAAATCTCTCCTTATGGACTGATATAACATGGTCCGCTCGAGCGTGAAATAGACTTTCCTGTAAGCAATTTCGAATGCATTTTGCATTTTTGCTTTCGGCAAGCTGACCGGGTAGCTTGACCCCCATAAGTTGACTGGGTCAAAATCAGAATCGCTACATAATATTCCCCATGTGCCTTGCACATGGGCTCCATCCTATATCATGAGGTGCTTATAAATAGCACCCATCCATTGCTTCACAAGGAATGGATTTTGGAGAAACAATTCTTGGGAAAGAGCTAATTTCCTTTCTCCATTATCAACCTTGAGAGTGAAAGTGAGAGATCCATGGGAGAGCTTTACCATTATTCTCTATCTAATTATTTTTCCTTCTTCTTCACCCATTCTCTTATCTCTATCATATTTTTGCTATTGTGTTTCTAGTTGTGACCATTAAAGAATCTAAGCCTCTCTTATCATTTCTAGAGAATTCAAATTTTCCGACAACATTCTTGAACCCTTACATACATTTTGGCGACTTCACTGGGGAGGCGGATTGGTTAATAGTCTCAACAAGATCCGGAACCCATACAACTTCGGTGAAGATGGCGGGAGAAGAAGAAGTTCGGCAACAAGGATTCTCCAATGGTAGTGATAACGGAGTGAGCTTAGTGGTCTACTTGCTAACCTTTCGATTAGTGAGGATGATGAGACTCAGATTGTGTTGCCAAGGGTGGTTTGTGAGTACTCAGACGTTTTTCCCGAGGATCTTGTTGGTTTGCCACCGCATCGAGAGATTGAATTCTCTATTGACCTAGTCCCTCGCACGGCGCCGATTTCTATGGCACCTTATCGTTTTGCCCCAGCCGAGTTAGTTGAGTTGAAGATTCAGCTCCAAGAGTTGCTAGATAAGGGCTTTATACGTCCTAGTGTTTCGCCGTGGGGAGCACCGGCCCTCTTTGTTAAAAAGAAAGGTGGTGCTTTGAGACTTTGTATAGATTATCGAAAATTGAATCGGGCTACGGTTAAGAATAAGTACCCTATGCCTCGTATAGATGATCTGTTCGATCAGTTGAAGGGTTCCCGTTGTTTCTCAAAGATAGACTTGAGATCGGGTTATCATCAGTTAAGAGTCAGGGAGGAGGATATTTCGAAGACGGCATTCCGTATACGGTATGGCCACTATGAGTTTCTGGTGATGCCATTTGGGCTCACCAATGCACCGGCAGTTTTTATGGGTTTGATGAACCGAATATTCCGGGAATTTTTAGATCGTTTTGTAGTCGTCTTCGTGGACGACATCCTTATTTATTCACCTTCTGAGGAGAAGCACAAGGAACACTTGAGAGTGGTGCTTGAGTTACTTAGAGCCCATAAGCTTTATGCTAAGTTTGGGAAGTGTGAGTTCTGGCTAGAAGAAGTCAAGTTCTTAGGCCATGTAGTTTCTGAGGAAGGAGTGTCTGTTGATACATCCAAGACTGAGGCGGTGCAAGATTGGGCACAGCCTAAGAGTGTATTTGAGATCCGCAGTTTTCTGGGGTTAGCTGGGTATTATCGTCGGTTTGTGAAAGATTTCTCCAGATTAGCTTCGCTTTTGACTAGATTGACTCGGAAGGGAGTCAAATTTGTATGGAGTGAGACTTGTGAAAAGTCGTTCCAAGAGTTGAAAGTTAGACTGACCACCGCTCCAGTATTGATTATTCCAGAGAGAGGGTTGGGTTATGCAGTCTATTGTGACGCCTCACGAGAGGGTATGGGTTGTGTGTTAATGCAAGAAGGGAAAGTAGTTCTCTATGGCTCACGTCAGTTGAAAATTCACGAGCAGAATTACCCTACGCATGATCTAGAGTTAGCAGCTGTGATATTTGCCTTGAAGATTTGGAGGCATTATCTTTATGGTGAGAGATTCGAGGTATTCTCGGATCATAAGAGTCTGAAATATTTGTTTACACGGAAAGATTTGAACTTGAGGCAGAGGAGGTGGATGGAGTTTATAGAGGATTATGACTTTGAGTTGCATTATCATCCGGGAAAGGCCAACGTGGTGGCCGATGCCCTTAGCAGGAAACCTATTGGTGACATAGCTAGTATAGCCATCCGAGAATGGGAGATGTTGGGTGCACTTGGGGAGTTTAATTTACTTCTGGGCGAATCCATTGAGGCTGCGACCTTGTTTTTTGTTGTTACACAGCCTACACTTGTGACTCGAGTGTTAGAGGCTCAGAGGGGTGACCTTGAGGTAGAGTCCCTTCGTGAGAAGATTTCCGGCGGGAAGGTTGAGAAGGGTTTGACGGTGTATCCCGATCTGAGTGTGAGATACCGAGACCGTCTGTTTGTGCCGAAGTCTCGTCGAGAGGAGGTACTCCGAGAGTTTCATCATTCACGCCTTGCGGTGCATCCGGGAGGCACTAAGATGTATCGGGATTTGGGTCGCCAGTTCTGGTGGCGGGGTATGAAGAGAGATGTGGCAGCTTTCGTATCTAAGTGCCTTACTTGTCAGCAAGTGAAGGCCGAACATCAGAGGCCAGCGGGTTTGTTGCAACCCTTGCCTATTGCCGAGTGGAAGTGGGAACACGTCACTATTTCGTTGTGGGTCTTCCGAGGACTCAGCGGGGTAGTGATGCTATTTGGGTGGTTATAGACCGGTTGACTAAGTCGGCGCACTTCATTCCTATGCGCGTGAGAGATTCGGTAGATCATCTTGCCGACTTGTACATTCGAGACATAGTGAGGTTGCACGGGGTCCCAGTGACGATCGTCTCAGATAGAGATCCTCGTTTTACTGCCAGGTTGTGGCAGAGTTTGCAGAGTGCCTTAGGCACTAAGTTGACCTTTAGCACGGCTTATCATCCTCAGACTGACGGGCAGTCCGAGCGTACTATTCAGATCCTTGAGGATATGCTTCGGGGTTGTGTTCTAGACTTTAGTGGGTCATGGGAGAGGCACTTGCCGTTGGTGGAGTTTGCCTACAACAACAGTTTCCAGTCTAGTATCGGTATGGCACCATTTGAGGCCTTGTATGGCCGACCGTGTAGATCTCCTATTTGTTGGGCCGAGGTGGGTGATGCACCTCTGTTGGGTCCGGAGTTGGTGAGGGAAACGACGGAGAAAGTTGAGCTTATCCGTAAGAGGCTTGTTACAGCACAGAGTCGTCAGAAATCTTATGCAGACCGTAGGAGGAGACCTTTGGTGTTTGAGGTGGGTGATCATGTCTTTCTGAAGATATCACCTAGGCGGGGTTTGATGAGGTTTGGGAAGAGCGGGAAGTTGTCCCCTCGGTTCATTGGTCCTTTTGAGATCCTTGAGAGGATTGGCGAGGCTGCTTATCGTTTAGCTTTACCGCCGCAGCTGTCCAGAGTACATGACGTGTTTCATGTGAGTATGCTTCGGAAGTATGAGCCGAATCCATCACATGTGTTGGATTGGACCGATTTAGTGGTTGATGAGGATGTCTCGTATGAGGAGAGACCGGTTCGGGTTTTGGATAGGCGGGACCAAGTTTTGCGAGGCAAAACCATCCCTTTGGTGAAAATTTTGTGGAAACATCACAGAGTGGAGGAAGCCACTTGGGAACGTGAATTGGAAGTCCGCCAGAAATATCCGGACATGTTTGTTGATTTGTAATCTTATAATTAGATTCTGTTATATTGTTGAACTTAAGAGCTTTATATATGTCTTAAGTTGTAAAACATTGAGTTTGTATTGGTAAATGGGTGTATCTTGAAACTTGCTTCATTATAGAAGTTTAGTGTAACATTGCATCTGTTGAGTACATTGTTGAATGTGTTGTATATATCATGCGATTGAATATGATATGGGAATTGTTAACATTGAAAGGAATAATGCATAATAATGATGCAGGTTGAAATATATGCTGTTTTATATATATTGTGAGATACCCCTTGATAAAGAGATGAAGTGACCAGTATTGGGTCAAGATATTGATTGTTGATATATAATATCTTTAAGAATTGAGAAAAACTTGTTTTTGTTTACAAACTTATGCTTAATTTCGGGGACGAAATTCTTTTAAAGGGGGGAGGTTATAGCGACCCCGGTCTTTTCCCATTTGATTATTGTATCCTGACTTAGGTTCCGTAGATTCTGTCATTGTATAATTGTTGTTGTCATTCTTTATTTTCTTATTTGGAGTTATAGGATGTGTTGGGCAGGTTTGTTTCAGGTTGGTTGGGTTCGGAAACCAAGTGTTGCTGTCCAGTTTTTGGGAGGGTCGCTCGAGCGAGTACTTGGTCGCTCGAGCGAGGGTTGTATTTTGTGTTTGGTGGCTCGAGCCAGATTTTCTTAGCTCGAGCGAGTGTTTGCGTCTAGTATGGACCTGTAGCATTGCATTCTTGGCTCGAGCGAGCTTTTCTTTGCTCGAGCGAGGATTTCTTGTGTCTGGTCGCTCGAGCGACCAAGTCTTCGCTCGAGCGAGCCTGTCCAGTTTAATTAGATAGCTGCGGGTTTTTAATCAGTTTTTCATCCTCTTTTTAGATTCCAAACCCTAAGGTCCGACTTCTCTCTCACCCTGCTCACCTTCTCTCTTAGATTTGATCCACTTAGGGTGTGTTTCTACCCTAGATCCTTCATTAAAAAGAGTGTGTGAGTCGAGGGCTTCGTTTTAATCTGAATTGTTGGTAGTTTGGAGCACTTTGGAGTTTGGGTCTTCATCTCCATCTTCTCTTTTCGGGTTATTTTCTTCGAGGTAGGGATTTCCTACTCCATCTTATAAGTTTTGTTCTAAGTTTTAGTATTTTGATATGTTGGGGTTACTTTGATAATTTTGGGAAAAACCCTAGTTGTATTAATTAATAAATTTGTATAATTAATTTAAGGGAATTGGGAAATTTGGTTAAATTCATGAAATTGAGAATTTATTGATTAAATGGTGTAGTTGGATAATGTAAATCACTCGCCCATTGAATTGTTGGTATAGTTATTTCCAAGTCTAGAAATAACTGTTTTGGGCTATCGGTGGAGGATAGTCGTGCTTGTTGTAGACACTGCATGTGGATTAGGGATAACTGAAACTAATCATTGATTAAGTCATCAATTTTGACTGCTGAATTAATACAGACATTATGTGTATTGATTGTGTGTTGTATATGTTATGTGTTTGCATACATTGTTTTGTGTGGGAGGAGATAGGGGATGTACTCCACGGTTTAGGGGAAGATAGGGGATGGACCTCTAAACCGGATTTTGTTTGGGAGGAGATAGGGGATGGACTCCATTAGCATCACTTTTATGTGTGCTTATTTATATTGAAGTGTTTTATTGATACAACACTAAAATGTGTATCAAACTGGAAGTATGAAGTGTTTTGATTTGAGCCTGAGTCTCAATTGTTTGTTGACATTGGAAGAATGTGAATATGATATATATATAGTTCACTGTTGTAAGTTTGGCCAAATTCTGAACCATATTGATAATGTTGGAAAGTAAAACGTGTTTTAGACATTAGTGTCATGAGACTGTATAATAATGTAATTGGTTATCTTGGTTAACCATCTATTAAATACTAATGCTTTATTCAATTGGTTTAGTATATTTCTACTGGGCTGTGGCTCACCCTTTATGGGAACATCATTTTCAGGTTCAGGTGATAAGCTACCTCCAAGAACTTAGCTTGGAAGGACTTGGATTTTTGAAGACTATTCTCAGTTATTTGCTTTTCATTGTTAGTACATGTAAACACTCAAGCCTAGGGCTTTATTTGTATTTGAGTTAGAACTCATACTTTTGTGTCCAAGTGTTGGCTTGGAAAGATGTAAGCCTGTAGGGCATTTAATTTGATGTTACGTGTAATGTTGTTTTTTTTTTTTTTGGTAATACTCTGATGAATGAAATAACAAAGTGTTTTCTTTAAATAATGCATGTCAATGATATATATATAATGGGTTAATTTTGAGGGCGTGACAGACACGAATGATAGTTTGATACGAATAACAGTTTGTCATTTGAATGGGCCAAAGGCCAGTTTGACATAAAGGAAAGAATGGGCCGAAGGCCAGTTTATCATTTGAATGGGTCAAAGGCCAGTTTGACATAAACGAATGGGCCAAAGGCCAGTTCGACGTAAACGAAAGTACGAATGGGCCAAAGGCCAGTTTGACCTGAATGATACTAATGAATTGGGCCCGAGGCCGTATGATGTGTTTGGAACCGCGGTTACTTAACCTACATATGTCTATGTATGTATGTATTAGTTAGAAATATAAATTGGCCCCAAGGGCGTTTGATGTATATTGTTCCAATGTATATTCTTTATTCGATATTATTCATTGGGCTTTCGCTCACGCTCATTCATGTGTTTGTAGGTAAGCCAAGAGAGGTCCAGACCCAGCCTCAGTGAAGTCCGTATGGAACAACCAAAGTTTTGAAGAGTCAGCCCTTGCGTCTCACGCATAAGACACGTCTTCGCCCTTTTGCCTTTCTGTGTATTTTGTCATGTTGGCGAGGACTTCGGTGTACGTCTGTGTACAGTTTTGTTTGGCTGACTTAGATTTGAATGATCCTGTTTGTACAGAACCTTATGCTACTATACTTTTTGTTGTGAATTATTAACATATGTAAATGTGAAATGTTATGATGTGCATATAAGCACGACTTTATGGACAAAGTTTTAAATTTGCTTTCGTTTGGCCCCTTTACTCTGATGAGTTTTGTCTTATTTGGTTTGAGGCCGCAGGTAATCTCGTGATTACTGGCTGGTTATGGCCTTAACCCATAGGGGCGGGTTCGGGTCATGACAGAGTGATATTAGAGTACGAGTTAATAACTCACATACTTGTCCAAAAAAGCAATAAGCGTCTAGAAAAGATCTAGGATGCATTCATGTGATAAGTATGAAATTGGAAGCATCAAGAATATGCAAGTGTTTTGATTTGAACAATTATGTGCTATAAGTTGTGATTTACTTGCATTGCAAATTATTTGACTACGTATGCTCTCTAGTATATGCATATTTGTGGAATCTTTTGTATAAAGTATAATGCAAGTTTAATCAGATGGTGAGAACATGTGATTATGTGAGATATGAATTGTTACACTAATGTGTACAACAAGTTTGTTTTGTTATAATGCACATACATGAACATATGAGTCATGAAAGTTGCTTATGTGCATTCGATTCTGCAAATAGGCGTCTATGTGAAATATGAACATGATTTGGGTATATAACTACTTAGTAAATGTTCAGCATGCGATATCTGATAAGTATGCAATCATCTGTTACGTATGTGATTAATTGTGCCTTTACGATACATAAAATGGGAATGTAACAATGTGCCTATGTGCGAATGTACGCATGTGTATCTGTGTTTATTTTTTTATTGGGCATCTCGGTATTTGGCAAGGCTTAATAAGAATTTGTGTGGAGCATGGATAAAGTAAGGGCATACGAGTTGGCAGACTCTTCCACAGCCCGACTTGATAGACTGCAAAGAATAGTACAAGAAATGACAGAGATTTTAAGACAACAACGTCAGTTGTCACTACGGCAAGAACCTTTGCCACCACCAGTGTAAGAAACACTAGGGAGTTTGTTATCAGATTTTCGGGGCTTGTTATAGAAGTGGTAAAATGGACCGTATGGTAAGGAACTGTCCCCGAACTGAACAAAACGTGAATAAATCTTTACTTTAGCTAGATTCGTACCAATGGTAGGAATTACTAATTAAGATAGAGTAATTACACTCATCCCAGAAAGCACTCAGAATACTACGACCGCTATCCCAGGTATCTATACTGCTTATAAACGAATGCTTAAGTGTTGACTGATTCTGAATTAGTAAATGTGTACATCTTTGCTTGGGATATTGTTTGATTCGGATCGGCATATTCTTTCATAGCTGCTGCTTGTGTATCTAGATTGGTTAGACCCACGAGGTCGAGACCGTATTCATTGAATGTATGTGTTCCATTTGGGAAATTTGTGAAATACGTATTGGGATATCGATTAACTCTACACATGCACATGTATATCTAAACCTATGCTCAGGGTGATTTGTTATATTACTGTCTTCGATGACTAAACCACTGGAACTATGACTCTGTGATTGTGTGACTGGGTTGAGCACCCCAAATAACGAACTCCATAAATTGCGAGATCATGTATTTGGATTGGTAGAAAATTGACTGAACCATATGACTATGTTAAGCTTGACTCGTAAACCTATGTTTTTGTGACTAATTTGGAACCTCTACGTGACAAATCCTATATTATGTGTAATCGAAGAACTTTGTTTAATGTGTTACTGTGTACCATGTGCTTGCATATAAGACCTATTTGAGAATTTCTATACTGATTATGATATATACCTCCTGATATGAACGCCTATATATGCAACTACACCTGAACTTATGTGAACAGTGCCATATTGTACATGGTTTGAAATACTTTGACATGAACAGTTGTGATAAATGACTCCGATATGATTTTGAGAACTGATGAACTTAGAACAGTTGTAAAACTATCGATTATGTACCTAAGCAACGAAGCGTGCCTTACAAAACCAAAAATACCCCATTGAGAAAACTTTTATCTGATTCAATCTGATAGAACTTTTGTTTGATTGGGCCTGTTAGAACCCTCATTTGATATAATTTGATGGGACCTTTGCTCAATTTGATTTGGCAAGACCGTTGACGGGATTAATTTGATGAGACCCTCTATCTGATTTGACCTTGTTAAGGGAAAGTACGGATTACGTATGAATAAATAGCCATATTATTCTTGGCAGGAAAATTGATAGACCCAAAACTTGAATCCGTTTGGAGTACTTGACGTACTTGAAAGACCTTTTGTGGGCTATCAACAGATTGATCTAACCACGAACACCGTTGAGAACCAACCTTCAACTATTGAGGACACATGTGTTAGAAATGAACTGAATTGTGCAAATCCAGTGATCGGGTGCCTTAAGGAACAATGCTAGTGTATTGTCATACTCTTACTTATTTGATGCTATGGAAGCCAATGACAATAGATTGATTTGACTGTAAACAATAATGAATATTTATCCTCGACTAATCAGAATATGTTTCATATGTCTGCTTCAGTGTTATCGGATTTTGGGAAATCAGGTTATGTGAGTGGTATTGTGTTTGTTTTGATGACATTCTTGAGGCATCCTTTCGTGCTAGGGGACGTTAAGCCTATGTAGCACCTCTGTTGAGATACCTCTTTTGCCACCGACGGTTTTGTACGGGTGGGTTTGTCTAATCGATCTCGGGTCGGCCACCGACGGTCGTGAACGAGTGTGCTTTGATTTCGAAGTGATTATTCATTTGTTTTGTCCAGAATGTCATCCTTTGGTATTATGTGGGTGTTATTGACATCCAAGAAGCTTTTAAAAACCCTGATTGTCCGAAAGTATGTGAATTCAATACGCCTTGTGTAAATAACTACTCAGTGCCATTATATTATGTAATTGGGGCTCTGAGGATGTGTAAATTGTATTTAACATGTGATTGACTGTTTTGATATCATCTTTGACATCCTGGGAATTGAATATTGAACCGAATTGTAAACTGTAAACTGTTGAATGAATTGAGAACACGTGTATTCTATTAGAAGTCGATTGCCTCGATGTTATTGTACTTTACAATTGGTACTATGGGGATATATGAGTTACGTATGTCGTGTGGTTGATTGCTTCGTTGTTATCTTTGTTGACTCTGGAATCAGTGTTTGGATCCACTTTAAACTCCTGTAGACTTTTGATTGACCTTGGATAACTGTGATGAATCACTGAACTAAATATCGAATCGGGTTGTGAATTGCGGAGTTATTGAAGAATGAATTGAACTTTTGTGACAAGGGAATAGACCGAACTTCTTTGGTAAAGTTAGCTGACATCTGAAATAAGTATGTGCTGACCTATTGTGAAAAAGGAAATTGTTGAATTTGTGTCTAAATATTTTTGGTACCAACAAGTCAAAGCCAAATAACGAATTTCATTGTGGGGCTGCCTTGGACACACAGGGTATAAGTCCCGTTTGGATTGTTGTATATAGGATTACTAAGTTTGCTCATTTCCTCTCTGTGAAATTTTCGTATGATGCTTGTAGACTAGCCGTTGTTTACATCAATAAGATTGATTGGTTGCATGGGATCTCAGCATCCATTGTATTAGACAGGAATCCTAAAATGTGTCTGAATTCTGACAAGCCTTCGAGAGGCAATGGGAACTGAATTGTGAGTCAGCGCTACTTTCCATCTGCAAATTGATGCATAATCAGAAAGAACTTTGGGAGAAATGCTCCAAATATATGCAGTAGATTTTTCAGGGAATTTGGAAGATCTATTCGTTGTTGGCAGACCTTGCTTACAACCACAGCCTACACTCTAGTTTTGGTGCGACGCCATACAAACCTTGTATGGAGGAAAAGGTAAGTCTCTAACTGATTAAGAACAGAGTGTTGCTTGATTTTGAGACTAAGTAATGGCTATCAAAAAGGATTGGAACCGTTGAATGAAAAGTGTTCCGAATTGTGTTCGACTAAAGGTGAAATAAGTTTGGAGGACCAAACTTCCTAAATGGGGGAAGACTGTGATAACCCTGTTTCGTATTATGCTAATGGGTCCTTATTATGAATTTGATTATGTTTCTGATATGATTTTGTGTGCCAATTATGTGAATATATGTGGTTTTGAATTTCTATCTGTTCACCGTAGGACTATATGTTTGATTATCTGCTTTGGAAATTAAATTGAAGGCCTTATCGGCCACAGAACCCGAAGTTGACTGCGCCATTGTGATTGGTGTAATTTTTAGAGCCTACGGTGAAATTTAATTGAAAATTGTTTCGAGTCAAATTAAATAGATTAAATTGGTGTTATAGTGCTCAATTGTTTAATCTTATTTAATTGTGACTAATGGGACTTATAAAGAGGGACACTACACACTCAATTCCTCTCTTTGTTCATTTGAGCCAAAAATTACTCTAAGAAGAGAAGAGAGGGTCGGTTAGAGAGAGAGTGTAGGAGATTGAAGGTTTGGTCAAGAAACTTGGGAATCTTGAAGCTACACTCAAGAATTAAGCATAAGCTTGGAAGATAAAGCTCCTAGGTGAGTAAATTCATGAGTTTGAACTTGTGGTTTTGTGAATTAAAGACTAATTGGTGATCAAGAACAAGAGTTGTGCTATAATTGATGAATTTGAAGTTAATGTGCACATGCATGTATAGGATCACCATGATTTTTGCATAATCAAGCATGTATTAAGTTGAATATGGAAATATGAGTGTTGAATCATACATGCAAGCATGTTTTTGTTGTGTTCCATGAGAATGAACACCATTTGCATTATTTGGAATAGAAATGAAGTCAAGATTAGCATGCATGTTTGAATAACTAAAGATATGGAGCTTGTATGAGGTTTGAAGACATGAGTTTGAATTATACAGAAGGAACGTTAATTAATTTTGAAGATTAGCTCCATGTTGTTTGTGTACTCATGCTATATGATGTATTTCTCCATTTTGGTACCTTAATTCGAGCTTTGGAGCCCTTGAATATCAATTTGAGCTCAAGAACATGTTCTGGAAAACCCAAAAATTTTGATGTCCACTCGAGTGGGGGAACAGCCGCTCGAGCGGGAAATACGTGCTCCCAGTACTTTTTGTAGACATGGTGTCCGCTCGAACGGGGAAGTTCACGCTCGAGCGGGGAGCTATGTAGACAGACCTTCAACTCGAGCGCTAAACTTCACGCTCGAGCGTAAATTCGATGCATCCAGTACTTTTGCAGACCTCATGGGTCTGCTCGAGCGGGGAAGTCCACGCTCGAGCGGGGACCCTGTTTCCTAAAATTTTGAAAATGCATTATGTGTTCTGTTTTCCGTTCCCTTTCACTTCTAAGTACTCTTAGGCATGCATTGAGCATTGTAAATGAGTTACAAGAATAAGAATTAAGCCTAAAGAGGAATATGTGAATTAAGAACGGACTGAATCGGTTGTGACCCATATGTGTTATGTGATGTGTAGGGTCAAGCTCCAGGGCAAATCAATCAACCGATCACTGTGAGTAATATCTTAACAGAGATATCTGAAATATGTTGTTGTCCAACTGCTTACTTCCATGTAAGTTTTATAAGTTCATTGATTCGATTGGTGGACAATGTTTGCTATACCGAATGGATGGGCCAGAGGTCGTTTTGACATGAATGAATGGGCCAGAGGCCGTTTTGACAAGAATGAATGAATGGGCCAGAGGTCGTTTTGACATGAATGAATGGGCCAGAGGCCATTTTGACAAGAATGAATGAATGGGCCAGAGGCCGTTTTGACATGAATGAATGGGCCAGAGGCCGTTTTGATAAGAATGAATCGATGGGCCAGAGGCCGTTTTGACATGAATCGATGGGCCAAAGGCCGTTTTGACATGAATGAATGGGCCAGAGGCCATTTCGACATGAATAAATGAATGGGCCAAAGGCCAGTTTGACACGAATGATAGTTTGACACGAATAACAGTTTGACACGAATGATAGTTTGACACGAATAACAGTTTGTCATTTGAATGGGCCAAAGGCCAGTTTGACATAAAGGAAAGGATGGGCCGAAGGCCAGTTTGTCATTTGAATGGGCCAAAGGCCAGTTTGACATAAACGAATGGGCCAAAGGCCAGTTCGACGTAAACGAAAGTACGAATGGGCCAAAGGCCAGTTTGACCTGAATGATACTAATGAATTGGGCCCGAGGCCGAATGATGTATTTGGAACCGTAGTTACTTAACCTACATATGTCTATGTATGTATGTATTAGTTAGAAATATAAATTGGGCCTAAGGCCGTTTGATGTATATTGTTCCAATGTATATTCTTTATTTGATATTATTCACTAGGCTTTCGCTCACGCTCATTCATGTGTTTGTAGGTGAGCCAAGAGAGGTCCAGACCCAGCCTCAGTGAAGTCCATATGGAACAACCAAAGTTTTGAAGAGTCAGCCCTTGTGTCTCACGCACGAGACACGTCTTCGCCCTTTTGCCTTTCTGTGTATTTTGTCATGTTGGCGAGGACTTCGGTATATGTCTGTGTACTGTTTTGTTTGGCTGACTTAGATTTGAATGATCCTGTCTGTACAGAACCTTATGCTACTATACTTTCTGTTGTAAGTTATTAACATATGTAAATATGGAATGTTATGATGTGTATATAAGCACGGCTCTATGGACAAAGTTTTAAATTTGCTTCCGTTTGGCCCCTTTACTCTGATGAGTTTTATCTTATTTGGTTTGAGGCCGCAGGTAATCTCATGATTACTGGCTAGTTATAGCCTTAACCCATAGGGCCGGGTTCGGGTCATGACAAAGGATCTAAGCTCAAGCTTCGAAACAATCCCGAACCTTTTGTATTTGCACTGTTTTTACCCCAGAAATTCATTTCTGAACCTTGTGTCACCCTACACTGAGCCTGAAACAGAGGAACAAAGAAGCACATTGGTGCCTTGGTGGCGATAAACACTGTTCTGGGCAGGAGCCCACCAGCTGTCTATTTTTGAAGATATTTTCGACCTATTTTGCTCAAATTCTATAAATACGAGCATATATCTCTGTTTTGAGGGTTGCACAATTTCCAAAGAGCCTATACACTTACTTGAAAGCTCCTTCTTCTTGTGCAAGCCATCTTTGAGAAAACTTGCCGTCTTTGAGTCATAGCTATACACCATACACACCCTCAAACCTTAACCTTGGAGCCTTGGTTGAGCCTTGAGAATCACAATTCAAGCTTGAGAGTATGTTGTGTCCTGGGTTTTGCTACTAGTTTATAGGGTCGACACCATTAGTTCCTAGGGTCGACCCTTGTTTGCTGCACACATTTGTGTCTCAGCTTTTCTTCTTAAGGATCGACACCTCTATCTTGAGGGTCGATCCCTGCGAGTAATTTCCAGATTTTTGGATACGGTTTGGGCCCTACTTTTTGGGGGTTTTGACTTATTCTTTTCATTAACTTTGGGGCTATTAGTCTATTATTACTTTGCTACTATAAATAGGCTCCAAACATTTGTTCATTCCACTTTCCTTTTCATTTCTCTCTCTACATCGTGAGTTTCTTTTCTCTCTATCTAAACTCAAACTTTTTCACTTAGATCTTTAGATCTACTCACCTAGAGCTATCTTTTCACCTTGGTCCTTTGAGAAATGTTGTAGATCTTGTCAAGGGCTTTTTATTGATCCAAAAAGTTCGTAGTTTCGTTGACGTTGAGTTTTCTGGGTTTTCCTTTTCTACACTTGAGGTAGGGATTTCTTGCTCCTTTTCAATACTTTGTCTATAAATAGATATGTGATTGATTTTTACTGCATAAAAACCATGTGTATTGGGGTTCTTTTTGAAAAATCATATGAGAGGTATCTAGGGTTTGTTACTTGGGGCTAGAAATCGTTATATATTGTTGTTTGGGTTCTTTGGGGAGTAGTTTAGCATGTTGATGTTGAGAGGAAGAAAAAAACCTAATTTAATATTTGTAGCTCAGTTTTTTCGCGCCTCCTCTCGAAAGCTCGAAAAGAAGCCCTACAGTTCGAACTCCCGTTGTTCTGAAACTAATCTCACAAGTGCAATGCGAAACTGACAAACACCAAAGAGTCCAAATCCGGCAAATCGTTTTGAAAAATTGATTTTGAATCAAAAATGCCAAAATTGAACTGCTTTGCTAGATACAAAGTCGCCACCTAAATATTTTATTTTGGGGAAATTTAAAAAACCCATGACTTGTGCCAAAGGCCACGTGTTCGTCATCACCAAAGTTGTCTCGGCTCTGGAACTTAGGTACGAGAGGGGAAGGTCATGGATTGAGCATCCCCACTTGCCCGATCAAAGATCGGCCTCTACTAATCATGATATGATTTTTTATAAACATTATGTGCTCTTATTCCTTTTATTAAACTAGCATTACTATGTGATGCTCACAAACAAGTATAGACTAATTTGCTCAATTTGGAACAATTCAACTCATGTTTGTTTGCGAAATGGTTTGAATTTGCCACCTCAAGTGGGCTTAAAGTGTGCAAATTTGCCACCAAACATAGTGGGCTTAAAACGCACATTTATTGAATCGTTCCAATTCAAACAACAAGCCTTCACCCACAGGCATTCATGCAGTTTAACATTTAAGCACATAGCCTCATGGTAAGCATCCTAAACATGGCAACATTCACATTCATGTGAGTATGCTAAAGCATAAAAACTCACCTAGTACTCCAAGCCAAGAAAATATGAGTTAGAAAACTATGCATGATTCCTAACTATACAATATGCCTAATGCAACACATGCGAAGAATGTAATTAATAGGCTTGGCTACTAATATGGCATATGAAGCAATTTAAACAACATGCAATTAAACATGTATTCAAAGAATTATTGAAATGACAGTGCAGTTTGAATGATGCGTCGAGCCCTAATGCATGCAATACGAATGAATGGATGTAAGCATAAGGTATGCTAATTAAAATATGTCCCTAATCTAACCATCAAAAGTGATTAAATAAAAAGGAGAAAAACATGGGGTTGGAAGACATACACGCACACACGCACATTTATTACAACATTACGCCCTCGCGAAGGAGGGTCTGAATGAATAAAAGCCAACTAGGTAGCTAAACTAAGATAATTAACTAATTATTACAACACGTCGAATGAATAACAGGCTTACTCTAGGCTAGTTAATTAAAACAATTAAATAATTAACTATCTAAGCTAATTAAATATTACAAAGCAAACTAATTAGCTAAATACTTAACTAATTAATTACAAAGCAACTAAACTAATTAATTACAATATGAATTAATTAACTACTCTACTTAAATAATTACAACATTAATTATTTAGCTAAAACTTATTAACTAATCAATTTAAACAAATGGTCCCGAGAGGCGAGGGATGCCCAATGCATGCTCGGTTTCCACCTGAAGATCACCCGTTATTTTGCTTCCCATTGCCTCTGTTACACAGGCTATGCACTGGTCCTCCTTCTCCAGATCAACTCTGCTTTGCTTGACAAGCTTTCTGCCAAATTTTCATTGGTAGCCGGCAGGCCAGAAATGGTAGCAGGCCGGCCACTGGTGGTGCTCATTTTCTTGCCGCAACAAAGAGCAAACAGGGCAAAGAAGAGACATTCTCACAAGTTGTTTGTACTATGTATCACCCCTTATCATCAACACAAGCTCAAATGAGTGATACATTTGGCCCTCAAACCATCAATTAAGCAATTTTCATGCATGATGGCTAAGGGACCAATTTGTACAAGTTCAATGAATGCTAAACAAGACTCAAAAGGCCATCACCCTATCATGCATGATCAAGGGCAACAGAGACCTAGGAAAGTGGCACATTTCATCACTATTGAGTATGAAATGTCTCATTTTTCTTGTGTTCAAATTAACATCCGATTCGAACACATGCAATGCAACACAAAGAATGCTTATCTTGCCACTTTAACTTGCCAATTTTGTTCACACATTTTAGTTACCAAATCATCCTTTAATCAATGTCCATTGGTGAGTGTCCTCTAAGATGAAAGAAGTGTCAACCAAGGGATAATGTAAGGCAAGAGAGAGATCATGTCGTTGATAATGGACCCTCAAAGAGGATTAAACCATTAAGCATGACCTCAATCTTAAGCTTAAAGGATCCCAAGCTTGAAACAACCCTTAAAAGCAAATGAAAGAGTGAAGCAAAGAGGGAGGTTGCAGAGTTTATAGTGCTGAAATAGAGTGAAAAACAACACCAAAAGATGCTATTAACTCGAACAAGAGGTGTCTAAGACCCTAAAACACCAACTTGTGAGGACTATTGCACTACAACCATGCAAAACAAGACTCAAATGAACTAACCAGCCCAAAACAGAGCTAAAATAGGCTATTTTAGAGGCTAAAACATGTTGTACTTGAGCTCAGTTAAGCTAGAAAAACATGCTAACATGTAAAGCTAACTAGGCATGCAAATTAGACACAAGGAGGGGAGGCTAACCCCTCCAAATTTAGACTTCAAAATGAGTTTTTTGCCACTAAAAAACCTCTGAAATTCAGGGGTTAAAAGGCTCAAAAAAAGTTGGTTTGAAAGTGATGAACAAAGGTACAAAAGCTTTACAAGCAAAGAAGCAAGAAGGGTGAACCAACCCCTAACTGAAAATGGCCTCAAACCACCACCTTTAGGCCACAAAAATAGAGTTTTTTACAGTTCAAAATCAGGCCAAAAACAGTTCAAAGAAGATGGAAAAACAAGTGTAAAAAGGGAGTGTTATACCTCTTGAAGCAAGCAACACTTTTAGGCACAAATCCAAGTCAAAAAACACCTCTTAAAGCTCAAAGAGGGTCTCAAGTAACCTCAGCCCAAAGATAAGCAACTTTGATTAAGGGTTGATAGGCAAACTAGAAGTGTATCTACATTTGTATGCACAAAAGTTCAAGAAAGAGAGAGAAATGTAGAGAGAGAAAGAGAGAGAATTTTGTTCCAAAATTTCTAACCCTCTTCAATGGGGGAGAAGGTCCCATATTTATAGAAAAACAAGCTTTTGGTTGAGTTATATCAGTCCATACACTTGTATGGTGATCAAGCTGATTGTGCCAATAGCTGGAACAGTTGTCAAGAAAATATCTGCAAAAAAAGTCATCAATGGCCGGTAGGCCACTAATGTGGTCGGCCGTCCACCAATGATGGCTGGCAACCTCAATTGGTGGTCGGCAGCCACCAAGGGTTACAGACTAGAATATGTTGGTCCAAAACAGGGCACATACTGGATGGGGGTTTGAAGGCTCAAAGATAGGGCATTCCGTCGAGGACTTCGGGTACCAAAATGAGCACAAACAATCACAATCATCGTGTGCACCAACGATGACATCCAAGTCTTGAAGATAGTCAAAAATTGGGTGTCTACAATATTATAGACTTAAATGGATTAAAAAGGAAGAAAGTTGCATAATGTTTTGTGCTTTGATTATATGGATTGTGTTATTGTGTTAAGAGTAAAAAGGGAGAATTAACCATGGTATTGAAATCGTTCTAGATTAATCATGTTAAGTTGAGTTGAGTTATGGTTTTGATATTCATGGATTTGGTTTTCTAAAATAAATGGAATGGATTTTAGTTTTCTAAAACAAAAGGAATGGATTTTGGTTTTGTGAAACAAAGAAAATGAATTTAGTTTTGTAAAATAAAGAGGATGGATTTTGGATAAAGATTGGAGTATGTTAACTTGAAGAATCAGAGGATTGATGTTTAAAAAAGGGAAAAAACCATAACGATTTGTATTTCAGAAATGAACGTATGTGAGTTGGATTATTATCATACGTGTGTTTAGTACATACATTTAGAGGTTTTATCCTTGGTCATCGGAGGAGGATGACACTGTTGTGTTGAATAGCTTATGTGTATGTATTACACTTGTGTTACTTGTGCATGTAACATGTGATGGTTGGTAACAAATATTAAACTGAGAATGAAGGCTACTATTACCTTCCAGCTAGTGCCTGGAGAATTGGCCGCGCTTCGAATGAGAGGAGCCAATACCTTCCAGCTAGCGCTTGGAGAACTTGGCAAAGGTACCATTACCTTCCAGCCGGTGTCTAGTACATTGGCATTTCGTTATAGAAAGGTGTATCCTTGGCTTACCGTGCTTAAGGTTGGTAGAGCAGAGCTCATTTATCATTCTTGTCTCAGTGTATCTGGGTTTATTATGGGTTATGATGGTTATGGATCATGAAGGCTATGTCGTCTTATTTGTTGAGTAAATAATTGTTGGGTGTTTGAGTAAATAATGTATATGTATATATATATATATATATATGAATGTGTTGGAAACGGACGTAGGTACTGTATTGAGGTTGTAAATAATGTGAAGGAAATCAGATGCTTATGAACATGTTTAAAAAACAAACCAGGTGTAAGTCTAGAAAGTGGGGGAAAACGTAATGGGCTTTGTGAAATTGTTTTCAAGAACTTGTTATTGTCATGTGAATTTGATAAAAGGTAGCATGAAGAAAGAAAAGTGAATTGTTTATATTGTTGAATGAAATGAATGATTTTAAGAAAAGTTCTTATACAAGTATATTCATGTATAAACCGTCACATTATGTATATGATATGATATAAAGTGTTCATGATCATAGCTATTTCTATGTTGTTATTGTTTAAGATCATGTTGGGATCCCTACTGGATTTTATGTTCATCCCACGTTGCTAATCTTTTTTCAGGTGAATGTCGAGAAGTGTTCAAGATCGAGGATCTTATTTATTTGTTGGCCACGGGACCTTTTATTTGTTAGCGGAACGCCATTGTTGAAAAAGGGTCAAGCCCTTCTCTTATACGTATTGATATAAGCCTACGGGCAGTTTCTTTAATTATAACTCATGTTGCATTCATTATGTATCCGAATGAAAGAACCTTTACTTAATTGTCCTTATTGATGTATTGAATTTCCGTGCAAGATCTCTGAAATTATATTATAGTAAAGGATTTGGTAATGATATCCATGAAATAAAAAGTGGGGCGTTACAATATAACATATCTAACTCCACTATCATCATCGATATCCTCCATCACTATCATCAAGACGTGAGCGATATTACAAAACCAATGTCATCCTTCAATATTTTCCAACACAAGTCAAACCCATGGTTTTAAAGCAAAACCTCGTTTTCTTTCAAAATCACTTTTGAGTAGAAAAAGACATCATTCCAATTACATGAAACCCAACATCATTTCCATTATCTTTACAAGATCTACATTTGAGATTTCTAGGGTAAAATCCCCTTTTTCTTTACAAATCATTTCCAAAGGTAAAAACTCATCACTTCATCATATATCAACAATAAACACCTTTCTACAACCATTTCCAACAAACCATTTGAAAACATCTCTTTTTGATTTCCAACCAAAACCCTAGATTTGCCCAAAATCTCCAAAAGCCACAATATTGTTTTAGAAATATCTAATAACTAAGTTAAAAATCATAAGAGGGGGCGGAGAATCCATATCTCAAACTTAGAAGAGAAAGGAGGAAGAAAAGCCCAAAAGTTGACGGTGATGAAACCACGATTTGCCCTGATCAAAATGAAGCTCTCAACAAGCTCTACACTTAATCTCAAAGGATCAAGGTGAGGAGATGCTTCTAAGTGAGTAGATCTAAAGATCTTTGATCGAAAAAGTGAGTTTAGAGAGAGAGAAGAGTGACTCATGGTTTAGAGAGGGGAAAGAGAAGATAAAGTAAAGAAAAGGGTAAGTGAGGGCCCTATTTATAGTGCTAGGTTAAAGTGAAATAAAGTCCCAATGCCAACCCAAAAGAACAAGTCAAAATCTCCAAGAAGTAGGGCCCAAAATTGAACTAAAATCTGGAAAAAAGCTCATAAGGGTTGACCCTTGTGTCGGTGGTGTCAACCTTTCAAGAAGAATTGACAATGCTAGCTGCAAACAAGGTGTCGACCCTTGGACCAGAGGTGTCGACACTAAATTTCAGCACCTAAACCCAGATTCTGCTGTAGACAAGGGTCGACCCTTGCGGCCAACAACAAATGACAAGTGTCGACACCACCAAGGCTGGCGTCAACCCTAAAGTTCAGTAGCTATTCCAAGAACATAGCGGTAAGATGGTGTTGAGACCTCCATAGTTGGTATCGACCTTAGGAGCAGAACAAAACAAAGAAAAAGAGGCAATGTCGACACCAACAAGGATGCTGTCGGCCCCTGAAGCCAAAACCAAACATAAAGAGAAAGGAACAACCATCACGAAATGGTTTCCCGTATTCAAAAGTAATAAATGGGTCGGGTCTAAATTAGGATCGCTATAATGGAAGTTAGGATGATTTCAACCCAAGCCAATTAGATCCAACCTTTGGAAACAAGATGGCTTTGTCATTTCTTAGTTAGGACAATGGCACATTGTCAAAGTATCAATTTTGTGAAGCCAAGCCATCTTTTGGATTTAGCATAACTAGGGATGGAAACGGATAGGGTATGGGACGAGGGTCCCTTACCCCACCCCCACCCTTACCCCAACTCTCATCCCCATTTCTGCCACTTGACTACACCCCTGACTCGATCCTTATGGAACTCTCCCCCACCCCACCCAAACCTACATATATAACTCTCACCCCCAATCCTACTTGATCTGCAACACAATAAGAAATCTAACAATAATATTCAAATTTAATAATTAAAACTAAAAAAAGTATTATTTATAATTAAAAAATATATTATATATTGTACATATATAAAAATTATATTATATATAACATAATAAAAACTCAATAGATATTATATATATTCTATAAAAATTCAACAATATATTATATACATATTACAAATATATGTAATAATATTATTTATTTATTATTATATTTGTGGGTCAAGTAGGGTTTAGGTAAAAAAATACTCTTCCCTTTCCCCGCCCTAAACCCAATTCGATTTTTCAAAAGTTATCCCAAATCTGATAATAAAATCGAATTGAGTCGGGAACGTGGCGGATCAGGATGTTTTCCTATCCTGAAGTATAACCAATGACACAACCATCGGAGATGCTACCTTTTATTTATCCTAATCAAATATAATAACACATTTTGTTTGTCCACTTATTCTCCTAATCTATTTATCGAATGATGTAACTTATTTTTTTGAGAAATCTTAAATCAAGAGTAAAAAAATGCAAGTCCCATTCTATATGCAGAGTGTAAGACTTTTCTGTGTAATTATCTTGAAATTGCTCCTTGAATGGTTCAGCTTCTCTCAAGTTTAAATATTTACGTGAGAGAACTTGACAAACCCGTAGAGCTCACCGTAGGTTTTGTTTCGACGATTCATACCGTTCATTTTGTAAGGTCTTCCATGTATATCATCCGTGAAAATAATTAGCTTGATTTGATAATCATAACATTTTCATTTTTATCATGTTTGTCTCTAAAAAATAAACGACAAATATATTTTTGAAAATAGACTATTTATTTTTTTGAAAACAAACATAATAAAATTAAAATGTTATGATTATCGTATTGAGCTAATTTTTTTCATTAATGATATAGACGAAGAACCCTACAAATGAATGATTTAAATTATTGAAATGAGACTCATAGTAGGCCCCATAAACATCTCAAGTTGTTTCAAACAGAGATTTGAAATCGTGAGAAATGTTTGGTTTGATTTTCTAATTTTTTTGTGGAAAAAATAAATTAACTTGACAAAAATAAATATTAAAAATATATTTAAAAATTTTTAAAATTATTTCTACCTTCTAAAAAGATAAAACTATATTGGGTTGAGCTTCTCTCATGTTAAGATCTTAATATGAGAGAACTTGAGGGGCCTATAGGGCATATTATGGGTCTCGTTTTGATAATTTAAACAGTTCATTTTGTCGGGTTCTCAATGTATATTATTTATGAAAAAAATTATTTCAATCCAATTATTGTAATATTTTTTTTTTATTTTATCACATTTTTGTCCAAAAAAATAGACGAAAATATATATTTGAAATAAACCATCCATTTTTTTAGAGACAAATGTGATAAAATGAAAATATTACGATTATTGGAGTGACTAAATTTTTTTTAATGGATGATATATATAGTAAAGGTCCTACAAAATGAACTGTTCAGATCATCAAAACAAGACCCGTAATAGGGCCTACGGTTCCCTCAAGTTCTTTCATGTTGAGATTTCAACATGAGAGAAATCCAACCCATAAAAATTATAATGCTTTTGATTTTTGCATTATTTTCATATATATATATATATATATTGTTTTAACATTTTAGAAAAAAATTCTAAAACACTATTTTCTTGATATTAATATAAGGGAATCAGTGCCCAGTGGAGGCAGAAGACTAAAGTTACAAATCAGTGGGGGATTTATTCAAATAGTTGGAAATTTATTACTAACTCATGAGAATCTAATCATACTACCAAAACAACACCATTTTCTTTATTATTCTCCTTCCCAAACCTAGCCACCCATTTCACTATTTTTAGCTCTCTCTCTCTCTCTCTCTCTCTCTCTCTCTCTTCATCTCATCCCAGCTCCATCTCCCTCTCCCTTTCAGCTCCTTATTCTTCTTCGCCAAGCAACCAACAGTGCATGGAATCAGGAGCTTCCTCCATCTTAGTCACCGACGCAACCCTTCCACCTTAGTCACCTCTTGATCTAGTCTTCAATTGATTTCGACCACAGATTCTGAGTAAGCACCATTAAACTCTCTCTTGTATAGATTTCATTCTATATCGATTAAGCATGGTAATCTTACAATTTTAGAGTGATTTGAGTTTTTAGTACCTGTATTTAGTATATTTCTTTTTATTTTTTGGTTGATTGCTATTTTTGGGATTTAGTTAGGTTGTTATGGCACAAATAGTGAGTATGTCAAACGTTGCAAAGGTTAGGTTTGGCCCCTCTTCCATCTCCTCATTTCTCTCTAAACTTGAGAATTTCATTTTGGGTATTTTTCCTATTTTGGTAATGTAAAGCTCTTTCTTTCCTTTTTTGTGTATGTGTGTGTGTGTGTGTGTGTGTGTGTGTGTGTGTGTGTGTGTGTGTGCATACACATGTTCTGTAAAATGCCTCAATTAAAATGGCTAATTTTCTTTTGGGTAAACCATCTGCTTATATAATTCTACTTTTTTGTTATTAAAATACTGAGTGAATCAATCATAACATGCCAAGTAAATGACTACACAATCTTTTCTATAGAGAGTTTGATTAACAGTGCTTGAATGCTCTTAGTGCTGGTAATGTGAATGATATGATAGACTAAAAGGTTAAAATATTTAATTGACCAATATTCCTATAACTTTTGTTGTAATGGTCATGTTCATGAAAGAAGTTCATGAAATTATGGCCTTTTGATATAAGAGTTGACCAGTGTTTCTTGATCAATTGCTTGTGATGGATTCATGGTTTCTTGATAGGCTTAATTAAGAACCAGTACCTTAGTTAAAAACTGGGGCTTAAGCTTGAAGTAGTTCTTGTAATGCCCTAAATTTCACACAAGAACATGCCATGACAAACACAACAATATACTCAAAAAGTCATCTTTCTCATTGAACTAAGAGTTAAGAGATTACAATTCATCATGTACATTCCCACAATATCCGGGATTCGTATTCCAGTTCAATGAACTAGATGGCCTTACAAAATATAAGCCTTTTGGGCATACAACAACAAGAAAATAAATTTTATGGTCTTGTAACAAAAATCCCAATTCAAAATAACAAAACACCCATGAATCATCTTTTTCCAAAAGGAGCTATTGCTTGTTCCAATCCATCTGGGAGGTGGTACTTCATCATTTCCTAAAAAATAAAATAGGATTGAGCTATAGGCCCAGCAGGAATGCTTTTAACCAAGTATTTAATCACTTAAACAAGATTATGGTATCCTTGCGACAAAACATTACAAGGGGATTTGTCTTCACATGTAATCCTTCTCAATCATATAGATACAAGATAACCAAACAGTAACAATTACAATTCATATCATTAAGCACAACGATTAAACAATCATAACCATAGAAAGCAAGCCATGAGTTCGTTTGTAAGAGTTCAATTCAAAAAGCCCTTTGTTTTTGTTTTAAAACCGCCCCCACATTTGCCAACTATTATACGGAAGGGAGTGGGCACTCAAAGAAAACCATCTGTTTTTTCACTTTTGCCGACTACAATACGACAGAGCTCTGTGAACACCCAAAATTTTTTTTCCCACATTTGTCCAGCGATAAGCCTAGACAGGGCATTTGGGCACCTTTTAAACTCCCTGCGCCAGTACTAACGCAACACCACACTTCCAAAATCGACTCTTACCCAGACTCATGCCAATTAACAATTCAATCATATTTTATTCCATCAACAAGCATCCAACATTACCAAAGAATAGAGTACAACACAACATTCAAAGAAAAATAACATCTAAGCCACAATTCCTTTACCATATCAACATCCACATCTTTCATCTTTTCATTATTCATAAATATTTTGTGAATCAAACGAAATTCGATTCAATTTGATGTTTTCTACTCAATTTGAGAATTTAGGGTTTTACCAAATTTGGGGGATTTTCTCCTTCATCATAGATATGGGTTTTAACAACACTGATATACATGTTTTGAAAAGAGAGAGCAAAGAAATTTCAAGCAAAAGTCAAGTAAAATAGTTTATTTATGTAAAACATGGGATTAATCCAACAATATTCTCAAATTAGCTCATAAGTCACAACCACACCATGAAATCTCTTCAAAACAAGGAAATACTAGGGTAAAAGTATCCCTACCTCAAAGGAGTGAAAAGAAAACTTGGAGAAGCCCAAAGTTGATGAAATCTCGAAGTCCTCAGATCAAAAGAAAGCCCTTGACGTGCTCTATAACCTTTCTCAAAGGACCCAGGTGAGAAGATACTCCTAGGTGAGTAGATCTAAGGATCTAGGTGGGAAAAAGTTGAGTTTAGAGAGAGAAGAAGAGAGGCTCACGATTTGAGAGGAAAGAGGAGAAGAAAATCATGAGAGAGAAGTGTTTTGGGTCTATTTATAGTAGTAGAAAAACAGCCCTAAGATCATTGAAAAGAATAAGTTCAAAACCCCCCAAAAGTAGGGTCTATTTGAACCCAAAATTCTGAAAGGAAAAAAAAAAAAACATGCAAGGGTTGACCCCTAGTGTGATGGTGTCGACCCTTCAGGAAAAAATGACAATGCTATTAGCAGGCAAGGTGCCAACCCTTGGACTAGAAGGGTTGATACTAGATTTTAGCAACTAATACCTAGATTCTGTAGTATACAAGGGTCGACCCTTCCGAGACTGGTGTCGACCCTTGTGGCCAACAACAAAAGACAGGTGTCGACACCACCAAGGCTAGTGTCGACCCTGAATTCCAGCAACACTTCCAGAGCAAAGCAACATGTAAGGGTCAACACTTAGGAGGGCTGATGTCGACCCCAGAACAGAATTTCTAAGTTCCCAAGGAACTTTTCGACAAGAACAAGTGTGAACGAACAAACCCAACAAGTCTAAATCGAATTATACTCCTCCAAAACCAAGATACAACAACCACAAAGACTCCCAAAATCAAAATAATGGAATTAAATACACCCTCAAATGGTTTAAAGGATACAAGTGTTACAGTTCTTATTCATTTGTTGCATTAGTGTATGAGCTTTTGTTCTTTTATTTTTTGAGGATCTATCTTCCTTGTATCTTGCCCATTATTTTCCTTCTTTTATTTTTTTTAACTGTTAGTTTATTTACCTCTTGATAGAGAGGTGATAATCTTTTACCTATAATATGAGTTGCTTGCATTCATTGTATATTGTATGTGCTTATTAGAGACACAAAAATTATCAGAGTGTACATGTATGTGCTTGTTTCTTTATTGTCATTGTCATGGCTATGCATAACCAGGATGTGGAAATTTCCTAATCATTGTGTCTTCCCACACTTGCATCCCACGCAGAATTCACTTGCACCACCTCAATCTTTTCCATCATTTCATTGAAACAACTAATTTTTTTTTTCCAAAAATTTCATGTCAGTTACTATCATGTTAATGTTTGACTTGTACTTTACCCATTAATTCTTACTTGTGCACTTGCCTATTCAATGTTTATCGAATTCTTTTATTTCACTAGGACTACCATGTATTTGTTCCTTTATTGTCGTTGTTATGCCTATGCATAACCAAGATGTGAAAATTTGCGAATCATTGGGTTCTCCAACACTTGCACCCCACGCATACTACATTTGCACCCTATACAAATTACGCTTGCACCCCATACAGACTTCACTTGCACGCTCTCAATCTTTTCCGTTCTCACTTTTCGTCCAATCATTTCATTCAACTAACCAATTTTTTTTTTTTTTTTTTTTTTGTTGAAATTTTCATGTTGCCTACTATTATGCCAATGTTTGACTTGCACTTTACCGATTCATTCTTACTTGTGCACTATACCCATTTATTGTCACTGTCATTCTTAATTGTTCACTTGCCTATTCAATGTTTATCTAATGTTTTTATTTCACTTGGACTACCATGTATTTGTTCATTTATTGTCATTGTCATGTCTATGCATAACTAAGATGTGAAAATTCTCAAATCATTGATTCCTCCAGCACTTGCACCCCACACAGATTGCATTTGCACCTCACACAGACTACACTTACACCCCGTACAGCATGCATTTGTACCCCGCATAGATTACACTTGCACCCCATAAGATTTTTACCAATTACTATGCCATTGACTTTCCATCAAATCATTTCATTCAAAATAACTTAGCACAATTGTGCCTTCCTATGTCTTCATCTTTTTTATGTCCCCTATTATCATGTCAATGTTGGACTTGTGTGTTTCATTCCTCGTACATATATCACTCAAAATGGGAATTTTTTTTTTTTTAAATTGGTTGTTTCATATGTGCATGGTTAGTGGTCATTGGGTGTGCTTACCAAAAGGAGCCTGTGGGAACACAAAATAACATAGTCTAAAATTTGAATGGTTGCAATGAAGAAATTAGGTAAGCTGATTGGCAAGTAATTCTAAGGCCTTTGTCATTGGAGTTGGTAATATGGATAAGGCATTATTGCAAGTCTAAACAAACCAACGGGCTTACTAACAGTCATTTTCCTTCTTCATTTGTTGCTCAACTTAGCTTTTTCCAATTTCATAACTTAAATGGCGTATAATATTTATGTAAGGATCTTTAAGCTAATTTATTTAGCAATTATTTCATCAAGACTTCATGTGTCTAGGTGTCACATATATTGGAGAAATTGGTTTCCCGTTATAATATTTCTTCTGAACATAAGGGCTTTTTTCCTTTTAAAGGAAGAAAATATGTTATCGCTGACTTTCTAGAGTACCCAAATACAATTCACTAATCCTTCAAACTAATTTCTTTTGTTCGATACTATAGCGATCATGATTTAGACCCGACCCATTTATTACCTTTGAATCCGGGAAACCATATTCGTGGTGGTTGTTCCTTTCTCCTCATATTGCTTTTAGCTTCAGGGGTCGATACCACCCTTGTTGGTGTCAACACCGTTTTCTTTTTCCTTGCCTTGTTTTGTTCCAAGGCTTGACACCAATGTAGGAGGTGTCGACATATTCTTGCTGTTGTGTCCTGTAGACACCCAATTTTTTACCACCAGTACGACTTAGGCGCTTGGTCCAGCACACTCGATGATGAAAACTACATTGTGTGGTTCAAGTTCTCGGCGAGGGAATCCAAGGTCGAGCCCCGAAATAATCCCAAAACCTTCATACTTGTCTCATTCTTACCTCTGAGGTTCATTTTTTACCATTGTGCCACTTTATACTGAGTTTGAAACAAGGGAATGTGGCAGCACATTAGGGCCCAACCATGCCCCATTGGAAGCCGGCTGTGGCTATTTGGGCCCGGCCATGCCTCGACGGCGATACACACTGTTTTGGGTGAGAGCTTGCCAGTTGCCTTTTTTTGAAGATATTTTTGACTTGTTTTGCTTAAATTCTATAAAAACAAGGTTATACCTCTGTTTTGAGGGCTGGAAAATTTTTAAAGAACCAATACACACAAGAGACAGCTCCTTATTCCTATACAAGTCACCTTTGAGCCAACCTATCTCTCTTGATCAATATCTATACACCATATATTACCTTAGATCATAACCTTAGAACCTTGGTTGAGGCTTGAACATCACAATTCAAGCTTGAGAGAATGCTTAAACCAAGTTTGTGTTACAAACAAGAGCTTGCTTCTTTGAGAGGTATAAGCTTACTACCTCTTCTCTTGCTCTCTTTGTTGTCTCTTGCTATCTATTTCTTGTGTTTTTATATTGTCTTGAGCCTATTTCAAGTGTCTAAGCTTGGGTTTGGATAGCTACAAAAGGGTAGAGAGAGTTAACACTCTTTCTTGCACCTTCACCTATAGCTCAAACCCTTGTTTTACACCCTTTTCTTTGCCTTCCAAATTGATTCTTAGAGTTTAAAAGAGGCTAAAAATCATGCTTTGAGGTTTCAAAGGTGGAGTGGTTAGCCACACCTCCTTGTTCTTGCTTACTAGCCTTATTTTCTTTGCTTGTTGTTTAGCTTTTTGGGCTCTTTTCATGCACTTTGAGCCACTATTTTTCACCTATTAGGGACTGTTTTAGGGCTTTCCTAGGTTGCTTAATTGGTTCAAGCTTTGATTAGTTCGTTTGTTGTATCATAAGTTCTCATATATAGCTTGTTGTATATTGTTCTTAGCTTTTCTTTAATTGATTTTCAAGTTAAGAGCCTCATTTTAATAAGCAACCTACCATCCATTCTTTCATTTGAGAGTTGTTTCAACCGATTGATGGTTATTCAAAACATGAGCTAGAGATCTATGCTTAATGGCTTAATCTCTACGGAGGTTCATTGTCAATGGCATGGTCTTTCTTTCATGTTGAGAATCATTTCCCGTTTGACAAGCTTCTCATTTAGTGGACGTAATCATCACCTTAGAAAAATGGATTAAAGAATGGCAAAGACTAATGAATTTGGCTTAAAATGAACCAACCAACATAAAGAACATGAGTTATACTGCATTCATTGATTTTTGTCCAAATCGTGGCCAAAATCATCAAGAAAGCAACTTGCTCATTGATGGTTTTGGAAATGACTCCATCATTCTCATTCTCTTGAGGTTTCCATGACAGAGAAGAGTAAGCAGGACAAACAGAGCTCAGAAAATTCTGTCTGCACTGTTTTCACCTTAGAGCACAAAAACAGAGCTTTGCATAAAATTAGGGCACGACCGGCCCTATTTGGGCCTGGTCGGGCTTCATTGGGGGCTGGCCGGGCCCCAATGTTTGGTAAACAGAGTGTTTTGCAGAAAATAGAGGGCAGTGGCTGAAGGTGAAACAGGGCAAATTCCAAGGAAGGCAGATAGAGTTGCTTGTGAAAACCGTCGCATGCATGCCATCCTTATGCTTTTTAGTTCTATCAAATGTTGTAAATTAATGCTCTCATTATCATCGTAATTAAATATAAATAGCATTACTGTAATGATTATGAATGTTTATTGTTGAATAACTTAGATAGTTAGTTTTATTGTTAATCCTTGTTGTAGTAAATTAGGTAGCTAGCTTATTTCTTATTGTTATAGCTTAGCTAAATTAGTTGTTTATTCATTCATTTGGTTTTGTAATAGTTAGTTTAATTTGGACACTTGGACATTCATTCGGACTCTCTTGCATGAGGGCAAATGTGTAATAATGTTGTATGTCTTCCAACCACCATTTATTTCTCCCTTTTATTTCTCTGCTTATAATGGTAGCATCATATTTACTTAGCATTTTCCATGACTTGCATCCATTCGTCTTACACGCATAAGGGTTCGGCTCATCATTCTAACCAATGTCAATTTTAAAATTCTTTGCTCGAATACGTGCTTCATCGCATGCTTTGAATTGGTTCATATGCCATGCTCATAGCCAACCCTATAAAAATTGCATAAATGTGTGCGTTGCATTAGTCACATTACATTGTTTAGGAACATGCATATTTTTTAATTATTTTGCTTTGTTTGGCTTGCCTTGGAGTACTAGGTGAGCGTTTATTGTTTTAGCATCTTGCATTGCGTGTGATTGTTGCCATGTCGAGTATGTTTTCCATGAGGCTAAAGGCTTAGATGATATAATTGTTTGAATGCCGGTGGGTGAAGGCTAATTGTCAAAATTGGGACAAATTAGTTAATGTACGTACAAACTCAATTTTTTCAAGTGACGAGTATTAAAAACAATTTTCAAACAAACACGAAATCAAAGTGTTCCAACTTTTACAAATTAGTCTATACTTGTGTGCAACACATAGTAATGTTAGTCTCATAATCAGAACAAGAGCATATCTATAATATATATTAAGCAAAAGGGGGTTTTTAACCCCAAGGCTTGTGGGAGCTCCAATTTGCTAATCCTAATTTTCTAATTTTTTGTTTTTTTTAAAAAAAAAATTAACCTCAACATTTATTAACTTCTCTCAACCCACAAGACTTTTTGACTTCTCTCATAATTGCTGCAGTATCTTTTCCAAAAACAAATAATTTGTATATTAAAAACAATTTAAAACGAATATCTATATCTATATCTATATCTATCTATTTATTTATATCTATCTCTAACCTACAAGTTTTGTGGGAGTTCCAATATTTGAACCTTAATTTCTTAATTTTTTTATTTTTTTTTAAAGCAAAAACTTAGCAATTATTAAATTCTTCCAAATCTTTTTAACTTCTCCAACACACACACTCTTTTTAACTTTTCACATACCTATTGCAAACAGTGAGTCTCCTTTTTGTTTTCTCCTTCTTGACTTCTCACTTCTACACTTTCAACTTCAGTGACCACGCATGCAAATAGTAAGTCTTCTTTTTGTTTTCTCCTTCTTGACTTTTCCTTTTGTTTACTCTTTTAATATTGTAGTTAGATAGCGCATAAAAATATTTGTAATTTTTCTAGCGAATAAAAAAATTATAATTTGATTTTTTAATATGATTAAAGTTAGATAAATATAAACCCTCACAAAGAGAAAAATGTGATTATAATTAGTTGAATGATTCTTTTTTTTTAAATGTGATTGTAGTTAGTTTAATAGTTCTTTTTTTTCATTTATTTATTTTATTATGAGAAAAAAATGATGTGATTGTAGTTTGTTCAATGGCTCTTTTTTTTTTAATATGATTATTGTAGTTAGTTCAATGTTTTTTTTTAATGTTATTTAATTTTTTTATTTACTATTTTAATTTTATTTTTAATATGATTAAAGTTAAATAAACTTAAACACTCACAAAGAAAAAAATGTGATTGTAATGTGATGTGATTGTAGTTTGTTCAATGACTCTTTTTTTTAATATGATTGTTGTAGTTAGTTCAATGGTTTTTTTTTAATGTTATTTAATCTTTTTATTTACTATTTTAATTTTATTTTTAATATGATTGAAGTTAGATAAACATAAACACTCACGAAGAAAAAAAATGATTGTAGTTAGTTCAATGGTTCTATTTTTTTAATGTGATTGTAGTTAGTCAATGGTTCTTTTATTTATTTATTTATTTTTATTATGGAAAAAATGTGATGTGATTGTAGTTTGTTCAATGGTTTTTTTTTTAATGTGATTTAATCTTTTATTTACTACTTTAATAGTTTTTCTTTACAATTATTTATGAAAAAAATATTTGTGATTTGATTTGATTTTTTTCTGATCTGATTTTTAAAGTACCAATTATTGATAATGATTAGATTGTATTTTGAAAAAAAAAATTATAATTGATTTTTTTAACTCACTTTGTTTTTTGAAAAAAAATTATTGTGTTTTTTTAACTATCAATTCACTTAATTTGTGATTTGATTTTTAACTCACTGTGTTTTTTGAAAAAAAAAATGGATTGTACACATTAGGGTCACATAATATACCAATTATTGATGATGATTAGATTGTATTTTGACTCAAAAAAAATTGTAATTGATCTTTTTAACTCACTATATTTTTTGGAAATAAATTATTGTGTTTTTTAATTATCAATTGACTTAATTTGTGATTGATTTTTTTAATTATTGATGATAATTAGATAGCATTAAAAAAATTGTGATTTGTATGATTGAAGTTATCTCATTTTGTTTATAATTTTATTTTTTAATATGATTGAAGTTAACTTACAAAAAGAAAAATGTGATTGTAGTTTGTTCAATGGCTATAAATAATATTTTTATTTACTATTTTAATAGTTCTTTTTTTCAATTATTAATTTTCTATTATGAGAAAAATATGATTGTAGTTAGATAGCATTAAAAAAATTGTGATTTGTATGATTGAAGTTATCTCCTTTTGTTTATAATTTGATTTTTTTAATATGATTGAAGTTAGATAAACATAAACACTCACAAAAAGAAAAATGTGATTGTACTTTGTTCGATGCTTCTAAATAATCTTTTTATTTACTATTTTAATGGTCCTTTTTTGAATTATTTTTTTTATTATGAAAAAAATGTGATTGTAGTTAGATAGCATTAAAAAAAATGTGATTTGTATGATTGAAGTTATCTCCTTTTGTTTATAATTTAATTTTTTAATATGATTGAAGTTAGATAAACATAAACACTCAAGGGGGTTTTTAAGGAAAATGAGGTTTTTAACCCCAAGGCCTGTGGGAGCTTCAACATCTCAATCTGAATTTTCTAAATTTTTTATTAAAAAAAAAACTCAGCATTTATTGATTTGGTCAAAATCTCTTGATCAGCATTTATTAACTTTTTTCAATCCACATGCCTGCATTTATTGATTTGGTCAAATTCTCATGATCAACATTTAAAATCCCCTCATACAAATAATTATAGATACAATCTATGTATAGTTACTGCAGTACCCTTTTCAACTTTTCTCATATACTGTGGTTAGTGATAAAATTGTTAAATTATTTTTATAAAAAATCTTAAAAAACATAATTTATATATTAAAAAAATCTAAAACAAATATAAATATCTATAATTATCCCGTGCATAGCACGGGTGATAGGCTAGTAATATAAATAAGAATCAAATCGGGCGAGTGGGGTGCTCAATTCATGACCTTCCCCTCTCGTACCTAAGTTTCCGAGCCGAGACACTTTGGTGATGATGGATAAGTGGCCTTTGGCAGGAGTATCGGGTTTTCTAAATTTTTCAAAATATTTAGGTGGCGACTCTGTATTGGCATTTGATTCAAACATCGATTTTTCAAAAGAATTGTCGGATTTGGACTCTTTTTGTGTTTTCACTGTTTCACATTGCACTTGTGAACTCAAATTCAGAACCACGGGAGTCCGAACTGTAGGGCTATCATATCCGAAAGGAGCACGAAAAGCAAGCTACATGTCCTTGGGTGGCTACTGAAATTTAGGGTCGATTCCAACCTTGGTGGTGTCGACACTTGCTTCTTTTTGTTGGCCCTCAAGGGTTGACACTAGTCTGGGAAGGGTCGACCCTTGTCTATTATAGAATCTGGAGTTTGCTTGTTGAAATTTAGTGTCGACACCTTGGGTCCAAGGGTCGACACCTTGCCTGCTGCCTAACACAAGTGTCTTAGCTTTTCTTCTTGAGGGTCGACACCACTGTCGCAAAGGTCGACCCTTATGGCTCTTTTTCCAAATTTTGTTCGGCTTGGGCCCTATTTTTTAGGGATTTTTGACTTATCCTTTCATTTGACCTTAGAACTACTATTCCACTAATACCTAGTCACTATATATAGACCCAAAGTCTTCTTTTCTCAGAAGTTGTTTCTTTTTTTCCCTCTCTTACCCGTAACTCCCTCTCTCTCTCTCTCTCTCTCTCTCTCTCTCTCAACATTCACTTTTTCCCATTTAAATCCTTAGATCTACTCACCTAGAGGTGTCTTCTCACCTTGATCCTTTGAGATAAAGTGTAGATCGCGTCAAGAGCTTTCCTTTGATCCGAGTGGTTTGTGATTTCATTGACGCGAGTTTTTTCAAGTTCTTCTCTTTCAACCTTCTAAGCTTGAGGTAGGGATTCTTCGCACCTCTTCATGAGTTTTAACTTAGCTATTTGATTTTATAAAACCACCTTGCGAAAGAAATAGGCTTTTGAACAAATCTTGGATTTTGGGTTTGAAACTAAAAAGAGGGGTTTTCAAATGGTTTCATGGAAATGATTGTGGGGTTGGGAAATGAGGTGTAGAGGTGACAACATGGTTGGTTTTGAAATTTGGAAGTGATTTTGGAAGAGGGGTTTTGCCCTAAATGTTGATTTTGTATAAATAATGATATAGATGTTGGAAATATGGAGTTTAATTGTTATTGATTAAGATGATGGAGTTGGGTATGCATTACCACTCGTATCTCAAAATTTGGAAAGTTTATCTTCATGGAAATTATTTTATTTGTTTAGAGAAATCTATTTTGGGTTATCGGTGGAGGATAGTCATGATTGTTATAGAAATTGCATGAGGACTAGGAGAATGAAAACTATATCTCATACATTTACACATTTACACATTTGTAATAATTACATCGAGCATTGTCATACATTTACAAATTTGTAATAATTACATTGTTTTGAGAAAATGGTGAATACTTGGTGAATCTGGGTAGGAGGTGTGGTTACTATGATAAGTTGGCCTATGTGTCCTTGGTGAAAGACCAAAAATCTGCTCGGATAGGTGTCTAGCCTTCCGTTTAATACCGGTAAAAATGACAAAAGAGTAGTTCTTGTATAGCCTGCTAGCTGATACGTACCTAGAGATTCACTGAGTTGTATTCACAAACTGGTTTTCCATAAGAAGGAAAGTGTTTCATGAATGGTAACATAAACCTGGCATGGCATGATTTGAAAGAGATATAAAATGTTTTGTCATGATCATTGCATGTGCATTTTACCCTTATAGTTTTGTTAAGATTCATATGTATTGTTGGATTATTTCCACTGGGCTTTGGCTCACCCTATGTGGAAAAAAATATTTCAGGTGCAAATGATATGCCTCTACCATGACAATAGCTTGGAGGACATGGAGCAAGAGCTTCATTTTGTTTAATTGTGTATTTGTTTTGTACAAGCCAAGGGTTTTTATATGTATTGGGCTTTAAATCCATTTTTGTTGTAACCAAGTGCTAACTTGGAAAGTTGTAAGCCTTTAGGGCATTCTCTTATTTGTTTACCTTTCGTTTTGTTCCTCACCATGTAACACATGCTATAGATTCAGGGCTAGGCTTATGAATGTATAGTTGCATGTGTTGCTCTTTTGTATAAGCAATTTAAATTAATGGAAGTGCTTATCTCTTCATATGTCGTCTTTTAATCATTATTGTGGATGGGTTGTTATATTTAATTTGGGGCGTTATAGATACCTTATTTCTCTTTTTTTTGAAGGAAAGGTTTGTGAACTTCTTTATTTTTTTCTTGGAGTACCCAACTTTTCTATTATATCCTCGATTTACTGTGAAAGTTAATAGTCCCGTTGAATTGTGTTAAACTTTCACTATTTTCTTTGTTATGCAGATTAAAGGAAGTGAAAAACTCGGAAAGAGAATTAGCTGTTAGGACAGGTGTAGTTTCCATTTATTCAACATGTAACAATTTGTTCATCCCCAATCTTTCTATCATGTTTGTGATTGTTTGACTCTAATCTTACCAAATAATCAACATATTTCTAATTATACTGAATTTTCTGTCTTGATTGTAGTCTTATTAATCTCCATATGCATTTAGCAAATAAAGATTCTAGGCCTGTCAATAAAGAAGGCTTTCTGTATTTGTTGAGTTTGTTATTGTGTAACATTAGAAGAGGATGGTAGCATTTAATTTTTTAAGTTTAATTGTCATTTTTTCTCCAATTGGGGATAAACTGATTGTTGTTAAAATTTTACAGTTTGAATAAATGAATTATTGATAATTGAATTTGTGTTCTTCAATATTTCTTTTGTGATGGTCTTGGTTCTTCTATTAGCTGATTGTATCATAAAACAAAGTCAGTCTCTTCATTGGGGAACTAAGATGAGAAAAGAAAAAAAGTGAAAGTGGTGTTTTCTTTTCTTCTTTTTTGGATAAATAAGGAAAAAAGCATAGTGGTTCATATTATATTATCCAAATAAGGTGTCTTTTTATTTTTATTTTTGTATATATCTAAAAAAGTAGTGTTTATCTGTTGATTTCTCTCTCTCTCTCTCTCTCTCTCTCTCTCTCTCCTAATCTTCACTTTTAGAGATTTAAAATGAAAATTTTAAGAAAAATTGTTTGTTTTAATTTCTTTCCATTTCATCCTATTTTCCCCAATAAGCGATATGAACTATAAGAGATGCATTTTTTATATTTTATTTTCTCTTCAAATCACCCAATCCAAACGGATTGTAGAGAAATTAGTGGGATTCTATGTAGTTTTGAATAGCATTAGATGATTATATCTCAATAATAAGATGGGATTGTTGATATATATATATATATATATATATAAGATCACTTTGTATTTAACTTTTTGCTAAATAAAATGACCATCATATGTCTTTAACTTTAATTTTCAAAACCAAAATGCCACATCAATCAACAGGATTACCCAAATTCAAATGAAATTAGGAAAAATTGAAGCATAAATATCATTGCTCTCATGAGATTTGTTGCTGCAGGTGGGCAATCCAAGAGGGAGTGAATTGGGTCGATAACTAAAAACTAAAATAATTAATCCAATAAAAATAATATGCACAACACAAATAAGATATTGAAAGATATACAAAATAATCACTAATGTGTGTGCGAGAAATCAAGTAAGAGATATAATAAAGCAATATAAGAGAGATATAGAAAGAGAAAGCAAACTCAAGATTTATAGTGATTCGGCTTCAACTTAGGCCTACGTCCACTCTTCAAGGCTCCACCTCAAGTATTTTCACTATTCTTCAAATAGCTTTACACCAGCAAGTTTATCGGGTACTTGCAAGGCCTTTACAACAAGGATTTTGTTCCAAAAATTTCCAAAAACAAACCCATCAAAACAGCCCTTGTTTTGGTGTTACAAAAATTCTCAAGTGTTTCTCTCTCAAACACTCATAATCAAGCCTAAGGGTATAACAACCCTTATAGATGATATGTGGGAAAAAGTGCTTAAAGCATTTAGAACATTAAACTCCTAAAAAGTTGGACTTAAAACAATAAAACTCACAAACGAAATATGAAAGTTTAAGTACAAATTTCTTGGATTATTTCATCTTTCTGATCACCTCTTGTCCCCCCCCCCCCCTCTTGTAAATGAGTGTAAATCTTGTATTTATAGTCCCTCATCTTATGACTATTGGAGGGCAAAACAACCGTTGGAGTGGACAAATAGTTATGGAAACGTTCAAACCACGTGCAAAATTTTGAATTTCTAAACCAAGGTCTTGACCCTAGCTCTTTCTGGTGTCGACCCTAGTAGAGGGTGTCAACCCTTGTTCTTCTTGGTGTTGACCATTCATCAAGAAAATATTTCCAAAACATTTCCAAACCTTTCAAGCTTCAATCAAAATACAAGATCAACTCCAAATATCATTAGATAAAGATCATTAGAGCATAAAACAAATATCAAATGAATTGTTCTTGGAGTTTTGAATCTGAATAATTAGAGAGTAAAATATACACAACCAAACTCTTATCTAATGAAATACTCATAATATACAAATGATAAACATTTATTAAATTATTTAACATTATGTCATTATATAGTTAAAATCAAAGGATATTAGCAATTCAAAGTGCATGTTTATCATATACATCATAATAATTTTGCATCAAATAATGTTAGGCAAATATAATAATAAAACACAATTAATAGACATCATAAAAACAAGGACTTGGGACTACCAAGATTAATTTGTGCTCTCATAGGCTACTTTTGGTATGCACACCCAATGACCACTAACCATGCACATATGAAACAACCAATTTAAAAAAAAATATCCCATTTTGAGTGATATATATACAAGGAATGAAACACACAAGTCCAACATTGACATGAATAGGGGACATGAAAAACATGAAGACATGTGAAGGCACAATTGTGCTAAGTTGTTTTGAATGAAATGATTTGATGGAAAGTCAATGGGATAACAATTGGTAAAAATCTTATAAGGTGCAAGTGTAATCTATGTGGGGTGCAAGTGTAGTCTATATGAGGTGTAAATGCAATCTGTGTGGGGCGCAAGTGCTAGAGGAACTAATGATTTGAGAATTTCCACATCTTGATTATACATAGACATGAAAATGATAATAAAGGAACAAATACATGGTAGTCTAAGTGAAATGAAAACATTGGATGAATAGGCAAGTGCACAATTAAGAATGATAATGACAATAAATTGGTAAAGTGAGTAAGAATGAATGGGTAAAGTGCAAGTCAAACATTGACATGATAGTAGCCGACATGAAAAATTAAAAAAAAAAAAAATGGTTGGTTGAATGAAATGATTGGACGAAAAGTGAGAATAGAAAAGATTGAGGGGGTGCAAGTGAAATCTTCATGGGGTGCAAGTGTTGGAGGACTCAATGATTCGCAAATTTTCATATCTTGGTTATGCATAGACATAACAATGACAATAAAGGAACAAATACATGGCAGTCCTAGTGAAATGAAAACATTCGATAAATATTGAATAGGCAAGTGCACAAGTAAAAATGAATGGGTAAAGTACAAATCAAACACTGACATGACAGTAGCCAATATAAAATTTTTGAAAAAAAATTAGTTGTTTCAATGAAATGATTGGACAGAAAGTGTGGATGGAAAAGATTGAGGAGGTGCAAATGTAGGCTATTTGGGGTGTAAATGCAATTTGTGTGGGGTGCAAATATTGGAGGATCCAATGATTTGGAAATTTTTACATCTTGGTTATTCATATACATGACAATGACAATAAAGGAACAAATACATGGTAGTCCTAGTGAAGTGAAAATATTTGATAAACGTTGAATAGGCAAGTGCACAATAAATAATGTGGGTAAAGTGCAAGTCAAACATTAACAACATGAAAATTTAAAAATAAAAAAAATTGTTGGTTGAATGAAATGATTGATCGAAAAGTGATAATGGAAAAGATTGAAGGGGTGCAAGTGAAATCTGTGTAGGGTGCAAGTGTAGTCTGTGTGGGGTGCAAATGTAGTGTGTGTGGGATACAAATGTTGGAAGACCCAATGATTTGCAAATCTCCACATCTTGGTTATGCATAGACATGACAATGACAATAAAGAAACAATCGCATACATGTACTCTTTGATAATTTTTGTATCTCTAATAAGCACATACAATACACAATGAATGCAAGCAACTCATATTACAGGTAAAAGATCATCATCTTCTGTCAAGAGGTAAATAAACTAATAGTTAAAAAAATAAAGGAAGGAAAATCATGGACAAGATACAAGGAAGATAGATCCTCAAAAAATAAAAGAACAAAAGCTCATACACTAGTGCAACAAATGAACAAGAATTGCTTCAAGCTTAAGCCCCAATTTTTAACTAAGGTACTGGTTCTTAATTAAGCCTATCAAGAAACCATGAAGCCATCACAAGCAATTAATCAAAAAACACTGGTCACCTCTCTTATCAAAAGGCCATAAATTCATGAATTTCTTTCATGAACATGACCATTACTATAAAGGTTATAGGAATATTGGTCAATTAAATATTATAACCTTTTAATCTATCATAACATTCACATTACCAACACTAAGAGCATTCAAGCACTGTTAATCAAACTTTCTATAGAAAAGGATGTGTAGTCATTTACTTGGCCCGTTATGATAGATTCACTCACTATTTGGACAACAAAAAAGTAGAATTATATAAGCAGCTGGTTTACCCAAAAGAAAATAAACCATTTTCATTGAGTTATTTCACAAAACACGTTGTATACAAAAAAAAAAAAAAAAAAAAAAAAAGAAGAGAGAGAGCTTAACAGGACCAAAATAGGCAAAATACCCAGAATGAAATTCTCAAGTTTAGAGAGAGATGAGGATATGGAAGAGGGGCCAAACTAAACCTTTTCAACGTTTGACATACTCCTTGTTTGTGCTACAACAACTTAACAAAATTCCAAAAACAACAATCAGCCAAAAAATAAAAAGAAATATACTAAATCTAGGTCATAAAAACTCAAATCACTCTAAAATTGTAAGATTACCATGCTCAATTGATGTAGAATGAAATCTATACTAGAGAGAGTTTAATGGTGCTTGCTCAGAATCTGTAGTCGAAATTAATCGAAGCCTAGACTAAGAGGTGACTAAGACGGAAGAAGCTCCTAATTTCGTGCAATGGTGGTTGCTTGGCGAAGAAGAATAAGGGGCTGGGAGGGAAAGAGAAATGAAGCTAAGATGAGATGAAGAGAGGGAAAGGGATGTGGGGTTGAGAAGATGATATACAATTTCAAATTTTGAAACTTACAATTTAGAGGAGGCGCTTGAAAGGGATGCGTGGGAGAGTGAGAGAGACGTGTAGAGCATCGGAGAAGAGGGATGTCGCTAGAAAGCATGAGGGATGCTGGAGATTGAGAGAGAGTTACAAATTAGAGTGGAGCAGAAGAGAGGAGAGAGAGGGTTGGAAATAGTGAAATGGGTGACTAGATTTTGAAAGGAAAAGAATAGAGAAAACGGTGTCATTTTGATAGTAAGATTAGACTCTCATGAGTTAATAATAAACTTCCAACTGTCCAATGTTATTGTTATTTACAGAAATCCTCTACTAATTTGTAACTTTAGTCTACTGTATGGCTGAGCAAGGAATCCGTATAATTCGTAATCCGGTCCAGTCCAATCTGGTAGATTTGGATTGATTTTTTGAATCCGTAGTTCGGTTCCTGATTGGAAATTTAAAAACCTGTAGAACACGGATCGATTCCGGATTTAACCCCATGATTTCGGATTGGAACCAATCCAGACTGTATACATATAGTCTATATTTATACTATATACCCTCCCATATAATATCATTTTTTGTTTCATATAAAAACTAAACCCTAAGCCTAATTCAACATACACGCCACTCTCTCACTGGCTCTCTCTCACACTCTCATCTCTCTCTCAGTACTCTCTCTCTTCTCTTTCTTATTCTTAGAATGAGTTCTTCTCCATCTCTGTGATGACTGGGTGCGCTACTAGTTTTGTTTTCCTCGTTTAAATTTGGGTTTGTCTTGTTGGGGTGTTGGGTTGACTTGAAACCTTGTTAACTAATCGGGTTTGTTGCATTCCGGAGTTTTCCTCAAAAATTTTACTCTTGTTTATTCCGGGGTTGAATTTCATTCGTTTCGAAGGGTGCGAGGTTGGTCCGTGGTGCCTAGTGTTGTGAAGAGAAAATTCTGTGTTTGAGGGCCCGGGCCGCACGTGCGGGGCCTTGGGCCCCACGAACGGGATGGGAGGCCGCACATGCAGTGAGGGAGGAGCTTTCTGGGTTACATTCTATATAAAAGGCACGTGAAAAGAAAGATGCGGAAGGAGGTGTGGGGGAGGCGCTGCACGTGCGGGGGTGAGTGCCGCACGTGCGGGACGTTGCAGAGTCCGAAAATTATGTCTTTTCTTTCTTTTGGGGCTGAGTGTATATCACTTTTCTTACATCTCTCTCTCTAAAAAGCCTTTTCTCCTCCTTCTCTCTATATATTTCCTACACAAAACAAGAACAAAGCCTTGATTTCTTTAGATCCATTGAGGTTTTGATCCAAGTTTCTTCATCAAGGTTGGAGAGCTAGCCGAGAGCTTCATCTTGTGCGGTGAAGATCGTGTTTCAACACTATTAAATTCGAGGGTTTCATCTCTATCTCCTTCAAACCTAAGGTAGGGGATTTCTTAGAGTTATACATATATTTTTACAAGATTTGGGTCCATTTCGGATTATTCTTTGATAATTTTGAAACTTGAATATTGGCTCTACAATGTGAGTAGTTTGGGGTGGATTTATTTCTTGTTACTTTAAAGAATATTGCCTTGAGGGTTTTCAAATACTTTGATTGAGAAAAATAATGTTTTGAAGAAACATTTTCAAAGGATTTTGGGTATGCATTGTTGTGATGAGAAAAACCTAGAGATTTGGGATTTTTGTAAGGTTGTTGAGAAACCATAGTTGAATTCTTCTTAATCTTATTATTCTAACCTCTTGTACCAATGAATAAGTAAATTGGAGAATGTCTCACCTATATGCATGTATGTATATATATTGATGATGAGTTTCATGAAATTATGAGAAATGAGGATTTTGGAAATTGTTGTGCAAAATGTTGATGAAATCTTGAATGACTAAATTGTTGAGAATAGTACAAGAAGAGGGAATGTAGCTACTTGTTGATAAATTTATTTGAACATATGGTTATTTTGTGAAATAACATTGAAGAGAGGGGAAAATGGGAAATGTGGTTGTTATGGTATTGTTGTTGAGATACTTGAAAATGGAGAAATGTTATGAGGCATTAATAATTGTTGCATTACATATTCATTCAATTGATTATTGTACATTTTGAAATTGATTTTGAAATGTTTACATTGAGAAAAGAATATTTTGAAATGAGAATTATTGAAATGTGTTGAGGTAAATACGTTGATAAGTTTGGATAGGAGGTGTAGATGGAATTGATTAAGTTGGCCTGAGTGTCTAGGGTGAAAGACCCAAAACACGCGCGGAGGAGGTATCACTTCCCTTCCCGTTAGCAACCGGTAAAGTGGGGTTTTTGGTAGTGCTAGTTATGCCTACTTGCAGACACAAACCTAGGGATTACCTGAGTCGTATTTACCGCCCCAATGAATTAAACTGTAAATTTCTGAGCTTGTAGAGAATTTCGAGTTATCATTATGCGTGGTGGTTTTCAAAGAGACATAAGCGAAATCTTTTAAAGGCATAACATGGCATGTACATTTCATATTGGGAATTCTTGCATAAATGTACGTACTTTATTAAGATTTCTCTACTGGGCTTTATGCTCACCCCTATGGGATTTTGGTGCAGGCAAAGGCGTGGTAAACCCGCCAAACTAGGGCATGGGAGTTTGTGTTGGGAGCACGAGGCTTTACTTTGTTGTGATTGTAAATTTTTGTAAGCCAAGGGCTATTCATGTATGGGTCCGTGAGACCATTTTTGTGTAACCGGGCTTAAGCCTTGGAAATTGTAAGCCCCTGAGGGCATTTTATTTTTTGGGATTTGATGTTCTACATGCTATAGATTCATGTATTTTATATCATTGAATGTATAATTCGCATGTGGGACCATTTTTGTACAAACCTTATGGATTAATAATGTAAAGGTTGTAGGATTATTATTATTCTTTAGTGAATGTTGGTTGAGGTACCTAATTTATGTTGGACTATTTTGGGGCCTTACAATCTCAGATCAGATCAGATCGGATCGGTACTCTCTCTCTCTCTCTCTCTCTCTCTCTCGGTGAACTCATTCTCAGACTGAGTTCTTCTCCATCTTAGATCATCCATCCATCTCAGATCAGATCAGATCAGTACTCTCTCTCGGTGAGCTCTCTCTCTCTCTAACACTCTGTTACTTTTTTGTGGATTTCATGCCAGATCGGTGGATTTAATCTTAGATCGGAGATATTTAGTGAACTCTACACTCTCAAATTGATTGTTCATCTCATCTACATTGAATTTGGTAAATGTAAGTAAAAAATGTTTGTTGATCATTATGTAAGTAAGAGTTAAAGTTTCACTCACTGTTCATCATTTTGGGTGTGATTTCTGTTGATGGATTGGTACCTGTTGATTTAATCTCTCTCTCTCTCTCTCTCTCTCTGCATATCTGATTGTCTTTTTCAAATTCTTTCTAAGAGCGAAATTTGATATTTTTATTTTAAAAAGAGAAACTATAATTTCATGTTATGCTAGTTTGTTTCATTAACTTTCATTACAGTGACTAATTGAATTTAAAATTAATTGTAAAATCTACTGCTTTACAAGTACTTTACATGGCTTCAGCTTCTGTGTTACATTTAAATGCTCCCTTCATACTCTTGCTATTTTTTATTTGTTTGTGCTCTGCGGCTAGAAATGTTTACTTTAAACTCTTTGTTTGTTGCTTTTGTTTGTGTTGTTGCTGCTAGAAATGTTTGTTTGTTGTTGTCTAAAACCAGTTTTTTTTATTGTTTTTGTTTGATGTTATGTTTAGTTTTAATATAGAGAAGAACTCTAATTTGTGTAATGTGTATCCAGTTTTAGAAGAACTTTGCTTTGTGTAATGTGTATCCAGTTTGATGTTATGGTTATGTTTTTTAGGAATTAAAATGTTTTATATTTTTTTTTGTTGTTTAATTATGTGAATCCGTGATTCTAAACTGATCAAATCTGTGTTTAGACGGACTGGTTCGAATTGGTTCCATGATTTAAACAGATTTGATTGGTTCTAATTTTTCAAAAACCGTAGATAACGGATTGGTCCTGATTTTATCACAATTCGGACTAATTCAGACCATGCTCACCCCTAGCTTTGTGTGCACGATTTCCACTACTTTTCCATAAAGCGCGATGATATGTTGTGGGATGGGGAAAAAAAAACACAAAAAAAGTAATTTGCAAATAAAAAATTTTATACAAAAAATACAATTAAAATAATGTGTGAATGACGAAATAATGATTTATGAAATAATAAGTACAATAATAAATGTTTTAATTGAAAACTGAAAAGAAGAATCCACTTCATTTTTTATAAAAATTACATTAAAAAAAATATGTTTGCACATCATTATTCAAAAGAAAAAGTAAAGATACCGAAAAGATAAGAATTGTTGACTTTTGATTGGAAAGAATCTACACGCATAAAGTATATAAAAATACCATCAGAATGTAATAGATAAAAATGACCCAAAGGGAACAACAATTTTTTTTCTTTTTTGATAAAGTGATAGAAATACCATTGATCGTAAACAGTTCATACAATACAAAGTCCATGAACAAAAATAATTGAAGATGCAACGGATGGGTAGAATGGAGATGCGACGGACGAAAATTGCCGTTTTGTATATATTGACTAGGGATAATTCGTGCCTGAAGACATTGCCAACAATTTTTTGATATCACCTGTTACGAAATTTAATGGTAATAAATCAATTTACATATAAGAAACTGAAATTGTTTCTACACATTGAATTAGCGAAGATATTTATAAATTTCAAATAATAAATTTCAAAATTAAAGTTCAAAAAATGAATTATATATGTCAGTGTAGCATATGCAAAGAATCTAGAAATATTTCTAAACTTAAAGTCCAAATTGCAAATTTTAGATTTTTGTCCACGTCAAAATGACACATCTATACACTATAGCAAGTTAGAATGGGATAACCTTCAATGAAAGAATGTTATTAAATTAGTATCATAACTGGTAACCCTTTCGCTTTATTAGATTTCAATGCCTTCAAATAAAGGTTAATGAACATTTTGGTACAAAAGAATCATCCTAGCTAACCCCAACAAAAATAAATAAATAAATAAATAAAAAATAATCATTTTGTTTAGAATGAAAGAACCAACCAACGACACACAGGTAGAAGCAACGTAACCCAACGTTTCTAATATGGATCAGTCACTTGCAACAAAATCACTCGTTTAAATTCGCTATGAAAAATCACATCAAAATGCATATGAGAAATTAAAAGAAATTGTAATGAAGAATAATTGCATCAAAAGAAACTGTAATATGAAAAATCACATCAAAATACATATGAGAAATAGGAAAATCAATAGCTATGAATAAAGAAGAATTGGACATAACTATTATGGTCAACTGAATTATGTCATTCAATGGTGAAGTGAGAATAGACATATGTATGCATTACTAAAGTAAACAAATGAATAGAAAAGCAAATAATAATATAAATAGATCAATTGAGAATGCTGAAAAATCATACAAACCTCCAAATAGAATTAAACTCAAATTTTGTAAGAGGAGCGAATAATTTTCTTTATTAAGACTAAAAGAGGTTGTAAAACCAAAAAAAATTAAATTTTAAAACAATTAAAACTTACCTTGTGTGAAGTATCCATTTTTGGATGATCATACTACTTTTTTTTTTTGGATAAATAATCAGATTTATTAGAAAGCATCAAGACGATGCAAAGAATACAAAGATACGGCTCAAAAAGGGATTGAAACGAAACTAACTAATCAAATCCTCTACAAAATCTATGAAGACCAAAACATTGGGATCAACTATACTCGTAACCCAACTATGCAACACCATCAGCAACCTACACTCTAACCAAGAGACAGAATGACACACATCCTGGAACACTCGCCTATTACGTTCTAACCAGACCAACCAAAGCAAACAATGAGAAGCAAGCACCCCAGCCTTCCAGTGCCTCATCCCCACTCTAGCCCCACCCCAACTCTGTAACACCCCCAAAAGAGACCCCGGTTGCACCCACACTAAGCCAAACAGAGCAACAATATAATTCCACAATCTAGACGCAATTGGGCAATGAAGAAGCAAATGATCCACCGATTCTGCATTCCTGCAACACATACAACACCAATTCACCAACACATGTCGACGCTAAATCAAATTATCAATAGTAAGGATACGACCCAAAGCAGTTGTCTATACAAAGAAAGCAACCTTGGAAGGAGAACCCGTTGCCCAAATAGATTTCGAAGGAAACACACCACCAACACCCCTTACAAGCACCCCATAAAATGAGGACACGGAGAAAACACCTTTGGACTTGCGAACATCCCAAACCAAAGAATCCCTCCCTTCTCCCCAGTCTGTAATCCATATAAGAAACCTAGAAAATCCACCAAGTAGTCGAGCTTCGAATCCTGAACATGACGTCGTAAACGAACATTCCAAACAATTGAATCCCCTTGCTTCACCCAGACCAAAGCAACTAAATCCTCCACATCAGCAGCAATAAATGAACGAGAACCTAACCGCCAAAGACAAATCATCACACCACCGATCTTGCCAAAAGCGAGCTGGATCACCAACCCTCACTTGGAACTGAACCCACTCCCAAAACACCTCCCTCCCCAACCAAATCCCCTTTCACAACCCACAACCATGAGATTGAATCACCCTCTTCAAGCACCAACCCCCTCGGACCTCCCCATACTTAGCCACCACCATCCTTCTCCATAGCCTCTCCTGTTCCCCCACAAAGCGCCACAACCACTTGCCCAATAAAGCCCGATTAAAAGCCACCAATTTCCACACGCCCAAACCCCCCATCTTTTTCAAATTACAAACCTTCTCCTAAGCCACCAAATGATAATGAAAACCCTTCCCACCCCCAGTCCACAAAAAATCCCGTTGCAACTTTTCCAACCTCTTAGCCATCCCCACAGGGATCACATGCATAGACATAAAGTACGTCTGAATACTAGAGAGAACGCTCTTAATCAAAGTAATTCGTCCTCCTTTTGACAAGTATTGGGTGTTTCCACCCTGCCAGTCGTCACTGAACTCTATCCACCACCCCATCTCACACTTTAGACTCCTTAAAAGAAGCCCCCAAAGGAAGTCCCAAATAAGAAACTGGCAACTGTGCCACTTTACAGCCTAAGACGCCAGCACCAGTAACCGAGCCACCATACCCACAGGAATTAATTCTGATTTTGACAAATTAACCCGTAACCCTGACACCACCTCAAAACATAACAGAACACACCGCAAGTGACCAATCTGAGTAGCATTCGCACCGCAATAAATCAATGCATCATTCGCATAGAATAGGTGAGAAACCCGCAAAGAAGCAGGCACCTCCCCCACCACAAAGACTGATAATAAGCCCCCTTGGACTACCCTAGACAATAAACGACTCAACACTTCTATAAACAAAATAAACAGTAATGGGGACAATGGGTCTCCCTGCTATAAGCCTCTCCAAGTGGAGAAGAAACCTGCCGGTGTCCCATTAACTAGGATGGACATTCGAACGGTGGAAATACAAAAATGTATCCACCTCCGCCACCATTCTCCAAAACCCAACCTTTCCGACATGTACATCAAAAACTCCCAATTTACATTGTCATAAGCCTTCTCAATAACCAGCTTACAAATTAGCCCCCATTTCCCTTACCAAAGTCGCGAATCCATACACTCATTTGCCACCAAAACAGCATCCAAAATCTGTCGCCCACCCACAAAAGCATTCTGAGACAACCCCCTCCAACACCCCTCGAAGCCTGTTAGCCAACACCTTGGCCAATAATTTGTAAACACTACCCAAAAGACTTATAAGCCGAAAGTCACGAATATCCTCTGCCCCCCCTTCTTGGGAATCAAAGCTATGAAAGTGGCATTCGGACTCCTCTCAAAATGCCCAGATTGATGAAACTGCGCAAACATATCCAACACCTCCCCTTTGACCACTTTCCAACACTGTTGAAAGAAAGTAATAGAGAAAACATCCAGACCCGGTGCCATGTCGCCAGGCATACTACTCAACGCACCCAAGATCTCCTCCTCAGTGAAAGGCCTCTCCAACAAGATCCCATCCTCCGTAGAAATAGAATCAAAAGCTACACCCTCCAACCCCGGTCTCCAAATCTGGCCCTCATTACGGAACAAATGTTGGTAGAATGCCACTATACCATTCCTGACCTCCTCTTCTGACGAAAGCATCACCCCATTCACCCACATTCTCCTTATCTGGTTCACCCGCTGATGAGCATTAGCCATACGACGAAAGAACTTTGTGTTACGGTCCCCATCTTTCAACCACGAGTATCGAGATTTCTACCGGAAACTAATCTCCTCCATCCAGGCTACTCGCGCATAATCTCTCCGAGCCTCCTCCCTAACTGCCACATTCTCCTCCATGAGCTTTCCATCCAGTTCCTACGTATCCAAACCCTGCAAAACTAACAAGATATTTGACTTCTAAACCTCCAAGCCGCCAAAAACCTCTAAATTCCACCTCTTCAAATCAGACTTAAGAATTTTCAATTTCTAAGTTAATCTATAACTGGGGGAACCCACCACATTGTAATCTCCCACCAACCACCCACCGTCTCAGTAAAACCATCTGCTTGTAACCACATGTTCTCAAACTAAAAAGGCGAAGGACCACACCGGACTCCCCTATTGTCCAACAGAATTGGCCAATGGTCAGAAGTCGGCCGATACAATTGGCATTGAAGCATCTAAGAAAAATGCTCCTCCCAAGCCCCAGACACCAAGAATCTATCAAGCCGAGAACTAGCTCGGCTACCCGACCAAGTAAAGTCGCCCCCTTGTAATGGCAGATCTACCAACTCTAGCTTATCAATAAAAGTAGTAAAATTCCTCATAGATCTCCCCACCGAACTTCCCCCAGTCCTTTCCACCGAGCTCCTTACAACAATAAAATCTCTGCCAACACACCACGACAATCCCCATCCGAAAGCAGCATGTTACAACTCCTCCCAGAAAGCGACTTGCTCTAAACCCCGAACTAGGCCATAAACCCTAGTGAATACCCATCGAAAATCATCCTCAAGGCATCTGAACAAATAGGACAGTGAGAAACCCCCTACTTCTTCGTCCTCCATCACCATCGCTCTGCTATTCCAACACATGAGAATACCTCCAGCCACCCCAATAACTGGTTGGAACGCCCACTCCACATGCCTCCCACGCCTTAACTCTCTCACAAACACCAGCCTAACAATCTCAATTTTAGTCTCCTGAAGACATACCACATTTGCCCTAGCAGTCCTTAACTAGGACTTAACGACTATTCATTTAACCAGATCATTTAGTCCCCTCACATTCCAAGTCAAAAATTTTAGGCGCATGGCAACAAAAGGGGACCACCCTGCTCCCTTCTGACTCATCATTCTTCGCCTCTCGTGGATCGATCATAATTGATTGAGCACTCAAGTCTCCGCAACTCCCAAACCTCTTTTTTTGATAGACCAGCAGATTGTCTTTGTATACCCCCTTCCATGACGTTTTAATTGAGGAAAATAACTTCAAAGCCTCTGTCTCATGCCCAACAAATGAAACTCCCAGAAATTTACTAACCTCAGCAATACAGGTCAACACCCAGTCTGACACCTCATTTGAAGACAGTGGTAGATCAGCTGGAAAAGCTTCATGTAAGTCAATGTCAAACTCTGGCTCTGAGTTTGACAAACCGAGAACCTCATCCTCTGTGGCCAAAGGTCGAACCACTATAGCCATGTCATTGCCAGAAATCCCTCAACCCCCAGTGACTGGGTCGCGACTTCCATAGGTGGGTCGTCCCCGACTTGTCCATCAGTGGAGCAAGGTGTGGCGTTAGCCTTTACCGCCGACTGACTAGGACATAGCCTCCTCTCCGACAAGGTGGGCTACTCCAGCGAGGACCGTGACCCCATTCCGTCCGACGACCAACCCCTAGCAAGGTCGGTTGGCGGCTGCAAGCCAACACCCTCACACAGAGATCTGAAAACCCGTTCGAGAGATGGGTTTGAACAAACCCCAGCCTCTAACCGTGGGTTGGGTTCTCTCTCTGTAGTAACACTTGGGCCTAAAGTGCTAGGGCCCATCTTTCCCCTCACCTAGCCTAAACCCTCCACCATAGACTTGGTTTGGCCAGTCCCCTACTATGGACCACCCACGGTTTATTGGGGCCCAAACATGACTTCTCTATAGCCCAAACCCTTTGCCTAAAATGCTTCAACCTACCCTGATGTTGAAACACTACATCATCTCCCCCAAATTTGTGACCTGACCCACCAAATCCTCAATTCCCAAAATTCCGCCTATCATCACGCCGTCGTTGCTGATTTTCCTTCCCTGGCCACACTCCCCCACGATCTCCTAACGCCGATTAGACCGTGGCAACTGTAGGCCCAACTTCCAGCCACAGCGGGATCACATACAACAAATCCTCCCATCGGAACGAAATCTTAGTCGGAATGGTGCCATGACGCCAGACTTGCAATTGGACCATGCCGAGATCCGTCGAAAGCTCATCAACCTACACGAAACCACCACAACGGTCACCAATAGCCGTATACGCTGCCAGGCCTCCGAGATGAATGGGTAGGCCCAACACCGTCATCCACACAGGCACCTCCAACGGCGTTTGGTTGCCCTTATCACACAAAACTGTCAGTGACCACCATCGCAAACGAAGGTTGCGCCTGTCGACAACCCACCGACGTCACAACATAGTTTCAGCGTCTTGACGTGAAGGGAACACAAAGAGAAAGTCTTGTCCCCCTACTAGTCAGATCTCCACCTTGCGTGACGAACCCCACCATTGACCAACCCACTCTGTCATCATAGAAAACCCCATACCTTTTTCCCCCACCAGGCCCACTACGCTCACCAAAGCCCTATTCAGTATATCCAACCACTCCTCATCAGTCATCACCTGAACTAGAGTGTCCGAGACAACCAGAGTTTCCGCTGCTGTTCTTTTCACCTCTGATACCCTCGTCCTAACGCGAACCTTCGCAACCCAACTTTCACCTCTAGGAAAACCCTCAATAACCAACGCCACACTCTCCCAGCCATCCCCAAACTCAGAGACGGGAAGAAAAACCTGATGCCGACGACCTACAATAGTGACACAATCTGAAACGACTGGCCACTATCCTCCTCATCACGAACCTAGATCGCCACACTCCGACTCCTGCCATCCAAATGACCCAAGAAGGATTGGGTTCGGACGTTACTCGAGGCCAATCGCAACTTGGTAATAACCCAATACACCTCAAAGCTAACCAAAATAAATTCCCACCGAAGGCCTAAGCCACGTTCCACAATACCCAAACGCTGATGCCCCCTCCGATCCACTGCTTCCTCCTGGAACTCAAAGGACCGACCACCGAGGAAGAGGATTCGATGTCGTGGGCCAACCTCTGCGCTCATTAAAAACATCCCAGGTGAGTCTACACCATCTTACCGGAAATCGGCTCTATTTTTGGAAATAATAGAGGGCATTTTTTTGTAGTGCAAGTATTTGATTGTCTTTTGAGTTTCCATTCGTGTGATAATACATTATGTGTAACAATTTCTAGGCAACAAAAAAAGAATCAAACTTGAAATCAATGTTAATGGGCAAATCTAACTAAAATTAAACCCAAGGTTCATTAAAAAAAATTAACTGTACTATTTTTTTAAACAAAGATTACAACCAAATACTTATAGAATACATTTACCATAACTGAAAAATGAAAGAGAGAGAATGAAACTAAATTAAACATAATTAAGTAAAGAAACAGAATAGTTAAAAAGAGAATGAGAAAAACATAATTTATACTCCAAATGATATAAATATAATAGTTACATAGGGGAACTAAATTAAACAAAATAAAGATAGGTTTCCGAAAATCAGTACATGAAAATTGATTTTAAAAACCCATTCAGAAACCCATTTTAATAATTGTGATGGTTCATTTATCATTTTAATATTTTTGGAATCAAAACCATTCAGAAATATATTTAAATCTAACCCATTTTAAAAAATCATTACATAAAGATGGGTCTCTAAAATCTAAACCATTTCAAAAAATCGTACATGAAATTCACGGCTTTTCCTCGCCTCATACCCAACACCACCTTAACCTTAAACCAATCAATTGACCTGCCTACTAAAACAAAGAAAAGAAAAAGGGATTAGTTAGTTTGTATGCTTTATAGGTGATTGATAACATGTTGGTTATTAAGTGAGGATAGAGCAAAGTGAAAAATGTAAGGAATAAAAAATGCGAACATGATCTCTTGCTATTAGAAAGAGAAGGGAGGTTAACCAATGACCTGTACCTAAAAATAATCTCAAAACACATACAAAGTTTGAACTATCCATCATGGAAATATAATTCTAATTACTTTCACATAATTCAACATATCACTAAAACCGACATCGAAAAACTATTTGTAGTATGATATGTTTTTGTGCTCAAAACTTTGGTACAACAATTATGTTAAATAAACACACACAAAAATGTGGACAAAAGAACAATGCATATAACAACACACCTATAAAAAGAACACACATATAACAACATGCATGAGAAAGAGCAAGGCATGAATTGGAACTAATTAAAAGGAAGCTACCATCCCTTTGTTGAACCTCAAATATCCAAGTAGATCATTTTCAGAGAATTTTATTTTTTTAACACAAAAAATAAAATAAAACAAATAAATACAAAAGTGAATAGTTGAAACAAAAACGGATAAGCCATCAATCACCAAGAATTTGCCCACAACATTTAAGAGGGCATTTCACCAACATTAAGGGTTTAAAGTGAAACCACCTTCTTCTTCACTTATGAGATACCATTATGTATAATCATCCAATTAAAAGTATAAAAGCAGGCTTAAGCTACTTCAAGCATAAAGCAAGTTTATGTCATCACTTGTTACTCCACGATGACTAACTAATAACAAAGGTGGTCTGCTGAATTTATTTAGTTCCAAAACCAAATATTTGAAGAAAAAAAAAAAAGAAAAAAAAGAAAGCTTAAAACTGGCTTTTGTTGCTCTAGACCTCTTTATTGTTTTTTTTTTTTTTTACAAATTCTTTCTAGACCTCATTGAGCCAATCTTAGCATTGTTTATATTGTTTATAGTCTTACAAAATAACTGGCAAAGCTGAAAGTATAAATTTTTTTTTTTTTTTTATAATCACAACTTACAATCCTCACTCTGAAAGTAAAATAAAAAAATGAGAGGAGAAGAAGAAGAAAGAAGGAAAGAAACAAAGAAAAAAAAAAGAAAGGAAAGAATAGGCCCAGCTCCTGTAAAAAAAAAATATAAATAAATAAATAAATAAATAAAATAATTAACTCTAACCCATCCAATCAAAACTTTAATTTATTATAATCACATTTGTTTGTCACATATATTTTAAAATGAATATACAATTGTGCCTATGGTGTCTAAATTTTAAAATGAAAATTTTAATTGATCATAAGCACTGGTGTTATAGGGTGTGAAAAAAGTAATAGGCAAAGTTATTCTATTGAATCAACATAATCTAAATTTCTCTTCCACCCCTAAAATCACCTATATCAAGAAGAAAAATTCCAATAAAAAGAAACTCAATAAATAAACTTCTAGTTCCCCAAACGAAGATCAAAATTGTGAAGAAAAAAAAAAGGCTTACTTGTTCAATGAGTCGTTGTGCCATTGCTCTCCATTTCTTAAAACATTCACTAATAAACCCACACAAGACTTCCATTTATTGTATAACCTAAAATTTTCAAGTCTAATCAAAACAAAGTAAAACATCTTGTTTTTGAAAAACAATAAAATCAAACATAAAGGCATTCTAAACAATGCTAATTTTTAAAATTATAGTAAAAATTATCACAATGATTATCATCAAAATTGTATGAAATTCAAAAATTAAAATATAAGACCCAAATTATCACCATACAAAAAAAATAAATAAATCAAATGCTTGCTCTTCTTGGTTCTGAGCCTAGCTAATAATCCAAAAGAGAGCCAACATGTAAAATGAAGCCTAGCTAATAAAAATTTAAGATTCTTAATTTTCACAACATGTAAAATGAAGCCAAGTAGAACAATAGATAAGCAACAAATTATTGACAAATCCATCAATGGAAGGCAGACCAATTACCTAATCAACCATTGCAGCAAACAAAGCCATAAGAACTTTTTATGAGCTAATCAAACACTCCTTCAAGCCAAGGCATATGTACTAGAAGCAAAAGAAAGAATAGAAAATATAAGTAAGCATGCTCCATTATCCATTATCCAAAATCAACACCCTAAAAATTGCCCACTATTTGTTATTAAAAATAAGATCCAACTCCCACTATTTGATTCGCCAATTTGAATATACCTCTATTTTTGTTAACCTTACCAAATATCCAAGGCATGTATCATTCACTTTTTTTTCTTTTTTTGAGGGGGTGGGGGGGGGGAAGAAGGGAGATGTAGAATAAACTATCATAGATTCACTCACTATTTGGGGGAGGGGGAAATGTAGAATAAACTATAAGATAACTTTGATCAATTAGGACATCCACATTACCAGCACTAAGTGCATTCAAGCACTGTTAATAAAACTCTCTATAGGAAAGGTTGTTTAGTCTTTCACTTGGCCTGTCATGATAGATTTACTCACTATTTGAACAACAAAAAAGTGTAATTATATAAGCAGCTAGTTTAGCCAAAAGAAAATAAACTATTTTAATTGAGGCATTTTATAGAACATCCAAAATTTGACCATTAAAAACAACCGCCACAACTTTCTAGCAAAATTTGCAATTAGTTACTTTACCAAAACTAATGATCAAGAAGATAACCAACAATTTATATATAGCAAAACTGAATGCTTATGTGTCATGAAAATTTTATGGATGTTAGAAAAGTGAATCTGAAAGGGTCAGCTAAATGCAAGTAAAGAAATGATGTTTATTGCTAAGAAAGAAAAAATATACACAACATCATTGCAACTTAAGCATAAACTCAGAAAACCCACATAGAAAAAGTGCTAAAAAATAACAAAACACAGACCCAGAAGCAAAAATCAAGACAAGAATAATATTGGTAGTTGGATGATTCCCATTATCCAAAAGCAAGTTAAAAAATTGTTGGGATAATTCCCATTTCTCCACAAAATCAAACCGAAAACAAAAATATGGGAGAAGATACCATCAACTGGATTTGTTGTTGGGATGTTTGAACCAAAGAGAAATTGAGTTGAAGGATTCTCGGTCTGCCATGCACACTACAGGAGCTTGGAATCAACTTCGTTGTTGACTTCAAACTCTAGCAAAATAAAGCAGTAAATCAAGAAATCCCTAAGCCCTACCATTGCTATAAGATGAGGCTGAGGTAAGGAAGTGGTGAGACAGTTGTCACGACCCCAAACCGCCGTAGTAGTTTCGTGCCGTGATGGCCAGTAATCCGAGATTACCGAAGGCCAACTTTCAAAATTCACACAAAACAGAGTATAAATATATGGGGCTCACAAGTACAGAAGCGATACATACAAATCAGGTTAGTCCATATGAGCTGTGCATAAGTCAAATGAAATAGCAACCAACTACTTATGGGTTACAACTTAATTACAAATGAAGCAAAGTATAAATTACATCTTACATTTTAACAAAGGGCTTCACAAGCCGACACAAACAAAATGCACGAACTACAGGTCAAGGAACATAGTCTGCCAGATTGCCGACATCCTCGTTGCCGACATAACATATATACAAACACACATCTTGATCAAAAGGCTTCTCAAGCCGACGTGTACGAAATACAAATATTACAAGTCGAGAAGCATGATTTTCAAGACTGCCGACATAATTACAAGTCAAGCCGGCATGACAAAAATCCAAAACAAGCTCGCGAATCACATCTAGGCGTCACCGCCTTCTTGCTCATCACCTACATATATATAGAGAGGTTGAGCTTGGATACTCAGCGAATGGTATAAATAATAAAGGGGTTTGCATGAATAATAGCCGAAGTCCTTTCAAAACAATACAAGTCAAAACTTTATATAACAAGGGATGGACCTCGTCCATCTAACAAATCTTCAAAGCTTCAAGGGATGCTTACTAGCATCAGCATATTACAAATGATAACATTTCGGCAAACATATCCACGCGGTAAACCATCAATGGCAAAGCAAGACAAAGCAAAGGAGATATCTCAAACAAGGGTGCTACAAAAGTTTAGAGTCCTCTAGCACAAGGGACCTATGTTACAAAGGCCCGTAGCCCTTTAACACGAGAGTACTACGAAAGTTTAGAGTCCTCCAGCACAAGGGACTTTCAAAACAAGATGTGCTGCGAAAGTTTAGAGTCCTCCAGCACAAGGGACTTTCAAAACGAGATGTGCAGTTGCATTATAGTCCCCTGGCACTAAGGACTTTCCGAGAAGATCATCAAAACAAGATAATGCTTGATATACAAAATAGGGACAATTATTCATGCTTAACAAATACTTTCCAAACAGAGCAAAGCAAAGTCTTTATTAAAACATATAACATAGCTTTATTAAAAATACCACTCACATAGTTCTGCAAACGTCGGGGTCAAGACAAGTCTAAGTCCTACAAACACATGGCAAAGTCCATTGAATGCACTTCTCAAGACAAGTCTAGCATGCATGCAAATGACCTCGGCATTCTTCAAAGACTAAGTCAAATCAAATCGAAACACCGTTTCTTATTTCCGGAAAACATGCTGGGCAACTACCAGGTCTAGGCTGAGGTCCCACACCTCCTTGCCGAGGTGTGGCCCCGACGGCCACATTCAAAAGCGAAGTCAGGAAAATCTGGGTTTCCCTCTTGATAAACATGAAGAACATGAAGAACGTGAACATGAGGGAGATGAATGCAAAGATCAAAACTTGCTATTACGAAAGCTGAGATTTCATGCTATGAATCCAAAAACATGGACCTGGGTACCCATACTCAAGGATCTTATCAAAACAAACACAAAAACATGAGCCTTAATGTAAACTTTCGGATCAAACGAGGCTTTTCTTCAAGAACACATGAAAACCATTTTCTCTTTCCAAAACCAACTTTAAACCAATGCATGACGTGCTGAACAGGTTTGATCGTGCAATGCAGCTAGATGACCAAAAAGAACAACAAGAGTAGGTTAAGATTCTAACCTCAAAACTTGAATCTAACGGTTCAAGCTCCAACGATCAAGCTTGGAGGTTCTCTCTCTCTTGCTCAAACTTCTCCTTCTTCTTCCTAGAGTTTCTCTCTCTAAAAGGCAAGATTTGATACAAAATGATATGTTTCTCCCGACAGTCACTGACTTAATCCCTCTGCTGGGACACGTGGCACCGGCTGGTTGGCTCTACTCGAAAGGGTGACTGACTAATTAAACAATGCCATGACAAAGTGTATTCAACAAGCTAAACAACAAGAGCACTCCGGCAAGTAACGACATCGGCTAACGACAAGACTCCGATAAGCAAGTGGCAAGGACATCGGCTTAGAAGGACAACACTTGACTAAGCTGTGTCACACCTTGGCCTAGATGTGCCACACTTCGGTCTAGGTCATACCATTCCAGGAACAAAATCGCTAGTGCAAGGGTCAAGGATCTAGAACGCCTAGATATTAACATCTCGGCCTAGATGATGCACATCTCGGCCAATATGCCAGGGTGGAGGTGGAGGTCAACCGAAGGGATCCCGCGACAGTTCTAAGTGGAAAAGGTTTCAAAGGTGTCTAGGCTTAAGATGACCTCGGCAACACACCAGGCAAGAACAAAGCATGCAAGCAACATTCGAGCAAAACAAGACAAGGTTTGCAAATGCACATACCAAAACAAGATCATTCATAAATGCATGCAAGTATGACCAAGTTGAAATGAGGGCTGTTACAACAGTGGCAAAGAGAAAAGGGCAAGGCTGGAGCTGAGATATGAGAGAGAGAGAGAGAGAGATGAGATGAAATGAGGAGATTGAGAATGAGAGCTGCGTAGAATCTGTAGATTGGAGTTTCAAAGTTTGAAACACAATAGCCATATCAGGGTAGATGGTAAGGAGGGCCATTGGATCTGGAGTAAAAATAATCATAGCCTTTGATTCAATTTATATTTCTAACCCTTAGATTGAATCAATCTGATGGTCCACATTTTGACACATAGACAAATGTCTTGTTTTGTTATATAGATAAATCCTGAAAATATATGAGCAAAAAAACCAATTTAAGGGACAATTAGACATCAATTTTGATTTTGACAATAAGGGATTCCAAAACTTAGCACAAAGTTATTCCCAAAGTAACTCAAAATTTACCAACATATATTGTCTTAAGAAAGACATTTATTTTGTTACTAAGATTAGTCTGTGTGTTCACCACAAAAAAAAAAAAAAAAAAAAAGAGAGAGAGAGAAATTGATGTATATTTATCTTCCTTCTTCTTTTTTTTTTTTAATTTTTTCAATCCTCATTATGCACATTTTCTTTTTGGTTTAAATCTTCAACACATACTCCCAACAATCACCAAAATATGTAATGGCCAAGCCAACACTTTCTTATGGAGGGAAAAGAAATCTAGTGTACAGTGTATGAGTCATTCAAATAAGCCATTATATTAGGTTTCTCATAAGTCATACCAATCCATTCTATTTCATTCCACTACTTTAACATTCACCAAAACCACTTACAAAAAAAATGCAAAGACTACTACAACACCCTTTACTAAGGTCCATAAGAAAGAAAGAAAGAAAGAAAGAAAGAAAGAAAGATTAAGAAAAATAATCTAGTGGAAAAAGCAAATGAAAACAAAAAGTTTGAGCAATACTACTTATTTATTTATTTTAATCATGGTTTATTGCTCATTAGTCCCATTTTGCCTCCATGTTTTATGCAAATGGAAAGGGAGCTTTGTTTAAAACATAACTACAAAATGGGGGAAGGGAGAAATTTTTTATAAACCCAATAATCACCAAAGACCCAATAAATAACAAACCAAAAAATTTAACTTTTATCAAAATTATATGAGTAATGAAACAGATGTAATAAAGAAAAATTGTGTGAGAGGGTTTATACCTTTGATTATATCGAGAACCTAGAAATTGATGACCACCAGCAAAAAACACAATACAATATGAAAATAGCAAAAAGTAACAAACTAAAACTTGGGAGAAAACTAATGATTAGAGGGAGAAAGGAAATGACATATTTATCAAAACTTTAATGAAAAATATTATCAAAAAAAAAATTGATGAATTGCGTCAAAAATTGATGAACTGCAACAAGAGGAAATCAGATATTAGAAATTAATTTATAGAAATATAGCAATCAAAACAAAGGAAAGAAAATAATTAATCAAAGTACCATTACTGTTTGTAGACAGTGCAAAGGAAAATATACATGGATGTCCTTTATACATGGAGTAAATAAAAGAAAATAACGATATCTTAGGTGACTCTATCACGGCTCGAATCACTTTCATAGTTCATTATCATCAACGTGGACGTCCATACTCTACAGAGTATAGCATTTTCAAAATAAAAAAATCATTTTGTTACAAAGATGAATGGAGTCATTGACAACCAAAAAAAAAAAAAAAAAAACAACAACAACAACAACATCATTCAAGTGTAAAGCATTACCCAAATCAAATTGATTCATTAAAATTCCAATTCAATTGAAACACATGCATAACAAAACAAATGAGAAAAAATGTAATTGTTTGAGATTTAAACAACCAAAAAGGATAGAACTATTTTTGTAGAACTACATCTAATAAAAAGAATTGTTTCTATGTTGATAACAACAATAACCCAAAAAAAAAAAAAGAAGAAGAAGAAGAAGAAGAAAGGAAGAAAGAAAGAAAAACAAACAAACAAACCCAAATAAAATAGGGGGAAAAAGTGAGAGAGAAAGAGTTAGAGAGAGAGAGAGAGAGAAGGCAAAGATTTATTATCATATCAAAATCCAAAACCCAAATAAAAACCCTAGATTCTTACACCTTCTTCCAAAAAAAAAAAAATGACAGGGAGGATAGCTTTCTACCTTGGAGCTGTGTAGAGAGAGGAGGAGGCAGAGATTGAGGCGGATGGTAGAAATCACCCCCTCTCAGTGGGGCTATATTCTGTCGAAGCTATATTCTGGAAATCACCACCGAAAATTAAACTTCTAGAGAGAGAAAGCTTGGTGGGAAGAGGAAGATGTGTGGTGGGAAGAGGAAGAGGTGTGAGAGAGAATGAAGTTTCAAATTTTGAAATCAAAATCAAAGAGAGAGAAGATGTCTGTGTGAATTGATTCAATCCTGAGGGTGAGAATCTAAAAGCTAAGATATTCAATCGTAAGAGAGAGAAGATATCTGTGTAAAACAGATCTGAAGCATTGATATTCACCCAAATAATCTGAACCATTGAAATGTCCAAGTAGGACAAATGAGAGTAAAACATTTTCAACCATTAGATTGAATCAATCTAATGGTGCATATTTTGACAGATAAACAAAAGTCCTGTCAGGATTCAAAAACCCCATTTCCCTTGTTATATAGATAATGTGTGGAGTCCCAAAACCCTACGCAATTGCAGCCACCCCGGTAAACCTTTAGACATTTTCTCCAAAGGGTCTCAGTTGCCGTCGAAGTCTCTATATCTCGCTCTCATCTGGAATCCTCCAAGACGGATCTGCTGTTCTTTGCAACAAATTCGGTGAGCTGTCTCCTCAGATACTTAAAAGATTGTTTTTTTGTTTTTGTTTTAGTATTCCTTTTGATCTACACCGATCTTCTATTTTTTTTTTTTTTTTTGGGCCAAGTGGGGATGGGGGTTATATGAAAAAAAAATATTGATATTATATATATAAATATATATTTTGGTTTTTAGCATAAATGTTCTGCTATCTGATGTTTTCTGAAATTTTCTTGAGGTTTTTTGTGAGCTGTGAGAGTTTTTACATATTAGCTTTCGTAGATGTTACACCCAAGTTTCGAATACCATAGCGGCCGTTAGGTACCGTTTTAGAGAGAAATTGGTATAAAACCGTCTAATTCCGTCTCTACTAAGTTCTCAAATAGTGCTGGCCGGTACCAAACATACCGGTCGGTACTAAACAGTATTTTTGAATATCAGGTTTCGACTTTTTTTTTTTTTTTTTTTTTCAATTACCTATTACAACATATGTTTTTGTATATAACTTATAATTTAAGGCTTCTTTGCTACTTCTTTTTATCTTTTGTTATCCTGAAAAGTGTATTACTCTATAGGTGTGTTTGTTTAGACAGAGTGGATAAGGGAATTAAAATCCATCGAACTTGAATTCTGGGACTGTGAATCCCTGGACTATTTGGTTAGATTGGATGTGTATCCCATATTTGTTTTCTCATGGAATTAGATGTCTGAAAATGATTATTTTTAGTCAATCCAATGTTTGGTTGGACGGACTGGATAAGGATAAATGTTCAAAAGATTATTTTACCCTTTAAATTATAATTTATAATTTTTTATTTAATATATAATTTTTAATTTAACAACACTAAAAATTTATAATTTATAAATATTCAAATGACTATTTTACCCTTTTTCAACTATTTTCTAAGTAATAGTAATACTAAATCTGAGAGTAAAATTGACATTTCATAAATTACCCATGGTTTGTATCCCACCCCTCCCCCAAGACACAATAATCCCTCATATGAGGGATATGGAGTCCGGTTGGACTTCTAATCCCGCCCACAAAATTTCAACCAAACAATGGACTTCTCCATGCAATGGATATAAAGTCCAATCCCACCCTCTAATCCTTCCAAACAAACACCCCCAATGTTTAATTGTTTTATCTAATATCATTACAATAGGTGTAAAATATATATTTGTGTTTTGATAAATGTTTATATTCTGCACAAATTATTCAATGTGAGGTAATATTATATGTTTATAAAAAATATTACCTATTTGTAGCGATAAATCTTAAACGGTACCCAAAAATTTATCGATACATATCAATTATCAAAATGGTACATTTAGCAATACGATATTGTAGACGTCCCCGAACGCCCCGGGAGGGTTAAGTCCCGTTCTGTTCATATGGGGTCACTACAGCTCGGACTCTTAAATGTCACGGTTCTAAGTCTAAACCGAAGAGTCCAAATCCGGCAAATCGTTTTGAGAAACTGATTTTTTTTTGAAAAAGTAGTGCCAAACATGGACTGCTTTGCCAGATACAGAGTCGCCACCTAAATATTTTATTTTGGAAAATTTAGGAAACCCTGACTCGGTGCCAAAAGGCCACGTGTCCGTCATCACCAAAGTTGCCTCGGCTCGGGAACTTGGGTACGATTGGGGAAGGTCACTTCGTGAGCACCCCCGCTCGCCCGATCATAGACCGGCCTCTACTAACCATGATATCTAGTTTTGAAAACATTGCGAGTTCTTATTCCGGTTTATTAGCCTAGGTTAATATGTGATGCACACAGCATACAAATATAGACTGAGTTTCCTGAATTGGAACAAAACATTTCATGCTTGTTTTTGAAAATGGTTTGCTACCCGCAGGTAAGCTTTAAAACATTTGATGATTTATTCCAATTTAAGTAACCCAACCTTCACCCACAGGCATTCAGGCAGTTATATCACATAAGCACATAGCCTCATGGTAAGCATGCTATTCATGGCAGTCACTCACACGCATGCAAGGATGCTAAAGCATAAAGCTTACCGAGTACTCCAAGCCAAAATAGAAACTACATTAGAAACCATGCATGATCCTAAGTATACAGAAATGCCTAATGCAACACATGCAAAATGCAACTATAGCAGGCTCGGCTATTCTAAGATGGTGTATGAAATGTTACAGCTATCATGTATTCAACTTTGAAATTGAAAGTACAATGCAGTTAGTATGATGCGCCGAGCCCGGTGCATGCAATACAGATGAATGATGCAAACATGCTGTCATACTGTATGCTAATTTAAATATGCCCTAATCTAACCATCATAAGCGGATAAATAAAAAGGGAGAAAGACGTGGGGTTGGAAGACATACATCACACTCACGCACACTTATTACAGTTGTGCCCTCACTCGGAGGGTCCGAATAAATATACAGTCCAAATATTACAGAATCCTAAAATATTACAGTCCAAATAATGTACAAATTTCTAATTAATTAATGAATTAACTAAGAAAGCGGTAAAACTGGCATGCAAGCCAGGGACTGCCTTGCTTCTGATGGATGATGCATGCCCGGGTTGTCTTGCGCGGAAATCCACCGGAATGCCCCAATTAGCCTCTGTTTATGCCTGTTCTTGAAATGCGTGCCGAGCCCCGAAAAGTTACTAATTCTTCGTTTTGCTGCAACAGAGAGCAGGAAAGGGGCATAGCAATGTATTTGCACAGATATATGCATGTCTCGATCCTCGTGCCACCAATCACACATACCGAGGCATGATGGCCGAGGAGCCGAAATGCACAACTCAATATAGGATGAATGCACATGAAACTACAGCTAAAACCTAACTCCATCATGGATAATCCGGAGTGTCGGTGACTGGGGAATTGAGACATATTCCGTCACTCGGAGTACGAAATGTACCTCGTTTCCCGTGCCCGGGCTAACTCCTATTCCGGACACGATGCAATATGCATGATATGCATGAAATGGAACTAAGATACAATCCTAACATACACAATGCTATGGAATGACATGCCTCGAAATGCGTACACATGGGCGCGCAAATCGAGAAAATGACAGAATGTAATCTAAATGAGGCGCCTCGAAGTGCGTGCACACGGGCGCGCAAACCGAGAAAATACATGAATACAATGAAAATGAGACGCCTTGAAATGAGTGCACACGGGCACGCAAACCGAGGCGATGGCATACACAATGCAATGAAAATGAAATGCCTCGAAATGTGTGCACACGGGCACGCAAACCGAGGCAATGGTGAAATGCTATGAAAATGGGGTGCCTCAAAATGCGTGCACACGGGCACGCAAACCGAGGCGGTGGCAGAATGCGATGAAATGATATGAAAACATGATATGGACTTATACCAACATGAGTGAGCCTCAGCCACACTCACATAGGATGCCGTCGGAAAAAAAAGGGGTGCCTCGAAATGCGTGCACACGGGCACACAAACCGAGGCAATGACGGAATGCGATGAAATGACATGAAAACAATGATATGGGCTTATACCAACATGAGTGAGCCTCAGCCACACTCACATAGGATGCCGGTGGATGAAAATGGGGTGCCTCGAAATGCGTGCACACGGGCACGCAAACCGAGGCAATGACGGAATGCGATAAAATGACATGAAAACAATGATATGGGCTTATACCAACATGAGTGAGCCTCAGCCACACTCACATAAGATGCCGGTGGATGAAAATGGGGTGCCTCAAAATGCGTGCACACGGGCACGCAAACCGAGGCAATGACGGAATGCGATGAAATGATATGAAAACAATGATATGGGCTTATACCAACATGAGTGAGCCTCAGCCACACTCACATAGGATGCCGGTGGATGAAAATGGGGTGCCTCGAAATGCGTGCACACGGGCACGCAAACCGAGGCGGTGGCAGAATGCGATGAAATGATATGAAAACAATGATATGGGCTTATACCAACATGAGTGAGCCTCAGCCACACTCACATAGGATGCCGGTGGATGAAAATGGGGTGCCTCGAAATGCGTGCACACGGGCACGCAAACCGAGGCAATGACGGAATGCGATGAAATGACATGAAAACAATGATATGGGCTTATACCAACATGAGTGAGCCTCAGCCACACTCACATAGGATGCCGGTGGATGAAAATGGGGTGCCTCGAAATGCGTGCACACGGGCACGCAAATCGAGGCAATGACGGAATGCGATGAAATGACATGAAAACAATGATATGGGCTTATACCAACATGAGTGAGCCTCAGCCACACTCACATAGGATGCCGGTGGATGAAAATGGGGTGCCTCAAAATGCGTGCACACGGGCACGCAAACCGAGGCAATGACGGAATGCGATGAAATGACATGAAAACAATGATATGGGCTTATACCAACATGAGTGAGCCTCAGCCACACTCACATAGGATGCCGGTGGATGAAAATGGGGTGCCTCGAAATGCGTGCACACGGGCACGCAAACCGAGGCGGTGGCAGAATGCGATGAAATGATATGAAAACAATGATAGCAATCATTCTAATGGAATTTCAGCAGTAAAATGTGGGGGAAAACAGCCCCGAAATGAGGCGAATGACACCAAATGCATGGAATTGTCCCGAAATGCGAATTTAGGCACCCGAAATGGCCTATAGCTATACCAAACATGCACAATATGGACATGCAATGCAAAGACAGAAGCTATACAGTTCCAAAAAAGGCACTTTCACAGTTATAAACATGGCCAAACAGCAAGCATAGGTATGGCAAAAATAGCATGCAAGAATAGAGGCCAAGAGAGGGGTAATGAAGCAAGTGATATAAGCAAAACCCAAACTGAAAAATTTCCTTCTACAACACTGAAGAGGGACCAAAAATATGAATATTTACAGTATATGGCAGCCTCAAAATCAGTATACAAACATGATAGAAATGTGATGCAAAATAAGGCTCAAAAGTGGCTATAACATGAGGTATACAAAATAATCACCAAACAGCCAAAGACCCTTAATAAAACATGTAGAATGGACCAAAATAAGCACTTTTTAAGAACTGTAAAATGGCCAAAAACAAAAGCATGGTAGGCTAACTAAACATGCAAGAATGGGGAATAAAAGAGGGATATAACATGAAGTGACCTATGGAAGCCCCAAACCATGAAAGGACCTAAATGAAACATGAAGAATGGACCAAAATAAGCACCTTTTCAGAACTGTAAAATGGCCAAAAACAAAAGCATGGTAGGCTTCCATTGCATGCAAGAATGGGGAAGAAAAGAGGAGTATAAAGGTAGGTACAACATGGAAGTCCCAAATGGTGTTGAGCCATTCTTCAATGTTGAAGAGGGGCTCAAAATAAGCCTAATATCAGTTTACAACATGCTCGAAAATAAATTTCTCATGGGCCAAAAATAGCATGCAAGATTGTTACATATAAGAGGATCAATGAAGCAAGTGTGTCATGGAGGGCTCAAACAGGGTTGAGCCCTTAATGAAAAGTGAAGATGAGCTCAAAAGAGGGCCCTTTTCAGTTAGGGCCGGAGCTTGAAACAAAAAGCAAGTGAGGCTTACAAATGAATCAAGAAAAAGGGTCAAAGTGAAGAAAAGGTTACTCACCCTTGAAGACTCAAACTTTTGTTGCTTCTTGGATGAATTTACAGCTTCTTTGGCCTTTGAGAAACCTTCCTTGTTGCTGGAAATGAGGTGGTGGTGGTAGAGCTTGGTGGTGTAGAAGGAATGATGCTTAAGGACTTAAGGTTTTTCAAAGAATTGAGAAGGATGAAGATGGAGTTGTGTATGGAGGCTTGAAGGAGAATTTTTCTAACCCCAAAATACTACAAGGCTTGCTTGCTATATAGGCCAACAAGGGGGTGTAAAGGTGGGGGAAAAGGAGAGTAATATTCCCCCACGAAATATCCCCCAGATAAAGATCTTTTCTGGGGGATAAAGCCTCACAGCTGTAAAGGGAACAGTGCAAGGAATACGGCCGGCCTGGTACTTTTGTTGCAGGTGGCCGGCCGGCCACACCCCCTAGCCGGCCGGCTAGGGGTCAAAAGGTTCAATGAGATTTTCTGGCCGGCCACCAACTGATGGTGTTCTCCTATGTGTGTACAACACAACCATGTGGTTAAAAGTCCAAGAAAGTGGGTCCAAGGGGTTCAACATTAGCCCGGAAGGAGGGGGTCAAAAGGGTCAAGTTGAATTAATGGCCGGCCATGAACTTTTAGGGTCCTCTCATGTGTGTACATCACAAATATGTGGTTCAAAGTTCAAGAAAAAGGGTCCAAGGGGTTCAACATTAGCCCGGAAGGAGGGGGTCAAAAGGGTCAAGTTGAATTAATGGCCGGCCATGAACTTTTAGGGTCCTCTCATGTGTGTACATCACAAATATGTGGTTCAAAGTTCAAGAAAAAGGGTCCAAGGGGTTCAACATTAGCCCGGAAGTGCGAAAAACGGGCGCCGGAGGGCGTCGGAGGATGTATAACTGGTTGCTGCAACAATTGCTGGCCTCCCACCCTTCAGTGACCTCCCCGGTGATAAAACAGAGGTACTTGCCAAAAATGAACGAAAACCGTTGCAAAACGAATGCTCGGGGACCAAAACGCGCAGTTCGGGGTCCCGAAAATGGGCTGTTAAGCACCGAAAGTGGCGTTCGGCCACGAAGTGGGCTTCTCAGCCCCCAGTGTCCCTCAAAAGGGAGCAAATAAGATGTATGCCAAAAATCAGAGCAAATGGAGATGGTTAAGCGGTCCCGAACCGGGGTACATGGCCAACGATCCCGAAAAACCGAAAACCGAACTCCGAAATGGGCAAAATGGCCTGCGGCCACAAAATGTAGCCCACGGCCACTGAGAGATGGTCTACGGGACCTCTCCTTCCCCTCAGGAAAAGAAACAGAGAAAACCGAGTTTGGTTCGCAAACCGAGGCAAGGCACAGAAGAGGGTTCGGAAGTCCGGAGGCAGGGCTCACGGCCGCGACTCTAAAACTTCTGAACGAGCACATTATGCAACATCACCAAGCGCTCAATCGGTGACGTCTGAGTCTTAAGGTCGGTCAAAAATGGGGTGTCTACAGTTGCCCCTCTTTGACAGAACTCGGAAGTCACAAGTGACGGGAGTGAATGTCAAAGCCCAGAGACGACCCATTTTTGACAAGGCCGAAGACTTAGACAAACATACAAGATAAACAGAGATGTGCCCGCAGGCATGCCCGCAGGCAGGGGCAAAGTGCAAATGATATGCAAGAAGCCGAAGGTAACCCAATGATCATGCAAATGCAGCAAGCTGTAATGAAGCAAGTATTCGCAAATAGATGCAACAGTTTTAAGCAAGAATGCAAAGAAACAACGACATTTCATGCAGTTTAAGAATGCGGAGGATTATTCAATCTCCGCCACATCTCACACGGAGAAGATACAATACCTGCTCGATTCGTCTGGTCACACCAGCCTCAATTGAACCGTACATACAATATCGTGCCTACAAAAGAGAGAAATTGCAACAAGTACAATATGCTACCAACATATATTTAATGTGATTCCAAAGGTTCGACACACGCAGTGCCGGCAAGTGTATGCATCGCAATGCAAGAGTGGAACATGCGTGACAACGTATGCTCAAACATGGAGGTATGCCAATATCAAGAAATGTGCATGTTAATGCAGGTATGCTCATGAGAATGCAAGATAATGTGACACGAGCATGAATCAGGGTGTCCTTTTGTCATGAAACAACGAGTACGGAAACGCGTGTTTCGGCGAAGGTAACTCAATCGCGGCCTCCGATCCACTTCCCTGAAAGGTTACAACTCATTCAAAAGGGATACACTTTGATTTCGATGAGTGATGATGAGACATATGTCAGAACTTGAAGCCGAAGTCCCGGCGGAGCTATTTCGCGACCGGAAGTGTACTTTTCTTGAACTTTTTCAGGTCCCGGGAACTCCGATCTTCCTCAAAATTTGCAGAGAGCTAGGTGGGCATGTGAGGGACATGGCCGGCCGTTCATCTTCCCAAGGGGAGGTGGCCAACCGGTTTCCAATAAAGCTAATGGCTGGCCGGCCAGTTATCCAAAAAGTAGATAGCTGGCCGGCTAGCAATAGGGGCCGGCCGGCCATGTGCTTTATCCGGGGGTATTTTGGTCTTTTTCTCCCCCTTTTGCATGCTTCTTCAACCAAGACTTGAGGCCTATAAAAGGCAGCCGAGGCCCCCTTCCTTTCTTGCCTTCTACAACACTTTCCTCTCCAGATCTGAGTTTCACGCGCATTTTCCAACGCCCCGTGCAAATTGTTTTCGCAAAAACACTCAGTTTCAAGCACTTTGGAGCGATTAAATTCCGGCTTCGGAGCTTCTTTTTGCATTTTCGCCACTTGAGGTAAGTTTGTCTCAATATTTGGAAGATTTTCTCAGGAGTTGACTTTTGTTGACTTTTTATTTCCCGAGAGTTGACTTTTGTTGACTTTTTCCAATTCTGGCTCATTTTCGCTCATTTTTGCTCCCTTTTGCAGATTCTTTGAAAATGGCGGGCAATTCTCCCCACGGCGGAGGTTTTCCAGGTGCCAGAGATGATTTCGATCCCATGACCCTACCCCCGAGGTCCCGACCTTTTATTCCCGGGAGGTATCGTCCGCCAGCACATGTCCTCCCTCGTGCTGTCTTCCGTCACTTTACTAGCTTTGACGAGCGAGCACCCGTGGATCTGCTTCTCCGAGAGCCGGAGCATCACCTCTCTCACGAGGCCCGAGAGGTATTTACTTCATTTTCTGTATTTTTCTTGCATTTCGCACCTTTGCCATGCTTGAACACGCAGTTTAGCTTATGACATAGTACTTTGCTTGCATCTTGAACATGTAATTTCAACATTCGAATTTCTGAACACTCGGCTCATTAATTAATTGCGAACACACAGCCCACATTAGAACACACGGCTCAAACGCTGATTTGTCGAACACACAGCCCGAATTCGAAAGTGAACACACAGCCCACACTTTAAATTTTCTGAACACGCAGCCCAGATTAGATAGTGAACACGCAGCCCACACTAGTTGAAATTTGAACACGCAGCCCAAACTTTAAATTTTCTGAACACGCAGCCCAGATAGATAGATAGTGAACACGCAGCCCACAATTTAATTGAAAGTTGAACACGCAGCCCAAACTTCAAATTTTCTGAACACGCAGCCCAGATTAGATAGTGAACACGCAGCCCGCAATTTAACTGAAAGTTGAACACGCAGCCCAAACTTCAAATTTTCTGAACACGCAGCCCAGATAGATAGTGAACACGCAGCCCACAATTTAACTGAAAGTTGAACACGCAGCCCAAACTTCAAATTTTCTGAACACGCAGCCCAGATTAGATAGTGAACACGCAGCCCACAATTTAACTGAAAGTTGAACACGCAGCCCAAACTTCAAATTTTCTGAACACGCAGCCCAGATAGATAGTGAACACGCAGCCCACAGTTTAACTGAAAGTTGAACACGCAGCCCAAACTTCAAATTTTCTGAACACGCAGCCCAGATAGATAGTGAACACGCAGCCCACAATTTAACTGAAAGTTGAACACGCAGCCCAAACTTCAAATTTTCTGAACACGCAGCCCAGATAGATTTGCATGTAGCTTATTTCACTTTATCGGCATACAGCCCATTTCATCTCATTGGCACACAGCCCATTCATTTCATTGGCACACAGCCCATTTCATTTCATTGGCGTACAGCCCATTCATTTCATTATTGACAAATGTATTCAATCTGAATGCAGGTTGGCTCCCGCAGTGTGCGGGGGTATGGTTCCACCATCGCGCGGGACTGGTACGCCGAGCTCCCGGAGGCCGTCCGAGATTTGGTAGATTTGGCAGGATTCGGGCCTTTCTGCGTCGGGTTGTCACGTTGTCCTGCCAGGAGGACACTGATGGCAGCCTTGGTAGAGAGATGGTGGGACACCACCAACTCCTTTCATTTCTCTACTACCGGGGACATGACCATGACCCCTTTTGACTTCGCTGTATTGACCAGCCTTGACGTTGGAGGTTGGTCCATCCCCTACGATGAGGATATGGGCGAGTGGGAGGTCGCCTGGATGTATTTATTGGGGGCTCGCCCACCTGTTGACAGGGTCTCTGGGAGAGTCCGATACACTTGGTTCTCCTCCCATTTCCGGCGGGCGGAGATGGTGCCTGAGACTCCCGAGGAGACGGAGCAGTATGCCCGTGGTTTCCTTATGTTCCTCTTCGGGACTACCCTGTTTGCCGACAGAGGGAACACAGTTGGGCTATACCTGCTGAGCGCTCTGGTTGACCTATCACAGGTCCATCGTTATGACTGGGGTGGCGCCGGCCTGGCTACCCTTTACTTTTATATGAGCGCGACCTCCCGCGGGCGGGGCGATTTACTTGGCGGCTACTGGAGAGCCTGGGAGGTACTTCTCTGTCCTCTTGATTTACATTTCTGCTTTTCATTACTTGTACATTGCACACACAGCGCACTTTTACAGTCTGTATTTTGCTCTCAGCATTTCGTACTTACATTCTGCATTGCTTTTCTCAGCTATGGGTCTATGTATATTTCCCATCATTAGCCCCAGAGTTAGAGGTGGCGGGGATTCTCATGACCCCATACTCATTGGTGTTCGAGGGCCCGCACCGGCCGAGACCTCGAGAGACCCTCCTTAACCTGCGACAGTACTTTGACACTGTGCGACATTCAGAGGTACCTCAGAACTTTCAGTTCCTTTCATTTTCATCTTTGATTTGCCCTGTATATTCTCAATTTCTGATTGGTTTATGCATTTATCATCCGCAGATCACATGGCAGCCCTGGGTGTCCCTGGGTGATGGTCTCCGACTTCAGTATACTGGAGCGTCAGACATCTCCCAGTATAGGGTCCTGCTTGAAGGGCCGGTTAGCAGGGCATGGTTCCTGGGGGAACGCTTTCTGCGCCAGGTATGGGGGTATCTTTCTCAGGATCCTCCCGCAGTACCTCCAGCCAGTATGCGGACTGCTGACAGGCTCTCTTACTCGGAGGTAGTCAGCGCCATGCTGGGCAGTGATGCTTTACTATATGTTGAGGAGGGGGACTACGCCACTTACCGTCACATATACTTGATGCCTCCATTGACGGGAGCTCATATCCCGATGATGAGGCCTGCCGGTATGTCATCCTCGGGCCAGGCTCGGGCTCGGGCTGCAGACACCCCTTCTACCAGCAGGGCTGGTACATCTAGAGGTGGGAGTAAACCGGTTCCTCCGACTCCGTCGACTCATCCTCATCCCGGATGGCCAGATATGCCGACTGAGTTGATGGCGTGGCAGTATGCGGCTATCTCTCCGACTCCGATCCCGCTAGAGCCTCCGATGCCTAGTGATCGATACGCCATTGATCCGGACTCACCGCCGGTATGCTCCACTTTTTTTCATTCATCATTCAGATGTTTAGACACTCTTCTGTTCACTGATGACTATGAGCTCATTTTTGCAGCCATCGCGAGGGTACATGGAGGAGGTGGTTGGACTGGTGGCCACACTCGAAGGCATGGTCCTGCGTAGGGAGGCACAGTTGTCTGTCGCGGGCATTCAGGTACCCTTCAGTTTTCTGGCATTTATCATACTTCTGATGACATGCTGATTTCTACTGCATCGATAGACTATTTGTGTAGAGCACATCTGACACACACCCCACTTGTACACTGTATTTACATGCACCCACTTTATGTAGCCTTTGCTTGTATCTGCATCTGATGTATATATTTGGACTGATGTATTTGAATTGAACTCTTTGTTTTCAGATGCCTTCATGGTCCGGTCAGCCGCAGACCAGGCCACCTGGGCCTCCTTGGGGAGCTGGGCCATCTGGGCCTTTTCAGGGGGCGGGGCCATCTCAGCCTTCCCGAGGATCCGGGCCATCTAGGCCTTTTCGAGGAGCTCGAGGAGGGCCTGTCCGCAGACACAGGGCTCACATTGTGGAGGTGGAGCCTGATGAGGAGGAGGAGGATGCTAAGGAGGAGGAGGAGGCTACCGATCGTCAGTCAGAGACATCTGCTGAGGAGGGGGGCTCCGGTTTTGGCTCGGGGAATAGAGGCGAGGCTGAGGGGGATCCTGAGGATGACAGCTCCGACTCAGATGATGATGATGGTGCGGAGATTGTCCCGCAGAAGAGGATGAGGAGTGCTTCTCGTTCCCGCTCCCGAGGACTTTGATGCTGCTATTTCCTACTTTATTTTTCTTTTTGCTAGTAGTTTGTAGCACTTTGCACATTGTTAGGCAGTTTTATTTTTTGTAAAACTTGTACCTTTGTTCGTTGTAAAGCATGACGAAATGAAATAGCTTTTGAAAAGGTGTTTGTATTTTAAACTTTTAGCATCGTATCGCATCAATTTATTTTGCACAAAAATGAAATTGAATGGAAATGCGCGTTGTGTAATCACCAAGTCAGGTAGTGAACCGACGCAACAAACTAAGCAACACAACTTACTAAGATATAACAGAACCTTAGGAAGTTTACATCTCGATAAGCAAAATGCAACAACGCAAATAAACAAGATTTTAACAAAAATTGCTTAAATAGAGAGCAACGACTCAAAAACACAAAACACGTCCGCTCGACAAACAACTCGATAAGCAAAACAACAACTCGATAAACAAAACTCAACAACAACAAAGTGTACTTCTGACGATCTGGGCATCGGAACACATCCGAAACGGAGGGAGATGAAGGCCTTTGACTCTCCCGTTGCATGGAAATGCTTGGAACTTTCCCTCGAAGGGTAAAACAGGGCCAAGGGGATACATTGGAGCATTGCTGGCCATCCTTGGGAGCCGGCCGGCCATTTTTGTGGAGAAAGACAGCTGGCCGGCCATTTCTGCAAAAAGTAAATGGCTGGCCAGCCAGAAAAGGTGGCCGGCCGGCCACTCAATCCTGCAGCCACCAGATTTTTGACACGTGTCCCCGTGAATAGTGTCTTTCCTTCTATAAAAGCCTCAACTTCGGGAACATTCATTTCATCTTAGTTTTAGACAAAGATGGAGGCGTTTCTCGCAGAAAATATCACATCTTGGATCTCTTCTCTAGATGGCTCGGAAAAGCTGAATTTCCGGGGTTTCGGCTTGAATGCACTATTCACGCTGAGCCGTACTCCGCTACAGCTTCCTTTTCTCCATGCCGCGGCAAGGTTCTGGAATCCAGTGACGCATGTTTTTAGCTTTGGCGGCCAAGAGATGTGTCCCACTTTCGAAGATTTTCAGGTTTTGATGGAGTCTGAATGCTCTGAAGTGATCTTGCCCCAGCTCCGTTTTGGCCATGCTCAGGCTTTAGGGCGGATGTGTGGGCTCACGGCGCATGACGCTCGATCTCTGATCTGCAGTGGGGAACTAGACATCCTCGGCTTGATCCATCGTTTTTCCGACGCTGGTGACCGCAGCAACCATTATTGGCAGGGTTTCCGGCAACACGCCCTCTGCTTGTGTATGTTGTCTCACTTTCTGCTTTCCTCGGGCTTCGGCGGAGCTAGCATTCGCCTGATTGAAGTCGCCCAAGGTTTGAGAGAAGGAAAGAGCTGTATTGCCATGACCTTGGTTGAGACACTGATGGGCTTAGATTCTGTCTATCGCCGGGAGGCGACTAGGTTTGCTGGGAGTCCACTGCTGCTGCAGGTAATGTTTCCCACCCAACCTCACATATATATTTGCTCACATCACTCGACCCTCAGGCTCGGTTTTTCTCACAAAACCCTTGTCTTACTTTTCTCTCATCGTACATCTCTCTGTTCTTTATTCTCTCATTTTCCATCCCTCCCCTAGGTATGGTTAATGGACAAGTTGCAGGTTGTGGACTCTTGCCCGGCTTATTCAGCTCGAGGCTACTTCTTTCGGCAGCGCCTTGTCAATGCTCTTGACAAAAGGTGGTGGTTCGATTGGATGTGCAATTTGTCCGCAGACGGCATTGCTTGGCGTTGTCCTTGGCACAACCTCCCGGCAATGAGCTATAGTATGTCCCGGCTGATTGGGATCCAATTGATTGGTCTAACCCACTGCGTATTTTATTTTCCGTTCCGGTTCCTGCGTCAGTTTGGCCATGATCAGACCTGCCCACCGGAGGGAATTGAGTACCCAGCCGCTTTCCCGATCCGGGGTGTACAGCTTGCCCGATATGCTACGGCATGGAGGACTAGAGAGCTCCTGGCCCCTGCTTCAACTTTCAGTTGCACTTTGTCCGATGAGTGCTTGGATTGGCTTAATGAAGAGGCACAGGTTGGGCCTAGCTTGGCATCAGATGCTCCATCCAGCTCTGGGAGGGGACGCGGAGATACTTGATTCAACTATGCCCCAAATTTATTGCTTATTTAGCATTTTCAAGTTTTCTTTATGAATGTACTAAAAAAAAAGCAACCTCGATTGTAATGCAAGAGCAGGAGAACTCAGTTTTGAAATCAATGAAATTGAAAGTTATGGTACTGAAAATTTTCCGCTTTTGGTCCAAAAATGGTCTTAGTCGTAAAAAGATTAATTTGAGCAAAGTCAACTTTTATTAAAACTTTTCAAGACTATTTTCGATGTGGATCAGAACTGGACACACCGGAGATCTGTCACTGAAATGCACAACCCCAGATCTCTGCAACTGGAAAGTTGCCCCTAGTCTGAAGAACAATGCGGCACTCCATAGCAACAGAAAGTTGTCCCTAGTCTGAGTAACTTTGCACCGTCGCGGCAACGGAAAGTTGCCCCTAGTTTGAACAGCACTGTACCGAAGATCACGATAAATGCTGATGGATAAAGATGACTGAGACGATCAAAATGGACAGAGTTGATCGAGGAAAAGTTTATGGCTGAACTTCAAGGTGAAGTTGCCTACGTATCCCAAAGATGGGAATCAAGCCTTACGTAGTTCAGGCTGAGGTTCACTCGAGTATTTTCACTCTCCTTTTGTTCTCTAACTTTTGCCAAGGCCGCCCTTTGCGGGTTTTCAACCTTGCGAGCTCAGTTTTTATATTTTCTATTTTTTTGTGCTCTGAATTTTGCCTAGGTCGCCCTTTCGGGTTTTCGGCCTAGCGAGCCTCTCAAGGATAGTATTTCTTCAACTTGTCCATATTGATCGGTTGTGAGAACTCCAAGCCATCTAGATCCATCAGAACCACAGCTCCACCTGACCAGATAGCTTTGATGATGTAAGGACCAGTCCAATTGGGTTTGAACTTGCCCCTTGGGTCGTGGATGGGAGCTCGGTTGTCTTTGAGCACCAAATCTCCTTCTTTCAGATTCCTGGACTTAACCTTCTTGTTGAAAGCCCGGGCAATTCTGCGTTGATAGCCTTGGATGTGGTACAGTGCTTTCAGTCTTCTTTCATCAAAGAGCATGAGTTCTTCGAATCTGCTTTGCTGCCAATCTGCTTCGGCTATCTGGCATTCAGCCAACACTCGTAACGACGGAACCTCAATCTCGATGGGTAGAACAGCCTCCATTCCATAGACCAATGAATATGGAGTTGCTCCAGTAGAAGTTCTGATTGAAGTTCTGTAGCCCCACAGAGCAAATGGCAGCTTGTCTGGCCAATCCCGATAGGTTCCCACCATCTTCTGCAATATATGCTTGATATTCTTGTTGGCGGCCTCAACCGCTCCGTTGGTCTGCGGCCGGTATGTGGATGACTTATGGAAAGCCACATTGTATTTCTCCAACAAGTCTATCACTTCTTTCTTGAAGTGGGAACCATTATCTGAAATTATCTCGTTTGGCACCCCGTAGCGACAGATGATGTTGTTTCTAATGAACTTTCCAACATGCGACGCCTTTAACACCGCGTATGATTGGGCCTCGACCCACTTTGTGAAATAATCTATCGTTACCAGGATAAACTCATGCCCGTTTGACCCCTTCGGGGTAACAGCTCCGATTACATCAATTTCCCAGACTGAAAAAGGCCATGGCGAAGTCATGTTGTACAGTTTTGACGGCGGGATGTTCATGCGGTTTGCATGGATTTGACACTTGTGGCATCGCCGAACAAAACTAATGCAATCCTCCTCCATGGTTGACCAGTAGTAGCCCTGTCTGAGGATCTTTCTGGCCAGCATTACTCCATTCATGTGTGCACCGCACTCCCCCCCATGGATGGCTTCCATAAGGCGTTTTGACTCTTCAGCTTCTACACAGAGCTTATGCATTCCCAGATGACCCCTTTTGTACAGCTTTCCCCCGCAGATAACGAACTGAGCAGCCATTCTTCTGACAGCCCTCTTATCCTTGGCATTTGCCCCTAGTGGATATGTCTCCTTTTCCAAGAAGTTCCAGATGTCGTAATACCAGGGATTGCCGTCTTGAACCTCATCTATGGCGGAAATTGACTCGTATGCTGGCGTAAACTTTTGATCAATAATGACTGGACGCATCCGGACTCCGGACGAGATGTCTATCATAGAAGATAGAGTTGCTAATGAATCTGCAAACCTGTTGTTCTCTCTTACGAGGTGGGTGAAATTTAGCTTCTCAAACCGAGGAATTAACAAATCCAAGGTTTGGTGGTAGATTATCATCCTTTCCTCCTTGACTTTCCAATCTCCTTTCGCTTGAGACACAACAAGGTTCGAGTCCCCAATGACGTCCAACCGTCTTGCCCCTAGTTCCAGGGCTGCTTCCAGGCCAGCAATACATGCCTCATACTCTGCTTCGTTGTTGGAAACTTTGAACCGGAGCTTGAATGCTAAAGGAATACGGGAATCGTCAGGCGCTATCAGCAACACCCCTATCCCATATCCATACTGGTTTGACGCTCCGTCAAAGTACATCGTCCAGGTTTCATCTTCGACGTGCAGAATGGCTTCATCTGGGAATAGATACTCAAACGCTTCATCCCCCTCAACCGGGTGGTCGGCAAGGAACTCCGCTACCGCTCTGCCTTTTACTGACTTGCGCGTTACATACTTCAAATCAAATTCGGAGAGCAACAGCAGCCATCGAGCTAGCCTACCCGTAAGTGCTGGTTTCTCGAAGAGATATTTGATGGGATCCAAACGCGAAACCAACATTACAGAGTGGGCTAACAGGTAGTGCCGCAGCTTCCTGGTTGCCCATACCAAGGCCAAACAAGCCTTCTCCAGCGGTGTATAGCGGGTCTCGTAATCCAGCATCTTTTTGCTCAGATAGTATATGGCCCTTTCCACTTTGTCTTCTGACTCCTGCGCGAGCATGCAGCCCATGGTAGTCTCAGTTACCGAAAGGTACAATATCAACGGTCTCCCCGGCTCTGGTGGCGACAACACGGGTGGGTTCTGTAGATATTCTTTGATCTGCTCAAAAGCTGCTTGACATCGGTCGTCCCATTGGAATTTCTTTCCTTTCTTCAGGAGACCAAAAAGTGGTTCACAAGTCAAGGTTAATTTAGAAATAAACTGTCTTATGAATTGCACTTTACCCAGAAAGCCTCGCACCTCCTTTTCAGTCCTTGGTGGTGGCATTTCTAAGATGGCCTTAATTTTGGAAGGGTCGACCTCGATGCCCCTTTGTGTGATCAGAAACCCTAGCATCTTCCCTGTTGTAACACCAAACGTGCATTTCTGGGGATTCAGTCGCAGCCGAAACTCTTTGATCCTTTGAAAGAATTTTTGTAAGGCGGTGTAGTGGCCCTTTCTATCTTTGGACTTGACAATCATGTCGTCCACATACACCTCGACCTCCTTATGGATCATATCATGTAATATTGTAGTTGCTGCCCGTTGATACGTAGCTCCAGCATTTTTCAGCCCGAATGGCATCACTCTATAACAATATGTACCCCACGGGGTCGTGAACGCAGTCTTCTCCCGGTCTTCGGGTGCCATTACTATCTGATTATAGCCTGAGAAACCATCCATAAATGAAAGCAAGGCGTGTCCTGCCGTGAAATCCACTAATTCATCGATGTGCGGCAAGGGAAAGTCATCCTTCGGACTGGCCCTGTTCAAATCTCTGAAGTCTACACAGACCCGAATTCTGCCGTCCTTCTTTGGCACCGGAACTATGTTGGCCAACCAAGTTGGATATTCAGATACCAGCAGGAACCCTGCGTCAATTTGTTTGGTGACCTCTTCCTTAATTTTGAGGGCCCAGTCCGGGCGAATCCTTCTGAGTTTCTGTTTGACAGGGCAGGCCTCGGGATCAAGAGGGATCCGGTGCTGTACAATCTCAGGATCGATTCCAGGCATGTCTTCGTAGGACCACGCGAAAACATCTTTGAAATCTTTTAATAAAGCGACTAAGCGCTCGCGCTCCTCTGAAGACAACGTGGACCCGATCTGGACCAGCCGCGGGTCCTTCTCAGTACCAACATTCACAGTAGTGATTTCATCCATTAAAGGTTTAACAAATCTTTCCTGCTCTTGATCAATTAATCGTTGCAAAACTGGGGGAATTTCTCCCTCGTTTTCATCAAAATTTTGAAAATCCTGATTTAAGCAATAAATCAAAGGCACAGAAAAATACTCGGAAACCACATCCACATCATTCTCATTAAATACTTCCAAGCCGTCAGATTCCTCTGTTACAACAGACTCAAAAGAAAATGAAAAAGACGACCTAGACAGGACCGTGGCATCCGGGTTATCACCCCCAGGAATACCGGACTCAGACTCAGTCGAGCTGGAATCTGATTCCGACGCACAAGATTCGGTAGAATCAGATTCCGGCTCACTACCTAACCCGGAACTACTAGATAAAAAGCCTTCTTCATATTGCCAGATGAGAGAAGGTGCGATAGATGCATCCAAGATCGGCCCGCAGCTATTTCATCTCCAATCACAGAAACCGAAGAGTTATCCCCCAAGCGCTCTTGGCCGATCGGAGGATCTGATAGTAGACTCGCCAGTGCTACCCCCATTTCAAGCTCTGTGCTCTCAGAATCCACTGCTTCACACTGCTCAGCCTCAGTTGGTGGGTCTGTCTGCGCTTCGGCAACGTCATCCCCAGATAATTGTATATCGAAGAAGATTTCAAAACCAGGCACGCGCGTCCCCTCCGCGTTTAGCCATGGCTCCGGGAAGCCGCAGAACGGAAAATCTTCCCCCTCCCGGACAAAACGTCCGTTTAGGGTACCCCAGATGGGCCTGTGCATTAACTCAAATGGCTTCCCGGCCTTCTTTGCCCTGGCCCTTCCGGCCATTTCTTTTCCTTTCCTCACCCAATCCTCCTTGGTGGGCAGATAACCCAGTCCAAAGGCGTGAGGGTTGTGTGGTACTTCGGCCAACACTGAGACGCCCTTCCGGCCACTTCTTCCTAATCCCATCCCGGGGGTATGTTTTAGCTTGTTCATGAGGTAGATAGATTGTGCACTAACGTACATACCCTCATTCACAGCCATGACATTCTGCACCACTTGAGCCTCGGCCAAAGTGAACCCCGACAAAAACACATCCTCCGTGCCGTGCTCAATCTCCAAGACAGGTGTAGACACCTCCGGCGGCGGATGGATTGATGAATTCCCGAAAACGATCGCTACTCCTTTCCCGTGGGGGTACTTTAACATCTGATGTAGAGTGGAAGAGACTGCTTTGACCTGGTGCAACCACGGTCGCCCCAAAAGTAGGTTAAAGGTTGCGGGAACGTCCAAGATGTGAAATTCAATGCTGTGTTGTCCTGGACCAACCTTGGTTTGAATTTTAACAGTCCCCATCACTTCTCTGCTGGTATTGTCATATGCTCTGATCACTTGGGTAGTTGGGACGAAGTCCGCGGGTTTTAGCCCGATTGCATATGCCGTTCTGGTCGGGCAGACATTAATCGCAGACCCGGTATCAACAAGTACCACCGGTATCCACTTATCTCTACATTCCACAGAAATATAGAGAGGTTTGTTATGACTTGTGCCCTCAGGCGGTAGCTCCTTGTCCGAAAAGGTTAATGCCGGGGAACCTCCTCCCGGAAAAACCAGCCCAACCAGCTGTTCAGGCGTGGTGTTTATGGAGAGTTTGGACTTATCCATAGCAGATAGGACAGCTTCTCTATGTACTCGTGATGCCATTAGCAGTCCCCAGATGGAGATGTCTGCTTGTATCTTCTTTAACTGTTTCAGCACAGCCTCATCTTCAATCTGCTTCTCCTTCTGTCTCTCCGCTTCTCTATCCTTCCCGGATGCCTCGGGTTGGTCCAGGTGTGGGGGTTTGAAGTACCGCCCACTTCTTGTCATATGGTCCACTTCATCAAGATACCAAGTATCATCCGGCTGGCCACTTCCCCAGTCTTCATCGGTGTGGGCAAGACACAAGTCGTCATCTTCCCACCACATTCCGCTGGCAGCTAACAGACACCTGTCTGGCTCCGGTTTAGTTGCACTCGCAATATTCTCTGTCCATATGCTCGCAGCATTGTCTGTCTTCGTGCACACAGCACTTTCAGTCCCCTCAGGGCCCTTTGCCTTCCTGGCTCTCTCAGTAGCCTCAAACTTTTCTTGTTCCAGCTGCGTCAGTACAGCTGTTTGTTCAACAGTTCCCATCTCCATAATGCCCATGTCCCGAGCGGAATTCTTAACACCGGCGCTCTCCGGCGATACAACTTGGCTTTCGGCCATTCCGGCCACAAATGGTACTTCTGCCCCTGCCGAGCTCTGTTCTGGTTGGGCTTCCCCCACTGCATCCGGTTGATCTTCGAGCCATCCAGTGGCCTCCTCTGATCCCTCATAATCGTACCAGTTAATCGACGCATCCCCCAGTTCCTGGTCGTCAAGAAATTGCAGGTTGGCAAAGTCCTCCCCTGCGGCTGTCAAATCATCTGCCCATAGCCCAGATCCATCCCCCCGGATCATGCATAGCTCTCCTGTCTCTGGCAATTCTACGCTTAGCCCAATTCGGCTCATTGATAGGATGTGCTTGCTTGGATCATAGGCTCCCCCAGCAAAATTCTGCCCAGTCCCAGATTCAACAATCTCATTTTCTCCCAAAATCTGCCCTGCCCCGTCTTCGACGGTCACCACCATCGGTTCTGGTTGGGTTTTGGAGATGTCCACCATGCACAAGAAATTAGTGCAATCGGGGAGGAGCACCTCTGGCTTGGGTAGGTGGGTGGGCGTAATATAGATGCTAGGATCGTAAGATACGACCCCAGTCTGGATAAAATTAATTCTTTTGGGAGGAGGAGCTTGGTTATGCGGTGGGAGAGGGTTGGTGGTGACATTGGGTTTATCAGGAGGTGCGATCACCTGTTTGTCAATAAGATCTTGGATCTCATGACGCAATCTGTAACAACGGTCGGTGTCATGACCGTGTTGTTGGTGATACGCACAGTATTTTGACGGGTCGTAAGAGGGGGGGAGTGGATTCGGTAATGGCTTTGGTTCCAGGGGTTTTAAATGATTTTTTCTGATCAATATTCCCAGAACCTTGGTCAGAGGCATGTATAGTGGGGTAAAGGTTCTTTGGCCTCGCGGTTGGAATCTGTTGGCTTGTGTGTTGCTCCCGGACGCGCCGGAGAAGGGTGTGGCAGTCATGGGCCTTGGAGGGGGAGGGGGAGTGGTGGTGACCATACTAACTTCCGAGGCTCTCGTATTTGCAGCGCCACTCGGGCCCGCATTGTTGTTACGGTTGAAGGTCCTCCTCGGTTGTTCTCTATTGTGGTCAAACAGACCTTGTTTCATTGCGTCTTCGATTTGCACCCCCATATCATGTAAATCTGCGAAAGTAGGGAAGGGGACTACAATCATCCTCTGCATTAGCTTTGGGTGGAGATTGCGCACAATCATCCGGATTTGATCTTTGTCCATGGGCCTTAAAGTCATCATTGACGCCTTCGCCCTCCATCGGATCACAAAGTCCGAAAAAGATTCCTTGGGCTCTTGCCTTGTCGTTTCGAGATCACGAGTTGTGATCTCGATCTGAGTGTTGTATGAATATTGCGCGACAAAGGCCTCAGCCATTTCATCCCAATTCTTTTTCACTTCATCTTGTAATCTTGCGTACCAATGAGAGGCCACACCCGACAGGGTTCGGCCGAATAATGAGAGCTTCTGTGGTCGTGTTAGGCCCATTGGCCGCAAGACGTCTGCGAACAGTCGGATATGGACCATGGGGTCGCCGGACCCATCAAAACGGTCGATTTGTGGCATTTTGAACCTATCGGGGAGTGTTACGGCCTCCTCGGTATATCCATCTTCGATATCCGGCATAGCCTTGACCCCTTGGGATTTCTTGAAGAGCTTCTCCAGTTTGCTCAATTTCAGAGCTGTGTGATCAACCTCGACCTCGAATGGAGAGTCCGGGTGATTGAATGTATGGACCTTGGACAGTTGTGGTGGAAGCGGGGGCGGAGCTGGTCCCGTTGGAAGACTCGTGTCCTCTTGTAAATTTTGGACATGCGGCAGAGTATTCTGGGCATTTGGTGGGGTGTTCTGAACAGTAGGTGCCTGCTCAGGTAACGGAGCCCCTGCCGGAGGAGGAATTTGTTGTGAAGCAGACGCTGTATTCTGTTGTTGCAGTCTAGTGATTAATTCGGCCTGTTGGGCCATGATCGCAGCCTGCTGTTTGGAGAACTCCGTTTGACGGGCGGCATCATCATGCATCTGCCTCATGCTCTCCTGCATCTGGCGCATTAGAGCCTCCATCCCTGATGTATTCTGTTGATTCATCTGTCTAACTGGTATGTCTATTTCTACAGCAGTAATTGAGACCTCAGTCCTATAGTCCTCTGATGAAGTAACCCACTGCTCTGACAACCTCTGTTCTGACACACTGCGTCTTTTCGGCTTCCTTCTGGTAACAGGGGGTAGAGAATGGAACACTGGCTGTCCGTCGATTAGATCCTCAGATCGATGGAGTCGACGACCTCGTGTCCAAAGTGCTTGGGGAATGCCTGTTGGGTTGGAAGCAATTGTGCTAGAACTGACCTAGCAAAAGATAAATAAAGCGAAAAGGAAATAAATAAACAGATAAACGGGCAGCATAACAGCTTAAAATAAAATGCAAGACACACAGTCGGGCATAATCAACACACAGTCAGTAAGCTGAATAACACACTGTCCTCAAACACTGATTATTATCCCTGTATCACTGTCCTCTAAAACAGAATCTGATATCCGCAGATAACTAATTCTCAAATACTGGCTGATGCCCGCAGGCCTGATACCTAAACTCATGTACTGAACTGATGCCCGCAGGCCTGATGCTGAAACTCATGTACTGAACTGATGCCCGCAGGCCTGATACTTGAACTCATGTACTGAACTGATGCCCGCAGGCCTGATACTGACAATACTGAACTGATGCCCGCAGGCCTGATACCCAAACTTATATACTAATACATGCATTCCTGTAGAGACGCACTCTAAAGCACATAACAGATAAGTGAGAGCCAAAACACCCCTATGTTGGGGTAAGGTTTTCCTGTCCTATTTTGTCAGGAACTAGGGTTCCACTACGCACATGGTGGTTTCAAACAACCTATAAACGGGTAAGCAACCTGTCCTAATTTGGAATGGTCACTATGGATCCGAATATGCACTAGGTCGAATGGTCAAAAAGGGTGCCCCGGTAAAACCGGGGTTTGTGTTCCCATACTGGTAGAGCCCACAACCGGTCAGCCTTATGGTCATGCCTTGACAAGACAAGCCTCCGGCAAACCGTTCAGGAATAGCAGATGGCAAACACGGTGTCCTAGGCGCACCAATGCAAATGCAATGCAAAGAAACACACAAGCATAGTCAAAAACAGATATCAAGAGTTCGAGTCAACTTCTCTAAATCCCCAGCAAAGTCGCCAGAAACTGTAGACGTCCCCGAACGCCCCGGGAGGGTTAAGTCCCGTTCTGTTCATATGGGGTCACTACAGCTCGGACTCTTAAATGTCACGGTTCTAAGTCTGAACCGAAGAGTCCAAATCCGGCAAATCGTTTTGAGAAACTGATTTTTTTTTTGAAAAAGTAGTGCCAAACATGGACTGCTTTGCCAGATACAGAGTCGCCACCTAAATATTTTATTTTGGGAAATTTAGGAAACCCTGACTCGGTGCCAAAAGGCCACGTGTCCGTCATCACCAAAGTTGCCTCGGCTCGGGAACTTGGGTACGATTGGGGAAGGTCACTTCGTGAGCACCCCCGCTCGCCCGATCATAGACCGGCCTCTACTAACCATGATATCTAGTTTTGAAAACATTGCGAGTTCTTATTCCGGTTTATTAGCCTAGGTTAATATGTGATGCACACAGCATACAAATATAGACTGAGTTGCCTGAATTGGAACAAAACATTTCATGCTTGTTTTTGAAAATGGTTTGCTACCCGCAGGTAGGCTTTAAAACATTTGATGATTTATTCCAATTTAAGTAACCCAACCTTCACCCACAGGCATTCAGGCAGTTATATCACATAAGCACATAGCCTCATGGTAAGCATGCTATTCATGGCAGTCACTCACACGCATGCAAGGATGCTAAAGCATAAAGCTTACCGAGTACTCCAAGCCAAAATAGAAACTACATTAGAAACCATGCATGATCCTAAGTATACAGAAATGCCTAATGCAACACATGCAAAATGCAACTATAGCAGGCTCGGCTATTCTAAGATGGTGTATGAAATGTTACAGCTATCATGTATTCAACTTTGAAATTGAAAGTACAATGCAGTTAGTATGATGCGCCGAGCCCGGTGCATGCAATACAGATGAATGATGCAAACATGCTGTCATACTGTATGCTAATTTAAATATGCCCTAATCTAACCATCATAAGCGGATAAATAAAAAGGGAGAAAGACGTGGGGTTGGAAGACATACATCACACTCACGCACACTTATTACAGTTGTGCCCTCACTCGGAGGGTCCGAATAAATATACAGTCCAAATATTACAGAATCCTAAAATATTACAGTCCAAATAATGTACAAATTTCTAATTAATTAATGAATTAACTAAGAAAGCGGTAAAACTGGCATGCAAGCCAGGGACTGCCTTGCTTCTGATGGATGATGCATGCCCGGGTTGTCTTGCGCGGAAATCCACCGGAATGCCCCAATTAGCCTCTGTTTACGCCTGTTCTTGAAATGCGTGCCGAGCCCCGAAAAGTTACTGATTCTTCGTTTTGCTGCAACAGAGAGCAGGAAAGGGGCATAGCAATGTATTTGCACAGATATATGCATGTCTCGATCCTCGTGCCACCAATCACGCATACCGAGGCATGATGGCCGAGGAGCCGAAATGCACAACTCAATATAGGATGAATGCACATGAAACTACAGCTAAAACCTAACTCCATCATGGATAATCCGGAGTGTCGGTGATTGGGGAATTGAGACATATTCCGTCAGTCGGAGTACGAAATGTACCTCGTTTCCCGTGCCCGGGCTAACTCCTATTCCGGACACGATGCAATATGCATGATATGCATGAAATGCAACTAAGATACAATCCTAACATACACAATGCTATGGAATGACATGCCTCGAAATGCGTACACATGGGCGCGCAAACCGAGAAAATGACAGAATCTAATCTAAATGAGACGCCTCGAAGTGCGTGCACACGGGCGCGCAAACTGAGAAAATACATGAATGTAATGAAAATGAGACGCCTTGAAATACGTGCACACGGGCACGCAAACCGAGGCGATGGCATACACAATGCAATGAAAATGAAATGCCTCGAAATGCATGCACACAGGCACGCAAACCGAGGCAATGGCGAAATGCTATGAAAATGGGGTGCCTCGAAATGCGTGCACATGGCACGCAAACCGAGGCGGTGGCAGAATGCGATGAAATGATATGAAAACATGATATGGACTTATACCAACATGAGTGAGCCTCAGCCACACTCACATAGGATGCCGTCGGAAAAAAAAGGGGTGCCTCGAAATGCGTGCACACGGGCACGCAAACCGAGGCAATGACGGAATGTGATGAAATGACATGAAAACAATGATATGGGCTTATACCAACATGAGTGAGCCTCAGCCACACTCACATAGGATGCCGGTGGATGAAAATGGGGTGCCTCGAAATGCGTGCACACGGGCACGCAAACCGAGGCAATGGCGAAATGTGATGAAATGACATGAAAACAATGATATGGGCTTATACCAACATGAGTGAGCCTCAGCCACACTCACATAGGATGCCGGTGGATGAAAATGGGGTGCCTCGAAATGCGTGCACACGGGCACGCAAACCGAGGCGGTGGCAGAATGCGATGAAATGATATGAAAACAATGATATGGGCTTATACCAACATGAGTGAGCCTCAGCCACACTCACATAGGATGCCGGTGGATGAAAATGTGGTGCCTCGAAATGCGTGCACACGGGCACGCAAACCGAGGCAATGACGGAATGCGATGAAATGACATGAAAACAATGATATGGGCTTATACCAACATGAGTGAGCCTCAGCCACACTCACATAGGATGCCGGTGGATGAAAATGGGGTGCCTCAAAATACGTGCACACGGGCACGCAAACCGAGGCAATGACGGAATGCGATGAAATGACATGAAAACAATGATATGGGCTTATACCAACATGAGTGAGCCTCAGCCACACTCACATAGGATGCCGGTGGATGAAAATGGGGTGCCTCGAAATGCGTGCACACGGGCACGCAAACCGAGGCAATGACGGAATGCGATGAAATGACATGAAAACAATGATATGGGCTTATACCAACATGAGTGAGCCTCAGCCACACTCACATAGGATGTCGGTGGATGAAAATGGGGTGCCTCGAAATGCGTGCACACGGGCACGCAAACCGAGGCGGTGGCAGAATGCGATGAAATGATATGAAAACAATGATAGCAATCATTCTAATGGAATTTCAGCAGTAAAATGTGGGGGAAAACAGCCCTGAAATGAGGCGAATGACACCAAATGCATGGAATTGTCCCGAAATGCGAATTTAGGCACCCGAAATGGCCTATAGCTATACCAAACATGCACAATATGGACATGCAATGCAAAGACAGAAGCTAGACAGTCCCAAAAAAGGCACTTTCACAGTTATAAACATGGCCAAACAGCAAGCATAGGTATGGAAAAAATAGCATGCAAGAATAGAGGCCAAGAGAGGGGTAATGAAGCAAGTGATATAAGCAAAACCCAAACTGAAAAATTTCCTTCTACAACACTGAAGAGGGACCAAAAATATGAATATTTACAGTATATGGCAGCCTCAAAATCAGTATACAAACATGATAGAAATGTGATGCAAAATAAGGCTCAAAAGTGGCTATAACATGAGGTATACAAAATAATCACCAAACAGCCAAAGACCCTTAATAAAACATGTAGAATGGACCAAAATAAGCACTTTTTCAGAACTGTAAAATGGCCAAAAACAAAAGCATGGTAGGCTAACTAAACATGCAAGAATGGGGAATAAAAGAGGGATATAACATGAAGTGACCTATGGAAGCCCCAAACCATGAAAGGACCTAAATGAAACATGAAGAATGGACCAAAATAAGCACCTTTTCAGAACTGTAAAATGGCCAAAAACAAAAGCATGGTAGGCTTCCATTGCATGCAAGAATGGGGAAGAAAAGAGGAGTATAAAGGTAGGTACAACATGGAAGTCCCAAATGGTGTTGAGCCCTTCTTCAATGTTGAAGAGCGGCTCAAAATAAGCCTAATATAAGTTTACAACATGCTCGAAAATAAATTTCTCATGGGCCAAAAATAGCATGCAAGATTGTTACATATAAGAGGATCAATGAAGCAAGTGTGTCATGGAGGGCTCAAACAGGGTTGAGCCCTTAATGAAAAGTGAAGATGAGCTCAAAAGAGGGCCCTTTTCAGTTAGGGCCGGAGCTTGAAACAAAAAGCAAGTGAGGCTTACAAATGAATCAAGAAAAAGGGTCAAAGTGAAGAAAAGGTTACTCACCCTTGAAGACTCAAACTTTTGTTGCTTCTTGGATGAATTTGCAGCTTCTTTGGCCTTTGAGAAACCTTCCTTGTTGCTGGAAATGAGGTGGTGGTGGTAGAGCTTGGTGGTGTAGAAGGAATGATGCTTAAGGACTTAAGGTTTTTCAAAGAATTGAGAAGGATGAAGATGGAGTTGTGTATGGAGGCTTGAAGGAGAATTTTTCTAACCCCAAAATACTACAAGGCTTGCTTGCTATATAGGCCAACAAGGGGGTGTAAAGGTGGGGGAAAAGGAGAGTAATATTCCCCCACGAAATATCCCCCAGATAAAGATCTTTTCTGGGGGATAAAGCCTCACAGCTGTAAAGGGAACAGTGCAAGGAATACGGCCGGCCTGGTACTTTTGTTGCAGGTGGCCGGCCGGCCACACCCCCTAGCCGGCCGGCTAGGGGTCAAAAGGTTCAATGAGATTTTCTGGCCGGCCACCAACTGATGGTGTTCTCCTATGTGTGTACAACACAACCATGTGGTTAAAAGTCCAAGAAAGTGGGTCCAAGGGGTTCAACATTAGCCCGGAAGGAGGGGGTCAAAAGGGTCAAGTTGAATTAATGGCCGGCCATGAACTTTTAGGGTCCTCTCATGTGTGTACATCACAAATATGTGGTTCAAAGTTCAAGAAAAAGGGTCCAAGGGGTTCAACATTAGCCCGGAAGGAGGGGGTCAAAAGGGTCAAGTTGAATTAATGGCCGGCCATGAACTTTTAGGGTCCTCTCATGTGTGTACATCACAAATATGTGGTTCAAAGTTCAAGAAAAAGGGTCCAAGGGGTTCAACATTAGCCCGGAAGTGCGAAAAACGGGCGCCGGAGGGCGTCGGAGGATGTATAACTGGTTGCTGCAACAATTGCTGGCCTCCCACCCTTCAGTGACCTCCCCGGTGATAAAACAGAGGTACTTGCCAAAAATGAACGAAAACCGTTGCAAAACGAATGCTCGGGGACCAAAACGCGCAGTTCGGGGTCCCGAAAATGGGCTGTTAAGCACCGAAAGTGGCGTTCGGCCACGAAGTGGGCTTCTCAGCCCCCAGTGTCCCTCAAAAGGGAGCAAATAAGATGTATGCCAAAAATCAGAGCAAATGGAGATGGTTAAGCGGTCCCGAACCGGGGTACATGGCCAACGATCCCGAAAAATCGAAAATCGGACTCCGAAATGGGCAAAATGGCCTGCGGCCACAAAATGTAGCCCACGACCACTGAGAGATGGTCTACGGGACCTCTCCTTCCCCTCAGGAAAAGAAACAGAGAAAACCGAGTCTGGTTCGCAAACCGAGGCAAGGCACAGAAGAGGGTTCGGAAGTCCGGAGGCAGGGCTCACGGCCGCGACTCTAAAACTTCTGAACGAGCACATTATGCAACATCACCAAGCGCTCAATCGGTGACGTCTGAGTCTTAAGGTCGGTCAAAAATGGGGTGTCTACAGATATTCAGAACTTTAGTTACACCTTTTTCCATCCAATTTAGTTTGTTTGTATTAGGTTTTTGTTATTGGCAATCCCGTTTGACAAAACTCCTTTCAATTGTAATTTTATTCAACTTTTATTTCTGTGAGACTATGAGTTTTTAGATGCGAATCCAACCCAAATTGTGCCTTGCAAAGAAACTTGTGGAGTTAATCCTTGGTCCCATAAGTTTTCACTGACTGTAAAAATACTGAGAAGTTGCATTTCTTGCTCGAGCAACACTTTGGTGGCTCAAACGAAGACACTTGAGCGAGAGATCCTTCGCTCGAGCGACCTTCGTGGCCCAATTTTCTATAAATATGTGTTTCAATCAGATTTTAGGGTTACGGCTTCCAGATCTTCTTCTTGGGTATTAGGTTTTTAATATGGGGCTTCTTTGCTTGTTTCCTTTGATATGTGAGAGTTTAATCATGAATTAAGTGCATTATATCAAAGGGCTTGTTTAGTTTGGTTTATTAAAAAGAGAGAGAAAGAGTTGTTCTTCGGTGGATTCCATGGAATTTGGGCCTGAAGCTTTGGTGGATTCTGGAGTGGCTCATCGTCGCAGATTTGACATCGGTGTTGTGGATTCAATGTTGGGGAAGACAATAGGTGAAGACAGCGCTGGAAGAGGCACATAGGGGTCGGTTCGATTTGGGCGTGGATTCTCTAGGTAATTAAGAGTACACTTATGTAATTCCTTTATGTCTTCTTAGTGGATTGTTTTCTGGCTTTTGCCCGTGGTTTTTTATCACAATTGAAGGCACTCCAATTGTGGTTTTTCCACGTTAAAATCGTTGTGTTGATTTGTCTTGATTGTTTGATTGGGATTAGTATTTACTAGTTAAAATTGATACATAATCACAAATTAATATCTGGGGGATTTCTAGATTTTTCAGTTTTGATGGAGTTATTTTTTGAGAAATAATAAGAAATGTCTCTTTCTCTTGAGAAGTCTTTCTAAATTGGGATTATTAGACTCTTCTCAATAACTACATCCACTTTTAAAGTAAAAATTTTCTTCTAAAAGTCTTTTGTTAGAAACTTATTTACATATTGGTAAAAATATTAGTTAAAATGACAAATTTACCTCCACTAACCACCGAACAACCCACCACTTTACTGAGCTACAGAGTTTCCTTGTGTATGCAAGGGTGGCCATGGTAGAGGAGGAGAATAAACACAAAATTTATGGGAGCAAAAAAGCGGGTAGAAAATCTATTATTATGTTTGTCATGAGAGAAATATATGAATTGTAGAGAGAGAAAGTTGGTTTCCCAACTTGAACAGAGATTAACAAAAACAAGATATCCAATAAGGGAAGGATGTTGGTGGTTTCATCCACGGCGATGTGGCTTTGTCCACAACAATGTTGTCTATAGTGGCGTAATTAGAAATTTGATTCAGTAGTGTCATTTAGTTAGTTATTATTGATATCATTATTTTATATCAATTGAGCAGAGAGGGAAAAAACATAAAATGAGTCTTCATGTGAGGAAAAAAAATTTGTAAACATTTAAGAATCGCATGCTTAAAAAGAATAATAGCTCTTAACTAAGTTCTAATTTTTTTTTAAAAAAAAATAACTATATACAAATATTTTTTTATATATATGGAATGATGTGACTCCTTGTTATTTTTCAATCAAAACACCTATTATTGTTCTGATAATATCATCGACACATCGTTTTAGATGTATTTTTTGTATAAATTTTCTGTTTGTAAATCATTTTGACACCATCATGTTTTTTTTTTTTTTTACAATTTTAATGGTGTCAATTTACGAAAATCTCTCAAAATTTTACATATTGCTGTATATTCTATAAAAAAAAAATTCAGAGTTTACTAGTTGAATTGAACCCACTAAACAGTAATTAGCTCCGTCCATTGTTGTCTGTGGTGATTGCAGACCAAGACATCGACTGTCACCACAGGTATTGCAGGCGACGAGACCAAGACGACAAGTTGCAATGGGTGTTGTTGGGTTCTTCAGTGGTTACTGTAGGACAAAAATGTTATTTTGATGTATTTTTGATCAATCTATAAATAAATTCCTAACTAATGATTTTAGAATTAAATTTTAACTTTGATGGATTTACTTATATATAATTTATCATTTATTGAGTCTAATAACTCCTCCTAAATTTGGTAAGAAATGATGAGAAATCATGAAACTCTCTTATTTTTGACTATTTCATTTCTCATCAAAATGGTGAGATTGAGTGTCAAATAAGCTGATTGGTTATCAAATTTTTATATACCAAGTTTTCCATTTAAATGTAAATGAGGAAAAAAAATCTCTTGCATATCCCTTTGTCACATGCTTTACTTTCTTACACATCCAAAGATGACGATGAGAAAACACAATTCAAATTTTTTTCTTCTTCCAAATGAGAAAACACAATTTTTTTTTTTTTTTTTGCTCTCACCCCACAATCCAAATCGAGAGAAACCTAATCCCTATAATATAAATCTGCCTTGGTTGTATTTTGCATAGGCTTGTCGGGAGCTGAGCTGAGCTCTACAAAATCTGAAGGCGTATATATGCAGATCATAATTTATTTATTTTGTATGTATACATGTTATGATTGAAGGTCGCCCTTCTTTATGATATAGGAGAAAATGGAGGTACTTTTTATCACAGGATTGTAACAGATTGTAACAGTCCTTAAGTTTCTCTATTTTGAATTCATTTGAAACACTTGTACCTTAGAGTTAGGAAACAGTTTCAAATTATTCTACATTTTAGGATTTGAAACAAATGGTTGTTATCCGGTATGTGTATATATATGCTGCAAAATGTATATGAAAGCAAGGTTGATTTCCTCAATCTGATATGGTATCAGGAGCCTAAACCGATCCATTGCTCCATATTCTTCTTTTTTTTTCCTGTTCTTCAGCACTCATGACTACCGAGTCTGCCCCTGTAACCATCCTCAACACCAATGAAGCACACCAAACTCTCATCAGCATCAACGTTGCTGCTCAAGCCCCTCTCAAACTCACCTCTACCACTTACCTCTCCTGGAAACTGCAGTTCCAAACTCTCTTCATTGGCTATAACCTTCTTGGCTACATTGATGGCTCCAAACCATGTCCGCCAGCCACCATAACCCAAGCAAATACCATCATTCCTAATCCCAGTCACACTCTATGGAACCAACAGGACCAACTGATCCTCAACGCTATTATTGGCTCCATTTCACCCACCATTATTCCTTTCATAGCTCAAGCCCAAACCTTTAAACAAGCCTGGACAATTCTAGCCAACACCTATGCTAAACCCTCTCGAGGCTGCATCAAACAAATCAAAACCCACATCAAAAACACCACCAAAGGCTCCCTCAGCATCACTGAGTTTATGCAAACCATCAAAACTCGAGCCGATGACCTTGCTCTTCTTGGCGCTCCAATGGTTGAAGAAGAAATCACAGACAAAATCCTCGATGGCCTCGGTCATGAATACAAAGAATTAGTCCGAGCTGTCCAAGCTAAAGATACCTCTATCGCTTTTGAAGAACTTCATGAAAACCTCCTCAATTTTGAAGCCTCCCGTCACAGCATCCAACCTGAGCCACATCACTTTCCAGCCACTGCAAATCCCACATACAAAACCAACACCAGAAACTGGCGTCCTTCCCCACCACAACACACTACCACCACAAATTGGCATCCATCCCTCAACTCCACCAACCACCCCCCTGCTGCAACCACTACAAGACCCCATTCATCACAGGGCCCACGTCCTCCACCCAGGCCATACCTTGGTCACTGCCAAATTTGCCGGCTTCAGGGTTACGCTGCCAAACGGTATCCTTCATTTTGTCTTGTACCAGTTTAGTCTTTCCCCACCTCACGCTCTTCCCCACAAGGCACACCCTGGCAACCACAAGCTCATCTTGCCACTCAACCTTCCACCACACCATCATGGCTTTTGGATAGTGGTGCCTCACATCATGTCACATATGATCTCAACAACCTCTCATTGCATGCTCCCTACATTGGCACTGATGACATCATGATCGGCGATGGCTCCAATCTTGCCATCACCCACACTGGTTCCACCTCTCTCAAAACTCCTCACCAAAACTTTACATTAAACAATGTTCTGTGTGTTTTATCTATGAAAAAGAACCTAATCTCTATTTCACAATTTTGCACTTCTAACAATGTTTCCATTGAGTTCTTACCATCCACTTTTCTTGTGAAGGAACTTCACACCGGGGCCACACTGCTGCAGGGATAGACTAAAGATGGCATATATGAGTGGCCAACCTCCTCCCCTTTACTTGCTTTCTCCACAATCAAGACAACAACCATTGACTGGCACCATCGCTTAGGACATCCAGTTTTTCCAATTCTCAAGCATATTGTTTCTAGCAATCCCTTAGGCTTATCTTCGTCTTTATCTTCTAATTTTTCTTGTAATGCTTGTCTTTGCAATAAAAGCCACAAATTGTCTTTCTCCAATTCTACTATTGTCACTACTCAACCTCTTGAAGTCATATTCCTTGATATTTGGACCTTTCCCATTTACTCACATAATGGCTTTAAATATTATGTAATCTTCATTGATCATTTCAGTAAATATATTTGGTTTTACCCACTCAAAAACAAATCTGATGTCAAAGAAGTCTTCATACGATTCAAAGCCATTGTGGAAAAACACTTCACTTCCACCATCAAAACACTCTATTCAGACAACGGTGGTGAATACCTTTCCCTAGCTAATTTTTTTTCCACCTATGGTATATCACATCTCACCACTCCCTCTCACACACCTAAACACAATGGTTACTCTGAAAGACGGCACCTTCATATCGTCGAAACCGGTCTAGCTCTCCTTACTCATGCTTCTTTACCCCTCTCCTACTGGACCTATGCCTTTGCTACAACAATCTACCTTATCAATAGAATGCCCACTCCCACTTTAAATCTCTCCTCACCCTACCACAAAATCTTTCTGACAGCCCCCAACTACTCCAAATTAAGGGTCTTTGGTTGTTTATGCTACCCTTGGCTCAGACCTTACACCTCACACAAGCTTGAATCACGGTCCAAACCGTGTGTTTTCCTTGGATACTCTCTCACTCAAAGTGCATACTACTGTCTTGACCCTTCCACCTCAAAAATCTATGTCTCAAGACATGTCAAATTTGTTGAATCCCACTTTCCATACTCTTCACTGTCTGGACCGTCCTCTTGCCCTCTCCCCAACCTCATCGCCACTTGGATTCCTGCACTAATTCCAGTTCTCGCATCCTCTTCCCAGCCACCACTCAATACACCATCTGAGGTCATCGTCTCTCAGCAACCTCAAAGTGCAGCTCCAACACACAATCCAGTTCAGGTTCCATCTACTACCACAACCCAGACCACCCCCTCACCCTCACCTTCTTTCACACCCTCAACCGATCCACCACTACATATCCCACCATCGCCTCCTCCTAACCCACCTGAAATTCATCCCCTTCTAACTCACCCAATGACCACCCGAGCAAAGAACCCCATTCATAAACCCATCACTAAAATGAACCTTCATACCTAACTCTCCAAATCCGATGACCTTGAACCAACTACCGTGACCACTGCCCTTAAAGATCCACGATGGCGTACAGCCATGTCTGATGAGTGTGATGCTTTAGTTCAAAACGACACCTGGGAACTTGTCCCACCTGATTCTACCATGAATATAGTTGGGTACAAATGGATTTTTCGAATTAAATGTCACTCTGATGGCTCTGTTGACAAGTTCAAAGCCCGTTTGGTCGCAAAAGGATTTCATCAAAGACCCGGTGTCAATAATCTAGACACTTTCAGCCCTGTTGTAAAACCAACGACAGTCTGTGTTGTCCTCAGTCTTGCCGTATCTCGAGATTGGTCCTTACGTCAACTGGATGTTAACAACGCCTTTCTACAAGGCCACCTCTCCGAGAATGTCTACATGCAACAACCCACAGGTTTTGTTGATCAAGATCATCCATCTTATGTCTGTAAACTTCAAAAGGCCATCTATGGCCTCAAACAAGTACCGAGAGCCTGGTATCATGAACTTCGAACTTTCCTTCTTACCTCAGGCTTCGAAAATTCTCATGCAAATACTTCACTCTTTGTTCTCACTACTGCTGGTCATAGAATGTATATTCTTGTCTATGTGGATGACTTAATCATCACTGGAGACAACACTCAGATGATCAACTCATTTGTTGATGTTCTTGCTCATCGGTTTTCCATTAAGGATCTTGGCCAGCTCTCCTATTTTTTGGATGTGGAGGTCGTCCCAAATCAGCAAGGGATTTTATTATCTCAAAGGCGTTACCTTTTGGATATTCTAGCCAAAACTCATATGACTGATGCCAAACCTGTGCTCACTCTCATTCCAACTAATCCACCTTTGTTAAAATCAGGCTCTACTTTGTCTGATCCTATTGAGTACAAAACAGTTGTTGGCAGCCTTCAATATCTCTTGATTACCAGACCAGATCTTGCTTTTGCAATTAACAAGCTCTCCCAGTACATGCACACTCCAACAACCGATCATTGGAACTTTGTTAAACGTTTCTTACGCTATCTATATGGAACTATTAACGACGGCCTCCAACTACATCGCCCGATCCCCATTGAATTTACACACCTATGCAGACGCCGATTGGGCAGGTGACAAGAATGATTTTTCATCAACCAGTGCTTACGTTATCTATCTTGGTTGTAATCCAGTCTCCTGGAGTTCTAAGAAACAGAAAACTGTTGCACGATCTTCCACTGAAGCGGAATACCGGTCAGTCGCTAATGCAGCAACTGAGCTCAACTGGCTTTGTTATCTTCTCACTGATCTTGGTGTTCAACTACCTTGCTGTCCTGTTTTATATTGTGAGAATGTTGGTGCTACCCAACTCTGCTCCAATCCCGTGTTCCACTCTAGAATGAAACATGTGGCCATCGATTACCACTTCATCAGAGACCAAGTACAAAATGGATTCCTTCGGGTTGCTCATGTATCCTCAGTAGATCAACTTGCCGATGCCCTGACTAAACCTCTTCCCCGTATTCGTTTTCTTGATCTCAAATCCAAGATTGGACTTCTCTCCCGCGCTTCATCTTGAGGGGCATATCATAGGATTGTAACAGATTGTAACAGTCCTTAAGTTTCTCTATTTTGAATTCATTTGAAACACTTGTACCTTAGAGTTAGGAAATAGTTTCAAACTGTTCTACATTTTAGGATTTCAAACAAATGGTTGTTATCCAGTATGTGTATATATATGCTGCAAAATGTATATGAAAGCAAGGTTGATTTCCTCAATCTGATACTTTTATCCTTTAGTTAATTAAAATAATTTTAAGTTTTTTAAATTGTTTTTAAGTCATAGAGCCAGTTTGATAAAAAAATATATACATAATTTTTGTCATTTGGAGTAAAATGCAAAACTAATAGTAGTTTTTAGAAGCACCCGATTATATATAATAAAATTGTATAAGATCAACCTGTTGTTCTTGGATGCTTGATCTGTCTCTCTAAACCTTTTATCTACAAATTGTAGGGCTGAGCAAGGAATTCATATAATCCGTAATTTTTGAATTGTTTTTAAGTTATTGAGCCAGTTTGATAAAAAAAATATATATCTAATTTTTGTCATTTGGAGTAAAATGCAAAACTAATAGTAGTTTTTAGAAGCACCCGATTATATATAATAAAATTGTATAAGATCAACCTGTTGTTCTTGGATGCTTGATCTGTCTCTCTAAACCTTTTATCTACAAATTGTAGGGCTGAGCAAGGAATTCGTATAATCCGTAATTCAATTTGGCCCAATCCAGTTCAATAGGTTTGGATTGGTTTTTTGAATCTATGGTTCAGTTTCGAATTGGAAATTAAAAAATCCGTAGGCCACAGATTGGTTCCAAATTGAACCCCACGGTTCTGAATTGGAACCGATCCCAACCGTATAGAAATAGTCTATATTTATACTATATACCTTCCCACATAATATAATTTCTTGTTTCATATAAAAGCTAAAGTCTAACCTAATTCATTCACGCCACACTGTCTCTAACAATCTCATCTCTCTCTCGGTACTCTCGCTCTCTTCTCTTTCTTATCTCAAGACTGAGTTCTCTCTCTTGGTACTGTCTCTCACATTCTCATCCATCTCAGATCAGATCGGTGAGCTGCTTGTCTCTCTCTCGATGAGCTCTCTCTCTCTCTCTCTCTCTCTCTCTCTCTCTCTCTCTCTTTGTGACACTATTTTTGTTCCTTTATTCTCAAATACAATCAGCTTAGATCATCCATCTTATCTCAGATCATCCATCTCAGATTAGATCGGTAGCTGTAAGTAAGAGTTTTTATTTTTTATTTTTTTTCTGTTTTTATCTTAAATGGGTGTGTGTATATTTTTTTCTGTTTTTATTTTTTTCTGAAATAGTGATTTCTGTATATAAGGAAGAAACATTGTATCTTAAATGGGTGTGTGTATATTATATGATTTATTTTTTTCTTTGGTTTCTGTGGTGTGGATAAAAAAAAATTTCTTTGATTTCTGGTATGATTTCTATGGTATGGAGAGAAACGGTGTATATTTTTTCTTTGATTTCTGGTATGATTTATGTTCTCTAATAATATTAATCCTGTTTTTTTGATGTATTTGTTTTTCTTGTTTGATAGATGTCAAGTATTGGAGAGACAAATGATGTCATCGACCTCTTTTAGTCTTAGTTTGAGCCAGAGCAGGATCCTTAGCCTGAAACTCCTTTGGGTTCAAAGGTATGCCTCCCTTCTAAAACTAGTTTATCTCTATTTGTTTGCTTAGAAATTGTGGAAAGGGAAATGTCTACTACTGTTGAATTTGTTTGTTGTTGTCTACTACTGCTGCTGTTTGTTTGGTTGGAATTTTATTACATAAGATGACATTTTAGAGAATTGGTGATACTGTTTTAATGGGTTTTTGTTATTTTATATGTTGTTGTTTTTGTTAATTAGTTCACACATGATGTTGTTTGCTTTTGTTTGCTTTAAATGTTCTGCATATTTTTTTTTATTTATTTAATTATGTGAATCCGTGTTTAAACAAATTGGTTCAGATTGGTTCCACGATTTAAATGAATTGGATTGGTTCTGATTTCTCAGGAACCGTAGATAACGGATTGGTCCTGGTTTTACCCCAAATCAGACCAATCCAGACCATGCTCACCCCTAGCAAATTGTTATGTGCATGACACTTGAATCATTTTTATATTTTAAAAATAAGTGGGTTTGGGAAGGGTTGTGATGTGGTACAATTTCTAGAGAGAGATAAAGGAGAGATTGTCATGTAGTGGCATAAAGAAGAAAATTAGAGGAAAAAATAAAGGTAATTTTGACTTTTTGTGAAAATCATTAACGGATTTAGGCAGAGCACTTTAATCCAATCCACAATGGAGTTGTGTACATTTTAAATCTCAAGGGGTAAGTGTTTTAGGAACAATCCACGAGGGGATAAAAGCCCTGTTTGGTATAGCTTATTTTACTTATTTCAGCTTTTAGCTTAATTTAAGCTATTTTGGTGTGTTTGGTTCAGCTTAATAATACAGATTATAGGTTTTTTAAGTCAAAAATCAGTTTTTTCTTTGAGTGGGAGAGGAAAAGCTTTTTGGAACAGCTTAACCGAACAGTTGCAATTTAAGGGGCAAAATGACTTAAATGCCCCTCATAATTTCAAGTAATTACAAGTGTACCATATATATAAATCAAAAAAACTCTCATTTTTGTCTCTTCAACAAAGCTGTCTGGCGATTTCCAGCCATTTCGAGTGATTTTTGGCGAACATGAACCAGAGATCTCTCTCCCTCGCTCTCTCTCTCTCTCTGCTACATCCATGGCACCGAACCTAGGGTTTTTCATCATCAGGTTCAGAGGGTGGATCGCGATCGCCAGATCGTGGCAAATCGCGATTTTCGATGAACTCTCTCTCTCTCTGCTACATCCATGGTACCAAACATAGGATTTTTCGTCGTCGGGTTCAGAGGGTGGATCGCAATCGCGGCAGATCGCGTGGCAGATCGCGGTAGATCTCTTTTCTTATCTCTTCGCGATCGCCACGTCGCCGCTATACCTTCGTCGTCGTCGTCGTCGTCGTCGTCCTCCCAAGTCGCCGCTGTACCTTCGTCGTCGTCGCCCACTTCACGATCGCCACGTCGCTAATCAGATCTCTCTCTCTCTCTCTCTCTCGCGCCGATGAGAACTCTCTCCGATCAGATTTCAGTATTTTTTTAATAAAAAAATAATAATAATAATTAAGCCATTATTATTAATAATTTTAGTATTAATTATTAAAATTGATTACAAAAATTAATAATTTTAGTATTTTTAGTATTAATTATTTTAGTATTAATTTCAATATTTTTATATTAATTAGTACTAATTAACAATTTTAGTATTAATTGATTACAAAAAGTCATTAATTTCCACTAATTAATTTATAATGAAAAAATAAAAATAAGCCATTAATTGACACTAATTAATTTATAATGAAATAATTTTATCAAATGTATCAATTTTTATATTAATTGATACTAATTAATACTAATTGTAATGACAATTGTTATATTATTAATTGTAATGAAAAAAAATTAATTAAAAGAGAATTAATTGATGGTAATTAAGCCATTAATTGACACCTAATTCATTTATAATGAAAAAATGAAAAACATTATACTAATTGATACTATTTTTAATTTTAGTACACTAATCAAGCCATTAATTGACACTAATTAATTTGTAATGAAAAAATAAAAAAAATTATACTAATTGATACTATTATTAATTTTAGTATTAATTGATGGTAATTAAGCCATTAATTGACACCTAATTTATTTATGATGAAAAAATGAAAAAAAAAATTATACTAATTGATGCTATTATTAATTTTAGTATTAATTGATGGTAATTAAGCCATTAATTGACACCTAATTCATTTATAATGAAAAAATGAAAAAAAAAATTATACTAATTGATACTATTTTTAATTTTAGTATTAATTGATGCTAATTAAGCCATTAATTGACACTAATTAATTTGTAATGAAAAAATGAAAAAAAAAATATACTAATTGATACTGTTATTAATTTTAGTATTAATTTATGGTAATTAAGCCATTAATTGAGACCTAATTCATTTATACTAAAAAATGAAAAAAAATATATATTAACTTTTGTAATACTAATTATATTAATTTTTATTAATGAAATAATTTTTTTAAAATTAAAACTGAAAAAAATGACAAAATAATTATTTTTATATCATATAAGGGCAAAAGGGCAATTACACAGTAAAAAGTTATTTTACAGCTTATTAATCAAACACTACTCTGCTGCTTAAATCCATAATCCCACAGCTGCACCAAACAGGTTAACAGCTTATGTTCACAGCTATAAGTCATAATCTGTTAAGTTATAATCTATAATCATTTTTCCACAATTCTACCAAACGGGGCCAAAGTATAATTAACTCTAATAAAATTTACCCATATGAAGTTGTTCAAGTTTGGATTGATATAATGTTACTAGAATTCGAGCTTATTTGGTGCGGCTTCTAGCAAGCTGAAAGTTGATAATTAGAAGGAGAAACTTAAAACACCTTAATAATTAGTTTTTTCTTTTTTTTCCAGTTTATTTAAGTTATTTTGCCTAAAACATTGTAAGCAAAAGTTACATCAAACACTGGCAAAAATTTCCAAATCAAAAAAGCTATAAGTTGCTCTAGAAGCTGTACCAAATAACCCCCTTATACACCATTACCACGTTTTAAGTTGTTAGAGCAAATTACGTAAAAAATAAAAAATAAAAAATAAATTAAAAAAAAAGTATCAAATTTGTGTAGTTATTGCTAACTTGTGTTAAATTGTAATTTTTTTTCTTTTCTTTTTGGAACTGTTATTAGTGTGGTTGGACAAGCATCTGCCTAAAGGACCTAATTAGTAACTTGCTCGATGGAATTTTCATTTCCAATTTGTCTCGGTTGGAAATTGAACAAGCAGCAAGAACTAGTGCCCTATCTCGCAGATGGAGATACTTGTGGACATTCACTAGTAGTTTGATTCAAATTTTGCGATTGGTAGATAGTGGATCATGAAGACAAGTTATTTGGTCTTAAATGCAGGCAATTTGTTGATTGGGTTAATCATATCTTGAAGTTTCATCGTGGTACGATTATTGATGAATTCAGCATTCAATTTTGTTTGGATGATAAAATCTTTGAAAGTGATATTGATGGTTAGATCAACTTTGCCTTTCAAAAGAGAGTTAAAAGGCTCAAGTTCAACTTTAGATGTACCTGGACAAATGGGAATTGGAATTACCCTCTTGCTGCTCATATTCTTCATTATCACAGACTTGATTCGCTAACGAGCCTCTATCTCTGCCATGTAGATGTGACATGGGAAGTTTTGGAATACATTTTGTTTGTTTGCCCATTGCTTGAAGAGTTATGTATATTGCATTCACGATCTTTGGTAAATTTTGCAGTTTCTGGGCCTTCATTCAAGCTAAAGATCGAAGGTTGCTTCTGTTTGAGAAGTGTTGATATTTATGATGCAAATCTAATGTCGTTCAAATACAGTGGACTAAAGACCGACATTGCCTTTTAAAACACACCGGCATCTTGTTAAGGCATCTTTTGATGGGCCTTGTGCTCGCTATATTGTTAAGAACTTTATACAGGTTTCAAGCCATCTCCTACAACTAGAGACACTTGTATTGAACTTGAGTTGGGGACTTAAGGTTAGCATGTGATTCCATATGTTTGTAGGTGTCTCATTTATTTTTTTCTTTTATCATCTTTTTTTTTTTTTTTTTTTGAGGGGGGGGGGGGGGGGGGGGGGGTCTAAGTAATGTTAAGCTTATTAATATTTGTTGTCTTCACTTTTGGTTGAATTGTCTAGAAGCTGAGATGCTTCCCTAGACTTCCCAAGTTAAGGAATCTCAGGCAATTGGAATTGATGCTCAATCCTGGTGTCTCTGGGCTCCTTTGTGCATACCTGCTAAGGGCGTCTCCTTTATTGAGGATACTTAAAATTGAGGTGAATATGCTTACTTTACACCTATAGAAAATAGGTACACATTCAACCCTTCTGTTTTTTCTTCCTAATTTGCCTATATCATCAACAATGTATATGATTGAACTGTGATAACTATAGGCACCATCTTTGGATCTCATTAGAAATAGATCTTTGTGGAGGTAAATCTTCTCATCTCTTGTTACTCTCTCTTTCGATATATATATATACATATGTTTACACAAAGGAATATTCAGTGAAATTTCATCGAATTTTAGTCACCGAAATTTTACTGTCCAAGGATAGCAAACTGTGAAAATTTTGACAATTTTTTTCTTTAGAATTTGATTTTCATTATAGGTCTTGTTTTATATTTTTATGAAAAACAAAGATTTACATAAAAAGTTATTAAAATTTTTAGGGAAAATTACAAAAAAAACCCAAGGGTTTGGCGTGTTTTTCACATTAAACCCCAATATTTTAATTTTGACAAGTTAAACCATGAATTTTTAACCGTGTCCTAGTCTTGACCCTCCGTCGGTTTCCGTTTGTTTCTATTAACTTTTTACACTTATTTGATACATACGTCACTTTTTGATTCGTCCATAATTATTAATATTATTTTATTCCAAAATTATTCCAACACTTTCTCTCTTCTCAACCTCTCTTCTCTTCCCACCTTGTCTTCTCAACCACTAGAGTCCTATGAGGGCCTTTTTGTCCAAAAAATATAGCATACTATAGGGAGTTATTAGGGGATAGGTAATTTCTCAAAAATATCTTAGAGATATGAATCTATGTAATTTAAATGTATCAAGGGTGGCACCCTGCCATCCCCTTTTCAATCCATCCCTGGTATGTTGCCCATGTTGGTTGTATACGGGCATTGGGAGGGAGGGTTTGGAATGGGTCCTAGTTCATCCAAAAAGTACCCACTCTTATTCACCCAAAAAAATACCCACTCTTACCCGAGTTTTGGCTTTGCCCCTGGTTGGCATTACAATAAATTAAGATTTTGGAGACAAATTTTGGGATGAAATCACAATTTAGGACGAAATATCTTAGTTGTTAAAAGTGTCGTTATATTTTTAGCGACGAAATTGGACATTGAATAATGAATTACTATCTTTTTGGGACAATTTTGGTCTAATCTTTGCACAAAAATATTGTCCTTAAAAGTGCATTTATTAGTGAGATTTTTAAAATTTTGTTGCTAATTTTTTTTTTGGACTTTTTGGAATGGTGTTTTCATGATGACCCACATAACAGCTGAAATTGGTCTCTTAGTGTTTTTTGCTACAAAATTTTTATTATTGGAGAGGAAAAAATTTGATTCCTAAAACCCTTAGGAATTGCTATTATACATTTGGGTGGGTGTAGACCCATGCTTGGCTCGAGCATATGTTGTTTGGAACTTTATTTGGATTATATTTTCTCTTTTGCAGTTTTGGGACTTCAAGTACTCCACAAAAGAAACGAAGATACGAAGATCTAAACATCTACATAAAAGCCTCAAGGTGCTTGAATTGAATGGATTTGTTGGATGCAAAGCTGATCTGCAGATTGCCTCATACATACTCGGCAGTACTGTGTCACTTCAGGAGATAATCATTGATCCCAGCCATCCAAATAAATGGGCACCTGAAGATCCTGACAAGCAACAATTGGCTAGAACTCGTGCCAGGCAACACCTGGAAACAAGATTACCTTTTGGTATACAATTGGTGTTGAGATAACGGTTTATGAACTTCTTGGCTTGTATCTACTTGTCTACTGGGTCTTCAAGGATACAGGTTTTTATTTTATTTTTTGGGGCACAATCTGCTAGTAGTGAGAAAACTAATATTAGTTATTACGAATATTATTTAAATCGGTGTTCAATCTGAACTTTGAATTTGAGATGAAGGTTATTTACAATAAGGTGTGGTGCTATTATTATTATTTGGCTGGGGGATTATTTGATTTTTATTTTATTGTAATTATTATAATTATTTTCCTCCTCGTGGCAAGAAATTTGGCTGCAATTTTAGCAATAATATTGCTATGTAATGCTAATACAAGCTATTGATCACTGCTTGTCTAGGAAGTACCTTATCGTGCTCCATTTTCAATGAAGCTTGGGGCATCATCCAATGTTTCTAACATTTATCATGTATGCAGTTGGCAAATGGGTGGGTTTAGTTGGGTCAATATGGATTATGCAATAAAAGAATTTAATAAAATTAACCGTCCAAGATAACATACATACATAGTAAAATTTCATTATGTAAATGTTAGCTTGGACAGGAAAATTTCGTTATCAACATCTCTAGTCACTAACGTCATGTTTGATTCACAAGATTAATAGTGAAATATTAATAATCCTATTAAATTAGTGTGGTATTCACTATCCGATTGGATTAATATCCATTGGATTAATAATCTCACCCATACCCCATTACTAATAATCCTACAAATTTGTTGGATTAATTATCCGTTGGATTAATAATCCTAAACCAAAATGTTAAAACAAACATAGGATAATTGGGCCTACAGATTAATAATCCCAATTCCATGCTCTAATCCACCCAATCAAACATGTCCTAAAGGATCACAACACTTCTCATTTTTCATATCAAATTTGTTATGATTTTAAATATAAAAAGCAAATAAACAAGACTCAAAATTAATATAAAAAAAAATTCAACTTGCTCAAAAAATCATGAAATTGATTCTAAATGTTTATAAATATAAAAACATTTTTTTTTTAAATTCAATTCCATTGCGTAGATAAAAAAATAAAAAAATTCTCCCTACAATGAAATTTTACTCTTATTTTACTGCAAAACGGAATATGGAAAAACCCTTTTGCGGGAGTAAAATAGGACACACACACGCACACACTCCTTTTATTTGTTGTAAGGATTATGGAGACTATATGACTTTTTATGATGTCCAAAGATCGTCACAAGAAAATTAAGAGAGACAATGTTGAAAACAAGGGACCACATTAACAATGACGATGGTGAGGGATAAGGATTACATTGGACGCCTGCATAATCTCTTTACCGGATCTAGAGGTAGTTTAAACGCTAACTTTAAGTCCATGTTGCAACAGAAATCTTTTATGAAGACACTTATATATTAAAAACAATTTAGTTGTCCTTTTACCACTAAAAATTATATTGAGGGATTTGTGGTTAAAGTTAATACTTTTTGTTGTTTTTATTATACATTGATGACCTGTAAAATAGGTTAACTGACAGATAAACATATTAAAATAATAAATAAATAATATTATATAACCATAAACATTCGTAACACAACTCACGAAAATGCATAATCTCGAAAGAAAAAAAAGCATGACCTACAACTAAAATGAGTAACCTCTCCACAAAAATTCATATCGTTGCCACAAAAATGCGTAATTTAACCACAAATTGCATAACAAAAATCATAAAAATTATGGAAACTATAAAATGTTGTAACGTAACCACAAAGTTACATAACATCACCCACAAAAGCGCATAACTTAACTACAAATTGGTGTGGCGAAAAGCATAAAAATTTTGAGAACTACAAAAATGTCATAATCTATCTACAAAGTTACGCAACCTCATTCACAAAAAATGAATAACCTAACCACAAATTAGTGTAACGAAATCTATAAGACTTTTGGTAACCACAAAATGTCGTAACCTAACTACAAACTTATGTAACATCAACCATAAAAACGTGTAATCTAATCACACATTGGCATAACGAAAAGCATAAAAATTTTGAGAATCACAAAATGTTGTAACCTAACCACAAAATTACATAATGTTACCCACAAAAATGTGTAACCTAACCATAAATTGGCCTAACGAAACTATATAACTTCTGACAACCACAAAATATTGTAACACAACCATAAAGTTACATAATGTTACCCACAAAAACGCATAACCTAACCATAAATTGACATAACGAAAACTATAAAGCTTTTGGCAATCACAAAATGTCGTAACCGAACCACCTATGAAGCACGGACACGGACACGAAACACGGCAATTTCCAAAATTTGGAGACACGGACATGGCCGGGACACGACGATTGTTTTTTATTTTTATATATTTTTATTTGTTATGTAAATTCATATTACATTCATCTTAAATCAAAATTACCAAACACAAACATAGTAACATTAATTCAATAAATATAACCACTACATTTAAACAAATTAATAGATCATCCATTCAGAAAAAGTCATAATAAACTATAATAAGAACTAAGATAAGAAGGGGAAACATTCAACATCCAACAATATTCTTTACAAAAACACTAAATAAGAGAGGCAAAAGAAGAAGAAGAAGAAAAAAAAAAAGTGAGCCGCGCCATGTCCCCTAAATTCATTAAATTAAAGGGACACCCCATTTGGCGTGTCTCGTACGTGTCCTTGGCGTGTCTGCGTGTCGGACATCGCCACCAATTTTGGAGTGTCCATGCTTCATAGGTAACCACAAAGATACATAACATCGGCCACAAAAATGCATAACTTAGATACATATTGACTTAACAAAAAGCATAAAAATTCTGAGAATCAAAAAATGTCATAACCTAACCATAAAGATACGTAGCGTCACCCACTAAAATATGTCACCTAACCACAAATTGGCATAACGAAAAGCATAAAATTTTTGAGAACCACAAAATGGTATGTAATGTCACCCACCAACTTACTAACATCCTACTATTTGTATTTAACACTAACATTATACGTATAATTATTACAAAATGCCGTTTTGATACTCCTTCATATACCACAACTAGGCACATATCTACACTGTTTATCTCTGCTTATTGTTTATCATTACCTATATTAATTATTGTTAATAGGCTTTTCCCAATTACTTTGTCCAGCACAATCTGTTCCATTTTTTTCTTCTTGAAGGCCCCTTACATTTATGCATAGAGTCATATTTTGAAGGCCAATTTTTATTTTGATGAAACTTAGGTTAGAAACTGATTAAGTCAACAACAATTTTGGCAAAACTTTAAAAATAAATGGAAGAAAAGCTATTGATTAATGGTTTCATGCAGTTGAAATGATGAGACCAGATATGTAAAGGCATGCACACATTTGGGCATGCTTCTCTTTATCAACATTTAATGGACGGATGAACTTATTCAAAATGCTAAAAATAAAAAAAAAATAAAAAACAAAACTAATAATAAAAAGTTGGCAAAAAAATTTCATGATAAAATTCAGAAATCATTCAAAATAGAAAGTAGTTTGGATACGTTTTTGTATTCCCAAATTTGAGAATAAATGCTGCAAATAGACTTTTTGTTTTTCATTCTCAATTCCAATTGACATGACATAAACTAGGCATATTTGGAAGAGGTAGGTGCACATTCTCTTAATGAGGAAATCATAACATCTACTATATAAGTAGATTGTTCAGTGAAATTGATCACATAGTCCAATAAAGGCCTCAAATTTATATTGCCAGGGCTACAAATGGAAGAGCTCAAATCGTTTCGATGTACATACAAAAGAATAGGAATCAAAACCTGACATGTTGATATCAAGAGGATGAACTTTAGAGCTTTCATTTCATTCTTCCTCAGAAGGTGATGAAGGAACTCTTAGAGCCTTCTTATGGACTAGTTCCAATCTTAGATAGTTAGGAGCAAAAATTCAACAGAAGGTTGTATCTGCTCCATGCAAAGGGGGTCAGGGTATAAAAGGCCCTTAAATACTAACAGTTTGTGGAGGATGCCTATACCAACCTACTCTTCATGGACCATAAGGGAAATCTTCAAATTTGGAGCTTTAAGGTTGCAATTTATCAGATATATTATTGGAAATGGTCAATCCACTTTGGTATGGAGTGATAATTGGTATCCTATGTGTTGATGAAAGTAGTATTTAATTTGGGGAGTTCCTTAAAGCTAAAAGTTTAAGAGACATAATCCATGAAGGAGCATGGAAGTGGTCAAGGCAAAGGCCCAGAAACATTCAAAAGATTATAGCTAATAAGCCCCAAGTCAATCTTCCGTATGACTACTAGACTTGATCATATTAAAGCAAACAAAGACAAGAGCAGGCATAAGACAACCTCTAACAAAGAAGAAAGAATATAAAAAGCGATCAAAGGAGCATCAAATATACTCATTTTACAAAGAATATAAAAAGTGATCAAAGAAGCATCAAATATACTCATTTTACCATCATATAACCAATTGTATGTACTACTAGAGTTACTAATAATATGATAGATTTTGAAAAATGTCACAACTAACAATGCTCTTCAAGTTTCGGACACAACTAGAATTTTCTCAATCTTCTTGCAACACAGTGAAGAATATAACAAATATACAGAATAACAATGTGTAAGAATTAGCTGCATGCCAATTTAACTCCTTTTCGCACACTTTGTTCTCTCAAGTAATAGCTGCAATAGTAAAATAGAACAAAAGACATGATTGTGAGTCAATACACTTGGAAAAGAAAACATATAGTTAATGGCACTCGAGCCTACAATTATTGGAAGGAAAAAAAAAAAGTGTTATTGATAGAGTTATTGATGATCCAAACCAATAAATAGGAAGAATGCCTTTTCCTTTTGAAGCATCTCACTCATAACATTTAGCAAGTTTGATAACATGAGATGATTAAGAAAACAAATTTTGATACCATTGTTGGCTCATTCTCAGGCTTGGGCCAAACCATATACAAGGCAGTTTGTCACGTCCCACCAAATTGCCTACCAAGAGGAAGTCTCAAGGAAGGGAGGCTAATGAAATATTTCAGAAGCTTTTGGAAGACTTGAGAAAATGTGAAAATATGGTACATAATTCTATAATGTACATGGAAGGATCTAGAATAGGTTTTATAGCATTTAAGTGAAGATTGGAGGATTGAAAGCAATAGAAGCTTCTACAACCTCCTTGAGAAATGGATGTGGTAAAAGACCCTTGTACCTACTTCTAGAATAAGGTAAATGTTAGTATAGATATTTTTAGGAAGGATTATAGAACCCTCTTGTAGGATAAGAAAAGCTTCAATGAGAAGCTTCTCCACAGTTCTTTTCTTGTGTATTCTAGAATGCTCCTAGGAAGCCTATAAATAGGAGATGAGCTTATTCGCTCCAATCAATCCAAGAGTTGTAAAGCTTTCTCAAAATGAATACAAAAGGTATTCTCTCAAACTCCCATTGTCTTCTTACTTGTTTTTCTTGCAAGTTTATAAGTTAAGCTGACTTAGCATCATCAAGTAAGACTTGAGATTGTTTAAGTGCTGCACGAAGTGCTTGGAAATTACCAAGGTCGTGACAAGTTGGTGACTTAAATCAGCTTACTATATGACTAAATTTAAGTAGCCTTCAAGAAAAAATAAGAACAACTTGCATAATTAAATAATTGAAGACAAACCTGTCAATGGTCATTGTCCAATGATCTATAAATGAGTAGGAAGATGAATGATCATCAACGACGGAATCCTCATCGCTCGTTTCGACAGGTTCGATCAGTGAGTATTGAGCCTCCCCTGCCCTTTCTCGTGCCCTTTCAGCATTCTCAACATCGCTTCTTTTTGTGAAATTGTGGTCGTCAAAGTAGCCTAGTGTTCTAGGAAGTTCATAAACAATTCCCTTGTGTCCATCCTCCTTCATGAGTTTCCCGACCGCATCTTCTCCGATGCCATTGAGAAATATTAATTTTCCATGATAACCATGAGACCACATCTTTAGGAAGGCTGAAAAGCCATACTTGCTTTTGATCTGAATAGCAGCAGGGGGCATAGTATTAATAAGTAATTAAATAACAACAAGCATCTTTCGATTAATCAAATCCAACGTGCTTTGGATGCAACTCAATTCAAATTCTTGTCTGGCAACTCTTTTCTTGTTTATTGGTCTTCTCTTGCCAAGAAATTTAGCAATAGGCTTGAATTTGAACCATCTGTTGGTCTGCAAAACTTTATCCTCTTTATTCTTCTTCTCTGTATATTCTTACAAATGCTCAATTCTTTTCTAATTTCTCTAATACTCGAAATTTCAACAGAAAATGGGTAGCAATATTGTGTTCTCTGTGAAACGATTGATCTTTGTCATCTTCTCCTCCTCCGTGAAGACACGAATAGAAAACCCTATTTTCATGATGATGGATAAGATAGGGTTTGCAGAGGAGTTAGGGAATTTAGGAACGGTTATGCTGTGATGATTTCTACACGATATATATAAAGCGGAATTTTAGGAACAGTAAAGTTGTGATGATTTTCATATCTATACAATCTATATAAAGCATGGAACCAAATATGAACAGTGTTTTTTGAATGGTTAAAAAGTCGATTTTGCCCTTGTGCTTTATAACTGACTTCAAAATTTGTTTGCTTACAGTTGTTTATGAAAAGATCCATAGTATACCCACTCTCTCACTCTATATCCCTCTTAGAGAACCCCCCTCCTCCTCTCTCTCTCTTCTATTCTCTTCCTTTGTTCACATGGTTATGTAATTGTATGGTTATTGCCAAAGTTAATTGATTGGTTTAGGAAATTTAAGTCATTACTAATTCAATAAAATACAACTGATTGGTTATTGCCCAACTTTTTTGAACTCTTTTCTAGCACTTCCTTTTATATTTAGTGAATGGTATATGCAATTGTTTCCGGAGATGATTTGGATCAGACGATGAGCCTTTCCCCCCCCCCCAAAAAAAAAAAAATAAATAAAAAGTAAGAACTTTCACTTTTGAAAATTGTATGTACATACTAATTATTAGGTTTTTTTGGAATTGACTCTTAAAGCTAGAATTTGTATGTACTAAATAGGTTTCTACCAGAAGCAGAGATTAGGGTACTACCCTTGGAAAAAAAAAAAAGGGATTTATTTCTATTTTTTGGTTGTGATTTTGGTCAAAGGTAAGTTTTATAGAACGGCTATTAGACCAGCTATGTTGTATGGGACGGAGTGTTGGACAACTAAGAAACAACATGTAGAAAAGATGAGTGTGGCTGAGATGAGGATGCTAAGGTGGATGTGTGGTAAGACTAGACAGGACAGGATTAGGAATGAGTGTATTCGGGAATGGGTAGGAGTAGCACCGATAGAAGATAAGTTGAGAGAGAATCGTTTGAGATGGTTTGGTCATATTCAACGGAGACCAACAGAGGCAGTAGTGAAGAGATGCGATGCTGTAACGGTAGATGGAAGTGTTAGGGGACGAGGTAGGCCTAGATTAACGTTGACTAGCGTTATAAATAGAGATATGAAGCTACTTAATTTGACCAATGAAATGGCCTTTGATAGGGCCGCGTGGAGAAGAAGGATTCATGTAGCCAACCCCATTTGATGGGACTTAAGGCTTCGTTTGGTTTGGTTTGGTTTGGTTTGGTTGTGATTTTGGTGATATTGATATAAATTGTATTGTTCAGTTGAATTGATCAATAAACTTTGTTGAGTGAATTTATTATGAAAACTAGGCTCACTTTTTTGGTTTTGTGTCAATTGAACTAGATGTGAAGCTGTGAAAGTTTTTGGACGCCTTTATAAGTCTGGTGTTCTCTTTGGCTGTTTTGAGGATATATAGAGAGAGAGAGTGGGTATACTATGGATCTTTTCATAAACAACTGTAAGCAAACAAATTTTGAAAGCGCAAGGGTAAAATCGACTTTTTAACCATTCAAAAAAAACTGTTCATATTTGGCTCCATGCTTTATATAGATTGTATAGATATAAAAATCGTTGTTCCTAAAATTCCGCTTTATATATATTGTATAGAAATCATCACAACTTAACCGTTCCTAAAATCTCTAACTCCTCTACAAACCCAATCTTATCCATCATCATGAAAATAGAGTTTTCTGTTCGTTTCTTCACGGAGGACGAGAAGATGACAAAGATCAATCGTTTCACAGAGAACACAATATTGCTACCCATTTTCTGTTGAAATTTCGAGTATTAGAGAAATTAGAAAAAGAATTGAGCATTTGTAAGAATATACAGAGAAGAAGAATAAAGAGGATAAAGTTTTGCAGACCAACAGATGGTTCAAATTCAAGCCTATTGCTAAATTTCTTGGCAAGAGAAAACCAATAAACAAGAAAAGAATTGCCAGACAAGAATTTGAATTGAGTTGCATCCAAAGCACGTTGGATTTGATTAATCGAAAGGTGCTTATTGTTATTTAATTACTTATTAATAATATGCCTCCGCTGCTATTTAGATCAAAAGCAAGTATGGCTTTTCAGCCTACATGAAGATTTGGTCTTATGGTTATCGCAGAAAACTAATATTTCTCAATGGCATCAGAGACGATGCGGTCGGGAAATTCATGAAGGAGGATGGACAAAAGGATTTTGTGTTATAGAAAGACAATTGTTTCTGATGGGTGAAATGGTGCCAAATCTTCAAGGCTACCATTGATCTAGTCTAATTAGAAAATGGCACATCTCAACAGCTCATAAGAAAAGGGCTTTAGATTCTTAAATTAAGTAGCTAGCAGACTCCAGCACCTTAGATTGTGGGACCATATTGTTGGAACAATAAAGAAGGCATCAAATATAATAAATTGATGATACATATTCAAAGAGGCAAGTCCTAATATATCACTGTCCATGCCATCTCTTTCGTTGTAATCATGCAAGAAAAAGAATCATGTGGATTACGTGCAGAAAAATCCTAACTTCCCTACTTGGCAGTAATATAAAATCTGTGGGTGCTGCATCACAGTTCCTTCACTAAGACCTTTGTCCACGAGACTGACTGAAATAGGGATACTAGTGTAGAACACATTATGAGCAATCAAATTGACAGCATTGAGAAGACTGGTACCAGAGACACCTGAAATAAAAGAGAAACTGAATGTGGTCTAGTGTTAGTAAGTCAGAAAATTTTAATAATCAAAGTTGCAGTGCATATAGAATATTGCAACTTTTTAAGGAAAACAACCAGAATGGAGAGAAAGCATAATAAACAGAACATATTCCATGATAACTCACAAGATTTGAATGAAACATATCAGTAGGGATTTATAAAACGAATATTGGGACATAAATGCTGTACGATTGTACGAGTACCTTTGTTTTTTGGGACATATTGGGACATATTTGAGTCTAGTTTGGCAAGTAGAGGATGCTAATATATTTATATAGTAAAGCAAAAGCAGCATCAGTATGAATGCTAAGCACAAATTCATTCCATCCACCAACGTTCTCTTTGTTTTTTTCCTTACAAATTTCTACTTTCTCCATAACCCATTTTATGCTCCATTTGCTTGCTTGCAAAGAAGACGGGGGGAGAGAGGAAAATAAAATATGCAGTCTCACAACTATATGGGTTGGAATCATTATGATAGCTTTCAGTATTTATCTATTCATGTAGCCTTTGACAAAGCATAATGGCAAAAATAATTCAAGTAACCGACCTCACTTGATTGATTGGGTTTGGAATGAATCATAAAACAAACACAAGATAAGTATTCACCATGTGGTACAAAATAGAGACGGGGAAGGACGAGAGAGAGAGATGAAACAATAGGCACACAAACTCAAAATTATAACTAATCCTTCACAAAGAACAAGAGACAATTTCCAAGCAACCCAATGAATACCAACAAACCAAGGGAAAAAGAAAGCAGAAAGGAACCTTAATCATAATTAATAAACCAAATAATAATTTCTGATACTAGCTCAAATTTTCAAACAGCAACAAGCAGCAAGTAAACCACTTGCTAACATTACGATGGAGAATCTACCAAAAACCTGAGTGCATTAAAAAAACAACAATGCATGGAAATATTGCATATTGCTTGAATAAAATACCAACAATGTAAACAATTAATAAAGGTATTCATCAAATCACATTCAAAGCAGCATGGAAAATCAGAACTTTATACAGTGAGAGTTCATATCTAATAACCCACACCACTCTATGTAATAGATTCAACAAAAGAAAAATTCAAGGCTAAACCCATCTATCAAGCAAAGACACTGAAAATTAGAATAGAAAAGTAGGCATCTTTGGGAGTAATTTCATGTACTCCAAACTCCAATTACCTGAAGCCCAACAACACAACCTAGAAAAATTCGAATGAGGTGGAAATGTACCAAAAAATATGCACACACCCAAAAAACAAAAAAAAAAATCAAATAAATGTAAGGAGAGAGGGATAGAACACAAAACCCTAAAAATTTAAAAATAAATAAAACAAATAAAAAAGATGGCTAGAAAATTTTACTTGAAAGAAGTCCCTCAATCTCAAGAATATTCATTATGTTTCCAAAAAACAACAAAGCTATGGAAAAAGGTAGCACACAGATGGCCAGAGAGAGAGAGAGAAAAAAAAAGAACATGAAAAAGAAGAAGAAGAGCTAACCTGGTTCAGAGAATGAGACTGACTGAGAGAGTTGAAGAGAGACACGCCGCACCGTCGTCGCTGGCTCACCGCCGTCGCACGCTGCTCGCCGTCGCACACTGCTGCTCGCCGTCGTCTACCATTGCTCGCCGTCAAGAGAGAGAGAGAGTCGTAAGAAGAGATGGGGAAAGATTAGGGATTTTTGGTTCGGGGGGGAGAGAGAAAGAGAGAGAGAGTCGTAAGAAGAGATAGGGAAAGATTAGGGATTTTTGGTTCAAGGGAGGAAAGATCAGGGATTTTTGGTTAAGGGGGGAAAAAAAATAGCTTAGCCCAGATTTTGGGGGTGTTTTTTTTTGCGACGTCAAGTTTCATACCGTCGCAAAAATATCTTTATTTGTGACAACAAGGGTTGCCGTCGCAAAACACTTGAATTATTTGCGACTGCCGTTGTTGCCGTCGCAAAAACTTGTTCATTTGCAACAGGAAATGGTGTCATCGCTGAAATCCGATTTATTGGCGACGGCAAGTGGTGCCGTCGCAAAAACTCACTTTTTGTGACGGTAAATGGTGCCGTCGCAAATGCTTCCGTGTTCTATACCCTCTTTTCTTGTAGTGGGTTGTAAGCAATTGCAGCACCAGACAACACCCTTTTGGTAGAGCTGTGAGAAAGTAATCATAGATTATAACTTAACAGATTATAGTTTATAGCTGTGAGTATAAACTGGTAACCTGTTTGGTGTAGCTGCAGGATTATAGATTTAAGCAGCAGAGTAGTGTTTGGTAAATAAGCTGTAAAATAACTTTTTGCTGTGTAATTGTCATTTTTGCCCTTATGATCATAAAAATTGTAATTTTTTAATTTTCTTCACTTTAAATTTTGAAAAAGTTATTTTATTAATGGAAGTTGATTAATTAGTACCTAATTTGGTACATTTTTACATTACCTCAAATTTATTTTTTTATTTTTTATTTTTCTAATAATATTAAGTTCACAAGAGAACAAAAAAAATCACATTGTAATAAAAATACAATAAATTACTATTAAGGCAATAAAAATAAACTAATTATTAAAATATAGCCAGCCCAGAAGGATTCTAGCAACCAAAAATTCATATGAAAGTTTCTTTTCCACTTTCACTTGATCATCCTTTAAAAGAAAGATGTATGGTCACAATCGGTTTTCATTGTTTTTTGGGCAAAAAACATACCCTTGTGAAAGTGGTGGTATGGGTGATGGTAGCTGGGCAATGGTTGTTGATTGTGTTGGAAAGACTAATCTATCTCATTATGATCAAAAAAATGTTTCCACTATTGAGGGAGATATTTTTTTCATCGAAATATTTTTCGAAATATATAATATGTACCAAAAAAAAGCGTAACAATGTGCATATTTTAATGGGGCTTCCCAATGAATAAATGCTGCTTCTGCACTTTCAACTTAAAAAGCACAACTGAAAGGGCAGTTTGGGCCATTGCAATATGCATTTACACCACTACAGATGAATTTGTCCATCATCCCCAGTAGTAGTTCTAGGCATCAAAATTCACTCAATCTCTAATTAAACAGGAGCAGCCTCCCAGACAAGTCAACATCCTTAAGTTGTGTAAAAATAATAATAATAAAATATTTATAAAGAAAAATGAAAAAAGAAAACATTGCCACAATAGAAGATGGAATATGAAGATAAAATGTCCAAAAGACAAGGGGGAGAATATACTGCCACAGGCTCTGGCACAAAAGAACACATGAAATTACTCCTGTTGTAAAGTTCACATTCATCGAATAAAATTTCAAAAATGGCACCGACTTCTAATGAAATTTCTGGTACATGATCCACCCAAATTTAAAAGAAAAAAAGAAGCGCAAATTGTACAAAAAAAGAAAAAGAAAAAAAAGGGTGTTCTGTTGACATAGAGGGAAGCTATGATCGAGAATGGTATCTGTAGACACCCCATTTTTGGCCGATCTTAAGATTCAGACGTCATCGATTGAGCGCTCGGTGATGGTGCATGTTGTGCTCGTTTCGAGGTTTCAAAGTTTCAGCTGAGCGCCTTACCCCCGGACCTCGGAACCCTTTTATGCTTTGCCTCGGTTTGCAGACCAGGTCTTGCTTTCTCTTCTCGGAGGGAGGGAGAGGTCTTGTAGACCATCTCTCAATGGCCGTAGATTACTTTTCGTGGTCGCAAGCCACTGTTCCCGTTTGGAGACCAATTTCTGATTTTTGGAGCCGTCGGTCGTGCGCCTTGGTTCAGGACTGCCTAACATTCTCCGTTTGGCACGGTTTTTGGCACACACCTTGTTTCCTCTGTCTAGAGGGACACTGTGGCCAGGGAGACCACCTTTGTGGTCGCACGCCACTTCCGATGCTTAACAGCCTGTTTTCGGGGCACCCGGCTGCGTGTTTTGACCCCCGAACCCTCGTTTTGCATCCGTCTTGGTTCATTTTTGGCATGGACCTTGTTTTCATTGTTTGGGAGGTGGTACAAGGGTGGGAGACCACCTTTTCTCCTTGGAGACCACTTTTCTCCGGCCAACCGGTTTTCTTGTCAGGAAGCTGGTCTCCTTGGTCTTTGAGCCACATTTACTGGTCTCCCACCATACCACTAGCTTGCATTCAGTTGGGAGACCATCAAATGGGCTGGCCGACCAACTTTTTTTGAGTTGAACCTTTTGAACTGGTTGGCCGACCAGGGGAAGTGGTCGGCCGACCACCTGAACTGGTCGGCCTGCCTCCCCCAGTTTTGTCTCTGTGAGTTGTTGCCAACTGTGCCAGCCGGAAGGCACAGACTGGATCCTCTACACACGTGTATGGAGGATCTTCAACCTTGGTTTTTAGCTCCTTTGAGAAGCTTTGGTCCCTTTTGGCTATAAGAGAGGCCCTCCTCTTCCTTGGCACAGGTTCAGAATTTGGTTGAAGAGTCCAAGACATATCTCTATCTATATCTGTATATTTTGGGTTCAAAGGGGTCTTGTTCTTGACCTATTGCACCACACCTCATAGCCACACACCTCCACCATTGTTCTAAGGTTCTTGGAGGGTCTTGAGAGGTCTCAAAGAGTTGGTTTTGGGCTGGAGAAGTTACTGGTAGGAATGGCAATGGGGGCAATGGGGTGGATATTAATTCCCCATTCCCATTCCCCTATAATAAATTTTCCCCATTCCCCATTCCCCATGGGTACCACCCTCCCCATTTTTTAATGGGTATGGATTTTCCCCAACCCACTTTAATCCCCATTTTTATTTTTTATATTTAATGTTAGCAACCACTTTTTTTTTTTTTTTTTTTTTTTTTTTTAAGGTTCACAACAAAAACTAAATATACTTTCAATCTTTTTTCTTTCTTTTTAAATATATTTAATGTTAACAATTTTTTTTTATTTTTTATTTTTTATTTTTTTTTAAGGTTCACAACAAAAGTTAAATATACCTTCAATCTTTTTTCTTTCTTTTTTAATATATTTAATGTTAACAATTTTTATTTATTTATTTTTTTTTTTTTTTTTTTTTTTTTTTAAGGTTCACAACAAAAGTTAAATATACCTTCAATTTTTTTTCTTTCTTTTTTAATATATTTAATGTTAACAATTTTTTTATTTTTTATTTAAGGTTCACAACAAAAGTTAAATATACCTTCAATCTTTTTTCTTTCTTTTTTAATATATTTAATGTTAACAACCTTCTTATTTTTCTTTTGTCTTTTTTTTATAAAGGTTTTAGCTAAATATACCTTCAATCTTTTTTCTTTCTTTTTAAATATATTTAATGTTAACAACTTATTTTTTTATTTTATTTTTTATTTTTTTAAGGTTCACAACAAAAGCTAAATATACATTCAATCTTATTTTATTTTATTTGGTTCAACAACAAAATCAAATACACATTAATTAATTAATTAAAAAGTTTGTTTTATAATAATCAAATATATAATTTTGAGAAAATCAAAAAGTTTGTTTGAAGAAAGTGTTATAAGACTCATATTAAATTGCATCAGGGCATAAATAAGGAATTGTTAGCCACGGACAATTTAGACATTAAACCATATTTCTCTTAGCAAATTTGAACAATTCATTTTAATTTATCCAAAATCTAATTATACCTTTAACCACTCATTTTAAGATATCTATGCATTACCACACCCAATTCATCCTCCATCTTCTTCCTTTAGTCCCCCACGAATTTTGTTGTTTGTTACTTTTAAAAAACAAAAAATATTTTTTCAATTAAATTTTTACTAATTTCACAACACCATCACCACTATTCTCACTTTCACTGTCACACTACCATCACCATAGGCACTACCATCATCACTGCCGCCATCACCCCACCACTATGTAACAATTTCTACTTTCACCTTCGTTCCATCACCACCACCACCAAATATAAAAAAATATATTTTGAATTTTTTTTATAAAAAATATTTTTCATTGAAAAATATTTTCTATCTAAATAAATGAAGCATAACATTGGGAAACAAGCTGATTTCAGTTAAATCTGTTCATAACTAAGAAAAATTCTTTTAATTTATAAAAAAATTATTTAGTATGACTTTGTATCCCCTTTTTGTTTTTCTAGCAAATAAATCTATGTACCCATCATTTCTAACCAATCACAACTCATGCTTGTTTTGATTCTCTACAATTTCCTTATTTTCAAATACATTCATATATATATATATATATATATATGTTGTATAAATTGTGTGATAACATAAAACAAATGTCTTTAATTTTTTTTAAATAAATTTAAAAAATTCTAGACAATGTCGCTAATTTTTTTTAAATAAATTTAAAAAATTCTAGATATGCATAAAATTTGACAAGAATAATGTGACAATGTTAATTGATGTGTATTTGATTTTATTGTTGAGCCAAATAAAATAAAATAAGATTGAATGTATAGCTTTGGTTGTGAATCTTAAAAAAAAAAATGGTTGTGAACCTTAAAAAAAAATTTAAAAAAAAGAAAAAAAAATTAAATATATATTTAGCTTTGGTTGTGAATCTTTAAAAAAAAAAAATGGTTGTGAACCTTAAAAAAAATTAAAAAAAGGAAAAAAATTAAATGTATATTTAGCTTTTGTTGTGAATCTTAAAAATTAAAAAAAAAATGGTTGTGAACCTTAAAAATAAAATAAAAAAAGATTGGAGGTATATTTAGCTTTGGTTGTAGATCTTAAAAAAAATAAAAAATAAAATATTATTGTGAACCTGAAAAAATAAATAAATAAATAAATAAATAAAAAGATTGAATGTATATTTAGTTTTAGTTGTGAATCTTTAAAAAAAAAAAAAAAAAAACATATGGGGAAATTAGTGGGTACCCATCCCCAACCCATCCCCTGTGGATATTTAAAGAATATCACCTACCCTACCCAATGGATAAGAAAAAGAGGGGAAAATCCATGTATTTGGGTTGGGTCTCCATGAATACCCACAGGGTAGGTTATCCATTGCCATCCCTAGTTACTGGTTTTGCTGAGCTACAAGGGTAACACACTTTTTTCCTCTTTTAAGCTTTATTTTGATCCATCTCTTAGCCTTATTTGCATGCATATTTGAGCTTTGTTGTCAACTGAAAAAAAGTCTTGTTTTGAGGTCCTTTTGATGTTTGTTTAAGGTCATTTTGTTGTTGGGGGTCATCTACCCCCTTGTATGCTTCATTTTGCCTTGTTTTAAGCCATGCCCTAAGGCCTTTGTGTTGACCTTTGCTTGGCCTTTTAGCCACTGAAATCCAATGGATTTTCAGTGGTTAACATGTGTTTTTGAGAGCCAAAATCAGAGGGGGGTGACCCTCTCCCTCCTTGTCTTGTTCACTAGCATTTTTGGCCTTACAAAGGAGCCTTTATTTGCACACCTCCAAGCCTTGTTTCAGGCCCTTTTCAGTGACTTTTAGGGCCTGCCTAGGCTCTGTCCAGAGTTGGTTTTGTCACCTTGGGTGTGTCTCTTGCATGTGTAGAATAACCCCTCTTATAGCCTATCAAAGGAGCATGACATTCTTGCATGCATTGATCATGTTTCAGTGGGTTTTTGGGCTTTATTTGGCATGTCATGTCTCTGACTTTTGCTGGTTTAGTGGCCTCTTGAATGCTTCATATGCTAGTAGTGTAATCCATGTTCACTAGCTCACATTGCATGTTGTTTTGGCCCTTGATTCTAGCATATTTTGGCCATGTTCTAAACTAATTTTATTCATGATTTGGGCTGCCTTAGCTCTGTTTTGAGGTCCCATGGTCGAATGATGCTTGCCATGCATGCTTGTAGTGTAATACCCTTGCCTAGCTTCGAGTTTTGAAGCCTCTTGCATGCTTAACTTGAGTTGTTTTCATGTTTTGGCATCATTGAACATGTTATTTCAAAGCTTATACTTGTGCCATACCCCCATGTTTTCCACTCTTTAAATGCGTTTGAGAGTTGCGCTTGTATGTCTCAATTTTGGGCTATTACATGAGCTTCATTTTTGCGCATTGCAAGCCATCATTTAGTCCATTTTGCCACTGTTTTGGGTCTGCATAGGGACTGTTTGGGGTTGGTTTGGTCATTTGGGCATCACTTTGCATACCTCTAGTGTAATGCACTTCACTAGTTTCGGTAATTGTGCCATCTAACATGCATTGCGTGAATCGTTTGCGTGATTCGAGACCATGTTGCATGCTATTTCAGAGCTGGAACTTGTGCCATTGTATGTCATATTTCATCCTTTCAACGCTTTTGTAGAGTTGTATCTCGTACCTTAGGCTTTGATCCCTTGCATTGTGTATGCTTGTGTGTGTCATTGCCTTGTTTTCATCATATTTGGCCACTGATTTGGGTGTGGCTGAGGCCCATCCATCTTGGTTTAAGTCCATCTTGTATTGTGTATGCCCTATAGTCCATGTTATCGCATGTTTGATCATTGCATTGCGCATGCCTCGTTCATAACATTGCGTATATTAGTGCATTGTGTATGCATGCCATATAATCCATGTGCATTGAGTATGCCATTGATTAGTTCATAGCATTGTGTATGCCATTTGCATGCTTGCATGTCATTCCGTGCATCTTCGCATCACTTAGTTGCATTGCAATTAGATCGCATGCTAGAGTTGCATTTATCCATACATTGTTTGTTGCATTGTGTTTGGAGTAGGGTTAGTCCAAACACGGGAAACGAGGGACGTTTCGTACTCAAAGTGACGAAATGTGCCTCGATTCTTGGTCACCGACACTCTTGACTATCCATGATAGAGTTGTTGGCTTTAGGTGTTTACATGGGCATTCATTCTATATTAAGTTGTGCAATTCGGTTCCTCGGCCATCATGCAATTCGGTTCCTCGGCCATCATGCCAGAAACCAGGAGAGGAAACTGGTTGGCCGACCAGATTTACTGGTAGGCCGACCATTTTTTTTGGTTTCCACCACAAAAGGTGGTCGGCCATTCGTCTCCCATGCCTATAAGCTGGTCGGCAACCTTCCCACAGATTCCCAGAGTAGAATTTCATCTCTCTGGAGCTTTGTGCAAGTTTCTGAAATCAATTGCAAACAAAGGCAAGCCGGAGCATCGCGATGGATTTCCCGACAAGGCGACTCGAGCATGCATGCATCCTTTATCATTCAAGGCAGAGCTAAGGCAGTCCACATTCATGTAGTTTGCATGCTAGTTTAATTGCTTACTTAGTTAGTTTGTTAATTAATTAGAGTTGTGTAATAATTAGCTGTAAGTTATTATTCATTTTGGTTGTGTAATAACTAGCTTAATTAGATTAGCTAATCGGTGTTGTATTATTTATTCGGACCCTCCGTCAAGAGAGCCAATTGTTGTAATAAGTGTGTGTGTGTGTGATGCATATCTTCCAACCCCACGTCTTTCTCCTTTTTATTTACCAGCTTATGATGGTTAGCTTTAGGGCATGTTTCAATTAGCATCCTTATGCTGGCATGATTGCATCCATTCATCTGTCTTGCGTGCACCGGGCTCGGCGTATCATACTAACTGCATTGTATTTCAATTCCAAGTTGAATACATATTATCTGTAACATCTCATATGCCATTTTAGAATAATCGAGCCTATCTTAGTTGCATCCTACATGTGTTGCATTAGCCATCTTAACATGAACTAAGATCATGTATTGATTACTAACTAGTTTCTGTTTTGACTTGGAGTACTCGGTAAGTGTTTATGCTTTAGCATCCTTGCATGTGTGTGAATGACTGCCATGATAGCATGCTTACCATGAGGTTATGTGTTTATGTGATATAACTGCCTAAATGCCTGTGGGTGAAGGTTAGGTTGCTTGAGTTGGAATAATTCGTCGAAACCCGTGTTTTAGCCTACTTGCGAGTAGCAAACTTCAATCCATTTTCAAAACAAACAGATATGCGATGTTTTGTTCCAACATAGGCAATCCAATCTATACTTGTATTGTGTGCGCATCACATAGTAATTCTAAGCTAATAAACCGGGATAAAAGCACATATGTTTTCAAAAACAAGATATCATGTTTAGTAGTAGCCGATCTTTGATCGGGCGAACGGAGGCGCTCATTGCATGACCTTCCCCAATCGTACCCAAGTTCCCGAGCCAAGGCAACTTTGGTGATGACGGACACGTGGCCTTAGGCACGAGTCAGGGTTTCCTAAATTTCCCAAAAAATAAAATATTTAGGTGGCGACTCTGTATCTGGCAAAGCAATCCGTGTTTGACACTTCCTTCTAAAAATCAGTTTTTCAAAACGATTTGCCGGATTGGACTCTTTGGTGATTTATCAATCTCGCATTGCACTTTGCAAGATCAGATTAAGAATCGTGACATTTGAGTCCGAACTGTAGTGAGCCCAAATGAACAAAACGGGATTTCTCCCGGGACGTTCGGGGACGTCTACAGTTTATGGCGACTCTGCTGGGGATTTAGAGAACTTGACTCGAACTCCTGATATCTTGTTTTGATTACACTTATGTGTTTCTTTGCATTGCATTTGCATTGGTGCGCCTAGAACACCGTGTTTGCCATCTGCTATTCTTGAACGGTTTGCCGGAGGCTCGCTTTGAGAAGCGTGCCATAAGGCTGACCGGTTACGGGCTCAGCCACGATGGGAACACAAACCCCGATTTTTACAAGGGCACCCTTTTTGACCATTCGACCTAGTGCATATTCAGAATCCATAGTGACCATCCCGAACTAGGACAGGTTGCTTACCCGATTGTAGGTTGTTTGGAACTGCTGCGTGCGTAGTGAAACCCTAGCTCCTGACAAAATAGGACAGGAAAACCCTACCCCACCAAAAGGGTGTTTTGGCTCTCATTTGCTTGTTATATGCTTTTAGAATGTGCCTCTACAAGGAATGCATGTATCAGTTTACAAGTCTGGGTATCAGGCCTAAGGGCATCAGTATTTTGGGGGGATCAGTTTTACCCGAACGTATCAATTTACAGGCAGAGTTTTGGGCAGAATTCAGTAAAGAGCACAGTCGTTTAGCTACGTTTATACCTGTTCTAGTGAAATCAAGCTGAGATGCTGTCTGTTTTCTCTTTTGCAAAGTAGTCATGGAACTATAGCTTCATAGGGCTCCAATATCCCCCGGGTACATTGGATTCATGCTGATAGACTTTGTCAAGTTAGAGATTCAGTTCAGAGCAACCAGTGTTTCCTTCGCCAGTGGTAAGGCAAGAAAAAGGCCAATCAGGCACAGATCATCCGTTCAACAGTCCCCAGCTCAGCGGTCATTATCCACCTCACCTGTGCGCAGTTGGGCTGAGATATTTGTTTCCACCTCAAAAAAGGGATGCACACTTGTTCAGTTTGATCAGCAGTTTTCAGTTAGAATGGAAGAGATGATGCGTCAGCTCTAGGAGAGTATGAGAATCATGCAGCAGGATGCTGCTCATCAAGCAGAATTTGCCAAACAACAGGCCGAGGTCATGGCTCAACAGGCAGAGTTAATTGCCACACACCAAACTCCTCCCCCACCAAGAGTCCCAATACTCGAGGAGACAGCAAATGTCCAAGAAGATACGGACATCCCAACGGGGCCGGCTCCGCCCCCAATCTTACCTCAACTGTCCAAGGCACCCATACTCACCAATCTACCGGATTCTCCCTTTAAGTTCGAGGTGGACCCCACAGTGCTAAAAGTGAGCAAGCTAGAAAAACTGTTCAAGAAGACTCAAGGCGTGAAATCCATTCCGGACATAGAGGATGGATACACCGATTCGGCTGTAACTCTGCTGGACCGGTTCAAGATGCCACACATCGACCGCTTCGATGGCTCTGGAGACCCAATGGTGCACCCCCACCTGTTTTTTGATGTCTTGAGGCCAATGGGTTTGACCACGGCCCAGAAGCTGTCACTATTCGGCCGAACCTTGTCTGCGATAGCCGCAATCTGGTATGCAAAATTAGAGAACTCTGCGAAACAGAACTGGGAAGAGATAGCTGAGGCCTTCGTTGCTCAATACTCCTACAACACACAGATCGAGGTCACAACTCGTGATCTTGAAGTCACCCGCCAAGAGCCAAAGGAGGATTTTTCAAAATTTGTGACGAGATGGAGAGCAAAGGCCTCGATGATGACTACAAGGCCTTCCAACAAAGACCAGATAAGGATGGTTGTGCGCAACCTCCAACCCAGGCTAATGCAAAAGATGATCGTCATACCCCTTCCCACCTTTGCAGACCTACACGAGATTGGGGTGCAGATTAAGGATGCTATGAAGCAGGGCCTTATTGACCAGGAGAAGGAACAGCCCAGGAGGGCGTTTACACGCAGTTCGAATGCGACCACCAGTGGTGACGCAGCTCCAAGATCTTCTGAAGTTGGAATGACCACCAGCAGTCCAAAAACAGCCACCCCCTTTGTTGGCACATCCAATCCAAACCCCCGAACTTCGGACTATCTACCCCGAGGCAAGAGGGTTTTCACCCCACTTTATATGCCTTTGTCTAAAGCTCTAGGGATCCTACTCAGGAAAGGACATCTGAAACCGTTAGAACAACGGCCTCTGCATGATCCTCTCCCTCCAAAGCATGACCCGGCTAAGTACTGTGCTTTCCATCAACAAACCGGTCATGACACTGACAGTTGCGTCCAGTGTTGTCAAAGGCGCGCCTAGGCGCGCGCCTAGGCGCAGGGCGAGTCGAGGCGCATCATCTGCGCCTGTCGAGGTACCAGGCGAGGCGACTTCATCCAGGCGGGCGCCTTTGACGCGACTGGATCAAGGCGCGAGAGGCGCAAGGCGATTGCCTATGCGCGACTGAGTGTTCAAGTCGTTGATCCCATCTAACGACTCAGATGAACCTAATCGACCTAATCGAAGGCCTCGTAATCATAGACGATTACGACTCATGAACCATATGAGCCAAATAGGGCTCAGACAACCCTAATCGAAGTCGCCTCTTCCTGTCTTCCTCTTCCTCTGCGACGACGATCAACTTCGATCAACTTCGCACGTTCGATTAGGGTTCGCAGGTTCGATTCGCAGGTCCTACTTCGATCAACTTCGCAGATCGACTTCAGCTCTGTGATTCGCAGGTTGTTCGACTCTCTCCCCTTCCCCCCCTTCTTCGTCTTCGATCTGGTCTTCTCTCTGATTTAATTTTTTTTTTCTTTTATTTTTTTTTGAACTGTTTTGCTTTTATTTATTTTTTTTTCTTTTATTTTTTTTTTTCAATTGTTTTGCTTTTATTTATTTTTTTTTCTTTTATTTTTTTTTTCAATTGTTTTGCTTTTATTTATTTATTTTTTCTTTTATTTTTTTTTTCAACTGTTTTGCTTTAATTTTTTATTTTTTTATTTTTTTTTTCAATTATTTGAGTTGAATCTGAAAAAAATAAGAAGCCTAAAATTGATTATGATAAATAAATAAATAAATAAATAAATTCATAAATAAATAAATTAATTAATTGATTATGATAAATTAATTAATTCATAAATTAATTAATTAATTAATTGATTATGATAAATAAATAAATAATTTTTTTTTTCAATTATTTGACTTTCATAACCCTGATTATTACATAAACAAATAAATAAATTAATTAATTCATACATAAATACATAAATAAAAAAATAGATATATTACATTCATTATGATTATACTGAAATTGATTCATCATTATACTGAAATTAATTAATTCACCTTTAATTAAAAAAATAGAAAATTGATTCATAACATTAATTAATTCATACATTACATACATTATAAGAAAATTAAATGTAACATAAGAATGAATGTAATGGAATGTAATGTACATTAATTAATTAATTCATCATTAATTAAAAAAATAGAAAATTGATTCATACATTACATAATACATACATTAATTAATTCATCACATAACATGCATTACATTCATTATACTGAAATTATTTTTTTGTTATTTATTTTTTGTGTTGTGTAGCAAGTACTAAGTAAAAAATGACATCGGAAAGTAATAGAAAAGATCCGGCGTGGCAATATGCCCATTTGGTGGAGGAGAATAATTTAAACAAGTTTGAGTGTAATTTTTGTGGTAAAGTATCAAATGGAGGTGTTTATCGGGTGAAACAACACCTTGCGGGAGGTTATAGGAATGTCACTGCTTGCCCGAAGTGTCCTTCTCATGTAAGAGAAGAGATTAGAGAGTTCATGTCCAAAAAAAAGACACAAAAAGAAGAAATGAAAATGTTGCCTGATTTCGATGACATGGACATGGAAGATGAAGATGAAGATGATGATGTCGTTGAGATCAATGTCAATCAACACCGCAAGTTGACAAGTAGTAGCCAAGGTTCATCCAAACCCAAATCCAAATCAAAAACGCCAAAGAGAAAAGGGCCTATATTAATTGTAATAGTACTATGAATGATTAGTCTATATTAATTTTTCTATTTTTTACGAATACTGTGCGCCTTACTTCAATAAAGCCCGCGCCTCGCCTTGCGCCTTGCGCCTAGGCTCCAAGAGACCTTAGGCGCCTTAGTGCGCCTTGAGCCTTTAAAAACACTGGTTGCGTCCGTCTTCGCCACGAAATACAAAATTTGATTGACAACAAGGTCATCGTCGCACCAGGTCCTGCAAAGTCTATCGGCACTTGATCCGTAAACTTTTGGGGGATAATGTGACCATGTGATCGGGGGATGAACCACCTGCGGATGGCACTCAATTCACTCCAGCTGTGGGGGTGGCAAGCACTATTTTGAGCATTTGCGAATGCTGTTTACTTTACTTTCTGACTTGGGTATTGGGTCAATCTTGTTGTGTTGTACAGAGTCAGTCTTTTCTTACTGAGTCAGTTGGGTCTGTCTTGTTGTACCGAGTCAGTCCTGTTTTGTTGGAGTCGGGTGATTTCGGGGGTGTTACCTCGGACATCACTTGCTTGTTTTGTGTTTATCTTTTCGTTTTCTTTTGAGTCTGTTTCTGCCTTGGAGCCAGTAATGCTAACAGATTTGAATGAACAGCAGTGATTCTCACACTCTTTTGTTTGCTTCTGCCTTGCGCCAGTTGTGCCAGAAGTTTAGATTGAAACGGCAGTGCATTTCACCTGCTCTTCTGTGCCTTCAAATCATTGCATTGACCTAATTTTTCAAAACTTTTTGAACATTGTGATGAAAACAAAGAGGAAGGAATTCCTCAGGATTTGCAAAAAAAATTTGATCATTTGAGAGAAAGAGAGGCATGCTAAGCCCTTAATGATTGAGATCATGTTTGTTAATGTAAGTACTGAGAAGGATCCTGGCTTGATCCAGATTGGATCTGCATTGTCTTCGACACGAGCGATTAGTTGCTTTCTTAAAAGATTTCAAAAAATGTTTTGCGTGATTCTATGAAGACCTGTGTGGAATCACTCTTGAGATTGTGCACAGCTTAGGATCGCTCTCAGCCTCGAAGCTCAACCCCTTTGCTTCCAAACCTTGAACCTTAATTCAGAATGTTCAACGGTCAACCACAATGTAAGGCCCGTGTGGCCGGATCAGAAGCAGCCCATGAACTAGGGGCGAGAATATCAGATGTGATCAAAGGAAACTTGCGAAGCTAGATCAAAAGCAGCCCTTGAACTAGGGGCAAAAATGTTAGATGCGCTCGAAGAGTCAAAGATTAGTCTTTTCTGCAAACCAGGGAAGACTGGCAAGAATGCCAAATCCCAAATGGGGGAAAGAAGAAAGTATTGCTGAAGGACAACTAAGTTCCTATCCACAACACTAGGGGCAAATTCATCCTCCATTAGATGGACTTCTACATCATTGGCGAACAGCAGCCATTCTCTTGGATTTAGATGGCTCCGAGATCTCAAATCATTCAACATGGACAAAGCTAAACTTTTACCCTTGAAAGGCTCGCTGGGCCGAAAACCCGGAAGGGCGACCCAGGCAAAAGATAGAGCAAGAAAAAGAAGAAAAAAAAAATGCAAAGAATAAAATAAAAAGAAAAGAAAAAAAATGAAGAAAATGAAAATAAAAAATGAAAAAGAAAAAAGAAGAAAAGAATTGAAAAGAAAAAAAGAACAAAACCCGCAAGGTTGAAAACCCAAAAAGAGCGGCCTTGGCAAAAATTAGAGCGCAAAAGGAGAGGTTAATACCCGAGTGTACCTTGCCCCCGAACTACGTAAGGCTTGATTCCCATCTTTGGGATACGTAGGCAACTTCATTCTGAAGTCCAGCCGTAAAACACTTCAAATTTGACTATGTCCATGTGATGGTTCTGGTCATCTTTGTCTTCTCTGTATCCGAGAATTTGGTTGTAATTGTCACTGTGAGGACTGGTTGCCATGTGCTGCGGCGCTATTCAAACTAGGGGCAACTTTTCATTGCCGTGCAGTGCTGCGGTGCTATTCAGACTAGAGGCAACTTTCAGTTGCCATGCAGTGCCGTTCAGACAAGAGGCAATTTTCCATTGTTTTGGATCTGAGGTTGTGCATCTCAAGAGTAAATCCTGCGTTGGTCGAGCAGTGGCCATTTGCAAAAATAGTTTTTGAGAATTTTTAATAAAGTTAACTAATTCTCTCGAAAATTGTTCCATTTTAAAATTGAACCATTTTTTGGACCCAAAAAAGAAAATTTTCAGTGCTCATAACCTGACTTGCATAATTTCAAATCAGAAAATCAAACAAGCGTGTTAATCTAACTCTCATTTTGGTTAAAATTGTTTTAGCAGAAGCAAAAAAAAACAAAAACAAAAACAAAAAATGGTCAAAATGATGAACTAGGGGCACAGTTGAGTCAGGTTTTCTATCTTTTCCCCTTTATCAACGCACTTGCCGGAAAGAGCACCGTATTCGCCAGAAAAAGGCACCACTGAAGCTGACCGCAAAAGAGCAGAAAGCTCTCACATCCTCTAAGCAACGAGGTATCAAGACAAGTGCAAAGCACGAACTGGAATGGGGCAAGATATTCCACTCCCTCATCTGGACAGATCTGGTCACGTCCAAACTCCCCAGCAGAGCATCGTTAACCGATGTCAGCTGCAGATTTGCTACACACCCAGTTGTAGCGCAGCCCCTCTGTGGGAGAGACTCACTGTTGTGAACAAGAATGAGAATATGGTAGAATACCAGGGACAAGAGCCCACAACTTCCTGCTTATCCATCAACCACCCAGGGAAGGGATAAAAAATGAGAGATTTAAGAATAGAGAGATGTGCGCTGAGAGAAAAAGTGAAGAAAAGGGCTTTTTCAGAAAAACAGAGCTTGAGGGCCGAGTGATGTGAGAATCACAAGTGAGACAGGGTGGGAAATAATACCCGGAGAAACTGGCTCCTCGTGCACCGAGAGGTCTCTTGCCTTTATAACATAGCTGAGTGTTGTGCTTGTGTGTTTTTGTTTGTTTCGATTCTTGTTTTGAGTCGTTTGAGTGTCAATAGATGTGTTTAGGTTGTTTTACCTTGTTTTTTCTTTGTTTAGTTGTGTTTAGATTGTTCTACCTTTTGTTTTCCATTGTTGAGTCGTTTTGGCTGTGGTCAGTTGTAGGCTCAATACCCGATTGAGAACCCTTTTCTCATCTCACTTTCAAAAAATCGTTTTGTGCTCAGAGTGCCGTGCCATTCTCTACATTTGTGCAAAACAAAATTTGTTCTTTCATAAAACCGCAGGGTTCAACCCAGGTCATATGAGAATAGTAAAAACCAAGACCCATCTGAAGCTATGAATGTTCCGTGCTGCAAAGCAAAAGAAAAGAGGGAAAATTTGGAGCGTCTGAGCTTATTCCAACTTCTGCAAGTTCTGTCACTACATCCCATATGTTCGGAATCAGCTGTGTACCAAATAAACCGAGTACTGTGTTATGAGCTGTGTGTTCAAAGTGAGCAGTGTGCTGTTACGAGCTGTGTGTTCAAAATGACCAAAATACTGTGTTATGAGCTGTATGTTCAAAAGAAACAGAGTACACTGTTACAGGCTGTGTGTTTAGAATGAGCAGTGTGCTGTACGAGCAGTAAGTTCAAAATGAACAAAATACTGTGTTGATTGTGTCAGAGCCAGGATGGCAATCAGAAGTGCTCTCCTTGAGGACCATTCCTCGTCAAAATAGAGCGGTTTACCACCACTCATTCCATGAGGTGCTTTCCAAAGTGCCGCTTTGTTTGTTTATTGCATTCCCTAAACAGTATGCTCTACATTGCTTGTAACATACATCGTATCATCGCACTTATTGCATTTATTTACATCTTGTGTTATCTTGTATCGTTTATCCTTTTACGCTGAGCAGCATTTAGGATCGTTGCCCTCTGAGGCTTTCTCAGGTTGCGTTGTGCGTGCACCTGGGCGGTTGTTTTCGATCATCTTCTCACGTTTTCAGCGTGGTTAGAGTGTTTCTTTCCTTACATGATTTCAGCGTGTTTGAAATTCATCTTAGCTTGCATTGTTATGCACGCTCCTTTCCGAAACACCGGGATATGTCCCTGTGTTTCCCCCTCTTTGGTTAAGAGCATCTGGAATACGTTCCAATGCTTGAGCCATTCTGAAACACCGGGATACGTCCCTATGTTTCTCCTTCTTTTTGAAACACCGGGATACGTCCCTATGTTTCTCCCTTTTCGATTAAGAGCATTTGGAATACGTTCCAATGCTTGAGCCATTCCGAAACACCGGGATACGTCACTATGTTTGTTCTTCTTTTCGAAACACTAGGATACGTCCCTATGTTTCTCCCTCTTTGGTTAAGAGCATTTGGAATACGTTCCACTGCTTGAGCCATTCCGAAACACCGAGATATGTCCCTGTGTTTCTCCCTCTTTGGTTAAGAGCATCTGGAATGCGTTCCAATGCTTGAGCCATTCTGAAACACCGAGATACGTCCCTATGTTTCTCCCTTTTCGGTTAAGAGCATCTAGAATACGTTCCAATGCTTGAGCCATTCTGAAACACCGGGATACGTCCTTATGTTTCTCCTTCTTTTTGAAACACCGGGATACATCCCTATGTTTCTCCCTTTTCGGTTAAGAACATTTGGAACACATTCCAAATCCTGAGCCATTCCGAAACGCCGAGATACGTCCCTATGTTTTTTCTTCTTTCCGAAACACCGAGACATGTCCCTGTGTTTCTCCCTCTTTGGTTAAGAGCATTTGGAATACGTTCCAATGCTTGAGCCATTCTGAAACACCGGGATACGTCCCTATGTTTCTCCTTCTTTTTGAAACACCAAGATACGTCCCTATGTTTCTCCCTTTTCGGTTAAGAGCATCAAAAATACGTTCCAATGCTTGAGCCATTCCGAAACACCGGGATACGTCCCTATGTTTTTCCTTCTTTTCGAAACACCGGGATACGTCCCTATGTTTCTCCCTTTTCAGTTAAGAGCATCTGGAATATGTTCCAATGCTTGAGCCATTCCAAAACACCGGGATACGTCCCTATGTTTTTTCTTCTTTTCGAAACACCGGGATACGTCCCTATGTTTCTCCCTTTTCGGTTAAGAACATTTGGAATACATTCCAATGCTTGAGCCATTCCGAAACACTGGAATACGTCCCTATGTTTCTCCTTTATTCCAAAACACTGGGATATGTCCCTATGTTTCTCCTCTTTTCCGAAACACTGGAATATGTCCCTATGTTTCTCCTTTTTCCGGAACACTGGGATGTCCCTATGTTTCTCCTTCTTCCCGAAACACTGGGATATGTCCCTATGTTTCTCCCCTCTCACCTGCATTGTCATGCACACTTTATCTGCATTGCTATGCATCCCCTTCGCATTGTTATGCGTCACACTTAGGTTGCATTGTCATGCATCCCTCGACTTGCGCCATTACATACTTTTCACTTGCATTACTATGCATATTCCTAACAATATTGTACCTGTTGAGTTTCTCTCTTTTGCAGGCACGATATTGTATATACGGTTCATTTGAAACTGGTGCGACCAGACGAACCGGACGGTATTGTATTCTCCGCATCAGACGTGACGAGAATTGTATAATTCTCTCACATCCTTTCTGCATAAAATATAGTTTGATTTGTATTCGTTCAAAACTATAGCATTCATTGTATATGATTGCTTCGCTACAGCTGTCCTTGCATAATCATAAGTTATGTTCGGCTTCTTGCATTATCACTTGCATTTTGCCCCTGCCTGCGAGCACATTTCTTTGTTATCTTGCATGTTTGTCTAAGTCTTCGGCCTTGTCAAAAATCGGTCGTCTCTGGGCTTTGACATTCACTCCCGTCACTTATGACTTTTGAGTTCTGTCAAAGAGGGACAACTGTAGACACCCCATTTTTGACCAACCTTAAGACTCAGACGTCATCGATTGAGCGCTCGGTGATGGTGCATGTTGTGCTCGTTTCGAGGTTTCGCAGTTTCGGCTGAGAGCCTTAACCCCGGACCTCGAGACCCTTTTATGCTTTGCCTCGGTTTGCGGACCAGGTCTTGCTTTCTCTTCCTAGAGGGAGGGAGAGGTTTTGTAGACCATCTCTCAGTGGCCGTAGGCTACTTTTCGTGATCGCAGGCCACTGTTCCCGTTTGGAGACCAGTTTCCGGTTTTCGGAGCTGTCGACTGTGCGCCTCGGTTCGAGACCGCTTAACTTTTTCCGTTTGGCACGGTTTTTGGCACACACCTTGTTTCCTCTGTCTAGAGGGACCCTGTGACCCGGGAGACCACCTTTGTGGTCGCACGCCACTTCCGATGCTTAACAGCCTGTTTTTGGGGCACCCGACTGCGCGTTTTGACCCCCGAACCCTCATTTTGCATCCATCTTAATTCATTTTTGGCATGGACCTTGTTTTCATTGTTTGGAAGGTGATACAAGGATGGGAGACCACATTTTCTCCTCAGAGACCACTTTTCTCCCGCTAGCCGATTTTCTTGTCGGGAAGCTGGTCTCTTTGGTCTTTAAGCCACATTTACTGGTCTCCCACCATACCACTAGCTTGCATTCAGTTGAGAGACCATCAAATGGGCTGGCCGACCAACTTTTTTTGAGTTGAACTTTTTGAACTGGTTGGCCGACCAGGGGAAGTGGTCGGCCGACCACCTAAACTGGTCGGCCTGCCTCCCCCAGTTTTGTCTCTGTGAGTTGTTGCCAGTTGTGCCAGCTGGAAGGCACAGACTGGATCCTCCATACACGTAACCTTGGTTTTTAGCTCTTTTGAGAAGCTTTGGTCCCTTTTGGCTATAAGAGAGGCCCTCCTCTTCCTTGGCACAGGTTCAGAATTTTATTGACGGGTCCAAGACATATCTCTATCTATATCTGTATATTTTGGGTTCAAAGGGGTCTTGTTCTTGACCTATTACACCACACCTCATAGCCACACACCTCCACCATTGTTCTAAGGTTCTTGGAGGGTCTTGAGAGGTCTCAAAGAGTTGGTTTTGAGCTGGAGAAATTACTGGTTTTGCTGAGCTACAAGGGTAACACATTTTTTCCCTCTTTTAAGCTTTATTTTGATCCATCTCTTAGCCTTATTTGCATGCATATTTGAGCTTTGTTGTCAACTGAAAAATAGTATTGTTTTGAGGTCCTTTTGATGTTTGTTTAAAGTCATTTTGTTGTTGGGGGTCATCTACCCCCTTGCATGCTTCATTTTGCCTTGTTTTGAGCCATGCCCTAAGGCCTTTGTGTTGACCTTTGCTTGGCCTTTTAGCCACTGAAATCCAGTGAATTTTCAGTGGTTAACATGTGTTTTTGAGAGCCAAAATCAGAGAGGGGTGACCCTCTCCCTTCTTGTCTTGTTCACTAGCATTTTTGGCCTTACAAAGGAGCCTTCATTTGCACACCTCCAAGCCTTGTTTCAGGCCCTTTTCAGTGACTTTTAGGGCCTGCCTAGGCTCTGTCCAGGGTTGGTTTTGTCACCTTGGGTGTGTCTCTTGCATGTGTAGAATAACCCCTCTTATAGCCTATCAAAGGAGCATGACATTCTTGCATGCATTGATCATGTTTCAGTGGATTTTTGGGCTTTATTTGGCATGTCATATCTCTGACTTTTGCTGGTTTAGTGGCTTCTTGAATGCTTCATATGCTAGTAGTGTAATCCATGTTCACTAGCTCACATTGCATGTTGTTTTGGCCCTTAATTCTAGCATATTTTGGCCATGTTCTAAACTGATTTTATTCATGATTTGGGCTGCCTTAGCTCTGTTTTGTGGTTCCATGGTCGAATGATGCTTGTCATGCATGCTTGTAGTGTAATACCCTTACCTAGCTTCGAGTTTTGAAGCCTTTTGCATGCTTAACTTGAGTTGTTTTCATGTTTTGGCATCATTGAACATGTTATTTCAGAGCTTATACTTGTGCCATACTCCCATGTTTTCCACTCTTTAAATGCGTTTGAGAGTTGCGCTTGTATGTCTCAATTTTGGGCTATTGCATGAGCTTCATTTTTGCGCATTGCAAGCCATCATTTTAGTCCATTTTGCCACTGTTTTGGGTCTGCATAGGGACTGTTTGGGGTTGGTTTGGTCATTTGGGCATCACTTTGCATACCTCTAGTGTAATGCACTTCACTAGTTTCGGTAATTGTGCCATCCAACAGTGTGAGTCATTTGCATGATTCGAAACCATGTTGCATGTTATTTCAGAGCTGGAACTTGTGCCATTGCATGCCATATTTCATCCTTTCAATGCTTTTGTAGAGTTATATCTCGTACCTTAGGCTTTGATCCCTTGCATTGTGTGTCATTGCCTTGTTTTCATCATGTTTGGCCACTGATTTGGGTGTGGCTGAGGCCTATCCATCTTGGTTTAAGTCCATCTTGCATTATGTATGCCCTATAGTCCATGTTATCGCATGTTTGCTCATTGCATTGCGTATGCCTCGTTCATAACATTGCGTATGTTAGTGCATTGTGTATGCATGCCATATAATCCATGTGCATTGAGTATTCCATTGATTAGTTCATAGCATTGTGTATGCCATTTGCATGCTTGCATGTCATTCCATGCATCTTCGCATCACTTAGTTGCATTGCACTTAGATCGCATGCTAGAGTTGCATTTGTCCATACATTGTTTGTTGCATTGTGTTTGGAGTAGGGTTTAGTCCAAACACAGAAAACGAGAGATGTTTCGTACTCAAAGTGACGAAATGTGCCTCGATTCTTGGTCACCGACACTCTTGACTATCCATAATAGAGTTGTTGGCTTTAGGTGTTTACATGTGCATTCATTCTATATTAAGTTGTGCAATTCGGTTCCTCGGCCATCATGCATCAAAATGCGTGATTGGTGGTCTGAGGATCGAGACCTACACTCCCTTGAGCTTATGCAAGGATGGGGAGAGTGGTCGTGCACACATGTGTTACAAATACTTCGCCGTGCATCTCTCCTTCCTTTTGTTGCAGAAAACCAGAAACCAGGAGAGGAAACTGGTCGGCCGACCAGATTTACTGGTAGGCCAACCACTTTTTTTGGTTTCCACCACAAAAGGTGGTCGGCCATTCGTCTCCCATGCCTATAAGCTGGTCGGCAACCTTCCCACAGATTCCCAGGGTGGAGTTTCATCTCTCTGGAACTTTGTGCAAGTTTTTGAAATCAATTGCAAACAAAGGCAAGCCGGAGCATCGCGATGGATTTCTCGACAAGGCGACTCGAGCATGCATGCATCCTTTATCATTCAAGGCAGAGCTAAGGCAGTCCACATTCATGTAGTTTGCATGCTAGTTTAATTGCTTACTTAGTTAGTTTGTTAATTAATTAGAGTTGTGTAATAATTAGCTGTAAGTTATTGTTCATTTTGGTTGTGTAATAACTAGCTTAATTAGATTAGCTAATCGGTGTTGTATTATTTATTCGGACCCTCCGTCGAGAGAGCCAATTGTTGTAATAAGTGTGCGTGTGTGTGATGCATGTCTTCCAACCCCACGTCTTTCTCTCTTTTATTTACCAGCTTATGATGGTTAGTTTTAGGGCATGTTTCAATTAACATCCTTATGCTCGCATGATTACATCCATTCATCTGTCTTGCATGCACCGGGCTCGGCGCATCATACTAACTGCATTGTATTTCAATTCCAAGTTGAATACATGTTATCTGTAACATCTCATATGCCATTTTAGAATAATCGAGCCTATCTTAGTTGCATCCTGCATGTGTTGCATTAGCTATCTTAACATGAACTAGGATCATGCATTGATTACTAACTAGTTTCTGTTTTGGCTTAGAATACTCGGTAAGCGTTTATGCTTTAGCATCCTTGCATGTGTGTGAATGACTGCCATGATAGCATGCTTACCATGAGGTTATGTGCTTATGTGATATAACTACCTAAATGCCTGTGGGTGAAGGTTAGGTTGCTTGAGTTAGAATAATTTGTCGAAACCTGTGTTTTAGTCTACTTGCGAATAGCAAACTTCAATCCATTTTCAAAACAAACGGATATACGATGCTTTGTTCCAACTTAGGCAATCAAGTCTATACTTGTATTGTGTGCGCATCACATAGTAATTACAGGCTAATAAACCGGGATAAAAGCACATATGTTTTCAAAAATAAGATATCATGTTTAGTAGTAGCCGATCTTTGATCGGGCGAACGGGGGTGCTCATTGCATGACCTTCCCCAATCGTACCCAAGTTCCCGAGCCGAGACAACTTTGGTGATGACGGACACGTGGCCTTAGGCACGAGTCAGGATTTCCTAAATTTTTCAAAAAATAAAATATTTAGGTGGCGACTTTGTATCTGGCAAAGCAGTCCATGTTTGACACTTCTTTCTAAAAATCAGTTTTTCAAAATGATTTGTCGGATTTGGACTCTTTGGTGATTTATCAATCTCGCATTGCACTTTGCAAGATCAAATTAAGAACCGTGACATTTGAGTCCGAACTGTAGTGAGTCCAAATGAACAAAACGGAATTTCTCCCGAGACGTTCGGGGACGTCTACAGGATCCTTCTGCACTTCGAGCATGCTTGGAGAAGGTATTCATACATTAGGTCTTAGCAGATAAATGGTTTTGCATCACACTAAGGACCATATGCTTCCCAACTCAAATCACCAAAACACAACATCAATCTGCAATGAAACGGAAAGGCAATTTTTTCTTGCCAAAAGACAAAACGGAAAAGCCTCAGTTGGGTCAAAAAACATGGGACAAAAACACTAATGGACTCATCTTTTCTGACTCCTTCAAAAATGGACTCATTTTTCATCTCAATTTACATTAACAACAAATGAATAAATGTTTTAGGTAGTACCCAAATCACAGAGAAAAATTATAGAAGCAGGATGAAGGATTATCAACAGAGAGATCATGATTAATGATTATTACAAAAAAATTCACATACACAGATTTTACATAACAATTTTAGCACAAAAAGAATCAGGCTAAAAATTAAAACCCACATATTACTATTCTTATTATTTATTTATTTTCAAAAGCAACAAAACAAATTATTGTACACAGATTATCCATGTAAGGATTATACAAGTTGAATGGGTATCAGCTAGGACACTCAATATATAAGGATTATACAAGTTGAATAGGCATCAGCTAGAACACTAGTATATTTGTTAATTGTTGTTGCTGCTGCTACTACTACTACTGAACACTAGTGTATAAGGATTATACAAGTTGGATGGTATCAGCTAGAACACAAGTATATTTGTGTATGGGTATTAGCTAGAACACTAAGGAAAATCTCAAGTGACTGTTAATTAGAGAATTAGGGAAAACTGGAAAACTTTAAAATTGGATTGAATTGAAGACCACTTGATTTCATAAAGTAGCTAGTAAGTATATATATATATATAAAGGGGCTATATTTACAACAAAATCAAAACTATATCTTATTCACATGTTTTGATATAGCTTTCAAAGGCAAACATTGGAGCTTAGAGCAAGGCTCAACCCATGTAGTTTTGCATTCTTCTCCAGGTCCATCAAGTTTTTATAACATTAATCATAAAATATGTAATATTATCATAAATCAGTATAATAAAAAATATCGTAACTAAATTTTTAGACATTTGGACATTAAACAAAAAATGAAATGATTCCAGGTTTTGCACACGCAGTGAGCCAATACCTACATGTCCTCCTAAACAACTCAACAAGCAAAGAGGTCATGATCATTTGGCACCAACAGATTAGAATATTATAATCATTTGGCACCAAATCAGCTAGAGTGACTTCAAAATTCTAATGATTTTTCCCCAAACAGATTTCTATGGAAAGTTCAATTGCAAGTACTTACACAGCTTAAAAGTGTGAATTGATAATTTTTTATTTTTTTATCTTGTCTACGTAGCTTAAAAGTGTGGCTATCTAGTTATCAGATAAATTAGAAAAGAAAACCAAACTACACAATAGATAGATAAATCCCAGACTTTCACGCGTACATACATGCACATACACAAATATACACCTATATGGCCTTTGGATTTTTCCTGAACTTGAGTTCACACTTCACATACAGACACACGCAAATTTCAGAGAAAAGAAAGGTGGGGGAACAAGAAGAAGTTCCACATCTATACAAATTCAGTCATATATCTTCCTCTTCAGAAACAGAGCATACATTTCTTCGAGAGAGAGATGACAGATAAGGGAGAAGGCAAAGCAAAGGGCAAGATGGAAAAGGCAAATTCAGACGGAGAGGCCGCCTTCAACTCGAAACCAAAGGGTGAATCGAAGCAAGAAGAGAGAGTGTGATCTGATTTTGGTCTGTGTAAACCCTAGCTCAATGTGTGTGTGTATATATATCACAAACAAAAGGCATGAGCTCTTACCTTTATGGTGCAGATCTTGGAGAAATCTTCGACTTCGATCGGCTGATCTTGGAGAGATGTGGAGGATCGTCTTCGGTCGCCAAGGAAATAAGAAGAGGAGTGTGAGGAGAGGAGTGTGTTAGGGCAACAAAAGAGGGCTTATATAATGGCATAACCGTAATTGTTGAAGTTTTGAAGGGGCATTTAAGTCATTTCATGCCCCTCCAAACAGCTGCACGCTTGAGCTATAATCTGTAAGCATCTCGAAGCAGCTTCTCCTAGTTTGGAAATATTAAATAAGTGTATTTTTTGATTTTTTATGAAATATAGATTGAATTTGGGTTGGGTTTGAAATGATGTATTAGAGAAGTGATGTGATGTAAATAAGATGATGTGACTTAAGTAGGATAGTGACTTTTTGACTTTTTATCTTTTTTCAATCTTTCTAAACTAGGTCTAAGGGTTGGTTTGGGATGTTCTAAAAAAGTGTACTTTTTGACTTATTGATTTATATGGGTTAGGTTTGGGTTGGGTTTGATGTGATGTGTTAGAGAGGTGATGTGATTTAAATAAGATGATGTGACTTAAATAGGATAGTAACTTTTTGACTTTTTGTATTATTTAGTAGATGTCAAACTTGGCCTAAGTTATAATGTTGTGTTTTAAATTGTACTAAGCATAATATTTTAATTTAAATTAAATCAAAAATTAAAATAAAAAACTTATAAATTTTATCAAACAGGCCAAAACGTGGCATGCTTATGCTTCATTGTGACTACTGGAATCCATCCCTTCTCTCTCATTGTTTGGGTGAGATTATTCCAATACTTTTTAAGTTTAAATATAAGGGAGTTATTCGAATAATATTTTTTACTTTTTATTTTTTATTTATTGATTACAAGCATTTATTATGGTTAAATTGGATTTTGATAAGGATGTATGTTTAATTGTTCTATTTTGTCAAAGCCAATGAATTTTTATTTTCAAATCATGCTTAGGATTTTTATTTTTTCCCTTTTTAAAATTTTTTTAATTTTCTTTTTTTTTTGACGATTTTCCTTCTTTCTTTTTTCTTTATTTACTTCCTTCTTCTTTTTTTTTTCCATTTTGAAGGATTGTGTGGTTGTTTTGGTATTTTGCTTCATTATGTTCAGGTAATAAAGCTTTCATATGTTATTATTTATTTTACATATTCCTTTATTTATTTATTTTTGCCTTTTGTTGGTAGTTTAAAATATTTATTGGACAAGGGTTTCGTTTTGTTTTCTTTTTCTTTTTTTTTTTTTTCTTTTGTTCTCCATTTGTAGAAGTATTAATTTTGTATATCATTTGAAGTCAAGCCTACATCATGTTAGGAAGAGTAGTGACTGTCGTTTTTCTTTGTTTTGATTGTTGCTTATTGCAACATTTTTAGGTTTATTTGTTCTTATTTTTGTTTATTGTAGTAGTTTTAATGTTTTTTTTTTATTGTAATAGTTTTTTTTAGTAATTTTTGGTTTGGTGATTTTGTTTATTTGTTTATTGAATTTGTGTTTGAGTTTTTCTTTTTGTTTTTTTGTTTGTAGTAGCTTCTTTTTCTTTTCTTTTTTTTGTCACTCTGAATTTGTAGTTCTTGATTTCTTATTTTGTTTCTTTTGAATTTGTTTCTTTGCGTTTGTTAGTAGTTGATTTTGGTAGTTTTTGAGTTGTTCTAAATTTTTGTTTTGGATTTGGGCTTCGGTGAAATCCCCAACCTACTGAAATATTATGTAGTAGACAAACTTTTTTTTTTTTTTTGAACCAAGATGTTTTATGATACCTATGAGATTATAGATATTTGATTGTGCTTTGGTGAAATTACTAACCTATGTTGGGATTTGTTTTGGGCAACAAAAATTCACTTTTATTGTTATTCATGGTGTTTAGTTTTGATTATGGAAAAATTATATAACTTGTAGTCTTGGCCAATAATTGTTTTTGCCTCAGTACGTGTCTTTTGTGAAATGGGTTTGCAAAAAGTCACCATACTTTTTTTAAAAAAAAAAATTATCATTGACTTTATTTATTTGATTGAATTGAAAATATATCATTGATGTGAAAAGTTCAATAAACCTCAACAATTTCTTAATATAACTGTTAAACGTCCATTTGAACTGTTAAAGATCCAATTTTTTTCTTTTCATTGCTTTGTTTTGGTTTGGAAATTACTTTTGTTTGAGTTTCAATCACAAAAGAGAATTATACTACATTAGTATGAATCATGTTTTAATTTGATTGAGGTTCAATGTCTTGGGCCACTATAGAGGGTCAAATAGAAATGTGAGGAAAACTACACATAGCAATTGGAGTCTTGGCTAGTGGTTTGCTTCATATTTCGTGTTTTTATATACCTGTGCAATGTGACTTTGCAATAAGTTTTATAATTTTCTCTGTTACCTTTATTCCTTGATTGAATTCAAGAATATATCTATGGTATTGATTAATTTAAGGACAAACCTCTATTTTCATGAGTTGCTCTTGACTTCTTAAAGTTTATTTTTCCTTTAATGTATTGTAAGCTTTTCAAAACTATCATTTCCCTCTTCGCCTTCAGGCTTTTTGTTTATTTGGTTTAACCTTTTTTCCTGATTAAAAAAAATGCTTTAAAAATTTTTGGAGTAAATTTTATTGGATAAAAGATAATTTTAGTCCTCAAAATATGTGTTCTTTATCATTTTAATCCAAATTTTATTTTAGCTAATATGTGGTCCTTTTTCTTTTTTCATTTGTGTATCATTTAAAGAAATTGTAGTTGTATAGTAGAAATCATCTAGACATGGGTATGCATTTCTTTTTTCTGTGCATAAATATTCCAAAATTAAACTTTCTCTGTCTCTATTTTAGGGAAATAATGGATTTTGTGACAACAATATAGTTTGTTGAATACATAGGATTAACAAGATCAAGGTGAGTACATTCTAATTTTTAGCTATCAAAATTGCTAGAACCACAAATTAAAGGTAATTGTTACTTAATAATTTACACACCTAATATTTCAGATAATCATTATAATGACCTCAAGCATTATGTTCATTATTTCAACTTAGACAAAACAAAAACTGCATTAAATAAATTATACACAAAATGTAATCATTTATGAAGTAGGCTACTTTTATTTTTATTTTTATTTTTTTTTATCAGCAAAGAAAATAAACTTTATTGATGAAGTGGAAAAACTAATACATCAATAAAGGAAAAAGAGGATGAGTGCAAAAAGCATCATAGCGAGCCAAATCAATCACAACTAGGTTGGCACCAATAAAACAGCCCAATCATATACTAGCACACCATCAAGAGTTGGTGAGTAGCCAACCACAAACACCCAAAAACAACCTCACCAAACAAACCAAATCTACACTTCACCACATCTACACTTCAGTACTGAATAACAGCAAAACATGCTTTACCACCAACTCTCAATCCTCACATCACAACAAATTCAGCAGCAGCACAACACAGTATAGACCATCCCATCAATAGCACTCAACAAACAGAATATCAATTCAGACCAGTAATATCAGCAACATCTCCATATACAGCTCCCAGTGGCGAAGACTGAGAACCACATAGACAAGCCTCAGCTTCACTCCGAAAGCAATACCGAACCATCAGCAGTAGATCAACCCAGCAACCGAATACCACCACCAACTTGTAGCCAATTTTCCACCCAGGACTTGCATCCACTGCTAAGCATTGCAGACCAAAACAAATTCCTTATGACAAAACAATACAATAGCAGACCCACATCAGCCCAACAACAGCCCAAAAGCACAACAGATCAACAAACCATAGCATAGGAGCCTCCGCTGAGCAACTAAACTTTTGTACTGAACAGCAATAGACATAACTTGCAGCTTCACCACCAGCTCCAAATCCTCACATCAGAGCCCTGCTGCCCTGAACTCCATCCAATCAGCCAGAAACAGAACCAAGAAATGAACTTAATAACCAATCTGCCATACATTAGATATAATATCAGACACAGAGTGGGGAAAATTTTTCAGCTTAGATTTTGTCCAGACAGCCACTCTGAATTTCACCATATCTTCTAATTCCACAAAATTAGGATGAGCATTACTAAACAAATATTCATTACGTATTTTCCAAATTGACCATAGCACAGCCAGATGAACAATTTTTCAAATTTCGATCACATTCTTTTTTACTTTAAAACCATCCCACCAACTCAGCAAAGATTGCACAGACCCAGGAGTAACCCAACACAACCCCCACCAACCCACAATCCCAGACCATACTTTCCAGATACAACCACAAGGCAGTAATACATGATTCTGTGACTCCACCTCAGATTTGCAAAAGACACAGAGAATGTTTGCATCAGGCTTCAACACTCCAATCCTTTGCATAAAGACAGCAGATTTCATCCTACCTTTCCATGCTAACCACGTCATAAATTGAACCCTGGAAGGGGCAATATTCTTCCAAATGGCCTTAGCAATTCTTAGATTAGACCCTTTATTTGACTCCATCCAACTCCACACTGAGGCTACAGAAAAAGGTTCCGGATAGATGAGCCAACCATGTGCAAAAGTCCTCTGCTTAGAAAACAATTTGTTCCTCATTATTTTAACAAACAAAATGTTTGCATTTCGAATGATCAAGTCTAAAATGTTTGGTATAATTTCATAATTACCCTTTTGTTTTCATTTTCTTATCTATCGAGTGTATTTCTAATTATGTTTAAAATCATATGTTCTGTTTTGTGTCTACATGTTGGGAGGTGGAAAAGAGAAATGTGATGATTTATTTTTATTTTTTTAATTTATTATTGAAATCAATTTTTGTTGTTATCTATATGAATCAGGTTAGTTTTACAATTTTTTTTATAGCCAGTTCAAATATAAAAAAATGATGTTCAATCACTTTCTTGATCTCTTATTTTTCTTATACAAAATGTCTTAAATTAATAAGTAATACCGATTAAATTTTCACAGTCAATGTCGAGTGCCCATTTATTTATTTATTAATGTTTTGTTCTTCATTTGTGCAAGTCTTTAATTTTGTAGCATTTTTGCTCCCCGCTTTTGAAGGGATGTGTGGTTTTATGCTTTATTCTTTGTGTTTGATTGACCAGTGTTATAAATACTATTATACTCTTGTTAGTTTCATTTTTTATTTTTTATTTTAAATTATTGAGATTGTTTTAAGTTTTCCATGTTATTTGTAATCTGTTTAGATCCATTCTTCCGTCATACTTTTCTTTTTTGTTATAATGTGTGGAATTAATAATCTTGGTTTTGTTATTGTTTATCTTTTCAACGATCATTATGAGTTGGTTTTTTTTCCCTCTTCTGAGTATTTGAGTTTATTGTTAACTTATTTTTCTTTTCTTTTTCATGGCTAAGCAAGTAAGCGAAATAAAACTACTAAAGCAAGCCAAGCTAAGAAGGCTTCCATCTGGAATGTATTTAGTTCACCATGACGATCACCCTTCTAAATCTACGAGTGTGAAAAATGACCTTGGTTATTTTGTTCCAATTTTTTTCTTTAGCCTTATCGCTTATATTTGTCTCTTGAGATATATTGAAATTTAGAGAGAAATTCTCTTGCGAGTATTTTCCACTAAACAAATAGCTCAATTTCTTCTACTCAGGTTTTTAATTGGCGAGGTATGGTTGCATCTCACTTCCAAAGCTAGTGCAACTTGCATAGCTTTGCATAACAAGGGAAATCAAACTGCAAAAAAGAACTTTTATTTTATTGCAACCTCCAACATGTCTAGAGGTATTGAGGTGATATGTGCACAACGATGTGAAGGCAGCTATTATACTTACAGATTGCCTACTATTAGTTTAGAGCATTAAGGAAAGGAAAGGAAAGGAAAGCAATCGAGTGGGATATGAAACACCTTTTGATGGATATATGTTATTTTTGTAAACAATATTCTTGACTAAACTAAGGTACCTAGACAAAGTATAGGCTACACATATGGCTGCAAAAACAGCCTACACAAGGGGTTATTAACGATTGTATTTTGAAAATTTATATGTTCTTTATATCTGTATCTGAACTTTTCTGTACAAAAAAGAAAAAACACATTTCTCTGCATATATTTCTCTACTCTAGCTTTAATATGTTTACAAATTTCAACTCGAAACAAAAATCTAATGAGAACTAACTGGGCATTAGTTAGCGTGCCTTGCACGCAGCCCCTTTCACTAGTACACATGTAAGCATAAATCTAAAATTATACCATGATTTTAGCACTACTAATATATAAATAAATTTTAAAACACTAATATACATGCCATAAATTACACATAAACTACAAACAAGTATGAAATCATGATTTTAACATTATGAACACTTAAATATTTTGAATTGAAGAGGAGAATGTGAGGATTTTAAAAATTTTCTTACTTAGCAAATGAATAATAAAATGTGGTAATGAGAGTACCTTTCCTTTCCTTCTGTACTTGCCCTCATCTCTTTTTCTTCCTTGCTCTAATTTGCTATCGCAAAAGGTTTTTTTTTTTTTTCTTCTTAAGCTCCGATCAACCAAGCCAAGAAAGGGGTCTCTCATATATAGCCTTATAATACGAAAAATTATCACATAAGTTCATTCTATATCTTATATTGTATGTGTTTATAATTCTATTGGTTACATACTTACTATTTGCTATTTTTTCTCCTATGTATTACATAAAACTAGGGGTGGACAAACGTCGAGTCGGATCAGGTTTGGGTCAGACTGGCACTACATAATAAGAGATTTTGTATCTATCCAAGCCCGGTTCGACCCCAACATCGGGCCTCTATATCTGCCAAGCCCGATCTAAAAAATAATTGTATATCTTTAGTCCACCCATCGGACTATATGTTTAAAAAAAATTAAAATATTCCATAATAAAATTCAATCACACATTATATTTCTTAAATAAATATATTGACATCATTATGAATTGAAACATTTTGCGTATAAATTGAAAGATTTTTTAAATAAATTCAATCACATGTCACTACAAATGTGAGTTTCAATACAATTAATACAAATAAAGTCTAGATCTATTGATAATTGATTAATTAATTAGCGGGCTGGGTTAAAAGTGTAAATCACAAGCTCAATCCATTAATATTTTTGGTTGAAAATGTTAGCCTAGCTTGATCTTATGGGCTAAAACAACATTACCAAGCCCTAAAAAAATAAGGCTAGGTCGGACGGGTTGAACAAGCTAATGAGCCAATAACTACCCCTATAAAAGCAATTAATAAAATTAAAAGGACACAGTCTAATTGAAATTTCTAAAAGATAAAATAATTCCTCCTTACAACACACACCCTAACCACCTTCAAGTCTTCTCATAATTATGCATAATATCAAATCTTTCCATAAACCAAAAACCAGTCATAACCTATCTATAGGTTTACATGCAAAGGCACAAGTCGGCTGTGATTAACCCCACCGGCCACCTAATTACATTTTATTTTATTTTTAAATTTGAATGATAAACTTATATATAAATGTATATTTATGTGGGTTTTTTAAAAATCAATTAAGTAAAATTTTTAACTAAGGTATTTAGTAAGGGTAATTATCGTAGTTATAAACGAAAAGTATTAAATACCTAAAAAAATTTATTCTTAACAATATTTTTGTTAAATTAGAATAGTTTTTAACTAATTTATACAATAATATATTTATTAAATAATTTTTAGAAAAAAATAATTTATTATTCATATCTTATAATACATTTATAAGAATAATTCAATACGAGTTCTCATACTTGTTGACCATTAAATTTCATTTTGATCGAACGGTCTACCTTCTATCAGAACTCACTTTGTTAGTGGCCAACTTGTGGTTGTTATTGATCGTTGGATCTTTATTGATCGAATGGTTGGTCTCCTATTAGAGGTAGTGGCTAATTTGTATTTGTGGATGATTGTCAGATCTCTGTTGATCGAACAAACATTCTTCTATTAAGGGTTATTTCAATAATGGCCAACTTGTATTTGTTTTTGGCCATTGGATCTATCTTGGTCGAATGACCATCATCCTGTCAGGAGTTAGTTCCTGCTTTGGGCCTGGTATCGTTTGATATGCTCGATTGGGTTGGTCGGCCACCATTATTTTAGGCTAGGGGTGGTCGCGGGTCTGTTGCGGTCACGGAACCTCTAATCCGCCATCCGTCCGCCGGATTGGCGGATTGGAGAAAATCCATCCGCATCCATCCGCCAATCCGGCGGATGCGGATTGGCGGATGGATGCGATCGGTTTGGCAGTTTAAAATTTTACAAATTTTTGACATAATTTAACATGTACACTTTCAAAAAAAAATAACTAAATTAATGTGCACTTAATTCCTCAACCACCACACCACCTATGTGCAATGCATACTAAAATTGTCAGTGAGAGTGTGCCTATCAAAATAAAGAAACAAGTATGGACAGACACGAGCTCAGATTGATTACATGGTCAGACAAACTGTAAGTCTCTCTTTTGCTGCTCTGGAAGTCCCTTTCCTGCTGGAAGTTTAGTTTTTGGCCAAGTTATCCATTTGAACAAGGTGATTCTGGCTCTACTTGTGGCTGAAACGAGTCTTCTTTGCATAGGCTATTCGATTGGGCTTATCTGGCTCATTTGACTCCGTATTTTTATTAGGCTGGACTTGGATTTCTACTCTCCACAGTGGTGTTGATTATGACAAATATCATAACTAAAAAAATTTCAATCGTAATTAAAAAAAATAATGAATCATAATAAATTAAAAAAAGGATTATTACTAAAATAATATTAAGCTTGTTTAGGTAGTTCTTCAAGATACACTTCTCAAAAAATTAAATTTTTTTATTTTTCGTATTTTTTTATTTTTATTGAATTATTTTATTTTTATTGAATTATTTTAATATTTTAAGCAATTTCTCAATTTTAGATACACCTAACATAAATACACTTAAAAAGTATAATATTTGTGAAAAAAAATCTTTAAAAAATTTAGTAAATAACAAAAATACAAAAAAAAAAAGAACATTCAGTACATTTTCATATTCTTGCATATTTATTAATTTTTTAAAAATATTTTTTTACAAATATTTTATTTTTTAGATGCATCTAAGTAATGTGCATCTAAAAAAGTAAAAAAAATCGTTTAAAATTTTAAAAATATTCACTAAAAACAAAAAAAATGAAAAATAAAAAAACTTAATTTTCAAAAAATTAAATCCAAAAAATTAAAATCAAACACAGTGATTATAACTAATATCACAATAAATCATAATCATGTCATAATTAATACCACAATAAATCATAACTAAATATTACAAATGCCATAAATGGGGCATATGGGTGTCAATTATAGAATTTTCCAAAATGAATATAGTATCACAATATACAATTTTCTAATTTATTAATACTATACATATGAAGAAAGTTTGTAAAAAATTTTGTTTGTACACTATTCATATATGATTGGATTAATCAGAGACAAAAATAAAATATTTACCTAATTTTATATACAATATTTTATACGAATGATAGTATGACCACGTTTATTTGCAGTATTAAAATGGATAAAAAGTGAGAGAACATATGATCCCAGAAATTTTTAATCCAATGTTTGATTGTTGGATAAAAAAATAGATTATCATTTCCGAACCATCTAAAAAAAAAATAGATTAAGTGTTGTGAAACATCTACCCCACGAGTATGGCTTCCCTCCGTATTCTTATACTCCATACTTCTCTATATTTTATTTTTTGGACTCTATTCTAGGCTCACATTAATAATTTAAACCATTCATCTTGTAAATCTCACAATGAAAACCGTCTGTACAAAAAAATAACTTTATCAGATATCGATAAATACTTAAATAAATCAAATTTTATTTTATAGAATAAAAAGTTTAAGTTTAAACTCATAATTACTGTTCATTTAAAAAAAAAATAAGATGCAATTTATTCATATATTTAGTGACATTCAATGATTTTTTTTTTTTTTTTGCATCACTCATCTAGATCGTTAGAATTACGAGATGAACGGTTTAAATTACCAATATGAACTTAAAATGGAGCCTAAAAAATAAATTTTAAAGAAGTACAGAGGATTGAAGTATGGAGGGGAGAGATTCTCCTAAGCCCACATGTTTTTTTATCCGTGGTTTGTTTAGCTAAGTACTATGATTTCGACTTACTTTTAACATTGGTATTGCGATTAAATGAAAGAAAAAAAAAATTAAGTAATAACATATTCTCTAGTATTTAGTTTTGAGTTTTGAAATATAATTTTTTGTTTTTAATTTTTCGTATTTTGTTGTTTTTAGTAATTTTTTTCATATTTTAATCATTTTTTTTATTTTTATTGTTTAGAAGTACCTATAAAAAGTAAAACATTTGTGAACAAAATATTTTTAAAAATTCAATAACAATGCAAATACTTTTAAAATTTATTACATTTTTGTATTTTTTTTATATTTATTGATTATTTATATAGATTTCACAAATATTTTACCTTTGAATTAGATATATCTAAAAAATAAAAAAATAGATACATCTAAAAAATAAAATAAAATTGATTAAAATATTAAAACATTTATTATAAATAATAAAATACAAAAAATTTAAAATTTAAAAATTATATTTAATAACTCAAAATCAATGAAAGTAATAAAAGTTGTGGTAATATAGGAATTAAAAGTATCTCCAAACTATAGGGGTTAACACGGGTTGATTATAAGAGCATCTTTAATGGTCATAGCTAAAATGGATTAGTTAAAATCATTTTTTGATTTGTTAAAGGGCACTATAAAATTAATTTTTGATGATTATACCATTTTAATGGAGACTTGTCATTTTGGCACAATCATTAGCCAAATTCAACTATTTTGTACTAAAGTGATGAAAGTTTGGATGATTTCAACCCAACCCAATTAGATCTAACCTTTGGCAACAAACAAGATAATTTTGCCATTTTTTGGCTAGAACAATGACACCCTATTAGAAAATTAATTTTATGAAACCAAGCCATTTTTTGGATTTAACATAATTAGGGATGGCAACGGAGAGGTATTAGGTTAGGAGCTCTGTCCCACCCCTATTCCCATTTCTACTACTTGACTACACTCTTGTCCCAACCCCTCATGGAATTAGCCCCCGCCCCCACCCCCACCTACACCTAAATCCACAAATATAACTCACCCCTGATCCTACTCGATCCGCAATACAATAAAAAAATCTAACAACAATATTAAACTTTAATAATTAAAACTAAAAAATATTATTTATAATTAAAAAAATATATTATATATTGTACACATATTAATTTATATTATATATATAATATAATATAAACTCAATATATTATATAATATATTGGCATAATTGACTGGCAGGCAAAAGGGTCTGAAGACAAAGCCGAAATGTAACTAGGTTTAGGAATATTATCAAGAATTTAGTATCGATTGACTAGATCAATTGGAGGTACAACAATGGGTTGATTGAATGACACAATGGCAAGAGGTTTTGTAGTAGGTTTGTGGTTTGACATCTGTAAGAAAAATGACAGAAGTAGATTAGCATCCATTGAGAATATCTAATCTATCTATATGAAAATTAACTAGATTAGTGTAATGAGCAACGAAATTGCGATAATTCCTAATCCGATTGAATTGAAGGTAAGGGTCTTGATGAAGGTTTATATTGTTGGAAAATGGTTTTATATAGGCATAATTTTGAGCCCATTTTGGGTGGACCCCAAACATCTTTTGGGGTGGGTCCGAAGAGGTGACGTGTTCCTTGCCGCGTGGCAAGTCACACAGTGAAGACGGTACGTCAAAACCATTTATGAGTGAATGGGAAGTTGACGTCGTTTTCGGGTTTAACATTAATTTTTATTTAGATAAAATTCACTTGAATTTTTTCAATAAAAATTATTGTGGGAATTTAATTTAATTCTAAATTCAAATTTTGGGTTCCTAAGTGGTTTCCTAAAGTTTGTAATTGTGGGAATTTAATTTAATTCTAAAGTTAAATTTTAAGTTCCTTAAATATTTCCTAAAATTTGTACCTCTTTCTTTATTTATTAAACTATTTAAATAGTTTAATATATATATATTTAATATATATATATATATATATATTTATTCTAAATAGTGTTTAAATAATAAAGATGCATGCGGTTGCTTTCTTGGACCAACGGACAACTTTTTCAAAAAAGTTTGAACATTAGTGTTGTTTGGCAAACGGTTTAACAGGTTGCACCTGTTGGACATTTGTCTATTTATATAAAGCCTTATTTCAGCATTCGGAACCCCGGGTTTTTTCTTTGGAGTATTTTTGTGATCCGAATTTTCCATCCGAGATAGGAAAAATTCAGTCTGAAATTTTGTTCCTTCACTGTCCATTTTTTTTTTCAGTGCATTATTCCTCATATTTAATTTTAGGAATAAATTTTCAGAGAGTTAGAACATAGGTTTGGTTCGCCGAACAAATTTATTTGAAGTGCTTCTATAAATTTGTGAAGATCATTGTATCCTGGGAGATAGACGCCATTCAACCGTAAGCACCATAGCGGGGCGAATCTGTCTTAAGGACAGAGTGTCACACACTCGACTTGGTCTTGTAATTTAATTTGGTTCGACAAAATAAATCCGGTATGTTATTTATTTATTTTGTTTGAATTTATTTCTAGTTATTTTATTTACACAGAAGATTGTTCCAACAATCTTAAGACAGATTCGAATTATTCTGTTTACAGAATTTTTCGTTTGTTTTCCTTTTTCCATTCTTCGTAAATAATTTCGGAAGAAAATTATTTTCTGTGAATTTACAAAATAATATTCTGGTTGGAAAAACAAATAGTGATTATATGCTATTTGACAGATAGTAGTAATATACTGTCTCTTTTCTTTGACAACAACTAGTAGTACGATACTGGTGTCATTAACAATTCAGAATATATTTTTGTGGAATTTTTTCAGAAATTAATTTTGGGTTTTAGAAATTATTTCTGAGTTTTTCATTAATTAAAATTCTGTTTTCAGTATTTTAATTATTGGAGTGTTACAAGAGATTTAAATTCTTGTGTGGAATTAATTTGGATAAATAAAATTTTATTTTATTTCCAAATTAATTGATAAATAAAAGTTATAGTTTTTATTTCTTTTATTTTACAGAATTTAATTTTCTGTGTGGAATTAATTTGTTTAAATAAAATTTTATTTTATTTTCAAATTAATTGAAAAATAAAAGTTACATTCTTGTTTCTTTTATTTTTACAGAATTTAATTCTGTGAATTTGGTTTAATTTTCTGTGTAGTATAAATTCTAATTATAATTTTGTTTTTATAATTTAGAATTTATGGCTACTAAAACTGGTCAAACTTATGTTCAAACCAGTACTGATATGGTAATTGCCATTACGCCAATTTCTCCTTTTGTTGGGACTGTGCCAGTGAATAATAGTGAAAAGGCAGAGAAGTTCTTAAGAACTAAGTTTTGTAAAGGCAAAGGAAGAACAAGTAAGAAGGTTACTAAAGCCGATATAACCAAAATGGATATAATTTCCAATGGTATAGATGTCATAAATCTTTCTGTAGTTGTTTCCGAGGCAAATCTTGTCGGAAATCCTAAAGAATGGTGGGTGGACACTGGTGCTACTCGCCATATTTGTGCCGACAAAAAGATGTTCACATCTTATTCTTTAGTGGACAATGGTGAACAACTTTTTATGGGCAACTCCTCAACTTCCAAAGTTGAAGGACAAGGAAATATTGTACTCAAGATGACATCTGGAAAGGAACTCACTCTCAACAATGTGTTGCATGTACCGGACATTCGCAAGAATTTAGTTTTCGGATCTTTGTTGAGTAAGAATGGGTTTAGGCTAGTTTTTGAAAGTGACAAGTTTGTACTTACCAAAAACGGGATGTATGTAGGAAAAGGTTATATGTCTGATGGCCTTTTCAAGTTAAATGTAATGACCGTTGTACCCTCAGTTATTAATAATACTACATCTTCTTCTTACTTGCTTGAGTCTTCAAATTTATGGCATGGTAGATTAGGACATGTTAATTATGGATCTTTGCGTAGATTAATTAATATGGAATGTTTACCTAAATTTAACATTGATTCAAATCATAAATGTGAAATTTGCGTTGAGGCAAAATTATCTAAAACTCCTTTTCATTCAATTGAAAGAAGTACAGAACCACTTGAATTAATTCATAGTGACATTTGTGATTTTAAATCAATTCAAACCAGAGGTGGAAAAAAGTATGTAATCACTTTTATAGATGACTATACTAGATATAGTTATATTTATTTAATTCGAACCAAGGATGAAGCTTTGGAAACTTTCATTCAATATAAGAATGAAGTAGAAAATCAACTTGGTAAGAAAATCAAGAAACTTAGAAGTGATAGAGGTGGTGAATATGAATCACCTTTTGGTGAGTTTTGTAAAAAACATGGAATAATTCATCAAACCACTGCTCCTTACTCACCTCAGCAAAATGGAATTGCTGAAAGGAAAAATAGGACTTTAAAAGAAATGATGAATGCCATGTTAATAAGTTCTGGATTACCTCAGAACTTGTGGGGGGAAGCAATACTTTCTGCTAATTATATACTTAATAAAGTACCCCGAAAGAAAGTGAATCAAACACCTTATGAATTGTGGCATGGAAGAGTACCATCCTACAAATACTTAAAAGTGTGGGGGTGTTTGGCTAAAGTGGCTATTCCTAGTCCTAAAAAGACTAAGATAGGTCCTAAGACCATTGATTGCATTTTCATTGGTTATGCTAAGAATAGTAGTGCATATCGGTTTTTGATTCATAAATCAGAACATTCCGAAATGCATGTAAATACTATTATTGAATCTCGGAATGCATCTTTCTTTGAACATGTATTTCCAAAGAAGATTGGACAAGAGACTAGTACTAATAAAAGATCTTTTGATGCTATTACTAGTAAGGATCAAGAACATGATCAAGAACAAGAGTTAGATCAAAATGAGGAAGAGGAACTTAGGCGTAGTAAACGTGCTAGAACCTCAAAATCTTTTGGTCCAGATTTTCTAACATATTTGTTAGAAAATGAGCCTTTAACTTTTAAAGAGGCTATGTTCAGTCCTGAAGCTCCTTTATGGAAAGAAGCTGTCAACAGTGAAGTTGAATCCATCTTGCAAAATCACACTTGGGAATTAGTGGACTTGCCACCAGGTTGTAAACCTCTTGGGTACAAGTGGATTTTCAAAAGAAAATTGAAAGCGGATGGATCAATAGATAAATACAAGGCAAGACTTGTAGTCAAAGGTTTTAGACAGAAAGAAGGTCTAGATTACTTTGACACATACTCACCGGTTACTAGAATCACATCCATTAGAATGCTAATTGCCATTGCATCTCTATACAATCTAGAAATTCATCAAATGGATGTTAAAACCGCTTTCTTAAATGGTGAGTTAAATGAAGAAATTTACATGGAACAACCAGAAGGGTTTTCTGTTCCAGGGAAAGAAAAGAAAGTGTGTAAATTGGTTAAATCATTATATGGTTTAAAACAAGCGCCAAAGCAATGGCATGAGAAATTTGACAAGGCAATGATGTCAAATGGATTTAAAATTAATGAGTGTGACAAATGTGTTTATATTAAAAACACAGATAAAGGTTATGTCATTGTATGTCTTTATGTAGATGATATGCTCATCATTGGTAGTAATAATGACATGATTAAAACTACCAAGAAAATGTTGAATAAACATTTTGACATGAAGGACATGGGCATTGCTGATGTAATACTTGGTATGAAAATTACCAAAACATCAGAGGGATATGCTTTGTCACAATCTCATTACATTGAGAAAATACTTGACAAATTCAGCAAAGATGATGATCATCTTGCTAGAACTCCTGTAGATGTTAATTTGTATCTTTCTAAAAATGTACAGGAAAGTATTTCTCAATTAGAGTATGCCCAAATTATTGGAAGCTTAATGTACTTGATGAACTGCACTCGCCCAGATATAGCTTATGCAGTAAGTAAATTAAGTAGATATACGAGTAATCCGGGAGTAGAACACTGGAAAGCAATGATAAGGGTTCTAAGATATCTCCGATTTACTCGTAATATTGGGCTTAACTATACTAGATATCCAGCAGTACTTGAAGGATACTGTGATGCAAATTGGATATCGGATACTAGAGACTCGAAGTCCACCAGTGGGTATGTCTTTACTCTTGGTGGGGCGGCTGTATCTTGGAAATCTTCCAAACAGACTTGTATTGCTAGGTCTACTATGGAATCTGAATTCATAGCTTTAGACAAAGCAGGGGAAGAAGCAGAATGGCTTCGCCACTTCCTTGAAGATATTCCAATATGGCCAAAACCGGTGCCTGCTATATGCATACATTGTGATAGTCAATCAGCAATTGGTAGAGCACAGAGTCATATGTATAACGGTAAGTCACGACACATTCGTCGTCGACATAACACCGTACGACAACTACTCTCTAATGGAATTATTTCCATAGAATATGTTAAGTCTAAAGACAACATAGCGGATCCACTAACCAAAGGGTTAGCAAGAGAGTTAGTTGAGAATTCATCGAGGGGAATGGGATTAAAGCCTATTAAATAAGAGTTACCACAACGGCAACCCAACCTAGTTGACTGGAGATCCCAAGATCTAGGTTCAAAGGGACAACCGAGTTGTGATTGACTCAGAAGGATCACTGTGGAGTCCAACTCCTACCCATTTCTATGATAAAATAAGTGATGTCTGCAGCGTTTGAGGTTAAGTAAAATTTTAATGATTCTTATATCTAGGTAAACCTAGTGGAGTATGGCAGGATACTTTTCATAAGAATCACCTATGTGAGTGTGAACTGGGCCGGTTCTATAAGATTTGTGAAGGGCTACAAATCTTTAGAGCACTCATGAAAGACCAGGTTGTTCAGGGCCAAAATGAACACAATAGTGAGAACTAAACTGTGTCTGGAGATATACTGTGTGAGTTCTATTGTCTTGGTTTACACAAATGGCTGAACAGTTCAAGACATCATGTTCACTGGTTAGCTAGTAAATCCGATAGTGTCTCACAAGGGAAGGTTCAAAGCCAAAAGCTACCTATCCTTTGCAGAATATTTCCAATTTCTGTACTCTCTGTAATTAGATCATGTTGTTGCATTTTCTCTCCGTCAAATTCCATTCATGTGGGGGATTGTTGGAAAATGGTTTTATATAGGCATAATTTTGAGCCCATTTTGGGTGGACCCCAAACATCTTTTGGGGTGGGTCCGAAGAGGTGACGTGTTCCTTGCCGCGTGGCAAGTCACACAGTGAAGACGGTACGTCAAAACCATTTATGAGTGAATGGGAAGTTGACGTCGTTTTCGGGTTTAACATTAATTTTTATTTAGATAAAATTCACTTGAATTTTTTCAATAAAAATTATTGTGGGAATTTAATTTAATTCTAAATTCAAATTTTGGGTTCCTAAGTGGTTTCCTAAAGTTTGTAATTGTGGGAATTTAATTTAATTCTAAAGTTAAATTTTAAGTTCCTTAAATATTTCCTAAAATTTGTACCTCTTTCTTTATTTATTAAACTATTTAAATAGTTTAATATATATATATATATATTTATTCTAAATAGTGTTTAAATAATAAAGATGCATGCGGTTGCTTTCTTGGACCAACGGACAACTTTTTCAAAAAAGTTTGAACATTAGTGTTGTTTGGCAAACGGTTTAACAGGTTGCACCTGTTGGACATTTGTCTATTTATATAAAGTCTTATTTCAGCATTTGGAACTTCGGGTTTTTTCTTTGGAGTATTTTTGTGATCCGAATTTTCCATCCGAGATAGGAAAAATTCAGTCTGAAATTTTGTTCCTTCACTGTCCATTTTTTTTTTCAGTGCATTATTCCTCATATTTAATTTTAGGAATAAATTTTCAGAGAGTTAGAACATAGGTTTGGTTCGCCGAACAAATTTATTTGAAGTGCTTCTATAAATTTGTGAAGATCATTGTATCCTGGGAGATAGACGCCATTCAACCGTAAGCACCATAGCGGGGCGAATCTGTCTTAAGGACAGAGTGTCACACACTCGACTTGGTCTTGTAATTTAATTTGGTTCGACAAAATAAATCCGGTATGTTATTTATTTATTTTGTTTGAATTTATTTCTAGTTATTTTATTTACACAGAAGATTGTTCCAACATATATTATATATATTCTATAAAAATTCAATAATATAATATACACATATTACATAAATATGTAATATTATTGTTTATTTATTATTATATTTGCGGTCGGGTAAGGTTTAGGTAAAAATATACTCGCCCCCGCCCCTGCCCTCGCCCTCGTCCCAAACCCAGTCCGATTTTTCAAAAGTTTTTCCAAACCTAACCTTGTCATATTCAACCACCCCCAAACCCATCCCATTAGGGTTGGGGGAGTTGAGAACCCGACAGATCGAGATATTTTACCATCTTAAAGCATAATCAATAACACAACCATTGAAGATGCTCTAACCTTTTATTTATCCTAATCAAATATGTACGGGGAGGAAATAATTCTCCTCGTATAATCCTGTTGACCAAGTCCACGCTCCTCCGTACGATGTCCCTTTATCACCTGAAAACACAAACGTGAGCTAGCTGGCGGGTGTGTGCCGGAAACCTCTCCGATGCCTAAGTCAGTAAGCTTGACAAATAGACAAAGTTTTATGTTCTCAGAAAGAATTGTGTTCAATTACCTCCTCCAAGGTAGTGCTTGTGAGCTTTTATAGGTTTCGAATGGCATAATCCTAGTAGGACTTTTATTTCTCCATGCAGAGTCCTCCTAGGATTCATACTCCTAAGGATAATGTTTATCTTTTTACACCCTCCCCCACTACTTAAACCAAGTGGGATGGTTTTTACTTTGGCCGAACTACTATATGACCGAAATAAGCTTGGCTACGCAGAGCCACAGAGAAGGCCGAACTGTCCTTAGCTCAGTCTTCTCCTCTATCTCCACATCTCGGTTTTCCCCTGTTCGACCATGGTGTGTTTAGATCAAACTTCCAAGTAGCAAGTTCTGACCGACCTAACCACAATATGTCATGACCGGACTAAATGCAAGGCTGGACTCACTTCAAACTGCCACCAGACCGGAGTTGCTTTACACATTCTTGAACCGGAGTAACCACACTTCTCCTGGGCCGGAATAACTTCACTTCTCCTGGGTCGGGAGTATCTATATGTAACAACCCTCACCTTACTCTTGTCGTACTTGCATACATTCTTGCATGGTCTTGCTTGTTATGTTAATTTAAAGGTTTTATCTTGGCTTGATTTGCTTAAGTTGCTTGCATGATTTTGTTCCTTGCTTAGTATGTGTGTGTAGCCGAGATCATCTTGAGCTTAGTCCGCCTTTGACCCTTTGTACTTAGAACTATCTTGAGATCTTGTTCAACCCCATCTTCACTTCGGGCATTCTTTGCCGAGATGTTCCGCACTTGAACCTTGTCCGCAGGCAGGTATGGCCTAGGCCGAGATGTGGCGCACCCCGGCCAAGGTGTGGCACAGCTTAGTCAAGCGTCGTCCTCCCTAGCCGATGTTTTTCCATTCCGTTGCTGGATCCTTGTTTTGAGCCGATGTCATCTTGTTGCCGATGTGTCTTACCCGAGCTTGCTGCATAAGCTTTGTCAGAGACTTGTCTTGTCCATCAATCACCTTTTTGGAGCTGAACCAACCCGGTAATGCCACGTGTCCGAGCTGTTTGTTAAGGCAGCCGACAGACCTTGAAACAAATCATTTCTTGTCTCAAATCTTTGTTTTAGAGAGAGAAGCTCTAGAAAGGAGGAAGAAGAGTTCTTGAGTGAGAGTTGTCTTCCAAGCTTGATCTTTGAGGCTTAAACCGTTAGATCCGAGTTTTGAGGTTAGAATCTTGATCTCCTTTGATTGCTCTTGCTGAAAATCTAGCTGCATTGCATGATCGGATTTGTGTTGCATGCCATGCATCGTTTTGGAGTTGGTTTTAGAAAGAGAAAATGGTTTTTCATGTGTTCTTGAACAAAGTCCCATTTTGATCGAAGAGTTTGGAACGAAAATCATGTTTCTGTGTTTGTTCTTGCATGACCTTCTTGAATGGGTACTTAGGTCCATATTTTGAACTCTTGGCATGAAGACTCAGATTTTTGTAACAAGTTGTGAACTTGCATCCATCTTTCAAATGATCATGTTCTTCATACTCTTCAAAGGGAAACCCAGGTCTTTCCTGACCTTGTTTAACGGGACCTCGGCTTAGTCCTGGTCAGTACCCGGTGTGTTTTTATGAGCGGGAGCAGTGATTAAACTCCCAGCTTGTTTTGCTTTGCCTTTGACTTGGATCTGGCAAGAGTGCCGAGATCATTTGCATGTATTTGGAGCTTGCTTTGAGAATGTGACTTGCCATGTGATTGTAGGTCCTTGATATTGCTTTGAGTTTGCACCTGAAGAACTAGGTGAGTGGTATTATTGATAAAGCTATGTTATACTTGTTTTGATAAACCTTGCTTGCCTTGTTTTGACAAAAGTATTTTGTTAGCATGAATAAATAGCTCTTGTTTCGATGTGCCAAGTATACTCCTTGTTGATGCCACCTTTGAAAAGGATACGGTCCTTGTTAAATCGGGCTACGGGCCTAAGTAACACAAGTCCCTTGTACTGGAGGACTCTAAACTTTCGCAGTACTAAGTATAAAAGGATACGGCCCTTGTTAAATCGGGCTACGGGCCTAAGTAACACAAGTCCCTTGTACTGGAGGACTCTAAACTTTCGCGGTACCAAGTGCACAAGTCCCTTGTATTGGAGGACTCTAAACTTTCGCAATACTTTTGACCAAACGATTACGGATCGTACAGCTTTTGTTACTTGACTGATGAATACGGTTCATCCCTTGTCTTGCCGATGTTACGATATTTGATGATGAATACGGTTCATCCCTTGTTTCGCCGACGTTATGATACTTGAATGATGAATACGGTTCATCACTTGCCTTGCTAAAGTTTTGATGTGTTTCGTTTTGAAGGACCTCGGCTTTATTCATGAGAAACCTTTATTTTTAGTACCATTCACTGAGTTTTGTACTCACCCCTCTATATATATGTAGGTGACGAGCAGGACGGCGGCGACGCCTAGTTCGTTGGGATGCTTGTTTTGGATTCGTGTATATGTCGGCCTTACTTTGTATTTACGTCGGCGATGCCCTGTTTTGCATGTCGGCGAATCTTGAAAATCATGCTTCTTGACTTGTATTAGCTGTATTTTATATATGTCGGCTCGAGAAGCCTTTTGATCAAGATGTAACATGTATTTTTGTACCTTGTTGTATTTAAATTGTGAAGTTAATTGGAATGTTTGGCATTGCTTTGATCTACGCACAGCTCTTATGGACCACTTGTATTTGATTTATCGCTTCCGCACTTGTGAGCCCCCTATATTCATACTCTGATTGTGTTAAGTTTTGGAAAAGTTGGCCTTCGGTAATTACGGATTACTGGCCATCACGGCACCAAACTACTAGGGGCGGTTTGGGGTCGTGACACTATACCTCTACTGGGCCGGAATAACTTTACGGCTTCTTACCGATTCCTTCACACTTTGGGCCGCAGGGCCCAACTCACAGCTCGACCCAACTCTTTCGCAAAAATTACCCTCTCAAAATATAATAACACATTTTGTTTGTCCACTTATTCCTCTCTTCTATTTATCAAATGATGTAACTTAGGTTTTTGAGAAATCTTAAATCTACAGTAAAAAAAAATCATTTTTATGTAATGCAAGTCCCATTTTGTATGCAGAGTATAAGACTTTTCTATGTGATTATCTTGAAATTGTTCCTTGAATGGTTCAGCTTCTTCCAAGTTTAAATATCTATGTAAGAGAATTTGAAAAGCCCTTAGAGCTCATCATAGATTTTATTTTGATGATTCAAAATTTCATTTTGTAAGATCTTTCGTGTATATTATTCGTGAAAATAAATAACTCGATTTAATAATCATAACCTTTTCATTTTTATCATGTTTGTATCTAAAAAAATAGACGCCAAATATATTTTTGAAAATAGGCTATTTATTTTTTTGAAAACAAGCATAATAAAATAAAAAATGTTATGATTATCGAATTGAACTAATTCTTTTCAAGAATGATACAAACGGAGAATCCTACAATATGAATAATTTAAATTATTGAAATGAGACTTATAATAGGCCGCACAAACCTCTCAAGTTGTTTCAAACAGAGATTTGAAATCGCAAGAAATGTTTGGTTTGATTTTCTAATTTTTTTTGAAAAAGATAAATTAACTTGACAAAAATAAATATCAAAAATACGTTTTTAAATTTTTAAAAATTGTTTCAACCTTATAAAAAGATAAAACTATATTGGGTCGAGTTTCTTTCATATTAAGATCTCAACATGAGAAAATTTGAGAGGCCTATAGAACCTATTATAAGTCTTATTCTGATAATCTGAACAGTTCATTTTGTAAAACCCTCAATATATATTATTCATAAAAAAATGAGTTCAATCCAATTATTGTATTTTTTTTTAATTCACATTTGTGTCCGAAAAAATAGACGAAAAATATATATTTGAAATAGATCATCTATTTTTTAGAGATAAATGTAATAAAATAAAAATGTTATGATTATCGAAGTAATTTAATTTTTTTTTTATAGATGATACACATTAAAGATCTTACAAAATGAACTATTTATATCACTAAAACAAGACTCGTAGTAGAATTTGCGAGTTCCCCAAATTCTCTTATATTAAGATTTCTGTATGAGATAACCTCAACCCATAAAAATTGTAGTGCTTTTGATTTTTGCATTATTTTTACATATATATATATATATTTATTTATTTTTATAACTTTTTCGAAAAATTTTTTAGAACACTATTTTCTCAATATTAAGTTTTATTTGGCATGATTTAAAAAAATTAAAAAATTAAAAAGTTACTATCTTATTTAAGTCACATCATTTTATTTAAATCACATCACTTCTCTAACACATCACTTTAAACACAACTCATACCCAACTCATATTTGATAGAAAATAAAAAAATACACTTAGATGATACCAAACCACCCCCTTAATATCTATACAATCAAGTGGCTGCTGACGTACGGAAAGGCCAAGGCAAAGCCAATCAACGCGGCTAAGAAAGCCATCTCTCTCTCTCTCCTTCTTCATTGTTTCGGCCAAATCTCGATCCCCCTACCTCTCCATTGCTCGTAAACCCTAAATTCGCTCGATCGCTGACTCTCAAGCCCTACCATCAATTTCACAGGTACTCTTTTAATCTGCCTTGTTTTCTTTTTTTTCTTTGAAGCAAAAAATCGAACCTTTTTATTTGAAACGTATTTGGATGATCGAAATTAGGGCTCATCTGAGTTTGCTCTTGATTGTTTCAGAAGATCGACCATGTTTTCTCGGCTCTTTGGCAAACCCAAGGAAGAGGCCAATGCTCTTACCACGTTAGACAAGTTAAACGAGGTATGGTGACCCTAAACCAAACAATTTTCCACTTTTTGTGTTGTTGTCACTGTTGTATGAGCTTCTGATTTGATTTACTTCGTGTTTAATTAAAATCTTTGTATGTGATTGTTTTTTTGCTAATCTGATTCCGTTTCCATGTATGTGACCGTAGTCTGATTACTGACGTTTCAGTGATTGATTTTTTGGGGGGATTAATCTAGAAATGATTCAAGAATTTGAAATTGAAATTGAATGGTTATTTTGATGAGTCATTCTGTAGGTCGTTTGTGGAAATGTTAATCAGGAGGGGATGAGTTTGGAATGCAATGGGTAGTAGTCAATACCCTCTTCAAATTGCATGATTGAGAGTATATCATCTGTTGCAGCGGCACTGTTGTTGCTGAGCTTCTTGCGATTTGTTTCAAGTGACTGTCAAGCTGACAATCTTACCTGTGATCTCTATTTTCAAATTATGAAGTTTATTATTTCAGGCCATATGGGTAGTTTATGGAATATTATTTCTATTTTATGAAAACTTCTGTTAACGGGAAGACCTGGGGGTGGGGGTGGGGATTTTGTGCATTTGAAAATCTTTTACTTGTAATTGACTGCGGGGTGCGGGTGCATGACACTGTGATGCTCTTGTTGTTGCTTTTATGTCAGTTCCCATTTTGGCACTAGTCTTTTATTTTTGATGTTTTGCAGACACTTGAAATGCTTGAAAAAAAGGAGAAAGTACTCCTGAAGAAGGCTGCCGGAGAAGTTGAAAAGGCCAAGGAATTTACCAGAGCAAAGAACAAGAGAGGTATAGTTTTGAATTGCTTGCATTTTCCCCTCCTTCACAGCGTACTTTATTCTATTAACATTGAGTAGCTAGACACTCGATGAAAATTTAGTTGTTTTACAAAATTGTTCTTTGATGTCCATATATAATATAACCAGCTGGTAGTGTTATAGTTCCATTTCTGTTTTGTTTTTTTCGCTTGGTATAACTATTTTTGATTTGGCTGACATAGGTGAATTGATAGGCATTGATCTTCCGGTACTCAATATTTAGTTATATTATGGCCTGTCATTAAATTTTTAACTGCTTCCTTGTTGATATGCATAGTTCTCTTGATACTCATTGTAAGTTGGTTTCATTTAAAAAGGTGCATTTACTACTATTTGGTTTGAATCTGAAATCTGATTATATATAGTTCTCTTGATGCTCATTGTAAATTGGTTGCCTTTAAGAAGATACATGTACTATTATTTGGTTTGAATCTGAAACCCAATTGCTATTTTGCAGCGGCTATACAATGTTTGAAGAGGAAGAGGCTCTACGAACAACAAATTGAGCAGCTTGGAAATTTCCAACTGCGAATCCACGACCAGGTTAGCTTAGGTTTTTTGTATAGCCCCTTTGTTCCAAATAGTGTTCAATGCTAATTTCCATTAAAAGAATGATTCTTGAATTCATATGTCATGGGTGGATGTTGCAGATGATAATGTTAGAAGGTGCAAAAGCTACAACAGAGACCGTGGATGCATTGAGAACTGGAGCATCTGCAATGAAGGCCATGCAGAAAGCAACGTAAGTAGTTCTCTTTTTATTTATTTATTTTTTGAAGTTCTAGACCACATTTGGGTTAGCACTTCTGAGGCAACCAATTGAATTAGTGGTGGGTTTTGGACTCTACGCGTTACCCCACATGGGTTTGGGGCAGGATTGGTATGAGGGGACCCAGGACTACGCTGCCCTGATTATACTTTTTTTATTACACACAATATTTGGGGCATTCTGGTACTCGTAAATTTTTTCACAGAGACATATAAATGAGGGGTGATGAATACTTATAATGGTTTAAGAGTTCTGACTTTTCATATAGATATTTTGGGAAGTTTCTTTATATACAATCAAGGATACAACATAAAAAGTGTCGTATATTCAAATAACAAAATGCTAAGCAGACTTGATTGCACATTGGAACAGAAAGACAAATATGAGGGACGCTTGAGTTATAAAAGCAAAGTCCCCTTACAATTTGAGTGAATGTTAAACCACATTACTGTTGTCTCTTTGTGGGCCACGTGTACAAGATATTAGAGTGGAGAAAAAATTTGAAATAGAAAGGGACAGCTAGATTTCTGGCACTTTGATGGGATCTTGGCCATTAAATTGTGTGGAATTCACTGCCATTTGTTCCAATTATTCATAGTTCTTAACTTGTCAGGCAAAACACTCTGGCTGGCCCATTAAAATTGCTATAAGATTCTACCCCCCCCTGCCCTCCCCTGACTATTCATGGGTTCAGGATGGGTTTGGGAAGAGGTATATTTTCCTCGGTCAGGGTTTGGTAAAGGGTTACCCTGTCCTGGTCCTGACCTGTTGCCATCTTTATTTCAGTTTACTCTTTATTTTGGCCTATTTGCTGATGAGGCAAGAAAGGCTAACGAGGAAAGAAATTTCCCAAACAAATTAGTGAATCTGGCTCTTTACTTGAATTCTATTTCACTGCATGCAGCATATGATGTGTAACAATTGAAACATACACTAAATTTTAAATTGACACAATTATTTTGAACTGACATCATGTGATACAGTAACATTGATGATGTGGATAAGACCATGGATGAAATAAACGAGCAGACCGAAAACATGAAACAGATTCAAGAAGCATTGGCTACACCCATTGGTGCAGCGGCCGATTTTGATGAGGTTTTTCTTCTCATATTTCTCAGCTCCGTTGAAGACTACTTCGTATTCTTGTTCTCGATGTTTTCAATAACCAAACTGATCAACAATGTAAATCTACTACTAATTACATTTTCTTATTTTAGGATGAGTTGGAAGCAGAGCTTGAAGAATTGGAAGGTGCCGAGTTGGAGGAACAGCTTCTTCAACCTGCCACAACGGCCCCTGCAGCCCCAGTGCAAGCACCGGCAGGCAGGATACCAGCTCGTGCTGCTCCTCAGAAACGCACCGCCGAGGAAGACGAACTTGCTGCATTACAGGCAGAAATGGCACTTTGAACAGGTTGTTTTTCTTTTGTCTTTTTACATGTAATTTGATCGATTGTTGTGCCAATGTTGTGTCAATGTTGTGTCAGTTGACTGATTGGTGAGCTGTAAGTCATCCAGTCATTGGAATCTCTCTCCACCTAGAGCTGTAGACTCTGATTATATTGTGTATATTATGAGGCCATCACTTGCTTTAGAACATCTGCACACTTCTATGCTGATGATAATATATTGTTGTATTGAAATAGAATGAAATTGTTGTTAAATCTCGATTGTTTGCAGGTAGTTTAATGAAAAGAGATTGTAGCAAATGGGCAGTTTACTGCTACTAATTTAATGCATCCTGATTTCTCTCTGCAATTGCCGGTAGACGGACTGTATATAGAAAGTGTGAGAACTAACTAGAGAATTTTCACTTTTTACTTTCGAAAATGCTTGGAAACTTTTGTATGACTTTAGAACCCTTGAGGGGAGGTTGCTACCTTTTATTTAATTTTTTTTTTGACATCGTGTTAATAATTTTGAGGTTATTATGGAAATTCCACGAGTAGAAAATTGTGCTGCCTGGTTGTTATTATGGTTAGCATTATCCTCCCTAACTGACCGAATCGAATTAATCCGTCGCATTTCGAATAGATGCATCATGATGAGCAAACAGTTACGGATTGATTTTTTTCAATTTGTCTAGTTTTGGATGAATGATGGATTTGAGGTTTCTTTGGTTGCAATCGAACCGTCAAACTGCGAGTACTCCTAGTGACTTGTAAGATTTTATGTTTTTAATTTATTTAAATATTTTGTTTGCGTTTTTAATTGAAAAAGAGTTTAAATATTCTATTGTGTTTTCAATTTAGAAATCCTTTTATCAAATGGCAAGTATTAATATTTGGTATTTTTGTGTGAAAAATATAAGACTTAATTTTTTTTTTTAAAAAAAATTTAAATTAAATAGTTTTTAAATATAAAAAAAATAATGAAATAATTTTGATAATGTATGATTTTTTTATATGCATTTATTATTGGTATTTGACAATTTATTTGATAATCTTTTAATTATGTTGAGTTAGATTGTTATTCAAAAAAAATATATATTGGTTAGTTTATAATATGTTTAAAATTTGTAAAAATTTAAACTGTCAAATCGATTTACATTTATCTGTCAATCTGTCTAATCTGCATCCGTTAATCTGGCTTCGTATGTAAATTGATTTTTTTCAATCTATTAATTTGACAACTGGTTGGCGGATAAAAGATTTTTTTTGTCGCAACCGAATCACAACCACTCTTAGTTAGCATAAGAGGCTTTTTTTTTTTTTTTTGTTAATTGTTATTGTTTTCCATTATCTCTATTAATTGTGGTTGGGATTGGAAAAAAGCCGACTAGGAAGCAGTTTAAATTTTAGCTTAAAAATTAAACGAATTTTAAATATGTGAGTTTAGCTTGGTTACATATTTGAGTTGATCTAAGTTGATTTAGATAGAGTTTTAATTGAGTTGATTGCTAATCAAGCTATTTAAGCTTGAATTATTTATTTATTTTTTTATTTTTATTATTATTTTAAAAGTGTATATAATTGAGTTGGCCCGGGTAGTAACATTAAAGCTTGACTTAAAAATGTGCTCAACCTTGATTGGTTAATATAGCGAATCCATCTCAAATGAATATTTTAACAAGTTGAACTTGAGTTCATCCACCATGATTCTCTTGAGACTCAAGTTTGTTTATGATGAAATAAGTAGAAAGTGAAAGAAGGAGAAAATATTTAAGTTCTATGAGATTGTTTAACTTGAAAGTGGTGGAACGTTTAGTTTAATTTTAGAATTATGATTTAAGTGTAGAGTTGTGATTTAAGTGTGAAATTGCTAGTCGAGTTTTGAAAAGAAGAAATTTGTTTAATTATGAGTTTTGAAAAAAGTTTTGAATTATATTTTGAGTTTGGAGTTTTTGAATTTTGACTTGTATTTTGGATTTATTTTTTTAAAATATTAAAAAATATTTTAAAAAATTTATATTTTTTATTTTAAATATATAATTTTTATGTACAAATATTTATAATTTTAATAATTTAAACTCAAAACGCAATTCTACACTCAAATCGTAACTAAACACATAATTTAAAACTCAATTCAAAAACTATTTTCAAAACTTATAACCAAACACATAATTCAAAATTCCACGCTACTTTCAAGACTCCATATTCAAATCGTAACCAAACACATAACTCAAAACTTAATTCAAAAACTAATTTTAAAACTCATAACCAAGCACATAACACAAAACTCTACACTCAAACTGTAAACAAACACATAACAAAAAAATTAAAATATTTAAAAACATATTTATAAAATAAAAAATATTTAAAATAAAAGTTTTTAATATTTAAATTTACAATATTTTTTAAAAAATACAACACACAAATATATGAAATATAGCACACATTAAAATAAATAAATAAATATTTAAAATATAAAATATTTACCCTAAAAAAATAAAATTAAGGAATTTGTTAAATATTAAAAAAAATCCAAAATTTTTGAAAATACAATTCAAAACTTAAATTTTTTTTTTTCAAACCTCATAATCAAACAAATTTTCTCGTTTTAAAATTCAACAATCAAAACACGACTCCACACTCAAATTATGATTCTAAAAATAATTTGAAAAAACAAAATAAAAAAAATTGATTTTTTTTTTAAATAGAGTTTTGAAAAAGTTGGATTTTGAGTTTTGAAAAGAATTTTGAATTGTGTGTTTAGTTATGAGTTTTGAAAATAATTTTTAAATTGAGTTTTGAATAGTTTTGAGTTGTATGTTTGATTATGAATTTTGAAAATTTTTGATTGGCATCATAATTCCAAACAAGAACCACACGCAACCTAATTTTCTTGTACAATTCATATTACAATTGTAACTAATTTTTTATTTCTTGCAAAAAAATATAAGAAAACATAAGAAAAATTGAATGTACGAGTGATTTGTAACTAAATTTTTAAATTTTTCTATCTTTTTCTTACAGAATTTTCATTTTAATCAAATATTTGGAAGAAAATATATTTTCTTTTCTATTTCTTTTCTTTCACTTTATTTTCTTTTACTTTCACTTCTTACCAAAATTTCCTTGTAATCAAACAGAACCTAAGGATTTAGTCCCAATAAGAAGGTCATGGGTTCAACTCTCTCTAATAAGAAGTTAAATTAATGAGACAAATACTTAGGTGGCGTTTGGTAACGTTTATGTTTTTGGTTTATGGTTACAAAAATTTTATAAACTGATGTTTGTTTATTTTTAGAAAAACATAAATTACAAACTCGTTTAGTTTGAACAAAATATTTAAAAAATTTTAAAAACATAAACTAAAAAGTATGTTTGTTCATGCCTAAAATATTTATATTTATTTTTATTATTTATGACAATGGGATCACACACATTATAATTGAAAAAAAATTAATTTAAAAAAGTAAATGAAAAAAAAAATTAATTGGAAAATTTTAATTGGGAAAAAAATATTTGAAAAAAAAAAATTGGAAAAAAAAATTATTTGAAAAAAAAATTATTGAAAAAAAAAATTGAAAAAAAAATTGAAAATAAATTATTTGAAAAAAAAATTAATTGAAAAAAAAAATGAAAACAGAAAACGTAAACTCATTTTTTGAGTTTACATTTTTTTTCTCAAATTTATAAAATGAGACAACCATTTGTAAACCAAAAAAATTATCAAACAAGTTTTATGACAGTTTTTAAAATTTTTATAAATATAAACTGAAAACGGAATTGTTATCAAACAGACCCTTAGTACTTTACAAGGGTAAGGAGACTAATTTTCGTAAGTACTAATCTAACCATTGACAATTGATTTTTGTCGATAAAAAAAAAAAAGTCAAACATTTTTTGTCAAAAAAAATAATGCTAATCTAACCATTGACAACTGATTTTTCGTCAAAAAAATAAAATAAAAATAAAACAGTCCGGATTGGGAGCTCGAATTTGAGCCCCTCGAATCCCCCGAATTTCTTTTTTTTTTTTTTTCAGAAGAAGAAAATCAGAGGAAGAAGGAGGAGAAGAAGAAGAAGAAGAAGAACTGGAGGGGAGGGGACCAACAAAATCGGGCTGGAGGCGGAGCCGGAGGCGACGGCGGGCTGGGGCTGCGACTGCGACGAGCTGCTGTTGCAACGATCGGAGCTGGGCTGCGACGGCGGGGCTGGGCTGCGACGACGACTGGGCTGGGCGACGATCGGCGATCGGCGAACCTCTCATCTCTTTCTCTCTCTCTTCCTCTCTGCGACGAAAATGGAAAATTGAAAATGGAAAAACAACTGGAAAATGGAAGAAAATGGAAGAAAAAAAAATGCCCAAAACGACGTCGTTTTGGGCATTCAGGGGATTTGGGGGGAAAAGTTTCGAGCTACAAAACATTAATCAAAATAAAATTTGAACATGAGTCATGCCAAGGAAAATACGTGATTTCTCATCAATGTAAATCAATCCAAAAAAATGAAAATAATATAAAAAAATTGAATCAATAATCACAAGGGGTGTAATTTTGGTCCATGACCCGCGGGCAGCTCCAGGTGGGCCCAGCCCGTTAAGGCCCGGGCCCAGCCTGAGGCCTTGGGCCATACTTTGAAGTCCGGCCCAGCCCGTGGCCCGACCCATCGGCTTGCTCAAGGCCCGCCCAAAAGTCCAGCCCGAGGCCCAGTGTTATTTTTAATAGAAAATAATAAAATTTTAGTAAAAAAATAAAAAAAAATTTAAAAATTATTTAGGCCCGCCCAAGTGTCACGGGCCGAGAAATCCTAATACTGCCCTCACTAGAAAAAGCTGGAAGCCTAAGGAGATTGCTAGAACTCTCTAGAGAATGGCTAGAAGATGGGAGGCTAATGGAAGAAACTAGAATTCTCAAGCAGTCAAGAGGATAGTGGAACAAGAAAGCTCAGGAAGATTGTAGAGCATGCTGGAAGCTTCTGGAACTCCCTGGAGCATTGTAGAAACTTGTACATAGTTAGAGGCACTTGTAGAATCTTCTAGACATGTACATACTAGAATAGTACTAGAATACTCTAGCTAGGGGAGTCTAGAATACTCTCCAACATAGCAGTTCTAGAATAATCTTTGTAAGGCTATATAAAGGGGAGAGCCTCATTTACCCAAACCACCCAAGTACCCAAGCATTGTAGATCATTCAGGCAATATAAGCAAAGTATTCTCCAAGTCTCTCTTATGTGTGCAATCCCCTAGCTCCCTTCCACAAAAGGCTTACTTAGGTGCAAGCAAGGCGTGCTACAAGCATCTAAGGCCGCACGGTTGGCTTGGAAAGACTGAGGGTTGGTTCAGAAAGTCCAAGGCCGTGACAGTTGGTATCAGAGCCAAAGAATGGAAGGATTCTAAGGCTTCAAGGTACAGAGAAGGTAGAAGCAAGTCACCAACGGGCAAAGATTGGAAGAAAGAGGCGAATAAAGAAAGCAAGCCCAAAGACAACTGCTTCATCTGTGATGGGCCACATTGGGCGCGCGATTGCCCAAAGAGAAAGAGTCTTAGTGCAATGCTGGAAAAGCAAGAAAGGGATGAGTAGGCTTACATGGGATCTCTGCAGCTGCTTGGTGCCATCGAAGCGAAGCCTACTGCATCAACCCAATGGGACAAGGGTTTGATGTACATAGAGGGCAAGATCAATGGGAAGGCGGCCCAAGTCATGGTCGACACAGGGGCTTCCCACAACTTCATCAAGGCAGAAGAGGCCAAGCGGCTTAGTCTAAGACTTGACAGGGGTCAAGCATTAATGAAGACAGTAAACGCCAAGGCAAAGCCTGTGGATGGCATGGCTCGAGGGGTTGAGCTACACCTGGGTGGATGGCGTGGGAAAGTGAACTTCTCAATGGCATCACTCGATGACTATGATGTAGTGCTAGGGATGGAGTTCTTGCGAGAGTTCAACGTGGCAATGTTGCCTCGCGACAACAAAATGTGCATCATGGAGGGTGGGCCTTACATGGTGCCAATGGCGAGTAAGGAGAATACTACACTCCAACTTCTATCAGCTATTGAGTTAGGAGCGGACAAAGACAAGGTAGAAGCCGCTACCAAAAAGATGATTAGCCTGCAAGCGGCCAAGAAGGTTCTCTCCACAACGCAAGTCAAGGAAGACTCAAAGAAGGGAGAGCCTACCTATCAAGCTATCCTCCAAGGGAAAGGAGGAGCGAGACCTAAGAGACTTCCACCGAGGAGAAAGGTGGATCACAAGAAGAAGAAAAAGCAAGGAGCGAAGACACCTCATCAAGCACAAATGGCAAGTGTAACTCCCTATGGCAAGAAGGCAACGAAGATTTTGTAAGGAAGGCGCGACAAGGGCATCGCCGTATTAGGTGGGGGAGAATGTCACGGACCGAGAAATCCTAATATTGCCCTTACTAGAAAAAGCTGGAAGCCTAAGGAGATTGCTAGAACTCTCTAGAGAATGGCTAGAAGATAGGAGGCTAATGGAAGAATCTAGAATTCTCTAGAGCAGTCAAGAGGATAGTGGAACAAGAAAGCTCAGGAAGATTGTAGAGCATGTTGGAAGCTTCTAGAACTCCCTGGAGCATTGTAGAAACTTGTACATAGTTAGAGGCACTTGTAGAATCTTCTAGACATGTACATACTAGAATGGTACTAGAATACTCTAGCTAGGGGAAGTGTCTAGAACACTCTCCAACATAGCAGCTCTAGAATAATCTTTGTAAGGCTATATAAAGGGGAGGGTCTCATTTACCCAAACCACCCAAGTACCCAAGCATTGTAGATCATTCAAGCAATATAAGCAAAGTATTCTCTAAGTCTCTCTTGTGTGTGCAATCCCCTAGCTCCCTTCCACAAAAGGCTTACTTAGGTGCAAGCAAGGCGTGCTATAAGCATCTAAGGCCGCACGGTTGGCTTGGAAAGACTGAGGGTTGGTTCAGAAAATCCAAGGCCGTGACACAAGGCAGAGCCCAGGGGCTCGACCCAAAGACCGAATACCTCTGGGCCTAGTTTTTTAGCCCATGGCCCAGCCCGATTTTGGTGGGATCTCGCAAGGTTCGACATGGGTTGGGCCCAGCCCAAGTCCGAATGGGCCGGGCTGAGCCGGATCGAACTAAAATTACACACCTAAATCACACAAAATTTTTTTACGTCATTCCTTCGATGTGAGGTAACATAAAGCACTGGTAACGCAAAGCACTCAGCTCAACGTGGTTCCCTCAACGACCCAATTGGTTTACTCGAAATTTTTACACTGAACCCACCAGTTGATGGTTTCACGCAATTTGAAGCACAAACCCACCGAAATCTTAGACTTCCCAAACAGACACTTAAATAATTTAGCTGCTACCAACTTACTTTTAAGTGTTCATTGGGCTTGTAAAAATCAAATATAATATATACAAAATATATATTATAATTAACATCAAATCAAATTAAATGTTTTGAATAAATTAGTTGGGTCCATACTCATGCTCCATTAAAGTTATATACCTAACAAATTGAGCTCAAATAGGTGGCATCTTGAAGCTCCTGACCTTGAATTTCATGGAGCTTTTAAAAGAACATTTGATATACCAATTCTCTGTTACTCCTTTTGGGGAACAGCAGAGAAAATAAAAGACATCACAACAAATTTAAAAACCTTAAATACTTTACATCACAACCCTATATGTTGCTTGGATTTATCATGTATGAAAGAACCACAAAATTTTCCGGGATGGTCTTGGCAAAGCGAATCCAATCCATAGGAATTGGAGATAGGCCATAAGCTGAACCCTCTTGGTGGGAGATTGCAGTCAGTTTGTTTTTTTTTTGTTTGTTTGTTTGTTTGTTTGTTTGCTTGCTTGCTTGCTTGATTTTTTTTTTTTTTTTTTAATTCTTATAAAAGAGGATTAGGGAATATAAAATGATATGACGTTGACTTAGATATGAAGTTTAAAATTACAAAATATGACATTATTTAATAGGGCCAGAGTCTGCTGTGCTTTAAGCATAACAATGTCCTCTTCTTTAAAAAATGTCTCATTTACTAGACTAAACCTCTTGGTATTAAAATAAAAAACGAGTCATAAATTGAATATAAACCTTTGCACAACTACAATAATTTCCATTGTATTTTTTTATAAATATGTTCTTATTGTTTCTGAAAAGTTATTTTTCCCTTTTGGAATCTATTGTACAAAGACGTTGCATAATTATGAGTAATAATGACTTGCATATGATTTTTCCCCTCTATATATGTATATTTAAAAAAAAAATCATTTATAATATCAACACCCAATATAATAGATTATAGATGCGAACACAAAAATTGTGTAAAAAAATTACTTAAAATAGTGTGATCCAAATTCATTTAAAATGCGAGCTCCACCAAATAAGAGTTGATTATGAATCATATTGTTTTTCTAGATGTATTTTGCACATAAATTAAGTGTACATATTTTACTGATAACTTATAATATCAAAATGTACCTGTCACATCATTTCGATTAAATTTTTATATTTTTATATAATTTTTTTTTATGAATTATACATGAAGACAGATGCAACAATAAGAATCATCATCCAATAAGCAATATTATTTTGTGATGGTTGGTGGTGATACATCTCTCTAATTTTACACCCCTAATTTCATTTCTAATGACGTGACTCACTCTCATGTAAAGTGGTTCCACACTTTGAAGAGAGTCGATTGGTTGTTATTGATTGCCACCTCATTAGAGGTGCAATTGAGGGTAATAAAATGGGAGATGAGGCATCTTTTGCAACTCTGTCGGTCCCAAGGCCGGGTAAAGGAGGAGAGTCGTGTATTAAGTACCCAACAACCGTGGTTTGTGCTAACATTTGATAGGGTTCCCTTCTCGGTGTCAACCTAGTTGGGATCGAGGTGATGTTCCGTGATGCTTTTTGTATTCTCTTCCCCTTTATTGATGTATCCTCATACTTTGCATGCTTTAATTCATCAATGAAGTTTCCTTTTACTGATCAAAAAAAATAAAAGTAGCCGACAACCAACACGTAAAAAAGCCGCTCAGATCCCTTATGAAAATGGATTCTATTTTGAATCGATTAAATACTAAGTCATTCCCCTTAAGTGATGCATTGCGTCTTCCTCCGGGTGTTTCGAAAAACGAGTAAGGGGCGCCGCATCGACGCCTAGGTGCGGTGAAAAATGAACAAAGGTTTCTGCATTTTTCTGGACGAGTGCAGATAAATAAGCTAGTCCAAGAGTATAGGTTTAGGGTAGCCACATGAAATGTAAGAACTTTAACTAGTAAGACTATGCAATTGGTATATGTTATGATTAGGAGGAGAGTTAGTATAGTTTACGTACAAGGAACTAATTGAATGGGTGAGAAAGTTAAGGAAATAGAGGATACTGGTTTTAAACTGTATTATAGTGGTAAGGATAAACATAGGAATAGGGTATGAATAATAGTTGCTAAAGGTCTTGTAAAAAATATAGTGGCGGTTATTAGGAAATGTGATAGGATTATGTTGGTTAAACTAGTTATTGTAAAAAATGTAGTGGCGGTCATTAAGAAATGTGATAGGATTATGTTGGTTAAACTAGTTATTGAAGAGAAAAATAATGAATGTTATTCGTGCATATGCTCCACAAGTAGAATTAGATGATCAAACTCAGAGAGATTTTTTGGGCCCAATGGATGAGGTATTACATGAGATACTCGTAAGAGAAAACTTAGTTATAGGAGGTGATTTCAACTGCCCTGTAGGAATAGGTGAACTAGGTTATGAGAGGGTGCATGGTAGGTATAGTTTTGGTGATAGAAATGAGGCTAGTGAGAGTATTTTAGGTTTTGCGTTGGTTTCTGACCTGGTGGTAGTCAATACAATGTATAAGAAGAGAGATGAGCATTTAATAACCTTTAAGAGCATGTCAATTAAGAGCCAAATAGACTACTTTTTAATAAGAAAAGTGGACTGCCAAAAATGCACCAACTATAAGGTGATTATTGGAGAGAGCCTAACATCTCAACATAGGTTTTTTGTACTAGATTTATGCTTTAAAAGGCAATACCAAACTAGGAAGGATAATGAGCGTCGTAAGACGAGATAGTGGGACCTAAAAAGGGATAAATTAGAAATATTTAAGATTAGAATGGATAAAGAAGGTACTTGGGACTTAGAAGATGATGCTAACACTATGTGAAACTCGAAGGTCAATTGCATGAGGAGAATCTCAAAAAAGTTCTTGGAGAGTCGAAAGGAAAGAGACCAAACTTTAGGGAAACTTGGTGGTGGAGGGAGGAGGTTTAAGCTGTAGTAAAGACAAAAAAAAAAAAAGAAAAAAAAAGTGCTTTAAAAAGTGACCGAATGATAGAACTGAGGAAAACCTTAAGAGTTACAGGTTGACTAGTAGGGGGGTCTAGTGAGGCAGACTAAGTTGAAAGTCTATGATGACTGTGACAACCCTCACCTCTGATTACTGCTAAACTGTGACTGAACATGATAAGTAACTGATTAGGATGAAATCCTAAACTGATTGCATGAGTATGTTGTTTGATTGCATTTCTATCTGTTTATCAATTGATTGATCTGTTCGTGTTTTAAATTTCGAACTGCAAATTGAAGGCCTTATCGGCGGCCGAATCAGAAATTGATTAGTGTTATGTGTTAATTAGAATTTATGTGATTTTATGGTAGGTTTAATTGAAATTTGATTTGGAATAATTAAGTTAGATTAAATAAAGTTAAATTACATTAGTTTGGGTTAGTTCATTCTTGTCACACTAATCTTCACTCATTCTTGAGACCTAAACCGTGGGAGAGAGGGAGATAGGAGAAATTGATTTCATCTAGACATTTAGCTTGGAGACTTGAAGAATTTGAAGAAGTTTCACATCATTAGGCTCCTACACTTTAAAATTCAAGACCTAAGGTAAAGACTCATCTTCTTGATTGTGAATTTAAGTTGTTTCTTGCATGATTCATGGAAAGATTAGTGATTTAAGGCAAGAATTAGCTTAATATGTTAAATTGAGTAGTAATTCATGCATGCATGTACACATTCTTGAGTTTTGAGGTCTTTTCCATGAAAATTGCTACATGCATGTTCATATTTTGATTATAGTTCAAGAATTCATCATGTTTTTGGGAGGATTGATTTATTTGATCATGTATTTGAAGCTTTGAATTTAATTGAATACATGCATGTTGTGTTTGAGCTTTGTTCTTGAAGTTTTGTTGAGATTGTGTTCAATTGACTTACCTTTGGGCTTTGATTGTACAAATTGATTTACAAAACATGTTATATTGTTGGTTTTCAAGTGTTTTCCAGAAAATGGGCCCAAAAGGTTGAGTTTTGAGGTGTTGAATGCTTGGTTTGAGCTTTGAAGGCAAATCTGGAAATTCCAGAATTTGGCTTCCTCGCTCGAGCGACCATCGTTTGTTCAGAGCTCCGCTCGAGCGAAGGAATGATGGCTCGAGCATTAATTGCAAGCTCTCAGGTTTTTGGTGCATGCAGACGCACGCTCGAGCGACGAAACCTACGCTCGAGCGAGGACTGTGTCTTACACTCGAGCGAGCGTCGAGCAGAAATTTTCAACATCCAGCACTTTTGCATTTTTACACACCGCTCGAGCGAAGAAGTCCACGCTCGAGCGACCCCACTGTTTGGCAAGCTCGCTCAAGTGAGATCCCTATTTTTTGAAAATTTTGAAAAGTGTTTTAAAGTACATCTTTGCATCCTCATTTCATCTTAGGCATTCCTAGGCCTAGTTTAAGGCATCTTAATGAGGATATTGATGTAGGACCACACCAAGTCAAGTTAAGGGGCTAGTTTGTCTATCCCAAGTGTGTAACTTAGTGTGTGTTCATTCTGTAATTGTGTAGGGTTGGCATCCGTGGACGCTCATTAGCTTGTCTATAGCTCAGAACTCTGTGAGTAACAATGTTGTAAAAATATGTTCAATGATGATTATTTCTTGAACAATTAACTGTACTGTTTTCTGAAGTGATACTATTTACTAAATGAATGATGTCCTACTTATGAACTGTATTCGTGGCATCCATAGCAATTTACTGTACTGTTACTGTACTGCTACTGTCACAGAGACCTCTGTCGGTTCCAATACTTGGAACCAATACTGTATACTGTTATAATGGCCATCAACTGACTGTTCGGTCTGTTAAGACCTATTGTACTGTTTGCTATTGGATGTACCTGTAGACACCCCATTTTTGACCGACCTTAAGACTCAGGCGTCACCGATTGAGCGCTTGGTGATGTTGCATAATGTGCTTGTTCAGAAGTTTCGGAGTTGCGGCCGTGAGCCCTGCCTCCGGACTCCCGAACCCTTTTCTGTGCCTTGTCTCGGTTTGCGAACCAGACTCGGTTTTCTCTGTTTCTTTTCCTGAGGGGAGGGAGAGGTCCCGTAGACCATCTCTCAATGTCCGTAGGCTACATTTGGTGGCCGTAGGCCATTTTTCCCATTTCGGAGTCCGGTTCTCGGTTTTTCGGAGCCGTCAGGCCGTGTGCCTCGGTTCGGGACCGCTTAACCATCTCCTATTGCTCTGATTTTTGGCATACATCTTATTTCATCCCTTTTGAGGGACACTGGGGGCTGAGAAACCCACTTCGAGGTCGAATACAATTTTCGGTGCTTAACAGCCCATTTCCGGGACCCCGAACTGCGTGTTTTGGCTCCGGAACATTCGTTTTGCAACGGTTTTCGCTCATTTTTGGCAGGTACCTCTGTTTTATCCCGAGGAAGGTCACTGAAGGGTGGGAGGCCAGCAATTGTTGCAGCAACCAGTTATCTCTCCTCCCGAGCCTCCCGGCGCCCGTTTTTCGCACTCCCGGGCTAATGTTGAATACCTTAGAGCTAGCGTTGCCAACTTTCGATCACATATCTGTGATCTACACATCTGAGAGGCCCCTAAAAGTTCATGGCCGGCCATTAAGGTCACCTGACCCTTTTGACCCCTTTCTTCCGGGCTAATGTTGAACCCCTTGGACCTTTTTTCTTGAACTTTGAACCACATATCTGTGATGTACACACCTGAGAGGCCCCTAAAAGTTCATGGCCGGCCAGTAAGTCAACTTGACCCTTTTGAACCCCTTTCTTCCGGGCTAATGTTGAACCCCTTGGACCTTTTTTCTTGAACTTTGAACCACATATCTGTGTTGTACACACAAAGGCCTACCTCCCCAATACCTGGCCGGCCAGAAAAGATGGTTGACCCTTTTGACCCCTAGCCGGCCGGCTAGGGGGTGTGGCCGGCCGGCCACCTCCGGCCAAAGTGAGCGGCCGGCCGTGCTCTCCTCACTGTGCCCTTTCCAGCTGTGGGGCAATATCCCCCAGATATTTTCTGTATCCGGGGGATATTTTGGGAGAGAGTTTTCCTCTCCATTTGACCCCCCTTTTACACCCCTTTCTTGACCATATACACCAGCTGAGGGTCTTCTTCATAGAGGTTAGAAAAATTCATCTCCAAGGCTCAACCCTAAACTCCATTGTTATAACTCTCAAAACTTCAAAAAACCCTAACTCCTTAACCTTCATTTCTTCTACACCACCAAGCCCTACCACCACTATCTCATTTCCAGCAACAAAGAAGGGTTCTTGAAGGCCAAAGGAGCAGCAAATCCATCCAAGAAGCAACCAAAGTCTAGATCTTCAAGGGTAAGTTACACTTTTACCCTTTTGACCCTTTTTCTTAATCAATATGTAAGCCATGCATGCTTTTTGTGTTGAGCTTCGGCCTTAACTGAAAAGGGCCATATTTTGAGCTCATCTTCACTTCTCATCAAGGGCTCAACCCTGTTTGAGCCCTCCATAATACACTTGCTTCTTTGACCATCTTGTATGTCATAATTTTGCATGCTATTTTTGACCCATGAGTAATTTATTTTCGAGCATGTGGTAAACTGATTTAGGGCTTATTTTGAGCCCCTCTTCAACATTGGAGAAGGGCTCAACATTGTTTGGTGTTTCCATATGTCACTTGTAGTTATATCCCCTATTTGGCCCTTTTTTTTACATAAATTAGTAGCCCTCTTTGTTTCTGTTTTTGGACCTTGGTCCGAACTGAAAGTGGTCTTATTTTGGCCTATACTTCATGTTTCATTCACACTTTTTTTCTGTTTGGTGATTATTTTATACACTTCATGTTTTAGCACCTTTTGAGCCTTATTTTGCATCATATTTTTAGCATGTTTGTATACTGATTTTGAGGCTGCCATATGCTGTAAATGTTCATATTTTTGGTCCATCTTCAGTGTTGTAGAAGGAATTTTTTCAGTTTGGGTTTAGCTTATACCACTTGCTTCATTACCCCTATCTTGGCCCCTATTCTTGTATGCTATTTTTGCCATACCTATATTTGCTGTTTGGCCATGTTTATAACTGGAAAAGTGCTTATTTTGGGACTGTCTAGCTTCTGTCTTTGCATTGCATGTCCATGTTGTGCATGTTTAGTATGGCTATAGGCCATTTCGGATGCCTAATGTTGCATTTCGGGACATTTCCTTGCATTTCATGTCATTTCGCTTCATTTCGAGACTGTTTTCCCTCATATTTTGTTGCTGAAATTCCATTAGTATGCTTGCATATCATTTCCATGTCATTTCATATCATTTTATCATTGCCTCGGTTTGCGTGCCCGTGTGCACGCATTTCGAGGCACTTCATTTTCTGCCATCGGCATCCGATGTTAGTGTGGCTGAGGCTCACTCATGTTAGTATAAGTCCATTTGTCATTTTCCATGTCATTTGCATTGCGTATGCATCGCCTCGGTTTGCGTGCCCGTGTGCACGCATTTCGAGGCACTTCATTTTCTGCCATCGGCATCCGATGTGAGTGTGGCTGAGGCTCACTCATGTTGGTATAAGCCCATTTGTCATTTCCATGTTATTTCATCACATTTTATCATTGCCTCGGTTTGCGTGCCCGTGTGCACGCATTTCGAGGCACTTCATTTTCTGCCATCGGCATCCGATGTGAGTGTGGCTGAGGCTCACTCATGTTGGTATAAGCCCATTTGTCATTTCCATGTTATTTCATCACATCTTATCATCGCCTCGGTTTGCGTGCCCGTGTGCACGCATTTCGAGGCACTTCATTTTCGTCCGCCGGCATCCGATGTGAGTGTGGCTGAGGCTCACTCATGTTAGTATAAGTCCATTTGTCATTTTCCATGTCATTTGCATTGCGTATGCATCGCCTCGGTTTGCGTGCCCGTGTGCACGCATTTCGAGGCACTTCATTTTCTGCCATCGGCATCCGATGTGAGTGTGGCTGAGGCTCACTCATGTTGGTATAAGCCCATTTGTCATTTCCATGTTATTTCATCACATCTTATCATCGCCTCGGTTTGCGTGCCCGTGTGCACGCATTTCGAGGCACTTCATTTTCTGCCATCGGCATCCGATGTGAGTGTGGCTGAGGCTCACTCATGTTGGTATAAGCCCATTTGTCATTTTCCATGTCATTTGCATTGCGTATGCATCGCCTCGGTTTGCGTGCTCGTGTGCACGCATTTCGAGGCACTTCATTTTCTGCCATCGGCATCCGATGTGAGTGTGGCTGAGGCTCACTCATGTTGGTATAAGCCCATTTGTCATTTCCATGTTATTTCATCACATCTTATCATCGCCTCGGTTTGCGTGCCCGTGTGCACGTATTTCGAGGCACTTCATTTTCTGCCATCGGCATCCGATGTGAGTGTGGCTGAGGCTCACTCATGTTGGTATAAGCCCATTTGTCATTTTCCATGTCATTTGCATTGCGTATGCATCGCCTCGGTTTGCGTACCCGTGTGCACGCATTTCGAGGCACTTCATTTTCTGCCATCGGCATCCGATGTGAGTGTGGCTGAGGCTCACTCATGTTGGTATAAGCCCATTTGTCATTTCCATGTTATTTCATCACATCTTATCATCGCCTCGGTTTGCGTGCCCGTGTGCACGCATTTCGAGGCACTTCATTTTCGTCCGCCGGCATCCGATGTGAGTGTGGCTGAGGCTCACTCATGTTAGTATAAGTCCATTTGTCATTTTCCATGTCATTTGCATTGCGTATGCATCGCCTCGGTTTGCGTGCCCGTGTGCACGCATTTCGAGGCACTTCATTTTCTGCCATCGGCATCCGATGTGAGTGTGGCTGAGGCTCACTCATGTTGGTGTAAGCCCATTTGTCATTTTCATGTCATTTTATCACTGTCTCGGTTTGCGTGCCCGTGTGCACGTACTTCGAGGCATCTCATTTCCATCATTCTGTCATCGCCTCGGTTTGCGTGCCCGTGTGCACGTACTTCGAGGCATCTCATTTCCATCATTCTGTCATCGCCTCGGTTTGCGTGCCCGTGTGCACGTACTTCGAGGCATCTCATTTCCATCATTCTGTCATCGCCTCGGTTTGCGTGCCCGCGTGCACGCATTTCGAGGCATCTCATTTTCATTGCATTTATCATTGCCTCGATTTGTGTGCCCGTGTGCACGTACTTCGAGGCATCTCATTTTCATTATATCTGCCATCGCCTCGGTTTGCGTGCCCGTGTGCACGCATTTCGAGGCATCTCATTTTTAGCATTGTGTATGTTAGGATCGCATCTTAGTTACATTTCATGCATGTCATGCGTATTGCATCGTGTCCGGAATAGGGGTTAGCCCGGACACGGGAAACGAGGTACATTTCGTACTCCGAGTGACGGAGTGTGTCTCAATTCCCCAGTCACCGACACTTCGGATTATCCATGATGGAGTTAGGTTTTAGCTGTAGTTTCATGTGCATTCATCCTATATTGAGTTGTGCATTTCGATTCCTCGGCCATCATGCCTCGGTTTGTGCGATTGGTGGCACGAGGATCGAGACATGCATATATCTGTGCAAATACATTGCTATGCCCCTTTCCTGCTCTCTGTTGCAGCAAAATCAGGAATCAACAACTTTTCGGGACTTGGCGCGCACTTCAAGGATAGGTGTAAACAGAGGCTAATTGGGGCATTCCGGTGGATTTCCGCGCAAGACAATCCGGATATGCATCATCCATCAGAAGCAAGGCAGTCCCTGGCTTGCACGCCAGTTTATTTGCTTTCTAGTTAATTCATTAGTTAGAATTCTGTAATATTCTTTTATTCGGGACTGTAATATTCGGACTGTATATTTATTCGGACCCTCTGAGTGAGGGCACAACTGTAATAAGTGTGGGTGAGTGTGATGTATGTCTTCCAACCCCACGTCTTTCTCCCTTTTATTTATCCGCTTTTTATGGTTAGATTAGGGCATGTTTAAATTAGCATACAGTATGACAGCATGTTTTGCATTCATTCATCTGTATTGCATGCACCGGGCTCGGCGCATCATACTAACTGCATTGTACTTTCAATTTCAAAATTGAATACATGTTAGTTGTCGCATTTCATATATCATCTTAGAATAGCCGAGCCTACTATAGTTGCATTTTCGCATGTGTTGCATTAGGCATTTCTGTATACTTAGGATCATACATGATTTCTAATATAGTTTCTATTTTGGCTCGGAGTACTCGGTGAGTTTTATGCTTTAGCATCCTTGCATGCGTGTGAGTGTTGCCATGAATAGCATGCTTACCATGAGGCTATGTGCTTATGTGATATAACTGCCTGAATGCCTGTGGGTGAAGGTTGGGATATTTGAATTGGAATAATTCATCAAATGTGTGTTTTAAGCCCACTAGATAGTGGCAAAATCATATTTTTCTAAGCCCACCTGAGGGTGGCAAATCCACGTCTTAGCCTACTTGCGGGTAGCACCATCAAACCACTTTCAAATAAACAAACATGAAATGTTTTGTTCCAATTCGGGCGACCCAGTCTATACTTATATGCTGTGCGCATCATATAGTAACCTAGGCTAATAACCGGTATAAGAACTCACAATGTTTTCAAAAATTGATATCATGGTTAGTAGAGGCCGGTCTATGACCGGGCGAGCGGGGGTGCTCACGAAGTGACCTTCCCCAATCGTACCCAAGTTCCCGAGCCGAGGCAACTTTGGTGATGACGGACACGTGGCCTTTTGGCACCGAGTCAGGGTTTCCTAAATTTCCCAAAATAAAATATTTAGGTGGCGACTCTGTATCTGGCAAAGCAGTCCATGTTTGGCACTTCTTTCAAAAATCTGTTTTTCTCAAAAACGATTTGCCGGATTTGGACTCTTTGGTTCAGACCTAGAACCGTGACTGACGAAAGTCGAGTCCGAGCTGTAGCGAGGTCCCCCGCGGGCTTGTTACAGTTTCTGGCGACTCTGCTGGGGACTTAGAGAACTTGACTCGAACTCATGATATCTGTTTTTGACTACACTTGTGTGTTTCTTTGCATTGCATTTGCATTGGTGCGCCTAGGACACCGTGTTTGCCATCTGCTATTCCTGAACGGTTTGCCGCAGGCTTGTCTTGTCAAGGCATGACCATAAGGCTGACCGGTTGTGGGCTCTGCCAGTATGGGAACACAAACCCCGGTTTTACCGGGGCACCCTCTTTGACCTTTCGACCTAGTGCATATTCGGATCCATAGTGACCATTTCAAACTAGGACAGGTTGCTTACCCGTTTATAGGTTGTTTGAAGCCGCTGTGTGCATAATGAAACCCTAGCTCCTGACAAAATAGGACAGGGAAACCCTACCCCAACGTAGGGGTGTTTTGGCTCTCACTTATCTGTTATGTGCTTTAGAGTACGTCTCTACAGGAATGCATGTATCAGTGTATGAGTTTGGGCACCAGGCCTGCGGGCACCAGTTTGCGAATTTTGGCATCAGGCCTGCGGGCATTGCTATCAGTATTTGGGAGTCAGCTTTACCTGTGGGTATCAGACTCAGATTTTGAGGCCGAATTTTGGGCAGAATTCAGTAGAGGGCACACTCATTCAACTATGTTCATATCTGTTCAGGTGAAATCAGGCTGAAATGCTGCACGTTTTCTCTTTTGCAAGGGTAATCCTGGAACTATAGCTTCAGAAGGCTCCGATATCCCCCGGGTACATTGGATCCGTGTTGATAGACTTTGTCAGGTCGGAAATTCAGTTCAAAGGCAAATCAGTGTTCCTTCGCTGAGGTAAGGCAAAGGAGGGCCAGATAGGGTTCATTTTGTGCATCTGATCCGACAGTCACCAGTCATATCATCAGCAGACCCGCGATGGCACAGGGTTCAGAAGAATTTGTGGCCATGATAGCAATATTAAAACAGGGAATTGCAATGCAGGATCAGACCAGTGCTAAAACGCAACGCCCATCTGGGGCATCTGTTTTGTATCCAGCTTTGGGACCCCAGCCGAACTTCGACCCACTTCTACTAGCTGAAGATTTGCAGGGTCCAGATCCCCGAGAAAGGTTGACTCAAGTTCGAGTTTGCACAACCCTGGTGCAGCCTATTGAGAGGCTTCGTCTCTCCGATGTTAATGAGCTCGATCCGACTGCAGTGAAAATTGTGAACCTTGAGAAGCAATTCAAAAGGGCACAGGACCTTAACTCCATTCACGACATCGAGGATTGGTCCACCGAGGTTGCCGTAAGGCTCCCAGTCGAGAGTACCAATGCTGGCGGTAGCACTATTTCCAAACCTGCTAAAATCAATACGGTCGCCATAGCCGACCCTTTTGCCAAGGCCAGCCTACAAATAACCAGCCCAGCCCGAGCTCAGGGTAGATTTTTCACCCCCCTCCATATGAGCCTAACCAGCGCATTCAAAGTTCTGATGGAAAGAGGGCATCTCAAACCCCTTAGTCCTCAACCTTTGCCAAATCCACTCCCTGCCAGACATAACCCCGCCAAGTACTGTATGTACCATCAGCAGCGCGGTCATGGCACCGACCGTTGCTACCGCCTTCGTCATGAGGTCCAAAATCTCATCGACAACCGGACGATAGCTCCACCTTCAGACCCCAATGACCAAACATCTCCTGCCAACCTCAATCTCATCCATATACTGCCATCCACCTATGACCCCAGCATATACATCACCCCGGCCCATCTACCCAAACCTGAGGTGTTTACCCCAGAAAGTATGGACTTATGCATGATGGGTGCACCTGAACCTCAATCATCTCAAGCCCGTGAACCCACTACTTCTGAGCTGAAGAGAATGATTGAAGATCTTCAGAGAACTGTGACAGATCTGGCCTTCGGGACATTGGCTCCATCATCAACCACACCACATACCGGGAACTTCATGTCAAAAGGCTCCCTGATGTTGGGACGGGCTACATTTGAGGAAGGCCAATCCCTTGGCAAAGTGGAGGTGAGTGGAAGGAACAAGATAGGGGCGGACTTGGATCCCAATGAACATCTTCTGTTGGCTGTTGAGGCTTTGAAAGCCAAGGGACTGGACAAAGAGCAAGTCCTCACAGTTGTTGCAAAAGTTGTGGATGACACTTTCGCTACTCAAGTTGGGAGCAGTCTATATCAAAGGGAAAACCGAGAGAAGGGTCGTTATACCAGAGGCAATCCTGTTAGCTCTAGTCCTCCACTCAGAAGAGATCAGCGAACCAGGCCAGCACCTGCCAATCCCTTTCTTGGTGCGTCCAGCAAAAATCCACAAACCCAGAAGTACCAACCCCGAGGTCGGAGGGTCTTCCATGCCCTCTATATGCCTTTGTCCAAAGCTCTCCAAATCCTTGTTGGACAAGGCCATCTCAAACCCCTTGAGCCTCAGCCTCTCCCGAACCCTCTTCCGGCTACACATGATACTACCCAGTACTGCGCATACCATCAACAAACTGGCCATACTACCGACGACTGCTTCCGTCTTCGCCATGAAGTACAGGATCTATTTGACAATGGGGTCATCCCCGCACCAGGTCCTGCAAAGTCTATCGGCACTTGATCAGTGAACTTGTAGGGGATAATGTGATGTGATTGGAGGGATGAACCACCTGCGAGCAGTGCTCAGTTTACCCCAGATATGGTGGATGGCATGCACTGTTTTGAGCATTTGCGAATGTCGGTTTCCGACTCAGGTATTGGGTCAGTCTTGTTATTTTGTTTTGAGTCTGTCTTTTTGTTTTGAGTCAGTCTCTTTTTATTTTGGGTCTGTCTTGTTGTATCGAGTCAGTCCTGTTGTATAGGAGTCGGGTGATTCCGGGGGGGTGTTACCTCGGGCGTCACCATTTTGTTTTGTGTTTGTCTTTTCGTTTTGTTTTGAGTCTGTTTCTGCTAGGGAGCCAGTTGTACCAACAGATTTGAATGAAACAGCAGTGGTTTTTCATGCTTTGTGCTTGCTTCTGCTTTGTGCCAGTTGTGCTAGAAAGTTTGAATGAAGCGGCGGTACTTTTCGCCTACTCTTCTGCACCCCAGAATCATTGCATCGACCTAAGTTTTCCAAAACCTTTTGAACACTACAGTGAAAACGAAGAGGAAGGAATTCCTCGGGATTTGCAAAACTTTGATCATTTGAGAGAAAGAAAGGCGTGCTAAGTCCTTAATGAATGAAATCATGCTTGTTAGCGTGAGTACTGGGAAGGATCCTGGCTTGATCCAAATTGGTCCCACACCGTCTTCAGCGCGAGCGATTTGTCGCTTTCTTAAAAATTTTCAAAAAACAAAATGTTTTGCGCGGTCCCGCGAAGACCTGTGTAGAATCACTTTTGGGATTGTGCAGCCTAGGATCGCTCTCGGCCTCGAGACTCAACCCCTTCGCTTCCAAACCTTGAACTTAAATTCAGAAGGTTCAACGGTCAACTACGACGTGAGACCTGTGTGGCCAGATTTCAAAGCAGCCTTCGAACAAGAGGCAAGAAAGTCAGATCAAGAAGATCAGATGTCATCAGAGGAAGCTTACAAAGCAAAACAGCAGCCATTCTCCTGGGTTCAGATGACTCCAGGATCTCAAAACCATTTGACATGGACTAGCTACACTTTTACCCTTGAGAGGCTCGCTGGGCCGAAAACCCGAAAGGGCGACCCAGGCAAAAGTTAGAGCAAGAGAAAAATACAAAAAAGAAGCAAAAAAAAAAAATGCAAAAAAAAGAGAGCAAAAAAGAAAGATGCAAAGAAAAGAACAAGAAAAAGAAAATCAATGAAAAGAATTGAAAAGAAAAGAAGAACAAAGCTCGCAAGGTCGAAAACCCGCGACGGGCGCCTTGGCAAAAGTTAGAGCCTAAAAAGGAGAGGTTAATACCCGAGCGTACCTTAACCCCGAACTACGTAAGGCTTGATTCCCATGTTTGGGATACGTAGGCAACTTCATTATGAAGTCCAGCCCTAAAACACTTCAAATTCGATCATGTCCATGTAATGGTTCTGATAATCTTTGTCTTCTCTGTATCCGAGAGTTCGATTGCAATCATCGCTCTGAGGACTGACTACAATACACTACGGTGCCGTTCAGACAAGGGGCAACTTTCCTTTGCCATTCAATGTGCTGCGGTGCTATCCAAACAAGGGGCGACTTTCCGTTGCCATTCAGAACGCCGCAGTGTCATTTCAAACAAGGGGCAACTTTCCGTTGCCATGCAGTTCCCCTCAAGCAAGGGGCAATCTTCCTTCGAATCCGAGGTTGTGCATCTCGAGAGTAGGTTCCGTGCTCGTTGAGCAGTGGTCGTTTGCAAAAATAGTTTTTGAGAATTTTTACTAAGGTTGACTAATCTTCTCGAAAAGTATTCCATTTTCAAAACTGGACCATTTCTTGGACCCAAAAAAGGAAAACTCTCAGTGCTCACTGCCTAACTTGCATGATTTTAAATCAGAAAATTGAACAAGTATGTTGATCTAACTCTCATTTTGGTCAAATTTTTTTTTTTAGGAGAAAACTAAAACTAAAAAATGGTCAAAATGATGAACTACGGGCACAGTTGAGTCAGGCTTCCTGTCTTTTCCCCATTGTCAACATACTTGCCAGAAAGGCCACTCTACCCGCCAAAAAAAGGGGATAACCGAAGTTAACAACGAATGGCTGAAAGTTCCTTCATCCTCCAAGCAGCGAGGTATCAAGCCGAGTGCAAAGCACGAATTGGAATGGATCGAGATGCTCCATTCCCTCATCCGGCGCATCGACAGAGGTCACCGAAGGAAATAGCCGCGAGCTGATTATGTTGGGCATGAGCCCGCAACTTCCTGTTCATCCATCAACCACCCAGGGGAGGGATGAAAAATGAGAGATTGAAGAATAGAGAGATGTGTGATGAGAGAAAAAGTGAGAAAAGGGCTTTTTCAGAAAAATAGAGCTTGAGGGCCGAGTGATGCGAGGATCACAAATGAGAGAGGGTGGGGAACACTACCCGGTGAAACAGGCTCCCTGTGCGCGTCTGAGTGTCGTGTCTTTTTGTTTTATCTCGATTCTTGTTTTGAGTCGTTTCGAGTGTTACTCGATGTGTCTAGGTTGTGTGCCTTTTATTTCCTTGTTGAGTTGTTTTGCTGCGTTCAGTCATAGGCTCAATACTTGGCCGAAAGCTCATCTCTGAATTTCAAGAACAAAATCGTTTTGTGCTCCGAACATCGTGCCGTTCTCCACATCTGTGCAAAAACAAGATTCGTTCTTTCATAAAACCTCAGGGTTCAACCCAGGTCATGCGAGAACAGCAAAACTAGGACCCATCTGAAGCCATATGGGTTCCAGACTACAAAGCAAAAGCAAAAGAGGAAATGTCGAGCATCTGAGTTTGTTTCAACTTCAGTAAGTTCCAAGACTACATTCCGTGTGTACCTCTTCAAGTCTTGCCAAAGCTCCGAAGTATGAATGTGCCTCTACCTCAAGCTCAAGATCAAGTCTGCTTCAAGCCAAAATGGTAATCAGAAGTGCTCTCCCTGAGTACCATTCCCCGCCAGAGGCATCTTGGCTGTGTTCGCAATGAGTTCCTAGGAGACCAACTGCGACGGTGGAAACTAGAGTTCGAATGGCTGATGCCTAGGACGCAAAGGTTCGGGATTTCCGAGACTAAAGTCTGGTTTAAATACCCAGAGGCGTGTCCTCGGCTTGAAGTCTGTATGGAAGCCCCATAGGTTGAGATAGCATGTATGCACCTCAATTCTGGATACTGAACCAACCTAGTCTGTCACCCCGTTGGAGAATAGGGAAAGTTGTGAACATAGCCAGAAAGGAAAGGTAGTAACTGCGGTTTGGAAGTACAGTCAAGAAAGCGCAAGAAGGACCTACTCTTTTCAGCTCAAAATGTTTCTGCGGGATTTTCAAACTCATGTCTTCGATGTGTAGCTCATCGTCAGTCGGCATGCACGAGGTGTATCCTTTTTGGAATGTATCGTGACCCCTCCGAGAGGTAAATCAGAGGTTGCGTTTGGAAATTGGTCTACTTAAGGCTAGTATTCCCTTGTTCGGTATTTTGTTTCAAATATGCGTTGTCACGCACACTCCACCTGCATTGTTATGCTCATTTGTTGCATTGTTATGCATATTTATCTAGCATTGTTATGCTCATTAACTGCATTGTTATGCATATTTATCTAGCATTGTTATGCTCATTTGTTGCATTGTTATGCACATTTATCTAGCATTGTTATGCTCATTTGTTGCATTGTTATGCACATTTATCTAGCATTGTTATGCTCATTGTTGCATTATTAAGCACCCACTTCACTAGCATTATTATATCCATTACATTGATTATGCACATCTATCTCGCATTGTTATGCTCAATTACTTGCATTTTTTTTATGCACCAGTTCACTTGCAATTATCTTTCTTTCTCCTCGCGCGTGCGACGGGTTAGACCCTCTTCGGTTAAAAGCGTTCGGAAGAAGTCCCAATGCTCACACCATTCTGAAACGCCGGGATACGTCCCTATGTTTCTCCTCCTTCGGTTAAAAGCATTCGGAAGAAGTCCCAATGCTCACACCATTCTGAAACGCCGGGATACGTCCCTATGTTTCTCCCTCTTCGGTTAAAAGCGTTCGGAAGAAGTCCCAATGCTCACACCATTCTGAAACGCCGGGATACGTCCCTATGTTTCTCCTCCTTCGGTTAAAAGCATTCGGAAGAAGTCCCAATGCTCACACCATTCTGAAACGCCGGGATACGTCCCTATGTTTCTCCCTTTCGGTTAAAAGCATTCGGAAGAAGTCCCAATGCTCACACCATTCTGAAACGCCGGGATACGTCCCTATGTTTCTCCCTCTTCGGTTAAAAGCGTTCGGAAGAAGTCCCAATGCTCACACCATTCTGAAACGCCGGGATACGTCCCTATGTTTCTCCTCCTTCGGTTAAAAGCATTCGGAAGAAGTCCCAATGCTCACACCATTCTGAAACGCCGGGATACGTCCCTATGTTTCTCCCTCTTCGGTTAAAAGCGTTCGGAAGAAGTCCCAATGCTCACACCATTCTGAAACGCCGGGATACGTCCCTATGTTTCTCCCTTTCGGTTAAAAGCATTCGGAAGAAGTCCCAATGCTCACACCATTCTGAAACGCCGGGATACGTCCCTATGTTTCTCCCTTTCGGTTAAAAGCGTTCGGAAGAAGTCCCAATGCTCACACCATTCTGAAATGCCGGGATACGTCCCTATGTTTCTCCCTTTCGGTTAAAAGCATTCGGAAGAAGTCCCAATGCTCACACCATTCTGAAACGCCGGGATACGTCCCTATGTTTCTCCCTTTCGGTTAAAAGCGTTCGGAAGAAGTCCCAATGCTCACACCATTCTGAAATGCCGGGATACGTCCCTATGTTTCTCCCTCTTCGGTTAAAAGTGTTCGGAATAAGTCCCAATGCTCACACCATTTTGAAACACCAGGATACGTCCCTTTGTTTCTCCTCCTCGTCCTTAAATTCTTGGGATACGTCCCTAAACACCGAGTTACAGCTTGCTGCATTTGCATGATCATTGAGTTATGTTCGGCTTCTTGCATATCATTTTGCATTTTGCCCCCCCTGCCTGCGGGCCTGCCTGCGGGCACATTTCTGTTTATCTTGTATGTTTGTCTAAGTCTTCGGCCTTGTCAAAAATGGGTCGTCTCTAGGCTTTGACATTCACTCCCGTCACTTGTGACTTCCGAGTTCTGTCAAAGAGGGGCAACTGTAGACACCCCATTTTTGACCGACCTTAAGACTCAGGCGTCACCGATTGAGCGCTTGGTGATGTTGCATAATGTGCTTGTTCAGAAGTTTCGGAGTTGCGGCCGTGAGCCCTGCCTCCGGACTCCCGAACCCTTTTCTGTGCCTTGTCTCGGTTTGCGAACCAGACTCGGTTTTCTCTGTTTCTTTTCCTGAGGGGAGGGAGAGGTCCCGTAGACCATCTCTCAATGTCCGTAGGCTACATTTGGTGGCCGTAGGCCATTTTTCCCATTTCGGAGTCCGGTTCTCGGTTTTTCGGAGCCGTCAGGCCGTGTGCCTCGGTTCGGGACCGCTTAACCATCTCCTATTGCTCTGATTTTTGGCATACATCTTATTTCATCCCTTTTGAGGGACACTGGGGGCTGAGAAACCCACTTCGAGGTCGAATACAATTTTCGGTGCTTAACAGCCCATTTCCGGGACCCCGAACTGCGTGTTTTGGCTCCGGAACATTCGTTTTGCAACGGTTTTCGCTCATTTTTGGCAGGTACCTCTGTTTTATCCCGAGGAAGGTCACTGAAGGGTGGGAGGCCAGCAATTGTTGCAGCAACCAGTTATCTCTCCTCCCGAGCCTCCCGGCGCCCGTTTTTCGCACTCCCGGGCTAATGTTGAATACCTTAGAGCTAGCGTTGCCAACTTTCGATCACATATCTGTGATCTACACATCTGAGAGGCCCCTAAAAGTTCATGGCCGGCCATTAAGGTCACCTGACCCTTTTGACCCCTTTCTTCCGGGCTAATGTTGAACCCCTTGGACCTTTTTTCTTGAACTTTGAACCACATATCTGTGATGTACACACCTGAGAGGCCCCTAAAAGTTCATGGCCGGCCAGTAAGTCAACTTGACCCTTTTGAACCCCTTTCTTCCGGGCTAATGTTGAACCCCTTGGACCTTTTTTCTTGAACTTTGAACCACATATCTGTGTTGTACACACAAAGGCCTACCTCCCCAATACCTGGCCGGCCAGAAAAGATGGTTGACCCTTTTGACCCCTAGCCGGCCGGCTAGGGGGTGTGGCCGGCCGGCCACCTCCGGCCAAAGTGAGCGGCCGGCCGTGCTCTCCTCACTGTGCCCTTTCCAGCTGTGGGGCAATATCCCCCAGATATTTTCTGTATCCGGGGGATATTTTGGGAGAGAGTTTTCCTCTCCATTTGACCCCCCTTTTACACCCCTTTCTTGACCATATACACCAGCTGAGGGTCTTCTTCATAGAGGTTAGAAAAATTCATCTCCAAGGCTCAACCCTAAACTCCATTGTTATAACTCTCAAAACTTCAAAAAACCCTAACTCCTTAACCTTCATTTCTTCTACACCACCAAGCCCTACCACCACTATCTCATTTCCAGCAACAAAGAAGGGTTCTTGAAGGCCAAAGGAGCAGCAAATCCATCCAAGAAGCAACCAAAGTCTAGATCTTCAAGGGTAAGTTACACTTTTACCCTTTTGACCCTTTTTCTTAATCAATATGTAAGCCATGCATGCTTTTTGTGTTGAGCTTCGGCCTTAACTGAAAAGGGCCATATTTTGAGCTCATCTTCACTTCTCATCAAGGGCTCAACCCTGTTTGAGCCCTCCATAATACACTTGCTTCTTTGACCATCTTGTATGTCATAATTTTGCATGCTATTTTTGACCCATGAGTAATTTATTTTCGAGCATGTGGTAAACTGATTTAGGGCTTATTTTGAGCCCCTCTTCAACATTGGAGAAGGGCTCAACATTGTTTGGTGTTTCCATATGTCACTTGTAGTTATATCCCCTATTTGGCCCTTTTTTTTACATAAATTAGTAGCCCTCTTTGTTTCTGTTTTTGGACCTTGGTCCGAACTGAAAGTGGTCTTATTTTGGCCTATACTTCATGTTTCATTCACACTTTTTTTCTGTTTGGTGATTATTTTATACACTTCATGTTTTAGCACCTTTTGAGCCTTATTTTGCATCATATTTTTAGCATGTTTGTATACTGATTTTGAGGCTGCCATATGCTGTAAATGTTCATATTTTTGGTCCATCTTCAGTGTTGTAGAAGGAATTTTTTCAGTTTGGGTTTAGCTTATACCACTTGCTTCATTACCCCTATCTTGGCCCCTATTCTTGTATGCTATTTTTGCCATACCTATATTTGCTGTTTGGCCATGTTTATAACTGGAAAAGTGCTTATTTTGGGACTGTCTAGCTTCTGTCTTTGCATTGCATGTCCATGTTGTGCATGTTTAGTATGGCTATAGGCCATTTCGGATGCCTAATGTTGCATTTCGGGACATTTCCTTGCATTTCATGTCATTTCGCTTCATTTCGAGACTGTTTTCCCTCATATTTTGTTGCTGAAATTCCATTAGTATGCTTGCATATCATTTCCATGTCATTTCATATCATTTTATCATTGCCTCGGTTTGCGTGCCCGTGTGCACGCATTTCGAGGCACTTCATTTTCTGCCATCGGCATCCGATGTGAGTGTGGCTGAGGCTCACTCATGTTAGTATAAGTCCATTTGTCATTTTCCATGTCATTTGCATTGCGTATGCATCGCCTCGGTTTGCGTGCCCGTGTGCACGCATTTCGAGGCACTTCATTTTCTGCCATCGGCATCCGATGTGAGTGTGGCTGAGGCTCACTCATGTTGGTATAAGCCCATTTGTCATTTCCATGTTATTTCATCACATTTTATCATTGCCTCGGTTTGCGTGCCCGTGTGCACGCATTTCGAGGCACTTCATTTTCTGCCATCGGCATCCGATGTGAGTGTGGCTGAGGCTCACTCATGTTGGTATAAGCCCATTTGTCATTTCCATGTTATTTCATCACATCTTATCATCGCCTCGGTTTGCGTGCCCGTGTGCACGCATTTCGAGGCACTTCATTTTCGTCCGCCGGCATCCGATGTGAGTGTGGCTGAGGCTCACTCATGTTAGTATAAGTCCATTTGTCATTTTCTATGTCATTTGCATTGCGTATGCATCGCCTCGGTTTGCGTGCCCGTGTGCACGCATTTCGAGGCACTTCATTTTCTGCCATCGGCATCCGATGTGAGTGTGGCTGAGGCTCACTCATGTTGGTATAAGCCCATTTGTCATTTCCATGTTATTTCATCACATCTTATCATCGCCTCAGTTTGCGTGCCCGTGTGCACGCATTTCGAGGCACTTCATTTTCTGCCATCGGCATCCGATGTGAGTGTGGCTGAGGCTCACTCATGTTGGTATAAGCCCATTTGTCATTTTCCATGTCATTTGCATTGCGTATGCATCGCCTCGGTTTGCGTGCCCGTGTGCACGCATTTCGAGGCACTTCATTTTCTGCCATCGGCATCCGATGTGAGTGTGGCTGAGGCTCACTCATGTTGGTATAAGCCCATTTGTCATTTCCATGTTATTTCATCACATCTTATCATCGCCTCGGTTTGCGTGCCCGTGTGCACGCATTTCGAGGCACTTCATTTTCTGCCATCGGCATCCGATGTGAGTGTGGCTGAGGCTCACTCATGTTGGTATAAGCCCATTTGTCATTTTCCATGTCATTTGCATTGCGTATGCATCGCCTCGGTTTGCGTGCCCGTGTGCACGCATTTCGAGGCACTTCATTTTCTGCCATCGGCATCCGATGTGAGTGTGGCTGAGGCTCACTCATGTTGGTATAAGCCCATTTGTCATTTCCATGTTATTTCATCACATCTTATCATCGCCTCGGTTTGCGTGCCCGTGTGCACGCATTTCGAGGCACTTCATTTTCTGCCATCGGCATCCGATGTGAGTGTGGCTGAGGCTCACTCATGTTGGTATAAGCCCATTTGTCATTTTCCATGTCATTTGCATTGCGTATGCATCGCCTCGGTTTGCGTGCCCGTGTGCACGCATTTCGAGGCACTTCATTTTCTGCCATCGGCATCCGATGTGAGTGTGGCTGAGGCTCACTCATGTTTGTGTAAGCCCATTTGTCATTTCCATGTCATTTTATCACTGTCTCGGTTTGCGTGCCCGTGTGCACGTACTTCGAGGCATCTCATTTCCATCATTCTGTCATCGCCTCGGTTTGCGTGCCCGTGTGCACGTACTTCGAGGCATCTCATTTCCATCATTCTGTCATCGCCTCGGTTTGCGTGCCCGTGTGCATGTACTTCGAGGCATCTCATTTCCATCATTCTGTCATCGCCTCGGTTTGCGTGCCCGCGTGCACGCATTTCGAGGCATCTCATTTTCATTGCATTTATCATTGCCTCGATTTGTGTGCCCGTGTGCACGTACTTCGAGGCATCTCATTTTCATTATATCTGCCATCGCCTCGGTTTGCGTGCCCGTGTGCACGCATTTCGAGGCATCTCATTTTTAGCATTGTGTATGTTAGGATCGCATCTTAGTTACATTTCATGCATGTCATGCGTATTGCATCGTGTCCGGAATAGGGGTTAGCCCGGACACGGGAAACGAGGTACATTTCGTACTCCGAGTGACGGAGTGTGTCTCAATTCCCCAGTCACCGACACTTCGGATTATCCATGATGGAGTTAGGTTTTAGCTGTAGTTTCATGTGCATTCATCCTATATTGAGTTGTGCATTTCGATTCCTCGGCCATCATGCCTCGGTTTGTGCGATTGGTGGCACGAGGATCGAGACATGCATATATCTGTGCAAATACATTGCTATGCCCCTTTCCTGCTCTCTGTTGCAGCAAAATCAGGAATCAACAACTTTTCGGGACTTGGCGCGCACTTCAAGGATAGGTGTAAACAGAGGCTAATTGGGGCATTCCGGTGGATTTCCGCGCAAGACAATCCGGATATGCATCATCCATCAGAAGCAAGGCAGTCCCTGGCTTGCACGCCAGTTTATTTGCTTTCTAGTTAATTCATTAGTTAGAATTCTGTAATATTCTTTTATTCGGGACTGTAATATTCGGACTGTATATTTATTCGGACCCTCTGAGTGAGGGCACAACTGTAATAAGTGTGGGTGAGTGTGATGTATGTCTTCCAACCCCACGTCTTTCTCCCTTTTATTTATCCGCTTTTTATGGTTAGATTAGGGCATGTTTAAATTAGCATACAGTATGACAGCATGTTTTGCATTCATTCATCTGTATTGCATGCACCGGGCTCGGCGCATCATACTAACTGCATTGTACTTTCAATTTCAAAATTGAATACATGTTAGTTGTCGCATTTCATATATCATCTTAGAATAGCCGAGCCTACTATAGTTGCATTTTCGCATGTGTTGCATTAGGCATTTCTGTATACTTAGGATCATACATGATTTCTAATATAGTTTCTATTTTGGCTCGGAGTACTCGGTGAGTTTTATGCTTTAGCATCCTTGCATGCGTGTGAGTGTTGCCATGAATAGCATGCTTACCATGAGGCTATGTGCTTATGTGATATAACTGCCTGAATGCCTGTGGGTGAAGGTTGGGATATTTGAATTGGAATAATTCATCAAATGTGTGTTTTAAGCCCACTAGATAGTGGCAAAATCATATTTTTCTAAGCCCACCTGAGGGTGGCAAATCCACGTCTTAGCCTACTTGCGGGTAGCACCATCAAACCACTTTCAAATAAACAAACATGAAATGTTTTGTTCCAATTCGGGCGACCCAGTCTATACTTATATGCTGTGCGCATCATATAGTAACCTAGGCTAATAACCGGTATAAGAACTCACAATGTTTTCAAAAATTGATATCATGGTTAGTAGAGGCCGGTCTATGACCGGGCGAGCGGGGGTGCTCACGAAGTGACCTTCCCCAATCGTACCCAAGTTCCCGAGCCGAGGCAACTTTGGTGATGACGGACACGTGGCCTTTTGGCACCGAGTCAGGGTTTCCTAAATTTCCCAAAATAAAATATTTAGGTGGCGACTCTGTATCTGGCAAAGCAGTCCATGTTTGGCACTTCTTTCAAAAATCTGTTTTTCTCAAAAACGATTTGCCGGATTTGGACTCTTTGGTTCAGACCTAGAACCGTGACTGACGAAAGTCGAGTCCGAGCTGTAGCGAGGTCCCCCGCGGGCTTGTTACAGTTTCTGGCGACTCTGCTGGGGACTTAGAGAACTTGACTCGAACTCATGATATCTGTTTTTGACTACACTTGTGTGTTTCTTTGCATTGCATTTGCATTGGTGCGCCTAGGACACCGTGTTTGCCATCTGCTATTCCTGAACGGTTTGCCGCAGGCTTGTCTTGTCAAGGCATGACCATAAGGCTGACCGGTTGTGGGCTCTGCCAGTATGGGAACACAAACCCCGGTTTTACCGGGGCACCCTCTTTGACCTTTCGACCTAGTGCATATTCGGATCCATAGTGACCATTTCAAACTAGGACAGGTTGCTTACCCGTTTATAGGTTGTTTGAAGCCGCTGTGTGCATAATGAAACCCTAGCTCCTGACAAAATAGGACAGGGAAACCCTACCCCAACGTAGGGGTGTTTTGGCTCTCACTTATCTGTTATGTGCTTTAGAGTACGTCTCTACAGGAATGCATGTATCAGTGTATGAGTTTGGGCACCAGGCCTGCGGGCACCAGTTTGCGAATTTTGGCATCAGGCCTGCGGGCATTGCTATCAGTATTTGGGAGTCAGCTTTACCTGTGGGTATCAGACTCAGATTTTGAGGCCGAATTTTGGGCAGAATTCAGTAGAGGGCACACTCATTCAACTATGTTCATATCTGTTCAGGTGAAATCAGGCTGAAATGCTGCACGTTTTCTCTTTTGCAAGGGTAATCCTGGAACTATAGCTTCAGAAGGCTCCGATATCCCCCGGGTACATTGGATCCGTGTTGATAGACTTTGTCAGGTCGGAAATTCAGTTCAAAGGCAAATCAGTGTTCCTTCGCTGAGGTAAGGCAAAGGAGGGCCAGATAGGGTTCATTTTGTGCATCTGATCCGACAGTCACCAGTCATATCATCAGCAGACCCGCGATGGCACAGGGTTCAGAAGAATTTGTGGCCATGATAGCAATATTAAAACAGGGAATTGCAATGCAGGATCAGACCAGTGCTAAAACGCAACGCCCATCTGGGGCATCTGTTTTGTATCCAGCTTTGGGACCCCAGCCGAACTTCGACCCACTTCTACTAGCTGAAGATTTGCAGGGTCCAGATCCCCGAGAAAGGTTGACTCAAGTTCGAGTTTGCACAACCCTGGTGCAGCCTATTGAGAGGCTTCGTCTCTCCGATGTTAATGAGCTCGATCCGACTGCAGTGAAAATTGTGAACCTTGAGAAGCAATTCAAAAGGGCACAGGACCTTAACTCCATTCACGACATCGAGGATTGGTCCACCGAGGTTGCCGTAAGGCTCCCAGTCGAGAGTACCAATGCTGGCGGTAGCACTATTTCCAAACCTGCTAAAATCAATACGGTCGCCATAGCCGACCCTTTTGCCAAGGCCAGCCTACAAATAACCAGCCCAGCCCGAGCTCAGGGTAGATTTTTCACCCCCCTCCATATGAGCCTAACCAGCGCATTCAAAGTTCTGATGGAAAGAGGGCATCTCAAACCCCTTAGTCCTCAACCTTTGCCAAATCCACTCCCTGCCAGACATAACCCCGCCAAGTACTGTATGTACCATCAGCAGCGCGGTCATGGCACCGACCGTTGCTACCGCCTTCGTCATGAGGTCCAAAATCTCATCGACAACCGGACGATAGCTCCACCTTCAGACCCCAATGACCAAACATCTCCTGCCAACCTCAATCTCATCCATATACTGCCATCCACCTATGACCCCAGCATATACATCACCCCGGCCCATCTACCCAAACCTGAGGTGTTTACCCCAGAAAGTATGGACTTATGCATGATGGGTGCACCTGAACCTCAATCATCTCAAGCCCGTGAACCCACTACTTCTGAGCTGAAGAGAATGATTGAAGATCTTCAGAGAACTGTGACAGATCTGGCCTTCGGGACATTGGCTCCATCATCAACCACACCACATACCGGGAACTTCATGTCAAAAGGCTCCCTGATGTTGGGACGGGCTACATTTGAGGAAGGCCAATCCCTTGGCAAAGTGGAGGTGAGTGGAAGGAACAAGATAGGGGCGGACTTGGATCCCAATGAACATCTTCTGTTGGCTGTTGAGGCTTTGAAAGCCAAGGGACTGGACAAAGAGCAAGTCCTCACAGTTGTTGCAAAAGTTGTGGATGACACTTTCGCTACTCAAGTTGGGAGCAGTCTATATCAAAGGGAAAACCGAGAGAAGGGTCGTTATACCAGAGGCAATCCTGTTAGCTCTAGTCCTCCACTCAGAAGAGATCAGCGAACCAGGCCAGCACCTGCCAATCCCTTTCTTGGTGCGTCCAGCAAAAATCCACAAACCCAGAAGTACCAACCCCGAGGTCGGAGGGTCTTCCATGCCCTCTATATGCCTTTGTCCAAAGCTCTCCAAATCCTTGTTGGACAAGGCCATCTCAAACCCCTTGAGCCTCAGCCTCTCCCGAACCCTCTTCCGGCTACACATGATACTACCCAGTACTGCGCATACCATCAACAAACTGGCCATACTACCGACGACTGCTTCCGTCTTCGCCATGAAGTACAGGATCTATTTGACAATGGGGTCATCCCCGCACCAGGTCCTGCAAAGTCTATCGGCACTTGATCAGTGAACTTGTAGGGGATAATGTGATGTGATTGGAGGGATGAACCACCTGCGAGCAGTGCTCAGTTTACCCCAGATATGGTGGATGGCATGCACTGTTTTGAGCATTTGCGAATGTCGGTTTCCGACTCAGGTATTGGGTCAGTCTTGTTATTTTGTTTTGAGTCTGTCTTTTTGTTTTGAGTCAGTCTCTTTTTATTTTGGGTCTGTCTTGTTGTATCGAGTCAGTCCTGTTGTATAGGAGTCGGGTGATTCCGGGGGGGTGTTACCTCGGGCGTCACCATTTTGTTTTGTGTTTGTCTTTTCGTTTTGTTTTGAGTCTGTTTCTGCTAGGGAGCCAGTTGTACCAACAGATTTGAATGAAACAGCAGTGGTTTTTCATGCTTTGTGCTTGCTTCTGCTTTGTGCCAGTTGTGCTAGAAAGTTTGAATGAAGCGGCGGTACTTTTCGCCTACTCTTCTGCACCCCAGAATCATTGCATCGACCTAAGTTTTCCAAAACCTTTTGAACACTACAGTGAAAACGAAGAGGAAGGAATTCCTCGGGATTTGCAAAACTTTGATCATTTGAGAGAAAGAAAGGCGTGCTAAGTCCTTAATGAATGAAATCATGCTTGTTAGCGTGAGTACTGGGAAGGATCCTGGCTTGATCCAAATTGGTCCCACACCGTCTTCAGCGCGAGCGATTTGTCGCTTTCTTAAAAATTTTCAAAAAACAAAATGTTTTGCGCGGTCCCGCGAAGACCTGTGTAGAATCACTTTTGGGATTGTGCAGCCTAGGATCGCTCTCGGCCTCGAGACTCAACCCCTTCGCTTCCAAACCTTGAACTTAAATTCAGAAGGTTCAACGGTCAACTACGACGTGAGACCTGTGTGGCCAGATTTCAAAGCAGCCTTCGAACAAGAGGCAAGAAAGTCAGATCAAGAAGATCAGATGTCATCAGAGGAAGCTTACAAAGCAAAACAGCAGCCATTCTCCTGGGTTCAGATGACTCCAGGATCTCAAAACCATTTGACATGGACTAGCTACACTTTTACCCTTGAGAGGCTCGCTGGGCCGAAAACCCGAAAGGGCGACCCAGGCAAAAGTTAGAGCAAGAGAAAAATACAAAAAAGAAGCAAAAAAAAAAAATGCAAAAAAAAGAGAGCAAAAAAGAAAGATGCAAAGAAAAGAACAAGAAAAAGAAAATCAATGAAAAGAATTGAAAAGAAAAGAAGAACAAAGCTCGCAAGGTCGAAAACCCGCGACGGGCGCCTTGGCAAAAGTTAGAGCCTAAAAAGGAGAGGTTAATACCCGAGCGTACCTTAACCCCGAACTACGTAAGGCTTGATTCCCATGTTTGGGATACGTAGGCAACTTCATTATGAAGTCCAGCCCTAAAACACTTCAAATTCGATCATGTCCATGTAATGGTTCTGATAATCTTTGTCTTCTCTGTATCCGAGAGTTCGATTGCAATCATCGCTCTGAGGACTGACTACAATACACTACGGTGCCGTTCAGACAAGGGGCAACTTTCCTTTGCCATTCAATGTGCTGCGGTGCTATCCAAACAAGGGGCGACTTTCCGTTGCCATTCAGAACGCCGCAGTGTCATTTCAAACAAGGGGCAACTTTCCGTTGCCATGCAGTTCCCCTCAAGCAAGGGGCAATCTTCCTTCGAATCCGAGGTTGTGCATCTCGAGAGTAGGTTCCGTGCTCGTTGAGCAGTGGTCGTTTGCAAAAATAGTTTTTGAGAATTTTTACTAAGGTTGACTAATCTTCTCGAAAAGTATTCCATTTTCAAAACTGGACCATTTCTTGGACCCAAAAAAGGAAAACTCTCAGTGCTCACTGCCTAACTTGCATGATTTTAAATCAGAAAATTGAACAAGTATGTTGATCTAACTCTCATTTTGGTCAAATTTTTTTTTTTAGGAGAAAACTAAAACTAAAAAATGGTCAAAATGATGAACTACGGGCACAGTTGAGTCAGGCTTCCTGTCTTTTCCCCATTGTCAACATACTTGCCAGAAAGGCCACTCTACCCGCCAAAAAAAGGGGATAACCGAAGTTAACAACGAATGGCTGAAAGTTCCTTCATCCTCCAAGCAGCGAGGTATCAAGCCGAGTGCAAAGCACGAATTGGAATGGATCGAGATGCTCCATTCCCTCATCCGGCGCATCGACAGAGGTCACCGAAGGAAATAGCCGCGAGCTGATTATGTTGGGCATGAGCCCGCAACTTCCTGTTCATCCATCAACCACCCAGGGGAGGGATGAAAAATGAGAGATTGAAGAATAGAGAGATGTGTGATGAGAGAAAAAGTGAGAAAAGGGCTTTTTCAGAAAAATAGAGCTTGAGGGCCGAGTGATGCGAGGATCACAAATGAGAGAGGGTGGGGAACACTACCCGGTGAAACAGGCTCCCTGTGCGCGTCTGAGTGTCGTGTCTTTTTGTTTTATCTCGATTCTTGTTTTGAGTCGTTTCGAGTGTTACTCGATGTGTCTAGGTTGTGTGCCTTTTATTTCCTTGTTGAGTTGTTTTGCTGCGTTCAGTCATAGGCTCAATACTTGGCCGAAAGCTCATCTCTGAATTTCAAGAACAAAATCGTTTTGTGCTCCGAACATCGTGCCGTTCTCCACATCTGTGCAAAAACAAGATTCGTTCTTTCATAAAACCTCAGGGTTCAACCCAGGTCATGCGAGAACAGCAAAACTAGGACCCATCTGAAGCCATATGGGTTCCAGACTACAAAGCAAAAGCAAAAGAGGAAATGTCGAGCATCTGAGTTTGTTTCAACTTCAGTAAGTTCCAAGACTACATTCCGTGTGTACCTCTTCAAGTCTTGCCAAAGCTCCGAAGTATGAATGTGCCTCTACCTCAAGCTCAAGATCAAGTCTGCTTCAAGCCAAAATGGTAATCAGAAGTGCTCTCCCTGAGTACCATTCCCCGCCAGAGGCATCTTGGCTGTGTTCGCAATGAGTTCCTAGGAGACCAACTGCGACGGTGGAAACTAGAGTTCGAATGGCTGATGCCTAGGACGCAAAGGTTCGGGATTTCCGAGACTAAAGTCTGGTTTAAATACCCAGAGGCGTGTCCTCGGCTTGAAGTCTGTATGGAAGCCCCATAGGTTGAGATAGCATGTATGCACCTCAATTCTGGATACTGAACCAACCTAGTCTGTCACCCCGTTGGAGAATAGGGAAAGTTGTGAACATAGCCAGAAAGGAAAGGTAGTAACTGCGGTTTGGAAGTACAGTCAAGAAAGCGCAAGAAGGACCTACTCTTTTCAGCTCAAAATGTTTCTGCGGGATTTTCAAACTCATGTCTTCGATGTGTAGCTCATCGTCAGTCGGCATGCACGAGGTGTATCCTTTTTGGAATGTATCGTGACCCCTCCGAGAGGTAAATCAGAGGTTGCGTTTGGAAATTGGTCTACTTAAGGCTAGTATTCCCTTGTTCGGTATTTTGTTTCAAATATGCGTTGTCACGCACACTCCACCTGCATTGTTATGCTCATTTGTTGCATTGTTATGCATATTTATCTAGCATTGTTATGCTCATTAACTGCATTGTTATGCATATTTATCTAGCATTGTTATGCTCATTTGTTGCATTGTTATGCACATTTATCTAGCATTGTTATGCTCATTTGTTGCATTGTTATGCACATTTATCTAGCATTGTTATGCTCATTGTTGCATTATTAAGCACCCACTTCACTAGCATTATTATATCCATTACATTGATTATGCACATCTATCTCGCATTGTTATGCTCAATTACTTGCATTTTTTTTATGCACCAGTTCACTTGCAATTATCTTTCTTTCTCCTCGCGCGTGCGACGGGTTAGACCCTCTTCGGTTAAAAGCGTTCGGAAGAAGTCCCAATGCTCACACCATTCTGAAACGCCGGGATACGTCCCTATGTTTCTCCTCCTTCGGTTAAAAGCATTCGGAAGAAGTCCCAATGCTCACACCATTCTGAAACGCCGGGATACGTCCCTATGTTTCTCCCTCTTCGGTTAAAAGCGTTCGGAAGAAGTCCCAATGCTCACACCATTCTGAAACGCCGGGATACGTCCCTATGTTTCTCCTCCTTCGGTTAAAAGCATTCGGAAGAAGTCCCAATGCTCACACCATTCTGAAACGCCGGGATACGTCCCTATGTTTCTCCCTTTCGGTTAAAAGCATTCGGAAGAAGTCCCAATGCTCACACCATTCTGAAACGCCGGGATACGTCCCTATGTTTCTCCCTCTTCGGTTAAAAGCGTTCGGAAGAAGTCCCAATGCTCACACCATTCTGAAACGCCGGGATACGTCCCTATGTTTCTCCTCCTTCGGTTAAAAGCATTCGGAAGAAGTCCCAATGCTCACACCATTCTGAAACGCCGGGATACGTCCCTATGTTTCTCCCTCTTCGGTTAAAAGCGTTCGGAAGAAGTCCCAATGCTCACACCATTCTGAAACGCCGGGATACGTCCCTATGTTTCTCCCTTTCGGTTAAAAGCATTCGGAAGAAGTCCCAATGCTCACACCATTCTGAAACGCCGGGATACGTCCCTATGTTTCTCCCTTTCGGTTAAAAGCGTTCGGAAGAAGTCCCAATGCTCACACCATTCTGAAATGCCGGGATACGTCCCTATGTTTCTCCCTTTCGGTTAAAAGCATTCGGAAGAAGTCCCAATGCTCACACCATTCTGAAACGCCGGGATACGTCCCTATGTTTCTCCCTTTCGGTTAAAAGCGTTCGGAAGAAGTCCCAATGCTCACACCATTCTGAAATGCCGGGATACGTCCCTATGTTTCTCCCTCTTCGGTTAAAAGTGTTCGGAATAAGTCCCAATGCTCACACCATTTTGAAACACCAGGATACGTCCCTTTGTTTCTCCTCCTCGTCCTTAAATTCTTGGGATACGTCCCTAAACACCGAGTTACAGCTTGCTGCATTTGCATGATCATTGAGTTATGTTCGGCTTCTTGCATATCATTTTGCATTTTGCCCCCCCTGCCTGCGGGCCTGCCTGCGGGCACATTTCTGTTTATCTTGTATGTTTGTCTAAGTCTTCGGCCTTGTCAAAAATGGGTCGTCTCTAGGCTTTGACATTCACTCCCGTCACTTGTGACTTCCGAGTTCTGTCAAAGAGGGGCAACTGTAGACACCCCATTTTTGACCGACCTTAAGACTCAGGCGTCACCGATTGAGCGCTTGGTGATGTTGCATAATGTGCTTGTTCAGAAGTTTCGGAGTTGCGGCCGTGAGCCCTGCCTCCGGACTCCCGAACCCTTTTCTGTGCCTTGTCTCGGTTTGCGAACCAGACTCGGTTTTCTCTGTTTCTTTTCCTGAGGGGAGGGAGAGGTCCCGTAGACCATCTCTCAATGTCCGTAGGCTACATTTGGTGGCCGTAGGCCATTTTTCCCATTTCGGAGTCCGGTTCTCGGTTTTTCGGAGCCGTCAGGCCGTGTGCCTCGGTTCGGGACCGCTTAACCATCTCCTATTGCTCTGATTTTTGGCATACATCTTATTTCATCCCTTTTGAGGGACACTGGGGGCTGAGAAACCCACTTCGAGGTCGAATACAATTTTCGGTGCTTAACAGCCCATTTCCGGGACCCCGAACTGCGTGTTTTGGCTCCGGAACATTCGTTTTGCAACGGTTTTCGCTCATTTTTGGCAGGTACCTCTGTTTTATCCCGAGGAAGGTCACTGAAGGGTGGGAGGCCAGCAATTGTTGCAGCAACCAGTTATCTCTCCTCCCGAGCCTCCCGGCGCCCGTTTTTCGCACTCCCGGGCTAATGTTGAATACCTTAGAGCTAGCGTTGCCAACTTTCGATCACATATCTGTGATCTACACATCTGAGAGGCCCCTAAAAGTTCATGGCCGGCCATTAAGGTCACCTGACCCTTTTGACCCCTTTCTTCCGGGCTAATGTTGAACCCCTTGGACCTTTTTTCTTGAACTTTGAACCACATATCTGTGATGTACACACCTGAGAGGCCCCTAAAAGTTCATGGCCGGCCAGTAAGTCAACTTGACCCTTTTGAACCCCTTTCTTCCGGGCTAATGTTGAACCCCTTGGACCTTTTTTCTTGAACTTTGAACCACATATCTGTGTTGTACACACAAAGGCCTACCTCCCCAATACCTGGCCGGCCAGAAAAGATGGTTGACCCTTTTGACCCCTAGCCGGCCGGCTAGGGGGTGTGGCCGGCCGGCCACCTCCGGCCAAAGTGAGCGGCCGGCCGTGCTCTCCTCACTGTGCCCTTTCCAGCTGTGGGGCAATATCCCCCAGATATTTTCTGTATCCGGGGGATATTTTGGGAGAGAGTTTTCCTCTCCATTTGACCCCCCTTTTACACCCCTTTCTTGACCATATACACCAGCTGAGGGTCTTCTTCATAGAGGTTAGAAAAATTCATCTCCAAGGCTCAACCCTAAACTCCATTGTTATAACTCTCAAAACTTCAAAAAACCCTAACTCCTTAACCTTCATTTCTTCTACACCACCAAGCCCTACCACCACTATCTCATTTCCAGCAACAAAGAAGGGTTCTTGAAGGCCAAAGGAGCAGCAAATCCATCCAAGAAGCAACCAAAGTCTAGATCTTCAAGGGTAAGTTACACTTTTACCCTTTTGACCCTTTTTCTTAATCAATATGTAAGCCATGCATGCTTTTTGTGTTGAGCTTCGGCCTTAACTGAAAAGGGCCATATTTTGAGCTCATCTTCACTTCTCATCAAGGGCTCAACCCTGTTTGAGCCCTCCATAATACACTTGCTTCTTTGACCATCTTGTATGTCATAATTTTGCATGCTATTTTTGACCCATGAGTAATTTATTTTCGAGCATGTGGTAAACTGATTTAGGGCTTATTTTGAGCCCCTCTTCAACATTGGAGAAGGGCTCAACATTGTTTGGTGTTTCCATATGTCACTTGTAGTTATATCCCCTATTTGGCCCTTTTTTTTACATAAATTAGTAGCCCTCTTTGTTTCTGTTTTTGGACCTTGGTCCGAACTGAAAGTGGTCTTATTTTGGCCTATACTTCATGTTTCATTCACACTTTTTTTCTGTTTGGTGATTATTTTATACACTTCATGTTTTAGCACCTTTTGAGCCTTATTTTGCATCATATTTTTAGCATGTTTGTATACTGATTTTGAGGCTGCCATATGCTGTAAATGTTCATATTTTTGGTCCATCTTCAGTGTTGTAGAAGGAATTTTTTCAGTTTGGGTTTAGCTTATACCACTTGCTTCATTACCCCTATCTTGGCCCCTATTCTTGTATGCTATTTTTGCCATACCTATATTTGCTGTTTGGCCATGTTTATAACTGGAAAAGTGCTTATTTTGGGACTGTCTAGCTTCTGTCTTTGCATTGCATGTCCATGTTGTGCATGTTTAGTATGGCTATAGGCCATTTCGGATGCCTAATGTTGCATTTCGGGACATTTCCTTGCATTTCATGTCATTTCGCTTCATTTCGAGACTGTTTTCCCTCATATTTTGTTGCTGAAATTCCATTAGTATGCTTGCATATCATTTCCATGTCATTTCATATCATTTTATCATTGCCTCGGTTTGCGTGCCCGTGTGCACGCATTTCGAGGCACTTCATTTTCTGCCATCGGCATCCGATGTGAGTGTGGCTGAGGCTCACTCATGTTAGTATAAGTCCATTTGTCATTTTCCATGTCATTTGCATTGCGTATGCATCGCCTCGGTTTGCGTGCCCGTGTGCACGCATTTCGAGGCACTTTATTTTCTGCCATCGGCATCCGATGTGAGTGTGGCTGAGGCTCACTCATGTTGGTATAAGCCCATTTGTCATTTCCATGTTATTTCATCACATTTTATCATTGCCTCGGTTTGCGTGCCCGTGTGCACGCATTTCGAGGCACTTCATTTTCTGCCATCGGCATCCGATGTGAGTGTGGCTGAGGCTCACTCATGTTGGTATAAGCCCATTTGTCATTTCCATGTTATTTCATCACATCTTATCATCGCCTCGGTTTGCGTGCCCGTGTGCACGCATTTCGAGGCACTTCATTTTCGTCCGCCGGCATCCGATGTGAGTGTGGCTGAGGCTCACTCATGTTAGTATAAGTCCATTTGTCATTTTCTATGTCATTTGCATTGCGTATGCATCGCCTCGGTTTGCGTGCCCGTGTGCACGCATTTCGAGGCACTTCATTTTCTGCCATCGGCATCCGATGTGAGTGTGGCTGAGGCTCACTCATGTTGGTATAAGCCCATTTGTCATTTCCATGTTATTTCATCACATCTTATCATCGCCTCGGTTTGCGTGCCCGTGTGCACGCATTTCGAGGCACTTCATTTTCTGCCATCGGCATCCGATGTGAGTGTGGCTGAGGCTCACTCATGTTGGTATAAGCCCATTTGTCATTTTCCATGTCATTTGCATTGCGTATGCATCGCCTCGGTTTGCGTGCCCGTGTGCACGCATTTCGAGGCACTTCATTTTCTGCCATCGGCATCCGATGTGAGTGTGGCTGAGGCTCACTCATGTTGGTATAAGCCCATTTGTCATTTCCATGTTATTTCATCACATCTTATCATCGCCTCGGTTTGCGTGCCCGTGTGCACGCATTTCGAGGCACTTCATTTTCTGCCATCGGCATCCGATGTGAGTGTGGCTGAGGCTCACTCATGTTGGTATAAGCCCATTTGTCATTTTCCATGTCATTTGAATTGCGTATGCATCGCCTCGGTTTGCGTGCCCGTGTGCACGCATTTCGAGGCACTTCATTTTCTGCCATCGGCATCCGATGTGAGTGTGGCTGAGGCTCACTCATGTTGGTGTAAGCCCATTTGTCATTTCCATGTCATTTTATCACTGTCTCGGTTTGCGTGCCCGTGTGCACGTACTTCGAGGCATCTCATTTCCATCATTCTGTCATCGCCTCGGTTTGCGTGCCCGTGTGCACGTACTTCGAGGCATCTCATTTCCATCATTCTGTCATCGCCTCGGTTTGCGTGCCCGTGTGCATGTACTTCGAGGCATCTCATTTCCATCATTCTGTCATCGCCTCGGTTTGCGTGCCCGCGTGCACGCATTTCGAGGCATCTCATTTTCATTGCATTTATCATTGCCTCGATTTGTGTGCCCGTGTGCACGTACTTCGAGGCATCTCATTTTCATTATATCTGCCATCGCCTCGGTTTGCGTGCCCGTGTGCACGCATTTCGAGGCATCTCATTTTTAGCATTGTGTATGTTAGGATCGCATCTTAGTTACATTTCATGCATATCATGCGTATTGCATCGTGTCCGGAATAGGGGTTAGCCCGGACACGGGAAACGAGGTACATTTCGTACTCCGAGTGACGGAGTGTGTCTCAATTCCCCAGTCACCGACACTTCGGATTATCCATGATGGAGTTAGGTTTTAGCTGTAGTTTCATGTGCATTCATCCTATATTGAGTTGTGCATTTCGATTCCTCGGCCATCATGCCTCGGTTTGTGCGATTGGTGGCACGAGGATCGAGACATGCATATATCTGTGCAAATACATTGCTATGCCCCTTTCCTGCTCTCTGTTGCAGCAAAATCAGGAATCAACAACTTTTCGGGACTTGGCGCGCACTTCAAGGATAGGTGTAAACAGAGGCTAATTGGGGCATTCCGGTGGATTTCCGCGCAAGACAATCCGGATATGCATCATCCATCAGAAGCAAGGCAGTCCCTGGCTTGCACGCCAGTTTATTTGCTTTCTAGTTAATTCATTAGTTAGAATTCTGTAATATTCTTTTATTCGGGACTGTAATATTCGGACTGTATATTTATTCGGACCCTCTGAGTGAGGGCACAACTGTAATAAGTGTGGGTGAGTGTGATGTATGTCTTCCAACCCCACGTCTTTCTCCCTTTTATTTATCCGCTTTTTATGGTTAGATTAGGGCATGTTTAAATTAGCATACAGTATGACAGCATGTTTTGCATTCATTCATCTGTATTGCATGCACCGGGCTCGGCGCATCATACTAACTGCATTGTACTTTCAATTTCAAAATTGAATACATGTTAGTTGTCGCATTTCATATATCATCTTAGAATAGCCGAGCCTACTATAGTTGCATTTTCGCATGTGTTGCATTAGGCATTTCTGTATACTTAGGATCATACATGATTTCTAATATAGTTTCTATTTTGGCTCGGAGTACTCGGTGAGTTTTATGCTTTAGCATCCTTGCATGCGTGTGAGTGTTGCCATGAATAGCATGCTTACCATGAGGCTATGTGCTTATGTGATATAACTGCCTGAATGCCTGTGGGTGAAGGTTGGGATATTTGAATTGGAATAATTCATCAAATGTGTGTTTTAAGCCCACTAGATAGTGGCAAAATCATATTTTTCTAAGCCCACCTGAGGGTGGCAAATCCACGTCTTAGCCTACTTGCGGGTAGCACCATCAAACCACTTTCAAATAAACAAACATGAAATGTTTTGTTCCAATTTGGGCGACCCAGTCTATACTTATATGCTGTGCGCATCATATAGTAACCTAGGCTAATAACCGGTATAAGAACTCACAATGTTTTCAAAAATTGATATCATGGTTAGTAGAGGCCGGTCTATGACCGGGCGAGCGGGGGTGCTCACGAAGTGACCTTCCCCAATCGTACCCAAGTTCCCGAGCCGAGGCAACTTTGGTGATGACGGACACGTGGCCTTTTGGCACCGAGTCAGGGTTTCCTAAATTTCCCAAAATAAAATATTTAGGTGGCGACTCTGTATCTGGCAAAGCAGTCCATGTTTGGCACTTCTTTCAAAAATCTGTTTTTCTCAAAAACGATTTGCCGGATTTGGACTCTTTGGTTCAGACCTAGAACCGTGACTGACGAAAGTCGAGTCCGAGCTGTAGCGAGGTCCCCCGCGGGCTTGTTACAGTACCACATATAACTGCTATAGTTTCTAAATGACTGATATGACTGCTTAATGACTGAAAGGACATTCATTCTTAACCTCTTTACGCGTTTGTTATTCACTGGGCTTTAGCTTACTATTTATATTTATATGTAGGTGTTCAGGCACCAGATCGATGTTAGGAGCGTCGGGTTAGCTCTCGTTTTGTCAAGCCAACCATTGTGCCTCACTGCGAGGTTCTAAGTCGTCTCAAGCTAAGGCTGTTTTGAGGTGTCCCAGTTTCACCATTCTGTCTCTGTTTGTAATAAATGTTGTGGACTTGTACTGTACAATTATGGTAAAGGGTTTAGGTCCCTAACCTGAAGGTTTTTATGTATCTGATTGTATATATGTTTTTGATTATGAATGTGGCTTGTTTATGAAAGTCTTTTTGCATTCAGATTGTCACAGCTCATTGGACATCTTTTATTTACTGTTTTGGCTTCTGCCAGCCCCTTACTCTATATTTCTGTCATTACTGTAAAGTAGGCCTTTGGTAATCACGGATTACTGGCCGGTTGCGATGCTTAAACCCATAGGGGCAGGTTTGGGTCGTAACAATGACCTATACACTAGACTAGATAATAAGGAGAGAAAGAAGAGGATATACAAACTTGCTATGATAAGAGAGAGGAGAATAAGAGATTTTAATTAGATTAAGTGCATTGAGAGTGAGGACTCTATCTAAGGTATTGGTGAAGGATGAAGAGATTAAGGCGAGGTGGAAGAACTATTTTGAAAAGTTGGTAAATGAGGAACATTGAAGTAGGTCAAATAGGGAGGAAGTATGTAGTAATAAGGAAAACTAGGACAATAAGTTCTATTGTAGGATTAAGAACTTTGAAGTGGAGATTGCACTTAAGAAGATAAAATCGAATAAGGCTTTAGGACCCGATGATATCCTTATTGATGCTTAGAAATGTTTAGGTAAGAAGGGGGTTGCTTGGTCGATTAGAATATTTAGCAAAATTTTGTTGACTAGAAAAATACTAGAGGAGTAGAGGAATAGTATTTTAGTGCCAATTTATAAGAATAAAGCATATGTCCAAAATTGCAACAACTATAGAAGAATCAAACAAATATGTCATATAATGAAAGTGTAGGAGAGAGTGATGAAACGTCGATTGCAAGGAATCAATTTGGGTCTGGTAAGTCAACAATGAAAGTGATTTATCTTTTGAAGAGAGTAATAGAAAAGTATAGAGAAAAAAAAAAGAGACATTCATATGGTTTTTATTGATCTTAAGAAAGCATATGATAAGGTGCCTCGGGATATGATCTAGTGAGTGTTAGAGAAGAAAAGGGTGACAAAAGGTTACATTGATGTAATTAGGGATATGTATAAAGGTGTGGCGACCACAAATAAATTGCCTACTAGAGAGACAAGTGAATTACTGTAGTGTTACACTAAGAATTAACCTTAAGTCCTTATCTTTTTGCTTTAGTTATGGATGAGTTGATAAGAAATATTCAGGATGATGTGTCTTAGTTTATGGTTTTTACAAATGATATCGTGCTAGTGAATGAGACTAGAAAAGGAATTAACACTAAGTTGGAGACTTGGAGAGAAGCACTGGAATCTAAAAGATTTAGGATAAACAAAACTAAGGTAGAGAGTACATGGAGTATAATTTTAGTAACAGTAATAATGGAAGCAATGAAGAAGGGAAGATTGAGAATTAAGAACTACCTAAGAGTAAACATTTTCGTTATTTAGGATTGATTATTACAACGGCTGGGGAGATTGGAGCGGATGTGGTTTATAGAATTAAGACGAGGTGACTTAAGTGGCCGAGTGTGTTTGGGGTACTGTGTGATAAACAAGTACCCAGTAGACTAAAATGGAAGTTCTATAAAATAGCTATTAGACCAATGATGTTGTATGGATCAAAATGTTAAGTAACTAAGAAACAACATGTAAATAAGATGAGTGTTATTGAGATGATGATACTAAGGTGGATGTGTGGTAAGATTAGAAAAGATAGAGTTAGAAATGAATATATTTGAGAATGGATAGGAGAAGTACCGATAGAAGATAAGTTGAAAAAGAATAGATTGAGATGATTTAGTCATATACAACGGAGACCAACGAAAGTAGTAGTGAAAGATGTGATACAGTAACGGTAGATGGAACTGTTAGGGGAATGGGCAAAAGTAGATTGACGTGAGCTAGTGTAGTAAATCTATCCTTAATTTGACTAACTTAATACTTGGTTTGGTTTTTGGTGTGGTTTCGTTTTTGGTGTGGTTTGGTTTGGTTATGGAGCATGTTGTAGGGTTAATGGGAGACAAGAATTATTCACCTAAACACATTTGCAACTTTTTATTAAACACTAAAGCCGGGTGAATTCTATTTACACCCAAAAAAATATTTAAGTGTGCAGTACACCCTATTAAATTTTTAGGGTTAATATTCTCAGTACGCCCAAATAAAACAAATTTAAAAATTCAAATTGCTTGTGAAAAATCTCTTTTTTATTCACGTACACATATTGGAACCCGACACTGATAAAGACAACACCGGCGAAGGAGGACGGTGAAGTAACACAAAATTGGATCACCTCGTTGATTTAGCAACATCAAATTCAGTAACACCAACAATTGTTCTTCTTTTACCAAGTTGAAGGCCAAGACTATTCACAAAGCAAACATAGTTCATTGTTGGGCTGTATGCTCTTTGAACAAACCTTGAGATTATTGAGAAAATTATTTTTCAAGAAAATCATTTTTCAATTTTTTGATTGGGTACTGATTTTCAAATTTTGGATCTGCATTTAAGTGTTAAAGACTATAATTCCTCCTCAATTAAGTATAATTGGAAGCTGGATTGTATGTAATTTTGCATTCGTAAAGCTTTATATAGTTAATTTGGTGGGGTGGATTGGAATTTTAGAGTGAGAAAGAAGAAGAGAAAATGATTGAAACTTGGAGAAAAAGATGAAAAGATTTGAATAGAAAGAATACGTATAATTGATAAGGGTGTACCATCAGAAAGAAAAAAAAAATTTATTTTAAGATTTAACATGTATTGTTTTTAAAATTTGAAAAAAATAAATAAATTCACATTAGGATATAATAGGAATTGAAATTTTAAAATTTGAATTGGACATATTGAGATAATTTTTGAATTTAAATAGGGCAGTGTTTTGAATTATAAATTTGAGAAGAAATTTTGAAAAAAAAGAGAAAAGGCAAATGAAATGTAATTATATTTATATTTACATTTCATCCATCTTTTTTCTTTTTTTTTTTCTTTCTAAATCTCTTCCAAAATCCATGATACAATCATATCATTAATATTTTTTTCCTTCTTAAGAAGCTTAAATTAGTGTAGTTTATAATGTACAACTATTATCAACTGGGTTAACCAATGTGATTAAAAAAACTCATCAACAAGATCCAAGCAACAACACTACAAAGAAGTAATAAAAAAAGAGAAGAAATCGATGCAGGAAGAGTACAACGTGTTGCCAAATGGATATTTAAGATAATAATAAAAGAATGAGGGGTGTTTGGATAACAAAGCTAGTATTTGGAAAGAAAATATAATTCTTGACATTGCAAAAAGAATGGGGGGTTTGAATTAAATGTTAAAAATAAAAAATATAAGATGGAACAAGCAGAGTAAACAATCATGAATTCTACAGAGCAACTCTCTGTTTTTTTTTTTTTTTTTTTTGGGGTAAGAGCAATGATCATCAGTGAATGATGTAGGTAAGAGCCAGAGCAAGCAGCATGAGCACATATGCTATTCCTTGATCTACTGCTACCCCTGCAAAATCACAAGTAAATCAATTTATTACTAACATCATCAACAGGCATTTTGATCAATTTAAACCAAACTAGACTCATTTTATGAACCAAAACGAGAGCAAGAATAAAGACAAGTTGACCCATGATTCAGCGATTCACGCAACTCGGTGTCAGGAACTGTCCATTGAGGCCTAGGTCACAAGTTCGGATTTTATAAAGTGATTTAATTCTAGACTTGTACTTGATAATTACTCGGTATGTATTCAGGCAGGGTGGGCTATTTTGAGAAGATAGTTAAAAATTATTTTTTGACTTTTTTGTGAGAGAGGGAAGTAGGTTAAAAGTTGGAAAGTGACTTTTAACTCACTTCCTAAAGTAGTTACATATTCTATAATTAGTAGGGACAAAAGCCGGATATCCTTGTAACCCAAAAAAAGGCAATCCTAAATTTCCAAATCGGGTATGTGTGGGATAGATGAAGACCCAAAAAATTCTATCAAATGTCTCATGAGACCCATATTGTGTGGGTCTCACACATGTGAGACATTTGATAAAACTTTTGATAGAATTTTTAGAATCTCTAATAAGAACTAATTAAGACAAAGACTAGATACCCTTGTAACCCAAAAAATGGAGACAGAAACCCTCAATTTCCGAATCAATTACATGTGGGACAGAGGAATTATATTTCCAAGGACTAACTAGGACGAAGATCAAGAATTTATTCAAAAAAAGAAAAAGGATAACTCTAAAATTTTAAATTAGATATCTGTGAAACGGGATGCTATGGAATGATTACTTAGAACGAAGACTTCAGTTGCCAAAAGAAAAGAAAAAAATACAAACTTAGATTTCTAAATTGCCTAGTCAAAACTTCTTTTCACAATTTTATAGAATCATTCATAAAATCAAATACAATCCCTTTTTAGATATAGTTTGGACAGTGGATTCCAAACTATATGATTTGATGAATGAATTCGATCCACTTAGAATTTTCCCAACTAAAAATGAAAATTTTACCAACAAAAAATGAAGAGAGATCAAAAGTTTCATCCCCGGCAAGAAATGGAGAGAGAGAGAGAGAGAGAGAGAGAGAGAGAGAGAACAAACCATCACTTGTAGGGGCAGGTGCAGAAGCAGGGGCAGGGACATGAGCATGAGCATTAATAGAAGGAACAACCAGAGCTAAAACAAGTGCCATAACACCCATCACAACAAAATTTACTCTCAACATCTCCATTTACAAAAAAATAAAAAACAAAAAATAAAAAAAATACTCAAAGCTTTCTTCTTCTTCTTGAATGAACCCTAAAAACCCTTTTTCTTTCCCTCTCCTATTTCCCTCAAATCATAGAATGAAATGACTGTGCCTCGTATTCTAGGTGGTGGGGGTATAAATGGAGGTGGGGAACCACCTTGTTTGGCCCTTGGGAAAATTTAAAAAATGAAAACAAAGGAAAGGAACCGGTCACTCTGGCATTCCACAACGGTTGTCTGACAAACAAGAGTGTGTCAAAATCGACCTGGACCGTTGATGGCTGCCACGTGTACGGACCACAAGGGCTGCGCATTCTCATCTCTCAGAAAGTCCAGCAAGAGTTTAGCTGTGTTCACTGGACCTCAGCAAATCAATGGAGATTTCTTACACTTTCCCACCTGCATTAAATGATTGGTCCTATTATTTTAATCTTTCTCAATTCTTTTTCAATTTCTGCTCACACATCTTAAATTTCGTAATTAAATTCGCCCGTTGCTTCCACCACGACATAGAATCTCAAATCACATCGTTTGTTAGATGCACTATAATTTCAAAAACTTTTTGTTTTTGAAAGGTTGTGTCAAATTATTTGATATAATTTGTTCTAATAAAATTTTATCAATAAGTGTTTGGTAAGTGATTTTTTTAGTCAAAAAGTTAAAAAGTCATTAAAAAAAAATCAAAAAACCAACATCCCATATCAAAGAGTCAAAGATTTCATTTTCTCTCTACTTTTTACACATCTTTTCGTAAAAAGTCAAAAAGTCATCCCAAACATACTAATTTTTTTTATATCACATTTTAACCAAAAAATCAAAAAGTTACTAAAAAAGTTTGTTTCCAAACGTGGCCTTAAATTGTTTCGGAAAATGACTTCTAAGTTGATATTTTAGTTTGTTAAGCAAAAAACGTATAAAAAATAAAGACATGATATAATTCAAATAAGTCAACAAATTAATAAATTCACTTTTTTTTTTTTTATTCTCAAAAAAGGCTTTATTAAGAATATATTAAATAGAAAAACGTTAAAAGTGAATTTATTAATTCACCATATGGGTCCTACATCCATGTGAGATAGTTGATAAAATATTTAAAGTCCCTAGCATTACTCTATTAAAGTCGTGGTGTTATATGCATCAATTAATATACACACTAGTGTACTAAATAGTGTTATGTCATTATTACTGATCACACCTATTATACAAAGAAAAATACTTCAAACCACTAATTGAAGATCACTAATTCACTACTAATGACGTGACACCATGTGACTTCACTATTGATGTGATAATTTGGCATTTTTTTTTTTTTTGTTGCACTATCAGCTCTAATATTTGGCATTAGTGCTACCAAATTAGAACACTAAATCAGTGCTGTTATATAAATTACAAATATCAAAAAATCTCTAAAATTATACCACATTGGGCCTGTTTGGGAACATGACTTCCCGACTATTATAGCCTAATTTTGAAAATCAGCCCAAAAGCTACACTGTAGCAACTTTTTCTTGATTTTCCAAAAAAAAAAAAATATATATATATATAGGCTGATTGCTGGACAGTGTAGGTTGTCACAGCCGGACATATCAACATCAAGGGAAAAATTACCATTTTGCCCCTTTATATCAATTTTAAAAATAAAAAGTTAGGGATAAATCTGTCATTTTAAATTTAAATATCATTTCAACACACTTTTCAATACAATAACTCAACTAAAAAATCATCTCATCTTCCCAAACACAAAAACTAAAATAGCCATTAAAATAGTCAAAAAGCCAAATAGCCTACTAAAATAGTCACTTCCCAAAGAGGCCATTATCTATTAGTATATTGCTTAGTATATTAATTAGTACATATAGTATTATTCTTAAGCCAGATAACAGCCTCTACTAAGTAATAAATGTATTGTACTGAATACATTTTTTTCTAGTGGTACCAAAATACCCTTTTGTATTTCTTTTTATTTTAAATTTTTATTTATTTTTTCTTGACCTTTTCAGTTTCCAGACCTGTGCTAAGCTTCACATTATATTTGCAAGAAATAACGAATTAGAAAAGTATGCAGCACCTGCTATAGCTAACGGTCACCGAAACCTTCCTTTTAATTGCATTTTCCATTTGACATAGGCAAAACTTTGCCCATGACAAAGTGGAAATGAATGAGGCACTAAAATAAAATATTAAATATATAAAAATTTTACACAAAATGTTTATAATAACTTGTGTATTCGGAAGCGGCCAAACCCTTTTTAGGGCTTAAGACAAAATTCAAAAGGGAGCCTTTTCAATATTTAAATGTGAGTAATGATATATAAACCTATATATATATATATATATATAATGTGTTGAATTGTGACATGGCTAAGCCCATAAAGAATATAGTCCATCATTTAGGGCGCAATACATAATTCAAATCACTACAAAAAAATTTGTTTTTTGCGACGGTAAGCGGCCGTCGCAAATGCTCCCGGAAGCCGTCGCTAATACCTTTTGCGACGGTAATCTGGTTTTTTGCGACGGTAGGGGGGGTCGCGACAGATGGGGTTGCAAAAGACCTTTCACGACGGTAAGTACCGTCGCCATTAGTTTCTGCGACGGTAAGGTATGTTTTTTGCGACGACATTTTTCCCGTCGCAAATAATGGGGAAAAAATCACTTTTCGCGACAGCACGTAATTCCCGTCGCAAAAAGTGAGTTTTTGAGACGGGAACATTACCGTCGTTAAAGGCTCTGGCATCTTATAAGTATTGGCGACGGCACAGTTTACCGTCGCTAAAGGTGTCCTCTACATTCAACAAGACAGCTTTTGCGACTGTGTTGGTACCGTCGCAAAAGCCTATTAATGGTTTTTGCGACGGGTTCTTCTCCCGTCTCAAAAAATAAAAAAATAAAAAAAACCCTGCTGATAAATTATTAAAAAAATTAAAATAACCTGTATTAGATAAAAAATAAGTATAAAAAATTGAAAAATTACAGAATAATATAAATACGTACATAAACAAAAATTGACAAATAATGAAAATTAATAATCTTGTTCCATTCATAGCAATACATAAATAAAAATTCATAACAATAAAAATTATGCCACTACATAACGTCGCATAATACATACATAATGTTGCTCCCAAATTTAAATAACATAAATCAAAATCAAAATCAAAAGTTTTCGTCTTCATTCGTTCGTGGGTTACAAAAACAAAAATTGGTTATAATCTTGATACGCCCGCATTCCAGAAAAAGCCAACTGCTACTCCGGAAAGATTTGAAAAAAACAAGATAAAAATAATTAAAAACCATAAAATGTGTTAATATTTTAATTATAGAAAAATGTAACGCCTCGAATTCAAGTTTCTTAAAGAAGTAGTTTGCCTAAAGTGAAATCCGACTCTAACTCCCAAACCGGGAACCCGATGCGAGCCCCGTCTTCTCCCACAAGTCTCTCGTGCCTAGGCGGTCGTGTGTGCCAAGTTTCGTGCTAAACCGACGCCGTTTGGTGATTTTGGGGCGTTAACTCCTCAAATTCAAGTTTCTTAAGGAAGTAATTTGCCTAAAGTGAAATACGGCTCTAACTCCCAAACCGGGAACCCGATTCGAGCCCCGTCTTCTCCCACAAGTGTCTCGTGCCTAGGCGGTCGTGTGTGCCAAGTTTCGTGCTAAACCGACGCCGTTTGGTGATTTTGGGGCGTTAACGCCTCGAATTCAAGTTTCTTAAAGAAGTAGTTTGCCTAAAGTGAAATCCGACTCTAACTCCCAAACCGGGAACCGGATTCGAGCCCCGTCTTCTCCCACAAGTCTCTCGTGCCTAGGCGGTCGTGTGTGCCAAGTTTCGTGCTAAACCGACGCCGTTTGGTGATTTTGGGGCGTTAACGCCTCGAAAAGAAGTTTCTTAAAGAAGTAGTTTGCCTAAAGTGAAATCCGACTCTAACTCCCAAACCGGGAACCCGATTCGAGCCCCGTCTTCTCCCACAAGTCTCTCGTGCCTAGGCGGTCGTGTGTGCCAAGTTTCGTGCTAAACCGACGCCGTTTGGTGATTTTGGGGCGTTAACTCCTCAAATTCATGTTTCTTAAGGAAGTAATTTGCTTAAAGTGAAATCCGGCTCTAACTCCCAAACCGGGAAACCGATTCAAGCCCCGTCTTCTCCCACAAGTCTCTCGTGCCTAGGCGGTCGTGCGTGCCAAGTTTCGTGCTAAACCGACGCCGTTTGGTGATTTTGGGGCGTTAACGCATCGAAAAGAAGTTTCTTAAAGAAGTAGTTTGCCTAAAGTGAAATCCGGCTCTAACTCCCAAACCGGGAACCCGATTCAAGCCCCGTCTTCTCCCACAAGTCTCTCGTGCCTAGGCGGTCGTGTGTGCCAAGTTTCGTGCTAAACCGACGCCGTTTGGTGATATTGGAGCGTTAACGCCTCGAATTCAAGTTTCTTAAAGAAGTAGTTTGCCTAAAGTGAAATCCGACTCTAACTCCCAAACCGGGAACCCGATTCGAGCCCCGTCTTCTCCCACAAGTCTCTCGTGCCTAGGCGGTCGTGTGTGCCAAGTTTCGTGCTAAACCGACGCCGTTTGGTGATTTTGGGGCGTTAACTCCTCAAATTCAAGTTTCTTAAGGAAGTAATTTGCCTAAAGTGAAATACGGCTCTAACTCCCAAACCGGGAACCCGATTCGAGCCCCGTCTTCTCCCACAAGTCTCTCGTGCCTAGGCGGTCGTGTGTGCCAAGTTTCGTGCTAAACCGATGCCGTTTGGTGATTTTGGGGCGTTAACGCCTCGAAAAGAAGTTTCTTAAAGAAGTAGTTTGCCTAAAGTGAAATCCGACTCTAACTCCCAAACCGGGAACCCGATTCGAGCCCCGTCTTCTCCCACAAGTCTCTCGTGCCTAGGCGGTCGTGTGTGCCAAGTTTCGTGCTAAACCGACGCCGTTTGGTGATTTTGGGGCGTTAACGCCTCGAATTCAAGTTTAGAACGCAAAGATGCATTTTAGCTTAGAATGCAAAGATAAATTTTATACCTGATCTTCTGGCGGTGGTGTATATGGATTCTCGTCTTCTGCAGATTCCCTAAATGCCCGGTGGCCACTCGATGCATCAGGAACCTATGTTAGTCAGTGCATAATGTGTTAATCATATTCGAATTTCATACATAATCTTGAGTGAAAATTGAACTATCAAACAATTGTGATGTTTATATGGAACCTGTCTGTTGGGATCCACACTCGCCCCCTGTGACACAAGGGCCATCATCTCAGCTCTCATCTGCTGCAAATGTGTAGAGAACTCTGCTCGCAGCTCCTCCCTCAACTCATCCCTTAGCTCAGCACGAACCTGCTGCGTGATCTGATCAATAGTCGATGGATGGGGTGTTGACTGTGATGGCCCAGCACCATCCTTATACACCACTCTCCGAGGCACGATTCTCCCGTATGTGCGACAATATTCATGTCTGTCATGACCTATCAACTCATGGAAAATGGCATTCCTAGCCTCCAAAGTCCGACCATCCTCAGGTATCATAGAGAGTTGACGATTAAACTCATCCTGTATTGAATAAGACACACAAGTATACACGAAATTAAAATGGTTGACACACAAAAAATAAACTTTAAATACAATCAAAGGTGTTTGGAAACTACCAAGGTCTGGATAACCTCTGGGTCATCTACTCTACGTGTCATAAGCCAAACATTCATCTTATCAGTAGACTCCCCCTTACTGGTCATCTACATTTTTTTTTAGAAATATGAAAATTAGAATCCAAATAATTTGCAAATATACAATGTTTATTTATATAGAAAAATAAAACAATAAAATGTAAACCTCATGCCGTATCTGAGAGAAAGTAGTACGCCCTGTGGTATGAGCTATGCCGTGAGCTCGCCGATTTTTAGCGTTCCTACTTGCAATTTTCTATAACAAGTTCAACAAATGTAAGTATGTAAATATGATTTGTATGTTTACATATCATAAATATAACGTAATTGTATACCTCGGCATCGGAATTACGCCAATACTCTACAAGTTGTTCCCACTGGCTTGGCACAACATTCATAGGAACATCATCCTTCAGATTAGGATCGGAGCTTCTAGGCTTGAAATACTTAGCCTTAAGCTTGTTCTTGTGATCCTTCCATATGCTGTTGCAGTTTTTCATGCAGATTGGCTTGTACTCCTCTGGACATATATTCAAATTGTCCTATAAAACACAAAGTTTAAGGCTAAGTATAACACAAATTTGGAATTCGAATTTGTGGACAAAAATATACTTTTACCTTCACATCCTTCCAGATGGCATCAACAATATCATCAGGCACACTGTTCCAGTCAACAAAAGTAAGAGGAACAATGTTACCATTCCGGACAATAATGCCAAGTTGAGTAGTTAACTTGGCCACGTTATCTCCTATTGGGCAGTAATTTCCATCAAATTGTATGTGCAGCTTTTTACCAGTACCCCACTCTTTAATGCCCTTGGCACATCCTCTACCACGCCTAGTCGAGGTTGATGAAGAACTAACATGACCTGCGATATACAATAATAATAAACAATATGCAATGGTAACAACCAAATGTAAATACAAATCATATCAAATAAACCTGATGTGGGCTGTGAAGAAGTCGAAGGGTCTGCAAAATACAATGAGAATAAACAAGTTATATATAATGAGCATAAATAAATGTATGTGTAAATAATTTTCATGCAAATCAAAGCAAATTTAAATACCTGCGGATGGCTCATAAGCTGATGATGATAGCTGCTGTGGTGCCATTGATGGTGGACGCACCGATGGTAGGCGTGGAGGCCGAGTACATGGTAGCTGCTGTGGTGCCACTGATGGTGGTCGATACGGTGGTAATGGCCCCTCAGATGGTGGTGGCACTAATGGCCCCTCTGATGCTGCCCGATGTGATGCCTCCTCTAATGGTGGTGCTACTGATGTCCTGTTATGTAGCACATCAGACATCATGCGCCGGGGATGATCAGGCTTCCTCTTCCTTCCCATAATAATCTGCAAGCAATATAACATTAATTGACATTAGAAACATAGACAATGGTTTGTCATCAACTATAATATGACATGAATTAAACTAATACAATTACAAAGACAAAGTAAATTAATAAATTGATGATTAACTACAACCTTGGCCTTAATTGAATTACTAATGTTGATTACATATCAGCCTATTTGAACATCAACTGTTTCCCCTTCTGCGGCTTCCCTCACCCAACCAACTTCTTCATCACGAAGCATTATATTTTCTTCCAATTGTTGGCTCATGTATGGCTCGATTTGTGGATCAGTTGAACTCATATCAAATAAACCTCTTTGAGACATCTTCACCACGACTTGCCAGTCTGGTTGTAACGGGTCTGCAACATACCAAACTTGCTCTGCTTGGGACGCCAAGATGAAAGGTTCATTGGTAATTCGATCATCTCGGTACAACAAATGATTGAAGTTCACCAACGTAAAATTGAAGACATCTTCTTTCTTTCCGTGAATGTTGTCAATCCAATCACACTTAAACAACACATGTTTCTTCTCATTGGAATATCGAATCTCAACAATATCTGTCAATTGTCCATAATAGTACACAGACCCCAGATGAGGATTCTTGTCTTTTCGACTAGCATAACTTATGGTATCTGCCTTCAAAGCTACACCACAATTTTGTGTGGCTCGACGATCATCCATGGCCTTTACTCGATACCGAAACCCATTCAGTATATACCCGTTGAACCTCCTTGCCAGGTTATGAGGACCATTTGCCAATAGAATAATCTCTTCAGAAAGTATGACATCAGTAGTCCTTCGCAAAGTTTGGACCTATTTAACACGAAATGTAAAATTTAAAATGTAGATCGACTTAAGTAACTAGAATCTATAGAGTTAAATACATACATGTTCCTTGAACCAAATGTGAAAAGTTTCAAAATGTTCACGCCGAAGTTGATGATCGTCGACACGAGGCATTTTGAGCTTAAGTACTTCAAGGTGTTTGCTGTGTAGATTGAAATTTTAGCCATACAAAAATTTTAGTTGAAATTTCAATAAAACATAATAAAATATTGAGTAAGTGACTTAACCTACTTTATGAATGGTTGAACCGCGCTTGTATTGCATAAGATGTACCAATGAGCTTGTACCCAAGAAGTATTATCAAGATAAAAGCTTGTGTTTTCACCAGTAGCATGACCCAAATTATCAGCACCACTATAGTTCCTCACGGGTCGACTAGATTTGGTTTCCACATCACTGAGATATTGTGCACAAAAATTCATGCATTCTTCCATAAGATATCCTTTAGCAATTGATCCTTCAGGACGAGCTCTATTACGCACGTATTGCTTCAAAGTAAGAAGATACCTCTCAATTGGATACATCCATCGAAACTGAATCGCTCCACCCAATAACGCTTCATCAGCTAGATGTATAGGCAAGTGCTCCATTATATCAAAAAAACTCGGAGGAAATATTTTCTCTAGATGACAAAGTGTTACAGCGATACGATCTTTAATATATTGCAAATCCGTCGCACGATTCACTTTCGAACACAATTGTCTAAAGAAATTGCTCAATTCAATCAAGGGTTCAATTACATTCTTCGGTAACGATCTGCGAATAGCCAATGGAATAAGTTGTTGCATCAGAATATGACTATCGTGGCTCTTAAGACCCCCAATGCTTCTATCATGTAAGCGCACACGACGTGATATATTGGATGAATACCCGTCAGGAACTCTTACTTCCTTCAACACTTTCAAGAACAAATCTTTCTCATCCTTGGTCATCGTGAATTGTGCTGGTGGTAAATAGGCTTTATTCGACCCTCTTAACTGCAAATGTAGGGGTTTTCTAATATTCATATCTTGTAAATCACGCCGAGCATTAACACCATCCTTCGATTTTCCTGCAACCCCTAATATTGTCCACAACACATTGTCACAAACATTCTTCTCTATATGCATCACATCGAGGTTGTGTCTTATTAGATTGTGCTCCCAATATGGCAATTCATAAAAGATACTCTTTTTCTTCCAACTATGGGTGCGATGTCCAACTTTCTCCTTCTCTACCTGTCTCCTATGCCTCTCCTTAAGGTCATCCCTATTGTATTGGGTTAAAATACCCTCAGATTCTAATTGTAGCAACATCTCAGTTCCAGACAACAATTTTGGTTTGAGTCTGACTTCCCGACTACCATCAAATGATACTTTATCCTTCCGGAATTTATGGCCAGTAGGTAAAAATCTGCGATGACCCAAGTATGATTGTTTCCTACTATGCTTCAACCAACACGATGTAGTTTCCTTATTGCAACAAGGACATGCATATTCTCCTTTAGTGCTCCATCCTGACAAGTTTGTGTATGCAGGAAAATCACTAATTGTCCACAGTAAAGCTGCATGCATTTGAAACATTTGATTTGTTGATGCATCAAATGTTGATACACCCTCATTCCATAGTTCTTTCAACTCCTCAATCAACGGTTGCATATAAACATCAATCTTGTCACCAGGTCCTTTCGGGCCGTCAATAAGCACAGATAAAATTAGAAATGGTTGCTTCATGCACATCCATGGCGGCAAGTTGTATGGAATGAGCACAACAGGCCAAGTGCTATGAACTATGTTCATCGTCCTGAATGGGTTAAAACCATCAGATGCTAAGCCAAGCCTTACACTTCGGCAATCATTACTAAAGTCAATATTCCGACGGTCAAAATCTTTCCATGCAAGGGAGTCAGCAGGATGCCTGAAGACACCATCATCAGTTCGTTCCTCTGCATGCCATCTCATTAACTTGGCCGTCTTGGATGACATAAACAACCTCTGCAACCTTGACTTTAAAGGAAAATACCTCATCTGTTTTGCAGCTACTTGTTTGCCACCTGTGTTAGGACCATTTGAACCACCATCACCATTTGATTTCCATCTAGAACTGTTGCATATGACACATTTATCAAGATTGGCGTCCTCGTTTCGAAACAACATGCAACTGTTGGGACATGCATCCCACGTCTCATACGTGAAGCCCAAATCTGTTGTGACCTTTTGAGCTTTATAATATGAGTCCGGGAGTTTCACACCCAACGGAAACGCCTCATTCAATAACTCAAGCAACATGTCAACAGACTTGTCCGTCCACTGATTAAGCACCTTCAAATGTAGAAGTCGAATAATGAATGACAAAGATGTGAACTTCTGACAACCCGGATACAATTCACTTTGTGCATCTTGAAGAAGTTTGAAATACTTTGCAGTCTCTGCATTTGGACCGAGCTGGGGTTCAGATGCACGGGGATCAGGCCCCTGTGGTTCATCACCCTCAACACTTGTACCGGCATGTGGATTTCCCATAGCCCCTTGTATCATTCCAATCATATCATCTCCAATGTCTAAATTAGCTAATGTTTCATTCTATCGATTACTATGCAGAGATATGTAAGATTCCCCATGATTAATCCAATGTTTGTATTTTTTAAAAAAACCATTCAAAATCAGATGCTCCCGTACACCATCTCGTACAAAATAGTATCGATTCTCACACTTCCTACACGGACAACTGATCATCGAACCTTCAACCCTATTGGTGTAGGCAAACACAAGGAATTCATCAATCCCATTAATGTATTCACTCGACATCCTATTTGGCAAATCAATCCAACTCTTATCCATCATCTGTACACATCCACAAGAATATCTCACCAAAGTAACTCTAAATATAATACCTACACATAAATATTCACTCGACATCCTATTTGGCAAATTAACGAAATGTCTAAAATTCCTATTTAAGGTTTAAATTAATTAAATTAAAAATTTAAGATTTATTTTATTATAAGGGTCAAAATCCTGGTTTTTTTTTTTTTTTTGTATTTTTTTTTATTTTCTCTTAAATATTTTTATGACTTATTTAAACATTTGCAATTTAAATTTGTAATCGAACCATTACATGTGTATGATATCAAACCCCCATTGTCAAAATTTTATTTCGTTAGTAAAGTTTTTTCAGACCTCCACTGACTTTCCGTGGTTAAAAACACCCCCATTAGTTAAAGATAAAACTTCATGACTTTATAATTGAGTTTATATTATTATTGAAACTTTATAATTGAGTTTGTCTCATGGTTATTTGTAATTGAATCTTCTTAAACACCAATATAATTTGAGACGATTTAAACAATTAAAGTATTAGTTTAATTTATTTCGTTCTTAAGTTCGTAAACTCAACACAAGTGACTAAAAAATACCAAAAATAATATATTTTTAATGTTTGACTAGCTGAAACTACTAACTGCATTTATTGAGCCAAAACTACGAAAACTAAAATAGCTAACTTGATAGTTATTAGTTCAATGGAGTTGAAATTTAGTGATTTAATCACTGTTTTAATTAAAAAAATAAAAATAACTATTTTGATAGAGATGCTCTAATATAATATGAATAAGAAAATAGTTGTTTGGCCTGATGATGTGGTTGTCTAAATTATAAGATTAAAATTTTTCACATTATGTTAGGTTGGTACTGTTACTGATTTTGACAAACTATTTCTAATTAGAGCATATGATTTGGAAAAAATAAAAAAATAAAAAACTTGAAGGATTGAATGGTAAAATTGATAATTTATGGATGAAATAGAAAAAAAAAATGATAATAGTTGAAGAGATATAAATGAAAACAACCATAAAAATAATTAAAAAAATAAAAAACACTAATTGATAATAGTTGTACAGCAAGCCAATGGCAAAGATAGTGAAGAGTATTGAGGTTAAAGATGAATCCTCACCGTTTGTTGTTTCGTTTTCACCAAGGGGGCCAAACCCAATTACATTAATAAACAGATTTATATATATATATATATATATATACATATATATAGACAGATTTATTAATAACCATGAGACAAATCTGTTATATATAGACAGATTTCAGATTTATATACATATATATAGACATATTTATTAATTAAAGTATGTTCTTAATTAAAGTATGTTATTAATAAACAGATTTATATACATATATATAGACAGATTTATATATATAGACAGATTTATATATATATATATATAACGGATTTATATATATAGATTTCAGATAAACAGATTTATATATATATATATAGACAGATTTCAGATTTATATATATATATATATAGATTTATATACATTTCAGATTTATATATATATATATATAGATTTATATACATTTCAGATTTATATATATATATATATATTTATATACATTGCATATATATATAGACAGATTCATATATATATACACAGACCGAGAGAGAGAGAGAGAGAGAGAGAGAGAGCATACGCAGAGGGAGAGAGAGTCGTCGCCGGAGCACCACTCTTGTCGCCGGAGCCGTCGCCGCCGCACCACCGCTGTCTTCCTCGTAGGCCGTTTGGGAAATTTGGGGGTGAAGTTAGGGATTTGGTGAGGAGGATCGAGCGGGAGGCAGAAGGAAAAAGGAGGGTTTTTTTTTTTGGACTTTTTGCGACGGTATGATGTACACCGTCGCAAATAGAATGAAAAACGGTGCCGTTTGAATTAATCCTTTTTTGCGACGGAAATTTGCCGTCGCAAATGATATATGCCGTCTCAAAAAAAAAGGTTTTTTGCGACGGTTTTATTTACCGTCGCTAATACTTCCGCATTTCCGACGCCTCCGCTTAGTTTCATTACCGACGGGTCAGTACCGTCGCTAAAGGCTATTATTTGCGACAGGTGAAGTTACCGTCGCAAAAAATGGTTTTTTGCGACGGGGGGCGCGGCGTCGCTAAAAACCCCGTCTTTTTTGCTATATTTTCCTGTAGTGAATACTAAAACCCAACGTTACTAGAGCTCAACATGACATTAAGAACCAAGAACATCTAAACACGTGGTAAGAGAAGGACAAGCCACATAAGCGGATAAAGATCTTACAAAATTATTGCACTGCACATCAGCTATTAATGGAGTTCCTTACAGCATTTATTGCAATAACCCCTCCCCGTCGGGACAGAAGGGCTCACCATGAACAAGGCAAGCTAGAGTATAGACTTTCGGCCAAAGTGACAGGTCGGAAAGGACAAAGAAATGATTACTAGAGGATATAAGCAGGTTTCGAAGAGAAGGAAAAGGGTTAAGCTTTTCTATCATTAATCTATCTCTACATTCCATCACTCTTTCTAACTTGCTCGTCGGAGGGTTCGCTGAGGGACTCCTTGTTCCTCGTTGAACTCTTGTGCAGGTCTCTCTGTGGGCTTGGTACCTCAGACATCGGTTTGGGAAGCGTGGATCAAGCCGACCCGTTCCATCTGGAATACGCTGTATCATCAGTTGGCGCTATCTGTGGGAACCCTTTTGCTCCGCGCGCCAATTGTGCTCATTGTCGCCGGAGACCCCTTCCCAATAACCCTTTCCTGCTGCCCACCAAGGTAGATGGTCACAACTAGATCTATGGCTTCTCACCACAATGTTGCTGACCACCAAGCCGACTATCCCAATCGAAACAAACCGTCGCAGTACTTCACAGAACTTACCAACAGTATCAACCGCTTAGCAGAGCAAAACCAAGCCCTGATCAACGCTTTACTCCAAAGAGACCTTCTCGTCCCTCCTCCTCAAGATATCCCACCCAACTAAGAACGAGCCCCGAGCCATCTTATCCAACAGCTCTACCCACCAAACTTGGAAGGCTTGCGACCCCCTCCCCCAGATATGAACCCGTCACCCCGGGCCCCACAACCATCGGTCCAGGCACCTACCCCTGAGGGAGAGCCCAGTAGTGTCCAGCCTCCGCTGCATTCCGGTGGTGACAACGTCTCTCTCTGGGATGCAGAACTCCGAGCCATGAAGCTCCAGCTCCAAGGAGTCATGCAGAACATACAGAATAAACCATCTACCACAGCCAACTCACCGTTCGTTGCCTCCATCAGGGACAAACTCTTACCTCCTAAGTTCAAAATGCCCTCGTTCGACTCTTTTGACGGCACAACGGACCCGGTCGACCATTTGGAAACTTACAGGGCCCTCGTTGTCCTCCATGCCTTCCCTGACGAGATCATGTGTCAGGGTTTCCCCGTAACACTTAAGGGGTCGGCTTGACTCTGGTTTAGTCAACTGACAACAGACTCTATCTCTACTTCCAGCACCTAAATGACTCCTTTCTCAGCCATTTCATTGGTGCCCAGCACCAGCGGCATCCAACAACCCAACTCCTCAACATCCGTCAGACCGAGGGGGAGTCGCTACGCAACTTCGTCACCCGCTTCAACACCAAAGCCCTGTAGGTAGCGGAAAACGATGACAAGGTCATCCTCACGACTTTCATGGCCGGTCCACGATCATCTGATTTCCTTTTTTCCCTCTCTAAAAACCCCCGACCTCCATGGCAACCCTACTTTCCAAAGCCCAAAAATACATGAACCCTAAAGATTCCCTAGCCGCCCGATAAGATCCTACAGCCAAAAACCCGACCCCCAAAGAGAAAAGAAAGGACACAGAAACTAGAAACACCTAGTACACTCACCAAACACCTCAGTATACCGGCCGACTAGCCCAAGCGGACCGGTTGACGCCGACCCAACCACCTGGCTGGTTCGAACGATACACACCCCTCAATTCCCCCATGGAACAAGTCCTGAACCAGATTCAACGAGATTATCCCCTAAAATGGCCCCAACCGTCACAGTTTCCTTCTAACCGGCGAGACCAGTCCAAATACTGCCACTTTCATCAGGATCACGGCCATAATACGGAGGAGTGTGTTAACCTCAAAGACCAGGTCGAGGGCTTGATACGTGAGGGACGTCTCAATCGGTTCACGGCAGTCCGCCCTCAGCAAAGGTAAAGGACTGAACCTATTAGAAACAACCACCGGTGCACCCCTCATCGATAACTCGCATAACCTAACCAAGGCCATGATAGGCCTCCACAGCAACCCCGGGCATAAGGCAACCCTGCCCTCCCAGTTGAAGAGATTAGAGTTATTGTTGGCAGGCTTTCTTGTGGAGGACCATCCTGCTCGGCTCAGCGGACAGAACTTAGAAAAATATAGCAGGGCTCAAATAAAGAAGTTGTCACATTGGACCGCCCTTCCAAACAGACTAAGCAGTGGATAGAGCCCATCACCTTTACGGAGGTCGACTGCACATGCATCCGTTACCCCCGTGACGACCCCCTCGTCATCTCTGCCCTCCTCTCCAATTACAAAGTCAGACGGGTTTTCATCGACAACGGCAGTTCTTCAAATATCATCTTCCTAAATGCCTTTTGCCAGCTCATGGTCGGGAAAGAAAGTCTGTCTCCTCTCCAAACCCCATTGGTCGGTTTTACTGGAGATCGGGTGACCTCCATAGGCTCCATCGATCTTCCCATCACAATCGGAGAATACCTGCGGCAGACCACAAAGTTGCTCACTTTCCTCGTCGTCGACTATCCTTCTGCTTACAACATTGTCCTCGGCCGCATCGCCCTAAATGCTTTCCAAGCTGTCACATCCACTTTCCATCTTGCCATCAAATTCCACACTGACCTTGGGGTCAGCACGATGAGGGGAGAGCAGACCGTGGCCAGAGAATGTTACGTTGCTTCACTTAAAGAGGTCAAGCTAAAGGAGTCTATGATCATTGAAGGACTAGACATTAGAGATGAAGATGAGCTAGTCAGAGGGGAACCAGTGGAAGAGCTTGTAGAGGTCCTCATCGATCCCACTAACCCGACAAAAACAGCCAAGATCGGCAGCCAACTATTCCCTCAAGCCAAGGTCGATCTTACAACCCTCCTACCTGAACACAATGACGTGTTTTCCTGGACCCACTCCGACATGCCAGGTATTGATCATTCCTTTATCACTTATCGTTTGAGTATCGAACCCCATTTCTAACCCTTCCGCCAGAAACAGAGCGTCTTCCACCTGGAATGCAACGCTCTTATTACCTCTGAGGTAGATAAGCTACTGGAGGCACAGTTTGTCAAGAACGTGGACTACCCCAGGTGGCTGTCGAATGTGGTCTTGGTCCGTGAAAACAACGGCAAATGGCGACTCTGCGTCGATTACTCCGACCTCAATCGAGCTTGCGCCAAAGATAGTTATCCCTTCCCTTGCATAGACCTGCTTGTCGACGCTACGGCCGGTCATCAAATGCTCAGCTTCATGGACGCCTTCTCTGGGTACAACCAAATTCTGATGCACCCGTCTGACTAGGAACACACCTCCTTCATCATCGACTAGGGAACCTACCATTATCGTGTCATGCCATTTGGGTTGAAAAATGCCGGAGCAACTTACCAACAGTTGGTCAACACCGTCTTTCATCATCAGATAGGCCGAAACATGGAAGTATGCGTCGATGACATGCTAGTCAAGAGCAAACTCTCTTCTGATCATCTGGCCGACCTGCGAGAGACCTTCGGCACCCTACGAAAGTATCAAATGAAGCTTAATCTGGAGAAATGCGCCTTCGGCGTAGGATCTAGGAAGTTCTTGGCTTTCATGGTCAGTCAGCGGGGCATCAAGGCTAACCCTGAAAAGATCAAGGCCTTGATAGAAATGCAGTCACCCAGAACGGTTAAGGAGGTTCAGAGGCTAACCGATAGAGGCGCCGCTCTCAACCGCTTCATGTCCCGCGCAACAGACAAGTGCCTCCCTTTCTTTAAAGTTCTTCGGTAGGCTTTCGAGTGGACGACCGAATCCGAAAAGGCTTTCTAACAATTGAAGATTGAGAATTAAGAACTACCTAAGAGTAGTACATGAAGTATAATTTTAGTAACAGCAACAATAGAAGCAGAGAAGAAGTGAAGATTGAGAATTAAGAACTACCTAAGAGTGAATATTTTCGTTATTTAGGATTGATTATCACAACGGCTGGGGAGATTGGAGCGGATGTGGTCCATAGAATTAAAGCGGGGTGGCTTAAGTGGCGGACTGCGTTTAGGGTATTGTGCGATAAACAAGTACCTATTAGACTAAAATGAAAGTTCTATAGAATGACTATTAGACCAACGATGTTGTATGGGTCAAAATGTTGAGCAACTAAGAAACAACATGTAGATAAGATGAGTGTTGCTGAGATAGAGTTAGAAATGAATATATTTGAGAAAGGATAGGAGAAGTACCGATTGAAGATAAGTTGAGAGAGAATAGATTGAGATGATTCAGTTATATACAGCGAAGACCAACACAAGCAGTAGTGAAGATGTGATACAGTGACGGTAGATGGAATTGTTAGGGGAAGGGGCAAAAGTAGATTGACGTGAGCTAGTGTAGTAAATAGAGATTGAGCAATGCTATAGACCACTAATTTACCATCACTAATACCACCACTAGTGAGGTGGCAATTGAAAAAAAAAAAAAAAAAAACAAGGCACAAAACACATGTGGCAGTGGGTGGGACCTACTGCCACATCATTAGAGCCACCACTAATTAGTGGTTCTAAAGCATTTTTGAATAGAGATTTGAACGTCTTTAATTTGACTAACAAAATGGTCTTGGATAAAGTCGAATGGAGAACAAAGACTTGGTTTGGTTTGGTTATGGGGCATGTTGTAGGGTTAATGGGAGACGAGAATTATTCACCTAAACACATTTGCAACTTTTTATTAAACTAAGGCTGGGGAAATTCTATTTACACTCAAAAAATGTTTAAGTGTAACTCTATTAAATTATTTAGGGTTAATATTCTCAGTACAACCAAATAAAACAAATTTAAAAATTCAAATTGATTTAGCAAAGGAGGATGCGAAGTAAAAACATACCAATCACGTCATTGATTTAGCAACATCAAATTTAGTAACACCAACAATTTGAAATTAACAACAGACGTGAGTGATATAATACTGGTGGCCAAGACTATTTCACAAAGCAACCTGTAGTATAATACAAGTATATATATGATCAAGAAAATCATTTTTCAATTTTTTGACTGGGTACTGATTTTCAAATTTTGGATATGCATTTGAGTATTAAAGACTATAATTTCTCCTCAATTGAAAAATGATTGGGTATAGTCAAATTTTGCATTCGTAGAGCTATACATATAGTCAATTTGGTGGGGTGGATTGAAATTTTGGAGTGGGAAAGAAGAAGAGAAAATGATTGAAACTTGGGGAAGATGAAAAGATTTGAATAGGAAGAATATGTATAATTGATTACCATTAGAAAAAAATAATATTTTATTTTAAGATTTAAATATGTATTGTTTTTATTAATAAATTCACATTAGGATATAATAGAAATTGAAATTTTAAAATTTGAATTGGGCGTACTGAGATAATTTTTGAATTCAAATAGAATGGCCCCTAAGGCAGTGTTTTGAATTATAAATTTGAGAAGAAATTTTGAAAGAAAAGAGAAAAAGGCAAGTGAAATGTAATTATATTTACATTTACATTTTATCCATCTTTTTTCTTTTTTTGTTTCTAAATCTCATCCAAAATCCATGATACAATCATATCATTAATATTTTTTGCCTTCTTAAGAAGCTTAAATTAGTGTAGTTTATAATGTACAACTATTATCAACTAGGTTAACCAATGTGATTAAAAAAACTCATCAACAAGATCCAAGCAACAACACTACAAAGAAGTAATAAAAAGAGAGAAGAAACCGATGCAGAAGAAGAATACAACCTGTTGCCAAATGGATATTTAAGATAATAATAAAAGAATGAGGGGTGTTTGGATAACAAAGCTATTATTTGAAAAGAAAATACAATTCTTGACATTGCAAAAAGATTGGGGGGTTTGAATTAAATGTTAAAAATAAATAATAAAAGATGGAACAAGCAGAGTAAACAATCATGAATTCTACAGAGCAACTCTCTGTTTTGTTTTGTGTATTTTTTTTTTTTTTTGGGGGGGGGGGGGGGGTGGGTAAACGCAATGATCATGAGTGAATGATGTAGGTAAGAGCCAGAGCAAGCAGCATGAGCACATATGCTATTCCTTGATCTACTGCTACCCCTGCAAAATCACAATTAAATCAATTTATTACTAACATCATCAACAGGCATTTTGATCAATTTAAACCAAACTAGACTCATTTTATGAACCAAAACGAGAGCAAGAATAAAGACAAGTTGAGCCATGATTCAGCGATTCACGCAACTCAGTGTCAGGAACTGTCATTGAGGCCTAGGTCACAAGTTCGGATTTCATAAAGTGATTTAATTCTGGACTTTGTACTTGATAATTACTCGGTATGTGTTCAGCAAGGGTATACCCGAGAACTAATTAGGACAAAGACTAGATATCCTTGTGACCCAAAAAATGGAGAGAAACCCTCAATTTCCGAATCAATTACACGTGGGACAGAGGAATTATATTTCCGAGGACTAATTAGGAGGAAGATCAAGAATTTATTCAAAAAAAGAAAAAAAGAAAAAAGAAAAACGATAACTCTAAAATTTTAAATTAGATATCTGTGAAACGGGATGCTATGGAATGATTACTTGGAACGAAGACTTTAGTTGCCAAAAAGAAAAGAACAAATACAAACCTAAATTTCTAAATTGCCTAGTCAAAACTTCTTTTCACAATTTTATAAAATCATTCATAAAATCAAACACAATCCCTTTTTAGATATAGTTTGGACAGTGGAGGCCACATTTGGGGGGCTCACCTATGTGAAAGAATTTTATATGATTTGATGAATGAATTCGATCCATTTAAAATTTTCCCAACAAAAAATGAAGAGACATCAAAAGAACCTTTCATCCCCAACAAGAAATGGAGAGAGAGAGAGAGCAAACCATCACTTGTAGGGGCAGGTGCAGGAGCAGGGGCAGGGACATGAGCATGAGCATTGATAGAAGGAACAACCAGAGCTAAAACAAGTGCCATGAAACCCATCGCAACAAAATTTACTCTCAACATCTTCATTTACAAAAAACAAAATCAAAAAAAAAAAATTCAAAACTTTCTTCTTCTTCTTGAATGAACCCTAAAACCCTTTTTCTTTCGCTCTCCTATTTCCCTCAAATGTCTATCATAGAATGAAATTACTATGCCTCATATTCTAGGTGGTGGGGGGTATAAATGGAGGTGGGGAACCACCTTGTTTGGCCCTTGGGAAAATTTTAAAAATGAAAACAAAGGAAAGGAAACGGGTCACTCTGGCATTTCACAACGGTTGTCTGACAAACAAGTGTGTCAGAATCGACCTGGACCGTTGATGGATGCCACGTGTACGGACCACAAGGGCTGCACATTCTCATCTCTTAGAAGGTCCAGCAAGAGTTTAGCTGTGTTCACCTGGACCTCGTCCAATCAATGATAGATGAATAATGTTAGGGGCATTTTGGGGAGAGGCTAAAAAAGGCAATTTTTTGACGGGAGTTCTATTTACACACACAATATATACTTTTTATACATCCCCCCTCATTACATTTTTTACACACTCCCTTCATTAAGTGTGTGTAAAGGGTGTGTGTAAATAGAAGCTCCATTTTTTGACTTCTTAGCTTTTTTTTAGCCAAAAAAGTCAATTTTTTTTTGAATAATGCTTGGGACCCCCTTTTGGGGGTCACCCCCTCACCCCCCTTTGCCACGTGGCGGGTGGTGATTGGAGGAGCAGGAAAAAAAAAAAAAATGTAACCAATGAGAGAGAGAGGGGGTCAAAGGAGGTGGGGAGAAAAGGGGGGATGAATCATTGTTTTTTTTTTCCAAAAAAACACAACTTTTTGCCAAAAAAAACTATCAAAAAAGTCAAAAAGTCAATTTTTTATTAACTTCCCAAAACACCACTTATAGATTTTAAAAATTTTGCTAAAGTTTTTATCAAATGTCTTATATGGTTAAATATGGATCTTATATGGTCTCACATTCATGAGATATTTGGTAGAACTTTTGATACAATTTTTAGAGTCTTTAATTTTTTTTATGAAAGATTTCTTACCGCTTTCCCACCTGCATTAAATGATTGGTCCTATTATTTTATTCTTTCCCAATTCTTTTTTTAAATTTTGAAATTAAATTCGCCCGTTGCTTCCACGACGACATAGAATCGCAAATGGCATCGTTTGTTGGATGCACCTTGCTTAAGTAGTTTATATAAACAATTTTAAAAACTTTTTATTTTTAAAAGTTTGTTTGAAATTATTTAATAGAATAATATTATATATATTAATTAATATACTAACTAGCATATCAATTGATGATAATGTGACATAAAAAAGTTTTTGATATTTGTAATTTATATAATGAGTAGGGTCAATAATAATGTCATAACTAGTGTTGGTACACTAGTTAACATACTAATTAGTATATGTAAAACTACCGTATTTAATATAATTTGTTCTTATAAAATTTTGGTCCTTTTTGGCCAAGGCTATTTTTTTGTTTTTTGGGCACAAAAAAAAAAAAACAAAGAATAATGTTATATGTATCAATTAGTATACTAACTAATGTATCAATTGATGATATGACATAATTTTAAAAAATTTTGATATTTGTAATTTGTATAATGAGTTGAGTTAATAATAATGTCATAACTAGTATTGGTATACTGGTTAATACACTAATTGGTGCATATAGCACCACTGAAAGACAAAATAGGTTAAAATAACCAATAATACAAAATGTCACATCAAATCCATAATCATTTTATTTTTTTTTTCCTCACAAACATCACGTTCAACTATAAAAAAAAAATCTAACCATCTTCCAAAACACAAATATTTTAACTTAATAAAATAATCTTTTAAAATAATAACTTTCCAAACACCCAGTTTGGCCTTGTTTGGCAAATGCCACAATTTGACTTTTTAGGCTAAAATCCACAAAAATACAAAATAAACTAAAATAACTAATATGATGAAATGTCATATCAAACCCATAATCATTTCACTTTTTCTCTCACAAACATCACATTCAATTACAAAAAAATCCAACAATTTTCCAAATACAAAAATTATAGCCTACTAAAATAGTCAATTTTTCAAAATAGTCAAAAATGAAAATAACCTACTAAATTTTAAGTTAATTTTTTAACTTATTAAGAAAAAACGTATAAAAAATGAAGACATGATATTTAATAAATTGACCTTTTTTTTTTTTACTTCTCAAAAAAGGCTTTATTAAGAATATATTAATTAGAAAAATGTTAGGGGTCCTAAATATTTTACTAACATTTTTACTAAATATCTCATATAGGCATGAGACTGTAGACACCCCATTTTGACCGGCCCTAAGACTTGGGCGCTTTCTTTTGATTACTCAATGATGAAAACAGGAATATGCTATCTCACAAAATTCTCAGTAAAAAGATGGAATATAAACTTTAATCCTAGTCTTACACCTGTTTTTGCCAAATTATTTTAGACTCCTTCTCCATTTTCTTTCCTTTTATTATGTATTATATTATATATATATATATATTATGTTATATTATTATATAATATTTTATTAAATTTATTCAGTAGCCTGGTTTCACTCACGCACCATACTTTTGTATATATATATATTATATTATATAAGGGTATTATTCCTCCTTTTAAAAAAAAAAAATTCACTACACTCCCATCGTGCGTCTTTTTTGTTTTCTGTGCCTTTAGACCCGCTTTGGTCAAATTATGTTGCATATTTGGCCTACTAAAATATATTTTATTAGTCCATGTATTTTAATTTTACGTATTTGTGTGTTTTTATATATTTTTCTGGGTATTTGTACATGTATTTATGCTAATAATCTCTTTTATATATTATTATATTATAAAGTGCATAGTAATTTTACTGTGCATCTTTTGAAAACAACTCCTACCACCGTTTCTTCTTTTGTCCTTTTCTTACAATTATTTTCTATAAAAGGGGGAAGATCAGAGAAGGAAGGAAGGATTTTTGGGCAGGGGGAGAGATTACAAGAGTCAAAAAATTGGGAGAGAGAATAAAAAAAAAAGGGAATTGGTGCGAGGGAATATTGAGAGAAAAAGAATCAGAAAGAAGGAACTGTTAAAGTTGTAATTCCAAATTTTAACTGAGAATTGAGAACACATTCCACAGACTTGAGGGTAATCAAAAGAAAGTTTGTGAATCAGAAAATTCATCATGTCCCCGAAAGGTGAGTTTTCGCAAACTTTCATTTAATTTCAAAATGTGATATAATTTGTTTAAGTACTTTATTTATTGTTTTTTTATAATATTTTTTTTATCGCTTTAAATGGTCGGTTGAACCACCTAATTTTACTACTTTATCTGCTGTAATTTATGGTTGTATATAAACTGCTGTAATTTACATAAAATGTTGTAGTTTACTATTTATAAATTGTTGTAATTTTATCGCTTTAAATGGTCGGTTGAACCACATAATTTTATTACTTTATCTGCTGTAATTTACGGTTGTATATAAACTGTTGTAATTTACATAAAATGTTGTAGTTTACTATTTATAAATTGTTGTAATTTTATCACTTTAAATGGTTGGTCGAACCACCTAATTTGTTAAAAGATGTGACCCCGCCAAATGAATAGTGATCGGTGGTGAATAGTAACCTCCGGCGGTAAATAGTAACTTCCGGCGGTGAATAGTAACCCCGACGATGAATAATAGCCCCATCGATGAATAGTATCTCCGGCGATGAATAGTACCTCCGGCGATGAATAGTAACAGCGGATGAAAAAAATGCCTGGTAAGATGAATAACGATCAAGAAAGGTGAATAGTAATTGTCGTGATGAATAGTAACTTCCGGCAGTGAATAGTCTCTCGGGATGAATAGTGCTCCCGCAAAAATAAGTTTTCCCGAACAGAACGGAGCAGTCTTCCTACGTCAAGCAAAATATTTTCCGGCGCACATAAAGTTTCTTTATTTTATTTTATTTTATTTTTGAGAGTTTGTGAGGTTTTTATTTTGTTGTAATATTCCTTTCTCTCTCTCTTATCTGGTTTGTAATAATTTATTCAGAGCGTTGTAATAATTCCCCACCCCGCTTCTTTCTATCCCGTTCTTTTACTTGCTTTCTTTATTTGTACATAAACATCATATTTATTTTTCATCATAGTTATGCTTCGCATCCATGTTTCATGCATCTTGATTCGGCTAAGTTTGCATTTGTGGATTTAATCAATTCCTATGTGATTATGTGCGCTACCTCATGTTCTTGAGATGATTCACATATCATATTTTAGAGGCTGAATCTTTAGTTGCATCTCATGAGTGAATTGCATTAGGATTTTGTATATAAGATCATGCATGTTTTACTAACTTTGTTTTGTAGCTTGTTCGCGGGTCGTCAAACATGTAAGTTTTTATGCTTTAGCATCCCGTTTGTGTATGTTTTTCTTACTATGTTTAAGCATCCTACCATGTGGCTATTTGCTTATGTGATATAATTGTATGAATGCCAGTGGATGGAGGTTGTGTCGCTTAATTTGGAATGATGTTGATTTTCATGTTTGTAAACTCAATTTATTTGAGTTATACATTTTCAAAACTCTTTCAAAACTACATGAAATCAAGTTGTTCCAAAATGGGTGACATAGTCTATACTTGTATGCTTCACATAGTAAATTTTAGGATTTATTAACTAATCAGAACATGAACATATAAATAAAATAAAATTCATATCATGGTTAGTAAAGGCCGATCTTTGATCGGGTGGGCGGGGGTGCTCATTATTGACCTTCCCCTCTCATACCTAAGGTTCCGAGCCAAGCATCCTTGGTAACGACGAACAGTGGCCTTGGCACGAGTCATGGGTTTCCTAATTTTCCCAAAATAAATATTAGGTGGCGACTCTGAGATCTGATGACGCAGTCCATTTTTGACAAAATTGTAATAAAATGGATTTTCAATAAAAGTTGCCAAATCTGGACTCTCATCTATGTTTCACATTGTACTCGTGAGAATAGATCAAAGAGATCTCAGGGGTCCGAACTGTTTAACGCGCACGGGTACCCCCCGGGCATGTTACAGAGACATACACCATGTAAGTCCCACGGGACATATCCAATAAAAATATTGATAAAATATTTAAAATACCTACCATACTTTGTTAAACGACAATGCTACGTAGCTCAAATTTTGTGGCTCAAAAGTGGTTCAAATGGTCAAAACGACGTCGTTTTGAGTACAGAACAACATAAAAATGGCCAAAACAACGTCGTTTTGGCCATTTGAGCCACTTTTGAGCCACAAAATTTGAGCTACGAGACATTTTTCTTTGTTAAATTAGATGACAACCTCTACTATTATAGAAAGTTGAGGAAGTAATAAATGTATTGTACTAAATAATTTTTTTTTTCTTTCCAGTGGTACCAAAATACCCTTTTGTATTTCTTTTTATTTTAAATTTTTATTTATTTTTTCTTGACCTTTTCCGTTTCCACCCGTGCTAAGCTTCACATTTTATTTGCAAGAAATAACGAATTAGAAAAGTATGCAGCACCTGCCATAGCTAACGGTCACCGAAACATTCTTTTTAATTGTATTTTCCTTTTGACATAGGCAAAACTTTGCCCATGACAAAGTGGAAATGAATGAGGCACTAAAATAAAATATGAAATATTTAAAAATTTTACACAAAATGTTTATAAGAACTTGTGTATTCAGAAGCGGCCAAACCCTTTATAGGGCTTAAGACAAAATTCAAAACGGGAGCCTTTTTAATATTTAAATGTGAGTAAGATATGTGAACTTGTCATTTCAAAATCTAAAATTTATCAAGATGTATTTTATTTATAAAAGTGCCACTAATGTACAAGAATTTTGGAATAATATAATTTTCTTTTAAATATTATTTGTAATTTTAAATATTTTTTTAAAATATTATTTTATTTGTGAAGCAATCATATAAAAAAATAGAATTGAGAGAAATGCAAAATAAGAAAAGAAAAGGGTATTTTGGTACCACTATGAAAAAAAACTTAGTACAATACATTTAGAGAAATTCTATTTACACGCCACTAATTTTCTCAATATATATCATTAACAGATTAAATTTATATTTTAATAATATTCTCAAATGAAAAGACCATTAAAGACAATATGGGGGTGTATTCTACTCATTTAAAAATTTCTTATATAATAACAAAAAATACCATCATCACCTATAGACATATAAACATCCAAAATAAAACATCTAAAATAAATTAGTTTTGAAGATTTAGGATTTAAGAATATTGAAATCAATTGGTTTTGAAGATTTACACACCATGGATGACACTAAAATTGTTGATTTTGAACAACACAATAATGAAAATGTCAGTTTGAAATTTAGTTTTTTTTTTTTTTGTTTATTTGGTTCATATAATCGCTAGGAAGATGATTTTGCTCGTCACGTGTTCGGATAACTAGAGTTGAACTTTTAGACAATGTTCAATTATTTTATTCGAACAAAATCATTTTGTTCAAATTATTAAGATTGACCAAATTATAAATGTTCATACATAAAAAATTAAACATTTTAATTCTTTAAGAATTTTATTTTTTAGAATTTTCAATTCAATAATTTAATTTGTTTTTAGTATATTTTCTTTCTTTTTTACAAAAAGTAGATGTATTCAACATTTATTAAAAAAATAAAATAAAAAATAACATATAAAATTTAATATATATTCAACATAATAAATCTGAACGAGTTGAAGTTGTTCAGCATATAAAGTACAAACGTATTTATTTTGTTCAACATACAGATTTTGAATATATTCAATTTTGAAAAATCTAAATACCCTCGAGATATTGATTCATGATTATATTTCAATTAAAAACAGTGAATATCAATCCCAATCAAACAATCAATGACAAATCGGCACAACGATTTAACGTGAAAAAAATCACAATTGGATCACCTCCAATTGTAATAAAAAAAAATCACGGACTAAAATCACAAAACAATCCACTAAGAAGACAAAAAAGAATTACACATGAGTATCAATTACCTAGCGAATCCACGCCTGAATTGAACCAAACCCGATATGCTTTTTTCACCACTACCTTCACCTCGGAATTGCTTTGTCCAACGTTGAATTCACAATGCTAATGTCGAATCCACGATGATGAGTCACTCCAGAATCCACTAAAGTTTCAAGCTCAAGTTTCCTAGAATCCATCAAAGAATACCTCTCTCTTTATGTGAATAAAAGAACAAAATTAATCCTTGATGTTTGACACTTTGTAATTCGTTGATTAATCGATCATCTTCTAGACATCAAGGAAACTCATATAAAAACACCCTTCAATCTAGAATACTTTGCATTTTACTCCTCTTTGAAATCTGTATGGGTTCAACCCTAAAAACAGCAAACGACACACTTTATACTAAATAGAGTTGCGCTAACTGCTCGAGCCACCACTTGACCACTCGAGCAGTCTGAGTAAAGGCAGTGCAAAACATATAGGCCAACCGCTCGAGTGCAACTTCTACTGCTTGAGCAGTAAAATAGGTTTTCTAGAAGTTCTGAATGTAGGCTGAAAAACTAGAAGCGTCACTTCATCACTCGAGCGCACAAATGACCGCTCGAGCGGTCAAACAGCTTGATCCCCGTATATAGTCAGCAAAGTGGCAAATAAAGAATGAACAAGATACGGAATGTCAGCAAAACTCTTTTGCACAGGCACAATTTAAGTTAGATTCGCATCTAAACATTCATAGCCTCACTGAAATAAAAGAGCAAATAAAATTACAACTCAAAATTTTTTTGTCAAATGAGATTGCCAATTACTAAAACCCAACAAATTTGTTCAAATTTTTTTTTGGTACGATGATATTATGTTCAAACAACCAAAGTTAAGCTAAACTCGAAATAGAAATTGCTATGGAAGTTGAATCGGTAACCAAATCAAAAGAAGATAGGAAAAGCATATCAAGGTGAGAATAAAAGGTGTGAATGAAAGGGTGAGAATGACAATCTTCAACACCAGCAATGCACTGGTGAAACAACGGTGAGATGATGGCAAAGATGGAGATCTAAAACAACGATAATGCACTTGAAAGCCAATGGCAAAATGATGGCGACGATGGAGATCTAAAATGACGAGAATGCACTAGCTGTAGGAAACCCTCCGCCAATGATGGAGATTTTTAACGCTGACAATAGAGATCTATGGTGTTCTGAAGATAGAGATATTTGGGTGTGGGTTATCGTGTGTTATCGTAGGACTAGTAATAGAAAGTTAAGGTATGAACTAAGATATTTTCAAATTCTAAAAATTATTATGTATGTGTACAAAGTAATGATGTGTACTGAGAAGATTAGTAATGTGTAAATAGAATTACCCATACATTTGTTACTTTCTCAACTTTGTATAATTGTGGAGGTTGTTAATCTTATTTAATGCATTCTTAACAAGTGTCCCTAGTGCTCTAAGGATACTTGTTAACAAAAACCTTTATTAGACAGAAATAACTTAAATAAATTGAGTTGTAGAATCTCTATAATATTTAAAAAGTCAAAAAATTATTTAAAAAGTCAAAAAATTAAAGAATTATATAAAAAGTCAAAAATTTTATTTTCTTTCTACTTTTTACACGTTTTCTTGTAAAAAATAAAAAAATTCAAAATATACTAATTTTTTTAATCTTATATTTTATCAAAAAAGTCAAAAGGTTACTAACTTTTAATTTTAGACATACTAGACATACTATTTTTTTTTACTCTTTGTTTTTAGATTATTAGCTTTTAATTTAAAATAAATTGCACCAAACAACACCTAACATGTTTGGTGTAATTTATTGTAAATTGAAAGTTGATAATCAAAGTAAGGTAAATTACATTGACCTCCTTGAGATTTGAAAATAATGCAGTAAAGCTCATAATTTTGAAATAATTATGCTGACCTCCTTTTTTTTGGTAAAGTTAAATGAATCGAAACTAATATAGATGATGCAAAAACATCAAAATAAACAACGTAAATATGCATTTTCATGTAAAAGAGAATATCATTTTTCATCCATATAACTAATAAATTATTGATTCAAGAGAACTCAATGTAATTATCTCAAAATTATACAACTTATCGTATTTTCTCCAAATCTCAAGAGATGTCATTGTATTGTACCCTAAAAAGTAAATGACCTTCCAATCAAGTATCTCAGGGGAACAACAAAAAGAGGTGGAAAAATAGTACCCAATACACTTTTCACTAATTTCATAACATTTTTTTACTTATTTTAAAAAATTTTGTATCTTTTTTGATAATTTTCAAAGCACTTTTACATTAATTCTAACGTTAAACAATACATGAGAGTACTTGTTAGCATTTGCCAAAAGTAAAAAAAGTAAAAAACGCTCATCTCTCAACTTTACTATGTTTTTAAAATTTAGAGAAATTATTTTTACATAATAAACTATAAAGTTATAACAAACATAGACTTCCAAAACAAATTTAAAAAACAGTTCTGCTACAGACCACTAATTTAATAGCACCACTTAAGGCTGTAAATGAACCGAATTGTTCAACAAGCTCGGTTTGGCTAGTTAAGCGATCGACTTGGCTCGATTTATTTAGTAAACGAGCCAAGCCCGAGCTCGCGTAAGTTTGGCTCGTCATATAATAAATGTATATGTATTTATATATTAAATAATATTTAGAAAAATTTATCAAGCCGTGCCGAACCGAACTTGAGTTTCATTAATAATAACGAGTCGAGCTGAGCCAAGCTCGAGCCCAGTTCCTTATCGAGCTGAGCTCGAGCTCAATAGACGAGCTCGATAAGTAAATGAGCTGAGCTCGAACTTAGCAAAGCTCAGCTCGGCTCAGTTCGTTTACAGCCCTAGCACCACTACAACCACCACCACCATAATCCCTAATGACGTGGACTTTGAAACACACTTTCAAAGAAGTTTTGCAATGGATATGCATGTGTTCACGCACTCTTTGAAGAAAAAAAAAAATACAATACAAATATATATATATATATATATTTTTCTCTAACTTTCTCTTTCTCCGACTCTTCTCTCTTTGTCACCATCTTTCTTACTTCGATGCCCTCCCTCCCCTCTCTTTCCGACGACTCTATCTCCTCTCTCTTTTGCTTTCTCTCTCTAAAACCTATCAAACCCACCACCATCACTGGCAACCCTCTCCAATGTCGTTCCACCATCTCTCTCCTTCCACCCATCTATGCCACCATTACCATTGCAAACCCACCCCCTCTTTTATCTTCTTATTTCTCCTCCCTTTTTCTCTCTCCAGAAAAAAATAACAAAGTAGAGAGGACCACCTCCGGTGACTACCAAGGGATGCAACCCACTATCGCAAAAAAAAGGAAAAAACAATGATATAGATTTGAAAATTTCTAACTTGTTTTCAAACGAAACCGTTTGATTTCCCCCCCCCTTTTGTTGCTTAGTCTCTACTGCTTGTTAAATTCAAATCCTGGGGATTCGATTCTCTCACGTTGTGTTTGGTTGCGGGATTTGAGAAGGGATTTGAAAAGAAAAAAAAAGGAAAAGATAGGTGAAATGTACAATTTTACCTAATTTTACACAGTTTTTCATTGGGAAGGGATTTGGAAAAAAAAAAGAAAAAGAAAAAGAAAAAGATAGGTGAAATGTAAATAAAATATATCCACATTTCATCTAGTTTCATATACTTTTATTTTATTTTTCTCTTTCCAAATTCTTTTCCAAATCCCTCAACCAAACACAATGTCAGTTTTCTCTCCGCCGACATCCTTTCTCTTCGTTTTAGGCGTCCTTCCGATGACCCACACCATCAAGACCCTCACAGTCCACCTCACCGTGACCCCTACTTGTTGGTGCCGCTCACTAACACCCCAGAACTACTATCGCAAACCCCCACCCCTACTAGCTGATAACAGTACCTCTCATTGCAACATATTAACCATTACATATATATATATATATACAGATCAATATATGAACACCCATGAATATAAGTATATATGCATAAGCATGAGTTTTGTGATCCGCTCATCAGAATATTCAAGAGGTCGTTGTCTAATGTTGAGAGAGAGAGAGAGAGAGAGAAAGAGAGAGAGAGAAGGCAACATAATTGATTTCAAAAAGGAAGAGGCTTCTCTCTAGTCCATTGTGTAGACTGGAGCGTACTGTTGGGCCATGGGGTCTACCATAGGTCTCATTTCGATAAACTAAACCGTTTAGTGTTTAAAACTCGTTGAGTACTTTATGCCTACAAAAAATCACATTGATCGGATATCGGTAGCTTCTTGATTGGAAATTTTTTTTTGTCAATGGTAAATATGATTTTAAAAATAAATTGTTAACAAAAATGTATTCCGATCAAGGGGATATCGATATCCAATCAATGTGATTTTTTAAAAGCATGAAGTACTCAATGAGCTCTACATATTGAACGGTTCCAATCATCGAAACGGGACCTGTGGTGGACGTCACAGGCCTAATAGTACACTTTAGTTTATACAGTAGACTGGAGAGAAGCCTCATCCTTTCAGAAACTCTGAAAAAGCGAAGAGAGAGAGAGAGAGAGAGAGAGAGAGAGAGAGAGAACATTTTCACATCATTAGGGGTCGAGTGGTGCTCTCAAATTGGTGATCTGAAGCATTTTCTTTCTTTTTTAAAAAAAAAAAACTAATTGAAAATATCTCATGTAATTTGCACAAAGAACCCTATATTTTAATTTGTGTGTTAAAGTATGTGTTAACGAACAAAAATGTTTATAAAAAAAAAAAGTGACCTAATTTGCCTGTCTGGGTGTAGTAATTTTTTTTATTTTTTTATTTTTTGACATTTTTTCAATTCTAGTGAACATGTTAAAGTAGTATTTTTTTTTTAACTTTATAAACATTTGAATAAATTATAAATACGTCATCTAAAATTTGTTTAAAAATACGAATTGTCTCTCACAGTTTAGAAAATTATAAATATCTATTTGTCATAATTGTTTTCATTAATCGAATTAATTGAAAAAATGAAAATTTTAATTGTCCTTCTATACAATAATAAAATTACATGAATTATCAATTGAAATAAATTTCTGACATCATTAATAAAACATGGGTTATTTTTTATGAAATTAGAAATCTCAAAATGCTGGATGTAATTTCTAGAATCATGAAGGACAAATTGCATTTTAAGCAAATCTCAAAGAATGTATTAGTAATTTACCCTAAATGTTTTTAGACTAGACGAACCTGAATTTCTTTTTTTTTTACACAAATCTTACAAAATTTCAATACAAAGAATTGTTTTTTAAAAATATGACTTTTTAATTATTATTGCCGAACAAAACCTTTGTCACACCCCAAAAATTTACACAATAAAGGTTCACCAACTCCTATTGCTAAATGTAAACATAAGTAAGTTTTCAATATTAACATCATCTGCAAATCTCCAACATTTGTATTCATTGATCATTGTGGAGAAGTGGTTTGGAAATACTCTTCTGATCCTGGGGAACGCTCGTGATCCTCTTCTAGTCACCTGAAAAGGAATAAACACTCCGATTGGGGGTGCCGGAATTAGCACTTCGACGGACAAGTCAGTCTCAACGCTCAAGAATGCTTGTATTCTAAGTTTAGCACAACAATTCTCACATACCTCCTTCTGGTTGATGTTTCTTCTATTTATATCTTTTCTTCTTTGTGCCTCGGGATTAGATCCATTTCTCACCTCATATTCGGCACATTTTATAATAGATCGATCTTGACTCGGCCCCTTGCTTAATCGGTTATTTGGTCGAGTAGGGTTGGATTTGAGCTTTCGAGCCAATTGCCGAGTGCTTCGAATCTTGACTCTCCCAGATTCGACTATCTGGAATCTCTGAGACTCCCAATTCTCGGCACCCACAATTGCCCCCCAAGCACTCCACTAACGACAGTTGGCTAGAGTGTTTGGCTTCGAACTCGAAGAGTTAGAGCCGAGATTCGGCGGCTGACCGTATTCCAACGTAAATGTCTGTACACACGCTTCTCGGTTATCATTTCAACTTCCCGCCTCTTCGTACACTTCTATTTATTGTGATTTAAAATTTTGACGTCTTTTCAAATGCATACACGCTTTTAGACGCCCGTCGCTAGACTGCCTTCCGAACTACCTCTGCAACTTCCTACTCTTCTCTATCTCCTTCGCCTCTTGTAAGTTTTCTCCTTCTCTGCTTTGTTTTCTGGCTTAGCATAATCCTATTGGCTGGGGAAAATGGCGAAACATTTAAAAGATCTCCTCTCACCGGATCGAATTTCTGACCTCCGACGCCATTTTTCCATTCCTGATGACGTCCGTCTGTCATTTGTGGCAGACGACACCCTCGATATGGAGAGGGATGATGAAACCACGATCGTCTTCCCTCTTCTATCAATCGAAGAAAGTGGGGTCTGTTTCCCCCTTCACCCATTCCTTAGGGCCGTGCTTTGCCATTGGGGGTTAATCCCTTCCCAACCCAACGTCAACTTCTTTAGGATTGTGATGGGGATTATCGCACTAAACCGCCGCCTTAGGCTTAACCTTGGCATTCCCGCTATTCGGCATTGCTACGCCTTGGTCAAGTCTTCTGGTCGGCACGGGTGTTATTTCCTCAGGGCCAAAGACACCGACCATCAACTAGTGACTATGCTTTCCAGCTCTGGGAAGCAAGTCGATGATGTTATGGTCGTCGTCCATGGAAACTGGGAATTCAGCGAAGGCGAGGATCGCCTTGATCGTATTCTTAGACGGAGGGGTGAACCAGGTGGCCAAGTATCTTCTTTTATTTATTTACTTGTTATATTTATAAAACTTTATTTTTGGGACCTCATGGTTTTGCTTTTGCAGGAAACGATTTGAAGAAAGTCTTGACCTCGACCGACGACGCCGTTCTTTCAGAAATCAAGACTGCGCTCGAGTATTTCGGCCAACCGAGTCTTCAGAAGTAGGGGAGGGCGGCCCACGTTCTGCTCTGCTACGAGCCGACTTATATGACCTTTTCAGTGGCAGAAAATATCCCAATTTCGAAGGGTGAAGAGTTTCTTATCGCCCTTATCTTGACTGATTTCAGAAATTTGAGGCAAGTCGGTTGCGAGGGATCAGATTTGGAGCGACTAGAAGTAGCTGAGGCCGCCGAGTTAGACCAATCCAAAACTGAGGTTGACGAGGCTTTGAAGTTAGCATTTGCCTCAATTCGGCTGATCCTCCATCCACTTCAGGTCAAGAGGACCGTCCGCTTGACGATATTTTTCACGGTCTGGAGGACTTTCCCAACGCGTTCCCAGAAGATATGTCTGGGTTGAGCCTCATTAAACTTGCCAAGAAGGCGAACGCGGAAAGGATGGCTGCGCGGTGAAGGGCGGAGGAGATTCGGGCTGCCGAATCTCAGTCCCAGTCCTCCTTGCCTGTTATTGAGAGGACGACAAAGAACGAAACTACTGAGGCGGAACCTTTTGTGCAGGCAAGTGTAGAAGCTGAGCAAAAGGTGGAGAAGCGCCCTGCCGATGTCAAGGCTGGCTCAGAAGAAGACCGTGCCGACAAACGACCTCGCTTGGAGGAGTCAGATGTGATTGTACCTTTTGTTATTCAGCCCAAGATAAAAAATACACCGATCTCCTCCGATGCTTCTGTAATCAAAGATCTAGCGGTTGCACTCAGCTTGGCGACGTCCGTTTCACTGCCTGCTGACAAGGCGGCTTTTCGGGCAGAGCTTGATCTGGTTGCAATTGGGTTGGCTGCGCAATCGGCTCTTTTGGTATATATCAGAACTTTGTCTTTTCTCTTTATGCAAATATTATTTTCTTCTTAACTTCCTGTTTTGCAGGCCGTCGGAAGGATAGCCGACATGGGCCGTCGCTATCAGCGATGCCGTCGAGCTAATTGGCCGTTTACAAGCAGAGGTTGAGGGCCAAAGGAGTAGGCATAGACGGAGGGCGCCCGTGCCGAGGCCGAGATGGAGAGAGCCCGCAATGCTGAAGAATTGAGATCAGTCGTCGAGAAGAGGGCGGATGCGAGCGACGACGTGCTTAAATTGGCCCAGGAGGCAATCTCTAAATTGGAGGTTGGGTTGGAAGAGATGAAAGCGGCGAAGGAAACAGCCGACCTGAAGGCTTCCAGCGCATTCGATGTTGGGAAAAAATCTATATTTGTTGAATATGTAGACGAAGTCCCCAAATTTGAGAATCGGGGATTTAAACACGGCTAGCTCAAAGCCCTTACTGCTGCTGATGTGACATTGGCTACGCCAATTCCATATGAGCAAGTGGATGTTGAGTCACTGGAGTCTGACTCCGAGGGCTAATTTGGGCGGCTCTTGTTTTTGTTTTAGGATTTGCATGTAATTTTCAGCTTTTTACAGCTTTTTGTTTAGTAATTTCAATATGTAAAATGGTTACAATTTGTGCCGAATTTACTTAATGAAAATTCATTTTGTATTTTGTTGTTACTAATGAACGAAATTGTTTGGTTGCTGTTTTCGATAAAACGTTTTGTATACTTGCTGACTAGATGATCTGGCCGTTTAGATAGTTAGGCCGTTTAAAAAGTCAAAAATCAGTACATGAAGTGGCTGTGGCACATATCAATCGGCATGGGGCCAAGATGCTCGGCCCGTTAAATTAATAAATCTGCCCTTGCCCCAGCCAGCGCATAGACTTCAAGGCATTCTCCCATAATTGTCATTTGGATAATTAGGCCGTTTTAACAAGCCAAAAATTAGTGCATGAAGTGGCTGTGGCATATATCAATTGGCATGGGGCCAAGATGTTCGGCCGGTTAGATTAATAAATCTGCCCTTACCCCAGCCAGTGCATGGACTTCAAGGCATTCTCCCATAATTTCCGTTTAGATAATTAGGCCGTTTTAACAAGCCAAAAATTAGTGTATGAAGTGGCTGTGGCACATATCAATCAGCATCCGTCGTTTGGAGACTGCTAAAAGCGTTAATGAAATTGCCTCGGGGTCACTGCATACCTACGAATAAATGGGGTGAGTTTGCGCCAGTGGGTCCACTTATTCTTAATCAGACTCGATTTGAACTAGCTTGGGGCGAGGGCGAATGTCAAACAGACTGTTCTTCAACAGCAGAGGAGAGGGACGAACGCTGGCTAAGCTAGATATTGCGATGAATCGCAGCAGCAAGCCTGCACGTACGGGAGGAAGGACGTCCAAGGAAAGCGAAAAATGTCAACCTTTAAGCCGTCGAAGCAGATCACCTTGAAGAGAGAAGCATCAACGGGGAAGCTCCTCGCGACCACGACCGAGGAATAAGTCAGACGCGACGCCACGACCATTGAGTTTTGCGGTGTTCGTGGGGAATAAACCGATGACTGAGGCAGATTCCATCGTCAATGATCCGGGTGTAGCGGTCGAGTTCGTTCGATAGATATTTCCACCGGAAGTCCAACAATCGATGGTTGGACGACGAGATTTCAAAGTGTTTCGAGAAGGTATTCATGGGGCGGTGAAAGGGCTATACACCGCCTACAAAGACGGCATGCGTCTGCGTGCTGCGCGGCGGGAGATGGAGAAAATGGATGAATGGGTCCGCAGTTCGGAGGCTCGTGCGGAGAAAGCCGAGGGCGAGCTTAGGGAGCTTAGGAAGGTTAAAGTCGCCAATCCGCATGCAGCGGGTCAATCTAACCCGATTGTGGACGAGAGGGTGACCCAACGGCTATTTAGTCATGCCATCGCCGATCGAGATACGGCAAGCATGTTTGCCGTAGAAAATACGAGGGCCAAGGGTTACGAGCAGGGCTTCCATGCTGGTCGGAAGGTTGGGATTGACAAAACGAAAGAGACACTTGCTGAGGAGGTCTGCCGATGAGAGAATCAGGCTTTTAAGCATGGTTGGATCGCGGTTCTTCAGGCTGCAGAGGCTCTCCGAGCAAAGGGTGTCGATTCCAACTTATGTGGCCTGGATCATCATGATCATTTGCCCTTTTCCGCCTTTGAAGTTGAAAAGAGCGATGATGAGGGCGACGCCGAATAAAAATATTCATTGTAATGTTCAAACGCGGATTGCGTCTAGAATTATGTGATTATTGGTTGGTTGAATAATAAAAAATAAAAAAAAATTATTTTCAATGTTTTGTTATAATTTTTTTTTTTCCAGCACACACGTGCTTGCATGTGTTTTATTATATACATGTTTGAAGAAACGTATTTCAGACAAGTAAATGGACATTGATTGGCCTGATTTAATCGACATCATTGTGTTACGCACGGCCCGAAGGCTTAATCGGCCCAAAGATGTCATTCGCCAATGGGGCTCCGAATCCAGAGGCTTTAACGGCCCAAAGACGTCATTCGCCGATGGGACTCCGAATCTGGAGGCTTTAATTGGCCCAAAGACGTCACTCGCCGATGGGGCTCCGAATCCGGAGGCTTTAACAGCCCAAAGACGTCATTCGCCGGTGGGGCTCCGAATCTGAAGGCTTTAATCGGCCCAAAGACGTCATTTGCCGATGGGGCTCCGAATCTGGAGACTATTTGGCCAATCGTGATATCCACGAAGGGCGCTCCGAATTCGGAGGCTTTAATCGGCCCAAAGACGTCATTCGCCGATAGGGCTCCAAATCTGGAGACTTTATTTGGCCAATCGTGATATCAACGAAGGGCGCTCCGAATCCAAAGGCTTTAACGGCCCAAAGACGTCATTCGCTGATGGGGCTCCGAATTCGGAGACTTTATTTGGCCAATCGTGATATCCACGAAGGGTGCTCCGAATCCGAAGGCTTTAACAACCCAAAGACGTCATTCGCCGGTGGGGCTCCGAATCCGAAGGCTTTAATCGGCCCAAAGACGTCATTTGCCGATGGGTTCCGAATACGGAGACTTTATTTGGTCAATTGTGATATCCACGAAGGGCGCTCCGAATCTGGAGGCTTTAATGGCCGAAAGGCGTCATTCGCCGATGGGGCTCCGAATCCGGAGGCTTTAATCGACCCAAAGACGTCATTCGCCGATGTGGCTCCAAATCCGGAGACTTTATTTGGCCAATCGTGATATCCACGAAGGGTGCTCCGAATCCGGAGACTTTAATCGGCCCAAAGACGTCATTCGCCGATGGGGCTCCGAATCCGGAGACTTTATTTGGCCAATCCTGATATCCACAAAGGGCGCTCCGAATCCGGAGGCTTTAACGGCCCAAAGACGTCATTCACCGGTGGAGCTCCGAATCCAGAGGCTTTAATCGGAATATCTTTGAACTAGATTCTGTAGTAGGTGAATGGGAATCTTTGTTTTACAGAAAAAGAGATATACATGGCGAACAGTTCGGAACAAGCATCATGTCCCACAAGTCGGGTTAATGATAAAATTTGCGTAAATGCGTGGAATTCCAAGGACGTGGCAGACTCCTTCTTGACATGTCTTTGAGCCGATATGCCCCTACTCCAGCGATCGAATCGATCTGATAGGGGTCGTCCCAGTTAGGACCCAATTTTCTATCGGCCGATTTCCTGTCAACTGGGAGCACCTTCTTCAGGACCAACTCTCCTGGTGTGTAGCGGCGCAGCTGAACGCATTGATTATATGACTTTGCCAGCTGTTGCTGGTACCGTGCCATGGACGCAAGGGCTCGGTCTCTTCATTCTTCGATTAGAATCAAATCCAAAGCCAGCATCATGTTGTTTTGGCTCGTATCAAAACTTTGCGACTTGAGTGTCGGGTGGCCGATCTCCAGGGGTAAGATTGCCTGGGTTCCAAAGCATAGGGAAAACGGCGTTTCTCCAGTCGATCTTCTCGGTGTAGTTCAATGAGCCCACTGTACACTCGGCAATTCTTCGACCCATTTGCCTTTGGCTTTCTCCAGCCTCTTCTTGATTCCGTTCAAGATGGATTTATTAGAGGCTTCGGCTTGGCCATTGCTTTGGGGGTAAGCCGACGTAGAAAAGTAAGGCCGAATACCATATTTGCTGCACAGCTCTCGGTATACGTCACAATCAAACTGGGTGCCGTTGTCTGAGATAAGAGCTCTGGGAATGCCGAATCGTGTTATGATGTTCCTCCACACAAAACGCTTAACGTCTGCATCTCAAATGTGTGTTAATGCCTCTGCTTCGACCCATTTCGTGAAGTAATCTGTTGCGACGATCAGGTATTGCTTGTTCCCTGGGGCCCTCGGCAATGGTCCTACGATATCAAGCCCCCACTGGGCGAACGACCAAGGACTGGCGATAGAGTTCAACTCTTCAGCAGGCAAATGGTTTAATGGGGAGAATTTCTGGCACTGTTCACACTTTTTTGCATAACACTCGGCGTTCGCTCTCATTGTCAGCCAATAATACCCCTGCGGTATAGCTCGATGGGCCAAAGAGTGTTCGCCGGAATAGGCACCACAACTGCCTTCGTGCATCTCAGTCAGAAGCTCCTCGACTTTGTCCGGGTGCACACATTCCAAATATGGGCCAAAGAGTGACTTTTTATAAAGCCTTCCTTGCGGATTCAAGTAGTATCGCATGGCTTTGTTTCGCAGCTTGTGTGCTTCTTTCTTGTCCTCTGGGAGTTGTTCAGAAGATAGGAATGCAACAATGGGATCCATCCAACTTGGTGCAGATTCTATAACGTTGATTTGGACTTCCTCCGAAGGGCCAATGCTTGGCTCTGGGATGAATCCTACTTCGATGGTCCGTTTAATCTCTGAGTTGATTGCGGAGGCTAGGCAAGTCAAGGCATCTGCATGGGTGTTCTGATCACGTGTTATCTGGTTCAACTCATGATGATCAAATTTTGCCAACAGGGAATTGGCCGTTTTCATGTAGGCCGCCATACGGTCGTTTCTTGCCGCGTACTCCCCATTTAGCTGATTGATCACCAGTTTTGAGTCACAAAACACAAGCAGACGCCGAGCAACTAGAATATGCGCATTCTGCAAACTGGCTAAAAGGGCTTCGTATTCGGCTTCATTATTTGATGCTTCGAAGCCGAGCTTGATGGCCTGCTCAATTGTTGCGCCGTCGGGGGTCATGATTACAACTCCAGCTCCACTGCCCTGTTGATTGGACGATCCATCACAATACAACTACCAAATGTCCCTAACATAAATCCTCCAGTTCGGCTTCGGTCGAATTTAATCTAACTTGAAGTCGGCGACATCAGACTTGAAATCGGCAAGGCCCCCAGTGAATTTGGCGATAAAGTCGGCAAGCACCTGTCCCTTGATTGAGGTTCTGTGTAGAAATTGAATATCGTACTGGCCAAGTTCCAGAGCCCACTTTGAAACACGTCCAGATGCTTCCGCACTGCGTAGTACTGATCGGAAGGGATAATCTGTTAGCACCCCAATGCTATGCCCCTGGAAGTAATGCATGAGTTTCCTTACTGCCATAACTAGGGCTAGGATGAGCTTTTCCAGCGGAAGGTAGCGTGTTTCGGCTCAACCATTGGCTTGCTCACATAATACACTGGTCGTTGTTCTCCCAATTCTTCCTTTATTAATACGGCGCTGACGGCTCGGTCAGAAATTGCCAGGTACAAAATGAGCGGGTCGCCAGCAGAGGGTGTTGTCAGGAGTGCGTTGAAAGCGGCTCCGTACTCGGCGGACCATTCAAAGGCCTTGCCCTGCTGTAGTGTATGAAAGAATTGTAGGCAGCGATCTGTGGACCGACTGATAAACCTGTTGAGTGCGGCAGCCATCCCCATCAACTTTTGAACATCCTTTACTGAACGAGGGGAGCCGAGCTCTAGGATTGTTGTGATTTGCCTTGGGTTGGCTTCGATTCCTCTGTGGTTGACAATGTAGCCCAAGAATTTGCCAGAGCCGATACCAAACAGACATTTGGAAGCGTTCAACTTCATTCCATAGTTGCGTAGGATGCCGAATGTCTCTTCCAGATCGGCTATATGATTCTGCTTTTCTTTGGACTTGACCACCATATCGTCAATGTACACTTCCGTAGTTTTGCCGAGTTTCTCCTTGAATATGGTAGTGACCAGTCTCTGGTAGGTTGCCCCTGCATTCTTCAACCCAAAAGGCATTACCTTATAGCAATAGGTTCCTCTTGGGGTGAGGAATGCAGTTTTCTCTTGGTCCTCCGGATGCATAGCGATTTGATGATAACCTCTATAGGCATCAAGGAAGCTCATACGCTGATGGCGCGCCGTAGCATCTACAAGCTGGTCTATTTTGGGAAGAGGAAAACAATCCTTTGGGCAGGCTTTGTTTAGGTCTGTGAAGTCGACGCACACTCGCCAAGTCCCATTTTTCTTCTTCACAACCACTGTATTAGAGAGCCATGTAGGGTAGGTCACCTCCCTAATTACTCCGGCGTCAAGCAGCCTGTCAACCTCCTCAACAACGGCGGCAGTGTGCTCTGCGGCTGACCGCCGGCTTTTCTGAATGATCGGCTTGCACTTAGGATCGACATTCAAATGGTGCTGTTAAACTGACTGATCTATACTCGACATCTCGTACGGAGTCCATGCAAAGACATCAAGGTTGCTGAGCAGGAAAGATAGTAGTTGCTGTCTGTCGGCCTGATTCAAGGAGGCGCCGACCATGAAAAACTTGTCTGGGCTTCCATCGATTTGAACTCGTTCTAAGTCTTCCGTTGCCTTTTCATTTGGGAGCCGCCCAACATCGTCGAGGCTTTCTCGATCCGACAACTCAATGGAATTCACCTGTAGTTCCTTTGGCGTTTTCTCAACAAGGAGATAACATGCTTGTGTCAATTTCTGAGAGCCATGGATTTGCTCAATACCGCGTTCTGTCGGGAAGCGGAGCAGCTGATGATAGGTGCTGGGCACGGCTCGCATAGTATGCAACTAGGATCGCCCCATGATGAGATTATACGGCAACGACAGCTTGATGACCAAGAATCCCACATCCACTGTTCGGGAGCCTGCTCGAACGGGAAGTCTAATTTTCCCCAGCGGGTACTCTGGATTGGCATTGAAGCCGAATAGTGGATAAGGGGCCGAAGAGAGATCCGATTCGGAAAAGCCAAGTTTAGTGAATGTCTTGTAGTACATAATCTCCGATGTGCTCCCCGGATCAATGAGTACGCGCTCAACTGTGAATTGGTTTACACGTAACTCAATTACCAAGAGATCAATGTGGGGCAGTGTTACTCCGGCCAAATCCGAATCATCAAAAGTGATAACCTCGGCTTCATGGGGCCGTTTAGCCGGAGTGAGTTGCTCTTGAGGGTTAGACTTCAATTGAATCGCGTGCACCGCCGATGACATTGGCAGGCTGTATATCATGTGGATCACGCGGAACGAATGTGAATCTTGTGTCAAGGCTATTGCTTTGGTTGGGTTGTCTTTTCGGACATACTATTGTAGCTGGCCATCTTGTACCAATTTACCGTCGTACAAGGTGAATGACAGTGCTTTGAATTTCTTGGGTAGCACTGCCTTTGCAATCCGTCGTACAAAAGGATCGTGTTGATCGTCATCCGAGCTGTTTCTTCTTCGCTTACGCCTTGCACGGGGACTCTCTTCAGAAGAACTGGAAATTTCAGATCGTCCTTTCTTCTTGGGCTCCGAGGATAATGAGTCAGAGTTGCTATCAGTATCTTGTTCTCGGGCTCGAGATCGTCGACCAGCTGCCCTCACGGGTCATTCCGGGCCTTGGTATGCAACTTGTTTGGACTTCGCCATCTCCAAGGCCAAATCCTGACGGAGACGCTCGTTCTCTGCGATCATGTTCTCCAATCTTTGTTCGTTTTGCTTTGCTTGTTCCAGGATCGCTTGTATTGCTTTGTGCTCCGAAGTCGAGAGTGAAGCAAAATTCAAGGCACGTCTTGCGGTGATAGTCTCTGTTCCAAGCATGTTTGTTAGAGTGGTTTCATCTTGCGGTATAGGGTTGACAGTGACTGTCGGAGGATCTTTCGTCACGCTCGCCATGGATGTGCTTGAGTATTCCCACAGACGGCGCCAATTATGGAGAAGTGGTTTGAAAATACTCTTCTGATCCTGGGAAACGCTCGTGATCCTCTTCTAGTCACCTGAAAAGGAATAAACATTCCGGTCGGGGGTGCCAGAATTAGCACTCCGACGGACAAGTCAGTCTCAACGCTCAAGAATGCTTGTATTCTAAGTTTAGCACAACAATTCTCATATACCTCCTTCTGGCTGATGTTTCTTCTATTTATATCTTTTCTTCTTTGTGTCTCGGGATTAGATCCATTTCCCACCTCATATTCGGCACATTTTATAATAGACTGATCTTCACTCGGCCCCTTGCTTAATCGGTTATTTGGCCGAGTAGGGTTGGATTTGAGCTTTCAAGCCAATTGCCGAGTGCTTCGAATCTCAGCTCTCCCAAATTCGACTATCTGGAATCTCTACGACTCCCAATTCTCGGCCCCCACAATCATTAACAGATTTACAAAAGTATTCCATATGCAAATATACATTCAACATTCCTAGTATATGAATCTATAGCATGTGGTGTAACAAGTCAATTACAAATAAATGCCCTCAAGGGTTACAAATTCCATGACTTAAGCCCGGTTATACAAAAGTGGTTTTCAAACCCATACACATAACGCCCTTGGCTTGCCAAAAATAATTACACTAAAAGATAAGAGCCTTGTGCTCTCAAAACAAACCTCCATACCTCTAACTTGGCAGGATCACCACATCATTTCCTGTACAAAATCCCAAAGGGATGAGCACAAAAGCCAGTAGAAAACGTTAACAAAGTATATATATTATATACAATCTCATGGGATGAATGCACTAGCCATGCCAAGTTCAAAAACATATATCTTTATCCTTTGAAAACATTTGTGCACAATGCAATCTTGAGAATTCAACGATTTAACAATCTTGAGAACCCAAATTGATCACTCAAAACATGATAAAATATTTAAAACATGAATAATCTTGCAAAAAATTGTATATATAACTCTAAGATTATCCCTCCCTCAAGCTTTGGAGATGAAGAGGAAGAAACCCTACAAATCAAAGTCGACAAAAACACGATCTAATCAGTTATAAACCACTACAAGAATTTTCACTTTTGCCAACTAAATTTTTAGTCACCAAAAGTTAATTTTTAGTCGTCGAATGGTTTTAGCGACTAAATTATTTGGTGGCAAAAGTAGTTGCCAAAAAATTGTCGATAAAGGTAATTAGCGACTAAAATCATTTTAGTCGCCAAATGTATACAATTCCCGACTAAAGTTTTAGTCGCCAAAAAGTTGGACATTAAATTAAATTAAACCCTTTTCGGCGACCAAACTTTTAGTCGCCTAAAGTCGCACATTTTTAGCTACTAAAATTTTAGTCGGCAAAGAGTTCTTTTGGCTACTAAAAATTTAGTCGCCGAAAGTCCCACATCTTTGGCTACTAAATTTTTAGTCAGCAAAGAGTTCCTCTTTTGGCTACTAAATATTTGGTCACCTAAAGTTCTACATTTTTTGCTACTAAAATTTTAGTCGGCAAAAGTGTTTTTATCCTTAGTTTTTTGTTTTTAGCTACGAAATATTTTAGTCACCAAATGTTTGATTTTCTTTTGGCTACTAAAATTTTAGTCGCCAAATGTCTTTTCCCAATTTCTTTTTAGCTACAAATTGTTTAGTCGCCAAAAACATGATATTATGTTTTATCGGAAAATTATAATTTTTCCACAACCTGTCTATATTCAATGTAACCTGTAATATGTATATAAACAAAATGATACATACTATCAATTATTCCACAGTTTGCATCCATATACCAAAAATAAATAACTTCAAATGTCAAAGTCCATACAAATCAACTATTGTCCAAACTAAAATAATAATTCCATACAAAATATATCATACAAAAATCAAAGCCCTCTGTATAAAAAAAATACATTTACTACCAAGCGAAATTACCATTTGGCATGGTACAAATTATCATCATAATCTGTATGATGACAAAAGGTGATATATGTACAATGACAAAAATTTTCTATAGACCATGACAAAATGTCCTATATGTATGCCGACAAATGGTATATATGTACCACGACAGAAGGTAATCTATGTGCCACGACAGTCATTATTTGTTGATTGCCAAAAGTTTTTTGTATCAGTAATAATGAACTACACAAAAGCTAAGAATGACAAAAGTATTATATTAGTTGTACACAAAAGGAAAAATTCTTCTCCATACACCAATATGGATTATCCACAAGTTCATGCAACAAAGCCATCTACAAAGAAAAACAAAAAACGAAACATTAGAATTAGTTACAAAATATCAATTCAGTCAGCCATCTAGAACATGTTCTAACATGCATTTAAGGTAGAACAATCGAGAAATGTCTTTTTGGAAATAAAAGAATGTATATATATATATATATATGTATCATGCAATATTTATTCCAACCAAGAGCACAAACAATGTAATATGTAATTTCTTCGTCCTATAAATATATAAAGGCAATTATTAGAATATGTAGGTGTTATTTTCATAAAGTTGTCACTTTTTAAACCAAGTGTTGTGAGTTTTTTGACTAGTGTAAGGCGTATTCAGGGGCTGTTATGAATTTTCACCCTCGGAAAGCTCTTTCTCGAGTAAGTTTAGGGCGTATTCGGCTTTAACTCCCAACCTATTTGTCATGGGGAAGCTATCCGTGTGAGCCACACGGTCGTTTGGGGGCTGTTTTGAATTTTCACCCCCGAAACGCCCTTTTTCGACTAAGTTTAGGGCGTATTCGGCTCTAACTCCAAACCTACGAGTCCGGATTACATTCTGTGCACAAGTCCTATTTGTCACGGGGGAATTGTCCATGTAAGTCACACAGTGGTTCAGGGCTGTTTAGAATTTTCGCCACCGAAACGCCCTTTTTCGACTAAGTTTATGGCGTATTTGGCTCTAACTCCCAACCTACGAGTCCAAATTATGTTCCGTCAGTTCTCACAAGTTCTATTTGTCATGGCGAAGCTATCTGTGCGAGCCACACGGTTGTTTGGGGGCAGTTTAGAATTTTTGCCCCTGAAACGCCCTTTTTTGATTAAGTTTAGGGCGTATTCAGCTCTAACTCCCAACCTACAGGTCCGGATTACATTCCGTTAGTTGTCACAAATCCTATTTGTCATGGGGGAACTGTCCGTGTGAGCCACACAGTGGTTCGAGGGCTGTTTTGAATTTTCGCCCCCGAAACGCCATTTTTCTACTAAGTTTAGGGCGCATTCGGCTCTAACTCCCAACCTACGGGTCCAAATTACGTTCCGTCAGTTCTCACAAGTCCTATTTGTCATGGGGAAGCTATCCGTGAGAGTCACACGGTCGTTCGGAGGCTGTTTTGAATTTTCGCCCTCGAAAAGCTCTTTTTCGAGTAAGTTTAATATTCTTTGTATTTGTTGAATTTTTTTAGAAAAAGTTTCACAAATATTATCTTTTTTAAGAATGTTTAGATAAAGTGTATCTAAAAAATAAATATTTATAAAATTCACTAAAATATATATATATATATATAATCAATTTGTATTACAGGCCAAAAAAAAAAAAAACTCAACCAAATGGCCAACGGTTAAAAAAAGAGGGCATCAAGATGATAAGAGTGGTTAAAAAAAATAAAATCAAATAAATAAATAAATTATTTATAAGATAAGCGAAAATATCTATATATACAATAATGCCATATGTAAACTATAAAAGTGTACAAACAAACTCCTTAATTATAAAAATGTATCAATTGAATCCCCTAATAGAAGGAGTCAAAGTGAAACATATCAATAGTTTAGGGGATTTATTTATATATTTTTATAGTTTAGGGGCAAAGGTATACTTCTCAATAATTTAAGAGATCTATTTATATGTTTGTATAATTTTTAAGGAATCAAAATAATATTTTTTTTTTAGTTTAAGAGATCTGTATGTAAATACTTTCTTTAAAAAAAAAAGTCAAAGATTATTGCGTATATATATATATATATATGTATAAAACTTACCCTAAACAAGTCTGCATAAATATGACCCACAATTCTCTAATATTCAGCCACGCTTGGAAGTGTTGATTTCAGTGGAAAAGTTAAAAAAAGTATTAGAAAGTTCAAAAAATTTATGTGTTTGATTATGTATTTGGTTCTTTGTGAGCGTAGCATTACTGTTATTTTTTTGTACCTTAAATTTTAGTCAAAAAGTTACTAAAAAAATCGTTTCCCAAATGGGCGTTACATAAGCATGACTCTTCTAAAGGTTTAATCCTAAGGAGAGATAATAAGTTCAATTCTCCCTAAAGGGAGTTGAATTAGGAGGAAAACACAAAAATGGGAAGATGAACTCTTATAAATGTCAATCAACCTAATAAAATTATCTTACGATAGAAACTCCTATATAAAAGAAAACAAGTGTAACAAAATAAAGAATAAATTATACTGACCTTTTTTAGATTAAAAAAAAAATCTACAAATTTAACATAATTATATTGAGGGCTTGTTTTAATAAGTTAAACCAAATGAAACTAATGCAAAAATTAGAGTGAATAAGAAGGAATCTTTAACTTTTTTTTTTTATATGAGTTGAAATTCTTTTAAGTTTTTGACTTTTTGAATGACTTTGACAATTGTTTTTAGTAAAATAGCCCGTTGTCAAGCGGATTCTAACTTCTAAGTATATTTTTTAAAACAAATTATTTATTTTTAAATAAATAAATATGATAAGAATAAAATCAACTATTTAAACCACTGGAATAAGATTTGTGATGAGCTCTGTGGGCTTAATTGCACGTTCAATCCACATGAAAATGGATTCCACAGAAACATATTTCATGTGAATTGTTGAAAATCAAGCCACGTTTTCATCAGATGCCATATGCATCAAGCCCTTTTCTTTATTTCATATGCTTTCGGTGATTATTTAATTCATATGCTTTATTTAATTCATATGCTTTCGGTGAGTGTATGCTGATATAGATATAATATATATTAATGTATAGTTAAATATGTAGTGGCCTCGTGGCCTGCTTGTTTGTGTTTTTGGCCTCGTGGCCTCGTGGCCTCCATCTGATCATATTGTATAAACCTCCTATATAATGGAGTAGCATTGTAAGGCTTAAGACATTGAAATAAAAAGTCTATGTTTAGTCTTTCAATCACTCTCTCTCTCTCTCAATATTAATATTTCTCATGGTATCAGAGCAGGTGTAATCCTGTCTCGTCATTTTCGCCTCTTCAGTCAATATTCGAATTTTTCTCTTCTACTCAAATATATCCTTCTATTGCATGACTAAATACGGTCCAGCTTTCGGAATGACTATCAACTCATCCTCCTCTTCTTCTGATATTATCATCTCATCATCTTCATCCTCTCATCAAATGGAAACCTCTCATCTTCCGATCACTGCCCATAAACTGAATGGGCAAAATTATTTGCAATGGTCTCAATCCATGTTAATGTTTATACGGGGAAAGGAGAAAGATGACTACATCACCGGAGCCTCGGCGCTACCAGAAACCACAGCATCAACCTACAAAAGGTGGATAGCTGAAAATAATATGGTCATGTCGTGGCTCGTCAACTCTATGACCACTGACATTGGCGAAAATTTTCTGTCATTTGATACTGCCAAAGAGATCTGGGACATGGCAAAAGAAACGTTTTCAGACAAGGAAAACACATCTGAAATCATCCAGCTTGAAAGCTCCCTCCACAATTTACGTCAAGACAATCTTACGGTAACTGAATATTTCAATACCCTTACTCGTCTATGGCGTCAACTTGATACGTTTGAGGTTCATAACTGGCAGTGTGTTACTGATGGTCTGTTATATAAAAAGATTGTCGAAGGGAAGCGTGTGTTTAAATTCTTGTTAGGATTGAACACAAATCTTGATGAAATCAGAGGAAGAATTATGGGAGTAAAACCGCTCCCTAACCTTAGAGAGGCATTCTCTGAAGTCCGTCGCGAAGAAAGTCGGAAAAAACTCATGATGGGATCTCATCAACAACTGAATATGGCAGAAAGCTCGGCTCTTAAGACTCAATTCGCTCCTATCGACAACCGTCAGAAAAATAAAGGAGGTAGGCCTTGGTGTGATCATTGCAGAAAGCCGGGTCACTCGAGAGAAACTTGCTGGAAGATTCATGGAAAGCCAGTAGATTGGAAACCACGTCAGCCTCTTGAGAAAGAAGGACGAGGTAATCATGTAGGTACAAATGAACCATCACCACAACCTGAAGCAAGCCCTTTCACCAAGGAGCAAATGGAGATGCTCCAGAAACTACTACAGTCACAATCTGGTTCGTCTTCCAACCACATCATAGGATCCGGAACCTTGGCTCACAAAGGTAATTCTTTGAATGCCTTTACTGTTAGTAAGAAACGTAAAAAACCTTGGATTGTGGACTCAGGAGCATCTGATCATATGACGGGAGATGCAACGATTTTTGATACATATAACTCATGTCAAAATAATTTAACGGTCCGAATAGCAGATGGTTCACTATCAAAGGTTGCCGGTACAGGTTCAGTTGTGCTGTCTAGGAATCTTATTCTCAACTCTGTTCTCCTTGTTCCTGACTTGAACTGTAATTTATTGTCAATTAGTAAACTCACTAAGGAAAAGAGGTGTGTTACTAATTTTTTCTCCACTCATTGTGAATTTCAGGATTTGGATTCGGGGAAGATGATTGGCAATGCTGAGGAATGCTCTGGACTCTACATCCTTAAGGAACGCCACTATCCACAAGAACAACCTCAAACGGCAATTTGTGGTAGTTCTTTTTCGGTTTCGTGTCAAAATAACGATAGAGCAATTATGTTGTGGCACTATCGCTTAGGTCATCCTAATGTTATGTATCTCAAGCATTTATTTCCTTCATTATTTAATAAAAATCCAAAACCTTTTGATTGTGAAATCTGTCAATTTTCTAAGCATGTACGGTCCCATTTTCCCATTCAATCCTATAAAGCGTCTCGTCCATTCTCACTAATTCATAGTGATATCTGGGGTCCATCCAGAATAAAAAATGTAACTGGTACTAGGTGGTTTGTCACATTCATAGATGATCACACTAGATTAACCTGGGTCTTCCTCATGAAAGACAAATCTGAAACGAGCCAAATCTTCAAAAATTTTCAAATTATGATTCAGACACAATTCCAGTCAAAAATCCAAATTCTAAAGTCTGATAACGCTCGGGACTATTTCAACTCAATTCTAGGAGATTTTTTAGCAGACAAAGGGATAGTTCACTTAAGTTCATGTGTTGACACCCCACAACAAAACGGCATCGCTGAACGGAAAAATCGGCATTTGTTAGATGTTGCTAGATCACTCATGTTTTCCACAAATGTTCCACAATTCTTCTGGGGGGAAGCTGTTCTTACAGCTGCCTATCTTATCAATAGGATGCCATCTAAGGTACTACAATTCCAAACTCCTTGTCAACTTCTCCTAAAATCCTTTCCCACTACTCGCCTCATCTCCACCATCCCACCCAAAATTTTCGGGTGTTCTGTCTTTGTTCATGTCCATCAACAGTATCGAGGTAAACTTGATCCCCGGTCGCTCAAGTGTGTCTTCATTGGGTATTCGTCACATCAGAAAGGGTATAAGTGTTACTCTCCGGTCACTAGGAAATTCTACACTTCCATGGATGTCACATTTTTTGAAACCCAGTCTTACTACCCTAAAATTGATATTCAGGGGGAGACTCCAACCCAGGAATATCAATTTTGGACCCCTGAGTCATTTAGTGAGCCATCCATCACCACCAAAAATCCCACACCTCCTGAGTCATTGAATCCATCTGTACCTGCCGAAAATTCCGAGTTCATTGTTGCCTTGCGGGATAATGAACACATCCAAGAGGAAATGGAGGAAGGAGCACTTTCTCAACAATCCCATGAGGCTGAACCGGGTTCTAATCCAAGCAACATTCCAGGTAACAATCTTCTTACCACAGATAGTACTGTTGATTCTGAGTTCGAAAACAGTATTCTTAATATGCCCATAGCTTGGAGAAAAGGAGTTAGATCATGTACTCAGCATCCCATTGGGAACTTTATTTCTTATGATAATCTATCACCTTCGTTCCGTGCCTTCACTTCTAGCATCACGGAGATACACATTCCTCGGAATATTCAGGAAGCCTTCAAGTCTCCTCAGTGGAAGGCAGCAGTCATTGAGGAAGTTCGGGCTCTGGAAACGAATGGTACTTGGGAAATTACTGATCTTCCAAGAGGTAAGAAACCCGTTGGATGTAAATGGATTTTCACAGTAAAACACAAGGCAGATGGTAATGTGGAACGTTATAAAGCTCGGTTGGTTGCCAAAGGATTCTCCCAATCCTATGGCATTGACTATCAAGAAACCTTTGCTCCGGTTGCCAAGCTCAACACTGTTCGTGTACTTTTATCCTTGGCAGCTAATCTCGATTGGTCACTTCACCAACTTGATGTAAAAAATGCCTTCCTCAATGGTGACTTAGCGGAAGAAGTTTACATGGACATTCCGGCTGGACTTGAGACGACATCAAATTTCAACAAAGTTTGCAGACTCCGAAAATCCTTGTATGGTCTCAAACAATCTCCCAGGGCCTGGTTTGAACGGTTCACTAAGACAGTAAAAGGGTACGGTTTTGTTCAATGTCAATCCGATCATACATTATTTGTGAAGCACTCCCTAGGAGGGAAATTGGCAATTATCATTGTTTATGTGGATGACATAATTCTAACAGGTGATCATGAAGAGGAAATTGGCTTACTTAAAACATTCCTAACAAAGGAATTTGAGATTAAAGATCTTGGAAATCTTAAGTACTTTCTTGGAATGGAAATTGCTAGGTCAAAGAAAGGTATAGTCGTCTCACAACGTAAATACGTTCTAGACTTACTGAATGAAACAGGGATGCTAGGATGCAAGCCGGCAGAAACTCCTATGGACACAACTATCAAATTGGAAGAAAGTGACGGTAGTGCACCAAGTGATAAAGGGAGATATCAACGTCTTGTGGGAAAACTCATTTATCTTTCTCATACAAGGCCAGACATCGGCTTCTCTGTTAGTGTGGTCAGTCAATTCATGAACAATCCTACCGACAAACACATGACTGCTGTGACCAGAATATTGAGGTACCTAAAAAAGACACCGGGAAAGGGTCTCTTCTTCCAAAGAACAACAAATAGAAAAATTGAGATTTTTTCAGACGCAGATTGGGCAGGTTCAGTAACTGATCGGAGATCAACCTCTGGCTATTGTTCATTTGTTTGGGGGAACGCGGTTACATGGCGAAGCAAGAAACAGTCAGTGGTCGCCCGTAGTAGTGCTGAGGCAGAATTTCGTGCTATGGCCCTAGGTATCTGTGAGGGAATCTGGTTGAACAGACTGTTAGAAGAATTACGAGTTCCATCTGAGCATCCCATGGTTTTATACTGCGACAACCAAGCCGCCATCAGTATCGCTAAGAATCCTGTTCATCATGATCGCACTAAGCACGTGGAGATAGATCGACACTTTATCAAGGAAAAGATTGAAGAGGGAGTTTTTCAAGTCAGCTACACTCCAACAAACTGTCAAAAAGCTGACATTCTCACCAAAGCTCTTGCTCAAGTTAACTTCGAAGATCTGACGGACAAATTGGGCATGATTAACATCTACAACGTTGCTTGAGGGGGAGTGTTGAAAATCAAGCCACGTTTTCATCAGATGCCATATGCATCAAGCCCTTTTCTTTATTTCATATGCTTTCGGTGATTATTTAATTCATATGCTTTATTTAATTCATATGCTTTCGGTGAGTGTATGCTGATATAGATATAATATATATTAATGTATAGTTAAATATGTAGTGGCCTCGTGGCCTGCTTGTTTGTGTTTTTGGCCTCGTGGCCTCGTGGCCTCCATCTGATCATATTGTATAAACCTCCTATATAATGGAGTAGCATTGTAAGGCTTAAGACATTGAAATAAAAAGTCTATGTTTAGTCTTTCAATCACTCTCTCTCTCTCTCAATATTAATATTTCTCATGAATATAAATGATTTTTTTAATAGGAAATATAAAAAATAAAAATAAAAAGTTTGTTTAACCTTTATCCCATAAATTATTATTATTATTATTATTATTATTATTATTATTATTATTATTATTATTGTTGTTGTTGTTGTTGTTGTTGTTGTTGTTGTTATTATTGTTATTATTATTATTTTCACCCTTAAGTTATCACTTTCATTTATTTATTTATTAGAATTTTTTATTTCAACTTAATTATGTGGTACAATTGAAGACAACTACCTAAATTAATAACTTTCAAAGCTTAATTTTATGAACAAAAAAGTCCTTGTAAAATTTGAACAATACTTGAATGTTAGTAGGGAAAGGGGGAGGACTATAGGACTTGGTAAAATTCAAATCTAAGGATTCATACTTCCCAGTTAATGAGGATGAGGTAAATTACATTTCACTTTAATTTTCGTAATTTCAATTAGAACTATTTAAACCTCATACTTTCAATTTTAGTGCAATGTGATAAGTTCATTATGTGTTGTTAACATTTTTGAAAGGGAAAATATCACATAAGGGTGCAACTTGGGCGGGCTCAACCCAACCAACCTGAATCTAGCCCGAATTTTTTTAGGGCTTTGAGAAGATATTTTCAAATTCGGTACAGGTTTGGGTAAAAATTCAAAAGCCTGAATTAAATTTGGACGAGCTTGGGCAAAGACATCAAACAACCCGAGCAACCCAAAACTCGAATTATACATATATAGATATATAAAAATATTAAATATACATATAAATTATGTAGCGATCCCGATTTTGACCCGATCAACTTCGGGGGTCGAGCTGCCTGGTCAGCTCACCGAAAGCAAAAATGCAAAATGCATTCGAAATTGCTTACGGGAAAGTGTATTTCACGCTCAAGTGACCTTGTTATATCGGTCCGTAAATTAGGATTTCAGATCACTTTTTGCAACCCCCTCTCTCTCTAAAACTCCCCAAATTTCCAGGTCTAGAGCTTCTCTCTCTAGAAGTCATCTTCTCTCGTTGATTTCTCCAAATCCATTGGGATTTAGGCCTAAGTTCTTCACCAAAGTAGGTTATCACCTCGAGGGCTTCATTGTGTGTGGTGGAGATCGAGTTTCGACACCATAGATTTTGGGATTTCATCTCAGATTTTCTTCAAAACTTGAGGTAGGGATTTTCTACACTCTAATATTATTTTTAGCTTAGTTATTTGCTATTGTATATAGATGATGAGATTTGGTTGTGGTTTGGATAAATCTACGATTTGAGTATGAAATTAAAAGAGGGATTTTGATGAATATGAGGTAAACGAGTATGAGACTTGAATAGAAGATCATGTTGTGCCAAAATAGTTGATTCTAGTGTTTGGGTTGATATTTGGTGAAAGGGAAATTCTGCCCGAATTTTGATTAAATTATTATTTTGCATAAATAATTAGGATTAACATTGAAAACGTGAAATTAGAAGGTTGTGATTATAAATGGTGATATTGGATGTGTATTATCTTACCTATGGAAGTTTTGAATAAACTATTTAGTTTGATATTGAACATCTCTTTAGAAATAATTGCACTGGGCTATCAGTGGAGGATAATTATGATTGTTGTAGAAATTACATGAAGATTAGGTGATTTAATGCTAATCCATTGTTGGTGTCATTGAATATGACCATGTTATAGATACATTGTATATGTATGTTTATTGGGAGGAGAAAGGGGGTGTACTCCATATGTGATTATGTTTATAAATTCATTGCATATGTATATTTGTTTGGGATGAGAAAGTGGATGGACTCCATTTAAAGCAAGTTGGCCGGAGTGTCTTGGGTGGAAGACCCAAAATTTTATATATAAATGGGTGCTGATTCCTTCGGACGAAATATTCGTAAAATGGCAGGTTTGAAGTGTTTATCTGAGTTATGCATAATTGGAAAATCATTGAGTTGTAGTCTCATTTTGATTGTTGAAAGATAACGAATTTAACTCATGAATTGAGTAGCATTTATGAACTGGAAATGAAATTAAAGAAAAATGGAATAAGGTTGGTCTTGGTGGCATATGGATATGTAGCTCTTATGGATGTTTCAGCATCGGTATTGTTTATGTACGTGGTATTTATACCTTTGCTAAACCTCATAAATTGTGTTAGATTATTTCCACTGGGCTGTTGGCTCACCCTATATGGGAATACCATTTTCAGGTACAGGTAAGATGCTTCCTCCAAGGCAATAGCGTGGATGGAGTTTTGGGAAGCAAGAGCTTCTTAATTATGCCTTATGTGTGTATGTTTGTTATTTGTAAAGCCAAGGGCTTAAGATGTAATGAGCGAGACTCAATTTGTATAACTAAGCAATGACTTGGAAATATGTAAGCCTACATGGCATTTAACTGGTTGTTAAACAGTAAACTCTAATACATGAAAGTATATTGTTTCTCATATTTATTCTGCATATGAATTATCTTTATTGTATTATTTTGGGGGCGTGACAAATTATTAGTCATTACATGATATTAAAGTAATTTAGATTATTAAATTATATTGAATATATATTTTATATACAAATAATCTAAAATCTTACTTCTTTTTTTTTATTTTTTATTTTCACCCATAACTTGTCAAGACTACTATAGCTACATCTCACTTACATTATATAAATTATTTGTTTTGATGATATTAATGATTTTCTATAAATAAATAAAAATGTAAATAGAGTTGCTGGTTTGTTACGGTTTGGGTTGGAAACAAAATACATATATAATTAATAACAATTCACGACTAAATATTTTAGTTGCTAATTACTTTTTAATCCCTCCAAAATTTGAAATCTCCCTCCAAATATTTTAGTTTTTTGGCGACTAAAATATTCTTTTGTCGCTAAAAATACACTTTTAGCGACCAAACTTTTGGTTGCCAAAGATAAAAAATAAATTTTTTTTTTTCTTTTCATTTGGCTACTAAACAATTTTAGTAGCTAAAACTAACTATACGGCTATTAAAATATTCTTTTGTCGCTGAAAATATACTTTTGGCGACCAAACTTTTGGTCGCCAAGGATTAAAATATTTTTTTTTCTTTTCATTTGGCTACTAAACAATTTTAGTAGCTAAAACTAACTATACGGCTACTAAAAATTTTTTTGTCGCTGAAAATATACTTTTGGCGACCAAACTTTTGGTCGCCAAAGATAAAAAATATTTTTTTTTCTTTCATTTGGTTACTAAATAATTTTAGTAGCTAAAACTAACTATACGGCTACAAAAAAAAATTTTGTCGCTGAAAATATATTTTTGGTGACCAAACTTTTGGTCGCCAAAGATAAAAAAATAATTTTTTTCATTTCATTTGGCTACTAAACAATTTTAGTAGCCAAAACTAGCTATACGGCTACTAAAATTTTTTTTAGTCGCCAATTGTAATATTTTTAGTGACTAAATTTTTTTTTAGTCACCAATAATCAATATTCCCCGACTAAAAAAAATTAGTAGCTAAATATTTGACTTTTGCCGACTAATATTATTTTTAGTCGCTAATTCCACAACTTTTGGCGACTAAATTTTTTTTAGTCGCCAAAAGTGCATTTTGTTGTAGTGAACGTAGCCCTCGCCGCCCTTTTCGATTTGGTGTAAAAAGTCCTCTCAAATTCTTGGTAGATCTTGATAAATCTTAGAGAGAATATTGAATTTGGTGAGTTTGTAAAGAGAAGTGAGAGCAAATATGAATACAGAGAGAAAGTGCTGAAAAAGTGGTCAAAACATCTCTTGGGTGTCAGTTTTGAGGAAAAGAGCACAAAAATGGAGACAGACACGCCGAAATCCGCCCCGAGCGGTTTGAATTCCGCACGAGCGAAAATTTTTCCCTTCACGGGCGAATTGCTCTAGTGAGTTGCCCAGAAAACCACTCAAAATTCGCTCGAATAGGACCTAAAATCCGCTCGAGCAGTTTTCTGCCTAGAAAACTCTGAAAATGTTGAAAAACCCTAAAAGGATCCGCTCGGGCGGTTTTTAATTCCGCACGAGTAGTTTTGCCCAGAAATTCAGAAGGTGATTTCGCAAACCAAGGCAGGTTTCAATGCCTAAAACTCAAAGTATATAACCCGAAAAGTTACGAGAGATTACGTAAGAGTAGAACAAATTTTCAATGATTCAAAGCGATGAACAAAACACCGAAAGTACATACTAATCCACTAGACAATACTGTTCAAGCCCGAAACCCGGGACATCACAACCTTACACTATGTTTGATAACTTATGAGAGAAAATACAAGAAAGGAAAAGATTGTGATTTCTCTACCTCTTATTTGGATAAGAGAGAAGAGAAAAAATATATATATTTATATTGTTCGATTAAAATTATATAAAAGAAATGAAATGATGTATAATATTATATTACTAAATTAACTTTTTATAGGTGTTAATCTTCTTATTTATTATATATCTAAAAGGGTAATTTTGGTATTATAACAAAATAGTATTTAGTTGGTTTCATTTCTCCCTCAATCTCTTCACTTTTGAAAGAGTTCAAAATAGGAGTAAGGAGAGAAATAAGTTTATCTCCATTTTTTCCCTTTTCACTTCATTTCTCTTTGTTTTACTTATTCAAACAAGTGATACGCATCAAGAGAAATGCATTTCATTTTATTTTCCCCCCTTCCCAAATCACTCAATCCAAACGAAAAATTATTTCTTGGTCCAGGGGCATCACGTAGCTATGTCTTTGGCTAATCACAAACCACCATATCCCCATATGTTCCCCAATCACTCAACACAAAATAGTGGACTACATCCCCTCCATCAATCACAATACACTTGAATCCCCACGTGACCATGCACCAATACCACCAAATAACTTCTGCAATCCAAACAGGCTGTTAGTGTTTGTTAATTTCAAGAGCAAATAAATGTTTTAATAATATAGTTAATAGTTGTAGTAAATGAGTATGAAAACAAAAATAAAATTGATAGCCCACCCCATTATCTCTTTTCTCCTGTGTCTCTACCCCATGTTAGCCAAAAATATATCATAAAGTTTTTATTTTATCAATTTAAACTCTAAAATTTTGATTTGTTTTCAATTTAAATCATTTGCTTATTTTCATAAAGTAAAATTGATGGAAAAATAAATATTTTGGTTATTAAACTCAATGAAAAAATGTATTTTAAACATTTTATGTATATCTACATTGAATTTAATGATTGAAATATTATTTTTCTGTTAATTTTACTTAATAAAAATAGAAAAATGATTTAGATTTGAAAACAAATTAAAAGATTAGAGTTTAAATTGACAAAATTGAAAACTCAGGATTTATTTTGTTAATTTTTTTTTTGTTTGTAATTGTCCCCTTTTTTTCTTTGGTATTTTTTTTACCTTTTAATTTTTTTAATCAATGCTTTAAAAAATTATTTAAAAACTTACTTCGAAAATATCTTTTTAATTAATAATAAATAATTTAGTGACTTTTTAAGTTGTTTGATTTTTTAAGTCAGATTATTATTATTATTATTATTATTATTATTTTAATGTTCAAACGACCTCTAACACCATTGGAGTGTAAAAAACTAAGATAATTAGTGAAAAATTCGAACTTAAAAAAATAAGAGATAATTAGTGAAGAATTCAAACTTGTGAAACCATAAAAAAATAAGAGATAATTAGTGAAGAATTCAAACTTGTGAAACCATATGTTACTTGGTCAAGTAATAATCTATTTTGATAATAAGGAGGCCCTGAAAAGTTGTTGGTGCCCTAGAAAATTGTTGAAAGGTCCTCGACGATTGACAGACGATAGCCGGCGACAGTGGCTAGGGTATAAATAAATGGTGTTGATTATAGGGCCTTTTGGGAAGCTAAAAAAAAAATCAATTTTTAATTTTTTACTTATTTTGAGTCACATTAACTCTTACATTTTTTACGCACAAAAAGACAAAATAAACTAAAAAAAGTAAAAAAACTAACTTTTTATCTTTCCAAAATACCACTATATAAATGAATATATAGATAACATGTATATAATAAATAACATTTAAATGGATAGGTGGATAAATAGGCGATAAGTATACACTTAAGTGACATTCAAATAAATAAATTAACGAGAAAGAGTATGGTACACACCACTTAAAAGATGTGTACCATATGCACCTGATAATTATAGAAGAAAATTACATAATTTTATATTTTCTAAATGATAACTAAAATATATATATATATATCATAACCAAACATAAAAAAATCATTAAAATTTCAAAATAATGTAATAATTAAAGAAGAAAATAACGTAATTAAAAATATATATGATATAAGAATAAGATGCGTATAATAAAATTCTCTTAAACAAATGGAAAAAGATTGGTAGCTCGAAAAATGGCTCGAAAAAGAAGAGAGGGGAAGAGGAGGAGAGAGGGAGAAAGAGAGAGGAGAGGTCATCGCAGCTCCCCGCCGTTGTCGCAGCTCCCCTCCAGTCCTTCTTCTTCCTCCTCCATCGTAGCCCCGCCGCAGCTCGTCGCAGCCCCGCGCAGCCCCGCCTCCTCCTCCAGCCCGATTTTTATGGCCCCCTCCCCTCCACTTCTCCTTCTTCCTCCTCCTTCCCCCTCCTCCCGATCTGCAAACCCACCCTTCTTCTTCTCCACCCTTCTTCTTCTTCTTCTCCCTTCTTTTTCTTCTTCCTTTTGCAACAAAAACACAAGAAAAAAGAAAAAAAAAAAAAAAAAAGGACACCAAAACGACGTCGTTTTCGTGTCGAGCCAAATTCGAGCCACCGAGTTTTGAGGTACGTAGCGGGGTCGTAAACAAATATGTAAACTTTTGACAGATTGATATCTTTCTGTACAAGTCAATGTCCTTTAAACAAAAAAGCGTATTTACTTAAAATTTTCAAAAATGAATCTCATGATGCATTCAATCAAATAGCTAAGATGCAGATGAGTGCGTCGCTACTGCACACGTTAGGGACTTGTTGGAACTTTCGCAAGCCAAGGAAGGCTCCTTGACGTCACCATCTGGGCAGGGAACAAGAAACCATCTGATTTGGGTTAATGCAGTGATATTGAGAGACATCATCATGAATATTTTGGGCCTATTCTTATTCTTCTCTTTTTCTTTAAAAAAAAATAATAAATAAAAACAATAAAAAGCGTTGAAAACACCTAATTGTTTTCATATTCTCTATGCCAAATAATTTTTTTTTGCTAAAAAGTGAATTGTTTTATCTATATCATTCTGTTTTTTTTTTTTTTTTTCCTTCCTTCTGATGACGTTGTGCTGGGAAAAAATTATAAGAATGTCAAGAATATCTGTAACTTAACAGTCTTAATCCCCAATCACTTAAAATTGACTACACAAATCTTATTTTGTCATCTTCAAATTTTTGAAATTTTATTTTACTTTCAGCTCACCATCAAGTTGTACAAAACAAGCAAAACACCATCATCATGCGTGAAGCCTAATATTTTTTTCACAGAATTAAGAAAAAAGACTAAATTACAATGCTAATTTGAGAGAAATCTAACTCATAATGAGTATCAAGAAAGCCATCACAAACAAGAAAATGATCAAGTCTCATGCAAAAAGCACCGACAAAATGCAATTGTGCAAATTAAACGTGTTTCTCCTAACTGTTTTTGTGAAAGCAAAAGGTATATTTGCAGCATCCAAAATTTACAAGTTTGTTGGTTGAGTTTCTCTCCATCCCCCACATTCGTCAAGGTTGGGGGGCTTATGGGTACGGGTAAAAAAGGATATCTGTTGTCAGATAATAGCTCATCCTCAAGTTTTAAACTAATCAATAAGATCATTTCTGTTCTCGTTTTTTCTTTCTTCGTTTTTCTAGTGTGCTTGATGTTGAGCTCAAACATACATTTGTAAGTCCTTTAAGTGACCCATTTTTACCATTCGTGACCCTACAAGCAAGACCACACCAATCAAACAGTAGAAACAAAATTGCATATTTTGTTTCTCTTTTAAATAATTTGGTGTAATAATAAGCGCTTCTTAGTATAGTAATTGCAGTTAAAAATTAAGAGTCTTAAGCCAATCTACAATACCTATGGATTGCCTTCGGGGATCTAATCACCAACTGGCCCTAGAGGGAGCATTGCTGGTAACTCCAAATAGTCGAAATCATCCGTTATTCCCACCTGCAATAAGATATAAGAAAGGTATCTAATGGCAAGAATGAAATGGAAATGAGAAACATTCTTTGCAGCTGACTGAAGAAATTGGGTTCTTATATTAGCCTATTCACACTAAAGATTCTGCTATATTAACAGGTTTGATAGGCAATTTGAATATAACAGAAAATCATGGTATTTCTGATATGGTATAGAACCTAAATTATGAGATGCAATGGGATAATCATACAGATGTATCGAAGGCTTAAATATTTCCTTTGTGCCAGTGGAATAGAGAGTTCCAACTTCCGACAAAGAACATAATCCCAAGGTGTATTCCAATCGATATTGTGGGAGCAAAAAAAAGATATACCTAAAATGGCAAACAGAGTACATCCAAGCCCATCCGAGATGGGCCGAATGAAGCCAAAGCCCACTGGACTGAAAGTCATTGCCGAATAGACATGAAAGACAAAATGAGAGTACATTGAGTTAAGGGTACTTGTGCCTAGTGTTTTTAAAGGCTCAAGGCGCACTAAGGAGCTGACGGTCTCTCGGGGCCTAGGCGCAAGGCGAGGCGCGGGTTTTATTGAAGTAAGGTACACAGTCTTAGTAAAAAAATAGATAAATTAACATAGATTAATCATTCATAGTATTAAGACAAAAAAAAATTTTAAAATAAAAAGTAATCAAGACAAATTATAGAATAATTATGCACTAACTTTAATTTATTCATCAATTCTTTCTCTTCACTTTACATGCACTTTAATTATGTAGCAACTTTGTTTAAACTGTACAAATAACACAATATTATTAAACGCAATTTGTTGATTTTTTTTTCATACTAGTTTTTTTATTTTCATATGTTTGAAGCTGGAAACAAATTTCATATTAATTTCATGACAATAAAATTGTGTATAACTTTTAAAATTATTTTCAATAGTTATTTATGTAGTTGTTTTATTTGAATTGAATGTAATTACTTTTAATTGTTTTTTAATTAAATTTTGATATTTAAAAATTTGAATTCATAACATAAATGAAAAGAATTAATAAAATAAGTGAAGCAAGAGAATAAGAGAGATAAGAGAGATAAGAGAGACAAGAAAAAGGGTTAGAAAAATGAAAAATAATTTTAGTGTAATGTAATGTGTGATTAATTAATTATTTGTAATTTTTTTTTCCTAACAGAGAAAGGGAAAAAAAAAAAAAAAACAGACCAACAGTGTAATATAATTTGTAATTTCAGTGTAAAATAATTACAAATAATTTGTATTTTACCAACAATGTAAAATAATTTGTAATTTCAGTGTAATATAAGCCCTATTTGTATTTTTTATTTTTATTTTTTTCAATAGAGACTGAACTGAAATTAATAAGAAGAAAAAGCATAAGAATAAGAAGAAGAGAGAAAGAGAGTTGAAGTCGAAGTTGAAGAAGCAAACCAACAAAAAAAAAAAAACAAAGCAAGTCAAAGAAGAAGCAAACAGCGAAGCAGTGAAGAAGAAGAAGAAGAAGAAAAGAAGAAGAAGAAGAAGAACTGACCTGATGAGCCGAAGTCGACGTCGAGAGAGGAGAGGAGCCCAGTCGAAGTCGAGAGAGGAGCTCAGCTGAAGTCGAAGTCGACAGATTTCTTCTTCGATAGATTAGGGCTTTGAGTGAGTCATACACTGATTTGGGTTGGGTTATGTTGTATTACATGAGTTGTAATCCTATGTTGTTGGAGCCTCTCCCACACAGATCACAACCGTTAGATCAGATTCAAGAAGAAAAAAAAAAAAAACCCCCTTCAGGCTCGCGCCTTGCGCCTCGCTACGCCTGGTCAAAGTCACGTCCAAGGCGCGCGACTCTTCAAATGCGCCTCGCCTAGGTCCCCTTCAGGCGCAATGGGTGCACCTCGCTGCGCCTTGCGCCTAGGTGCGCTTTTCACAACACTGCTTGTGTCGTACGTCAGAGCCGAGTATATCAGGTAAGTCAATATGGTCCCATTAAGTGGGACCAAACTGCCCATTTCTAAAAAGTGTAGTAGGGAGATGGGCCCTAAGAGAATGATGATGAAGGACTAAGTTACATGGAGAAAATATCAAGGAGAATGACTCTATAAAAGGGAGAGGGAGGCTGAAGGAGGAGGGATGTTCTAAAAACTTGTACCTTAAGAAACCAAAAGCAACTAATCTTTCCATAGAAGCCAACTTGCTAGTCGGAGTGCTAATTCCAGCACCACTGACCAGAGTTGTTCTTCTGTTTCAGGTGACGTCTCAAGGATCTCTCGAGGGCTTGTCTGGATCAAAGGAGTATTCCAAAACCACCTCCCCACAAATATTAAAGCTGTGTTTGGATCATGGATTTGGATGGAGATTTAGAAAGCAAAAGAGAAAGGGAAAGGCGAGGGAAATGGAGAAAAAATTAGCTTATATTTCATTGACATTTCCCTCCCCATTTCCTTTCTCTTTCCAAATTCCTATCCAAATCCACGAACGATTCAAGCACAAACTACAGATGTAAGCTCCTTCCACAGATTTCAGCTTGACAGAGCACAATTAGGAGGGATGTCACTTTTGGATAGCAGGGTGCTGGTGGATTTAATTGTGCTCCACAGTTTGTAAGGAAATGCACATGTAAATTAAAAAAATAAGGAAGATACCTCCTTGTACATGTGTTCAAGCTGCTCTTTGGCCTGAGGGAAATTGTTTGAGCACCATTGTCGCACTGTGAAGATGTTGTCTGAGTTTTTGCATATAAGGGCCAAGAAAACAAAGAATAATACAAGTTAATTATTCTTTTCAGGCCAGAAAAAGGAAAGGGAATCAAATGGGTTAAGAGGCAAACCTGTCCATCTGTTAGCTGCTGCATGCGCAACTTCTATAGCTTTCTCTGCGAACATTACAATTAAAAGATCAGTATGTCGTAATGCTCACAAAATTAAGGAATCGCTGAGAAACTAAAGTATGTTCTCATAGGAAAAAGGATGTTGCTCATTAAATAACATAGTTAAAGCATCAAAATATAGACTTCTCTTAACTCATTGATTCAACGGCAGCTGGATCATTGTCTGCATACTGTCCCATTTCATCCTAAAAAATCAAGTAACGGACTATAGTCACAAACATAAAAAAATGATAGGTTATAGCGCTTAAAAATGACAAAGGAAAGGACATGCCCCAACCTTTAACTCATTACACTTCTGTTCAATAGCTTTTAGCTCACCTAAGGCCTCCTCCCGTTCATCCTAGTAAAAGAATAAAAATGTAGATATGACAAAGGCCAAAGAGTTATCATCTTTATAAAATTTAGTTCAAAGCACAGCAACATAACAAAACTTTATGTACTTACAGATTCCTCCCTTCCCTTCTTCAAGGAACCACATTGTTCAACAAGTTCTGCAAGCCTTTTCTTACTGCTTTGAAGATCAGCTTCAAGTTTCCGATACACATTCCTCAGCTGTTAAACAACACATATTAGCATAGGTAATATGAAGATAGGTAGGTAGACTATCAAGAACATAGACACGAAACTACTACATAAAGCTAGGTTGTAGAACATCAACTTTACCTGATTACCAGCACAGCTTGGAAGACTCCAGAAGTATACCTGAAATTTGCAAAGAAAGAAACCATATACATTATCATTATGTACTAAACAGAATGGTGTAGATAAATTTCATAGTATGGAAACTTATTCCAAATGGCAAGACAAAATCACATATGCAAGGCAAAACATATCATGGTCAGCTGTGGAGTTCCAAAAGGAAATTAAATTCTCATTTTTAACTCCATCCACACATGATTTACTCACAGAAGTTCCTATCTTGTCTTTTGAAACAAGGTCATCATCTACTAGACTTTGGACAACATCTTTTACTGATTGGCTAATAACACCTTTCTTGGGGCCCAGCTTCTCAAGTTCCTTGAGCTGAAATCCATCAACAAAACATACATGTCACATGAATCTTGTCACAAAAAAGATCAACCGAGTTCAAACTTGGAACAGGACTACAAGAACAAAATAAAATGCCAAAGAAGGATATAGTATAATACTATAAAAAATTATCCAATAACATGTAAAATGAAAACATATAGAGAATAAGATAAAATAAAATAAAATTTCTTGCTTCTTGTTGGTAAACGCATTGGAATCCTTATGTCAACCTTAGCACACCAAGGAACTATAGCACGTGAATGAGAAGTGCTACAAAACTTATCTTTCCCAGTAAATGTATTTTCTTGGTACAATGGTGGGCTGCCAAGTGTGAGCAAGCAGGTTTGCATCTGAGGCATCCATTTCAATCAAATATGTCAAAGGTAAGGTTTATAGTCTAGTCCATCGTTCCTAGCAGGCGACTACCACTTAGGAATAGCCAATTTTAGCTTCCATTTGAGTGGGCATATTTCTTTTATATTTTCACAATTAAATTACCAACACAGCAAAAAAGCCATTAACATCACCTCCATGGAGGTTGCACATGCCATGTCTAACTACACTAGCAATAGTGCAACTAGGATGATGAGGAGGAGATGGGAAGTAAATGGTATATATTAGCCTCTCATAATTTCGAAAGGTCAACTTCCCATTGCAATACCAAAGAGATACCCCAGCTCACTTCACCTAATAATAGATTCATATAAACATATAACTGGTTGGGAGTAACTAATTATGAACTACGACAAAACATCTGCAGTTACAAATAGAAGTTACTAATTATGAACTACAACAAAAATTTAGATTTGCATGTTTTGCTTGTGTTTGTCACAATTTATGATGGTTCATATAGCAACAAGCTCATGAAACTACTGTTGCTAACAATTATAGTTAAAGCAAGAGACAGGTGATGATGCATATAATTCCTAAGATATTCTGAAATCTGACAATCCATAACCCAATGCAGGTGATAGAAAACAAGGACAAAATTTCAACAAGCAATTCCCACTTCATATTGAAGACCCCATGGACCCCAGCCAAAAGAAATAAAAGGGAGAGCAAAACTTGCTCTAGTGAATGCATTCAGCGTAGCTGATTGCAACAAAAGTTGAATAACAAGAAGCATGCCAATCAGAACTGTTTTGTCAACTAGAATATATAAAGCCCCTCTTCTTGTATCTGATGATAGCCCTTTCACAACAATGATCAGATGGAAAAAGATACCAAATAGCTCCAATTGGAACAAGATGCAGTGGTACAATACTCACAAGAAAGAAGTCCTGCGAATCGTAAAAGATTTGAAGCATCTTTTCACGCTTCTCTTCCAGTGAAAGACCTCTTTTCTTAGACTACGCCACCAATGAAGAAGTAGAAGTTAGATTGTGCAGCATGTATTCTATTAAAATGCAGCAAAATCTGATAGTCAATACAGTAGAAAAGGCTAGTAGAAGCTACGAAAATAATGTTGCCAAGTGGCAAAGTAAACATACAAACTATACAATTCAATAGGGAATGGGAATGACTTCTAAAGAATTGAAATGAGATTTGTTATGGTAGTAAATTATGCATCTGACTACAACAACACCCATTTTTCAAACAGTTGTAGCTAATTTTCAATGACCATGAATAACCACAATGTTTTAGTATCTCATACTTGTCAAATTATTCATTTGCACATCATTGATACAAAACTACCATATTTTATGAACCCAAATTTGCTCTTCAAAACAATTCCCTTCTCATTCTACTTTCATAGCTCACTTCCAAGCAAAAACCATAGTAGACTACACTAGAAGATTCAATTCAAATTGCTAGCCCCTTTTGGCAGCTAACTGATATCCTTTACCCAAACCCATTCCATCCTAAAGCACAAAATTAAAAATGAAACAATAGCCCATAGCAATAAAACTGCATAGCCTAGAAAATTCCCCTACTTAATTCTGACTTTCAGAGTGTTTTTGGATCATGGATTTGGGTAAGGATTTGGAAAGGGAAAGAGAAAGGGAAAGGAAAAGGAAAAAGGTAAGTGAAATGTGAATGAAATATAGCTACATTTTACTCACCTTTCCCCTTTCCCTTGCCTTTTCCCTTTCCCTTTCCAAATCCCTACCCAAATCAATGATCCAAACATCAGTTGAAATTTTCTCCACCAATTCCAATATCAAGCTTGAAATTTCCAATCACAGTACTTCAATTTCAGTACAAACATCTATATATATATATATATATAGATATGGTGAGCTAAATTTCCTTTAAATTAAAGTCATAGAAAGAGAGGAAAGATCAAAATCATAATCTAAATTCGATCATGGCCTAATAAACATTCATACATAAATGCATAAACATGCAAACACAAACACATTTATATGAAAAGAAAGATTCAGAGATGGAAAGTCACAAATCACAATCAGAATGTGTTAATCATCAAACAATGAGCTCTAAACCATATCAAAATCATCAGACGATATAAAACCCTAAAAAATTTGTAATGGATCTAAACAGAAACATCTGTGAATGCATTAATCAAAACAGAAGTGCAAGATATATCGACACGATCGCAATTAGATAGGCGTATGAGCTGATTCAGATCAAAGTTAGGGTTCGAAGAGATTGAATTAATTACCATAGCAACGAGGCTTTTGTTGCGGTTGTCTTGCAGTTGAAAACAAAGAGGCCCAGATTTGAGTGTGGAAAGGATGTGTGTTGAAGAAGAAGAAGACGACTCGCGTAACGTGTGTTCATCATTTTGGCGGGAAATATTTTGTTGTATTTATTCTCCACCTAAAATTAGGAGTAATTATTTGGTGTTTTGAAGTTTCAAGTTGATTTTCTTATTTGAGAGAACATTTGGACCTTGTTTGGAGACTCAATATTTTAGGTAAAAAATTATTATAAATTGTCACATTATTATCTTTAATTTTTTTATACATCTTTTTGTAAAAAATTTAAATATTATTAAAATAACATATTCCAAAACAAGGCCTTAGGATTAGTAGGTTCATTTTATGACTAATTTTGGTAATTCAAATCATTCACTCTTTAGCACTCATTGAGTAGAATATTCATATAAAAAATCAATACGATCAAAATTTGTATTAGAAAAAATGGTAAATTACACTGACACCCTATGAGGTTTCTCTTTAATATAGATCCTCCTCACATTTAAAAAATTGCATTCTCTTCCTTAAGATTTGTAATCTCATTGCAAATTGTCCTAAATTACTGATGTTATGTCCTAAAATTTTCTAAATAATCATCTTATCCTTTTTTCTACCATTTTTTATTCTTATCATCATGATTACATTCTACAATTTTCCATCATTAAATTTTACAGAAATATATTCTTATTGAATGATGATATACAAACATAAATTTTATATACAATTTTCAAACACAGTAACATAACTTAATGGTGACTTCTCACTTTAAAACAAAACACGCATAAATATGATTTATATTTACAACAATATTATTATCACAGCATTTTTATGATTTTTTTGTATTAATTTTTATATATGAATATAATTTTTTATTTTTATTTTCACCATTATATTTAGATTAGATCAATTTAATTTAGATATATTTAAAAAGTATAAAATTTATACAAAAACTTTTAAAAAATTCATTGAATATAACAAAATAAGATAATATATTAAATTTTTGTATTTTTATATTTGGTGAACTTAAAAAAATCACAAAATATTATACTTCTTAAGTATATCTAAATTAGGTGTATCTAAAAAATTAAAAAAAAATTACTTTAAATATTTAAAATATTCAGTAAAAATTTTAAAAAAAAAAGTGAAAAATAAATTTTAAAAAAAACTCAATTTTTGTGTGAGTTAAACCAAAGAAGATAATTGTTATTTCCCTTTAAATAACATGAACAAAATATCTAAATTATTTTATTATTTTATATGATAAAGACTAAGGGGCAAATATGTCATTTTAATTTGATAGGGGGTAACTGTAATTTTTCAAATGTGAGAAGGGGATCTGTATTAAATAGAAACCTCAGAGAGCGTTAGTGTAAATTATCCTAGAAAAAACGAATGACTATTCTTAAAACTATATTTGTCATCCATTTTTTTAAAACAGGTATGATTCAATTTCAAACATATAACTATTGATATCCAATTTTATAACTAAATTTGATAAAATGATTAGAGGTTATTTTCACCAATTTTATCTTTCTTATGATAAAACCTACAAATAACATTTTATTTGATATTTTATGAAATAAATAAAAGAACTAATTAGTTTGTTTAGTTTTAGGATTCACTTTTCAAAAAATTAAAATTTTTGTTTCTTATATTTTTTTTTGTTTTCACTAATTTTTTTTAATATGTTAAGCAAATTTTTTTTTTTAATTTTTAGATACACCTAATATAAATACATTTAAAAAGTATAATATTTGTGAAAAAAATCTTTAAAAAATTCACTAACTACCAAAAATACACAAAAAAAAAGAGAGTACATTTTTCTATTCTTTTGTATTTATTAATTTTTAATTTTTTTTATTTATAAATATCTTACTTTTTAGATACATATAAATAAGATGCATCTAAAAAAATTTTAAAAAAAATACTTAAAATTTTAAAAATATTCACTAAAAACAAAAAAAATACAAGAAAATAAAAAACTTAATTTCCAAAAGATTGAATCCAAAAAATTGAAACTAAACATATTGAATATTTTTAAGAAGGGAAAAATTGCACATATTTTTGGTAATTTAGAGATATACATTTGGCAAAGGATCTCAAGACACCAATAGATGTATTCTCTTTATGGATAGTACTAGTGACTGGCATACGCTATGCGTATGCAATTCAAATAAAACAAAATTAATTACATATTGTGTATCACTCAAGTGATAAGAGTTTTCTTTATCAAATCAAAGGTCTTGAATTCAAGTCTTACTTTCTTCTTTATTTATTTATTTTTTCATTTTTATGTTTAAAATAGAGAAATGAGAAATTTACTTGGCATAAAAAGAATCAAAGAGTTCATATATACTATAGACCAGCATCTGCCACACGTGATACGTGTGTAATGTTTTTTTTGTTTAAACTAGAGAAATTAGAAATCCACTTCGCGTAAAAAGAAGCAAATATTTCGTATATAGTATAAATTAGCATTTGGCACACGTGATGCATGTGCAATTCATATATAAAATTAAAACAAAAAATGTTGGAACAAAGGGTCTTGAATTCTTCAAATGGTGGTTTTCGGGTCTTCAAAATTTGACAATAATCTTGTCTATATAGAACAGAAAATTAGTGCTTCAAGTCACGTTACTAAGTCACTTTCCTAAAGACAATATTTGTACCTACCAAATGGTGTGCAGGGGGTTACAACAAATTTGCCTCCATGATACAATAAAATCTGATCTAAAGATCTAGTCTATCGGCGTCTGCACTGACGACAATAGATCAGAACACTCTTGATATAATCAAGAAACCAAGACACTGATAGTCAAATCTGTAGAATTTGATTATCAATAAGAAAAATAGAAATTTGCTTAAGAAACTCTTGATCAAAAATTCAAAATCAAGAGGGAGGGAGAGAGAGAGAGAGAGAGAGAGAGAGAGAGAATTGCAGGAATGCTTTTTAGGATTTTGGATTGGAATGAAATGGCTGATTTGGTAGCCCTATTTATAGGCCTTGATGGATCTAATCAAATGGTCATGTCCCTTGATCACATCCGATCAGATCTGACCGTTGGATCGACGATCTATGGTGCAGATCATTCTGACGCCGAATAGATGTCTTGACTAATCACACCTGATCACGATCGGGTGCCATCTCATCCGTACGATCGCGCACATCTCCAATCGACGGCTATGATCAACCCGCTCCAGATCGGACACACAACGCTTGTCGGTTGACTCATAGCCAACGGACGACACGTCACTGCCATGTGGAGCTGACTGTATTCCACGTCACCCATGCCACAACGGATCCACATCATCGCTCCAACCTATCCGATGCAAATAGAAAAGCGTTGATGCGTCCGTGCTAAGTGCAAAGTGTGCCATCAAATGCCACACAGCCCACTGCCCACGCCGCGCGTGTGCGGGTGGTGCGAAGCACCATCCTTGCAATATGGGTGCATGCACACTAGCTTTCATCCCATAATTCCATATTCAAAAGAATATTCCATGTAGCATTTTATTAAGTGCTCCATGTTTTGCTCTCTTTCCAATGTGAGACAAAGTCCCCAAGTTTATTTCATGCTTTCCAAAGAAAACATGGATGGTTGTTAAAACACCCAAAAATTAAACTATACATTTTGAAAACCATTTTGAAAATTCCCCAACAAAAATTTACTTCAATATTGTTTGCCTCTTAAGTAGTAAAAATTTTATTTATTAGATCCAAGGTCTTAAGTTTGAGCCAAACTCTCTTCATTATTTTTTATTTTTATTTTTTTTAAATAGAAAAATAAGAAATCCATTTGGTACACAGAGAAACAAAGACTTTTGGACAAAAGCAAAGCGCCCCAACCTGATGTTGTTAAATTTGTAAATATAAATTTTGATTTTGATTTAAAAATATATATGTTAGGTACATTTTAAGTGATAAGAGTCTAATTTATCAAAGCAAAAGATCTTGGATTCAATTCCTAGTCTCCACACTATATAAATTTTATTTTTAAATAGAGAAATAAAAAATTCACTTGGCAATATATATATATATATATAAACAAGTAGTTGTACTTGTTTTGAAAGTAGAAATTATTATTATTTAGAAAAAATTACTCATAAATCATATTTGGAGAAAAGTTATTCCATTTAGTCCTAGAAGTTTTTTTTCAAACCAATTAGTCATTTTTGTTTTGGGTATGTTGTATTTCCTTGATTTGGGGTTTGAAAGTTTACTTGTTTGCCCTTGTGTGTGATTTTGTTTGAATTTTTTCCTACAACAATGATTCATCCCCCATTTTCCCCCCACCCCTTTTCACCCCCTCTCTCTCTCTTATTGCTTACATTTTTTTTTTTTTTCTTTTTTTTCCTGCTCCTCCAATCACCACCTGCCACGTGACAAAGGGGGTGAGGGGGTGACCCCAAAAGGGGGTCCCAAGCATTATTCTTTTTCCTAATGTTGGGTGTGCATGGGTAAGATAGGTTTTTACGTTTCTATTTTTTTTGTGGGGATTTAGTAGAGTGATTTGTAGGTGGATGATGTTACCCCGTTTGTGGTGTTTTTGGTGTGGTGTTCGTTCCTTTTTGTAGTGTTCGTCTCTATTGTAACATTGACATTAATTAACATCCAAATGTAACACTAATGTAACGCATAAAAAAACGCCTTACTATAGTTTTTCCAAACGTAACACTCTAATATAACACTCCAAAAAAACTCCTTAGTGTAACACACTAAAATAACACACAAAAATTTTTTTTATTGTAACACTCTAATGCAACACACAAAAAAACTCCTTTAGTATATTTTTTCCAAACCTAACACTCTAATATAACACACAAAAAAACTCCTTAATGTAACATAACACACAAAAACTCCTTAGTGTAACACTCTAATGTAACATACAAAAAAACTTATTGATGTACTTTTTCCATATGTAACACTCTAACAAAATTCTTAGTTTAATACTCTAATATAACACACAAAAACTCCTTAGTGTAACATTCTAATATAACACACAAAAAAACTCCTTAGTGTACTTTTTTTAAACATAACACTTCAATATAATACTTAAAAAAAATTCCTTAGTGTAACACTTTAATGTAAAACACAAAAAAATTCTTTAGTGTACTTTTTCCAAACGTAATACTCCAATGTAACAAAAACAAAAAAAAAAACCTTCTTAGTGTACTTTTTCTAAAGATAACACTCCAATGTAACACTGAAAAAAAAGAATGTAAGATTCTTTAAACCATTCCAAAAGGAGTACAAATATTTCTTAATAAGTTTTGAATAAATGTATAATTTCAAACTGTGAGTGTTACGTTTGAAAAAAAATACATTAAGGAGTCTTTTAGTGTTTTTGCGTGTTACATTGGAAAAAGTACACTAAGAAATATTTATATATATATATATATATATATATTTTTACATTGGAGTATTACGTTTAGGAAAAGTACATCAAAATTTTTTTTTTTTGAGTGTTACATTGTTAGGTTTGGGAAAAGTACACCAATGAGTTTTTTAGAGTGTTACATTGAAGTGTTACGTTATTGGAGTGTTACATTAGAGTGTTAGGTTTTTGTTTGTATTGTGGGATTTGTTGTAGAATGAGGCAAAATCCAAAACTTCTATAGTTCAAATTGCCCAAATGTGTTATTTTATATTTCAAGAAAATCACTTTTATCCCTAAAAAATTAAATCCAAATATGTCAGTGACTATCCTTTTATATATTTTCACTTTAATGGGACCTTTGGATTTATAAGAAAAAACGAAGGGCTAAACTGTTTATAAGATCACATGTTTGGTAAAAACATTAGTAGAAAATTTGAAATCTCTAATATTTTTGTTATTTTATATATAGTATAGGTTTTTTATTTTTATTTTTTAAAGTTTATTATGTAATAAAATAATATAAAAATAAAACAAATATTTTAGGATTAGTTTCATTTTTATTTCTTGAACTATTATCATTTTTCTTTTATTTCATCCCTAAATTGTCAATTTTTGTTTATTTAGTTCTTGAAGTTTCTGATTTAAGTTCATATGATTTAGGCCATTTTGGAAAGTAGGAAAAAAGTCAGCTTATTGGCTTATTAACTTATTTAGATTATATCATCTCTCTAATTTTTTGCAAAATTTTTTAGAAAAATCCAAAAAAAGTCTGTCCAAGTGAGTAACCATTAAAGCCTAATTTGATTGGCAAAAAGGTCATTTCAAATTAGTAACCATTAAAGTTTAATTTGATTGGCAAAAAATTCATTTCAAAATCTATACAATTGAAGCCGTACAATCAAGCACTTAATTTTTTATTCACTATTTTGAAATGAGTATTTGATTATATGATGTAAGTTGTCAAATACAGTATGAATAAGAAGATGTGTGATTGGTTATATGATTAATGTTGACCATATTGTAAAATTACATTTTTACATGTTAAATTATGCCTTAATTGTTATTGATTTGGACGAGTTGTCTACAATTGGACCATATGAGCTGAAATGAAATACTTTAGGTAGTTGTAGACAAGATTGATAGTTTAAGAATGAAATATAAAAAACAACGATAATAGTTTAGAAGATAAAAAGTGAAATTAACCCAATAATTTATAAATGAACAAGCTTGATCCTCATTTTAAACCCAACAACTGCATCCTTAAAGTTTATCAAAAATTTAGATTCTCCCATCAAGTTCTGGAAATTATAAATATTCTATTGTCAAAAAAGTTCCTATAACTGACCTAAAAGAAGGGAAAAAAAAAAAAAAAAACCTTAAATATCCTCTAATACCAAAATGAAATTATTATACTACTGTGTGTGTCAATTTCTGACCACACTGCCAACTCAGTATTCAGCTGGAGAGCATTGGCAGAATAGATGGCGCCTGAGTGACCTGCAACAGAAAGAAGAGATCCTGGCGGTGGTTCGTCCACCCGGGGATACTCCGATGATCAAGTTAGTTATCTCTCAAAGATAAATCAAGTGCTTAACTCACTGTTCAGAATATAAATTGCGTACCTTAAACCCATGTGGGTGTCTTTCTTTTATAGCCAATACAATCTTGGTTCCAATAGAAGCCTAGCTTCAATGGACTTTAGTTAGTGCTTATCTTGGACTCTCCAATAGATAAAGATAAACTCCCTAAGAGCTTTATCCTTATCCAGGCTGAAGTCCTTCCTCATTCTAAGACTCTTGTCCCTTATCCGCTTATCCCGGATTCTGATATCTTCGGAGATAACCTCGGCGTCACGATCAGGACACGTGGCATTTCGACTGACACGTCGGCGTCACCTTGGCCATGTGTTGGTACTCAGAAAATATATCCCCACAACTGCCCCCTAGGTTCTATTACCTCAGCATTCTGAGGTGATGGAACCTATATCGTCATATCATATAGCATGTTGGCCGTCTCGCTGTATCATCCTTTTACCAAGGTCATAGTACATCGGCTTCACACAACCAGGTCTTGCAATCCTGTCTCATCAAGGTTTCAGAATTTTTAACCTAGCTTATTCGAGTTTATTTAGCCGAGATTTTCCAATTAGCTGATGTCATTGCTTCATTAAACCAAGAACTCCAAGAGTTTTATCACGCGTGTGAGCTATTATGCAAAATACATCAACCGCTTTTGCCACACGTCTTTCGTTACTGGATCGTACTCGATATGTGCCTGTATGTCGAATTTTTGTTGCATGCGCTGTCTGACGCATACATTTTTTTAGGCACATTAATTGCCTTTTTGCCGCCGTTTCGAGTTTTGACAAAACTTCCTTCCTTTCCCCTCGTTTCTTCACTCTTTACCATCGTTTCTGAAGCTTCTTCTCTCTCTAGCTTTTTTCCCAAGATCTGCCATTGTTCAAGTTTTCCTAGCTCTGCAACTTGCTGTATTCATCTCCTCCGGCGTGATTTTTTCTACTTTCTCGCTTTTGCAACCGTTGTCTGATTTCGGCGATCTTTACACCGGCCTTACTTTTTCTGGTAAGCCACTGTTCTTCCTGGTTTCAGTTTCTGAGAAAGCTTTACCTTATTATTGGTTGTTATTGATGTTCTGCTCAAGTTCTTGATTCATAAATCATGTATTTGAGCACATTACGATTTTGCTTTTGCCCAATTCATGTCTTGAATACACATATTGCTCACAAATTTGTTCACTGTTGCCACTGTTGTTGGCCTCACACCCTTGCATATACTTCATCATAGTGCTCTTGATAGTTCATCGTTGTTCTTGTTTTTGAGTCATTGTTTTTGTTTCTGTTTGTCGTGTTGCTTCCAGATTCTTGCCTCCAATCTTTGTTTCTATAGATTTAGGTTTGGGATTTGCCTCAGAACACACGAATCCTAGGAAAACCTGAAACAAATCCCTCTATAATCTTCACGAATTCTTACCCCAGTGTGAATCTTAGGTTTTGCCAAGGTCTTCTGAACCTTTATTTCCAATTCGTACACCGTCCCCTTAAGCCGACGTCATGGGTATGTGGAGGCATAGGGTAGACACCCCGACCAAGTTAGAATACTTTAGGCGAGAGTTTTCCATCCCTGCCGACGTCCATTTGAGGTTGGCTGGGGAGGATGACTCTATCATGCCCACAATTGATTCTATGCCTTTCCTTGTTGTAGCTTTTATTGAGTGTGGTCTTAGGTTCCCACTCGATATCCTCTTCTGTGAGATAATCCACTACTATAAAGTTGAACCCAATGCAGCTTGCCATCAATTCCTACCGGGTCATAAATGGTATAATAGCCTTAGCCAAACAAGAAAATGCTAGGGTTACCTTAGCCGACATCCAAGACTGCTACACCATGTGTGGCCTCAAAAAAGAGACAGGTTATATTTACTACTTTAAACTGAGGTCTACAGAGTACAAAATTGTTGCCGACCTCCCAGACTCCAACAAGGGAGCTGGGGATGATTACTTCATTATCTCAGGGAACTAGGAGTTTGCTCCAGATGAGGACCTCCACCTCTACCCTCTTCCTCGAACAGTTTTTGTAAAGGGTAATGGAAAGAGCCCAGTATTTATACTTACTTTGTCTTTAAAGTCTTCAATACTTTGTTTGTTCTAATGTCTGTTTTTCTTGCAGCCTTCCTCAGCCACCAAAGGGCTTTCGTCAGTCTTTCTTTCCCGGCAAAGACTTGAAGAAACTATTGGACTTGCCGGTCCACAAGCGTAGAGCCTCTTTGGTTCTCAATTTCATCATAACCTATAAATCAGTACTCCCCGACCTCCCAAAGAGGAAGAAAAGCCAATCTCCCCATTCTGCCACAACTCCTCAAACTGTCTCCACATCTCGGCCAGATCAAGGATCGACCTCTGATCTAGCAGAGCAGTCGTCAACCTCGGCTCCATATCTGATCCCACCATCTCAACACCAATGCTGACGACGAACTGTTTTTGCTGCCTAGATTGGCCGCCAGAAATTAGTTGCTATAGATCTCTTGGCCAACATTCCATCCAACGTAGACGCCCAACTAACGCAGTCCCAGCCTCCACAAAAGTCAAAGCCAAAAAGAATAAAGAAGGCTCAGCCAAAGGCAACGGTGACTCAGGTTGATACTGAGGACACTTTGCCAATTTCAAAATTGGCTGAGAGTGAGAAGACCTCATCTGCTGCCGAGAAGAGGCCAGCCGAAGCCCAACCATCCGAATCCACAAGATCAAAGAGGCCGAGGTCTTCCTTTGCAACAGCTTCGGGCTCCATGAAGTCCGACTCCCCCCTGGGCCCCACCCATTACTTTGGAGGACAGGCCGGTCAAAGTTGGCGATAGTGCCGACGACGTTAATGTCGGCGTCGCTCTTAGTACCGCTTTGCTTCTTCCTAGCGATCTTGATCGAAACTCTGAGATGAGCGAGTATGAAAACTTTGCTCTAATGCTCCAGCGTTCTATTCAAGTAAGTCTTCACATTTGGTATCTTTCTTTCTTTTTTATACTTAGAAAATTTTCTAATAACTTCTGTTCTGTCCATTTTTCTTCAGGCAATCTAGCACGCCCACTCCTTCTCAATGCAATCTTTTGAGAATAAGAAGGCGTTGGCCGACAAGACTAGGGAGGTCGCTAGTCTGCAGAAGACCAATAAAAGGGTTGAAGCAAAAATGAAGACTTTGGAAGATCAGGCCGAGGCTGCTATCAAGGCCAAGGATGACGCCGAAGAAAAAGCGGATGCCGCTGAGGCCATCAAGAAGGTTCTCGAGGCCGAAAAGAAAGAGGCCGAGGAAAAGATGACCCAGGCCCAGAAAGAACTTTAAGATGCCTTGGCCACTAAAGAGGCCAAAATCAAGGCCGTAGATGAAAAGGCATACGCTGAAGGGGTGGCCGATGTCACGGCAGACTACGAGCGTCAGGTGAAGCAGGCATGCAACAAGGGTTTCACCCTTGGTTGGATGGCTTTGCTAAAAAAGCTTAAAGTCCCTGAGGACTCCCCCCTCAGGAACACTGACGTCTTTCCTTTTCTATTCCCCCCAACTCTAAGCCAATCCGACGATGATTCTGAATCTGAGGAGGAGGCTTTGGTAAGGAAGTCAAAGGAAGCTGTTGGGGCCAAGTCCCCTACTCCAAATGAGCAAGTCTTGGACTTGACTCAAGATGAGGAGGGTGAGGAGGTTCCCAAGGATGCTACTCTTGAGAAGGTATCATCGAATGTGCCTCTCACCGACAAGAGCCTCGATCAAACCCTTCAAGAAATAGATGCCGAGCTCACGGCTGAGAAGGCTGCCGAGATGTCCTCCCAGCAGTTTTCTGAACTTCAAACCCAACTATCTGGTGTTGCCGACGAGTCTTAATTTTGATGTTCTTTTCCTTTGTATTTTGTACTTTTGTTTTTCTTCTTTTTGGAACAATTGTAAGCTTTGGTCGACATGCCATCTTTTGAATGTTAATACAACTTCCTTTCCTGAATGCTTGTATCTTTGTCTTCTCTTTACTGTTCTTGTATGATTCCATACTTAGAATATTTGCATATCTTCAATGCACACTTTAACTGTGTAATTTTCTCGGGGTGAAATACCTCGGCTATACCCACCAACGGTTTACATCGGCAAGTACATAAGTACTCAGTTTAATACAACCTTGGCCTTAACTTGTAAATTTTTCTCAAATTTCAAAAAGTGTTAGACATAACCTTAGTTTAACTTCAACTTGTAAATTTTTCACTAATTTCAACAAGTGTTAAACATGATCTCGGTTTAACTTCAACTTATAAATTTAAATTTCAACAAGTGTTAAACACGACATCGGTTTAACCTCTACTTGTAAATTTAAATTTCAACAAGTGTTAAACACATCCTCGGTTTAACTTCAACTTGTAAATTTAAATTTCAACAAGTGTTAAACATGATCTCGGTTTAACTTCAACTTGTAAATTTAAATTTCAACCAGTGTTAAATATGACCTCGGTTTAACTTCAACTTGTAAATTTAAATTTCAACAAGCGTTAAAACCATTTTCCAACTCTCTGCCCTCTAATGTGAACTTAAGTTCCACTTGGGTTCTCATCATGCATGTATTCCAGAAACATCATCAATTATCCTATTAGTCACAAATTGAAAAATCAAGCTTTATTTATTACTTCGGATAATAACAAAGAACATGAAAATTTAATGATAAAAAAACTTAAGATTGCAAGTATTCCAGGGCCTTGGTAACTCTTTGCCCTCATTATCTTCAAGCCGATATGCCCCATTGCCCAATACCGAGGTGATTCTATAGGGCCCCTCCCAATTTGGGCCAAGCTTGCCCTCTCTAGGATCCTTCTTGTTGCCGACGACTTTTCGCAAGACGAGGTCACCGATTTGAAAATTCCTAGGGTTAACCTTCTTATTATAAGCACTGGCAAGCTGCTGTTGGCATGCCGCCAGCTGAATTGCAGCTTTCTCCCTTCTTTCTTCTAACAGATCAAGATCTCGAGCTAATAATACATCATTAGTCCCATTCTCTACTCCCTGGGTTCTGATCCTTGGGGTGCCGACTTCCAGAGGAATGATTGCTTTTGTTCTATAAGCCATGGCGAATGAGGATTCCCCAGTTGATCTTCTTGGCGTAGTCTGATATGCCCAGAGTACACTTGGTAGTTCATCCACCCATTTTCCTTTCGCTGCTTGCAGCTTCTTCTTAATCCCATCCAAGATGACTTTGTTGGATGCTTCTGCTTGTCCATTGCTTTGAGGAAAGCTTGGAGTTGAAAAATAGTTTTTGATCTTGAATTTTGCACAGAAGCTCTTGATTAGCTTACTGTCAAATTGTGTTCCATTGTCGGCAACTATTGCTCTTGGAATCCCAAATCTGGTGATAATGTTTTTCCATATGAAGTTCTTCACGTCCACGTCTCGGATCTTGGCAAGGGGTTCAGCTTCTATCCATTTGGTGAAGTAATCTATTGCTACCAGTAGGTACTTCCTTTGCCCAGTTGCTTGGGGCAGTTTTCTAACAAGATCCATGCCCCATTGGGCAAATGGCCAAGGACTGGATACTGGGTTCAGGTTTGCTGCTGGTTAGTGTATCAATGGTGCAAACCTTTGGCACTTTTCACATTTCTTGACATAGGCTTCTGCATCTTTCTGCATGTAGGGCCATCAATACCCTTGGGTAATGGCCCTGTGGGTAAGTGATCTGCCCTCTGCGTGGCTTCCACATATTTCTTCATGTATTTCGTATAGAAAATTTTCAACTTGTAAAGGATGTACACACCTCAAAAGGGGTCCAGTGAAGGATCTTCTGTAGAGATGTCCCTCTGCTGTCAGACTGAATCTTGCCGACTTCAATATGATCTCGTGTGCCTCTTTCTGATCATCTGGCAGTTTTCCTTCTTTCATAAATGCTACTATTGCATCCATCCAGCTTGGTCCCATGTCCACACACATTACTTCACGCTCTGTGATCAGTGGTTCAATGCTCGGGCCTGATAAGTAGTCGACCATTATCGTCCTTGCTTTTTCAGGTTGTATTGCACTAGCCAGATTGGCCAGTGCATCAGCGTGACTGTTATCATCTCGGCTAACCTGATGCAGTCGGCAGTTTTGAAACAAGGCCACCAACCTGCTGACTTCCTTTGCGTAGGCTGACATCCTATTATCTCGGGCTGCGAACTCACTTGTTGTTTGGTTGACTATAAGCTGAGAGTCACAGAAGACTATCACTTCATCAGCTTCTACTCCTGCTGCCAGTTTCAGTCCTGCAATCAGTGCTTCATACTCTGTTTCATTATTTGAGGCCTTGAACCCCAAACGAATGGACTGTTCCAATATCTGTCCATCTGGAGATACCAGTACTACACCTGCCCCCACTCCTTGTCGATTTGAACTCTCATCGACAAACAGTCGAAAGGAGTTGCCGATGTAAATGCTGCAGGGTCTGAGTTTTTCTTTCGTCCTTTGTTCTATTGCCCTCGACTGGGCTCCTCCTTGCTCGCTTGGATATCGTTCACCTCGGCTTAACGGAGCCCGATGTACGATGGATTCTGGCGTGAACTCGGCCACGAAGTTGGCCAAAACTTGGCCTTTAATTGCTATTCTGGGTCTGAACTCCAGGTCATACTGGCCCAAGGCCACTGCTCATCTGGCTATTCTACCTGTCAGATCTCCTTGCTGCAACAGGGACTTCAAAGGGTGCTCAGTTAGCACTATAATTTTGTGGGCTTGAAAGTAATGGTTCAGCTTCTTTGAAGCCATTACTAGTGCCAGTGCCAACTTCTCTAGGGGTAAATACCTAGTTTTTGCATCAGCCAGGGTTTTGCTTACATAGTAAACAACCCTTTGTTCCCCTTTTTCTTCTCGGATTACCACTGCACTTACCGCATGTTCTGAAATTACTAAGTACAGAAACAGTTCCTCTCCAGGTTCAGGATTTGAGAGAACTGGAGCTGTGGTCAAATACTTTTTTAAGTCGCTCAAGAAGGCTTCGCACTCTTCGGTCCATAAGAAGTCTGTTGCTTTCTTCACTAAGTTGAAGAAAGGTTTGCACTTGTCTGAGCTTTTACTTATGAACCTATTTAGGGCTACAGCCCTTCCAGTCAGCATATGCACCTGTTTTGTCGACGTTGGGCTCTTCAACTCTAGGATGGCCTTGATCTGATCTAGGCTGGCCTCAATGCCCCTTCTGGTTACCAGGTATCCTAAGAACGTACCAGATCCAACTCCAAATGCACACTTCGATGCATTGAGTCGGAGCCGATATGTTTTAAGGATGTCAAAGACTGTTTTTAGGTCAGCCAGATGACTTGCAGGTTCCTTGGTCTTCACGACCATATCATCGATGTAAACTTCTACCGTTCGGCCAATCAAGTGTCTGAACATCTTGGTTACCAATCTTTGGTAAGTTGCTCCTGCTTTTTTCAACCCAAAAGGCATCACTCTGTAGCAATACAGCCCTTTTGGGTTGATAAACACAGTCTTCTCCTTATCTGGGGGGTGCATGGCTATCTTATGGTACCCCCTGTAGGCATCCTGGAAACTCATCCGTCTATGCCCTAAAGTGGCGTCCACCCGCTGGTCTATCTTGGGTAAAGGGAAACTGTCTTTGGGACAGGCTTTGTTTAGGCTGGTAAAGTCTACGTAGACCCTCCATTTACCATTCTTTTTCTTCACTACCACTGTGTTCGATAGCCATGTCGGGTAATTTATCTCTCGAATGGCTCTGGCCTCTAGAAGTCTATCTACTTCCTCTTTTATTGCCTTAACATGCAGCAATGTCGGTCTTCTTGCCCGTTGGATTACGGGTTTGGCCGACCTGTTTACATTCAGTTTATGGCAAGTGACCTCGGGGTCAATGCCAAGCATTTCGTAAGGCGTCCAGGCAAACACCTCAATGTTTGCTCTCAAGAAAGCCTCCAACTCTTTTTCCATTTCTTCGGCTAAGCCCGAGTCGAGAAGGAAGAAGCATTCTTCATTTCCCTCCTGGACGAGGATTTTCTTCAGTGCTTCTTCATTCTTCTCGACTGGCTCCTTGCCGACGTCCTCTAGGACCTCCACATCCTCGTCTTCAATCTCTGCCCTTTCTGGTTCTCGTATGCTGCAGGTGGATTTCATTGCTGCCATAGAGCAGTTCTTTGCTTGCAGCTGATCTCCTCTGACCTCTTCTATCCCATGCTCTGTTGGGAACCGCAAAAGTTGATGCAATGTTAAGGGAACAACCTTCATTGCATGCAACCATGGCCTTCCCAGGATAGCATTGTAAGGGGAGGGTGTATCGATTATGGTGAACTCTGTCTTTATCTTCTTGGTGCCAGCCTGCATCTCCAAGCTTGTTGCTTCCAGTGGCCACGTCGGCGTTCCATTGAACCCGACCATTGGGCCATTGGATTGCTCTATGTCGTCTGGGTGAAGGCCAAGCTCCTTGTAACACCTGACATACATGATGTCACAAGAGCTACCTTGGTCGATTAGGATGCACTTCACTTGGCACTCCCCAACCTGGAGGGATACTACCAAGGTATCGTTATGTGGATGTTGTACCATCTCAAGGTCGGCTTCTGTAAAGGACACTATTGGCCCCTGGCAATCCTTGGCCCGATGTCGTTTCTCCCCGACCTGGTACACGTGCTGCAAGTGTTTTACCTTATGGGTTTCCCCTCGTATTTCGTTCTCGTTGACCTTCGAGTGAATTACATTAATTACCCGAGGTCCTCCTGCTTGAGGTTGTTGTGCTAGGGGAGGCGGCGCTACTGGTGCCTGAGGTAATCTTGCTTGCTCTTCCCTTGTCCTGGCCTCATCTACAAGGTCTCTCAAATGGTCTTGCCTTACCAGGTCTTCCAGGTGTGCCTTTAGGGCTCTGCAACCCTGAGTCATATGCCCATCTTCGTTATGGTAAGCACAATGCTTACCAAGGCTTCTTCCCATAAATTCTCCTGGCACCCTAGCTGGTGCTTTAAAATAGGGCTGGGATCGGATTTTGTCCAGGACTTTGTGAATTGGGATTCGGAACACAGTTGTGATTGCCTGTGCAGCCCTCAGCCCTATCTCTTGTTTGCTGGATCTGTTGTTACCACGGCCTCGCTTCGGCGAGTCGTTTCCTTTCTCTTGCTTTGTCTCTTTAGTTCCTGACGTGTCTTCCTTGGCTCTGGCATACTTCTCAATTCTGGCCATGAGCTCTTCCATGCTTTTTGGCAATGTCTTTGCCAAAGACTTTTGTAGTGGACAGTCATCTTTTAGGCTATTCTTGAAAGATACAACTGCCACTTCTTGATTGCACTTGGGTATTCGGTTGAACACTTCATAGTACCTTTTAGCGTAGGCCCTAAGGCCTTCATCCTTACTGATCCTCAGAGCCATCAAGGCGTCTACCCTTAATGGCTGTAGTTTGTTTGTCACGAACCTGGCCACAAACATCTCGGCCAGGCTTTCCAGGTCTTCACACTTCCCTTTGGCAGTTTGTGAAACCAATCTGATACAATCTCCCTGAAGGATAAGGGGAACACTTTGTAGAGCAACGACTCGTTCCCAGTGTATAGTGCCATCGAGTTCAGGTATAATCCGACGTGAAAGTTGGGATCCGACTTTCCGTTGTATATCTGGAACCTCGGCATATTAAATCTTTTTGGGGCCTCAAATTTGTCCAACTCTGCCGAGAATGGTGTTTTCGGCTTAACATGGGAGGTTACCTCGGCATCTTGTTGCTTCCTTTTGAGGTAATCTCTCAAGTCCTCCTTTGTCCGCCCAGGAGCTCGGCTATCTCCTGATTTCAATCTTTTTGGTGCATTACTTTTAGATTTGTTGTGAGCCTTCTTCGACCTTTCTTCATTAGTTGTGTCGAAGCACGGCGCCTGCCTTTGAACATGCCGATGTTCTTTGAGGTTTGCCTCCTTGGTGCGATGTGTCCTTCGAGATTCTTCCCTCCTCGACTCTCCTCGCCCGACCTCCTTTGAAAGCCGGTGAGAGTGTCTTTCACTCCCAGTGTGCTGGGGGGCTATAGGGATTGTTTTCTGCCCTCCCTTCTGGGCATTGGCCGCTAGAATTGGCGTGTCTTGCAGCGGGAATGATGGCTGCATGACGTTGTTTTGCATCATTAAATTGACGATCTATTGCAGGTTTGCCAATTTGTTCGCCATCTCTTTCACCTCTTCGCCTCTCCGCAGGCATCTATCTTTCCATACCTGGAGGTCGTCCTCGTTGTAGTACCCACTTCGATCTAGTTTCTTTGGCATGTCACCATCCTGGCCGACGTCTTTCTTTCCGTGATTCTAGTTCTGAGTCTCCTCATTGCAACCATCTTTCTCCATATTAGGATCAACGTGTTTACCGTTCCCAGCAGGGGTTTCATCCCCAACCTTATCCTTCTGTTCGTCATTGGCCATCTATTCTCCTTTCTTTCCCACAGATGGTGCCAAATTGTGTGTGTCAATTTCTGACCACACTGCCAACTCAGTATTCAGCTGGAGAGCACTGGCAGAATAGATGGCACCTGAGTGACCTGCAATAGAAAGAAGAGATCCCGGCGGTGGTTCGTCCACCCGGGGGTACTCCGACGATCAAGTCAGTTATCTCTCAAAGATAAATCAAGTGCTTAACTCACTGTTCAGAATATAAATTACGTATCTGAGACCCATGGGGGTGCCCTTCTTTTATAGCCAATACAATCTTAGTCCCAATAGAAGCCTAGCTTCAATGGACTTTAGTTAGTGTTTATCTTGGACTCTCCAATAGATAAAGATAAACTCCCTAAGAGCTTTATCTTTATCCAGGCTGAAGTCCTTCCTCATTCTAGGACTCTTGTCCCTTATCCGCTTATCCCGGATTCCGATATCTTTGGAGATAACCTCGGCTTATCTAAGATAACCTCGGCGTCACGACCAGGACACGTGGCATCTCGGCTGACACGTCGGCGTCACCTTGTCCATGTGTTAGTACTCATAAAATATATCCCCACAACTACTCTCTTTTTATTCACCCACCACCAAATATCTCTCTCTGCACCACCACAACAATCTCTAACTGTCATAGGCGACATATCAAGTACTTGTAAACAATAATGACAATGGTACTGATAGAGAGTGGGAGAAGGTAGTGAGGTGATTATGTAAGGTGGTATTACTAATTGAGAGAAAATTAGGGAATAAAGAAAGAGAAATAAGAAAGAAAATAAAGTGTTTAACTTCATAAAGATTAATATAGATATTTTTTGAAAAAAATTATTACTTACATCATACACTCTGTTAATTTGATTTAATGATTAATTAACAGATAGTGTCATTTATTATGTGATTGGAAAACTCAAAGAGTGGAATGTAATTTCTGACACATAAAGATAGAATTTGTACTTTTAATAAAATTTAAAATTTAAATTTATTATTTACTCAAAATTAAATAAGTTCAAGATTCCAACTATGGATGTAAAAACGTCTTGTCGGTGGCCCGTTCAACCCGAACCCCCGAGCTTGGGCTTGGGCTGTAGTGGTCAAGATTAGAGAAATCCGACCCATTTGAATTTTTTTTGGCAGGACATGGGGTTATTTGAGTGACTTTGGCTATTTCTGGGCGATTGAACCTTTGTAGTACCTCGGGTTGACTGTTGAGTAGAAACCTAGGGATTTTGTGTTAGGTTGGTCGCGCTGGGGACCAAATGAGGCTTTCAGTTTTTTGGCCCAAGGAAGAAGTGCGTTGTCGCGGTGGGCCATGGTGTTAGGCCACGAATAACTTGATTGTGCTTGTGAACCCCATGGTCACGCCGCGACTAATGTATCTGTAGGATCGCGCCCACGACCTATAGTGTCGGCAATGTTGCACTTGCGAAGAATTAGACCGCAGCTGCGATGAGTCGTGTATATATGCTGTCAGTGTGTTGAAAAAAATCATTTTTGTTTCGAAAGGTAGGGATTTCTTGTAAGGACCTGAATTTTTAGACAACTAATTAGTTTGATTAATAATAATATTAAGTCAGGTAACAGTAATTATTAAATTATCAAATTATAATGTTAATAGCATCATGGTTGATACCAATATTAGATTCCTTTAAATAAAAATTATTTATCTTTCTGTGATAATTTTTTTTTTTTATCTAAATATAGTTGTGGAAACTAAATGAGTTAAACAGTTAGTAAGCGAATAGTAGGGAGCAAAATATCTAAGTGACTAGGTTATATATATATATATTCAATTGATTTTTATTTTTGTATAAAAAAAAATAAAAAAAATAAAAATAATAATAATAAAAGGTTATATATATATATACTAATATTGTATTGGCATCAATTTCAATTCAATTCAAAAAAAAAAAAAAAAAGGGGGTCAAATTGCAAGAAAAGTGGCTGACTACCACTTCTTTTTCCCTAGGCTGCTCTGCCGCATGCAAGGCATGCTTGTTTACCCAATGTCACACTCCACATCCCTAGAGAAGTAAGCATGGCATAGGATAACAATTCCAAGCAAATAGAATTTTTTTTTTTTTTGTTGCTAAAGAAAGGAAATAATAAAATAAAACAAAAAGTTGCTCCCATATTCTCTACATAAGGGATCTCACCATCAGCCATAATACACACACGACTGTGAAAGAAAAGAAAGAGTGGAGAGAAAGAGGGAGAGAAAGCAAGAGGGAAAGGAGAGAAGAGAGGGGAAGAAAGGCTCAACACTTGGAATTTTTCTTACTTCATTGAAGTAAGAATACTCAACCTCTATCTTCCCTTAGATGTTTTTTTTTTTTTTTAAAACTAAATCTATACCTTAAAAATATGCAAGAGTGTGTACTGATAATACACAAATGCTCAATGCATGTTACATTTGGATAGAATGATAATCTGATTATGTGATTTCTGTCCTTCTTACATATAGCGACCCTGGTCTTTTCCCATTTAATTATTGTATCCGGACTGTTCCGTAGATTTTGTCATTGTATATGGTTGTTGTTGTTATTCCTTATTTTCTCTTTTGGAATTATAGGATGTGTTGGGCAGGTTTGTTTCAGGTTGGTTGGGTTTAGAAACCAAGAGTTGCTGTCCAGGTTTTTGGTTCTTCGCTCGAGCGAGGAGTTGTTCGCTCGAGCGAGAGGTAGTGTTTGATTTGGACCTGTAGCTGTGCATTCTTGGCTCGAGCGAGCTTTTCTTCGCTCGAGCGAGTTAGTTCATCCTTCGCTCGAGCTATAGTTCCTTCGCTCGAGCGTGTGTCTGGGTTCAGACCTGAGGGTTTGAGTTCTTCGCTCGACCGAGCTTTCTTTCGCTCGAGCGAGCATTTGAGTTGTTGGCTCGAGCAAGGCTTCCTTGGCTCGAGCGTAGTTTCTCTGTGTCTGGTTGCTCGAGCGACCAAGTCTTCGCTCGAGCGAGCCTGTCCAGTTTAAATACACAGCAGCGGGATTTGATCAGTCCTTTTCATGTTCTTTTGATTCAAAACCCCAGGTTCGACCTCTCTCTCTCCCTACTCACCTTTTCTCTTAGGATTGATCTGTTTAGAGAGTGTTTCAACTCAAGTTGCTTTATTAAAAAGATAGAGGGAGTCGAGGGCTTCCATTTAATCTGAACTTTTGGCAATTTGGAGCACTTTTGTATTTGGGCATTCATCTCCATCTTCTCCATTCGGGTTACTCTCTTCGAGGTAGGGATTTCCTACTCCATTTTATAGGTTTTGTCCTAAGTTTTGGTATTTTAATATGTTGGGGATACTTTGGTAAATTTTGAAAAAAACCCTAGTTGTATTATTGAATTTATTTGTATAAGTAATTCATGGAATTGGGAAAAGAGGGTTAAATTCATGGAATTCATTGATTAAATGGCGTAATTGGATAATTGGTATTGTTTGTCTATGGAATTGTTGACATAATTATTTTCAGTTTAGAAATAACTGTTTTGGGCTATCGGTGGAGGATAGTCGTGATTGTTGTAGATATTGCATGTGGATTAGGAATAACTGAAACTAATCTCATTGGTTAAGTCATTAGTTTTGACTATGGCATTGATACAGAAAATATGTGTAATGATTGAGCATTGCATTTGCATATATTGTTTGTGTGTGGGAGGAGATAGGGGATGTACTCCACGGTTTAGGGGAAGATAGGGGATGGACCTCTAAACCGGATTTTTGTTTGGGAGGAGATAGGGGATGGACTCCATTAGCATCACTTTTATGTGTGCTTATTTATAGAAGTGTTTTATTGATACAGCACTAAAATGTGTATCAATCTGGAAGTATGAAGTGTTTGATTTGAGCTTGAGTCTCATTTGTTGATAATATTGGAAGATTGTGAATATGATATAGGTGATTTCACTGTTATAAGTTTGGCCAGGTTCTGAGCCATGTTGATGAAACTGGAAAGTAAAATGTATCTTTGGCAATAATGTCAAGAGTCTGTAAAATGTTGTAATTGATTATTTTGGTTAACCATCTGTTAAATGCTACTGCTTTACTCATTGCTTATATGTGGTTTAGTATATTTCTACTGGGCTGTGGCTCACCCTTTATGGGAACATCATTTTCAGGTTCAGGTGATAAACTACCTCCAAGGAATTAGCTTGGGAGGGTTTGGCTTCTGGATTGAAGAAGACTACTTTTAGATAACTGTCTTAAATTATAAGTACATGTAAACATACAAGCCTAGGGCTTTTATTGTATTGAGTTAGAACTCATATTTTTGGTATCCAAGTGTTGGCTTGGAAAGATGTAAGCCTGTAGGGCATTTTATTCGATGTTATATGTTATGCTTTATTTTGTAATACTCTGATGAATGAATTAATAGATTATCTTCTTTAAATAATGAATGTCAATGATATATATATAATGGGTTAATTTTTAGGGCGTTACAACTTGGTATCAGAGCGTACCGGGTTTGAATACTTTGGGTACGTGGGAAGTGATTAGTATCACATTGGGTTCGTCTCGTTTGATAGAGACTTAGTGTAATGTTATATGCTTATGTGATAACATGTTTATGTGATTATGTGGGTATGGAATGTAGTTTCTAGGATGTTGATTGGATCCTTGAGTTTCTTGTAGTCTTGTTGGAAAGGCACTTGATCACTGCTGCTTCCAACCGGAACTATAGTAACGCATTGGGACTATCATTATCCGGGAATGAAATTCGTAGGTGCTTATGTGATTATGTGCTTACGTGGAATGAATTATTGTTGTCCAATGCATTAGGACGCGAGTGTTTAGTTTCGGCACATTTATTAATGTGCTAATGTCTTTGTTTCCTTTATTAGGATGTCAGGACGAGGACGAGGACGCGGTAGGCGTGGTAGGCCGGGTAGGCAGGAGGTGCCTGTGCCAGAGGAGATTCCGGCAGTTCAGGAGGGAGTTGGCCAGGCCAATGTGGCTGAGCCAGTAGGCCAGCAGGCTATGGGCGCTCTAGCCCGAGAGATAGCAGGGGCATTCAGGGAGTCAGTAGGCATTCTCAGAGCTGAGAATCAAGCTCAGGTTGTTGCTGCAGATGCAGGACCTTCCTTTCTGAAGAGGGAGTTCTTCCGGTCTAATCCGGATGAATTTGTGGGTGATCCTAAAGAGCCGCTTAAGGCAGATGAGTGGCTCGAACAGACAACGAAGACGTTTGAGATGCTTGGCATCGAAGACGAGGGGTTGAAAGTGACCTTGGCATCTTTTCAGTTGAAGGGAGATGCGGGTCAGTGGTGGAAGTTCACTAAGGGGCGTATAGGAGGTACATGGGAGGCTTTTGTGAATGTATTCCAGGAGAAGTTTTTATCTCCGGCAGTCAGGGAGAAGCTGCGAGACCAGTTTTGTCAGCTTAAGCAGGCGAGTTCTTCAGTGGCCGAATTTGAGGCTGCATTTACTAGTTTGTCCAGGTTTGCACCTGAGTTGGTGGCGTCTGAGGAACGTCGTTGTATTGAGTTTGAGAAGAAGTTGAGGCGTGGCCTCAAGCTGAGAGTTGGGGGAACTATGATTCGAGATTATGGGCGTATGGTTGATGCTGCAGCCCATATGGAGATCATGATGCAGGAGGAGGAGGAAGGGCAGAAGGGCTCCAAGAGGAGCCAGGATGGTCAGAGTGATGGTAGGAGACAGAAGGGTTTTAATCCCCAGCAGTCTCAGGGTAGCTATTCTAGATCGACTTTTCCTGTACCGAGTGCTAGTTCGGGGAAAGGCAGTCAGGGAGACATTACCTGCTTTAAGTGTGGCCAGCTAGGCCACAAGTCTCCAGTTTGTCCTCAGAGGGGAGGAGTTCAGAGAGCAGCATCATCTTCGGCTCGATCTCAGAGCCAGAGTCAGGGTAGAGGCCAGCCACTCTCGTGTTATCAGTGTGGTCAGCCGGGGCATATGAAGAGGTATTGCCCGCAGTTGGGTGGCACACCTGGTGCATCCGGTATGAGGCCGATTCAGGGTCAGCAGCCAGCTCCGTCAGGTCAGGCCTCGAGGGCCAATCAGGGGGCTTCATCGTCCCAGTCAGTACAGCAACCTTATGCTCCTAGGGTTGAGCAGGTTGATCAGAGGTCGTCTGGGCGAGTGTATGCTGTTGCCGCGCAGGATCTTGTGCCAGCACCATCAGTTGTGAGAGGTACCTTCTTGTTTTGCAACTCGGTTGCTAATGTTTTGATTGATACGGGTGCATCTCATTCCTTTGTGTCTGCTGCATTTGCATCTGTTTTGGAGTTGGAGTTAGCACAGCTAGCATCTCCTATTTGTGTAGTGTCACCTCTTGGGGGTGAATTGATTTTGAAACAAGGCGTTAGGGGTTGTGATATAGAGGTTGATTATCATAGAATCCCATTTTCCTTTGTAGTTATGCCTATGAGGGGTTTCGATGTTATTTTGGGTATGGACTGGTTATCGTCATACCGGGCAGTTATTGATTGCTACCGCCAGAGGGTCACTTGTTGTACCGTGAGCGGGGAGTATTTTCATTTTCTGGGGGACCGGGTTGGTGATGTGTTGCCACCGGGGTATGTTCGGCGAGGAAGGAGTGAGCTTAGTGGGCTACTAGCTAACCTTTTGATTAATGAGGATGTTGAGACTCAGATTGTGTTGCCTAGGGTGGTTTGTGAGTACTCGGATGTCTTTCCCGAGGATCTTGTTGGTTTGCCACCGCATCGGGAGATTGAGTTCTCTATTGACCTAGTGCCCGGCACGGCGTCGATTTCCATGGCACCTTATCGTTTTGCCCCAGCCGAGCTAGTTGAGTTGAAGACTCAGCTCCAGGAGTTGCTAGACAAGGGTTTTATTCGTCCTAGTGTTTCTTCGTGGGGAGCACCAGCTCTCTTCGTTAAAAAGAAAGGTGGTGCTTTGAGACTTTGTATAGATTACCGGAAGTTGAATCGGGCTACGGTCAAGAATAAGTACCCTATGCCCCGTATAGATGATTTGTTTGACCAGTTGAAGGGTTCCCGTTGTTTCTCTAAGATAGACTTGAGATCGGGTTACCACCAGTTGAGGGTCAGGGAAGAGGATATTCCGAAGACGGCATTCCGTACACGGTATGGCCATTATGAGTTTTTGGTGATGCCATTCGGGCTCACCAATGCACCGGCAGTTTTTATGGATTTGATGAACCGGATCTTCCGGGAATTCTTGGATCGGTTTGTAGTCGTTTTTGTGGACGACATCCTTATCTATTCGCCTTCTGAGGAGGAGCACGAGGCACATTTGAGGGTGGTGCTTGAGTTACTTAGAGCCCATAAGCTATATGCTAAGTTTGGGAAGTGTGAGTTCTGGCTAGAAGAGGTCAAGTTTTTAGGCCATGTTGTTTCTGGGGAAGGAGTGTCTGTTGATACATCCAAGGTGGAGGCAGTGCAGGATTGGGCACAGCCTAAGAATGTTTTTGAGATCCGTAGTTTTCTGGGATTAGCTGGTTATTACCGTCGGTTTGTAAAAGATTTCTCCAGATTAGCTTCGCCTTTGACTAGGTTGACTCGGAAGGGAGTCAAATTTGTATGGAGTGAGACTTGTGAAAAGTCGTTCCAGGAGTTGAAAGTTAGACTGACCACCGCTCCGGTCTTGATTATTCCAGAGAGAGGGTTGGGTTATGCAGTCTATTGTGACGCCTCACGAGAGGGTCTGGGTTGTGTGTTAATGCAAGAAGGGAAAGTAGTTGCCTATGGCTCACGTCAGTTGAAAATTCACGAGCAGAATTACCCTACGCATGATCTAGAGTTAGCAGCTGTGATATTTGCCTTGAAGATTTGGAGGCATTATCTTTATGGTGAGAGATTTGAGGTATTCTCGGATCATAAGAGTCTGAAATATTTGTTTACACAGAAAGACTTAAACTTGAGGCAGAGGAGGTGGATGGAATTTATAGAGGATTATGATTTTGAGTTGCATTATCATCCGGGAAAGGCCAATGTGGTGGCCGATGCCCTTAGCAGGAAACCTATTGGTGATATGGCTGGTATAGCCATCCGAGAATGGGAGATGTTGGGTGCACTTGGGGAGTTTGACTTACTTCTGGGCGAATCCGTAGAGGCTGCGGCCTTATTTTCTGTTGTTGCACAGCCCACACTTGTGACTCGAGTGTTAGAGGCTCAGAGAGGTGACCTTGAGGTAGAATCTCTCCGTGAGAAGATTTCCGGTGGGAAGGTAGAGAAGGGTTTGACGGTGTATTCCGACCAGAGTGTGAGATACCGAGACCGTCTGTTTGTGCCGAAGTCTTGCCGAGAGGAAGTACTCCGAGAGTTCCACCATTCACGCCTTGCGGTGCATCCGGGAGGCACTAAGATGTATCGGGATTTGGGTCGCCAGTTCTGGTGGCGGGGTATGAAGAGAGATGTGGCAGCTTTCGTATCTAAGTGCCTTACTTGTCAACAAGTGAAGGCCGAACATCAGAGGCCAGCGGGTTTATTGCAACCCTTGCCTATTGCCGAGTGGAAGTGGGAGCATGTCACTATGGACTTCGTTGTGGGTCTTCCGAGGGCTCAGCGGGGTAGTGATGCTATTTGGGTAGTTGTGGACCGGTTGACTAAGTCGGCGCATTTTATTCCTATGCGTGTTAGAGATTCGGTAGATCATCTTGCTGACTTGTATATTCGGGACATAGTGAGATTGCATGGGGTCCCAGTGACGATCGTCTCAGATAGAGATCCTCGTTTTACTGCCAGGTTGTGGCAGAGTTTGCAGAGCGCCTTAGGCACTAAGTTGACCTTTAGCACGGCTTATCATCCTCAGACTGACGGACAGTCCGAGCGTACTATTCAAATCCTTGAGGATATGCTTCGGGGTTGTGTTCTAGACTTTAGTGGATCGTGGGAGAGGCACTTGCCGTTGGTGGAGTTTGCCTACAATAACAGTTTCCAATCTAGTATCGGTATGGCACCATTTGAGGCCTTGTATGGCCGACCGTGTAGATCTCCGGTTTGTTGGGCTGAGGTGGGTGATGCACCTCTGTTGGGTCCGGAGTTGGTGAGGGAAACGACGGAGAAAGTTGAGCTTATCCGTAAGAGGCTTGTTACAGCACAGAGTCGTCAGAAATCGTATGCCGACCGTAGGAGGAGAGCTTTGGTGTTTGAGGTGAGTGATCATGTCTTTCTGAAGATATCACCTAGACGAGGTTTGATGAGGTTTGGGAAGAGTGGGAAGTTGTCCCCTCGGTTTATTGGTCCGTTTGAGATCCTTGAGAGGATTGGCGAGGCTGCTTATCGTTTAGCCTTGCCGCCGCAGTTGTCCGGAGTACATGACGTGTTTCATGTGAGTATGCTTCGGAAGTATGAGCCGGATCCATCACATGTGTTGGATTGGACAGATTTAGTGGTTGATGTGGATATTTCGTATGAGGAAAGACCGGTTCGGGTATTGGATAGGCGGGATCAAGTTTTGCGAGGCAAAACCATCCCTTTAGTCAAAGTTTTGTGGAAACACCACGGAGTGGAGGAAGCCACTTGGGAACGTGAATTGGAAGTCCGCGAGAAATATCCGGACATGTTTGTTGATTTGTAATCTTACAACTAGATTCTGTTATATTGTTGAACTTAAGAGCTTTACATATGTCTTAAGTTGTAAAACATTGAGTATGTTATGGTAATTAATTGTATCTTGAAACTTGTTTCATTATAGAAGATTAGTGTAACATTGTATATGTTGGTTACATTGTTGGATGTGTTATATAAATCATGCAATTGAATATGTTATGGAAATTGTTAACATTGAAGGGAATAATGCATAATAGTGGTGCAGGTTGAAATATATATTATCTTATATATATTGTGGGATACCTCTTGATAAAAGGATGAAGTGACCAGTATTGGGTCAAGTTGTTTATTATGGTTATATTATATCATTGGGAAATTGAGAAAAATCTGTTTTCAAAAATTCATGCTTAATTTCGGGGACGAAATTCTTTGAAGGGGGGGAGGTTATAGCGACCCTGGTCTTTTCCCATTTAATTATTGTATCCGGACTGTTCCGTAGATTTTGTCATTGTATATGGTTGTTGTTGTTATTCCTTATTTTCTCTTTTGGAATTATAGGATGTGTTGGGCAGGTTTGTTTCAGGTTGGTTGGGTTTAGAAACCAAGAGTTGCTGTCCAGGTTTTTGGTTCTTCGCTCGAGCGAGGAGTTGTTCGCTCGAGCGAGAGGTAGTGTTTGATTTGGACCTGTAGCTGTGCATTCTTGGCTCGAGCGAGCTTTTCTTCGCTCGAGCGAGTTAGTTCATCCTTCGCTCGAGCTATAGTTCCTTCGCTCGAGCGTGTGTCTGGGTTCAGACCTGAGGGTTTGAGTTCTTCGCTCGACCGAGCTTTCTTTCGCTCGAGCGAGCATTTGAGTTGTTGGCTCGAGCAAGGCTTCCTTGGCTCGAGCGTAGTTTCTCTGTGTCTGGTCGCTCGAGCGACCAAGTCTTCGCTCGAGCGAGCCTGTCCAGTTTAAATACACAGCAGCGGGATTTGATCAGTCCTTTTCATGTTCTTTTGATTCAAAACCCCAGGTTCGACCTCTCTCTCTCCCTACTCACCTTTTCTCTTAGGATTGATCTGTTTAGAGAGTGTTTCAACTCAAGTTGCTTTATTAAAAAGATAGAGGGAGTCGAGGGCTTCCATTTAATCTGAACTTTTGGCAATTTGGAGCACTTTTGTATTTGGGCATTCATCTCCATCTTCTCCATTCGGGTTACTCTCTTCGAGGTAGGGATTTCCTACTCCATTTTATAGGTTTTGTCCTAAGTTTTGGTATTTTAATATGTTGGGGATACTTTGGTAAATTTTGAAAAAAACCCTAGTTGTATTATTGAATTTATTTGTATAAGTAATTCATGGAATTGGGAAAAGAGGGTTAAATTCATGGAATTCATTGATTAAATGGCGTAATTGGATAATTGGTATTGTTTGTCTATGGAATTGTTGACATAATTATTTTCAGTTTAGAAATAACTGTTTTGGGCTATCGGTGGAGGATAGTCGTGATTGTTGTAGATATTGCATGTGGATTAGGAATAACTGAAACTAATCTCATTGGTTAAGTCATTAGTTTTGACTATGGCATTGATACAGAAAATATGTGTAATGATTGAGCATTGCATTTGCATATATTGTTTGTGTGTGGGAGGAGATAGGGGATGTACTCCACGGTTTAGGGGAAGATAGGGGATGGACCTCTAAACCGGATTTTTGTTTGGGAGGAGATAGGGGATGGACTCCATTAGCATCACTTTTATGTGTGCTTATTTATAGAAGTGTTTTATTGATACAGCACTAAAATGTGTATCAATCTGGAAGTATGAAGTGTTTGATTTGAGCTTGAGTCTCATTTGTTGATAATATTGGAAGATTGTGAATATGATATAGGTGATTTCACTGTTATAAGTTTGGCCAGGTTCTGAGCCATGTTGATGAAACTGGAAAGTAAAATGTATCTTTGGCAATAATGTCAAGAGTCTGTAAAATGTTGTAATTGATTATTTTGGTTAACCATCTGTTAAATGCTACTGCTTTACTCATTGCTTATATGTGGTTTAGTATATTTCTACTGGGCTGTGGCTCACCCTTTATGGGAACATCATTTTCAGGTTCAGGTGATAAACTACCTCCAAGGAATTAGCTTGGGAGGGTTTGGCTTCTGGATTGAAGAAGACTACTTTTAGATAACTGTCTTAAATTATAAGTACATGTAAACATACAAGCCTAGGGCTTTTATTGTATTGAGTTAGAACTCATATTTTTGGTATCCAAGTGTTGGCTTGGAAAGATGTAAGCCTGTAGGGCATTTTATTCGATGTTATATGTTATGCTTTATTTTGTAATACTCTGATGAATGAATTAATAGATTATCTTCTTTAAATAATGAATGTCAATGATATATATATAATGGGTTAATTTTTAGGGCGTTACATTACAAGTATGGATTAGGTGTTTTAGCTAATGATTTTGCTCTTTATGTGATCAAGTATTCTCCATTGTTGAATCAATCTTGCATGCTTATGAATTTGTGTTTACTCTTCATAAATATTATTTTCTGTTATCACTAATGAAAGTAAATATGAAGGATTAGAGTTTCACATGAGAATAATAGTAAGAAACATTTTTTTTTGTCTTGCATGTGATTCATGGTGGATACAAAGTATGTTTTTCGCAAACTAATAAATTTCCAGCAAAACAGATTTTTAATCCGTTTTGAATAAACCTTAAACAAACTCATGAGAACACTTTCATAAAATTTGAAACTACTGGAGTTAGTTTAACATGTTTTCATGATGCTAGAATGTTGAAGAAAATTATTTGACAACGTTTCATGGCCTGGATATATTTTTTTACAACAACAGTAATTTATGGTGACGAAAAGTAGTGAAGAAAATAAATTTCGTCACTATATAAGAATAATTCGTGACGAATTATAAAATTTTGTCACATATAATAAAAAAAATAAAAATAGTAGGTGACGAAATTTATTTTCGTCAACAAATACTTCTTTTTAGGTGAGGAAAAATTAAGTTTTGTCACCGAAGGTTTTCCTGCTAATTTTTTGTGGGTGGCGCCAAAATTTTGAGACTTTTGAAGAGAAAAAAATTTGTCACCAATTATAAAATTATTAGCGACGAATATATTTTCGTCACCAATAATTTTATATATATTTTTTTGGAGAAACTTGATTTTAAATATTTTAAGACCATTTGGTGAGGAATATATTTTTGTCACTAATAATTTTTAATATTTTGAGATTTTTTAGTGAGGAAATTATAATTTTGGAGGAAAAATTTTGACATATTGGGCGGTAATAAAAAAAAATAGACTACTAACTTCCCCCTCTTTTTTTTTGTTTATCAGTTTTCCTCCCTTCTCTCTCTCTCTCTCTCTCAAAACAAAACACAAGTTAATTAGCTCTCTAAGGAATGGTGACCAAAAGTAGAGAAGAAAATAAATTTCGTCACTAAATAAAAATAATCCGTGATGAATTATAAAATTTTGTCACATATAATAAAAAAATAAAAATAATAGGTGACAGAATTTATTTTTGTCAATAAATACTTCTTTTTAGCGCTACTAAAAAATTGACTTTTTGTGTCTATTTTTTTGTGACGGTTGGATTAGCCGTGGCAAAAAATAAAAAATAATAAAAAAGAAAAAGAGAAATGTTTGAGGGCCCCAAATCTGTTGGCTTGAAACCCATCGTTTTGGGTTTCAATTTTTTTTTCTTCTTCTTTTTCTTGCATTCGAATGCAGAGAGAGAGAGAGAGAGAGAGAAAAGAGAGAGAAGGAGATCTGTGTAGGAAGATTGATGAAGAAAAAAAGGGGGAGGAGGAGGAAAACATGGAAGATCTGTGCGTGTATACACAGATCTGTGTATACATACACAACAGACGGTGGGTCTCTCACCTCTACTCTCTCTACTTTTTTTTTTCTTTCTTTCTTTTTTAGTGGATTTGGATTGATGATTTGTTGATGAACAGATTTGTGGATCTAGATTCGACAATTTTAATTTTTTTTTTTTTTTTTTTTTTTTTTTTGTGATTGCTGTTGTTGATGAATGTATGATGTTGTAGTTGAAATTTTTTATTTTCAGATTCGAAAAAAAAAATGTGTTGTTGATGTCTCGACTTTCCCCTCTCTGTGTTCATCTTCAAAGAGAGAAAAAGAAAAAAGGAAAAAAGAGGGTGATCGTCTGAAATCAGTGGATTGATCATCTGGATTTGGGTTTGATTTTGGATTTTGGATTTTGGATTTTGGATTTTGGATTTTGGTTTGATCTCTCTCTCTGTGGTGTTGCTGGGCTTGTTTTTGTTTTGGGTTTGAAATTCTGATTTTGCTGCTGGTTTCTTCCTCTTCTCTTTTTTTTTTCTTCTTTTTCTGGTTCTGCTCTTCTTCTTCTTCTCTTGTTCTTCTTCTTTTTCTTGCAGCGAGAAAGAAAAAAAAAAATTAAAACCCAAAACGACGTCGTTTTAGATTTTGAACCAATTCGAGCATGAATAATTCGGGCTCTGTAAGGGGACTGAAAGAAAAAACACGACAGCATAATGAAAACATAATGAAAGCAAGCAGGTCGTAAAAGGTCCCTATTTTCTTCTTTCATTTTTCTTAGTTTTGCCCTAGTAGGCTCACTAAAGTCTCTCTCTCTCGTTCTTGCTTTCTGTCTCGCTCACATGTCCATCGTTGTCTGAAGAACTCCACCAGTATGAATCTCTCCCTCAATCTCTCAATCTCTCTGTTTCTTCCTCGATCTCTCAATCTCTCTTCCTCTCTTGATCTCTCAATCTCTCTTTCGTATAATCTCGCTCGCTCTTTATATCTGTGTACATCTCTCGCAGTAATTTGCGCGATTCATCAGTATCAGGTTGTAGGGAGAGCTCTTCCTATGGAGACCGATCAGCATCCGAAGATCTACCGCATGAAGCTCTGGGCCACCAACGAGGTTCAGGCCAAGTCCAAGTTCTGGTATGTATATGTATGTATGAGGTTTGAGTATATTATTTTCGATTCCAATTGTGTTTTGGTTAAATTTCTAAGGTATTTTCTGATGAAGCTTAAGAAGGTGAAGAAAAGCAATGGTCAAATGCTCGCTATCAATGAGGCATATATCTATCTATCTCATAGAGTAAATTACTTTCTAGGGTTTTGAATATAATCAATTCATGTTTTGATTAGTGCCTATTAATTAGTTTGTTGGTTCTAGGTAACAAAAGAACAACAATTTAAGCAGAGCTTGTGGTCTTAGTGATAGTAGATTGTTTCTAGTTGTGTTTTATTCTATAATGGGGTTCAAGTCTTTTGATTTTTTGTTTTCACTCTCATTATGTGTTGTTCATGGAAATACAATTCTATATTTCAGTGCATTATCTCCAATGGCTTATTCTGAGAATTTTCAGTAACAAACTTTATGCGCTGTATTTTCTTAATGAAGTAATAGTACCTGATTTTGCAACTTTTTGAGTAGATATGTCCTGTTTCCAAGGATTGTTCTTTTGCCCTGAAGCAGCTTTTTTGCTGCTCCACAACTTTTGCATTTTCCATATTAGTCGTCCTGGCCACGAGGTCTGTGAATTGGTTGATTTTTCTGCATTTGTAAGATTCTATTATTCTTATTTCATGAATTTTTGTTTTGAACTTTTTTTGTGTCCGTTCGTCTGAATGCTATTATTCACGCAAGACACATTTCATGAGACGTTTAGGTGAGCTTTCTCAGAATGCCATCATTTTTATTAGGCCTTCTGTTGCATTTTTCTGCTAATGTTTGTGGAAAACTAGAAATGTACTCGTTAAACTAGAAATATACATGGTAGTTTATTTATTTACTTGACAGGTCCTAGATGAAATTAGAGTTGATGTTATCTCTCAGGTTAGTATTCATAGGAGTATTTTTATGAATTTATCTTGTTAGTTGATTCTATTTTTCATGTATTAAATTGGTTTTAAATTTAACTTGCACTCTTGACAGTTATCAGCGGGCATCCAAAGGAAGAATAGCTGGGAAGAAGACCGAGGATGCTAACAGGTATCTTACTGTTTCTTCATGGATTTGTATTCCTAGTTTCTATTTTGATTCTTACTTCTGCTATTTCAAGTCTTTGGAAATCTTTTTATAAGATAACTACAGATAAAATAAATAATTCAAATTATTTTAACAAATAAACTAGTTTTGCTGCTAGATACAGCTCATGGAGAGCCAAGTGTGGATTCTGTTCATGTTTTGCTTAAGCAAGTGCGACATGCTAATGATCGAGCTCTAATCTTAAATTGCTTATATACCCAAGATGATAAGGTTCTTCCTTAGTCCCTTTTCTTTGGTTACATGTCTAATGATGTGAAGGTATGACTCACCTAATGTTACGTTCTTGGTATTTCTTGTGGTGATTCCATATTCAGTCTCACTATTAAATCCATCTGATGTTATCAAACTTTTAGACTCATAGATATCTATAATCTAGTCTAGGTAAGGCACGTTTGGCTTAATTGGTATATAATACCTATTATGAAATTTTCAACTAGTTTGTTAGTATTAGGAACTTTTGGTGATTTGGTCCTGTGCTTTTTAGCTAGAAATCAGTTTTCTTGTGCAGTGACATATTTTATCTGGAAGAATTGAATCAATTAATTGTGTTAGATGCAGTTGTGAATATAACTCTCAAATTCTGTTTGTTCACAAATCATAGTCTTTTAATTCAAGGCCCTTGTTCAAGTTATATCCGCTCTAGAACTTGAGTGTGGCTCCAGTGGTTGTACCTCTAGGTTTTTAAGGGGAGATTTCGTGTTTGAGCTTATGGAGAAGCGTCAAACGGCTGATTGTGTATTTCTTTTGTTTTTTAATGAATTTTGGTTTCCACGTGCAAACAGCAGTTTCCATAATTTGCTTCTTTTGTCGCATGCAGCCAATTTTGCAGAGAACACCAATTAGGGTACTTCAGCACCGAAGTCCGTTAGAGCGTGAAAAGATTATACATTGGTAAGAGAATTTCTAATTAAGTAGCATAATTCATGTGTTTTGAATCTCTAACAAGACTTGTTTTCTGACATCAGGATGAAAATTGAGAGGATTGCTGGGAGTTCTCAATATTTTCTCCTGCATTTATGCACCCAGGTTCTCCATCAAATTTTCTTTATATGATGTAGTTATTTTTATCTTTTTTATGCTATTGACCAATTGGTGACCTGTTCTATTTATTCTCTGTTATGATAGTTTTTTGAACTGTAATCCCAATAAGAGGTTATGTGGATGACATTGAATTTCTTTTGGACTGTGAAAGAATGATATACCATGAAATAACTGAGAAGAAATTGTGCAATGTGGGAGATATCTGATATGTTAGATTTGATAATGTAATACTTGAGAAGCAAAACTGGCCTGAAGGGCTAAAAAAGGACTGACCACTTTGTGAATTATATGGAAGAGTGTATGTTCTTTAATTATGGAAAATAGAAAGGTAATGACTATTTGAAACACAGGCTGGGACGTAAATAGGTATGCAACAGTTTTCTTGTTCATCCTTCCCCATTTTGTCTACTTGTATTATCTTTACTACATTTTAATGTGTCTGACTAAATTGGCATGCATCTTTTATGAAAACTAGCGACGGGCATGCAATGTGCTTGCAAAGATCTGTACTTTATGAATGAAAAAGATGATATATAAACCATCCTTGTTTGTTGAGTTTAAAAATTTTGAATTAGTGATTTTTTCACATTCCAAATTGTTCACGCCAAATGAACATTAAGGGAAAAACGCAAGTGTCATGGGAATCTCTGATGAATGGCATTGCACAAATTTCAGATAAAAAAATAACTGGAGAAACCATAGAATAAATCCCACACCCTAGTCCAGTTTGAGGAAATGAAGTAAAGTTACAATGTGAAGTTATAAAATGTCAAAAGCAAAATATAGTTTCACACATACAGAGACATCCATCCCATCCTATGTGTTATTACCTTTATGAATGTAATATTTGGCAGTGCTAGCTCAATTCTGGGATGCCGAGCAGAGATACTGCAACTTGATGTCACAGATGTGAAAATGGACTGCTTCCTAGCAAAATATATTGATGATGTAGGAATGTCAGATTCTGGACTTTTTTAGTTCATACTTGGGCTTTGGTATAGTGTTCCTAGGAATTTAAACTTTCGGCTCTAGAACAATGAGAGGGAAATGCCTTGGAAATCATACTTGAGGACATTCAACATTAAATTTATTCAAGATGTCTGTTACACAATGCCAATTATGTTAGAATCTAGCTTGAACACTAGGAAACTTGGTGACCAAAGAAACCTGAAAGCTATGTGTTTTGACCTTTTGCCTCGTTGAGGTTAAAAATAAAATAGGAAAATATTTAGATTTAAATAAAAATGCTGATTAGTTTGTGTGAAACAGGTTCTGTGATTCTTTCTGGTTCTTGTTGACATTAGTGCTAGTGATACATGGTATTCCTGCACTCTTTTGGCATCTTCTGTTAGGCATGTTACTTATCATCAAGGATAACCTCAACTCTTTGAAGTTTTGGATTGTTATATACATTTCTACTAAATTGGTTTATACAATAAACTTATTTATATATGATTTTAGATGTAATTGACAATATATTAATGTTTTCCTTATTTGTTTTCTTTACAGATTGGTTTTGATGACGTTTGGAAGCATACTTGCAAATCAAGATCAAATGTTGAATTTATTTATTTTTATCTGAACTGATACTTAGTTCGAGTTGCAAATCAAGATCGTGTTGATTTTTTTTGTGGACTCCACGTTAGTTCATTTTGGGATTTGTTATGATGTTTTTTTTGTTATACTTTATGGATTATTATTAAATTTGTTTAATGGATATATTTTGATTTATAATATAAATTGTTTAGTGAATTTTTTTTTGTGGATTGGTGTATAATAGCTAGTGGATTTTTTAGTACAATTAAAAGGCTATTGGAATATGAGCAGGGATATTTGTGAAATAATAATTTAAATTGAAATATAAAATATGGAATAAGTTTAGTGACGAATTTGTTTTGTCATTTGTATTTGTTATTATGACAAAGTGATTATTCGTCGCTAGTAAATATTTTTTGTGATAAAATTTATTACAGTTTATATATGAAAGTTTTCATTGATTTTATTGTTTGGTGACTAAAAATTTCGTCACGTGTATATATATTTGTGATGAAATATACTTCGTCACCCATGTATGACTTTTGGAGACGAAAAATTTGGTCACCTTTACGTCTAACTGTGATGAAATTATTTCCTCATCAATGATCAACATGTGTGACAAATTTATTCGCCAACTAAAGTTGTAAATATGATACTGAATAATTATTTGGTGACGAAAATGAAAATTTTTGGCGACAAAATGTTGTTTTATTGGTGACAAAAAATTTCATCACTGAAGTAATTTAATTGGTGATGAAATTATTTTTCGTCATGGTGGTTTTTAGTGACAAACATTCAATGACGAAACCGGTGACGAAAATATTTCTTCACAAATATCTATAGTGACGAAATTAGCTCTTTGGAGACAAAAAAATTTTGTCATTCAAGACCCAACTTCTTGTAGTGTTACTTCATTGCTGTTTGGAGGCAACAGCAATGCTGACTTTACCAGGTCACTGTTTATTCCATAGAATGAATTTTCAAGTGATTCAAATCTGCAAAGTTATATTTTTAAGTTATCTTTCAAACGCCGCTAATTTCATAATTTTCTATTAAGTATTGAGAGCGAAATGCCAATTTTTTCAAAATGTGACAGAATCTGTCCAGTTTTCTTATAAAAATTATTTGACCATCTTCGACTGGTTTTCAGTTTTCACACTCTTCTGGAAATATGTTCTAAACTCAAAAATTTAGCAAACCGTTTTGACCATGCCTCTTTTCGACACCGTTTGAGGCCCCTTTTTATTTTTTGAACACAGAACACCTGTGTTGGAGGTTAATGTAACTCACTGTCCCAGAAAACCAGTTTTCTTCCAAAAATTATTTCTCCATTTTAAAATCGTGTTTAGCCCTGGTATTCTTCTCAAAATATTTTCCTAACTTGATGAACTAGCACCAGTTAAAATATTATAATGGGTGAACTTCGTTTGGTATGGGTTTCATATTTTTTTTTGTCTAACCATACAATGCTGAAAAAAGAAGTGTGTTAATTCTTAAGAAATTTTGTGATGATTCCTAAGACATTCTATCACATTTATTTTGGTTGCCATATATGATTGTGTTGTGCTATATAAACATTATATCACTGTGGTTATCAAGCTAAAACTCGCACATGTAACAAAAAAAAAATGTGAATTCGATGAAGTAAAGAAACACGAAATTGAACTGATGATACATCAAAAATTTAAAAAGTGATGGGGTGAGCCCGGTTTAGAAGCTTGCGCCAGTGAGTTGCGAACCCTAACATGGCACGGGAATGTATTTCGGCTCTTATCGGTGTAGGCGATATAAGGTTGGCGGTGCTGGTGTCACAACATAGACCATTCCCTTGGGGCAGACCGTGATGTCACGACTTGGGTACGTAACCCTGGTGCATGGGCATCATTGGTAGTTACAGCAAGTAACATTTGAATATTTGACCAAAGGGAGTCAGAATTGCCTATGGCTATTGCTTAGCGGTTGAGTGGAAATAGTGCTCTGTGGGGAGTTACTTAAATTTATCTGATAAACTAAATCTAATGAGAATTTAAAAAGAAAAGTATGCATTTTCTTTATGATGAATTACTGTTTCCGTTTGTCATTTTTATTTATTTATTTATTCATCTATTGTTATTATTTTAACTGTTGGCATTCCTGTTATGCTTATTAAATGCTACCTGTTGTTCTGTTACTACACATTATTTATTAATTGTGAGTATTTTTATTGGGGTGGATATTTTTGGGTTGTAGTATATTATTGAACCGAAGGAAACACCGAGGTGTTGGAAGGCAACATTCAACCTTGGTTAGTTTGAAGCGTGCCAAAATTTCATGAACCATTTTTTGAGTTTTTTAGTTTTTCTCTAGTTTCTTTTTATATTTGTGAACTAAGACAAAGTTTTAAGTTTGATTGGAGTTGTAATTTAAGAACTTTTAGTTTCCGTGTTGTTAATTAATGGATGATGGTAAATTTGGTGGCAACATTGATGAGGATTCTTAATTAAGAAAATTGATTTTAAGTTTTAAACCTTATTATGATGTCCTCAAATTTTGGGGCGTCACATTTCTTTGCTCCTTTTTAATATCTCGTCTATATATAGACATGTGGTAGATTTTATTACATTAAAACCATGTTTGTTATGGATTTTTGAAATCATGTAAAGGGGGGGAGGGTTACGGTTTGATTCTTGGGAGTTGAAATTGAAAATTTTTGGTTGTTTTGGTTAATCAGGAGTTAGCTAGTTATGTTTATATTGAGAATAGGGAAAAACCGTAATTTATTATTAAGAGCATAATTAAATGAAAAGGGGTAAAATTGAGTAGTGGTCATGTTATGTGTTATGGGATTGACCTAGTGTCTTGGTTGTTGAAAAGGGAATTAATTGTGATTGTTGGGTTATCATTTAGTAGTGTTGGCTTGTGGTTGTGTGTAACAAATTGAGATTTTAATGATCAAAAGGGGTTTTGGCTAAGGGTCTTGTATCTAAATGTTTGAGGTTTTGTCCTTGGTCATTGGTAGATGATGAAATTGTTGTTGTTGAATAGCTTATGCGTATGTATTGTACTTGTGCTTTAGCTATGCCATTGTGCATTTTGTGATATTGTTTGGGAGGTTCGTTTCTCTGTGGTTAAATTGGTAAAGCATGGTGCCTTGCATATGGTTCCTCTCCCATTCGGTTTGAGCCCAGTAAAGTGTGAATTGATGTCTGTTTCTCTCCAGGTGAGGCCGGTAAAACATGACGCATTGAGATAAGTTCCTTTCTCTTCTGGTTTGCGCCGGGTAAAGTGTGACCTGCAAGGCATTCCTGTCCAGGTGAGGCCAGTAAGGCATTAAGTGTATTATGTGATTTGTTTCGTTTGTTATTCATGCGTAGGCCAGTGCAAATGAAAGTATGTATTACTTTCAGTTGTTAGTATTTTGGAGTTATGCTATTTGTTTATCGTTGTGGGGGTTCCTTGCTTTTGGGTCTATGGCTAGGGAAGGTAGTAGATGTGTTTATATATGTGTGTGTGTGTGTGTGTGTGTGTTGTAGCGGGTTGAGATTTGGATTTGGATTATGACTTGTATATGTGAACGTGTTTTCAAAACAAGGGTTGGGATGAAGCTCTTTTAATTGAATGTAAAGGGTTTATGAGAGAGTGAAGTGTTGTCATGAAATGCTTTTGGACCAAATGGAAAGTTAGAAAGGAAATAGGTGGCTTACATCTTGTGATATTAAATAACATAGATGTTTTTGGAGGAAATATACTTATATAAGTATATTTTGAGATATTAAATTGTCACATTATCTATATTGTATTTCATGGTGCATTCATGATCATAGTTATCTGTATATTGTTATTGTTTAGAATTATATGTTAGAATTCTTACTGGACTTTATATTTTTCTCACATTGCTAATTATTTTTTAGGTGTACATTGGCAAGAGGTTCAAGGTCGATGATCATCTATAACTGTTGGCCACGAAGCCTTATATTTGTTGGCGGAACGCCATAGATGTAAAAGGGTTAAACTTTTCTTTTTATGCAATGATGTAAGCCTTCAGGCATGTTAACCGGGTAATAAAAAGTGGAGCGTTACATGGGCTGTGTTTTTTGCCTTGGCCCAGCTCGAGGCCCGACCCACTGGCTTACTCAAGACCCGCTCTAAGAGCCGACTCGCCTGAGACCCAATATCATTTTCAAGATATTTTAATGAAAAATATAAAAAATGATCAGGCCTGGCCCGCTTGAGGCCCGAGTACCTCCTAGGCTTGAGCTTGGATTGAGATTTTATGCAAATGTCCTAAGCTGACCTTGTTTGGTTTTTGGCCTGCGCTCGCTAGGCTCGACGCTGGACCAGCTCGAGTCCGAGTCTGAATAAATGGGGACGACCATTTTTACACCTTTAATTTCAACCCAATCCAGTTACGTGGGTCACAAATTGGGTCACATATTTATCCAAACCATAACCAATTACCATTGTCAACTTTTCAAACTGTAATTCGATTGGGGTGAACCTTAAAAAGGCAAGTGCCGCCTGTGAACGAACATCACAATAAAATTGTTTGAACACACACATACATCTAATAGGAATGTAATTAATGAAAACTAATAGTTTGAATATGAATCTCTCATATAAGGGCTTAGTCAAATTAGTTTAACTTTTCAATGCTTCTAGATCAATCATGTGATCATTTTATTATACTAATATATCTTTCTTGACATTTATGCAATCAGTAATACATTTTATTATACTAATATATCTTTCTTGACATTTATGCAATCAGTAATGCTCAGTATACAGATTTATAATATAAAAATATATACCCTGCAAAGGTTCAGGAGAACATTTGGATTTGATAGAGTCATTTTTGGATCAATTTCAGTGATTTGACTCGTTTATTTTTTTAAAATTTGTTAAGTAAAATATTTATACAAAAAATAAGATAATTGGATATTGATAATTATATATTTAAATCATATTTGTTTTTAAAAAATGAACAATAAATATAATTTAAAAAATAATTATCTATTTTTTTAATACAAATTTGATTCCAATATACCTATTGAACACGTACCTCATGAACTCTTCTCTTAAATATTACTGCTATGTAATTTTTCTTCAAAAACAAAAGTTGAACACTTACCTCAGGAACTCTTCTCTTAAACATTATTTAACTAGTCAAAAATTTATAATCGTAAGTCATTTCTTTCTAAATCTTCTCTTAAATATTATTAAACACTAGTAAAAATTTTATAATCGCAAGTCATTTCTTTCTAATTTACAAGCCGAAGAGAATAAAACTTTTAAAAATATATCAAAAATAATAAAATTAAATTAAGTCTAAATCTGAATATTATAAATTTAAAGAAACATATATAAGCAAACGATAATCAAAATAAAAATTCATACACAATTTCTAAAATGAAAAAAACTTACAAAATTAAGAATCTAAACGATAGAATCTACTCAAAAAGTACCTTATATTACAACAAAGTTGTGAGTTTGATAGTTGGGCGGTTTCCTATCAAACATGGGTCTTTTAAAACTAATCCACCAATATTAATCTGGACAATTATTTGCCATTCTATTATCCTATGATCCATTGACTAAATAAGTTGTCTTCATTTAGCTAAGATTAAGAAGTATTTGTTGCGTCATTAATTTGACTTATTTCTGGCCGAAAGTTTAGTTTAGCAACTTTGACCTAATTCCTATTTTGCCCTTTCCTATTTTCCTATTTTGTGCAGTATAATGCAATAGTAAAGATGGGTAAATTGGTCTTTTTCTTATAAAAAGCAAAAAAATTAGCAAAGTTAAAAGCTTTTAAAAAGTCCTAAAAGTTATAAATGTGTCAAATAAATTAATTTTTATAGATTTATTTTTTGCTAACTTTGAAAGAACCAGTTGATTATTAAGAACCAGTTGATTTGAGGATGGAAGAATAATCAAATTGAAATTTGAGCAGTCATTACTTGAATTTTAATTTGGTAAAAAAAAATGTGATTGAAATCTTTTTTTTAATTATATCTTACTTGAGATTGTATCTATTTAATTATTGATGAAACTCATACTCATACTCTTTTTATTTTTATTTTTATTTATATGTGGTATTATCATAAAATTCAATAAATTACCATCATAATAAATAATACCAAATACAACACATAATTAATACAAACAAATTTTCTAAATCGGTGAGAGAAAGTCTAATAAAAATATGGGAATTTATACTCGCACAAAAGTGAGGTGATTCAAACTTCTGATCTCTTATGCTGTGTTTCGTTAATAGATTTGGAAAGAGAAACGAAAAAAGAAAATAAAATGCAAATAAAATATATTTAAATTTCACACACTTTTTTCTTTTTTCTTTTCAAATCTCTTTCTAAATTCGCCAACCAAATACAACGTTAGTAAAATATAGAGGTTTTGGCATAACAGACCAAATTGATTGAAACTCATATGTTTCTTTACGATTTCATTTCATTTCATTTTAAAGTTTTTTAAATTTAATTTAATTTTTTTTTTTTTTTGTATGACTTCGGCTTGCGTCATTTGATAACTGACCAAATTGCCATGTAATGCTTTTCTTATATCTAGTTTTTAATAAAATTAGACAGAAAATAAAATAAATAAATGTACAAAATACATATTGAATAATTAATAAATAACTTAAGAGAAAATTATCACTTTGCAAAAAAATCAACTACAGATAACAGTCAAAAGCTCATTGAATTAGATAAAAATAGATGATTAAAAACAAATTGTTATAACTATTTGTTTGTTGATTTTATGGTTAAGTATTAATTCTTGGAGGTGCAACCTTTATTATTTGAATCATAAAAAAGAAAGTAAAATAAACAATTAGAGAAAGCATGGAGCCTCTAAATGCATTCCAAAATATTGTTAGATACTCCAATTTTCATAATTATTTTAAACACTATTTCATTCTAACTTAAATTATCAAATGGGACAAAATCATTGCCACACACTTTTTAATGCTCGATCATCTTATTTTTTTTATATGAATATTCTATTTAATAAGTTACAAAAATAAACGGTTTAGACCATCGAAATTGATCCAAAATAGGTCTACCAAGCCCAAACTTTCTTTGAAGTTGAGACGATCAATTTGAGACAAAACAAACCCTTATTTTAAATGTGATCACATCACATTCAAAATGAACATCCAATACTGTAATACTACAAATCCACCATTATCAATTTAAAAATTACTCGGAAATTATTCTCCACCATACCCCTACATGGACCCCACAGTACATAAATTAATTTCCACCACATAATCGCCCATCCAAAAAATTCTAAGTGGGGAAATCTGAGTTGGCAGATTTTCCCATATCAATAATACAAGTATATTTTTTTTATGTATGTTTTATATTCTAATTTTGTGCGCTAAATATTACTGTCATGTAATTTTTCTTCTAAAACAAAAGTTGAACAGGTGCCTCTTGAACTCTTCTCTTAAATATTATTTAAAACTAGTCAAACATTTATAATAGTATAAGTCATTTGTTTGTGACTCGTCTCTTAAATATTATTAAACGCTAGTCAAAAATTTATAATCGCAAGTTATTTCTTTCTAATTTATCAGCCAAAGAGAATAAAACTTTTTAAAATATATCAAAAATAATAAAATTAAATTAAGTGTAAATTTGAATATTATAAATTTAAAGAAATATATACAAACAAACGATGACCAAAATAAAAATTCATACACAATTTCTAAAATGAAAAAAAAAAATACAAAATTAAAAATCTAAACGATAGAATCTACTCAAAAAGTATCTTACATCACAACAAAGTTGTTGCAAGTTTGCTAGTTGGGCGGTTTCCATCAAACATGGGCCTTTTAAAACTAATCCACCAATATTAATCTAAACAATTATTTACCGTTTTGTTATCCTATGATCCAAGTAGACGAAATAAGTTGTCTTCATTTAGCTAAGATTAAGAAGTATTTGTTTTGTCATTAATTTGACTTATTTTTGGCCGAAAGTTTAGTTTAGCAACTTTACCCTAATTCGCCCTTTCCTATTTTCCTATTTTGTACATTATAAAGCAATAGTAAAGATAGGTAAATTGGTCTTTTTGTATAAAAAGCAAAAATGTTAGCAAAGTTCAAAACTTTTAAAAAATCCTAAAAGTTATAAATGTGTCAAATAAATTAATTTTTATAAATTAATTTTTTGCGAACTTTCAACGAAGGCCTAAAGCAACTTTGTCTATGTCGGTGAGTGAAGAAATTTAGATGATTAAGAACCAGTTGATTTGAGGATGGAATAAAAATCAAACTGAAATTTGAGCAGTCATTACATGAATTTTAATTTGGTAAAAAAAAAGTGATTGATATCTATTTTAATTATATCTTACTTCAGATTGTATCTATTTAATTATTGATGAAACTCGTACTCTTTTTCTTTTTCTTTTTATTTTTATTTATATGTGATAATATCATAAAATTCAATAAATTACCGTCATTATAATGAAATATCAAACAACATAATTAATACAAATAAATTTTCTAAATCAGTGAGAGAAAGTCTAATAAAAATATAGGAAATCAGACTCGCACAAAAGTAAGGTGATTCAAACTTTTGATTTCTTATACTGTGTTTGGTTGGTGGATTTGAGAATAAATTTGGAAAAGAAAGCGAAAAAAGTAGGTAAAATGTGAATAAAATATGCTTAAATTTCATCTAATTTAACACATATTTTTTCTTTTTTCTTTCTAAATTCTTTTTTAAATCCGTCAATCAAACACAGTTTCAGTAAAATATAGAGGTTTTGGCATAACAGAGCCAATTGATTGAAACTCATTTGTTTCTTTACGATTTCATTTCATTTTAAAGTTTTTTAAATAAATTTTTTTTTTTATTTGGTATCCGTATGACTTCACCGCCTTGCTTCATTTGAGAACTGACCAAATTGTCATGTAATATAGAATCACCTCAAAAATGCTTTTCTTATATCTAGTTTTTAATAAAATTTGAAAGAAAATAAAATAAATAAATGTACAAAATACTATTGAATAATTCCAAATTGCAATGTAATAATTAATAAATAACTTAAGAGGAAATTATCAATTTGCAAAAAAATCAACTACAGATAACAATAAAAGTTCATTGAATTAGATAAAAAATAGATGATTAAAAACAAATTGTTATATCTATTTGTTTGTTGATTTTATGGTTAAGTATTAATCCTTGGAGGTGCAACCTTTATTATTTGAATCATAAAAAAGTAACATAAATACACAATCAGAGAAAGCATGGAGCCTCTAAATGCATTCCAAAAGGTTGTTAGATACTCAAATTTTCATAAATATTTTAAATACTATTTTATTCCTAACTTAAATTATCAAATGGGACAAAATCAGCGCCACCGACACCTTAGTTTCTTCACGACCCGCTCTTTAATGCTGATTCTGTCATTTTTGAGATTCAAAGTGAACTTATAGGTCAAGTGTAGGAAGTCTAAAAAAGTTAAAAAGTCAAAAAATTATTTAAAAAGTTAAAAAATTATTACTGTTCATCAAAAGTCAACAATTACAGCTGCACAACTTTCAATACTAATTTTCTCCTATACATTAATTTATACAATTTTTTAATATATATTTTTTCATAAAAAGTCAAAAAGTTAACTCAAACATTTATATTTTCAACCTCAACTTTTTAGTTTAAAAAGACAAAAAGTACACTTATTTAGAACACCCAAAACAACCCCATAATATGAGATTGTCATATATTTATAAATATAGAAAAAAAAAGTGATCAAAAGATAATATTTTATTTTATTTTATTTTTTGTGACAATTCTTACAAGAATGTTACTTCCATATATAACTATCAAAATTTAGTTAAATACCTAAAAAAATTTAGGTCCAAATAATCTTAAGCTTAAATACTAAATAAAAAGTGAACAAACTGTGATAAAACTTCCCTTAAACATCACTCTTTTTGCATTTTTAAATGTAAAATTACTAATCAAACTTGCATAATCAATTGATCAACTAAATTATTTTCAATAGATAAAATTGATTTAATCTATTCAAATTTTCTTGTGGCATAATTCACCGAATGTAAAATTTAACAAACTTTAAATTTGATTTTTTTTTTCCCCTAGAAACAATTGTAATTGGGATAATTAATAATATTCTATACATAATCTAAAAATTTGAGAAACAACCATTTATTAATTTTAAATAATTTACCTTATTAATCGATTTTTTGATTTTTTCTGTTAAAAACATTCATCCATTAATTTTAAATAATTCTCCATATCAACCATCTATTAGTTTTGAATTTTCACCAAACTTTGTTGGTGCATTTCAAATTATTTATTTATTTATTTATTTATTTTTTTGTGCTCGTATAGTAGTTAAAAAAAATTTTAGACTTGGTTTTTCTTATCAATCTTTTGGTGCACAAAGTGGCGGCTTTGGGCCAAAACCGGCCCTGCCCCTTCCCTCACCTGCGCTAGTTCCCAACCCTTCCCTCTGGTCTTCGTTCTCATCTCCACCTACTTTCTCTCCTTCTTTTGTTGTTGCTGCTGCAAACAACTACCACCCCTTCCACGAAACCCTTGATCTAAAAACATTGCCGCTACACATCTCTCTCAATCTCTCCTCTTCTTTTGGAGTTGAGTTTAAAGTTTGAGAAGGATGGAAGGAAATGAGTAAGGACTGTTAGGAAGTAGGGCTAGATTCAGAATTACGACTTTAGGAACTACTCTATAGTTTAAAAAAATAAGGGCTATTCTATATGATTTTGAAATTATCTAAACAAAATTTAGAGTGTAAATTCTTATAATTTTAAATTATTTTAAAATTTCTAATATAATATATAATATTTTTCAAATTTTTGAGATGCAGCCGCCCCCTAGATCCATCATTACTAGGAAAGGAAGGGGTAGGGGTGACTGTAGGGAGGGACGGAAGGAAGCGCGTGGCCAACCATAGTTAGGAATGGCAACGGGGCGGGGCGGGGCCGGGGATCACCCTCCCCGTCCCCGATCCCCGATGGTGAACATTGCCCCATCCCCGGCCCCGATCCCTGACGGGGAACCTATTACTCTCCCCATCCCCACCCCCGATCGGGGATCGGGTTTCCCCGACCCCGAAAATTACCCGGCCTAAATTTGTTTCAACAACATGAATAACAACATTAACAACAACAACACAGATCTGAGATCTGAGAGGCACAAAATCATCAATATCATCAACATCAACAACAAATTATTAACATCAAAAAAAAAAAAAAAATTGATAGAAAAAGACACAGATCTCAGAGGACGACGGAGAAGGGAGGGAGAGAGAGAGAGAGAGAGAGAGAGAGAGAGAAACTAGATCTGGTGGTAATCGATCGATCATGCAGCGGCCAAGATCGCCGGTGATCGCCGGTGACAGAGGGAGGCGCGGCGGTGACGGAGGGAAGAGAGAGGGACAGACCAGTGGCGAGAGAGAGAGAGAGGGGAGCGGCGTGAGTGAGTGTGAGAGGCTTTGAGTGACGGATGGAGGATCGCCGGTGACAGAGGGAGCCGCGGCGGTGACGGAGGGAAGAGAGAGGATCAGACCAGTAGTGGCGAGAGAGAGAGAGAGAGGAGCGACGTGAGGGATGATGAGAGGCTTTGAGTGTCTGTGATGAAACCTAACCAAGACAACATATGCATATATATATATCCAGGGACAAAAGGGTAATTTCAGCTCGGGGACCATGCGGGGCGGGGCTGGGGCCGGGGGCCGGGGCCGGGGCCGGGCCGGGGCCGGTTCTGAAACACATATCCCCGTCCCCGGCCCGGATATCATCGGGGATGAATTTTTAAATACCGTCCCCGGCCCGTAGGGGATATTTTTCGGTGAATAACCGTTGAATTCGGGGTCGGGGGGTCGGGTCACCGTCGGTCCGGTTTCAAATTGCCATCCCTAACCATAGTTAGGGAAATGGAGGGATGGTAGAGGTGGCACAATTGGGTTGGATGCGTAGCTAGTGGGGGTAAGGTGAGAATTAATTAGGGTGTTAAAAGAAAATTAATATATGTCAACATATAATTGACTGCTATAGTAAACAAGGTTATCGTATATTGACTTCAACTTATAATAAAAACATCATTGATTACTACACATGTAAATCCGTGTTTTATATGATAATTGAATTATTCTTTGGAGTTTACACTACGGTAACACATGATTTTGTTTTTATTTATTCATTTTGGTGTACATTTTTGTCATAATAATGATGGAAATGGGACTTAATCAGCATGATCATAACCCAGGCCCCACCCTAAGCCTAATCTTTAATAGGAAATTAGAGCATAGGACAAACAAGAAGACATGAAGCAAGCACACAAGTTATCTTAAATTACATATATATATATATATATATTGTTTTATTAGAGTATAATCACTCAAAAATACGTAGAAAAATTCAAACTCATTTCTTTAATAGTAGGACACAAAATCAAGAAAGGGTGTTTAGGTAGAATAAAAATGAGCCAGATTACACCACTAATTTTATAATTTGTTACTTGTGTCAATTTAATTATTGTTGTTCTGATTACACTAATTTTACCTTAATTTTTTTTTACATTATATCAATTTAGTCTAACCAGTAACGCCTTTTATAAATTTGACTAAAATCAAGGAGCATAATAGTCTATTTGTTTTTTCGAAGTGATTGAAAAGTTGACATTAATTTGAAATAAAAGCTTCTAAAATACACTCTTGAAATTTTTCATTACACCCACAATATACATTGTAATACTTGTATGTTAGGAAGATAGTTTTGTACAAATGAGTGTCACGAGAAATTTATTATATATAAATATAATCATCCATTTGAATGGATTATTTTGTTATTGATTTCTATCTAATTTCTTAACATATTGTCTAATAGGGGTGAGTAGCGGATATACCGATCCGTCAAAATTGATCGAACCGAACCGATCCGCCGCATTTTGGACAGATGCATGATGACGAGCGGACGGTTGCGGATTGATTTTTTTCAATCCGCCAATTTGGCGGACGAATGGCAGATTTGAGGTCCCTTTGGCCGCAACTGAACTGCCAAACCGCGAGCACCCTTAATAATTTATAAGACTTTGTGTTTTCAATTTATTTAAATATTTTGTTTGTGTTTTCAATTGAAAAACAGTTTAAATATTCAGTTGAAAAAAAGTTTTTAACTTGAATATATTTTTTGAATTGAAAAAAATAAACGTATTATTTATTTATATTTTTTGATTTTTAAATCTAACTCTAAAAGTAATAAATAGAAAATATGATATATGCTGGTTGGTTTTTGTTTTCAAAAACATATATAAATGTAACAATACAGAGACATACAATCTTTACTACTGCTATGTTCATGGTTTTGGTGGTTTGAATTATTTTTATATTTTAAGAATCACTTATTGTAATACTTTATGTGGATAAGGCATGTTGTGATTGTAATATGTGGATGAGGTATGCAGTGATTTTAATATTCTAAAGTTTCAAACTATCTTTCTTTAGATAAGGCATAAAGTAATTGTAATACTTTTTTAAGTCATTGACTGTAATACTTTTTTTTTTTTTTTTTTTTTGAGGAAGTGTACAAGTTGAACTATGTTAAAAATTTATAAAATTTCAAACCGCCAAACCGATTTGCATCCATCCGCCAAACCGCCAATCCGCTCAATCCACATCCGCCGGATTGGCGGACGGATGACGGATTGGAGGTTCCATGGCCGCAACCGACCCGCGCCCACCCCTATTGTCTAATTTCTTAACATATTATTTAATTAAAGGGTAAATTACACTTTTACCCCCTAAACCATACGCGTTTTTTCTATTTGGTTCCTTAACTATCACTTGTGTTTCTTTAGTCCTTAAACTTTTATAATTTGTGTCTGTTAAATCCAATGTGTGTCTGCCGTCCAAATCATTAACGAAATAGCGTTGCATGTGCATTCCACGTGATACGTAAGGCTAATACGAAGGTTAAAATGGACATTTCATTCTCAACTGTATGTGCCATACACGTGAGGCAAATTGGGGTAACAAAAATGAGTGGTTTGTGGTTTTCAGATCATCGATTCAGTCTTTAGAACTTCAATTGAGTCTCCAAAACTTCGATTGAGGCTAGGTTTGTGGTTTTCTTGAAGAATCAAAGGGTTTTGCAACATTATTGGTGTTGATTGAGGCCGGATGGCCATGGCGAAGTATGTACGATGTCAAGATAGTTATATACCAAAATGTAAGTATAATTTTTTTAGCTTTTGGTTAAGATTTTTGCATCGTTATGATTTTTTTAGCATTTTTGGTCAGTTTGTATATTTTTGGTTAATTTTTTATTGCTGAATCTTTCTTGTTTATTGTGTTGTTTTGAATATGTGAATTTTGAAGTGTATGTACTATTTTAAAAAGTGAAGTTTTGTTGTACGTGTTTGTCTGATTGTCCCATGTCTTTTAGTGTGTGTGTGTTTTTTTTTTTAATGTGTTTTCATGTTTTGTCTGTGAATGATACTGTAGTCCCAATTTTTTGTGATTGTCCCCTGTCTTTTGTGATTGTTTGTGAATGATATAGTCTTTTGGTGTTGATTGTGTCCGTTATCTCAATTTTTTGTTTCTTAATATTATACTAGTCCAATGCCCATACAGACATCAATGCTGATCACTTTACCATTAAAGTGAATCATGGTGGTCTATTTAGGACAGAAAATGGAAAGAGGTATTATGTTAGGGGCCAAGTAGATTACATTGACTACAATGATAGGTAGAGGATGTCATTGCTAGCATTGGTTGAATGTGCCCAAATGGTAGGATATAGTGACTTTGTTGGATTTCATTACAGAGTCAGTGAGAATCAGAGCGTGGATAGAGGATTTAGATTTATTAGTTCTAATGAGAATGTGTATGAAATGATGAAATTTATAGTGGCAAATGTATTGGAACTTTATATTGAGGAATCTGTCCCTGTTCCATTGAGTTTTGATGAATATTCCAGGATGTCAATGTAGAGGAATGAGACTGGGAATGCAACACAATAGAAGGGAGTATTTATGAACCCAATGTTGATGGGGATGAGCATAGTTCAAATTCTGCTTCAGAAGCTGAATATAGGCCTGTTTGGTAACCTTCCGTTTTCAGTTTTCAGTTTATATTGACAAAAATTTAAAAAAACTATTATAAAAACTTGTTTGATAATTTTTTTAGTTTATAAATGGTTGTCTTAATTTATAAATTTGAAGAAAAAACGTAAACTCAAAAAATGAGTTTACGTTTTCAGTTTTTAATTTTTTTTTGTCAATTAATTTTTTTTTCAAATAATTTATTTTCAAATAATTTTTTTTTTCAATTAATTTTTTTTCAATTAATCTTTTTTTTAAATAATTTTTTTCCCAATTAATTTTTTTTAAATTATTTTTTTAATTAAATTTTTTTCATTTTTTTTCAATTAATTTTTTTTTCAATTATTTTTTTTTTCAAATAATTTTTTTTTTCAAATAATTTTTTTTCAATGATTTTTTTTTCAATTAATCCTTTTTTCAATTAATTTTTTTTTTCAAATATTTTTTTCCCAAATAAATTTTTTTTTTCAATTTTTTTTTTAATTAATTTTTTTTTCAATTATAATGTGATCCCATTGTCATAAAAGAATAAAAATAAATATAAATATTTTAACCCTAAACAAACATATTTTTTAGTTTATGTTTTTTAATTTTTTTAAACATTTTGTTCAAACTAAACGCGTTTGTAATTTAAGTTTTTCTAAAATAAACAAAAATCAGTTTATAAAATTTTTGTAAATATAAACCAAAAACGTAAACGTTGCCAAACGCTACCGAAGTATTTGTTGACGGTTATTATAGCTTGAATGAGGAGCCAATGGCAGGAGTGGACCAACATGCAAGTAAGCCACCAGAAAATAGTCATGTTCAAGATTTTTTTGAACCAGAAAGTGAGGAATGAGATTTCTCAGATGGGTTTGCTAGCCTTGAAAAAACAGAAGATGGGGATGATGGGTTGTCAAGGACGAAGTATAAAGAGTACAAATTTGTTTCTGGAAAAGAGAACCCTATTTTTGAATTAGGAATGATTTTTAAAAGTAGGGCTTAGTTTGCTAGAGTTGTTAGGCATCATGCCATCATCAATGGTAAAGACATTTGGTTTAAAAAGAATGAGGGGTGTAGAGTTAGAGCAAATTGTAGAGAAGGATGGCCTGGGACTATTTTGCATCTCTGAGAAGTGGACACAAGAAAACACTTCACACTTGTGGTAGGATTTGGGTAAATAGGCTAGTCAATTCTAGTAGGTTGGCAATGGTGTATTTGGATGAATTTAGAATAAATCTAACATATTCTGTTTCTGAACTTATGGAAAGGGTAAGGAAATATTTTAACATTAAGGTTTCCCCTAATAAGCTTTACAGAGCAAGGAGGAAGGCTCTAACAAAGCTAAAAGGAAGTGTTAATGAACAATTTGCAAAGTTGTGGGACTATTGCAAGGAGATTGATAGGACCAATCCAGGAAGTAGTGTGTACTTGCACTTTAAACCTGATGAGGATGGAAACCTAACTAATGTATTTCAGAGGTTATAAGTTTGTTGGTATGCATTGAAGAATGGGTTTATTGAGGGCTGCAGGCCTATAATTGGTGATGATGGTTGTCATTTAAAAGGTGCTATTGGTGGTCAGTTGCTCACTGCAGTTGGACTAGATGGAAATAACCAAACATATCCTATGGCTTATGCAATGGTGGAGATTGAAAACACCAGTAGTTGGAACTGGTTTCTACAATATTTGATGGCTGATCTTAGAATATCTAATGATCCAAAATGGGCCAGAATCTCTGATAAGCAAAAGGTAAGCAAAATGGACCATAATCTCTAATATATTTGTGCCTTATGTTGTTTTTGTTTGTTTGACATGTATATTTGGATGATTGTAGGGTGCGGAGAGAGCAATTGCTGATTTGCTTCCAGCAACTGAACATAGGCATTGTATAAGACATTTACACAACAATTTCAAGAAAGATGGGTTTGAAGGTCAAAACTTGAAGAATAGGTTATGGAATTTAGCTAGAACAACTTATGTGGGCAGGTTCAATGCTGAAATGCAAGAATTGAAGAGGGAGAACAAATTGGCATATGAATGGTTGGCTGCCAAAGATCCAGTCCATTGAACTAGGTCCCATTTTGGTACCAGTGCAAAATGTGACATTCTGTTAAACAACCTATGCGAGTCTTTCAATGCTTCCATTGTATTTGCTAGGGACAAGCCAATTTTGACTTGTTTGAAGAGAATTAGAATGTATTTGATGGAAAGGTTAGTTAAAGAAGAGAGTATGCACAAAAGTGACAAGATAACTTAGGCCCTAAGATACACAAGGTATTGGAGAAAAATAAGACAAATGCAACTGCATACATTCCAGCATTGGCAGGAGATAAAAATTTGACGTAAGAAGAATGCATAGTGATTAGTTTATAGTGGACCTTAAGGAGGAGACATGTTCCTACAGAAGATGAGAGTTGACCAGAATCCCTTGTGCATATGCAATATCTGTCATTTGGACATCAATGGAACAACCTGAGGACTATGTCCATTATTGTTACAAAAAATATACATTTTTGAAGGCTTACACACACATGATGTGCCCAATGAATGGTGTTGAGATGTGGAAGTAATCAGGGAAAGAACAAGTGCTTCCCCCAGAATACCTTAAGCAGCCTAGAAGGCCAAGGAAGGCAAAAATAAGGGAACCAGATGAGGGACCTAAAGGTCAAAATCCTACAAAGCTAAGGAGATTTAAAAAGAATTTGAGTTGCAGAAAATGTGGACAGAAGGGCCACAACACCAGGACTTGCAAATTAGAGCTTCAACCCTTTGTAAGTAAAGCCCACAACATTTGTTTGTTTTCATTTACTTGGTGATCACTAACTATGACACATCTTGTGCTTTGTAGCAGGATAATACAACAACAGGTGAAAGTGATGTTGGAACTTTTGCAAGTCAAAGGCCAATGCCAAGGAGGCCACCACCTACTGCTGTTGCCAATTTTGCAAGTTAAGGGCCAATGCAAAGGAGGCCACCACTTGCTGTAGCAACTTTTGCAAGTCAACCTCCAATGCGAAAGAGGCCATCACCTGCTGCTGCAACTTTTGCAAGTCAACTTCTAATGCCTATAAGACCAACACCACCTGCTGCTGCAACCTCTATCACTCAAGCCTCAAGACTGAAAATGGCAGCACTAGCTAAGGGAGGCACATCCAAGAAGAGAGGGTGCAGACAGTAGTATTTAGAAATGTAGGATTGTTTTTTGTGTTTATAATGACAATGAACTTCATGTCAACTATTTAGTAATGTAAGATTATTTTTTGTCTGTAATGACAATGAACTTAAAACTTTTATGAATGGAAATGATGATGATGTTTATCTTTAAATGGGCGGAGGGGGGCTGAATTGTTATTCTGTTTTTTTTTTTTTTTTGGTAAGCACAATCAATCATTATAGAAGATTTGGGCACACAATTTTTCATACAAAACCTTCCATTCATTACATATCCAACAACTTACATTACAAATATATTACATAGGAAACCTAGAGTATCTTCTATAGCAACAATACCAAGGTGATAAGCTAAGATACAACCAAACAAACCCAGAGTATCTTCTCCTTCATTTTCATCGCTGATATTTGCTCCTCCATCTTGGTAATCCTTCGCAGGTGTCCTGGTATAACTTGCTTTGACCGGCCATACATAGGTACATCAAACCACTTGAAAAATCCACATCCTCCTCTATTGAGCCCATATCCTTCACAGCATAAGAATTGTCTTCCCATGTTCAAGTTTGTCCAAGATGTCTTCATCACAGCACCTCTGCTACATGAGCAATGCGTTGCATTCATCCGGTACATTGTTCTTCACATTTCTACTTTCCTTCTTCTTTCTCTTCTTTGTCTTCTTGATGCTCTGTTTTTTTTTCCCCATACACAACCGTGTATATATATGTGGGTATATATCAGAGGACTGGTGGGTACATTCCCTCCATTTTTATTTATGTGTAAAATGTTCCTTTTGCCCTCCACTAACACTATCCCTTTAATGATTTGGATGGCAGACACAAATTGGACTTGACAGCCACAAATTATTAAAGTTTAGGGACTAAAAAAACACAAGTAATAGTTAAGGGACCAAATAGAAAAAGCGCGTATAGTTTAGGGGGTAAAAGTGTAATTTACCCTTATTTTATACTAAAAGTTGATAATATGAAAATAGAAGTTAAAAACACCCTTTCTCAACTTCTGAAGAATCAATTTTTTTCAACTTATTTAAGTTATTTCTGTCAAATAAATTATAGTAAGTAAAAACTGCACCAAACAACTTAATACAAACTCCTAAATTAAAATAAGATACATACTACTTTGTATAATCCCTGCCAAACACTCCTTCGTTAGCATGATTGTAATCCAAGAGCCCCACCTAAACTTTTATAATACAAAAGTAGCGAACAACATAAAGACATGCTGCGAGCACATAAATCATCTCAAACTATTATATATATATATATACTAGTTAAAAAAAAAAAGTTCGTGTAAGGCATGGGTCAAATGTTAAAATTTATATGAGAAAATATAAATTAAAAAGATTATTTAAGTTGATTACTTGTGTTTTATCTTTTATGAAAGGTATAGACGAGGTAACTTTTTATAAATTGTAGGCACCGACATTTAAATGAAACATTTTTATATATTTTATACATCTTAACATTTAAATTTAAAACTTATTTTCTACTTTGTATGCAATATTAATAATTAAATTTTTGGCATTTAATTTTGTTCATATATTATTTTTGAAGATTTTTTAAATAAATAATAAAATTACACAATGATAAATAAATGCAACATTAGTCATAGGGCAAATTACACTTTATTCCACTTTACTATTGCTCTGTATCACTTTACTCTTAAATTAAAAATAGTAATATTTCAACTTCATCATTTATGATTTTTTTTTTTTTAGTCTAAACCTTTATGACAAAAATACCATTTCAGCAATACAATAATTTGTACCTTACCTCCGTGAACTATTATCCAATATCACTTTACCTTCTCAACTAAAAAATGTTACATTTTTTCACCTTAAATATTAATTTGTATCAATGTAAATATTTTATTAAGGAATTTTTTTTATTATAAATAAATGAAAAACTGACATGTGAGTTGCACATGATACCTCAAATGGATACTTAAAATGATATTATCAATCTGTTTGATTTAATTTTTAAAAATAATTTTTGATTTTCTAGGGTTTTTTTTTTATTTTTTAATAATCTTTTTTGAATATATTTCATAATAAAAAAAACTAAAAAAAAAAAAAACTTTATGAGATACTTTTGTCATTAAGATTCAAATTAAAAAAGATTAATAGATGAGGAGGTTGAGTGTAATAAGTTTTAGTTAAAGGAGCGGAATGAAATGGAACAATAGTTGAGGGGGTTAAAATGTAATTTTTCTTTATTTATATTAAATAGATAAATACATGGGTAAATTACAATCACATATCTTGAGATTTTCTTAAAATATGAGTTGCTTATTATGATTTTGGAAATTACATTTCACCCCTTACAATTTCAAATCGCATAACAAATTACCTTTTTCATTTATGATGTTGAAAATATATTTCAATTAAAATTTTTAATAATTTTATTGTTGCATAATAGACAATAATTAAAAATTATGATAAGGGAAATATTTATAATTTCTAGAACTAACGAGAACAATTTGTATTTTAAACAAATTTAGAAATTCTTATATGTATATATATATATATATATATTTGTTTAGAGTTTAATTACTCAAAATATTTAAAAAAAATCAAACTCAATTCTTTAACAGGACACAAAATCAAGACCTAGTGTTAAAGTAAAGATACAAAATCGGGAAAGTTATATCCGTAAATTGTATAATTTATTACTTGTGTCAATTTCATTTATATGTAGTATATGTTCAAAGTTTACTTCTCTGCCTATCTGTTCAAATGTCATTTATTTATTTAAAATGTCTCATTATCTATATACATGTCACTTATCTTTGCAACTATATGTTGAATTGTCAAATTATTTGTTCAAATGTTTCATTATCTGTACACATGCTACCTTTTTATTCACATATCTTTTCAATATTACTTGTTTGTTCAATTCACTGCCACCGGCTACCGTCGCTGGTGACTTTTCAGCACTTGTTGTTCACACTAAATAAAATCAGCATGCTTGATTATCATTTTTCAAAAACACTTTTCAGAAAATTCTACTTTCTTATTTTCCGTATTTTTTTGTTTTTACTGAATTTTTTTAATATTTTGAGCAATTTTTTTAATTTTTAGACATACCTAACATAAATATATCTAAAAAGTAAAAAAATTTGAAAAAAACCTTTAAAAATTCACTAAATACCAAAAATATAAAAAAAAGTACGAGAATTCAATACATTTTTTATATTTTTATGTATTTATTAATTTTTAAAAATATTTTTTCACAAATTTTACTTTTTAGATACATTTAAGTAAAGTGCATCTAAAAAAGTAAAAAAAATATTTAAAATTTAAAAAATATTCACTAAAAACAAAAAAATACGAAAATTAAAAAATTTAATTTTTAAAAAAATTAATTCAAAAAACTGAAACCAATGCCTAACGCACCTCTGATCAACTTGAATTTACTAACAATTTTTTTAACTTTTAACTTTTTGTTACTTTTGTTTTCCATCGTATTTTTCACACTAATAAAAGAGAACCATGTAAAAAAAGTTCAATGTATGTGCCTTGACCTGAGCAAATCCACAAAAGATGGACATTGACAAAAGAGTGCCTCAATCTGAACCCACACATTGACCAGGCCGTTTTTCGTATATATCCAACAAATGAAGGAAAATATACTGGTACTTATATTACTTGATGCGGAAATAATTTTGGATTGAGTATTTGAATTATGAGTCTTGTTTAAAAAAATTTTCATCAATGGAGAAGTTATAAGAGTTTCTCAATATTATATCCGCACTCCAAATTTCTTAGTTTAACTATGGTGACCTAAGAGAGAAAAACAAAGAAATAATTTTTTTTGCAGGAGATTTTCGGATAAACTTACGTATAATTGTTTTTCTTTATATCAAATATATAGAGATTCTCTCCTGATAGAGGTAGAGTTGTAATTTTCCACAATAACTCAAATACTTCATTAAAAGATAATCTCTTAATTATCTTATTTATTAAATAGTGTGAATTATCTACAGTCTATGTAGACGCTCCATAGGTTATGGGTTAAGTCAAATCCAACCCAAATTCCAACATCTCCACTCATCCACATTATTAGTTATATTTATAACTATCATTTCTCTCAATCGCTTATTCAGTTCATTCCTCATACGAAAAATGGAGTGTGTGACCTAACGAGAAGATATAAAGGTAGGAGAGCTATATTAAGCCACAATAAACAAACATAGTACATCACTCGAAACATCTCGTCTACACCCTAGATTCATTGGATCACACAAGATCAAACATTTGAAAACCCCTCGCGAGTCATAGCTTATGAACATGCTTGACCTTAACATTGTATCTGTACTTATTGTTAGTATGTATATATATATATATATATATATAGTAATATATATAGGTTGATTGATTAATTGATGGACCTTCCATAGCTTAGATGATTTGATTGATCGTGATTGATTCATTCCTTATTTAACATATATATTCTCTCCTATATAAAGGAGCTCATTGTATACACTTGAACATATACAAAACACATATTCACTCTCTCGTTATGTCTCTCTATATCTTCATCATGGTATCAGAGTTAGAAAGTTTTTTTTTTTTCCTGTTCATCACCAGAAGTTCCATCACACTTTTTTGCTGTTCCTTTTCTTGTTCTCTTCACTGTTTAAATTTGTTTTGGGTACTGATTTCTTATTATCAGTTTTCCCAGATAATTTTTTTTTCAGACACCCATAGCATCATCTGGCTCAAAATCTTCTCTCGATTCCAGCGCCACCAAAATCATCGTTAAACGGGCTCGTACGTACTCACACATACCACTTGACGCTTTGTGCGTCTCCCACTTCTGTTGCCACTCGCTTACGCGTTCTCACACGCGCCTCCTATGTCGCTGACGTCAGCTACTACACGCTGACATTATCCCTCAGCCGTTTCCGTCCAGCCGCGACTCCAGTCCAGCCACTTTTAGCACGTCTGCTAACCTGCTCTGCATTGCTTTTGTTAGCTTGCGCTGTATCTCCTCCACGCTAACGTGAGCCGCGCCTACTGACATCAACCTTCCTCTTGCTGACGTCAACCCTATGCCATGTTTGGCTAACTTCAACTTGTGGCTTGTTTCTGGCTATTTTCTGCTCATTTTGGCCTGGTTCCTACCTATTTTCAGCCTTCCAGATTCACTGGTACACTCAGTTGTTTCTAATTTTGTCCCTATGGATCGCTCAGATGCTGCTCATCCTATTTTTGTTATCCTTGATGGCTCAAATTATATTTTCTGGGCCCAAGCCATAACTGGCTTTCTCAAGGGCAAGAAATTATGGCGTGTTATTACTGGTGATGTTCCTAAACCAAAGCAAAAGATAGAGGAATCTGCAGGCAAATATGCTGACCGTTTGGAGAAATGGGACAGTAAAAATTATCAGATCATCACTTGGTTCAGGAATACCTCTATTACATCTATTAGCCTTCAGTTCAGCCATTTCAACTTGACTCGGTCTCCACACCTGCTAAAGATGTTTAGGACTTCTTCAAAGAATGATATCAGACTACTAGTCTTGTTCATCAGTATCAACTTCAGAGCCACATTTATCACTTGCGCTAACAGCCTGGTCAGTCAATTAATGACTTTTTGTCTCAAATCTATTCTGTTTGGGATCAATTTGCTCTGTCGGAACTTGTCTGGCCTCATCATGAGGATGCATTTCTCTTTTTTACTTACCGTAATCAGCAGAGGTTGGTTCAGTTTCTCATGGCTCTCACTCCTTACTTTGAGCCAGTTTGAGCTGCCTTATTACATTGCACGCCTTTGCCCCCATTGAGTAGGCTATATCCAAGCTTCTCTCTAAAGAAACTCATCTTGGTCCATCCTCCACTCCCCATGTGGACTCAATTCTAGCCACTCCTCAATCAAGGGACTCTTCCTCCACATAGCCATCTCCTCAGTGCACTTATTGTCAGAATCGTGAGCCTCCTTCTGTTCATCTTCTGGTTCACTGTTCAGTCAGGTCTTGCTGCTACTGCAACAAAACTAGCCCCGGACATCTCTAGCAAGATCGCTTTTGCAATCTATCTCGCTCATCCTCTACTAGGTCATCTTCTCGTGGCATTTACTCGCGGGGACATTCACATCATTCTGGGCCTCTGTCTCAGTCTATATCTGCTCATCGTACTACTGCTGTTGCCTTTGAGGCTTCTCATAGTCTGAACCTTTTGATCCTTCCACCACTGTTTTCTCCTAGACCGATGTTGAAACTTTGATCAAACAATTTCTCTCCACCTCTGGTACTCCTCCTATAGGGGCTGTACAAATGGCCCTCGGCCCGTGGGTGGCTCGAAGCCCGAGATGGCCCCGGCCCATTTAGGCTCGCTTGGGCCTAGGCTATTGTTTTGAAGCCTGGCCAGGCCCATGGGCCTGACTCGTTTGGCTTGGCCCGTCGGCCCGCTTAAAGCTCACTTAGGACCTAACCCGGCCCGCCCAAGGCCCAGTGTATTTTTTAATGGAAAATAATAAAACTTTGGTAGAAAAAAAAAAAAAAAAAAAAAAAAATGGTTAGGCCCGCCTAAGCCTGGCTCAAGCCCGAGGCCAGGCCCAAGGCCATTGGCTCGGCCCAGCCAAGGCCTAAATATCCCTAGGCTTGGGCCTGGGCTTAATTTTTGGGCTTGTGCGTCGGCTCAGCCCGGCCTGAATTTTGGCAGAAGCCTGCGAAGCCCGACATGGGGCCGGCCTGGTCGGGTCGGGCCAGATTTACACCCCTATCCTCCTCCTAATGCCTTGTCTGTCACCTTAGGTACATCTTCCTGGTATTTTGACTCTGCCTGTTGTAATCATATGGCTTTTGACTTTACTATATTTTCCTCCACATCTTCTCTGCATATTCCTTCCATCCATACTATTGATGGATCTCTCATGTCAGTGAGTTATATTGGTTCTATGTCTACATCTCATTTGTTTTTATCTCATGTTTATCTTATTCCTGCTCTCACTTTAAACCTTATTTCCATTAGTCAGTTATGTGAACATGGTCTCACTGTTACTTTTTTTGCTAATAGTTGTTTAGTGCAGGACCCTCGGACGGGACAGACACTTGGGATCGGTTGTAAGCATGGACGTCTCTACGAACTCATCCATCTTCATGTTCCCGCTTCTACTCTATTGGCTACCTCTACATCTACCTCTACCTTATCCCCTTTTTATCTTTGGCATTATCGGTTAGGTCATCTATCAGTTAGTCATTTAAAAATTTTAATTTCTAGTAGTCAGTTAGGATTTGTCTCTTCAGATACTTTGGATTGTTTATCTTGTCAACTTGCCAAACAACCGGCTTTATCTTTTAATAAAAAGTAATTCTATTTCTAGTGCTCCTTTTGATCTTGTGCATTATGATATTTAGGGCCCATCCCTTACACCTACCATGGGGTGATCACATTACTTTGTTATTTTTATTGATGATTTTTCACACTATACTTGGATATTTCTTATGAAAAATCGTTATGAACTTAAACAACTTTATTAAATTTTTAAAAAATGGTTCAAACCTAATTTTCCAAAACCATAAAGATTTTTCGTTCTGATAATGCTATGGAATACCGGGATTCTGACTTTTTGGCTTTGCTTGAGAGTCTTGGTACTCAGCCTCATCGTTCTTGTGCTGGCACGCCCTAACAAAATGGACGTGTTGAACGAAAACATAGGCATATTCTTGACACTACTCGAGCTTTTCTCATCTCTTTTTTTTGTCTTGAAAATTTTTTGGGGAAAGCTACACTTACTGCTGTTTACACTATCAATTATGTCCTTACTCAAGTCCTTCATAATCAAACACCCTACGAGCGTTTGTTTGGAAATTCCCCCTTTTACATCGCACTTAGGGTTTTTAGAACTGTATGTTTTGTTTTTCTTCAGCCTCATGAACACACCAAGGTAGAACCTCGTTCTTGTCTTTGTTGTTTTCTTGGGTATGGCATTGAAGATAAAAGGTATCAATGTTGGGATCCAATTTCTAAACGTCTTCGTATCTCTCGCCATGTTGTCTTTTGGGAACATAAAATGTTTTCCTCTTTATTCTCCTTTCACTTATTTTCTCCAGCTCACATTCTTCACTTTACTGATTCCTTTATAGATCTTTTTCCTAATGATCCACCTCTAGAGACGCCATTGTTTACTCATAATCCTGCCAATTCTATTCTCTCTGATGGTCTTGATGGTCTTGCTGAGTCTTCCTCAACTGGCTTATCCTCTCTTGAGCATGCCCCTTCTGGTCGTCCACAACAAGTCACCCAACCTAATGTTCGTCTTTGTGATTATATTGTTGGTTTAACTGCTTTTTCTACTTATGATCCTACTTCCTATCGTGAGGCTAGTTCTAACCCTCTTTGGCAGTAAGTTATGACTGATGAATTGTATGCATTAGACAAAACTCATACCTGGACTGTTGTTGATCTTCCTTCTAGTAAGACTGCGATTGGTTGTAAATGAATTTATAAAATATAGACTCATTCTGATGGATCCATTGAGCGATACAAAGCTCGTCTGGTTGCTCGGGGCTTCACTCAAGAATATGATATTGATTATGAAGAGACTTTTGCTCAAGTTGCTCGTCTTACTTCTATTTGTAGTGTTATTGCTGTTGTTGTTACTCGTCATTGGGGTCTTTTTCAGATAGATATGAAAAATGATTTCCTCAATGGAGATCTTCTTGAGGAGGTTTATATGAAACCCCCTCCCGGGTCTCCTGCTTCGGTCCATAAAATTTGCAAACTGCAATGTGCCTTATATGGTCTTAAGCAGGCTCCTCGTGCTTGGTTTGCCAAGTTCAGTGCTACTACTCATAATTTTGATTTCATCTCAAGCTCTTATGACTCTGCCTTATTTATTCGGACGACTGCTCAGGGCACCACTCTTCTTCTTCTTTATATGGATGATATGATTATTACTGGTGATGATGAGGCTGGTATTCTTAGCCTTAAACAATTTCTTAGCCACCATTTTGAAATGAAGGATCTTGGTTCTCTCAATTATTTCTTGGGTCTTAAAATCTTTCATGACTCTACTAGTTATTTTGTCTCTCAGGCCAAATATGCTTCCGATCTTCTTACTTGTATTGCACTTACAGATTGCAAGACTACTTCTACTCCGATTGATCCTTAGGCTTGCCTTACTCCACTAGATGACACTCTTCTCTCTGATGTTACCCTTTATCGGCAATTGGTTGGTAGCCTTATTTATTTTACAATTACTCGTCATGATATTGCATATTCTGTCCACATTGTCAGTTAGTATATGACGGCTCCTCGCACGCCATATTACGATGCTCTACTTCGTATTCTTCGCTATCTTAAAGGCACTTTGTTTCATTGTCTTCACTATTCCACTATCTCCTCGCTTAAGCTTCATGCTTATTCTGATGTTGATTAGGTTGAGGATCCCACTGATTGTCGTTCCACTACTGGATTTTGCTTCTTCCTAGGGGATTCTCTTATTTCTTGGCGCAACAAGAAATAGACTCTCACTGCTCGTTCTAGTATTGAGGCTGAATATCGTGCTCTCGCCAATATTACTCAAGAACTTTTGTGGCTCCATTGGCTTCTTGTCGACATGGGCCTCTCTTCTACTGAAGCTATTTCTCTCTATTGTGATAATCACAGTGCCATTCAAATTGCGCATAATAACGTCTTCCATGATCGTACTAAACATATTGAGATCGATTGTCATTTTATTCGTTAGTATGTTATTTGTGGAACGGTTCATCTCTATTCCATTACTTCTGCTGATCAACCTGCTGATATCTTCACCAAGGTTCATCCTCCCGGACGTTTCACTGATTTAGTTTCCAAATTCATGATGGTTGATGTCTTTCCACCTTGAGTTTGCGGGGGACTGTTAGTATGCATATATAGTAATATATATAGGTTGATTGATTAATTGATGCACCTTCCATAGCTTCGATGATTTGATTGACCGTGATTGATTCATTCCTTATTTAACATATGTATTCTCTCCTATATAAAGGAGCTCATTGTACACACTTGAACATATATAAAACACATATTCACTCTTTCTTTATGTCTCTTTATATTGTGATCTAAAATCCGACACAATCACCCGGGCAATGAACTATAATATAAGGGTATGATTTGCAACAATTTTTCTTAGCCACTCATATTAATTAATTCAAACTTGATTGCTTGCTTAGACATGATTCTCTGAATCATATTCATCATGACCATTGAATAAAATGTTAAAAGTAGCGACATCAATTCTATTTTGAATTAATTCAAACTTGCTTGCTTGAATTAATTCAAAGTAGCGACATTAATTCAAACTTGCTTGCTTAGACACAATTCTCTGAATTATATTCATCATGACCATATTCATCAATTCTCTGAATCAAAGGTCTTGGACAAGGTGACCCTCTATCCTCCTTCCTCTTTAACATTGTGGCTGAGGGCCTAAATATCCCACTGGTAAAGAGCAAATCAGATGGGGTTGATCAAAGGGGCAACAGTTGGAGCAAGTGCATTTAGGATCACTCACCTGCAATTTGCAAATGACACAATTCTATTTTGTGAAGCTGATAGGGGGGAGGTTATTAACATAAAGAGGATCTTGAGATGTTTTGAAGTGTTGTCAAGCCTAAAAATTAACTACCACAAGAGTGTGGTGTGTGTAGTTGGGCTAATAGATGAAGTATCCAAGGATTTTGCTGATAAGCTCAATTGTCTACATCAAAGGTTGCCCCTGAAGTACTTAGGTCTTCCTCTGGGAGCAAGTCCAAGGTCAAAAAGGACCTGGCAGCCAATGTTAGCTAAATGCAAACAAAGACTTGCTTCTTGGAAGAGAAGATTCCTCTCTTTTGCTGGTAGGGTGAATTTGATTAAATCTGTGTTGTCTAGCTTACCCATTTATTATCTATCTTTGTTCAAAATGCCAGCAGGGGTTGCTAAGGAATTTGTGTCAATTCAATCTAATTTTCTTTGGGGAGGGGATGGCTCTAGAAGGAAAATACATTTGGTCAAATGGAAGGTCATCTCAAAAAGCAAACAGCAAGGGGGTTTAGGGGTAAAAAGGATTAGAGTTATGAATGATTGTCTCTTGTTAAAATGGTGGTGGAGGTTTGGGGCTGAACCTAATGCTCTGTGGAAATAGGTGATCCACAACAAATACAATCAGGTAGGTGTTGGGTGGTGTCCAGAACCTGTTGATAACACTAGAAACTCATGTATTTGGGCTGGCATTTTGGGTGTTGCTCGAACCAGACCTGAGTTGGTGGAATTCTTTAAAGAAAACTCTGCTCCAGTACTTGGGGATGGAAAAAACACTCTGTTCTAGAGAGGTACATGGTGTAATAATGTATGCTTGATGGAAGCTTTCCCTAGGCTCTATTCCTTGTCTTTGCATAAGTTTGAATCTTTAAATGTGATACATCTGAGAAGGAATAACGAGGTGGAGTGGAACCTTAATTTCAGAAGATCACTCTTTCAGTGGGAGGTGGAGGATTTGAATGGATTGAAACGGCTGCTGATGAATGCTCCAGATCTTAGGGAAGATAGGGCTGATTCTTTGCATTAGAATGTAGATCCATCAGGAAACTTCACTGTTTCCTCTGCTTATAAGTGGTGTGATAATTCCTTACATACAATGAGTGAGGTAACTGACCTTATATGGAACAGTGTATCTTCACCTAGAGCTCAATTCTTTGGTTGGTTGGCATGGAAATGGAGGATAAAGACTTCTAGTTTTTTGCAGCGAATTAAAGTGCTCTCTGTTGAGGCTAATGTGAATTACATTTTCTGCAATGCGGGAGTGGAAAATGTCAATCATGTGCTACTACATTGCCCTTTTGCTTGGAAGGTTTGGTCACATATGCTAAATTGGTGGGGGTTGCTGTGGGCTCAACCTGGTACTGTGCATTGTTTATTAGAATGGTGGGCTAGTACAAGGATGAAAAAACAAGAGAGGGTGGTCTGGAAGGCCATGCCTCTGGCTGTGCTTTGGTCCATTTGGAAATTGAGAAATGATTGCATTTTTAATGGCATTCATCCAAACTTTGAGGAGCTGTGTGAGGTCATCAAAGTGCGAGCTGCGATGTGGAGCAAAGCTGCTGGCTCTTCTTTCTCAGGGTTTTTAGTAACTGATATTGTGAACCACCTGCAACAGGTAAGGTTTTGCAGTAGGGGTATTGGCTGAGTAAGCCTGTTCTGCAATAGGGTTAGTATGAACCACCTGCTATTTTTTGTTTTGTTTGGTCAGTCTCTGTTTAATCCCAGATTCTACTGTATATTGCTTTGTTTTGGCTTTGGTTTCTTTGGAGTGTGGTTGCATTGATGTCAGGTCTGCTGGTTTTGCATTAGTGTGAGGTTTGGGATTTGTATGCATAGGAATCTGTAGCAGTTTGAGGGTGTTCTAAGCAGGCAGGGTTGCTGGACTGGTGGTCTGATGCTGGTGCATGGTACTGGTCTGCTAGACTACTGGTGAGTAAGTCTGTTCTGCAGTAGGGATAGTGTGAATCACCTGTTATTTTTTGTTTTTGTGTATATTGCTCTGTTTTGGCTTTGTTTTCTCTGGAGTGTGGTTGCATGGTGTCTGGTCTGCTTGTTGTCTGTTGGAATCTGAGGGTGTTCTAAGCAGGCAGGGCTGCTGGACTGTTGGTGCATATTTGGTGGTTGCTGTGTTGGTGCATCAGTTCATCATCCAATTCCTTGTTCTTCTTGGCAACATGATTGTCTTTCTACTCTAAGGCATTAGTTTTGGTTTGGGAATTCCTTGTTGGTGCATCATTTCATTAGTTTTGGCTTGGGAGGTATTCTACCAACACAGGAATTTGTAGGGGAGTTTTGTTGGTGATTTTTGGTATTTTGGTTTTTGTGTATATTGTGATTGTTCTCTCTTCAACCTTGTGGTGTGCTAGCAAATGATTGGGCTTTCCTCGTGGTGCCAACCTAGTTGAGATCGTGTGGTTTGCTTTGATGCCTTTTGCACTTCTTCTTCCTTTTTCTTGATGTAATTCCTATTTGACTATTTTCATCAATAAAGGTTGTTTTGCTGTTAAAAAAAAAAAGTAGCAACATCAAACTACCACTTTATGACATAGTAAATTTGGCCCATTATTGACCGCTAGAATAAGGATCCATCGAGTCAGTCTCTTAATTTTTTAAAATTTGTTACTTTTATTTTCCATCGTATTTTTTACTCTAATAAAAGAGAACCATGTATAAAAAAGTTATAAGTGCCTTGACCTGAGCAAATCCAAAAAAGCAAGACATTGACAAAGGGTTGCCTAAATCTGAACCTACACATTGACTAGGTTTTTTCTCTTATCCAACAAGAAACAAAAAAGTATTAGAAAGTTATCAAAATAATAAATTTAAGAGTCAAGACAAAGTCAAGCTCTATTTCTCTTCCTTCTTTCCCCTTACATCTTTAAAAGCTTCTGATTTGCTTCTATTAGGTTAAAAATAAAAAAAATTAGATTGGAAGCAAAGCCAAGTGTCTAGCAATTGTAGCGAGCGTGTGAGGCCATGGGAAGATCACCTTGTTGTGACAAAACAAAAGTTAAGAGAGGGCCTTGGTCTCCTGAGGAGGATATCACACTCAAGAACTATGTCGAGAGATTTGGCACTGGTGGCAATTGGATTGCTTTGCCACACAAAGCAGGTCTCTCTCTCTCTCTCTCTTAATTATTGTTTTTCTAATGTTATTACTGTAAAGTTTGTGAAGCTTTGTTAATGTAAGCCCTAACATATATACTGTTGTTGTCTTCATAACAGCTGTATTTTACTCTTATCTTCTTTTAGTATATTAAAACTGGTGTGAGCCATGAATATAAAATTACGTTAACCTTTATGTTGTGCTTTCTTCTTTGTGATTATATCTTCTTGCTATTGCTTGTGTCTGGGGTTTATTCTGCAACATCTCCCTCTTGAAATGGACATTTCACCAATCTTAGTCATGTTTTTTTTTCTAACACAACTTTGTGATCATCATTTTCTTCTAAAGATGAAGATTTGTTATACCCATTTCCAAACCTTGAATTTGTTCAAATTCATTACTAAAGAGCATACTATCCCTTTGAGGGAAATTATTTCTGATATCCACTTGGTTTTCTCAGTTCCAAGAGATCATGTTGTGTGTATTTTTTATCCATAATATTTCAAAGAAAGCACCTTCAGAACCCATTTCTTCTTTTATAACTTCCATTGTTATGGTAGTCAAATTTATTTATTTATTTATTTTTAATTTTTAGGCCATGCTTGATATCTAGTTCAATTGATTGAGACAAACTATTAGTATGGTAATATTAGTTTGAATATGTAAGATTAATTGCGTTTATTTTATGAGGGCCCTACCATATTATCAATCCAATTCCATGACCAATAGAAATAAACAAGCATAGTTTTAAGATTGTTATGTTTCTGCAACTTATTGACTATATGTGCCTCTTCTTTAAATACTATTTACATTTTATGATACAAAAATAACTTAATAAGTTAAAAAAATTAATTATCAAAAATTTAAAACTAAAATATTTTTACCTCTTATTTTTTAATCATTGACATTTAACACCAAACAATTATGCAATTTTGTGTTTATATTACTTATGATATTCGTATTCCTAGCAATTTGTATGTTGTTGACGGTTTTTAATTAGCAGGACTCAAGCGCTGTGGTAAAAGTTGTCGTCTGAGGTGGCTTAACTATCTTAGGCCAGACATCAAGCGAGGAGGCTTTACTGTTGAGGAAGATGACATTATTTTGACTTTATATAATAATATAGGAAGCAGGCAAGTTTAATTCGCTGTTTTCTCTCACCACATAAGTGGATATTTATGATTAATTTTTGTTTAGCAATAATTATTAAAGAAATAAAGAAGAGAAATAATATGTTGTCATGTACCCATGCTGTAAAGCGGTAAAAATAATCGGTAATATATGTAATATGGACAAAGCAATGCTGGATTAGAGGGTCCAATTTTAGAGACAGTGAGGCCACTCTGGTGATTCAAACCGTCTAATTTACAAGGCCCAACGAGACGATCATCAATGCAAAAAATCATATCGATTGGTTATAGATAACTATATAATTGAAATAAATTTAATTTAAAAAAAAAAATGAACAAGTATGAATTTGAGAATGTATCATCTATTAAAAAAAAATATGATTTAATAAAGTGACTACTGATCGTTGATTAATTTAATTTTTGCATGGATAATCTATTTCACGAGTTCTACAAAATGAATGATTTAAACCATTGAGATGATTTTAAGGTGGTTCACAATCCTCTTAATTGGACCCTCTACTATAATTAATGGATTGGAGGAAATCCTCTTCTTACAATATTGTTCATACATACACATTCAATTCGGCCTGTCCTGCTGATCACAAGTCCTATCTCAATGATCTATTATGTTTATTTTGAAAATTTTAAAAAATAAAGTAATATTTAATAATAGTGGATGAATATACTATATAAAAAGATTTTTTGATATTATCACATTTCTTATCATCATCTTATTGGTATAGGTGGTCTGTGATAGCTTCCCATCTCCAAGGAAGAACTGACAATGATGTGAAGAACTACTGGAACACCAAGTTGAAGAAGAAGCTATTGCCTTTGCCTCCAACAGAAAACAACAGTAACAACACTAGCACTATTACCACTAACAATAATGCCACTCACTTCAGCTCATCAACAGCCTCATCACCATTAGTCACTAATCTTGACACAAACGCTTATCATTCTCATGGGAATTCAATATTTTCCAATAATATGATATCTGCAAGTTTTCAACCTGCGATGAATGTAAACTATCAGCAAAAGTTTCTTCCACAAGGGTTGGTTTCCGAAGAACCAGTGGTTCAATCCTCTCTTCCAAGGTTCATAGAAGTTTCAGAGATTGGCTCAAGTGCTGCAGATGGTAGTACCTTTAGAGGAATTTCAGTATCTGAAGAAGTTGCAAGCTTTTCGGATATTGAAAACAAGTATGGGTTGTGGTCTGGTAATGGAGGAGGTGACGATGAAGACAATGATGATAGGTGGTTAATGGATTTATTAGGGTCTAGTTTCTCCTATGATCTTCTAAATAGCTTTGGTTATTAAGAGAAAACCAATGAATTTTATCCAAATTTAGCGAGCTTTCTCTAATCTAGCAATAAGGATATGATGATAATGTAGAAATGAGATTGTCTTGCCCATCCAGTTGCTCTTTGTGGGCTTATAGAATTTATTTTGATGATCCGTTTTGTTTGTAATTTAAGTTTATGTGCGTCTATGATTTTTTAAAAATAGATTAATTTGATAATTGTGACTAATGAAGAGAGAGTGAATCCATTTAAATTAAACACAGGTACATTGTTATGTATATATATATACAGTAGAATTTCTCAATCTAACTACTTAACAACCTGACTAACTAACTGCTTAACAACTTGTCTAATTAATACGGTTTAACATCTAACTAACACAAGTGGTTGAGGCCTTTGTCTAACTTGATTGAGGTGAGTGACAACACACTTGTGCTTCATCCTCAAATGTGACTATGACTAAGACTTCTCTTGCTTTGTTGCATCATGCCTTGCTTGAGTAAGCTACAACCTTGATTGGGTAGGCTACACTATCAACTCTCTATGTTGCCCCCTCAAGTTGAGAGGAGGAGCAACGACTAGAAGCTTGGACTAAAGGTAGAGAAACTGAGGTTTGGTGAAGATATCACCTATCTGCTCAAAAGTGAGGGGGGAGGGGGGGGGGGATATGTTGTATTTGAAGTTGCTTGTAAAGGACTTTCTCTGGAACAAAATGATAGTCCACCTCAATATGCTTGGTCCAATAATGAAAAACTGGGTTGGAGGCTAATGAAATAGAAGACACATCATCACACCAAAGTGTAGGAACAGTAGGAGAAGGCACAACTATTTCAGTGAGAAGCATTTTAATCCAAGTAGCCTGAGCTGTAGCCTGAGCTAGGAATCTATATTATGCTTCAATAGAAGATCTAGACACAGTTGGTTGTTTCTTTGGTTGCCAAGAAATGAGATTAGGACCAAGGAAAATACAGTAACTAGAAATTGACCCCTTATCACTTTGATCTCCAGCCCAATTTACATCTGCATATCAAAAACACTTGGATTGAAATTAAAACCATAAGAGGGAGTACCCTTAAGGAATTTGAGAATACCTTTTGACAACAGCAAAATTAGTCACAATAGGAGATTGCATATGTGTACATGCCATGTTAACAGCAACAAGAAGGTGTTGAAAGTGGAAGAGGGGTGTATACCGGTTGTGTAGATTATCAAAAAGAGGAATTACAATTGAATAAACACTTATTTTATTCAAACTCAAACAAATTATACAAAATAGAGCAACTCTCTGTATTCTTTCACAAACTCTCTTAGAAATCTCCCACTCATGGAGATGTTGTTGTTCTCCTACTCTGTCTCAAACAAACATACAACTTATCTATTTATAGATTTCACAAACATGTGTAAACCGTGTGTGCTACAGTGTGTCTCCTATCCTAAGCTTCAACGGTCAACAATGGAGGCTTCACCTTCTCCATTCTTCTAGCTCTTCCTCTTCATTTTGGCTTCCCCTTATTCATTCTGGAACTCTCTAGCAACTTTATCTCTTTTTTGGAAATCACCATTTTCAAACTCAAATTGAATTTGTTCTTCCAATATCCCTTCTCAAACTTAATTTGTTGGATTCTCTACATGATATATCATATATGCTCATGAATGAGCTCTTGTTTGGTCTTTGTAGTTAATCCTCTATTGACTTCTATCTCTGTCAGAACAACCTCATGTTGTTCGGTGCTGTCAACTTCTTATTGATGTCTTCTCTCTTGCAGATCAACTGCTACGACCCAAACTCACCGCTATAGGTTTAGCATCATAACTGGACAGTACGCCTAGGATTACCCAAGGCCTCTGAACCATCTGTTATCTGTTGTGTGGTACAACCATCTGTTGTTCACTGTAGTCAACCACCTATTGGCTTATGTCTCTCCAATGTCATAGAGCAACCACCTGTTACTTGTCTAGTCCACGATATCTGGGACATCTTCTATCACTTTTCTATGATGTCTTCTTTGTTCTATTCTTCGACTCCGTTTCAAAGAATATTGTTTCACTTCATATCTTCAAATAAAATATGTAAATTTTTGGTATAGAATTTGCACAATTTGACCGTACGGATGTATCCAGAATATTCCAAATAGTTGGAAATGACTTGGATTGTTGTGATTAGACTTTGGATGGCTTAGATTTAGCCAAAATAGATTGGATTGCTCAAACTATCAGTTGCACTTCAATCATGTCACACAGAATAATTTCGTCACTAGTTTTTTAGTTCGTCTTCTCCGGTGAAACAACTAACTTTCTGATAAGGAACTAACTGCTGCTGCCTCTATTTCAGTACCAACTACGGCTATAACTGTTGCTTCTCAAGAACAGAGCTTGCCTCAAGATCATGATCAAGGCAAGATGTGCAAGATAGTTCAGGCCCAAGGTGGTTATAACTGTCATGCAAGTGTTAAGCATTCAACTGAAGTTAGTTAGAGTTAACATTGTAACCTCTCTTAGTTAGTTAACCTGAGCATGGTTAACAATTGTAACAAACTGCTATAAAGAGCACAATTGTATTCTACAAAATCAATTCAAGCAATACATAAACTTTCTTTATGGCATCAGAGCTATAATGGTTTCAATTATATGCCTGTGTTTCCTTTCCGCAACTCCATTTTGGGATGGAGTATAAGGACAACTTAGTTGATGATCAATACCATGATTCCTTAAAAAGGTTTGAAACTCATTACTTAGAAATTTAGATCCATTATCAATTCTTAAAATTTTGAGATTCACATCAAATTGCTTCTCTACAAATTGTTTGAATGCAATGAATTTGTAGAAAACTTCGCTTTTATAATGCAATGGAAACAACCAAGTGAATATGCTAAAATCATCCACAAACAACGCATAATATCTGTAACCAGTAGGAGGAGAAGAAGCAGTGAAAGGACCCTATACATCACTGTGAATAAGAGCAAGAGGTTGATTTACAAATGTAGTAGAAAGACCGAATGGAAGTCTATGGCTCTTAGCAACACAATAGTGTTTACACAATTGAGAGGCCTTATTGGTAGGTTTAGCCAAATGAAATTTATTACACAGTACTTTGAACTTGTGAGAGGATGGATGGCCCAACCAAGAATGCCAATCCATAGTAGAACTAGTGGTAGTAACACAAGCTTTATGAGAAGAGAGGAGATGATGTGAAACAAGAAATTGACATAGGCCTTGAGAGTGAGATCCTTTGTGCAAGACAACTTTACTAGTCTTGTCCTGAATCACAAAACTATTATCATCAAATGTAACAGTGCAATTGTTATAAGAAATATGTTGATGAACGAAAATTAAATTTGAGGAGATTTGAGGAACATGAAGTAGATTAATAAGAGTGAAGGAATGAGAAGGTGTAGGGAGAATGCCTTTACCTTTATGATGAATAGGAAGAAAATTACTATCACTAACTTACACTTGCTCATGGCCCTGATAAGGTTGATAGAGACTAAGATTCTGAAGATTGTTAGTAACATGACTGGTATCAGCAGAATCTAAAAACCAATTTTCTGAAGGATTTGCTGTAGAGGCAACATAAGCTTTATTCTGAATTTCAGAATGAACATTGGAAGGCTTAGACTGAACAGGTTGATAAGACGAATCCATGTGGTACCAACAATTTAGAGCAGTATGGTCGCTCTTTCTACAAATCTGGCAAACTACAGTTCCAGATCCATGTCTACCTCCTCTACTTCCTTTTTTAAAGGATGATCGACTACCTCTATAAGAACTGCGATAGTTACCACAATTATATTCTTGAGGACTAGATGATGAATTATGAGAAGCAGACTTAAAGTAAGGTTGGGAAACAGATAATGTAACATAGGTGACATGAAGATCAAAGTAAGCTTTAGTAGCATTTTCAATGTGTATAGACTCTAAACACAGAAGAGATGACATAATTTCCATGGAAACTGAGTCTGTTTTGGCACGACTTGTAGTCTTAAAAGCATTATATTTTGATGGAACTCCATTGAGAGTCAAGAGAACAAGGTCTTCATCATCAACTGCAGAGCCAGCAAGAGATAATTGATTTGTAATCACCTTAATCTGTAGTAGGTAATCCTCCAACGAATTTGAAACTTTGTCAATACTATGAAGCTTATTTTTAAGCTGGTGAATATGAGAACTTGAGAGAGAAGTAAACTGCTTCTCAAGTGTACTCCATACTTCACGACTGGTTTTACACTGACACATAGTGGTAAAAATCGAAGGAGAAAGAGTTGCTATAACACAACTTAACATATGAGCATCTACGACCTGCCATTAAGTGAAATCTGGATTAACAACATCTACATTAGCAACATATTTGATGAAATCTGAAAAAGTAGCAACTGATCCATCAATGTAAAAAATCAAGCCTGCTGCTCGCAATATATTGTGCCACTAATTCTTCCAAATTAAAAAATCATTGATATCTAGTTTGACAGTAACAAAGGAATTGAGATTTGAAATCACAAGTGAAAGATTTGAAGGAGGTTGAAAATAAGAAGTTGAAGATGGCATAGAGGCCATGGAAGGGTCTTCAAGCTCGTTGGAGTAGATGAAGCTATGATACCATAAATTTCTTATTTCTGCTGGTTTTGTCATCAGTTCTTCTGACTCTTCTCTTTTCATTCAGAAGACCGCTACTACTCTCACTATCCTGCTTATTTACGTTGATGATATTCTCATTATTGGCACCAATTCGTCCCATATTGCTTCTCTTATTGCTCATATGCATTCTGTTTTTTTCTATGAAATAATTAGGGGATATCAATTATTTCTTGGGTATTTTTGTTGTCAAGTCTGTTTCAGGATATTTCTTGTCTTAGTCCAAATATGCCCTTGAGATTCTTGGCAAAGCTGGTATGACTGGCTGTAAGCCTTGTGCTTCCCTTATGTCTGTTAAGCCCTCTTCTACTTCTTCCTCCTCTGTTGCCTTTTCCTAACCTTCTTTTTATCGGAGTATTGTTGGTGCTTTGCAGTATTTCACAATTACCTGGCTTGACATAGCCTTTGTTGTCAATCTCTGCCAATCTATGCAAACTCCTTTAGAGGCTGATTTCGCTACTGTTAAACATCTCTTACGTTACCTCAAAAGTATCTTAACTCAAGGGCTTCATTTCACTCCAGGTTCTCTTGACTTATATGCTTTTTCCGATTCTGATTAGGCTGGGAGTATTGTTGATCGTCGTTCTACTACGGTTTAGTGTCTTTCTTGGCCCCAATCTCATTTCATGGTCGGCTAAGAAGCATCCCACTGTCTCTAGATCTTCAACTAAGGTCAAGTATCATACTTTGGCTCAGGTTGCTGCTGAGCTTAGTTGGCTTCAAATGATTTTAGCTGATCTCTATATTTCTACATCATGTCCTATTTTATGGTGTGATAATCTTTCTGCCATCTCCTTATTATCTAACCTTGTCTTTCATGCCCATTTTAAACTTAATGCTGTGGATTATCATTTTATTCGTGAACGGGTTGCTTCTAAACAAGTTTTTGTTAAGCACATTGCTTCCTTTGATTAGTTGGCTGATGTTTTCACAAAGCCGTTGTCTGTCTCTTGGTTCCAGTTTCTTCATAACAAGCTCATGGTTTAGTCCCCTCCCTTGAGCTTAAGAGGCCTGATAAGGAACTAACTGTTGTTGGAACTGTTGCTTCTCAAGAACAGAGCTTGCTTTAAGATCATGATCAAGGCAAGACCTGCAAGACAGTTTAGGCCCAAGGTGGTTATAACTGTCATGCAAGTGTTAAGAATTTAACTGAAGTTAGTTAGAGTTGACATTGTAACCTCTCTTATAAAGAGCACAATTGTATTCTACAGAATCAATTCAAGCAATATATAAACTTTTTTTACTTTCTAGGCAAACTTTGACTAGCCCATATGGCTTCATTTTATCTCAATTTGAGCTGTTCTTTATGCCATCAAAATCCTCTCAACGAGTACTTTAATTTGATATATTCAAAACTAAATTTTGATAACTTCAATAAATTTCAGTTTCCAGATGTCACAATTATTGGTGAACTTCCAGCTGTGTACATTTGAACAAACACTCCTTTTATTCAAACTCAAACAAATTATACAAAACAGAGCAACTTTCTATATTCTCTCGCAAACTCTCTCAACTCTTTTAGAAATCTCCTATTCCTGGAGATGTTATTGTTCTCTCACTCTATCTCAAACAAACATACAACTTATCTATTTATAGATTTCACAAACGTGTGTAAACTGTGTGTGCTACAGTGTGTCTTTAATCTTAAGCTTCAATGGTCAACAAGGGAGGCTTCACCTTCTCCATTCTTCTAGCTCTTCCTCTAGCTCTTCTTCTTCTTCGTTTTGGCTTCATTTTCTTCATTCTGGAACTCTCCAGCAACTTCATCTCTTTTCTAGAAATCACCATTTTCAAACTCAATTTGAGTTTGTTCTTCCAACACAAGGCTAGACCTAGTAATTGTGAGGTATTGAAATGCTCCCACAAGATTTCTATATAAGGAAGGATTATGAAAAGGCAGAGAATACGCAAAAGAAGAAGTAGAAGAATTAATGGACAAGGGAGAAGAACAAGGCTTGCACTCAGCTAAGCCTGCTTTAACCAGTATTTCATAGGCATATTTATGTTGAGAAAGAAACAAACCTATAGGTGTGGGCTGAATAAAGATACCCAAGAAATAGGAGACTAACCCAAGATCTGTAAGAGCAAAAATTGACGTTAAACTAGAGATAAGAGACTAAATATGAGAGGCAGAGTTACTAGTGATCAAAATATCATCAATATAAACCAAAAGATAAGTGATGGTAGATGGAGATTTTTGAATAAAAAAAGGAGTGATCACACTAACTATGGCAAAGCCAATAGAAAGAAGATAAGAAGAAAAAGTAGTATACCAAGCTCTAGGGGCTTGTTTGGTTTTCACACAAAGGACGGGTGAGTAGAACTCAAAAGCCTAGGAGGCTGCTATATATAAACATCCTCAATAAGGGTTCCATGTAAGAAAGAATTAAAGATGTCCAATTTCCTAATAGGCTAACTAAAATGCAAAGTCAAACAAAGCAAAATTATAACTATAGGCTTTTAGCAACAGGAGAGAATGTGTCCTGAAAGTCAATCCCATCTTCTTGCAAATAACCCTTAGCCACAAACCTTGCCTTATACCTAGCAATAGAGCCATCAGAATGCCTTTTGATTCTAAAAACTCACTTACAACCAATAATTTGTTAAGAAGAGAATGAAGGAACAAGAGTGCATATTTGTCGATGCTGTAAAGCCTTAAACTCATCTTGCATAACTACCAACCAAGCTAAAGATTGAAGGGCTTCTTTATAAGAACTAAGTTCAGTAGAACAAGAAGAAGAAACAAGAGAAGAGGCAAGATAGAGACACTAAAAAACCTTAGACCTGGTCACCATAGGATGAACATTAGGATGATTAAGTGGAGGAATAACAGGTACAGAAGCAGGTATAGGAGGAGGTGGAACATAAAAAGCAGATGGAGAAGAAACAGGAATAAGGGGAGGTAAAATGGGAATTGCTAAAGTAATGCCAGGCATATTTCGAAAATCAGGAAAAGAAGAAGTACAGTTAGTAGAACTAAAGGAAGAAGTGGAGAAAGAAGAAGGATTAATAGTTAGATAAGAATAGAAAAAAGAATTAAGATGAGACAAAGACTCAGAAGACACTGAAACTGTGGAAAATTGTGAAGAAAAAAAGAAAAGTAGACTCATCAGAAATGGCATGTCTAGATACATAAATGGTACCTATAGCAGGATTAAGGCATTTATAGCTCTTCATAGAGAGATGATAGCCAATAAACACACAGGGTAAAGACCTAGGTTCAAGCTTATGAGATGTATATGGTTGGAGCTAGAGATAACAACAACAACCAAAAACTCTAAGAAAAAAGTAGTTAAGTTGAAAACCAAACAAAATTTCAAAAGGACTAAGACAATAAGACTGACATCTAGGCAATCGATTAATGAGATAGGCAGTAGTAGACATAACCTTAAACCAAAATTTAAGTGGTAAAGAGGACTGATGGAGAAGAGTTATATTAGTTTCAATGAGGTGTCTGTGCTTCCTTTCATCCAAGCCATTTTGGGAAAGTCTATGAGAGCAAGAAAATTGATGCACAAGCCTGAATTCTTTAAAAAATTGCTGAAATTTATGATTAGAGTACTCTCCTCCAGTAGACCTGAGAATTTTCAGAAAGGTATCAAACTGCTTTTCAACAAATATTTTAAACTCAAGAAACTTAGTAACTTAGTGTAAACCCCACTCTTATAATGCAAAGGGAAAAGCCATGTAAAGCCACTAAAATCATCAACAAAGGTAATATAGTAAGTGTATTTAGATTGCTCAAGAGAGAATGGACTCCACACACCACTATGAATGAGTGCAAGAGGCTTATTTACAACAGAAGAAGACAATTGAAAAGGTAACATATGACTTTTAGCTATCGAACAATGAGAGCATAAGCCAAACTTAACAACATTAAGAAACTTCTTATGAGATGGATGCCCCAATCTTTTATGCCAATGTGTGGAAGTGGTGCTTTGAGAAATATGTGCTTGTGAAGAAGATGATGAGGAAAAAAATTGATAGAGGCCATTTGAATGAATGCCTCTAGAAAGAGTGGCTTTCAAAATTTTTCCCTAAACAAAGAGGGAGTTGTGATAAAAAGTAATAGTGTAGTTATTGTCTTAAGTAAGTTGATGAACAAAAATGAGACTAGAAGAAAGCTGAGGCACATGTAGTAAATTTGTAAGTTGAAAAGTAAAAGAATGGGCGAGAGGTATAGCAATCCTACTATTATGAATTGGAAGTGAGGCTCAATTGCCAACAAGAACTTGATCTTGGCCCTGGTAGGGGTTGCAAAGATTCATATTCTGTAAGTCATTAGTCATAGGTGTTGTAGCTACAAAATCAAGAAACCATGGAGCAACTTCAGAGGAATGAGAAGGAAGAAAACCAATAGTAGTGGAATAAACACAATGAAGAACAACAGAAGTTTGAGGAGATGAAGATCCACCATGTCTTTGAGGATAAAACTGAGAGAATCCTCCTTGAGGAGACTGAACAAATGAAGGATTCATCCTATTTCTGACAAACAATACTAGAAAAATGACCTCCTTTTCTTCCACAATTACTAGAAAAATTATGATATAAACTTCCACTTTGATAGTTAGATCAATTGCCTCTGTAGTTAAAATAACTTGATCGAGAATTTCTTATTTGCAATTGATGTGAATTTTGAGATTCTTGATATGTTGAACCTAGGATTTGATGATCTTGACCAAAAGTGGAATCTCAAAATGCAGAAAAAGTAACTCTTGAATACGAAATACTTTTCTCTATATGAATTGCCTCTGAGTACAATAAAGAAGACAATTCCTCCATTATAAGAGCATCAGATCACGCTTGAATAGTAGTTTTAAAAGGATTGTATTCATCTGATAGTGTAGACACCCCATTTTTGACCGTCCTCAAGACTTGAATGTCATCGTTTGTGCACTCGATGATTGTGCTTGTTTGTGTTCATTTTGGGCGCCCGAAGTCCTCGGTGGAATGCCCTGTCTTTGAGCCTTTAAACCTTATTCTTTCTCTGCCCTGTTTTGGACCAAAACTTGGTGTCTGGACCTCTTGGTGACCTGTCGGCCACCCCCTAAGGCTATCGGCCATGGGTTGTGCCTGTCGGCCATGGATGTGGCCGGTCGGCCACCAATCTCTTTTTCCATATATTTATTGACAGTTGTGCCAGCTATTGCACACTGAGCTGCATCTTGCATCTTCATACACGTGTATGGTAGGATGTATCTAAGCTCAAGGGGTGGATTTCTATAAATAGGGGGTGTCCTTCCCCATTTTTGAGGGTTAGCATTTTTAGAAAAAAATCTCTCTCTCTCTAGAATTCTCTTTCTCTCTCTCTCTCTCTCTTGTTATTTTGCATACACTTGCCTAGTTTCTCTTAGCTTTTGCACATCAACCCTTAACCAAATATCCTCACCTTTGAGCTGAGATAGTTTGAGCTCTGGAAGAAGGTTTGAGCATGAATTTATGGCTGTTTTGTGCTTTGCTTCAAAGGTATAGAACTTACCTTGTTTATACTTGTTTTCAATGCATGCTTTGCCATCTTTTTCTACTATTTTGGGGCTAGTTTTGACATGTAAAAAGTTCCGTTTTTGAGGCATAAAAGTGATGGTTTGAGCACTTTTGAGTTAGGGGGTTGTCCACCCTTTTGGCTTATTAGCTTGTTAAGCTTTTGTGCCATCTTTTTACCACTTTGAAAACAACTTTTTTGGGCCTTTTAACCACTGAATCTCATAGGTTTTTCAGTGGTAAAAACCTTGTTTTGAAGTCCAAAATTGGAAGGGTTAGCCTTCCCTCCTTGTGTTTTGTTTGCATGCCTAGTTAGCGTCATGTGTTAGCATGTTTTTCTAGCTTATATTAGCTTTAGTCCATGTAATGCCCTAAATTTCTAGCCCAAATGATAATACAACAATCATGGCTCTTTCAAGGAAAATCGAATATAAATCTCCAAACTTACATTACATGATACAATAGTTCTTTATGCAACAATACATTAATCCAACAACAAGAAAATAAACAAATAAATACCCCCAAGGGTTTATAAGTTTCCAAGACTTGAGTCTGGTTACACAAAATGGTTATTCAAGCCCACACACATACAACCTTTGGCTTATACACAGAGTCACAGTAAAATGAGAGTCTCGTACTCTCAACACACATTTTCTCGCCTTTAGTTAGGCGGCATCACCACATCTTTTCCTGCACAAAAATCCCGAAGGGTGAGCATAAAACCCAGTAGAAAATCCTTAACAAAGTATATACATTTTATACAAGTCTCAAGAGATGAAATGCACATGCCATGCTATGCCCTTTTGAAAGAAAATCACATCTTCATCTTTGAAAACCATCATGCTCAATGATGTCATGCAATTTCAATTCTTCAAAACTTAATAATTCATTTCAAGAGCGGTAAATACGACTCTAGTAATCCCTAGGTCGGTGTCTGTAAGTAGACTATACAAGTACTACCAATTTGTCATTTTTACTAGTATTAACCGGAAGGCTCGACACCTATCCGCGCGGGTTTTCGGTCTTTCACCCCGGACTCTCAGGCCAACTTATTCAATATCATATACACCACCTATCAAGACTTACTAACGTATTTACCCCAAAACCATTCCATGAAAACTTGTTTCTCAATATTATTTTCTCAATGCAAGTTTTCAAATCAACTTTCAAAGTTTAATGTAATCAATGAATTGATATGCCAATAACAAAAGATGAATATAAATACTTTTATTCCAATTCATCATCCAAGGAATAACACAATTCCATCTTCTCAAGTATCCTCAACGATTAGTCATTTCAAGACTATTTCAACGTTTTGAACAATAATTTCCAAAATGAACAATAATTCTCATATTTCTTGAAATTCATCATTTATATAAATATAAATAAGAAATTTTCCAAACATCCATTTATTTTGACACACAAAGTAAATATAATAATATCATTCATGGATTTTCAGTCTCTTAAAAAAAATCTCCAAATTCTAGGTTTTCTCAACAAAGCTATACAACTAAAATCTTTTGAAAGAAAACTTTCCAAAATCATCTTTTCTTCAATCAACGAAGATCAAAACCCATAAGATCATTTTAAAAGAATAAGAGACAAACCTACTTTCAAAATCGCTCAACTTCTTGAATTAACAATCAATTTTCAAAGCTATCGAAAGATGATTATGAAAATCATATAGGTCTTACAAATATATATATATATATATATATAAAACTCTAAGAAAATCCATACCTCAAGTTTTGAAGAAGAAATGAGATGAAACTCCAAAATTTACGGTGTCGAAACTTGATCTCCACTGCACACAATGAAGCCCTCGAGAAGTTACACAACTTTGATGAAGAACTTCGGTCTAACTCCCAATAAATCTCGAGAAATTAAGGTTTTGATCCAATTTGGCATAAGGAAGTGTAGAGAGAAGAGAGAGGAAATGTTTTTAGAGAGAGAGATATACAACAGTGATCTGAAATATCAGATTCACGAATTGATATAACATGGTCCGCTCGAGCGTGGAAAGCCCCGCTCGAGCATCGAATATACCTTCCCAGTACTTTTGCAGACAGGTCAAACTTTTAGAATCAAACATTCTCCGCTCGAGCGCATAAACGGCCGCTCGAGAGGACAAGCAACTTCGAATGCGTTTTGCATTTTTGCTTCGGGGGTGCTGCCCTCGGACCCGCCAAAAGGGCACTGCCCCCTGGACCCCCGCGAGCTGATTGGGCAGCTCGATCCCCGACTTGCCCAGTCGAAGTGGCAAAACATGAAAGAAGGGTTGAAATCGGGATCACTACAACTTTCCCTCCTTAAAGAATTTCGTCCCTGAAATTTCAAATCAAACTACCCAAACAAAGGGGTTTCTAGCGATCAAAACCATGCTATTTCATTTTCAAATCACAATACTAACTCTCAACGAAATTCCACCATTTCCACCATGGTTATCTCATTAACAACAACCTCCCAAATACGCATAAACATGAAATTCCCTAAAAAGTAATGACAACTCTCAACAACCTTATGCTTAAAATAACAACGCACATATCAACATGTGGTTAACAACTTTAAATACGTTTCCCTCAACACTTGAGAATATTACAAAGAAAAGCAACTTAAGCATTTTCAAACAAATCCGGATATTTGGAGCGGACTTTCGCCTCTCGTTCCCACGTCACTTCTTCAACCCTATGGTGTCTCCACAACACCTTTACCAATGGTATAGTTTTGCCCTGTAGCACTTGCTCCCGGGTATCTAATATTTGAACCGGTCGTTCTTCATAAGAGGCATCCTCATCTACCTCCAAGTCAACCTAATCAAGAATATGAGAAGGGACGGGTTCATACTTCAAAAGCATAGATACATGAAATATGTTGTGAACTCCCGAAAGTTGTGGCGGTAAAGCTAATCGGTATGTCACTTCCCCAATTCGCTCTAAGATCTCAAAAGGCTCAATGAACCTTGGAGATAATTTACCACACTTACCAAATCTCATTAAACCCCGCCTTGGTGAGATTTTTAGAAACACATGATCACCAACTTCAAAAGATAAAGGTCGTCTCCTCTTATCGGCATAACTCTGTTGTTGGCTTTGGGCCGTAGCTAATCTCTTCTGAATGAGAACAACTTTTTTGGTGGTCTCTCTAACAATTTTCGGACCCAGTAACGGTGCATCACCCACTTCGGCCCAACAAACCGGTGATCTACAAGGTTGGTCATACAAGGCCTCAAATGGTGCTATCCCAATACTAGCTTGGTAACTATTATTGTAAGCAAACTCAATCAATGGTAAGTGCCTTTCCCAAGGCCCCTTAAAATCAAGGACATAAGCTCTAAGCATGTCCTCCAAAATTTGAATGGTACATTTGGACTGTTTATCGGTTTGAGGGTGATAAACGGTGCTAAGAGTCAACTTAGTTCCCAACGCCTCTTGAAGGCTTTGCCATAACCGGGCAGTAAAACAAGGATCCCTATCTGACACAATAGTCACAGGGACTCCATGAAGTCAAACTATCTCTTTAATGTACAACTCTGCCAAGCGTTTAACTGAGTCACTAGTACATATCGGAATGAAATGGGTAGACTTAGTCAACCTATCAACAATCATCCAAATGGCATCATTGCCTCGTTGTATTCTAGGAAGCCCAAATACAAAATCTTTGGTAACACGCTCCCACTTCCACTCGGCTATTGGTAAGGGTTGTAACAAATCCGCTAGTCTTTGGTGTTCGGCCTTCACTTGTTGACAAGTAAGGCACTTCGATACAAATAAAGTGACATCCCGTTTCATACCTCTCCACCAAAACTGACGACTAAGATCATGATATATTTTAGTGCCTCCCGGGTGTACCGTAAGGCGTGAGTGATGGAACTCCTGAAGTACTTCCTCTCTACAAGATTCTGGTACAAACAAACGGTCTAGGTAACGTACAGTCAGATCTGAGTGAACGTTCAAACCTTTCTCTTCCTTTCCATTGGAAATCTTAACATGGATTGATTCCACATCACGGTCTCCTCGTTGTGCCTTTATGACCTTACTAACCAAGGTAGGTTGAGCATTCAAAGTAAACAAGGTAGCACTCTTCCCAGACTCACCCAAGTGCAAATCAAACTTGCCAATAACATCTAGCATATAATGGCCACACTTGCCAAACTATTCACAGATTTTCGACTCAAAGCATTGGCCACCACATTGGCCTTTCCTGGATGATAGTGTAACTCAAAGTCATAATCCTTCATAAATTCCATCCACCTCCGTTGTCGTAAATTCAAGTCTTTTTGAGAAAACAAATACTTTAGACTCTTATGATCGGAGAAGACTTCAAACTTCTCACCGTACAAGTAATGCCTCCAAATTTTCAAAGCAAAAATCTCGACTGCTAATTTTAGATCATGGGTGGGGTAATTTTTCTCATGAGTTTTGAATTATCGTGAACCATAGGCCACAACTTTTCCCTCTTACATCAAGACACAACCAAGTCCATCCCCGGATGCATCACAATAGACAGTGTAATTCAAGCCCCTTTCTAGAATTATCAAAACTGGTGTGGTAGTCAATCTAGTCTTAAGCTATTGGAATGACTTTTCACAAGCCTCATTCCACACAAATTTGATACCCTTTCTAGTCAACCTAGTCAAAGGTGCAGCTAGTCTAGAGAAGTCCCTTACAAAACGTTGATAATACCCCGCTAATCCCAAGAAACTCCGAATTTCAAAAACATTCTTGGGTTGTTCCCAATCCTATATGACATCTATCTTTGAGGAGTCCACAGTCGCTTCCTCTCTAGACATTACATGCCCAAAAACTTCACATCTGTTAACCAAAACTCGCATTTTTCAAATTTGACATACAATTGGTGCTCACTAAGTAAACCCAACACTACCCGCAAGTGAGTCTCGTATTCCTCTTCAGAGGTTGAATAAATCAAGATGTCGTCCACAAAGACGACCACAAAACGGTCCAAGTATTCTTGAAAAATTTTGTTCATCAAATCCATAAAGGAAGCCGGTGCATTGGTCAACCTAAAAGGCATTACAAGGAATTCATAGTGGCCATAACGAGTACGAAAGGCCGTCTTCTGAATGTCCTCCTCCTGGACTCTTAACTGATGGTATCCCGACCTCAAATCTATTTTTGAGAAACATCGAGACCCTCTAAGTTGGTCAAACAAATCATCTATTCTGGGTAGAGGATACTTGTTCTTAACTGTAACTCTATTCAACTTGCGGTAATCAATACACAACCGTAATGACCTATCCTTCTTCTTTGCAAAGAGAGCCGACGCTCCCCAAGGTGATGTACTAGGGTGAATGAAGCCCTTGTCTAAAAGTTCTTGGAGTTAAATCTTGAACTCATGCAATTTGGTGGGTGCAAATCTATACGGTGACATGGAAATCGGTGCCGTGCCAGACACTAATTCAATAGAGAACTTAATCTCTCGGTGAGGTGGTAAACTAGTTAGATCTTCTAAAAAGACATTCGGGTATTCACAAACTAACCTTGGTAACTCAACACAAGCCTTGTCACTCTCACTATTGAAGAGAGTTGCAAGAAGGCCACTAAGCTTGCTCCTACTACGAGGGTCAACAATTGGCGACAAGGCTCTATCAACTCGGTTCCCTAGAAAATAGAAACGATCACCACCCGAAGTGCACACCGTAACTCTCTGACGGTAACAATCAATCACGGCTTGATAAGAACATAACCAGTCCATGCTTATAATGACATCAAAACTTGACATATTTAGCAACACAAAAGCAAACAGAAGTCGACGCCCAGCAACTTCTATTTCACAATCACGACAACCCCGGTCTAAATCAACTGTATCCCCAATAGGTGACTCTACTTTGAGTGGAGGCACTAACCGTGCTACCTCTAACCCTAATGCAGAAGCAAATGCAGTAGATATAAATGAATGAGACGCACCCGTGTCTATCAATACATTAGCCAAAGAATTATACACAAAAACAATACCTCTCACAACTGAGGATTCTGGCAACTGCTCTAGCATGGTAACAGCATACACTCGCCCCTGTGGCCCTTTATTAACTTGCCCCCCTCTTGGAGCATAGGCCTGTTGTACTGACTGAGCCGAAGTGGCTCCCTGATTAACTCGCGAAGCTTGGACTGATTGAGCCTGTTGGTCGCTCTGAGTCTGCCTCGACCCTGATCCGCCAGATGCGCTTCCCAATTGTGGGCAAGTTCTCTTCATATGCCCCGGCTGACCACACTAATAACAATAAAATCCTTGACCTTTATTCTAAGATTGAGACTGACTTTGAGATCGGTTAGGTGGTGGTAACATTAAATGCCCTCTGCCTTTCTGTGGGCATGAGAAGGCTTTGTGACCCAGTTGGCCACACTTGAAACACGAGAAGCTACTTGATGCACTTTTTCCCGGACCCGCACTAGGCAAAGGAAAAGTGGATTTAGACTGCTGTGGTTGGGACTGGGATGGATAGGTGTTCCTGCTCTTATTGTTCTGCCTATAGTATCCTTGAGACTCTTGGCCCTTAGACCTTGAATTCCGAACTTCGGCTTCTATGGAAGTTTCTACGTGTCGCCGTCTCCACAAGACGATCATATTCCCGAATCATATTTCTGACAAGCTTGAACATAATTTTTGTTTTCAATTTCTTTTCAAATTCAATGTAACAGCGCTCTTCCGTTGCCACCAACTCTGGTGCAAATCTAGACAAACTAGAGAAGACCGCCTCAAACTCGGCCACAGGCATGTCGAGTTGTTTGAGGTCTTTAAACTCTTGCCTCAATTCCTCCCTAGCAGTGGGAGGTATGTACTTATCTTGGAAAGCAACCACAAAGGCTTCCTATGTCGGCTCCACTTTACCCTTGGCATATTTCCACCATTGACCCGCGTCTCCCTTAAGGTAGTAACTCGCTAGAGTCACTCTTAGTTCACTATCTTCGATGTGAAGCATTTCAAATGTCTTCACAGTTTGTTCAAGCCATTCATTCGCTTTCGTGGGCTCGAGACCACCATGGAACTCATCTGGTTTGGCCTGCATGAACTCTTTAGTAAGGAAACTCGCCCTTGACTCCGCGGTGTTCTTTCAGGCTTGATTCTCTACCCTCAACAAGTTCATAGACTCTCTTAAAGACCCTGCCATTTCTCGAGCGAGGGTCCCCATTGTGGTTTGACCCACTTGTCCCACCTGCTCGGTCACATTAGCTTGGCCTACTTGCTCGGCCATATTAGTTTGGCCGAACCCTTCTTCTTGCACCAGAACCCTATGGACCGGTACCTCATGCACACCTCGGCGAGCCCTACCATGCCTGCCGCCTCTACCACCACGGACTTGACCCCTTCCTAACATCCCAATAAAAGACACAAGAGAAATAATTTAACACATTAACTCATATGTGCTCGTAACTTGACTCACACGTTCGACTATAACGATTTCATATATTTCTTTACCATATACACAATTCAATTTCACTCCACATAAGCACTTAGTCATGTGAACACATACGGACTATTCTTTTACGATGAAATCCGTCCCACAAAAAACCAAGAATTCTTAGTAGAACGAGTATTGAACAAGTACCTTTCTAATGAGACCTCAAGGAATTTAGCAGGCGCAAACAACATCCCAAAAGTCTAGTCCCATACCCATTTAGTCACATAAGCATGTTATCACATAGTCACAAAATGCATAACACTTCCTAAGCATGCTAAATGAACCCATTGTGGTTAAAAAACACTTCCCACGAGCTCTAAGTATTTAAACCCGGTAGCTCTAATACCAAGTTGTAACGCCCTAAATTTCTAGCCCAAATGATAATACAACAATCATGGCTCTTTCAAGGAAAATCATATATAAATCTCCAAACTTACATTACATGATACAATAGTTCTTCATGCAACAATACATTAATCCAACAACAAGTAAATAAACAAATAATACCCCCAAGGGTTTACAAGTTTCCAAGGCTTGAGTCTGGTTACACAAAATGGTTATTCAAACCCACACACATACAGCCCTTGGCTTACACACAGAGTCACAGCAAAATAAGAGTCTCGTATTCTCAACACACATTTTCTCACCTTTAGTTAGGCGGCATCACCATATCTTTTCCTGCACAAAAATCCCGTAGGGTGAGCATAAAACCCAATAGAAAATCCTTAACAAAGTATATACATTTTATACAAGTCTCAAGAGATGAAATGCACATGCCATGCTATGCCCTTTTGAAAGAAAATCACATCTTCATCTTTGAAAACCATCATGCTCAATGATGTCATGCAATTTCAATTCTTCAAAACTTAACAATTCATTTCAAGAGTGGTAAATACGACTCTAGTAATCCCTAGGTCGGTGTCTATAAGTAGACTGTACAAGTACTACCAATTTATCATTTTTACCAGTATTAACCGTAAGGCTCGACACCTATCCGCGCGGGTTTTCGGTCTTTCACCTCGGACTCTCAGGCCAACTTATTCAATATCATATACACCACCTATCAAGACTTACCAACGTATTTACCCCAAAACCATTCCATGAAAACTTATTTCTCAACATTCTTTTCTCAATGCAAGTTTTCAAATCAACTTTCAAAGTTTAATGTAATCAATGAATTGATATGCCAATAACAAAAGATGAATATAAATACTTTTATTCCAATTCATCATCCAAGGAATAACACAATTCCCTCTTCTTAAGTATCCTCAACGGTTAGTCATTTCAAGACTATTTCAACGTTTTGAACAATAATTTCCAAAATGAACAATAATTCTCATATTTCCTGAAATTCATCATTTATATAAACATAAATAAGAAAATTTTCCAAACATCCATTTATTTTGACACACAAAATAAATATAATAATATCATTCATAGATTTTCAGTCTCTTAAACAAAGTCTCCAAATTCTAGGTTTTCTCACCAAAACTATAGAACTCAAATCTTTTGAAAGAAAACTTTTCAAAATCATCTTTTATTCAATCAACGAAGATCAAAACCCATAAAATCATTTTAAAAGAACAAGAGACAAACCCACTTTCAAAATCGCTCAACTTCTTGAATCAACAATCAATTTTCAAAGGTATGGAAAGATGATTTCAAAAATCATATAGATCTTGCAAAAATATATATATAACTCTAAGAAAATCCCAACCTCAAGTTTTGAAGAAGAAATGAGATGAAACCCCAAAATTTACGGTGTTGAAACTCGATCTCCACCGCACACAATGAAACCCTCGAGAAGTTACACAACTTTGATGAAGAACTTCGGTCTAACTCCCAACGGATCTTGAGAAATCAAGGTTTTGATCCAATTTGGAGTAAGGAAATGTGGAGAGAAAGGGGAGGAAATGTTTTTAGAGAGAGAGATATACAAAAGTGATTTGAAATATCAGATTCACGAACTAATATAACATGGTCCGCTCGAGCGTGGAAAGCCCCACTCGAGCGTCGAATACATATTTCCAGTACTTTTGCAGACAGGTCAAACTTCTGGAACCAGACATTCTCTGCTTGAGCGCATAAACGGCCGCTCGAGTGGACAAACAACTTCTAATGCATTTTGCATTTTTGCTTCGGGGGCGCTGCCCCTTGACCCTGGCAGGGCACTACCCTCAGACCCACCAAGGGGCGCTGTCCCTTGGACCCTCACGAGTTGACCGGGTAGCTCGATCCCCAACCTGTCCAGTCAAAGTGGCAAAACATGAAAGAAGGGTCGAAACAGGGATCGCTATAGTCCAACATGTTGTTGCCTCTGTTTTGACCTTTTTTGGCTCTGTTTTGAGCTGGTTAATTCAGTTGAGGCTTGTATTGCATAGTTGTAGGGTTAATTCCTTCACTAGCTTAGTGTTTTAATGCTTTGATCATCATTGTTTTGAGTTGAAATCATGTTTTAATGTCATTTTGAACTCTATTTCAGCGTTTTAATCTCTGTAACCTCCCTCCATTCTTCACTCTTTTGTTTGCTTTGAAAGTGGTTTCAAGCCACTTATTTGCCTAAGTGTGAAATTGAGGTGTTGCACCTAATGGTTTAATCCCTTAGGGGGTTCATTACCAACAGTGTAACGCCTCTTTCATGCCCAAAGCAACTCGTTATTTGAGCCATTTTTCCATTAGAGGACACTCACTTTTGGACTTAATCGATTAAAGAATGAATCGGTAACTTAAAATGAGTAAACAAAAATGAACAAGTAAAAGAGGCAAGATAAACACCTTTCGTGTTGCATTGTATGTGTTCGAATCAGACGTTAATTCGAACACGAGGAAAATGGGACATTTCATACTCAAAGTGATGAAATGTGTCACTTTCCTTGGGCACCATCACCCTTGATCATGCATGATAGAATAGTGGTCTTTTGAGTCTTGTTTTGCACTCATTAAACTTGTACAAACTTGGTTCTTTGGCCATCATGCATGGAAATTGCTTGGATGATGGTTTGAGAGCCAAGAGTTTCACTACTTTGAGCTTGTTTGATGATAAGGAGTGTTAACAGTACACACAAACCTGTGAGAATACATTATTTTGCTCTGTCTACTCTTTGTTGCAGCAAAAAGAGGAGTTCATGTCATCAGTGGCTGACCGACCACCAATAAAAATTGCACAGTGTGTTGGTAAGATGGAGCAGAGGCATTCTGGGAGTTAGCGGCACTGTTGGTGTTCAAAGGTGCAAACAGAGGCGTTCAATGGTAAGGCGGTTGCTGTTTTGGGTGGAGGAACTGAGCATGCATGCATGCATCCCTTGTTTCCCGAGGCCATTTAATTGCTTTGTTCAGTTAGTTAGTGATAGCTAATTTATTAGTTTAATTGCTTTGTATTTAGTTAGCTTAGTATTTAGCTAATTGCTTCGATTTGTAATATTTAATTAGCTTAGAATAAGTTAATTAATTCGTTTCAATTGTTGTAATAATTAGTTAGCTGGAAAATGCTAGAGCCCCAAATAATCTACCAAATGTTTTACCAAACCTCTCACATGAGTGTGGGACCCACACAAACCCACATGTGTGTGGGTCCCACACCCATGTGAGAGATTTGGTAAAACATTTGGTAGATTATTTGGGACCTCTAGTATTACTCTTAGTTAGCTTAATTAGAGTATCTAGTTAGCTTATTCATTCGGACCCTCATTCGCAAGGGCGTAATGTGGTAATAAGTGTGCGTGCGTGTGTATATGTCTTTTAACATCACGTCTTTCTCCCTTTTATTTAATCCCCTTCGATGGTTAGATTAGGGATATTTTCAATTAGCATACCTTATGCCCATTCATTAGTATTGCATGCACCGAGGCTCGGCGCATTATTCAAACTGCATTACCATTTCAATACACATCTTTGAATACATGTTTAAATCGCATGTTGTTCAAATCAATCATATGCCATATTAGTAGCCGAGCCTATTAATTGCATTATTGCATGTGTTGCATTAGACATCTTGTATAGTTAGGATCATGCATTTTTTAAACTAGTTTTTGTTTTGGCTTGGAGTACTCGGTAAGCTTTTACGCTTTAGCATACTTGCATGAGTGTGATTGCCATATTGCCATGATTAGCATGCTTACCATGAGGCTATGTGCTTAAATGCTAAATTGCATGAATGCTTGTGAATGAAGGCTTGCTGTTTGAATTAGAACGGTTTAACGAATGTAAGTTTTAAGCCCACTTTGTTGAGTGACAAATCATGTTTCAAGCCCACTATGTTTGGTGGCAAATCTGCATCTTTAACCCCACTTGAGGGTGGCAAATTCAAACCATTTTCAAAAACAAACATGAGTTGAATTGTTCCAAATTGAGCAAACTAGTCTATACTTGCGTCTGTGTATCACATAGTAAAACTAGTTTCATAATCGGAATAAGAACACATAATGTTTATAAAATACCATATCATGATTAGTAGAGGCCGATCTTTGATCGGGCGAGCTGGGATGCTCATTTCATGACCTTCCCCTCTCGTACCTAAGTTCCTGAGTTGAGGCAACTTTGGTGATGACGGACACGTGGCCTTTGGCACGAGTCAGGGTTTCCCAAATTTTTTCAAAAATAAAATATTTAGGTGGCGACTTTGTATCTGGCAAAGCAGTCCAATTTTGGCATTATTTGATTTAAAATCGATTTGCCGAAAAGGTTTGCTGGATTTGGACTCTTTGGTGATTATCAGTTTCACATTGCACTTGTGAGACTAGATTTAGAACCGCGGGAGTTCGAACTATGAGGCCTTCTTTTCAAACCCTTTCCGAAAGGTGGGGCGCGGAAAAAGGCGAGTCCACAGATAGCACATTCAAGACAAACAAGATAAGAACCTCATCATCTAGAGGTGTTGTGACTAAGGCAATCTGATCAGAGATCACCTTGAATTGCTAAAGACAGTCTTCCATTGATTGAGATTTCTTTGAGATTGTATGCAGTTGTTCTTGAGCTGGTGTATATGTGATTGAAACAAAGTAGTGAATATTTTCTATATAGTAGGCTAGATTTCATGACTGTTCTTCAGATGCAACATTGCTGAGAAAACTAGTGGTGACAAAGTTGCAGTAAAGCAACTTAAAAGATGTGTATTAATAATCTTGCACTGAACTACCTGAGGATTTGAAATTTGCTTATTTTGTGAATTAAGAACTCTGATGTAGACAAGGCATCGATCCATCAAGATAACCTAAGAAAAAGTAGATCGAAACAAATTTTGAACTTGACTTTTCCAAATTATGAAATTTGTTGAGTCAAGTTTCATGGTAACCAAAGAATTGAGATTTGAAAGAAGAAGAGGGAGACTAGAGGAAAGAACACCAGGATTCACCATTGTTGTGCTCATTGGAGCTCAGTACGCTCTGATACCATGAACAAAAAGTGAATCCATTTCAATTAAACATAGTTACATTGTTATGTATATATATATACAACAAAATTTCTTAATCTAACTACTTAACAACCTGACTAATTAATACGGTTTAACATCTAACTAACACAAGTGGTTGAGGCCTTTGTCTAACTTGACTGAGGTAAGTGACAACACACTTGTGCTTTATCTTCAACTATGATTGTTTGCATCATGCTTTGCTTGAGTAGGCTGTAGCCTTGCCTGGGTAGGCTACACTATCAACTCTCTGTCAACTAATCTCATAATATTTGTTTTGTAATAAACAAACAATAAGTGTGATTTGAAGAATATACTATAACAATAAATATAATAAGATCATAAAATTATAATTATTAAGTCGATTTCATTTTTTTTATAAGATAATCTATACACAAATATAAGAAAATGAATGGAACAATTCATAAATATATAAGCCCTAAATCCACAATTAAAAACTAGACAGTCCAATTCTTGAGTACAAATTAGAAAGAATCTTAACTCGTAGTATTTGTGTATCATATTTTATTTATCATTTCTTATAAATTACTTTACTAGTAACAAATATGAGTAACGAGACTCATTAAACAAATATAATAATATATGAAATGATAAACAAAATATAACAAAAAAATAAGCTCATCATAGCACTATTTCTAATCTAAGCTTGTTTGGGAAGTTAATCAAATAGCTTAAAAGTTAAAAAGTCATTATAAAAGTCGAAAAGTTAACAGACTAAAAAGTCAAATATATATATATATATATATTCCTATTTGTTGCATGTTTTTTTATAAACAAAATCAAAAAAGTATCCCAAATATACTAGTTTTTTAATCTTATATTTTAGTTAAAAGATAAAAAAATTACTAAAAATATCTATTCTCAGACGAAGCCTAGTAAGCACTACGCTATCACAAAGGTTATTTATCAAAGTGGTCCAAATTAATGTCACAAAGAAGAAAAAATGAAAAAAAAAAAAACATAGGAGAAAGTAACTATATTGTGGTTGTAGATGAACATGTCATCATATATTCTAAGATAAAAGAAAGTAAGTAATTATAAGTTATAGTAGATCATAGATTATCCAATGCCATATGCATGAGAACTTTTTTGCTGGTGTTGTCTTTGTTTTAGGTTTTTTAGGACTGTGTTTGGATCATGTTTTACATAAATTCATAATTTAAACATAACTTTAGTGTTCATAAATTTGATGGATGTAGACATCAAACTTTGTGATGCATTCGCATGCAACAATAGTTACGATATGTGTATTGAGAAATTACTTCAAATTATATTTATGGATCACATTCCATTAGTTATAAATATACAACATATATACCTTACTTTTAGAGTAATTTTTTTGGTAAAACTTTATGTTTTTCATACGAATATTGGATACAAGTTAAGAATCATGGTGTAGACACCCCATTCTGACCGGCCCTAAGACTTGGGTGCTTTCTTTTGATTACCTTCTGATGACAAAACAAGAAGGTGTTTCTCACAAAATCCTCAATAAGAAAACTTAGAATTTGAGCCTTGTTTCCAACCCTAAACAGCCACAAATTACCCTTCCAAGGGAATATTCTGACCTCATGGTTGCATCTAGAATGGTTCGTTTAGTTAGGATTAACCTCCGTTACACTTCCGGGGGCTTTATTGAAAATTTCTCCCGAAATTTGGGTTATAGCACAAATATTTGAAACTTCTAGGCCAAATTATAATTTTCAAAACTCAGGGAATATTCTGTTATGTGAGGAAAAATTTGTAGACACCACATTTTTTTACCGTCTTCAAGACTTGGACGTCATCACTTGTGCACTTGATGATTGTGCTTGTTTGTGTTCGTTTAGAGTGCTCGAAGTCCGCGGTGGAGTACCTCGCCTTTGAGCCTTGAAACCTTATCTGTTTTGTGCACTGTCTTGGACCAAGAGCTTATTGTTTCAAGTTTGGAAGAGTGGGTGACTTGTCGGCCCGCCCCATAGGCTGTCGGCCTTGGCTTATGCTTGTCGGCTACCAGTGGTGGCTGACGGCTACTTGTGGTGGCCGACGGGCACCAGTTTTTTTTCCAGATATTTGTTGACAGCTGTGCCAGCTGTTGTACATTGAACTGCATCTTCATACACGTGTATGGTAGGATGTTCCTAAGCTCAAGACTTGCTTTTCTATATATAGGGGGATTCCTCTCCCCATTTTGGAGGGTTAGCAATTTTAGACCAAAAAAAAATATCTCTCTCTCTAGCTTTCTCTTTCTCTTGATATTTTATGCTTGGTTGCCTAGTTTCTCTATACTTTTGCATACCAACCCTTAATCAAACTTGATCATCTTTTTGCTGAGGTTCCTTGATGTCTTGTTTGAGGTCTAGAAGGAAGTTTGAGCTTGAATTTGTGCCTAATTTGTGCTTTGCTTCAAAGATATAGCACTTACTTTGTTTAAGCTTGTTTTGTATACTTATTTTCCCATCTTTTTCAATTGTTTTTGGGCTAATTTTGAACTGTCAAAAACTCTATTATTATGGTTTAAAAGTGTTGGTTTGAGGTCATTTTGAGTTAGGGGGTGGTCCACTTTTGTGCCATTATTCACCACTTTCAAACCAACTTTTTAGGGCCTTTTAATCACTGAATTTCAGAGGTTTTTCAGTGGCAAAAACCTCATTTTGAAGTCCAAAATTGTAGGGGTTAGCCTTCCCTCCTTGTGTCTTGCTTGCATGCCTAGTTAGCCTCATGTAATAGCTTATTGTTTTAGCTTTTTGTGGCTTATGTCCAGCATGTTTTGTACTATATTTAGGGCTGTTTTGCCTCTGTTTTTGACTGGTTAATTCATTTGAGCCTTGTGTGGCATGGTTGTAGTGTACTTTCATTCACTAGCTTGGTGTTTTAGGGCCTTAATCACCATTGTTTTGAGTTGATAGCATGTTTTAGTGTTGTTTTGCACTTAATTTCAGCACTTTAATCTCTACAATCTCCCTCAATTCTTCACTCTTTTATTTTCTTTGAAAGTGGTTTCAAACCACTTGTTTGCCTAAGTGTGAAATGGAGGTGTTACACCTAATGGTTTAATCCCTTAGAGGGTTCATTACCAACAGTGTAATACCTCTTTTATGCCCAAAGAAACTTGTCATTTGAGTCATCTTTCCATTGGAGGACATTCACCAATGGACAATTGGATTAAGGAATGGTTTGGTAATTAAAATGAGTAAACAAAAATTGACAAGTAAAATAGGCAAGATAAGCATCTTTCGTGTTGCATTGCTTGTGTTTGAATCGGACGTTAATTCGAACACAAGGAAAATGGGACATTTCATACTCAAAAGTGATGAAATATGCTACTTTCCTTGGTCACCATTGCCCTTGATCATGTATGATAGGGTGTTGGTCATTTTGGTCTTGTTTGTGCATTTATTAAACTTGTACAAACTTGGTCCCTTAGCCATTATGCATAAAAACTGCTTGATTGATGGTTTGAGGGCCAAGAGTTTCTCTCCTTTGAGCTTGTGTGATGATAAGGAGGGTAAATAGTACAGACAACCTGTGAGAATACACTATTTTGCTCTGTTTTGCTCTCTATTGTAGCATGCAAATGTGAACCAGCAGTGGTCGACAACCACCACCAGTGGCTGACCGGCCACCAATGGTAGCCGATCGGCCCCTTGTCCCCTTTGTCGGCCATTAGTGATTTTTGTATAGTGTGTTCCTGAGGTGGAGTAGGGGTGTTCTGGAAGTTGGCACAATTTTTAGTGATCATATGTGCAAACAGGGGCTTGAAACAGCAAAGTAGTGGCTTCTTCGGGTGAAGGATCTAGCATGCATGCATTCCTCGTTTCCCGGGATTAGCTAGTTAGTTTAATTAGCGTTAGATCAAGCATGTGTTGTAACTATTTAGTTGTGGCTAATTAAGTGTTTTCAATAATTAGTTAGTTTAGCTAGTTATTCGTTTTTGATTTGTAATAATTAGTTAGCTTAATTAGCGTAGCTAGTTGGTTAGCTTTTATTTATTTGGACCCTCCTTCGTGAGGATGTAATATTGTAATAAATGTGCGTGCGTGTGTGTGTGTCTTCCAACCCCACACCTTTCTCCCTTTTTATTTAATCACTTTTGATGGTAGATTAGGGACATGTTTCAATTAGCATATCTCATGCTTGCATCCATTCATTTGTCTTGCATGCATCGAGGCTCGGTGCATCATTCAAACTGCATCGTCATTTCAATATCTTCTTTGAATACGTATTTTATCGCATGTTGTTCAAATCAATTTATATGTCATATTAGTAGCCGAGCCTATTAATTGCATTATTGCATGCGTTGCATTAGGCATCTTGTATAGTTTGGATTATGCATCTTTCTAACCAGTTTCTATTTTGGCCTGGAGTACTCGGTAAGTTTTATGCTTTAGCATACTTGCATAAGTGTGAATGTTGCCATGATTAACATGCTTGCCATGAGGCTATGTGCTTAAATCCTAAACTGCATGAATGCCTGTGGATGAAGGCTTGTTGTTTGAATAGGAACAATTCAATAATGCGTGTTTTAAGCCCACTTTGTTGAGTGACAAATCATGTTTTAAGCCCACTATGTTTGCTAGCAAATCCGCATCTTTAAGCCCACTTGAGGTGGCAAATTCAAACCATTTTTCGCAAACAAACATGAGTTGAATTATTCCAAGTCTTGCAAACTAGGCTATACTTGTTTGTGTGCATCACATAGTAAAGCTAGTTTAAATAACCCAAATAAGAACACATAATGTTTATAAAAAACTCATAACATGATTAGTAGAGGCCGATCTTTGATTAGGCGAGCGAGGGTGCTCAATTCATGACTTTCCCCCCTCGTACCTAAGTTCTCGAGCTGAGGCAACTTTGGTGATGATGGACACGTGGCCTTCGGCAAGAGTCAGGGTTTCCTAAATTTTCTCAAAATAAAATATTTAGGTGGCGACTCTGTATCTGGCAAAGCAGTTCAATTTTGACATTATTTGATTTAAAATCGATTTTCTAAAAGATTTTTCGAATTTGGACTCTTTGGTGTTTTTCAGTTTCACATTGCACTTGTGGGACTGGATTCAGAACCGCGGGAGTTCGAACTATGAGGCCTTTCTTTTCAAACCTTTCCGAAAGGCAGGGCACGAGAAAAAGGCGAGTCCACAGTTTCTGACGACTCTGTTGGGGATTTAGAGAACTTGACTCGAACTCATGATATGTTGTTTTATTTACACTTATGTGTTTATTTGTTTCATTTACACTTATGTTGTTTTATAAGTTTCACATTGCACTTGTGGGACTAGATTCAGAACCGCGAAAGTCCGAAATGTGAGGCCTTTCTTTTCAAACCTTTCCGAAAGGCGAGGCGCGAGAAAAAGGTGAGTCCATAGTTTCTGACAACTCTGTTGGGGATTTAGAGAACTTGACTCGAACTCATGATATGTTATTTTATTTACACTTATGTGTTTATTTGCATTTGCATTTGTATCGGTGCGCCTAAGTCATAGTGTTTGCCATTTGCTATTCCTGAGTGGTTTGCCGGAGGCTTGCTTGGAAAAGCTTGCCAAAAGGCTGACTAATTGTGGGCTCTGCCACGATGGGAACATAACCCTTGGATCTGGACTACCGCTGTACCGTTTAATCCTCCTTTCACTTCTCAGTGTTTGGTGTGAGAGGTCTATTAGGTGGTCTTGCTGAGGTACCCTTTTTGACTAATCGGCCTAGTTGCATATCGGAAATCATAGAGACTGTTCCAAACTAGGACAGGTTGCTCACCCGAATGCAGGAATTGTTTGAAACTGCTTATTTTGTGTAGTGAATCCCTAGCTCTTGACAAAATTAGGATAGGGTAACCCTACCCCATCATGGGGGTGTTTTGGCTCTCACTTGCTTGATATGTGCTTTTGGAGTGAAACTTTGTAGGAATGTATGTATCAGTTGCAAGTCTGGGTATTAGTTTTAGGGCAGAAATCAGTGTTGAGTACAGTTCTCCAGCTTATGATTGCAACTGCGTGTTATTTTTGTATGAGCCAAGGTGCTGTGCGGTTTCTGATTTTTGTTTCTTTTTGTTTTATTTTCTTTTTGCAAGGTAGTCTTTCACCATTGCTTCAAATGATTCTGTTACCCCCCAAGCACTTTGGACCCGAGTTAGAAGGATTTGTAGATCTGGGGATCTAGTCAGTGGATAGCCAGTGTTTGTTTCACTCCTGCCGATTACTAGACGGAGGAGGATTCAACAGAATTCGCCAATTCAGCAGTCACCTTTTGCCTCACCTATGCCCAGTCAGGCCCAATCATTTACTTCTACTCCAGATAGAGAGTATTCGCCAGTTCCGATAGTTCAAGGTCCTCTAGTCAACATGAAAGATATGCTTTGCCAACTCCAACAGACTATTGAGAACATGCAGCTAGATGCTGCCCGGCAAGTTGAGACCACAGCCCGCCAAGCTGAGGTTGTAGCCCGTCAAGCAGAGGTAATAGAAAGGCTTCAACAACAGCAGCCACAATCGATAGTGGCCTCAACGTCCCATCCACTCCCAGCGGGAATTCCTGCACCTGGGGTCACAATCAATGTCCAAGAAAATGTGGGCATTCAAGAAGATCCCATCCCACCTCAGATCTCCAAGGCACCGGTTTACCCCGATAGAGGCATCGTTTGAATTCAAGGTTAACCCTACTGCATTGAAGGTCAGCAAGCTAGAAAAGTTTTTCAAACGAGCTTAGGGCATTAATTCAATCCTTGACATTGAGGATGGCTATATTGATTCGGCAGTGACTTTGCCAGATAGATTCAAGATGCCGCATATAGACCGGTTTGATGGTTCCGGGGATCCTATGGTCCATTTATGACTATTCTCTGGCATCCTACAACCCATGGGCCTCACCAAACTACAAAAGCTGTCGCTCTTTGGCCGGACCCTGTCAGGTATATCGGCCATCTGGTATGCCAAACTTAAAGACTTTGTGAAGAGAAACTTTGAGGAAATGGCCAAGGCCTTCATAGCGCAGTACTCCTACAATACTCAGATCGAGGTCACTACTTGTGATCTCGAAGCAACTCGCCAGGAGCCAAAGGAGGGCTTCTCGAATTTTGTGACCCAGTGGAGGGCCAAGGCCTCTATGATGACTATCCGGCCATCTGAAAATTACCAAATCAGAATGGTGGTCCATAACTTGCAAGGAAGATTATTACAAAAGATGATAGCCTTGCCTTTGTCTACTTTTGTTGAGTTCCACGAAATAGGGGTGCAAATTGAGGATGCAATGAAGCTAAGGCTGATAGACAATGAGAAGGAGCAGCCTAAGAGGGCTTTCACACGCAGTTCCAATATGACTACTAGCGGTAGTGCAGCTGTAAGGCCTTCAGATGTGAATACTATCACCACCACACCCAAGACCGCCAACCCCTTTGCCGGCACATCCAATACAACTTCCCAAACCTCAAGCCATCAGGCCCAAGGCCAGAGGGTCTTCATACCGTTCTATATGTCCTTATCTACAGCCCTGAGGGTCCTGATCAAAAAAGGGCATCTGAAGCAGTTAGAACAACTCCCATTACCCAATCCTCTCCCTCCGAAACACAACCCAGCCAAATACTGTACCTTTCACCAACAGCATGGTCATGATACTGATCAGTGCTTCAAATTGTGTCATGAGATTCAAGATCTCATTGACAATAAGGTGATAACACCTCCCGAAAAACCTAACGTCACTACAAATCCTCTCCCACCACATAACCAATCCCCTCCACCCCGGCAAATAAACCTCATACAAACACTGGCCATCCCTTACGACCCCAGTATATATATCACCCCTGTTCACCTACCTAAGCCGGCGCTGTTCATCCCGAAAAGCACAGATTTGTGCATGATGAACGCGTCCACATCCCAAACCAAACCTGTGGTGGTGACTGTGGTAGATGAAGGCAGGGTAGCCTTGGTAGAGAACGGGGATGTTAGTTTAGTGCTTGAGGGCTCCGTGGATTTATTTGAGGAAGAATACAACCTATGCCGTTATATTGTGTCGACCAATCAGGCTAAACCAAAGGTGGAGTTGCCAACAGGAATGGAGGTTAGTGTGGTCCAGGAGGATGGTCCAAGCCAGGGATTAGATGACCTGGCCGACCTGGAGGAAGACATCAACAATCTGCAGTTCTTCGATGAGCAAGATTCGAGAGATGTGCACATTGACTGGTTCGATTTGAACGGGTCGACAAACAACTCTGGGTGGCTTAGTGATGAACCTAATGTGGATGAGAGACATCAACCAAAGTTGGAAAAACCAGAAGCAGGAACTACTACGAAGGTCGGAAGGGCTGCAGACAATGGGAAGTTGCCAAAGAGCACCGATATTAAGAATTTAGCTCAGGAATCAGGCATTGTTAGTACTGCTGATATAGAACAAGAAGCTGCACTGAAGCGGTTTAAACGGGAAAGAGATGAGAATAGTCTGAAAGTTGGAAAAGCCAAACACCCTGCTGGGGATGACTGTGATGTAAGAGTAATTACAACCGAACCGGACAATTGCCTGTCGGTTGTTGGAGGAGTATGGTGGGAAGATGATGATCTGCATCTTGCCCACACTGACGAGGATTGGGGCCAAGACATGCTAGACGACACTTGGTATTCTGAAGAGGTAGATCATATGATTAGAAGTGGGCGGTACTTCAAGCCCCCACACTTAGACCAACCCGAACCATCCAGAAAGGACAAGGAGGCTGAAAACAGAGGGAAAAATGGTTAGAGGAGGAGGCTATGTTGAAACAGTTGAAGAAGATTCAAGTAGACATATCTATCTGGGGGTTGCTTATGGCTTCGCGAGTACACATGCAAGCTGTATTGTCGGTAATGGATAAAGCCAAACTGTTTATCGACACAACTCTAGAGCAACTAGTGGGACTTGTCTTCCCAGGAGGTGTTTCGCCTGCTTTGACCTTCTCGAATAAGGAATTGCCACCCGAAGGCTCCGTACATAACAAACCGCTATACATCTCAGTTGAGTATAGAGAGAAGTGGGTGCCGGTTGGATTGGTTGACACTGGGTCTGTAATCAATGTTTGTTCGTCTCGCACAGCCTATGTTATTGGCTTGAAGCCAGTGGATTTTGTACCAACAACTTAGGTGATCCGGGCTTACGACAACACAAGCAGTGAAGTGATGGGAACAGTACATGTCAGAGTACAAGTTGGCCCTACTCAACAGGATATTGAGTTTCACGTCCTGGATGTTACGGCTTCTTTCAGCTTGTTACTTGAGCGACCCTAGCTGTACCATGTAAAAGCTGTTTCTTCCACCTTACATCAAATGCTGAAGTATCCTCTTGGAAAAGGGGTAGCCATTGTGTTCGGGAATTCATCTATACATCCTCTGCCAGAGGTTACTACACCCGTACTGGAGATTGTACATGGCGATGAGGATGTTTTCTTGTCTGGTTTTACCTTGGATGAGGCTCGGGTGGTGCAAAATATCTTAGCTGTTGATGAGGGCTTATATGTTAGTACTCAATCAGTGTATCTCATGAACAAGCTACAGCATATACTTGAGATGGGATTAGGAAAGAGCGGCCAGAAGGGCGTTACTGCACTGGCTGAAGTGCCGCATAACCCACATACCTTTGGCCTTGGCTACTTGCCCACCAAAGAGGACTGGGTGAGGAAAGGGAAATAAATGGCCGGAACAGCCAGAGCAAAGCAAAATGGGAAGCATTATGAGCTTGTGCATAGGCCAATTCAGGGAACTCTGAATGGCCGCTTTGTCCAGAAGGGGGAAGACTTCCCATTTTGCAGCTTTCTTGAGCCATGGTTGAACTCCGAGAAGCGGCGTCTACCCGGTTTCTAGATTTTCTTCGACTTACAACTGTAAGAGGGTGAAGCCCTAGAGGAACATACTGAATTAACTGCTAAGGCTGAACAGAGCATAGAAAGTGAGTCTAACAGCAGTGAACTTGAGATAGGAGCAGCACTGGCATGTCTCCTTTTGAATCCTCAAATCAACCCAGAGAGCTTGGGGGATGACCTAACCATTTCCATGATTAGAGACCAATCAAGTGTGGACCCTTCCGGTGGTATCTTGGATGCATCTGACGTACCGTCCCTCACTTGGCAGCTGGAGCAGGGTTTTCTGTCCAGTAGTTCTGAGTCAGGTAGTGAGCCGGAATCTGATTCCACAGAGTCTATGGAGTCGAAATCAGATTCCAGTTCCTCTAAGTTGGAGTCCGGTATTCCTGGGGTTGATAACCCGGATGCCGTGGTTTTGTCCAGGTTGTTTTTTTCCTTTTCTTTTGAGTTGGTTGTAACCGAGGAATTGGATGAGCTGGACTTTGTGAATGAGAATACCACTGCAGGTTTTGAGTACTTTTCTGTGCAACTTGTGTATTGCATTGATCATGACATTCAAAATTTTAGTGAAAACGACGAGGAAGAAATTCCTCTGGTTTTGAAACATTTGATTGATCGAGAGGAGGAGAGGTTTGTAAAACCCCTTGTTGATGAAATCATTGCGATTAATGTGGGTACTGAGAAGGATCCGCATCTGGTCCAAATTGGGTCCACGTTGTCTTTTGAGAAACGTGAGCGCTTAGTCGCTTTATTAAAAGATTTCAAAGATGTTTTCGTGTGGTCCTACGAAGACATGCCTGGAATCGATCCTGAGATTTACAGCATCAGATCCCTCTTGACCCCGAGGCCCGACCCATCAAGCAGAAGCTGCGGAGAATATGCCTGGATTGGGCTTTGAAGATTAAGAAAGAGGTCACCAAGCAGATAGGGTTCTTGCTAGTATCTGAGTATCTGACTTGGTTGGCCAACATTGTTTCGGTGCCGAAGAAAGATGGCAGAATTCAGGTGTGTGTGGATTTCAAAGATCTGAACAAAGCTAGCTCGAAGGACGACTTTCTTCTATCTCACATCGATGAATTGGTGGACTTTACTACAGGCCATGCGTTGCTTTCCTTCATGGATGGATTTTTTTGGGTATAACCAGATTCTGATGGCACCCGAGGATAGAAAGAAGACTGCTTTCACTACACCATAGGGAACCTACTGCTATAGGGTGATGCCGTTTGGGTTGAAGAATGTTGGGGCTACCTATCAACGGGCTGCAACCACAATTCTACATGATATGATTCACAAAGCGGTCGAGGTGTATGTGGACGACATGATTGTCAAGTCCAAGGAAAGAGAGGGCCACTGCACCGCCTTGAAGAAATTCTTTCAACAAATCAGAGAATATCGATTGAGGCTGAATCCACATAAGTGCACTTTTGGCATAACGACAAGGAAAATGCTGGGATTCTTGATTACACAGAGGGGCATCGAGGTAGATTCTTCCAAAATCACGGCCATCCTAGAAATGCCACCACCAAGGAATGAAAAGGAGGTGCAAGGCTTTCTGGGTAAAGTGCAATTCATAAGACGATTTATCGCAAAATTAACCTTGACTTGTGAACCGCTATTTGGTCTTCTAAAGAAAGAAAAGAAATTCTAATGGGATAACCGATGTCAGTTTGCTTTTGAACAGATCAAGCAGTACCTTCAGAATCGGCCTGTGTTGTTGGCGCCAGAGCCAGGGAAGCCCTTGATTCTGTATCTGTTAGTAACGAACACAACGATGGGATGCATGCTTGCTCAGGAATCTGAGGATAGGGTAGAGAAAGCCATCTGTTACTTGAGCAAGAAGATGTTGGATTATGAGACCCGTTACACCCCGCTGGAGAAGGCTTGCTTAGCCTTGGTATGGGCTACCAGGAAGTTGAGGCACTGCCTGTTAGCTCACTCCGTAATTTTGGTTTCAAGATTAGATCCCATCAAATATCTCTTCAAGAAACCAGTGCTTATGGGTAGGCTAGCCCGTTGGTTGCTTCTCCTCTCCGAATTTGATCTGAAGTATGTGACTTGCAAGTCTGTCAAGGGGAGAGCAGTAGCAGAGTTTCTGGCAAATCACCCAGTGGAAAGGGACGAAGCAGTAGAATACCTGTTCCCAGATGAAGCCATTCTGCAGGTTGAGGAAGAAACCTGGACAATGTACTTTGACGAAGCGTCTAAGCAGTATGGTTATGGGATAGGGGTGTTGCTAATAGCACCCGACAATTCCAACATACCTTTAGCTTTAAAACTCCGGGTTCAAAGCATCTAATAACGAAGCAGAATACGAACTGTGCATTACTGGTTTGGAAGCTGCCCTGGAATTAGGGGCAAAAAAGTTGGACGTCATTGGGGACTCGAACCTGGTTGTGTCTCAAGAAAAAGGAGACTGAAAGGTCAAAGAAGAAAAGATGAAGATCTACCACCAAACTCTGGATGTTCTAATTCCTAGGTTTGAGAAGCTGACCTTTACGCATCTACTAAGAGAGAACAACAGGTTCGCTGATGCTTTATCAACTCTATCTTCCATGATAGACATCCCGTTGGGAGTCCGAATGCATTCGATCATCATTGAACATGGATATACGTCGGCCTACGAGTTGATCGCCGCAATAGATGAAGTGCAAGATCAAAACCCCTGGTATTATGGTATTTGAAACTTCTTGAAAAAGAGGTTTATCCACCAGGGGCAAATGTCAAAAATAAAAGGGCAATACGGCAAATGGCCATTCAATTTATCATCTGCGGGGGTAAATTGTATAAGAGAGGTCATCTAGGAATGCACAAAATGTGTGTTGACGTAGAAGATTCAAAGCGCCTAATTGAGGCCATCCATGGGGGAGAGTGAAGCGCAGATGAGCGGAGTAATACTAGCTCGGAAGATTCTCAGGCAAGGTTACTACTGGTCTACCATGGAGGAGGATTGTATTGGTTTTGTTCGGCGATGCCACAAATGCCAAATCTATGCCAATCGCATAAACATCCCGCCGTCGAAGCTGTACAACATGACTTCGCTATGGCCTTTCTCAGTTTGGGAATTGATGTCATTGGGTAGTTACACCAATAGGGTCAAATGCACACGAGTACATTCGGGTAGCAATTGATTATTTCACAAAGTGGGTGGAAGCTCAGTCTTATGCAGTGTTGAAAGTTGCGTATGTGGCTAAGTTCATTCGCAACAACATCATTTGCCGTTATGGAGTTCCGAATGAGATCATTTCAGATAATGGCCCCCATTTCAAAAGAGAAGTGATCGACTTATTAGAGAAATACAACATGGCTTTTCATAAGTCATCCACATATCGGCTGCAAACCAACGGAGCTGTTGAGGCCGCCAATAAGAATATCAAGCACATTTTGCAGAAAATGGTTGAGACTTACAGGGACTGGCCAGACAAATTGCTATTTGCTCTCTGGGGCTACAGGACTTCGATTTGGACATCTACTGGGGAAACTCCATACTCTCTTGTTTATGGGATAGAAGCTGTTCTGCTGATTGAAATAGAGGTTCCGTCGCTGCGAGTTATGCCTGAGTGCCAGATAGCAGAAGCAGATTGGCAGTAGAGAAGGTTTGAGGAACTGATGCTATTCGATGAGAGAAGGCTGAAAGCATTGTACCATGTTCAAGGATATCGACATAGGATTGCCAGGGCTTTTAACATGAAAGTTAAGTCTCGGAATCTTAAGGAAGGGGATTTGGTGCTGAAAGACAACTGAGCTCCCATCTATGACCCTAGGGGCAAGTTCTGACCCAATTAGACTGGTCCTTACATCATCAAAACCATCTGGTCGGGTAGAGCTGTTATTCTTATGGACCTGGATGGCCTAGAATTTTTCTAACAGATCAACATGGACAAGTTGAAGAAATATTACCTCTGAGAGGCTCGCTAGGCCGAAAACTCGGAATGGCGACCTAGGCAAAAGTTAGAGCACAAAAAATTTGAAAAAAAGAAAAAGAAAAACTGAGCTCACAAGGTTGAAAACCCAAAAATGGTGGCCTTGGCAAAAGTTAGATGCAAAGGGAGAGCGTTAATACCCGAGTGAACCTAAACCAAACTACGTAAGGCCTAATTCCCATCTTCGGGATACGTGGGCAACTTCATTTCAAAGTCTGGTCGTAAACACCTCCAAATCAACTATGTCCATATGTTTGATCAAGGCATCCTTGTTTGTTCGTTATTTGAAAGTTCGGTTGTGATCCTTACCCTGAGAGAAGAGCTAACTACAGTGCCGAGTAGTGTTATTCAGTCAAGGGGCAGTTTTCCATTTCTAGATGCGGGGTTGTACATCTTGAGGATAGATTTCATGTGTGTCAAGTTGTGATCCTTATCGAAAATGGTTTTGAAAAGTTTTGATAAAAGTTGATTTTGTTCAAATTAATCTTTTTACAACATATACCATTTTTGGACCAAAAGGAAAACTTTCAGTATCCACAACTTCAATTTCATTGATTTCAATACAGATTTCTTCGACTCTCGATACACATAAAAGTTGCTTTTATTACATTCAAAAAGAAAACTTGAAAAGTTAGATCAAGGCAATAAACTTGGGGCATAGATGAGTTAGGTGTTCCCGCGTCCCCTCCCTGAGCTCATAGAAGCTTTCGATGTTAAAGTGGACCCAGATTGCGCCTCATCTTCAAGCCAAGCCAGGCATTCGCTAGAAAGGGTGCAACTGAAATTGGGAGCAGGAGCTAGAAGTTCTCTTGTCCTTCAAGCATTGGGGTATCGAGCTAATTGTGAACCTCGGATTGGGTATAAAGTCAGGTATTCTACCCCCTCGTCTGGACAAGTCTAATCGTGTCCGAACTAACGCTTGAACCAGAACGGAAAGTAGAAAACACAGTGTGTCAAGCCAATCAGTTGAATGCCGGGTTGCCGAGCCATGCTGTAGCTCATCTCGGGAAGATCAAACTAGAGGCAGCCCCAAGCAATGTCAACATCAGACCTGTTGCACATCAAATGGCACCACCATCCCTCGTTTGGGAAATCCACTAGCCATCAGCGAAAGAAATAGCCTCGTGCTAAATATGTAAGGCAAGAGTCCACTACCTTCAACCTGTCCATGAGCCATACCTGGGGAGGAATGAAAGAAAAGAGAGATTAAAGAATAAAGAGGTGTATGTTGAGAGAAAAAGTGAGAAAGGGTTTTGAGAGAAAATCAGAGCATGAGTGCCGAGTGATGTGAGAAACACATATAAGAAAGGGTTTTGAGAGAAAAGGCATGCTGTTGAAAACCCTGCCAAAAACGGTCGCCGCGATCATCGACATCGGAAAATCGATGAATTAGACTAGGAATGTCCAGTTCTCCGTTGTGGGCTAGAGATCGAGCCTTGTGCATGGTGAGTCCACACATCCTTCCCAAAGCTTGGGCAGGACCAAAACAAGACTGGGGCAAGATTTCCTCGTCACGCCGGGATTCCATCAAAACTTGGAATTCTTCAATTGTAGGGCACATCTCTTACCCGCCGAAGCTAAACACGTGCGTAATCGAGTTCCAACATCTAGCCGCAGCATGAAGGAACGGAAAACACAGTGGAGAACGACTTAGCAGGAATAGTGAATTTACCCCGAAACCCTGGAAATTCAATATTTTCGAGCCATCTAAAGTGGCAATCCAATTTGAGAGTTTTTCGGTAAAGAATAGCTCCATTTGTGGCAAAAACAGAGCTAGAATGAAAAAACTACGAAGTCCCAGCTTTTGTAGAGGATAAGACATTGAGTGGAAGATAGGTGGCAACAATCTGGAGGTCTCTCACATTGATAGCTGACTGGCCAGTGATGATGGCTGACAGGCCACTTTTGTAGCCGACTGGCCACCACTGGTGGCTGACAGCCTCTTTTCATGGCCAGTAACCTTCTTGTCTGTCCTGTGGTCCACCTGTGTGTTGAGAGTGCGGAGAACCTGTGTTTTGTTCCACTTTTTACGCATTCCAAGGTCTTGTTTTGAGTCCTTTTAGGCTTGATCATGTTCATTGAGTTGTATTCATCTTGTTTTGTTTATCGAGTTGTATTTGTGTTGTTTAGTTTATCAAGTTGTTGTTTTGTTTATTGACTTGTGTTTGTATTGTTTTGTTTATCGAGTTGTTTTATTCTATTTGTTAAGTGTTAGTCGGTTCATTACCAGATCAAGAAGGTTATGTCAATACAATATGCAATTTCCATCAATCAAGTTCAATCTCATTTGCATGTTATGCGGTGCTTAGAATGCAAAATACAACAATTTTTTCATACAAAAACTGTTTCTATTCCGATCATGGTTGTTTTTACAAAAAGTGCAATACAAGTTTTTATAGCAAATAAGACTTGTCTGAAGCTGTACAAAGTGCTAACATTACTAACAAAAGAAACTAAGCAAAAAAAAATATAGGTAGATCAGTGCAAGCTATCTCAATCTCTAGAGGCCCTTTTCGTCCTCTTCCTCGGCGGAGCGGACTTTGCAGAGCTATCTCTATCAACACCGCTATCTGAACCTGAGCCAGCGTCATCGTCTCCGCTCTCTGATGACTCTGAATGCTGACTCGCCACCTCCTCGACCTCGCTGGTCTCAGTATCATCCTCGCTCAGAATAGGCTCTGAAGGGCCACTCTTAGCTCGGGCGCTCCTAGCTCAGCCTCGACTGTGAGCTGGAGCCTGTCTCTCTTTCCCTGCTGCTGGAGGGGGTACTGATAGTCCTGGTACTGAAGTCAGGTACAATGTATAAATTCAAATGTAGTGTATCAGTGCAGCGTGGGAAAATTTTCAGTTGAAATGTCAGTTTTAGTGTATCGATGGAAATATGATGATTGGAATGTAAGAAAACTAAAGAAATTACCTGAATACCATGGAAGCTGAGTAATACCTCCCTCCTCAAGATCATGCCCTCGAAAGAGGCTAATAGCTCCAGTAGATCCTCAGTGTACCCTGGAGGTGCCTGCAAATGCATTTGGGAATGATCAATGTCTGGAAGGAATGAATATCTAAGAGAGAATGAAAAAAAATGAAAAACTATGATACATACCGGAGGTGAGTCAGGAGCTCTGACATATCTATGACCAGCCGCTGGAGGCTCAATCGGAATCTGGTAAGCCTCTCCAATGTACCACCAGCATGTCAACTCGGTTGGAAGCTTTGGCCAACCGAAGCCTTGTCTAGCGGGGGGCACCCCTCTGGCCCTACTCCTCGATGTTCAAGCCCTACTCGTTGAAGGCGCATCTGTTGTTCTCCCTGCACGAGCACGAGTACCCATCAAGGGAGGCATGTGATGCGTTTGGATAAATGTCGCATAGTCCCCCTCTCTGAGAAAGTAGTCGGCGTCCACACCCCTAGTAAAGTCAATCACCTCCTAGGGAGAGAGGCTCTCTGTAGCTCGCATAGATGGCAGAGGCGCCATGGGAACTACCTGCTGCAGTGAACCCAAGGTCTGGTGTATGAAGCATTCGCCTAAGAACCAGGCTCGACGTACTGGGCCCTCGAGCACAAGTCAGAAACGGGAAGCCCCTCGAGCATTGGCAAACTGGTCCCTGACTCCCTCAAGCATCGTTGCCCAGGGTTGCCAAGAGATCTGCAAACAGAGAATACACAGATTGTTAGTTACCATTAGATATGCAATATGAATTAGAGCTAAAGTAAAGTAGCAATAACTATGAGTTTTGAGTTACCTCTGCCGCGATCATGGTGTCGAAGTACCGGCGGAAGAATGGAAAGGTCTCCCTGTTCCACCTCAAGCACCTGTCGTCGTACCGATGAGAGTATGGTACAACAGGTGGCATCTCCACCTCTGGCTCTGGGGCAAGGGTCAGGAAGTATGCATATACCCACAGCTGCAAGACGCAAAAAGGCAACAGTGAGTGTACAACATATGAACACAAGCATGCAGAAAACATAATGTGTATGTAGAATGCAGAGAATGCAGAAAACATAATGTGTAGTACAACGTACAAAAAGTACAAGTGTAAAGCAAAGAGCAGATTGTGTGTGTACAGTGCACAGAAAGTGTAGAGCAGAAAGCACGGCAGGAAATGCAAAGCAGAAAAGTAAAGCATACCTCTCAGGCTCTAGTAGCCGTTGTAGACTCGACTTTCTTTGTGCGCCCTCCTTTCGGACAGACGTGAATTGGTCTCCTACAGTTTGGACTCCTGTCACGGTTCTGAATCTAATCTCACAAAGTGCAATCTAAGACTGATAAACACCAAAGAGTCCAATCCGGAAAATCATTTTGGAAAATCGATTTTGAATCAAATAATGCCAAAACTGGATTGCTTTGCCAAATTACAGAGTCGCCACCTAAATGTTTTGTTTTTGGAAAATTTAGGAAACCCTGACTCGTGCCAAAGGCCACATGTCTGTCATCACCAAAATTGCCTTGGCTTGGGAACTTGGGTACGAGAGGGGAAGGTCATGAAATGAGCACCCCCACTTGCCCGATCAAAGGATCGGCCTCTACTAAACATGATATGTTGTTTTATAAACCTCATGTGTTCTTTTTCCGATTATTCAGCTAACTTTACTATGTGACGCACACAAGCAAGTATAGACTAAAATCGCGAGAATTGGAACGAATTCGACTCATGTTTGCTTTTGAAAATGGTTTGAAAGTGCCACTCGCAAGTGGGCTAAAACTCGGATTTGTCACCCTCAAGTGGGCTTAAAACATGATTTGCGACTTTGCAAAGTGGGCTTAAAACTCACAATCATCGAATTGTTCCAATTCAAGCAACCAAGCCTTCATCCACAGACACTCATGCAGTTAATCATTTAAGCAAATAGCCTCATAGCAAGCATTCTATCATGGCAACACTCACACTCATGCAAGTATGATAAAATGTAAAACTTATAGTGTAGTCCAAGCCAAAACAAAAAGCTAGTTAGAAATATGCATGATCCTAACTATACAAGATGCCTAATGCAACACATGCAATAATGCAACTAATAGGCTCGGCTACCTAAGATGGCATATGAATGCAACGATTTAATACATGTATTCAAATAAGTATTGAAATATGATGCAGTTTAAATGATGCGCCGAGCCCGGTGCATGCAAGACAAATGAATGATGCAAACATGCAAGCATAAGGTATGCTAATCAAAATGTGTCCCTAATCTAACCATCGAAAGCGGTTAAGTAAAAGGGAGAAAGAAGTGGGGTTGGAAGACATGCACGCACACACGCATGCTTATTACAACATTGCGCCCTCTCGAAGGAAGGTCCGAATAATTAAGCTAAGCTACACTAAGCTAAGCTAACTAATACAAACCAACTAATTAACTATTATAGCTAATTAATTACAAACCAAATTGAATAACTAGCTATACTAAGCTAATTAAAATATTACAACACTTGAACCGAATAATTAGCTATGCTAACAAATTGAAACAATTAAATGGCCTCGAGGGCGAGGGATGCATGCATGCTCAGTTGGCTTCGTTCCGAAAATCCACCGCCTTGCCTTTGGATGGCTCTGTTTGCACTTTGCTTTGATCTTTGGACATTACACCAATTTCCAGACTGCTTCTGCTCCACCTCAGGAACACTTTGAACAACTTTTCCATTGATGGCCGGTCGGCTACCATAGGTGGCTGTCGGCCACTACTACTGGCCGGTCGGCCACTATTTGTGGCTGTCGGCCACCCTTTCCCTGGAATTCTCCTTTTTGCTGCAATGGAGAGCAAACAGAAGCAAAGCAGTGTATTCTCAAACAATTTATGTACTATTACCCTCCATATCAATTCTCAAGCTCAAAGGAATGTAATTCTTGGCTCTCAAGCCACCAACCAAGCAATTTCAATGCATGATGGCCAAAGAGTCAAGCTTGTACAAAGTCAATGAATGCACAAATAAGACTCTAAGTACCACTACCCTATCATGCATGATCAAGGGTGATGACGACCAAGAAATGTGACATGTTTCATCACTTTGAGTATAAAACGTACCACATTTCTTATGTTTGGATTAACATCCGATCCAAACGCATGCAATGCAACACAAATGCTTATCTATTCATGTTTTAATTTGCTCATTTTGTTTACACATTTTACATCACCGATTAATCCTTTAACCGATTAAGTCCAATGTGAAAGTCCTCTAATTGGAAAGATGGCCTAAGCCACAAATGCCTTGAGCATGAAAGAGGCTTCATGCTATTGGTTAGGAGGAACCCTCGAGAGAGAGTTAAAACCATTAGGCATGAGAACCTCAAGTTCACACTCAAGCCAACAAGGGGCTCAAGACCACTTTCAAAACAAATTGAAAAGTGAAGAATAGAGGGAGGTTGCAGAATTTTCAGTGCTGAAATGGCATGAAAAATAGTGCTACAACATGCAAGCAATACATGCAGAACATGTTCAAAAGCCAAAAACATTAAACTAGTGAAGAGCACTACACTAGAGACATGCAATATCAAGCTCAAATAACCAAACTAGCTCAAAACAGAGCTAAGACATGCCAAAACAGCGGCTAAAACATGCTGAGATAGAAGCATAGAAGACTAGAAAAGCATGCTCACATATTGGCTCACAAACAAGGCTCAAGGCACAACTCTCAAAAGTGATGAAAGAGTGAAAAAAGTAAGAGCGTGACAGAGCTATACACACTGATATCACATGTAAAATGATGCTACAACATGCAATCCTCTCAAGCAAAACATGTTAGAGGCCTTAAAACACAAAGCTAGTGAAGGCATTTTGCACTATAGCTATACAAAACAAGGCTCATATGACTCAGGCAGCTCAAAATAGAGTTATATCATGCCAAATCAGAGCCTAAAACATGCTGATATCAAGTCACAAAAGGATAGAAAAACATGCTCACATGTTAGGCCATCTACACTTGCAAATAAGACACAAGGAGGGGAGGCCACCCCCTTCTATTTTGGACCTCAAAACCAAGTTTTTACCACTGAAATAACTCTGAATTTAAGTGGTTTAAAGGGCCAAAAAGTTTGACTTTAGTATGTTAAAAGATGATGCAAGAAGCTCATAAGCTAAGGAATAAAAGGGAGAGATAATCCCCTAACACAAAATAGGCTCAAACCAACATGTAAAGGCCTAAAAATCAGAGTTTTTTGTAGTTGAAAACTAGGCCAAAATAGTGTAAAAAGATGGCAAAGCAAGCAACTAGAACAAAGCTTACAAGGTAAAGTCTTATACCTTTGAAGCACAGCAACAAACAACAACAATTCTGAGCTAAAACCAGCCTTAAAAACTCAAACAAGGCCTCCAAGAGCCTCAGCTCCAAGGTGAAGGTGTTTGATCAAGGGTCTTAGTGCAAATGTGTAGAGAATTCTCACTTTCTAGCACAAAATAGGAAGAGAAAGAGGATTCTAGAGAGAGAGAGAGAGGAAATTTACTCACAAATTTTTGTAACCCCTCAAATGGGGGAGAAACCACCCATTATATAGAAAAACAAGCCAAAGGCTTGCCTTCATCATTCCATACACGTGTATGGAGATGAGCATCAGTGATCAATAGTTGGCAAATAAATATCTGAAAAAGGAGAAAAATGGCTGTCGACCATCATTAGTGGCCAACCAGCCATCAGTGTGGCTGACCGGCCACCATTGATGGCCGGCAGGCACAAGCCATGGCCGATGGACATTGGGGATGGTCGACAAGCCACCCTCTCCTCCAGATTCAAAGCAACAAGCTCTTGGTCCATAACCAAGCACAAAACAAACAAGTTAAGAGGTTCCAAGGCAAGGCGCTCAGCCGAGACCTTCAGGGACTCAAAACGAACACGAGCATGCGAAATCATCGGGTGTTCAAATGATGACGTCCAAGTCTTGATGACGGTAAAAAATGGAATATCTACAGCCACTGACTTTGTTCCTGCTCCTGCGGGATGTCGAGCTCATGTAGCCATACAAGATAGCAAGGGTAGCACCGCCCTAATCGTAAAGCCGACCTAAGACAAGTCCACCAAGGCACTCAAGAGATGTAATCCTACGGTGTTCGCTCTGTCTGCAAACAAGGTGGTGCCAAAAAAGAACATCAAGAAGCCTTGGGGGTGCTGCTTGATCTCCTCTAGGGTCTCTAGCTCTGTCCCTCTAAAATGCTCTGAAAACCAAGTGTATAGCACCATCCCCAACCGGAAGAGAGGTGGGCGTGCCCTTAGCAGGTAGATCTACTCAGTCTCTCACTCAGTCATATCTATATCATAAGGGATCGAACGACCCCCTACCTCTATGCCAATGAGCATAGAGAAGTCATAGGGAGTCATCGCCATCTCCCCCGCAGTAAAGAAGTGGAAAGAGTTGGTGGTATCCCACCACCTCTCTACTAGTGTTCCAAGTAAGGGTCTACTAGCTATGTGGCACAATAGCCCCATGCAGAACAAGCTGAAGCCGACTTCATCGATAATCTGGCGGACGCCGGCGGGGAGCTCCATGTACCACTCCCTCACGGATATGGCTCCGTATCCTCTGATAGAGTGCGAGTCCTCTTCTAATTAGAATGTGCAGATGAAAGGCAATGTAAGAAATACAGTACAAGAATGTGTTTGAGATAAACAGATGAAAGGCATTGTCAGAAATACAGTGCAAGAGTGTGATTTATGCAAGAAATGCGAGGTACATTGGGGAAAATGTAAGAATACAGTGTATACCTCAGTGGCACCGTAGGATAAATGGGACACCGGCTCTCGTAGCAAGAGGTCCTCTGGCATACCTCGCACAAACCCTCTGAAATGACGAATACTGTCGAGTGGTAGCACATGCGTCTCAGGATGATATGTCTCTAGGTCAAAGGGTCAAACCTTGGGTGGTAGTAGTATAGGCTCGGGATTAGCCTCCATCCCCAGAGAAGCTCTGTCATGTGAAATGTCGTCCGCCATCTGGAAAGGAGGTAAGAAAGTAGGCGACGATGAGCAAGATGGGTGGAAAATGATAAAAGTCAACAGAAGTCAACCCTATGAGAGAGAAAAGGGAAAAAAAAGTCAAAGCCCGAGAAAAGGCACAGAACCCAAGAAGAACTCGAGCGAAATGAGCCTCAAATGGTGAAACTTCAAGAAAAATGACCGAAATTGAATTTCAATCGGTTCAAAATGAAGTATACAAAGAGGATTTAGTGAATCAAACGTCCGTGGGGCGTTGGAAAACGCATATAAAGCGCAGATCTAAAGGGGAAAAGTGTCTAGAGAGGGAGATGATGGATTTTCGGCAATGGGAAAGTGTGGAAATTAAGTTTGGGGGCACTGAGGAGAAAAGACCAAAATGGCCCTAATCTGCCATCGGTGACCGACCGGCCACCAGTGGTGGCCAACGGTGCTTGGGGGTAGCCGACAGGTGGCCGACACCCTTCCCTGGTGGCCGACAAGTGCCCAGTGCTCCTCCTTTGAATTTTGATGCTGTTTTGTCTCTTCATTTCTCAAGAAGTGCAAGGAAAGTTCACTTTTAAGTTCCAATTGCCTCTGCGGAAGCTCTAAACTGTGTCTTCAGAACATGATGTTCAATACTAGTCAACATGAATGAGGTGTATCCTTTTAAAACATATTACAACTCTCCCAAGAGGTAAATCGGAAGTTGCGACTGAGTCGGTTTTATCAAACACGCTTTTGTCATTGCATAGAACGTGCATCTCTTTGTTGTTGCCTGGAATGTGCATTTCACATGTGATCTTGCATAGAATGTGCACTTTTTACATTTTCATAGAGCATGCTTCTATTTCCCATTCACATAGAACATGCATTTGGTATTTTGCATAGAACATGCTGTTAATCTTGCATAGAATATGCATTTTGTGCTATTGATCGTGCTTAGAACATGCATTTTGTGCTTTGCATTGAACATGCATTTTGTGCTTTGCATTGAACATGCATTCCACTATGGCATAGAACATGCTCCGGCTCTCGTCGCATAGAATATGCTTCTGTTTTGTTTCTCGCATGTTGTGCATAAAACATGCCTTTAACATTGTATTTTGGTCATTCGTCTTGCATAGAACATGCATTCTTACTATATTGTACCTGTTAAGTTTTTTTCTTATGCAAGCACGATATTGCATGTATGGTTCATTCAGAGGTGTTCCAGGTAGAATTAGTTGTATCCTTTGATTACCGTCTTTCAATTAAAAGCATTCGGGTGTGCCTCGGTGTTTACACCACTCATTTTGGTTAAAAACATTCGGGTGTGTCCCGGTGTTTACACCACTCATTTTAGTTAAAAGCATTCAAGTGTGCCCTGGTGTTTACACCACTCCTTTTGGTTAAAAACATTCAGGTGTGCCTTGGTGTTTCACCACTCCTTTTGGTTAAAAACATTCGGGTGTGCCTCGGTGTTTACACCACTCCTTTTGGTTAAAAGCATTTGGGTGTGCCCCGGTTGTTTACACCACTCCTTCTGGTTAAAAGCATTTGGGTGTGCCCTGGTGTTTACACCACTCCTTTGGTTTAACACGCTCGGGTGTGTCTCGGTGTTCACGCCATCCTTGTTTTCTTCTGCGTGTAATGCGTTAGGATCTTTTTTGAGACCTTAGGTGCACCCGACGGTCGTTCTTCGCTTTTCCTGCACGTCACGTAGTTAAGCTTGCATAATTTTCTCACATTCTTTCTACATGAAATGTGGTTCAGTCTGTAATTCCCACGCATGGCGTGTTTGCTTACATCTTCTTATGATTGATATTGCTATACCTTGTTTCGATTTTGCTTGCATTGCATTTGCATCTAGATGTTTCATTACAGCCTCATTGCATGATTATAAGTTATGTTTTTGCATCGTGCATATCATTTTCATCTTGCCCCAGAACTACACTGGTTTGATTCCTTGCAAAGGGATACATAGGCAACCTGCGGGTACAACCATTTGTTTTGTCTTGTTTGTTTGCTTGTCCAAGTCTTCGGCCTTGTCAAAAATGGGTCGTCTCAGGGCTTTGACGTTCACTCTTGTCATTTCATGACTTCTGAGTTCTGTCAAAGAGGGCAACTGTAGACACCCCATTTTTGACCGTCTTCAAGACTCAGACATCATCGCTTGTGCACTCGATTAGTGTGCTTGTTTGTGTTCGTTTAGAGAGCTCGAAGTTCGCAGTAGAGTACCTTGCCTTTGAGCCATGAAACCTTATCTGTTTTGTGCACTGTTTTGGACCAAGAGCTTGTTGTTTCAAGTCTGGAAGAGTGGGTGACCTGTCGGCCAGCCCCATAGGCTGTCAACCTTGGAGCTGCATCTCCATACACGCGTATGGTAGGATGTTCCTAAGCTCAAGACTTGTTTTTCTATATATAGGGGGTTCCTCCCCCATTTTGGAGGGTTAGCAATTTTAGACCCAAAAAAATATCTCTCTTTAGCTTTCTTTCTCTCTCTTTCTTGATATTTTGTGCTTGGTTGCCTAGTTTCTCTATATTTTTGCATACCAACCCTTAATCAAACTTGACCATCTTTTTGATGAGGTTCTTTGAAGTCTTGTTTGAGGTCTAGGAGGAGGTTTGAGCTTGAATTTGTGCCTAATTTGTGCTTTGCTTCAAAGGTATAACACTTACCTTGTTTAAGCTTGTTTGGTATACTTATTTTCCCATCTTTTTGAACTGTTTTTGGGATGATTTTGAACTGTCAAAAACTTTGTTTTTATGGTTTAAAAGTGTCGGTTTGACGTCATTTTCAATTAGTGGGTGGTCCACCATTCTTGCTCCTTTGCTTGTTAAGCTTTTATGCCATTATTCATCACTTTCAAACCAACTTTTTAGGGCCTTTTAACCACTGAATTTCAGAGGTTTTTCAGTGGCAAAAACCTCATTTTGAAGTCCAAAATTGGAGGGGTTAGCCTCCCCTTCTTGTGTCTTACTTGCATGCCTAGTTAGCCTCATGTATTAGCCTATTGTTTTAGCTTTTTGTGGCTTAAGTCCAGCATGTTTTAGACTATATTTAGGGTTTTTTTTGCCTCCGTTTTTGATTGGTTAATTCATTTGAGCCTTGTATGGCATGGTTGTAGTGTAATTTCCTTCACTAGCTTGGTGTTTTAGGGCTTTAATCACCATTCTTTTGAGTTGATAGCATGTTTTAGTATTGTTTTACACTTAATTTCAGCATTTTAATCTCTGCATTCTCCCTCAATTCTTCACTCTTTTATTTTCTTTGAAAGTGGCTTCAAACCACTAATTTGCCTAAGTGTGAAATGGAGGTGTTGCACCTAATGGTTTAATGCCTTAGGGGGTTCATTACCAACAGTGTAATACCTCTTTCATGCCCAAAGCAACTTGTCGTTTGATCCATCTTTCCATTAGAGGACATTCACCAATGGACAATTGGATTAAGGAATGGTTTGGTAATTAAAATGGGTAAACAAAAATTGACAAGTAAAAAAGGCAAGATAAGCATCTTTTGTGTTGCATTACATGTGTTCGAATCGGACGTTAATTCGAACACAAGGAAAATGAGACATTTCATACGCAAAAGTGATGAAATGTGCCACTTTCCTTGGTCACCATTGCCCTTGATCATGCATGATAGGGTGGTGGTCATTTTGGTGTTGTTTGTACATTTATTAAACTTGTACAAACTTGGTCCCTTAGCCATCATGCATGGAAATTGCTTGATTGATGGTTTGAGGGCCAAGAGTTTCTCTCATTTGAGTTTGTGTAATTATAAGGAGGGTAAACAGTACAAATAACACACTGTTTTGCTCTCTATTGCAGCATGTAAGTGTGAATCAGTAGTGGCCGACAACCACCACCAGTGGCCGACCGGCCACTAATGGTAGCCGACCGGCCCCTTGTCCCCTTTGTGGGCCATCAGTGATTTTTGTACAGTGTGTTACTGAGGTGGAGCAGAGGTGTGCAAACAGGGGCTTACAACAGCAAAATAGTGGCTTCTTCGAGTGAAGGATCTAGCATGCATGCATTCCTTATTCTCGGGATTAGCTAGTTAGTTTAATTAGCATTAGATCAAGCATGTGTTGTAATTATTTAGTCATGGCTAATTAAGTGTTTTCAATAATAAGTTAGTTTAGCTAGTTATTCATTTTCGGTTTGTAATAATTAGTTAGCTAGAATAGCAAATTAGTTTCGTTTTGTAATAATTAGTTAGCTTAATTAGCTTAGCTAGTTGGTTAGCTTTTATTTATTCGGACCCTCCTTCCTGAGGACGTAATGTTGTAATAAGTGTGTGTGTATGTGTGTATGTCTTCCAACCCCACGTCTTTCTCCCTTTTTATTTAACCACTTTTGATGGTTAGATTAGGAACATGTTTCAATTAGCATATCGCATGCTTGCATCCATTCATTTGTCTTGCATGCATCGAGGCTCGGCGCATCATTCAAACTGCATCGTCATTTCAATATCTTCTTTGAATACGTGTTTTATCGCATGTTTTTCAAATCGATTCATATGCCATATTAGTAGCCAAGCCTATTAATTGCATTATTGTGTTGCATTAGGCATCTTGTATAGTTAGGATCATGCATCTTTCTAACTAGTTTCTGTTTTGGCTTGGAGTATTCGGTAAGTTTTACGCTTTAGCATACTTACATAAGTGTGAATGTTGCCATGATTAGCATGCTTGCCATGAGGCTATGTGCTTAAATGCTAAACTGCATGAATGCCTGTGGATGAAGGCTTATTGTTTGTATTGGAACAATTTAATAATATGCGTTTTAAGCCCACTTTGTTGAGTGGCAAATCATGTTTAAGCCCACTATATTTGGTGGAAAATTCGCATCTTTAAGCCCACTTGAGGTGGCAAATTCAAACCATTTTTCGCAAACAAACATGAGCTGAATTGTTCCAAGTCTTGTAAACTAGTCTATACTTGCTTGTGCCCATCACATTGTAAAGTTAGTTTAAATAACTAGAATAAGAACACATAATGTTTATAAAAACTCATATCATGATTAGTAGAGGCTGAGCTTTGATCGGGCGAGCGGGGGTGCTCAATTCATGACCTTTCCCCCTCGTAACCTAAGTTCCTGAGCCGAGACAACTTTGGTGATGACGGACACGTGGCCTTCGGCACGAGTCAGGATTTCCTAAATTTCCCCAAAATAAAATATTTAGGTGGAGACTCTGTATCTGGAAAAGTAGCCCAATTTTGTCATTTTTTGATTTAAACTCGATTTTTTAAAAGATTTGCCGGATTTGGACTCTTTGGTGTTTATCAGTTTCATATTGCACTTGTGGGACTAGATTCAGAGCCGCGGGAGTCCAAGCTGTGAGGCCTTTCTTTTCAAACCAATCTGAAAGGCAGGGCACGAGAAAAATGCGAGTCCACAATATTCTGTTAAAGTTAGGGAATATTTCGTCGATATGCAAAATATTTCGTCAATGTTGATGTGGCGTGATGTGGCATGGCTGGATTAGTCATTGCTGATGATGTGGCGCTGCCATGTCTTTACCCAAAAAATTGAATTTAAGGAATGCTTGGAAGAGGGTTTGCACACCTAACCTACTACTCAGCACTTAACACCTTAACTACTCTGCTAAAGTTTTGTCTAGTATTATATTTCCCTCAAATAATGTTTGACCATTCCAAACCAGCAGGCAGAGAACAGTTTCTTTTGCATTTTTGTGTGTATATGGGACACTCCTCTACCCCATTGGCCGACCCATATATTACCAAATGCATACTTAATCATCCCCGATTGTCGAAAAGAGGTTTTGTTTGCATCCATAAAGCAGTATCCCATGCAACCACCTTGAAAATTCATCTCTCGTATCACATTTTTGTCTCCCATCTTCTTTTTGACCTTAACTCTCCCTCATTGCTTATATAGAATGATCAGATGGTAAGAGAGAAAGAGGACCATGAAATTGAGGAGAAAAGAGTGAGAAAAAGAGAGAAAATTCAAGTTTTGAGCAAAAAAACACTTCCATCTTCCATATACGCCTTCCATGGCTTATACACACTGAAATTCCACCTTTTATACATCCAAAATAACTCCAAAAATTTTGAAATAACTAAATTTCAGTAGTGATTGATCAAAGGAAAGAGTGAGTGTTGTTGAAAGTGAGGAAAAATATGAGAGATAGCCACTTTTCCACCACACATATCCAGAGCTCCATTCTAGTTTCGAATTAAGGATTGAGAACACATTTCCCAAACTTGAGGGTGATCAAAAAGAAGTTTTGAAATTAAGAAGTTCAATCTTTCTTTGGAAGGTGAATTTTTGTCTTTCATTTTCTTATATTTTCTATCTCATATTTATTTTCTTGCTTCTTATTTCATAGTATTTTGTTATAATCCAAGTGATTTGTTTATTTCATATTTATTTTCTTACTTTATATTTCATAGAGTTATGTTATAATCCAAGTGGATTGCTTATCTCATATTTATTTTCTTACTTTATATTTCATAGTGTTTTGTTATAATCCAAGTGATTTTTTTATCTCATATTTGTTTTCTTACTTTATATTTCATAGTGTGTTGTTATAATCCAAGTGGTTTGTTTAGCTCATAATTATTATTATTATTTTCTTACTTATTTGCTTGTTCTTATTTCATATTAGTTGTGTTGTAAGCTAACTGGTAGTGGTTAGTTGAGCTACTTACATATTTCTTGTTTGTTCATTTTCTTGATTTTGCAACAAGACAGGTTTTGCTCGGCCTAGTTGGCCAGCTGGCTTATTTGGCTGGCAGGTTAGCTTCTTTTGGACAAGATGGCATAATCTCCTAAAGTTGACCAATCTTTGCCGACATTTCCAAGGAACATGAAGCTTTTATTTTATTTCTTTTTATTTTGAGTGTTTTTTGAGGTTATGTTTTATTTTATTATAATATTCCCTCACTTCTCTCTCATTTGGTTTGTAATAATTTATTGAAAGTGTTGTAATAATTTTCCACCCCACTTCTTTCTATCCCGTCCTTTTACTTGCTTTCCTTATTTGTGTATATGCATCATGTTTATTTTATTTTATTTTTTTCGTTATATCCATGTTTTGCATCCATGTTTCATGTATCTTGATTCGGCTAAGTTTGCATTTGTGGATTTAATCAATTTCTATGTGATTATGTGTGTTGCCTCATGTTCTTGAGATGATTCACATGTCATATCTTACTAGAAGAATCTTTAGTTGCATCTCATGAGTCGAGACGTGCCCAAACGTCCCGGGCTCCGCGCGCGAATGGCGCGAAATCCGTTTTGTTCATCAGCTACTACAGTTTGGACTCAATGTCATGGTTCTGAATCTAATCTCACAAAGTGCAATGTGAGACCAATAAATCACCAAAGAATCCAAAGCCGACAAATCGTTTTGGAAAACTAATTTTTATAAAGAAGTGCTAAACATGGACTGCTTTTCCAGATACAAAGTCGCCACCTAAATATTTTATTTTTGGCGAAATTTAGGAAACCCTGACTCGTTGCCTAAGCCCACGTGTCTGTCATTACCAAAGTTGCCTCGGCTTGGGAACTTGGGTATGAAAGGGGAAGGTCATGCAATGAGCACCCCCGCTCGCTCGATCAAAGATCGGCCTTTACTAACATGATATTTTGTTTTTGAAAACACTTGTGTTCTTATTCTGGTTATTAGCTATGTGATGCGCACAACACACAAGTACAGACTAGATCGCCTAAGTTGGAACAAAATATCTCATGTTCTGTTGTTTGAAAATGGTTTGAAGGTGTTACTTGCAAGTAGGCTAAGACGTGGATTTTGCCACCCTCAAGTGGGCTTAGAAAACATGATTTTGCCACTCTCAAGTGGGCTTAAAACTCGCATTTTGATAAATTGTTTCAATTCAAGTAATCCAACCTTCACCCATAGGCATTCCGGCAGTTATATCATATAAGCAGTTAGCCACATGGCAAGCATGTTATCATGGCAACACTAACACACATGCAGTATGCTAAAGCGTAAACACTTACAGTGTACTCCGAGCCAAAACAACAACTAGTTAGAAATCATACATGATCTTAGCTATGTCAAGAATGCCTAATGCAACACACGCAAAATGCAACTAAGATAGGCTCAACTATTCTAAGATGTCATATGAATGCCACACTTGATAACATGTATTCAAATAGGAATTGAAGATACAATGCAGTTTGAATGATGTGCCGAGCCTGGTGCATGCAATACGAATGAATGATGCAAACATGCGAAGCATAAGTATGCTAATTGAAACATGACCTAGAACTAACCATCGTAAGCGGTTAAGTAAAAGGGAGAAAGACGTGGGGTTGGAAGACATTCATACACTCATGCACACTTATTACAAAATTTGCTCTCTCGACGGAGGGTCCAAATGAATAATACAAACCAACTAATTAATCAACTACCCTAGCTAATTAATTATTACAAAACTCTTAACTAATTAAGAAAATTAATTAAGTTACAAAATAGTTAAAGCGGCCTGAAGAGGAGGGACAGATGCATGCTCGATCGGCTTCGCTCGGAAATCCGTTGCCATGCCTCAAGTTGCCTTTGTTTGCACTGTTTTGCACCTCTGAAAACTGTACAAATCTCTGTGATGCTTTAGAACCACCTCATGGACATCCTGAGAGGCCATCGGCCAAAAGATATGGCCATCGTCCAAGGGAAAATGGTAATCGACCACTTTTGAGGCTATCGGCCAAAAATTGTTAGCCGATCGGCACTCTAGATAACCGATCGGCCATTTCTTCCTGCAGACTGCTCCTTTTGCTACAACAGAGTACAAATAGAGGCATGGCAATACATTTGCAAGAAAATGTTGTGCAACTACACCCCTTATCATGTTTGAGACTCAAAGGAGTGTAGTGCTCGACCCTCAAGCCATCAATCACACATTTCGATGCATGATGGCCAAAGAGGCCGAATTGTACAAGTCAATATGGAATGAATGCACCAAAACACATAATGCCTTAACCTCTATCATGTTTGATCAAGAGGGTCGGCGACCGAGGATTGAGGTACGTTTCATCACTTCAAGTATGAAACGTCCTTCCTTCCTCGTGTTTGGCTTAACACCCCAAACCAAACACAATGCAATGCATGCAACATGGAGATGCTATGCAATGCAACATAAGCATGCCAAATGCAAATGTAATAAGCACGCAAAATGCAATGCAACCTAAAACATGCAAACATGTAATGTAATAAGCCACATGCAAGCATGTAATGTAATAAGCATGCAACAACAATGCCAACAACAAGCATGCGACAACATGCAATTTAACAAGTATGCGACAACATGCAAGATGGATAAGCATGCAACAACATGCAAAGATGGACTAGCATGCAACAAGATGCAAACTAGCAAGCATGCAACAACATGCAAAGATGGACTTAAACCAAAATGGGCAGACCTCAGCCATGCCCAAATTAGTGGCCATAATGATGAATTGAAGACATGAAATGCAAGACAAGCATGCATGCCAATTGGCCCAAGAATGAAGGAATAAAGAGGACAACTCTCAAGAGCATTTAAAGAGCGAAAAGCATGCAAGTGTGACAGCACTAGATGCTCTGAAATGATGTTAGGAATGATGTCAAATCACACATATAACACAAGCATAGCATGCAAAAAAGCTCAAAGTTTGAAACTAACAAAGGAACTTAAACCATGACCATGCAAGGCAAGTCCCTAACGGCCAAGGGAAACCAAAACAGTCCCAAGGCAGGTTAATACAAGACCAAAAGCATGCTCAAACCTAGCCAACACGAGCTAGAACAAAACACCAAAGGCATGAAGCATGCAAAGCTAACAAAGGGGTGTTACACTACACCTATTACAACCAAACATGGCATGACTTAATCAATAAAAATTAGAGTTACGGTATGTCAAAATAAGCCCCAAAACCCACTGAGATGGCATCCCAAAAGCCTAAGTATGATGGCATGCACAATGATCCATTCTTGAAGCACAAAACACCAAACCTTCAAAACATTAGAAGGGTGGCAAATGCAAGTGTATGGCTACACTACATGGACTGAAATCACATATGAAATGATGCCAAATCATGAAAATGGTCTAAGCAATGCATGCTAGTGACTTGGACACTCAAAGCTAACAAGCTAGATTAAACCATGGCTACACAAAACAATGCATACATAACCAAGGCAATGCAAATCAGAGCTAGAGCATGGTAAAACAAGGCTAAAAGCTCCTTTGAGTTGAGCCAAAGCATGCAAGAATGATGATCCAAATGCAAGATGCATGTTATGCTAGCATGCAAAATTGCTCTACAAGTGTATGGTGCATGCAAGAGGTCATCAAGCCAACTTTAGACAGAGGTATAGCATGGAAAAATAACACCAAATACTTTCTGAAATGGAGCCAAAACAAGCTGAGGAAACATGCTACCATTATGAGCCATTTATACTAGCATATGAGACACAAGGAGAGGGGGGTGTCCCTCTCCTATTTAAGACTCCAAAACCACCTTTCCACCACTGAAAATCCTCTGGATTTTAGTGGTGAGAAGGTCAAAACAAGATGGTTCCAAAGCTCAAAAAGAAAGGCACAAAACAAGGCCAAACAAGGCCTAAGAGGGGGTAGACAACTCCCAATACAAAAATGACCTTAAACAAACATCACAAGCATGAAAAATTAGAATTTTTTTAGTTTAGAATTAAGCTTAAAACAATATGAAAGTAGGTCTAAAAGCTTAAGCCAAAATAGTGGATTAAAAGCTAGAATCTCACCTTTGAAGAACACCAGAACATAACTCCAGCAGCTTTTATGAGCTAAAACCAGCCCAAGAACACTAAAACCAACTCCTCAGTACCTCAGCAACAAAAGGATGGTGTTCTAGTAGGTGTTTGTGTGCAATAGTGTGAAGATTTTACACTTTTGGGCACAAACAAGGGTAAAACAAGAGAGAGAGGTAAAATATATATATAGAGAGAGATATATAACTTGTATATCAAATTCTCAGAACCTCTAGAAAGGGAGGGGAGGCTCCCTTCTTATAGAATTTCAATTCTCAAGCTTGAGTCTTGAATGCAATCCCTCCATACACGTGTATGGAGGATGAGAATTGTGCTCCGCAGCTGTCACAGCTGGCACAAAATATCTGTAAAAAGTAGATGGAAAGGTCTCGTCTCAAAAATATGGCCAATCGACCAAAAAGAGTGCCGATCGGCCAACACTTATGGTCGATGGTAAGAAAACATGGCCGATGGCATCATGCCTTAGCCGATGGGTCGCAGGGATGGCCAACAAGCCACCCTCTTTCCTCAGAAACAAAACCACAAGTCCTTGGTCCACAACCAAGCACAAAACAAATAAGTTGAGAGATCCTAAGGCAAGGCGCATAGCCGAGACCTTCGGGAACTCAAAACGAACACGTGCATAGATGATCATCGAGTGTTCAAACGATGACGTCCAAGTCTTGAGGACGGTCAAAAATAGGGTGTCTACAGTTGCCCCTCTTTGACAGAACTCAAAAGTCATAAGATGACGGGAGTGAATGTCAAAGCCCAGAGACGACCCATTTTTGATAAGGTCGAAGACTTAGATAGGCACACAAGATAACAAAGAGATGCGTCCGCAGGCAGCGACAAGATGCAAATGACATGCACGATGCCGAACATAACTTATGATCATACAAAGAGAGCTGTGATGAAGCAATTATACACAATAAATACAACATTTTCAGCAAGCGAATAAGAAAGAATAGTCCTACACATTTCAACAGAAAGAATGTAAGAAAATTATGCGATTCTCACTGCGTCTCACACGGAGAAGATTAAAAGCGACTACCGAGGACACCCGGGGTCTCAAACACAACATCTCCAAAGGATTTAAGGTCTCCTAGACTAGAGAGTGCACAAGACAGTATGATGCAATGCACTAACAAGTGCGAGTGAGGTGCACAAGAAAGTGCGAACAATGCACTTAACAAGTGTAGGCAAGGTGCGCAAGATAGCGCGAACAAAGTAAGTTCAATGCAATAGATATAAGCATTTTCAATGCAAGATGAAAGCATGTAATGAAATGCACAAGATAGTGCAATGCGCAAGAAAGCGTGAGTGTAAACTGCACAAAACAGTGCAATGCGCAAGAAAGCGCGAGTAAAGTGTATGAAACAGTGCGATGCGCAAGAGAGCGCAAGTGTAAACTGCATAAAACAGTGCGATGTGCAAGAGAGTGCGAGTGTAAAGTGCACGAAACAGTACGATGTGTAAGAGAGCGCGAGTGTAAAGTGCACGAAACAGTACGATGCGCAAGAGAGCGCGAGTGTAAAGTGCACAAAACAGTGCAATGCGCAAGAGAGCATGAGTGTAAACTGCATGAAACAGTGCGATGCGCAAGAGAGCGCGAGTGTAAAGTGCACAAAATAGTGCGATGTAGAGAGCGCGAGTGTAAACTGCACAGAACAGTGCGATGCGCAAGAGAGCGCGAGTGTAAACTGCACAAAATAGTGCGATGCGCAAGAAAGCACGAGCAATTTGAAATGCACTACGCAGTGCGATGTGCTAAATAGTGCGAGTGTAAAGTGCACAAAACAGTGCGATGCGCAAGAAAGCGTGAGGGTAAACTGCACAAAACAGTGCGATGCGCAAGAAAGCACAAGTGATTTGAAATGCACTACACAGTGCGATGCGCTAAATAGCGTGAGTGTAATGCAATGCACAAGATAGTGCGACCAAAACACAACCACAAGATGCACAAGACAGTGCGAGTAAGATACAAAGTGTAAGTGCACAAGATGGTGTGATAAAATGCATATTCTATGCAAGTAAGGTGCACAAAAAAGTGCGATAAAATGCATGTTCTATGTAAATGAGGTGCATTTTCTATGCGAAAGATACGAGCAGTTTCTATGCAAGTATGGAAGATTGCATTTTCTATGCAAACAGAGTTAAAACGTGTTTCGTACGATGTACATACTCTATGCAAAAGGATCAACGACATACATCCAATGTAACATGTATATTCTATGTGGCAACAAGAGTAAAGGGTGACATACTCCAACCATGCTGGAATCATGAGAGGAGGAAAAACAAATCCCAAACACGCCGAAATCGTGTAAGGAAAGGAACACTCAAACCACGCTGAAATCGTGAGAGGAGGTCCAAAACAACCAACCAGGAGCGTGCTCGACGTAACCTGAGATAAATTCCAAACACGCTGAAATTGTGTGAGGAAAAGAACACTCTAACCGCGCTGAAATCGTGAGAAGAGGTAAACAAATTCCAAACACGCTGAAATCGTGTGAGGAAGGGGACACTCAAGCCATGCTGAAATCGTGAGAGGAGGTCCAAAACAGCTAATCAGGAGCATGCTCAACGCAACCTGAGATAAATTCCAAACACGTTGAAATCGTGTGAGGAAAAGAACACTCTAACCACGCTAAAATCGTGAAAAAAGGTAAACAAACAATCAGGAGCGTGTTCGACGTAACCTGAGATAAATTCCAAACACGCTGAAATCGTGTGAGGAAAAGAAAATTCTAACCATGCTAAAATCCTGAGAGGAGGTCCAAAACAGCCAATCAGGAGCGTGCTCGACGCAACCTGAGATAAATTCCAAACACGCTGAAATTGTGTGAGGAAAAGAACGCTCTAACCACGCTAAAATTGTGAGAAGAGGTAAACAAAACAGCTAATCAGGAGCGTGCCCGACGCAACCTGAGATAAATTCCAAACACGCTGAAATCGTGTGAGGAAAAGAACACTCTAACCATGCTGAAATCGTGAGAAGAGGTAAACAAATTCCAAACACGCTGAAATCGTGTGAGGAAGGGGACACTCAAGCCACGCTGAAATCGTGAGAGGAGGTCCAAAACTGTAGCAACCCTCACCTTACTCTTGTCATACTTGCATACATTCATGCATGATCTCGTTCTGTTATGTTGTTTTGCAAGTTTTGCTTTGCCTTGTTTTGTTTAAGTATTGCTTGCATGATTTTGTTCCTTGCTTGGTGTGTAGCCGAGGTCGTCTTGAGCCTAGTTCACCTCCGAACCTTCGTACTTAGAACTGTTTTGGAACCATTTGGTTGATCCTACCTTCACCTCGGGCTTGTTGCCGAGATGTTTTGCACTTAGCGATCCTTGTCCTTGGGCAGGTATGACCTAGACCGAGGTGTGGCACACCCCGACCAAGGTGTGGTACAGCTTAGTCAAGTGTCATCCTCCCTAGCCGATGTCTTTGTTACCCTGTTGCCGAAGCTTTGACTTTAGCCGATGTCATTTCTTGCCGATGTGTCTTGCCCTAGCTTGCTGCATACGCTTTGTCATAGACTTGTCTTATCAATCAGTCACCTTTTGAGTTGAACCAACCCGGAAGCACCACGTGTCCGAGCTGAAGGCTAAGTCAGCCGGTAGGCCTGTGAACATATCATTCTTTTGTATCATTTTGTTGCAAGTTTTGTTCTTGAAGAGAGAGAAGCTCTAGAAGAGGGAGAAGGAGTTTTAGAGTGAGAGAGTAGAGTTCTGAGTTGATCTTTGGAGTTTGAACCGTTAGATTCGAGCTTTGGGGTAAGAACCCTCACCTACTCTGGTTGTTATTATTGATCATCTAGCTGCATTGCATGATCGAATCTGTTTTGCATGTCATGCATTGATTTGAAGTTGGTTTCGGAAGAGAAAAAAAATAGTGTTCATGTGTTCTTGAAGAAAGTCTCGTTTTGATCCGAAAGTTTGGAACAAGAACCATGTTTTGTGTTTGTTCTTGCATGACCTTCTTGTGTGGGTACCCAGGTCCATGTTTTGAACTCATGGCATGAAATCTCAGATTTTTGTAACAAGTTATGATCTTGCATTCATCTTCTTCATGATCATGTTCATCATGTTCTTCATGTTCTTCAAAAGGAAACCTAGGTTTTCCCGACTTTGCTTTTGAATGAGGCCATCAGGACCACACCTCGGCAAGGAGGTGTAGGACCTCGGCAAAGACCTGGTTGGTACCCAGTGTGTTTTCATGAGACGGGAGCAGTGTTTAAATTCCCAGCATGTTTTGCTTTGTTATTGACTTGGATCTGGTGAGAATGCCGGGATCATTTACATGCATGTAAAGCTTGTTTTGAGAATATGATTGCCATGTGATTGTAGGTCCTTGATCTTTGCTTTGAGCCTACACTCGAGGAGATCTACGTGAGTGGTATTTTTAATAAAGCTATGTTATACTGTTTTTGATAAATATTGCCTTGCTTTGTTTTGACGAAAGTATTTGTTAAGCATGAATGAATAGCTCTGTTTTGATGTATCAAGTATAAGCTTTGTTTGATGTCATCCTTGAAAAGTCCCTCGTATTGGAGGACTCTAAACTTTCGCAGTACCAAGTATACAAGTCCCTTGTGCTGGAGGACTCTAAACTTTCGCAACACTAAGTACAAAAGGATACGGTCCTTTCTTGGAAAGACTATTGTGTTAAAGCGGGCTACGGGCCTAAGTAACACCAAGCCACCGTGTTAAAAAGAGCTACGGGCTTAAGTAACACAAGTCCCTTGTGCTGGAGGACTATAAACTTTCGCAGTACCTTTGACTAATCGATTACGGATCGTACAATCTTGGTTTTACCGCTGACGATTTACCGCGCGGATTTGTTTGTTCGGAAAGCTTGATTTGTGTTTCGCCGATGCCAGTAAGCATCCCTTGAGACTTGTAAGATTTGATAGATGAATACGGTTCATCTCTTGTTTTGATACAGTTTTGATGTGTTTTGCTCGGAAAGGATCTTAGCTAATATTCGTATAATCTTGACATGTTTTGTTTTGAAAGACTTCGGCTATATTCATGCAAAACCTTTATTACTAGTACCATTCACTGAGTATCCAAGCTCACCCTCTCTATATATATGTAGGTGATGAGCAGGACGGCGGTGACACCTAGATGTGTTTTTGCAAAGCTTGTTTTGGATTCTTAACATGTCGGCTTGACTTGTTCCATGTCGGGAAAATTGTATTTACGTCGGCGAATCTTGAAGATTATGCTTCTTTGGCTTGTAATCATTGTATTTGCACATGTCGGCTGTAGAAGCCTTTTGATCAAGATTCTGATATGTATTTCGTTATTATCAACCGATGTGAACCTATGTCATGTATGTCTTTACATTTGATCTATGCACGGCTCTTATGGACCACTTGTATTTTGATTTATTGCTTCTGCATTTGTGAGCTCCATCTATATTATACTCTGATTGTGTTTAATTTTGAAAGCTGGCCTTCGGCAATTTCAGATTACTGGCTATCACGGCACCAAACTACTAGGGGCGGTTTAGGGTCGTGACAAAAACACCGCTCGAGCTTGCATTTCATGCGTCCTGAGATAAAAGAAATAGGTACGAGATTGTACCACAAATACACAATTGTAATGAAATTGTGTGCTAGATACACGAAGTGAATGAGTGTGATAGATGCAAGTGCGATGGTGCATAGCAATGCACATGATACAGGGATAAAAATGCAAGTGAAAATGTGCATGACAATGCACGTGAGACATATATAGCAATGCAAGTAAAGTGTGCATAACAATGCAAGTAGAACGGTGCATAACAATGCAAGGATGACAAATGCATGTTCCTTGCAATATCGGGATACATATCCTATACAAGAATAATGAATGCATGTCCGACGCGGGAGTGACAAATGCATATTCTATGCGAGATACATAAGTGCATTTTCAGTGCAAGTGTGAAAAGTGCATATACAATGCAACTAGAACATGCATTACAATGCAAGTAAAAAGTGCGTGACAACGTAAGTGAAGAGGTGCATAACAATGCAAATAGAACGTGCGTGACAACGCAAGTGAAGTGTGCATAACAATGTAACTAGAACATGCATAATAATGCAAGTAAAAAGTGCGCATAACAATGCAAGCAGAACGTGCGTGACAACGCAAGTAAAGTGTGCATAACAATGAAACTGAAACATGCATACATATTCTGTGCACAATAATCAATGCATATTCGATGCAATATGCTCAATGAAGAAATGCGCGTCTTGACAAGACCGATTCAAACGTAACCTCTGGTTTACCTGTCGGAGGAGTTGCAACAAATTAAAAGGATACACCTCGTACGCGCTGAGCATCACATGCTAAAAACACATTCCAGAGCTCCCGCGCACGCCACTTGAGCTTAAAAAAAGTACTTCCCTTGCATCTTCTCGTGCTGTTGGGGATTTCTTGCTTCTGCTTCTTACGCCTCCAAGCTATAGGAACAACCTTTTTTCCTGGCCATGTTCATGACTTTCCCTATCCTCCAACGGGGTGACAGACCAGGGGGGTTCAGTATCCAGAATTGAGGTGCATACATGCTATCTCAACCTATGGGCCTGCCATACATATTTCAAGCTGAGGATACACCTCTGGGTATTTAAACCAGAATTTAGTCTCGGAAATTCCGAACCTTTGTGTTCTAGGCATCAGCCATTCGAACTCTAGTTTCCACTGTCGCAGTTGATCTCCTAGGAACTCATTGCAAACACAACCAAGATGCCTCTGGTAGGGAATGATACTCAGGGAGAGTAATTCTGATTGCTATTCTGGCTTGAAGCAGACTTGATCTTGAGCTTGAGGTAGAGGTACACTCATACTTCAGAGCATTGGCAAGACCTGAGGAGGTACAGCAGGAATACAATCTCAGAATTTTTCTAAAGTTGAAATAAACTAAGATGCTCCAAATTTTCCTCTTTTCTTTTGCTTTGCAGCTTGGAACCTATATAGCTTTAGATAGGTCCTGGTTTTACTGTTTTCACATGACCTGGGTTGAACCCTATGGTTTTATGAAAGAACAAATCCTGTTTTGCACAAATGCGGAGAATGGCACAGCACTCTGAGCACAAAACGATTTTTTGAAATTGAGAGTGAGGATAGGTTCTCGACCGGGTATTGAGTCTACGACCGAACGCAGCGCACCACGACTCGACAAAGGAAAACAAAGGTAAAGCAACCTAAACCCATCTGTTGACACTTAAAACGAATCAAAACAAGAATCGAGACAAACAAAACACAACAAAACAAAAGACTCAAAAATGCACAGGGAGCCTGTTTCTCCGGGTATTGTTTCCCACCCTTTCTCATTTGTGATTCTCACATCACTTGGCCCTCAGGCTCTGTTTTTCTGAAAAAGCCCTTTCCTCACTTTTTTCTCTCGGCGCACATCTCTATATTCTTCAATCTCTCATTTTTTATCCCTCCCCTGGGTGGTTAATGGATAAACAAGAAGTTGCGGGCTCATGCCCCTAGCATTTTGCTAGATTCTTATTATTCCACTCAGAACAGTGAGGTTCTCATAGAGGAGTTGTGCTACATTTGAGTGTGTAGCAAATCTGCAGCTGACATCAGTTGATGACGCCCTTGGCCAATTCGGATGTGACTAGACCTGTCTAGATGAGGGAGTGGAATATCTTGATCCATTCCAGTTCGTGCTTTGCACTTAGCTTGATACCTCGCTGCTTGGAGGGAGAGAGAGCTTTCAACCCTTTGTTATTAGCTTCAGTTGTGTCCTTTTCTGGAAAACAAGGTGCCCATTCTGGCAAGTAGAGTGCCTTTCTTGGCAAGTAGGTTGACAATGGGGTAAAGACAGAACACCTGACTTAACTGTGCTCCTAGTTCATCATTTTGACCGTTTTTTGTTTTGGCTTTCTACTAAAACAATTTTGACCAACGTGAGAGTTAGATTAACATACTTGTTCAACTTTTGATTTGAAATCATGCAAGTTAGGTTATGAGCACTAAATATTTTCCTTTTTTTTGGGTCCAAGAAATGGTCCAGTTTTGGAAAAATGGAATAATTTTCGAGAGAATTAATCGACCTCAGTAAAAATTCTCAAAAACTGTTTTTACAAATGGCCACTGCTCTACCAACGCATAATCTACTCTTGTGATGCACAACCTCAGATCCAAAACAAAGGAAAATTCCGCCTTGTCTGAATGGCACTGCATGGCAACGAAAAGTTGCCCTTGTTTGAATAGCACCGCAGCACACTGTAGCCAGTTCGCATAGTGACAATCACCACCGAACACTCAGATACAGCGAAGACAAAGATGATTAGAACCATTACATGGACACAATCGATTTGAAGTGTTTATGGCAGGACTTCAGAATGAAGTTGCCTACCTATCCCACACATGGGAATCAAGCCTGACATAGTTCGGGGTTAAGGTATACTCGGGTATTAACCTCTCCTTTTGCGCTCTAACTTTTGCCAAGGCCGCCCTTCTAGGTTTTCAACCTTGCGAGCCATGTTTCTTTTTCTTTTCAATTCTTTTCTTCTTTTCTTTTTTTTTCATTCTTTGCATTTTTTTCTTTTTTTTGTTCTTTTTTTTGCTCTAACTTTTGCCTGGGTCGCCTTTCTAGGTTTTCGGCCCAGCGAGCCTCTCAAGGGTTAAAGTGTAGCTTTGTCCATGCCAAATGGTTTGAGATCTCGAAGCCATTTGAATCTAGGAGAATGGCTGCTGTTCGCTGATGATGCAGAAGTCCATCCAATGGGGGGTTGAATTTGCCCCTAGTGTTATGGATAGGAACTCGGTTGTCCTTCAGCAATACTTTCTTCTTTCCCCCCTTCTGGGATTTGGCATTCTTGCCAGTCTTCATTGATTTGCAGAATGATCCATCTCTGGCTCTTCGAGCACGTCTGATATTTTTTGCCCCCAGTCCGAGGGGTGCTTCTGATTGAGCTTTGCAAGCTTCTTTTGACGACGTCTGACCTTCTTGATCTGACTTTCTTGCCCCTAGTTCGAGGACTGCTTCAAATCTGGCCTGACAGGCTTCACATTGTGGTTGACCGTTGAATATTCTGAATACAAGTTCAAGGCTTAGAAGCAAAGGGGTGGAGTCTTCAGGCTGAGAGCGATCCTAGGCTGCACAATCTGAAGAGCGATTCCACACAGGTCTTCGTAGTACGGCGCAAAACATTTTTTGAAATCCTTTAAGAAAGCGACTAGTCGCTCGCGCGGAAGACAATGTAGAACCAATCTAGATCAAGCCAGGATTCTTCTCAGTACTCACATTAACAAACATGATCTCATTCATTAAGGGCTTAGCATGCCTTTCTTTCTCTCAATTAATCAAATTTTGCAAAACCCGAGGAATTCTTTCCTCTTCGTTTTCACCACAGTGTTTAAAAGGGTTTTGAAAAACTTAGGTCAACGCAATGATTTCGAGGCACAGAAAAGACATAGTTTTTAGTCAAATACTGCCATCTTATTTAGAACTTCTGGAGCAACTGGCACAAGGCAGAAGCGAACACAAGAGTGTGAAAATCACTGCTGTTTCATTCAGATCTTTTAGCGTAACTGGCTCCAAGGCAGAAACAGACTCAAAAGGAAACAAAAAGACAAACACAAAACAAGCGAGTGATGTCCGAAGTAACACCCCCAAAATCACCTGACTCTAACAAAATAGGACTGACTCGATACAACAAGACAAACCCGACTGACTCAGTACAAAGAGACTGACTATATACAACACAACAGAAATTACTGGATACCCAAGTCAGAAAGCACAAAAGCTAGCATTCACAAAATACTCAAAACAGTGCGTGCCATACGCTACATCTGGAGTAAACGGAGCGCCGCCCGTAGGTGGTTCATCCCCCGATCACATACTCGTATTATCCCCCAAGTTCACTGATCCAGTGACGATAGACTTTGCTGATCTTGGTGCAATGATGACCTCGTTGTCAATCAAATCTTGTGCTTCGTGGCGAAGACGAAAGCAATTATCGGTGCTATGACCGTTTTGTTGATGGTACGCACAGTACTGGGCAACATCATGCTTAGCTAGAAGAGGATTCAGGAGAGGCCGAGGCTCCAGGGGTTTGAGATGACCTTGTCTAATAAGGATTTGAAGAGCCTTGGATAAAGCCATGTAGAGAGCATGAAAGACCCTGCGACCTCGGGGTTGATACTTCGAGGTTTGTGGATTTTTGCTAGATGCACTAGCAAAGGGGTTGGTAGGTGCTGACTTGGTTTGTTGATTTCTTCCGAGTGCAGGATTAGAGCTGAAAGGATCATTTCTGGTACGACGGTCCTTTTATCGGTTTCCTCCTTGATTCGAACTACTCCCATTCTGAGTGGCGAAAGTATCATCCACAGTTTTTGCAACAACTGCGAGCACTTGCTGTTTGTTCAGTCTGTCGGCTTTCAAAGCCTCAACAGTCCACAGAAGGTGTTCATAGGGATCAATTTCTGTCCCCACCATGTTCTTTCCACTTGCCTCAGCTTGGTCAAAGGTTTGGGTCGCTGCATTAGTGCGAAGCCTGGTTGTTGTTGGCACGTCATTGCCCGAACTTTGGATGACTTCAGGTTGGCTGAGTTCAATTTCAATTCGCCCCAAGAGTGGGGGCTCTTCTGGCATGAAATTTCTGGCATATGATGTGGTCAATGGTGGAGACGATAGTCTAAAGGCTAGATCAGCCACAGTCCCCTGAAGATCGCCGATCATTCCCATCAGCTCAAAAGTAGTGGGTTCAAGGGTTTGAAATGATTGGGGTTCCAAGACTGGATGTGTGGTAAGTGCCCCAGATGGGCGTTGCATTTCAGCATCGGTCTTACCCTGCACGGCGATTTCCTGGGTTAATGCTGCTACCACGGTCACAACCTCTTCCGAACTCTGTGACATCACGGTCTGTTAAGCTTGGACAAAGACGATGTGCCTGGTGACTGACAGATCAGATGAACTGGTGAGCCTTGGCTGGCCTTTCTCTGCCCTACCTCAGCGGAGGGACACTAGTTGGTATGAATTGAATCTCTGACCTAACAAAGTCTATCAGTAAAAGTCCAGTGTATTCAGGGGATATTGGAGCCTTCTGAAGCTACGGTTCCAAGACCACCTAGCAAAACAGAAAACATGCAGCATCTCAGCCCAATTTCACTGGAACAGATAAGAGCTCAACTGAACGATTGAACTCTCTACTGAATTCTGCTCAAAATTCTGCCTGTAAACTGATACTCCCAGGTAAAACTGATTCCTCAAATTCTGATGCCCTCAGGCCTGATGCCCTGACTTCCAAACTGATATGTGCGTTCCTGTAGAGGCCAACTCAAAAAATACATAGCAAGCAAGTGAGAGCCAAAACACCCCTATGGTGGGATAGGGTTTCCCTGTCCTATTTTGTCAGGAGCTAGGGTTTCACTACGCACACAGCGGTTTCAAACAACCTATAATTGGGTAAGCAACCTGTCCTAGCTTGGAATGGTCACTACAGTTTCTGATATGCACTAGGCCGAATGGTCAAAAAGTGTGCCCTGGTAAAAATCGAGGTTTGTGTTCCCGTCGTGGCAGAGCCCACAACCAGTCAGCCTTATGGTATGCTTCTCAAAGCAAGCCTCCGGCAAACTGTTTAGGAATAGCATACGGCAAACACGGTGTCCTAGTGCACCAATGCAAATGCAATGCAAAGAGGCACATAAGTGTAGTCAAAACAAGATATCATGAGTTCGAGTCAAGTTCTCTAAATCCCCAGTAGAGTCGCTAGAAACTGTAGACGTACTCGAACATCCCGGGCTCCACGCACAAATGACGCGGAATCTGTTTTGTTCATTAGCTAATACAGTTCGGACTCCATGTCACGGTTCTGAATCTAATCTCACATAGTGCAATGTGAGACCGATAAATCACTAAAGAGTCTAAATTCGGCAAATCGTTTTTGAAAACTGATTTTTATAAAGAAGTGCCAAACATGGACTACTTTTCCAGATATAGAGTTGCCACCTAAATATTTTATTTTTGTGGAAATTTAGGAAACCCTGACTCGTTGCCTAAGGCCACGTGTCCGTCATCACCAAAGCTGCCTCGGCTCGGGAACTTGGGTATGATAGGGGAAGGTCATGCAATGAGCACCCCCGCTCGCCCGATCAGCCTTTACTAACATGATATTTTGTTTTTGAAAACACATGTGTTCTTATTCCGGTTATTAGCTAGAATTACTATGTGATGCGCACAACACACAAGTATAGACTAGATCGCCTAAGTTGGAACAAAACATCTCATGTTCGTTTGTTTGAAAATGGTTTGAAGGTGCTACGCGCAAGTAGGCTAAGACGTGGATTTTGCCACCCTCAAGTGGGCTTAGAAAACATGATTTTGCCACTCTCAAGTGGGCTTAAAACTCACATTTCGATGAATTATTCCAATTCAAGTAATCCAACCTTCACCCACAGGCATTCAGGCAGTTATATCATATAAGCAGTTAGCCTTATGGCAGGCATGCTATCATGGCAACACTAACACACATGCAGTATGCTAAAGCGTAAACACTTACAGTGTATGCCGAGCCAAAACAACAACTAGTTAGAAATCATGCATGATCCTAGCTATGTCAAGAATGCCTAATGCAACACATGCAAAATGCAACTAACATAGGCTCGGCTATTCTAAGATGTCATATGAATGCTACACTTGATAACATGTATTCAAATAGGAATTGAAGATACAATGCAAATTGAATGATGCGCCGAGCCCGGTGCATGCAATACGAATGAATGATGCAAACATGTGAAGCATAAGTATGCTAATTGAAACATGACCTAGAACTAACCATCGTAAGCGGTTAAGTAAAAGGGAGAAAGACGTGGGGTTGGAAGACATTCACACACTCACGCACACTTATTACAAAATTCGCCCTCTCGACGGAAGGTTCAAATGAATAATACAAACCAACTAATTAATCAGCTACCCTAGCTAATTAATTATTAAAAAAATCTTAACTAATTAAGAAAATTAATTAAGTTACAAAACAGTTAAAGCGACCTCAAGAGGAGGGACAAATGCATGCTTGATCGACTCCGCTTAGAAATCCGTTGCCATGCCTTATGTTGCCTCTGTTTGCACTGTTTTGCACCTCTGAAACTGTACAAATCTCTGTGATGCTTTTGAACCACCTCATGGACATCCTGAGAGGCCATCGGCCAAAAGATATGGCCATTGTCCGAGGAAAAATGGTAATCGTCCACTTTTGAGGCTATCGGCCAAAAATTGTTAGCCGATCGGCACTCCAGATAGCCGATCGGCCATTTCTTCCTGCAGACTGCTCCTTTTGCTGCAGCAGAGTACAAACAGAGGCATGGCAATACATTTGCAAGAAAATGTTGTGCAACTACACCCCTTATCATGTTTGAGACTCAAAGGAGTGCAGTGCTCGACCCTCACGCCATCAATCACGCATTTTGATGCATGATGGCCAAAGAGGCCGAGTCGCACAAATCAATATGGAATGAATGCACAAAAAACACATAATGCCTTAACCTTTATCTTGTTTGATCAAGAGGGTTGGCGACCGAGGATTGAGGCACGTTTCATCACTTCAAGTATGAAACGTCCCTCTGTCATGACCCGAACCCGCCCCCGTAGGTTAAGGACATAACCGGCCAGTAATTAAAAGATTACCTACGGCCTTGAACCAAACCAAACATACTTTAACAGAGTTAACGAGGGTCAAACGGAAGCCATCTAAAACTTTGTCCATAGAGCTGTGCTTACATGGCACATCATAACAAACCATACATATGCATATTAATAACTCAGAACAAAATATGTACTACATAAGGTTCTGTACATACAGGATCATATAAGTCTAAGTCAACCCATCATGACAATATACAACAGATGCAAAGTCTTCGCCAACATGACATAATATAAATACATAACAAAAGGGCGAAGACAGGTCTCGTGCGTGAGACATAAGGGCTGACTCTCCCAAAACCTTTGTTGTTCCACATAGACTTCACTGGGGCTGGGTTTGGACTTCTCTTGGCTCACCTACAAACACATGAATGAGCATGAGCGAAAGTGAAAGTCCAGTGAATAATATCAAATAAAGAAGCTATACAGATGATATGTAGAACAACATGCTTGAAATGGCCTTAGGCCCAATTCATGTTTCTATCTAACATATATACACAATTTAGGTCAAGTGATTGCGGTTCCAAACAAACTGGCCTTTGGCCCATTCAAACTTTCATTTGTGTCAAAACGGTCTTTGGCCCATTCAGATGACAAAATGGCCTTTGGCCCATTCATTCGTTCATGTCGAAATGGCCTCTGGCCCATTCATTCATGTCAAAACGGCCTCTGGCCTATTTATTCATGTCAAAATGGCCTCCGGCCCATTTATTCATATCAAAACGGCCTCTGGCCCATCCATTCATGCCAAAACGGCCTCTGGCCCATTCATTTATGTCAAAACGGCCACTGGCCCATCCATTCATGTCAAAACGGCCTTTGGCCCATTCATTCTATTATTCAGATCAGACTGGCCTCTGGCCCACTCATTTGGTATAGCAAACATTGTCCACCAATCGAATCAATGAACTTATAAACTTACATAGAAGTAAGCAATTGGACAACAACATATTCCAGATATCTCTGTTAAGATATTACTCACAGTGATCGGTTGGTTGATTTGCCCTAAAGCTTGACCCTACACATTCCATGAACACAAAAGGGTCACAAACAATTCGATCCGTTCTAAATTCACATTTTCCTCTTTAGGCTTCATTCTTATCTCCTTAACTCAATTACAATGCTCAATGCATGCCTAAGAGTACTTGGAAGTGAAAGAGAACAGAAAATGAAACATAGAATATTTTTTCAAAATTTCAGAAAACAGAGTCCCCGCTCGAGCGGACCCTTGAGGCCTGCAAAAGTACTAGATATCTCAAATTTACACTTGATCGCGAACTCTAGCGCTCGAGCGGAAGGCCTCTCGACATGGCTTCCCGCTCGAGCATGAACTTCCCCGCTCGAGTGGACACCATGTTTGCAGAAAATACTGGGAACACGAATTTCACGCTTGAGCGGTGGTTTCCCCGCTCGAGCGGACATCAAAATTCTGGAAAATCCAAAACAAGTTGTTGAGCTTCAATTTGATGTTCAAAGGTTCCAAATGCATGATTTTGGCTCAAACTTCACACATACATATCCTAATATGGTATAAACACCAAATTACAATACAATGAAGCTCAATTTCACAATTTAATCACATGCATGTCTCAAATTAACTCAAACTCATCACCAACACACTAGATTCAAACATGTAAGACTCAAACTCCCATGACTTGCACTTGCATGTGAAATATACACAATATCCTCAACTTAATTGGTGAAGAGATGATCAAATACATGGACTTAAACCAAAAACCCAACATGGATCATACACATTGTGCTCAAATATGGAAGTTCATAGTAATTTCCTACATGCATGCATCTATTGACTTTAAATTCAACAAATACAACTCAATTTCCTTATAATCAAACTAATTCATGTTCTTGACCATTAATCAAACTTGAATTCACAATATTACACATTAAACTCATGAATTCAAAATCAATTGCTTACCTAGAAGTCCAATCTTCCCAATCTATGGTTAATTCTTGAGTTTAACTTCAAGACTTCCAAGCTTTAAAACCAAAACATAGATTTTCTCCCCTCTCTCTCTCTAATTTCGGGTCTCTCCCCCTCTAGAGAGCTAAATCAACCAAAATATGAAACAAAGAGAGGAATTGAGTGTGTATTGCCCCTTTTATACAAGTCCCACTAAATCAATTTAATAATAATAAATAATTGGGCACTAATTCATCAATCAAATCAATTTAATCTGATCTGAATAAATTTTCAATCAAATTTCACCGTAGGCTCTAAAAATTACGCTAACCACAACGGCACAATCAATTGCGGTCTCGGTGGCCGACAGGGCCTTCAATTTGATTCCCAAAGCAGATAATCAAACATATATTCCTACGGTGAACAAATAGAAATTCAAAACCACATATTTTCATATAATAACACACAAAATCATGTTAAACACATAACCATACTCATATTAAGGACCAATTAACATATTGCGGAACAGGGATATCGCAGTCGTCCCCCCTTTAGGAAGTTTGGTTCCTCAAACTTATTTTACCTTCGTCGGGAAACAAATGTGGATATCGCAGGCGCATTTCATCCTCTTTTTCCCATGTGGCATCTGTCCCTTAGTGTTCTTTCCATTCTACTTTCACCATTGGGATGGACTTGCTTCTCATTTGTTTCACTTGCCGGTCAATGACTCGTTCCGGCCATTCGGCGTACTCCATATTTTCATCAATAGCTACCCGGTGATAATCAATCACATGGAACGAGACTTGAAGGTAACCCCTTAACATCGACACATGAAACACGTTATGGATTTGTTCGAATCCCGGTGGCAAAACAACTCTATAGGCAACTAGGCCAAGCCTTTCCAGAATCTGAAACGGCCCAATGTAACGGGGCGACAACTTGCCCTTCTTTCCAAACCTGACTTGGCCCTTGATCGGAGATACACGGATGAACACATGGTCACCAACCTCATACTCAAGAGGTCTTCTCCGAACATCTGCATAATTCTTTTGTCGGTCCTGAGCTGTTTTGAGCCTTTGCCGAATAATCTTGATTTTCTTAGAAGTGTCTTGCACAATTTCAGGCCTAAGTAAAGCTCTATCCCCAACTTCTGTCCAACAAATAGGTGATCTACACCTTCTACCATACAAAGCCTTGTATGGTGCCATACCGATGTTGGAGTGGAAGCTGTTATTGTATGCAAACTCTGTAAGTGGTAAATAGTCTTCCCAACTCTCCTGAAAGTCCAAAGCACACATCCGAAGCATATCTTCCAAAGTCTGTATTGTTCGTTCTGATTGCCCATCGGTCTGTGGGTGGAATGCAGTACTGAATCTTAGTTCTATCCCTATGGCTTCCTGCAAACTCTTCCACAATCTAGATACAAATTTCGGATCTCTATCCGACACAATGGATACCGAAACTCCGTGTAAACGGACGATCTCATCAACATAAATGGTAGCTAGTCTATAAGCATTAAACGTGGTTCTAACTGGTAGAAAATGTGTAGATTTAGTTAGTCTATCAACTACAACCCAAATAGAATCCATACCTCGAGAAGTCCGAGGTAGGCCAACAACGAAATCCATAGTCACATGCTCCCACTTCCATTCAGGAATAGGGAGAGGTTGAAGTAGACCACCTGGTTTCTGATGTTCAGTTTTGACTTGCTGACATTGAAGACACTTGGACACATATTCTGCAATCTCTTTCTTCATTTTAGGCCACCAATAGGTTTGTTTCAAATCCCGATACATTTTATTATTATCCGGATGCATAGCAAATACGGATCTATAGGCTTCATCTAAAACCCTCTTCTTTAGTTCTGAAATATCTAGGACACACATTCTGTTCTGAAATCTCAACACTTCATTCTCAATGCCAAACTCTGCTTTCGGACTTGTCTCAAATTCATCAATCACTTTCTTGAGGAATTCATCCTCTTTCTGCTTCTGTTTGATTTCATCAATGATTGCCGACTCAGCGGTAATAGCGGCTATCAGTCCGCCCTGTTCACACATTACCACTTCAATTTCAAATTTTTCAAAATCTTGCAAGATCTCTTTCTGTTCAGTAAGCAAACAAACCATACTCCCCGTTGATTTTCTGCTCAAGGCATCATCAACTGTGTTAGCTTTCCGGTGTGATACTGAATCTCTAAATCATAATCCTTTATCAGTTCCAGCCATCTCCTCTATCGCATATTCAACTCCCTCTGTGTGAAGAAGTATTTCAGACTTTTGTGATCCGTGTAAACTTCACACTTTGCTCCATACAGATAATGCCGCCAGATTTTCAAAGCAAAAACAACTGCGGCCAATTCTAGGTCATGTATTGGATAATTCTTCTCGTGTGGCCTTAACTGTCTAGAGGCGTAAGCAATAACCTTTCCGTTCTGCATTAACACACAACCCAAACCTTTATAAGACGCGTCACTGAAAATTACAAAATTTTTTGTACCTGAAGGTAGTGTCAAAATTGGTGCAGTGGTCAATCTTGTTTTCAGTTCATAGAAAGCAGATTCTTTTTCGTCGTTCCATTCAAACGGTTGCCCTTTACGTGCCAATTGGGTAAGAGGCACAGCTAATTTTGAAAAGTCCTTCACGAACCTCCTATAATACCCAGCTAAGCCCATGAAACTATGAACTTCTGTCACATTGGTCGGTGTAGGCCAAATCACAATCGCCTCTATTTTCTGCGGGTCCACTAAAATTCCTTCCTCGTTGATTACATGCCCTAAGAAAACAACTTCATCCAACGAAAAGTCACATTTTTTTTGTTTAGCAAATAATTTCCTTTCCCGAAGTATTTGTAGGATAGTTCTCAAATGATGTTCATGTTCGTGCCTATCTTTAGAATATATCAAAATGTCATCGATAAAAAGCACAACGAATTCATCAAGGTAGGTTTTAAAAATTCGGTTCATTAAGTCCATAAATGTTGCAGGAGCATTAGTCACTCCAAATGGCATAACAAGAAACTCAAAATGTCCATACCTCGTTCTGAATGCAGTTTTCTCAACATCTTCTGCCTTAACTTTCAACTGATGATACCCGGACCTCAAGTCAATCTTAGAAAACACCTGTGATCCCTGCAACTAGTCAAATAAGTCATCAATACGGGGTAGGGGATATTTGTTCTTTATTGTTACCTTGTTCAATTCCCGATAATCGATACACAAGCGTAGGGTTCCATCTTTCTTTTTCACAAACAGTATAGGTGCACTCCAAGGTGAAGTGCTAGGTCGGATAAACCCTTTGTCAAGAAGGTCTTGTAACTGTTCTTTCAGTTCTTTCATTTCAGCAGTAGCCATTATGTAGGGAGTTTTAGAAATGGGCTGGGTGCCTGGCATAGTTTCAATAGTAAACTCTATCTCCTTGTCTACCAATTCCCCTGGTAATTCATTTGGAAATACATCTGGAAATTCTCTAACAATAGGGATATCATTCAATTCAACATTCACAGATTGTTCAGACAACACATAGCACAAATAACCCTGACACCCTTTCCTGAACAGGTTGCATGCTTTCATTGCAGATATCAAATAAGGTGGAGACACTACCCCATTACCCACAAACATAATCTCTTTATGTTCTGGTGGTTTAAACACAACCCGTTTTGTCACACAATCAATGGTGGCACAATATTTGGTCAACCAATCCATTCCCAAAATTACATCGAAATGCCTAAATTTTAAGGGCAGCAAATCTACATATAGGATAGCATCCTCAACACGCATATCACAAAATCGGTATATAGATTCACATAATACAGATTCCCCAGATGGAGCAGACACACATAGCAGATATGGCAGTAATTCTAAAGGTCTATTCAGTCTAGATGCAAATGCACGTGTCACAAAAGAGTGTGTGGATCCGGAGTCAATTAACACAAAACCATCCTGATTACATATAGAAATAGTACCTGAGACAACTGCGTTGGCATTCCGTGTATTGCCCGGAACAAGTGCAAAAACTCTCCCTTGTCTCACGGTATCCCCGGTGATGACAGGTTTCATAGTATTTCCCGGCTTCAGGATTGATGCAGCTGAGCTAGCAGCTAGTTTCCCACTGTTCTGATTACAATCTCGGGCCATATGCCCTTGTTTCCCACATTTGAAACAGGCTCCTGACACACGGTAAGAAACTCCACGGTGCTTTCTGCTACAAATATTGCACATGAGAGCTGTGTCTTGAGAATAATTTGAAGTATTTGAGGAGCCGTATTTTGCTTTTTCAAAAATTTCTTCTTTAAGAAGAAGCCTTGCCTTTTGTTACTTTTCCAGTCAGGTGTTGACTTAGTCTGTCTAGCTATGTTAGCCTCTGATATGATGGCCCTGTCTAGCACCCCAATGTAGGTCTCCAGTTTCAAGACATTCACTCTCTCTAAAATGTCACTTCGAAGCCCACCTTCAAAATGTCTTGCCTTCTTTTAGTCAGTGTCAATCACATGTGGTGCAAACCTGGCCAATTCAGTGAATTTGGCCTCATACTCGGCTACAGTCATGCTGTCTTGCCTAAGTTCCATGAACTCTGCAACTTTCCTATCCCGAACACACTGCGGGAAGTACTTGTCATAGAAAATTTCTAGAAATTTCACCCAGTCAACATCCTTATGATTCTCACGCATTAACATCCACCATCTTCTTGCCTCGTCTTCTAGCATAAAAGTGGCTAGAAGCACCTTCAATGTCTCCGAGCAAGGGAACACTTCAAATAGTTTCTCAATGCCGAGAACCCATGCTTCGGCTTTTAACGGGTCTAATCCACCATGGAACCGTGTTGGTTTCATTTTCTTGAATTCTTTGGTGAGAGCTATTGTCTGATCATCATTCTGATTATCTGGCACGGGTGGTGCCAGAGGTGGGGGTGGCGGATGTGGTTGCTGCCACTGTTGTTGCCACTCCTGTTGCTGTCTTAAAGTTTTTGCCATTTCCTGTATCAGTCTTTCCATTCTGTCTATTCTGGCAGTAGAAGATTCCTCTATTTCATCACCTCTTGTTCTCACCATCTGATTAAACTTGCATTATTTTTCACACCAAAGATTCACAAGTATGCATATACTAAAGAGCATACATATTCAGATAATTTACAATGCAAGCAAATCACAAACTTATAACACATAATTGTTCATATAAAAACATTTAAGCATATTCTTGATGCTTTCTAATTCAGACTTATCACATGGATGCATCCTAAATCTTTTCTAGATGCTTATTGCTCTTTTGGACAAGTGTGTGAGTTATTAACTTGTGCTCTGATACCACTCTGTCATGACCCTAACCCGCCCCCATGGGTTAAGGGCATAACCGGCCAGTAATCAAGAGATTACCTATGACCTTGAACCAAACCAAACATACTTTAACAGAGTTAACGGGGGCCAAGTGGAAGCAATTTAAAACTCTGTCCATAGAGCTGCGCTTACATGGCACATCATAACAAACCATACATATGCATATTAATAACTCACAACAAAATATGTACTACATAAGGTTCTGTACATACAGGATCATATAAGTCTAAGTCAACCCATCACCACTATATACAACAGATGCAAAGTCTTCGCCAACATGACAGAATATAAATACATAACAAAAGGGCGAAGACGGGATTCGTGCGTGAGACACAAGGGCTGACTCTCCCAAAACTTTTGTTGTTCCACATAGACTTCACTAGGGCTGGGTTTGGACTTCTCTTGGCTCACCTACAAACACACGAATGAGCGTGAGCGAAAGCCCAGTGAATAATATCAATTAAAGAAGCTATACAGACGATATGTAGAATAACATGCTTGAAATGGCCTTAGGCCCAATTCATGTTTCTATCTAACATATACGCACAATTTAGGTCAAGTGACTGCGGTTCCAAACAAACTGGCCTTTGGCCCATTCAGATGACAAAATGGCCTTTGGCCCATTTATTTGTTCATGTCGAAACGGCCTCTGGCCCATTCATTCATGTCAAAACGGCCTCCGGCCCATTCATTCATATCAAAACGGCCTCTGGCCCATCCATTCATGCCAAAACGGCCTCTGGCCCATTCATTTATGTCAAAACGGCCCCTGGCCCATCCATTCATGTCAAAACGGCCTCTGGCCCATTCATTCTATTATTCAGATCAGGCTGGCCTCTGGCCCACTCATTTGGTATAGCAAACATTGTCCACCAATCGAATCGATGAACTTATAAAACTTACATAGAAGTAAGCAATTGGACAACAATATATTTCAGATATCTCTGTTAAGATATTAATCATAGTGATCGGTTGGTTGGTTTGCCCTAGAGCTTGACCCTACACATTCCATGAACACAAAAGGGTCACAAACAATTCGATCCGTTCTAAATTCACATTTTCCTCTTTAGGCTTCATTCTTATCTCTTTAACTCAATTACAATGCTCAATGCATGCCTAAGAGTACTTGGAAGTGAAAGAGAACAGAAAATGAAACACATAATGTCTTTTCAAAATTTCAGAAAATAGGGTCCCCACTCGAGCGGACCCTTGAAGCCTGCAAAAGTATTGGATATCTCAAATTTACTCTCGATCGCGAACTCTGGCAGTCGAGCGGAAGGCCTCTCTGCATGGCTCCCCGCTCGAGCATGAACTTCTCCGCTCGAGCGGACACCATGTCTGTAGAAAATACTGGGAACACGAATTTCACGCTCGAGCGGTGGTTTCCCCGCTCCAGCAGACATCAAAATTCTGGAAAATCTAGAACATGTTCTTGAGCTTCAATTTGATGTTTAAAGGTTCCAAATGCATGATTTTGGCTCAAACTTCACATATACATATCCCAATATGGTATAAACACCAAATTACAACACAATGAAGCTCAATTTCACAATTTAATCACATGCATGTCTCAAATTAACTCAAACTCATCACCAACACACTAAATTCAAGCATGCAAGACTCAAACTCCCATGATTTGCACTTGCATGTGAAATATACACAATATCCTCAACTTAATTGGTGAAGAGATGATCAAATACATGGACTTAAACCAAAAACCCAACATGGATCATACACATTATGCTCAAATATGGAAATTCATAGTAATTTCCTACATACATGCAGCTATTGACTTTAAATTCAACAAATACAACTCAATTTCCTTATAATCAAACTAATTCATGTTCTTGACCATTAATCAAACTTGAATTCACAATATTACACATTAAAATCATGAATTCAAAATCAATTGCTTACCTAGAAGTCCAATCTTCCCAATCTATGGTTAATTCTTGAGTTTAACTTCAAGACTTCCAAGCTTCAAGACCAAAACATAGATTTTCTCTCCTCTCTCTCTCTCTCTCTCTCTCTCTAATTTCGGGTCTCTCCCCCTCTAAAGAGCTAAATCAGCCAAAAGATGAAACAAAGAGAGGAATTGAGTGTGTATTGCCCCTTTAATACAAGTCCCGCTAAATCAATTTAATAATAATAAATAATTGGGCACTAATTTATCAATCAAATCAATTTAATCTGATCCGAATCAATTTTCAATCAAATTTCACCATAGGCTCTAAAAATTACGCTAATCACAATGGCGCAATCAATTTCGGTCTCGGTGGCCGATAAGGCCTTCAATTTGATTCCGAAAGTAGATAATCAAACAGATATTCTTACGGTGAACAGACAGAAATTCAAAACCACATATTTTCACATAATGGCACACAAAATCATGTTAAGCGCATAACCATACTCATATTAAGGACTAATTAACATACTGCGGAGCTGGGATAGCACATCCTCGTTCCTCGTGTTTGGCTTAACACCCCAAACCAAACACAATGCAATGCATGCAACATGGAGATGCTATGCAATGCAACATAAGCATACCAAATGCAAATGGAATAAGCATGCAAAATGCAATGCAACCTAAAACATGCAAACATGTAATGTAATAAGCAACATGCAAGCATGTAATGTAATAAGCATGCAACAACAATGCCAACAACAAGCATGCGACAACATGCAATTTAACAAGTATGCGACAATATGCAAGATGGATAAGCATGCAACAACATGCAAAGATGCACTAGCATGCAACAAGATGAAAACTAGCAAGCATGCAACAACATGCAAAGATGGACTTAAACCAAAATGGGCAGACCTCAACCATGCCCAAATCAGTGGCCATAATGATGAATTGAAGACATGAAATACAACACAAGCATGCATGCCAATTGGCCCAAGAATGAAGGCATAAAGAGGACAACTCTCAAGAGCATTTAAAGAGCGAAAAGCATGCAAGTGTGACAACACTACATGCTCTGAAATGATGTTAGGAATGATGCCAAATCATACATATAACACAAGCATAGCATGCAAGAAAGCTCAAAGTTTGAAACTAACAAAGGGACTTAAACCATGGCCATGCAAGGCAAGCCCCTAAGGGCCAAGGAAAACCAAAACAGTCCCAAGGCAGGTCAATACAAGACCAAAAGCATGCTCAAACCTAGCCAACATGAACTAAAACAAAACATCGAAGGCATGAAGCATGCAAAGCTAACAAAGGGGTGTTACACTACACCTATTACAACCAAACATGGCATGACTTAATCAATAAAAATCAGAGTTATGATATGTCAAAATAAGCCCAAAAATCCACTGAGATGGCATCCCAAAAGCCTAAGTATGATGGCATGCACAATAATCCATTCTTGAAGCACAAAACACCAAACCTTCAAAACATCAAATGGGTGGCAAATGCAAGTGTATGGCTACACTACATTGACTGAAATCACATATGAAATGATGCCAAATCATGAAAATGGTCTAAGAAATGCATGCTAGTGACTTGGACACTCAAAGCTAACAAGCTAGATTGAACCATGGCTACACAAAACAATGCATACATGACCAAGGCAATGCAAATAAAAGCTAGAGCATGGTAAAACAAGGCTAAAAGCTCCTTTGAGTTGAGCCAAAGCATGCAAGAATGATGATCTAAATGCAAGATGCATGTTATGCTAGCATGCAAAATTGCTCTACAAGTGTATGGTGCATGCAAGAGGTCATCAAGCCAACTTTAGACAGAGGTATAGCATGGCAAAATAACACCAAATACTTGCTGAAATAGAGTCAAAACAAGCTAAGAAAACATGCTACCATTATGAGCCATTTATACTAGCATATGAGACACAAGGAGAGGGGGGTGTCCCTCTCCTATTTAAGACTCCAAAACCACCTTTGGATTTCAGCGGTGAGAAGGTCAAAACAAGATGGTTCCAAAGCTCAAAAAGAAAGGCACAAAACAAGGCCAAACAAGGCCTAAGAAGGGGTAGACAACCCCCAACACAAAAATGACCTTAAACAAACATCACAAGCATGACAAATCAGAACTTTTTGTAGTTTAGAATTAAGCTTAAAACAATATGAAAGTAGGTCTAAAAGCTTAAGCCAAAATAAGGGATTAAAAGCTAGAATCTCACCCTTGAAGAACACCTTCAAGAACACAACTCTAGCAGCTTTTCTGAGCTAAAACCAGCCCAAGAACACTAAAACCAACTCCTCAGTACCTCAGCAACAAAAGAATGGTGTTCTAGTAAGTGTTTGTGTGCAATAGTGTGAAGATTTTACACTTTTGGGCACAAACAAGGGTAAAACAAGAGAGATAGAGGTAAAATAGAGAGAGAGAGAGAGAGATAACTTGTACATTAAATTCTCAGAACCTTTGGAAAGGGAGGGGAGACTCCCTTCTTATAGAATTTCAATTCTCAAGCTTGTTGAACAAGCTTGAGCCTTGAATGCAATCCCTCCATACACGTGTATGGAGGATGAGAATTGTGCTCACCAGTTGTCACAGTTGGCACAAAATATCTGAAAAAAGCAGATGGAATGGTCTCGGCTTAAAAATATGGCCGATCGACCAAAAAGAGTGCCGATCGGCCAACACTTATGGCCGATGGCAGGAAAACAAGGCCGATGGCATCATGCCTTAGCCGATGGGTCGCAGGGATGGCCAACAAGCCACCCTCTTCCCTCAGAAGCAAAACCACAAGTGTTTGGTACACAACCAAGCATAAAACAAACAAGTTGGGAGATCCTAAGGTAAGGCGCATAGCCGAGACCTTCGGGAACTCAAAACGAACACGAGCATGGATGATCACCGAGTGTTCAAACGATGACGTCCAAGTCTTGAGGACGGTCAAAAATGGGGTGTCTACAATGAGTGAATTGCACTAGAATCTTGTATATTAGATCATGTATATTTTTTTTAAACTTTGTTTTGTAGATTGTTCACAGGACGTCAAACATGTAAGTTTTTATGCTTTAGCATTCCATTTGTGTGTGTTTTTCTTACTATGTTTAGCATTCTACCATGAGACTATTTACTTATGTGATATAACTCTATGACTGCCAGTGGATGGAGGTTGTGTCGCTTAATTTGGAATAATATTAGTTTTCATGATTGTAGACTCAATTTCTTTGAATTGTATGTCTTCAAAACTCTTTTTCAAAATTCTTGAAATCAAATTGTTCCAAAATGAATGACATAGTCTATACTTGTATGCTTCACATAGTAATTTTTAGGATTTATCAAATAATCGGAATATGAACATATAAAGTAAATAAAACTCATATCATGGTTTAGTAGGGGCCTATGTTTGATCGGGTGAGCGGGGTGCTCATTATTGACCTTCCCTTTCATACTTAAGGTTCCGAGCCAAGCATCTTTAGTTACGACGAACAGTGGCCTTGACATGAGTCATGGGTTTCCTATTTTTTCCAAAATATTAGGTGGCGACTCTGAGATCTGATGATGCAGTCCATTTCTGGCATGGGTTTTGCAATAATATGGATTTTCTAAAAGTTGCCAAATCTGTACTCTCATCTATGTTTCACATTGCACTAGTGAGACTAGATCAAACAAATCGAGGGTTCGAATAGTTTAACGCGCACAAGTACCCCCCGGGCATGTTACAGGTTCTAGCGACTCTGTTGGAGATTTTATGAAACCTTGACTCAAACTTCTTGATATGACTTTTATTTTTAATTATATGTTTATTGCATTGTATGTATTGGTGCACTTAAAGTCCTTGTGTTGTCTAGATACTGGTGGGAGCACAGGCATATTTTTTGTGACATTACACATATCTCTACGTTACTTTGGAGGCCTTGTGTTGTAACCTTTTGAGATCTGAATATTCTCAGACTTCGAAGAGAGGCTATATTGACTCTTTTGATTTCCTAGGATTTTCATTAGTTATTACCCAAAGGACTCTTTGGTAATGTCACCTTGACTTCAACCCCTAGAGTACAGCCAACCTTGTGCATATAATGAGCTATAGCATCTTCCAAAATTAGGGCAGGATGCTCTCCCATTTCTAGGATGTGTGATGCCGCTTGTTTGAATAGTGTAACCTTAGATTATTTCAAAGTTAGGACAGGGTAACCCTAGCCTCCATAGGGGTGTTTGTTCTCTTTCCTGCTATGTGTTATGTGCGGGGATTCTCAAATTCAGATAAGTGGTTCAGTCATTTCAGTTTGTGGGGTTAAGTTCAATTTTTCAGCATGAGTTAGTAGTAATCAGTTGAGTTGGGATGCTAATGAAATTCTGATTGGGGTCTTTTTTTGTTTTAACAAGGTAGTTATAGAACAATAGCTTCAAAACGGCCTGATATCCCTCAAGTTCTTTGGATTCGCGCTCGTAGACTTTGTAAGATCTCAGATCTAGTTGAGGGAGAGCCAGTGTTAGTTTCCTTGCCACCAGTTACCCGAAGGAGAATAACAAAAGCCTCATCAACTGTCCAAAATACCCCTTCGTCACCTGCTAGATCATCACCACTCAACTCACCAAAAACAGTGATGGCTCAGATTCTAGAAAATTTAGCAGACATACTATTGGCCCTTTAACGGAGCATGGATACCATTGCCACTACGGTTGCTACCCAAGGCATTACTCTTGCCGCTCAAGGTAATACTCTTGCTAAATTGCAACGTCCATCTAGGGTGTCCACTACTTAACCACCTCTGGTGACTTATCTTGTTCCACCACCACCACCACCTCCACCTCCACCTCCACCAGCTGATGAGTTTCCCGAACTTAACTCACCAGAAGATCTGAGGGTTCCTATTCAAACTTCAAGAATACCATTTCCCCTTCCACAACCAACGGGAGGACTCCTTCCCTCTGAGGCACCTGAGTCTAACCCAACTATGTTAAAGTTGTTCAAGTCGAAAAAACATTTCGAAAGGTCACAATGAGTCAATTCAATCTCGAACATCGAAGACGGGTACACCGAGACATCTGTGAAGTTGCCAAAACAGTTCAAAATGCCACACATTGATAGGTTTGATGGCTCCGGCGACCCAATGGTGCACATTCACCTATTCTCTAATGTCTGAAATTCTATGGGTTTGACTCGTCCGCAAAAGCTCTCTTTAGTCGAACGAACTTTGTCAGGAGTAGCTGCCATCTGGTATGCCAAGTTAGAGGACTCGGTAAGACAAAGTTGGGAAGAGTTAGCCGAGGCCTTTATCACCCAGTATGCTTATAACACCCAGATTGAAGTGACTACTCGGGAATTAAAGGCTACCCGTCAAGAGCTCAATGAAAGTTTTGTGGCCTTCATCACCAGATGGAGGGAAAAAGCAAAATGACGACGAACATACCACTCGAAAAAGACAAAATCCGTATGATAGTTAGAAATCTGCATGGAAAGATGTTACAAAAAATGATAGCCCTCTTGTTCTTCACTTTTAAAGACTTACATGAAATAGGGGTCCAGATAGTGGATGTCATCAAATATGGAATCATTGTGGATGATAAGGAACCTATTCAGAAGCCTTTAGGTCGTAGTTCCAATGCTACTATTGGTAGTTGTACAGTTGTAAGACCTTCTGAGGTCAATTCAGTCACTACCACTACTGCCAAATAGCCAACCCATTTGCCAATGCCGGTCCACAAATAACCAACTTAACCCAAACCACGGCCAGAACCTTTAACCCTCTCTACATGTCCCCTACCAAAGCTATGAAAATCTTGATAGAAAGAGGGTATGTCAAGCCTTTAGACCCCCGACCTCTTCCCAATCCTCTCCCAGCCAAACACGACCCCACCAAATATTGTGTCTTTTATTAATAACCCAGACATGACACTAACCATTGTTTTCGCCTTCGCCATAAGATCCAAGACCTCAATGACAATAAGATCATAGCTCCTTACAACCACTAAAACCCAACATCGCTACCAACTTGTTGCCACCCCATGACAAAAATCAACCACCTCCTCGCCTCAACCATATCCATACACTTCCACATACCTTTAACCCTAGCATATACATCACGCTTGTCCATCTACCCAAGCTTGAGGTATGTATTCCAGAGAGTATTGGTTTATGTATGATGGATGCACCTCTAACCCAACCAAAGCCAAAACAAACCGTAGTGGTAGTATTGCAAACTAAGGAATAAAAGACCGTAAGAGAAGGACCCAAAGAAAACATAACCGAAGTACCCGTGATTGAGATTGGAAAACTGCCGGAAGAAGGATATGATCCTAGCAAATACATAATGCCTATTGACGGAAGTTATCCTACCCAATTCATGTACCATCAATGTCATTAGAGAAGATATGCTTGAACAGGGATTAGATGACTTGGCTAATCTAGAAAAAGATTGGGACAATCTTAAATTCTTTGAGCAATTGAACTTAGGGAATGTGTAGATTGACTAGTGGGATCCAAGAAGTTCTAATGCTACTTACGGTTAGGCAAGTGATGATGAAGGTCCTGATGGGGAAACTAAGGGAAAAGATGATGAATCAAAAACTAACACCGAAAAGTTTGAAAATGGAGGCAACAAAAGGGGTTCCAAGAGAGAAGAAGAATCAAAAAGTCCGCTAGAGTATAACGTGGGAATGATTCATGTAGAGCCTGCCAATTGCCTTTCAGTTAACGAAGGCGAATGGTGAGATGATAGCGATCTGCAGCTCGCGCACACCAATGATGAATGGGGTAGTACTTTGCCTAATGAGACTTGGTATTCCGAGGAAATTGATCACCTAACTAGGAGTGGGCGTTACTTTAAACCTCCATAACTAGACCAAGGCAAGTCCTCGGGCAAAGATACAAACATTGATAAAGAGAAAGAGAAAGAAGCAGAAGAAGACCTAGTTTTAAAACAGTTAAAAAAGATCCAAGCAAACATCTCCATCTAGGGACTCCTCATGGCTTCCTAAGAACACCAACAAGCAATGTTGTTAGCCTGAAACAAGGCCAAGCTATCCATTGAGACAACGTCGGATCGGTTAGTAACTTTCATCATACCTAGATACATGTCGCCTATGTTATCACTTACGGAGGGGTTAACCACCACAAACCTTTGTATGTGGCCTTAGAGTGTAAAAAGAAGTGGATTCCAGTAGTTTTGGTTGATACCAGTTCAGCCATTAATGTATTCCCAACAAGCCAAGTTATTTGGGCATATGACAACACCAGCAGGAATGTTTTGGGGACTTTCAAGGTCCAGATATTAGTTGGTCCCTCTGAGCATGAGGCAGAATTCCATGTCATGGATGTCTCAGCAACTTCCAACCTATTGTTGGGCAGGCCTTAGTTCCATAAGATGAGAGAGGTCTCTTCAACCGTACACTAGTTGGTGAAGTACCCGCACAATGGAGGGATTACCACAATTTTTGGCAATTCTAGGATCCACCCTCCTCCAGAAGTCGCAATGTTAGTACTAGAAATACAACATGGGAGGGAAGATGTTTTTCTCTCAGGTTTTACCTTGGCAGAAGCACGGCTAGTACAAACAATCATGGCAGAAGAGTAGGGTACACATCTGAGTGCTCGGTCAGTCTACATGATGAACAAGCTAGGATACATCCCAGGATCTGGATTGGGAATGAGTGGCCGACACGGCACCACAGAGATAACTAAGGTAATCCACAACCCACATGCATTTGGGTTGGGATACGAACTATATCGACCCTGATTTTTCGTAAGTCTTTATTTATTTATTATTACTTGATTTTAGTTTTGGCTTTATTAATTGCGTAGTTATATAAGAATTTAATGTGGTGTTTAATTAATTTAACGTGTTATTAATTATATATAATTAATTTGAATATTTATATTATATATATATAAGGATGTTGTGTATATATTGAGTTTGTATAGGATATTTATATTTATATAAGTTATATTTGTGATTTATTTGTATAATATAATATAATAGGAAATTAGGTTATTATATATATAATATAATATCAGCAGTCAACTAGGTTTACAAGTTAAGAGGAAAAAAAAGAAAAAAAAGAAGAAGAAGGGAAACAGAGCAGTTGAGAGAGGGGCCGAGAGAGAGAGAGAGAGAGAGAGAGAGAGAGAGAGAGAGAGTGCACGAGAGAGGGATTGTGCGAATGCATCAGAGAAAGAGAGTGAAAAGAGTGGTGAGGTAGGGAGAAAAAAGAAGAAGAAAAGATTAGGGTTTTATTTTGGTGGCTTTATTAATTCTCCAAGTTATTCTTTGATCTTCAAAAAAAAAAAATATTGTGAGTACAAAACTCACTTCCCCTGATTTATGTTTAATTTGTTGCTTTTATTTATTTATTTTTATTTATTTGATGTTAGTTTGATTTTGTATTTACATAAAGATGGTAGATTGATTTTAATTATTTTGATTAGTTGTGTATGTAAGGTTTAAGATTTTTAGATGATTGCTTGATGTTAATTATTTTGATCAGTTGTGTATGTAAGGTTTAGGGTTTTTAGATGATTGATTGATTTTAATTATTTTGATAAGTTGGGTATGCAAGGTTTAGGATGTTTATATGGATTTATTTTATGGTTGTAATCACACTCATGATTATATGAAATTAAAATAAATTAGGAACCCATAGATAAATTCCTTACACTCTACCATGACTCTATGGATTGTTGCTTTATTTGAGTGTTGGTGAGAAAGAGTGTATAAAAAAAAGTGAGGATTATGAGTTTTATTTGAATGTCGTGGGCTTGGCATTGTTATGTTTGTTTTCATGAGTGAGATGTTTTGTATATGTATATTGTTGCCTCGTTCTCATGAGTAGACAAGTGCATTGATTTACGCATGTACGTATATGCTAACCATCCGGGGAGTGTGGGTCAAACTCGGGACGATATCCCCGTACAAGTTTGTCTTCAGAGCAATGTTAGATATACGGGAGGCACATGGATATATGTGTAGGCCGGAAGTGGAGGGCCGAAGTGGTAGAGTTAAGGTACAAAGAATTAAATATGAGTTTATTGTTATAGTGTGAAATGTACTGATTTGTACATCTTGAAAAATAGTAATCGATCTCGATAAATTATGAAATTTGAGCAGAGGCATGTATACGTGATTCTAGATAACTTTTGTCTTTTAACCATTTATTAAAAAGATTGATTAGAACTTATAATCGAATGATTTTAGTTATAGTAGTTTTGATTCATTTTAGCAATGCAGGCTTTAGAGGCTGTTTTAACCCACGAAACGAGCTCATTTTTATTGGTTCCACGCAAAAATGAAGTAAAACATTATTCTGAACACTTTTCGTGCTTTGAACATTTCTGAAAAAATTAATCTTACTGTAGTTTCTTTTCGTTTTCAGTTCTAGATTTTTCGATCGAATTTCGTTTAGGATTTTCTATGAAGTGTTTCTCTCAACCTGTTCAATTTCTACTAAATTTTTCCGGGCTACCTTTTAGAAAATTTGATTCTATACAACTTTTGTTTTTAATTTTTAGTCAATTCGAATTATTTAAGCATGAAACGGTGTATTTTTTCTTCAGCAAGTTACTTACGATTAAATTATACTAACTTTATTTTTTTTGCAGGATGGTGGGTCTTACTAATTGTTTTTATGCAAGGCTGACCCACCATATTTTTATATCTAGTTTTTTTTTATATTTTATACTCAATTTATATTTCGTTGTGCATGGGAAAGAAATTAAATGCCACCGTATCGCGGGAAACTACCCATTCATCTCGGTGCGGTTGGAACTACTTGTCTTGTCCCGAAACAAGAATTAAGTGTATTTTTGTTTGGGTCTGGTGGACATGTGGGTGTTAAATCTTTTACTTATACCAGTATACCTGTATAGTGACCTGTTTTGCCTCTTGGCAACTCGAGTGTGTTTTGTTTGAGCGCAGCCAAGCTTCATTTGCAGGATTAGTTGGGACTATGGTGGTGACAAGAAATAACCATGATTGTAGGACATGTCTCTTGGATTTCTTTTATTTTCCTGAGCTTAGGGTTGATATTAGTTTATGTATTTATTATTATTAATATTATTTTTATGACTTTAGTATTAGGATAATTTGGCATGGTTTGTAACCGTACATTATTTAAGTTATTTTGACTATGTATTGTTACTTTAATGTTGAAGGTATTGGTTAGTTATGAAATTATGGTGAGTGGTTTGGTTGGCATTTAGTTTTTTGCGTTTCACCTCTACGATTTGGATGATGGAATATTAATTAGGGTTTACTACTAATTTAATATTTAATTGTCCAAATTTTGGGGTGTGACAGTTTGGTATCAGAGCTCTAGGTTACCTTAGACTTGTGAGAGTTTAGGTGATCCTCGAATTGTGGAAACATAGGTTAGCTGGTTTAGGTTGGTGGTTGAATTTATTCTAAGTAGTTATGAACGAATTCTTCTTGTGTGTGTAACTTGAAGGTGATGGCTGGAAGGTATAATTTGAGAAGTGCTGAGCCTAATAGCACAGGGGAAGAAACAACTACTAACGCAGCGGCAGCGGCGACTGCTACCGAGGTAACTAATATGGTTCAGGTTTATGTGGGTGAGATGATGGCTCACTTACTTCAGGTTGTTTAGACCAATAATCAAGGCCAGCAGAAAGATCCCTTTGCGAAGAGAAACAAAGACTTTGGTTCTTTGGGAGGTCAAAAATTCTCTGGAGATGGAGGACTCATTGCAGCTAACGCTTAGGTTCAGAAATGTGAGATGGTATTTGGTCGTATGCAGCTCACCGAGGTTCGAAAATAGGAGTGAGCGACACATCAGCTTGAGGGAGCAGCTCTATTTTGGTGGAACTCATGGAAGGAGGGTCTAGATTTAACGACTTTGACTTGGGTAGATTTCAAGACCCGTTTTGACTGGAAGTTTGTTCCTGCTGCTATTCGATCTCAGCTAAGTGATGAATTTTTGAAGCTGACTCAAGAGGGTAGAACAGTGATCGAGTATGTCACCAAGTTTAATGAACTGTCTCAATATGCCCCTTACTTGGTTGACACGCAGGAGAAGAAGAATGAGAAGTTTATTAAGGGATTGAATCATTACCTGTCTAAGTCCCTTATTCCCTTTGATGCTGAACCGTTTGATAGAGTTCTTGACTTGGCACTGAAGTATGAGGAAAAGGAGAAGCAATTTAAAGAAAGAAAGGCCAAGGTCAGAGAGACTTCTACAGGGAGTCACTTCCAGCAGCGGGATGGGAACAAATACCGACCCTATGATCAAAGGTATAGGGGTCAGCCGTTTTAGAGACCGCAACAACAGGGTAGTCAGGGAAATTTTAGACCTCAGGGTAATTTTTGGCCTCAGGGAAATTTCCAGCCCCAGGGGCACTATTATCAGAAATAGGGTGGTTCGCGCCCATAGGGTTGTCAAGGACAGCGGCAGCAAGTGCCACAGTTGGGTTATCATCCTCCCGTACCTCAGTTAGAAGGGCCCCCACCTATCAAACCAGTAACACCTCAACTGATTAATAAGAAGTGTTTTGGGTGTCAACAGTTGGGGCATGTAATCAAGGATTGCCCTCAGAGACAACAGGCGCGACAGGGTCAAGCAGCTCTAACTAGGGCATTTGCAGTGATGCCAGGAACTAACAAAGTGCAAGGTACTTTTAATCTCTTTCAAGAACCCATTAGAGCACTTTTTGATACTGGAGCCTCTCATTCTTTTATATCTAGTCAGTTTGTAGAAAGAGAATATATTGTAACTGCCTCATTGTCTAGACCTATTCATGTTGAGACCCTTTTAGGAGGGGTAGTTACTTTTTATGAGATGTGTAAAGATTTTGAGATTGACTTTGCGGGTAGAGTCTTGTATGCAGGCCTAATTGTGTTAGGATTTGAGGGGTTTGTAATTATTTTGGATATAGATTGGCTGCGAAAACACTTTGTGACACTAGATTATGCTAGAAGGACTGTAAATATAGATATTCCCAGTATGTCACAGCTTGCCCACACTTCTAGCGATGAAGAAGAGTCGGTGATAACGAGTTTTTTGTGGTCGGTAGAAATTTCTAAGCATGATATTAGTGAGGTAGATGTGGTACATAAGCTTGAGGATGTATTTTAGGAGATACCTGGACCTCCTCCTCGACAGGTGGTAGAATTTCGCATTGACTTAGTGCCGGGAACTGCACCAATTTCTGAGGCGTCATATAGAATGGCACCTAAAGAGCTTGTGGAGATGAAGAAGCAGCTGGAAGAGATGCTTCAGAAAGGGTTCATTCGTTCAAGTAACTTCCTTTAGGGAGCGCCTACGATCTTTGTCTCCAAGAAAGATGGCACTCTTCGTATGTGCATAGATTACAGAGAGCTAAACAAGGTGACTATCAAGAACAAGTATCCGCTACCTGGAATTGATGACTTGTTTGATCAGTTGAAGAGGGCAGCCATGTTCTCTCAATTTGATCTCAAAAAGGGTTACCATCAGATGGGTGCGTTAGAGAAAAGTATACCGCTTACTGCTTTTCAGACCCGGTATGGGTTGTACGAATTTCCTTTAATGCCTTTTGGTTTGACAAATGCTCCTGCCTATTTCATAGACTTGATGAACATAATTTTTCAACAATATCTAGATAAGTTTGTGATTATCTTCATAGATGATATTCTGGTGTATTCTAAGAATGAGGAAGAGCACAGAGAACACTTGAAAGTCGTGTTGCAGACTTTGAAGGAGCAGCAGTTATATGCTAAGTTTAGTAGGTGTCACTTTTGGGAGAAAAAGTACGATTTTTGGGGCATGTTGTGTCCAATCAGGGGATAGCGGTAGATCCTAAAAAACTTGTTGTGGTCAAAGAATGGAAGCAGCCCACGAACCCTACAAAGGTGAGAAGTTTTTTAGGACTTGTAGACCACCCAAAATTCCGCTCCGCGTGCGAGGGCGCGAATCTTTGTTCTTAGCTACTATAGTTCGGACTCGTGTCACGGTTCTGAATCTAATCTCGCAAAGTGCAATGCAAGACTGATAAATCACCAAAGAGTCCAAATCCGGCAAATTATTTTGGAAAACTAATTTTTATAAAGAAGTGTCAAACATAGACTGCTTTGCCAGATACAGAGTCGCCACTTAAATATTTTATTTTGGGGAAATTTAGGAAATCCTGACTCGTGCCTAAGGCCATGTGTTCGTCATCACCAAAGTTGCATCGGCTCGAGAACTTGGGTACCAGAGGGGAAGATCATGCAATGAGCACCCCCGCTCACCCGATCAAAGATCGGCCTTTACTAACATGATATGTTGTTTTGAAAACACATGCGTTCTTATTCCGGTTATTAATCTAACCTTACTATGTGATGCGCACAGCATATAAGTATAGACTAGATCGCCTAAGTTGGAACAAAACATTTCATGTTCGTTTGTTTGAAAAGGGTTTGAAGTTTGCTATTCGCAAGCAGGCTAAAACGCAGATTTTGCCACCCTCAAGTGGGCATAGGAAAACATGATTTGCCACTCTCAAGTGGGCTTAAAACTCGCAGTTCGATGAATTGTCCCAATTCAACCAATCCAACCTTCATCCATAGGCATTCATGTAGTTAATCAATTAAGCAGTTAGCCTCATGGAAAGCATGCTAACATGGTAACATACACATCTCATGCAGGGATGCTAAAGCATAATCACTCACAGTGTACTCCGAGCCAAAATAGAGAACTAAGTAGAAATCATGCATGATCCTAGTTCATGTTAAGATGGCTAATGCAACACATGCAAAATGCAGCTAAATAGGCTCGGCTATTCTAAGATGTCATGTAAATGCAACTTGATAACATGTTGTTGAACACGTATTTAAGTAAATGTATTGAAATACAATGCAGTTTGTATGATGCGCCGAGCCCGGTGCATACAATACAGATGAATGGGTGCACGCATGCTAAACATAAGTATGCTAATCAAAATATGCCCTAAAACTAACCATCGAAAGCTGGTAAGTAAAAGGGAGAAAGAAATGGGGGTTAGAAGACATGCATCACACACATGCACGCTTATTACAACAGTTGTGCCTTATCGACGGAGGGTCCGAATAATGAGCTAACTAGCTAATCTAAGCTAATTAAACTAATTATTACAAAACAAAACTAGTTAACTAACAAGTTAACTAATTAAGTTATTACAAAACAAATTGAATAGTTAAGCGCATTAACTACTTAAGTACAAAAACGAAGCACTAGCTTACTAAACAAAGCAGCTAAGTAAAGAGGCTAAGTAACGCAGTAAAGATAAGCCCTCAGGGTGAGAAGCGCATGCATGCTCGGTCGCCTCGTTCGGAAATCCGTCGCGATGCCCCAACTTGCCTCTGTTTGCAATTGTTCTCAGAACCTTGCACCAAGCTCCAGATAGCTTCTAACTCATCTTAAGGACCCTTAGGAGGGTTGCCGACTAGTTATTGGTGTTGCCAACCCCCTGCCGACCACTTTTCTTTGCTGCAGGCCTGAAAAAGTGGTCAGCCAGCCACTTTTACTGGTCTACTGACCAGTTTTTGCTGCACTTCTCTAATTTGCTGCAACAGAGGACAAGAAGGGGGCATGGCAATGTATTTGCAACATATGTGTGCATAACCACCCTCCCTATCATTTCTTAAGCTCAAGAGAGTGTAGTTTTCGACCCTCGGGCCATCAATCACGTATCTCGATGCATGATGGCCGAGAGGCCGAGATTGCACGAATCAATGTAAATGAATGGACACATGACACATAAATACCTTAAACTCTATCATGCATGATCAAGAGCGTTGGCGACTGAGAAATGAGGCACGTTTCATCACTTCGAGTATGAAACGTCCCTCGTTTCCCATGTTCAGATTAATACCTAACCCAAACAAATGCAATGCAACTCAAGCATGGTAAACACAATGTAATGCATGCATACACAATGCTATGCAACATGATCAACTTATCAAACCTAATGGCATGCATACACAATGCAATGCGACATAAGGACCATATCAATGCTAATGGCATGCATACATAATGCAAGGCAACATAAGCATGCAAATAACATGAAAACAAACAACAATACAAGCATAACGAAATGCAACATAAGTATGCATCAACAATGCAAACAACAAGCATGCAAAACACAATGCAACTCAAGCATGCAAAAATGATGTAATGTAACCACATTTGAACAACATGCTCAATGGACTTAAACTAAAGATGGACAGAGCTCAATCATGCCCAAATAGTGGCCACAATAATGAAATGAAGGCACAAAAAGGCAAGACATGCATGCACATGCATTGGCCTATCAACTAGGCCCAATAGCACAATTCTCAAGAGTGCTCAGGGAATGACAAAAGTGGAAGTGCAACAACACTATATGCACTGAAATAAGGTATAAAATGATGCCAAATCACTCAAACAACACAAGCATGGCATGCTAGGGTCCTTAAAGCATTAAAGCTAGCAAAGAGGACTACAATGGGGCATACAATACATGGCACAAATGCATGAACCAGCCACAAATAGAGCTCAAATAGGTCAAATCCAAGACCAAAACATGCTGAGATAGGGGCTCAAAGGCCAAGGCATGCATGCATGCACACTAGGCCATAAGCAAGGCAACAATGCACAACCCTTAGAGGCACTCAAAGGGTGAAAGAAGTGGGAGCATGGCCATACTATATGCTCTGAAATTCCATGTTAAAGAATGCCAAATCATGCACATGTTACAAATGAAGCATGCTATAGTGCTCAAAACTTGAAGCTAGCAAGGCCAATTGCACTACAGCTATACAATACATGAAGCATATGGAAAATACAACCCAAAATAGTCCTAGAGCATGTCAAAATGATGCTAAAACATGTATGGAAGGAAACCAAAATAAGCTAGCATGGTGAGCATGAAGCATGAAATATGCAAGGCCAAAATGGAGGATTACACTACACCTACTAAGACCAAGCATGAGATGGCTTCACCAAAAAGAAATTAGAGTTATATCATGGCAAAATAACCCCAAAAACATACCGAAATGATAGCTCGCAAGCTTAGGCATGAAGGCATACACAATGACTCATGTTTAAGGCATAAAGCACAAACTCTCCAATGCATTGAAAGAGTGAAAGATGTGAGTGCATGGCAATACTACATGCACTGAAATCACATATGCATATGATGCCAAATCATGAAAATAGTCCAAGCAATGCATGCTAATGGACTCAATACGCAAAGCTAGTGAGCAAGATTGAACCATGGCTATACAAAACAATGCATGCATGGCCAAAACAACACAAATCAGAACTTAAGCATGCTAAAACATGAACAAAAGATTCTTAGAGTAGAGTCAAAAGCATGCTAGAATGATGGTCTAAAGCATGATACACATTAGGCTAGTGAATGGAAATGCATTACAAATGCAAGGAGCATGCATGGGGCTATCAAACCAACCCAAAATAGATCTAAGGCATGTTAAAACAACACCAAAAACCTACTAAGATGGACTCAAAACATGCTAGAAAGACATGCTACTTCATGAAGCACACAAAGATAGTTTGTAAGATTTACACTACAAGTGTATTAAGCATGCACGAAGTGACAAAACCAAATCAAAACAATGGTATGCCATGTCAAAATAACCCCAAATACATGCTAAGATGGAGCCAACATAAGCTTAACAAACATGCTCAAATATGAGGCAAATGAAGCAAGCATCCAAGAACACAAGGAGAGGGGATGACCCTCTCCTATTTAAGACCTCAAAACACAAGTTTTACCACTAAAAATCCACTGGATTTCAGTGGTTAAAAGGCCAAGAGAAAGTGATCTCAAGGGCCTAAAGTGATAGTGTAAAACATAGCCAAACAAGGCACAAGAGGGGGTAGACCACCCGCAACACAAAAAAGACCTTAAACAAACATTATAAGCATGCAAAATTAGAAATTTTTGTAGTAGAAAGTTAGGCCTAAAACAGCATTCAAGTAGGGCCAAAAGCTTAATCAAGAACAAGGGATTAAGAGGTTATAAGCTCACCCTTGTAGAACCACTTTAGAGCAACAACTCCAGCAACTTTTTTTGATCAAAACCAATCCAAAAACTCCAAAACCAACTTCAAGAAGCCTCAGCAACAAAATGATGGTGTTTAAGTGTGTGTTTGTGTGCAATAGTATGATGAAAATGCACTTTTAAGCACAAAACAAGAGAGGAATGGAGGATTATAGATATAGATTATATATATAGCTCTCAAGCAACTTTTCTGAACCTCAGGCATGAGGGGGGAGGTTCTCTTTTATAGAGAACCAAAGTTTAAGCTTGTTGAACAAGCTTAGGCCTTCAAGCCATCCCTCCATACACGTGTATGGAGGATGGTTTCTGTGCCCTCCAGCTGCTACAGCTGGCTCCAAAAGATCTCCAAAAAGGTGCTTGAAAGTTGCCGACCTCTTGAAGTGGTTAGCCAGCTACTTACAATGGTCGGCCGACCAGCTAAAGTGGTCGTCCAGGGAGGCAAGTGGTCGGCCATGGTGGAAAGGTGGTCTACACACTGAAAGAAAGCCAATGGTGCAGTGGCCGACCACTATTGGTGGTCCAAAGACCAAGAAAACCAGTTGGCCAACCAGAAAACTGGCTGGCAAGCAGGAAAAGTGGTCTCCAAGGGGAAGAACTGGTCTCCCACCCTTATTCCATCCTCCAAGCAAGGAAAACAAGGTTTGTGCCAAAAAAAAAACCAAAAAGGATGCAAGACAAGAGTCCGGGGGTCAAGGCGTGCAGCCGGAAGCCCCGAAAACTAGTCGACTGGCACCAAAAGGGGTCTACGAGAGAAAAGTAGTCTACGACTACAAAAAGTGGTCTCCCAGACCACAGTGTCCCTCTAGGCAAGGTCAACAAGGCATGGTTCGAGAACCAAGCCAAGAGAAAAATGTTAAATGGTCCCGAGACAAGGCGCCCAGCCGAAGGCTCAGAAAACTAGAAACTGGTCTCCAAGCAGGAAAAGTGGTCTACGACCACAAAAAGGTAGTCTACGGACCTCTTTCTCCTTCCAGGGAAGGAAAACAAAGTTTGGCGCACAAATCGAGCCAAAACACAAAGAGTTCAGAGGCCTGGAGGCAAGACACTCGGCCAAAAACTCTGGAAACTCGAAACGAGCACAACATGCACTATCATCGAGCGCTCAATCGATGACGTCAAAGTCTTAAGGTCGGTAAAAAAATGGGGTGTCCATAGGACTAGCCGGTTATTGCAGGAGATTTATCGAGAAGTTTTTCACTATTGCAACACCCATGACCATGTCGACTAGCAAGAATGTGAAGTTCATATGAACAGATGATTGTAAGAGAGCTTTCTAGGAGTTAAAGCAACGGTTGACTACAACATCGGGGTTAACTATACCATTACAAGGGAAAAATTTAGTAGTGTTTACTGATGTGAGTGGAACTGGGTTGGGATGTATGTTGATGCAGCATTAGAAGGTTGTATCTTATGCTTTCCGATAGTTAAAACCTCATGAGAGATGATACCCTACTCATGACTTAGAGTTGGCAGCAGTTGTTTTTGCGTTGAAAGTGTGGCGACACTACTTGTTTGGGGAGCGCTTTGAGTTGTACACAGATCACAAGAGCCTCAAATATATTTTTTCTCAAAAAGAGTTGAACATGAGGCAATAGAGATAGGTTGAATTCGTCAGTAGTTATGATTTCAAGATCCTTTACCACCTGAGGAAAGGAAATGTGGTCGCAGATGCACTTAGTCGACAACATGGGATTAATGCTTCTTTGATGATTCAGGAATGGAAGTCCTTGGAGTTAATTTTGATGCATGATATTCAACCAATAGAGAATGTTGAGAGGGCCTAAATTGGTAGTTTGACTGTGCAACCGACGTTACTAGGTAAAGTTCGTCAGGTGCAGAATTTAGATGGGTTTCTCATCAGTAAGCTTGATGACCTTGTGGTGGATTTGATCGATGATTGTCCTACTGATTGGTCTGTGGACTCAGATGGGGGATTGTGATTTCAGGGCAGGTTTTGTGTACCTAACAGTGTTGAATTGAAGAAAGAGATTATGGATGAGGTCCATAGGTCCCGATATACCATTCACCCTAGTGGGACTAAGATGTATCATGACTTGCAGAGGACGTTTTGGTGGGAAGGTATGAAGAAGGACGTAGGAGAGTTTGTTTCTCGATGTTATGTGTGCCAACAGGTTAAGACAGAACACCAACGACCGTTTGGACTTTTGCAGCCTCTTGAGATCCCTACTTGGAAATGAGAGTACATCTCTATGGATTTCGTGGATGGATTGCCACGGTCTAAGCGAGGCAATGAATCTATTTGGGTGATAGTGGATCGACTCACCAATTCTGCTCATCTTATTCCAATTAGTGTTCACCGAACTGCGGATAAACTGGCTACGTTGTATATTCGGGAGGTGGTGCGACTTCATGGCGCACTAGTTTCTATAGTTTCGGATCGTGATCCGTTGTTTGTGGCAGAGTTTTGGGAGAGCTTTCAGCATGCTTTGGGTGCTAGGTTAGACTTGAGCACGGCTTATCGTCCTCAGAAAAATGGGCAAACTGAGCGGGTAAATCAGATCTTGGAGGATATGTTGAGAGCTTGTGTCCTTGATCTTGGTGGTAGTTGGGAAGAACACTTGCCATTGGTGGAGTTTTCTTATAATAATAGCTATCACTCCAGTATCGAGATGGCACCTTTTGAGGCTTTGTATGGGAGGCCATGTCGATCACCTGCTTGTTCGATGGATGTAGAAGATGCGTCGTTATTAGGACCAGAGTTGGTAAGAGAGACCACGAAGAAGGTGAACATTATTCGGGAACGTATTAAGACTGCACAGAGTCATCAAAAGAGTTACGCTAACAGGAAACGTAAGGGGGTTGAGTTGAATGTTGGAGATTTTGTGTTTTTAAAGGTCTCGCCGATGAAGGGTATCATGCTGTTCGGAAAGAATGGAAAGTTGGCACCTAGATTTATGGGACCATACGAGATCACTGAAAGGATTGGTAATGTGGCTTGCAAATTAGCTCTACCACCTGCTTTAGCTATGATTCACAATGTGTTCCATGTATCATTATTGCAGAAGTGTGTGCAAGACCCTTCCCAGGTAGTATCACCAGAGGTGTTGGAGATTAGTGACGATCTAACGTATGTGGTGCGACCGGTTACTATTCTAGACAAGGATGTAAAGCAGTTGCAGCGCCAGAAAGTGAACTTAGTGAAAGTGCAATGGAGTGAGGATGAGAATGATATCACTGGGGAATTGGAAGAGAAAGTTCGGCATATGCACCCAGAGCTTTTCGTTTAGTACTCTCTCCTATCAGATCACAGGACGAGATTCTTTTGAGGTGTGTATATTATAGCGATCCTGATTTTTCGTAAGTCTTTATTTATTTATTATTACTTGATTTTATTTTTGACTTTATTAATTGCGTAGTTATACAAGAATTTAATGTGGTGTTTAATTAATTTAATGTGTTATTAATTATATATAATTAATTTGAATATTTATAGATATTTATATTATATATATAAGGGTGTTATGTATATATTGAGTTTATATAGGATATTTATATTTATATATGTTATATTTGTGATTTATTTGTATAATATAATATAATAGGAAATTAGGTTATTATATATATAATATAATATAAGTAGTCAACTAGGTTTAGAAGTTAAGAGGAAAACAAAGAGAAAAAGAAAAGAAAAGAGAGAAACAGAGCAGCCAAGGGAGGGGCCGAGAGATAGAGAGAGAGCACGAGAGAGGGCTTGTGTGAGTGCATCAGAGAAAGAGAGTGAAAAGAGTGGTGAGGTAAGGAGAAAAAAGAAGAAGAAAAGATTAGGGTTTTATTTTGGTGGCTCTATTAATTCTCCAAGTTATCCTTTGATCTTTAAAAAAAAAAAAATATTGTGAATACAAAACTCACTTCCCTTGATTAATGTTTCATTCGTTGGTTTTATTTATTTATTTATATTTATTTGATGTTAGTTTGATTTTGTATTTACATAAAGATGATATATTGATTTTAATTATTTTGATTAGTTGTGTATGCAAGGTTTAGGGTTTTTAGATGATTGATTGATTTTAATTATCTTGATCAGTTGTGTATGTAAGTTTTAGGGTTTTTAGATGATTGATTGATTTTAATTATTTTGATTAGTTGTGTATGCAAGGTTTAGGGTTTTTATATGCATTTATTTTATGGTTGTAATTACATTCATGGTTATATGAAATTAAAATAAATTAGGAACCCATAGATATATTCCTTACACTCCACCATGACTCCATGGATTGTTGTTTTATTTGAGTGTTGGTGAGAAAGAGTGTATAAAAAAAAGTGAGGATTATGAGATTTATTTGAATGCCTTAGGCTTGGCATTATTATGTTTGTTTTCACGAGTGAGATGTTTTGTATATGTAAATTGTTGCCTCGTTCTCATGAATAGACGAGTGCTTTGATTTACGCGCGTATGTATATGCTAACCATCCGGGGAGTGGATCAAACTCGAGACGATGTCCCCGTGCAAGTTTGGCTTCGGAGCGGTGTTAGGTATACGTGAGACACATGGGATATATGTGTAGGGCGGAAGTGGAGGGCCGAAGTGGTGGAGTTAAGGTACAAAGAATTAAATATAGTTTATTGTTATAGTGTGAAATGTATTGATTTATACATCTTGAAAAATAGTAACTATAGACCGCCCGAAACTCACTATGCGCGCTTCCCTTTCGGAGAGGGTGCAAATTGTAGTTCTAGCTACTACAGTTCGGACTCCTATCACGGTTCTGAATCTAATCTCACAAAGTGTAAGATTGATAAATCACCAAAGAATCCAAATTCGGCAATTGGTTTTGAAAAATCGATTTTGAATCAAAAAGTGCCAAACATGGACTACTTTGCCAGATTTTAGAGTCGCCCCCTAAATATTTTGTTTTGGTAAATTTAGGACACCTTGACTCATGCCAAAGGCCACATGTCCGTCATCGCCAAAGTTGCCTCGGCTCGGGAACTTGGGTACGAGAGGGGAAGGTCCTGAAATGAAAACCCCCGCTCGCCCGATCAAAGATTGGCCTCTACTAACATGATATGTTGTTTTTGAAAACACATGTGTTCTTATTCTGACTTATTAGCTAATTTACTATGTGAGGCGCACAACAAACAATTATAGACTAAATCACTCAATTTGGAACAAAACATCTCATGTTTGTTTTTTCGAAAATGGTTTGAAAGTGCTACTCACAAGTACGCTAAAACGCGGATTTGGCACCCTCAAGTGGGCTTAGAAAGCATGATTTGCCACTTCAAGTGGGCTTAAAACGCACATTTTGATGAATTGTTCCAATTCAAGTAATGAAGCCTTCATCCATCGGCATTCATGCAATTAATCAATTAAGCAATTAGCCTCATGCCAAGCATGCTATCATGGCAGTCACTTACACACATGCAAGGATGCTAAAGCATAAACACTCACAGTGTACTCCGAGCCAAAACAAAAGCTAGTTAGTAATCATGCATGATCCTAGCTATGTCAACAATGCCTAATGCAACACATGCAAAAATGCAACTAAAATAGGCTCGGCTATCTAAGATGGCATATGAATGCTACACTTGATACATGTATTCAAATAGGAATTGAAATACAATGCAGTTTGAATAATGCGCCGAGCCCGGTGCATGCAATTCAAATGAATGATGCACACATGCAAAGCATAAGTATGCTAATTGAAATATGCTCCAAAACTAACCATCGAAAGCGGATAAGTTAAAAGGAGAAAGAAGTGGGGTTGGAAGACATGCATCACACACACGCACACTTATTATAAAATTGTGCCCTCTTGACGGAGGGTCCGAATGAATAAGCTAAGCTAATCTAAGCTAAGCTAAGCAATTAATCTAATTAATCTAATTAGACTAATTATTAAACAACCAAATTCAATAGCTAGCTACAACTAATTATTACATCACTTTAACTAATTAACAAATTAATTAAGTTACAAAAAACAAATGCTAACTAACAAGTAAACATTTAAACGAAGCTGCTCCAGCTCTGTTTGAAGAAGAAAAGGATGCATGCTCGCACTCGGTTTCTCACCTCGAAACACCTTCCGGTTTGCTCTTTCAGAGACTCTGTTTGCAGGGTGTCCTCAAGAACTTGCTGCTGAAACTTACCAAATCAAGGCTGGGGAATGCACCAGTGGCCTGCCGGCCATGAGGAGATGCTGCCGGCCACTTACCGGCCAAAGATGTGAACTGCCGGCCAATGATGAAGCAATGCCGGCCATCTGCAAGGCACTGCCGGCCACTGGTGTGCTGTGACACCAAACTGCAACAAAGCATAGGATAGAGAAAAGGGAGGGTCTCCCAAGGGTATGTACGTATACCACTCTTTATCACCTCGAAACATCAAGGGAGGGGTACCATTGGATCCAAGACCACCAATCAAGCATTTGGAATGCATGAGGGCCAAAGGTCCAATTTTGTACACATTCAATAAATGCAATGCAAACAAGACTCTAAAATCCATTACCTCATCATAGATGGTCAAAGGCAATGGAGACCAAGGGGATTGGCTCACTTTCATCACTTTGGGTATGAAGTGGGCTAATCCGCCTTGTGTTCAACATAACGTCTGGTTGAACACAATGCAATACAAGCAACATGCTATGCAAAACATGTTAAACAAATAACATGCTAATCTTGGCATGTTACAAGACTCTATCATGCAAGCTCAATGCATGCAAGACATGTTAAGGGGGCCAAGAGCATTAAAACAAGTGAAGGACACAACACTACAACCATGCAATACAATGCTCAATGGACTAAACTAGCCCTAAATAGACCTCATGCATACCAAAACAGTGGCAAAAATGAGCTGAAATGATAACATGAAAAGTAAGAAAATGCATGCTCATGCATTGACCCATAAACGAGGCATAAGGCTCAACTCTTAAAAGCACTTAAAGAGTGATAAACATGAGAATATGACACATGTATATGCTTTGAAATGACATGCTAAATGATGTTATATCATGCAAATAGCTCAAAGAAAGCATGTCAAGAGGCTTGAAACACAAAGCTAGTCAAGGGCTTTACACTACAACCATACTAAGTAATGCTCAAATGGCCTCAACCATTCAAAATAGACCTAAGGCAGGTCAAAGTAGTAGTAAAAACATGCTAGACTCGCAGCATAGATGGCAAGAAAGATATGCTCATGTATTAGCTCACAAACAAGGCATAATGGTACAACTCTTAAACACAATTAAAGAGTGAAAAACATGAGAGTATGGCAAAGATATAAGCTCTGAAACACCATGCCAAATGATGCCAAGGCATGCAAACATCACAAGTATAGCATGGTAGTGGCCTCAAAACTCAAGACTAGTGAAGCCATTTACACTATAGCTATACAAAGATAAGCATGCATGACCAAAACCACTCAAAACGGACCTTAAGCATGTTAAATCAGTGGCAAAAATGTGTTGGAGCAAAGCTAACACATGCTAGAATGATGAACAAAAGCATGAAGCATGTTAGGCCAACAAGCATGATTGCACTACAAGTACCAAAAGCATGCAAGAGATGACCAAATCAGTCAAAAAAAGAGTTATGGCATGGAAAATAATGGCTAAAAACATGCTGAAATGGAGCCAATTCATGGCACAAAGACATGCTACTTGGCAAGGCTACAAGTAGGATTACACTACAAGTACAAGAAGCATGCAAGAGGTGACCAAACCAGCCCAAAATAGAGTTATAGCGGGTCTAAAAAGTCACAAAAGAGTGCTTGAACAATGCCACAAACAAGTAGAAACACATGCTCATTTGGTGGGCCAACAAGGCAAGGAAGCAAGACAAGAGGAGGAGGGGACTACCCCCTCCCATTTTGGCCCTCAAAATCACCTTTCCACCACTGAAATTCCTCTGGAATTCAGTGGTTAAAGGGCCAAAAAGAGATGGTTTGAAATGCTTTGAAAGATAGCTCAAAAGGCTTTACAAGCCAAGGAGCAAAAGGGAGAGAGAACCCCCTAGCCAAACAAGGCTTAAACCATCATTTTTAGGACTGAAAAACAGAGTTTTCTTCACTTCAAAACCAAGCCAAAAACAGTTTGCAAAGGTAGTAAAACAAGCATGCAAAACAAAACTTGAAAGGGACAAGTTCTTACCCTTGAAGCACAACAACAAAACAGCAAGATTTCTGAGTTAAAACAAAGCTTTAGACCTCAAATAGGACCTCCAAGGACCTCATCTCTAAGATGAAGGTATTTGGTCAAGAGGTTGTATGCAAATATCTAGAGATTTCCCACTTTCAAGCCTAAAATAGGGAGAGAGAGGGAGTTCTAGAGAGAGAGGCTTCCAAGCCTTTGCCAAATTGTTCTAAAATGTTCTAACCCCGTGAATATGAGATATAAGGCTCTCATATATAGCAAAATATCAATTTTGGTCAAAAAAATCAAGCCAAAGACAACTGGAACAGCTGCACAACAAATATCTGTCCAAAACTGCTTTCTGCCATCTGTGGCCGGCACCTGTACCACTGTTGGCTGACAGAACACTCCCTTGGATGGCAGGGGGCCGACATTGTCCATTCATGGCCGGCACATGGCCCAAAAATCCCATTCATGGTCATAAACTTCCACCTCTGGTTGGACAGAAAAATCTGCTTTTTGTGGTAGACTTCAACCGGAGATATCTCCTTCATATGGACTCATTTGCAGGTCATTATTGAGCCTAATTGTAGCCCTGGAAGTCTTCTTTCCAATGGTGAAAACCTCACCCCAAAATTCCAACTGTGAAAGAAGTTATGATCCTTTGAGTGAAGACTGTTCAGTTTTGATCCTGCCGGGATTCATGCCCAACTACTTCTCCAACTTGTTTTCTTCTCTCCTCTCCTCTTTTCTTCAACTCCAAACCCCTAAACAAGGTGTTTTGAAAGATTTTTCAGAATAGTTCATCTCTCCTTCATTCATTTCCACTTTGTCCTTGCTCAGATTACCAAAAAGTGCGACATTTAACAAAATGCGAGCGTCGGAACATCGTAGGAACTTATTTTCAAAAATGTTTTGAAAGAGAGGGTTTTAAGGTCTAAAAACCATTAAAAATAGTTTTGGCCCAAAAAGGGGTGTGAATTTGGGATTTGACTCTCTCATTGCCGAAGAAATCGAACCCTTTTCACTGCACATCTTCATCACCGAGTAAACCATCAGTAGCGCCCAAGTCTTAAGGGCGGTCAAAAATGGGCTGTCTACAGTAATCGACCTTGATAAATTATGAAATTTGAGCAGAAACATGTATACGTGATTCTAGATAACTTTTGTGTTTTAACTTTTTATTAAAAAGATCCATTAGAACTTACAATCGGATGATTTTAGTTATAGTAGTTTTGATTCATTTTAGCAATGCAGACTTTAGAGGCTGTTTTAACCCACGAAACGAGCTCATTTTTATTGGTTTTGCTCAAAAATGAAGTAAAACATTATTCTGAACACTTTTTGTGTTTTGAACTTTTTTGAAAAAATTCATCTTACAGTAGTTTCCTTTGTTTTCTGTTCCAGATTTTTTGATCGAATTTCATTTAGGATTTTCTATTAAGTGTTTCTCTCAACCTGTTCAGTTTCTACTAATTTTGTCCGCAGTACCTTTTAGGAAATTCGATTCTATACAACTTTTATTTTTTAAGTTTTAGTCAATTCAAATTATTTAAGCATGAAACGGTGTATTTTTATGCTTCTTCAGCAAGTTACTTATGATTAAATTATACTAACTTTATTTTCTTTGCAGGATGGTGGGTCTTACTAATTGTTTTTATGCAGAGCTGACCCACCATATTTCTATTTCTATTTTGTTTATTTTATACTCAATTTATATTTCATTGTGCACGGGCAAAAAACTAAATGCCACCGTATCTCGGGAAACTACTCATTCGTCTTGGTGCGGTTGGAACTACTTGTCTTGTCCCATAACAAGAATTAAATGTATTTTTGTTTGTGTCTGGTGGACACATGGGTGTTAAATCTTGTACTCATACTAGTATACATGTATACTGACTCGTTTTGTCTCTTGGCAACTCGGGTGCGTTTTGTTTGAGCACAGCTGATCTTCCTTTGTAGGATTAGTTGGGACTATGGTGATGATAAGAAATAACCATGATCGTAGGACACGTCTCTTGGATTTCTTTATTTTTCTTGAGCTTAGAGTTGATATTAGTTTATGTATTTATTATTTTTTTTTTTATGATTTTAGTATTGGGATAATTTGGCATAGTTTGTAACTGTACATTATTTAAGTTATTTTAACTGTGTATTGTTACTTTAATGTTGGAGGTATTGGTTAGTTATGAAATTATGGTGAATGGATTGGTTGGCATTTAGTTTTTTTGTTTCACCCCTAGGATTTGGATGATGGAATATTAATTGGGGTTTAGTTCTAATTTAACATTTAATTGTCCAAATTTTGGGGCGTGACATGAACCAACAGTAGAAGACTGGAAGAAGAAAGATAAGGAAATGAGAGAGAGAATCAATACAAAGAAGATGAGAAAGAAGTATGAGCTGGTTTATAGGCCAATCCATGGGACCTTGAAAGAAGGCTTTGTCCACCAAGGAGAAGACTTCATTTTCTGTGATTTTCTTGAGTCCTGGATTGCTCAAGTGGAAAGGAAGAGATACCCTGGGTTTGAGATCTTCTTTGATCATCAGCTCTCCGACAGTGACGAAGAGTGGGTAAATCCTAGTATTGACATCGGACAAGACAGAAAAGTCAGCTCAGAAAGCACCACAGAGGAAGTCTTGGGTCTAACATTGGCTGATTTACTGACAAAGTCGTATACTAGCGCTGAACCGATGAATTTGAAGGATATGGCCATTGCCGTGATCGGAGAAGAGGTACCTGCTGACTGCTCAAGCTTCAATATGGATCTAGTGAATGGCTCACAAATAAATTAGCATTTTGAAAAGAGTTGTATTGACAGTTCTAAATCGGCTGTTGAGTCTGAGTCCGATGGGCCTGTGGGGTTGGAGTCAGATTCAGGTTTATCTAAGCTGTCTGAGGCTTCTTTTTCTTTCTCTTTTGAGTCTGTTGCAACTTATGAGCTCGAGGCTTTGAATGAAGATTTTGTGATTTTTGCTTACTTTTATGTGCCTTTAGTTCATAACATTGACCAAAATTTTCAAAATCTTAATAAAAACGAAGAGGAAGTAATTTCTCGGGCTTTGAAAAATTTAATCAACTGGGAGGAAGAAAAGCATACTAAGCCATTAGTGGATGAAATTGTTTCTGTAAACGTGGGTACTGAGAGAGTTCCTCGCTTGATCCAGATTGGTTCTGCATTGTCTTCGAAGGAACGTGAACAATTAGTTACTTAATTAAAAGAATTCAAAGATGTTTTTGCGTGGTCTTACAAAGACATGCCAAGAATTGACCCTGAGATTGTACATCATAGGACCCCTCTTGACCTTGAGGCTTAACTTGTCAAATAGAAGCTTCGCAGAATTCATCCAAATTGGGCCTTGAAAATTAAAGAAGAGGTTACCAAGCAAATCAATATTGGCTTTTTACTCATATCAGAATATCCTACTTGGTTAGCCAATATTGTGCTAGTTCTGAAAAAAGATGGCAGAATCTGAGTTCGAAGGATGATTTCCCATTGCAACATATTGACGAATTGGTAAACTTCACTACAGGGCATGCCTTACTATCATTCATGGATGGTTTTTCAGGGTATAACTAGATCCTTATGGCTCTAGAGGATAGGGAAAAAACTGCATTTACCACACCATGGGGGACCTACTACTATAGGGTTATGCCATTCGGTTTAAAGAATGTCGGGGCCACTTATTAGAGAATCGTTACCACTCTTTTGCATGATATGATACACAAGGAAGTTGAGGTATATGTAGATGACATGATTGTCAAGTCCAAAGAATGGGAAAGCCATTACACCTCATTGAAGAAATTCTTTGAGAGAATTAGGGAATACAAGCTAAGACTGAATCCACAAAAATGCACCTTTGGGGTAACTACAGGCAAGATGTTAGGATTTCTAGTCACATAGCGAGGAATCGAAGTTAATCCATCTAAAATTAAGGCCATCTTAGAAATGCCACCACCAATGACTGAAAAGGAGGTACGGGGTTTTCTGGAAAAGGTGCAATTCATAAGGAGGTTTATTTCAAAGCTAACCTTGACTTGTGAACCACTGTTTGGTCTTTTAAAAAAGGGAAGAAGTTCCAGTGGGATAATCGATGTCAATTTGCATTCGAGCAAGTCAAGCAGTATTTGCGGAATCCACATGTGTTCTCACCGCTTGAGCTAGGGAACCCGTTAATCCTATACTTATCAGTGACCGAATCAACTATGGGATGTATGCTTGCACAAGAGTCGGATGAGAAAGTGGAGAAGGCCATCTACTACTTAAGTAAAAAGATGTTTGAATATGAGACCTGCAATACCCCTTTGGGAAAAGCTTGTTTAGCTTTGGTATGGGCCACCAAGAAGTTGAGACACTACCCTTTAGCTCACTCGATAATTCTGGTTTCAAGATTAGACCCAATCAAATATCTCTTTGAGAAACTAACACTTATTGGTAGGCTAGCTCATTGGTTGCTTTCGCTTTCCAAATTTGACCTTAAGTATGTCACTCACAAATCTGTCAAAGGAAGGGCCATAGAAGAATTTTTGGCTGATCACCCAATTGAAGAAGGAGAAGATGTGGAGTACTCATTCCCAGATGAAGAGGTCATGCAGATGGAAGAAGACACTTGGAAGTTGTACTTTGATGGAGCGTCCAATCAATTTTGGCTATGGGATAAGCGTGTTAATCATAGTGCCGGATGATTCCCATATCCCTTTAGCTTTCAAACTCTGATTCAGGGTATCCAACAACCAAGCAAAGTATGAGGCGTGCATTGCTGGAATGGAAGCAACCTTGGAACTAGAGGCAATAAGGTTAGGTGTGATTGGGGACTCGAACTTGTTTGTCTATCAAACCAACGAAGATTGGAAAGTTAAAGAAGAAAAAATGAAAGTCTATTATCAGACCATGGACATGTTGATCCCGAGGTTTGAAAAACTGACTTTTACACACCTAATAAGAGAGAACAACCGATTTGCTGATGCGTTGGCAACCTTGGCATCAATGATAGATATATCGATTAGGGTCAAGATGTGTCCGATCCTTATAGAACAAAGGTACTCCCCTACGTATGAAATGATAGCCGCAACAGGAGAAGTTCAAGATGAAAACCCTTGGTACTTTGATATTTGGAATTTTCTGGAAAGTGGCACATACCCACAAAGGGCAAACGCCAAAGGCAAAAGGGGGATACGACGTATGGCCACTCAGTTCATCATTTGTGAAGATAAGCTATACAAGAGAGGGCATCTGGCAATGCACAAGTTGTGTGTAGAGGAAAAAAAGGCAAAGCGTGTCATGGAAGCCATCTATGGAGGAGAGTATGGAGCCCATATAAACGGTATAATGCTAGCCAGAAAAATCCTTAGATAAGGATACTACTGGTTAACCATGGAGAGTGATTGTATCAACTTTGTTAGGCAATGCCACAAATGTCAAATCCACGCCAATCGCATGAACATCCCGCCATCCAAACTCTACAACATGACTTCACCTTGGCCTTTCTCAGTTTGGGGCATAGATGTTATCGAGGCAATCGCATCGAAGGGTTCAAATGGGCATCAATTCATCTTATCAAGAACAACATCATCAGTAGATATGGGGTACCAAACAAAATAGTTTCAGATAATGGCTCACACTTCAGAGGATAAGTGGTAATTCTACTTGAAAAATATAATGTGGCTTTTCACAAGTCATCAATATACAGGCCACAAACCAATGGATCTATTGAAGCTGCAAACAAGAACATCAAAACCATTTTGTGTAAGACGGTGGAAACCTATAGAGATTGGCTAGACAGACTGGCTTTTCACTTTGGGGATATAGGACATCAATCCGAATGTCTACAAGGGCAACCACTTACTCTTTGGTATATGGAATAGAGGTTGTTTTGCCGATTGAGTTGGAAGTGCCTTCATTGAGGATTATGGGTGAATGTTAGATAGCAGAAGCTGATTGGCAATAGAACGGATTTAAGGAACTAATGCTATTTGATGAGCGAAGATTGAAGGCGTTATACCACATTTAGGGGTATCAACGCAAGATTGTGAGGGCATTCAACAAAAAGGTCAGATCTAGGAATTTGAGGGAAGGAGACTTAGTATTGAAGGACAATCGAGCTCCTATCCATGACCCTAGGAGTAAGTTCAAACCTAATTGGACGGGTCCCTACATCATCAAGTCAATTTGGTCAAGAGGAGCAGTCATTCTCATGGATTTAGATGGTTTAGAATTTTCACAACCAATCAACATGGACAAGTTGAAGAAGTACTATCCTTGAGAGGCTCGGTGGGCCAAAAACCTGAAAGGGCGACCTAAGCAAAAGTTAGAGCAAATATATATATATATAGAAAATAAAAAAAAAAATGACAAAAAATGAAAAAAAATAGTAAAATAAAAAAATGAAAAGCTCGCAAGGTTGAAAACTAGAAAGGGCAACTTTGGCAAAAGTTAAAGCACAAAAAAAGAGTGTCAATACCCAAGTGAACCTTAACCGGAACTATGTATGGCCTTATTTCTATCTTTAGGATACGTAGGCAGCTTCATCTTGAAGTTCGACCCTAATCATTTTTTAACTCACTCATCTTGTCCATGTTTGATTATCGTATCTTTATTGGACTCAGCTATCCATATTTGATTGGCTTGTCCCCATTTGATTCAATTGTCCTATTTCTCTTTCATGACGAGTTCAGTTGCAAGAAAAATTCAATTGAATGTCTCAAGGGTTGATTTCATGTTGGTCTGGTAGTGGCCATTGGCGAAAATAGATTTTGAGGACTTTTAATGAAGTTGACTGATTTTCTCAAAAAAATTATTCCATTTTTGCAAAAATCAGACCATTCTTTGGACCAAAAAGAGAATTTTCAGTGCTCATAATTTGGCTCATATGATTTCAAGACAGAAAATGGAACAAGTGTGCTAATTTACCTTTCATGTTGATCAAAATCGTTTAGAGGGGCAAAGTGATGAATTAGGGGCACAGTCGAGTCAAGTTTTTTGTTCTTTACCTGCACTTTAAGTTCTCATCACCTTAATCAAGCAATCACTGAAAAATGCACAGTAGTTGTCGTTGGCGATGCTTTTCCGTCGGGCAGTCGACTGGTGTTGCTCTGTTTTGCGTTCATTTAACTTCGACAAGCGCAAAGGGGTGTGTTTTGGGATGGTTTTGCTTCATTATCATTTTATTAAGTTTTGTTTTGTGTTTTGGTCAGTGATAGGTGTAGACCGCCCCAACTCCGTTCCGCGCGCGAGGGCGCGGATTGTAGTTCTTAGCTACTACAGTTCGGACTCCTGTCACGGTTCTGAATCTAATCTCACAAAGTGCAATGTAAGACTGATAAATCTCCAAAGAGTCTCAATCCAACAATTGGTTTTGAAAAATCAATTTTGAATCAAAAGCGCCAAACATGGACCGCCTTGCCAGATTTCAGAGTCGCCACCTAAATGTTTTGTTTTTGGGAAATTTAGGAAATCCTGACTCGTGCCAAAGGCCACGTGTCCGTCATCACCAAAGTTGCCTCAGCTCGGTAACTTGGGCACGAGAGGGGAAGGTCCTGAAATGAGCACCCCTGCTCGCCCGATCAAAGATCAGCCTCCACTAACATGATATGTTGTTTTTATAAACACATGTGTTCTTATTCTGGTTATTAACTAACATTACTACGTGATGCGCACAACACACAAGTATAGACTAAATCACTCAATTTGGAACAAAACATCTCATGTTTATTTTTCGAAAATGGTTTGAAGTTGCTACTCACAAGTAGGCTAAGACGCGGATTTGCCACCCTCAAGTGGGCTTTAAAACATGATGATTTGCCACCTCAAGTGGGCTTAAAACTCACATTTGATGAATTGTTCCAATTCAAGGAATAAACCCTTCATCTACAGGCATTCATGCAGTTATATCATTTAAGAAAATAGCTTCATGGCAACACTTACACACATGTAAGATGCTAAAGCGTAAACACTCACAGTGTACTCCGAGCCAAAACAAAAGCTAGTTAGTAATCATGCATGATCCTAGCTATGTTAAGATGCCTAATGCAACACATGCAAGAATGCAACTAAATTGGCTCGGCTATCTAAGATGGCATATGAATGCAACATTTGATAATCATGTATTCCGATAGGTATTGAAATACAATGCAGTTTGAATGATGCGCCAAGCCCGATGCATGCAAGACAATAAATGATGCACGCATGCAAAGCATAAGTATGCTAATTGAAACATGCCCTAAACTAACCATCGAAAGCTGATAAGTAAAAGGGAGAAAGAAATGGGGTTGGAAGACATGCATCACACACACGCACACTTATTACAACATTTGTGCCCTCTCAACGGAGGGTCCGAAAGAATAAACTAAGCTATCTACGCTAATCTAAGCTAATTAGTTACAAACCGAATTAATTAAACACATTAACTAATCAATTACAACAATGACTAAGCTAACTTAGCTAAGCAAAACAGTTAGAAGGCCTCGGGACTAGGGATGCATGCATGCTCGATCGCCTCGCTCGGAAATCCACCGCCTTGCCTCAAGATGCCTCTGTTTGCACAATTCTGTACTTCTGAAAATTGTGTCAACTTCTAGAATGCTTTTAACCCACCTTAGGAACATGTTGAGGGATGGTCGGCCAAAGTTGATGGCCATCGGCCACTTTTGATTGCCGATTGATAGCATTGGTGGCCGGTCGGCAGATTTTATGGTTGGTCGGCCACTGCTTCCTGCAATTTCTCCTTTTGCTGTAACAGAGCACGAATAGAGGCATGGCAGTGTATTTGCAAGGGAATGTGTATGCAGCCACACTCCTTATCATGTCTCAAGCTCAAAAAAGTGTAGTGCTTGGCTCTTAAGCCACCAATCACGCATTTCGATGCATGGTGGCCAAAGTGTCAAACTTGCACAATGTTGATGAATGCACAAATAACACATAGGACTCGAGAGGCCTCCACCCTATCATGTACAATCAAGGGGGACGGCGACAAAGAAATGAGGCGCGTTTCATCACTTCAAGTATGAAACGCCCCTCGTTTCTCGTATTTGGATCAACATCCGATCCAAACACAATGCAATGTAACACGCATGCAAACAACATGCTATGCAAACACCATGCTAATGTTGACATGTTAAGGTGGTATGCACAAGGCTCTAACATGCAAACACTCACGCACAACATACTAGAACACTTAGGCATTAAACATTAGTGAAGGATACAACACTAGGACCATGCAACACAATGCTCAATGGACTAAACCAACACCAAACAGACCTCATGCATGCCAAAACAGTGGCCAAAATGATCTGAAATGATAGCATGAATGGCAAGAGAATGATGCTCATCCATTGGCTCACACACAAGGCATAAAGGTGCAACTCTCAAGAGCACCTAAAGAGTGAAAAACATGGAAATGTGGCAACACTATGTACTCTGAAATAACATTCCAAATGATGCCATATCATGCACATATCACAAATAAAGCATGCTAGGAGGCTCAAAGCTTAAGGCTAGCAAAGGTACTTTCACCATAGCCATATCAAGCAAGCCCCAAAGGGCCGAGATGATTCAAAAAAGTCCTAGAACATGACAAAATAAGGCCAAAAACATGTTTGAACATATCCAACATATGCTAGAATAAAAGGCCAAAACACCAAATAAGCTAGGCCAATGAGCATGATTTACACTACAAGTGTAAGAAGCAAATGAGGGATGGTCTAACCAACCAAAAATAGAGTTATATCATGGCAAAATAAGACCAAAAACACACTGAGATGGTAGCCCAAAAAGCTTAGGCAAGCATGCATGCCAATTGGCTCATGATTAAGGCATAATGCATAACCCTCCAAAAGCATTGAAAGAGTGAAGCATGGGAGAATATGACAGTGAAACATACTCTAAAATCATGTTAGAAATTAGGCCAAAACATGCAAAAAAACTCAAGTAAGCCATGCTAGAGATTATGAAACTCAAAGCTAGTGAGCAAGATTGCACTAAGGCTATACAAAGCAAGGCATGCATGACCAAAACCACTTAAAACATAGCTTAAGCATGGCAAAACATGAGTAAAAGGTTGGTGGAGTGGAGCCAAAAAAATGTTAAAATAGTGGTCCAAAGCATGATGCATGTTAAGGCTATAGGGAGGATTGCACTACAAGGGTATGAAGCATGCAAGAGGCAATCAAACCGACCAAAAACAGAGCTAAAGCATGCTAAAATAACACCAAAAACATGCTGAGATAGGACCAAAATAGGCTAGCATGATGGATCAAAGCATTAAGTACACAAGGCTAGATGGCAAGATTACACTACAAGTGTAGAAAGCATGCATAGGGTGACTTAACCAAGCCAAAACAGAGTTATGCCACGCTGAAATAGGGCCAAAAATAGGCTGAGAACAAGCCAACATATGCTAGAAACACATGCTCAATAATAAGGCCAACAAGGCAAGAAAACAAGACAAGAGGATAGGGGGCCACCCCCTCTAATTTTGGACCTCAAAATCACATTTTTACCACTGAAAATCCACTGAATTTCAGTGGCTAAAAGGCCAAATAAAGATTACCTCAAAGGCCTTAAGAGATGGCTCAAGGCAAGGCCAAACAATCCACCAAATGGGGTAAACCACCTCTAACACCAAAGAGGTCTCAAACAAACACTTTAAGCACTTAAAAACAAAAGTTTTTGTAGTTGCAAGTTAGGCCTAAAACATCATGCAAATAGGGCCAAATAAACAATATAAACAAAGCTTTAAAGAGGATGAAGACTCACCCTTGAAGAACCACTTCAAAGCAGCAACTTCAAAGGCAAAATCCAAACTTTTGAGCTTCAAACAAACCTCCAAGAACCTTAGCCCAAGAGTGAAGGTGTTTCGCTAGGTGTTTGTGTGCAAAAGTGTGAAGAAATGGCACTTTTGAGCACAAAATGGAACAAATATAGAGAGAGAGGGAGCAATATAGAGATAGAAGGATATGTATAGCCCTTAGCTAATTTTTCAGAACCTCTGAAAGGGGAGAGGAGCCTCCCCTCTTATAGAAATCCAAGTCTCAAGCTTGTTGGACAAGCTAGAAACTTGTTACAATCCCCCCCGTACACGTGTATAGAGGATGCATTCTATGCTCACCAGCTAGCACAGCTGGCAAAAAAATATCTGCAAAAGCAAAGAGAAGGGCCTCAGCCAAAAAACATGGCCGACAGGCCAAAACTTATGGCCGATGGAAAGAGGGCATGGCCGATGGGCACAGGGCATGGCCGATGGGTAGTAGGGCTGGCTAGCATGCCACCCCCTTTCCTTAGAAACAAAGCCACAAGCTCTTAGTCCACAACCAAGCACAAAACAAACAAATTGAGAGGTTCCAAGGCAAGGCGGACAGCCGAGACCTTCAGGAACTCAAAATGAACACGAGCATGGATAATCATCGAGTGTTCAAACAATGACGTCCAAGTCTTGAGGACGGTCAAAAATGGGGTGTCTACAATAGGCTCAATATTTAGATCAGAATTCACTAAAATGCAGCCATTTTCAAGTTCAAAATTCAAAACAAAATGATTTTTATGCTTAGTGTTGTGTCATTCATGCCATCTAAATTTGCAGAACAAACTCGTTTTGTTAATGCCAGAGATCAATGCCGATCAAAGTTGTACAAAAGAGAGTAAAAAAAAAACAAAAACAAAAACCAAAAAAAAAAAAACGAAAAAGAAAAACAAATGAGGTAACGATAGCAGTCCGGCGGCAGAGATTACAAAGACAGCTTCGTCACTTAACTCTATCGTCAATTGTCTCTCTTCATCTTCACTCCTTCGAGGCTCTTGAAGACTCTGCCTTAGCCTTGGCAGAGCTTCCAAAAGAAATTACTCCTCGCCGGCTATCAAATTGGTTATGCGAAGGAACTCCGAATCGAGCTGCAGAAGTGGCTTGTCGTTTCAGTTCTTTGTTCTTCTTTTTCAGTGCACTAATTTCTACTCAAGAGTCCTTGTACATATGCTGGAGTAGGAAGAGTTGTGCATTTAACTTATGTACATCAAATGTCCTGTTCTGCAGTTGACGGGACAAGTTAAAGACCGCAGTCACGGTCTCCACACATGACCTTAGCATATACGAGTTAACTTTGATGTCAGACTACGCCGTCATTATTTGCTCAACCAACATTGCTAGAAAGCTGAAAACAGGGGAAAGAGGAGGAGCACGCGATTGAGGTTCATGGGAGTCGGAATCGGTCATCTCTATCGTGGACTCGTTAAGGTCTGGAAAAAGAGTGAGAGAACCATGGGAAGAGGCCATGGCAGAGAAGAGTAGTGCAAAAGAAAGGGGTTATAGAGTGGTGATAAAGAAAGTTTGCAGGCTTTTGCTCTGCATCTCTCACAGGCTTCGGCTTAAGAAAAGAATGAAAAATAAAACGATAAGGTGGGAGAGAAGGCTCAAGGCATCGTTGAAGATCGGGGCAACCTGTCAATCAGGCATCGCAATTATTGAAATTGCACGCCAGACACGATGCTCGAAGAAGATGAAGGAAAAGAGAAAGACAAAAACAGGGGAGGAGAGAGAGATGTGCATATGTATATGTCTATATGTATGTATGTATGTATGTGTGTGTATAGTTATGTACATATATGTCTGTGTGCATGTAACTATGTATATTTTGTCTGTATATGTATGTATGTGTATTCGTATACGTATATAGTTTGCCTGTGCGTATATGTATACATATGTAATATGTATTTTGTATATTGTTCATGTGTATATGTAACCTTCCCCCTCTCCGTATAAGATACGGTTAGGTACGCCTGTTGGTTACACCAAATTCTCTCCTTTCACCTGAAACGTGTTAGGATTTGAAGTTTACCTAATTAAAACCTTTCCCCTCTCCGTATGAAATATGGTTAGGTACTCCTGTTGGTTATACCACATTTCCTCCTTTCGCATGAAACGCGTTGGGATTTTCAAGTTTACCGGTTAAAATCTTCCTCATTTCTGTATGAAATACGGTTAGGTACAGCTGTTGGTTATACCATATTTCCTCCTCTCGCGTGAAGCGCGTTAGGATTTTCAAGTTTACTCGGTAAAACCTTCCCCCTTTTCATATGAGATATGATTAGGTATGCTCGTTGGTTACACCACCTTTACTCCTTTCACGTAAAACGTGTTAGGATTAGAAGTTTACCCGGTTAAAACCTTCCCCCTCTCCGTATGAGACATGGTTAGGTACGTATGTTGGTTACACAACCTTTGCTCCTTTCACATGAAACGTGTTAGGATTAGATGTTTACCTAGTTATAACCTTCCCTCTTTCCGTATGAGATACGGTTAGATATGCTTGTTGGTTACACCACATTTTTACCTTTCACGTGAAACGTGTTAGGATTTAATGTTTATCCAGTTAAAACCTTCTCCATCTTCGTATGAATTACGACTAAGAACGTCTGTTGGCTACACCACTACACCTTCTCCCGGGTAAAATGCATTTGGATTTCGAGTTCATTATTTTCTCTTCTCGCATGAAATGCTTTTGAATCTTAGGTTCACTATTTCTCCTCTCACGTGAGACGTGTTTGGATTTTGAGTTCACCTTTTTTCTATCAACTGAGTTGTGGCACATTTATTGCAATGATATGACACATTTGTATGTGATACACTCTCTCTATTATTTGTGTTGTGGCACATTTATATGTGTTATACCCTCTGTTATGCTTTATATCATTCGCACGAGGCTTGTCTCATATGTTACTATCTTCATACCTTTATCATCACTCCATGACAATGCATTTCATTACTTAATCTTGAATTTTCAAAACAACCGGTTACGCGAAGCGTGTAAGTCTAAATTTCAAGTGGCATTGCGAGCATATCATTTGCATTCTGCCCTTGAACTACGCTGGTTTGATACCTTGCAAAGGGATGCGTAGGCAACCTTCGGGGTTCAACCAAGTCTTATGGCCTTGTCAATAGAGTTGTCTTCGGGCATTGACATTCACTCATGTCACGAAATGACTTCGAGCTCTGTCAAAGAGGGGCAACTGTAGACATCTCATTTTGACTGGCCCTAAGACTTGGGTGCTTTCTTTTGATTACCTTATGATAACAAAACAAGAGGATGTTTCTCACAGAATCCTCAATAAGAAAACTTCGAATTTGAACCCTATTTCCAACCCTAAGCAGCCACAAATTATCTTTCCAAGGGAATATTCTGACCTCACGGTTGCGTCCAGAATGGTTCGTTTTGTTAGGATCAACCTTCGCTGCACTTCCGGATGCTTCACTGAAAAATTCTCCCCAAATTTGGGTTACAACACAAATATTTGAAACGTCTGAGCCAAATTATAATTTTCAAAAGTCAGGAAATATTCTGTTATGTGAAGGAATATTCTGTTAAAGTCAAAGAATACTCCATCCATATGCAAAATATTCCGTTAATGCTGATGTAGCAATCTTGCTAACGTGGAATGGCTGGATTGGTCTTGCTGATGATGTGGCGCTGACATGTCTTTACCCAAAAAAATGAATTTAAGGAATGCTTGGAAGGGGTTTGAACACCTAACCTACTACTTAGCACCCAACACCTTAACCACTCTGCCAAAACTTTACCTTGTTTTATATTTCTCCTCAAATAATATTTGACCATTCCAAACCAGCAGGTGGAGAAGGTTTTCTTTTGCATTTTTTTGTGTGTATGGGACACTTCCCTACTCCATTGGCTGACCCATATATCACCAAATACATACCTAATCATCCACCATTGTCAAAAAGAGGTTTTGTTTGCATCCATAAAGGAGTATGCCATGCAACCACCTTGAAAATTCATCCATCCTATCACAGTCTTGTGTCTCACCTTCTTTTTGACCTTAACTCTCCCTCATTGCCTATATAGAATGATCAAATGGTAAGAGAGAAAGAGGACTACGAAATTGAAGAGAAAAGAGTGAGAAAAAATAGAGAAAATTCAAGTTTTAAGCCAAAAACACTTTCATCTTCCATATACACCTTCCATGGCTTATACACACTGAAGTTCTACCTTTTATACATTCAAAACAACTCCAAAAATTTTGAAATAACTAAATTTCAGTAGTGATTTATGAAAGGAAAGAGTAAATGTTGTTGAAAGTGAGGAAAAATAAGAGAGTTAGCCACTTTTTCACCACACATACCCAGAGCTCCATTCTAGTTTTGAATTGAGGATTAAGAACACGCTTCCTAAACTTGAGGGTGATCAAGAGGAAGTTTTGAAATCAAGAAGTTCGATCTTTCTTTGGAAGGTGAATTTCTAGTCTTTCATTTTCTTATATTTTCTATCTCATATTTTTTTTTTTCTTCTTATTTCATAGTGTTTTGCTATAATCCAAGTGGTTTGTTTATCTCATATTTGTTTTCTTACTTTATATTTCATAGTGTTTTGTTATAATTCAAGTGGTTTGTTTATCTCATATTTATTTTCTTACTTTATATTTCATAGTGTTTTGTCATAATTCAACTCATATTTATTTTCTTGTTTCTTATTTCATAGTGTTTTGTTATAATCCAAGTTGTTTGTTTATCTCATATTTATTTTCGTACTTTATATTTCGTAGTGTGTTGTTATAATGCAAGTGATTTATTTAGCTCATAATTGTTATTATTATTATTTTTACTTATTTGCTTGTTCTTGTTTCATATTAGTTGTGTTGTAAGCTAACCGGTAGTGGTTAGTTAAGCCACCCACATATTTCTTGTTTGTTCATTTTCTTGATTTTGCAACAAAACAAGTTTTGCTCGGCCTAGTTGGCCGGCCGTCCTATTTGGCCGGCCGGTTAGCTTCTTTTGGACAAGATGGCATAATCTTCCATTGTTGACTAATCTCTGCCGACGATTCCAAGGAACATGAACCTTTTATTTTGTTTCTTTTTATTTGAGTGTTTTGTGAGGTTATGTTTTATTTTATTGTAATATTCCCTTCTTGCTGTCTCCTTTGGTTTGTAATAATTTATTCAAAGTGTTATAATAATTTCCCATCTCACTTCTTTCTATCCCGTTCTTTTACTTGCTTTGTGGATATGCATCATGTTTATTTTATTTTATTTTTTTCGTTATATCCATGCTTTGCATTCATGTTTCATGCATCTTGATTCGGCTAAGTTTGCATTTGTGAATTCAATCAATTCCTATGTGATTATGTACGCTACCTAATGTTCTTGAGATGATTCACATGTCATATCTTACAAGCTGAATCTTAGTTACATCTCATGAGTGAATTGCACTAAAATCTTGTATATAAGATCATGCATATTTTTTTTAACTTTGTTTTGTAGATTGTTCGCGGCACATCAAACATGTAAGTTTTTACGCTTTAGCATCCCGTTTGTGTATGTTTTTCTTACTATGTTTAACATTCTACCATGAGGCTATTTGCTTGTGTGATATAACTCTATGAATGCCAGTGAATGGAGGTTTTATCGCTTAATTTGGAATAATATTGGTTTTCATGATTGTAGACTCAATTTCTTTGAGTTGTACGTCTTCAAAACTCTTTTTTGAAACACATAAAATCAAATTGTTCCAAAATGAATGACATAGTCTATACTTATATGCTTCACATAGTAATTTTTTGGATTTATCAAATAATCGGAATATGAACATATAAAGTAAATAAAACTCATATCATGGTTTAGTAAAGGCCGATCTTTGATCGGGTGAGCGGGGTGCTCATTATTGACCTTTCCCTCTTATACCTAAGGTTCCGAGCCAAACATCTTTGGTTACGACGAATAGTGGCCTTGACACGGGTCATGGGTTTCCTAATTTTTTTCAAAATATTAGGTGGCGAATTTGTGATCTGATGACGTAGTCCATTTCTGGCAAGGGTTTTGCAATAAAATGAATTTTTTAAAAGTTGCCAAATCTAGACTCTCATCTATATTTCACATTGCACTAATGAAACTAGATTAAAGAAATCGAGGGTCCGAACTATTTAACACGCACAGGTACCTCCTGGGCATGTTACAATGGACATAGACATGCACCATTATATGAATACGATCTGGACATACTGACACGACAATTTTCAAAATATACAAAACATGATAGGTGGGGAATATGCATAAAATGTAAAACTTTATATATATATATATATATAAGTTATTTTGATTAAAATCTATTTCATTTAATTTGTGTGCATATTATTCCTTCTTGTCAAGTATCTGTATTTCTATCTTCTTCTCTATCCCTGCTTCCATCCCCTTTTGGTATCAGAGCCAAGTTATGTTGCTATCTGTTGCTTGCTATCAAATTACTGCTGATAAGTCAACTTGATTTTCTGTTTGATTAATCTGTTTTCAGTCATCTTAATATGTCACTAGTTTATCCGTGTTCTTCCACCTTGCTACTAGTCACTCACTTTCGTCCCATCCCTTGGTAAGTCCTTTGGTTAGGCAGTGTTGGATTTTAGAGGTCTTCCGAATAGGGTATGTATGAAAACAGGGTATGTAAAAACATGATAAATTTAGACAATGTGTTAAGATTCCTGTAAAACAGTTTAATTAAAAAGAAAAATGAGTCGATTATTTAGAAGTAATTCTTCAGTCAGTTCACGGTCTTCAATAACTTTGCCCTCAATACCTAATCAAGGAATAATAATTAATGAAGAAGAAGTAGAAGTATAGAATGATAAAATTGATTTAAGTTGGAATATACCAAAATTATCAGTAAAAGAAATCTATAAAACTACTTTTTTACAAGACACATTCTAAGTTAATCTTCATGTTAAAACCTTAGAACAAGTTTATGCTTTAGAAAATCCTAGGGAGACTTGTCGATTATTTGATGCTAACACTATTAAAAGACATTTAAAATCCGGTCACAATTTTATTCACTTAGGTCTAGTTCAAGTTGGAATACACTTTAACTCCACAAGGAAAAAGTACTTTTGTTTTGTTATGTTTAAGAGATGCTCGTTTTTTAGATTATAATGATAGTCTGATGGGAATGGTAGAAACTAGTCTCCATAAAGGACCCGTTCATTTTAATTGTTTTTCTGATTTTACATTAAGTCTTCGTGATCCTCATATTTTAGATGCTTTAACATTAAACATCCAACTATATGGTTCATTTACTAACATGAAAGAAAAAACTCATAATATTGCTTTAATTTACCTCATTCATTATAAATGTATGTGGAGAAGTGGTTTGAAAATACTCTTCTGATCCTGGAGAACGCTCGTGATCCTCTTCTGGTCACCTGAAAAGGAATAAACACTCCGGTCGGGTGTGCCGGAATTAGCACTCCGACGGACAAGTCAGAATCCACACTCAAGAATGCTTGTATTATAAGTTAAGCATAACAATTCTCACCTACATCTTTCTGGCTGATGTTCCTCTATTTATATCTTTTCTTCCATGGGCCTCGGGATTAGGTCCATTTCCAACTCATATTCTGCACATTTTATAATAGACCGACCTTCACTCGGCCCCTTGCCTAATCAGTTATTTGGCCGAATAGGGTTGGATATGAGCTTGCGATCCAATTGCTGAGTGCTTCGAATCTTGATTCTCCGAGATTCGACTATCCGGAATCTCTATGACTCCCTCTTATCGGTCCCCACAATTGCCCCCCAAGCACTCCACTAACGACTGTTGGCTAGAATGTTTGGCTTCGAACTCGAAGAGTCAGAGCCGAAATTCGGCGGCTGACCGTATTCCAACGCAAATGTCTGTACACACGCTTCCCGATTATCATTTCAACTTCCCGCCTCTTCGTACATTTCTATTTATTGTGATTTAAAATTTCGACGTCTTTTCAAATGCATACATGCTTTTAGACGCCCGTCGCTGGATTGCCTTCCAAACTACCTCTGCAACTTCCTACTCTTCTCTATCTCCGTCGCCCCTTGTAAGTTCTTTCCTTCTCTGCTTTGTTTTTTAGCTTAGCATAATCCTATTGGCTGGGGGAATGGCGAAACATTTAAAAGATCTCCTCTCACCGGATCGAATTTCTGGCTTCCGACGCCATTTTTCCATTCCTGATGATGTCCGTCTGTCATTTGTGGCAGACGGCACCCTCGATATGGAGAGGGTTGATGAAACCATAATCGTCTTCCCTCTTCTATCAATCGCAGAGGATAGGGTCCGCTTTTCCCTTCACCCACTCCTTAGGGCCGTGCTTTGCCATTGGGGGTTAATCCCTTCCCAACCCAATGTCAACTTCTATAGGATCGTGATGGGAATTATCACACTAAACCGCTGCCTTAGGCTTAACCTTGGCATTCTCGTTATTTGGCATTGCTACACCTTGGCCAAGTCTTCTGGTCGGCACGGGTGTTATTTCCCTAGGGCCAAAGACACCGACCATCAACTAGTGACTATGTTTTCCAGCTTTGGGAAGCGAGTCGATGATGTTATGGTCGTCATCCAAGGAAACTGGGAATTCGGCGAAGGTGATGATCGCCTTGATCGTATTCCTAAACGGAGGGGCGAACCAGGTGGCCGAGTATCTTCTTTTATTTATTTACTTGTTATATTTATAAAACTTTATTTTTGGGACCTCATGGTTTTGCTTTTGCAGGAAACGATTTGAAGAAAGTCTTGATCTCGACCGACGGCGCTGTCCTTTCGAAAATCAAGACTTCGCTCAAGTATTTTGGCCGACCAAGTCTTCAGAGGTAGGGGAGGGCGGCCCACGTTCTGCTCCGCTACGAGCCGACTTATATGACCTTTTTGGAGGCGGAAAACATCCCAATTTCGGAGGGTGAGAAGTCTCTTATCGTCCTTATCTTGACTGATTTTAGAACTTTGAGGCAAGTCAGTTGCGAGGGATCAGATTCGGAGCGACTGGAAATAGCTGAGGCCACCGAGTCAGACCAATCCAAAACTGAGGTTGATGAGGCTTTGAAGTTAGCATTTGAAGAAGCCAGCCTCAATTCGGCTGATCTTCCGTCCACTTCGGGTCGAGAGGACCATCCGCTCGATGATATTTTTCACTGTCTGGAGGAACTTCCTGGCGCATTCCCAGAAGATATGGCTGGGTTGAGCCTCACTAAACTTGCCAAGAAGGAAAACACGGAAAGGATCGCCGCGCAACGAAGTTCGGAGGAGATTCGGGCTGCCGAGTCTCAGTCCCAGACCTCCTTGCATGTTATTGAGGGGACGGCAAAGAACGGAAGTACCAAGGCAGAACCTTTTGTGCAGGCAAGTGTAGAAGCTGAGCAATGGGTGGAGAAATGCCCTGCCGACGTCGAGGCCGGCTCAGAAGAAGATCGTGCCGACAAACGACCTCGTTTGGAGGAGTCAGATGTGATTGTACCTTTTGTTATTCAGCCCAAGATAAAAAATACACCAATCTCCTCCGATGCTTCGGTAATCAAAGATCCAGCGGTTGCACTCAGCTTGGCGACATCCGTTTCATTGCTTGCTGACAAGGCGGCTTTTCCGGCAAGCTTGATCTGGTTGCAATTAGGTTGGCCACGCAATCGGCTCTTTTGGTATATATCTGGACTTTGTCTTTTCTCTTTACGCAAATATTATTTTGTTCTTAACTTCCTGTTTTGCAAGCCGTCGGGAGGATAGCCGACATAGGCCGTCGCTATCACGATGCCGTCGAGCTAATTGGCCGTTTACAAGCCGAGGTTGAGGGCCAAAGGAGTAGGGCACAGACGGAGGGCGCTCGTGTCGAGATCAAGATGGAGAGAGCCTGCAATGCTGAAGAATTGAGATCAGTCGCCGAGAAGAGGGCAAATGCGAGCAACGACGCGCTTAAATTGGCCCAGGAGGCGATCTCTAAATTGGAGGCTGGGTTGGAAGAGATGAAGGCGGCGAAGGAAACAGCCGACCTAAAGGCTGCCAACACATTCGATGCTGGGAAAAAGTCTGCTTTTGATGAATATGTAGACGAAGTCCCCAGATTTGAAAATCGGGGATTTAAACACGGCTGGCTCAAAACCCTTGCTGATACTGATGTGACATTGGCTATGCCAATTCCATACGAGCAAATGGATGTTGAGCCACTGGAGTCTGACTCCAAGGGCTAATTTGGGCGGCTCCTGTTTTTGTTTTAGGATTTGCATGTAATTTTCAACTTTTTACAGCTTTTTGTTTAGTAATTTTCATATGTAAAATGGTTACAATTTGTGTCCAATTTACTTAATGAAAATTCATTTTGTACTTTGCTGTTACTAATGAACGGAATTGTTTGGTTTTTTACAGCTTTTTGTTTAGTAATTTTCATATGTAAAATGGTTACAATTTGTGTCCAATTTACTTAATGAAAATTGATTTTGTACTTTGTTGTTACTAATGAACGGAATTGTTTGGTTGTTGTTTTGGATAAAACGTTTTGTATACTTGCTAACTACATGATTAGGCCGTTTAGAAAGCCAAAAATTAGTACATTGAGTGGCTGTGGCACATATCTATCGGCATGGGGCCAAGATGTTCGGCCGGTTAGATTAATAAATCTGCCCTTACCCTAGCCAGTACATGGACTTCAAGGCATTCTCTCATAATTGCCGTTTAGATAATTAGGCCATTTTAACAAGCCAAAGATCAGTGCATGGAGTGGCTGTTGCACATATCAATCGGCATGGGGCCAAGATACTCGGCCAGTTAGATTAATAAATCTACCCTTGCCCCAGCCAGTGCATGGACTTCAGGGCATTCTCTCATAATTGCCATTTAGATAATTAGGTCGTTTTAACAAGCCAAAAATCAGTACATGAAGTGGCTGTGGCACATATCAATCGGCATGGGGCCAAGATGCTCGGCCGGTTAGATTAATAAATCCGCCCTTGCCCCAGCCAGTGCATGGACTTCAAGGCATTCTTCTATAATTGCCGTTTGGATAATTAGGCCGTTTCAACAAGCCAAAAATCAATGCATGAAGTGGTTGTGGCACATATCAATCGACATGGGGCCAAGATGCTCGGCCGGTTAGATTAATAAATCTCCATCGTTTAGAGAAATTGCCTCGGGGTCGCTGCATACCTACGAATAAATGGGGTAGGTTCGCGCTAGTTGGTCCACTTATTCTTATTCAGACTTGATTTGAACTAGCTTGAGGCGAGGGCGAATGTCAAACAGACTGTTCTTCAACAGCAGAGGAGAGGGATGAACGTTGGCTGAGCTAGATACTGCGATGAATCGCAGGAGCGAACCAGTGCGTATGGAAGGAAGGACGTCCAAGGAAGGCGTAAAACGTCAACCTTCAAGCCGCCGAAGCAGATCACCCCGAAGAGAGAAGTATCAATGGGGAAGCTCCCCCCGACCACGACCGAGGAATGAGTCAGATACGACGCCACGACCATTGAGTTTTGTGGTGTTCGTAGAGAATAAACCGATGACTGAAGCAGATTCCATTGTCAATGATCCGGGTGTAGCGGTCGAGTTCGCTCGATAGATCTTTCCACCGGAAGTCCAACAATCGATGGTTGAACGACGAGATTTTGAAGTGTTTCTAGAAGGTATTCATGGGGCGGTGAAGGGGCTGTACCCCACCTATGAAGTCGGCATGCATCTGCGCACCGCGCCGCGGGAAATGGAGAAGATGGGCGAACGGGTCCGCAATTCGAAGGCTCGTGCAGAAAAGGTCGAGGGCGAGCTTAGGGAGCTTAGGAAGGTTAAAGTCTCAGATCCACATGCGGCGGGTCAGTCTAACCCGATTATGGACGAGAGGGTGACCCAATAGCAATTGAGTCATGCCATAGCCGACCGAGATATGGCAGGCATGTTTGTCGTAGCAAATGCGAGGGCCATGGGTTACGAGAAGGGTTTCCATGATGGTCGGAAGGTTGGGATCGAAAAAACGAAGGTGACACTTACTAAGGAGGTTTGCCGATGCCAAAATTGCGGTTTTAAGCATGGTTGGATCGCGGCTCTTTAGGCCGCGGAGGCTCTCCGAGTGAAGGGTGTCGATTTCAACTTATGTGGCCTGGATCATCGTGATCATTTGCCCTTTTCCGCCTTTGAAGTTGAAAAGAACGATGATGAGGGAGACGCCGAATAAAAATACTCGTTATAAATGTTCAAACGCGGATTGCGTCTAAGATTACGTAATTATTGGTTAGTCGAATGAAAAAGCATTTTATTTTCAATGTTTTGTTATAAGTTTTGTTCGGCACACACATGATTGCATGTTTTTTATTATATAAATGTTTGAATAAACGTATTTCAAACGATTGTATGGACATTGTTCGGCCTGATTTAATCGATATTGTGTTACGCACGACCCGAAGGGTTCATCAGCCCAAAGACGTCAATCGTGATATCCACGAGGGGCGCTCCAAATCCAGAGGCTTGATCGGCCCAAAGACGTCCTTCGCCGATGGGGCTCTGAATCCAAAGACTTTAATTGGCCAATCATGATATCCACGAAGGGCGCTCCGAATCCGGAGGATTGATTGGCCCAAAGACATCATTCGCCGATTGGACTCCAAATCCAGAGACTTTAATTGGCCAGTCGTGATATCCACGAAGGGCGCTCCGAATCCGGAGGCTTTAATTGGCCAATCGTGATATCCACGATATCCACGAAGGGCGCTCCGAATCCGGAGGCTTGATCGGGCCAAAGACGTCATTCACCAATGGGGCTCTGAATCTGGAGACTTTAATTGGCCAATCGTGATATCCATGAAGGGCGCTCCGAATTCGGAGGCTTGATCGACCCAAAGACGTCATTCGCCGATGGGGCTCTGAATTTGGAGACTTTAATTGGCCAGTCGTGATATCCACGAAGGGCGCTCCGAATACGGAGGCTTTAATCGAAACATCTTTGAACTAGATTCTGTAGTAGGTGAATAGGAATCTTTGTATTACAGAAAAAGAGATGTACATAGCGAACAGTTCAGAGCAAGCATCATATCCCACAAGTCGGGTTAATGATAAAATTTGCGTAAATGCATGAAATTCTAGGGCCGTGGAAGACTCCTTCCTGACATGTCTTTGAGCCGATATGCCCCTACTCCGACGATCGAATCAATTTGGTAGAGGTCGTCCCGGTTAGGACCCAATTTTCCATCGGTCGGTTTCCTGTCAGCTGGAAGCACCTTCTTCAGGACCAATTCTCCTGGTGTGTAGTGGCGCAGCTGAACCCGTTGATTATACGACTTTGCCAGCTGCTGTTGGTACCGCACCATTTACGCCAGGGCTCGGTCTCTTCGTTCTTCGATTAGAATCAAATCCAAAGCCAGCATCATGTCGTTTTGGCCCGTATCAAAGACTTGCGACTTGAGTGTCGGGTGGCCAATCTCCAGGGGTAAGATTGCTTGGGTTCCAAAGCATAAGGCAAACGGCGTTCTTCCAGTCGATCTTCTCGGTGTAGTTCGATGAGCCCACAGTACACTCAGTAATTCTTTGACCCATCTTCCTTTGGCTTTCTCCAGTCTCTTATTGATGCCTTCCAAGATGGATTTATTAAAGGCTTCGGCTTGGCTATTACTTTGGGGATAAGCCGACGTAGAAAAGTAAGGCCGAATACCGTATTTGTTGCACAACTCTCGGTATACGACACAATCAAACTGGGTGCCGTTGTCTGAGATAAGAGCTCTGGGAATGCCGAATCGTGTTATGATGTTCCTCCACACAAAGCACTTAACGTCAGCATCTCGGATGTGTGTTAATGCCTCCGCTTTAACCCATTTCATGAAGTAATTTGTTGCGACGATCAGGTATCACTTGTTCCCTGGGGCCCTCGGCAATGGTCCTACGATATCAAGCCCCCACTGGGTGAATGACCAAGGGCTGGTGATTGAGTTCAACTCTTCAGCAAGCAGATGGTTTAACAAGGAGAATTTCTGGCATTGTTCACACTTTTTTGCATGACATTTGGCGTCCGCTCTCATTGTTAGCCAATAATACCCCTGCGTTATAGCTCGATAGGCCAAGGAGCGTCCGCCAGAATGGGCTCCACAACTGCCTTCGTGTATTTCAGTCTAAAGCTCCCCGACATTATCTGGGTGCACACATTCCAAATATGGGCCAGAGAGTGACTTTTTCTAAAGCCTTCCTTACGGGCCCAAGTAGTATCGCATGGCTTTGTTTTGCAGCTTGTGTGCTTTTTTCTTGTCCTCTGGGAGTTGTTCAGAAGATAGGAATGCAACAATGGGATCCATCCAACTTGGTACAGATTCTATAACGTTGATTTGGACTTCCTCCGAAGGGTCAATGCTTGGCTCTGGGATGAATCCTACTTCAATGGTCCGTTTAATCTCTGAGTTGATTGCGGTGGCTAGGCAAGCCAAGGCATCTGCATGGGTGTTCTGATCACCTGTTATTTGGTTCAACTCATGATGGTCAAATTTTGCCAACAGGGAATTGGCCGTTTTCATGTAGGCCGCCATACGGTCGTTTCTTGCCGCGTACTCCCCCTTTAGCTGATTGATCTGTCACGCCCTCAAAATAATGACATTAAACCCATCAAATAAGACATTCATTGACATACGAAATAACCACATTCTTCTATTCATCAGAGTTTCATTACAAAAAGTATTACATGTTAACGACAAAAGCAAATGCCCTAAAGGCTCATAGCTTTCCAAGTTAACACTTGGTTACAACAAAAGAGTACTAACTCATTTACACATTAAGCCCTTGGCTTGAATTTACATGTAATACATAAAAAATAAGACGACAAGGCGTGTCCGCCTCTAGCCTCCCAAGCTACGTCCTTGGAGGTGGCATGCTACCTGTACCTGAAAATGATATTCCCATATAGGGTGAGCCACAGCCCAGTAGAAACATACTAAACCAAATATGAACAATGACTAAAAGATTAGCAGTTGATAGATGGTCAACACTGATACTTTCCCTTATCACGCTTTACATTTTCATCACATACAAGTCCATATTACAACTCATTTTCCAATTCCTTTCAATTCTCAGTTTGCAACTATGGCCCAGAACCTGGCCAAACAACTCATATGAGACAATGACTCATATCAAACACTTCCCATTTCATATTAGATAAGCATACTAGCTATATCACACAACAACAGATAAGCATACAAGCTATATTATCACTTCCACAGATATGCATATGAGCACTATCACACTTCCAATGACAAGCATATGAGCTCTGTCAATACATCACTAGATAAGCATAAGAGCTCTATCTATGGAGTCCATCCCCTATCTCCTCCCAACACATTCGGTTTAGAGGTCCATCCCCTATCTTCCCCTAAACCGTGGAGTACATCACCTATCTCCTCCAACACAACACAATGCATATAAACAACAATTATACACATCATCATACAATACATAAATTTAATGTATTCTTTCAATCGTCAATCTCAATGACACATTCCAGTGATTAGTTACAGTTTGCCTAATCATCACGCATTATCTACAACAACCACGACTATCCTCCACCGATAGCCCAAAGCAGTTATTTCTATACAGAAAATAAATGCAACAATGGATATATAATCAACATTTCAATTAGGTGAGCGATAAACAATCCAACTACACCCTTTAACCCCATCCATTCCCAATCTCAAAAATTCCACTTCGTTTCCTCATTTCTCACAATTAATTATCCCAATTAATCAAACAATGTAATTAGGTCATTTTTCATAATTAACATTACAACCCTTAGGTCCCATTTTCATCAATGATTCAACATTTGTTTCCATTTCTCTATGCCAAACATACATCTAGGTTTATTATAAATAAAACCCCAACTTTTGTAAAAATAACACAAAAGTCCCAAACTCTCACAAAATTACCAAACCAACCCCAACATCTCAAAATACTAAAATTTAAAGACAAAATCCATAGAGAGGAGTAGGATGTCCCTACCTCAAATTCGGAGCTCTAAGGGAGAAGATGACAAAACCCAACGTGCTCCAAATCCCGAAATTTTCAGATTAAAATGTAGCCCTCGACGATCAACAACCTTTTTGTAAAGGCCAAAGATGAGCAAATCACTCCTACTAGATCAAAACCTAGAGAGAAGGTAGAGTTCTAGAGTGAGAGGCTCAACAATAGTGTTTTTGGAAAAGTAGGAGAGAGAAGAGAAAGTGAAAAAGTGATTTGAAAAGTCAAAACTCGGAACTTAAACCCAGTCGCCCCGCTCGAGCGTCAAACACCCCGCTCGAGCGTCACTCACAGACTCCCGCTCGAGCGTCAACCATCCCGCTCGAGCGTCGAATGCACACTCCCAGAACTTTTACAGAACCAGGTCTCCGCTCGAGCTTCCAACTCCCCGCTCGAGCGTCACTCACACAATCCCGCTCGAGCGGCCAATACCACGCTCAAGCGTCCAACTCTGCACAGGAAATACTGGATGGGTGCAATTCCCGCTCGAGCGCCAAAACCCTCGCTCGAGCGGACAGGTCAAAATCTGGGCAACTAGTTTTGGTTTCTAAACTCAACCAACCTGTAACAAACCTGCCCAACACATCCCAAAACTCAAATACAAAGAAAAAAAGGATGTAAACAAGATAATAAACAACTACCAACATCCACGGACACATGTCCGGATCACTGTACAACAAGGGTAAACCCGAGATCGCTATATGATCACTAGTTTTGAGTCGCAAAACACAAGCAGACGTCGAGCGCCCAGAATATGCACATTCCGCAAACCAGCTAAAAAGGCTTCATATTCGGCTTCGTTATTTGATGTTTCGAAGCTGAGCTTGATGGCCTGCTCAATTATTGTGCCGTCAGGGGTCATGATTACAACTCCAGCTCCACCGCCCCGCTGATTGGACGATCCATCACAATACAACTGCCAGATGTCCCCAACATAAATCCTCCAGTTCGACTTTGGTCGAATTTCATCTGACTTGAAGTCGGTGACATCAGATTTGAAGTCGGCAAGGCCCCCTGTGAATTCGGCGATAAAGTTGGCAAGCACCTGTCCCTTGATTGAGGTTCTGGGTAGAAATTGAATATCGTACTGGCCAAGTTCCAAAGCCCACTTTGAAACACATCCAGATGCTTCCGCACTGCGTAGTACTGATCGGAGGGGATAATCTATTAGCACCCCAATGTTATGCCCCTGGAAGTAATGCATGAGCTTCCTTGCCGCCATAACTAGGGCTAGGATGAGCTTTTCCAGCGGAAGGTAGCGTGTTTCGGCATCAACCATTGCCTTGCTCACATAATACACTAGCTGCTGCTCCCCTATCTCTTCCTTTATCAATACGGCGTTGACGGCTCCGTCAAAAACTGCCAGGTACAAAATGAGCGGGTCGCCAGCAAAGGGTGTTGTCAGGAGTGGTACTGAGCGGAGGTAGGTCTTCAGGCCGTTGAAAGCGGCTTCGCACTCGATGGACCATTCAAAGGCCTTGCCCTGCCGTATGTAACAGCGCCCGCGTGGGACCCTCGCTACAGTTCGGACTCGATTTGTGTCACGGTTCTTAATCTGAACCAAAGAGTCCAAATCTGGCAAATCGTTTTGAGAAACAGATTTTTGAAAAAGTAATGCCAAACATGGACTGCTTTGCCAGATATAGAGTCGCCACCTAAATATTTTTTATGGGAGAATTTAGGAAACCCTGACTCGGTGCCGAAGGCCACATGTCCGTCATCACCGGAGTTGTCTCGGCTCGGGAGCTTGGGTACGATCGGGGAAGGTCAGCTATGAGCACCCCCTTTCGCCCGGTCTGAAGACCGGCCTCTACTAACCGTGATATCCGGTTTTGACAACTTTACGTGTTCTTAAACCAATTGTTAGCCTAGAATAACTATGTTATGCGCGCAGCAAATAAGTATAGACCAAATCGCCCAAATTGGAATAAAACATTTTTATGTTTGTTTCGAAATTGGTTTGCTACTCGCAAGTAGGCTAAAATGCGGATTTTGCCACCCTCACGTGGGCTTTTTTAAAAAAAGATGATTTTGCCACTATCTAGTGGTCTTAAAACTCACAGTTTTAATGTATTATTCCAATTTAGGTAATTCAACCTCCATCCACAGGCATTCAAGCAGTTTAACACATAAGCACTTAGCCGCATGGCAGGCATACTGTCATGGTAACACTCATACGCATGCGGGATGCTAAAGCATAAATACTTACATCGTACTCCGTGCCAAAACAGTAAACTAGTTAGCAAACATGCATGTCCTAGTTCATGTTAAAAATGGCTAATGCATCACATGCAAAATGCAATCTAGGCAGGCTCGGCTAGCCCTAAACATGGCATGTGAAAATGCACAATTATCACATATTCGGTTTAGAATTTTGAAACACAAATGCAGTTAGCGTGATGTACCGAGCCTAATGTATGCAATACAAATGCATGGATGCACGCATGCATAGCATAAGGTATGCTAATTTCAAAAAATGCCCTAATCTACCATCATAAGCAGGTAAATAAAAGGGAAGAAAGAAATGGGGATTGGAAGACATACACACACTCACCCACACTTATTACATATTTACCCTCACTCAGAGGGTCCAAATGAATATTACAGTCCCAAAATAATAAACAAATAAAATATTACAGTCCCAAATAATAAACAAACAGAATTATTACAAAAATTCTAATTAATTAAAAGAAAAGATGCAAAAGAAAGAAGAGGGTGGCCGCAGCCTCTGCCTCGGGATGCGCAGATGATGCATGCTCGGAACTTGACTTGCCCGAAGAACCCGTACCGTACCCCTGCCACCTCTGTTTGTACTGCCTTGTCTCTCTGAAAATTGCCCAAGTCCTGGAGCAGGTTCCTTACACACTGCAGAGCACCACCGGCCAGACAGAATTTCCACCGGCACTCTACAATTTTCATCGGCTGTTCTTGGATTCATCGGCACTTCAAAGATTGCCGGTCGGCACTAAATTCTGCCGGTCGGCAGAAACTTCCTGCAGAAGACAGTTTGACAGCAAACAGAGAATAGACAGTGCATGGCATGGAGTTTTCAGGCATATGTAAGCATGGCCATACTTCTTATCATGTTTTGAACTCAAAGAAGCATGACCTTCGATCCTCGGGCCATCAATAGTGCATGGTGGCTCAAAGAGTCGAATTTGCCATTTGATGTAAGGATGCATGCAACAAACAAAATGGGATCCGGAGCCTTATCAATTTGAAGTCAAAGGCCCCGGTGACCGAGAATCAAGGTACATTACATCACTCGAAGTATGAATGTCCCTTGACCCTCATATTTGGCTTGACACCCCAAGCCAAATGATGCAATGCATGTTATGCTCACAAGACTCAAGATGCAACATGATGCTAAATATGCAAGACTTGCCAAATGTTATGCAACAAATATGACAAGTATGCAATGCTAGCATGCAAGATGCAAGTGTGATGCAAACATGGACCAATTTGGGAATGGGATTAGCATGCTACGAGGCTTAATGGAACAACCATACAACAAACATGAAGCAAGCATGCAATGGGGACCTTGAACCATAAAGGGACAGACCTTAGTCCACCCCAAAACAGCACCAAAAAATGCTCAAAAAGATGGGCAACATCTCATGTTAACAAGCAAAGTTATGGTCCCAAGATTAAGGCACCAAAAGGAGACAACTTACCCCCACCAACATGACCTCTCATGGCATGATTAAAACAAGTAAAAACAGAATTTTGCAGACCAAGATAGGACTCCAAACCCTCCTAAAATGGCAGCTAAGGTGACTCCCAAGAGGCATATGCACCAAGGCTCATTCCTAGGCATAAGAGGGTACACCCTCAAGGCATAAAAGAGGTCATGCATGCCCACATACAAACATGATTCTTGGATTAAAATGTGGTCCTAGATGATGTTAAATCATGAGGGTAATCACAACCATGCACGTTAGAGGTCAAAATGCTCAAAGCTTTCAAGCCGAAATACATAACACCTATGACAAACATGCCAAGCATGACCAAATGGATAACCAACAGATTTTAAGCATGGAAAAACAATACTAAAAGCTTCATGGAACTAGGCCAACACACACAAGAATCATGGCCTAATCATGAGATACACTTCTAAGCAAAATGGAGCAATACAAAGCAAGTATTACAAGCATACAAGGAGGCACAAATCCGGCCAAAAACAGAGATCCCACATGACCTAAAAACACCCAAAAAGTTCTGAAATGAAGCAAAAACCAAGCAAGCATGCATGTCACCCTTTTGGGCCACAACTCAAGGAAACAAGACCATAAAGGGAGAGGGGTGTCCCTCCCCTATGCAAGACTTCAAACCGAATTTTTTAACACTAAAAATACACTGATTTTCAGTGGTGAAGAGATCAAAACACAAAGATGACCAAAGCTTAACCAAAGAGGCAACAAAAGTGACCAAACAAGGCCTAATAGAGTGAGTTTGCACTCAAACCACAAAATGACCTTAATGAAAGTTTTAAAGCATGAAAATATAAGCCTTTTTCATGTTATACACAAGAGCTAAAACAGCAAGAAAGATAGGTAGAAAACTATTGCAAGTTTGGGGAATAAAAAGCAAGATGCTCACCCTTGAAGAACCCTTGAAGAACAAATGGTCTAGCCCTCTTCTTTTGATCAAAACCAGTCCAAAAATTCAAGAAACAGCCCCCCAAGTTCCTCAATCTCGGAATAAGGTGTAATAGTGTGTGTAATGGTGCAAAAGTAAGGTAAAAACCACCTTTAGGCCAAGGAAACACACACAAAGGAGGGGAGAGAGGGAGATATAGAGATAATATGTATCTATATCTCTAAGCTCTGGTTTTTGGTTGCAAAAGTCTAACCTAGATCCAAGAGGAAAGCCCCCCTCTTATAGGACTCCCTCTTGCAAAGCTTATACAACAAGCTTGGCTAGAGGGAGATCCCTCCATACACGTGTATGGAGGGGGGAAGAGTTGGTGCCAGCTATCACAGCTGGCACAAAATATCTCCATAAAGTGGATGAATAGTGGTCGGCTGCCCAAAAATGTCACTTCGACAAAAAACAGTGCCGACCGGCAACAAACTATGCCGACCGGCAATAAAATGTGCCGACCGGCAACAAAATGTGCCGATGGAAGCAAAAGACCAGCCGGTGGCCTCTAGCCACTGCCGGTGGTGTGTGGGGATGCCTCATAAGGCATTCCCTGCCCTTCCAAGGCAAAACAAGAGTGTTCGGTGCAAAACCAGACACTAAACGGTCAAGTTCGGAGATCCTGAGGCAGGGCGCGCGAGCCGAGACCTCCGGGAACTCCAAACGAGCACGATCATGGATGATCACCGAGTGTTCAAACGGTAATGTCCAAGTCTTGAGGACGGTCAAAAATGGGGTGTCTACACCGTAGTGTATGAAAGAATTGTCGACAGCGATCTGTGGACCAGCTGATAAACCTGTTGAGTGCGGCAGTCATCCCCATCAACTTTTGAACCTCCTTTACTGAATGAGGGGAGCCGAGCTCCAGGACTGCTGTGATTTGCCTTGGGTTGGCTTCGATTCCTCTGTGGTTGACAATGTAGCCCAAGAATTTTCCAGAGCCGATACCAAACGCACATTTGGAAGCGTTCAACTTCATTCTATATTTGCGCAGGATACCGAATGTCTCTTCCAGATCGGCTATATGATTCTGCTCTTTTTTGGACTTAACCACCATATCGTCAATGTACACTTCCATAGTTTTGCCGAGTTTCTCTTTGAACATGGTGGTGACCAGTCTCTGGTAGGTTGCCCCTGTATTTTTCAACCCAAAAGGCATTACCTTATAGCAATAGGTTCCTCTTGGGGTGAGGAATGCAGTTTTCTCTTGATCTTCCAGATGCATAGCGATTTGATGATAACCTCTATAGGCATCAAGGAAGCTCATATGCTGATGGCGTGCCGTAGCATCTACAAACTAGTCTATCCTAGGAAGAGGAAAGCAATCCTTTGGGCAGGCTTTGTTCAGGCCCGTGAAGTCGACGCACACTCGCCAAGTCCTATTTTTCTTCTTCACCACCACTGTATTAGAGAGCCATGTAGGGTACGTCACCTCCCTAACTGCTCCGGCATCAAGCAACCTGTCAACCTCCTCAACAACGACGGCAGTGTGCTCTGCGGCTGACCGTCGGCTTTTCTAAGTGATCGGCTTGCACTTAGGATCGACATTCAAATGGTGCTGTGAAACTGACGGATCTATTCCCGACATCTCGTACGGAGTCCATACAAAGACATCAAGGTTGTTGAGCAGGAAAGATATTAGCTGCTGTCTGTTGACCTGATTCAAGAAGGCGCCGACCATGAAGAACTTGTCTAGGCTTCCATCGATTTAAACCCGTTCCAAGTCTTCCGTTGCCTTTTCATTTGGGAGCCGCCCGACATCGTCGAGGCTTTCTCGATCCGGCAACTCAATGGAATTCACCTGTAGTTCCTTTGGCGTTTTCTCAGCGAGGAGATAACATGCTTGTGTCGATTTCTGGGAGCCATGGATTTGCTCAATACCGCATTCTGTAGGAAAGCGAAGTAGCTGATGATAGGTATTGGGCACGGCTTGCATAGTATGCAATTAGGATCGCTCCATGATGAGATTATATGGCGACAGCAGGTTGACGACCAAGAATCCCAAATCCACTGTTCGGGAGCCTGCTCGAACGGGAAGTCTGATTTTTCCCAACGGGTACTCTGGATTGGCATTGAAGCCGAATAGTGGATAAGGGGCCAGAGAGAGATTCGATTCAGAGAAGCCGAGTTTGGTGAATGTCTTGTAGTACATCATCTCCGATGTACTCCCTGGATCAATGAGTACGCGCTTAACTGTGAATCGGTTTATGCGTAACTCAATTACCAAGGGATCAATGTGGGGCAGTGTTACTCTGGCCAAATCTGAATCATCAAAAGTGATAACCTCGGCTTCATGGGGCCGTTAAGCCGGAGTGAGTTGCTCTTGAGGGTTAGACTTCGACTGAATCACGTGCACCACTGATGACATTGGCAGGCTGTATATCATGTAGATCACGTGGATCGCATGTGAATCCTGTGTCAAGGCTATTGCTTTGGTTGGGTTGCCTTTTCGGACATACCGTTGTAGCCGGCCATCTTGTACCAATTTACCATCGTACAAGGTGAATGACAGTGCTTTGAATTTCTTGCGTAGCACTATAGCGATCCTGGTTATCCCTTTACTGTTCTGTTGTATTCCAGACGCGGTTCCGTGGAGTTAGTAGTTGTACCTATCGTGTTGTCAACCTTTAAACCCTTTTTTCTTGAGTTTTAGAATGTGTTGGGCTTGGTTGTTATAGGTTGGTAGAGCTTTAGCTCCCATTGTTGTTGCCCAGTTTTTGAATGGTCCGCTCGAGTGGGTCTTCTTGCGCTCGAGCAGGGTTTACACACTTCCAGTATTTCGTGCCCCTGCAAAACTTCTGCAGGTGTGTTTTCTACGCTCGAACGGGTTTCTTGTGCTCGAGCGGGTCGCGCTCGAGAGGGCTTGTTGGCGCTCGAGCGGGTAGTTCTTTTCTGAAAAGTTCTAGGAGGTGAAAATCTACGCTCGAGCGGATGTGTTTTGCTTTTGTTTCTTGGTGCTCGAGCGAGCTTTCTTGCGCTCGAGCGTGACCAGATTTTTGTGCTTGACGCTCGAGCGTTCTATTCTCCGCTCGAACGGGTCATGCGTATATGAGTCATCCGCTGGGTAATTTTAAATCACTTTTTACATTTCCTCTCTCTCTCTTACTTTCCCAAAATCGATTTTGAGAGCCTCTCTCTAGGATCTCCCTTCTCTCTAGGGTTTGATCTAGTTAGAGTGTCTCCCTATCCTTCGGCCTTTGTAAAAAGTGTGTTGATCGTTGAGAGCTATATTTTGATCCAAGAATTTCGGGATTTGGAGCATCTTCGTTTCCTTCATCTTCTTCGTTGGGTTTCATCTTTGAGGTAGGGATTCCTACTCATCTTTATGGGCTTTGACCTAGATTATAAGCTTTTGTATAAATGGTTTTGGATTTTGGAAGTTAGGGTTTCAAATGTGTGATTTTGAAAAGAGGGGTTTTGTTTCTTTTGAACCATAACTGTGTATTTGGGTTTAAAAATGTGTATGTTAATGTTTTTGGTAATATTTGGACCCTTGGGGGTCAAGATTGAGAAAAGGGGAGAAAGTCCTAAATTGTGTATAAATTAATTGGTATAATTAATTTGGAAAAGTTATGGATTTGTGAAATTGAGTTGAATATAATGTTAGTGGTTCATTATGAGATGGAATAGTGGAGTCAGATTAATAAATCGTTCACTTTTGAAAATGTGAATAATTTATCTGTTGGTGCTTTTATTATCTGTTTAGAAATAATTGCCTTGGGCTACCAGTGGAGGGTAGTTTTGATTGTTGTAGACAATGCATGATGATTAGGCAAACCAAAACTAATCGTTTGGATGTGTCATCGAATATGACGGTTGAAAGAATACATTAATTTTATATATTGATTGAAATTGTATATGATAACTATTTATATACATTGCTTTGTGTGGGAGGAGATGGGAGATGTACTCCACGGTTTATTGGAAGATGGGGATGGACCTTTAAACCAAAAATTGTTTGACATTGATACAGCACTACAATGTGTATCATTTGTGAAGTCTAGAAGTGTTTTGCTTGACATTGATACAGCACTAAAATGTGTATCATTTGTATTGATTGATTGAACTTGTATATGATAACTGTTTTTATACGTTGCTTTGTGTGGGAAGTGATGGGGGATGTACTCCACGATTTATTGGAAGATGGGGGATGGACCTCTAAATCGGAAACTGTTTGACATTGATACAACACTACAATGTGTATCAGGTGGGAAGTATAGAAGTGTTTCTATGTTTATTTGATATAGCACTAAAATGTATATCATTTAGAAAGTATGGAAGTTTTTTGTTTGATTTGATGTAGCACTAAAATGAATATCATTTGAGAAGCATGGGAATGGTTGTCTAACTGTGATACAACACCAATATGTGTATCTATTATGAAGTATGAAATGTTTAAAATGAGTTATTATCTCACTTGAAATAGAAATACCGTAGCCATGAGATGTGATCTCATTCAAAATGATTGGCCTAGTTCTGAATTGTAATTATGAATCGAGAATCTGATAGGATATGGAAACTGGAATAGAACATGGACATATTAGTCATGGGATTGAATAGTGTTATAAGCTGTTGTGTACGAGTTAGACATTTATCAATCACTGGCATTTTAGTTATCGTTCATACTATGTTTAGCATATCTCTACTGGGCGTTGGCTCACCCTGTATGGGACATCATTTTCAGGTTCAGGTGTTGTGCCGTCTCCGAGACCTTAGCTTGGAAGGTTGAGGGAGTTGAAGATTCTTATTTGTTAATTTTGTTGTATTACATGTATATCAAGCCAAGGGCTTAATTTGTATTCTGAGTTAGTACTCTTCTTCTGTAACCCAAGTGTTGACTTGGAAAGTTGTAAGCCCATAGGGCATTTACTTTTATTGTTAACATGTATTACATTTTGTAACAATCCCCAGATGATTGTAGTATAATATCTCTTTTCTGTACCTTGAATGTATGATATTATGGGTTAATTTTGAGGGCGTTACAACTTGGTATCAAAGCGTACCGGGTTCGAATACTTTGGGTGCGTGGGAAGTGATTAGTATCACAATGGGTTTGTCTCGCTTGATTAGAGACTTGGATGTAATGTTATGTGGTTATGTGATAACTTGTTTATGTGACTACTTGGGTATGGGATTTAGTTTCTAGGATGTTGATTGGATCCTTGGGTTTCTATGTGTCTTGTTGGAAAAGCACTTGATCAATGCTGTTTCTAATCGGAACTCTAGTAACGCCTCAGAACTATCATTATCCGGAAATGACATTCGTAAGTGCTTATGTGTTTATGTGCTTACGTGGAATGAATTACAGCCGTCCATTGTGTTAGGACGCTAGTGAGATAGTTTCGGCACCCTTGTTGTTGTACTAATACCTTTGTTACTTTTACTAGGATGCCTAAACGAGGGAGTTGTGATTTTCCTCCTTCTGCTCGGGAAGAGTTGTGGAAACAGTTTGTGGAGTTACGCCAAGGTACTACACCTTTGGTACGGTTTGAAAGATGGTTTGCTAACCTGTCGAGGTTTGCTCCAGAATTGGTAGAGACGGAGGAATTGCGTTGTTCAGAGTTTGAGAGTAGGCTGTGTGACGACATCTGAGAAAGGATTGTTGGATCTTGGCATAGGGGTTATAATGCGTTTGTTGAGGCTGCGACTCATGTGGAGGCAGCGGTGCTAGCTATGGGCCAAAATAGGGAGGAGGCCATTTCGGGGACTCCTGTGACTCACAATGTTGGTAGGCCTTTTAAGAGGCAGAAGGGTTTTAATCCACAACAATTTCAAAGAGCTCAGTCTGGTTCTATTTTTCCAGTGCCGAGTCTAGGTTTGCGAAAAGGTGAACGTAAGGTTGTCACTTGTTTCAAATGTGGTCAACTGGGCCACAAGTCCCCAGCTTGCCCACAGAGGAAGAGGGCAGGGTTGGCAGTTCGACCAGTAACTACCCCACAAGAATAATTTAGCCAGTCAGGTTTTGGGTCGATCGAGTGTTCAGTGAGGAAGCAGTTGTTGGGGTCTCCATCAGCTCAGACTTTGAACCAGTCTCGTGCTCAAGAGCCGTTTACTTGTTGGGTGTGTAATCAGCCAGGTCATATCAGACGTTCTGTACTCAGCCAGGGGCTTCTTTGGGGGTTTTACAACCTAGCCGGGTCCAGCCTTATTTGACTGGACAGGAGCAGTATCGTTTTGGGGGACAATCAGGCCAGATTGCGAGGGCCTCAGGACAGTCGAGTTTCCAAGCCCCAGTTAGGGAAGTTCGTAGTTGTTCCAAGTGTGGCCGGTTGGGGCACATTAGTAGTTCTTGTCCGTGGCTTGTAAGCTCATAGGATATCTTGGGTTGGGGATGACCAACCTTAGCGGTCTAGTAAGGGACGGTGGTGGTGGTAATACCGATGGGGTGGTTTTGTTTTGACTAATCCGTTTTGTAATCGGTGAATTATCGTTTTATAATCATTGGGTTCTGTTGTGTAACCAATGTGTTTTGGAATAGTCGGAACATCAAGGTTGTTTGTTTATATATATATATATATATAGTTATGTGTGCCTGTGCTTATCTATTTTCTTGAAATGGGCAGATTAGAGCATGTTGTGGCTCCAAAAGTTTTATGAATGTAATAAGTTGTTGTGAGACCATAAAATTTTTGGTAATAATGCATTTGTATGAGTGTGATTGGTTTGGGAAAAATGAGGGCTAATGAGCCATGTTTTCAAATTTGGAAGGATTACTGAGGGATGCGTACCTTAATCAAGATTACTAAGGGGCGAGAACAGTTACACTTGCCGGGTGTTCGGAATTAGATCTTATGTGCGTGAAAGTGATGTTGGTCTACTGTCGCGGGAATTCCTCGAGGGGATGTGAAGTGTGAGATTAGTGATAGGTATAGTATATATTTAACTTAGTGTTTTATGGGGGGAAGGGATAGTGCTTAATCTTGTTAGGAATAGACTTTTACCTTCATGGTAGGTAACGTTGCCGAACCTACATTTGTACTGATTGGTCGTTTCGATTGAGGGAGTGTTAGTCCCTATATGAGGTTGTGGTTGTTGGTACCGGGGAGTGGTGTGTTGTGAGCAGTTGGTGCTATATCTCGGGTAGTAGTATATCGATGTCTCCTAAGTTTTCGGGCTCCTTTATTATGATCGAATGCGATAGGTTTGTACCTTAGCACTGGTTAGGTCTGGAGATGCTATCGTGAGGGTTGATTGGGTGTATAGCCCGTAGTTAGAGTGTGACCCGTGGATGGAGTCACAGTGGTATGGTGTTTACGGATGGAGATTTGGGATAATAGCAAGGAGGGTGAGGACTTTTACTCTTCTGGAAGGTTAGGATGGTGACTCTTTGGAAGCCTTATCGGCGATATGCAACTGTGCCGGAGTTCGGTGCAAGGCAGTTATTCAGTAGTAGAAATGGCTGGTTATTGGGCACGTAGACCTAGTGTCTTGGTTGTACTCTCGAAATGAATGACAAATAGGATGTGGAATAAAGGGCGGACCCTATAGGTCGTTGGCGGATGAAAGTGCTATGTTTGCTTGTGTTCGGTACGAACGGTTACTTAGTAATGTAATTGTCGTAGTATGGCAAACCCTATCTGTTAACTCGATACAAAGGAAGGGGTATGCAAATTCAGTTGCTTCGAGTTTAGTCGAGATGGTGAGAGAAATCCCTAAATGAGGAAGTGTTGCATAGTACGATGCGTATTAGTGTGTGGTTCGTATGTTGTTATTAGATGATGTGTAGAAGGGGATTAATCTTAGGGAATCCCAGACGAATGCCTTGGTAAGGCTCTAGTGTGGTTACTGATGAAATCGCGTGGTTTGAGGTTTGGTAAAGATAGGTCACTTTGATATAAGTGTCCGTCGTCCAGTTTGGATAGTGGTAGTACAAGTGAGGAAGTAAGGTTGTGTAGAGTGAGTGAGGTGCTCTATTAGAGTCGTTTTGACTCGTTCGGTCCTTATTTCTGCGTTGTAAGGCACGGGGGTGTGCAAAGTTATCCTTTATGTTGTTGTGTTATTGGGAGTTTCAAACGTTTAGGAGTCCCTATCGTGAAAGTACTATTTTTTTGGGGATTGCGTCATCACTGTGAGTATGGCGGGTTCTGTGGGTTGGTTACGTTGTACTTCGCTAGAGGGAAATTGAGTACTCTTTGTAAACTAAAACGATTTTGAATCGAAACGTGAGTTTGCGATCCCTATTCTTCGAAAATAATTTGAGGAGAATATCTGAGTTCGGCTGTGGCCAGTTGTAAACGACGTATTTAAGTGGTAACGGTATAAGTCTGAATACCTTTGGGAGAAACCACTTGGGTAAGTAGACCTCAGGTCCGAGAGAAATATCCGGATCTATTTGTGGATGTTTGAGCATGTGTTGTATATTGTTGAACTTTAAGAGCATTGAATATGTCTTAAGTTGAAAAACATTACATTTGTTTTGGTTCACGGTAGTATTTTGAAACTTGCCTTGAAATGAAAGTTTAATGTAACATTGCATGTGTTGAATGTATTGTAGAACTGGGAATATATCATGAACATTGACTATGATATGAAATTGTGAACCATGTATGTTGGGAATTGTTAGATCTGAAGAAATAAATGTTGTAGCAGATAGTGTAAATTGCCTCTTGAATAGAGATAAAGTGACCAGGAATGGGTCAGGTTGTTGAACATTGAATTGTAATATTGTTGAGAAATTTCGATGGGAAGTCTTTGGCAAACAAATTGTAGGTGGTCATGTGTTACGAGTAACACCGTGTTTATGAAAAATATTTACCATACTTTTGAATTTCGCATGAAAAATGCAAAATTTGTTTCGGAATGTCAACGTTGAAAACTTGATTACTTTTGAGAAATGCCTCATGAATCAGAAAATAATTTCTCATCAATGTATACAAAAGAGTTGTGTTGGTTGTTCTATTCGGAATTATAATTGTTGAGTAGTGACTTAGCTTGCAGCGCTAGTCGGGTGTTTTGGTGATTTATCTTGGGAAGGGTTTGGTTTTGGTGGAATATTTGTATACCGGAGTGTTGTTCTTTTTCGGAACGTGATTTGTTAATAAACCCTTCCATTTGTGAGAGTAGATCGAAAATTTGTTATGAGGTTAGAATCTTTCCTGGTACTCGGGTGTTGGTGTTGTGTGATCAGTTGGCCTTGTACTTTTGGCGTGTTCTTAATTTCGGGGACGAAATTCTTTAAGGGGGGGTTATAGCGATCCCGGTTATCCCTTTGTTGTTCTGTTGTATTCCAGACGCGGTTCCGTGGAGTTAGTAGTTGTACCTATCGTGTTGTCAACCTTTAAACCCTTTTTGCTTGAGTTTTAGAATGTGTTGGGCTTGGTTGTTACAGGTTGGTAGAGCTTTAGCTCCCATTGTTGTTGCCCAGTTTTTGAATGGTCCGCTCGAGTGGGTCTTCTTGCGCTCGAGCAGGGTTTACACACTTCCAGTATTTCGTGCCCCTGCAAAACTTCTGCAGGTGTGTTTTCTACACTCGAACGGGTTTCTTGTGCTCGAGCGGGTCGCGCTCGAGCGGGCTTGTTGGCGCTCGAGCGGGTAGTTCTTTTCTGAAAAGTTCTGGGAGGTGAAAATCTACGCTCGAGCGGATGTGTTTTGCTTTTGTTTCTTGGTGCTCGAGCGAGCCTTCTTGCGCTCGAGCGTGACCAGATTTTTGTGCTTGACGCTCGAGCATTCTATTCTCCGCTCGAACGGGTCATGCGTATATGAGTCATCCGCTGGGTAATTTTAAATCACTTTTTACATTTCCTCTCTCTCTCTTACTTTCCCAAAATCGATTTTGAGAGCCTCTCTCTAGGACCTCCCTTCTCTCTAGGGTTTGATCTAGTTAGAGTATCTCCCTATCCTTTGGCCTTTGTAAAAAGTGTGTTGATCGTTGAGAGCTATATTTTGATCCAAGAATTTCAGGATTTGGAGCATCTTCGTTTCCTTCATCTTCTTCGCTGGGTTTCATCTTTGAGGTAGGGATTCCTACTCATCTTTATGGGCTTTGACCTAGATTGTAAGCTTTTGTATAAATGGTTTTGGATTTTGGAAGTTAGGGTTTCAAATGTGTGATTTTGAAAAGAGGGGTTTTGTTTCTTTTGAACCATAACTGTGTATTTGGGTTTAAAAATGAGTATGTTAATGTTTTTGGTAATATTTGGACCCTTGGGGGTCAAGATTGAGAAAAGGGGGAGAAAGTCCTAAATTGTGTATAAATTAATTGGTATAATTAATTTGGGAAAGTTATGGATTTGTGAAATTGAGTTGAATATAATGTTAATGGTTCATTATGAGATGGAATAGTGGAGTCAGATTAATAAATCGTTCACTTTTGAAAATGCGGATAATTTATCTGTTGGTGTTTTTATTATCTGTTTAGAAATAATTGCCTTGGGCTACCGGTGGAGGGTAGTTTTGATTGTTGTAGACAATGCATGATGATTAGGCAAACCAAAACTAATCGTTTGGATGTGTCATCGAATATGACGGTTGAAAGAATACATTAATTTTATGTATTGATTGAAATTGTATATGATAACTATTTATATACATTGCTTTGTGTGGGAGGAGATGGGGGATGTACTCCACGGTTTATTGGAAGATGGGGGATAAACCTTTAAACCAGAAATTGTTTGACATTGATACAGCACTACAATGTGTATCATTTGTGAAGTCTAGAAGTGTTTTGCTTGACATTGATACAGCACTAAAATGTGTATCATTTGTATTGATTGATTGAACTTGTATATGATAACTGCTTTTATACATTGCTTTGTGTGGGAGGAGATGGGGGATGTACTCCACGGTTTATTGGAAGATAGGGGATGAACCTCTAAACTGGAAACTGTTTGACATTGATACAACACTACAATGTGTATCAGGTGGGAAGTATAGAAGTGTTTCTATGTTTATTTGATATAGCACTAAAATGTATATCATTTAGAAAGTATGGAAGTGTTTTGTTTGATTTGATATAGCACTAAAATGAATATCATTTGAGAAGCATGGGAATGGTTGTCTGACTGTGATACAACACCAATATGTGTATCTATTATGACGTATGAAATGTTTAAAATGAGTTATTATCTCACCTGAAATAGAAATACCGTAGCCATGAGATGTGATCTCATTCAAAATGATTGGCCTAGTTCTGAATTGTAATTATGAATCGAGAATCTGATAGGATATGGAAACTGGAATAGAACATGGATATATTAGTCATGGGATTGAATAGTGTTATAAGCTGTTATGTACGAGTTAGACATTTATCAATCACTGACATTTTAGTTATCGTTCATACTATGTTTAGCATATCTCTACTGGGCGTTGGCTCACCCTATATGGGACATCATTTTCAGGTTTAGGTGTTGTGCCGTCTCCGAGACCTTAGCTTGGAAGATTGAGGGAGTTGAAGATTCTTATTTGTTAATTTTGTTGTATTACATGTATATCAAGCCAAGGGCTTAATTTGTATTCTGAGTTAGTACTCTTCTTCTGTAACCCAAGTGTTGACTTGGAAAGTTGTAAGCCCATAGGGAATTTACTTTTATTGTTAACATGTATTACATTTTGTAAGAATACCTAGATGATTGTAATATAATATCTCTTTTCTGTACCTTGAATGTATGATATTATGGGTTAATTTTGAGGGCATTACAAGCACTGTCTTTGCAATCCGTCGTACAAAAAGATCGTGTTGATCATCATCCGAGCTGTTTCTTCTTCGCTTACGCCTTGTACGGGGACTCTCTTCAGAAGAACTGGAAATTTTAGATCGTCCCTTCTTCTTGGGCTCCGAGGATAATGAGCCGGAGTTGCTCTCAGTATCTTGTTGTCGGGCTCGAGAACGTCGACCAGCTGCCCTCACGGGTCGTCCCGGCCCTTGGTATGCAGATTGTTTAGACTTCGCCACCTCCACGGCCAAATCCTAACAGAGATGTCCGTTCTCTGCGATGATGTTCTCCAATCTTTGTTCATTTTGCTTTGCTTGTTGCAGGATCGCTTGCATTGTTTCGTGCTCCGAAGTCGAGGGTGAGGCGAAAGTCAAGGCACGTCTTGCGGCGATAGTCTCTGTTTCAAGCATGTTTGTTGGAGTGGTTTTATCTTGCGGTATAGGGTCGACATTGACTATCGAAGGATCTTCCGTCACGCTCGCCATGGATGTGCTTGAGTATTCCCACAGACGGCACCAGTTGTGGAGAAGTGGTTTGGAAATACTCTTTTGATCCTGGAGAACGCTCATGATCCTCTTCTGGTCACCTGAAAAGGAATAAACACTCCGGTCGGGGGTGCCGGAATTAGCACTGCGACGGACAAGTCAGAATCCACACTCAAGAATGCTTGTATTCTAAGTTAAGCACAACAATTCTCACTTACATCTTTCTGGCTGATGTTCTTCTATTTATATCTTTTCTTCCATGGGCCTCGGGATTAGGTCCATTTCCAACTCATATTCGGCACATTTTATAATAGACCGACCTTCACTTGGCCCTTTGCCTAATCGGTTATTTGGCCGAATAGGGTTGGATATCAGCTTGCGAGCCAATTGCCGAGTGCTTCGAATCTCAACTCTCCGAGATTGGACTATCCGGAATCTCTACGACTCCCTCTTCTCGGCCCCCACAATGTATTAAAACAAATTTGAATGTCCAAGCCTTGCATAAAAGTCCTAAGGATAAAACTTTATTAATTCAAAGTAGTAACAATGATACTAATATAAATATTATTGAATGGAAAAATATAACTCTCCCTGATCAATGGATTATTGTTAATGAAAATTATGAACATAACCAGTAACAATCTACTAGTCAAGATATTCAAGATATTCAACAATTTACTGATGGATCTGTTAGGATTAAATTTAATCGTAGTCAATCCTCTCGACATAGTACATCTAGTGTACCTATGGATATTGAAACTAAAGATGAAATATTTAATACTCCTTTATTTAGAAAAAATAGTCAAATCCATCTTGGTCAAACTTCCCATAGTAAAATGAAAGGTATCGATAATTCTACAACCTCTCAAATTAGTAAACCTGTTTATTCTACTAATACTCATCTCCAAGAAGAAGATACTGAGTCTCACGACTCTCCAACTCAAACTGATTTTGAAGTAATACCACCAATGAATCCTCAATTGATGACAGTTAGTAAATCTTTTACCCCTGATATTGATAAACTTCTTATTGACTTTAGATCCAAAGCTAATCGGACTAAACGACATGCTTATCATGCTAAATATGATTCTACTCAACAATCCAGAATAACTCAAAAATCGTATGATTTTATGGTTGAATACAGCTTAGAAATCCCTTTCTTTGAATACTTTGAAAATTATTACAACAAATTAAATACAATCACCAAACATAAATGGAAAACTTCTCATAATACAACCGTTAGCTCTAGTCATCCTCCTTTAGCTAATATAATTATTGAACATCAAGGATCTCCAGTCCCAGCCTCTCATTTTAAGCTGCCTGGCACTGACCCTGAAATTAAAAAAGTTATTGAACAAAATAATTATACTAATCAATGTCTCCAAACCATCGGTAAACAATTAGATAAGCTAGAAACTAATTTAGATGATTATTCAGCCAATACTACCTCTACTAAACAATCCCTAGATCAACCTTTCCTTAACTTGCCTAGTAATCGTTCCAAAAAAACTAGTTTAGTTACCAAAGATAATTCTACTGTAAAAGCAATTGAACAATTATTCACCAAATTATCTACCACTGATGCAGCCTCTCCTTCTAAAGATAAAAGACTTACTGTATTAAATCAACAACCTACTTTGGACACTGTTTCAAATCAAACTGAATCAGATACAACTGATAATGAAATAAATCAATTAGCTCAACAATTTCAATCCTCTACTCTTAATAAAATCCATTATCCAAAAGTTAATCCTCAAACTATCAAAAATTGGTATTCTCGACCTACTCCACCTGATCTCCAATATGAAGAAACTAACCTTAATAATCAATTTTCCGTATCTGCTAACAAATTATACGAATGGAATATTGATGGTCTTAGTGAAGATCAAATCCTCCAAAAATTAAATCATTTATCTATGGTCTCAAATAGTTATCTTAGTAATTAAACTGATTATTCTCAACCTGAAATTGTTTCTTTAATCACTTCTGGTTTTACTGGTATGCTCAAATCTTGGTGGAAAAAATATCTTACTGAAGATCAAAGAGAATCAATTATTCATGCTAATCAAAAGGATGAAAATGATCTACCTATTTTTTATGAAACATGGTTATTATCACCCTGATGGTATTAATACATTAATCTATACTATAGTTCGACATTTTATAGGAACTCCTACTAATATATATTCTCACATCCACGATCAACTTAGTAACCTTACTTGTCCAACATTAAGTGATTTTAGATGGTATAAATATGTATTTACCTCTAGAGTAATGTTAAAAGAAGACTGTACTAAATCTTTTTGGAAAGAAAAATTTATAAATGGATTACCTTGTCTCTTTGCTCGTAAGATTAGAGATGTGCTTAATCAACCTACTGGTGTTATTGAATATGAAAATTTAACTTATGGTGATATAATTAGTACTATTCAAAAAGAAGGATTAAAAATGTATATTGATCTTAAACTTAGTCAAAAAAGCTACTAAAGATAAACATAAGGCTAAATACGAATTAGGTAATTTCTGTGAACAATATGATTTACCTCCTGTTGCACCTTCCTGCAGGAAATCACACAAATATTCTAAACATAAACAAAAATCATCTTACAAATATTCTAATAAATACAAAAAGAATTATTCACCTTCCAAATCAAATGATAAATTCTATACTAAATCCAAAAAGAAATATTACAAAAAATCACATCCAAAATCTAAATCTAATAAAGATATTACATGTTATAATTGTGGTAAAAAAATGTCATTATTCTAATAAATGTAAAGAAAAACAAAAATTAAAAGATAAAGTTAATCAACTCCAAATTCATAATGAATCAAAAAATCAATTATATGAAATATTCCAATTAAACCAATCTGTTAGTAATTCCTCTTTTGATAATTCTAATACTTCTTCTGATTACCATTCACCTAGTGATGATTCTGATAATAATATAAAATTAGGATGCAATGATGTTTGTTGTAAACCAATTAAACAAATCAATGTTCTTACTAAACAAAATCAAGAAGAAACTGCTCTTATTGAATTAATTCTGATCCAGAATTAAAACAGAAATATGCTAATAAATTAAAATCTTTATTAACTAATCCTGATAGACAACCTAAACCTGAAAAACCAATAATTAGTCTATCCAAAACTTTAGAAAGATTTAACAATAAAAATAAAGAAATCACATTACAAGATTTACAACATGAAATCAATCAGATTAAACAAATTATTAAAAATTTACAAAATAAAGATAAATCCTTAGAAGATGAAATTATTACATTAAAACTTAATAAAAGCTTAGAAAATTTCCAAGCAGATGATAATGAATCTCCTCATGAATCTGAACATGATTCTGATCATACTAATCCTAAAAATTTTTTGTTTGATAATCGATCTCACCATTCCAATCTTGAAGATAACCGATTAAATCTTATTAATAAAATTCATATTCAAAAATGGTATTCCAAAGTTAAAATTAATATTAATGATTTTGAACTTGATGTCATTGCTTTAATCGATACTGATGCTGATCTCAACTGTATTCAAGAAGGTTTACTCCCTACTAAATATTATGAAAAATGTCATGAAAAGTTAACTTCTGCTAATGGTAGTAAAATGTATATTAAATATAAATTACCTAAAGTTCATATTTGTCAAGATAATGTTTATTTTACAACTTTATTTGTTTTGGTTTGAAATATGACTGATAAATTATTTTAGGCACACCATTTATATATTTATTATATCCATTTACTACATCTAGTGAAGGAATAACTACTCATGTTTTAGGTCAACCTATTACTTTTCGATTCTTGTCTCCACCTGAAATGCTAGAGTTAAACTAATTAAAAGATTGTTCTATTTCTCAAACTATTAATCGACTAACTCGTCATTTACATTTTCTTAAAGAAGAAATCAATTATAAGAAAATTGATCAACACTTAACTGATCCAATTCTTATTTCTCAAATTAATGAGTTTAAATTAAAACTAGAAATGAATGTCTGTTCTACATTACCTACTTCATTTCGGCATAGGAAAAAGCATGTAGTTACTTTACCATATATTAAAAATTTTAATAAAAGACAAATCCCTACTAAATCTCGACCTATTCAAATAAATCATGAATTATTTGAAATTTGTAAAAAAGAAATTAATGAATTATTAAAAAATAGGATAATTAGCCCAAGTAAATCACCATGGTCTTGTCTTGCTTTTTATGTTAATAAACATGCTGAATTGGAAAGAGGAGTCCCTCGATTAGTTATTAATTATAAACCATTAAATAAAGTCTTAGAATGGACTCGATATCCTATTCCCAATAAAAAAGATTTGATTAAAAGATTAAGTCAAGCTGTTATTTTCAGCAAATTTGATTTAAAAAGTGGATTTTGACAAATTCAAATTCATCCTAAAGATAGGTATAAAACTGCTTTTACTACACCCTTTGGTCACTTTGAATGGAATGTAATGCCATTTGGATTAAAAAATGCCCCTAGTGAATTCCAAGACATAATGAATGATATTTTTAACCCATTTAGTGATTTTTCTATTGTCTATATTGATGACATATTAATCTTTTCCCAATCTATTAGTGCACATTGGAAACATTTAACTGCATTCTTTTACACTATTAAAAGTCATGGTCTAGTTATATTTGCTCCTAAGATTAAATTGTTTCAAACTAAAATTAGATTTTTAAGATATGATATCCATCAAAATACAATTTTACCTATTAGTCGCTCCATTGAGGTTGCATCTAAGTTTCCTGATGAAATTTTAGATAAAACCCAATTACAACGGTTTTTAGGTTCACTTAATTCTATTGCTGAGTTTTATAAAGACCTTAGGAAAACTTGTCAACCTCTGTTTGATCGATTGAAAGATCATCCTCCTCCTTGGTCTTTTGTTCATACTTCTATTGTTAAACAAGTCAAACAATATGTTAAGTCTCTTCCTTGTCTTGGTATTCCTACTGAAAATTCATTCAAAATTATTCAAACTGATGCTTCTGATATTGGCTATGGTGGCATTCTTCTCCAGAAAGTCACTCCTCATTCATCTGAACAAATTGTTCGATATAATTCTGGTGTCTGGAATAAAGAACAATTAGATTATAGTACTATTAAAAAAGAAATTTTATCTACTGTTTTATGTATTAGTAAATTTCAAGATGATATTTTAAATCAAAAGTTTTTACTTCGTGTTGATTGCAAATCTACTAAATATCTTTTAGAAAAAGATGTTCAAAATCTTGCTAGTAAGCAAATTTTTGCTCGTTGGCAATCTATTTTAAGTATTTTTGATTTTGATATTGAATATATACCTGGTTGTCAAAATTCTATTCCTGATTTTCTTACTCGAGAATTTTTACAAGGGGGATAGAGAGATGGCCACTCCATTTATTACTTACTATAAAACCCAAATTTCCCATTACCATACTTTGATCACCCACACTGCTCACTGAATTGCTCGATTAAAATTAGCCAAACCAACTACTAAACGTGCCCAATATATTATCTACCATCAAATACAAGCTCGTCGCCATTTACTTGCTGATTATTACAACTGTTTAGATTATCATCAACAATACTTAGATCTTCTAAGTGGTTGTTAATCTTTGTTGCTAACCTTTCTTTCTATTCAACAGATGTCTCGTCCCAGGCCTCCTTCCAAAGCCTTGGTCCCATCTAGCCAACCTTTTATTCCTCCATTGGAGCTAGTAACCCAATACCACCCTATTGAAATGATTAACCGTTACCAAGTCGTTGGTAACATTCCTAAACCAAGCTATGCTTCTGCTTTGGCTACTGACCTTTTTGCTTCTTCCAGCCAAGCAGTTACTCCATACCCTCCTAATCCAATTAAAACTGCCCGTTCTGATTATGTTAAATCAACCACTACTAATCTATTCTTCAAAAAACCCAGTCACCCAAAGAGTCAGTCTATTAATGACCTAGTTAAATCTTATTTTCCTCCTGGATGGCATTTTGTTCCCATGCATCCAAAGAAAACCATTACTTTCTATAGAGACATCCTATTCAACCACCAATCAATTGTGATTAAACCTATCTATGACCGCACCTACACTAGTAAAGTTGTTTACCACTCCTTTTACATTCACAACATTGTTTCCTTAGTTGAATGGGGTTCTCCTTCTCAACTTCGAGCATTGCCTAATAACTCTCTTCAGTATAGTTATTATGACTATATTGATGCCTGGTTCAAAATATTCCTATATCAAACTGAAACCTTTAGTCACTCTTGGTTCATTCAATTTGACCAAAAGTTTAAATCTGAATTTCCTTCTTGGTTTCTGTGATGGTGGACTTATTATGGTGCCATTTCAGATATCTTCCCAGCTATTGTGCTGGAACAGGCTAACTATTTTTCAACTGTTTTCTCCTTCTCTCCACAACAGAAGAAGTTTCCTCAATTGCTAATTTTTATATCCAAATATAAAATCCCTTGGTTATTTAAATGGCACTATGGCATTTCTGATTATGTGGTTCAAAGGATACATACAGTTAAATGGTGGGATAATTACAAAATTCCCCGCATTGTTGAACTTGTTCAAACTGAGTTCCCAATTAACATTCATGCTCCTACACCTGCCATGGTTAAAGCTCAGCAGAACCCAACCGCTTCAATTACCCAAGGAAGCCAACTTCCTACTATTAATCTTGGAAGCCCAACTTCAAGTTCTTCTAAGCCCAAGTCATCCAAGTTAAAGGCTAAATCAAAGGATAAATCATCAACTGCTAAGCCCAGCTCTACTCAGCCCAAATCAAAGGATAAAGCAAAGCCCAAGACTAAATCTGCATCTCCTATTAAGCCCAAGGTTAAACCTGGATCAGCCAGTGATCAACTGCTTCAAATGGCCCGTCTCTTAATGGATCAGGCCCAAGCCCAATTAAAAGATGAACCTTCTGATGATGAACCTCCTGCACCGGCCCAAAAGTCCAGTTCAGAAGAAAGTTCAGATAGTACAGCCTCTTCTGAAGGATTATCTATTCACCTATTCATCTGTATTTCAAATTATGTATTTTGAAGCAATCTAGTGCTACATCTGTTAAACAATTGTAAGTTATTTTGATTAAAATCTATATATATATATATATATCATATATATGAACTAGCAAAATTGTCCCTGCCTGAAGGCAATTTATTATTTGAAAAATAAGACTAATCATTATATTTATTCCATCTTAACTCCCAACTATGCCACGTATGGCATTTTTCATGTCCATTGAATTTATTCAATTTGAACCCTTAACTATGCCACAGGATATTTTTCAAAAATTGATTTGTTTTATTATATAGAAATATTGTTCAAAGATTAAAAAAAATATATTAAGTATAATACAAATCCTTATAAATTTACATTGATTTTCTTTTATTATTATACTTTAAATTATTTTATTTAAGCTTATAATTAATTCCATGGGTGTCTAAACAATGGACACTTGTGTTCGCTTAGTGTTCAGACGTATTAATTTTTTTGTTTTTAATTTTAAAATAGGACATTCTTGAACCAGTGTCAAACACGGACACGTCATCTTCTTAAACATATTTATGATTCTCAAGAAGATACTAGTGATATTACATGACAGTATCATTAATCAATAAAAAAAATCTTACATTATAGTAATAAGGACTACATAACAATTTACCGAATAGTATTTATATATGTTGTGAAATAGTTGGATAACCATCAAACGAGATACAATTGGAATTCTAATGAGTTTTTGGGCCAAAGTGGAAATAAGGTACAGTTTTACCATGTGGGAAGTGTGGTATGCCATGTGGTAAACCATATGGTGTGGTAAATAGTGAGAGTTTTATCACCTATAAATAGGTGAGTCTGCATGGTAATGAATATATGGAAAAACTATTTATTAAATGTGTGGTCTTTTATTTCCTTTTCCATTGTAGTTTTTTCTTCTTTATTTTCTTTAGTTTTATAACATGTTATTAGTATGAGATTATGATCAACTAAGAAAGAAAAGTGGAATCCCATTGTGGTTTTTTCTTCTTTATTTTCTTTAGTTTTGTAACACGTTATTAGCATGAGATTATGATCAACTGAGAAAGAAAAGTGGAATCACATACAAATAAGGTTGGTGTGCTTTTTCTACAAAGTGGTTGAGGTAAGTATAAATAAATTCGAATAAATATTTTATAAGAGCGGTTTATGGTAAGGCTAATTCTATATTTTTCTTAATATATTCACGTAATACTAAATATATTATTATTGTTGTGTTGAGTGCACAAATATGTCAAATCCTTCAAAATCAGAATTCATAGATCTTGATATTTCGGGAAATTTATTTATCTTGGATACTTGATGCTAAGATTCACCTTGAGAGAATGAATCTTGGAAATACCATTACAAATGAAAATGAAGCATCTTTAACGGATCGCGCAATGGCAATGATATTCATTCGCCACCATCTCCAAGAAGAATTAAAACTAAATACCCTGTGGTAACAGATTCATTATTTTTGTTTAATAATTTGATGGAGAAATATGAGTACTAGAAGACTATAAATCTCGTAAAAAGCTCTCTATAATTGATTGCACCTGAAGTTGCAAAATTATGAATTAGTTAGTTAGTACAATCTATAGAATATGTGTTAAAATATTCATGCTAATAATATGCTCCTGTAGTAGCAATATAAGGAGCGTCGATCTACAAAGTACTCTGAACTAATTTAATGCCTTCTTGTGGCTAAACAAACGAAGAAAATTTTATTGAAAAATCATCAATCTCGTCTTACAGGCTCTATTCCATTCCTTGAAGTGAATGAAGTTGCATCTCATGGTCGTGGATGAAGGAGAAGTAATGGTTTTGGACATGGTTTAGGTAAAATTACAAAATCCGTATGGAACATGTTTAGAAACATTTGAGCAAAAATATCATGTCATTCCACCTGAAGTGGAATAATCTTGAGATATCATAGGAAAAAGGAAAAAGTTTACATAATAGAATCTCTCAAGAATGATGTATGTATGTTTGTATGTATTCATGTTGTGTATGCATAGTGCATATTGCGTGGCAAATAAATATGTTAGAAAAAAGAGTGATTACTATGCATAAATAATTATTCTTCATCTTTTTTTCCCCAGAAGTTCACTATTCATCATTATTCATCATTATGCATTATTTTAACAATTTTCTCAAAATACTATTCATCAATAGTATTTTACTATTGAAATCTTTTCCACTTGGAGCGTCTGCCTTCTAGATAACAAGCTCAATGAAAGAAAAAAAAAATACAAGATTATTGTAATGATATTCACACTAATTTTTGAATATTATATTTGTTTTAGTTATATTTTGAAATTTATACTTTCCAGTTTGATCATGTTTTGGAAATGATGATTAGCTATCTATATACATGGATTGTATTGATGTATTGACTAATTCTAAAATGTTGAGTAAAATATTAATTTAGAAGATAGTATAAAGACACCCATAATTCTTTGTAATGAAAAACATTTGACGATGACAAAAGCTAGTGTAAAATCTCAGGTTCTGCAAACGTGATTAAAATCTCTGGAAGAGCCAATATTATGATTGTCAATGTAACGCCCCAAATTTCTAGCGCAAATGATAATATAACAATCATGGCTCTTTCAAGGAAAATCGAATATAAATCTCCAAACTTACATTACATGGTACGATAGTTCTTCATACAACAATACATTAATCTAACGACAAGTAAATAAACAAATAAATACTCTCAAGGGTTTACAAGTTTCCAAGGCTTGAGCCTGATAACACAAAATGGTTATTCAAACCCACACAAACACAGCCCTTGGCTTAAACACAAAGTCATAACAAAATGAGAGTATTGTACTCCCAACACACATACTTCCACGCCCCTAGTTGGATGGGATCACCACATCTTTTCTTGCACAAAAATCCCATACAGTGAGCATAAAGCCCAGTAGAAAATTCTTAACAAAGTATATACATTTTATACAAGTCTCAAGAGATGAAATGCACATGCCATGCTATGCCCTTTTTGAAGATAAATCACATTTTCATCTTTTGAAAACCATCATGCTCAATGATATCATGGAATTTCAATTGTTCAAAACTTAACAATTTATTTCAAGGGCGGTAAATACGACTCTGCTAATCCCTAGGTCGGTGTCTGGAAGTAAACTATACAAGTACTACCAAATTATCATTTTTAACGGTATTAACCGGAAGGCTCGACACCTATCCGTGTGGGTTTTCGGTCTTTCACCCCGGACTCTCAGTCCAACTTATTCAATATCATCTACACCACCTATCAAGACTTACCAACGTATTTACCCCAAAACCATTCCATAAAAACTTGTTTCTCAACATTATTTTCTCAATGCAAGTTTTCAAATCAACTTTCAAAGTTTAATGTAATCAAATGAATTGATATGCCAATTTCACAAGATGAATATAAATACTTTTATTCCAATTCATCATTCAAGGAATAACACAATTCCCTCTTCTTAAGTATCCTCAACGATTAGTTATTTCAAGACTATTTCAACGTTTTGAACAATAATTTCCAAAATGAACAACAATCCTCATATTTCCTAAAATTCAACATTTATATAAATATAAATAAGAAATTTTCCAAACATCCATTTATTTTGACACACAAAATAAATATAACAATATCATTCATGGATTTTCAGTCTCTTTCAAAAAAATCTCCAAATTCTAGGTTTTTTTCACCAAAACTATACAACTCAAATCTTTTGAAAGAAAACTTTCCAAAACCATCTTTTTCTTCAATCAATGAAGATCAAAACCCATAAGATCATTTTAAAAGCACAAGAGACAAACTCACTTTCAAAATCGCTCAACTTCTCAAATCAACAATCAATTTTCAAAACTATTGAAAGATGATTTCGAAAATCATCTAGATCTTACAAATATATATATATATATATATATATATAACTCTAAGAAAATCCCTACCTCAAGTTTTGAAGAAGAAATGAGAAGAAACCCCCAAAATCAACGGTGTCGTAACTCAATCTTCACCGCACACAACGAAGCCGTCGAGAAGTTAACCAACTTTGTTGAAGAACCTATTGCAAAACTCTAATGGATCTTGAGAAATCAAGGTTTTGATCCAATTTGGCGTAGGCAAATGTAGAGAGAAGGGAGAGGAAAGGGTTTTTAGAGAGAGATATACCAAAGTGATCTGAAATATCATATTCATGAACTGATATAACATGGTCCACTCGAGCGTGGAAAGCCCTGCTCGAGCATCAAATACACTTTCCCAGTACTTTTGCAGACAGGTCAAACTTATGGAACCAAACATTCTCTGCTCGAGCGCCTAAACAGCCGCTCGAGCGAACAAGCAACTTCTAATGCATTTTGCATTTTTGCTTCGAGGGCGCTGCCCCTCAACCCCACTAGGGCATTACTGTAGAACCCGCCAAGGGGCGCTACCCCCTGGACCCCCGCTAGCGGATCGGTCAACTCGATCCCTGACATACTCAGCGAAGTGGCAAAATTGGGATTGCTACGACCTTCCCCCCTTAAAGAATTTCGTCCCAGAAATTTCAAATCAAACTACCCAAACAAAGGGTTTCTAGCGATCAACACTATGCTATTTCATTTTCAAATCACAATACTAACTCTCAATCAAATTTCACCATTTCCACCATGGTTTTCTCATTAACAACAACCACCCAAATACGCATAAACATGAAATTTCCCAAAAAATAATGGCAACTCTCAACAACCTTATGCTTAAAACAACAACGCACATATCAACATATGGTTAACAACTTTAAATACGTTTCCTTCAACACTAGGGAATATTGTAAAGAAAAGTAACTTAAGCATTTTCAAACAAATTCGGATATTTAGAACAGACTTCTGCCTTCCCTTCCCACGTCACTTCTTCAACCCCATGGTGTCTCCACAACACCTTTACTAACGGTATAGTTTTGCCCCGTAGCACTTGCTCCTAGGTATCTAATATTTGAACCGATTGTTCTTCATAAGAGGCATCCTCATCTACCTCCAAGTCAGCCCAATCAAACACATGAGAAGAGTCGGGTTGATACTTCCTAAGCATAGCTACATGAAATACGTTGTAAACTCCTAAAAGTTGTGGCAGTAAAGTTAACTAGTATGCCACTTCCCTAATTCGCTCTAAGATCTCAAAAGGCCCAATGAACCTTGGAGATAATTTACCACTCTTACCAAATCTCATCAAACCCTACCTTGGTGAGATTTTTAGAAACACATGGTCACTAACTTGAAAAGATAAAGGTCGTCTCCTCTTATTGGCATAACTCTTTTGTCGGCTTTGGGCTGTAGCTAACCTCTTCTGAATGAGAACAACTTTCTCAATTGTCTCTCTAACAATTTTCGGACCCAGTAACGATGCATCACCCACTTCGGCCCAATAAACCGGGGATTTACAAGGTCGGCCATACAAGACCTCAAATGGTGCCATCCCAATACTACTTGGTAATTATTGTTGTAAGGAAACTCACTCAATGGTAAATGCTTTTCCCAAGGCCCCTTAAAATCAAGGACACAAGCTCTAAGCATGTCCTCCAAAATCTGAATGGTACGTTCCGACTATCCATCGGTTTGAGGATGATAAGTGGTGCTAAGAGTCAACTTAATTCCCAACGCTTCTTGAAGGCTTTGCCATAACTGGGCAGTAAAACGAGGATCCCTATCTGACACAATAGTCACAAGGACTCCATGAAGTCGAACTATTTCTCTAATGTACAACTCTGCCAAGCGTTCAACTGAGTCGCTGGCGCACATTGGAATGAAATGGGTAGACTTAGTCAACCTATCAACAATCACCCAAACGGTGTCATTACCTCGTTGTGTTCTACGAAGCCCAACTACAAAATCCATGATAACACGCTCCCATTTTGACTCAACTATCGGTAAGAGTTGTAACAAACCCGCTAGTCTTTGGTGTTCGGCCTTTACTTGTTAACAAGTAAGGCACTTCGATACAAATAAAGCGATATTCCATTTCATACCCCTCCACCAAAACTGACAACTAAGATCATGATACATTTTAGTGCCTCCCGGGTATACCGCAAGGCGTGAGTGATGGAACTCCCGAAGTACTTTCTCTCTACAAGATTCTGGTACAAACAAACGATCTAGGTAACGTACACTCAGATCCGAGTGAAAGTTCAAACCTTTCTCTTCCTTTCCATTGGAAATCTTAACACGAATTGATTCCACATCACGGCCTCCTCATTGTGCCTCTATGACTTTACTAACCAAGGTAGGTCGAGCATTCAAAGCAAACAAGGTAGCACTCTCTCCAGACTCACCCAAGTGCAAATCAAACTTGCCAATAACATCTAGCATATCCCATTCCCGAATGGCCACACTTGCCAAACTACTCACAGATTTTCAACTCAGAGCATCGGCCACCAGATTGGCCTTCCCTGGATGATAGTGTAACTCAAAGTCATAATCCTCCATAAATTCCATCCACCTCCGTTGTCGTAAATTCAAGTCTTTTTGAGAAAACAAATACTTTAAACTCTTATGATCGGAGAAGACTTCAAACTTCTCACCATACAAGTAATGCCTCCAAATTTTCAAAGCAAAAATCACTGCTGCTAATTCTAGATCAAGGGTGGGGTAATTTTTCTCATGAGTTTTTAATTGTCGTGAACCGCAGGCCACAACTTTTCCCTCTTGCATCAAGACACAACCAAGTCCATCCCCGAACGCATCACAATAGACAGTGTAATTCAAACCCCTTTTCAAAATTATCAAAACCGGTGCGATAGTCAATCTAGTCTTAAGCTCTTGGAATGACTTTTCACAAGCCTCACTCCACATAAATTTCTAGTCAACCTAGTCAAAGGTGCAGCTAGTTTAGAGAAGTCCCTTACAAAACGTTGATAATACCCCGCTAGTCCCAAGAAACTCCGGATTTCAAAAATATTCTTACGTTGTTCCCAATCCTGTACGGTGTCTATCTTTGACGAGTCCACAGTCACTCCCTCTCTAGACACTACATGCCCCAAAAACTTCACCTCTGTTAACCCAAACTCGCATTTTTCAAATTTGGCATACAATTAGTGCTCACTAAGTAAACCCAGCACTACACGCAAGTGAGTCTCGTGTTCCTATTTAGAGGTTGAATAAATCAAGATGCCATTCACAAAAACGACCACAAAACGGTCCAAGTATTCCCAAAAAATTGGCCATAACGAGTACAAAAGGCCGTCTTCTGAATGTCCTCCTCTCGGACTCTCAATTGATGGCACCCCGACCTCAAATTTATTTTTGAGAAGTAATGAGACCATCTAAGTTGGTCAAACAAATCATCTATTCTGGGTAGAGGATACTTGTTATTAACTGTAACTCTATTCAACTTGAGGTAATCAATACACATCCGTAATGACCCATCCTTCTTCTTCGCAAAGAGAGCCGGCGCTCACCAAGGCGATGTACTAGGGCGAATGAAGCCCTTGTCTAAAAGTTCTTGGAGTTGAATCTTCAACTCATGCAATTCGGCGAGTGCAAATTTATACGGTGACATGGAAATTAATGCCGTGCCAGACACCAATTCAATGGAGAACTCGATGTCCCGGTGAGGTGGTAAACTAGTAAGATCTTCTGGAATGACATCTAAGTATTCACAAACTACCCTTGGTAACTCAACACGAGCCCCGTCACTCTCACTATCCAAGAGAGTTACAACAAGGCCACTAAGCTTGGTCCTACTACGAGGGTCGACAACTGGCGACAAGGCTCTATCAACTTGGTTCCCCAAAAAATAGAAACGATCACCACCCGAAGTGCACACTATAACTCTCTGACGGTAACAATCAATCACTGCTTGATAAGAACACAACCAGTCCATGCCTAAAATGATATCAAAACTCGACATATCTAGCAACACAAAAGCAAACGAAAGTCGACGCCCAGCAACTTCTATTTCACAATCACGACAACCCCGGGCTAAATCAACTGTACCCCCAACAGGTGACTCTACTCTGAGTGGAGGCACTAATCGTGCTACCCCTAACCCCAATGCAGAAGGAAATGTAGTAGATATAAATGAATGACACGCACCCGTGTCTATCAATACATTAGCCAAAGAATTACAAACAACAAAAATACCTCTCACAACTGAGGATTCTGGCAACTGCTCTGGCACAGTAAAAGCATACACCTGCCCCTGTGGTCCCTGATTGACCTGCTCTCCTCTTGGAGCATAAGCCTGTTGTACTGACTGAGCCGAAGCGGCTCCCTGATTAACTCTCGAAGCTTGGACTGATTGAGCCTGCTGGTGGGTCTGAGTCTACCTCAACCCTGATGCGCCAGATGCGCCACCCAACTATGGGCAAGTTCTCTTCCATATGCCCCGGCTGACCACACTGATAATAATTAAACCCTTGACCTTTATTATAAGACTGAGACTAACTTTGAGATCGGTTAGGGTGTGGTACTATTAACTGCCCTCCTCCCTTCTGTGGGCATGAGAAGGCTTTGTGACCCGGGTGGCCACACTTGAAACACGAGAAGCTACTCGATGCACTTTTTCCCGAACCCACACTAGGCAAAGGAAAAGTGGATCTAAACTGCTATAGTTGGGACCGGATGGATAGATGTTCCCACTCTTCTTGTTCTGCCAATAGTCTCCTTGAGACTTTTGGCCCCTAGATCTCGAACTCCGAAGCCTCTCCTCCTCGACTTGTATGGAAATTTCTATGTGTGTCGCCGTCTCCACAAGACGGTCATATTTCCAAATCATATTTCCGACAAGCTTGAACATAATTTTTGTTTTCAATTTCTTTTCAAATTCAATGCAACGGTGCTCTTCCGTTGCCACCAACTCTGGTACAAATCTGGACAAACTAGAGAAGACCGCCTCAAACTCGACCACGGGCATGTCAAGTTATTTGAGGTCTTTAAACTCTTGCCTCAATCTCACCCTAGCAATGGGAGGTATGTACTTATCTTGGAAAGCAACCGCAAAGGCTTCCCATGTCGACTCCACTATACCCTTAGCATATTTCCACCATTGACCCGCGTCTCCCTTAAGGTAGTAACTCGCTAGAGTCACTCTTAGTTCACTATCTTCGATGTGAAGCATCTCAAATGTCTTCACAGTTTGTTCGAGCCACTCATCCGCTTTCTTAGGCTCGGGACCACCATAAAACTCATCCGATTTGGCCTGCAAGAACTCTTTAGTAAGGAAACTCGCCCTTGAATCCGCGATGTTCTCTCGGGCTTGATTCTCCACCCTCAACAAGTTCATAGACTCACTTAAAGCCCCTACCATTTCTTGAGCTAGGGCCCCCATTGCGGTTTTACCCGCTTGTCCCGGGATTCCCGCCTACCCCACTTGTTCAGCTACATTAGCTTGGCCAGACTCTTCCTCTTGCACCGGAACCTCATGGACCGGTACCTCATGCACACCTCGGCGAGCCCTACCATGCCTCCCGCCTCTACCACCACGGGTTTGACCTCTTCTTGACATTCTATAAATGACAATAGAATTAATTTAGCACACTAACCCACACGTGGCCGCAGCTTGCCTTACACGTTTGATCACAATAATGCTATATATTCCTCTACCATATAACAATTAAATTTCACTCCACATAAGCACTTAGTCATGTAAACACATATGGATTATACTCTTATGATGAGATTCGTCTCACAAAAAACCAAGAATTCTTAGTAGAATGAGTATTGATCAAGTACCCTTCTAATAAGACCTCAAGGAATTTAACAGGCACAAAAAACATCCCAAAAGTCCAATCACATACCCATTTAGTCACATAAGCATGTTATCGCATAGTCACAAAATGCATAACACTTCCCAAGCATGCTAAATGAACCCATTGTGATTAAACAACCACTTCCCACAAGCTCCAAGTATTCAAACCCGGTAGCTCTGATACCAAGTTGTAATGCCCCAAATTTCTAGCGCAAATGATAATACAACAATCATGGCTCTTTCAAGGAAAACTGAATATAAATCTTCAAACTTACATTACATGATACAATAGTTCTTTATGCAACAATACATTAATCCAACAACAAGTAAATAAACAAATAAATATCCCCAAGGGTTTACAAGTTTCCAAGGCTTAAGCCTGGTTACACAAAACGGTTATTCAAACCCACACAAACACAGCGCTTGGCTTATACACAGAGTCACAGCAAAATGAGAGCATTGTACTCCCAACACACATACGTCCACGCCCCTAGTTGGGTGGGATCACCACATCTTTTCCTACACAAAAATCCCATAGGGTGAGCATAAAGCCTAGTAGAAAATTCTTAACGAAGTATATACATTTTATACAAGTCTCAAGAGATGAAATGCACATGCCATGCTAAGCCCTTTTTGAAGATAAATCACATTTTTATCTTTTAAAAACCATCATGCTCAATGATATCATGCAATTTCAATTGTTCGAAATTTAACAATTTATTTCAAGGGCTATAAATACGACCTTAGTAATCCCTAGGTCAGTGTCCGCAAGTAGACTATACAAGTACTACCAAATTGTCATTTTTAACGGTATTAACCGGAAGGCTCGACACCTATCCGCGCGGGTTTTCGGTCTTTCACCCCGGACTCTCAGGCCAACTTATTCAATACCATCTACACCACCTATCAAGACTTACCAACGTATTTACCCCAAAACCATTCTATGAAAACTTGTTTCTCAACATTATTTTCTCAATGCAAGTTTTCAAATCAACTTTCAAAGTTTAATGTAATCAAATGAATTGATATGCCAATTTCACAAGACGAATATAAATACTTTTATTCCAATTCATCATCCAAGGAATAACACAATTCCCTCTTCTCAAGTATCCTCAACAATTAGTTATTTCAAGACTATTTCAACGTTTTGAACAATAATTTTTAAAATGAACAACAATCCTCATATTCTTTGAAATTCATCATTTATATAAATATAAATAAGCAATTTTCCAAACATCCATTTATTTTGACACACAAAATAAATATAACAATATCATTTATGGATTTTCAGTCTCTTTTAAAAAAAACCCCAAATTCTAGGTTTTTTCACCAAAACTGTACAACTCAAATCTTTTGAAAAAAAACTTTCCAAAACCATCTTTTCTGAAAATCAAAACCCATAAGATCATTTTAACAGAACAAAAGACAAATCCACTTTCAAAATCGCTCAACTTCTCGAATCAATAATCAATTTTCAAAGCTATTGAAAGATGATTTCAAAAATTATCTAGATCTTGCAAATATATATATATATATATATATATATAACTCTAAGAAAATCCTTACCTCAAGTTTTGAAGAAGAAATGAGATGAAACCCCCAAAATCAACGATGTCGAAACTCGATCTTCACTGCACACAACGAAGCCCTCGAGAAGTTAACCAACTTTGATGAAGAACCTATGGCAGAACTCTAATGGATCTTGAGAAATCAAGGTTTTGATCTAATTTGACGTAGGAAAATGTAGAGAGAAGGGAGAGGAAAGGGTTTTTAGAGAGAGGGATATACAAAAGTGATATGAAATATTAGATTCACGAACTAATATAATATGATTTGCTCGAGCGTTGAAAGCCCCGCTCAAGCGTCAAATACACTTTCCCAGTATTTTTGCAGAAAGGTCAAACTTCTGTAGCCAAACGTTCTCCGCTTGAGCGCATAAACGGCTGCTCGAGCAAACAAGTGGCTAGATCCCCGACATACTCAGCGAAGTGGCAAAACTGGGATCGCTACAGTCAAATAGAATCAAATTTGATATTGATGGAGTATATTCTATCAGATCCAAAAGACATCTATTAAGTTTTAAAAATATATGGCGTATTGGTTATTAAAACCATAAATAAAGGTAAAAAATAATATCTATTTATTACTTCTACTGAAGTTGCTTGATATTCATATGAGTTGTATTATATAGCAATAAAAGCAATTGAATCAAATGTTGAGATACACAAGAAGTGCTCTAACTTAATGTAGCAGAAGTGTTATAATCCAAAAAGCATTCATGTTAGGGCATGATTAACCTGAGCATCCGAGATTTACAAAGATATATTGAATTATTAAAAATTGAAATAGGACATCCATTAAAGAACCAGAAGATTTTTTTACCAAGAGTGCTCTGTCTATTCACTAAGAAAATTAATTATTAGACTATCCCATTCATATCAATGTTCGTTATTTCATGATTTTGATAGATATATTAACTAGATAGTCTCATTCATAACACAACTTTTAATCATTATTACATACATGTTGGTATTGATGTCAAGCATCCTATTGCCCATGTTCATACTCAAAATGGTATAGTTTAATATTTAATTAAATGGCTTTAGTTGATCACTCAACCTTTGCTTATGAAAAATAAATTACTTGTTTCAGCATAGGGTCATACTAGACTAACTGTATACATGAGTATTTACGATTATAGCTTGTATTGAGTCAACTATCAAACATTATTTATTTAGAATGTTTGGTTATGCTGTATATATTTCTATTGCAAATGGCTCTTTAACGTGAACTTGGAGTTTATGTTAGGTTTGATTCTCCATTTATTATTAAATATCTTGAATCCTTAACATGCAATGGATTTAGAGCATCTTTTTGATGAAACAATCTTCCTATCACTAGGGAGAGAAAAGTCACAACCTAAAACTCTACATGAAATCACTTGAAATAATGCGATGTTATCATATCTTGATCCTCGTACTAATCAATGTGAACTAGAAGTTCAAAGGATTATTTATTTGCCAAGTATAAGAAAATCAGTTATCGGATGCCTTCATCGATACTAAAAATATAATAAAATCCTATATTCCAGTTGCTAATGCTCCAACAAGAATTGATATTCCTAAAGGACAATCTATTTGTATAGTTGTAAATGTATCTAAGTCACGCTAGAAGCGTGGTAGACCTGTCGATGCAAAAGACAAAGTGTCTTGAAAGAATAAGAAAATTGGTATTCCTGAAGTGATCATATCTAGTGCTCTTGAAGAGCCTATATCCGAGCTCCTGAAGAGGTGCTCCAGAAGAGACTATACCTAGCACTCTTGAAGAGGCTAAACCACAAAAAATTCTTAGTGCTCCTGGAGAGGCTAAACCCACAAAATAGATTATTATAATAAATCTATGTAAATCTGCTACTAATAAACCTCTTGAAGCAGAACTTCCAGAAGAAGAATCTCTTGAAGAGTTATCCCCTAAAGTGGAACCTCCTGAAGAGTTATCCCTTGAAGTGGAAAAGGTTGTAGTAATTTTGGTTTAAGACCCGACCCATATGATATTCTGGATTCGGGTTTCTTGGTTTTGTATGGTTATTCTTGTCTTATTCCTCTTTTCTCTCCTTAAGTTTGGTTTTCAGATGTGTTGGTTGTGTTTGGAATAGGTTGGTACATTGTTTTTCAAAAGCCTTGTTGCCTCGAATTTTGCTCTTACGCTCGAGCATCACTTCTTGCGCTCGAGTGGCCTTTGTGAACTCTCAGTACTTTTGTAGGCCTGCAAAACTACTGGGAGAGTGTATTCTACGCTCGAACGGTGTTTCCTATGCTTGAGCGGTCGTGCGCTCGAGTGGCCATTCTTGCGCTCAAGCAATGGTCTTCTATCTGTAAAACTACTGGGAGTGTGTATTCTACGCTCGAGCATCACTTCCTGCGCTCGAGAGGTGTCACCCTTTTTCATTATGTCTTGGCGCTCGAGCTTAACTTCTTAGGCTCGAGCGGTAATCATTTTTGTGTCTGGACGCTCGAGTGTCACTTCTTACGCTCGAGCGGACTGTGCGTATATCAGTCCGTAAAAGTCACTTTTTACGTCACTTTTTACATCACTTTTTCATCTCTTTCTCTCTCTAAACACTTCAAAACCCTAAATCTAGAGCTCCTCACTCTAGAACTTTCTCTCTCTCTGCAAATACACTATAAGATCTACCCATTTCCCTAACCTACTCCCTTTGTTAAAAAGGTAGAGCTCACCTAGAGCTATCTTTTCATCCGAATAGAGTTGGGTTTCGGCTTCCTTGAGGTTTCTCCACTCTCTCATTAGTCTTCTAGCTTCGAGATAGGGATTCTCTACACTCTTTTATAATTTTTAACTTAGCTATATGTTTTGTGAAACAAACTTGTGATTTTATAGGATTTTAAACAAACTTAGGGCATACAACAACAACAAAATAAATTTGATAGCCTTGTTACAAAAATCCCAATTCAAAATAACAAAACACCCATGAATCAACTTTTCCCAAAATGAGCTATTAATTGTTCCAATCCATCAATGAGGTGGTACTTCATCATTTCCTGAAAAATAAAATAGGGTTGAGCTATATGCCCAGTAGGAATGTTTTTAACCAAGTATTTAATCACTTGAATAAGATTATGGTATCCTTGCGATAAATCATTACAAGGGAATTTGTCTTCACATGTAATCTTTATCAATCATATAGATACATGACAACCAAACAATGACAATTACATTTCATGTCTTCAAGCATAACAATTAAACAATCACATTCATAGAAAGCAAACCATGAGTCCCTCTGTCAGAGTCCAATTAAAAAAACACACTTTGCTTTTGTTCTAAAACCGCCCCCACATTTGCTGACTATTATACGGTAGGGAGTGGGCACCCAAAGAAAACCATCCATTTTTTCACTTTTGCAGATTACAATATGGCAAGACTTTGTAGACACCCAAAAATATTTTTCCCACATTCATCCAGCGATAAGACTAGACAGGGCAATTGGGCACGTTTTAAACTCCCCATGCAAGTACCAACACAACACCACATTTCCAAAACCGACTCTTACTATAGACCGCTCGAACTCCGCTCCGCGGGCGAGGGCGCGAATTGGGTTCTAGCTACTACAGTTCGGACTCCTGTCATGGTTCTGAATCTAATCTCACAAAGTGTAATGTAAGACTAATAAATCACCAAAGAGTCCAAATCTGGCAAATCGTTTTGAAAAATCGATTTTAATCAAAAAGCGCCAAACATGGACTGCTTTGCCAAATTTTAGAGTCGCCACCTAAATATTTTGTTTTTGGGGAAATTTAGGAAACCCTGACTCGTGCCAAAGGCCACGTGTCCATCATCACCAAAGTTGCCTCGGCTCGGGAACTTGGGTACGAGAGGGGAAGGTCCTGAAATGAGCACCCCTGTTCGCTCGATCAGAAGATCGGCATCTACTAAACATGATACGTTGTTTTGATAAATACATATGTTCTTATTTCGGTTATTAATCTAACTTGTTGTGTGATGCGCACAACACACTAGTATAGACTAAATCGCCTAAATTGGAACAAAACAATTCAATGTTTTTTTTCGAAAATGGTTTGAATTTGCCACCCTCAAGTGGGCTTAGAAATGCGAATTTGCCACCCTCAAGTGAGCTTAAAAGCATGATGATTTTGCCACTCCACAAAGTGGGCTTAAAATGCACATTTTGATGAATTGTTCCAATTCAAGCAATGAAGCCTTCATCCACAGGCATTCATGCAGTTATACCAGTTAAGCAAATAGCCTCATGGCAAGCATGCTAACATGGCAACATACACATCTCATGCAGTATGCTAAAGCTTAAACACTTACAGTGTACTCCAAGCCAAAACAAAAGCTGGTTAGAAATCAATGCACGATCCTAGCTGTGTTAAGATGTCTAATGCAACACATGCAAAAATGCAACTAAATAGGCTCGGCTATCTAAGATGGCATATGAATGCGACAATTCGATACATGTATTCAAAAAAGTATTGAAATACAAGGCAGTTTGAATGATGCGCCGAGCCCGGTGCATGCAAGACAAATAAATGATGCACGCATGCAAGCATAAGGATGCTAATTGAAATATGCCCTAATCTAACCACTGAAAGCGGATAAGTAAAAGGGAGAAAGACGTGGGGTTGGAAAACATCCACACACACACGCACACTTATTACAACATTTTGCCCTCTCGACGGAGGGTTCGAATAAAAAAAGAGCTAAGCTAAACTACTTATTACAGATCAATTAATTAACTATGCTAAGCTAATTAATTACAAACCAAATTGAAACTAGCTATGGTAAGTTAATTAGAATATTACAATAATGAATTAAATTAGCTAAATACATTAACTAATTAATTACAAAAATGACAAACTACCTAGCTAAATAAAGCAATTAAAATGGCCTCGAGTGGAGGGAGATATGCATGCTTGGTTTACTTTGCCCGGAAATGCATCGCCTTGCCATAAGTTGTCTCTGTTTGCACTCGTGGTGACCTCAGAGCATCGAACACACTTTCAGGTTGCATCTGCCTCAAAGTAGGAGCATTTTGGAAAAATTTACTGCAAGTGGCCGGCCGACCACTTCAACTAGTCGGCAGGCTACTACAACTGGTCGGCAAGCCACTGCAAGTGGCCGGCAGGCTAGTGCAAGTGGCCGGCTGGCCACTTCCTTTTCCAGAACCTCAATTTTGCTGCAACAAAGATCAACAAAGGCACAACAATGCATTTACAAGGAAATGTATGTGCAACTACTCTCCTCGTCATTTCTCAAGCTCAAAGGAGAGTAGTACTTGACTCTCAAGCCACCAATCACGCATCTCAATGCACGATGGCCAAAGAGCCAAGCTCGCACAATGTTAGTGAATGCACAAACAACAGATAAGAGCCTCCACCTCTATCATGCATGATCAAGAGGGTTGGCGACCAAGAAATGCAACACGTTTCATCACTTTGAGAATGAAACGTGCCACATTCCTTGTGTTTGGATTAACGTCTGATCCAAACACAATGCGATGCAAACAAGATGCTCATCTGTCAATGCTAAAATGGCATGCACAAGACTCTATCAGGTAAATAATGCATGCACAGCATGTTTAGAAGCTAAGGCACCAAAGGTAATGAAGTGTATTACGCATGAGGCATTCACTACAATGCTCAAATGGTCAAACCACATATGGACAGACCAAAGATGCTCCAAAATAGTGGCCAACACACACCAAAAATTAAGCACAAAAAACAAAGAACGCATGCTCATTTGTATGCTCGCAAGCAAGGCATCACGCTCAACTCTCAAAAGCACTTAACGAGTGATATGTGAGAGAGTGTGACAGAGGTATATGCTCCAAAATCATATGCCAAAGGATAACATACCATCCTGATCAACACAAGTATGGCATGCTAGAAGACTTAAGCATGAAAGCTAATGAAGTACGCAACACTAGGACTATGCAATGCAATGCTCAATGGACTAAACCAGCCTTAGACAAACCTCATGCATGCCAAAATAGTGGCCAAAACACTTTGAAATGATAGCATGAAAGGCAAGATAATGATGCTCATGCATTGGCTCATCGACAAGGCATAAGGGCACAACTCTTAAACACAATTAAAGAGTGATAAACATGAGAGTTTAACAAAGCTATATGCTCTGAAATCATGTGAGAAATGATGCCATATCACATAAACATCACAAATAAGGCATGCCATGAGGCCTAAGGCACAAGGCTAGTAACGGGCACTACACAAGAGGCATGCAATACATGGCATAAATAATTAAACCAGCTATGGACAGAGCTCAATTAGGCCCAAACAAAGACCAAAACATGTTGAGATGGTAGCCAAGAAGCGTAGGCAAGCATGCATACGTATTGGCTCATAAACGAGGCATAAGGCACAACTCACAAAAGCTATGAAAGAGTGGAATATGTGAGAGGGTGACTATGCTATACACACTGAAATCATGTGAGAAATAAGGCTAAGGCATGCAATCACCACAAGTAAAGCATGCAAGACGCTTTGAAACTCAAAGCTAGTCAAGGCCCTTACACTACAACCATGCACAACAAGTCTCACATGGCCAAGACCACTCAAAATAGAGCTAAGGTATGCCAAAATAATAGCAAATACATGCTGATATAGAGCTAACAAAAGCTAGGATTAGAGGCATAATGCATGATGCATGTTAGGCCTACAAAGAGAATTGCACTACAAGTACAAAAACCAAGCAAGAGGTGACTCCACCAACAAAAATCAGAGTTAAGGCATGTTAAATAATGACCAAAAACATCCTGGAGTGGAGCCAATACATGCTAGAATAATGGACCAAAGCATTAAGCATACAAGGCTAATTTGCAAGAATTACACTACAAGTGTAAGAAGCAAGCAACCAATGGCCAAACCAACCAAAAACAGAGCTATGGTAGGTCCAACAAGCCACAAAAACAAGCTTGAGCTAGGTCATAAAAGAGTAAAAGAGCATGCTCAAGTATGAGGCCAACAAAGCATACAAGCAAGACAAAAGGAGAGGGGGACCACCCCCTTCCTATTTTGCACCACAAGAGCAACTTTTTACCACTGAAATTCCTCTGAGTTTCAGTGGTAAAAAGGCCAAGCAAGGGAAGAACCAAAAACTTAGAGAGTTGGCTCAAGAGGCCTAACAAGCCAAAGAGCAAAAGAGAGGGACCCCCCCTAACCTCACAAGGTTCAAACCAACACTTTAAAGTCTTAAAATCATATTTTTTGAAGGCTAAATCCAGCCTTTAAATAGCATGCAAAGGTGGAAAAAAAACTTAAGCAAAACAAAGCTTAAAAGGGGCTAGCCTCTTACCCTTGAAGAACAAAGGCAAGACAGCAACTTTAGCAACAATTTTTGGACCAAAACCAATCCAAAGTCCTCAAAACAAGCTCCAAGGGACCTCAGCTCCAAAGTTATGGTGTTTGACTAGGTGTTTGTGTGCAAAAGTGTGAAGAAATAGCACTTCTAAGCACAATAGCACAATATAGAGAGAGAGTGTGAGAATTCTAGAGAGAGTGGATATTTTTAGCTCTGAAAAAAATTGAACCCCTCTCAAGAGGGAGGAAGTTCCCCTTATATAGGCCAAGCAAGCCAAAAAGGCTTGCTCAATCCCTCCATACATGTGTATGTGTATGGAGGATGAATTTAGTGAGCCACAGCTGGCTCAAAAGATCTACAAATATCTAAAAAAGAGAAAAAGTGGTTGCCAGCCAGTTAAGTGTCCGGCCGGCCACTTCCTCTAGCCGGCTGGCCACTTAAAGTGGCCTACAAGAGAAAAAATTGGCCGGCAAGTGCCACAAGTGGCCGGCAAGGCCCTCCTCTCCCCAAGGCAAGAGGCAACAAGGGTTGGCACAAAAAACAAGGCCAAAACACAAAGCGTTAAGAGACTCAAAGACAAGGCACTCAGTCGAGACCTTCGGGCACTCGAAACAAGCACAAACATGCGCAATCGTCGTGCGCACAAACGATGACGTCTGAGTGTTAAAGTCGGTCCAAAATGGAGTGTCTACACTTACCAAGACTCATGCATAATTAACAATTCAATCACATGTTATTCTATCAACAAGCATCCAACGTTACAAAAGTATGGAATACAACACAACATTCAATGAGAAATAACATCCAAGCCACAATTCCTTTACCATGTCAACATCCACATCTTTCATCTCTTTATTATTCTCAATATTTTATGAATCAAAGAAAATTTCATTCAATTTGGTGTTTTCTACTCAAATTGAGAATTTAGGGTTTTACCAAATTTGGGGGTTTTTCTCCTTTATCATAGATATAGGTTTTAACAACATTTATATACATGTTTTGAAAAAAAGAGAATTAAGAAATTTCAAGAAAAAGTCAAGTAATATGGTTTATTTATGTAAAACATGGGATTAATCCAAAAATATCTTCAAATTAGCCCATAAGTCACAACAACACCATGAAATCTCTTCAAAATAAGGAAATACTAGGGTAAAGTATCATTACCTCAAAGAAGTGAAAAGAAAACTCGGAGAAACCCAAAGTTGATGAAACCTCAAAGCTCTTAGATCAAAAGAAAGCCCTTGACACGAGCTACAACCTTTCTTAAAGGACCTAGGTGAGAAGATGCTTCTAGGTGAGTAGATCTAAAAATCCAAGTGAGAAAAAGTTGAGTTTAGAGAGAAAGAAGAGAGACTCATGGTTTGAGAGGAAAAAGGAGAAAAAAATAATGAGAGAGAAATGATTTGGGTCTATTTATAGTAGTATAAAAGTATCCCTAGGGTCATTGAAAAGAATAAGTCCAACCCCCCCCCCCCTCAAAAAAAAGTAGGGCCCAGTCGAACCCAAAATTCTGGAAATAACACGCAGGGGTTGAGAAGAAAAGCTGTGACATTAATGTTTGCTGCAAACAAAGGTCGATCCTTGGAACTCCTGGTGTCGACCCTAAATTTTAGTAGCTAATTCTAGATTCAGCAGCACACAAGGATTGACCCTTGGAACTAGTGGTGTCAACCCTAAAAACCAATATAGACACCAAGAATAGGGTAAGTTCCCAACAAGTCTAAATCACATTGCATCCCTCCAAAAATCAAGATACAACACCACCAATAGGTTAAAGCATACAAGTGTTACATATACTGATGGAATTTTATTTGCTAGTAATAATTTCGCATTAATACTTGATGAGAAGATAATGTTGTTAATAAATTTTTGATATAAAATATCTTGATAAAATATTTTATATATTTGGCATTAAGATACTTGAAAATAAATTAGAAGCTTATTTGTCTCATTTCAAAGAGCATACCTAGATCACATTCTTACTAAATATAATATGCATAATTGAAAGTTTTACATTACTTTTATTGGTGACTGAGAATAATTAAGTAAAATTCAGTATTCATAAAATGATATTGATAAAAAGTTTATTGTGGAAGTTTAATGAATTATGAAGTTTGTATTAAACTTGATGCATATGCAATTAGTTTGTTAGACAATACTTATTGTAATTTAAGTCTTGACCATTGGGTTGGAACACATAAAGTGTTATGATATTTATAGAAAATTAAATATTATATGATTGTCTATAGAAGAATTAATTATCTTAATATTATTGAGGTGTTATTTCATGGAAGAATTGTATACAATCTCTTACAACTTTTCACTACGTAAAAATGTTTTAGAGGTTGACTTGAGTTATATAATTAAAGAATTTTATTTCAGAGTTTAGAATTGTTAACTTCAGCTCCAAACCTATAAAGATGTATTATGATACATGATTTTAATTTTTTCTATGAATAATAATAAAAGCTCTGATGGTGTTAAATATGCAAATTTAAAGTACTTCAGAATTAGAGTGAGTCACTAAAGATGATATTCTTCATGAGTACATTGTTACAAAATACATACTAGTTGATCCTCTAAATAAAGAGCTTAGGCCAAATTTAGTTTACTAAATATATTGGGCATATGGATACGTTACAGTTTTTTTATGTGCTTGGTTAAAGAAATTTTTGCCCGTGAATATTATTTATGGTATATTTCAGTTAATAAAGTTTAATGTGTTTATTCACATTTTGTTTATAGTTATGTGTGTACACATAATTGGTAATTGTTATGTATGTACCTCTTATATAAGCTCTTATAGTTATATTTTAATTTTGAGATATAAAGACTAACACTTTGGTTTAGAAGTGTGTAATGCTTCGGTTTAGAAGTGTATATGGATCCATAAAGTCTAATGCTTGGTTTAAAGCATGAAAGACCTCAGTTTAGAGGTACAAAGGCTTCTTTTAGAAGTGTTAAAATGATTAAAATTCCCTATAGGGTCTTTTCAAGACCATACAGAAGACTGTATGTGGAATTAGCATGTTATATAATTTTTTGGATCAATTGTGATGAAACTCCACACTACACTTTACCACATATAAGAATCCATGTTGGTGACATAGTGTTTGTAATTGTGGAAGGTGTTATGTTGTTAAATAACATAATTACCACAGTTCAATATTAATATTATCATTGAACAAAATTCAATGTTGAGATGTTTATATTCTGAATCATGTTTATATGGCAACTAAAGTTGTTCAACTCAAGAGTCATTTTATTAAATAAAATATTTTCTTAAATTAGTAGTCAATGTTGCCTAAGTGGGAAAATGTAAGAATTTATTCTTAATTACGTTATTATTTACTATATTTTGTTTGGTTTGTGAAAAACTTGTTGAAAGTGATTTAGACAAATTGATTGGTATGAGCCTAAAATTAGTATTGTAATCTATAAAATTTTGGGTCATGGTCCATAGTAGTGTGTTTATTATTTTAGGAGGAGTTATCAGCCGGTCCTTTGGACCAGACTTAATTCTCATTAAGTCCTGATCCAAAATAATTTAGCCCATCTTTCATTTTGTCCCTTACATTCAATTGAGTGATTTTACCCTAAACACATTCTCTCTCTCTCTCTCTCTCTCTCTCCCTCCCTCCCTCCCTCCTATTTTTGTCGTTGGTACACCACTGTTTCCTCCTCTATCTCCATATTTGTCGCTTGGCTCAAGCACCATCTTTATCTGTCTTCATTAACAACGCTCGCCTCAACCAACGCAATCGTTCTCCTTCTCCCTCGCCACCATCATCACTCACCTAACTCTACCATCTTTCTCCGTCGTTGCCACCACTGTTACTCCTCCCACATCATTCTTCTGGTAGCTTCAACAATGCACTCCGCTATCATCTTCGATATCGTCATTACCACCATCTTCCTCCATCACTGATCAATTGTCTTCAACTCATGCATTGGTTTTGAGTGTCAACCCAAACCAGTTGACTTCTTTGGTTCAACATCAACTGAAACAAGGGCAGTTGTGCAGCAAGAAAGTAATATTAACAGTGACCGTAAGAAGGGTTTGCATGGCAATGATGATGGCCTGGACTCTGGTTATTTGTTGGAACCATGCAATAAGTTTGGGATGCAAAGTAGCCAATCAGTGCATTGAAAGGTGTTGTTGATCTTCTACAGACGTATAATTGATCTGATAAATTTGTTACTAAATTTAATGATAAAGTTATCACTCGGTAATTTATGAATGATAAATTTTTCATATTATAGATTTTTAGGTGAAAGTGTGGGTATTTTATCAATGGAATGACATAGTACATACAAAATAAATAATTTTATGAATGCTTCATAATAGAATCTTATGATGTCTCTCTCTCTCTCTCTCTCTCTCTCAAATCAAGTCTGATATTTGTAAGTTTTTTAACAAATTCAACAGTGATAAATTTATCGCTGCAACTCTGGCTAAGATTTGTTGTATGATAAATTTATCACTGAATTTGACTTTTGATTCTTTGTCTGATCTGTGAAAGTGTAACATGATGAGAACTATTGTCTAGTATGGCTTCTCATCTCTCTCCTTTATTCTCTTCATTTTTTTTTTTCATTTTCTCTCATCACCACCGGATTTGAGGAGGTGGTGTCGGTAATGACATGTTGGAGATGAAAATTGACCAAAAAAACTATTGGCGGAGGTCTTAGGTAGTTGTCGGAGGCCAGTAATGGTCACCAAAGGTCAGAGGAGATGTTTGTTCCATTTCCATTAAAATAACCATGGATTTGGTTTAACCTATACATTTTTTGCAAAGTGAATGTGAGTAAATTGACTAATCTAGCCTATGCTTATGATCTGTTTCCTTCTGGAAGTAAATTAGATAGATAAGCTGTAATTTATTTAGGATAAATCATTTGGAAAATAATAATTTCATGATAAGAAATATGTGATTTTATGGCCCAAGATAATATTTAAAAAATTGGGGTAAATGGCCCAAAAAAATATTTAAAAAATGCAAAAAACAAGCCCAAAAATAATTTTTTTAAACGAAAAGCCCAAGCCACAAACCACTCGCAACTGTCTGCACATCTGCAAACCTTATCAGTGCAAATCACAATCCGCACTGCGGGCAGTGACAGGTCTAAACTGCAAACCGAACTATTAAAAACCGATCTACGAGAACCCCTAATATATGGAATAAAGGTGTAAGGCCTATTTTAAGTTATTTGGGTTCCTTGATAGAAGGGCCCAATGCTTGTTTTATTTAGTCCCGGTCCTCTCTCCTATCTTATTAGGGTTTACACATATTTATATATATGTGAATCAAAGGGTTGTTAGCCCCATTAAAAAACAACGTAAAGATTAGCAGAAGGGGAAAAGAGTCGGTGCTAGGGTTTTTGAATATTGAAGACCATTCATCAATATCTCATGGTGATAGTGAGATTAAATGGTATTTATTTAAATCTATTTTAACTGTTTATAATCAATTTCTTATGGTGTTTCATTCTTGATATATAAATCTTGAAATTCTTACAAAAAAACTCTTTATCATACAGAGCACATAATTTTCAGTTCAAAAAATTATAAAAATTTAGAGTTCGAATTTATTGCTTTTCAAACTATATAAATTTGCAGTTTCAAAACTGCAAAAATTATCAATTTTCTCATTTGTAATTTATCAAAACACAATTTTACGTCACGACAATGGTGGAGATCACAGATTAATAGTTTCTAAGGGTTTGTAGTTTTCAATTTATCAATATTTGCTTCTTCTTTTTTTTGTTATTTTTGTTGGAAAATAATGATTTTTTGGCAACTTCAATTCGAAATTAAAGTGGGACCTAACCCCCGGTTGAGGTGGGTCTGAATGGTTTTATATTCTCTCAAGTGAGAAGATTACAATATAAAAATAATGAACCGAAACCATTGAGTTGTGAATGAGAATTGTCTTATAAAGTGGGCATCAATAAAGTTGGGCCTAGATTTAGACTTAGTCTTAGTTTGGACTGGGCCTAGACTTGTGCCTGTGCTTGTGCTTATACATGTGTTGAATTTGGTCATGGTCTTGGACTTGGACTTAATCTTAAGCTTGGGCTAAGCTATGCTGTGTTGAGCTTAGCTTGTACATGTGTTTGAGAATTAGGTTTGGATTGGGTTGTGACCTAACATTTGTATCCATTTTGTGACCCATCTAGTTGGTTTATTCAAATATCATTATATACATATTTATTTGTATATATTAAGTACATGAGAGGTTTAGACCTTTGTAACTCTCATCTTTTGATGATGGAGTTGATGACCATATTAGTGGCCATAAGTTTTTAACCTTTGTAACTCTAGCCCTAATGGCTAGAGTTGATGGCCTTGATTAATGGCATTTGATGGCCCTATTGATGTATAGCCTTCATGGTTAGGGATTCCCTTACTTGTATAAATAGAGGCCTTTTCCTTCCAACTTGGAAGAAGAATTTTAGAGAGATTTTTTTATAGAAAATAGAGATGGTGTTTTGAGATAAAAAGTTAGAGATATTTATTTTACACCAAAGAAAATTTTTCTTATCTTCTTTTGCTAGCCCCTTCTTTGATTCTTGTTAGAGATAGTGCATTCATTGTCAAGTTCGCCGAAGCCATTTAGAAGGTGCTTATACATTATCTAGTTTCAATCGTCGTATCTTGAGAGACAGACGCCGACGTACCTCCAGCATCCATCGAGAAGCAGTGAATCTATTTTAAGGAAACTGTTTGTGGTACTTAAGTTAAACTAATATCGTTAAGCTAGAATTTCTCTGCAAATTCTCTTTCTTAGAGGCTAAGCAAGATTAGTACGAATTAAACTTGGCCATTTAAGCTAATAACACAATTAGTAACCTAAGCTAATTACTTCACAGGACGGTAGAGAGAATGATGGAGAAGAGCGGAGAGTGTTAGAGAGAATAGCTATAATAAGAGAAAGTTAGAGAAAAAAAAAGATAAATAGTTAGAAAATCTTAAATGAGGTGCTTAAGTTAAACTAAGCAAAATTAGTTTGATGAACACTCAGTAAATTCTCTTTCTTAGAGGCTAAGCAAGATTAGTTTGATGAGTTAAACTAGGCCAATTAAGCTAATAAAACAATTAGTTGCTTAAGCTAAATAGTTCCTAGAACAAAAGAGAGAAAATGATGGAGAAGCACGAAGAGAGCTAGAAAAGAAAGTTAGAGAAAAGAAAGAGAAATGGGAAGAAAATCCAAGGGAATTTAAATTTACCCTTGTGGACTTGATAATTGAATACTTAGCTGTTTTAGAAAACCTTAAATGAGGTGAGTAAGTTAAACTAATATCATTAAGCTAAAATTACTTAGTAAATTCTCTTTCTTAGAGGCTAAGCAAGAGTAGTTTGAGTTAAACTTGTCCACTTAAACTAATGAAACAATTAAGCCTAATCAAATTACTTCCTAGAACAAAAAGGAGAAGGATGGAGAAGGACGGAGAGAGTTAGAAAGAAACTTTCTTCTTGACAGCTAGAATAGAAAGTTAGAGAAATGAAAGAGCAAAAGGAAGAAAATCAAAAGGTTTGCTTTTTTTTTCTAATCATTTGTTCTTAAATTTTTCAAAATTTCGTTTACAAAGATGGATTCTAATTTTAAGTTATCCATGTTAATAATTTGTTCTATTAGTGATGTACTCTAATTCATTTCAATATTTTGTGTAGTTTATTCTGTATTTCATTCTTTAATAAAAAAAAATTATTTTGTCATTTCTATTTAATTTTTTATATATTTTCTTGTATTATTATGGAAAAATACCCAAAATTTTAATAAAGGGAAGAAAAAAAAAAGCTAGAGTCATAGAGAAAAACATAAATGTATCTTTAAAACTGTAAAATTTTATAATTTTCACCGCTTCTAACTAAAATTTGAAAAATATTTTTCAGAAACTTTCTCAATTAAAACAAGAAAAAAGAAGTGTGTAACAGAAGAAGAAAAAAAAAAGAAGAAAAACTGAGAAATCGAAGGAGAGAGATAGACGTAGAGAGATGATTTTACTCCAGCAATCACTTTTGGTTTAGATTTGATCGAATATAATGTAAATCTACTCAGATCTGCTCGAAATTTGAATATTTTGGTGAGTCTTGTCTTGTAATCTTAGTCTGATCTAAGTAGATCTATGTCAAAAATATCACCGAAAACACATCTCTTTCACCATCAGTGAGAATGGAGTAAGGAGTTAGTGGCTAGTGGTTACGAGTGAACCCCAATCAATATTTCACTTTTGATAAATAAAAACACATTTGAATTAAAATCTTACTGATATCACCATACTAGCATCATTACCACCACTATACTGCCACCCCACCACCACCATCCATCTCCAACACTATTACTAGTATTTCATGATAGTAACCAAATACAGAAAGAGGCAAACTTTGCATTTGGTATTGGCTCGTCAGTTTAAAGATTCCACTTGAATTTGAAGAGGCATATGGGATGTTAGCATATTGGCTAAGTAAGACACCTCTTTTTTTCAATTTTTTTAAAATTTATGCCAATTTTTTAATATTTACGGTCCGTTTTGTATAGCTAAATCTAAAAAAATTTTAAAAAAATTGAAAACTTCTAAAACAAAATTTTAAAAAGCCAAAATAAGCGAAAACCTCCTTTAGTTTTTGCTTATTTTTTCTTTTTTCTAGATTTTTTGAAATATTTTTTAATTTTTCAATTCATCTCGTTGGATTGAATCTAGAAGCGTAAAACTTCTTCAATTAAAAAATGAAAAATTACCAAATAAGCAAAAGCTCCGAACACCCACTGAATCCCAACTTAACCCCCTCACTTCCCTTAATTTGCTTGGGTTGAGAATTCACTTGAACAATGCTGGCCCAACTAACCCTCTCAAATGTTTGGGCCAAGTCCGTCTCTTAAGACCCAAATATTTAGGTTATCCATATCTCCCTGATACATCCCACAACATGGAACCTCTATTTGGGCCCTTTTGGGCTTCTCCTTTTTACTCATTTGTGGTGACTTAGAACAGAATAATTGGCTCAACTCAAAATAATAATAATAATAATAATAAATAAGGAAAGAGAAATGATAAGTACACAAAATTTTCAAGAACCAGTCACTAAAGAGAGACAAATAGTGGACTCCATTTGTGTGAGTTTCTAATTGATTTTCTGGAGAAAAAATAAATAAATAAAAGAAAAGAAAAGTGTATGTAGCATAACTGAAAATAGAATACTTGGTTTACAACTAAAGAATGGACCCAAAATAAATAAATAAATAAAAATAATATCTATATTTTGTAATTTCAAGCAAGTCCAAAGATCTTACTAACCAAGTGAACATTGTATATCAAGAATATATGTGGATTCTAAATTTACTTCTTTCCTAGCCTCTGTGATGTTATGTACTGAAAAATCATAGACTAACCATTTTATCGAATTTCTTCCAAGGTTTCCATTTTTATTTTATTTATTTATTTTTTGGTAACCACCATTTATTATATGGTGATGGGGAGGGAGATACCAGGTTCAAACCTTGGTTCTTTCGGTTATTAAAGTTTTTACCACTGGGGCAAACTGCTTGTTAAAATATCTTTCGAATTTAATTTGTTGTCAAAATATTCTCTTACGATAAAAATAAGTTGAAAAAAAATTAATTATTAACAATTTAAATAAATAATATTTTAGATTTTGATTTTTAATTTATAACTTTTAGCTTATGAATATTCCACGATAGTATGTCGAACTAAATTAAAACATCTTACAAAAATTTGGACCTAGCTTTCCTCTATCTAGATTGGGAAGTGTTGTCTAGATCTGTGAAACTCATCACAAGTTCTATTTTAGTAATCCAAACTATTTATTATGTCAATTCTTTCATATATATCATGGATCACTACTAGAAAATAGGGCTTTTGAGTCGGCAGCATGCCGTCGCAAATAGCGTATTTGCAGACGCAAAAACTTTTTGCGACGGCGTTTCGACGGCAACTCAAGGGACGAAAATGGTGGGGTCGCAAAAAGTTTTTGAGTCGGCAATCTACCGACGCAAAAAGTTTCAATTTTTTGAGACGGTAGATTGCCGACTCAAAAAGTGGTTAAATGTTTTAAAAAAATTTAACCCACAATTTTCTCATTGAGGCTTCCAAGTTTCGAACACACTCCATTTGGACGATTTGACTCAAATCACCGCACTAAGTCCACTTGACCACCATACCTCTTTCAGATATTAAATGAGATATATATTATTTATAGTATATACACTCAATATTAATATAAAAGTATATGTATAAATAAATATATTTATTAAATATAATCAAGTAAATATATATATATATATATATCTTGGCTATAAAAAATTTTTTTTTTGCTACGGCATCAGTTGTCGACACAAAAAGGTATAATTTTTTGCGTCGGCACAAATTTGCCAACGCAAAAGGTCTATGCCGACTCAAAAGGTCTATCTTTTGCGTCGGTAAATTGAACCGACTCAAGTAATGCTATCAAATATTAATTTTTTGTGTCGGCCAACGGTGCCAACGCTAAAGGTTTGGTATTTGAGTCAGTAACTCTGTGCCGTCTCAAGAAGGCTACCTTTTGCAACGGTAAAATTTGCCGACTCAAAAAACCGACTCAAAAGGCCCTTTCTTTAGTAGTGGATACAAAAAATTAAGTTGATTTGATAATCGTAATTTATTTTATTTACTGCATTCGTCTCTAAAAAAATGAACGGTAAGTGTGTTTTTTGTGTGTAACAAATGTGATAAATTGAATGGGTTATGAATATCGAATTAACCTAATTTTTATGTGAATGATATATACAAAAGACCTTACAAAATGAAAGATTCAAATAATCAAAATAGGACTTGTGGTGGATCCCATGGGCCTTGACAACACTCTCCAATAAGATAAGTAAATTTGGCTCGGTCCACTGTCGGGCTATGCGGGCTCCTATTGAAATTAGGGCTGCGTTGGGCCAGTTGACGTGGCAAAAATCTAGAGCTAGACGCAAGTCCAAGCCCACTCAAAAAAAGGGTCAGGCATGGGAGGCCTTGTTTTTTCATTTGCAAAAAATAATTGATAGATATTATATATATATATATATATATATGCAGATTATTTATGAGAGATAAAAAGTGTTATCCCAAGTAGGCAACCCAAGAGGGGGTAAATTGGGTTATTAAAAATTTTACAATATTAAAATTACCACAATATTCAGAATTTTAACAAATAAAAAAAACAGAATAATAATTATCAATATAAAAGTAAAAGAGATAGGGAGAGAAAATCAAGCACTAAGATTTTTAGTGGTTCGGCACGCCAGGCCTATGTCCACTCCCCAAGGAACCTCCTTAAGAATTTCTTTACTATCAATTAAATAAATACACCACCAAGCTTGTGGATTTAGCACAAGACTTACTCTTATCTATTGAGCCTCACTCAACAATAAATGTCTTACCCTTATAAAATCTCTCACAAAAATAATAAATAAAAATAAGTGGTACTTAAACCCTCTTTTACAATAATTCTCTCACAAAGAGTAGATATGAAAGTATAAGAACAAAGGCTACACTTAGATCTGAAAGTGAAATAGCAGAATACTATATACTCAGAATTTTAGAGCACATATAAATTTTTCTCTTCAAGTTCTTGATTTTTCTCCACACACAACACTTCTATTTATACCAAAAAATATATGCGTTGGAAGGAGGACGCTCATTGCTGACGTCATGGCTTACATAAACACACTCCTTAATTTTAAATAGTCAGCAAATGTTAATAATTAAAAAGATAAAAGTAAGACTAATTTTTTTTTTCTTTTTTTGTTTTTTCAAACATAGAGCCACCATTTTTGCAGACAATTTAATACAAAGTTTACAACTTTCAAACAAGTAAATGATTTGCTCCATCTTGTTTTATTATAATATATATATATATATATATATAACTCCATCTTTTTCTTCTTGTTTTATTATAATATGATATAATCAATATAGTGTAAAAAGTTTATTTGCTCACGTGATGTATTCTATTTATATTATATGCATTCTATATAATATTATAATCAAATATTTGCATATATAGTAAAATTCCTTTAAGTAATATTTATAATAGATCTGATCATATATACCATTTTTTAATTTTTGTAGAGATTTTCAACTAAACATAACCTACCACTCCATTTGGATATATCACTTTTGTCAAAAGAAGACAACTCATCAATATCACATTTGTCAAGATAATACAATCAATCAATCAATTTTGTCAAAATAATATAATTAATCAATTTTAATTTTGTCAAAAAGTGAATAGTAGAGTTTTCAAAAATATTTTTATTTAAATAATATTTAACAAATATATATATTTTAAACAGATAATATTTTATGCCAGATAATATGTATATTAAAAAATCCAAATTTTTGTAAATAATATTTTAGACATCATCAAAATTAAATAATATGATTAACAATCTCTCCCTTTTTGATGATGGCAATATTTGTATGGGTTTGACACAAAATAAAATTAACAAAATATTTGATAACCCTACAACATATAATTTTCAAAAGCAAAATCATATTTTTTTTTCTACCCCTTTGACATCATCAAAATAAAAGATGAAAAGATGAAACAAACATATTTAATAAAATAATCTTAGCAGCCAAAAATAAAATAATGGGCATTCTGTCTTGTCGGAATCATTGTGGAGATTTTGAAGCATCTCGAGCGCACAAAATGTTGACAAACAAAAGATTTGAGCAGATATGCATCGAGGATTGGATCGATGGAGTATATAAAAAGTGACAAGGATGATAGGCAAAGAGACGAAAATATCAAGTGTTGGAAAGAAAAATTTGTTTTGCCTTCTTGTGTAATCATATCAATCCTTACCATAGCCATCAATAGTTCAAACCTGCATGAGGTGCCTATAATGTAGGCAAATGAGAGAGTATCAGTGGTGCAGGCACATGCTATGGCCGTAAATGAGGGTCCTAGTGTTATTGGTAATCGAAATGATATCGATGCTATTAATAACACTATGGCTCTTAGTACACAAGCAATGACTGCAGTTTCCAATATGCGCAACGATTACAAACAAGAGTACAAGAAAATCAGCAATGGAGAGATGAGGTGTGCTTATTAAAACAACAACTGGTTAATATGTGTAAGGAGAAGAAAGAGCTAAAAAGAAAAAATGCACAGTTGCAGAATGATACAATATTATGCAACGGTTATAATGCCGAGATTCACAAAAGTCAAAAATAGAGAGAAGCAATGTAAAAGAGGCTCATGAAAAATTGTTGAGAGAAGTGAAACGGAAAAAACCTGTGAAGCCTTCTGAAAACTTACATGTAATCGAGTAAAATTTTCTTCTTCTAAAATAAAATTGCAAGTATTTCTCCTCCCTTTTTTTATTTTTAATTTTATTTATATGCATTCTGTCTTTAAAAAAAAAATTTGTGGTGCAGATAAGAAGTAGTGCAAAAAAAATATGTATATACTCTCCCTAAAATTATACACAGAATATACACACGCCCCCCTTTTATTTATTTATTTATTTATTTTTATAATAATTGTGAATCTCAAAATATATGAATCTCCCCCTAAATTAATACAGTAAAAATTACATAAATTTGAAAAAAATAAATTACCAATCTATAATACCAAGAGCCATTAAGATCCGGCCATAAACAACTACACCAAGTGCACTGGTATAAAAGGACAAAATAAAAATAAAAACAATTTCTTCAAACAAGGTAGAAGCAACCATTATTAAATCCAAAAGCGTTTGGAGCAGATACAACAAGTAAAAAAATATAACACAGTGCAAAAAGAATTTTAACATGTTGATCGGTGATGACTTTGATGATTGGAGAAAATAAAGAAGATCGTGTAGATCGGTGACGAATTTTTGTAGATCGACAATGGATCTTGATGGATCAATCACGGATCTTGATGGATCAGTGATGAAACTTGATGAATTGGTAAAGATGGTGATACAGATTTTGGGTAGAGAAGTGATGGAGCTCGACAAATTGGTGAGGGATTTGGGTGGATGATAAATGATGTTGTGGATAATGGGGCTAGTTGTAGACAATGGTGAGGATGAAGATGGAGTCGGCTGAGGTTGAGAGGAAGAAAGAGAGAACGACAGAGCAAGAGAAAGACAAAACAGAGAGTGAGGGAGAGAACGGGTGCGAGAGAAACGGAGCGGGTGAGATAGAGAGAGGGAGAGAATATATATGTATATAATTTATTTTTATTTTTATTTTTATTATTATTTATAATTATTATTAGAAATATTTTATTTAATTATTTATTTATAAAAAAAAATTATTTTTAATATAAACACTATATTAGAGTATTTATCATACCAAGTTCTATTCTAATATAACAAAATTGATCTTCATTTAGAGACTTGGTAAATATGTCAGTTAATTGACGATTTGTAGGCACAAATTCGAGTTCAATGTCACCTTTGAGTATATGATCTCTTAGAAAATGATGTCTTATTTCAATGTGTTTAGTGCGTGAGTGCTGAATAGGATTTTTTGAAAGGTTAATGGCACTTATGTTATTACATTTTATAGGAATATGATCATAGTGAAATCCAAAACCTTGAAGTTGTTGTTTCATCCAAAGCAATTGTGCATAACACCCAGCGACGACAATGTATTTTGCTTCAATAGTTGACAAAGCCACTAAGTTTCGTTGTTTGCAAAACCCAGAAGTGAGAGAGTGTCCAAGAAAATGACAAGTGTCACTAGTGCTTTTTCGGTCAAGTCTACATCCTGCAAAGTCAGCATCTGAGTAACCAAAAAGTTCAAAGGTGGTTCCCTTAGGATACCATAATCCCAAATTTGGAGTTCCAACAAGATATCTGAAAATACGTTTGACTGCGGTGATGTGTGACTCTTTCGGTGCGGATTGAAAACGTACACACATACAAACACTAAACATTATATCAGACCTACTTGCAGTAAGGTAGAGTAAAAAACCAATCATACCTCGATATTTCTTTTCATCTACAGGTTTACCTTGCTCATCTTTGTCGATTTTTATTGATGTGCTCATTGGAGTTGCTGCAAGCTTTGATGATTCCATTTCAAACCTTTTGAATAGATCTTTGATATATTTCGTTTGATTTAAATGGATTCCATCATTAGTTTGTTTAATTTGTAAACCAAGGAAGTAATTTTATTCCCCCATCATACTCATTTCAAACAAACCCTGCATGTCTTTAGCAAACTCTTTGCACAAATTTTCATTAGTAGCACAAAAAATGATATCATCAACATAAATTTGAATAATTAGCATATCTTCCTTTTTAATTTTTATAAAAAGTGTTGTATCAATTTTTCCTCTAGAAAAACCTTTGTCAAGTAAAAAATTACTCAATCTTTCATACCATGCTCTAAGAGCTTGTTTCAAGCCATATAAAGCTTTTGAGAATTTGAAAACATGATCCGAATATTTATGACTTTCAAAATCGGGGGGTTGTTCAACATAAACTTCCTCCGAAATGTACCCATTTAAGAAAGCATTTTTAACATCCATTTGATACAATTTGAAATCTTTAAAACATGCAAAAGCAAGTAACATTCTAATAGCTTCAAGTCTAGCAACCGGTGCAAAAATTTCATCAAAATCAATGTCTTTTTCTTGATTATAACCTTGGGCTACCAACCTAGCTTTATCTCTAGTAACAACTCCGGGTTCATCCATTTTATTTCGAAAAACCCATTTTGTACCAATAACAGGATGGTCCTTAGGTCGAGGGATCAAAAACCAAACTTCATTCCTTTCAAATTGATTTAATTCTTCTTGCATTGCTAAAATCCAGTTTTCATCATTTTTAGCTTCTAAAAATGATTTTGGTTCAAATTGTGAAACAAAGCTAAGTTACCACAAACATTTCTAACAGAGGAACGAGTTTTTATACGTTCCGCCGCATCACCTATGATGAGGTCTTTGGGGTGGCAATGAGCATACTTCCATTCTTTTAGTAGATTTGAGTCGCTTTTCTGGAAGAGCATATATTTTTTTAAGTTTCTCCATTGTCATTTCTTCTTTATGTTCGCGTAATGGATTTTTTTCATTTTCTTTTATGTAAGTGTTCTCTAGGCTTGGTTCATTTTTTGCAAGATTCTTGGAATTAATGTTGTTCGATTCATCAAAAATAACATACACAGATTCTTCAACAAGTAGAGTTCTTTTATTGAATACTCTATAAGCTTTACTGGAGATTGAATAACCAAGAAATACAGCTTCATCCGATTTAGCATCAAATTTTCCTAAGTTATCTTTATTATTATTCAATACAAAGCATTTACGACTAAATGCACGTAAGTGACTAATGTTAGGTTTCCTATCTTTCCAAATTTCAGAAGGTATTTTCTTAAGAATAGGTCTAATCATGGCACAGTTTACAACATAGCATGCAGTGTTAACAGCTTCTGCTTAAAAATATTTAGGCAAATTATTTTCACAAAGCATAGTACGGGCCATTTCTTCAAGAGTTCTATTTTTTATTTCAACTACTCCATTTTGTTGAGGAGTTCTAGAGGCAGAAAAATTATGATCAATTCCAAACTTATCACAAAACATAATAAAATCATCATTTTCAAATTCTCTACCATGATCACTTCTAATACTACAAATATTAAGATTTTTTTCATTTTGAATTCTTTTACAAAGTCTTGAGAAATTATAAAAAGTTTCATTTTTATGTGCTAAAAATAATACTCATGTATATCTAGTATAATCATCAACACAAACAAGAGCATATGTTTTCCCTCCTAAACTTAATGTTCTAGATGGTCCGAATAAATCAATATGCAAGAGTTGAAGCGGTTTAATAGTTGAAACAATATTTTTGGATTTAAAAGAAATTCTAGTTTGTTTCCCAAATTGACATGCATCACAAAGTTTGCCTTTTTCAAAAACTATTTTTTGGTAAGCCAAGGACTAACTCATTTTTTGAAAGTTTGGAAATTAAATCAAAATGAGCATGTCATAATCTTCTATGCCAAAGCCAACTATTATCATTTATAGCAGATAAACATTTAATGTTAAAATGAGAAGATAAATCATGTAAATCAAACACATATACATTCTCATGTCTATAACCTATAAATAAAGTTTTGTTTTCTAGGGTGTTTTCAATAGTGCAATGAGTTTTTTCAAAAATAATTCTATAATCTTTATCAAATAATTGACTAATACTAAGCAAGGTATGTTTTAAAGCTTCAACAAATAAAATATTTTCAATAATAGGAGATGGATTTTTACCAATACTTCCTACACCAATAATTTTACCCTTGCTATTGTCGCCAAAAGTCACATATCCGCCATCCTTTGGTTGGAGTGTGGCGAACATACCTTTATTTCTAGTCATGTGCCTCGAACATGCACTGTCAAGATACCATCTATCGCTACTGAATTTTGTCTTGAAACATAACTACAAAAATTTGATTTTTCTATTGGTACCCATTTTTTCTTGAGTCCATAAAAGTTAGAATTTGACACTCTTGAGATGTCCTTAGGGACCCACATCTTTTTTATTTTAGGAAAATGATTTCTTTTACCAGGACATGAAGGTGAAATATGACCTTTTGTACCACAAAAATGACATGTGAGATGAGAGTGATTAGAAGATGCATACAGAAAGTCATTTTTGACAGTTTTTATTTTTGAAAAAAGTTTATATCCAATTCTAACTCGACCCAAAGTACGATTTTGATTTTTAAGAATTTTATCTAAAGTCTCTCTACCTTAAGTGAATTTTGAAAGAGTATTTTTCAAGTTTTCAATATTTTCTTTCAAAATAATTTGCTCATTTTTTAAAGACTCGTTTTCTTTTTGCAATACAACTAAATGTTTTTTCAAAAATTGAAGACTCTTTCCAGTTGAAATCTCATTTTCCTTTTTTATTTTCATGGCTTCATTTTCTAAAACATTTATCTTGGAAGTTAATGATTCATTTTCTTTTGATAAACTTGAAATCACTTTTTTTTGACAATTACTTTTCAAATTAAGTTTCTTAAATTCAGCATGTAATTCATCAAAAGCTAATTGTAATTCATCAAATGTAAATGATTCGTCATTTACCTCATTTTCGTTTCCAAGTGCCATTAAGCATATGTTAGCAAACTCATTTTTGCAAACTTCAGTTTCTATGTCACTTTCATCGCTATCTTCTCCCCATGCTGCAATCATAGCTTTTGTTTTGTCTTTCTTGAATTTTTTCTTAAGTTCCGGACATTCTGATTTGTAGTGTCCAGGTTTGTTGCATTCGTAGCAGGTAACTTCAGATTTTTTGTGATTTTCTCCTCTTTGAAAATCCCTGTTGTTGAAGTCTTTTATGAAAAAATTTCGTACGCCTTGTTTCTTTCTCACAAACCTTTGGAACTTTCTAGTCATGAATGTCATTTCCTCATCCTCATCTGAATCATCTTCTTCATCATCTTGATGTTTCGAGGTGGATTTGAAGGCTATTCTTGTGACATCCCAAATCTACACTATTGATTACAATCAAGGGAGAGTCACTAATGAGTCCTATGGTCAATAACCAAGTAAGATCCCAGATCGCCAGAGGAGTAAAATTAGCATCCCTTCTAAGTCCAGCTTTCTTAGGCAGCACACTACCCTTTTGACAGATCTTAAAAGGTATTGACACAAGGTCTCATAAGCAACGATAAGGTTCAAACACATAAATATTAAAATATAAGTACATAACAAACACGAATATCCTTAATTTCAAAAGCTTGTTCTATTACATTACATCCCAAAAGGAAAATTTAAATCTTCATATGAGTCTTACAAAATATCAAAAGAAATTTCTAACTTTCCTAAGGTAGCCAAAAGTCTTCGAAGGTTTCAGGCTCGTCATCTCCAGCTATAAGCTCCTCTTTGGCACTTGGCATGATACGCCGTGAGCTTTGAATGCCCAGTAAACACACACACACCCCGTCCCTTTTTTCCAGTCCAATACACAATCACAAATATAATCTCAAGTAATAAAGCATGATACTCAACTAAATAGATAAAGAGTTACAAGTTAGATGTTAGTAAACTAGAAATCCCCCAAAGAGATTTCGTCCTTCCAACCACAAGAATCGGACGCGGATTATTCGGTATGCCCCTTCTTTTGCTGCTTTGTTGCAGAACTAACCTCGGATGCCTACCAACGATTATATACCGCGTAGCGCCAACCGCAGGGCCTCAAAAGAGACGGTAAAATAGGGCCTTGCCCAAATCCCTCCTCACACCAAACCACCAAGGGTCCGAATACAACCACGCCGTTCAAGGGTTCCGAAAACCACTTGCGCAAGACTTTAACTTCCAAATAGGGAACGCATCCCAACAATCCATATATCACATATTCTCATCTTTTCATTACTCAAGTGCTCGAAAACCCAATACCCTCCCAATTAGGTTTCCCGTTGAATTAAATGTTTTAAATCAAGGTTAGACAGCTTAACAATATAATAATATCCACACAAGTATGCCTCAATAAGATGAAAAAGATGAAGAACATAACATAACACACAAAATATCATGCCAAGATATGATCATAAGCTAATAAACATTTTCATGAATATGAGGGCATAAAACATCCATGCATAACGAAATTTTCAGATTTAATATCACATAAAGATTAAAATGAAAGGACTATTCTAGATCTTTCACAGGACTCGGCCTTCCTATGGTTCGTAGAGGATTTGATCTAGTTTCTAGAACATATTTCGGAAGTGGGATTGCTTTTCTAGATTTCAAGTTATTTAGAAAACATTCCAGCGCTGTCTAGATTCTGTTCAGGTCCGTCGACCATTACGAAAATTTGATTTTCTTGCAAACCGCTTAATGTTTTTCAATGAAACCAATTTTAGTTGAAAGATAACTCCTTAAGGAAGATTTTGACATAAAATAGAGGTCCAGAATAATTTTATACGTTTTTCTAGAATTTTTGAAAGTGGGCTGCAAAAACAGATTCTAAGGTAAAAAGCTCAAAACAAGAAGATTTATGAGAAAAAGGTTCCACCAAGGGAAAATTTTCGTTTCTTTTATGATGAAAACATGCTAACTAACATATATTAAACTCAGAAAATTTTCTTGAAAGTGTGCCCATGGAAAGTTGAGAGATTGGTATGAAAAAAAGATGGTTTTGTGCCGAAATGGAGAAAATACAAGAGAGATGGAATCAATACTCAACCCTTAGCATTTTTAACATAAGAACTCATTAATAACAGATCTGAAAACATTGTTTAGAACCCTTAGAAACATGTATTGCAAAAAGGAAAATGAAAGGGAAGGTTGTGTTTGTGGCTTACCTACTAAGCTTTGCACAAGAAGGCTCTCTTCTTCCTCCCTCTTCCTCTCTAGACTTCTCTCTCTTGCTCTCCTCCCTCTCCTCTAGCCGAATGTGTGTGTGAGTGTGTTGTTTGTGCTTGCCAAGCTAGGGGGGTGTTGGTATATATAGACAATTTTTGATGTGAAATGTCCTAAAAGCCCATTAGTTGGAAATGGATGGAAAGGTTAGGATTTGTTTGAAGTTTTAAAGGAATAGGGATGATTTGGGAGGCTTACTCTTAGGTTTAGGCAACATTTAGTTGTAATGAAACTAGTTTTGGAATTAGCAGCCTAGGTCTAGGGTACTAGGTTTGTGAGTTTCTAGATTTTCATGATGATAGACTTAGAAAATTGTATCCTCACTTCCTCCTAGAATGGTCGGCCCTAGGGAAGGGTGAAGGGGCTATTTTTTAATTAATTTAGGTTCTAGGGCACACTCCTCAAGGTGTATATATATATATATATATATCTCACTTGATTGATGGTACTCATGGTACAAGGATATAAGTCCTAGTTTTTAGGGTAAATTTTGAATTTAAATAAAAAAAAGTAAGGGCTTGGAGTTAATTTCATGTATTGGAACCTTACTCATGTAGAATTAAATTAAATTAGGTTAGAGAACCTAATCTGGCTAGAAAAATTTCTACTTCAATAAAATAATAAAAAAAATGCTAACCGACAAGATTCGAAATAATTCAAGGAACTGAGGGACTTTAACAAAATAATTCAAACATTAGGATTTTTAAAGAGAATACATTTTTCAGGGGCCTCACAACCTATCTCCCTAAAAACAATTTCGTCCCCGAAATTCAACTACATATTGCCTTCAAAAAGTTCAGGGTAGTTTGCCTTCACCCAATCCTGGTCTTCTCCTCCTGTCTGCATAATTCTTTGGACGGTCCTGAGCAGTCTTTAACCGTTGTCGGATCAATTTAACCTTCTCAGTAGTTTCTAGAACAAGTTCGGGTCCTACCAGATTTGCGTCACCCACTTCTGTCCAACAAATCGGCGATCTACAAGGTCGTCCATATAATGCTTCAAAGGGTGCCATACCGATGCTAGCTTGAAAACTGTTATTGTAGGCGAATTCAATTAGGGGTAGGTGTCGTTCCCAACTTTCTTGAAAATCCATTGCGCAAGCCCTTAACATATGTTCGAGTGTCTGGATGGTGCGTGTAGACGTCCCCAAACGCCTCGGGAGGGCGAGTCCCCCCCCTCCCCGGTTCTGTTCATATTGGGCTCACTACAGTTCAGGACTCTCAAATTGTCATGGTTCTAAATCTAAACCAAAGAGTCCAAATCCGGCAAATCGTTTTGAGAAAACAGATTTTGAAAGAAGTGCCAAACATGGACTGCTTTGCCAGATACAGAGTCGCCACCTAAATGTTTTATTTTGGAGAAATTTAGAAAACCCTGACTCGTTTGCCTAAGGCCACGTGTCCGTCATCACCAAAGTTGCCTCGGCTCAGGAACTTGGGTACGATTGGGGAAGGTCACTTCGTGAGCACCCCCGCTCGCCCGATCAAAGATCGGCCTCTACTAACCATGATATCTATTTTTGAAAAATTATATGTTCTTATTCTGGTTATTAGCCTAGATTTACTATGTGATGCGCACAGCATACAAGTATAGACTGGATCGCCTGAATTGGAACAAAACGTTTCATGTTTGTTTATTTTGAAAATGGTTTGATGGTGCTACCCGCAAGTAGGCTAAGACGTGGATTTGCCACCCTCAGGTGTGCTTAGAACGAAAAAAAAAAATGATTTTGCCACTATCTAGTGGGCTTAAAACTCACAGTGAATGAATTGTTCCAATCCAAATAACCCAACCTTCACCCACAGGCATTTAGGCAGTTATATCACATAAGAACATAGCCTCATGGTAAGCATGCTATCATGGCAGTCACTCACACGCATGCAAGGATGCTAAAGCACAAAAACTTACCGAGTACTCCAAGCCAAAACAGAAGCTAATTAGAAATCCATGCATGATCCTAACTATATAGAATGCCTAATGCAACACATGCAAAAATGCAACTAAGATAGGCTCAGCTATTCTAAACATGGCATACGAAATGCTACAGCTAACATGTATTCAACTTTGGAATTGAAATACAATGCAGTTAGTATGATGCGCCGAGCCCGGTGCATGCAAGACAGATGAAATGAATGCAAACATGGTATCATACTGTATGCTAATTGAAACATACCCTAATCTAACCATCATAAGCGGGTAAATAAAAGGGAGAAAGACGTGGGGTTGGAAGACATACATCACACACATGCACACTTATTACAGTTGTGCCCTTGCGCAGAGGGTCCGAATAAATAATATACAGTCCCAAATGAATAATTACAGTCCAAATATGTACAAAATCCTAATTAATTAACAAATTAAATTAGGAAAGCAATAAATTGGCATGCAAGCCAGGGACTGCCTCAAATCTGCTCCGAATGATGAATGATGCATGATCAGGTTGCCTTGTGCGGAGAATCCCTCGCGATGCCCCGGTTTGCCTCTGTTTGCAATTGTTCTTGGAATGCGTGCCAAGCGCCGGAAGGCTGTCGATTTCTGATTTGCTGTAATAGAGAGCAACAAAGGGGCATGGCAAAGTATTTTTACATATGTATGCATGACTACTCTTCGGGGAGTGTAGTCCTCGATCCTCGTGCCACCAATCACGCATATGGATGCATGATGGCCGAGGAGTCGAATTGCACGACTCGATATGAAATGAATGCACATATAAACACAACAAGACCTAAACCCCATCATGGATAATCCGGAGTGTCGGTGACTGGAAATTGAGACACGTTCCGTCACTCGAAGTACGAAACGTCCCTCGTTTCCCAAGCTCGGGCTAACTCCTATCCCAAACACAATGCAATATGCATGACATGCATGAATGCAATTCTAACATGCAACCTAGCATACACAATGCTATGAAATGGCATACACAATGCGCGATGTAACATGGCACACACGACGCTCTAGCATACAACCTATCATTCGCAATGCTATGAATTGAAATGGCATACACAATTCATGATGGACTTACACCAACATGAGTGGACCTCAGCCACGCTCACATCAGTAGCCATTAGATGAAAAATGAGACTCTCGAAATACGTGCACGCATGCACGCAAATCGAGGACCGAACCTAAGGCAACAAATGCCACTCTACCAAAGCATGGCAAGGCATGGAATATGGTATGCAAACATGCAAATTTCAGCGCTGAAATTTGATACAAAATAGCCCCGAAACATGGAAACATGGCACCCGATGCATGGAATGAACCCCAAAATTCGAAACTAGGCACATGGAATGACTTATAGCTATACAAAGCATGCATTATTTGATCATGAAGCATGAAGACAGATGCAAGAAAGTCCCAAAACATGCATATTTCCAGTTTATAACAAGTCTAAAAAATGAACACAAATAGGGCTAATCTATCATGCAAAAATAGCCCTAAAAGAGAGATTAAACACAAAGGGACAGCAGCTGGCCCAAAATGGCAAAGAGCACTTCAACAAGGTTTAAGAGGGGCTCAAAGCAAGGCACTTTACATTTTACATCAAGCCACGAAAATAATCACAAATTAGGCCAAACTATCATGCAAGAAAAGGCCTAAAAGAGAGGTAAAGAGACAAGTGGTAGCTTCTGTTCTCAAAAAGAGGAGAGCCCTTCAGAAAAGTTGAAGAGGGGCTCAAAACAAGATATTTCACAGTTTATGGAAAGGTTCAAAACAGCTCACAAATAAGCCTAAAATACTATGCAAAAAAATGGCCTAAAAGAGAGATAAAGAGGAAAGTGATAGTAGGAGACCTCAAACAGAGGAGAGCCCTTAAACAATGTTGAAGAGGGGCTCAAAAAAAGTTATTTTACAGTTTATGACCAAGTCCAAAACAACTCACAAATAAGCCTAAAATACTATGCAAAAATTGGCCTAAAAGAGAGATAAAGAGGAAAGTGGTAGTAGGAGACCTCAAACAGCAGGAGGTCCTTGATCAAACATGAAAAGGGGCTCAAAATATGACTATTTACTATTTGGGTCGGAGTCCAAAAAAGCTATCAAGTATGGCTTAGATTCAAAGCAAAATAAGGCAAGAAAAGAGGAGAGGAGGACTTACCCTTGAAGACCAATGAACCAGCAGCTCTTGGACAAATTTTCTGAGCCTTTAACCTCTTCAAAGCAGTCCCAAAGTGCTGGAATGAGGGATGGAGGCCTTGTGCTATGAGGTGTAGGGTAAATGGTGTAGAACTTAAGAGGTTTTGGTGCTTGGAGTAGAGAGAGAGAGAAATTAAATGCAAGAGCTCCAAACAAGTTTTTGTAACCCTCTCAAATGCAACTGGAAGTGCTGGTTTTATAGAGGAGAGGAGTGGAGAAAAGGGGGGAAAATCAAATTCAAATTCCCCCCCCAAAAGACCCCCCCTCGGATACAGGATCTTGGGGGAAACAGAGGGTACAGCTGTAAGGAACTAGGTGAGAGGGTCATGGCCAGCCAAGTTCAAAAGGTTCAGGAGGCCGGCCGGCCACCCCCCATGGCCGGCCGACCAAGGGTCAAAAGGGTCAATGAAGCTTGCTGGCTGGCCACCTCAAAAAGGTGGCCTTCCATGTGTGCACAACACAACTATGTGGTTGAAACCCGGAGAATGTGAACCAGGAGAGAGAAAAACCCATTTTTTAGAGGGGTTCAAAAGGTTCAGGCACAATTCCTGGTCGGCCACCATATATTGGTGGCCTCCCAGGTGTGTACAACACAAATATGGGGTTTAGGGTTCAAGAAAGTGGCCCCGGGGTGGTCAACATTAGCTTTCAAGTGAGGAAAACGGGCGTCGGAGAGCGATGAAGAAATAAAGCTAGCTTTTCAAAAAAATCACTGGCCTCCCACCCTCCTACAAGCTTCCTAACTATGAAAATAAGGTCTCCACCAAAAATGAACCAAAACGGATGCAAAACGGAGGTTCGGGGGACCGAAACGCGCGACTCGGGGCCCCGAAAATGGGCTGTTAAGCACCAGAGGTGGCATTCGACCACGAAGTTGGTCTCTCGGGCCATAGTGTCCCCCAAAAGGGAGTAAATAAGGTGTGTGCCAAAAATCGGAGCAAACGGAGGTGGTTAGGCAGTCCCGAACAGAGGCACACGGCCGTCGGCTCCGAAAAAACGGGAATCGGGCTCCACAATGGGAAAAATGGCCTATGACCACGAAACATAGCCTACGGCCACTGAGAGATGATCTACGAGACCTCTCTCTCCCTTCGGGAAGAGAAAACAGAGAAAACAGAGCTTGGTTCGCAAACCGAGGCAAGGCATGAAAGAGTCCGGAAGTCCGGAGGCAAGGCTTACAACCGGGACTCTGAAACTTCTGAATGAGCACGATGTGCAATATCACCGAGCGCTCAACTGGTGACGTCTGAGTCTTAAGGTCGGTCAAAAATGGGGTGTCTACAGTTGCCCCTCTTTGACAGAACTCGGAAGTCATAAGTGACGGGAGTGAATGTCAAAGCCCAGAGACGACCCATTTTTGACAAGGCCGAAGACTTAGACACATAGGCGAGATAAACAGAGATGCGCCCGCAGGCGTGCCCGCAGGCAGGGGGGCAAAATGCAACTGGCAATGTAAGAAGCTGGACGAAACTCAATGATCATGCAAATGCAACAAGCTGTAATGAAGCACATATTCACAATAGATACAACAGTTTTAAGCAAGAATGCAAAGCAACAACTACATTTCATGCAGTTAAGAATGCGAAGAATTGTTCGATTCTCGCCACGTCTCACACGGAGAAGATACAATACCTGCGCGATTCGTCTGGTTGCACCAGCTTCAAACGAACCGTACATACAATATCGTGCCTGCAAAAGGAAGAAACTCAACACGTACAACACATGTTCAAAGCGATATTGAATGCAGATAATCGCGGCGTCAATAGAAAAGTGCATCGCAATGCGAGGAGTAACGCGCGTGACAACGCGGGTTAAGCACGAGGATTTGACAACACCTGTGAAACGTGCCCAATAGTATGAGTGGTGTGCATGAGAATGCAAGTGACATGCATAACAATGCAGAATAAATGTGAATTCGAATGCGAATTTGTCGTAAAACGACGAGCAAAGAAATGCGAGTTTTCGATGAGGGTGACTCAATCGCGACCTCCGGTTTACCTCCCGGAGGGGTCGCAACATGTTCAAAAAGGATACATCTCACTTTTGACGAGTAACGATGAAAAACACATCGAAAGTTGGAGTTGAATTTCCGGTAGAGCGATTTCGCGACGGAAAGTGCACTTCTCTTGTACTTTTTCAGGTCTCGGGGACTCCAATCCTTCCCAAAATTTGCAGAGAGCTTGGTGGGCACTTGGGGAACACCACCGACCAGGTCTTGTCCCAGGGAGAGGCCACCGACCAACATTTTGCAAAGGGGGTGGTCGGCCTGCCACAAAAGGTGGTCGGCCGACCCCCTAGCCCAAATCCGGGGCAGTTCGGTCATTTTGCTCTCATTTCTTTAAATACAATCGGCCAAAGCCTCATTCCTCATAACCTCAGCTCCGAAAACACTTTCTCTACCTTCCTAGTCCATTTTCCCCTTCAGATCTGAGCTCTATACGCGTTTTCTAACGCCCCACGCAAGTTGTTTTCGCGAAATCTTTCAGTTTTCATCACTTTGGACCGATTAAATTTTGATTTCGGTGCTTCTTTTCTCATTTTCACCACTTGAGGTAAGTTTGTCTTAACATTTGGAAGATTTCCGCAGGGGTTGACTTTTGTTGACTTTTTCATTTCCTGAGAGTTGACGTTTGTTAACTTTTTCCAATTTTGCTCATTTTTGCTCCTTTTTGTAGATTTTCTGAAATGGCCGGTCATTTTTCTCAGGGTGGAGGTCCTCCGGGCGCCGGGGATGATCCCGATATTATGGCTCTGCCTCCGAGGGTTCGACCCTTCATACCCGAGAGGTATGTCCCTCGAGCACATATCCTTCCGCGGGCTATTTTTTATCACTTCACTGATTTTGATGATCGAGCGCCTGGGGATCTGATTTTGAGAGAGCCGGAGTCTCACCTCTCTCATGAGGCACGAGAGGTATTTATTTCTCCTTTTTTACATTTCTGCAATGTATTCCACATTTTTGTACGTTTCATGCCTCTTGCTATGCATATCTGCTCCTTTTAGCACGTAGCTTGTTCTGACGCTTAGCCCATGATACAGTATTCTGTTTGCGTTTTGAACGCTTGAATTTCTGATCACGTAACCCATAACTTGATGGTGAACACACAGCACACATATATGTTGACAGTTGAACACTCAGCCCAAACTTCGAATTTCCAAACACACAGCCCAGCTGAAGGTGAACACGCAGCATACACTTGTTGAGAGTAGAACACACAGCCCAAACTCTGAATTTCTGAAAACGCAGCCCAAGTTGAAGGTGAACACGCAGCACACACTTGTTGAGAGTAAAACACACAGTCCAAACTCCGAATTTCTGAACACGCAGCCCAAGTTGAAGGTGAACACGCAGCACACACTTGTTGAGAGTAGAGCACGTTGCCCAAACTCTGAATTTCTGAACACGCAGCCCAAGTTGAAGGTGAGCACACAACACACACTTGTTGAGAGTAGAACACACAGCCCAAACTCTGAATTTCGGAACAGGCAGCCCAAGTTGAAGGTGAACACACAGCACACACTTGTTGAGAGTAGAACACACAGCCCAAACTCTGAATTTCTGAACACGCAGCCCAAGTTGAAGGTGAACACACAGCACATACTTGTTGAGAGTAGAACACACAGCCCAAACTCCGAATTTCTGAACACGCAGCCCAAGTTGAAGGTGAGCACACAGCACACACTTGTTGAGAGTAGAACATACATCCCAAACTCTGAATTTCTGAACACGCAGCCCAAGTTGAAGGTGAGCACACAACACACACTTGTTGAGAGTAGAACACACAGCCCAAACTCCGAATTTCTGAACACCCAGCCCAAGTTGAAGGTGAGCACACAGCACACACTTGTTGAGAGTAGAACACACAGCCCAAACTCTGAATTTCTAAACACGCAGCCCAAGTTAAAGGTGAGCACACAGCACACACTTGTTGAGAGTAGAACACACAACCCAAACTCTGAATTTCTGAACACGCAGCCCAAGTTTAAGGTGAACACACAGCACACACTTGTTGAGAGTAGAACACACAGCCCAAACTCTGAATTTCTGAACACGCAGCCCAAGTTGAAGGTGAACACACAGCACACACTTGTTGAGAGTAGAACACACAGCCCAAACTTTAAATTTCTGAACACGCAGCCCAAGTTGAAGGTGAACACATAGCACACACTTGTTGAGAGTAGAACACACAGCCCAAACTATGAATTTCTGAACACGCAGCCCATTGTTGAGGTGAACACACAGCCCACTGATTTTGAAATCTGAACACACAGCCCAAACACTTTGATGTTGAACACTCGGCTCGAACTTTGAGGTGAACACACAGCCCACTGGTTTTGAAATCTGAACACACAGCCCAAACATTTTGATGTTGGACACTCGGCTCGAACTTTGAGGTGAACACACAGCCCACTGATTGAGAGTTGAACACGCAGCCCGAACACTTGAATTTTGATTTGATTTTGCATATAGCTTATACATTTCATTTGCACGCAACTTGTATATCTCATTTGTACGCAGCTTGTTTATTTCATTCTGAAACTGAATATATGTATTCACCGTGAATGCAGGTGTCCTCCCGTGTTACACGAGGATACGGCTCCATTGTTGCGAGAGATTGGTACACGGAGCTCCCAAAGGCCGTCCGCGATTGGGTTGATCTAGCAGGATTCAGGCCCTTTTGTGCCGGGATATCTCGTTATCCAGCTAGCAGGACGTTGATGGGCGCCCTAGTGGAGAAGTGGTGGGACACCACCAACTCCTTTCATTTCTCATCTGCCGGGGATATGACCATGACCCCATTTGACTTTGCCGTATTGACCGGCCTTGACGTGGGAGGCTGGGCGATCCCATATGATGAGGATATGGGCCAGTAGGAGGCCGCTTGGATCTACTTACTGGGAGCTCGTCCACCGGTCGATCGATCCTCGGGCCGAGTCCGGTACACTTGGTTTTCTTCACATTTTAGGCATACTGAGCCCGAGACTCTGGAGGAGATTACACAGTACGCCCGCGGGTTTCTGATGTTCCTCTTCGGGACCACTTTGTTCTCCGACAGGGAGAACACCGTTGGGCTATATCTGCTGGGTGCCCTGGTAGACCTCACACAGGTTAGTCGGTATGACTGGGGTGGCGCCAGCTTGGCTACCCTCTATTGCTATATGAGCGCGACCTCCCGCGGACGGGGGAACTTAGTTGGCAGCTACTGTAGAACCTGGGAGGTACCTTCTGCCCTCTTGATTTACATTTCTGCTTTTCAATGTATGTATATTGCACACACGGCACACTTTATACTCTGTCCTGACATCCTGCACTCAGCATTCTGTATTCTGATGGCTTTTGCCCCGTTTTCCGCAGTTATGGGTTTTCATATATTTTTCCATACTAGCGCCAGAGTTGGAGGTGGAGGCGCCCCTTGTGACCCCTTACTCGCTTGTTTTCGAGGGCCAGTACCGGCCGCGGCTTCGGGAAACTCTTCTCTACCTACGGCAGTACTTCGACGCGGTGCGGCCGTCAGAGGTAATCCAAAACTCCCAATTCCCAATGTTTTCATCTTTGGTTTATTTCGTACGTCTACGATTTCTGATCAGCCTATGCATTGGTTACCCGCAGATTGCCTGGCAGCCCTGGTTGCCTTTGGGTGGGGACCTTCATTTTCAGTTTGCCGGAGGATGGGCCTCTTCCCGGTATAGGATCTTGTTCGAGGGGCCAGTTGGTAGGGCCTGGTTCCTGGGGGAACGCTTCCTTCGTCAGATTATGGGCTTTCCTGAGCCGAGTGTTCCCTCAGCACCTCCGGACGGTATGCAGCTCGCTGATAGGCTTACTCCCCAGGGTGTCATTGACGCTAGGCTGGGCACTGATGCACTGCTGCATATAGAGGACGGGGAGTACGCGACCTACCGTCACACCTACTTGATGCCTCCGTTGACAGGTGTCCGTACTCCCTCGAGGAGGTCTACTGATATGCCGTCTTTGAGTCGAGCTCGAGCTACAGGCACCCCTTCTGCTAGCAGGGCTGGCACATCGAGAGGAGGGGTTGGACTGGACCCCCCGATTCCTCCGACTCATCATCATGTCGGATGGCCAGACATGCCGACCGAGTTGACAGGATGGCGATACGGGACCTCCTACCCGATTCCGATAGAGCCTCCCATGCCTGATCATCGATATGTCATTGATCCCGACTCACCGCCGGTATGCCCCACTATTTTTCATCTATCATTCAAATACTTAGACATTCCTTTATTCATTGATGATTTGAGCTTGTATCTGCAGCCACCCAGAGAGTACATGGAGGGGGTGATCGGATTGGTGGCCTCACTCGAGGGCATGGTCTTGTGGAGAGAGGCGCAGCTGTCCATCATGGGTTTCCAGGTACTCTTTAGTTTTCTCACATTTATCGTACTTCCGACGACATGTTGGCCTTGAACATTTTACTGCTTTGATTAATTGTATGTGTAAAGCACATCTGACACACCACATTCATATACTGTATCTGCATGCACCCTCATTTCATGTAGTTTGCTTGCATCTATATCTGATACACATATTTTGAGCTGATGTATTCAAATTGCACTTTTTATTTTCAGATGCTTCCAGTATATCAGCCACAGACCGGGCCATCTCGACCTTCTCGGGGAGCCGGGCCTTCTCGGCCTTCTCGCGGGGCTGGGAGAGGGGAGTCATCCCACAGACGCAGAGCACATATCGTAGAGGAGGAGCCTGATGAGGACGAGGACGAGGAGGAGGCTACAGATCGTCAGTCAGAGACCTCTGCTGATAGAGAGGAGGGTTCCGACCCTGGTTCCGGGAGTGGAGAGGAGGCTGAGGAGGATCCTGAGGATGATAGTTCCGACTCAGATGGTGCCGGTGGTGCAGAGCCTGTTCCGCAGAAGAGGACGAAGAGGGCCTCTTATTCCTGCTCTTGAGAGCATTGGTGCAGCAGTTTCCTACTTTATTTATCTTTTTTACTAGTAGTTGTAGCACATTGTACATTATTAGGTAGTTTTATTTTCTGTGAAACTTGTACCTTTGCTGTAAAATGTTGTAACAAAGGAAGCATGATGGAATGAAACAGCTTTTTTTTTTTTTTGAAAAAGTGTTGTACTTTATGTTCTCAGCATCGCATCGCATCACATCATTTTGCAAGTAAAGAGATTGAACGGTAAATGTGCATTGTGTATGTGCCAAGTCAGGTAGCGAACCGACACGATGAACTAAACAACCTAATCTTACTGAGAAACAACAAAAAAAAAAAAAAAAACCTCAGCAAGTTTACAACTCGATAAGCAAAACACAACAAAATTGATAAACAAAGAGTAACAACTCAAATGCACAAGACTCGGCAACTCAATTAAACAAGACTCAGGAAACGAAACAGCTCGACCAACAAAACAACAACTCGATAAGCAAAACAACAACTCAATAAGCAAGATTTAACAACAACTCTATAAACAAATTGTATTTCGGACGATTTGGGCGACGAAACGCATCTGAAACAGAGAGAAATGAAGGCTTTTGACACTCTCGACGCATGGAAATGCTAGGAACTTTCTTCTGGAGAGTAAAACAGGGCCAAATACGCAGATTGCAGCATGGTCGGCCACTTTTGGGAGCTGACCGACCAGCTTTTTGCATTTGAGAGGGGGGAGGTGGCCGGCCTGCTAGAAAAGGTGGCCGGCCAGCCACTTAGCCCAGCCACCATCAAATTTTCGACCCGTGTCCCCCCGAACAGTGCCTTATCCCCTTTAAAAGTCCTAGTTCCATGGCTCATTCATTTCATCTCAGTCTTGCAACAAAATGGAAGCGTTTCTCGTCGAAAATCTCACAGCTTGGATTGTTTCTTTAGACGGCTCGGAAAAGCTGAACTTCCGGGGCTTTGGCTTGAATGCACTATTCACGCTAAGCCGTACTCCACTACACCTTCCCTTCCTTCATGCCGCGGCAAGGTTTTGGAACCCGGTAACGCATGTCTTTAGCTTCGGCGGGCAAGAGGTATGTCCAACTTTCGAAGATTTTCAAGCTTTGATGGAATCCGAAAGTTGTGAAGAGATCTTGCCTCAGTTTCGCTTTGGTCACGCCCAAGCTTTAGGGCGGATGTGTAGACTCACCACGCATGACGCTCGGTCTCTGACCTGTAATGGGGAACTGGACATTCTCAGATTGATTTATCACTTTTCTGATGCCGGTGACCGTGGCGACCATCATTGGCAAGGTTTCCGACAACATGCCCTTTGCTTGTGTATGCTATCTCACTTTCTGCTTGCGTCGGGCTTTGGTGGATCTAGCATTCGCCTGATTGAAGTTGCTCAAGGCTTGAAGGATGGAAAGAGTTGTATTGCGTTGACACTGGCTGAGACGCTGATGGGCTTGGATGCTTTCCATCGCTGGGAGACGACCAGATTTGCGGGGAGTCCACTACTGCTGCAGGTAATGTTTCCCACCCAATCTCACATATGTAATGCTCACATCACTCGGCCCTCAAGCTCGGTTTTTCTCACAAAACCCTTGTCTTACTTTTCTCTCATCGTATATCTCTCTATTCTTTATTCTCTCATTTTTCATCCCTCTCCAGGTATGGTTGATGGATAAATTGCAAGTTGTGGACTCTTGCCCAGCCTACTCAGCTCGCGGCTACTTCTTTCGACAACGCCTAGTCGATGCCTTTGATGAGGGATGGTGGTTCGACTGGATGTGCAATTTGTCTGCAGATCGCATGGCCTAGGGCTGCCCTTGGCTCAATCTCCCGGCAATGAGCTACAGTATGTTCCGGCAGACCAGGATCCAATTGGTTGGTCTGACTCACTGTGTATTCTACTTTCCATTTCAGTTCCAACGCCAGTTTGGTTATGATCAGACTTGCCCGCCAGAGGGGATGGAGTATCCGGCTGCCTTCCCAGTTCGAGGTGCACAGCTTGCCCGATATGCCACAGCATGGAGGACGAGAGAAATCCTGGCTCCCGCTCCTACTTTCAGTTGCACTTTGTCTGATGAGTGCTTGGATTGGCTCAATGAAGAGGCACAGATTGGGCCCAGCTTGGCATTAGAGGCTTCAACCAGCTCTGGGAGGGGGCGCAGGGACACTTGACTTGACTATGTCCCGGATTTATTGCTTTATTAGTACTTTCAAGTTTTCTTTATAAATGTAATAAAAAGCAACTTCAATTGTATGCAAGAGCACGAGAACTCTGTTTTGAAATCAATGAAATTGAAGGTTGTAGTACTGAAAATTTTTCGCTTTGGTCCAAAAATGGTCTTAGTTGTAGAAAGATTAATTTGAACAAAGTCAACTTTTTATTAAAACTTTTCAAAACCATTTTCGATATGGATCAGAACTGGACACGCCTGAGATCTGTCACTGAGATGCACAACCCCAGATCCCTGCAACTGGAAAGTTGCCCTTAGTCTGGAGAGTGCTGCGGCACTGCATGGCAACGGAAAGTTGCCCCTAGTCTGAATAGCACTGCACCGGAGATTCAAATGGAAGCTGATAGACAAAGATGACTGAGATGATCAAATGGACAAAGTTAATCGGGGAAAAGTTTATGGCTGAACTTCAGGATGAAGTTGCCTACGTATCCCGAGGATGGGAATCAAGCCTTACGTAGTTCAGGCTTAGGTTCACTCGAGTATTTTCACTCTCCTTTTACGCTCTAACTTTTGCCAAGGCCACCATTTGCGGGTTTTCAACCTTGCGAGCTTAGTTTTTATGTTTTCCAATTTTTCAATTCTCTAACTTTTGCCTGGTCACCCTTTCAGGTTTTCAGCCTAACGAGCCTCTCAGGGATAATATTTCTTCAACTTGTCCATGTTGATCGGTTGGGAGAACTCTAGGCCATCTAGATCCATCAGAACCACAGCTCCACCTGACCAGATAGCTTTGATGATATAAGGGCTAGTCCAATTAGGTCTGAACTTGCCCCTTGGGTCGTAGATGGGAGCTCGGTTGTCCTTGAGCACCAAATCTCCTTCATTTAGATTCCTGGACTTAACTTTCTTGTTGAAAGCCCGGGCAATTCTGCACTGATAGCCTTGAACATGGTACAGTGCTTTCAGTCTTCTCTCATCAAAGAGCATGAGTTCCTCAAACCTGCTCTGCTGCCAATCTGCTTCGGCTATTTGACACTCAGCCAATACTCGCAATGACGGAACCTCAATCTCGATAGGTAGAACGGCCTCCATCCCATAAACCAATGAATACGAAGTCACTCCGATAGAAGTTCTAATTGAAGTCCTGTAGCCCCACAGAGCAAATGGCAGCTTATCTGGTCAATCCCAGTAGGTTTCCACCATCTTCTGCAATATATGTTTGATATTCTTGTTGGCGGCCTCGACTGCTCCGTTGGTTTGCGGCCGGTATGTGGATGACTTATGGAAAGCCACGTTGTATTTCTCCAACAAGTCAATCACTTCCTTTTTAAAGTGGGAACCATTATCTGAAATGACCTCGTTTGGGACCCCGTAGTGGCAGATGATGTTGTTTCTGATAAATTTTGCAACGTGCGACGCCTTCAACACCGCATACGATTGGGCCTCGACCCACTTCGTGAAATAATCTATCGCGACCAGGATGAACTCATGCCCATTCGACCCCTTCGGAGTGACAGCCCCGATGACATCGATTCCCTAAACTGAAAATGGCCATGGCGAAGTCATGTTGTACAGCTTCGACGGCGGGATATTCATGCGGTTTGCATGAATCTGACACTTGTGGCATCGCCGAACAAAACTGATATAATCCCCCTCCATGGTGGACCAGTAGTAACCCTGTCTGAGGATCTTCTGTGCTAGCATTACTCCGTTCATATGTGCACCGCATTCTCCTCCATGGATGGCCTCCATCAGGCGCTTAGATTCCTCAACTTCAACACACAGCTTATGCATTCCCAGATGACCTCTCTTATACAGCTTACCCCCACAGATGATGAACTGAATGGCCATTCTTCTGATCGCCCTTTTATCCTTGGCATTTACCCCTGGCGGATATGCTTCCTTCTCCAAGATATTCCAAATGTCATAATACCAGGGGTTTTCGTCCTGAACCTCATCTATAACAGCGATCGACTCATAGGCTGGCGCAAATTTTTGGTCAATGATGACTGGACGCATCTGGATTCCAAACGGGATGTCTATCATGGAAAATAGAGTTGCTAAAGAATCTGTGAACCTGTTGTTCTCTCTTGGAAGATGAGCAAAGTTTAGCTTTTTAAACCGAGGAATTAACAAGTCCAAGGTCTGGTGATACATCATCATCTTTTCTTCTTTGACCTTCCAGTCTCCTTTTGCTTGAGACACAACAAGGTTCGAGTCCCCGATGACGTCCAACCGTCTTGCTCCTAGTTCCAGGGCCGCTTCTAGACCGACAATGCATGCCTCATATTCTGCTTCGTTGTTCGAGACTTTGAACCTGAGTTTGAAGGCTAGAGGGATACGGGAATTGTCGGGTGCTATCAGCAACACTCCTATCCCATACCCGTACTGATTTGACGCTCCGTCAAAGTACATCGTCCAATACTCGTCGTCGATGTGCAAAATGGCTTCATCTGGGAATAAGTATTCAACTGCTTCACCTCCTTCCACTGGATGATCGGCTAAGAACTCTGTCACTGCTCTTCCCTTGACTGACTTGCGTGTCACGTATTTCAGGTCGAATTCGGAGAGCAACAATAACCAACGAGCTAGCCTACCCGTAAGTGCCGGTTTCTCGAAAAGATATTTGATGGGATCTAGTCGTGAAACCAACATTACGGAGTGAGCTAACAGGTAGTGCCGCAGCTTCCTGGTAGCCCATACCAAAGCTAAGCAAGCCTTCTCCAATGGTGTGTAGCGAGTCTCATACTCTAGCATCTTCTTGCTCAGATAGTAGATGGCTCTCCCTACTTTGTCCTCTGTTTCTTGCGCGAGCATGCAGCCCATTGTGGTCTCAGTCACTGAGAGGTACAATATCAACGGTTTCCCCAGCTCTAGCGGTGACAACACGGGCGGGTTCTGTAAATATTCCTTGATCTGTTCAAAAGCAGCTTGGCATCGGCCGTCCCATTGGAATTTCTTGCCTTTCTTCAGGAGACCAAAAAGTGGTTCACAAGTCAAGGTTAATTTTGAGATAAACCGTCTTATGAATTGCACTTTACCCAGAAAGCCTCGCACCTCCTTTTCAGTCCTTGGTGGTGGCATTTCTAAGATGGCCTTGATTGTTGAAGGGTCGACCTCGATGCCCCTTTGTGTAATCAGAAATCCCAGCATTTTTCCCGCTGTAACACCGAACGTACACTTCTGAGGATTTAGCCACAACCGAAATTCTCTGATCCTTTGAAAAAACTTTTGCAAGGCGGTGTAGTGGCCCTCTCTTTCTTTGGACTTGACAATCATGTCGTCCACGTACACCTCAACCTCTTTGTGGATCATATCATGCAATATTGTAGTCGCGGCCCGTTGATATGTAGCTCCAGCATTCTTTAACCCAAACGGCATCACTCTGTAGCAGTAAGTCCCCCACGAGGTGGTGAAAGCAGTCTTTTCCCTGTCTTCTGGTGCCATCACTATCTGATTGTAACCTGAGAAGCCATCCATGAACGAAAGCAAAGCATGCCCCGCTGTGAAATCCACCAACTCGTCAATATGCGGCAAGGGAAAGTCATCCTTCAGACTAACTCTATTCAAATCCCTGAAATCCACGCACACTCGGATCCTGCCATCCTTCTTTGGCACTGGGACGATGTTGGCCAACCAAATCGGGTATTTGGATACCAGCAGGAAGCCTGCGTCGATTTTCTTGGTGACCTCTTCCTTAATCTTGAGAGCCCAGTCGGGGCGGATCCTTCTGAGTTTCTGCTTAACAGGTCGGGCCTCGGGGTCAAGAGGGATCCGGTGCTGTACAATCTCAAGATCGATTCCAGGCATGTCTTCGTAGGACCACGCGAAAATATCTTTGAAATCTTTCAATAAAGCGACTAAGCGCTCACGTTCCTTTGAAGACAACGTGGACTCGATCTGGACCAGCCGCGGGTCCTCCTCAATACCAATATTCACTGTAGTGATTTCATCAACTAGGGGTTTAACAAATCCTTCCTGCTCTTGTTCAATTAAGCGTTGCAAAACCGGAGGAACTTTGTCCTCGTCGTTTTCATCAAAATTTTGAAAGTCTGAGTTAATGCAATAAATCAAGGGTACAGAAAAGTACTCAGAAACCACAGCTACTTGATTCTCATTAAGCACATACAAATCGTCCGATTCTTCGGTTACAACAGACTCAAAAGAGAAAGAAAAAGACGACCTGGACAAGACTGTGGCATCTGGGTTATCATCCCCAGGATTACCAGACTCAGACTCAGTCGAGCTGGAACCTGATTCCGACTCACAAGACTCGGTGGAATCAGATTTCGGCTCACTACCTGACTCGGTGCTGCTGGACAAAAATCCCTCCTCATACTGCCAAATGAGAGAGGGTGCGATAGATGCATCCAAAATAGTTGTTGGCGAGCCCGCAGCTGTTCCATTCTCGATCATGCATACCGAAAAGTTATCTCCCAAGCACTCCTGGTCGATCGGAGGATCTGAAAGTAGACACGCCAGTGCTACCCTCATTTCAAGTTCGGTTTCCTCAGACTGCACTTTCTTACTCTGCTCAACCTCAGCTGATGGGTCTGTCTGCTCTTTGGCAACGTCATCCCTGGATAGTTGCAGGTCGAAAAAGATTTCAAAACCAGGCACGTGCTTCTTCTCCGCGTTCAGCCACGGCTCTGGAAAGCCGCAAAATGGAAAGTCCTCCCCCTCCCGGACGAAGCGTCCGTTCAGGGTACCCTGAATGGGTCGATGCATTAACTCAAAAGGCTTCCCTGCCTTCTTTGCTCTAGCTCTCCCAGCCATCTCTTTACCCTTCCTCACTCAGTCCTCTTTGGTGGGCAGATAACCCAAACCAAAGGTATGCGGATTGTGCGGCACTTCGGCCAATGCTGCGGCGCCTTTCCGGCCGCTCTTTCCCAATCCCATCCTGGGGATGTGTTGAAGCTTGTTCATGAGGTATACAGATTGAGCACTGACATACACTCCCTCATTAACAGCCATGATGTTCTACACAATTCGGGCCTCAGCCAAAGTAAACCCTGATAAGAACAAATCCTCCGTGCCATGTTCAATTTCCAAGACTGGCGTAGACACTTCCGGCGGCGGATGGATTGAAAAATTCCCAAAAACAATAGCTATCCATTTCCCGTGAGGGTACTTCAACATCTGATGCAAGGTGGAAGAGACTGCCTTGACCCGGTGCAACCACGGTCGCCCCAAAAGTAGGTTAAAGGTTGCGGGAACGTCCAAGACATGGAATTAAATGTTGTGTTGTCCTGGACCAACCTGGGTCTGAATTTTGACAGTCCCCATCACCTCTCTGCTTGTATTATCATAGGCTCTAATCACTTGAGTAGTTGGTACAAAGTCCGCAGGCTTCAACCCGATTGGATATGCCATCCTTGACGGGCACACGTTAATAGTGGATCCCGTGTCGACAAGAACCACTGGTACCCATTTGCCTCTACATTCCACCGAGATGTAGAGAGGTTTGTTGTGATTTGCGCCTTCAGGCAGTAGTTCTTTGTCAGAAAAGGTCAACGTCGAGGAACCTCCTCCCGGAAAAATCAATCCAACCAGCTGCTCCGGCGTGGTGTCTATAGAAAGCTTGGCCTTGTCCATGGCTGAAAGGACAGCCTGCCTGTGTACTCGTGATGCCATAAGCAGTCCCCAGATGGAGATGTCTGCTTGTATCTTCTTTAACTGCTTCAGTACAGCCTCTTCTTCGATTTGCTTTTCTTTCTGTCTCTCAGCTTCCTTATCCTTTCCGGATGCTTCTGGCTGGTCTAGGTGTGGGGGTTTGAAATACCGCCCACTTCTTGTCATATGATCGACCTCGCCAATATACCAGGTATCATCTGGCTGGTTACTCCCCCAATCCTCGTCTGTGTGGGCAAGACATAAATCATCGTCCTCCCACCACATTCTATCGGCAGCCGACAGACACCTGTCCGGCCTCGGTATGATCGTACTTGCAGTACCTTCAGTCCACATGCCCGCAGCATCTTCTGTTCTTGTGCCCACAGCACCCTCGACCCCTTCATGGGCTTTTGCCTTCCTGATTCTCTCAGGATCCCAAAACTTTTCTTGCTCTAACTGCGTCAATGTAGTTTGTTGTTCAACTTTCTGTGCATCCACAATGCTCAAGTCCCGAGCGAAATTCTTCATACCGGCGCTCTCCGGCAATGTATTCTGACTTCTGGCCCCTCCGGCCACAATTGATACTCTCGCCCCTGTCAGGCCCTGTTCTGGTTGGAACCCTTCCACAATATCCGGTTGATCATCCAGCCATCCGGTAACCTCTGCCGATTCCTCATAATCAAACCAGTTGACTGTCGCGCCCCCTGATTCTTGGTCATTGAAAAATTGTAGGTTGGCAAAGTCCTCTTCTATAGCCGCCACGTCATCTGCCCTCTACTCAAATCCATCTCCTCGGATCACACACAGCTCTGCCCTTTTTGGTAATTCTACACTTGGCTTAACCTGGCCCACCGATAAGATGTAGTCACTCGGATCGTAGGCTTCCCCAGCAAAGTTCCCAAACTGCTCAAACCCTGATTCAGTAATTCCCTCCTCCTCTGAAACCTCTTCTGTTCTGTCTTCGACTGTTACCACCATTGGCTCGGGTTGGGTTCTAGAGATGTCCAACATGCAAAAAAGTCAGTGCAGTCAGGGAGGAACACCTCCAGCTTAGGGAGATGAGTCGAGGTGATATAGATGCTAGGATCGTAAGACACGATCCCAGTCTGGATAAAGTTGATTCTTTTGGGAGGTGGAGCTTGGTTGTGTGTAGGGAGTGGGTTGGTCGTGACATTGGGTCTTTCTGGTGGCAAAATCACTTGTTTGTTAACGAGATCTTGAATCTCGTGACGCAATCTGAAACATTAGTCGGTGTCATGACCGTGTTGTTGGTGATATGCGCAATATTTGGCTGGGTTGTGAGTAGGGGGAAGTGGATTTGGCAACGGCCTCGGTTCCAGGGGTTTTAGATGCCCTTTCCTAATTAATACCCCTAGAGCCTTGGACAGGGGCATATACAATGGGGTGAAGTTTCTTTGGCCTCTGGGTGGGTACTTGGTGGTTTGGGTGTTACTCCCGGATGCACCGGAGAAAGGTGTGGCTGCCATAGGTCTTGGAAGGGGAGGGGGGATGGTGGTGACCATGCTGACTTCCGAAGTCCTTGTAGTTGCAGCGCCACTCGGGCCTGCATTGTTGTTGCGGTTAAAGGTTCTTCTGGGCTGTTCCTTATCCTGGTCAATCAGACCCTGCTTCATTGCATCTTCAATTTGTACCCCCATCTCATGCATGTCAGAAAAGGTGGAAAAGGGGAGTACAATCATCTTTTGCATCAGTTTTGGCTGGAGATTGTGCACAATCATCCTGATCTGGTCCTTGTCGGTGGGCCTTAAAGTCATCATCGAGGCTGTAAACACCCCATTTTTGACCGACCTTGAGACTCAGACGTCACCAGTTGAGCACTTGGTGATATTGCATAATGTGCTCGTTCAGAAGTTTCCGAGTTGCGGCCGTGAGCCCTGCCTCCGGACTTCCGAACCCTCTTTTGTGCTTTGCCTCGGTTTGCGAACCAGGCTCGGTTTTCTTTGGTTCTTTTCCTGAGGGGAGGGAGAGGTCCCGTAGACCATCTCTCAGTGGCCGTGGGCTATATTTGGTGGCTGTAGGCCATTTTGCCCATTTCGGAGTCCGGTTTTTGGTTTTTCGGGACCGTTGGCCATGTGCCCCGGTTCGGGACCGCTTAACCATCTCCATTTGCTCTGATTTTTGGAATACATCTTATTTTCTCCCTTTTGAGGGACACTGGGGTCTGAGAAACCCACTTCGTGGCCGAACGCCACTTTCGGTGTTTAACGGGCAGTTTCCGGGGCCCCGAACTGCGTGTTTTGGCCCCCGAATATTCGTTTTGCATCGGTTTTCATTCGTTTTTGGCAGGTACCTCTGTTTCATCACTAGGAAGGTCATGGAAGGGTGGGAGGCCAGTAATTGTTTCAACAACCAGTTTTTTACTCCTCCGGCGCCCTCCGACGCCCGTTTTTCGCACTTCCGGGCCAATGTTGAACACCTTGGAGCCATTTTCTTCAAACCCAAACCACATATTTGTGATGTACACACATGGGAGGACCCTAAAAGTTCATGGCCGGCCACTAATGCTTCTTGACCCTTTTGAACCCCTCTTTCCGAGCCAATGTTGAACACCCTTGGGCCACTTTCTTGAACTTTGAACCACATATTTGTGTTGTACACACATGAGAGGACCCTAAAAGTTTATGGCTGGCCATTAATTCCATTTGAACCTTTTGAACCCCTCCTCAAAATGGCTTGTTCTCTCTCCTGTTTTGGAGTTTCCAAATTCGAACCACAGGGTTGTGAAGAGGAGACCTGGGAGGCCACCAATATGTGGTGGCCGGCCACTATTTCAAGTTGACCCATTTGACCCCTAGCTGGCCGGCTAGGGGGGGTGGCCGGCCGGCCACTTTCAAGCCCAAAAACCAGCCGGCCATTTTCCTTGTGCCAGGAACTTTACAGCTGTGTAGCCCTTTCCCCCAGAAAATATCCCAATCCGGGGGATATTTTGTGGGGGAAAGCTTGCCTCCTTTTCCCCCACCTTTACACCCTCCTTTTGGTCCTTATAACCAGCTGCCATTGTTTGTTATGAGGGTTAGAAAATTTGTTCTTCAAGCCTCAAGATCCATATCTCCCTCCATCCTTCTCATTTTCCTAAAAAACCTTAAGTCCTACACCTTGTTTTCTTCATCACCTCCAAGCTCTACCATCACCACTTCATTTCCAGAAACAAGGAGGGCTTCTCAAAGGCTAAAGGAGCTGCAAATTGGTCCAAGAAGCAACAAAAGACTTGTCTCCAAAGGTGAGTTGCCATTTTCTCTTTTTTGAGCTTTTCTTTGCAATATTTCTTAGCCTCTCCTTCTTATACATTTGAGCTCCGACCAAAACTGAAAGTACCCTTTTTTTGAGCTCATTTTCATGTCTCATTAAGGGCTCAACCCTGTTTGAGCCCTCCATATGCCACTTGCTTCAATACCTTTCGTAAATACCGCTTTCTTGCATGATTTTTTTAGCTCGTGTGTAATCTGTTTTGGAGCATGACATAAACTGTAAATAGGATTATTTTGAGCCCTTATTCAACATTGAAGAAAGGCTCAACACCATTTGGGACCTCCATGTTATACTTGCCTTTATACTCCCCTTTTGGTCCCATTTTTGCATGCTATGGAAGCCTATCATGCTTTGGTTTTTGGCCATTTTACAGTTCTGAAAATAGTCTCATTTTGGTCCATTATTCATGTTTTGTTTAGGGTCTTTCATGGTTTGGGACCTCCATATGCCACTTCATGTTATATCTCACTTTCGGCCCCCATTTTTGCATGTTTTGTTAGCCTATCATGCTTTGGTTTTTGGCCATTTTACAGTTCTGAAAATAGTCTTATTTTGTCCCATTCTACATGTCTCATTAAGGGTCTTTGGCCGTTTGTGGAATATTTTGCACACCTCATGTTATAGCCTCTTTTGAGCCTTATTTTGCATTGCATTTCTAGCATGTTTGTATACTGTTTCTGGGTTTTTACAGTTCTGTAAACATGCTTATTTTTGGTCCCTCTTCAATGTTGTAGAAGAGAATTTTTCAATTTGGGCTGTGCATATACCACTTGCCTCTTTGGCCACCTTTTGGTCCGTTTTCTTGCATAAAAATTTAGCCTTATCTATGTTTGTTTTTGAGGTTTTTATAGTTCTGTGAAAGTGCTTATTTTTGGTCCCTATTCAATGTTGTTGAAGGGTCCTAACCTGTTTGAGGACAGCAGCTATGAGTTGCTTCTTAATCCCATGTTTAGGGCCATTTTCGCATGCTAATTTTTCCCTATCTTTGCTTGCTATTTGGCCTTGTTTTGTACTAGTAAAATGCTTATTTTGGGGCTGCCTTGCTTCTGTCTTTTCATTCCATGTGCCAATTATGCATGTTTGGTATAGCTATAGGCCATCTTGGGTGCCTAATTTTGTATTTCGGGAGAGATTCTATGCATCGGGTGTGATTTCGCCTCATTTTGGGGCTGTTTTCCCCACATTTCAGTGCTTAAACCCCATTAGCATGTGAGAGGGTGATTTATGCTCCGGTGTTGGGCCGAGGTATAGACCGAACAAGTTGAGGGCCCAGCAGAGCATTGGGCCGAGATGATCGACTGTTCACTCGGAAATGGGCTACCAGAAGTTGGGCCGGGCAGAGTTTGGTATGTGTGTTGCCCCGGACCGTGCAGAAGCTGCTCGACCAGGAAGTGACCGGTCAGGCTAGGATGCTCGGTCCGAGGATTGTCGAGACCAGACAGACCGAGAGGCCGGCGCTCGGAAAGGCGCGGTCAGCCGAGGTAGTTGATTGACCGGCGAGAAGGCCGACCAAAGGAGGAGCCCGGGCTAAGCTCTGCCGAGATGCCGCCTAGCCCGGTCCTTCATTCGGTTATCCGGTTAGGCGCTTAAGGTATGAAGCATGGTATGACCGAGGTAGGGCAGCTTGGCTGCCGAGCTCTAGCTATGCTGGCAGGCAGTTGAGAGCAGGTGATGAACGGCATGGTTTATGCTGACAGATGGGATAGCAGAGCCACGTGTCAGGAGATGACAGGGAGTGGATATGGGGCACAGAAGGTATGTAAGCATGACTGCGCCCCCCCATACGGGACACACGAACACATCTGTAAGGATTTCTTACACTCAAACACTCTCTCCCTTCTCTCTATCCATCCTAAGGTGTGTGTTAACTTGACCGTCGGAGGGTTTTTCCGGCCACACACCGCCGGGTAGCTCACCATTATTTGCTCGCAGGTGATCGGACATCGACGGAGCTCGGAAGAAAGGAATACGGGCTTGCCGGAATATTTGCTCCCCATACAATTGGCGCCATCTGTGGGAAGCTTGACAGACAAAACCTTGTCTTCCAGGTTCATCTGATCGCCGTCTATGGCGAACAACGACGAGTTTCCGTTGTCCGCCATCGACGGAGCCACCCCGGAGTATACCCGAAGGAGAGAGGGACCTCCTACTGTCCACCCAATGGCTGACTTGGGGACGCCCACTGGAGGGCAGTCAGGAGACGCGCGGGATAAGCGCGGAAGGAGTCATGGGCATTCACGGAGTCCAGACGGTCACCGGCGGAGAGACTCACACGCCAGGCGACTGGAAAGCAAGTTAAGGGACCAAGACGCTGTCATCAGGCGGATGGCGGCGGAGATGGAGGATCTTAAGCGGCATGTCAAAGGGAAAGGTGTAGTTGGAGTGGGAGACCACAGTGAGCGCACCCCATCCCGCCGGTCAGGCGATCAGAGTCAGCGACGTACTCAGTCCATTTCCATCACCAGGAGTTACCAGGTTGGTGATTCCGACATGCGTGCAGAAAAGTCTAGCGTGCAAGACAGCACTTACAAACCCTCACGTCCGGCGACGACGTCGAGGTACTCTTATTCTGCTCAGTCAGAGGATCTACGGGCAGTGTTAAGGGAGCGGGCTCGCCGGCGCGAAGCTCAGAGAATACCTGCTTTCCAGCGGCTCTCCTACGGGGTTCGCGGCAGCGAGGAGGTCGGAATGCCTCCACCCCGCCCAGCAATGCCAATATTCGAAGATACAGACTTGGATGTGAGCCACTTCCGACAGGTTATGGCCGGACATCGGCGCAATGACAGACTTATGTGCCTAATCTTCCCGTCAAGTTTAGGCGAGCTGGGCCTAAAGTGGTTCGAGAGGTTGCCGGAAGGGAGCATACAAAGGTGGCATCAGTTGGCCGAGGCGTTTGTTACGCGCTTCAAAACCAACACAAAAACACCAAAGGAAGTCGATCACTTGCTAAGTGTCAAGATGGAACCGTGCGACACACTGAAGGCGTACAATTCAAGGTATTGGGAAACCTTCAACGAGATCTTAGACTGCCCGGTCAACCTTGCTATCACGCAATATAAGCGCGGTCTCCCGGTCGGACATAGACTGCGGGACTCGCTTACCATGCACCAACCGACCTCCATGGGCCAGCTCATGCAGCGCATCAATGAGCACATCCGAGTAGAGGATGATGCGTCGGCTTCCACCGTGAAGGCCACTCAGGTCGGAACAGACAAGAAGACAGCAGGCAAGGTGCACGCAGTTGGGCAAGAGTCCAACCGCTCAAATGACCGAGCAGAGGAATCAGACCGAGGTTCAAATCGAAGAAACCGGGGTAGAGGACGTCGGAATGACCGGGATGATTATCCCCGAGATGACGTTGAGGACGCAAACAGAAGAATGAAGGCAAGGACTGGCATAACCACGGTCTTCAAGATTCCAATCTATCGCATACTTAGTGAAATCCGAGACGAGGAGTATGTCCGGTTTCCTGCTAAATTGGGCGATGGACAAAAGGGCTACAATCCGCGGTATCGTTGTACGTTTCACCGAGAGAGGGGCCACCGGACTGAGGATTGTTTGCCTCTGCGACAACACTTGGAAGAACTGGTTGCGGCCGGGCATCTGGACCTTTACATTGATGGCGGAGTGAAACCGAATCAGGCTCCGGTCGATCCCAGGGGACAGGGCGACCGAGATGCACCACCACAGGGAGTAATTAATGTCATCCACGGAATCGTGGAACCGGAGCGTGTTTGCGAACTCCGGGGCATGATTAAGAAGGCAGAGCATATGAGGGAGGTTTTGTCAGTACAGCCTGCCATCAAAAGGGGGAAAACAGAGGAGAAAGGCGTGATCAGTTTCACCTCAAGGGATTTAGAGCGTATCCAGACGCCGCACAACGATGCTCTTGTCGTAACACTACGCGTCAAAGAATTTGATGTTAGACGAATCTTGATCGATCAGGGAAGCTCGGTCGAGATCATGTATTATGATGCGTTCAAACAGCTCAAACTTCGTGAGACAGACTTGGCACCGGCCACTTCGCCACTGGTTGGATTTAACTCGCAGCCGGAGTGGCCATTGGGAAAGATTATCCTGCCGGTCAAAGCGGGATCCGTGGTCAAGCAAGTGGAGTTTTGGGTGCTACAAGTGCCTTCAACATACAACCTTATCCTTGGAAGAGGATGGCTTCACGCCATGCAAGCTGTAGCATCGACCTACCACCAGGTGATGAGATTCCCCTCGGCTATGGGGGCAATCGAGGAGATTTGGGGTGATCAGGTCATGTCCAAGCAGTGCTTCGTGGCGGTCAACGGGAGCCGGGCTGCCAAAGGATTCGTTCAAATGATCGAGGGACCGGAGGACCAGAGTGTCTTGGATGATGTTGGCACCAAAGCAGAAGACAAGGCAGTTGAAGAATTGGTTGAGGTGCGGATTGATGCCGAGCAGCCAGACAGATTCTTCTTGCTCGGTTCAAGTCTCTCGGCCATGGAGAGAACCGAGATGATTGAGTTTTTGATGGCAAATATCGAAGTCTTTGCATGGTCGCCCTACGACATGCCCGTCCTTGACCCAAGTTTTATCTGCCATCACCTCAATGTCTTCCCTGGCGCAAAACCAGTCATCCAGCGAGCAAGGAGGTTGGCGCTGCATCACGCCGAGGTAGTAGCAGAGGAGGTAAAAAACTTGCTTGAAGCACGAGCAATACAGGAAGTGCACTACCCTCGGTGGATTTCCAACACGGTAGTGGTGCCTAAGAAGAATGGAAAGTGGCGAGTTTGTGTTGACTACAAGACAGTCAACCGAGCTTGTCCAAAAGACAGCTTCCCTTTGCCGCGCATTGACCAGCTAGTGGATTTGACGGCTGGACACAATCGGCTCAGTTTCTTGGATGCGTACCGCGGCTACCACCAGATTGCCATGCATGGGCCTGACCAAGAGATCACCTCTTTCACGACTCCAAGGGGACTCTTCTGCTATCGAGTTATGCCCTTTGGTTTGAAAAACGCCGGGGCAACCTTTCAGAGGATGGTGACCAAAATGTTTGCTCCTTTGCTCGGTCGGACAATGGAGGCTTACATCGACGATATGGTGGTAAAGAGCCGACATGAGGCAAGCCATTTGTCCGACTTAACCGAGATGTTCACCATTCTGAAGAAGTACAAGCTGCGCTTGAACGCCTCGAAGTGTGCCTTTGGTGTGGGATCCGGGAAATTTTTGGGATTCTTAGTCATGAACCGAGGCATCGAAGCAGACCCTATGAAGCAGCCTAGCTCGGCTAAGGACGTGCAGCATCTGGCCGGGATGGCCGCCGCGCTTAATCGATTTATAAGCCGGTCATCAGATCGCTGCCGCCCTTTCTTTCAAGCATTGAAGTCAAAGTTCTCATGGGATGACGAGTGTGACCGAGCTCTGGCCGAGCTCAAAGATTATTTGTCTTCTCCGCCGCTGTTGGTTACACCAGAGCCCGGTGAGGAACTCTACCTTTACCTTGCCGTCTCCCAGCACGCAGTAAGTGCGGTGTTAGTCCGGGCTGAAGGAATCAAGCACCTCCCAATTTTTTACGTAAGTAAGACCTTGCTGCCGGCTGAGACGAGGTACTTGCCGCTGGAAAAGCTTGCGTTGGCACTGATGATGGCTTCGAGGAAATTGGCACATTATTTTCACGCCCATACCATCGTCGTACTGACCGAGTTCCCCCTCAAGGCCTTGTTTGAGCGCGCAGACTTTTCAGGCCGAATTTTAAAATGGGCGGTCGAGTTGGGACAGTTCGATGTGAAGTTCCAGCCACGCACCGCGATCAAAGCCCAAACCTTGGCCGATTTTGTTGCCGAGTTCTCACCTGGCACTCATCCGGTATGCCCGGTCGACATTGCCGAGGCAGATGATGAGACGCAGACAATGCCAACCGAGGCACAACCAGCTGCCGAAGGTCGCGCCGCGGAGTTAGCGCGCACCATCGAAGTTCCCTCAGTTTGCACGGTAATACCTCCCGGTGCTGCGATGACAGAGTTGTGTATCACCAACCCATCCACTCTGTCCGGTACCGCATCATCAAGGGGGGAAGGAATGGTTCCTCACCGTTCAGAACTTGGTGATTCGCCTACGGACTTGGGCATTCTGAACCAACTTGCTGAGTCCGGTGCCGAATCCTCAAGGGGGGAAGGAATGGTTCCACACAGCTCAGAACTTGATGATTCGCCTACGGACTTGGGCATTCTGAACCAACTTGCTGAGTCCGGTGCCGAATCCTCAAGGGGGGAAGGAATGGTTCCAGGCAGCTCAGAACCTGCGGCCGGCTTCACACCGCAACCTGGTGTTTCGCCTACGGACTTGGGCATTACGGACCAACTTGCTGAGTCCGGTGTCGAATCACCAAGGGGCACTGACTTTGAACCGGTCAACACCAAACTTGACACCGCACAGCCGAGCAGTTGTGATCCCATTGCCCTTCGCAACTCTCAGGACCCATCTGACTGCTGGAAGCTTTTCGTGGGGGACATGTGGAAGCTTTTTGTTGATGGAGCGTCCAACCGTCATGGTGCCGGCCTTGGTATCGTTCTTATATCCCCGGACGGCCTAACCATTGAGCATTCTATCACACTCGGCTTCCCGGCGTCTAACAACGAGGCTGAGTACGAGGCGCTTCTTGCTGGGCTCAAGAGCGCAATCCAAATGAAGGCTGCCGAGCTTCTGGTATATAGTGATTCCCAGCTTGTGGTTAACCAAGTTTCAGGGATTTATGAAGCGAAGGACGACAGGATGGCGAAGTACCAAGCTCTGGTCAGGGACCATATCAAGCAGTTTGAGGCAATCAGAGTCCAGCGGATTGGCCGGGAAGAAAATAGTCGGGCTGATGAACTCGCCGGCCTCGCTTCCATGGTAGATAGCACGTCTCCAAACCCCCTGTTGATTGACTTTCTTCCGCGGCCAAGCATTGAAAACGCCGGGCAGACGGATGTCCTCTGCGCCGAGCTAGATCCTTCATGGATGGACCCCTTGATCTTGTTCCTCCGAGACCGGACTCTTCCCGCGGACAAGAAAGAAGCACACAAAATCCGAGTAAAGTCAGAGCGGTTTTGGCTCTCTCCATCAGGCGCGTTGTATAAGAAGTCCTTCACCGGTCCGTATCTCAAGTGCGTGCACCCGAACAGTGTGGAGGCCTTCTTGTTTGAAATTCATGAGGGCATTTGTGGCAGCCACATCGGGGGCAGGTCCTTGGCCTACCGAGCTATTTCGCAGGGATACTGGTGGCCGTGCATGCAGGCCGACGCGCAAAAATATGTCCGCAAGTGCGAGAAATGCCAGAAATTCGCCCATCAGATCCACCAGCCTGCCAGGAAACTTCTTCCTCTCACCAGTCCTTGGCCTTTCGCCATGTGGGGGCTAGATATAGTGGGACCATTGCCAACAGCACCGGGCAACCGGAAATTCTTCATCGCGGCCACAGATTACTTCACAAAGTGGGTTGAAGCCGAGCCCTTGGCAACCATCAAAGAGAAAGACGTGAAGCGATTTGTCTGGCAGAACGTTGTCACGCGGTTTGGCGTCCCCAAGATTTTGATCTCTGACAACGGCACCCAGTTTGACGGTCGCCTATTCAGAGGATTTTGTGAAGATCTGAAGATAGAATTCTACAACTCCACCCCGGCCTACCCGCAGTCCAATGGTCAAGCCGAAGCGTCGAACAAGACTATACTGGATGGGTTGAAGAAACGGCTGGAAAAGGCCAAGGGAAAGTGGGCTGAGGAATTGCCCAGTGTACTTTGGGCATACCGAACAACCACGCGACGTTCAACCGGGGAAACTCCATTTGCTTTGGCTTACGGCATGGAGGCGGTCATACCCTTGGAAGTTGAAATGCCCACCCTCAGAACCGAGAGTTTTGAGCCCGAGCTAAATGCCGAGGCTATTGCCTTGGAGCTGGACTTAGCGGAAGAGCGCCGGGAGAAAGCCCTCATCCATGTGGCCGCCTACCAACAAGAGCTCTCCAAGAAGTATAACAAGACAGTGCACCCCAGACCGTTCAAAGTTGGAGATTGGGTTTTGAGGAAGATTATGGGCAACACCCTGGTGCCAGGAGAAGGCAAACTAGGGGCAAATTGGGAAGGACCCTACAAGATCACTGGTCTGGCTGGCAAGGGGGCTTACCATTTGGAGGATCTAGAGGGAAGAGCTATACCCCGGCCATGGAATGCGGCCAACTTGAAATTGTATTATTTTTAAGCTTTACTTTCCTCTTTTTGTAAGGAAATTTTTTGGCTTGCAAAGCAGAATGTAATTCTTTTTGTCAAAATTATAGAAGTAATTTTGCTTTAGCACATGGATTCTTGTTTTAATGTTTAGAACCGAGATGGTGTACTCCGGTTGGAAGAGTTGGTGTTTTGTCCAACTTAGGATTCCCAACCGAGATGGTGTACTCTGGTTGGAAGAGTTGGTGTTTTGTCCGACTTAGGATTCCCTACCGAGATGGTGTACTCCGGTTGGAAGAGTTGGTGTTTTGTCCAACTTAGGATTCCCAACCGAGATGGTGTACTCCGGTTGGAAGAGTTGGTGTTTTGTCCGACTTAGGATTCCCTACCGAGATGGTGTACTCCGGTTGGAAGAGTTGGTGTTTTGTCCAACTTAGGATTCCCAACCGAGATGGTGTACTCCGGTTGGAAGAGTTGGTGTTTTGTCCAACTTAGGATTCCCAACCGAGATGGTGTACTCCGGTTGGAAGAGTTGGTGTTTTGTCCAACTTAGGATTCCCAACCGAGATGGTGTACTCCGGTTGGAAGAGTTGGTGTTTTGTCCAACTTAGGATTCCCAACCGAGATGGTGTACTCCGGTTGGAAGAGTTGGTGTCTTGTCCAACTTTGGCTTCCCAACCGAGATGATGTACTCCGGTTGGAAGTGTTGGTTTGTTCAACTTAGTTACAGCCGAAGTGGCTATTTCGGTTCATGAATTTGTCTCGTTCTGCTAAAGTACTTAGACCGTGTTATGTATTCCGGTTCGATGAGTTATACCGAGATGTTTTGCTGAAGACAGAATTGATTACAACCGTGTGTACACTTGGCGAAAATTCAAAATTTTTCATTGATAAAGAAATTCATTACAAGAGGTGGGGACAGAGCCCGGTTACATCAAAAGTATTGAAAGCAAAAATGCAAAGAAAAGAAAACTAAACCAGGGGGGATAGATTGGTGAATTCATCCTCGGCAGTCTCAAGGTTGGTGGTTGGGCTCGCTTCTTGGGCACCGGGCTCAACTTGACCGGGCTGCACTTCCACTACGGCGTCTTCAGCCTCCGAATCTGTCTCATCACTTCCTTCTTCAAGCCCCTCCTCGGCCTCCGCTTGAAGCGCACTGAATACATCATTTGCATATGGCACGAGGTAGACCGGTAGTGAAGCTTTGGGAGGATTGGCAAAAATGTCGGTGTCGGAGCCCTGGCCGAGCTGTTCGCAAGCGGATTTCCAGCCAGCCTTGAAGTATATGTCTTGTGTTGCAAAGACTTGCTTCTTGTAATTCATCTCGGCCTCGTTGAAACCCGCGTTGTTGGCAGCCCGGCAAGCCTTCTTCTTTGCCTTCTTCAAAGTGTCCACCTCGGCCTGGAGCTCGTTTTGTTTTTTCTCGACTGCATTCAGTTGACCGAGCAGCCTGTTATTGTCATGGTTGGCCATCTCGAGAGAAGCTTTAGCCCGGCCGAGCTCGGCTTGAAGGCTTTCAACATGGCTGGCAGTGTCGTTGGCTTTCTGCCTAAGCCGATGGATGCGCTCCAAGACCAAATGTTGTTTCTGAATGGCCTGCACAAAGAAGCAAAGTACATCAGAAACGGGACCGAGCAAGAAGGACCGAGCAAACACTTGTGAAATGTTAAAAAGAACGCCGACTTACCCTGGCCATGGACTTCACGGAAGATTTTACCAGCCGGGTGTCAGGGACGTGGTCACTGCCTACCACGTCGCCCGGTAGGAGAAATGCTTTGGAGAGATCGAAGGCAAGCAAATGTTCTTTGTCTGCCTTGATCGAAGCAGTCGCCGGGATGTCCTGTCCCTGGTGCTTCAGCTGAGGACGCCAAGCGGGCACGGGAGCAGGAGTTTCAGCAGGATGTTCGGTTGTCAGCTCGGTGACGAGCTCGGCGGAGGGATCTGCCCTTGGTCTTTTTCCAGCCCGGCGCGCTTCTCTGGCAGATTGCACGGCAGCTGGAGCTGGAGATGCAAGGGCTACGACGGCTGCACTCAATTGACCGGCAGCCGGGGAACGGGTGGTGACGCTCGGTATCTCGGCTGAGGTCGTAGTTAGAAGGTTTTTGATCCGAGATCTTTTGGCCATTTCTTGCTCGTCGGTTAACCGGATTAATGGGACGTCTGGTAGGGTTGGATCTGGAGGTGGCGAAGGAGCTCTGAGGAAGTCAGTTACTCTACTCCGGCGCGGAGCAGAATATCTGTAAGTCGGTGTGTAGCCGAGCAATTCGTTGCAGTCTCGGTGACGGTACCTAAGCACGGCCCGAATTGCCTCGACGTTGGGGAATTGGTAGTTGGCTTGCAAGGCTTGGATAGCTGCAAAAGAAACAGGGAAACCGGTTAGTAAAACTAAAGAATAAAGTTAACCGAGCAAGTTTGAGTGGCTTACATGAAGAACCGAAGTCCTTGTTTATGAACCAGCCCGGCACCTCGGCTGTTTCGTAGTTGCCGGACACCCAGAAAAAATCATCATCGTGCATATCTTTGTCCGGGGTGCCGGTAATGATTTTTTCCTTGCCCGGTCTTATTTTCAAGTAGTAAGCTAGGCCGTCGCCGGTGTGGCCCATTGTGTATTGCCTCAATATCTCGGCTAGGCCTAAGTTGGTGCCCAGCCGTTGATTCAATTCGTGAACGCCGTTGATTATTCTGTAAGTGTTGGTGGACACCTGTGTGGGTGCCAGCCCGGTGCGGCGGAGGAACTCGGTTATAAGAGGGTTGAGCGGGAAACGAAGACCCCCTTCAACGATGGATAGCACGGTGAAGGGGCACTCCTCCCTACCCCAAGGTGTGGTCTCCTCTTCTGCGAGCTGCAGGTGGACATCGGCCGGGACGCCGTAGTCCTCCCTAAATGTAACCAGCGCAGCCGGAGTATCCACTAGGAAGCGGAACTTCCCCATTTTTGGCCGGCTTAGTGTATCCCGGCTGTGGGGTTTGGCTCTGGGTATTGGATGTTGCCCGGTCCTGAGAGCCTCAGGAATGACGGTGGTCCCCTTGGACTCTGCAGGAAAAGGATGGCAAGTGTTAGCGCGGTCGCGCGAAGGTGCTGGATTTAGCTCGGCCATCAAGTGTGCCAAACCACCTCGGTTGTCTACTCTATCTAAGGAGCCCGGTCGCCCAAGCGGACCAGATGTTAGCCCGGTTGAACGGCCGAGTCCTTCTATTATCTCGGTTTTCTCCTTGGTTGAAACAAACATGTTGTTTGCCCGGTTTGTTTGGTTTTTTGGATCAAAAGAAGGCCCAGAGCCCGGTTCACCCCAGTTCTTCAGTGTTCTTCAGGCAGACGAAGAACACCAAGAACAGTGGAAGGTTTGATGCGGATTCTACGACCTATGCCCTAATAGCTATGTTTTTGTACCCTAATGTGCGTAAAATGAAAGAAAATAGCAACTAGGGGGATCGAAAATCTTACCTTTGGAGGTTGGGGGCAGTTCTTCCAAGAGTGAGAAATGGCAGTCGAGATCGAGTAGAAGGCTTGAGCTCTGGATCGTCAGGAAGTATAAGGGCAGTAGGAAGAAACGGCTTGAGGAGGGGGTTGTATTTGTAAGGTTGAAAGGCCGCCCAAATTCAAATTCTGGCAAAAACGGCGGGTTGGCTGCCCGATGACCAATGGCAGACCGCCACGTGTCCCCATTTATGGCTTTGGCAGGACTGAAGCGACGGGTTGAAAAGACGAAGAGCGAACCGAGCTACTTTCAACGGGAATAGGTCAGCCGAGGAATATAACCGGTCAAATCTGCGGACAATTACGTCAACTAGCTCGGTCGAGGCTTGGCGCCTTGACGACCGGAGAAACGTTATCTCGGACGAGGTGAATAATCCCAGTCACGCTTCCGCGGACGGAATTAAGGGGCAATTGAGAGGGTGATTTATGCTCCGGTGTTGGGCCGAGGTATAGACCGAACAAGTTGAGGGCCCAGCAGAGCATTGGGCCGAGATGATCGACTGTTCACTCGGAAATGGGCTACCAGAAGTTGGGCCGGGCAGAGTTTGGTATGTGTGTTGCCCCGGACCGTGCAGAAGCTGCTCGACCAGGAAGTGACCGGTCAGGCTAGGATGCTCGGTCCGAGGATTGTCGAGACCAGACAGACCGAGAGGCCGGCGCTCGGAAAGGCGCGGTCAGCCGAGGTAGTTGATTGACCGGCGAGAAGGCCGACCAAAGGAGGAGCCCGGGCTAAGCTCTGCCGAGATGCCGCCTAGCCCGGTCCTTCATTCGGTTATCCGGTTAGGCGCTTAAGGTATGAAGCATGGTATGACCGAGGTAGGGCAGCTTGGCTGCCGAGCTCCAGCTATGCTGGCAGGCAGTTGAGAGCAGGTGATGAACGGCATGGTTTATGCTGACAGATGGGATAGCAGAGCCACGTGTCAGGAGATGACAGGGAGTGGATATGGGGCACAGAAGGTATGTAAGCATGACTGCGCCCCCCCATACGGGACACACGAACACATCTGTAAGGATTTCTTACACTCAAACACTCTCTCCCTTCTCTCTATCCATCCTAAGGTGTGTGTTAACTTGACCGTCGGAGGGTTTTTCCGGCCACACACCGCCGGGTAGCTCACCATTATTTGCTCGCAGGTGATCGGACATCGACGGAGCTCGGAAGAAAGGAATACGGGCTTGCCGGAATATTTGCTCCCCGTACAGCATGCTTGTATATCATTTCCCATGTCATTGCATCGCATTCCGCCATCGCCTCGGTTTGTGTGCCCGTGTGCACGCATTTCGAGGCACTTCATTTTTATCCGCCGGCATCCTGTGTGAGTGTGGCTGAGGCTCACTCATGTTGGTATAAGCCCATATCACATTTTCATGTCATTCGCATTGTGTATGCCATCGCCTCGGTTTGCGTGCCCATGTGTACGCATTTCGAGGCACTTCATTTTCATCCGCCGGCATCCTGTGTAAGTGTGGCTGAGGCTCACTCATGTTGGTATAAGCCCATATCACATTTTCATGTCATTCGCATTGTGTATGCCATCGCCTCGGTTTGCGTACCCGTGTGCACGCATTTTGAGGCACTTCATTTTCATCCGCCGGCATCCTATGTGAGTGTGGCTGAGGCTCACTCATGTTGGTATAAGCCCATATCACATTTTCATGTCATTCGCATTGTGTATGCCATCGCCTCGGTTTGCGTGCCCGTGTGCACGCATTTCGAGGCACTTCATTTTTATCCGCCGGCATCCTGTGTGAGTGTGGCTGAGGCTCACTCATGTTGGTATAAGCCCATATCACATTTTCATGTCATTCGCATTGTGTATGCCATTGCCTCGGTTTGCGTGCCCGTGTGCACGCACTTCGAGGCATCTCATTTTCATAGCATTGTGCATACTAGGTTGTATCTTAGATTGCACTCTGTCATTGCCTCGGTTTGCGTGCCCGTGTGCACGCACTTCGAGGCATCTCATTTTCATAGCATTGTGCATACTAGGTTGTATCTTAGATTGCACTCTGTCATTTCCTCGGTTTGCGTGCCCGTGTGCACGCACTTCGAGGCATCTCATTTTCATAACATTGTGCATACTAGGTTGTATCTTAGATTGCACTCTGTCATTTCCTTGGTTTGCGTGCCCGTGTGCACGCACTTTGAGGCATCTCATTTTCATGGCATTGTGCATACTAGGTTGTATCTTAGATTGCACTATGTCATTTCCTCGGTTTGCGTGCCCGTGTGCACGCACTTCGAGGCATCTCATTTTCATAGCATAGTGCATACTAGGTTGTATCTTAGATCACATTCTGTCATTTTCTCGATTTGCGTGCCCGTGTGCACGCACTTCGAGGCATCTCACTTTCATAGCATGGTGTATGTTAGGATTGTATCTTAGTCGCATTTCATGCATATCATGCATATTGCATCATGTTCGGAATAGGAGTTAGCCCGAGCACGGGAAACGAGGTGCATTTCGTACTCCGAGTGACGGAATGTGTCTCAATTCCCCAGTCACCGACACTCCGGATTATCCATGATGGAGTTAGGTTTTTGCTGTAGTTTCATGTGCATTTATCCTATATTGAGTTGTGCATTTCGACTCCTCGGCCATCATGCCTCGGTATGCGTGATTAGTGGCACGAGGATCGAGACATGCATATATCTATGCAAATACATTGCTATGCCCCTTTCCTGCTCTCTGTTGCAGCAAAACGAAGAATCAGCAACTTTTTGGGGCTTGGCACGCATTTCAAGAACAGGTGTAAACAGAGGCTAATTGGGGCATTCCGGTGGATTTCCGCGCAAGACAACCCGGACATGCATCATCCATCAGAAGCAAGGCAGTCCGTGGCTTGCACGCCAGTTTTACAGCTTTCTTAGTTAATTTGTTAATTAATTAGGAATTTGTACATTATTCGGACTGTAATATTTTGGACTGTAATATTCTTTTATTTGGGACTGTATATTTATTTGGACCCTCTACGCGAGGGCATAATTGTAATAAGTATGCGTGAGTGTGATGTATGTCTTCCAACCCCACGTCTTTCTTCCCTTTATTTACCAGCTTACGATGGTTAGATTAGGGCATGTTTCAATTAGCATACAGTATGATAGCATGTTTGCATTCATTCATCTGTTTTGCATGCACCGGGCTCGGCGCACCATACTAACTGCATCGTACTTTTAATTCCAAATTGAATACATGTTAGTTGTAGCATTTCATATGCCATGTTTAGAATAGCCGAGCCTGCTATAGTTGCATTTTTGCATGTGTTGCATTAGGCATTTCTGTATATTTAGGATCATGCATGATTTCTAATAAACTTCTTTTTTTAGCTTGGAGTACTCGGTGAGTTTTATGCTTTAGCATCCTTGCATGCGTGTGAGTGACTGCCATGAATAGCATGCTTACCATGAGGCTAATTGCTAATGTGATATAACTGCCTGAATGCCTGTGGGTGAAGGTTGGGTTATTTGAATTGGAATAATTCATCAAATGTGTGTTTTAAGCCCACTAGATAGTGGCAAAATCATGTTTTCTAAGCCCACCCGAGGGTGGCAAATCCACGTCTTAACCTACTTGCGGGTAGCACCATCAAACCACTTTCAAATAAACAAACATGAAATGTTTTGTTCCAATTCAGGCAACTCAGTCTATACTTATATGCTGTGTGCATCACATAGTAACCTAGGCTAATAACCGGAACAAGGACACACAAAGTTTTCAAAAATTGATATCATGGTTAGTAGAGGTCGATCTTTAATCGGGCGAGCGGGGGTGCTCACGAAGTGACCTTCCCCAATCCTACCCAAGTTCCTAAGCCGAGGCAACTTTGGTGATGACGGACACGTGGCCTTTGGCACCGAGTCAGGGTTTCCTAAATTTCCCATTTAAAAAAAACATTTAGGTGGCGACTCTGTATCTGGCAAAGCAGTCTATGTTTGGCACTTCTTTTCAAAAATCTGTTTCTCAAAACGATTTGCCGGATTTGGACTCTTTGGTTCAGACTTAGAACCGTGACAAATTTGAGAGTCCTGAGCTGTAGTGACCCCAAAATGAACAGAACGGGAGTTCACCCTCCCGGGGCGTTCGGGGACGGCTACAGAGGCCTTCGCCCTCCACCGGGTCACGAAATTCGAGAAACTCTCTTTGTGCTCCTGCCTTGTTGTTTCGAGATCACGAGTTGTAATCTCAATTTGGGTGTTGTAAGAGTATTGCGCAACAAAGGCCTCGGCCATTTCATCCCAACTTCGCTTGACATCATCCTCCAACTTCGCATACCAGATGGCGGCCACGCCCGACAGGGTCCGGCTAAATAGCGAAAGCTTCTAGGGTCTGGGGAGGCCCATTGGCCGTAATATATCTCAGAATAGCCGGAGGTGGACCATGGGATCACCAGATCCGTCGAAGCGATCGATCTGCGGCATTTTGAATCTATCCGGCAACGTTACAGCCACGTCGGTATATCCGTCCTCGATATCCGGGATAGCCTTTACCCCCTGGGATTTTTTGAATAGCTTCTCGAGCTTGCTCAATTTCAGTGCTGTATGGTCTACCTCGAACTCGAAGGGAGAGTCTGGTTGATTGACAGGCGTAGGTGCCTTAGATAGTTGGGGTAGAATTGGGGGCGGAGCTGGCCCTGTTGGTATGTCCGTATCTGCCTGGACATTTGGTGCCTCCTCGGGTGCTGGGATTCCCGGTGGGGGAGGAACCGGGTGTGAAGCAGATGCTCGGGCTTGTTGTTGTAGCCTGGCAATTAATTCTGCTTGCTGGGCCATGATCTCGGCCTGTTGTTTGGCAAACTCATCCCGGTGAACAGCGTCCTGCTGCATGGCTCTCATGGTCTCTTGCATCTGGCGCATCATTTCCTCAACTACTGTCGGTGCCGCCATACTGCCCTGATTTGTCTGAACTATTGGCAGGTCTATTTCTATAGCAACAATCGGGATCCCAATCTGACTATCCACTGATGGGGTAATCCACTGCTCTGGCAACCTCTGCTCGGATACACTGCGTTTTCTTGGCCTCCGTCTGATAACTGGGGGTAGAGAGTGAAACACTGGCTGTCCGTCAACCAGATCCTCGGATCGATTGAGTTGGCGACCTCTTGTCCAGGGTGCTTAGGGAATATCTACTTGGTCGGATGCAATTGTGCTAAAAACTACCCTAGTAAAAGATAAATAAAGCAATAAGGAAATAAATAGATAAACGGACAGCATATCAACTTAAAGTAAATGCACAACACACAGCCGGGCATAACAACACACGGTCGGTAAGCTGAACACACACTGTCCTCAATCACTGATCACTATCCCTGAATCACTGTCCCCAAAGACTGAATCTGATACCCACAGATAACTGATTCTCAAACACTGACTGATGCCCACAGGCCTGATGCCCCAAACTCGCAAACTGATACATGCAACCCCTGTAGAGACACACTTTGACAGCACATAACAGATAATTAAGAGCCAAAACACCCCTATGTTGGGAGAGGGTTTCCCTGTCTTATTTTGTCAGGAGCTAGGGTTTCACTACGCACGCAGCGGTTTCAAACAACCTATAAACGGGTAAGCAACCTGTCCTAGTTTGGAATGGTCACTAAGGATCCGAATATGCACTAGGTCGAATGGTCAAAAAGGGTGCCCCGGTAAAACCGGGGTTTGTGTTCCCAAACTGGCGCCCATAACCGGTCAGCCTTCTGGTCATGCCTTGACAAGACAAGCCTCCGATAAACCGTTCAGGAATAGCAAATGGCAAACACGGTGTCCTAGGCGCACCAATGCACATGCAATGCAAAGAAACACACAAGTGTAGTCAAAACAAGATATCATGAGTTCGAGTCAAGTTCTCTAATTCCCCAGCGGAGTCGCCAGAAACTGTAGATGTCCCCGAACGCCCCGGGAGGGCGAGTCCCCCCCCCCCCCCCGGTTCTGTTCATATTGGGCTCACTACAGTTCAGGACTCTCAAATTGTCACGGTTCTAAATCTGAAACAAAGAGTCCAAATCCGACAAATCGTTTTGAGAAAACAGATTTTGAAAGAAGTGCCAAACATGGACTGCTTTTCCAGATACAGAGTCGCCACCTAAATGTTTTATTTTTGGAAAATTTAGGAAACCCTGACTCGTTTGCCTAAGGCCACGTGTCCGTCATCACCAAAGTTGCCTCGGCTCGGAACTTGGGTACGATTAGGAAAGGTCACTTCGTGAGCACCCCCGCTCGCCCGATCAAAGATCGGCCTCTACTAACCATGATATCTATTTTTGAAAACATTATGCGTTCTTATTCCGGTTAGTAGCCTAGATTTACTATGTGATGCGCACATCATACAAGTATAGACTGGATCGCCTGAATTGGAACAAAACGTTTCATGTTTGTTTATTTTGAAAATGGTTTGATGGTGTTACCCGCAAGTAGGCTAAGACGTGGATTTGCCACCCTCGGGTGGGCTTAGAGAGAAAAGAAAATGATTTTGCCACTATTTAGTGGGCTTAAAAATCACAGTGAATGAATTGTTCCAATCCAAATAACCCAACCTTCACCCACAGGCATTCAGGCAGTTATATCACATAAGCACATAGCCTCATGGTAAGCATGCTATCATGGCAGTCACTCACACGCATGCAAGGATGCTAAAGCACAAAAACTTACTGAGTACTCCAAGCCAAAAAAGAAGCTAATTAGAAATCCATGCATGATCCTAACTATACAGAAATGCCTAATGCAACACATGCAAAAATGCAACTAAAATAGGCTCGGCTATTCTAAACATGGCATATGAAATGATACAGCTAACATGTATTCAACTTTGGAATTGAAATACAATGCAGTTAGTATGTGCGCCGAGCCCGGTGCATGCAAGACAGATGAAATGAATGCAAACATGCTATCATACTGTATGCTAATTGAAACATGCCCTAATCTAACCATCATAAGCAGGTAAATAAAAGGGAGAAAGACGTGGGGTTGGAAGACATACATCACACACACGCATACTTATTACAGTTGTGCCCTCGCGCAGAGGGTCCGAATAAATAATATTCAGTCCCAAATGAATAATTACAGTCCAAATATGTACAAAACCCTAATTAATTAACAAATTAAATTAGGAAAGCAATAAATTGGCGTGCAAGCCAGGGACTGCCTCAAATCTGCTCCGGATGATGAATGATGCATGCTCAGGTTGCCTTGTACGGAGAATCCCTCGCGATGCCCCGGTTTGCCTCTATTTGCAATTGTTCTTGGAATGCGTGCCAAGCTCCAGAAGGCTGCCGATTTCTGATTTGCTGCAACAAAGAGCAACAAAGGGGCATGGCAAAGTATTTTCACATATGTACGCATGACTACTCTTCGGGGAGTGTAGTCCTCGATCCTCGTGCCACCAATCACGCATATCGATGCATGATGGCTGAGGAGTCGAATTGCATGACTCGATATGAAATGAATGCACATATAAACACAACAAGATCTAAACCCCATCATGGATAATCCGGAGTGTCGGTGACTGGGAATTGAGACACGTTCCGTCACTCGAAGTACGAAGCGTCCCTCGTTTCCCATGCTCGGGCTAACTCCTATCCCAAACACAATGCAATATGCATGACATGCATGAATGAAATTCTAACATGCAACCTACCATACACAATGCTATGAAATGGCATACACAATGCGCGATGTAACATGGCATACACGACGCTCTAACATACAACCTAGCATTCGCAATGCTATGAATTGAAATGGCATACACAATGCATGATAGACTTACACCAACATGAGTGGACCTCAGCCACGCTCACATTAGTAGCCATTAGATGAAAAATGAGACTCTCGAAATACGTGCACGTATGCACGCAAATCGAGGACCGAACCTAAGGCAACAAATGCCACTCTACCAAAGCATGGCAAGGCATGGAATATGGTATGCAAACATGAAAATTTCAGCGCTGAAATGTGATACAAAACATCCCCGAAACATGGAAACAAGGCACCCGATGCATGGAATGAACCCCGAAATTCGAAACTAGGCACATGGAATGACTTACAGCTATACAAAGCATGAATTATTTGATCATGAAGCATGTAGACAGATGCAAGAAAGTCCCAAAACATGCATATTTCCAGTTTATAACAAGTCTAAAAAATGAACACAAATAGGGCTAATCTATCATGCAAAAATGACCCTAAAAGAGAGATTAAACACAAAGGGACAGCAGCTGGCCCAAAATGGAAAAGAGCCCTTCAACAAGGTTTAAGAGGGGCTCAAAACAAGGCACTTTACATTTTACATCAAGCCACGAAAATAATCACAAATAAGGCCAAACTATCATGCAAGAAAAGGCCTAAAAGAGGGGTAAAGAGACAAGTGGTAGCTTCTGTTCTCAAAAAGAGGAGAGCCCTTCAGAAAAGTTGAAGAGGGGCTCAATAAAAGATATTTCACAGTTTATGGAAAGGTCCAAAACAGCTCAAAAATAAGCCTAAAATACTATGCAAAAAAATGGCCTAAAAGAGAGATAAAGAGGCAAGTGATAGTAGGAAACCTCAAAAAGAGGAGAGCCCTTCAACAATGTTTAAGAGGGGCTCAAAAAAAGTTATTTTACAATTTATGACCAAGTCCAAAACAACTCACAAATAAGCCTAAAATACTATGCAAAAATTGGCCTAAAAGAGAGATAAAGAGGCAAGTGGTAGTAGGAGACCTCAAACAGCATGAGGTCCTTGATCAAACATGAAAAGGGGCTCAAAATATGACTATTTACTGTTTGGGTCGGAGCCCAAAAAAGCTATCAAGTATGGCTTAGATACAAAGAAAAATAAGGCAAGAAAAGAGGAGAGGAGGACTTACCCTTGAAGACCAATGAACCAGCAGCTCTTGGACCAATTTTCTAAGCCTTTAACCTCTTCAAAACAGTCCCAAAGTGCTGGAATGAGGGATGGAGGCCTTGTGCTATGAGGTGTAGGGTAAATGGTGTAGAACTTAAGGGGTTTTGGTGCTTGGAGTAGAGAGAGAGAGATTAAATGCAAGAGCTCCAAACATGTTTTTGTGACCCTCTCAAATGCAGCTGGAAGTGCTGGTTTTATAGAGGAGAGGAGTGGAGAAAAGGGGGGAAAATCAAATTCAAATTTCCCCCCCCCCAAAAGACCCCCCATCGGATACATGATCTAGGGGGAAACAGAGGGTACAGCTGTAAGGAACCAGGTGAGAGGGTCATGGCCGGCCAGGTTCAGAAGGTTCAGGGGGCCGGCCGGCCAACTCCCATGGCCGGCCGACCAAGGGTCAAAAGGGTCAATGAAGATTGCTGGCCGGCCACCTCAAAAAGGTGGCCTCCCATGTGTGCACAACACAACTATGTGGTTGAAACCCGGAGAATGTGAACCAGGAGAGAGAAAAACCCATTTTTTAGCGGGGTTCAAAAGGTTCAGGCACAATTCCTGGTCGGCCACCAAATATTGGTGGCCTCCCAGGTGTGTACAACACAAATATGGGGTTTAGGGTTCAAGAAAGTGGCCCCGGGGTGGTCAACATTAGCTTTCAAGTGAGGAAAACAGGCGTCGGAGAGCGATGAAGAAATAAAGCTGGCTTTTCAGAACAATTGCTGGCCTCCCATCCTCCTACAAGCTTCCTAACTATGAAAATAAGGTCTCCACCAAAAATGTACCAAAACGGATGCAAAACGGAGGTTCGGGGCACCGAAACGCGCGGCCCAGGGCCCCGAAAATGGGCTGTTAAGCACCGGAGGTGGCATTCGACCACGAAGTTGGTCTCTCGGGCCACAGTGTCCCCCAAAAGGGAGTAAATAAGGTGTGTGCGAAAAACTGGAGCAAACGGAGGTGGTTAGGCGGTCCCGAACCGAGGCACACGGCCGTCGGCTCCGAAAAACCGGGAACCGGGCTCCAAAATGGGAAAAATGGCCTATGACCACGAAACGTAGCCTACGGCCACTGAGAGATGATCTACGAGACCTCTCTCTCCCTTCGGGAAGAGAAAACAGAGCTTGGTTCGCAAACCGAGGTAAGGCATGAAAGAGTCCGGAAGTCCGGAGGCAAGGCTTGCAGCCGGGACTCTGAAACTTCTGAATGAGCACGATGTGCAATATCACCGAGCGCTCAACTGGTGACGTCTGAGTCTTAAGGTCGGTCAAAAATGGGGTGTCTACAGTGCACTCAGATTGTCCATCTGTCTGTGTGTGAAAGGCGGTGCTAAAACATAACTCAGTACCAAGAGCTTCCTGCAGGCTCTCCCAAAATCGAGAGGTGAATCGTGGATCACGATCTGACACAATAGATACCGAAATTCCATGTAGTTGAATGATCTCCCCAATGTAGTGTCTGCACATAGACTCTAAAGTGTCGGTCATCTTATAGGGTAAGAAATGTGCTGACTTGGTGAGATGGTCTACTATTACCCATATAGCATCGCGCCCTCTAGGTGACTTAGGCAATCCTGTCACAAAATCCATCGTCATGTACTCCCACTTCCATTCGGCTATTGGTAGAGGTTGCAACATTTCCCTGGTTTCTGATGTTCCGCCTTCAATTGTTGGCATGTCAGACATTTTGCTACAAATTTAGCCACTTCCTTCTTCATTCCATTCCACCAGTACTACCTCGTCAAATCTTGGTACATTTTAGTCCCTCCTGGGTGTACTGCAAATGCAGAATGATGACATTCCTTAAGTACCTTTTCTCTATGCAACTCATTACTTGGTACAAACAACTTAACTTGGTATCTTAAACTCATATCGGGATGAATTACCCAATCGGGCATTAGTTCTCCTGATTCCAGACGTCCCATGACATAGGCTACTTCTTGATTGTGCTTTTGGGCCTCCATGACCTCATTCATCAACTTAGGCATCACCTTTTGCACACTGAGATATGCTTTCGTACCTCGAGATTCCACTTGGATCCTGAACTCATTAAGTGTCTTAACCATATCCCATTCCTTGACGGAGATCTTAGCCATCATCCCTCTGTTTTTACGACTTAGAGCATCTGCTACTACATTGGCTTTACTGGGGTGATATGAGAGAGTGAACTGGAAATCCTCAAGATACTCCATCCATTGTCTCTGTCTCAAGTTAAGGTCCTTCTGTGTGAATAGATACTTCAGACTCTTGTGATCTGTGAAAATCTCAAATTGTTCCCCATATAGGTAATGTCGCCATTGCTTTAGGGCAAAAACTACGGCCGCTAACTCCAAGTCATGTGTGGGGTAGTTGCGCTCATGTGGTTTCAACTGCCTAGACCCATACGCGATTACCTTTCCATTTTGCATGAGCACACAACTGTGTATCGTAATACACAGTGTACCCCACTTCCCGTTCTGGGATGGTCAAAATTGGTGCACTAGTTAACCTCTTCTTTAGTTCTTGGAAGGATTTTTTGCAAGCTTCGTCCCACTCATATTTTACTCATTTTTGCATCAAACGAATCATTGGTTTAGCTAGTTTGGAGAAATCTTAGATGAACCTCCGGTAATAACCGGCCAATCCTAAGAAGCTGCGAATTTCTGACACGATTTTTGGTTGTCTCCAATCTAATACTGCCTCCACCTTGGTTGGATCCACCGCAATCCCATTCTCTGATACCACGTGCTAAGAATTTCACTTCATTCAACTAGAACTCACATTTACTCGCCTTGGCATATAGCCGATTATCCCTAAGAACTTGGAGGACAGTCCTTAAATGTTGTTCATGCTCTTCTTCAGACCTTGAGTATACCAAGATGTCATCAATGAACACTACTATAAACTGGTCAAGGTATGGTCTAAAGATCTTATTCATTAGGCTCATGAATACTGCCGGTGCATTGGTTAGTCTGAAGGGCATTACTACAAACTCATAGTGGCCATATCTAGTACGAAAGGCAGTTTTTGGTATATCCGCCTCCTTGACTCGTAGTTGATGGTAACCTGACCTGAGATCGATCTTTGAATAGCACCTTGAGCCTCTAATTTGGTCAAAAAGGTCATCAATCCTTGGGAGTGGGTATCGGTTCTTAATCGTGACTCGATTGAGTTGACGATAATCAATGCATAGCCTCAACGACCCATCCTTCTTTTTAGCAAATAACACAGGTGCTCCCCATGGCGAAGTACTTGGCCTAATGAATCCTTTCTCGAGCAACTCTTGTAGTTGTGCCTTTAATTCTCGTAATTCTGCGGGTGCCATGCGATACGGGGCCATGGATAGTGGGGTAGTTCCAGGTTGCAGCTCGATGCTAAAGTCTACTTCCCGGGTTGGCGGCAATCCTGGTAATTCCGTAGGAAATACATCTGCATAATCGCATACTATGCGCGGAAGTTCTATTTCTCCTTGGCCTTCCTCATTTAGAATCAGACTTGCTATTCTACCCGCAAGTTGATCGCGCCACTGCGTCCTACCTTGCGTTGAAGCTATGGGGTCTTGTCTATCCCCCTTAAACTGAAAACATGCTCCGTTGGATGGGTAAGTCATCTCCTTCTTCTGGTAACTATCGATAATTGTTAAGGTATGAGTAACGAATCTATTTTTAAGATGAGGTTGGAGTAGGGTATCTTCATGAAGTTGAGCTTCCTCCCTCAAGCTCCAAATCCCCTTAGATCCTACCTCCTTCCATTCTGAAGCCAATGTTGTGCCGATTATTTCCACAAATATGGTGAGACTCCTCCAAAATTTGATTCTTGATATAGTTCGGGATTTTAGCCACGGTTATTAGTCCATTCTTAAGGTTTCAATTTCCTGGTACCGCATTTCTATTGTTGCTTGCAAGCTCATGTTATTACTTGTCTCGAAGTATGGTCCACCATTTGTTTTTCTTTGAATGGGGGTGAAGCGTAAGTCAAAAACTACAGAGGCAATTCCTTATTGGTAAGCTACTAATTTAGAGTTTGATTATCCTAGGGTGTTCACATAGCACAACTTCATGTATAAATAATAATAATTACAAGATTCTTAAAATTGGATTGAAGTGGAGACGAAGAATACGAAGCAGTTATGGTGATAACATCAGGATTAACTGAAATATGGATGAACGGTATGATGTTATGGTTTCGAACTTCAATGTGATCAAGGTTATAGATGTAGTGACTAAACTAGATATTTAACTTGAAACTGCGTTGGCCATCCGCGTTTCAAACTAAATATCCAAGATTCATCACCGAGTAAAGAAAATGAAATTATTTAGAAGAAGCGTTGGGCTAAATAAAATAATCAAGGGTCAAAGGATGTCAAATTTACAAATAGTAGTATATAAAACAGGACTAGATGGACAATACTTAATCTTGGAAAAGGATGACATTGAATAAAGGTTACGAATACAAGGTGAGGGTACGATAATTGACAGAAGGCACGTAGAACTAATTGTACCCCTTACTGCGCGATGTGAGGCCGCACTCAAAGTTAAAACCATTTCACGTTCCTGAAGTAGGTCCTCATGAGTTGATGTTGGTGTGCCCGAAATTCGAAGAAATTCCCTAAGATAGGTCAAGAAAGATTCTATTTTTTATGTCTTTTAGATGATAGAATAGTTAGTGTAATAATATAACATAATCTGGGCAAGGTAGTCTCTAACCGCAGGTCGAAACGCGTGGGTAAGGGTTGAACCTAGGCTCTGACACCATATTGTGACGCCCCAAATCTACACTATTGATTGCAGTCAAGGGAGAGTCACTAATGAGTCCTATGGTCAATAACCAAGTAAGATCCCAGATCGCCGGAGGAGTCAAATTAGCCTCCCTTCTAAGTCCAGCTTTCTTAAACAGCGCACTACCCTTTTGACAAATCTTAAAAGGTATTAACACAAGGCCTCATAAGCAACGATAAGGTTCAAAACAACCACGAATATCCTTAATTTCAAAAGCTTGTTCTATTACATTACATCCCAAAAAGAAAATTTAAATCTTCATATGAGCCTTACAAAATATCAAAAAAAATTTCTAACTTTCCTAAGGTAGCCAAAAGTCTTTGAAGGTTTCAGGCTCGTCGTCTCCAGCTATAAGCTCCTCTTTGGCACCTGGCATGATACGACGTGAGCTTTGAATGCCCAGTAAACACACACACACCCCGTCGCTTTTTCCCAGTCCAATACGCAATCACAAATATAACCTCAAGTAGTAAAGCATGATACTCAACTAAATAGATAAAAGGTTACAAGTTAGATGTTAGTAAACTAGAAATCTTCCAAAGAGATTTCATCCTCCCAACCACAAGAATCGGACGCGGATTATTCGGCATGCCCCCTCTTTTGCTGCTTTATTGCAGAACTAACCTCGGATGCCTACCAACGGTTATATACCGCATAGTGCCAACCGCAGGGCCTCAAAAGAGACAGTAAAATAGGGCCTTGCCCAAGTCCCTCCTCACACCAAACCACCAAGGGTCCGAATACAACCACTCCGTTCAAGGGTTCCGAAAACCACTTGCGCAAGACTTTAACTTCCAACAATCCATATATCACATATTCTCATCTTTTCATTACTCAAGTGCTCGAAAACCCAATACCCTCCCAATTAGGTTTCCCGTTGAATTAAATGTTTTAAATCAAGGTTAGACAACTTAACAATATAATAATATCCACACAAGCATGCCTCAATAAGATGAAAAAGATGAAGAACATAACATAACACACACAATATCATGCCAAGATATGATCATAAGCTAATAAACATTTTCATGAATATGAGGGCGTAAAACATCCATGCATAACGAAATTTTCAAATTTAATATCACATAAAGATTAAAATGAAAGGACTATTCTAGATCTTTCACCGGACTCGGCCTTCCTATGGTTCGTAGAGGATTTGATCTAGTTTCTAGAACATATTTCGGAAGTGGGATTGCTTTTCTAGATTTCAAGTTATTTAGAAAACATTCCAGCGCTGTCCAGATTCCGTCCAGCTCCGTCGACCGTTACGAAAATTTGATTTTCTTGCAAACCGCTTAATGTTTTTCGATGAAACCAATTTTAGTTGAAAGATAACTCCTTAAGGAAGATTTTGACATAAAATAGAGGTCCAAAATAATTTTATACGTTTTTCTAAAATTTTTGAAAGTGGGTTGCAAAAACAGATTCTAAGGTAAAATGCCCAAAACAAGAAGATTTATGAGAAAAGGGTTCCACCAAGGGAAAAATTTCATTTCTTTTATGATAAAAACATGCTAACTAACATATATTAAACTCAGAAAATTTTCTTGAAAGTGTGCCCTTAGAAAGTTGAGAGATTGGTATGAAAAAAAGATGGTTTTGTGCCGAAATGGGGAAAATACAAGAGAGATGGAATCAATACTCAACCCTTAGCATTTTTAACATAAGAACTCATTAATAACAGATCTGAAAACATTGTTTAGAACCCTTAGAAACATGTATTGAAAAAAGAAAAATGAAAGAGAAGGTTGTGTTTGTGGCTTACCTACTAAGCTTTGCACAAGAAGGCTCTCTTCTTCCTCCCTCTTTCTCTCTAGACTTCTCTCTCTTGCTCTCCTCCCTCTCCTCTAGCCGAATGTGTGTGAGTGTGTTGTTTGAGCTTGCCAAGCTAGGGGGGTGTTGGTATATATAGACAATTTTTGATGTGAAATGTCCTAAAAGCCCATTAGTTGGAAATGAATGGAAAGGTTAGGATTTGTTTGAAGTTTTAAAGGAATAGGGATGATTTGGGAGGCTTACTCTTAGGTTTAGGCAACATTTGGTTGTAATGAAACTAGTTTTGGAATTAGCAGCCTAGGTCTAGGGTACTAGGTTTGTGAGTTTCTAGATTTTCATGATGATAGACTTAGAAAATTGTATCCTCACTTCCTCCTAGAATGGCCGGCCCTAGGGAAGGGTGAAGGGGCTATTTTTTAATTAATTTAGGTTCTAGGGCACACTCTTCAAGGTGTATATATATATATATATATCTCACTTGATTGATGGTACTCATGGTACAATGATACAAGTACTAGTTTTTGTGGTAAATTTTGAATTTAAATAAAGAAGTAAGGGCTTGGAGTTAATTTCATGTATTGGAACCTTACTCATGTAGAATTAAATTAAATTAGGTTAGGGAACCTATTCTGGCTAGAAAAATTCCTGCTTCGATAAAATAATTAAAAAAAAAACTAACCGACAAGATTTGAAATAATTCAAACATTAGGGTTTTTAAAGAGAATACATTTTTCAGGGGCTTCACAATTCTTTTCTTCTTGTTGTTGTCCTCTTTTTCCTTTCCTTCTTGCATTATGAGCTCATGAGTTAAGAGGGATCTCATTAACTCATCTAGAGTTAGCTTTGATAAATTCTTGGCTTCGGTAATGGCAATAACTTTTGTCTCCCAACTTTTTGGCAATGACCTAAGCACTTTTCTTACAATTTCAACATTAGTATATATTTCTCCAAGAAAAGTTAAATTATTAATAATATCAGTAAAGCGAGTAAACATTTGAGGAATAGTCTCATCAGGCTTCATTTTAAAGAGTTCATAATTATGAACTAACAAACTGACTCTAGATTCTTTAACTTGTTCGATTCCCTCATGAGTCACTATAAGCTTGTCCCAAATTTCTTTTGCGGTTTTACATGTGGAAATTCTGTTGAACTCGTTGGCATCTAAGGTGCAGTACAACATGTTTGTGACTTTGACATTAATTTTAGCCATTCCAGTATCTGATTCATTCCACTCATCTTTAGGTTTTGGTACCCTAAGTCCATCTACGGTTTTGGTAGGAATTTTTGGACCATTGAAAATAATTTTTCAGTATTCATAATCATTAGATTGAATATGTATGGTCATCCTAGTTTTCCAATAGCTAAAATTTGTGCCGCTAAATAGTGGTGGCCTATTGGATGCTGGTCCCTCATGTAAGGAATAACTAGGGGTTGCCATAATCTACTCTAAGGCGATTAAGTCACACAAACTAGAGTCTAGGCTTTAATACCAATTGTTATCCCAGGTAAGCAACCTAAGAGGGGGAGTGAATTGGGTTATTAAAAATTTTACAATATTCAGAATTTTAAGAAATAAAAAAAAAATAGAATAATAATTATCAATATAAAAGTAAAAGAGATAGGGAGAGAAAATCAAACACTGAGATTTATAGTAGTTCGGCACGCCAGGCCTACGTCCACTCCCCAAGGAACCTCCTTGAGAATTTCTTTACTATCAATTGAATAAATACATCACCAAGCTTATGGATTTGGCACATGACTTATTCTTATCTATTGAGTCTCACTCAACAATAAATGCTTTATCCTTACAAAATCTCTCACAAAAATAATGAATAAAAATAAGTGGTACTTAAACCATCTTTTACAATAATTTTCTTACAAAGAGTAGATATGAAAGTGTAAGAACAAATGCTACACTTAGATCTGAAAGTGAAATAGCAAAATACAATATACTCAGAATTTTAGAGCATACAGAAATTTTTCTCTTCAAGTTCTTGATTTTTCTCCATACACAACACTTCTATTTATATCCAAAAATATACCCGTTGGAAGTAGGACGCTCCTGATTGACGTTATGGCTTATATAAACACGTTCCTTGATTTTAAATAGTCAGCAAATATTAATAATTAAAAAGGAAAAAGTAAGACTAATTTTTTTTTTAATTTTTTATTTTTTCAAACATGGAGCCACCGTTTTTGTAAACAATTTAATACAAAGTTCACAACTTTCAAACAAGCAAATGATTTGCTCCATCTTGTTTTATTATAATATATATACATATATATAACTCTATATTTTCTTCTTGTTTTATTATAATATGATATAATCAATGTAGTGTAAAAAGTTTAATTGCTCACGTGATGTATTCTATTTATATTATATGCATTCTATATAATATTATAATCAAATATTTGCATATATAGTATAATCCCTTTAAGTAATATTTATAATAGATCTGATCATATATACCCTTTTTAAATTTTTGTAGAGATTTTCAACTAAACATAACTTACCATTCTATTTGGATATATCATTTTTGTCAAAAGAAAACAACTCATCAATATCACATTTGTCAAGATAATACAACCAATCAATCAATTTTGTCAAAATAATATAATGAATTAATTTTAATTTTGTCAAAAGTGAATAGTAGAGTTTTTAAAAATATTTTTATTTAAATAATATTTAATAAATATATATATTTTGTGTCAAATAATATGTATATTAAAAAATCTAAATTTTTGCAAATAATATTTTAGACATCATCAAAATTAAATAATATGATTAACAAAAAGTAAAAGAGAAATTGTACTAAAATATTTTAGTTATAATTAATGAAATATTTAGTTATATTTTATGTGGTATTTAATTATTATGACTTATGTTTTTTTAGTTAGGAGTAAAAAAGTGTGAAATTATATAATTTTCCTATTTTGTTATGCATTATTTCAATTTTGATTCATGAAAGTTAATTGGTTACGACGTCGTGTGGTGTTTAGTCATGATTACTTTTTCTTTTTTTTTAATTATGACTAAGTATCAAGTTATGTCATTTTTTACTTTAGTTATAATTAATTTTCTTTTTAAATTATAACATTATTTTAGTTATGATCAGTGAAATATTTGGTTATATTATGTTTTGTAGTTATAACTCAAAAAATATAAAATTATACCGTTTTCTTATTTAGTTATAAAATGTATACACAGTCATACCCCCAAGCAGGACTTCAAAGCAAATGGCTCAGGGGGCTGGACTCGTGCTCAAGTCGCACTGAGCTAGGCCACAGAGGGTCGTGGGCCGGCTTGGGTGAGTCACGGATCAGTGGACCAAATTTACACTCATATCTTCAATCCAAATCCTAGATTGAGAAAGTTATACTAGGGGAGCTAATCTTAAAAATTTTGAGAAAGTTATACTTAAAAATTTTGAGAAAGTTATACTCTAGTGGCACTTTCACGAAATATTCCCAGATTAATAGAAAAGTTTATAAGTTTAAATATTAAAGTTTGTAAGATTTACCACTAGTTTGAATTTTCTTTTTTAAATTTTAAAATACACTAGATTGTTACTTTCCCAAAATTTTCCCTTTACTTTGATAATTGACAAAGATTTTGGTCATTACATTCATGTACTGCTACAATTCTAAAGATTATTTGTTAGTCATGTGTTTATAAGTTCTTTGACACCTTATTGCAAATTAGTTTTTAAGCGTAATTTTTATTTATACTGTATTTGATTGGGAGATTTGAGAATAGATTTAGAAAAAAAAAATGTGTAAAATTAGATGAAATATAAGTATATTTTATTTATATTTCACATACTTTTTTCATTTCTCTTTTTAAATTCTTCCTTAAATCTCTCCATCAAACCCAACATAAATAATCAGTATTATTTGGTATGAGACACAATCACCGCATATGTCAAATAGGACAGATTGAGTTTGCATTAATTTTCTTTATACTATTATTGTGTAGAGTTCAGATTTGTAAGGAACTTTTTCCAAAAAAAGAAAAAAATTCTTATTTGGTTCCAATTTTTTGAAAATTGAATTGTTCATTTTTAGTGAATTTTTAAAAATATTTTAAACAATTTTTTTATTTTTTAGATACATCTAATATAAATACTATTTAAAAATATACTATTTGTGAAAAAATATTTAAAAAATTTAGCAAATACAATATATATATATATATATTCAGTACATTTTTGTGTGTGTATTTATTTATTTTTAATATTTTCTTACAAATATTTTACTTTTTAGGTATATCTAGGTTATGTATATCTAAAAAGTAAAAAAAATTACTTAAAATATTAAAAAAAATTCACTAAAAATAAAAAATTAAATTTTTAAAAAATTAAATTCAAAAAATTAGAATCAAATAAGGTGACTAATCATATAACTGACAATTTTAACCGGAAAACTGTTATCCCTCTAGTCATGGTCATGAAGCAACATTTTCAAGTGCCGGGTCAAAAACAAATTATTGAAAAATGTAGCATGATGTAAGGACTTGGTACGACCACAAGAAAAAATTGAACCCATTGAGAAGTTTATCTCCTAAGCTTATGCAATGGAAAGCATGAAATGTGGCATTCTTGAGTGAAAATCATGAAATGGTCAATATCACCTGTCATGGTCTTGAGTCTTATTGCTCAAATCAAGAAAAAAATGTTTAATACAACAGTGATTCATGTTATTGGTTTCATCCTTCCATAACATCCTATTATTTATCTTCTTATGTGTATGCATAAGGTAATTATATTTTGAAACTTTACATATAAATTTATTATTAGTAGGTGATATTATGTGTTAATAATCATGTAATATCGTTATGTTATTAAATTTTTACTCTAAACCAAGGGTTAGCATCGTAATTAAGATGCTCGCTTATCGAACGTAATCTCTAAGTTTAAGTCTCATTATTGTGCAATTAATGTAATTTCTTCTTTCCATCTTTTTTTATACTAATTATAAAAATTAAAAATTAAGAAACAAAATATTTCTAGTAACACTGAGGGATGTGAACTCAATACCTCAACAAGTGAGGTATTAAATTATTTGATTACTTAAAAAAAACAACAAAAAAAAATTACATAAATATTAAGAACAATTCACTTTTCTTTTCTTTTTTTATTATTTAAAAGAGCAATATAAGAATGCTCAAATTCGAACTCCAACAATGAGTACGTCATGAGTCCCTACCCAACTTGGATGGACATTGGATGCAACCCTTAATATCGAATTAGAGGAGAGTACCATATCTTATAATATAATGAAGTAAAATGATAATGAATGTTCATTGAACAATAATTAATATTAGTGTGTGTATATAATAAAAATATGTGATATATATTAACTTTTTTTTTTCCCATATTTAATCCTCAACAAACATCAGTGACTTAGATTTTATAGTAAAATAAATATATGCTACCAGTGGGTGTATGAACATGCAAAAATTACAAGAAACCAAAGAAAGTGACAAAATGGGACATTTTTTTTTTTTTTTTTGATTCAACAAAATGCTATCATTATCTTCGAAGTTTATACATAGCCAAGCAAGTGTCTATCACGGCTTTAACTTTACGTATTATTGTTTCTTTACTTTAGTCTATTCAAATGGTTAATTAATATATATATATATATATATATCTTGGGATAAGTAGATCTTGGTAGTCTTTCAACTCAGCAGCAACAAGTTCCCCATGAAAGAGATTGCACACCAAAAATTAGGTCGATCTGACATCAAAAGTCACTTGATCAAAGTATATTTGTCTAAAAAATAATTAATGAACAACAAATTTTGAAAATTATCTGTTAATTATTTCCAGACAAATGTGATCCAATCAGATAGTTCCCGATGTCTAATTAACTTAATTTTTATATCCGTAATCTCCTAAAAAGAGCCCAAAATGGCCTACAATTAGCCAGATCCACTTGAATATCTTAACTAGTAAGGATAAAATCCCCTTATGAAAGTCTCAACTTATTTTGGTATTGACACCGTTAAGGCGTAAACGAATTTTCATACGATTCGATTTTATGGATTTTGTTGGTTTAATATAGAAGAGGGATTTGTTTAAAATTTTAAAGGATTTTATAAAAGTGAGTAGAATTTTATGTTAAAAATAAATGAAGAAAATGTATGAAAATTGCACTATAAATGTTTATCTCACTAGTTTTTAAATATTATATTCGATTGATTTTATTTTATATCGGTATAAAAAATTTCAAATCAAAATGAACCATATATTATAGGACTGAGCAAGAAATCCGTATAATCCGTAATCTGATTTGGTCCAGTTCAATCCGGTAGGTTTGGATTGATTTTTTGAATCTATGGTTTGGTTCCGAATTAGAAATTTAAAAATTCGTAGGCCACGGATCGATTCCGGATTGAACCCCACAGTTTCAAATTAGAACCGACCCGGACCATATACAAATAGTCTATATTTATACTATAGTCTATGTTTCTTACTCTTCTTCTAATAAACTTGAATCCCCATAAATTTCTCACATTTTCTCTTTTAGATTTTTAGTTTTGCTGAGGTGTCTTTTTTTCCCCGAACTATGATGCACAGCCATGTATCAGGTTCTTCATCAGGTTGTTTCCCGAACTTGAATCCCCATAATTTTCGGTAAAGAGAGTTTTTCGGCCATGGGAGGTGTGTTGGTGTTGTCTTGGAAATGAAGAGTGCCGCATTGGGTGAAGTTGTTTTGGGAGTGCTGCAGTTGGGAATTTGTTTTGGTTAGTGTGGGTTGTTTTGTGGGTTTCAATTGTTTTATTTTTAGAGTCAAGTGTTGCAGCTTTTGGTGGAAAAGACTAGTGTGGATTGGTGGAAAAAAAAAAAAAAAAAAAATGATTTGGGTTCAATTTATGTTTATGTTTTTATAAAATTAAAATATTATATATTTTTTTTGTTATTTAATTATCTGAATCCGTAGTCTTAAATCGATTCAATTTGAACTGGTTCGGATTGATTATACGATTTAAACGGATTGGATTGATTCTAATTTTTTAAGAACCGTAGATAACAGATTGCTCCTAATTTTGCCTCAATTCAAACCAATTCGGACCATGCTCACCCCTAATATATTATGAAAAATCGATTGAAAATTAAAGTTTCTGGTCGATTTGCTTTTATCGATTTTACTTATACCCTTAATGCCATGCCATGGGTCATTTAAACCAAGAATCCGAATGACTTCATAACTTCTAGGTGTTCAGCTCTTCGTGTCCTCTTACTAACGGAAGAAAAGAAGAAACAAGAAAAAAGATTATATATAAACACAACATATTTTTTATTAATTTTAAAATATTTTTCTTTGACCTTAGAATTTAGTTTTTTTATTTGGTCATTATTTTTTATACACCTTCGACATAAATTCTAATATTATACATGTGAGGATTTGCCTTTTGGTAAGAGAGAGAGAGAAAATAAATAAATAAATAAATAAGTCATCGATCATTCAAGATAATGAACAAGTGTAAAAATTAAGGGCTGATATAAAATTATGTGTACATAGTATTCTCACATGCATTGATAGAAGCGACCACCTTGTCTTGCACTCAGTTCCCTTCACAAAATCAATCAATAAATTGAATAAATATTCTAAAATTACTAAATAATAAGTGGTGCAGGAAAGTAATGATGGTTCAAAACATTTGAAACAAAGAATTCAAACCACCTCAAACCTAGAACCAATGGATTGATGAAGCTTGAAACCACCTTAATTTTTATACTAAACCCTTCTTTTACACTAAACTTGAACCAATGGATTGGGGTTAGACACATCTATCACGCCGCACAAGTGGGATTATTATATATAATAATTTCATAGAGTCTAAAAATTAATTAAGCCTAATATTATTAGTCAATTGGGTCATTGTCTCATTAGACAACTACTTGGTATATTTGTTTATCATTATCATTAATTGATCTTTAAATCCAAGCAAAGCTAAATCTAAAAATGGAGTTTGGATTCTTTGTCCATCCTCTATCCCACCTTTTTTTTTTTTTTAACATTTTAATTTTGTTACGTGGCAATAAAGTAGGCATGAGACGTGTTGAAAGAGCGTTTTGTACATCTTCAATTAATACCAACAAGGAAAAAATAGTCTATCAAAATTACTGACCTCTTCCTTTTCTTCATATTTATGTATATGAATATTTTGATCGCAATTATAGATGAAAATAAAATGTCTCATATCGATGGTTTTTTAGTGACTAAATTTTTTTGATAATTGTAACAATGTTGTATCAAAACCTTTCAAAATAATCATCTGAAGTTTATATCAATGTAATGTAACCTTATATAGTTTTTTTGATAGCTGCAATTTCATCAAATAAAATTTGTTGTTGATGCAACAAAATATACACAACATTAAATATCGTTTCAATAGGCAAAAAAGAATTCTCAAATTTACAAGAAATATAGAATCTTAAATGCTTAAGAAAAAAAAGAAGTTTACAAATATTATGGATAAAAGGTTATAGTAACAAACCCAAGTCTATTTCCAAAATAACAAAAGTAAAATCATAGAAAATTTTAAAAAAGGAATCACCTCCTAGCAAAATATACTTATCCCAAGACATTAAAACGGAAAAGGAATCACCTCCTAGCACTCCCATATGGAACTTGGACAGCATACCACTATTGAAATTGAACATGTTATTTAAGAAAATTAGTTATAAGATGACTTTACTTCTGAATAAAAATTGAAATTTAAGTATTAAAAGTTGAATATTAAATTTTTTAACGTGAAAAATTGTTTGATAAAAAATTAAGTGTTAAATTAAAAATAAGTTATTTGATATGTATAAAATCAAATTTGAAGTTTATTATTTTTAATTTTGATATTGTGATGGTGGCGATGGTAGTGGTGGCAGTAACATAGTGATGATGGTGGTAGTTGTAGTGGTAGTGGTAGTGGTAGTGGCACGGTAGTGGTGGTTGTGATGGTAGCAATAGTTGTGGTAATAAATGATGGTGGTGTTCATGGTAATAATGGCCATGGTGATAAAGGTGATGGTAGTAGTGACGGCGGCGGCAATAGTAGTGGCAGTGGCATGGTGTTGATAGTGATAGTGGTAGTGATGGTGATGGTGATGGTGGTGGTGGTGGTAATAGTGGCAGTGACATGATGGTGGTAGTGGTGGTTGTAGTAGTAGTAGTAGCAGTAGTGGTGGCAATGACCTAGTGGTGATAGCGGTAGTGATGGTAGTGGTGGTGGCATGATGGTCGTGGTTGTACCGATGGTGATGGTGATAGTGGTAGTGGTAACGGCTATGGTGGTGATGATGAGTTTATAATAGTGTATTTGATATTTATATTTAATATTTATAAATTGAGTCAAAATTAAGTAAATTTTATATAACTTAAATTTTTTTAAAATTTTAGCTTACATTTTAAGAATTTAAATTTAAAAGTGATATCAATTATAATTATCAAATAAACTTAATTAATTATCACTTTATTCAATTAAATTTTAAATACTGAATTATATTATCAAATAACTCATATTCTCGCCAAATATGATTGTGCATGTCTATTCATTAACAATGCCTATCTATTTTTAGTTCCATTTTAAACGTGCCAACTCATATTATCTTTGATCAGTAATATGAAAGGTAACAGAGGATCCCAACTAGCCAAATGACAACCGAATAATCTTCCATAAAACAAGGCGTCTGATTTGCATATATATCCTACCTATAAAGAGAATACTTCTATTAGTATCTTTAGTCTATTTTTCAAATATATATCCTTAAATTACTCAAAAAAACCTTTATGCAATTGACCAGTTTCTCGAAACTCATCAAATTCAAATAAAAATTTATATTTTTCAAATTTAGCAGCACACATATGGATTAGGCATGCTCGACTAATATAGTCATTCTTTGACTAGAGGCTATTTGATTAAAATAGTTAATGGAATTAAAATATTTTAAAATAATTAATAAGATAAAATATTATATCTAACTTATAATTTTTTTTTTTTTTTAATAACTATTAAATCAACTACAAATAAACCATCATTCCAAACACAACTTTCTTAACCAGACTAAAATAGTCAAAAAAATCAAATAATAAATTAAAATAGCTTATTTCCAAACGAGGAGAGAAAAGAGGTATAACCACATATAAGTGACCTCTGGGGTTAGACTTTAAGAAACTGATGTTCTAGATGTCACTCTTAAATAATGCTATATAGGAAGGTTACTCAATCATGTAACGATAAAATACGAACTTGCACACAGATAATGATTTAAACCAACATTTTGACATTAGATATAATTCATCTAAACTTAAAAAATTTATCTTACAAATTATATATGCTATCGTCCGAGTTGGTGGGAGAGCGCTATCCGAAATCTGGTTGACGAAAGTATAATAAAAGCTTGATAAGGACAAGCACTCAAATTTATCGGTTACTCAGGGTTGACGGCAACTTGTGCCGGTAAAATGCACTACATTACGAGAAATTCTTGGATATGTTACTTTCATTTTTATTTTCAATTTTTTCTAATATTTTATATATATTAGATGTGGACAGGCATATTATGTGTGCGAGAAATTTTTAAAAAAATATATATATATATATATATATAACAGTTATGAAATAATTTAGATTTAAGCAGTAGTTTATTTCTCAAAATATTTTAAAAAATAACATATTTGTTACAAATCATTTTAAGAAGTAACTTTATATAATAATATAAATAGATGGCCTGATTATATATTAAGTGATGTTCATTGTCATTGACAAATTCAAATTGTACACACATTTCATTCCATGATAGGTTTGCTATTAACATTTATTTATTTAAAGTTACTCTTACAAAAGAATTTATACGTAATTTACTTTCAGATACTACTGACAAATTTATAAATTATATTGATAATGTAAGATCATGTGTTTTAAATAAAGAGAAATATTAAAAACAGTCTTAAAGTTGTTATTAGTGTTAAAAAATGTGTATAAAATGTATTAAAAATTGAAATATGTAAAAACATTTTGAAATATGTAAAATGTGTGTTGAGATTATAAATGTTTTTGCTCATTTTTATCAACTACTCTTAGGTTGCCAGAATTTCAAATATCTCCAAAAATTGTGTATAAGTTTAAGTTGTTATTGCATACGATTTTGAAGACTTTATCTACAAGAATAAGATGAGATCTATTAACTTATAGTTTAAATATATATATATATATTGATATTTTTTATGAAAATACATGATTTATTGATTGATTAAAAGAAACAAATGTCAAAAATAAATAAATAATTTGGGAGAGAACAAGTTTTGTTTTTGTTAGTAATAAATCACATCATCCTTAGGGAAGTTTGAAAAAAAAAAAGAAAAAAACAAAATAAAATGGATAAGAAGGAAGAAAATTCGTCTTGGTTGATGTCGAGGGTAACCACGGTTTTCTCAATAAACAAACAAGCATATCGTGAATAGAATAAATCTTAGCTATTCTCTCTCCATCGCATATATAAGTAGTATGTTTTGTTCACTAAGATAAAGGTAGAATGGAATAAATAATTTTTAGTTTTTTTTTTTATAAAATAATCAATTATTTGAAATGGTGAAATTTCTTTTGTAATGCATTTTTAATTTTTTTTTTTTTTGGTAAAAAAAATGTGAAAATAAATATTTTGATAGAATAATTTAGTTGTTTTTTATTTTTCCTTTCCCTTCATTGAATAAACCAAATACTTCCATAGTGTCACTATTTTGAATATAAGGAATTAAATTTGAGAGTGTAGTTGTATTCTGATTTTATTTTGTATTGAGAAGGCCGCGCTTGGGGAATGACTCCCCTCCATTTGGTGGGGGGAACATGAGAGGGTGTTGTACTTTTGTAGGCATAGTATCATCTTGTGAGTTTGTGGAGGTATTTTTTAAAGTTATTTTGATTATTTGTATTATTTATAATGTATGATTCGTCAAGTAGATCATAAATGAAAGAAACCAAATCGATTAGATATTTATAATCCATAAATGTGTATATTTATGTCTAAAGAAAATAAATGGTTAACATAATTTTGATAAACTTTTTTGAAACAATTATGGTCCAATCATGGGGTCATGCATATCCAATTAACTTCATTTTTTATATGAATAGTATACTTGACGAACCCTATAATTTACTATTTAAATTATTATAATAAAATCGAAACAAATCTCAATCAGGCCGTCACAGTGGGGTGCTGTAACAGCACCCTCTTTTGGTCCTTTGGCAGGTTCATCCCAAGCCCAATGAGTTGAATCATTTATCTCAAAGGCTTAGTTGTATAGAAGAGTTGTGCAAAAAATTAATTTAATGAGATATTACTAAACAAATGAACATTAAACAAGTTGAATTTTATTTTTTTAAAAAGAAGGCAACTACAAGTTCAAATTTAGACTGTCCAATTTATAAAATAAAATACTACTTATTCATTTATTTCTTGATATCCAAACAAGTTGATTTTTTGCACAAAGAGCATTCATTGCAAGATTTATGACATGAAAAGTTCGAATCATAGACCCAAAGTAAGACCCACAAAATAAAGAAAGAAGCTTCTCTCTAGTTGGGAAAACCAACTAGAAGGTGTTGTTAGGCTTTTGTGGGTCTACCATGGAGCCCACATCAATAACTCGAATCGTTTAATGTGTAAGACTTGTCGAGTACTTTATCTCTGTAAAAAATCACGTTGATCAGATATCGATAACCATTTAATCATATCACATTTCTGTTAACAAATTTTTATTAAAATCATATTTACCATTAACACAAATGTGATATGAGCAAGTGGCTATCAACATATGTTCAACGTGATGTTTTGTAGAAACAAAGTACTCGACAAGTTCTACATACTGAACAGTTTAGATCATCGATGTGAGCTTCGTGACGGTCTCACAAAGATCCAATAGCACCATCCAATCCGATATGTACTGAAGAGAAGCCACCCCAAAATAAAATTTAAAATAATATGAATAATAATAGTATGGAAGGGAAATTGTATTTTGTATTATTTTATTATGAGGGGGGTATGCACTTATTTGGATTACACCACTTTTCTACTTTTCTATATATTTTTTCATAAAAAATCAAAAATTATTTTTATTTAAATCATCCCAAATACCCCCTAAAGAACAAAGTGGCTGCAACATTGATTTTAAAAAAATCTACAAAATGTCTTAAAAAAAATTTGTTTGTGTATTTTTAATATTAGGAAAATAATATACAAATCCTCTTTTTTTATTCATTTTCTAAATTTAATGATGTGCATGTAATATGATTGATTGATGATTACGAAAAATATGAAAGAAAGTATTATCTTGAATATCCTAATTGATTGTCACATTATTAGACTTGAAAAGTAAATATAATTTATGGACTTAAATGCTCTTTTAATTAAATGTGCAGGGTAATCCGTTTCCTATTTTCTCTACTATTATTTCAATAAAATTTAATGTGATCATTGCTAATTGGATTAGTTCTAATTGTCTTAAAAGGAAAAAAAGCAAATTACTTAACCCCTTAACATGGTAACTACAAGGGGTAGACTAGTACTTTTTGGTGGAACTCTATTGCCAAGGTAGGGGAATTTTTTTTTTCCAATCACCAATTCCTCTCACTCTACACATTTAATAAACTATTTTTAATTACATTTTTATCTTAAAATAAAAATATCAAACTACTCTTTATCTTCTATTAGGAAAAATAGATAATTTTTCACAAGTAAATCAATCGATGAAAATAAAAATAATGCAAAAAAATTAAATCAACAACAATACAAGAATTTTTACATGGTTCCCTCAATGTAAGACACAACTATGGGACCAAAATCCAATTCCACTATCAACTAAGAGTTTTCAAACAATTACAACTAAGACACGAATGGTCTCACAAATCACTCTTAGGTGAATTCGAAATAATTACAAATAAATAAGAGGAAAGACCTTACCAAATAAATAAATAAATTATCTTCGAAGCAGAGTTGAAGAAGATCACAAATCTAAATCAAAATAGCTTTCACTAACACTGCAAAGTGCAACCAAAAATAATCCGTCGAAGTTGAACCCCACCGAATTGAATTCACCTAAAAGCACTTACACAGTAACTTTGTATATTCACCGAATTGGATTCACAACAAGTATTATCTCTTCGAAATCTAAATCAGTATTGGCAGCCTCCGAAAAATAAACAATACTAAAAGGATATTTTTGATTTGGGGGCTTTTTATCAAAAACCTGATTGCCACCAAACAGATTTTTAAATATCCACTGGACCTCCAAAAGTCAAATATAATATATGAAAAATATATTATAACTAACGCCAAACCAAATTAAATATTTTTAATAAACCAAGGGGTCTCATACTCCACTAAAGAGGTATACTCAACAATTTTCCCCCTACCAACTTAGATGGAGATATCAACCATACCCGCCAAAGTTTGATACTTCAAATGTTTGTCCCTCGACAAAGTCATAGTCAACATATCCGAAATATTATCATCCTTGTGAACCTTTTCGAATTGTAACAATTTTGAATCTAACACATCACGAATCCAATGGTATCTCACATCAATGTGTTTTGATCTCGAATGAAAAGTGAAATTTTTACTCAAATGAATAGCACTTTGATTATCACAATAAAGCATATACCTTTCTTGCAAAAATCCAACTCTTGCAAAAATTTCTTCAATCATAATTCTTCGTGCAAGCTTCCGTAATAATAATAAATTCAACTTCAGTAGTTGAGAGAACAATACATTTTTGCAATTTAGATTTGCCATGCCACAACTCCTCCTGCAGAAGTCATCAAATATCCTGAAGTAGATTTCCTAGAATCAACATCACCGGCCGTGTTGAAATCCATGAACTCATCAAGTATCGGCTTACCATTCCCAAAAGACAAACACACTTTCGAAATCCTTCGAAGATACCTTAGAATCTATGTCACCGCTGCCTAATGTTTTTTACACGGATTAGAGAGAACGACTCACCACACCAACGGCGTGAGCAATATCTGGCCTTGTACAACCATGGCATACATCAAAGAACCAACCACTGAAGCATAAGAAATTTTCAGCATCTCTTCCTTGTCTTTCTCACTTGTAGGACAGTGATTTGAACTAAGTTTGAAGTGACTTGCAAGTGAACAACCAACCAACTTTGCTTTATCCATATTAAACCTCTCAAAAACTTTCTCAATGTAGCTTTCTTGAGACAACCAAATCAACCTCTTTTTGCGATCACGGACAATTTTCATACCAAGAATTTGTTTTGCTAGCACCAAATCTTTCATAGCAAAAGACTTGCTCAACTCTAACTTCAACTTGTTAATCATGGCAGAATCTTGACCCACAATTAACATTTCATCAACATAAAGCAAAAGAATAATAAATTTGTCATCCAGAAAATTTTTCACAAACACACAGTGGCTCGAAGTGGTTTTAGATAAACCATTATTCATCATGAAAGAGTAAAATTTTTTGTACCATTGTTGCGGTGCCTGCTTGAGACCACACAAACTTTTCTTCAATTTGCAAACAAATTCCTCTTTCCTTTTCTCTACAAAAACCCTCCAGTTGCTCCATATAAATTGTTTTTTCAAGATCACCTTGAAGAAATGTAGTCTTCACATCAAGTTGCTTAACTTCAAGATTCATAGTTGCAGCCATGCCAAATACAACCCGAATAGAAGACATATTCACAACCGACAAGAAAATTTCATCAAAGTCAACACTTTTCTTTTGTCCAAAACTTTTCACAACAAGACGTGCCTTATACCTTAGATTATTGCCATCATTCTTCAATTTGAAGACCCACTTATTTTTCAAAATTTTTACTTTTTCGAAGGTTGCCGAACCCTTATCACTACAAGAATTTACACTTTTGGCGACTAAATTTTTAGTTGCCAAAAGTCATCTTTTAGTCGCCGAAACTTTTTAGCGACTAAATTTTTTAGTCGCAAGAGTAGTCGTTGAAGGATTGTCGGGAAAGGTAAATGGCAACAAAAATTATTTTAGTCGCCAAATGTACTGAAATACCGACTAATTTTTTAGTCACCAAAAGTATTGGAAAAAATAAATAAATATCACCTTTTCAGAGACAAAATATTTTGTCACAAAAAACCTTATTTATATCTAGCTACTAAAAATTTAGTTGCCAAAATTTTTTTTGTTCCTCCTATTATTTTTTTAGCTACTAAATATATTAGTCGCCTAAAGTGTGATTGTGTTTTAGCTACTAATTGTTTAGTCGCCTAAAGTCTCACATTTTTCGCCACTAAACTTGTAGTCGGAAAAAGTATTGTTGTTGTTCATCAAAAATATTTTAGTCGCCAAATGTCGAATTGTTTTTGGCTACTAAGGTTTTAGTCGCCTAAAGTTTGGTTTTCTTTTTGACTACTAATTTTTTAGTCACTAAAAGTCTGACTTTTTTTATTACTAAGGTCTCGTTTGGGAACAGGCTAATTTAGTAATTTTTTGGCTATTTGGCTAAAATATGAGCTAAAAAAAACTAGTATGTTTGGGATGACTTTTTGACTTTTTACGAAAAGATGTGCAAAAAGTAGAGAGAAAAGAGAATTTTTTACTTTTTAATATGAGTTGTTGACTTTTTGACTAATTTAATAACTTTTTGACTTTTTAACTAAAATAGAGAGTTCCCAAACGAGGCCTAAGCTTTTAATAGGCAAATATTTTGTAGTTTGCCTACTAAACATTTAGTCAACAAAAGTCTCACATTCTTCGCTACTAAACTTATAGCCGGCAAATGTTTTTTTGTTTTTTAGCTACAAAATATTTTAGTCTCCAAATGTCTGATTATTTTTTTAAGTTTTAGTTACCTCATTTTTGCTTTTTGTTGGCACTAAGCTTTGTAGTCGCCATAATTGTTTTCCGAAAATTTTTATTTGGTTTTAGCTACTAACATTTTAGTCACTGAAATATGTACTTCCTTTTTTACTACAAATTGTTTAGTCGCCAAAAAAATGTTCTTATATTTTATCTCAAAATTCTAATTTCTCCACAACCTGTCTGTATTCCGTGCAACCTGTAGTATGTATATAAACAAAGCAATACATATTTTATCATTCATTCCACAATCCATATTGCTTCTAACCATCCAAAAATGAATAACTTTAAAAGTATATATTCCATACAAACCAACTATTGTCCAAACTAAAATTACATTTCCATACAAAAATCCAACCCTCCATATACAAAAAATATATTTAGTACCATGCGATATGGCCATTTGACAAAAGGTGATCTATATGCCACGCCAGCAACTATCAGTTGGATTACAAAAGTTATATGTATCAGTAATACTAATCTACACAAAAGAAGAGTACACCATAGTTAGCAAGATTATACAAAAGTGCAAGTGTCCTCCATAAACAAAAATATAGACTATCCACAAGTCCACGCCAAAAGCCATCAACCAAAAATTAAAATTAAAATTAAAATTGCACCCATTACAAAATATCAACTGATTCAGACATGGGAAAAAGGTTGTAATAACACACATTTAAGGTAGAACCGTTTATAAAAGCCTTTTTTCGAAATACAATTATATTTATGTATCATGAAAGATTTATTCCAAACTTGATTTCAATTTACAAAAAATACAATTTTTAGGAGCATACATTTTCATAAAATAAATGCTTATTGCTAGAATGTTTTGGTCATAAATTTATTTTAACTCTTCTTCATTCCAATTTTCCTACGCAAAGTAAAATGAATGAGTAATCTACGGGGTTATCTCCATAACCATATCATGTTTTCTTAATACGTTTACCACCCAAATACGTTTACCACCCAAATGACCACCGTATATGATGAAACAATGGTATCATTTACAATCAAAATGTTGAACATTTATTAGATGTCAAACTCTCTTTTTTTCGAATAAGTTTGTGGCGTTTTTGGCAATAACTCCCAACCTATGCATGCTAATTACATTTCCTCTATTGTCACATGTCCTATTTGACATAGGAAAGCCGGCCACAACATTCTTACGGTGGTTCTGGGGCTGTTTTGCATTTTTGCCCCCTTAACGCCCTTTTTTGGTTAAGTTATAGGCGTTTTCGGCTAAAACTCTCAACCTACGTGCTAATGACATTCTGACTGTTATTACAGGTCCTATATGTCACGAGGAAGCTGTCTGTGACATCCATACGGTGGTCCTAGGGCTGTTTCGCTTTTTCGCACCCTTAACACCTTTTTTTCGGTTTAGTTTAAGGCATTTTCCGCTCTAACTCCCAACCTACACATGCTAATTACATTCTGTCAATTGTCACAAGTCTTATTTTTCACGGGGAAGGTTTCTGTGACATCTATAAGGTGGTTCGGGAGCTGTTTCGCATTTTCGCCCCCTTAACGCCCTTTTCGGTTAAGTTTATTGCGTTTTCGCTCTAACTCCCAACCTACGTGTGATAATTACATTCCTTCTATTTTCACATCTCCTATTTGTCATGGAGAAGTTGGCCGTGACATCCATACGGTGGTTCAGGGGCTGTTTCGCAGTGTCGCCCCCTTCACGCCTTTTTCGATTAAATTTAAGGCGTTTTCGGCTCTAACTCCCACTACACGTGCTAAACATTCCATATGTTGTCACAGGTTCTATTTGTCACAAGAAAGCTCGCTGTGACATCCCTACGGTGGTTCAGGGCCTGTTTCGCATTTTCACCTCCTTAATGCCCTTTTTCGGTTAAGTTTAATGCGTTTTTGGCTGTAACTCCCAACCTACACGTGCTAATTACATCCCGTCTGTTGTCACAAGTCCTATTTTTAACGGGAAAGATGGCCATGACATCTGTACGGTGGTTCAAGGACTGTTTCGTATTTTCGCCCCCTTAACGCCCTTTTTCAGTTAAGTTTAATGCATTTTCGGCTCTAACTCCCAACCTACGCGTGCTAATTACATTCTGTCTATTTTCATAGGTCATATTTGCCATGGTGAAGGTGGACGTGACATATGTACGAAGGTTCAAGGGTTGTTTCGCATTTTCGCCCCCTTAATGCCCTTTTTCGATTAAGTTTAATACGTTTTCGGCTCTAACTCCCAACCTACACATGCTAATTACATTCTGTCTATTGTCATAGGTCCTATTTTTCATGGGAAAGCTAGCTGTGACATTCATACGGTGGTTCGGGGGCTATTTCGTAGTTTTGCCCCTTCACATCCTTTTTCGACTAAGTTTAAGGCACGCTAATTAAGGTGTTTTGCCATAGGTCCTATGTGTGTTTTTTTTTTTTTTTTGGTTTATCATTTAACAGAATTCCATCGTTATGATAACATGGGAAATTTGCATCATTAAATAATCTATATGCTCCTCTCTTTTTTTTTACATAATTAATGATTTAGTTAACAAATTAACATCACATTTCTTTTCTTCTCTTATTTGTATAATGTCAAAACAACGCCAAATTCTGCAAAACAATATTGTCAATATGTATTTTTGTAGAACTTTTACTACCATGTGCGTGAAATTCTTCTTAACAAATAGAACGATTACCATTTGAACCTTGCAACAGAGTTTTGAGTCGTAAAACCACATTGTTTAGATGATTAAGTTGTTCTTGTTACGCCTCCCTTGCTTTTTTTCCTTCTTTTACTTGTTTCATCATTTTCTTTCTTTCCCTTATCATCTCTTCATGATCTCTATGGCGCTCTTCTTTCTCCTTCATCAACTCTTCGTGATCTTTTTCGAGTTCCTCATGAAGAACCTCCATCTCAGCTCTCATTGCCTCCATATATATGTCACAAGCCCATGTTGCACTATTATATGGCGAAAAGGGTCATGGGCCAATGCCAAATCCACACAAGTAATTCTTTTTCTGGCCAAGCATTTGCTGTGAGAGTTCCTCCTGTGTCAATGGCATCCCCGCTTCCATGGCTGCCACTTATAGATTCACAATCTCATCCTGTCATTACACAAAAAAGTAGACTATTCAACAAACACACAAGGAATAACATGCAATTTTGTGTCAATAGACTAATTAATATTAAATACAATTACACAAAGATTTTAATACTTACATGTAGCTCACCGCATTTGGGATGAATCCATTTGTTAGTCTTCTTCAACTTGTGTGATTTCACATAAAATTATGGAAAATCCAACTCTCCATTCTCGCCTACTTGTTAATTTCAAATAACAAAATTAATTCCTCAAAGTATTAACCATGACTTTTGGTTACATGAGTGATTCATATATTTTTCAAATGAACAATTTCTCACCATGTTCGACATTGCTATTGGAAACGATCAAGATCCACTTATATGATTGTATGGTAGCATACTCATATTTTCTTTACTGGCTTTTGATCGTTTCTAAAAAAATGTAAGGATTCAACAATTATTACATATCAAGGCATAATACAATTTTAAAGCAATGGAGTGGTTTATAAATGGTTCATACCAAATGAGATTCATCTTTCCAAGCCACATCAATCATATGTTTCCAATCGTCTAAGCAAACTCCTGTAGGCGGATGACTATAGGGGTCATCAACACCCTCTTCTTCAAGTTCAAGGAAGTATTGCTTTAGGTTGTACCTCAAATCCTTGTGCAAGAGATATGCCTTTCTATCAACGATCTCTTCTGTAAGTATAAATATGCAAAGTATTACATAAATTAATTGCAGCAATTACAAATATAAGTAATGAAGACATTTAGTTCAAGGTCGATAATTACTAGCATAACTTGTACAACAGTATCTTTAATACTCTGATCAATTTTGTTCCATGACTTCACGCCCTTGAGAGGGCACAATTGCCTAATTTGCAATCCCAACTCATTTGCTGCTGGGGTGTCGTTTCCTTCAGTCATTGCATTCAATAGGCGATTGACATAAACATGCAGTTTCTCCTTTTTTTTGCTAGCAATTTTTTTTGCACTCCTTTTCCTAGGGTAGGTCCGCGTACACGAGTTGACCCAGTTTTCCCTGGTAAAGAATGGGCAACAAGTCACACATTCAAATTGCAAATAGTGTCCCAAATATATAATTGACAATAATTTAGTACAATGGACTTACCTATGCCATGAGCCCGTGTCTCTTCCACAACTGTTTGTGTGTCATTCGGTGGCTACGTCTCATCGAAAAAGGTAAGCGGGGTGGCAATGTCATGTGCAAATGTTGTTGAGGCTAATGCATTGTTGCCACTTGCCGGTTTCTTACGCTGACCCGTCTTCATCCCAGGAACCATGCTGCTAGCCACACTATATTTGCTAACATGATATACATTAAGTAAAAACATCACACACATCATTGATATTTTCAGCAATATTGATTATTTACAGAAGCTAAATCATTCACAAAATTACCATGTAACACAATAGGAAAAAAAACTTCATCATGCTTGTCAAAGAAAGGTGTTGTATGTAAACCAATGGCAAGCATAAATTTCAAATGAAGAGGTTCATCAATTTAAGAGGTTCAACATTGCAAAAATATTACAACTACATCTCAAAAATGAAAAACATGAGGTCTCATCGCACTACATAAAAGATAAAGAACAAAAGCAGTCTCATCATTTTCCCCATTACATCAACAAAAGAAAGACAAAAAAACAAAATAAGAAGGACTACCAAGAACACACATTCAAATTTAGAACCCATACATCAAGACTCTATGTCCATATCTGTATCAAAATCATTTTCAAGCTCATCTTCTTTTTCATCGTCACCCTCCATTGTTGGCTCATCTTCCTCATCACAGATGAAGTCATCACCCATAACAACCTCGGGTTGTATACGGTTATCAGACTGCAAAACTTTTATTGGAATAATTTCAGTGTCAATATCATCTCAACGCCAAACCACATCGTCATCCATAGCCTCAGTTGGTATACCATTAATGCTTTCATCTTGTTGGAACACATCATCAAGTTCTGGCACATCCAGCTCTGGCATATCCCAAATTCTTCGATGTTTGAATCTTTCTACTACTCTCTAATTGGCTCATAACTTCGTATCATGAACGTACAAAACTTGTTGAACTTGACTTGGTAACACAAACAGGTCATCTTTATACCATCGACTTCTTACATCAATAGTAGTCAAATGTGGTTCGACTCGCAAAGTTCTGCTACTACCGATGTTATACCATTTACATTGGAATAAAACAACACGATGCCTAAATAAATATGTCATTTCCCAAACTTTGCAAATATAGCCTTAGAACTTTATCAATTGGCCTTCATGGTCCCCTTCCACTACCAATCCACTGTTTTGACTTTTATGACGGTTGTCCCGATCGAGAGTATGGAATCGGAAGCCATTACAAATACATCTCAAATATGTGTTCACTAAGCCATTAGGACCATTTGCTAATGCCCACATCTCATCGGTTGCTTCGGGTAACTTGTTGTTTCGTAATTGGTTCATCTACATTAAAAAAAATAATAATAATAAAATAAAAAATGTGTCATGTTAAAACTATACTATAAGGAATTTTAGCTTACGCGATCTTTGAACCATTTAGAAAATTCTTTGCATTGTCTCTTAGCAATGTCACATGCACTTCCATGTTGTTGTTGCGACAACATCTTGTGTTCCCTAATTAATACAATGTAATTCATAAGTAATTTGAAGAATGATTACTAAAAAAAAGCATATAGCTCACATATAGTACATCGAAATGTTCGAGTCGTACTTTAGATATTCTTCTACTTCTGAGTTGTTGTGTAGAACAAACCAATGAGCCATTTCGCTAGCGGATAGAGACACATCAATTGCTCTTGCGAGTAGACCAAACGAACGAACATTTTGAGTGAAAACCGCCAAGCCCAGGCCATTGTCACCCCCGTCATAGTTCCTTTCTTCTCAATTAAACACCGTTTCAACTCCATCCAAATACATTGAACAAATCGTCGTACACTCTTTGGAAATGTAAGCCTTCGTAATGGAACCTTCTGGTCGAGCTTTATTGCTAACAAATCCTTTCAAAAGTTCAAGCATCCTACATGGCAATATGATTTTAATGTCAATATTTACATGTTGTGCTATATTTAAATGAATATAAAAGGGGACTCGTGGTATTACCTTTCAATGGGATACATCCATCGATATTGCACAGGCCCTCCAAGCATAGCCTCATAAGGCAAATGAATTTCCAGGTGGACCATGACATCAAAAAACGGAGGAAGAAAAATCTTCTCAAACTTACAAAGTATAAGTACGATTTGTTCCTCTAATTTCTCAAAATCAGTCACCCTCAATGTCTTTGAGAACAACTGTTTGAAAAAGCTCCCAACTCAAAAAGTGTGGTCCCAATGTCCTTAGAAAGGTATCCATGCATCCAATTGAAAATAACCGTTGTAGAAGGACATGACAGTCATGACTTTTGAGGCCAGCTAATTTTCCACCATGAGCGGTGACACGGTTGGATATATTTGTTGCATAGCCATCAGGGTGCTTAATCGATTTCAAGAAATCACAAAAACCTTGTCTCTCTACCAAGGACAATGTGTACGATGCCGGAGGCTTCTCGAATGAGCCATCAGAATGCCTTTTCAAGTGTAACTCCTTTCATATTCGCATGTCCTCTAAATCCAAGCGTGTTTTATCCGTGTCCTTGTTCTTGCCATCTATGCTCAATAGTGTCCCAACTAGATTGTCACATATATTCTTTTCTATGTGCATGACATTAAGGTTGTGTCAAAGCTTCAGCATTTTCCAATAGGGTAGGTCGAACATAATGCTTCTTTTTGTCCAATTGGAAGTTGGATTTTCATTCCTTTGTCTTTTCCGGTTGTCTGGATGCTTTCCATACGGCTTGTATATCCTAGAATCAATTTGCTCCAGTATTTGTTCTCCCGATAACTCCACAGGTTTGGACCGATTCTCAATTTGACCGTTGAAGAACTTACTTCTTCGCTAATTATGGTTCTCAGATAAGTAGTAACGGGTACCCATATTGTGACAACCCTCACCTCTGATTAGCGTTAATTTATGTTTAAGCATGATAAGTAATTAATTGAGGTGAAATCCTAAATTGTTTGTGTGAGTGTGTGTTTAGAATGCATTTCTATCTGTTTGTTACTGAATGATTTGTTCATGTTTTAATTTTGAATTGCAAATTGAAAGCCTAATCGGCGACCGATTCAGAAATTGACTTGTGTTATATGCTAATTAGGATTTATAGAATTTATGGTAGGTTTAATTAAAATTCAATTTGGAATGATTAAATTAGAATTATTAATGTTAAATTAATTGAGCCTAGTTATTTATAAGTGTGCCATTGTGCGGATTTATACAATTGTTGCACACCTTATACATATTTTTGACTTGCCATTCCTCTCCTGAAGACCCAAACCGTGAGTGAGCAAGAGAGAGTAGGAGAAAATTGAATTCATCTAGAGTTTGGCTTGAAAAATTAGAGGAATTGAAGAGAATTGCACATTTGAGCTACCGTACTTGAAATTTAAGATTTAAGGTAGGAAATTCATTCTCTTGATTATGAATTTAAGTTGTTTCATGCATGATTCATGGAAAAATTGGTGATTAGACTCAAGAATTAGTTTAAAGTGTTGATTTGAGAGTCCATTCATACATGCATGATCATATCATAGAGTTTTGAAGTTGTTTTGCATGAAATTCTTTCATGCATGCCTAGATTATAGTTGTAATCTAGGAATTCATCATGTTTTGGGGATGAATGGCTCATTTGATCATGTGTTAGAAGCTTTGAATTCAAATAAACACATGCATGGCATAGTTACATCATGTTCTTGAATTTTGGGTTGAGTTTGTGTTCAATTGCCATACTTTTGGGCTTTGATGTTATGAAATGATCTTTAAAACATTTTGTATTATGAGTTTCTAAATATTTTCCAAAAAATTGGCCCAAAGGGATGAGTTTTGGCATGTTTGATTCTTGGTTTGAGCTTTAGGAGCAAATATGGAAAACCCAAATTTTGACTTCCACGCTCGAGCGAAGGATTCCACGCTCGAGCGACCATCTTTGTGTTCAGAACTCCGCTCGAGCGACGGAATGCTGGCTCGAGCATAAATTACAAGCTCTCAGGTTTTTGCGTGTGCAGACGCACGCTCGAACGACGAGACCTGCGCTCGAGCGAGGAACTGTGTCTTACGCTCGAGCGAGCATCGAGCGAACATCGAGCGAAGAATTTTAGCAACCAGCACTTTTCATGTTTTTGCAGAACGCTCGAGCGAGGGAGTCTATGCTCAAGCGACCTCTCTGTTTTGGTCGGCTTGCTCGAGCGGAGAAAGCCACGCTCGAGCGAGACCCCTGTTTTCAGCAAATTTTGAAAAGTGTTCTAATGTACATTTTTGCATCCTCATTCCATCCTAGGCATTCCTGGGCCATGTTTAACGCATCTTAATGAGGATAATGTTATAGAACCACACCGAGCCAAGATAGGGTCTAAGTTATTAATCTCGAGTGTGTGATTTAGTGTGTGTTCGTTATGCTACTGTTTAGGATTGACACCCGAGGACGCTAATTAGCCTACCTATAGCCCAGTAATCTGTGAGTAACAATGTTGTAAAGATATGTTCATTTATAATTATTTTCTGAACGATTGATTGTACTACTTTCTGAAGTGATATTGTCTACTGAATGAATGTTTGTCTTGTTTTATAAACTGTACTCATGGCATCCATAACAACTTACTGTTACTGTTACTGCTACGGTACTATTACTGTTACTGTTACTACTGCTGTACTGTTACTGTTACTGCTACTGTTACAGAGATTTCTGTTAGTTCCAATGTTTGGAACCAATACTGTTTACTGTTTCGATGACCATCAACTGACTGTTCGGTATATTAAGACTTACCGTACTATTCTGCTATTGGATGTACCACGTATGATTGCTATGATTTCTAAATGACTGATATGACATGAAATATGAGCCACTGATTGAATAACTGATCTACTGATGCAAATGATTGTTTTAACTACTGAAAGGACATCCATTCTGAACCCCTTTACACAGTTGTTATTCATTGGGCTTTAACTCACAGTTTATATATGTATGTAGGTGGCCAGGCACCGGACCGAAGCTAGAAGTGTCAAGTTAAGCTCATGTTTTGTCCAGCCAACCATTGTGCCTCACTTCGAAGTTCCGAGTCTGCCCGAGCCAAGGCTATTTTTGGGGTGTCTTAGATTCACCCTTTTGTCTATGTTACGTATCGAATGTTTAAGACTTGGTTGTACAGTTATGGTGCAGGGATTGGATCCCTAACCTACATATTATGTGTATCTAATGTGTATGTATATATATGGTCATGAATATGGATTAGTCCATGAAAGCTTTTTCCCATTCAGGTTTTTCACAGCTCGTTGGACACCTTGTTATTACTGTTTGGCTTCCGCCAGCCCCTTTTATACTGTACTACTGTTATTACTGTCATGTAGGCTTTCGGTAATCACGGATTACTGGTCGGTTACAATGCTAAACCCTTAGGGGCGAATTTGGGTCGTGACACATAAACCCTATCTTACTTCGCAAACTCTAAGATGATGCATCCACGTTACAATTAGGGCAAGCCAAGTAACCATTTGCAGTCCAACCAGATATGTTACCATACATAGGGAAGTCATTGATGGTCCACATGCCTACTGCATGCATTCTAAATATTTGATTGTTTGAGGCATTATATGTTTGCACACCATGCTCCCACAAATTCATTAACTCCTCTAGCAATGATTGCAAGTAAACATCGATGTCTCTTCCAGGTGTAGATGGACTGGGAATAAACAATGACATCATCATAAATGGCTCTTTCATACACTTCTATGGGAGAAGATTGTAAGGCATTAAAATTACGGGCCACATGCTGTATAATGTGTTCATATTTCCAAACAGATTGAAACCATCCATGGCAAGCCCTAATCTTAGATTTCGGGGCTCTATGAAAAACGTAGGCTGCTACCTATCAAAGTCCTTCCATACCTGACCATCGCTTGGATGCCTTAATATTCATTCCATCATTCACACGCTTCTCTTTGTGCCATCTCATATCTGCGGCTGTTTTTTTCGACATGTACAACCTCTTCAACCTCAATGTCAAAGGAAAGTACTTCAATATTTTGTGAGGAATTTTTTTACCACTCTTATCGTTCAACTTATATCTAGACTCCTTACACGTAAGGCAATTCTCCAATTTTGGGTTGTTCTTTTAAAATAAAATACTATCATTCTCACATGCATGAATGACCTCGTATCCCAAACCCAATTCACGTAAGATCTTTTTTGCTTCATAAAGGGTCCATGGAACAGTTTCATCACCCATTAGTAGAATGTCTTTGAAAACTTGCACAATCATATCGAAAGATTTGTTGCTCCATTTATTGTACACCTTAACGTGAAGCATCTTAATAACGAAGGACAACACCGAGAACTTTTCACACCCAAGGTAAACTTTGCGTCGAGCATCATCAAACAACCTAATGAACTTCAATAAATTTTCTCTCTCCTAGCTATCTTCTTCTTCGTCGATATGATCATCCATGAGGCCACTTATGTAAATCTCTTCTAACATAATAGGCAACTCGCCCAAATTATCATCATTGTCAAAGGAAGCAGCTCCATTTCTTTGACCATCATCGTTTGACCCACTCGGCTGATCATGACACATGGGAACATGTTCCCCGTATGATCATGACACATGGGAACATGTTCTCTCTCCTAGCTATCTTCTTCTTCGTCGATATGATCATCCATGAGGCCACTTATGTAAATCTCTTCTAACATAATAGGCAACTCGCCCAAATTATCATCATTGTCAAAGGAAGCAGCTCCATTTCTTTGACCATCATCGTTTGACCCACTCGGCTGATCATGACACATGGGAACATGTTCCCCGTACTGCACCCAAGTTTTATAAGAACACACGATTTCTCTTCGAATCAAGTGCAGCCATACAACATCTCGACTATGTTTTGTGCCATTCAAGCAATAAACACACGAACAACAAATGTCATCTTGTGGGCCTAAATTCTTCGTATCAAAGTCAATAAATGACTTAACACCTTGTTGATACTCTTTACTTTCAACCTATCTTTTATCATCATCTAACTCTTGTCCATCTTTTGAGCCCTACAAATCAAGCAAAGATTAACGTATGAATGGACACCAAATAAAAAAAAATACTCAACAATGGAATTGAGTATCTTTTATCATCATCTAACTGTTGTCCATCTTTTCAACCTATCTTTTAGTTTTCACTTATTTGCAACATATATTATAATTTGAAAACACATGCTTTAGAAATTCTATTCAAAAGTTAGGGTGAAACAACTAACTATTTAGACTATACAAGTAGAACATAAACAAGGAAGGCTAAAAAAGAATGAGAAATTTCACCAAACACAGCCATTGTAAGTAAAAAAAACAACCAAGCTATCATCAAAGGTTACGAACCCATGAACCCTAAGTCGCAATGGAGTAGCCTTACCATTGTGCCAAGGTCCATCTCAAGCTAGAGGGTACACTTTGATTAAAATGTTCTTTTGGCAGTGACTCTTAACCTTTCCCTTGAACAGGTTCGCAACTGCCCCATCTCTTTTCTATCAAAATCTATTTCTTTTCCTTAACTTTCTTCTTTGGAGATGGTTATTTAATAGAATGGTTGTTGATGAATTTAAGGATTTGTTTTACACTGCCTAACAACATAACCTTTTGGACTAGTCTACTGTGCATTAATATCTCACTAACCACTCCATAATTATAGTCATTCATTCCTTTTGGCCAAGTCATAGACGAAGTATGACAACACATGGTAGACAGCAGCAATTAACAAAAGGAATAAACATTTAGGGCCAATTTATTACTACTTTTCTTGAAAGACATCTTGACTTGAGAATCTCTAATAAAATTGCAAACAGGGGCCTTCAAAGTTTCTAAAAACATCATAACAGTTCCATTTTCCTTCTTTTTCTCAACAAAACTGGAGAATGAAGGCAAACAAAAATACACACATACATGTATATATATATATATATATATGAAATCTGGCCCAAACAAACTTAGTTACAAAGCATATAACTTAATTAAATGTTTCTTCAAGTAGATCCACTTAGCTGAACAACAATGACATAAATATAGGCTTGATATAGCTCAAGAGAACAATCAAATGAAAGAGATTGATATGAATAAGCGAACAGGTCAAATCAATTCGAACCTAATTTCACTCCTAGACATCTATTTGATACTAATTAGCAGAACACAGCGCAAAGAGAGAGCAGGTCCTATATTTCACAACATAATATCACAGATTGATGGATCTGAAACATGAATGGAAAGCAAATGACACAATTCACAAGTACAAAAACGCAATATAGAGCTCTAAGCTAGGGATCGAATCACAGAAAACCAAAATGAATGCCAAAGTTCTACACTTGGTTTAAAGTTTGTAATCCATCTGGGTTTCCCGTATTTGCTTCAGTATTTCTCACTATCTTGACTGAAAGTGGACTATACATTCTGTACAAGTTAATTACTGTTACAAACTAGTTTAGAATTAGAATACCCCAATCATGTCCCAAATTATTGCTCATGAGCTTGAATTTGGGATTTCTGTCTACAAATCAACACAAACCCTATACCAAGTGTGGGAAATCAACACAGCATGAACTCAAAATCAACACAAAATTAAATAACAAAAATCATATAAAACCCTAGGGTAAGTGTGAGAAATGGGGAAATAGAGGAAGAGAGAGAGAGAGAGAGAGAGAGAGAGAGAGAGAGACTGAGATGGACAGAGAGTGAGAGAAAGCTCCATCGACAGAGAGAGATAGAGACTGAGACTCACAGAGAGGGACAGAGACGGAGAGCAACAGAGCAAGAGAAACATACCTGTGATTAAGTGGCACTGGTGATTTGCAGGTGGCGTGGCGGTGGCGATGGGGATGTGCGACGGTGGTGAGCGCCAATGGCCAGCGACTGTGGTGAGCGGGGGTGAGGCTTGGTAGTGTCAACAGAGAGAGAAAATTGTTTGACACAATGTATATCGCGTGCGTGTGTGTGTGAGACAGACATATCGGGCGCCAAATTAATTGGTTTCCCTTTTTAAAAAAAAGTTCAACTTTTAGCGACTGTTTTGTATTTTTTTCGCCAAATAGTAATGAATAACAACAACCTATTCTACAGCCAAAAGATTATGTATTAGCGAGTAATATATTGGTAGCCAAAAGTATCATTTGGCTACTTTTTTTTTTCGTCGGCAAAAATTAAATATACACCGACTAAATTGTTTAGTCACCAAAAAGTGTAAAAAATGTCCACAATATTTGGCAACTAAACTATATTTTTGTCATCAAATAAGCTTATTCAGTGACTAAACCTAGTATTAGTGGCATAAAATATAGACTTTTGTTGACTAATTGTTTTTTAGTAGCCTATAAGTATATATCTAGTGACTTAATTTTTTTTTTAGTCGCCAAAAACAATATATCTCGACTAAATTAAAATGGTAGCTAAAATTTGAACCTTTGGCGACTATAAAAAAAATTAGTCACCAAAAAGACTATTTTTGGCCACTAAATTTGTTTTGGTCGCTAATTTTGGTCGCCAAATGTATAGTTTGTTGAAGTGTTTAGATTTCCTCAACTCAAGTTGTGGTGGAGGTTCTTGAGTTGGATGCTATTTTTCAATTTTGGGCTCAACTTCATTTGGAGTAACACCATCATCTATATCTTCAAGAGGTAGCTGCATATCTCCCCCATTTTCATCATTCACCGAAGATGAAGGAGATAGATCCATATGAATAAGATCACTAGTTTTTGGCTTCGATTGATCACCTTTGCCAAAGTCTTCAGTTGTTTGATCTTCAAGAAACACAACATTACGGCTCTAAATAACTTACTTGTCAACCAGATCCTAATATCTATGACCAAATTCATCAGGCCCATAGCTAAGAAAAATGCTTTGTCTTCACTTACTATCAAGTTTGGACCTCTCATCCTTTGGAATGTGAACAAAGGCTCGCCAACCAAACACTCGTAAATGCTCATAAGACACATATTTTCCGGTCCAAACTCTTTTGGGAACATCACCATTCAAAGGATAGGAATGAGACAAATCGATCACGTTAACTGCTGTCCTCATTGCCTCATCCCTAAATGATCTTGGCAATTTAGCATGTGAAAGCAAGCACTTGTTTTTTCCATAATGGTGTGGTTCATCCTTTCAGCAACATCATTTTGTTAAGGAATCTTTTTAACTATTTTTCGCTTTCTTTTGATGCCGAATACTTTGGCTATGACAATACTCATCAAATAGCCTAATATATTCACCACCATTGTCCATTCGAATGCACTTCAATTTCAACCTCATTTCTCTTTTAATCATGGCCTGAAAATGCTTAAACACATTTAGAACTTGATCTTTAGTTTTTAGTGCAAAAGCCCAAACTTTCCTTGAATAATTATCAATGAAAGTAACAAAATAAAGTGTACCACTATATGTTCTAACTTTCAAAAGACCACAAACATTTTCATGAATCAACTCCAAAACATTTTCCTTTCTAGAAGTCATATTTTTGTGAAAAGAAACTCTATGTTGTTTACCCGCCAAACAATAAACACAAGTTTTAAGATGCATACCTTTCAAACCGGGTAGAAGCACTTTTTTAGACAAAACTTGCAACCCCTTTCACTCATGTACCCAAGCTGCTTGTGCCACAAGTCGGTAGAAGTATCATCCTTAAGTGCATTGATAACACCTTTGCAAATTTTTTCTTGCATCAAATAAAGTGTGTGAGTCTTCTTGCACTTAGCCACCACCAAAGAACCATTTGTAATCTTCCATTTCCCATCGCCAAATTGGTTGTTGTAGCCTTCATCATCTAGTTTCCCGGTAAAGATCAAATTGAGGCGAATGTCGGGAACATGCCTCACATCTTTAAGCAACAACTTGTAGCCCAAATTTGTTTCCAAGAAAACATCACCATACCAACAATCTTGGACAAAAACCTTTATTACCCATTCTAACACAACCATAATCTCCTTTGGTGTAAGAAGCAAAGAAATCAACCTGAGAAGTCACATGAAAAGAAGCACCGGAACTAATCACCCAATTGCTCTCTTGGCCCACCCAATTGACACAATCATCTTCACAAACAACCATGAAATCACTATCAGAAGTAACCGCCGTTATGTCTTCTTGTTTGTTATCCACACTTTTGTCATACCTTTTCTCCTTGTTCTTGAGCTTTCGGCATTCCCACTTCACGTGCCTTTTCTCATGGCAATAATGACACTCAATGTCTTTCTTTGAAAAAGAACCATCTCTTGATTTGTTACGGCTTTGATCATGAGCATGAGGAGTCTTACTCCTTCCCTTTGTTTTGCTTTGGCCTTTCACAACAAATGCCTCCAAATGAGAAGAACCCGCTGATTTTCTTCTAGTTTCTTCATTTAACAAGCTACTAATGACTTGGCTCATTGTGACAACTCCATCGGGTGCCAAATTGCTAACCGTCACAACCAAAGTCTCCCAACTTTTGAGTAAGAAACTAAGTAGCATAAAAACCTGTAACTTATCATCAAAAGCAATTTTCATAAAAACAAGTTGGTTAACATTACTCTTCATTTCATTCAAATGTTCTGGAATGAGGTTACCCTCTTTATATTTTAAACTAGCTAACTTTCGGAAAAAAAAAACTTTATTTGTGGTTGATTTGCTATCATAAAGACCTTCTAATTTTTTTCATAAATCATGTGTCGAAGTTTCAATGGCATCATGATGAAACACACTGTCATCAATACATTGACGAATAATACCAACAACTTTCGATTAAGCCTCTTTTATTCATCATCTTTCATACCCTCGGGTTTGCCACTATCACCTTCAATAGGTCCATACAAATCTTTACAAAATAATAGGTCCTCCATTTTAATTTTCCAAGTTACCCAACTGCTTCCAGTGAAGCTACTCATACGACCTACATTTCATTCCATTGATTTACACAAATAAATAAATCCAAATAAATTGTATGCTCTGATACCAACTGTTAGGAAAAATAGATGATTTTCCACAAGTAAATCAATTGATGAAAATAAAAATAATGTAGAAAAATTAAATCAACAACGACACAAGAATTTTTACGTAGTTCCCTCAATGTGAGCTACGTCCACAAGACCGAAATTCCATTCCACTATCAACCTAGAGTTTTCAAACAATTACAAATGAGACACGAATGGTCTCATAAATCACCCTTAGGTGAATTCCAAATAATCACAAATAAACAAGAGGAAAGACCTCACCAAATAGATAAATAAATTATCTTCGAAGTAGGGTTGAAGATGACCACAAATCTGAATCAAAATAGTTTCCACTAACACTGTAGAGTACAACCAAAAATAATCCTTCGAAGTTGAACTCCACCGAATTGAATTCACCCAAAAGCACTCACACATCAACTTTGTATATTTACCGAATTGGATTCACAGCAAGCATTATCTCACTGAAATCTAAATCAATATTGGCAGCCTCCGAAAAATAAACAATACTAAAAGGATATTGTTGATTTTTGGGCTTTTTATCAAAATCCTAGCTGTTACTAAACAAATTTTTAAATATCCATTAGACCTACAAAAGTCAGATATAATATATAAAAATATATATTATAACCAATATCAAACCAAATTAAATATTTTTAATAAAGTAATTGGGCCTTATACTCCACTAAGGAGGTATACCGAACATCTTCCACATCCAAGAGCCTAATTTGTAAACCACCCAAACATTTCTAACCCTAACCAACTGTCGCACCATCATCGGCTTCCTCTTTTGTCATATCTGTCATCTCGTGATGACCCATCCTTACAGCCTCTACCGTTGTGATCTTCGCCATCACGATCGCACCTTTCATCACTGACAGCATCTGTAACGCCCCTATTTTCATGACCCTGATTAACATTAAACAATCTCACATTCATTCATTTATTAGACATCATCCTGTACATACATGCTTGATATAATAGAATACTCAACAACCAATAAGCTCTCATCATTACAAATAATTTCCCTTCCACTATTCTTCATTCATTAAAATATATGAGAATTTCCAAAAGATTCATATACATTAATACATTTAAGACATTCATATCCTAAATCTATAACATATGAACTTCTATTACAACAAAAGAAATAGCAAGCAAATGCCATACAGGCTTACATCATTCAAGGTTGAAACCTTATTACAAAAAGAGGGTTTCGACCAAAGACAATTTAGCTCAAAAGCTTTACCAATATCAATAACACAAAAAGAAGCCTTCATGCTCCAATTGCTCCAATCCTTCAACGAGGAGGAAGCATCTCATTTGTACTTGAAATTGTTTTTCCACTAAGGGATAAGCATGACGCCCAGTAGAGGTAACATTACAATAGTATATGGGATTACCATGTTTATGATCATGAATGCATATGATGCAATGCCATGTCATGAAGTTTTCCTTTCTCATAATGCAACAATGCAACTCTTTCAAATATGGAACAAGTTTCATATAATTCATAAACCAAATTATTAAATAATAAATAACATCCTAGAAATCCCGAAGCAATGTGCCTGCAAGTAGTCTATTTAGAACTACTAAAAATCTACATTTACTGGCTATTAACCAAAACGGCAATTAGGCACCTGACTCTGCGTGGGTTTCCAAACTTACATCGAGGACCTCAGGCCAAATTAAACAATTTGTAAACATTTCTACACATCCCGGATTTAACCAAGTTATTTACCAAGTTATTTACTTTAATAATTTAACAAAGTTCCAAACCATTTTTCAAAAGTTCCAAAGACAAATTCCTCAATATTTGTTCAACAATACAAATGAGGAAACATGTAATGCAAATGAGATGTATGAGTTCAAAATTCTCCATTTCCCTAGTTCCCAAGTATTTCTACAACAATCATGCAACCCTCCACCGGTTGCCCATAAAAATTATCTCTATCAAGTATTTCAAAATTTACAATACTAGAGCATACCTAAATCAAGTTCATCAATATAAATATCAACAAATTTCAAATGTTCATTTGTTACAAAATAGTTCCAACAAGCCAACAATAATCCATTTTCAAAGAGATCTTCCATCTCTATCACAAATTTTGATTTCCGAAACCAATTCTCAATATCCAAACAAAACCCCCCCAATTTTCCAATTCTAGGGTTTTCACAAAAGTTAGGGCTTTCTCAATTTTCACAAGTCAAAACTTTAAATCACGTCACCATTTTGTAAAAATGGAAGTACAACTTCAAGATTTCAAATAAAGAGAATAAGCCCTAGCTTTGATACCATATGATTATAACAAAACCCAACAAATTTCCAAAATCCGTAGCTACAAGATATCACATATCCATGGAAACACAAATATACTAGAATAATAGAAATATTTACCTCAAATAAAGAAGAGGAGAAGAAATCCCTAAAGTCAAAAGTTGTGAAACGAGACTTTGCTCCGATTAGAACGTGGCCCTTAACGAGCTTTATGCTTTATTCCAAAGGAGTAAGGTAAGGAGATGACTCAAGGTGAGTAGATCTGATGCTTTGTGTGAAAAAGCAAGAGTTTGAGAGAGAGAGAGAGAGAGAGAGAGAGAGAGAGAGTGTGTGTGTGTGTGTGTGTGTGTGTGTGTGTTTTGGTGTAAAGAGAGGGAAATAAGGGAGAAAAATAAAGAAAATTGAGAAAGAAAAAGTGTTTGGAGTTTATTTATAGCCGAAGGACTTAAGTGGGCATTTAGACCTAAAGTCAACTCAAATACAAGTAAAAAGATTCCAAAAAGAAAGGTCAAACGCAGTAGAAAAATTCTGTACTTTTTGTCGAGTATCGACACCTTTAGCAATGGTGTTGACACCAAAAACTAATGGTGTTTCAAGTGAATTTGTGTCAGGCATGTGTCGACACCTACAAGTCTTGGTGTCCACCCCAAAAAGTAGTGAAGAATTTCTATTTTCAAGATCAGCGGTGTTGACACCTAGAAGAGGTGGTGTCGACTCCAGCAAACAAAACAAAAGAGAAAGAAAATGAGAAGGTGGGTGTCGACCCAAGAAACTAAGTGTCAACACCTCTAATCAAAATTTTGAGGTTCCAAGACACTTTTTGACCAAAATCGAGCGGAAAAAAACAACCTAATCAAAGTCTAAATCAAATTTACAATCAACCAACACAATAATACACCACCCGAAAGATTCAAAAACAACTAAATAATGAAATAATAATAAAATAAAACACGTTCCATTAACTTAAATAGTACAAGTGTGACAGCATCATCGGCCTCACCCTGACACATTTTCTCTTCTTCTTCTTCGTCGTCTTGTCTCTCTCATTTTTTTCTTTTGCAATTCGCATCTGTCTCTCGCTCTCTCTCTATGCAACTTGAGAAAGAACGGCTTCGGCTAGGGAAGAAGAACGATGCAAACCCTAGATCTAGGATTTTTAGAGAAAAAAATAAGAAGAAGAAGAAAGTGATAGGATGAAAGGTTGCAACAGCAATAGCGGGGAGGTGGTGACATCAGTGGTGGAGGGAGGAAGAAGGTAGGAAAGGGTTTAGGAGTAAGGCTAACAGTAATGAGGCAAGTGGAGTGAGAAGGAGATTCGTTGGAGAATAAGAAAGAGGAGGAGAAGGTGGTGACGGAGACAGACTATGGCGGCAAACGACGGCCGCAATGGTGAAAATGGCAACAATGGCTAATTAGGGTTAGCGTTGCAATGCATGGTAAATTTTTATTTCACATTTTATTTTTAAAGTGAAATTTATGACTTAAATTTCAAGTTAGTTAGATATAGGTCACACTTATAATAAATGTGGTTCATAAATAGGGTCGGCCCTTAAGGCATGCAACCAAGGCAGTGGTCACCTGTAGGTAAACAAGTCTAGTTAACAGGACTGATTGGTAAGTGCCCCTAAAAATTAGGACTCCAAATATTTTAAAGCTTAGATAGTGCTTGGTTCATTGTAATGAAAATTGAATGGAATGATCGTTTTATTAATTTTCCATTATCATGTTTAGTTTACTAAAAAAATAAATAATATATTACAAATGGAATCATTATTCACCATTGTAGGTGCATGATCATTTCACGTAGAGAATATGGAATGAGCATTTCATTCAATTTCGCTTTAATTCTAGAGAATCAAACATAACATTGTTGTATCAATAGTTTAAAAAAATGAAGTTTTATCGAAACAATTAAAAAATAACCAAAATGATGAATAATTTAAAAGTAATGAGTGATTGTTTGTTAAATGCATTAATTGTTTATATAAATATTGTTGATTTTGTCTACTACAATGGCTTATGCAAAAATAAAAATTTTAAAGTTGAAATTAATTCAATATTATATTCACTCAATCATATCACAAGAAACATTGAATAAATTAGCTATCACAATGAAATTTGAATAAATTAATATGTCATCTATTGAAAAATATGTAGTACATAAGTTAGAGATTATTGTCACGACCCAAACCCGGCCCTATGGGTTTAGCACCGTAACCGGCCAGTAATCCGAGATTACCGAAGGCCTGCTTAACAGTAATATAGTAAAACAGAGTACAGGGCCTGGCGGAAGCCAATACAGTAAATAAATAGTGTCCATTGAGCTGTGACAGTCTGTATGCAAAAAGGCTTTTCATACATTTATACATAAACAGTACAGAACAGTATACACAATATTTACAATCATTCAGACTAGGGACTCGACCCTATATAACAGTACAGTAACACTCAGTCTATACAGAACAGTTAGACAGTATGAAGACAGGCGGGGGAAAACAAACAAAACACCCCTAAGCCATAGCATGGCAACACGGAACCTCGCAGTGAGGCACAAAGGCTGGCTTGACAAAACTGGAGTTACCCTGACGCTCCTAGCTCCGTTCTGGTGCCTGTACACCTACATATATATATGAGCAGTGAGCTAAAGCCCAGTGAATAACATAAAGCGTAAAGGGGTTTAGAATGAATGTCCTTACAGTAATAAAAACAGTTCAATTCAATCAGTATTTCAGTTGTTCAGTACAGTAAACAGTCATATGTGGTACATCCATTAGCATAACAGTAACAGTAGGTCTTAAAAGACCGAACAGTAATGATGGCCATCAGTCAGTAAACAGTAGTGGTTCCACGAGGGAACCGACAGAGAATTCTGTCGCAGTAACAGTAAACAGTAGGTACTAAGGATGCCACAGTACAGTTCAGAAATAAAGGACATACATTCATTCAGTAATACCAGTTCAGTAAACAGTTCAGTTCAGTATTCAAAAGATATCAGTTGAACATATCTTTACACAATTGTTACTCACAGAGTTCTGGGCTACAGTATGCTAGAGCGTGTCTCCCCAGTTGCCAACCCTACACAGTTCACAGGTTGAACACACACTAAGCTACACAGTTGGGACAAATCATAACTTAATCCCTAATGCCTCGGCGTGTCCTACATCTATATCCTCAACAAGATGCCTTAAACTAGGCCTAAGAATACCTAGAATGGGATGAGGATGCAAAGATGTACATTTAAAAGCATGTTCAGGATTTTCAGAAAAACAGAGTCCCGCTCGAGCGCAGGTTTCCCCGCTCGAGCGTACAGGCAAACAAAGGTACACGCTCGAGCGTAAACTTTCCCGCTCGAGCGTACTGTAAAAGTACTGGATGGGTGAAATCCCCGCTCGACGCCCGCTCGAGCTTGAGACATAACTCCGCTCGAGCGCCCAATCCTCCGCTCGAGCGGACTGTAAAACAGTGCAAGATGCTGGAAGCTCGATTTTTCCGCTCGAGCGGCACTTCCCCCGCTCGAGCGGACGACTGAAATCTGGAAATCCCAGATTCGAGCTCCAGGTTCAAAACCAAGCTCAAAAGCATCAAAACCAATCCTCTTGGGCCCATTTTCTGGAAAACATTTATAAACACATAGAATATCATGTTTCAAAGCTCAATTTTAAGAAATCAAAGCCCAAGGGTGTTTAATTCAAACTCAATTTAAACCATTTTTCAAGCACAAGATGAACATGCAAACATGCATGGATTCAAGCCATTTCAAAGCTTCGATTTGATGCTCTAAGGAGCCAATTCTTTTCAAAACATGATGAAATCATGGACTACACTCAAGACATGAACATGCATGTAACATTTTGCCATGAAAACAACTCAAAATCCAACAATACTACCATGCATGCAAAGATTGGGCTTCAATTCACCATTAATGAACCAATTCATGACTTAGCTCTACAATTGGACATGAACCATGCAAGAACTAGCTTAATGGCAACAATAAGAAGATGAGTTTCCTACCTTAGTCTTGTATTCAAAGTTTAGGAGCTCAAATTAGTAATCAACCTTCAATTCTTCAAGCAATTCTAGCCAATTCACCATGAAACAAGTTGAATTACTCTTTTCCTCTTACCCTCTCTCTCTAGTCGGCAATGGTAAGGGAAATGGCTGATGAATGTGTATGAAATGAGACTCAAATATGTTATATTGAGTGGGCCACTAAAGGTGGCAATTTGGTAATTAAGTCCAACTCTTTAATTAGCTTGTTTTAATCTAATTTAATCATACCTAATCAGTTTTCAGGTAAGTATACCATAAATTCACATTAATTATGTGGATCATAAAACATCAATCAATTTCTAATTCGGCCGCCGATAAGGCCTTCAATTAGCAGTTTAAACATATAAGCATGAACAGATATTCATACAGTCAAACAGATAGAATGCAATTTAATTAGCATATACTCAATCAATTCGGTTTCCAATTTCAGTCAGTCAGTTCAGTACTTTTACCAGTCCAATTATCAATCATAATCAATTCAATTTAACGGTAATCAATGGTTATCGGTAATCAATCAGTCATTAATCGGTAAACAGTACGAGGGTTGTTACAATTATGCAAATTCAATTAGTAATTTTACATTTAAAAATGCGAGAAGAATAATGTTTAAGTGATATTTTGATTTAATTTTTATTTCGTATTATAGTTTTAAATTCTTCTTAAAATTTTCTTTTCTTGAAAAATTGAAAACAATACCATATTTTGTTTTAATTGCAATACTACATCCACACAATTTCTTTTCTCCACAATCCTCTTAACGAGGTGGCAAGATAAAATGTATGTAAGGAGAGTTTAATGGGATATTTGAATATGGGTCAGCTTTTCAAATTTTGCTTGCCACATCATTTAGGGGGATTTGGAGAGAGAAATTGTGTAGATGAATCATTTTTCTTATTTTATCTTTTTCAGTTCTTAAAACAACAATATCAATTTTTTTTTTTAACATCTTTTTTACTTGTAATGATGTATTTTTATCTTAATCTATATAAGTAAATTTTAATTAATATTTATATATATATTCGCAAGCAAATTTTGTGTGAATATTAACAAATTAAAAAAATGTGCATACATATTATTTTACTAAATAAAATCCTATTTTTAAAATTCGCCTAGGACCCAACAGATTTCGGGACTGGCCCTGTTCATAAATTTACTTTTCTTAGTAATTTCTTTTAGTATATAATATTATTAATAATTATTGATACGTGTAGAATAGAGATTATATGGATACGGATTTATGTCACAATAAAATATTGGAAGGCCCTTGTGATTTAAAAATAAAATAAAATAAAATCATTAACAAGTATTTCAAACAAAAGAAAAGGTTTTGGGTGCTAGGAGAGTAATATGTGGTATTGTGTCACAGGCTGCCTTCTCAAGGCAAACTCCATGACCGAGTAGATGTTTGGTGACTTTTGGCGTTGGTATGCAGGATAAATTAGGTTGGATGAGATTATGAGTGCGGTCAAATTAAATAAAAATATTATTAGTATGGTAATATTATATTAGAAATATAAGATAAAATATGTGTGTTTGTGTATTAGTGTTGTGTTATTACGTAAAAATCTTTGTTATATAAAAATTAACTTTGTTATTTTTGTAATTTGGAGGCAAAATCATCTTTTCACACTTAATTCCGTGGAAAAGCTAATCCCACCATGTGAGTATTATAGTCCTATGTCCCATTATATTTTTGTCAAGCAAATATAAGTTAGCTTGTTTGGTTTGTACATGGAGTCGTCCATGAGAGTGGTATTAAGTTTCCAAGTCAATTGTTTGACACCCAATGTGGTCCTGAGATTGGCATCAATGTAGATGACAAATGTGATACGACTTGCATGAGATGTTCAATTGCAGCCAACACTTCCGGTGGGCCAAAGGCTATGTTACACGGACTCGGGCACGGATATTGGGTGCGGGTATGTATTTAAGAGTCGGATATTTCAAAATTAAAAATTAAAGATACGTAGATATGTATCCAAATTTAAATACGGGTACGGGGATACGTTAAATAAATTTTTAAAATATATATATATTTATTATATGAAGATGAGTTATATTATAAAAATAACAAATAAAAATTATTTTAGATATAAAATAAATTATATTATATATGATAAAATAAGTTATTTTTATTTTAGACATAAAAATTATATTATTTATGATATATTATATTATATAATTTTTTTAGATGAATAATATTAAATATTATTAAATTAATGTAATTAATACTATATATTATATATTAATGTAAATGTAATATGAATAATAATTTACAAAAATTATTATTATATATGATATTTTAAGAAATAATAATTAGATGTTTTATTATATATGGTAAAAATTATAATTCATAAATTATATTATATATGATCATTAAAACAGAGACAAAGAAAGAGAGAACAGATTGAGAGACGAAGAGAGAGAGAAGCAGAGACGAGACGAAGAGACAGAGAAGCAGAGACGAAGAGAGAGACGAAGACGATCGAGATCGAGATCGATAGTGAGGGAAGAGAGTGACAAAGATGATCGAAGCCCTAGACGAAGAAGATCGTGATCAATAGTGAGAGCCCTAATCGTGATCGATGATCAAAGCCAACAGCGACCAGGTTCTCTTTACCATTCTCCTCTTTCATTTCTTTGATGTCTGCAAAGAGCCGTGTCCAAGAGAGAAGAGGCGAATCCGACACAGATCCCACACCCGCACCCGTGTCGTGTCGTGTCGACACGGGTACTGCGCTCCAAAGTGCTGAGTCCTTGACCGAGTACATGTTTGGTGACTTTTGGCATTGGTATGCATGGTAAATTAGATTGGATGAGATTATGAGTGCGGTGAAATTAAATAAAAATATTATTAGTGTGGTAATATTATATTAGATATGTAAGATAAAATATGTGTGTTTGTGTATTAGTGTTGTGTTATTACGTAAAAATCTTTGTTATATAAAAATTAACTTTGTTGTTTTTGTAATTTGGAGGCAAAATCATCTTTCACACTTAATTCCGTGGGAAAGCTAATCCCACCATGTGAGTATTATAGTCCGATGTCCCATTGTATTTTTGTCAACCAAATATAAGTTAGCTTGTTTGGTTTGTCCATGTAGTCGTCCATGAGAGTGGTATTAAAGTTTCCAAGTCAATTGTTTGATACCCAGTGGTTCCGTTTGGTAGAGCTGTAGGAAAGTGATTACAACTCATAGCCTAACATCTTATAGCTTATACCTGTGAACATAAGCTGATTTTTTACTTATAAATTAAGGTTCTCCTCCCCCACTTAAAGAATAAGTTGATTTTTGACTTACAAAAAGTTATAAGCTGTATTGTTAAGCTGAACCAAACACATCAAAATAGCTTAAATTAAGCTAAAAACTGTAATAAGTTAAAAATAAATCCTACCAAACAGGACCAATGTGGTCCTAAGATTGGCATCAATGTGCATGACAAATGTGATACGACTTGCATGAGATGTTCAATTGCAGCCAACACTTCCGGTGGGCCAAAGGTTAAGGGATGATAGGCAGTTTGTGAGAGCCGCTAATTCGGGAATTATGTAATTCGTCTTTCTTCTTGGCTTCAGCTTCCATTGTATAAAAATAAAATTAAATTAAAAAAATTCCACCCAATTAGTACATATTTCGGGACAAAAAAAAACACTTTGGGTGGACATTATCATGCACGGTTTTGTCGCTAGATTTCTTGATGAGATGAATCTTAATAGGCAGAGTGTCATTCTTAAAAATAACTTGGCGCTTTAAAGTGACATTAATTATGACATTCCTAAATAATATATAAAAAAAAAAAAAGACTTCTTTTTTAGTAATTATTCTTACTTGACAAAACATTGGACGCTAAATGTTAAGACAAAATCTTTAATACTTGAATTATCATGAGTTTGGCAAGGCACAAACTTGGTGAAGTTTGTGCGTGTGAAACAAGTTAAAAATTAGAATAATGTTTGAAGGTCTAAAATTAGGGGCTCGAATTTGGCTCAAAACCCAAAACGATGTTGTTTTGGGTTTTGATTTTTTTTTTTTTCTTCCTTTTCTTTTCTTCCTTTTCTTCCTTTTCTTTCTTCTTCTTCGTTGAGTTGAACAGAGGCGAGAGAGAGAACACAGAGGCGAGAGCAAGAACACAGCTCGTCGTCGTCGCAGCTCGTCGGCCGATCTCACAGCTCGTCCCTCGTCGCTCGTCGGCATCGCAGCCCCGCCTCCACCTCTGCCTCCGCCCGTCGCCGCCTCCGCCTCCGCCTCCGCCCGATTTTGTTAGCCCCTCCAGTCGAGTTCTTCTCCTCCTCCTCCTCCTCCTCCTTCTTCTTCCCCCTAATTTCGAGCCAAATGCGAGTCCCTATATTCAGGCTCTGTAGCATTACTGTAAAAATTATTCCTTTACATAGCTAAATGAGTCGGCCAATTAAAATTCCTTTTGCCAAGGTGCGTAAATTTTCGGCGGATGAATTAAAAGTCGAACCATAAAGGTGTGATAGCACCTTACGTTACTAGGGGGTACTTTCAACTAATCATAAATACTTAAAATTTTATATTAATTTCTAAACACCCCACATAAATATCATGAATTAATTATTAAAACTAATCACAAAATAAAAAAGTACCACGTGGCTCTACCATTTTAGCACACAATTGTTTTTTTCAAGGATGCGTCATCATAGCTTTAAAATTTCAACTTACTAAGAGCATCCACAATGGAGCTACTAGTGTCAGTTGTTAAGTTTTAGCTACCAACATTTGTTGTTTGGTGTTGTAGTGGATCTGTTAACGTGTGTGTTAGTGGTGTGTGTTAGTGTCAGTTGTTAAGTTGTTTGTTATTTGCAGCGATCATTTTAGCTAGGGAGGGAGACCGTTTTTTTGGTCTTACCGGTTGGCCGGCCAGACATCCTGCCGGTTGACCGATCAACAGCAATTTTTTTTTTTTTTTTTGGGATTTTTTTTTTAGACTTGAAATTTAATTTTGGACTTGAAATTTTTTATTAAACTAAATTATTTACTTATTTTATTTATAATATACATATATATATATATATATAACACACATTAACACACCCCTTAACACATCCATTGCACCATCACTCACTCTCTAAAATTATCAAACTCTTAACACATTTTAACAAATATTTTTAAGCCTTACTTTTATTATTTTTTATATATAACACGCCTTAATATATTTTTTTAGACATTCCATTTTGTGGATGCCCTAACGCCTCCACTGCCACCATTAAAAAAAATGAGGAAAAAAAAATGAGGAAAAGGTTTTCTTCCATCTCATTGCATAGGAACTCTTATAACTGAATTGATATGGCAGCTTATGATTAGCTAATTGTTATATAATTCAAAACTCACTTATTCTTATTCACACATGCTTATTCACACATGAAACTTTTCATTGAAGTTAAATCTTTCTCCTGCAAAATTTGAGTTGTTTGGAATGTTTTAAATAAGTATATTTTTTTAATTTTTTAGGCTAAAAAATCAAAAATATATATATAATTGTTTAGAATGACTTTTTACAAAAAAATATATATTAAAAAATTATATAAATTAATGTATAGCTTTAAAATTTCAGCTTACTAACGCCTCCACTGCCACCATTAAAAAAAATAAGGAAGAGGTTTTCTTCTATCTCATTGTATAGGAACTCTTACAACTGAATTGATATAGCAGCTTATGATTAGCTAATTGTTATTGTGTGAGTATTTTTCTGATCACATTGTGTAACAAGCCCGCGGGGGACCTCGCTACAGCTCGGACTCGACTTTTCGTAGTCACGGTTCTAAGTCTGAACCAAAGAGTCCAAATCCGGCAAATCGTTTTGTGAAAAAAACTGATTTTTGAAAGAAGTGCCAAACATGGACTGCTTTGCCAGATACAGAGTCGCCACCTAAATATTTTATTTGGGAAATTTAGGAAACCCTGACTCGGTGCCAAAAGGCCACGTGTCCGTCATCACCAAAGTTGCCTCGGCTCGGGAACTTGGGTACGATTGGGGAAGGTCACTTCGTGAGCACCCCCGCTCGCCCGGTCATAGACCGGCCTCTACTAACCATGATATCAATTTTTGAAAACATTGTGTGCTCTTATTCCGGTTATTAGCCTAGGTTACTATGTGATGCGCACAGCATACAAGTATAGACCGGGTCGCCTGAATTGGAACAAAACATTTCGTGCTTGTTTTTGAAAATGGTTTGCTACCCGCAGGTAGGCTTGAAACGTTTGATGTTTTACTCCAATTCAGATAACACAGCCTCCACCCACAGGCATTCAGGCAGTTAAATCATGTAAGCACATAGCCTCATGGTAAGCATGCTATCATGGCATTCACTCACACGCATGCAAGGATGCTAAAGCATAAAGCTTACCGAGTACTCCAAGCCAAAAACAGAAACTACATTAGAAATCATGCATGATCCTAAGTATACAAAGATGCTTAATGCAACACATGCAAAATGCAACTATAGTAGGCTCGGCTATTCTAAGATGGCATATGAAATGCTACAACTAACATGTATTCAACTTTGAAATTGAAAGTACAATGCAGTTAGTATGATGCGCCGAGCCCGGTGCATGCAATACAGATGAATGAATGCAAACATGCTGTCATACTGTATGCTAATTTAAATATGCCCTAATCTAACCATCATAAGCGGATAAATAAAAGGGAGAAAGACGTGGGGTTGGAAGACATACATCACACTCACGCACACTTATTACAGTTGTGTCCTCACTCGGAGGATCCGAATAAATAATACAGTCCGAATATTACAGTCCCCAAAATAAAAGAATATTACAGTCCAAAATATTACAGAATTCTAATTAATTAATGAATTAACTAGAAAGCAAATAAACTGGCGTGCAAGCCAGGGACTGCCTTGCTTCTGATGGATGATGCATGCCCGGATTGTCTTGCGCGGAAATCCACCGGAATGCCCCAATTAGCCTCTGTTTACACCTGTTCTTGAAATGCGTGCCAAGTCCCAAAAGGTTGTTGATTCTTTGTTTTGCTGCAACAGAGGGCAGGAAAGGGGCACAGCAATGTATTTGCACATATATATGCATGTTTCGATCCTCGTGCCACCAATCACGCATACCGAGGCATGATGGCCGAGGAATCGAAATGCACCACTCAATATAGGATGAATGCACATGAAACTACAGCTAAAACCTAACTCCATCATGGATAATCCGGAGTGTCGGTGACTGGGGAATTGAGACACATTCCGTCATTCGGAGTACGAAATGTACCTCGTTTCCCGTGCCCAGGCTAACTCCTATTCCGGACATGATGCAATATGCATGATATGCATGAAATGCAACTAATATATAATCCTAACATACTCAATGCTATGAAAATGAGGTGCCTCGAAATATGTGCACGCGGGCACGCAAACCGAGGCGATGACAAATGTAATGAAAATGGGATACCTCGAAATGCGTGCACGCGGGCACGCAAACCGAGGCGATGACAAATGCGATGAAAATGAGATGCCTCGAAGTACGTGCACGCGGGCACGCAAACCGAGGCGATGACAGATACAATGAAAATGAGATGCCTCGAAATGCGTGCACACGGGCACGCAAACCGAGGCGATGGCAGATACAATGAAAATGAGATGTCTCGAAATGCGTGCACGCGGGCACGCAAACCGAGGCGATGCTAAAATGACATGGCAATGACAAATGGGCTTATACTAACATGAGTGAGCCTCAGCCACACTCACATCGGATGCCGGCGGATAAAAATGGAGTGCCTCGAAATGCGTGCACACGGGCACGCAAACCGAGGCAATGATGAAATGTGATGAAATATGGCCAAAATGATATGCAAGCATGCCAATGGAATTTCAGCAACGAAATATGGGGGAATACAGTCCCGAAATGAAGCGAAATGACATGAAATGCAAGGAAAAGTCCCGAAATGCAACATTAAGCACCCGAAATGGCCTATAGCCATGCCATACATGCACAATATGGACATGCAATGCAAAGACAGAAGCTAGACAGTCCCAAGAGATGAACTTTCACAGTTATGAACATGGCCAAACAGCAAGCATAGATAAGGGAAACATAGCATGCAAGAATAGGGGCCAAAAGAGGGGTAAAGAAGCAAGTGGTATAAGAAAAACCCAAACTGAAAAATTTCCTTCTACAACACTGAAGATGGACCAAAAATATGAACATTTACAGTATATGGCAGTCTCAAAATCAGTATACAAATATGCTAAAAATGTGATGTAAAATGAAGCTCAAAAGGTGCTAAAACATGAAGTATACAAAATAATCACCAAACAGAAAAAAAGTGTGAATGAAACATGAAGTATAGGCCAAAAAAAGGCTATTTTCAGTTCGGACCAAGGTCCAAAAAACAGAAGCAAAGAGGGCTATCAACTCATGCAAAAATGAGGCCAAATAAGGGATTGAACTACAAGTGACACATGGAGACACCAAACAAGGTTGAGCCCTTCTCCAATGTTGAAGAGGGGCTCAAAATAAGCCTAATATCAGTTTATAACATGCTCGAAAATAAATTGCTCATGGGTCAAAAATAGCATGCAAATCTATGACATACAAGATGGTCAATGAAGCAAGTGTATTATGGAGGGCTCAAACAGGGTTGAGCCCTTAATGAAAAGTGAAGATGAGCTCAAAAGATGGCCCTTTTCAGTTAGGGCCGGAGCTTGAAACAAAAAGGAAGTGAGGCTTAGAAATGGATCAAGAAAAAGGGTCAAAAGGGTAAAAGTGTTACTTACCCTTGAAGATTCAAACTTTTGTTGCTTCTTGGATGGATTTGCAGCTTCTTTAGCCTTCAAGAATCCTTCTTTGCTGCTGGAGATGAGGTGGTGGTGGTAGAGCTTGGTGGTGTAGAAGGAATGGAGCTTAGGGACTTAGAGTTTTTTGAAGAAATGAGAGGTATATCAATGGAGTTAGGTATGGAGCCTTGAAGATGAATTTTTCCAACCCTCAAGAAGAAGGCCCTCAGCTGGTTATAAGGTCAAGAAAGGGGGTGTAAAAGGGGGGTGCAAAGGAGAGCAAAACTCTCTCCCAAAATATCCCCCGGATACAGAAAATATCTGGGGGATATTGCCTCACAGCTGGAAGGGGCACAGTGAGGAGAGCACGGCCGGCCGCTCACTTTTGCTGAAGGTGGCCGGCCGGCCACACCCCCTAGCCGGCCGGCTAGGGGTCAAAAGGGTCAACCATCTTTTCTGGCCGGCCAGGTATTGGGGAGGTAGGCCTATGTGTGTACAACACAACCATGTAATTGAAATTCCAAGAAAGTGGGCCCAAGGGGTTCAACAATGGCTCGGAAAGAGGGGTTCAAAAGGGTCAAGTGACCTTAATGGCCGGCCATGAACTTTTAGGGGCCTCTCAGGTGTGTACATCACAGATATGTGGTTCAAAGTTCGAGAAAAAAGGTCCAAGGGGTTCAACATTAGCCCGGAAGAAAGGGGTCAAAAGGGTCAAGTGACCTTAATGGCCGGCCACCAACTTTTAGTGGCCTCCCAGATGTGTAGATCACAGATATGTGGTTCAAAGTTGGCAACACTACCCCTAGGGTGTTCAACATTAGCCCGGAAGTTGGAAAAACGGGCGCCGGGAGGCTCCGGAGGAGAGATAACTGGCTGCTGCAACAATTGCTGGCCTCCCACCCTTCAGTGACCTTCCCTGTGATAAAACAGAGGTACCTGCCAAAAATGAGCGAAAACCGTTGCAAAACGAATGTTCCGGAGCCAAAACACGCAGTTCGGGGTCCCGGAAATGGGCTGTTAAGCACCGAAAATTGCATCTGACCTCGAAGTGGGTTTCTCAGCCCCCAGTGTTCCTCAAAATGGATGAAATAGGATGTATGCCAAAAATCAGAGCAATAGGAGATGGTTAGGTGGTCCCGAACCGAGGCACACGGCCTGACGGCTCCGAAAACCGGGAACCGGACTCCGAAATGGGCAAAATGGCCTACGGCCACAAAATGTAGCCTACGGACATTAAGAGATGGTCTACAGGACCTCTCCCTCCCTTTAGGAAAAGAAACAGAGAAAACCGAGTCTGGTTCGCAAACCGAGACAAGGCACAGAAAAGGGTTCGGAAGCCCGGAGGCAGGGCTCGCAGCCGCGACTCTGAAACTTCTGAACAAGCACATTATGCAACATCACCAAGTGCTCCATCAGTGACGTCTGAGTCTTAAGGTCGGTCAAAAATGGGGTGTCTACAGTTGCCCCTCTTTGACAGAACTCGGAAGTCACAAGTGACGGGAGTGAATGTCAAAGCCCAGAGACGACCCATTTTTGACAAGGCCGAAGACTTAGACAAACATACGGGATAAACAGAGATGTGCCCGCAGGCATGCCCGCAGGCAGGGGCAAAATGAAAATGATATGCAAGCAGCTGATCATAACTTATGATCATGCAAGTGCAGCAAGCTGTAACTCGGTGTTTAGGGACGTATCCCAGAGGTGTAGGGACGTATCCCAAGATTTTAAGGACGAGGAGGAGAAACAAAGGGACGTATCCTGGCGTTTCAGAGTGGTGTGAGCATTGGGACTTATTCCGAACGCTTTTAACCGAAGAGGGAGAAACATAGGGACGTATCCCGGCGTTTCAGAGTGGTGTGAGCATTGGGACTTCTTCCGAACGCTTTTAACCGAAGAGAGAGAAACATAGGGACGTATCCCGGCGTTTCAGAGTGGTGTGAGCATTGGGACTTCTTCCGAACGCTTTTAACCGAAGAGGGAGAAACATAGGGACGTATCCCGGCGTTTCAGAGTGGTGTGAGCATTGGGACTTCTTCCGAACGCTTTTAACCGAAGAGGGAGAAACATAGGGACGTATCCCGGCGTTTCAGAATGGTGTGAGCATTGGGACTTCTTCCGAATGCTTTTAACCGAAAGGGAGAAACATAGGGACGTATCCCGGCGTTTCAGAGTGGTGTGAGCATTGGGACTTCTTCCGAATGCTTTTAACCGAAAGGGAGAAACATAGGGACGTATCCCGGCGTTTCAGAATGGTGTGAGCATTGGGACTTCTTCCGAATGCTTTTAACCGAAAGGGAGAAACATAGGGACGTATCCCGGCGTTTCAGAATGGTGTGAGCATTGGGACTTCTTCCGAACGCTTTTAACCGAAGAGGGAGAAACATAGGGACGTATCCCGGCGTTTCAGAGTGGTGTGAGCATTGGGACTTCTTCCGAATGCTTTTAACCGAAGAGGGTCTAACCCGTCGCACGCGCGAGGAGAAAGAAAGATAATTGCAAGTGAACTGGTGCATAAAAATGCAAGTAATTGAGCATAACAATGCGAGATAGATGTGCATAATCAATGTAATGGATATAATAATGCTAGTGAAGTGGGTGCTTAATAATGCAACAATGAGCATAACAATGCTAGATGAATGTGCATAACAATGCAACAAATGAGCATAACAATGCTAGATAAATGTGCATAACAATGCAACAAATGAGCATAACAATGCTAGATAAATATGCATAACAATGCAGCAAATGAGCATAACAATGCTAGATAAATATGCATAACAATGCAACAAATGAGCATAACAATGCAGGTGGAGTGTACGTGACAACGCATATTTGAAACAAAATACCGAACAAGGGAATACTAGCCTTAAGTAGACCAATTTCCAAACGCAACCTCCGATTTACCTCTCGGAGGGGTCACGATACATTCCAAAAAGGATACACCTCGTACATGCCGACTGACGATGAGCTACACATCGAAGACATGAGTTTGAAAATCCCGCAGAAACATTTTGAGCTGAAAAGAGTAGGTCCTTCTTGCGCTTTCTTGACTGTACTTCCAAACCGCAGTTACTACCTTTCCTTTCTGGCTATGTTCACAACTTTCCCTATTCTCCAACGGGGTGACAGACTAGGTTGGTTCAGTATCCAGAATTGAGGTGCATACATGCTATCTCAACCTATGGGGCTTCCATATAGACTTCAAGCCGAGGACACGCCTCTGGGTATTTAAACCATACTTTAGTCTCGGAAATCCCGAACCTTTGCGTCCTAGGCATCAGCCACTCGAACTCTAGTTTCCACCGTCGCAGTTGGTCTCCTAGGAACTCATTGCGAACACAGCCAAGATGCCTCTGGCGGGGAATGGTACTCAGGGAGAGCACTTCTGATTACCATTTTGGCTTGAAGCAGACTCGATCTTGAGCTTGAGGTAGAGGCACATTCATACTTCGGAGTTTTGGCAAGACTTGAAGAGGTACACACGGAATGTAGTCTTGGAACTTACTGAAGTTGAAACAAACTCAGATGCTCGACATTTCCTCTTTTGCTTTTGCTTTGTAGTCTGGAACCCATATGGCTTCAGATGGGTCCTAGTTTTGCTGTTCTCGCATGACCTGGGTTGAACCCTGAGGTTTTATGAAAGAACGAATCTTGTTTTTGCACAGATGTGGAGAACGGCACGATGTTCGGAGCGCAAAACGATTTTGTTCTTGAAATTCAGAGATGAGCTTTCGGCCAAGTATTGAGCCTATGACTGAATGCAGCAAAACAACTCAACAAGGAAATAAAAGGCACACAACCTAGACACATCGAGTAACACTCGAAACGACTCAAAACAAGAATCGAGATAAAACAAAAAGACACGACACTCAGACGCGCACAGGGAGCCTGTTTCACCGGGTAGTGTTCCCCACCCTCTCTCATTTGTGATCCTCGCATCACTCGGCCCTCAAGCTCTATTTTTCTGAAAAAGCCCTTTTCTCACTTTTTCTCTCATCACACATCTCTCTATTCTTCAATCTCTCATTTTTCATCCCTCCCCTGGGTGGTTGATGGATGAACAGGAAGTTGCGGGCTCATGCCCAACATAATCAGCTCGCGGCTATTTCCTTCGGTGACCTCTGTCGATGCGTCGGATGAGGGAATGGAGCATCTCGATCCATTCCAATTCGTGCTTTGCACTCGGCTTGATACCTCGCTGCTTGGAGGATGAAGGAACTTTCAGCCATTCGTTGTTAACTTCGGTTATCCCCTTTTTTGGCGGGTAGAGTGGCCTTTCTGGCAAGTATGTTGACAATGGGGAAAAGACAGGAAGCCTGACTCAACTGTGCCCATAGTTCATCATTTTGACCATTTTTTAGTTTTAGTTTTCTCCTAAAAAAAAAAAAAAATTTTGACCAAAATGAGAGTTAGATCAACATACTTGTTCAATTTTCTGATTTAAAATCATGCAAGTTAGGCAGTGAGCACTGAGAGTTTTCCTTTTTTGGGTCCAAGAAATGGTCCAGTTTTGAAAATGGAATACTTTTCGAGAAGATTAGTCAACCTTAGTAAAAATTCTCAAAAACTATTTTTGCAAACGACCACTGCTCAACGAGCACGGAACCTACTCTCGAGATGCACAACCTCGGATTCGAAGGAAGATTGCCCCTTGCTTGAGGGGAACTGCATGGCAACGGAAAGTTGCCCCTTGTTTGAAATGACACTGCGGCGTTCTGAATGGCAACGGAAAGTCGCCCCTTGTTTGGATAGCACCGCAGCACATTGAATGGCAACGGAAAGTTGCCTCTTGTTTGGATGACACCGCGGTGCATTGAATGGCAAAGGAAAGTTGCCCCTTGTCTGAACGGCACCGTAGTGTATTGTAGTCAGTCCTCAGAGCGATGATTGCAATCGAACTCTCGGATACAGAGAAGACAAAGATTATCAGAACCATTACATGGACATGATCGAATTTGAAGTGTTTTAGGGCTGGACTTCATAATGAAGTTGCCTACGTATCCCAAACATGGGAATCAAGCCTTACGTAGTTCGGGGTTAAGGTACGCTCGGGTATTAACCTCTCCTTTTTAGGCTCTAACTTTTGCCAAGGCGCCCGTCGCGGGTTTTCGACCTTGCGAGCTTTGTTCTTCTTTTCTTTTCAATTCTTTTCATTTCTTTTCCTTTTTTGATTTTCTTTTTCTTGTTCTTTTCTTTGCATCTTTCTTTTTTGCTCTCTTTTTTTTTTTTTTTTGCATTTTTTTTTTTGCTTCTTTTTTGTATTTTTCTCTTGCTCTAACTTTTGCCTGGGTCGCCCTTTCGGGTTTTCGGCCCAGCGAGCCTCTCAAGGGTAAAAGTGTAGCTAGTCCATGTCAAATGGTTTTGAGATCCTGGAGTCATCTGAACCCAGGAGAATGGCTGCTGTTTTGCTTTGTAAGCTTCCTCTGATGACATCTGATCTTCTTGATCTGACTTTCTTGCCTCTTGTTCGAAGGCTGCTTTGAAATCTGGCCACACAGGTCTCACGTCGTAGTTGACCGTTGAACCTTCTGAATTTAAGTTCAAGGTTTGGAAGCGAAGGGGTTGAGTCTCGAGGCCGAGAGCGATCCTAGGCTGCACAATCCCAAAAGTGATTCTACACAGGTCTTCGCGGGACCGCGCAAAACATTTTGTTTTTTGAAAATTTTTAAGAAAGCGACAAATCGCTCGCGCTGAAGACGGTGTGGGACCAATTTGGATCAAGCCAGGATCCTTCCCAGTACTCACGCTAACAAGCATGATTTTATTCATTAAGGACTTAGCACGCCTTTCTTTCTCTCAATTTGATCAAAGTTTTGCAAATCCCGAGGACTTCCTTCCTCTTCGTTTTCACCGCAGTGTTCAAAATTTTTTTTGAAAAACTCAGGTCATTACAATGACTTCAAGGCAAGAGAGAGCAGGTGGAATGTACTGCCGTTTCATTCAAATCCCGGCACAACTAGCACATGGCAGAAGCAAATGTGAGAGTGTGGAAATCACTGCTGTTTCATTCAAAAAAAAACTGTTGGCACAACTGGCTCCCTGGCAGAAACAGACTCAAAACAAAACGAAAAGACAAACACAAAACAAAATGGTGATGCCCGAGGTAACACCCCTGGGATCACCCGACTCCTATACAACAGGACTGACTCGATATGATAAGACAGACCCGACACAAAAGAAAAGATTGACTCTATACAGGACAACAAGACTAACTCACTACCCAAGTCAAAAAGCACAAAAACTGGTATTTGCATATTGCTCAGAACAGTGCATGCCATTCCCACGTCTGAAGTAAATTGAGCGCTGCCCGCAGGTGGTTCATCCCTTGATCACATTATCCCCCATAAGTTCACTGATCAAGTGCCGATAGACTTTGTAGGACCTGGTGCGGGGATGACCCCGTTGTCGATCAGATCTTGTATTTCGTGGCGGAGACGAAAGCACGTGTCAGTGTCATGGCCAGCTCGCTGATGGAAGGCACAGTAGTCGGCTGGGTTGTGCGAGAGAGGGAGGTCCTTTGGTAATGGTTGCGGCTTCAGGGGCTTCAAATCCCCCTCTCTAATCAAGATCCTAAAGGCCGCTGATAGAGACATATATAATGGTGCGAACACCCTCTGGCCTCGAGGTGGGTATTTTGAGGTTTGTGGATTTTTGCTGGACGCGCCAGCAGGGGGATTAGCAGGTGCTGGCCTAGTTTGCTGATCTTTTCCAAGTGCAGGATTATAGTCGAAAGGAACGTTTCTGATACAACGACCCTTCTCCCGGCTTGCCCCTTGATTCAAACTGCCCCCAACTTGAGTGGCGAAAATGTCGTCCACAGTTTTTGCAAAGACTGCGAACACTTGCTCTTTGTTCAGTCCCTCGGCTTTCAAAGCCTCAACAGCCAACAGAAGATGTTTATGAGGATCCATGTCCACCCCTACCTCGTTCCTTCCACTCGCCTCCACTTTGCCAAGGGATTGGCTTTCCTCAAATGCTGCCCGTCCCAACATCGGGGAGTCTTTTGACATGAAGTTCCCGGTATGTGGTGTGGTCGATGATGGAGCCGACGTCCCGGAGGCCAAACCTATCACAGTTCTCTGAAGATCTTCCGAACCTTGTGCCATCACGGGTCTGCTGATGATGTGACTGGTGACTGTCGGATCAGATGAACAAAATGAACCCTAACTGGCCCTCCTTTGCCTTACCTCAGCGAAAGAACACTGATTTGCCCTTGAACTGAATTTCCGACCTGACAAAGTCTATCGACACGGATCCAATGTACCCGGGGGATATCGGAGCCTTCTGAAGCTATAGTTCCAAGACTACCCTAGCAAAAGGGAAAACAGACAGCATCTCAGCCTGATTCCATCTGAACAGATACGGGCATAGTTGAATGAGTGTGCCCTCTACTGAATTCTGCCCCAAAATTCGGCTTCAAAATCTGAGTCTGATACCCGCAGGTAAAGCTGACTCCCAAATACTGATAGTAATGCCCGCAGGCCTGATGCCAAAATTCGCAAACTGGTGCCCGCAGGCCTGATACCCAAACTCATACACTGATACATGCATTCCTGTAGAGACGCACTCTAAAGCACATAACAGATAAGTGAGAGCCAAAAACACCCCTATGAAGGGGTAGGGTTTCCCTGTCCTATTTTGTCAGGAGTTAGGGTTTCACTACGCACGCAGCGGTTTCAAACAACCTATAAACGGGTAAGCAACCTGTCCTAGTTTGGAATGGTCACTATGGATCCGAATATGCACTAGGTCGAATGGTCAAAGAGGGTGCCCCGGTAAAACCGGGGTTTGTGTTCCCATACTGGCAGAGCCCACAACCGGTCAGCCTTATGGTCATGCCTTGACAAGACAAGCCTCCGGCAAACCGTTCAGGAATAGCAGATGGCAAACACTGTGTCCTAGGCGCACCAATGCAAATGCAATGCAAAGAAACACACAAGTGTAGTCAAAAACAGATATCATGAGTTCGAGTCAAGCTCTCTAAATCCCCAGCAGAGTCGCCAGAAACTGTAACAAGCCCGCGGGGGACCTCGCTACAGCTCGGACTCGACTTTTCGTAGTCACGGTTCTAAGTCTGAACCAAAGAGTCCAAATCCGGCAAATCGTTTTGTGAAAAAAACTGATTTTTGAAAGAAGTGCCAAACATGGACTGCTTTGCCAGATACAGAGTCGCCACCTAAATATTTTATTTGGGAAATTTAGGAAACCCTGACTCGGTGCCAAAAGGCCACGTGTCCGTCATCACCAAAGTTGCCTCGGCTCGGGAACTTGGGTACGATTGGGGAAGGTCACTTCGTGAGCACCCCCGCTCGCCCGGTCATAGACCGGCCTCTACTAACCATGATATCAATTTTTGAAAACATTGTGTGCTCTTATTCCGGTTATTAGCCTAGGTTACTATGTGATGCGCACAGCATACAAGTATAGACCGGGTCGCCTGAATTGGAACAAAACATTTCGTGCTTGTTTTTGAAAATGGTTTGCTACCCGCAGGTAGGCTTGAAACGTTTGATGTTTTACTCCAATTCAGATAACACAGCCTCCACCCACAGGCATTCAGGCAGTTAAATCATGTAAGCACATAGCCTCATGGTAAGCATGCTATCATGGCATTCACTCACACGCATGCAAGGATGCTAAAGCATAAAGCTTACCGAGTACTCCAAGCCAAAAACAGAAACTACATTAGAAATCATGCATGATCCTAAGTATACAAAGATGCTTAATGCAACACATGCAAAATGCAACTATAGTAGGCTCGGCTATTCTAAGATGGCATATGAAATGCTACAACTAACATGTATTCAACTTTGAAATTGAAAGTACAATGCAGTTAGTATGATGCGCCGAGCCCGGTGCATGCAATACAGATGAATGAATGCAAACATGCTGTCATACTGTATGCTAATTTAAATATGCCCTAATCTAACCATCATAAGCGGATAAATAAAAGGGAGAAAGACGTGGGGTTGGAAGACATACATCACACTCACGCACACTTATTACAGTTGTGTCCTCACTCGGAGGATCCGAATAAATAATACAGTCCGAATATTACAGTCCCCAAAATAAAAGAATATTACAGTCCAAAATATTACAGAATTCTAATTAATTAATGAATTAACTAGAAAGCAAATAAACTGGCGTGCAAGCCAGGGACTGCCTTGCTTCTGATGGATGATGCATGCCCGGATTGTCTTGCGCGGAAATCCACCGGAATGCCCCAATTAGCCTCTGTTTACACCTGTTCTTGAAATGCGTGCCAAGTCCCAAAAGGTTGTTGATTCTTTGTTTTGCTGCAACAGAGGGCAGGAAAGGGGCACAGCAATGTATTTGCACATATATATGCATGTTTCGATCCTCGTGCCACCAATCACGCATACCGAGGCATGATGGCCGAGGAATCGAAATGCACCACTCAATATAGGATGAATGCACATGAAACTACAGCTAAAACCTAACTCCATCATGGATAATCCGGAGTGTCGGTGACTGGGGAATTGAGACACATTCCGTCATTCGGAGTACGAAATGTACCTCGTTTCCCGTGCCCAGGCTAACTCCTATTCCGGACATGATGCAATATGCATGATATGCATGAAATGCAACTAATATATAATCCTAACATACTCAATGCTATGAAAATGAGGTGCCTCGAAATATGTGCACGCGGGCACGCAAACCGAGGCGATGACAAATGTAATGAAAATGGGATACCTCGAAATGCGTGCACGCGGGCACGCAAACCGAGGCGATGACAAATGCGATGAAAATGAGATGCCTCGAAGTACGTGCACGCGGGCACGCAAACCGAGGCGATGACAGATACAATGAAAATGAGATGCCTCGAAATGCGTGCACACGGGCACGCAAACCGAGGCGATGGCAGATACAATGAAAATGAGATGTCTCGAAATGCGTGCACGCGGGCACGCAAACCGAGGCGATGCTAAAATGACATGGCAATGACAAATGGGCTTATACTAACATGAGTGAGCCTCAGCCACACTCACATCGGATGCCGGCGGATAAAAATGGAGTGCCTCGAAATGCGTGCACACGGGCACGCAAACCGAGGCAATGATGAAATGTGATGAAATATGGCCAAAATGATATGCAAGCATGCCAATGGAATTTCAGCAACGAAATATGGGGGAATACAGTCCCGAAATGAAGCGAAATGACATGAAATGCAAGGAAAAGTCCCGAAATGCAACATTAAGCACCCGAAATGGCCTATAGCCATGCCATACATGCACAATATGGACATGCAATGCAAAGACAGAAGCTAGACAGTCCCAAGAGATGAACTTTCACAGTTATGAACATGGCCAAACAGCAAGCATAGATAAGGGAAACATAGCATGCAAGAATAGGGGCCAAAAGAGGGGTAAAGAAGCAAGTGGTATAAGAAAAACCCAAACTGAAAAATTTCCTTCTACAACACTGAAGATGGACCAAAAATATGAACATTTACAGTATATGGCAGTCTCAAAATCAGTATACAAATATGCTAAAAATGTGATGTAAAATGAAGCTCAAAAGGTGCTAAAACATGAAGTATACAAAATAATCACCAAACAGAAAAAAAGTGTGAATGAAACATGAAGTATAGGCCAAAAAAAGGCTATTTTCAGTTCGGACCAAGGTCCAAAAAACAGAAGCAAAGAGGGCTATCAACTCATGCAAAAATGAGGCCAAATAAGGGATTGAACTACAAGTGACACATGGAGACACCAAACAAGGTTGAGCCCTTCTCCAATGTTGAAGAGGGGCTCAAAATAAGCCTAATATCAGTTTATAACATGCTCGAAAATAAATTGCTCATGGGTCAAAAATAGCATGCAAATCTATGACATACAAGATGGTCAATGAAGCAAGTGTATTATGGAGGGCTCAAACAGGGTTGAGCCCTTAATGAAAAGTGAAGATGAGCTCAAAAGATGGCCCTTTTCAGTTAGGGCCGGAGCTTGAAACAAAAAGGAAGTGAGGCTTAGAAATGGATCAAGAAAAAGGGTCAAAAGGGTAAAAGTGTTACTTACCCTTGAAGATTCAAACTTTTGTTGCTTCTTGGATGGATTTGCAGCTTCTTTAGCCTTCAAGAATCCTTCTTTGCTGCTGGAGATGAGGTGGTGGTGGTAGAGCTTGGTGGTGTAGAAGGAATGGAGCTTAGGGACTTAGAGTTTTTTGAAGAAATGAGAGGTATATCAATGGAGTTAGGTATGGAGCCTTGAAGATGAATTTTTCCAACCCTCAAGAAGAAGGCCCTCAGCTGGTTATAAGGTCAAGAAAGGGGGTGTAAAAGGGGGGTGCAAAGGAGAGCAAAACTCTCTCCCAAAATATCCCCCGGATACAGAAAATATCTGGGGGATATTGCCTCACAGCTGGAAGGGGCACAGTGAGGAGAGCACGGCCGGCCGCTCACTTTTGCTGAAGGTGGCCGGCCGGCCACACCCCCTAGCCGGCCGGCTAGGGGTCAAAAGGGTCAACCATCTTTTCTGGCCGGCCAGGTATTGGGGAGGTAGGCCTATGTGTGTACAACACAACCATGTAATTGAAATTCCAAGAAAGTGGGCCCAAGGGGTTCAACAATGGCTCGGAAAGAGGGGTTCAAAAGGGTCAAGTGACCTTAATGGCCGGCCATGAACTTTTAGGGGCCTCTCAGGTGTGTACATCACAGATATGTGGTTCAAAGTTCGAGAAAAAAGGTCCAAGGGGTTCAACATTAGCCCGGAAGAAAGGGGTCAAAAGGGTCAAGTGACCTTAATGGCCGGCCACCAACTTTTAGTGGCCTCCCAGATGTGTAGATCACAGATATGTGGTTCAAAGTTGGCAACACTACCCCTAGGGTGTTCAACATTAGCCCGGAAGTTGGAAAAACGGGCGCCGGGAGGCTCCGGAGGAGAGATAACTGGCTGCTGCAACAATTGCTGGCCTCCCACCCTTCAGTGACCTTCCCTGTGATAAAACAGAGGTACCTGCCAAAAATGAGCGAAAACCGTTGCAAAACGAATGTTCCGGAGCCAAAACACGCAGTTCGGGGTCCCGGAAATGGGCTGTTAAGCACCGAAAATTGCATCTGACCTCGAAGTGGGTTTCTCAGCCCCCAGTGTTCCTCAAAATGGATGAAATAGGATGTATGCCAAAAATCAGAGCAATAGGAGATGGTTAGGTGGTCCCGAACCGAGGCACACGGCCTGACGGCTCCGAAAACCGGGAACCGGACTCCGAAATGGGCAAAATGGCCTACGGCCACAAAATGTAGCCTACGGACATTAAGAGATGGTCTACAGGACCTCTCCCTCCCTTTAGGAAAAGAAACAGAGAAAACCGAGTCTGGTTCGCAAACCGAGACAAGGCACAGAAAAGGGTTCGGAAGCCCGGAGGCAGGGCTCGCAGCCGCGACTCTGAAACTTCTGAACAAGCACATTATGCAACATCACCAAGTGCTCCATCAGTGACGTCTGAGTCTTAAGGTCGGTCAAAAATGGGGTGTCTACACATTGCCCGTTTAGTAATCAGTTAGAGAGTACTGGCAGAATAGATGGCTTCTGTAACCTGTAACAGAAAGAAAAGGCACCGGCGGTGGCTCTTTCACCTAGGGGCACTCCGACGATCAAGTCAGTATATCTCTCAAAAATAATCAAGTGCTAAACTCACTACTTAAAGCATAAATTGCATACCTTAGACCCACGGGGATGCCTCTCTTTTATAGTTTACTTAATCCTAGTCCCAATAGAAGCCTGACTTCTATGGATTCCAACTCAATACTTACTTTGGACTCTTCAAGAGATAAAGATAAACTCCCTAAGAGCTTTATCCTCATCTTGACTAAGTCTCCTCTTCATTCTAAGACTCTTGTCCTTTATCCGTTTATCTCATACTCCGATATCTTCGGAGATAACCTCGGCCTTGCCGAGATCACCTCGGCGTAATGATCAGGACACGTGGCACCTCGGCTGACACATCGGCGTCACCTTGCCACGTGTTGGTACTCAGAAATATATCCCCACAGTTATATAATTCAAAACTCACTTATTCTTGTTCACACGTGAAACTTTTCGCTGAAGTTAAATCTTTCTCCTGCAAAATTAGGGTTGTTTGAAATGTTCTAAATAAGTGTATTTTTTTACTTTTAGATTAAAAAGTTGAGAAAAAAAATATAATTATTTGGGATAACATTTTCACTTTTTACAAAAAAAATATATATTAAAAAATTATATAAATTAGTGTATAGGAGAAGATTGGGATAGAATAGGCAGTACGGTGGGATGTCCTAAAGGGCAGCGTGTGCAGAGTATAGGCTAGGAGGTGGATCCCTCCTTTTCGGGTATTAAATTGGACGGTACTGTTCGGCTCGTGAGAGGCCACCACATGTCCCGTTTTACTAATCGGAACAGTTCAATATGTAGAACTCGTCGAGTACTATATGCTTGTAAAAAATCACGTTGATCAGATGTCGATAGCTATCTGATCGAATTAGTTTTTTTTCAACTGTTAACTATAACACCATCCATTTTTTATACAAAACTGATTTAATCATGTAGTTAGCGATATCCGATCAATATGATTTTTTATAGACATATAGTACTCGACGAGTTCTACACATTGAACGGTTCAGATTATCAAAACGGGACCCGTGATGGGCCCCTATGGGCCGAACAGCATTGTGTTGTTTGTACACCCCGCCTGTGCAATTTTTCCAAAAAAGGCAGCTCTATGCAAGGTTCTGAAAAGCGGTTGTGGTCACCGTAACGGTGGCAGTGATGTGGTTGCGGTTGCGGAGTATAAAGGCAGTAGCGTAATGGTTGTGGTAACCGGAACCGTGAATTTTTTTATTTTTTGCACAATTTGACAAAAACTTACCAATACGCATATTTTTTTTCCATGATCATATTTATTGGATTTTAAAATAAATATTGATCAATTTTTATACATTTTTAAGTTTGATCCTATATATTTTATATTTTTAAATCACTATAAATTGAGTTTTTTACATTTTATTTTAATAAATAATGACTTTATATTATACAAAAAATCAATCACTACCTATTATATTGTCACGACCCAAACCCGCCCCTATGGGTTTAGCACCGTAACCGGCCAGTAATCCGAGATTACCGAAGGCCTGCTTAACAGTAAGACAGTAATACAAAGTATAAGGGCTGGCGAAAGCCAAAACAGTAATTAAAAGATGTCCAATAAGCTATGACAGTCTGTATGCAAAAAGACTTTTTTAAAACATATTCACATTTTGAACAAAACAGTACTATACATACATATACAAACATTCGGGTTAGGGACCAAATCCCTACCATAACAGTACAGTACGAGTCTATACAGTCTATACAATACAGAGACAGAAAGGGAGAATCTAAAACACCCCGAAGCAGCCTTAGCTTGGCAGCACTTGGAACCTCAAGGTGAGGCACGATGGTCGGCTTGACAAAACAAGAGCTAATCCGACGCTCCTAACTCCGGTCCAATGCCTGAACACCTACATATATATAAACAGTAAGCTAAAGTCCAGTGAATAACATATGCGTAAAGAGGTTAAGAATGAATGTCCTTTCAGTATTGAAAACAATCATTTATCAGTATATCAGTCATTCAGTTTGTGGCTCATAATTCATGCCATAACAGTCATTCAAAAACTATAATAGTCATATGTGGTACATCCAATAGCAAAACAGTACAGTAGGTCTTAACAGATCGAGCAATCAATGATGGCCATCATATCGGTAAACAGTAGTGGTTCCAAACGAGGGAACCGACAAAGATTTCTGTAACAGTAGCAGTAACAGTTCAGTAACAGTAAATTGTTATGGATGCCACGAGTACAGTTCACAAATAGAACAAACATTCATTCAGTAAACAGTGTCATTTCATAAAACAGTACAGTCATTTGTTCAAAAAATAATCTCAATTGAACATATCTTTATAACATAGTTACTCACATAGCACTGGACTATAAGCAGCTAAAGCGTCCTCGGATGCCAACCCTACACAGTGACAGAACGAACACACACTAAGCTATACAGTTGGGAAGTAATAACTTAATCCCTAATTTGTCTCGGTGTGGTTCTACATCAATATCCTCATTAAGATTTCTTAAACTAGGCCTAAGAATGCCTAGGATGGAATGAGGATGCAAAGATGCACTTTAAAACACTTTTGAAAATTTTCAAAAAACAAGGGTCTCGCTCGAGCGTGGCTTTATACGCTCGAGCGGGCATGCAGACAAATGAGCTCCGCTCGAGTGTGACTTCCGTCGCTCGAGCGGACTGTAAGCTACAGTAAAAGTACTGGATACACAAAAATCACGCTCGACAGGCGCTCGATCCACGCTCAAGCGTGAGACACAAGTCCTCGCTCGAGCGTGAACTCTCTCGCTCGAGCGAACTGCATGAACACAAGGTGTACGCTCGAGCGTGAGTCCAAAATCTGGAATTTTCAGATTTGAACCTCAAGCTCAAAACTCAACTTTAATGCATCAAAACTCAACCTCTTGGGCCCATTTTCTGCAAAAACACTTTAAACCCATAATATAACATGTTTCAAAGATCAATTTGAGAAATCAAAGTCCAAGGGTAGTTCAATTAAAACACAATTTCATCAAAACTTCAAGACTATGATGAACATGCAACATGCATGAATTTAATCAACTTCAAAGCTCCCAATGCATGATCAAATGAGTCAATTCACTCCCAAACATGATGAATTCATGGACTATAACCCAAATATGGACATGCATGCAATAATTTCCATGAAAACTACTCTACACTTCAAAAGATGCACATGCATGCATGATATAAGCTTCAATTCAACAATCTTCAACCAATTTATGACCTTAGGCTCCTATCTACCATGAATCATACAAGAACCAACTTGATTTCACAATTAAAAGGATGAAATCCTTACCTAGGTTCCTCAATTACAAGAATGGAAGCTCAAATATGCAATCACACTTCAAAATCTCCAAGTCTTCAAGCTAAATGCCTAGATGAACTCAATCTCTCTCTCTCTCTCTCTCTCTCTCTCTCTATATCGGTTTGTCTCTCAAAATGGCTGAGTAAGAGGTATGTCTAAGTGTATTCAAGCCTCAAGGTGTTGGAGAAAGTGGCCCACTAAGCATGGCAATTTGGTGAATAAGTCCAACTCTGATAATTTAGCTTATTTAATCCAATTTAATCATATCAAATCACATTTCAATTAAATATACCATAAAATCACATAAATTCCACTTAGCATAAAACATTAATCAATTTCATATTCGGCCGCCAATAAGACCTTCAATTTACAGTTCGAAACTTAAAACACAAACAGATAATTCAATGACAAACAGATAGAAATGCATTTAACTAACACACTCAATCAATCAGTTCAGAATTTCAATCAATCAGTCAGTTAACATGCTTAATCATAGATTAGCACTAATCAGTGGTGAGGGTTATCACGTATAGATAAGATAAATAATGACAAAAGTAAGAGAATAAATAAAAGTCTAAATATATATATATATATTTTTTTTTTTTTTTAATCAAGCCAAATAGATAATGACCACACTTATTATTATTATTTTCAAACAATATATAGATAGACACACACAAACAAAATGATTGAGTGATAGCAGCTGAATAGAATAGCATAGGTCTTACAGTTTCAACAAATCAATAACATGTTCTTCATCTTCCCTCTTTTCTCTCTCTATCTCTTGTTTCCCCATCTTCTCTCTTCTCTCTCTATCTCTCTTCCCCCATTAACTCACCTTTTTTTTTTTTTTTTAAAGAAGCAATTCGAAACCGTTACGTAAAGGTGCGTAACAGGCCGTTACGGCACCATTACGATTGCTATAGAAATCGCTACGGCTGACACACCTGTGAATCTCAATCACACTGCAAAAACGGCCGTAACGGGTGACAGTAACTACCACAACCGTTACGTAACGTAACAGTTGCGGCCGCTTTTTAAAACCTTGGCTCTGTGTCTATGGGGACATCAGAGTTGTTTGTAATAATTTTGTGTAAAATTAATTTTTTTATATTTTTTTTGTGAATAGTGATAGCTTTTTTATTTTTTTGTTTGTAATGTTCTAAATAAGTGTACTTTTTGAATTTTTATAAAACATGGGTTAGATTTGAAGTGATATGATAAAGAGGTGATGTGACTTAAATAGGATAGTGAGTTTTTGACTTTTTTAGAAAATATCAAACCTAACCTTAGTAACTTTATAACTTTTTGAAATTTTTGAATATGTCAAACCTGTTGTTCAAATTTTGAAATTAAATAAATAGATTTATGAAGAAATCAAATTATATAGATACTAAGAACACATGCTAATAATTACAACTAAATTTCAACAGAAATACACAGAACAATAAAAGGGTAAAGAGACGAAACCGAAGTCTACACGGAAGCAGTTTCCTTAAAACAGATTTCGCCGCCTCACTGGTCGAGTGCTTGAGGAATCCCGGCGTCTGTCTCCCAGAATACGACGGTCAAAACTAGCTACGGCAGAAGCACTCTCTGTCTAGCTTAGCGAACAAAACAGTGGCAGCACTCTCTCACTGTAGGAACTTTCAGGCAAACTGACTTGTGAAATGGAAGTAAAAATTTCTGTGTTTGAGACTTGACAGGAGGGTCTCAATTTATACATGTATAGGGGAGAGAGGAAGAGCCTCCAGCCTTTATGGTTGTTCATAATGCACCATTAACCTCTGCAATAAAGGCAGGAATTACAAACCCCATTAATGCAGGAGTTACAAACTTCATTACCTTTTTTCCATGAAGCTAACTTCATGAGGTAATTTCTCATTCAAATCTCAATGGTTTTTGGCCATTCTATCTGTGGTGTAAAGATCTCAATGCAAAGTATCTAGACCCACTTGGACCCAACACAATAGATGGTTGGGACCCACTTTAGTATTTAATTAAAGTCACCACACTTTAATATTAAATTAAAGTCCCCAAAAATCATTTTTTCCAACAATCCCCCACATGAATAAAAATTGACCGAATGACGCAACAAACGAACACCGTTCAACAATAAAGACTCTGAGAGAGAGTACATCGGACTAACCCCGACATCAGAGAAGGTAGCTTTTGGCTTTGAACCTTTCCCAGTGAAAACCTATCGAGTTTACTGGCTGATCAGTGAATAAGACATCTTGAACTGCTCTGCCGTTTATGTAAACTGAGACAATAGATCTCACACGGGAATTACGCCTACCACCATTCTGTTCTCACTGGTGTGCCCTGTGTGGCCCTGGACACTAGCCTGGTTCAGCGAGTGGTTTCAAAGAATCTTGGCCTCCCAATTCTTCTAGAAGCGGCCCCACTTCACACTCACATAGGTGACTCTACTTAAGTATCCTGCTATACTCAGCTCAATAGCTTAACACACTAGAGTCATTAAAAGCTCAGGTTAACCTCTACACTTGCAGGTATCACTGATAGAAGGAATGGCTGGAGGTTTAACCTCCTCAGTGACATACCACCGTTACACGCAATTAGGTTGTCCCATTGAACCTAGATCTTGGGATCTCCTGTCAACTGGTTGGGTTTCCATTCTGGTAACTTCCAAAGGCCTCAACCCCATTCCTTTTGACGACGTTTCGACTAACACTCGATTTAACCCTTTGGTTAGCGGATCCGCAATGTTGTCCTTAGACTTTACATAGTCTATAGAGACAACTTCATTCGAGAGTAGTTGTCGAATGGAATTATGTCTACGACGGATATGTCTAGACTTTCCATTATACATATTACTCTGTGCCCTACCAATTGCAGATTGACTATCACAATGAATACAAATAGCAGGCACAGGTTTGGACCAACTTAGAATATCTTCAAGGAAATGACAAAGCTATTCAGCTTCTTCCATTGCTTTATCCAAAGCAATAAACTCTGATTCCATCGTTGATCTAGATATACACGTTTGTTTGAAAGATTTCCAAGACACCGCTGCTCCACCAAGAGTGAACACATATCCACTAGTGGACTTTGAGTCCTTTATATCTGATATCCAATTTGCATCACTATAGCCTTCAAGCACCGCTGGATATCGAGTATAATGCAGTCCATAATCCCGAGTGTAGCATAAATACCTTAACACCCGCACAATACCCTTCCAATGAGAAGCATCGGGATTACTTGTGTATCTACTAAGCCTGCTAACCAAGTAGGCTATATCCGGCCTAGTACAACTCATCAGATACATTAAACTTCCAATTACCCGAGAATATTCTAACTGTGAGACACTTTCATTATTATTCTTGGTAAAATGTAGACTTAAGTCTACAGGTGTCGATGACACACTCGTATCTGATCCACTAAACTTCTCCAGTATCTTATCAACATAATGAGACTGAGATAGTACAATTTCGTCAGAGATTCTGGTAATCTTAATTCCCAGAATAACATCTGCAATGCCCATATCCTTCATGTCAAACTTAGAGTTTAACAACTTCTTAGTAGTTTTGATCATGTCATCGTTACTACCTATAATGAGCATATCATCAACATATAGACACAAAATGACATAACCTCTGTCAGTGTCTTTGACATAAACACACTTGTCACATTCGTTGATTCTAAACCCATTTGACAACATTGCGTTGTCAAACTTCTCATGCCATTGTTTAGGCGCTTGCTTCAAACCATACAAAGATTTGACAAGTTTACAAACTTTCCTGTTTTGCCCTGGAGCTGAAAATCCTTCAGGTTGCTCCATGTAGATTTCTTCATTCAAATCTCCATTTAAGAAAGCTGTCTTTACATCCATCTGGTGAATTTCTAGACTGCGCTAAGCAGCAATTGCAATCACCATCCGAATGGATGTTATCCTAGTAACAGGTGAGTACGTATCAAAGTAATCCAGGCCTTCTCGTTGCCTGTACCCTTTGATAACGAGCCTCGCCTTATACTTGTCAATAGACCCATCGGCCTTCATCTTTCTTTTAAAAATCCATTTGCAGCCTAAAGGCTTACAACCTGGAGGTAAATCTACCAACTCCCAGGTGTGGTTCTGTAAGATGGAGTCAATCTCACTTTTGATCGCTTCTTTTCATAATGGACTCCCAGGAGAAGTCACAGCTTCGTGGAAAGTTTGAGGTTCATTCTCAACCGTATAAGTTAAGAAGTCTGGACCAAAAGATTTGGATATCCTAGCCCTTTTACTCCTTCTGGGCTCATCTAAAACCTCAATTTGATCATCACCTGAATCATCAATATGATCATCCTCACTAGCAAGCTCATCAAATTTCTCCAAAGACCTTGGAACCCTTTCATGAGTTCGGCAAGGAAAAATGTCTTTAAAGAAACATGCATTCCTTGACTCCATAATGGTATTCCTGTGTATGTCTGGAATTTCAGACTTATGTACAAGAAACCGATATGCACTACTATTATGTGCATAACCAATGAATATACAATCCACGGATTTCGAGCCTATCCTAACCCGTTTGGGTGTAGGAATTGCCACTTTTGCAAGACACCCCCACATTCGTAAGAATTTATACGAAGGCTTAACGCCTTTCCATAACTCATATGGCGTCTTGTCCACCTTCTTCCGGGGTACTTTATTCAGAATATAATTTGCAGAGAGAATTGCTTCCCCCCACATGTTCTGAACAAATAAAACCTCCTTTTTAGCCAAGGCTAAACACTTTGGTTTCTATTCCAGAAAACCAAACCAAAATCCAAACTTACAAGCAATTTAAACTTGCAAACAATTTAAAATTGCTACAACCAAACACATGCATATAAAATGCGTCTAATAAGCAAATAAAACTTGTTACTACAAATTTGTAAACAAACCAACTAAATCTCAAGTAAAAAATTTCTTCAAACATAAAGAAAAATAACCAATCCAATTGAGGATTATAAGTAGTCCAAACAATTCCTTTCTACGCTTAGGTATGCCTACAAAGAGAGTTAGTAGAAAACGACAACATAATATAAAGCAATTGTACATACAATCAAATATTATTTAACCTTCTAGCAAATCATAGAATAGCAAAATAACTAAGGAATTAAGATACTATACAAGTTACAAAACCTTATAACTTCTACATTAAATTAAAAAATTAATTGCCATAAATTATATAAGAATTTAATTCACAATAACCATGTAAATAAATATAGGCAAGTTACACAAATTTTATAACTCCAAAGAACTACATTTAATTCAAACTTTAATTCATCCAATTAAATCACACACTATTCATGGAAATAACTTATGTGTATAACTCTAGAAAACTAGAAGCAATTTCACATGCAAATTAGATAGTAAAGCTAGAAGCATGCAAAATCAAAATATACATATGCAACATTAGACAAATAGGATGAAACCAAATAAGTAGCATGCAGTTTATGTAAATAATTTGAATTGTTTATATGTAATAAACTAATAACCAAGCACTTCAAGTATATAACCATTCAACCATTAACATGCAAAAATTCTAAAGATTAAATCATGTAATCTAGTCTAAAAAATAATAAGCATATAACAAATTAAAACCTAGAATAGAATAGAATTAGCATGTCAAAATTGCAATATCAATAAAATTCATGCAAATCATAGAAGGGGAATGATAAACCATACTCATAAAATAAGATCAGAGTAATACAATTAAGTATACAAATTATGATAGAGCATTCTAATTAAACTAAACAATTAGAGAATCACATTGCATAATTTACAATCATTGAAATAGGGAGCAATTCTGCAACAGTTCCTAGTAACATTATACAAATGTCTATATAAATCTATTCGATCAATTTCATAGGAAAAACATATATGAAAAATCTGTTTTAAGCTTGTTGTTCAAATTTTGAAATTAAATAAATAGATTTATGAAGAAATCAAATTATATATATACTAAGAACACATGTTAATAATTACAACTAAATTTCAACAGAAATACACAGAACAATAAAAGGGTAAAGAGACGAAACCGAAGCCTACATGGAAGCAGTTTCCTTAAAACAGATTTCGCCGCCTCACTGGTCGAGTGCTTGAGGAATCCCGGCGTCTGTCTTCTAGGATACGACGGTCAAAACCAGCTACGGCAGAAGCACTCTCTGTCTAGCTTAGCGAACAAAACAGTGGCAGCACTCTCTCACTGTAGGAACTTTCAGGCAAACTAACTTGTGAAATGGAAGTAAAAATTTCTGTGTTTGAGACTTGACAGGAGGGTCTCAATTTATACATGTATAGAGGAGAGAGGAAGAGCCTTCAGCCTTTATGGCTGTTCATAATGCACCATTAACCTCTGCAATAAAGGCAGGAATTACAAACCCCATTAATGCAGGAGTTACAAACCCCATTAATGCAGGAGTTACAAACTTCATTACCTTTTTTCCATGAAGCTAACTTCATGAGGTAATTTCTCATTCAAATCTCAATGGTTTTTGGACATTCTATCTATGGTGTAAAGATCTCAATGCAAAGTATCTAGACCCACTTGGACCCAACACAATAGATGGTTGGGACCCACTTTAATATTTAATTAAAGTCACCACACTTTAATATTAAATTAAAATCCCCAAAAATCATTTTTTCCAACAAAACCAACCCTTAATATCAAGAATTATTTTCAAATTAATTGCAACAACTCTTCCTTATCGTTTAATATGATTGGTATTCCAGGTAAAACCTTTTCCTTATGGTTTCTATTTAAATTTTCAAGAAAAATCTGTTTTAAGAAAGAAAATAATAATAATATTTAATTTACTTTGGGGAAAAAAATATTTTTTAAAAAATACTCATTTTTTCTACATATATTTTTATTTTTTGGGGGTGAAAATATCTTTTTAGTATTTATTTTAATCAAACTACTTTATAGTTAAAAAAAATCAAAAACAAATTTTGTTAGCTAAACTATAAAAAGTGTGAACTTTTCAAACAATTATGATGAAAAATATTATCCTAAAATTTAGAGGCTCATATGCAGTAACCAACGAATTATAAGATGTTAGTCAATTTCTATTATTGATGTATTGGAACGAATTAACTATATTAAAATCAAAACACATACTAAAATATAATGTAAATATTTATAATAAATAATAAACATATAATTAATCTTTAAAAAAATAAAACTCATATCAAAATACGATGTTAATATTCATAGTTTACAATTAACATATAAGTACCATTGAAAAACTACACTCATACTAATGTGAACATCCACACTGCAACATGAAAAAATAAAACAAAATTTAAAAAAAAATAAAAATCAATTATTTCTATTGTTCAATGGTAACAAAAATAATTATTCAACTAACAAATATAGTAACAAAAACAACAAACATACAACAAACTTTCAAAAAAATAAAATGCATATGAAAATACAATGTGAATATTCACAGTTTACAATTCACATATAATTAGCCTTAAAAAAAAACTAAACTCATATCAATGTACACATTCACACTGCAATGTGAAAATATGAAACAAAAGTAAAAAAGTAAAAATTGACTTTCGATTATTTAATGGCGATAAAATGATTGATCAACCAAAAAGCATAGCATAATAACAATCAATATACAACAAATTATTGTACAATATATATATATATATAATCAAATAATTCATATATATTGATACACCTTTTTAGAAAAATTTATATATAATCAACTCCGGTATAATACCGGTGAATAAACTACACTCTACACAATATTGGTGACTATACAAACCGACAAAGAGACTACGATTTATGTATAACAATGGCAAAAAAATAATTGTTCATCACTGATTTACCATCATCCATGTTGTGAGTCTATCATTATCTCTATCATTAGTCTACATGTATAACTAACATTCTCATCCAAATGTTCTTCCATAGCAAGACCTTATTGTAAAATAATGGTGAAGGAAGATTTTTGATCAAGTGAATCCCTCATATTGAGGCAAAGAAAATACTAAGAATAATAATCTTCTATATTTATATATAGTATTATATATATATATATATCATAAATAAAATATATCTAGTAATAATTTTCTCTCTCTTGGATGTATTTTTTTTTAACGATCTCTCTTAGATATATGGTATAATATATATTATAATAAAAGTTTATAAAGGTAAAATAGTTCACATAATATTTTTAATATGGGAAAAAAGATATATAAGTTCAAATGTATAGAATTAGGTAGAATACAAAAATATTTTATGAAATTATTAGGTTATAAGTCCTCTAAATATAATTTATAAATAATTCTCTCTATATAAAATAACGTAATATAAAAAATAATAAATAAATAAAAACAAACGCGCGCGCACACAAACACAAATACACTACGCAATCCTTGAGCAAAATAATCTTTTTCCAAACTAATCTTCTCATTAATTTTGACACCCAACGCTTGGATGCCTTTAATATAATTCCCTCATTCAAGGCATATTATAGTCCTTTTAAGACTATGAATTATCTTTTCAATTTTACAAACAAACACCATTTTAGTACATTTTACATCTATCCTAATCCAAGCTCATTCCATATGCCTATAACCCAAAATAGCCAGGGCCTTGGAATAGTAATCCTACACTATGGTTGGACTAACAATGCTTGGAAACACATGAAATACAACACTATGAGATTAATCGACAAAATACTATTTTATCTCTTAGGCGGTATTTGGTTAGGAGATTTGAACAAGAAAATAAAAAATATGTGAAACTAAGTAAAATATAGGTATATTTTATTTACATTTTACCTAATTTTTTATTTTCATTTCCAAATCCCTTCTTAAATCCCTACCAAACACAGTCTTAGCCTATATGACTACAATAATGAAATAAAGGTAATTATGGAATTTCATAAGTTTAATTCCAATCAATTAATACCACCATATTACTATACAAACAAACACACCATATCTTACATTTCCAACTTAATACCATCACATTATTAATCTTCTCATTTAATACTACCGTACTCATAATTTGATTTAACATAATCCGCCAAACAAATTGAAGCACTAAGTTGAGAGGACAACCATGAAAAAATATAGAAATATAAAAAGGGCAAATAATTGTTTAGTGTTGTTGAAAAAAATAATTATAAATAAATAATAAATATTAATAATTAAAATCATATTTTTATTTATAAATTTGTAATAAATTTTAAAAAATTATGGCTCTGTTTGGTTTAGTTTTTGTAAAAAATTTGAGTTTTGAATTATATTTTGACAGATAAGTTGTTAAAAAGAGTTTTGAAAATTGAAAATTTGTTTGTTTATGAGTTTTGAAAATAATTTTAGGATGATTTGTATTTTATTTTTTATTTTTTTTGTAGTTGAGTAAATGGGTGTGAGAGAAAATTTGATTGATTGATGTGTAGAATGTAAGAGAATGGGTGAGAAGAACGAAGAGAGAAAAAGTGATTTATTGATTTATTAATAATAAAAAAAATAAGAGATGAGAGAGAAAAAATAAGTTTTACAAATTAATAAATCAAGCATGTTTTTTTAAAATTTTTTGATCCAAATATTAATTTAAAAACTAAATTAAATGGTACATATATTTCCGCGTATAACGCATTATTGAATTCAACACAATTCTGTTATAAGAAGATAGTCTCACCTTGCAATTACGTAAAGAATAATTCTAGACACCCACTCTTAAATTTCTTAAATTTATCTTAAATGTGATTGTGCGATAGGGTCTATGTGTAGAATAAATGTAAATTACAAAATGAAAATTCTGAATAATTTCTAAATTGATAAGGGTGGATTCGTTATATTATTCTTACGTAAATCCCTCACTTGTCAAACAAAAATATATAATAGGTTCAAGGGTGAATTACATTCCAATGGTATTTGATGATGTTTCTGATCTAAGGGAGGGTAAGTCAGGCCGACCCACGCTTCCTACACCTTTCACTGGTCTCTGAGTTTGCTGGTGTGCCTACAAAAATGTCCAACAGAGAATGGGAGTCCCCTAGTAGACCCCTCTGATGATCAAGATAGAAGAGAGAAGATTGACTGTAGAGAGAGAGAGAGAGAAGAAGAAGAAGAAAAAGAATAAAGAACTTAACCTTTGATGTATCTTGGAAACCTCCTTATATGTTTTGTCCATCATTTCCTTGTCCACTCCGGCTTGTTGCGTTGGCCGAAAGTCTGTACTCTAGCTTGTATTGTTCACAGTGAGGCTGCCTATTCCGACATGAAGAGGCTATCGCATTTAATGCTGTAGGAGCCTCATTAATGGCTGATGTCTGGTGTAATAACTCTGCAGGATCTTTGTCTGCTTACGTAGTTGGTTCCCTGTTTGACACGTGTTTAGATGCCATTGGTTCCTAGCTCAACATTGGGTTCTCAAGGGTGTTGGACTTTAGTACTTAAACTATGAATTGGGCTCTAAGTGATGGGCCAAAACCTTTTATGGGCCCACCAGTGTCAGTAGTCCCCTATTCCTAAGTGCAGCTTCAGTCCAACAAAGGGAATAAGAAGAAAGATGGGGAGTGTGTGTGGCCGAGTGAGAGGGCCGACTGTAAGGAAGGCCGACCGCGAAGGGGGATCGAGTTCGAAGACTGACTGAGAAGGGAGCCGATCGTGAAGAGGGGCTGAGCGAGAAAACCGACCGAGAGGAGAGCCGACCGTAAAAGGGGGTCGAGCTCGAAGACCGACCAAGAGAAGAGCCGACCGCGAAAAGGGGCTGAGCTCGAAGACCGACTAGAAGGGGGACCGACCGAGAAAAGGGGCCCAGCAAGAAGACCGACCAAGAGGAGAGCTGACTGCGAAGAGGGGCCGAGCGAAAAGACCGACCGAGAGAAGAGCCGACCGCGAAGGGGGTCGAATGAGAGGTGGGGGCGGCGCGCAGGGCTCGAAGAGCGATGAAACACGTCATGATGTGAAGTGGAATAGACGGGGAAAGAGAAAATGGTGGGGAATCGTGGTTGTACATGTGGCATGATCTAAACCAGTGGTGAGGGAGGTGATGCGTTAGTAGGAAATGAAAGGTTAGGACTAGGATAGGATATAGAAAAAACGGGGGTTGAAACTTTTGAAATTTTCAAACTGGCGAAATTTAACCTCGATCCTTAGAATATAGGCAAACCATGGGCATTTAGAGTTATCCGTTTTACATATCTCATTGCGAGAGACCAACACATCCAAAACCTGACCTTATTCGTTTCGTGTGACACTCCCCTCTAATAGTTTGCGAATTTCCTCGCACCTGTGTTCGAAACAATACACGGAAACGTAGAAGAGATGGCTCGAGACGAAGCGTCAGCCATGAGGTTAGAGGCATTGGGTGAAGACGATGCAGTGGAGTTGGCGGAGCAATATAGGACGGAGAGGCGAGAGGAAAGAGGGGCGGAGCAAGCGGCGCGACCTTGCCCGTCTACCATGATCGTGGTCGCGAGGTTGATTAGCCAAGTGGGACCTAACCACTGGCACACCAAGGCTGACAAATCGACGTTTACGGCAGAGGAGTTGAAGGAGGTGCGTAAGAAGTACCAAATTCCAGCGGAGATAGAGTTGAAGTTGCCCACGTCTAAGGAGAGGCCATCAGATGCACGTCCGATGGAGTTTACGTTGTAGGAGGAGGCATTACGAGGTGGTCTGAGGTTGCCGCTCCTACAAATAGTGGTGGACGTGCTGAACCAGTTGAAGGCAGCTTATACCCAACGCATGGAAAATATTATTGGCCTGCGCGATCACATAGCCACGGGCGACTGGGGGAGCAGCGATGACAGTGGATGAGTTCTTTTCTTGCTACAAGACGTCTGGTCAACAAGAAACATGGGTGACCATGCAGGTGGTGGTGGATAGAGGATTATTGGCGGGTTTACCATCGTCGGTGAAGGGGTGGAGACCAAGGTGGTTCTACATATCAGCAAATGACGAGAAAGGGTTGCGCACGATGTGAAAAATTCCCATCAAGTCGATGGAGCCAAAGCTGGAGGCAGAGGTAGAGAATAGGGTTAAACGGGTGAAGGAGTAGAGGGAGAAGGAGGGCGTGAAATGGGATGACCTAATCCAACCTTCAACCCTGTTTGCCTTAAGTCTGGGGCCACAGCCGACTGAGGAGGACCCTACGCCAAAAGAGTTAGAGGTGAGGAGAAAGATGCAGGAGGCAGAGGATCAAAGGACATTTACTAAGGCCGACAAGTATAAAGAATCACAGTTAGGCCGTGCGGCTAAGCTGGTCATGAAGGAGCGAGTCTGACTGCGCCCCAAGCCTCTGGGAGATAAGGATCTGATCGATTTTGTACCGCTGCCACCCCCAGTGGATCTGCTGAAGAAGAGGAGCAAAAATGAGGTGGAGGCGATGTTGAAGAAAAAGAAGGAAATAAGGGTGGCTGCAAAAGAGAGTCATAGTGGGCCAATTTTGAAGAAGGGGAAAGAGGGGATGGCAAAGGCGACCCCAAGTGCCCAAGTGGTGAGTAGCGCAGCTGAGCCAAAACAGTTGGCTGGAGGCCAGGGATTGGGAAAGTAATTGCCCAAGATTGGGCCTGTGCCAGAAGTGTGCCCAAGTCCTAGGGTAGGGAGAGGGCGAGTGAGCAGATTAGAGATGAGCACCACATTAAAGACCGCCACGTATCATGTTCGCGCAGTGGCTGGTCGATCGGCGGAAGAAGGGGGCAAAGCCAAGGTCACCGCAGATCATCGCCTGGGGGTAGTGGAGGATGCGGCCGTGCGATTGATAGCGCAATTTACAGAGGCCGACCTCCTGAGAGGGTTCTACTCAATGCAGATGGAGGCGGCGGCCCTTCTGAATAAAACGGCGCGTGCAAAGGTGGAGGTAGAGCCGCTGAAAACCCAACTGGAATGGGTGAAAGCACAGTTGCAAAACCTACGAGTGGAGACGCTGGACTGGAGAAAAGCCGCGCGAAGTGCCTGTGCAAAAGGCCTGGACTATGCGTAAAGGGCTAAGAAGATGGAAGGATTTGTGGTGGTGCAAAGCTACTTGGCGGAACGCGCTGCCTCCAAGCTCGCTGTGACCAAATCGAAACTGGAAATGGTGCGCCACAAGACGGTATCACTGGAGTTTGAGTTGGCGGGCGAGCAAAGGAAGGTAGGCGAAGTCCAAGAAACCTGCACCATTGCCAAGGAAAGGTTGGAAGAGGCCCTCTTCAACAACGAAGATCTACGCGACCAAACCCTTAAAAACAAGGAAGAAGTATATGGGCGCATTGCAGAGTTGGAGAGGACACTGGAGGAAGAGAGGGCCAAAATGGCCTCTAAAAGGGCGGCGTACCCAGACTTGTGTATAGCGGTGGTGGAGCAATTTAAGGGGTCTACCGAATTCGAGATGGCCATCGATGTTACGATCACCAGGAGCTTGGCTAAGGAGAATGAAAGGGGTGCTGGGACATCGGGAGTGGCCGCTAAAGGTAGGAGCCAAGAAGAAGTGATCCAAAGTTTTCAATGGTCAGACTTCTACAAGCACGAGATGAGCCAGTACTGGGACAACGGTTGAATGAGCTTCAAGTATAAGGCACAAGAGCTGTACCCAAATGTGGACTTCAGTCTGGTGAAAGTAGAGAGGACGACGTCACCCAGACTCTCCTGGATAAGGGGGTGAAAGAGGAAGATCTTGCGTCCAGTTAAGGAAAGTGAGGGCTGGGTGTCCTTCCTTTTTTTTTTCTTTTTGTAATGAAGTAAATTTAATTTCTGTAATGAAGTGTATAATGATCCAAGTTGTTAATAAATAAAGGTGCCAGTTCTTTTATTGTTGTTGTTGTTATTTTTTGAATGGTAAAATTTATTAATAAAGTGTATGAATGGTAAAACTGGACAAGTAATCTAAATTGTATGAATGGTAAAATTGGACAAGTAATCTAACTTGTATGAATGCTAAAATGACCTGGGATGAGAATGAACTGAGATTTAACTAAGACTGGCCGAGACTAGTTTTAACTGCATGCTTAATCTGGGTGAGACTAGTTTTGACTCAGTCTGGCTGAGCTCTTCCTGCATAGTTTGGCTAAGACTTGGAGGGCTCAATCTGGCTGAGGCTAGGTTTAACTTAACCTGGGTGAGCTCTTCATGCTCAGTCAAGCTGTGGCTTGGTTTAACTCAGCCTGGATGAGCTCTTCATGCTTAGTCTGGCTGAGACTTGGAGGGCTCAGTCAGGTTGATGCTTGGCTTAACTCAGTCTAGCTGAGCACTTCATGCTCAGTCTGGCTGAGGCTGGGCTTAACTCAGTTTGGCTGAGCTCTTCATGCTCAGTCTAGCTGAGGCTGGGCTTAACTCAATCTGGCTGAGCTCTTCATGCTCAGTCTGGTTGAGACTTGGAGGGCTCAGTCTGGCTGAGGCTTGGTTTAACTCAGCCTGGGTGAGCTTTTCATGCTTAGTCTGGCTGAGACTTGGAGGGCTCAGTCGGGCTGAGGTTGGGCTTAACTCAATCTGGCTAAGCACTTCGTGCTCAGTCTGGCTGAGGCTTGGTTTAACTCTTGTCATTAGAACGCAACACAACTAATGGAGATGTGAAATTGCTGTCATTAAGGCAAAGTTTGTCGATCACAAATTTACACCATGTACGAAAAGGAAAAAAATAAACAAGTGTGCAGATCAGCAAAAGAGAACATACAACAATTGAATTATACAAAAATAGGAGACACCATTTTACTGGAAATAACGCTTCAAGTGTTCGGCATTCCATGGATGGGGGCGGTTTTTGCCTTCCATATCTTAGAGACTGTAAGTACCTAGGCGGGGTCTGCCCTTAACAACATAAGGTCCTGCCCATTTGGCTGCTAGCTTACCCTCAGTCGGATTTTTAGTGGCAAGGGTTGCTTCGCGCAAGGCTAGGTCTCCCACTGTGAACTCTCGAGGTTGGACTTTGTGGTTATAATGTGTTCTTATTTTCTACTAGTAGGATGCCCATTTGACAGCAGTTGCCTCTCGGAGCTCTTCAATTAGGTCCAGGTCAACCCGATGCAACTCTTCATTTAGTTCTGGATTCGGGTGTAAAACCGGGGGGTCGACAGGCCGATTTCCACTAGAATGACTACATCGGCACCGTATGTTAGGCGAAAGGGGGTCTCCCCAGTGGGGATTCAAACTGTCGTCCAATAAGCCCAGAGTACGTTCGGTAATTCCTCAGCCTAGAGTCCTTTAACGGCTTCCAACTTAGTCTCGATAATCTTCAGAAGGGAGCGATTGGTGACTTCGACTTGCCCATTGGCTTGGGGATGGCCTGGGGAAGAGAAACATAGTCTAATGTTGAGCTCTTCACAGAATTTCCTAAACATGGCATTGTCGAATTGTTTGCCATTGTCCGAAATGATGGCCTGGGGGATTCCAAATCGACACACGATCGACTGCTAGATGAACCTGGTAGTGTTTCACTCATAATTGTAGCAAGGGGTTCCGCTTCCATCCATTTGGTGAAATAGTCAATGGTAACCACAACGAACTTGGTTTGGCCCTTACCAGTAGGCAAACGACCGACTAAGTCGATACCCCACTTAGCAAAAAGGGTAGGGGACTGTTGAGTGTAATCAGTTCTGTTGGTGAAGCATGGGGGATGTTGGCAAAGCGCTGGCATTTATCACACTTAAGCACAAATTTGCTTACATTTTGATTGAGAGTGGGCCAGAAGTAGCCGGTACGGAGGATTTTATGGGCCAGAGATCTTTCACCCAAATGACTACCACAAATACCCTCGTGGACTTCTCTCATCACATAGGTCGCTTGAGCAGGACTGAAACAGCTGAGGTATGGGCGTGAGAATCCATGTCTGTACAGTAGGTTGCTGATAAGGATGTAATTAGACGACCGGGCTCTGACTTTGGCGACCTGCTGTTTATCGTCTAGTAACTCCCCTCGTGTCAAAAATGAAAGGATGTCTTGAGCCCATGAGATAGGTTCGTTCTAGAGGAAATGGACCTCATGTGGGTATGGCGAAGTAGCTAGATAGGTCAGGTATTCAATACAGGTGTCATGGCTGAAGTCTGACTGGTCGGCCAAGGCTAATTGAGCCATTTTGTCCGCCTTGAAGTTTTCTGACCTAGGAATGTGTCTGATCTGGAAAGTATTGAAGAGGCGGACAAGAGGAAAGGCAATGTCCCTGTATGCTCGCATCGTCTCTTCCTTTGCGTCGAACTCTCCAGTAATCTGTCCGACAATCAGTTGGGAATCACTGAATACTTGGATATGGTTTACACCAATGTCTCTAGCTAGTCGAAGACCTGCTATCAAGGCCTCATATTCAGCCTCATTATTGCTTGTGTCGAACAGGAAACGAAGGACACACTTGAAGTACTCACCCTCTAGAGTGGTGAGGATTAGACCGGCTCCACTACCCTCTTTGTGGAATGAACCATCAACACTAAGGGTCCAGGAGTGGGGGCCTTCTGTATCAGCGATGAAGTGTGCTGGCGGAGGAGGTAGGAGAGGGTACGTTCGGGGTGAGACTGGTGAATTCCAAGATAAAATCGACAACAGCCTGGCTTTTGATCACTGTTCGAGGTCTGTAAGAGATTTCAAATTGACTTAGTTCAATGGACCATTGTATAAGTCTGCCTGATGATTCTGGTTGTTGCTTGACCTTTTTCAAAGACTGGTCAGCAAGAACCACTATGGAGTGAGCTTGAAAATAAAGTCGGAGGCGTCTGGAGGCTATGACCAAGGCGAAGGCCATTTTTCTAACAGAGGGTAGTTTTGTTCTACCCCCCTAAGAGCGCGGCTAATGTAGTAGACTAGACGATGTACTGAGCTGTCTTTCCCGATGAGGGCAACACTAATCGCAGTGTTTGACACAGCTCAGTAGAGGAAAAGGGTTTCACTTGGCAACGCTTAAGAGAGGAGGGGAGGGTTGGCCATGCACTGCTTCATTTATTGAAAAGCCTCATCGGATTCGGTGCTCCATTCGAACGCCTGTCGGAGGACTTTAAAAAATGGAAGACACTTGTCGGTTGCCCGGGAAATAAAGCGGTTGAGGGCTGCAACTCTGCCCGTGAGCCATTAAACTTCCTTGACCGTTCTGGGACACCACAATTCTATCAAGGCCTTGATCTTTTTGGGGTCAGCCTTAATACCCTGTTGGCTAACCATGAAGCCCAAGAACTTCCCAGATCCCACGCTGAAGGCGTACTTCTCTGGATTCAGCTTCATCTGATATTTGCGTAAGGTTTCGAAGGTCTCTTGCAGGTCTGCCAAGTGATCGGAGGAGAGTTTGCTCTTGACTAGCATGTCATCGACGTAAACTTCCATGTTCCGACCTATCTGGTGCTGAAAGACGGCATTAACCAGGCGTTGGTAAGTTACTCTGGCATTTTTCAAGCCAAATGGCATAACACGATAGTGATAAGTTCCTCTGTTTGTGATGAAGGAGGTGTGTTCTTGGTCGGCTGAGTGCATTAGGATTTGGTTATAGCCAGAGAAGGTATCCATAAAGCTAAGCATCTGGTGTCCTACAATTGCGTCGACCAACAGATCTATCCGAGAGAGAGGATAGCTATCTTTAGGACAAGCCTGATTAAGGTCAGAATAGTCAACACAGAGTTGCCATTTGTCATTATTCTTGCGGACCAAGACCACGTTGGACAGCCACCTGGGGTAGTCCACGTTTTTTATGAACTGTGTCTTCAATAGTTTATCCACTTCGGTGGCGATGAGGGTATTGCGTTCTGGGTAAAAAATACGCTGCCTCTGGTTGAAAGGTTAGAAATGGGGCTCAGTACTGAGGTGATGAGTAATGAAAGAGGGATCGAAACTTGGCATGTCTGAATGAGTCCAAGCGAAGACATTGTTGTGCTCGGCCAAGAGAGCCGTGAGATCAGCCTTGGCTTGAGAGGACAGTTGGCTGCCAATCCTGACTGTTTGGCTGAATTAGTGGGATTGATAGGCACTTCGACAAGTTCCTCCACTGGTTCCCCTCTGACTAACTCTTTCTCATCTTTGACGTTGAGACCTTCGATGATCATAGCCTCCTTCATTTTGACCTCCTTTAAAGAAGCGACGTAGCACTCTTTGGCCATCGTCTACTAGCCCCTCACTGTGCCGACCCCGAGGTCGGTCAAAAATTTCATGGCTAGATGGTATGTGGAGATGACAGCTTGGAAAGCATTGAGAGTCGTGTGTCCGAGGATAATGTTATAAGTAGAAGGACAATCGACAACGAGGAAAGTCAGTAATTTGGCGGTTTGCCGTGGATATTTGCCGATGGTAATGGGAAGATCGATGGAGCCTATGAAGGTCACCCGATCACCAGTGAAGCCGACTAGCGTGGTCTGGAGAGGGGACAACTTTTCTTCTCCGACCTTGAGTTGGTGATAGACGTTCAGGAAAATAATGTTTGAAGAGCTGCCGTTGTCGACAAGCACCCGTCTAACTTTATAGTTGGATAGGAGAGCGGAGATAATGAGAGGGTTGTCGTGGGGGTAACGAATGCCTGTGCAATCGACCTCTATAAAGGTGATGGGTTCAGACCATTGCTTGGGGTGTTTGAAGGGGCGATCTAATGTCGTTACTTCCTTGTCGAAGCCTTGTCTGATTTTTCTGAGTTTGGTTCACTGAACCGAATGAGATGGCCCACCGTATGCGAACCCACCAGCGATGACTCTGATCTCTCCGACCGGAGGGATGAGATTGCCTGGCGCCGGGCTTTGTGGTGGGAGCCAATCATTGTCTCGCCTAGGTTGTGCGAGTTATCAGGGGAGATGTCGGCGGTGGTCCCCCGATGGGTCAGTCCTCGGCCGTTGCTGGGGACGGGTTGCTGTAAACCGACTGAGGCGCCCCTGGCATATCAAATCCTCTACTTGATCTTTAAGGTTAACACATTCCTCAGTATTGTGGTCGTGGTCCTGATGGAAGCAGCAGTACGTGGATTAATCTCAGTAGTTGGACGGAGATCATAACGGTTGGGGCCATTTCAGGTTGTAATCTTGTTGAATTTGGTTCAAGACTTGTTCCATGGGGGAATTGAGAGGAGTGTATAAACCGATCGGGTGGTCGGGTAGGTGCTAGTCGGTCGACTCGAGCAAGTCGGTCAGTATATTAAGGGGGTTGTTGTGTATATTGGGAGGATCTGGTTTTGGGTTCCTTTCTTTTGTCCTTAAGAGGTGGATTTTTAGGTGTGGAATCCGGGCGGGCTGCCAAAGAGTCTTCGACATTCATGTATTTTTGGGCTTTGGAAATGAGGGTGGCCATGGCGGTCGGGGCGTTTTTAGAAAGGGAGAAAAGGAAATTGGATGGTCGTAAACCGACCATGAAGGCTGTGATGATGACCTTGTTATCGTTTTCCGCCACCTGTAGGGCCTCGGTGTTGAAACGGGTGACAAAGCTGCGTAGTGACTCCCCTTCCGTCTACCGGATATTAAGTAGTTGAGTTGCCGAGCGTCGCTGGCGCTGAGCACCAATGAAATGGCTCAGGAAGGAATCCCTTAGATGTTGGAAGGTAGAGACGGAGGCCGGTGGTAGCTGACTAAACCATAGTCGAGCCGACCCCTTAAGCGTTACGGGGAAAGGCCGACACATGATCTCATCAAGGAAAGCATGGAGGATCATAAGGGTCCTGTAGGTCTCGAAATGGTTGACCGGATCGATTGTACCGTCGAAGGTTCAAATCAAGGGTATTTTGAACTTGGGAGGTAGGGGTTTGTCCCTGATGGAGGCAACAAAAGGGACGTTGGCTGTTGTGGAGGGTTTGTTCTGTATGTTCTGCATGACTCCCTGAAGCTGGAGTTTCATGGCTCGGAGTTCTGCATCCCAAATAGGAACATTGTCCCCTCCAAAGTGCAGTGGAGGCTGAACACTACTAGCCTTCCCTTCAGGGACAGGTGATTGAATTAATGGGTGTAATCCCCGAGGTGGTGGGTTCATGTCTTGGAGTGAGGCTTGTAAACCCTTTAGGTTAGAAAGGTGGGCTTGTTGGAAAGGATGGCTCAGGGCTTGTTCTTGATTGGGAGGGATATCTTGTGGTATTGGAGGAGGCATAGGGAGATTTCGCTGTAGTAAAGCGTTGATCAAGGCCTGGTTTTGTTCGACCAAGCGGTTGATGCTGTTGGTAAGCTCTGTGAAGTACTGAGGTGGGTTGTTTGGGTTGGGAGGGTCGGCTTGGGGGTCGACGACACTATGTTGAAAAGCCATGGATCTCATTGTAACCATCCACCTCAGTAGAAGGTAAGGAGAAGTTATTGGAAACGGGTCTCCGACAACAATGAGCACAACTGTCAAACGAAGTGGTATTCCCACAGACGGCACCAACTGATGATGTTTCTGATCCAAGGGAGGGTGAATCGGGCCGACCCACGCTTCCTACACCTTTCATCGGTCTCTGAGCTCGCTGGTGTGCCTACAAAAATATCCAACGGAGAATGGGAGTCCCCTAGCGGACCCTCCGATAATCAAGTTAGAAAAGAGGAGATTGACTGTAAAGAGAGAGAGAGAGAGAGAGAGAGAGAAAAGAAGAAGAATGGAGAACTTAACCTTTGATGTGTCTTGGAAACCTCCTTATATGCTTTGTCCATCATTTTCTTGTCCACTCCGACCTATCCCGTTGGCCGAAAGTCTATACTCTAGCTTGCATTGTTCACGGTGAGGCTGTCTGTTCCGATGTGAAGGGGTTGTCACATTTAATGCTGTGGAAGCGTCATTAATGGCTGATGTGTGGTACAATAACTCTGCAGGATCTTTATCGGCTTACGTGACTGGTTCCCTGCTTGACACGTGTTTATATGCCATTGGTTCCTGGCTCAACATTGGGTCCTCAAGGGTGTTGGGTTTTAATACTTGAACTGTGAATTGGGCTTTAAGTGGTGGGCCAAAACCTTTTGTGGGCCCACCGATGTAAGTATTAAAAAAAATAAATAAATAAATTACATAGGCATGAAGGGGTGTAACTCCTCATCGCTTTTGAGTTAAGCCCCTCCACACGAAGATTTGCACCCCGTATGTTTTACAATTTTTTTTTTTTAGTATTTTATCCTGCATTGTTGTTTTTCCAAAATAATACTAACTTCTCTTGAAAAATATGAAAAAAAATATAATTAAATTTCACAATTTTAGAGTAATTATACTAGATTTCTATAAAGTTATAATTCACAAAATACTTAATCTCATTTTCATTAATAATTCGTTAGTCACATAGATTAATAAATAAAAAAAATGGTATCATCATCTCTTTGACCCTTAAATATATATATTTTTTCGTTGTTTGTTCTTGTATTTTTACACTATTTGCATTAGTTTCAATTCATTTAGGCTTATTGAAAGAAAAATCGTTACAAACGATTTTTTTTTGCATGGCTAGAGCTCAGCTTGATTGCTTATTAAGCTTAGCTCAGCTCAACTCATTAATATTAGTCAAGCTCGAGCTCAATTCGAAACTTGATAATAATTTTTTTTTACTACTATTTATATTATTTTATATGTAAATTATATATTTATGCTATTATATAAATTTTATATTATTTAATATATAAATAATATATTTGTTTTATAATCTGAATAAAGATAATTTAGTCAAGTTTATTCAAGCTTGACTCGTTTATTAAATAAGACTCAAATTTATTTATTTACCTAACAAATCGAGCTGAATCAAACCGAGTTCGTGACCAGAACAATTCATTTGTTGCCCTAATTTCAACACAGATAAAAGAATTAAATTTTAAAAAAAAAAATCTCTATGTTTAGTGTGGAGTTTTCAAAAACATTTTTGAGTTTTAAATTCATATTTTTGTATTTTTAGTGATTTTTTAAAATATTTTAATCAAATTTTCTTACTTTGTAGATCTACTTAATCTTGATATATTTAAAAAAGTATAGAATTTGTATAATTTTTTTTAAAAAGTTCATTGAATACAATAAAATATAAAAATTTACTAATTTTTCATTTTTTTTTTTGTTGTGTTTTTTGTATATTGTGAATTTTAAAGTGTTTTTGTTTTTTGTTTTTTTTTATAAATATTATACTTTTTAAGTGTATTTAGATTAGGTGTATCTAAAAAATAAAAAAATTACATAAAAATTTTAAAAAATTCACTAAAAATAAAGAAATACGAAAAATAGAAAACTCAATATCCAAAGATTAGTTTTTAAAAGAGTTTTCAAATTTTAAAATTTTGTTTGGTTTTATATTTTAGAAATAGTTTTGTAATTTTATAGTTGGAGTTTTATAGTTTGGGATGACTGATAATTTTTTATTAGTTGAATAAATGAGTGTGAGAGAAAAAATGATTAAAAATAATTTAATTTTTTTTTAAACTAGATAAATTTTGAATTATGAACTCTCAAAAAATTGTTCTTAAAATTAAATCAACCACAACCAATATAAACCAAACAAGGTGAGATGGTTGCCATGCCTAGTGTCTTTACTGTCAAGTGGAGGTTGGGTAATATATATATATATATATATATCTCACAAATATGGAAGGTGCATTCCAAGGGTTGTATGTTTTGAGTTATAGAAGATGAGATTGAATTAGGATAGATGCGAAGAATATACATATTGTGTTTATTTACAAAATGTGAAATGGGATTTTCAATATCTTGGGATTATGAAAGGCCTCTATGGATAGGATTAGTATTCCCATATGAGAGATGGTATTAGAAAAATGTTAAAATCCACCCACTACACCACTACCACCTCACCTACTCCACTAAACCTAACCCACTACACCACTATCACCTCCACTTCACCTACTCCACTAAACCTAACCCACTATACCACTACCACCTCACCTACTCCACTAAACCTAACCCACTACACCACTATCACCTCCACTTCACCTACTCCACTAAACCTAACCCACTATACCACTACCACCTCCACTTCACCTACTCCACCTACCACCTACTACCACCTACTCTTCTATATATAGGAATCATTGTAACATATCTATATATCAATCAATAATACATACAATTTATTCTCTCTCTCTTTCTCTATACATTATTTATTACATGGTATCAGAGCTGGTTTAAAACCTAGTATTTTCGCTTCCCCGGCGGGCGGCAACCTCACCTTAGCCGCCCGCCGGACCTCAACCTATTCCGCTAATAAAATCAACAAAGATTTGTGCAACTGTAGTCATGTGTGAGGCTGATGGAGAAGAATTCTTCACCTCATATGACGAGACAGTCTGGAACTGGAAACACTGCAACATTCTGCTCTGGAATTCTGCAGCAGCTAGATTATAGCTTGGTTGAGTGCCAAGCTTTGGTTCTTCCACCCACTCTTGAACTTGCCCAGCAAAGTGTGAAGGGTCATGCTTGTGTTGGAGGGACTAGTGTGCGCGAAGATCAGCGCATTCTCTCCAGTGGGGTTCATGTTGTTGTTGGTACTCCTGGTCGTGTGTTTGACATGTTGCGGAGACAATCACTTCGCCCTGTTTGCATCAAAATGTTTGTCTTGGATGAAGCTGATGAAATGCTGTCACGAGGTTTTTAAAAATCAGATCTATGATATTTTCCAGTTGCTGCCACCCAAAATCCAGGTTGGGGTGTTCTCAGTTGCTGCCACCCAAAATCCAGGTTGGGGTGTTCTCTGCCACAATGCCACCAGAGGCTCTTGAAATCACCAGGAAATTCATGAATAAGCCTGGAAAGAGAAAAAGCTCATGCTAGGATTTGCGAAGTGATTCGCTGCAGGAATTTTGGCTTTGGATGAAACCCTTACCATACTCCACTCATTCTCTCCAACTGTTCTAACTTTTTATTTTTATTATTATTATTATTATATCAAATAATCAATGCACTCATGTTCCCCACTAACAGTGTCCACTTTTGACCCAAACCATTTTCAATCCATCATTTCTCCTTCACCTTTTGCACCCCACTCACCGACTCTCTCTCCACTTTATCACATGGGTTTGTCCCTCTCTCTCCTCCATTTGATTTCAAAAATCACTTATTTTTATCTATTTTTTCCAAATCACTTTTCCTCTTTTTTAAATACCCCACTTTATTTTGAAACAATCGCACTGATGTTTTTCATATAATCCATCTATAAATATTTTTTATCTATTTTCTTTCTCCCTTATTTTCTTTCATTTTATTTTTATTTTTTCAACAAAACACTCCCAAAACAAAAACAAAAACAAAAAAAAACAAAAAAAAAACAAAAAAAAAAACAACATTTTACAAACTTGTCATTTCTTCATGCCGGGGATCAACCCCGATCAGCATTTTACACCATAAAAAAAATAAAATAAAATAAAAATAAAATAAAAATAAAAAAACACAAAACAAAACAAAACACAACCAACACAAATCGGAACAGTGGGATTTTTCTTCTCGCCTATTCCGCCGGTCTCTTCTTCTTGCCTCCGTCTTGGACGGCCCTTGCCGGTGTTGCCTCCGTGTTTCCTTGTCCACCGAGCACGTTCACTCCCCCATACTCCTCCACTGCAGCATATGGTGGACCTCCAAAACGGAACATCACGGTGGCCTTCCGCTTCAGCTCCTTGTTTTCCGTCTTTAGCACGCTTATCTCTGCTCGCGCATCCTTATACATGCGTTGGAGCAGCGCCAGCTGGGAGTTTAACTGTTGCACTTCATTTGTCCTGCTCTGCAGCCGGTGCGACAAGTTTGTGACCGCCGTCATGGTTTCCACACATGACTTCAGAGTATACTGATTGGCCTCAATATCAGTTTGCACCGCCATTTTTTGCTCCACCGACCGCATCGGAAAGTTCAAAGGAGCAAACCCAGAAGTGTTTGGTTGGGGTTCACTGGCCACCGCACCAGTTATTTCTCTTGTGGACTCGTTCAGTTCTGGAAAGAGCGTAAGCAGACCACGGGAAGAGGAGGCCATGTTCTGGGTAGCTGGACGGGAAGAAGAGGCCATGTTATGGTTGCTGAGTGTTTCAGAGATGGGTTGGTTACAGAGTGTTTACAGAGTGTTACCAGTGTATCTCTCTCAGCCCACGAAGAGTTTTTCAGAGGTTTCAGACTGGTTTGATTTCCATATGTTCTCTCAGCCTCCGCCTTCATTTATATAGCACATGACGAAGAGGCCGACACGCGCACTGTCGATCACGTGCATCGCCGCGTGTCTGGCGCGCCTTTTGATGGCACGTCTTTTTATGGATTGGGCACGCCTTTTGATGGCACGCCTTTTTATGGATTGGGCACGCCTTTTGATGGCACGCCTTTTGAAAGATTGGGCACACCTTTTGAGGGTTAGCTCCTTTAAGGGTCCGACAAGACTCTGTAAACTGTCCCGACATAGATTCCGGTTAGTTTCTACAAGGGTCCGACAAGACTCTGTAAATTGTCCCGACATAGATTCCGGTTAGTTTCTACAAGGGTCCGACAAAACTCTGTAAACTGTCCCGACATTGTTTCCGGTTAATTTCTACAAGGGTCCGACAAGACTCTGTAAACTGTCCCGACATTGATTCCGGTTAGCTCCTTCATGGGTCCGACAAGACTCTGTAAACTGTCCCGACATTGATTCCGGTTAGTTTCTACAAGGGTCCAGCAAGACTCCGTAAACTGTCACCACAACTGTCACAACATTGTCTGCTACAACGGTCCGACATGACCCCATAAACTGTCTTCTACATCGGTCTGACACCGCCATCCAGTGTCCTCTACACCGTTATGACACCACCATACAGTGTCCTCTACATGGTTATGACACCCCCATACAGTGTCCTCTACAACGTTATGACACCACCATACAGTGTCCTCTACATGGTTATGACACCCCCATACAGTGTCCTCTACAACGTTATGACACCACCATCCAGTGTCTTCACCAATGGTCTGACACGACCATACAGTGTCTCTTATCCTCTTTTATTTTTATGTATTTTCTTGTTTTGTTACTCTCTCCAAACTCAAGTTGGTTAGTTCCTATCCCCTTTGAGTTTGCGGGGGGCTGTTAAAATCCACCCACTACACCACTACCACCTCACCTACTCCACTAAACCTAACCCACTACACCACTATCACCTCCACTTCACCTACTCCACTAAACCTAACCCACTATACCACTACCACCTCACCTACTCCACTAAACCTAACCCACTACACCACTATCACCTCCACTTCACCTACTCCACTAAACCTAACCCACTATACCACTACCACCTCCACTTCACCTACTTCACCTACCACCTACTACCACCTACTCTTCTATATATAGGAATCATTGTAACATATCTATATATCAATCAATAATACATACAATTTATTCTCTCTCTCTTTCTCTATACATTATTTCTTACAAAAAACAATCTACTGCGATTAGAGGGAGATTTATTATTATTATTATTATTATTTTGGGTTGAGGGGGGATTTACTATTTTGTTTTCTACTATCCTACCTAATTTATTTACTCTACTTGATTAATATAGTCTTTTCTCTATCATTGTTTTAAGAGTGGTGATTCATCCCACTAATTTTTGGACCACTAATAACTCTAATGAGCTTAAAAAAAAAAAAAACAAACTCAAGCCAAAACATCACATCACTTTGGTGGGGACCACTGTGCCACATCATTAGTAATACTCTAGAGCTCCTAATTTAGTGCTCTAAAACATTATTCTTGTTTTAATTATTCTATCATTTTTTACTCCACCATTCTTTATATAAAAATAATTTAATATAAAAATAATTTTTAATATAAAAATATAATATTTTAATAATATTTATACCAAAAATATATATATTTATGAAATCTAATTTTTAATATTAAAATATAATTTTAATATTTATAAAATATATTTTTAATATTAAAACATGTAATGCATTTATTAGTTGGTATAAGTCTAAATTTGATAGTAATGAAACAATGATATTTATAGAACTTTATGTGATTAGTTTTACTTTTGTCTCTCTAAATAAATAGGGATTATTGCTACTGCATTAGTTATTAAACAAACACAATTTTTCTTAATTCACTCACGAACAATTCTTTTACTAATAATCTTTTCACTAACAATTCACTCAACCTACCTCTGAAAATAAGGGTTGGTTTGGGATGTTTTAAAAAAGTGTACTTTTTGACTTGTTGGATTATATGGATTGGGTTTGGGTTGAGTTTGATGTGATGTGTTAGAGAGGTGATGTGATTTAAATAAGATGATATTACTTAAATAGGATAGTGACTTTTTGACTTTTTGTATTATTTAGGTTATACCAAACTTGGCCTAAATCAACCCCATAACTTTTAACTTATACTCCCAGCTTAAATTGAATTGCAACCCCAATCACTCTGCTTGGTTTTGGTTTCTAAAATTCACTTTTCAAAAAAAATTATTTTTTTTATTTTTTATATATTTTTATTTTCACTAAATTTTTTTTAATAGTTTAAACAATTTTTTAAATTTTTAGATACACCTTAAATAAACACACTTAAAAGTATAATTTTTTAAAAAAAAGTTCATTGCATACCAAAAATACAAAAATTAAATATATTTTTCATATTCTTATGTATTTACTAATTTTTTAAATTATTTTTTTAAAAATATTTTATTTTTTAGTTACATATAATTAAAATACATTTAAAAAAATATTTAAAAAATTATTTTAAAAATATTCATTAAAAATAACAAAACATAAAAAATAAAATACTTAATTTTCAAAAAATTAAATCCAAAAAAAAACTAAACGCATTGAATATTTTTGTAATTCTTTTTTTCTCCACTGTGTTGTGATTTTTCCTAAGTTTATGCCGATGTCAGAAACTTTGTACAGGTTGCGTGCACAAGGGTTTAAGTAGGATCAATAAAGGAGTCCAGATCCCCTCCTTGAGCCCCTCCTTAATTCCCTCCTTGTAGGGGCCTTCGGGTCTACTTTGAGGCCCAGTTTTGATAATCCGAACCGTTCATATTTTTAGATTTATTCAGTATATTATACCTGTAAAAAATCAAGTTGATCGGATATCAGAAAGTATGCGTTTAGAAAATTGGGACTACAAACTATTTTTTAATAAACAATTTTCCGAACACATACTTTATGATATTCGATCAATTTGATTTTTTACAGGTATGATATACTGAATAAATCTAAAAATATTAACGGTTCGGATTATCAAAACTGGGCCTCAAAGTGGACCCGAAGGCCCCTGCAAGGAGGGAATTAAGGAGGGGACTCAAAGGGAGGATCCCAATTCTCAATAAAGCAGGGGATGTCTTCACAAAAACCACAACCTCACACGACGAAAAATTATTTTCTCATTTTTTTTTTTGAAGGGTATGGCTTCTGTCCAGTTTGGGATCGGATTGGATCGTACTGTTTAGTCTGTAAGATTTATTATAGGTTTCTTTTTGATAATCTGAATCGTTTAATATGTAGAAATCGTCGAGTACAATATGCCTGTAAAAAATCATTTTGATCGGATATCGATAGTTATGTGATCAAAACAGTTTTTTGTGTACTGTTAATTTGTTCACCGTCTAATTTTTTTAATACAAAACTGATTTGATCATATAGCTATCGATATCCAATCAACGTAATTTTTTACAGGCATATAGTACTCGATGAGTTCTACACACTGAACGGTTCAGATTATCAAAACGGGACCCATAGTGGGCCCCCACGAGCCCAACAGCACGGTCTAGTCCGATCCCGGACTGGACAGAAGCCATACTTTTTTTTAAAAAAAATTAAAAAGTCAAAAAGTTATTATTCTATTTATCATATCATTTTATTTAAGTCACATCACTTCTTTATCATATCATTTCAAATTCAACCCATACCCAATTCATACTGTATAAAAAATCAAAAAGTACACTTATTTAGAGCATCTCAAACAACCCCAAGTGTGGCAATATTTTTCATCAATTGCAATACATTACGTTTCTTGTTGTTATTTAATTACTTACTAACCCGTGCTATGTACGGAATAATTATAGATATTTATATTTGTTTTAGATTTTTTTTAATATTTAAGTTATGTTTTTTTAAGATTTTTTATAAAAATAATTTAACAATCTTATCACTAATCATAGTGTATGAAAAAAGTTAAAAAATGTACTACAATAACTATGCATGGATTGTATCTATAATTATTTGTATGAGAGAATTTTAAATGCTGATAAGGAGATTTTGACTAAATCAATAAATGCAGACATGTGGAATGACATGTTGATTGAAAAAAATTAATTAATGCTGATCAAGAGATTTTGACAAAATGAATAAATGCTGAGGCTTTTTTTTTTTAAAATCAAAAAAATCAAGAAATTTAGATTAGGACATTAGAACTCCCACAAAGCTTGGGGTTATAAACCCTATTTTTCTTAATATATAGATAGATGTTGTGTTTGATTGAAAGATTTAGAAAAAAAAAATTAAAAAAAAAAAAGACGATGTAAAATTAAGTAAAATGTAAATATGTTTTATTCACATTTCATCTACTTTTTATATATATTTTTTTAAATTATTTCTTAAATCTTCGAATCAAAAACAGTATTAATATAAAATTATAAATTTTACGTATTCTATTAATCACAATAGTTTAAGAATACGTTAACTCTCGTGTTATTATTTAATTACTTAATATAAAATTATAAGTTTTACTTATTCTATTAATCACAATATCTTCAGAGTCATATTTGATGTGCTTTAAAATCAACTAATAACTTTTCAACACACCACGCCACACCATGATATCGTGTTTTCATTGTCAGAGATTTTTCTTTTCTTCCCATTCCTTCTATGTTCCACCCGTATTGGATGGGAATTCAGATTTTTCTCACATTTCCAAGCCTATGTCCAAACAAATAACATGCCACACCATGACGAATTGGGATCCTCCCCTTCATTTCGGTCTTTCATTCTCTTTTTGCAGAGCCTTCGGGCCCACTTTGAGGCCCAATTTTGATAATCCGAACCGTTCATATTTTTAGATTTATTCAGTATATCATACCTGTAAAAAATCAAGTTGATCGAATATCATAAAGTATGTGTTCGGAAAACTGTTTATTAAAAAATAGTTTGTAGTCCCAATTTTCTGAACGCATACTTTTTTGATATCCGATCAACTTAATTTTTTACAGGTATAATATAATGAATAAATCTAAAAATATGAACAGTTCGGATTATCAAAACTGGGCCTCAAAGTGGACCCGAAGGCCCGTGCAAGGAGGGAATGAAGGAAGAGGCTCAAGGAGGGGATCTGAACTCCACCAGGACACCATGTTTTCATTGTCAGAGATTTTTCTTTCCTTCCCATTACTGTACTTCTATGCTCCACCAGTATTGGATGGGAAATCAGAATTTTATCACATTTCCAAGCCTATGTCCAAACAAATAACATGTATATTTGGTGCATTATATTTTAAGTTAAAAATTGATAAACTTATTAGGATGATTTTAGAAAGTGTTAAATAAATAATTTTTTTATTTATTTATTATGGAAAGTCATATAAAATTTAAAGAGGTGATATCAGTTAAATAAATCAAAAAATTAATAAATTGACTTATAAATCACTTTTCAAAATAGGCATTATTTTTAAATTTAAGAATAAACATATTTTTTAAAATTTATTTAAAATACAAATTGCTCTTTGTGATTTAGAAAATTATGAATCCCCTATTAAAAAATAACGACACCAAAACAGCTAAAATATGAGACATTTTCTAGGCCCGGTTTGGAAAGATAATTTTGAAAAAAAAATAAAATTAATAAAGATAAAATAAATTAAAATAGTCAATAATACAAAATATCGCATACCAAAACATAATCATTTTATAATTTCTTTCACAATTATCAAATTAATTATAAAAAAAAATTATTTTTTCATAAAATCAAATTAAAATAACTAAACTAACTAAAATAATCAACGTCCGAAACGAGTTTTAAGAGAAAATCAGTGTCTCACTGTCGCTTAGATGTAGACATACATTGAATTATTATCTCGAGGGAGACAAACATTTTCTCCAACAAAAACGTGTGGTCCAAATTTGTTTGTGCATCCAACAGAACACAATTAAAAATGAATCACACTCTTCACCCTTCTTCTTTTTTTTTTTTTTTTTTTTTTTGGCATAGCATGTAAGAAAGAAGAATCTTGATTGTTTGTGCAACTACAACTTTAATTTTTATTTTGACTATTTAGAATATACAAATTTTGCATTTCTTATTGAAAAAATTATAAATCAATGTAAGTTTTTAAAAATAATTTTAAATTAATAGTACATTTTATAATTTTTAATAATAAAAATTATAAATTTTTCTATGAATTTAGTGTACCTTACCCCACTAGATTCCACCCTAGGTTTGACTTCGACTTCAAAGCGTTGTTACTGAACCAGTGCGAGAACGAGTTGGACTTGTGGAGACTCATCGACACTGCTCCGTTGTTGAATCGCGTGGTACGCTCTTACAGATCCAAAATTTCTCTCAATTTTGATTGTTGATTTGCCAGATCTCAAATTTAATGTCTCTTGTGTGTCACATCAACACTGCTCCGTTGTTGAATCGCGTGGTACGCTCCTACAGATCCAAAATTTCTCTCAGTTTTGATTGTTGATTTGCCAGATCTCAAATTTAATGTCTCTTGTGTGTCAGATCCGTTTCTACACCGACGATGCCCTTTGTAATTGTTGTTGATTGTTCTAGTGTTGTTGTTGTTGATGATGATGATTATTTTTTCTGTGATATGTGATAAAAGTATTCTTAAAATTTCTCTATGATATATGAGTTTGGGGTTGAAAGACCTTATACATCATAAAATAACATTGTAGATCTCTATCATTATTAAAAGTGGAAAAGGGACCTTAGATTAATTTTTCTTTTATTTTATTAATTTTTTTACAAAATAATTAAATCAAAATGACATATACAAACCCCATTCAGCGTTCGAGCTCGTTGGGAAAGTTTCAACCCAGACTTTTTGGTTAAAATAATTATAAAAAAATAAAATAATTTTTTTAATTCAATAAGATAAAACATTATATCTAGCTCATAATCATTATATTTTTTCTTTCACAAAAATCACAAAATCAAAAAAATTAATTCCGAACGAAACTTTTTAACCTCAAACTAAAATAGTCAAAAAATCAATTCACATCCCAAACGAACACTACGATTGACACATAAATTAACTTTTTAACTATTTTTTGAGACTAAAAAATCTTGTTTTAACATAATTTTTTTAACTTTTATAAAATAAAAAATAAAATAATTATAAATTAAAAGTGATATTTTATTTTATTTAACTAACATAATTAATTTGATCACATATGACTGTTTTAACTCAAAGTAATGTCTCAAACATAGCCTAAAAAAGAGAGAGCTCTAGACAAAAATGCCAAACATTGTAGCAACATATAGGCATCACTAGCCATTATAAACCAGGAGATATAGACTTGACAGATTACAGAAAATAAATTGATCAATAAAGAAAAAAGAGGCAGTTATAATAAAGAAAATGAAGGAACACTTTAAAATATTTGATCAAATATTTCCATTACATTAATATCGGCACTGAACATAATTAAATTTGAACAATACAATGAGTTAATTGAAGATGATCACAACACAAAATAAATACTATTGCGAGAGAGCCAAAATAAAGAAAAAAGGGGAAAATCCAATGTTCTGCCCCCTCTTTCCTAGGCAGACCACAGTCCTGTCTATACAAAATGTCTTCCCCAAATTCCTTCCTTAATCTCTCAGAAAATTCCCCTAAAAAGAGATATCCCTACATATTTTTTAGATATGATTCCACTACTTGTACACTTCCAAATCTTCAAATTGTTGCTTCCAAAATGATATTCCTCTCTCTCTCTCTCTCTCTCTCTCTCTCTAATATATATTTTCATAATATTCACATTTAGGTAGAAAAAAGAAAAGAAAAATAAGAAAAATATATATATATATATATATAAATATCTATCACCAAATAACCCAACCCAAGAAAATCATGAACAAGAACCAGAACCCACTTCACTTTACCAGCTCAGAGACCCACCCAACATCTGGACCCGGAGAAGGTTGTTTCGGTTCAGCCCGATCCAGCGGGTTCTCCCTGCTTAATTTCTCGAACATCTTGACCCTAAGATCCCTACCCGACTCTACCCTCTCCATCACAGGTTCCTCCTCAAGATCAAACGGTCCGATCACCTTCCGGGTCGGGGTCATAGTCGGAGTCGACGGCGAGCTACAGAAAGTGGGTCGGGTCATGGACAACCTTGGTGACCCGAAACCAGACCCACTCATCTGAAGACCCCACGAAGAAGGCATGGATTTGACCTTGTTAAGCTGTAACTGACGCAGAGAGAGAACCATTTCGTTAATGGAGTTCGAACCCAGCGACGGCGACAGCGGCGGCGACTCCGACGGAGGCGAAACAGACTCCGGCGACATGAAAGCCAACCTCTGCGGCGACCCATCATACGATTCGGGCAAACCCGGAGTTCTCGAGCTCAGAACCCGAAGCTGGTCCGGCGAGTGCGCGAAGAAGCAGACCCGGCGGCGACAGTTCGACCCATCCTTACAGGGTTGAGTCCGGTACCGAGCCGGGTGGAGCCAGCACTCGAACACGCCATGCGCGAACTCACACCCATCACCCTTCTTACAATTCCCCTTCCTGAACTCGGGGCAAGCCGTACCCGAATAGTGGTACTTTCTCGGGTCTCTCCGGCGGGCTTTCTCCCCCGGATGAGCAAACGGACACTCCGTCCAGTCGTGTGATCGGCCTCGGGTACACTTTCGGACCTTGAACTCGAACATCCTGAAGTTATCGGAGTCGACTCCGTGATCCGACTCACCAACCAACTCGTCGGAGTCCAAATCGACGTCGTTTGACGGCAAGTAACGGTACAGCGCCGCCAGAGCATCGTACGGAGGGTACTCGTCGGCATTGTTGGTTACACCGTACTGAAAACAATTATCAACCGTTGGATCATGAAGGAGAGACCATGGAGGGACGTGGACCGTCGGATTTGGGAAGTGATTTCGCTCTCCTATCATCATCTTCGTTGTTTGTGTTGTCTCTGTAAACCAACTCGGTGAAGTTTGGTATATAAACTGCGGGGGTTGTGGGAGTTAACCGTGGGTCAGTTAGTTTTTAACTTTAGTTAGGTTTAAAAACTAGGAGCTATGATTTTCCACTGCGGTTAAAATAATGAGAGGCTTGCTTGGGGAACAGGTGGATGGTTGTGGTGAATTAACCAAAAGGGTACGTGGACGGTTGTGGTTGGATTTTGAGGGATGGTTTGGTGACGGGCTGTTTTGTGGCCGTAATTGGATAAACATATTTTTTTAACTTACGCGCTCTAGAGTTTCAACGGCGGTGGGCGTAGTTTAGCATGAAGGACTTGCCAGCGGAATGGGGGAAGTTATTGGTTGCTCCAATGCTAGCGTTACATGGTGCTTTATATTTGATGGAGTGGATTAAGGTATGGAATTGTAATTATTAATTTGTGAGTTTAATTATTTTATATTTGTTTTAATCTAATGGATAATTAATTTAATAAATTTGTAGGATTATTAGTAATGGGATAGAGATGAGATTATTAATCCAATTAGATAGTGAATACCACACTAATTTAATTGGATTATTAATATTTCACTATTAGTCTTGTGAATCAAACATAACATATATGTATTGTAACAAAAATATTTGGTAATTCCAATTAAAGTCACTATTAATGATCACTGTCACAGTGAATATTGTGTTTCTTTTTCTTTTTTTTTTTAATTTTCACCTTACTAGTGGTGGATTTATAACTCCTTATTTAAAACTCTAAATTATTGCTGATATTGTCATTAATTGAGGAATGGAACCTAAGATTTTATATTTGGTGATTAAAAAATATAAAAAGATATAGAGATTTGTGATTTACTTCAGATATGGTCACTTAATATTTCAAAATCAACTAATAATTTTTTCTAGAATATATCTAAACATTTAAAAAAAAGTTTATTTTATTAGTTTATCAGTTTATTTAAGTTATATTATTTAATATTTTTATTTTATTTTTTGTAATAAATAAAAAATTCTTATAATTTAAACTCAAAACAACTCTAAGGGGTAAAATGAATCTATATATTTTTTTGAAATTTAATTAAAAAGTAATTTATCAATAAAAAGTTAAAAAATAATAAAAATAAAACAATTTATTTGATATAATTTTTTATATATATAATGATTCTGTAATGTGAGTAGTAACTGATTTATACTTTTTAACTACGATTCTAGTAATATGAATTTAGAATATTTTTTCTTTTAAATGAAATAAGTGTATTTTGGGATGTTCTAAATAAGTGTATTTTTTTAATTTTTTATGAAATGTAGGTTGGGTTTGAAATGATATGATAGAGAGGTGATGTAACTTAAATAAGATAATATAACTTAAATAAGATAATGATTTTTTAACTTTTTTAAAAAATGCCAAACAAAGCCAAACTAAACATTCGTTCAAGATTATTTACCACTAGTTAGGCGTGATGGGTTAGGGTGGATTGGAGTTAAAATAGTTATAACAATATAAAATAAGTTTTTTAATTTTAGGTTAAAAATATTATATTTAAATCATAATTATATTATTTTTTCTTTCATAAAAATTCAAAAATTCAAAAAATTCATCTCAAACGAGATTTTTTTAACCCCAGACAAATAACCAAAAACTAAAAAGTCAGCTTACATTCCAAATGAAACCTTACATAAGTTTGGCAACAATTCAAATAATTTATTTATTGGCTTATTAATTTATTTCTACTATATTATTTTTTTTTTATACGTTTTTTCCTAAAAGTTTATAAAGTCAAAAAGTAAAATAGGTTCAAAGTTAATTTTTAATTTTTTTTAAAAAAAACGTATAAAAAAAAAATAGAGAAGTGATGTAATCTAAAAAAGCCAAAAAATTGATTTTTAATCCAATTGCCAAAATAGGCCGAGTTATACCTAAACTCATTTGGGATTAACTTAGGTCTGGGTTGTTTGGAATGATCTAAATATATACATTTTTTGATTTTTTACGAAAAATATACAGAAAAATAGAAAAGTAATGTGACTAAAAAAAATAAAAAATGTGCTTATTTAGTACATTCTTTGTTAATTTTTTTACAAAAAGATATATAAAAAAATAAAATGAGTGATATGACAATTTGTAATAATTTTTTAACATTTTTTATAAAAACGAAAGCCCCAATTTGATTCATTTACAGAGTCTATATAAAATAAATATTAATAATTTCTTGTCATTATCAGAAATTATATTTTGGATTTTTATTTTTTATGATTTTATTTATTTATCTATAGTGAACTATTTTCACATTCTAATCAACCCTTTTTTTGTTTTACATTTTAGATATGAAAAATGCTTGGGAGCACTAATTAGTGCTCCCACTAATTAGGTGGCAGTGGGTCCCGCCATTAATGATGTGATATTTTGGTCTTGGAGTTGTATTTTTTTTTTTTTTACTTTTTTAATGCATTAGTGCTATTAGTGGTGATATTTTTAGTGGGATGAATCATTATTGTTTAAATATACTTAATTTAGATGTACTTAAAAAATAAATTACGTGAAATACATTTTTAAGAAAAAGTTCATTATAGAAATGTGATTTGTTTTTCTTTTCCTTTTTTTTTATATTTACTGTTTTTTTTTTTTTTTTTTGCATATTTATTCACACATACTTTAAATTTTAAGTTCATTTACATTATGTAGGGGCAGGGACGGAACTAGGAGAAGACTATGAGGGGCCATGGTCTCTCTATTTCTCTGAAAATTATTATTTGCCATTGAATTTTGAAAAAAAAAAATATATATATATATATATATATGTATCATTTTATACACAAAATGGCCCCCCAGTATAAAAAAAAAAATATCATTCTTCTTCCATCTTGAATTTTCTTTCTATTTTACACAAAAAAAACTTCTTGACCTTATTAGAAATTGCTTCTATGGTATTTAAATTTTTTTATGTATATATAATTTATATATATCATATTATGCATATATGTATATTTTGTGTATATGGTGAATTTTTTTTTTGACCCCTCCGATAATGAAATTCCGATTCCGTCCCTGTGTAGGGGCGTGTAAAAACACTCGTATATTCATACAAATCACATTCACTCACTCCATCACTCGAAGCTTGAAAATACTGTTGAACTGGGTTAGGTGAGTTGTATACTAAATTTATGTGTTGGGTTTTGTATCTTTTAAAATTTTTCCATCGTCCAAAATAATTGACTCAATTTATCGCTACTTATATATAAATTAAACCCCACAACTAGAGATGACTATGGGATGAGTTTGTCATCCCTTGCCGAGAGCAAATTGGGGCGAGCCATCCCTAATTGTGATTTCACACTATTTTCATTACTTTCAATCAATTTAACTTAATTAGAGGACAGTTCAATATAATAATGTCAAAATTTTATAACTATTTGTAAATTCTCTCTACGTTAGATGAGATCAATGTAATTTATTCTTTTGTTTGTTATTTCAAATAGTAAACAATCACCCTGTACAGGAGTTTATGACATGCTTGAACGCTAACTGTAGTAAAATTTTCTCAATGCACGTATCTCATTAATTTTTTTTAATTATGATTTTGTAGCTTCATAATTATAATATAATATTTTATAACTTTAGAATGTGTTTATAAAATGTATGACAATTTACAAATTGTCAACCCGCTATTTTTTTATGTTTTATTTTTGTGAATTGATCGGAAAATTATTACAAATATGAGAAAATATTATATCAAACAGGCTAATAATCCAACAAAAATCAAAAAGTCAACAATTAGCAAGCCTAACAACAAATCATCAAACCAAGCTCAACAATTACCACTAATTACATATAACCCCTATAATAGGAAGGAAAAAAAATATCAAACAGAATTCAAACTCTTTTTCCATAAGAGTTAAATTTGGAATCTCATCTTACAAAATGGTATAATGCAATGCTCGGTTTATTTGAGTGGAAAATATTTTTTAAAAAATATTTTTGTATATTTTGGCGTTTAGCAGGGGCGTAGCCAGGAATTCCCCTCAGTGGGATCATTCAGAAAGAGAGAGAGAGAGAGAACAAATAAAGGAATGCATCAATGGCAATGCAACAATGGTTGTTAGAGAATGAAGCGTTGATGGAGCAAATGAATGAACGAATACTGAGCTAAAATTGACACTACTAAACAATGAATAGTTCAAAATATATGTGATATTTATCTAGATTCACTGGGGTCATTTTGTTAAAATTGACACCATTAAACAATAAATAGCTCTAAACACTTGGGTCATTTTGTTAAAATCTAAAACTATTAAACAAAAATTCATATATATTTTAACAAAATTTGAAAGTTCAGTGGTGTCAATTGACACCATTGAATTACACACATAGCCCTGCCCCTGGTGTTTAGTACAATAAAAAATAAAGTCAACAGAAAATATTTTTCATAGTTAATAGGAAATAAGCTTATATGAATAAAAAAATATTTTCCGCTTTTAAAAAGCGAAAAACGTTTTACGAACTATAATCTTACTAATGTCACAACACTCCTACTGCTACTCTCGCCTCCACCACCACATCACCATCACCACAACCATAACCATTGCCACCATTACCATCGCTATTACCGTCACCGCCACCTCCACCTTCGTTTTACCACCACCACCACCAAATATAAAAAAATATTTTTTCTAGAAAATATTTTACAATTTTTTTTTATAGAAAATAGTTTTTATTTAAAGATATTTTCTACCTAAATAAACAAATATATTTTCTACCCAAATAAACAAAATGTAAGTAAAGTCGGCCTTGGTTGTGTGAATTCTTTGTCTTGTGTCAAAATACCAAAATATTTAAAGTTTCGTTTGACATTGATTAATATACTCAACCTTCTTGTATTAGAACTTTTTTATTCTGACTTTTTTAGTCTCGTTTGGTTTGAATTTTTTAATTTTTTTGATTTTTGTGAGAGAAAAAGTATAATGATTATGAATTAAATGTGATATTTTGTCTTATTAATTTATTTAGCATATTTTATCATTTTATACTTTTTTTATTTTTCTTTTTTTTTTAACCCTAAAATAGCATATCAATTCATGGTTTGAATGTTCTACAAGTTGTTTGTGGGTTAAGAAATTGTCGACCTATTGTGGGTTCGGTAAAATTATCTCTTAAAACTGTCCAAACTGACCTTACACAACCTAGAGCATTATAAAAAGTTTGATTTTTTTTTATTTTTTTTTATTTTTTTTAAAGTTATCTGCCACCTTCCCTTAATTCAGGGCCAAAATTCAGGCCGACGTGGATATGCTGGGCCAATTGTGTTGGGCCCAATGAACAGCTTTGGCCCTGTTTGGTACAGTTTAATTTCAACTTATTTCAGCTTTCAGTTTAATTTAAGCTATTTTGATATGTTTGGTTTAACTTAACAATACAGCTTATAGCTTTTTGTAAGTCAGAAATCAACTTATTCTTTGAGTGGGACAGGAGAAGCTTAATTTATAAGTCAGAAATCAGCTTATGTTCATAGTTATAAGCTATAAGCTGTTAAGATATAAGCTATAAGCACTTTCCCACAGCTCTACCAAACAGGGCCTTTATCTTAGATTTCTTAATCGTTTTAGCCGTTCGGACTTTTATTTTCATATTTTGATTACACAGAGTCAGCTTTTGCACCAAACTGAGTTTCTGAAGTATTAGAGTATCCGCATCATCATAGTTAGGCCCCGTTTGTTTAGGGTTATAGGAAGGGGATTGAGACTACTAATACCTTGTGGCCATGTTTGTTTGGGTGGACATGAGTTTGGGATTGGACTAATAGTCCAATAAAATTATTAATCCGATGTTTGGTTAAACAATTGAAGTACGGACTAACAACCCATCTGGATATGGTATCCTACTTATGATGGACTATTCAATCCCACAGAAGGGGGTGAGATATAAATTAAAAAACTAAACCAAAGTCTGGACTATTAGTCCTCCTTATAATCCTAACTCAATCCAAATATAAGATAGGATACATAATCTAAAGGATTCGTAATCCTAGAACTATTAGTCATGGGAATGCTAATCCAACCTAATCCAGTCCATTCAAACAAACATGGCTTGTTTATTTTGAGAGATGGCCTTGGGACTACTAATACCTTCGTATTACTAATACCCTTGGAAGAGGGATTCATAGTGAGGAGGTAGAGATGGTATTAGAAAAATAGTGAGGGGATTATAAATTTTTTTATTTATTTTTTATTTTTTATATATTGGGAATTTTTTTTAAAATATTAATGTTTAATTTTTATATTTTTTTATTTGTTTTATTATTTTATATAAAAACAATTTAACAATTTATCACTATTAATCATCTCACTATCAATCCCCTTACTATTAATCACCTCACTATCAATCCCCTCACTAACAATCCCTTCACTATTAATCCTCTTACTATCAATCCTCTCCATTCTATTTCTGAAAACAAACGGGGCCTTAAAATAATAAAAAGGTAAAATATAATTAGTAAATTGTAAAATTGTTCCTCCATCACGCTCAACAAATTTTTTGTAAATTAATTTTTTGTTTGATTTGTTTGTTGAGGCACTGTTCATTAGCTACATGATTTTTTATTATATTTTTTAAGCAAAACTGGGCCAAAATCTTTAAACCGGTCGTCCACCCAAATGTCCCGTGGATATCCCACTGGATGTCCCCTGGATATCCCACTGGATGTCCCATGAGTGCCTGTAGCAGAAGAAGAAAAAATGTCGAAAATTAGTCTAACCGGTCAACCGGTCAATGGCAATTTTTATTTATTTTTATTTTTTCATATTTTTTAAGAATTGTTTGGATGGCACCTCATAAATTTAATAAAAAAAATAAAGAATAACAAATACAATAAGAAATTAATATTTTAATAAGATTGAATTAGAATAGACAGTTTGATGCAGTGAGTACTAAAAATTTGACTAGGTAAAATAACAAAAATAGATTTTAGGTTATAATTTGACTCAAAATTTGTTAAGGCTGATGCGGATGCTTTTATACATTTCCCGTTAATGGTGTTTTCGTAATATCATTATTAAACAATTATTATTATTATTATTATTTTTGGTCATTTAAGTACATAATTCCTTATAATTGGAAATGATTCTATGCACACAGTATTCCATCCATTGAAGTAGAGAACTTGGTAATGCTTAGTGTACAAAATTTAAAAATAAAACATATATTATTTGGTTGACATTTATATTTTGAATGTGATGTGAGTCATACTTCAAATAATATCTCAGCTACACATTAGATTTTTTATATTCTTTTTGTATTCTAATTCTAGGTACTTGGCATTATTAAGAAAAATTTGACTCACATTTGTTAGATAATTGAGAGACAAAACATGACTCACTTAATATGCTTTAGAATTCCTCAATTTATTTACAATACCACATAAATAATGACACATCGTATTTCATAACTTTTTAATAATTTGTCAATGCACAGTAACTGATGCATCAAAAATGTGTAGTAAAAACAGTTGGGTAACATTCTTAAGGTCTATTGATTTGAGAATGAATACTGGAAGTAAATTTTTCCCCTAACTTCGTTGATTCATAATGAATACTGAGAATAAAAACTTAACAATGATTGATTCAAAACGAATGCTCAAGATTGGTAGAAGAATAAAACTTGAAATTGCATTAATTCTTAAAATTTCGAACAGACAATAATTATTTATAACGAAAAGCATATCTAATAATTATGGGGGCATATTTTTGTGAATGACGACACGTGGCCAAGGTGACACCAAAGTGCCAGCCGAGGTGCCACGTGTCTTGGTCATGGCACCGAGGTTATCTCGACTAGACCGAGGTTATCTGCGGGGATACCAAAATCCGAGATGAACGGATAAGGGACAAGAGTCCTAGAATGGGGAAAGACCTCAGTCTGGATAAAGATGAAGCTCTTAGAGAGTTTATCTTTATCTATTTGAGAGTTCAGGATGAACATTGAGCCAGAGTTCGAGAGTAGCTAGGCTTCTACAGGAATCAGGTTAGTGCTGGCTATAAAAGTAAGGCACCCTTGTGGGTCTAAGATACGCTTTTTGTATTCTGGCTTAATGAGTTAAGCACTGTTTACTATCTTCGAGAGATAACTGAGAACTGACTTGATTGTCGGAGTGCTCCCGGGTGGACGAACCACCGCTGGAGTCTTATCTTTCTTTGACAGGTTATTCGGGCAAGATCTATTCTGCCGGTGCTCTCCAGCTGGGTACCAGTTTGGCAGTATGGTCAGAAAACAATATTGTTAGTCTTATTTATTTTGATGATTTATTTAATTTTGTTTTAATTTATTTGGAAGAGAAAAATAGAATCAAAATTTATTTTGATGATTTATTTGAAAGAGAAAAATAAAATCAACATTTATTTTGATGATTTTATATTTTAATAAAATCAAAATTTATATTGTCCCATTATTTCTCACCTAAACATTTATCCTAAATGTTGTTAGAATGTATTTAATATTTGTTTAAATCAGGAGTTCAAACAGCCCAAAACAAATGTTCAAACAGCCCAAAACAAAGGTTCAAACAGCCCAACACAGCAGCAAGCCAAAAGGTTCAAGTGGAAGATATTCAAATTAGTAATGATGGAAGTACAATGGTTATAAACAACTATAAAGGTTCAAAAGGCCAAAAGGTTCAAAAGGTTCAAGTAGAAGATTTTCAAATTTGTAATGATAGAGTGGAAGATATTCAAATTGGTAATGATGAAAGTACAACGGCTATAAACGGCTATAAATTCAAATGACTACAACGGCTATAAACAGGTATAATTTTCATTATATATACCAAAGCCTCTAATGTAAACAAGTTACAAAAAAACCTGAAAATATTCTTTGATTTATAATCACTCACATCTATTCTCAGAATTATACACTGAGCCTTATAGTTTTAAGCCCATCTTTCTTGTGTGAGATTTACAGAAAAATCAAAGTTTCATTTTATATATCTATCTTTGAGAGGTATTTATTGTAAGCTTTCTTTGAAAGCAAAAATATCATTTTATCTTGTAAAAGTGTTGCAAACACTGTGTTCTTGAAATCTTGAGAGTGATTGTGAATCACCTAAGATTTGCAAAGGTTTGGGCTTGTGAGGTCTGTGTAAAATCCGTGGAGGATTACTCCATTTGTAAAGAGGTTGCTAGCACCCCTATGAAGCTAGAAGATAGTGAAAAATTTCAAGTGAAGCTTGAGAAGTGGACGTAGGTTGAGTTGAAGCCGAACCACTATAAATTTGTTTGTCTCTCTCTTCTTTTTCTCTTTATTTTATTTTAAATTGCCATAGCTATATTTCACATTTTTATTGTACTAAAATTATTAACTGACATAGTTGTTAAGACACTTGTTTTAATTATTTTTATTTCATTAATTATATTTATCTATTGTGCTAGTCATAATTTTTATTAGGGTATTATTAATTTTAATTGTGAAAACCTAATTCACCCCCCTCTTAGGTTGTCTTTTGGGTAACAATTGGTATCAGAGCCTAGACTCTTGTTTTAGATTTAACCATCTAGGAGTTTCGATCCATGACAACCTTAGCTGAAGGACAAGCCACAAATAGGCTACCATTGTTTGATGTAAACAACTATAGTCATTGGAAGGATAAGATGACCCTATACCTATAAGCCACTAATTATGCCATGTGGATTATTGTCACCAAAGGTCCAAAAATTCCTACCAAATTAGTAGACAATATTTGTGTACCTAAAACTGCAGATGAGTGTGATGAGAGAGATTACAAATTATTGCAAACCAATGTTAAAGCCAAACTCACCCTTGTTTGTGGATTAGACTCTAAGGAGTATAATAAAATTTCAAGTTGTGATTCGGCATAAGAAATTTGGGACAAACTTGAGGTAACGTATGAAGGTACAAACCAAGTGAAAGAATCTTGTATTGATATGCTTGTTCATAGTTATAAATTGTTTAAAATGAACTCTGATGAATCTATTTCAAGTATGTTTACTAGATTTATCGAAATTGTAAACTCTTTGAAATTTCTTAGCAAAATTTATACTAACAGTGAGGCCCCGTTTGGGGACTTACCTTTTTAGCCAAAAAGTCAAAAAGTTACCCTTTTAGCCAAAAAGCCAACAATTCATACCAAAAAGTCAAAGATTCTCTTTTCTCTCTACTTTTTGCACATCTTTTCGTAATTAGCTAAAAAGTCATCCCAAACATATAAGTTTTTTTTACCTACTTTTTTAGCCAAATAGCCAAAAAGTTACTAAATTAGCATGTTCCCAAACGAGGCCTGAGTTGGTAAGAAAAATTCTTAGGTGTCTACCAAAGAATTAGAAAGCAAAGGTCACCGCCATTATAGAAGCCAAAGACACTTGGATTGGATGAGCTTATGAGTTCCCTTATGACTCATGAGATCACCATGAAAGGATATGAGGATGTTGAAGACAAAAAGAAAAGTGAAATTGCATTCAAAGTATCATCAAATGAAGAAGAACGTGAAAACTCCAGTGAGGATGAAAGCTATGCCATGTTTAGTAGAAATCTCAACAAGCACTTCAAGAAAAACAATTTTGGAGAAAGAAGACCTTTCGAAAAGGAGTACAACAAAAAAACAAGAAAGAACCTATTATTTACTATGAGTGCAAAAATCCTGGACATATGAAGATGGATTGTCCAAAATTGAAAAATCATAGAAAAGACTACAAAGGAAACAAAAAAGCCAAGGTAGCAGCTTGGGGAGAAAGTGAAGATGAAAGCTCAAGTGATAAAATTGAAAATAAAGTAGCAAACTTGTGTCTCATGGCTCTTGAAGATGAAGACTCTACTTAAGATGAGGTAACTACTCTTTATGAAGAACTGGAAGGTGCATTCTATGAACTAAAAGATAAATTTAGAAAAGTTTGTGCCAAAAATAATGTGTTAAAAAAATCTGTTGCATCTTTATCTAGTAATGTAGAAGAATTAAAGAAAGAAAAAATTGTTTTGAAAAATGATTTTGACACCATCTCTAATGAGAAAACTGCTTTAAAAAACAATGTTGATGATTTAACAAAAATACTTGAAAATTTTGTAAAAAGTAGAAATAATCTCAACATGCTTCTTGGAAATCAAAGATGTGTTTTCGATAAAGCGGGCATTGGATATGACCCTATTAAGAAACAAAAGAATCTCAATACAATTTTTGAAAAGGCCCCTCTCATGACACACCCTCATATTACTTGTCATTATTGTAGAAAGAAATGTCATTATATATCTTATTGTCTATTCAAAAAGAATATGAACATAGGAATTAAAAAGATTTGGATTATTAAGGGATCTAACAAAACTAACCAAGAAGGACCCAAGAAACTATGGGTATCAAAAACCAACACTTGATTGTCATCTTGTAGGTTTGCCTTAGGTCCAAAGCTAAAGAAGGAAAGTGGTACCTTGATAGCGGATGTTCCAGACACATGGCCGGAGATAAATCCTTCTTTACTACACTGTCATCCAAAGATGGTGGCCTTCTTATTTTTGGAGACAACAAAAAAGGAAAAATCATCGGTATTGGTAGCATCGGTATTTCTCCTAACCCTTCTATTGAAAATGTTTTACTTGTTGATGGATTTAAGCATAACCTACTTAGTATTAGTCAATTATGTGATAAAGGTAATCGAGTTATTTTTAATAAATCACATTGCACAATTGAAAGCAAAAATGATCATAAAGCTTTATTCGTTGGTAATCGCCATGATAATGTTTATGTTTTTCATCTTAATGATCTCTATGCTAGTGATGTTAAATGTTTATATGTTAATAATAAAAATAGTTGGTTATGGCATAGAAGATTTGGTCATGCTCATATGGATCTAATTGCTAAACTTTTGAGAAAGGATTTGGTCATTGAACTTCCAAAAATTAAATTTGAAAAAGATCATCTTTGTAGTGCTTGTCAACAAGGAAAACAAACTAAAACATCATTTAAATCAAAATCTCATATTTCCATGACTAGACCTTTGCAACTATTGCATATGGATTTATTTGGTCCCTCAAGGACATCTAGTCTAGGTGGTAAACGTTATTGTCTTGTTATTATTGATGATTATTCAAGATTTACATGGGTTATGTTTTTAGCACACAAAGATGAAACCTTTTCTTTTTTCACAAAACTCTGTCGTAGAATTCAAAATAAAAAAAGCGTTCTTATTACTAATATTCGAACTGACCATAGTAGAGAATTTGAAAATGAGAAATTTGAATTGTTTTGAAATGAGCATGATGGAGGAGCTAAATTATTTCCTTGGGTTTCAAATCAACCAATGTAAGGAACGAATTTTTATCAATCAAGCTAAGTACACAAAAGAACTACTTAAAAAGTTTGGTATGTATGACTCAAAAATAGCTGGAACACCTATGAGCACATCTATTAAGCTAGACAAGGATAAAAAGGTAAGTCCATTGATCAAACAAAATATCGAGGTATGTGTATTGCTACATTGATATAGAACCATTTATATCATTTGAATGCTCTCAAGTCCTTCATACATTTACTCTCGTTAACAGTTTGTTATTCTCAGCTGAGTAATTTTTTTTGGGTTCTACATCTTGAGATAAAATTAACTTTGTATACATTGATTTTTTTAAAACCCTCATGGTATTTTTTTTACATTACCATTTCAGCAACACCAACGTCCCATTAAGTTTAATTTCTGCTGGTATTATTTTATTTTTATTTTTTTTATTTTTTAGATTTTGCTATTAAGCTTAATTTCTTTTATTTTTATTTTTATTTTTTTCTCATTATTATTTTTTGTTTGGACTAATTTTTTTTTTCTTTTTTTTTGCTTTTTAATTTCATTTTTCAATACTTAAACATAAAAACAAAAAAAAAATCAAAATACAAATATTTACATAAAAAAAAAACAAAACACCATTTATTTTTTTACGGCCACACGCCGATCAAAATAAACATAATAATAAAAAAAAACCTTCATTTTTTTCCAGTCATACGCCGATCTTACTTACTCGCCTCTTCCATCATTTTATTCTTCTTTTTATCACCTTGGGCGACCCTTGACGCCCCTACCCCCGTGCTTTCGTCGAGAGTGACGAATCCCCGCTGACTATCAAAAGCTAAGAACGACGTTGCTCCAAATTGGGCTATAGAGGTGGTCTTTCGTTTAAACTCTTTATTTTCGGCCTTCAGTGCGCCTATTTTTGCTCACGCATCCTTGTACATACACTGGAGCAGAGAGAGTTGGGCGTTGACCTGATGGAGCTCACTCGTCCTGTTCTGCAATCGGTGAGCCAATTTTGTGACTGCAGTCACCGTCTCCATACAGGACGTCAGTGTGAAATGATTGGTTTCAATGTCTGATTGAGCTGCCATGATTTGCTCAATCGACATCATAGGAAGGTTAGGCACAGGAATAACAGGAAGAGTAGGAGTAGGGGCACTCGGTCCAGCAGAGCTTATGGGTTCGTTCAGGCTCGGAAACAAAGTGAGGGGACGGGATGAAGAAGCCATGGATTAGAGGTGAGAGTTGTCAAAGTAATGAGTTGTAGAGAAATAGAAGCGAACAGACTGAGGTTTGGCCTCCTCCGTTCAGTTTCATTTTTTTGTCTCTTGATGAAAAGAAAAAACAGAAGAGAGTGGTGAAGAAGAGATAGAAGAGAATGGTGAAGAAGAAAATTGAAGAGTATGTGATTAAGAAGAAGGCAAAAGAGAAGAAGACAAGGAGGGAGAGGAGCCGAGGTGCGTACAACTCGAGGCCTACTTTTGTCGGCCAATGACGCAAAAGTGAGGCCACATGTCAAATGCATTTATCGAAGGAAAAAAAGAGATGCGGGAGAGTTATATGTGTATGCTTATATGTATATATATGTTTTGAATTGTATAGATGTCATTTATCCTTATCATTTTCCTCCTCCTTCAGATTCTGACCCATGATTTCCTTTTGATAATGTCACAAGGGGAGAAATTATATGATGTTATGTATATGGTATTATTTGAAAATTAATCTGATGATTATGTATTTATAGTTTGATATCTTAATCTTATATCATGTTGTTGATTAAAATCAGGGAGCATGACTTGAGGGGGAGCTTTTCTTACTCCCAAATCAAATCAAAACATCATTGCATGCTATTATAAAAAAAGGAGAGATTGTTAGACTTATTTATTTTGATGATTTATTTAATTATGTTTTAATTTATTTGGAAGAGAAAAATAGAATCAAAATTTATTTTGATGATTTATTTGAAAGAGAAAAATAAAATCAACATTTATTTTGATGATTTTATATTTTAATAAAATCAAAATTTATTTTGTCCCATTGTTTCTCACCTAAACATTTATCCTAAATGTTGTTAGAATGTATTTAATATTTGATTAAATCAGGAGTTCAAACAGCCCAAAACAAAGGTTCAAACAGCCTAACACAGCAGCAGACCAAAAGGTTCAAGTGAAAAATATTCAAATTAGTAATGATGGAAGCACAACGGCTATAAACGACTATAAAGGTTCAAAAGGCCAAAAGGTTCAAGTAGAAGATTTTCAAATTTGTAATGATGGAGTGGAAGATATTCAAATTGGTAATGATGGAAGTACATCGGCTATAAATGGCTATAAATTCAAATGACTACAACGGTTATAAACGGCTATAAATTCAAATGAATACAACGACTATAAATAGGTATAATTTTCATTATATATACTAAAACCTCTAATGTAAACAAGTTACAAAAAACCTGAAAATATTCTTTGATCTATAATCACTCACATCTATTCTCAAAAATTATACACTGAGCCTCATAGCTTTAAGCCTATCTTTCTTGTGTGAGATTTATAAAAAAAATCAAAGCTTCATTTTATATATCTATCTTTGAGAGATATTTATTGTAAGCTTTCTTTGAAAGCAAAAATATCATTTCATCTTGTAAAAGTGTTGCAAACACTGTGTTCTTGAAATCTTGAGAGTGATTGTGAATCACCTAAGATTTGCAAGAGTTTGGACTTGTGAAGTTTGTATAAAATCCATGGAGGATTGCTCCATTTGTAAAGAGGTTGCTAGCACCCCTGTGAAGCTAGAAGATAGTGAAAATCTCAAGTGAAGCTTGAGGAGTGGACGTAGGCCTAGTTGAAGCCGAACCACTATAAATTTGTTTGCCTCTCTCTCCCTTATCTCTTTATTTTATTTTAAATTACCATAGTTATATTTCATATTTTTACTGTGCTAAAATTATTAACTGACATAATTGTTAAGACACTTGTTTTAATTATTTTTATTTCATTAATTATATTTATTTATTGTGATAGTCATAATTTTTATTAGGGTATTATTAATTTTAATTGTAAAAACCTAATTCACCCCCCTCTTAGGTTATCTTTTGGGTAACAAACACCTGTAATTTGGCATCGTCTGTGGGAAACGTAAGAAGAATAGATTGCCAACAACGGGCAGAAAGAAAGAATTGGGGGCTATATCACTAGTGGAAGTGGTAAAAATGCCGAACCTAATGTAGAGGAGGACAATTGTAACAGAAAACCTCGCGATAAGAATCCCGGAGAAAAAGACGTCAGCCAAGAGGGAGACGTACCGAAGAAAGCATGTCAGGGCGGGTATTACAACGAAAATGACCTCCAAGTATAGAAAGATAGATGCCTGAGGAGGGACGGCGAGATGAAGGGGATGGCAAACAAATTGGCAGACCTGCAATTGGTTGTCAATTTCATGATGTAGAACAACGTTATGCAACCACCGTTCCCATTGGAGGACACGTTGATTCCAGCGGCCAAGCACAATGCCCAGAAAGGGGGGCAAAAAGCAATCCTCGTAGTTCCCTAGTATAACAGGGCGAGGGAGCATTCTCATCGGCCTTCACGGGAGGTCAGGCGAGGAGAATCGATGTGAGGAGAGTCTTAGAAGACACATCGTGCCAAAGAAACCTACACCAAAGAACATCATCATGTTCAAGGGAGGGAACTTTGTTTTGACACAACGAACGGAGGGAGGTCCAAAAGGACTCATAACGACATTGGGAGTAGCGCACCAAAAAGGCTAAAATCTGTAGACAACCGAGCTCCTGTATGGACTAAGGAGGATTTGAGGGACTATCTCCAGAGGAAAGAACAAGACGCCGAGGTCACGTCCCCGGTCAAGCCGAGAACACCTTTCTTGGTAGAATTGGACAAATTTGAGGCCCCAAAAAGGTTCCACATGCCGTGATTCTAGATATATGATGGTAAGTCTAATCCTAATTTTCACGTCGGCTTGTATTTAAACTCAATGGCACTATATACTAGGAACGAGCCGCTATTTTGCAAGGTGTTCCCCTCATCCTTTGGGGAAATCGCATCAGATTGGTTTCACAAGTTGCAGAAAGGAACTGTGAAAAGCTGGGAAAGGCTGGCCGAGATGTTTGTGGCTAGGTTTGTCACAAACAAACTATAGCCATTGAGGGTAGACTCCCTGATGGCTTTGAGAATTGGCGAGAATGAAAGCCTTAGGGCTTATGCCAAGAGGTACTATGAGGTGTTTAACTGAATACCAGGGTGTAACCAAGAGGTGGCGGTCATATCTTTTAAGAATGGCCTGAACGATGACTGTCTGCTTTGAAAGTCATTAGCAAAGACATTGCCAAAAAGTATGGAGGAACTTATGGCCAGGATCGAGAAATATGCGAGAGCAAAGGAAGACACGCCAGGGACAAAGGCGTCAAAACAAGAGAAGAGGAACGGCTCGCCAAAGCGAGGCTGAGGTAACAGAAATTTTAATTGACAAAAAATAGGAATAAGGGCTGTAAAGGCAATCACCACAGTGTTATGGATCCCGGTTTACAAAGTCCTAGAGAGAATCAAGAACTAGCCTTACTATAGAGCGCCAAAGAAGATCCCTGGTGAATTTATAGGAAGAAGCCTGGGGAAGCGTTGTGCCTACCACAATGAGATTGGGCACCTGACTTAGGGGTGCAGAGCCCTAAAGACACATCTAGAAGACCTTATGAGACAAGGTCACTTAAAGGACCTAGTAGATGAGGCCAGAACAAAGGAAGAGCAAGCAAGGCTGCCCCAGGCACCAGCAGCACCACCTTCACCAGCACCACAACTGCAAGCAGATAGACCTCGAGTGATCAATGTGATTCACTCGAAGGTTAATAAGAACGAGGTACGTGGGGAGACTTAGAGGGTAAGACACTTACAACATGTGTATCAAGTCCTGTAAAAAAGGCCTAGGGCAGACAAGTGCCAGGGACCAATGGTGTCTTTTACTAAAGCCGACGTAGACATGGTACAGTATCCACACAATGATGCTCTGGTGATATCCTTGAAGATTGGAGAATGCTAGGTAAGGTGCATTCTAGTTGACTAAGGCAACTCTTGTGACATCATGTATGTCAGATGTTACAAGGAGCTCGGCTTTCACCAAGATGATTTGGAACAGTCCAACAGTCCAATGGTCAAGTTCAATGGAATGCCGACATGGCCCTTGGGGGCAATAAATCTAGAGGTGCAGGTAGACACTAGGAAGGTGAGCACAGAGTTTACCGTCATTGACACCCCTTTCTCTTACAATGTTATGTTGGGAAGGCCATGGTTGCACGCAATGAGGGTTGTTTCCTCAACGCTACACCAGCTATTGCGGTTCCCAATAGAGCATAAAATTGAGGAGGTCAGAAGAGATCAGGTACATGCAAAGAATTACTCTATGGCAACAATGAAATCCACCTGCAACGTACGAAGAACAGACACAGTCGAGATTGAAGACGAGGACATAGAGGTCCTGGATAATATCGGCAAAGAACCAGCCGAAAAAAGTAAGAAAGCCCTGAAGAAAATTCTAGTCCAACAAGGGGATGATGAGTGTTTCTTCCTTCTCGGCTTAGGATTGGCCGAGGAGGAAGAAAGGGAGTTAGAAGCCTTCTTATGAGCAAACATTGAGGTGTTTGCCTGGACGCCATACAAGATGTCTAGCATTAACCCCGAGGTCACTTGCCATAGACTGAATGTGGACAGGTCGGCTAAACCTGTCATCCAACGAGCAAGGAGACCAACGTTGATGCATGTTGAGGCAGTATAAGAGAATGTGGGAAAACTATTGGAGGCCAGAGCCATTCGAGAGGTAAACTACCCAACCTAGTTATCAAACACAGTAGTTGTGAAGAAAAAAAATGAGAAGTGGAGGGTCTGCGTGGACTTCACTAGCCTAAATAAGGCTTGTCCCATGGACAGTTTCCCACTCCCCAAAATCGATCAATTGGTGGATGCCACTTCAGGGCATGGAAGGATGAGCTTCCTGGACGCATACAGAGGGTACCATCAGATAGCAATTTACGCCCTTCGAGTAATGCCCTTCGGGTTGAAAAAGGGTTGTATTGCTATAAGATAATGCCCTTCGGGTTGAAAAATGCAGGAGCAAACTATTAGAGGTTGGTGACCAAGATGTTCAGATATCTAATTGGCAAAACAATGGAAGTATACATTGATGACATGGTCGTGAAGACCAAAGAACCTGAGGATCATCTGGCCAACTTAAAGGCAGTTTTCAACATCCTTAGAACATATAGGCTCTGACTCAATACTTCGAAATGCGCATTTGGAGTTGGGTCTGATAAGTTCTTAGGATACTTGGTTACCAGAAGGGGCATTAAGGCAAGCCCAGATCAAATCAAGGCCATCCTAGACTTGAAAAGCCCAACATTGGCAAACAAGTGCCGATGTTGACTGGAAGGGCTGCAGCCTTAAATAGGTTCATAAGCAGAAGTTCTGACAAATGCAAACTATTTTTGAATTTAGTGAAGAAGACCACAAATTTTTTATGGACAGAAGAGAGCGAAGTCGCCTTGGTTGACTTGAAAAAATACCTGACCACAGCTCCAGTTCTCTCAAATCCTGTACCAGGAAAGGAACTCTTCTTATACTTGGCAATTTCGGAGCATGCGGTGAGTGCAGTGGAAATTAGAGAAGAGAAGAGGGAACAGAGGGCAGTTTACTATGTGAGTAAAACCCTAGCAGGCGTAAAGATCAGGTACTTGCCCTTGGAGAAATTGACACTAGCTTTAGTGATGGCTTCTAAGAAGTTAAATCATTACTTCCAAGCCCACAAGATTGTGGTATTGACTGAGCATCCCTTAAAGTCCCTACTACAACAAGGAGATCTGACAGGCAGGGTAGCCAGATGAGCAGTAGTATTGGGTCAATACGACTTGGAATTTAGGCCCAGAATAGCAATCAAAGGCCAGGTTCTGGCCGACTTCGTGGCTGAGTTCACACCTGGTGCCATCCCACTTCGGGCTCCAATGAGCCGCGACTTAAGATGTCTAGGAGAACAAGAAGAGACCTAGCTGGGAATGAAAAACCCCACAGCAGAGTAGAAAAAATGAGAGAAACTTAAGCCCTGCGATATTTACATCGACGACTCCTTCCGCCTATTTGTTGATGGGAGTTCAAACTGACAAGAAGCGGGGGCAGGAGTAGTACTAGTATCTCTAGATGGATGAATGTTAGAGCAATCAATTTGTTTGGGGTTCAAAGCCTCCAACAATGAGGCAGAGTATAAAGCATTAATCGCAGGATTGAAGCTGGCAGCAGCAATGGAAGCCAACGAGGTTGTGGTCTTTTGTGACTCCCAACTTATTGTGAACCAAGCAACAGGTGAGTATGCAGCCTGAGATGAAAGAATAATAGCCTACATTAAGGAGGTTGTCAGACTACTGGCTTTATTTTAAGACTACTGACTACAGCAGGTTAGCCGAGATGACAACAGCCATGTCGATGCCTTGGCTAACCTAGCTAGTGCCATGAAATCAAGGGAGGCAATGACAGTAATGGTTGACTATTTGTCAAGCCCAAGTGTGGAACCACTAATCACAGAGTATGAAGCAATGTATGTAGAGATGGGACCAAGTTGGATGGATGCAATAGTAGTGTTCTTTAGAGATGAGAAGCTACCAGAGGACAGAAAAGAGGCACACGACCAGATTGAAGTTGGCGAGGTTTAGTCTGACAACCAAATGACATTTTTACAAAAGGTCTTTTACTGGTCCCCTTTTGAGATGTGTACATCCTTCACAAGTTGAAGACTTTTTGTATGAAATACACGAAGGAGTATGTGGATGCCACGCTGGGGGCAGGTCACTTGCTCATAGGGCCATTACTTAGGGGTAGATGGCCCTACATGCAGAAGGATGCTGAAGCCTATGTCAGAAAGTGCGAGAAGTGTCAAAGGTTCGCACCTTTGATACATCAACCAGCAGCAGATTTGAATTCAGTGTCCAACCCTTGGCCATTTGCCTAATGGGGCATGGATCTAGTTGGGTAATTACCCCAAGCAACTGGACAGAGAAAATTCCTGCTAGTAGCAACAGACTACTTCACCAAGTGGGTAGAAGTAGAACCACTTGCAAAGATTCGAGATGTTGATGTGAAGAACTTTGTATGGAAGAACATCATTACCAGGTTTGGGACCCCAACGGCAATAATAGCAGACAATGGTACGCAGTTTGATAGCAAGCTAATCAAGAACTTATGTGAAAAATACAAAATCAAGAATTATTACTCTACTCCAAGCTTCCCTCAAAGTAATGGTCAAGTAGAAGCATCCAATAAAACAATCCTGGATGGGATCAAGAAGAGACTGGAAGCAGCAAAGGAAAAGTGGGTGGATGAGTTGCCCAATGTACTCTGGGCATATCGGATTACGCCAAGAAGATCAATTGGGGAATCCCCATTTGCCATGGCTTATCGCACCGAAGCAGTTATCCTACTAGAAGTCGACATTCTTGGGATCAGAACCCAGGGAGTAGAGAATGGGACTAATGAGGCATTTCTGGCCAGAGATCTAGACTTGTTGGAAGAAAGAAGGGAGAATACAGCAATTCGGCTGGGGGCATGCCAGCCACTACTTGCTAGGGCTTACAACAAGAAGGTTAACCCAAGAGAATTCAAAATTGGGGATCTTGTGCTGAGGAAAGTGGTCGGCAACAAGAAGGATCCCAGAGAGTGCAAGCTTGGCCCAAATTGGGAAGGATCTTATAAAATTATCTCGGTTGCCGGTAATGGTGCATATCGGCTTGAGGACAATGATGGAAAAGAGTTGCCAAGACCCTAAAACACTTGCAACTTGAAGTTTTTCTATCATTAGATTTTTGTTTTTTAAAATTTATGTTATTAGCTGAAGTAATAATAAAGTTTTAGCTTGATTTTTAATTTCAAACTTGTGTAATACGACTAACCAGTTCTTTGGCGATGTTTCTAAGTGAAACATGATGAATAACTTAGGCCTATTATATGGCAGAGTTGAATTACACTTGCATATAATAGAGTTGAACTAAGTTGGTGATGTTTCTAAGTGAAACATGACGAATAACTTAAACTTATTATATGGCAGAGTTGAATTACACTTGCATATAATAGAGTTGAACTAAGTTGGCGATGTTTCTAAGTGAAACATGACGAATAACTTAGACTCATTATATGGCAGAGTTAAAATTATACTTGCATATAATGGAGTTAAACTAAGACTTGCCATGTCAGCAGAATCAAATTCAGATTGGAACTAGTTGCATTTCAGTAAGGTTAACAAAGAAACCAAGGTTGAGAACCTCGGCTAATCTTTGTTTGAATCTAACTTCGGCAACAAGATCATAGGCACATGTTTAATGTGAACATAAGTGAAACTTAAGTTCACATTAGGGGGCAGAGAGCTAGAGAATGATGAATAAAGTTTAAAGTGCTTAAGAGTTGGAATTTTATAGAAAAATTTACAAGCTAGAGTTGGCTTAACACTTGTTGAAATTTCTAAAGAAATTTACAAATTGAAGTTAAGCCGAGGTAATACTGCAATAAGTACATACCTACTTGTCGAGATGACCAGATTGCCCAAACTTGGGGAGTATAGGAGAAAGAAGTCTTGTTAAGTAAGAGTAAAGTGGCAAGTTTAAAACAACACTGGTGAAAATATTTTTACAATGTTTTCAAGTGTTAAACCAAGCTGAGATAAACAGTCAAGAGGTTGTGTCCGAGGTATTGTCCTCTTAAGGGGTTATACAGATAAGGTTTACTTTGAAGACATACAGAATTATTCTAAGTATAGAATAATAAACATGCATAGAAGAAAAGAAGGCATACATTCAACACTTGGAAGAAAATATAAGACTTGCATTCAGAAAAGAAACTTATTCAGATACAAAAAGGCACTTCGGCCTGGCATAGGAGATTACTTGTTCATCCACAAAGACAACTTGTTCGGAGTACAAAAAAAAAAGAGGGCACATCGGCCAAACAAAAGCTAACATCATTCAAAAAAATGAAAAGTACAAAGTATAGAAGTAAAAGCTTCTAGTTAGACTACTCGGCGTCGGTGGCAAGATATGTCTCGGCCTCAGAAGAGAACTGTGAAATCTTCTCGGCAGACCTCTCAGCCTCGAGCTCGGTGTTGTAGACACCCCATTTTTGACCGACCTTAAGACTCAGACGTCACCGATTGAGCGCTTGCTGATGTTGCATATCGTGCTCGTTCAGAGGTTTCAGAGTCTCGGTTGTGAGCCTTGCCTCCGGACTTCCGGACTCTTTCATGCTTTGCCTCGGTTTGCGAACCAGGTCCTGTTTTCTCTATTTTCTCTTCCCAAAGGGAGGGAGAGGTCTCGTAGATTATCTCTCAGTGGCCGTAGGCTACGTTTCGTGGTCGTAGGCCATTTTGCCCGTTTGAAGTCCGGTTTTTGATTTTTCGGAGCCGTTGGCCGTGTGCCTCGGTTCGGGACCGCTTAACCACCTCCGTTTGCTCCATTTTTTGGCATGCATCTTATTTGCTCCCTTTTGAGGGACACTATGGCTCGAGAGACCAACTTCGTGGTCGAACACCACTTCCGGTGCCTAACAGTTAATTTTCGAGGCCTCGGGCTGCGCGTTTCGGCCCCTGAACCTCCATTTTGCATCGGTTTGAGTTCATTTTTGGCAGGGGCCTCTGTTTCATTGTTAGGAAGGTTGTAGAAGGGTGGGAGGCCAGTAATTGTTCTGACAACCAGTTTTATTCCTCCATCGCCCACCGTCGCCCGTTTTTCTCACTTGAAAGCCAATGTTGACCACCCTAAGGCCACTTTTTCCAGCCCTAAACACCATATTTGTGTTGTACACACCTGGGAGGCCACCAATATCATATGGCCGGCCAGTAATTGTGTTTGACCCTTTTGAACCCCTCCAAAAAGTGGGGTTTTCTCTCTCCTGGTTTACTTTCTCCAGTTTTTTGACCACATGGTTGTGTTGTGCACACATGGGAGGCCACCAATCTGGGGTGGCCGGCAGGCCATGGGGAGGGCTGACCGGCCACCTGCAACTTAAATACCAGGCCGGCCTTGCTCCCCTCGTCTGGTACATTACAAATCTGTATTTTGTTTCCCCCCAGATTGTGTATCCGGGGGGCTGCACTTTTGGGGGGAAATTTGAAATCCATTTCCCCCCCTTTTTTTTCCACTATTTTGCCTATATATCCAGGCCCTCCAGCTCCCTTTTGAAGGGTTAGAAATTTTGGTTTGGAACTCCTACATTGTATCTCTCTTTCTCTACACTTCAACCCTCAAAACCTCCCAAACCCTACACCATTTCTACACCACCACCTAGCACCACACCACCACCATCCATTCCAGCCAGGAGCCACCAAACTTGGTCCATGAGTTGTCAAAGATTTGGTCTTCAAGGGTAAGTCTTCTATCCCTCTCTTTGGCCCTATTTTTGCTCAATATATTAGCTCCTCTTTCTTGCATATTTGGGCTCCGACCCTAACTGAAAATAGCATTATTTTGAGCTCCTTTTCATGTTTGTTTAAGGGCCTCTCCCTGTTTAAGGCTTCCTTTTTACACTTGATTCTTTACCTCTCTTGTATGCCTCTTTCTTACATAGTATTTTAGGCCTATTTGTAAATTGTTTTGAGCTTGGTTATAAACTTAAAAGTAGCTTATTTTGATCCCTTCTTAAACATTTTTGAAGGGATCTTCACTGTTTGAGACTTCCTTTTGCCACTTTCCTCTTTATCCCTCTTTTGGCCTTATTTTTGCATGTTTTGTTAGCCCCTTGTACTTGTATTTTTGGGCTCCGACCCAAACTTCAAATAGTCATATTTTGACCCCCTCTTCATGTTTGATCAAGGGTCTTTTGCTATTTGAGGCTCTATTTTTACACTTTGTGTTTAAACCTTCTTTTAGGCCTATTTCTTGCATAGTATTTTAAGCTTACTTGTGCACTGTTTTGGGCTCGGCCATAAACTGTAAAATACCTTTTTTTGAGCCCCTCTTCAACTTTGTTGAAGGGATCTTCATTGTTTGGGGCCAGAAGCTGCTACTTGCTTCTTTATCTCTCTTTTGGGGCCATTTTTGCATGTTAACTTAGCCCTATTTTTGTTCACCTTTTGGCCTTACTTAAAACTGGAAATATGCATGTTTTGGGACTTCCTTGATTCTGTGTTTATGCTTCATATTCAAATAATGCATGCTTTGTATAGTTATAAGTCATTCTATGCGCCTAGTTTCGAGTTTCGGGTCTCATTCCATGCATCGGGTGCCATGTTTCCATGTTTCGGGGCTGTTTTGCATCATATTTCAGCACTGGAATTTGCATGTTTGCATACCATGTTTCATGCCTTGCCATGCCTTGTTAGTGTTGCATGTTATGCCTTGGGTTCGGTCCTCGGTTTGCGTGCATGCGTGCACGCATCTCGAGTGTTTCATTTTCATCTAATGGCCTCTTATGTGAGTGTGGCTGAGGTCCACTCATGTTGGTGTAAGTCCATTATGCATTGTGTATGCCATTTCATTTCATAGCATTGCGTATGCTAGGTTGTATGTTAGCGCATTGTATATGCCATGTTATCTCATGCATCGTGTATGCCATTTCATAGCATTGTGTATGTTAGGTTGTATCTTAGTTGCATTTCATGCATATCATGCATATTGCATCGTGCTTGGGATAGGAGTTAGCCCGAGCACGGGAAACGAGGGACGTTTCGTACTTCAAGTGACGGAACGTGTCTCAATTCCCTGTCACCGACACTCTGGATTGCCCATGATGGAGTTAGGTCTTGTTGTGTTTTCATATGCATTCATTCTATATTGAGTTGCACAATTCGACTCCTCGGCCATCATGCATCCAGATGCGTGATTGGTGGCACGAGGATCGAGGCATGCATACATTTGTGAAAATACATTGCCATGCCCTTTTCCTGCTCTCTGTTGCAGCAAATCAAGAATCAGTAGCCTTTCAAAAGCTTGGCACGCATTCCAAGAACAATTGCAAACAGAGGCAAACCGGGGCATCGCGGGGGATTCTCCGCACAAGGCAACCCGAGCATGCATCATTCATCATCCGAAGTAGCGTCGAGGCAGTCCCTAGCTTGCATGCTAATTTACAGCTTATCTAGTTTAATTCGTTAATTAATTAAGATTTTGTAATTATTTGGACTGTAATATTTATTCGGGACTGTATATTATTTATTCGGACCCTCCGCGTGAGGGCAATATTGTAATAAGTGTGCGTGTGTGTGATGTATGTCTTCCAACCCCACGTCTTTCTCCCTTTTATTTACCAGCTTATGATGGTTAGATTAGGGCATATTTCAATTAGCATACAGTATGATAGCATGTTTGCATTCATTCATCTGTTTTGCATGCACCGGGCTCGGCGCATCATACTAACTGCATTGTATTTTCAATTTCAAGTTGAATACATGTTAGCTGTAGCAAATCATATGCCATGTTTAGAATAGCCGAGCCTGCTATAGTTGCATTTTTGCATGTGTTGCATTAGGCATTTCCGTATAAATAGGAGCATGCATGGATTTCTAATTAGCTTCTGTTTTGGCTTGGAGTACTCTGTAAGTTTTATGCTTTAGCATCCTTGCATGCGTGTGAGTGACTGCCATGATAGCATGCTTACCATGAGGCTAATTGCTTATGTGATATAACTGCCTGAATGCCTGTGGGTGAAGGTTGGGTTATTTGAATTGGAACAATTCATTAATTGTGAGTTTTAAGCCCACTAGATAGTGGCAAAATCATGTTTTCTAAGCCCACTTGAGGGTGGCAAATCCACGTCTTAGCCTACTTGCGAGTAGCACCATCAAACCATTTTCAAACAAACAAACATGAAATGTTTTGTTCCAATTCAGGTGATCCAGTCTATACTTGTATGCTGTGCGCATCACATAGTACATCTAGGCTAATAACCGGAATAAGAACGCATAATGTTTTCAAAAATAGATATCATGGTTAGTAGAGGCCGATCTTTGATCGGGCGAGCGAGGGTGCTCACGAAGTGACCTTCTCCAATCGCACCCAAGTTCCCGAGCCGAGGCAACTTTGGTGATGACGGACACGTGGCCTTAGGCAAACGAGTCAGGGTTTCCTAAATTTCCCCAAAATAAAATATTTAGGTGGCGACTCTGTATCTGGCAAAGCAGTCCATGTTTGGCACTTCTTTCAAAATCTGTTTTCTCAAAACGATTTACTGGATTTGGGCTCTTTGGTTCAGATTTAGAACTGTGACAATTTGAGAGTCCGAACTGTAGTGAGCCCAATATCGAACGGAACGGGGGACTCGTTCCTCCCGGGGCGTTCGGGGACGTCTACAGTTTCTGGCGACTCCGCTGGGGAGTTAGAGAACTTGACTCGAACTCATGATATCTGGTTTTGACTACACTTATGTGTTTCTTTGCATTGCATTTGCATTGGTGCGCCTAGGACACCGTGTTTGCCATCTGCTATTCCTGAACGGTTTGCTGGAGGCTTGTCTTGTCAAGACATGACCATAAGGCTGACCGGTTGTGGGCTCTGCCAGTATGGGAACACAAACCTTGGTTTTACCGGGGCACCCTTTTTGACCATTCGACCTAGTGCATATTTAGAATCCATAGTGACCATTCCAAACTAGGACAGGTTGCTTACCCGATATAGGTTGTTTGAAACCGCTGCGTGCGTAGTGAAACCCTAGCTCCTAACAAAATAGGACAGGGAAACCCTACCCCAACATAGGGTTGTTTTGGCTCTCACTTGCTTGTTATGTGCTTTTAGAGTGCGTCTCTACAAGAATGCATGTATCAGTTTGCAAGTCTAGGTATCAGGTCTGCAGGCATCAGAATCTGAAGAATCAGTTTTACCCGAGGGTATCAGATTTGAGACAGAATTCAGTAGAGGGCACAGTCATCCTACTATGCTCGTATCTGTTTTGGTGAAGTTAGGCTGAGATGCTGGATGTTTTCTCTTTTGCTAGGTAGTCTGGGAACCATAGCTTCAGAAGGCTCCGATATCCCCCGAGATTCATCGAACTTGTGCTGATAGACTTTATCAGGTCAGAGATTCAGTTCAAGGGCAATCAGTGTTCCTTTGCCAGAGGCAAGGTAAAAGGGCCAATCAGGCACAAATCACCAGTTCAGCAGTTACCAGATCAGTGGCCCTTATCCACCCCACCAGTGAACAGTCAGGCTGAGGTCTCAGTTTCTACTGCAGGGATAGATACCAGTCAGTTAGATGGATCAGCAGAACACATCAGGGATGGAGGCAATGATGCGCCAGATGCAAGAAAGTATGAAACTCATGCAGCAAGATGCTGTCCGCCAAGCTGAATTCGCCAAACAGCAGGCTGCGGTCATAGCCCAACAGGCAAAGCTAATCACCAGATTGCAACAGCAAAACGGAGCATCTGCTTCGCATCAAGCTCCCCCCCACCAGTAGATCCAATACCCGGGGAGACGCCAAATGTCCAAGAAAGCACGGACATTCCGACAGGGCCGGCTCCGCCCCCAATCTTACCCCAGCTGTCTAAAGCACCAATCAACCCATCGGACTCTCCCTTTGAGTTAGAGGTAGACCATACAGCGTTGAAGTTGAGCAAGCTTGAAAAGTTGTTCAAGAAATCCTAAGGGGTAAAGTCCATCCCGGACATTGAGGACGGGTACACCGACGCAGCTGTGACACTGCCGGACAGGTTCAAGATGCCTCACATCAACCGTTTTGATGGGTCAGGAGATCCCATGGTCCACCTGAGTTTGTTTTCAGATGTTCTGCGTCCGATGGGCTTGACAAGATTACAGAAGCTTTCCCTTTTTGGCAGGACACTGTCGGGTATTGCGGCCATCTGATACGCCAAATTGGAGGATTCAGTGAAACGAAGCTGGGAGGAGATGGCCGAGGCCTTCGTCGCACAATATTCATATAATACCCAAATCGAGATTACGACCCGTGATCTTGAAACGACGAGACAGGAGCCTAAGGAGAGCTTCTCAGAATTCGTGGCCCGCTGGAGGGCCAAAGCCTTAATGATGACCATTAGGCCAACGGATAAGGATCAAATACGGATGGTTGTGCGTAACCTCCAGCCCAAACTAATGCAGAAAATGATCGTGCTCCCCTTCCCTACCTTTTCAGATTTGCATGAGATGGGAGTACAAATCGAGGATGCTATGAAGCAGGGCCTCATTGACCAGGAGAAGGAGCAGCCTAGGAGGGCGTTTACCCGCAGTTCGAATGCGACCACCAGTGGTGATGCAGCTGCAAGATCTTCTAAAGTGGGCATGGTCACCACCACCACGTCAAAAAAAGCTACCCCATTCACCGGTGCGCCCGGAAGTAGCTCACAGACGGCCAAATATCCACCCCGAGTCAAGAGGGTTTTCACCCCACTTTATATGCCTTTGTCAAAGGCTCTAGAGGCCTTAATCCGGAAAGGACATCTGAAACCATTGGAACAACGGCCTTTACCTGATCCTCTCCCTCCAAAGCATGACCATACTAGGTACTGTGCGTACCATCAACAAACCGGTTATGACACTGACAGTTGCTTTCGTCTACGCCATGATGTACAAGATCTGTTTGACAACAGGGTCATCCCCGTGCCAGTCCAGCAAAGTCTATCGGCACTGGACCAGTGAACCTGTGGAGGATAATGTGATGTGATCGAGGGATGAACCACCTGCGGGCGGCGTTCAGTTTATTTCAGATATGGTGTATGGCACGCACTGTTTTGAGCATTTGCGAATGATGGTTTTTGTAGCTTCTGACTTGGGTGTTGAGTCAGTTCTATGGTTTTGTTTTGAGTCTGTCTCTTTGTTTTGAGTCAGTCTTTTTGATTAAGGGTCTGTCTTGTTGTATCGAGTCAGTCCTGTTGTATAGAAGTCGGGTGATTCCGGGGGTGTTACTTTGGATATCACTATTTTGCTTTGTGTTTGTCCTTTTGTTTTCTTTTGAGTCTGTTTCTGCCAGGGAGCCAGTAATGCCAACAGATTTGAATGAACAACAGTGGTTTTTCATGCTTTTGTGCTTGTTTCTGCCTTGTGCCAGTTGTGCCAGAAACTTGAATGAAACGACAGTTTTCTTCACCTGCTTTTCTATGCCTCGAACTCATTGCATTGACCTAAGTTTTTCAAAACTTTTTCTAACACTGTGGTGAAAATGAAGGGGAAGGAATTCCTCGGGTTTTGCAAAAATTTGATCCATTGAGAGAAAGAGAGGCATGCTAGGCCCTTAATGAATGAGATCATGCTTGTTAATGTGAGTACTGAGAAGGATCCTGGCTTGATCCATATTGGCTCCGCACTGTCTTCAGCGCGAGCGATTTGTCGCTTTCTTAAAAGATTTCAAAAAATATTTTGCGCGATCCTGCGAAGACCTATGTGGAATCGCTCTTGAGATTGTGCAGCCTAGGATCGCTCTCAGCCTCAAGACTTGGCCCCTTGCTTTCAAACCTTGAACTTGCATTCAGAATGTTCAACGGTTAACCACAATGTATAGCCTGTGTGGCCAGATTTGAAGCAGCCCTCGAACAAGAGGCCAGGAAAGTCGGATCGAGAAGATCAGAAGGTCAAAAGAAGCTTGCGAAGCTATATCAGAAGCACCCCTCGAACTAGGGGCAAAATGTCGGATGTGCTCGAAGAGTCAAAGACAAAGACTAGCAAGAAGGCCAAATCCCAAAAAGGAAGAAATAAGAAGGTGTCGCTGAAGGACAACTGAGTCCCGATCCACAACACTAGGGGCAAATTCAGCCCCCACATTGGATGGACTCTTACATCATCAGCAAACAGTAGCCACTCTCTTGGATTCAGACAGATTCGAGATCTCAGAACCATTTGACATGGACCAAGCTACACTTTTACCCTTGAGAGGCTCGCTGGGCCGAAAACCCGGAAGGGCGACCCAGGCAAAAGTTAGAGCAAGAAAAAGAACAAAAAGAACAAAAAAAAAAATGCAAAGAATGAAAAAAAAAGAAAAAGAAGAAAAATGAAGAAAATGAAAGAAGAAAAAGAAGCAAAAGAAAAAAAAAAGATGAAAAGAAATGAAAAGAAAAACAAAGCTCGCAAGGTCGAAAACCCGCAACGGGCGCCTTGGCAAAAGTTAGAGCCTAAAAAGTGAAGGTTAAATACCCGAGTGTACCTTAACCCCGAACTACGTAAGGCTTGATTCTCATCTTTGGGATACGTAGGCAACTTCATTCTGAAGTCCAACCGTAAAACACTTCAAATTCGATTGTGTCCATGCGATGGTTTTGGTCATCTTTGTCTTCTCTGTATTTGAGAGTCTGGTTGTGTTCGTCGCTCTGAGGACTGACTACAATGCGCTGCGGTGCTATCCAAACAAGGGGCAACTTTCTGTTGCCATTCAAAACGCCGTGGTGTCATTTCAAACAAGGGGCAACTTTCCGTTGCCATGCAGTGTCCTTCAGACAAGGGGAAATTTTCCATTGCTATGGATCCAAGGTTGTGCATCTCAAGAGTAGGTTCCGTGCTCGTTGAGCAGTGGTCGTTTGCAAAAATAGTTTTTGAGAATTTTTACTGTGGTTGACTAATCTTCTTGAAAAGTACTCCATTTTTCAAAACTGGACCATTTCTTGGACCCAAAAAAGGAAAACTCTCAGTGCTCATAGCCTAACTTGCATGATTTTAAATCAGAAAATCGAACAAGCGCGTTAATCTAACCCTCATGTTGGTCAAACTGTTTTAGTAGAAAGCAAAAAACAAAAAATGGTCAAAATGATGAACTAGGGGCACAGTTGAGTCAGGTATTCTGTCTTTTCCCCTTTGTCAAAATACTTGCCAGAAATGGCACTCTACTTGTCGAAAAGGGCACCGTATTCGCCAGAAAAGGGCACAACAAAGGGCAGAAAGCTCTCACATCCTCCAAGCAACGAGGTATCAAGCAAAGTGCGAAGCACGAACTAGAATGGGGCAAGATATTCCACTCCATCATCTGGACAGATCTTTTCACGTCCAAACTCCCCAGCAAAGCATCATCAACTGATGTTAGCTGCAAATTTGCTACACACCCAGTTGTAGCGCAACCTTTCCGTGGGAGGAATTCACTAGCTGTGAGCGGAAGAAAGAGAATCTAGCAGAATGCTAGGGACACGAGCCCACAATTTGCTGTTTATCCATCAACCACCCAGGGGAGGGATGAAAAATGAGAGATTGAAGTATAGAGAGATGTGCGATGAGAGGAAAAGTGAGAAGAGGGCTTTTTTAGAAAAACAGAGCTTGAGGGCCGAGTGATGTGAGAACCACAAATGAGAAAGGGTGGGAAACATTACCCGGTGAAACAGGCTCCCTGTGCACGTCTGAGTGTCGTGTCTTTTTGTTTTATCTCAATTCTTGTTTTGAGTTGTTTCGAGTGTTACTCGATGTGTCTAGGTTGTGTGCCTTTTATTTCCTTGTTGAGTCATTTTGCTGTGTTCAGTCGTAGGCTCAATACTTGGTCGAAAACTCATCTCTCAATTTCAAAAATAAAATCGTTTTGTGCTCCAAGTGCCGGGCCGTTCTCCACATTTGTACAAAACAGAAGTTGTTCTTTCATAAAATCGCAGGATTCAACCCAGGTCATGTGAGAACAGTAGAACCAGGACCTATCTGAAGTTATATATGGTTCCGGACTGCAAAGCAAAAGCAAAAGAGGAAAATGTCGGGTATCTGAGTTTGTTTCAGCTTCAGTAAGTTCCAAGACTATATTCCGTGTGTACCTCTTCAGGTCTTGCCAATGCTCCGAAGTATGAATGTACCTTTACCTCAAGTTCAAGATCAAGTCTGCTTCAAGCCAGAATAGGCAATCAGAAGTGCTCTCCTTGAGGACCGTTTCGTGACAGGGACATCTTGGCCGTGTTTGCAATGTGTTTCTAAGAGACCAGCTGCGACGGTGGAAACTAGAGTTCGAATGGCTGATGCCTAGAACATAAAGGTTCGGGATTTCCGGGACTAAAGTCTGGTTTAAATATCCAGGGGTGTATCCCCGGCTTCAAATCTGTATGGAAGCCCATAGGTTGAGATAGCGTGTATGCACCTCAATTCTGGATACTGAATCAACCTAGTCTGTCACCCCGTTGGAGAATAGGGACAGTTGTGAATGTGGTCAGGAAGAAAAGTGGCATCCCAAGTGTTCTACGTGAAGGACCCTTGTTAGCATTTCAGAGCCTTTGTATTGTAAGTTAAAGGTAAGTGTTCGAAGAGCACGGGGGGAGATCCCCGTCAGAGTAGAGCGGTTCATCGCCACTCACCTCATGAGGTGCTTTCTAAAGCGTCGCTTTGTCCATTTATTGCTTTCCTTAAGCATCATGCATTGTAATGCATTGTACCTATCAAGTTTCTTCCTCAATCACGTACGATATTGTATGTACGGTTCATTCAAAGAAGTTCCGTTTTAAGATCATTTATTTAGTGTATCAAACACACTTCATTCATTTAGTATATCAATCACACTCTGTTCACATAGTGCATCTATCACACTTTGTGTTCGCTTTTAGTATGTCAAGCATACTTTGTTCACTAAGTGCATCTGTCACACTTTGTGCTCGCTTTTAGTATATCCATCATACTTGTTCACTATGTGCATCTATCACACTTTGTGTTCACCTTTTAGTGTATCAATCACACTTCATTCATTTAGTATATCAATCATACTCTGTTCACATAGTGCATCTATCACACTTTGTGTTCGCTTTTAGTGTATCAATCACACTCTGTTCACATAGTGCATCTATCACACTTTGTGTTCGCTTTTAGTGTATCAATCACACTCTGTTCACATAGTGCATATATCACACTTTGTGTTTGCTTTTAGTATATCAATCATACTTTGTTCACTAAGTGCATCTATCACATTTTGTGTTCGCTTTCAGTATAGCCATCATACTTGTTCACTAAGTGCATCTATCACACTTCGTGTTCACATTTAGTGTATCAATCACACTCTGTTCACATAGTGCATCTATCACACTTTGTGTTCGCTTTTAGTGTATCAATCACACTCTGTTCACATAGTGCATCTATCACACTTTGTGTTCGCTTTTAGTATATCAATCATACTTTGTTCACTAAGTGCATCTATCACACTTTGTGTTCGCTTTTAGTATATCCATCATACTTGTTCACTAAGTGCATCTATCACACTTCGTGTTCACATTTAGTGTATCAATCACACTCTGTTCACATAGTGCATCTATCATACTTTGTGTTCGCTTTTAGTGTATCAATTACACTCGGTTCATATAGTGCATCTATCACACTTTGTGTTCGCTTTTAGTATATCCATCATACTTGTTCACTAAGTGCATCTGTCACACTTTGTGTTCCCTTTTAGTATATCCATCATACTTGTTCACTAAGTGCATCTATCACACTTCGTGTTCACATTTAGTATATCAATCATACTTTGTTCACTAAGTGCATCTGTCACACTTTGTGTTCACCTTTAGTGTATCCATCACACTTTGCTCACTTCACCCTTTGTATATCAATTACACTTTGCTCAAATAGTGTATCTATCACACACTCGCTTTGCCCACTTTGTGTATCAATCACACGCTCACACTATGCCTACTTTGTGTATCAATCACACGCGTTCACTCTGTGTATCAATCACACACTCCCGCTTTGTGTGTCTATCATACTTGTTCACTTAGTGCATCTATCACACTTTGTGCTCACCTTTTTGTGTATCAATCACACGCGTTCGCACTGTGTATCAATCACACACTCCTGCTTAGTGTATCTATCATACTTGTTCACTTAGTGAATCTATCACACTTTGTGCTCACCTTTTTGTGTATCAATCACACGCGTTCGCACTGTGTGTCAATCACACACTCTCGCTTTGTGTATCTGTCATACTTGTTCACTTAGTGCATCTATCACACTTTGTGCTCACCTTTTTGTGTATCAATCACATGTTCGCTCTGTGTATCTATCACACATGCACACTGTATTCGCAGTGAGAATTCCATAATTTTCTTACATCCTTTCTGCACGAGGTGTAGTTTGGCTCGAGTTTACTTGCTTGCCTAACATTCGCTTAAAATGTTGCATTTATTTCACATAATTGCTTCATTACAGTTCTCTTTGCATGATCATGAGTGATGTCCGGCTTCGCGTAGCGTATAAGTCCAATTATCAAACCGGCTTCGCGTAGCCTGTAAGTCCAATCTTCAAAATATTTTTGCATATCATTTTGCATCCTGCCCCTGAACTACGCTGGTTTGATTCCTTGCAAAGGGGTACGTAGGCAGCCTGCGGGCACATCTCTGTTTATCTCACTTGTTTGTCTAAGTCTTCGGCCTTGTCAAAAATGGGTCGTCTCTGGGCTTTGACATTCACTCCTGTCACTTCTTGACTTTCGAGTTCTGTCAAAGAGGGGCAACTGTAGACACCCCATTTTTGACCGACCTTAAGACTCAGACGTCACTGATTGAGCGCTTGGTGATGTTGCATATCGTGCTCGTTCAGAGGTTTTAGAGTCTCGGCTGTGAGCCTTGCCTCCGAACTTCCAAACTCTTTTATGCTTTGCCTCGGTTTGCGAACCAGGCCCTGTTTTCTCTGTTTTCTCTATTTTCTCTTCCCGAAGGGAGGGAGAGGTCTCGTAGATCATCTCTCAGTGGCCGTAGGCTACGTTTCGTAGTCGTAGGCCATTTTGCCCGTTTGAAGTCCGGTTTTTGGTTTTTCGGAGCCGTTGGCCGTGTGCCTCGGTTCGGGACCGCTTAACCACCTCCGTTTGCTCCGTTTTTTGGCATGCATCTTATTTGATCCCTTTTGAGGGACACTGTGGCTCAAGAGACCAACTTCGTGGTCGAACACCACTTCTGGTGCCTAACAGTCAGTTTTCGGGGCCTCGGGCTGCGCGTTTCGGCCCCCGAACCTCTATTTTGCGTCGGTTTGAGTTCATTTTTGGCAGGGACCTCTGTTTCATTGTTAGGAAGGTCGTAGAAGGGTGGGAGGCCAGTAATTGTTCTGACAACCAGTTTTATTCCTCCATCGCCCACCGTCGCCCGTTTTTCTCACTTGAAAGCCAATGTTGACCACCCTAAGGCCACTTTTTCCAGCCCTAAACCCCATATTTGTGTTGTACACACCTGGGAGGCCACCAATATCATATGGCCGGCCAGTAATTGTGTTTGACCCTTTTGAACCCCTCCAAAAAGTGGGGTTTTCTCTCTCCTGGTTTACTTTCTCCAGTTTTTTGACCACATGGTTGTGTTGTGCACACATGGGAGGCCACCAATCTGGGGTGGCCGGCCACTAATACTGCTTGAACCTTTTGACCCTTGGCCGGCCGGCCATGGGGAGGGCCGACCGGCCACCTGCAACTTAAATACCAGGCCGGCCATGCTCCCCTCCTCTGGTACATTACAAATCTGTATTTTGTTTCCCCCCAGATTGTGTATCCGGGGGGCTGCACTTTTGGGGGGAAATTTGAAATCCATTCCCCCCCTTTTTTTCCCCCTCTTTTGCCTATATATCCAGGCCCTCCAGCTCCCTTCTGAAGGGTTAGAAATTTTGGTTTGGAGCTCCTACATTGTATCTCTCTCTCTCTCTACACTCCAACCCTCAAAACCTCCCAAACCCTACACCATTTCTACACCACCACCTAGCACCACACCACCACCATCCATTCCAGCCACTTGGAGCTGTTTTCCAGAGCTAAGGAGCCACCAAACTTGGTCCAAGAGTTGTCAAAGATTTGGTCTTCAAGGGTAAGTCTTCTATCCCTCTCTTTGGCCCTATTTTTGCTCAATATATTAGCTCCCCTTGCTTGCATATTTGGGCTACGATCCTAACTGGAAATAGCATTATTTTGAGCTCCTTTTCATGTTTGTTTAAGGGCCTCTCCCTGTTTGAGGCTTCCTTTTTACACTTGCTTCTTTACCTCTCTTGTATGCCTCTTTCTTGCATAGTATTTTAGGCCTATTTGTAAATTGTTTCGAGCTTGGTTATAAACTGAAAAGTGGCTTATTTTGAACCCTTGTTCAATATTGTTGAAGGGCTCTTCACTGTTTGAGGCTTACTTTTGTCACTTGCCTCTTTATCCCTCTTTTGGCCTTATTTTTGCATGTTTTGTTAACCCCTTGTGCTTGTATTTTTGGGCTTCGACCCAAACTGAAAATAGTCATATTTTGACCTCATCTTCATGTTTGATCAAGGGTCTTTTGCTGTTTGAGGCTCCCTTTTTACACTTTGTGTTTAAACCTTCTTTTAGGCCTATTTCTTGCATAGTATTTTAAGCTTACTTGTGCACTGTTTTGGGCTCGGCCATAAACTGTAAAATACCTTGTTTTGAGCCCCTATTAAACGTTTTTGAAGGGATCTTCATTTTTTGGGGCCAACAGCTGCTACTTGCTTCTTTATCTCTCTTTTGGGGCCATTTTTGCATGTTAACTTAGCCCTATTTGTGTTCACCTTTTGGCCTTGCTTAAAACTGGAAATATGCATGTTTTTGGACTTCCTTGATTCTGTATTTATGCTTCATATTCAAATAATGCATGCTTTGTATAGCTATAAGTCATTCCATGCGCCTAGTTTCGAGTTTCGGGTCTCATTTCATGCATCGGGTGCCATGTTTCCATGTTTCGGGGCTGTTTTGCATCATATTTCAGCACTAAAATTTGCATGTTTGCATACCATGTTTCATGCCTTGCCATGCCTTGTTAGTGTTGCATGCTATGCCTTGGGTTCGGTCCTCGATTTGCGTGCATGCGTGCACGCATCTCGAGTGTCTCATTTTCATCTAATGGCCTCTTATGTGAGTGTGGCTGAGGTCCACTCATGTTGGTGTAAGTCCATTATGCATTGTGTATGCCATTTCATTTCATAGCATTGCGTATGCTAGGTTGTATGTTAGCGCATTGTGTATGCCATGTTATCTCGTGCATCGTGTATGCCATTTCATAACATTGTGTATGTTAGGTTGTATCTTAGTTGCATTTCATGCATATCATGCATATTGCATCGTGCTTGGGATAAGAGTTAGTCCGAGCACGGGAAACGAGGGACGTTTCGTACTTCAAGTGACGAACGTGTCTCAATTCCCTATCACCGACACTCTGGATTGCCCATGATGGAGTTAGGTCTTGTTGTGTTTTCATATGCATTCATTCTATATTGAGTTGCACAATTCGACTCCTCGGCCATCATGCATCGAGATGCGTGATTGGTGGCACGAGGATCGAGGCATGCATACATTTGTGAAAATACATTGCCATGCCCTTTTCCTGCTCTCTGTTGCAGCAAATCAAGAATCAGTAGCCTTTCAAAAGCTTGGCACGCATTCCAAGAACAATTGCAAACAGAGGCAAACCGGGGCATCGCGGGGGATTCTCCGCACAAGGCAACCCGAGCATGCATCATTCATCATCCGAAGCAGCGTCGAGGCAGTCCCTAGCTTGCATGCTAGTTTACAGCTTACCTAGTTTAATTCGTTAATTAATTAGGATTTTGTAATTATTTGGACTGTAATATTTATTCGGGACTGTATATTATTTATTCGGACCCTCCGCGTGAGGGCAATATTGTAATAAGTGTGCGTGTGTGTGATGTATGTCTTCCAACCCCACGTCTTTCTCCCTTTTATTTACCAGCTTATGATGGTTAGATTAGGGCATATTTCAATTAGCATACAGTATGATAGCATGTTTGCATTCATTCATCTGTTTTGCATGCACCGGGCTCGGCGCATCATACTAACTGCATTGTATTTTCAATTTCAAGTTGAATACATGTTAGCTGTAGCAAATCATATGCCATGTTTAGAATAGCCGAGCCTGCTATAGTTGCATTTTTGCATGTGTTGCATTAGGCATTTCCGTATAAATAGGAGCATGCATGGATTTCTAATTAGCTTCTGTTTTGGCTTGGAGTACTCTGTAAGTTTTATGCTTTAGCATCCTTGCATGCGTGTGAGTGACTGCCATGATAGCATGCTTACCATGAGGCTAATTGCTTATGTGATATAACTGCCTGAATGCCTGTGGGTGAAGGTTGGGTTATTTGAATTGGAACAATTCATTAATTGTGAGTTTTAAGCCCACTAGATAGTGGCAAAATCATGTTTTCTAAGCCCACTTGAGGGTGGCAAATCCACGTCTTAGCCTACTTGCGAGTAGCACCATCAAACCATTTTCAAACAAACAAACATGAAATGTTTTGTTCCAATTCAGGTGATCCAGTCTATACTTGTATGCTGTGCGCATCACATAGTACATCTAGGCTAATAACCGGAATAAGAACGCATAATGTTTTCAAAAATAGATATCATGGTTAGTAGAGGCCGATCTTTGATCGGGCGAGCGAGGGTGCTCACGAAGTGACCTTCTCCAATCGTACCCAAGTTCCCGAGCCGAGGCAACTTTGGTGATGACGGACACGTGGCCTTAGGCAAACGAGTCAGGGTTTCCTAAATTTCCCCAAAATAAAATATTTAGGTGGCGACTCTGTATCTGGCAAAGCAGTCCATGTTTGACACTTCTTTCAAAATCTGTTTTCTCAAAACGATTTGCCGGATTTGGACTCTTTGGTTCAGATTTAGAACCGTGACAAATTGAGAGTCCGAACTATAGTGAGCCCAATATCGAACGGAACGGGGGACTCGTTCCTCCCGGGGCGTTCGGGGACGTCTACAGGCGTCAATTTCTTACAGAGTTTGATCAAGACTCTTCTCGGCGATTGGCATCTCGGATATAGTCTTCTTAGGAGATGCACTTTTTAAGACCTCGTCCTCTTCATCCTAAGTTAAGTCTAGAACTTGCTCATTCAGAGTGGGGGACTTAGCCCCAGTAGAACCCTCAGCATCGACTGCCACCTCGGCTTCTTCGTCTTTTTCTTCTTCTTCGTCTTCTTCTTCTCCTTCTTTCCCCCCAACCTTAACCTCAGACTGGCTTGAAGCATGAGGGAATGGCACTGCAAGTTGGCCTTCATCATAAAGAGGAGAATCCTCGAGGACAGCCAACTCCTTCAGAGCATCCATCCAACCAAGGGTGTAACCCTTGTTGTATGCCTGTCTGACTTGTTTTTTGTACTCCTCGCAGACGTCGGCTGCCCCCTCGGCATAAGCCTTTTCGTCCGCCGCTTTGATTTCAACCTCTTTTGTGGCCAAGGCCCTTTGGAGCTCTGCTTGGGCTTTGGCAGTTTTTGCTTCAGCCTCTTTTATTTCGGCCTTGAGAACCTCAGCAACAGCCTCGGCAGCACCTGTCTTTTCCTCAGCTTGATCTTGGGCTTGTTTAGCTGCCTTGGCCTGATCTAGCAGGACTTTCATCTTGGCCTCGGCGTTATTTAAAGATTTAAGCAAGCCAGCAGCTTCCTTGGTCTTATGGACCAATTCCTTCTTCAACTCCTCAGCCTTTATTGCGAAGGTGTGGGCGTGCTGGATTGTCTAGAGAAAACGGAATGAACAAAGTTAGTAAACTTTTTTGTGCTATGAAGAACTTAAAAGCATAAAGTAAAGAGTGTTAAGTGTTGGAAATTTACCAATACGGAGTGCTGCATCATCAGAGCGAAATTCTCATATTCGCTGACCTCGGCCATATGGTTGAGGTCAGTTGGAAAGAGTAGTGCAGTGGAGAGGGCGACAACGACTTCGATGTTGTCGATAGCACTATCACCCGCTCTGGCTGGCTTGTTCTCAATTGTGATAACTGGGGCCTAAGGATTGTCAGGTTTAAGAGAACCTGAGGTGGCTGCAGAATCCTACCTCGGCTTCTTTGACTGAGCGGTTTCGGAGGGGTTAGCCTAAGCATGCCTCTTTTTGGCAGCAGAGCTTGTTTTCTCAATCTCGGCAAGCTTTGAGATTGAAACTGTATCTTTATACTCAACTTGGGTGAAAGAGGCTTTTGCCTTGGCCCTCTTCACCATTTTTTGCTTTGGTTTGGGTTGGGATCGTGATAGAGAGGACTGGACTGTGATAACACCAGGGATGTCGGCTAGGAGGTCTTCGACGACAGCCTTGTTACGTCCCATCTCGTTGGCAATAGCGACCACTGTGACTTTTGTGTCGAAGTGGATTGACGGCGTTGGCGCTGGGCAGGAGGGATCACTTGGGGAGCAGATGTTGATGGTTGCTCCGTTGGATCGGAGGTTAAGGCTTGGTCAGGATGAGGTGATGAAGTGTTAGGAGGAGTTGTTGCTGAAGGTGAAGACTTTCTTTTCTTGGGGACGTCGGGCAGAGCGGATTTGTAGGTTGGGATGTAGTTGAGCAGCAGAGGGGCCTTGCGCTGATCAACTGGCAAGCCCAGCAACTTCTTAAAATCCTTGCTGGGATAAAAGGTTTTGCGGAAGTCTTTCGGTAGCTGAGGAAGAACTGTAAGTAAAAAATAGACATAAGAACATACAGAGAAATAAAGTAATAAAGACTTAAAAGCATATAAAAGTGCTACCTGGTTCTTCCCATTACCCTCTTTAAAGACTGTTCGACTCAAAGGGTAGAGGTGGAGGTCATCTTCAGGTGGGAACTCCTAGTTGCCCGAGACGATGAAATAATTATCTCCAGTACCTTTGTTGGAGTTTGGGAGGTCAACAATGAGTTTGTACTCAGTGGATCTCGGCTTGAGGTAATAGATGTAGCTTTTTTCAGATTTCAGGCCACACATGGTATAACAGTACTGGATGTCGGCTAGTGTAATCCTAGCATTTTCTTAGCTAGCGAGGGCAATTATACCATTAATAACTCTGTAAGAGTTGATGGCCAAGTACATTGGGTTAAGTTTGTAATAGTGAAGGACTTGGCAGAAAAAGATGTTAAGAGGGAACCTAAGTCCACACTCTATGAAGGCCACTACGGGGAAAGGCATAGAGTCCCCATCAAGCATGATGGAGTCCTCCTCCCCTGCCAGCCTAAGGTGAACATCGGCTAGGATGGAGAACTCTATCCTAAAGTACTCTAGTTTGGCCGGGGTGTCTACCCTCCACCTGAACATACTCATGAAGTCGGCTAAAGGGGGAAGGTGCAGGATTTCAGAAGAAAGTGGTTTACGTGGGTTTAAAAGACCTCAGCTGAATCCTAGAGAGTACTGGAGTAAAGGTTTCTGAGGATCTAAGGGGATTTTTGGTTCGATTTTCCTAAGGAACAAAGTTTTAAAGCAAATCCCAAGCCTAGGTCTACAGAAACAAGAATTGAAGTCAAGAATCTGGAAAATGCAACAAGAAAACAGGGAAAAGAACATGATTTAGACTCAAGAAAGTAACAGAAATTCAAGAACACGGATTAAAAGCCAAGTACAGTGGCAAAATAACCAGTGTGTGAGTAGTATGTGTATGCATATACCCAGAAACAGATTAGACAGAGGTAAAATCTCAAGCAAACATAATGAAATTTAAAACACAAATGAAGATTCAAGAACATGAATGGATTCAGAATGGCAGCATACAAGCATAAACAAAGTTTGAAGTAAATCAAAAACTGAAAAGAGGGGAAACAGTGACTTACCAAAGAGAATAACGCCGGTGTGAGGTACGCCGAAGTCAGATGATGGTGGTACGTGGAGCAGAACGGTGAATGCCTCGCCAGAGGGGAAGAACGGAAGCAGTTGCAAAAGGCTTTGAGAAAACAATGGTGGTTTCTTGTTTGGAGAGAGAGAAAGCTTGAACTCAAAAGGAAAACGAGGAAGGCAAAAGTGAAGAGATGGAAAGAGAGAGTGTTTTTGTTAAAACACGAAAAGGTGGCAAAATCACAATGAATGTGCCTTGGACGACGTGCTTGTCAGGCGGCGCATGCAGAAGTGACGCAACTTGATTGCGCGTATCAGGTACGGATCAATGAGAAAAAGACGCGTGGCGAAAACGGTTGAGAAACCATGCATGACAGCTCATGCGTAGATATAACTCTTGGAGTTCTTGATTTAATAAAGCAAGAACCTCGGCTAGAGGGACAATCTTGGTTAAAGAACTTGAAAAACTTGGTTCTTGGTTCTTAGGCATTGATAAAGCAGACTGTAGTCTTGGTCATACGGAGCCGACGTGTGATGACCTTGGTAATGAAGGATAGAGCAAGTCTTAGCCGACGTGCTATGTGGACAAACGATGTAGGTTCCATCACCTCAGGATGCCGAGGTGATAGAACCTAGGGGTAGTTGTGGAGGCATATTTTTATGAATGACGACACATGGCCAAGGTGGCACCGAAGTGCCAGCTGAGGTGCCACGTGTCTTGGTCATGGCGCCGAGGTTTTCTCGGCTAGGCCGAGATTATCTGTGGAGATGCCAGAATCCGAGATGAACGGATAAGGGATAAGAGTCCTAGAATGGGGAGGACCTCAGTCTGGATAAAGATGAACCTCTTAGGGAGTTTATTTTTATCTATTTGAGAGTTCAAGATGAGAATTGAGGTAGAGTCCAAGAGAAGCTAGGCTTCTACAGCGATTAGGTTAGTGCTGGCTATAAAAGTAAGGCACCCTCGTGGATCTAAGGTACGTTTTTTGTATTTTGGTTTAATGAGTTAAGCACTGTTTACTATCTTCGAGAGATAACTAAGTACTGACTTGATCGTCGGAGTGCCCCCGGGTGGACAAACCACCGCCAGAGTCTTATCTTTCTGTGACAGGTTGTTCAGGCGAGATCTATTTTGCTGGTGCTCTCCAGCTGGGTACCAGTTTGACAGTGTGGTCAGAAAATAACACCCACAATAATAATAGAAAACAATCGAAATTGCCAGTCGCTTAACTAGCTAGATATAAAGAAGGGAACACAAACAAAATTACTAAAAATAAAAATATCAAAACTAAATATAGAAACTACTGATTTTATGTTGCTATAATGAAGGTAGAGTCGACAGAATTCAATTCTAACTTTATAATGAGAGTAATTGAAGTTGTAAAACATTTTAAAAAGAAAAAAATCTCAATATTGATGGTCTAAACAATAAAATTCACCTGAAATCGACTTATCCATGACAAAGCAAATAGATCTTGTTCAGAACGACATTTTCACATCAACCGACCAAATTTTGCGCAATTTTGAGTACATGCAGTTGATCCTTATTGGATCTTGTGCAATATAGATATTGGTCCCGTTTGGTGTAGCTGTTAAAACAGCTTATAGATTATAGTTTAACAGATTATAGATTATGACTTTAATCAGAAGTTGTTAATCTGTTTGGTGTAACTGTTGGGTTATAGATTTAAGTTGCTGAGTAGTGTTTGTTAAATAAGCTGTGAAATAATTTTTTTAATTAATTTTTATTTTTTGTTTGTCTACATTTCTCATAAAAAATAATAATAATAATAATAATCTATAGTCCATTTGAGTCTTTTTCTATTTTTTAAAAAATAAAAAATAAAAAAATTTAAGAGTATAACCATAAATTAACATGTCCACAGCAGAAGCTGATAATCAGAAGCAAGGGGTGAGCAGCTTCTCAGAATCAGCTTTTTTGAGTTAAAATAAGCTGTTAGAATCAGAAGCTGTTTGAAATAAGTTTAACCAAACAGTCCAAAATAACTTTTTCAAAGCTAAAAGCCATAAGTTGGTTTTAAAAAGCTGAAACAAACACCCCCATTATGTTGTCTTGTTTGGCCATGTGCTCCAAATATTGCATGGGCAAATAAGTTGCGTCACAAATAAACTTTTACTTATTGCAGCACGTGAACCATCTATATATTGTATAAGGGAAATGAGGTTTTTAGTGAGTAGTCATGTGAGAGTTTAATATCTCAAACTAATTTTCTTAATTTTTTTAATTATAAATAATTAAGAAAATCTTCATTGGCTAGTTTTTATTTGATAATCTCACATCAGGAAAAGAATGGAAAAAATAAGTTGCTTTACTCATATAAAAAGTAAATCTTATACTCCTATACCATTAAGTAAAGAGCCTTGTGAGAGTTTCAGGCTGTGTTTAGTACAACTTTTGAATCATGATTCTACCTTTAGTTTGAGTGCATCGTTTGTTTACAGTTTTTAAAATACATTTCCACACCCACGTTTGAAAATTTGTGTACCCAAATGTTCCCCCGGACGTCCGGCTGGTCGTTCGGCCGGTTGACCAGAACAGGGTTCATGTTTTTTTTTTTTTTTTTTTTCACTTGTTATTTTTATATTTTAAATAAAAAATACTTTTAATTTTTTTTTTTTAAATTTTTTTATGAGTTTTGAATAGAATTTTGGGTTGTATATTTAGTTATGAGTTACAAGTTTTTGTATAAAAAATTATGTCACATCACTCAATTCAAAAACTCATTTCAAAACTTTTTTCAAAACCCTTTTCAAAACTCATTCATCAAACAAAGTTTCCATACTCAAATCATAATTCCAAAACTCACAAACTCAAAATACAACTCATATTCTCAAATCATATTTAGAAAATTTTACCAAACGCAAATTTAATATCTCATACTAATTTTCTTGATTTTCTTAATTTTAAACAATTAAGAAAATTTTTATTGGCTATCTTTTATTTGATAATCCCACATTAGGAAAAGAAGAAAAAAATGAGTTGCCTTACTCATACAAAGTGAATTTTACACTTTCATCCCATTTAATATAGTGCTGTGAATATAGTTTAAATTTTAAAAATTTTAATTAATTAATTATGACCTAGTCAATTAGGCTAAATTATTTTTCATTTGATTGATTCGTTGGTTTAAAAGCGATTTTATCAAAATATATTGATTAAATTTATTTGATTCGAAATAAACTAAAGATTATATGATTAAAGATTGAAAGACTGAGATTGTTTGATTAGAAATAAAATTTTCGTCCAATAATTATTAATTTTTATTTTATAATCCCACATCGAAAAAAGAAAAAAAAAAGTTAATTATTTCACTTATATAAAGTGAATCTTAATAGTGTAGTATTGTGTATATTTCAATTCAAGACAGTTTGAATTTTAAAATTAAAATAACATTTAAAAGTTTTAATTAATTAATTTTTGTATAAGTTAATTGGTCATTTGACCTAACAGATTAGGCTGAACTATTTTGGATTTGACCATTTCGCCGGTTTAATCGCTATTTCTCATACTGATTTTATTAATTTTAAACAATTAAAAAAAATTCATTGGCTTACTTCCATTTAACCATATAAAAATAAAACTATAATTAGTTTATGATTTATTTTATAATCCCACATTGAGAGAAAAATAAAAAGTAAAGTTTTTTTCACTATTTATCTATATATTATATAAGGGAAAAGGGAATTTTTAGGGAGAAGCCTTCAAGGAGCTCCAAACCCTTATTCTAAAATTATTGAATTTTCTTAATTTTAAACAATTAAGAAATTTTTCATTGGCTAGCTTTCATTTATCTTTTAGTTTAGAATCTCACATCGAAAAAAGAAAGAAAAAATGAATTGTTTCAATTACATTGTGAATCTTATGCTCTCACTTATATAAACAAAAGCAGATTTTTAGTGAGAAGCCCTATGATCAATATCCCATACTCATTTTTTTGATTTACTTAATTTTAAACAATTAAGAAAATCTCCATTGACTAGCTTCTATTTAACTTTTATTTTACAATCTGTCATAGACGTTTCGATTTTAAAAATAATTTTATATGAGATTTTAAAACTCTCATAATATTTAATTTTAAAATAATTACAGTCTCACATCTAGAAAAAAAAAAAATAATAATAAAGTGAGTTGTTTCATTCATATAAAGTGTTACAATCTCACATCTAAAAAAAATAGCAATAAAAAAAATAAAAATAAAAAAGTGAGTTGTTTCACTTATATAAAGTGAATCTTATAAAGAGAGTTTTGAGAGAGAAGCCTTCTAGAAACTCCAAACCCTCATTCTAAAATTATTGAATTTTCTTAATTTTAAATAATAAAGAAAATTTTCATTGGTTAGCTTCCATTTACCTTTTATTTTACAATCTCGCATTGGGGAAAAAATATTATTTTATTTACATAAAGTTAATCTTATGATCCAATTTATATAAATTATTGAATTTTCTTAATTTTAAACAATTAAGAAAATCCTAATTAGCTAGTTTTCATTAAACTTTTATTTTACAAACCCACATAGGGAATAGAAGGAAAAAGTGAATTGTTTCACTTATATAAAGTGAATCTTATACTCTCATTTATATAAACAAAAAGAGATTTTTAGTGAGAAGCCCTATTTATGTTTTTTTGATTTCATTTATGTTTTTTTGATTAAGAAAATTCTCATTTGCTAGCTTTCATTTATGCTTTTTTTTTTTAATTTCTTAATTTTAAATAATTAAGAAAAGTTCCATTGATTAGCTTCGATTTAGCTTTTATTTTACAATCTCACATAGCGGTTTTGATTTTAAAGAAAAAAGATTGTATGAGATTTTAAAACTCTCAGAATATTTAACTTTAAAATAATTACAATCTCACATCGAAAAAAAAAAAGAAAAAGTAAGTTATTTCACTTATATAAAATGAATCTTATACTCTCATTTAATATTATAGTATTGTGCATGTTTTAGTTTAATATAGTTTAAATTTTAAAATAAAATTTAAAAGTTTTAATTAATTAATTTTGTTGTAAATTGGTTAGTCTTTTCACTTAGCCAATTAGGCTGAATTGTTTTCGGTTTGACTAATTCACTAGTTTAACCGCAATTTTAACTGTTTTATCAAAATATATTTCTTAGATTTGTTTAATTTAAATAAACTAAGATTAACCTTATTAAAAATTGAACGACTGAGATTGTTTGATTGGAAATCAACTTCTTATCCACATAACTGTTAACTTTTATTTACAATCCCACATCAGGAAAAAGAGGAAAAAATAAGTTGTTTCATTATATAAATCTTATGCTCCCATTTAATATTGTATTATTGTATATGCTTCAGTTCAAAACAGCTTAAATTTTAAAATTAAAATAAAATTTAAAAGTTTTAATTAATTAATTAATTTTTGTATAAGTTGCTTGGTCCTTTAACGTAGTCGATAGGGTGAACCGTTTTCGGTGTGACTGATTCGCTGGTTTAACTGCGATTTTAGCGGTTTTATCAAAATATATTGGTTAAATTTGTTTGATTCGAAATAAATTAAAGATTGACATAATTCAAGATTAAACTGCTAAGATTGCTTTATTCAAAATAAACTTCTCGTCCAAATAATTGTTAATTTTTAAACAATTAAAAAAATCTCCATTGGCTAGCTTCCATTTAACTTTTATTTTATAATCCCACGTCAAGGATAGAAGGAAAAAATGAATTGTTTCACTTACATAAAGTGAATCTTATGCTCTCATTTATGTAAACAAAATGAGATTTTTAATGAGAAGCATTATGATTAATATCTCATACTAATTTTTTTTGATTTTCTTATTTTTAAACAATTAAGAAATTTCCAATTTGCTAGCTTCCATTTAACTTTTATTTTATAATCTCACATAGAGGTTTTGATTTTAATAATAATTTTGTATGGAATTTTGAAACTCTCATAAATCTCTCCTTAATGCTGTGTTTGCTTGAGGGATTTGAGAAGGGATTCGGAAAGGGAAATGAAAAAGGTAGGTGAAATGTGAATAAAATATACCTAAATTTCAGCTAATTTCACACACATTTTTCCCTTCCCTTTCCAAATCCCGCAACCAAACACAACATAAAAGGATTCTTTTATAAAATATATAAATATATCGATAATCGCAATGTCACTCTTCCTGCTCCTTAATACAAAAATTATGAGATAATTATGAAAATTTTAAATTTATATTTAAAACTTATAGATTATGAGATAGATTATTATACTTTTAAATTTATATTGTGTCAATTTTAAATTTAAATTTAAATTAATAGATTGCTTTCCATATTTAGTGACTGTTTAAATTTTAATAAAATAAAATTTGAAAGTTTTAATTAATTAATTTTTGTGTAAACTGGTTGGTCTTTTGACCTAACTGGTTAAGCTAAACCGTTTTTAGTTTGAATGATTTGCTGGTTTAACTGTGATTTTAGCTGTTTACATGTTACGATGATTTTCTTTCTTACTTATTAAGTTTTTAAAATTTCTTTAATTATTTCCTTTCAAAAACCAATACGATTTTTTTTTTTAAATCATGTATTTTTATTCTAAAATAGTGAAGTATTAGAACTATGTCATTTTTTTTTAATTTTATAACAAAGTATAATTTTAATTATTAATTGTCAATACAACAATTTTAATCTATCCATACTAAACATTAAAATAAAGAAATATTTGAAACAAAACCCTTAAAATTATATATAAAATTTTATTTACTAGAGACAAAATATAAAAAATTAAATATAATTATTATATTTTTAACAAATAATATATTATTTTATCTCGTACATAGCACGGGTGGTATGCTAGTAAGATAAGAAATGAAATGATTATATAAATTAAGAGCAAAAAGAAAAGAAGAGAAAATAAAAGAAAAGACAATGATTTATTTCATATGTTGTTTGGTAAAATTACATAAAATAAAATAGAATAAAAAAGAAGAGAATAGAAGAATTGTTTTATATTTTATTACCAAAATAATTTTTGTATTAAATGTCATTTTTTTCTTCTTTTATATCTAAAGAGACAAATTTAGTTTTATAACAAATAGTGGTTAGTCGGTTTATTTTTTCTCTCCATTTCTCTTGAAGATATTCAAAATGAGAGTTATGGGAGAAATTTTACCCATCTGAATAAGTGATATAGATCAAGAGAAAGAAAAAACAAAAGAGATACAGACAAACTATAAGTAAAAAAAATTGAATACAAAGAAAAATTGAAAATAAATAAAATAAACTTTTGTCAGATTCATCATCCAAACCATAATGAATTAGGATGAAGACAAGTAAAAGTAGCTCCCGTTTGTTAAGATTGTTGGAATTAATTTAATTTATTAAAATTAAAATAGATTAAGCCATCGTTTGGTATAAGTTAAATGATATTTTTTTGATTAAAATAGTCATTAAAAAAATAGATTTTTAGCCTAATAAAATAAAATATTACATTTAAATCATAATTATTTTATTTTTTTTCTCACAAAAATTAAAAAAGTCCAAAAACCTATCCCAAATGAGGTTTTCTAGTCCCAGATTAAAATAGTTAAAAAGTCAACTCACATCTCAAACGAATCCTAAAAAAGTTAATAAAATAAAATATTACATTTAAATTATAATTATTTTATTTTCTCTCTTATAAAATTATGAAAAAATTAAAATTTAATTCAAATAAAACATTTTCAGTCATATTAAAATAACTAAAAAATTATAAGAGAAATGTTTGGCACCCTCTTTTTCGGGGGTTTTATAACTCTCAATTTAGGCCTCGTTTGGGAACAGGCTAATTTAGTAACTTTTTGGCTATTTGGCTAAAATGTGATGTAAAAAAAACTAGTATGTTTGGGATGACTTTTTGGCTTTTTACGAAAAGATGTGTAAAAAGTAGAGAGAAAATAGAATTTTTGACTTTTTGGTATGAATTGTTAGCTTTTTGACTTAATATTGGCATTTAATGTATGTGACGGATCTATTCATGTATATGTAAGCCCTGTATCATAAATGATTGAGATGAGAGTCAAAGTTATATATTTGTGAAGTTTTCTATCACAATTGAAATGATAATGTCCAGGTAAAAAAATTCTTTTCAACCGAAGCCGTAGCCTATCCACTCTAGTGCATGCTAGAACATTGTTTCATTTATTTCTTAACGTACGCTTTTTCATTTTTTTCAGATACGCTTCCTTGAGTGAGTGCCACAGCCACTCAACCACTGTCACAGCACACAGTACAGTGATATAAGAGAGGGGCTTGCTAATCATTCCAAGACTATGGGGGAACCAAAGAACAAAAGTAGCAATAATAATAATGACAACAAAATGTGTCACTATCATCTTATTTCGTTTTAAGGGGTTGTTTGGGTTACTCAAATAAGTGTATTTTTTTATCTTTTTTGATTAAAAAATTAAGTTTGAAAATATAGATGTTTAGGTTAATTTTTTGACTTTTTATGAAAAATGTGTAATAAAAAATTATAAAAATTGATTGGTAGGGAAAAATTCGAATTGGAAGTTGTGCAGCCGTAATTGTTGACTTTTGGTGAATAGTGTTAACTTTTTAACTTTTTAAGTAACTTTTTGACTTTTTAGCTTTTTTACAAGTTCCCAAACTTTGCCTTAATTTCATTTATATAAAAAAAAGGAAAATTTGATATCAATGCAATTGTTAAAAAATAATTATAAATATGCGATAAATCTTATAAATATTAATAATTGAAAACATAAATTTTTTCATGAATTTATAATAAAATTTTGAAATTAGCACTGCTAATTCTTCCAAAATAAAAAAAAAATCAATAATTTCATATAATTTATGTTCGGCTTGTTATCCAAAATAGCCAAACTTAAAACACATTTTAAACCTCAAATTAAATTTGAATAACTGAATATTCTACTCGTTAAATTTATATATACTATAAAAAATCAAATTACTTGTGTGTTTGACTAGTTAAAAATTATTTGAGATCGACTTGTTATGTAAGCAAATCAAATTTAAATACATTTTAAAACTCATTAAGGGGTTGTTTGGTAACACTTAGGGTGTGTTTGGTAACGTTTACGTTTTCAGTTTATATTTACAAAAATTTTATAAACTGGTTTTTGTTTATTTTTTATTTATTTTTAGAAAAACATAAACTACAAACGTGTTTGATAATTGACAAAATGTTTAAAAAAATTTAAAAATATAAAAAAGAGTGAAATGGCAAGTGGTGGCAAGTGGCGGCGGAAGACGGTGACGGAAAGTGGTGACGGTGGGTGGTGGATAGTTGGTGGTGGTGGGTGGTGGCGGTGGATGGGTGGGTGACGGTGGCGGGTGGTGGGTGGTAGTGAGTAGGAGGTGGTGGTGGTAGGTGGATGGCGAGTGGCGGGTGGTGATAGGTGGCGAGTAGGTGGCGGGTGGTGGGTGGTGAGTGGCCGATGGCGGGTGGTGGTGGTAAGTGGGTGGGTGACGGTGGCGGGTGGCTGGTGGTGCTGGTGGTAGTAGTGGCGGGTGAGTGGCGGATGGCGGGTGGTAGTGGGTGGTGGCGGGTGGGTAGCTGGGTGATGGGTGGTAGCGAGTGGGTGGTGATGGTGGCAGTGGTGGTGAGTGGTGGTAACAAGTGGGTGGCGGATGGCGGGTGGTGGTAGTGGTGGTGGATGGGTGGGTGACGGTGGCGGTGGTAGGTGGTAGCGAGTGGGTGGTGGTGGTGGTGGGTGGGTGGTGGTGACAGGTGGGTGGCGGGTGGTGGTGGTGGTGGTGGTGGGTGGGTAGGTGGGTGGGTGACAGTGGCAGTGGTAGGTGGTAGCGAGTGGGTGGTGGTGACAGGTGGGTGGCGGGTGGTGGTGGTGGGTGGGTGGGTGACGGTGGCGGGTGGTAAGTTGTAGCGAGTGGGTGGTGGTGGTGGTGGTAATGGGTGGTGGGTGTGGGTGGCGGATGGTGGTGGCGGTGGGTGGATGGGCGACGGTGGCGGGTGGTAAGTGGTAGCCAGTGGGTGGTGGTGGTGGGTGGTGGTGGCAGGTGGGTAGCGGGTGGATGGTGGGTGGTGGTGGCGGTGGTGGTGGTGGGTGGCTGGTGGTGGTGGGTGGCTGGTAGTGGCAGGTAGTGAATGGTAGTGGCAGATGGGTGGTGAGTGGTGGTGGCAGGTAAGTGGCGGCGGTGGTGGCGGGCGGTGAATGGTAGTGGCAGGTGGTGGGTGGTGACGGGTGGATGACAGGTGGGTGGTAGTGGTGGTGGCGAGGGGTGGGTGGTGGTGGCGAGTGGGTGGCAAGTGGGTGGCTGGTGGTGGCGAGTGGTGGCTGGTGGTAGCAGGTGAGTGGTGAGTGGTGGTGGCAGGTGGTGGTGAAGGGTGGGTGGTGGTGGCGGAAGACGGTGGTGGAAAATGGTGGCGGGTGATGGCTAATATTGGGTGATAAAAAAAAAAACTAAAAACTCAAAATGGAAACACATTTTTTGTATTTTCATTTTTTGGCCAAATTTATAAACTGAGACCACTGATTTATAAATAAAAAATTTTACCAAATAAATTTTTATTTGAGTTTTTTAAATTTTTGTAAATATAAACAAAAAACTGAAAACATAAGTGTTACCAAACAGCACCTTACGTTTTCAGTTTTCTGTTTATATTTATAAAAATTTTAAAAACTCAAATAAAAACTTGTTTGGTAAAAGTTTTGATTTATAAATCAGTGGTCACAGTTTATAAATTTGGCCAAAAAATCAAAACACAAAAAATGTGTTTTCGTTTTGAGTTTTATTTTTTTTTCCACCCAACACTTGCCATCACCTACCACTATTTTCTACCACCGTCTTTCGCCACTATCCCACACCCCCCACCCCTCACCACCACCTGCCACCACCACCCCCTGCCACCACCAGCCACCCACTCGCCACCACCACCCACCCCTCGCCACCGCCACCGCCACCACTACCACCACCACCCACCCGCCATCCACCCATCACAACCCATCACCTGCCACCCACCTACCACCACCACCCGCTACCACCACCACCCACCACTCGCCACCACTGCCCACAACCCGCCGCCACCACCACCACCACCACCACCACCCACTCGCTACCACCCACCACTTGCCACCGTCACCCACCCACCCACCACCACCACCCACCGTCAGCACTTTCCACCATCGTCTTCCGCCGCCACTTGCCATTTCTCGCTCTTTTTTATATTTTTAATTTTTTTAAAATATTTTGTCAATTATTAAACGCGTTTGTAGTTTATGTTTTTCTAAAAATAAACAAAAATCAGTTTATAAAATTTTTATAAATATAAACTGAAAACGTAAACGTTACCAAACACACCCTAAGCTTTAAAACTAAATTTAAGGATTAACTGCACTTACCACCTCTGCACCTCTACTAAAATCTTATTTAAGTCTCTTTACTATCAATTACAACAATCAACCCTCTACACTTTAAATCAAGTTACAATTTCATCATTTTATCAGTCTACGATTAACAAAATTGAGGGAACTTGCATTTGAAACATATGTGAACTAATAATTGATTTTCGCTGACAAAGAAAAAAAAAAGTGACATTTCTATTATCTCATTAGCATCTTTATACTTTTTCTAAAAGTTCATTTTAATTTTTACACTTTCACCAAAATCTCACGTCATTCCCCCTCACTTTCAATTTTCGTTAATTTTATTAAAAGTATATAAACGAATGAGTGATATTGAAACTTGATTAAAAATGTAATGAATTGGCTATTACAATTGAAAAAAAAAAAATTGAAGTAAGATTTTAATAAAAAAAAATACTAATATGATTTATTCCAAATTTAAATAACTTAATATTAGAATAATTACCAAAAAAAATCTTAGAATTTGAATATTATAACAAAATAAAACATGAAATTTTAATTTTATTAATTTAAATTTTAATATTTTAATATAAAATATTTACTTATTTTTATTAATAAAATTGATAAAAAAAATATTTTAATTAAAAAGTTAAGAATTATTTTGTTAATTTTTCAATTAACATTTCGTTTGATTAAAGTTGGGTTAAAAAAATATAAAAGATAGAATACATTAAATAAGTGAATAAAATAAAATGTTATATCTAAATCAGAATTATTTTGTTTTGTTTTTTATTAAAATCAAAAAAATCAAAGTAAATAAAATTTTAAATTTTAAATTAAAAAAATTCTAACTCAAAAAAAAAAAAAAAACTAGAAAAGTCAAAGTAAAACGGCGACTGAGTCGAACGGTTGGTTAACATGGGCTTTTTGGAGTGTTTCTTTATCGGGGACAAAATCACGCGAATCTCGAGGGCCGTAGGGAATGGAGATGGTGCCACGCGTTGAATCCAAAAAAGCGTGGCAGTCATATGGCTCATGCCCTGTGTCTGCGTTATGAAAAAGTACGCATTAATTGATGTGTTAATAAATCACAAGGCAAATTACATACACTCCTTAAAATTTAGGGCAAATTACATATACACCCCTCCAGGTTTGGTTAAATTACAGATACCCCCCTGAGGTTTCGGAAATTACATCCCGCCCCCTGAGGTTTGTATTTTCATAACAATTTACCCCCTGAGGTTTATATTTCATAACAAATTACCCCCTAATTTCTTATGTAAATATAGCATTCAGGGGGGAATTCGTAATTTCTCAAACCTCAGGGGTATCTGTAATTTTGTCAAACCTGGAGGGGTGTATATGTAATTTGCCCTAAAATTTAGTAAAATTATAGATATTTCTTGAAGTTTGAGAAGTTACAGATATCTCTAAAGGTTATATTTATATAACAAATTAAGGGATAAATTATTATGAAAATATAAATTTTAAGAGATAATTTGTTATAAAAATATAAATTTCAAGAGGATATCTGTAATTTCTGAAACCTCAGAAGGTATCTGTAATTTAACTAAACCTCGAAGGAGGTATATGTAATTTGTCCTAAATCATAAATTCGTTCCAAATAGTACGTTATATACTTTTGAAAAATGATATGAATCCAAAATAATTTATTAAATATTTTATATAGTTGTGAAATTAATATAAATCTATACATATTTGATAAAATATTTAATAAATTATTTAGAATCACTAACATTACTTTATACCTTTATAATTTGAGTAATACTAGGGATTTTATACCTTTATAATTTGAGTAGTACTAGGGATTCCACATAATTTATTAAATATTTTACTAAGCGTTTCATATGAGTGTGGAACTTATATACATGTAGATTTATGTGAATTCTACATTGATATGAGAGATTTGGTAAAATATTTAATAGATTATTTGAGATTTATAATTTTTTTTATAATTTTATTAGTTATATATTTATTATTTTTAATATATTATATAAAATAACTGAAAAGATTTAAAATATAATTAAAAATTTTAAAAGATAAGATAATTCCTCCCGCCTTACCTACCTACCCAACTCAATTAAACCATGGGAACACGTGTACTGTCCATGGAAGTCGCAGCTCCCACGGAATAAATTGGTATTTGGTAATTAAAAAGGAAAATTTCTCGTAACTCAAATTTTGTGGTTTAAAAATGATTTAAATGGCCAAAACGACGTCGTTTTGGCGATTTTTATGTTGTTCTGCACTCAAAATGACATCGTTTTGACCATTTGAGTCACTTTTAAACCACAAAATTTAAACTACGTAACATTGTCAAATTAAAAATGCATAATGCTCAAAAAAAAAATATATATATATATATATATATATTCATAATTCTACCCACAATATGATAGCAAGTTATGTATTAACTTTTTGGTAATTCATGATATTGCTCCAACTCCACCTAAAATGTATTATCAACATTTAATATGAGCTTAGGATATATATTAACGAAAAGTTTTTTGTTAGCATTTGTCGTAATTATATGTTAAGGATGTATTAAATAAATAAATTATCTCCACTTGTATAGAAAATAGGGAGAATTACATCTTAACGGAAATTTATTTTACACAAATATGGAGAGGTGCAAGTCATCACAAAATTACTTGCATTTCGCATATTTTTGTAATTTTTTTTTTGTTTGTACTACCGTTTTGAAATTCTCCCTAAAAATAATAAAAATTATCTAAATTAATAATATATATTTTTTATAATAAGACCAAACATGCTTGTTGCTTTCTCTCCATTTTAATCTTTCCTATTTTTTTAATACCTTTTCACCTTCCTTTTTATATGATTTTTTTTGGTAAAAAATAATTTTTAAAAATTTTAAAACATCTTTTTTCTTTTGTATTTATTTTTTTCAAATTAATTTCTAATTTTTCAAAATAAATTTTAAAAAATCCAACCAAAAAAAAATAATTTCCAAACTAATTTTTTTTTCCTTCTTCTAATTGGATTTAACTTGTTATAAAAATAACGAGATAGAGTACATAAAATAAAATAAAGATAAAAATAAATTAAATTAAAAAGAATTGGACAAACCTTTATCGTAGAGGTTGACGTGACAAATTTTTTTTAACACCACATTGTAATAGTTAAATAATTTCATTGAAAATTTAAAATTTCTCAACCCCAAACTCATATATCACAAACAAATTTGAGTCTCTCAAATCAAATCTCATTTCTCTCTCTCTCTCACACACACTCTAAACTCTCCCTGCCTATTTGCTAAATTCAATTCAACCATGACAAATTGCTGTGTGATCTTCTGCGAAGCAGACGATGATGAAGGCGTTGTTGTGTCTTCCTAACGTTGTTTCCTTTTGCTTCTACTGCCTATTTGTATGTATGTAGAAAGAGAGAGAGATATATTAGGGTTTCTTTTACAAAGGAATTTGACTAATCAGGTGAGAGACATTTTCAGTACCATAGAAACAAGCCACAAGATTTTGAATTGCCTCGAAAAATCGAGAAACAAGTTAGCAAATTGGAGAAAGTTGGTTCCCAATTGAATCAGAAGAAATTGATAGTGGAGAAAAAATCAAAAAGATTGATCCTTCATTATGGAACTTCTACCATAGTCTAGTCTCTCTCTCTCTCTCAAAATCTCTGTGTGTTTACCTGCAATCTTATGATATTTTTTCTGTGATGTGTCCAGAGAAATTTTCTCTGTGATGTATAAAAATCCTCTCTCAATTTTCCAAATCCTATAAGGTTGTTATATCTGCTTGCTCTGCCTCTTCAATCTCATATCCAACCATTGATCTTCGACAATCCATCTCTCCTACGCTCTCTCTCAGCTCTCTCATGCCATCTCTCAACCTTCTTTCCTTCGAGAACTCCTCAGGTTTCACCCTCACTTCATCGTCTCTACCCTCGTCGATGCCCTATCGTGTTTCGATGATGAGCCCATCACTCACCAAGTGATCGATCTCGTGTCAGAGATGTGTAATTCGTACGGTGATTTGGTGTCCAAAGAAATTTTTTTTGTGATGTGTAAAATTTTCTTTGTGATTTATCCAGAGAAATTTGGTGTCGGAGATGTGTAAAATTTTCTCTGTGATGTGTCCAGAGAAATTTGGTATCAGGAGATATGTTAAAAAATTTCTGGATCGAATTTTTTCTGAAAAGTCCAGAGAAATTTTGTGAATCGATATTGAGGGACCTTAGATATTATGAAAATATTATGTATTCTTTATGTTATAAAATCTAAATACCAAAGACCTTAAAAAAAATCTCCTTTAAAAAATACTAAATTTATTTTTACTTTTGTTCAATATCCCCGTACAAGTAAAATTTACTAAAAAATCTAATAAAAAATGTTATATTACCAATTTTTTGTGAAAATAAAAAATAAAAAATTTGATGTGATAATATTAATTTTGTAATTGAATACATTTTAAATAATTTTTACTTTGCAATGATTGATTTAAAATTCTGTCGCATCCATCTGTAAGAGGTTTTAGTTTCTTTTTATTTATTTATGCGGCATTTACATATAAGTCTCATATTGTGAACTTATAATCCATTAAGTCCTAAATAAGATTATTTGCTCCTTCAAGTCCCATTAATTTTTAATTAACCAATTTATCCTTAATTTACCCTTCTAAGACCTCTATCATTGCCAGATGTCTTACTACATGCTTGGTGTGAAAAGTTGATGTCTTCATTCTCTCTCTTACTTTTAGAGCCACTCCCCAATAACAACAACCAAACATGCCGTTCTCTCTCATTTGTTTTCTATTTTTTTTTTTCAGACTCCCTCTTTCACATATAAAAAATAGAGCCCAAACTTTTTGACTTTGGTTCTCTCCTTATCTATCTCAATACCATCAACACCTGCCGCGGCTCCCATACCATCATCATTCTTCTCCACCATGTCAAATCAAAGCTCGTCTTCTCGATTTCCATATTCGATCACTAGTTCTCGAAGCTCTCTCTTTGTACCCACCAAATATACAACATCCTAAGTTCATCCTCATCATGGATGATGTGGTTTTAGACCCAATCCCCTCACATCCGCCATTGGTGACTACGAGAGCTTGGGGAAAAATGATGATTCTAGGTTCAACTGGGTTTGTCCTTTAAATGTGTGGGGACTCAACCACATTAAACTACACCTCCAAGACCACTTATTCCCCGAAAGAGGTATTTCATTCTCATCGTGCGATTTTCAATGGTTGTGCAAAAACTAAGAAATTTTCATAAACAATGGTTGTGTAAAATTGAGAAATTTCTCAATTTTTTTTGAGTTTTAAAATTGAGAATATTATCAGTTTAAAACTAGAAAAATGATAATATTCTCAGTTTTAACACTAAAAAACTGAAAAATTCTCAGTTTTATTTGATATTTTTGCAAATTGAAATCATTCTCAAATTTAAATTGAGAACATTCTCAGTTCTTACCCAGAAACCAAATCTCCTGCCCCATCTCTTTAGTCGATTTCATATGCTCTGTTCTGAATCCTGAAATGAGCAATCAAGCATTTTAAGGGTTGGAGTTACACACACACACATACAAAGTTGTTGCAAATTGAAATGATCAAGGAAAAGAATAGATCGAAACGAAAGTGTAAAATGTTGAGGCATCACAAACCTCCAACTTAAAAATCTTCGGATAATTCAAACGATCATCATCATCAAATATTTGAAAAGATCCATGAAGATGCAGACTCTACTCCTCCTCTTAGTCGTAAGATCTCTTAGGGATGTTCCAAGTCATCTTCTTTCTCTAAAGTTGCATCTCTAATACGTTAGATTTAAAAGGGCATGAATGTCAATTGCATTCCAAATGGAACTTGTGCGTCCAAAAACTATTGTACAGGACTTGAGCTACCACAACTACTATCATTAGGACTTTTAAGTAATTAATCATTTATTTATTATTTTACTCAATCCAATGCCGAATGGCCACGTGAAATTTATCCATAAAATGCATATCCATAAAATGCAAAAGTTTACGTGGAATAGGTTTGGGGTTTATTACGTTTTATATTATTAAATTACTGTTAAATTATTGACTAAGTTTTTGAATTATCAATTAAGTCTATTAAAATTTTAAAATATATAAATTAAAATATATTTAATTCATAAATTATCGATTAAATCTATTAAATTTTTTAAATATTTAATTCAAATCTATTTAGTCACTGAAAGAATTACAAAAATAAAATATAAGTCCATACGTATTACAAATTAATAAAAGGGCCTATCTAGTTAAAATTTTATTTAAAGAATTAAAATTTTATTTCGTCTTTGAAAAGTGGGCATCAGTTCTTATGGTGAATTTTCTTTATAAGCGTAAGGGTAATTATCTATAGTATTTTCTTACTTATCTTCTACAATAGTTACATATTTATCGTTATCTAATATTATATGTCAAATTTCGTTTATAATATTGATTATTTTTAAAATTTTCACTAAGTTCTTTTTATAAAATTGATGTATTATTTTATTCTATTATTATTTGTAGCGAAAGTGTTATTATTTAAATTATCTAATTTTACTTCTTGAATATATTTAAGAATTATATACTTTTATTGATAAGACTGAGAAATAAGATTCTAATACTAATTTAAACACACAGCATAGTAAAATATATTTGAAAACAAAATAAAATTTTAACATCAATGGTGGAGCCAAGAAATTAAATCAGAGAAGACACTTATTAATTATAACATTGAAAATTTTTACAAAAATATTTCACATAAATTTTTACGATTGACTACAAGAAAAATAAATAGATATATATATATTATTTACAATTAGTATATAATGGATAATATATAAAAAAAAGTCATGGATATAAGTTTTAAAATAAATTATATAATGATAAAATAATTTTTTATACAAAACTTTAATAAAAATTTAATATAATAGTAATACCACGTCATCATTGACATATGATATCATCAACCAATAGTAAAAAAAACACATAGAGAATGAACCCCACATGTCAAATGTAACTAACAATTCAATAAATTCCAAATTTTCATTGAGATTAATTATAATTGTACGTCAATAATGATAGATATCACCATTGTATTGAAATTTTCATAGATAATAATATGACTTATCGTAATATCTTTATTTTCAATAAAAAAACAAACATTCAATGTGTTTGGTTCGAGTTTTCTGGATTAAGTTTTTTTGAAAACTGATTTTTTTGGTTTTCGTGTTTTTTTTGTTTTTAGTGAATATTTTTTAAATTTTAAACATTTTTTTTCTAGTTTTTTAGATGCACCTTACTTAGATGTATCTAAAAGTAAAAATTTTGGAAAAAAATATTTTTAAAAATTAATAAATGCATAAAAATACAAAAAATATACTGAATTCTTGTATTTTTTTTGGATTTTTGGCATTTAGTGAATTTGTAAAATATTTTTTTTACAATTTTTTTACTTTTTAGGTGTATTTATGTTAGGTGTGGCTAAAAAGTAAAAAAAATTGCTTAAAATATTAAAAAAATTCAGTAAAAATAAAAAAAATGAAAAATAAGAAAGTAGAATTTTCTGAAAAGTGTTTTTTGAAAAGTGGAAACAAGCAAGGTGATTATTATTCTCATAATTTTAAAAATGTCATTGATATTTCACTGTAAATAATATTTTATAATTTTTTTTATTTAAAATATTTTCTTTATGTTTGCAAAAAAAAAAAAAAAATCCAAAACCGAGGAGCACGTGACCAGCCTAGACCAGTTGTGGCTATGCCACTGTTTAATATTTTTCTATAATAAAATCATAATTAGATAGGGTCTTTTACTAATTCATAATATTTATGGAGAATATATTTTATTTTTGTAATTTTTTCAATAACTAAATATGTTTGAATTAAATATTTTAAGGACTTTGATAGTTTAGGGAATAAACATACTTTGATTTAGGGACTAAACAAACTTTGATTTATATAGTATAGTGACTGAGTAGACTCAATCGATAGTTTAGGGGTAGATAGTGTAATAAATCCACAGGTTTGACATTTTAGGTAGATTACAAATACACACCCTGATATTTATTTAAAATATGGATTGTCCCTTACAATTTTAGAAATTTTTGAAAAAAACCCCTCATCATAATTTTTTATTAACAAAATTAACAAAAAATGAATTTAAACTGCTCTCTTATACAATAATAAAATTACATAAATTGTTAATTGAAATATATTTATGATATTATTAAAAACTGTTAATTGACATAACAATTTATTAATAAAAGGAGTTATTTGTTATGCAATTAGAAACTTGAAGGGGTATGATGTAATTTACAGAACCATTGGAACAATTCATATTTTAAGCAAATCTTAGGAGTTGTGTGTAATTTAGCCTAATTTTTTAGCATTTTTTAAATTTATTTTTAGTGATTTCTTTTCAATTATTTAAAAAAAATTATTGTTTAGACAGGGTTGGAAATTTTAAAAATATCTAGAGAAAAAAAAATTGACGCTGACCAATAAAATTATCTAGTTTATAAAAATTTAGTCAGACTTGGAAAATAAAAATTTAATTTTTTTTTTATTTTAAATTTTCAAGACAAAAAGTCACAGAATATGATTTTTTTTAACTTTTGTCAAACTAAGCCATCCTTTGGCATAAGCTAAACGGGGATGTTTTGGTTAAAATAGTTATAAAAAAATAAAATAGACTTTTTAACATAATAAGATAAAATATCACATCTAAATCATAATTCTTTTATTTTTTCTCTCACAAAAGTCAAAAAAGTTAAAATTTAACTCCAGGTTAAAATAGTCAAAAAGTTAAAAAGTCAATCTACATCCCAAACGAACCTTGAGTGGTGTGTTTAGGAGTATTGTGATTGATGAAACAAGTAAAGCTTATAATTTTGTATTGAGACATGAAAATATAGTAGAAAATTTGACATTTAATAATTGTTGGAGGCATGGATATAATGCTCCTAGATCGTTTAATAATTTTTAGGGTAAAGTACATTGATACCCTCTGAGATTTATGTTTATTACAATTTTCTTTCTCATATTTTAGAAATTATATACCCCTCCCTGAAGTTTAAAGTTTCATTACAAATTTTTCCTGAGATTTAAAATTTCATAACAGTTTCCTCCCTCACCCTAATGATCATCATACATAAAATTAAATTAACAGGGGCGTCAGTGTAATTTTTTAAATTGGGAAACTGTAATAAACATAAATTTCAGGGAGTATCAGTATTATTTACCCTAATTTTTATGGAGGGACAATAAGTGGGATAAAGGGGTGTTTTGAGAATGACATTTTTTTTTTGGTGGCTTATTTTCATCTTTAGTGAATTTATTTTTAAATTTTTTTCAAAAATTTTTAAGTTTCAATTCGATAAGGCGAAGTGAAAAATTATAATTTTTAAAAAGAAATCCAAAAAAATAAGTCAAAGTTGTTATTTGACAAAAATTTTTTAGTTAATTTTTTAGAATTGAGACTTTTTTAACTTGAAATTAAAAATTTTGTTTGACAATTTTTTTTGACTGTTTTGACTTTGTGAGAGAGAAAGTAAAATGATTATGATTTATGCGATATTTTGGCTTATTTAGTATATTTTATCTTTTGTATTTTTTTAGTCCCAACTGTGACAGCACAATCTTTTTGACTTATTTTCGTTTTAATATTTTTTTTAGAATTTTTTTTAAAATATATTTTTTAAACAAGTTTCGACGAGATAGATCGGAAAAGGAAAAAATTACTAAAAATAAAAAAATTCAAAGAAATGGTGTGTTTGGTTAGTGTTTGTAGAGGAGTTTTTGAGATAAAAAGTACAAAAACTTGTTTGGTTTGTCTTTTTTCAGAAATTGTATTAAAAAATTGTTTTGGAGAGAGAGTTTAAAAAAAAAATGATTGATTTGATGTGTATGAGAGAGAGAGTGATTTTAGAAAGTAGGTAACCAAACAAAATTTTAAATTTTTTTATAAAAATTTATTTAATTTGATTACTCTTAAAAATTTATTTATAAAAAATTTTTCTCAAAATTTTTTTTTAAAAAATTTTTCTCAAAATTTTTTTTTAAAAAACAAACCAAACAAGGCCTTGTTTTTTTTTGGGGAGGGGGGCCAAAGTCACGTTGGCAAAATTTATTGAAAGATGAGCTTTGATTTTGTTTTGTCGGGCGGCGAATAAGGAGTCTATTTTAACCTTCAATAATGATCCAACCTTTTAATTTGAGAGTTCTAATTGAACGTGTAATAATTAAAAAAAAAAAAAAATCAAACAAATAAATTAAGATTAAAATATCACCCCCAAAAATGTAGCCCATCCCCCAAAATTTCTTTAGAGCTCATAATTTAAAACTCTTAAACATTTTTGTTTAACCTATTTTGTTCCTAATCTTCTTTCCAAATAAGATCAATATTTAAGCATTGTTTTATATTATTTAGGTTTTGACACTTGTTGCGTTATCTATGAAATAAACTAACAAAGGCTTCATTTGGGAAGCTCAACTTAGGGCTTTTTAAGTTATTTTAATAAAAAAAAATAAAATAAATTTTTTAATTTAATAAAAAAAATCACATCTAACTCATAATTATTATATTTTTTTTCTTACAAAAAAATCAAAAAAGTAAAAAATCCTTCCCAAACCAGACTTTTTAGCGCCATGCTAAAATAATTAAAAAAAATTAAAAAGTCAAAAAACTAACCCACTTCTCAAACGAAACCAAAAAATATTAAATTTTATTATTTTTATTAATAAATATGAAATCGACACGTCCCCTAAAATTATTCAAGGGCCACCAAATAAATTACTTAAGTTTCGTTTGAAAAGTCAAAGGTTAAACTTTTTTAGTTAAAATAGTCACAAAAAATAAAATAAATTTTTTAGCTCAAAAAAAAAAATCAAACTCATAATTATTAAAAAAAATTTCATAAAAAAATCAAAAATTCTTATCAAATAAAATTTTTAATCTCAAAATCAAAAAAATCAAAAAAAAATTAAAAAGTGAATCAACTTTCCGACCAACTGCTTGCGTGTGTGTGTAATGCATACATGTGGCCCTTTATTAAATGGGAGGGCACCATCGGGGAGAAATTATTAATTAATTTAAGAGCACCACGTGATTATGTCATTAGTCCATCACAAATCGTCATATATTTCATATTATGTAATTATTCAACACATAAATTCCACCCGTCCATCAAAAACACTATTCCTCAATCGACCAATAACTTTTCTCATACAACAATTCTCAAATCAGGATACTTTTCTTGAAATTTCTACTAAACTTTCTACTTATTAAGTTATTGGGCTCACTTTTAGGCTTAATTTTAATGATATAAATTATTCATATTTTAAAATTTATTAAATATATTATGTCTGTTAAAAATTAAGTTGATCAATTATCAGAAAGTATGTGTTCGGATCATCAAATTAACAACAATTTTTTAAAAAAATTTAATAAATAGTTTTTCAAATACATACTTTTTAATATCAAATTAACTTAATTTTTTACAAATATAATATACTTAATAAATTTAAAAATATAAACGATTCGAACCATTAAAATTGAGTTTAAGAGGAAGCCAATAATCCAATAAATAAGAAGTGAAAGAAGAATTCGAGGAAGAGGATCTTAGATTCACATTTCTCCCGCATAAGTCACGTGACATTGCCGCCTACTATTTTTCACTACACTCAAAAAGTTGTCTTAAAACCCTCCAACCATTTGGTTGTGAAGTGACTTTGGGTTAGTTTGGAAACTGGATGGATTTATAATTTTTAAATTATTTTAATTTAGAATTAAAAAATTTTATTTGAGAATTTTTTTTAACTTTTTTAATTTTTTATAAGAGTAAAAATATAATAATTATAAATTAAATATAATATTTTATTTTATTAAATTAAAAAATTTATTTTATATTTTTATAACTAAAATAACTTCAAATTCAATCTCACACTTCTTTCGAAACGAAGCGTTTAAGGAGGACGGCATCACTACAGGGAAAATTACTTAAAAATTGATAACTAGGACAAAATATTAGAATTCGGATCCTCGGCCGCCCTACCCGGCAGCCCCCAAAACGACGTCGTTTTGGAGGTTTTTTGTTTTGTTTTGTTTTTTTTTTCTTTTCTTCTTCTTCGTTCTTGCTTTCTCTTTCTTCGAAACCAGAGGGGAGGGGAGAGGGAGAAGAGGGAGGAAGGAGGAGGGAGGAGGCTGCGAGCTCGCCATCGCAGCTCGTCGCCTCGCCACCGGTCGTCGCAGCCGTCCGATCGTCGCCCGATCCGGATCGTCGCAGCAGCTGCACCGCCGTCGCCTCCGCCTCCTCCTCCTCCTCCCCCACTGGTTATGGCCCCCTCCAGTCCGGCCCTTCCCTTCCTCCTCCTCCTCCTCCCTCCCTCTTCCTCCCTCTCTTCCTCTGCGTTTTTTTTTTTTTTGGAAATTTGCCCCCAAAACGACGTCGTTTTGGGGGCTGCCGGGTAGGGCGGCCGAGAATCCGGACTCAAAATATTACCCCAAAAGGGGCATCTTTCTTAATTATATTAGAAAAAATATGAAGTACAAAATTAGTTGCAAAATAATGGCTTCTATAACTTATTTCTAATTTATTATAATTTTTAATTTAATTTAAATTATTTTAATATATTTGGTTCAATTTAACAATACAATTTATAACTTTTTGTAAGTCAAAAATCAACTTATTCTTTGAATGAGGAGGAAAAATTTAATTTATAAGTTAAAAATCAACTTATGTTCACAGTTATAAGTTATAAGCTGTTAATGTATAAGATATAATCACTTTCCCACAATTCTACAAAACGGAGCCTATGCACACCATCATTTCTTTCAAGCTACATACAAATTTGATATTTTGGCCTTGTTTGATTTGTATTTGAGAAACATGTTTTGAGATAAAAAGTACGAAAATTTGTTTGGTTTGGTTTTTTTTCAAAAGATGTTTTGAAAAATTATTTTGAGAGAGAATTTTAAAAAAAGTGATTGATTTGATGTGTATGAGAGAGAGATTTGTTTGAAAAATTTGTAAACCAAACAAGTTTTGAAAAATTTTTTTAGAAAAATTTGTTTAGTTTGATTAACTTTGAAAACTTATTTGTAGAGAATTTTTTCCAAAATTTTTCCCGAAACACAAACCAAACAAGGCCTTATCTTTTTCTCATGTCATACCATCAAGTCTCCATAAGAGCCTCATCTTCAACATTTTTCTTTTAACCCTAACCTTAAAGTCATTGTCCATTACTGCCACCTCTACTGCGGATGCCAAAGTCGCCTTGTCCTTTCCTAGTCACCCATTTTCATGGCATGTTGTCTTACCACCACCCTTTTCCCGACATCTTTCTCTTCACTTCCTTGTCGCCCTTCCCCAACCTCGTTGCCCAACGCCAACCCTTTATTTCCCATCGTCTCCGTTCCGAAACCCTAACATCACATACCAGCCACTACCATCTTGACTCCTCATTCACTAGCGCAATCCTTCCTCCAACCCTTCTCAACTTAGATCTAGGGTTTCCAAAGGGTCAAATGAAGGGTTTCAAAGTTGAAAGAAAGAAGAAGAAGAAGAAGAAGAAGAAGAAGAAGAAGAAGAATGATGTCAGAATGCTGCAGTGGTTTTGAAGAGGAAGGAATGACGATAAAATGAGCTACTTGGGAGGGAAATCAACTGGGGAGGCGATGTGGAAGGGTAGGGGAGGTGTTGCAAGAGGAGGGAGCTGGTGAGGTAGTGATAGGTCTAATGAGATGTGTACTTGACCTTAATGGTAAGAATGAGGGGGCTGGTGAGGTAGTGATAGGTTTAATGAGATGTGTACTTGACCTTAATGGTAAGACTGGGAAAATGTTTGGGGGCTTTTTTAGAGATTCTATTATTCTTATAGTGATGTGAATTAATAATGTATTTGTATTATTATTAATATTATTATTATATTTGAATCAATCATAAGTGAGTATGGATCGTAGGGATGATGTTTTGTGAGGATCTAAATCATTATTGATAAAAATAATCTTATATATACTAATTAATAGATACTAATGTACTAATAAATAATCTAATATTATTTGTAAAGTTTTAAATATTTATAACTTGTATAATAAACAAAATCAATAATAATAGCATAATATTAACTAGTACATTAATATATATACTAATTAGTGTATATAATATCAGCGTAACGACAATTTTCTTTGGAGATGGAATGGTTATAAAAAAGTTAAAAACTGTTTGAACTAAGATTGGGAAGTGGATTTTTAACTTTTTGTTTTGTTTTGTTTTTCGTTTTTTATTTTTTTTAAGGTTACAATCTAAAAAAAAAAATAAAAAAATAAAATAATTAATAAAACAAAAAATTATATTAAATTTATAATTATTTTATTTTATTTTTCATAAATATTATATCTAATTATATAAAAATTTAATATTTTTTTAAATATAAAAATTTTAACCTATTAAAATAATTAAAAACTAAAATAACTTCCTAAAATAATTCACATGTTTTGAGAATAGGAATTTCCTTGTTAAATAATGGATTTTAAGTTTTTTTTTTTTTTCTTTTTTTACCCCGCATCCTTCACTTTCTTATCTTTTCCATCTCTCTTCATCATCCTCCATATATAGCCCCTACTGTTGGCCACCCCTTCCCTGCCATTACCAGACCCTTCCACACGCTCATCTTCTACCTCCGCTTTCTCCTACGATTCCCCACCCTCACCCAACCATCACCATTTTTGGCACTCCTTTGTTCCTCTAGCCTTTTAAACCCACCCCGAGACCTCTTTACTCCCCAACCTTTTCGGCCCATGGCCAACCCTTTTTATTATCATAAACAACAATAATAACGACAAAATAAAGAAAAGAGGAAAAATAGATAAAAATCAATGCTTTGTAATGATGGATCGAACCCTGAAACAGTGGTTTGTGACAACAGTTTGCGATCGGTGTTCGTCATGAAAGATTGGGATAGAGTTTCGCAATAGTGGTTTGGGGTAGGCGTTTACTACATCGACTCTTGGTGCTTTTTAGAAGGTGGGTTAGCAGTTATTTCTTAATTTTTAATTCATTTCACGTCATATTATTTTTCATATTTTATATATATATATATTTTTAAAAATATTAAAAAAATTAACTTTTAAAATTTAAAAAATTAATTTTTAATGATCTTTCCAAAATAATTGTGATTGGAATTGAGAGGAAAGAGAGAGTTGTGATAATGGTTGTTAAGATTTTTCGGGGGGAAGGTACTGCCGAAGGTATTGTGGGCTTATCTTTGTTTCACTTTGATAATTAAGGGTTATTTGGGATGATTTAAATAAGTGTATTTTTTGTATTTTTATAAAAAGATGTGTAGAAAAATAGAGAGATGATATAATGAAAAAAAGATAAAAAGATAAAAAATGTGTACTTATTTAGGATAGTCTTAAAGTTATTTATATTTTAAGAAAAATATTTTAGACCTCTAATATAAAAGTTTTAATAGCTCTAATGTAAGGTGAGTCTCATTCTGATGTGATGTTTTAGTCTTGTTTTGTGTTTTGTGTTTTTTTTTTTGATTTTTTACTTCACTAGAACTCAATTAGAATTCTAGTTTTAGAGGGATGAATCATAATCTCAAAAGACCCCTTAATCGAATCAAAAATGCTTAGGACCTCTAATTAGAGGTACCACCAGTGATGTGGCAATAGGTCCCACCCATTGCCATTGTCTGTCAGTGCTATTTTTTTTTTTTTTACCTCATTAAAAGTGTGTTTAGAGCCTCTAAATTAAAAATCTCTAGCATTACTGTAATCAAATATCAATATATTAAAACCAAACATATAATTATTAACGTATCTTAGTAAATTAATTTTTTATATAAATAATTTATTAATAAAATATTAAAATATGAATAACTCAAACATGATCATTCGGTCCAAATGGTAGAAAAAAAAGAGCCTTGTTTATTACTTTACAATGGAGCAGCTTGCTTCCAGTCCGAGATCGAATTGGGCGGTGTTATTCGACTTGTGAGAATCTATCACGGATCATATTTTGATAATCTGAACAGTTCAATGTGTAGAATTCGTCGAATATTATACGTCTGTAAAAAATTACGTTGATCGGATATCGATAGCTATCTCATTCGATCAGTTTTTTATCAACTGTTAATTTATTCACTGTCTATTTTTATATACAAAACTGATTTGATCACATAGCTATTGATATTCGATCAACGTGATTTTTTAAAGACATATAGTACTCGACGAATTCTACACATTGAACGATTCGGATTATTAAATCGGGACACATAGTCGGCCCCTACGAACAGAATAATACCGTCCAGTCTGATCTCAGATTTAAGGCAAGCTGCTCCCTTCTAAAATGGAGCAGCTTAAAATTTATCGTTAAAATATAAATAAAATTAAAATATTTATAAATTTAATATTTTTTTATTATATTTATAACAGTTTTACAAATAATTACAAACCTTTTATACATATATCAAGGATAGTAACAGGTCATGGGACTATTTTTAATATTTTTCTTCATAAATCCCCAACCTCTACGAATTCCTTTTATTTTGGCAGGCATATTGCAGTTGAAATTTGTAAATGGGTGTGGTCAGCCATGACTACAGCTTAGACTAGGGATTATTTTGGATGTCTTAAATAAGTGTATTTTTTAAATCTTTTTAGATTAAAAAATTAAGAAAAAAGATATGAATGTTTGGGTTAATTTTTTGATTTTTTATTGAAAAATGTGTATTAAAAATTGTATAAATTAATATGTAGGGAAAAAAGAGGATTGAGAATTGTGCAGCCGTAATTTTTGACTTTAGGGAATAGTGATAGTTTTTTAACTCTTTGAGTAACTTTTTGACTTTTTTTCAACTTGCCAAACTTGGCCTAGGCCTCGAATAAGAACAAATTATTTTAGGTGGTGTTTGGCAAGTTGGTTTGTGGCTAAAATAGTCACAAAAGATAAAATAGGCTATTTTAGCTACAACAAACAAAACTTCATATTCAACCCATAATCATTACACTATTCTTTCACAAAAAAAATCAAAAAAGTCAAAAAGTTCTTCCCAAACCAAACTTTTTAACCCAGGTTAAAATAGCCAAAAAAACCAAAAAGCTAAAAAGCCAATCCACTCCCCAAATGGAGGCTTAATAATTTTTTAAAGTTGAAATATGAGATAAAAAATTTATTATATTTGGGATGAATTTTTATTTTTTTACAGAAAAAAATATAAAAAGTAGATATAAAATGAAAATTTTGACCTATATATATATATATATATATTCCAACTTTTTAAATTATTTTTTGACTTTTAAATTATTTTAATAACAATTAGTAGATAGTTTGAGCCAGGTTGGTTTGGACTCGGGCCTAAAACGTAAGTTTCCAAACTAAAAAACAAAAAACAAAAAAACATAAAATATGCTGTATCAAATTAATATTTATAGATATTTATTATTTTTAAATTAACATTTTAAAAAAATAGCATGAAAAAGATCAATTAATAAATATTATATAAGAAAGCATCCAACAAAAAAAAAATATGTAATTGAAATTTAATTAATATATTATAAAATTTATATTTAACTATGAATCCCTTCTAAAAAAATAAAATAAAATAATGAATAACATATTGATATTTATAGATAAAATTTTAAATATTTAATATTACTTTTGTGAAATACCTAACAATTTTTTCTTCAATTATTTTATGTTTGGCCAGTGTTGAAGAATTAAAGTCTAGGGGTGAGCTTTGGTGGCTCCCCAACCTTTAGGTGATGTAATAATCACTTAACTGTGGTATCAGTGGGGCTGTCAATATTAATGGGATTTGGGAAATCTAGTGACATGTTTAACTGAAAATGACAGTAATTGAAAAGAATAAAGCTTTGGACCCCAGTGGGGTACTGGGGTCCTCTCCCATTGGTCCAAAAAAACAATTTTTTTTTTTTTTTTTTTTTTTTGAGTTTTCAACCAACCCCACGCCGACACGTGGCATTGGGGGGTCACTGGGGGTCACCCCAACTGGGGGTCTGTAGCATTGCTGAATTGAAAATCTATGCTTATTTTGACATTTTTGGTAGGGGTAAAGTTTTTCTTACCATTTTTTTAAAAGAAAAATACAAGAATTAATGAAAAAGTATTTCAAAACTTGCAGGAGAAATTACATTTGAGTGACTCTTATTTATAGGTTCATGAAATTTTTAATAATTTTAATTATTAATTTTAATAAAATTTAGGGCTATTTACGCGTAAGTCTTAGGTCAAGTTTGGCTATCCTAAATAAGTACACACTTTTTATCTTTTTATATTTTTTCCATCACATCATCTCTCTACTTTTCTGCACATCTTTTCGTAAAAAGACAAAAAATGCACTTATTTAGGTCATCCCAAACAATCCCTTAATTTATGAACTTATACTCTATTAAGTCTTAATTAAGATTTTTTTAATTGTTAAGTTTCATTAAATTTTTAATAGTCGAAATTGTCCTTCAAATAATAATTGTTCATCATTTGTGATTATCTATATTTATTTTGATTTTTAAAATTTTTGAATATCAACTTTCAAATTGAAAGAACTAAAAAAAAATTATGGGCAATAATTTTTTTTGAAAAAAATTAAAAAAACTAAAAATTGTGTCTATATAGGGGTATGATGATGGAACATTAATGAGCAAAAATGAAAAAAAAAACTATAACAATAAAAAAAAATAATAATATTATCAGTTTTAAAACTAAATAAAACTGATAATGTTCTTGATTTTATTGGATAGTTGAATAAAATTAATAAGTAGAAGGGCAAAAATGTTTAATCTCATGCTATGTTTTTTTTTTATCAGTTAGAGAAATAATTATCTGGAATATTACTATGCAAAATTGATAATATTCTTAGTCTTAAAAATTGAGAAAAAATGATAATATTCTTAGTTTTACTAAATAGGACTTGTTGGTTTAAAAAAAATCTTAGATAGGATCTCAACTAGCATAATATTTGTAAATAGGACTTTTAGATAATTAACTCTAAAATTTATCACTTAAATAATTTAAAAAAATTATAATGAATTGTAATTTTTTCAAATTAAAATGTATAGTGTGGATTTAAAATTAATAGAACGTGAATCACACTAATTCATAAATTTACATTTTTGAGTAGATTTTTGGTATGTTTTTTTTTTGAGAATGTAGTATTGTTAAAAAATTTGTACAAAAATTGTCGCAAAAATGATATTGTATATACTATTTTTCTAATTCTTTTATCATGCTTGATTTGGGGTTGTTTGGGGTGTCTAAATAAAGTGTAGTTTTTGTCTTTTGAACTAAAAAGTTGAGGAAAAAAATATGAATGCTTTGGTTAATTTTTTGATTTTTTATGAAAAAAATGTGTATTAAAAAATTATATAAAGAAGCGTGTAGGAGAAGATTGGAGATGAGTAAATAACAGTTGTACAATTTGGTAGCCGAATTCTTGGTAAGAAATTATTGGGTACTTTTCGGGCCTTGTAGTGTACTGTTTTGTTCGGCCTGTGGGGGCTATTACGGGTCCCATTTTAATAATTTGAACCGTTCAATGTGTAGAAGTCGTCGAGCACTATATGCCTACAAAAAATCACGTTGATCGGATATCGATAGCTATCTGATTAGATTTATTTATTTTTAATCGTTAATTATAACACTATCTATTTTTTCATACAAAATTGATTTCATCATATAGTTATCGATATCCGATCAATGTGATTTTTTACAGACATATAGTACTCAACGATGTATACACATTGAACGGTTCAAATTATCAAAACAGGATCCGTGATAGGCCCCCAAAAGCCGAACAGTAATGTGTAAAAAATTACCCCAAACTGTGTAATACTTGGGACAAACGCTACACAGCCCTTTGACTTTTCATTATGGTTGAGTTGTATGATGGGTAGGAAATTATTTTTTTAATATTTTTTTTTAATAAATAGTGATAATTTTTTAATTTTTTGAATAAATTTTTAACTTTTTAACCCTTTTTTTTTTTTTTTTTTTTTTTTTTTTAAATCGTCAAACTTGGACCGACAGGTTGAGTGACAAATGATTACTTATAAGAAAGACAATTCTTTTACCAAGCCTATTTTATGTCTCACTGAAATTGTGAGAAATAAATTGGTTAATTATAAAATATTTATAATATCAAAAATTTTCTTTAAAATGCATAGGAGGAAAGAATCTCGCTCATATTTCTCTCTCATATGCTTTTCTTTCTTCCTCATTTAAATATAATAGTGGGAAAACATAATTATGTATTTTTTCACCTAGATGAGAGACTGCACTCCATTTTTTTTATTTTGGGCTCATTTGAAAATTTGGCTATTTTAGTTGGTTTTTTATTTTTTTTTGATTATTTTAGTTAGCTAAAAAAATTGTATTTAGGATGATAATTGGCTTTTTTTTTAATAGTTAATTTGATAGTTATAAGAGAAAAAATAAAATAATTATAATTTTGATGTGATATTTTATCTTACTGATTATTTTAGACTATTTTATCTCTATCGATTATTTTAGTCAGAAAAGCAACCAACCCAACTTCTCAAAACACCCTCTTTCTTCTTTCTTTCTTTTTTTTTTTTTTTTTTTTTTTTTTTTTTTTTTTTAAACCTCAATGAGAGATCACAATCTTTTCTTTTTTCACCTTTACGATCCAGACAATGTGTTAGTGAATTGTGTTAAACAAGGGATTTGTGTGGGAAATGACTTCTTTAGCAAATTTTTAACTCTTCTAGTTAAAATATGAAGTGAAAAAAAATAAAATATTTGAGAATAAATTTTCAACATTTCATAAAAAAAAATGGAAAGAATATGAAGAAATCTTTCATTTTTTTTTTGTGTATAACTTTTAAATTTTTTTAGTGACTTTTTAACTAGATTAATCGATTGAGAAATGACTTAGTCTTCGTTTGAGAAGAGCTAAAATAGCCTAACTTTTTAGCTGTTTGGCTATTTTAGCCTCGTTTAGTTTTAGTTTTTGACTTTTGTAAGAAAAAAAAATATAATGATTATGGTTTAAATGTGACATTTTGTCTTATTAGCAAATGTAACCAATTTTGTCTTTTATACTTTTTTTAACCAAAAAGTCAAAACTAAGGCCTCGTTTGGCAAGTTAACATTTTAGTCAAAAAGTTAAAAAGTTACTAAAGAAGTCAAAAAGCCTATAACCTATACCAAAAAGTCAAAGATTTCATATTCTCTCTACTTTTTGCACATCTTTTCGTAAAAAGTCAAAAAGTCATCCCAAACATACTAGTTTTTTTTTACTTCATATTTTAGCTAAAAAGTCAAAAAGTTACTAAAATAGCCTGCTCCCAAACGAGGCCTATGCATAGCTTTAGATTCATTGGACTGTATTGTTAAGGCCCATGGGGCCCACCATCTCACACCCTTCAAAATGGAAAATGTCTCGTAGCTCAAATTTTGTGGCTCAAAAGTGGTTCAAATGGCCAAAACGACGTCGTTTTGGCTATAAGGACCTAGACTATCTATTTCACATCCCAATTATATACCATATTCATTCAACAAACAGAAGCTTAATTAAATCCTAAATGTTTGATATACATTACTTCTCTATTAATATTATAAAAACATATCACATGTATTGATATATTCACTGATTGTAAAACCTAAATTTATAGCATGTGATTGATAAAGATTCAAATCTAAATTATTGTAGGTTCATACTTTATTAGTCACAAGTTTTTAAGACTGTCCTTGGTTACAACAAAAAGGGGTTATAAGCCCTGATATCGATGGGCTCGCAAGAGGGTTCGGCCCACGGCTCGGAACCCAGTCTACGGACTAGATATTAAAGTCCAATAACCTTGAGAAACCAATGATGGACCAGGACCAGTAGCATTCAAACACTTATCAGGCAGGGAATTAGCCATGTAAGTAGACAAAGATCCTACAAAGTTGTTGCACCCACACATCAGCCATTAATGAGGCTCTCGTAGCATTAAATATGACAACCCCTTCACATTGGAGGATACAGACTCACCATGAATGATGTGAGCTAGAATATAGACTTTCGGCTAACAAGACAGTCTGGAATGGATAAGGAAATGATGAGCAAAGGATATAAGGAAACTTCCGAGATATGTTAAAGGTTAAGTTCTTCATCCCCCATCTTCTCTCTCTACACAATCAATCTATTCTGTCCTAACTCGATCATCGAAGTGTCTGCCGGGGGATTACCTCCCTCGTTGGACCTTTTTGTAGGCACTCTTCGTGGACTTCAAGGCCAACAGACCTGTTAGAAGTGCGGATCAGCCTGACTCATCCTCAATTGGAACTGTTGCATTATCAAGACCAATGTACAAAAGCCCTAGGTTTACACATAAAGAAAATCACAAAAGTGAGCATTTAGCTCCAACGTCCTCCTAAGCTATCTCCTTGTCGGAGGCATACTATCAGCACCTGAAGTGTTTTTTTTCAAGTAGAGTTAGTTAAAGCCTAGTAGAGATAATTTAATGACATATATGATATTTAACAATACCATATGGTGAATGCATATGAAATGCTATTACAAAACATGTGTTTTCCCCTATTTAAACAATGCTATGCTAAGGTTCAAATCACAATTCAATATCTTTGCTTTAAAATAGTAAACAGGACAGTAAATACACACACTAGTAATCTCTACATACGTGTTTGCAAGTAGGTTATAAAAATACTACTAGGGGGGTGTAATAGATGTGAGGTGATTAAGATGGAAGTAGGGTTATTTAGTGTCGTGTTTGTTTGTAGAGTTGGGGAAGAGATTAGGATGGAGGAGGGGATTAAGATGAAGGTTGAAAGGGGGATTGGGATGGAGGAGGTGTAGGTGGTATTAGAAAAATAGTGAGGGGATTAGAATTTTTTTTTTATTTTTTACATATTGGAAATTTTGTTTTCAACATTAATGTTTAATTTTTTATAGTTTTTTATTTGTTTTATTATTTTATTTAAAATAATTTAACAATTCGTACACTAACAGCTATCATCAAAACAAACACAATTTTACTTAATCCCCTCACTATCATTCCCCTCACTAACAATCTTCTCATTATTAATCCTCTCACTATCAATCTCTTCCATTCTACCTCTGAAAACAAACGGGACCCTAAGGCCATTTTATCGGCAACTAACCGAAAAAAAGGCATCTTGATCACACGGATTTTTAAACTTTCACCATAGACACACAAGCCAACTTGATTAACTGCAACCGTATCTCCTACCTACATTCACTACGGTATTCACATTTTTTTTTTCTTAAAACAATATTTTTCAACATTTTCAAATGTATAAGTACGAAACAATTGTTAAAATGGAATGCATGAGTAAATATGGTTTCAATTCACCTAATTCTCATGCAATCTCTACAACAAGTCGACACTATCTTCCACTAGTAGCCAAAATAGTAATCTTTATTCAATATATATTCCAAAAATGGACAACATATATAGAGCAAAACTAATAGAGTAATTCCAAACAACATCAACATAATGAAATATTCTCATCCTTTCCTCAAGAGTCCAATATTTTCAAAATCTCACCAACTTCCAAACTAGCCCATGTTCATGAGTTCATTATGAAATTCATAATTTCCCAACAACACAAAATATTTCTCAACATGGAACAATTCTAGGGTTTTGATAGAAATTAGGAATTTCTCACTTTAAACACAGTTTTTCTCAAAGTTTCAATACTACTCATCAACATAAACAATCAACTTAGGTTTTAATAAACCCCTCTTTTATGCATTGAAAATATACATTAAACCAACCCTAATCTTTTAAGGTGTGCAAAGTTATCCAAATAACACATAACAAGGCTAAATGACATGTAAATCATTAAAAGAATCCCTACCTTAAACAAATAAGGTGAAAATGAGTAACACCCAAAATCTGGTGTTGACGGAAACATAAACTTTTCTGATTAAAAGGACCCCCTCTTCAAACTCAACTTTTAATCCCAAAGCACGAGGTTCGAGAAATCCACGGCAAGCTTTTTAGAGAGAGGTGGGAGCAAAAGAGAAAAGGTGGATTATAGAAAGTGAGAGGGTAATTTATAGGTAAATTGGGCCGAGCTGGGTAATGGACCGTTGTGGGCCACAGTACAAAGGGCTTGGAGATAGCCCGGTCCTGAGAGCTTCGGAGTTAATCTCGGTCCATGAGAGCTTTACAGGTAGCTCGGTCACCACATGCAGAAATAACTTGGTTGTGGTATATTGCAGTTAGCTCGGTCATACTATGTTGGGCCGAGGTATGTTGAGCTTTCCTCAGAACCTTGCTACTGGTTAGCTCGGTCCAAGCTCATGGTGGATAGCACGGTTTCGGACAACCCAGTTGGAGTGTCAGCCGAGGTATACGCGCGGTGAAAGAAAGAACCAAGCTAGCTGGAGTTCGGTCTAGTCTGCGGCTTTAGCGTGGCTATGTTATCTCAGTCGTATGGACATCCAACTGTGGCAGAACCATCTCACTTGGTTTAAGCAGTGAGGGGGGTGTTGAGGGATAAGCATTATCTTTCAAGAATGTGATTCTTAGGAAGACTCTACATGGAGGAGTAAGAGTCCTACTAGGATTGTGCCACACAGAACCTATAAAATCTCATAACATCACCTATGGAAAGGTAACACAACTTTGATTCTCGAATACACAGAGCTTTTGTCTATTTGTCTATTTTGCTGACTTAGGCATCGGAGAGGTATCCGACACACACCCGCCGGCTAGCTCACGTTTGTGTTTTTAGGGAGTAAAGCGACGTCGTACGGAGGAGCGCAGACCTGATTAACAGGATTATACGAGAAGGTTTATTTCTTTCCCGTGCAGAAAGAGAGCGAAAGGAAAAAGTGATTAAAAAGTGACATTCTCCTCAGCTATAAAAGGACAGATTACTCAAGGGACCAAAATGCCACTTAAGCGATAGACGTAAGAAACAGCTTGAGCGACAAAACCAAAGCTCGAGTGAAGAAAACATACTTCCACTATATCATCTCTGTAGAACAGACCGCTCAAGCGATAAAACTTGCGCTCGAGTGGAAAAAACTAAATTCTTAGAAGTTCAGATTGCAAACCTAGAATTGGGAGAAAGCAAAGACCACTCAAGCGACAAAACTACGGCTTGAGTGAACTCAACCAAAATCACCCCAGAAATACTAACCTCCACCTGTTTCAAACGTAACTCCCAAAACCCAATTCTGAACTTAAAAGACAACATAGGGTAAGAATAAATTAGGAGAACAAAAGTAGATGTCAACGAAGATAACCCAAAGTTCCAAAGACAGTAATAGTCCTAATAATAGAAATTTGAATTACATTTCCATATAAGTCTCATAAGTAACCAGGATATCACACACCACAAGTCCTGTTTTGAAGATTCAAATCATTCAATGTGTAGATCATGTCAAGTATTTCATTTATACAAAAAATTACGTTGATTGGATAAGATTTCTGTCAATAATTTATTTTAAATATTATATTTACTGTTGATAGAAATATGATTTGATTAAGTGGCTCTCAATATTTGATTAACGTGATATTTTGTAAGGATGCAGTATTCGCTGAGTTCTACATATTAACAATTCAAATCATCAAAATAGGTCCTGTTATGAGCCCCTACAAATTCAATAGCACGCTCTAGTCCGAACTCAAACTGATGAGAAGCCTAGGACATTGAGAAATGACTCTAAAACTTAATAAAGTGGATTCCATGGTTTGAATTAGAAAACAATAATGGCTTCATGTTGGGTCCCTTAATCAATGGGAAGTGTGGACATTTGTAAATTTAGTTAGTTTTTTTTTTTTTTTGGGTTCTTTTAGCTTGGTGAAAAAAGTTTTATTTGGGATGAATTTTTTATTTTTTATTATAATTTTATAAGAGAAAATGTGAAATAATTATAGTTTAGATGTAACATTTTGTCTTATTAATTTTTTAACATATTTTGTCTTTTAATAAACTAAGTTAGTCCCAACCATCTTACCAAAAGTAAATAAATTTAAAGCCTTCACTCCCTCCCCAAATGTTATGTATTGATTTTACAAAAATGATATACAAAACTCATTTTTTATATTTACTTTTTAAATTCAATGACGTATGAATGAGATGATTGGTTAATAATTAAAGAAGATATGAGACATAAAATTGTCTTAGATATCCTAAAACTATGCCACACTATTGAATTTGAAAAGTAAACCTAATTTTTGGACCTTGATTTTATTGATGTCACATGTAGCTCTCAAAATAGACAAAAAAAACTAGAGCCTTACTTAGGGAGGCCAAGTCTGTTAGCTTAATATTTAATGTTTGGACCAGTTTAACTTAATTTTTAAAGACATTTAGGCTGGTTTATGGATTTAGGGAGAGATTTAAAAGGGAAAAAGAAAAAATAGGTGAAAAATAAATGAAGCATATTTATATTTCACATAATTTCGTATATTTTTTCTTTTTTTCTAAATCCCTCTCCTAAATCTATGAACCAAACACATCCTTAGTAATCACATAGTTTCACTCAGTCTATTTGCTTCTCCACAGTTAAGGTTTCAAATGAGCTGAGTCGAGTCAAATTTTGTAGGACTCAAGCTCTGCTCATTTGTTTATCGAGCTTTAAAATTTAGCTCACACTCGGCTCAAAATTTAATCCTACTTAATCTTGGCTCGGCTTGTTAATATTAATCAAGTTCGAGTTCTGCTAGAAATTCAATAATAAAGTTTTTTTACTATTATTTATACACATTTTTATATTATTTAATATATAAAAAATATTTATTTTATTATTTAAATAAATAATAATCAAGTTATCCTTTACGAGTCGAGCTTATTTGAAATCCAGTTCAAATTCGGCTTGTTTATTAAACAAACTTAAAAGTCTAGCTCGGACTTGTTAACTGAGCCACAACTTTACCAAACTCACGAATAACTCGATTCATTTATAATCCTATCCACGGTCAATAAAAGATTGCATTATAAAATAATATTAGCTCAGTATATATAGTATATTATTTGGGAAATTATTTCAATCTCATGTATCTCTATAAATTTCAAGAAATTTTGGGACGATTTAACTAGGGATAGAGTGTGATGAGCTTCTTAAAATAATTGAATCCTAACCAGGCAAAAGGCTTTTCAGTTGTGTAACTTTTCTTAAATTAAAAATCGACAGTTAAAAAATATGAATTAAAAGTCTTTTCTCAATTTTTTAAATAATTTTTTTAACATCTTTAAATTATTTTTCAAAATTAAAAAAAAAAAATTATAAGCAATTTTAATAACCTGTAGCAAGCAGGATCAAGAATGCATGACTAAAACTAAATATCTTAACTACCATCCTTATCCAAAATGAAGTAACAAATAGTAGAGAATTAATTTTATTTTGATAATGTTAGAGACTCACATTTTTAGAATGGGGTTGGCTTCCCCTAAGTTAGTTATCTCAATTTGAGAGAGTGTTTGGGAATGGTAAGAATTGATTTCGGTAATTCGAACCGTTCACATTTTAGGACTCGTTAAATAAAATATTTATGCAAAAAATTGAAATGACCTGATATCAGTAGCTATATGTTTGAATCAGATTTGTATTACAAAAAATGGATGATTATTTTTTAAATTATATTTATTGTCTATTTTCTCAAAACAAATATGATTCAAATATATAGTTACCGATATCCAATATTTTATTTTTTTGTATAGATATTCTACTTAATGAGTCCTAAAAAGTGAATGATTTATGTCATCGAAATTGGTTCCAAAATGGGCCTAACAAATTCAAACACTCTCAAATTTAGATGATAACTTGCCAAAAATCAAACCCTTTTAAAATCACAAATTTACTTATAACAATGTGGCAAAAGTGTTATAACTTGTATCATTAAGTGTATATCAAATTAAAGATTAACATCTATTATACCACCTCATTTTAGGTTAAATTGTAATATTTATTTATTTATTTTTGTGTTGAATCTCAATTATTTTCCTTTTATTTTTTAGCGGGTAGAGTAGACTTATGCCAACCCAAAAATAGGTAGGAAAGCAATGTCATTTATTATGAAAGGGCTTAAATCTTGAGTCGTGGGTTGTGTGCTCCTATGTTGATATCATTACATGTTACGAATAAGATGTTATAGTTACATGTCATGGTCCATACGCATGGTCCAAACTAGAAAATATAGAAATATCACATTTCATATAAAAAATAAAGATAGAAAAAGATTGCTATTATCCAATTACACAATTTTCACTGTAATTTTAATTCTCTCTAATTGATGGTGTAGATCAGACGATTCGTTACACAATCGATTTTAATGATTATAATTATTTTTTTCAAGACTATGTGCATAGTTATTCATAAAAATCAGTTTGAATCGATAACCGTACACATATGATTCCATTACATTTGCTTTGTAATTTATTTTAAAAAACAGTATTTATTTGACAATAAACATGATGAACTCCTGTATAAAATCAATATCTGAATTTTTTTCATAGTTAATCTACCTAATGAAACCTAAAAAATAAACGAAAGTGTTCAGCAGAATAAACTGGTGGGAGGCTCGGGTGGATGGATCGGATGGTCCCATTCATTCAAGGAATCCGAGAGAGACAAAATTCCATGAGATCAAATAAGTGAACACAATCGTTAAATGTGTGGGTCCTATTCTATGTGGGAGTTCTATCTGATTTTGCTCACGTAAAAAATTGTTTCATAAAATTTCACAAAGAATGTGTCCAGAATACAACGTAACAATACTCATTTAGTGGAGTGTAAGTCATATTTAAGATGAATGCAATGTTTATGACACAATATTTTGAACACTATTATGCTATAAAAAATAAAAAAACTACATATTTTTTTCTCCTATTTTTAGGTACAACTAGGCTATTGACTGTTGGAGTATGTGTGAAAGTAAAGTCTCACATTAGATAAAGAGTAAAAAAGATGGGTCTTTAATATATACTAAATAAACGCTCCACTTATAGGCTAAAGTTTTTAAGTAGGTATAAATAATATATGTTGAGCCTTAATGTGATGTCTGTAGACTCTAGAATGTCTCCTTGTAAGATTGGGATGGTATTGCCATATACTTGTAGGTTTCCTAATTCTCTAACAACTAGTATCAGAGTTGATAGCAGACGATATATGGGTGAATTCTCCTGGAGCATTTATGTTGGTGGACTTGGGCTTGCACGAAAAACTCTTGATGGAGCAAGAAAAAAATCCATGGTGGCTCTTGATAGTGCAAAATTCCTAGTGCACATAGAGGTTGGATTGTGGCAAAATAGCTCTCAATGGAGTATGGTGTCTCACAATGGAGTGTGTGAGGGTGGCCCAAAGTTGGACTTGATATTTGAGAGTTATAGATCAAGATTAAATGGAAGTGCGTATGATCCATGATGAATTGCTGATCATTGATCAAACTCAAAAGAAAACAAGGCGAGACCTGATATTTGGTTTACACATGAAGGGGGAGGATTGTTAGAGCATGTGTGAAAGTAAAGTCTCATATTGGATAAAGAGTAAAAAAGATAAGTCCTTAATATACATTAAATGAGCTTTCTACATATAGGTTTAAGCTTGTAAGTGGGTATGAAAATAATATACGTTAGACTTTAAAGCGATGTTCGTAAATTCTAAGGTCTTCTTTGGTTTGTTTTTGAGAAGCAAATTTTGGAAAAAAAATTCTAAAATTTTGTTTGGTTTAGTGATTTTGGAAAAAAATTTCTAAAATCACTTTCCATCTCCTACACATCAATTAATCAATCACTTTTTCTCTCTCCTCTCTCCTCTCTCCTTCTCAATCATTTTTTCTCTTACACACATCTATTCAACTATAACAAAATATTAAATCATCCCAAACTCCTACATTTCAAAACTAGTTTTAAAATATACAACCAAACAAACCAAAAAAATTTTTAAACTCGCTTTTCAAGATTTTTTTTTAAAAAATTTATCTCTCAAAATCAAACCAAACACGTCCTAAATTTCTCCCTATAAGATTAAGCAGAAATTATTGTGCATATGCGATCTCTCTAATCCCCTAACATTGGCCCCGTTTGGTGTACCTGTTAAAATAGCTTATAGATTATAACTTAACAGATTATAAATTATGACTTCAATCAGAAGTTATTAATTTGTTTGGTATAGCTGTCGGATTAGAGATTTAAGTTGTTGAGTAGTATTTGTTAAATAAGCTGTGAAATAACTTTTTCAATTAATTTTTATTTTTTGTTATTTAATACTTGTCTACATTTCTCATAAAAAATAATAACAATAATCTATAGTCCATTTGGATCGTTTTCTATTTTTTAAAAAATAAAAAATAAAAAAATCTAAGAGTTTAACCATAAATTAACATGTCCACAGCAGAAGTTGATAATCAGAAGCAAAGGGTGAGCAGCTTCTCAGAATCAACTTTTTTGAATTACAATAAGTTATTAGAATCAGAAACTGTTTGAAATAAATTTAACTAAATAATTCAAAATAACTTTTTCAAAACTAAAAATTATAAGTTAATTTTGGCGCTGTTTGAGAACCTGAGATTTAGGCTATTATAGCCTCAATTCAAATTTCAGCCAAAAAGCGTGAACAGTTCACGCGTGGTACAACTACGTTAGAAACCGGGGGTGGAATTACCATTTTGGCCTTTGACTATTTCAAAGGGTGTGGGTTATACACACAGTTGAAACCCAAATGCCCTATTCTCATCTCTTTCGTTCCGTCTCTCACACCGACTGTAGCAACACCAGTGCGCGACTGATCTCTCTCCGGCGAACCTCTGCCTTCCACAGAACACGACGAACGAAGAACAACAACAGGTAAATCACGTGAACCGATTATACATGTGTTTGTTACCTTTGTCGACTCATTTAAAAATATTCTCATTCATCTTCCCAAACACAAAAACTAAAATAACCTATTAAAATAGTCAAATAATCAAAAAACTTACTAAAATAATTACTTCCCAAACGAGACCTTTAAAAAGTTGAAACAAACCCCATTAGCTAGGGTCTAAAATAACATTCAACAGTTCATAGATTTCATAGGTAGAAAACCAAAAATCTTCGAGTCCGGATCTTCTGCCATACATTCCTGCCATACATTCCTGCCATACATACAAAACGACGTCGTTTTGTATTAGTTTTTTTTTTTTTTTTATTTCAAAATGTTTCTTTTACATTGCTCTCACCTCTGTTTAGAACCCTAGTGTTGCTTCAAAACTGAGACGAATTGAGAGTAGAGGCGAAAGGACGAGGAGAGGAGAGGAGAGGAGAGGCAGCGGTTGAGGCAAGGGGAAACGACGGCGACGACGGCGAAACGACGGCGACGAGGTCCGGATCATTTTTCTCCCTTCTCCCTTCATCTTTTATTACTTTTTTTTTTATATGATTAATAGATGCTTTTGATTTATGGATTTGTTGCCAAACAGATTTGGTGTGATTTCTGTGAAATTTTTGCAATTTTTTTTTGATTTGGTGTTATGCCGAAATTATTTCCAATATTTGTGTTAATGTGTTCAATGTTCACCATTTGATGTAATTAGATCAAATAGAGAGATGATTGAAAATGAATTTTTCTGTGTGTTAATCTGGGTTCAAAATGAATTTTTTCCCCTTTTTTATGTGTATGTATGATTCAAAATGAATTTTTTCCCCCATTTTTTATGGGTGTTAATCTGGGTTGAAAATGTATGAGTTAGAGTTTTGTTGTTTTGTTTTACTGGAAAGAGAAGAGAGTATATTTTTAGGTTGAAGAATTATTTAACTCATTGTCTTCAATTTGGACTCTTTGAGATGGTGCCTCCTTCCTTTAATTAAGGGTGGTGTTCCAGTGAAAAAAATTGCCCATGGACACCATGTGGCACAATGCCACACGCCAATCACCAAATACCACCCCCATGTTGTCTCCACATTTCAATTTGTTTCTGTTAGCATGAAATTATGTTGTTGGACCTATCCTTACAATTCTAGGTCTTGCTATGGTCTTCATATGTCACCCTTTTTAACACTTCCTACATCCACAACATTTGAAATAGAATACATAGTTATTGGATTTTTGATTTTTAGCGAACGTCTCTATAAATTATTGATTTTTGGTTTTATATGCAGAAATCAATGACCATATGTTATAGCAGGGATGACACATTGTGGCATTATTGGATTAAAAAGTAACAAGAAAAGCTTTGTAGTTTAAATGTTTATCTTTTGTTATTTATTTGTTTGCTATCATTTGAATAACCACGTATTTGCTTGATGTGAATTTGCTTGCATCATCAGACCAGATTCTGCACTTGAGAAAGAAAAGCTCTCAAGGAAGATTTGATGGTCAATCCTATAAACAACTCTGTTCTCTCACAGAAAGTGTATAGGTGTGAATTTTCAAGAAAACATTGACACATAGCATTGATCCATTAGTGTATAGGTGTGAATTTTCAAGAAAACATTGACACATAGCATTGATCCATTAGTGAAAAATATTAAAGTGAGCATGAAAATGTAGTGCAAGAAAACCATGAAACATAATAACTTTTTTTATCAACTTTGTTGAATTTTATATGGCAGGACTGTTTGATCAATATTGGTGAAGGATGGTAGGTGGTGGTGGGTACTATTCTTGTGCCTGTATTTTTGTTTGACCCAATTAACTAAAGGCAAACTTTGGAAAAATGAAGATAGGTGGATTTTTGAAAGAGATTTATTACCTTAAACCATTGTAATTCACGCTGCATTTGTAGAACTGCCTCAGAAGAGAAAATCCAGGCGTTGTTGGCGAGCCTTATATCCAACCAAATGGAGCATATTATTTCCATCATTGTCTGGTAACAAAGATAATAAGAATTTATATTGCCCACTTTGCTGATGCATGACCTTGAAAACTTTTGCATGACAATACATAACTGCGAGATGGAATGCAGTGTGGTTTTCTTCATCTACGAACGTACTTGCATCGGGAAATGAGTCCAAAATTTCTTTGACAATTTCATGAATCCCATACTGTGCTGCTAAAAGGAATGGCAATCTAAGTATGGAGGAAGCTTTTGTAAACAAAACATGAATAATGGCAATGCATGTAAACAACAGTTTGCTATTTTACTGGTTTGAACAAGAACTATGTATATGATCTAAGAATGAACATGAACTATGCATATGACTAGGATGAACATGAACATGAACTATGTATATGACTAGGATGAACATGAACATGAACTATGTATATGATCTAGGACTGAACATGAACTATGTATAGGATGAACATGAACATGAACTATGTATATGAGTAGGATTAACATGAACGTGAAAATGACAATGTTTATTAGACAAATGGTTATTATATCATTGATTAGTGCTTTATTTTACAGCTTTGTTTGAATGTTGTCTTAATGGACTAATTGTAATTGTGGAAAATACTCTTACTAGGATCATGTCAATGTCAATGGGTTCAAACATTGATGCTGGATATTTGCAAAATCAGAGATGCAATTGTGGAAAAAAAGCTGCAGTGTTCATATCAGAATCAGAGAAAAATCCAGGGAGGCTGTATTTCAAGTGTCCAAATAAGATGTGCGAGTTCTTTGGGTGGGGACCGGCTTCGACTGGGAATGCATCAGATTTCCAAAGGAAAAGTAAAGCTAGTCATATGAAGAATGAAGATGACAGAGGCTATGATTATGATGTTGGCAAACTCAATCAAATTATAAATAAATTGGAACGAGTTGAAGCAAACCTAGAAGCTATGAAACTGTTTATGTTCACAGCCATAGTCTTGATTGGTTTTACCATGCTAATAGCACTACTGAAGTGAATGTAACCTTTTAGTTATTTTTTTGGTATTTTGTTTTTTTTTTTTTTTGGTGGATGTATTTGGGTTCTGAATGTTGTAGACCTTAAACTATGAATGTTGTAGACTTTAAACTATGAATGTTGATATGTAAAGCTTAATGGAAGTACCTACGTTTGACGAATGTGATGCGCTTGTATTTTGTTTCTGTCAATGACGTTACCTGAAATTACCTATGCTTGACGACTTCATTATTTTATAATGTTGTGGACAGCTCTCATTATTTTATAATGTTGTGGACAGATTTCATTAATTTATATTCTTATTATTGGTCAGGTCATACTTGTTCTTCACCAAATCTGTCCACAACATAACACAACCAAATATGTCCACAACATAAAATATGTCGACAACATAATGTATCCAAATCTGTCCAGAATCCACATCTGTGCAGACAACACAAAATAAGACTGTCCAAAAGCAAATCTGTCCAAAAAAAAAAAAAAAAAACCTGTCCAAAACAAAAAAAAAAAAACTGCCCAAATCTGTCCAGATCATTCCAAAATCTGTCCACAACATTATAAACCTATGCAACACAAAATAAGACAACCAAAACTGGCCAAAATCAGTCCAAAACCAAAAAATTTGTGTAGATCATTATAAACTTGTCCAAATCTGTCCAAAACCCAGATCATTATAAACCAGTCCAAATCTGTCCAAATCCAAAAAAAATTGTCCAAAACCAAAAAATCAGTCCAAAACCAAAAAATCTGTGCAGATCATTATAAACCTGTCCAAATCTGTCCAAAACCAAAAAAAACTGTCCAAAACCAACAAATCAGTCCAAAACAAAATTATCTGTGTAGATCATTATAAACCAAAAAATCTGTCCAAAAACCAGAACATTATAACTGTTTCTCGATGATGATTAAATCCAACAAATGATCCAAAAGGTCTATGCTCATTATTTAGTTTGTAAGTAGTGTCAAATGTCACAACATCACCGAACTGAGCATAGTCCATGATCATTTGAGCATCAGCCCAAAATATATTACTTATCTGCTCATCACAATCTAATTGGACTGCATAAAAAAAAGATGGATTTTCCACAGTTTTCTTACGAAAGTAATGCAACACACTACCCGCTTCCCCATATTCCAAATCTTTTTGTCTCTTCGATCTTAGGTAATTTTTTTGGTCCAATTTGGTGAAACCAAGTGATGCTCTTCCACCAGATTCCCTACCAAATAGTTCATAAGCAGACCTAAGAGGAATTCCAGATTGTGAAGCTAATTCTACTTCAATTGCTTGGGTGGTAGAAATTTTTCTTTGGGATGGCAACATATGAATGCAATCTTTAGGCACAAGATCATGATTATGATGCTCAACAAAATCACAAGCAATATATTTTCCTGATATTCTATCTAACTTGATACTAAATCTGGCACCACAACCACATCTTACCTCTTGTCTTGGATTTTTGACAAGTGGATCTCGTTTGTCAATACCCCGACTTCCCTCTTTGTAACATACAAACGTGCGTGATGTTATCTCCTTCGTCTGTCTGTGCTTGTTTGCATATGCTTTCCTAATACTAAAGCCCACCTTTCCCCCATACGTATTGTAAAAGTCATATGCGGCTTGTTCAGAGTCAAATGGCATTCCCACTTTCGGCTTCCAACCACAATCATCAACAATATTATTTTCTTCCATTACCTACAATTCATATATATAAACCACATTTATACTTAATTGCAGGTTCATATATATAAACCACATTCGTATATATAAATCACATTTACCTACAATTCATATATATAAACCATATAATTATATGAATCCACAACTAAATTTATGAATCTGAAAATAGATCAATGTAATTAACTATATATGTAGAACATAAAATTGCATATGAAAAAATCTGACTTACTTCACTGACTGAACCCATTTCAGTTACTGAACCCATTTCATATGAAACAATTTGAATTAATTGATTTCAAAAATCTGAATTTCAATTAATAGATTAAAATCTGAATCAAATATATTCAAATCAAATTTGAATTAACATGGGTTAATCTGAATCAAATTTGAATCAATTTGAATTAAAATCTGAATCGAATTTGAATTAATCTGAATCAAATTTGAATTAATCTGAATAAAAAATATTAAAATCTAGATTTGAATTGACAGATTAAACCTAGGCAACAGATTAAAATCTGAAATGGGTTAATAAACCATCTATACATATATACATATATATCAAAACAAACCCATTTCAGGTTTATAATGTTAAAAATATACTCTCTTCTCTTTCCAGTAAAACAAAACAACAAAACTCTAACTCAACACTAAACAATGTTACTACTTGCTCAGCACAAAAAAATATCAACTCCCATACTTATATGTATTCTTTGCCTCCAAACAGAAAGCATAATACATTAAAAATTTAAATGCAAGAATAATTTGTTCCGACAACATTAACAAACTATATGCACTACAATCAATTTCATTCAACAAACTAATCTAAGCATATTAATTATTTGAGTGAAAAAATGTTATAAAGTTCTCTTCTTCGTAACAATTTTATCAATCAATGGAACTAGCATATCCAATCAATTTGTTCTAACAGCATCAACAACGTGTTCTATTTTGATAGAATTAACAAATAATAAATGAGGGGATTTACTATTTAAGATTTCAGATACTATTTAAGATTTCAGACCCTAAACTCATAAATTTTCAACCCTCCACCAAATTCATTTTGAATCATAAAAATTCATTTTGAATCATACATTTTCAACCCAGATTAACACCCATAAAAAAGGGGAAAAAAAATCATTTTGAATCATACATACACATAAAAAAAGGGGAAAAAATTCATTTTGAACCCAGATTAACACACAGAAAAATTCATTTTCAATCATATACATATACATATATACATATATATATATATATATATGTATATAGTTTCTAACCCAAAAATCAATTCATTTTGAATCATACATACACATAAAAAAAGGGGAAAAAATTCATTTTGAACCCAGATTAACACACAGAAAAATTCATTTTCAATCATATACATATACATATATACATATATATATATATATATATGTATATAGTTTCTAACCCAAAAATCACATACATATATATATATATATATAACTGCAAGATGATATATAACAGCAAGATGATGAAATAGACCTCGTTGTCGCCGCAATGTCGCCTTCCCGCCATCGGATCGTCGCCGGACTCACCGTCGCCCGCAATCCTTTGCATTGCTCCTTCAACATCGCGCTGCTCCTCCATCTCCGCCATCTCTTTCGTCTCTCAGTTCCTCTCTCAGTTCGCGTTCGTTTCTCCGTCACTCTCTCAGTTCCTCCCCTGCCTCTCGCGATGCCTCTCTCTCAGTGTGCTAGGGTTCATTGCCTTAGATCGATGGTGCAAAGAGATGATGCAGAGAAGAGAAAAGGGGGGAAAAGAAACATTTTGAAATAAAAAAAAAAAAAAAAAACTAATACAAAACGACGTCGTTTTGTATGTATGGCAGGAATGTATGACAGGAATGTATGGCAGAAGATCCGGACTCAATCAATCTATGTCACCAGTAGTTTTTGGAAGTACATTGAGAACATTTATCAAAGTGGATTTGACTCAATCAATCTATGTCATCAGTAGTTTTTGGAACTGATAACATTTATCAAAGTGGATAATAATTTGTGTGTATATATATACATGAACATATATACATAGAGACCTACTATATATAAACCAAAAAAATATATATAAAAATTTCACATAGAATATTTTATCTCACATATATTTAATAATTGAAAATCAAAAAATTCATTCTTCTATTATTTTGTATACAAATCTGGCATATTTAACATTTTTTTTTTTGGGGCATATAAAGTGGTATGTCTCATTTATACTATGGAAGTCAAAAAATCTATTGCTATGATTCATAATTATGCAATTGTAACTGTCACATCATTTTCAAAAAGTTTTATTTTTTATTTTTTTATATTAAAATTTGTATGTATAGCATTTTCTTAATGCAAGCAATAATATCAGAGTTGATTCTTTTAATAATTTTTTTGATTTTTTTAAAATTTTAAAAAATTAGTGAGTTTGAGAAGTTACTAAAAAAAGGGACTCTTTATGAGAGAAAAAATTAGCGCGGCATTTAACTTTTTAAATTGATAACAAATGCCTACCTATGTAGAAATATGTTTAAAAAATGCTCAAAAAAGTAAAATCATCTAAATTTATTCTAGGTGAAATAAAGACTATTTAAAAGGTGATATAAAGATTATATTTAAAATAAATCTAAGTCAAATATTATATTACGTTTAATTTTAATAAAAAATTTTATGCACGAAACATTACCGTCCTATTTGTCTTTTATTTAGATGATAATGGGATGAGGACAAAATTCTCAGAAATCTCTTATCCAAACTAGTTCTTGGTGAGGTGTGGAGTCCATAGAGGTGAAGTGACAAAAGCACATGCGATCTAGATAAGGTGAGGGATTTCAACCGTTCATGATTGTCTTAATCACAATTGCACATACATATGAATTTGGGCATATTTCTATGAAAATGTGTGTCCTAAATCAAGCCTATATATAGATATAGTGGACTCCATGACTTGGATTTGGATGCAATAATTGGTTTAATTGTGTCCCCTCAATGAATTGGTTATCCGGATCGATTTTGTCACCATGTTTAATTTTAGGGAGATTTGGTGAAAATCTCCTCATTATTTAATTTGTCTTTCAAAAGGATAAGAATTATATAAATACTTTTAAAATTCCTTAATATTTTAAAACTTGTTTCTTTTACTATATTACCCTCATATCTATCAGCTGTCCTATTAAGCCATCTTTACTGTGTATTTTAGAATAAAATTTTACTCTGTATGAAAGTAAAATTTTACTCTGTATAAAAGTAAAATTTTACTCTGAATAAGAGTAAAATTTTACACTCTAAAACTAAAAGTAAAATTTTACTCTGTATAAAAGTAAAATTTTACTCTGAAAAACAAGTAAACTGTGAGACTCTGAAGCTAAAAGTAAAATTTTACTCTGTATAAAAGTAAAATTTTACTATGAATGAGAGTAAAATTTTACACTCTGAAACTAAAAGTAAAATTTTACTCTGAAAAATAAGTAAACTGTAAGACTTTGAAGCTAAAAGTAAAATTTTACTCTGGTTCTATCAAATGAAAAAAACAGAGTAATAGAACCAGAGTAAAATTTTACTCTGGTTCTATCAAATGAAATTTGATGTTTACTTTGAAAACGATGGAACTTTGAGCTTTGAGCTTTGAATCAGGCCTATAATACTTGAATCAATCGATGTTTACTTTGAAAAACATTGAATCATGCCTATAATCCTTGAATCAGGCCTATAATCTAAAAATTTTAGAGAAATCTCAATTTTTCATACCCCGGTTCTTCAGATTTTTCAGATTTTACAGATTTTTAAAACTTTGAGCTTTCAAAAATCTATATATTTGAATTCAAATCTCAAAACACACAAACACACACACACATATATATATATATATATATATCTCGGGAGATTAGAGATCGGAATCGTTCATGGTGCACAGATTTGAGTTGAAACCCTATATCGAAAGAGGGAAGAGAAGCTTGCGGAGGCTCTGGAGGATGATGAAGTCATGTAGAGGTAATGGTCGAGGACGGAGTCAATGGAGGGTTGCCGAAGGCGAAGGTGTTGCCGGCGTTGGAGAAGGTGATGACGGTGGCTTCGGTGCCGCACAAGTTGCAGAACTCGCCGGTCTTCTTGAAGAGGCCATCTGTGGAAAAGAAGAGAGTGGGGAAGAGAGTGGGTATAATAGTCATATAAAATATATATTTAAATAATAAATTTGTCCTTTATGCAAGACTTTATAATTATGAGGGGGTTTAGAAAGTATAATTTTTTTCTTAGTCCTTTTAACAATGAAAGGAAGGTAAATGGAGTTTATAGCCAAATTTTCCTTAATTTTATTATATACACTACAAAAAAATTAAAGTTTTAAAAATTAAAATTTAAAAATAAAATTATTTTTTAAGGACTAAATATTTTTGTTACGAAAAATGTCGTTATTATATTTTTAACAACAAAATTTAGACATTAGTGATGAATTATTTTCTTTTTGGGACTAAATTTTTTATCTAAAAAAAAAATCATTTTGAGACCAAATTATTTTGTCCTAAAAGACTATTTATTAGTGACATTTTTTAAATTTTGCTACTAAAAATCTTGTTTTTGACTTTTCGAGATGACTTTTTAGTGACTATCCTCATGACGATAGAAATTAGTCATTAAATATCTTTTGCAACAAAATTTTCACTTTTAGAGACCAAAATATTTGATTTCTACAACTCTTATATGTTGTAGTGATAATTACTTGAAATTTTATAAATCTATATAAATAATTTTATAAAAATATATAAGTTGAACATAAATTTGTATAAATCTATTTATAAAAGTGAACTTACATTCAGTTGTGTTCAACTTATGTATTTTTGTGAAATCACTTATATAAATTTGTGATAGGATCATACCGGAGCATTACCAATTTTGTTGTTGGTTTAGTTTTTCATTTAGGTGGTGTTTGATAAAATTGAAAGTTGAAAACTGAAAATTTAAAATAAAAAATTAAATACTGAAAACTGAATGTTGGATTTTTTAAGTTAAAAAATTATCTGATAAAAATTTAAGTACTGAACTAAAAAATAAATTATTTGATATGTATAAGATCAAATTTAAAATTTATTATTTTCAAATTATATATTTCAATTTTTATATTGTAATGGTGAGTTGATAGTGATAGTGGAGGAGGAGGAGGGGGCGACGTTAACTATGTGCTAATGGCAATGGTAATGGAGATAGATGGATAGTGGTTGTAGTGATGGTGAAAAGGTAATGTTATGAAGATAAAAAAGAAGTGATGGTGGTGGTGCAATGATAGTGGTTGTTATGGTGATAGTTATTACAATGGAGTCAATGGTTGTAGAGGTGAAAGGTTGTTGTAGTGGTAGTGGTAATGGCAATAGCGATTATGGTTGTAGTTTGGTGGTGGTAATAAAATGATGTTGGTGCTTATGGGAACAATGATAATGGTAATGAAGGTAGTGGTAAAAATAGTGGCGTCGTGGCAGCGGCGGCAGCAGTGGCGGCGGTGGTAGTGGTAACAGTGGCATGATGGTGGTGGTGCTGGTAGTGGTGGTAATGGTAGTGAGTTTATAATAATGTATATCGACGCTTATATATAGTAAGTTTTATGACTTAATTTTTTTAAAAAAAAACTTTTAACCTATATTTTAAGAGGCACTTAAATTTTTAAGTGTTATCAATAGTAGTTATCAAACGAACTTAATTGATTATTAGTTAATATATTTAATTTTAAGTGCTGAATTAAATTATCAAATATGCCTTATATATATATATATATATTTAATTGAAAGGTTTGGGATTAAATTTTTTCAATGCTGGAAAGTAAATTAATTATTTCATCCCTATTAAAATGTCTTTATTTTGTTTTTTTGTTTTTTTCGTTATAGGGATCTTGGTGGTTGGTGTTGTACTTGTGAATTTATATTATTGAATTTTGTAAAGGAGGAAGTACCAATAAATCTTATTTTCATATCTTAGTAATAAATAAATCTTCTAAATAATCTAAAGAACCCAATAGTCTCATCTTTGTGAAAATTACAGAATTCGAAATGCTGGTTAATACCCATAAATGACCAAAATATCCATATATCTTGAAATTACACGTTTGCCCAAAGTTTAGTAAAAGGTTTTTGTACTCCTTTTTGGAATATTTTGAGAATTCCACAAATCAAGCCATCCCAAAATAAGAAAATTTCCATAACAACTTCCTCTCATTTTGAATACACAAATCCCACCTCGATTTCCTCAAATATGGTAAGTGTGGGAGTCCCAGGGGTATCTGAGCGTGCTCGATAGTTCAGACTCTCCCAATTTCTGATATGATATCGCTAGTGTAGTGTGAAATAGAAAATAAGAGTCTAGGTCTAGCAATTTTACAGAAAATCTATTTATTGCAAAATATGTCAAAAATAGGCTGCATCACCAAATCTCAGAGTTACTATTTAATCTTTTTGGAAAAACTAAGAAATTCGTGACTCGTGCCAAAGGCCATTGTTCACAATAACCAAAGATGCCTTAGTTCAGAACCTTAGGTATATGGAGGGAAGTTCATGAATTGAGCACCTGCGCTCAACCAATCAAAAGATCGGTCTATACTAAATTATGATATGATTTTTATAAACACTATATGCTCATGTTCTGGTTTTAATAATGCCAACATTACTATGTGAAATAGACAAGTATAGATCATGTCATTCATATTGGAACGTTTTGATCTCCTGTATTTTGAAAGAGTTTTGAAATGTGTACAACTCAAATAAAACTGAGCCCACATGCATAAGAATTAACATCATTCCATTGAATGATACAACCTCCATCCACTGGCAACCATGTAGATATCAGCTAAGCAAATAGCCACATGGTGAATGCTAGACATAATAAGAAAATTATGCATAGACGGGATGCTAAAACTATAAATGCTCACCCAATACTCCTCTACGGTGCCAAAAGTATATGATAGAAATATATGCATGATCCTATATGCAAATTTCTAATGCAATACACACAAAAAATGCACCTAAAGATCCGACTACTAATACATGATATGTGAATCATTTTAAGACATGATATATCGCACAAGATCACGTTTAGAAATGTTAAATTGCACAGATGCATATGGGCCAAATCTAAATGCATGGAAAGCGGGTGCAAGACATGGATATGATAAATAAAACATGATGCAACATATATAGAAAGCGTAAAAATAAACGGGATAGAAAGATGTGGGGTTAGAAGTTATTACAACAATTGAATGGAAAACAAAGACGGAGAGAGGGGAATTGTTACAACAACTGAATGAATAAGAAAAGGAAAAAACACGGGGTTGAAGAAGTTATTACAACTATGAATTGATTTAGCCAAATTAAAGCTGAATCTAACAAATCATAATAAAATAGATAGCAAACTTTAAACAACAACCCCAAAATGCCTAGGAGAGCACTCCTTAGATATTTCCTTGTTTTGTTCTGAGAAATTCATCTGGCCGCACATACTGAATAGAAAGGGGGTCGACTGTGCATAACATTCGATAGAAACTCTGTTTGGTGCAGTAGATCCAGAACAGAACCAAAACACATCTTCTAAGGGGTGCTCATCCTTTTTACCTATTTCTCTCACATAAAACCTTGAAGAAAGGGGTATATAGGCCTCAGTCCTTATTTAACAATACAAATGACTATATACAACATGATATCAAATGAAATAGAAATTGAGGTTGGAAAAAAATTCAAGCCCAAGAAATAAATGGAAACCTACAATCATCACTTTGTGAATAAGAGTAGATTAATATCCAGATTCATACTATTAATTGGAGAGAGTATATTAATGTCGATTATTTTTTAGTGGAAGCTTTGTTTTGAAAATAAGAGATTCATGAAAGGCTATTAATGGCTCCTTTTCTATTCATGGAACAAGGATGTCTTGATCCATTTCCATGATCACAAAAGATTCAGAAGAGAGTTTTCAACATCTTTGACCTAAAATTAAAGTTTTAGAAATTAAAATTTAAGAATAAAATTATTTTTTAAGGACTAAATATTTTTGTTACGAAAAATGTCGTTATTATATTTTTAACAACAAAAATTAGACATTAGTGATGAATTATTATCCTTTTGGGACCAAATTTTTTATCTAAAAAAATAAATCATTTTGAGACCAAATTATTTTGTCCTAAAAGACTATTTATTAGTGACATTTTTTAAATTTTGCTGTTAAAAATCTTGTTTTTGACTTTTCGCGACGACTTTTTAGTGACTATCCTCATGACGATAGAAATTAGTCATTAAATATCTTTTGTAACAAAATTTTCACTTTTAGAGACCAAAGTATTTGATTTCTACAACTCTTATATGTTGCAGTGATAATTACTTGAATTTTTATAAATCTATATAAATAATTTTATAAAAATATATAAGTTGAACATAAATTCGTATAAATCTATTTATAAAAGTGAACTTACATTCAGTTGTTTTCAACTTATGTATTTTTGTGAAATCACTTATATAAATTTTTAAAAACTTACATAATTTTGTAAAAACTTACATAATTTTGTGATAGGATCATACCGGAGCATTATCAATTTTGTTGTTGGTTTAGTTTTTCATTTAGGTGGTGTTTGATAAAATTGAAAGTTGAAAATTTAAAATAAAAAATTAAATACTGAAAACTGAATGTTGGATTTTTTAATTTAAAAAACTGTTTGATAAAAATTTAAGTACTGAACTAAAAAATAAATTATTTGATATGTATAAGATCAAATTTAAAATTTATTTTTTTCAAATTATATATTTCAATTTTTATATTGTGATGATGAGTTGGTGGTAGTAGTGGAGGAGGAGGAGGAGGGGGAGACGTTAACTATGTGCTAATGGCAATGGTAATGGAGATAGATGGATAGTGGTTGTAGTGATGGTGAAAAGGTAATGTTATGAAGATAAAAAAGAAGTACTGGTGGTGATGTAATGATAGTGGTTGTTATGGTGATAGTTATGACAATGGAGTCAATGGTTGTAGAGGTGAAAGGTTGTTGTAGTGGTAGTAGTAATGGCAATAGCGACTATGGTTGTGGTTTGGTGGTGGTAATAAAATGATGTTGGTGCTTATGGGAACAATGATAATGGTAATGAAGGTAGTGGTACTAGTAGTGGTGATAGTAGAGGCGGCGGTAACGTCGTGACAGTGGTAGCAGCGACGGTGGTGGTAGTGGTAACAGTGGCATGATGGTGGTGGTGCTGGTAGTGGTGGTAATGGTAGTGAGTTTATAATAATGTATATCGACACTTATTTATAGTAAGTTTTATGACTTAATTTTTTTTAAAAAAAACTTTTAACCTATATTTTAAGAGGCACTAAATTTTTAAGTGTTATCAATAGTAGTTATCAAAAGAACTTAATTGATTATTATTTAATATATTTAATTTTAAGTGCTGAATTAAATTATCAAATATCCCTTATATATATATATATATATATATATTTATTTATTTATTTAATTGAGAGGTGTGGGATTAAATTTTGTCAATGATGGAAAGAAAATTAATTATTTCATCCTTTTTAAAAAGTCTTTATTTTGTTTTTTTCGTTATAGGGATCTTGGTGGTTGGTGTTGGACTTGTGAATTTATATTATTGAATTTTGTAAAGGAGGAAGTACCAATAAATCTTTTTTCATATCTTAGTAATCAATAAGTCTTTTAAATAATCTAATGAACCTAATAGTCTCATCTTTGTGAAAATTACAAAATTCGAAATGCTGGTTAATACCCATAAATGACCAAAATATCCATATATCTTGAAATTACAAGTTTGGTTTTTGTACTCATTTTTGGAATATTTTGAGAATTCCACAAATCAAGCCATCCCAAAATAAGAAAATTTCCATATCAACTTCCTCTCATTTTGAATACTCAAATCCCACCTCGATTTCCTCAAATATGGTAAGTGTGGGAGTCCTAGGGGTATCCGAGCGCACTCGATAGTTCAGACTCTCCGAATTTCTGATATGATATCACTAGTGCAGTGTGAAATAGAAAATAAGAGTCCAGGTCTGGCAATTTTACAGATAATCCATTTATTGCAAAATATGTCAAACATAGGTTGCATCACCAAATCTCAGAGTTACTATTTAAACTTTTTGGAAAAACTAGGAAACCTATGACTCGTGCCAAAGGCCACTGTTCACCATAACCAAAGATGCCTCGGTTCAGAACCTTAGGTATAAAGAGGGAAGGTCATGAATTGAGCATCTACGCTCAACCAATCAAAAGATCGGCTTATACTAAATCATGATATGATTTTTACAAACACTATATGCTCATGTTCTGGTTTTAATAATGCCAACATTACTATGTGAAATAGACAAGTATAGATCATGTCATTCATTTTGGAACGTTTTGATCTCATGTATTTTGAAAGAGTTTTGAAATGTGTACAACTCAAATAAAACTGAGCCCACATACATAAGAATTAACATCATTCCAAATTGAATGATACAATCTCCATCCACTGGCAATCATGTAAATATCAACTAAGCAAATAACCGCATAGTGAATGCTAGACATAGTAAAAAAATTATGCATAGGCGGGATGCTAAAACTATAAATGCTCACCTAATACTCCTCTATGGTAAGCTAAAAGTATATGATAGAAGTATATGCATGATCCTATATGCAAATTTCTAATGCAATACACACAAAAAATGCACCTAAAGATCCGGCTACTAATACATGATATGTGAATCATTTTAAGACATGATATAGCGAACAAGATCACATTTAGAAATGTTAGATCCCACAGATGCATATGGGCCGAATCTAAATGCATGGAAAGCGGGTGCAAGACATGGATATGATAAATAAAACATGATGCAACATATATAGAAAGCGTAAAAAAAAAAGGAATAAAAAGACGTGGGGTTAGAAGTTATTACAACAATTGAATGGAAAAAAAAGACGAAGAGGGGGGAATTGTTACAACAACTGAATGAATAAGAAAAGGAAAAGACACGAGGTTGAAGAAGTTATTACAACCATGAATTGATTTAGCCAAATTAAAGCTGAATCTAACAAATCATAATAAAATAGATAGCAAACTTTAAACAACAACCACAAAATGCCTAGGAGAGCACTCCTTAGAAATTTCCTTGTTTTGTTCTAAGAAATTCATCTAGCAGTGCATACTGAATAGAAGGGGGTCGGCCGTGCATAACATTCGATAGAAACTCTATTTGGTGCAGTAGATCTAGAACAGAACCAAAACACATCTTCCAAGGGGTGCTCATCCTTTTTACCTCTTTCTGTTACAGAAAACATTCATGAAAGGGGTATATAGGCCTCCATCCTTATTTAACAATACAAATGACTATATACAACATGATATCAAATGAAATCGAAATTGAGGTTGGAAAAAAATTCAAGCCCAAGAAATAAATGGAAACCTACAATCATCACTTTGTGAATAAGAGGAGATTAATATCCAGATTCATGCTATTAATTGGAAATAGTATATTAATGTCCATTATTTCTTGGTGGAAGGTTTGCTTTGAAAATAAGAGATTCATGAAAGGCTATTAATGGCTCCTTTTCAATTCATGGAACAAGGATGTCTTGATCCCTTTCCATGATCACAAAAGATTGAGAAAAGAGTTTTCAACATCTATGATCCAAAATTGTTTACTTTACTTCTAAAAAAATAATAAAAATGAAAACTAGCTACCTTCTCAACATCAAATCCCAAAAATCATCCAATTAGCCCTATGAAACAACTACCACTATTCATTAAGATTGAGCATGGGTTGAAGCATATGGACCAACATGCCTGAATGATTAGATATGTGATGAGAAAGTGTATAAAGAGGAAAGAATTTACTCTTCTTGTGGATGGGTGGCTACTTTCTACTTCATTCCTCATCCACAAGGTTCCAATCAACATATCTATATACAACAACAATGAATTATACCACTAGGAAACAAGAAAAAAGAACAAGAAAATAAAGAGAACAATCAACTTAATGGCTGGGTGGCTATATCCTAGTTCCCCCCACGTCCATGAGGATTTATCACATGATTATAACAAGCTAATACTGAAGCACAAGGCTTGACAATGAAAAAGAGAGAGAGAAATTAAGAAAAGGAGGCAAATGTTCACCTCTTGTAAAGAGGGTGAGTTTCTTAGTTGTCAAACCATTTTTCTAGCACCCTCAAAGTTATTGAGTATGCCTTATGATCCTTAGCAAGGAGCTTCAATCCAAAGTTGGATGGTGTTTAGGTTGTGTGTGTGAGAAAAATAGAGGTTGAAGATGAAGTGTTGTTAACTTTGTAGAAATGTTTGGCTCCACACGACAAAAAACATTTTGAAAAGGGTTTAAGAGGGTTTAAAATAGTTTGGCCAAAATGGGTGTAAGGTTGAGATTAAAGCTTGAACTCGGTTCTCTTACTAAGCAATTTGTAAGATAGCACATTTCAACTTTTATTATCAGGTGTTCAAAAGAAAGTGCCCAAGTCATAAGACCGGTCAAAATGGGGTGTTTATAGTAAGCGACTTTGACGATGTAATCAATGGCATCACATTCAAATTTCAAAACCTAATACCCCACCAATGGTGCTACATACAACCAATTAGTACACCAATTAGTGTACTAACATATGTTATGATATTGCCACTTTAAAATTATGGACCCTACCCATTATACAAACTATAAAAGCTCAAAGCTTCTAAAACTATGCCATATCATCCATTAGTATACTAATTGGTACACCAATTGGTGCATATAGCTTTATTCATACTCCATTGTTGTGGTTCCTTATTTTGATTACCACATCTAGTCAAGCACACATAACTACATTCATCTCCAACTGAGGCCGTTGCTGCTTCTGTGGAATTTGCTACACTGGTTGAAATGTAAGCACACACAATGAGTCGGAAAATAAGTATTGTTTATGCGTTTTTTTGATAATTACATATCACCATTGTGCTAGGGTTTCTAGTAATGTTGGGTTCAGTTAGAAGTTCAGCAGTTTGATTTTCATTTTTTTTTAATGAAACCTAACGTGATTCTTCATACCCACCCTTGTGTATAATGAGAATGTGGCTCTCACTTTGTTTTTGGGTATTCAGGTGCATATGGTGCATGAGGGTTGGGATAATCCCCCAGATTTGTGTTCGGTGTGGATGTCGTAAATACGTGAGTTTGACTTGGGTGTGAAAATCTGACTTTGTAATGCTAATTTGAAAAATATTTTGTTTTTAAAAACAAAAAGTGGGTCATGTGTGGATGAGTATTTTTTATTGTCATTCATGATGCATATGTTAGAAATCTATTATTTTTATAAATTGTGGTCTTTATATTTCGAGTATATTAATTGAAAATATGGATGTATATATACGTATTTTGCAGCATAGGAGTTTGATGTTATCGATTTTGGGTTAATGTGTTAAGGTCAAAATATAATTTAAGGTGTATAGCATATGTCTTAAAAGAATGTAAAGGGTAAAGATATTATTATGAGTTAAGGATACAATGTGATTGTTTATGAAGAATGAACGCAATTCACACTTTACAAGCACATACAATGAGAAACACACTTGGTGTCGTTTTGAACGACCCAGACAATACTATAACTCTGAATGTAGCTATCAAAACACCGTCTACCCAAGAAAACCACACCGCCAGAAAATCCACATTGCCACAACGGTTTCATCTCTTAATGTATGTTCTTAGCCTGTGGTCCGGCCATAAAAGTTTTTCCCCCTCTGACTTGACCTGGCTTGACCCGATTGACTTGCCCTAATGGCTCTACCGCCTTTCACTGTGCAATGGTAAGAAATTAACCGGTCATTTGACCATTAATTCCACAATAGCCAATTTTTTTATATTTTATTTTATAAATTAACCCCTCCCTTACTCTCTCCCCCCATAACTCCTATAAATGCCACTCTTCCATTTTATTTTTCACAAACAAATCTATCTCTTAGACTCTCATTCTCTCTAAACTCTCAACTCTTTCAATCAATTTTGAAGTATTATTCCTAAGTGGCAATTGCAATTGTGTAAGAAGAAACTTTTATCAGAAGAAGTTAATTTTTGTATTGCATTTGCCAGCTGGTAACATTAATTATTTGAATTAATATTTATTAGTTACTCATTTTTATATGTTAATTATTTTGTAACATATATTATTTGTTATTGTTTGCTCATTGTTGTCTACTCATTATTTTAATTAATTGTTAGTTAATATATATTATTTTACTCAAATTACTATGGATCCTAATTTTTCTAATGTTTATGTAAATGTTGATCAATATACACAACATGAATCTGTTGATTCTTCTTCTATTGTACCTAATATCCCAGTTCCAACAGTAGCATCATCATCTAGGGGCACATCTAGTACTATTTGGGAGCATTTTGAAAGAGTATCTGTAACTAATCCTGATGGTACAACTGTATTTAAAGCAAAATATAAATATTGTACACATTTACTTAGTGCTGCATCAAAGGGGGTACTAGCCATCTAAAAAGGCATGCTCAAATACATTTACAAAGGTAACAACTCGATATTAGAACTCAAATGTAATTAGGGGGTTCATCAACCAGTAATTTACAAACATTTTCATATGATCCTACATGTGTATAAAATTTTGTAGTTGATTATATTATTAAAAAAGAACAATCTTTTACTACTAGTGGGTTGTAGACCGCCCCAGAACTCCGCTCTCTGCGCGCGAGGGCACGAATCGTTTTGTTCTTAGCTACTACAGTTCGGACTCGCGTCACGGTTCTGAATGTAATCTCACAAAGTGCAATGTGAGACCGATAAATCACCAAAGAGTCCAAATTAGGAAAATCGTTTTGGAAAATTGATTTTTAATAAAGAAGTGCCAAACATGGACTGCTTTGCAGATACAGAGTCGCCACCTAAATATTTTATTTTGGGAAATTTAGGAAACCCTGACTCGTGCCTAAGGCCACGTGTCCGTCATCACCAAAGTTGCCTCGGCTTGGGAACTTGGGTACGAGATGGGAAGGTCATGCAATGAGCACCCCCGCTCGCCCGATTAAAGATCGGCCTTTACTAACATGATATTTTGTTTTTGAAAACACATGTGTTCTTATTCCGGTTATTAACCTACAATTACTATGTGATGCGCATAGCATACAAGTATAGACTAGATCGCCTAAGTTGGAACAAAACACTTCATGCTAACATGACAAGCATGCTAACATGGCAACATACACATCTCATGCAGGGATGCTAAAGTGAAAACACTCACAGTATACTTCGAGCCAAAAAAGAAGCTAATTAGTAATTAATGCATGATCCTAGCTATGTTAAGAATGCCTAATGCAACACATGCAAAATGCAACTAAGATAGGCTCGGCTATTCTAAGATGTCATGTGAATGCAACTAGATAACCTGTATTCAAATTGGAATTGAAATACAATGCAGTTAGCATGATGCGTCGAGCCCGATGCATGCAAAACAGATGAATGGATGCATGCATGCATGCAAGTATAAGGATGCTAATTGAAATATGCCCTAAAACTAATTATCGAAAGCAGTTAAGTAAAAGGGAGAAAGACGTGGAGTTGGAAGACATGCATCACACACACACACACTTATTACAAAATTCGCCCTCTCGACGGAGGGTCCGAATAATAAGCTAACTAGTTACGCTAATTAAACTAATTATTACAAATCAAACTAATTAACTAACTTAGCTAATTAATTATTCCACAACCGAATCGAAACAAATAGCTATACTAAGCTAGTTGAGATATTACACAACAAATTGAATGACTAATCATGCAAACTAATCAAAAGTAGTGAAATGGCCTCGCGGGCAAGGAAGAGATGCATGCTCGGTCGGTTTTGCTCGGAAATCCACTGTCGTGCCTCATGATGCCTCGGTTTGCACACTTCTGGGCTTTTGAAAATTGTGCCAACTTCCAAGATGCCTTTGATCCACCTTAGGAACAATATGAGGAGTAGTCGGCTAAGGGGAAGGGCCATCGGCCAAAGAATGATGGTCATCGGCCAAATTCGAGGCTATCAGCCAATTATTGATAACTGATTAGCACACTTGATAACCGATCGGCCACTTCTTCCTGCAAACTTCTCATTTTGCTGCAACAGAGCACTAACAGAGGCATGGCAGTGCATTTGCAAGAAAATGTGTGTGCAACCACACTCCTTATCATGTTTAAAGCTCAAAGGAGTGTAGTGCTAGGCTCTCGAGCCATCAATCACGCATTTCAATGCATGATGACCAAAGAGGCCGAGTTGCACAAATCAATATCACATGAATGCACAAAAGGCACAAAAATGCCTTAACCTCTATCATGCTTGATTAAGAGGGTCGACGATCGAGAAATAAGGCACGTTTCATCACTTTAAGTATGAAACGTCCCTCGTTCCTCGTGTTTGGACTAACACCCTATCCAAACACAATGCAATGCAAGGCATGCACATACAATGCAATGCAACAAGCATGCAAAAATCATACAATGCGACAAGCATGCGACAATATGCAATGCAACAAGCATGCAACAACAATACAATGGAACAAGCATGCAACAACATGCTATCTAACAAGCATGCAACAATATGCTATGTAATCAACATGCTAAACATCATGAAAATGCAACAACATGCAAATAATAATGTCATACAACAATATGCAAACAAACATGCAATGGTAAGGACCATGTAATGCAATATTCAATGGACCAAACCGCATATGGATAGACCTAAGAGGGTCCAAAACAGTGGCCAACATACCAAAATTTAGGCACAAAAGGGGGCCAAGGACACATGCTCATGTAATGGCTCCTCAACTAGGCATAGGAACACAACCCTCAAACATGATGAAGAAGTGAAAAATATGAGAGTGTGGCAATGAAGTAAACTCTGAAATTACATTCCAAATGAGGCTAAATCATGCACAAACAACAAATGAAGCATGCTAACGGGCTCAAAGCTTAGAGCTAGCCAAAGGACTTACACTATAGCTATGCAATACATGAAACATATAGCCAAGGCAACCCAAAATAGTCCTAGATCATGCCAAAATGAGTCTAAAACATGCATGGAGCATCACCAAAACAAGCTAACATGAAGGGCATGAAGCATGAACTTGCAAGGCTAATAAGGAGTATTACACTACACCTATCAAAACCAAGCATGAGGTGACTTCAACAACAAAAATCAGAGTTATATCATGGCAAAATGAGACCAAATACACACTGATATGGAAGCTTACAAGCTTAAGCAAAATGGCATACGTAATGGCTTATTCTTAAGGCATAAAGAACCAACTCCTCAAAGCATGGAAATAGTGACAAATGTGAGGCCATGGAAATGAAACATGCTCTAAAATCACATAACAAATGATGCCAAATCATGTGAATAGCCCAAGCAATGCATGCTAGTGGCTTGGAAACTCAAGGCTAATGAGCTAGAATGAACCATGGCTATACAAACCAATGCATGTATGACCAAAACAACACAAATTAGACCTTAAGCATGGTAAAACATGGCCAAAAGCTTCTTGGAGTTAAGCCAAAACATGCTAGAATGATGGTTCAAATACATGATGCATGTTAGGCTATCATGCAAGATTGCACTACAAGTATGTGAAGCATGCAAGATGCTATCAAACCAACCTAAAATAGAGTTGAGGCATGCTAAAATAACGCCAAAAAATTGCTAAAATGGAATCAATACATGCTACACAAACATGCTACTTTGATGAGCCATCTATACAAGCATGCCAGACACAAGGAGAGGGGATGACCCTCTCCTATTTAAGGCCTCAAAGCACACTTTCCACCATTGAAATTCCTCTGGAATTCAGTGGTAGAAAAGTCAAACAAAGGCTAAAACAAAAGCCTAAAGGGGTGGCCCAAAACAAGGCAAAACAAGGCACTCAAGGGGGTAGATCACCCCAACACCAATAAGACCTTAAACAATCATTTCAAACACATGAAAATGAAGCTTTTTATAGTTGAGAGTTAAGCCAAAATAAGCATGCAAATAAAGCTAAGTAAGCAATGAACACAAAGCTTAAAAGAAGGTTAGTGACTCACCCTTGTAAAACAACTTCAAAGAGGTAACTTCAGTAACTTTCTGAGCTAAAAACCAAACTTTGAGTTCAAACAAAAACCTCAAGTACCTCAGCAACAAGAGTATGGTGTTTCACTAGGTGCTTTAGTGCAAAAGTGTGAAGAAATTACACTTTTGAGCACAAACAAGTGCAAATATAGAGAGAGAGTGATATATATCTTCTATATCAAGATTTCAGAACCTCTGGAAAGGGAGAGGGGTCTCCCTTCTTATAGAAAATCAAATCTCATGCTTGTTGAGCAAGCTTGAGACTTGTTTCAATCCCTCCATACACGTGTATGGAGGATGAAATCTGTGCTCACCAGCTGTCACAGCTAGCACAAAAATATCTACAAAATCAGGTAAAAAGGTCTCGGCCAAAAGATATGGCTGATCGACCAAAAAGGGTGCCGATCGGCCAAAGAGAGTGCCGATCGGCCACCACTTATGGCCGATGACAAGAAAACAAGGCCGACAAGCACAAGGCTTGGCCGATGGGTTATAGGGATGGCCAACAAGCCACCATCTTCCCTTAGAAGCAAAACCACAAGTCCTTGGTCCACAACCAAGCACAAAATAGACAAGTTGAGAGATTCTAAGGCAAGACGCGCAGCTGAGACCTTCGGGAACTCAAAACGAACACGAGCATGGATGATCATCGTGTGTTCAAACGATGACGTCCAAGTCTTGAGGACGGTCAAAAATGGGGTGTCTACATGGGTGTTCTAATTTTTTAGAAATGATTCATGGAGGTTTTGCACTACAATATCAAGGTTTTTCAAGAAATACTATTAGAAATAGGATTTTTAAAAAATTTGAGGATATTAAAATTGAATTATTTGACATTTTTAAAAATTTGAATAGAAGAGTTTGTTTAACATTTAATCTGTAGTCAAATAGTGGTTTGGAATATTAATGTATCACTGCACATTTTATTTATAATGATTGAAAATTTAGTAAAAGAATCATTTCATTTAGACTAGTTGAACTTTCATACACTGGTCATTCACTTAGGGTAGAAATAAGAAATGTATTATATGAGTGGGCTTTGCAAAATAAAATATTTACCGTTAGTTTAGATAATGCAACATATTACAATCAGATTGTAGCTCATTTGAAATCAACTTTACAATTACTTGTTGATTGTGATTTACTTCATGTTCGTTGTTGTGCTCATATTTTAAACTTGATTGTTAAAGAAACTATGCATATATATGACACTTCTATATTGGAAATAAAACATGCGGTTGTTACTATTATGTCTTATGCTAATCGAATTTCAGAATATAGAAAAATTTGTCAACGAGAAGGCAAGTAGCCTTATATAAAGATTTTCTTAATTTTTTTGATATTGTAACAAAATTATTTTCTTACATATATATATATATATATATATGTTTCTACTTCACTATTTGTTTTACATATGTTAGCAAAAATAATAAAATTTTTCACAAAATATATGAATAATAAATATTATATAATCATTATTATTACAATGAAAGAAAAATTTCATAAATATTTTAATCCAGTACCTCATCTTTTAGATTTAGCCATCGTAATTGATCCTAGGTGTAAACAAATTGGCTTACAAGAATTTCTAAATTGTATTTTTGTTGATCAAAAACAACTTGCCCCTGTTATGAAAACATGCACAAAATTATTTGAAGAATATAGAAAAGTAATATCTGCAAATACACCTACACTACACACATTACACCAGCCTTATCTTGAGGTGGAAGATTAAGTATTTTTCAGCAATAGAAAAATATTTCAACATACAAGAATAAGTAGTTCTAAATTACAACATTATTTGGATAGCCTACCAGTGGATGATAATGATGATTTTGAAATTTTGGATTGGTTGAAACAAAATCAACCTATGTGGCCTATGCTTTCACAGATGGCCCATGATATACTAACCGTTCATATTTCTATAGTTGTTTCTGAAATAATTTTTAGTGTAGGTGGATGAGTGTTGAGCGATTACCACAACAAACTTCCACCCCAAATGGTTGTAACAGTGATGATATTGAGAGATCATATGCATGCGTTTATGAGAAGATAAAATTATAGTGAAAATAAGAGAATTCAAAGTGATTTGGATGATATATCCTCAGGCAACGCGAATGAATTATCTGCCTCCTCTAATGATTGATCAACAAATTTTTTTTTTTTTTTTTTTTTTTCACAATTTCATTTCATAATGTATCTATTAGATTATTGAGGTGGAGTATAATGCAAATGATTGGTAGGCTAATAGCTGCCAACCTAGTTGAGATGTACTTGACTTATAGCGATGCAATGTGTCTGCCATCATCAGTAATCTATATCTATTTTATTTACTGATATAAATTTTTGTAATAATTTATTCCATTTTGAAATAAAAATTATTCATTAAATAAATGTTATCTATTTAATTTAATGGTTGTAATATTTCATTTAATTTTGATATATATAAAATTATTCATTTCAATAGAACAAAATTACATAATTTCATACTTTTTTAGTCATAAACATAAAAACATAATTAAATACTTGACATGAAACATAACCAAACATCTCATTAATCTTAACTGAAATACTCTAGTATAATTTTTTTTTTAATTTTTCTTTATCCCTTATAGATAATCTATATGTAATACATCCATCGTTTATTAAAAAAAAAAAAAAGGCTTGCCAGGCTCTGGTCCGAGGCCCTAATTTGAGTGGGCTTGGCCGAACTTTTCAGTCAATGGGCCAACACGAGCCGACCCAAAAAACGAAGGGAGCCTGCGAGGCTCGAAGGCGGGTTAGGCCCAAATTACACCCCTAATGTAATGGTGCTCATGATAATAGTGGCGTCATTTTCATGAAAATAACATTACGTTTCTCGTTGTGTGATTTGCATTGCATGGACTGTAATAGGTGTAACATCGCTCGGGGGGTTTCCGCGTGTGTTAACACTTTGGACCTCCGATTTCTTCAATCTAGTCTCACAAGTGCAATGCGAAACGTAGATGAGAGTCCAAATTTGGCAAGTTTATTGAAAATCCATTTTATTGCTAAACATTACTAGAAATGGACTGCGTCATCAGATCTCAGAGTCGTTGCCTAATATTTTAGAAAAATTAGGAAACTTGTGACTCGTGCCAAGGACGCTGTTTGTCGTAACCTAGGATGCTTGGCTCAGAACCTTAGGTATGAAGGGGGAATGTCATTAATTGAGCACCCTACCTCACCCAATCAAAAGATCGGCCTCTACTAAGCCACGGTATAAATTTTATTGACTTCATATGTTCATATTCTAATTATTTAGTAAATCCTAAAATTTACTATGTGAAACAAACAAATATAGACTATGTCGTTCAGTTTGGAATAGCTTAATTTCATTATTTCAAAAATATTTTGAATAGTACAATCATGAAAATCAATTTTATTCCAAATTAAATAACACAACCTTTACCCACCGACATGCAAAGAGTTATATCAAATAAGCACATAGCCGCATGGTAGGGTGTTAAACATAGTAGGGAAAAAAAAATACACACACATACAGGATGCTAAAGCACAAAAACTTACATATTTGCTGACATCCCGCAAAAAATTACAAAACAAAGTAAAAACATGCATGATCCTATATACAAGATCCTAATGCAATTCACTCATGAAATGCAACTAAAGATTCGGCTTCCAAAATATATGACATGTGAAATATCTCAAAAGATGAGGTAGTGCACAAAATCACATAATAATTAATTAAATCCACAAATGTAATTTTGTCGGATCTTAAGGCATAAAGCATGGAAGCAAAGCATAGATATGATGACAATCATGATATACTACATATGTATAGATAAGAAAAGCAAATAAGAGAACGTGATAGAAAAAAGCAGGGATGGGGAATTATTACATTGGTTTGAATATTACAAATCCGAATAGGGGGAGAGGAATAAAATCTCCCAAACGCCCCGGGAGGAACGAGCTCCCGTTCCGTTCATATTGGGGTCACTGCAGCTCAGGACTCTCAAATTTGTCACGGTTCTAAGTCTGAACCAAAGAGTCCAAATCCGGCAATTCGTTTTGAGAAAAACAAATTTTTGAAAGAAGTGCCAAACATGGACTGCTTTGCCAGATACAGAGTTGCCACCTAAATGTTTTTTAATGGGAAATTTAGGAAACCCTGACTCGGTGCCAAAGGCCACGTGTCCGTCATCACCAAAGTTGCCTCGGCTCGGGAACTTGGGTACGATTGGGAAAGGTCACTTCGTGAGCACCCCCGCTCGCCCGATCAAAGATCGGCCTCTACTAACCATGATATCTATTTTTGAAAACTTTGTGTGTTCTTATTCCGGTTATTAGCCTAGGTTACTATGTGATGCGCACAGCATACAAGTATAGACTGGATCGCCTGAATTGGAACAAAACATTTCATGTTTGCTTTTTTGAAAGATGGTTTGCTACTCGCAAGTAGGCTTAAAATGCAGATTTTGCCACCCTCAGGTGGGCTTAGAAAAGATGGTTTTGCCACTATCTAGTGGGCTTAAAACAAACAGTTGATGATTTATTCCAATCCAAGTAACCCAACCTTCACCCACAGGCATTCAGGCAGTTATATCACGTAAGCAAATAGCCTCATGGTAAGCATGCTATTCATGATAGTCACTCACACGCATGCAAGGATGCTAAAGCATGAAACTCACCGAGTACTCCAAGCCAAAATGGAAACCACATTAGAAATCATGCATGACCCTAAGTATACAGAAATGCCTAATGCAACACATGCAAAAATGCAAACTATAGTAGGCTCGGCTATTCTAAACATGGCGTGTGAAATGCTATAACTATCATGTATTCAATTTGGAATTGAAAGTACAATGCAGTTAGTATGATGCGCCGAGCCCGGTGCATGCAAAACAGATGAATGATGCAAACATGCTATCATACTGTATGCTAATTGAAATATGCCCTAATCTAACCATCATAGGCAGGTAAATAAAATGGAGAAAGACGTGGGGTTGGAAGGCATACAACACACACACGCACACTTATTACAGTTGTGCCCTCGCGCAGAGGGTCCGAATAAATATACAGTCCCGAATAAAAGAATATTACAGTTCAAATAAATATTACAGTCCGAATAATATACAAATTCCTAATTAATTAACAAATTAACTAAGAAAACTGTAAAACTGGCGTGCAAGCCAGGGACTGCCTTGCTTCTGATGAATGATGCATGTCTGGGCTGCCTTGCGCGAAATCCACCAGGATGCCCCAATTAGCCTCTGTTTAGCAGTTATTCTTGGAAAGCGTGCCAAACTCCGAAAAGTGGCTGATTCTTCATTTTGCTGCAACAGAGAGCAGGAAAGGGGCATAGCAATGTATTTTCACAGATATATGCATGCCTCGATCCTCGTGCCACCAATCACGCATATCGAGGCATGATGGCCGAGGAGTCGAATTGCACAATTTAATATGGGATGAATGCACATGAAAACACAACGAGACCTAACTCCATCATGGATGATCCGGAGTGTCGGTGACTGGGGAATTGAGATACATTCCGTCACTCGGAGTACGAAATGCACCTCGTTTCCCGTGGCCGAGCTAACTCCTATCCCGAACACAATGCAATATGCATGACATGCATGAAATGCGACTAAGACGCAATCCTAACATACACAATGCTATGAAAATGAGATGTCTCGAAATGCGTGCACACGGGCACGCAAACCGAGAAAAATGCATGAATGCGATCTAAGATACAACCTAGTATGCACAATGCTATGAAAATGAGATGCCTCGAAGTGCGTGCACACGGGCACGCAAACCGAGGAAATGACATACGCAATGAAAATGACATGAAAATATGATATGGACTTATACCAACATGAGAGAGAGCCTCAGCCACGCTCACATAAGAGGCCGATGTATGAAAATGAAGTGCCTCGAAACGCGTGCACACGGGCACGCAAATCGAGGCAATGGCATACGCAATGCAATATGGCTAAAATGGCATAGAGAATGCAACATGGACTTATACTAACATGAGAGAGCCTCAGCCACACTCACATAAGAGGCCGATGGATGAAAATGAAGTGCCTTGAAATGCGTGCACACGGGCACGCAAACCGAGGCAATGGCATACGCGATGCATTATGGCTAAAATGGCATATAGAATGCAACATGGACTTATACTAACATGAGAGAGCCTCAGCCACACTCACATAAGAGGCCGATGGATGAAAATGAAGTGCTTCGAAACGCGTGCACACGGGCACGCAAATCGAGGCAATGGCATACGCGATGCATTATTGCTAAAATGGCATATAGAATGCAACATGGACTTATACTAACATGAGAGAGCCTCAGCCACACTCACATAAGAGGCCGATGGATGAAAATGAAGTGCCTCGAAATGCGTGCACACGGGCACGCAAATCGAGGCAATGGCATACGCGATGCATTATGGCTAAAATGGCATATAGAATGCAACATGGACTTATACTAACATGAGAGAGCCTCAGCCACACTCACATAAGAGGCCGATGGATGAAAATGAAGTGCCTCGAAACGCGTGCACACGGGCACGCAAATCGAGGCAATGGCATATGCAATGCAAATGACATGAAAGTATGATATGGGCTTATACCAACATGAGAGAGCCTCAGCCACACTCACATAGGATGCCGATGGATGAAAAAGAAGTGCCTCGAAATGCGTGCATACGGGCACGCAAACCGAGGCAATGGCATACGCAATGCAATGGCATGGGAATTGATATGCAAACATGCTAATGGATTTTCAGCAATGAAAAGTGGGGGAAAACAGCCCCGAAATGAGGCGAAAACACACCCGATGCAGGGAATAGTCCCGAAATATGAATTTTGGCACCCGAAATGGCCTACAGCTATACCAAACATACAAAATTGGCACATGCAATGAATAGACAGAAGAAAGGCAGCCCCTAAATAAGCACTTTTCCAGTTTATAGCATGGCCAAACAGCAAACCAAAACAGGGCAAAACTAGCATGCGAGAAATGGCCCTAAACATGAGATTAAGAAGCAACTCACATCTGCTGTCCTCAAACAGGTTGGGGCCCTTCAACAAAGTTGAAGAGGGGCCCAAAATATGATGTTTTCTAGAACTTTAAAAACCCCAAAAACAAACACAGGTATGGCTGCACTCCCATGCAAGAAAAAGGGCCAAAAGGTGGCCAAAGAGGCAAGTGGTATATGCAAAGCCCAAACTGAAAAATTCCCTTCTACAACATTGAAGAGGGACCAAAAATATGACTATTTGCAGAACTGTAAAAACTCCAAAACAGTATACAAACATACTAGAAATGCAATGCAAAATGAGGCTCAAAAGTGGCTATAACACAAAGTATGCAAAATATTCATCAAACAGCCAAAGACCCTTGATTAAAAATGAATAATGGGCCAAAATAAGACTATTTTTAGTACTGTAAAAAGGCCAAAAACCGAAGCAAGATAGGCTAACAAATCATACAAAAATGGGGATTAAAAGAGAGATATAACATGAAGTGCATAAAATATGCCTCAAACCATGAAAGGCCCTTAATGAAACATGAAGAATGGGCTAAAATAAGAACTTTTATAGCTCTATAAAATGACCAAAAATGGAACCAAGATAGGCTGCCAAGTCATGCAAGAAATGGGGACCAAAGATGGATATAACATGAAGTAGCACATGGAGGTCCCAAACAAGGATGAGCCCTTCTTCAATGTTGAAGAGGGGCTCAAAATAAGCCTACTTACAGTTTACCTCATGCTCCAAAACAGATCATACACAAGCTAAAAATATCATGCAAGAAAATGACATTTTAGAGGGATAATGAAGCAAGTGCAAGATAGAGGGCTCAAACAGGGTTGAGCCCTTAATGATACATGAAAATGAGCTCAAAAAAATGACATTTTCAGTTTTTTTCGGAGCTCAAATATACAAGAAAGAGAGGCTAAGAAATGATACCAAAATAAGCTTAAAAAAGGAGAAATGTTACTCACCCTTGAAGACTTGACTTTGGTTGCCTCTTGACTTGAGTTTGTGGCTCTTTAGGCCTTGGAGAATACCTTCAAACTTCTGGAATGGAGGATGGAAGGGTGGGGGGTGGTGGTGTAGAAGAAATGGTGGTGTAGGACTTGAAGGTTTTCAAGGAAATGAGAGAGATGGAGGAGGAATTTGTGTATCAAGCTTGAAGACCAAATTTTCTAACCCTTGTATGCAATGTTGCCAGCTGATTATATGGACAAAAAAGGGGGAGTAAAGGAGGGGCAAAAGGTGGGGGAAAATAGGCAAGTTTTTCCCCACCAAATATCCCCCGGATTGGGATATTTTCTGGGGGATAAAGCTATACAGCTGTAAAGTGAACAGTGTGAGGATCATGGCCGGCCAGGTATTTTTGTTTCAGGTGGCCGGCCGGCCACATCCCCTAGCCGGCCGGCTAGGGGTCAAAAGGGTCAAGTTGATTTAGTGGCCGGCCACCACATAATGGTGTCCTCCCATGTGCCCTCAACACAACCCTGTGGTTAAAAGTCCAAGAAAGTGGCTCAAGGGTGTTCAACATTGGCCCGGAAGGAGGGGTTCAAAAGGGTCAAGAAACATTAGTGGCCGGCCACCAACTTTTAGGGTCCTCCCATGTGTGTACATCACAAGTATGTGGTTCAAAGTTCAAGAAAGTGGCCCCAAGGTGTTCAACATTGGCCCGGAATGAGGGGTTCAAAAGGGTCAAGAAACATTAGTGGCCGGCCACCAATTTTTAGAGTCCTCCCATGTGTGTACATCACAAGTATGTGGTTCAAAGTTCAAGAAAGTGGCCCCAAGGTATTCAACATTAGCCCGGAAGTGTGAAAAACGGGCATCGGAGGGCGTCGGAGGATATATAACTGGTTGCTGCAACAATTACTGGCCTCCCACCCTTCTACGGCCTTCCCAGTGATAAAACAGAGGTACCTGCCAAAAATGAACGAAAACCGTTGCAAAACGAATGTTCGGGGGCCAAAACGCGCAGTTCGGGGTCCCGAAAATGGGCTGTTAAGCACCGAAAGTGGCATTCGGCCACGAAGTGGGTTTCTCAGACCCCAGTGTCCCTCAAAAGGGAGAAAATACGATGTATGCCGAAAATCAGAGCAAATGGAGATGGTTAAGCGGTCCCGAACCGGGGCACACGGCCAACGGTCCCGAAAAACCGGAAACCGGAATCCGAAATGGGCAAAATGGCCTACGGCCACCAAATATAGCCCACGGCCACTGAGAGATGGTCTACGGGACCTCTCCCTCCCCTCAGGAAAAGAAACAAAGAAAACCGAGCCTGGTTCGCAAACCGAGGCAAAGCACAAAAGAGGGTTCGGAAGTCCGGAGGCAGGGCTCACGGCCGCAACTCTGAAACTTCTGAACGAGCACATTATGCAACATCACCAAGCACTCAATCAGTGACGTCTGAGTCTTAAGGTCGGTCAAAAATGGGGTGTCTACAGTTGCCCCTCTTTGACAGAACTCGAAAGTCACAAGTGACGGGAGTGAATGTCAAAGCCCAGAGACGACCCATTTTTGACAAGGCCGAAGACTTAGACAAACGTACAAAGTAGGCAGAGATGTGCCCGCAGGCAGGGGGGCAAAATGCAAAGCGATATGCAAGAAGCCGAACATAACTCAATGATCATGCAAATGCAGCAAGCTGTAACGAAGCAAGTATTCGCAAATAGATGCAACAGTTTTAAGCAAGAATGCAAAAGCAACAACTATATTTCATGCAGTTAAGAATGCGGAGAATTGATCAATTCTCGTCGCGTCTCATACGGAGAAGATACGATACCTGCGCGATTCGTCTGGTCGCACCAGCCTCAAATGAACTGTACATACAATACCGTGCCTGATGGTGCTGGGGATCTCCCGCTTCTTCTTGTTTGAACTACAGGTACTACTTTTCTCCCTGACTATGGTCGCAGCTTTCCCTATTCTCCAACAGGGTGACAGACTAGGTTGGATCAGTATCTAGAATTGAGGTGCATACAGATGCTATCTCAATCTATGGGGCTGCCATACAGATTTCAAGCCGAGGATATACCCCTGGGTATTTAAACCAGACTTTAATCTCGGAAATCCCGAACCTTTGCGTTCTAGGCATAAGCCATTCGAACTCTAGTTTCCACCGTCTCAGTTGGTCTCCTAGGAACTCACCGCGAACACAGGCTGGTGGCTATACCAGACCACCAGAAGTCGTTCGGGCACGACAAACACCAAAGGAATTGCACCTTTAGAGGGTTTAAGGTCTCCTAGACCGAGGTGAGTACACAGGACAGTGCGATTGAGGTGCGCAAAATAGCGCGAGGAGATGCATGCACAATGCAAGGCTTAGCATACAGCTTACGACATAGCATTCCATTCAATTGGAACACAGCTCACAACACAACACTTTGTTCGTTTGGCACGCGGCTCGAAACACAACACTCTGTTTAATCTGGGCACACAGCTTATTTCGGGCACGCAGCTTATTTTGGGCACACAGCTCGTTTTCGGGCACACAGCTCATTTCTGGGGCATACAGCTCCTTTCTTCGGGCACACAGCTCGACTCCGAGCACACAGCTCATTTCGGTTTGCATTTTTGAACACACAGCTCAAGCACTTGAATTTCTGAACACGTAGCTCATACTCTTTGTCGTGATCACGCAGCCCACACTGATTGAGAGTTGAACACGCAGCCCAAACACTGATTCTCTGAACACACGGTCCAAATTGAAGGTGAACACGCAGTCTACACTGATTGAAAGTTGAACACGCGGCCCAAACTTTTGAATTTTCTGAACACACAGCTCAGATTGATGGTGAACACGCAGCCCACTCTGATTGAAAGTTGAACACGCAGCCCAAACTTTGATTTTTCGAACACGCAGCTTGAATTGAAGGTGAACACGCAGCCCACTCTGATTGAAAGTTGAACACGCAGCCCAAATTTTTGAATTTTCTGAACACACAGCTCAGATTGATGGTGAACACGCAGCCCACTCTGATTAAAAGTTGAACACGCAGCCCAAACTTTTGATTTTCTGAACAAGTAGCTCGCATTGAAGGTGAACTGTGCCCACTCTGATTGAAAGTTGAACACGCAACCCAAACTTTTGATTTTTCTGAACACGCAGCCCAGATTGAAGGTGAACACGCAGCCCACTCTGATTGAAAGTTGAACACGCAGCCCAAACTTTTGATTTTCCGAACACGCAGCTCGAATTGAAGGTGAACACGCAGCCCACTCTGATTGAAAGTTGAACACGCAGCCCAAACTTTTGATTTTCTGAACACGCAGCTCGAATTGAAGGTGAACACGCAGCCCACTCTAATTGAAAGTTGAACACGCAGCCCAAACTTTTGATTTTCCGAACACGCAGCTCGAATTGATGGTGAACACGCAGCCCACTCTGATTGAAAGTTGAACACGCAGCCCAAACTTTGATTTTCCGAACACGCAGCTCGAATTGAAGGTGAACACGCAGCCCACTCTGATTGAAAGTTGAACACGCAGCCCAAACTTTTGATTTTCCGAACACGCAGCTCGAATTGATGGTGAACACGCAGCCCACTCTGATTGAAAGTTGAACACGCAGCCCAAACTTTGATTTTCCGAACACGCAGCTCGAATTGAAGGTGAACACGCAGCCCACTCTGATTGAAAGTTGAACACGCAGCCCAAACTTTTGATTTTCCGAACACGCAGCTCGAATTGATGGTGAACACGCAGCCCACTCTGATTGAAAGTTGAACACGCAGCCCAAACTTTTAAATTTTCCGAACACGCAGCTCGAATTGAAGGTGAACACGCAGCCCACTCTGATTGAAAGTTGAACACGCAGCCCAAACTTTTGATTTTCCGAACACGCAGCTCGAATTGAAGGTGAACACACAGCCCACTCTGATTGAAAGTTGAACACGCAGCCCAAACTTTTGATTTTCCGAACACGCAGCTCGAATTGAAGGTGAACACGCAGCCCACTCTGATTGAAAGTTGAACACGCAGCCCAAACTTTTGATTTTCCGAACACGCAGCTCGAATTGATGGTGAACACGCAGCCCACTCTGATTGAAAGTTGAACACGTAGCCCAAACTTTTGATTTTCCGAACACGCAGCTCGAATTGAAGGTGAACACGCAGCCTAGATTGATGGTGAACACGCAGCCCACATCTCAATAGTCTTTTAATTTTGAACACACAGCTCATTTTGAACCTACAGGATGCGATGACGGAACTTGCAAAAGTTGAAACAAACTCAGATGTCCGACGTCTTCTTCTTTTCCTTTTGCTTTAAAGTTTGGAACCTATATAGCTTCAGATGGGTTCTGGCTTTACTGTTCCCACACGGGTCGGGTTGAACCCGGCGTTTTTTTTGAAAGAACAAAATCTTGTTTTGCACAAATGTGGAGAATGACACGGCACTCTGAGCACAAGACAATTTTTTGAAATTAAGAAATGTGTTCTTAACTGGGCATTGAGCCTACGACTGAACACAGCGAAAAAGATTGAATAATAGAAAAGAAAAGGTAAACAACCTAAACGCATCGAGACACACTCGGAATGACTCAAAGCCAGAATCGAGACAAACAAAACAAAAGACACGACACACAGACGTGTTACAAAGACGAGAGACCTCTCAGTACGCGAGGAGCCAGTTTCTTCGGGTATTGTTTCCCACCCTTTCTCAATTGTGATTCTCACATCACTCGGCCCTCAAGCTCTGTTTTTGCTGAAAAAGCCCTTTTCCTCACTTTTTCTCTCAGCACACATCTCTCTATTCTTTAATCTCTCATTTTTTATCCCTCCTCTGGGTGGTTGATGGATGAACAGGAAGTTGCGGGCTCACACCCAACATAATCAACTCGCGGCTATTTCCTTTGGTGACATCTGTCGATGCGCCGGACGAGGGAATGGGGCATCTCGATCCATTCCAATTCGTGCTTCGCACTCGGCTTGATACCTCGCTGCTTGAAGGATGAGAGAGCTTTCAACCCTTTGTTGTTAACTTCAGTTATCCCCTTTTCTGGCGGGTAGAGTGTCCTTTCTGGCAAGTAGAGTGCTTTTTCTGGCAAGTATGTTGTCAATGGGGAAAAGACAGAAAGCCCGACTCAACTGTGCCCCTAGTTTATTATTTCGACCATTTTTTGTTTTGGTTTTCTACTAAAACAATTTTGCCAACATGAGAGTTAGATTAACACACTTGCTCAATTTTCTGATTTGAAATCATGCAAGTCAGGCTATGAGCACTGAAAATTTTCCTCTTTTGGGTCCAAAGAAATGGTCCAGTTTCGAAAATGGGATATTTTTCGAGAAGATTTAGTCAACCCTAGTAAAAATTTTCAAAAACTATTTTTGCGAACGACCACTGCTCAACGAGCACGGAACCTACTCTCGAGATGCACAACCTCGGATCCGTAGCAATGGAAAATTGCCCCTTGTCTGAAGGACACTGCATGGCAACGGAAAGTTGCCCCTTGTTTGAAATGGCACCACGGCGCATTGAATGGCAACGGAAAGTTGCCCCATGTTTGAAAGGCGCCACGGCGCATTGAATGGCAACGGAAAGTTGCCCCTTGTTTGAACGACACCACGGCGCATCGAATGGCAACGGAAAGTTGCCCCTTGTTTGGATAGCACTGCAGCGCATTGTAGGCAGTCCTCAGAGCGACGAGCATAACCAAACTCTCGAATACAGAGAAAGCGAAGATGATCAGAACCATCGCATGGACACAATCGAATTGGAAGTGTTTATGGCTGGACTTCAGAATGAAGTTGCCTACGTATCCCAAACATGGGAATCAAGCCTTACGTAGTTCGGGGTTAAGGTACACTTGGGTATTAACCTCTCCTTTTTGCGCTCTAACTTTTGCCAAGGCTGCCCTTTGCGGGTTTTCAACCTTGCGAGCTATGTTTTTATTCTTTTCAATTTTTGTGTTCTTTTCTTTGCATTTTCTTTTTTTGTTCTTTTCTTTGCATTTTTCTTCTTTTTTGTTCTTTTTGTTCTTTTTGCTTTTCTTTTTTTTTTCTTGCTCTAACTTTTGCCTGGGTCGCCCTTCCGGGTTTTCGGCTCAGTGAGCCTCTCAAGGGTAAAAGTTTAGCTTTGTCCATGCCAAATGGTTTTAGGATCTCGAAGCCATCCGTATCTAGGAGAGTGGCTGTTGTTTTGCAAGAGAATTCATCTTCGGCTTTTTGAGCACATCTGACATCTTTGCCCTTAGTTCAAAGGGTACTTCTGTTCTAGCTTTGCAAGCTTCTTTTGATGACATCTGATCTTCCTGATCTGACTTTCTTGCCTCTTGTTCGAGGGCTGCTTTGAATCTGGCCACGCAGGCCTCACATCGTAGTTGATCGTTGAACCTTCTGAATTCAATTTTAAGGTTTGGAAGCGAAGGGGTTAAGTCTCGAGGCTGAGAGCGATCCTAGGCTGCACAATCTCAGGAGTGATTCCACACAGGTCTTCGCAAGGCCGCGTAAAACATTTTGTTTTTTTTTGAAATTTTTTTAAGAAAACGACAAATCGCTCGCGCTGAAGGTAGTGTGAAACCAGTCTGGATCAAGCCAGGGTCCTTCTCAGTACTCACGCTAATAAGCATGATTTCATTCATTAAGGGCTTAGCACGCCTCTCTTTCTCTCAATTGATCAAAGTTTTGCAAATCCCGAGGAATTCCTTCCTCTTTTTTTTCACCGCGGTGTTCAAAAAGTTTTGAAAAACTTGGGTCAATGCAATGATTTCGGGGTGCAGAAGAGTAGGCGAAAAGTACTGCTGTTTCATTCAAACTTTCTGGCACAATTGGCATATGGTCGAGGCAAACACAAGAGCGTGAAAAACCACTGCTATTTCAATCAAATCTGTTGGTGTAACTGGCTCTAAGCAAGAACAAACTCAAAGCAAAATGAAAAGACAAACACAAAACAAAATGGTGATGCCCGAGGTAACACCCCCGGAATCACCCGACTCCTATACAACAGGACTGACTCAATACAACAAGATAGACCCAAAACAAAAAGAGACTGACTCAAAACAAAAAGACAGACTCAAAACAAAACTACAGAAATGACTCAACACCCAAGTCAGAAACTACAAAACTAGCATTCGCAAATGCTCAAAATAGTGCGTGCTATACGCCACATCCGAGGTAAACCGCGTGCCGCCCGCAGGTGGTCCAACCCCTGATCACATACTTGCATTATCCTCGAAATCCACCAACCTGGTGGTGACAGACTTTGCCGAGCTTGGAGGGAGGATAACTTCATTGTCAATCAAATCTTGCACTTCGTGGCGAAGACGGAAGCAATTGTCGGTGCTGTGACCAGTTTGCTGATGGTATGCACAGTACTGGGTACCATCATGCTTAGCTGGAAGAGGACTCGGGAGAGGCCGAGGCTCGAGGGGTTTGAGATGCCCTTTTTTGACGAGGATTTGAAGGGCCTTAGACAAAGGCATATAGAGGGCATGGAAGACTCTGCGACCTCGGGGTGGATAATTCGAGGCTTGCTGACTTTTGCTGGACGCACTCGAAAAAGAGTCGGCAGGTGCTGCCTTGGCTCTCTGATCTCTTCTAGGTGCAGGGTTAGGATTGGAGGGAACTGTTCTGGCACGACGGTCCCCATCTTGATTTTCCCTCTGGCTTAAACTGCTCTCGGCCTGAGTGGGGAAGATGTCATCTATAGTTTTTTCAGCAACAGCGAACACCTGCTGTTTATTCAATCCTCCGGCTTTCAAAGCCTCAACAGCCCACAGGAGTTGTTCGTAGGGATCGGTGTCCACCTTCATCTTATTCTTACCACTCGCCTCGGCTTGGTAGAAGGTTTGAGTTGCTACATCAGAGCGGAGCCCCGTTGTTGTCGACATGCCATTGCCAGAACTTGGGATGGCTTCAGGTTGGCCAAGTTCGATTACGATTCGTCCCAGTAGCGGGGGCTCCTGCGGTATGAAACTTCCAGCATACGATGCATTTGATGGCGGAACCGACATTCTGCAGGCTAGATCTGCCACGGATCTTTGAAGGTCACCAATCATTCCCATCAACTCGAATGTGGTGGGCTCGCGGGTTTGAAATGACTGGGGTTCCCAGATCGGATGTACGGCAGGTGACCTGGGTGGGTGTGGCACTTCACCATCGGTATAACCTTGCAATGTGATTCCTTGGTTCAATGTGGCTGCCATAACCATAATCTCTTCCGAATTTTGCGCCATCACGAGTTTTGCTGAACTGAACAGAGGTGATGTGACTGGTGACTGACGGATCAGATGGACTGGGTTGGTGACTAATGAATCTGAAGAATCGGTGAGCCTTTTCCTGTCTTGCCTCAGCAAAGGAGAACACTGGTTGCTCTGAACCGAGTCTTTGAACTGAAAGAGAAAACATGCAGCATCTCAGCCCAATCCCACCAATACAGACATGAATATAACTGAATAACTGCATTCGACCACTGATCACTGTTCCCAAAATTACTGTCCCCAAAACTGAACCTGATACCCGCAGATATAACTGATTTCTAAGAATGCTGAACTGGTGCCCGCAAGCCCAATACCCAAAATACTGAACTGGCGCCCGCAGGCCTGATGCCCAAACTTGTAAACTGATACATGCATTCCTGTAGAGACGCACTCTAAAGCACATAGCAAATAAGCGAGAGCCAAAAACACCCCTATGTTGGGGTAGGGTTTCCCTGTCCTATTTTGTCAGGAGCTAGGGTTTCACTACGCACACAGCGGTTTCAAACAACCTATAAACGGGTAAGCAACCTGTCCTAGTTTGGAATGGTCACTATGGATCCGAATATGCACTAGGTCGAATGGTCAAAGAGGGTGCCCCGGTAAAACCGGGGTTTGTGTTCCCATACTGGCCGAGCCCACAACCGGTAAGCCTTATGGTCATGCCTTGACAAGACAAGCCTCCGGCAAACCGTTCAGGAATAGCAGATGGCAAACACGGTGTCCTAGGCGCACCAGTGCAAATGCAATGCAAAGAAACACACAAGTGTAGTCAAAAACAGATATCAAGAGTTCGAGTCAAGTTCTCTAAGTCCCCAGCAGAGTCGCCAGAAACTGTAGACGTCCCCGAACGCCCCGGGAGGAACGAGCTCCCGTTCCGTTCATATTGGGGTCACTGCAGCTCAGGACTCTCAAATTTGTCACGGTTCTAAGTCTGAACCAAAGAGTCCAAATCCGGCAAATCGTTTGGAGAAAAATAGATTTTTGAAAGAAGTGCCAAACATGGACTGCTTTGCCAGATACAGAGTCGCCACCTAAATGTTTTTTAATGGGAAATTTAGGAAACCCTGACTTGGTGCCAAAGGCCACGTGTCCGTCATCACCAAAGTTGCCTCGGCTCGGGAACTTGGGTACGATTGGGGAAGGTCACTTCGTGAGCACCCCCGCTCGCCCGATCAAAGATCGGCCTCTACTAACCATGATATCTATTTTTGAAAACTTTGTGTGTTCTTATTCCGGTTATTAGCCTAGGTTACTATGTGATGCACACAGCATACAAGTATAGACTGGATCGCCTGAATTGGAACAAAACATTTCATGTTTGCTTTTTTGAAAGATGGTTTGCTACTCGCAAGTAGGCTTAAAATGCAGATTTTGCCACCCTCAGGTGGGCTTAGAAAAGATGGTTTTGCCACTATCTAGTGGGCTTAAAACAAACAGTTGATGATTTATTCCAATCCAAGTAACCCAACCTTCACCCACAAGCATTCAGACAGTTATATCACGTAAGCAAATAGCCTCATGGTAAGCATGCTATTCATGATAGTCTCTCACACGCATGCAAGGATGCTAAAGCATGAAACTCACTGAGTACTCCAAGCCAAAATGGAAACCACATTAGAAATCATGCATGACCCTAAGTATATAGAAATGCCTAATGCAACATATGCAAAAATGCAAACTATAGTAGGCTCGGCTATTCTAAACATGGCGTGTGAAATGCTATAACTATCATGTATTCAATTTGGAATTGAAAGTACAATGCAGTTAGTATGATGCGCCGAGCCCGGTGCATGCAAAACAGATGAATGATGCAAACATGCTGTCATACTGTATGCTAATTGAAATATGCCCTAATCTAACCATCATAGGCAGGTAAATAAAAGGGAGAAAGACGTGGGGTTGGAAGGCATACAACACACACACGTACACTTATTACAGTTGTGCCCTCGCGCAGAGGGTCCGAATAAATATACAGTCCCGAATAAAAGAATATTACAGTCCAAATAAATATTACAGTCCGAATAATATACAAATTCCTAATTAATTAACAAATTAACTAAGAAAACTGTAAAACTGGCGTGCAAGCCAGGGACTGCCTTGCTTCTGATGAATGATGCATGTCTGGGCTGCCTTGCGCGGAAATCCACCGGGATGCCCCAATTAGCCTCTGTTTAGCAGTTATTCTTGGAAAGCGTGCCAAACTCCGAAAAGTTGCTGATTCTTCATTTTGCTGCAACAGAGAGCAGGAAAGGGGCATAGCAATGTATTTTCACAGATATATGCATGCCTCGATCCTCGTGCCACCAATCACGCATATCGAGGCATGATGGCCGAGGAGTCGAATTGCACAATTTAATATGGGATGAATGCACATGAAAACACAACGAGACCTAACTCCATCATGGATGATCCGGAGTGTCGGTGACTGGGGAATTGAGATACATTCCGTCACTCGGAGTACGAAATGCACCTCGTTTCCCGTGGCCGAGCTAACTCCTATCCCGAACACAATGCAATATGCATGACATGCATGAAATGCGACTAAGACGCAATCCTAACATACACAATGCTATGAAAATGAGATGTCTCGAAATGCGTGCACACGGGCACGCAAACCGAGAAAAATGCATGAATGCGATCTAAGATACAACCTAGTATGCACAATGCTATGAAAATGAGATGCCTCGAAGTGCGTGCACACGGGCACGCAAACCGAGGAAATGACATACGCAATGAAAATGACATGAAAATATGATATGGACTTATACCAACATGAGAGAGAGCCTCAGCCACGCTCACATAAGAGGCCGATGGATGAAAATGAAGTGCCTCGAAACGCGTGCACACGGGCACGCAAATCGAGGCAATGGCATACGCAATGCAATATGGCTAAAATGGCATAGAGAATGCAACATGGACTTATACTAACATGAGAGAGCCTCAGCCACACTCACATAAGAGGCCGATGGATGAAAATGAAGTGCCTCGAAATGCGTGCACACGGGCACGCAAACCGAGGCAATGGCATACGTGATGCATTATGGCTAAAATGGCATATAGAATGCAACATGGACTTATACTAACATGAGAGAGCCTCAGCCACACTCAAATAAGAGGCCGATGGATGAAAATGAAGTGCCTCGAAACGCGTGCACACGGGCACGCAAACCGAGGCAATGGCATACGCGATGCATTATGGCTAAAATGGCATATAGAATGCAACATGGACTTATACTAACATGAGAGAGCCTCAGCCACACTCACATAAGAGGCCGATGGATGAAAATGAAGTGTCTCGAAACGCGTGCACACGGGCACGCAAATCGAGGCAGTGGCATATGCAATGCAAATGACATGAAAGTATGATATGGGCTTATACCAACATGAGAGAGCCTCAGCCACACTCACATAGGATGCCGATGGATGAAAAAGAAGTGCCTCGAAATGCGTGCACACGGGCACGCAAACCGAGGCAATGGCATACGCAATGCAATGGCATGGGAATTGATATGCAAACATGCTAATGGATTTTCAGCAATGAAAAGTGGGGGAAAACAGCCCCGAAATGAGGCGAAAACACACCCGATGCAGGGAATAGTCCCGAAATATGAATTTTGGCACCCGAAATGGCCTACAGCTATACCAAACATACAAAATTGGCACATGCAATGAATAGACAGAAGCAAGGCAGCCCCTAAATAAGCACTTTTCTAGTTTATAGCATGGCCAAAAAGCAAACCAAAACAGGGCAAAACTAGCATGCGAGAAATGGTCCTAAACATGAGATTAAGAAGCAACTCACATCTGCTGTCCTCAAACAGGTTAGGGCCATTCAACAAAGTTGAAGAGGGGCCGAAAATATGATGTTTTCTAGAACTGTAAAAACCCCAAAAACAAACACAGGTATGGCTGCACTCCCATGCAAGAAAAATGGCCAAAAGGTGGCCAAAGAGGCAAGTGGTATATGCAAAGCCCAAACTGAAAAATTCCCTTCTAAAAAATTGAAGAGGGACCAAAAATATGACTATTTTCAGAACTGTAAAAACTCCAAAACAGTATAAAAACATACTAGAAATGCAATGCAAAATGAGGCTCAAAAGTGGCTATAACACAAAGTATGCAAAATATTCATCAAAAAGCCAAAGACCCTTGATTAAACATGAAGAATGGGCCAAAATAAGACTATTTTTAGTACTGTAAAAAGGCCAAAAACCGAAGCAAGATAGGCTAACAAATCATACAAAAATGGGGATTAAAAGAGAGATATAACATGAAGTGCATAAAATATGCCTCAAATCATGAAAGGACCTTAATGAAACATGAAGAATGGGCCAAAATAAGAACTTTTATAGCTCTATAAAATGACCAAAAATGGAACCAAGATAGGCTGCCAAGTCATGCAAGAAATGGGGACCAAAGATGGATATAACATGAAGTAGCACATGGAGGTCCCAAACAAGGATGAGCTCTTTTTCAATGTTGAAGAGGGGCTCAAAATAAGTCTACTTACAGTTTACCTCATGCTCCAAAACAGATCATACACAAGCTAAAAATATCATGCAAGAAAATGACATTTTAGAGGGATAATGAAGCAAGTTCAAGATAGAGGGCTCAAACAGGGTTGAGCCCTTAATGAGACATGAAAATGAGCTCAAAAAAATGACCTTTTCAGTTTTGGTCGGAGCTCAAATATACAAAAAAGAGAGGCTAAGAAATGATACCAAAATAAGCTTAAAAAAGGAGAAATGTTACTCACCCTTGAAGACTTGACTTTGGTTGCCTCTTGACTTGAGTTTGTGGCTCTTTAGGCCTTGGAGAATACCTTCAAACTTCTGGAATGGAGGATGGAAGGGTGGGGGGTGGTGGTGTAGAAGAAATGGTGGTGTAGGACTTGAAGGTTTTCAAGGAAATGAGAGAGATGGAGGAGGAATTTGTGTATCAAGCTTGAAGACCAAATTTTCTAACCCTTGTATGCAATGTTGCCAGCTGATTATATGGACAAAAAAGGGGGAGTAAAGGAGGGGCAAAAGGTGGGGGAAAATAGGCAAGTTTTCTCCCACCAAATATCCCCCGGATTGGGATATTTTCTGGGGGATAAAGCTATACAGCTGTAAAGTGAACAGTGTGAGGATCATGGCCGGCCAGGTATTTTTGTTTCAGGTGGCCGGCCGGCCACATCCCCTAGCCGGCCGGCTAGGGGTCAAAAGGGTCAAGTTGATTTAGTGGCCGGCCACCACATAATGGTGTCCTCCCATGTGCCCTCAACACAACCCTGTGGTTAAAAGTCCAAGAAAGTGGCTCAAGGGTGTTCAACATTGGCCCGGAAGGAGGGGTTCAAAAGGGTCAAGAAACATTAGTGGCCGGCCACCAACTTTTAGGGTCCTCCCATGTGTGTACATCACAAGTATGTGGTTCAAAGTTCAAGAAAGTGGCCCCAAGGTGTTCAACATTGGCCCGGAATGAGGGGTTCAAAAGGGTCAAGAAACATTAGTGGCCGGCCACCAATTTTTAGAGTCCTCCCATGTGTGTACATCACAAGTATGTGGTTCAAAGTTCAAGAAAGTGGCCCCAAGGTATTCAACATTAGCCCGGAAGTGTGAAAAACGGGCATCGGAGGGCGTCGGAGGATATATAACTGGTTGCTGCAACAATTACTGGCCTCCCACCCTTCTACGGCCTTCCCAGTGATAAAACAGAGGTACCTGCCAAAAATGAACGAAAACCGTTGCAAAACGAATGTTCGGGGGCCAAAACGCGCAGTTCGGGGTCCCGAAAATGGGCTGTTAAGCACCGAAAGTGGCATTCGGCCACGAAGTGGGTTTCTCAGACCCCAGTGTCCCTCAAAAGGGAGAAAATACGATGTATGCCGAAAATCAGAGCAAATGGAGATGGTTAAGCGGTCCCGAACCGGGGCACACGGCCAACGGTCCCGAAAAACCGGAAACCGGACTCCGAAATGGGCAAAATGGCCTACGGCCACCAAATGTAGCCCACGGCCACTGAGAGATGGTCTACGGGACCTCTCCCTTCCCTCAGGAAAAGAAACAAAGAAAACCGAGCCTGGTTCGCAAACCGAGGCAAAGCACAAAAGAGGGTTCGAAAGTCCGGAGGCAGGGCTCATGGCCGCAACTCTGAAACTTCTGAACGAGCACATTATGCAACATCACCAAGCGCTCAATCAGTGACGTCTGAGTCTTAAGGTCGGTCAAAAATGGGGTGTCTACAAATAGACAGTGCAAGTGTGATGGTGAATGTAAAAACATGAAGGGACAATGTGAGACACACAATATGCAATGTGGTGAATACACAATAATAAGATGATAGATGCACAACAGATGACTACACAAAATGATTTTTTTTTCAATTTTTTTCCCCCAATTGTTTTTGATTTTTTTCTGAACATTTCTTTTTTTAGTTTTTTTTTTGTTAAAAATTTCTTTTTGAAAATTTATATATATACCGTATATACATATACGGATACAAATAATATACAAAATACGTACTATGTATATACACATAGACAAAATATATACATACAAACTATATACATATACGAATACATACATATACGTATACACAAACATACACATACAAAATATATACAAAACATATATACATATATACACTCCACTATTTTTGTCTCTTTCTCTCTCTCTCTCTCTCTCTCTCTCTCTGCCTCGTTCGTCTTCGTCGAACACTATGTCTAGTGCGTGATTTCAATAATCACAATGAGCCTGACCGACAACAACTAGACCAGCCTCATTTGTCAAGGATTGCCTTGGTAATCCCTCTTCTCTTGGCCTCTTCTCCTGCTAGGTTCTTTTTAAATCGAGGCCTGCGAGAGAGTAGAGTAGAAAGCTGCAAACTTCCCCTACCATTACTCTGTCAATTCTCTCTTTAGCGGTATTACTTTCTTTTGATTTGGCCTCTTCTTTCTGTCCTGTCACTCTCTTCCCTGACCTTAACGATTCCCTAATCGAGAATGTTGAGGCCAACTCCTTTGATCCTCGACAAAGTGCCCCTGCCCTTGTCCCTGTTCCTGTTCTCAGCTTTTCTGCGCTGTCAATCGAGCAACTGATGGAAGCACAGTTCGATATCGATGCTAACCACTTCACATTGAAGTCCTGTGTGGAGACAGTGGTTGCGGTCTCCAATTCCTCCCATCGATTGTAGAACATGACAAGTGAAGTATACCGATTAAACGCCTAACTCTCCCTGCTCCAGAGTATGTATAAGGATGCTTGAGCAGAGATTAGCACACTGAAAAAGCCGAACAAAGAGCTGAAACGACATGCCACCCCTGTGGTCCAATTTGGAGTTCCTTCACATTCCCTATTTGATGGCCGACGGGGAGTAATTTTTTTCGGAAGCTCTACCAATGCCGAGGTAGAGTCTTCAAAAGCTTCCCCAGAGTGATACTGTGGCGAGGCGATAGAGTCGAGCAATGATGTTGTCTATGAATGAAGTCCCTCTTTGTCTTTTTTCTTTTTGCATTTTTTTTCTTTTGTTATTTTTTCTTTTACTTTTTCCTTTATGTTTTTGCTTAGGAAGAAGTGCCAATGCTTTAGATTTTCCTTGTTTTGTTTTTTTTTTTGTTTTTTGTTTTGTTTTGTTTTGTTTTTTTTTTTTGTAATGTTGATTAGGGCTTCACCCTAAAGTTTGATAAAATGAGTTTCGATTTTTCACATCATGGCGTGAATGGCACAACACTTGAGCATAAAAAATATTTTTGTTTCGAATCTGAATATGAGAATTATTGAATTGTAACAAACTTTGAATTGGACATCAAGCCCTTAACTGACCAAAAATCAAAGAATGACTCAATGAAAGAAAAACAAAGCAAAAATAATCCAAACACACCTATTTATACTTGTTAGAATGAAAGACACTCAAAACAAAACTCTAAAAGAGAAACCATTGAGCTTACACAAATTCTGCCATTTTATTTTATAGGTTTCACAAATTGGTCAGTCGACTAATTAATTGACCGGTTGGCTAATTTGTTGTCCAACCAACTGAAAAATTGACAGGTTGACTAATTCATTAACCAACCAGTTGAATGAACTGATGAATTGGCTGAAAAATTGACCGGTCAGCTAAACAAGTGGCCAATTGGATGAAACAACCAAGAAGTACCTGGAGTCAACTAACAACTTGGACGGTTGACTGAATTGTTAGCTGGCCGGTTGAAACATGAACATGAAACTCGAGAGTGCGGGGAGATGACATAATTTCTGACTCAACTATGCCCCTAGTTCATTGCTGTAACAACCCCGATCCATAATTAGCCGTTAATCCGTAATTAAGAATGCTAATTAATTTTTAGGAATGAGCTTATGTCTGAATTATGCATTGTATATGTGTTTTGCATTCCTATCTATTAGCCGTAGGAATATCTGTTCAGAATTCTGCTTTCTTCTGTTAATTGATGGCTTTATCGGCATCCAAACATGAAATTGACTACGTCAATGTGTTAATTTGAATTTTTAGAATTTTATGGTAAGTTTAATTAGATTTTGATTCGGAGTCAAATAATTAGAATAAATTAATTATTAAGTTGAGTTATCTTAACCCTAATCATAATTAATTAGCCTAAGCTAATCAAGCCCATATAAGGCCATTAAGACTTATCTAACAACATTCTAGACTTCATTCTTGAGATAAAAAAACATGTAGAGATAAAGAAGGAGAGAAAGAGAGAGAGAGAGAGAGAGAAGTTGAATTCAAAGCTAGGAGAAGAGGAATTTGGAAGAAAATTGGAGAATTGACTTGCTAGCTTAAGAATTAGCTACTACAGGTCCAATTGAAGAGTGTAGGTAAGGAATTTAACTCCTAAATCTTATATTTTATCCATTAGCATGTAGAATCAAGAGGAATTTGAGTCTATGAGTGTAAATTAAACTAGGAGTGAAGAATTTAGAACCAAGTCATGCATGCATGCATAATTCATCATGTTTTGAGTTTAATTTCCAAGAATTCTTACGTGCATGGGTCTAGATTTGCATAAGTTTGAGTATCCAACATGATTTTGTACTTAATATCTCATTTACTCTTGTTTTTAAAAAGTTTGAACTCAAAACATTGCATGCATGTATTTGATATAAAGTTTTGATTTGGTTTTGAAGAAATGGTTGAGCTTTGGACCTTGATTTTACAAAATGATCTTCAATTTAGGTTGTTATATGAGTTTCTATGTGTTTTCTCAAGTTTTGGCCCAAAAGAATGAGTTTTGGTACTTCGGATATGAGCTTTGAACCTTGAAGAGCAATCTGGAAATTCTAGAATTTGCAGGGTTCGCTCGAGCGTACTTTGCATGCTTCCAGTACTTTTGCAGTTAAGACAGTTGGCTCGAACGGCCAAAGTTTCCCTCGAGCAAACTCACCCTTTCAAGGCTCATGGTTCGAGCTACCAAAAGTTGGCTCGAGCATAAAATGAGAGTATCCAGTACTTTTGCAGGCTTTGCTCTTGAGTGACCAAAGTTTCGCTTGAGTGAACTACCCTGTTTTCAGAAATTTTGCAAAGTGTTTCAAAGTGCATAATTGCATCCTCATTTCATCTTAGGCATTCTTAAGCAATGATTTAGGCCATATTATTGAGGATATGAATTAGAAACACGCTAAGAAAGAAATGTAATAAGTTAAGTATATTTAGAGTTTGTGTTTCAATATGTATTTGTCACGTGTTTGTGTGTAGGTCATGAGCCATTATTCGACCGATCTATCTACATTGTCTATTCTGCTTCTGGAGCTATCTGTGAGTAACAATTTTGTAAAGATATGTTGACTATAAGTATTTTCTGAATGATATGATACAATATGTTTTCTGAAATGCTATTTTGTGAACCATGAATGATTGTTTAGCTTTCTGAAATGTAATCGTGACATGCTTAGCATCATGTGATATGTTATATGTTACCTGGTACTAGGGTATAAAGTGGGTTTCATTCATGGAACTAATTATGCATAATTAATTATATGATCTGCATATAGGTCTTTATGACCATCTCATGTGAATATGGGTCTTAATGACCATCTGCTCTGTATATGGGTCTTTATGACCAATCTGATCTATTAGCGCTAATAGATGTACCACGTATGACTGTTTATATGAATTTTTTTTTGATTTGAATTATGATTTCTAAATTTGTTATGAACATCATTCATAAAACCATTACTCTGTTGTTATTCACTGGGCTCTAGCTCATTATTTATATTATGAATATAGGTGATCAGGTGTGTAACAGGCTTGAGATTTCAAGTCTGAATCCGTTTGTGTCAGCCAACAAGTGCACCTCCTAAGGGGGTTCTAGAAGTCTTTTTGTGGTTAAGTTTTTGTGGATAATGTTGTGACCAACTTAATGAACAAGTTTTAAGTTTTATTTTATTTTCTTTTGTTTGGACAAGTTAAAGTTTCTTCTGTATGTAAGGCTGGCGTCATATTATATGTAAATATAAGTTTAAATTTTCTTTCTCATATAAGTCTGCACAGCTCTATAGACAATTATAGTTTGATATTTGCTTCTACTAGCCCTTAATTTGTTAATCTGTTCAGAGGCCTTCAGTAATCTTAGGATTATTGGTCGGTTGCGATGCTAAACCTATAGGAACGGGTTTGGGTCGTGACAGAGTGGTATTAGAGCACGAGTTCTGCCACACACACGAGTCCATGTGAGTTATAGGGTGTCTTAGAAAAGAATTAGGGACATTATATTAGCATGTATGAGTGTGTGTATAATTATATGACATATCTGAAACAATATAAAATGAAATGAAACTAAACACTATGATGTAAGGACTATTTGCCTATGTTTATTATTGTTATGTTTACCTATGGCAAATGGAAAAAAAAGAAGTGGTGATGTGACTGAATCCTTTGATGCCCGAATGGACCGAATGGAAAGAATGTTAGAAGCTTTAACTTAGTATGTGAGAAAACAACAGAGACAATAACTACCTCTTCCGCTTTCTCCGGTGCAAGTTGAGTCGGTAAACAATGACATCATTAGTCTAACTTAGAAGTTAAATAAGATGAAGCCACTGACTTTTCTAGGTGGTATTGAGCCACTAAAAGTTGAAACCTGGATGCTTGAAACTGAAAAATTGTTTGAAGTCTTTCCATATTTCGAAGTCCAGAAAGTTTTGTTGGCTACTTACACTTTGAAAGACGAAGCTTGACATTGGTGGATGTTGATACGAGACAGTAAAGGGGTTATGACTTGGAATCAGTTCAAAGAGATCGTTTATGAAAAATAGTTCCCTCAGTGCTTTCGGGATCGTAAAGTTTCAGAATTTGAATAGTTAAAACAAGGCAATATGCTAGTTGTTGAATATGAGGCCAAGTTTACAGAATTAGCCCGATTTGTCCCGCATATGGCTGACACGGACTACGAAAAGGCTAGAAAATTTGAAAGAGGCCGCAATCTAGATGCATTTGATTAAGTTAGTCTATTAAAACTAACCAAGCATGTGGATGTGCAGGATCGAGCCTTGATGTCTTAAGCCAATTTAGCAGACATGAAACAAACCAAAGCCCCAACAACCGAATGGAGAGGTAAAAGATCCAGGTTTAATTTTAGAAAGGGCTAGTCATTCTTAGAGAAGCAAAATACGGGATCTTCTAGTAGTTCAAGTCAGGGTAGTGGTACAGCACCTACTTGTTCAGAATGTGGAAGAAAACACAAAAATTCCTACTACCAATCAACAGGTGCTTGTTTTCACTGTGGCAAGACTGACCACATGATATAAGATTATCCGCTCATGTCCCAAAATTCCAACCATCCTGCTATAAGTTCAGCTGGATCTGCTTTTGTACCAAGAACAAATGTAAGAACTAATGCTAGAAAAGAAAATTTGAGGCAGGGTCGAGTTTTTGTACTTGTGCCTGGGGAAATCTAGAACACCGAATCCACGGTGTCAGGTATACTTCCTATTTGTGTTCAGAATGCCTATGTCTTAATAGATTTTGGATCTACGCACTCATTTGTGTCGTATGCTTTCTCCTAGCAATTGACTCGACCTCTGGAACCTATGAATTATTCGTTGTCTATATCTACACCATCTGGGGGGTTCTATGTTGTGTGCATATGTATATCCTGCATGTGATATTATGATTGGTGATGTGCTATTATATGTTAACTTGATGCCTGTAGCTATTGATAATTTTGATTGTAAATTGGGCATGGATTGGTTAACTAAATTCCATGCGACTATTGACTGTGTGAATAAATCTATTGTGTTTCAGCCACTAGGGTTACCTGAGTTTGTATTTTGTGGAAATGGTGTTATTCCACCCTCGTACTTGATTTCTTCTATGAAAGCCAATAAACTATTGAGAACAGGGTGTAGAGGTTATTTGTGTTATGTTTAGACTATGACTCCAGATAGTACTAATGTGATAAATATCCCAATAGTCACTGAATTCCCTGATGTTTTTCCTAATGAACTACCTGGAGACTTGACTGATAGGGAAATTGAGTTCACTACTAAAGTAGTACCTGGAACACAACCAATTTCTAAAACCCCATACAGAATGTCAATAATTGAACTGAAAGAGTTGAAAATTCAGCTGCAAGAACTATTAGACAAGAAGTTTATCTAACAAAGTACTTCACCCTGGGGTGCTCCAATTTTATTTGTTAAAAGAAAAGACGGATCCTTGAGGTTATGTATAGACTACAGGGAATTAAATAAAGTGACCTTGAAAAATAAATACCACTGCCCCAAATAAAAGATTTGTTTGACCTACTTCAGGGAGTCCAAGTATTTTCTAAGATTAACTTTAGATCCAGGTATCATCAATTAAAAGTCAAAGATGGACATAGAGAAAACTGCATTCCGAAGTAGATATGGGCACTATGAGTTTTTAGTAATGCCATTTGGGGTGACAAATGCGCCAGCTACCTTTATCAACTTAATGAATAGAGTTTTCAAACCATATCTTGATGAATTTGTTGTAGTGTTTATTAACGATATTCTAATTTACTCCAAAAACAGGGATGAACATGAAAATCATCTAAGAATTATGTTACAGACATTAAGAGAGAAGAAATTGTATGCAAAACTATCCAAATGTGAATTTTGGCTTGACAGTGTGACTTTTCTGGGGCATGTGATCAACAAAGATGGCATATCTGTTGACAAGCAAAAAATTGAGGCCATTGTGAATTGGCCAAGACTGATTACAGTGACAGAAATTCAAAGTTTTCTAGGACTTACCGCTTATTACAGGAGATTTGTGAAAGACTTCTCCAAACTTGCTTTGCCACTCACTCAGTTGACACAAAAGGGTGTGCCATTTGACTGGAATGATCAAAGGGAATCAATTTTTCAAGAGTTAAAGACCAGATTAGTGACTGCATTAATTCTGATTTTGCCTTCTGGTATTGACGGATTCCAAATTTACAGTGATGCTTCATACAAAATCTTAGGGCGTGTTAATAGAAAATGGTAAGGTAATTGCGTATGCTTCTCGACAACTTCGACCTCATGAGAAAAATTATCCAACCCATGACCTTGAACTTGCAGCTGTGGTGTTTGCTCTGAAAATCTGGCGACATTATTTGAATGGAGCAACTTGTGAAGTATACACCGACTATAAAAGCTTGAAATATTTCTTCACTCAGAAAGAACTGAACATGAGATAGAGAAGATGGTTGGAACTAATTAAAGACTATGACTTGCAAATTTTGTACCATCTAGGAAAGGCAAATACTGTAGCTGATGCTTTGAGCAGAAAATCTATGGGAAATTTGGCATGTTTGCTCACCGAACAAAAAGAATTGTTGTGTGACTTAGAAAGAAATGAAATTGAAATTATTTTGCGTGAACAAGGTGGGACTCTAGCTGCCATTTTTGCCTAGTCAGCAATTATTGAGAAAGTTAATGAAAAACAGCTAGAAGATGAGTTTCTAACAAAGATTGTTGAAGGAATTAATGCGAAACCGAGATCGAGATTTATGTTTGAAAATAATATATTGAAATTTTAGGGTAGACTTTGTTTACCGGATTGTTTAGAACTGAGAAAGCTTATTATGACAGAAGCCAACAGTTCTAAATTTGTTATGCATCCGAGAAACACAAAAATGTACCATGACCTGAAACAGAATTTATGGTGGCCTAGAATGAAGAAATGTATTGTCGATTTTGTAGCCAAATGTTTGCATTGCTAACATGTAAAAGCCGAATATCAACAACCCACTAGATTGCTTTAGCTGCTTCTAATATCAGAATGGAAATGGGAGCATATCACGATAGACTTTATTGTCGATCTACTTCGCTCTTTTAGGGGTATGCACTCTATCTGGATTATAGTTGATCATTTGACTAAGTCTGCTCACTTTTTACCGGTCAAAACTTTTTATAATGCAGATAAATTGGCTAATATCTATATTGAGGAGATTGTGAGACTGCATGGAGTGCCAATATCTATTATGTCTAATAGAGATTCCAAGTTTACTTTGTGATTCTGACAAAGTTTGCAACAAGCTTTGGGAACTAAATTGAGACTCAGCGATGCTTATCATCCTCAAACAGATGGCCAATTAGAAAGAACCATACAAACATTAGAAGACATGTTGAGAATGTGCGTTATGGATTTCCAAGGAAATTGGGAAACTTATCTGCCTTTGGCCGAGTTTGTATACAACAATAGTTATCATACGAGTATTGGCATGGCTCCTTATGAAGCTCTGTATGGAAGAAAATGATGATCACCAATTTATTGGACCGAAGTAAGAGATAGACCGTTGTTGGGACCTGAACTTGTGCAAGAGACAACTGAGAAAGTAAAGTTGATTTAGCAACTGTTAAAAACCGCACAAAGTCGTTAGAAAAGTTATGCGAATGTTCGAAGAAGAGACCAAGAATATGAAGTAGGCGATCATGCGTTTATCAAGGTGACTCCAATGAAAGGGCAAACTCGATTTGGAGCAAAATGCAAGTTAGTACCGCAGTATGTTGGGCTGTATGAAATTATAAAAAAGATCAATCCAGTGACGTATCAAGTGGCCTTACTCTAGTTATGGAACATATGCATAATGCCTTCTACATCTCAATGCTAAGGGATTATTGAGAGATCCGTTACATGTCATTGAATCAACTCATGTGCTATTGAAGGATGACTTTACTTATGAAGAATAACCAATCCAAATTGTTAATCGCCGAATCAAAAGATTGAGAAACAAAGAAATCCCATTGGTGAAAGTTGATTGGCAATAACATGGAGGGACATATGCAACTTGGGAAACTGAAGAAGACATGATGAAAAGATATCCGGAACTATTTCCATTGGATCCTATGTTCTTTCGAAATGAAGATAATTTGTCGTTTGGAGGACCAAACTCTTTAATGGGGGAAGATTGTAACAACCCTGATCCATAATTAGTCGTTAATCCGTAATTAAGAATGCTAATTAAGTTTTAGGAATGATCTTATGTGTTAATTGTGCATTGTATATGTGTTTTGCATTCTTGTCTGTTAGCTGTAGAAATATCAGTTCAGAATTCTACTTTGTTCTGTTAATTAAAGGCCTTATCGGCATCCGAACATGAAATTGACTATGTTAATGTGTTAATTTTAAGTTTTAGAATTTTATGATAAGTTTAATTAGATTTTGATTTGGAGTCAAATAATTAGAAGAAATTAATTATTAAGTTGAGTTATCTTAACCCTAATCACAATTAATTAGCCTAAGCTAATCAAGCCCATATAAGGCCACTAAGACTCATCCAACAACATTTTAGACTTCATTCTTGAGATAAAAAACGTGTAGAGATAGAGAAGGAGAGAGAGAGAGAGAGAAGTTGAATTCAAAGCTAGGAGAAGAGGAATTTGGAAGAAAATTGGAGAATTGACTTGCTAGCTCAAGAATTAGCTACTAAGGGTCCAATTGAAGAGTGTAGGTAAGGAATTCAACTCCTAAATCTTATGTTTCATCCATTAGCATGTAGAATCAAGAGAAATTTGAGTCTACGAGTGTAAATTAAACTAGGAGTGAAGAATTTAGAACCAAGTCATGCATGCATGCATAATTTATCATGTATTAAGTTTAATTTCCAAGAATTCTTACATGCATGGGCCTAGACTTGCATAAGTGTGAGTATCCAACATGATTTTGTACTTAACATCTCATTTACTCTTTCTTTTAAAAGTTTGAACTCAAAACATTGCATGCATGTATTTGATATAAAGTTTTGATTTGGTTTTGAAGAAATGGTTGAGCTTTGGACCTTGATTTTACAAAATGATCTTCAATTCATGTTTTTATATGAGTTTCTATGTGTTCTCTCAAGCCTTGGCCGAAAAGAATGAGTTTTGGTACTTTGGAATTGAGTTTTGAACCTTGAAGAACAATATAAAAATTCCAGAATTCACAAGGTTCGCTCGAGCGATGGAACCTTCACTCGAGCGTACTTTGCATACTCCTAGTACTTTTACAGTCAAGGTAGTTGGCTCGAGTGACTAAAGCTTCGCTTGAGCAAACTCACCCTTTCAAGGCTCATAGCTTGAGTGATCAAAAGTTGGTTCGAACGTAAAATGAGAGCATCCAGCACTTTTCTAGACTTTGCAGACTTCTTGAGCGACCAAATGCCCTGTTTTCATAATTACATCCTCATTTTATCTTAGGCATTCTTAAGCCATGGTTTAGGCCATATTATTAAGGATATGAATTAGAAACACACTAAGAAAGAAATGTTATAAGTTAAGTGTATTCGCAGTGTGTGTTTCAATATGTATTTGTTATGTGTTTGTGTGTAGGTCACGTACTATTATCTGACCGATCTGTCTACGTTGACTGTTCTGCTTCTGGAGCTATCTGCGAGTAACAATTTTGTAAAGATATGTTGACTATAAGTATTTTATGAATTATATGATACGATCTATTTTCTAAAATGCTATTTTGTGAATCATGAATGATTGTCCAGTTTTCTGAAATGTAATCATGGCATCCTTAGCATCATGTGATATGTTATATGTTACTTGGTACCAGGGTTTCAAGTGGGTTCCATTCATGGAACTGATTATGCATAATCAACTATATGATCTGCATGTGGGTCTTTATGACCATCTCATGTGAATATGGATCTTAATGACCATCTACTCCGTATATGGGTCTTTATGACCAATCTGATCTGTTAGCACTAATGGATGTACCACATATGACTGTTTACAAGTCTGAATATGTATATGAATCTGTTTCTGATTTGAATTCTGATTTTTGAATATGTTGTAGACATCATTAATAAAACCTTTACTCTGTTGTTATTCATTAGGCTTTAGCTCATTATTTATATTATGAATGTAGGCGATCAGGTGTGTGACCAGGCTTGAGATTTCCAGTTTGGATCCGTTTGTGTCAACCAACCTGTGCGTCTCCTGAGGAGGTTCTGGAAGTCATTTTGTGGTCAAGCTTTTATGGACAATGTTGTGACCAAGTTAATGAACAAGTTTTAAGTTTTATTTTCTTTTATTTTATTTGGATAAGTTTATGTTTCTTCTGTATATAAGGCTGACGTCATATTATATGTAAATATAAGTTAAATTTTCTTTCTCATATAAGTCTGCACAGCTCTATGGACAATTATATTTTGATATTTGCTTCCGCTAGCCTTTTAATTTATTAATCTGTTCAGAGGCCTTCGGTAATCTTAGGATTACTGGCCTGTTGCAATGCTAAACCTATAGGGACGGGTTTGGGTTGTGACAATTGGTTTGACCTTTTTTTTTTTTTTTGCTAAATTTTTTTTGACCAACATAAGAGTTAGATTAGTATATTTGTTCCACTCTTTGTTTTGAAATCACTTAAGTCAAGTTATGAGCACTGAAAATGTTTTTTTTTTTTTTTAGGTCCAAGAAATGGTCTGGTTTTGGAAAATATGGAATAGTTTTTGAAAAAAATCAATCAACTTGATTAAAAATCCTCAAAATCTATTTTCGTAAATGGCCACTACCCGACCAACATGGAATCAACACTTGAGATGCACAAACTCAAATTAGATAAACTGAGCTTGATTTGTCTTGCAGCTAAAAAGAAGAGATAGGACAATCGAATCTAAATAAAGATAACTCAATTAAACATAGACAAGACAACCGAGTCAATTAAAAATATACCAATAAAAAATGGACGAGATGAGTGAGTTGAAAATGGTTGGGGCTGAACTTCAAGATAAAGCTGCCTACGTATCCCAAAGATAGGAATTAGGCCTTACGTAGTTCCAGGATAAGGCTTACTCGGGTATTAATACTCTCATTTTGTGCTATAACTTTTTTCAAAGCTGCCCATTTTGGGTTTTCAACCTTGCGAGCTTTTCTTCATTTTTTTTTTTCATTTTTTCATTTTCTATTTTTTTATTTTTCTCATTTTTTTTTCGCTCTAACTTTTGCCTGGGTCACCTTTTTGGGTTTTCGGCCCCGCAAGCCTCTCAAGGATAGTACCTTTGTAGCTTGTCTGTATTGATTGGTTGTGAGAACTCTAGGCCATCTAAATCCGTGGGAATAACTGTTTCTCCTAATCAGATAGACTTCATGATGTAGGGACCCATGTGTGTGAATTTGCCCTTAAGGTCATGGATAGGAACTCAATTATCCTTTAGCACTAAATATTCTTCTCTCAAATTCTGAGATTTGACTTTATTGCCAGTCTCCATTTGAGAAACGATCCAGTTTTGAATCTTCGATCACATCCGAGCTTTTTGCCCCTAGTTCAAGGGTTACTTCCAATCCAACTATGCAAGCCTTTTTTGATCACATCTGACCTTATTGTCATTAGTTCAAGGGCTACTCCTAATCTGGCTATGCAAGCCTCACACTTTGGTTGATTATTGAGCATTTTGAATCAAGGTTTAAAAAATAGGGGGGCCGAGCCTTAGTTCGAGAGGGATCCCATGTTATACAATCTCAAGATCAATTCTAGGCATGTCTTCGTAGGACCACACAAAAATATTTTTTTGAAATCTTTTAATAAAGCAACTAGTTGCTCGTCCTATGAAGACAACGCAGAACCAATCTAGATCGAGCTAGGATCCTTCTCAATACCCATATTAACAAAAATGATCTTATCCATCAAGGGTTTAACACATCTCTCTTCCTCTCAATCAGTTAAAATTTTCAAATCCCGAAGAATTCCTTCTTCTTAGTTTTTGTCAAAGTTTTTGGAAATTTTTTTGAAAATTTTGGTTAATGCAATGATTTAAAGGTACAGAAGTAGGTGAAAATTACTACATTTTTCATTCAGAACTTCTAGCTCAATGGCTGAAACATAATCGAAAGCAAAGAAAAGATAGACATAGAAAGGACAGTGATGTTCAGGTTATCATCCCCAATATCACCGGACTCTGACTCAACATCAAATTCAGAAAGTAAAATGAACTCATTCTCAAATTGCTAATATCAGTGCATTCCATCCACCACGTTTGGAATGAAATGTGTGCAATCAGTAGGTGGTCAATCCCTCGATCACAAAAATGATATCCACCGAATTTACTAGTCTCACGTTAGTTTCAAGATTTATCACAAATTTAGCCAGTGTCAGACCCATAACTTTTTCAATGTTTCTTTGCTTCTTGATCAATCCATGGCTCAAGAAAACCATTACAAGGGAAGTGCATAGTCGTGAGAATATCTGCCATGATGCCCAATTCTGGCTCCAAATCATCTGCCACCACGGGGTGTTGGGGTTTTGGTTGGACTAGAGGTGCATATATCATGAATAAACCAACGCTTTCTGGAATAAGCACCTCAAGCTTGGGTAGATGGGGAGATGTGATATATATACTAGGGTTGAAGGTGGGTGGCAATGTATAGATGAGGCTGAGATGTGAAGATGGTAAGACTTGGTCATGGGATGGCAATGGGTTAGAGGTGGCATTGGGCTTTTGAGGTGGAGCTATTGTTTTGTTGTCAATGAGATCTTGAATCTCATGATGAAGGCAATAGCAATGATCAGTGTCATGTCTGGGCTGCTGGTGGAAGGCACAGTGTTTGGCAGTGTCATGTTTGGTTGGTAATGGATCGGTAAGTGGTCGATGGTCAAGAGGTTTGAGATATTCTCTTTTTATCAATATCCTTATGGCTTTGGTAAGGGAAATATAGAGAGGCGTCAATGCTTTGGTTGAGGTTCAGGCTGGGTTGGTGGAGGGATTGCTATTCTGACAGTGGTGATAATGTTGATTTCTGAGGATATAAAATTGGTAGTGTTACTACAGGGAGTAGCATTGGAACTGTGAATGAATATCTTTCTCATGGGCTCATTTCCTTCCGTATTGATCCTTTGTCTGATAGCATCCTCAATTTGAATCCCAATCTCATAGAGGTCCTTGAAGCTGAAGAGTGAGAGAACCATAATTTTTTGCGTAATCTTCCATATAGATTTTTGACCACCATATGGACTTGTTCTTTTTCCAAAGGTCGACTTGTCATCATGGCCAATTTCACTCTTCATCTGGTGATGAAGGCCACAAAACTCTCATTAGGCTTTTATCGGGTTGCCTTCATGTCCGAGTGGTTACCTCAATCTGGGTGTTGTAAGAATATTGGGTGATGAAAGCCTTTGCCAACACCTCCCAACTCTTTTTTACTGAGTCTTCTAATTTAGCATTCTAGATGGCAGCTACACCAGATAAAGTTCTCTTAAACAAGGAAAGTTTTTGAGGCCGAGTTAAGCCCACGAGTTTTAAAACATCTGAGAAAAGGCAAATGTGGACCATAAGATCACTAGCTCCATCAAATCTATCCATGTGTGGCATTTTGAACTACTCAGGCAACCTCACAATTGTTTCAATAAGCCTATCCTTGATGTTTGGAATGAAGTTGATCCTTTGTGATTTTCTGAACATTTTCTCTAACTTGGCTAATTTTAGCACAGTCGGGTCCACTCCACCGATATCTGTGGAGAACAGTCCTCCCATTGGTTGTGTGAGAACCCTCAAGTTTTCTTGCAAGTTGGGCTTAGCAAGTTCCGCAGCTAGCGAAGGTGGTTCTAGAATCAGATGAACCACTCGAGGTGGATGAGATGTTGATACCCAAAACAAGGCGTTGCAATTTGCAAGAGCCTCCTTGTTGGCGGCAACCTTGTTGGTAATAGCATTCGTGCTTCATTGAAGGACCAAAAGCATGTTTGCTATATGTACCAGAAATTGGTTTGTTACTATTGGAGGTGGGTTCGTCACTATTGGAAGTGGGTCCATCATTATTGATGGTTGGTCCATCACCACTGAAGGTGGATCCATCATAGATCTTAGAAATTTCGATTGGTGAGGTTCTGACAATGAGGTTTTAACCTTTCTCCTTGTAACTGGAAGTAGATAAACTAACACTGGCTATCCTTGAACTATATTTGCGGTTCTACTAAGTCTACTAATGCGAGTCCACAAAACTTGGGGGATATTAGACTGTTCTGAAGCTATAGTGCTATGACTACCTAGCAAAAAAAAAAAAAAAATGGAACTTCCAATCAGAATTTCAACAGCATTTCGGGTCAACTGATCATTATGCACACTAACACTGCAACATATAAGAGTCTTAGAGACCAAATGTTTTGGTTTCTAAAAGTGAAAATTTTGTTGTAAAAGATATTTAAGGACCAATATCCACCGTCGCAAGGATAGTAGCTAAAAAGTTGTCCAGAAAAGTAAAAAACAAGGCTTTTAGCGACAAAATTTTAAAAATGTCACTAATAAATAGACTTTTAGGAACAAAATAATTTGGTCTTAAAATGGTTTATTTTTTTAGACAAAAAATTTGGTCCTAAAAGGATAATAATTCATCACTAATGTCCAATTTTTGTTGCTAAAAATATAATAAAGACATTTTTCGCAACAAAATTATTTGGTCCCTAAAAAATAATTTTATCCCTAAATTTTGGTTTCTAAAACCTTAATTTTTTGTAATGTGAACTCAACCCCTTAAAATGATATGCCTGACTTAATGATCATATTAGAAAACCCAGATCCCAAACATTGTACATAGTAAGAAAGAGAATAAACACCCGTATAGAGGGTACCGTTAGCTTGTCTTAGCTTTGACATGATCTAAGGTTTCATTATTCACATAAGTGGCACCACACATCCTAGCACGGGGAAGCATCATCTCCTAAATTGGAAGTTGCTAGAGTTTACTATATGCACTAGGTCAAAAAGGGTACCTCAGCAAGACACCGATATGCCTACTCAATTTGGAGGATAAAGCGGTATGTGGTGATCTCGATTCCAAGGCTTGTGCTTCCACCATATTAGATCCTATGCTCATCTATCCACCAAAAGCCAAATAACCATCCAGGATAACAGGTGATGAGCACGGGACTTAGGCGCACCAATGCATGCAATGCAATGAACATATAATTGAAAATAAAAGACATATCATGGAGTTCGAGTCAAGGTTTCTTATAACCCCAACAGAGTTTCCAGAAACTGTAATAGCGCCCAGGGGGTACCCACACTCGTTAACAGTTCGGACCCTCAATTTCTTCAATCTAGTCTCACAAACGTAGATGAAAGCCCATATTTGGCAACTTCATTGAAAATCCATTTTATTGCAAAATTTTGCCAGAAATGAATTGTGCCATCAAATCTCAGAGTCGCCCCATGACTCGTGCCAAGGCCACTGTTTGTCGTAACTAAAGATGCTTGGCTCAGAACCTTAGGTATGAAAGGGAGAAGGTCATTAATTGAGCACCCCCGCTCACCCAATCAAAAGATTGGCCTCTACTAAGCCATGATAAGAATTTTATTGACTTCATATGTTTATATTCTAGTTATTTAATAAATCCTAAATTTACAACGTGAAACAAATAAATATAGACTATGTCGTTCAGTTTGGAACAGCTTGATTTCATTATTTGAAAATGTTTTGAATAATGTAATCATGAAAATCAATTTTATTCCAAATTAAATAACACAACCTTCACCCACTGGCATGCATAGAGTTATATCAAATAAGCACATAGCCGTATGGTAGGATGCTAAACATAGGAAAAAAACACACACACACACACACACACACACACACACACACAAGCGGGATGCTAAAGCACAAAAACTTACATATTTACTAACGTCCCGCAAACAATTACAAAACAAAGTTAGTAAAATCATGCAGGATCATAATGGAATTCACTCATAAAATGCAACTAAATATCCGGTTTCTAAAATATATGACATGTGAAACATCTCAAAAATGAGGTAGCATACAAAATCACATAACGATCAATTAAATCCACAAATGCAATTTAGCCTGATCTTAAGGCATAAAGAATGGATGCAAAGCATGGATATGATGACAATCATGATATACTACATATGTGCATATAGGGAAAGCAAATAAAAGAATAGGATAGAAAAAAAGTTAGAATGGAGAATTATTACATCGCTTTGAATATTACAAATCTGAATAGGGGGAGAGGAATAAAATATTACAACAAAATTAAATCCTCACAATCTCTCTAATTAAAACAAAAACAAAACAAACATAGAAGCTTCAGGGGTCCTCGGAGACCGTCAGAGACTTTTCTGCTTGACGTCTGGGAGACTACTGGGTTCGGTCCATGAAAAACCGGCTAGCTAGCCAAAAAGTTGGCTGGTCGACCAAAAGGGTGGCCGACCAACCATTTAGGCCAGGCCGAAAACTCTATTTTGTTCAAACACCAAAAAAAACAAATGAAAAATATGCAAGTGACTCAACTAACCACTTCTAGTTAGCTTACAACATGTTTATAATATGAAATTAAAGCAAGAAAAACAATAGAAGAAATAAAATGCAAGAAATACAAGAAAATGGAAAGTGTGCAAAATTTACCTTCCAAGGAAGGATTTGATTTCTAAACTTCCTTTTGATCACCCTTAAGTTTAGGAAGTGTGTTCTCAATTCTCAGTTTGAAAATTCAAAATTCTTATTGGAATTGTGATTTTGGGTTGTCTAACAGTGTGTGTGGGGGAGGAGGGGGGGAGTTATATAACTCTCTATTTTTCTTTCTTTTGACAACATATAGACACCCATTTTGATCACATTTAAGTCTTGGGCGCTTCATTCTGAACACTTGATGATGAACTGTTATACTGTATAATCTGTTGAATCTTCAGCAAAAGAATTCAGTTTTGAGCTTCGAACCCAAACCTTGCATCCCATTTTTGACCAAAATGATTTAGACCCTTAAAAAAAACCTCTTTTCAAAATAGGACCCGGCCATGGGTATTTGGGCCCGGCTGGCTCTCAGTAGCAATAAGACTAAATTTGGACTAGCAAGCTACTTTTTTGGGCCGGCCGTACAATTGATTGGCTAGCCGGCTATGTTTAGCGTAGAAGATATTTTGCAACAACCAATTGCTCCCATGCACGCGATTTGGTCAGCTGCTCTCCTTTGAAGATATTTATGTTGAAAGGCAGTGAAAACTCTATAAAAAAACCACATTCCCTCTGAATTTAGGGTTCGAACAATTCCCAAAGGCTTAGACAATTGCCCAAAGCTTGTCTACCCTCTTGAAATATAGATACACCATAGATACACCATTAAAGCTTGAACTTGAAGCTTTTTTCTGAGGTTTTGAGCATAATTTCAGATACTTGACAGTGTTTGGATTGGAGTTTGTGAACCAAGAAACCCTTCCTCTTCTCTAGAGGTTGATTCTTCAACTCTTTCCATTTCCTTTCCTTTTAAGCTTCTTGTTCTTCATTTCAATATTGTTTCTCAAAATATTTTGGGCTTGAAAACATGATTTGAACCTTGTTGAAGGTGGAAGGGTTAGCCACCCTTCTATAGGCTTATTCTCTAGTGTTGCTCTCTTGTTGTTCTTCATGTTTTTGCTTCTTTTCTTTCATTTTTAGTACTATTTTAGGTAGATTTTGATTAAATATGAACTGTATATATGTGTTTAAAACTTATATAGATAGTTTGATTCTTGTCTCATATCTTTTTTCTTGGAAGATATTGCAAAGCTCTCTTCTAGTTCTTTCTTTGTAGCATGGAAATGGATGTTTCATCCATGTTCCATGAGTAGGAAGACGAGCTTGCACTCATTTCTCCATAGCTTTCATTTCTTTCTTTTACTTAGTTTAGTTTAGTTTTTGCTTCAAAGCTATGTGAGAGATCTTTCATTAAGGCCATTAGAGACTCTCTTCTAGTTCCTTTGAAGCATGGAAATGGAGGTTCCAATCTATCTTCCATGAGTAGGAAGAAGAGTCTGTTTGGTTTTCTTAATGATGGAACCTCTCATGTATGAGCTTTGCCTCTAAGAATAGCTCATTCTAAACCTTTCTCTCTAAGCTTGAGTATTCACTTGCTATTGTTTTCTATGAGATTCAGTGGGTTTTGGCCATATCTTTGATTGTATCTTTCATAATTAGTTTTAGTAGGCTTTGTATCCATTAATTGCCATTTTGTTGCTTCACTAATCATCATTTAAATACCCTTGGAATGTTTGATGATTTGTGAAGCAAACCTACTCTCTCATTTTGTCTTGCTCTGTTCCAGTTCTATTGCAGTAGGACCTTCTCTAGAATTAGTAATCGGCTGGCCAGTCTCTTGTACGGCCGATCACAATCTTGTACAGCATTGGTGGTTTTTTTCAGCAAAACAAAACAGGTTTTTTGGGCCGAACTGAGGCATGACCGTGTTTTATTAGATTTGGCCGAGCCTCAGAATGTACACACAGAGGACTGTTGTTGGCAAAATAGAGTAGATCTTGAGGCCAAAACATAATTATTTTTATACTGTAAATAGAGCAGCTTCTGGCAGCAAACAGAGAGGTTTCTGGAGGATGTTCTCGCTTGTGCACATAGGACTCTGCGCCTCTCATTCAAGTCCTTTAGATTAGTAGCTTTGAGATTCATATTTTGTAATAATTAGTTAATAAGTAATTAATTAGTTCATTCATTTGTGTTTGTAATAATTAGTTAATTAGGACATTCATTTAGACCCTCTTGTATAAGGGCAAATTTGTAATATTTTAATGTCTTCCAACCCCCATTTCTTTCTCCCTTTTATTTACATGCTTACCATGGCTGTATATAGCATCATATTTTCTTTTATCATTACCATGCGTTTCATCCATTTTTGCATGCATTAAGGTTTGGTTCATTATTTTTGAATATCATTGTCGTTTCCCACTTGTTTGAATATTTGCGTTGTGTCACGCCCCCAAACCGCCCCCTAGTAGTTTGGTGCCGTGATGGCCAGTAATCCGAGATTACCGAAGGCCGACTTACAAGAATCACACACAATCAGAGTATAAAATATGGGGCTTACAAGTGCGGAAGCAATACATATACATACAGAATCTAAATAGTCCATGAGAGCAGTGCATAAGTCCACCGAAATGACATACATCTTTATAAAGTCTTACAACTTAAATACAATAAGGAAATGAGATACAAAACACATCTTGACCAAAAGGCTTCTCAAGCCGACATATACAAGTACAAATGTAAAATAAGCCAAGAAGCATGATCTTCAAGATGGTGCAAAAATGCTAATCCAAAACATGTCGGCAAAGCACCCAAAACACATCGGCAATCGCGTCTAGGCCTCAATGCCTTCTTGTTCATCACCTACATATATATAGAGAGGGTGAGCTTGGATACTCAGTGAATGATATTAGAAATAAAGGTTTTTGCATGATTGATATCCAAGATTTCTTTCAAAACAATACATAGCATACTTTACAATCAAGAGGGAAATCAAGTTCATTGCCGGCCTTTCAAGTTCTTTGGATGTTATTACATCTACTTAATACAAGAGAGTGATGACATTCCCAAGAACAAGAGTGCAGTTGCATTATAGTCCCCTGCAGCTAAGGACTTTCAAGACAAGAGTGCAGTTGCATTATAGTCCCCTGCAGCTAAGGACTTTCAAGACAAGAGTGCAGTTGCATTATAGTCCCCTGCAACTAAGGACTTTCAAGACAAGAGTGCAGTTGCATTATAGTCCCCTGCAACTAAGGACTTTCAAGAAATGTCATCAAAACAAGATAGTGTTTAATATACAAGTAGGGATAGTCATTCATGCTAGATCAAGCACTTTTCAAAACAAGGCAAAACGAGATTTTATGAAAGCAAGTGTAACATAGCTTTATTAAAAATACCACTCACATAGTTTCTTCACACGTCGGGGTTGAGACAAGCCCAAGTCCTACAAACACAGGGCAAAGCCTATTGAATGCACTTTCAAACAAGTCTCTCATGTATGCAAATGATCTCGGAAAAGCATGCTGGGCACTAACCAGGTCTAGGCCGAGGTTCCACACCTCCTCGCCGAGGTGTGTCCCCGAGGGCCACATGCAAGGAAAAGAGGTCGGGAAACTCTGGGTTTCCCTCTGCTGATGAACATGAAGAACATGAGTGTGAAAACATGAAAAATACGAATGTTTGATCATAATCTGTCATCACAAATCTGGGATTTTCGTGCTATGAGTTTGAAAGCATGGACCTGGGTACCCGTACTTGGAATCCTTGCGGAAATAAACACAAAAACATGATTCTTTATGCAAGCTTTCGGATCAAAACAAGACTTTTTTGAAGAACACATGAATGTCATTTTCTCTTTCTAAAATCGAACTTCAAAGCGATGCATGGCTTACAAATCATATTCGATCATGCAATGCAACAACATGAATATAGAGAACATCGTGAGCAGATCAAGAATCTAACCTTAGAACACGGATCCAACGGTTCGATTTCTAGGAATCAAGCTTGAAGATCTACTTCCTCACTCTAAACTCTTTCTTCCTCCTAGAGCTTCTCTCTCTACAAGGCAAGTTTATGATGCTAAATGATAGTTTTCTATACCCGGTTCTGGGGTTAACCCTCTGCTGAGACACGTGGCGGCGACTGGTTGGGTTCATCCTGAAAAGGTGGCTGACAGGCTAGACAAAGCATGGTGGAAGGGTGTTCAACAAGCAAAGCGGTATGGGCTCTCTGACAGGCTATGACATCGGCTAGCAACAAGGCGTATCTAACAAGCTACACGGAATGGCACTCCGGCAAGGGGTGACATCGGCCAACAAAAGGGCCTCGGCAACTAAGGTGACAATGACCTTGGCTAGGAGGGACAACACTTGACTAAGCTGTGCCACATCTTGGCCTAGATGCGCCACACCTCGGCCTAGGTCGTACCACTCCAGGACGAGATCGCTTGGGTACAGGGTATCATCTCGGCTAATGTGGTCAAGGCAAGGGCGGAGGTCGACAGGGGTTTCAAGATACTAATATTAGACTAAGGATGACCTCGGCATTGGAATAACATCGGCTAGCATAACTCAAGCAAGGCGTAACCTAAGTTTCACATTAAGGGAGGAACAAGACAAGCATACTACACTTAGACAAACCACAAGGCTTCAAAACAAGACATGGATCACATAAGCTCAAACGAAACAAATCACAACATACACATGCAAGCTAAACAAGTCATAATCATACCGATGCTCGTGAACATGATGAGGACATAAAATGTGGGTTCCTACAGTCTACCCTCCTTAAAGAAGTTTGGTCCCCAAACTTAAGTTACCTTGTCCTACGAATAACTCCGGGTAACGGATTTTCATCTCCTCTTCCTTTTCCCATGTGGCCTCCTCGCCATAATGCTTTTCCCATTCGATTTTCACCATTGATATCGACTTGTTTCTCAGCTGTCTCACTTGTCTGTCGATGATTCTCATCGGCTTCTCTTCGTAGCCCAAGTCTTCATTAACTACAACTCCGGAGTAATCTATTACATGCAGTGGGTCTCGGATGTATTTTCTCAGCATTGAAGCATGGAACACGCTGTGGACTTGGCTCAAATCCGGCGGCAAAGCGAGTCTGTAAGCAACGGTGTTAACTTTCTCAAGAATTTCGAACGGCCCAATATATCGGGGTGCGAGTTTACCCTTCTTCCCAAATCTCGAAACTCCCGTCATTGGCGAGACCTTCAAAAATACATGATCCCCAATTTCAAATTCTAACTCCCTCCTTCTTTGGTCGGCATAACACTTCTGTCGACTCTGTGCAGTTTTAATCCTCTGCTGAATGAGTTTGATCTTTTCAGTTGTCAGCTGAACCAACTCAGGGCCAATTAGAGCTTTGTCTCCTACTTCAGTCCAACATATCGGTGATCTGCACTCCCTTCCATACAAAGCTTCATACGGCGCCATGCCTATGCTGGCTTGATAACTGTTGTTGTATGCGAACTCTACTAATGGCAAATGCGATTCCCAACTTCCCTGGAAATCCAACACGCACAGTCTGAGCATGTCTTCGAGGGTCTGAATCGTTCTTTCTGTCTGTCCGTCGGTCTGGGGGTGAAAGGCTGTGCTAAATCTCAACTCTGTTCCCAAGGCTCCTTGTAGACTCTGCCAAAATCTAGAAACGAACTTCGGGTCTCGGTCTGACACAATGGACATCGGCACACCATGAAGCCTAACGATCTCATTCATGTACAATTCGGCAAGTCGGTTGGCATTGAATGTAGTCTTGACCGGTAAAAAGTGAGCTGACTTGGTAAACCTGTCGACTATAACCCAAATGGAATCCATACCTCTTTGCGTCCTCGGTAAACCCACTACGAAATCCATGGAGATGTGCTCCCATTTCCACTCAGGAATTGACAAGGGTTGAAGAAGTCCTGCCGGTCTCTAGTGTTCTGCCTTCACTTGCTGACAACACAGACACTGAAATACAAACTCGGCTATCTCTCTTTTCATGTTTGGCCACCAAAAGGTCCGCTTTACGTCCTGATACATCTTGGTGCTCCCTGGATGGATGGCAAACTTGGAACTATGGGCCTCTTGCAAAATCTTCTTTTTTAACTCTGGTACGTCGGCTACACACAATCTCCCTTCAAACTTAAGCACTTTGATTCTCCATGGTGTATCCCGGCCTCGGCTTGGTGACGAATTCATCAATTACCTTCTTGAGGAATTTATCCTCCCTCTGTCTGGTCTTCACTTCCTCAATGATGGTCGGTTCCACCGAAACCGCTGTCAGGCACGCCAAACTTCCAACTAACTTCCTGCTCAATGCGTCGGCTACGGAATTTGCCTTACCTGGGTGATACTGAATCTGTATGTCATAATCCTTCAGTAGCTCAAGCCATCTTCTCTGCCTCATATTTAACTCTTTCTGGGTGAACAAGTACTTCAGACTCTTGTGGTCGGTGAAAACTTGGCAAGATGTTCCATACAGGTAATGACGCCATATCTTCAAGGCAAAAACCACGGCAGCTAGCTCCAGATCGTGGGTAGGATAATTCTTTTCATTGGGCTTCAACTGACGAGACGCGTACGCTATGACCTTACCTTCTTGCATTAACACGCATCCCAAGCCCTTGTGTGAAGCATCACTGTAAATCTGAAATTCCTCATTAGCTGATGGTAGTACTAGAACTGGTGCTGTGACTAACCTCGTCTTCAGTTCCTGGAAGGCTGATTCTCTTTCATTGGTCCATTCATAAGCTGTTCCCTTCTTAGTCAGTTCTGTCAATGGTACTGCAATCCTCGAGAAATCCTTCACAAACTTTCTGTAATAACCTGCCAAACCCAGAAAACTACGAACCTCGGACACGTTAGTCGGTGTCGGCCAATCCACAATGGCTTCAATCTTACTGGGGTCAACTGATATACCGTCTTCATTAATCACATGTCCTAGAAATGAAATGCTGGAAAGCCAAAACTCGCATTTACTTAACTTGGCGTACAACTTCTTATCTCTCAAGGTCTGCAGGGCAAGTCTCAGATGATCCTCGTGTTCGCTCGTACTCTCGGAATAGATCAATATGTCGTCGATAAAAATAATGACAAACTCATCTAGGTACGGCTTAAAGACTCTGTTCATCAAGTCCATGAATGCTGCTGGGGCATTGGTTACTCCGAAGGGCATCACCAAAAATTCGTAGTGGCCATATCTTGTCCGAAAAGCAGTCTTCTCGATATCCTCGGCTTTAACCTTCAACTGGTGGTAGCCCGACCTAAGGTCAATCTTGGAAAAGACTCGTGCTCCTCGTAGTTGATCAAGTAAATCATCGATTCTAGGCAATGGGTACTTGTTCTTAATGGTCACCTTATTAAGTTCCCTGTAGTCAATGCAAAGACGAAGTGTGCCATCCTTTTTCTTAACAAATAGAACGGGTGCTCCCCACGGTGAAGTGCTCGGCCTAACAAATCCTTTGTCCAACAATTCTTGTAATTGCGATTTCAGTTCTCTAAGTTCGGCTGGGGCCATTCTGTAGGGTGTTTTGGAGATGGGTTGTGTTCCTGACAAGATGTCCACAGTAAACTCTATTTCCCTATCGACAAGGTGGCCAGGCAACTCATTCGGAAAGACATCAGGGAATTCCTCAACAACGGGTATGTCGGCTAACTCAACATTTCCATTCAGATCACTTAGTATACTGCATAAATAACCCTTACATCCTTTTTGGATCAACTTGTAGGCCTTCATGGATGAGATTAAGTAAGGTGGGGGTACTACTCCTTTACCCTGGAAAATGACCTCGGCTTGACTTGGGGTCTTCAATGTGACATTCTTAGTAACACAATTAATGGATGCATGATTCGCCACTAACCAATCCATTCCCAATATAACATCGAAGTGAGTCATGTTTAATGGCATCAAATCAACTAACAATTCTACACTCTCAATCATAGCAATACACGCCCTATAAATGGATGTAACAATCATATTTCTCCCAGATGGAGTAGACACAGATAATACATAATCAAGGGGTTCTAATTCTCTATCCAACTTCTCGGCGAATATAGTGGACACAAATGAATGCGTAGAACCCGAATCAATCAATACGTATGCATCTCGAGAACAAATTGAGAGGGTACCTGACACTACCGCCTCGGCATTCTGGGCGTCTCCTAGTACTAATGCAAAAACTCTGCCCTGCCTCGCCTGTACTCCCCCGATGTTATTCTTCTGTGCAGAGCCCGAGGTGCTTCCATTCCTCTTTCCATTGTCAGTCCTTGCTTTCGGGCAGTCCTTCACGCGATGGCCTATCTCGCCACACTCATAGCAAGCCCCTGTCGCCCAACGGCAGACCCCAAAATGTAGCTTCCCACAACTCGTACACAACGGCTTAGCATTCCCATCCTGATTTGAGTTACTGGAACTGTCCACATTCACCTTCTTCTTGGCATTGAACGGAACTCGGCGATTGTCATAATTCTGTCTCTTCCTCTGGCCCTCACTCGAACTCTGGTATCGGTTCAAGTTAGCTTCAGCTAAGATAGCCTTGTCTAGTACTCCAGCGTATGTCGGCATATTGAGCATGTTGACCCGGTCTTGTATCGGCCCACGCAACCCACTTTCAAACTTCCTCGCCTTCCGATAGTCGTCATCAACCATGTGAGGCGCATACCTCGCCAATTCGGTAAAGGCACGATCATACTCCGCCACTGTCTTGTTCCCCTGTGTCAGATTCTGGAACTCCGTGGTCTTTCGGTCTCGGACGCTAAGGGGAAAATGTTTGTTGTAGAATAACTCCAGGAATCTGGCCCAAGTCAAACCCGGATTACTTTCTCGAACCATCATCCACCACCTGCGGGCGTCGTCGTCTAACGTGAACGCTGCCAGAGATACCTTCTGAGCGTCTGTACTGGGGAAAATTTCAAACAGCTTCTCCATTTCTAAAACCCACGCCTCGGCTTTCATTGGTTCTATGCCCCCTTGGAATCTTGGCGGTTTCATTTTCTTGAACTCTCTGATCAGGGTTATCGTGTCGTTCCCATACAAAGCTTGCTGCGGAGGCACTTGTGGTACTGGAGGAGGTGGAGGCGGAGCTGCATATTGGCCATTGGTCTGCTCGGCCTGGGTAGAGGTGGTACCAGTAACCTGTGGCCTCGGTTGTCTCAGCTCACGAACCAAGCCTTCGACTAACCTTTCCAGTCTCTCCAATCTATCCTCGGAATGATCTCGGCCAACTGGAGGTCTACCTCTCCTCATGATGCTGGGGTATGCAGGATGTGACACTTAAACAAAATGAACAAAGGAACATGTATGCAAGAGAGTATGATCACGCTGATGTAACAAAATGTTCATGCCGAGATGATGCACACGTAGTCAAGTAGCAAGCAATATGATGCAATCCTAACATTATTCTAAGGGGAATCCTATGCTCTTCAGGACTCAAGGTGTGTGATTAACGTACTATAGGGATCTTGTGCTCTGATACCATTCTGTCACGCCCCCAAACCGCCCCTAGTAGTTTGGTGCCGTGATGGCCAGTAATCCGAGATTACCGAAGGCCGACTTACAAGAATCACACACAATCAGAGTATAAAATATGGGGCTTACAAGTGCGGAAGCAATACATATACATACAGAATCTAAATAGTCCATGAGAGCAGTGCATAAGTCCACCGAAATGACATACATCTTTATAAAGTCTTACAACTTAAATACAATAAGGAAATGAGATACAAAACACATCTTGACCAAAAGGCTTCTCAAGCCGACATATACAAGTACAAATGTAAAATAAGCCAAGAAGCATGATCTTCAAGATGGTGCAAAAATGCTAATCCAAAACATGTCGGCAAAGCACCCAAAACACATCGGCAATCGCGTCTAGGCCTCAATGCCTTCTTGTTCATCACCTACATATATATAGAGAGGGTGAGCTTGGATACTCAGTGAATGATATTAGAAATAAAGGTTTTTGCATGATTGATATCCAAGATTTCTTTCAAAACAATACATAGCATACTTTACAATCAAGAGGGAAATCAAGTTCATTGCCGGCCTTTCAAGTTCTTTGGATGTTATTACATCTACTTAATACAAGAGGGTGATGACATTCCCAAGAACAAGAGTGCAGTTGCATTATAGTCCCCTGCAGCTAAGGACTTTCAAAACAAGAGTGCAGTTGCATTATAGTCCCCTGCAGCTAAGGACTTTCAAGACAAGAGTGCAGTTGCATTATAGTCCCCTGCAACTAAGGACTTTCAAGAAATGTCATCAAAACAAGATAGTGTTTAATATACAAGTAGGGATAGTCATTCATGCTAGATCAAGCACTTTTCAAAACAAGGCAAAACGAGATTTTATGAAAGCAAGTGTAACATAGCTTTATTAAAAATACCACTCACATAGTTTCTTCACACGTCGGGGTTGAGACAAGCCCAAGTCCTACAAACACAGGGCAAAGCCTATTGAATGCACTTTCAAACAAGTCTCTCATGTATGCAAATGATCTCGGAAAAGCATGCTGGGCACTAACCAGGTCTAGGCCGAGGTTCCACACCTCCTCGCCGAGGTGTGTCCCCGAGGGCCACATGCAAGGAAAAGAGGTCGGGAAACTCTGGGTTTCCCTCTGCTGATGAACATGAAGAACATGAGTGTGAAAACATGAAAAATACGAATGTTTGATCATAATCTGTCATCACAAATCTGGGATTTTCGTGCTATGAGTTTGAAAGCATGGACCTGGGTACCCGTACTTGGAATCCTTGCGGAAATAAACACAAAAACATGATTCTTTATGCAAGCTTTCGGATCAAAACAAGACTTTTTTGAAGAACACATGAATGTCATTTTCTCTTTCTAAAATCGAACTTCAAAGCGATGCATGGCTTACAAATCATATTCGATCATGCAATGCAACAACATGAATATAGAAAACATCGTGAGCAGATCAAGAATCTAACCTTAGAACACGGATCCAACGGTTCGATTTCTAGGAATCAAGCTTGAAGATCTACTTCCTCACTCTAAACTCTTTCTTCCTCCTAGAGCTTCTCTCTCTACAAGGCAAGTTTATGATACTAAATGATAGTTTTCTATACCCGGTTCTGGGGTTAACCCTCTGCTGAGACACGTGGCGGCGACTGGTTGGGTTCATCCTGAAAAGGTGGCTGACAGGCCAGACAAAGCATGGTGGAAGGGTGTTCAACAAGCAAAGCGGTATGGGCTCTCTGACAGGCTATGACATCGGCTAGCAACAAGGCATATCTAACAAGCTACACGGAATGGCACTCCGGCAAGGGGTGACATCGGCCAACAAAAGGGCCTCGGCAACTAAGGTGACAATGACCTCGGCTAGGAGGGACAACACTTGACTAAGCTGTGCCACATCTTGACCTAGATGCGCCACACCTCGGCCTAGGTCGTACCACTCCAGGACGAGATCGCTTGGGTACAGGGTATCATCTCGGCTAATGTGGTCAAGGCAAGGGCGGAGGTCGACAGGGGTTTCAAGATACTAATATTAGACTAAGGATGACCTCGGCATTGGAATAACATCGGCTAGCATAACTCAAGCAAGGCGTAACCTAAGTTTCACATTAAGGGAGGAGCAAGACAAGCATACTACACTTAGACAAACCACAAGGCTTCAAAACAAGACATGGATCACATAAGCTCAAACGAAACAAATCACAACATACACATGCAAGCTAAACAAGTCATAATCATACCGATGCTCGTGAACATGATGAGGACATAAAATGTGGGTTCCTACACGTTGCCTTATGCTTTAAGTTAATCCATATGACATGTTAATAAGCTGAACTTAGTAGTTGCATTTTGTATGTATTGCATTAGTCATGTACATCGCTAGGGTCATGCATTTTCTAATTGTTTTCTTTTCTTTGGCTTGTCCCGGTTGAGTACTAGATGAGCATTTTTGCTTTAGCATATTACATGTGTGTTTGTGTTGCCATGTCAAGTATACTACCACGAGGCTACATGCTTCTTTAAAATATATCTTTGAATGCCTGTGGATGAAGACTATTTCGCTTAAGTTGGAATGACTTTGATTATTGTACATATGAGCTAACTTTTCCTTTAAGTTGCACATATTCAAAAACTTTTTTAAAAAACGCATGAAATCAAAGCATTATAAAGTAAGTGACATAGTCTATACTTGTTTGCTTCACATAGTAATGTTAGCGTTATTGATAATTAGAACACGATCATATAATATCTATAAAATTGGCATCATGATTAATAGAGGCCGATCTTTGATTGGGTGAGGGGGGTGCCTAATTCATGACCTTTCCCTCTCATACCTAAGTTTAGCTGAGACAACTTTGGTTACAACGAACAAATGGCCTTTGGCACGAGTCACGGGTTTCTTAAATTTTTTTAAAATATTTAGGTGGCAACTCTGAAATCTACAATACAGTGTATTTTTGGCATCTCTAATGATTAATGGATTCTCTAGGATTTGTCGGATATGGACTCTCATTCATTTTTTTTTTCTGTTTCATATTACACTTATGAAACCAGATTCAGAACCGCAAGAGTCTAAACTATAGGGAAATCGCATTTGAGAAGACTAAACCCCTCCGAGGAGTGCGAAAAACCAGCTACAATTTCTGGCGACTCTGTTAGGGATTTTGAGAACTTGACTTGAACTTCATGATGTGATATTTTATCTACATATATCTGTTCTTTGCCTTACATTTGTGTGGTGCTCTTAAGTCACTATGTTTACCATCTGATATCCTGGACGACTTGCCGGAGGCTTGTTAAAGCTTGCCAAAAGGCTGGTCGGACGTAGGCAATGTCACATTGGGAACACAACTCTTGGATCTGGGTTACCGCTGTACCGTTTGATTCTCCTTTCACTTTTTGGTGTTAGGTGCGAGAGGTATATTAGGTAACCTTGTTGAGGTAACCTTTTGACCAACTTGGCCTAGTGCATATAGTAAGCTCTAATGACTATTCCAAAATAGGAAAGCAGGCTCACCCATATTTAGGATGTTGTGATACCATTAGTTTGAAATAGTGGAACTCTAGATCATGCCAAAGATAAGACAGGGAAACCTTAACCTCTCATAGGGTAGTTTTGAATGCCTTTCGTGTAGAATGTGAAATCTTTAGAAATGTGTGATGTAATTCTTGGAGAGTCTTAAACTTGAGGTGATTCCTTTCAAACTTGAGGGTCATATCAGAATCAGAATTTGGGTCGAAATCTAGGGGTTTGTGTTTGATATGGTGGAAATAAAAAATCATAGGGATCTAGGGTTTGTATCTGAGTGGGTGAATTTTCAGCAAAATCAAAACAAGGGCAAAAAATATTGTATCTTGCTTTGTTTTTGACCGGCGTACCAGGTATCCTGATCTGATGGGGCATTTGTTTTTAATGCTAGGTTTGTCTGAGCCAAAGAAAGAACATTTCCTAACTCAGCAAAGACCTAACCCAATCCGACCTGGAAAGCCTTAACCCATTACAGTCTATCTAATCCCAGAAAAAACCACTCAGCAAAGGTTCAGTCTATTTGATCCTAAAGGCCAGCTCAGAAAAGATCCATTCAATGCCAAAAGACCCATTCTAAAAAGCCCAATCCAGTTAAACCCCGTCTAGACTAATCTAGTTCAGATACATCAAGTGTAACCAGGTCAAAATTCTTGTTAGTCAGCTCTCAAGTTACACCCATCCATTTTCCCAAAATTGCCAACTCAGTAGACCCGTGATGGCATAGAGTCCAGAAGAAGTTGTGGCCATGATAACGGCCTTTCAAAAAACCATGGATACACTAAACCAGAGAATTGACGTACAGGATAAGACCATTGCTGAAATGCAATGCCCACCTTGGGCATCAACATTTACCACACATCCAGTCCCAGCTGCCTAGCCAAATCTTGATTTGCCTCCGTTAGCTGAAAACCTTCAAGTTCCAGATCCCCAAGAGGTATTATCACAAGCTCAAGCTTTCAAGCCTCCGGTACAACCTCACGGAGGGCTTCTTCCTTTCAACATCAATGACATCGATCATACCATGATAAAAATCACTAAGCTGGAGAAGTTGCTTAAGAAATCTCAATGCTTCAATTCCATCCCGAACATTGAAGACAGTTATACTGAGGCTTCTGTAAAATTGCCAGAGAGGTTCAAAATGCGGCACATTGACAGATTTGATGGAAGCGGAGATCCTATTATCCACGTCCGTCTCTTCTCGGATGTCTTGAAACCAATAGGCTTGACGCGGGCTCAGAAACTGTCTTTATTCGAAAAGACCTTATCAGAAGTGTCAGCCACCTGGTATGCCAAGCTGGAAGACTCGACCAAGCAAAATTGGGAAGAGCTATCTGAGAGATTTGTTAATCAGTATTCCTATAATACTCAGACGAAGGTAATGATCAGCGAGTTGGAGGCAACCTCTCAAAATCTAGAGGAACCCTTTATCGACTTCGTTGCTAGATAGAGGACAAAGGTAGCCTGAATGACAAACAGGCCTTCAGAGAAGGAACAGGTTCACTTGGTAGTTCAGAACCTTGAACCAGACATGTTACAAAGGATGATAGTAGCACCACTATCTACCTTTACTGCTTTACATGAATTGGGGTTCAGATTGAGAACGCTTTTAAGAAGGAAATTATCCAGAGAACAAGCGAACCAACAAGGAGGTTGTTTTCCAAGAGTACCAATGCTAGCAGTAGTACTATTCCCAAACCTACTGAAATCAATACCGTCTCCACCAATCCTAAAATAACTAACCCCTTTGCCAATACTAGCCCACAAACAATTGGCCTGACTGGAGCTCAAGGAAAAACCTTTACCCTCTCCATAGGAGCCCAACCCGTGTACTAATAGTCCTGATGGAAAGTAGGTATCTCAAACCCCTTGATCCCCAACCTCTTCCTGACCCACTCACTGCTAGACATAACCCCACCAAATACTGTGCATACCATCAACAACATGGTCATGACACTGATCGCTGCTACCGCCTTCGTCATGAGGTTCAGGATCTCATCGATAAACAGAAGATAGCTCCACATCAAGAACCCAATGTTACCACTAATCCACTTCATATCCATGGCCAAGTACCTCCTCTCCATCTTAACCTCATCCATATACTACCTCCTACCTTTAATCCCAGTATATCTAACACCATATCCCATCTACCCAGGTTAGAGGTGTTTATTTTTGAAAAACCAATTTGTACATGATAGATACACCCAATTCGGTTCGGATACACCAAGAGCGCCAAATGTTCGAACCCACTACTGTTGAGATGTTGAGAATGATCGAAGACCTTCAAGGAACGGTGAGAGATTTAACTTTTGGGGTTTCAACCTCGCCCTTTACCACACCTCATGATGGGGATTTTGTACCAAAGAATTCTTCAATCTTGGGACAAGCTAAAAGTGGAATGGGCCAATCAAAAGCAAACAGGCCTTGTCCAAATATAGCTGTTTGACTCTTTGATAGGGCTAAAGCAAGTAGCAAAAATGAGTCTGGGTTGACTATTGGCCCTTGTGCACATCTCTGATGGGTTGTCAAAGCTCTGAGGACCAAAGGCCTGAACAAATGGCAAGTCCTTGCACTTGTTGAAAGGGTTGTAGATGAAACTTTCGCCACTCAACACACTAATGCTCACGTGGAGGTTACTCTAGATGAATTCAATGTGAAAAGCCAGGTTATGGGTACTTTGAATCACAGGTTGGCAAACAAGGGAAGGTCAATCGATGAGAAGAGATGTTTTACCATAAACACCTATCCTGATTCCAATCTCAAGCCCATGAATACCCAGCCAACACCTGCCAACCCATTCTCCAATGTTTCTAAAACTGATGCTTCATACTCCCAAAAACAAACCTTTGCCTATCTCCATATGAGCCCAACCCACGCCTTGAAGGTACTGATGGAGAAAGGGTATCTCAAACCTCTCAATCCTCGATCTCTCCCTAACCCTTTCCCACCTAGGCATGACCCTACCCAATATTGCACATTCCATCAGCAGTAACCCTCTCTCTGACCGCAATATATTGCCACTCCATAACATAAATCCCATCCATGACTTGCCAACAACCAACCATTACCCTAGCCAACACATCAAATCCGCCAATGGATTTCCTAAATTTTTTGATTCTAATTTGAGCAAAAGGAACAAAATCTTTGGAGAGATGGAAAGTTTACTCACTCTTGGTGAGTTCAAGCTTGATGAAGTAGTGCGCTCTCTTAACAAACGCCAGCAATGATGGCTGAAATGATGAACCTTAGTCTCAGCTAGGGGAATCATCGAAAGCACTAGGGGCATGGATAAAGAAGTTGTTTCGATCAAAGAGATGTATGGGGACAACCTGACCAAAGAGATGTATGGGGACAACCAGGGTAATTCTGAGGCTCATTCTGTGAGACTCAGTTTGAAAGTTTGGAATCAATCCTACTAGGTGTGGATGTTAGTATTGCTGAATTGAAGGCAGGTTTGGACCCTCTCGTGGGCTACTTGAAGTTTTTTTGAATTCTGCAGATGGACTTGAAGAGTGAAAACCCCTTTTGTTTCAAAGATGCTGATTTTGTTTTGATTTCTGTCCTGCAAATATTTGAGTTGTGAGTTACATTTTCTTTGTCTTTTCTTGCGCCGTTGTGTCAGTTGAGTCTCTTTCTTTGAGTCGCTCTCGTGTACCCTCAAGTCTTCATTTTTTTAATAAAAAAGTGGGAGTCAAGTTTTTGATCATTTTATTGTGCCTACAGTAATGCGTGTGTGACCATTTTCAAAATAGAAAAAGCTTTGAATTTTTTTTTGAATGAGATTCCGTTAATAAGCTTGAGTGTTGAGAAGGATCCCCCTAATGGTTTGAGTGAATTCTGAATTATCGGCCAAAGCCCTTCATGATTTCAAAACTTTAAGTTGTTTCTTTTGCAAACTTGCGAAGATAGATTCAGAATTGTACGTGGTATTCTACACTGTCCTAGGGATTCTCTTCATCTTTAGGTAATCATTTTGGCTAGCACAAAACGGCTTTCAGACCTCACAATCATAGAATTTCTCCCCTTGGTGTTTTCATTACTTTAAAAAGAAATGGATAAAAGAAACTAAAAAGAGAAAAAAAAAACCAAGAAAAAAAGAAGAAAAGAGAAAAAAAAAAGGAAAAAAGAAGAAAAAGTCAACCATCAAGTTAGGGGCATTCATTGGAATGAAATCCAATCAACTGTGAAAAAAGGAACTTTTGTTTGAATTCGAGGAAGCCAATGCGAGGAAGCACCACATTACGAGAAAAACCAACTTTGAAAATTGAGTGAAAGAAAAGAAGAAGACATGCATAAGGGAATGGAGAACCAAGCTCAAATCAAAGTCAAGCCAGTTCCAGTGTGAGGGCAAGGATGACTATTGATCAAATTCACTGCAAACGTTGTAACACTATCCTTGAGAGGCTCGCTAGGTTGAAAACCCGAAAGGGCAACCTAGGAAAAAGTTAGAGCATGAAAAATGAGAAATCAAATAAATAGAGCGCGCAAGGTTGAAAACCTGAATGGGTGACTTTAGCAAAAGTTAGAGCACAAAAAGAGAGTGTCAACACCCGAGTGAACCTCAGCCATGAACTATATTGGCCTGATTTCCATTCTTGGGATACGTAGGAAATTTCATCTTGAAGTTCGGTCTCAACCATCCATCCCATCCATCTCAACTTGATCATCTTGCCCAATTCAAGTCGTTAGCTTCATATCAATCCATGAGCTACACCGACTATTGTGCATATCATTTACTTGCGTTGGGTAAGAAAGAACTAGTTTGAATCAATAAGTGGAGAAATTTTCAATACTTGAACTTATTAGTAGAATTCCTAACTTGAGCAAAAAAGGAATCGAAACTCGGGTTTTGCGAAATTAAGTTTAGAGGGAGCATAAGTAAGACTAGGAGCACTATGAATGGTCAGTCATCTTGAGTCTTTTTTTGCTTTCGGGTCAGTTGTGCCGTACCTAGTATTTGTCTTAGTCTATGCTCTTCATCAAGTCATTACAACATATCTGTCGCTCAAAAGTGCTCTCTATCGAGTCACCATAGCATGTCTGTCCCTCAAGTTCAACAGAGTGGCATGGTCAAAATTCCATACATGAATGTTTGCTCCAAACTCAAAAACAAGCCCATGTGTGGAATTCATAAACAAACTGAGAGTGCCCATACAAGGGGCATCGCGTTCATGATCATTGCAAAGTGTATCTGTCACTATTTTGGAGGGGATTAGAGTAAGTTCTCAACATGCTGGGACATAAGAGAAGCATGAGTCTAACTGGTTGGCAACTGTTCCAGAATCTGATGATCCCTATCACACGTGCCTGCATAATGTTAAAAAATGTAGCCAATGACTGAATACTAGGGGCAATTTTCAGTACATTTGATCGGGTCATCAATTGAACAAGGGGCATGAACCCAACCTTTCTCTTAGTCCGCTCAAAGCCATTTGTTGGACACTTTCCCCTGGGTTAGGGTAGTTCACCCCCATAATGATTTTGATATGATTCAGCTTTCGAAAGCTGTCTCCGACCATTTGAAAACTCTCTTGGGATTGCCATCTTCCCTCTAATTAATACATGTTCTTTGGATTATGCATGCATGCTTATACACTCTGGTTGATTTGAATTGCGTGATTGGTTGCTCTTGTTCTTGACTTTGTCTATATTTGTAATAACAGAGCTTTATTGAGTTATCTTCCGCAGTGTTTCAGTTACATTTCAATAAGTTGTGGCAAATTGCCCTACACTCATTCCATAAGATGCATGATGCACTGTCTTGTGCACTTGCATCGCACCATTTTATGCATTCATCTTATATCGCATTGTTTTGTGTATTCATCTTGCAATGCACGGTTTTGTACATTCACCCTACATTGCGTTGCCTTGTGCACCTGTATCGCACTATTTTGTGCACCTCACCCACACTGTCTTGTGCACTCAATGGGCCTAGGAGACCTCAAATCCTCTAAAGGTGCAATTCCTTTGGTGTTTGTCGTGACCGAATGACTTCAGGTGATCTAGTATAGCCACTTGACTGTGTTTATAGTGAGTTCCTAGGAGATCAACTAAGACGGTAGGAACTAGAGTTTGAGTGGCCGAGGCCTAGAACACAAAAGTTTGGAATTTTTTAGAGTAAAGTTTGGTTTAAATACCCAAGAGTGTATCCTCGACTTGAAATCTGTATAGTAACCCCATAGGTTAAGGTAGCTTGTATGCGCCTCAATTCTGGATACTGAACCAATCTAGTCTGTCACCCTGTTGGAGAATAGGGGAAGTTACAAACATGGCTAGGGAGAAAAGTAGTACCCGTGGTTTTTGCGTAAAGATTATACCTTTATTGAGTAAGCGTAAAATGAAAGAAGAAGTCTTAAAATCTAGAAGAAGAAGAAGATCCTCAGCAGCATAAGGTGAGTCATCGCCAATTATCCCTGTAAGGTGCATTCTAAGGCACCACTTCCTAGCCACTACATCATATTTATTATCATTTACTACCTCTACAGCATTGCATATAGCATTTGTCGCATGCATCTACTACATTATCCATTATATCCATTACATCATACCATTTTATTGCCTGCATCCCTTCCATGTTAAGCTTAGTTTGGCATATGCTCATACCTTTCTCACGTTAAAGCACGGTTCTGTGATAATGTGTATGCGCTTATTATGCAAGAATTGTGGTTTAAGGGTGTTAGCACCTTTTCTGTGTTAGACGTGGTTTGTTTTGTGTCCATGCGTTTTCTACGTAAGACGTAGTTCGGCCTGCGGCCCCTATCCATTTTATCCATTGCATCGTACTTTATCTTATTGTATTCATCCTTTTGCGTAAATGCGTTTAGAATCATTATCATCCCATTGCATTATTATTTCCTAGTAGATCATTACCCAGCAGATCATTCCTCACCTATATCGTACCACCCAATCACATGCACACTTTCTGTAAAAGACACTCTTTCTGCGAAAGACATAGTTTTGCATGTGCTCACACCCCTTTCACGTTAAAACATGGTTTTGTTATGTGTAAGCATCCATGCTATGCTGAGGCTAGTATTAAGGGTGTAGGCACTTAGCCTATGTTAGGCGTTGTTTGGCTCGTGCCCACTTATTTTCTACATAAAATGTAGTTTGATTTGCATCCCCATTTCTTTATGATATTCATGTATTAAGCACTACTCGTGGTTTAGATTGGTGCATTGCATTGTGTATTATTTGCATCTTGCCCCTGAACTACACTGGTTTGATTCCTTGCAAAGGGATACGTAGGCAACTTTTGAGTTCAACCAACTGCATCTGCATTTTGTTTGTTTACCCAAGTCTTACAGCCTCTTTAGATGGGTCATCTTCAGGCTTTGATATTCACTCACGTCATTTCATTATTTCGAGCTTTGTCGAAGAGAAGCAACTGTAGACACCCCATTTTGACTGCCCTTAAGACTCAGGCGCTTCATTTTGAACACTCGATGATGAATTGTTATACTGTATAATCTTTCAAATTTTCAGCAAAAGAATTCAGTTTTGAGTTTTGAACCCAAACCTTACACCCCATTTTTGACCAAAATGTTTTAGACTATTAAAAAATCCTCTTTTCAAAATAGGACCTGACCGGTTCTTAGTAGCAACAGGACTAAATTTGGACTGACAGGCCACTTTTTTGGGCCAGCCATACAATTGATTGGTCGACCGGCCATGTTCAGCATAGAAGATATTTTGCAGTAGCCAGTTGCTCCCATGCACAGGATTTGGCTAGTTGCTATTATTTGAAGATATTTACGTTGAAAGGCGGGGAAAACTCTATAAAAAGACCACCTTCCCTTTGAATTTAGGATTAAAACAATGCCCAAAGGCTTAGAAAATTCCCCCATGCTTCTCTACCCTCTTGAAATATAGATACACTATAGATACACCATCAAAGCTTGAACTTGAAGCTTTTTGCTAAGGTTTTGAACATAATTTGAAATACTTGAGAGTGTTTGGATTGGAGTTTGTGAACCAAGAAACTCTTCCTCTTAGAGGTTGATTCTTCAACTTTTTCCATTTCCTTTCCTTTTAAGCTTCTTATTCTTCATTTCAGTACGATTTTTCAGAATATTTTAGGCTTTAAAATGTGATTTGAACCTTGTTGAAGGTGGAAGGATTAGCCACCCTTCCATAGGCTTGCTCTCTAGTGTTGCTCTCTTGTTGTTCTTCATGTTTTTGCTTCTTTTCTTTCATTTTCAGTATTGGTTTAGGTAGATTTTGTTTAAATATGAACTATATATATATATATATATGTGTGTGTGTGTGCGTGTGTGTGCGTGTGCGTGTGCGTGTGCGTGTGTGTGTTTAAAACTTATATAGATAGTTTGATTCTTGTCTCATATCTCTCTTCTTGGAAGTTATTGCAAAGCTCTCTTCTAGTTCCTTCTTTGTAGTATGGAAATAGATGTTTCATCCATGTTCCACAAGTAGGAAGATGAGCTTGCACTCATCTCTCTATAGCTTTCATTTCTTGTTTTTACGTAGTTTTGTTTTGTTTTTACTTCAAAGCTATGTGAGAGCTCTTTCATCAAGACCATTAGAGACTCTCTTCTAGTTCGTTTGAAGCATGGAAATGGAGGTTTCAATCCATCTTCCATGAGTAGGAAGAAGAGTCTCTTTGGTTTCTTAATGATGCAACCTCTTGTGTATGAGCTTTGCCTCCAAGAATGGCTCATTCTAAACCTATTCTCTCTAAGCTTGAGTATTCACTTGCTCTTGTTTTCCATGAGATCCAATGGGTTTTGGCCATATCTTTGATTGTATCTTTCATAATTAGTTTTAGTTTGCTTTGTATCCATTAATGGCCATCCCGTTGCTTCACTAATCATCATTTAAATGCCTTAGGATGTTTGATAATTTGTAAAGCAAACCTATTCTCTCCTTGAGAATTCTTTATGACAGGAGAGAATAAGAAAGATGAACATCCTTCGGAAACCTTCTATTTTGCTCTGTTCTAGTTCTGTTGCAATAGGACCTTCTCTAGAATTAGTGGCCGGCCGGCCAGTCTCTTGTACGACTGACTAGTTTAGTAGGCCGGTTAACCACAATCTTATACGTCAATGGTGGTTTTTTCAGCAAAACAAAATAGGTTTTTTGGGCCAAACTGAGGTATGACTGTGTTAAATTAGATTCGGCCGGGCCTTATTGTGGTTTAGCCGGGCTTCAGAGTGTACACATAGAGGACTGTTGTTGGCAAAACTGAGCAGATCTTGAGGCCAAAATAGAGTTATTTTCAGACTGTAAATAGAGCAACTTCTAGCAGCAAACAAAGAGGTTTCTGAAGAATGTTCTCGCTTGTGCTCATGCGACTCTGCACCTCTCATTCAAGTCCTTTAGATTAGTAGCTTTGAGATTCATATTTTGTAATAATTAGTTCATTCATTTGTGTTTGTAATAATTAGTTAATTAGGACATTCATTCGAACCCTCTTGTGCGAGGGCAAATTTGTAATATTTGAATGTCTTCCAACTCCCATTTCTTTCTCCCTTTTATTTACATGCTTACCGTGGTTGTATATAGCATCATATTTTCTTTTATAATTACCACGCTTTGCATCCATTTTTGCATGCATTAAGGTTCGATTCATCATTTTTTAATATTATTGTCATTTCCCACTTGCTTGAATATGTGCGTTACCGCATGCTTTGAGTTAATCCGTATGATATGTTAATAAGCCGAATTCGTAGTTGTATTTTGTATGTGTTGCATTAGTCATGTACATCGCTAGGGTCATGCATTTTCTAATAGTTTTCTTTTCTTTGTCTTGCCTTGGTTGAGTACTAGGTAAGCATTTTTTCTTTAGCATCTTACATGTGTGCTTGTGTTTCCATGTCAAGCATACTACCATGAGGCTACGTGGTTATTTGAAATACCTCTTTGAATGCTTGTGGATGAAGGCTATTTCACTTAAGTTGGAATGACTTTGATTATTGTACATATGAGCTAACTATTCTTTGAGTTGCACATATTCAAAAACTCTTTTAAAAAATGCATGAAATCAAAGCATTCCAATGTAAGTGACGTGGTCAATACTTCTTTGCGTCACATAGTAATGTTAACATTATTAATAATCAGAACATGAGTATATAATGTCCATAAAATTGACATTGTGATTAGTAGAGGCCGATCTTTGACCAGGTGAGGGGAGTGCTCAATTAATGACCTTCACCTCTCATACTTAAGTTTCCAAATCGAGACAACTTTGGTTACGACGGACAAGTGGCCTTTGGCATAAGTCAAGAGTTTCATAAATTTTCCAAAATATTTAGGTGGCAATTCTGAAATTTGACAATGCAGTCCATTTTTGGCATCTCTGATGATTAATGGATTCTCTAGGATTTGCTGGATATGGACTCCCATTCATTTTTTTTCTGTTTCATATTGCACTTGTGAACCCAGATTCAGAATCATAGGAGTCCGAATTGTAGGGCAATCACATCCGTGGAGACTAAACCCTTCTGAGGAGTGCGAAAAACCAGCTACACAACACTCACTTTCTTTTGTTCAAAGCTACATGAATATGGTTCTAATAGAATTTCTAGGCTTGGTTTGATATGTGGAAGATGGTGTATCAGTGTGTATGGAAGCTTATAGCTCAAATGTTTAAGGCTTTCTTTCTCTCTCTCTCTCCCTATATATATATATATATATATCTTTCAATTCATTCCTCTCTCTCTAATCCCCCTTTGATCCCCTACATAGATAATGAATGTAGTCTCAATCAAGGAGGTGGGAGACAAGGTTGATGGAATGACAAGGGTGGTTGAAACTGGATGCCACGTTTTGGGAAGAAGACAATCCTCCTTTTGACAATGGGGACCAAAGGATGATAATGGAGGATGAGTAGGTGTACCTCATACATGAATGTATCAACAAAAGATCTGAAATGACATGACCCATACGTTTTTAACAAGAATTCCACTAAAACTATCATTCTTCTAGGCAAATTTTCCAGTCGGCCAATTTATTGTCTGGTCGGCCAAAAAGTTGGCTAGCCAGCCAACTAATTGGTTGGGCGACCAATGCAAAATATTAATTGTGGCTGACTATTTTGCACAAAACATGATTTTTTGATATTATCATCACTTCCTCTTATTTTCACGATGTTCTTTCCTCAATTTCCTCAAAAAAGTTTCATTTTAAAGTTTAAAAGTGAGCCTCAGAACACTACGAAAATATTCGGAACAAAGAGCGAAAAGAAAGTTTCAAAATAGAGTTTTGAACGAGACTTAAACAGTTGACCAAAATAGGCTTTGGATTAGAAATGAAACACAAATTCCATATTTCTTATTGAGAATTATGCGAGAAACAGATTCTTGTTTTCATCATCGAGTAATCAAAAGAAAGTACCCAAGCTTTAGGGCTGATCAAAATGAGGTGTCTATAATAGGCCAGCGTTACAATCAGGCACAAACGTGATCGTTCGCCTGCCATCAATTACTTTTGATAGATATTGTAGGAACTACTCCCAATTGGTTGTATTCTTCGAATTAATAATTGTGAACACCACCGGAAACAAACTTATGGAGAGTTCATACATGTTTCACAAGAGCTGACAACATGTAATAAAATGTTAATGTTTTATTTTATATGTAAATAAGATGGTGACGCCCTTACCTTGATTGTCGTCCTTAGTAGTAACTGCAAGCAAGTTTATCTTAAATCTACCCTTCAAGAATGTGGCATCCAAAAAAAGTAATGGGCGACAATGATTGAACCCATCTATATACTGTAGACCACCCGGAGAACTCCCGAGAAAATCTCATTTTGTTCTCTAGCTATTATAGTTCGGACTCAATGTCATGGTTCTGAATCTAATCTCGCAAAGTGCGATGCAAGACCGATAAATCACCAAAGAGTTCAAATCAGGCAAATCGTTTTGGAAAACTAATTTTTAAGAAAGAAGTGTCAAACATGGACTGCTTTGCCAGATACAGAGTCGCCACCTAAATATTTTATTTTGGGGGAATTTAGGAAACCCTGACTCGTGCCTAAGGCCACGTGTCCGTCATCACCAAAGTTGCCTCGGTTCGGGAACTTGGGTACGAGAGGGGAAGGTCATGCAATGAGCACCCCCGCTCGCCCAATCAAAGATCGGCGTTTACTAAGCATGATATCTTGTTTTTGAAAACACATGCGTTCTTATTCCGATTAATTAGCTAGAATTACTATGTGATGCGCACAACACACAAGTATAGACTAGATCGCCTAATTTGGAACAAAGCATCGCATATCCGTTTGTTTGGAAATGGTTTTGAAGTTTGCTACTCGCAAGTAGGCTAAAACACGGATTTCAATGAATCGTTCCAATTCAAGTAATCCAACCTTCACCCACAGGCATTCAGGCAGTTATAGCACATAAGCAATTAGCCTCATGGCAAGCATGCTGTCATGTTAACACTCACACACATGCAAGATGCTAAAGCATAAACACTCACAGTGTACTCCGAGCCAAAACAAAGAACTAGTTAGTAATCAATGCATGATCCTAATTCATGTCAAGATGGGTAATGCAACACAGGCAAAATGCAACTAGAATAGGCTCGGCTATTCTAAGATGACATATGAGATGCGACAATTCGATACATGTATTCAAGTAGGGATTTGAAATACAATGCAGTTAGTATGATGTGCCGAGCCTGGTGCATGCAATACAGATGAATGGATGCAAACATGCGAGCATAAGGTATGCTAAATGAAATATGCCCTAAAACTAACCATCGTTAGCGGTTAAGTAAAAGGGAGAAAGAAATGGGGGTTGGAAGACATGCATCACACACACGCACGCTTATTACACCAATTGGCTCTCTCGAGGGAGAGACCGAAAGAATAATACAAACCATCTAATTAACTAACTAACAAGCTAATTAATTATTACACAATCAAATAAATAACTAGCTACAACTAATTATTACAACACTTAAATAATTAACAAATTAATTAAGCTACGAAAAAACAGTAAAGAGGCCTCGGGGAGAGGGACAAATGCATGCTCGGTTGGCTTCGCTCGGAAATCCGTTGCCATGCCTCATGTTGCCTCTGTTTGCACTGCTTTGTACCTCTGCAAAGTGTGAAAATTCCCAACACACTTCTGATTCACCCCATGCGCACTGTGGGAGGCCATCGGCCAAAAATCATGGTCATCGACTAAGATAAACAGGTCATCGACCAAATATGAATCCATCGGCCAAACACTTGTAGCCGACCGACACTGAAGATAGCCGATCGGCCATCTATTCCTGTAGATTGCTCCTTTTTCTACAGCAGAGGACAAACAGAGTATGGCAATGCATTTACAAGACAATGTTTGCAACTACACCCCTTATCATGTTTAAGACTCAAAGGAGTGTAGTTCCCGACCCTCGGACCATCAATTGCGTATTTCAATGCATGATGGCCAAAAAAGTCAAGTGTGCAATTCAATATCAAATGAAATGCACAAAACACATAAGGGACCTTAACCTCTATCATGTGTGATCAAGAGGCAAGGTAATGCACACACAATGCTATGCAAACTAAGCATGCAAGCAAGCATGCAATGGAACTAATATGCAACAGCATATAATGTACTAAATATGTAACAAGCATGCGACAACATGTAAGGCAAGATGGATGAGCATGCAACAACATGTCAATTAGCAAGCATGTGACAACATGCAATATGACAAGCATGCAACAAGCATGTAAGCATGATGTAAAGTAGCAACTTTGAACAACATGGTAAATGGACTTAAACTAAAGATGGACAGACCTCAGCCATGCCCAAAATCAGTGGCCAAAGTTATGAATTGGAAGCATGAAAATGCAAAACAAACATGCACATGTAAATGGTCCGATACCTAGGCATAGGAGGGCAACTTTCAAGAGCACTTAAAAGGGGACAAACATGGACATGTGACAAACATTATAAGCTCTGAAATCATACGTGGAAAGGTGTCAAACCAACCAAACAAAGCAAGCAAAGCATACAAGAAAGCCCAAAGCTTAAGGCTAGCCAAGGGACTCAAACCATGGCCATGCAGGGTAAGCCCCAAAGGGCCAAGGGCACTCAAAATAGTTCCAAGGCAGGTCAAGACAAGACCAAAAACATGCTCGAAACTAGCCAACACAAGCTAGAATACAACTCCAAAAGGCATGAGGCATGCAAGGCTACAAAGGGGTGTTACACTACACCTATCAAAACCAAATATGGCATGAATTGTCCAATGAAAAACAGAGTTATGGCATATCAAAATAAGCCCAAAAATCCACTTAGATGGCATCCCAAAGACCTAAGCATGGAGGCATACACAATGGTCCATTCATGAGGCATAAGGCATCAACTCTTTAAAACATTAAGGGAGTGATAAGTGCAAGTGTATGAGCATGAAATATGAACTGAAATAACATAACAAATGATGTCAAATCATTAAAATGAGCCAAGTAATGCATGCTAGAGGACTCAATACTCAAAGCTAACAAGCTAGATTGAACCATGGCTATACAAAGCAAGTCATGCATGACTAAAACAACCTAAATCAGAGCTAGATCATGCTAAAACATGGACAAAAACTTCTTCAAGTTAAGCCAAAAGCATGCTAGAATGACATGTTAAGGCATGATGCGTGTTAAGGCAAATGAGAGGATTGCAAGACAAGTACATGAAGCATGTAAGAGCCAACTAAACCCACCCAAAACAGAGTCATGGCATGCTAAAACAACACCAAAAACCCACTGAAATGAAGTCAACATAAGCTAGAAAGACATGCTCAAACATGAAGCATATAAGACTAGTTTGTGTGATTTACACTACAAGTGTATTAGGCATGCATGGAGTGACAAAACCAAGCAAAAATAGTGTTGTATCATGGAAAAACAAAGCCTAATACATACTGAAATGAAGCTAAAACAAGCTAAGCCAACATGCAACCAATATAAGCCACTTATGCAAGCATACAAGACAACAAGGAGAGGGGATGGCTCTCTCCTATTTAAGACCTCAAAACTACCTTTCCATCACTGAAAATCCTCTAGATTTCAATGGTAGAAAGGTCATGCAAAGCCCAAAAGGGATGACCTAAAACAAGGCCTAAGAAGGCCTTGGAGGGAGGAGATGACCCCAACCAAAAAGTGACCTTAACCAAAGATTTAAAGCATTTAAAAATAGAACTTTTATCAGTTAAGAGTTAAACTTAAAATAATAAGCAAGTAGGTCTAAAAGCTAAAACAAGAATGGGGATTTAAAAGCAAAAAACTCACCCTTGAAGACCACATTCAAGAACAATGCTCCAGCAGCCTTCTCTGATCAAAACCAGCCCGAAAACACTAAAATCACTCTCAAGGGACCTCAGCTCCAAGAGGATGGTGTTCTAGTGTGTGTTTGTGTACAATAGTAAGACAAAATGACACTTTTGAAGCACAAAATGAAGAATCCAGGCAAAATAGATACAAAACTATATTTATCACTCTAACCCTAATTTTTCTGAACCTCTGGAAAGGGAGGAGGAGCTCCCTCTTTATAGAAGTTCAATCCTAAGCTTGTTGAGCAAGCTAAGCAATTGAATCAAATCCCTTCATACACGTGTATGGAGGATGTGAATTGTGCATGTCAGCTATGACAGCCAGCATAAAATATCTGCATAAAGTAGATGAACAGGGCTCGGCCAGAAAATATGGCTGATCGACCAACATAAGTACCGACCGACCAAAAAAAGTGCCGATCGGCCAACACTTTTGGCTGATGGCAAGAAAACAAGGTCGATGGCTTCAAGCCTTGGCTGATGGGTTGAGGGAATGGCTAACAACCCACCATCTTCTCTCAGAAGCAAAAACACAAGTGCTTGGTCCACAACCAAGCACAAAACAGACAAGTTGAGAGATCTTGAGACAAGGTGCGCGACCGAGACCCCCGAGAACTCAAAACGAACACTAGTATGGATGATCATCGAGTGTTCAAACGATGACGTCCAAATCTTGAGAACGGTAAAAAAAAGGGTGTTTACATATACATACGAAAATATATGAAATATCCAACAAACCTCTCGGTTTTTTTTATCAAATTCAAGGTTAGTGTAACTGTTTGGATTTTTTTCCATCACCTCATCACTATACTACCTGAGTTGGTTGAATGACATAGCCTGATCCCCATACACTTCACCCATTGATTTCTCTACCCCCAACCATGCTACTTGGTAGCTAATCTCTAACCTATACTCGTTTTTCAAATCAAACACCACGTCCGTTGGACGCATCAGCAGCTGGTCACGCACCCGATCCTCGACAACACTAGACACCAACTCAGACTCAGTACGCGGGTTTCTATATGTCCATACAGCAAAACCTCAAGTGTGCAAACTATCATGCTAACACCCTCACATGTACCAACCATGTGCGGTCCATTGACGCTTCAAATTTACACATGGTTGTAATGTGCATATAATCATTTGTCACATACATGAATTGAAAATCACATTCCATGGCATACTTACAAAGTACTTCCCGAAATTTATTGGCGCTGTCTCCAAAACATTGGCCCACGTGCATAATTCCATACGCCCATTCAATAGATAAAATTGACTTTGATTTGTTAGGGCAATATGTGGGTAACAAATCCATCTGGTCGTCGTCACCGAACGTCTGACCAACCATGGGGCTAATTACACCCTCTTCCGTGCAATCTACCCAGCCACAATTACCACTCGACCCAACACTTCCGTGTTTGAATGAGGACATCGATATGATTGAGACCAAATGACTTGGAAAGGTACAACATGTTTTGAATATCATCATCACTATCCACCTTTAACCTATAATATCTGGGTATGCTAAACTACGTATACACCAACCCAGGAACCATCCCATCAAACTTCCTGCATATAACATCAACTAACTGTCCGAATGTCAACACGTGATGCTACCTAATAACAGCATTGGTTTGTCCGTATGTGCACAATAGCAAAATAACAGCATCTATGCCTACCACAACAAACAAAAATATAGCAATCAACCCCAATTGGCACTCATATAGAAAAATGTATTGAAATTAAATAAATGAACCCTTTACAATGAGACTAATGTATTTGGAAACTCATGTGAACATGACATTTGACACCCACAATAATAATAATAATAATAATAATAATAATAATAATAATAATAATAATAATAATAATAATAATAATAATAATAATAATAATAATAATAAATTACAACATAAACAAAACACATACACAACAACCATTATATCTCTTCCTCTTCCTAGTGCAACAACTGACAGTGAACATTATAAATTTCACATCAACAATCATTGCCACCAACACAAACATCAGCAAAGCAAATACAAACCCGTCAAATAAGAAAACAAAAACCAAAATGTAGTAATCAATCAATTGACACTCACAAAAAAAAATTATTCAAAATAAATAAAAGAACCCATTACGATGACACTGCATTATTCAGCAACTCATGTGAACGTGGCAATTGACATCCACTGGTCATGTGTGATGTTATGACTACCCGTGAACGTTACAAATCATAGCAACATGCCATAACAAATGGAAAAATTAAATGCACGACACACATGTGTCACGTTTCAAATGTACATAATGACCATAACACCATTATATGATACTTCACCGACGTCCTAAATGTTCACGTACATTTCAACATAAACAAAGTAGCACAAACAACAACCCAAACACATCGATAATCATCACCAACATCAAACACATCATCAAGCAAAATGACCCCATCAAAAACAATCCAAAAATAACTGATGGGTCGTTTTACACACTAAAAATAAACACTAAACTGTACCAAATTTCTTAGAATAATGGTAAGTCCAAGTATCGATCTATAAGGACAAATGTGAAATTAAAATAATTTAATTGTTAAAATTCCTACATTAATTTTGATCAAAGAGATGATTGTTCATAAACTAATGATAATTAAAATAAACGAAGAGATTAAACTAGCAACTAAAAGTAAAGATGAAGCTATGATTTTGGGAAAAACCTAGGGTAATAAATTCACAACTAGTTACATAAATAATGTCTCAATTTGAAATCAATCATGTTCCGGTTCGAACCAAACAATACTTCGTAACTACAAGTCCGAAGCATTGATCAAAAGAATTATCACATTCAATGTATAGGCACAAACCATCTCAAGTAGCACGAGTCGTTCGACCTAAACTAGGGTAGCAATACGACTCGTCTCTTGTAGTATGGCTCGTCTCATACCTTGAATATGAAAGCAAAGAAAATCATTGCATGGAAAACATTCAACTATCACATAAAATAGAATACTTGAAAGAAATAATGAAAAATATATTTAAAAACTTCTTGAATACCATACAACTTGTTCAAACCATTAGATAATCAAAACCAAAAAGAAAAACCCTATTTCCTTAGCTAGGGTTTCATCAAAACCTTAGAAATAGAAGAACTAGCCACTCATTGAGGAGTGAGAAGAGGTAAAGGAATAGAGCACCAACATGGAAGATTTGATTGAAGCTTGAAATCCTTCCCTCCAAACACTAGCCGCTCATCTATTTTGAAATATTTCGGAACCCTAGTGCAGTCTATTCTTTCTCTCCTGCCACAGACCACCCTATTGCACTCCGATATGCCATGAGAACATTCATTAATTGACTTCCTGCTCTGCAGTTAAGTCAGATGCAATGACAACTAGTAAAGTATTCTGAGGCCCCAAAAATGCATACTTGAGTGTCGCCAAGAGTGGTTTCAACTCAAGTTTAGGTGGTGTGGCTAAAGATGGTATGGTAGGCTCTCTAGATAGAAGAAGAAGGAACTCAAACCAAGCTTTCCACGGAGAAAAATCAGTGTAGAAGAAGAATCAAGTAAGGCATTCACCTCCTCAATTGACCTATCAAAATCAAAATTTTCAAACCCAAAATGAGCTAAACAAACCTCTAAAGGGTCCTTTATAAGAATGGAGGGTAAAGTTTTCTCTACTATCCCACCCACAACATCTACAAATAAGCACTCCTCTCTTTCAAGGGGTTGTTGGGATGCTTGGAAAACATTGAGTTTCATTTGCATATTCCCAGATGAAACATCCATATTCCCAAATAAAATATTGAGTTTCATGAACCATATCAAGTAACACGAGTAGTTTGCTCTAAACTAGGATAGCAATACGTCTCGTCCCTTATAGTATGGCTCGTCTCATACCTTGAATATGAAAGTAAAGAAAACCATTGCATGGAAAGTATTCAATAATCACAGAAAGTAGAATACTTGAAAGAAATAATGGAAAATATATTTAAAGACTTCTTGAATACCGTACAACTTGTTCAAACCATTACATAATCAAAACCAAAAAGAAAAACCTATTTACTTGGCTAGGGTTTCATCAAAACCCTAGAAATAGAAGAACTAGCCACTCATGGAAGATTGGGAAGGGATAGATGAAGAGAACACCACCATGGAAGATTTCCTTGAAGCTTGGAATCCTTCCCTCCAAACCCTAGCCCCTCACTTCTTTTGAAATATTTCGGTACCCTAGTACAGTCTATTCTTTCTCTTTTTATTCTCAGCAGAACAAACTCAAAATTCCGCGTACATGCCCTTAGCTGGGCTGCTTGAGCGCCTACAATTTCTGCTTAAGCGGTGGTGGGCCGCACGTGCGATGAAGTTTGGTTGCACGAATGATGAGATGGTATGCCAAGAAATTTCACTACTTGCACGGAGAATCTGCTTTTGTGCCACTTTTAGCCTAAATTTACGTGTTACCTGCCAAATCTATTCAAGTGCACAAAACACATCATCTTCGCCAAATAAACAAAATTCAAAGACTATAAATGTAACTTGAGCGGCCTCAATGTGGTACCTTTCGGCCTACATTAATAACCTAACAAACAACCCATATAATGTAAACAACAACACTGCATGCACCTTGTTACAGTGTAACCAAACAAGAGACGATCAAACCCAACACCCCCACCACCAAAAACCACACCTCTCAAAAATGGAGATTTCCACACTCGACAGCCCAATAATTCATCCACCAAAACCAGCCAACATGGTTCAATCGACCCCCTCATAAAAAAAGTATCTTGCACACCTCACCTTTCCATCACATCCCATAAAAAAAAATCACAAATTTGAAAAAATGAATCACAAATGGGCATTCACGTAAACTCACATGGCACCAAATCAAATCAAAACAACTTTTCAAAACAAAAAGGACTAATTGGTTCATAAAAAAACTCTTAGAACTAAATGGATCACCTTTCCGTCATATGGGATTTATGGATAAATTTTTCAAAATTTTATTCCCAATTACGTATTTTCGTAATATATGTTACGCATTTTTATAGCAAATGTTATATATTTTTCTTGGTATAGTTATGACATTTTGTTATTCAGAAATGAAATTATGCATTTTATTGTAATGTTACGCATTTTGTAGTAATGTTACATATTTTTTTATCCAAACATTTTCTAACAAGAAAATGTGTAACATTACCACAAAATGCGTAATTTCATTTCTAAACCACAAATTGTCATAATTGTACCAAGAAAATAATGTAATATTTACCATAAAAGTGCATAACAATGATGCATATGGTACACACCTTTAGCATTACCCATAAAAGTATGGAAAATGTTGTTGTACACACCCCCTGAAAGAGGTGTACCATATGCACTCTAGTTATTCTATTTTCTTCTTTTGTTATAACCACTTTTCTTCTTTAGTTGTGACATTTTTTTAGTTATGACTCATGAGATCTTTGGTTATGCCTCATATGGTATTTGGTTATGACTTTTTTTTTTTTTTTAGTTATGAATCAGAAAATATGGAGTTATGACATTTTCTTCTTAAGTTTTAAGGTATATATGGTACACATCCTTTGTATCATAGTCTTTCCCTAAAAGTATATATATATATATATGAGAAAAATTCTATGCTACATGTCGTTAGGAATTGACTCTTCCTAACCAGTATCAGTGAGACACGAAATAACAAATAAGAAAAATCAAAAGAATCAAACAAAGCACACAGACACACATAAGAACACAAGGATTTATGTAGTTCACTTCAAAACAGGGCTAAATCCACAACTGCTGCGGTTTTCACTATGATCAAAAACTAATACAACTCTCTTAACCTACAAGAGGCCCCACTTAATCTATTTAGAAGTATATAATTAGAACAATGCGAAAGCAACAAGAAAATTATCAAAGTACCCAAAAAATTCGGAGACCCCCTCCCCCAAACCCCCCTATTGGACCCAGGGTTCAATGATCAATACTTATCAGGGTCTACAAACCTAACAACATGCACTATCTTATGTATCTTTGTGATATATGCATGTTACACATTTTTATAGTAAACGTCACGTACTTTTTTTATTGTATTATGACAATTTATTGTTCAAAAATGAAGTTACACATTTTTGTGGTAGTGTTATATATTTTTGTGATAATGTTACATATTTTGTGGTTTAAAAATGTTAGAATAAATCACGAAAATGCTTAACATTACCACAAAAATGCATAATTCATTTTTGAATTACAAATTGTCATAATCTACCAGAAAAAATACGTAATATTTGTCACAAAAATGCATAACATATACCAAGAAAATACATAATAAGAGTGCATATGGTATACACCTTTAGCATGACCCCACAAAATTAAGGTTCTTTTACAATATATACCTTTCAAAAGATATGTACCATGAGGAAGTTATGGTATTTTGTAATATTAATACCATAAAGCGTCCAATTTTTAGTCATAATTAAAAGAAACACAATGGATAATAACCATACACCACTTGAGGTATAATGATCTCTTCGAAAAATCGCAATAGGTTATAACTAAGTCATAAATAGCATCAAAATGAATTATAACCAAACATCACTTGAGACAAAATTAAAAAACTTTTTGCTCATAACCAAGATAACAATCATAATAAGTCAACTAATTCATAACTAATACCTCACAAAATTATAACTAAATATCACAAAAATCATAATTACCTTTTTTTGAAGTGTATATTTTAGAATTTTTCATAAAATTAATATAGAATGATATGCCAAATCTTGAATTTATAAATGCAAAAAAAAAAAAAATCTCATTAATGTGATTTATATTTTTAAAAATATTATTTTCACATTATTTTTATTAGAAATTTTTTCTGAAAATTTTATATGAATATTATTTTTTCAAATAAAATTTTTCCTACATTTATTTGATATGAAAATAGTATATATATATAAATTTTGTGCAACCCATATCATTATAGTAACTTAGAGCATTTTCTCCTCAAATGATTATTTTTCAAATAACACGTTTAACGATAAAAATTGACATGCAATGGTACTTCACCCGAACCTACAAAACCTACAAAATTAAGCTAGTTTGGTTGAAAATGTTCTAATCACAGCCAGTCAAAGATGTCCAATTATTTTGGGGTGCTCGAGTGATAAAATCTAAATTAAATTTTTTTTTTTTTTTTTGCCCAAAGGTCCAAGCTCTAAAACATTAAGTCCATAAGGACAAGCTTTTGCAAAATGACCAAAAAAGCCCCTTCCTACATGCATAGAACAAGGAATCTATCTGTTTAACCTTACCTATTTTATTTTATCTATTTAAATTGTGACACATATATATAGAGACTGTTCTGTTCAATTGGTCTAGAGAGAGAAGCTCTTCTCTCTCTCTCTCACACACACACACTCTCTCGCTCTCTTTCTCTCTCATCACAAACTCAAAACCCTAATCTGATGTCTCACTTCCCAAAGGAAGCCATATCTGACATTCTCTTCTAATTACCCATCGAGCCTCTTCTCTAGTTTAGATCCGGATCATAAAAGACTTCTAACTTCTTCTATGCATCAATCATCGTTCTTTAGGACCATCAAAACAGAAAGAGGCTTGGCGAGGCATTTTGTAGTAGTAAATAGTAAACTCACACCAGCCGTACAAGGCCTCCTTATTAGTTAAAAAACCTAGTGTGAATGGTCAGAATGGTGTGACTGGAGGGGCTCTGTATTGATATTACCAGCACCCCCTCACGGTGGGCACGCTGATATGGGCCGTTCATTGTTGTACTTTTAGACACGTGTATGAAAGGGGTTAAAAGGAAGTCACACCCGGGCCCAGGTATTAGTGGTGTAAGTACTTTTGATTCATTTGCCAGACAGTGCGATACACGTGTCACATTTCTAGTGGTTTGCATAGTAAAGATTCTTGCAATGATTGACATAAAGTAAAGGATGGAAAATGAGTATGTTTTTGAATTATTTTGAATGGGAAATCTTCGTCATTATACACGGGCCACTTTTGCTATTTATTTGGTACCAGAAAACATTTGATAGCGTAGAGGAATATGCTTTTGCAGTGGGATAGCTATTGTGGTGAAATTGTTTTCTAGTACATTGTTTCGTCCCTCCTTTTCTGTCTTTCTTTTTTGTTGATTGTATTGGTATATAATGTTGTACTCCTTAGAAAAGTATCCTGAGAATTACGACCAGTTCATTCAAATGTGTGTAGATCGTTTTTTGACGTAGCAAATAGGACTTTGTGAAGAGAGCCGACATTCAGCTCTGGCAAAGTTTGTTCCGATGTACGATGAGCATAGGGAAAAAAATATCAAAGCTAACTTGTCTGAATAGAAGGGTTAGCAAAGGTAAGAGAATCTGCAGAATTTGTAGGATAAAAGATTTGGAGTGTTTTATCAAAAATGGAAGGAGTAGTAAGCAGCCAGTATCAGACTCCCCTTGTGTACCAGAGGTCAAGGACACCGGCGGCTAGTGGATATAAGCGTAGTTACAGTGGTTGTGCTGGTATGTACATAATATTCCCCAATATATTAAGAAGATTGAGAGAGAATTAAGGAAGTTACAACAGTACGATGAACAATTAAAGGACGTTAAAACCTAGGGTTTATGTATCACTGTTATGGTGGTGCTCGAGGACTGGAAAGCTCTGGTGCACAGATTGTTATGGATCGAAGTTTGAGAGATCGTCGAGGGCTTCTCGCGAGTTTAGCACTTTGATGACAAAGGGGTCGATGCATTGCCGCCACCACCACTACCCTTGCGTTTTCTCTTCTGGCTATTATCTCTCCACTACAAAGAAAATGACTCAATCATGGATACCTCATTGGAGTTTCGGTGATGGATAGTGTTATTGGACTTGTCAATCGCATCTAGAGCACATCGTTTCCTAGTTTCCCTCTTTTCATATGTCTGTGTGTGTGTATATATATATATGATTCTTGGTTTGAAATCAATTTTGACAGATAAAAATTGTATATATACATATGAATTTGGCTTCATATATATTCATTTTCTCTCTCTAAAAGCTCTCTATGTTTGTGTTTGTTGGCAAGGTTTTGTCATTTTGTTTTCCTCAGCTTAAATATACTGATATTCTATGATTAATATGCTGGGAGTTGCATTTTATTTATCTGCCATGTAAATGTTAACATTTGTTTAGCATGAAAATCAATAGAGAGAGATTTTTGCAACTTGGAGTCAATGTCAAACATGTCAATTGTTTAATTGTTCAACAGATAGGAAAAATGAATTTTGTTATTGTTGAACAAATTTGTTCAAAATTTGAACAGATCAGTGGCTTTCTCTTTCAAAAAAATGCAACAGATTAAAAAATGATTTCAACAGATAGGAATTTTGAACAGATAATTTTTACAGATATGAATTTTGAACAGATAGAGACTGATTGAAGATTGTTTGTTAGAAATGTAACGCCTTAAAATTTATTCATCATTTTATGGATTTAAAACATAAATATCTTCTATTTAACACCGTGAAAACCATTAAAGGATACTTTCATACTTCAAAATAATCTCTTTCTCATTGAACTATCCAAGGTGATTACATCATTGTTCGGTTTACATTCGCAAAATAATAATAATAGTTCATAGAGTGAGAGAAACATAAAAGCATAATGCCCTAACAGTGTACATCTTTTCAAGGTTTGTCCTTGAATACATTACAGAATGGACCTCAGTCCTTAACAAAAGAACAGCTCCGGAGCTTCACAATTAGCAATCATTGAGCCTTTGTGCTCCTATCAAAAATACATCCAATGCCAAGTTACTTTACCGGAATCACTCCATCATTTCTTGAAATATTGTTAGTTTTGAGATGAGCCATTACCTAGTAGGAAATACTATTAACAAAACATATAAATAATCGAGATGCATATGATCATGTCATGTGAGTGATAGGAAAATCTATGTCTTTTCTTTCCAAAATCATAATGATAGATGCATGAAGCCTATACAAAGTCTTATCCATAACCATGGGATGTAAATAAGCTATGACGTCCCAAGTAAAGAACCATAAAACCATGCGTACATATATAGACTTATATACAGAAAATAGTCTCACATTTGCCAACTCTAGAAATGATGGGTTGTTGGGCACCCAAAACCTTTCCCCTCCACATTATCGACTCCTGAAACGGCGGGTTCGTGGATACCCAAAATCATGTTTTTTCACATTTGCCGACTCTAAAAACGGTGGGCACGTGGACACCCAAAAACCTTATCCTACATTTGTCCGACAATATACTCTAGACAGGACAATTAGGCACCTTAACTCCCTCCGTAGGTACCAATACAACATACCACTCAATTTCTGAAACCCGACTCAACTACCCAAACTCATACGCTATTTACCCTATTCTAATATTTTCCAAACATTCACAAATTAAGATTACGAGAGAGAGTTTGATACGCATGATGCATGAGTTTCCAAATCCCATTTCCTATGTTTTGTTCAATTTTCAACAACACAAAAATAATATCAACCATTAAAGAGTTTCTCCAACCTCACAATCCCCACAATTCAAAACATACATTCAAGAAATTCAAACCGCCATGTATCAACACCATTGTCTTGTCCAAACATTCAGTTTCATGATGTGAATGTCAATTGAGCCAAACCCCCTTATCAAATAAAATTTAAAAACTGCGATTTTAATGAAAATTGGGGCTTTTCTCATTTTTATACTCAAGGAGTCAACGTTCATCATCAACAACAATTATCAACAAAAATATTCAATGGTTTTTCCAAAGCATGAGGTAAAAACCTCTTTTGTTTATCAAAACCCGCTTTAATCCACAAGATCATCTCATATTTCTCTATAACTAAGGGGAAAAAACACCACATATATATCTGAAATCAAAGATATATCAAGTTAAAAGTACCCCTACCTCAAGAGTGAAGACGAAGAGATGAGAACCCAACTAGAAACTTCAAAAACAATGCGAAACAACCTATAGTACTTGAACCAAGCTTGTTCTTCAACTTCCTTGAAAGATCTAGGATAAATCTTGGGTAGAAATAAGAGAAATCATTTGGGCTAGGGTTTCGAAAAAGGGTGTTTCATAGTGAGAGGATATGAAAAGGTGAGGGGGGAAAAATGAGTAAAAGTCGACTTTTAAGTCAGTTGTCCCGAATAGACTGCTCGAGCGAACTTTCCACCACTCGAGCGGTGAACGCAAACTCCCAGAGATTTTACAAGTCTGAACTGAAAGTACAAACGGCAATGCATCTCCACTCGAGTGACCAAGTGACCACTTGAGCGGTCTCACTCTACACTCAGTTTATAGAAGAAATACTAGAAACCCCAAATCACCTCTCGAGATTCCACCACTCAAGCGAACCTGAAATTTAGGGTGTTACAAGAAAAATCTGCATATAGATTTAAACAGATAAGGAAAAAAAATTGAACATATAATAAATTTGGATAGATAAAGGAAAAAATTGAACCGATAGTAAAAAAAAGTCAACAGATAAATTAAGTTGTATTATTGAAAACAAAATGTCCTTCAAAACAAACAAAAGAACTTATCACCAAATTATTTCACATAGGGTCGATCTCTCACTAACAAAAAATATTCACTGGGCCTAATACATTATACCCTCTTTACATTGGACTTTTCAACAATTTTCTCATTATTTTATTTTCGTTATTTTAATGGTAAGGATTCTAGGATTTTAATTAGTAAACTAAAGGAGTTTAAAAAAATATATAAAAAAAGAAGATTAAATTAAAAAAATAAAATAATAAATTTGAAATATCAAATGATGTGTTTTTTTTTCTAGAAATGTCAAATTAACATATGTGAATTTGTTAAGGAAAAAAAAAATAGCATATTGATTTTTGACGATTTGGATAGAGATGCTCTTAGTTTCAAATTCTTGTAAATAATATATATATATATATATAAATAATTTCTTTTTCATAAAAATTGTTAATGTTATAATTTTATTCAAAAATTTCATCTTAACTAATTGATATTAAAAAAATAATTTTCTTTCCACTCGTTTTCTTCTATTTCATTGTCTATCATATTTTTCAAGACAAATAGACCATTTGGAATTATCACGGTACACCCATCTCACTCTTTTATACATTTATACCTTTAAATTTTAAGAAACAAGTAGAATAACTTTTTTGCCTTTTAGGCATGGAATTAATTTTTTTCTTTTGTAAAATTGTTGCCCACTTTAATTTGAGAGAGGCCTAATTCCAATTACGTGAGCTTTGGTTTTGTTCATTGCACCATGGAAGTCATCACAAATCAAAGGTTGTTCTTTCAATCAACGTTGTTACTTGTGCTACAATACATGAAGAAACTTAAATTTATATGTTGCTCTGTTTCTTGATGAAAGCAAAATGATTTTGACAACTCAAAGCTACAGTGGGCATATTCTTGAAAAGTTAATTGGTGGACCAGGATCACTACCTGGAAATATCTCCCACTAATCACTCCCGAGGAATGTTTGATATTCTAAATTTTTTATTAAAGGCTTCACATTAGTTTGGACTCCATGAGACTCATATACTGTGAGTCTTATACTCATGTAATATATTTGATAAAAAATTTAGTAAAATTTTTAAAGTGTTTATCATTTTTCATCACTAAAATATTATATTTTTGTTATTTTAATAACTCAACACAAAATCATGGACTCCACTTCTTTCACCAATCAAAATACTCCTAAATAACTTTTTCATATTGTTAATGTTATAGAAAGTAATAAATGGAAACCAATATTACAAAAATAAAAATAAAAACAAACCAAAAATAAAATTTTTTGAAGAAGGGGCTACAACAACAACCAAAAAAAAAAGAAAAAGAAGCAATTTTAGTTGTGTGTGTCAATTTCTGACCACACTGCCAAGCTAGTATTCAGCTGTAGAACACCGGCAGAATAGATTAAATCCAAACAACTTGTCAAGGAAAGATAAGAATCTCGCGGTGGTTCGTCCATCCGGGGCACTCCGACGATCAAGTCAGTAAAATATCTCTAAAAGATAACCAATAGTGCTTAACTCACTAGACAAAGCATAAAAGACATACCTTTTTATAGCCAACACAATCCTAGTCCCAATAGAAGCCTAGCTCTAATGGACTTCGGATTAGTGCTAATCTTGGACTCCTAGTAGGATTAGGATAAACTCTCTAAGAGTCTTATCTTTACGCAAACTGAAGTATTCTCTCATTGTAGGATTCTTGTCCCTTGTCCGCCTATTCCGGATTCCGGTATTCTCACTGATAACTTCGGCCTAGCCGAGATGATCTCGGCATCATGACCAAGACACGTGGCACCTCGGCTAGCACTTCAGTGACACTTCGACCACGTGTTATCATTTAAAAATTATGTCCCCACATTAGTTATGAAAATTTGTCTCCAATTTACATAAAATTGTCACCGGAGGTTTTCAGTGGTAACAAACATTAAGTCTATGATGACGAAGCTAGTGTTGTGTCATGAAAAAACAAATGTGAAATTTGGTTGTAAATTTGTATACTACATCTCCTTTTGGATGATGATGCATTGACATACTTGAAATTATGACATGGACAAATTTTTTGTTTTTTGTATAATAATTCTGTACAATTTCATATTGTTGTAGTAAGAATTTGCTATTTTAACATAACTAACTCCTACCAATATTCAAAAAGTAGTTTTTGATAAGCAATATTATATTTACTTAAAATCGTACTAATAATTTTACTAAAAGCCCCCATATTTTAAATATCATTGAAAGTTTAGATATTATTATTTTTTTGACAACCAATTACACTTGGTCATTTGTATTTTTAGTAAGATTTTTAATAAAATTGATAGTATATGTACAATTATTCATTTTTTATAACATTTTGTTAGACAAGTTTTTTGTATCATTTTTGATGTTTTCAAGAAGGGAAACAATTTTTCAAAAATAAAATCATATTTTAAATTTCCAACCTTTATCAAATTCAGTTTTGGGAAGAATTACTAAAGTTGCAAATAAATGAAGAAAGCAACTTGGCAAGGGGTCGATAAGTGTAAACCTAATCTGTTAGTTTTTGTGTATGAGTCACTTAATTACATAAGATGTTGTTATATGTTAAGAAAGTAATAAATGAATTTCAACTTTCTACACTTGCATGGACAATGTAAGGGTACAATCAAAATTAATTATGATATTTTTGAAGAATTAATTTTTTATTCATATGGACATAACTACCCTTTGTTTTTGTAAGAAAAAAATTATTTAACTACTATGTATGTGTAATTAAAAAAATAAAAAAATATATATTCTCTATATATATTGTTTGAATGGTTCTAGTATGGTGACCAACATTTATGAATGTACTGTTGAAAAACTTTAGTTACAAAATATTTTTTTTTTGATTGAATTTTAAGAATTTGCACGTAAAATTTATTTTTAAAAAATTATAAATTTTTTTGACAAAACTAAATATAAATATATATTTGAATTTTAAAATATTATTTTATGTTCCAAAAAAAATCATATGAAAGTGTTTGATTTTTAAAAAATTTATTTTTCACCAAACTAAATTTTAAATTTTCTAGAAAAATCATATTAAAAAATTCAATCAAAAATAAAGGAGGAAAATGGTGCAAAGCATAAGGGTATTTTGGTCTCATTATAAATATAAAAAATCTTAAATTAGGATAGTTTTTAATGTTATGTTATTTCCTATACACATAGGAATAAATATACTTATTTAATACTTTTTTAACGTATGTCCTTAGCAAAGCCAATTACGTATAATTGGTCAAACAAAATGAAAAGATAGCCGGTTCAAACCATCCATGTCTTCACTATTCGAATCAGTTCAAATCAGACGATTTAAAACAAGTTTACTAATTTTTACAAACAATCTTGTGAGCAATACTTTGAACGACGGGCGATAATACAAATACAATAGTGACACATCGTATAGGCCTTGCTCGTGACCCGAGTGCCTCTGCCGACCAAAAAAGGTAATTAGCAATTTCAGATGGTTTTCGGTCTTATGAAAAATGTGGCAATTTTTAATTGGGCTGTTCACAGCCCAATACTTTCAACAATTTCTGGCTGGCCAAATCATCTGCATAATTTAGGGTTTTGTTGCTACGATCTGGCCCAAGGATGTCCAGCCCACTAGATGTGACCCCAGCCCGGACCAATTTCTAAAGTCTAGTTTGGATGCAACATTTTTACTAGATTTTGTAATTTACATTTTTTTACAAAAGGAAAATATTTTATACAATGAGCTACAACTTCAAGATTTTTTTTTTTTTTTTTATTGTTATTTTTTTTAACAGTTGTACAATTTACAGGGAATAAAAAGAGGGTTGTGAGTAACACCCCTCTCACAGATTTTGTGTAAGCTAATTTTTCTTTAGTTTTTAATAGATATACCAAGCAATCCCTACGCCTACTATCTAAAGTTGTGTAGTAAAAAAATGTAAATAATTGGGTAATAGGTATAGTTTAGGGTCACGTTAATGGCACTCTTATGAATTATTGTTAAAATAGAGAAAATATTAGGATTGTGACCGCGGCAGTAATAGTAATAGAGTGGCGATGGGTGATGGTGATAAAAGGAGGAATTTGAGGTGTCCAATTTAAGAAAAATCAGTGATAAGTCCAAAGAAGATGAACAGATGGGACATTAAGAATAATGCCAAATCTTTCGAGGTCAAAATGGAAAGTTCCTTTTGTATTTATTTAGTGAAAATGATATTTTTAATAGTTTTATCCTTGTAATTTTTTTATGGGTGTTGATTTCTGACCACACTGCCAAATAGGAACTCAGTAGGAGAGCACAGGCAGAATAAATCATGCCCGAACAACCTGTCACAGAAAGATAAGATTCCGGCAGTGGTTCGTCCACCCGGGGACACTTCGACGATCAAGTTAGTACTCAGTTATCTCTCAAAGATAGTAAATAGTACTTAACTTGCAAGTTAGAATACAAAAAACGTACCTTAGACCCACGATAGTGCCTTAATTTTATAACCAGCACTAAACTGATCCTTGTAGAAGCCTAACCTCAATGGACTCTGGCTTAATACTCATCCTAGACTTCCAACCAGATAGAGATAAACTCTCTAAGAGTTTTATCTTTATCCAGACTGAGATCATCTCTCATTTTAGGACTCTTGTCCCCTTATCCGCTTATCTTGGATTCTGGTATCTCCGCAGATAACCTTGGCTTAGCCGAGATCATCTCGGCAATATGACCATGACACGTGGTACCTCGGCTAACACTCCGATGCCACCTTGGCCACGCGTTGTCATTCACAAAATATGTCCCTACAACTGCCCCTTAGGTTCTATTACCTCGACATCCTGAGGTGATGGAACTTACATTGTTTGTTTACTTTATTCTCCATGACCGAGACCATCACTCATCGGCTTCATATAACCAAGACTCTGCAATCCACTTGATCAATGGTCAAGAACTAAGAACCAAGCTCTCCAAGTTCCTTAACCAGGACCGTTCCTCTAGCCGAGGTTCTTGCTTTATTAAGTCAAGAACTCCAAGAGTTCTATCTACGCATGAGCAGTCCCGCACGGTGGCTCAACCGTTTTATCCACGCATCCTTTTCTCATTGATCTGTACCTAACACGCGCCATCAGGTCGTGTTGTCTCTGCGCACGCCGCCTAACAGACACGTCATCCAAGGCATATCATTTATGTTTTGCCGTCTTTTCGTGTTTTAACAAAACATCCCATTTTCTCTTTGTCTTTTCACTTTACATTCTTCGTTTTCCCTCTGCGTTCAAGTTTTTCTCTCTTTAACCAATCTCCAACCTCCATCGCTGTTTCTTCGAGTTTTCTGCAATTGCTTCGACCATCTCCTCCGGCGAGCTTTCGACTGTCCTGTTCCGTTCAAGTTCTTTGACTTCGGTATTCCGCACTCGGCCTCATCTGGTAAATTTCTAATTTCTTCTCTCTTTCAGTTTCAACTTTTCACTATTCGTATGTGTAATACTTTAATGAACCTATTTGTTCACATCTTGTTGCTTAGACTCCTCATTTTGATTGCCATATTTAATCATTTGTAAACCAGTTCTTGTGTTTTAAGCTACTTCACTTTTGTACCGTCTTCATATTGCTTATGTTGCCACTGAATAGTTTGCACTCTATTTTTCTATGTTTTTCAATGAAACTATGTCATCATGTTTCTTAAATGTTCTTTGCACTATTGTTGCTAAACTTCTGTTTGGTCTAAGTCTTGATTGTTGTTTGTGTCTCTGAATCCTTTTTGGTTCTAAATCATGTTCATCTTTTTGTTTTTCTGGCTTATTTCTAGATTCTTGCCATTAATTCGTGTTTTCATATAGATTTAGGCTTGGGTTTTGATAGAAATCACCATCTCTAGGAAAATTGAAACAAATTTCCTTAGGTCTTGAAAAACCCTCGACCCAACTCTTGTTTAGGGTTTAGCCGAGGTCCTTTAAATCCACACCAACCACTCTCCTCTGAAATCTTGCCCCTTTTTCCCTTTAGCCAACACTATGGGTATGTTGAGGTGGAAGGTAGATACCCCATAAAAACTTGAGTACTTTAGAAGAGAGTTCTTCATCCCAGCTGACGTCCATCTTAGGTTGGCTGGGAAGGAGGACTCCATCATGCCTAATGAGGATTCCATGCCCTTCCCAGTAGCAGCCTTTATATAGTGTGGACTCCGGTTCCCTCTAGACATCCTTTTCTGACAAGTCCTTCATTATTACAAGCTCAACCCGATGCAACTGGCCATTAACTCCTATAGAGTCATCAACGGTATAGTTGCTCTAGCTAGCCAAGAAAACTCTAAGATAACACTAGCCGATATCCAATATTGTTATACCATGTGTAGCCTGAAATCTGAAAAAGGCTACATCTATTACCTCAAGCCGAGATTCACAGCTTACAAACTCATAGATGACCTCGCAGACTCCAACAAAGATGTTGGAGATGATTATTTCATCGTCTCGGGCAATTAGGAGTTCTCTCCTGATGACGACCTCCATCTCTATCCTTTGAGCTGAATAGTGTTTAAAGAGGGTGACAATAAGAACCAAGTGTCAACTTTTATGCTTCTAAGTCTTATCATTTTATTCCCCTTATATGTTCTAATGTCTGAATTTTGTACTTGTAGCTCTCCTTTAGCCATCAAAAGATTTTTGCAAAACCTTCTTCCCCAATAAAGACTTTAAGAGGCTGATGGGCTTGCCAATTGACCAGCGCAAAGTCCCCCTGCTGCTCAACTATATCCCAACTTACAAATCCGCACTGCCTGACGTCCCCAAGAAGAGCAAGTCCCCCCCTTCTGCTACAACTCCACAAGTTGAATCATCATCAAGGCCAGATCAGGGATCTACCTCTGGTCCAGTGGAGCAACCATCCACCTCTGCTCCCCAATTGATTTCTCCACATCAGCGCCAATGCCGTCGCCGAGTTCTTGGTAACATTCCAACTGGGAGGACTCAAAGCCGCAAACGCCGAGGTTTTGACACTCCGGTGTTCGGCCCATCCAATCCTCCTACTGTCCTTCCAGCAATACATTTTGGCACTAAAGTTACAGTTGCCTCTACCGCCGACGATATGGGCCGCAAACTGGCAGTTGTTGAAGACCTTCTTGCCAACATCCCCGGGGCTGTATCGGTTCGATCCACATCCTCCTTATCCCAACCAAAGCCAAAGCCAAAAAAAATGAAGAAGGCCAAGACCAAGGCCACAGTGACTCAGATTGAATCTGAGGACACTGTGTCAATCTCCAAATTGGCCAAAGTCGAGAAAAATCAAACGGCTGGCAAAAAAATACCAGCCGAGGTCGATGCATCCGACTCCCAACATCTAAAAAGCCAAGGTCTGAGCAACCTGAAGGTAACCAAAGCTTCCATCGCAATATGACTTGGGCCCCCGAAGTCATAGTAGATGACAGACCCTTGACAGCCGGCAACAGCGCAATAAATCTCGAAGTCGGCGCAGCCCTGTCAACGGCTATTCTTCTGCCAGAAGACATGAACCACATGGCCAAGTTACATAAGTATGAGAACTTTGCTCTCATGATGCACCACTCGGTTTTGGTAATCCTCTTATACTTATTCCTTTACAATTCTTTCTACACTTAGTAAAATCTCACTAATCTGTTTTACTTCTTGCAGGCCATTCAGCATGTTCACTCATATGCTGTCAAAACCGAGATGATGAGGAAGGAGTTGGCAAGAAAGACCAAGGAAGCAGCCAAACTCCTATCCTCACTCGATAAAGCCGAGGCCAACAATTGAGCTCTAATGGACCAGGCTAAGGATGCCAAAGCTACTCAGAGTTTGGCCAAGGAAAAAGCCCAAAATGGCCAATGACGAAGTTGAGGCCGCAAGAGCCGACCTTGAAGCAGCCAAGGTCAAGGCTGCTGATATAGAGGCCAAGCTTCAAGAGGCCCTTGCCTCTAAAAAGACCGAGGCAAATGCGGCTGATAAAAAAGCATTTGAGGATGGGCAGGCTGTCGTCCGTGATCAATACAAATTGCAAGTCAACTTGGCTTGCAACCGAGATTATTACCTAGGTTGGACGGCAGCTCTCAACAAGTTAGTTGTGCCGATGGACTCCGACCTCCGAGACATCAATCAGCTTCAAGTGCCTTTCCCTCAAGAGCCTAAGGACTCTGGCGATGAAGCCGACGACGATGATGCCGAGGATGGTGAGGCCGATGAAGTGGAGGAAGAGGCTGCCACTGATCCCAAGTCTCCCACCCTCAACGAACAAATAGACTTAACTGAAGATGAGGAGGATGACTTGGTCTCCAAGGGCGTCTCTCCCAAACCAACCACCTCTGAGGCCGAGGTTCAGTGCGCCGAAAGGAGTCTGGATCAGACTTTGCAAGAAATAGACGCTGAGATAGCGGCAAAAAGAATGCAGCATCGCAATCCGAGGTTGACAAATCACAGATCAGTCCTAGTACTTAGGATATGTCATTTTTTCGTTGTACTATTTCTTCTTTCAATTGTATCTTGTTTTGTCTGAACAATGTTTAGCTTCATATTTGGCCGATGTGCCCCTTTTGTAATTGAACAAATAGTCTTTTCTTGAATGCAAGTTTCCTTCTTTCTTCTAAGTGTTTGAATGCCTTCTTTTCTCTTATGTATGTTTACCACTTTCATACTTAGAATAATTTTGCATGTCCTCAAAGTATACCTTTAACTATATAATCTTTTCGGAGTAAAGTACCTCGAATATATCTTCTGATTGTCTATCTTAGCCTTGGCTTAACACTTAAAAAATATTGTGAAATATTTTTACAAGTGTTGTTTCTTTACACTTGCCACTTCACTCTTACTTACTGTCTTCTATCTTTTCCAAGTTTGGCAACTTGGTCATATCGGCGAGTACATATGTCGGGTACTTCTTTCAATATTACCTCGGCTTAACTTCAACTTGTAAATTTTTCTAAAATTTTAACAAGTGTTAAGCCAATTCTTAACGTGTAAATGTTTTCAAAAAATTTCAACAAGTCTAAAGCACTTCAAAGCTTTAAGCTCATTTATCATTCTCCAGCTCTCTGCCCCCTAAGGTGAACCTAAGTTTCACTTATGTTCACATTAAACACATATAGTCTTTTGTCGAAATCGGATTCAATCCAAGACTAGCCGAGGTTCTCAACCTTGGTTTCTCTGTTAATGCACTTAGTTCCATTCCAAGTTTAATCTTGCCGACATGGCAAGTCTAGTTTCAATTTAACTTAGTTTAACTCTATTATGTGCAAGTATAATTCAACTCTGCCATATAATAAGTCTAAATTACTCGTCATGTTTCAATCAGAAATATCGCCAACTTAGTTCAACTCTATTATATGCACGTATAATGCAACTTTGCCATGTAATAAGTCTATGTTATTCGTCATGTTTCAATCAGAAACATCGCCATAGGACTAATCAGTCCAATCACACAAATTTCAAATTCTTTAAAAAAAAAAAATCAAACTAAAATTTTATTACTACCTCGGCTAAGAAAATTATGACTTAAATTTCGAGATATAAAAAAGTATAATGATAGAAAAAATTTAAGTTGCAAGGGTTCCAAGGTCTTCGAAACTCTTTGTCTTCACTGTCCTCAAGCCAATATGCCCTATAGCTGGCGATCGAGATAATTCTATAAGGCCCCTCCCATTTGGGCCCAGCTTTCCCTCCCGATGGTCTTTCTTGTTGCTGACCACTTTTCTCAGCACCAGGTCCCCAACTTTGAACTCTCTTGGGTTGACATTTTTATTTTAAGCCCTAGCAAGTTGTTATTGGTATGTCCCCAGCCGAATTGCTGCTCTCTCCCTTTTCTCCTGAAGTAGGTCTAGATCTCGGGCCAAGAATGTCTCGTTGGTCCCATTCTCTACTCATTGGGTTCTGATCCCTGGGATGTCGACTTCCAATGGGATAACTGCTTCTGTGCCATAAGCCATGGCAAATGGGGATTCCCCAGTTGATCTTCTCGGCATAGTCCGATATGCCCAGAGTACATTGAGCAACTCTTTCACCCATTTTTCCTTTGCTGCTTCCAGTCTCTTCTTGATCCCATCTAAGATAGTCTTGTTGGATGCTTCTGTCTGACCATTACTCTAAGGCAAATTTGGAGTGGAATAATAGTTCTTGATTTTGTACTTTGCACAGAAGCTTTTGATTAGCTTACTTTCAAATTGTGTACCATTATTTGCTATTATTGCCCTTGGGATCCCAAACCTGGTGATGATGTTCTTCCATATGAAGTTCTTTACATCAATATCTCGAATCTTCGCAAGGGGTTCAGCTTCTACCCATTTTGTGAAGTAATAGGTTGCTACCAGTAGGAACTTCCTTTGTCCAGTTGCTTGGGATAGTTGTCTAACAAGATTCATGCCCCACTGGGCAAATGGCCAAGGGCTGGATATTGGGTTCAAGTGTGCTGCTGGTTGATGTATCAAAGGTGTAAACCTTTGACACTTCTCACACTTTCTAACATAGGCTTCAGCATCCTTTTGCATGTAGGGCCACCAGTACCCCTGAGTAATGGCCTTATGAGCAAATGATCTGCCCCCAGCATAGCTTCCACATACTCCTTCATGTATTTCATACAAGAAGTCTTCGACTTGGGAGGGATGCACATATCTCAAAAGGGGACCAGTAAAAGACCTTCTGTAGAGATGTCTTTCTGCTGTCAAGCTAAATGTGACGACCCCGACCTCTAGACTAGTATATTATATTATTTTAATAAGTTTAATTGCATGATTGTGCGTTTAATTGTGTGATTACACATTTAATTTGTGATTATCTACTGTTACATGGATTATCTGTTCAAATTGATAACTTAGAGTCAGAAATTAAAAGCCTAAACAGTCTCAGAAACTGAAATTGACCAGCCCAATAGGCTAATTAGAATATTTAGAATTTTATGGTAACTTTAATTGAAAATTGATTTGGATCAAAATAATTAGAATAAATTGATTGAATTAATTAGAATTAAGCCTAGTTGATTAACCTTAATCATATGTGATTAGGCTAACTTAATCACACCATATAAATAGCTTATGAGCTCATTTTATACACACACTTAGCTGAGAATTGAGAGAGAGGAGAGGAGAGTTCAACATTTAGAAAGAGAAAGAGGAGATTTGTAGAGAATTGGTGGAAGATTCAAAGATTCGAGCCATAATACACTTGAATTCACACATTAGGTATGTAATTCATTCTAAATTCTTGGAATCAAGTCATGTAGAAGTTGTATTCATCAAGGTTTTGAGTTCATTTGCATGGAATTGTTGAATAGAAGCTTCAATCACCTTGAATTTGGAAGTTAAGAGTTAAATATGTACATGCATGCATAATTTGAGTTAGAATTCATGAAATTCATACATGCATGGCACAATTATACCTCAATTTGGAGAATCCTTCATGTTTTCATGCTCCTCATGTCACTTGATTATGTTTTGAAGAAATATACGCTCAATTTGAATTAAACTTATTTTATAATTTGAAATTGAAGTTTTTGGTTAAGAATTTTCCATGGTTTCGAATAAATGGTTTCAAATTGGAAGTATTTTCATGTTATACAATGATTCTCCATGCTTTTGTACCAAAAACACAAGATTTGAAGCTCTGAATACCATGTTTGAACTTCAAACATAGTTCTGGAAATTTCAAAATCCGTGTTGTCTGCTCGAGCGAGGGAAGCCCCGCTCGAGCGTGAAAATCGAGATCCTAGAAGTTTTTTGAAATTTTACAGGTTGCTTGAGCAACTAGAGTGGTGCTGAAGTGAGGACCCTTTTTCTCAGTTTTCCGCTCGAACGACCATTGAGCAAGAATTTCATGTAACCAGTACTTTTGCAGACCGCTCGAGTGACAGAAGTTACGCTCAAGCAACCACCTTTGTTTTTGAGTCCCCGCTCGAGCATAGGAAGTGGCACTTGAGCGGAGACTCTGTTTTCAGCAAATTTTGAGAAACTCTTTTAAGTGCATATTTGCATCCTCATACCACTCCAAGTATTCTTAGGCACCATTTAGACTCATATAATCATAGAGTGAGTTAGAAACACATGAGTTGAATTGAATTAAAATGAATTGGTGTTTCAACTGTGTTTCTGTTGTGTGTTTTGTTTAGGTGGACGTCCGAGGCTTAGTGACAACTCAAACCACTGTGAGTAGTAACTTTATAAAGATATGTTCAAGTAATATTATTTTCAAAATTGTTATTGCTTTGGAATCAATATGTGACTGATTGAACGGTTTATCGACAAATTATTTTGTAATGATGAATGAAGTTCATTTTCGAAATGTATTTGTGGCATCCATAGGACATAGGCCCATGCTTGGGGGTAACAATACCACGACTATTGGTTGTAGGCCCTTGCCTGGGGGTAACAATACCACGACCATTGGATGTAGGCCCTTGCCTGGGGGTAACAATACCAAGGCTATTGGATTACACAAAGATCTCTAGTGTTGGCCCTTCGTGGTCCATTGGTTTGACCCTTCGTGGTCTGTTGGTTTGACCCTTTGTGGTCCTTTAGCTTGACCCTTCGTGGTCCATTGGTTTTGCTCCACTATAATTGGAATGTTATTGTTCATGGGTATACCACATATTTGATATTGAATGATGTCGATTATGAAATTTATTGGATATAAAGATTTGAAGCAAGAATCTTGTCGAGCATGTTATCGAACTTCATTCACATAACCTCTTTATTCTGTTATTACTCACTAGGCTCTAGCTCACTATTTATTTATCTATATATGTAGGTGGGCAAGCTGAACATCAAAGTTAGAAAGCCTCGCGTCTACTCGGGTCAGCCCTTTTAAGGAGCTTTTAAGTGAAGTGATCAGGTTGAGGAGGAGCTGTGCTAGTTGAACCCCCTTTTACGTATTTCAATGGTTTTGTATTTGTTTATAGTTGGGGTTGGATTTTTGCAAGGCATGAATTTTGAACAATTGTGATAAATGTACTTTTAAATCAAAACTTTGCTTATTATAATAGTTTTCCTCATATACGCACAGCTCAATGGATAATTTCTACGTTGTTTCAAATTTTCGCTAAGCCCCATACTTTATATTAAGAGGTTCATTTGTATAAAAGGCCATAGGTAATCTATGATTACTGGCCAGTCATGACGCTAAACCTATAGGAGCGGGTTTGGGTCCTGACACTAAACCTTGCCGACTTCAGTTTGGTTTTGTGTGCTTCTTTGTGATCATCTGGCAGCTTCTCATCTCTAAGGAACATTACTATTGCATCCATCCAACTTGGGCCCAACTCCACACACATTGCTTCGTACTCTGTAATCAATGGTTCCACACTTGGACCTGATAAATAATCAACCATTATTGTCCTTGCCTCCCCTGATTGCAATTGCACTAGCCAGGTTAGCCAAGACATCAGCATGACTGTTGTCATCTCGGCTAACTTGCTGTAGTCGACAGTCTTGAAACAAAGCTAACAGTCTAACAACCTCTTTGACATAGGCTATCATTCTTTCATCTTAGGTTGTATACTCGCCTATTGCCTGGTTCACAATGAATTGGGAGTCACAGAAGACTACCACCTTATCGGTTTCCATTGCTGTTGTCAATTTCAATCCTGCGATCAGTGCTTCATGTTATGTTTCATTGTTTGAGGCTTTGAATCCCAAACGAATAGACTGCTCTAACATTCGTCCATCTGGTGATACGAACACCACTCTTGCCCCCGCTCCCTGACGGTCTGAACTCTCATCAACAAATAGGGGGAAGTAGTCACCGATGTAGATATCACAGGGCTTGAGTATTTCTTCTTTCTTCTGATTTACTGTGGGGTTTTTTGTTCTCAGCTGGGTCTCTTCTTGTTCCCTTGGACATCCTAAGCCGCGACTCATCAGAGCCCGACGTGGGATAGCACCTAGTGTGAACTCGGCCATGAAGTCAACCAGAACCTGGCCTTTGATTGTTGTTCTGGGTCTAAACTCTAAATCGTATTGGCCTAATACCACTGCCCATCTGGCTACCTGTAACAACCCCGACTCTGATTAACGTATAATCCATGATAATAAATAATTGAGATGAAATTTTACATTCATTACATGTGTTATGTGTTATATGAGTTTCTATCTGTTCTGTGTAGGAATATCTATCTCTGGTTTGTTCTATTCTGGAAATTGAAGGCCTTATTGGCATCCAATTCAGAAATTGACTTGATTTATGTGCTAATTGGAAATTTTAGAATTTTATAGTAGGTTGAATTGAAATTCGATTCGGAACGATTAAATTAAAATAAATAACATTAATAAATTGAATCAACTTTGTTTTAATCACAATTAATTAGCCTAAGTTAATCAAACATATAAATAGACCACCCCATCACCTCTTATACACTTTTGTACCCTTTATTTCCTCTTCTTTGAGCTTCAAGCGTGTAAAGAGAGAGAGAGTTGAATTCAAGCAAAGGAATTGCTAGGGGACTTGAAGTTTGGCTTAGAACTTCAAACAATTACCTCTATAGAGCATAGTTAAGCATTTAAGGCAAGAAATCAAACTCTTAGTTGTATAATTGAGTTGGTTCATATAAGAATTCAAGTGAAATAGATGGATTGATGTGGGATTTGAACTAGAAGTAAAAGAATTAGATCATATTATGTATGCATGCATATTTCATGGCATTTGGAAGTTGTTTTCAAAGATTTCTTCTCATACATGTTGAAATTCTAGCATAGTTTAAAGAATTCATAGCATTACTCATCATTAGACCTCATTTGATCATGCTTTGGAAGCTATGAACTCAAGTGAATATATGCATGTCATGTTTATAGCATGATCTTACATTTCAAGTTGAATTTTTTTGCACAATTGACTTGTTTTTGGCCCTTAATTTCATGAAATGAACTTCAAACCAAGATGATTTACAAGTTCTTAGATGTTTTCTAGAATTTTGGCCCAAGAAGATGAGTTTTGAGGTGTGAAATTCGAGTTTGGAGCTTTGGAGTACAATCTGGAAATTCCAGATTCTGCATTTCGGCTCGAGCGTGTGGTTCTGCGCTCGAGTGGCTACGTTTATTTTTGCATCTCCGCTCAAGCGGCCAGAAGTTAGCTCGAGCGTGAAATACAAGCTCCCATAAGTTTCATGTTTTCGCAGACCGCTCGAGCGGCGAGAGTTGCGCTTGAGCGGGAACTTGAGTCTCACGCTCAAGTGACCAACGAGCGTTCGTCGAGCGTGAAAATCACATAACCAGTACTTTTTTCAAAATTTGCGAAACGCTCGAGCGTGGGAAGTTGCGCTGGAGCATCCCCTCACACATTACTTGTCCGCTAAAGCGGGGGAAGCTACACTCGAGTGGGGACCCTGTTTTCAGAAATTTGACCAAGTGTTTTCCAATACATTTTAGCATCCTCATTGCATCCTAAGAATTCTTGAGCCAAGATTAAGACATAGTAATGAGGATAAAATGTAGAAACACACTAAGAACGGAACGTAATGAGTTATATATATTCCAACGTGTGTTTCAAATGTGTATTTGTTATGTGTTAATGTAGGTCACGTGCCATAAACCGTATGATTAGTCTACTCTATCTGTCTGCTCCTGAAGCTATCTGTGAGTAATAACTTCGTAAAGTTATATTTAACTCTATTTATTTTCTGTAGGATGAATTAAGATCTGTTTTCTTAAATGATATATTCTGTACAATGAATGATTGTTCAATTTTTGACATGTATTTGTGGCATCCTTAGTATCATGCGATATCTGCTAACTGTTACCCGGTATCAGAGGTTCCATTATGGAACTTAAAATGTCTGCAATCTATTACCCGTAGTGGAGGCTCCATCATGGAGCTCAGCATATCTGTTATATGTTACCTAAATCTGGAGGTTCCTTTATGGAACTGGTTACTCATAACCACCATATGTTTTGCATATGTTCTGTCTCTGTTCTGTTAGCGCTAATGGATGTACCACGTATGATTAAGCATGAACTCTGATTTCTGTATATGATTTGAACAAGAATATAAATTTGTTTATGAATTTGAATTATCATTTCTGAATCTGGTATGGACATCATTCATTAAAACCCCTTACTCTGTTATTATTCACTGGGCTTCTGCTCACTATTTATATTATGTATGTAGGTGACCAGGCACTTGATCAAGGCCAGAGTTGATGGCCTGGGATTCCATTTTGTTAGTCACCCCTTTACGCCTCTCGATGAGGTTTCGGACTAAGTCAAGTCGTGTGGCCATGTCCTTTTGAACGCTCAACACTTTGTTTCCTTTTGTTACTGAACAATTTTTTTTTGGTTATCAGTATATGGGGTGACGTATAATTACTGTACCTTTGTGATGTCATGAGTATGCTTATAAAGTTTAAAATTATATTGTCGCATGTATGTCTGCATAGCTCAATGGACGTTGTATTTTGTATATTTGCTTCCGTAGCCCCTTGACTATACATTATTCTGTTAGAGGCCTTCAGTAATCCAAGGATTACTGGCCTGTTACGATGCTAAACCTATAGGGGTGGATTTGGGTCGTGACACCACCTTGCTTGTTAGATCTCCTTGCTGTAGTAGGGACTTCAAGGGTTGCTCAGTCAATACCACAATCTTGTGGTTTTGGAAATAGTAGTTTAACTTCTTGGAGGCCATCATTAAGGCTAATATTAATTTCTCTAGGGGTAAATACCTAGTCTCTGCGCCTGCTAGGGTTTTACTTACATAGTATACTACCTTTTGTTCTCTCTTCTCTTCTCTAATTATCATTGCACTCACTGCATGCTCTGAAACCGCCAAGTACAAGAATAGCTCCTCTCCAAGTACTGGATTTAAGAGAACTAGAGTTGTGGTCAGGTTTCTTTTCAAGTAGGCCAAGGCGACTTCGCATTCTTATATCCACAAGAAATTTGTGGCCTTTTTCAACAGACTAAAAAATGGTTTACACTTATTTGAACTTCTGCTTATAAATTTGTTTAGGGCTGCGGCCCTTCCAGTCAACATCTGCATTTGCTTTGTCGACATTGGGCTTTTCAAGTCCATGATGGCCTTGATTTGATCTGGGCTTATCTCAGTGCCCCTTTTGGTAACCGAATACCCCCCGAACTTATCAGACCCAACTCCAAATGCACATTTTGAAGTATTGAGCCGGAGTCGATATGTTTTAAGGATGTCAAAAACTGCTTTCAAGTCGTCCAAATGATCTTCAAGTTCTTTGGACTTCACGATCATGTCGTCAATGTATACTTTCACTGTTTTGACAATCTAATGTCTGAACATCTTGGTCACTAACCTCTGATACGTTGCTCCTGCATTTTTTAACCCGAAGGGTATCACTCTGTAGTAATACAGCCCTTTTGAGGTAATAAATGCAGTCTTCTCCTCATTAGGGAGGTACATTACTATCTAAGGGTACCCCCTATAAGTATCCAGTAAGCTCATCCTTCCATGCTCTGAAGTGGCATCCACTAATTGATTAATCTTGGAGAGTGGGAAACTGTCCTTGGGACAAGCCTTATTCAAGCTAGTAAAGTCCACGCAGACCCTCTACTTCCCATTCTTCTTTTTCACAACATAGTGTTGGACAGCCAAGTAGGGTAGTTTACTTTGCGAATGGCTTTGGCCTCTAACAATTTGTTCACTTCTTTTTCAACTGCCTCCACATAGACCAACGTTGGCCTCCTCGCTCACTGAATGACGGGTTTAGTTCACCTGTCTACGTTCAGTCTGTGACATGTAACCTCAGGGTCAATGCCAGGCATCTCGTATGGTGTCTAGGCAAACACCTCTATGTTTGCTCGCAAGAATGTTTCTAACTCCCTTTCCTCCTTCTCGGCCAAGCCTAAGCTGAGGAGAAAGAAGCCCCTTCATTCCCTTGCTGGACCAAAATCTTCTTCGAGGCTTCCTCGCTTTTGTCAGTTGGTTCTTTGCCGACGTCATCCAAGACCTCCATATCCTCGTCCTCAATCTCTTCTATTTCTGCTTCTTGTATGTTGCAGGTGGATTTCATTGCTGCCATGGAGTAGTTCTTTGCCTGCACCTGATCCCCCCTGACCTCCTCAATTCCATGCTCTATTGGGAATTGCAACAACTGGTGTAGTGTTGAGGGAACATCCCTTTATTGCGTCCAACCATGGCCTCCCCAAGATAACATTATAAGGGGAGGGGGTATCAATTACTGTGAACTCTGTTCTTACCTTCTTGATGCCAGCCTGCACTTACAAACTTATTGCTCCCAAGGGCCATGTCGGCGTTCCGTTGAAGCCGACCATTTGACTGCTCTAGATCATCTCAGTAAAGGCCGAGCTCCTTATAACATCTGATATACATGATGTCACAAGAGCTGCCTTGGCCAATTAGAATGCGCCTTACCTGGCATTCTCCAATCTTGAGGGATATCACCAGAGCATCGTTGTGTGGATGTTGTACCATGTCTAGGTCGGCTTCAGTAAAGGACATCATTGGTCCTTGTTACTCGTTTTTGCAGGACTTGATACACATGCTATAAGTGTTTCAACCTCTAAGTCTCCCCACGTACCTCATTTTCATTGACCTTTGAGTGAATCACATTGATCACTCGAGGTCCGTCTACTTGCAGTTGCGGTGCTGGTGGAGGTGATGCTGCTGGTGCCTGGGGTAACCTTGCTTGTTCTTTCCTTGTCCTGGCCTCATCTACCAAGTCTCTTAAGTGACCTTGTCTTACCAAATCTTCCAGATGTGTCTTTAGGGCTCTGTACCCCTAAGTCAGATGCCTATCTTCATTGTGGTAGGCACAGTGCTTCCCAAGACTTCTTTCCATAAATTTGCCAGGGATCTTCTCTAGTGCTCTATAGTAAGGCTGATTCCTGATCCTTTTCAAGACATTGTAAATCGGGATCCAGAACATTGTGGTGACTGCTTGTGCAGCCCTCAGTCCTGTTTCTTGTCTGTTATATCCAGTATTACCTCAGTCTTACTTCAGCGAGCCGTTTCTCTTCTCCTATTTTGACGCCTTTGTCCCTGGCGTGTCTTCTTCGGCTCTCGCATATTTCTCGATCTTGGCCATGAGTTCCTCCATACTTTTTGGCAACGTCTTTACCAGTGACTTTCGAAGCAAGCAGTCATCGTTCAGGCCGTTCTTAAAAGATACAACCGCCAACTCTCGGTTGCACCTTGGTATTCGATTAAAAACCTCATAATACCTTTTGGCATAAGCCCTGAGGCTTTCTTCCTCTCCAATTCTGAGAGCCATCAGGAAGTTTACCCTCAATGGTTGCAGTTTGTTTGCAACAAACCTGACCACAAACATCTCGGCCAGGCCTTCCCAACTTTTCACAGTTCATTTCGGCGACTTGTAGAACCAATCTAATGCGATTTCTCCAAAGGATAAGGGGAACACCTTGCAGTGCAATGGTTCGTTCCCGTTATATGGTGCCATTGAGTTCAAATATAAACTGAAGTGAAAGTTAGGATCAGACTTACCGTCGTATATATAGAATCTTGGCATGTGGAATCTTTTCGGGGCCTCAAACTTATCCAGCTCTACTGAGAATGGCGTTTTCGACTTGACCGGGGATGTGACCTCGGCATCTTGTCACTTCCTCTGGAGGTAGTCCCCCAAGTCCTCCTTAGTCCGTCCAAAAGCTCGGCTGTCAATGGATTTTAGCCTTTTTGGTGCACTACTCCCGATGTCGTTATGAGTCCTCTTGGATCTCCCTCCATTCGTCGTGTCAAAACAAAGCTTCTTCCCCTAAACATGCCGATGTTCCTTGGCATAAGCTTTCTTGGCATGAGGTGTCTTCTGAGACTCTCCTCTTATCGATTCTCCTCTCCCGACGTCCTGTGAAGGTCGGTGAGAATGCTCATTTGCCCTGTCATGCTGAGGAACTGTAGGGATTGCTTCATGCCCCCCTTTCTGGGCATCGTTCTTGGCCGCTGGAATCGGCGTGTCCTCCAATGGGAACGGTGGTTGCCTGACATTGTTCTGCATCATGAAATTGACAACCGATTGTAGGTCTGCCAATTTGTTTGTCATTAACTTTATTTCGCCGTCTCTCCTTAGGCATTTATCTTTCCATACCTAGAGGTCGCTTTCATTGTAATACTCGTCTCGGCCTGCCTTCTTTGGAATGTCTCCCTCTTGGTCGATGTCCTTTTCCCCAGGATTCTACTCCCGGGGTTCTTCATTACAGGTCTCTTCCCCTACATTAGGATCAGTGTGTTTGCCACTTTCATTAGGGATGTCGTCCCTGATCTTCTCTTTCTACCCATCGTTGGCCATATATTCTCCTTATGTTCCCACAAACGGCACCAAATTGTGGGTGCTGATTTCTGACCACACTGTCAAACAGGAACTCAACAAGAGAGCACAGGCAGAATAGATCACACCCGAACAACTTGTCACAGAAAGATAAGACTCCGGTGGTGGTTTGTCCACCCGGGGACATTCTGACAATCAAGTCAGTACTCAGTTATCTCTTAAAGATAGTAAACAGTGCTTAACTCACAAGTCATAACACAAAAAGTGCACCTTAGACCCACGATGGTGCCTTACTTTTATAACTAGCACTAACCTGATTCCTGTAGAAACCTAACTTCAATGGACTCTGGCACAATGCTCATTTTGGACTCCCAGCTAGATAGAGATAAACTTCCTAAGAGTTTTATCTTTATCCAGACTGAGGTCCTCCCCCATTCTAGGACTCTTGTCTCTTATCCGCTTATCTTTGGTTCCGGTATCTCTGCAGATAACCTCGACTTAACCGAGATCATCTCGGCAATATGACCAAGACACGTGGTACCTCGGCTGACACTCCGGTGCCACCTTGGCCACGTGTTGTCATTCGCAAAATATGTCCCCACATATTCAAAATATATTTACCAATTTAATAATTAAATAAACAAGTGAGCCAAATAACTCATACATTAGATATGAACCAAAATAAAGATACGTGCATAGTTGATGTATAGAAGCATTCTTAGAAAAATAATGTGGGTTCGAATTCAACTCATGTATTGTGGGGTCACATCCACATAGTATTTTTTTAAGATATATTTTTGTGCACAAATTCTGTGTAGGTAGCACTGCTCATAAAAATATTGGTTTATCTAGTCCATTTTTTCTATAAAAATAAAAAATCTACAAATGAAAAGTAAAAAATAAAATTTTAACAATATATAAGTCACATCTAATTTAAAATTTAAAAGAAAATTCCAAGTGAAATTTTAATTGTATATAATTTATAAAAAATTAAATGGACAATACTAATGAAATTTTTAGCCATAAATTACAAATTATCAAACAACATAAGCCTATTGAGGAAAAAAATTAAATGAAAATCTAATAAAATTTAAGTGTATATTGATGAAATATTTGTTAAATTGAGTCCTCACGTTTTTTTGTTCTGGTTAAATATTCTGTCTGCGCAATTGTACTTTAATATTGACACAATAGATATTAAACATATTTTAAGAATCAATATAAATTTATAATTTTTTAATTAAAGTTAGAAGTGTTAATCAATATGACATTTATTCATAAATCCCTTTTTACCTATATACTAAAAAAATATACATATTCTTTATTTTTATTATAAAAACCATTCAAAATTTATTTACCGACTTAAGAATTAAATAAACAAGAGGGCCAAATAACTCATAAATTAGATATGACCCAAGACAATCTTCCAAGGACGGGACTTGAGCCAAGAATTAACATAAAAATCAATTTGAACTTAGTTTCTGGTCTACTTTTAATGTTTCATCCAATATTGTTACCTTCAAACTAGCTAATGCCAGTTACAACATAACACGTTATCACCAAATGCTTCTATAATTAACTGATCAATTTTTTACATTGGGGCTAATATTTTGGGACAATAAAAAATGGAATAAGGGACTAATATTTTGGGACGGAGGGAGTATAACATATTTCATACTTATATTCATATAATAGGTTAAACATATATATATACAATTTTTACCTAAGTTTAAAATTTAAAATAAATAAGATGTTCATATTTTTTATTTTTATTATAAAAACTACTGATACATATTTGTTTATTAATTTAATAAGTAAATGAGTCAAGTAGTTCATGAGTTGAATATGGATCAAGACAATTTTTTAATGGTTAAGTCAGAGTCAAGTTGGCATAAAGGTCGAGTTAACCAGTTCTTTTTATTATTTTTATTTTTTTTAATATGTCTAACCCAACTCTAACTCTAGAAACCAATCATTTAGAGTTATGACATAAAAAAATTATAATTTTTAAGTCTAGGTAGACAAATTTTTAAACTTTCAAAATAGATAAAGTATAATTAGTATATTGACAAATGTGATTTACCATATCATAGAGTGAATTTTAACATAAAATAAACTAAAAAACAAAACTCATAGGACGGATTGTATTCATTTTTTATCATAAATATAGTTTTTGTAATTTATCCTCTCAAAAAATTACCAATTCAATTATGATATGTATTTTTTTATTAAAAACTCAGGCTACACAATTAAATTTAGAAAAATATTTTTAAAAAGGTTAAAATTTAATGGATTCTAAATTATTTTTCTTATATATTTTAAACAAATTTTATGTTATTACTTATTTTTTTATCAATTAGTGATGCCTGTGCATAGCATGTGTATCATGCTAGATTATATAATATAAGTAAAAACGTGTCGTTGGTTCATTGAGCCTCAAGTTCTAACTTTATTTTCATAAATTTGTGAATTAAAAAATTATAAAAATATGGCACATTATCATTGGTTCTTTTATTTTAATATTTTAATTGAATCCTTGATTAATATGGAAAATCTTTTAAATTTATTAATTTATGAACTATTTATGGCATTTATTATCATTACTATCACATCTATATTCTATATCTATAATTTTAAATTTCAAAATTACTTATATAGAAAGTCAAAAAATGAATTTTAGTCATATCTTTTATCAAAATCTAAGTCATACCTAATTTGAAATTAAAAAAAAAAAATCAAAATAATATTTTTAATGTAATTTTATCCTTATAAAATTTGCACATATTTGTATTTTTTTTTAAATAAAATATAAATGTGGCATGAAACACGTGTGGCGTAAAACTATTGGCCTATTTAGCCATATCTAACTTTAAATTTTTAAAATATATATATAAATAGATTTTGAAAAAAAAAATTAAGTATACTTAACCCTACAACAAATTTAAAATTTAGAACAAAAATCAAATGAAATTTTAATAATAATTTATAATGGGTTGTAAAATTTAAGTATACATGTCTTAATCCAATTAAGAAAATATGAAATTAAAACTTAAAATTTTAAATATAAAGTTTTAATTAATAATTAACACTTCACTTTTCTTAAGCATGTTGTAACAATTCAGATTTTTAATTATTCTGTAAAAGTTATACTAATATTATTGAATCACAATTAGAAAAATATACGATTTATTTTGTATTAGTATGTGTAATTTTGTAAAACAATATAATTATTAAGAATTTATGAGTCAAAGTATAAATAACTAAAAATAATAATGAATATGATAATAAAATAAGTAATTAACTTACTGTTGATATAAGATAGAGCGTAATTTAATCAGAAATTAATTAATTTATATAATTATATTAAAATATTGAGATAAAATATAATTATTTTAAATATTTATCAAAGATAAGGATAAATCTTTATTAACGAATCTGTTGGAAAGATTCGCGTGGGCCGCGTAATGCTCACCTAGGGAGGAGTGATCAACTCAGGCGAAGGAAAGGAAAAAGAAAGAAGGAAAAAAAAAAGGAAAGAAAGAAGAGAGTAATGAGGGAAACAAAAAAGACAAGGAAGGGAAAAAAAAGGTGGAAGGCGAAATGGTCTTCCATGGTAGAAAGAAATAGTGATGTATTAAAGTTAAAGTGAATTATATTATATTTAGAGTTATTATTATATATTTTATGTATGTTTTGACTTTTTATATTTATTTTATACAACTATGTTTTATAAAGTATTATAAATTATATAAATATTTCGGTTACGTTGTTTAATTTCTGAACCCTATTTGTTAAAATGAAACTCATGTATATGTTTGTTTATATTTTAAAGAATATTTGACTATAACTTTATAAATAATTATGTTTTGTAAATACCACCACAGGAGTCTCACGCCTTGGGGACCTTAAATAACTATTGGTTTCTGTTTGGTCACTCTGTTGCCCTCTGTTTGTCATGGATCCATTGATCTCTATTCTGTGCGGAGATAAGTGCTACATTATTGTGGGAGCCACTTCTATAGTCCGTACGAGCCACATCTTGAATTCGTACCTCTGTTCTGTGCGAAGCAAAGTGCTGTGCGGAGATAAGTACTACACTATTATGGAAGCCACCTCTATAGTCCGTACGAGCCACTTCTTGAGTCCGTACCTCTGTTCTAACCGTCACTCTTGTGACCTTTGTTCTATTCTGTTCTGTACCGTGGTTATAATTATATATTTATATAATTTCTGTATTTTAGTTTCTGCCACTTAAATGATTTGTTTACCAAATTACCGTGGTTATGGTTATTTATTTACATAATCTCAGTTTTGCTACTTAAAGGATTATTTGTTTTCAGTTTCTGTCACTTAAATGATTTGTTTACCAATGATTAATTCACCAAATTGAGTTATGTAAATGTTTTGGTCTAACTAACTATCGATGGTTATTTCGTGTCCCTTATACTCTTGGTGTAATATTTCTCACTTTGTCATCTGCTTATAGTTGTTTACTAATTTTTAAGAAATAGTTTTTGGAAAGTCTTAGATGCAATGTTGCGGAATAGACACACATAACACTTTAATGATATTTTTCTATGTAAATATCGGCATTTTTTGTCAATATAATTTTGTAATAAAAATAGAAATTCCAATGATTATTTTGGCACCCTCATTTAAATATTACTTCCGCTCGCGTTTATTGATTTGTTTAAGAATTACCCGGAGATAACTTCAGTTACTGACCGATACTTAACCCTTGAGTACGGGGAGCGAATCGTGACACATGTTCTAAGCCAAAAGCATAATACATGTCCATTCTAATATTGGATTTTTTTTTCAAATGTAAATTTACCTTGATATTAACAAAATAGACATTAGTTATATTTTTAAAATAAAAACATAAATTTTATAAAAAAAATTAAAAAGTTAATAAATATGCAAAAAAAACTATATACATATTTCTTATTTTGATTTTATATATATAAGAATTTAATGCAAATAAATAAATAAGTAGACAAGTAACTCATAGATTGACCAACAAGCAATAGTTCTCCAATAACTAGATTTAGAACAATAATGATATAAAAGTCAACCCAAAATCGGTTTTTATGTTTAGTGTCTAATCCAGTTGTAACACTTCTAAACTAACACATGCTCATTACAATCTATAAAATTATTATATAATTTTAACTAATCATTTATCAAATGTTTACTCATTGATAGATAACTTTTCTTGGTCAGATTCAGGCGTGTAGGGTTAAAACATGACTCATGGTAACTTGGTCTTGGATTATTTTTTTTTTCAAACAAAAATATATCTAAATACTAATTTTATAAATTTAAATCGTAATGAATAAAATTTTATCCAAGTTTAATTTTTTTTTTTTTTAAAAAAACATGCATAAATATGTATATATTTGTTATTTTCATTATGAAAAAATATTAAAGATATGTATTTACCAATTTAAAATATATTTACATAAATAAGTTGGTCAACTCTTTAATTTGTATTAATTAACTTAATCCTAACTTAACTTACGACAGTTCAAGTAACTCGAGTAATATTTCTAATATAGTTATTGAAATAAATATAAAATATAAATCTTTCACTTTATTTCTTTTTCTAGGCCACATCGCGTTAACTTATAAAATCTGAACCTATCTTCAATTATGAAAACTTACTACTATCACCGCAACAAGTTCTTTCTACAACTAAAATCCACCACAACAATCAAAACTATATATAAAAATATTTTTTTCAATAGAATATAAAAAATAAATAAATAACAGATAAAAGAGAGAGCTAGAGATACAGATATATATATATATATATATATTATATTGTTATATCATCTAATAAACTTTGATATGACAAATTATAATTATAAAAAGTTTATAGACAGAATATAATTATGCATAGCAGAAAGCAATTTTTGTAATTTATATAAATTTATTTGCTTTTAATTTTATCAATTGACATATGATATATGTATATTATAGAACAAAATACTGAAACTTACTTAATCTTATCCATTTATTTATTTTAAAATTATTTCAAATAAATTTTAAAAAGGGCGCTCAAGCCGAAAATCTAAATTTGAATTCTTTTTGTCTAACAATCCACGAGCAAAAGTAGTATGTCCATAAGGACATGTGAAGGCAAAATGACCAAACTACCTCATGTATATAATATAATTACCGTAGAAATTTTATTTCCCATCCCTCATTAGACTATCTCCAATGGTTCACCAAATGTTTCGTGAAATTTAAATTTGATAAAAAAAATAAAATAAAATAATAATAAAAAAAACTTACTTTTTGTTGCTCCAATGGTTCACCAAATCTTTCATCAAATCCTTCATCAGATTGAGGATTGATCTTCCTTTCATCAAATTAATGTTCATAGTCATTGAATTTTCACCACTGAATATTCCCACCAAAAATTTGTGAAAAATTTGCACTCGTCGGCCGATCGGCTAGACATCTACCCGGTTAACCCCCTAGATGACCATCTCAAGGCAAAAATTTATGAAAAATTTACACTAGCGGTCGACCGGTCTTCTGATGAAGCTTCAAAAACCTCCGTTGGAGCACTTGATATCAAATGACCTTTTACTCAAATTTGGTGAAAAATTTTGTGATAATCGTGTCCTATACTATGTTAATTAATCATGATTATGTTTGTAATTATGTGCTTAATGGGAATTCGAGTATTAATTGCATGATTATATGTGATTTTGGCTTTGTATCTGTTTACCCTATGAAAATCTGTTAGAATCTGTGCTTTGAACTGAAATTGAAGGCCTTCTCGGCTATAGAACCCGAAATTAATTACGCCATTGTGATTAGCGTAATTTTTAGAGCCTATGGTGAAATTTAATTGAAAATTAATTCGGATCAAAATAATTAGATTCAGAATGGTTAATCAGAGTACCATTACTTAAACTTAATCAATGTGATTAAGCAAGCTTATAAATAGGCCAATATACACTTAAGTCCCTCATTTTTGTGAACTCAAAATCTGAAATGTGCTCTAGAGAGAGAGAGACGGCTCTAGAGAGAGAGAGACTCAAATTATGAATGTTGGCTCAAAGCTTGGGGATTGGAAACTAAACTCAAAGATCTAGCTAGAATTTGTGAAGATTGAAGCTCCTAGGTGAGTATTTGAGCATAAATTCATAAGTTAAGTTTGTAATTTTGTGAATTCAAAGAGAATATGTAACCAAGAGCAAGAATAAGTTGTAATATATGAATTTGGAGTCAATGCATGCATGCATGTTTAGAATTGCCATGAATTTGCATAAGCTAGCATGTAACATGTTAATTATGAAAGATTGGGCATTGAATCATACATGCAAGCATGGTTTTGTTGAGTGTCATGGTTATAAGCACCATTTGTACCATTGGTAATAGAAATTGAGTCAAGAATTGACATGCATGCATGATTGATGAAGATATGAAGTTTGAATGCATGAATTTAATGTATTGGAAGTAAGTTTGGTATAATTTGGGTTTGCATGTGATTGAAATTCCAAAATTCAGCATGTCCGCTCGAGCGGAGAGAGCGCTGCTCGAGCGTGAAATGCTAGTTCCTAGAACTTTTGCAAACATGGAAGTCCGCTCGAGCGGAGAGATTTACGCTCGAGCGGGGAGCCATGTAGTTTGACTCTTAGCTCGAGCGTTTGAAGTCACACTCGAGTGTAAAAATGAAGTAACCAGTACTTTTGCAGACCAAAGGGGTCCGCTCGAGCGGGGATCCCTGTTCCAAACATTTTGAAAAGTGGTTTTATGATTTGTTTTCCATTCTCTTTCATTTCTAAGCACTCTTAGGCATGCATTGAACATTGTGAATGAGTTAAAATGATAAGAAAGAAGCCTAAGAGGAATGTATGAATTAAGAACGGATTGAATCGTTTGTGACCCATATGTGTTATGTAATGTGTAGGGTCGAGTTCAAGGGCAAATCCACCGGCAGAACACTGTGAGTAATATCTTAGTAAAGATATTTTCAAGTATGTTGCTTTCCAAATGCTACTTTTGTATAAGCTTCATAGATTTGTTGATTTGAAATATGAATGAGTATTCTATATGCCTAATTTTGTATAAGGCCGTTTGATACGCTTGATATATTTGAATTGGGCCTAAGGCCGTTTGCCATTTGCCGTTGCCGTCTGCCGTTTGCCGTTTGTCGTTTACAGTTGATATATTTGATATATCTGAATTGGGCCGAAGGCCGTTGGACATGAATGATTGGGCCAAAGGCCGTCGGATATGAATGATTGGGCTAAAGGCCGTCGGACATGAATGATTGGGCCAAAGGCCGTTGGACATGAACAATTGGGCCAAAGGCTGTTAGACATGAATGCAAAAATCTGCCAAAGGCTGTTTGAATATGTCATTTGATATATTGGAATACCGTGATGGGCCAAAGGCCGTTTGAATAAAAGGGATCATGATCATGAATATGAAATATGCATGGATATGAATATAAAGAGAATGCGCTCGAGGCCATTTGATACGCCTGATATGTTTGAATTGGGCCCGAGGTCGCTAGATATGTTCGAATTGGACCAAAGGTCGTTTTGAATAGAGAATTGGTTGGACCAAAGGTCGTTTCGTATAAATGGACCCGAGGTAGCATTGTTTTATATAAGAATTGGACCTAATGTCGTTTTGCATATGGATATGATGTGTTGGACCTAAGGTCGTTTTGCTTTGTTGAGATTTGTAAATCTGGTGTGAATGAGAATAGTGGTTCAAATATGTACATTATAAGTATGATTCATTTATGAACGAATCTCATTCATTAACCTATGTATTTTGATATTATTCACTGAGCGTTAGCTCACTCTCATTTACAAGTGTGTAGGTGAGCAAAGGGACGTTCAACCCCAGCCTTAGTGGAATTGAAGGAGGAACCCAAGTTTTGTGAAGTCAGCCCAGGTGCCTCACGCAAGTGGTTTTGTTTATGATCTTTTGCTATTCCTATTGGTCACGATAGACCGTTTATGTGTATAAGCTTTTGGTTTAGCTGACTATGTGTTTGAATGATCCTGGGTATACAAGATGTTAACTACTGATGTGTGGTGTGAGTTATTATTTTGTATATGTGAAATGTTTTGATATGCCACGTAAACATAGCTCATTGGACAAAATTTTTAAGTTGCTTCCGCATCTGGCCCCATATTATTAATTATTAATCGATATTAGGTTTGAGGCCGTAGGTAATCCTATGATTACTGGCCGGTTATGACCTTAATTTATAGGGGCGGGTTCAGGTCATGACAGAGTGGTATCAGAGCACGTGTTAATAACTCACACACTTGTCCAAATGAGCCATAAGGTGTCTAGAAAAGACTTAAGATGCATCCATTTGATAAGTACTTGATGTAAGCATTGAGAACATGTGATTATATGAGATATGAATTATTTCACTAATGTGTACAACGAGTTTTGTTTTGTTATAATGCACGTACATGAACATGCGAATCACGAAAAGTTGCTTACGTGCATTCGATTTTGCAAATGGGTGTCTATGTGGAATATGAATATGGTCAAATGTGTAATTATCTAGTAAGTGTTCTACACATGACATCTAATAAGTATGCAATCATCTGTTTTGCATGTGATTAATTGTGTCTTGACGATACGTAACATGAGAATATAACGATGTGCCTATGTGCGAATGTACCTATGTGTATCTGTGTTTATTTCTGTATTGGACATTCCTGTATTTGGCATGGCTTAATAAGAGTTTGTGTAGAACATGGATAAAGTAAGGGCATACGAGTTGGCAGACTCTTCCATAGCCCGACTTGATAGACTCGAAAATATAGTACAAGAAATGGCAGAGATCTTAAGACAACAACATCAGTTGCCGCTACGGCAAGAACCTTTGCCACCACCAGCGCAAGAGCACCAAGTGAATGTGTTGGAAGTCACAAAATATGTTGAGGTGCTAGACCGAACACTGATGACCGAAGCTAACATGAACCGACCTTCTGAATGGAAAAGCAAGAGACAAGGCTTTTTCTCAAAGAAGAGGTCATTTAAAAAGTAAAATACGGGATCATCGCGCACTTCAAACTCTACAAGGAATACAGCACTGACATGTAATGAATGTGGTAAGAAACACCAAGGAGTTTGTTATCGAATTTCTGGGGCTTGTTATGGGTGTGATAAAATGGACCATATGGTAAGGAACTGTCCCTGGACTGAGCAAAACGTGAATAGACCCGTTGTTTCAGCTGGATTCGTACCAATGGCGGGAACTGCTAATCAAGATAGAGTAATTGCACTCGTCCCAAAAAGCACTCAGAATACTGCAACCGTTATCCCAGATACCTATACTGTTTATAAACGAATGCCTATATGTTGACTGATTCTGAACTGGTACATGTGTGCATCTTTGCTTGGGATATTATTCGATTCGATTCGGCGCATTCTTTCATATCTGTTATATGTATCTAGATTGGTCGGACCCACAGGATCAATGCCTTACTTACTGTATGTATCTGCCCCATTGGAAAAATTGTGAAATACGTATTGGGATATTGATTGACTATGTACATGTACATATACATATACATCTAAAGCTATGCTTTTGTGACTAATTTGGAACTTTTGCATAACAAATCCCATATTATGTGGGACCGAGGAACTTTGTTAATGTGTTAGTGCACCATATATTTGTATACAAGACTTATTTGGGAACTACTGTATTGATTATGATACATACGTCCTGATATGAACAACTGCATGCATATGCAACTACACCTAAACTTATGTGGACAATGTCATATTGTACATGACTTGAAATACTTTGATATGAATGGTTGTGATGAATGACTCTAATATGACTTTGAGAACTGATGAACTTAGGATAGTTGTGAAACTATCGACTATGTACCTAAGCAACAAAGTGTGCCTTACAGAACCAAATGTTCCCTATTTGAGAAAAATTTTATCTGATTCCATCCGATAGAACTTTTGTTTGATTTGACCTGGTAGGACCCTCATTTGATATAATTGGATGGGACCTTTGTTTGATTTAATTTGACAAGACCTTTGCCTGGATTGATTTGATAAGAACCTCTATCTGATTCAATTTTCATTTAAGAGAGGCTACGAATTGTTCATGAATGAATGACCAGGTTATCCTTGACGAGAAAACTGATAGACCCAAAACCTGAATCCGTTTGGAATACTTGACATACTTAGAAGACCTTATGTGGACTATCAGCAGACCGATCTAACCATGAACACCTTAAGAACCAACCTTTAATTGTTGGAGGCATACGTGTTATAAATGAACGAAATTGAGTAAATCCAGTGATTGGGTGTTTTAAGGAACAATGCTTGTATATTACCATATTCTTGTTTATTTGACGCTATGGAAACCGATGACGGCAGATTGATTGATTATAAACAGTACTGAACATTTATCTTTGACTAATCAGAATATGTTTTGTATGAGAGAATAGTTGCTTTAGTGTTATCGGATTTTGGGAAATCATGTTATGGTAACTGCCGACCGTAAACTGTTTTGATTGTGAACACTATGGAATTAGAAAACCTTGATTATCCGAAAGCATGTGAATTCAGTACGCCTTGTAAATAATTGCTCAGTGCCATTATATTTTGTAAGTGGGGCTTTGAGGATGTATAAATTGTGTTTAACATGTGATTGACTACTTTGATATTATCTTTGACGACATGGGAATTAATATATGAATTGCCTTGTGCTTTTGACGACTATCAAATAATGTGGAAAGACTCAATGGAACAGGGAATTGAATATTGGACTGAATTGTAAACTGTTGAATGATTGAGAACACGTGTACTATGTTAGAAATTGACTGCTTCGATATTATTGCACCTTACAATCGACACCATAGGAATGTATGAGTTATGTACGTCGTGTGGTTGATTGCTTTGTTGTTACTTTTATTGACTCGAGAATCAGTGTCTGTATCCACTTTATATTCTTGAAGATTTTTGATTGACCTTGGATAACTGTGATGAGTCATTAAACTAAATACCGAATTGGATTGTGAATTGTGGAATTATTGGAGAATGAATTGAACTTTTGTGACGAGGAAATTGTTGAATTTGTGTCTAAATATTTTCGGTGTCAACAAGTCGAAGTTGAACATCAGATATAGACGTGACTACTTTGACCTCTCTCTATTTCGGAATGGAAATAGGAATATGTGAGTACAAATTTCATTGTGGGGCTGCCTTGGACACCCAGGGTATAAGTCTCGTTTGGGTTATTGTATATAGAATTACTAAGTATGCTCATTTCCTCCCTGTAAAATTTTCGTATGATGCTTATAGACTAGCCACTGTTTACATCGATAAGATTGCTCGTTTGCATGGGGTCCCAGTATCTATTGTTTCAGGCAGGAATCCTAAAATGTGTTTGAATTCTGACAAGCCTTCAAGAAGCAATGGGAACTGAATTGTGATTCACCTCTGCTTTCTATCCGCAAATCAATATATAGTCAGAAGGAATTTTTTTTGAATTTTGCACGAAATGCTCCAAATGTATACATTAGATCTTCAGGGAAGTTGAAAAAATCTATCCATCGTTGGCAGACTTTGCTTATGACGACAACTTACACTCTAGTTTCAGTGTGACAACGTACAAAGCCTTGTACGGCGGAAAAGGTAAGTTGTAACAACCCTCATACTGTTTACCGACTTATGACTGATTGATTACCGATAACCATCGATTACCGTTAAACTGAATTGATTATGATCGATAATTGAATTGATTAAAGTACTGAACTGACTGACTGAAAACTGGAACTGGATTGAATGAGTACATCTGTTTGAATTGCATTTTATCTGTTGACTGTTTGTTTGATCTGTTCATGTTCATATGTTTAAACTGCTAATTGAAGGCCTTATCGGCGGCCGAATCCGAAACCGATTAATGTTCTATGATCCTTAGAATTAATGTGATTTTATGGTATAATTATCTGAAAACTGATTAGGTATGATTAAATTAGATTAAAATAAGCTAATTAAAGAGTTTGGTTTATTTACCATATTGCCACCCTTAGTGGCACACTACCTAGTGATGCTAGAGCCTTGCATACTTGACTCAAAACATTTCCATCAGCCACTTCTCTTGAGCTTAGCCGACCATGAGAGGGAGAGAGTGAGAGAACTTGTCTTCCACCTTGGGTTTGCTTGCTAATTGAAGAAATTGTTAAGGGGATTGCATATTTGAGCTCCCTTCTTGAACTACAAGACTAAGGTAGGACATTCATCTTCTTGTTGTTGTCTTAGAATCCATTCTTGCACAATTCATGCTTTAATTGTAGAGTTAAGTCATGAATTGGTTCATTGTTGTTGAATTGAAGCTTAATTGTTACATGCATGTACATATATTGAAGTTTTGAGGTTCTAAGTCCATGATTCCTCACATGCATGTCCATCTTTTGGTCATACTCCATGAATTCATCATGTTCTTGAAGAAATGAGTCCATTTGAACAAGCTTTGAAGGTTGAATTTGGTTTGAATCCATGCATGTTTGCATGTTCTTCATATTCTTGAAATTGGGTTTGAATATGGCTTTAATTGGCTCACCTTTGGGGCTTGAACTCATAAATTGAGCTTCGAAACTTGTTATACATTGAATTTAGTTATGTTTTCCAGAATTTGGGCCCAAGAGGTCGAGTTTGGAGTGGTAGAATGCTTGGTTTGAGCTTGGGAGGCAAATCTGGAAATTCCAGATTTGGCTTCCTCGCTCGAGCGAAGGGTTCCCCGCTCGAGCGAGCACCTTTGTCCAGGGCTCCGCTCGAGCGACCATCGAGCGACCATCGCGCGCAAAATCTCAGCATCCAGTATTTTTACTGTTTTGCAGACCGCTCGAGCGAAGGATTACTCGCTCGAGCGAAGCCTTTGATTTTGGACTTAGGCTCGAGCGGAGAAAGTCCCGCTCGAGCGAGGCTCCTATTTTCAGCAAAGTTTGCAAAATGTTTTCTAAGTGTATTTTTGCATCCTCATCCCATCCTAGGCATTCTTAGGCCTAGTTTAAGACATTTAGATGAGGATATCATTGTAGAACACACCAAGGCAAATTAGGGATTAAATTATGATATTTCCCAACTGTGTAGCTTAGTGTGTGTTCAACCTGTGAACTGTGTAGGGTTGGCAACTGGGGAGACACGCTCTAGCATACTGTAGCCCAGAACTCTGTGAGTAACAATTGTGTAAAGATATGTTCAACTGATATCTTTTGAATACTGAACTGAACTGTTTACTGAACTGGTATTACTGAAGGAATGTATGTCCTTTATTTCTGAACTGTACTGTGGTATCCTTAGTACCTACTGTTTACTGTTACTGTTACTGTTACAGAGATCTCTGTCGGTTCCCTCGTGGAACCACTACTGTTTACTGACTGATGGCCATCATTACTGTTCGGTCTTTTAAGACCTACTGTTACTGTTATGCTAATGGATGTACCACATATGACTGTTTACTGTACTGAAGAACTGAAATACTGATTGAATTGAACTGTTTTCATTACTGTAAGGACATTCATTCTAAACCCCTTTACGCTTTATGTTATTCACTGGGTTTTAGCTCACTGCTCATATATATATGTAGGTGTACAGGCACCAGACCGCAGCTAGAGGCGTCAGGGTTACTCCAGTTTTGTCAAGCCAGCCTTTGTGCCTCACTGCGAGGTTCCGAGTTGCCATGCTATGGCTTTGGGGTGTTTTGTTTGTTTTCCCCCGCCTGTCTTCATACTGTCTAACTGTTCTGTATAGACTGAATGTTTACCGTACTGTTATCAAGGGATTAGATCCCTGTACTGTGTGACTGTAAATTTTGTATAGACTGTACTGTTTGTATATGTATGAATGCATGAAAAATCTTTTTGGCATACAGACTGTCACAGCTCATTGGACATTGTTTAATTACTGTATTGGCTTCCGCCAGGCCCTGTACTCTGTTTTACTGTATAACTATTAAGCAGGCCTTCGGTAATCTCGGATTACTGGCCGGTTATGGTGCTAAACCCATAGGGCCGGGTTTGGGTCGTGACATAAGTTTTTGACTGGTTGAGAACAAAGTGTTGCTTGATTTAGAGACTGAGCAAATGACTATTAAAAGAATTAGAACCGTTGAATAAAAGTATTGCAAATTGTTTTCGACTAAAGGTAAAATAAGTTTGGAGGACCAAACTTCCTAAAGGGGGGAAGATTGTGATAATCGTGTCTTGTACTATGTTAATTAATCATGATTATGTTTGTAATTATGTGCTTAATGTAAATTTGGGTGTTAATTGCATGATTATATGTGATTTTGGCTTTGTATCTGTTCACCGTAGGAAAATTTGTTAGAATCTGTGTTTTGAACTGAAATTGAAGGCCTTCTCGGCTACAGAACTCGAAATTGATTACGCCTTTGTGATTAACGTAATTTTTAGAGCCTATGGTGAAATTTAATTGAAAATTGATTCGGATCAAAATAATTAGATTTAGAATTTAATTAGAGTGTCATTACTTAAACTTAATCAATGTGATTAAGAAAGCCTATAAATAGGCCAATATACACTTAAGTCCCTCATTTTTATGAACTCAAAATCTGAAATGTGCTCTAGAGAGAGAGAGAGACGGCTCTAGAGAGAGAGGGACTCAAATTATGAATGTTGGCTCAAAGCTTGGGGATTGGAAACTAAACTCAAAGATCTAGCTAGAATTTGTGAAGATTGAAGCTCATAGGTGAGTATTTGAGCATAAATTCATAAGTTAAGTTTGTAATTTTGTGAATTCAAAGAGAATATGTAACCAAGAGCAAGAATAAGTTGTAATATATGAATTTGGAGTCAATGAATGCATGCATGTTTAGAATTGCCATGAATTTGCATAAGCTAGCATGTAACATGTTAATTATGAAATATTGGGCATTGAATCATACATGCAAGCATGGTTTTGTTGAGTTTCATGGTTATAAACACCATTTGTACCATTGGTAATAGAAATTGAGTCAAGAATTGACATGCATGCATGATTGATGAAGATATGAAGTTTGAATACATGAATTTAATGTATTGGAAGTAAGTTTGGTATAATTTGGGTTTGCATGTGATTGATTCATAAGATTTGAGCTTCATAAGGTAGTAAATTGGTGTTTGTAGCATGATAGTAGTTGTATATGAGAATTATGGGTTATAAAATGCAAGCTATGTTAATTTGAATGCAAGTTTGAAGCTCAAGCTGGTTGCTGGAAATTCCAGAATTCGGCATGTCCGCTCGAGCGGAGAGAGCGCTGCTCGAGCGTGAAATGCTAGCTCCCAGAACTTTTACAGACATGGACGTCCGCTCAAGCGGGGAGCCATGTAGTTTGACTCTCAGCTCGAGCGTCCGAAGTCACGCTCTAGCGTAAAAATGAAGTAACCAGTACTTTTGCAGACCAAGGGGGTCCGCTCGAGCGGCGAAAGCTGCGCTCGAGCGGGAATCCTTGTTTCAGACATTTTGTAAAGTGGTTTTATGATTTGTTTTCCATTCTCTTTCATTTCTAAGCACTCTTAGGCATGCATTGAACATTGTGAATGAGTTAAAATGATAAGAAAGAAGCCTAAGAGGAATGTATGAATTAAAAACGGATTGAATCGTTTGTGACCCATATGTGTTATGTAATGTGTAGGGTCGAGTTCAAGGGCAAATCCACCGGCAGAACACTGTGAGTAATATCTTAGTAAAGATATTTTCAAGTACGCTGCTTTCCAAATGTTATTTCTGTATAAGCTTCATGGATTTGTTAATTTGAAATATGAATGAGTATTCTATATGCCTAATTTTGTATAAGGCCGTTTGATACGTTTGATATATTTGAATTGGGCCTAAGGCCGTTTGCAGTTGATATGTTTGATATATCTAAATTGGGCTTAAGGCCGTGGGACTTGAATGATTGGGCCAAAGGCCGTCGGACGAGAATGATTGGGCCAAAGGCCGTCGGACATGAATGATTGGGCCAAAGGCCGTCGGACATAAATGATTAGGCCAAAGGCCATCGGACATGAGTGATTGGGCCAAAGGTCGTTGGACATGAGCGATTGGGCCAAAGGTCGTTGGACATGAGTGATTGGGCCAAAGGTCGTTGGATATGAACGATTGGGCCAAAGGCCGTTGGACATGAATGCAAAGATGGGCCAAAGGCAGTTTGAATATGTCATTTGATATGTTGGAATACCGTGATGGGCCAAAGGCCGTTTGAATGAAAGGGATCATGATCATAAATATGAAATACACATGGATATGAATATAAAGAGAATGGGCCTGAAGCCGTTTGATACACCTGATATGTTTGAATTGGGCCCGAGGCCGTTCGATATGTTTGAATTGGACCAAAGGTCATTTTGAATAGAGAGTTGGTTAGACCAAAGGTCGTTTCATATAGATGGACCCGAGGCCACATTGTTTTGTATAAGAATTGGACCTGAGGTCGTTTTGCATATGGATATGATGTGTTGAACCTAAGGTCATTTTGCTTTGTTGAGATTTGTAAATCTGGCGTGAATAAGAATAGTGGTTCAAATATGTACATTATAAGTATGATTAATTTATGAACGAATCTCATTCATTAACCTCTTTATTTTGATATTATTCACTGGGCGTTAGCTTACTCTCATTTACATGTGTGTAGGTGAGCAAAAGGATGTTCAACCCCAGCCTTAGTGGAATTTAAGGAAGAACCCAAGTTTTGTGAAGTTAGCCCAAGTGCCTCACGCAAGAGGCTTTGTTTATGATCTTTTGCTATTTCTATTGGTCACGATAGACCGTTTATGTGTATAAGCTTTTGGTTTAACTGACTATGTGTTTGAATAATCCTAGGTATACAAGATGTTAACTACTGATGTGTGGTGTGAGTTATTATTATGTATATGTGAAATGTTTTGATATGACACGTAAGCATAGCGCATTGGACAAAATTTTTAAGTTGCTTCCACATTTGGCCCCATATTATTAATTATTAATCGATATCAGGTTTGACGCCATAGGTAATCCCATGATTACTGGCCGGTTATGACCTTAATCTATAGGGACAGATTCGGGCCTTAACAATTTTGATGCACCGTTGGAGATGCCCTTATAGCCCTCTTTTTTTCTCTTTTCCCTCCACTCTCTCTCCCTCAACGCAACTTTACCACTGCCGCCTTGGCTTTTTTGTCTCTCTCTCTCTCTCTTTCCATACCACCCCACCGGCGATCTAGCCACCACCAAGTTTAAGTCTCTCTCTCAATCCTCTATTTTTCTCTCTTTCCCTCCCTCTCTCTCTCTCTTCTTTGCCTTCTCGCTATCACTCATCGCCGTCACTCTTGACATTCTCTCCAGATTTTTACCCTTGTTGTCTCTAGTTCTATCGTCGACCTCTAGATCCAGATCGACGAGGAAGCGGCGGTCCATGGTGATCTCTGAACTGGCTGATCTCCCTCGAGCCAAACGATCTCCCTTAAGACATTTCAAGTCTACCAATAGAGCCCCTTCAATCTGTGAGGTCAATCTGGTAGTCCAGTAGCTCTGGCTAGGACGAGTTGTAACTTGGTAAATATTCTCTCTCTCTCTCTCTCTCTATATATATATATAAAAAAAAATTGGTTTTTCTTGTTTCCAAAGCAATAATAAATTTCTTAGTTATGGTTTTCATTTTTTGTTTTTATAGTTTTAGATATGAGATTTAGAGTTGTTAGATCTGTTAATAGTGAAAGTGATAACAGTCCTTGTGTTCATCTACTTGCTTTGATCTGAGATTTATGTTCATTAAACCCTTATTTCCGTTTTTGTGATTCAGCGTCTTCATCATTTTCTTTCAAAAGGCAGAACCAAAGTCGAATAAGGAAGCTCCGAAGTCAGACAACCTACATTCAAACCATCTCTGAGTTGTTTATTTGTTATATATATATATATATATATATATGTATATTCTTTTTGGTAGTTGTTGATATGTTGATGATGCCATGATGTTAATGATGAATGCGGTTGTTGTTGATGAAACATATTTGTATATTTCAACAGATAAAATAAAAAATAAGTTTAGTAAATTTTAACAAATAAATTTTTTGAACAAATAATTTCAACAGATCATGGAAGAATGCTAGGTAAATTTCAATAGATAAAACAAATAAGTTTAGAAAAAAAATGTTGGAGATGGTCTAAGCATGGAAACAAATAAAAAAAGATTTGAACAAAAAATTTTAAGTTTGAATTTCAACAGACAGAGGAAAATAAGTTTGAATTTTAATAAATTAAAAAAATTAGAATAAAAATTTTAACAGATAGAAAAAGATAAGACAAGAATTTCAACATATAGAATTTTACATAGATAGAAATTTCAATAGATAGAGAAAAAACAAGACAATAATTTCAACAGATAGACAAAAAAATTGAACAGATAGATATAAATTTGAACAGATAGTTAACGAAATGTCAACAAATAAAATAAAATAAAATAAAAAGTCAACAGATAAACTAAGAGATAAATTAGAAATAAAATGTCCTCTAAAATCAAGGAAAAGATTTCTTACCAAACTATTTACAAAGAGTAGACTTCTCACCAATAAAAAATATTCACTGAGCCTAATGTTTTAAACAATTACAAAGTAGATTTTTTAACAATTAACCCTTTTAAAATTAAATTTTAAGTCATTGTTTAAAATTGTGCATAGCACGAATTTTACTCTAATTAAAAATATGGTGAAAACTGCATTAATAGAATTTGTAAAACATAGCTTATTTGTGATAATTAATAAATTTACACAAAAGGAAAATATTTAATACCTATATAAAATCTTTCACAATTTGATCTACAATAATATGATATAATATATGTCAATTTTTAATTTGACATATACTCAATTATGTAAAGCCTACCTCTCTTATTAAATTAATATAAATAAATTTAGAAATCTAAATTATAAACCTCTAAACCCTAGTAATAATATAATTAAAAATATGATGAAAAGTGGATACCCACGATAGCGATCGGGATAAGGGTTCACTACTGTGCGTGAAGCACAGCAGTGACCGTGGTGCCTCCATTTGAGGTGTATTATGGCCTTATTTTTGTGATCCAAACCATCCATTTTGTAAGGTTTGTTGATTACTTCATGCCTACCAAAAATCATATTAATCGGATATCAACAACTATATGATCGATAACCAAAAAAATAAATAATAAGTTTTATTTTGAGAAATAACATAAATAATATGCAATTCGATCATATAGTTGTTGATATCCGATTAATATAGCAGTGACCCCTTATCCTAGGGGGGTTATTGTTGGCACCATTCATAGCAGTGTCCATTGTGCACACGATGGAGTAAATTCTCAATGATCCAAATTATTCATCTTTTAGATATGTATAAAATAAAAAATAAAAATTATAAAAAATTAAGTTGATCAAATCTCAATTGTTTTATGATCAAATCACATTAGTATGTAGTTTTATACTCAAAATCACACCCATCATTTATTTTTTTTTAACAGATGCAAATTTGATATAGTCATGAGACTATCAATATCCAATTAATTTAAACTTTTACAAATATATTGTACTCAATATATTTTGAAGAGTGAACTATTCAAGTCATTGAAATAAGATTCAAAGCAAGCCTCGTCACTTGCACAACATTACTCTATCCGAAGATAGCCACCACCACTGTCAATTAGTCAGTGATAATAAATTACAAATATGATAAATTGTAAATATATTTTTTAAAATTTGTTTAAAATAGGAATTATTTTTTATGATTTGAAAATTATAAATACCTTCTTGTTAAAAAAAATTAACAAAATTAATTGAAAGAATGAAATTCATAATTGTTCTCTTATACAATAATAAAATTTCATAAATTATTAATTAAAATAAAATGTTAAAATTATTAAAAACTGTTAATTAATCTAATGATTTATTAATAAATATGACTATTTCTTGTGAAATTAGAAATCTCAAATAAAGGAATTTATTTTTCAAAATCACTTGAGATGTACAAAAAATAAAAATAATTTATTTATTAATAATTTTTTAACTTTTTATTAAAAGATGTAGAAACAAAAAAAAAATAATATAGTAATTTATAATAACATTTTGACTTTTTAAGTAAGATTTCAAGTTGTTGAAGGAGATTTTAATCTCATGCACTTGTAATAAATATAGGCTTATTAAGGGCATTCACAATGGGATAGTCAAAATTATTTGTTAAAGTGTGTTATATGACAAAAAGTGATAAAAGTGGAGCCAAAAAATGTTTGTTAAGATGTGTTAAGAGTTTGTTAATTTTAGAGAGTGAGTGGTGGTGCAATGGATGTGTTAAGGGGTGTGTTAAGGTGTGTGTTAAATATATATATATGTGTATATAATAAATAAAATAAATAAATAATTTAGTTTAATCAAAAATTTGAAGCCCAAAATTAAATTTCAAGTCCAAAAAAAAAAAATCCCAACATGTTAAAAAAAAAAAAAAATTCCGTTGACCGGGTCAACCGGCCGGTCAACCCGGAAGACAAAAAAACGCGTCCCTTTGCTAACTAAAACGCTAGCCGCAGTTAACAAATAACTTAACAACTGATGTTAACAAAACTCACTAACACACACACTAACACCTCCATTACAGCCCCAAACACACACCACTGCTAGCCAAAACTTGGCAACTGATACTAACAAACACGTTAGTGCGTCCATTGTAGATGCTCTAACCAGCTGTTATTTAATAAGGGCGACCAACTGTCCTAAAGTAGTTGACCCTGTCATAGCTGACGCGGTAACACCAACACCATTTTAGTTAATTTTTTACCTATTATACAATCTCCAACTGTGTATCAAATTCATCATTAAATTTAAATTTGATAAAAAAAAATGTCATATTTTAGCTCCAATATTTTCATCAAATTAGTATTAAATCGAGAATTTCACTTTTTTTTTTATCAAATTGAGGATCAATTTTTCTTTCATCAAAGCACTGTTTATTGTTGTTGTCGGATGTCTCCCGAATGTCCTCCCGGATGACTACCTTAAAGCCAAAAAAAGTGAAAGAATTATACTGACCGGTCAACACCTCAAGGTAAAAAATAAATAAATAAAATAAAATAAAATAAATTTACACTGGCCGGTCAACCAGCCGGACATTAGCCCGGTCGACCGGTGGTCTGATGAAGCTCCAAAATCTCTGTTGAAGTACTTGATATCAAAGAAAATTTTTACCTAAATTTGGTGAAAAAAAATTAATGCACTGTTGAGAATGCTCTTATAAAAAATGATATGCATAAAAATAAAAAAAATAATATGATAATTTATAATATATTTTTTTTACTTTTTAACCATATTAGCCAAATGTCAAACAAAGTATAAGTGTGGTAGCCCATACTTATCCACACACAGATCTTTCTGAGCAGGTAATTGTCATGATATATATTAAATTTATATAAATTGGTATTGTTATGGTTTCAGATAACGTCTGTTGAGCCATTATAACGTCACTGCTCAGCCGTAGATTTCAAGTAATAACAAAAAAAAAGTCATAGCACTCGTCGGCTGTGAGTCGATGCCGAGTCAGTAAGTCCCACCCAATTCGCTGTATTCTCTCTGTCCCTAAAGTAACGTTCGTAACATTGGATATGAACTATTACGCGTAATGCTGACTCATCTTAAGGGTTTATTTTTTATAATTATTATAAAGTAAATTTCTTACTCTCTTCATTGGGCGCGTGTGTGGAACATTGAGAATTATTGGAAAATTGAAATTTTTAGAAAAGAAAAAGAATTATACATAAATTTACAAATTCAAACTCCAAATATAGAATTAACACCGTAAGTATTATTTGATATTGTTATCAATATTTTATAGTATATATATATATATATATATAAATAAAAATTTATTTGGTGTATAAAATTCTTGATGAGTTATAATATTGGTTGGCGTTAGAAAATGGAGAGAGTAGTGATCAAATATGGTCACTAAAGTTGGTGGTCGGAAGTTACAGTTATCAGAACTCATTTTGGAGCTTGTCAACAATCGATTAGAACTCACCATTGGTTGTCAACAATTGGAACATAATTAACAATTGACATATTTCATAATGTAAGTTTTTTTTTTTCAAAAATTATATTATCTAATTAACATATAATTTTTATGATAGTTATATTATAAAAAAAGGCCATGCTCCAGACCCTAGTTGGGGCAGATCCTAGCACCCCCACATATACGTGGGGGGCAGCAAGAGCAGGACACCAACTAAAAAATAAATAAATTTGAGCCAATCAAAAATCAGTGGGGGTGGTGGGGGTCACCCCACTGAGGGTCTAAGTCATTTTTGTATAAAAAAATACATTGGTTGATTTTAATTTTAAAATCTTCCTCAGGAGCCACAACACGCGCTCATATGAGAGTACGACCAATATACAATAATCACGTTTTTTCAGCTCCTTTGGCTATATCTATCGAGATAAAATAATGTATATCCAACCAAACAAAGACTTTTCAGTTAAGGACTCCAAATATTCCTAATATCCAGGAAGGACTTTTTTTATGGTACTATAAATACCCTCTCATTAGTTCATTCCATACCCACCATTCAAAACAGCTCTTTTGCTTCTGTTTTTTTTGCTTTGTGCTTTCAATTCTTTTCAACTTCGTGGGAAACATGACTATCCTCATTGAGCAGCCTGATATGGGTATGTTTTTATTGTTTTTGTTTTTATAAAAATATGTTTCTGTATACATTTTGGATACATACTTTGATGGTTGTCATGATCAGTATAGAAAATCAATTTCATAAAATGTTTTTTCTTTTTTCTAATTTTACTGACAGGTTCACAAGGGGAGGATAAGAGGGTTCTTTCTGATAACAATGACTTGGTTTTGCATGGAGGATTTCCAGTTCCAAAATCTGTGCAAGATGCTGGGTTTGATGCCCCAGAGATCAATTCATTTGGCCACTCATTTAGGTCAGTTTTATTTTGTTTTTTTCCTTTTTTTTCCCTTTTTTTTTATATTTATAATCGGTATGAGCAAAAATGGAAGTTGCATCATGTAGCAATTAGGGCTATAAATCAATCAAGTTTGAGCCGAATTGACGAGATGAATTCTAACATGAAAAAACTTGACAGGGACTATGATGCAAAGAGTGAAAGACAACAAACTGTTGAGGAATTCTATCGAGTGAACCACATTAACCAAACATATGATTTTGTAAGTTCACTATTGTTCGATATTGTTTTCATTTTTTTTTTCATTATTGTTTTTGTTTTTATATGGGTTTTTGAAAACAATGACAAATTCATAAACACACATCTTTTCCATTTTGGTGTGAAAACATTCTTGAAAAATTCAAAAAAAAAAAAAAAACAGTTTAGAAATGTTTCTTAAGAACAATATTTTCAAAAATAGTTTGTCACACAAATTTTTTGCATCAATTTCCGTCTTTTCAGTTTTCAATAACATAAAATGAAAACAAATGCAGGTGAAGAGGATGAGGGAGGATTATGGAAAGCTGGATAAAGTGGAGATGAGCATCTGGGAATGCTGTGAACTTCTCAATGATGTCGTGGATGATAGCGATCCGGACTTGGATGAGCCTCAAATCGAGCACTTATTGCAGACAGCCGAGGCAATTAGGAAGGACTATCCTGACGAAGATTGGTTGCACTTGACTGGACTTATTCATGGTATACACAGTACTCAATACTATTCTTTCCATCTTCCAAAAATATTTTTTGTGTAAGAAAATATTTTCTGTCGAAACAAATGGAAGCATTAAAAACTTGGACAAGACCCCTGTAGTGAATTATAACATAATATAGATTGTCAATGTGTGCCGATTACATATAAACTCTTTTGAATGGTTTCAGATCTTGGAAAAGTTCTTCTTCATCCTAGCTTTGGGGGCCTTCCTCAATGGGCTGTTGTTGGTGAGTGTTTTGATATGAGTTACGACAACTATATGATATGAGTGACAACTAAATGATATGTGATCACGTGTTTGGTATCCTTTTTATTTTTTTATTGAAAATTTTTTGTTTCCAAGCTTTTTGGGAAACATATTTTTGGAAGAATCCATTTTTTAGGCCACATTTTTTTTTTTAATTTTAAAAAATTGTTTTTATTTTCACACAATTGAAGCCAACATGAAAGGAGGATGATTTTGAACTTTTCATAATGTTTGTTTACACACACACACACACAAAAGGAAGAAAAATAGAACATTTTTTTATGAAAACGAAGCCAAATATACCAGTTTTTAAGTTTACTAATTAAAATTGACATTACAGGTGACACCTTCCCTCTTGGGTGTGCTTTCGACGAATCGATTGTTCATCACAAGGTGTGCTTCTTCAACCCCAAACTTAACAAGAAGTTATTTAATTAATAATTTGACTCTTAACAAACTTGAATAAATACTATTTATGCAGTACTTCGAGTACAATTCGGATTCAAAAAACTCTACTTACAGTACCAAGAATGGAATTTACTCAGAAGGTTGTGGACTAGATAATGTAATGATATCGTGGGGGCATGACGATTACATGTATTTGGTGTGTGCCTTAGTTTCACCCCTTTAGAAAATATTCAAGTATTTAGTCAAATTTCGATCTTTAATGTTATAAAAGCAGGTTGTTAAGCTAATTGGATTTTCATTTTTGCAGGTGGCTAAGGAAAATGGAACGACTTTGCCTCCAGCTGCATTGTTCATCATTCGATACCACTCTTTTTATCGTAAGCATTTATGCCAAAATATTTTTTTCAAATTCCAAAAATTAGTTTTTTAATGAATAACATGAATATCTGGATCATTCATCTTGCAGCATTACATAAGTCAGGAGCGTACAAACATTTGATGAATAAGGTTGATGTTGAGAATTTGAAGTGGCTGAAAATTTTCAAGTAACCCCTCTTTTTTTTTAGCATTTTATTTTTAATTTCATGTGTTATGCCAATATAACTAACAAAATTTAATGTTTTGCATAAACTTTCTCGAATTTATGCAGCAAATATGACCTCTATAGTAAGAGCAAAGTGCGCATTGATGTCGAGAAGGTCAAGCCATACTATCTTTCTCTTATTGAGAAGGTGAGCACTACACTAGTCAGGAAACTAGGTGTATAGAAACCATTTACAGAACACTTCACTCACAAGGGCCTCTTATGAGTTCTGTGACCAGTTTCTATGCACGCCCAGTTTTTGAATTTTTTCTTTTTTTTATCTTGATTTTTCGCACTCTTAATTAATGAGACTTTATTGCAGTATTTCCCAGCCAAGCTGAGATGGTGAATATTCCAAATTGAAGACATTGATTTGAGAAATTACATATTTTATTTTATTTTTCTTTTTGTGCTTGATTCATGCACTCGTATAAAACACAACAGAGATTTGTGGGTTCTTTGTAAAACCTCTGATTTGTTCTAGAAGTGTCTATCAATAAACAATTTAAAATTTAAATGCATTTGGCGGGATGTAATGTCATTCCTTTGGCATTTTTTTCCTTTTAATTTCTACTAGATTGTTGATGATGAGCTTTTCTGTAGATATTATACTCTCTATTTATTGCTTTTGCCCAAGACAAAACATACACAGGGAGAATGATGTTTGATTGATGACATGAAAAATCGAGAGACATAAGAGAGAAAAAAAGGGTTTAATTTAGGACTGTAAAATGAATCAAGCAGCTCAAGCTTGAATCGTGTTCGGCTCATTTAAAATTTATTCGATATTGGTTTGTTACCTAAGAAAGTTAGGTTTTACTATATTTTAAAGCTTGATTAGTTTTCGATTTGTTAAAAACTCATTCAAAACTAACTCATTTTGTAAACAAGTCAAATTTGAATATATTTTAAAATTTGTTAAGTTTTTAAGTCAACAACCAAATACTCAATTCGTTTACAGGCCTAGTTCTGATGAATGAGACACTTTCTTAGTAGACATGATACTCGAAGTCTAAATGACTCGAGTACTTAATACTATTTTCCCTTCCTCTACTCTCCTCCTATTGATTGTAAAGAAAAATGAGTGAGAGGAAGGTGGGGGAATGATCGTTGAACTTAGCGACATACATTTGAACCAAGATGATTAAATCAAGGTGGGGGAATGACCATTGATATCTCGTTTGGAAACATTCACTTTTAGTTTAAAAGTTAAAAAAAAAAAAAAAACTTACAAATTATACAAAAAAAGTTAACGATTCTATTTTTTTTCCTCTATTTTTTACATGTTTTTTTGTAAAAAGTAAAAAGTTATGATTTTTTATTGATAAATTTCATTTAGAAATGTTCTAACACAATAAATCCATCAAGAAAAAGAATAACCTAATTAGTCCTAAGTTTTTATACTTTTATTCCATGAGGTCTTTTTTTACTAATTTATATTGTTTGTTGGACTATTGTACTCTTATGTTTATTGTTGGAATAACCTAATCTCATATATGTATTGTACCCAACGTAAATTGCTTCCTCACCTGGCATGAGAGCATCTCCAATGCACTAGGCATATAATGATTGTTAGGTAAAATGCCTAGTATGACTTACTTTTTTCAACTCCAATGCACTAGGCATGTAATTAGGCATTTTAGCTCAATTCACATTCACTAGCTACATGTAGCTAGCCTTCAAGGCTAGGCAAAATGTATTTAATCATTAGGATTATTTCCCTCCATCTTTGTTGCTGATGTGGCATTTTATAAAATTAATAGTATTTGGATGAATAGCTAAAATAAAGAGCATGGTTGGAGCAAAAACATGAAACAGTTGATAGGCAAAATAAAATGTACACTTTATAGTAATGTTTAGATAGGTAAAATGCCTATTACCGTTGGAGATGCTCTGACACGCCATGTGTTTAGAATGTCCAATAAACACACACACACACACTCTCATACCTTCTATCAACCAATCAACCATACACAGAACAAATCGGTAAAATAACATACAATACTACAATAAGGTTCTGTGAATTAGTAGTTAGGCTAGACATCTAGAATCCCTCAAAGAAATCCTTCTACCCAACCACAAGGATAAAGCACCGGACTATTCAGAACTCCCCTTTTTGCTGCTTTGCAAACCTTACCACTTATACTCACCTCTAGGTTATTTACTAGTCAGCGACACTGATGGACCTCAAAAGGAACGACCAAAAACAAGTGGGCTCGCTTACACCCTGCACATACTATACCAAATCGTGTCTAGGGCTCGCTTACACTCTGCACATACTATACCAAAGGGCTCACTTACACCTTGAAACCACCGCATAGAGTCTGAATATATCTGTGTCATCCTAGGGGTTCCCTTAGACCGTTTGCACAAGACTTAACTCATTTAGTATTAATCCCATCATAATTCATGTCATTCATATGTATAAATTATTCCGAAACACTAGTGTGAACGTCACCCATTGCCAACCCCTTATCATTTTCCGTTTATTAGATCTTTTGATAAGTAAGTTAGTCACATTCAGTAATATAAAAAAGCATGAGGCAACATAAGAGAGGAAATATAGCCCATGATAATCATACATAAGCATGGTAAAGCAAACAAACAGCATTGGGCATGCTTTGAAATACTCAGAGACAAATAACACAATAAGACACAATTTCTAGCACTTTTCAAAACTGCAGAGTTAAAAAGAATGCTTTGGTAAAAATACTTCCAGGTCATATTAGGGCTAAAATTGCACTGAAACAATAAACAACGTGTCTATTTTCAGTTCCAATTTTCAGAATTTGCACAGCACATCCAAAAATTCATCTACAAGCTCTATTCAAAAACCTATCCAGATTTGTCACCTTTTAGAAAAACTAGCTTTCCTCTCAATCTACTTGAAGATTTTCACCCAAATAAATTCGGTTAGAAAGAGGACTCAGAATTCTAAATTTTGATAGAAGAACTAACATGAGATGATTTTTCTGAAATTTTATAAAATTGTAAGAATTTGACTATTTTTTAGAGACTTAGGACCAGATTTTTAAACAAAATATCCAAGCCCTAAAAACACACCATGAGGGGCTAATAAAATTACCATAAGCTCTAAACACACAAAATATCTTATATGAAAATTAGATTTGATAAATAAATAAATTTGATATTTCTTTTAACATAGAAAAGTTACAGCAGTGCCTATTTTGAACAAAATTGCAAGACAATGTCACCAATTCATACCCACACTTGCATATACACCAAAAAACCCTATTTACCATTAATATATAACACAAGAGAGCATACTCGACAATAGAATGAGATGGGTCAAAGAATTGGAGAAGACAAAAGAGAGGCATGGTTCTTACATTAACTCAAGAAAACAACTTTTCTTCCTTCTTCTTCTTTACTTTCTTGTAGTTCACAATCTTCTCCTCTCACTCTCTCATTGGCTGCTGAAAATATGTTTAGGGAATGGGAAAATGTTCTCAATTTATAAGCAAGGGATATAGGTTGAAAAGACAATTTTACCCTTAATCAATTATTGTTCCTTAATGGCTAATATTTTTGTAAAATTTTATGAAATTAAGGACTAAAATGCAATTAACCTAAGGCTTAGGGCTTCAAGTGTAATTACAAAAAATTAGGGTCTCTACGACCTATCCCCTTAAATAAATTTCGTCCTCGAAATTAAATCGTACCTCATGTCTCAAATAGCTATGCATAATTTGCTTGCATCACGTCGTCACGTTCCCACGTGAACTTCTCGATGCCGTGATGATGTCAGTATATCTTAAGAAGTTGAGTTGTCTTTCCTTATAAGTTCTTTTCTTGTCTGTCCACAATTGTTATTGGTCCTTTCTCAAAAGTAGCATCTTTGTCAAGTCAAATTTCTTCGCAGTTGATGATATGAGAAAGGTGCATTACGTATTTTTGCAGTATAGACACATGGAAAACATCATGTACTCCAGCCAATGGAGAGGGTAGAGCCAATTTGTACACTACCTCTTCAACTTTCTGAAGTATCACGAAGGATCTGATATATCAAGGTGATAATTTCTCTTTCTTTCAAAAACGAATGCCCCCTTGGCGGGGCTGAACTCTCAAGAAAACATGATCATTGATAGTGAAAGTTAGAGATCTCTTCCTTTTATTAACATAACTCTTCTAACAATCTTAAGTTGCCACCAATCTTTGTCGAATAAGTTTCATTTTTTCTGTAGTTTCTTACACAATCTTTACGCTTATTAACCTTGCTTCTCCAACTTCAATCTAACAAACTGGTGATCTGCAGGGTCGACCGTACAGTGCTTCGAATGAAGCCATGCCAATGCTGGCCTGGAAATTGTTGTTGTGCGAGAACTCCACCAACGGTAGGTGTCGCTCCCAACTCCCTTTGAAATCCATCACACAAGCTTTCAACATGTCCTCCAAAGTCTGAATGGTGTGTTCCGTCTGTCCGTCAATTTGAGGATGAAAAGCGATACTAAAGCATAATTCGATCCCCAACGCTTCTTGTAAGCTTCCTCATGATTGGGAGCTTAAATGTGGGTCTCGGTCTAACACAATTGATACGGAATTCCGTGTAGTCTGACAATTTGTTTCATGTAGAGATAGGTCAGCAATGTCAAAGTGTTTGAGATTTTATATGGCAAAAAGTGTGCAGTTTTCGTCAAATGATTGACTATGAGCCATAAAACATCGTGTCCCCTAGGTGACCTGGGTAATCCAGTGATGAAGTCCATTATTATATGCTCCCATGTCCATTCTGATATCGACAAAGGCTGAAGCATCCCTCTAGGTCACTGGTGTTCTGCCTTTACTTGCTGACACGTAAGGTATCTGGCTATGAATTGAGCAACATCTTTCTTTATTCTGTTCCACTAGTATTGGTATTTTAAGTCTTGGTACACTTTCCTTCCTCCTAGGTGCACTGCAAACACCGAATGATAGAATTTTTTTAGAATTTTTTTCTCTAAGCGACTCATCTTATGGCACAAACACGCTGCCTTGATATCTCAAACTTCCATCTGAGTGAATTATCCAATCAAGTATAGGATCGTCGGATGCTATTCACGCTTTTATAAACGCCACATCGTAATCATACTTCTATGACTCCATTCCCTCGTTAAGTAATTTGGTCGTAGCGACTTGAGCACCAAGGTATACCTTCTCGTTCTAAGCTTTCATCTGTACTCTGAACTTATTAAGTGTTCCAACCATGTTCTATTTCTTGAGTACCAGGCTAGCAATAATCCCCCGGTTCTTGCGACTTAGGGCATTTGCCACCACATTAGCTTTGCCAATAAGATAAGATAGAGTAAAATGGTAATCTTTGAGATATTCCATCCACTGTCTTTGTCTCATGTTCAAGTCCTTCTGCGTGAACAAATACTTCAAGCTCTTATTATCCGTGAAAATCTCAAATTATTCACCATAGAGATAATAACGCCATTGCTTTAATGCAAAAACCATCACTGCCAACTCTAGATTGTGAGTCAAATAATTCCTTTCATGCGGTTTCAATTGCCTGGAGCCGTAAACCACAACCTTCCCTTTTTGCATTAACACATAGCCTAGCCCATCCTTAGACGCGTCGTAATACACTGCATATCCCATGTCTCGCTCTGGAATGATGAGTATTGGGGCACTAGTCAATCTCCTCTTTAGTTCATGAAAGGATCGTTCACACACTTCATCCCAATCGTATTTTACCCCTTTTTGCATTAGATGAGTCATCGGCTTGGCCTGTTTGGAAAATTCTTGAATAAACCGTCAATAATAATCAACCAACCCTAAGAAACTATGAACTTCGAATACTGAGGTTGGCTGCTTCCAATCTAATACTACTTCTACCTTGGCCGGGTCCACTACGATCCCATGCTCAAACACTATGTATCCCAAAAATTTGAATTCCTTCAACTAGAACTCGCATTTACTTGCTTTCGCGTACAACTAGTTGTCTCTTAAAACTTGGAGAACCACTCTCAAGTGCTGCTCGTGTTCTTCTGCAGACGATGAATAGACTAGAATGTCATCAATAAAAACCACCACGAACTGGACCAAGTACGGAGTAAAAATCTTATTTATCAAGCTCATGAACATGACTGATGCATTTTGTAGTGGCCATATCAAGTTCGAAAAGCAGTCTTTGGTATATCAACATCCGTAACCCGCAATTAGTGATAGCTAGATCTAAGATCGATCTTTGAATAACACTTTGAACCTCGAATCGGTTCTTGATCATCACCCGATTGAGTTGTAGATAATCAATGCACAATCTCAGTGCTTTATCATTTTTCTTTGCAAAGAGAATCGGTGCTCCTTACGCTATGGTACTTGGTCGGACAAATTTTTTTTCAGCAATTCTTGTAGTTGCATCTTCAATTCGCGAGGTTTGGCAGGAGCCATACGGTGGGGTCTCATAGATATTGATGCAGTACCCGCTTGTAATTCGATACTAAAATCTAAAATCTACATCACGATGTGGCGGTAATCTTGGCAATTCCTCAAGAAAACCATCAGTGTATTCATAAACTACACGCGGAAGATATAATTTCGATTGGCCTTCTTCATCAAGGATCAAACATGCTAACCACCCAACAAGTTGATTATGCCACCGTATCTTATGATTTGTCGTGCTCAGAGACTCCTCTTTATCCCCCTTAAATTGGAAACACCTCCGATGTGTAAGTCATCACCCTCTTTTGGTAGCAATCAATTACCGCTCGATTGGTAGATAACAAATCCATACCCAAGATTATGTCAAAATTCAACATGTCCATGACCCGAAGATCGCAAATCAAGTGTAAACCCAACACTTTTAATTCGCACCCTCGACAGATTAATCCTACCTTGACATTTCCTCCTAAGGGTGATGCAATACTTAAAGCAGTTTCTAAAGGTTCATATTCAAGACCTAACAATTTAACATATGATGTTGATATAAAAAATAAAAATAAAAATGTGATGCGCCAGAATCGAATAGAACGTGAACCCAAGAATTATAGAGTACAATATTACCTCTAATTACTAACGGGTCTTCATCCTCTTCCTCTGATCATAGGGTCTAGCCCTCATTCAAACTTTCTTGCATTTTCTTTCTCAATTGATCCAATTGTTCCAGAATATGGTTCCTAATGTGGCTCAAGATTTTGGCTACGAGTATTGGTCGATTCTCAGGGTTTCAATTACTCGATACTTCATTCTTATTGCATTATTGCTCGTGAGCTCGTGCGTTATCACTTGTCTCGGTGTAGCTGTTGGCTCGAGCATGGTTCACTATTTTTTTTTTCTTTCTGTTCATAGTACGAGGTGCGGCATAAGTTGGAGTTTATGGAGGCAATTTCTCAAGGGTAATCAAATAATCTTAAAGTTATGATTTAAATATCCTACGGTGTTTAAAGCAACAAGATCAAGTAGTAAATAACAAATATAGGGAAGCGCACAACATAACTTCACACACACACACACACACACATATATATAGGCAAAATAATAACTACAAGACTTTTAAAACTAGATTAATAAAAGTAATACGAAGTGGAGATGGAAGAATATTAAGTGGTTAAAGTAATTGCATCAATTAATACAAGGATCATCTGAAATATGAATGGACAATATAACGGAATATATGACATTATGGTTTCAGACTTTTATGTGGTCAAGGTTATAGAGGTACAGACCAAGTTAGATATTTAACTTGAAACTGCGTCGACCATCCGCGTTTCAAACTAAATATCTAAGATTCGTCACCGAATAAAGTAATTGCAATTTTTAGAAAAATTATCGTACAAGATGGCATAATCAAGGCTCAAGGTTGTCAATCTAGCAAATGGTAGAATTGAAAAATATAGAGTAAGACCAGATGGTAATGACTTAATCTTAAAGGTGAATGACATCAAACAAAGGTTACGAATATGAGATGAGGGTATAACAATCGATAGAAGATGAGTAGAAATAATAGTACCCCTACTTCTATATTGTATCTAATGCGCAACATGTTGCCCTATTGAAAGTTAAAACCACTTCCCTTCGTAGGTAATCGTCAAATCATTTGAAGTCAAAATGCATGACGATTCAGAATAGGAAACACGTTCTCAGGAGTCAATATTGTTGTGTCTGGAACTTGAAGAAAAGTCCTAGGATAGGTCAAGAAAATTTCATTTTTTGATGTCTTTTAATTCATAGAATAGATAGTGCCATCATAATATAACATAGTCGGGGTAAGGTTGTTGTCTCTAACTATAAGCCGAAATACGCGGGTAAAGGTTGAACCTAGGCTTTGATACTAATTTGTCACGCCCCAAAATTCATAACCATAAAAAAAATGTACAAAATACAACTCAAACATGATAGATAACCAAAATATTTTACTATACACATATAAGCAGAGTCAATAGCATAGTTAATTCATTTATGTTCCACAATAGGATTACAAAACACTGCCACACTAAAAGTCAAAACAAAAAAAAAAAACTAGTAGTCTAAGTCTTCAAGTGAACCACAGCTCCAACACTTCATCTTGATTGCCTTCGGGATAACCTTCACCATCGTAAAATTCTTCCTCACCTGGCATGACACGCCATGAGCTTGGAATGCCTAGTAAAAACACACACACTTCCATACTTTCTATCAACCAATCAATCATACACGGAACAAATCGGGTAACATAACATACAATACTATAATAAGGTTCTGTGAATTAGTAGTTAGGCTAGACATCTATAATCCTCCAAAAAGATCCTTCTACCCAACTAGAAGAATTGAGCACTGGACTATTCAGAACTCCCCATTTTGCTGCTTTGCAAACCTTACCACCTATGCCCACCTTCAGGTTATTTACCGATCAGCGACACTGATGGACCTCAAAAGGGACGACCAAACAAGTGGATTCGCTTACATCCAAATCATGCCTAGGGCTCCCTTACACCCTGCACATACCATACCAAAAGGCTCGCTTACACCCTAAAACCACCGCATAGAGTCTGAATACATCTGTATCATCCTAGGGGTTCGCTTAGACTGCTTGCACAAGACTTAACTCATTTGGTATTAATCTCATCATAATTCATGTCACACATATGTATAAATTATTCCGAAACACTAGTGTGAACGTCACCCATTGCCAACACCTTATCACTTTCCGTTTATTAGATCTTTTGATAAGTAAGTTAGTCACATTCGGTAATATAAAAAAGTATGAGACAACATAAGAGAGGAACTATAGCCCATGATAATCATACATAAGTATGGTAAAGCAAACAAACAACATTAGGCATGCTTTGAAATACTTAGAGACAAATAACACAATAACACACAATTTCTAGCACTTTTCAGAACTGCAGAGTTAAAAAGAATGCTTTGGTAAAAATACTTCCAGGTCATATTAGGGGTTGAAATTGCACAGAAACAATAAAAAATATGTCTATTTTCAGTTCTAATTTTCAGAATTTGCACAGCACATCCAAAAATTCATCTACAAGCTCTGTTTGAAAACCTGTCTAGGTTTGTCACCCTTTGGGAAAACTAGCTTTCCTCTCAATCTACTTGAAGATTTTCACCCAAATAAATTATGTTGGAAACAGGACTCAGAATTCTAAATTTTGACAGACGAACCAACATGAGATGATTTTTCTGGAATTTTATACAATTGCAAGAAGTGGACTATTTTTTAGAGACTCGAGACCAGATTTTTAAACAAAATATCCAAGCCCTAAAAACACACAATGGGGGGCTAATAAAATTATCATAACCTTTAAACACACCAAATATGTTATATTAAATTCAGATTTGATAAATAAATAAATTTGATATTTCTTTTAAAATAAAGAAATTGCAGCAGTGCATATTTTGAACAAAATTGCAAGACAATGTCACCAATTCATACCCACACTTGCATACACACCAAAAACCCTATTTACCATTAATATATAACACAAGAGAGCATACTCGACAATAGAATGAGATGGGTGAAATAATTGGAGAAGACAAGAGAGAGGCGTAGTTATTACATTAACTCAAAAAAATAATTTTTCTTCCTTCTTCTTCTTCTTCTTCACTTCCTTGTAGTTTACAATCTCCTCCTCTCACTCTCTCCTTGGCTGCAGAAAATATGTGTAGGGAATGGGAAAATGTTCTCAATTTGTAAGCAAGGGATTTACGTTGAAAAGACAATTTTACCCTTAATCAATTATTGTTCCTTAATGGCTAACATTTTGTAAAATTTTATGAAATTAAGGACTAAAATGCAATTAACCTAAGGCTTAGGGTTTCAAGTGTAATTACTAAAAATTAGGGTCTCTACAAAGAATTTCAACAAATAGACAAAAAAATTCGAGCAGATAAAAAAAATTTGAACAGATAGATATAAATTTGAACAGATAGTTAATGAAATGTCAACAAATAAAATAAATAAAGAAAAAAAGTCAACAGATAAACTAAGAGATAAATTGGAAATAAAATGTCCTCTAAAATCAAGGAAAAGACTTCTCACCAAACTATTTACAAAGGGTGGACTTCTTACTAATAAAAAATATTCACTAGATATAATATCTTAAACAATCATTAGAGTGGATTTTTCAACAATTAACTCTTTAAAATTAAATTTTAAATCATCGTTTAAAATCATGCAAAGCACAAATTTTACTTTAACTAAAAATATGCTGAAAACTACATAACTACAATAGGGATAAATTTATTGAATTTGCAAAAACATAACTCATTTGTGATAATTAATAAATTTACACAAATGGAAAATATTTAATACCGATATAAAATCTTTTACAATTTAATTTACAATAATATGATATAATATATACCAATTTTTAATTTATCATATACTTAATTGTATAGGATCTATCTCTCTTATTTTATTAATATAAATAAATTTTAAAATTTAAATTATCAACCTCTAAATCCTAAACCTTAGTAATAATATAATTAAAAATATTATGAAAAATGGATACCCAAGATAAGGATAGAGGGTTATTGTTGGCGCCGTTCATAGCCGTGTCCGTTGTACACACGATGGAGTTAATTCACGATTTTATTTTAATGATATGAATTGTTCATCTTTAGATATGTATGAAACAAAATTTTTTATAAAAAATTAAGTTGATCGAATGTCAATAATCTTATGATCAAATCACATTTGTATGCAGTTTTATTCTCAAAATCACACCCATAAATTTTTATTTTTATTTTTTTACAGATGCAAGTTTGATCTAGTCATGACGTTATTGATATCCAAGTAATTTAAATTTTTGAAAATATATTGTACTCAATATATTTTGAAGAATGAACTATTCATGTTATCGAAATAAGATTCAAAGCGAGCCCCATCACTGGCACAACATTTACTCCAAGGAAAAATGTTTGAGGGCTCGAAATCTCGTTGGCTCGAATCGGCTCAAAACCCAAAACGACGTCGTTTTGGGTTTCATTTTTTTTTTCTTTTTCTGCTTTTATTTTCGTTCCCTTTCCTTTTTGAAACAGGGAAGAAAGAGAGCAGGTAGAGCTGAGAGAGTAGAAGAAAAGATGAGAGAAGGGGGGAGGAAGAGAAGAAAGAGACGAAGAAGAAGATGAATATATATATATATATATAGATTTGTATTTGTTTTGATGGCAAGAAAGAGCAAGCACATTAATACATATCCTCTCACCCCAACTCTCTCTCTCTTTCTCTCTCTCTCTCTCTCTCTCTCTCTCTCTCTCTCATATATTGTAGACACCCCATTTTTGGCCGTCCTCAAGACTTGGACGTCACCGTTTGAACACTCGGTGATCATCCATGTTCGTGTTCGTTTTGAGTTCCCGGAGTTCTCGGCTACGCGCCTTGCCTCAGGATCTCTCAACTCGGTTGTCTTGTGCTTGGTTGGACCAAACATTTGTTGGTTTTTGCTTTGGAAGGTAGAGAATGGCTTGTTGGCCATCCTCACGCCTCACCAGCCATGGCTTGAGGCCACTAGCCGTGTCTTTTTGCCACCGACTATTGGTGATGGTCGGTCGACACTTTGTGTGGTCGGCCGACCATTTATTTGGCCGATGGACCCCTTTTCTGGCCGGTACCACCTTTTTTCCTTTTTCAGGCATTATGCATGCCAGCTGTGCCAGCTGGAGTGCACGAATTTGTCCTCCATACATATGGAGGAATTGCACCCTTTGCACCATTTTGGTCCTAGCTTTCTTAAGAAGCTTGGACCCTTTGCTCAAGCTTCTTGAGGAAGCTTGACCCTTTGTCTTAGCTTCCTCAAGAAGCTTGGACCTTTGAGTTAGCTTCCTTGAGAAGCTTGACCCCCTTGACCCTTTTGTTTAGCTTTCCTTAGAAGCTTCAAGCCTTCATCTTGCTCTATATAAGAGGACCTTCCTCTTCCTTTGAAGAGGTTCAGCAAAACCAGAGATAATACATATATATTTGATATATAAACCTGTAGACGTCCCCGAACGCCCCGGGAGGATGAGTCCCGTTCTGTCCATTTGGGGTTACTACAGCTCGGACTCTCAAATTGTCACGGTTCTTAATCTTGAACCAAAGAGTCCAAATCTGGCAAATCGTTTTGAGAAAACAGATTTTAGAAAAGAAGTGCCAAACATGGACTGCTTTGCCAGATACAGAGTCGCCATCTAAATATTTTTTGGAGAAATTTAGGAAACCCTGACTCGGTGCCGAAGGCCACATGTCCGTCATCACCGGAGTTTCTCGGCTCGGGAGCTAGGGTACGATTGGGGAAGGTCAGTTATGAGCACCCCCTCTCGCCCGATCCGAAGATCGGCCTCTACTAACCGTGATATCCGTTTTTGAAAACATTATGTGTTCTTATTCCAATTGTTAGCCTAGAATTACTATGTTATGCGCGCAGCAAACAAGTATAGACTAGATTGCCTAATTTGGAAAGAAACATTGCATATCCGTTTGTTTTGGGAAAATGTTTTGGAATTTGCTACTCGCAAGTAGGCTAAAATACGGATTTCAACGAGTTTTTCCTACTCAAACAATCCAACCTTCACCCACAGGCATTCAAACAGTTTATCACATAAGCATTTAGTCGCATGGCAAGCATACTGTCATGGCAACACTCACACGCATGCAGGATGCTAAAGCATAACTACTTACATCGTACTCCGTGCCAAAACAGTAAACTAGTTAGCAAATATGCATGTCCTAGTTCATATTAAAATGACTAATGCATCGCATGCAAAAATGTAATTAGAGTAGGCTCGGTTAACCTAGATATGGCATATGAGATGCAACCAATTGATTCACGTATTCAATTTGGAATTTGAAATACGAATGCAGTTAGCATGATGTACCGAGCCTAATGCGTGTAATATAAATGGATGAATGCACGCATGCATAGCATAAGGTATGCTAATTTCAAAAATGCCCTAATCTACCATCATAAGTAGGTAAATAAAAGGAAAGAAAGAAGTGGGGATTGGAAGACATACACACACTCACCCACACTTATTACATCATTGCCCTCACTCGGAGGATATAAATAAATATTACAAATTAATTAACTACGCAAGCTAATTAAATATTACAAAATTGCCTAATTAATTAACAGACTAATTAAGCAGGAAACCGCCTCGGGAGGAGGGCCAGATGCAGCGCATGCTCGGGTCTCGCTCGGAATTGCACCGCCATGCATAGGCTGCCTCTGTTTTCCTTCCTTTACTCTTCTGGAGGCTGCCAAAACCTCAGGACTGCTTCCTTGGACATCGAGGAACACCACCGGCTGAATGGAATTGCCACCGGCAGTGGGATGTGGCCACCGGCCATTTGTGAAGCTATCGGCAGAGAAGGAATTTCCGGTCGGCAATGTATACTGCCGGTCGGCAGAGTGTTCCTGCAGAATCTGCAATTGACAGCAACAGAGGGCAAGGCAAAGCATGGCAGCACAATTCAAGGCATATATGCACCAATCATGTCTCTTATCATGGTAATGACTCAAAGGGACATATTTCTCGGTTCTCGGACCACCAATCACGCATTTCCATGCATGATGGCCCAAGTGACCAAGTGTCCAACTTTCATGTCAAATGAAATGCAAACCAAACACACAAATCAAGGCCCAATTCCTATCACCAAGTCAAGGAACAAGGCATGCATGCAAGATGCAATGCAACCTAGGCATGCAAGCTAAAGATGCAACATGGCGTGGCAAGACACTTATGCAAGCATACAAGCCAACATGAGGCAATGCAAACCAATGAAAAGATGGACTTATACATGATTTAGGCAACTCAAAATAGGCCTAAAACAGTGGCCAAAGTGCTATAAAATGAGGGCTAAATGGCATGCAAACATGCATGCACACAAGGACCAACGCTTAAGCATAAAAAGGCAACTCTCAAGCACACTTGAAAGAGGCATAATGTGGACTACCGGCATGCAAAGTAAGCATTGTAAATCATGTTAGGATGATGTCAAACCAAGCAACAAAATAGGCTAAACATTAGCATGCAAATGGTCCAAGTACTTGAAGCAAGTCAAGGGGACTTGAACCATAACTAAGTCAACCAAGCCTTACAAGGCTAAGAGGACTTAAAATAGGTTCAAGACAGACCTAGACCTTGCAAAGGGGACTCCCTAGATGGCATCTAAGTGGCTCAAATACAAAGGCATGCACAATGGCCAAAACATGGAGCATATTACATAAGCTTATAAGGCATCAAAGATACATCCAAGGCAAGCATATAGGCATGCAAAGGGGACTGAAATGACATGGTGGATGATTCCAAAACACTAAATCAATGCAAACATAGCATGCTTTACATTCACATACTTAAGGCCAACAAGCCAAAATGCAAAGGGGCTATATGATGCATGCCAAATCCGACCCAAACAACCATGGACAGACCTAAAACATGGCAAAATATGCACAAAAGCTTCACAAGTCTAAGCCTAAAACATGCTAGAACAAAGGCTAACAACCTAAGGCATATTAAGGCAATAACAAGGCAATACATGGTAGGTATGCTAAGCATGCATGGTGTACCAAAACCAAGTAAAAACAGAGGCATAATATGACATATTAAGCACAAAAAACAGCCAAGGCATGGTCAATACACACTTTAATATGATGCTCTCTCAAGAGGCCAAAAATGGTCCATTTCAAGGACAACAAGGAGAGGGGATGGCCCTCTCCTTTTGAAGACTTCAAGGCACCATCTCCACCACTGAAATCCCTCAAGATTTCAGTGGTGAAGAGGCCCAAACACCAAAGTCTCGAAACTTGCTCAAAATGGCTCAAAATGGGGCCTTTCAAGGCCTAAGAGGGGTCAAACACCCTCAAACCAAAAAACACCCTTAATAAACAATCAAGAGGGTCTAAAAACAGAACTTTTTGGTATTATACACCAAGCTCAAAAAAGAATTTAAGGCAGGTAAAAATACAATGCAAAAATGGGGTAAAAAGGGGTATGATTCTTACCCTTGAAAACCTCTTCAACAATGGTGCTCCAATGGCCCTCCTTAGCTTGAATCCAACTCCAAAACTTCAAAACCAGTCCCTTAGAACCTCAAGAGCCAAAGGAAGGTGAAACACTATGTGTTTGTGTGCAATAGTAAGACACAAACACACTTTAACACACACAAGAGGGAAAAAGAGAGAGATAATGTGTATCAAACCCTAACCCTAGAACTCAAACCCTAAAAATGGTTGTCTAAGCTCTCTAAAATATCTCAAGTGTCTAACAAGTGTCTAACCCTTGCAACAAGAGAGAAGACCTCTCTTTATAGAGGCTTTTGTCTTGTAAAGCTTACAAGACAAGCTTCTAAAGAGGGAGATCCCTCCATACACGTGTATGGAGGGGAGCCAAAAGCAAGACAGCTGTCTTAAAATATCTGCAAAAACAGATGCACAGTAGTCGGCCGGCCAAAAATGCCATTTTGACAAAATTGAGTGCCGACCGGCAACAAACAGTGTCGACCGGCAATATACATTGCCGATGGCAGCAAAAACCAGCCGGTGGCCTCTAGCCACTGCCGGTGGTGTGTGGGGATGCCTCACAAGGCATTCCCTGCCCCTCCAAGGCAAAACACAAGTGTTTGGTGCAAAATCAGACACTAAACAGTCGAGTTCGGAGATCTTGAGGCAAGGCGCGCGAGCCAAGACCACAGGGAACTCCAAACGAACACAAACATGGATAATCACCGAGTGTTCCAAGCGGTGACGTTCAAGTCTTGAGGACGGTCAAAAATGGGGTGTCTACAGTTGCCCCTCTTTGACAGAACTCGAAAGTCATAACAATGACGGGAGTGAATGTCAAAGCCCAGAGACGACCCATTTTTGACGAGGCCGAAGACTCAGACAAACATGCAAGACAAACAAGATATGTGCCCGAAGGCAGGGGCAAAATGCAAGACAATGCACGAAGCCGAGCATAACTTATGATCATGCAAAGAAAGCTGTAATGAAGCAAACATGCGACAGTTTTAAGCTAGCATACACCAAACTACACTACAATGCAGAAAGGATGTAAGAGAATTATGCAATTCTCAATACATCTCACTCGGAGGATACAATACCTGTGCGGCTCGTCTGGTTGCACCAGTTTCAAATGAACCGTACACACAATATCGTGCCTGAAAAGAAAACAAACTTAACAGGTACAATATTGTTAACAATATGCATGACAATGCAAGAATGGATGCAAAATGGTATGCAATATATACAAAACAATGTATAAACAATGCAAATGAAGATGCAATGCAATTGAAACAATGCAAACTACATGCAAAGCAATTGAATCACGATCCAATCACGAGTGGTTCGAAACCACACCTATGTCAAATAGATTGATGGAGGTAATAAGTCTGTCTACCATAGAACGGTCAACTGAACTATGAGCATTGTAGACAGACGCAAGAACGAGTATTGGGGGGGGATGACATAAGTGGGGAAACAACCCGCTGGACAAAGGACAATGATCCTAATGCCGGATGCAAAAATTACACTACAATGTAATATATATATATATATATATATGGATATGCTGGGGAGGTGGCAATGGATATGGCACGCGGGCCAAACCAAATCTTGCCTAGGTAAGGCATGTACGCGTACAAGCCATGTCTAACATAGAACGGTCCACTGAACTATGTTTCGACACGAGAAGTATGGGCACATACCAGACCAAGCTCAATCATGGAAAGGCGCAAGCCATAGATGGAAGGTGATGTAATGAATGCATGCGATCTATGATGCACTGGAAATGGATGTAATGGATATGGCACGCGGGCCAAACCAAATCTTGCCTAGGAAAGGCATGTACGCATACAAGCCACGTCTAACATAGAAAAGGTGCCGCAACCCTCAAACCAACATACCAGCGTGGAATAGGCGCGTACACATGCAGAACTGTGTTATACGTGAAAAGTAAGGGCACATACTAGACCAAGCTCAACATGGAAAGGCGCAAGCCATAGATAGAAGGTGTGATGCAATGCATGCATGCAAATTACAATGCAATGGAAATGGATGGATATTTACAAAATGCATGGCAATGCAGTATGATGCGATCTACTGGGGAAAATGCAATGGGTGCATGCAAGCTACAATGGAAATGCATGACAATGCACTATGATGCAATGACTATGATTGCGACTTTCCCTATCTTACCAACAGGGCGATATACTAGGTTGGTTCAGTATCCAGAACTGAGGCGCCGACATGTTGCCTCAATCTATGGGGCTTCTATACAGATTTCAAGCTGAGGATACACCCCTGGGTATTTAAACCGGACTTTAGTCTCGGAATTCCCGAACCTTTGCGTTCTAGGCGTAAGCCGTTCGAACTCTAGCTTCCACCGTCCCAGTTGGTCTTCTAGGAACTCACCGCAAACATAGACAGGTGGCTTTACCAGACCACCGAAAGTCGTTCGGGCACGACAAACACCAAACGAATTGCACCTTCAGAGGATTTAAGGTCTCCTAGACCGGGATGCAAAATATATGCATGACAATGCATGTATATTTGAAATGCGCAACACGTGCGGCTTAAGACATGCATGACAATGTAAATGAACTGTGCACACCAATGCGCCGAAGGTTTCGCACCTCCCAAGGATTTAAGGTCTCCTAGACCGCGCGTGTTTAAGGTCTCGCCAGACCAGCGCGCGTGTTTAAGGTCTCGCCAGACCGTACGTGTTTAAGGTCTCGCCAGACCGGCACAATATGCAAGACAATGCAAGAGTGAGGCACGCATGCCACATGGAATGCAAAATGATGCAAGTGCGACACGTATGCCTCACGAAATGCAAAATGAAACAAATAAGACACGCGTGCCTCATAAGATGCAAAATGATGTAAGTGTGACACGTATGCCACACGAAATGTAGAATGAAACAAATGAGACACGCGTGCCTTATAAGATGCAAAATGATGCAAGTGTGACACGTATGCCACACGGAATGCAAAATGAAACAAATGACACACACGTGCCTCATAAGATGCAAAATGATGCAAGTGTGACACGTATGCCACACGGAATGCAAAATTTAACAAAATTGGACTTATACGCTACGCGAAGCCGGATTATATTCAAAACAATGCAATGTACTAACAAGTACAAGTAAGGTGCGCAAGATAGCGCGATAGGATACATGCAAGATGCAAGATGCAAGTAAGGTGCACAAAACAGTGCGATGCGGTGCGCAAAATAGCGCGAGTGATTTGGAAATGCACAAGACAGTGCGATGCGCTAAACAGCGCGATTGAAATGCAATGCACAAAACAGTGCGATGCGGTGCGCAAAATAGCGCAATTGAAATACAATACACAAAATAGCGCGATTGATTTTGAAATGCACAAAACAGTGCGATGTGCTAAACAGCGTGATTGATTTTGAAATGCACAAAACAGTGCGATGCGCTAAACAACACGATTGAAATGCAATGCACAAAACAGTGCGATGCGCAAAACAACGCGATTGAATTTGAAATGCACAAAATAGTGCGATGCGCTAAACAGCGCGAGTGAATTTGAAATGCACAAAACAGTGCGATGTGCTAAACAGCGCGAGTGAATTTGAAATGTACAAAATAGTGCGATGCGCTAAACAGCGCGATTGAATTTGAAATGCACAAAACAGTGCGATGCGCAAAACAACGCGATTGAAATGTAATGCACAAAACGGTGCGATGATATGCAATGCACGTGGGGCAACTTTTGAGCTTTTATAAAATCTAGAAGGATACAAAAAGGATACACCTTGCACGAATTCGAGTGCCACGTACAGAAGACATGACCCGAGGTCAAAACAGAGGCCGGTTGAGAGTCAGGGATGCACTTTCTTGAGCTATGAAGACCACAAACTACTCATATGGCCTAAACAAGGTTATGGAAACACCACCGGCCGGAAGGGGAGGCCACCGGCTGTCCACCGGCTGCAGAAAAACTCCATCGGCACAATATTATGCCGGACGGCATAAAACATTGCCGACCGGCAAAAAGTTGCTGAGTCGGGGCAGTTTTGAGATTTCACTTCGGGTGTTTTAAAATAGGGTTTCAAACCCTATTTTCTCACTTCCACCACTACCAAAAACTCAGACCCTCTCTCTCTAAAGTGTTTTTCTCTCCTCTTTCGCCCGTTTCTTCGCGTTCTATGCCCGTTTCGTCGTCGGATTCGCGATTTCCTTCGCGTTTCGGACATTTTCAACTGAACAAATCTTTGTTTCGGTGCCTCATTTGGCGTTCCCGCCTTTTTGGAGTTTGTTCCCTTTGCTTTTCTCTTGATTTCTGTGCCCTTTCACATCCCGGCCTTTCCGGTCATTTTTGGCCTTCCCGGGAGTTAACCTTTCGGTTGACTCTTCGTATTCTAGCCCGGTTTTCCTTCCTCTGGCTATTTTCTCATCATTCTCTACATGGCGGACGACATTCCATGCGGTGGGACTCCCCCGGACCACGAGATGGATCCCGAGGTCGAGCTCCTACCCTTGCGCGAGCACCCGTTCGACCCGGCGACCTACCGGCCGGCGATCCATGTTCTGCCCCCCGACGGACTCCGCCAGTTTCGGAGCTTCGAGAGGCACGTGCCACCCGAGCTATTGCTGCGCGAGCCTACCTCTCACCTGTCCTTCGGCGTTTCCGAGGTAACTCTCTTTCCTCTGCTTTACTTTCTGCAATGTAGGATACAAAATTGTCAACTGCTAGTTGTACTCTTTAATTGCTTTAGCTGATATACCGTATACCGTAGTTGACTGTAAACATACACACAACTGATATCTACTTGAAACTGACACATGCACAGACACTGCACTGGCCCTGAATCACCCAAACACACTGTGTTTCACTGTATACCACTGCAAACACCGGTACCCGATATCTGCTTGAATCTGAACGTATGCACACATGCTATACTGTACTGAACCACCCAAAACACGCTGACGCATCACACGCTGTAGTTCACTATAAGCACACCGGCACCCGGTATCTGTTTAAATTTGTCAAATTTGCACGCATGCTACTCCTGCTTTGCTTCTTAAAACTGCATTTTTGAATGTTATTTTGCAATTATTATTTTCTGTTTACAGGAGGATTCCCATACCATCCGCGGGTATGGGAACACTGGCGCTCGGGAGTGGTATGACGAGCTCCCTGACGCAGTCCGTTGCATAGTGGACCGGGCGGGCTTCGGCGCCTTCTGCCGAGGACTCTCCAGGCTTACCACATGCAGGCCTCTCCTCGCTGCTCTGGCGGAGAGGTGGTGGGACACCACCGATTCATTTCACTTCTCCACAGCAGGGGATATGACGATGACCCCTTACGACTTTTCGATGCTCACAGGCATCGGGGTAGGGGGTGATCCGATCCCCTTTGATATTGATATGGACAAGTGGACCGCCGCTCAGGTCTATCTGCTGGGGGAGGCCCCACCTCTCGCTCGCCCAGGTTTTGTGCGGTACTCCTAGTTCGAGGTATAGTTTAGGGTCCAGCCCACTCTCGGTGATGCAGATCCGATGACCCCGAAGGCCGAGGAGAGGTACGCCCACGGCTTCCTCATGTTCTTATTCGGGACGACCATCTTCGCCGACCTGGCGAACACCATGCCTCTCTGCCTTCTCAGCGCACTGGTGGACGTCCGGGACATCCTGCATGATGATTGGGGCGGCGCCGCTCTGGCCACCCTCTATGGATACATGAGCTCAGCTTCCCGCGGCAGCGGCCAGTTGCTCTGAGGCTATTGGCGGGCTTGAGAGGTACATTTCTTCTCCGCTTTTCATTTCTGTTTTTCTATCTTTTCTGTACTCTGTACACTGCACACACTGTAGTCTATTTTATACTTCCTGTATACTGTACACACGGCACACACATACATTCTGCTTTACACTGACTGTACACTGTTCACACTGCACACTGTACACAATATACTGCACAACACACGGTTCTGCTATTTCTGCTTTATTCCATACTTTGCTTTATCTGATAGTCATACTGACATCTGTTTTGCAGTTGTGGGTTTACGCCTACTTTCCTAGGCTCGCTCCCGTACCAGTCACAGAGACTCCTCTGGTCGTCCCCTTCTCACGACGCTTTGACGGGAGATGCACCCGGCGGCCACGAGAGACATTCGGCTTTTTCCGCCGATACTTCGACACCATCACCCTCGCGGGGGTATGTTTTACTTTCAGTTTATTTAAGCTTCGCCTTTCCACTGCACATTTCAAAGACAGTAGATAACAAACTGTATTGCATTTTCAGATCACCTGGCAGCCTTGGGCTCCTTTGCCAGCTGTGACGCGGGATCGGTTTGCCGGTGCCTATGAGACCTCACGTTTTCGGATCTTGTTGGAGGGCCCGGTCTGTCGAGCTTGGTACCTAGGTGAGCGTTTCCTACACCAGACCCTAGGGTTACCTGAGCAGATAGTCCCGGTTCACCCTCCTGCGGACATGAGGGAGACCGAAAGGCTCACCACTGAGCAGATGGACGATTACACCATCGGCTGGGAGGAGACCGGCTTCCGAGGCACCAGCGACTATCGGGAGTACGTGCAGAAATACCTGATGCGACCTCTGAGCGGCGGTCGTCGAGTGGAGGGGGCTAGGCCTGCGATGCCAGCAGCGAGGGCAGGAGCGGGAGCGAGAGCTGGATCTTCGAGGAGGGCCCGAGTCCATGGCAGGGTCGGAGCTCAGGGAGGACGGGGGGCTGGTTGGCCCGCCCTGCCTGCTGTACTGACTTTCCGAGGGCAGGGTGGGACGACCTATCAGATCCCCTTCGCCCCTCCGCCAGCTGATCACGAGTTCGTCGGTGTCCCCGACTTACCTCCGGTATGTATTACTGCGTTTTTGTACAGTCATTTCATTTCAGTTTATTTGATATTCCACAGAATATTAATGCATCTGATATTTTTGCAGGCTTCTTCTGCGTACACCCGGCAGTCATTGGAGATGAATGCCTCCATGATGGGGATGCTCTAGCGGAATTTTGATCTCCTGGCCCTCTACAGCATTCCGGTATGTTCTTCTGACACTGGCCTCAAACCATTCATACACTGCTTCACATAATCTGATGCACGGCACAGCACTTGATACACTGATCTCACAGCGTCTGTCACACTGCACTCATTGTATTCTGCACTGTACTCTGTACTGATAAACTGCCCACGGCATCTACACATTGTACTCATACACTGCACTCTGCACTGATAAACTGTCCACGGCGTCCACACACTGTACTCATACACTGTATTCTGCACCGTTAAACTGTCCACAGTATACTGATGCATTTCCCTTTTTATGTACTTTTTCAGCCTCCCTTCCAGATTCCTATGGCAGGAGGCGCTCCAGCTAGACCTTCCGTCTCTGCCCGGGGGAGAGATGAGGAGGGCAGAGCATTCCCCCGCACCAAGGCGGGGCGCACTTATGTCGGGAGCAGCTCGCGAGCTCCAGTCCCGGATGATGATGATGACGAGGAGTCAGAGGCGGAGGCAGAGGCGGAGTTCGAGTCATCGGAGGAGGAGACCGGAGGCGGTTCTAGCTCGGGCTCTGACGATGATGCTGATGATGCTCCTGGACCCTCGTCCAGGAAAAGGACCAGGACAGACTGATAGCCTTTGGAGTCGCTTGACATTGGTTTTTGTTGTTTTTCTTCTTTCTTGTACTTTTCCTTTTGTTGGTAGTTAGGATACGTTGTACTGCCGCAGGCAGATTTTTGTTTTCCTCGAAACTTTGTACTTGAAAAAGATTATGAAACGAACAAATTTTTTTGCTTAAAAAGGTGTTACATTTACATATCTCGTGTATTGCATCACATCCCATCATGTTACACTTCAATGTAAATGAAATTGATTGGTTGTCCGGATGTTGAACACTTGCACTGTGGTAATCAGATAACTAAACTGCCAACAGCAAAACAGCCCAAGCAACCCACTGCCTGATTCTGGACACACAGCACTTGCTCTACTGGGGATTAATCTGCATACAGCCCGTAACACAGCTTTCGGTTCATTCTGCACACAGCAAACTTGAGTGAACGGGCCAATCTGACAAGACAAAGCTCAAAGATGGAACCGGTTGAAGTTGAAACATGCTCAAATATAGAGAATGGCACAGCATTCTGAGTGTAAATGATTTTTGAAATCAAATGAGGGTTTTTCAAACCGGGGTATCGAGCCTACAACTGAACACAGCGGAAAACGACTCAACAAAGGTACACGACCTAAACATAACGAGACACGCTCGGGAGAAACCTAAAGCAAAGGTTGAGACTGACAAATCAAAAAGACACGACACACAGACGCGTTGGCGAAGACGGGGGATCTCAGATCACGAGGAGCCAGTTCAATCTGGGTACTGTTTCCCACCCCCTTCTCCTTTGTGATTCTCACATCACTCTGGCACTCAAGCTCGGATTTTCTCTCAAAACCCTTTTCCTCACTTTTCTCTCAACTCACACCTCTCTATTCTTCATTCTCTCATTTTTCGTCCCTCCCCGGGGTGATTGATGGATAAATAAAAAGGTGTGGGTTCATGCTCAACACCGTTAGCTCACGGCTATTTCTTCTGGCAGGTAGAGTGCTCTTCTGGCAAATACGTCGATGACGGGGGAAAGACAGAACGCCTGACTCAACTGTGCCCCTAGTTCATCATTTTAACCATTCTTTTCGTTTTGGCTTTCTACTAAAACAAGTTTGATCAAAATGAGAGTCGGATTAACATACTCGTTCGATTTTTGATTTGAAAACCATGCAAGTCAGGCTGTAAGCACTGAAAATTTTCCTTTTTGGGTCCAAGACAATGGTCCAGTTTTGGAAAATGAAATAGTTTTCGAGAAAATAGTCAACCTCGGTAAAAATTTTCAAAAACTATTTTTCAAACAGTCAATGCTCAACGGGCATGGAACTTACTCTTTGAGATGCGCAACCTCAGATCGGAGGCAATGGAAAATTGCCCCTGGTTTGAAGGGGGTGGGAGGCAACGGAAAGTTGCCCCTGGTTTGAATGGCGGCTCACGACGGCTCATGGCAACGGAAAGTTGCCCCTTGTTTGGATGATGCCGCAGCAATCCGCAAACAGTCTTCATTGGTGGTGGTCGAACTCTCGGACACAGAGATGACGAAGATGGTCACAACAAATATATGGACACAGTCGCCTTGGAGGGTGTTGGCGGCTGGACTTTGGAATGAAATCGAAACCATTGCATGGACTGAGACGCTATGAAAGCGTTGGGGGCTGGACTTCATGATGAAGTTGCCTACGTATCCCAAACATGGGAATCAAGCCTTACGTAGTTCCGGTTAAGGTACACTCGGGTATTTTAACCTTCACTTTTCAAGCTCTAACTTTTGCCAAGGCGCCCGATGCGGGTTTTCGACCTTGCGAGCTTTTCTTTCTCTTCTTTTTTTTTTTGAATTTTTCTTCTTTTTCTTTTTTCTTCTTTTGCATTTTTGTATTTTTCTTTTTTTTTCTTTTCTTTTCTGCATTCTTCTCTTGCTCTAACTTTTGCCTGGGCCGCCCTTCCGGGTTTTCGGCCCAGCGAGCCTCTCAAGGGTAAAAGTGTAACAAGTCCATGCCAAATGGTTTTTTGAGTTGAAGCCTCTTTTTGTCTAGGAGAACGGCTGTTGCAATGATTTGTGGGAGAATCCATCATGGTTGCTCCATGAGCTTCTTCTGGTAAGATCTGATCTTCTTGATTCAATTTCGGCGCCTCTTGGTCGAGGGCTGCTCCTGATCTGGCCATACAGGCCTTGCATAACGTTTGACCGTTGAACTTTCTGAACGTTCTGAACGGGTTCAAAGTTTGAAAACGAACGGATTGAATCTTGAGGCTGAGAGCGATCCTAGGCTGCGCAATCTCAAGAGCGGTTCCACACAGGTCTTCACAGGGCCGCGTAAAACATTTGTTTTTGAAAGTTTTTAAGAAAGCGACAAATCGCTCGCGCCGAAGATAGTGTGGAACCAATCTGGATCAAGCCAGGATCCTTCTCAGTACTCACGCCGACAAGCATGGTTTCATTCATTAAAAGGCTTAGCACGCCTCTCTTTCTTTCAAAATGATCAAAATTTCGCAAAACCCGAGGAATTCTTTCCTGTTTGTTTTTATCACCGCAGTGTTCAAAAGGGTTTTTTTTTTTGAAAAACTTAGGTTAATGCAATGAACTTGGCGCGCAGGAGAGCAGGCGAGATGTACTGTCAGCCCATTCAAATTCTCTGGCACTTATACTGAAAACAAGCACGAAAGTGAGATAGCAACAGCTGTTTCATTCAGGTTTGTGGGTATAACTGGCTCCTTGGCAGAAACAGACTCAAAAACAAAACAGGTAATTACAAGACAAAATGGTGTTCGAGGCAACAACCCCAGAATCACCTGGTATTATGTACAAAGGGGACTGACTCGCTACAACAAGACAGATCCTTTAAGCAAAAAAGACTGACTCAAGACAAAGAGACAGACTCAAAACAAAAGACTGACTCGATACCCAAGCCAGGATTTACAAAGTTAGCATTCACAGCCACTCAAAAATGCGTGCCAGACGCCACATTCAAAATACATCCAGATGCCGCCCGCAGGTGGTTCACCTCCTGATTACATACTTGCAGTATCCTCAAAGTTCAACAGCTCGGTGGTAACAGACTTCGCTGAGGTGGGTGGGAGGATAACCTCATTGTCAATCAAATCTTGCACCTCATGACGGAGGCGGAAGCAATTGTCGGTCGCATGGCCCGTCTGCAATGCAACCTAGGCATGCAAGCTAAAGATGCAACATTGCGTGGCAAGACACTTATGCAAGCATACAAGCCAACATGAGGCAATGCAAACCAATGAAAAGATGGACTTATACATGATTTAGGCAACTCAAAATAGGCCTAAAACAGTGGCCAAAGTGCTATAAAATGAGGGCTAAATGGCATGCAAACATGCATGCACACAAGGACCAACGCTTAAGCATAAAAAGGCAACTCTCAAGCACACTTGAAAAAGGCATAATGTGGACTACCGGCATGCAAAGTAAGCATTGTAAATCATGTTAGGATGATGTCAAACCAAGCAACAAGATAGGCTAAACATTAGCATGCAAATGGTCCAAGTACTTGAAGCAAGTCAAGGGGACTTGAACCATAACTAAGTCAACCAAGCCTTACAAGGCTAAGAGGACTTAAAATAGGTTCAAGACAGACCTAGACCTTGCAAAGGGGACTCCCTAGATGGCATCTAAGTGGCTCAAATACAAAGGCATGCACAATGGCCAAAACATGGAGCATATTACATAAGCTTATAAGGCATCAAAGATACATCCAAGGCAAGCATATAGGCATGCAAAGGGGACTGAAATGACATGGTGGATGATTCCAAAACACCAAATCAATGCAAACATAGCATGCTATACATTCACATACTTAAGGCCAACAAGCCAAAATGCAAAGGGGCTATATGATGCATGCCAAATCCGACCCAAACAACCATGGACAGACCTAAAACATGGCAAAATATGCACAAAAGCTTCACAAGTCTAAGCCTAAAATATGCTAGAACAAAGGCTAACAACCTAAGGCATATTAAGGCAATAACAAGGCATTACATGGTAGGTATGCTAAGCATGCATGGTGTACCAAAACCAAGTAAAAACAGAGGCATAATATGACATATTAAGCACAAAAAACAGCCAAGGCATGGTCAATACACACTTTAATATGATGCTCTCTCAAGAGGCCAAAAATGGTCCATTTCAAGGACAACAAGGAGAGGGGATGGCCCTCTCCTTTTGAAGACTTCAAGGCACCATCTCCACCACTGAAATCCCTCAAGATTTCAGTGGTGAAGAGGCCCAAACACCAAAGTCTCGAAACTTGCTCAAAATGGCTCAAAATGGGGCCTTTCAAGGCCTAAGAGGGGTCAAACACCCTCAAACCAAAAAACACCCTTAATAAACAATCAAGAGGGTCTAAAAACAGAACTTTTTTGTATTATACACCAAGCTCAAAAACGAATTTAAGGTAGGTAAAAATACAATGCAAAAATGGGGTAAAAAGGGGTAAGATTCTTACCCTTGAAGACCTCTTCAACAATGGTGCTCCAATGGCCCTCCTTAGCTTGAATCCAACTCCAAAACTTCAAAACCAGTCCCTTAGAACCTCAAGAGCCAAAGGAAGGTGAAACACTATGTGTTTGTGTGCAATAGTAAGACACAAACACACTTTAACACACACAAGAGGGAAAAAGAGAGAGATAATGTGTATCAAACCCTAACCCTAGAACTCAAACCCTAAAAATGGCTGTCTAAGCTCTCTAAAATATCTCAAGTGTCTAACAAGTGTCTAACCCTTGCAACAAGAGAGAAGACCTCTCTTTATACAGGCTTTTGTCTTGTAAAGCTTACAAGACAAGCTTCTAAAGAGGGAGATCCCTCCATACACGTGTATGGAGGGGAGCCAAAAGCAAGACAGCTGTCTTAAAATATCTACAAAAGCAGATGCACAGTAGTCGGCCGGCCAAAAATTCCATTTTGACAAAATTGAGTGCCGACCGGCAACAAACAGTGCCGACCGGCAATATACATTGCCGATGGTAGCAAAAACCAGCCGGTGGCCTCTAGCCACTGCCGGTGGTGTGTGGGGATGCCTCACAAGGCATTCCCTGCCCCTCCAAGGCAAAACACAAGTGTTTGGTGCAAAACCAGACACTAAACAGTCGAGTTCGGAGATCCTGAGGCAAGGCGCGCGAGCCGAGACCTCCGGGAACTCCAAACGAACACAAACATGGATAATCACCGAGTGTTCCAAGCGGTGACGTCCAAGTCTTGAGGACGGTCAAAAATGGGGTGTCTACAATACCACACTCTCTCTATATCTGTAATAACCCTCACCACTGCTTACCGATAAACATTGATTACCGTTAAATTGAACTGAGTAAAGTACTGAACTGACTGACTGAAAATTGAAATCGAATTGACTGAGTATATCTGTTCAATTGTATGTATGTATGTATGTATGTTAATCTATAGTCTATCTGTTTGATTGTTTATTTGATCTGTTCATGTTTTATGTTTAAACTGTTAATTGAAGGCCTTATCGGCAGTCGAATCGGGAATTGATTGATGTTTTACGATCATCATAATTTATGTGATTTTATGGTGTATTCATCTGAATTTTGATTTAGTATGATTAAATTAGATTAAAATGAGTTAATTGCAAAGTTTGACTTAATTACCAAACTAGCCTTAGTGGGCCACTAGCTTAACACCCTTGAGAGCTTACACTTGATCATAACACAATTCCCTCAACCCTTTTTCTTGAGCCTTGCCGACCAAGAGAGAAGAGAGGGAGAGAATTGGTTTCCATCTTGAGTCCATTGGGAGAATTGCTTGAAGAATTGAAGGTTGATTGTTAATTTGAGCTCCTACATCTTGCATACAAGACCTAAGGTAGAGTACTACCCTCTTGTTGAGCTTGTTCTTGCATGATTCATGTCAAATTTAGTGAATTGAGCCATGGATTAGTTCTAGCATGTTGAAATAAGAGCATAATTCTTGCATGCATGTTTGTATTATAGATGTTTGAGTTGTTTTCATGGCAAAAGGTTACATGCATGTCCATAATTTTGTACTGGTCCATGTTTTCAACTTGTTTTTGGATCAATTGGTTCCTTAGAGCATCCAAGTGAGCTTTAAAGTTGATTAAAATTCATGCATGTTTACTTGTTCATCTTGTTCTTGAAAAATGGTTTAAAATTGAGTTTGAATTAAACACCATTGGGCTTTGATTTCTCAAATTGAGCTTTGAACCATGTTATTCTATGTGTTTACAACTGTTTTTCAGAAAATGGGCCCAAGAGGATTGGTTTTAATGCATTTGAACTTGGTTTTTGGCTTGGAGGTGCAATCTGGGTTTTCCAGATTTTGCACTTCCGCTCGAGCGGGGGATAGTGACGCTCGAGCGGGAAATCCGAGCATCTAGTATCTCTGCACTGTTTTACAGTCCGCTCAAGCGGAGGATTGGGCGCTCGAGCGGAGTCATGTGTCTCAAGCTCGAGCGGGTGTCGAGCGAAGATTTCACCCATCCAGTACTTTTACAGTACGCTCGAGCGGGATATTTGACGCTCAAGCGTGTACCTTTGTTGCATGACCGCTCGAGTGGGGAAACCTGAGCTCGAGCGGGACTCTGTTTTTCTGAAAACTCCTGAAACTGTTTTCTGATCACATCTTTGCATCCTCATCTCATCCTAGGCATTCTTAGGCCTAGTTTAAGACATCTTATTGAGGATATAGTTGTAGAACACACCGAGGCAAATTAGGGATTAAGTTATTATCTTTCCCAGCTGTGTAGCTTAGTGTGTTCAATCTGTTAACTGTGTAGGGTTGGCGACTGGGGAGACACGCTCTAGCATACTGTAGCCCAAACTCTATGAGTAAAGATTGTGTAAAGATATGTTCAAAAATGATTATTTTCTGAACAACTGAACTGTACTGTTTCTGAATTAAATACTGTTAATTGAATGAATGTATGTCCTATATTCTGAACTGTATTGTGGCATCCTTAGCACCTACTGTTTACTGTTTACTGTTTACTGTTACTGTTACAGAGATCTCTGTCGGTTCCCTTGTTGGAACCACTACTGTTACTGACTGATGGCCATCATTTACTGCTCGGTCTTTTAAGACCTACTGTTTACTGTACTGTTATGCTAATAGATGTACCACATATGACTGTACTGACTGAACGACTGAAACACTGATTTAATGAACTGTTTTCATTACTGTAAGGACATTCATTCTTAACCTCTTTACACATTATGTTATTCACTGGGCTTTAGCTCACTGCTCATATATATATGTAGGTGTACAGGCACCAGACCGCGGCTAGGAGCGTCAGGGTTACTCCAGTTTTGTCCAGCCAACTACCGTGCCTCACTGCGAGGTTCCAAGCCTATCATGCTAAGGCTTAGGGGTGTTTTAGAATTCCCCCTTCTGTACCGTCTTACTGTTCTGTATAGACTGAATGTTTACTGTACTGTTATGCAGGGATTGAATCCCTAGTCTGAATGATTGTAAATATTATGTACTGTTCTGTACTGTTTATGTATAAATGTATGAGAAGTCTTTTTGCATACAGACTGTCACAGCTCATTGGGCACTGTTTACTTATTGTATTGGCTTCCGCCAGGCCCTGTACTCTGTTTTACTGTCTTACTATTAAGCAGGCCTTCGGTAATCTCGGATTACTGGCCGGTTACGGTGCTAAACCCATGGGGCCGGATTTGGGTCGTGACAATATCCCCCTCTCTCTCTTCATTTGTGTGTTTGAGAGTTCAAAAGTGTGTTTTGTTCTTAGTTTTGCACTAGGACACATAGTATTACACCATACTTCGGTTCTTGAGGTGTTGAGAGATTGTTCTTGGAGGTTTGGGGTTGATTTTGATCAGAAAAAGGGGTTGGACTTGCTGTTCTTCAAGTGTTCTTCAAGGGTGAGTATAGTTGCTTTATATTCCCCATTCTTGCACTAGTTTTTAACCTGTCTTGTATGCTGATTTAAGCTTTGTGTATAACTGAAAAAAGTCTTGTATTTGCATGCTTAAGATCTTTCATTAAGGTCTCTTTTGTGTTTGGGGTCGACCTCCCCCTCTTAGTCCTTGTTTGGCCCCTTTTGTGCCTTCTTTTGTTGAGCTTTGGAAGCTTTTGTGTATTAGCCTTCTCACCACTGAAATCCAGTGGATTTTCAGTGGTGGTGAAAGGGTCTTGAAGTCTTGCATAGGGGAGGGACACCCCTCTCCCTTGGTCTCTCATTTGTTCATTTTTTTGGCTCACAATGGTAGCATGCATGCTTAGTTGTTTTTGGCTCCATTTCAGAGGTTTTTGGATGTTATTTGGTCATATTATATCACTGTTTTTGGTCGGATTAATGGTCCATTTCATGCATTATATGCTTGCCTTGTAATCTCATGTTTTGATCTAATATGTATTATGTTATAAGATGACATTCTAGCATGATTTTGGTTTGGTTCCAAGAAGGTTTTAGCATTATTTTTCCATGCTTAAGGTCTGTTGGGTACTGATTTGGCCATGCTTGCCATGATTTGTATAGCCTCCATGCATTTTGGCCTGTGAGCCTTAGGTGTATGAGTCATAAGCAAGCTTTAGTTAGGCTATTTCAGTGATTTGGAGTCACTTATTATGCCATTTCAGTTCATTTTTTATTCTTACTTAATTGAATTTACCCTTTCAATGCCTTGAAGAGATGTGGTCTTATGCTCCATGTTTGGGGCTTTTGTGCATGCCTATGTGTTTGAGGCTTTGGGCTGCCATATCAGAGGTTTTTGGGGCTCATTTTTGCATGATAAAACTCTGTTTTGCATTGAAAAATCCATGCCATGTTTGCTTAGGGTAGGTGTTGAGTAATGCTTTCTCTGTGGCATTGAATGTCTTCTATCTCGCACCCATTCCCTAGCATGTTTTGGCATCATCCTTCGCATGCTTTTCAGAGTTTAACATGAGTGCTTAATGTCCATTTTTGTCACCTTTGAGTGTTCTTGAGAGTTGCCTTTCATGCCTTAGTCTTAAGCCCTTCGGTTGGCATGTTTATTTTGCATGATTGGCACCATTATTTTAGTATTCTTGGCCACTGTTTTGGGATGGGCTGAGGCCTTCCCATCTCGGTTTAAGTCCATCTTTGTACATAATCGCACGTTTGATCTATTGCGTTGCTTTGGTATCACGTTTGCATTGTATCATGTTTGCACATTTGCATATTGTTTAGCTAGTTGCATTTCATATCCTAGCTTGCATGATAGATTGCATGGCATTGCATCTTGCATGTTTGGCACATTGCATTTGGCATGTTCATTACCTTAGTCCCATATGGCATACTTGAGCTACTTCACATGTTTGAGCCATGTTGCATACATGCATTACACTTTGCTTGGTTTGGGGTGTCAAACCAAGCAAGAGGGGTGAGGTGTGTTCGTACCCTAAGTGACGAAACACATCTCAACCCTCGGTCGCCGATGCCCTTGATCTCAACATGATAGGGCATGAGGCATTCATTTGTTTTGTCGCATGCATTTACATTGATTTGCAAGCTTGGTGCCTTTGGTCATCATGCATCGAAATGCGTGATTGGTGGCCCGAGGACCAAGGGCCACACTCCCTTGAGTCCATAGCATGATTGGGAGAGTGACCATGCACACATTGCTTTGAAATTTCCATGCCATGCACTGTCTGTCCTCTACTGCTGTCAAAACAGGGTTCTGCAGGAAGGAATGGCCGGCCGGCCACTTACAGTGGCGACCGGCTACCAAAGTCCAGCCGGTGGTTCAATTTTTGGCCGATGGCCACATTCTCATAGCCGGTAATGCTCTATCATGGCCGGTGGCATCCCACAACACTCAGGGAGTTATTCAGAAGGGTCCTGGAAACTTTCATAATATTCAGAGGAGTAGGGCAGTGTAAACAGAGGCAACAGTGGCATGGTACCGGGTTTCCGAGCAAGGCGAGTTAAGCATGCATCATCTACACATTCCGAGGCAGAGCTGCGGCGGTCTCTTTAGTTTCATATTTAGGCTTTTTTTTGTAATTAATTTGTTAATTAATTAGAAGTTTTGTAATAATTAATTAGCTAGGATAGTTAATTCATTATTCGGCTTGTATTATTATTTCGGACCCTCCGAGCGAGAGCAATTGTGTAATAAGTGTGCGTGCGTGTGTGCGTGTCTTCCAACCCCATTTCTTTCTCCCTTTTACGTACCTGCTTTCAATGGTTAGTATTAAGACATATTTAAATTAGCATACCTTATGTTATGCATGCGTGCATCATTCATCAGTATTGCATGCACCGGGCTCGGCGCATCATGCTAACTGCATAGTATTTCAAATCTAACTTGAATATATGCTATCTATCGCATTTCACATGCCATCTATAGATTAGCCGAGCCTATTCTAGTGACATTTTGTATACGATGCATTAGCCACTTTAACATGAACTAAGATCATGCATGATTACTAACTAGTTTCTTGTTTTGGCTTGGAGTACACTGTGAGTGTTTTTATGCTTTAGCATCTCGCATGAGTGTGAATGTTAAACATGACAGTATGCTTACCATGTGGCTATATGCTTATGTGATATAAACTGCCTGAATGCCTGTGGATGAAGGTTGGATTGTTTGAGTTGGAACAACTCATTGAAATCCGTGTTTTCGCCTACTTGCGAGTAGCAAATTTCAAATTGTTTTTCAACCAAACGGATATGCGATGCTTTGTTCCAAATTAGGCGATCTAGTCTATACTGCGCATCACATAGTAAGATTAGGCTAATAACCAGAATAAGAACGCATAACGTTTTCAAAATTAGATATCATGGTTAGTAGAGGCCAATCTTTGGATCGGGCGAGTGGGGGTGCTCATAGCTGACCTTCCCCAATCGTACCCAAGTTCCCGAGCCGAGGCAACTTTGGTGATGACGGACACGTGGCCTTGGGTAACGAGTCACGGTTTCCTAAATTCTCCAAAAATAAAATATTTAGGTGGCGACTCTGTATCTATCAAAGCAGTTCATGTTTGGCACTTCTTTCACAAAATCTGTTTTCAAAAATGATTTTCCAGATCTGAACTCTTTGGTTCAAATTTAGAACCGTGACAATTTGAGTCCTGAACTGTAGTAAGCCCACAAACGAACGAAACGGGGGATTCCCTCCCGGGGCGTTCGGGGGACGTCAACATATATATATATATATATAGATGTGTGGTTTTGTTTTTTTTGTTTTTTTTTTTTTGTTTTTTTGATGATCTGTGTATAGAAATTTTTTTTTTTTTTTGTGATTGTTGGATTGTTGGATCTGTCTGTGTAGTGTATAGAAACAGATCTGTATTTGTTGGATCTGTATTAATGGGATGAGAGGATCTGTATTAATGTCTTGATGATGCTGTATTAATGAGATGAGAGGGGAGAAGATGAAGAGAAGATCTGATGGTGGTGATGTTTGTTTTTTTTTTTTTTTTAATTTGTGTATAGAATATTTTCCAACTCCCTCTTCTTCTTCTTCTTCTTCTTCTTCTTCTTCTTATTTTTCTTCATTTTCATCCTCTCAGAACAGAGAAAGAAAAAAGAAAAAAAAAATCCAAAACGTGTGCTCTGTTTTTGTTTCATTAGTTTGATAGAACACGTGAGCATGCTACATAAATCGATAAAAACAAAAACAGATGATCAAACCTTTGCTACATAAATCAATTTTTGGGAGGGAAACCAGTTTCGAGCCATTCGAGCTCTTACATATTCAGGCCCTGTACTAGAGCTGTTACTCCAAATTCGAAGATAGTCACCACCACTATCAGTTAGTCAGTGACAATAAGTTACAAATACGGTAAATTGTAAATATATTTTTTAAAATTTATTTAAAATACGAATTATTTTTTATAGTTTGAAAAATTATAAATACTTTCTTGTTAGAATTTTTTTAACAGAATTAATTAAAAGAATAAAATTTGTAACTATTTTTTTATATAATAATAAAATTTCATAAATTATTAATTAAAATAAATGGTTGAAATTATTAAAAATAGTTAATTAACTTAATGATTTATTAATAAATATGACAATTTCTTATGAAATTAGAAATCAGAAATCTCAAATAAAGGAATTTAATTTTCAAAACCATTTGAGACATGTAGGCTTGGTTTGGGAACAAATTATTTGAATAATTTTTTAACTTTTTATAAAAAAGATATACAAAAAGAAAAATGAATAATATGATAACTGATAATAATTTTTTGATTTTTTAATTAAAATTTCAAGTCGTCAAAGGAGACTTTAATCTCATGTATTTGTAATAAATATAGGTTTAATATTCAGATGTCCCCCGAATAACCACCTCAAGGCAAAAAAAAAAATTACATTGGCCAGTCGACTGGCTTGACATCCACCTGGTCGTCCTTCCGGTCGACTGGTGGTCTAATGAAGCTCCAAAATTCTCCGTTGGAACACTTGATATCAAATTAAGTTTTTACTCAAATTTAGTGAAAAAATTGATGCACTATTGAAGATGTTCTTACAAAAAATGATATGCACAAAATAAAAAAAAAAAGTGATGTAATAATTTATAACAGATTATTTTTTACTTTTTAATTATATTAGCTAAATGTCAAACAAACTAGAAGGGTGGGAGCCCACACTTACCCACACAGATTTTTCTGAGTAAATAATTGTATGATAAATATTAAATTTATCTAATATAAAATTTATATATAAAATAAATTTAAATTACAATATAATAATTTTAAATAATTTTTTTACAATTAAATCTGAATTGGTATTGTTATGATTCTAGATAACTTCTATTCTTAGTTGAGCCATTATAACATTTAGGTGCAATTTGGAAAGATTACTCTGTTTATTTATGTTTTCAAATTAGTTTTTTTACACCAGAGTTTAAATATGATATTTGTTTACTGTTTTAGAATCACGTTTTGAAAGCTCTGTGGAGAGCTCTGTCTCAGCCGCTTTCTCAGCCGCGCTTTTCAGAATTTTTTTTTAAAAATTTTGCCGGACAGGACGTCTAGCCGGTTGATTGGAATAGTGATTTTTTTTCTTTGCAATTGATATGTTAATTTTTATATAATCGAAAAAAATATTTTTTGAAATTTTCAAAATTTTTTATGTGCTTTAAATAATTTTGAGTTGTATGTTTAGTTATGAGTTGTAAATTTTTGTATCAAATATCAAATGTCACATCAACAATTCTCCACTCAAATCAAAACTCTTTTCAAAACTATTTTCAAAACTCTTTACCAAACAAATTTTCTATACTCAAATCATAATTCCAAACCCCACAAACTCAAAATACAACTCATACTCTCAAATCATAATTACAAAATACAACCAAATGCAGGCTAACTTTTTAGCTTTTTGAATTTTTGAGTTATATTACCTCTTTATTTTTTTTCTTTTTTTTTAAGATTAAAAAAATAATTGTTTACCATCTTTCCAAACACCACTTAGGTCTCGTTTGGCAACAAGCCGATTAGTTAAAAAGTTAAAAAGTTTCTAAAAAAATTAAAAAGTCAACAACCTATATCAAAATGTTAAAGATTTTCTTTTATCTTTATTTTTTTATACATCTTTTTATAAAAAATTAAAAAAACATTTCAAATTTTTTTAACTCATATTTTAATTAAATAACTAAAAAATTACTAAATTAACTTGTTCACAAAGCAAGGCATTAATGTGACTCACAGCTCAGCCGTGGATTTCCAGTAACAAAAAACGTCAAAGCATTCGTCGGTTGTGAGGCGATGCCGAGTCAGTAGGTCCCACCCAATTAACGTTCGTTACATTGGATGTGAATTATTGCACGTAATGCTGACTCATCCGAAGGGTTTTTTTTTAATTATTATAAAGTACATTTCTTACTCTCTCCATTGGGCGCGTGTGTGGAACATTATATGTTTGAGAATTATTAGGAAATTGAAATTTTTAGAAAATGGATAAAATATACATAAATTCACAAATTTAAGATCCAAAAATAGACTTAACACCATAGGTATTGTTTGATATTGTTATCAGTTTCTTATAATATACATATATATAAATAAAAACTTATCTAGTTTATAAAATTCTTGATAAATTACAATGGTGATTGATATTAGAAGATGGACAGAGTGGTGGTCAAAGATGATCACTAAAGTTGGCGGTCAGAAGTTATAATTATCAAAATTTATTTTGGAGCTCGTCAATAATCGGTTATAGCTCACCGTTGATTGTCAGCAATTACAATAGAACTAGTAGTTGGCACATTCCATAATGTAAGTCTTTTTTTAAAAAAATTATATTATCTAATTAACATATAATTTATATAATAATTATATAATAAAAAAATAAATTAGTTGATTTCAATTTTTAAATCTTCCTTATGACCCACAACACGCGCTCATATGAGAGTGGAACTAATATATAATAATCACGTTTTGTGAGCTCCTTTGGCTATATCTATTGAGATAAAATAATGTATATCCTAGAAACTAAGATTTTTCAGTTAAGGACTCCAAATATTCTTAATATCCAGGAAGGACTTTTTTTATGGTACTATAAATACCCTCTCATTTCTCTCGAACAGTTCATTCCATACACACCATTCAAAACAGCTCTTTTGCTTCTGTTTTCTTTGCTTTGTGCTTTCAATTCTTTTCAACTTTGTTGGCAACATGACTATCCTCATTGAGCAGCCTGATATGGGTATGTTTTTATTGTTTTTGTTTTTATAAAAACATGTTTTTGTATACATTTTTGGATACATACTTTGATGGTTGTCATGATCAGTATAGAAAATCAATTTCATAAAATGTTTTTTCTTTTTTCTAATTTTACTGACAGGTTCACAAGGGGAGGATAAGAGGGTTCTTTCTGATAACAATGACTTGGTTTTGCATGGAGGATTTCCAGTTCCAAAATCTGTGCAAGATGCTGGGTTTGATGCCCCAGAGATCAATTCATTTGGCCACTCATTTAGGTTAGTTTTATTTTGTTTTTTTCCTTTTTTCCCCTTTTTTTTATATTTATAATCGGTATGAGCAAAAATGGAAGTTGCATCATGTAGCAATTAGGGCTATAAATCAATCAAGTTTGAGCCGAATTGACGAGATGAATTCTAACATGAAAAAACTTGACAGGGACTATGATGCAAAGAGTGAAAGACAACAAACTGTTGAGGAATTCTATCGAGTGATCCACATTAACCAAACATATGATTTTGTAAGTTCACTATTGTTCGATATTGTTTTCATTTTTTTTTTCATAATTGTTTTTGTTTTTATATGGGTTTTTGAAAACAATGACAAATTCATAAACACACATCTTTTCCATTTTGGTGTGAAAACATTCTTGAAAAATTCAAAAAAAAAAAAATAGTTTAGAAATGTTTCTTAAGAACAATATTTTCAAAAATAGTTTGTCACACAAATTTTTTGCATCAATTTCCGTCTTTTCAGTTTTCAATAACAGAAAATGAAAACAAATGCAGGTGAAGAGGATGAGGGAGGATTATGGAAAGCGGGACAAAGTGGAGATGAGCATCTGGGAATGCTGTGAACTTCTCAATGATGTCGTGGATGATAGCGATCCGGACTTGGATGAGCCTCAAATCGAGCACTTATTGCAGACAGCCGAGGCAATTAGGAAGGACTATCCTGACGAAGATTGGTTGCACTTGACTGGACTTATTCATGGTATACACAGTACTCAATACTATTCTTTCCATCTTCCAAAAATATTTTTTGTGTAGGAAAATATTTTCTGTCGAAACAAATGGAAGCATTAAAAACTTGGACAAGACCCTTGTAGTGAATTATAACATAATATAGATTGTCAATGTGTTTCGATTACATATAAACTCTTTTGAATGGTTTCAGATCTTGGAAAAGTTCTTCTTCATCCTAGCTTTGGGGGCCTTCCTCAATGGGCTGTTGTTGGTGAGTGTTTTGATATGAGTTATGACAACTATATAATATGAGTGACAACTAAATGATATGTGATCACGTGTTTGGTATCGTTTTTATTTTTTTATTGAAAATTTTTTGTTTCCAAGCTTTTTGGGAAACATATTTTTGGAAGAATCCATTTTTTAGGCAACATTTTTTTTTTAATTTAAAAAAATTATTTTTATTTTCACACAATTGAAAACGACATGAAAGGAGGATGATTTTGAACTTTTCATAATGTTTGTTTACACACACACACACACAAAAGGTAGAAAAATAGAACATATTATATGAAAACGATGCCAAATATACCAATTTTTAAGTTTACTAATTAAAATTGACATTACAGGTGACACCTTCCCTCTTGGGTGCGCTTTCGACGAATCAATTGTTCATCACAAGGTGTGCTTCTTCAACCCCAAACTTAACAAGAAGTTATTTAATTAATAATTTGACTCTTAACAAACTTGAATAAATACTATTTATGCAGTACTTCAAGTACAATTCGGATTCAAAAAACTCTACTTACAGTACCAAGAATGGAATTTACTCAGAAGGTTGTGGACTAGATAATGTAATGATATCGTGGGGGCATGACGATTACATGTATTTGGTGTGTGCCTCAGTTTCACCCCTTTAGAAAATATTCAAGTATTTAGTCAAATTTAGATCTTTAATGCTATAAAAGCAAGTTGTTAATCTAATTGGATTTTCATTTTTCAGGTGGCTAAGGAAAATGGAACGACTTTGCCTCCAGCTGCATTGTTCATCATCCGATACCACTCTTTTTATCGTAAGCATTTATGCCAAAATATTTTTTTCAAATTCCAAAAATTAGTTTTTTAATGAATAACATGAATATCTGGATCATTCATCTTGCAGCATTACATAAGTCGGGAGCATACAAACATTTAATGAGTGAGGATGATGTTGAGAATTTGAAGTGGCTGAAAATTTTCAAGTAACCCCTCTTTTGTTTAGCATTTTATTTTTGGTTTCATGTGTTATGCCAATATAACTAACAAAGTTTACTGTTTTGCACAAACTTTGTCGAATTTATGCAGCAAATATGACCTCTATAGTAAGAGCAAAGTTCGCATTGATGTCGAGAAGGTCAGGCCATACTATCTTTCCCTTATTGAGAAGGTGAGCACTACACTAGTCAGGAAACTAGGTGTATAGAAACCATTTACAGAACAGTTCACTAACAAGGGGCATCTTATGAGTTCCGTGACCAATTTCTATGCACGTCCATTTTTTGAATTTTTTCTTTTTTTTATCTTGATTTTTCGCATTCTTAATTAGTGAAACTTTATTGCAGTATTTCCCAGCCAAGCTGAGATGGTGAATATTCCAAATTGAAGACATTGATTTGAGAAATTACAGATTTTATTTTATTTTTCTTTTTGTGCTTGATTCATGCACTCGTATAAAACACAACAGAGATTTGTGGGTTCTTTGTAAAACCTTTGATTTGTTCTAGAAGTGTTTATCAATAAAAAATTTAAAATTTAAATGCATTTGGCGGGATGTAATGTCATTCCTTTGGCATTTTTTTTCTTTTAATTTCTACTAGATTGTTGATGATGAGCTTTTCTATAGATATTATACTCTCTATTTATTGCTTTTGCCCAAGACAAAACATACACAGGGAGAATGATGTTTGATTGATGACATGAAAAATCGAGAGACATAACAGAGAAAAAAAGGGTATAATTTAGGACTGTAAAATGAATCAAGCAGCTCAAGCTTGAATCATGTTCGGCTCATTTAAAATTTATTCGATATTGGTTTGTTACCTAAGAAAGTTAGGTTTTACTATAGTTCAAAGCTTGATTAGTTTTCGATTTGTTAAAAACTCGTTCGAAACTAACTCATTTTGTAAACAAGTCAAATTTGAATATATTTTAAAATTTGTTAAGTTTTTAAGTCAACAACCAAATACTCAATTCGTTTACGATCCTAGTTTTGGTGAATGAGACACTTTCTTAGTAGACATGATGCTCGAAGTCTAAATGGCTCGAGTACTTAATACTATTTTCCCTTCCTCTACTCTTCTCCTACTGATTGTAAAGAAAAATGAGAGAGAGGAAGGTTGGGGAATGATCGTTGAACTTAGCAACATACATTTGAACCAAGATGATTAAATCAAGGTGGGGGAATGACCATTGATATCTCGTTTGGAAACATTCACTTTTAGTTTAAAAGTCAAAAAAAAAAAAAAAACTTACAAATTATACAAAAAAAAGTTAAAGATTCTATTTTTTTCCCTCTATTTTTTACATGTTTTTTCGTAAAAAGTAAAAAGTTATGATTTTTTATTGATAAATTTCATTTAGAAATGTTCTAACACGATAAGTCCATCAAGAAAAAGAATAACCTAATTAGTCCCAAGTTTTTATACTTTTATTCCGTGAGGTCTTTTTTTCCTAATTTATATTGTTTGTTGGACTATTGAACTCTTAAGTTTAAAATTTAGGATGGTAAAATGAATCAAGCATCTTAAGTTTGAATCGTGTTCGGCTCTTTTAAAATTTGTTGATATTGGCTTGTTACGTAAGGAAGTTAGGTTTTAATATATTTTGAAGCTTGATTAGTTTTCAATTTATTAAAAACTCGTTCAAAATTAACTTATTTTGTAAACAAGTCAAATTTAAATGCATTTTGAAGTCAACAACCAAATACTCAATTCGTTTACAGTCCTAGTTGTGGTGAATGAGACACTTTCTTAGTAGACGTGATGGTCAGAGTCTAAATGGCTCGAGTACTTTATACTATTTTCCCTTTCTCTACTCTCCACTTACTGATTGTAAAGAAAAATGAGAGAGAGGAAGGTAGGGGAATGATCGTTGAACTTAGCAACATACATTTGAACCAAGACGATTAAATCAAGGTAGGGGAATGACCATTGAGATCTCGTTTGAAAATACTCACTTTTAGTTTAAAAGTCAAAAAGTTATTAAAAAAGTCAAAAAAAAACTTACAAATTATACAAAAAGTTAAAGATTAAATTTTTTTTCTATTTTTTACACGTCTTTTAGTAAAAAGTAAAAAAAAAAAAAAAAATTTATTTCAAACATACTAATTTTTTTATCTCATATTTTAGCCCAAAAAATTAAAAAATTACTAAAATAACATGTTACCATACAAGGCCTCAGGATAGTAATTTTATCTGTTAAGAACTTGCTTGGTTTACTTCTATTTTTTCTTTTCCTCGTGAATTTAGTTAATTTATGAGGAAAAAATTCAAGCTAATTTGACTCAAGCAATTTTTGAAGTTTTGTTTGAATGCAACATCTTTACTAGCTTTTTGCTTAACTTGATAGTTTATTTATACAAAAGAAAAACATTATTTTTTACTCATCACAAAAAGTATAATTTTTATTATAGAAAATATATATAATTTCATCATTGATAACTTTAGGGGAGTTGTACACATAATTTCGTTATTCATAACTTTCATCACAAAAAGTATTACTTTTTTTTTCTTAAAAAAAATGTTTTATTTCAAACTTAGGCCTTGTTTGGCATATACTAAAAAATTCAAAAGGTCACTATCCTATTTAAGTCACACACTACAAGAAAATGCAGAAATGGCGACTAAAAAAATTATTTTCGTCGCTGAAAGTGCCATTTTCGGCGACTAAAATGGAGTGCCATTTTCGGCGACTAAAATGGAATTAGTAGCCAAAAGTGAAGACTTTTGGTGACTAAAACAATTTAGTAGCCAAATGTATAGTTATCGGCGACTAAAAATCAATTTAGTCGCCAATTATATGGGTTTTGCCAACTAAAGGTTTTTTAGTAGCCAAAAGTGACGGTTTTTGGCGACTAAAATAATTTAGTAGCCAAAAGTATAGGCTTTGGTGACTAAAAAACAGTTTGGTCGCCGATTATACGTGTTTTGGCAACTAAAAACAGTTTGGTCACTGAAAGTGATGCTTTTTGGCTACAAAAAAAATTTAGTAGCTAAAAACAGGCAATTGGCGACTAAAATTCAGTTTAGTAGCCAAAAGGGGACATTTTTGGCGACCAAAAACAGGTTTAGTCGCCAAAACTGTTTATTTTTAGGCGGAACTTATTTTTTTAGAGATTAAAAAATAATTAGCAGCCCAAAATTACAGAATTGGCGACTAAATAATGGATTTAGTCGCAAAAAGTGGCCTCAATTTTTTTTTAGTAAATAATTTATTTTTTACATAAATTATATTGAATAAAAATAATTATATTTATATATATAGTTTTATATTAATACAGGTCAATATACTATATAAATAATATATATTGCATATATATTCATGTGGTGTTGTAGTGGCATAGTGAAGGGAGTGTGTTGCTAAAGGTTTAGAATGTGGGACAGGTTGGTGGTTCAAATCTCAGAAAAAGCAAAAAAGTTGGTATTTTTTTTTCTTTAACGGAAGCACCTTTGGCGACTAAACAGTTTAGTCGGCGATTCAGTGAGTATTGGCGATTAAAGGATTAGTCGCTAAATGTATGATTTTCAAAAGTGTAAATCACTATTGGCGACTAAAACTTTGGTTGCTAAAGACCTGTTTTTTGCCGACTAAAAAAGTTTTAGTCGCCAATACCTCCCGCGACCATGTATTCGCGACAAAAGTGGCGACTAAAAATTTTAGTCGGGGAAACTAAAAAGTCGACTTTTGGCGACTAAAAATGGACTTTTGGCGACAAAAAATTTAGTCGCCAAAGGTGATTTTTCTTGTAGTCACATCATTTTATTTAAGTCATATCACCTCTCTACCATATCACTTCAAACCCAACCCATACTCAACTCATATTTCATAAAAAGTCAAAAAGTGCACTTATTTAAAACATTCCAAACCACCCCTTAGTTGTAATATAGCGAACTGGCAGAGAGATGGGTGTACCAATAAGTTCTCTTAACTTTTTGGTGCATCAAAAAGTCTTGTTCACTTTTAATTGTTATCATAAAATTCTATTTTTATGTTTTTCAATTTAAAGAACAAAATACGTTTATATTCCACTATCATTGTTGTTGCCACATCAACCACCGCCAGACTATCACCAAAATGTTCTGAACGTTACCGAAACTCACTGGAATATTTAGAACGTTGCCGGACGTTGAGAACATCACTGGAGATTCACTGGAATGTCTAGAAAATTGCAAAAAAAAAAAAAGGAAAAGAAAGGAAGAAATAAGAGCGGAACAGCTTGTTTGGTTCCAGTTTTCAGAAAACAGTTTTCAGAAAATTCTACTTTTTCATTTTTCGTATTTTAATGTTTTCAATGAATTTTTTTAATATTTTAAGCAATTTTTTTAAATTTTTAGACATACCTAACATAAATATACCTAAAAAGTAAAAAAAAATGTGAAAAAAACTTTTTAAAAATTCACTAAATACCAAAAATATAAAAAAAAATACGAGAATTCAGTACATTTTTTATATTTTTATGTATTTATTAATTTTTTAAAATATTTTTTCACAATTTTTGTACTTTTTAGATACATTTAAGTAAGGTGCATCTAAAAAAGTAAAAAAAATATTTAAAATTTTAAAAATATTCACTAAAAACAAAAAAAAACACGAAAATCAAAAAACTCAGTTTTCAAAAAACTGAAACCAAAGACACTGAAATTTAACCACATCCTCTCTAACACCACAAAACATGGGGGGCAAAAACTCTTTATCATGTAGAACACATAATTTTCAATGCACAAAATTGCAAAAAATTAGAATTTGAATTTATTGCTTATCAACCTGCATAAATTTTTAGTTTTAAAATTAAAAAAATTAGCAATTTGCTCGTTTGTGATTTATCAAAACACAATTTCACGTTGAGGCAATGGTAGAGATCTCAGATCAGTAGTTTCTAAGAGTTTGCAACTTTTCAATTTGTCAATATTTGTGATTTTTTTTTTTTTTTGTATTTAATAAAGGGGAAAAAAAGTCTAGTGCCATAGAGAAAATAAGAAATGTGTTCTTAAAATTCAAAATTTTCTAGTTTTCAATGCCTATATCTAAAACTGAAGAATTGCATTACCAAAATGAGACTCTTTTTTTCTCAATTAGTCATAAATAGTTAATATAATCTTTAAAAAGATTTAGTTCAAAAAAAGATTTTAAAAAAAAAGATTAAAGTAATAGAGAAAAGTATAAACGTGTCTTCAAAATTGCAAAATTTTCTTGTTTTCACGGTCTATAACCAAAATTGAAAAAATATTTGTTCAGAATTTGAAAATTTTCTCTACTAAAATAGGAAAGGAAAAGTGTGTAAGAGAGAAAAAATAGAAAAAGTAAGATATCGAATGAGGGAGATAAACATAGAAAGAGGATTGTACTCCAGTGCTTTAGACCTATCTAGCTAAATCTAATGTAGATCTAGTCAGATATGGTCTAAATCTAACAGACAACGATGATGAGGGAGTTCCAGTCGGCAATGGCAAGGGGAGAAAGACAAGGGGAGTGTAAGAGGACACTAAGAGGGGTTCACCGATTAGGAAGAAGGTGAGGGTGAAGCCAACAAAGCAAAGGAGAGGTTACGGCAAACTATCGGCGGTTGTTATACCCCAATCGATGGTGATCGGTAATCCTCGATAAGTTGCATATCAAAAAAATAAAGAGAAGAATAAAGGAGTCTTTTTATATGCAAAACGACTTTTTGAATGGTGCACATGTCCTTCGTTAATGGACCCATGAGTAATTAACCCTTATGATATTTGCTAACACACATCTTTAAAAGTTTGACTTGATATTTAAGCCCATACAATTGGGTTGAGCTAAACTTTTAAATTGTTTGTTAAACAAACCATACTTTATTGAGTTGAACCTGGTTTGACTCAATTATTAATAATTATATATATATATATATATATATAATATAAATATACATATATAATTTATTTAGTTTTATGGTTATTTGAAAAAAAGAAAATATACTTAGGGGTGCTCGGGGATCAAGTTAGGTCTAGTGGCCTCCCATCCGTCATCTATCCAAATTTAGGCAGATTGGAAAATCAATTTGCATTCATCCGCTTAGTTAACAGATGTGGATTGAGCGAGCCGTGCAAGTTGGCGAGTGGATAAGGATCGGTTCGGCAATTTGAGCTTTATATTTTTGGGGCATTTTTTCAAACTATTTTATAGTAGCTCTTTATAATTTGGATCTTATTTGGGTCAAAAGTTTTTTATTCTTTATTTTTTTTAATAAAAATAAAAATCTGACTTTCATATTTCATAAATAGCTATAATTATTAGTTAATAAAAAGCTAATTTTTTAGCATACAAAGCATAAATTTTTTATAATGCTAACAAAACAAAACAAAACAAAAAAAACCAAAAACAAATTGTCATGTTTTAAAATAAACAAAAAGACACAATTGTCAATACATTGCCATTTATTTTCTTGAGTAAAAGTTTATCATCACATCTCTATCAAACAATGAGTGCTCGCGGATCGGGTTGGGTTGGGTTGGGTGGTCTTCCATCCGCCATCTGTCCAGAACTTAGACGAATTGAAAAAAATGCATCCGCATCTATTCACTTGGACCATTAAAATCGCCTATTTTGTGGTAGATCAATTCAGGCCATTCAGGTTTGAACGGGTCAAATATATGCTCGCTCAATCCTACATATACTTAAAAAGGAAAATATTTTGAATTTAAAACAAAAATAAAATGTTTGTCTAAACTTAACTATAAAGTTTTTGTTTTTGAATTTTATGAAGTTTATTTATTTTTAATAATAGGTTTGTTAGATAAGTTTGAGATTATTTTTAGGATTGAGATTAAGATAACACTTTTAAGCCTAATGTGATGTCAGGTTGGCATAGTGTCACGGGCCAACTCCTTTAGAGGCGCAGCGGAACAATTTTTAGCCCGTGTAGTGCTCAAACTCCACCAAGTTGACAAATCGAGTGTTGATAATCTCACCCGTTTGAACATTTGGGCCCAATGCTTTGTCAAAAAGAACAACTTCACAAGGAAGCTTTGTCTTCACCTAGATGCCACAAGTAGACCGACGCCTCAAATGCACCAAGCATGGCGTAAGTCACTTCATAGCGCCAAGCTTATCTCAAGCAAGGTGCTCGTCCCACTTAGGTTCATGTCATCAACGTGCCTAGCCACACAACAATATGCTAGCAAAGGCCCTCGACTTAGCCAACAAGCCAACATAGCATATTGGGTCTTTGATAGCATCTCGAAGTGTCACAAGGTCAAACATGCCTCAATCGATACATATCAAATAACCACATGGTCATGCAAAGCCCACAAGACACCGAGGGTCAATAGTTCGCCCATAGCATAGTCCTCGTGCCAACACGTGTGTTAGATTCCACCTAAGGCCATTGCACAATTTAGCATTGTGCAAACATGTTGCTCAAGTAAGGCAACGTTTTAATCTGTAGCTCACTTGTAGCATAATGTCATCTCTCAATGGATTTAGTCAATGTATAGCTTGATACCTTCATTCGATAGCCCATATATGCAACGTTGCCTTCTAAGCTTAGCATAAGCCACGACATCCCCGCATGCAAGGCTAAACCCAAACAATGCACTTTAGTTGGCACATGAGGCCTTTGGTGGTGCCTCGATAGCCTATTCAGTATAGAACGACCCCCAAAATGCCATAACGCGTGGCATAATGGAAAGCACATCCCAAACCTCGTGCTTGGGAGATATGCACAGTGCTTACATTTTTACACCATCCACGGGGCTCCCAAACCCCCATGAAGACTCTAGACACCTCTCTGGATGCCTAAAGCCCGCCCTTAAGTTGCTCCTAGGTTGTTCACTTCAAGCCCAATTTAGGCGGAAAGACAAGTAAGAAGCACACCATACCCCCTTATATTTGCTTCTTAAGCCTTTTGTCAACTAGCAAGATGAAACATGCCTTATGCTCAAGGAGTCATAATGAATTTTCATAAATGTCACAAATTAAGAAAAATCACCAAACTTGGTTGGGAAAACACTCACCCCAAGACTTCAGTCCAGTAAAAATTTCAATCCAAAACTCCTTCATTTTTTGATGCTCAAATAGTGTGCCAAAAATCCGCAATGTTGGTTATTGCTGCTGGGCCACGGTCAGGGCTACGGACAACATGGTATGGTAGGCGGCCTGGGCTATGGCCTGAGTTTTATGGCCTATTTGCGATTAGGTTTCTGGCGTAGGCTGCGACTTTGAGGCCAAGGCTACGGCCTAGTCTACAGCCTGGGCGGGCGGTTGGGCTGCGACCAGAGTTGCGGCTAGGGCTACAGCCTTTCTGTTTGGGCGTATTGCTGGCATGTTAGCGGCATGTCCGCCATAGACTGCTAGGGCCAACCTTGAGGTCACATTGAGGCACCGAACTACCAACATGGAATCTCGATGCCCATCACCTAAACATTTCAAGGGCCATTCTTGAGCACTCAAATAGTTATACCACCACATGCGAAACATCACGGAGTTGACCTTGCAAGGCAACCCGTGACACATAGGCAAATAGATGTATGTTTTTCTAGCTTAAGGCAGTTTAGGTGGCGTTTGATAAAATTCAAAATCAAAACTTGAAAATTAAATATTAAAATTTTTAAATTAAAAAATTATTTGATAAAAATTGAAGTGTTAAACTAAAACAAATTATTTCATATATACAATATCAAATTTAAAATTAATTATTTTCAAATTGTATATTTTAATTTTTATATTATGATGGTGAGATAGTGATGGTGGTAGAGGTGGAGGTTGCGAAGGTGGTGGCGATAGTGGTTATGACACCAATGACAATGGTAATGGACGTGGAAGGATAGTGGTTTAGTAGTGGTGGAAGGATAATATAGTGGAAGTAGAAAAGAGGGTGGCGATGATGGTGGTGGTTGTGGTGGTAGAAGAATGGTGATGGTTATAGCTAGGGGTGGTCGCGGATCGGTTTTGTGCGGTTTGCGGTTCGGTTTTGACCCGCCTACATCTATGTGGTTTGGGAAAAAGTCAACCCGCAACCGCCTGCAGTGCGGTTTGCGGTTTGTGCGGATAGGGTTTGTAGATGTACAGGCGGTTGCGGGCGGTTTGCGGTTTACAGTTTTTTCTTTAAAAATTAATTTTTAATTTTTTTTTTCCCATCGAATTTAGGCATTGGATTCATTTTATATATTTGTGATCATTTGACAACAATTTTCTGATGAGTTTACAAATAAAAATTGAATATCACTAGCATTTTTACCATGAAAAAAATGTATATCAATGCATTAAAGGTTGTACTCAATTAGGATTGCCAGTTCAGTAATCAATAATCAAACTAGAAGCTTCATCGACCACCACAAGGAAAATTTTATTAGGAAAAAGTGGATGAGTCATCAATGAAAATCATATAAGAAACCAAATTTAGGACTTGATAATTCTATGACATTAACAAAGTTGAGAAATACTTAAAAATAAGGATCCTAGTGTCATAGAGAACATAATGGTGCTCCTGTTAAAGTTACAAAGTTGGTATATAAAAAATAATAATAATAATAATAATTAAAGTGCGGGCAGTTTTGCGGGTCGCGGGTTTAACCCGCGACCCGTCCGTAACCTGCAAATTTGTCATATTTCAAACCGCATCCACCCGCATTATGTTTGTGAAATCGCCTATATATATGCGAGGTGGCGGGTTGGGCGGTTTGAGCGGTTCGGGTAAACCGTTGTCCACCCCTAGTTATAGTAACTAGGGGTATAAGAAAAATTGGCATAATCGAACCGACTGTTCAACATCGACTGAAATTTTGATTTTCAATTTGTTTTTCATAACTTATAGTTTGTTTCCTTTTTGAAAAATTTTACACCGATATAAACCGAACCGACTAGAATATTATATTTAAATACTTTCATATTTTAATTCTTTGAACATTAGGATATAAGTAACTAATAATATATGTTTTGAAATAAAAAATAAAAAATAAAAATTGAGGAGGAAGGTATTTGTAAAACAACTTTTACCATTTTTCTTCATTTATTTTCAGTGTGAGATTTTACAAATTTTTATAAAACACTTTAAATTCTTACAAGAATCCTTTCCCTATACAAAACTAACGAAACCTATAAAATCAAACCGTATCATGCAATATGTTTTGATTTCTCAACTAACAAAATTGAAAAGTTCAATTTGATACTAAATTATCCGTTAATCCCCACTGAACCGAACCATTTATACATCTAATAGCAACGACAACCATGGTGCAAAGAAGGATAGTTGTTAAGGTAGTGATGGAAAGGTAAGGGTAGTGGCAGTGGCAATTGTGGTGGTGATAGTGAAACAATGTTGATGCTTATAGTAACAATAACAATGATGATAAGGTGATGGCAGTAGTAATGATGATAGTGATGGTAGTGGTGTCAATGATAGTGGTGGTAGTGGTGATGGTAATGAGGTTATAACGGTATATGTTAAAATTTATGCATAAGTAAATTTTCAATCTTTTAAAATATTCTTAATTTTTAATTTATAGTTTAAGAGTTACTTAAAATTTTAAGTAGCGTTAATTATGATTATCAAACGGTGCAAATTAATTTTCACTTAATACATTCAATTTTTAAGTGTTACATTAGGTTATCAAACACTACCTTAGTCTAACTTTCTTTGATTGATGCCCACCAGTCTGTTTGGTACAATTTCTTATAAGTTGAAAATTAAAAATCATAAAAATAAAGAAATCTAAATCTATCGAAAAAGTTCATGGGTCCCTCAAGTTTTTCAAAATAATATTTAAATTGTGGGTTAATTACAAACAAACAAGCAAAAAACCCAAGGGTTTCGTGTGTTTTTCAATTTGAACCCCCAAATTTCAATTTTGACAAATTAAACCCCGGAGTTTCATCTTTGTTTCAATGTGAACCCTTTATCCATCTCCGTCTCACTTCATTTTCTTCTTTCTTTCAGATTCAAACTGTAATGCCCCGAAATAATTATAATAATCCATCCACAATATCCAGTATATAACAATAACAATAATAGAGGTATCTTCCATTAAATCTAATATGATATATAAAAGAGAAATATATGCATCATACATTCATAAAGTCTAGCCCTAAATCTATAGCATATGTTACAGGTTAAAAGAAAAAGAAAGGCAAATAAATAGATAAGAATGCCCTGAGGGCATACATATTTCCAAGATGAGCCTTAGTTACAACAAAAGTGGACTTTAAGTCCAATATAATTAAAGTTCTTGGCTATACAAAACAAACACGACGAAATAAGCTCTTGCTCTAGATCCTCCCAAGCTAGTGCCTTGGTGGAGGCATATCATCAGCACCTGAAATGTTTTTCCCACATAGGGTGAGCCAAAGCCCAGTAAAGAAAATCTAACACTATATATGAATTTTAATAAAGATATAAGGATGAAATGCATATGCAATGCTCATGAAAAAACTATTTACATTTCTGTCTCCAAATCATGCCATGCTCAGTTTATACCACGATTCGCAATTTGTATTCTTTACTATAGAAAACACGAGGGATTCTCAACTGATACAACTTTCCATGGATATTTCGTCTGCGGGAAACCGTCAAACGGCAACCCATGTAAACGTAGCCTTTACAAGTGCTAGTATTACCATTTTACAGATATTTTGTCCACGGAACCAGCACCCATGTATACGCGCGTTTTTCAAGACTTTCACCCTGTACACACAGGCCAACTTAATTTGGCAATACACACCTCTTTCCAACATTCACCTCTTTTTATCAAAATCATATACATTTGCAATGTATTAAATGAGCAATAATGTTCAATGCATATGGATGAGAAATTAGTTTCAATTTATCTAATCCTCATACATTTTCTACAACAATCATAGCTATCTTTCACCGATAGCTCAAAACAGATATTTCTAAATAGATATAAAATCTCCAATACAAATAAACATTCCAAAATTCAAGATGTGAGCGATAATACATATCCAACTCCACAATCCGTATCAATATCCATCCAACTTCACATTCCCAACATTAATTTCATTTATTTATACAAGACATTTAGGGCAAAAACCCTTTTTCCTCCAAAGTCCATTCCAAGTACCAAAATCAACAATTTTCTCATAACTTAACCTCATTTACACTTCCCCAACCATTTTCCATACAACCATTTAAAAATTCCTCTTTTGAATTTTAAACCAAAACCCTAGGTTTGTTCAAAATCCTCCAAATCACAATAGTGTTTATGAAAAATAAATAGCTAAGTTAAAAATCATAAAAAGATGTATAGAATTCCTACCTCAAAGCTAGAAGACGATTGGGAGAGTGAAAGAACTTCAACAACGCCGAAACTCATCTTTAATCGGATGAAAATGAAACTCTAGATGAGCTCTACCTTTTTAACAAAAGGAGTAGGGTGGAGAAATGGGTAGATCTTAGTGTATTTGTAAAGAGAGAGTAAGTTCTAGAGAGAGCGTGTCTCACCTTTAGGGTTTTGAAATGTTTAGAGAGAGGAAGAGATGAAAAAAAGTAATGTAAAAAGTGACTTTTATGAACTAATATACGCACAGTCCGCTTGAGTGCAAGAAGTAACGCTTGAGAGCCAAGACACAATGAAAAAGGACGACACCGCTCGAGCGCAGGACGTGCGTAGAATACACACTCTCAATAGTTTTACAGACAGAAGACTATCACTCGAGCGCAAGAAAGGCCGCTCGAGTGCACCACCGCTCGAGTGCAAGAAACACCACTCAAGCGTAGAATACACTCTCCTAGTAGTTTTACAGGTCTGCAAAAGTACTAAGAGTTCACAAAGCCCGTTCGAGCGCAAGAAGTGACGCTCGAGCGGAGGAGTAAAATTTTTAGGCAACAAAAGTTTGAAAATCAAGCTACCAACCTGTTCCAAACACAACCAATACAACCCATAAGCCAAACTCAATGAGGGAAAAGAGGAATAAGACGAGAACAAAAATGCAGAACCATGAAACTCTAGTCCAAAATATCAAATAGGTCGGGTCTAAAACCAGAATCGCTATACAAACCCATATATTCAAACCCATATATCCCTCGTCGTAACTCCGTTTTACCTCATTTTCTCATTGTTGGATTCACCTCATGGCCTAGTTTTCATTCCACCCTTCATACGTCGTGTTCCACCTCTTTTTGCGTGCTGTTGGAGCTTCGAAAGTTGACCAAAATGTTTTTCTCTTTAGGTAAAATTTTCAAATTCAAACTCACATGTTCAAGCCCTTGTATCTCCCTCATTATAACTCCATTTCGCCTTATTTTTTAATCGCTGGATTTATCTCATGGCCTAGTTTTCATTACACCCCTCATACACCTTGTTCCATCTCTTTTTGTATGCCTTCAGAGCTCCGAAAGTTGGTGAATTTGTTTTTTATCTCTTTAGGCAAAATTTTCATATTCAAACCCATATGTTCAAGCCCTTGTATCTCCCTTATCGTAACTCCGTTTCACTTCATTTATACATCATTGGATTCACCTCATAGCCTAGTTTTCATTCAACTCATGCGCCTTGTTCTACCTCATGTTGCTTGCCAATGGAGCTCTGAAAGTTGGCCAATTTTTTTTTCTCTTTGGGCAAAATTTTTAGATTCAAACCCACATGTTCAAGCCATTGTATCTCCCTCAATGTAACTTTATTTCGCCTGATTTTCATGTCATTGGATTCACCTCATGGCATAATTTTCATTCCACTATCATACCTCTTGTTCCACCTCTTTTTGCATGTCATCAGAGCTCCGAAAGTTAAAAATTTTCTCTTTTTTTTTTCTTTTCTCTTTTCCTTCCTCCTCCTCCTTCATGGCTCCTCCTTTTAGCTTGTTGTTGCTACTACTACTTTATTATCATTATCTGCAAGATAAGGTGGCAGAGGTAATGGTAACAGTGTCGTCGAGTGGTGATACATATATGTGGAGGCTGAATTAAATTAATTAGGAAGAGGCGAAGCCATTTGATCGAGACATCAGGCCGAAGGCAATTCGGCCCTGACCAGGGGCTCATGAAGCCGAATATATAAATCGACCATATAAGGAGCCGAATAGGAGCCAACACTCAACTGGAAGGCCAACTAAGTAACTATATGCAAGATCAAGAGTGGGCCCAACCACTGGGCCCAGATGTAATATAAAAAGGGAGGAATTTCAGCCAAAGAGAAGTATGTGAAAACAAAAAGATAACTTGAGATAGAAATAAATTGGAGAGGATACAAACTTATCCATCGGAGCGTTAATTCCGGCACTACCGAGGGAGTGTTCATCCATTTTTCAGGTAGCAATCAAAGGATCAAAAGCGTCCAACTGGATCCAAGAGCATTTCTAAACCACTTCACCACAGTATACAACTACCCAACAAAATCAAAAACCATTGGATCTGTGAGCACGTCAGGGCACTTTGGTTTCCAATCAAGCATCATCCATGTATATTCGCTGCCAAGAATATTGTCGTGATAGCAGCAAGAAAAAAGAAAGAAAGAAATAAAGAAATAAAGAAAGAAAATTCTTATTTTTTTCTAACTTTCAAAGCTCCGGCGACATGCAAAAAGAGGTCAAATAAGGCACATGAGGGGTGCAATAAAAATTAAGCCATGAAATATATCCAATGACGTAAAAATGAGGCAAAACGGAGTTATGACAAGGGAGATACAATGGCTTGAACATATGAGTTTGAATTTGAAAATTTTGTCCAAAGAGAAAAAAAAAAAATTGGCCAACTTTCGAAGCTCTGACAAAACGTGAAAAGAGGTGGAACAAGGCATATAAGGGATGGAATGAAAACTAGGCCATGAAGTGAATCCAATGACATGACAATAAGGCGAAACGGAGTTACAACGAGGAAAATACATGGCTTGAACATGTGGGTTTGAATATGGAAATTTAACCCAAAGAGAAAAAAAAAATTGGCCAACTTTTGGAGCTCTGACGAACGCAAAAAAAAGATGGAACAAGGCATATGAGGTGTGTAATGAAAAACTAGGCCATGAGGTGAATCCAACGACGCAAAAATGAGGTCGAAACATAGCTACGACGAAGTAGATACAGGAGTTTGAACATATGGGTTTGAATCTAAAAGAAGAAAAAAGATTAAGTGAGACGGAGCTGAATGGAGAGTTCACATTGAAACACGGATGAAACTTTGGGATTTAAATTAAAAAACACGTGAAACCCTAGGCTTTTTTGTAACTAACCCTTAATTTTTAAAGAAATCTATCCCTACTGAAAATGGGCATTCAGATCATAAGCCAATTACTTAATATTTTGGATCATTAAGCCCAAGTTCTAATCTCTTTGGGCTAAAAGGACGCAATTTATCCAAAAGAATAACTATTTGTTAAAATCAACCTATCTGTTTATCTTTTAAAATCACCCAATCTCTTGAAATCACTCAATTTGTCTATTTGTTGAAATTCACCGAACTTATTTTTCTATCTGTTAAAATTCACCAAACTACCTATCAATTGGAATGTGACACATGTCACTCATTCAATACTCTATCTATTGAATATCACACATTTCTTTACCTCACTACCGCCACTTGCTATGGTCAGTTGCCGATCACAGCTGGCGACGGCGACTTTTTTGGCATTGCTAAAATTTTCTGGCGACGACGGCTTTTCAGTATGTCCTTATCACCAAATAAGATTTTTTCTTGAATTTAATACCTTATATCCTATTTAAATTGGATTTTTCGCCAATTTTCTCATTGAAAAATATTTCAAGAATTGCATCACACTCGGGGTTCATTTGAGAAATGACCTTTTTAATGATTTTTTAAAACTTTTTGTATGAAAAATGTATAAAAAATAATAATAATAATTAATTAATTTTTATAATATATATATATTTTTTTGTGACTATTTTAATCACTTCCCAAATGTCCTATGTTGTGTAGAATAAAAAGTGTAAGATATTATGTGATAATAAACCAAGAAAAAATATGATGAAAGTGCAGCTACATCATATAATATGTTTTGACTTCCAAAAAAGATTGCCACCACCGTGAAATTGTCGGTGATAATAAATTAATAATCAAAAACACGTTTATTGTCGGTTGTAATTTATTAAGAGAAAACGATATATTATTTTACACACTATTTTATTTGTCTTAGTTTAAATTCGGGTTTGGAGGGTGTTGTTGTTGGGATCCAAATCCATAATTTTGTATTCATAAATATTACTCAAAAAAACAAAAAAATTCAATCGACTTAAACATGTTAAATTAAACATATTATTACAGAATTTATCTAAATTTTTGTGTAGATGATCTATATAAAAAGTGGTATAAATTAAATAATTCAGATTATCAAAACAAAATTTGCAGTGTGTTTCACGGACCCAAACAATACCTCCAATTTATATATGAAACTAAAGAGAATTTGTTTTGTATTTTACACTCACTCAAATAAATGTGAGACTTATATTCATGTGAATAAATGTGTAAAATATTGTGTGAAGTTCTAAAAATTTTACACATTATTTGTGTCTCCCTTTCACATGAAATGTGGCGATTTTGTTCAACAATACAACTCTTTTGATTAATGTAAATGGTAAAAATTAGGGTAAATTACGAATATATTACCTAAGATTCTTAAAAAACGGATTGTATTCTATGGTTCTGGAAATTATATCTCTCTCCTTCAAGTTTTTTATCATATAACAAATGACCTTTTATTAAGGGTAAACTACCAATATATCCTAATAGTTAGACATAATTTTCATCAAATTCTATTGAAAATAAATTATAATAAAATCGTCTTTAAAATAAATTTTTGTGACGATTTTTTACATATGTCGCTAAAAATTGATAATTAGTGACTTTTTTTATCACGATTTTTATAAGTTGTCGTTAAAACTTACAATTAGAGACTTTTTTATGACAAATTTTTAAAACTGTCACTAAAAGTTGAAAATTAGTAATGCTTTTTTTGTGATATTTTTTTAAACTGTCGCTAAAATTTATAATTAATGAAATTTTTTGTGACAAAATTCTTAAACTGTGGCTGAAAATTAATAATTTATGACTTTTTTTAATCGTGTTTGATGAAAAATGCCATTACTTATCATAGGACATATTGGATAATAAGTTCACCTATTATGACCTATACATAAGTTCTCCTTTTATTAATAAATTATCAAGTTAATTAATATTTTAATGATGTTAGAAATATATTTTACTTAACAATTAAAGTAAGAGCATCCTTATTAAACTAGTTTTTTTTTTTCATTGTTTAGCTAATATAGTGAGTATATTACAAAATTTCATTTCCATCAAATTACCTATCAAGTTAGTCATTTTAGTTTTGATAGTTTTGGCTCAACAAATATAACTAGTGATTTCTTCTAGTCAAACATTAAAAAAATATCACTTTTCATATTTTGAAATTAATTGTGTTAAGTTTATTAAAAATAATTTTAAATTAAAATGAATATAAATAATATAGAAAAAGAATAGAGACTTTGTTGAACAACATATTTAAAAAGGTGTATAGTCAAAATAGAAAAAGTAACTTTTAAGTCAAAATATAACAAAGTTTTAACTAGTTTGATGAAAATGCTCTAACTTTATTGTTATCTAGAAGAATATGGGTGATTATTCAATATTCCCGACGTATGGACACCTGCTGCTCCATAAGGTTTTGATTGGTAGAGAGGGCACTACAAGAAAAAAGGGATACAACGGTGTTTATTTAGTAGTTTTTTTTAAAACGCTATTAAATATGGAAAATCTAGGACACGATTTTGTTTTTTACACACCGGTCATCAGAAAATGGTAGGACAACATTTTTGAAACGTTGGGTTATGGTTAAAACGGTGTAGTTTAGTTTAGATAAAAGTATTTATTTTTCTTTTATTTATTTATTTATTTATTTATTTTTTTGCTTTTAAGAGTCGTGGGAATCCGAGTCAATCACAGAGAGAGAGAGGCGACTTCAGAGAGAGAGAAAGAGAGAGGGATCGACACTTGGTGCTTCAATCTGGATCGATTCTTCGTCATTTAGATCTTGAAAAGCTGGTTCTGTATTTGATTTGAGCGTTTATCTTAGTTATTGTTCGAATCTCTGTAATCTAAATCGATCTAGGGCTCGTTCTTCTTTGTGTTTGGGTGCGGCATGGTTCAAGGTAAGGAATTTGTTGAATTCACCGAAGATTTGTGTAGTTTTATGGCTAAAAAGTAACGATCTGGAATGTATTTACGTTGATGTTTGTAAATTCAGTTTCTTCTTCACAGAACACTAGTTCAGGGGCTTGAAGCGTAGTGCTGTGTCCTTTGTCAACAGCTCAGCCTTATCAATCTCTGCTTCAAGTAGACCAACTTCAAGCTCACTCGATCTCTGCTTCAGCCTATACACCACTATTGAAGAGCTCAATCAAGTTTGGCTAGGTCAAAAACGAATGTTTTCAGTGTCACCGTGATCCAAAAGGTAAGATATGTCAAGCACATTTATGCAAACTTAATCAAAATCACATATTTTTTTCATCAACTAAAAATTTGATTTCTGTTTTCAGATTATCTTCATCACAAAAAGCAAAACCAGTCCTTCATTAGCATTTGATTTTATACTTTGTTTTTGGAGATTTTGATCGAAAATCAAGATTTTAAAGCTCCAAGTTGTGGTTTGTGCTCTGTTTTACAGGATTTTCTCTCTTTTTTTTTCTTTTTTTTTTGGCTTCAATGTTGAATTCGTTTCTTCGTTTTGCCAAACAGAGCACAAGACATTGCTTTTTACTAGTATTTTAAATTTGTTCATTCAACTCTAAGATATATCTCTCAAGTGTATTGTATGTATGTATGTATATATATGAAGCTTATTGCTAGTTTTGGTCGCAGAGTTCGCAGAGGGGTTGAGAGTTGCACTATTCCTTCCCCCTCCCCCCCCCCCCCCCCTCCGGGGGAAGGTTTGGATTCATGCTCATTGCATAGCATAGGGAAATCAATACTAGGAATCTGTAAGAGACGAGAAGACATGAGATATTTGGAACCTGAGAAAATTAAGAAATGTTGAGTTTGAGCAAGCCTAGTAGTGTCATTTAGTCTGCTTAAGTTAAGTAGAGTTGTACTTTTCTTGTTCATTTTATTAATAAGCAATAAATTAGGCCTTATAGACATGCAACTCATGCATAATTATTTAAAAGGGTATTTGTTTACTTTGTGGTCTTGCATTTTACCATATCATTGTGAAGTTTTTGGGATTCTCTAATATATTCAGTGTTCTTTGCTTGTTGCTAAATGAAGGTTATTTTAGGTTGTTTTCCAGCTAGATTGTGGAAACCCTATCAATATATTTTCAAATGTTGTTAAAGCATTAAAATGTGGGCCCTGTTTTGGAATGTCTTTCCATCTTCATGTTTTTGTTTAAATGTGCTCAATAGGCCCATTAATTGCTAAAGCAATGGTTGGCTATCTGTCTGTACTTGTCTTTTCTTTTTGAAGAGATACTTGAGACCAATTAGAGAAGAATCCATGAATATTTTGCTATTTGCATCGTAAACTAATGAGATTGTTGGTGCTATTATGTTGCTAGAAATTTCACACACGCGCACAGGCACGCACGCGCGCGCGCACACACACACACACACACACACACATATGTATGTATGTATTTGTGTAATATAACTTCCTTCTTCATTTATTTTTATTTATTTATAAGTTGATCTAAAGTCCTGCCTAAACAGTTAAGAAATAGTTCTGTATCTGTTCACATTCAGTTTGGTCAAATGAAGACTAGAAATAGTTTTGATCTTTTTCCATGTAGGGTTTTGTTCTACATCGGGTTATGGCTTTAGATCACTCTGAATGGCTTTTATGAACTTGATTAGTTGAAATCTGTGTGTTGGCATCTATATATATAATCAAGTTCTGAAATTTACATAGGGTTTAGCTACATAGGGTAAAACGTGCAGAAAAGTGTATCGAACTCATGACTCAAAAACAGAGAGGAGTTTTTAATTTATTTGTGTAATTTCTTTTAAAGTTCCGTGTTCTGTATTTCTGGGAAATTTCTGCAAATAACTTATAGATTAAATCATATGTTGCAGTTTGGCTGGACAAGGTGATGTGATTGTGATTTATCTCTAATATTTTCTACATTTCAGTTGTGTGAAATGTTGTCTTCTTTTTCTTTTTCTTTCTTTTTTTTTTTTTTGGCAAGAATGCAACTTATATGAACTCAGGAAAAATTGGGAAACTTTTCTCCAAAGTTGAAGAAGTTCGAAATTGATGCTTCGAAGTGTTGTGTATCAATCATATTTGTACCTTTTTTTTTTGGTTACATTTATTCTTTTCTTAGTATTTTAAATTTTGAGATGATGATGGAGTACATGAATTTGGTTGTGATGTTTGTAATTTCAATTTTGATGTGTTTGGTTGAATATATATATTTTTGAAACAGGATTTGAATATATTTTGAAGAATTCTAACTAGTAGCAAATAAAATATTATTGTTGAATGGTTAAAATTTCATTAGGTTGCATTAAAAAAAAAAAAAAAAAGTGGTTTTAGCGGCGTTTTTGTATGACGTCATCTCACTGGAAGGAATCACCATCGGTGACTGTAGCATGACATTTCTAAAACGTCGCAATAAGGTCTACAACTTTAAACGTCGCAAACATATAACAACGGCCGTATCTTCGACGTATAATAAAAATACCAACAAAAGTTTTAGCGGCGTTTTACAAACGCCATTAAAAACTGTATTTCCTGTAGTGGGGGCAAGGGTCCACGATTTATGTTGGAGGTGGGAGACAACATAGGGACTAGGTAATTAGTGATTGGTTTGGAGTATGATCACGTGGTGTTTCAGGATTATTAAATAACTTCTCAAAGAGTAGTTAGAAATTGCATTTTTTCTATTAATTTTGCTAAATGAAAAATTATGACAATGAGATATTTGTAATTTTCAAAATCACAGTGGACAATCCGTATTTTAAGCAAATTTCAAAAAGTGTATTTATATTTGGATGATTCTATTTACACACCATCAATTCTCTCAGTACACACTATTTAACCATTAAATTTATACGACAATAATATGTTCAGTAAAATGACTATTAAGGACAATAAGAGTGTGTATATACTTATTTCAACAATTTATATATGAAAACACAAATATCTTTGTACACACCATCACCTAGAACAAATTTCTTTTCTATTATTTTTCAAACTCAAAATATTATTATTATGGAAGATTTAGGATTTTAAAACATTGAAATCAATTGATTTTAAAGATATACATGCTATAGCTGACATTGATTTGGAATAAAATAACAATGGAAATGTCAATTCACTTTACTATTTATCTTGTTTGTTTTGATTTGGAACAAAAAATCGTTATTTATCTTTAAAACAATGGCTTATTTGTTCCGTGCATACGCAGAGTTGAACATTTACAAAATATTCAATTGTTTATATTTGAACATAATCATTTTGTTCATATTATTAAAGTTGAACAAGTATTAAACGTTCATACATAAAAAATTGAATATTTTTGTTTAGTTTGAATATAAATTTGTGAACATAATAAGTTTTTTCAACACTGTATTTATCAACAATACTAAAAAAAAATTAAATTTTTGCAAAATACCACACCGATTGCTTCATTGCAATAAAATTCCAGCCCGCCGTTTGGTTCTCACTATTTGCTCTCACGTTGCTTCCAAGTTTCATAGATTCAACACAGATCAGGGAGAGAGTGACATACAAGAATTTAAAATTATCGTGAATTATTATGGACCTTATTGTTTTTTTAAATTTGATGGTGTGTACATCATCTTATATTAGGGTGTGTATTATGTTGCGTTGGTTAGGTTAAAAGAGTAATATTATGATGTGTATTAAGTGAAAAATCAAAAGTTCAAAATATTATTGATGTAAACTGTAACGCCCCAAAAATAATTACAATAGTTCAACCCAACACAATATACATTTGACAACATAATCAAAATAATAAACTTCCATTAACCTGAATTGTTATACAAAAGTGACACATGCGATATACATTCATAAATAATTCATCCTGAATCTACAGCATATGTTACAAGTGATAAAAAGGAATGAAAGTTAAACAGATAATTATATGCCCTAAAAGTTTACAACTTTCCTAGTTATTGTTTGATTACAACAAAAAGAGAGTCAAACTCTATACAATTTAAGCCGTTGGCTATACAAATAAGTACAAAAGTGAAGCCCGTGCTCCAAACTCCTTTCGAGCTACTACCTCGGCGGAGGCATAACATCAACACCTGAAAATGGTTTTCCTAAATAGGGTGAGCCAACACCCAGTAGGAACAATCTAACACAGTATATGGACCTTAACAAAGATATAAGTACAATGTGCATTTACAATGCCAGTAAGAAAACATTTATATTCTATATCATCATGAAGTACCAAATTTCATAACTTAATCCTTTTTCCTTCTCATCAGTTCAAGCTAAATCATTTCATCCCAATTCATGAGCCAATTTCATTATCTTAACAACCCATCTGATACTACAACTCAGTGGTTCCCAAATTAACACAATCATCACACAAGCACTTCAATTTGCCATTTTACGTAAATTTTGTCCGCGGGATCGGCACCCATGTATACACGCGGATTCAGGACTTTCACTTAGGACACACAAGCCAGCTTAGTTCAATGGAGTCCATTCTCTATCTCCTCCCAAACAATGGAGTACATCTCATTTCTCCTCCCAAACAATCATACATATATAATGTATTTAAACTTAGTCATATTCAATGACAATCAACAGGAGATTAGTTTCAATTTACCTAATCCTCATGCAATTTCTACAACTATCATAGCCATCCTCCACCGATAGCCCAATACAGCTATTAAATCTCAAGACAGATAGTTTATTCAGATTTTCAAAAGGTGTGAAATAATGCATATCTAACTCCACCATTAACACCAACATTCATCCAATTTCAAATTTATAATACCAATTTCATTTATTTATACAAAATAAATACTTGAACCATTTTAGGTTAACTTCCCTCTTTCCCAAATACCAACCCAAATGCCAAAATCAACAATTGTGACACAATATAACCTCATTTTCAAACCCTATGACTATTTATATTACATTCACTAGAAACCCCTATTTTGATTTTACATCCCAAACCCTAAGTTTGTCCAAAATACTCCCAAAACCCATCTTTGTTACACAACAACCAATAACTAAGTTAAAATCCATAAAAATGTGTAGAAAATCCCTACCTCAAAGTTAGGAGATGAGCAAAGCAATGTGGAAACTTCAATGACGCCGAAACCAAGTTTCAATCGGATCAAAATGGAGCTCTATGAATGCTCTAACTTTTCTCAAAGGCACTAGGGTGGAGAACCCAATGGATCTAGGTAAAAATATAGAGAGAATGTGAGTTTTAAAGAGAGAAAGACTCAAGGTCAAGGTTTTTGGAAAGTTTTAGAGAGAGAAGAATGAAAAAGTGAACTAAAAAGTCGTCTTCATAGACTAATATACACATAGTCCGCTCGAGCGCAAGAAGTGACACTCGAGCGCAAAATACACACTTTCAGAAGTTTTGTGGACGAAGGACATTGCTCGAGCTTAAGATTAGCCACTTGAGCATGGAATACACTCTTCCAGTATTTTCCAGGTCTGCAAAAATGTTGAGAGTTTGCAAAGCCCGCTCAAGTGTAAGAAGTAACGCTACGGAGGAGCAAAAATCTGGGCAACAAAAGTTTGAAAATCAAGCAATCAACCTGTTCTAAATAAGACCAATACAATCCAATAACCAAATTTAAGGAGAAATAAGAGGGAAAAGACATGAACAACCATATGAGGCTACAAAATCCAAGTCCAAAATACAAAATGGGGCGGGTTTAAACCAGAAACGCTATAACCTTCCCCTCTTAAGAAATTTCGTCCCCGAAATTGCAATTCAAGTGTCAAAACCAAGTTTTAAGCCATTACCACAATGATTACAATTCAATTCCAACACCATGACTCATCTACTGGTTATTCAATCCCATCACATTATGAATAAATATTTCATGTTTTCAACATTTTCAATGTTTATAATAAACTTGTATTTTCCAAAACTTAAACAACATATACAATGTTTTCATATCTCATTTACATAACAAATTTAATACATGTTCAAACATCAACAAATAAGTCTGAATACTTCTCATGGCCTTCCGACTCGCATTCCCAAGTTGCTTCCTCAACCCCGTGATGTTTCCATAGTACCTTAACCAAGGGAATCGTCCTGTCTCGCAAGACTTGGTTTCGAGTATCCAAGACCTTCATCAGTCTCTCCTTATACGAGGCATCCTCATCTACCTCTAAGTCGGTCTAATCCAATTCGTGCGATGGACCCGGTTCATACTTCAGGAGCATACTAATATGGAATACGTCATGAACCCCGAAAGTTGTGGTGGTAACGCCAAACGGTAAGCTACCTCCCTGATCCGCTCAAGGATCTCACAAGGCCCAATAAATCGAGGGGACTTCTCATTCTTCCCAAATCTCATCAAACCTCACCTAGGTGATATCTTTAAGAATACATAATCTCCCACCTCAAAAGACAAAGGTCTCTTCCTACGGTCGGCGTAACTTTTCTAGCGACTCTAAGCCATAACTAATCGCTTACGGATAAGTGTCACCTTCTTCGTCATTTCCCAAACCAACTCGGCCCCAACAAAGGTGCATCACCCATGTCGACCCAACACACAGGAGATCTACATAGTCGGCCATACAAGGCCTCAACTGGTGCCATGCCAATACTCAACCGGGAGCTATTGTTATAGGCAAATTCCACTAGGGGTAGGTGCCTCTTCCACGACCCCTTGAAGTCAAGGACACAACCTCGAAGTGTATCCTTGAGGATCTAAATAGTACGCTTGGGCTGCCTGTCAGTCAGAGGGTGATACGCGGTACTAAAAGTCAGTTTAGTGCCCAAGGCACTCTGCAAGCTCCGCCACAACCGAACTGTAAAACGTGGATCTCTATCAAAAACAATTGTCATAGGGACCCCGTGCAATCTCACTATGTCCTTGATGGAAAGGTCAACAAGATAGTCTGCCGAATTACTCACACACATAAGTAAAAAGTACCCCGACCTGGTCAACCAGTCAACTACCACCCAAATGGCATCACTACCCCTCAAATGGCATCACTACCCCGTTGAGTCATCGGAAGACCCACAACAAAATCCATCATGACATGCTCCCACTTCTACTCGACTATAGGCAAGGGTTGCAACAAACTCGCTGGCCTTTGATACTCGGCCTTCACTTGCTGACAAATAAGGCACTTCAATACAAACACGGCTACATCCTTCTTCATACCTCACTACCAAAACTGGCGACTAAGATCGTGATACATCTTTGTGCCTCCCAGATGCACCGCAAGGCATGAATGGTGAAACTCTCAGAGTACTTCCTTTCGGTAAGACTCTGGCACGAACAAACGGTCACGATATCTTACACTCATGTTGGGATACACATTCAAGCCTCTTTCTACCTTCCTACTGGAAATCTTCTCCCAGAGGGATTCTATCTCAAGGTCACCCATCTGTGCTTCTATCACTCGGTTCATAAGTATAGGTTGGGCAACTACCGTAAACAACGCTGCAAACTCAACGGACTCGCCAATATACAAGTCAAACTCACTGAGAGCACCCAACATCTCCCATTCGCAAATGGCAATACAAGTTATGCTGCCAATAGATTTTCCACTCAAGGCATCGGCCACAACATTGGCCTTCCCCAGATAATAATGTAACTGAAAATCATAATCCTCTATAAATCCCATTTGCCTCAGATTCAAGTCTTTCTGTGTAAACAGATATTTCAGACTTTTGTGATTGAAAAACACCTCAAACTTCTAACCATACAAATAATGCCTCCAAATCTTCAAGGCAAAGATCACTGCCGCTAACTCTAAGTCATGATTAGGGTAATTCCTCTCATGAGTTTTTAACTACCGAAATCCATAGGCTACTACCTTCCTCTCTTGCATCAATACACATCCTAAACCCTCTCGTGAGGCATCACAATACACCGAATAACCCAAACCTCTCCCCGCAATAATCAAAACTAGAGCAGTGGTAAGTATAACTTTAAGCTCTTGAAATGACTTCTCACAAGTCTCACCCCACACAAATTTGATCCCTTTCCTCGTCAGTCTAGTCAACGGTGAGGCTAACCTAGAGAAATCCTTCACAAACTGACGGTAATACCCGGCTAACCCTAAGAAATTACGAATCTTGAAAGCATTCTTAGGTTGTGCCCAATCTTGCACTGCCTCAATCTTGGATGAATCTACAGTCACTCCTTCTGCGGATACCACGTGGCCTAAGAACTTAACTTCCTTCAGCCAGAATTCACACTTCCCAAACTTAGCATGCAGCTTGTGGACTCTAAGCAACTCAAGTACTACCCGCAAGTGCTCCTCGTGCTCCTCCTCAGAGGGTAAGTAAATCAATATGTCGTCCACGAAACGGTCTAGAAACTTACGAAAGATCCAGTTCATTAAGTCCATAAATATAGATAGGGCATTGGTTAGCCCAAAGGGCATTACTAGAAACTCATAATGGCCATACAATGTACAGAATGTCGTCTTCGGAATATCCTCCTCCTTCACTCTTAACTGGTGATAACCCGATCTCAAGTCTATCTTAAAGAAGCAATAAAACCCCTTCAACTGATCAAACAAATCATCTATACGAGGTATTGGGTACTTGTTCTTAACAGTTACCCAGTTCAACTTCTAGTAATCAATACAAAGTCACAATGCTCTATCTTTCTTCTTATCAAAGAGAGTCGGTGCTCCCCAAGGCGAAGTACTAGGGCGAATAAAACCCTTATCTAATAACTCCTTGAATTGAATCTTCAACTCACTCAACTCGGCAGGTGCAAATCTATATGGTGTCATGGAAATCGGGGTCGTACCAGGCACTAGATTAATAGAGAACTCTATCTCTCGATGAGGTGCAAACTAGTAAGGTCTTCTAGAAAGGCATTCGGTTATTCACAAACCATTTTTTAGCAACTCGACCAGAACTTCATCACACTCACCACTCAAGAAGTTTGCCAGAAGACAGCTAAGTTCACTCCGCCCACGCGGGTCATATACCGGTGATAAAAACCTATCCATCCGGTCCCCCAAGAAATATAAACAATCACCGCTCAAGGTACATATAGTAACCCTCTGACGGTAGCAATCTATAACAGCCATATATGATGACAGCCAGCCCATACCCAAAATAACATCGAAGCAAGACATGTCAATCAATACAAATGAAAACGGAAGTCAGCGACCAGAAACCTCTATATCACAACCCCGACACCCTTGCTTTAAAATCATCTCACAATAGGTGACTCTACACAGATAGGAGATGCTAATCGAGCCAACTCCAACCCCAAAATCGATGCAAATGCAGACACAATAAATGAATGGGATGCACTCGTATCAATCAACACATTAGCAACTGAATTGTAAAATAAGAAAGTACCTCTCATTACCAAAAGTGCTAGTACCAGATCTGGCGCTATAACAGCATACACACGCCCGGTGGGTCTCTACTCAACCTGCTCACCCCTTGGAGCATATGCCTAATGCAATGACTGAGCCAAAGAGGCTCCCTAATTAGCCCTTGAGGCCTGTGCTAACTGTGCAGGTTGATGACTCTGTGTCTGTCTCTAACCAGATGCAGCAGATGTGCTACCAAACTGAAGGCAAAATCTCTTCATGTGCCCCGCCTGCCCACACTGATAACAAGTAAGCAGTTACCCTCTTCCCTGACTCTGGCTTTGAGAACGAGTCGAAGATGATGCTGTTCGCTGTCATTCTCCTCTGTACAGGCAAGCTAGAGACTTGTGGCCCAGCTGACCACACTTGTAACAAGTCATATCTCCCCGACCACCCCTCCTAAAACCTGAACACGGTACTAGAAAGTGGACCTCGATTGCGCTCCCTGGCACGACTGGGGGTTAGAACCCCTCTGCCTCTTATTGTCTCCCTGACTGTCCTAACTCCTCCTTGAGCCCCTCATTCTCTCCTTCTCATAATGGTCTCAAGATGGGCCGCCACCTCCACAAGGTGCCCGTAATCTCTAATCATGGACCCAGCCACTTGAACATGAGTTTGGTCCTCAATCTCTTCTCAAACTCCAAGCAACAGCGCTCCCCAGTCGCCACAAGCTCAGGTGCAAACCTAAACAAGATAGTGAAGATGGCCTCAAACTCAGCCACTAGTATGTTCAACTGCACCAACTTACAAAACTGGTCTATCCACTTCTCCCTAACTGTAGAAGGCAAAAACTTATCCTGGAAGGCGTCGATGAAAGCCTTTCAAGTTCCTCCAATGCGCCCTCGCGCATACTTCCACTATTGACCTGCGTCTCCCTTCAGTTGAAAGGACGTCAAGGTCACTCTCAAGCCCCCGTCCTTGATGTCGAGCATCTCAAACGTCTTTACCATTTATTCTAACCACTCAGTTTCCTTCAGTGGCTCATTAGGGTCACCCACAAACTCATTTGGATTCGACCAGAAAAACTCCCGCTTTAGGAAAGACGGCCCTACCTCGACTATTTGGGCTTGGACTTTATTCTCAGCCCTAAGAATGTTTATGGATTCCCACAATGCCCTGACCATTTCGCGGGCTAAAGTGCCCATGGCCTGCTGACCAACTGGTTCGGCCACATTGGCCTAACCAACTCCTTCTTTTTGTGCCAGAATGTCATCCGGTATCAGCATCTCCTGCCACCTAAGCCTACCACGCTTACCACCACGACCACGTCCACGTCCTGACATCCTAATGAAGGTGACAAAAGAGATTAGCACATTTACAAATGTGCTAAAGCTAACTCACTTGTGTCATAATGCGATGGACAACAGTAATTCACTCCACGTAAGCACATATGAATTTCATCTTCGAATAATAATCGTCCCGAGACGTTGCCAGAGTTCTAGTTAGAAACGTCAGTGATCAAATGCCTTTCTAACAGGACTCCTACAAACCTATGGATTCGATCAACATCTTGGAAATTAAATCCCATTCCCATATAATCACATAAACATGTCATCACATAACGTTACTAGCATACAAATATCTCTGCAAAGCGAGACAAACCCACTGTGGTACTAACAACTTCTCATGTACCCAAAGTATTCAAATCCCGTACGCTCTGATACCAAGTTGTAACGCCTCGAAAATAATTACAATAGTTCGACCTAACACAATATACATTTGACAACATAATCAAAATAATAAACTTTCATTAACCTGAATTGTTACACAAAAGTGACACATGCGATATACATTTATAAATAGTTCATCCTGATTCTACAACATGTGTTACAAGTGGTAAAGAGGAATGAAAGTTAAACAGATAATTATATGCCTTAAAGGCTTATAACTTTCCAAGTCATTGCTTGGTTACAACAAAAGAAAGTCTAACTCTATACAATTTAAGCCGTTGGCTATACAAATAAGTACAAAATTGAAGCTTGTGCTCCAAACTCCTTCCGAGCTACTGCCTTGGCGGAGGCATAACATCAACACCTGAAAATGGTTTTCCCAAATAAGGTGAGCCAACGCCCAGTAAGAACAATCTAACACAATATATGGACCTTAACAAAGATATAAGTACAATGTGTATTTACAATGCCAGTGAGAAAACATTTATATTCTATATCATCATGAAGTACCAAATTTCATAACTTAATCCTTTTTCCTTCTCATCAGTTCAAGCTAAATCATTTCATCCCAATTCATGAGCCAATTTCATTATCTTTCAAACAACCTATCTGATACTACAACTCAGTGGTTCCCAAATTAACACAATCATCACACAAGCACTTCAATTTGCCATTTTACGAAAATTTCATCCACGGGATCGACACCCATGTATACGCGCAGTTTTGGGACTTTCACCCAAGACACACAAGTCAACTTAGTTCAATGGAGTCCATCTCCTATCTCCTCTCAAACAATGGAGTATATCCCATTTCTCCTCCCAAACAATCATACATATATAATGTATTTAAAACTTAGTCATATTCAATGACAATCAACAAGAGATTAGTTTCAATTTACCTAATCCTCACGTAATTTCTACAACTATCATAGCTATCCTCCACCGATAGCCCTACACAAATATTAAATCTCAAGACAGATAGTTTATTCAGATTTTCAAAAGGTGTGAGATAATGCATATCCAACTCCACCATTAACACCAACATATTCATCCAATTTCATATTTATAATACCAATTTCATTTATTTATACAAAATAAATACTTGAACCAATTTAGGTTAACTTCCCTCTTTCCCAAAATACCAATCCAAATGCCAAAATCAACAATTGTGACGCAATATAACCTCATTTTCAAACCCCATGACTATTTATATTACATTCACTAGAAACCCCTCTTTTGATTTTACATCTCAAACCCTAGGTTTGTCCAAAATACTCCCAAAACCCATCATTGTTACACAATAACCAATAACTAAGTTAAAATCCATAAAAAGGTATAGAAAATCCCTATCTCAAAGTTAGGAGACGAGCAAAGCAAGGTGGAAACTTCAATGACGCCGAAACCAAGTTCCAACCAAATCAAAATGGAGCTCTAGGAATGCTCTAACTTTTTCTCAAAGGCACTAGGGTGGAGAACCCAATGGATCTAGTTAATAATGTAGAGTGAGTGTGAGTTTTAGAGAGAGAAGGAGAGAGAGAGACTCAAGATCTAGGTTTTTGGAAAGATTTAAAGAGAGAGAGAGGAATGAAAAATGAACTAAAAAGTCATCTTCACGAACTAATATACACGCAGTCCGCTCGAGCGCAAGAAATAACGCTCAAGCGCTAGACACATAGTTTTGCTTGAGCGCAAGAAGTGACGCTCGAGCGCAGAATACACACTTTCAGAAGTTTTGCAAACGAAGGACATTGCTCGAGCTTAAGATGGGCCGCTCGAGCGTCCACCCGCTCGGGCATGGAATACACTCTTCTAGTATATTGCAGGTCTGCAAAAATATTGAGAGTTTGCAAAGCCCACTCCAGTGCAAGAAGCGACGCTCAAGCGAAGGAGCAAAAATCTGGACAACAAAGGTTTGAAAATCAAGCAACCAACCTGTTCCAAAGAAGACCAATACAATCCAATAACCAAATTTAAGGAAGAATAAGAGGGAAAAGACATAAACAACCATACGAGGCTACAAAATCCGAGTCCAAAATACAAAATGGGTCGGGTCTAAACCAGTAACGCTATATAAACTAAAAGCATCTCCAACGGTTCGGTATTTTTTTCATCAAATCTAATTAAAAAAAGGACGATTTCCTCAATTTGATATGAGTTGTTCCAATTGGTGCACTGTTGCTTGCATCAAAAGGCAGGGACGTCAGGCAAGACGACCAGCCGGTCGACCAAACAAGGCACTCCAAACAAGGCACTGAAAAAAAAAATTCCTCCCATTTTTGTTTCCCAATTCGTTTCTCATTTCTTTTTTCCTATATTAAATATTTTCCTTTCCTGGTTAATCTACACTGAATATTGTGTTTGAATCTTAGATTTGTGTATTAAAAAGAAAAATGAAAAGGTAAGAAAAGAAAAGAAAAGAAAGTGAAGATGGATGAATTTCTAGTTGGGTTAGGAAAGTGAGAAAAAATTCAATAGATAGAAAAATGGTGAATGAGACTAGATCAAGATTATTTATCTGCTACAATGGGTTATTTACTAACAATGCCTCATTTAGCATATTGGGTTTATAAAATATTGAAAGAAGTAACACAAATTTTGAAAATTTAAATTAGCACCTCACCATTTTTCATTTCTCCCTCTTTTTATTGGCCTCTATTTTTACCAGAAAATGAAGGCTCTGAGATTGGTTTTTTTGGAAACTGCTAAAGATTTGATTTTGGCAACCCATATATAAAATGTATTGAATAAAAAGAAGAAGAATTGTGGTTTGGTTGTTGGTTTGGCTCTCTTTCTTGACTAATTTTTGGTTAAGTTTGTGCTAATATGAACAATGTATAATATGAGCCATGTATGTGAGAGTGACTACGCTAAACAGGGAAGTGAACTGTTGAGACATGGTTTTGTAGAGTGGAGGGTAGAGTCTAGAGAGGTGGGGTTCCTGTGAGGATCTGAGTGAGAGAGAGAGAGAGAGAGAGAGAGAGAGAGAGAGAGAGAGAGAGAGGGGGGGCCAAAATGGAGGACTCTTTGCTTAAAGTGTCAACCCAGTTCGCAGGCCAAGCATGGCTGCAGCTCTGCATTTTCTGTCTAAACCGAACGACTGGTGGGACAATCGGCCGGACGATTGTTCGGTGAGACCTACCTCCAACGTAAACGCATAGTGAAATAGTGAAATCAGACCCAGCTCTTCAATTTGGTGAAAATTTTGCTTCATTCTCAATTTGATACTATTTTGATGAAATCGTTGGAGCCAAAAAAAACCAAATTCAAATTTGGTGATAACCGTTAGAGATGGTCTAAGTAATGATGTATATTAAGGGTGTGTTTGTTTGGACGGACTGGATAAGGGGAGATTGTAATCCATCGGACTGTTAGTCCCGGGATACATTGTCCTGGGATTATTTGGTTGGATTAGATTTGTATCCTATGTTTGTTTAGTCATGGGATTAGATGTCTGGATTGGACTAGTTTTAGTAAATCCAATGTTTGGTTAGACGGACTGGATAAGGATAAATGTTCAAAAGATTATTTTACCCTTATAATCTATAATTTATAATTTAACAACACTAAAAAAATTTAATTTATAAGGCCACAATTTTTAATTTATTATTTTCAATTAAATTAAATTTATATTTTATATTTTATATTTTTATTTAATATATAATTTTAAATAACGACAATAAAAAAATAATTTTATTTAATATATAAATTAAATTTTCAAAAACACTAAAAAAATTTAATTTATAAGGCCATAATTTATAATTTATTATTTATTATTTTTAAATAAATTTAATTTATAATTTATATTTTTTATTTAATATATAATTTTAAATTAACAATACTAAAAAAAATTTATTTCATATGTAAATTTAATTTTTTAACAATACTAAAAAAAATTAATTTATAAGGCCATAACTTATAATTTATCATTTTTAATTAAATTTAATTTATAGTTTATAATTTAAATTTTTTATTTAATATATAGTTTTAAATTAACAACACTAAAAAAATAATTTATAAATGTTCAAAAGACTATTTTACCCTTTTCTAATTGTTCACTGAGTAATAGCATGGAGGGTAAAATGGACATTTCACAAAATAATCCCATGGGATACCAATCCCATGGTTTCTATCCCACACCCCCGATGGGATAGGATAGTCCCATGTTTGGGGAATAATAGTCCGGAGTAAAATTTTTCAAACAAACAATGGACTATTAGTCCGGTGGGACTAATAGTCCAATCCCACTCTCTTATCCCTCAAAACAAACATGCTCTAAGAGGATTGATGGTATGTAAATAGAATCACCCTTTATGAGCTTGTTTGGGAAGAACATTTTGGCTGAAATAGTCATAAAAGAAAAAATAAGTTATTTTAGTCAAATAGAACAAAATATCACATCCAACCCATAATCATTTTATTGTCTCTCATAAAAGTCAAAAAAGGTCAAAAAATCTATCCCAAACAAGTCTTTTTAGCCCTAACCTTAAAAAGTCAAAAAGTTAAAAAGACAATCTACATCTCAAACGAACTCTATATTTACCCTAAAATTTATAATTTCAAACTAAATTAATATAAATTTAAAAAAAAATGAAATCAAAAATTTTAAATTAATCATAGTCACAGCTCTGTCGTTGATTTCAACTTCCAAATAAAATAAAATAAATAAAATAAAATAAAAAGTCAAATCATTCGTAGGCTGTAGGGGTGTGCGCGGTGCGGGTCGGTGCGGTTTGAGAGAAAAATAGAAATCGTATGGCGGGTGGCGGATTGATAAAAATGTTACTAGAATTTGCCATTTTCCTTATCTAAAACCGGCGGTTCGGTTGGCAAATAATGGCGGATTTGCCTTGGCGGTTCGGGCGGATTGGCGGTTTATAAAAAATATAATTCAAATTACAAAACTTAAATCAAAGAGTAAAAAAAAAACGAGAGATACCGTGATGTTAAGCATCTTGCGAAAGTTTCTTCTAATGCAGCAAGTGTAGCAACAACATGATAATATCAACGACTATGACATCAGTTCATTACAAGCATCTGTGGAAGCTACAATGATCAGATACAATACATAAAATTTTCCTCGAGCAATAATGTAATACTATATTCTAAGGTATAGAACAACAAGCAAACTTAAGTAAAAAAGAATTTTTAGAATCTTATAAAACATGATTTAATAGCGGTGCGGGTCGGTGCGGTTTAGAAGAAAAATAGAAACCGGCGGATTGATAAAAGTGTCACTAGAATTTGCCATTTTTCTTATCAAAAACCGGCGGTTCGATTGACAAATAATAACAAATTTACCTTGACGGTGCGATTCGGTGCGATTTTGGCGGTTTCGACAGTTTCGACGGTATTATGCACACCCTTAGTAGGCTGTGAGTCGATGCCAAGTCAGTGGGTCCCTTAATTGGATATTAATGATTTACACGTAAAGCTGACTCATCTTAAAGTAGTGGGCGCGTGTATTTTTGTGAGAAACACTGAAAAATAAAAATAAAAACAAAATACTTGCTAACAAATTTATTTTATTTTTTTTGGGGAGGGGAAATTACCACTCAGGAATAATTTTAAAAAATTATTATACATTAATGAAAAATTTTATAATTTTAATTATTAATATTATTATTTATTTATAATTATTTTTTCTTACACCCACTAGTATGTTATTTCTCCTTCTTTTTTTCATTGCTATAATTTGTCTATTTTGTTGGCTTGGTTATAGTTCTAATTGGATCTATTTTGCTTCTAATTTTCAACACTTTATCATTTTAATTTGATTGATAATATTCGTTAAAAAATTAGATATAAATTAAAGATAAAATAGTCTACTTATAAAAAAAATTCCATTTTTGAATTAGATATCAATTCCTCAATCATTTTGAGAAGAATGAATGAATTGTTTTATTTCCCTAGGTTTCAACCCAAATTCTAAAAAAGTGCTTATCAATTAAACTAAATTATCACAATATGAAAAATTAAAAATTAAAAATGATGTAATTAGAACCAGTAGCGAAGCAAGGAAATTAAGTTAGAGGGGGCATCTTACAATTTCAACTTTTTTTTTTTTTTTTTTGGATCAACAATAAGATTGTTAGATATAATCCCACATCGCCAATCTAAACCGCCCAAACTTAATGTAATGTAAAGGTTTTTTCACTAATTATCAATTGATTTTGAATTATATATATATATATATATATCCAAAATTGACAAAAGTTGATGTAAGTAATCAACAATAAGCTAATACAATAATTTTTTTTTTTTTTTGAAAAGTCATTGGAGCCGCATGACCCCCTAGTCCCTTATTAGTTTTGTTGCTGATTAGAATTACAATGATTAAATTGATACAAGAAATCAAGTGCGTAGATGTTTTTTTTTTTTTTTTAAATGGCAATTAAAAACAACTAAAACACAATCATGAAATAAGTAATGGTTATCTACCTGCTGAAATAGCTTTATTGGCTTTTTTGGCTAAAATAATACTAAAAAACAAAATAAGTTAAAATAATCAATAAGACAAAATGTCATATCAAACCCATAATCATTTCACTTTTTCTCTCACAAACATCACATGCAACTACAAAAAAATCTAACTATCTTCCCAAATATAAAACTTCTAGCCTCCTAAAATAGCCTACTAAAATAACAACTTCTCAAACACCTATAACTCCTGTGGGAAAGTGATTATGGATTATAACTTAACAGATTATAACTTACAGCTGTGAGCATAAGCTGGTAACCTGTTTCGTGTAACTGTGGGATTATAAATTTAAGCAGCAGAGTAGTGTTTGGTAAATAAACTGTAAAATAACTTTTTGCTGTGTAATTGTCATTTTTGCCCTTATGAACATAAAAATTGTAATTTTGTCATTTTCTTCACTTTAAATTTTTGAAAAAGTTATTTCATTAATGGAAGTTGATTAATTAGTACCTAATTTGGTACATTTTTACATTATCTCAATTTTATTTTATTTTATTTTATAATAGTATGATATTTGGAATCAAACCAAGGGCTGATTTCAACAAAACTCAGAATATTAGAGTAGAAGAATAGAAGAGGAGAAGAAGAAAGGGGAAGAATATACCTCAGTCGCCGCCGCCGTTGCTTGTCGCTCGTCGCTCGCCGCCGGTCGAAGGATGGAGACATATTCCCTAAATTGAGAGAGGGGGTTGGCTGGAAGGGCATATTCCCTAAATTGATGTGTATATCTAATATGTATATCCATATATAACAAAACATAGGGTTTAGGGTTTCAAATCTTACTTTTTGGTGGAGATCAATGGAAAACAAGGACGATCGCCGGCGATCTTCAATGTATGGAGCAGTTCTTAAGTTTTGGAGGGACATTTAAGTCATTTTGTCCCTCCATGATCAGTTGCGCGCGTAAGCTAATTTGATAAGCACCCTTGGAGAAACTTTGAGATTTAAGCTAAAAATGGCTTAAATTAAGCTATAATCCATGCCTTATAAGTTGTACCAAACACACCAACATAGCTTAATTTAAGTCAAAACCTGATTTAAGTTGAAAAAAAAAATTACCAAACAGGCACTACATAAGATTGTTTGTAAAATTGATAATAAGAAAGCAAAAGCGTGTGTTTGGTTTGGCTTTGAGAGATGAGCTTTGGAAAAAAAATTTCAAAAAATTGTTTGGTTTGAGATTTTTCTCAAAAAAAATTTCAAAATCACTTTCTCTATCTTACACATCAATCAATCACTTTTTCTCTCACACGCATCTATTCAATTATAACAAAATATCAAATCATCTCAAATTCCCAGACTCCAAAATTACTTTCAAAATATATAACCAAACAAATCAAAAAAATTTCTAAACTCTCTTCCCAATTTTTTTTTTTTTGAAAATCACTCTCTCAAAATCAAACCAAACACGCCCTTTATTTCCCAAACTTTTAAAAACAATCATCACAAAAATTTAAGTAAAAATTGCACTAAAAATAAAATTTTAAATCTAAGAAAAAGTTATAAGTAGTCTCATAAGTTCTTCCAAACAGAGCGGTTGAAATGTACTAATCAAGATGTACTAGTTAAGTTTTTAAATTGTTAATTATTAAATATATATATCCATGAAAATAAAAAATAAAAATCTTCCTAATGACTTTTCTTGCACGCGCCGAAGTGAGAGTAGAACTAATCTATAATCACGTTTATTAAATGGTTCGTTTTTGACCATTTTTAGGCACGTTTGGCTAAACTAAAAAAGTGCACTTATTTCATTTTTTTATCTTTTTTGAGTCACATCAATTAATATTTTCTCTCTACTTTTTCTACACATAATATAAGAAAAGTCAAAAAGTGTACTTATTTAGTCTTCCCAAGCTTGACCTTAATGGGACAGAAATGTATATCCAACCAAACAAATATTTATTTTTCAGTTCAGGACTCCAAACTTTCCTAATATCTAGGAAGGGCTTTTTTATAGCACTATAAGTACCCTCATTTCTCGCAACAGTTCTTCATTCCATACACACATTCAAAACAGCTCTTTTGCTTCTGTTTTCTTTGTTTTGTGCTGTCATTCCTTTTCAACATTGTTGGCAACATGACTATCCTTATTGAGCAGCCTGATCTGGGTAACATAATGTTCTTATTGTTTATGTTTTTATAAAACATGTTTTTTTTGTTAACATTTTGGGTACATACTTTGATGGTTGTCATGTTCAGTATAAAAAAACAATTTCATAAAATATTTTTAATTTTGTTGACAGGTTTACAGGGGGAGGATAAGAGGGTTCCTTTTGATAACAATGACTTGGTTTTGGATGGAGGATTTCCAGTTCCAAAATCTATGCATGATGCAGGGTTTGATGCCCCAGAGATCAATTCATTTGGCCACTCATTCAGGTCAGTTTTTCTTTTAATTGGTGTGAGCGAAAATGGAAGTTGCATCATGTAGCAATTAGGGCTATAAATCAATTGAGCCGAGTTCAAATCAACATCAAACAATTAAGGATAAACTATCAATAGGTCCTAATAGTTTGTTTAATTCTTATCAAGTCCAATTAAAATAAATTCTAGTAAAATTGTCGGTAAAAATAATTTTTGTGGCAATTTTTTGCATATTACTAAAAATTAACAATTAGTGACTTTTTTGTCATGATTTTTATAAATTGTCGCTAAAACTTACAATTAGTAAAATAAAATTTGTGACAAATTTTTCAAACTGTTGCTAAAAGTTGAAAATTAGTGATTTTTTTTTTTGTGACGATTTTTTTAAACTGTTGCTAAAACTTACAATTAATGACATTTTTGTGATAATTTTCAAACTGTCGTTGAAAATTAATAATTAGTGTCGTTTTTTAATAGTATTTGATGAAAAACGCTATTAATTATCATTGGACCTATTAGACAATAAATTTACCCATTAAGACCAAGTAAGTCTCCCAAAAATTAACAAAATTCAAAATGTGTTTAAACTTGATTTGTTTATATATTGAGCCGATCTCGAATGCACTTTTCACGAGTTGAACATGAGTAAAGCTTTAAGTAACTCGGTTCCTTTTATAGCCCTAGTTGTAACACTTGAATCCGAACATCACACCTGGAAAGGGAGTATCAAATTTAAAAGGCCTACCCTTGGTCTTGATTCAGTTGAAGTTCTAGATATGCAGGACCAATCTTGTTTTGTTTTGATTATGTGATACTACTGTTGAATTTTTATGACTTTAAGAGCTTTCAATCTAAAAGAATAGGCTTGTCAAATGATTAGCAAAACTTGGAATACAATGGAATGAAACTAACACAAGCTTTGGCACGGTAAGGTGAGTATGGAAGATATCGTCTTCACTTCTTTTTCAGGAATTGCGTGTTTGATGAATATTTGAGTGCTTGTTGCACGCACTCACGCACAAATGAACTATTACACAACCGTCCTTAAACTAAAAATCATTATGATTATTTATTGCTTCGGGCCTCTTTCTAATTGAAAAAAAGAAGAAGAAGAAGAAAGAAGTCAAGTCTAGTTAAATTGAAACCATGGGATTCTCATTTTGGTGAATAGAGTCGTTTTTTAAATAATTATTTTTTTAATCCTATTTTAACTATTTTTGCACCATAAACCATGAATAAAAGTTGCACAATACCTTAACATATATTCTCAAATTAAAAATATATATAAATAATTCCAATAAGGTATGCGGGGCCATTCTTGTTTTGTTTTGATTATGTGGTACTGCTGTTGAATTTTTACGACTTTTGAGAGCTTTCAATCTAATAGAATAGGCTTGTCAAATGATTAGGCATGAAATTGTTGTTTAATTAATAAAAATAGTGGATTATTATATGGATGAAGTAAGCTAGGCCAATCAGAGCAGATTAGTATGAAATTTGAGAGCTTCTAAATACACTATGCATTATAAATATTGTAATTTTAAGAAGAAACACTTATACATATGCTTGTAGTTAGAAAATCGATGAGCCTATATAGAAATATGTTTAAAATTATTGAAGAATTTAACTGGTTTTTGAATAAATATTATAATTGGTTCTTTTCATTGCTATAAGAAAATTAGCAGAACTAAATTGAGCACCAGAGGCTGATTGTAATTTTGGTTTCCAATTTTTAGAAGGTACGATCTGTTTTGACTTTAAAAAATTTACACTAATAACAAATGAATATTAAATTTAAATATTTGTATATTTTGATTTTTTTTTTACAGTATTAGAAGATAAGTGATCAACGGCACATGTTTTGCAATAAAGGCTAGGGAGGGAGGTATTTATAGAACAGCTCCACCCTCTCTCTTCATATATTTTCAATGTAAGATTCTACAATTTTTTGTAAAACCTTTGAAAAGCTTCACCTAAATCCCTTATTTACATTAAATCAAAAAATCGATAAAATTGAACTAAAGAAGTGGTAGGTTCTAATCTTGGTCATTTCATGAATAGAGAGTCAAATTTCTAACACTCCATTTGTTTCAACAGAACATATTGTTTTACTAAATATGATTTTTTTTTTTTTCCTCTAGAAGATGGAAAGAACGATAATTAAGTACTGTGTACGCCAACAAGTGCAACCAATTTTCGTTAGGATAGTCCTTTCTGATTGCCTCAGCTATTTGTAACAAATGCTCGATTTGAGGATTATCGCAGTATGGATTGCTATCATCCACGACATCATTGAGAAGTTCACTGCTTTCCCCGATAGCTATAGTTTTGTCCTACTTTCTTCTTTTTAGCACACAATAGGTTAGTGAAGCATGAGTCGGCATGGAGAAAGAAAAGCCAAATAGTTTGGCCTAGTGGGAAGAAGAAACAACGAAATGATAAGATGAGGTGCCTTGAACATCCCATGGGGTCGTTGCAACTCTCTACCTTTATAATCTAGTATTCTTGGGATTGAGCACTAGAGTCATCTGCACTTTATTTGTTTCACTCCATGTTAGCCCAAGCTATAATGTAAAAGTCATTATTAATTTTCATTTTACGATTACAATAGCAGATAATTCACAGGTTTGTGTCCTAAGTACATAAACTTCTTATCTAAGTTAGCCCTTTTATCATTTTAGTTTATCTTTCCCCGTCTTTGGGCATGCAAACCATTCATTCATTGTTAACCTTCCTCAACTCTGCCCCCTAAAAGCAACACAATAAAGCTCCGTTTGGGAAGATGGTGTATGGGTTTTTTTTGACTATTTTAGTCACAAAAGATAAAATAAGCTATTTTAACCACAACAAACAAACATCACATCTAACTCATAATCATTACATTCTTCTCTCACAAAAAAAGCTAAAAAGCCGAAAGTCCTTCCCAAACTAAGCTTTTTAGCCGAGGCTAAAATAGCTAAAAAATCTAAAAAGCTAACCCACTTTCCAAATGAAACCTAAGTGGGTAATTAGTCGAGCTTGGTAATTAGGGGAAGGGAATGTTGCATTAAACATAAGAGAAACTTGAACCTGGGTATCATCCCAGTGGCAGATCTATAATAGGCCCAAGAAGGATAAATAGTTCTTCAATTTGTCACTCCTAAAAATTTATATATGCCCCTTAAACTTTTACGCACCCTCTTTTATTTTATCAACTAAATCCCCTCTATTAATCCCATAAATCAGGATTATTGAATTGTGATTTGGATATATGTGAATATGTGAACTACAATGATTATGACATTACTTAAAATGTTATATGTTGATTATGCTTAGAAGGGGACATTTTTCTATTGCATTAATATTAATATTAATATCAAGCAAAGCATTCAAAAGATGAAAACTCGTTGGAATCAATTTTAAAAATATACACGAGAAATTGTTTTTGGGTATATTATTAGCTTGAATAGTTTGCATCATTTTATTATTGTTGATTATGAAGAAAAAAAAAAGGTTATCATTAATGGTTGCTACTTGGGATAATTTTTTCTAATTTCACCATTGATCACGCTCGGTAAACATTCATCCACTACACGAACTCTCTTTCTCTCTTAGGTCTCTTGAATTTTCTTGGCATCAAAAGCAATAAATTTTGGAGGAAGAATATTATATTGCTCATCATCAAAGCTAGTCAAGTCTAACCTTGATAAAATCTGATCTATCCAATCACCCTGTGTACTACCTCTCTCTATTCAAGATGTCCGAAGGAGTTGCTAGAGAAATAGAGAAGATTGAAGCTGTGTTTTTGTGGGGGTGGCAATGATCTAAAGAGAAAAGTTCATTTAGTGAAATGGGTGGAGGTAACAAAGAGTGTCAATCAAGGGTATCTGGGTATAAGAAGGATTAGAGATGTGAATACTTGTTTACTACTCAAATAGCGGTGGAAATTTGGGAATCAAGTCAATGCACTCTGAAGAAGGGCTATTTGTCGCAAGTATAAAATCAAGGAAAATTGTTGGCATCCTCCACTAAGATCCCATTATAAACATTCTAGATTGTGGACTGACATTATCTCCATTGGGGCCTATAGTAGGAATATCTTCAGCTTCTATTTGGATAATTGTCTACTTAAAGTGGGGAATGGGTCTAGAATCTCATTTTGTCATGACAAGTGGTGTGAAGGACTTTGCTTTAAATCAGAATTCCCTCTTTTCTACAACCTTTCTATTGTCAAGGAAGGATCCCTTCATCATTTCTACCACAGGAAATCCAGCTCAGATAATTGGAATTTTCAGTATAGAAGAGAGCTTTATGCTTGGGAATTACTTGAAGAAAACAGACTTGTTAATGCCTTATCCTCTTCTCCTCTTCTGTGTCCTGACAGTGTGGCTTGTCAAGTTTGCGCTAATGGTTCTTTCTCTGTCTCTGCTCTTTATTCTTTCAGTAGCTCTCTGCTTTTCCTCAACTCAAAATTAGTAAGTTTGTTTGGTACAATGCTCTTCCCCCCAAAGTTCTCTTTTTTGGTTGGCTAGCTTGGAAAAACAGAATAAAGTCTGCAGAGTTTTTGCACAGAATAGACATTTTAAGCAGCAGTGCATCCTCCATCTGCCCATTCTGTACCACTGAAGTTGAAACTGCTATTCATTTTCTTGTTGCACTGCCCTCTAGTCATCAGTGATACATGATTGGGGTTTTAATTGGTGCATTCAAGGATTAGTTGAAGGTCTTTTCAATTGGTGGATGGGTGGAAAATTTAAGAGACTTGAAAAGAAAATCTGGAATGCGATACCCTTAGTTGTTCTGTGGTCTCTTTGGAAACATAGGAATGAGTGTGTCTTCTTTATGTCACAACCCAATTCCTCAGGTCTATATGAACTCATCAAAACCAGAACTGTTCTCTGGCTTAAAGCATCTACAAAGGATTTTCCTTTCTTAGTTGATGATTATATGTTCAAGTGGAATCAAATCAGATGTTGAATCAATTGGTGTCAACCAGGTGTTAGGTTGATAGGTTCTGGTCATGCTTTGCTTTGGTAATCTGTTAGACTGCTGCTCTATTTGGAAAAGCTGAACAACTCTAATCTGTTAGTCTTGGTACTCTATTTCTGCTTCTGGTAATCTATTTCTGTTTCTGTTTCTGCTTCTCTTGGTTGATCTGCCGCTGATTGCTGCTGCTCGTCTTGGTTGATTTGTTTTTGCTACTCTTGCTGATTGCTAATGGTTGGATTGCTAGTGGTTTGGTTTGTTTAGTTGTGGCTGTAATTTAGTAGTTTACACTTATTTTGCTACTGGTTTGTTTTGGCTGTATTTTGTTTGTTGGTTTCTCACCAACTGGAGCTTGGAGCTTGAGCTAGCTCCGAGATCCTCTTATTGATATACTTTATTATACTTTGTAAGTTTTCATCAATAAAGATTTATTTTACCGATTAAAAAAAATAAAAATAAAATCAAAGCTAGTCAAGTAGAATTTGAAAAAATGCTAAAGGAATGAAATTTAATTCCACCAAATGCATTGTACATCATTTATTGATAGAAATTTCTGGATAAAATTAGAGGAATTACATCACACTCTCGTATTTCTGTTGTGTGTTATTTGTGCACAAATCAAGTGCAATAACAAATCCGTTAATATCTCAAATAATGTGTCTTCAATTTGGAACATTCACCATCTCAGCTTCGCCGGGAAATACTGCAACAAAAATCTCTACTTAAGAATACGGAACATCAAGATGAAAAAAGTTTCAAAAAAATAGACATTCATAGAAACCAGTGACATAACACTCGTAAGGTGCTCCTTGAGAGTGTTGCAAGACCAATTTTGAAAAAGAGATGCGCATAGAAATTGGTTACAAAATAGTCATAATTCTGTGACTGATTTTGTGCACGTGAGTTCTCAATTAGAGCAATACTCACCTTCTCAATGAGAGAAAGATAATATGGCTTGACCTTCTCGACATCGATGCGAACTTTGCTCTTACTGTAAAGGTCATATTTGCTACATAAATTTAAAAAGTTTGTAAACAATATTAAACTTTGTTAGTCATATCTGCATAAAATATGCAATTAAAATAAAATGCTAGAAAGAAAGAGGGATTACTTGAAAATTTTTAGCCACTTCAAATTCTCAACATCATCCTCATTCATCAAATGCGTGTATGCTCCTGACTTATGTAATGCTGTAAGATGAATTATTTAGATCTTCATGTTAAACATATTAATTAAAAAATAATTTTTGGAATTAAAAAAATTTAGCATAAATGCTTACGATAAAAAGAGTGGTATCGGATGATGAACAATGCAGTTGGAGGCAGAGTTGATCCATTTTCCTTAGCCACCTAAAAATTTGAAAATGAAGTTAGATTAACAAGAAGTTTTTATAGTATTAAATATCTAAATTAAACTAATTACTTGAAACACATACCAAATACATGTAATCATCATGCCCCCATGATATCATTACGTTGTCTAGGCCACAACCTTCCACATAAATTCCATTCTCAGTGTTGTAAACAGGATTTTTTGAATCTGGATTGTGCTCGAAATACTGCATAAAAAGTATTTATTCATTTTTCTTATAATAAAATTGTTAATTAAAATCATGTATAATTTATTCTACAAGATAAGGTTTAAAATTGAGGAAGCACACCTTGTGATGAACAATCGATTTGTTGAAAGCACACCCCAGAGGGAAGGTGTCACCTGTAATGTCAAAAACAATGAAAGGTTATCTTGATTTTTCCAAAATAGTTTGTAAATAAGTTTAAAGTGACTTTTTTTTTCTTTTTTTTTTTTTGCATAACATAAAAATGAAAATGATACCAAACGCATGATCACATATTATTTAAGTTGTCATAACTCATAATAAAACACTCACCAACAACAGCCCATTGAGGAAGGCCCCCAAAGCTAGGATGAAGAAGAACTTTTCCAAGATCTGAAACCATATTAACATCAAATTAGGTTTTAATCCACTAGAAGGGTCTTGGCCATTTCATGAGTAGATTAGTCGAGTTTCTATTCGTTTATTTCGACCAAAAACATTTTCTTACAAAAACATTTTTCTGGAGGATACAAAGAACAACTATTAAGTACAATGTGTACCATGAATCAGTCCAGTTAGGTGCAACCAATCTTCCTCAGGATAGTCCTTTCTAATTGCCTCAGCTGTCTGCAACAAGTGCTCGATTTGAGGCTCATCCAAATCTGGATCGCTATCGTCCACAACATCATTGAGAAGTTCACAGCATTCCCAAATGCTCATGCCCACTTTATCCAACTTCCCATACTCTTCCCTCATCCCCTTCACCTATATTTGTTTTCATTTTCTGTTATTGAAAACAGGAAAAAAAAAAAAAAAAAAAAAAAAAGAAGAAGAAGAAGAAGAGAAAGGAAATTGATGCAAGAAATTTGTATTTTGGAATTTTTTTTTTTGAAAATATCAATCTCAAGAAACCTTTCTAAATTATTTTTTGAATTTTGAAAAATATTTTCACACATAAATGAAAATGGTGAGTGTGTTTGAATTTTCCATTGATTTGTTTACAAAATACTATGAAATAGGGTCAGTGTTTGCTTGGATAACAAATTACTAAAACAATGTTGAAACCTACAAAATCATATGTTTGGTTAATGTGATTCACTCTATAGAATTCCTCAACTGTCTGTTGTCTTTCACTCTCAGCATTATAGTCCCTGTCAAGCTTTCTCAGGTTAGAAACAATTCATCCCATGAATACTGTACGGGGAGCAAATATTCCGGCGTGCCCGTATTCCTTTCTTCCGAGCTCCGTCGATGTCCGATCACCTGCGAGCAAGTAATGGTGAGCTACCCGGCGGTGTGTGGCCGGATAAACCCTCCGACGGTCAAGTTAGCACACACCTTAGAGGGAATAGAGAGAAGGGAGAGAGTGTTTGAGTGTAAGAAATCCTTACAGATGTGTTCGTGTATCGCGTATGGGGGGCGCAGACATGCTTATATACCTTCTGAGCCCCATATCCACTCCCTGTCATCTCCTGACACGTGGCTCTGCTATCCCATCTGTCAGCATAAACCATGCCGTTCATCACCTGCTCTCAACTGCCTGTCAGCATAGCTGGAGCTCGGCAGCCGAGCTGCCCTACCTCGGTCATACCATGCTTCATACCTTAAGCGCCTAACCGGATAACCAAATGAAGGACCGGGCTAGGCGGCATCTCGGCAAAGCTTAGCCCGGGCTCCTCCTTTGGTCGGCCTTCTCGCCGGTCAGTCAACTACCTCGGCTGACCGCGCCTTTCCGAGCGCCGGTCTCTCGGTCTGTCTGGTCTCGACAATCCTCGGACCGAGCATCCTGGTCTGACCGGTCACTTCCTGACCGAGCAGCTTCTGCACGGTCCGGGGCAGCACACAGTCCAAACTCTGCCCGGCCCAAGTTCTGGTAGCCCATCTCCGGGTGAACAGTCGATCATCTCGGCCCAATGCTCTGCTGGGCCCTCAACTTGCTCGGTCTATACCTCGGCCCAACACCGGAGCATAAATCACCCTCTCAATTGCCCCTTAATTCCGTCCGCGGAAGCGTGACTGGGATTACTCACCTCGACCGAGATAACGTTTCTCCGGTCGTCAAGATGCCAAGCCTCGACCGAGCTAGTTGACGTAATTGTCCGCAGATTTGACCGGTTATATTCCTCGGCTGACCTATTCTCGTTGAAAGTAGCTCGGTTGGCTCTTCGTCTTTTCAACCCGTCGCTTCAGTCCTGTCAAAGCCATAAATGGGGACACGTGGCGGTCTGCCATTGGTCATCGGGCAGCCAACCCGCCGTTTTTGCCAGAATTTGAATTTGGGCGGTTTTCTTTGCTTATACATACATGCCCTGCTCGAACTCCAAATCCTCCTACTGCCATTTCGACATTTGATCCCAGAGCTCTTGCATCCTCATCCAAACTCGCTGCCATTCTTCGTGCTCGAAGGATTAGGTCCTACTCTTCACTGGTAAGTCAATCCATCCTCATTTTGTTGTTATGTTCCTTCATATTACACACATTAGGGTACAAAAACATAGATATTAGGGCATAGGTCGTAGAATCTGTATTAAAACCTTTCTCTGTTCTTGGTGTTCTTCATATTTCTAAAGAACACTGATGAACTGGGGTGAACCGGGCTCTGGGCCTTCTTTTGATCCAAAAAACCAACCAAACCGGGCAAACAACATGTTTGTTTCAACCCCAGCGAAAACCGAGTTAACAAAAGGACTTGGCCGTTTAACCGGGCTAACATCTGGTCCGCTTGGGCGACCGGGCTCCTTAGATAGAGTAGACAACCGAGGTGGTTTGGCGCCCTTAATGACCGAGCTAAAATTCAGCACCTTTCGCGCGACCGCGCTAACACTTAACACTTGCCATCCTTTTCCTGCAGAGTCCAAGGGGACCACTGTCATTCCTGAGGCTCTCAGGACCGGGCAACATCCAATACCCAGAGCCAAACCCCTCAGCCGGGATATACTAAGCCGGCCAAAAATGGGGAAGTTCCGCTTCCTAGTGGATACTCCGGCTGCGCTGGCTACGTTCAAGGAGGACTACGGCATCCCGGCCGATGTCCACCTGCAGCTCGCAGAAGAGGAGACCACACCTTGGGGTAGGGAGGAGTGCCCCTTCACCGTGCTATCCATCGTGGAAGGGGGTCTTCGTTTCCCGCTCAACCCTCTTATAACCGAGTTCCTCCGCCGCACCGGGCTGGCACCCACACAGGTGTCCACCAACACTTATAGAATAATCAACGGCGTGCACGAATTGAACCAACGGCTAGGCACCAACTTAGGCCTAGCCGAGATATTGAGGCAATACACAATGGGCCACACCGGTGACGGCCTAGCTTACTACTTGAAAATAAGACCGGGCAAGGAAAAAATCGTAACCGGCACCCCAGATAAAGATATGCACGACGATGATTTCTTCTGGGTGTCCGGCAATTACGAAACAGCCGAGGTGCCGGGCTGGTTCATAAGCAAGGACTTCGGTTCTTCATGTAAGCCACTCAAACTTGCTCGGTGAACTTTATTCTTTAGTTTAACTAACCGGTTTCCCTGTTTCTTTTGCAGCTATCCAAGCCTTGCAAGCCAACTACCAATTCCCCAACGTCGAGGCAATTCGGGCCGTGCTTAGGTACCGTCACCGAGACTGTAACGAATTGCTCGGCTACACACCGACTTACAGATATTCTGCTCCGCGCCGGAGTAGAGTAACTGACTTCCTCAGAGCTCCTTCGCCACCACCAGATCCAACCCTACCAGACGTCCCATTAATCCGGTTAACCGACGAGCAAGAGATGGCCAAAAGATCTCGGATCAAAAACCTTCTAACCGCGACCTCAGCCGAGATACCGAGCGTTATAACCCGGTCGCCAGCCGCCGGCCAATCCAGCAGCGCTGTGGTCGCCCTTGCGTCCCCGGCTCCAGCTGCCGGGCAATCTGCCAGAGAAGCGCGCCGGGCTGGAAAGAGACCAAGGGCAGATCCCTCCGCCGAGCTCGTCGCCGAGCTAACAACCAAGGGCAGATCCCTCCGCCGACGGCTTCAATCAAGGCTGACAAAGAACATTTGCTCGCCTTCGATATCTCCAAAGCATTTCTCCTACCGGGCGACGTGGTCGGCAGCGACCACGTCCCTGACACCCGGCTGGTGAAATCCTCAGTCAAGTCCATGGCCAGGGTAAGTCGGCGTTCTTTTTAATATTTCACAAGTGTTTGCTCGGTCCTTCTTGCTCGGTCCCCTTTCTGATGTACTTTGCTTCTTTATGCAGGCCATTCAGAAACAACATTTGGTCTTGGAGCGCATCCACCGGCTTAGGCAGAAAGCCAATGACACTGCCAGCCAGGTTGAAAGCCTTCAAGCCGAGCTCGGCCGGGCTAAAGCTTCTCTCGAGATGGCCAACAATGATAACAACAGGCTGCTCGGTCAACTGAATGCAGCCGAGAAAAAACATAGCGAGCTCCAGGCCGAGGTTGACACTCTGAAGAAGGAGAAGATGAAGGCCTGCCGGGCTGCCAACAACGCGGGTTTCAACGAGGCCGAGAAGAATTACCAGAAGCAAGTCTTTGCAACACAAGACATATACTTCAAGGCTGGCTGGAAATCCGCTTGTGAACAGCTCGGCCAAAGTTCTGACACCGACGTATTTGCCAACCCTCCTCCAGCTTCTCTACCGGTCTACCTTGTGCCATATGCAAATGATGTTTTCAGCGCTTTACAGGCTGAGGCCGAGGAGGGACTTGAGGACGGGGACGGGGAGACAGATTCTGAGGAAGAAGAGGCCGAGGTGCTCGAGCAGCCCGGCAACGATGAGCCCGGCGCCCAAGAAGCAAGCCAAGCTATTAACCTTGATGCTGATGCTGCCGAGGATGCGTTCACCAATCTTTCCCCCTTAGTTTAGGTTGTTTTTACCTTGTTTTTGTATTTTTGCTATCAACTCTTTTGATGTAACCGGGCTCTGTCCCCTCCGTTTTGTAATGAATTTCTTATCAATGAAAATTCAAATTTTTGTAAGTGTATGCACGGTTGTAATCAGTTCTGTCTTCAGCAAAACATCTCAGTATAACTCATCGAACCGAAATACATAACACGGTCTAAGCACTTCAACAGAACAAGACAAATTCATGAACCGAAGTAGCCACTTCGGCTGTAACTAAGTTGAACAAATCAACACTTCCAACCGGAGTAGATCATCTCGGTTGGGAATCCAAAGTTGGACAAGACACCAACTCTTCCAACCGGAGTACACCATCTCGGTTGGGAATCCTAAGTTGGACAAAACACCAACTCTTCCAACCGGAATACACCATCTCGGTTGGGAATCCTAAGTTGGACAAAACACCAACTCTTCCAACCGGAATACACCATCTCGGTTGGGAATCCAAAGTTGGACAAAACACCAACTCTTCCAACCGGAGTACACCATCTCGGTTGGGAGTCCTAAGTTGGACAAGACACCAACTCTTCCAACCGGAGTACATCATCTCGGTTGGGAATCCTAAGTTGGACAAAACACCAACTCTTCCAACCGGAGTACACCATCTCGGTTGGGAGTCCTAAGTTGGACAAGACACCAACTCTTCCAACCGGAGTACATCATCTCGGTTGGGAATCCTAAGTTGTACAAAACACCAACTCTTCCAACCGGAGTACACCATCTCGGTTCGTAACATTAAAACAATAATCCAAGTGCTAATGCAAAATGACTTCTATAATTTGACAAAAAGAATTACATTCTGCTTTGCAAGCCAAAAAATTGCTTTACAAAAAGAGGAAAGTAAAAAGCTTAAAAATAATACAATTTCAAGTTGGCCGCATTCCATGGCCGGGGTATGGCTCTTCCCTCTAGATCCTCCAAGTGGTAAGCCCCCTTGCCAGCCAGACCAGTGATCTTGTAGGGTCCTTCCCAATTTGCCCCTAGTTTGCCTTCTCCTGGCACCAGGGTGTTGCCCATAATCTTCCTCAAAACCCAATCCCCAACTTTGAACGGTCTGGGGTGCACTGTCTTGTTATACTTCTTGGAGAGCTCTTGTTGGTAGGCGGCCACATGGATGAGGGCTTTCTCCCGGCGCTCTTCCGCTAGGTCCAACTCCAAGGCAATAGCCTCGGCATTTAGTTCGGGCTCAAAACTCTCAGTTCTGAGGGTGGGCATTTCAACTTCCAAGGGTATGACCGCCTCCATGCCATAAGTCAAAGCAAATGGAGTTTCCCCGGTCGAACGTCGCGGGGTTGTTCGGTATGCCCAAAGGACGCTCGGTAATTCTTCAGCCCACTTGCCCTTAGCCTTTTCCAACCGTTTCTTCAACCCATCCAGTATAGTCTTGTTTGATGCTTCGGCTTGACCATTGGACTGCGGGTAGGCCGGGGTGGAGTTGTAGAATTCTATCTTCAGATCTTCACAAAATCCTCTGAATAGGCGACCGTCAAACTGGGTGCCGTTGTCAGAGATCAAAATCTTGGGGACACCAAACCGTGTGACAACGTTCTGCCAGACAAATCGCTTCACGTCTTTCTCTTTGATGGTTGCCAAGGGCTCAGCTTCAACCCACTTTGTGAAGTAATCTGTGGCCGCGATGAAGAATTTCCGGTTGCCCGGTGCTGTTGGCAATGGTCCCACTATATCTAGCCCCCACATGGCGAAAGGCCAAGGACTGGTGAGGGGAAGAAGTTCCCTGGCAGGCTGATGGATCTGATGGGCGAATTTCTGGCATTTCTCGCACCTGCGGACATATTTTTGTGCGTCGGCCTGCATGCACGGCCACCAGTACCCCTGCGAAATAGCTCGGTAGGCCAAGGACCTGCCCCCGATGTGGCTGCCGCAAATGCCTTCATGAATTTCAAACAAGAAGGCCTCCACACTGTTTGGGTGCACGCACTTGAGATACGGACCGGTGAAGGACTTCTTATACAACGCGCCTGATGGAGAGAGCCAAAACCGCTCTGACTTCACCCGGATTTTATGTGCTTCTTTCTTGTCCGCTGGAAGAGTCCGGTCTCTGAGGAACAAGATCAAGGGGTCCATCCATGAAGGACCTAGCTCGGCGCAGAGTACATCCGTCTGCCCGGCGTTTTCAATGCTTGGCCGCGGAAGAAAGTCAATCAACAGGGGGTTTGGAGACGTACCATCTACTATGGAAGCGAGGCCGGCAAGTTCATCAGCCCGGCTGTTTTCTTCCCGGCCAATCCGTTGGACTCTGATTGCCTCAAACTGCTTGATATGGTCCCTGACCAGAGCTTGGTACTTCGCCATCCTGTCGTCCTTCGCTTCATAAATCCCTGAAACTTGGTTAACTACAAGCTGGGAATCACTATATACCAGAAGCTCGGCAGCCTTCATTTGAATGGCGCTCTTGAGCCCAGCAAGAAGCGCCTCGTACTCAGCCTCGTTATTAGACGCCGGGAAGCCGAGTGTGATAGAATGCTCAATGGTTAGGCCGTCCGGGGATATAAGAACAATACCTAGGCCGGCACCATGACGGTTGGACGCTCCATCAACAAAAAGCTTCCACATGTCCCCTACAAAAAGCTTCCAGCAGTCAGATGGGTCCTGAGAGTTGCGAAGGGCAATGGGATCACAACTGCTCGGCTGTGCGGTGCCAAGTTTGGTGTTGACCGGTTCAAATTCAGTGCCCCTTGGTGATTCGACACCGGACTCAGCAAGTTGGTCCGTAATGCTCAAGTCCGTAGGCGAATCACCAGGTTGCGGTGTGAAGTCGGCCGCAGGTTCTGAGCTGTCTGGAACCATTCCTCCCCCCCTTGATGATTCGACACCGGACTCAGCAAGTTGGTTCAGAATGCCCAAGTCCGTAGGCGAATCATCAAGTTCTGAGCTGTGTGGAACCATTCCTTCCCCCCTTGGTGATGCGGTACCGGACAGAGTGGATGGGTTGGTGATACACAACTCCGTCATCGCAGCACCGGGAGGTATTACCGTGCAAACTGAGGGAACTTCGATAGTGCGTGCTAACTCCGCGGCACGACCTTCTGCAGCTGGTTGTTCCTCGGTTGGCATTGTATGCGTCTCATCATCTGCCTCGGCAATGTCGACCGGGCATACCGGATGAGTGCCAGGTGAGAACTCGGCAACAAAATCGGCAAGGGTTTGGGCTTTGATTGCGGTGCGCGGCTGGAACTTCACATCGAACTGTCCCAATTCGACCGCCCATTTTAAAATTCGGCCTGAAAAGTCTGCGCGCTCAAACAAGGCCTTGAGGGGAAACTCGGTCAGTACGACGATGGTATGGGCGTGAAAATAATGTGCCAATTTCCTCGAAGCCATCATCAGTGCCAACGCGAGCTTTTCCAGTGGCAAGTACCTCGTCTCAGCCGGCAGCAAGGTCTTACTTACGTAAAAAATTGGGAGGTGCTTGATTCCTTCAGCCCGGACTAACACCGCACTTACTGCGTGCTGGGAGACGGCAAGGTAAAGGTAGAGTTCCTCACCGTGCTCTGGTGTAACCAAGATCGGCGGAGAAGACAAATAATCTTTGAGCTCGGCCAAAGCTCGGTCACAATCGTCATCCCATGAGAACTTTGACTTCAATGCTTGAAAGAAAGGGCGGCAGCGATCTGATGACCGGGTTATAAATCGATTAAGCGCGGCGGCCATCCCGGCCAGATGCTGCACGTCTTTAGCCGAGCTGGGTTGTTTCAATTCTTGCACGGCTCTGACCTGAGTAGGGTCTGCTTCGATGCCTCGGTTCGTGACTAAGAATCCCAAAAATTTCCCGGATCCCACGCCAAAGGCACACTTCGAGGCGTTCAAGCGCAGCTTGTGCTTCTTTAGAATGGCGAACATCTCGGCTAAGTCGGACAAATGGTGTGCCTCATGTCGGCTCTTTACCACCATATCATCGATGTAAGCCTCCATTGTCCGGCCGAGCAAAGGAGCGAACATTTTGGTCACCATCCTCTGAAAGGTTGCCCCGGCGTTTTTCAAACCAAAGCGCATAACTCGATAGCAGAAGAGTCCCCTTGGAGTCGTGAAAGAGGTGATCTCTTGTTCAGGCCCATGCATGGCAATCTGGTGATAGCCGCGGTACGCATCCAAGAAACTGAGCCGATTGTGTCCAGCCGTCAAATCCACTAGCTGGTCAATGCGCGGCAAAGGGAAGCTGTCTTTCGGACAAGCTCGGTTGACTGTCTTGTAATCGACACAAACTCGCCACTTTCTATTTTTCTTGGGCACCACTACCGTGTTGGAAATCCACCGAGGGTAGTGCACTTCCTGTATTGCTCGTGCCTCAAGCAAGTTCTTTACCTCCTCTGCTACTACCTCGGCGTGATGCAGCGCCGATCTCCTTGTTCGCTGGATGACTGGCTTTGCTCCAGGGAAGACATTGAGGTGATGGCAGATAAAGCTTGGGTCAAGGCCAGGCATGTCGTAGGGCGACCATGCAAAGACTTCGATGTTCGCCATCAAAAACTCAATCATCTCGGTTCTTTCCATGGCCGAAAGACTTGAACCGAGCAAGAAGAATCTGTCCGGCTGCTCGGCATCAATCCGCACCTCAACCAATTCTTCAACAGCCTTGTCTTCTGCTTTGGTGCCAACATCATCCAAGACACTCCGGTCCTCCGGTCCCTCGATCATTTGAACGAATCCTTTGGCTGCCCGGCTCCCGTTGACCACCACGAAGCACTGCTTGGACATGACCTGATCACCCCAAATCTCCTCGATTGCCCCCATAGTCGAAGGGAATCTCATCACCTGGTGGTAGGTCGATGCTACGGCTTGCATGGCGTGAAGCCATCCTCTTCCAAGGATAAGGTTGTACGTTGAAGGCACTTGTAGCACCCAAAACTCCACTTGCTTGACCACGGATCCCGCTTTGACCGGCAGGATAATCTTTCCCAATGGCCACTCCGGCTGCGAGTTAAATCCAACCAGTGGCGAAGTGGCCGGAGCCAAGTCTGTCTCACGGAGTTTGAGCTGTTTGAACGCATCATAATACATGATCTCGACCGAGCTTCCCTGATCGATCAAGATCCGTCTAACATCAAATTCTTTGACGCGTAATGTTACTACAAGAGCATCGTTGTGCGGCGTCTGAATACGCTCTAAATCCTTTGAGGTGAAATTAATCACATCTTTCTCCTCTGTCTTCCCCCTTTTGATGGCAGGCTGTACTGACAAAACCTCCCTCATATGCTCTGCCTTCTTGATCATGCCCCGGAGTTCGCAAACGCGCTCCGGTTCCACGATGCCGTGGATGACATTAATAACTCCTTGTGGTGGTGCATCTCGGTCATCCTATCTCCTGGGATCGACCGGAGCCTGATTTGGTTTCACGCCGCCATCAATGTAAAGGTCCAGATGCCCGGCCGCAACCAATTCTTCCAAATGTTGTCGCAAAGGCAAACAATCCTCAGTCCGGTGGCCCCTCTCCCGGTGAAACGTACAACGATACCGCGGATTGTACCCCTTTTGTCCATCGCCCAACTTAGCAGGAAACCGGACATACTCCTCGTCTTGGATTTCGCTAAGTATGCGATAGATTGGAATCTTGAAGACCGTGGTTATGCCAGTCCTTGCCTTCATTCTCCTGTTTGCGTCCTCAACGTCATCACGGGGGTAGTCATCCCGGTCATTCCGACGTTCTCTACCCCGGTTTTTACGATTTGAACCTCGGTCTGATTCCTCTGCTCGGTCATTTGAGCGGCTGGACTCTTGCCCAACTGCGTGCACTTTGCCAGCTGTCTTCTTGTCTGTTCCGACCGGAGTGGCCTTCACGGTGGAAGCTGACGCATCATCCTCTACTCGGATGTGCTCATTGATGCGCTGCATGAGCTGGCCCATGGAGGTCGGTTGGTGCATGGTAAGCGAGTCCCGCAGTCTATGTCCGACCGGGAGACCACGCTTATATTGCGTGATGGCAAGGTTGACCGGGCAATCCAGGATCTCGTTGAAGGTCTCCCAATACCTTGAATTGTATGCCTTCAGTGTGTCGCACGGTTCCATCTTGACACTCAGCAAGTGATCGACTTCCTTTGGCGTTTTTGTGTTAGTTTTGAAGCGCGTAACAAACGCTTCGGCCAACTGATGCCACCGTTGTATGCTCCCTTCCGGCAACCTCTCAAACCACTTTAAGCCCAGCTCACCTAAACTGGACGGGAAGATTAGGCACATAAGTCCGTCATTACGCCGATGTCCGGCCATAACCTGTCGGAAGTGGCTCACATGCATGTACGGATCGGTTTTTCCGTCGTAAAGTGTGAACTTAAGCTGATGGAAGCCTGCTGGAAGCGGCGTTGTTTCTATTTCCAGGGAAAAAGGAGTGGCATTCAACCTTGCCAAGTCTGTATCTTCGAATATTGGCATTGCCTGGCGGGGTGGAGGCATTCCGACCTCCTCGCTGGCATGAACCCCGTAGGAGAGCCGCTGGAAAGCTGGGATTCTCTGAGCTTCGCGCCGGCGAGCCCGCTCCCTTAACACTGCCCGTAGGTCCTCTGACTGAGCAGAATAAGAGTACCTCGATGTCGTCGCCGGACGTGAGGGTTTGTAGGTACTGTCTTGCGCGCTAGACTTTTCTGCATGCACGTCGGAATCACCAACCTGGTAACTCCTGGTGATGGAAATGGACTGAGTACGTCGCTGACTCTGATCGCCTGACCGGCGGGACGGAGTGCGCTCACTGTGGTCTCCCACTCCAGCTACACCTTTCCCTTTGACATGCCGCTTAAGATCCTCCATCTCCGCCGCCATCCGCCTGATAACAGCGTCTTGGTCCTTTAACTTGCTCTCCAGTCGCCTGGCGTGTGAGTCTCTCCGTCGGTGACCGTCTGGACTCCGTGAACGCCCATGACTCCTTCCGCGCTTATCCCGCGCGTCTCCTGACTGTCCTCCAGTGGGCGTCCCCAAGTCAGCCATTGGATGGACGGCAGGAGGTCCCTCTCTCCTTCGGGTATACTCCGGGGTGGCTCCATCGATGGCGGACAACGGGAACTCGTCGTTGTTCGCCATGGACGGCGATCAGATGAACCTGGAAGACAAGGTTTTGTCTGAAAACTTCCCACAGACGGCGCCAATTGTACGGGGAGCAAATATTCCGGCGTGCCCGTATTCCTTTCTTCCGAGCTCCGTCGATGTCCGATCACCTGCGAGCAAGTAATGGTGAGCTACCCGGCGGTGTGTGGCCGGAAAAACCCTCCGACGGTCAAGTTAGCACACACCTTAGAGGGAATAGAGAGAAGGGAGAGAGTGTTTGAGTGTAAGAAATCCTTACAGATGTGTTCGTGTATCGCGTATGGGGGGCGCAGACATGCTTATATACCTTCTGAGCCCCATATCCACTCCCTGTCATCTCCTGACACGTGGCTCTGCTATCCCATCTGTCAGCATAAACCATGCCGTTCATCACCTGCTCTCAACTGCCTGTCAGCATAGCTGGAGCTCGGCAGCCGAGCTGCCCTACCTCGGTCATACCATGCTTCATACCTTAAGCGCCTAACCGGATAACTAAATGAAGGACCGGGCTAGGCGGCATCTCGGCAAAGCTTAGCCCGGGCTCCTCCTTTGGTCGGCCTTCTCGCCGGTCAGTCAACTACCTCGGCTGACCGCGCCTTTCCGAGCGCCGGTCTCTCGGTCTGTCTGGTCTCGACAATCCTCGGACCGAGCATCCTGGTCTGACCGGTCACTTCCTGGCCGAGCAGCTTCTGCACGGTCCGGGGCAGCACACAGTCCAAACTCTGCCCGGCCCAAGTTCTGGTAGCCCATCTCCGGGTGAACAGTCGATCATCTCGGCCCAATGCTCTGCTGGGCCCTCAACTTGCTCGGTCTATACCTCGGCCCAACACCGGAGCATAAATCACCCTCTCAAATACCAATTTATGTGGGCACCAAAATGATCTTACTAGAGTTATATGTATATATATTTTTAATTTGAGAATATATGTCAGTGTTGGTACAACTTTTATTCATAATTTATGATGCAAAAATAGGATTAAAAAACAAATATTTAAAAAATAAAGTTTTTAACTTTTATTTTCTTATTATCTATTGTTAACTTGCAATTAAAAATCTTCTTTTAATATTCATTTCTTTTGATTAGTTGGGTTTAGTTTTTCAGTAATATTTTGGTGGGGCTTATGTGCTCAAAGCTTCTTTGTATTCAAATCTCTTATACTTTGTCCTAGTATACTTTTATGATCATCTATTAAGATTGGAAAATATTATGATCCACTCCTTTTAAAGGATGTGTACCATATGCATTTTATGACTAAAAAGAATAATTATATAATTTCAATTTTTTGAGTTATAACTAAAAAAAGAAAAAAAAAATCATAACTAAACATAACTTAAGGTATAATTAGAGAAATTCATAACTCATAACTAAAATAATGTCAAAACTAAAGAAGAAAATAATATAACTAAGGATGCATGTGACACACCACTTTTAAAAAGATATATATTACAAGGGTCATGCTTAAGTGTGCAACCCCCTTAAGGTTGCACACCATATGCAACCCAATTGTTAGCCGTTAGATTACAATAATTGATCAAGACCATTGAATTGTTTAATCCTGAAAAAGTTGAAACCGGGGCAACCGGTTAATGCTTGTATTTGCATGATTGCATCCCACTCACTCTCTGTATTTCGTCTCTATCTCTCTCTGTTCTCCTCTCTGTGTAAGGTTGAGTCAGTGTAACCGTTGATTTCCATTACAGGGAGAAGCCCCTGTTGGGTTCGTTCCATTGACGAAGCTCTGTAGGGAACAGTATAACGGGCGATTTCCAACAACAACGTAACTAGAAGGCTGTGTTGGTTCCATTGCTGAAGTGAAGCCCTTCTCTCGAACTAGATATGAGGTATGGAGCTGTGTCCCTCTCTCTGTCTCCCTCTCTGTCTCTCTGGCCCGTTCACTTCAGCTATTTTCCCTCAACTAAACCCCCATCCTAACTTCAACCGCTCTACGCTTCGCTCCAACGGAAACCCCTCCATTGGCAGCTAACCTTTCTCTTTCTGTTTCTCAAGCGAGTGTTTGTGTTTGCACAAACAGGTAACCCGTGTGAAAATGTCATGTTTGTGTTTGTGTTAACAATTTTCGGTCATCAAGTAATTGTTGGTAGTAATGTCATGTGCAGTATGGCCCCAGCGGAAGTTAAAAGGGAAGGTGATGGTTATGACATTCCAAATGAAGCAGATGACATCCGTTTGATGAATGAAAGTCGGGCAGAACCTGATCATGGTTGCGAAGCTGGTCCGAGCAATGAAGAAGCAACCAACATGAACGTTGAAGATGGCGGAGCCGATGTGAAAAAAGAAATGGTTGACGATGCTCATCGCAATGACATGGTTGGTGATGTTGAACGTGCTATTCTGGAACAGAAATTTGATTCGGTCGAAGATGGAGAAGATTTCTACAATGCGTATGCTAAAGCCAAGGGATTTAGTATACGAAAATCCAGATTTAACACAAATAAAGAGGGAAAGGTCGTTAGTAGGCTGTGGTTGTGTTCAAGGGAAGGTCAGAGATTACCAAAATACTTGGACCGTGTTGCTGAGAAGAGTAGAGCTCCCAAGGCACTAACAAGAGTAGGTTGCAAAGCCCAATTTCGCATACGGTACGATGCGGATGCTGGTGAAGGGGGAAAGTATGTTGTGACTCACTTCGTCGCAGACCACAACCATGAATTGGCGGAACAACACTGTGTGATGTATCTGAGGTCACATCGCAGTTTAAACAGCGGTGACAAAGCTCAAGCAATGGCTATGCGCAATGTCGGTGTGAAGACTAGCCAAATCATGGACTATATGGTAAATCAGTCCGGGTCTTATGAGAATGTTGGTTTCATCCGCACGGATCTGCACAACCATATTCAAGCCGAACGTAGAGCAGAAGTTGAGGATGGTGATGCGCAGGGTGCGTTGGTTTACCTATGCGCAAAACTTGATGTTGATGCACGTTTTTTTTACAAGTATGATGTGTGTAACGATAACAAGTTACAAAATCTGTTCTGGGCAGATTCGAAATCGCGGGCCGACTACGCAAAGTTTGGTGATGTGTTGATATTTGACTCAACTTACAGAACCAATGCATACAAGAAACCGTTTGTCATGTTGGCTGGTGTGACTAGCCACTTTAGGACCACGATATTTGCATGTGTTTTGCTAGCTAATGAGACAATTGAGACATACACATGGGTTTTGGAAACATTTATGGAGGCGATGGGCAATAAAGCACTTGTGTCCGTACTGACAGATGGGGATAAGTCGATGCGAGAGGCAATCAGAAGAGTATTTCCAGATGCAAGACATCGATTATGTAATTGGCATCTTGGGAAAAATGCTGTTTCAAATGTTCACATAAGTGGCTTTGCACATGCTTTCAAGCAGTGCATGGACATGGAAACGGATGAGACAAAGTTTGAGCATGGCTGGACGACAATGGTCGAAGAATTTGGACTTCAAACCAACAGTTGGGTGTTGGAGACATATGAGAAGCGTCATATGTGGGCTGAGGCATATATGCGTGGACATTTCTTTGCTGGGATGAAGAGCACTCAGCGCTCGGAGTGTATGAATGCTTATTTCAATCCCTTCCTCCAACACAAATTGAAGCTATATGAATTTGTTAGGCACTATGATCGGGCTCTTGCAAGGATAAGGTATAACGAGGCTGGAGATGATGCTGAAACAAATAACACTTTTCCGGTATTGATTACTCCATTGCGAGATATAGAGAGACATGGAGCTGAGCTATTCACCCGAAATATATTTAGAATGTTCCGTGATGAAATCTTAGAAGAGGGGAAGTTGAATGTGAAGGATGTGTTCCCTTTGCCGGATGGTCAGAAATGCTACTATATTCATAAGTACAGAGTGAAGGACAGATCATGGATAGTAACACACAGTCCAATGGATGCTGCAATGAGATGTTCTTGCATGAAGTTTGAGTCGTTGGGGCTACCTTGCTGCCACATGATATGTGTTATGAAAGCTGAAAATTTAACGCAAATTCCCCCAACTTGTGTGCTGCATAGATGGACAAGGGCTGCAAGCAAGGATGGCCAGCAATGGCCTCAACCCTCAATTGATAGCACTACAACACAGACGGCCCGGTATGGGATATTGTGTTCTTCCTACAACGAAATGTGTTTCTATGCCTCGCAATCAACGGAAGGTTTCAAGGATGCTAGGGATGCATGTCTTCCAATGACGACCCGGATGAAGGAGTTATATGAGAGGAATTTGAACGGTGGGAATGGAGACAAAGGGAAACATTCATTCTGTCGACAATTTGGAGTAGAAGATCCTGATGTTGTGAAGACAAAAGGGAACCCAGGACGGGCCTCGTCCAACTGTCGAAGACCAAGAAAATGTGGGAATTGCAAATGCATTGGGCACACAAAGCGAACGTGTCCTAAGGTTCGGTTTAGCCGAACAGTGGGTAATAACTCAGATGCAGATACACCCCACATAACTGACCGTGAGTACAATGCGGAGTCATTGCCCGTTCGCTGCAAAACTGGGTTGGTGGATCCAAGTACACCGCACATTAAGCAACGGCGACTATTTTTTGATGTTTCTCCTGATTCCAAGCAGCCTGTGGGCCAATACGGTAGTGTTGAAGCAGCAGTGTGGAAAAATGATTCGAACACAATTGATGAGGTGAATCAGGTAATTGTATAATTTGTATGATTTACTTATTCCCTTAGCTATTGAAAACACATGGAAATAATGTATGTAGTTTTCATTTTGCACGGATTGTTGTACGTAACGTGTAAATAATTGGTTATGTACAATGCCAGGAAATGGCACAACGTTACTTATGTACAAGGCCACGAGTTGTAAATTTCCCATATTGTTTAGAGTGATGTTGTCATTTGTGTTTGCAGTGACTTGTCATTTTCAAAACTAACTGAAGGTGAGGTGAGATATATATGGGTTGTCTGTGTGTTGTTTTGGGTGGGAAATTGGCTTATGTCTGTATTCCAAGATTCCTATTGCGGGTTGCTTGTTTCTGTTCCATATTTGGTTGGATCTAACTGAAGGGTTTTTTTGCGGTGTGGTTTATCAACTAACGATGTGTTTCGCTTCGTATTGATTTGTTATGACTTGTGTCTGTAAATTAGTATTATATTTCGAGTAAAATACGAATTTTGTCCAAGTGGGTTTGCAAAATTACATACCAGCACATGCATTTTGTATATAATCCAAGTGGCAGTTAATTTTGGGTGTTACTTGGAGAAAGTAACCCAACGAACTCGTTACTTTATCTCCATGCCGATCGGTATATGAATTACGAGTTACGAACAGGAGTTGTGAAATTATTTAATGTTTACTATGGGTTTATTGTTAGTAAAATTATGGTGGGCCTATATGGACAGCAACGAAGCAGTAATTTAAAGTTGACAAGTTCAAGAAGAAAATCAAGCAATTGTGGTATTGGTTCAAATGCCTGAAATGGATGAAGACTTCTTTCGATGAAGTGATGGTAACAAAGTAGAAAGTAACAAAGTAGAAAGTAGAAAGTAGAAAGTAAGTTGTTGTGTTGTTGTGTTGTTTGTAACAAAGTAGAAAGTAGAAGGGAAAAAACTACACAGAAGTTACAATGTAGAAAGTAAGTTGCCACCTGTCGAAGTGCATATAATTGAAGTTACCACCTGTGCCCAGGTCCTTTTAGCCTTTCCTCGACAGATACAGACTCCCAATTCGTTCATGTTTCCTGTTGGAGGGTGGCCACTAAATCCATAAGCACTGCCAGTAACTGCTCCAGCGTGTAAGTCAGGTGGCATGCAAGATTCAATGTTAGTTGAATGGAGCAGCTGTTGGGAGGATGTGGGAAAAATAGGTGCAAAGAGGAATTTTTAATCTAATATCCAATCAGAATGTAGGTGAAAATATGAGTGAACTTTTTTTTTAAAAAAAGTAGTTCCCATTTTTTGGATTATAAACCCGAGATGTATATTTTGTTTTTGATATAAACAAGTTGTGTATTTTCGTTACGTAAAATGTAGGACAACAATTGTGTTTAAGTCATTACAATACAGAAAAAGGTTATTTCAAACGTATTTTCAAGTTTACCGACATTGAATATATTTTGATTAAATTACAGGGAAAATTCAATATTTGGCAGAGTTTGATGATTCATAGTCAGGGGCAGTAACTGTGAGTGGCCAAGTGTTGCGGTTCATTAACCCAGTTTGCAAGGACTGTGGTTGTGTTTAGTGGACAATATTCTGTCGATTTTTGTCTCATAATGATGAGGGACATGCCCCACAATGATGAAAAGGAAGGTCGACAGGGAAGAGTCAATATTTGGCAGAGTGGACTTGAAGATTCGAAGTCGGGGCAGTTACAGTGGCAGTTATGGTGTAGACGTGTAGGATCATGCAATGATGGGCCACAAAAACAGTATACGGATATCAATACTAAACCTCCACTTCTATCTGTCGAGCTCCCTTTTCTTGTGTTTATTTCATGGCCACCAACTGTTTTAAACTTCTGTCGACAGAGCAAGGCTCCTGCTTTGTCTCATGCTTCCTCCTGAAAGTGTGCCCGCTAACTCCGTGACTGGTGGTAAAAACTTCCCCTATCACTTCTAGGTGACCCACATGCAGAGAGCCCACTTTCAGGTCGTGGACATTCCTTCAGACTTGGCCACATGCCCTCGATTAAGTGGACCATCTGTCGACAGAGACTGGCAAAACTTGGTGCAAACAATGGCCCCCATGTTCAAGTTAAATATTGCGGAAGTGATTGAGACCCCCCCAATCACCACCACCCCCCCCCCCCCCACACACACACACGTGGGGGCTGCTGTTTGGAGAAGGAAAAAAAATAAGAAATTGAAAAAAAAAAAAAAAAGTGGCCAATCAGATAGAGAGGGGGTCATGGGGGTCCAAGTCATATGATATTTAACTTCAACGAGGGGGCCATTGTTTGGGCCCAAAACAAGCATAAAGTACAGCCCAATATAAGAGCATTTAAATATACTGGCCCCATCATAAGCTATAAAAGACCCACCCTTTCAACTTCAAACCACTTCATTTCCCTCTGATTCGAACTCCCCAGACTGTACTCCTTCTTCTCAACCATTGCCGTTCAAAACCAGAGCACCACAAAACCCTAAGCCATGGCACCGAAAAAATCTCAACCATCTCCATCTGAGGAGAACAATGAAGACCTACTCCGCTTCCCGGACCCTATCAGAGCACTTATCGCTCCTCTAAAATTTGCTGCAACCCTATTGCCCAGCCCAAGCTCTGTCGCTAAGGCTACTCTAGGCCCTACCTTCGCGTCTTACTTCCCAGACGAGCTAGCTCCATACTATCCCCTTGGTAATGGTGAGAACCTTCTTCTCAACCAAGCTGGACTCAAGTGGACTAACTGGAATGTCAGCAAAAACCCACTCAGAGGGTGGAGGTCACCAGACTCTGATTGGCGAAGCTGGGCCAGGAGAATTGAAGGTCACGACGCCGAAGTATGGAAGCACCAGGGCATTGCTGAAGCAATTAGACTGTCGACTAAAATTTATGACGTGGAGAAAGGGCTGATTGCTGCTGCTGCATGCTTTTGGTCGCAGTCTAGTAACTCCCTACTCCTCAATTTTGGTATGATTTCCCCTACCATCTTAGATGTAGCTCACTTGACTGGTCTGCCAATCTTGGGCAATCCAATTCATGCTCTCCTTGAGCCTCCAAAAGTGACATTTACTTTAAACACTGACATGTGCTATACAGATTTTGCCAAAAAATACCAAGGCAAGCGTGGTTCCCCTGTCGATGACAAAGAAAGAACTGCTTTTTACTTACTTTGGCTTTGTGAGTTTCTTTTTTGTGTCCCTGGGTACAAGATCACGAAAGAATACCTCCCCCTTGCCTTGTGTATGCAAGACGGCCAACTTATGGCTTTAGCCCCTTATCTTCTTGCCACCCTTTACAAGGCCCTATTTTCCTTTGTCGACAAGAAGATTTCTGGCAACTGTGGTGGCCCCTTCTGGCTCTTCCAGGCCTGGTTGTATGCCTATTTCCCTGAGGCACGACCCCCACCACCTAACACCTTGAAACCTGTTTGCCACTCCTATGCTGAGCAACTGCTCACTTATAACAGCCATTCAAAACTCACTTTCACAAATCATCTTACCATGTTTTACAACCTTCCTTCCCAGAGACCTTTCAACCTGTACATGCCATTTCAAAACTTTGAATTCTCCTCCAGTAGACTTCGCTTCCTCTTCACAGACCCTTCTGATTTACACAATGAGCAAGTCCAAGAACAAAATGAGAGTTGGAGACACATTCTCACCTGTAGACATGTCTTGGTTGGCTGTTCCATATCCTCCACCAAGCTATCCAGCTGCAGTTTTGAGACATACTGTCCCAATCAATGGTCCAGGCAATTTGGTCTTTCCCAGGCTATCCCTTATCCTTATTTCCACCCAACCATCCATGAGGAGATTGGGTCCAGAATCCACTTGAAAGATCCTACACAAGCTGAATCCATTCTGACAGAGAACACCAAACTTTTCCAAGATTTTGGCCCCTTCTTCTTCAAACCTGCTTCGGACTGCTCGGCTGCTTTTGACCATTGGTGGGGACTTATGACTGCCATTATTTTCTGCAAGCCACTTGAAAGCTGCCTTAACGATACTTGTATTCATATTCAGGGCCGCATATCCTCGCCTTCCAAGCTTAAGGCTACAGGTATCCTTCCTTCATATACTTCATATCCCTGACTGTGTCATGCAATTTGTTTTGTTTTTTTCTCTACAACACTAACTTGTTTAACCCTTGACAGCCAAAATTGTGCCCGCTGCTGAACCATTGGTCAGGGACCAACGTAAAGGCAAGGATCCAATGGATGCAACTACTCAGACAAACACCCCCTCAGTTCCGAAATTAATGGCAGACTCTTTCGCAGCCGCGCAGACACAAGCACAGAGAGGAGCTACCACCCGTACCCCTGCTGAGACAGAGGTCACGGCGAAGAAGAGAGAAGAGCCTTCCACTGCTCCTGCTCTAAGCACAGACCTAAGTGAGTGGGATATCCCTCTCAGCCAAATGGTTGGCGAAACAACATCAAATCCTTCAGGGCAGCTCTACCAAGTAAGCCTTCACTTTACATATTTACAGCATCTGAATTTGCATTCACGCCCGACTGATCACTTACTTTTGTGCAGAGAAAAAGAAGGAGATTACTCCTTGCTGCTGCTGATGATGACGATGCTTCCACTTCTCCTCAACACATTCATCAAATTCCCAGTCCAATCAGTAATGTACCCACAGAACCCACTGTACAACCAACTCCACCACCACCTGAAGCATCGCAACAAACTCCCTTACAACCTGCTTCACAGTCTTTGCCACAGCAATCCACACAGTCTGCATCACAACATCCTTCCACTTCTCCTCAACACATTGTCCCTTCTGTCTCTAGCCCTCAACCATCACCATCCAACCCCTCCAATTCCCAAACGTCAAACAAAGAATCTCAGAGGATTGAATTTGACATTTCAATCAACAGCCAATCCTCTCCAACAGATGACAACACAAAATCCCCTCAACCAGAAGTTCACCACAACCAAGGTAAATAGAAATACAAATGTTACTGTTCGTTTGGGAAAAAAAAACTTCTCTTTAAGTAACTGGTATTGTTCTCCAATTTACAGGGATGGACATAATACAGGACTCATCTCCACGACCAATGGGCGAGACAGAACTTGAAGGTCCTCATGACTTTCCCCTGCTAGCAGAACCAGAGAAACACCCTCAAGGCGCTGATGCTGCCATCTCATCAGTACCAGAAACAACTCGTCCTCATGCGACAACCACAGCTGAACAAGGCCAACCGTCTGCGTGCACGTTATCAGGACAGGTACTACCATTTCCAACCTCATCCTATTTACTCTTTATTACTTGCAAGCATATATTCTCACCAAACTATTAATGTTCACAGGCCGTCGGTCCATGCCAGGATATTTGGGCCGAAGTTTCTATTCTTCAACAAGATCTAGACGAAATATCCCCATTGCCTCAAAGGCTACATCTGTTTGATGCTGAAACTCAACAAACCTTAACCACCTTCATCAACCTCATTAACACCCCAGTTGAAGAAATCATTCTCCACAAACCTGATGAAACCTTGGCCTGTCTTTCTGCTGTTGTAAACCTCTCCCCTAATCCTTTCAACCCCATTCAACTAAAGCAATTGGCCAAGATCATCACAGAATGGCCAACCCTTTCAGAGATGGTTCAGACTTGCTCGAAGGATATTCAAACCAATAAGGATTTCCTAAACGAAGCCCACACCATATCTACTTCACTCAAACTCAGCCAGCAGACCTCTGCAGCCATTCTTCAGCAACACTCAGCACTTGAACTTGAGGAAGCCAAACTCATGGCAGAACTTGCCTCTGTCCGGCAAAGAAAGGCTCATCTGCAGCAGCAACACGACCAGCTTAATCAAGAAGCAAGGATGATGCTCTCCCAAATTAGACATCGTTCTGCATCCATTCAGACAACTAAAGCTGAGTTGGACCAAGCCCAAGCCATGCTGGCAGATGCTCAATCAGAGTGGGGTGTTCTAGGCGTTCTGTTCCCCAAATCCTAGGCTAGTTTATATATGTATTCTTTTGTATTGCACACCTAGGAATGATTTGGAAAGGTAGGAATGATTGCCTTTTTAATGATAAGATTGTTGATGGGCCTGAATTGGCTGAGATGGTGAAAGTGAGGGTTGCACTTTGCTGTAAGCAAAGTTATAGAGGCCTACAGTATTCAGTGGACGACATATATTGTATTCTGGATAGTATCAAAGTCTCATTTAGGGGGTGGTGTTTGGTGTTTTTTGAAACTGGGGTGCAGGAGTTTGGTCAAGCTGTGGTATGCAGGATTTTGGTCAGTCTGTGGTATTACCATATCTTCTTGGTGGCTACTTTTGCTCTGCTGTGCTTCAATGTTGCTATGCTTTGCCTTATTTTTGGCTTGTTGCTCTGGCTTAGTTTATGGGGTCAAGCATGCTCATTTCTGGTTGCTGCTCTGCTGTGCTTCAAATCTGCTCTGCTATATATGTACTCTGCTGCTGCTATATGGGATCAACGAATAGGCTTCAGTCTGCTGCTGCATATTGGCCTTTTTGCAATTGTTTGAATGATGTTTTGGTGTGCTGTATTGGAAGTCTGCTGTTGGATTGGGGAAAGTTATTGGAGGTCTGCTGCGGGCCTTGTTGTAATTGTTGGTCTGCTGCTGTACTAATTTTTTTTTTTTGGAGGTTGAAGGATCAGGCTCAAGTCTCAATGGAGGTTGAAGGTTCAGGCTCAAGTCTCAATGGTGGCTGTATGGTCTGAAGTTTGTTCATGCTGCCTTGGAGTTTCATCTGGTTGCCCTATTATGTGGTTTTGTGAGGATGGGCTTGGAGTTACATTGTTATTGTTTTCCTTCTGTTTTTGTTTCTCTTCGTTGGTCTCCAACCTCCTCTTTGTTGATGTATCATTGACACCTTGTATGTGCTTTTCCATCAATACAGTTTTTTGTTTTGCTGAACAAAAAAAAAAATTGAATATCAATAATCTGTGTTTTTAATGGTCTGTTGTATGGTTGTTTTTATTTTTTGTGCAATTTTTCACCGTTTGTGCATTTTTATGAAGTAATCAATTCCCCTTCAAAGTGCATTATAGTCACCGCCATTTGTTTCTTCTATGGGCTTTTTTTTGCTTTGTTTTGGACAAAATCATGGCATTAAAAAAAATCGAACAAACATAATTCATGTGGTAAAAGCGAACAAACATTACTACTTTCAACTTGCATTGTTTGTTGGACAAATATCACATTGCACTGGACAAACATTAGTATAGTCATTTGGGCAAATATGACATTGCATTGTTTGTTCTGTACTGTACCCATAACATTGGAATTATGTGTATCACATTACGTACAGGCCACGATAAAACCAAACAAACATGACTACTTTCCCTCGTTTGTTCGAGTCCCAAACATTGGAATTATGTGTACAATCAATACGCGTGGGAAATTAGTATTATCACAGCTGCGACCTAAAAAGTTGTCACGACAAGCTGATGCAGTAATCCAGTTGTGGTTGGGCATCGAAATTACACTCGTACTGGCAGGCCATGATAAAATCGCTGCACTATTTGTTGTAATTGCAATCAATCACATGCACGAACGATACTCGCCCATCTTTGTATTGTTCACATCCATAACGAAGTCAAGCACCAACTTCCGGCGCACAGAAGGATGAAACTATGTACAGAAAGCGAATAACACAAATCAGGTACGGTTACAGCGGTAGGGAATAAACGGATTTATTTCGCAATTGGAAATTAAGCGGTACAATGTACCTTGTGTGGACCGCTGGGTATATCAGGCCGCTGCATGTACTTGATCACAAACATCCCACAGTCGAAAGTGCTACAAATGAAATGTAACATTCAGTCTCTCGTAAAATATAAGCAGGTTCGTTAAATGAGTGATTCAAGAGTGAAGTCAATGTGACGCAGGGTTTGTGGATTACTCGTCCAGCTGTTGTAATGGCCTTTGTTCTAACATGCGCACCTCAAAGGTACGCATGTCTACAGCATATTCATTTCCAAACTGTAGTTGCAGTAAGGCATGCATTGTTTGAACCTGTTGCAGAATGAGACGGTTAGTTTATGTGAAGGATGTGACAGTGTGGAAGTAGATTTGTGAAATTCAGCACGACATACCAACATTTTTGCTGTGTTCAGCTTGTTGGTGTCCAGTGTGGCGGATGCCAATGAGTCAAATAGGTACGCCACACGGTCTACCATATCTATTTTTAGGCACACCCAATGTACTCCTCGATAATTGAAAGGCATGTAAATCTACACATAAACATAAACACAAGCGAAGACATTGTTTAGAGGGCATGCGAACATGTACGCACTTTCATATTTACATTGACATTCAAGTAAATGGGATCGACATTCATATTACCGACGTCCATATTAAATCTACTCGCTTCAATGGGATGGACATTCATATTACCTTCTCACATGCATCAAGCACCCCAGTATATCTGTCATGTCCAAAATATGATTTGACCATATTTTCATGGTTCAGAGGTTGAGTTTTTTGATTTAGTATCAAAGTCTGCATGTTTAGTGTGTAAAGTTCAGTCAGCCAAAGTTTTCTGAAAATATGTCTTCTGCAATACACAACCGACCTAAAACACTTACTTACCGACAAATATACTGGAAAGAACCACGCAGTATGCCTACCGTCTTTGTGTACTTGCCGCTGTCCGTTAGTCAATTGAACCGCGACCAAGTTGATTGGCTGGAACATTGTAACAAACCAGGCAACTTGCGAAATAAGGTTTGCCATTTGTTTAAATGTAATACGAAATAACAATGTCCCTACATGGATATGTCCATCATGCAAATATAGTGGAAATAACATTGTCAGATGCCACGACTTACAGTGTCGGATAGCCATGCCCCTGGTTTCAGCGTGCGCATGTCACGTCGCGTAGCACATTCGCAAGGCATTTCATGCAGATTCATAGACACGACAATGTCCCTACATAAAACGTATACATCAATCAGTAAGAAGCAACCTACAGCCTAGTAAAACTTAAACGTATCTGGCTTAACTCTACAACATAAGATTAGTTTTTCCTGTTGTACAACTATGGCAGATATTCCTGATTCTACTAGGCTCCAATCCAATGAAGATTAGTTTTAAGTTTTTAAAAAACAAAATGAAAAGACAAAGTTTTAGATATTACAACTCATGACATGTCCAATAGTATTTGCTAAAATAATATGTGAAAATTGAAATGCTCATTTACAGGTCAGCAAGTTAAAAAAAAAGAAACACGTTTTTTACAAACTGGAGCCAACAATATCCCAAAATGATCAAAATGGAAAATGTAAGCAGAGTAGAAGAAAATAGGTAGGGAAAATTGCACTTCATTATAAGTTCTCAAAAAAATTTGCAAATCATTGGTAAACTTTATTAAGTTTCATAATTAAAATTATAAAGGTTTCCATGAATGTGTAAATATTTTTGTGAAAATATCAGTGGTTTGCAATTTTCCCAATAGGTACATGTGTGCAGGATAAGACCAAAAGAAGAAAACTTCAGACAGGAAATTTAGCCACTGATCTTTCCGTAGCCCACTGCATTAAATTCAAAGAGAATCCTACATACGACATGGATAAACCCATCATAAACCCATCATAAACCCATCAAAATCATAGAGAATGAAAAATTAAAGAACTGATACCTACAAGAATCAAATAAACATAGCACGACACATGAAAATTGTGGAATTCAAACTTATTTCACAAATACTACGGAACAGGTTAATTGCGAGTACTAAACTCATCCGTACCTTTCATTGTTTCTGTCGTCAAGTACAGAGTCAACAACTTCGTCTTGGGCCGCTGATAAAACCTCTCTGCTCTCCAGTGTTATCAAGTCCTTCTATCAATATAAACAATCAAGTAACATCAACTCCTCCTATTAATATAAACAATTAACTAACTCACCACTGTTCAGAAATGTGATTTGCAAAGTACATAACACATCCTTATGCATCTAAAATTGGTGAAGCGATGTCTAACCTCTGAACGGAACCGCTTGTCCAACCTGTGCAGTTTGGACAGGAGTTTGTCCGAAATCTGTAAGACAATTGTACAACATTTGTTACTGCAAACTTGCAGTAGAATGACAAATATTAAAATACAACACAAATAATGGTTCTATTATGATCAGTAATGCTGTCGGCATCAATTGGTAATGAAACATACGAAAGGTGAAGTGATGTGGCGACTTGGGAATTTTTCGGCAGTAAGTCGAGTACTTATTTTGCTATCGTTGCACGAATGCATATCCCCTACGTCTGTCGCTTCAACACCTCTTCCTCTTCCTCTTCCTCTTCCTCTTCCCTTTCGTGTGGCTGTTACAATTTGTCCCGCTCCCAATGTTTGGGCAACCTTACCAGCAGAAGGATGCACATTGTCTGCTTCTCCTCGCATTGGTGGCAAGGTTTGCAAATCATCAAACGAAGATAAACTCTGTTTTGCAACGTTCCTCATGGACAGAAACTGAACTGAAAGAGATTTGCTTTCTTCGCTTGCGTATGTTTCCTCCAACGCAAGGCGACGGTTGTTGTGCATGTCCCCAACTTCTTGGACGGTACGCAACTGTCCAACGTGCATATCAATTATCTCATTGGACAACATTCCATTCACATAATTGTCCTCCCAATCCACCCCCTGTAAATCTTGAACATTACCCTCATTTGGGCTACCATAATAATTTGGGAAGACCACGCCGCCATCATGCAACTCGACTCCCATGGTAGGGTCAACACCCTTTTCCTCTGAGCGAGCCAATTGTGCTGTTTCCGATAAACCTGCCAGCACTTGCTGCATCATTTGCTTCATTTCAGCAATGTGTGTCTGTTCAGTAAACGGTTGTTTCCCAGACAATATAGCTGCAACCAGTTCGTTCAGCATTCCTTTCAGTTCACCAATGCTGGAGGATATGTTAATGTTACAATTTCTTTCAGTGGACTCCACCTAATCACACAAACACATACATTAACCTGGTACGATATTTCATCTTCAAGTAACCTCTGTGAACTGTGTGAAGCATGTGTACTGATTGCTTTTGCTTACCTTTGCATTGTGAACAGCTTCCTTCCCTCGGAAATTGAGCAACATCTCCCTTATTTCCGCATTGCTGTGAAGCACTTGCTTCATGGTTTCCTTCAGTTCACCAATGTCAGTCTCAACCTTGCTCAAACGAACATCATCAATTCGTGGTTTCTGTTTGTTATTGACATGGTGTGTGTCAATTGCGTCATCAATGTCGTTGCTTTCCGCTTTTGTTGGATGAAACTCCACCTAACATAGTTGTCAAATCGGGATTCAAATCATAAATGAAAATGGTAATGCACTGAATCGTTAATCGAGCTCAACTGTGAATCGTAAAGTTTCCGTCTGCTTTCTTAAGTTGCACACAACATATGTGTACATACACACTTTACATATTAAATATATCTCATAAAAATTAATTACTCCATTCGTCTGAAATGGAAAAAAAATGTTGTTGTAAATGATGCTCATCTGGTGTGGATAAAAACTTCACAGTCGATCCCATGTTTACCACTTTACCTTTTCCCAATTACATAAACAAAGATAAACTTTCAATTACAAACTAACTAACAATAACTGAACGACAATGTTTTGACCTTTTTACAAGGTTAAAAAACCAAAATCTTCAAGCTTTTCCAAAAATCTGACTTCAGGGCTTAACGAAAATTCATTTCGTAACAGAAGTAGTACATAAAATTGAATTTGTAAGGCTACAACATCGTCCACATGGAAACTTCATGTTTTCCCCCCAAAAGTTCGAGTATTTCAGAGTAAATAGGGAGGGACAAACTGAAAATATGACGTACGCTAAGGAATGGGTCACTGTTTGTCGGTGCTTGTCACCTAGTCATAGGAACACATATTCTGTCTGTCACCGTTATCCATAACACAGGTGGGGCAATGCTGTCAAATGTGCAGAACGAATGGGTTGATTACCTCATGTTGCTGCAACATTTGCTTCCTTCCCATAAGTCGCCTCGTCTCCCGTATTTCGGCATCACCCCAATCATTTAGCCGAGGGATGGAGCGTGTAGTAGCCGACGTACTCTTGCAGGGAGGGGCAAAACGATCCAAGTAAAATAGCTGCATTGTAAGGGGGAAAAGATATTTACTATACACTTCCGAGCAAAGTAATCCGTATTCGCTAACAATGCATACAACTTACAACACAATCATATGTATGTGTTTATGTGTCTCGATGGCAGAATCCCCATGCAGCTTTCCGGTTCAAAAGATAAGCTTTTCGTGGTTACAAAAAATGTGGCCCGTACAAGTATATTTGTCATGCTGTTCAATAACAGGTAAGTTTGTATTTCGCAACGACTGCCATTTTATTGAACCATATGCACAGCAATGGATGAAATATGTAATCGGCATGGTACAAACAAACAACGGTCGATTACGTTACCATTAGAAGGAAAACACATCCAGTTGCCTGGCGCTGAAGTTTCATCTTATACTTCCGAACACCTTTCACAAGGAATTGCAGTGTCACCTTTGCCCAATTACATGCCCCCATACCGGTCACGTCCTTCACGGCATGAACGAACGACAGGCTCAACGCGGTCATTGTGGTAGGACACAACATGGCCCCCAACACGTACAGCGCAAACTTCCGCCGAAACTCGTCATCCGCACCATCACTCTCAGTCAGATAAACTCTCAACTGGTTCAAAGGAATGATTCCTTTAACAGCTCCAACCTCTTCGTAGATATTGGGATATGCGTCTATTGAACCAGTGAACTGCACGTCATTGCCTTCTGACCGTATACCCAATAAGACATGCACTTCCTCACAGGTGAGCCTCAGGTGACGGCCATGAACAGTCAACGAACACGTGTCGGGATCGAAGTTCTGTACCAACCATTGGCACATGTTGTGATCTATACGGGTACACTTTAACCCCAGGAGGCCACCGAACCCAATATCAATGACTGCCTGCTTTTGTGCTTCGTTACACCGGTTCACGATATCAAAAATTGCCTTCAATGATATGCGGACTTGCATTTTACTCTGCAATGTGATTAACGTGAACATTAATACAAAAAAGTAACCAACATTGTGTCGATAGCAGGTCCTCCCCAAATGCAGTTACGAAAACACTAAGCACGTAAGTACCTTTGCAGATTTCTTTGCAACTTCTTCGCCCAGTTCCTTGGCACTTGCCTTAGCCATGTCCTGAAACCTCTTCTTCTCATCACAGGGGAGTTCCTTCCACCTTTCCCCAATATCCTTTCGGCTCTGTAAGTGTTACACCAACGTGACGCACATACAGGACAAATAGGAGCTGTAAGTCCAAAATAATTGTCAGCAAAAGTTGTATCACTCGCAATGTGTGCACATTTTCTGGTATTTACATATGTTTGCACATACAAATTACTATTTCGCACACAGTTGAAATAAAAACGGACATGGAATTTTACAAATAATCGGAGTTTATAAGAACATGCAATATGGCTTCTATGACTGCTGGAAATCGCTGAATGCGACACAATGGAAGCACATGACTGGTGCGCGCATGGAATAGAAGTCCATACTTTGCTATCACAGCAGTCACGTGTTTCCATCACGGTACTCTACTTACTACATGTCTGCACACTAACCATATTCGGTCCGGGGTTGTCTGCTTCTCGTCTTTCCTTGAATTGTTCCTGGCTGCAACCATTGTCAATTTCGGCGCAAGTATATGTTAGATATGGATGGATATATATACATATACGTACACAATTTGTGACACAAACAAATTTGGTCCCAACTACATAATAATGCATCCGTAATGTCCAATTTTGGTTGCTAAAAATATAATAACCACATCATTTCTGCAACAAAAATTATAAATGGTCCAAATTATTTTGGCCCTTACTTTTGGTCTCTAAAATCTTAATTTCTTGTGAGTACAAACTGAAATCTGCACAGGCGCAAGCTATGAGTTCAAAATATGTAATGCAGAATTGTGCAAAAATACTGTCACATGTTTCTGACGAGAGGGATTCGTACTGTGAGCCGCTTTGAAGGACACGGATCGAACCTGTAAAAAATAAATGGCCCAAGTGGCCGCTTTCGACGAGGGGGCTCGGTAATGTCAACCCTTTCCATTCCTGAACCTTTGCCACTTGCCTTCAATGTTTTCCTTTGCCTGTAACAAATATCAGCGTAAATGAAATTTTGTTCAAGGCCAAATTACATCGGTGGTATGTACGTTTTGTGCATCCTATCATCTTCGTCGGTTAACTTTCAAGTTAGTCAATCTTGCCTTCCCATTTCAAAAGTTGTGCCATTTTCGTGAAATTGGTAACGTCGTTTTCCGTTGTCACCGAAAATGATGAACCGAATTGGTTTAGTATAACTCAGTGAATTATGGATTTCACAAATGCTCTCCGCAGAATACGCGACATGTGCCGTATGTGCACATATTCTGGTAAGAAATCGACACAGTTTTAATCCATTACACGAAATTCATGGTGCAATTTGAGGCTATCGCAAATGTGTCAAACTCAAATCGCACAACCTCCTGATGGCAGTACATAACGGCACAATATGCCATACACGAACAGACCGTGGTATTTAGTAGGTACAGGAAACATAACCTTGCAAACCTAAATGTATCAAATACTGAACGACATAAACTCACAGTTGCTTCGCATTGTCTGACATGTCGCCCATATCCAATTACGATAATTCCTGCAAAGAATTGCATGCAATATTCATAAGGATGCAGAAAGAACGTTACTCCCACATTGTAACAAAACGAAATTGACTGTTAACAACTTACAATCAACGGACCATTGAGTCGTACGTGCATTGTACGAGTGGTACTTTTCGTTTATTTTCAACTATGATATGTTGTCGTTAATTTATGCAGATATGGCATGCCACTGTTTTACGAAAATTAATTGGCCATATGTTGTACTCGTTTTATAGTATTTACGACTTGAAGCCCGAATCAACAACCAATGCGCACACTTGAAACAGGGCCACATCGGACATTCAACCCAACAGCACCCATACGCAACTTACCTTCATGCAGAGAAATAAAAACCCGACTACACTGCTCAACGAAGACCGTCTGTCAGTTTGGAACTCCTCAATGGCAATATCAGTTTGTCACCCGTGTAGTTTGTATACCTAATCGTACGTATGGTTTCAATTACCTAAGGAGGAACAGTTTCATAGTTCATAAATGGTAATGTCGTACGAGTGGAACACAGTAGGTCATAATAATAATGTGCTCCGAAATAAAAAATAGACTGACTCACACATGCCGGAGAAAATGGTGACTGTTACCATCGGCGACCTGGCGCAGTCGAAATGGAGACACAGAGAGAGAGTGTGTTACTGGAGGTGGACAGCAAAACCGAAATGGAGAGAGAAGGAGGGACAGCAAAGTAGCCGAAATTTGTATGGGAAATGGAAATGAGTTGGTGAGATTAGAAAGGCTACGGCATGTGTGTCATCATGAAAAGTACTGCGTCTGTGGGATTTCAAAAGCGCTGTCTGCCGACTTTGGTTTTTGTTCCAAATTTGGGAGGGAAACGGAAACGTACGTGACACTACATATTAAGGCCAAGTTTGGCAAGTTGGGAAAAAAAACCAAAAAGTCAAAAAGTTATTACTATTCACAGGAAGTCAAAAATTAGGCCTACACAATTCCGAATTCTAATTTTGCCTTACACATTAATTTATACAATTTTTTAATACACATTTTTTTATAAAAGTCAAAAAGTTAACCCAAACATCCACATTTTTTTCATCCACAAAGACAAAAATTGCACTTTTTTAGTCCAATTTTTTTCCTCACTTTTTAAATATAAATAAATGTATTTTTTCACTTTTTGTGAAATATGAGTTCCGTTTGGGTTAGGGGTTGAAATGATGTGTGTGACAGGTGATGTGACTTAAAATAATGTGATCAAAGTAAAAATATTGACTTTTTGACTTTTGGCTTTTTGTAAACATGCCAAACCAGCCCTAAAAGGTGGTTAGGAAGTTGCTATTTTTATGTTATTTTAGTATTTTCATATTTTTTAAATTTAATTTTTTGTGTTTTCAAAGTAATAGATTTTGTTGTACTTGGATATGATGTTTGTGACAGGAAATTTGCACTGATTATGTGTTAATGTTGTTCGTCCCAGTGTATGGATCAGACAGGTCTAAGCTCCTCCAGGCCGTGTCCAAATGATCAAGCCCACCAGATAACCTGCAGGCAAGTTCAACGGGGAACGGAGTAGTCCCCCAGCGAACTCTCGGACGAGCAAGTTGTTGGAAAGAAGCAGAGTATATGGGAGAGGATTCCAAATAGAGAACTTAACCTTTTTCTTGTCTACAACATTTGCTTATATCCTTTTCTCATCATTTCGTTGTCCCTTCCGACCTGCTCTCCTTGCCGAAAGCCTATGTTGTACCTTACCTTGCTCAGGGTAAGGGGGTCCTGTTCCGACGGAGAGGTGTTGTCGTAATAAATGCTTGCCTCAAAGGTCATGGAGGTGGTGCCAGTGGCGGCGGCGATCGCCGTAGGGGGCGCAAAGGTCGTCCCCGAAAGGCAAGTGGAGGATGAGGCTGTTGGCCCTGGGCCAAGGAGGGAGGGACAGCCTCAGGGGGGTCTTCTACCTCAAGAAGGAGGAGTCGGTAGGACCGCAGGGCGGCTGGAGGGAGAAGAAGGCCCAGCCAAAGCAGGGGCAGATCGCCTTGTAGGGATTGTAGAAGAGGCAGCCTTGCGCTCGGCCTCCAGATTCAACGAGGCTGAGCTGCTAAGGGGGTTATACTTCGCTCAAATGGAGGTAACCACCTTAGCAGGGGCCCTGCTGAGGAAGGCGGGGGGTGGCAAACTCAAGGCAGATGAAGCCAAGGCCCAGCTTGCAAAGTTGAAGGAGAAGAGTGCAAGTTGGGAGAGTGTCCACACTGAGCTGCAAACGGTTCAGGCGGAGCTGGAGGACACACACCGCCAGGTTGTGTCGCTCGAGTTCCAACTTGCTGGCGAGCAGAAGAAGATCGACGAGGCCCAAAGAGCCTGTGCCGCCGCGGTCGAGCGACATGAAGAGGCTATGAGCAATAATGAGGAGCTGGTCAGGCAGAAGGACGAGGTGGATAGCAGAGTAGGCGATCTCTAGAGGGAATTGGAGGGCGAGCGCGCCAAGGCAGGGAAGAGAAAGGGAGGCTCCATAGGGACTTGGAAGCAGAGAGAGTGAATATAGCGATCCCGGTTTCCCTTTTCTTTACTTGTTATATATAGACTTAGGTTCTGTGGAGCTGATTGTTGAGAGTATGTTGTTTGCACCCTTTAATCCTTATTTTCAGTCTTGGGTTGTGTTGGGAAGATTTGGAGTAGGTTGGTTGAGCTTAGGAACCCAGTCTGGTTGCCCAGATTTTGGCTTGTCCGCTCTAGCGGGGGTTTGGACGCTCGAGCGGGGAATACACCCATCCAGTATGTCCTGTGTAGTGTTGGCCGCTCGAGTGGGGGATTACACGCTCGAGCGGGAAGTCGTGAATAACGCTCGAGCGGGGAGTTGGGAGCTCGAGCGGGGACATGTCTGCAAAAACTTCTGCGAGTGTGCATTCGCCGCTCGAGCGGGAGTTTGGCCGCTCGAGCGGGAGTCTGTAAGTGGCGCTCGAGCGGGGGTTTCCACGCTCGAGCGGGGCGACTGGTATAAAAATCCGAGATCCGACTTTCTGGATCATTTTTCATCTCCTTTTTGATTTTAAAACCCTAGAACCGTCTTCTCCCTCTCCCTACACACCTTCTCTCTTAGGTTTGATCTACTTAGAGTGTATTTCTACCCTAAGTCCTTTGTTAAAAAGATAGAGAGGGTCAAGGGCTTCCGTTTAATCTGAACAATCGTGGGTTTGGAGCACCTTGGTTTTCGTCATCTTTTTCATTCCAGTTCTTTTCTTCAAGGGTAGGGATTTCCTACTCCATCTTATAAGTTTTGTTCTAAGTTTTGGTATTTTGATATGTTGGAAATGCTTTGGTAATTTTGGGAAAAACCCTAGTTGTAATAATAAATTAATTTGTATAATTAATTTCAGGAGATTGGGGAATTTTGTTAAATTCATGAAATTGAGGAATTCATTGATTAAATGGAGTAGTTGTGTAATTTAAATCACTCACCTATTGAATTGTTGATATTGATATATTTATTTGCAGTCTAGAAATAACTGTTTTGGGCTATCGGTGGAGGATAGTCGTGATTGTTGTAGACATTGCATGTGGATTAGGAATAACTGAAACTAATCACATTGGTTAAGTCATTAATTTTTGACTATTGCATTGATACAGAAAATACGTGTATTGATTGAGCATTGCATTTGCATACATTGTTTTGTGTGGGAGGAGATAGGGGATGTACTCCACGGTTTAGGGGAAGATAGGGGATGGACCTCTAAACCGGATTTTGTTTGGGAGGAGATAGGGGATGGACTCCATTAGCATCACTTTTATGTGTGCTTATTTATATAGAAGTGTTTTATTGATACAACACTAAAATGTGTATCAATCTGGAAGTATGAAGTGTTTTGATTTGAGCTTGAGTCTCATTTGTTTGTTGATATTGGAAGAATGTGAATATGATATATATAATTCACTGTTGTAAGTTTGGCCAGGTTCTGAGCCATGTTGATAAAGTTGGAAAGTAAAACGTATCTTAGACAATAGTGTCATGAGACTGTAAAATGAAGTAATTGATTATCTTGGTTAACCATCTGTTGAACGCTATTGCTTTATTCATTGCTTATATGTGGTTTAGTATATTTCTACTGGGCTGTGGCTCACCCTTTATGAGAACATCATTTTCAGGTTCAGGTGATAAGCTACCTCCAAGGACTTAGCTTGGAAGGACTTGGACTTTGAAGACTATTTCTAGTTATTTGTTTTATTTTATTGTTAGTACAAGTAAACACTCAAGCCTAGGGCTTTATTTATATTTGAGTTAGAACTCATACTTTTGTGTCCAAGTGTTGGCTTGGAAAGATGTAAGCCGTTAGGGCATTAAATTTGATGTTACATGTAATGTTTTTGTTTAGTAAGACTCTGATGAATATTATAATGAATTATTGAAGTGTTTTCTTTAAATAATGCATGTCATTGATATATATATAATGGGTAAATTTTTAGGGCGTTACAGTGAATAAATCAACTTGATTTTTTACAGGTATGATATACTGAATAAATCAGAAAATTTGAACGGTTTGGATTATCAAAATTGGGCCTAAAAGTAGGCCCGACGGCTCTGCAAGGACGGGCACAAGGAGGGGCTTGCAAGGAGAGGATCCTTGTACGGGGAAAGGGGGTCCCAGTCTTAATTCATTCTGTCTTTTGTTAGTGATTTTTTGGCTTATGGACTAAAAATTAAAATGAAGACTGTTTGGTTTGTTTTTGGGAGAGTTGTTTTTGAAAAAAAATCTGGGGAGAGAGTTTAAAAATTTTTAGGTTTGTTCTTTTAAATAACAACAGCAGCTCGACAAAATCAAAGCATATTGATATCAAGTTCCTAGTTGTAAAAGAAAGAGTGCAGAGTGAACAGATTTCCATAGAGCACATTGGGACAAACTCCATGATAGCGGATCCACTTACGAAGGGACTACCACCCAAGGTTTTTCATGAGCACACTGCTCAGATGGGTGTTGTTCTATTTGAGAACATTCTGGTTTAGTGGGAGTTTGTATTTATATTACTGCTTTATGTCAGCCTCGAGTTTTAGCTATGTAATTGGATTAATTTCTGCAGAAATGAAATATTCTGTTTATTACGCTCTGTTACGTATTGTGAAGTATTGATCTCAATAAAGTTAAGTAGGACCAGTTGGAAATAGGCATGTATGGATCACATCACATGTAATTTCCATGCTACGCATCCATGATTGATCTATGTCATTTAGCTGTATTAGTATACGTGACCATTGGTGGGTCGAGTTACGATTGATGTAATGAAGACCGCTTTGATCCTATATTAATATAGTTAATGGACAAGATTGTTTGGATACCCTCAAGTTATGATAACAAATTTCTGAGCTCAGTAAAGTTAAGCACATTTTTCAGGATACATATGTGGTCCAGTGGGAGATTGTTAGATAATGTCTCAATGGGACCACATAATTAAATGTGGTGTTATCATTTATAAGAAGCCTACAATTTAAGTGATTCAATTTAGTTAATAGGCTTAAGGGTATATGTGTTATGGACCTAATGTGTAGATACTAGCTAGTTGTATAATTTCTATTTCTATGACAGGCAGAAATAGAAATTAAAACATATTGGTTAAAATTGGTTTTCATTCCTTTTGAACTTCCACAACCTTTCAGTTTTGAAAACCAATAAATAGAAATTAAAACCAATAATGGTTAAAGTTGGTTTTCATTCATTTTTAACTTCCACAACCTTTCAGTTTTGAAAACCAATTACAACCTTTAAAAGGTTATGGTCCGTATTCATTCCCAAGTGAAAAAGGTGAAAAAAGAAGAACACTGCCATTTTATTTTCTAAATCCTCTCAAGGAAAAACATAAGGCACCAAAGGGGAAAGGATTAGAAGGCAATAACATAATCAATAACAAAGAGTTCATTGATAATCACGCTTCCGTTTAACCGTTCATCAATGGATTCAGGTATGTCATTTTGTCTTGATTTCTTGATAATACACATGGTAAATGATCAAAAGTGTAAGGTTTATGTTCTGAAATTTATGTTAACAATGGTTGTGTATTTTGGGAGAGTTGTTTTTTTGGGAGTTTGGAATGATTTGATATTTTGGGAGAATTTGAGTAGATGTGTGTGAGAGAAAAAGTGATTGGAAAGGAGAGAGGAGAGAGAAAAAGTGATTGATTGATATGTAAGTGAGAGAAAGTGATTTTGAAATTTTTTTCACAAAAACTAAAACCAAACAATTTTTTAGAAATTTTTTTCTTTAAAACTCGTCTCCCAAATGCAAACCAAACATAAATTTCCGTTTTCCGGCTCTGCTATACAGGTTATACAGAGTATACACCTCAATCTCATTCTCACTCCCCCTCACTGTCACACTCACTCCTCCTCCACCGAATCACTCCTCCTCCACCGAACCCAGCCTCACCGGCGACCACTCCCGACGGCCACCCACTCGTAAACCCAACCCACCGCTGTAGCCCTCATTTTCTCTGCTTCGCGAACCATAGCTCGACCGCGACCACCATCGGCTGTAGAGAAGGAATTTGTTGACGATAACGTGGGCTTTCAGGCCATAGATGAACCAGGTTCGTCCTTCAAACGCTGAAATAAAAAAGTTAGGGTTGTGATTCACAAAATATATTTGAAAATTACTGTTATGCAGATAGATAAATGGTATGCTTGAAAAATGCGGCACATATTGTGACGAACATTTATGCATTTACCTTTTAGAGTTAAAGTATAAATTTTGCAGAACGTAGTATGAATACGCAGAAACTGATCCAACATAAAATGAAAGGATCACATCTTTGCAGAACATAGTATGATTATGCAGATTGATAATTAGTTGAACGAATGCATATAGTTGTGTAATTTTCAATGTGTGATTGATAATGTGATTTTGCTGAATTTGTTGTCAATCACGCATGAATTGTTGTAATGAACTGCTATCAACTAATGTGTTAGCTGCGTGACTTGAATTAACTATTATCAACATTGGTAACTATTATCAAACTGAACTTAAATGTTCATAACTATTACTGATTTGTTGATAAGTATTTCAGTGTGCTTTGTTGAAAATCACATGTGTCATTTGTTGATAACTATTTCAGTTTGATAACTACTGAATCACAGTCTCCAACAATCTGCCCCTAATCATTTCACTTCAGCATGATTTGTTGATAATAGTTGTTTAACATGTGTGATTGATAATTTACTTGACATTGACCTGATATGTTTGTAAAACTGCCATGTTTGTTCAGATTGAAAATGCTATGTGTGTAACATGTCTGTAATTAATCACAAATGCTATGTTTGAAACTGCTGTATTTGTTCAGTTTCAAAATGCTACGTGTGTACATTGAGCTGCGATGTTTGTTCAAATGCTATTAACAGTTTAGTCTGTGTAACCTCTGTGCAAATGCTATTAAACATGGCAGTTTGAACAAATAGATGTTTTCAGTAAAGACACACTCTGTCCCTCAAATTAACCTAGACCTGCTATTAACCCCATCAAACAGAAGCATAGCAGACCACTACAAATTTCTCATGTATGCGGATTTTAAAAATGGCTTCTTCTTCTAACATTAGCAACATAAGATTACAAACGAGGCTGTGCAATTGTGGAAGAACCGCTGCCATACGTATTGTCAGAACAATAAGAATGGAAATGAAGGGCGTTTGTGCTTTGTTTGCCCATCAAAATATGTAAGTATGTATTGGAAATTTTAATCCTTTAGTAGTCACAGTAATATTTGTCGTATTCAACTAACTGATTGTCATGCATTGTAGAGTACCACTCCCACTCCCCATTGCAATTACTTCAACTTCGTGGCTGAAGATGATGAAGGCGTTATGTCCACAATCCCTTCCAACACTAGAGCTGGTGATGCTTTAACAGTAGAACACTTCAACGATGTAAGGACGAGGCTTCATGACTTGGGAAATGACCATGGTCGAAGGCTTGAAAGGATAGAAAATATAATCAAAGCGATGGTGTATTTCATTATTTTTTCTAGGGCCTTGCTACATGCCCCTAATTTTTGGCCCCCTAATCCCCCTAAATTTCAAACCAAGGCAAAAAAAAAAAAACGGTAAAAAAAAAAAAAAAAAAAAAAAAAAAAATTTGCCCAAAACCACGTCGTTTGGGGCATTAGGGGGATTAGGGGGGGCATTTTTAGGGGGACAAATCATTTTGCTATTTTCTATCATTGAGAAATGATTTGTCCCCCTAAAAATGCCCCCCCTAATCCCCCTAATGCCCAAAGCAACGTCGTTTTGGGCATGTTTTTTTTTTTGCCTTGTTCTGATTTTTCGGGGGATTAGGGGCCCCCAAATTCGGGGGATGTAGCACAGCCCTTCTATCATTTTGTACTTGATCATGTAACTTTCGTACTTGTTTGTATTTTGGGAAATTGAATGGAAGTTTGTACCAGTTTTTGTTGTATTGTACTTCATTATGTAAGTAATGTTTATGGAATGAATTTTATTATGATGTAACTTATGTAACTTACTTAATAGCTTTGTGGAATGAATTTTATTATGGAATGAATGTACGGAATGAATTTTATAAGTTATTATGATGTGACTTATAATGTTAGTCTGTAATGAATTTTGGGAAACATTGGTGTCATTGTAAGAGCTTTGTGGATGCTATTTGGCAGATCTGTGGACGAATTTTGTGGATGGTATGTGGATTCATTTTTGTGGATGCTCTGTGGATGAATTTTGTGGATGCTTTGTGGATGACTGAATTTTTTCGGTGCATTGTCACTTATCTGTGGCCTGTTTTCTCTTGCAGGTTCTCTTATCTGGGTGTATCAATTTTGGTTGTAATGAACAACTTCTGTTATGTGTTGCAGGTTTGTTTGTAATTAACAGATTTGGCAAATCTGTTATCTGTCAACTAGTATCTGTTTGTCACTTATCTGTGGCCTCAACTATTATCTGTTAGCAAGTTGAAAGCAGATGTAGGATGCGTGGTACATTTCTTCACCATCGTGCTGACTTCTTCATTAATGAATATCAATACTCTGTTTCTGCATGGTCTATTGTATATTTTTTTGTTTGAAGGGGAGCTGATTAGTTCATAACAATGCACAATGGGAGAAAAATTGGTAATGCACAGGTTGACCCCATGGGGTATGCTTCCACACAACCGTCGTCTTTGAAAAAACAAAACATTTTGTGCCCATATTGATGGTAAGAGTGTATGAGACCGTTGGCTGGTTGTGCACAATTTTTGTTTGCAATTACAGCTTGTGATTCCAGGCAATGATTCCGACACTTAAACCTTGTTGTCCATATTGAACGATTCACAAACATGAAGTAATCAACAAAACGTAGGTTAATGATAGTTTCTGATATCGGTCATTGACATTACAAAAATATTACCTTGTCATCGTACCAACAAAAATCATAAGACAGATTTTAGTCGAGGACGGTGACCCAAAAAAATACCTTCAACAAATCATTTTGATGAAGACGTTAATGCATGCACCGTTGCAATGGTTAGCAGAGTATGACGGTCTGTTAGTTTCTAAGTCGTTTATTTTCGCGCGACGATGCCATCTCACAAGACTACGCTTACTATGTCATACACATGTCCAGGTCTGCTAATCCTCGCTCAAATCAACAACTTCGGAGTCTGAGTAATCTGAAAGGTCAGGGTCCGACACCAGTGCAGGATCCTCCATTATAGCCTTTATCGCAGATGCCGGGTTCGATCCATGTATCTTCGACTCTGCCTTTGCGTCCTCTATCTGTGAGTTCCTAATGAGTCGACGAGTCATTTGATCAACCTCACTTTGCAAACGATGCCTAAGTTGGGAGTCGCTGACATGAGGGAATTGCCGCTGCATTTCAACCGATCGGGCTTTTGTGACCTTCAGGAAAGCACATCGACAGTGGTGTTCACACTGAACTCGTTTGGCAAACAGTGAAACTGGAATTCCAAAATACTTCCCCAGGCAAGCATCTTGTATTGGGGTGCAGTTGTAATCCCGTAGAGGTTCAAAACTCCACAGTGGGAACCCTGTTTCAAAGAAACGTCGATCACCGAAGGAATCAATATACCCACCTGCATAATCCAATTCTGGTGACTTCGGTCGGGAGCTGCCAGCCGTTGCAAGTGATTGTCCACGACCACGTTTACCGTGGTGTGCATCCATAGGTGTGAAGCTTCTTGATTGAGTCCAACTTTGTTTTCGCAGGTTCACGAAGAATATATGGACGCAAAAACAAACCCAAATGCAAAGGAAACAACACTGGTTGCAACCTTTTTGTGGTTGGTTGTAAATGTTAAATTACCTTCAACCCATAGTCATTAATACGTTGGTGGTAGGTTTAAAGACGTGAACACACTTATTGTTGTTTGGTGGCAACAACTACCCAAACTGCGTAAAAGCAACTTAATGACTGCGGGTATTGCATTTAAAGGTTCGGTGCAATTGGAACGGCATATGTATCTGATAAGAGCAATTTTGCTAACCTTTATGGATGAGTAGACATGTAATTGGCTTGGGGCACAAATACAAATGACGAATGTGACTGTATGATGAACTGTGGGTGTGGAAATCAATGACAGTGGGCTAGTACTGATGGAAGGTACAATGCATGTGTGTTGGAAATGCCAAATAATGGACGATCAGGGGTACTGAACGGATGACTTGGTGCATGCAAGAAGGAACGAATTTTTGCAAGATGAATTCGGCCAGTTTGAGAAATTAATACGATGTATGTCACAATGCATGAGGTCTTCTGCAAACATACAAGTCATGTACCATATATTACAAATACTTACAGCATAGTGTTGTGTAATATTATGAATCTGTACATTCCTTTAAAAAAGTAGTCAGTAAAATAAACCATACACATATTCCTACAAAATGTCCGATTCGAACAAGATTGAAGCTATTGTTGAAGCTCATGTTGCTCCTGTATTCCAGCAGTTGCAAGCTATCTACGAAAGGCTGAATGAAGTGGACACACGGTTGTCAAGTTTGGAGCAGCAAGTCGGCGCTATCAAGCAGAACGTTGATTGGCTGACCGATGACAAATTGGCGGCGGACGAAGCGAAGTCTGATAAGACAATGGATGAGGACAGTCAGTCAGACAGTACGGACAACTCTTCAGAAGACGCTGCTGATGATGCAGCAGATATGTAGATTTGATTTATTTTTTTTTTATCCTTCCCTGTAAGCCATGAAAGTTTTTTTTTTGCTGGAGTCATATGTGCTAATGGGCTGATATATAACTTACCTACGAAGAGTATTGAGTTTTCATTCATAATGTGGTTTCTTTCATTTTTGAAAATTAATTTTGCCTTTTTTGTAATTAAATTATAAATTAACTTCGGTAACAAAAGCAGCCGTAAATTATATACAGTTACAGTCGCATTCATCCGAACAAGAAACATGCGTAAACAAAACAGTACTAAGTCAGCAGCCACGTCGACATGTTTGATCCATGTTTACATCGACATGTTTGATCCATGTTTACAGTTGGTCCATATTTACATCGTCCAGCAAAAACAATACTGGGGACCCATAATTAACATCCATATTGAAATCAAAGAATAAAAAATTAGTTAAAGTCCTATTGCCACCCAAATTAGTGGCGTACTGGCAGCCCATTCCCATCACTGGCCTAGCTTGTGGCATTGCTCATATGAAGGCAGTCCCGGTACTCTGCGATCTTTGCATTATTGACATCCATAACGATGTCAACCAACAACTTATGACGCACAGAGGGAGCGAACTTTGTCCACAAAAATCGTAAGACAAATCAGTTAAAATTGGAGGACGTACGAGGAAGGATTTGATTGACAAATGGAAATTAAGCGGTAGAATGTACCTTGTGTGGACCGGGGCTTAAATCAGGTTGCTGCATGAATTTGATGACGAACATCCCACAGTCAAACGTGCTACAAAAATAATTTCACATTAAAGTTGTCGTCAATACGTAATAGGTTCATTAAGTCAGTCATGCAGCTTAGACATTAATGTGAGGGAGGGATTGTGGATTACTCATCCAGTTGTTGTACTGGCCTCTCGTCTAACATGCAGCGGTGGAAGGTACGCACGTCTGTAACATAATCATTTCCAAAGTGTAGTTGCAGCAAGTCGTGCATAGTTTCAACCTGTTCCACAAGGTTGAAGTTGGTTTACGTAAAGGATGTTCAAGTTTTTTGTAGTGTTCAGAAATGCACCAGAAGGACATACCAAAATTTTAGCTGCATTTAGCTTCCTTTTGTTCGGTCGGTTGGATGGGACTGAGTCGAATAGGTAGGCTACACGGTCCACCATATCAATTTTAACGCACAACCAATGCACTCCTCTGTAATTGAAAGGCACGTAAATCTACACGAAAACACAACGGCAGACCTTGTTTAGAGGCCATGCAAACATGTAATGGCTTTCATATTTTCGTTTTAATATAACGGGATGAACATTGATATTACCCTCTGGCATGCATCAATCGCACCAGTGTATCTGTCATGTCCGAAAAATGATGTGACGATATGTTCATGGTCCAGAGGTTGCATATCTTTATTTAGAATCATAGTCTGCATGTGTAATGCGTAAAGGTCATTGACGGAAACATTTGTCAAAATATGTCATACACAATACACAACGTAGCTTTAAACACTTACTTACCGACAGATATACGGGAAAGAACCAATCAGTGTGCCTCCCGTCATTGTGTAAATCCCTCTGTCGATTAGTCAATTGCACCACCACCAAGTTGATTGGCTGGAACATTGTATGCAAGACACAAGGCAAGTTGATTAGAAAGGTTTCTGAGTTAGGGGTACTGAAAAACGCAGATTCATATTTGTGCAGCCAACACTTACAGTGTCGGATAGCCACGACCCTGGTTTGAGCGTGCGCATGTCACGCCGGGTGCCAACTTCACATGCCCGTCCATGAAGATTCATGGAAACAACAATGTCCCTACAAGCAATAAATGATCCTTAGAACGATAGTTATTTCACAGTGGACTGTCATTGAAAATTTGCAAGTAGTAAATGAAATAATACATTTCATTTTTGCTATCGTCAAATACATAGTGAAGAAGTTTTTGTTCCTCCGCCGATAACAACCCTTCGCTGTCCAACATCGTCAACGAGTCCTACAAAAATAAACAGCCAACTAACAGTACACATTTCATAAAAGTATTGAAGCTTATATTACAAGGTCTGTAGTCATAAAAAAAACGTGAAATGATGTAAAAACTGTGAGCCCCAGAGTTTTCCCAACTTGTGATGTTTGGTGCGGAGTTTGTTAGAAATGTGTACTAACATATGGCAGCAGTCATAACTGCAAACATGCAATTCTTTGACAACTAGTACAATACAACACAGATGATTGTAAAATTACTGATTCACATTATTGATGTGGGCATGAATTGGGTATTCACAACTTGTGGGGCATTAAAGGCAGTATTTGTACCTTGTTCACGTTGTCCACACCATCAACATCCACAGGTGAACTGCTGTCGTCAACTCCACTATTTGTTTTGCTATCGATGCACAATTGCATATCCCCGACCTCAGTGGCTTGAACTCCACTTCCGCACATTTTTCCTTTTCCTTTTCCTTTTCGTCTTCCCTTTGCACTTCTTCTAACGATTCCAGTTGCTCCCAATGGTTTGCCAAGCTTAGTAGGAGAAGTATGCACATCGCACGCCACGTTCTTCACGCCCACTGACTGAAGGTCAGGACTGTATTTATCTTCAGTTTCATATGTTTCCCCTGACTGAAGGCCTCCCTTCTTGTTGTTGTCGCCACCTTCTTCGATGTTCAGCTTGTGCCCATCATGCAAATGACTTTTGTCCCTTGCCAAGGTTCCCTTCAAAATATGTTGTTGGTGATCCACCCCTTGTACATCTGAAATATTACACTCCATTGGGTTAACTTCGTCCGATGGTTTGACCACGCCATCCTCATGCGCCTCGACTCCAACAGCAGGGTCCACACCCTGTTTGGCCACGCCTGCCGGTTGCGGTGTAGAGAATATACCTTCGATGAGGTGGTGTAGCATTTGCTTCAGTTCACGTAAATTGGTTTGTTCAGTGAACGGTTCGTTGCAGCCCAAACTGAAACGTTGAAGCAGTTGCTTCAGCATGTCCTTCAGTTGAGCAACATTGGAGGAGAGGTTAATGATACACACATCATTGCCTTCCACCTAATTATACATACACATTCGTGAACTTAGTCTTACAAACCATCTTCAAATGATGTGGCTCAACTGTGTGAAAATTGCGTAATGCTTGGATGGATTACCTTGTCATTGCGAACAACTTGCTTGCCTTCGAAATGTCGCAACATCTCCATTAAATCTGTTTGGTTGTGGAGAACTTGCTTCATCATTTCCTTCAGTTCACGAATGTCGGACTCCAAATTGCTCATACGGACTTCATTGTACTGTCCTGTTTGTTGGTTCTCGACATGGCATGCATCCATGTCAGCATCATCGGCGTTACTGTAATCAAACTCCACCTAATCATAGAAACGCATAAATGAAGTCTGACATTGTATGTTGAAGACAAGTGGGTCGATGGTGTGAAATGTGCACAGTGGTAGGAGTGCTTACCGCAATTGTTGGGAAATTTTGCTTCCTTCTGATACGTCGCAGCGTCTCCCGTATTTGGGTATCACCCCAATAATGAAGCCGAGGTGTGGACCGCGTCGTAGTCGAGCTCAGACAAACACAATCAAGGTACAACAGCTGTGGACATTAAGGGGCATACCATAATTAAGTTGTTCTTCCCACAGAAATGAACTATATTCAGTAACAATGACATTCATTATTCTCAATTTTGCAGTGGAACGTACATAGCATACCGATTTTGTTGAGGATGCTGTCAACTTTATAGGCACATATCATGCAATGTTTTTTGGGGAAAAAATTGTACAGCACACCAAGGACTTTATTGATGAAACCAAGAAAAAAATTTTATGTACATGTTCCCCTCTTCGCAACGTAGTTTTAATTGGTTCCTCCATTGAGGTTCAGCATACTTTTTGCCCTGTACTCTTTGTTCTTAAATTCATGACGGTAGTCACACAAAATTTATTTCTGCAAGTACCATACTTGGTCAGGAAGAGTGCTGTTTGTCGTACTCACAAAGCAGGTACCATTGTATGTCCCAATCAAGGCCAATTTGTTGAACCATGACAGAACAATGCATGAAACACATGAAGGGGGGAATGGAAAAAAAAATTCAAGGTATTGGCATACCATTAGCAGGAAAACACATCCAGTTGCACCGCGATGACCTTTATACTTGCGAACACCGTTGTGAAGGAATTGCAGTGTCAACTTTGCCCAATTACAAGCTCGCATACGATTCACGTCCTTCACGGCATGAATGAACGATGGCTTCAACCCGGTCATTGTGGTAGGACACAACATGGCCCCCAACACGTACAGCGCAAATTTCCGCCGAAACTCGTCCTCCGCACCAGCAGTCTCGGTCAGATAAAGTCTCAACTTGTTCAAAGGAATGACTCCGTTAACAACTCCAACCTCATCGTAGATATTGGGATATGCTTCCAATGACCCAGCCAACTGCACGTCATCGCCTTCACACCGTATTCCCAATAAAACATTAACTGCCTTACACGTGAGCCTGACTTGACAACCATGGACATTCAATGAACTACTGTCAGGATCGAAGTTCTGTACCAACCATGCGCACAAGTCGTGATCTATACGTGTACACTTCATCCCCATGAGGCCAGCAAACCCAATGTCAATGACTGCCTGCTTTTGTGCTTCGTTGAACCGGTTAACTAGCTCAACAATTGACTTCAATGATATGCGGAGTTGCCTTTTACCCTGCACATTTTTTACCCTTAAATTAATAAAAAAATACAACCAACAATGTCAGCAAAGCAGGACCTAGGCAAATGCATTTACGAAAACATGAAGTACGTAATGACCTTTTCAGACTTCGGTGCACATGGTACTACTTTGGCGTGTTCCTCAGCGCTCGCCTTAGCCATTTCGACAAACCTCTTTTTCTCATCAGAGGGGAGTGCCTTCCACCTTTCCCCAATCTCCTTTCTAGTCTTTAACCAAGAAAATGACAGACGTACAAGACAAGTAACAACTATGAGTCCGAAATTACTGTAACTACAACTTTATGCCAAACGCAATCCGCGTGCATTGTTGCTAATTAAATAAGATTGCAAATACAAATAACAGTTGCAGCAAAAAGTCAGCGACGAAACGTAGCTGGACTTTTACAACGAATTGAAATTTACAAAAACAATAGGAAGGTGACATTATTACATGCTACAATCCTACAAACGCGAAACAATCACAAGCCCACTACGACTATTCAATACAACGTGTGGATAGCAACCCAGCGATGTGTTTCCATCATACTGTATTATAGAGAATACAGATTTCAACACTCACCATTTTTCGTCGAGTGTTGTCTGGCCCTTGCATTTCCTTGAATTGTTGCTGGCTGCATGCAAGCATCGTCAAGCTTATCATCACTAAATGTGAAATATGAATACATATATATATATATGCAAGTTTTTATGTCACGCTGGCCCTGAAATCGGCATAAGACAGCTTTCGTACATCCGGGACTGAATCGACACCAAGTTAAACATTTTCAGACATGCGGAACAAAACCAATTTGAAACATCACAAACTGAACTTCGACGAGGCGCGTAATTTCAGTACGAAATATGTAATTCCAGATTGTCAAAATAAAGAACTAGTACCTGTAACAAATGAATGGTGCAACTGGCCGCTTTCGACAAGAGCCAGCGATAGTGTCAGACATTTGGATATGTTGTTCGGCAATTGTCTTCAATCTTTTCCTTCCCCTTATGAAAGAGCAAATCATACAAATTAGATTGAAGGGAAAATTACAGGGGTGGTGTACACATTTTGTCCGTCGTCTAATTTCGATCGATGCACTTTAAACTACCTAAATTGTGACAGTCCATTTCAAATTTCGTGGACATTTTCGGTCAAATTGCTAATGCCGTTTGTCATTTTTAAAACAAAGATTGTAATGTCAATTGATTCAGATTATGTAAGTTCAGTAAAGTTATAAGTTGACTACAACAAAAAATACAGTTGCCACGTATATGCATATTTTCTGATACAAAACAGTGAAGAGTTGAAATCAAATGGACGTAATTGAAACAAAAGTTCAAAATTGATGGTGCAAAGCGAGGCCATTCAAAATTTGTGCAAAACAAATAACACAAACACAAAAGTACAAGGGCTGCTGTAAGAATTGATCCGGAAAAAAATCAGCGTATTCCTTGGTGATGGATTTCGTTTGTTTACAAACATATGTACCAAACCAATTGGTAGCAAGTCTTTAAGGAGAAAACTAACATTGTTGGTGCGAGGTGACCAATATCCATCAGATGCAATGACGACAACTCCTGCAAAGTATTGCAATCAATATTTACAGGAACACAAACAAACGGCTGCAACATGTGGCTGTTAACCTTAAAATTTTGCGTAAACACAGACAACAACACGCAGAATTTCCCAACACATACAGATTTTGAAACAGACAAAAGAAAGGGCACACATGGAAATTTTGCATTTCTTTCACACAGCTTACAATTAAAACAATTATGTGTACAAGCGATAAATGCATAATTTCACAAATATTCAAGAGGAAGGACTACATTGTGTTTTTCATTTAGGGCTGAAGGACTACACGCACATACTTTTATGAAGGCCCGCCTACAAATGACAAAGAAGCAACTGAACTATTTCATGACGGGGTTAAACAATCAGGACACGATTCTTCTGTGACAGAAATTGGTGCTCATCCTAGGCACAAAAACCAGATGTAACCCCATCCATCAAGTTGAGGGCTTCAATTTCCTACTGAGCAACTTGGTTGCAGAGAATCGAGGTGGCTGCATCGTGGCCCGTGCTCCATTACCTTTGGGTGGTCAGACAGTGGGCAGATCAGAGAAGAATACTTTTCTGTGGTTGACGTGTCTGTAGGTGAAATCTTTAGGAGGGATCTCAACTGTGCGTGCACATACAGTGTGCTCCCATCGTAGGTGATGTTCAACTGCTTAACGAAGTTGTTCAGTTCTTCAACTTCACGAACTGTCGTAAGGGTGAGGTGAAGAAATTCAGAGAAGTCAACAAGCCCAGGCAATTCACGAAGAAAATCTAATTTGTAGAAATGGACAACCTTGCCTGTCATTGCACGCAACTTTTGAATGACGGTTACCTTTCTGTTGAAGTTATCATCTTGCATATATATACAGCAGTTACATTTGAAGAGGAAGGTAGCTGTCATTCATGAGTTGCGGGCTGGTTGAACTTCATTGAGCGTAGAAATGAAATGCGTACTCTCATTTGTCTTTTTTATGACCTTCGTGCAGAATGAGAATGGATGGGTACGTTAGTAATATTTTTTGGCAGGCAGTGGCAGTCTTGCTTGTTTCATTGTCGCATACAATTGATGAAACTTGTTTGTCAACCACAGAAAAGTATTCTTCTCTGATCTGCCCACTGTCTGAGCACCCGAAGGTAATGGAGCACGGGCCAGGATGCAGCCACCTCGATTCTCTGCAACCAAGTTGCTCAGTAGGAAATTGAAGCCCTCAACTTGATGGCTGGCCTTGCCAACAACTTAAGCGGCCGGAGAGTGCGTGCACACTGTATGTGCACGCACAGTTTAGATCCCTCCTAAAGAGTTCACCTACAGACACGTCAACCACGGAAACAGAGGGCATTGACGATGCCCGGATGGACCACATCTTAGAAAAGTTGGATATTAGACAAGGACTGAAGGCAAACTTCTTCCTTAATCTGTTAGGGTTCTCCGACTCAGATGGGGAGAAGGTATTGGTTTTCAGCCATCGTCTCCGGCCACTTAAGTTGTTGGCAAGGCCAGCCATCAAGTTGAGGGCTTCAATTTCCTACTGAGCAACTTGGTTGCAGAGAATCGAGGTGGCTGCATCGTGGCCCGTGCTCCATTACCTTTGGGTGGTCAGACAGTGGGCACGATGCAGCCACCTCGATTCTCTGCAACCAAGTTGCTCAGTAGGAAATTGAAGCCCTCAACTTGATGGTTGGCCTAGCCAACAACTTAAGTGGCCGGAGACGATGGCTGAAAACCAATACCTTCTCCCCACCTGAGTCGGAGAACCCTAACAGATTAAGGAAGAAGTTTGCCTTCAGTCCTTGTCTAATATCCAACTTTTCTAAGATGTGGTCCATCCGGGCATCGTCAATGCCCTCTGTTTCCGTGGTTGACGTGTCTGTAGGTGAACTCTTTAGGAGGGATCTAAACTGTGCGTGCACATACAGTGTGCACGCACTCTCCGGCCGCTTTTGTTGGCAAGGCCAGCCATCAAGTTGAGGGCTTCAATTTCCTACTGAGCAACTTGGTTGCAGAGAATCGAGGTGGCTGCATCCTGGCCCGTGCTCCATTACCTTCGGGTGCTCAGACAGTGGGCAGATCAGAGAAGAATACTTTTCTGTGGTTGACAAACAAGTTTCATCAATTGTATGCGACAATGAAACAAGCAAGACTGCCACTGCCTGCCAAAAAATATTACTAACGTACCCATCCATTCTCATTCTGCACGAAGGTCATAAAAAAGACAAATGAGAGTACGCATTTCATTTCTACGCTCAATGAAGTTCAACCAGCCCGCAACTCATGAATGACAGCTACCTTCCTCTTCAAATGTAACTGCTGTATATATATGCAAGATGATAACTTCAACAGAAAGGTAACCGTCATTCAAAAGTTGCGTGCAATGACAGGCAAGGTTGTCCATTTCTACAAATTAGATTTTCTTCGTGAATTGCCTGGGCTTGTTGACTTCTCTGAATTTCTTCACCTCACCCTTACGACAGTTCGTGAAGTTGAAGAACTGAACAACTTCGTTAAGCAGTTGAACATCACTTGCGATGGGAGCACACTGTATGTGCACGCACAGTTGAGATCCCTCCTAAAGATTTCACCTACAGACACGTCAACCACAGAAACAGAGGGCATTGACGATGCCCGGATGGACCACATCTTAGAAAAGTTGGATATTAGACAAGGACTGAAGGCAAACTTCTTCCTTAATCTGTTAGGGTTCTCCGACTCAGGTGGGGAGAAGGTATTGGTTTTCAGCCATCGTCTCCGGCCACTTAAGTTGTTGGAAAGGCTAGCCATGAAAGTGAATGCTTCAACTCTTGATTCAGAATTGGGTGTGGGAACGAATAGCTCTCTACAAAATTTGGAAATCGTCATCCTCATTTCAACTCTTTCAATTGGCTTTCCTATGTTTTAAGTTGAATACCGTCAACTATGCATGAACTTCAGCACTGAAAGAAAGAGTTGTTTACTGTGTTACACGGACTCGGGTACGGGTCCCAGGTGCGGTATGCATGTACAGGTCCGACTCATTATATCTTAACCCTACATTCAATGGTACACGGTGTGGGGAAAAAATATCATATTTTTAATCTAATATGTGCCATAAAATGGTACTATATGTAACTCACGGTGTCAAAATCACATTTATAGTAATTTCACAATAATTTGCACATATAATAATTGTGTTTTATACAATTATATAAGAAGTGTCCGTTGAAAAGTATCCGACACATATCCCATACCCTTGTCCGACTCTCAGGTGTCCGACACGGGTATTTGATCTATTTTGAAGAGTCCGTGTACCACAGATTGTTTCTAAACATAAGTTCCGGCAATATAAAATCACCGAGTACAGCAAAATTTAAAGCACAATTCAACCGAGTGTGCTACCTGTTGCGGAAACAAGATTAGTCATTGTTTGTTTATCGAGTTTCTTATTTTTGCTTTTTTGGCTACTCGAAAAGAAAAAAAAAAATTTGTTTTTCCCGTGCCAACATTACACAAATTTCTTTTAAAGTCTTCTTTCGTTATATATAACCCAACATAACAAGTTCGCCATGTAAATGCAGAACACCTTTTATTCTTGTTGCTAACTACTATCATACCTATGTTCAACTTGCAGCACTGATAGCAGAGGGAAGACTTCCTATTCGGAAGGGAGAAAATACAAAAAATCGAGTACAGAACAGTTCCTATTGGGTTCATTTCGGTTAGCAGAGGGAAGAGTTCCTATTCGAATAGCACAAAATACCAAAATGGAGTACAGAACAGTTCCTATTGGGTCGATTTCGGGTTGGGTGTGAAGGTATATGCGAATGATAGAAGACAAACAAGGAGACAGATAATGTACCAGCACGAAATAAAGGAAATACCAACCGGATCAGACGAACCGACGGTGGTGCTCGATTAACCCTTGCGGTTGTGCTCCACCGACAAAAATCAACTCAAAAAAAGTATTTACGCATCCACTTCCATGGCTAGCCTTCCCAAGAACTTAAGCTCAGCACTCAAATATTGTTCTCTGTAAAACCCTACAGCTACGGGGAAATGGAACAATGGAGAGACGGGCAGACAGAAAGACAAACAAAGAGAGAGGTCCGAGATGGAAGAGAGACGGACGGGCCGACGGAACTTACACCTCTTCTGAACACTTCGGCAATTTTTTAAGTTTTATACTTGTTCTGACAACCTACACCTTTTAATGAAAACTGACATCATTTATAAATTAATTTTCTTCATAAAAGTTACACCTTGGAACTTTATCTTTACATTACATTAATTTTCTTAGTAAAAGTTACACCTTGGATCTTTTCCAAAAACGAAACATTCAGCTTTAATTCGGATTGGTCTTCTTTGGGAACTTATATCTTTTGTAAAAACGAAACATTCAGCTTCGATGGTTGCTCTTATTTGGGAACTTGTACCTTTTGTAAAAAATCACAAAGTTTACAACTATTCCTAAAGTTTACACCTTTCCTAAAAATTTACACCTCCTCTCGGAAATATTTACAACTTCTTGAAAAATGACACATTTTGTGGAAAAACCTTTTTCGTAAAATTTACACTTATTATTTCAAGTTACACCTTTAGTGAAAAACAAAACTTACATCTTTTCTATGGTCATTTACACCTTCTACGGACAAACATACACCATATTTGAAAAGGTTATACCTTTTGTCAAATAATTTCTTGGTGTGTTTGGTAACGTTTACGTTTTCAGTTTATATTTACAAAAAATTTATAAACTAGTTTTTGTTTATTTTTTGAAAAACATAAACTACAAACGCGTTTCGTAATTGACAAAATGTTTTAAAAAAATTTAAAATATAAAAAAGAGTGAGAAATGGCGAGTGGTGGCAAGTGGCAGCGGAAGACGGTGGTGGAAAGTGGTGACGGTGCGTGGTGGGTGGTGGTGGTGGTGGTGGTGGGTGGGTGATGGTGGCAGGTGGTAGCGAGTGGGTGGTGGTGGTGGTGGTGGTGGTGACGGGTGGTGGGTGGTGGTAGCGGGTAGGTGACGGGTGGTGGTGGTGAGTGGATGGGTAACGGTGACGGGTGGTGGGTGGTAGCAAGTGGGTGGTGGTGGCAGGTGGGTGGCGGATGGCGGGTGGTGGTAGGTGCTAGGTGGTGGCGAGTGGTGATGGTGGGTGGGTGGGTGGGTGGGTGGGTGACAGCGGCGGGTGGTGGGTAGTAACGAATAGGTGGTGGTGGTGATGGTGGCGGGTGGTGGTGGCAGGTGGGTGGCGGATAGCGAGTGGTGGCGGGTGGTGATGGTGGGTGGGTGGGTGACGGTGGCGGGTGGTGGTGGCGGCGGGTGGTGGTGGCATGTGGGTGGCGGATGGCGGGTGGTGGTGGGTGGTGGCGGGTAGGTGACGGATGGTGGTGGTGGTGGTGGTGGTGGTGGTGGTGGGTGACGGTGGCGGGTGATAGGTGGTAACGACTGGGTGGTGGTGGTGGTGGTGGCAGGTGGGTGATAGGTGATGGTGGTGGTGGGTGGTGGGTAGTGGTGGTGGCAGGTGAGTGGCAGGTGGTGGTGGGTGGCTAGTGGTGGCAGGTGGTGGTGGCAGGTGGGTGGTGGCAAGTAGGTGGTGGTGGCGAGCGGTGGATGGTAATGGCAAGTGGTGGGTGGTGGCGGTTGGATGGCAGGTGGGTGGTGGGTGGTGGGCAGTAGTGGTGGTGGTGGGGGTGGGGGTGGGGGTGGGGGTGGGTGGTGGTGGCGGAGGCGGAAGACGGTGGTGGAAAATGGTGGCGGGTGGTGGCTAGTGTTGGGTGGTAAAAAAAAAAAAACTGAAAGCTCAAAATGGAAACACATTTTTTGTGTTTTTATTTTTTGGCCAAATTTATAAACTGAGACCACTGATTTATAAATCAAAAATTTTGCCAAACAAGTTTTTATTTGAGTTTTTTAAATTTTTGTAAATATAAACAGAAATTTTACTCCTTCTGTGTTTACGAATATTTTGAAATGAACGCTTTGTTACTCCATTTGTGGTTTTGAACACTTTGAAATGTTACTCCTTCATACTTTTCGTGAAAATACTTACACCATTTTTGAAAAGTTACTCCTTTAAGTTTGTGAGCGGCAACTTAAAGCTTCGTCAAAAGTCACTTATAGCATTTGTGATAAAAAAAACAAAAAATTTACACATTTAGCTTGTGCTTACACCTTTTCGTGGCAGGGCTTACACCATTTTTGAAAAGTTACTCCTTTTGTGTAAGAATTTTTTTCATAACATTTATACTTTAACTTCCAACTTACACCTTTTGTGAAACCCCAACTTAAAGCTTTATTCGGAAGTCACTTACACCTTTTGGGAAAAAAAAAATCATCAAATTTACACCTTTTTCTTAAGCTTACACCTTTTCGAGAAAATACTTACACCATTTTTGAAAACGTACTCCTTTTGTGTAAGAATTTTTGGCATAACATTTATACTTTTTCTTCCAACTTACACCTTCTGTGAAAGATTGTATAAGCACAGAGTAAATGTTATGACAAAAATTCTTACACAAAAGGAGTACATTTTCAAAAATGGTGTAACTATCTTCCCAAAAAGGTGTAAGCTTAAGAAAAAGGTGTAAATTTCATTAATTTTGTTTTTCACAAAAGGTATAAGTGACTTCCGAAGATGCTTTAACTTGGTCTTTCACAAAAGGTGTAAGTTGGAAGAAAAAGTATAAGTGACTTCCGAAGATGCTTTAACTTGGTCTTTCACAAAAGGTGTAAGTTGGAAGAAAAAGTATAAGTGTTATGCCAAAAATTCTTACACAAAAGGAGTACCTTTTCAAAAATGGTGTAAATATGTTCCCAAAAAGGTGTAAGCTTAAGCAAAATGTCTAAATTTTATGAATTTTTTTTTTCACAAATGGTATAAGTGACTTCCGACGAAGCTCTAAGTTGGGCTTTCCCATAAGGTGTAAGTTCGAAGACAAAGTATAAATGTTATGCCAAAAGTTATTACACCAACTGAGTAACTTTTGAAAAATGGTGTAAGCACTTCCACGAAAAGGTGAAAGCTTAAGGAAAATGTGTAAATTTGATGAATTTTTTTTTCCACAAAAGGTGTAACTTCGGAGCAAAAGTATAAATCTTATGAAAAAAATTGTTACACAAAAGGTTTAAGTTGGGCTTTCACAAACGGTGTAAGTTCGAAGAAAAAGTATAAATCTTATGCCACAAAGAAATGTCAGTAACTTCGCAAAACGTCTAAGTTCGGTTTTTTCCCCCGAAAACCTGTAAGTTCCTAAAATCGAATCACACTGTATTTGTCTTGTTTAGATAATGGCAATGTGAGAGAGAAGGGCATTTCAGAGGGCTTGGCCTTTCTCCCAGTAGAACTCTGTTTCATACAAGACGAGTCTGGGAAGGATTCCAATAGCGACTCCGAGTCCAAATCCAACCAAGTATGTCAATGTAAAAGAGAACCGTTGATAGACTGAGGTCAACAGACATAGAGACCTAGATGGACACTTATCGACAGAGGGACCGAAATCGACAGAGATCGACAGAGAAGAGACCCACGCTGGAGACAGACCGAGATAAACAGGGATCGACAGAGACAGACCGACATCGACACAGAGAGTCCAAGATCGATAGGCAATCTTTCAAAAAATCTTTGCTTTGCGGCGGCGGTGCAAGTGGAGTTGCCGATCTCAGAAGGCTGTGAGGACCGGAGCCCACCGACGCTTGGGTGGTCAGCGGGGGTCACGAACCCTTTGATTTGTTCAGTGGTTGTCTCAATTGGGTTTATGAACACTTCGAAATGTTACTCCTTTTGTGTTTACTACTTTGAGATGAACATATGTTACTCCTTCTGTGTTTACGAACATTTTGAAATGAACCCTTTGTTACTCCTTTTCTGGTTATCAACACTTTGAAAAGTTACTCCTTCGTTAATATATTTACACCATTTTGGAAAAGTTACTCCTTTTGTGTAAGAATTGTTGGCATAAGATTTATACTTTTTCTTCGAACTGACAGTTTTTCTGAAAGCCGAACTTAAACCTATTTCGGAAGTCACTTATACCTTTTGTGAAAAAAAAAATTCATTAATTTTGCACCTTTTGCTTATGCTTACACTTTTTCCTGAAAATACTTACACAATTTTTGAAAAGTTACTCCTTTTGTGTAAGAATTTTTGGCATAACATTTATACTTTTGGGCTTATATACTCTTTCACAGAAGGTGTAAGTTTGAAGAAAAAGTATAAATCTTATGAGAAAAATTATTTCATAAAGGAGTAACTTTTCAAGAAAAATATAAGCAGTTTCATGAAAAGGTATAAGCCGATGCAAAAGGTGTAAATTTGATGAATTTATTTTTTCACAAAAGGTATAACTGACTTGCGAAAAAACTTTAAGTTGGGCATCCACAAAGGTGTAAGTTCGAAGAAAAGCTATAAAAGTTATGCCAAATATTTTTACAGAAAAGGAGTAACTTTTTAAAATAAATATATGCACTTCCACGAAAAGGTATAAGTGACTTGCGAAAAAGGTTTAAGTTGGCCTTCCACAAACGGTGTAAGTTCGAAAAAAGGTATAAATCCTATGCCAAAAATTCTTATACAAAAGGAGTAACTTTTCAAAAAAAATTATAAGCACTTCCACGAAAAGGTATAAGTTTCGGCAAAAGGTGTAAATTTGATGATTTTATTTTTCCACAAACGGTATAACTGAATTCCGAAAAACCTTTAAGTTGGGCTTCCACAAAAGGTGTAAGTTCGAAGAAAAGGTATAAATCTTATGCCAAAAATTCTTACACAGAAGGAGTAACTTTTCGAAAAATATATAAGCACTTCCACGAAAGGTGTAAGCTTAACCAAAAGGTGTATATTTGATGAATTTATCTTCTCACAAAAGGTATAAGTGACTTCCGAAAAGGGTTTAAGTTGGCCTTTCACAAACGGTGTAAGTTCGAAGAAAAGATATAAATCTTATGCCAAAAATTCTTACACAAAAGGAGTAACTTTTCCAAAAAAATATAAGCACTTCCACGAAAAGGTATAAGCTTAAGCAAAAGGTGTAAATTTGATGAATTTATTTTTTCAGAAATGGTATAACTGACTTCCACAAAAGCTTTAAGTTGGACTTTCACAAAAGGTGTAAGTTCGGAGAAAACGTATAGATCTATGCCACAAAGAGATGTAAGTAACTTCGCAAAACGTCCAAGTTCCGTTTTTTTTGTAAGTTCCTAAAATCCAATCACACTGTATTTGTCTTGTTCAGATAATGGCAATGTGAGAGACAAGGGCGTTTCGGAGGGCTTGGCCTTTGTCCCAGTAGAACTCCGTTTCAGAGAAGACGAGTCTGTGAGGGCTTGGAATAGCGACTCCGACCCCAAATCCAACCAAGTATGTCAATGTAAAAGAGAACCGTTTTTAATATAGCGCAACGGACAGAGAGAGAGAGAGAGAGATAGACTGAGATCGACAGACATAGAGACCTACATGGACACTGATCGACAGAGGGACCGAGATCGACAGAGATCGACAGAGAAGAGACCCACATGGACACCGACAGACCAAGATCGCTGGAGACAGACCGAGATAAACAGGGATCGACAGAGAGAGACCGACATCGACACAGAGAGACCAAGATCGATAGCCAATCTTTCAAAAAACCTTTGATTTGCGGCGGCGGTGCCAGTGGAGGTGCCGATCTCAGAAGGCTGTGAGCACCGGAGCCCACCGACGCTTGTGTGGTCAGCGGTGGTGACGACCCTTTCATTTGTTCAGTGGTTGTCTCAATTGGGTTTATGAACACTTCGAAATGTTACTCCTTCTGTGTTTACTACTCTGAGATGAACATATGTTACTCCTTCTGTGTTTACGAACATTTTGAAATGAACCCTTTGTTACTCCTTTTCTGGTTATCAACGCTTTGAAATGTTACTCCTTCATACTTTTCGTGAAAATGTTTACACCATTTTTGAAATGTTACTGCTTTTGTGTAAGAATTGTTGGCATGAGATTTATACTTTTTCTTCGAACTTACACCTTTTGTGAAAGGCCAACTTAAACCTATTTCGGAAGTCACTTATACCTTTTGTGGAAAAAAAAAATCATCAAATTTACACCTTTTTCTTAACCTTATACCTTTTCGTGGAAGTGCTTATATTTTTTTTTAAAAGTTACTCCTTTTGTGTAAGAATTTTTGGCATCAAGTTTATACTTTTCTGGTTATATACTCTTTCACAAGAGGTGTAAGTTTGAAAAAAAGTATAAATCTTATGACAAAAATTATTTCACAAAAGGAGTAACTTTTCAAAAAAAATATAAGCACTTCCACGAGAGGGTCAAAATGTGTAAATTTGATGAATTTATCTTTTCACAAAAGGTATAAGTGACTTCAGACAAAGCTTTAAGTTGGCCTTCCACAAACGGTGTAAGTTCGAACAAAAGGTATAAAAGTTATGCCAAAAATTGTTACACAAAAGGAGTAACTTTTCAAAAAATTATAAGCACTTCCACGAAAAGGTATAAGCTTAAGCAAAAGGTGTAAATTTGATGAATTTATCTTTTCACAAAAGGTATAATTGACTTCCGAAAAAGGTTTAAGTTGGCCTTACACAAACGGTGTAAGTTCGAAGAAAAGGTATAAATCTTATGCCAAAAATTCTTACACAAAAGGAGTAACTTTTCAAAAAAAATATAAGCACTTCCACGAAAAGGTATAAGCTTAGGCAAAAGGTGTAAATTTGATGAATTTATTTTTTCACAAAGGGTATAACTGACTTCCGAAAAACCTTTAAGTTGGGCTTCCACAAAAGGTGTAAGTTCGAAGAAAAGGTATAAATCTTATGCCAAAAATTCTTACACAGAAGGAGTAACTTTTCGAAAAATATATAAGCACTTCCACGAAAGGTGTAAGCTTAACCAAAAGGTGTATATTTGATGAATTTATCTTCTCACAAAAGGTATAAGTGACTTCCGAAAAGGGTTTAAGTTGGCCTTTCACAAACGGTGTAAGTTCGAAGAAAAGATATAAATCTTATGCCAAAAATTCTTACACAAAAGGAGTAACTTTTCCAAAAAAATATAAGCACTTCCACGAAAAGGTATAAGCTTAAGCAAAAGGTGTAAATTTCATGAATTTATTTTTTCAGAAATGGTATAACTGACTTCCAAAAAAGCTTTAAGTTGGACTTTCACAAAAGGTGTAAGTTCGGAGAAAACGTATAGATCTATGCCACAAAGAGATGTAAGTAACTTCGCAAAACGTCCAAGTTCCGTTTTTTTTGTAAGTTCCTAAAATCCAATCACACTGTATTTGTCTTGTTCAGATAATGACAATGTGAGAGACAAGGGCGTTTCGGAGGGCTTGGCCTTTGTCCCAGTAGAACTCCGTTTCAGAGAAGACGAGTCTGTGAGGGCTTGGAATAGCGACTCCGACCCCAAATCCAACCAAGTATGTCAATGTAAAAGAGAACCGTTTTTAATATAGCGCAACGGACAGAGAGAGAGAGAGAGAGAGATAGACTGAGATCGACAGACATAGAGACCTAGATGGACACTGATCGACAGAGGGACCGAGATCGACAGAGATCGACAGAGAAGAGACCCACATGGACACCGACAGACCAAGATCGCTGGAGACAGACCGAGATAAACAGGGATCGACAGAGAGAGACCGACATCGACACAGAGAGACCAAGATCGATAGCCAATCTTTCAAAAAACCTTTGATTTGCGGCGGCGGTGCCAGTGGAGGTGCCGATCTCAGAAGGCTGTGAGCACCGGAGCCCACCGACGCTTGGGTGGTCAGCGGTGGTCACGACCCTTTGATTTGTTCAGTGGTTGTCTCAATTGGGTTTATGAACACTTCGAAATGTTACTCCTTCTGTGTTTACTACTCTGAGATGAACATATGTTACTCCTTCTGTGTTTACGAACATTTTGAAATGAACCCTTTGTTACTCCTTTTCTGGTTATCAACGCTTTGAAATGTTACTCCTTCATACTTTTCGTGAAAATGTTTACACCATTTTTGAAAAGTTACTGCTTTTGTGTAAGAATTGTTGGCATGAGATTTATACTTTTTCTTCGAACTTACACCTTTTGTGAAAGGCCAACTTAAACCTATTTCGGAAGTCACTTATACCTTTTGTGGAAAAAAAAATTCATCAAATTTACACCTTTTTCTTAACCTTATTCCTTTTCGTGGTAGTGCTTATATTTTTTTTTAAAAGTTACTCCTTTTGTGTAAGAATTTGTGGCATCAAGTTTATACTATTGTGGTTATATACTCTTTCACAAGAGGTGTAAGTTTGAAGATAAAGTATAAATCTTATGACAAAAATTATTTCACAAAAGGAGTAACTTTTCAAAAAAAATATAAGCACTTCCACGAGAGGGTCAAAATGTGTAAATTTGATGAATTTATCTTTTCACAAAAGGTATAAGTGACTTCCGACAAAGCTTTAAGTTGGCCTTCCACAAACGGTGTAAGTTCGAACAAAAGGTATAAAAGTTATGCCAAAAATTGTTACACAAAAGGAGTAACTTTTCAAAAAAATATAAGCACTTCCACGAAAAGGTATAAGCCTAAGCAAAAGGTGTAAATTTGATGAATTTATCTTTTCACAAAAAGGTATAATTGACTTCCGAAAAAGGTTTAAGTTGGCCTTCCACAAACGGTGTAAGTTCGAAAAAAGGTATAAATCTTATGCCAAAAATTGTTACACAAAAGGAGTAACTTTTCAAAAAAATATAAGCACTTCCACGAAAAGGTATAAGCCTAAGCAAAAGGTGTAAATTTGATGAATTTATCTTTTCACAAAAAGGTATAATTGACTTCCGAAAAAGGTTTAAGTTGGCCTTCCACAAACGGTGTAAGTTCGAAAAAAGGTATAAATCTTATGCCAAAAATTCTTACACAAAAAGAGTAACTTTTCGAAAAAAATATAAGCACTTCCACGAAAGGTGTAAGCTTACGCAAAAGGTGTAAATTTGATGAATTTATCTTTTCACAAAAGGTATAAGTGACTTCCGAAATGGGTTTAAGTTGGCCTTCCACAAACGGTGTAAGTTCGAAGAAAATGTATAAATCTTATGCCAAAAATTCTTACACAAAAGGAGTAACTTTTCGAAAAAAATATAAGCACTTCGACGAAAGGTGTAAGCTTAAGCAAAAGGTGTAAATTTGATGAATTTATCTTTTCACAAAAGGTATAAGTGACTTCCGAAATGGGTTTAAGTTGGCCTTCCACAAACGGTGTAAGTTCGAAGAAAAGGTATAAATCTTATGCCAAAAATTCTTACACAAAAGGAGTAACTTTTCCAAAAAAATATAAGCACTTCCACGAAAAGGTATAAGCTTAAGCAAAAGGTGTAAATTGGATGAATTTATTTTTTCACAAATGGTATAACTGACTTCCAAAAAAGCTTTAAGTTGGACTTTCACAAAAGGTGTAAGTTCGGAGAAAACGTATAGATCTATACCACAAAGAGATGTAAGTAACTTCGCAAAACGTCCAAGTTCCGTTTTTTTTGCAAGTTCCTAAAATCCAATCACACTGTATTTGTCTTGTTCAGATAATGGCAATGTGAGAGAGAAGGGCGTTTCGGAGGGCTTGGCCTTTCTCCCAGTAGAACTCCGTTTCATACAAGACGAGTCTGGGAAGGCTTCCAATAGCGACTCCGAGTCCAAATCCAACCAAGTATGTCAATGTAAACGAGAACCGTTTTTAATATAGAGCAACGGACAGAGAGAGAGAGAGAGAGAGATAGACTGAGATCAACAAACATAGAGACCTAGATGGACACTGATCGACAGAGGGACCGAGATCGACAGAGATCGACAGAGAAGACACCCACATGGACACCGACAGACCAAGATCGCTGGAGACAGACCGAGATAAACAGGGATCGACAGAGGGAGACCGACATCGACACAGAGAGTCCAAGATCGATAGCCAATCTTTCAAAAATTCTTTGATTTGCGGCGTCGGTGCAAGTGGAGTTGCCGATCTCAGAAGGCTGTGAGCACCGGAGCCCACCGCGCTTTGGGTGGTCAGCGGGGGTCACGAACCCTTTGATTTGTTCAGTGGTTCTCTCAATTGGTTTATAAACAATTCGAAATGTTACTCCTTCTGTGTTTACTACTCTGAGATGAACATATGTTACTCCTTCTGTGTTTACGAACATTTTGAAATGAACCCTTTGTTACTCCTTTTCTGGTTATCAACGCTTTGAAATGTTACTCCTTCATTAAAATATTTACACCATTTTGGAAAAGTTACTGCTTTTGTGTAAGAATTGTTGGCATAAGATTTATACTTTGGACTTTTTCTTCGAACTGACACCTTTTGTGAAAGCCCAACTTAAACCTATTTCGGAAGTCACTTATACCTTTTGTGAAAAAAAAAAATCATTAATTTTGCACCTTTTGATTAAGCTTACACTTTTTACTGAAAATACTTACACCATTTTTGAAAAGTTATTCCTTTTGTGTAAGAATTTTTGGCATGACATTTATACTTTTGTGCTTATATACTCTTTCACAGAAGGTGTAAGTTTCAAGAAAAAGTATAAATCTTATGAGAAAAATTATTTCACAAAAGGAGTAACTTTTCAAGAATAATATAAGCAGTTTCACGAAAAGGTATAAGCCGAAGCAAAAGGTGTAAATTTGATCAATTTATTTTTTCACAAAAGGTATAACTGACTTGCGAAAAAGCTTTAAGTTGGGCATCCACAAAAGGTGTAAGTTCGAAGAAAAGGTATAAATCTTATGCCAAAAATTCTTACACAAAAGGAGTAACTTTTCGAAAAATATATAAGCACTTCCACGAAGGTATAAGCTTAAGCAAAAGGTGTAAATTTGATGAATTTATCTTTTCACAAAAGGTATAAGTGACTTCCGAAAAAGGTTTAAGTTGGCCTTCCACAAACGGTGTAAGTTCGAAGAAAAGGTATAAATCTTATGCCAAAAATTCTTACACAAAAGGAGTAACTTTTCAAAAAAAATATAACCACTTCCACGAAAAGGTATAAGCTTAAGCAAAAGGTGTAAGTTAATGAATTTATCTTTTCACAAAAGGTATAACTGACTTGCGAAAAAGCTTTAAGTTATCCTTCCACAAACGGTGTAAGTTCGAAGAAAAGGTATAATCTTATGCCAAAATTCTTACACAAAAGGAGTAACTTTTCAAAAAAATATAAGCACTTCCACAAAAAGGTAGAAGCTTAGGGAAAAGGTGTAAATTTGATGACTTTATTTTTCCACAAAAGGTATAACTGATCGACAGACTGTTATCGACAGATATAGATACCGTTTTTAGTATAGAGCAACGGACAGAGACATAGAGAGAGAGAGAGAGAGAGATAGACTGAGATCCACAGACATAGAGACCTAGATGGACACTGATCGACAGAGGGACCGAGATCGACAAAGATCGACAGAGAAGAGACCCACATGGACACCGACATACCAAGATCGCTGGAGACAGACCGAGATAAACAGGGATCGACAGAGAGAGACCGACATCGACACAGAGAGACCAAGATCGATAGCCAATCTTTCAAAAAACCTTTGATTTGCGGCGGCGGTGCCAGTGGAGGTGCCGATCTCAGAAGGCTGTGAGCACTGGAGCCCACCGACGCTTGGGTGGTCAGCGGTGGTCACGACCCTTTGATTTGTTCAGTGGTTGTCTCAATTGGGTTTATGAACACTTCGAAATGTTACTCCTTCTGTGTTTACTACTTTCAGATGAACATATGTTACTCCTTCTGTGTTTACGAACATTTTTAAATGAACCCTTTGTTACTCCTTTTCTCGTTATCAACGCTTTGAAATGTTACTCCGTCATACTTTTCGTGAAAATATTTACACCATTTTTCAAAAGTTACTGCTTTTGTGTAAGAATTGTTGGCATGAGATTTATACTTTTTCTTCGAACTTACACCTTTTGTGAAAGGCCAATTTAAACCTATTTCGGAAGTCACTTATACCTTTCGTGGAAAAAAAAATTCATCAAATTTACACCTTTTTCTTAACCTTATACCTTTTCGTGGAAGTGCTTATATATATTTTGAAAAGTTACTCCTTTTGTGTAAGATTTTTTGACTTCCGAAAAGCTTTAAGTTGGGCTTCCACAAAAGGTATAAATCTTATGCCAAAAATTCTTACACAAAAGGAGTAAGTGTTCATAAAAGGTGTAAATGATTTATACTTTTCAGTAATCAGTTACGCCTTTTCTGAAATTCCTTACGCCTTTCTTGAGACCATTTACACCTTTAGTCATATAATATATTATTTTATTAATTTACCTGGAAACTGACCTGCTTAGCAGGTCACCAATGTGTAAGTTTCCAAATATTTTGATATAACCCAATACATATAAATGTGTAAATGCAAAATGGAAGGGTGTAACTGCCTTGCATACCATATGCAAGGCACACATGAGAAAAGTCCATATTACAATTTCCCATTAAGATTCATATTTTGAAATTCTCACTACTTTGTACAATGAGTTGTACTTTGGAACGGAGAAACAAAAGGGTGAGTTTTGTCAACCTTGCAAGTACTCAGAACTTAAAATAACTATACATACTTTATGACTTATACTTTCATAAAAAAATGTACAATTATTTGAAATGTGTTGTAATTGGTGTCAAAATGTACGTATTTAAGGCTCACTAAAGTATACTTGTTAACCTCTTAATCGTTGTTATATGATGATTCTAATAGATTGGCATGTTGTGCAAGTTACTTAGATTCTTGAGAAGAAAGTGTATCTAATTGGGAATACTAAAAGGTCAAAGTGCAAGACATGTTGAAGCTCAAAGCTGGTTTTGGACATGTGGAGTTGCGCTCAGGCGCACGTCCTACACGTGATATGTTAAGGCTTCGTTTGGGAACAAGTTATTTTAGTAATTTTTTGATTTTTTAATTAAAATATAAGGTAAAAAAATAAGTATGTTTAGAATATTTTTTGATTTTTTATGAAAGATGTATAAAAAGTAAAGAGAAAAATGAAATCTTTGACTTTTTAGTATAAGTTATAAGATTTTTAATTTTTTTAATAACTTTTTAACTTTTAAATTAAAATAAATATTTCCCAAACGAGATCTTAAATTATGTTGCCAAGAAAAGTGTGCTGCTTGTGTACGCTTGGACTCAACTCATGGTGCGCTCAGGTGCGACTATTGCAAAATTAATGTGAACTTAAGGGTTTGTTTGGTAACGTTTACGTTTTCAGTTTATATTTATAAAAATTTTATAAATTAGTTTTTGTTTATTTTTAAAAAAATATAAACTACAAACGCGTTTGGTAATTGACAAAATGTTTAAAAAATTTTAAAAATATAAAAAAGAGTGAGAAATGACAAGTGGTGGCAAGTAGCGGCAGAAGACGGTGGTGGAAAGTGGTGACGGTGGGTGGTGGGTAGCGGGTGGTGGTGGGTGGATGGGTGACAGTGGCGGGTGGTGGGTGGTGGTGGTGGTGGTGGTGGTAGTGGCAGGTGGGTGGCGGATGACGGATGGTGGGTGGTGGCGGGTGGGTGATGGGTGGTAGCAAGTAGGTGGTGGTGGTGGTGGTGGCAGGTGGGTGGCGGATGACGGGTGGTGGTGAGTGGTGGCGGGTGGGTGGGGGTGGTAGTGGCGGGTAGGTGGCTGGTGGTGATGGTGGGTGGGTGGGTGACGGTGGCGGGTGGTGGGTGGTAGCTAGTGGATGGTGGTGGTGGTGGTGGTGGCAGGTGGGTGGTGGTGGCGGCAAGTAGTGGGTGGTGGTGGCAGGTGGGTGGTGGCGGGTGGTGGTGGTGGTGGGTGGGTGGGTGACTGTGGCAGGTGGTGAGTGGTAGCGAGTGGGTGGTGGTGGTGGTAGGTGGGGGGTGGTGGTGGTGGGTGGTAGGTGGCGGTGGCGGGTGGGTGGCGGGTGACTGGTGGTGAATGGTGGTGGTGGGTAGTGGTGGTGGCGGGCGGTGGATGATAGTGGCGGGTGGTGGGTGGTAGCAAGTGGATGGCAAGTGGGTGGTGGGTAGTGGTGGTCGTGGCGAGGGGTGGGTGGTGGTGGTGAGTGGGTGGCAGGTGGGTGGTGGTGGCTAGTGGGTGGTGGTGGCGGGTGGTGGTGGTAGGTGGGTGGTGAGTGGTGGTGGTGGGGGTGGGTGGTGGTGGCGGAAGACGGTGGTGGAAAATGGTGGCGAGTGGTGGCTAGTGTTGGGTGGTAAAAAAAAAAGAAACTCAAAACTTAAAACGGAAACACATTTTTTGAGTTTACATTTTTTGGCCTAATTTATAAACTGAGACTACTGATTTATAAATCAAAAATTTTACCAAACAAGTTTTTATTTGAGTTTTTAAAATTTTTGTAAATATAAACAGAAAACTGAAAACGTAAGTGTTACCAAACGGCACCTAAGTGACCCAAAGAGAATGGGTTTGAGCAACAAAATATAAATAGGAGTTTTTAACTTGGTTCTAGGGTTGGTTCAGATTTAAGGACAAGAAGAGTGAATTTCATTGTTCAAATTATGGTGTTTTCATTGAAGACATAGCATGTTTCATTCTCTATTAGTGGCTGATTCTCTTCTCCATGTCACTCAATCAACCTTATCAAAATTCTAGAAAGATTTAGACAAAACAAGAAGAAAGAAATTCCTTAGTATTTTGAGAGTCGCATCACTAAGTACAGTTGATTGTACATTAAAATAGAGCAATAAAAGTATTTAAGCGAAATTACGAAAAAAAAAATTATTTGACATTTGTAACAAAATAAGTTCTGAATTTTTTATTTTGTCAATGTAAACTTTTAATATATTTCAATTTGAAACATTTTCCTATTTTGATAAAATAAAATCGACAAATTAAACTCAATGAAAATAAGTATTTTAGATATTTTTATAACTCATTTTCACTGAGGTTAATGACTAAAATATTATTTTTTTTTATCGATTTTAGTTAATAAAAATAGATAACAATTTAGATTGAAAACAAATTAAAAAATTAAAATTAAAGTTAATAAAATTAAAAAATTAAAATTTATTTTATTACAAATTCCAACCCTAAGATTTTTTTTTATAATTATCCTAAAGATTCAAGGATAAATTATTTATAAGTTGAAAGACTTATACAAGATATGCTCCTACGAAAAAACTTATAACCCAATAGATCCTGTAGTTTTCTTGTGGACACATCTACCCCCAATCTTAATTAATTAATAACTTGATTAATGATAATACCATATATGGGAAATTCATTATTACCATAGATTGTGATAATATCTATATGGTTAGAAATTTGAAATTCAAAATAACGTAATTAATGACAATAATATATATGAAAAATCCAATCTTAATTAATTAATAACCTAATTAATGATAATACCATATATGAGAAATTCATTATTACTATAGATTGTGATAATATCTATATGGTTAGAAATTTGAAATTCAAAATAATGTAATTAATGACAATACCATATATGAAAAATCCAATGTTATCATAGATTATGATTATATTTATATGGTTAGAAATTTGAAATTCGAAATAACCTAATTAATGGCAATACCATATATGAAAAATCCAATATTATTATAGATTGTGATCATATTCATATAGTTGGTAATTTGAAATTCAAACTGCAAATGTAACATGTAACATCCTAAACCCAATGTGACATTTCTAAACCCAACGTGACATTCTTATATGCTTCTAAAATTCAAAATAACTTGATTAATGGCAATACCATATATGAGAAATCTAATGTTATCATAGATTGTGATGAGATTTATATGGTTGGAAATTTAAAATTCAAAACATAAATGTACCATGAAAGATTATTCACCGTTAGATTACACATACAAGAAAACACCACATACTAATCAAAGGAGGAGAAATCTTCATGAAAGATTTCATGATTCCTAGTATTATTCTATCTCAAGAATAATGTTAGGTATCATGAAAAAAATATCATGAAAATGAACATGAAAGATTATTCACCGTTCGATTACACATACAAGAAAACACCACATACTAATCAAAAGATGAGAAATCTTCATGAAAGATTTCATGATATTTTTTTTCATGACTCCTAGTATTATTCATATCTCAAACCCAATGTGATATTCCCAAATCCAACATGATATTCTCATATGTTTTTTATCCCAAACCCAACGTAAATGTAACATGTAACATCCGAAATCCACCATGACATTCCCATATACTTTTCATCCCAAACCCAACGTAACATTCCAATATTTCACCGTTGAATTATGAATAATGTAACCTCCTAAATATCGCCCCCAACCCAACGTAACTTTAACCTCGAGCGATGTGATTCAATCTATATTCAATTAAAAACTCAAATCCCCAAAATTTTGCATAACGTAATATGATATATATGTAAACACTGATTACAATAAAGACACGATACACATTCAAACACATATACAATCGAACAAATACACAAATGTCATCTACTACATGGTATATGTGCATTAGCGTTACACACTAAATATAACATTCATTGTAACATGATCATCCAAGTCCCAATGTACAAGTGTCGTCTTATGACGTGGTTCACATTCGACATCCAATTAACAACCAAAACTAAATACCCCCAACCCAGCCCTTGAACCCATACACACGACCCCTCATATCGAATATATCAAAACGCATTAACCATCACAATGTCAAATACACACATTCAATCAGAACATTGGCTAAAGTGTGCCTATTAATGAGTGTAATAGATTGTCAATACCCTATTAAAGATGAACAATCCACATTTTAACAAACAGCAACACACTTCAAAAAAAAAAAAAAAACTCTTCCCCTCAACCGATTGGAGTTGAAATCTATCAAAAGAACCAACACACAACTCTGAAACTTCATCATATCATTGACTACATCCACATCCATTTAAACAACATGTTGAAAATGCACTAGAAATCCCGCGATAAAAGGCGAAAAAACTCACACGATCATTGCTTATAGACTTATATTTTCTAAAAACCTTCCTAAACACGGTATGATGAATGAAAAAAATAAGATACAATATGGAAACAAATTAAAGGTATAATAGTACACTAATATTTATTTACAACTCATATGACCTTATGAAACACATTCCTATTTAAATAAAATTTTAAATTCTAAAAAATATTCATAAAATTTTATATTAAATAAAAACTTTCAAATAAGACTTATAAATAATTTTTCCAATAGGGACTACTACAATTTTTTTGGTCATCCTATACTTCAGTCTTTAGTTAACAATAAGGCCCGTGGCTGTCAATTTGATATGGGCCTTTGATGAAACAAGCCCAGAACCGAATGCGTGTCCACTGCGGCCCCCAGCTCATCGTCATCTTTCCACCTGTTTACCACTCGTCATCTCTCTCTCTCTCTCTCCATTTTTGTTCAAAAATTAACAATATCCTCGCACACGCATACATTCATACATACATATAGTTTTGTATAGAAAGAGAAACAAACCACCCAGAAAAATGTTCTTATGTCAAAAATGTACTATTTGAATTGCTAATCACCACAACTCATTCGGCTCATCTCATCATTCACAATCGAAATGCGTGGCTTCAATTCAATTCTAGCTCGAATTCTAGAGCTCTTCTGTTGTTACCGATTCTAAAAATCCACCTCAAAATCACTTTCTTCTTTTTTTTTCATCATCGAAATTAGGGTTTTAGTTCTGGTTATGAGTTTGTCGCTCCTCCAATGGCTTCGTCTTCTTCATATGTTTTTTATATCTTAATTCTTCACATCATCACAATCCCCAATTTCAATTTTGTTTCCCAATTAGGGTTTGTGTCTGCTTCGGCCGACAGTGACGGTGATTTCGTTTCATTTCACGGCGATTACTCGCCTCCGTCGCCACCGCCTCCTTCTCCGCCGCCTCACCCGCCTTCGGTCTCGTGCGAGGAGGATTTGATGGGAGTTGGGTCGCTCGACACTTCGTGCGAAGTGAGTTCTTGCTTGAATTTCACTGACGATGTGTATATAGAGGGAATTGGGAATTTCTATATTCTTCCAGGGGCTAGATTGAGTTGCCCAGTGAAGGGTTGTTCCATTTTGGTTAACATTAGTGGTGAATTTAGGTTGGGTTTCAATGCAGAGATGATAGCTGGGACCGTGTCGCTGGTGTCGCGGAGTGCTACATTGTTCAATGGTTCTGTGATTAATGTGACGGCGTTGGCAGGTCAGCCGCCGGAGCAGACTAGTGGGACTCCCGCGGGTGTACAGGGGGCAGGCGGAGGACATGGAGGGAGAGGGGCTAGTTGTGTGATGGATAATACAAAGCTTCCTGAGGATGTGTGGGGTGGGGATGCATATTCATGGGCTTCATTGGGAGAGCCATGGAGTTATGGTAGTCAGGGTGGCACTACAAATAGAGAAGAGAATTATGGAGGGAAAGGCGGTGGACGAATTGGGTTTTACATAAAAGGTGCTATTGAAGTTCATGGGAGTTTTTTAGCTGATGGTGGTGATGGTGGTATCAAAGGAGGTGGAGGATCTGGAGGCAGCATTTACATCAAGTCCCCCAAAATGTAATCCCTTCTCAACTTTTAAGATACTATTGTTAATTAGTGCATATAACTGACATTTGCATATGCTTTGTTTACATTGGTTTGCTTGTTGTGGAACAAAATTATGAGCCTCATGAAAATTTGTAAGGGAGTGATGCAAAGTTTTGTCTTTGGTAGAGAATAGGAATATATCCACATTGTTGTGGTCTCTTTTGATGCCAATTTTGTCTAGAGAAATAGTTTTGTGATGTCTATTAAAGAAAGAATGTAAATATATATGTTGTGCATGTAGTTAAACCTATAACTAGACTTGCAAAAATATATAAAATATAAAAAATATAGAGTAGACTGGTAAAAATTGGAGTGAAGCAGGTGGATCTAAATTGGGTGTTTTTTTTTTCTTTGCTTAAAAAAAAAAAAGTTTGTCTTTAAGGTTCTTTACTTATTATGGTTAAAATAGTTGTATGTGTCATTATTTGTTGATAAGAGAAAATAGTTGTGATGATTTATTCATGTGCAATGAAGACAAATTGCTTGCTATGCTAGCAAGGGAGTATCTTAAGTCAAGTTGATGGTTCAAGGACAAGATGGAGGAAGGCTAAAAGGGATGTGAGTGAAGGCGGTGTCGAATGACCTATAGTTTATTATGAAAATCACTTGAAATATATGATATTGGTGTATAGAGGTTTCATATAGCTATGGTTAAACAGTTGTATTGTATCTTGTAGTCAAATTATTGAGATGAGTAAATGAATAAATATTACTAGGTTAGAACATGAAAATATGTATAGCAATAGAATGGCGAAAAAGGATTCATGTAGCCAGTCCCACTTGATCGGGATACAAGGCTTAGTTTGGTTTGGCAACATGAAAATATGTATTTGATTTAACAAGTTGAGTAAATTTAACTAAGGTTATGTTGGAAGCTAATTTTTTGGAGTGAAAATGAGTACTTATTTGTAACCAAGAATTAGGAATGTTTAATTTTCGTTCTCTATTCAGTTTTTTTTAAAGGTCATGGTCTGTATTACATTGATTCACATAGTGGTGTGGAATTACTATGTTGATTTTGCATTGACATGAGTAGTCTAGGGAAATGCAAAGAGTCACTTACTTAGGTGTCAGCGGGTACTCAAGGTCGTGCTCAATATTACTAAATCACAGGAAGATCCTAGGGGATGTTGCGGTTGTGACTTGCAAGACCAGTTTATACACAGTTATTTTTTATTTTTAATTCTTTGGCTAAACAAAAAATACTAAAAGCTTAGTTTTACGTAGGTTCCCCATCTTATCGTTTGGATGATGCAGGACCATGTTTGGTATGGATAATTTTCCAGTCTGCGGTCATATTTCTGTTAGGGTCAAGCTTCAGAGTTCCTAGTCACTAAAATTTAACTGCTTGAGAATCAGATTCAACTACATATTTAATGCCCTAAACCCTTCATTACTAGCGAGCTTAACTTGTCTTAAGAGAGCATAGAGTTCCACAATACTCACAGTGCTTATGGCAATTGCAGAAGCAGAGTTCACCTTTGAACTAACTTCATCATCCTCAATGAACTTTTGTCCTCTCATTGCTTAAGTACTATCATCAGCACGAACAAACTGAGTTATCAAATGTGGAAAATAATGAAGACTTGCTAGTTATATATCTAGCAGTTCCACAATCATGACTCCTGGAGTCAACGGTTAGATTACTGTATTTTGCTGAGTTTTCTTAATCTCTGAGGTGTGAGCAATTCATTTACACTGGTAACTTGCAATGTGAAACCGAAGGTTTAATCTATTGTATATAACCCAGACCACAATTTGTATATCATTTTATATCTCCGTATGCAACTTTTGAGTCCTCCTTGTGACTGCTGTTTAGAATTCCATGATCCTTTATTAGTGCACCAGGATCCTAATATTGGCACAAGGCCACCAACAAAGGCACCTCGGCCAACTAAGAAGTTTTAGATTGAACTATCTTCATTAGACAATAAAGGAGAAGGGAGGAGGAGATTTTAACTCGAACAACAGAGAATCTATACATTGTGTACCTCGCAAAATAAAGATGTTTTTGTCAAGCACGTGTTCCTCTCTGTTATTCATTCCTTGGATGCAAAACTAGCACACTTACAAGATAGTTTAGGAAGCTTTTAGATGTTGGTTTTTCTCAGAAGTTAGAACATTAATCACTTAATGAAATTAACTAGTTTTTTTTTGTTTAGTGCCAGTTTACTGATTACCATATCTTGTGAGTTGTACATTCTCTCTAGATATGCCCCTAATATAACTTGTGGATTTTGATTTGACCATGCACTGGTGTCCCCTTAAATTCATGTTTCTCAAGGCAGTATACTTGCTTGAAACATTTTTCAATGCTCTAATTATTGCTTTATGAAGAACAGGAGTGGTAGTGGCAAAATAAGTGCTTCTGGGGGTAATGGATTTGCAGGAGGTGGTGGTGGAAGAGTTTCTGTCAATGTTTTCAGCAGGCATGATGACCCCAAATTCTTGGTTCATGGTAAGATTTCTCAGACAAACTTTTGATCTATAAGTTGTCATAAGGCTGTTACTTGTATTACTTTTTGGAATGGCAGGGGGGAGGTGATTAGAGCATGGATATTAAATGCCAAAAATTAGTATTGGTTTCTCTGTACAATTTATGTCAACACTGGTGCTGGTGTTTCACATGGTAGATGTGTTCATACTTTTGCCTTAAAAAATTGTTTTGTTATCTATGCTTTGGTGCCCAAAATAGTATCTCCTGTATACACAAAATGATAGGTTTCCTATGGTCTATCTCTCCGCAGAAACAAAAATGCACTTTTTCACAATAGTGGGACCTAAAGAGGCAAAACTGATTGTAGTTGATGTATTAACTATGAGTGGTGAATCTGGTGATACATCTTACATCATCAAATAGTTTCTTCACCATCACTGGTCCTTGGAGAGTTGTTGGTAATTGTAAATAGAGAGATATTGGGATACTTAAGTACTTTAGTTTATAGAAGTCATGTTTTCCTTGGGTTCATCATTTTGCCTGCTAGCAAGGATTATCTCAGTCTTTTTAAGGGAATTGTGTTTTCTTGTTAGATGTAATTCAGCTATTCTATAGAAGATTGGATTTTTTTTCTACTTTGTCTTTTGAGTACAATTAGACATCGGTTTGCATGGTTCTTGTTATTTTTGTTTCTACAGCCCCTATTCCCTCAACCAAAAAAAAAAAACAAGGGACAAAGACGAAAAGAGAAGAGTGATTGGGTTTTTCCTTTTATTGAAAATATAGATTTCTTTGTTATAATAGAAGGCATTAATTTTTGCCCCCTATGAACTTGAATCCTGGGTAATGAGTAGAAGATATGGGTGGTATTATTCTTCCTGTTCAAAATGTATGGCTGAGTGGTGTCCTTGACAACTTGAGTCTTTAGTCTTGTTGGACCAATCAATGGTCAAAGTTCGGATAGATTTGTTGGCTCATGCTTTCTAATCCTGTATGAGTGGATTTTTGTCAACCCCCCCCCCCCCCAACCATAACCAAACCAAATTAAGTCTTATGTCCCAATCAAGTGAGATTAGTTGCATAAATTTTTTTTCACTATTTTTCTTTGTCAAGGGCAATATGCTTAGTTAAATTAAACAAATTTATATCCTTTTTTACTACTGCATTTCATGTTAGTTTATGTATTCTCTTAACAGTTTCTTTTATATAGAACATATCACTTTCCCTTATAATTATTGTTGCATCTACAGATTTTTGCCGTACATGAGCAAAACCATCTTATAAAATTCTCTCAACTTATATGCAATTGATGCTAATCCATTATTTCAAGAATATATATTTCTAATTTGTATATTCTAATCTCACCGCACATCCATCTAAGCACCCTCATATCGGTGACATTTATTATATAAACGTATTGTTTCTTAGCTGCTAAACATTCCACCCCATGAGTTAACCTTATAATTGTTTTCTAAAAATTTTATTTCGACTGTTTGGTAACCATTTCGTTTTCAATTTTCAGTTTATATTTACAAAATTTTTAAAAACCGTCATAAAAACTTGTTTGATAATTTTTTTGGTTTATAAATGGTTGTCTCAATTTATAAATTTGAGGAAAAAACGTAAACTCAAAAAATGAGTTTACGTTGATTTTTAAATAGAAATTTAAAAATTTGACTAACAAATTTTTTGTTTTCAATTAATTTTTTTTTCAATTATAATATGTGTGATCCCATTGTCATAAATAATAAATAAATAAATGAACATTTTAGGCCTGAACAAACATATTTTTTAGTTTATGTTTTTAAAATTTTTCAAACATTTTGTTCAAACTAAACGTATTTATAGTTTATGTTTTTCTAAAAATAAACAAAAATCAGTTTCTAAAATTTTTGTAAACATAAACCAAAAACGTAAATGTTACCAAACACTATCTTAGTATTCATCGATCACATAATATGCCAAATGTGCTCTTGCACTTAAGTCAATATATTTTGATTCTAAAGATGACATCATCTCCAACCTCACTATCTTTATTAATAATGAAACTTATGCAACAAAAGTGTTCCATTGTTATTATCTATTTGTTTCAATTTCCACTTCTTCATTATTTCTACTTCTATTGTTACTAAAGAACTCATTGTTATATTTTATTTCTCGGATTTTATATGCCAGTGGAGAAAATGTAGGCCATCAAAATTGTTTCGCTCTTTGCCTTTAGAGTCATTTATTGATTTATTTCACCTTTGAATTTGTTGTTATTTAATCTTATTAGTCATAGGACATGTCAAAATTACCACATACTTGTCTTTTTGCTTGCAGGGGGAAGAAGTTACGGGTGTCTTGGAAACTCAGGTGCAGCAGGGACATTTTATGATGCCGTTCCTCGGAGGCTCATTGTGAGCAATAACAACATGTCCACAGATACTGATACACTTCTTTTAGAGTTTCCTAATCAGCCGCTGTGGACAAATGTTTATATTCAAGATCATGCTAGAGCTACTGTTCCTTTGCTCTGGAGTCGTGTGCAGGTAGTTTGATTATTAATATTTAGGGCAAATTTCACTTTACTCCCTTATGATTTGACCCGTATGCGGATTACTCCCTATCATTTGGAAATAACCATATAGCCCCCTTGTGGTTTGTGGATTGAAGTGCACTGTTAAGCTCGTTAACAATTTTCATGAAAAAGACTAAAATAACTCTGTATATATGTAACTTAAGTGTGTGAACTATGAATATTTTCGTCATTTATTTAGGAGGCAAAATGCACTTTGACCTCTGTTCTTTCTTCCATGTGCAATTTACCCTATTGAAATTTGAAAGTGAGCATATAACCCCCTTATGTCTGGCATATGTTTCACACTTGCTATTAATTTGGACGGAATGTTAGTCCATAAACCACAAGGGAGCTATCTAGTTATTTCCAAATGAGAGGGGGTAATCTGCACATAGGCCAAACCACAAGGGGGTAAAGTGAAATATGCCATAATATTTATTATCCTAGCTTGAGGTTAATGATTAGTTTGTTCTGTTGAGGCTTCTTTTGGTAGAACATATCCCGACCTTGTATCCACATTTTTTCCCCCTATCACTTTTGTGTGGGAATCATTCTCATATCATATATCTAGTTAGTAACATACATGTTTTCTAATAAACATAAATAGTGCAAGTAGAGGTGGCCTGAATTAAATTGTTGGGAATGCTTGATATGTAATGAATTCAAGATGGTTAAAGTCATGTAGGATAGTTTCTCTATTGATGGGCTTTGTGAAGAACAACTGTCTAATACAGGTTGAAAATAGTTTGTGAAACTTGTTAGGAGGTCTAACTATATTTTCTCTTATAATGTGCAGAAGAATGTTTTATAAATGAATTTTTATCATGGAACCCATTATGATGCTTGGTACACGTTACATTATTCAGACTTGGAGCTAGTTTCATTGGACTTAATTATTGAAGACAATTGTTATGATTCCATTATAAACACAAGTGCCGCTCTTATGCACACGAAGACAAAAGTGTTCCTTATGTGAGAATATTCGGTTTTATATATATATGGTAGTATATATTTTATATATATTAGGGATTGAGTAAATATTCTTATTTCCTTTTTAGTCCTAGGTTAGATTGTTATATAAATCGATTTACTTTTGTATTACAAGCACAATTGAATATACAGATTTATCAAAAAAACTTACATGGTATCAGAGCTGGTTACAAAACCCTAGCGCCGTTGGTTGAAGAGTGTCGTAGTCGTTGGCCGTGAGTCTTCTCCTTGGCTAAATCTGGCTCTCTCTCTCTCAGACTTGGTTGTCAATCGAAGCTTCTTGCTTCATTGACCGTCTGGTTCGTCTGGGTCTAGTTCATCTGATTCAAGGCTCATTTGGTTTGATCAAAGCCCCTTCTCTCTTGTTGACGATTGCTGATCTTCTCTCTCGCCGCAGGACTCCCCTTTGACGAGGTTCGTCTTTTCTTTTTGGTCAACTTGGGTGACCCATCTGGTCCACCCATCTATTCGACGTTGTAGCTTCGACTCCTCACTGCTAAGTCAACTTCGCTCTCTGGTTCTGCTTCTTTTGGTCAACTTATCTGGTATACTTTTGATTTGCTCCATTAAATATTTGACTCATCTGGTACCATGGTTTGTTTATTATTGTTTAACCCATTTAGTTTTGGTTATTACAATTTGATTCATTAGTTCTCAGTTTATTACCCTTTGATCAATTTTTGTTTATTTTATTACAATGTCGGACACCAAAATCCAAGCCATCAAATGCAAACTTACTGGTGCCAATTATGCTTATTGGGTCAGTGTTATGAAGAATTTTCTTCTTGGTCAGAAAAATGGGGCTATGTTTCTGGTTCTGTTCCTCGACCATCAAACCCGAAGAAGGAAGAATATCTGACTTCCTGTGATACTTAGGATTGTGATAATGCCCAAGTTTTGACCTATTGGAATGATGTTTTCCAAATACAGTACTACCAAGGAGGTGTGGGATTATTTATTGGGTGTTTATCAGCAGTCCAACTTTGCCAAGCCGTATGAGTTGGAAATAACTATTCAGAGTGCTCGTCAGCGAGATTAGACTATTCAAGATTTTTATATTGAGATGATAGGTCTTTGGGATCAGTTAGCTCTCATGGAACCACCTAGCCTTAAGGTACTATACGCTTATGTTGAGTTTCAGGAGCAAGGTCGTTTAGTATAGATCTTAATAGTTCTCTCTCCTCAGTATGAAGCTATCCGTGGTAACATCCCTCACCGATTGCCTCTTCCCCTGTGAATGTTATTGTTCATGAGCTCCTCCCCTAGGAAACCCGTCTTAAGACAGCCAGTTAGACTCCGCCTCCCTCTGCCTTCTTGGCTCTTACTAAGTCTCTTCTCTTACGAATTCCACCTCCCCATCAGCTTCAAGCCATTGCAAAGCCCAAGAAGAGGCCATTAGGTCCAGATTAGTGTTTTTTGCCATCAGAGGAGTCATTGGAAGTACAACTGTTCCAAGAAAGGAAGTCAACTTGCTCTTTCTTCTCAGTCACCTCAGACACAGTTCTGCGGTCCTACTCCGAGTACTTTCCAGTCTCTTGCATATTGCATTTGCTTCAACTCCAGATCCTAACTTGGCTTCCTTGAGTGCTCAGATTGCTCAACTTCAGCATATCTGGTCCACCTTTCAGACATCTCCATCTGCCTCTGCTCTTACCTCTCTTCATTCAGGTTTACTTTGGTCCTCTTCAAGTATCTCTTCTTCTGTCTATCTTTTTTATTTTGGTGCCTCTCATCATATGACTCCTCACCTTTCTTTACTTTAAAATTTATTTCCTTTTCCGTTCCTATTACTATTAATACTGCTAATGAGTCTCGTATGTCTATTCTATCTATTGAGTCTATCTTATTCTCTACCATGTCTGCTGTTATTATTCCCTATGTTCTTTATGTTCCTCAGCTATTTGTCAGTTTATTAGCTATCAATCAACTTGATGCTTCTAGTTTTGATGTTATGTTTGCCTCTTCTATTTGTTGTGTGTAAGATCGAGTGTCTAAAAAGTAGATTGGGACCGGCCATAAAGTTGGAGATCTCTATGTGGTAGAAAGTTTACATCTCCCTTTATCCACCACTCCATTTGAACTTTCCTCATTTCAGTTAGATTCTCAGTCAAGTTAGTTTTGTTTATGGCATTTTCGCTTAGGTCATTTGTCTGTTGACCGTTTATGTCTTTAGCTCGGTCAGGATTGTTAGGTAAAATTTCTCTTATTCAAATTGATGAATGTCGGAGGTGTAAACCTATCAAAATGTTATCTTTACCATTTAATAAAAGTATTTCTATTTCTATATCTTCATTTTCTCGTGTATACTAATGTTTGGGAACCTTCTCCTGTTCTCACTAAAGAGGGTTCTTCATATTATATGTCTTTTGTTGATGATTGCACCCACTATATTTGGGTTTATCTTATGACTCGTAAATCTGACTTCTATCAAATATATCGTATCTTTTAGTCAATGATCACTATACAGTTTGGGTCTACCATTAAATTTTTACTATCTGACTTAGGTGGGAAATATTTTAAAATTGAGTTCAATGAGTATCTGGCTAATTTGGGTACCATTCACCAAACTTTCTATACTAATACACTTGCCCAAAATGGTTGCACTGAGCGTAAACACCGTCATCTCCTTGATACAGTTAGGTCTCTGATTTTTGCCTTTGTTCTAGCTTCCTTTTGGGGTGAAATAGTTCTTACAGCTACTTTCCTTCTCAGTCGTATGCTACCCTACTCTCTAGTCGTTCTCCTTATGAGACTCTGTTTTCTCAACTTCCCAATTACTCCTTCGCTATGTAGCACGGACACGTCTCCTAAGGCAACGTTTGGGTGTCGAACACAGACACGCGTCGGACACACAGTGGACACGTGTCCGACACTCTACCCAACGTGTCCCTTTTTTTTTTTTTTGAATTTTTGCAGCCGGACACTCGTTTGGACACTGTTGGACACACTATGGACACATTATGGAAAGAGCAGGAGAGAAACCCTAACCTGTTGCACACAGAGAGAGAGAGAGAGAGAGAGAGAGAGAGAGAAGGTGAAGAACTTGTTGAAATGGAGCCCTAGATTAGGTATGTTCTTCGATTCTTCAAATCTCTTCTTTGATTTTCTTCTTTTCTTCTGTTTTTCTTCATTTTTCTTGTTCTTTCTTCGTTTCGTCCGCGTCGTCTGTGTCGTCTCCCTCTCTCTCTCTCTCGCTATGGTGTTTCGGCCCTCTCCTTTGACTATCGATCGCTATCTGCTCTCTCTCTCTCTCTCTCTCTCTCGCTATGGTGTTTCGGCGCCCTCGTTTGACCATCGATCGCTATATACATTATATACTAATAATGTATATACATATATATATATATATTTATATACTAATAATAATAGTATATATATTATATACTAGATATATATTTGAACAAAATTTTTTTTTTCTTTTCCTTTTTTCTATTTTTTAGATATTATTATTTGTTTAAATAAATTATTTTTATTTATAAAAAAATTTTAATTTGTGAATAATATTTGATATTAAAATAAATAAAAAATATTTATATTTTTTAATTTTACATATAATAAATAAATAAAATTATATATATTAAACGTGTCCCCAGCGTGTCGTGTCCCCTATTTTTTGAAAATTTGCGTATCCCTGTGTCTTCGTGTCTCGTGTCCATGTCCGTGCATCATAGCTCCTTCGTATTTTTGGGTCTATGTGTTTTGCCCTTCTTTCCTGGAAAAATAGGACAAAACTTAGTGCTTGTTTGGGTTAACCTAAAAAAATGTACTTTTTTTTGCCTATATACACTTATTTGGGTCACATTAATCAACATCTCCTCTTTACTTTTCTAACCAATTTCTCTACTTTTCTACACATTTTTTATTTTTATTTTTTATAAAAAGTCAAAAAGTACACTTATTTAGAACATCCCAAACCATCCTTTAGTGTCTAGTCTATCCTATGTGTCTTTCTGAGTTACAGTCTTACTCAGAAAAGCTATCGCTATTATGATCCTGTTTTCCGCCTCCCTTAGATCTCCCGCCATGTTGCCTTTTTGGAGCGTTTGTCTTACTTTCAGCTTCCTACTCTCACTGCCCTAGTTTTCAAAGAGGATTTGGTTCACATTAATCTATTTCCTTTCGAGGTTCCTCCTGATGAGTACATTTCTACTGTTTACCTTGAGCTAGTTCCCTTTTCTTCCCCTACTTCCTCTTCTACTCTTTCACTTCCTTTACTGTTAGTCTATTCTTGTCACAAGGCTATTCCCTCACCAGTTGTCTCTTCTTTACTGATGCTCTTCTTGCTTTTGAAGACACTGATCCTGCGGCCGGCAATATCCTGATCGTGAACGTCATCCCTTGGACAGGTTGGGTTTTTCTAACACGTGTTTTTTGTTTCCTATCATACCTTCTTGTCTGCTATTCATTCCTTTTCAGAACCCCAGTTTTACAACAAGGCCTGCCAAGATCCTAATTGGATTTGAGTTATGGAGGATGAGTTGTCTACTTTATTGAAAACTAGTATTTAGGAGTTGATTCCTTTGCCTACTTGGAAGAATCTGGTTAGTTGCAAATGAGTTTACGAAGTCAAAACTCATTCTGATGGTTCTCGTAAGCCATACAAAGCTCACCTGGTTGGTAAAGGTCATTTACAGGAGTATAGTATTGATTATAAAGAGAACTTTGCCCATGTTGCGAAGATGACTATTGTCTGTATTTTGATTTCTATCGCTGTTGTTCGTCATTGGCTTCTTTATCAGATGGATGTCATTGGCTTCTTTATCAGATGGATGTTAAGAATGCTTTTCTTAATGATCATTTTGTTGAGGAGGCTTACATGTGTCCTTCCCTTGACCTTCTTTACTCCTCTGGATAGGTTTGTCGTCTTCAGCATACTCTGTATGGTTTAAAGCAATCTCTTTGTGCTTGGTATGATCACTTTCAAACAGCTATTATTGAACTTGGGTTTCATCATTGTGCCTAGGATTTTGCTTTGTTTTTCGTCCACATATCTGCTTGTTTTGTTGCCTTACTACTCTATATGGATGATATGATCATCACTGGTTGTGACTGTTTTGCTATCTCTGAGGTCAAGAAGTATCTTTTTCGTACCTTTGAAATGAAGGATCTGGACCCATTGCAATATTTTCTTGGTATTGAGGTAGTTTCTCTCCCAAGGGTTATTTTCTGTCTCAGGCCAAGTATGCCAATGAGGTTATTCATCGTGTCGGTCTTAATGACAATAAGATTTCTGATACCCTCATTGAGTTTAATGTGAAGCTCAACACTACTGGTGGTGTTCCTTTGAATGATCCTACTTTATATTGAGAGTTTGTGGGTTGTTTAGTCTATCTGGCTGTTATTCGTCTTGATCTTACCTATGTTATTCATGTGATTAGCCAGTTTGTTTCTACTCCTCGCTCTGCTCATTGGACTGCATTGGTCCGGATTATTCGCTATCTCCAGGGTACTATATTTCAAGGTTTACTATTGTCCTTTACTTCCTTTTTGAACTTAGTGGCCTATGCTGATTCTGATTATACTGGTGATATTACTGATCGCAAGTCGACGTCTGGTTTCTGTATGTTTCTTGGCGATTCCTTGATCTCTTGGAAAAGCATGAAACAAACTGTTGTTGCTCGCTCTACTGCCAAAGCTAAGTATCGTGCTATGGCTCATGCTATTGCTGAGATTGTTTGGCTTCATAGTCTCTTGTTTAATTTGGGTGTCCCGTAGTCTTTTCCGACCTCTCTCTACCGTGACAAGCGCAGTGCTATTTAGATTGCCCATAATATTGTCTTCCATGAGCGGACAAAACACATTGAGATTGATTGTCATTTTGTCTGTCAGCATCTGCAATCTGGCTCTATCTCGCTTCCTTTCGTCTCTTCGGCTCTGTAACTTGCTAACTTCTTTACTAAGATTTACATCACTGCTCGGTTTCAATTTCTTCTTGACAAACTCTTAATGTTTTCTACTAAAACACCTTGAGTTTGAGCGGGGGTGTGAGAATATATAGTTTTATGTATATATGGTAGTATATATATTTTGTATATATTAGGGATTGAGTAAATATTCTTATTTTCTTTCTAGTCTTACGTTAGATTGTTATATAAACTGATATACTCTTGTATTACAAACATAATTGAATATACAGATTTATTTAGAAAACTTACACCTTATAGTGAAAAGCACGATTTTATTTTGGGGGCCTATATTAGCAACAATTGTCATGTTGGACTTTGGCATGTGCGTGTAAAATGAGGAAACAGATGGTGGAAGAGGCTAATTTAGTATTTTTATGCGAAGGTTAATTGAATTCTTTGACTTGGGAGGTCCTTATAGGGAATTCACAAAAATTGGTATCATGCAAGTCTTAGTTTGTTCCTCTTCACAACAAAAAACTGAAGAAAATAGACTAAAAAAAAAAGGTTGCTGTGGTTGGAGTGTAGGAAATAGTTCAGGAGATATTGTTGTCTCCATCTCCCCTTCGGTTGAGCTGGTGTAAAAAAGTCTTATTCTCTTGCTTTAGAGATTAAAGGTTTCCCCCTCCCTGAAAGAAAGTACTTCCTTTTTGTCCATGTTTACTTTTATTTTGTTTGTCTTGCTCTTGGCTGCCCTGTTTATCTCTTTCTTTCTTTAACATTTTTTCTTCTTTTGGTATTTTTCAAGTGGGATTATTGTATTCTCATTTGAGATCTTCTAATTTACTTTGCAAAATGGTTACATCTTTAAGTGAAATCTGTTATTATAGTTAAAAATGGATTTCGTTTTGTTTTTCTTTCAAATCTCATTATTGAAAGGTTTCTGTTAGAAATTGTAGTTGCTATTATGTGCTCTCTGACTTTATGGATGTATTCATCAGCAATGATATTGCTTTTGCTGTTTAATGGTAGTTTGTTTATATCTAGATATTCATATGCTAATGTAATGTAGGTGCAAGGACAATTTAGTTTATCATGTGGTGCAGTGATGAGCTTTGGGCTTGCACATTACGCCTTATCAGAGTTCGAGTTAATGGCAGAAGAGCTTTTAATGAGTGACTCGACAATCAAGGCAAGTGGTTGGCATTACTTTTTCTGTGTTCTATTTAAGTGTTGGCCTTAGTCTATTGCTTCCTATGTGATTGTTTAAGATTTGACTTTTTCCATTTCGGTTTATGTCCAATTTAAGCCTTTTGAGGTCATATCTGTCATGTCATTCTCATTCAGGTTAATGTGTCCTTTGCATTCAACTGCATATATATGCGTCATTATATTTTTTATAACAATGCAAGAAATTCCACCTTATGTTCAATGGTGCCTTGGCACAATCTTAAAATGTGTCACTATCCACTCATGTACACAACATTGCATGTATTCAAAGAGTATCCGTCACATTTCATTGTAAAAAGTTTGAATATTTACATTTTTCCCTAGGCTGAGAAAGAACACATTAATTTGTTCTTTGCCTCATGAGTCCAATGCATCTTTGATGTTTCTTATTTTTTCTCTGTTCTTTTAAGGAAAATTTCTGATGAGTTTTTCCCCCAGGGGACACCCCAGTGGGTTAGCTTGGATTCCCCAATAAAGAGAAGACTCAAATTCGAATCTCCAAGTCTCCATACATTACTTATCCAAAAGCATATATATATAACATGTTTTTTATTAAAAAAAAATTGGTGTAAATTAATTACCGTAAATGTGACTCAATTACCTTCAGAGCTGTTTTCTTGATTGCATGCACATTTCTTTATATTACATGTAGCCTTTTTAGAACTTTTCTATGATCTCATGTCCAGTTCTCTGCTATTTTAATTATTTGCAGCCTTTCTGAATTTTGAAGCATGGCAGATAGAGTAGTTACTCAGCCATGCTGAATAATAGAAGGTTCTTGCAGCATTTATGATATCTATAGAAGTAGAGTTGTATGTTCTTGTTTCTGTTGGAGATAATATTATATTGTCAAAGATATTAGAAGATAGAAGATATCAGAATATATGGAGATCCCATGATTTGTTCATATTATGATTTTTTGTATCATTGATTTATTTCAATTCCTTAAGCAAGGGGATTTGATCGTATCTCCCACTCTATATATATGGTGTATCATGTAAACAAGAATATCAAGTTGGAGTGAATGAAAGATGTAGCCCTTTAGGGCTTTGTGTGTGTGGATGTAGGCCAATATTGGCCGAATCACATTAAACATTTGTGTTCTTACTTTTCTTTTTTCTGTCTCTATTATCTCTCTATAGTCATCCTTATTGCCTTTTTGCAAAATTCAACTATTTCCATATGCAATAGCTGCTATATAAAATTTTCCTTTTGTTTTTAATGTTTCTTGTATGTTAATGGTACAACATGATGATTTTTTTGTTTAACTTTATGATTGAGTTTAGGTATATGGTGCTTTGCGAATGGCTGTCAAAATCCACTTGATGTTGAATTCAAAAATCCTTATAGATGGTGATGGTGATGCAATTGTTGCAACATCACTGCTAGAGGCCAGCAATTTAGTGGTCCTGAAGGTAACTCATACTTATTTATTTTGAGGCCAGCATTTTTCAATCTTTGTTTCATCTTGCTTTCTTGTTTGATATTGTTAACTGTATTTGGTTGGCAGGAATCATCCGTAATACATTCGAATGCAAATTTGGGAGTTCATGGGCAAGGTTTTATGAACTTGTCTGGATCAGGAGATGTGATTGAAGCTCAACGTTTGGTTTTATCATTATTTTACAGTATAAGTGTAAGCTGGATGCTCCTCTTGAATTTTAAATGTTCATTTCTCTTTAAGGGTCATAACTACGAAGGATTTTGCTTCATCTTCTTGTTTGTTTGCTCTTTTCTTTGTGATGATAGGGTACCTGCAGTTTAACCTTATTCTTAAAACCAAGATGACTTAGCAACTAAACTAAAGCCTTTTTTTAATCAATTTAGCTTTTGCTATAGGAATAACCAAGACAGCATATCTGAATGTGAATTTTTTTCCAATAATCTGTTCCCTTATTTATTACATCAATGTCTCCATTTCTTTTTTCTTGATGGAAATTAATTCACTGTTTGTTTGTAGTGAGTCCATATTTGTACGCAAATGGCCATAATCTATAACCAATATAGCAAATAGCAATAGTTGTTACCTTAATTGCACGAAGCGGGAGCGGGAGCCGATAGAAGTTTCTTAGGTTAGAAGCGCCTTGGGGAGTGGTAATATATATATATTTATATATATTAATAGTTAATTTTTAAAATATATTTATTATATCGAGATGAATGAAATAGTTATTTTTAAATATATTTATTATTTTTATCTTAGGTATTATTATTTATTGATAATATTTTTAATTTATTTATATAATTTATTGTTAATTGATATATATATTATAAATAAAAAAATATAACAAATAAGGAATAATAAAATATGTTAAAATAAATAAAAAATAAAAATTAGATGATTTATTTTATAGATTTTATTAGATTTTTTTTATTATATATGATTTAATTAGATTTATTATTATATAACAAATTATATTATTTATTATATCGACAAGAGAGAGAGAGAGAGAAGAAGAAGAAGAAGAAGACGACGACGGCAAAGGCTAGGGCGAAGGTCAATGTTCGAGAAACCCATGCCCTAAACCAGCGAGTCCATGTAATAGAGATTGCTAGTAGATCGAAGGAGAGAGCGAAGGTCAACGTCAATGTCGATGTCGAAGGCGAAGGCGAAGGCTAGGGTTAGAGCAAAGGTCGACATAGAAAGCTAGGGCTAGGGCTAGAGCGAAGGTCGAAGTCGACGGCAAGACCAGGTTTCTCTCTCTCTGTCTCCCCCCCTCTCTCTCTCTCCCCCTTTTACGATCCCATCTTGGACTGAATCGCGTTTCTCTCTCCATAGAAACGCGATTGTGACACGTTTCTTTCTAGGAAACACGAAATCGCGATTCTTACTCAGAATCGCCACCTGGTTGCACGATTCCTGCAACTAAGGTTGTTACAAAAAGAATGTAAGACACTTCACTATACTCTCGCTACAAATTGCCATCATAAGAAATATGGCCCTTTTTGGAGGTTGTGAATCTGATTGTACTTTGTGTTTGTTGTCTGTGGTCCACCCTTTTTGAAACATATATTATAAAAACTGAAAAGTTGTGATACTGTGATTTGTAAGCCACAAATAATGAATTTGAGACTGAAGTTCATGGGTTTATCCTGTGTATTTATCACACTACTTTATTGGGGATATATCCCACTATAACATTGTGTTTGGTTTATGGATTTGGGTAGGGATTTGAAAAGAGAAAAGGAAAAGGTGGGTGAAATGTGAATGAATATAACCACATTTCACACACATGTAACACATTTTTCCCTTTCCTTTTTCCTTTCTCTTTCCAAATCTCTTCCCAAATCCATGAACCAAACACAGCCTAAAAGATGGACTGGATGGTGGAATAAGTTTTCAGAGTTAAATAAGATTTGGAAGAATGGGTTTACATGGAATTACAGGGCAGGAAACAAAAAATAAAATAAAATGAAAAGAGGGCCTAGAACTTGGGAAAATGCTGTCACTGTTAAAGGTGCCTGAACTTCTAGTTGTTATTTGGTTACGACCCTAGTTTAGTATTCTGCAGTGAAAAACAAACACATATGAGTGCCTTCCATTTCATACATGGTATGGAACACATTGTCCTGTCTTATTCTTTTAGGTCATGTTTGTTTGGATGGACATGAGCTTGGGATTGGACTAATAGTCCAATAAAATTATTAATCCGATGTTTGGTTAAACAATTGAAGTACGGACTAATTATTTTAAACTTGACTATTAGTTAAGATAGGATACATAATCCAACGGATTCGTAATCCTAGGACTATTAGTCATGGGAATGCTAATCCAGTCCGCCCAAACAAACATGGCCTTAGAGTAATGGAAAAGCTTTTACATTACGTCTCAATCTGTGCTTGCTGAGACTCCAAAATATGGTATAGTTAACTTATGCGCAATGTCTATTTGCAAGATTTGAACTTAGAAGAAGATATTTTTTCACAAATTCAAGGATATTTTCTGTTGCCAAAAATCAAACAATGGATAGGAAAGAAGATAATTTTTTTGGTTACTTTTGTAGTATTATTTGTTTTTCCTTTCATATTTGGGTTCCTGTTCTGTTTCTTTTCATGGTTTCTGAATTAGTTTTTTATTTTATTTCTTTTGGAATCATTTAAAATTGTAAAATAATATTAGGCTTACTGATATATCTGTTTACATTTGAATCTTCCTTTCTCACATGAAGGTTGGGCCTGGATCTGTTTTGAGAGGTCCCTTGGAGAATGCAAGTAATAATTATGTGTGAGTACTGGTTTTTGAAATTTGCGTCATGCTTTATGCACATACTGCTATAGTTTGTTCAGTTGATTTTTTTTAATAAATGGTAGGACACCGAGGCTCTATTGTGAACTCCAGGATTGCCCCAAGGAACTGCTTCATCCACCTGAGGATTGCAATTTGAACTCTTCATTGTCCTTCACTCTTCAGGTGTTGCTTTAAGTCAGATTGAAGTCCTTGGTTTGGAGTTTCTTGTCTTTTTTTTGACAAAATGATGGAATTCATTTGCTTTTGTAGATTTGTCGAGTTGAAGATATAAGTGTCAAGGGTTTCATAGAAGGATCTGTTATCCATTTCCATTGGGTTAGAACTGTAGTTGTCCAATCTCCTGGTGCAATAAGTGCATCTGGTTTGGGTATGCTTTGTCACTCTTCTTCCTTTGTTTTTTCTTTGTTCTCCCACACGTCATTCTTTTTAAAACACTTTACTTCTTCCACTTACTGATGTAAAATATGCCTATTGAGTGAAAGCATGTTCTTTGAAATTTCGATTTGGAACATATACAGGCTGCAAAGGTGGGGTAGGCAGAGGAAGATTTTTGAGCAATGGTCTTGGTGGTGGTGGTGGACATGGTGGCAAAGGTGGGAGTGGATATTATAATGGCAGTGCTATCAAGGGTGGTGATGTATATGGGAATGCTGATTTTCCTTGTGAACTTGGCAGTGGTAGTGGAAATGAAAGTCTGGCTGGTGCAACTTCTGGCGGTGGTGTCATAGGTAAGCATTTAAATGGACGGTTTAATAAATGTTGCCTTACTGATATGTATTATACTTCGGACAAGGCTGAATGAACTAACATGAGGTGTTTGCTTAGGAGCATACATTAAAATTTGAGTCTTATGTCAGGGAAGTGTCTCATGTTGCAAGGCTCACCATATCTGAAATATTTTTATCATAAACGATGCAACTGAAAAATTAGTAGGCAAATTTTCAAATCCATTCCTTTCTGTACTATTTGTAAATACTTCTCTTTCTGCTGCAACAGAAACACTTCCACATACAACATTTTAATTTCATGGAGGAGAGGACAGGTTTTGTGTTTTTGTTTTGAGTTAAATTGAAATATATGTAATATATATGCCTTGCACCTTAAATGCTTTGCCTCATTTCTTGGAAGAATTTGACATCTTGTTGCCGCTTCTTGCCATTACAACTATGGTCTACCTCTTTGCCACACTTAAGTTTCATTTATCCAGTAAATGATTCTTTCATATTTGTCAGAAAGGGCTTGGGCTTGGTTGTGTTGCTTAAAAGAATACTGCAATCATGCATCTTATCAGCATTCTTCTGTATTTTCCCCTTTTGTTGGTTCTGTTCAGTGTGTTTGGTTTGAGTTTTCTGGATTAAGTTTTTTGAAAACTGAGTCTTTTGGTTTTCGTATTTTTTTGTTTTTAGTGAATATTTTTTTAAATTTTAAACATTTTTTTTTACTTTTTTGGATGCAACTTACTTAGATGTATCTAAAAAGTAAAAAATATGTGAAAAAAATATTTTAAAAAATTAATAAATACATAAAAATACAAAATATGTACTAAATAGTTGTATTATTTTTTTTTTTTGGTATTTTTGGTATTTAGTGAATTTTTAAAATATTTTTTTTACAATTTTTTTACTTTTTAGGTGTATTTATGTTAGATGTGTCTAAAAAGTAAAAAAATTGCTTAAAATATTAAAAAAATTCAGTAAAAACAAAAAAAATACGAAAAATAAGAAAGTAGAATTTTCTGAAAAGTGTTTTTTGAAAAATGGAAACAAGCAAGGTGATTGTTATTTTGTTGCTTATGCATATCTTCTTCTTTCCAATATATATACATATATACATATATATATGTATATTTATCTTCTTTTTTTTTTCTATTATTTTGGGTGGGGTGGAGTGGGGTGGGGGGTTGGGAATTTGGACTGCTATAGTTTGGATATATTTGTGGTGCGAACTTGTTTGATACATGTTCCTGAACTTTTTGGCTAGTCCATGTTGTGAGTAATGTTAAGGATTTCATGAGGCTGATCTGGGGATCAAGCAGAATTCAACTGATATTTGTATCAGTGACATTTCTCATTTCCAAGTTCAGATACACAAAATTGCCTGTTTCGCTAATTAGATTTTTGGTATCACTTAAGTAATCACTGTTGCCTTCATCTCAATGATCTTTACCCCTATATATTCTGGTTTCCATTTTTTTTCTCCTGAAGAGATGATTTCTTTCATTAATTTTTTCTTTCTTTTTTTTCCCCTCCAAACAGTGATGGGTTCATTGGAGCACTCTTTGTCAAGTTTGTCCATTGATGGTTCACTTAGAGCTGATGGAGAGAGTTTTGAAGAAAATGTCGGAAAGCAGGGTGTTATGAACATTGGTCCAGGTGGTGGATCAGGTGGAACTATTCTTTTGTTTATTCATGCATTGGCCCTTGGTGAATCTTCTTCTATCTCAACTGTTGGAGGACATGGTGGTCACAATGGTGGTGGTGGAGGTGGTGGAAGGGTTCACTTTCATTGGTCAGATATTTCCATTGGGGATGAGTACCTGCCCATTGCAAGTGTAAATGGAACCATCCATGTTGGGTTCGTATCTCAACTTAATATATTATTTCACTAGCACTACAAAGCTGCTGTCTACATGATGTCTTTACAAATGACTAGATATTGCCTATTTATGTTTGAACAGATTTTGGTCATTTTAGTGAGGTCCTGATTGGAGCTCTTGATCACTTCGTTTGTTAGCAATCTCTTACATGGTTGTGGTTATGCTCATTTGTGCTTTTGAATTTTCTTTCTTTTTTCTTGATGTTAGGGGTGGTTTGGGCATAGGTGATGGTGATGCAGGGGAGAATGGAACTGTCACCGGAAAATCCTGTCCAAAAGGGCTTTATGGGATCTTCTGTCAGGTAGCCTTGCTGTTTCTAATTAATATTATATACTTTGCACCTCATTGTCCAGAATTAGTTTTTGATCTGATAGTTGACTACCAGGCATTTTATTAATTGAGGATGCTGTCATGCAGGAATGTCCAGTTGGGACATATAAAAATGTCAGTGGATCTGATAGAGCCCTTTGTAGAAAATGCCCATCTCATGAACTCTCACATCGTGCCATTTATGTTGCTGTTCGAGGTATCTTTAAAAATTATATATCTAGCTTTGCTATGCTGAAGGACTGCTGCGTTTTTATTGCATGCTGAAATTTATTCCTACAATTTTTGGAATGCCATTGGGTAATGATTGCTGTTTTTTCATTAATGGTGATACTGAATAAAAAGTAAAGCTTCGTAGTTCAAAATGTTATGTTTTCTTTGTTTTCCATAATCATTTTCTATGTGGATTGTTTTTAACAGGTGGTGTTGCTGGTGCCCCTTGTCCTTACAAGTGCATTTCTGAGAGATATCACATGCCACACTGTTATACCACCCCTGAAGAACTGATATACACTTTTGGGGGCCCATGGTTATTTGGTTTTATTCTCTTAGTTCTCCTCGTTCTGCTAGCGCTGGTGCTTAGTGTTGCTCGAATGAAATTTGTCAATTCAGATGAACTGCCAGGTCTAGTGCCTGCCCAATGTGGCTTGCAAATAGATCGCTCATTCCCCTTTCTGGAGTCATTGAATGAGGTCTTGAAGTTCTCTTTTGTACTTTTGCCTTTTCTCTTGTGGTATCTAAGTCACATTAACTTTTGAAGTGCTGTACTATTATTCCAGATTATCCTGAATATGGTATTCTGTTTTCTTTAGGATTATTCTGAATATGATATTCTATGTTCTTTAGGTAATGGAAACTAGTAGAACTGAGGAATCCCAAACTCATGTGCACAGAATGTATTTTATGGGGCCTAACACTTTCAGTGAACCATGGCATCTCCCTTACTCTCCTCCAGAACAAGTAATAGAAATTGTGTAAGCTCTCTCTCTCTCTCTCTCTCTCTCATAAATGGTTACAAGTGGTAAGAATAAATTAGAGGAAAGAAAAAGTGCAGGTTGTGGCACACAAAGCACAAGAAAAAGCTTTCTGTCTTTAATAAACCCTATGAATTGTTCTAAATAGTTCGCTGATGTGGCAGATATGAGGATGCATTCAACACATTTGTGGATGAGATCAATGCATTAGCTGCTTATCAGTGGTGGGAAGGTTCAGTCTACAGCATTCTTTCGATTCTTGCATATCCACTTGCATGGTCATGGTTGCAGTGGCGCCGCAAAAACAAAATACAACAACTACGTGAATTTGTTCGATCAGAATATGATCATGCTTGCTTGCGCTCTTGTCGTTCACGTGCTCTCTATGAAGGGCTCAAGGTAATCTTCCAAATTCTACTCTAAATGCATGCTCAACTATCTTTAATATGGATTTATAATTGAGTTTGTTAGGTCATGGGGTTTAACTATAGTAGTTGAGGAATAATTGGTGTAAGAGGTACATATACTTTTGTTGGAGTATTTTTTATTTTATTTTTTTTTTCTACCCTTCGCTTTTCTGAAGGAGTCTTTCCGTTAGAAAATCTCTTACAAATGCCAAAGTCAATGAATGTCACTTTGTTATTTGACTTTCTTATTTCTGCGGGATGTTAATGTGGAATATTTGTAAAAAATGCATGATCATTAATGTTAATGTTGCATTGAGGATTATTTATAGTTTTGGATTTTCTAATTTGATCAAAAGTTGAGATGTCACTGGTATTTGCAGTATATTGAAGTGATAATAAATTACTTGGTGTTTTATTAAGCCAAAAAGAAATCACCATAAAGCAAAACCAGTAATAAGGTCAATGAACATTAAAACAAAAAAGAAACTGAGTGAAAAATACAGAAATTCAATCAACCCCAATGCATGAATTGCGACATTAAATATATACATTAACATGTTTCTTGAGACAACATATCAATATATATAGGCATCTTATAAACAGATAGAGAAAAATTGGAACTTGCATCGAAAAAGATTTGAAGATTTAGAGCTTGTGTGAGAGACATGAAGATTGAAAGTGTTGGGTTGCATGGACAAAGAAAGTTCTTGGCAAAAGGGTTGATGCCATTTACTCAAGGGTAGCATTTGTTTAAATATCTTTTGAAAGCTGTGTTACGGAGTAACATTTGTATTACAGTGCTCAGATAGTTGGAAACAAGTTCTGTGGGAAACACAATCCGTTTCCCATTTCATGGTGAGCAAAATAGGACAATTGTGCCCAGATAATGGGACATTTTCCGTTTCACAGTGCGCATTTCACCTTACTTAAAACTAGTTTTCATAAGCTGAGATTGGTAAGCAAGATTCGTTTTCCTGTTCCCAGAATGCTGCAATGACACATGCTTGGTTAATCAATGATGAAATTTTTTCACTGACATTGTATATTTACCTAACGTATTGTTACAATTTGTTTGATATCAATTGTGGTTAACCACTTTTAGAATTAACATCTATTCTGTTTACTGCAGGTAGCTGCAACTTCTGATCTAATGCTTGGATATGTGGATTTTTTCCTCGGTGGAGATGAAAAAAGAGCTGACCTTCCTCCTCGCCTTCAGCAAAGATTTCCAATGTCTTTGTTGTTTGGAGGAGATGGAAGTTTCATGGCTCCTTTCTCTCTTCACAGTGACAATATCCTCACTAGCCTCATGAGTCAGGTCTGCTATTTGTTATTGATAAAGATAATGGAATGTTCAAGATTATTTTTTTCATATGAATTATTTTACCAGCATAACATCTCATTCCAATCTCTTCTAGTAAAGTGATGTTGACTGTTATTTTTGCATATTGCAGGCTGTCCCTCCTACTATCTGGTATCGATTAGTGGCTGGTCTAAATGCTCAGTTGCGTTTAGTTCGCCGTGGACATTTAAGAACAAGTTTTTGTTTAATAATGAACTGGCTTGAAACACATGCAAATCCTACTTTAAGTCCCTATGGTGTACATGTTGATCTGGCTTGCTTTCAGCCCGTTGCTTGTGGTTATCGCCAGTTTGGACTCACTGTACATTCTGTTGAAGATGAAAGTACGCAACCATCAGTTGAAGAGCCAAACGTAACTTCATTAGCTGAGCAACAGTCATGGTAATTTGCATGTGATTTTCTCATTTATTTGTCCATTTGGTTAAATAGTTCCTCTAGAACCAATTAGATGGAATGGCATAATAGCTTGATTTTATTTTCCTATCTGATACGCAGTTTAATTAATAATGATTGGAGGAAAACAGTGGATGATTCAAGCGCCTGTGAACATCTATTGACACATAATAGTATAGGTGGAGGAATTTTACAAATTAAGATCTTGCAAACACTTGAAGAGAAGAAGACTCTATGTTGTCCTCTTTCTTTTATACTTCATAATACTAAACCTATTGGTCATCAGGTAATTTTGATGTTTTTATGATGTTAATCTATCAGTATCTCTTGAAACTTCAAAATGCTTCTCTCTCACTCTCTGAGATATACTTTTACATTGTTGCAGGATCTTGTCGGTTTGGTCATCTCTATACTACTCTTAGGAGATTTTAGCTTAGTTTTGCTTACTTTGCTTCAGCTATACTCTATTTCGCTGTTGGATTTCTTCTTGTTTTTGTTTATCCTTCCTCTTGGCATATTGCTTCCATTCCCAGCTGGAATCAATGCTTTATTTAGTCATGGACCCAGGCGATCAGCAGGTCTTGCTCGTGTATATGCTCTATGGAATATCACATCCTTGATAAATGTCGTAAGTTGTTCTCTATCCTGGCTCAATATTTGTCAAAATAGGGAATTGATTGAATGTAAGAACATAGACAACAAAACACTACTTGGACAGTGTCTCATCCATAATCCGAATGTATATAATTGTGATGTTACAAATTTCTTTAAGCTGTGTTTGGATCATGGATTTGAGTAGGGCATTTGTAATCCCTAATCAAATCCAAAATCCAAACACAGCCTTAGGGCGGGGCTATATCCATAGGCCCTTGGGCTGTATCTACAACCCTCTGTCTCACATGTTGAGGCCCACTTAAGTGAGAAGGCTGGCTGTGGGTTTAGCCATTTATGATTCAATATAGTATTTCAAATATGTGGATAATGACAAGTTATGACCTTTTTTGTCAATTTACTATACTTCTACTCGACAGTTAATGCAGAAACTATTGTACTCCCAAAATCAAGTAAGATTGATTTGGCATTAGTTTAATAAAATACAGTTCTAAACTTTGTTATTCAAAATTCCAGGTTGTGAAAATAATTCCTCTCTCTCTCTCTCTCTCTCTCTCAGCGCTATTAAACCTCAAGTCGTGTTATTCAAAAGGCGAATGGAGGCACGATAATGCTTGAGCTTCTGTTGTTGGAAGGGTGTTCGAAGTTTCTTTGTCTTAAAGTAGGCATGATGCATACTTTTAGGGTAAAATACACTTTTCACGCCTATAGTTTGACTCAATTTTCACCTTGGTTCCTACACTTTTAAGTCTAGTTTCAATTTGGTTATTCCGTTCAAATTTCCATCAATTTTTTCTAAGGGTACACCTCAAGCGATTGACACTTGTTACAAAATTGTTAATTTTAATGTCAAATTTGAATGGAATGACCAAATTGAAACTGGACTTAATGTATAGGTCCAAATTGTTTAAATTGAAACAACAGGGATGAAAGTGAAATTTGGGTCAAACTATAAGGGTTAAAAGTGTAATTTATCCTACATTTTATTACTCGGTGTTGGAAATATACTTGGAACTTTGTATTCAAGTTCTTGTGGTATAAGATCTGCCATAATCATAAGTTACTTGTCTGCATCAATGGAAAGAAAAAAATCAGTATATCATGATCCTCTCCATTAATAATCATGTATTCTATTATCATTAGTTTATGGGGTGATCACCATTGGTGTGTTTTTTGGATGTGCTTATTTGCTTTTTGTTTTTTTTTTTTTACCTGTTATTATTTCCCTTGCCGTTGTGGTAAAAGCTCTGGTTACGTAGTTTGAGTATCGAGTTCATATACTTACATCTACAGGTGGGTGTAATTTTTCATTAGTCCCGGAGCACCATGCAGCATTGCCTACATGGTGCTCCAAACCAATCACACATGCTGACTCACCTTTGGTAGGTAGTTTAGGAAACAAAACATGACCCACTTAGGGCATCTCTATCAAACTAGTTAAAATTTTGTTATATTTTGATTTATACACCTTTTTAAATACTTTGTCCAACAAACTCTCTATTCTTTTTCTATATTATTTAAATATTATTTTTATTAATTTTAATTTAGAATTATTTTTTACAAACTCATCACAATTAATTTCAAAATATGAAAAGGAATATTTTTTTAATATTTGTACATTTGTTGAGCCAATTTTAATTAGTTTGATAGAAGTGAAATTTAGTGATTTACTTGATATTTTAGCTAAATAATGAAAATAACTAGTTTGATAAAGATGCTCTTAGTGTGTTGTGGTTTTTCAATGGCTGGAAGTAACCATGTAGACAATGCCACACAGTACTCCAGAAGTATCTAATAATTTTTCATAGGGGGTGGCATCTACTAAAGTTCGATGCTATACCTGACTTGATTTTCTCGTGGTTCTATTATCCTTTTTGTTAAAATGTACCAAAATCTACCACTACACCTACTCCACCCACTCCACCTACTACTCCACCTACTACATACCTACCTCCTTGAATCTTCTATATATAGGACTCATTGTAAATACAACATATATCAATCAATAATACATCAATTTTAACATGGTATCAGAGCAGGTTTAGAACCTAATATTTTCGCTTCCCCGGCGGGCGGCAACCTCACCTTAGCCGCCCGCCGGACCTCAACCTAGTCCGCTAGAATTTTCTACACATACTCACTTGACGATCTGCGTTGATTCATGATCAGACAGTCCAATTTTGTTGCTGCCCCTTTGTTTCTGCCGCCACCGAGCTCGCCGGAGAACTCCGCCATGCTGCTCTCGCTCAGTCACCGGAGAACTCTTCTGCTCAATCCTTGATGGTGTTGTCATAGCTACACGAGACCAACACATCCATTGACGGATGCCACCGGACCATTTCAACATCTTGTGTATGCCCTGGCAACACTGACACGCACTCAAACTCATCACAATTGTCTCATCATCACTCTATATGACTGGTTGCAACTATAACTCTTCGACAGTAGGGGCAATCCCCACAAGTCCGAACCCAAGGATCCAAGCAGCCCAAGTGGAATCTATGCGTACACGGCAAACATATTAGCTCGTCTCCCTCCATGAAACTCTCCAGACAAATACTACATTCCTGTGATGCCCTCGACATTTCACCTTCGCTGCTATATTTGGCTTTGCTGAAAACCTCCAGCTGCAAACGGTGCAGAGCCTCTTGAGTGAGTCTGGGTGGTCTCTTGCTTGTTTCTCGTGGCACTAACAGCTGGTCTGTTTGAGATATTGAATCGGTTCACCAACGTCATCTGGCCGGAGAGCTTCCACACCTCCGCCGAGCTCCCGTTGCGAGCCACCACGCCTCCCGACGAGCTCAGATCGACCATCGCGACTTCTTCCCCCCATCAACCACCGTCCTTCCAGATCTGGTCAGATCGAGTTCGTCTTGGCTTGGATCGCAAGATCAAAGCACACGAAATCTACGCCGACTCCGTTGAGATCTACACCTTCGGCTATATCAAGGTCTTGTTTGGCTCTCAACATCAAGGTTTGGTTCGGCTTCATCGAGATCTACTTGCTCCATTGACTTTTGACTTCAGCCACTCCCACAATCACCTCTCATTTTTTTAATACAGCCACATTACACAAAACCAATTTTTTATTATTATCATCATCATCATGTACCCCAATCTCTCTCTCTCTGACCAGTTTCCAACCCATCATCCACCACCTTTTGCACATACCTATACCCTTTTTTTATTTTTAAACCAATCTTCACCTTTTGCATCCCACTCACTGCAATATCAAAACTATATCACACAACCACCGCAATGGTGCTCTTCTGCTCTTTTGGTTTTCACCAAAGTAATGGGCCAGCTGTCCACTCTCGTTGCTCCACTTTCTTTATTTTATTTTATCTTTCTTTTTTTATTTTAACAAAAAAAAAAAAAAAAAAAAAAAAAAATACAGATTTGCACAACAACTTTGTTTTATTTATATTAGGGATCAACCCTGATCACAGTTCTCCACAGCATACAAAAAAAAAAAAAAAAAACGCAAATCCAACACCCACTACAACAACAGATTTGTTTTCTTTTCTGCAGACGGCCACACACCGACCTCACTTCTTCGCCTATTCCGCCGGTCTTTTCTTCTTGCCTCCGTCCTAGGCGGCCCTTGACGGTGTTACCTCTGTGTTTCCCACTCCACTGGGCACGATCACTCCACCCTGCTCCTCCACTACAGCATATGGTGGACCTCCAAATCGGAACATCACGGTGGCCTTCCGCTTCAGCTCCTTATTTTCCGCCTTTAGCACACTTATCTCTGCTCGCGCATCCTTATACATGCGTTGGAGCAGAGCCAGTTGGGCGTTTAACTGCTGCACCTCATTTGTCCTACTCTGCAGCCGGTGCGACAAATTTGTGACCGCCGTCATGGTCTCCACACATGACTTCAAAGTATACTGATTGGCCTCAATATCAGTTTGCACCGCCATTTTTTGCTCCACCGACCGCATAGGAAAGTTCAACGGAGCAAAACCAGAGGTGTTTGGTTGCGGTTCACAGGCCCCCGCACCAGTTATCTCTCTTGTTGACTCGTTGAGGTCGGGAAAGAGAGTGAGCAGACCACGGGAAGAAGAGGCCATGTTCTGGGTAGCTGAACGGGAAGAAGATGCCATGTTATGGGTTGCTGAGTGTTTCAGAGAAGGGTTGGTTACAGAGTGTTTACAGAGTGTTTCAAGATTTGCAGCTCTTAGCGACAAGCTCTCAGAGAACGAAGAGGTTTCAACTGGTTTGTTATGCTTCCAAGCCTCAGCCTCCGCTTCGGTTTATAAAGACCATGATGAAGAGGCAGACACGCGTATCATGCGCCGCTCGGCGCTAGACGACAACATGGGCGCGCTTTTTGATGGCACGCCTTTTTATGGATTGAGCACGCCTTTTGATGGCACGCCTTTTGAAAGATTGGGCACACCTTTTGAGGGTGCGACTTTTTAAGGGTCCGACAAGACTCTGTAAACTGTCCCGACATTGATTCCGGTTAGCTCCTTCATGGGTCTGACAAGACTCTGTAACCTGTCCCGACATTGATTCCGGTTAGTTTCTACAAGGGTCCAGCAAGACTCCGTAAACTGTCACAACAACTGTCACAACATTGTCTGCTACAACGGTCCGACATGACCCCATAAACTGTCGTCTACATCGGTCTGCCATAACCATCCAGTCTTCTACAACGGTCTGACACGACCATACAGTGTCTCCTATCCTCTTTTATTTTATGTATTCGTCTATTTTCTTGTTTTGTTAGTCTCTCCAAACTCAAGTTGGTTAGTTCCTATCCCCCTTGAGTTTGCGGGGGGCTGTTAAAATGTACCAAAACCTACCACTACACCTACTCCACCCACTTCACCTACTCCACCTACTACATACCTACCTCCTTTAATCTTCTATATATAGGACTCATTGTAAATACAACATATATCAATCAATAATACATCAATTTTAACACTTTTCACTGAATGGAGCTTAATACTTGTGTATATACTTTGTTTTGAATTCTCAGCTATATCCTTTGTTGTGGCAGGTAGTTGCTTTCATATGTGGATTTGTTCATTATAAAATTCAGTCCTCATCAAATAAAAAGCATCAAAACTTTCAGTCCTGGAATTTTAGCATGTAAGGAGCTTATATTCTCTGCAAGGGCAAATGTCATTCATTGCCAATAATATTTGATGTAGTAGTGATACTGGTTGCTGTTAACTGTCATAATTTGATATTGCTTTCATGTGTACATGCTGGTGATCCTGGTTGCAGGGATGAAAGTGGATGGTGGATGCTTTCATCTGGACTTGTGCTGTGTAAAGTTATCCAAGCCCAACTCATTAATTATCATGTGGCTAACTTAGAGATTCAGGATCGCACATTGTATAGTAATGATCCTTATGTGTTCTGGCAGTCATGATAGGCATTCAATGACTCAATATGAAACTCACATGTTTGTATTTTTGTAAAGATAGCAGGTGTGTGTGTGTTTGTGTGTGTGTGTGTGTGTGAGAGAGAGAGAGAGAGATCATGTATGGTGTACTCCTAAATATAAGTTTTCTCCCATGTATAGGAGGAGGCTGTGTTCATCATTTGCAGAATTCATGTTTTTTTTTTTTTTTTTTTTGCCTATGTTTTAGCAAATATATTCTTTCTTCGTGCTACTAGCTATTGGGGGGCCAATTCACATCTTTTCAGGTTACTTGGATATCACAGAGCAGGTTGGTTAATCTTGTTCTATTCAGCTGTTGGTTTCTTCTGTTTAAGATGACTTTTGGAATGTGCATACAAGTTTTAATTTTGGTTTTTGCTTCTTGGTCCCTTGCTGATGCTGGCGAGGGTTTAAGAATATTACATTTTTATTTTTAAATTGATAATTGATTAGGAATTTTTTATTTTCGTATAGAATATTCTAGAATTATTAGGTTTCCTAAATTGTGTTGATTTAGTTTTTCTATTTTGTGTTTCTTTTTCTACAAGAATTATCATTCTTTTTAAGATATTCATGAATAACAAGAATTAGTTTAGTATAAGTGTAAATTACACTTTGCCCCCATTATATTTAGTCACTTTCTTACTTTGGCCCTTAAAGTTTATTTTTTTCTACTTTGGCCCTTCATGTTTAAAGTTTTTTTTTTTTTTTCCATTTTACTCCTAAAGTTAATTTTTGTTAAAAATTAGACACAAAATGACACATTGAGAATCATGTAGCATAAAAATATTTTATTATTCTGACATAAATTTAAACTTCAATATAATAATATATTTGTTTATGTTATGTGACAGTTATTGTGGCATTTTTTGTCTAATTTTGAACGTAAGTTAGTTTTAAGAATAAACTGGGAAAAACTTGAAAAATTGAATGGTTAAAGTTGAAAAAATCGAACTTTAAGGGCTAAAATATGAAAGTGACCAAACTTAAAGAGAGTAAAGTGTAATTTACTCTTAGTATAAATATCAATGTAAGTCTTGGGAGAAATTAGCTTTTTGATGAATTATTAATCAATTACATAGAGTGTTTTCTTTATATTCAATTGTTGTAGTTGTTCTTTTTTACTTGTGTTTATTCTATAATACATCAGTTGATCATGCTAATGATATAACATCATGTTGTGAAAAGCATAATTGTAGAAATTTAATGTATAAAGAGAAATAGAGAATTGTATTATTGATTGATTTATATTGATATCTATTACAATGATTCATGATTCCTATATATAGAAGAGGGTGAGTGTGTAGTAGGTAAGGAGTAGGTGAAGTGGAGGTGGTAGTGGTGTAGTGGGTTAGGTTTAGTGGAGTAGGTGAGGTGGTAGTGGTGTAGTGGGTTAGGTTTAGTGGAGTAGGTTTAAGTGGGTGAAGTAGGTGGAGAGTAGGTGGATTTTAACAGCCCCCCGCAAACTCAAGGGGGATAGGAACTAACCAACTTGAGTTTGGAGAGAGTAACAAAACAAGAAAATACATAAAAATAAAAGAGGATAAGAGACACTGTATGGTCGTGTCAAACCATTGGTGAAGACACTGGATGGTGGTGTCATAACGTTGTAGAGGACACTGTATGGGGGTGTCATAACCATGTAGAGGACACCGTATGGTGGTGTCATAACGGTGTAGAGGACACTGGATGGCGGTGTCAGACCGATGTAGAAGACAGTTTATGGGGTCATGTCGGACCGTTGTAGCAGACAATGTTGTGACAGTTGTGGTGACAGTTTACGGAGTCTTGCTGGACCCTTGTAGAAACTAACCGGAATCAATGTCGGGACAGTTTACAGAGTCTTGTCGGACCCATGAAGGAGCTAACCGGAATCAATGTCGGGACAGTTTACAGAGTCTTGTCGGACCCTTAAAAAGTCGCACCCTCAAAAGGTGTGCCCAATCTTTCAAAAGGCGTGCCATCAAAAGGTGTGCCCAATCCATAAAAAGGCGTGCCATCAAAAGGCGCGCCCACTTCATCAAAAGACGTGCCCGACAGAAAGCGTCAAGCCATCAAAAGGGGCGCCTGACACGCGGCGATGCACGTGATTGACAGAGCGCGTGTCGGCCTCGTCGTCTCTGTCTTTATAAACCAGAGCGAAGTCTGAGGCTTGGAAGCATAACAAACCAGTTGAAACCTCTTCGTTCTCTGTAACATTCTGTAACCAACCCTTCTCTGAAACACTCAGCAACCCAAAAACATGGCTTCTTCTTCCCGTTCAGCTACCCAGAACATAGCCTCTTTTTCCCGTGGTCTGCTCTCTTTCCCGACCTCAACGAGTCAACAAGAGAAATAACTGGTGCGGTGGCCTGTGAACCTCAACCAAACACCTCTGGTTTTGCTCCGTTGAACTTTCCGATGCGGTCGGTGGAGCAAAAAATGGCAGTGCAAACGGATATTGAAGCTAATCAGTATACATTGAAGTCCTGTGTTGAAACTATGACTGCGGTCACAAACTTGTCGCACCGGCTGCAGAGTAGGACAAATGAGGTGCAGCAGTTAAACGCCCAACTGGCTCTGCTCCAACGCATGTATAAGGATGCGCGAGCAGAGATAAGTGTGCTAAAGGCGGAAAATAAGGAGCTGAAGCGGAAGGCCACCGTTATGTTCCGATTTGGAGGTCCGCCATATGCTGTAGTGGAGGAGCAGGGTGGAGTGATCGTGCCCAGTGGAGTGGGAAACACGGAGGCAACACCGTCAAGGGCCGCCCAGGACGGAGGCAAGAAGAAAAGACCGGCGGAATAGGCGAAAAAGTGAGGTCGGTGGGTGGCCGTCTGCAGAAAAGAAAACAAATCTTGTGGTGTTGTGGTTTGTGTTGTTGTGGTTGTTTTTTTTTTTTTTTTTTGGTTAAAATTGTGATCGGGGTTGATCCCTGAGATGAATAAAAGATGGTTTGGTGTGCAAAGCTATATGGTATGAATGGAATTTGAAAAAGATTAAAAAATAATGTGAAAGAAAAATAAAGAAAGAAATAATAAAAATATATTTGAAATCAAAATGAAAGATGGGGGAAATAAGGAAAGTGGTTTGGAGAAAATAAATAAAAATAATGGATTTTGAAATCAAACGGAGGAGAGAGAGGGGACAAGCCCATGTGAGAGAAAGAGGGGAAAAATGATAGCCGATGCACCCAAAAATAATCTAGCTGCTATCCACAGGCGCTTAGGGGAAGGAAATGGTAGCAAGAGACGGCCAACACCATATATGGCTATAGCAAAGAAATGGAGTATCAAGCTCAATGGGCTAGGATTTAGACCAGAGAGTAAAGCCACTGGTCCTGTTGAACACACACCTCCAAGGCTCAAATAATCAAAACATGCTTCACGCATTTCCTTCCTTGCTTGATCAGGAGATGCACAAAACACCTTATACAGGGCTCCAGTCATTCCTCCACCAGTTAAAGGATGACGCATGTTGAAAGCATCACCTATTAATAGTGCTCCAGGAGTAGGGTAAGGAGCAGCTGGCATACTTCTATTGGGCATTGTTCTAATACTTCCCTTATCAATTGCAGCTATAAATGAATCATGCAGCTCAGGTGGAACCTGGGGAGCCACCAGAGGGAAGCAAAGCCGAAGGCTGCTGCAAAGCCGAAGGCTGTAAAAGCGAAAAAGGAAAAGAAGGCTCCGGCTAAGACAAAAGCTGCTGTGAAACCGAAGGCTGCCGTGAAGCTGAAAGCTGCAGTGAAGCTCAAGGCTGTGGCGAAGCCCAAACCAAAGCCGAAGGCGAAGGATCCTAACAAGAGGCAAATGAGCATGGAGGAGAAGCATAGATTGAGTGTTGGGTTGCAGAGTTTGCCCCAGGAAAAGATGCCACAGTTAGTGCAGATTATGAAGAAGAGGAATTCACATTGGCCTCAAGAGAGAGGATTTAGGCAGTGATGGGAAGGTATGTGTAGAAAATAAGCGGAATAGGTTGAGGTCCGGCGGGCGGCCAAGGCGAGGTTGCCGCCCGCCGGTGAAACGAAAAATACTAAGTGCTTAACCTTGCTCTGATACCATGTAGAAATTTAATGTATAAAGAGAAATAGAGAATTGTATTATTGATTGATTTATATTGATATCTATTACAATGATTCATGATTCCTATATATAGAAGAGGGTGAGTATGTAGTAGGTAAGGAGTAGGTGAAGTGGAGGTGGTAGTGGTGTAGTGGGTTCGGTTTAGTGGAGTAGGTGAGGTGGTAGTGGTGTAGTGGGTTAGGTTTAGTGGAGTAGGTTTAAGTGGGTGAAGTAGGTGGAGAGTAGGTGGATTTTAACAATAATTTTGTGTTTGCCGAAAATCCGGAAGTGAAGATAAAAGGCTATAGTTATCAAACGATGCTGCAGTTAATACTCCTGTGCTTTTCAATATTAATCGCTTTGAACATAATTTTTTCTTCTGTCTTGGAATGCTGTTTGCAGGATTACGTTATGCCCTCGATGTGGATGAATCTTGGATCAGCGAATCAGAAATTGAGCGGGTTTGCAGTTGGGCTGGTTTGGACCTCTATGAACAGCGCAAAGTTCATTAAGAGCAAAGGCAGTGGCTGGCATGCGATGGATCTCTGTGCGAGGAATTAGGAAAGTCTACAAGCTTACAGATTTTTTAACCTCATTCAATCAGGTAAACTCAATAGAAAAGTAAGATGTTTCTGTCTGTACTTCTTGAGGTTAATTATGTATACTAAATAATGCATGTCTTATGTGCTACTCCCTCAATCTCAAATTGTTTGTACATTTTTTATATTCATGCCCTTTAATTGAGTCAATAAACAGTGAATTTTTGTACACAAATTAAAATCTCTCTTAGTTCTCGTAGATGGAGTCCTGAAAAGCATTGAAAAAAGAATAAATTAAAAAATATAAATGAAATTTTGGAGATGTTTGACATAGTAGAAATGGACAAAAAGTAGGACAGATGGTATGTAAGCTTGTTTTGTATTTTTAAGGAATTATTACATGTTTCTCAACAAAATATATGCATGTATGCCCTAGTGCAGATTTTTTAAAAATCTCCTGGATTCTTTCATTTGGATTATAATCGTAGATTAAAAATGATTCTGAGTTAGCTCATTGCCCAGAGCTCTTGTGTAGGATGTTAAGAGCATGACTTCCCTCACTATCTACGTATGGGTGTTATTCTTTTCATGTGTTTGGAGTTTTTCTTTCTTATTTAAGGAGTTCATATGTAATTATTGATTTTTCTATTTCATTGTATTGTGAGACCTAGCATTAGCTTTGAAATGTTAAAGTGGGTTGTGGATTGGAATTTAGGTTAAGTTGAATTTAATTCTATTCTGTTAAGCTAGATGACTATTCATGGGGTTGAATTCTTATGGGTTTTATTAGGGGGAAAAGAAATAGAATTCTTCTGTTAAGCTAGACTTTTCCTAGCATCCAAATGATGAAAATGGCACCCCCTCTAGGTATGGCACTTGTAGGCTGTGTTTGGATAGTGAGGAAAAAACAAAAGGATGTAGAAGCTAAATATATTACCTTGGGCAAATTTCACTTTATCTTTTTTGGTTTAGCTCATGTGTGCTTAATCTCATCTCCTTTGAAAACACGTAACTTATAGTTTTTGAACTGAAATGCATTGTTAGGTCTTTTAATGATTGAGAGAAAAAACCTAAAATATCCTTCTAAATAATTAATTCCATTGTGTGGTTTACCTCTTTGACATTTGAATTCGAGTATAGAACCTCTTTATATTCCTGCACTTGACAACACATTTTAGTCCACAAATGATAGGGGTTACATATTTATTTTCAAATGACAAGGCTAAACTGCATGAGTATATCACAGGGATAAAGTGAAATTTGTCATTTTAATCTTTCTCCCTTTTCCCTCTCTCAGTTGATCTACTTTTCATATAAATTTACAATTCAAACACAACTTTAAATTGTTGTCCCGAGCTATTCCAAGAGGAAGCATAATTATGGAACTGTGATGTAGCAGAACATTGAAATATGATTGCAATTAACGAATCCTTTCTTTTAATATAGAAAGGGTATATTACAAACACAATTTCTGAGGTTTTTTTAAAATACGAATTCTCTTATAATTTTAAAAATTATAATTATTTTTGTTAAACAGAATTAACTGAAAAATAAAATTCCTAACTTCTATATTATACAATAATAAAATTATCTAAATTCTTAATTAAAATATATTTTTGATATTATTAAAATTATTAGTTGACTTAAATTTTTTTTAATAAAAAAAAGTAATTTGTTATGCAATTAAGACTTAAATGAGCAATATGTAATTTTTAGAAGTACATGAGCAATTTGTATTTTAGGTAAATTTTAAGGGGTATATTTGTAATTTATCTTAATATAAAATATATTTTAGCATTTTTTTAAAATTTATGTATGTTAGGATAAAATACATTTTTAATGGTCAATGAAAAATAAATTTATTTGGCGAAATTGTTTTCACTTTTGATGATTTACTCATTGAACTAAAAAAATAAAAGGGATAATTATTTTTAAAAAATCAAAATTTGAGTATTGTAATAAAACAAATCTTGAACTTTTAATTTTATCAATTTAAATTTCAAAATTTTAATTTATTTTCAATTTAAATCATTTTTTTATTTTTGTTAAATAAAATCAATGAAAAATGAGTATTTTAATCAATAAATTCAATGCAAGTATATATATAAAATATCTAAAATATTTTTTTTTATGCAAGTAAAATATTTAATTTTTTTTGTCGATTTTACTTAATGAAAATAGACAAATGTATACTTATATTGAATTTAATGATTCAAATATTTAATTTTTTATTGATTTTTCTTAATGAAAATATGCAAACAATTTAGATTGGAAATAAATCAAAAATTTAGGATTAAAATTGATAAAATTAAAAATTCGTGGTCTATTTTGTTGCAAGACTCAAAATCATAGGTTTTTTTTTTATTGCAATTTTTTCAAAATAAAAATAATTAATTTGATGGAGATGTTTTTACACCAACTTTTTTTTTTAGTTTAGTTAAAGGGATTTTAGCGCAAAAAAGATAATACTCCCTCCGTCCCAAAATAATGGTCCCTTTTGGGGAATCCAACTTTTTTTGATAGTACAATTATTGTATTTGAAAAAAGTTGATTTTCCAAAATTATCCTTTTGATAGTACATTTTTGGGGAATATCAATGCATAATTGTACTTTTTATGTTGTTTATAAATTTAAAAGAAGGGTAAAATAGGAAATTTATATTATTTTTATACTTGATTTTTGAAGAGGGACTAATATTTTGGGACAATGAAAAATGGAATAAGGGACTAATATTTTGGGACGGAGGGAGTATCATTTTTTTGTTGATTAAAATATTAAAAAAATTAATGTGTTTAGAAATAATTTTTAATTTTTTTTAAATTGTATAAAAAATAATAAGAATAGAAAAAAAAAATTATGAATTTTAACTACTTAATTATTTTTGTAATTTTTTAACTTTGCCAAATAAATCCTAAACGGCTATTTATTCTAATTTTAGCTGCTTCTTTTTGATTATTTTAGTTTGACTAAAAAAATTTGTGTTTGAAGTAAATTTTTGCCTTTTTTTTAATTATTTAAATGTGATAATTGTGAAGAAAAAAAAAAGTTAAATGATTATGGTTTGAATTTAATATTTTATCTTATTTATCTTTGGGAAATTTACCAATAAGTCTCATACATAAAGTTTAAAACTCATCTAATCTCAAAACAAAATACTTGTACCAATTATATCTCACCACCGTCAAACTTCTATCAAACGGTCACTGGAGACTTGTCGGAATGCTTAACATTACAGGAAAGCTATCGGAATATCGCCAGAAGTTGTCGGACTATTGTCTGAGTATTCTAAAAGTCACTGGAAGTCATCGGAATATCCAAAACGTTCTTTGAATGTTAAGAATATTGTCGGAGACTCACCGAGATGTCCAGAATATTGCTAAAAAAAATAATAAATTGAGAAATTAGGGCAAAAAATATAGCAAAATGTGCTAAATATTGATAAATTAAAAAAAGGTAATAACAAGAAACAACAATAATGGGAATATATATATATATATATATAGATATTGTTTTTTAATTTTTGTATAGTTTAAGCAAATAATTTTCAATATTGATCAAATTGAAACACAAGCTTTGAAATTATAAAATGTTATAGTTTCAAAGCAAAAATCTATTAAGTATTTATCTTTATTAATCAAACTGAAAAACATGTTATGAAACTGTAAAATTTGCAGTTTTAAAGTATGATTCATTTCAGCACCAAAAAAATTGAACTGTAAAATTTTACAGTTTTCATTGCCCGTAACTAAAATTCGAAAACAACTTGTTCAGAATTTGAAAATTTTCCCTATTAAAACAGGAAAAGAGAAGTGTGTAGCAGAGAAAATGTAGAAAATTTGAGAGATCAAAAGAGAGAGACAGATATAAAGAGATGCTTGTACTTCGGTAACTATTTTTTATTTAGATCTACTCAGATCTGATGTAGATCTACTTAATAGATTTACTCATCTTCTTCGTAGAAAACTCACATTCTTTACCGTCGGTGGGAGTGAAATAAGGAGTCGGTGGTCAATGGTTGTCAGTGAACCCGAATTGACAGTGATCGTTAGTTGTCGGTGACTATGTATCATAAAGAGAAAGAGAAGAAGTAAGACGTGGTTGTAGGTCTAGAGAAAAAAGAAGATTAAGAAGAAGAAAAATGCTACAAGACTTTTGAATATAAACAAAAAATTATAAGACTAAATAAGTCACAACTCGTTGAAAGAAAACTTGTTAATAATTTATCCTATTATGTTTTTGTGAACTAATAAATTAGTCCAATCCATACCCCAAAAACAACCCCCTAAATTTTAAAATTCCTATCACACCTTTTCGTTTTAGATATCACAAAGAGTGTTTTGAGAATATAGTTAAAATAAAAATTTAATTTTTTTATGAAAGAAGAAAGTAGGTTAAAAATTGAAAATGACTTTTAATCCACTTTTCAAAATAAGTCATAATATCTATCTTAACAAAATAAAAAATAAAAATTCCTTTCAAACCTTTTCGTTTTAGACATCACAACAACTTGACAAAATATCTAAAAAAGAAAAAAAAACAAAAAATAAAAACAAAAACAAAAACAACTTGACATGATAATGTATAAAAGACAAAATAGATTATACGTTGATGCGTTGGAAAAATTAGGTCAAATATTAATTTCAGATTCAGAATCTCTTTCGTGCAAGTAATGTCCTAGATGCATTTAATAATACTCCTATTTCATGAATATTCCAAAACAATGGCTGCTTTTACAAGGCACATGATTCATATCTCATGACGATTTCGATATTTTAATTAATTATTAATAAATAAATAAAAAGAGAAGCCCAAAATCACTCACAAGTTTTTAGGACAAATTATAAATAAATGGAATAATTTTAAAATAATTACAACATGTGAATTTTTATTTTTTTTGGGGGGCCTAAATCTAATATACAAGAAACACTTGCATTAAACACTGAAAAAATTTACATTATAAACACACGAGATTTGTTAATTGTTTAACTGAAACAATAAAGATCCGGACCTTTTTTTTTTTTTCCCACCCCCTTGACCCCTTCTCAATCTCAAATTTGATTTAGTTTTCAATATTTTTTTTTTAATTTTTTTAAAAAAATTGTTAAATTAGGGAAAAAATATTAAAAAAATTATCATTTTTATATAGTTTATTTTTTTAGAAGGGTAGAAATAATTTTTAATTTGTTTGAATTATCTTTTTGATGTTGAAAAATATATGAAAAAAGTTTCAAAAACTTAAGCATGGCTGGTATTTCAATTGAGGTTGCTGCTGTGGAACTCATAGAGATTTGTTTTGAGTTTGGCATATTGTAAAAAAGTCAAAAATTCAAAAAGTTACTCAAAAAGTTAAAAAGTTATCACTATTCACCAAAAGTCAAAAATTACGGCTACACAACTCCGAATCTTAATTTTCCCCTACACACTAATTTATACAATTTTTTAATACATATATTTCCATAAAAACTCAAAAAGTTAACCCACACATCCATATTTTTTTTCTCAATTTTTTAGTCTAAAAATACAAAAAGTGCACTTATTTAGGACATCCCAAACAATCCCTAAGGTTTGTTAAGTAAGTCATTTATGAACAAATTAAGTTGACAGTGGACATGGGACCAAATAATCAACAGTGGTGCTACATGCATTTTTGCATTCGTGCTTACGATCAATTATTGGATCCACCACTTGGGAATTTCACTTGGTCCAATTTTTATTGAGTTGATAGTGGACATGGGACCAATGTTAAGGTGTTGTTTAATAAATAAATAAAATAAAGTAAAGATAAAAATAAAAATAAAAAATTGTTTGGTTACTGAATTTCCCAAATGTTACCTTTACGAAATTTCTGTTTAATATTCTTCTAATATGTATATGAATGCACTTTTACTTGTGGAAAAAAAAAAAAGGGACAAATTATGATGGTAGTTTTTGTATTTTATTTTTTGTCATTTTAATTTTTATACTTTTAATTAGTTCGATTTTAATCATAAATTTACGATTTTGTCTTAATTTGGTCTAATTAATTATAACTCTTAGTATTTTTTTTTATATAAAAAATACGCACAAAAGTGTTACGTGTCATATTTTTAAGGGTAAATTTACAAATTTACTTGACTCAATTAGTTAACCTCAATCAATTTTATTAAAAAATATTAACGATATTACTTATTGGACCAAATTGAAACAAAATATAAAATTAAGAGTTAAAATTGAATTAATTGAAAGTGTAGAGACCAAAATGACACAAGAAGTAAAATATAGAGACTATCAGCATAATTTGCTTTAAAAAATATATAATAAAATAATAAAAATTTTACACTCCTATCCCAAGTTAAGACCTCTAGATCCACCCCTTGTTATAAATCAATAATTCTACATTATGATTGATTGTGACCTCTAATAATTAATGTATAAAAAAAATTATTGGATCCGCAATAATTCTATGTATAGATTGAGTGTGATTTAAGCATCCATAATTAGAACTACTTAATACATATAGAATAGTGTGATTGAATTAATTTCTTCAATGAAGTAATCTCTCTAGTTTTAGTTTCACTTTATTTTGGTTTAATTAATTTCAATTTCATCAAATTAAATCTTACACTTCTAATGTTATTTCAATGTAATTTCTTCATCCGTTATCATTATTTTGAACAAAAAAACATGTGTGAAATTAAAGAGATCAAAATAAATTTATAAGAAATTATAAGAATAGCTGGTGTAATTTATTCATTTTATTTTCTAGCATAAGAATTGCTAGAAATCTCTCATGAGTTGCATATGGTCTTTTCCCGTCCAAAATATGAATTACAATTGGTGAAGAGACTACATTAAAATACAATTGAAAACGTTGAGCTTAAATTGATGAAATTAAAAATAAAGATACTATAGTGAAACTCGACTCAAACTAAAAGGATCAATAATATAATTTGTCCTAAAAACATAAAAACTGACACATGGACAAAGAATCGAATTCTTGATATTTTAGCCCTTGAAAATTACAGTAATAATGAATGAGAATGAAAATATGATTTCGAATTTCATGATTCCGATGTTTAAATGAGAATGCGATTCTTGATTTATCATTACAAGTGGAATGAATAGGGAAAGTCCAATTCCCGCACTTCTCCTTGTAAAATCACACATATTATTATCTGTAGAGTGTGTGTGGTGTCGAGTTTGGATTGTACTTGCACTATATAGTAAAAGAATACGTATCGTTCCAAGCTTGGCCTAGCATACCATCAAGTTTAATCTAGTCATTCCAAACCTGCCTTTCAAAATAATTTAAGTTGTCATTTGGCAAGTGAGTTGGCCTTGAATTGGAACTAAAGAAAGTACAAAAAGACAAAGTAAATTAAATAAATCAATAAAATAAAATATCATATCTAAACTGTAATCATTTCACTTTTTTTCTGACAAAAAATCAAAAAAATCAAAACAAATTTTCCAGACGGAACTAATTTAGCCAAGCTAAATTACCCAAAAAACTAAAAAGTCAGGCTAAAATTTTTTTCCCCCAATGAACCCTAAATTTCAAGTCTGCCCACTTAATAAATAAGTATGAACTATTATGTTTTTATTTTTATTTTCATCTTGAATGACTATTAAATTATTTAAATCTTTTTATTTATTATTTGAATTTGGAATGTTAATAAATTTCAATGATAAAAATTTAATTTTTAACAAATGTTTTAATTTAAGTCCTAGAACAAAGTATATATACTTTTTTCTACTTTAATTTATAACTAAAATAACATAAAATCATAATTAATATTTTATAAATGGGTGGGCCAGGTTGGGCTAGAACTCTTTATTCCAAACCCACCTAAATATTAGATAGACAGAAAATCCTAGCCCAACTTGGCCTTATGTACAAAATAATTTTTTCAAACCTTAAAAATATTAGGCTAGATAGGCGAGCGAGTCGATAGCCACCCCTACTATAAAGATCAAACTAAACATTTAAAAGAAAATTGAGAAATTTAACTCATCTCCCTTGAGTTTGGGAAAAATATAGTTAATCTTACACTTTTGACGTAATTACACTAGTCTTTTTTTGAAGTTTTAATTCGCGTGATAGCTAAATTATTTTTATCAGTAAGTGTTAGCCATTTGAATGGAAGAATAAAATTGTTATATAATTTCAACTAAAATGTATATTTATTGTTGTTTATTTTTTTCTACCCACAATTTGTATCAATTTTAGTTGCTTTACTCTTATTAAAATGGAGGTCAATATAATTATATTAAAATTATAAAAAAAAAATTTTTTTTCCAAATCTCAAACAGAAAGGAAACTAATTTATCTTTCTTCTTTCTGCATAAAATTTTTAAATTATCCAAACACTACATTACCCAATTATTAAAGTACTAGAATAAGATTCCTAGAAATGAAAAATCAATTTATGATATTTTATTGGGAAAATTACAGACAAAAAAAAAAAAAAAAAAAACCCTCAAGATTTTAGTCTTGTAATAAAATAAACACTAACTTTTTTTAATTTTGTCAATAATTTATTTTTAATCTAAACCATTTGGCTATTTTCATTAAATATAACTGATAGAAAAAAAAAGTATTTTAGTCATTAAACTCAATGTAGATATATATAAAATGTCTAAAACACCTTTTTCATTGATTTTTAATAACTAAAATACCTTCTCTCTCTCTCTCTTTTTTTATCGATTTTATTTAGCGAAAATAGGTAAATGGTTTAGATTAAAAATAAATTAAAAATTTAGCATTTGAATTAATAAAATTCAAAATTTATTTTGTTATAAGACTTAAACCTTACTATTTTCTCTTCTTTTTTCTGTTTCTTTTTCTTTTTTTGTGTGTAGTTTCTTCTATTTTATTTTTTGGAGAAATATCATATTAGTATAATTTTGTAAAAATAATTAAATTAATAAAAAAAACTTTATAAATATTAATAATTAAAATTTTAAACTTTTTCATGTACATTTTTTTTTTCTAAAATTCCACTCAGTTGCAATAAAAATCATCCGTAGCTCGAATATATTGGGCTCAAATGGCTCGAAAGTAAAAGTTTCTCTCTTCTCTTGATCTCTTCCCTCTCCAAACAAAATCAGCACTCTCACCTCTCTCTCATTCTCGCCTCAGCACTCTCGCCTCATCCCTCTCATTCACTCTCGCCTTTCTCTCCCCTCTATCTCTTCACTCTCGTCTCTCTCACTTGTCTCTTGAAGGAGTACCAAGGACGACAAGACGACGGACGAAAGAAAACAAGACGGTGGATGAAGGACGACGAGACGGTGGACGACGAACGACGACGGAGGGCGAACGACAGCCTGCGACAGCAAATCTGAGGTAAACCTGAAATCGCAAAGTTAGGGTTTATGTTTGGGTTCAATTTTTGTAGAAATTGGTCGATTGGGAGTGTTTGGGGTTGGATTTTGCTTGCAATTTGTGTTAGGGTTTGGGATCTGGCTTTAATTTGTGATGTGTTAGGGTTTGGGATTTGTCTTTGAATCTGTTAAGCTCTGTATACATTTGATTGGTTTTGCTTGAAATACACATCTATGATGAGTTTGGTCATGCAAAATATACCTGTTGAGATTTGCCTTTGAATTTGTCTCACGATAAAATGTGGATTTGACTATATATTTTTTGTAATACTGAAAAACAAAAAGAAATTATGAAAGAAGAAAAATAATCATAGATTGTTGCAGAATGTGATTAACTATTTATATGAAAGAATGTGATTGTTGCAAATTGTTGCAGAATGTGATTAACATTTTATGCAAATTCTAAACACTTTAAAGTAGGATTCATATAAATAAATTAAATTCTAAACACTTTCTAAAATTTTCCTGTTGCTCATATGCCCACATTTCGGTAATCCATTAAATAGATTTCACATAATCACAAAAAACACCCACCTTTTAGTGAAATATGTAGCTGATGCATATGCTTATTTATTTATTTATTTGTAATGATCATATGCCCACATTTAGGTAATCCATTAAATAGATTTCACATAATCGCACAGCCCACAGTCGACATCAATCAATTTAATTCTTCAACAGTCCATTCACAACCTTTCTGACCACAATAGAATTCTACATAATGATACAAACACAGAACATTGAAGTGCCCTTATTATCTAAAACAATAGTTCTAAGAATTATGCAAACAATATGCAGTGACCATCAAAGTAAGCAAATATAAAGCCTCACCGATTTATCTAGTGCCAATTAAATGGGATTCATTGCAGTTCCTGGAGCTCTCAAATCACCATAACAAAAGAGTGATCAAAAGATCATAACATAATGATTCAAAAATAGTTTTGAATCAAAGGAAAAAAGGGCAAAAGGGAAATCTGTTGAATGGTTCCTGTTTATGATCACATCACTATGAATGCGTCATTATGCATCAGTATGACGCTTATCCATCAGTATGAGGTAGTTGAATCTGTTGGTATTCTTTATGCAGATAAAAAAATGGCTTCATCTTCTACTAATAATAAGAACATAAGATTAAAGCCAAGATTGTGTGATTGTGGAAGAACAGCTTCCATGTATATTGTACGAACCAATGAGAATGGAAATCAAGGACGTGTGTTTTTTGTTTGCCCAACAAAATATGTAAGTATCTGTTATATAAATTAATCTTTTACTTTTTACAAATTTCATTTACCTGATTTGATTAACTGATTCTTGTGCATTGTAGAGTGTGGATGAACACTACAATTACTTCAGGTTCGCTGATGATGATAATGAGGCGGACTTTTTGGTGAAGTATGGGAAGGTGGTAAAGTACTACCTGAAAGTCGTAAAGTATTAGTACATGTCACATTACTCGTACTATTTGATTGAACTGTTCTCACTTCATCCTTGATTTTCATCAACCCAAGTTGAATCACTTTGTGTTTACCATCATCATTGGTAGCAAGTTCTAGGATCTCATCCAACGTGTTGTGATTCTTATCATGCAACTTTGGATGTAGAGAAGAGCCAAAGTTAGTATATGTGGTTGGAATGCATGTGTAGCCTCTTTCCAAGTCTTTTCTCCATCTCGAAACAACGTATTTATTTGGCACCTCATATATGGATCTCTCAATGAGCACACAAAGTGAATGAGCACACATAATACCTCTAAACTCAAACAACCGACACATACATTGGAGCTCACATTCAGTTGAATTAAAGTACACAACAAATTCCACTTTCTCCATCCCCTCACCCACAACAACAGCCTCCCTCACATGATAGGTACAAATTGCCCCCTCCTCTTTGATAAGATTTGCACGGCATTACACTAGATGCTTCATTTCTAGTTGAACTTCTTTAAATTTGGAATTAGTGTAAGCTAAATGAAATTGCTTCTCAAATGATACACCGTTAAGCAATCATACAATTTGTTTCGAGACTTAAAATCTGCTTTTGTCTCCTTCTCTACCTTACTTCTCAACGCATTGTCATACTGCTCAACAAATTGCTTTAAGGTTGTCTTGGAGTTCACATATCCATCAAAGAATGCATTCATACTCTCACTTCGTTGTGTAGTTGACATGCCAACCCAAAATATGTCTTTAACATAGGCAGGAATCCACCTATGTTACTCACGGTATAATACCCCCAACCACTCGTTATCATTCAAATTGAAATTTTCAATCATTGCTTCCCAGTATTCCTCAAATTCATCTTTTGTGAATGAATCATAAATTGCATTACTCAAAGCAACCTTTACGGACTCATATTGGGAATATCCTCTCAATTTTTCTAGAATTCTCTTCATAATATGCCATAAACACCAACGATGCCGAGCCTATATGAAGACAATTTCTATGGCATTTTGCATAGCTCTGCACTAATCAGTTATTATCGCTTTTGTGGGAGCATCTGACATGCAACTTAACCATTCTTTGAATAGCCAAACAAATGTCTCTGTGTTCTCATTACTTAACAACCCACTACCAAACAAAATTGACTGTCCATGGTGATTAACTCCTACAAACGGAGCAAATGGCATATCATATTTGTTTGTCAAATAGGTTGTGTCAAAACAGACAACATCCCTAAATGCTTTATAAGCTGCCCTACTCCTTGCATCCGCCCAAAACAAGTTTCGCATGCGACCATCTTCATCAAGGTCAATTGCCAAATAGAAGTTCGAATTTTGTTATTGCATTTCATGAAAATAAAATGTAACTGATTCGGCGTCTCCTACCCCAAGTCTCAATCTTCTAACATTCTGAATATAATTCCTTGTATCTTGTTCATCAAATGTTAATGCCTCATATCCCCCTGCTTCGACAACTATGGAATGAAAATTCCTAGCCACCTCAATCCCTGCTGCATTGTTAACTTCTAGTCTCCTCTTCATCAAAGTAAGAATCCTCTTATTCATTGGAAAATGCCATGAGTCAATCGAAATCAAATCATGAGTGTGCTCAAGCACAATCGTGGTTAACTTATATCTTCCATCTTTTTGTAGAGTGGCTCTAACCCTTGCTTTACAATCTATTTTTGACGACAAAGATGGTTCGAGGGGATTTACTTCTGATCTTTTTGTTTTATTCGCGCTCGAGTACATTCAATTCCAAAGTACTTTACTTCCCCATCCCTTGTTACATTTTGTGTTCTATAAGCTATAGCAAATCCAAGTTGTTTCGCATATTTTGCATAAAATGTGTATACTTCTTGCTTTAAGATAAAATACATCCCCTTCTTCGATTCTTCAATTTCACCACTCTCATTAAATTCAGCATTGTTGTCTTGTTCTTCAACTTCCTCACTCACATTGAATGAATTATTCATTGAATCAATATCCATTGTAGCTTCAAAGTGAAATAGAACAAAATAGACATTAAGAGAGCACAAATTATCATAGGCAGCATGAAAAAAAAACATAAGAGATTATCATAACACAAGGAACAAGCAGATACTAGTAACATTTATGTTATAAAAACAAGAGAATCCACTTACTGGAACTGAAACTATAAGTGGGTATAGATTCTTCTCAGCAAAGTAAGTGACTTGATGTGGAGTGCCCTTCAATGGAATCTTATTATAGAAAACGTGAAACAAAGGTAAAATTTAAATGATGTAGAAACCAACAGGAAAAATCAATGAGCAGTGCACTTTCCTACCTGTGAGGTAACATGTATAAGACCATGATTACAACACACATAGTGAAGGACAGTAAAGGCAACAATAGGTCCATCACACAGCTGCAAATGAAGATACACACTTTAGTTTATATATCATTATTACAAAATTAATCCAGCAAATCGAAGTTCCTTGAAAATATTTGAAATTATTGTTTTGAATATGATCAAGGATATTTCTTTCCATGTACAACCAACCCCAAGTAGTTAGCATTGGGGCTTGTTCTTTTGCATAAAGAATTATGAAAGAAACATTTCTCAGAGAACATTGAATTAAGGAACATTTCATAAATCCATGATTATCATAAATGTTCACACACAGAACATTGAATTATTCATTGAATTAATTTTGAAATTATTTAACATAGGAACATTTCATGAAGTTCAGGAACATTTCATCAATTTTTCAAAGAACATTGAACTAAGGAACATTGAATCAATGAGTTATGAGATTTTAAAAACATAGGGTCAAAATTAATCATGGATTTTTCACAAAACAACAATGTTCATGGATTAATCATGGATTTTTCACAAAACAGCAATGTCTGAATTTTTCACAGAACATTTTTCATGGATTAATTTTTTACAAAACATTTTTGCAGAGTTAAATGTGAAACCCTAAATTAAAAACAAAACCAACTAATGGGTCAAGGACCATGAATCATAAGCAGCATTAATCATAAGCAACATAAAATTATCATAAGAAGCATGAATCAAGGAGCAGCGACGACACCTTTCGGCATACACAGCAGCAGCGGCGTCCTTTCAAGAAATGTGTAATACACAAGTCTTGATGCCTTTCTCTTCAGTTTGAGTATATGGCCAACCTGTTGAATGAGCCTCGTCAGCGTCCTCTCTCTCACTCTCTCTACTCTATTCTTTTTTCTTTTTTCTTTTTTTGAAATGAAATGTCAGTTTTGTAAGGGATAACCTGTGTACAAAGAATGGGGGTGGGTATACAAAGAAATTCGGGCCTTTCGACCCACGACATTTCGAGCTACAAAATGGAGTTGCGGTTGCAATTACTTTTTACAACCCCGCTACGTAGCTCGAAATGCTCGTGGCTCGACTGGCCCGAAAATCAAAACGACGTCGTTTTGATTTTTTTTTTTTCTCGTTTGTCTGAAGATTTAAAAATTGAAGAAGAATAAGAAGAAGAAGAGGAGAGAAGAAGAAGTTGGTCGCTGGTGAACACAAAGACATATCATCATCATCAACATCAACATCATCTTCATCAACATATCATCATCGGCCAACAAAATTTTCTTTTTCCCCTCCCACCTTCATATCTGGATCTACTAGAGAAAAAAAAAAAAAATCAACAACAAAATCTTCATCAACACATCATCATCAACAACAACAACAACATCTTCATCAACATCATCATCATCATCATCAACACATCATCTTCATCTTCAAAGCCAAAAAAAAGAAGAAGAGAAAACAGAGTCTGAACGTGGCGCCATCACCATTGCTCACTGTCGCAAGGTCACCGTCGCAAACCCTCCATCAACGTCGCCCCACCATCACTGTCGCCTCTCTCTCTCTTTGTTTCCGTCTCTCTTCCTCTCTCTTTCTCCCTCTCTCTCTCTCTTGCCCTCCCCCTCTGTTTCAGATATAAACGAGGAAAAAAAAATTTGCCAAAACGACGTCGTTTTGGCATTCGGGGCATTCGAGCCATTGCAATTTCGAGCTCTCACGCATTTCTCTACTTCTTATTCTTTCCATTATGTATAAACTTCTGTTACAGAATGGTTACATGTTACATTACAGGAACATACATAAAAAGAATTTCATAAAACATAACTTCTGTGATTATTCTAGCAAGAATAAAATTAGGAGAATTTACAAATCAATTATTTTTTTTTTTCAAAATAATTTCTAACACATGAAAAATTATATAACTTTACTTATTAAAATTTATCACTAATTTAAATTTTTTAGGGGAAATTAAAAAGAAAAAGAAAAAGAAAACGATCTGACCCTTTTAACAAATTAAACTTTGAGTTTTTAATTTTATCAATTTAAATATCAAACTTTTGATTTGTTTTCAATCTAAATTATTTGTCTATTTTTATCAAGTAAAATTAACGAAAAATGATATATTAGTCATTAAACTCAATAAAAATGATATTTTAGACATTTTATGTATATTTATATTGAGTTTAATAATTAAAATATTAAAATTTTTTTTGGTCAATTTTACTTAATAAAAATAAGCAAATGGTTTAAATTAAAAGTAAATCAAAATATTGGGATTTAAATTGACAAAATTAAAAATTTATTTTGTTACAAATCTCAAACCAAATAATTTTTTTTTGTAATTATTCTAATTTTGTTTTTATATATTTATTTATAAATATACACTGAAATGTCTCAATCATTTTTGAAAATTAAAATCATGTTCTGAGTTGTCAACAAGCCAAGTTTGATACGTCATTTTTTATTAATGCCCCGATCCTGTACTTTCCTACTCTCAGTGACCCAGCCCCACGGGGGGTGGGTGACTGAAAAAAAAAAAAATTTAGCTAATGAAATGCCAGTGGAGTGCTGGGGTGACCCCACTGGTGCCTAGCATAGTTGGTCATTTTTTACCTGGGGCCGTGCTTCAGACGCCCAGTGGGGATCAGCCCCAGCGACGTGACGTCGTCTCATTCGCTAAAACAAAAATAAAAAATAATTTTTTTTTTTTTTTTTTTTTTTTAGGGCCAATCACCTTCCTACACACACGATGGGGTCCTAGGCATTTTTCTTTTACCTGTCTAACACAAATTTTGCCATTGAAAGATGACCATAACCTGGTTAAAAAAAACGAAAGAAAGATGACCATAACAAAACCCCACCATTTCAATCAATTACCCTACATATACAGGTGTGTAAGCTTGTATGCTAAAGAGAGATATTTTATAGTTTTGTGGTTGGTTGATTTGATGATATAGTTTTGGAGAGAGAATCTAAACCAAATTCTCTTTTTTGTGTCAGTTTCAGATTCCATTTAACATTTGGTGCCCACAAAAACAAAAACAAACAAACCAGCCTCAATCACCCACATTGTACCAACTAACAGTCTCACACGCCTGTCTCTCCTCTCTTTCTATCTCCTCCTTTGTTGTGCGAGACTGATGATAAGGAAGCAGAGCATAGATGCTCCACTTTTGGCCACTGATTATGGGTTGGCCAACAAGAAGCGCTGGAGCAGAGCTCTGTTCTTCCTCCTTGCTTTCATTGCCACCATCGCATGTGAGTCTTCTCTCTCTCTTGGGTTTTGATTCTACTTTTGTTGTTTCGTTTTGGGTTTATTCACAAACTCAATTCAATCTCAATTTTCAAGATGAAAACTAGACGATCATTACCTAGCTATTTTTGGGGTTCTGATGATCAAATGATTTTATTCTTTTTTTTTTTTTTTTTTTCTTGCGAAATAACTCAATTGGGATTGTGAACTCCATGAGATTATATAGGTTGGTCGCAATCTGACTTTGGTTAAATTTATGTATTTGTTTGTTTGAAAGTACTGTCTTCCTCTGTTAATTTCAATATATGAGGATCATAACCTGCTTCTATTCCCTTTCATGGAAATAATCGTTTGTTTGGCTTCAGTGGAAGTGTGCATAGAATATGTATGTACATATATGCATGTGAACAAGGAGGTATAAATTAATTGGGGAAAATATCCCATAGATGGAAAATCGGAAAACTAATTGCAAATCACTGGAGTGTGAGTGAGACATGTGCCTCAGGCACAACTCTCAATTGCGCTTCCACTGATTTGTAATTAGTTTTCTAATTTTGCATTTATTTGAAATTCCTCCAATTAATTAAAGGTGATTTAAAGAAATTGAATTTGATGTGGAGTAAATTTTTTTGAATATGCAGATATGGTGGTGAATTTTCCTTGTTCAATTCTAGTTCCTTGTCTGTAGGGGTGATAAATGAGTAGAACAATTAACTGTTGATTTGAAAACCTTAACAGTTTCAAAATTTATTGAAGCTTAGTTTGTTAGACTTTTGAGCCAATCTCAAATAATCAATTTAGTCTTACATATCGAACCGAGCTAAACAAGCAATTGTCTATTCAAGCTTAGTTTGAAAATTTTAACAAGTTGCAAAATGTGTTCAAGATTGGGTTGTTTACCTAACGAACCGGACTTGAACGAGCTTTTAACGAGCTGAACACGAGTCAAACTCAAGTTGTTTGGTTCGTTTATCACCCCTACTTTGTTGTACTTCCATTTTGGTTGGATAATCCTTGAAAATTTCTGTTACTTTCATTTCCTAAATCTACTAATTGACCAATTTTTTTAGTTGAAGTTTTGTAATAAGTCATAGAAAAATGTTGTCTAGCCCATCAAAGACATTCACGATTCAAACAAGCAAAAAGATTTGATTTTATCTTTGTGAGAATTTCATAATTCAATATTGTTTGCCCCCAAATCGAGTCTAGAGTAGACTGTATATGAATATCTGTTTGTTCCCAAATTGGCTACAATTTGCTAGAATCCAAAGATGAGCCTATCATATATGAAGGTTACTTCTTTACTGCATTATCATCAGTTCATCATCACATTTGTTATCATTGGCTCTAATGAAACCATTTTTATAAATAAATAATAAAAAAGAAAGGGTTTGCTAATCCAATTCTATATCTTGCTCTTGCATATGCACCCTTGCTATTTTATGCGGATCAACCATCTATGTGGTATGGACTCTTCAAAATAAATCAATACCCATGTCGGGCACTTGAAACTTGGATAATGGTGTGAGATCTGTGTCTAGTAATTCCTATCCGACACTTCTTCTATAATTGTATTTAACACTTGTCTTTATATGTATATTTTGTTGCATTATTTCTATAAAATGAATAAAATGTGTTTTTGACACTCTAGATACGCACCTGCACCTGCAACTGACAGTCCATGTAACATAGTCATCCACAGCGAAATTCTTTTGTGTGCATTTTCTCTCTTTCTTTCTTTTCTTTCGAGGCTTAAATTGTTTATATTCATGGTATATATTTGATCCAATATTGGGTGTTTTGTTTGCATTCTAGTTGTTGGCCTTGCACTAGGAGGCGATTTAAGTTTCTGGGAATTGAGAGGAGAGAACAAGTACGATGAGAAGATACGGGTTGGAGATTCTGAAATTGTTGAGTCAGAGAACGCAGTTGTTGCTGCTGATGATGGTCGTTGCTCTGAAATCGGTGCATCCATGCTTAGATGGGGTGGGCATGCTGTTGATGCTGCAGTGGCAACTGCTTTGTGTCTTGGTGTCATCAATCCAATGGCAAGCGGCATAGGAGGTGGAGCGTTCATGCTCGTTCGATCTTCTTCATCATCACATACAGATGCATTTGACATGAGGGAAACTGCTCCCTTAGCTGCCTCACAGGTTGGAAACTCATTCTCAAATTGGTTAATTACATAAACTCACTTTTTGCTATTTCGTTCCTAAATTATTAATTTCATCTGTTTCGTCCGTCAAGTTTTTGATTTTAGCTTATGTGGTTCAACTGGAGATGGCCATCCTAATCATTAATGATAGATGCTTAACTTGATGGACAAAAAGGTCATTTCCTATTTGGGCAATCTAAACCATACAGCCAAACATCTATCTTCTTACTCATACTACATTGGACAACTTATGCTCTAGGCAAAAAGGTCATTTACTCATACGAAACACCAATCTTCTTCTCCACCCTCTCCCCCTTCCTCCTCCCTACCTCACCCGTCGCCCTCCCCCATCAACACCGACACACTGCCACTACTAAACAGTGGTGTAAGTTGTCCTATGTAAGTTGTGTGTTTGGTTATAGGGTGTAAATTGTCCAATGTAGTGAGCAAAAAATAGATGTTTGGTTGCATAATTTAGGTTGTCCAAATTGTGAAATAACCTTTTGCTCACCAATTTAGGCTATTGTTACTATTTTGGATGACGGTCGGTCTCCAATTGAACCACGTGTGTGGAAATCAAAATCGTTAAGGATGAAATTGATTAAATTGATAGTTTATGAACAAAATAAACAAAGTGATGATATTTTAAGGGATAAAAGTGAAATTAACCCTTTTCAATGCAATAACTAAATTAAAAGTTTGGAGGCCAAACCCAACAATCAAATAGGTCCCATGATTCCATCTGTCACAAAGTTTCACAAAAAGGAGCCAAGGGAATGGTTTTAAATAACGGTATTCGGATATGTATCGATATCGGCAATACGGTTATATGTTGGCCAATATCGGACAGTTTTGGCCGATGTATTGATGAACAATGATATCGGAAGTCCAAAATCCCAAAATGTAATGGCGGATATTTAAAATCCTGGCCAAGGGTATCAAAGAGTTGCTGATATGTGCGTAACAGAATTGTAACTCAGACCCCTTGGACGTTGGGTGTGAATTAAAATGAGGCCATCCACACTGGCAAAAACATGATATCAGATTCTTTATATTTCTTGGCTTTTTGCTGATATTGTAATTGTCAACAAACAGGACATGTATGCGAACAATTCCAAGGCCAAGTATGTGGGTCCACTGTCTGCTGGCGTTCCAGGCGAGATAGCTGGCCTTCATGAAGCTTGGTTGAAATATGGGAGATTGTCTTGGAGGACTTTATTCCAACCCTCAATAAAACTCGCTAAAGATGGCTTTGTTGTTGCTCCATATCTTGGATTATCCATTTCTCACAATGCAAAACTCATCTTCGCTGACCCCGGGTTACAACAAGTGTTTGCGCCAAATGGGAAATTGTTACAAGCCGGTGATATATGCTATAATGTGCAGCTTGGCCATAGCTTGGAGGCAGTGGCGGAACAAGGACCACAAGCATTATATAACGGAACGATTGGTGAAAAGTTAGTCAAAGATGTGAGAGATGCTGGTGGTATTTTGACAATGGAAGACTTGAGGAACTACAAAGTGGATGTAATGGATGCACTTTCTGTGAATGCAATGGGCTACAACATCTTAGGAATGCCACCTCCGTCAAGTGGAACGCTTGGGCTTTCTCTGGTGGGTGTTTTTCCCTTTCTTCATTACTAAAATAGTTTCGCCGAGTGATATTGCATATTTGTCCTCATTTGTTGAACTAACTGAGCTAGATTTGCAAGTGTTTTCCGATTTTTAGATGTCTTTTATTTTTCCCTTTGTTCCTCTATACGCATGGAAAGCTCTTTTGCACCACCTTATTAGCTGGATTTTTTTGGTTTATTTTTGTCTTTAGTGAACTTAGAAAATTATGTCATTTTTTTTAAAAAAAAATTTAGGTCTGTCTAGACTAGATGATTTCAAATTTTCTCTAAAGACAAAAGTAAGTCAAATTTTATCCCAAAAAAAAACCTATAAAAGTTGGCTTATTTTTATCTTTATTAAACTTTTTTCAATTTTTTTAATTTTAATTTTTATGATTATTAAGTCTAGATGAACTTAAAAATTAACATATCACTCAAAATTGAAAAGAGTTCATTAAAGACAAAAATAATACTAAAAAATAACACAACTTATAAGTTACAGCAAAAAAGCTAAATTGTTTAGCATATGCTGGTAGCAAGTCTGTTTCATGTTAAATCTAATCCGATTCTTTCGAATTTCTTACTTTCCTATTTTCACACAATTTTCTCTTAGTATGAACTCCATAATCAGACGGTCTGTTCAATGTGTTAACAGATTCTAAACATATTGGATAGCTATGGAAATTCCAATGCGGCGAAGGGATCTCTTGGTCTACATCGCTTGATCGAAGCTTTGAAACACATGTTTGCTATCCGGATGGACCTAGGTGACCCCAATTTTGTAAATATCAGTAATACCATATCCAAAATGCTTTCTCCTTCTTATGCGAAGAAACTTCAGCAAAAGATATTTGACAACACGACTTTTCCTTCAGAATACTATATGTACAGGTTAAATAAATTTCCCTTTCTATTAACTTAATTTGAATAAGTACTTACCAATTTTCTTATTTTTATTAACACAATTGTTAATATAGTCATGAATCCACAACTTTTAGTCCTTAATTTCCAGATGGAGTCAGCTTCAAGATCACGGAACCACCCATTTCTGCATTGTAGATGCAGATCGAAATGCTGTATCAATGACCACAACAATAAATTATGGTTTTGGAGCAGGGTTTCTCTCACTATCTACTGGTATTGTTCTTAATAATGAGATGGGTGACTTCTCGACGCCTACTGAAATATCGCCTGACCAACTCCCCCCTGCTCCAGCTAATTTTATCAGACCAAACAAACGGCCCTTATCCTCTATGACCCCGATCATTGTTCTAAAGGTATGGCAATATTTATACTTCTTTTTCTTTTTGTTTTTTCTCACAATATTCTTTTTATGTCCTTTTAGAAGTACTGTAAATGCATCATGAGAAGTGTATCACCTTACTCTAATTAGGTCATTCTTCGCAAGGAACAAAATTTCATTTCTTTTCCATCTGAACAGTCAAAACATTTCCGTTTCCTGGGAAACCGGAGTAAAACAAATAGTAGTGGAATATCGAAATTTCAATGTTTCCGCTGAAACATAGCGAAACATGTCAAAAAGCACTAAAACACTACAAAACATACTGAACAATGAGTTATTTCAATACATATTAAGAATATTAACAATGGCCATTTCTATTTGCCTTCCCTCTCTATATTAATAGGAAAAAATGTGAGGGTAAGAAAAAATTTAAATTTATTAGAGAATATGAGAAACTATGAAGGAGAAAGGGAGAGATAGAGAGATAAAACGAGCATAATTAAGTCACTCATTACTTCTTTTTATTTTTATATTTTTGTTTTCATCCTTACTTCTGATAGAATTTTGCATTTTTCGATGTTTCTTCTGACAGTGGTAGGCCTCAATTGAACTAAGCCTTTAAACTTTTTGTTTATTAACTTCTAATATTCATTTTAGTTTTACGTTATCTTATTCTTTTGTCATTTCCTTTATGTTTTTGAAATGTTTTCAAAACTTTTCTGTTTCCAAACTATACATGAATGAAATTTTGATCCTTGGTCCCCAATAAAAGTTCTCTATTCTTACAGGATAATCAGCTAGCCGGGGTAGTTGGCGGAGGTGGCGGTATGTATATAATTCCGGCGGTGGTTCAGGTTTTCATTAACCATTTTATCTTGGGGATGGAACCTTTGGAAGCTGTTCAGAATCCAAGAGTCTACCACAAGGTTCTGGCTTTGATTTAGAACATAGACTTGTTGTATCACAAGTTTTTAACCAAATGCAAGTAGTATTAAATCAAAATTTCCAATTCCAAACAGTTTTAAACTTATTTCTCAATCCCAGATTGTTTCATGAAGTTGAAACCATGTTTTGGAAACACGACTCCATCTGATTTACTGTAAGAAATTTTGAAGTCATGTTTTAAAAACACAACTTTATGAAACAGTTTAAATTCAGAAAAAAGTATAAATCTGCTTGTTTTTGAGAATTCTATTTCAAAACAACCTACAATTGGTAAAAAGCTCCTTGTATCACTGAAAGCTTAAACAAATCAAATACTGATATATTCATAACTTTGTGCAGCTCATCCCAAATGTAGTTTTGTATGAAAACTGGACTGTGATCGATGGCGATCACATTGAGCTCCAGGATGACCGGAAGTTTTTCTTGGAAAAAAGGGGTCACCAACTGCAGGCTAAGGAAAGCGGGGCTATCTGCCAGCTTGTCGTTCAAACGCTTCCAAACTCAGTCAACATGGGCCGAAAACATGGAGAAGTTTCTGCTAACCTAATATTCCATGGAACACTTACTGCTGTAAGTGATCCCAGGAAAGATGGGAAGCCAGCAGCTGTCTGATCCGAGAAAGTCTTTTTGTGTAATACATACACCAGCATGGCATATCAGTTGCACCCGTAGGGTCCATTTGTTTTGGGTTATAGGGGATGGGATTGGGTTAAGATGGATGTGGAGTCTACTAATATTCTGTTTGTTTGCAAAATGATGAAGGGGATTCACAAAACCTTAGGATTATGAGAAGCCTCTATGGATGGGATTAGTAGTCTCCATGGGATGTTGTATTAGAAAAACAATCCCTTGGGATTAGAGGGAGATTTACTATTTTGTCCCTCTATTAGATTGCCTAATTTATTTACTCTACCTGACATGTGAGTCCCTTGTGTTATGAATGTAACTAATAACCCGTGCTGGTGTATGTGTTTCGCAAGGCAGTTTCTCGTATGATCCTCAGTTATTCTCAAATTGGTACATAGAAACTACATATGGGTCCATGTATTGTAAGTGTATCCTTAGTTATTCTCAAATTGGTATATCCCAGGGAAGGGTGATATATCTATGATATGGTATTTGGGTAGAGCTTTATAATAATTTCTACATTTTGTTCCTCATCTGTGTATATCCATTTGGTCTTTGGGTGTAATTATAAATTTGTTTTATGAAATGTTGATGCTTGTCTTCACCTTTGGAGAAAATGAATGAGATAATTAGCTAAAAAGAATGGATAGTTCTCTATGAGCAATCTTTCGCCTGATACCTGAAAAGGGATTACTTATGCTCCGGTTGTTGTGAAGAATTTTTTTTGTAATTTTTTTTTTTTTTTTGGGTGTATTTTTTAGTGTTTGATATGACAGAAAACAGAAGTGAATAAAAAAAATTTCCATCGCCAACAGGATACAAACTTATTTGGGTGGTTGATAATGTTTTTCAAATTAAATTCTTATCAAACACCAGCACATTACAATCCCAACCCACCACTAATATTGCTGCTAAGCCAACGATCAAAGTTTTAAAAGGCTTTATTGAGATTCACCTTGATACTCGCCTTAAAGGCAAGGCTAAGTCAAAATGCTTCAAAGTTTTGGATTTTTAGACTTTACTCCCAAGTACACAATCTCGAGACATGTGCCTTAGGTGCATCTTGTACATCTTCTACTCATAAGTATGTAGAGGAGTACACATATGAAGTGTTTACCTTAGACTTTTGTTAAACTTAATCTAGTAAATGATTTAAACATAAAAAAGTAAAAAATAAAAAAAGAACTCATTTTGTAATTATATTCTATAGGAAAAATTAAGTAAATGACCAATTAAGAAAAAAATACAAAGTTAATGCTTAGTGACAAGCTACATTACCAAAGTTGAAAATACCAATTTCACTTTCAATAAAGCCAAGCTTTCTTCTCTGTAGTGAAGAAAAGTATTTACACATTTATATTTAATTTAATTTGATGTATTTATTTATTGTTTTAAAATATTTAAATTACTTGAATATAAAAATTAAAATTTTGAAATACTTAAATCTCAACGCCTTAAGGCTTACGTCTCGCCTCATAAGAGGTAAAACGTCTTACGTTAAGCATTTGTCCTTAAAAACTTTACCCACAATCACTCCCACTACACTACCTATCCATACAACCACCACCATCCCACCTCCTCCAATACTATCATTAGCTACCACCACCACAATCATTAATTTTAAAGCTGCAACCAAACGTTAAAAAACATTTTCTATAGAAAATATTATCTAAAAACTTATTTTTTACCGAAACAAACAGAGCATGTATTGTTGTTAATTATTTATTTTTCCTAAATTTTAACTAGTACCTGTGAAAGAATGGGCTCCAATCCCAGTATGACTGCATGATACACTGTCATGTTAGAATTTGCACTAATACTTGCATTTTATGAGGTTCAATCTCAAATCCCTTCCTACCAAATTCACCAATCCAAACGGAGCCTTCTTATTATTTTTGCATCACCTTATTTCATTACAAGAAAAAGAATAAAATATCTACTGATTTCTAAAGACAATCAAGCAATTGTAAAAATCACACAACCAACCTCATAATGCAAGATATTTAATCAACTGTAAGTTCTTATCCATTTCACTGAAATACCCTAGATCCGCTCGTCCTGTTGTACAGTAGACAACAACAGTACATGAATCAGTAACCCTAAAGAGATCAAAGAAAGTGCCAGTGCATAGATTTGGTATGTTTAAAGCATTGGAGTGAAAATGGTTACGACGCCTTGTCTATCAGCTGTATTGGAGAGAGAATGTTAGCCTTGCTTGTCTCAACAATACACCCATTCATGACCATTTCCTCCAGCATGAAATGTGCTTTCTCTAGATGGAACATGATGTCCAGCTCGCACTGCAAATTTACAAATTTGATTGATTAATATATATATATATATATATAGAGAGAGAGAGAGAGAGAGAGTCGGAATTTATTTTATTCTCTTTGTCAGAAGACTCACCACATTGCCAAAATGGCGATCCATGGTTTCAACTAAGAGGTGTATGAATTCCAGAATAGCAAGCTCATTCTGCAAAATGGAAGACAGGTACAGAAACATAAATTACATGGTGACTTCCTTTTCCCATACATTATAAGCTGACTGGATAACAAGAGAGTGAACGTAATTAGAAAATAACAGCACATTTTTTATAGAATAATTCGCATATATTAGAAAAAATTTAGAAGGGCTCGTTTAATATCTACATGCTCTATGACTACAATTGCTTCCTCGCTGTAACTGACATTATTTGAACTCTCCCTTAAACTGACCACATGTAACTACTTAAGCTATATGCCACTAATATTTGAGAAAACAGATAACAACAAAAAAAACTCCAAAGCCCTGCAATTGGCTTTTCTACAATAAAATAGGATCTTATTGTATACATATTAAGCTGCTAATTGGGAGTGAAGGAATATATGATTGAATTTTGTACAGCTCCAAAACTTGTCTCCTAGTCTAGGGATGATTATTATTTCCATGCACCAAATGAGCAACTGCTAAAATCTTATTATGCATGACATAAATGCAGGCAGGACACCCGTGAGGGTCAGCTCAAATGGTAAGTCGTACAGGTTCAATCCAGGAGGTTTTAAGTTCAAGTCTTGATGTCCTACTTCTCCTGATATGTGAGGCTAGTGGGTGGTTGCATGTATCCCGAGTGTGTGCTCCTAGGGTAGGTCCAAAAGGCCTTGCCTAGGATCGGTTCTCGGTTATCACAAAAATAAAATAAAATAAATGCAGGCAGAACCATGTGAGTTGGAAGTATTTCAATGGCTTGCCAGTGAGGATATATGGTTTTACTCTAGCATACAAATATATATATATATATATATATTACGACTCTGCACAGGAAAACAAGACACCAAGTATCCTAGCCAAACATGGGCGCCAATAATCCGTGATAATGACAATAAGCTGATAATAATAATAATCTAAATCATTTTATTCAATTCCAGACTTAATTTTGATGACCAAAAAGAAATCTAGGCCTTGGAGTCATCAGCTGGCCCAAACAATACTAAAGTAATAGCTCATTGTTAAATAAGTTCACCAAATAACAACTGCATTTATCTTATTCTACTTCACCTAGGGTTTCAGGTCTGAACAAATATTTTAAAATTCTAAATAACCAAACTTAAAACCAAAAATAATAATAAAAGATTGTTATACAATCCAAAACAGCTTCAATTCTTTTATTCTACACCTAGAGTTTCAGGTCTGAATTGAAGTTTTAAACTTGATATAACCAAACTTCATGCCAAACCTAACAGTAAAAGATTTCTTAGATGTAATTGAATCTTTCTTGTGAAGATATGAGATGCCATATACATCACAGACACATTTCAAAGGATGTCAGAATACAATCCAAGCATAGAAAATTTGTGTCATTGTCAGGGAGACTGACAGAGGCACTTCATCCCTGTAATAGGAAGGTAAAGCACAACCACTTCATAGGCATGTCAGGTTAGCAATTCTTCTATGCCCAAAAGATACAGTTTCCGCCTATGAAGCACAGGTACGGGTACGAGTACTGGTATGGGTACGATACGGGTACGTCGATACGGTAAAATTCAAAAAAAATAGGATACAGGTACGGCTTGTTACGCTTGTAAAAAAATATTTATTTTTAATTTAGAGTAATGCAAAAAATAATTAAATGGTTTAATTTGTTAAGGTCCAACCTATAATTAACATTTATTGCCAAAAGGAAAAGTATAAATCAAAATTAAATGTCAATATATTAAACAACTTACAAACCATAGTTTAATTTTAAAATCATGCTAAGCATAAAACAAAAACTAAAAAAGAAATCTAGTGAAATGAGTTTTATCTCTGTAGTAGAAGGAAAATATTATTTCAACTGAGGTACGGTACGGCTTGGATATATACTAGGTACGTCTGGGTACGTCAAAAATTAAGAAGAAAAAACTTGGGTACGTGTTTCGTGTACCCGGTACGTATGCAAAAGTACCATACGAGGTACGGTACGCCGGTAAATACCCGGTACGGGTACGGCATGTTTTTCGAAGTACCCAAACTTCATAGGTTTCCGCCATATAGAAAATAAAACATAAATCATAAGAAGAATAATCAATTTTAATATTGGTAAAATGTTAAAATCCACCTACTCTCCACCTACTTCACCCACTTAAACCTACTCCACTAAACCTAACCCACTACACCACTACCACCTCCACTTCACCTACTCCTTACCTACTACACACTCACCCTCTTCTATATATAGGAATCATGAATCATTGTAATACACATCAATTATCAATCAATCAATAATACAATTCTCTATTTCTCTTTATACATTAAATTTTCTACATGGTATCAGAGCAAGGTTAAGCATTTAGTATTTTTCGCTTCACCGGCGGGCGGCAATCTCGCCTTGGCCGCCCGCCGGACCTCAACCTAATCTGCTAGAATTTTCTACACATACCTTGAAATTTCTTCGAGCCCACCACCACTGCCTCTCCTCTCACTGTTGTCCTCCCATACACCACCGTCTCGATCGTCTTCATCTACAATGTTGCAGTGAAGGATCTCAAGCGTGGTTTTGTTGCATCCAACTCAAAGGATGATCCAGCCAAGGAAGCTGCAAATTTCACCTCCCAGGTTATTATTATGAATCACCCGGGTCAGATTGGTAATGGGTATGCTCCAGTTCTTGACTGCCACACCTCCCACATTGCTGTCAAGTTTGCTGAGATTGATCGTCGATCTGGCAAGGAGATTGAGAAGGAGCCCAAGTTCTTCCGTGAACATGCTCTCCTTCCTTTTACTCTTGGAGTGAGGCAGATGATTTGCTGCTGTAACAAGATGGATGCTACCACTCCTAAGTACTCAAAAGCAAGGTATGATGAAATTGTGCAGGAAGTCTCTTCCTATCTGAAGAAGGTTGGTTACAACCCTGACAAAATTCCTTTTGTCCCCATCTCTGGTTTTGAGGGTGACAACATGATTGAGAGGTCCACCAACCTCGATATGATTACACAGCCCAAGAGGCCATCAGACAAGCCTCCTCTTCTCCACATTCTTGATAACACCAACAGCAACAGTTTGACGCATTTATTAGAGAAAAGGTCCAAAGGCAGCTCCTGTCAAAGCTGATGCTCAGCAGGCTGTACCACCTATTGAAGTGCCAGCACTATCCTTGCACATGGGGGGCACCCACTCATTTCTTTATTGTTTTCTTTTACTCACCCATGTGACCCACGATGCAACCTATATATATATATATATCTCTTTTTATTATATTATATTAAAAAAAAAAAATCTTCATCTCTCCTCCGTTTGATTTCCAACTCCATTATTTTTATTTTTATTTATTTTCTCCAAACCACTTTCCTTATTTCCTCCATCTTTCATTTTTTGATTTCAAATATATTTTTATTATTTTTTCTTTATTTTTCTTTCACATTCTTTTTAATCTTTTTCCAATTCCCTTCATACCATATAGCTTTGCACACCAAATCATATTTTATTCATCTCAGGGATCAACCCCGATCACAATTTTACACAAAAAAAAAAAAAAACCAACAAACAAACAAACCACCACAACACACCCGCACCCACAGTGGGATTTTTCTTCTCTACTCTGCTGCAGGTCTCTTCTTCTTGCTTTTCTCTTGGGTGTCCCTTACCGGCGCTGCCTCCATACTACCCACTCCACCGAGCACGTTCACTCCACCCTGCTCCTCCACTACAGCATATGGTGGACCTCTAAATCGGAACATCACGGTAGCCTTCCGCTTCAGCTCCTTGTTTTCCGCCTTCAGCACACTTATCTCTGCTCGCGCATCCTTATACATGCGCTGGAGCAGAGCCAATTGGCCGTTTAAATGCTGCACCTCATTTGTCCTGCTCTGCAGCCGGTGCGACAAGTTTGTGACCGCAGTTATGGTTTCCACACATGACTTCAGAGTATACTGATTGGCCTCAATATCAGTTTGCACCGCCATTTTTTGCTCCACCGACCGCATCGGAAAGTTCAACGGAGCAAACACAGAGGTGTTTGGTTGAGGTTCACTGGCCACCGCACCAGTTCTCTCTCTTGTTGACTCATTGAGGTCGGGAAAAAGAGTGAGCAGACCACGGAACGAAGAGGCCATATTCTGGGTAGCTGAACGGGAAGACGAGGCCATGTTATGGGTTGCTGAGTGTTTCAGAGAAAGGTTGGTTACAGAATGGCAACAGAGTGTTCCAGAATCTCTTTCTCAGAAACGGAAGAGTTTTTTCAAAGGATTTTCGGCGGTTTCAGACTGGTTTGCACAGCCTCCGCCTCAACCTTGGTTAAATAGCCGAGGCCGACACGCCACTCTGTCGCTCACGTGCCTCGCCGCATCTCCGGCTCACCTTTTAATGGCTCGACGCTTTCTGTCAGGCACGCCTTTTGATGAAGTGGGCGCGCCTTTTGAGGGCGCGACTTTTGAGGGCTCACTATATATATCCATATATATATATATATTTGGGCAGCCTATATACACCATCATACAGTGTATTTTTTAAGGGTCCGACAAGACTCTGTAAACTGTCCCGACATTGATTCCGGTTAGCTCCTTCATGGGTCCGACAAGACTCTGTAAACTGTCCCGACATTGATTCCGGTTAGCTCCTTTATGGGTCCGACAAGACTCCGTCAACTGTCCCGACATTGATTCCGGTTAGTTTCTACAAGGGTCCAGCAAGACTCCGTAAACTGTCTTCTACAACGGTCCGACATGACCCCATAAACTGTCTTCTACAAGGGTCCAACAAGACTCCGTAAACTGTCACCACAACTGTCACAACATTGTCTGCTACAACGGTCCGACATGACCCCATAAACTGTCTTCTACATCGGTCTGACACCGCCATCCAGTGTCCTCTACACCGTTATGACACCACCATACAGTGTCCTCTACATGGTTATGACACCCCCATACAGTGTCCTCTACAACGTTATGACACCAGCATCCAGTGTCTTCACCAATGGTCTGACACGACCATACAGTGTCTCTTATCCTCTTTTATTTTTATGTATTTTCTTGTTTTGTTACTCTCTCCAAACTCAAGTTGGTTAGTTCCTATCCCCCTTGAGTTTGCGGGGGCTGTTAAAATCCACCTACTCTCCACCTACTTCACCCACTTAAACCTACTCCACTAAACCTAACCCACTACACCACTACCACCTCCACTTCACCTACTCCTTACCTACTACACACTCACCCTCTTCTATATATAGGAATCATGAATCATTGTAATAGACATCAATTATCAATCAATCAATAATACAATTCTCTATTTCTCTTTATACATTAAATTTTCTACATAAAATTTATGTCATGTTCAATCTCTTAAAAAACAGAGCACTATTCTCTGAATTGGAAGAGAAGCATAAAACTTACTTCTTCATTGTCAACTCCAACCAAGAAGAATAGTGATGCATAGCGCCGGTATACAATCTTGTAGTTCCGATGCTCGACAAAGGAACACTGCATTCATTTACCAAAAACATCAGGGAGAGATTAAGAATATCCGTTCAGGTGCAATAGAATAGTAACAATATAATCGACAGATTCAGAAACACCCAGAAGTCAAACAAAATCTAATTTTTTTAATGATCTAAAACAAGTGGAAGAATAACTTTGGCCCCAAAAAAAATTCTAGGCAATGAAATTAAACAAGTCAACTAACACAGAGTCAATACCTCATGGATAGTAAACTAAACAAGTCAACTAACATGAAGAGCCAATACTTCACAGAGTTAATCATATAAAAGGAAGGAGAGCCAAAGAAATCAAAACAGCCACTTGTCTAGATTTTATTTTCAATAGGCAAGGGCTTAACTTCGTGGCTTGCCTATCTAAATATAGAAAAAGCAAGGCTAATGCAACATACATATTTCTATGAACTATTTGAAGTGTGTATACACAAGGTTCATTCAATTCTTATTTTTAAGATAATTTATATAAAACTTACACAGATAATAACTGATTTCCTCTAATGTATATGTATGCATGCCTTTATAATCAGTTAAGGAGACCTAATAATTGTTCAAGTTGAACTGCATGAATGATTTTTTTCACCCTTATTCAATGTTTTAAAAACCGGACCGGTGAGTGAACCGGAAAAATGATCGGGTGGACGGGTCACCGGTTCAACCGTCGGGTTGAACCGGAATCGAACCGTGACGTCATAAATATATTAAAATTATATTTAAATAAAAATATAAGTAATAAAATTATAAATTAAAAATTTTAATAATCTTAAATATTTCTCTTAATATTTTTTTTATTAAAAAATATAAAAATATATTTAAAAATATTATTAATTTTAATTTTGGAAGAAGAAATCAAATATTCAATATTCAATATTCCCTCCATATGATTTTAATTCAAATAATTTGATTGAAAGAAGAGCAAAAATTTTGGAGGGATATCAAAACTTTAAGTTTCCCTCCAATAGATTTGATTGAATCCCACATAGATTTCTTGAGTTTTTTTGGAAGAATTTTTTTCTTATAAATAGATAGAGGCTTTCACAATAATTTCAAGCTCTCAATGGGATTCCTCACAAGAGGAGACCCTTAAAAGAGAGTTTCCAATTAAAATTTTATTATATATATATAATATAATATATATATATATATATAATATAAGAAAGAAAGAAAGAAAAGAAAGAAAGAATAAAAAAAAGAAAAAAAAATTCAAAAATTCGTTTTTATCAACCCGGTGAACCGGAACCGGGTCGACCGGTTCACCGGTCCGACCGCCGGTTTTCCCGGTTCTCCCAAAATAGGCCGGTTTTTCACTGCGACCGGTTCTATGGGTATACCCGGACCGGAACCTCGACCGGTCGGCGGTTCAACCGGTTGAACCGGCCGGTCCGGTCCGGTTTTTAAAACCATGCCCTTATTGTAATAAAATAATATTGAATTCCCAATTATGTCCTGAAAATCATTATAAGATGACTAAAATATGCTACATTAATAAACAAAACGCTATATTTAATAAACAAAAATAAAATCTCTTTTTACTACTATCATCTTCTTACCAAACCCCAACCATTCTCCATGCTTTCACCATAAGCCACTCTATAGTTGCGTTATCTTCCCCTTCTTCCTTTTTTAACCATCAACCTTCAATTGCATCTTCCATGTTATTCAGTTTGTATTGTACATATAAGATAAGAGGCGATGCTGTGGTGGGATTTGGATGGGTTATATTTATACATATAAATATATATATATATATATATATTAAGATATTTATATTTATAGATGTTAGAATTTCCCATCTTTACCTTCACCTACTCCACTACACACTCCACTTCACCTACCTCTACTCCACTACACACTCCACTTCACCTAACCCACTATCACCTCCACTACACCTACTACCACATTACCTTCACCTACTCCACTACACACTCCACTTCACCTACCTCTACTCCACTACACACTCCACTTCACCTAACCCACTATCACCTCCACTACACCTACTACCACATTTTCTTCTATATATAGATTGTATAGGAATTGTAATTAATGAATCTTGTAATCTATCAATCAAGACATCAATCAATAATACATAAATTCTTACATGGTATCAGAGCAAGGTTAAGAATTTAATATTTTTTCGCTTCACCGGCGGGCGGCAACCTCGCCTTGGCCGCCCGCCGGACCTCAACCTAGTCCGCTAGAATTGTCTACTACATACCTACCTCCTCATCATATCTTCATAACATCTCATTCTCTCTCGGCATCATAGTAGCCGTGATACTGCTCATACTTCTGGACAGCGGAGAGAACATCGTCTTTCTCGATCTTTCCGCCGACGCCGGTGGCGAGATCCAAGGCTCCGGCTTTCGACATCACTCTCCCCAAATAGTCCATAGCAGCTTCTCCACCGGAAAGATACTCCTAACAGCAGCGGAAAAAAGGTGTTTCCCTCAGCCAAACAAGGCTCAATAGCTGTGGTCCTCATCAAAATACGTGTAATTGCTACTCCTGAACTTGGTTTCCCTATCCTTGCTAACAAGCTTCTCAAATGCTTCCGGGCCATGTTCTTCTATGTACTTCTCAGCAGCAGTTAGAATGTCATCTGGCTTACTGAAGATGTCCTTCTTCCTTGGGACATACTAGACGTTAACAGTCTGCTGTGGGTTAAGAAAGAAAGGCCTCAAATAATGCTCATAAACATATGCAGCACCACTGATACTCTTTATGATGGTGGATATTTCAATGCCATTACAACACAGCACCTTGAAATTTATTTTATTTTATTTTCTTATCTCTCTTTCTGACCATTACAACACAGCACCAGCACACTTGTTCCCACCTTTCATCATGGTCTCCACTTTCTTTTTCTTTTTTTATATTTATTTTAATCCATCTTTTTGAAAACAAAACCAATATCACTTTTTTTAATTCCTTAATTTATTTTAATAACATGAGTGGCCTCTCTTTTCCACCATCTCCCTCTTTTTCTACACAATATTTTTGTACCACCGCCCACTCCATGATTTCCATATTAATATTATTATTATTATTATTATTTTCACAAAAAAAAAAAAAATTCATTCCAGTTGATTTTTCTGCCTTACCACACCTACCATTCGAGTTTGCCAAACACACTTATTTTATTCATGTCAGGATCAACCCCGATCATAATTTTACACGAGAAAAAAAAAAAAAACCACCATAACACACCCAACACCCACAGTGGGATTTTTCTTCTCTACTCTGCTGCAGATCTCTTCTTCTTTCCTCCGTCCTGGGCGGCCCTTGACGGTGCTGCCTCCGTGTTTCCTACGCCGCCGAGCACGTTCACTCCTCCATACTCCTCCACTGCAGCATACGGCGGACCTCCAAATCGGAACATCACAGTGGCCTTCCGCTTCAGCTCCTTATTTTCTGCTTTCAGCACACTTATCTCTGCTCGCGCATCCTTATACATGCGTTGGAGCAGAGCCAGCTGGGAATTTAAATGCTGCACCTCATTTGTCCTACTCTGCAGCCGGTTCGACAAATTTGTGACCGCCGTCATGGTTTCCACGCATGACTTCAGAGTATACTGATTAGCCTCAATATCAGTTTACACCGCCATTTTTTGCTCCACCGACCGCATCGGAAAGTTCAATGGAGCAAAACCAGAGGTGTTTGGTTGAGGTTCACTGGCCACCGCACCAGTTATTTCTCTTGTGGGCTCGTTCAGTTCTGGAAAGAGCGTGAGCAGGTTCTGGGTAGCTGGACGGGAAGAAGAGGCCATGTTTTTGGGTTGCTAAGTGTTTCAGCGAAATAGCAATTTCAGACTGGTAATGTTCGGAAGGGTTGGTGACAGAATGGCAACAAAGTGTTCCACAGTTTCTCTCTCCGCAGAGGCAGAGTTTTTTCAGCGAAGGGTTGGTTTCAGAGGTTTCAGAATGGTATGCCTCAGCCTCAGCCTTCGTCTTGGTTAAATAGCCGAGGCAGCCACGCGTATCGCGCGCCTCTTGCCGCCCGACAAACTGGCACGCCTTTTCATGGCACATCTTTTGACAAAGTGGACACGCCTTTTGATGGCACGCCTTTTGATGGCACGCCTTTTGATGAATTGGGCACGCCTTTTGATGGCACGCCTTTTGACAAAATTGGGCACACCTTTTGAGGGTGCAACTTTTTAAGAGTCCGACAAGACTCTGTAAACTGTCCCGACATTGATTCCGGTTAGTTTTTACAAGTGTCCGACAAGACTCTGTAAACTGTCCCGACATTGATTCCGGTTAGCTCCTTTATGGGTCCGACAAGACTCTGTAAACTGTCCCGACATTGATTCCGGTTAGTTTCTACAAGGGTCCAGCAAGACTCCGTAAACTGTCACAACATTGTCTTCTACAACGGTCCGACATGACCCCATAAACTGTCTTCTACATCGGTCTGACACCACCATACAGTGTCCTCTACAACGTTATGACACCCCATACAGTGTCTTCACCAACGGTCTGACACGACCATACAGTGTCTCCTATCCTTTTTTATTTTTATGTATTTTCTTGTTTTGTTACTCTCTCCAAACTCAAGTTGGTTAGTTTCTCTCCTCCTTGAGTTTGCGGGGGGCTGTTAGAATTTCCCATCTTTACCTTCACCTACTCCACTACACACTCCACTTCACCTACCTCTACTCCACTACACACTCCACTTCACCTAACCCACTATCACCTCCACTACACCTACTACCACATTACCTTCACCTACTCCACTACACACTCCACTTCACCTACCTCTACTCCACTACACACTCCACTTCACCTAACCCACTATCACCTCCACTACACCTACTACCACATTTTCTTCTATATATAGATTGTATAGGAATTGTAATTAATGAATCTTGTAATCTATCAATCAAGACATCAATCAATAATACATAAATTCTTACAATAGATAAAGAGTGATGGGATGGAATAGAGGTTGGGGTGGGTTTGATTGCAGTGGTCATGATGCACAGTGGTGACTCAGGTAAGAGTGATGGTGGTGAGTGAATTTCCACAACGGTTGAAGAGACACCAAAAGAGAGAAAATAGAGAAAGCTGTTGGTTAAACCCACCTACCTATCAGGTGACCAGTTAAACCCACCATTAGCTAATGTCGGTCCAGTTACTGCACTAACCTTGTGCAAATCAGAGTTTCAAAAAAATTTCTTCTGAAACCAGGAACTCCATTCCTGGTTTTAATATCCCGAACATGTCATTGACATTTATATGATAAGTACTAACACAACATTATAGCTAACACACAAAGTCATGAAATAGTCTTGTTTTGACACACACAAATTTAAAATTGGTAATAGTTGCCAATTTTATGTCCAGGCTTGGGACTTGGGGGTGTGCTCTCTCCTTATACAAGGCTTTTCCCCGGCTTTAATTGGGGCCTTGCTAGTGGATGATGGGAGTGGTCCTAGATTAATCGGTCCATTGGACTGGATACCGAGTTATCAAAAAAAAAAACTTTATCCTCTGCTTATAAATTTCATCACAGAGGAGGGTGTAGCTGTCTATAGAGAGTTCTTGCTTGAATAGGCTTCTCAATTCGCTTTCCTTATGGTGCATATGCGAAGAGACAATTACACAGCACATTCAATCAACACCATTAACATTACCACACTGCCACACCCAACTTGATCTGTAACGACCCCAAAAATCCGTATTTGAAATTACTTTTATGTCCTTGTGGGTTAATGCATTTTAATTTAATGATATCTGTTCAAATTGAGAAATTATCTGTTGAGTCACGGCTTTAAAATTGGAATCATCGACCTTCACGGGTTCAGAAATCAAAATTGAGTACTTGGGTATGTTAATGGGAATTTTTAGAACTATTTGGAAAAATTAATTGAAAATCTAATTTGTCTGATTCGTTAATGCATGTTTGGGTGATTAACTTTGTACTGTAAATTGAGAGCCTTAAGAGGCTTCAGAACCCGGAACAGAGGACATATTTATGATCAGCATAATTTTTAGAGTCATCTGGGAATTTTAATTGAAATTTGATTTTGCGCGATTCGTAAGGGCGTGTTTGGCCCTCCCTATTGTGAAACTTATGTGTTTGTTATATATATATATGGATATGCTAAGTGAGTTGTGAACTTATCATTTTGAAGTCAAAAAAAATATCTGGGGGAGAGAGAACTGAGAGAAGAGAGGGCAAAGGAGAGAGAGAGCTCACCACTTATGGAAGCTTGAAGACAAACCTTAAGAGATTGAAGAGAGAGGAAGGAGATTAACCATGAAAACTTGGGGAAATTAAAGAGAACTAAGAGAAAGTCAAGATTGAACTAAGGTCGAGACGAGGACATCGTCCCATTACTACCGGGAGCCGATCACTGTGAGCAATAATAGTGTAACGATATATTTCACTTACTTCCTGTAATTAGGATTTAAGTATTGTTAATTGTGAATGGCCTATCCCATTGATATTGTGCTTTGATTAACTTAATTGATATTGTGCTTGGATTACATTAATGGCATTGATATGGACCTAAAGTCATTCTGTCCCTAGTAATAGACAGGGGCCCGAGGCCGTTATGATGTGAATTGTACTGTCCCTATTAATGCAGTGATACATTTGCCTTCTGTTAATAGTTATTATTAATGTTTTGTTATTCACAAGACAACTATGTTGACTTGTAATAAACCATGGAAAAATTTTTGTGCACTATTGAGTAATAGTACTGTAGCAGTACGTTTTGCTTACTGTTAATAGTTAATACTGACGTTCTGTTATCTGCAAGTTAACTATCTGAATTCATGATGAACAAATGGAACATATGTGCATTATGGAACAATGATATCTTGTGTATCTGGAATCATTCTGTTTTGCTAATGATGGGCCCGAGGCCAATCTGTTGATACCTTGGCCTGAGGCCGCTCTGTATAATCTGTTAGGCCTGAGGCCGCTCTGCATAATATGTTGGGCCTAAGACTGTTCTGTATTACCTGTAGGCTTAAAGCCGATCTGTATCACATCTGAACTTAAAGCCGACCTGTATCACGTCTGCACTTAAAGCCGTTCTATATCACATTTGGGCTTAAAGCCGTTCTATATTATATGTGGGACCGAGGCCGTTCTGTATTACACGTGGACCTAAGGTCGTTTTAAAATATGATTATGAATAAGATCTGTGTATGGTTTGATAGGCATATTTACATTCTCTAAGTCTATGCTCGTTTAATTCACCTCCTTACATTGCTATTATTCACTGAACCTTACTCACTCCGTTTTTATGTATATTTATGTAGGTGAGCCATCGGAGATTGACACTAGAATTGTATTGAGGTCTACCTGTCTGCCAAGCTGCCTGGGGTACGCCTCCGTGTTGAGGCCTTAATTTGTGTTGGGAGTCATATAAATTATTAAGTCATATGTAAGTGTGTGAGATCTATATAAATTCTGTGATTGTATGTGTAACTCTGGGATTTAAGGCCCGTATGTGTTTAAATATTATTCTAAATTCAGTTTTGAGGCCTATGTATGGGCCGGCCATGGACCAAATTTTTAGGGGCGGGTCATGACATGATCTGTTTCAAGCATTTCTATATTTGTGCACTTCCCAAGACTTCTTTGGACCCTAAAATCGATTTTCAGGAACAGTCTCTCTTTCACTATTTAAGATGCAATTGTGAAGATTTATTTCAATACCAGAATAAAATCCCTATTAATTAGATTACTTAACTGGGTATTTGGATTCACATAGTAATTGAAGTAATTCAAAATTAGAATTTGAAACCATTGCAAAAAGATTAAATTGAGGTGAAAGATCGAAGGAAAACAACCAGAGAGTCGGTGAGATTTGGAAGAAAGATTGAAAATTTGCAAAAACTAGAATCAGTAGATAGATAGATAGATAGATACCTGTTGTTCGGTGCGAGCGAGGCATTTACGAACGATTTCGCCCTCAAGAGCACGTCTTTCGTCAATAGTGAGGTACTCGTAGTATTGGGCAAGACGAGTTTGGCCTTGCTTGTTCACCATCAATATGAATCTGATCCCCATCTTCTTCTCAGATCCCCACCAACACATACAACACACACGGACAGGGAAAAGAGTCTCTCCTGCAAATAAATACCCGCTGCTTTACGCCATGTTTTGAGTTTTTTTTTTTTTTTTACTCCGTTTTTGAAATATTTTGACTTTTTGTTTTTTGTTTTTATTTTTTATTTTTTATTTTTTATTTAAGCTTAATAATTGCCAGAGAAAAAAGAGCAATAATTATAATTTATATGTGATATTTTATTATTATTATTATTTTTTGTGTTTATTTAAATAAAAAAAAAATTATTATCAGAGGACAACATAGTCCTTGTTTGGCATTGAGCTAAAATGAAATTGGTGTTCTTTCAGCCAAATATATATATATTAGGGGTGGGCAACGGTTTATCCGAACCGCTCAAACCGTCCAATCCGCCCAACCCGCATATAAATGGGCGGTTTCGCAAACATAATACGGGCGGATGCGGTTTGAAATATGACAAATTTGCGGGTTGCGGGCGGGTCGCGGTTTAAACCCGCAACCCGCAAAAACCGCCCGCACTTTAATTATTATTATTATTATTATTATTTTTTATATACCAACTTTGTAACTTTTACAAGAGCACCATTATATTCTCTATGATACTAGAATCATTATTTTTAAGTATTTCTCAACTTTTTTCATGCCGTAGAATTATCAAGTCCTAAACTTGATTTCTTATATGATTTTCATTAGTGATTCATCCACTTTTTCCTAATAAAATTTTCCTTCTAATGGTCGATAGAACTTATAGTTTGATTATTGATTACTGAACTGGCAATTCTATTTGAGTACAACCTTTAATGCATTGATATACATTTTTTTCATGGCAAAAATGCTAGTGTAGGGTCTCTTTGTTTTGGGTACTTTCATTTAATGCATTGATATTCAATTTTTATTTGTAAACTCATCAAAAAATTGTTGTCACAAATATATAAAATGAATTTGATGCCTAAATTCGCTAGGAAAAAAAAACTCAAAAATTAATTTTTAAAGAGAAAAGTGTAAACCGCAAACCGCCCGCAACTGCCAGCAACCGCCCGCACATTTGCAAACCCTATCCGCACAAACCGCAAACCGCACTGCGGGCGGTTGCGGGTTGACTTTTTCCCAAACCGCATAGATGCGGGCAGGTGAAAACCGAACCGCAAACCGCACAAAACCGATCCGCGAACACCCCTAATATATATGTTAAAAAATTAATAAGATAAAATGTTACATTCAAATTATGATTATTTTTTTTTTTACAAAAGTCAAAAAAGTCAACCCAAATGAATGTTTTGAAAGATGATTAAAAATTAATTTTTTAACTTTTTGATTTTTATTTTAAAAAACGTGTAAAAAAATATATAAGATGATATGACTCAAAATATATTAAAAATTAATAAGTAATTTTTAATTCACTTCTCAAAAAAAATCTTAAATATTTCAATCTTAAACTAAAATAATTAAAAAATCAAAAAACTAAAAAATCAATCTACTCCTCCAACGAAGCCTTACACAGCTGTACATCATTTTAGACAACTTTGCATTCCCGATTGAGGGGGAAATGCAATTTGCCCTTATAGTTAGAATTATTTCCACATTGACCACTATGCTTAAATTATTATTATTATGTTTTTTTGGTTGAATTCAGAATGGACCGGGGGGTAGTAGGGCAACTGCCAGGCAAAGTGATTTAGGGATGTTTTAAAAAGATGGTTAAAAATTATTTTTTAATTTTTTTGTGAGAGATTTTAACCCACTTCTTAAAATAGACCTTAAAATAACATAAATAGGCTTATTTGTTCTTATTTTTAAATTTAAAAGTGATTAAAAAGTGGATAAATAGAATTATCTGTTCCTATTTTTAAAATTTTAAAGTGATTATAAATGCACAGAGCGATAGATATATATGTTCCCATTTTTTAATTTAAAAATAGGTAGATAGATCTTTTTTTTAAACTGTCAAAAAGTTATCAAAATCTATAGATTAATGCTTTAGGCCTCAAGAGTTTTAGGAGTGAATGACACAAATCTGTGTCTACCAGTCGCCCAGCTGGACGACCACTCGGATGACCGAGTGAATCACTTGTCTATCACGGTTGTCACCTTGTCGACCGCGGTTGTCAACTTTTTTGCCAGACAACCGCTCGGATGACCGGCCGGACAACCGGCAAAGTGAAATTCGAGTCATTCGAGACAAATTCAAATTCGAGGTACGTAGTATTGCTCAAATCTATATCAAGTATGAGGTTTTTTGGGATAGGAGAGAGTTGTTATCATAGATTGGGATAATATAGTCTTTTAAATTATTATTATCCTTGTTGCCTTAAGGTGGTGTTTGTTTGGAAGGATTGGCCCATGGGATAGGACTAATAGTCCATCCGGACTAATAATCCGTTGTTTGATTGAAATTTTTTGCACCGTATTAATAGTCCATCCGAACTATTAATCCTAAATCTGTTGGACTGTCGTATCCTGTGGGGGTTGGGACACAAATTATGGGATAACTCATCTCATGAGATTAGATAATGAAATTACATTTTTGACTTTCTACTATTTAATATCTTTTTAAAAATAAAATTTATTTATTAAATTATTTATACTTTATTAAATTAATTATGTTAATAATGGTATTAATTATACTTGGTAAAGTAAAATAAAATTTAAAAATCTCAATTACAAATTAAAATAAATTTATTTAATTTTTATTAATATTCTATTTATTTAATTTTTTAAAAGTTCTATTAAAAAAATAAAATAAAATTTATAATTCAGATTTAATATTCCTATTATTTAGTAAATAATTCAAAAGGGCAAAATACTCTTTTGAACATTTATCATTCTCCATAATATCCCAAACAAATATAGAATTCAATAGAATAGTTTAATCCATACATCTAATCTCAAGACTAAACAAATATAGGATACAAATACAGTCCAACCAAATAGTCCGGAGATAATATATCAAAAGACTAACAATCCAGTGGATTATATCCCCCAGTCCGTCCAAACAAATACACCCTAAAAGAATAGAGCTTGTGTCAATTGTTCCAAAAATTTCAAAATTGGATTAACCGTCCAAGTGTCTTTTAATATTGGATTCTTTTGTGTTTGTCTGTATTTTTAAGAAAAATATATAATAAATGACAAATAAGGAAAATAATTGCATTTCAGTGTAAAGTTTTTAAAATTTTCACCTAAATTTCATTTATTTACACTCAAATTTCTCTATATATGTCTTTTAATTTATTTTTATTATTCTCATTTTTATCTATTATGCTCTATATTATATATTCAGTTAAATTAAATAAATTCATACGTTTACACCCTTAACATTACAAACCCTAATTTGACACGTAGCCTCATCTCCCTCCTCCACCTTTTCCTACCACCTAACCTGTTCCCTACCATAGTTGACACCCCCCACCCTCACTCATTATGAAAACATCTAACACCACACTGCAAGTCAAGTGTTTGCATGAGAAATATTCTAGGTTTCAAGAGATGGGGCTCAGATTTTCAAATTCACCAATGCTACATCCACCAAATGTTAGCTTATCCGAATTGTCTGAATTTGTGCATACCGTCCGTCCGACCGGTCATCCAGCAATAAAAGTGACAGCCGCAATTGACAAAGGTAACAACCGCGGTTGACAAGAGTTGCATTGGTCATCATCGTATGTGATCGTCCGTCATGCGCAAATTCAAGGGCAAACTCAAAGTCGGTGGATGAATCATTTTTGTTTCAAATTTATGGTTTCAATGAATACCCCAAGGTAGGAATGGTGAAGGGCATGCCGATGTCATGGAAGATAATGGAAGCGTCGCCATGTTTAGGGTGAGAGAGGCAAGGAGGAGAGGGTGTCAGGAGGGGATGAAAGAGGTTGGGCCATCAAGTATGGAGAAGGAGCTTCGAGGTGAGGAGGCAAAGGGGAGGGAGAGGAGAGTGGTGGTAGTAGTTGTTGACGATAGAAGTGATCGGTAGATTGGTGGCGGCATGGGAAAATGTGGTGGCAGGTAGGGTTTGGAAGGTGGTAATCTCTTTGAATTGAACAAACATTAGCTTCTTCTCTTTTCTTTTCTTTTCTTTTCTTTTCTCAATTTGTAACCCTATAAACCAGACCTCTCTCTGTCTCATTACCAAGCTCAAACGCAATTTGAACTGAATAAACATAAGCTCATAGAATGGCTGTAAATTTGTTTTTCTCAAATACCATAATTGCCATTACAACTAACCAGTTTATTTCAGCATACAAAGATCCCTATATATACCGGACAAACCTTTCGCAACAACTTAAAAGGAGCAAATCGCCAGCTTATTTCGCTTACATTTAAAAAAAAAAAAAACCAACAGAATCAAGGCCCTTGTTGGAGGGAATTCTGGTAAGCTGGCTAATAAAAATTTTAGAGGCTAAAGCAATAAATATAATGATCTCTATAGCATTGCAATGTCACCATCAGTAACCGTTCTCTTTGATCATCTTGTCGTCTGACGAGTTGTCATCCGACATCTGAGTCAGTGGCTCTTCCTCCCCAATATCGTTGATGACATCTTTTGCAGTCATAAAGCTTGGCTGATTGGTCGAAGACAGTAGCCTAGCCCACATCCTATCTGTTATCACAACTCTGTTCTGTCTCTCAATAATTCGCTGCAGACAAACCATTAACAATTAGCCCCGTGATAATGAGTAATAAGAATTATTGACGCGAAAAAGGTTCAAAATTTTTTAGACATGTTTCTTCATTGTTTCAAGTGATACTAACCCATAGCAGTGCTCAAAAGTTATTCTAACCAAAGGAAGACATACATAGCAATGACTACAATTCCCACGGCTTAACAAAAAATTGAAAAATTGAAAGACGGAAAGTTTATTGGTTGCCAATTTGATGGCGGCAGAAAAGGAATTGGATTGAGATTAGGGATTAATTATAGTTTTATTTTCTCATATATATTCTAATAGATTTGGTCTCTCTTTTTTTTTTCAGTCAAAAAGGATCAACACGAAGCCACACATCATATTGTAAAGCAACCGGCACATTCTCCACCTCAGCCAATACTTAGCTTCACATTCTTTGTCCTCATGCGCCAGCTTGGTAATTAAACAAAACCCAAACTGGTCCCGAACAGGAAGAGAAATCTTCATATCCCAAGGGAGTGACTTTGTCACATCAAGGCTCACACGTATCCTCAAGAATTTCACCCAAGCCGTCCCACGTCACCATAATCCATATCAATAAATGTACCAATTATATTGCCAATCAGTGATCCAACCTCCTTGATCATATAAACTAACGGTAGATTGTAGATGTGAATCCCAAATGATGTATACAATAGTGATCTCCAACAGCTGTAGAGAACCAACGGCATCACCAAGGAGGACAAGGTGCTTATCAAAACTCCACGGCCCATTGCTAACCACCTTCCTTTTTGTCCACCAAATGATTAAACTGGAACAAAAAGAGATTATCAACAAGAACACTAACCTTTACTACCCGATTCAACCTCCATACTGAGACGGTTGCCCACATAGCATCAGCATTAACCAAACGTTGCGACAAAACTTTCCTCACCAAAGATTTGCTTTTTCTGTGGTAGCCCTGGTATGATCGACCTCCAAAACAACTAAATCCGCCTCCTCATCGGTGAGGTTTAACTTCTTGGAAAGGGCCTCAAGAGTTTTGTCCATAATACAAGTTGCAACCGGACCAAAAGAAAACAAGAGGAAAAAAAAAAAAAAAACAACAACAGAAACAGGAGCAGAAAGGCAAAAACAACCCCAGAAAAAAAAAGAGAACAAAACCAAACTCTTACCCAGAAGAGAAGAGAACTTGCACCCTAGGGCAACAGGGGAAACCTACACTCAGAAGAGAGGGGGGAGAGACTCGTGTAGTTAGTTTTATTTTGGTCTTTAGTTATGGACGTTTTATTTTAGATTATTGTGTGCAACTCGACATAGCCCCCACAACCTAGAGTTGGCTACAAATATCCGTTTAATTCATTCCATGATTCTATTCCCAAATCCTCAGTTAGATTATAAACCTCGAAATTGCTTTCTCACACGGAACAAGGTGCCAAGAAGAAGAGTGTAAACATGAAGGATATTAAGCAGAAATAAGCAGTTCTGTTCTACGTAAAGGACAAACTTACATAAAAGGGTATATAAGAATGTCTGCCATTGACAGGGCCCACTGTAAAGCCTGTGTACCCTGCCATCGTTCCATGAACAGCACTTTGGGCAAGAAGTGTGCAGTATACGTTGTCAGATGCATTGCTTGGAACAGCTCGGATCATGTATGTGGGATCTGCCATACAAGAAATTGCGACACTTGGTTAGACCAGCTATTGCTAGTTGTATTGTAGTCTGCTACCAGGAATTTTTTTTGTACCAACCTATATATTTGAGGTTGATAGCCATCTTCTTTTGTCTTGAGAAATGATCCTGCAAATTTAAACCATGAATCTAATTACAAGTATTTCACTTTGTTGGTACAGAATGATATGGTTATTCCAGGAATAAAACTAAACCAATGAAGAAAAAGAAAACCATGTTTCCAAATTTTCCACTTGTGAATGGACCTTTTTGGGGCATCCAAGTGCCCCGAGCTTCATATTTAATCTTACACGGACACCTAACCGCTTCCTCAATAGAAGGGACACATTCCGAAATATGCTTTTTACGTTGAACAAGTTTCATTATAAGAATGAGTGAAATTCTTTTCTCCTTGTTTGAGAGTGAACAGAAATCAAACAAATGTGATCACACGGATAACAATAGTTAGTTTAGTAAATACATTTGATACCGCAACAACAACTATTTTGGATGTGAAGCAAAGATGGGAGGTAAAGATGCTACTCTCAGACTCCTAAGAAACTCAAACCCTAGACTTTAATGCTCTGATTGATTAATGAAATAATCATTCCAACATAATGTCCATTCTCACATTTGGTTTGCTAAAAAAATGATGGAAAATGTATTACAAATGAAATCATCATTTACTATTGTAAGGAAATAGTCATTAAATAGGGAGGCTAAGGAATGACCATTCCATTCCATTTTATTTCATTCTAATGAACCAAACACTACATAAAGGAAGAGGAAGTTCAAAACAGTATGCCTGCAAACAAAGATATTCATTCACATACAGGTAAAATTTTAGAAATTTAGTTTGAAACACACACACACAGAACAGCATATGTGGGGGTGTGTGCATAGTACACTAGTATTTGCAGTGAATCCCCCTGTTAAATGGTCATGCATTACGATAGGAACTCCTAATTCTCTGGCAAATACAGCCCATGTTTCTAACAAAATCTGCATGCATCAACATTTTCAAGCGCATGAATACACAAAATAATTAGGAACAGGAAACAAACCTTGATACTCTGAGATATCCAAAGCCCAACATCTTGGTGAAGCTTGTTTCCGGAAGCATCTTGCTGATGACTAGAACGCAAACTTTCAGAAAGAAGCTCCTGTCCTGCACCTTCGGCTATGACAATAACCATGTGCCCATTTTCCTTGAGTCTCTTCTCTATATATTCAAAAAGTCCTCCTGCTCCTTCAAGATAAAAGGGTGACTCTGGAATCAAGCAACAGTCCACATCTCGGCTCGCAATAGTAGCATGCATTGCAATAAACCCTGCAACATCAAGTCCAATTCAAATACTACAAAAACCATTGAGACAAAAGAAGAAAAAAAAAATCACTATTAGCATAAAGTTATTGAGGAAATAGCTCCAAGAGATTTTTCCCAACCATGCAGCAATTTCTCAGTGCAAATTACATAGCCATGTTAAGCATTTTTATGAATTCTAAAATATATATATACTAGCGGATGGCACATGCGATGAGTGTGCAATTCAAATAAATAAAAACAAAATAAAAAATTCACTACATATTGTGTGCCACTCAAGTGGTAAGAGTCTTCTTTATCAAACCCGAAGTCTTAGGTTCGAGTCCTACCCTCTTCTTGGTCTAATTTTTTGTTTAAAATAGAGAAATGAGAAATCCACTTGACATAAAGAGAAGCAAAGGCTTCAGGACACCAACTCCAGCCTTTGCTTTATATATAGTATAGATATAGATATAGATATAGATAGATATATTTGTTGAGGAATGATGTGCAGATGAGTGCAGACATTAAAACTACTTAAAAGAAGCTAGACAACTAAATGAAGAGAGGAAGTATCATGCATTTGGTGTGAAACTTACCACTGTCGCGACCCATTAATTTCACAAGACCAATGCAATTCTCATTACTTTCAGATTCAACATGTGCTGCATTTATGGCACGTTGAGCCTCCTCAACAGCAGTATCAAAGCCAAAGGACTTGTCAATGACCTGTAGTAATTAAATACAGTGTGAGCAAACAAATTTGAAAAATAATTTGAAGTTCTGAAATAAGCAGAGTGAAATTGAACTCAATAATAATCGAGCATGTTTAATGGCTGGCAAAAGAAGTACCGGAATGTCATTGTCAATAGTTTTAGGGACTCCAGCTACTGCAACTTTGAGACCGCGCCTTCTAATTTCCTGCATGATAGAGAATAAGAATGTTGTAAAATTTTACATAGATGGCAATTAACTTTACAGTTTCCAACTACTAAAATATGAGAGTTAATATTCCAAAGAATGCAAAACTCAAGAAACTGATTGAATCATATGCGACAAATGCCAGGTAATAAATAACAAAATCCTTTGACCAAATATACCTCATAAATCGCAGATGCCCCTTTCTGAGTTCCATCTCCTCCAATAATGTAAACCTGAGATATATAAAGCCATAAATTCAATATTAATGAATAGTAAAGATTTGTTTAGGTGATAAAATTGTGTATAAGAAGATGTTGACCAATGACTTGGTCATTTTAAGGCCAAGTTTGGCAATATCAAAATAATCCATCTTTTTATCTTTTTATCTTTTTTCTATCACATCACCTCTCTACTTTTCTGCACATCTTTCCATAAAAAGACAAAAAGTGCACTTATTTAGGTCATCCCAAATAGCAATAGTACATTGATTTTTATATACCTGATTAATACCACGGTCCTGAATGCTATCAACTATCTTTTTAGTATTATGGCCCCCTCGTGATGTCCCAAGAACTGTTCCACCACGTTTATGGATATCATTAACAACTTTGGGTGTTAAAGTGATTGTGTTTCGAGAATAGAAACCCCTGTATCCTCCCTGCAGATCCAAGAGCTTCATTTATTACTCATGCCACCAAATTATGCAGTAGAAACAGAATGGTGTATCTCTTAGTCAGAAAGACAACTTAGGTGAACCTATCCTTAATTCTTTGACTCAAAATACGATATTGAAAAATTAATCTAAGATGATATGAAATTAACAAAAGTGAATAACTTGCAATTGACATAAATTAAAGTTTCAATAGTCTTACAGTCATGCTCTCCAACCCAAGGAAAAGCATCAAGATTTTCTTGTTGGAATACAGCTTCTATATATTTTGACATGGTCGCTTAGGGGACTGCTGGTTCAATATTAATAATATAATGTTATACGAGTACCAAAAGTATCAGTTGGAGCGAACAATTGTAGATGGTATTTGATTAGCAGTTGCCTTTCTGCATTGATTCCCACAAACTATGCAACTAATTAATAAATGCAATTCTTAACAGGAAGTATATATCAAGAGGGAGAAAACATAAAAACGATGTATTATTCAGTTAACAAAAAAAATCATTTATTTATTCCTTTGCTCTAGCTCTCAAAAACAATAAAAATACTTCTAAAATGGCAACCATTCTATAATTATCTCTATTGACTCAACTCCAGATCAAACGAAGCCCACAGATAAGCTGGAAATAAACTTCGTGGAAGACATGAGATTGGAGTTTGTAAGGAAGAAGCCACTTACATTTATTCCAAGGACTTTCTTAACACCATACATATGGTAGAGGCCACATACTATTTCCCTAATCACTGTGTTGAGACCAGGACATAATCCCCCACATGTCACAATGCAAGCGTGGACTTCATCCGACTCAAAATACACCTGCAAAACCAATGGAAGAGCATGTGTCAATGTTGAGCACTTGATGTCACATATCGTATATAAGGCATGTAAAATAAGTACCTTTTGTCGGGGTCCAGCACGTCGAAAATGCGTCCCTCTTGGACTACTCTTATGAACAACGATCTACATAACCAGCATATGAAAACGTATAAAGAGAGAGAAATTGTGGTCATTTATAATGTAAGTGGTGTCCTATACACCCTGCTAGCTCAAATCATGAGAAAAATGTGCTCGTTGAGGATGAATCTTTAACTTTCTTCTTTCTATTAGAAGAATTCAGAGGGAAACCGAGCCTGGCGTTGGGAATGCAAGCACCAAATTCTCAAAGTAAACTTTAGCCATTATCACAAATCTTTTAGTACCGCCTCTCCAACTCGAGTCCATAAATGTCCAGGCAGACCCTCTCGAGGCACATTTGTTCTCAAACAGTGAACTAATACAGATAACACAAGAATAGTTCCACTATAAGATAATTTTTTTTTTCCCCTGATATGTATGAGATAATAAAAAAATACTTTTCTAGAAAGAAAAGAAAAGAAAAGAAAAGATAAAAGGGAGGGGGGGGGGGAGTCATAGAAGAGGGCTGACCGTCTGCGCAACAGTGGCATCAACATTGACAAAATATTGCCTGAAAATATAAATTTATTTTATTGAATCAGCAACGTCACCAAAATTACTCTAAAGTATGCACAACAGTTGTTAAAAATAAGGAGCACATAATCACCAGCTACAAGTGAAAGAGAGCCTAAAACAACTTACTTAACAACCGAGTATGCAGGGTTGTCTTGCAATGGATTGGAAAAAGTCTGCCACAAATAAAACAATAAAAATTATAGCACATTTTCAAAGAAATTGCTCATCCATAGACAATACAACAAGAATTTTATTAAATTATAAGTTGTTGGCTCAATTTAGTCTCACAAGAGTAATGGTAGAGACCCATACATTTGACCTACAAATTCATCCACAATGATGTGACAAGAGAATAGGACCCTCAATCATTGAGTGTGTAACAAATCAAAAATTGACACCTAATATATCATAGTCCGTAGAATTGTGAGAGATTTTTGGAGGTCTCAAATATTTTCCCTCACAAAAAAACCAATAAAGCATTCAATAATCTCTTGCAGACCATATATATATAAATGAATAACCCAACACTTAATTGGCTTGTATAAGGTGAACCTTTCACCATTTTTCAGAAACAACCAACACATAACACAACATTAAAAACTTTCCCGCCCTTTCCCCAGTTTTCTCAGCATCCAAACAGGGGTACAATTTATTTCTCACTCTCTTAGGACAAAACCAGAGCAACCTGCCCACTCCTATGAAAGCAAACTCAATCACCACAGCAGACAAAATACATAAAGAGCACCTTCAAGTAAATTATACATCTATTTCAATTACATAAAGCACAATTTTGATTTTAAAATAAGATCACAGCAACAACATAATTTCGCCAAATATTTGACTTTGCCTAGCAGTTACTGTAAGGATCAAAAAGTAAAATCAACAAATCAAAAACATCATCATGATCAGTTAGCATCGCTTGGACCGAAATATTATAATTTTTAAATATATATACATAGATAAAAGTCCACAATATGCACAAATATATACTAGACAGAATAAAGTCACACAGATGTTTGCTTATACAACAACAAGAAAATCAACACACACAGATTGATTAAAAACTAAGCTTAGAGAGAGAGAGAGAGAGTACAGGGAGATCAGGAATGTAATCGATCAAATGAGGGACGTCTTCGAGAACGTAACCGGAGCCGCCGGAGACGATCTTCCTCGGAGAATCGCCGGAAGTTCCCATTAAACACGGAGAATACAATTCAGTTGAATTTGACCAAATATCTGACTTCGAATTACAACGATCCAAACCACGCAACTTCAGAGCAGAGATTGAATATACCAAAATCGAGCACAAGCTTCAACACGTTGATTCATACATACAAACATAACCATTATATATATGCATATGCGTGTGCTTGTATATGTAATAGGAGGAGAGAGTGTTGACCGAATAAAGGTACGACCACCAAACTAAAAAAACGTTGATCCTTGCCCAAGTTTCTAGAAATGGAAGATGGTGTTTGGCTTCCAAGAAAACATGTGGGCTAGATTTTCTATTGGTTTTGTGGCGGTTTTTTTGACAGATATTGTGTGGGAAAGTTTTTTATCAGAACAGCTTACAAGAAAGCGGGAGAGGAAAAGTAAAGAAAGGAAGGAGTGTGGAAAGAGGACCGTGTTTGGAAATTTCTATCAACAATGCTTAGAGATCTAAAATTTTTATCAAATATTTTAGGTAGGTGTGGTCCACATTGGGTGAGTGTCTCACAAATATGAAATATTTGATAAAACTTTAGTATAATTTTTATGGTAGTGTTATATGTATCAATTAATATATTAATATTAATTATGATATTATTATTGATTTCATTTATTAATTACATTACAAATATTAAATTTTTTTTAAATAATGTCACTTTATCTATTTCATAGATTAGTTAATATATTTATTGATGTTTATAATATTTTTCTAATTTTTAGGATACTTAGCATTACTCAATTTCTATTTCTGGATTCGATGATTTTAATAATGTATTTTACTGTGAAAATTTTGTGTTGCGTTTGAAGTTACTGCGTTGACACACACACGCATGGTCCATTGCGTCCCAAATTAGGCAATTATATATTTTTAATATTTTTAAAAATATTACTATTAGGTGGAGTTTGTTTTGAGAGATAAGATTATGAGATTGGATTAATAATCCCCAGTCTATTGTTTGGTTATTTAATTTTACTCTGGACTAACAGTCTCTCCAGACTATCAGTTCCAAATATGTAGGACTATTGTGAGGGTGTTTGTTTGGATTTTTCTGACTCAACTTATGGCTTTTGACTTTTGAAAAGTTATTTTAGACAGTTTGGTTAAACTTATTTCAAATAATTTCTGATTCCAACAATTTATTTTGAGTCAGAAAAGTTGATTCTGAGAAGCTACTCACCCCTTGTTTCTAATTATCAATTTCTACTGTAAACATGTTAATTTATGGTTATACTACTATTAGATTTTTTTATTTTTTATTTTTTAAAAAATAAAAAAAGACCCAAATGGATTATAGAATATTATTATTATTTTTTATGAGAAATGTAGATAAGTAGTGAATAATAAAAAATAAAAGTTAATTAAAAAAATTATTTTACAACTTATTTAACAAACACTACTCAGAAACTTAAATCTATAATCCAACAGTTACATCAAACAGATTAATAACTTCTAATTAAAGTCATAATCTATAATTTGTTAAGTTATAATCTATAATCTGTTTTAACAGCTATACCAAACAGGACTGTGTCCCGTGGGGGGGTTGGGACACAAATGAGGAATAAGGGGATATGGAATAAGAGGGTGAAATGATCATTTTGACTATTTATTATTTAATTATGTATTATATTTAGTAAAATTTAATAAAAATTAAATGTCTCAATTTAAGAATAAAATAATTTTATTTAATTTTTATTGATGTTTTATTTATTTAATTTTTTAAAATAATTTTTTATTGACGTTTTATTTTAAAATTTTCTTTAAATTTTATTTAATTTCATTATTTAAATTTAATAGATAATTTATTTAATTATTATTATTTTTTAAAATAAATTTATTTAAAATTTTAATTAAAAAATAACATATATTTTTATTGATATTTTATTTATTTAATTTTTAAAAAATAAATTTATTTAATTGTGTAAAAAATAAAATAAAATAAATTTTTATTTAATCTAGCTAAAAATAATTAAAATATTAAAGATATGTTTAATATTGCTATTACTTAGTAAATAATTGAAAAGGGTAAAATAGTCATTTGAACATTTATTATTCTCCATAATATTCCAAATAAACGTAGGATTCATATCTTATCTAACCAAATAATCATTTCTTGACATGTAATCCCATGACTAAATAAACATAGGATACAAATCTAGTCCAACTAAATAGTTTAGGAATAATGTATTCTAAGACTAACAGTCTAGTGAATTCTAATCATTTTTATCCAGTCCGTCCAAACAAACAAACCCTAAAAATTTTTTAGGCCGGAGATGTCACAATCCTTCAAAAACGTATATATTGTATGTTTCTCATAACTTTAGTTTAATTTAGAAATTTGATTAAAAGTTAAAAAATTAATTTTTAATTTATTTTAGGTCATATCATCTTTTTATTTATTTTTTATGTGTTTTTTTTAAAAAAATTTAAAAAATTAAAAAACAAACTTTTTATCAATTTCCTAAAATAACTCAAAATTTCATAACTTTAACACAAAATGTCGTAACTTTTTTATTATAAAACTTTTTTTTCACTATATAATATCATAACAAAATTATAAAATGTCATAATAAAAATCATAAAATATCATAACATTATTATCTCTAACTTTAAGATACACATCATAAATTTATTATTCATGACTTTATTACAAAATATCATAATTCACATCATAATTGTTTCATACGAAATCATTTTCTTACTACGTGCAAATGGTGCAAATTGCAGATTACAGATTTCTCCTTTGCCGGCGGTTAACATCTGACAAATTATCTATATATACTTTTTTTAAAGCTGGTGTAAGTAGAATAGTAATAAAACAAAAAAACAACAAAAAAAAAAAAACTATTTGATCATAAGTGTTTTTAGGTAAATAAAAAATGGGTAAATTACACTTTATCTCCTTTTTTATTTGAGCCCTTTTTCATTTTGGCTCTTATAATTTTTATTTTGACTCTTTATATTTCAAGTTTTTTCCTAGTTTATTCCTAAACTTAATTTCTATTTAAAATTAAATAGAAAATGTCATATAAAGGAGACAAACTATAATTTAGCCATAAAGAATCATGACAAATGTTTGAATCAGCTACTTAAATTCTAAGCAATTACAATTTGAAAAATTATCTATACTATTAGATTTAAACTTCTATCGTCAATCTAAGTCATCCAAACTTAGTTAATATAATGTAAGAACTTCTCCCCTCATTACTAATTGATTTTGAATTGCATGCTTTAACCTAGTATCAAAATTGCGTCTTAAATAGCCGCTTACATCATGTAGTACAAACGAAAGTGCTATCACGTCCACTTAATAAAACTTATTAAAAACTCTCGAGAAATAATTATTGTTAATGATTTCAATTTTTCAAAAACCTAATAAATAATGTCTTATTTTAATAATCTGAAGTCTGAAAAACCTTTAGGTTCCCATTGGTAGGCGGCCGACTCAAATAGCTACTTATTTCATTTGAATATATTAAGATTGATTAGTAAGTAAAAGTGAAACAAAATGCTATCAAAATAAATAAATAAGAATGTGTTTTTTTTTTTTTTTTTTTTAAATGGAACTAACTTGGGTGGTGTTTAATAACTCAGTTAGTCATTAAAATTGAATGTATTAAATGAAAATTAATTAAACTCATTTGATAATACAAATTGTTTTATTTAAAAATTAAGTAACTTTTAAAATATAAACTAAAAATTAAAAAAAAATTGTAAGTAACCACCGCTACCATGACCACCTCCATAATTATACCACCATTACAAAATTGCCATTGCCGCCACCATTAGAGCTATAAATTTTAAATCTCATCTTATACAAATTAAATAAATTTTTTTAGTCAGTATCTAATTTTCTATTAAATCATTTTTTGATTTAAAAAATTCAATTTAATTTTTAATTTTTAATTTTATCAAAAATCACTTTATAATATTTGCAAAGAAATTACACATACACAATTATTTGGTGTATAAAATAAAGTGGGGATGCGTTTCAGTTTCAATTGTTGATTAGAAAAATACTATCACAATTCAAAAATCTATTGGGTCGTTTAAAGAGGGCTGGGGAATATTAGTTGGAGTCATTTCAAATTATTTGAATTTTTTTATTATTCAGTTGACTAATATTGAAAATCAAGTCAAAGTAAATATCAAATAGAGTAATGCTATATGTACTAATTGATATATTAATTAGTGTATCAATTGATAATATGACATAATTTAAGAAGTTTTTAAAATTTATAATGTAATTAATGAGTGGGGTCAATAATCTTGTTCCATAATCCTGTATAATGTCATTAAGAGATTAGCGTAATGTTTGATTGCTTAATTAGGTTAATTGGAATTATGAATAAAGAAAAATGCTTGCGACCCTAATAAAAATCTCACAATTTCACCGACAATGATGTGGAAGTGGAATGATGGATGTCAACTTTTGATTTGTCACCCATTTAATAATATGGGGCTCACTTTGTCACATCATTGTAGATGTATTTAGGGTCTCAAATGGGGTTTCGAACATTATTCATGAATAAAATATAATTAAGTAATGAGATTACTAGTATAGTGGTAATAGGGTATAAATTTGGCCCAGCCCAGTCTTGAGCTCGGGCCGGCCCATGTCAGGCCTCACGAGTTCTTGCCAAAATTCGAGCTAGCCCATGGGCCAGAAAATTTGGCACAATCCCAGGGGATATTCGGACCTTGGACGAGCCAGGCTGGTAGGCCTAGGCTCAGGCCTGGGTTGGGTTGGGATGAGTTTGAACATTTTTTTTATTTTTTTCACTAATTTTTTTTTTATTTTTAACTAAAAATGACACCGGGCCTCGGGCGGGCAGGGTCTCAAGTCGAGCTTTGAATGGGCCTTGAACGGGTCGATGGATCGGGCCACGTGCTGGTCCAAGCGGGGGGGCGCCCACGGGTCGAGCTTCAAAATGACGAACCAGCCTAGGGGTCTCGGATTTGGCTTAGGCCTGGGCCTAACTAGGCTCACCTTGGACCGCGAGTGGGTTTTGGACCGCCCATGAGGTGCGAGCCATTTTTACACTCCTAAGCGATAATAGATTAGAAATGTAAAATAAATTATGTTTATTTAGACAAACATGACATTGAAATTGGATTAATAATCCAATAAAATGCATAATCCAATGTTTGTCTAAGAAAATTAGATCCCACACTCATGGTCCATCTAAACATAGTGTCTCCCATATGGGAGACTAGTGAATCCCAAGATAAGAGTGGTATACAAAAGGGGGTGTTTAAGAGAAGGGTTGGGCTAAAATAACACAAAAAGATAAAATAGATTAAAATAGTTAATAGGGCGAATTACACTAATCGTCCCTATAGTTTGGAGCTTGTGTCATTTTAGTCCCTAATTTTTCAATTGTGACACATTTGACTCTGAATTCTGAATCTTGTTCCAAATAAGGATAATTGAAGATATTATTGTCCAATTTTAAGGGCAAAGTCATCAATTTGATAAAATCTAAGCTACTTTGACAAAATAAATATTAAAAAATATTTTTGAATTTTTAAAAATTATTTCTACCCCTACCAAAGATAAAATTATGTAAAATTGATAAATCTTTTACGCATTTATTTATTTATTTATTTTACCAAATTAATTTTTATTATGTGTTTGGATGATGATCATGTAATGGATAGTGGTTAGGCTTTTAGTAATGCCAAGGGATTACTATAACCCCAAACCCCTCCCTATAACCCCAAACAAACGGGGCCTTAGTGTGTAATGTGTAATTGATATATTTAATATATGAAATATTTTTAATTTTGGATTTTTTGATTTAATAGATTGGTTTAATATTGATATCAAAGTGTCGCCATATTGGACTTTTGGAAAAATAGAAACTACTTTAATGAAAATAAAAATAACCATCCATTACATGATCATCATCAAAATACATAATAAAAATTAATTTGGTAAAATAAATAAATAAATAAATGTGTAAAAGATTTATCAATTTTACATTATATCTTTGGTGGTTAGAAATAATTTTTAAATTTTTTTTTTAAAAAAATTGACATTTATTTTTGTCAAATTAATTTATATTTTATCAAATTGACGACTTTATCCTTGAAATTGAGCAATGGTATTTTCAATTGTCCTTATTTGAAATAAGATTCAAAGTTCAAGATTAAATGTGTCACAATTGAAATGCAAGGGACCAAAGTGACACAAGTCCTAAACTATATGGACCGTTAGTGTAATTTGCCCTAGTTAATAAGATAAAAAGTCATATCTAACTCAAAATCATTTCACTTTTTATCTCACAACCATCAAATCAACTATATATATAAATAAATAAATAAAAAGTCTAACCAATTTCCAAATACAACTATTTATGCTAAGTTAAAATAAACAAAAAAATTAAATAACTAACTAAAATAGCCAACTTTCTAAATAAGGCTAAAATACAGAAGTAAGGAGAAATTCAACCTAATTTGCTAAATTGCAAAATTGATAAGATTTTATCAAATTTTTTTTTTCATAATCTCACGCCAATCCAAACATAGTATATGATACATAATATAAAGAAATTGATAATTCTATATGCATGCTAATCTCATCTAATTGAATTTCTCTAAACAAACATAACCTGTAAGTAGAGGTAGATATCGGCTCGTGGGTCCACTTAGCCCACCCAACGCAATCTTATTTTTCTTGGCTTGGGAAGGTTGTTTTAGCCCATAGGTCTTGTTTGGGCCAACATTTTCAACTCGAAATATTAATAGGTTATGCTTGGAATTTATACTTTCAACTCAGCTTCACCCGACCTGCTATTAAATTATTTATTTATTTATTTATAATATATTAATATATATTTTTTGTTGAGATTTAAATAATATCTTTTTTGATTTTATTGAAACTCACATTTGTAGTGATGTATGATTGAACTTATTTAAGAAATTCTTCAATTTACACACAAAATCTTTTAATTTATAAGAATAAAACTATACACATCAATCAAACATTATGGATTTAATTATGGAAGGTTTAAGAAATATAATGTTCGATTGAACTTAATTATGGAATGTTTAAATATATTTTAACATATAGCCCGATGAGTGTGTTTAGGATTTATAATTATTTTTTGGATAGGGCTTGGACAGATATAAAGACACGATGTTAGGGTCGGGCCAGGCTTAGACAGAGAAAAAATCTCTTATTATGTAGTGTTAGCCCGGCTTAAATCCGGTCTAAGTCGACATTTGTCCACCCCTACCTAAAAGTAATTAGAAATAGAAAAAAAAAAAAAAAAAAATCATCTTCAATCCCATGGAATTTGATTACCAATGACTTATGAAAATGTTAATTCCACCACCAGGGGGATTCATAGTCATACGAAACAACTAACCTCATGCTATTTTCTTAACAATCAAACATAATTTCTGTGGGGATCACAAATAACTAATCCAATCTCCCTCCTTAAACGTGCAGTTAGACATGGCTTGAGGGTTTAATATTGTTGTTAGAATTGTAGAGAGGGAGGAAATAATATGTATTTTATTTAATGAATTGTATATAATGTATTGTCTTATACAATAGAAGGCCTGTATGTATAGGCTGAGAAAGAATATTTTATTGGCCCTGTTTGGTAGGGCTTATTTCCAACTTTTAGACCTAGTTTAGAAAGACTAAATAAGTGCACTTTTTGGCTTTTTTTGAAATATGAGTTGGATTTGAAGTGATGTGTTAGAGAGGTGATGCGACTTAAATAAGATGATGTGACTTAAATATGATAGTGAGTTTTTGACTTTTTGCCTTTTTTCAATCATGCCAAACTTGGCCTTAGCTTAGTTTAAACTATTTTGATGTATTTGGTTCAGCTTAACAATACAGCTTATAACTTTTTGTAAGTCAAAAATTAACTTATTCTTTGAGTGGGGGAGGAGAAGCTTAATTTATAAGTCAAAAATCAACTTATGTTCACAATTATAAGGTATAAGCTGTTAAACTATAAGTTATAATCACTTTCCCACAGCTCTACCAAACGGGGCCATTATAAATCAAACTATGAGAAAGAGTATCTTATAGGAAACTTAATTATGACAATACCTAATATATCAAGGAAATCAATACTTAATATATGTAGAATATATACCATATATACATTAACAATTATTATAGGCAAGACTATATCTCCCAAATTATAACCTTCCATGTGTATTAAAAAAAATAAATAAATAAATAAAAATATTGAATTTGCCTTTTTTTTAAGTATAATTTGTAGAATAATGTTATAATCCGATTAATAAAGTTGATGGTGCTTTTAATTTTTTTAAGAAAACTTGCAGTCGGTCCCATGATCCATTATTTAATGTTATGTTATATTAAATGTTATAAATAAATATATAATGTATATAAATTTATAAGGGTACCCAAGAGTGTACGATACATATAATACCAAAATACCAAAAAAATGAAATTAATTTATTTACCACCTCCAATTTGTGGAATATTCTGTGGTAGATGCTCTTCTTTTAAAAAATCCTGCATTTTTCTTTAAGTGGAGGCTTACCTTGGATTAGAAGGTTCAGTTAAGGAGTTGTGTTCCTATTCTAGATTCATTAACGCCGTATTTGGTTGAAAAATTTAAAGAGAGATTTGAAAAAGAAAAAAAAAAATTAAGTGAAATGTAAATAAAATACACTTATATTTTATCTAATTTCACACACTTTTTTCCTTTCTCTTTTCCTTTTTAAATCACTCTCTAAATCCCCCAATCAAACACAATATATAGAGTTGTATGCCTATTCATGTAAAATATTAACTTTAATTGAATATCAATAGCTATATAATTTCATTATATTTATTTATTTCTAAATAGATGATCTATTATCAAAATATGTTTATTTTTATAAGACAAATCATATAATTATTAATATCTGAATAATCTAATTTTTTTAATATGAATAATCAATTTTTAAATATTAAAAAATAAACTATTCTTGTGTAAATGAATTTCAGACAGGCCCATGTCCCCATAATGAAAATTTGACTAGAGGAAAGACTTTTCTCCTCTGTGTAAACCACTGATTAAAAACAATGGCTCTAAACAAGGGAGGTAATAGCCTAATAATTATGGACTCAACCAACAGTGGACAAGAATGTTCCATGCAAAAAAAGTGGTCATGGTTCACAAGGGTTATGGTCAAAAAAGGAAAAAGAAAGGGTCACGGTCCACAAGGGTATTTTATTTTCAATAATGTTAGGAGGTCACAAATTCTGTGGCTCAAATGATTCGAAATTATCAAAACGACGTTGTTTTGGTGCAAAATAAGCCAAAACGACGTCGTTTTGACAGTTTCGGACCATTTGAACCACACAATTTGTGACCACCAAACATTTTTCTTTTATTTATTTTTTTTAAATTTGGTTCATATACGATATTATAATAAAATTTAATAAATTACAATAATAATAATGAAAATTAAATATAATATAATATAAATTTTTACAAAAAAACTTTTAAAATATGAGAAAAAATCTCAATTAATATACAAAAAATAAAACCTGCACACAAATAAAAATATTCAAATTACTGACCTCTTAATAAAAGTCAAAAATTCAACACCGTTAGTTATGGTGCAACAAGGATTGATGTGTTGATAGTTACCCACTTTATGGCCCTACTGAAAAGAAAATTATTCAGTGCTATTAAGGCACCGCATAGTTATGCCACAACCTACAAATCACCAAACACAATGACTAGTGTTTGGTTTGTTTTTGTAAAATTATTTTTGAAAAAAAGTTTGATAAAAATAAATATCAACAAAAATATTTCTAAAATTTTAAAAATTATTTATGTTCTTCCAAAAGATAAAACTATATAAAAATGACAAGTGTTTTTGATTTTTTGATTTTTTTTACCAAATTAATTTTAATTTTTTAAAAAAAAAAGCTAATTTTTTTTTTTTTGAAAACCAAATCAAGCAGAGCTATGTGTTATGTCGTTTCTCCATGCTCTAACACAAAATTATAAGTCTCATTCCCTCCACCAATCATACTTTAACTGGTCATTTCTTAGGACCTTTGAATAAATTCTCTTGAGTTAGATTTGTTTGGTTTAATTTTTTTTAAAAATAAAAGTTAAGAAGTATTTTCAAAAATTTTAAATAATCAAAATTTTAAACTTATTTAAATTACTTTTCTTTCATAAACTATAAACAAAAGTTACATTAAAAATTTTGTCATAAAATTTCAAATTATATATATATATATATATTTTTAATAAGCTGCACCAAAAATGTTATTTGTATTAGCTTTTTTTTTACTAATTTTTTTTATCTAACTTTGTCTTTAGTTTGATTTTGGGTAAATAAAAGCCCATAAAAAGTGTATATATATACTATTATTAAAAGTCAATATCTCAATTGGTCTTTATGAATTTTCTTATCTCCTTTTGCTAAGTGTTATTTTTTTTCTCACGTTAAGTGTCAATTTCTCTATTTAAAAAAATAAAAATAAAAATAAAAATAATAATTAAAAGAGGAGTACAAGAATTGATCTAAGACCAATTCACTTAATTTATTAAGGAATACTTTCATTACTTAAATAATACAAAAAAATATATTATATATTTAAAATTAAAATTTATATTTTAGACACACTTATCTGCCCCAATAAATATATATATATATATATATATCAATATAATGAAGAGTAATCCAAACGGGGCTTATGCTGTAGCAATAGGTAGCTTGGATGGTCATCAAATCAAACCTTGCGAGGGTAACCCAAGGGGTCGTGGCATTGTGGTAAGGCTTTGGGGTTTAAGTCCCAAGGTCACAAGTTCAATTCTCTCCTTGGGCCTGTCTTTTGGGTGAAGCACTGTTGGTTAGGAGGTTGGACCTCAAGAATGCCTAATCAGCTACTTAGGCCAAGTTTGGGAAGACTAAAAAAGTGCACTTTTTGTCTTTTTGGACTAAAAAATTGAGGTTGAAAATATGGATGTTTGGGTTAACTTTTTGACTTTTTATTGAAAAATGTGTAATAAAAAATTGTAAAAATTGATTTGTAGGGAAAAATTTGAATTGGGAGTTGTGCAGCCGTAATTGTTGACTTTTGGTGAATAGTGTTAACTTTTTAACTTTTTGAGTAACTTTTTGACTTTTTGGCTTTTTTGGAAGTATCCAAACTTAGCCTTAGTGTGAGTTTATGTTGGTTAGGAGGTTGGACCTCAAGAATGCCTAATCAGCTACTTAGTGTGAGTTTAATGCCTCAAGAATGCCTAATCAGCTACTTAGTGTGAGTTTAATGCTCTCCCGCTGTGCGAGTCCTAACTTAATCGAAGCTTGTCTTAGGAGGTCGGGATAGGCTTCCAGGTTATAGTCTCTTACTTGGAACGGACAACAGGACACAGTTTGTCTTAGAAGGCCGGGACAGGCTTCCAGGTTATAGTCTCTTACTTGGAACGGAAGGTCGGGACAGGCTTCCAGGTTATAGTCTCTTACTTGGAACGGACAACAGGACACATTTTGTCTTAGAAGGCCGGGACAGGCTTCCAGGTTATAGTCTCTTACTTGGAACGGAAGGTCGGGACAGGCTTCCAGGTTATAGTCTCTTATTTGGAACGGACAACAGGACACCCTGGTGATCTCCTCATGGGGCACTGCCTTGGACCTGCGGGAGGGTGGGAGGATTTCCCTGTAACAAACACAAAAAAAAAAAAAAAAAAAAAAAAAAAAAAAAAAACCTGCCACGGCTACAGCTTTGGAACAATCCAGAGAGTTTAGAAAGTTACCAAATTTCCTTTCCTTTTGCTTGGTGTCCTAATAGCTCTTGAATTTTATTTTATTTTGTTTTATTTATTTATTTAGGATCTTCGACAATCCAAAAACAAGAAAAGCAAAGAAGGGTTGTGTCATGATCTGTGACAGAGAGAGAGAGAGGTAGATAGAAACATGACTTGCCTTTGTGAGATCTCTCAATTTTTTTTTTTTTATTTTCATTTATTTATTTATTCAATTACGAGATCTTTCGGCTGAATATGACTTTTCCTCAACTAGTCTTTGTGGGTGGAAAATAATAGAGGATTGGAGGGTAGTAGGCAAAGCTTTCTCTTATAATTGCAGAATTTCTGTTATATGTTTTATTTACTTATTTTTTATTTTTTTATTTCACTATTTTATTGGTGAAATAAAATAGAGGACTGTTTTTTTTTTATTGGTGAATATTATAAATTTTATATATTTATTTCTTAATTTGCATTAAGATTAGGCGGAATTATTATTTTTAATTAAATTTTGTATAGTGTGTGGTACAAATAAAATTGTTAGAGGTTTTTTAAAAAAGATAATATTTCTAAATTATAATTACATTTTGATCCCAACATTACGGTACCTTTCTTTTTGTGAGTTTTCTTTTCAATAGAAAAAGTTTTGCAAAATCCCTTCTCATTCTAAGCTCAAACCTTGAGCAATATAATTATAATATTAAGTAATTATATGAATATTCGTAATCCTCATATAATTACAATATTAAGTAATTATGGATGAGACATAATTTAATCAATTGAGTTTAAAATGAATGAAATTTAATAATTTAATCAATTGAGTTTAAAGTACATAATATTTTATATGAATTTAAGATAATTCCCACCACTTGTATAATTAAAAATGACTAAATAGTCTATATAAATCCAAATTATAATGTTTTAAGTTTTAACACCCAAAACTTAATATAAATATTTTGTTATAAATTAAACTGAATTATACGTAATAATTTTTTATTTTATTTTTTTGGTCTTTATGTCACGACCCGCTCCCCGTATCCAAGGGTTAAGCATCGTGATGGCCAGTAACTGAAGTTAACTACGGCTAATTCTTAAACAAATAAATAAACGCAAGCGGAAGAAATATTTCAGTAAGGGTACCAAAATAATCATTGGAGCTTCTATTTTTATTACAAAAAGTATTGACCAAAAAGGCCGATATTTACATATAAAAATGTGCTATGTATGTCTATTTCGCAGCCTCGCATCGAAGACTTTCCAGAAGCTATTTCAGAATTGCATGTTTCCTGAAAATTGGTAAACAACTATAAGCACATGGCAGAGTGAGTTATATTATACCTTGAGTCACCAAAATATATTTTACGTATGTTTTGACTTACCAAAATCTGTTTTACACAAGTTATGTTTTTAATAAAAGTTATGTTTTATAAAAGTTTCAGTTACGTGGTTTATCTTCTGAACTCTATTTGCTTAAAATGAAACCCATGGATATGTCTGTTTATATTTTAAAGAATATTTGATTATGACCTTATAAAGAATTATGTTTTGTAAGTACCACTACGGGAGTTCCACGCCTTGGGGGACTTAAATAACCATTGGCCTCTGTTTGACCACTTTGTGGTCCTCTGTTTGTCATGGATCCACTGACCTCTGTTTGTGCGGACCAAAGTGCTGTGCGGAACTAAGTGCTACATTATTGTGGGAGCCACCTCTATAATCCGTACGAGCTACCTCTTGAATCTGTACCTCTGTTCTGTGCGGACCAAAGTGCAGTGCGGAACTAAGCGCTACACTATTGTGGGAGCCACCTCTTGAATCCGTACCTCTGTTCCGACTGTCACTTCTGTGACCTCTGTTCTGTTCTGTTCTGTACCGTGGTTATGGTTATTTACTTACATAATCTATGTATTTCAGTTCTGCTATTCAAATGATTTCTGCTACTCAAAAGATTTATTTATATAAATGTTTTGGCCTAATTAACTATCCATGGTTATTTCGTGTGCCTTATACTCTTGGTATAATATTTCTCACTCAGCCATGTGCATATAGTTGTTTACCAATTTTCAGGAAAAATGCAATTCTGAAATAGCTTCTGGAAAGTCTTAGATGCGAGGCTGCGGAATAGACATACATAGCACTTTTTTATATGTAAATATCGGCCTTTTTGGTCAATACTTTTTGTAATAAAAATAGAAGCTCCAATGATTATTTTGCTACCCTTTAAATATTTCTTCCGCTTGCATTTATTTATTTGTTTAAGAATTGGCCATAGGTAACTTCAGTTACTGGCCATCACGATGCTTAACCCTTGAGTACGGGGAGCGGGTCGTGACACTTTATAGATTTACCCTCCTTTTCTTGGAGTAGCAAGTGCGTTTTGAAGAGAGAGAGAGAGAGAGACAGAGTAAGTGTGTGTTTTGAAATTTGAAATTTGAAACTTGAAAAAATGAGTGAGCGAGAAAGGATAGTGAGTGGATAGTGCAGAGTTTTAGGTTTATTTTTTAATTTTATTTTATGTGTGTGGCTCTTGGGCGCAAAGTGTGTTTTATTATCCGTCACCTCACTCTTTTGGGTGCAAAGTTTGTTTTGTTTTTTGTTTTAAAATTTTATATAAAATATAATAAAATAATTAAAATGTATTATTTACTATAATTTGAGTTCAGATACTCAAAATATATAAAACCACATATATCAAGCAAAATTATAAAATTTTATTTTAAATTTGTAAAAATTATTTTTAAAATTTTTAAGTGTAAATTTTATAACATTACTCTAACTTTTATAATTTTTATGTATATTCCGATTGAATGGATCTGAAACGTTAAAAAAAAAAAAAAATTGATTAAAACGTTTAAAAAATTTACTAAAAATAATAAAATACAAATTGAAAATTTTAAAAATTATTTTTGAAAACTCCAAAATTAAATAAGTTTTGAATTTCAAATTTGAAAAATTAATTTTCAAAATATACAACTAAACTCTAATTATAAAATTCAAACCAAATGGATCATCTATTTATAATTTGACCTCAAAACGTCATAAATTTGGTTTGTGTTTGGGAGATGTGTTTTAGAGATAAAAAGTACGAAAAGTTGTTTGGTTTGGTTTTTTTCAAAAGATATTTTGGAAAATTAGTTTGAGAGAGAGTTTTGGAAAAAGTGATTGATTTGATGTGTGTGAGAGAGAGATTTGTTTGGAAAACTTGTTTGATTTACAAGTTTTGAAAAACATTTTTGGAAAAATTTGTTTGATTTGATTACTTTTAAAAACTTATTTGTAGAGAAAATTTCCCAAAATTTTTTCCAAAATACAAACCAAACGAATTACATTTTGATCTTAATAATATTTATATTGTATTTTTAGGCACAGGCATATACTAGTATATGCCTGTGCGAGTAATCCAAACGGGGCTTATGCTGTAGCAGTAGGTAGTTTGGATGGTCATCAAATCAAACCTTGCCACGGCTACAGCTATGGAACAATCCAGAGAGTTTAGACAGCTATCAAATTTCCTTTCCTTTTGCTTGGTGTCTCCTAAAAGTTGAAGTTAACTTCATTTCCTGTGGCACAAGAAAATGACAGTTTTAAGTTGCAAATTTCATAGCCACATGAGTAGAAATAAAAATTAATAAAAAAAAAAGATCATGCTACAATAATACACATTTTTGAGTATATTGTAGGTAAATTATGTTTAAATTGGTATTAATTATAAATAATTGTGTATTTGGTCACAGCCCATTATAATGGTAGGACCAATAAATTATTAAATAAAAAATCAGTTATAACCCATTTTTATATTTGGTTATGTCTCAAGTTATAATGTCATTGTAATGGCATAATTAAGATGAAAATGATCTTTGATTATGTCTGAAAGTGGTATTAATTATGACTCAAATTTGGCTATGATCGATTTTTAAATTTATTTTAAAAATTCAACAAGGGGAAGTAATAGTGCATATAATATGCACCTTTTCTCAAGTGAGTGCAGTAGAATTTTACTAAAAATAAATGGTATATAAAGAGTAAGAAAAATTAAATTGATCGATTTGAAAATACAAATATGTAAAAGACACAACAACAAAAATAAACACAAATAAGTACATAAGCTTTGCCAATGAATTAAGAAGGTAATTTTTGACAAATTATTTTGTATTGCTATCCTTTTAGGATGTATTTGGATTGTAAATTGGAAAAAGAATTCGAAAAAGAAAATAGAAAATATGAGTGAAAGTGAATAAAATATAAGTAACCCAAATTTTACGTTCCCTTGTCAAATTCCTACATAAATTCAAGGTTTTTATTGAATTTTGTTGTATATTCTTTATTTTTTGTATTGAAATATTCACCTAATACCAAAACAAATATTTAAAAATTAATGATTTTGGAATCTTAGCACTACAACAAAATGCACTATTAGCGATTAAATTTGGCGACTAAAAAAAATTTAGTTGCCAAAACTTGTGGAATTAGCGACCAAATTTTTTTTTAATTGGCAAAAGTATAATATTTAACTACTAATTCTTTTTAGACGGGAAATATTGATTATTGGCGACTAAAAAATATTTTAGTTGTTGTATAGATAGTTTTGGTTACTAAAATTTTTTAGTTACCGAATGAAAAACAAAAATTTACTTTCAGACTTTTGGCAACTAAAAGTTTGGTCGCTAAAAATTTATTTTCAGTGACTAAAAAATGGTTTAGTCACTGTATAGCTAGTTTTGGCTGTTAAAATTTTTTTGTCGCCGAATAACAAATAATACTTTTTATCTTTGGCGACCAAAAGTTTGGTCCAAAAATTTATTTTTAGCGACTAAAAAATATTTTAGTTGCCAAAAAATTAAAATATTTGGAGGGAAAATTTCGAATTTTAGAGAGATTTATAAAATTAATTGGCGACCAAAATGTTTAGTCGCCAAATTACTACTTTTAGTGACTAAAATAACATTTAGTCGCCATTAGTTAAGGTTTTGTGTAACGACCCTAATTTTGTTAAGTCATTATTTATTATTATTATGATTATTATTATCCTATTTTTTTTACTTTATTAATTGTGCGGTTTACATGAGAATTTAATGTGTTGTTTAGTTAATGCGATATTTAACGAATTTAAGGTTGTAATTAATAAATTTATTGTGTTATTCAATTAATTCATATATTTATATATTTATTTTTGTTATAAAAAAAAGAGGCGTTATATATATATATTTAATTTTATATTTACATATATTATAATTATGTGTATTACATAATATAGTATATTATAATAATTTATTAGGGTTAGAATGAGATTAGGTTATATTATAATATAATAATTATTAGGTTATAAACAAAAGAAAGAAAAGAGAAGTATTGTGCGGCGGCAAGGCCGAGAGAGAGAGAGAGAGAGGGCGATTGATCATCCAAGAAAAAAAAAAAGAGTGCTCTCTGTGTGAGTGTGTGTGGCGTGGAAAGAAAAGAAAGAAAAAGAAAAAGAAAAAAAAAGGGGTTAGGGTTTTACTTTGGTGGTTCAATTAATCTTCTAGATATTGCTTCAATCATCAAAAATAATTGTGAGTACAAAATTCACTTTTCTTTGTTTATATTTGATTCGTTATATTTATTTGTTTGTATTTATTTAATATTGATTTAATTTTTGTATTGATATGAAGATGATAGATTGATTTTAATTGTTTTGATTGATTGGGTATGTAAGGTTTATGATTTTTTAGATGATTGATTAATTTTAATTATGTTGATTAGATGTATATGTAAAGTTTAGGATTTTTAGATGATTGATTAATTTTAATTATGTTGATTAGACGTAGGGGTGAGCAGCGGATATACCGATCTGCCAAAACCGACCGAACCGAACCGATCCGCCGCGTTTTGGACGGATGCGTGATGACGAGCGGACGGTTGCGGATTGATTTTCTCCAATCCGCCAATTTGGCGGACGGATGGCGGATTTGAGATTCCTTTGGCCGCAACCGAACCGCCAAACCGCGAGCACTCCTAATAATTTATAAGACTTTATGTTTTCAATTTATTTAAATATTTTGTTTGTGTTTTCAATTGAAAAAGAGTTTAAATATTCTGTTGAAAAAAAGTTTTCAACTTGAATATATTTTTTGAATTGAAAAAAATAAATGTATTATTTATCTATATTTTTTGGTTTTTAAATTTAACTCTAAAAATAATAAATAGAAAATATGATATATGATATATGCTGGTTGGTTTTTGTTTTCAAAAACATATATAAATGTAACAATACAGAGACATACAATCTCTATTACTGCCTTGTTCATGGTTTTGGTGGTTTGAATTGTTATTATATTTTAAGAACCACAAATTGTAATACTTTATGTGGATGAATCATACTGTGATTGTAATATGTAGATGAGCCATGCAGTGATTGTGATATTCTAAAGTTTCAAACTTTCTTTCTTTGGATGAGATATACAATGATTGTAATAGTTTTTTAAGTCATTGACTGTAATACTTTTTTTTTTTTTTTTTTGAGGAAGCGCACAAGTTGAATTTTGTTGAAAATTTATAAAATCTTAAACCGTCAAACTGATTCGCATCCATCCGCCAAACCGCCAATCCGCTCAATCCACATCCGCCGGATTGGCGGACGAATGTGAATTGATTTTCTCCCATCCGCCAATCTGGCGGACGGATGGCGGATTGGAGGTTTCGTGGTCGCAACCGATCCGCGCCCACCCTTAGACGGATATGTAAGGTTTAGGATTTTTAGATGATTAATTGATTGTAATAATTTTAATTAGTTGGGTATGTAAGGTTTGAAATTTTTTAGATGATTGATTAATTTTAATTATGTTGATTAGACGTATATGTAAGGTTTAGGATTTTTAGATGATTAATTGATTGTAATAATTTTAATTAGTTGGGTATGTAAGGTTTGGGATTTTTTTAGATGATTGATTAATTTTAATTATGTTGATTAGACGAATATGTAAGGTTTAGGATTTTTAGATGATTAATTGATTGTAATAATTTTAATTAGTTGGGTATGTAAGGTTTGTGATTTTTTTAGATGATTGATTAATTTTAATTATGTTGATTAGATGTATATGTAAGGTTTAAGATTTTTAGATGATTAATTGATTGTAATAATTTTAATTAGTTGGGTATGTAAGGTTTGAGATTTTTTAGATGATTGATTAATTTTAATTATGTTGATTAGACGTATATGTAAGATTTAAGATTTTTTAGATGATTAATTGATTGTAATAATTTTAATTAGTTGGGTTTGTAAGGTTTGAGATTTTTTTTAGGTGATTGATTAATTTTAATTATGTTGATTAGATGTATATGTAAGGTTTAAGGTTTTAGATGATTAATTGATTGTTATAATTTTAATTAATTGAGTATGTAAGGTTTAGGATTTTTAGATGATTGATTAATTTTAATTATATTGATTAGATGTGTATGTAAGATTTAAGATTTTTAGATGATTGATTAATTTTAATTATGTTGATTAGATGTATATGTAAGGTCTAAGATTTTAGATAATTAATTGATTGTAATTATTTTAATTAGTTGGATATGTAAGGTTTAGAATTTTTAAATGATCGACTAATTTTTAATTATTTTGATTAGACGTGTATGTAAGGTTTAAAGTTTTTGGATCATTGATTGATTTTAATTATTTGCATTAGTTGGGTATGCAAGGTTTAGGGTTTTATTTTGGGTGACTTTATTGATTCTTTGAGTGATTCTTTGATCTTCAAAAATAATTGTGAATACAAAATCCACTTCCCTTGATTTATATTTAATTCTTTGTTTTTATTTATTTATTTGATATTAGTTTGATTTTGTATTCACACAAAGATGATAGATTGATTTTAATTATTTTGACTAGTGGTGTATGTAAAGTTTAGGGTTCTTAGATAATTGATTGATTTTAATTACTTTGATTAGTTGTGTAGGTAAAGTTTAGGGTTTTTAGATGATTGATTAATTTTAATTATTTTGTTTAGTTGTGTATGTAAGGTTTAGGGATTATAGATGATTGATTGATTTTAATTATTTTGATTAGTTGTTTATGTAAGGTTTAGGGTTTTTAGATGATTGATTGATTTTAATTATTTTGATTAGTTGTATATGCAAGGTTTAGGGTTTTTAGATGATTGATTGATTTTATAATTGTAATCATACTCATGATTATATAAAATTAAAATAAATTTAGAATCCATAGATATTGGTTAGAGGATGGATTGATTCATTGTTTTTATTTACTTATTTATTTTTATTTGATGTTGGATTGATTTTGTATTTGCATGTAGATGATGAATTGATTTTAATTACTTTGATTAGTTGTGTATGTCATGTTTAGGATTTTTATATGAATTTATTTTATTATTGTAATTACACTCATGGTTATATGAAATTAAAATTAATTAAGAACCTATAGATAAATTCCTTATATTCCACCATGACTCCATGCATTGTTGTTGTATTTGAGTGTTGTGAGAAGGAGTGTATAACAAAAAGTGAGGATTATGAGATTTATTTGAATGCCTTAGGCTCGGCATTGTTATGTTTATTCTCATGTGTGAGATGTTGTGTATATATATATATTGTTGCGTCGTTCTCATGAGTAGACGAGTGCTTTGATTTGCGCGCGTACGTATATGCTAACCATCCGGGGAGTGTGAGTCAAACTCGGGATGATATCCCCGTGCAAGTTTGGCTTCGGAGCAGTGTTAGGTATACGGGAGACACATGGGATATATGTATAGGCCGGAAGGGGAGAGCCGAAGTGGTGGAGTTAAGGAACAAAGAATTTAATTATGAATTTATTAGTATAGTGTGTATGGTACTGTTATGTACATGATAAAAAAATAGTAAACGATCTTGATAAATTATGAAATTTGAGCAGAAGCATGTATTCGTGATTTTGGACAACTTTTGTGTTGTACCTTTTTATTAAAAAGATCGATTAGAACTTATAATCGGATGACCTTGTCTATTGTCGGTTTGATTCATTCTGGTAATGCAGATTTTTATAGGCTGTTTGAACCACAAAACGAGTTCATTTTTATTGGTTTCGCGTAAACTGAAATAAAACATTATTCTGCACACTTTTCATGTTTTGAACTTTTTCGGAAAAAAATCATCTTATGGCAGTTTTTGTTCGTTTTCAGCGTCATATTTTTCGATTGAATTCCGTCTAGATTTTTAGATCAAGTTTTTCTCTTAACCTGTTCAGTTTCTGTTAAATTCGTTCACGTTGTCTTTTAGAAAATTTGATTCTGTACAACTTTCGTTCTTTGAGTTTTGATCAATTCGAATTATTTAAGTATGAAACGGTGTAATTTTATATTTTTTTTTCAACAAGTTACTTATGATTAAATTATACTAACTTTATTTGTTTTGCAGGATGGTGGGTCTTACTAACTTTTTATGCAGGGCTGACCCACCATATTTTTATTTCTATTTTGTCTATTTTATAATCAATTTATATTTCGTTGTGTACGGACAAGAAACTAAATGCCACCGTATCTCGGGAAACTTCCCATTCGTCTCAGTACGACTGGAACTACTTGTCTTGTCCCGTGGTAAGAATTAAATGTATTTTTGTCTGTGTCTGGTGGACACGTGGGTGTTAAATCTTGTACTCATACCAGTATACCTGTATACTGACCCATTTTGTCTCTTGGCAACTCGGGTGCGTTCTGTTTGAGCACAGCCGTGCTTCATTTGCAGGATTAGTTAAGGCTATGGTGGTGACCAGAAATAACTGTGATCGTAGGACATGTCGTTTGGACTTCTTTTATTTTCTTGAGCTTAGGGTTGATACTATTTTATGTATTTTTTTTTATATGGCTTTAGTATTGGAATAATTTGGCATGGTTTGTAACCGTACTTTATTTAAGTTGTTTGGACTAGTTGCTACTTTAATGTTGGAGGTATTTGATAGTTATGAAATTGTGGTGGATGATTTGGTTGGCGTTTAATTTTTTTTGTTTCACCCCTGGGATTTGGATGATGGAATATTGATTGGGGTTAGTTCTAATTTAATATTTAATTATCCAAATTTTGGGGCGTGACATTTTGGCTACTAAAAAAAATTTAGTTGGCATTGATCAAACTTTGTCCATTAATTAGATTACTTTGTCAGTCCTCTCCCATTTCACTCTCTCATCATCCCTTTTCTCCCTCTCTCTTTCTCTCAGTCCATCACAGGCGACCCTCCTACCGACCACCGTCCACCACTGTCGCACACGAGCACCCACCTCCTCACCGGGGACGGTACAACCCACCTCCCCACCAGTGATGGTACCACCCATCTCCCCACCAGTGACAGACAATAGTAGCAACTTTGATTTGTGTCTCCTCCAGCACAGACCAGGTATTTTCGGCCTCTTTCTCTCTCTCTCTCTCTCTCTCTCTCTATATATATATATATATATATCTTCATCCAATTTCTATGGTTTTTTAATAAAGGATTTTTTTTTTTTGGTTATAAATCAGAGAGTTAGAGCTTCTCTTCTATCTATTTCTCGCAAGAGCAGCATTTTTTCTCTCTATTTCTCGCTCATAGCAACCATTGGAGCACACCCTGGTATTTTCCCTTCTTCTTCCCCTTCCATCCTCTCTCTCCCAACCATTGGAGCACACCCTGTTAAATCCAATTCATGCTTCTATTGTCCTACATAATGATTCTTAATTGTACTTCCATTCAATTCTAATTTTCTTTTAATCAATTAGTTTGTGTGTGATGATGTTGCTATTGTTGTTGTTGGTAGTTTATTTGTTACTGTTGTTTGGTCTATGCTTTTTATTGTTGTTGTTTTCCACCCTCTTGCTCACCATGTGTTTGACAAAATGTTGAAACGAAATTGGAATAGGCTCACTATTTACTTATTTGTTTGTTGTTATTCTTTATGTTTTGTTTGGCTAATCCCATGAGATTAAAGCTGTGACTTCTTGCATTGTCTCTATGTGTTATCCTATTCTTTATAACACCTAGATACTTTTCAAAAACTATTTATAAAATGCAACTTGTTTTGAATTTGTAGGCTCTTTGTTCAATTACTTAAATTGTTCATTTAATATGTCTCTCTATTTGTAGGCTACTTAATGAAGTTGAATTGTCACTGAGACAAGTTACTAGATCTTTGGCCCTTTCAAAGGCTTGTATCTATTCAAATATATTTACAATAAAGTTGTTCATATATTGTTATTATTTTTTCCATGAAAAATTAGAACATAACACTTGCTCAAATCCCACCCTTTTACGACTTGAGCCAAGGTTCGATAAATTACAATACTACTTACAATTAATGAAAGCAAGGGTTCAAAAATGAACTAATTCAAAATAAAACACCACCACAGATAACATAAACCAAACCGAAGGGGAAAAAAAATAAACTTGTCTAGAGATGCTTAAGAACACCTCAATGAAAACCCAAATAATAATAGAAAAGAAGTAGATGAGGAAGGAAAAGGCAACAGGCAAGCAATGATCCAATCCACAATGATCCAATCCACCAAGTAGTATGCTGCTATGTTCCTCATCTTTCTCACTTCCCAAAACAAACCAACCATTGACCTCAAAAACAAATGTTAAAAGGAGGATATATAAGGAGTCATATAAATAGTTGCTGCATACAGGAACTCAATTCTTTTATGAGTAGCCCACTTTCTCACCCTCAGGAACAAAATCTGTCTTAACTGGAAAGACATAAAGCAAACAAATAAAAACCAGACCAGAAAAAAAGAAAAAAGAAATGTAAGACAGATCAACCCATTTTGGAAATATTTGAAGTTTAGGTTCCATAATTCCATTAACATGAACAAAAATGCAATATATTTTTTTCGAGCACTCATTGTAAAAAGTAGATTATGCATCACAACACAAGCAATTACCGAAATAAATTACAGTTTTGATGCATTCTATATAACAAATTACGAGGGACATAGCAGCATACTACTTTGTCACAAACAACCCAAAAGTTATTTGCTCCTGTTCAATCAAACAACCAATAGTTATGATACCACACACCTGACTAACATTAAACAATTTCCCATGGCAAAGACCTGTAATTCCACATAATTATATAGTTATTGCCATGTAATTTATAAGTCATAACTTGAGGTTTTATTTGTGTTTACAGTTTGTGTTGAATTCCACCTTAGATTAAATTAGTATAGTGAGCTTAAGTACACGGGAAATAGGAAAAGGAAACATATAAATGTGTTTAATCTCCCATTTCCCATCAAAGTGACCTTTATTCTTTCACTTTTAGGCCCAGTGGCCAGACAAAAAGAAGAGACAAGTCGCCCTCTTTTGTTCCCTGATTTCTGTGACATGGCGACGCTACTATGGCCGGCTACAGATAGCCACAAACTTACGATTGATAGGACAACATGAAAAGACAAAGACAGCGGAGCAATCATGAGTGGGGCACGGTAAGCCAAGAGGCCAACAAAGGTATAAAATACATTAATACTTACATACTCTCTCTAGCGGTTTCTAAATTCTTCTTTCCAATCCAACTTAATCATCGGAGGGTCCTTAGGAAGGAACCCCACCTCCTGGGTCTTTCCTACCGGCCTTGGTGCAGGTATTGTTGGGAAGACGAAGTTCGGCTGACCCGTGGAGCATCCAGATCCTGTCTGACCCATTTCTTATCCGACCAAACTTCATCATTAGTTGGCGCCATTTGTGGGAACTCTCCGATTGACAGTTGTGTCCATTGTCGCCGGAGGCATTTCCTCCATCACCCACTTTTTTACGTTGGAGTGAATGGTTACGATGAGATCCATGGCTTCGCAACACAATACCGGCAACCCTCAAGTTGAATCCCCCAATCCAAACAACCCACCTCCATATTTCATAGAACTTAGTAACAACATCAATCGCTTGGCTGGGCAAAACTAAGCTCTGATCAACACTTTGTTCTAGCATGATCTACTTACTACGAGAATCCACCGCAATCAAACTAGCTTCATACTAGCAAAGAATGAGGCAACACTGTAACAGCAGAGTCAGACCCAGAGAATTCGTAGTGGGAGATCTAGTCTTAAGGGAGGCAACTCTGGGCACCAAAAACCTAACCGAGGGTGTAGACACCCCATTTTTGACCGACCTTAAGACTCAAATGTCACTGATTGAGCGCTTGGTGATGTTGCATAATGTGCTTGTTCAGAAGTTTCAGAGTTGCGGCCGTGAGCCCTGCCTCCGGACTTCCGAACCCTCTTTTGTACTTTGCCTCGGTTTGCGAACCAGGCTCGGTTTTCTTTGTTTCTATTCTTGAGGGAAGGGAGAGGTCCCGTAGACCATCTCTCAATGTCCGTAGGCTACATTTGGTGGCCGTAGGCCATTCTTCCCATTTCAGAGTCCGGTTTTCGATTTTCGGAGCCGTCAGGCCGTGTGCCTCGGTTCGGGACCGCTTAACCATCTCCTATTGCTCCGGTTTTTGGCATACTTCCTATTTTCTCCCTTTTGAGGGACACTGGGGTCTGAGAAACCCACTTCGTGGCCGAATGCCACTTTCGGTGCTTGACAGCCCATTTTCGGGACCTCGAACTGCGCGTTTTGGTCCCCGAGTATTCGTTTTGCAACGATTTTTGTTCATTTTTGGCAGGTACCTCTGTTTTATCACCGGGGAGGTCACTGAAGGGGGAGAGGCTAGTAATTGTTGCAGCAGCCAGTTATACATCCTCCGACGCCCTCCGGCGCCCGTTTTTCACACTTCCGGGCTAATGTTGAACACCTTGGGCCCACATTCTTGAACTTTGAACCACATATTTGTGATGTACACACATGGGAGGACCCTAAAAAATGGTGGCCGGCCATTAATGTTACTTGACCCTTTTGACCCCCTCCTTCCGGGCTAATGTTGAACACCTTGGACCCATTTTCTTGAACTTTGAACCACATATTTGTGATGTACACACATGAGAGGACCCTAAAAGTTGGTGGCCGGCCAGTAATTCCACCTGACCCTTTTGAACCCCTCTTTCCGAGCTAATGTTGAACCCTTTGGACCCACTTTCTTGGACTTTTAACCACAGGGTTGTGTTGTACACAGATAGGAGGACACCATCAGTTGGTGGCCGGCCACTAAATTTGCTTGAGCCTTTTGACCCCTAGCCGGCCGGCTAGGGGGTGTGGCCGGCCGGCCACCTGGAGCAAAAGTAACAGGCCGGCCGAGCTCCTTGCACTATGCACTTTACAGCTGTGGAGCTTTATCCCCCAGAAAATATCTTTATCCGGGGGATATTTTGTGGGGGGAAAGTTGCTCTCCTTTTCCCCCACCTTTACACCCCCTTTTTGGCCCTTATAACCAGCTGGTGGCTTCACTTGTAGGGGTTAGAAAAATTGTTCTTCAAGCTTCCATACACAAAGCCATCTTTATCCCTCTCATTTCCTTGAAAATTCCTAAGTCCCTAATCACCATTTCTTCTACACCACCAAGCTCTACCACCACCACCTCATTTCCAGCAACAAGGAAGGCTTCTCAAAGGCTAAAGGAGCTGCCAATTAATCCAAGAAGCAACAAAAGCTTTGATCTTCAAGGGTAAGTAACACTTCTCCTCTTTTGACCTTTTTTCTTGATCCATTTGTAAGCCCCATATGCTTTTTGTTTCAAGCTCCGGCCCTAACTGAAAGGGGCCCTCTTTTGAGCTCATCTTCACTTTTCATTAAGGGCTCAACCCTGTTTGAGCCCTCCATGATGCACTTGCTTCATTGATCCTCTTATATGTCATAGTCTTGCATGCTATTTTTGGCCCATGAGTAATCTGTTTTTGAGCATGTTGTAAACTGATATTAGGCTTATTTTGAGCCCCTCTTCAACATTGAAGAAGGGCTCAACACCATTTGAGACTTCCATGTTGTACTTACCTTTATACTCCTCTTTTGGTCCCATTTTTGCATGCAATGGCAGCCTATCATGCTTTTGTTTTTGGCCATTTTACAGTTCTGAAAAAGTGCTTATTTTGGTCCATTCTTCATGTTTCATTTAGGTCCTTTCATGGTTTGGGACCTCCATATGCCACTTCATGTTATATCTCTCTTTTATTCCCCATTCTTGCATGTTTAGTTAGCCTATCATGCTTTTGTTTTTGGCCATTTTACAGTTCTGGAAACAGTCATATTTTGGTCCATTCTACATGTTTTATTAAGGGTCTTTGGCTGTTTGGTGAATATTTTGCATACCTCATGTTATAGCCACTTTTGAGCCTCATTTTGCATCGCATTTCTATCATGTTTGTATACTGATTTTGAGGCTTCCATATACTGTAAATATTCATATTTTTGGTCCCTCTTCAGTGTTGTAGAAGGGAATTTTTCAGTTTGGATTTTGCTTATATCACTTGCTTCATTACCCCTCTTTTGGCCCCTATTCTTGCATGCTATTTTTGCCACACCTATGCTTGCTGTTTGGCCATGTTTATAACTGTGAAAGTGCCTTTTTTGGGACTGCCTAGCTTCTGTCTTTGCATTACATGTCCGTATTGTGCATGTTTGGCATAGTTACAGGCCATTTCGGGTGCCTAAATTCGCATTTCGGGACAATTCCATGCATTTGGTGTCATTTCGCCTCATTTCGGGGCTGCTTTCCCCCACTTTTCAGTGCTGAAATCCCATTACCATGTTTGCATATCATTTCCCATGCCATAGTTCGCATTCTGCCATTGCCTCGGTTTGCGTGCCCGTGTGCACGCATTTCGAGGCACTTCATTTTTATCCGCCGGCATCCTATATGAGTGTGGCTGAGGCTCACTCATGTTGGTATAAGCCCATATCATGTTTTCATGTCATTGCATCACATTTTATCATTGCCTCGATTTGCGTGCCCGTGTGCACGCATTTCGAGACACTTCATTTTTATCCGCCGGCATCCTATATGAGTGTGGCTGAGGCTCACTCATGTTGGTATAAGCCCATATCATGTTTTCATGTCATTGCATCGCATTTTGCCATTGCCTCGGTTTGCGTGCCCGTGTGCACGCATTTCGAGGCACTTCATTTTTATCCGCCGGCATCCTATGTGAGTGTGGCTGAGGCTCACTCATGTTGGTATAAGCCCATATCATGTTTCCATGTCATTTGCATTGCGTATGTCATTGCCTCGGTTTGTGTGCCCGTGTGCACGCATTTCGAGGCACTTCATTTTCATCATTCGGCATCCTATGTGAGTGTGGCTGAGGCTCATGTTAGTATAAGTCCATGTTGCATTTTCCATGCCATTGCATTGCATTCTGCCATTGCCTCGGTTTGCGTGCCCATGTGCACGCATTTCGAGGCATCTCTTTTTCATAGCATAGTGCATACTAGGTTGTATCTTAGATTGCATTCTGCCATTTTCTCGGTTTGCATGCCCGTGTACACGCATTTCGAGGCATCTCTTTTTCATAGCATAGTGCATACTAGGTTGTATCTTAGATTGCATTCTGCCATTGCCTCGGTTTGCGTGCCCATGTGCACGCATTTCGAGGCATCTCTTTTTCATAGCATAGTGCATACTAGGTTGTATCTTAGATTACATTCTGTCATTTTCTCGGTTTGCATGCCCGTGTACACGCATTTCGAGGCACCTCATTTTCATAGCATTGTGCATACTAGGTTGTATCTTAGATTGCGTTCTGTCATTTTCTCGGTTTGCATGCGTTCTGTCATTTTCTCGGTTTGCGTTCTGTCATTCTTGAGGATGTGGGCAAAATTCCAACAAATAAGGTAACTGGGGATTTGGATTGAATTGTCATTTTGAAGGATCCAGAGAAATTCTTCCTCATTGGGGCAGGTCTTTATGCTGCCGAACAATAGGGGCTGGTAGCCTTTCTTCTTGGCAGTATTGACAATTTTGTGCAGATCCTATATGAAATGCCCGGAGTCAACCTAAAAGTGTTTGTGCATCGCTTAAATGTGGATCCGAAAGCCCAGCCCGTTGTATAAAGAAGTCGTTGATCGTTTGTTGAGCATGCCACAACAGTTATTGAGGAAGTTAACAAATTTTTGGAGGTTGGGGCAACACGGGAAGTGACTTATCCTACCTGGTTATCCAACATTGCGGTGGTAAAAAAGAAGATGGGGACGTGGAGGGTTTGTGTTGACTTCACGAATTTGAATAAAGCGGTGTCTAAAGGATTGTTTTCTACTTTCCCAAATTGATCAACTTGTGGATGTTATTGCACTTCATCAGAGGATGAGTTTCTCGTACACTTATCGGAGCTATCATCAGATTGCCATGGGCCTAGGTAACTAGGAAAAATAGCGTTTCTCATCCCAAGGGTACCTTATTACTACAAGATTATGCCCTTTGTACTGAAAAACGTTGGAGCAACTTACCAGAGGTATCACCACTATATTCAATGACCAACTCAGCAAAACTATGGAAGTGTATATTTATGATATGGTGGTGAAGTCCCAAGAAAAGAGTGCTCATTGATCTGATCTTGAGACCACTTTTTACATACTTCAAAAGTACAATATAAAGCTCAATGCCTCAAAGTGTGTGTTCGACATTGGCTTGAACAAATTTATTGGCTACATCATGAATCACCGCGAAATAAAAGCCAATCCGAAGAAAATTAAGGCCATAATGGAACTCGACTCTCCCAAAAATAGTAAAGAGGTCCATAAATTGTTGGGTATGGTTGTGACACTGAATACATTCATCAGTCGATCTTCCGATCGATGTAGACTATTCTTTTAGACACTTCGATAAGGAAAGTTGTTTTAGTGGACTCCAGAATGCCAAGAAGCTTTGGAGGGGCTAAAACCTTACCTCAGCTCCATTTCATTATTGTCAACTCCAAAGTCAGGTGATGAGCTTGTTTTATAGTTAGTAGTGTCAGATCATGCAGTGAGTGTCATTCTTCTTTGGGAAGAACTCGACAAGCAGAAACCTATTTTTGAAGTCAGCAAAATAATGGTCGATGCAAAAACTCGGTATTTACTCCTAGTAAAATTGATCCTAGCCCTTGTGGTGGCGACTAGGAAATTGATACATTTTTTCCAGGTCTATACCATTAAGGTATTGACAAACCACCCCATTCGCTTAGTTCTTCGTCGAGTTGAGTCTTCTGGACTAGTATCTAAGTGGGCACTAGAACTTGGACAAAATGACCTTTAAGTTTTTACCCAAGTCATCTGTTAAAGGTCAGGTCGTTGTCCATTTTATTGCTGAATTCACTAGACTAACAAAACCTGATGCCAAGTTGAGTGCGCTGAGCCAACTGGTCTCTCGTTCGCAGGAATGACGAATGTATGTGGGGGATTTATGGAAATTGTATAGTGAGGGCTCGTCAAACCAGTAGGACAATGGGGCAGGAGTAGTTATTATGACCCTAGAGAGAGCAATAATTGAGCAATCGGTCAAGCTTGGCTTTGATGCCTCAAACAACGAAGACGAGTTTGAAGCTCTCCTTGTCGGCCTGAGGAATTCGCTTTAACTAGGAGCCAAGCATTTACAAGTCTACTGTGTAAGTTGGTCATTAATCAGTTAAAAGGTGAGTATGTCGCAAGAAATGATCGAATGACGGCTTATATGCAAAAGGTTAGTGCCTTGTTAGGGAAGTTTGATAGCCATGCATTAAATTAGATAACTCGAGATCAAAACACTCATGCTGATGCCTTGGCATGTTTAGCTTTAGCTATAAACTCAGAGGTCAAGTGCACCATTGAAATGAGTTTCGTTCCGAGACCAAGTTTTGATTTGTCATAGGAGTGGTTGTACTTGTTGTCTAGAGGGGTTTGAGTTGGATGGATCCTGTAGTTGTATTTCTAGCTTCTGAACAGCTGTCGGAGAATAAGAAAAAGGCTCACAAACTACACAACAAGGCCCTAAGATATTATCTTGACCCGAGGGGAAATTATACAAGAAATCTCTTTCGGGGCCTTACCTTGAGTGTGTCCATCTAGACAAAGTGGAAGATGTTGTAATGCCTCAAAATAATAACAACAACTCACCTCATGAAATTCAAAGGAAAAACAGAAACTTATGTAATATTAACCATCTATTGATATCTGTTTTACCGTACAAAAGATGACATATGTATGTATACATTCATAAATTATAGATCCTGAATCTATAGAATATGACATGTAATAATCACATGAAAAAAAAAGAAGAAGAAAGTACAAATAAGTTAATGCCTTAATGACTACATCATTCCAAGTCAATACTTGGGAATAACAAAATGAGTTAAACTCCATACATATAAAGGCCAAGGTTTGCACAACAAATATTTACATAAAAGAAGCAAAAAAAACCCTTGGCTTCAAAGTCCTCCCAAGTTGTGACACCCTAAATATTTAATTAATTTTAACACCACGTTAATATCAACCAATCATGATTAGAATAATAATAATAGTAGTAGTAGTAGTATTATTATTATTATTTTTCATTAGTTTTAAGAAGTTTGAAAGTAGATGTGGAAATCTTTACCCCTGCTACCCTGTGGGCTATTTGGAAGTGTAAAAATGAATGCATGTTTAATGGTTACTCAACCGCAATTGGATTCATTGCAGGAGTTTATTAAGATTAGGGTTGTTTTATGGGCCAAGTTTCATTCTCCTATGTGTGTGTTTTCTGTTCATGACCTGATCTATAGCATTCATCTGATCATATCCTAGTTCTGCTGCTTGTTTTTGGTGTGCGGATCTAATGTTGAGAGGAATGTTGTTGTCTTTGGTAGTGTAGTTGAGGGTTGATATTAAGAAAAAAAAGGATAAAGGAGGATTTGAGGATCAGTACAACAAGTGACAATGTGTTTGTGAGATGGTGGTGTTGTTGTTGGGACAGGAAGATCAGAGGAACAATGCTGCTTTTGTTACATTTCTGCTTGCTGCTACTATGGTGTTAGGGCTTGTTTTTTTTTTTTTTTTTTTTTTACAGGGAAATCCTCCCACCCTCTCGCAGGTCCAAGGCAGCGCCCCATGAGGAGATCACCAGGGTGTCCTGTTGTCCGTTCCGAGTAAGAGACTATAACCTGGAAGCTTGTCCCGACCTCCCAAGGCAAGCTCCGATTAAGTCAGGACTCGCATAGCGGGGGAACATTAAACCCACACCAAGTAGCTGATTAGGCATTCTTGAGGTCCAACCTCCTAACTAACAGTGCTTCGCCCAGGAGATTGGCCCAAGGGGGGAATTGAACTTGTGACCTTGGGGCTTAAACCCCAAGGCTTTACCACAATGCCACAACCCCTTGGGTTTTAGGGCTTGTTATGTGACTGTTTTTCGCCTTTTTTTGTTTTCTTTTGTTTGTTGGTTTCTTACCAACCTTCTTGGTTTGAGCTAGCATATGATAGGATGCTCTTATTAGTGCCAACTTAATTGGCATCAGGGAGTGATACTATGATACTTTTCTACTCTTACTTTTCTTTATTGATGTGTTCATATGTAATGTATGTCTTTTCATTAATAATTTCTTTTTTTTTTTTTAATAAAAAAAAAAAACCACAAATCACATAACCTTTTGAGGGTATGTATTCTATAATGACTCATCTAAAAAATAAGGAAAAATTGCATCTCAGTCGTTGATTTTTAAAATAATTACAAATTGATGAAAAAAATTTAATACTTTAATTATTAAGATTTATAAATTTTACCACCAGTTTGAATATTTTTTCTGAAATGTTATTTTTTCAAAAAACAACCAAGGTGATACGTATAAAATGTCCAATCCAATCTCTCCAAATGAGAATAAGTTGACTTAAAAAAAAAAAAAAAATTTAAAAAATATCAACCCAAAAAACACCCAAAGGGCACGCATGTGATGAGACGTAAGGTTCATGCACGTGCGTGGGTTTAGCTTTAATTGTATGAGTCGTGATACAGGCTCAATTATAGAGACTTGAATTTGTCTCGAATTTATTTAATCGGTCGTTTGGTTGGTCGTCTGGTAAAAAGATTGATAGTCGCAATCGACAAGCTGACAATTGTGGTAAACAAATGTTTTATCCGATCGTCCAGGTGATCGTCTGACCGATCGACCAGTGATCACAAATTCACATCATTCGCGTCGGAAGCTCTCGAAGCTTGAAACATTAACCTAATTGTATATTGTCCCAATCTCTGCTCGATTTTAATAATGACAAAAGGTTAATAAGTGCCTCGTTCATAAACACATCTTGTTTTGTAAAGTTAGTTAAAAATTAATTTTTGATTTTTAAAAAAAAATATATATATAAAAAAAGAGATAATATGATCTAAAATAATTTAGTCAAATTTTCAAAACAGTTCATTGTTTAATGTTGTAAAATGACTATTTTTGTTTCTAAATATATAAAAATATTAAAAAGTGTATTAATTTCAATAAAAATATATTGAAATTACGCTCTGTTTATTTAGGTGGAAAAAATATTTACTAAAATATATTTTTTGTATCTTTTAGTGTTTGGTACAATAAAAATAGAAGTTAATGAATTTTTTTTTCATAATCAATAAAAACAAGTCTATATGAGTAAAAAATGTTTTTCACTTTAAAAATAATGAAAACATTTTCAGGACTAAAGTCTTACCAATGTCGCCATACTACCACCGCCACTTTCACCTCTACCACCACACCACCATCACCATGGCTATTGCCACTATCACTGTCACCCCACCACCATGCCACCACCTCCACCTCCACCTCCACTTTCGTTTCACAACTACCACTACCAAACATAAAAAATTATTTTTATTAAAAAATACTTTCCGTCCAAACAAACAGAGCGTTGATAAAAAGTATATTATTGGGTGTTTTGGAAAGATAGTTAAAAGTTTTGATTTTTTTTTTGACTTTTTTGTAAGAGAGGGAAGTGGGTTAAAAATTAGGAAGTGGCTTTTAACTCACTTCCCAAAATAGCCCTATGTTCTACAAATATTTTGTTTTTTATTTGTGCTCTAAGAACATTTGTTAGCAAGACCCTATAATAATAATAATATGATAAGTATATATTTGTAAGAAATATATGTTATAATTCAATGTATGTTTTAAAAAAAAATGTAAATTAAACTAACCTCACTTAAAGTTTGAAAAAAATTACAGTCAGTCTCACATTTTTGACATAATTACACTAATATTATTTTTAATAGAATCACATTATTGTCAATGGTAGGTAGACACTTTAATAAATAAAGATAAACATACATTTTAGTATAACATAGATGATAATATCATTTTTTTTCATTCATATATAATTAACGAATTATTGATGAAAAATTACTTAAGTGTTATGTGAATTAAAACTTTGAGGGAGATTAGTATAATTATGTCAAAAGTATAGGGCTAATTATATATTTTTTCTAACCTTAGGTGAGGTGAATTTAATTTACCAAAAAAATTTAGATTAATGATAAACTTTACAAATATTAATAATTAAAATCTTGCATTTTCCTATAAATTGTAATTCCTTATTTTTTGTACCTCGTTTGGTAATATCACTTTTTAGCCTAAAAGTTAAAAAGTCATTAAAAAATCAAAAAGCCAACAACTTATACAAAAAAAGTCAAAAATTTCATTTTCTTTTTATTTTTTGCACATCTTTTCGTAAAAAACTAAAAAGTTATACCAAACATACTAAGGGCTGGTTTGGGGTAACCTGAATCAGCCAAAAAGTCAAAAAGTTACTCCAAAATCCAAAAAGATATCACTATTCATCAAAAAAAAAAAATTAAAAAATTAATTTCTTGCAACACAGGTACGCACGGAATTGACACAGAGGCAGCGGCTGTGTGCGGCAGTGCAGAACAAAAGAAATGATTGGGTGTGATTTTTATACACACCGTTGTTCGTCCCATGGGGCCATCAGGGGTCCCGTTTTGATAATCTGAACCGTTCAATATGTAGAAATCGTCGAGTAATATATGTCTGCCAAAAATCACATTAATCGGATATCGAAAACTATATGATCAAATCAGTTATGTACAACAAATGGATAGTGTTATAATTAATGATTGAAAAATAAATAAATCTAATCAGATAGCTATCGATATCCGATTAACATAATTTTTTGTAGGTACATAGTGTTCGACGAGTTACACACATTGAACGGTTCAGATTATTAAAATGGGACCCGTGATGACCCCCACGGGCCAAACAAAAACGTCCAATGCTTTCTACAAAAATTATCCAATAATTTCCAATCCCAATACACGGCTGCATTGTGTACGGCTGGGGCCACCACTCTCTAATCATCTCTTACACATTTTTTTTATACAATTTTTTAATACACATTTTTTCATAAAAATCCAAAAAGTTAACCCAAACTTCCATATTTTTTTCTCAACTTTTTTAGTCCAAAAAGACAAAAAGTGCACTTTTTTAGGACACCCCAAACCAGCCCTAAATTTTTTACATCATATTTTAGTCAAAAAAACAAAAAAATTACTAAAAAAGCATGTTCCCAAACGTAGCCTAAGTGTTGCTTATTTTCACTTGATTTGGGAACAATAAAAAACAGTTATATATATTTCTGCATTTGTAAGGGGTAGTCCGGGAACAAATTTTTTTAATAATTTTTTAATTTTTTGACTAAAATATGAGATATGTTTAAGATGACTTTTGATTATTTAAGAAAAAATATGTAAAAATTAGAGTGAATAGAAATAAATCTTTGACATTTTGATATTTATTATCTTTTTAATTTTTTTTATATAATTTTTTGACTTTTAAAACAAAATGTTAACAGTAATACTATAAATTCTTATTTAACTATCTAGAAATTATTTAGATTTATTATTAAAATTATTTAGATTTATTATTTAATAATTCAAATTTATTCTATATATATATATATATATATTTTATATTATACAAATTCAATTTCAATCATTCATCACCATTTTAAATAAATTCGGAGAGCGTAAGTCTGGTCCAGACTTATCCATAATATATTACACCCGGTCTCAGACTCAAAAAGTCGAAAATCTACTATTAAAGGACAATGACCACATGCTCCTGTCGATATATTCAAGCTTCTTTATTTAATTTACTTTACTCAGTATTTTTCATTAGAGTTTATTATTTTTGTATAGTAGTGTATTTGCATGTAATTTACAACATATGATATAATTTACTACCAACAATTCCCAAATGTTGGTTGAGCCAGTCCAGAGGGTTCCTTCAGTTAGTTTTTCCTTTCCCCATCAAATGGCTTTGCAAGGCAACTTCAATATTGTTTTGTCACAAGAAAATTAAATCAGTTGATTTTTATTTCATATTTAAATATCATAAATACATTAACTTCTCTTTTAATAAAATTAAAACGATTAGAATCAATACAAATGGTATGAAAATATAAGGATAAATAAGATGAAATATATATTTTAGTGTAAAAAAGATGATGACTGTAGTGGCCCCGGTTAGAAAACCCAACCCTTTTATTTTTGGTTAGGACATGTGGTCGTCCTGAATGACTTTGACTGTTCTGAGTGGTTTGGACCATTGTAACGGTTTGGATTGAGATCCGCTTCTTATTCTTTTCCATATAAAGATGGTTACATTAAAAAGGTTTTTTTGTCAAAATTTGGCCTTAGCTTGAAAATTTTCTGAGTGTAAGAATTGAATTTTTCAAAATTTACGATTTTGGAAACAATTTTTGAAAGTAATTGTTCATTATATATTACATAGTCTAAATTGATTTTATGAAATTTTTCTAAGGTATTAAGCATTTTGCTTCAATGTTAAACTTTGAAATTTCAGTCAGAAAATTATTTTTGTACTAAAATTGGGAGAATTACTTTATGATTTAATTGGATTTTGATTTTTTTGTATTTTTCTTTGAATCCAAATGGGGGTATTTCCTTATTTACATTATAAATTTAAGTAAATAAAATATAAATGTAAGAGATTAAATGGAAGTATTTACTTACCGCTCGAGTGGTGAGGAGGGAGCATCTAGTATTTTGCTCTGCAGACTGAAATGTTGAGAGTTTGGGTTCACTGTTCGAGCGATGAAAGGACTGCTCGAGCAGTTTGCGCAATTTCAGCAACTTAAAAGCTGCCTTTTTGACCTTTTCTTTCACTCTTTCTTTTCCTCTCCGAAAACCCTAATTTCTCTCTCTATAAATCTCCCTTCTCACCAAGAATCAAGCTTAGACCCCTTGCAAAAAGCGATGACCACGTAGAGATCGTGATTCTCATTGATTGGATTTTGATTTCGTGAATAGTTATTCTCAAATCTTGCTTCTTCTCCTCTTCTTACTTTGAGGTATGTATTTTCTTTGAGTTATATATATATATATATATATATTTTTGCAAGTCTATGGTTATTTGATATTGTTTGGAGTGTGTTGAATTAAGGTGTGATTTTTATGAGATTGTGTTTTGCTCAAAGAGGAGTTTTCTCAAATCTTTCTTCAAATCTTTTAATTTATGAACTAGAAAAATGTTTTGAGGAGTTTCATGAGCAGAAATGTTCTTTTTTTTTTTTTTTTTAATGAAGAAGCCCTAATTTTGTGAAAACCCTAGGCTCGAGGAATTGAAGGCAAAATTTGTATCGAGGAAAAATATGCGTCGTGTGATAGTTGGAGTTTTCTAATTGAGCAAAATCTTTCAAAAAGATAAACTCTATTTTTCTTTTGTAAAACCCTAGATTTTGGAAATTGGAAAAAAGTTGAGATTTTGTGAAATCATGAATTGTTGAGATCTATTTTTGAGAAATGATGATGAAATTATTATATTTACCCATATTGTTAAAATCCCCTGTAAGAGAGAAATTGATATTGAGAAAATAGTGAATAGTATGTTGTTATACTTATCTAGAAAATATGAAGATTGGATATAATGATTTTCATGTTGAGATTTATTTGGTTTTAAGAGAAAAGAAATGTATTTGATGATGTGTTTTATTATTATTATTATTATTATTATTATTATTATTTTAATATATTTCTTGAAATATATATATATATATATACATTAATTATATATTAGGTAGAGATGTGGAACTTGATCACAATGGAGGATTTTGTGGATGAAATGAGAAAGTATTAAGAAATTTTGAGAAAGTCCAAGGCATTAATATAGATATATATTACATTGGCATTTCATTTCACGTTCATTGTTTCTCTTGAACTGGCATTATTGAGATCACTTTTTAAATGAACATGATTATGGAATAAATGTTGTTATTGAATCGTTTTGAGTTAAATACGGTGGGAAATCCTGTTAGGGAGTGTAGTTTGAGAATAAAATTGGCCTGAGTGTCTATGGTGTAAGACCAAAAACACGTGTGTGTGGGCCTAAGCCCTCCAGTTAGAAGCCCGTAAGGTAGGATTTGGTAGTGCCTAATATGCCTACTTGTAGACACTATCCTTAGGGATTTTCTTGAGTCGTATTTACCACTCTTTTATTGATTCATGGATATCATTGGATTAATTATATCTTTCACAGGTATTGTACATAAGACTATCAAAAGAGAAAAATTATCTTTTTGAGCATGACATGGCATGGCATGTGTATCCATCTCATGAGACTGTGTATATACTTTGTTAAAAATTCTCTACTGGACTTTGTGCTCACCCCTAGTGGATTTTGTTACAGGAAAAGCTGTTGTGACCCTCGCTACAGTAGAGGCATGGAGAATAGTTTTAAGAGCACGAGTGTCATGACCCAAACCCGCCCCTATGGATTAGAGTCATAACTGGCCAGTAACCATGAGATTACCTGCGGCCTCAGTCAGAAATTGAGTCATATTTAATAATAGGGGGCCAAGTTGCGGAAGCACAATTTACAAAGATTATCCAATGAGCTGTGCATATATGGATTAACGAAAACATTCTCGTATAAGAAATAACTCACACTATGCAACCATCCATATTATGTATGTATTACATAAGTCCAGGATCATTCAAAGCCAATATTGACAAAAACCAAGATTATACACAGGGTTGGTCATACATGACCACAAAAGATCAAAAGCAAAAGATCAAAGGACAAGTGAATCAAGAGTAAGGCCTCTTGCGTGAGGCGACCTCGGATGATCTCTCAAAACTATAAACCAAACAAAATTTCAAAAAAATTTCTCCAAATTTTTTTTTCCCAAAGCCAAACCAAACAAGGCCTTGGTTTCTCATTACTCACTGGGGCTGGGGCTAGACATCCCGTTGCTCACCTACATTCATAAATATAAACAGTGAGCTAACACCCAGTGATTAATACCAAAACAAAAGAGTTCATGAACAAGATTCTTATAATCACAGTTCATCATTACGCTTAGTACTCGATGTTAAAGCAAAACGACCTCAGGTCCTTTACATCGTATCCCAAGTACAAAACGACCTTGGGTCCATGTAGCATACAGAACGACCTTGGGTCCATCATAGACAAAACAACCTCGGGTCCAACTTACATATAGAATGACCTTGGGTCCATTACACATTGAACGACCTTAGGTCCAATACTCACAGAATGACCTTAGGTCTAATACTTGCAGAACGACCTTAGGTCCAATACTTGCAGAACGACCTTAGGTTCAATTCATATACACATTTATTGTGTGCGCACATTTAGATCTATGATCATATTCATTCTTGTATCCAAAACGACCTTAGGTCCATATCTTTTTCTTATCCCAAACGGCCTTCAGCCCATTTAATAATCATAGAGAACGGCCTTAGGCCCAACCCACATCCTTATTGAATACACTAAACGGCCTTAGGCCCATTTCATACTCATACATTGATTGCTTCGTATATTTCATACCGAATTGAGTGATTTGAATGCTCGTTCATAATATCATTTTAAAGGTTTAGAACCTTACCACATAGGCATTGTTTAGAAAATAATGCATATACAAAATATCTTTGCTAAGATATTACTCACCGTGTTCCGGTGCTTGATTCGTCCTCGTACTTGACCCTACATAATTCATAACACTTGGAGTCATAATACAATTCAATCCTTTTTTTTAATTTGCTTAATGTTCTTAGGCTTCTTTCATGTTCTTTAATTCATTTAGAATGCTCAATGTGTGCCTAACAATGCTTAGAAATGAAAGAGAACGGAAAACGAATCATAAGATAACTTTTCAAAATTTCTGAAATAGGGCTCGCCGCTTGAGTGTAGCTTTTCTCGCTCGAGTGGACCCTTTTGGTTTGCAAAAGTACTGGTTGCCTTATTTTCACGCTCGAGCGTGCCTTTGGTTGCTCGAGCTAAGAGTCAATACTTGTGAGTGGGTGCTTGAGCGTAATTATTACCGCTCGAGCGGACATCAATGTCTGCACAACTTCTGGGATCTAGCATTTTATGTTTGAGCGACACTTTCCCCGCTTGAGCGGACATGACGAATTCTGGAATTTCCAGAACTGCGTTTGAAGCTCAAAACTTGATTCCTAAGGCTCAAAGTTTATAAGTTGATGCCAAAAACATGATAAAACATTGTGTAACATGAAAACACTCTCAATTTGAAACCAATTACTCAAAATCATGAACCATTGTCCCAAACTCAAGCTTAAATCATGTGGTTGAAACCATGTATGATATAAATTGCACTATTTTCTTTTCAAATCTTTTCAAAACTCTCATGCATGAGATGAAAAGTGGTAAGACTATGAAACATCTCCAAAAATGTCAAATGTAGCTTTAGGCATGTGGATAATTCCATGAAATTCAAGTTCAACTTGGTGATTCATGCATGCATGCACACAATTCAACTCAATTTTTCCAATTCAAAGTAATTCATGCTTCCATTGGAAAATTACATGCAAATGAACTCAAGAATTAGATGAATTCAACCTCTACATGTTTAATTACAAGAATCAAAGTTGAAAATCATACCTAAGGCTTGAATTCAAGTGTATCCTAGTCCAATTCTTCAATCTCCTCAATTCCTTCACGATTCTTCTCTCTCTCTCTCTCTCTCTCTCTCTCTCTCTAGGTGTTGAGTTCTCCCCTTAGAGTGCATGTTCAGAATATTTGAGCTCAAAGATATGAGCTAAGTTCCTAATTAGCACATATATAGGTCCCACTAATCATATAGGCTAATCAAAGCTTAGGCTTAATCAAATCAGCTCATTTAAATTAAATTAATCTAATTATTTTGATTCGAATCATTTTTTAATTAAATTCCACCATAGGCTCTAAAAATCATGCTAATCACAATAATACAATCAATTTTAGTTTTTGTCGCCTCTACGGCCTTTAATTTAAATTTTATAACAGAAAATCAAATAGATTTTTCTACGGTGAATAGATAGAAATTCAAAAACACATATAATCATATAATTAGCATTCAAAATCATATCAAGCTTGCAATTATAAGCATAATTTAGATTAAATGGCATAACACAGAGTAGAGTTGTCACAACGAGGCTCTTATCTTTTTGTTGTTTTATTTGTTATATGTCGAGGGCTATAATTATGTGGGTTAGAAAACCATTTATTTGTAATTCAGGCAAGGCCTTAGAAATTTGTAACCTCTAAGGCATTATTTTGAAAAAGACTGGAAAATAATTTGACTCGATTATGTCAATTGATTTCATGTTGTAAATTCAGGAAATGTAATGCAAAAAATAGTTAAATTCTGTTTAAGTAAAAAGAATTGTCAGATAATTACACGAGAAGTTATGATTCTGCATGTTTAAAAGATATTGTGATGGAGTAGTATGTCTATTTTTTGGGGGCGTTATAATGATATTATTTTTTCATTCATACGACTAAGGAATTACTGATAAAAAGAGATTAAATGTTATGTAAATTAAAACTTTAATAATGTCCAATATAATTATGCCAAACTTGTAAGTTTTTTTTTTTTATATATGTATTTTCTTCAAATCTTAAAGAAAATTAGTATAATTTAACCCTTTTCTAATGAGAAATTTCATTTCATATTTAAGTAAGCTATGAGAACCTTTATATTCAAATTGTTTTATTCGGGCATTAAAATTGTTTTATTTCAAGATTTCTATCCTATCATATGTTCTATTTGATATAATGGAACAAGAATTTTGGATAGACATATATAATATATATATTTTTTTATAAATGATATATATAAATAATTTTTTTTATTACTAAATACAAAATAATGAATCCCACATGTATTTATTAATGTGAGTCCCATTGTTGTTGTATCTAAGAGTAAAAAATAAAGCAAAAAAATTTATTTGAAAAATATATATCTATATAATATGTATATATATTATATGTGTGTAATAATGAACATAAGCTTGCTTATGTAACTCTATCTAAGCATGAGTCAAACTGTGACTGTATTTACACAATCCACAACACTGGAAAATATATTTTAGGATAAATTATACATGTCATCTTTGTAATTTATCTATTATATTAATTTAGTTTATATAATTTTAATTGTATTAATTTTGTTATTTGATTTTTATATAGTGTCAATTTAATCTTATTGATAATATTTATCAAAAAAATTGGATTAAAATGAATAACAAAATGGTCTATTCAAAATGGAATAAATAATTTCAAATTGAATGTCAATCTTTCAATTACTTTGAAGAGAATGAATAAACTATTTTATCATTTGATTTCAGTCTAATTTAAAAAAAAAATTATCAAATTAGACTAAATCAAAAATAAAATTAATATAATTAAAACTGTAAAAATTAAATTCACACAAGAGACAAACGGTGAGAATTACCAATATATATTAATATATAATTTTTTCTTTTTGTGATAGAGACTAAAGGGTCATTTTTCAAGAGTGGCAGTTGTGCCAAAACCACACAGGGATTATGTGACTTGTTTAAAACATTGGAAAAAAACTGGTCAAAATTCAAAAAAGGCAAAAGAGACTAGACTCAAGTTTCATGCATGGATGGGTCGGTGGGTTTAGCTTTAATGGTATGCTTTCTAGAATGTAATAAAATAATACTATCAGGTTCCGTTTGGGAAGAAAAAAGTCAGGTTTTTTTAATTAAAATAGTCATAAAAAATAAAATAGGTTATTTTAGCCACAAAAAACAAAACATCAAATCTAACCCATAATCATTATAATTCTCTCTCACAAAAAAAGCTAAAAAAACCAAAAAGCCAAAAAACCCTTCTCAAACCAGGCTAAAATAGCTAAAAAGTCAAAAGCCAAAAAGTCAACTCACTTCCCAAACGGAGGCTCAATCAGTTTGTTTGGTTTCGTTTTTCTAAAAATAATTTTTTAAAAATTTTACCTTCTTATTTTTTATATTTTTTTATTTTTAATAGATTTTTTTAATATTTTAAGTAATTTTTTTAATTTTTAGATATACCTAACATAAATATACCTAAGTAAAAAAATTATGAAAAAAACCTTTTAAAAATTCACTAAATACCAAAAATATAAAAAAATATAAGAATTCAGTTCATTTTTTGTATTTTTATGTATTTATTAATTTTTTAAAATATTTTTTCACAAATTTTTTACTTTTTAGACACATCTAAGTAAGGTGCTTCTAAAAAACTAAAAAAATGTTTAAAATTTTAAAAATACTCACTAAAAACAAAAAAATACGAAAAATAAAATACTCAATTTTCAAAAAACTTAATCCAGACAACTTAAACCAAACATATTTTTCTTGTGTCGTAAGTAGGTGTAGTGTATTTAATTATTTATGGAGATTTCCATAAAAAAAGAACAACAGATTAACTGTTGTTGTTTGGAGCAAATAAATGAAGCTAAGAAAGTGATTTGATTTTTTTGATAGGCAAGAAAGTCATATGATTTATCATGTGAATTTCTTTTTTGGTTTTTTTTTTTGAATTAACTTTATAAAAAAATAATTTTATTGTTAGTGATATTTTTTTAATTTTTATCATAATAAAGGGCATTTATGTTTAAAGTAAAAAAATGGAAAATGCGAGATATTCCAAAAGATTTATCAAAATTTCTACCAAATGTCTTACATAAATGTGAGACCTACACCATGTGGGTCCCATGCGAGTCCCACATTCATGTGAGACATTTGATAGAAATTTTGATAAATCTTTTGGGGTTTCTAACATTACTCTGAAAAAATTACAAAAGATCATATCATTCTGTATAAAAACTCTATAAAAAAATATTATTAGAATATCTTTATCAAACTAGTTATTTTTATGGAAAAATTACCAGTAAATCTCAAATTAGGGAATGTTAATCCATTTAATCCTGTTTTTTTTCTTACGAACCATTTGATCCTATTTAATTGACAAGGAATATTTTCCTTTGATTTAGCATGTGTGAAGTTCACATATTTACCCTTTTGTGGGATTCTTTTTGCTGATGTGTATGTAATGATATAAAGGGCAATGTTTTACATTTCCATTTGTGTGTGTGTTTTTGTTGGAGTGATCTACGGTGGGTTGATTTGCGTTGTTGATGTTGTTTTTCTTGTAACATGGTAACCATTTTTATTTATGGTGTTTACTGTACAATTGTTTTTTTTTACCCTTATCCACAATATGTATTTGGTGTATTTTTGTCAGATTGCCCAACGTTCATTAGAAATTATAAGCGAACAACACAATTTCAGTATGGGGAATAACACGAACAAACATTCATGGAATGTAAATAACGTTTCAATAATACGACGTGACACTTTTACATGATGATCGGTTACCAACATTCGGGTCATTCTCCGCTTGGAAGTAGTTTGGTAATTAACAAGTGTGGTGTGCAATTTAACATTTTTCATTCAATGATATCCACACAATATCCACGCAAAAGTATTCATGACAGTGTTGACAAAACAAAATTAAGTATTAACCACCCAAAAAATATGAACCAACAAAATTATGCCTCACTAAACTAACATCACATTTCGTAAAAACCACCAAACATTTGTAGTATCAACCATCAAAAAATATATTACAAAAACATACGTAACATTAAGTACTAACATTGTTTGTCACTCAAACTCTCTTCGTCCAGATAGAACCAAAAAAAAAAATGAAATAAGTATTTAGATGCTTTTGGGAGAGGAGGTGTTGGAGGTGCATCCTAGAGACCTAGATCGCATCCCTCTCGTTGGGTCGTTTATGAATGTTTTCACCATTGTCGCCCAGTAAACAGCGGGGGTCAGCCCTTCCATTGTGGTGTCAATATCGACCATATGCAAATACTGCCGTGCAATGAAGCATACCAGCATAATGCAGGTTTTTAGACTTAAAAAAGGTAATTTTGTCTATTTTTTGACCGCCAACCTTGTCGACGTGGATGCCTTCATATCAGATCGCTTGTCCTAACAGCAGACACTTTGTGGGGGATCCGTTACGGAGCATTACCTGAAACAAATATTGTGAAATGTTCATTAGATTGGAACAGCATAACGTCGTCACAAAAACAGTGTGAACATTAACAAAAATAAACATGATAACAATGATTTGAAATCAGTTGGAATGAAATGGACAATGCATAATCAATTAATGTCACACCAACAAAGAAAAAAAACAACAAACTAACACAAATGGCAACAAGCTTCACGGTGTGATGCAACAAAATACTAACATATCAGCCAGCGTTTTCCATCGGAGGGGTCGACCAAAACCATGTAACACCCTATTTGTTTTTCTACGTTTACCGTTTAACTTGGCACTAATGGCCAACATTTCAGTAAAACACAATGTCACAATCACAATTCGTCATTGCCATTTTACGTAATACAAGTGCGATACGTTTAAACCAATATTCGTGAATGTCACACTTTAACGCACACTCACAACAAGCATTACTGTTACCCACATGGCCAATCAATTCATATCCCTGATGTAAAAAATTTAATGTAAAAAAACATAGCATCTGCTTACGTCACCTGTTTTAGCAAACATGGGGTCATGACAACTGTGAGTCCAATCATCCATTTTTTGGTATCTAACGGATCATAATTTCACGACTTTCGTCACATACATATTGAACATTACAATCAAAAACAGGTAAAGATAAAATAAATGATGCAAGTTTGTGACATTGAAAGCAAACTAAAATAAATACACCAAAATGGAGGGCCACAAAATTTACATGCCCTGTGACAATTTATGATAATGTAACACAATACGTTGTCAATCACAAGTGAGGTATTAAAATATCAGGCCCTTTCAACCAATATTCGCATATGTAAAGGTATAACGTACATGCAGAACCATCATCGTGATGTATAATTAGTGCCCTCTTATGGGAAATTGATGTTGGCCTCAACCACCAAATGTCATTTCCTGATGTAAAAAACATGGTATGTCTGCCCCCAAATACAGGGCTTCTGTCCCATTATACATTCTTCTAAACACACCAATTTTGAAACCCATTAACCAACACTACCTACACAACCAATCCCAATAACACCACCGACCGACTACTAACACAAATTCAAAATATCTACGTGTCTTGCATACGTAACGTTCGCATACGTACAATTTCCAAAATCTAACAGCAGACTGTGAAATCCATGTCAACACCAACAACCATAAGTCAATTATTATTGTAAAAAACTAGGACATTCCCAAAACCAAATAGTTCATGTGTCCTAATATTCCAAACATCGACACACCGGATCGATTATTGATATAACTTCATACTTTTGTTGAAATGTGCAAAATTACCCAAATCCGACAATGCAACGTAAACCATACAAGAAACCCGTAACCCCCAAAACCATCACCGAATCTGAGCACAAAATACCCCAAACCATTAAATATTGGATTACCACACAAAAAATTGACAGGTATAACATTACACACCTTTGTGTCTCATTGTCATTGCAAACAAATCAGTAAATGTTGGTGTCACCGTACACCACCGAAAACACTGCCAATGGCTGTGTAAATACCCTACCTGGAAAAGACGAAGTGACAATCTCGCCGACGTACAGTAGACTGTCGACAGTGGGTTGGGGAACAAACGGTGGCCATCGTGGTGTGGATTACTCCGATTAGGGTTCGAAAATGACAACGTGGATGTGGAATTTGGGGAAAACCCTAGCCCCGAATTCACTCAACACATCTATGGTTTCATTACACTAACATGGAAACGGTGTAATGTGGGAATGTTGAATTCCAACATTTCCTTACAAATACCGAAAGATTCTTTCCAAAACGAGAGCAAACTGAAAAAACCCTATAGTGTGCTCCATGTCCATATTTGTAATTTCACCATTACTTAAAATCCATATTCGCCCCTGCCGTGAACGTCAAACAGGCACGTGGATGAGGACAAAAATGCCATCATCTTTGTTTATGGACTTTTCGGTTCACAAGAAAAGATGCGGGGTTAATTGGTGCATAAGTTCACAATTTGAGATTTATTGATGTTTCACCTTATTTTTATTATTTAGTTAAAATAGTGAATAAATCACTAAATTTCACTTTGATCAAACTAGCTATCAAATTAATCATTTTAGTTTAGATGGTTTTGACTCAACAAGTGTAGCTAGTGGTTTCACCTAGTCAAATATTAAAAAATATTATTTTTTATATTTTAAAATTAATTGCGTTGAGTTTATAAAAATTAATTCTAAATAAAAATGAATAAAAATGATATTTAAATAATATAGAAACAGAATGGAAAGTTTGTTGGACAATATATTTAAAAGAGTGTATAGTCAAAATAAAAAAATTAATTTTTAAATTAAAATATAATAAAATTTAAACTAGTTTGATGAAGTTGGTGTTATAACACTACCCAATTTTATTTTATTTTATTTTTTGGTGGGGGAGGAGGGGTGGAGCATAATATTAAAGGAAATTAAGAGTACCCTAGACTTGGGTTCTCTTAAACACTACCCCAACTTTATATCATGCCAAATAGTAACAAGTGCTTTAGAGCATTGTTTAATTGAGATTTGTATAAAAAGTGCTTCGAAAATTATGAAAAGGTTGGATTTTTTTTCCGAATTCAATGAAAATATTTTGAAATCTGTAAAATGTATCTTGTTAATAAGACCTATATCATTGTCACTAAAAAAAACTGAACAAAATTTTAATCTCCCTCAAACCCAAAAAAAAAAAAAAAAAACAAACAAACAAACTATGAAAGATAAAGAGGTCTATAATAGAACATGCCCAAAATATGATTTGACCAACCCATCTAATCTGGCCATAACCAACCCGATAAACCAAATGGATTTACAATCGATTTTAATATGCCTTTGGTTCAAAAGAGTTTGTACAATCATTGGTACCGTTTAGTAGAGTTGTGGGAAAGTGATTATAACTTATAACTGTGAACATAAATTGATTTTTAACTTATAAATTAAGCTTCTCCTCCTCCACTCAAAGAATAAGTTAATTTTTGACTTACAAAAAGCTATAAGCTGTATTGTTAAGCTGAATCAAACACATCGAAATATCTTAAATTAAGCTAAAAGCTGAAATAAGCTGGAAATAAGCCCTACCAAATAGGGCCATTATTGGTTTGATGACAAGTCGTGGTTGAACTTGACCCAATTAGTGAACAACCCTTATTGATATAGTAGATCTCAATCAAAACGAAGATCAAATAAAAGACACAATTTTAAATTGCTATGGCATTTTCTGTTTCAAAAGTTATGCCTCCTTCCCTATCCCTGGTATACACCTAGTTGTATGATCTTGCCTCAAGAGTTTCTTATTTTAAAATTCTAACCATATCATGGGACTGGAAATGTATTACAAACCAAGACACATAGGATCCTTATCCTACAATCACATGTTTTTTAACAAAAGAATTTAGGGTAAATTACATTCATTTCTCTTGAGATTTGAAAAAAAAAATACAATTTTCTTTACACTTTTAACATAATTATACTGACGTCCCTTTTAATAAGGCTAAAGCGATGAAAACTAATACAAATAGTGAGTGCATAATGAAATAAGCAAAGATAAATATACATTTTAATAAAAAAAAGAGATAACAATATATTTTTTCATTTATACAACTAACAAATTATTAATGAAAAATGACTTAAGTATTATATAAATTAAAACCTTATAAAAGATTAGTGTAATTATATAAAAAATATAAAATTAATTATATTTTTTTTTCAAACTTGGGAAAAGTAGATATAATTTATGCATCTCTAATTGGTAGGCAAATTCATCGTCAAAGCCATGATTTGGCTTAGATCATCATGGCTTAGATCTCGCAAAAATTCAACTGCAATGGGTGACCAAACTATCACTACAAAAAACAAAAACAGTTTTAGCGACTAAAAATATAAATTTCATCGCTGAAAGTAAGATAATTGGCGATTAAAATTGAATTAGTAGTCAAAAGTGAAACTCTCTCCCTCATAAATGATGGGTCACAAAAATGACTCTAGTTAAATTTCTTCAATTTCTGACACTATTAGAGTAATATTGTCAAAAAAAATATGACATTTTAATATTGTCGCTAGTTACCTTTCTTAGTTTTGTTACTTTTTTTAATTGATGCTGCCTTTGTACTTTGTATTTTGTACTTGGTATTTCATCAACAAATTTTTTTTTTTATCGCTAATCAAAAAATAGTTTTAGTATTATTATATTTAGCAATGGCCATTGGAATTGATGGATATTTTTATTTTAAGAAATTCTCTTTATTTCATATTTGTAATGGAGAAATTCCATTATATTATCCAATAGTAAGTATAATGATATTTTCTTAATTTAAAACAATTATAAATTTGTATTTCTATTCTATAACCATTAAATATGTAATGGAAATATTTCATTACAAACATATAATAGAGAGAATCAAAACCCTGCTAAAGCCATGTTTTCATGACTCCCTCTCTTTTATGCGGTGAGATCCACATCCACTCATATATAGTGGCGGAACTAGAAATTCAGAATAGATGGGGCACATATTACTCACATCATTGAAAGGATGAAAAAAAAAAAAAAATCCACAATAAACAACAACAAGATACTATTAAATGTATACATTTTTTTTTGGTCCATTGTTGAGATTCAATATTATAATTATCATGAGAATTACATCAATATAGTTTAGAAATCCACAATCAATAACTCAGCTGAATTTATGATTAACAAATTCAACACTATCAACTCAACAAAAAATCTTACAATGAAGAAAACAATAAACTAAACGATTCTCATGATAAGAATGAAATATTCACTTAATTCAATTCTTGCCATTAACTTTTCAATTTAGAGTATAAAAAACTGAACAAAAAAAAAATATAATAGAGCACTTTTAAAAAATTTTAACTATGAAAGAATTTTACATGATTTAAGGAAAGGGCACTATCATAAGACAAATTAAATATAAATTTTATATATATGGAAAATAGTGTAAATATGAAAAACCCTTGGGGGCACATGACCCCCCCGGACCCTTATTCCTTCCGCTTCAGCTCATATGCGAAGGATGATCATGTAAAAACTATTAAAATTGCAAATTTGATAAATAAAAAAAAAAATTCCGCACATTTTTCTGATAGACAATCTATTTAAATTTTTATGCCTTCGGTTAATTAGTTGAAACATTATGCTTTGACACCTATATTTCATGATCAATCATGTTATAGGTTGGAATTTGATGATAGCCCATTTAAATTAGAACTAGTCCTCTCGCAACAGAAATTAGCCCACTGGAATTAACCCATTGTTTAAATAGGCTATAAAACTTATGGCAATTAAGGTATACAATTTTCCATGTTTGTATGTAGGACACCATTGCATAGAAGATATTGTTTGATTCAATTAAGCTTTGACTACATTTTCTTTCCTCTCTTCTTTCTTCATCTCATTTTCTCCTTCCTCAGCATAATTAAAAAGAGATTAATGGTATATAAACAAAAAATTAATACAGAAATTCTGTACAAAATAATGTAACTTAATGTCAATCTTCCACTCTAAAACAAAATACCTGAAGATGACATTTATTTACAAAAATAATATTATCACATCATTCTTTTTTATATAATTTTTGTCAATAATGCTTGAGACCACTAAAAGTGGTGCTCTAAAAGCACCACTAGTGATGTGGCAGTGGACGGGACCCACTGTTTGTGTCTTGTTTTTTTTTTTTTTTTTTAGTTAAAGTGTTTGCCAACTCATTAGTGATGCTTTAGAGTACCACTTTTAGTGGGATGTATCATTACCCAATTTTTGTATATGGATAGAGTTTTTCTTAAAAAGATTACCAAAGGCTTTCCCATTGTTCAAAGGTTGAGTCTTTATTTCATGAGCATATTGGAAACATTAAAGGCCATGACCCAAATTCTTAAAAGAAATGGTCATGAAACAAAGTCATTATTTACTCCTAAATTATGTTTGTTTCATTGTAATACAAGTAGGACAAGTTTCCATCAAATTTGGAGGCCAACTGATGGGCAATGAATCCACTGTGATGATGTTCATGTGTTGCCAAACAGAGTTCAATGATCTTTTTTGACATGTGATCTTCTATGTAGAATGGTTGTCGTAGAACTTCATCAACAGGCATCCACTGGAAGCAACAGGCACAAAACAATTCACAAAATGATGAGAAATCAATCACAATAAAATTTTCATTTCATTTCTTTTCCACTTAAGTGAGAAAAATGTTCTCTATTTTTTTGTTTGAAAAATGATTCATAAATATAATTCTTATACATAAAATTATTTAGAATAATGCGGCGATAATAATTTTGTGAGGGTCATGGTAATTGGATTGGCAATAAAGGGCAGAAAATACACAAAAAAGAAAAAGAAAAAGAAAAATATCAATGTAATATTTACTTATTCTAAAATATTTTTGCATATTTGTATATACTTTTAATATAGTAATTTCACATCTAATGAGATTATTGATAACTCAAAAAGTTGTTATTAGCATTTCCTTTTTTAATTAGAAAAAAAGTTGTTATTAGCAATTTCTTTTTTAATTAGAAATTTTTTAAAACCGTCTAATGGGTGGTCATTAGTCTCGATATATGTATAAAAAGTATATACAAATATGTAAAAATATATAAATAAACATGTGTAAAAGTGTGAAAATATGTGGATAACATATTGGGATTCTAACTATTTCAATATTATCTACATCTTACATACATTTCATAAGACTATTAGGCTGTCATTAGTATGACCCTTAACAATTATGAATAAGGAATGGTAGGGATATCAAATTTTTTACTAAATAAATGATCAAATGTCTCATATAGGTGTGAGATCCACACTTTTGTGAATACTACACTCATGTGAGACATTTAATCATTCATTTTGTAGAAAATTTGAACCCTATAACATTTTTCATTATGAATTATGAATTACATTGTAGTAAGGGTGTTTAGGTGAACCTCTGAGCATTTAAATTTTTTTATTAAATATATAGGATTTTATCTAGTGGGGTGATTAATGGTTTCAATTGAACCCTCTGATTTGTTCTTGTGGAAATCTTAGCCCATCAACTTGTAAAGTGGACTACAATTGAACTCAATAGAAATTTGAGAGCTATGCTGAATCTTTGATTGGGTGTGACATGGTGTAAATATCTCTATGTATAATTGTTTAATGAATAAATTTTTGGAAAATGTTATGTATCTCAAAAAATCTATCAATTTTTTACCAAATCTCTCACACAGGTGTGGAATCCACACAAACCCAGACGCCGTGTGAGAAGTTTGGTAAAAAATTTGATAGATTATTTGGGATCGTAGCATAACACTAAATTTTTATACATAAATTGTTTACTGATAATATTACATTTGTCAGATTTTATATCATATTATATTTACAATCTTATTTGTTAACACAATATTAGTATAATGAGTTTCACTACTAATATATATATTTTTCAATGTAGTAAGTCAAACTTAACTAACACATTAAATGGTAAGATAAAATGATAAAAATATATGGGTATTATAACATTACACTGCATATTTATTATACTCATATAACAAATTAACGGAGAATGACTTTTTTAAAAAGAAGTTTGAACTTGAAATAAAATAACTAAAAAATGCTACATTTTATATACAAAATTTTGTACAAAAATTATATTTGTATTACATTTCCCTTATTTTTTATTTTTGAAAATAAAAATTTATTTGGACAACTCTTCAGAATCAACTCACTTCTTAAGAAACACAAAAAGTAATTTTCAGATTTTTTTGAAAATTATTTTCACAATATTAAAACAATGAATGCTTTCAACTTATTATGATTATTTTTGTTTTTAAAAACTAAAAAAATAAAAATAAAAACAGAACCAAACAAGCAACTAATTAATTACCTTGGCGGCTTCGATTTCCTTCTCATCAATTGTGATGTCAAAGGACAATGGCTTAAGCATGCACACAAACATAAGGTCTGACTTCTCAAAAGCCACCAGATGGGCATGTCTGTCATTTTGCAGCCCACAAACAGTTAAGAGATGTGATTCAAAAACTAATGAAAGCAAACCCAATTATTTATGTCATTTCATGAATCGCAGCTAATCACAGGAATGTCCAAATTTTTTGAATTTCACAATTGCTTCAATATTTAACTATGGCTGCCATAGTGTAATAAACATTTGCCACTTTTTGTATGATGATTTGCTGTTGAGTTCATTTGATTCAATATGATTTCTTTTGGTACCTAACCATCTTTTCAGTGGAAAAAATTTGATAAAAAAATTATTTATTTTATTTTATCTATTTTCTTACATTTGCTATGACAAAAAAGGAAAGTCAATGAAATTCATTTTTTTGTGGTTTAATAGAAAATAAATTTTTTTGAGCCAAAAATATTTTTTAGTTTTAAAAGATGAAAAATATTTTTCGAACTAAAATCATACCAACACAACCACCACACTACCACATACCAACACAACCACCACACTACCACTTGTTGGGGGTAAAATAAGAACCTAATAAGTAAGAAGACTATCAACTCGAGTAAGGGTATTTTTGTGTTTTTGATCTTTAGTCCTAATTATATGTACATGTAGTTGAGAGGAACCATTATCTCTATATCTCGTTTGTATTTTTTATTTATTTATTATGGCTTTTGGTGTGAACCACATAAATCTTGTATTCTAATTCACAATTTTTGTTTATCTGATCTTTTTTGTTTTCGTGTTTCACCAATCCTCGTTAAGTATTACAAAATTCTTAACACTATCACCACCACCACTACTATAACAACAAGCATATTAATTTTAAGATTGCAACTAAACATAAATTTTTGTGTACTAATTTTCTGTTGAAAAATAATGTCTGTCGAAACAAACAGAACAAATTTTCCATTTGTACAGACTGTTAAAATGTTTAAATAAATAAATATATATATATATATATATAAAATAAAATAAAAAACTGGACACTAGTTTTTTTTCCCACTTTGTTTGTGCCATTTTCTCTGAAATCATAGAAATCAAAAGGAGGAAAATGACCAGGACAAAATTTTGATAGCAGAGAAGAAATTGTTACCGGAAAGCAACCATTTCCAGGAAAGTTGTGTCAACCTGGAAAATGAGGGAGAATTGACTTAATTAGTACATACAGAATAATAATTAGATTGTAATGGTGATAATGAAGGTGATGAAAAACAGGTTGAAGTTGAATTTTTTACTCACACCAGTTTCTTCTTTCACTTCCCTAGTAGCTCCTGAAAATATGTCTTCAGACTATAAGATGAAATCAAAAGAACAACCATGTCTTAATTAGTCGTTCCTTCAAAGAAGATGAACTGTGAAATTTAACAAGGTCAAAGCCCTCTACACAATGATGGATGCAGGATTAGGGCTGTAAAACAAACCAATTACTCGAGCTTGATTTGTGTTTGGCTAGTTAAAAGTTCATTCAAGATTAGCAACATAATTTAAAACTCATTAAGTTTTCAAACTATGCTTGAACAAGTTACTACTTAATTCAATAAGTTTATATGTATTATGAAAAACCAAACTACTTAGCCTTCGTTTGGCAATAAATTTTTTAGTTGACTTTTTGGTTTTTTTTTTTACTTTTTTAGCCTAGGACTTTTTTGTTCGTTTGGAAATCTTGATTGGCTTTTTTGGTTTTTTAGCTTTGGAATGGTGGATTTTTTTTTTTGTCCTTTTGTGATTTTTTGACTTTTTTTTGTCCTTATGTGATTATTTAGCCCAGCTCAAAAATCAAACAACTCCTTAAACTTGGCTCATTATCAGCTCAATTAAAACCTATTTTACATTAACTCAAAAGATAAACAAGTCAAATTTGAAAAGATTTTGAAAATTGTTAATGTAAGTCAAACTTAAATAATCTACTTGACTCAACTTAGCCAGTTTTCAGCCCTATGCAGAATTCTAATCTCAAGGAGTGAATACATTGATCAACAATTTGAAAATATTATTACCTAATATTACTATAATAAGAGGTCTTCAAAATTTTAGGAGAGGTCACCCCAGTTGCCTGATAAGGATTCTCTATCATACTTTTTGTGCAAAAATATTCTTATACTTTTTATCACAATAACACACATCATCAAACTATATAATTTATGAGTTCGGATTTAAAATTGAAATAAAATGACATAAAAATATTGCATAACAACACACCCTAAAACGATGTATTTTTGCTTTAATTTTTAATGTAGACTGTTCGATTATCATAACAAAATCATTACAAGATTCATGGTAGATGATACTGATCCCTAGGCCCTTGGAAATCCATCCATGTCTCTAGGAGCTCTTACCTTATTTGAAACATTTGAATTCACAAAAGAAATACCCAAAATGAATGAAATGGAACAATATTTTCATGGAAACAATAGAACAAACACCTGGTTGATATAACCAGTAGGTAGCTTCCAAACCCCTGAGCAACTGCAAGGACATTTTTCTTTCACAACAAGGATCTAAAATGCCACAACAATTGCGATTAGGACCAATTAATTAGCTCATAATATTGTGAAAAAAAATATGGGAGATTTTTGAAAATTATAACCAACATGAAGCTTTAGTACCTCTCTTTTGCCATTGATCACAAACCCTGCAATGCCTATCTGATGTGAAGGGCTTGCGGGGAGCGTGCAAGGCTCTTCAGGAATCCAATATGTTAGCATAACATATCCCGGTTCAGCATGATGGTAGTTGAAACCCTCCTGACAAAATTAATCAACAAAGAAGTTAGCATAACATATCCAGTTTGTTGGGTATTGCGGATTCCGATAAGTATTGGTCATTGGGCCCTCAATCCAATGGGGGCTTGGGAGGGCCTCCCCTTAACCCGAATTTGAATTTTTTTTGGGTACTTTGATAATTTTTCTATTGGCTCCGTGTCACCCTAATGTTTATGTTTACATAGATAGATAAGAGATGCCTCTTGTATTATACAAGAGAGTTGTAATCGTTTTCAGGTGTAACGACCGTAGACATAGTCTTATTCTGAAATGAATCACATAAATTCTTGGTATTTTAGATCTCAACCATCTTAATTAAGGATTGTCGATTTTCTCACACTTTTTTGATTTTGTTAGGACTTTTTCTAGTTATAGGTTGAGTAGTATCAACGCACATTTTTAGTAGAACGCTTGATAATTATAGGAATTTACAAGGAAAATAACTTTTAGTTTCAAAATATATTGTCATCAAAAGTCAAATTTTCATTGTCAAAGGACTCTGGTGACGAAGTGCAACTTGTCATGATAGCATTGACTTTGAAAGTTTTTAGTGATGAAAAATCAATGTCATCACTAAAGATATTGGGTAATATTAGAGATATCAAATTTTTTACTAAAATTGGGAACCTCACACTCATGTGAGATATTTAGTCATTTATTTGGTAGAAAATTTGGTACCTATAGTATTTTCCAAAGATATTACTTAATGACAGAAAATGTGAATTTGTTGATAATAATATTGCAATATTTGGATGTAAAAATGTTACCTGAATTGCAATTGGAGCGAGTTCAGCTTGCTCATGTAGAATCTTCAGCCATATCCCCTTCTTCCCCTGCATTATCTTTTAAATAAGAAACTTCTATTTTGGTTTATAAATAATCTACTTTTGTTTTCAAAAACCATGTTGAGTTATATAATTTTGAAAACAACTAGTGCAGAGTAAGAAATTTTGGGCTTGTTTGGTTTGTATTTGAGAAACACGTTTTTGAGATAAAAAGTACGAAAATTTGTTTGGTTTGATTTTTTTTCAAAAGATGTTTTGAAAAATTATTTTGAGAGAGAGTTTTGAAAAAAGTGATTGATTTGATGTGTATGAGAGAGAGATTTGTTTGGAAAACTAAACCAAACAAGTTTTGAAAAAAAAATTTGGAAAAATTTGTTTGGTTTGATTACTTTTGAAAACTTATTTGTAGAGAATTTTTCCTAAATTTTTTTGAGAAATACAAACCAAACAAGGCCTTTGTTTTTTTTTTTGATAAATTACCAATAGGTCTTATTTTTTTTGGATTTATTATCTACTAAGTCATATTGATAAATTTATCATGTGATAAATTTATTAGTCTATGTTGTTTTTATGATTAAATTTACAATGAAAAATTTATCAATAAGATTTAATAGATAATAAAAGTCTTAAAAGTAAAACTTATTGGTAAGTGTCTCCTTTTTTTTTTTCATTTTTTTAATTTTTTTTTAAACTCACATAGATGAGAAATTATTCAATATTTTCAGAGTATTACGTGTTTGCACTCCTTAACTAATCATCATTTAATATACGAGATGTGATTGAGACCCCCTCCAATCACCACCCCCACAACCCCCACACATATGTGGCGGGTGGTGATTGGAGGAGAAGGAAAAAAAGAAAAAGAAAAAAAAAAATTGGCCAATCAGAAAGAGAGGGGGTCAAAAGGGTAGAGGGAAAGGGGGTCCGGATCATTTTTCTTAATACACCCCCTCATGTTCCATAATCACTCGACACAATACTCCATATACTCATTTTCTTCACCAATCATAATATTATAAAATACCACGTGTCCATACTCCAAAATTACTGAATAATTACCCATAATCATTTCACTTTTTCTTTTACAAACATCACATTCAATTACAAAAAAATTTAATCATTTTTCCAAACATAAAGGTGTGTTTGGTTTGTTTTTGTAGTGTAGTTTTTGAGATAAAAAGTACGAAAATTTATTTGATTTGCCTTTTTTCAGAAATAGTTTTGGAAAATTATTTTGGGAGAGAGAGTTTTAAAAAAAGTGATTGATTTGATGTGTATGAGGAGAGAGTGATTTTGGAAAGTAGGTAACTAAACAAAATTTTGAGATTTTTTTGAAAAAATTTGTTTGGTTTGATTACTCTTGAAAATTTGTTTGTAGAGAATTTTTATGAAAAATAAACCAAACGAGGCCAAAAATTTTAACCTACTAAAATAGTCAAAAATTAAAATAGTCTACTAAAATAACAACTTCCCAAACCCACACAATATGCAAATAAATTTTTTGTACGAAAAATATAATCCAGATTGACATTGTCAAACCTTTGACTTCCAGTTTGACATAGAAGCCCGAAGAGCAGATGCAAAAGCATTCGTGCTCAAGGGCAAGTTTTCTGGATCAATAATGGCCCCGTCATATTCATCATCCCAGGCATCAAGGTGTTCAACTGTCAAGCCAGGCGATGCTATATTTGGTGATACAACTTGAAGTCCGCCTTTCTTAGGCATGTAGTTGCCACCAAGAAAAGGCGCCATGAGTTTAAAGCGAGGCGATTCGGAGGAAAGTGGCTTCCATGAGATCATATTCATACCTACATAACATAATTCAAAATGTTCTGAGGTCATTTCATTCTTGTATAACATATAGTTAATGTAGGCAATTGATGACTTACTCTTTGACAATGCTTCAGAACCATGCTTTTTTGTCCATGTAATTCTAGGTGCTTCTAGAGAGTATTTGCAATAGAAACCTGACCATTGCAAGACCTCCATATCTTCTGCTAATGTTGCTGGTTTGTGACAAATTTTAAGAAAATTAAGCAATAGCTTCCATTGTTATACATGTAAGTACATATATATAGTCGCCGCGAAACAATGCATATGGGTTTGGAAGAGAGAAGAAAAAGGTGAAGATGAGAGGGAATAGCATCTTGTAGGACATGCAAGTAGTAGGAAACTCATGAAAGAGACGGCAAATTCAGTTGGCATGTGTTAGGTTTTTGTAATTGGTAACTTTGTTTGACAAAACTTATTTTCAGTTGTATTTTTAGTCGTTCTTTTATTTCAGTGACGTTATGAGTATTTAGATGCGAATCCAACCCGAATTGTCTTATACAAAGTAGAGGAGTTTGTGATGTTAATCATATCATGTTTGCCACTTCAATGTTTGTTCGCTCAATCCGAAACAAAAAGCAAAAATGCATTCAAAGTTGTTTGTTCGCTCGAACGAAGAATCTTTGGTTCCAGAAGTTTTCACTGACTGTAAAAATACTAAAAAGATGCATTTCTCGCTTGAGCGACACTTTGGTGGCTGAAGCGAAGGCACTTAAGGAATACACGCCGATTTGTCTCTTCCCTCGAGCAATAGATCCTTCGCTCGAGCGACCATCACGGGCCTGTTTGCTATAAAGCTACGTTTTAGTTTGAATTTAGGGTTTTGGCTTCCAGATCTTCTTGTTGGGTATTAGGGTTTTCTTCTGGAGTTTCTTTACTTGTTTCCTTTGATATCTGTGAGAGTTTAATCATGAATTGAGTGGATTATATCAACGGGTTTGTTTAGTTTGGTTTATTTACAAAAGAGAGAGTTGTTCTTTGGTGGATTCCGTGGAACTTGAGCCTGAAATTTTGGCGGATTCCGAAGTGGCTCGTTGTCGTGGATTCGATATCAGTGTTGTGGATTTAACGTTGGACAAGACAATTCTGAGGTGAAGACAATGGTGGAAGAGACACATTGGGATTGGTTCAATTTGAACATAGATTTGCTAGGTAATTGAGAGTACACTTATGTAATTCTTTTGTCTTTTTAGTGAATTATTTTGTGGTTTTGACTCATGATTTTTTTCTCACAATTGGAAGTGCTCTAATTGTGAATTTTTCAATTTAAAATCGTTGTGTTGATTTGTCTTTTATTATTTAATTAAGATTGCTATTTACTAATTAAAATTGATAAATAATCACAAATCAATATTTTAAGTTTTTTAAGATTTTTCACTTGGAAATGCATGATATGGGGGAGGCAATGTTGGGTTGGGTCACTCACTCCCTTGCTCAAATATCCAACACAGATTGACTAACTTTGGATAATGTGGACGCTAATCACTCAACCGCATTAATTTTGTGGTAAGTTAACAAGGGTATACTGCATAATAACAATTAAGGTAATTTCTCAAGACTAGCCTAACCCGGGATTAATTAGGCCTATACTTTATTCCCAAAATTGTTCAAAAACTAATAAAAAACATCCCAAGCCAATTCACATTGCCTAAATATCATTTAATATAAATACTTTTTCATATTTTAAAATAAAAAACTATAATTAATTTAATTATTTAGGTGCCTCTTTAACCTATTCATAGCCAATAGTTCAAATTTTATAATTAATTCTTTACCTAACTAGTTATATATGATTTACGCTTATAAAAAGATAAGGAGCAAATTACACTAATGATCCTATAGTTTAGGACTTATGTCATTTTAGTTCCTGACTTTTCAATTGTAACACATTTAATCTTAAATTTTGAATCTTGTTCCAAATAAGAACAATCGACAATACTATGTTTAATTTTAAGAACAAAATTGTCAATTTGATAAAATATAAACTAATTTGACAAAAATAAATGTCAAAAAAATATTTTTAAATTTTAAAAACTGGTTTATATTTTTTTAAAAGTCAAATATGACAACTTTGATATCATTATTAAACCAATCCATTAAATCAAAAGATCCAAAACTAAAAATATTTCATATATTAAATATATCGATTACCCATTAAAATCCTAAGACCATCTCCAATAGTTGCTAAAACCTTTCATCAAATTTGAATTTGATGAAAAATGAGTTCTTTTCCTACTCCAGCGATTGCATGAAATAGATATAAAATTGAGAATTTTACTTTTCTTTCATCAAATTGAGGACAAATGTGTCTTTCATCAAATCACTGTTCATTGCCGTTGGCGGATGTCCTCCTGGATGATCACCTCAAGGCAAAAATTTATGAAAAAATTACACTAGCTGGTCCACCGCTTGGTCGACCACATTAAGTCAAAAAAAAAAATTTACGCTGGCCGGTTTACCTGCCAGACATTCGCCCGGTAGACCAATGCTCTGATGAAGCTCCAATATCCTTCGTTGGAGCACTTGATATCAAAGTAAGCTTTTATTCAAGTTTTTTCACAAATTTGATGAAAAAATTGATGCATCATTGGAGATGCTCTAATAACTACCCATTACATAATTATCGTTTAAACACATAATAAAAATTAATTTGGTAAAATAAATAAATAAATAGATGTCTAAAAAATTTATCAATTTTACATAATTTTATCTTTGGTAGGAAGAAATAATTTTTAAAAATTCAAAAATATTTTTTTGACATTTATTTTTGTCAAATTAGTTTATATTTTATCAATTTGACGATTTTTCTTGTGAAATTAAACAATGATATTTTTAATTGTACTTATTCCGAATTAGATTTAAAATTTAAGGCCAAATGTGTCACAATTAAAAAGTTAAGAATTAAAGTGACACGGGTCTCAAACTATAGGGACTATTAGTATAATTCGTCCAAATATAAATTTAAATAATGTAAGACATAAATATAAATATGTATATTTATAAATATATATAGAGCTGAACAAGGAATCCATGAAATCGTAATCCGATCCAGTCCAGTCCAATGCAGTAGGTTTGGATTGATTTTTTGAATCCGTGATTCGGTTCCGGATTGAAAAATTAAAAATCCGTAATTTACAGATTGGTTCCGGATTGAATCCCACGGTTCTGGATTGGAACCAATCCAGACTGTATACAAATAGTCTATATTTTTATTATACACCCTCCTGCATAGTAACTTCTTTGATTTCATATAAAATTTAAATCCAAACCTAAACTTACATAGTATCTTCTTTTATTACTTTTGCTTGCTAGTTTTTATTGTTAATTTATAATGGTTTAAATACTTATGGTGGAACTAGTTTTCTTATGGTTGTTTAAATTCTAGAATAGTTTATCACTATTATGAAAAGACATGTTACTATTGTGAAACTAATATGGTGCTATATTTATATTTTTATGAAATTAAAGTGTTATATATATATTTTTATTATTTAATTATATAAATCCGTGGTTTTAAACCGATCCAATCCGTGTTTAAATAGATTGGTTCAGATTGATTCTACGATTTAAACGGATTGGATTGGTTCTAATTTTTCAAAATTCGTAGATAACGGATTGGTCTCGATTTTACTTCAATCCGGTCTAATCCGGACCATACTCACCCCTAAATATATAATTATATACTTTATGGATATAAAAAAAAATATAAAGTTAAATCTGACCCATATTATAATTGGTCCTTAAAAAAATTACCAAACCCGGTCTTATAGGCCTAAACTATAATTGCAAGCCCTATAAATCATGGGTGGTGGGCCGTCAAATCCATTTCTAACCGTACTTATAACCTAATTATATGTAATTGAGGCATACGTTTATTTTTGTATCTCATTTAATAACCGGAAGCACAATAGTGACTGTGATATTTTCATTTAAAGTGTATTATGATCTTATTTTTATGATTTAAACCGTTTATATTGTAGGGTTTGTTGCGTACTTCATGCCTACCAAAAATCATATTAATCGGATATCAATAACTATATGATCGAATTGCATATTGTTTATGCTATTTCTAAAAAGAAAAACTTATTATTTATTTTTTGGTTATCGATCATATAGTTGTTGATATCCGATTAATATGATTTTTGGTAGGCATGAAGTACTCAACAAACCCTACAAAATAAACGGTTTGAATCATAAAAATAAGATCATAATACACTTCAAACGGAAGCACCACAGTCAGTGACCCCTTTTCCTTTATAACCCCCCTCTTTTTTTCTTTTTCTTTTTCTTTTTTTCTGATCATAATCAAACTGCAACGACGGTAAATATAATCTTAATTTTAAGATGATCACGTAAATATTATGATATTGTGTATGCATGTAATTTATTATCTAACTGATCTTGATTAGATATTTCTGCAGTTGCTAACACTTCTGACATTTTCTATCAAACAAATTCCAAAAACCAAAACAATTGTTCTGATAGCAGCAAGTGCAAACTTCCACTAGTACTGTGCTTATCCATATTCCCTGCATATATTAAGAGATGAGAATATTCTCTGCATTTCAGAATTTGATTGACATATTGGATGCTCTACTTGCTACGTTCTGCTATCAAACCCATACAACTGTTTTATATATATGTTGACGAATATTTAGGGTTGGTTTGGTTATGTTTTTGTTTTTGTTTTTTTGAAAAACACTTAAAATTTGTTCGATGATTTGAAAACTATTTTGGGTAAAATTTTCCCAAACAATCCACTTTTTTCGCACAAAAAATGAAAATGATGGGCATATTTAGACATTCTATAGTTTTTGTTTCTGAAAAACATGGAAAATGAAAATGGAGAAAACAAAAACACAACCAGACATACCTTTAACATTTTTGGACACAGTCTTGTTTAGTTTTGTTATTTGTTTAGAAATAAAAACAGTGAAAAGATCAAAATAACCCATCATTTTATTTTAAAATTCATAAAACAATTTAGAATGTTTACTAATTTTTTTTTTATTTTATTTTTATAGAAATTTTTACCCAAATAGTTTTACAAACAAGCTTTTCCTGTTAATTTAAATTTTTTTTTTTTTAAAAAAACAGTAAACGATACCAAATGCAGTCTAATATTCCTTCACAATCCCTTTATTAACAATCTTAAAAATTACCAATTCACCTCTTCTCAACCATTAGTTTCTCCGCACACGGAACTTTTTTTTTTTCTTGGTTTATTCTTTTTAGGTTGGATTATTCCAAAATTCTCCAGCAATTGTTCTCTTTTATCTTCACATTGACGATTCAGACCCTACTATATAGCATAATTCGTGTATGTTGCTACACCACTAGTATATATAATTTTCTTTTTTTAACAAATACTACAATATATATGTATTATGTAATGACATTTCTCACCCTACTGTTGATAACATAATTAGTAATTACAATAATTTATAATTTTTACTTTAGGAGGTATCTATAGGTCCGACTTTGAGAGAAGGCGGGAGAGGCGGTTGCCACCTCAAAACCCCCAAATTCTGTCTAAAAATTAAGGCACCCAAATAATTTCAGTTCAATAATTATTCCATCATAATATTTATTCTCACGTTTAGGTCATTAAAAAATGATGTAAAAAAATATTACAGATGGAATTATCATTGACTATTGTGAGAGAATAATCATTGTATAAAGAGCTTAAGAAATGAGCATTCAATTTTATTTTAGTGATTTTATTTTAGTGAATCAAACGCTACATTTTAATATTAGTAGTGTAAAAATAAAATTTTACAGAAAAATTGAATTGAAGTAGTGAATGATTTAAAAGTAATTAATTGTATTGTTTATAGAATTGTTGACTCCAGTTACAATTATCTTGGACAAATATATATATATATATATATTTTAATTGAATTTGATCAAATTTTATATTCAATTAGGTATGTCCCATTTTTTTTTTTAATACATTAATAATGTTACATTGAAGATGTTCAAAACTTACCTCAATAATTATGATTTTCGTCTCTCAATAACTATAATTTACGTCAACTATAAATAAATATCATATAAAATTACTTAGGAAATACAATTTCATAATTATTGTGAAAAAAGAAATTATAATTGATTAACTCACACTAATATAATATTTTAAAATTAAATTTATTATCTAATATGTTAATTGATTTTCGTGCATAACATTGGTAAGAAACTAGTAATTTTAATGTTTATATATGGAAGCAAATTTTATTAGGTACAAAAAAAAATGAGCGTATTTACTATTTTACCCATAATTTTTGAAATATATATATGTGTGTGTGAAGGCCTTATTTTTTAGTCTATTTTGTGCCCCCTAAAAATCAAGACCAACCTCGAGTATTACTATAAATTTGCCAATTCATAAACTAATGAAACATTTATTACAATACACTTTTTTTTGGGATTGTGCCGGATAAACTTTCCCTCAAGTTTTATCATACCATGACCACTTCATTTTAGTGTTCTCTAGCCTAAGCAAAAGCCTGAATAAGATCATGAACCATAAGCCCAGACTTGATGCAAAATAAAATAGAAGTGCTGGTTGTGAAATTGGACATTGTTGGGGTTATGGATTGTATATCTCATTGGGGTCGTGGAGCTCGAATAGTATTGTATATCTCATTACAGTAATGAGTACTAGAGGTATTATAGTAATCTATCGATATATACTTGGCATACATTATTGTGTGAGTGATTTTCCGATCACACTGCCAACTTAGTATTCAGTTGGAGAGTACTGGCAGAATAGATGACACCTGGCTGACCTGCAACAGAAAGGGAGGATTTCGGCGGTGGTTCGTCCACTCGGGGGCACTCCGACGATCAAGTCAGTATATTTCTCAAAGATAATCAATAGTGCTAAACTCATTGTTCAAAATATAAATTGCGTACCTTAGGCCCATCGGGGGTGCCTTTCTTTTATAGTTACCTCAGTCCTGGTCCCCATAGCAGCCTAGCTTCAGTGGACTTCTACTCTGTGCTTATCCAGGACTCTCCTATAGATAGAGATAAAACTCCCTAAGAGTGTTATCCTTATCCACGCTGAAGTCCTTTCTCATTCTAGGACTCTTGTCCCTTATCCGCTTATCTCGGATTTCGATATCTTCAGAGGTAACCTCGGCCTAATCGAGATCACCTCGGCGTCATAACCTGGACACGTGGCACCTCCGCTGACACATCGGCGTCACCTTGGCCACGTGTTGGGACTCAGAAAATATATCCCCACAACTGCCCCCTAGGTTCTATTACCTCGGCATTCTGAGGTGATGAAACCTATACCAGAAATACATCGGTTTAAAGCCTCTCAGCCGAGATCGTCATTCAGGCCGACATGCCTTTTATAGAACAAGAATTTCTAAGTGCTCTTTCATGCGTATGAGCTGTCGTGCATAATAATTCGACTGTTTTAGCCATGTGTCCGTCTCTTACTAGACCGTACTAGATACGCGCCTGTAAATCGAATCATTTTTGCGTACGCCGTCTGACGCACACGTTCTTCTAGGCACATTAATAACCTCTTTGTCACCGTTTCTGTGTTTTAACAAAAATCAATTCCCTCTCTCTTCGTCTCTTCACTTTTTACTTCTGAAGCTTTTTTCTCTTTCTAACTTTTCCCTTCAAGATCCTCCATTGCTCAAGCTTCCAAAGCTCTACAACTCGCTCCGTCCATTTCCTCCGACGAGGTTCTTGCCAATCTGTCCTGCTGCCGCCGTTCTTCTGACTTTGACGATCTCAACATCGGCTTCTTTTCTCTAGTAAGTCACCATTCCTCCTAGTTTTAGTTCTTGTTATGCTCCAATAAATTTTTGTTTTATCATTAGTCGCCATTGCTGTTTTACTCAAATATTTGATTCATGAATCATGCCTCTGAGTGTATTAATTTCACGATTTTGCTCTTTTCCCATGTCTTGAATACTCGCACTGCTCACAACTTTTCTGCTTTCGCCGTTGTTCTGGGCCTTGTACCCTTTCACATACTTTGTCACACAGTGTTCTTGGTAGTTCACCCTTGTTCTTAATTCTGAAACACGTTCTTGTTTTTTTGTTTTCCAGATTCATGCCTTCAATCTTCATTTCCATAGATCTAGGGTTAGGATTTGTTTGTAGAACCCACGATTTTTTAGGAAAAACTGAAACAATTTCCACAAATTCTTTACCCAGCAAATTTTTAGGTTTTTGCTGAGGTCCATAAAACCCTTTAGAAACACACCCTTCTGAAATCCAACCCCTTCAGCTAAGTCGATATCATGGGTATGTGGAAACATAGAGTAGACACCCCGAGCAAATTAGAGGTTGGCTGGGGAGAAAGACTCTGTCATGCCCACAGCTGATTCCATGCCCCTTCCTGTTGTAGCTCTCATCGAGTGCGGACTTCGGCTCCCACTCAATATCCTTTTTCGTGAGATCATTCACTACTATAAGTTGAACCCAATACAGCTTGCCATCAATTCCTATCGAGTTATCAACGGTATAATTGCCTTAGCTAAACATGAAAATGCTAGGATTACCTTAGCCGATATCCAATACTACTACACCATGTGTGGCCTCAAAAAAGACACAGACTATATTTACTACCTTAAGCCGAGGTCCGCAGAGTACAAAATCGTAGTCGACCTCCCAGACTCCAACAAGGGAGCTGGGGAAGACTATTTCATTATCTCGGGGAACTGGGAGTTTGCTCCAGATGAGGACCTCCATCTTTATCCTCTTCCTCGAACAGTCTTTGTAGAGGGCAATGGTAAGAGCCCTGCGTTCATATTTACTTGTTTTCAAAGTCTTCAATACTTTATCTGTTTCTAATGTCTACTTTTCTTGCAGCTCTTCCTCAGCCACCAAAGGGCTTCCGTCAGTCTTTCTTTCCCAACAAAGACTTGAGGAAACTTTTGGATCTGCCAGTTCTCAAACGGAAGGCACCTCTTCTACTCAATTTCATTCCTACATACAAGTCAGCTCTTCCCGACGTCCCTAAGAAAAAGAAGAAAAGCCTTTCTTCGCCTTTCGCTACAACTCCTCAGTCTGCCTCCTCATCTCGGCCAGATCAAAGATCAATCTCTGATCCAGTCGAGGAGCCGTCAACCTCAGCTCCTTATCTGATCCCAATATCCCAGCGCCAACGTCGGCGACGAACTGTTTTTGCTACTGAAATGGGCCGCCAAAAAGCAGTTGCTAAGGATCTCTTAGCCAGTATCCCTGATTTAGTTGATGCCCAATCAGCGCCAACCCAGCCAAAGCCGAAGACAAAAAGGATTAAGAAGGCTCAGCCAAAGGCAAAGGTGACTTAGGTTGATACTGAGGACACTTTGCCGATCTCCAAACTGGTTGAGAGTGATAAGTCCCACTCTGCCACGGAGAAGAGGCCTTCCGAGGCCCAACCATCCGAGTCTATCTGATCAAAGAGGCCGAGGTCATCCGCTACAACCACCTCGGGGTATTCAAAGCGTAATGCCCCCTGGGCCCTCCAAATCACATTGGAAGATAAACCAGTTATGGCTAGCGACAGTGTCGACGACATTAATGTCGTCGTCGCCCTTAGTACCGCTCTGCTCCTTCCTGGCGATCTCAACCAAAACACCGAGATGAGCGAATATGAGAACTATGCTCTGATGCTCCGGCACTCTGTTCAGGTAAGTCTCTTTATTGGAAAATTTTTCTTTCTTTCTCTTCATTACATACTTACAATATTTTTTAATAACTTCTGTTTACTTTCAGGCCATCCAGCATGCTCATTCTTTCTCAGTACAATCTTTCCAGAACCGGGAGAAGCTGGCCGAGAAGAAAAGGGAGGTCTCCAGTCTACAAAAGACTAACAAAAATCTGCAGTCAAAGATAAAGACTTTGGAGGATCAGGCCGAGGCTGCCATCAAAGCCCAAAACGACGCCGAAAAAAAGGCGGACTCTGCTGAGGCCATCAAGAAGGTGCTTGAGGCTGAAAAGAAGGATGCCGAGGAGAAAACGGCCCAGGCCCAAAAAGAATTGCAAGACGCTCTGGCCACAAAAGAGGCCGAAGTCAAGGCAGTCGATGAGAAGGGCTACAACGAAGGGGTGGCCGATGTCACGGCGGACTATGAAAAGCAAGTGAAGCAGGTATGCAACAAGGGTTTCACCCTTGGTTGGATGTCTCTTCTTAAAAAGTTTGAAGTCCTCGAGGACTCGCCCCTGAGGAACGCCGACGCCATTCCTCTTCCATTCCCTCCAACTCCAACTCAATCCGATGACGACTCTGAATCTGAGGAGGAGGTTTTGGTGAGGAAGTCAAAAGAGGCTGTTGGGACCAAGTCCCCTTCTCTAAATGATCAAGTCCTGGACTTGACTCAAGATGAGGAGGGTGAGGAAGCCCCCAAGGATGCTACTCCCGAGAAGGCGTCATCGGACGTGCCCCTTGCCGACAAGAGCCTCGATCTAACCATTCAAGAAATTAACGCCGAGCTTACAGTTGAGAAGGTGGCCGAGGAGTCTTCTCAGCAGTCCTCCGAAGTCCAAACTCAGCCTTCTAATGATGTTTGAAGACTCTTAATTTTATGTTTTTCTCCTTTGTTTTTGGGACAATGTAAACTCTTCATATGGCCGATGCGCCTTCTTATGAATACAACTTTTTTTCTTGGATGCTTGCATGACTGTCTTTCCTTTATTGCTCTTGTATGATTCCATACTTGGAATATTTTGCAAATCTTTAATATATAATTCAATCTTGTAAAACCTTCTCAGGGTGACATAACTCGGTTATACAAACTGACGATTTACCTCAGCAAGTACCCAAGTACCTTTCTTGGCATGATCTTGGTTTTAACTTGTAAATTTTGCATAAAATTTCAACAAGTGTTTATCCTTAGTCTAACTTTGACTTGTAAACTTGTTAAGTTTCAACAAGTATTAAGCATAATCTCGGTTTAACTTTATCTTGTAAACTTTTTAAGTTTCAACAAGTGTTTAATATCATTTCGGTTTAACTTCAACTTGTAGACTTTTTTCAAGTTTCAACAAGTGTTTAACATCATTTCGGTTTAACTTCAACTTGTAAACTTTTCTCAAGTTTCAACAAGTGTTAAACATCATCTCGATTTAACTTGAACTTGTAAACTTTTCTCAAGTTTCAACAAGTGTTAAACATTATTTCGGTTTAACTTCAACTTGTAAACTTTTCTCAAGTTTCAACAAGTGTTAAATATCATTTCGGTTTAACTTGAACTTGTAAACTTTTCTCAAGTTTCAACAAGTGTTAAACATCATTTCGGTTTAACTTCAACTTGTAAACTTTTCTCAAGTTTCAACAAGTGTTAAACATCATTTTTCTTCTCTCTGCCCCCTAATGTGAACCTAAGTTCCACTTGGGTTCTCATTATACATGTATTCCAGAAACAATGTTGTGTATCTTTATCAATCATAAGTGTATAAACGAATAAATCAAGCTAAAACTTTATTTATTTATTTCGGAAAATGACAAAAGAGCAAAACTTTATTTATTTACTTTGGCAAACACCTCAATATTTGCTCTTAAAAAAAGCTTCCAACTCTTTTTCCTCTTCTTCGGCTAAGCCCGAGCAGAGAAGAAAGAAGCGTTCTTTATCCTCTTCCTGGATGAGGATTTTCTTCAGTGTTTCTTCATTCTTCTCGATTGGTTCCTTGCCGACATCCTCTAAGACTTCCACATCCTCGCATTCGATCTCTGCCTTCTCTGGTTTCTCGAATGCTACAAGTGGATTTCATTGCTGCCATGGAGCAATTCTTTGCTTGCAGCTGATCTCCTCTGACCTCTTCAATCCCATGCTCTGTTGGGAACCGCAATAGTTGATGCAATGTTGAGGGAACTGCCCCCATTGCATGCAACCATGGCCTTCCCAAAATGATGTTGTAAGGGGGGGTGTGTCAATTACGGTGAACTCTGTTGTTATCTTCCTGGTGCCTGCCTGCACTTCCAAGCTGGTTATTCCCAGTGGCCATGTCGGCTTTCCATTGAACCCGACCATTGGGCTATTGGATTGCTCCATATCGTCTGGGTGAAAGCCGAGCTCCTTGTAACATCGGACGTACATGATGTCACAAGAGCTGCCTTGGTTAATCAGGATGCGTTTTACTTGGCATTCCCCAACCTGGAGGGATATTACCAAGGCATCATTATGCGGATGCTGCACTATCTCAAGGTCGGCTTCAGAAAAGGACACTATTGGTCCTTGGCACTCCTCTGCCCGATGTCTCTTCTCCCCGACTTGGTAAACATGCTGCAAGTGCTTCACTTTTTGGGTCTCCCCCCTAATTTCATTCTCGTTAACCTTCGAGTGAATTACATTAATTACCCGAGGTCCTCCTGTCTGAGGTTGCTGTGCTGGGGTAGGCGGAGCTGCTAGTGCCTAAGGCAGTCTTGCCTGTTCTTCCCTTGTTCTGGCTTCATCGACAAGGTCTCTCAGATGGCCTTGTCTCACCAGGTCTTCCAAGTGTGTTCTCAAGGCTCTGCAGCCCTGAGTCATATGCCCGTTTTCATTGTGGTAAGCATAATGCCTGCCAAGGTTTCTTCCCATGAATTCTCCTGGTGCCTTTGCTGGTGTTCTGAAATAGGGTTGATTCCGAATTTGATCCAGAACTTTGTGAATTGGGATTCGGAACACAGTTGTCACTGCCTGTGTAGCCCTCAGTTCTGTCTCTTGCTTGTTTGATCCATTGTTACCTCAGCCTCGCTTCAGCGAGCCGTTTCCCTTTCCTTGCTTTGCCTCATTGGTCCCTGATGTATCTTCTTCGGCTCTGGCATACTTCTCGATTCTCACCATGAGCTCTTCCATACTTTTTGGTAATGTCTTTGCCAAAGATTTTCGGAGTGGACAGTTGTCTTTCAGGGTGTTCTTGAAAGATTCGACCGCCACCTCTTGATTACACTCTGGTATTCGGTTGAACACCTCATAGTACCTTTTTGCATAGGCCCTAAGGCCTTCATCCTTACTGATCTTCAGAGCCATCAATGTGTCCACCCCTAATGGTTGCAGCTTGTTTGTCACGAACCTGGCCACAAACATCTCGGCCAGGCCTTCTCAGGTCTTCACACTTCCCTTCGGTAGTTTGTGAAACCAATCTGATGCAATCTCCCCGAAGGATGAGGGGAACACTTTGCAGAGCAATTGCTCGTTCCCACTATATAATGCCATTGAGTTCAAGTATAATCCAACGTGGAAGTTGGGGTCTGACTTACCATCGTATTTTTGGAACCTCGACATACTGAATCTCTTCAGCCCCTTAAATTTGTCCAATTCTACCGAGAAGGGTGTTCTCGGCTTAACAGGTGAAGTTACTTCGGCATCGGCATTATGTTGTTTCCTCTTGAGGTAATCTCTCAGGTCTTCCTTGCTCCGCCCAGGAGCTCAGCTATCTCCCGACTTCAGTCTTTTCGGCATATTACTCTCAACTTCGTTGTGGGCCCTCTTCGACCTTTCTCCATTAGCTGTGTTGAAGCATAGTGCCTGCCCCTGAACATGCCGATGTTCTTTGGGGTTTGCCTCTTTTGTGTGATGCGTCATCCGTGATTCTTCTCTCCTCGACTCTTCTCGCCCGACCTCCTTGGAAGGCCGGTGAGAGTGTTTTTCGCTTTTGGTGTGCTGAGGGGCTATTGGGATTGGCTTCTGCCCTCCCTTCTGGGCATTGACCGCTGGAATCGGCGTGTCCTGCAGCGGGTATGGTGGTTGCATGACATTGTTTTGCATCATGAAATCGACGACCGATTGTAGGTCTGCCAATTTGTTTGCCATCTCTTTTACCTCTTCGTCCCTCCGCAGGTATTTATCCTTCCATACCTGGAGGTCATCCTCATTGTAGTACCCACTTCGATCTGGCTTCTTTGGTACGTTGCCATCCTGGCCGACGTCTTTCTTGCTGTGATTATGGTTACGAGTTTCTGTGTTGTGGTTGTCTCCTTCGACGTCAAGGTCAATAGGTCTGCCACCCCCAGCAGGGGTGTCGTCCCCAATCTTTTCCTTCTGTCTGTCACTGGCCATCTATTCTCCTTTCTTTCCCACAGACGGTGCCAAATTGTGTGAGTGATTTTTCGATCACACTGCCAACTTAGTATTCAACTGGAGAGTACTGGCAGAGTAGATGATACCTGGCTGACCTGCAATAGAAAGAGAAGATTTCGGCGGTGGTTTGTCCACCCGGGGGCACTCCGATGATCAAGTCAGCATATCTCTAAAAAATAATCAATAGTGCTAAACTCACTGTTCAGAATATAAATTAGGTACCTTAGACCCATCGGGGGTGCCTTTCTTTTATAGTTACCTCAGTCCTGGTCCCCATAGAAGCCTAGCTTTAGTGGACTTTTGCTCTGTGCTTTTCCAGGACTCTCCTATAGATAGAGATAAAACTCCCTAAGAGTGTTATCTTTATCCACGCTGAAGTCCTTCCTCATTCTAGGACTCTTGTTCCTTATCCGCTTATCTCGGATTCCGATATCTTCGGAGGTAACCTCGGCCTAATCGAGATCACCTTGGCGTCATAACCTGAACACGTGATACCTCGACTGACACATCGACATCATCTTAATCACGTGTTGAGACTCATAAAATATATCTCCACAATTATGTTTTCTATTCATCACTGGCCTTTACAATCAACCATTAAGGGTTGTCAGTGTAATATTATTGTTTACACAAACAGTTGCTCTGTATTCTTCTTCTTCTTTTTTTTTTTTTTTTTTAGTGAAACTAACGTGAGCCATAAATGTAGACAATTTTATTGAATTGTCATACTTTTCTTGCTTGTGATTGATTCTTGTTGTTATTGAGATTTATTCTGCAATATGCATTTCAGCGGGGACGGAGGTATAAAGAGGCCAGAAGATTCACATGACCCATTGGGTTTTGGATTTTTTTTATTATAATAAATATAAAGAAAATATTTAAATAAAAAAATTACAAAAATATTATTTAAAGTGAAATGTCAATGACATTTTTTAAATTATAATAACAATAACGGTTATTTTGATTAAAAATGAAGGGATTATTAAGATAAGTCATATCATTATTTATGAAAAAATTTCAATGTAACAATGATGTCTATCATTATTGACATATAAGTATAATTAATCTCACTATAAAGATATCGAATTTATTAGATTGTTAATTATATTTGACAGGTGAAGTTTACTCTCTATGTGTTTATTTATTATTTGTTGATGATGTCACATGTAAATAATGACATGGTATTATCATTATATTAAATTTTTACTCAAATTTTGTATGAAAACATTACTTTATCATTATATAATTTATTTCAAGACTATATCCATGACTTTTTTGGTATTATCAATAATACACTAGTTACAAATAACATTATTTTTTGATATTTCTCAAAGCCAATCATAAAAATTTATATAAAATATTTTTATAAAGAATTTTAATATTATAATTATTAAGTATCTCATCTAATTTAATTTTCTAACTCTATCTCTCCATTTCAGGCTAACCATGAATTTGCGATCAGTATGATCTCTTGGAAATAGTCACTAGAAATGGAGTAATTATATAGTCTTCCTATAACATTACCTTGGCGATACAAGCAGCAAAGGCTATGAACTTACGTGGCCTCCAAAAATAGGCATAATTTATGAAAATCACGAAACACTAAAATGATAATTTCTATTAAAAATGATAGTGAAACTGGGCATATCTTATGTTAGGAAAATCACGAAACACTAAATCTTGTTTAGGAATGGATTATTTTAGTAATTGTTTTAATTTTTTGACTAAAATATAAGGTAAAAAAATTATTCCCTTTGCTTGATTCCCATTTTTTAAAAACAGTTTTCAGAAAATTCTACACTCTTATTTTTCGTGTTTTTTTTGTTTTTACTGAATTTTTTAAATATTTTATTCAAATTTTTTATTTTTTAAACATACCTAACATAAATACACCTAAAAAGTAAAAAAATTGTAAAAAAAATCTTTTAAAAATTCACTAAATACCAAAAATATAAAAAATACAAGAATTTAGTATATTTTTTGTATTTTTATGTATTTCTTAATTTTTTAAAATATTTTTTCATAATTTTTTTACTTTTTAGACACATCTAAGCAAGGTGAATCTAAAAAAGTAAAAAAAATGTTTAAAATTTTAAAAATATTCACTAAAAACAAAAAAACACGAAAATCAAAAAACTCAATTTTTAAAAAATTTAATTCAGAAAACTCAAACCAAACACAGTGAAATATATTTGAAATAATTTTTTAGTTTTTTTCATAAAAAAATATTTAAAAAGTAGAGAGAATTTTTTTTTTAATTTTTTTATATAATTTGTTGACGTTTTGACTTTTTAAATTATTTTTTAATTTTGAAAAAAAAAAAAAGTGATACTCGCAAATAAGACTGCCAAAACATGGTGTAAATAAGAAACACCAACCAAGAGTAAGAGAACCGAGCTAGCTTGCCAAGTTAGCTTTCAACCTTCAATGCAACTTTCATTGGAAAATAGAATGTCCATTATTACCAAGAGTCGTCCCTTTTATTTTAGAGTGATGCAATATGTACTAATTAGTATATTATTGTATTAATACTAATTATAATATTATTATTAACTCTACTCATTATACAAATTACAAATATTAAAAACATCATAAATTATGACACATCATCAATTGATACATTAGTTAGTACATTAATTTTTACATATAGTATTAGTCTTTATTTTATTAGAATTAGCATAATATTCATGCTATACACAATTTTCAATAAATAATTTTAAAATTAAAATTAAATAGTAAAATAATAAAATTAATTAAATTTTAACTATTTTTATCACAATATCGCTCATGATTTTTTATCCCTACCATTAGGGGTAGGCAACGGATATACCGATCCGCCAAAACCGACCGAACCGAACCAATCCGCCGCATTTTGGACGGATGCGTGATGACGAGCGGACGGTTGCGGATTGATTTTCTTCAATCCGCCAATTTGGCGGACGGATGGCGGATTTGAGGTTCCTTTGGCCGCAACCGAACCGCCAAACCACGAGTACCCTTAGTAATTTATAAGATTTTGTGTTTTCAATTTGTTTAAATATTTTGTTTGTGTTTTCAATTGAAAAAGAGTTCAGATATTCTATTGAAAAAAAGTTTTCAACTTGAATATATTTTTTGAATTGAAAAAAATAAACGTATTATTTATCTATATTTTTTTGTTTTTAAATCTAACTCTGAAAGTAATAAATAAAAAATATGAAATATGCTGGTTGGTTTTAGTTTTCAAAACATATATAAATGTAACAATACAGAGAGATACAATCTCAACTATTGCTCTGTTCATGGTTTTTGTGGTTTGAATTGTTTTTATATTTGAAGAACCACAGATTGTAATACTTTATGTGGATGAGGTATGCTGTGATTGTAATATGTAGATGAGGCATATTGTGATATTCTAAAGTTTCAAACTTTCTTTCTTTGGATGAGGCATGCAGTAATTGTAATACTTTTTTAAGTCATTGACTGTAATACTTTTTTTTTTTTTTTTGTTGAGGAAGTGCAGTAGTTGAACTATGTTAAAAATTTATAAAATTTCAAACCGCTAAACCGATTCGCATCCATCCACCAAACCGCCAATCCGCTCAATCTGCATCCGCCGGATTGGCGGACGGATGCGGATTGATTTTCTCCAATCCGCCAATCTAGCGGACGGATGGCGGATTGGAGATTTCGTGGCCGCAACTGACCCGCGCCCACCCCTACCTACCATTAATACTAAGTTTTAAGTTTTAAATAACAATGACATGAATCATAATGTAATTAGTAAAAATTAAACAAAAATTATGACAAATTATAAAATTACACTTTTTAATTTTTATTTTTAAGAACAAAAACTACACCTACGATAAAATATAAATACATTATTATTTTCTAAGGGTTTCATAATTTTAATTTGCCATATATTAGATGATATTGTAAACTATGTGAAACTCCATAATAATAATTATTATTTTTTACTAATTACAATTTTCTAGTATGCTATAAAATAATAATAATAATAATAATAATAATTTTTTTGTGAAACTCAATCTAACAAAACAATTTTAAATAAAAAGTTGAATAAGAAAATAAAAATGACAAACAATGAATTACTAGTAACCCTTATCCTCTTATATTTCCTGAAATCAGCATTTACTTACCAATTACAACTTTTAAATTTTCACACAATCGATAGTTTTGGCATCTCATATTGTGTCATTTTCTTATTCTTCTATCTTACTCATCTTTGCTTAATGGATTTCATAGTATGAAAGTAATTTTTTTAAATTGTTTTATAAATAATAAGACTCATACTATGCACGGGTTTAAATAAATAATTAAAAAATAATTTTGAAATTAAATAATAACATAAAATTTATTTATAATAAATAAATAAACTATGGTAGAATGTATTTTTAAAAAAGTGCAATAAAATTACAAAAACTATTTTTACAATGAAATATAAATGCATTTTGTCTTGTAAGTTTTACAATATATTATTATTTTTGTCCAGGAAATAAAAATTACTAGGGGAGGATTATATTGAAAAGATATAGAATTTTTTCTTTTTATCTTTCCTTTTGAAAACTATAAATTATGAAATTATTCAGTGTGTTTTATTTTAGTTTTCTAAATTCAGTTTTTTGAAAATTGAGTTTTTTTATTTTATTTTTAGTGAATATTTTTTAACTTTTAAGCAACTTTTTACTTTTTTAGATGCACCTTACCTGGACGTATTTAAATAGTATACTATTTGTGAAAAATATATCAAAAAATTAATAAATGCACAAAAATATAAAAAATGTCCTGAATTTTTGTATTTTTTCGTATGTTTTGGTATTTAGTGTATTTTTTTTTTTACAAATATTATACAATTGTATTTATGTTAAGTGTCTAATACTTAAAAAAAAATTGCTTAAAATATTAAAAAAATTCATTGAAAGCATTAAAATACGGAAAATAAAAAAGTATAATTTTTTGAAAACTGTTTTCTGAAAAGCAGAACCAAACAAGCTGATGAATTTTTTGAAAACTATTACTTTAATAGATTATCCAATACTACTTTTTAAATTTATTTTTTAATTCAATAAATTCACAAATTTATTATGAGGTTTTTGTCACGACCCAATTCCAAGGGCTTAGGGTTGGAATCGCAACTTATTAACCTTTTCTATTTGTACTGCGCAAGCGGAAATAAAAGTAATTAAACAGGAAATTACTCCATTTTACTATTTTAATAAGAGAAAATACATTTATAGAGCTTTTATTATTTTATTATTCAGTGACCGGCCCCGAGTAGAACAAAAATGATATAAAAAGAAAAGAAAAAAAAAAGAAAGACAAAATTGTGGTTTAACATCAATCCACGTGCGGGTACCATTCCGTGAGGTTATGGGCTTCCCCTACATCTCGTCACTTAAAATGTTAACAGCTATAAGCACACAGCAGAGTGAGAAATATTATGCCAAGAGTATAGGGAATACAAAATAACTATGGATAACTAGTTAGGCCAAACATTTACATAACTCAATTTGGTAAATAAATCATTTAAGTGGCAAAACTGAAATACAGAAATTATGTAAATAAATAACCATAACCACAGTACAGAACAAATCAGAATAGAGGTCACAGAAGTGACAATCAGAATAACGGTCAATGGATCCATGAGAAATAGAAGACCATAAAGTGGTCAAACAGAGGCCAATGGTTATTTAAGTTCCCCAAGGCATGGGACTTCCGTGGTGATACTTACAAAATATTATTGTTTATAAAATCATAGTCAAATATTTTTTAAAATTTAAACAAACATATCCATGGGTTTCATTTAAACAAATAGAGTTTAGAAATTAATCCACATAATTAAAATATTTCTAAAACATAACTTGAATTAATATAACCTATAAAATATAACTTGTATAAAATAAATTATGATAAGTCAAAACATATGTAAAATATATTATGGTAACTCAAGGTATAATATAACTCACCTTAATATTGACCCTTAGCCTTACTCTACTATCACAACCTTCCTACTATAAGGCCCCGTTTGTTTTCAGAGATAGAATGGAGGGGATTGATAGTGAGGGGATTAATTGTGAGGGGATTGATAGTGAGGAATTGTTAAATTATTTTTATATAAAATAATAAAACAAATAAAAAATTTAAAAAAATTAAACATTAATATTTTAAAAAAAATTCCCAATATATAAAAAAAAAAAATAATAAAAAACTTTCTAATTCCCTCACTATTTTTCTAATACCATTTCTACCTCCTCACTATGAATCCCCCTTCCAAGGCCTTTACTAATACCAAGGTATTAGTAGTCCCCTCCTCATCTCTCAAAACAAACACTCCATATAGTAGTCCTACCTCACTATCAATCCCAATTCCTTTCCTATAATCCCAAACAAACGGGGCCTAAGTTTCTTACTTTTAGTACTTACGTGTCTCTCTCTTTTTCTTTTTCTTTTTTCTTTCTTTGTTTTCTTTTCACAGGTTGATCCACTCTTCCCTATTTATAGGGAGGTAAAACTTTTATCTGGCCAACACGTGGCCAACCCGAATCATCGCACAGATTTGTTTCATAACTCACCTGGATTTGCTCATTACTAACATAGATTTATAGTTATCTTAATAAATATTTAAGATAATTACACTTTGGCCCAGTTTCCTAGCATAACTATATAAATAAATTAATCCCTAATTAAATTACACCTCATCGTATACTTAATACTAACAGAAAATTAATTATTTATTTTACTACCACACCCACTATTATTATTATTTTTATCAATATTATTATTTATTTAATAATATATTATCCAAATTAGATTCTGTATTTATTATTATTAATTTAATAACATATTATCACATACATTCACAATTATATATAACTATAAGTATCTATGTAGTATTTAATTAAACGTTCAGGGTGTCACAGTTTTGGAGCTCCCACAATGCCCCTCACCAAACCCTTTTTGCTTATTAATATATAAATAGATAGATAGATGCCCAGTATTGCATTTAGTTTACTAAAAAAATTATGAAAAATATATTACAAATAGAATTATTCACTATTATAAATTACTGGACATTTGGTAAGGAGCTGAAGGAATGAACCTTCTTTATTAATTATGCCTAAATCAACAAAAAAAGAAAAAAAAAGCAAATTATTACTATATAAAAAAAAAGAAAAATGTTAAGAGTGGACTTCATTGCCTCTGCAGTGAACGGTCTAGGAGTAAGCCGCTTCCTAATTAAGCATAACCAAGCCTTTTCTTCAACCGGTTTCGTGAGGAACTCCTCTACCACGACAATGTCCTGCTCCTCTTCCGTAAGTGAAAGATGGTTTGTCAACTCATCAATAGTTTTTGTCGTCCATGGTACCTAAGGATGCACTCCACCCAACCCCTACTACGAAGGGAGACAAAACTTGCACCAGATGACAAGATTACACCACCACGGGAGATACTCTAGTGAGCATCGTCGAACAAGTGGTAAGAGAAAATCGGGAACGAATATGTGTTTCATTATCAATTACAAGCTCCGCCTCTCTCTACATCCATTAGTTGGGTCAGAGGCTTTGGGTTAGTAATAGACGTCTGGCCCTCAGCCTTAGTCAAATTTGTAATGGGCCTTGAACCCAACTGCCAGGTTCTTCACATTTTTTGGAGATGATCTAAATAAATATACTTTTTGACTTTTTATAAAAAAATGTGTAGAAAAATAGAGAGGTGATGTGACTCAAATAAATATATTATCTAAATAAGTGTACTTATTTAGTTTATGCCAAATACTAAAAATTGATTGAGAATGAGACTGGTAGGGTAAGTCCAAGCTCTAAGCAACTTAAAATGTTAAAATGAATAACAGAGATAGTGAATCTTAGGTGACAGCGGTATGGTGTGGGCCAAAGATTCATCGACGTTCAAGTTAGAATTAGACTTCAAGAATAAGATTAGAAATTAATTTTGGAAAGTAGAGAATTTTTTATTTTTAATTTTTAATTTTTTTTAAAAAAAATTTAAAAAGGTAGAGAGTTGATATAATCCAAAAAAATGGATCCCGTGTCTAAAAATGATTAAAAAAAAAGAGAAAAATTAAGGGTATGTTTGGTTTAATTTTAAAATTATAATTTGAGTGTGGAGTTATGATTTAAATATGAAATTGTGAGTTGAGTTTTGAAAAGAGAAAATTTATTTAGTTATGAATTTTGAAAAGAGTTTTGAGTCATATTTTGAGTTTTGAATTTTTGAATTTTGAGTTATATTTTGAAATTTTTTAGATTTATTTTTTAAAAATATTTAAAAATGTTTAAGAAAATTTTATTTTTTTATTTTCAATATATAATTGTTATTTAAATATTTTATTTTATTTTGTAAATATTTTAGCGTACATTTGGTTTAGTTTTGGAATTGTGTTTTAGCAAAATAATTTTAAAACTCATAACCAAACATACATTTCAACACTCAATTTAAAACTCTTTTCAAAATTCAATACCAAACTCTTTTCAAAACTCTATTTAAAAAAAATTCAAAAAAATATTTTTTCATTTTGTTTTTTAAAATTATTTTTAGAATCATGATTTAAGTATGGAATCATATTTTGAGTTATGAGTTTTGAAAAGAGAAAATTTGTTTGGTTATAAGTTTTAAAAAGAGTTTTGAGTTGTATTTGAAATTTTTTGAATTTATTTTTTAAAATATTCAAAAAATTTCTTAATTTTAATTTTGTAGGGTAAATATTTTATATTTTAAATATTTATTTATTTTAATATGCATTATATTTCATACATTTAGAGCAATGACTATGAAATTTAACAAAGATAAACCCCATATATTAGTATATTAAATTTGTTAAAGAAAATTAAAATAAAAATAAATGAAATTTCTGAGTAACTAAATAAAAAAATATTTTTTTAACTAATTAACTTCTTCATATTTGTAATTTTTTAAATCAACCAAACAAAAGAAAAAATAATTTAATTTAGGGAGCGCGTAGGATATAGTTAAAAAGTAACTTTTTTGGTTAAATAAAAAAAAAATCAATTTGTCACATGCTAAAAAAAGTTTTAAAAAATAACTCAACTTTTTCTTTCAAACACATTATCAAACAAAATTAGTTTTTATCCCCTTTTAATTTCTAATAAAAAACTGTTTGAAAATCGCTAAAAATAAAAAATAAAAAAAATAGAGAGATAATTGTTGAAAAGTTCTTGTTGGTGAGAGGTCCACCCTTTGTGAAATAGTTTTGTAAAAAGTTATTTTATTTGTTTTGAAGAACATTTTTATTTTAATTTATTTGTTGACTTGTTTTGACTATTTATTCAAATTTATATCTATCTGTTCAAATTATTTTCTATCTGTTCAAATTTTTTAATTATCTATTAAATTTGTTTGTCTATCTGTTAAATATTTTTAGCTATTCATTGGTTTTTTTATCTGTTGAATTTTTATGACCTATTTTTTCTATCCGTTGACAATCACGTCATTTTAAAATTTTTCTCTCTATTCCTTTCTCTATTTTTTTTCCTTCTATCTGTTGAAAAATTCTCTATTGAAAATCTATCATGTTAAAAAGAAAAAGAAAATCTTATTGTTGCAATCATTATCACCAACAACAATAACAGCTCTCTCTCTCTCTCTCTCCACATCTCTTTATGTCTCACTCTATCAATAGGAATGAACGAAACAAAACACACGGAGAGAGAGTCAACATGAGCTTGAGTGTTGTTGGCACTACTCAGGCCCATTTTCTAACCTTTTCGTCATTGAAACGGTTTTGAAGCTCACATCTCATATTTTCAGATTTATGATAATAGTTATTGAAGCGCAATCCAATAAATTATACAAAAATTTCTCGGGAACCAAACAAAGAAATGAAGAAAAAAAGAAAAGAACAAATCTGGGGAAGAGAGAGAGAGAGATGTGGCATGAACAATAACAAGCAGCCAGATTCAAAAAAAAAAAAAATTTAAAAACTCTTGTTGAAATGAACAATTTCTGGAAATACGTTCTATAGTACATTTCACAAACTCTTGTTGCCCTTGTATGAGAGGGTTCAAGAACGTCGTTGGAAAATTCGAAAATTTTCGAAGACCCTTGAAGAAAAACTTCGAATTCTCTAGAAGATTATGAGAGGCTTAGATTCTTCAATAGTCTCAACTAATAACACAAAAGAAAGGAGATGATGGAGATAAGAGATTGGGTGAAGAATAAGGCAAAGTAGCTAGAGAGAGAATAATGGCAAGGCTCTCCTATAGATCACCCACTTTCACTCCCAAGGTTGATAATGGAGAAGGGAAATTAGTTCTTTCTCAAGAGTTAACTCTCCAAAATCTATCCCTTGTAAAGCTATGGGTGGGTGTTATTTATAGACACCTCATGATGTAGGATGGAGTCCATGTGCAAGGCACATGGGAAATATTCTCTCTAACCACCTTGTCCGAGGAGGTGACCTCTCCGAGAATAAGGAAAACCCCAAAGAGGAGATCAACCTCTCGGCGAACCTTTCTTCTCAGCCACACATAACCAATGATCCCCAATCATCCCAATGGGCCAAGGTAGTCCTAGAGGACCCCCGCCACTAAATATTGCCGAGTCTTATGGACCCCCAGGGTCGTGCCACCTCGACTCGGGTATAGGCTAGTTTAATTGAAGAGTGAATTTATCTCCACTCACCGTCCTCGGGAACGGGTCCTTTGTTCGAACTCCATTACGTCCATGATTCTGGTATGTAGATCCCGGAAAGCTCCGAGCCCGCAAGTGTTCTGGGACTCACCAATGGAGCAACTTCTAGATTGCGTCTGAATCCGTTCGAAGCCAAGTGCTTCAGATCTCTAGGTTCGTGGATTCGAACCCTTTCGAGTCCGAACCCGAGTAAGTCTCTAAGTTCGTGGATCCGAACTCTTTCAAGGCTTAGAGCGATTCGGCCCATTTGATGGCGATAAATATAGGCCCACCAATCTTGAGCTATTGGGCTTAATTAATTTAGCGGAGCTCCTCTTACATTTGCCCCTTGCGTGTATGAGAAATTTTAAATTTCTCGGGCACACATATTGTCATTTCTTCGGCCTTGCTTCGCATCACGTCCCCAAAAATATGTTGTCTTGACAGAGCCTATGGATAAAGTTGATGATGCACTGTAATTTACGGATAAAATTGACAAGCAAAATTTTTTTTTTTACTTCTTTTTTTTTTTCCGTCCCATTGATATATATATTTCTACAACATCTGAGAAAATATACATATTCATATATATATATATTTTTTAATCCAAGCAAATAACAACAAAGCACCCATTTTTTTATTATTTTATATTCTTAACAAAGAGAACACAAGGCTCACACACGTCTTTTTTTTTTTGTTTGGCAAACACAGCAGACCAATTACATATATATATATGTTTAGAATATCCTGAGGGAATATTCAAAGGATAATGCTTCCTTTTTTTCTATTTAAGGAAAGGGCCAAAACCCTATTCTGTAGCTCATCATTTATTCTTTTGTTACATAGCCGTTACGGCGCTCTCTTTCTCTAAACCGAGAGACAAATTTCTTCTTCTCCAAGAAGGTTTCATTTCTACACTACCAGAGGCCACCGCCGTGCTCTCCTTCTTCAACAAACCAAATGGCTCTGCTTGCGCACTGACCTTCATCGCAACTCTAGGCAACCCCATTGACTTGTCCCAGCTTCAACCATTGCGGACGTCGCGACCTAGATCCAGACACTTCGGAGGTCGCTGACCAACACCGACGTCAACTCCTCAACAACGTTACAGCTGTTTCTGGCCTTCGACTGCCGAGCTCGACCACTGTCGGCTTCTCTCTGCTGCGACTTTGCCTCCTGCTTCGGCTGTCCAGTGCCACCCACACACGTCGCCCACTCAACACGTCGTGTGTGGTCTTGCCTAGCGCGGTCTCGACGACATCCTTTCAGGGTTCAGACCATCTAGATCTCAGTTTTGCTTGCACACCCATCGAAATCCACCACCGCTGGTTCCTGTTGTGACCAACCAACGCCGAACGCATTGCCTACTCAACGCAGTGTAGGTTTGCCCAGCCGCTCCGCCACCTGTTTGCGCCGTAGCTCTAGGCACCGCTGGCAACGCGACCCGAGTTGTCATTACCGCGCACCAACGTCGGCACAGCTCACTATTGATTCCCGTGGCCACTGGTTTTCTTTCTCATCTTTGCTTTTGGTAGACATTTGGAATATATATATATATATTGATTATTATATTTTTTCTTTTTTAGAGCTCGGACTACCCAGATTTTAGTTCTGCTCGCACACCCATTGAAATTTAACACCACTGGTTCCTATCGTGACCAACCAACGCCGACTACATCGCCGTGGCCCAAGCTGCCGTCAGCCTCTCGCTGCTCCAGCTCCGATCAAGTTGCCATCGGCTTCTCTCTACTCCACCTCCGATCACTGTTGGCTTCTCTCTGCTGGAACTCCGCTGTAGGCTTCAACTGTTCCAACGTAGACCACACACGTTGCCCACTCAACGTAACGTGTGTGGTTGCTGAATCCTCTGTGGCACCACTCTTGTTTCCGGCTTAAACTATCCAGCACTGACCACCCAACTTCCGTGATTTGTTCGTTTCATGCCCAGCTCATGCACGTAACTGATTATTGACTACGCCACCCACTCAACGCGACGTCGGTCTACCTATATTCTTTCTCGCCCACTGCCCATGCTGTTATTGATTTACTTTTGCTATCCTCGGTATTGGTTCCACCCATTCGTGGCCTATTTTTTGCCTCCCACATTGACTCTGACTCAGCAGTGCTCTTCCTCCGTTGGCGTAAATCTGTGAGTAAGCCTTCTGAAATTTTTATTTTTTATTTTTGGTGGAAACTCATTTCGAATTTGTGGACTCGGGTGGTAGTTTTGACTTCAGTCTTGAACCAGTGCTCTTAAATCTAACTCGTAATTTGAACTTTGTAGCTTTTGTTGTTGATATATATATATATATATATATTTACTTATACCACTCCATGTTGATAATATCGAAAAGAGTAGAATAAACAAAGATGTTGTTGTTGTTGATGCCCGATTGAGTGATTTCAGTGATGAAACTCATAATGTTGAACATAAATTTTGTTGTCGAGCAATTGATCATTGTAGTGTTGAGGAAGAGAATGCTACACTAAAACCATATATATTTGACGAATAATATTTCTACACTTTGAATCTTGTAATATCCCGGCACTTTACTTGAGGAAATAAAAAAATAAAAATAAATAAATAAATAAATAAAACATAGTATAGAATAGGGCTATATATTGCTGTTTGTTAATCTTGTGAATACCGGAGAAAAATGAATTGCTGATGACGTCCAAGGTTGAATTTGTTGATAAACCCATCATGTTGCATGTAAATCTTATTATCAAATGACTGATTGTTGCAACCCTCAGAATAGTAGACATCGTGCCTGAATTCTTGGTGTAAAAATTCCTCGTAGAATTTGTGGAATTCATGGATTCTCTGAAAAACAAATAGTTGATGCCGAAATTTCATTTGAACTCCTACGAATTTGTATTGCTTCAATGCCAATTTTTTTTTTTTTTTTGAACTTTGACACAGTCGACTCCTTGCCATTTATACTTGTTATTTCAGCTATATGTCTTCTTGAAAGAAATCTGTTGTCCCGGGGTCATCAGAATCGGCTCTCATGAAAGAGAGGGATGTACCTTCGGCATCTGAGTGGAGGAAATCTCCTTATTTTGGTCGGAAAGACCCGTTAGGCGAGCGGCTACCTCCACCACTTCTCTTTTGTCTCCGAAGGGGGCTCCATTATGCCTCTCTAAAGACACTAATTCCAGTCATGAGGCCCTCATTTCCCCTTTTTCGGTGCTACACTTTAGGGTTGAGCGAGGGGATTTTCTATACTGCTATCCCCAGTTCAAGGCCTTCTCAAACCCTCCTTTTGGTTGGCAAGAGTGGGTCGATGATGTCCTCCCGGACAGGAGCCTCTGTCAGTGACTTCAGGAGGCCCGGCTATTGGTCTCGGTGAAAATATCTCGATCCCTATCCATCCATCACAACAATGCTAGCCTTGAAGCCATGGCTCTTCGGTGGAGCACCGAGACACACACCTTCATACTTGGCCAGCACGAGATGGGGCCCACCTTCAAGGATGTGTTCATGTTGCTGCGTCTGGAAGTGACTGGCCTCGATGCCTTCCACCTTGAGCGGACACCCTCCGAGGATGATTTTTTGATCCAATCTCTAAAGCTAAATCTTCAAGCTTGTGGTCGGTGGAGTTCCGTATTTGATGGTTCAACAAGGAGGACCAATCGAGTGAGGACGGACCATGCCTCCTACATCGCATGGATCCGTTACTTTTTCAGAGATCTTTAGCCCTTGGCTAGAGATGCTGACCCTGATTCCCGGGAGTATGAGGTCGGCCCGATGTATGGCTCTAGGCTCTATTTTTTGGGATTTCTAGCTTACTTCCTTTCATTCTTCATTCTTCATTCTTCCGAGCACACCTCCGGATTCTCTTAATCCTTTTGTCTTTCCCTTGGCAGTTAGGCTCTTTAGAGGGGGATCGGATTCCTTTGGCTCCGCTATTTCTTGGGAATCTTTATTACCAGCTAGATTTACTACACCGAGACATGGTTCGTTCCGTGGGTCGACATGAGCCTATCTCCTTCATCCATAGCTAGTTCCTGCATTGTTTTTTCTTCGAGAGGTTCCCAAAGTTTGCCCCTACTCCGACTGTATTCGAGGTAGAGGTTCTTTGGGAGATAGTGGATAAAGATGGTATCCCTGTGCTCAGTACTGACAGGTCTCGCACATTTGAGAAAGCGAAGTCTTGCCAGCCGTTAATCACACATTGGTCACGTGCCATTTCCATCTTATCCTTGAATACTTTGGTGGATGATTTCCGGCGCTTTGTGGCACGCCCTTATGTATGCCCATCGATAGGTGTGGCAACACCGCTTATCTATCATGGTTCCTCCCATCTGGTGTCCTTTCCTTTGCCGAAGGGTATCCCTACATGCCTTGTTGATATGCTGATAATGATTCGTCCGAGTTCATTACCGGTATGGCAGGAGGAGGGTGTTGATAGCGCTGTCTACAGACCTGACAGAGTGGCACGCCAATTCGGGTTTGACTAGTGTGCCCCGGGGCCAGCACCTCCTTCATTATCTTTCTCGGAGAGCCACGGGCACTTTACTCGCGGACTCGTACACACCGTGCTTCCTATATCCGGCTCTTTGACGATGCTAGGCTTGAGCCGAGTAGAGGGCTTCACCTCATCTTTCAGGCGATATTGGCGGAAGAATATCAATGCATTTATTGAATTTGTCCAAACCAGTCCGACTATATGTTTGCCTCCGCTGATCTATAAGAAGGACTCTTCTCTTCGGCTGCCTGAGAGCCGGAAATCTGATCACATGTACGAGAGTTTCTTCACTTCATCTGCTCCAACTGACCCTCTGGCTCGGGCGTCTGCTTTTAGCTTGGCAATTGTTTCTCCAGAGCCAGTCCCTTTGAATAAGGCCTCTGGTCCTCGGACGACCCGCCTTAAGAAGATGGCTCACAAGAGGGCTTCTGATGCCAGTCCTTCCACTCCTCGCCTTTCCAAAAGGCTCCATCAGGTACCCGAATTTTTTTGATGGCTCACATGAGTATAAACTACTTCTTTCCTTAATTTTTTTGAAAAATGGAGGAAAATAAGAGATGGGTTCTGTTATTGTTTTGTTTTACTGTTTTTTATGTTGTTCTGAGGTTAAATACTGTTTGGATGAGCAATTAATTAAAATGGGTTATGGGTTGATTGTGTTTTTTTATTTTATTTATTTTATTGTGTGTAGGATGTTGATGTGGGAAGATGGGTTTTGCAAAGGAAGAATTGTAGATTGTTTGGAAGAAATTGTGGGTACTTGGTAGCTTTCATTTTTAATTTTTTTTAATATAAAATCTCTCTCTCACATATAGTAATTTTGGAGAGTAAAATTGATTATACAAATAAGAAAATTGGCAAAATCTTTAGTACTCCTCTCTCTATTTGATTTTTATTTATTTTTTATTTTTTTAATCAGTTGTTGTTCATAGCATTTCAGTGTACCATGTTAAACCATTAAAGGTATCCTACTTCTTTAATATGATGCTTGGCTTCTATTGGGAATTAAATTGTTCAATTTATTTTTAGTTTATGATTTTTTTTTAAAAAAAAATTAATATTATCATTTGTAAATGTTCTGATCTTAGGATATAATTTATCCAATTTAATGTAATGCTTGATCTTATTTTTAATTTCTTTAATATGAAATCTCTCTGTTTCTTAAATGGATTTAATTTTTTAAAAGGTTTTGGATTTGAAATAATATTTGAACTTCATAAAATGGATTTTATTTTTTAAATGGGTTTTGATTTTAGAAATGAATTTTTATTTTCAATTTGATTTTTGACGTGGTTTTGAAATGGGTATTAATTTCCTATGATTTAATCAAATCACAAATTTGAGAGAAAATAGAGTGAAGAAAAAAATAGAAAACGCATGAACGAAAGACAAGATTCATCACCGTTCATTGCCATTGTCTTCGTTTCATGACTATCCACCACCATTAAAGAAGAAGATGAAACAAAGGAAATAAAGAGTTTTAAAGAGAGAATAGTTAAAGATGTTAGAGAGAGAGAGAGAGATAATAGGTAGAGGGAAGAGATGAGAGAATAGAGATAATAGGTAGAGAAAGAATGAGTGGAGAAGATGGAGAGAGAGGGAGAGAGAGAGAAAATGAGTGGGACAGATGTAAAGAGTCATAGAGAATTGTTATTCATTTTATCTCTATTGTTAAATAATTGAAAAATTTAGTGTAATCGGGAACATGTGTGTTCTCTCAAAAAAATTAATAATAATAATAATAATGATAATAATAAAGTCAAACATAATTATTTTAATAGATTAAAATAATTATATTTGAGAAGATAATTAATTTAAGAAAAAATGATTATGAATTTGATGGTCTAACCCAATAATTTTAATTTGAGTGATGTCTTTCAAAACAAAAAGGGCAAAGGGGCCAATTTCTTAAATAGATTAAAAATCAAAGATTATATTTTATTATATATATATATATATATATTTTTTATAATCAGGCCTGCTCTAGATTTAAGGATTTATGTATTTTATGCTGTTAAAAGTGAAGAGCATGCCTAGATTTATGGGTATTTGTAGTTAAAAAACAAAACTATAAAAAAGTAGGGAAGAGGAGTTTGGAGGCAAAGGACATGTGAAATTGATCCCTGTTTTTGTTTTTGTTTTTGTTTTTTGACATTTGCATTGTGGTTTATCAATTACAAAATAAATCAAATTATGATTTATGGGTCAAAAACATTATTGAGCAATCAACAATATTTTTTGTCACTATGTATTTATATTTTGATCTCAATTTTTTAACAATGAATTTAATAAATTACATTTTTATTTATATTTTAATCTCATCATTAATTATACTATACCTTCAGGCAGGGGCATATACTAATAAGGGAAATGGGTAGTGACTATGGTGACTGTGTTGGAGGTGTATTATGACTTTATTTTTATGATCCAAACCGTTAATTTTTTAAGGTTTGTTGAGTACCTCATACCTACCAAAAATCATATTAATCAGATATCAACAACTATATGATCGATAACCAAAAAAAATAAATAATAAGTTTTTCTTTTGAAAAATAACATAAACAATATGCAATTTAATCATATGGTTATTGATATTCGATTAATATGATTTTTGATAGGCATGAAGTACTCAATAAACCTTACAAAATGAACGGTTTGAATTATAAAAATAGGACTATAATACACCTCAAGTGGAGGGCACCACAAGCACAGCATTGACTCCATTTCCATTAATAAGTTAGTAAGATAAAATATCACATTTAAATCATAATCATTTTATTTTTTTTTCTCATAAAAATCAAAAAAATTGAACCAAACAAACTTTTAGTTATAAGTTAAAATAACTAAAAAATTAAAAATTCAACTAAAAGAAGCCTATTACCAAATGACGTCTACATTTCGACGACTCATATTGAGACGCGGGAATTCATCACAATCTATATTATTATATTAGGTGAGCCTCTATTTTGATTTCTTGAAACTTTTGCCATGTGACATTTACATTAAAAAAAAAAAAAAAAAAAACTACTCTACAATATAACTTCCCACTAAATTACGGTAGCGTTTGGTAGAGTTTTCTAAATACGATTTGATAATAGAGTTGTATTTTGAGTTTGTGAGTTTTAGAATTATAATTTGAGCGTGGAAAATTTATTTGGTTATGAGTTTTGAAAAGAGTTTTGAATTGAGTTTGAAATGAATGATGTGACATATGATATTTAATTCAAAAACTTACAACTCATAACCAAAGACATAATCTAAAATCCTATTCAAAACTCATAATTTTTTTTATAAAAATTCTAGAAATATTTTTGTATTTAAAATATAAAAATAACGAGTGCAAAAAAAAAAAAAAAAAAAAACCGAACACTGTTCCGATCAATCGACCGACGTCTTGGTTAGCCAAATTTTCCCGCCTAAAAAGGAGTTTTCAAAAGTGGGTGTGGAATTATAATTTGAAAACTCAAAACAAATACCATACTGAAATCAATGGGTGAAAATGTATTTAGAGAGCTGCTAAAAACATAGCCCACATTTTTCAAGTACCTACCATAATAACTTCTTTGCTTCTCTAAAAACTTACTTTTATTATTTCTTTTTTTACTTTTTGCTTTCTTCCTCCATTTTCTACAATAGTTTTCTCTTTTAAAGAAAATATAAAAATATTTCATTCAATTATGGTAAAAGAAGTACAAACCAATAGATAATTGTATTTTGTTTCTCTTTAACGGTAAGTGATCTAAGAGTTTTCAATTTTTATATTCTTAATAACTAAAATTTTGTTTATTTGCTTTTTGTTTTTGGGTATAAATTTTGATTATTTTTATTCATTGTGTTTTCAATTTTTTTATTCATTGTGTTTTCAATTTTTCTTTCTTTCTATCTTTCTTTAAAAAGTAGGCAAATTGATTTTCAATTTCCAAACTGTTTCCAAAAAAATAGTATTTTAAACTTTTCAAAAAAAAATTTGCACACACAAAAAAACAATGAGGATGCATTAAAAATATATAAATTTTAAAAAATAAATTGAATATAAAAATAATTTTGGCCAAACTCAATATTCTTAATTGAATACATCCTCATTCTTAACTCAAAGAGATTTGATGAACATAAAAAATCAATAAATAAATAAAAATTAAAAACTCAAAGATAATGCAAAAGTATACGAGAGTGTGTATGTATATATCATATCAAATTTTTAGAAAAAAAAAAAAAAAGTTATGTGATTGAATATATGAATTAAAAAACAAATTGAATGAGAATACATTAAAAATTTTAATAATTGAAAAGCAGTTTTTCTTAGTTCAATTTTTATCAACCCAATTACATAATTTTTTTTATTATCAACTCAATTATATAATTTTTTTTTTCTAAATTTGCACACACATTACGTGTGCTCGGCCGCTAGTAAATAGTGATATATAGTTTGGTCATTTTATTTGAGTTCCTTCTTTTAAACAAAATATTTGAGCATCTAACAAGAAAAAATCAAATTTGAATTTATTAACTGAGAAGGCAAAATTTTAATCCCAAATTTATTAATATATTTTCTTTTGCTATCTTCTATTTTCCCCTCAATTTACACATTGATCTAACGGCTAAGATTCAATCACATGTTGGCTTCTTTTGAGATGTGGATTGATTTTTTGACTTTTTAATTATATTAATATGGGACTAAAAAGTCTCGTTTGAAATTTTTTTTTTTGACTTTTTAAAATTTTTGTAAAAAAAAATATAATAATTATGAATTGAATATAATATTTTATTTTGTTAAATTAAAAAATTTATTTTATTTTTTTTTATGACTAAAATAACCTAATCTAACCCAACCAACCCTTCCTCCCAAACAAGGCCGTTGTTGCTCTCGCATTGACGGATCAGATTAATCACAAGTTTTACAAACCTGGTCGTCGAGAGAAGAACTCTCATGAGCTTCGGATCCCAGAACCTCGTTCTAAACGGAGAAACACAGAAACCACTCTCTTTCTGGGTTTCTTCACTCTGATCCATCACAATGTACAGGACAGCAGCTTCACGCCTCAGGGCTCTCAAGGTCACTGCCTAGCTCCATATATATGTATATATATATATATACCCACTTATGTGTGATTGAGTGTAATGCTTGAAATCTATTGATTTCTTATTTGTTTAGTTTGTATATCTGATTGCGGTTCAGTGCGATATATATAGTTGGTGTTTGGCTGCTGAGAAAATGTTGGAAACGAAAAAATTCCAATTTATTTTATTTTATTTTATTTTATTTTATTTTAATTTTTCATTTCTGTCTGGAGAACTATAATTTCATTATATTAAGCTCGGTTGTGTTCTTGAATTTTTAGGATTAAAAATCCAATACTCGAAAAAGTCATGACCTCTGTTTTGATTTATTTCTCGTTAATTGATAGGCATTGAAACGGAATGTTGTGAGAGTAGTAGGAATCTAGTTCCCTTGGTTGGAACTCATTATTGAAAACGGATGTGATCAAAAAATTAGAGCAAATTACACATTACCCCCTCAATTGTGAGCCATTATCATTTTGCCCTATTCAACTAAAAATTGTTACATTTTACTTGATCTTTTGATTTATTTTAATTTAAACCTCTATTAATTAAGGATTATAACACCAATACTCAAAAGTTATGACCTTTGTTTTGTCTTTTGTTTTTTTGTTTTTTTGTTTTTTTGTTGTTGTTTTTTTTTTTTTTCCTCTCGGTAGTTGACTTGCATTGGAATGGAGTGTGGTGGGAATTGTTGGAATCTAAATGATTGGGGTGTCCTATTCTCGGATTTCGTTGATGTAATGCAACATTATGGAGTTCCTTGTTCTGCTGGAAAATAGCTTTATGTAACCATTTTGAAAAAGAATTTTTATGGATAAGAAAGCCATTGCTGGTTACTTTTGACCCTAATAGTGTTAGATTATTAGATCAGATTTTAAGTGTTATCACTTAACTTGTAATTTAGTGGTTGGGAGCCTAAACCATTCGATGCAATGGCTAGAATCTGGATTAGAGAGCAAGACAATTGGCATTGATCAATTCCTACAAAGGAGGAAGCATTTATAGCCCCATCCCTCCTATCTCTCAATTGTAACTTCCAAGCATCAATAAACATGGAATCAGATCTATGAAGCACAGATAATTTCATCGGGTGACGGATACGGATACCGATATTCGCTGATATGTATCGGATACTTATTAAAAGTATCAGATACTTCTTAATTAATTTTTCATTAATTTTGGAGTATCGAATACTTAATTTTGAAGAATCAGATACTCCAAGTCACATATTACTTGTTTTACAAAAGTAGAATCATAGCATTTCTTGCATAATATTATAATATAATATAATTGTAAGGATAAATATAATAATATTTTTCTAATACTTTGTTTAGCTCTTTGATAAGAAGAACATGATGAGTTAAATAATAGAATTTGTCAAATTGATATATTTTAATTGTTTCATGCATGTTCCCTATAACTACATAGAAAGTAAGGATTAATAAGAGAATATAACAATATTAAATCAATAAGTAAGTAAACTTGAATACTACATTTTTTACTAGTACCAAAGAGGGAAAAGCATAAGTATAAGTCAGATTATTTTATTATTGTAATATAAACATATTAGATTTGATATTGAAATGAAATAATTGCAAGACCTATTGAATATTTAAAATGTAAACAAGCTACTAGCTTAAATTAATAGCTAATTCTTAAAAATTAGTATTTTACATTATAAAATTATATTGTGGTTTCTCAACATTCTTTAGCTTATGTGTAACTTATTATTAATAATTTAAAAAAATATATTTTTCACAAACATATCCTAGTTGTACCCGTATTCTATTTTTTTAGGTTTTGTCGTATCTTGTATCCGTATCCATGCTTCCTAGAATTAGACATGGGCCATGATACAAGACACATGTCAAGGTTGTAGGGTTACTTGCTAGACATCCATTATCTCGGGCAGCATTATTCCCTATACCAGTTTGGTCTAAAAGCTGGGAAGATGCTATGTTGTCAAATGTGGAGAAAGTTGGGGAGCATGGGTAGGATTTATAGGAAGTGGTTGATGGGTTCTGGGGTTGATCCATCAAAAGGGAATTAGTTCCGGAAGTGGGCTATAAACATAGGACTCTTCGCAGTATCTCATTGAGCAGTAGGACTGTATGCAGGACTGGATAAACTGTCAAGCAATAACTATATATATCAGAATTGAAAGCATGGCAAAGAGTCCAGCACCACAATCAACAAGTCTATCTTGCAATCAATTCAACTTTGGCTTGGCGCCTCTATCTATCTTTACATTTTCAGCTCCAACAACTGTCTTTAACTTAGCTTTAGTAGTTTTGTTTTCCTTAGTTTACCAATAGTTTTTTCACTACTATTTAGATCTGTAATCATTACTAATACTATTAATTAATGGTAATGCTTACTTATTTAGTTTATCATTCTTTGGTTTAGTGTAGTCACATCATGTTGAGTTTCACACTCACTCGTAGGAAATTGTGAAGTTGGTCTTCATTGAGGCAGAAAAGAAGTTTTGTGACTTTTTCCTTATGTCACAAACCTTCATTTGTTTTTAAGAAGTTAGATCTAAGTGCATTGCTCTCCCTACATCATATTTGGATCACACTATGCCTGTAATTCTTTTCAGGCATTGATTGTTTTTCTCATTGCATTTGAGACAACAGTGGTAGAGCAATTTGTTTTTTGGTTTCATCATGTTGGAATTTGTTTGTAGACTGATAAACTGGAAATGTGTCTTGTTTTGATGTTGATCTGTGGGAGAAGGCTCGTGCGCTAGGAAGCACGGATACAGATACGGGATACGGATACGATACGATACGATACGGATACGGCAATACTACAAAATTTGAAAAACTAGGATACGGGTACGGCGAGGATACGTTCATAAAAAATATTATTTTAACAATTTTTAGTAATGCAGTATGCATAAAAATAAAACCTAAAGCAAAAGACAACTTGATAAAGAAGAAAGATTCTTATAAAACTAAGAGTCTTCAAGGTCAATAGCTTCAACTTGTTCCCCTTCATCAGTGAATATCACAAGACCTTAGCTAAAGCTAAAAAACCATTCTTAAATAAAAATTTCAGCAAACATACTTTTTTAAGTCATCAATGATAGCCTAGGAAGCACGGATACGGATATGGTGATATGGGAATGTGGATATGGCGATATGTCAAAACTTGAAAAAGTATGATGCGGGTACAGCGGGGATACATTCGTAAAAAAAAAAAATTTATAATTTTAATAATGTAATATAATATGCATGAAAATAAAACTTAAGTAAGTTAATAAATAAAGAGAGATTTCTATTAACCTAAAAGTGCTCAAACATTCATAAAACATCCAAAACTAAAAGCAAAAGCAAATGCAAATGCAAATTAAACATCATCCTTACATGCCAACATCAAAAAAAGAATGAGAGCAGAGAGAAGAAACGTGAGAGAGTGAGAAAGCGAGAGAGAAGTGAGAGAGACAACAAGGATACATCAATTTGACATTCTATTACTCTAACTCTCACTATATTCCTCTTATCAAAGAACTAAACAAAATATTATAAGTAATATGTAACTTCGAGTATCCAATACTTCAAAATTAAGTGTCCGATACTTCAAAATTAATAAAAAATTAATTAAGAAGTATCCGATACTTTTAAGAAGTATCCGATACGTATCCGCGAGTATCCGAGGAGTATCGGTATCCGATAAGTATCCGATACGGATACGTCACCCTTTTTGAAGTATCCGTGCTTCATAGCTCGTGCGGGAAATAGGTCAATAACCAGGTTTGCAAGTTCAAGTGCTGTTGCTACAAAGTCATCTTCTTCAGGGGGCTTCTTTAGCTGGCTGACTGGGTTGGGTTCTAGTTCGCTCCCCCCTCTACAAGTTCCACTTCAAGGTGTTACCATTCCACCTCCATTGCCCGATTATGTTGAACCTGGTAAGGTCAAGATAACAACTCTCCCCAATGGTGTCAAAATAGCCTCAGAGCCATCTGCGGAATGTGTGGTTCATTCATTCTTCTGTTTGATTCTTCCACATGTTATGCTTCTGTTGTAAGAAATTTGTTGAATTGGTTGATTGGACAGAATCCTGCCGCCTCAATTGGATTGTATGTTGATTGTGGTTCAATCTATGAGACACCAGTTTCATTTGGGGCCACACACCTCGTGGAACGTATGGCTTTTAAGAGCACAACGAACAGGAGTCACTTTCGCATTGTCCGGGAAGTGGAAGAAATTGGTGGTAATGTGGCAGCCTCAGCTTCTCGGGAGCAGATGGGATACACCTATGATGCTCTCAAGGTTTATGCTCCTGAAATGGTAGAACTGCTCATTGACTGTGTGAGGAATCCTGTATTCATGGATTGGGAGGTGAATGAACAGGTAAATTTCTTCATGTTGCCCTTTCGAATGTTATGCTTGCACTGAAATAAAATTCTACCTTCAACAGCTTCAGAAGGTGAAAGCTGAGATCGCAGAAGCATCTAACAATCCACAAGGTCTTCTTTTGGAGGCCATTCACTCTGCTGGTTATTACGGTGCATTGGCAAATCCTCTTTTGGCTCCAGAGTCTGCAATAAACAGATTGGATTGTAGGATTCTGGAGGAATTTGTGGCTGTGAGTTGGTGGAAACTTTACATATACTTTACACCTTTTTTATTTTTTATTTTATTTTATTTTATTTAAATGCAATGGTCACCAAAATCAATCTCTTCTTAATAAGTTGGTTGTTTTTTCGGGGTGTTCTCCATTTCTTAACTTTGTTTTTGAGAATTTCAGGAAAACTATACTGCTTGTTGGATGGTCCTTGCAGCTTCTGGTGTTGAACATGAGGAGCTTTTAAAAATTGCAGAACCACTTCTGTCTGACTTACCCAGCATACGTCGTCCTGAGGAGCCAAAGTCTGTCTATGTTGGAGGTGATTACCGTTGCCAAGCTGATTCAGGGGTATGTATGATTGATGCTTAATGTGTTGTCTCATGCTTATGCTTTATCTTGTGGGATTTGTTGGTTTCGACTCTTGACATAACTTTCTGCGACTTGTGTTAGTATAGCTTTGTCAGTTCTGTCTTTCTGAATTATTCTCTTATATTCTTGTATGCCCAGAAAACTCATTTTGCCCTTGCCTTTGAAGCTCCTGGTGGGTGGCATAAGGAGAAGGAAGCTATGGTTTTAACTGTTCTTCAGGTATTGATTTCCAGTCCAGGGCTCTCTATTGTGATCCATCTTGCTGCAAATCTTTTCTCCCCAATAATGAGTGAATACAATCACGTCTTCTTGTTGCATTTATTTGCATCTTTGTTTTCCCTTGTGTTCTTGTAACTGGATGCCAACTTTGGAAGGTATAATAAATGAGTGTTTCTTGTAGATGCTAATGGGAGGAGGTGGATCTTTCTCAGCTGGGGGTCCTGGAAAAGGGATGTACTCACGGCTATGTAAGTGAACTAACAGAAACTTGGTATCCAATGGGTCTATTATTAAGCTTGAGATAGTAAAAAACGTATGTCTATGCCTAGTTTGGCAAAAATTATTTGCTGCTTATTTAACTTAAAATTTGAAATCACATGCCAAGCATTTGTACTTTGAGAAGGTTGGCTGTTTGGTAAAACTTTTCAGGTTTTCAGCTAAAAAATCTAACTATTTTTTAAGCTGGGTTTATGATGCCTTTTTTTTAAAGCTGCCAATAAGTTTTGCGGTAGAGGGCCTGCCCAAAGTTCATAATTGCTTACATTGCACACAGATACATGGTTATGTTGTCATAGGTATTTTTATCTTATTAAATGCCATTTTCTAGTTCCGAATCATTCCAATCTTGTTTCTGCTTTAACATATTGAACTAATATTTTGAATCCAATTTTGTTCATGGATTTCTAACTCTGGAATTTATGCGTTTGCCGATATGATGAGTAGATCTCCGTGTATTGAACAAGTATCCACAAATTCACTCGTTTTCTGCATTCAACAGCATTTACAACCATACTGGTTTATTTGGAATTCATGCTACCACTATAAGCCATTCTTTGAGCTGTTGTATGATACCTGTCACTAATGTTTTACATAAATTGCTTAATGATGCCTGTGTGACTTCGTTAAAATGTTGATTTAAAATTTAAATGCAGCAACCTAATACTCATTGGGGGATTCATTTAACATGGACGGAAATCGCAATGTTCCGGTAGTATTAATTTATTATTATATTTGAAGAAATTCCAAACACTGTTCATATTCTCTTAGCCATACAAGACTTTAACCATTTATTCTGTACGACCTGCTGATCCACTGAAATTATTTGATTTGCACTTTGGATAAAATTAAGCTATTAAAGCTGATTAACATGCTGCATTCGTCAAAAGTGAAAAAACAAGTGGAGTTGATGGAGAATCTGTAGGCCTTTTTTTTTTTTTTGATTTATATGTTTTGCATTCTGCCATCGTCTCATTTGCCTTCTTTATTGGTGACAATCAAGTAAACCTAAATTTATTGTGTATAAAAATATAGCTTGGGAAGCAAGCAGTATTGAATTATTATGGTCGATATTCTGCTTAAAATTGAGGTTGCTTGTATATTTTGGTTCAGAGCTCTGACTTTGTATCAAAGGCCATTGATATAGCCGTTAAAGAACTTATTGCAGTTGCCACACCTGGAGAAGGTATGCAGTTATGTCTATTTTATGTTTGTTTGTATCCTTTCTCTACTTTGGTTTTAGGAATTCCATACCCTCATTAGGAATGGCAACGGGGCGGGGCGGGGCCGGGGACTACCCTCCCCGTCCCCGATCCCCGAAGCCATAAGATTCCCCGGCCCCGGCCCCGATCCCCGACGGGGAACCTGTCATGCCCCCCACCCCTGTCCCCAAACGGGGATCGGGTTTCCCTGACCCCGAACAATCCCCGTACAAAAACAACAACCAGTACAATATGAGATTGATTTGATCAAGATAAAACCATAACATCATAGATCTGTTACAAGCTAAGAATGAGATCTGAATATATATATATATATATAAATTGATCAAGATAAAACCATAACAACAAAATCAGAAAAAATTATAGATCTGTTACAAAAAAACAGATCTTTTAAAACCCTAACAGATAAAACAATAACAATAAAATCAGATCCGAATATATATATATATATATTGATCAAGACTTTTCAAAAAAAAAAAAAACATAGATTTGTTCAAAAAACCACGGTGGGAGCGAGATTGGTGAGTCACGTCCCTGCAATGGTGTACGACGACGGTGGCAGCGGGATCGGTGGTGTACGACGACGGTGGTAGCGAGATGCGGTGATGTGCGACGACGGTGGCAGCGGTATCGGTGGTGTACGACGACGGTGATAGCGAGAGAGAGAGAGGAGATCGGCAGTGAAGAAGATCGGCGGTGGAAGAGAGAGTGGTGACTGACGAAGATCGGCGGTGGAAGGGGAGAGAGAGAGAGAGGATTGGTAGAGAGAGAATGAGTGAGTGGAATGAAGATTCAACAGTGAGAGGGAGAGAATAAAATGATATTTAGAAATATATTTTATATATAATATATACGGGGGATGTACGGGGCTCATTCGGGGCCGGGCCCGGAAAATCTATCCCCGTCCCCGGCCTGAAAATTATCGGGGATTTAAATTTTAATACCGTCCCCGGCCTTCTGGGGATAATTTTCGGGGAAAAACCGTGTTATTTGGGATCGGGGGGTCGGGTCCCCGTTGGGCCGGGTTTAAATTGCCATCCCTAACCCTCATCGTCTTTAGATTGTCTGTCAGAGTTCCTCGGTTATATGCTGAAATTAAAATCATAATTGAATGTGAAACAGACATTTCATCTTTCTTAGAAGCTTCTTGCTGATTTGTTCCTTCCTGCCTGCCAGTTGATCAGGTACAGCTAGATCGTGCCAAACAGTCGACAAAGTCTGCCATTCTTATGAACCTCGAATCCAGAGTAAGCAACTTATTTCCTGTGTCTAGTGAACTTAAAATTGTTTTTGCTGATTTCTTTTCTTTCTTCTTTTTTTCTCTCTCTAATGGGCTTACAATTGAGGTGTATCTTGCACAGATGATTGTGTCAGAAGATATTGGTAGACAAGTTTTGACATATGGAGAGAGGTAATGCTTGAGGCATGGCTTTTAATTCTTTGTTGCGACTCGTGGATTGGGTTGTCCTAGCAATTTGCATCTTTGCACACTTAGTGTTTGTATCTGCATATTTATGGGGTATAATGGAGTCATGATGATAGTTTTCAGAAAGTAAATTATGAGCATAATTTGTTTCTGGATGGTATTATGGAGTTTAAAATTTTAGTATATAAGAGCAATTTCTTTTGCATGATTTCTATTGTTGATTTTAACAATGGACACATACCCTATCTTTAGCATCCTGTTTGAGTGATGTGGGTGGTTATAATAGTGTTTGAGGACTTTTGGCTAGGGAATAACTGGAACCCAATAAGGAGTCTCAAGTTCAAGTCTCCTTACTTATCAAGAGAAAAATGATTTGGTTTCCGTATGACTTAGATTAACCAAGGACGGGGCCAATTTTTGTCTTGCTTTTTTACCTGCATTGTTTGTCCTCTTAGACTACACTCAAAAACTAATTTTTTTGGGAACAAAACACAAAACTGGACACTTTGTTCTCTTCCTTAGTAAAAGTTTGGTAATTTTGTATTCTTAGAATACCTGTGGAGCATTTCTTGAAGGCTGTGGATGAGGTTTCTGCATAGGATATTGCTTCTGTTGCTTGAAAGCTGATTTCTTCCCCTCTCACAATGGCATCTTATGGAGACGGTAAATTCCCTGTTTCACGACAGTTCTAACTATGCATTTCATCAGCATTTTATGTTAATTTTTTTTTTTTCTCTCATTTTTCTAATTCTTGTCTGGCAGTAATTTATGTCCCGAGTCATGACACAGTCAGCAGCAAGTTCCATTCAAAATGAAATTGCTTCGCGCTGGGGAGGCATCCCACCTGATTTTTACTCGGGCACTGCAAATCTTTGAGTTGTCTTTCTGACAATAATGTGGACAGTAAGAAGAAAGTTTACTCGGTTTAAAAAATAGTCCGGTAAACCTGGCAGTCAGCATTTTGATGCTCAATTTCTTGTGTGCCTTGTATTTATTGGTGGCCGGGATTTCCCCCACTCCCCAGTTCTGACAAATGAGTTTTTATTAGACAGTGTAGTTGTTTTCCATTTTTCCTGAGAAGAATTGCAGATTCTGTTTGTACTTGCTGTTACTTGAAACATTTTCTTTCTTTCCTTTAATTTCATTTTTCAGTCTTTTCATTTTTGCGTAGCCACGTTACTACATTACGAGCGACTTCAAGGAAATTGATGGTTTATTTTTGAACTCAAAACTTTCCATTTATGTTTTATGAAAAAAATGATGAAATAATGTAATTATAATTATCAGATAAATCTGGCCTTTTCACATAGCAGACCTATACATAAATGCCTAAAAATGAACTAATAAGATAATTAATGTGGAGCTCGTGGTAGGCCTCATAGGCCTAATCGGACACAATATGATTCCAAGAGTTATATATATATCTAGGAAATTCCATTTTTCAATATTTTTGTTTCAATTGAAACAGCATGAAGCCTCAGGGAGGACAAACCAGTGTGCTTTAACGAACAGTTCTTGACTTGGATCCCAAAGATTTCATTGGCATTATAGAGAAATGGTAATGGGTTTTGTATGAAAAGGAAGTTCTAATTCACAGGTCAAAATTGAAGAAGAGGATAGAGTAGTGAAAAAGAAGAAAGGGCCTGAATTAGATGAACCTAACATGAATTTTTACTTCCTAGCATTAGGGTTTCATGCCCAACTCACATGACCAAAACAAACTTGCATAAAATCCCAACTTCTAAAGCTACCCACTTCCCTATTTGAAATATTTCAACCTCTCTCTCTCTCTCTCTCTCTCAATAGAAAGGAATATTCGAGTTAAAGTCTTGTGGTAGACAAAAGAAACTCCATCTTCCAAGTTACAACCTTCAATATGTGAAGGAAAAAAAAAAAAAAAAAATGAATAAGAAAGAAAGAAAATACCCAAAAACTTGGGACTTAAAAAATAAATTGCAATTTGGAGCATCAATTTAAATATCTATGCAAACCAAAAACTAAGCATGTTCATCATATCCAAAAGTCTGGTATATTTTTATTTTAACCTATGTGAAGTAAAATTCTTGGGATACTCTTTAATATATGCCAAAAATCACATGGCATAAAACATGTGGATTGATGGCAATATTAAGAAGTACAAAGCAATTTTGCAGGCTTCATTATTATTATTATTTTTTTGTCCTTGTATTTCTCTTTGTAACTTTATTTCATTGAATTTTCAAAGAGCCTTTTGAAGTCTAATTCATATATATGTATATATGGATAGAGTCGAGTGGAGAAAAATGATTCATACAACCATTCTATTTGATGAGATTTAAGGTTTGGTTTGATTTAGTTTGGTATCTATCTATATCTATATATAATAACAGAATGGATCCTTTATGGACACATATTGGCCAAATGCATCAAGAAATTGCAAGTCATTCCAAACTCTAATTTAATATCACTTTTTTGAACAGATAAAAAGTTGTCTCAGTATTAATTACTAATTTTTGTTCTAATTAAAACTTTGAATTTTTTTTTTTATATTTTTTTTTATCAATTGCATAAAAAATCTTGCGATGTAAATTGACGGAGTTAATCAGCTCGTTTAGAGTCTACAAAATTTAGAGATTTTTGTTTGGTATTTTTCTTATTTTTGTTCAATTTGTTTTATACTTATGATTACGGGATTTGTCAAATGCCTAGTTATAATTCTTATGACATTTAATTCATTAATATTGATTAAGTAAAACTTGGGATGTGTATTTATAATTCAATTGCAAATAAAACTATGTTCAATTGGGTTAGTATTACCATCCAGTGCAACAAAATCCGATAAAATTGGGAATTTTTCATGACCTATGAAAATGAACTCCTTTAAAAATGCAAGGTGATTAAGGGCACATGTGGAGAATCAAGAACATAAAAACAAGATCAAGATTGGTCATGATTCAACCAATTAGGGTATGTCTCAACCCAATTTGATTCTCTAATTCCTTTGGACAAAAAGAGATATCTAATCAATGGGATTCACAACTTGAATGGATTTTTCCCAATTTGATTCCTTTCATGTTTCACATAGATGGTCCTCTCCTATTATTATTATTATTATTATTAGTATTGTTATTGTTTTTTGATCGGCAAAGAAAAAAATTCCATTAAAACATGAAATTTAAAAGGTACAAGGAAAAAAAACGTATTGAGAGAGATTCGAAGAGTAAAAACACTCTCCTACTACTGCTACTCACGTCTTTACAACCGACCCCTTAGCCTCACGATTTTATATATTTTTTTTTAAAAGACAAATAAAACAACAAAACAAACCAAAAAACTAAAATTCAAACTCTTGAGCCCTACACCAACACTGAAACACAAAGAACACCCATGCCTGCCCCGACTGCCGAAGACCACCTAAAACACTGATACCTAAACCACAGAGCCCCACACCTACTGCTGCCGAGAACCACCCATGACTGACTGCAAACCCTGCTGGTTACTCCTCCTTGGCTCAACAAAATCCTAGCTCTTGTTAATAACAATAACATACATCAACGGTCAATATTTTATAAATTTGTTGATGGGATTCATTATCTATAAAAAAAAAATGTAATTGCTCATCCATATACATTTTTTTAAAATAAATCTTATTTTGTAATCAATTTTTAAATTTGTAGAATTATTCATAAGAGAATAATGAAAAGAGAAATTATGTCGCTTTCCGAAGATACTTGAACTCACACATCATACTTAATAAAAAAACATCTCATGCATTAGACCAATGAGCTTTGGTCTAATCTCCTTTCCCAGTATATTATTTTTCAAATTAAAATTCTAACGACAAATTTAGAGACAAAATCATTTTAAGGAACAAAATATCATAGTTGCTATTGCTATATTTTTAGCAATGAAACTGTACATCTAGTGATAAATTACTTCCTTTTGGTATCATTTTTTTTAAAAGTAAATCCTTTTTAACATGAAATTATTGTCACTAAAATTGTATTTATTAGTGACATTTTTAAAATTTTGTTACTAACGAATCTTCTTGTTTATTAATATTTTAAAAGTGCATTTATTAGTGATATTTTTAAAATTTTGTCGCTAACAGATCTTCTTGTTTATTAATAATTTTTTAGATGACATTTTAGTGATGAAAAATATTTTTTATAACAAAATCTACTTTTGGAGAGAATTTTGATGCCTAAAACCCTTTAATGTTGTAATGCTTTATGATGAATGATATATATATACCAAAAAAAAATGATTTATACTATCTTATAAAGCAAGGTTTTTTGTGTAAGAATTAATTATTTTAGTTCATCTTAAATTTTTTTTAATGAAAAGACGTATTAAAATAAAAGAGTTGTGGTTAGGTATTTTGTCTTTTCTTTTTTGCTAATTTAGCTGAAAAAAAAAAATTCACTCCAAACGATGTCATAACATCTTGAAATTCCCCTCCCCCTATATGCCAAGTGGATTTTTCATGTTAATTCCACTTTTAACTTTTCATTGTTTTTCTTGTAAAAAAGGACAACTTTTCACTTAAAAAACCGTTGAGTTGGCACACAATTAATCTCAAGAGGTTGGCCTAATAGCTATATTTGATGCGTAAGAAGGTGCTTCTTCTAAATCTTAGGTTCAACTCTTATTAGAAGTAATTTACTCTTTAGGGTCATGCCTACATGCTCTATCTGAGATTTGTGCAATCCAAGTGGAGGGGCATTTTGTGGGGTTTTAGAATTAGTCGAGATACACATAAACTAACCTCGACACCCGATTATAAAAATATGAGTGAATTACATTAATAGTCCCTATAGTTTGGAGCTTGTGTCACTTTAGTCCATGACTTTTCAATTGTGACACATTTGACCATGAATTTTGAATCTTGTTTCAAATAAGGACAATTGAAGATATCATTAGATTTTTCAAAGGTAAAATCGTCAATTTGATAAAATATAAACTAATTTGACAAAAATAAATGTCAAACAAATATTTTTGAATTTTTAAAAATTATTTCTACCCATTAAAAATAAAATTACGTAAAATTGATAAATCTTTTAGACACTTATTTATTTTTTTTACCAAATTAATTTTTATTATGTGTTTGGATGATTATCATGTGAAATTAATTTTTAAAAATTAATCATGTAATTTTTATTAATTTTTATCAATTTTACATAATTTTATCATTATTGGTGGATAAAAATAATTTTTAAAATATTTAAAATATTTTTTGACATCTATTTTTGTCAAATTAGTTTATATTTTATTAAATTGGCAATTTTGCCCTTGAAATTAAACAATGGTATCTTCAATTGTCCTTATTTGAAACAAGATTCAAAATTCAGGGTCAAATGCATTATAATTGAAAAGTCAGGGACCAAAGTGACACGTGTCCCAAACTATAGGGATTGTTAATGTAATTTACCCTAAATATATATATATATATATATATATATATATACTAATTTGACACACAATATGTACACGAATCGAATATAATCATCTTATATGAAACGATTATATTCAATTAGGTACTTTTAACTTTAAAATTTTTAATGTGTTGTTTTCTAAACACTACAACATATAGGAGTTTTAAAGATCAAATGTTTTGGTCTCTAAAATGTTTTTGTTTTAAATATTTTGTGCTATTTCAATTATCAATTATTTGTATTTCCGTTCTTCTTCTTCTCTATCTCTGCATTGCTACTTATGAGAGTTAATTCTATTTTCTTTTTGATTAATCTGTTGTCAGTCATCTTAATCTGTCAAAATTATATCTGTATCTTTCCACGTTGTTATAGTCACCCACTTTCGTCCCAATCCTTGGTAAGTCCTTTGGTTAGGCAGTGTTGGATTTTAGGGGTCTTCCGAATAGGGTATGTATGAACACAGTGTATGTGAAAACATGATAAATTTAGGCAATGTATTAAGATTCCTATAAAACAGACTAATTAACAGAAAAATGAGTCGATTATTTAGGAGTAACTCTTCAGTCAGTTCTAGGTCGTCCATAACTTTGCCCTACATACTGTAGCACGCGCCTGCAAGGGACCCCGCTACTACAGTTCGGACTCGATTTGTGTCGTGGTTCTTAATCTTGAACCAAAGAGTCCAAATCTGGCAAATCGTTTTGAGAAAACAGATTTTTGAAAAGAAGTGCCAAACATGGACTACTTTGCCAGATACAGAGTCGCCACCTAAATATTTTTTATGGGGGAATTTAGGAAACCCTGACTCGGTGCCGAAGGCCACATGTCCGTCATCACCGGAGCTGTCTTGGCTCGGGAGCTTGGGTACGATCGGGGAAGGTCAGCTATGAACACCCCCTTTCGCACGGTCCGAAAACCGGCCTCTACTAACCGTGATATCCGTTTTTGAAAACGTTATGTGTTCTTATTCCATTTATTAGCCTAGAATTACTACGTTATGCGTACAGCAAACAAGTATAAACTAGATTGCCTAATTTAGAAACAAGCATTGCATATCCGTTTGTTTTGGAAAAATATTTTGAAATTTGCTACTCGCAAGTAGGCTAAAATACGGGTTTCAACGAGTTTTTCCAACTCAAACAATCCAACCTTCACCCACAGGCATTCAAACAGTTTATATCACGTAAGCATTTAGCCGCATAGCAGGCATACTGTTATGGCAACACTCGCACGCATGCAGTATGCTAAAGCAGGAAAATACTTACGTAGTACTCCGTGCCAAAACAATAAACTAGTTAGCACACGTGCATGATCCTAGTTCATGTTAGAGTGGCTAATGCAACGCATGCAAAATGCAATTAGAGTAGGCTCAGCTAACCTAAGCATGGCATGTGAAATGCAGTCAATTGATGCACGTATTCAATTTGGAATTGAAGTACAAATGCAGTTAGCGTGATGTACTGAGCCCGGTGCATGTAAAACAAATGAATGAATGCACGCATGCATTGCATAAGGTATGCTAATTTAAACGTGCCCTAATCTACCATCAAAGCAGGTAAATAAAAGGGAAGAAAGAAGTGGGGATTGGAAGACATACACACCACTCACACACACTTATTACAGATTTGCCCTCGCGCGGAGGGACCAAATAAATAATACAAATTAATTAACTACGCAAGCTAATTAAATATTACAAATTGCCTAATTAATTAATAAATTAACTAAGCTAGGAAAAACAGTAAACCGTCTCGGGAGGAGAGCCAGATGCAGCGTATGCTCGGGTCCCGTTCGGAAGTGCACGGCCATGCATAGTCTGCCTCTGTTTTCCCTGCTCTGCTCCTCTGGAGGCTACCAAAACCTCAGGGATGTTTCTCTGGATACTGGGAATCACCACCGGCTGAGTAGAATTACCACCGGCAGTGGTATGTGGTCATCGGCACAAAATTGATCCATCGGCTGGTGAATTACTGCCGGTCGGCAATGTACACTGCCGGTCGGCAAAGAATGCCTGCAGAACCTGCAACTCACAGCAGCAGAGGACAGAACTTGCATGGCAATACAATTCAAACAATGTATGCACCAATTATGCCCTCTATCATGTTTATGACTCAAAAGGGCACGTGTCTCGATTCTCGGATCGCCAATCACGCATTTTCATGCATGACGGCCCAAAGAATCAAGTGTGCAACTTTCATGTCAAATGAAATGTAAACAAAACAAACAAAACCAAGGCCCAATTCCTATCACCAAGTCAAGGAATAAGGCATGCATGCAAGATGCAATGCAACCTAGGCATACATGCTAAGGATGCAACATGGCATGGCAAGACACTTATGCAAGCATACAAGCAAACATGAGGCAATGCAAATTGATGGAAAGGTGGACTTATACATGATTTAGGCAACTCTAAATAGGCCTAAAACAGTGGCCATAGTGCTATAATAAGGGACCAAATACACATGCATACATACACATGATTAAAGGTCAACACTTAGGCACCAATGGGATAACTCTCAAACACATTTGAAAGAAGGATATCATGGACAATTAGCATGCAACATAAGCTCTGAAAATCATGTTAAAACATGGTGCCAAACCAAGTAACAAGTCAAGCTAAACATGCAACAAATGGTCCAAGCATTCAAAGTAAACCAATGGAGTATTGAACTACACTTAACAAGACCAAACATGGCATGAACTTATTGACCAAAAACAGAGTTTTAGCACATTAAGACAAGGCCTAGAAATCACTTAGATGGCATCCAAATGACCTAAATTCAAAGGCATGCATAAATGCCAAAACAAGGAGCATGCTACCCAAGCTTTCAAAGCATTAAGGAGACATCCAAGGCAAACATATAGGCATGCAAAAGGGACTGAAATGACATGGTGGATAATTCCAAACCACTAAATCAATGCAAGAATGTCGTGCTATACATTCATACACTTAAGGCCAACAAGCCGGAATGCAAAGGAGCTATACTAAGCATGCCAAAACCGACCCAAACAACCTAGGACAGACCTTAAACATGGCAAAATGAGCACAAAACCTTCACAAGGCTAAGCCTAAAACATGCTAGAATAAAGGCTAACAACATAAGGCATATTAAGGCAATAACATGGCATTACATGGTACGTATGCTAAGCATGCATGGTGTAGCAAAAACAACACACAACAAGGTTATATCATGGCATAATAAGCATGGAAAACAGCCAAGATATGATCAATACACACTCTAACATGATGCTCTCTCAAGAGGCTAAAAAGGGTCCATTTCAAGGACAACAAGGAGAGGGGGTGACCCTCCCCTTTTGGAGACTTCAAGGCACCATCTCCGCCACTGAAATCCCTCAAGATTTCAGTGGTGAAGAGGCCCAAACACTAAAGTCTCGAAACTCACTCAAAATAGCACAAAATGGAGCCTTTCAAGGCCTAAGAGGGGTCAAACACCTCCAAACCACAAAACACTCTAAACAAACAATTTAGAGGGCCTAAAAACAAAACTTTTTTGTATTATACACCAAGCTCAAAAACAATTTTAAGACAGGTAGAAATACAATGCAAGATTGGGGAATAAAGAGGCAAAATTGTTACCATTGAAGACCCCTTCAACAATGGTGCTCCAACAGCTCCTTCTAGGTTGAAAACAGCTCCAAAACTTCAAAACCAACCTCTTAGAACCTCAGTAGCAAAGTGAAGGTGAAACACTATGTGTTTGTGTGCAATAGTAAGGCACAAACACAATTAAACACACACAAGAGGGAGATATAGAGATAGAAAGTGTATGGTTTCTAACCCTAGAACTCAAAACCCTAAAATGGCTGTCTAAAAATATCTTAAGTCTCTCAAGTCTCTAACCCTAAAGCCAAGAGAGAAGGCTCTCTCTTATAGAGCCTTTTGTTTTGTAAAGCTTACAAGACAAGCTTCCAAGAGAGAGATCCCTCCATACACGTGTATGGAGGGGAGCCAAAAGCAAGACAGTTGTGATAAAATATCTGCAAAAGCAGATGCACAGTAGTCGGCCGGCCAAAGATGCCATTTTGGCAAAAAGGAGTGCCGACCGGCAACAAAGAGTGCCGACCCGCAATATACATTGCCGATGGCATCAAAAACCAGCCGGTGGCCTCTAGCCACTGCCGGTGGTGTGTGGGGATGCCTCACAAGGCATTCCCTGCCCCTCCAAGGCAAAACACAAGTGTTTGGTGCAAAACCAGACACTAAACAGTCAAGTTCGGAGATCCTGAGGCAAGGCGCGTAGTCGAGACCTCTGGGAACTCCAAACGAACACAAACAGGGGTAATCACCAAGTGTTCCAATGGTGACGTCCAAGTCTTAAGGACGATAAAAAATGGGGTGTCTACAGTTGCCCCTCTTTGACAGAAGTCGAAAGTCATAACAATGACGGGAGTGAATGTCAAAGCCCAGAGACGACCCATTTTTGACAAGGCCGAAGACTTAGACAAACATGCAAGACAAATAAGGTATGCATCCAAAGGCAGGGGCAAAATGCAAGACAATGCACGAAGCCGGACACAACTTATGATCATGCAAAGAAAGCTGTAACGAAGCATAACATGCGACAGTTTTAAGCTAGCATACACCAAACTACACTACAATGCAGAAAGGATGTAAGAGAATTATGTTATTCTCGATACGTCTCACTCAGAGGATATAATACCTGTGCGGCTCGTCTGGTTGCACCAGCCTCGAATGAACCGTACATACAATATCGTGCCTGAAAAGAAAGCAAACTTAACAGGTACAATATTGTTAGCAACATGCATGACAATGCAAAAATGGATGCGAGATGATATGCAGTATATACAAAACAATGTATAAATAATGCAAATGAAGATGCAATGTAATTGAAATAATGCAAACTACATGCCAGGCAATTGAATCATGATCCAATCGTGAGTGGTTCGAAACCACACAAATGTCAAATAGATTGATGGAGGTAACAAGTCTGTCTACCATAGAACGGTCAACTGAACTATGAGCATTGTAGACAGACACAAGAACAAGTATTGGGGGAGGGGAATGACATAAGTGGGGAAACAGCCCGCTGGAGAAAGGACAATGATCCTAATGCTGGATGCAAAAATTACACTACAATGCAATATATATATGGATATACTGGGGAGATGGCAATGGATATGGCACGCGGGCCAAACCAAATCTTGCCTAGGTAAGGCATGTACACATACAAGTCATGTCTAACAGAGAACGGTCCACTGAACTATGCCACTACAACAAAATGGTACTTTAATGACAAAATCACTTCGTCTCCAATAGTGAAATTTTCGTCACCAAATTGATCCGTGACGAAATAATTTCGTCACCACATTCGTCACCAATTCGTCGTCACTAAAAGTACCCGGTGACGAAAATTTATTTTGTCACCTATTATTGGCATTTGGTGACAAAATATTTCGTCACTAAATGTTAAATATTTTGTCACCTATAACATCCATTTCGTCACCAAAATTAAATAAAATTTTATTATATTTATTTTGGGTGACAAAATATTTCGTCATTAAAAATAGTGATAAAATTTTTAGTGACGAAAATATCGTCACCAAAAGATGGAAAAAAAAGACCTTTCAGTGATGAAAACTTTTTGTCAAGAAATATTTTAATTTAGTGATGAAATAGTGAATATGTGTGACAAAATTATTTGTTGGGATTAGAAAGTTTTAGTGTCAATTTTTTTTCGTCACCAATAATAAATAATTTTTAAAAATTGAGGGGAGGGTTATATTTGCAATTTATATATTTTTTTCAATAAACAATACCTGTACATTTTAATAATCTATTAAATAAAATATTTAATACAAATCAATATAAAATTAACTTGTTCATTATCATAAAACAACCCAAGCAAAATACATGTCTCATAGTATCAAGAAATTAATATATAACATCAAAATTATAACATCTATTTTAGTAAAATCAAAAACTACAACACAATCAAAATAACTTGTGCATTTTAATAACCTGCTGAATATAATATCCATTACAAATCATTACAAAAACCTGTTCATCTGGTAATATCAACAAAAACCTGTTCATTTTAATCTATTCAATAAAATATCAACAAAAAGATAAGATCCACCACAATATAATCATAACCCACAACAACATAGTCAAAATACATGTTTGGTAATATCAACAAAAAGTACAACTACACTGTGATGGATGTGTCTGGTAATATCAACAAAAAACTCTTGCTATGCAGGTTACCAAATTCGTTCATCTCCAATCTGCCATTTAAAAAAGAAAAAAAAAAAGAAAAAAAGACAACAACAACAAAAGGTTAAGGTAACCATTCACTAAATATGTTAATATGCAACCTATAAGAGAAAAAATAAAAATTTCAAAGTAAATTGTAAACCAAATTTTTACCGTGCTTGTTCCGTAAATTTTTACAACTTACATAAGTTCCTCCCAAGGTGTTCATGATATTTCTTGGCCTTTTAACGACTATTTCAAGATTTTACTTCCTAACGGCCTATGTTCAAGCCTAAATGTTTTCCAACCGAGAGTCCTATGATTGTTCTGTAAGTTTTCACAACTTATGTTGATTCCTCCCAAAGTGTTCATGATAATTTCTGATAATCTCAAGGTGTTTGTGATGTTTTCCGGGCCTTTAGATGCATACTTCACTATTTTCCCAGGACCTTGTGCCTAAATGTCAAAAGTAGTTTTTTATTCTACCCTAGTTAAAGAAGAAATGTTCTACTAAATTAACATATAAACGTAATATACTAACCAAGAAGCTTGTTCATCAGAATCTGAACTTTCCCCACTCTCAAAATTTCCCGTGATACCTTTCTGCGTCAAACACTCTAAGATACTTTGTATCTTCTTGCTTTGTTTCTTCTCTGACTTTTGAAACCTTGCAATTTGTTCATTTTGCTGTGCTATTTGCATCTCAAGGCGTTGAACATAGTCACTATTTTCAGCAGGTGCAATAGTAGTCTTCATAGAAGAAGAAGGCCTCAAGCCGAGTCCTTTCACATAACCTGACCTTGGCTTAAGCACCTTAACTGACAACTCCTCTTGGCTTAAAGGGATCACACCAGTTTGCGAGAGGTGTTCGGCTTGCGTCTTTATCATGTTGTCCTGTTAATTTAAAATAAATCGAACAATTATTAGTTATTCTACCCTACAAAGCAAATAAATAATTTTATCAAAATTAATATGCATTGCCTTGTACATACATAATTAGCTTGGCTCTCTGACGAAATCCATTCATGTGTGTTCGAATTATAGTGGATGGACTTGTAAAACTTTGCCAAATCCGGAACTTCTCCATTTGCAATTATCTGATTCATTTGTTTTTGAATGTTATTTCAAATATTTAAATAACAAAGCCTACTAATCTGATAAAATAAAATAGCAAAACACACCGAGCTGTGCACCCTAACCGGGATTGATTTTGATCCACATCTATGTTTTGTTTTCATTTGCATCCTATTATTCACATTAGTTAGTGATTGTTCCTACACGATTGAAACACCAATATAAACAACAAAACTTAAGATTAGTAAGAAGAAAATTAATTTTTGACAATTAACATAAAACATTATACCATGAATTCTTTACTATTCCACTTCTTGTCAATTAGAGATGTCCATTGATTAAGAGTAACACTTGTAGGTGGGTGGCTTCTCGCGTACTCCTCCCCTCTTGTATCCTTAAGTTGCTTGTATTGTTTGTGCAACCTATAGGTGAAGCTACTCAATCGCCGACCAAACTGTGTGTTTAAAGTCCTTGCTATATCACTCGGATTGCCTTGTAGATCAAACTGATCCTACAAAATCAAATCATTTTTTTTTATAAATTAAATAACCTAAATTTCAGACAAGCAGCAATGAGCCTGATTAAATAACAAAGAAAAAAAGATTGCATCAACAGATGTGTTAACAGTTGCAATTTAATTTCTAGATATGCAGGCATTATATATCATAACAGTTGCAACAGATGGGTTAACAGAGGAATATGTTGTCCATGTTTTTCTAGGCAGTCTACAGGAACCTAAAAATTCAATGTCAAGCTTGGACATGAAATGTCCTACTTGTCTTTCTAGGCATTATATATTGTAATGAAAAACATTAACAGCAAGAAAATGTGAATCATAAGTGTATACTATTGTAAATATTGCTTTTTACTGTCAAGATATTGCCAAGACCTTCCTAGTGTACTCAAGCAATGAGCTGAGAATTGCCATCTAATTATGATACTTGTTCTAAAGTTTATCAAATTTCTAATAATTTATTTGTAATAAAAAGATTGATATTCAAGTGTATCTGCAGGGAAGGCCTTGAAGTCACTGATGATGTATCTATTGTGGAGCACCTCAAACATCCTGTATACATAACTGAAGGATCTTACACCAACATCAAGGTAGTGAAATTTGCTCTATGATCTTAAGGGAAAAGGTGGACTAATAATTCAACACAGAACTTTTAAAAAGAGCAAGTATTGGAAACAAATTTTTAAAACAAGTTTGGAATTTTTCAAAAAGATTTGATGAAACAAAGAGAGTAAGGATTGGAGTGTTCACATCAAGCCCAAAAGATGCAACCACCAACTGAGAAAAGGAGCAGAAAAGAGCAATGTGTAGAACACCAAACAAAATACATTTTGATCCCAAAGAGCAATTTTCTTATTTAAAAAAATAATATCAATCTTGGTAAAATGCAGCAATCTTATCAGTTGACAGAAAATGAGGTTGCCTACTACATCACACAACTCATCAAGTGAAAAATGGCCCATCAAACATGCTAGAGTTACTGCCCCTGTTTTAGCTAATTCATCTGTTTTTGAATTGGACAATTCAGGCACCCTTGATTCAGCTAACCAAGGATCTCTGCCTCCTTCCTTCATCTATTCTAATTAAATCAAAAACCCTCTGCTGTCTGTCACCTTCCTAAAGCCAATATAATGACCTCCATCTATTCATAGCTATTGTTTCCATGATTTGATTAGTACTAGCAAGAATACTTCCCTATTTATTTGTTGGCATCACTAGTTATATTAGTGTTTACTAATATATGCATCATTAGTTAAATTTTTAGATTTTCTATTGTGTTTTCATTGCGCAAGGATACAAACTAAATACATAGTTATAGTTGCATTCTTACTAATCGTTAAATTCGTTCCAAAACTAGAAGTCTTTGATATGCTACCATGTAATATCTTGTTTAGCAGCAAGTTCTTGTAATCACCCTAACAAAGAGAGTATTTCTTTCACACAATAATTACCATGTAATTTCAATTTCAATTTCAATTTCAATTTTCATGTGTCATGCCTCTTTTACTTGACAATAATTACCTCCAAGCGTTGGATCATCGGCTTCTTATCAGCATCGTGAACCTTATTCCACCTACAAATGCTCAAGTCTGGTAATTGCGTTCGAACCTCTATGCCAATCTTGGAGGCCAACTTAGAGGCTTGATCTCCCACTGGCGCACGGAAATGTTCAGGTACAGGAACCAACATCTTTCCATTTTTCTGGACAATGCGTTGGGTTTGTATGCCGCGTGTTGGACCACGACCACGTCTGTCATGTGATGCTGTAAGGACATAATGTTAATTGAGTTAATAAGTAAACAAATGCAAGTTAGACCTTAAATTAAATATAAGCAACTTTGCAAACTTACCAACACTACTAGATGCAGTCACCTCATGCACAGGTTGCACATTATGAGGTGGTAAGGGTTGGGTACCAATCTCTTGACGTGGGGGATCCATCCCTTCTTCTGGGGTGGGAGTTAATGGCCTCGAATGAGGCTGTAAACGTAACCCCGGTGGCATCTCTTGTTCCTGAAATAACATAATCGAATAGTAAAGAAGATATTTAACACAATTAAAATATATTTTAAAAAAGATATGATATTTAAGATATATGAAGAAGATATTTAAATAGTAAAAGATACGTTCACACACAAATATAAAATAATGTATATAATACCTTGCGATAAAAGGAACCCAATGACTCATTATCACTATCGTTCTCACTCTCTGACGGATTATACTCATCATCATCATCTACCTCAACCCTAATTCCCCTTTCCTTTGCATTTGCACATTTGGGCTGAACCACACTCATCAAAGAATTTGTAATATTCTTCACTCCAAGATTGTTCATTACCTCATAGTTCTTCTTGATTCTCTTATTTCTTTGTTTCTCATATTCTGTTAGCTTCTTAGTTCTCAAATCACCTGGTTTCAGCCATTGTCTTTTTCCTTCGACCATTTTCTACAACTATATAACATAATTCAACTTTAATTGAAAAATATAGACAATATAATTATTCACCATTAAATAAAAGAAGAAAAACATAATCCCAATGTTTCGAATTGTAATGCATATATTTTAACTCCAAATATTTCATAACAAGGAAGTTCCAATCCCTTGAATTAATATTTCGCGCAAAAATTTTAAATCATATTGTAGAGTAGTGAAGGTTTCCATGGAAAAAAAATCAAGACAAGAGATCCTCTTCTTAAAAGAGGTGATGTTCCTGTATTGCATATATTTTAAATCCAATTAAGATTGATGATCATTGATGCTTAACATAATTATGTCTTGCATTAATCATATATTACATTTGATTTTCTAATTGTTATACATTATGCAATATTGCAAATTCTAAAAATATTTTTTCATAGACATCCTAACCATATTTGTATTTTTATTTATTTTTTGCTATATCGATGTATAGAATTTTATTACTTTTTAACTAAACTTGAATTTGAAATAGAATAAATATGCACTTATTTTCATTTTTTTGTTTTGAAAAACAGCTTAGATATGGTAGTGAGTATGCAGAGAAACCTTACAACAGTGGCAGTAATAGTACAAAGACGCCATGGCCATGATCATATGTTGAATGAAGAATATGGAAGCTATATTTATCCTACAAATGAGTCACCTTCTATCTCCTATAACAATAAGGCAAAGCAGCAGCAGCTCCATAATTCTAAAACTATCAAGTTGCTCCATAATTCTAAACAATGGGATCTTTTGATAAGGCAGAGCAGCAGTGTAGCCACAGACAGAGCAGCAGCAGCAGCCACAGTAGTCAGCTGCAGCCAAGGCCAAAGTCCACAGACACAGCAGCCAGCTGCTGCCCAGATCACAGTCCACAGACAGAGTAGCTAATACTACAGCAGCTGCAACTGACTGCTGTATCGCTCACAAACTCATACGCTTATAACAATTTGAATCTAAATAATCATAACCTGAGAGACAAAGTGTAACAAGTTGAACCTTCAAATATTACTTAAATGTTTTATGATCAACTCCTCTGATGATTTATTGCGTTTTTTTTTTAATTAACTCCACTTATCAATAAAAAAAAAAATCATTATTGTTGATATATGGTTGTGGAAGAACATGGGCTTTTGAGCTTTGCAAGATTTCAAATTTGAAGCAGCCTTGAAGAGTTTTAAAATAAAGTAAAAAGACAAGGTTTTAACATATACATACTATGTTACTAGAAACATATTATAACTTTAAAAATGGGTAAATTCACTTGTGATATTGGTATTTTATATCAAGTCCTATTTTTTTCTTTAGCCTTTTAATTATGATAACAAAGTCTGCTACATATTCACCCAGTTATTAAGAAGTTAACGGAAATTAACCACGTGGCGATCATGAGCAATTACCAAGTGGCTATTTCGGCCAATTACTTAAACGAAGACTAACGGATAGGAGTTAAGACTTCTTTGTTCATAAATCTCTCCGTCCCAAAATACTCACTTTTATTGGATCATGTGAGAATTTTAAAATATAAAAATCTCGTGACATGTTTAAACAATTATCAGGATAGGAGTTAAGGATTCTCTGTTCATAAATCTCTCCATAAAATAGTCACTTTTATTGGATTATGTGAGAATTTTAAAATATAAAAATCTCATAATATGTTTCAACAATTATCAGCAGTGGTTTGAAAATTGACTATTTTAATTGACTTTTTACAAAAAGATACACAAAAAAAATATAATAATTTATAATGATTTTTTAAATTTTACACTAAATATATTCCCAATCGAGTCCTCAGTGTTTTGGGAATAGAGGATTCAAAGAGATTGATACAAAGGTTCTGTGAGTTTCCACAAAGGAGGTTCCTAGTCACATGTAATTTTTTTTTTAGGTACATCGGAAAGTTCCTAGTCACATGTAATAGAAACCATATTGTCCATTGAAACCAAGCTGGTGACAACTTCAAGGATCTCCTTCTTCACCATTCAAAGGATTGAAAAATTTATTAGTATATAGGTTGACTTTTACTAACCAATACACGTTTGCTAGGGTTGAAAAGCAGAGAAATTCATCTAAATTTCTGATTTTCAAATGCTTAGTTGCCAGCAAAAGACGAAAAATTATTTTCCTTGAAACTTGTTTCAAAAAAATTCTTCCATTTCCAAGCTTGAACCTTACCCTAAAGCCAATGCAAGCCCTCAAAGTCAAATTTAAAATATTTACGAACTAGCAAGACAAAGAAAATAAGAACAATATAAAAAAGTGAATAATTTTTCTAAATTTTATTACTGAAAAAGAACTTAATAGTTGTAAAATCTTAAATTTCAATTTATAACAAACAATGCTTGGTGTAAGTCACAATTCATGCTTCAAATCAAGCTAAGATTACATAAAATCAGAAACTGTGAAAAATAAAAGTTAGAATATATTCTAGAGAAACGTTACTCAAAACGGATTCATTTAAACTTTGAAATTAAGTTGTTAATATGTTTTCAATACAATAAATTTTTTCGTTCGGAGACCAATAGAATTCACCTAAAATTCAGATCGAATATAAATGTTTTGGCCTGATTCAATGACCTTGAAATATCAACAAAATTATTATTGTACCAACAATTTGTCAAACCGTTCCATGAATTTGCTGTCATTCACCACTGCATTTATACACCCAAATGTCACATATGACTTAGCAATTGGGTCAATTTGAACTGGTATGCTACTCATTTTCCCATATATATATATATGGATTGACATTTCAAGTTTTATGTTTCTTCTTCCAGGTAACTTCAGGGATGCAACCCCTCAAGTCAAAATTTAAGATATTTATTAAGTATACTAATGCACGAAAATGTATGGAATAAGAAAAATACAAGAAAAAAATAAACCACATAGAAAAGAGACAATTTTTCTGAAATTTTATTACTAAAAAAGAATTAAACAGCCTCGAAAACTTCAAGTTCAATTTATATCAAATAATGTTTGGTGACCAAATCACAATCCACAACCCAAATCAAGCCAAGATTGCCAGGGACAAATTTCATTAAAAGGCCTTTTATATTTGGCTTTCACAAGCCCCTAATAGCACAAATCAATCCAACAAGAACAAAATCAAGACATGTGAATCCAAAAGAACATTTATAAAACCCTAATAAAAAATAACAAACACATATATGATAGAGCCAAACAAATATTCGGAGATAATGAAATTCGAGTATCAAATCAGAAATTGAGAAAGGGTTTGTAAAGCATGGGGCGTGTTTGGGAATTTTGAAGAGGAAATTTAAAAAATGGAGTGATTGTAAAAGAGAGAGAGAGAGAGAGAGAGAGAAAGAGAGAGGGGGGGGGGGGAAATCCGAACATACCTCAAGAATGGAACAGTCAATCGTCGCCACCGCCGAATGGAGAGCACCGTTCGAAGTCGAAGTTGTCTTTCCTTCGAACCCTCTCTCTTCTCCCTCTCTTCTACTAGGTTTTGCAGCTTACAAATTTTATGTTCAGAAGTCAAAAGAAAAAATTAGTAGAGCCTATTTTGGGGTTTCTTTTGCCGCCCAATTTTCCCTCCGAAATCGGTGACAGAATTATTATTGACAAGGAAACTGTTTTCTCACCAAATGATATAAAACTATTAAAAATTATTGGTAACGAAAATATATTCGTTATTAATAATTTTATAATTGGTGACAAATTGTTTTCTCACCAAAAATCTCAAAAATTTGGCACCATTAAAAAAAAAAGCAGAAAAATATTTAGTGACAAAAAAAAATAAAAATAATGACAAAAAATAATTTCGTCACCTAATTTTTTTATTATCTATGTAAATTGGTGACGAAATTTTATTTTTCTCTCTAAAAATAGTACATTTGGAGACGAAATATTATTTTCTTCACTAAAAGGTACGTTTTTCGTGACAAAATTTATTTTCGTCATTAGTTTTCGTCTCTAAAGACTCTTTTTGTTGTAGTGTGCTTTGACACAAGAAGTATGGGCACATACCAGACCAAGCTCAACATGGAAAGGCGCAAGCCATAAATGGAAGTGATGTAATGAATGCATGCAATCTACAATGCAGTGGATATGGCACGTGGCCCAAACCAAATTTTGCCTAGGAAAGGCATGTACGCGTACGAGCCATGTCTAACACAGAAAAGGTGCCGCAACCCTCAAACCAACATACCAGCGTGGAATAGGCGCGTACACATGCAGAACTGTGCTTTGACGTGAAAAGTAAGGGCACATACCAGACCAAGCTCAATATGGAAAGGCGCAAGCCATAGATGGAAGGTGATGCAATGAATGCATGCAATCTACAATGCAATATCTACAAATATGCAATGGAATGGAAATGCAACATAATGGATGACAATGCAGTATGATGCGATCTACTGGGGAAAATGCAATGAATGCATGCAAGCTACAATGGAAATGCATGACAATGCACTATGATGCAACGGCTATGATTGCGACTATCCCTATCTTACCAACAGAGCGATATACTAGGTTGGTTCAGTATCCAGAACTGAGGCGCCGACATGCTGCCTCAATCTATGGGGCTTCCATACAGATTTCAAGCCGAGGATACACCCCTGGGTATTTAAACCAGACTTTAGTCTCGGAACTCCCGAACCTTTGCGTTCTAGGCATTAGCCGTTCGAACTCTAGTTTCCACCGTCCTAGTTGATCTTCTAGGAACTCACCGCGGACATAGGCAGGTGGCTTTACCAGACCACCGAAAGTCGTTCGGGCACGACAAACACCAAAGGATTTACACCTTCAGAGGATTTAGGGTTTCCTGGACCGGGATGCAAAATGTATGCATGACAATGCATATGTTTTTTTTTTTTGAAATGCAAATGATGTATAAAATGCATGTTGCATGGAATACACGACAACACGCGGCTTAAGATATGCATGACAATGCAACCGAACTGCACACATCAATGCACCGGAGGTTTCGCACCTCCCAAGGATTTAAGGTCTCCTAGACCGTGTAGATTGCACAAGAAATGCATAACAATGTAGATAAACTGCACACATCAATATGCTGAAGGTTTCTCACCTTCAAAGGATTTAAGGTCTCCTAGACCGTGTAGATACCTGCGCGGTTCGTCTGGTCGCTCCAGCCTCAAATGAACCGTACATACAATATCGCGCCTGAAAAGAAAACAAACTTAACAGGTACAATGTTGTTAGCAACATGCATGACAATGCAAATGAGGCACGCATGCTAATGCAAATATCAACACACATGCCAACGAAAATGTGACACGCATGCCAATGGAAATGAGACACGCATGCCGATGAAGAAGATGGGGCACATGTGCCAATGCAAATGAGGCATGATGCAAGATGATACAAATGAGACACGCATGCCTCATAAGATGCAAAATGATACAAGTGTGACACGCATGTCACACGGAATGTAAAATGATACAAATGAGACACGTATGCCTCATAAGATGCAAAATGATACAAGTGTGACACGCATGCCACACGGAATGAAAAATGATACAAATGAGACACGTATGCCTCATAAGATGCAAAATGATGCAAGTGTGACATGCATGCCACACGGAATGTAAAATGAAACAAATGAGACACGTGTGCCTCATAAGATGCAAAATGATGTAAGTGTGATACGCATGCCACACGGAATGTAAAATGAAACAAATGAGACACGTGTGCCTCGTAAGATGCAAAATGATGCAAGTGTGACACGCATGCCACACAGAATGTAAAATGAAGCAAATGAGACACGTGTGCCTCATAAGATGCAAAATGATGCAAGTGTGACACGCATGCCACACGGAATGTAAAATGAAACAAATGAGACACGTGTGCCTCATAAGATGCAAAATGATGCAAGTGTGACACGCATGCCACACGGAATGTAAAATGAAACAAATGAGACACGTGTGCCTCATAAGATGCGAAATGATGCAAGTGTGACACGCATGCCACACGGAATGTAAAATGAAACAAATGAGACACGTGTGCCTCATAAGATGCGAAATGATGCAAGTGTGACACGCATGCCACATGGAATGTAAAATGAAACAAATGAGACACGTGTGCCTCATAAGATGCAAAATGATATGAAAGAAGACTTTGACAATTGGACTTATACGCTACGCGAAACCGGTTCGTATTCAAAACAATGCAATGTACTAACAAGTATAAGTGAGGTGCGCAAGATAGCGCGATAGGATGCATGCAAAATGCAAGTAAGGTGCACAAAACAGTGCGATGCGCAAGAAAGCACGAGTGATTGAAATGCAATGCACAAAACAGTGCGATGCGCTAAACAGCGCGATTGAAATGCAATGCACAAAACAGTGCGATGCGCTAAACAGCGCGATTGAAATGCGATGCACAAAACAGTGCGATGCGCTAAACAGCGCGATTGAAATGCAATGCACAAAACAGTGCGATGCGCTAAACAGCGCGATTGAAATGCGATGCACAAAACAGTGCGATGCGCTAAACAGAGCGAGTGAAATGCAATGCACAAAACAGTGCGATGCACTAAACAGCGCGAGTGAAATGTAATGCACAAAACAGTGCGATGCGCTAAACAGCGCGATTGAAATGCAATGCACAAAACAGTGCGATGCGCTAAACAGCGCGATTGAAATGCAATGCATAAAACAGTGCGATGCGCTAAACAGCGCGATTGAAATGCGATGCACAAAACAGTGCGATGCGCTAAACAGCGCGATTGAAATGCGATGCACAAAACAGTGCGATGCGCTAAACAGCGCGAGTGAAATGCAATGCACAAAACAGTGCGATGCGCTAAACAGCGCGAGTGACTTGCAATGCACAAAACAGTGCGATGCGCTAAACAGCGCGATTGAAATGCAATGCACAAAACAGTGCGATGCGCTAAACAGCGCGATTGAAATGCAATGCACAAAACAGTGCGATTGTATTCGATAGGCATGGGGCAACTTTTGAGCTTTTGTAAAAGCTAAAAGAATATGAAAAGGATACACCATTGTATGAGTTAGAGTGCTACGCATAGAAGACGCGGTCCGAGGTCAAAACGGAGGCCGGTTGAGCGTCGGAGATACACTTTCTTGCACTTTCTTGAGCTATGAAGACCAAAAACTACACATATGGCCTAAACAAGGTTATGGGAACACCACCGGCCGGGAGGAGAAGCCACCGGCTGTCTATCGGCTGCAAAATAATACCATCGGCACAATATTCTGCCGGCCGGCACAAAATGTTGCCGACCGGCAAAAAGTTCCTGAGTCGGGGCAGATTCGACATTTCACCACGGGTGTTTTAAAATAGGGTTTCTAAACCCTATTTTTCACTTCCTTCTCCGCCGAAAATCCACACTTTCTCTCTCTAGAGTGTTTTCCTCTCCTTTTTCCTCCGTTTCTTCGCGTTCTACGCCCGTTTCGTCGTCGGATTCGCGATTTTCTTCGCGTTTCGGACATTTTCAACCGAACAAATCTTTGTTTCGGTGCCTCTTTTGCCGTTCCCACCTTTTTGGGGTTTGTTCCCCTCGCTTTCCTCTTGGTTTCCGTGCCCTTTTCACATCCCGGCCTTTTCGGTCATTTTCGGCCTTCTCGGGAGTTGACTTTTCGGTTGACTTTCCATATTCTAGCCCGGTTTTCCTTCATCCGGCTATTTTTTACCATTCTTGACATGGCGGATGACATTCCACGTGGTGGGACTCCCCCCGATCATGAGATGGATCCCGGGGTTGAGCTCCTACCCTTGAGCGAGCGCCCGTTTGACCCGGCGACCTACCGGTCGGCGATTCATGTTCTGCCCCCTGACGGACTGCGCCAGTTTCGGAGCTTCGAGAGGCACGTGCCACCCGAGCTATTACTGCGTGAGCCTACCTCCCACCTGTCCTTCGACGCTTCCGAGGTAACTTTCTTTTCTCTGCTTTACTTTCTGCAATGTAAGATACAAAACTGTCGTAGCTATTTGTGCTCTTTAACTGCTTTAGCTCAGATACCCTGTATACTGTAGTTGATTGTAAACATACGTACAACTGATACCTACTTGAGACTGACACATGCACACACACTACACTGGCCCTGAATTACCCAAACACACGGTGCACACTGTATTTCACTGCACACACACTGGTACCCCGTATTTGCTTGAGTCTGTTAACACGCACACATGCTATACTGTACTGAACCACCCGAACACGCTGACGCATCACACGTTGTAGTTCACTGTAGGCACACCGGCACCCGGTATTTGTTTAAATCTGTAAAACTTGCACACATGCTACATCCGTCCTGAACCACCCAAACACGCTGACGCATCACACGTTGTAGTTCACTGTAAGCACACCGGCACCCGGTATTTGTTTGAATTTGTTAAACTTGCACACATGCTACATCTATATGCTTCTTAGAACTGCATTTTGAATATTACCTTGCAATTGTTGTTTTCTGTTTGCAGGGGGATTCCCATACCATCCGTGGGTATGGGAACACCGGCGCCCGGGACTGGTACGCCGAGCTTCCCGATGCGGTCCGTCGCATCGTGGACCATGCGGGTTTCGGCGTATTCTGCAGAGGACTATCCAGGCTCACTACATGCAGCTCTGGTGGAGAGGTGGTAGGACACCACCGATTCATTCCATTTCTCCGCGGCAGGGGACATGACGATGACCCCTTACGATTTCTCGATGCTCACAGGCATCGGGGTAGGGGGTGATCCGATCCCCTTTGATACTGACATGGACGAGTGGACTGCCGCTCAGATCCATCTTCTTGGTGAGGTGCCCCTTCTCGCTCGTCCAGGCTACGTCCGATATTCCTGGTTCGAGGTGCAGTTCCGGGTCCAGCCCACCCTTGTTGATGCAGCCCCGATGACTCCGGAGGCCGTGGAGAGGTACGCACGCGGCTTCCTCATGTTCTTATTTGGGACGACTATTTTCGCCGACCGGGCGAACACAGTGCCTCTCTGCCTGCTCAGCGCACTGGTGGACGTCCGAGGCATCTTGCATTACGACTGGGGTGGCGCCGCTCTGGCCACTCTCTACAGATACATGAGCTCAGCTTCCCGCAGCAGCGGACAGTTGCTTGGAGGCTACTGGCGGGTCTGGGAGGTACGTTTCTTCTCCGCTTTTCAATTCTGCTTTTCTATCTTTTCTGTACTCTATACACTGCACACACTGTAGTCTATTTTATACTTGCTGTATACTGTACACACGGCACACACATACACTCTGCTTTACACTGACTGTACATTGCTCACACTGCACACTCTGCACAATACACTGCACAACACGTGGCTCTGCTATTTCTGCTTTTACTCTACATTCTGCTTTATCTGATAATCATATTGATGTTTTCTCTGCAGTTGTGGGTTTTGCCTATTTTCCCAAGCTTGCACCCGTGCCAGTCACGGAGACTCCTCTGGTTGTCCCCTTTTCGCGTCGCTTTGATGGGAGATGCACCCGGAGACCGCGAGAGACCTTCAGCTTCTTCCGCCGCTTCTTCGACACCATTACCCCCGCAGAAGTATGTTTTACTTGCAGTTTATTTAAGCTTCGCCTTTCCACTGCATGTTTCAATAACAATAGATAACAAATTGTATTGCATTTTCAGATCACCTGGCAGCCTTGGGCTCCTTTGCCAGCCGTGACGCGGGATCGGTTTGCCGGTGCCGATGAGACCTCGCGTTTCCGGATCTTGCTGGAGGGCCCGGTCTGTCGGGCTTGGTACCTGGGTGAGCGTTTCTTACGCCAGACCCTAGGGTTACCGGAGCAGATAGTCCCGGTTTATCCTCCCGAGGATATGAGGGAGACCGAAAGGCTCACCACTGAGCAGATGGCCGATTACACTATCGGTTGGGAGGTGACCCGCTTCAGAGGCATCGGCGACTACCGAGAGTACGTGCAGACGTACCTTATGCGGCCTCTGAGCGGCGGCCGTCAAGCTGAGGGAGCTAGGCCTGTGGCGCCAGCGGCTAGGGCAGGAGCGGGAGTTGGAGTAGGAGCTTCGAGGAGGGCCCGAGTCCGTGGCAGGGGCGGAGTTCAGGGGGGACGGGGGACCGGTTGGCCTGTTCTGCCTACTTCACTGACTTTTCGAGGGCAGGGTGGGGCGACCTATCAGGTCCCCTTCGCCTCTCCGCCGGCTGATCACGAGTTTGTCGGTGTCCCCGACTTGCCTCCGGTATGTATTACTGCATTCTTGTACAGTCATTTCATTTCAGTTTATTTGATATTCCACAGAATATTGATGCATATGATACTTTTGCAGGCTTCCTCTGAGTACACCCGGTAGTCATTGGAGATGAATGCCTCCATGATGGGGATGCTACAGCGGACCTTTGATCTCTTGGCCCTCTACAGCATTCCAGTATGTTTTTCTGATCACGGCCCCAAATCATTCACAAGCTGATTCACGTAATCTGATGCACGACACAACACCCGACGCACTAATCTCACAGCATCTGATACACTGCATACACTGCATTCTGCACTGTACTCTGCACTGATAAACTGCTCACAGCATTCACACACTGTACTCATACACTGCATTCTGCACTGATAAACTGTTCACATCATTCACACACTGTACTCATACACTGCATCCTGCACTGATAAACTGCTCACGGCATTCACATACTGTACTCATATACTGCATTCTGCACTGATAAACTGCTCACGGTATTCACACACTGTACTCATACACTGCATCCTGCACTGATAAACTGTTCACAGCATACTGATGCATTTGCCTTTTGTGTACTTTTTCAGCCTCCCTTCTAGATTCCCGGGGTAGGAGGTGCTCCGGCTGGACCTTCCGTCCCCGCCCGAGGGAGAGATGAGGAGGGCAGAGTATTCCCCCGCTCCAAGGCGGGGCGCACTCATGCCGGGAGTAGTTCGCAGGCTCCCGTTCCTGATGACGACGATGATGAGGATGACGAGTCGGAGGCGGAGGCGGAGGCAGAGGCAGAGTCGGAGTCATCGGAGGAGGAGACCGGAGGCGGCACTAGCTCGGGCTCTGATGACGATGCTGATGATGCTCCTGGACCTTCGTCCAGGAAGAGGACTAGGACAGATCGTTAGCCCTTGGAGTCACTGGACACGGATACAGATTTTTGTTGTTTTTTCCTCTTTCTTGTACTTTCCCTTTTTGTTGGTAGTTAGGATACTCTGTACTGCCGCAGGCAGATTTTTGTTTTCCAAAACTTGTGTATTTGAAAAAGATAGATAATGAAATGAACAAACTTTTTTGCTTAAAAAGTGTTACATTTACATATCTCATGTATTGCATCGCGTCATGTTACACTTCAATGTAAATGGAATATGATTTGTTGTCCGAATGTTGAACACTTGCACTGTAATAATCAAATAACTAAACAGCCAACAGCAAAATAAATCCAAGCAACCCACTGCCTGATTCTGGACACACAGCCCTTACTCTGTTGGGGGTTAATCTGCATACAGCCCAAAACACAGCATTCGGTTCATTCTGCACACAGCAAATTCTGAGCGAACGGCCCAATCTGACAAGACGGAGCTCAAAGACGGAACCGGTTGGAGTTGAAGCATGCTCAAATATAGAGAATGGCACAGCATTCTGAGTATAAAATGATTTTTGAAATTGAATAAGGGTTTTTCGAACTGGGGTATCGAGCCTACAACTGAACACAGCGGGGAGGACTCAAACAAAAGGGTACACGACCTAAACACAACGAGACATGCTCGGAAGAAACCTAAAGCAAAGGATGAAACTGACAAATCAAAAGACACGACACACAGACGCGTCAACGAAGACGGGGACCTCGGATCACGAGGAGCCAGTTTCTCAGGGTATTGTTTCCCACCCTTTCTGATTTGTGATTCTCACATCACTCAACCCTCAAGCTCGAATTTTCTCTCAAAACCCTTTTCCTCTCTTTTCTCTCAGCTCACACCTCTTTATTCTTCATTCTCTCATTTTTCGTCCCTCCCCAAGGTGATCGATGAATGAATAGGAAGTTGGGGGTTCATGCCCAATGCCGTTGGCTCGCGGCTATTTCTTCTGGTGGGCAGAGTGCCCTTCTGGCAAGTATGTTGACGACGGGGGGGACAGAGCGCCTGGCTCAACTGTGCCCTTAGTTCATCATTTTGACCATTTTTTGTTTTTGCTTTCTACTAAAACAGTTTTGATCGAAATGAGAGTCGAATTAACGTACTTGTTCGATTTTTGATTTGAAAGCCATGCAAGTCAGGCTGTAAGCACTGAAAGTTTTCCTTTTTTGGGTCCAAGAAAATGGTCCAGTTTTGGAAAATGGAACAATTTTCGAGAAAATAGTCAACCTCAGTAAAAATTTTCAAAAACTATTTTGCAAACAGTCAATGCTCAACGAGCATGGAACTTACTCTTTGAGATGCGCAACCTCGGATCGGAGGCAATGGAAAATTTCCCTTGGCTTAAAGGGGGTGGATGGCAACGGAAAGTTGCCCCTGGTTTGAATGGCGTCTCGCGATGACTCGTGGCAACGGAAAGTTGCCCCTTGTTTGGATTATACCGCAGCAGTCCGCAAACAGTCTTCATTGGCGGTGGTCGAGCTCTTGGACACAGAGATGACGAAGATGGTCACAACAAATAGATGGACACAGTCGCCTTGGAGGGTGTTGGCGACTGGACTTTGGGATGATGAAACTGAAACCATTGCATGGACTGAGACGCTATGAAAGCGTTGGGGGCTGGACTTCATGAAGAAGTTGCCTACGTATCCCAAACATGGGAATCAAGCCTTACGTAGTTCCGGTTAAGGTACACTCGGGTATTTTAACCTTCACTTTTCAGGCTCTAACTTTTGCCAAGGCGCCCGATGCGGGTTTTCGACCTTGCGAGCTTTTTTTATTCATTTTCTTTTGTTCAGTTCTTTTTCTTTTCTTTTCCGCATTTTTCTTTTCTTTTTTTTCTTTTTTGCTTCTTTTCTTTTTTGCTTCTTTTCTTTTTTGCTTCTTTTCTTTTCTTTTGCTCTAACTTTTGCCTGGGTCGCCCTTCCGGGTTTTCGACCCAGCGAGCCTTTCAAAGGGTAAAAGTGTAACAAGTCCATGCCAAATGGTTTTTGAAGTTGAAGCCTCTCTGTGTCTGGGAGAACGGCTGTTGCACTGATTTGCGGAAGAATCCATCATGGTCGCTCCACGAGCTTCTTTCTGGTGAGATCTGATCTTTTGATTCGGCCTTGGTGCCTCTTGTTCTAGGGCTGCTTTTGATCTGGCCATACGGGCCTCCTCTGACAGTTGACTGTTGGATGTTCCGAATGAGTTTGAGGTTCAAGATAAACAGGTCGAATCTTGAGGCTGAGAGCGATCCTAGGCTGCACAATCTCAAGAGCGATCCCACACAGGTCCTCACAGGGCCGCGTAAAACATTTGTTTTTGAAAGTTTTTAAGAAAGCGACAAATCGCTCGTGCCAAAGATAGTGTGGAACCAATCTGGATCAAGCCAGGGTCCTTCTCAGTACTCACACTGACAAGCATGATTTCATTCATTAAGGGCTTAGCATGCCTCTCTTTCTCTCAAAATGATCAAAATTTTGCAAAACCCGAGGAATTCCTTCCTTATCGTTTTTATCACCGCAGTGTTCAAAAGGGGTTTTTGAAAAACTTAGGTTAATGCAATGAGCTTGGCGCGCAAGAGAGCAGGCGAGATGTACTGTCAGCCCATTCAAATCCTCTGGCACTTATACTGAAAACAAGCATGAAAGTGAGATAGCAACAGCTGTTTCATTCAGATTTGTTGGTGTAACTGGCCTCTCGGCAGAAACAGACTCAAAAACAAAAACAGGTAATTACAAAACAAAACGGTGTTCGGGACAACAACCCCAGAATCACCTGGTATTCTATACAAGGGGGACTGACTCGCTACAACAAGACAGACCTTTAAGCAAAAAGACTGACTCAAGACAAAGAGACCAACTCAAAACAAAAGACTGACTCGATACCCAGGCCAGGATTTATAAAGCTAGCGTTCACAGTCACTCAAAAATGCGTGCCAGACGCCACATTCAAAATACATCCAGATGCCGCCCGCAGGTGGTTCACCTTCTGATTACATACTTGCAGTATCTGTGTCCTCAAAATCCAATAACTGGGTGGTAACGGACTTGGCTGAGGTGGGCGGGAGGATAACCTCGTTGTCAATCAAATCTTGCACCTCATGGCGGAGGCGGAAGCAATTGTCGGTGGCATGGCCTGTCTGCTGGTGGTACGTGCAGTACTGAGCAGCATCATGCGTAGCAGGGAGATTCTTCGGGAGAGGACGAGGCTCCAAGGGTTTAAGGTGCCCCCTCTCGGCAAGGATCTGAAGTGCCTTGGACAAAGGCATGTAGAGAGCATGAAAGGTCCTGCGCCCCCGGGGCAGGTACTTTGGAGTCTGAGCGCTCTTACTAGCTGCACAAGTGAACGGGTCGGCAGGCGCCACCTTAGCTTTCTGATCTTTCCCGGGTGCAGGGGCGGGAACAAGAGAGACTGTTTTGGTATGACGGGGCCTATCCCGATTTTCTGACTGGCTTGAACTACCCTCAGGTGGAGTGGGGAAAGCATCCTCCACAGTTTTTACCACAATTGCGGATATCTGTTGCTTGTTCATCCCCCCGGCTTTCAAAGCCTCAACTGCCCGCAGCAGTTGTTCAATGGGATCGGCATCTGCCTTCATTTTGTCTTTTCCTCTGGCCTTAGTTTGATCGAGGGTTTGGGTTGATGTTGATATGTCATTGCCGTAGCTGGAGGCCATCTCCGGTTGGCTAAGTTCAATCACAATTCGCCCCAGCAGCGGGGGCTCTTAGGGTACAAAACTCCCGGCATATGGTGCGGCTGGAGGTGAAGCTGACATTTCGTAGGTGAGATCCGCCACAGACCTCTGGAGATCACCTATCATCCCCATTAGTTCAAATGTAGTAGGCTCGCGAGCCTGGTATAGTTGGGGGGCCCAAATTGGGTGCGCAACAGGCGACCTGAGTGGATGTGACACATCAGTGTTGGCCTCACTTTGCAGAGTGATCCCCTACTCCAATGCAGCCGTCATAATCACGATCTCTTCCGAATTCTGCGTCATCATAAGCCCTGTCTCGGCAAGAGGGGATACTAGCTATTCTGTACCAGTTCTCTGGAGACTCTGGACTGAAAGGAGAAACAAACAGCATTTCAGCCCAAACAGATCAAACACGGGTGTAGCTGAACAACTGCACTCTACTACTGATCACTGTTTCCAGAAATCACTGTCCCCAAAAAAACTGAGCCTGATACCCGCAGATAACTGATTCTCATAATTAACACTGATGCTCTCAGGTCCGATACTCAAACTTGCAAACTGATATGTACTTTCCCGTAGAAATACATTCTAAAAACACATAGCAAGTAAAAAGAGCCAAAACACCCCTATGTTGGGGTAGGGTTTCCCTGTCCTATTTTGTCAGGAGCTAGGGTTTCACTATGCACGCAGCAGTTTTCAAACAACCTAACATCGGGTAAGCAGCCTGTCCTAACTTGTAATGGTCACTATGGATCTGAGTATCCACTAGGTCAAATGGTCGAAAAGGGTGCCCTGGTAAAACCGGGGTTTGTGTTCCCATACTGTCAGAGCCCATAACCGGTCAGCCTTATGGTCATGCCTTGACAAGATAAGCCTCCGGCAAACCGTTCAGGAATGGCAGATGGCAAACACGGTGTCCTAGGGGCACCAATGCACATGCAATGCAAAGAAACACAAAAACAAAATCAAAGCAGGATATCACGAGTTCAAGTCAAGCTCTCTAATTCCCTAGCAGAGTCGCCAGAAACTGTAGCATGCGCCCGCGAGGGACCCCGCTACTACAGTTCGGACTCAATTTGTGTCGCGGTTCTTAATCTTGAACCAAAGAGTCCAAATCTGGCAAATCGTTTTGAGAAAACAGATTTTTGAAAAGAAGTGCCAAACATGGACTGCTTTGCCAGATACAGAGTCGCCACCTAAATATTTTTTATGGGAGAATTTAGGAAACCCTGACTCTGTGCCGAAGGCCACATGTCCGTCATCACCGGAGCTGTCTCGGCTCGAGAGCTTGGGTACAATCGGGGAAGGTCAGCTATGAGCACCCCCTTTCGCCCGGTCCGAAAACCGGCCTCTACTAACCGTGATATCCGTTTTTGAAAACGTTATGTGTTCTTATTCCATTTATTAGCCTAGAATTACTACGTTATGCGTACAGCAAACAAGTATAGACTAGATTGCCTAATTTGGAAACAAGCATTGCATATCCGTTTGTTTTGGAAAAATGTTTTGGAATTTGCTACTCGCAAGTAGGCTAAAATACGGGTTTCAACGAGTTTTTCCAACTCAAACAATCCAACCTTCACCCACAGGCATTCAAACAGTTTATATCACGTAAGCATTTAGCCGCATGGCAGGCATACTGTCATGGCAACACTCGCACGCATGCAGTATGCTAAAGCAGGAAAATACTTACGTACTACTCCGTGCCAAAATAATAAACTAGTTAGCACACATGCATGATCCTAGTTCATGTTAGAGTGGCTAATGCAACGCATGCAAAATGCAATTAGAGTAGGCTCAGCTAACCTAAGCATGGCATGTGAAATGCAGTCAATTAATGCACGTATTCAATTTGGAATTGAAGTACAAATGCAGTTAGCGTGATGTACTGAGCCCGGTGCATGTAAAACAAATGAATGAATGCACGCATGCATTGCATAAGGTATGCTAATTTAAACGTGCCCTAATCTACCATCAAAGCAGGTAAATAAAAGGGAAGAAAGAAGTGGGGATTGGAAGACATACACACCACTCACACACACTTATTACAGATTGGCTCTCGCGCGGAGGGACCAAATAAATAATACAAATTAATTAACTACGCAAGCTAATTAAATATTACAAATTGCCTAATTAATTAATAAATTAACTAAGCTAGGAAAAACAGTAAACCGTCTCGGGAGGAGAGCCAGATGCAGCGCATGCTCGGGTCCCGTTCGGAAGTGCACGGCCATGCATAGTTTGCCTCTGTTTTCCCTGCTCTGCTCCTCTGGAGGCTACCAAAACCTCAGGGATGTTTCTCTGGATACTGGGAATCACCACCGGCTGAGTAGAATTACCACCGGCAGTGGTATGTGGTCATCGGCACAAAATTGATCCATCGGCTGGTGAATTACTGCCGGTCGGCAATGTACACTGCCGGTCGGCAAAGAATGCCTGCAGAACCTGCAACTCACAGCAGCAGAGGACAGAACTTGCATGGCAATACAATTCAAACAATGTATGCACCAATTATGCCCTCTATCATGTTTATGACTCAAAAGGGCACGTGTCTCGATTCTCGGACCGCCAATCACGCATTTTCATGCATGACGGCCCAAAGAATCAAGTGTGCAACTTTCATGTCAAATGAAATGTAAACCAAACAAACAAAACCAAGGCCCAATTCCTATCACCAAGTCAAAGAATAAGGCATGCATGCAAGATGCAATGCAACCTAGGCATACATGCTAAGGATGCAACATGGCATGGCAAGACACTTATGCAAGCATACAAGCAAACATGAGGCAATGCAAATTGATGGAAAGGTGGACTTATACATGATTTAGGCAACTCTAAATAGGCCTAAAACAGTGGCCATAGTGCTATAATAAGGGACCAAATACACATGCATACATACACATGATTAAGGGTCAACACTTAGGCACCAATGGGACAACTCTCAAACACATTTGAAAGAAGGATATCATGGACAATTAGCATGCAACATAAGCTCTGAAAATCATGTTAAAACATGGTGCCAAACCAAGTAACAAGTCAAGCTAAACATGCAACAAATGGCCCAAGCATTCAAAGTAAACCAATGGAGTATTGAACTACACTTAACAAGACCAAACATGGCATGAACTTATTGACCAAAAACAGAGTTTTAGCACATTAAGACAAGGCCTAGAAATCACTTAGATGGCATCCAAATGACCTAAATTCAAATGCATGCATAAATGCCAAAACAAGGAGCATGCTACCCAAGCTTTCAAAGCATTAAGGAGACATCCAAGGCAAACATATAGGCATGCAAAAGGGACTGAAATGACATGGTGGATAGTTCCAAACCACTAAATCAATGCAAGAACATCGTGCTATACATTCATACACTTAAGGCCAACAAGCCGGAATGCAAAGGAGCTATACTAAGCATGCCAAAACCAACCCAAACAACCTAGGACAGACCTTAAACATGGCAAAATGAGCACAAAACCTTCACAAGGCTAAGCCTAAAACATGCTAGAATAAAGGCTAACAACCTAAGGCATATTAAGGCAATAACATGGCATTACATGGTAGGTATACTAAGCATGCATGGTGTACCAAAACCAGCACACAACAAGGTTATATCATGGCATAATAAGCATGGAAAACAGCCAAGACATGATAAATAAACACTCTAACATGATGCTCTCTCAAGAGGCCAAAAAGGGTCCATTTCAAGGACAACAAGGATAGGGGGTGACCCTCCCCTTTTGGAGACTTCAAGGCACCATCTCCGCCACTGAAATCCCTCAAGATTTCAGTGGTGAAGAGGCCCAAACACCAAAGTCTCGAAACTCACTCAAAATAGCACAAAATGGGGCCTTTCAAGGCCTAAGAGGGGTCAAACACCTCCAAACCACAAAACACTCTAAACAAACAATTTAGAGGGCCCAAAAATAGAACTTTTTTGTATTATACACCAAGCTCAAAAATGATTTTAAGACAGGTAGAAATACAATGCAAGATTGGGGAATAAAGAGGCAAAATTGTTACCTTTGAAGACCCCTTCAACAATGGTGCTCCAACAGCTCCTTCTAGGTTGAAAACAGCTCCAAAACTTCAAAACCAACCTCTTAGAACCTCAGTAGCTAAGTGAAGGTGAAACACTATGTGTTTGTGTGCAATAGTAAGGCACAAACACAATTAAACACACACAAGAGGGAGATATAATAGAAAGTGTATGGTTTCTAACCCTAGAACTCAAAACCCTAAAATGGCTGTCTAAAAATATCTTAAGTCTCTCAAGTCTCTAACCCTAAAGCCAAGAGAGAAGGCTCTCTCTTATAGAGCCTTTTGTCTTGTAAAGCTTACAAGACAAGCTTCCAAGAGAGAGATCCCTCCATACACGTGTATGGAGGGGAGCCAAAAGCAAGACAGCTGTGATAAAATATCTGCAAAAGCAGATGCACAGTAGTCGGCCGGCCAAAGATGCCATTTTGGCAAAAAGGAGTGCCGACCGGCAATATACATTGCCGATGGCATCAAAAACCAGCCGGTGGCCTCTAGCCACTGCCGGTGGTGTGTGGGGATGCCTCACAAGGCATTCCCTGCCCCTCCAAGGCAAAACACAAGTGTTTGGTGCAAAACCAGATACTAAACAGTCAAGTTTGGAGATCCTGAGGCAAGGCGCGTAGCCGAGACCTCCGGGAACTCCAAACGAACACAAACAGGGGTAATCACCAAGTGTTCCAATGGTGATGTCCAAGTCTTGAGGACGGTCAAAAATGGGGTGTCTACACATACCTAATCAAGGATTAATAATTAATGAAGAAGATGTAGAAATACAGAATGATAAAATTGATTTAAGTTGGAATATCTCAAAATTATCAGTAAAAAAAATTTATAAAACTACATTTCTACAAAATACATTCAAAGTTAATCTCCATGTTAAAACATTAGAACAAGTTTATACTTTAGAAAAACCTCGTGAGACTTGTCAATTATTTGATGCTAATACTATTAAATGTCATTTACAAACTGGTCACAATTTTATTCATCTAGGATTAATTCAAGTTGGCATAAAACCATTAACCCCACAAGGTAAAAATACTTCTGTTTTATTGTGTTTAAGAGATGCTCGTTTTATTGATTATAATGATAGTTTAATGGGTATGATGGAAACTGGTCTCCACAAAGGTCCCGTTCATTTTAATTGTTTTCCTGATTTTACACTTAGTTTTCGTGATCCACATATATTAGATACTTTAACATTAAATATTCAATTATATGGTTCACTTACAAATATGAAAGAAAAAGTACATAATATTGCTTTAATCTATCGTTTTCATTATAAATGTATTAAAACTAATTTAAATGTTCAAGCCTTACATAAAAGTCCTAAGGATAAAACTTTACTAATTCAAAGTAGTAGTAATGATACACATATTAATATTCCTCAAATGATTGAATGGAAAAATATTACTCTCCCTGAATAATGGATTACTGGTAATGAAAATTACAAACATGACCAACAACAATCTACTTGTCAAGATATTCAAGATATTCAACAATTTACTGACGGATCTGTTAAGATTAAATTTAATCGATTTCAATCTTCTCGTCATAGTACTTCTAGTGTACCTACTGATGTTGAAATTGAAGATGAAATATTTAATACACCTTTATTTAGAAAAAATAGTCAAATTCATCTTGGTCACATTTCCCATAGTAAAATGAAAGGCATCGGTAATTCTACAACCTCTCAAATTAGTAAACCTGTGTATTCTACTCACACACATCTCCAAGAAGAAGATACCGAGTCTCAAAACTCTCCAACTCAAACTGATTTTGAAGTTACACCCCCGATCAATCCTTAATTAATGACAATTAGTAAACCCTTTGCTCCTGATCTTGATAAACTTCTTATTGAATTTAGGTCTAAAGAAAATAGGACTAAACAACATGCTTATCGTGATAAATATGATTATACTCAACAATCTAGAATAACTCGAAAATGGTATGATTTTATAATTGAATATAGTCTAGAAATTCCTTTCTTTGAATACTTTGAAAATTATTACAAAAAAATAAATACAATCACAAAACATAAATGGAAAACTTCTCCTAATACAACTGTTAGCTCTAGTCATCCTCATTTGGCTAATATAATTATTGAACATTAAGGATCTCTAGTCCCAGCCTCTTCTTTTAAGTTACCTGGCACTGACCCTGAAATTAAAAAAGTTATTGAACAAAATAATTATATTAATCAATGTCTACAAACCATTGGTAAACAATTAGACAAGATAGAAACTAATTTAGATGACTATTCAGCCAATACTACCTCTACTAAAAAATCCTTAGATCAACCTTTGCTTAATCTACCTAGTAATCGTTCTAAAAGAAATAGTTTAGTTACCCAAGATCATTTCACTGTTAAAGCCATAGAACAACTTATAAGTAAGTTAAAAATTTCTGAATCTGCTTCTCCATCTATTATAAAAGGAAAAGGTCTTATTGTATTAAATCAACAACCTACTTTAGATACTGTTTCTAATCAAACTGAAACTGATTCCATTGATAATTAAATAAATCAATTAGCCCAACAATTTCACTCATCTACTCTTAATAAAATCCATTATTCCAAAGTTAATCCTCAAATTACAAAAAATCGGTATTCACGCCCTACTCTACCTGATCTCCAATATGAAAAAACTAATCTTAATAATCAATTTTCTGTATCTGCTAACAAATTATATGAATGAAATATTGATGGTCTTAGTGAAGATCAAATCCTCCAAAAATTAAATAATTTATCTATGGTTTCTAATAGTTACCTTAGCAATTACCCTGATTATTCTCAACTTGAAATTGTTTCCTTAATCACCTCTGGTTTTATTGGTATGCTCAAATTTTGGTGGGAAAAATACCTTACTGAGGATCAACGGGAATCTGTTATGCATGCTAATTAAAAAGATGAAAATGATTTACTTATTTTTGATGAAAATATTGATTATTATCACCCTGATGGTATTAATACACTCATTTATACCATAGTCTGGCATTTCATAGGAACTCCTACTAATATATATTCTCGCATACATGATCAGCTTAGTAACCTTACTTGCCCAACATTAAGTGATTTGAGATGGTATAAAGATGTCTTTACCTCTAGAGTTATGTTAAGGGAAGACTGTACTAAATCTTTTTGGAAAGAAAAATTTATTAATGGCTTATCTAGTCTTTTTGCTCATAAAATTAGAGATGTCCTTAGTCAACCTACTGGCGTTATTGAATATAACAATCTAACTTATGGTGATATAATTAGTACTATTCAAAAAGAAGGATTAAAAATGTGCATTGATCTTAAATTTAGTCAAAAAGCTGCTAATGATAAACATAAGGCTAAATATGAATTAGGAAATTTTTGAGAATAATATGGTCTACCTCCCGTAGCACCTTCTCGTCGTAAATCACATAAATACTCTAAACATAAACATAAATCATCATATAAATGTTCTAATAAATACAAAAAGAATTATTCACCTTCTAAATCAAATGATAAATTTTATACTAAACAAAAAAAGAAGTATTATAAAAAATCACATCCAAAATCTAAATCTCATAAGGATATCATTTGTTATAACTGTGGCAAAAAAGGTCATTATTCTACAAAATGTAAAGAAAAACAAAAATTAAAAGATAAAGTTAATCAACTCCAAATTAATGATGAATCAAAAAATTAATTATATGAAATCTTTCAATTAAACCAATCTGTTAGTAATTCCTCTTCTGATAATCCGAATACTTCATCTGATTACCAATCACCTAGTAATGATTCTGATAATGATATTGAATTAGGATGTAATGATGTTTGTTGTAAGCCAGTTAAACAAATTACAGTTCTCACTAAACAATATTAAGAAGAAACTGCTCTTATTGAACTAATTAGTCGATTAGAAGATCCAGAATTAAAACAAAAATATACTGATAAACTAAAGTTTATGTTAACCAATATTGATAGGAAACCTAAAATCGATAAACCAATTATTAGTTTATCTAAAACCTTAGAAAGATTTAAAAATAAATAGAAAGAAGTTACCCTACAAGATTTACAATATGAAATCAATCAAATTAAACAAACTATTAAAGATCTACAAAATAAAGACCGCCATCTAGAAGATGAAATTATTACATTAAAACTTGATAAAAGCTTAGCTAATTTTTAAGAAAATAATGTTGAATCTCCTAATGAATCTGAACATGATTCGAACCATACTAATCCTGAGAATCTCTTATTTGATAACCGATCTCACCATTCTAATCTTGAAGAAAACCGATTAAATCTTATCAATAAAATTCATATTCAAAAATGGTATTCAAAAGTTAAACTTGTTATTAATAATTTTGAATTAGATGTTATTGCTTTAATTGATACTGGTGTTGATCTAAATTGTATTCAAGAAGGATTACTCTCTACTAAATATTATGAAAAATGTCATGAAAAATTAACTTCTGTTAATGGTAGTAAAATGCATATTAAATATAAATTACCAAAAGTTCATATATATCAAAATAATGTTTGTTTTAAAACTTCATTTGTTTTGGTTAAAAATATGACTGATAAAGTTATTTTAGGAACTCCATTTATATTTTTATTATATCCATTTACTATATCTAGTGAAGGAAAAACTACTTATGTTTTAGGCCAACCTGTTACTTTTAAATTCTTGTCTCCTCTTGAAATATTAGAATTAAATTAAATAAAAGATTGTTTTATTTCCCAAACTATTAATCGATTGACTCATCAGTTACGATTTCTCAAAGAAGAAGTCAATTATAGGAAAACTGATCAACAAATAACTGATCCAATTATTATTTCCCAAATTAATGAATTTAAACTAAAATTAGAAACAACTGTTTGTTCTACTTTACCCACTACTTTTTGGCATAGAAAAAAACATGTAGTTACCTTACGATATATTAAAAAGTTTAATGAAAAACAAATCCCTACTAAATCTCAATCTATTTAAATGAATCATGAATTAGTAGAAATGTGTAAAAAAGAAATCAATGAGTTATTAAAAAATTGAATTATTAGTCCTAGTAAATCACCATGGTCTTGTCTTGCTTTTTATGTTAATAAAAATACTGAATTAGAACGAGGTGTCCTTCGCCTAGTCATTAATTATAAACCATTAAATAAAGTCTTAGAATGGATTAGATATCCCATTTTTAATAAAAAAGATTTAATTAAAAGACTTAGTCAAGCTGTTATTTTTAGTAAATTTGATTTAAAAAGTAATTTTTGGCAAATTCAAATTCATTCTAAAGATAGATATAAAATGGCTTTTTCTACACTCTTTGGTCATTATGAATGGAATGTAATGCCATTTGGATTAAAAAATGCTCCTAGTGAATTTCAAAATATAATAAATGATATTTTTAACCCATTTAGTCATTTTTCTATTGTCTATATAGATGACATATTAATTTTTTCTGAATCTATTAGTGAACATTGGAAACATTTAACTGCATTCTTTTATACTATTAAAAGTTATGGTCTCATTATATTTGCTCCTAAGATTAAACTGTTCCAAACTAAAGTCGGTTTTTTAGGATATGATATTCATCAAAATACAATTTTACCTATTAGTCGCTCCATTGAATTTGCGTCTAAGTTTCCTGATGAAATTTTAGATAAAACCCAATTACAAAGGTTCTTAGGTTCCCTAAATTACGTTGCTGAATTTTACAAAGATCTTAGAAAAACATGTCAACCTCTGTTTGATCGGTTGAAAGATAATCCTCTTCTTTGGTCTCCTGTTCATACTTCTATTGTTAAACAAGTCAAAAAATATGTTAAGTCCCTTCCATGCTTTGGCATTCCTACTGAAAGTTCTTTCAAAATTATTCAAACTGATGCTTCTGATATTGGTTATGGTGGCATTCTTCTTCAGAAACTCACTCCCCAATCCTCTGAACAAATTGTTCGTTATCATTCTGGTGTATGGAATAAAGCACAATTAAACTATAGTATTATTAAAAAAGAAATTTTATCTACTGTTTTATGTATTAGTAAATTTCAAGATGATATTTTAAATCAAAAGTTTTTACTTCGTGTTGATTGCAACTCTGCTAAATATGTTTTGGAAAAAGATGTTCAAAATCTTGCTAGTAAGCAAATTTTTGCCCGTTGGCAATCTATATTAAGTATTTTTGATTTTGATATTGCCTATATCCCTGATTGTCAAAATTTTATTCCTGATTTTCTTATCCGAGAATTTTTACAGGGGGAAAAGGGATGACCACTCCTTTTATTTCTTACCATAAAACCCAAATTACCCATTACCGTCCTCTCATTCACCAAACTGCTTACCGTATTGCCCGACTAAAATTAGCCAGAAAAACTACTTCCCGTGCTCAGTATATTAACTACCATCAAATTCAAGCTCGTCGCCATTTACTTGCTGATTATTACAACTGTTTGGATTATCATCAATCATATCTAGATCTTCTTAGTGGTTGTTAATCTTCACTGCTAATCTTTGTTTCTATTAAACAGATGTCTCGTCCCAGGCCTCCTTCCAAAGCCCTGGTCCCTTCTGGTCAACATATTGTTCCTCCACCTTTGAAGCTAGTAACCCAATATCAACCTATTGAAATGATTAATCGTTACCACGTTCTTGGTAACATTCCCAAACCTAGCTACACATCTGCTTTGGCTACAAATCCCTTTGCTTCATCCAGCCAAGCAGTTACTCCATACCCTCCTAATCCTATTAAATCTGCCTGTTCTGATTATGTTAAATCAACCACTACTAACCTATTCTTCGAAGAACCTAGTCACCCAAAAAGTCAGTCTGTTAATGACCTGGTTAAATCCTATTTTCCTCTTGGATGACATTTTGTTTCCATGCATCCAGAGAAAACAATCACCTTCTATAAAGACATTCTATTCAACCACCAGTCAATTGTGATTAAATCTATCTATGATCGAATTTACACTAGTAAAGTTGTCTACCACTCCCTTTATATTCATAACATTGTATCCTTAGCTGAATGAGGTTCTCCTTATCAGCTTCGAGATTTACCTAATCACTCCCTTCAGTATAGTTACTATGACTATATTGATGCCTGGTTCAAAATATTCCTCTATCAAACTGATACATTTAGTCACTCCTAGTTTCTTCAATTTGATCAAAAGTTTAAATCTGAATTCCTTACTTGGTTTCTGCGATGGTGGACTCATTATGGAGCCATTTCGGATATCTTTCCAGCCATTGTACTAGAACAGGCTAACTATTTTTCAACTGTTTTCTCGTTCACTCCTCAACAGAAGAAATTCCCTAAATTGCTCATTTTTATATCCAAATATAAGATCCCTTGGATATTTAAGTGGCACTATGGCATTTTTGATGATGTGGTCCAACGGATATATTCGGTTAAATGGTGGGATAATTATAAAATTCCCCGCATTGTTGAACTTGTTCAAACTGAGTTCCCCATTAACATTCATGCTCTTACATCTGCCATGGTTAAAGCTCAGCAGATCCCAACAGCTTCAATTACCCAAGGAAGCCAACTTCCTACTGTTAATCTTGGAAGCCCAACTTCAAGTTCTTCCAAGCCCAAGTCATCCAAATTAAAGATTCAATCCACCACTGCTAAGCCCAACTCTGCTCAGCCCAAAACACAGGATAAAGCAAAACCCAAATCTACTAAAGCAAAGTCCAAGGCTAAATCTACAACTCCTGTATCTCCTGCTAAGTCCAAGGTTAAAACCAAGTCATCCAGAGATGAGCTTCTAAAGATGGCCCGTCTTTTTGTTGATTAGGCTGAAGCCCAGTCAGATTCGGATAATTTGGATAACAACAAGTCAGAAGAAAGTTCAGACAGTTCAAACTCTTCTGAAGGATCAACTACTCAAAACCCATATGGACCCGAGTTCCAAGGTGCTCAGGACCCATATGCCTAGTCAGCCCTGCATTGAATTCCATATAGATACAAATTAGCTTCAATCAATACTCTTTTGAGAAAAGCTGCCAATTTGTATTTATATTGATTCCTTTATTTACATATCTCTACCGAAAGTAATGAATAGTAAAAAGTCACTATTCACTTTTACTGTTCATCACTTAATCAATCTACTAAAAGCTACTTCAACTTTTGTCAATCAGCCGAAAGCATCCGACAGCCTGCTTTTGCCCATGTGCTGCCAGCTGCTCTCATGATCAACCCCAAGTCACATGCTGCATAGTTAATTTTCTTTCTATAAATTGTAATGGTTAAATCATTTGTGGATAGAGGTTCAAAATTGAAAAGTTCTGTGTGAGAACTGAGTGAGAATCAACACCTAGTCAACTAGTTAATCTGTTTTAGTTTAAATGTATTTTGAAGCAATCTACTACGACTGCAACGTTTGTTAAACAATTGTAAGTTATTATTTTATTAATATGTTTTTGTTTTAAATATTTTGTGCTATTTCAATTATCAATTATTTGTATTTCCGTTCTTCTTCTTCTCTATCTCTGCTTCTGTTCCCCTTTAAAAGTGAAAATTTTGTTACAAAAGACATTTAGAGATTAATTTCTATCGTCATGAGGATAGTCGCTAAAAGGTCGTTCCGAAAAGTAAAAAATAAGGCTTTTAGCAACAAAATTTTGAAAATGTCACTAATAAATAGACTTTTAGGGACAAAATAATTTGGTCTCAAAATGAATTATTTTTTTAGGCAAAAAATTTAGTCCCAAAAGGATAATAATTCATTACTAATGTCTAATTTTCATTACTAAAAATATAATAACAATACTTTTCGTAACAAAAATATTTAGTTCTTAAAAAATAATTTGGTCTCTAAAGTTTAATCTCTAAAATCTTAATTTTTTTTGTAGTAAAAGTGAATGATATCAAGTAATTCTTTCTACCCAAAAGAGAAACAATATGAAAGACTCATAATCAATCATAGCCATTGTTAATTAGAAACATTTTTCTACACCCTCTATCATTTTAAATTAATTAAAAAAAAATGCTGTAAAAACTTGAATGCGTAACCATCATCTGATGGGATTACTCTTGGGGACATAAGATCTTCGATGTGCGCCCAGATGGTGGTGGGAGCCATTTCATGTGCACTGCATATGATCATTGTATGAGTGGAAAAATAGTACAGTGATATTTTTATGTTTTATAACAAAAATAAATACAATTTTTTGGAAACATATTGAATATTTATTTATTTTTAAATATGATAAAATTATTATAATTATTAAATTAATTTTATTTTTTATAAAAAATTTACATATGGTAATGCATAAAATAAATAAATCTAATTATTGAAATAAAGGTTAAATGAATCAAGAATTCAAACTTGATGTATGTTAAACTCGTTAAAAATTCATTCGAGATCTAATCGGTATTTTAAGTTCATTAATAAGTCAAAGTTTCTTCTGTTTTTCCGATTAAAAAAAAAAAATTTCAAATCAAAGTTAAACAACCTTCTACTCGGTTCAATAATTTTACATACATTATAAAAAAAATTAAGTCACTTGAACTTGACTCATATTCAGCTCATTAAAATAAGATTGACTCGTTAAATAAATAAATCAATTTGACCGCATTAAGTTTTTTAAATTAAATCTCAACAATCTATTACTTTGACTGGTTTATAGCCCTACTCATAATAAAAATATGGATTTGAACTATACCCATTAGAGTAAACTGAAGAGAAATCAACCCTCCCGAGTTGGCCTAGTAGTTTACGTTTGAGACATGAGAGCTTGCTCCTTTTTAGATCTCAAATTGAAAACTTTTTAGGTGCTATCAATTCTTGTGTTAGGTCAGTCTATATGGAACTCTGCTCTAACTTTAATTGTGTCCCCCCTAGTAGACGGTGAGATTGACTCCCATAAATTAGTTGAGGTACGTGTAAATTGGCTCGGATACTTTGAATTATGAAAAAAAAAATAAAAAAAAATGATAAGAGATGTCTACGTCCTTAATTTTTTTTTTAAAGAATTAAAAAAGAAAAGAAAATTACACTCAAGGTCGAGACCCAAAGAGAAACCAAAATGACCTATACATATAAATAAATATATCCAAAATTTGACCATATATATTAGATGAACTTATTTGGGTGCTTCTGGTTGAAGTATTGTAGATTTTTATACATGATAGAAGATGTAAGATTTAATTACAAGGTGTGGTGGTGGTCCATCAAGTACACTTCTCATTTGCCTTGCATATCAAGCAATATCAACCTTCTCTCTCTCTCTCTCTCTCTCTCTCTCTCTCTAACATTCATGCCAATTGAATCATGATCAGCACCCCTGCTCAGAACCCATGTGAGTTCTTTTTATCTTTTTCTCTGATGTTTCCTATTTTTCACACTCCATTCCCCTCCCAAACACACACACACACATATATTATATAATTTTAAATAAGGATATTAAGATATGATATGTATATATATTAATAATACAGTGATATATCAACGGATATCGAACAGTTTCTACTAGTATATACTTGAATATTGATATCAAAACATATTTAAAATCTTGATATCTACATTAAAAAAGGACCAATGATATTATTATATATTGATTGATATTGAATAATATTAATCAATATGTCAATCAATGTATTAGTGAATATAAATATAAAAAGTTCAAAACCCGAGATTTGAAATGTTGATATATCTACATAAAAAAAATTAATGAATATAGTAGAAAAATTGGAATAATGGTGCTTATTTGGGATTATATATATAAAAACTGTTAAGAATTTGTTGATTTCGTATTTTTTACTCAAAGCAAATTTAGTACTGCCACGTAGGCTATGAAGTTTGGACTTTTCTCTAGACAAGAATTTTCATGTGCAACTAACTTTATTGATAATTCATAACAAACTTTTACTATGAAAATACAAACAACACAGTTATATTATTATAATAATAGTATATTATATGATTAGTTTCAATAAATTAGGTATAATATAGATGGGTTGGCTGTGCCTTTTGAGTATGATCACCTGCCTTGTTAACAACAGCTGTGAAAGCCCTTTCTTAGCTTTTCTTGCTTTGTTAGTCTCAAGAGACTCAACAACAAAGGTGTGGGAGATCTTAAAGCCTTTAGAGGTAAATAAAAATAAATAAATAATAAAAAAAGAAAGGAAAAAAAAAAAAACAGACCTAGAAAAAAACTAGTATGACCCAAAATGATCATGATTCACATATTTTAAATTTTAATCACTTGATTTATTTTTTTTGGTAACAAGTTTAAGAAGTCAGAAATCAAACAGAGGACAAATACACAAACGAAGCAATGCTGTGAATCTAAATAAAAATAAAAAAATAAATAAAATTGCCAAGAATTTGAGTATTTGAAGTAGATTAAACTCGGTGTGAATAATGAATATAATCCATACATTTTAAATTATGATTACTTTTTTAGATATTTTAATGAGTTGTAAGTTCATAAATACAAAAATCAAACACATAACCGAGCACAAAAAACATATAAATAGCATAATTTTATAAGATTTTTTTGGTGAGCCCACTTTTGAAATTTTTTGTTCATGAATATATTTTGTGTATAATTTTATTTTTAATTTTATGATTCTTTAGATTTATCTAGCATTGTTAGAAAAAATGACAAGGTTCAATTAGACAAAGTTGAGGAACTATAGCTAGCTCCACTTTGGGCCTTCTTCAGTGATTCTTAACTTGTAAGGCCTATCGAATGCTCAAGGGGTTGGGCTGTACGTGGTTTAGATTTTAAGTTTAAAACTCACTAGTTTTAATACTCACTAATTTTAATAAGTTCGTTTATTCTGATTTTAAATGAGATCTCCACAAGTGAGCAGTGAAAATGATCTTTTGTGATTAGTAGAAGTACACATAAACTAACCTAAACACTCTATCATCAAAAGAAAAAAAAGGATATATTGAATAGATTATTCATGTAAAATTCGACATTAGTAACTACATAATAGGAGTACATTTATTTTAGAAAAATGAACTGTATGTTTGATTTTATTAAAAATAAACAGTTTATTTTCTAAGACAAAATGTGATTAAATTAAATAATTATTAATATATGATCGATTTAATTTTTTGTATAAATAATTTAGAAAAATAATTTGGATCACAGTTAAATATAGAGTGGGCTTACAATCTTCTTATGACCCTCCACTAGAAGAAAAGACTTTTCCTTGAAAAAAAAAAAAAAACATAATCATGCAGAACAGATTTTCTTTCTATTCTCTCTCTCTCACTCTCTCTCTCCCCTCTGCCCTTAACTTTCTCTTTCCTAAAACCGCCTACATGAGCAGCTTAATTTAGCAAAGAGTTAAAGGTGGTATATATGGTTTGAGTCACCTTTTCCTTTATCTCACTGGCTTCAGTTAAAGTTGAGGGACTTCTGGTGTTTTCCTTGCTTAAAGCAGGTTTTATAGCTCAAACCCTCCTACTCTAACAGTTTCTTCTTCTCTCTCTCTCTCTCTCTCTCTCTCTCCTCTTCTTCCACCACCTCTTCTCTCTCATCTCCCTTCCCCTTATCAGTCTTTCTGACTGAATATTTCCACTTTTGGGGTAAATATATCACTTGGGTTTTGTTCAATTTCTTATTTCAAATTGAGTTTTCATATTCTTATTTGCTCATATATTTTTTCTTTTTATTGTTTCTGAAGTTTCCATTAAATTTCATGTTGTTCTTGTTGATGCACCTCTTCAACTTATAACAAACATATTTCAGTATTTTAAATTAGATTAATTTTCATGATTTTATGTTCATATCCCTAACATACCTGTCAATTTATTATTGTTTTTTCTTTGTAGTTTGACACGACATCGGATCGATCTCTGTCGGTATTATTAGGACTCTTGTTGAACACTATTTCTTGATATCAAAGTCCCAACTCTAGAGACCTAAATTGGTGCATGAGAAGAGAGAATTTCATGGAAGATTGATAAAAAAAGAAAAAAGAAGGCACTGCCTGTTCGCTCTAGCGATGAATACAAGTCAGTTGGGTTCGATTAGTAGCTCTGATCTCATTGATGCAAAGCTGGAAGAGCATCAGCTGTGTGGATCTAAGCAGTGTCCCGGTTGCGGACACAAGCTTGAAGGAAAGCCGGTACGGATTATATTATGTCTCATAAATATTCTTGGCTTCAACATCAAGATTTTGAGAAAAAAGAAGAATCAAACAAGATAAAGAATTATTCTTGCTGTTTGATTTTCTGAGAAATCTTATTTGATATATAGTATTATTGCCTTTTTAACTAGAACCAAATCTAAATTCGAAATATAGTTCCTTTTTTTTTTTTTTTTTTCTTTTTCTTTTTCTTTATGCTTTTATTTTAGATTTATTTTTTTTTGTTTTTTTGAATTTTTGTTGAACTTGAATGGAGTTTGCAGGATTGGGTGGGTCTACCAGCAGGAGTGAAATTTGATCCAACAGACCAAGAATTGATAGAGCATCTTGAAGCAAAGGTGGACGCTAAGGACTCAAAATCTCACCCTTTGATTGATGAATTCATCCCTACCATTAAAGGAGAAGATGGGATTTGTTATACTCATCCTGAAAAACTTCCAGGTCAGAAATTAAATCTCTCTCTCTCTCTCTGATAGAAACATTCTCCTTTGCGGTACAAGATTGTGTACATTTGACCTTTCGCAGACTCTACAGTGATAAGAGTCTCTATGCACTAAACTATTCATGATTTTAAATAACAGTGTTACAATATATATGAATATTGACAATACAATCATGTATCGACTAAAATGATACAATATTGACTAATTTATGTATCAAACAGATTTGTAGATGTATGCTTCTACAAATATTTCATAAATTCAATGTGTTAGGTTAGGTTTTAATATGTAACCTCTTTCAAGTTTCAAAATTGAGCTATAATTTCTTGGTTTTCTAGTGTTTCTTTTATCACCACCTCATGTTTGTTATGACTTTCAAAAACCCTTATTGTCCCACAGTTTGTTACACCTAGTCCACCTAACTTTGGCTTTGCCTAAACATGCACTCTTTTCTCTCAGGAGTCACCAGAGATGGCTTAAGCAGGCATTTCTTCCACAGACCCTCCAAGGCATACACAACCGGTACAAGAAAAAGACGAAAAATTCAAACCGAATGTGACTTGCAGGGTGGCGAAACCCGGTGGCACAAGACTGGAAAGACGAGACCAGTCATGGCAAATGGCCGGCAGAAAGGGTGCAAGAAGATTCTAGTACTCTACACAAACTTCGGCAAGAATAGGTATGTGCCAGCATAATTGGAATCGTGATTTAAATAACAATATTGGAATACATATGGTATCAATTATACGGTCATATATCAGGTCATCTATCATTGAATACAATATCAGAAGTTCAAAATTCCATTTAAAATCATGCTTGGGATGTGCCTGTCAATGGTCTTAGCTTTTCTCCCTAACTCTTATTATCTCGCTATATTTCTATATTTCGAGCTAATAAATTTTCTTTTTGTCGATTAAAAAAAAAATTTTTTTTTGGCAAGAATAGGAAACCAGAGAAAACCAATTGGGTGATGCACCAGTACCACCTAGGTCAGCATGAAGAAGAGAAGGAAGGAGAGCTTGTGGTATCAAAGATATTCTATCAGACTCAGCCAAGGCAGTGCAATTGGTCAGATCGGAGCGGAGCTGCTGCTGCCGGAGAAGGAAACAGTACTGAGCCTAACAGCAGGAGAGGAGAGAGTGGGAGTAGTTCTTTGAAGGAATTGGAAGTGATAACTCAGAGAGATGAACTGTCTGCAGTTGGGGTTGGTGTTGGGGCTGCAATGTCAAGTTACAGTGCCATTGATATTCAACAATTGAAAGCTGACCATTTTAGCTATGCCCCATTTAGGAAAAGCTTTGATGAGGTATATATACATATATAATTATATATGTGCATACATGCATGCATTCTTGTTCATTCATACAATTGTTTGCTAAAGACAGATTGCCATATAAAACACTGACTAAATACCCATTAAAGGTTGTACATAATAATATATGACAAGTTTTAATTTTATTATTTTAAAGCAAAAGATTCTTTAAGGCAGTTTAGATTTTGAAAATTAACACTGCCACATTATTTTTGTGAAAAATTATGTATGAACTTATGGTATGAATATCTTTTTCCAAACAAGTACGATAAAAGATAATGCTATGCAAATATAATTCTTTTAAAAAAATTCCATATATAATTATGTGACTTTTTGTATTTTTTTCATTTCACCTAGCATTGTGATTTTTATTTTTAACAACAAAATTGGTCATTTTAACATTACTCTATCAAAACTTCTATTCATGTCGAAAAAAAATATATACAGAAAACATCGTGAGAATTATATGAAAATGTCAATTTTGTAAGGGCAAATTATACTTATAATCCTTATATTTTGTCTTATGTGTCATTCTGATTCTTACACTTTTAATTGATTCAATTTTGATTCTTAATTTTGAATTTTGTGTTAATTTGGTCCTATTGATAATGATGTTAGTATTTTTGATGAAAAATTATCATTAAATTGGTTGAGGTTACCTCGCTGAATTGAGCAAGCTTATAGTTTTGTCCCTAAAAGTATGACATTTACCACTTATGCGCATATTATTCTTTAAAAAATACTAAAAGCTATAATCAATTAGATTAAATTGAGAGAAAGTTATAAATTTAGGGTTAAAATCGAGTTGAACTTTTCACTTTATTGATTGTATCTTTGTTCTTCGTTGAAGTAATCAATAAACTTCTCTTTTGCATATCAAAAAAAAAAAAAAAAAAACAAAAATATGATGCAAAGATTAAAATATAAGGACTACCTCCATAATTTATCCATTTTGTAAATAAAAAATTACTCTTTATGAGTGTTTATTTTAAAGTGAAAAGTTCAAATTAAATAACAGTGTTCTATATAAAAATTATATAAGATTTTTATATTTATATTACTCTTACTCTAAATTCTCCATGTGCGTGTTGCTTTTTTTCTTCCTTTCTTCTTCTTCTTCTCCTCTTCCTGTTTTGTTTTATTTTTATTTAACATCAACTGAGCCATATATACATGTTGAATAAAATAGGGAATGGGAATGAACTCAAAAGCTCAAGGGTTGCTTTTCTTATATACATCTTGCTTGCAATGCACACATTATGAAAACTCTTTGGACCTCACTTGACAAATAATTGTCATCTAACAAAACATCCCTATTAGTTACACACCAAAAGAGAGGAGAAGAAAAACTAAAGCAATATACAAATTGAAAGAGAGAACTGAGAAGGATAAAGAGAATAAAGGAAAAACATAGCAAAAGAGAAGTAGTGAAGGGGCTTGAAAATAGACTTCTTAGCTAGCAAATGTCGAATTGTGAATTGTGAATTGTGAACAACCAATTCAAATTATATTCTCAACACACTAATCACGTGCGGTAATACTTTCCTTCATAAGTAGAATACATGATTTCATTGTCAACTCTATACTATATTAAAATTGTTAATTATTAACTCATCTAAAATATTGAGCTATTCGATAGGAGTAATTTTATTATTTACATTCTCAATATTAAAGTTTGTTGCAGGCTAGAGTGGGCGAGGCTTCAACTATAAGGGAGGCATCCGCGTCAGGCACTTGCGAAGAGCATAACCTCCACGAGCTCCAAAGGCCGCGTCACGCGATCCATGAACAACAACAACAACAACATCAACATCACCAGATTGCTTCGACAGCCTTCCACATTAGTAGGCCTTCACTTCCCATTTCCACCATCATCTCTCCACCTCCCCTCCACCACACCTCCATTATTCTTGATGAGGACTCCTTCCATGTCTCCAGAATAATGCTCCAAAATGAAAATTTCCAGGTAACCAAACAACCCCCAATTCATGTCTCCTCAAACAACCCCCCACCTCCTTTTTTTCTCATATTCTTAAAATTATCACATGTTTGAGTCAAATTTTTTTTTTAAAAAAAAAATCTGTTTGAGTACTCGTGTCAGACATATTTGGGTAGAAGTAAGGGTATGAGATGTCCAATACACCTTTTTTTTTTAAAAAAAATTTAAATTGAATTTCTTTATTTTTATTTACTTTTTATTTTTTTGTCCAATACACCTAGTTAGACATACAATAAAAAGTACATGTAAATAATCAAATTTACTATATGAGTATGCACTTCACTTTTATGCATAAAATGCTATATTTTAGGAAAATACTCTATATAAACAGATTTTCTACTAGAGTGCTGCTATACATAAATGGATTTTTTTTTATCAAGTTTTTGTTTTTTATTTTACACAGTTAGTAGTCCAAATTAATAAATACAAGTGAGACCCATTGTTTTGTGTGTAACAGTAAAAAAATCTAGTGAAAAATCTGTTTATGTAAAGAATTTTCCTAAAAGATAAAAAGAAGTATTTACCAAATGTAAACCTAGTTGTATAATGAAATCTTGACTTGAAAATTAGATAAATCCCTCACCTAGAAACATATTAAAACGACATTGACACATACTATATCTGAGTCTATGTGACTTAGAACCAAGTTGGAAACAAGTAATTACGTGCACTTTTTGCAAACAATACATGATCGTATAGATGATTATGTCTTATTTGTTTCTAAAAGACTATAACTTTTGGCAGCAACAGCAGCAACAACATCATAAACTAGGTGGTAGGTCTGCATCTGGGTTGGAAGAACTCATAATGGGCTGCACATCAAATGCTGCTGATATGAAACAAGTGAGTGTTTCAACTTTTTGACTCTGAAATTTATGCGCTTTATGTGTCACAGTACTACTGCTATCAATTAAGCATGGAATGGAACAAAGAAAAGGTAATAGGTGAAGGGTTTAAAAAGGACAGATATTACAATGTTATTCGATTCTAAATTAGAGAGAGAGTGAGAGAGAGTAACTAGAAGCCTTTTTCTTTTTCTCTTTATCCCTTTTCTTCTTTTCTCTTTCTCTTTTTATGTTTTGGAGATATTATTGATTTCCATAGATGATAATTAAAATAAAAAAAAAACCTGCAAACACAACAAAAAAATAGTTTTTTTTTTTTAATCAGCAAAAAAATAAAACTTTATTGATGAATCACAGGTATACAAATATAGCAACAGACATCAATTAGCTACTGAACATTAAAATAGAATTTTACCTTTTTTTTTTTTTGGTATGTTTATATTTTTGGGTTAATTACACTTTTAACTCCGGTAATTTGATCCGAATTTCACTTTGGTCTCTATAGATTCAAATTGAATAGTTTGGTTTGTACATTTTAAATTTAGTTTCAATTTTGTCTTTTCATCCAAATTTCCATTATTTTTTCTTAGATGTACACCTTAAGAGACAACCAATTGTCAAAAAAAAAAAAAAAAAAAAATTCGTGAGGCTGAGAGGTTGGTTGTATAGATGCGAGTAGCAGTAGTAGGGGTAATTTATACTTTCCGAATCTCTCTCGATGCATGCCTTCTTCCTGTACCTTTAATTTCATGTTGTTAATGTAATTTTTACTTTGCCGATCAAAAAAAAAAAAGAGACAACCAATTGTCTCAAAATCGTTAATTTTCACCTCCAACTTGAACGATAGTACCAAACTGAAATTAGATTTAAAGTGGAAGGACCAAATTGTTCAATCTAAAATTGTAAGGATTAAAGTGAAATTTGAATCAAATTATAAGGGTGAAAAGTGTAATTAACCTTTTATTTTTTTATTTTTGTATAAACTACACAAAATGCGAAATGAGAAGTCCATTGTTTGCATAACAAGACCTCTTGTAGGTTATGTTTAGATCTTAAATTTGATGAAATAAAAATTGAAAGAGAAATAGAATATTTACTTAAACTTATGCTCATCTTTTACATATAACTCAACAAAAAAATTTATTTTTTGACAGATATATATTCATTTTATTATCATGTTCCTAATTCAGCCCAAAAAAGTGAAAGTTCAGTTTCTACTTATTGAAAGAGAGAGGGAGGGAAATTTTATTGTTTCTATTATATATATATATATATATATTTTTATTAGCAAAAAATAACATTATTGATGAGCTCTATTAAATTCTCAACAACACCCTCACATGAAAATGAACAATTTTATTATTTATATTATATTAGTGAGATTCGAACATATCAGTGAAATTTGAACACAAGATTTTTTTTTTTTTTTTTAAAAATTTTTTCAGAAGACTCAAAGATAGCCTTACTTTTAAACAACAAGGGAGCCAAAAAAAAAAAAAAAAAACCTTGAGTTAGGTGAAGATTTTCCAAGGCAGTTTTTAATTTAAATTTGCTGCTAGTAAGATCAGAATCCTAAGTTCCCAACAGTAAGAACTAAAGAAATTATATGTAAGTAGCAAAGTTTTTTGTCCCAATATTCCATGATATCATTTGACATAAAATACACAAAGACAATGAATAACAATTTAATTTTAAAAGGTTTTAGAAAATAAAGGAAGACAATGACCCAAAAGCTTTCCTCATGCATGTGGTGGCCTCCTAGAAAAATAAAATAAAATAAAGAGAAAGAATAGGAAGAATAATTTGATTGCATGCCAAAAGGGACAAAAAAGATAGTTTCTTCAGTTATGCTTTCACATTACAATAATGTTACATTTATAATATTTTTATATCATATTATACTACTTATAATTGTATTTTTTAACTCAATATTGAAATAATTGTCTCCCCGTCAATGTATATCTCCAATGCAGTATTCACAAGTAAACTAATAAGAATAATGCTTGGGACTCCCTTTTGGGGGTCACCCCTCACCCCCTTTTGTCACGTGGCGGGTGGTGATTGGAGGAGCAGGGAAAAAAAAAGAAAAAGAAAAAGAAAATGTAACCAATGAGAGAGAGAGGGGGTCAAAGGGGGTGGAAGGAAAAGGGGGAATGAATCATTGTTGAACTAATAATATATCAAGTGGCAAGCTAGGATTGTAAAACTAGATAATTATTATACCATTCTCTTCCCAGCATTCGAGAACCACTAGTAATTGTACATTGAATGTTCTTTAATAATTAAATAGTGTTAAAATTACAATTATTATACGCATTTCACATATTTTTATGTTTTATCAATAATGCTATTCTCTTACCATTTTTATTACTATTTAATGTGGCACATAATTATATAGGACTCATCATTAACAATAATATTCAATTAATGTGTATTCGACATCAATAGTATAATATAAAATGTGGTAAAAACAAATCATTGCAGCATTACCCTATTTTTATTTTTTAAAATATATTTTAATATATTTTTTTTACAAATATATTAATATTAATCACCAACCAATAAACAGTGTTAACATTTCGCATAGGTTTTATTTATTCAATCAACGAAACTCAAGTATTAGCTCTTAAAGTGTTTTGCATAGCTTTTATACAAACCCTAACCCTAACTTTGCATTGTTATTCGCAGGAGTCATCCATGACAAACCCACAAGAGGCAGAATGGTTGAAGTACTCCTTCTGGCCTGACCCTGACAACCCAGATCATCATGGGTAGGAGCAAAAAAAGAGAGGAGAAAAAAAAAATATAAAAATAAAAAGAGAATAAACAAAAACAAAAACAAAAGAGAGACTCAGACAACATCATTGTCACCATCATTTAGTACTTCAAGCCTTCCTCAAGTTCTATTCAGCATGAGGCCAGGAACAACCATCCATGGTTTGCTCTTTTTTCGTAACTTTCTTCTGGGAACCGACAACAAATTAATGCTAGGTACACAGAAAAAAATATATAGAAGAGTGTTCAGAATTTGAAAATGTGTGAATTAAATTATTCTTATTTTAGACATAGTCCACAACCACCAAGTTTAAATCCACACGACAAATTCAATTTTTAGACACTTTTCTAAATATTTTTTCTAGGTAGATAGCATTTATGCTCAACCCGTGTTTGGGAAGAAAGAAAGAAGAATGCAGCACCAAAAAAGCAAAGAGAAAAAGAAAAGAAAAAAGACCAAGAAAGTCTGCTCTCTACTACTGACAAATAGAAGGGAAACCCAAGACCCAAAGCAGCATGAAAATCATCAACATTATGATTACAATGTAATCTTTTTGGCTATTCATATTATTTGTTTATTTGTATAATTTCTTTTATTGTTTGTTTTTTAATTTACTTTTTCTTTTAAAACAAGAAACACCACAGGGTTTGCGCAAATTGCATGCAAAAGAGAAACTTTGTTAAAATGTGTTGTGAGTAGTCACTTTTTCGAATAGAATATGTGTATTGGGGCTCGAATGAATTCCCTTTATAGAAAATCAAAATGTACTAAGAATTTTTTAATGTTATTGGTGCCTCACTTTCTCCGCTGCTTTTGAATTTTTTGCCCAATTGTATCAGTATAAACATCAATTAGCCTTGCTTAATTAGTTCTTTCATGACCGATCCCATTTATATCCATAGATTTTTTTTTTTAAAAAAAAAAATCAGGCCTAAAGATGATGACGACTTGTCGGCACCCAATTAAACTCGTTTAGATTCTTAATTCTCAAGAAAAATATATAATAAAGCCTATAGTTAGTGATTATTAATGGATAAGATTGTGTAATCATAATGCTTTTCACCTAAGCTTTTAGATCAATAATGGTGAACATTTTTTTTTTATCAGCAAAGAAAAATTTCATTTAACAGCATGAAATTAAAAGTACAGGAAAATGACATGCATCGAGAGAGATTCGGAAAGTACAAAATACCCCTACTACTGCTACTCGCATCCATACAACCAATTCCTTAGCCTCTCAATTTTTTTCTTAAAATAAATACATAAAAAAAGTTAAGAAAGACTTAACTAGAAAATAAAGACATGAATCCCTACATAATCAACCCACCAAAACACCTAAAGCAAACTAAACTCAACTAACTAACCCAACTCCCAAGCTGCCGAACCACCCAAACTAAAGTCAAATCACCACCCACTCTGCCAAGAGCACACCTCTGAAGCTGCCCACGCCCTACACCTATGCTGCCCGCACCACCCTATGCTGCAGCCCACGCCTACTGCTCACGCCACCCCTAAGCAGCTGCCAACTCCCAACTCCCAAAGCCCACACCGCCAGAGCTGCTGCTTGACCGGCCAACCACACCTAAGCTGCTAATCCACAGTCACCACCGGCAAACTCCCCTGCTGGACCTTGACATTCAGCTCCAACATTGCAGCTCCAACATTGTCGATCATCACCCACATTGCAGCTCCAAGCATTGCAGATCAACACTCACATTAACTCCCAACATTATCTCACCCACAGAACATCTCCCAACTGTTCTTCTTAGATGTCCATTGTATTAGGATTCAACTAATTAAGAACCCAAAGTATCATGAGTGGGAATAAATTTGTTAAATTACCAGTAATTTGGTCCTGGAATTGATTCTTCATCTAAATCAATGATCTTCGTGTTAAGGATATATATATATATATATATAAGTGTTTTTTCAAGTTTCATTGTATATCTTCTTCTTTATAGTTGATAAGACTATTGAGTCATCAAGTTTAGATGGAGCCAAAGCCAAACAGGTGCAGCAGCCAAGGCTGCAGCCACAATCACAACAGGAGCAACTGCAGCCAAGGCTGGAGTCTCAGATGCAGCCCACGCACAAGTGTGCTCACATGCATTACGTATGTGAAGCATCTAATGTAACTGACGAGAGATATAGATATAGAAATAAGATTTGTATTAGTGGTGGTTAGATATGGTTAGAAAATTAGTTAGGAGTTTGTTATAACAAACTTTTATAAACAATATAAATATCTTGTGTACTATGGATTGTAATCTATTGAGGAATCATTTTCCATTTCTTGTTATGGTATCAGAGCCATTATCAGCTCTCACGAGCAAGTTTTAACAATGGCGACTTTATCATCTCTCTACCACTAAATCTTATCTTACTCATCTCAACTTCTTTAAAAGCAATGAAACTTGATTCATCAAATTTTCTTATCTGGAAGAATCATCTTCAGAATAAGCTCCAAGCTATTGATTTGCTTGATTTTGTAACTAGAATGGTTCCATGTCCAGATCCTCAGATCCTTAATGCATTAGGAAAAGCAATTGTAAATCCAGAATTTCCAAAATGGAAAACTATAGATGCACATTTGTGAAGTTGCATTTTTTTTTTTTTTTTAATCAGCAAAAGAAGACTTTATTGATGGAGCACATATAAGGTATGAAAAGTTACATCAATAAAGAGGAGTTTGGAACTAAATCAAGCTCCAACCTCCTAGCTGGTGAGAAACCAACAAAACAAAGCTAAGGCAACAAGACCAAAGCACAAAACAGATACAAAAAGAACAAAAACCAACCAAAGCCCAACAACTCTGCTTCCATGCCTCTGATAAACAAACCAGCCAACAAAATTCAGCAAAAAACCAATCCAAGCCAGATCATTGAAGCAACCAATGAAGCAGCCTATAAGACTCAACTGCTAAGTTGCATTACTACAACCCTTTCCTCCCATGTTTTCTCGTCTATTCTTTATCATCAGCATTCTGCTCAAGTCTGGAATGCCTTAGAGAAGCGTTTTACTTTTCTTTCTTGATCTCACATTTATTAACTTAAGACCAAACCTTAATCTATTTTGAAAAAAAGGTTCATCAATAGAAGAATATCTTTAACAAATTAGAGAGATTTCGAATCAACTTAGTCTTGCTTCTTCTACTATTGATAATGAAGATCTGGTACTATTAACTCTAAATGGATTACCCGATGAGTATGAAACACTTAAAACAACTATATGCGCTAGAGTTGAGGCTATTACAATTGATGATTTATGTTTTTTATTGTGTTCTGAAGCAATTTATGTGGAGAACAAGGCTAAGCATGCTCTTGGCACTAAATCACCAATGGCTTGTGCTGTCACAAAAGGTTCTGAGACTAGCTCTCATTCTTGTTCTTCAAACACTGGAGGCTATTATTCTGGAGGTTAAGGTCGATATCAAAACAGAGGCAATCGATGTGGAAGATATAATAATCGCAACATTAGAGGCAAATTTGAGGGCATTTCATCATCTAATTCTGGTGGTTGCCAAATTTGTGGATGTCATACTCATACTGCCTTTGATTGTTGGTTTCATATGTATCCTAATTACTAACCATCACAATCATTTGTTTAATCTCAGTTCATTTCACTTTTTAAGGTTATTTCTGATCTCAGTAAAAGTATGCCAAAGACCTGTTGCATAAGGCTGTCATGCTGACCTGCAAGCCATGCCCTACTCTTCTGGTTCTTAAATCTTCTATTTCTTCTACTGATCAGTTGCCTTTTGCTCAACCTTCTCTTTATAGAAGCCTAGCTGGTGCCTTGCAATGTTTGACCATAACTGGACCTGACATTTCCCTAGCTGTCAATCAGGCCTATCAGCATATGCACTCTTCTTCCAATTCTCATGTTTCCTTGGTTAAAAGGTTGTTTTGGTATATCCAAGGGACTATCTCTCATGGTCTCACCTTCCAACCAAGTCCTTTCACTCTTCATACTTATGCAAACTCTAATTGGATTGGTGATTGTATAGATAGACGCTCTACTTTCTAGGTTTTGTGTTTATCTTAGCGTAAACCTCATTTCGTAGTTTGCTAAAAACTAGCCCACAGTTTCAAGGTCCTCCACTAAGGCAGAGTAATGGCTCACACCACAGTTGAGCTTTGTTAGTTGTAGCAATTACTCAAGGATTTGGCTATGCCCTCTTCTTCTGCCCTTGTGCTATGGTGTGACAATGTTTCTGCTATGGCCTTAGCATCTAATCTTGTGTTTCATTCAAGGTCTAAGCACATAGAAGTTGATTGTTACTTTATTTGCGAATGAGTGGTTTCTAAACAACTCTCTTGCCTATATTTCTACAGATATATGATCAGGTTGCAGACATTTTCACTAAGCTCTTAACTTCTACTCGATTTCATTACCTCAAATCCAAACTTCTTGTGCTTCCCAGCCCCATTAGCTTGCCTAAGACTATTGAGTCATCAAGCTTAGATGGAGCCAAAGCCAAATAGGAGTAGCAGCCAAGTGTCATGGCCTTGGATTTTCTAAACCAACCCTCGGTCTTTCTAAGCCAACCGTGCGGCCTTAGATGTTTATAGCACGCCTTGCTTGCACCTAAGTAAGCCTTCTTTGTAGAAGAGAGCTAAGAGAAGATTGCATACACAAGAGAGATTTAGAGAAACTTAGAGAGCTCTTCGAGAATGCTTTACTAGTATTACTTAAATGCTTTGGATTACACTTGGGTTTACTTGGGTACTTGGGTGGTTTGGGCAAATGAGGCCCTCCCCCTTTTATAGGCTACAAAGAATGTTCTAGACCTAGTATGATGGAGAGGGTTCTAGACACTTCCTCCAACTCTATCTTAGTAGACTATTCTAGATCTACAAGGATGGAGAGGATTCTAGATCCTTCCCTCACCCTCTCAAAGAACGTATTCTAGAATATACAAGTATTATGTACATGCTACTAGAGTTATGTACAATTCTCTACAAAGCTCTAGGGAGTTTCAGAACCTTCCAGCATTCTCTACAACCTCCCAGGGCTTTCTAATGAGGGATAGCTTCAGAAGTTATCGGTCCGTGACATTCTCCCCCACCTAATGTGGCGACGCCCTCACCGCGCCTTCCTTGCGAAATCTTTGTGTTTGCTCTTGGATCTGCCACAAAGCATTTGCCTCGCTTTCTAGTAGTCCTTTTCTCTTGACCAAGTATTCTGCATAAGGAGAAACGCTTTGTCATCGAATGACATGATCAACCATCATGTATTCTGCCTCCTTGTCATAGAGGGTTGCACTTGTTATTTGTGTCTGTGATGATTCTCCTCGGCTAAGGTCTTCCTTGTCGGCATAATAGAGCTTCATGTTACTTACGTGGAAGACGAGGTGAACTCTAAGCCTTGGAGGTAGCCGTACTTGATAGGATACCTTTCCTACCCTCTTTGTGATAGGGAAGGGTCCTTCATATCTTCGCGCCTTCCCTTTATGCACCTTTTGCTGAGACTTGAGCTATTGAGGTAATATCTTAACCATGACCAAGTCTCCAATTTTAAACTCTTGGTGGTGCCACGCTTCTGCTTCGCCTTTCTTGTCTGGAGCCCGGTAGTTGATGTATGGTTGCGTTGATCCATTGTTCTTCTTCTGACACAATACCAGTGCTTCATATGGTGCCTTTGCTGGTGGCTTGGTGCCTTGCTTCATCTTCTTGGTAGTGCTTACTACCTCGTTCTTGTTCGTCTCTGTAGACACCCCATTTTTGACCGACCTTAAGACTTAGACGTCACCGATTGAGCGCTTGGTGATGTCGCATATTGTGCTCGTTCAGAAGTTTCAGAGTCCCGGCTGCAAGCCTTGCCTCCGGACTTCCGAACTCTTTTGTGTCTTGCCTCGGTTTGCGAACCAGGCTCTGTTTTCTTCGTTTTCTCTTCCCAAAGGGAGGGAGAGGTCTTGTAGATCATCTCTCAATAGCCGTAGGCTACGTTTCGTGGTCGTAGGCCATTTTTCTCGTTTGGAGTCCGGTTTTCGATTTTTCAGAGCCGACGGCCGTGTGCCTCGGTTCGGGACCGCCTAACCACATCTGTTTGCTCCGGTTTTTGGTATGAACCTTATTTCCTCCCTTTTGAGGACCACTGTGGCCCGAGAGACCAACTTCGTGGTCGAATGCCACCTCCGGTGCTTAACAGCCTATTTTCGGGGCCCCAAGCCACGCGTTTCGGTCCCCGAACCTCCGTTTTGCATCCGTTTTGGTTCATTTTTGGTAGAGACCTTATTTTCATTGTTAGAAAGCTTGTAGGAGGATGGGAGGCCAGCAATTTTTCTGAAAAAGCCAATTTTATTTCTTCATCGCTCTCCGTCGCCCGTTTTCCTCACTAGAAAGCTAATGTTGACCACTCCCAGGCCACTTTCTTTAGCCTTAAACCCCATATTTGTGTTGTACACACCTGGGAGGCCACCAATATGAATAGGCTGGCCAGTAACTATCCCTGACCCTTTTGAACCCCTCTAAAAAGTTGGCTTTTCTCTCTCCTGGTTCACATTTTCTGGGTTTTGACCACATATTTGTGTTGTGCACACATGTGAGGCCACCTTTTTGGGATGGGAGGCCAACAATTTTCATTGACCCTTTTGACCCCTAGTCGGCTGGCCAGGGGGGGTGGCCGGCCGGCCACCTGAACCTTTTGAACCTGGCCGGCCAGAATCTTCTTTCCAAGTGCCTTCCAACTATACCCTATGTTTTTTCCCAGATTTTGTATCCGGGGGGCTGCCTTTTGGGGGGAAAATTTGAATTTGTTTTTTTCCCCCTTTTCCTTGGCCTCTCTCCCTCTTTAAAACCAGCACTCTCCTCCATTTCTAAGGGTTACAAAAAATTGTTTAGGGCCATTGCATACAATCCTCCCTCTCCCTCTCTTCTAAGCCTCAAAACACCCTTGGTTCTTGGCTATTTACACGCCAACCCATAGCACAAGGCCTCCATCCTCCATTCCAGAATTTTGGGATTGTTTTGAAGAGGTTGAGAGCTCAGAAATTTGGTCCAAAAGCTGCTGAAGTTTAGTCTTCAAGGGTTAGTCTTCTTCTCCTCTTTTCTTGCCTTATTTTGCTCTATATCTAAGCCATATTTGCTAGCATTTTTGGGCTCCGACCCAAACTGTAAATGGTCTCATTTTGAGCTTATATTCATGTTCTATCAAGGGTTTTTCTCTGTTTGAAGCCACTTGCTACCCCTTTCCCTTTATCCCTCTTTTATGGCTATTTCTTGCATGATATGTTAGCCCTATTTGTAAGCATTTTTGGGCTTCGAGATAAACTGTAAAGTGCTTCATTTTGAGCCCCTGTTCAACTTTGTTGAAGGGATCTTCACTGTTTGAGGCCAGATATTGCCTCTTTCTTTCTATCTCTCTTTTAGGGCCTTTTTTACATCATATTGTAGCCCTACTTGTGAGCTGTTTTGGACTTGGTCATAAACTGTAAAGTGCCTTATTTTGAGCTCCTCTTAAACTTTGTTGAAGGGCTCCTCACTGTTTGAGGCCAGATTCTGTCCCTCGTCTCTAATCTCTCTTTTAGGGCCATTTTTGCATAATAGATTAGCCCTATTTGTGTTCACTTTTGAGATTTGTTATAAACTGAAAAAAGTCTCATTTTGACATCATATTCATGTTTGATTAAGGGAGTTTTTTTGTTTGAGGTCATATGCTTCTTTGGATGCTTGATTGTCCCTTATGTTGAGCCTTACACCTAAGCTCTTGTTGCATGCTTGGTTTGGACTTCTAGCCATTGAAATCCAGTGGATTTTCAGTGGCTAACACACTGTTTTGAGCCTCCAAATAAGAGGGGGGTGACCCCCTCTCACCTTGACTTGTTTGGTGGTCATTTTTGGCCTTCCAAAGAGACCCTATCTTGCATGCTTTGAAGTCACTTTCCAGGGTCAATTTGGTGAGTTCTAAGACTACCATATTTGATTTTCATAGTTTTTTATGCCATGCTAAGTGTCCACCTTGTATGTGCTTAATAATCCATTGCATGGCCCTCTAAAGGAGCTCATCATTTTTGCATGTTTTGGGCATATTTTCACATGTTTTATTCACTGATTTTTGCTGGTTTGGTAAGATTCCATGTGCATCCTATACTTGCCATACAACTCATGTTTACTAGTCAAAGTTGCATGCTACTTTAGTCCATCTTGCTAGCATCTTTTGGCCATGCTTTGAACTGGAAATGTTCATGTTTTGGGACTACCTTGGCTCTGTCTTTACACTTCATGATCTAATAATGCATGCTTTGTATAGCTATAAGTCATTCTATGTGCGTAGTTTCGAGTTTCGGGGTTCATCTCATGCATCAGGTGCCATTTTTCCATGTTTCGGGCCTATTTAGCATCATATTTCAGTACTGAAATTTGCATGTTTGCATACCATGTTCCATGCCATGCTTTGGTAGAGTGACATTTGATGCCTTAGGCTTGGTCCTCGGTTTGCGTGAATATGTGCACGCATTTCGATAGTCTCATTTTCATCTTATGGCTACTGATGTGAGTGTGGCTGAGGTCCACTCATGTTGGTGTAAGTCCATTATGCATTGTGTATGCCTTTTCAATTCGTAGCATTGCGTATGTTAGGTTGCGTGTTAGAGCATTGTATATGCCTCGTTACATCGTGCATTGTGTATGCCATTTCATAGCATTGTGTATGCTAGGTTGCATGTTAGGATTGCATTCATGCATGTCATGCATATTGCATTGTGCTTGGGATAGGAGTTAGCCCAAGCACGGGAAAAGAGGGACGTTTCGTACTCCGAGTGACGGAACGTGTCTCAATTCCCGGTCGCCGACACTCCGGATTATCCATGATGGAGTCTAGGCCTTGTTGTGTCCATATGTGCATTCATTTCATATTGAGTCATGCAATTTGACTTCTCGGCCATCATGCATCGAGATGCGTGATTGGTGGCACGAGGATCGAGGACTACACTCCCTGAAGAGTAGTCATGCATACATATGTGAAAATACTTTGCCATGCCCCTTTGTTACTCTCTGTTGCAGCAAATCAGAAATCAGTAACCTTCCGGAGCCTGGCACACATCCCAAGAATAATTGCAAACAAAGACAAACTGGGACATCGCAAGGGATTCTCCGCACAAGGCAACCCGAGCATGCATCATTCATCATTTGGAACAGAGCTGAGGCGGTCCATGGATTTGCGTGCCAATTTACTGCTTTTCTAGATTAATTTGTTAATTAATTAGGACTCTGTATTTATTCGGGACTTGTAGACGTCCCCGAACGCCCCGGGAGGATGAGTCCCGTTCTGTTCATTTGGGCTCACTACAAGTTCGGTCTCTCAAATTGTCACGGTTCTAAATCTGAACCATATAGTCCAAATCTGGCAAATTGTTTTGAGAAAACAGATTTTGAAAGAAGTGCCAAACATGGATTGCTTTGCCAGATACAAAGTCGCCACCTAAATGTTTTATTTTGGAGAAATTTAGGAAACCCTGACTCGTTTGCCTACGGCCACGTGTCCGTCATCACCAAAGTTGCCTCGGCTCGGGAACTGGGGTACGATTGGGGAAGGTCACTTCGTGAGCACCCCCGCTCGCCCGATCAAAGATCGGCCTCTACTAACCATGATATCTATTTTTGGAAACATTATGCGTTCTTATTCCGGTTATTAGCATAGATTTACTATGTGATGCGCACAGCATACAAGTATAGACTGGGTCGCCTGAATTGGAACAAAACATTTCATGTTTGTTTATTTGAAAATGATTTGATGGTGCTACCCCCAAGTACGCTAAGACGTGGATTTGCCACCCTCGGATGGACTTAGAAAACATGATTTTGCCACTATCTAGTGGGCTTAAAACTCACGGTCAACGAATTGTTCCAATTCAAATAACCCAGCCTTCACCCACAAGCATTCAGACAGTTATATCATATAAGCATATAGCCTCATGGTAAGCATGCTATCATGACAGTCACTCACACGCATGCAAGGATGCTAAAGCATAAAACTTACCGAGTACTCCAAGCCAAAACATAAGCTAATTAGAAATCCATGCATGATCCTAACTATACAGAAATGCCTAATGCAACACATGCAAAAATGCAACTATAGAAGGCTCGGCTATTCTAAAGATGGCATGCGAAATGCTACAACTAACAAGTATTCAACTTGGAATTGAAATATAATGCAGTTAGTATGATGCGTCGAGCCCGGTGCATGCAAGACAGATGAATGAATGCAAACATGTTATCATACTGTATGCTAATTGAAACATGCCCTAATTAACCATCATAAGCTGATAAATAAAAGGGAGAAAGACGTGGGGTTGGAAGACATACATCACACACACGCACACTTGTTACAACATTGCCCTCGCGCAGAGGGTCCGAATAAATAATACAGTCCCAAATGAATAAATAATACAGTCCCGAATAAATACAGAATCCTAATTAATTAACGAATTAATTTAAGAAAGCAGTAAATTGGCACGCAAATCCATGGACCGCCTCAGCTCTGTTCCAAATGATGAATGATGCATGCTCGGGTTGCCTTGTGCGGAGAATCCCTTGCGATGCCCCGGTTTGCCTCTGTTTACAATTATTCTTGGGATATGTGCCAGGCTCCGGAAGGTTGTTGATTTCTGATTTACTGCAACAGAGAGCAACAAAGGGGCATGACAAAGTATTTTCACATATGTATGCATGACTACTCTTCAGGGAGTGTAGTCCTCGATCCTCGAGCCACCAATCACGCATCTCGATGCATGATGGCCGAGGAGTCAATTTGCACAACTCAATATGAAATGAATGCACATATGGACACAATAAGGCCCAAACTCCATCATGGGTAATCCAGAATGTCGGCGACAGGGAATTGAGACACGTTCCGTCACTCAGAGTACGAAACGTCCCTCGCTTCCCGTGCTTGGGCTAACTCTTATCCCAATGTAACAAGTCCGCGGGGGGACCTCGCTACAGTTCGGACTCGATTTGTGTCACGGTTTGTAATCTGAACCAAAGAGTCCAAATCCGGCAAATCGTTTTGAGAAAACAGATTTTTAGAAAAAAAGTGCCAAACATGGACTACTTTGTCAGATACAGAGTCGCCACCTAAATATTTTGTTTTGGGAAATTTAGGAAACCCTGACTCGTTGCCTAAGGCCACGTGTCCGTCATCACCAAAGTTGCCTCGGCTCGGGAACTTGGGTACGATTGGGGAAGGTCACTTCGTGAGCACCCCCGCTCGCCCGATCAAAGATCGGCCTCTACTAACCATGATATCTATTTTTGAAAAACATTGTGTGTTCTTATTCCGGTTATTAGCCTAGATTTACTATGTGATGCGCACAGCATACAAGTATAGACTGGATCGCCTGAATTGGAACAAAACATTTCATGTTTGTTTATTTTAAAATGGTTTGATGGTGCTACTCGCAAGTAGGCTAAGACGTGGATTTGCCACCCTCGGGTGGGCTTCGAAAAACATGATTTTGCCACTATCTAGTGGGCTTAAAACACACATTTGATGAATTGTTCCAATTCAAATAACTCAACCTTCACCCACAGGCATTCAGGCAGTTATATCACATAAGCAATTAGCCTCATGGTAAGCATGCTATTCATGGTAGTCACTCACACACATGCAAGGATGCTAAAGCATAAAACTTACTGAGTACTCCATGCCAAAACAGAAGCTAATTAGAAATCCATGCATGATCCTAACTATACAAAGATGCCTAATGCAACACATGCAAAAATGCAACTATAGCAAGCTCGGCTATTCTAAACATGGCATATGAAATGCTACAGCTAACATGTATTCAACTTGGAATTGAAAATACAATGCAGTTAGTATGATGCGCCGAGCCCGGTGCATGCAAAACAGATGAATGAATGCAAACATGCTATCATACTGTATGCTAATTGAAACATGCCCTAATCTAACCATCATAAGCAGGTAAATAAAAGGGAAGAAAGACGTGGGGTTGGAAGACATACATCACACTCACCCACACTTATTACAATTATGCCCTCGCACAGAGGGTCCGAATAAATAATATACATTCCCGAATAATTACAGTCCAAATAAATAATATAGTCCGAATATGTACAAAGATCCTAATTAATTACCAAATTAACTAAGAAACCTTATAAACTGGCATGCAAGCTAGGGACTGCCTTGACTCCGCTCCGGATGATGAATGATGCATGCTCGGGTTGCCTTGCGCGAAAATCCACTGGGATGCCCCAATTAGCCTCTGTTTGCAATGGTTTTTGGAAAGCGCGCCAAACTCCGGAAGGTTACTGATTCTTGATTTGCTGAAACAGAGAGCAGGAAAGGGGCATGGCAATGTATTTTCACATATGTATGCATGCTTCGATCCTCGTGCCACCAATCACGCATCTCGATGCATGATGGCCGAGGAGTCGAATTGCACAACTCAATATGGAATGAATGCACATGAAAACTCAACTAAAACCTAACTCCATCATGGATAATCCGGAGTGTCGGTAACTGGGAATTGAGACACGTTCCGTCACTCGAAGTACGAAACGTCCCTCGTTTCCCGTGCTCGGGCTAACTCCTATCCCAAGCACGATGCAATATGCATGATATGCATGAAATGCAACTAAGATACAACCTAACATACACAATGCTATGAAATGGCATACACGATGCACGAGATAACATGGCATACACAATGCGCTAACATGCAACCTAGCATACACAATGCTATGAAATGAAATGGCATACACAATGCACGATGGACTTACACCAATATGAGTGGACCTCAGCCACACTCACATAAGAGGCCATGAGATGAAAATGAGACAACTCGGAATGCGTGCACACATGCACGCAAATCGAGGACCGAACCTAAGACACGAATGCCACTCTAACAAGACATGGCAAGGCATGAAATGTGATATGCAAACATGCAAATTTCAGAAGCGAAATATGATGCAAAACAGCCCCGAATCATGGAAACATGGCACCGGATGCATGAAATGGTACCCGAAATGCAAAATTAGGCACACGCAATGGCCTACAGCTATACAAAGCATGCACTATTTGAACATGAAGTGTGAATACAGATTCAAGGCAGTCCCAAAACAAGCATATTTACAGTTTTAAGAAAGGCCAAACAATGAACACAAATGGGGCTAAACTAGCATGCGAAAATGGCCCTAAATGTGAGATAAAGAAGCAAGTCACAGCTTCTGACCCCAAACAAGAGAGGGCCCTTCAACAATGTTTAAGAGGGGACCAAAATATGACCTTTTATAGTTTATGATCAAACCCAAAACAGTGCATAAGCATGCTCAAAACACTATGCAAAACAAGGCCAAAAAGAGAGCTATAACACAAAGTACAAAAAGGATGCCTCAAAAAGTAAAAGACCCTTAATGAAACATGAAGAGGGGGTCAAAATAAGGCTATTTATAGTTTGGACCAAAGCCCAAAAAGAGAAGCACAAGAGGCTAACAAATCATGCAAAAACGGAGCCAAAAGAGAGATATAAAGGCAAGTGGCAAATAGAAGCCTCAAACAGTGATGACCCCTTCAAAAATGTTGAAGAAGGGCTCAAAATAAGCCCCTTTACAGTTTATGACAGAGCTCAAAACAGTCTATACATAGGCCTAAAATATTATGCAAGAAAATGGCATAAAAGAAAGGTAAAGAAGCAAGTGCCTCAAGGAAGCCTCAAACAGTGAGAGGCCCTTAAACAAACATGAAATAGAGCTAAAAAAAATGCTATTTTCAGTTAGGGTCGGAGCCCAAAACAGCAAGCAAGTATGGCTAATGTATTGAACAAAATAAAGCTCAAAAAAGGAGAATAGGGACTCACCCTTGAAGGCCAATCTTTGGAAACCTCTTGGCACAAGAAATGGTGCTCCTCAGCTCTGGTGGGCAGCTCCAAGTGGCTAGAATGGAGGTGGTGATGTGGTGCTAGGTGGTGGTGTAGAAAATGGTGTAGGAACTTAAGGGTTTTGAGGTTTAGGATGTAGAGAGGGAGAGATACAAGGCAAGAGGCTTGAAGCAAATTTTGTAACCCTAAAACATGCAGCTAGAGGGCCTGTTATATAGACAAAAGATGGGGGAAAAAGGGGGGAGAAATAGAGGGAAATGAAGCCAAGTTTCCCTCCAAAACTTGGCCCCCCCGGATACAGAATCTGGGGGAAAAGGAGGGTGTATCTGCACTGTACTTGATGCAAGGATTCTGGCCGGCCAGTTATCTAGGGTTTAGGTGGCCGGCCGGCTACCTCCCATGGCCGGTCGGCTAGGGGTCAAAAGGGTCAAGAAGCATTAGTGGCCGGCCATCCCAAAAAGAGAGCCTCTGATGTGTGCACAACACAACCAAGTGGTCAAACACTGGAGATAGTGAACCAGGAGAGAGAACAACCCACTTTTCAAAGGGGTTCAAAAGGTTCAAAAGCAATTACTAGCCGGCCACCAAATATTGGTGGCCTCCCAGATGTGTACATCACAAATATGGGGTTTAGGGTGCAAGAAAAAGGCCCAAGGGTGGTCAACATTGGCTTTGAAGTGAAGAAAAACGGGCGACGGAGGGCGATGGAGGAATAAAACTGGTTGTCTGAACAATTATTGGCCTCCCGCCCTTCTACGACCTTCTTACCAATGAAACAGAGGTCCCTGCCAAAAACGAACCAAAACTGATGCAAAATGAAGGTTCGGGGGCCGAAACGCGCAGCCCGAGGCCCCGAAAACTGACTGTTAGGCACAGGGAGTGGTGTTCGACCACGAAGTTGGTTTCTCGAGCCACAGTGTCCCTCAAAAGGGAGAAAATAAGATGTATGCCAAAAACCGGAGCAACCAGAGATGGTTAAGCGGTCCCGAACCGAGGCACACGGCCAACGGCTCCGAAAAACCGGAAACCGGACTCCAAACGGGCAAAATGGCCTACGACCATAAAACGTAGCCTACGGCCACTGAGAGATGATCTACGAGATCTCTCCCTCCCTTTGGGAAGAGAAAACAAAGAAAACAGAGCCTGGTTTGCAAACCGAGGCAAAGCACGCAAGAGTCCGGAAGTCCGGAGGCAAGGTTCGCAGCCGAGACTCTGAAACCTCTGAACGAGCACGATATGCAACATCACCAAGCGCTCAATCAGTGACGTCTGAGTCTTAAAGTCGGTCAAAAATGGGGTGTCTACACCCAAGCTCTATGCAATATGCATGGCATGCATGAATGCAATCCTAACATGCAACCTAGCATACGCAATGCTATGAAATGGCATACACAATGCACGATGTAACGAGTCATACACAATGCTCTAACATACAACCTAGCATACACAATGCTATGAAATGAAACGACATACACAATGCATGATGGACTTACATCAACATGAGTGGACCTCAGCCACACTCACATCAGTAGCCATTAGATGAAAATGAGACTATCGAAATGCGTGCACACATGCACGCAAACCGAGGACCAAGACTAAGGCATCAAATGCCACTCTACCAAAGCATGGCATGCCATGGAACATGGTATGCAAACATGCAAATTTTAGCACTGAAATATGATGCAAAATGGTCCCGAATCACGGAAATATGGCACCCGATGCATGGAATGGTCCCGAAACTCAAAACTAGGCACATGAATTGACCTATAGCTATACAAAGCATGCATTATTTGATCATGAAGTCTAAAGACAGAGCCAAGGCAGTCCCCAAACATGAATATTTCCAGTTCAAAGCATGGCCAAAAGATGCTAGCATGGTGGACAAAATAGCATGCAATCTTGACTAGCAATCATGGTTTACATGGAAAGTATATGAAGAAAATGTAATCTCACCAAACCAACAAAAATCAGTGAATAAATCATGTGAAAATAGGCCCAAATAACCACTGATATGCAACCATGGTATGCAAAAATAATGAGTTACTTTGGAGGGCCATGCAAGGAGTTATTAAGCACATGCAAGGTAGACATTTAGCATGGCATAAAAAACTATTAAAATCAAATATGGTAGTCCTAAAACTCAGCAAATTGACCCTAGAAAGTGACTTCGAAGCATGCAAGGTAGGGTCTCTTTGAAAGGCCAAAAAGGCCACCAAACAAGAGAAGGAGAGAGAGGGTCACCCCCCTCTAATTTTGGCTCTCAAAACAGTGTCTTAGTCACTAAAAATCCACTGGATTTCAGTGGCTAGAAGGCCAAAACAAGGCCAATGCAAATGCTCACATGTATGGCTCAAAACATGAAGAAATAAGGCATGCAAGGAAGGAGATGACCTCAAACAAGAAAATTCCCTTAATCAAACATCAAGAGGGCCTGAAAAAAAAACTTTTTCCAGTTTATAACAAATCTCAAAAACAAACACAAATAGGGCTAAACTATCATGCAAAGATGGCCCTAAAAGAGAGAATAGAGACAAGGGACAGAATCTGGCCTCAAACAGTGAATAGCCCTTCAACAAAGTTGAAGAGGGGCTCAAAAAAAGGCACTTTACAGTTTATGACCAAGTCCAAAACAACTCACAAGTAGGGCTACAATATGATGTAAAAAAAGGCCCTAAAAGAGAGATAGAAAGCAAGAGGCAGTAGCTGGCCTCAAACAGTGAAGAGCCCTTCAACAAAGTTGAATAGGGGCTCAAAATGAAGCATTTTACAATTTGGCTTGAAGCCCAAAAATGCTTACAAACAGGGCTAACATATCATGCAAGAAATAGCCATAAAAGAGGAATAAAGGGAAAGGGGTAGCAGGTGGCTTCAAACAGAGAAAAACCCATGATCAAACATGAAGATAAGCTCAAAATAAGACCATTTCCAGTTTGGGTTGGAGCCCAAAAATGCTAGAAAATATGGCTTAGATATAGAGCAAAATAAGGCAAGAAAAGAGGAGAAGAAGACTTACCTTTGAAAACCAAACTTCAGCAGCTTTTGGACCAAATTTCTGAGCTCTCAACCTCTTCAAAACAGTCCCAAAATGCTGGAATGGAGGATAGAGGCCTTGTGCTATGGGTTGGTGTGTAAATGGCCAAGAACCAAGGGTGTTTTGAGGCTTGGAAGAGAGGGAGAGGGAGGATTGTATGCAATGACCCTAAACAATTTTTTGTAACCCTTAAAAATGAAGGGGAGAGGCTGGTTATATAGAGGGAGAGGGGTGGAAAAAATGGGGGAAAAACTAATTCAAATTTCCCTCCAAAAGGGAAGACCTTCGGACAGTGGGTCAAATGCAGAATAGCTGGCACAGTTGGAATACACTTGGAGAGAGGATCATGGCCGGCCAGGTTCAAAAGGTTCAGGTGGCCGGCCGGCCACCCCCCATGGCCGGCCGGCCAGGGGTCAAAAGGGTCAATTAGAATTGCTGGCCGGCCACCCCAAAAAGGTGGCCTCCCATGTGTGCACAACACAAATATGTGGTCAAAACCCAGAAAATGTGAACCAGGAGAGAGAAAAGTCAACTTTTTAGAGGGGTTCAAAAGGGTCAAGGACAATTACTGGCCGGCCTATACATATTGGTGGCCTCCCAGGTGTGTACAACACAAATATGGGGTTTAGGGCTAAAGAAAGTGGCCCTGGGGTGGTCAACATTAGCTTTTTAGTGAGGAAAACGGGCGACGGAGAGCGATGAAGAAATAAAGCTGGCTTTTCAGAACAATTGCTAGCCTCCCACCCTCCTACAAGCTTCCTAACAATGAAAATGAGGTCTCCACCAAAAATGAACCAAAACGGATGCAAAGCGAAGGTTCGGGGACCGAAACACGCGGCCCGGAGGCCCCGAAAATAGGCTGTTTAAGCACTAGAGGTGGCGTTCGACCACGAAGTTGGTCTCTCGAGCCACAATGTCCCCCAAAAAGGAGTAAATAAGATGTGTGCCGAAAACCAGAGCAAACGGAGGTGGTTAGGCAGTCCCGAACCGAGGCACACGGTCGTCGGCTCCGAAAAATCAGAAATCAGGCTCCAAATGGGAAAAATGGCCTACAACCACGGAACGTAGCCTACGGCCATTGAGAGATGATCTACGAGACCTCTTCCTCCCTTCGGGAAGAGAAAACAGAGAAAACAGAGCCTGGTTCGCAAACCGAGGCAAGACACGAAAGAGTCTGGAAGTCCGGAGCCAAGGCTTGCAGCCGGGACTCTGAAACTTCTGAATGAGCACAATATGCAATATCACCGAGCGCTCAACTGGTGACGTCTGAGTCTTAAGGTCGGTCAAAAATGGGGTGTCTACAGGACTGTATTATTTATTCATTTGGGACAGCATTATTTATTCGGACCCTCTGCGCGAGGGCAATGTTGTAATAAGTGTGCGTGTGTGTGATGTATGTCTTCCAACCCCACGTCTTTCTCCCTTTTATTTATCAACTTATGATGGTTAGATTAGGGCATGTTTCAATTAGCATACAGTATGATAGCATGTTTGCATTCATTCATCTGTCTTGCATACACCGGGCTCGGCACATCATACTAACTGCATTTGTATCTCAATTCCAAGTTGAATACATGTTAGTTATAGCATTTCACATGCCATCTTTAGAATAGCCGAGCCTATCTTAGTTGCATTTTGCATGTGTTGCATTAGGCATTTCTGTATAGTTAGGATCATGCATGGATTTCTAACATAGCTTTTGTTTTGGCTTGGAGTACTCGGTAAGTGTTTATGCTTTAGCATCCTTACATGTGTGTGAGTGACTGCTATGATAGCATGCTTACCATGAGGCTATATGCTTATGTAATATAACTGCCTGAATGCCTGTGGGTGAAGGTTGGATTATTTGAATTGGAATAAATGCATTGACTGTGAGTTTTAAGCCCACTAGATAGTGGCAAAATCATGTTTTTCTAAGCCCACCCGAGGGTGGCAAATCAACGTCTTAGCCTACTTGCGGGTAGCACCATCAAACCACTTTCAAAAAATAAACATGAAATGTTTTGTTCCAATTCAGACGATCCAGTCTATACTTGTATGCTGTGCCCATCACATAGTAAATCTAAACTAATAACCGGAATAAAAACGCATAATGTTTTCAAAACTAGATATCATGGTTAGTAGAGGCCGATCATTGATCGGGCGAGCGGGGGTGCTCACGAAGTGACCTTCCCCAATCGTTCCCAAGTTCCCGAGCCGAGGCAACTTTGGTGATGACGGACACGTGGCCTTAGGCAACGAGTCAGGGTTTCCTAAATTTCCCAAAAATAAAATATTTAGGTGGCGACTCTGTATCTGGCAAAGCAGTCCATGTTTGGCACTTCTTTCAAAAAATCTGTTTTCTCAAAACGATTTGCTGGATTTGGACTCTTTGGTTTAGATTAAGAACCATGACAATTTGAGTCCGAACCGTAGTGAGCCCAAATGACCAGAATAAGACTCATCCTCCCGGGCATTCGGGGACGTCTACAGTCTCCAACTTAATATACATAGCTGATAGAAGTTGGAGTTTAGTATTTACCTTACTCACCATTGGCACCATTGTAGACACCCCATTTTTGACCGCCTTTAAGACTTGGACGCGACTGATGGTTTTGGAAGTTGTGCAGTGTAGAGGATCGATTTCTTCGGCTAGAGGAGAGTCAAATCTCAACTTCATACCCCTTTTTGGACCAAAACAATCTTGATCAAAAGATTTTAGACCTTAAAACTCTCTCTTTCAAAACTTTTTTGAAATAAAGTACGATGTTCCGAGGCTCGCATTTTGTCAAATGTTGCGCTTTTCGATAAACCGAGCAAGGACAAAGTGGAAATGAATGAAAGAGAGATGAAATCTTTGAAAATATTTCAAAACACCTTGTCTAGGGGTTTGGAGTTGAAGAAAAGAGGAGAAGAGAGACGAAAACTAGTTTGGAAGAGGTTCGGCATGAATCCGGGTAGGATCGAAACTGCGCGACTCCACCGAAACAGGCATAACTCTTTACACAGGAGGAATTTTGATTCGAGGTTGGCGCCATTGGAAAGATAACTTTTGGGGCTTCAATGTGGCCACATGGACAACCAGAAAATCAGATGGAAGACCAGAAAAATCAGGTGGTCCAATGTGGTTCAACGTGAATTCGGGAGGACCAAAACTGCGCGGCTTCACCAAAATAGGCATAACGTTTTGCACAGGAGGAATTTTAATGCAAGGTTTGTGGCATTGGAAAGCTAAATTCTGGGGCTTCATCCTAGGGGGTGGCTGACCACCTTGACCCTTTTGACCTAGTCGTCTGACCAAGGCAAGTGGTCGGCCGGCCACTTGAACTGGTCGGCCAGCTACCCTCTGTTTTGTCTCTCTGAGTGTGTTCTAGCTGTGCCAGTTGGGAGCCATTTGCAGCATCCTCTATATATGTGTATGGAGGATCTTCAAAGTTGTTTTTAGCTTCCAAGAGAAGCTTTAGACCTCTTTGTCTATGTAGGAGGTCTTCTCCCTCCTTTGGGCTGAGAAAAAAAAACCAGCTGGAGATATATACAGCCAACCCTCTATATCTCTCATCCAAGCCTCAAAACACCCCTTGTTCTTGCACCATTTACTCACCAACTCATAGCCTACCACCTCCACACTCCATTCCAGTACCTTGAAGGTCATTTGCAGAGATAGAGAGCTCATTTTCTTGGACCAAAAGCTGCTGCATTGCTGTGCTACAAGGGTAAGCCTTCTTTTCCTCTTTTCTTGCCTTATTTTGTATGATATCTTAGCCCCTCTTGCTAGCATTTCTGGGCCTCGAGCCAAACTGAAAAAGATCTTATTTTGAGCCCCTCTTCAACTTTGTTGAAGGACTCTTTACTGTTTGAAGTCATCTACCCCCCCCTTTGTGCTTTATCTCTCTTTTAGGGCTTCTTTTGCATGATATATTAGCCTTATTTGCGAGCATTTTTGGGATTCGACCCAAACTGTAAAGTATCTTATTTTGAGCCCCTCTTCAACTTTGTTGAGGGCTCTTTGCTGTTTGAGATCATCTGCTGCCCCTTGTCCTTTATCTCTCTTTTAGGGCTATTTTTGCATCATGTTTTAGCCTTACCTGTGAACATTTTTGAGATTTTCTATAAACTGGAAAAATCTTATTTTGACATCCTATTTAAGTTTGGTTAAGGTCCCATTCCTGTTTGGGGTCATCTTCTCCTATGCATGCTTCATTCCTTCATGCTTTAAGCCATGCATTTGATCGCATTAGCCTTGTTTTGGCCTCTTAGACACTGAAATCCAGCGGATTTTTAGTGGCTTTGATGAGGTTTTGAGCTTTGAAATCATAGAGGGGTGACCCTCTCACCCCTCATTCTCTTTACTAGCATGTTTGACCTTCCAAAGGGACCCTATTTTGCATACATTGAAGTCACTTTCCAAGCCTCATTCTGAGGATTTTGAGGTCTGCCTTGGCTCTGTCCAAGGCCCTTTCGGCCATATTTTATGTCTATGATGCATGTGTAGAGAAATCCCATTCAAGGCCTTTCAAAGAGGCCTTTCTTTGCATGTTCCCGAGACTGATTCCAGGGCCTATTTGGTGGGTTTTAGGGCTTTCATAATCCATTTCCAGAGTTGGTTTGGTCTTGCTAAGTGTCTATCTTGTATGTGCTTAATAACCCCTTGTATGGCCCTCTAAAGGAGCTCATCATTTTTGCACATGTTGGCTGCATTTCAGTGATTATTTGGACATATTTTCACATGTTTTGTTCACTGATTTTTGCTGGTTTGATGAGATCTCACATGCTTCACATACATGCCATGTAAACCATGTTTGCTAGTCAAAGTTGCATGCTAGTTTAGTCCATCATGCTAGCATCTTTTGGTCATGCTTTGAATTAGAAATGTTCATGTTTTAGGACTGTCTTGGCTCTGTCTTTTGACTTCATGATTAAATAATGCTTGCTTTGTATACTTGTGGTTCAATGCATGTGCCTAGTATTGAGTTTCGGGGTTTATTCCATACATCGAGTGCCATATTTCCATGTATCAGGATCGTTTAGCATCATGTTTCACTGCTGAAAATTACATGCTTGAACGACATGCTTCATCCTTGTCATGTTTTGGTAGAGTGCCATTTAATGCCTTAGGTTCGGTCCAAACTCCCCAGCAGAGCATCGTCAACCGATGTCAGCTGCAGATTTGCTACACACCCAGTTGTAGCGCAATTCCTCTGTGGGAGGAATTAACTAGCTATGCGCAGAAGAAAGAGAATCTAGCAGAATGCTAGGGGCAAGAGCCTGCAACTTCTTGTTTATCCATCAACCACCCAGGAGAGGGATAAAAAATGAGAAATTAAAGAATAGAGAGATGTGCGCTGAGAGAAAAAGTGTGGAAAAGGGTTTTGTGAGAAAAGCCGAGCCTGAGGGCCGAGTGATGTGAGAATCACAAATAAGAAAGGGTGGGAAACAATACCTAGAGAAACTGGCTCCTTGTGCACCAAGAGGTATCTTGCCTTTGTAACACAGCTGAGTGTTGTGTCTGTGTGTTTTGTTTGTCTCGATTCTTGTTTTGAGTCGTTTGAGTGTCAATAAATGTGTTTAGGTTGTTTTACATTGTTTTTCCTTTGTTGAGTTGTGTTTAGGTTATTCTACCTTTGTTTTTCGTTGTTGATCTGTTTTGGCTGTGGTCAGTTGTAGGCTCAATACCCGGTTAAGAATTCATTTCTCAATTTTAAAATGAATTGTTTTTTGCTTAGGAGTGCTGTGTCGTTCTCCACATTTGTGCAAAACGAGATTTTGTTCTTTCAAAACAAAAAACCGCAGGGTTCTACCCAAGTCATGTGAGAACAGTAAAACCAGGACCTATCTGAAGCTATATGGGTTCCAGACTGCAAAGCAAAAGAAAAGAGGGAAAATTTGGAGCATCCGAGTTTGTTTCAACTTCTACAAGTTCCTTTTTGCATCCCGTCTTTTTAGATCAGACTGTCCGTTCAGACTGAGCTGTGTGCCGAGTAAACCGAATGCTGTGTTATGAGCTGCGTGTTCAGAATGAGCAGTGTGCTGATACGAGCTGTGTGTTCAAAGTGAACAGAATACTGTGTTGACTGTTTCACTGTTTCAAGCCAGAATGGCGATCAGAAGTACTCTCCTTGAATACCATTCCCCGTCAGAGTAAAACGGTTTACCGCCACTCACTCCATGAGGTGCTTTCTAAAGTGTCACTTTGTTTGTTTATTGCATTCCCTAAACGTCATGCTCTACATCGCTTGTAACATGTACTGTATCATCGCACTTATTGCATTCATTTGCATCTTGTATTATCTCTTATTGTTTATCTTTTTACGCTGGGCGGCGTTTAGGATCGTGGTCCCCCGGGACTTAACTTAGGATGTGTGGAACGTGCTCCTGAGTTACCTGACCTCTTCTCACGTTTTCAGCGTGGTTAGAGTTTGTTCATTCCTCACACGATTTCAGCGTGTTTGGAATTTGTTTACCTCTTCTCACGATTTCAGCGTGGTTAGAGTGTTCTTTTCCTCACACGATTTCAGCGTGTTTGGAATTTATCCCAGGTTGCGTTGTAGACGCGCTGGGCGGGTTGTTTTTGGACCTCCTCTCACGATTTCAGCGTGGTTTGAGTGTCCCGTTCTTTACGCGATTCCAGCGTATTTGGAATTTATCTCGAGATGCGTGAAGCGTGAGCCCGAGCGGTTGTTTTCGCACCTTTTCTCACGATTTCAGCATAGTTAGAGTGTTCTTTTCCTCACACGATTTCAGCGTGTTTGGAATTTATCTCAGGTTGCATTGTAAACACGCTGGGCGGGTTGTTTTTGGACCTCCTCTCACGATTTCAACGTGGTTTGAGTGTCCCGTTCCTTACGCGTTTCCAGCGTGTTTGGAATTTATCTTGAGACGCGTGAAGCGCGAGCTCGAGCGGTTGTTTTCGCACCTCTTCTCACGATTTCAGTGTGGTTAGAGTGTTCTTTTCCTCACACGATTTCAGCGTGTTTGGAATTTATCCCAGGTTGCGTTGTAGACGCGCTGGGCGGGTTGTTTTTGGACCTCCTCTCACGATTTCAGCGCGGTTTGAGTGTCCCATTCCTTGCGCGATTCCAGCGTGTTTAGAATTTATCTCGAGACGCGTGAAGCGAGAGCCCGAGCGGCTGTTTTCGCACCTCTTCTCACAATTTCAGCGTGGATGGAGTGTTCTTTTCCTCACACGATTTCAGCGTGTTTGGAATTTATCCTAGGTTGCGTTATAGACGCTCTGGGTGGGTTGTTTTTGGACCTCCTCTCACGATTTCAGCGTGATTGGAGCCTCCCCTTCCTTACACGATTTCAGCGTGTTTAGAATTTATCTTAGGTTGCGTGGAACGCGCTCCTGATTTGTTTTCTTTGTTCTTCCTCCACTCACGAGTCCAGCGTGGTTGGCGTATGTCACCCTTTGCATCTATTGTACTCTCTGTTGCATCGCATCTATTATCTATTGCATCACATCTGTTACATCCATTGCATCATATCTGTTTTATCGTCTGGTCTAGGAGACCTTAAATCTCGCATCTTCATTCGCACTGTCTTGTGCAGTCTCTGGTCTAGGAGACCTTAAATCCTCTAAAGGTGCAATTCCTTTGGTGTTTGTCGTGCCTGAACGATTTCCAATGGTCTAGTATAGCCACCTGCCTGTGTTGGCAGTGAGTTCCTAGGAGACTAACTGAGACGGTGGAAACTAGAGTTCGAATGGCTCTTGCCTAGAACGCAAAGGTTCGAGATTTTCGAGACTAAAGTCTGGTTTAAATACCCAAGGATATATCCTCGGCTTGAAATCTGTATGGCAGCCCCATAGATTGAGATAGCATATGTATGCGCCTCAATTCTAGATACCGAATCAACCTAGTCTGTCACCCTATTGGAGAATAGGGAAAGCTGCAACCATAGTCAGGAAGAAAAGTAGTACCTGTGATTCAACTGAGAAGAAGAGGAAGATTCCCACATCAGCATGAGGTAGGACATTGCCGAGGTAAGTCATTGCCAATTGCCCCTGTAAGGTACCTCACTTTTCCTAGCTATCACATTGTATTTTAGTCATTACAGTGCATCACATAAATCCTGAATTTTCAAACCGGCTTCACGTAGCGTATAAGTCCAATTTTTAAAACCGGCTTCACGTAGCGTATAAGTCCAATTTTCAAACCGGTTTCGCGTAACATATAAGTCCAATTTTCAAACTGGCTTCGCGTAGTGTATAAGCCCAATTATAAAAATCTTTCTGCATATCATTTTGCATCCTGCCCCTGAACTACGCTGGTTTGATTCCTTGCAAAAGGATACGTAGGCAGCTTACGGGCATAACCATTTATTTATCTATATTTTGTTTGTTTGACCAAGTCTTCGGCCTTGTCAAAAATGGGTCGTCTCTGGGCTTTGACACTCACTCCCGTCACTTCTTGACTTCCGAGTTCTGTCAAAAAGGGGCAACTGTAGACACCCCATTTTTGACCGCCTTTAAGACTTGGACGCGACTGATGGTTTTGGAAGTTGTGCAGTGCAGAGGGTCGATTTCTTCGGCGAGAGGAGAGTCAAATCTCAACTCCATACCCCTTTTTGGGCCAAAATAGTCTTGATTAAAAGATTTTAGACCTTAAAACCCTCTCTTTCAAAACGTTTTTGAAATAAAGTTTTTACGATGTTCCGAGGCTCGCATTTTGTCAAATGTTGCGCTTTTCGATAAATCGAGCAAGGACAAAGTGGAAATGAATGAAAGAGAGATGAAATCTTTGAAAACTCTTTCAAAACACCTTGTCTAGGGGTTTGGAGTTGAAGAAAAGAGGAGAAGAGAGACGAAAACTAGTTTGGGAGAGGTTCGGCATGAATCCGGGTAGGACCGAAACTACGCGACTCCACCGAAACAGGCATAACTCTTTGCACAGGAGGAATTTTGATGCGAGGTTGGCGCCATTGGAAAGATAAATTTTGGGGCTTCAATATGGCCGCATGGTCGACCAGAAAATCAGATGGCAGACCAGAAAAATCAGGTGGTCCAAAGTGGTTCAGCGTGAATTTGGGAAGACCAAAAACTGCGCGGCTTCACCGAAACGGGCATAACTCTTTTCACAGGAGGAATTTAGATGTACGGCTATTACCATTGGAAAGGAGACTTCCGGGGCTTCATTTCACACTCAAGAATCTCCTAAAACCAAGTCCGGGTGGGGGAGATATGGTTGGTTGAAGTCCGGTTGGACCGAATCTGCGCGGCTTCACCAAAACAGGCATAACTTTTTGCACAGGAGGAATTTTAATGCAAGGCTTGCGGCACTGGAAAGCTAACTTCTGGGGATTCATTCTAGGTGGTGGCCGAGCACCTTGACCCTTTTGACCTGGTCGGCCGACCAAGGCAAGTGGTCAGCCGACCACTTGAACTGGTCGGCCAGCTACCCTCTGTTTTGTCTCTCTGAGTGTGTTCCAGCTGTGCCAGCTGGGAGCCATTTGCAGCATCCTCCATACACGTGTATGGAGGATCTTCAAAGTTGTTTTTAGCTTCCAAGAGAAGCTTTAGACCTCTTTGTCTATGTAGGAGGTCTTCTCCCTCCTTTGGGCTGAGAAAAAAACTAGCTGGAGATATATACACCCAACCCTCTATATCTCTCATCCAAGCCTCAAAACCCCCTTGTTCTTGCACCATTTACTCACCAACTCATAGCCTACCACCTCCACACTCCATTCCAGCACCTTGAAGGTCATTCGCAGAGGTAGAGAGCTCATTTTCTTGGACCAAAAGCTGCTGCATTGCTGTGCTACAAGGGTAAGCCTTCTTTCCCTCTTTTCTTGCCTTAATTTATATGATATCTTAGCCCCTCTTGCTAGCATTTTTGGGCCTCGAGAAAAACTGGAAAAGATCTTATTTTGAGCCCCTCTTAAACTTTGTTGAAGGGCTCTTTGCTGTTTGAAGTCATTTACCCCCCCCCCCCTTTGTGCTTTATCTCTCTTTTAGGGCTTCTTTTGCATGATATATTAGCCTTATTTGCGAGCATTTTTGGGCTTCGACCCAAACTGAAAAGTATCTTATTTTGAGCCCCTCTTAAACTTTGTTGAAGGGCTCTTTACTGTTTGAGATCATCTGCTGCCCCTTGTTCTTTATCTCTCTTTTAGGGCTATTTTTGCATCATGTTTTAGCCTTACTTGTGAACATTTTTGAGATTTTTTATAAACTGGAAAACGTCTTATTTTGAAATACTCTTTAAGTTTGGTTAAGGTCTCATTCCTGTTTGGGGTCATCTTCTCCTATGCATGCTTCATTCCTTCATGCTTTAAGCCATGCATTTGAGCATTCGCATTAGCCTTGTTTTGGCCTCTTAGACACTGAAATCCAGCGGATTTTCAGTGGCTTTGATAAGGTTTTGAGCTTTGAAATCATAGAGGGGTGACCCTCTCACCCCTCATTCTCTTTACTAGCATGTTTGACCTTCCAAAGGGACCCTATTTTGCATACATTGAAGTTACTTTACAGGCCTCATTCTGGGGATTTTGAGGTCTGCCTTGGCTCTGTCCAAGGCCCTTTCGGCCATATTTTATGTCTATGATGCATGTGTAGAGAAATCCCATTCAAGGCCTTTCAAAGAGGCCTTTCTTTGCATGTTCCTGAGATTGATTCCAGGGCCTATTTGGTGGGTTTTAGGGCTTTCATAATCCATTTCCAGAGTTGGTTTGGTCTTGCTAAGTGTCTATCTTGTATGTGCTTAATAACCCCTTGTATGGCCCTCTAAAGGAGCTCATCATTTTTGCACATGTTGGCTGCATTTCAGTGATTATTTGGACATATTTTCACATGTTTTGTTCACTGATTTTTGTTGGTTTGATGAGATCTCACATGCTTCACATACATGCCATGTAAACCATGTTTGCTAGTCAAAGTTGCATGCTATTTTAGTCTATCATGCTAGCATCTTTTGGTCATGCTTTGAACTAGAAATGTTCATGTTTTGGGACTGTCTTGGCTCTATCTTTTGACTTCATGATCAAATAATGCTTGCTTTGTATACTTGTGGTTCAATGCATGTGCCTAGTATTGAGTTTCGGGGTTTATTCCATGCACTGGGTGCCATATTTCCATGTTTCAGGATCGTTTAGCATCATGTTTTAGTGCTGAAAATTACATGTTTGAACGCCATGCTTCATCCTTGTCATATTTTGGTAGAATGGCATTTAATGCCTTAGGTTCGGTCCTCGGTATGCGTGCATATGTGCACGCATTTTGGTTGTCTCATTTTCATCTTATGGCCACTGATGTGAGTGTGGTTGAGGTCCACTCATGTTGGGGTAAGTCCATTATGCACTATGTATGCCATTTCATAGCATTGCGTATGCTAGGTTGTATTTTAGAGCATTGTGTATGTCATGTTGCGTCGTGCGTTGTGTATGCCATTTCATAGCATTGCGTATGCTAGGTTGTATGTTAGTCTCATTGTGTATGCCATCTCATTTGCATTGTGTTTGGGATAGGAGTTAGCCCAAGCACGGGAAACGAGAGACGTTTCGTACTCCGAGTGACGGAACGTGTCTCAATTCCTCGGTCGCCGACACTCCGGATTACCCATGATAGAGTTTAGGTCTTATTGTGTTTTCATGTGCATTCATTTCACATCGAGTCGTGTAATTCGACTCCTCGACCATCATGCATCGATATGCGTAATTAGTGGCACGAGGATCGAGGACTACACTTCCCGAAGATTAGTCATGCATACATATGTGAAAATACTTTGCCATGCCCCTTTGTTGCTCTCTGTTGCAGTAAATCATAAATCAGTGGCCTTCTGGAGCTTTGCACAATATTCTGAGAAAAATTGCAAACAGAGGCGAATCGGGGCATCGCAATGGATTTTCGCGCCAGGCAATTCAAGCATGCATCATTCCACCATTCGGAACAGAGCTGAGGCAGTCCATAGGCTTACATGCTAGTTTATCGCTTTCCTAGTTAATTTGTTAATTAATTAGGGTTTTGTAATATTTAATTATTCATTCCGGACTGTAATTATTTATTCGAACTGTATGATTCTTTCGGACCCTCCGAGTGAGGGCACAATTGTAATAAGTGTGCGTGCGTGTGATGTATGTCTTCCAACCCCACTTCTTTCTCCCTTTTATTTGCCAGCTTATGATGGTTAGATTAGGGCATGTTTCAATTAGCATACAGCATGATATCATGTTTGCATCATTCATCTGTCTTGCATGCACTGGGCTCGGCGCATCATACTAACTGCATTTGTATTTCAATTCCAAATTGAATACTTGTTAGTTATAGCATTTCATATGCCATATTTAGAATAGCCGAGCCTATCTTAGTTGCATTTTGCATGTGTTGCATTAGGCATTTCTGTATAGTTAGGATCATGCATGGATTTCTAACATAGTTTCTGTTTTGACTTGGAGTACTCGGTAAGTTTTGTGCTTTAGCATCCTTGCATGTGTGTGAGTGACTGCTATGATAGCATGCTTACCATGAGGCTAATTGCTTATGTGATATACCTGCCTGAATGCCTATGGGTGAAGGTTGGGTTATTTGGATTGGAACAATTCATCAATTGTGAGTTTTAAGCCCACTAGATAGTGGCAAAATCATGTTTTCTAAGCCCACCCGAGGGTAGCAAATCCACATCTTAGCCTACTTGCGGGTAGCACCATCAAACCATTTTCAAAACAAACATGAGATGCTTTGTTCCAATTCAGGCAACCCAGTCTATACTTGTATGCTGTGCGCATCACATAGTAATCTAGGCTAATAACCGGAATAAGAACGCATAATGTTTTCAAAACTAGATATCATGGTTAGTAGAGGCCAATCTTTGATCGGGCGAGCGGGGGTGCTCATGAAGTGACCTTTCCCAATCGTACCCAAGTTCCCGAGCCGAGGCAACTTTGGTGATGACGGACACGTGGCCTTAGGCAACGAGTCAGGGTTTCCTAAATTTCCCAAAATAAAATATTTAGGTGGCGACTCTGTATCTGGCAAAGCAGTCCATGTTTGGCACTTCTTTCAAAAAATCTGTTTGCAAAAACGATTTGCCGGATTTGGACTCTTTGATGATTTCATCGGTCTTGCATTGCACTCTGCGAGATTAGATACAGGACCGTGACATTGATTCCTGAACTGTAGTGAGCCCAATGAACAAAACGGGGGGGATTTCCTCCCGGGATGTTTGGGGACGTCTACAACCATGTAAGGTCCTCTCTCCATAATGCACATGGTGTTGTTGCGAGGCAACAGTGCCACGTTGAACTCTCGCAAGAACTCCATCCCTATCACCACGTCATAGTCATCGAGTGATGCTATTGAAAAATCAACTTTTCCGCGCCATCCACCAAGGTGCAGCTCAACCCCTCAAGCCAGGCCATCCACGGGCTTTGCCTTGGTGTTCACTGTCTTCATTAGTCTTTGGCCCTTGTCAAATCTCAAACCAAGCCTTTTGGCCTCTTCTGCTTTGATGAAGTTGTGGGACGCGCCTGTGTCTACCATGACTTGGGTGGCCTCCCCATTGATCTTGGCATCCACGTACATTAGACCCGTATCCCATTAGGTCAATGTAGTAGGCTTTGATTCTATGGCACCAAGCAGCTGCAGAGATCCCATCTGTGCTTGTTCCTCCATTTCTTGTCTTTCCAGCATTGCACTAAGACTCTCTTTCTTAGGACAATCCAGCACCCAATGTGGCCCATCGCAAATGAAGCAGTTGTCCTTGGGCTTGATGTCTTTGTTGATATCTTTTTTCCAATCTTTGCCTGATGGTGGCTTGCCTCCGCCTTCTTTATACCTTGAATCCTTAGAATCCCAAAACTCTTTGGCCCATTTCACTCCCCCACCGTTGCCTAGACCATCCTTGGTGGACTCTATGTTAGAAGATTCTGGCTTTGTATGTTCCACCAAGGTCTCGGCCATGGTGAGTGCAGTACAAATGTCTTTGACACTGATGCAAATTACAAACTTTCTTTTTCATTGAATGAATTATTAGATGCTTACACAGATATTTATAAAATGAAAATATATAACTAACTCTCTAATATCTAACTAACTCTCTAACTACTAACTCACTAACAGATTCTAGAATTAATTCAGTTGTAACAAGATTCGTTAGCAAGACATGCTTGTGAGATACAGGGTATGACAGACAGCTCTGTATGATGCTGTGACTCTTGATGATGCTGTTACTGAGACTGCACTGTGTGAGCTGCTATATGAACTATTTGAGTTGTTGGAGCTGTGGTAGATACTTGATCTTTATTAGTTGATACTTGATCTTTATAAGCTGATAGCTTATCAACCCCCCGCAAGCTGAAGGGGTATGGAAGCACAAGAAGCTTGTCTTTGAGATAATGGAGTGAGACAAAGGCTTCGTAAAAATATCTGCAATCTGAGCAGAAGTAGAAATATAATTGAGAGCAATTTTCTTAGCAAGCACCTTTTCACGGATAAAATGACAGTCGATTTCGATATGTTTCCTCATCTTCTTTGCCTACTTTTAATTCTTTTTTCTGGCCATTTTCATCTTATATTTCTTCTTCTTCAAAGTCATCTTCTGCCATATCTCATTCTCAATCCTATCCTAGTTCCTCTTCTCCATCAGCAGATTCTTCTTCTTCTATTCCTTTGTGTTCTTCTCTAGCTTCTCATGCAATTCCAATCCACTCTATTTCTATTGATCTACCAATTCCATCCTTCTGCTTGCGGGGGGATGATAAGCTATCAGCTTATAAAGATCAAGTATCAGCTTATAAAGATCAAGTATCTACTACAGCTCCAACAACTCAAACAATTTATACAGCAGCTCACACAGTGCAGTCTCAATAACAACATTATCAAGAGTCACATCATCATACAGAGCTGTCTGTCATACCCTGTATCTCACAAGCATGTCTTGCTAACGAATCTTGTTACAACTGAATTAGTCCTAGAATCTGTTAGTGAGTTAGTAGTTAGAGAGTTAGTTAGATATTAGAGAGTTAGTTAGATATTTTCATTTTATAAATATCTGTGTAAGCATTTAATAATTCATTCAATGAAAAAGAAAGTTTGTAATTTTCACCATGGCCCCGCAAGCTGAAGGGGCATGGAAGCACAAGCAGCTTGTCTTTGAGATAGTAAACCGAGAGTGAGACAAAGGCTTCGTAAAAATATCTGCAATCTGAGCAGAAATTGAAATATACTTGGGAGCAATTTGCTTAGCAAGCACCTTTTCATGGATAAAATGACAGTCGATTTCGATATGTTTCGAGCGAGAGTGAAATACAAGGTTAGAAGCTAAGGCCATGGCAGAGAGATTGTCACACCAGAGTTTTGGAATAATAGGAGAGGAAATGCACATATCTTTAAGAAGCTGCTGTAACCCAGTAATTTCGGTAGTTGCATGGGCAAGGGCTCGATACTCGGCCTCAGTAGAGGAACGAGAAACAGTCGCTTGTTTCTTGGCAGACCAAGAAATCAAGTTAGGACCATGAAACACACAATACCTAGAGGTTGATTTTCGATCAAGACAGTCACCAGCCCAGAAAATGCATGAATAGAGAAAGGACCAAAGGTAAAGCGCAAACCATGATGAAGAGTACCTTTGATATAACGGAACAACCTTTTAACTAACTGAAAATGGCCATTGGTAGGAAGATGCATAAACTGACAAGCTTGATTAATAGCTAAGGAAATATCTGGGCGAGTAAGGGTAAAATATTGTAAACCACCAACAAGACTACGGTATAAAGAGGGGTTAGAAAAAAGAAGAGAATCATGAGAAGTAGAAAGAGGTTTGAGAGCCAAAGGAGTGGAACAAGGCTTACAATCAATGAGTCCAGCTTTGTGTAACAATTCAGTGGCATACTTAGCTTGAGAAAGGAAATAATCAGCACCTTCACATTCCACAAAGATGCCCAGAAAATATGAGACAAAACCCAAGTCCTTCATGGAAAACACTTGATGCATCTGAGTGATCAAATGAGAAACCAGAGATGAATTACTTCCTATAACCAAGATATTATCAACATACACAACAAGAAGCATGAGGCCAGCAGAGGAATGATGAACAAAGAAGGAAGTATCAGACTTGCTATTAGTAAATCCCTGAGAAAGAAGGAAAGAAGCAAATGTAGAATACCAAGCCCGAGGGGCTTGTTTAAGACCATATAAAGCCTTGTTCAACTTATACACTTGATTAGGATATTGAAAAAAACCAGGTGGTTGTAACATGTAAACCTCCTCTTCTAATTTTCCGTGAAGAAATGCATTAGATATGTCTAATTGCTTGATAGGCCATTGGTTATGAAATGCCAGACACAGTAGAATCCGAATGGTTGGGAGTTTACCAACAGGACTAAATGTTTCTTGAAAATCAATACCTTCTTGTTGAAGGTAGCCTTTAGCTACCAATCGAGCCTTATATCGAGCCACAGACCCATCAGAGTTCCTTTTGATTCGAAAAACCCATTTACAACCAATGGCAACCTTATGAGGAGGAAGAGAAACAAGATCCCAAGCATGTTGTTGTTGAAGAGCATGATACTCCTCTTGTATAGAAGTGACCCAAATAGAGGAAGTAAAAGCCTCTTTGACAGTTAAGGGTTCAGTCTGAAGAAAATCAGAAGCAGCAGTGAGAGCAAAAGATCTAGCTTTGGAACGAGTAGTCATAGGATGAATATTAGAAGAATGAGTACTAGTAGAAGAATGTGGAACTGGTAGATCAATAGAAATGGAGTGGATTGGAATTGCATGAGAAGTTGGAGAAGAACACAAAGGAATAGAAGAAGATGAATCTGCTGATGGAGAAGAGGAACTAGGATAGGATTGAGAATGAGATATGGCAGAAGATGACTTTGAAGAACAAGAAATAGAAAATGAAAATGGCCAGAAAAAGGAATTAAGAGTAGGCAAAGAAGATGAGGAAATGGATGAGACAACAAATGAAAAACAAGTCTCATTAAACAAGACATGGCTAGAGATGTAAACTTTGCCAGTAACAGGGTCTAGACACCGATAGCCTTTAATGGTAGGGTGATAGCCTAAAAACACACAAGCCATGGACCTAGGTTAAAGTTTGTGGACTGTGTAAGGCTTAAGCCATGGAAAACACTGACAACCAAAAACTTTGAGAAGAGAAAAATCTGGAAGAGAATAAAATAAAACTTCAAAGGGAGACTTATGAGAAAGAACACTATTAGGCATTCTATTAATAAGATACACAGCAATGGCAACTGCATCAAACCAGTAGTGTAAGGGAAGAAAAGACTAATGAAGAAGAGTGATGGTTGTTTCAATAATATGACGATGTTTGCGCTCAGCTGCCCCATTTTGAGCTTAAGTGTAAGGACAACTAGTTTGATGCACAATGCCATGAGCAGATAAAAGAGAAGAAACCTTGTTGTTCATAAATTCAGTTCCTCTATCAGTTCTAAGTATTTGAAGATGAGTGTGAAATTGTGTTTCAGCATATGCTTTGAATTCAACTAACTTGTCATATACCTCACTTTTGTAATGTAAAGGATATATCCAAGTAAAACGACTACAATCATCCACAAACAAAGGAGCATTATTAACAGTAAATGGCCCCTATACATCAGTATGTACAAGTGAAAAAGGGCAATCAACAGAAGTGCTAGACAATGTGAAAGGTAATCTACGACTCTTAGAGACATTACAGTCTAAACAAGACAAATGTTTATTGATGCGAGGTTTATTAGGCAAGTTCTTAGTCAAGTGTTGAAGCTTGAGAGAAGAGGAATGACCTAGCTGTTGATGCCAGAGCAGATCAGAAGTAGGAGGAGTTGTAGTAGTGTGATGAGCTTGAGAGGAGCATGATAAAGATGAAAGTGTAAGTTAGTAAAGACCACAAACATGAGATCCTCTATGCAGGACCCTGCTCGTGAGTTTGTCCTGGATAATAAATGAGTCAGCATCAAATATTACAAGACAATTGTGATCCTTTGTTAATTGATGAACATATAAGAGATTAGAGGAAATAGAAGGAACATGGAGTAGATTAGGAAAATGAAAAGAAAAAGTAGGTGTAAGCAAAAGACCATTACCTATATGATGAATTGGCAAAGCAGAGCCATTACCTACTTGAACTTGTTCAGTACCTTGATAAGGTTGAAAGTGATGAAGATTAGAAAGGTCATTAGTCAAGTGATTTGTAGCACCTGAGTCGATGTACCAAGGAGGGACAGATGAGTTTGCAGACTAAGGCACTGTGGCAGCATAGGCTTGAGAAGAGTGTGGTGAAGACTTCTGCTGAGATGTAGAAGACTAAAAAGTAGTGTCTAACCTATACCAACAGTCCAAAGCACTGTGTCCTGACTTTCCACAGATCTGACAGATAGGACCATGAGAAGAGTAGTTACCTCGAGTACTGTGAGATCTGTTATTGTATCTACCATGAGAATTATGAAATCTGCCTCATCTAGAACCTCTAGACTGATATCTACCTCTATAATTGTTGAAACCTCTGTTTGAACCAAAAAAAAGAGGAATGTGAAGATTCAACTGCATTGTTTGAGGAGAATGAAGAACTTTTTGCTACAGAGTAAGCACTACTGAGATGATCACTAGATGAATGCTTCAATTTGGTTTCAACATGAATTTCCTATGTGCACAATAAGGAGCACAGATCTGCCATAGAGACTACTTCAAATCTTGTTCGAATGGAGGTTTTAAATGAGTCATATTCATTAGGTAACCTTTTCAAGGTCAAAAACACCAAATCCTCATCATCGATTGGTGTACCAGCCAAGGCCAATTGATCTGAGATCTCCTTAATCTGTGAGAGTTAAGCTTCCATGGAAGATGATTTCTTATGAATTGTTTGAAGCTGATTCTTTAATTGATGAATATGTGATCGTGAAACTGAAGTAAATCGCTATTCAAGAATCTGCCAAACTTGATGACTTGTTTGCAGATGAAGAACAGAAGAATACACTATAGATGATAATGTGGTTGTTACACAGCTAAGAAGAAGCGCATCAATCTTTTGCCATTCTTCATACGCTGGATTTGGAGATGAAGTTCCAGAGAAGTCAAAAATCTCCATTGCTGGACATGGAATAGAACCAGTTACAAAACCAAGGAAGCCAATAGCACGCAACACATTCTGCATCTGATTTCTCCATATGAGAAAGTTATTGGAATCCAGCTTAACAGTAACCAAAGAACTGAAGTTTGACAAGAGCAAACTCAGATTAGAGGAAGCAACTGACATGGATGAAGGCAAAGATGAATTCGCCATTGGAGGGTCTTGATTGTGCTCGTGAGAGCTAATCATGCTCTGATACCATGATGAAAATTACAAACTTTCTTTTTCATTGAATGAATTATTAGATGCTTACACAGATATTTATAAAATAAAAATATCTAACTAACTCTCTAATATCTAACTAACTCTAACTACTAACTCACTAACAGATTCTAGAACTAATTCAGTTGTAACAAGATTCGTTAGCAAGACATGCTTGTGAGATACAGGGTATGACAGACAGCTCTGTATGATGTTGTTACTCTTGTTGATGCTGTTACTGAGACTGCACTATGTGAGCTACTGTATGAACTGTTTGAGTTGTTGGAGCTGTAGCAGATACTTGATCTTTATAAGCTGATACTTGATCTTTATAAGCTGATAACGTGCATCAATGATCTTCCATCTTGCAAACTCTGGATTTTCAATTACTTTTCCAGATGCATTAAGGATCTGCGGAGCTGGACATGAAATCACTCCAGTTACAAAATCAAACAAATCTGTGGCTCTAAGCACATTCTGAGCTAATGTTTCCAGATAAGAAAATTGGAAGAATCAAGTTTCACTGTTACTAGAGACTGAAAATTTGAAATCAGTAGACTAAGATTTGGTGGTAGAGAAAATGATGAAACCGCCATGAATGAATCTTGCTCGTGAGAGCTATTAGGCTCTGATACCATAACAAGAAATGAGAAATTATATTTCATTCACCACACTATTACATTTAGGCATACACCTATTTATATTTAATATAAGAGAGTTGGTTAGGAGTTTGTTACAACAAACTCTAACTGAATTAACAAACTCCTAACTGAATCTAAACTAACAAATACCTAACCACCACTACTACAACACTGATATTTATATCTCTTTGCAGCTATATGTGATACACTAAGTTGTGGCTTCAATGACTGCTGTTGTAGCTTCAACTGCTGCAAGTGCTGAGACTTATGTAGTGGTTGTTGATGCAATGACTGTGGCTGCAATGGTCGCAGCTGCTGAGACAATTGTAATGGCGGCTGCATACTCTGTTTCTTATCATTCGTTGTAGCTCCAACTGTGCCCACTGCTTAAGACCAACTGTGAAGTTGAAGAGCAAGTCATCATCACTCATATTAGGAATTTGAAGTATTAACCCGGAGAATTCTTGGACATAGTCCCGGATAGAGCAAGTGTGCTTTAACTCCCTCATTTTCAGTCGTGCTTCATGTGCCACATTTTCAGGATAGAATTGTCTCATTAGCTCATTCTTAAATTTTTCCTATGAAGAGATAGTGCAAGTGCCTTTTTTTATTTCAGCATGTTTACGACGCCACCAAATTCCAGCTAGCTTAGTGAGGTAGAGGGAAGTAGTGCGTACCTTAGCCATTTCATCATTTAAGTTTAAGGCTTCGAAATACCTCTCTAAGTGTTAGATGTAGTCGTCTAGTTCCTTGGCGTCCCTTTTGCCATCGAACTCCTTAGGCTTTGGTACCTCAAGCCTTGGAGTGAATCTCGTACTAGTGGTAAAGCCACCACTAGCCACAGCTCGCTTGCACATGGACCAATCCGCTTGTGTCTCCTCTAAGCCTTCCTTCAATTCTTGGACTTGGTCTTGGAGTTGTGAGATAGCCTTCAAGATTCTTTCTTTAAAGTCATAGCTTTCTTGCTTGTGGCTTTCATGGTTGGTTCGGATGGTGTCCCACATGGACTCAAGCAATTCCTCTACTTGGCATTCCATCTTGCCATCGAGTTGCTCCATCCCTTGTTCCAATCGATCCAACCGCTCCTTGACATCAACCATAGCCACTTCAACCTTGACCACACGAGTCTCCATGGCACTCATGATGTCAAGCGACTTGTCTTTCGCTTTCTTGCCTAAGTTTGCAGCAGTTTCCCTTCAGCAGTTCTCTTCGGTGTGAGTTACTTCCAACATAGGCCCTTCCTTCCTTAGTTACGACGCCTTCGTAACCTTTGGCTCTGGTACTAACTGCCACGGCCTTGGATTTTCTAAACAAACCCTTGGCCTTTCCAAGCCAACCGTGCGGCCTTAGATGCTTATAGCACGTTTTGCTTGCACCTAAGTAGGCCTTCTTCGTGGAAGAGAGCTAAGAGAAGATTACACACACAAGAGAGACTTAGAGAAACTTAGAGAACTCTTGGAGAATGCTTTACTTGCATTGCTTGAATGCTTTGGATTACACTTGGTTCACTTCAGTTTACTTGGGTACTTGGGTGGTTTGGGCAAATGAGGCCCTCCCCCTTTTGTAGGCTACAAAGAATGTTCTAGACCGAGTATGATGGAGAGTGTTCTAGACACTTCCTCCAACTCTATCTTAGTAGACTATTCTAGATCTACAAGGATGGAGAGGATTCTAGATCCTTCCCTCACCCTCTCAAAGAACCTATTCTAAAATATACAAGTATTATGTACATGCTAATAGAGTTATGTACAATTCTCTACAAAGCTCTAGGGAGTTTTAGAACCTTCCAGCATTCTCTACAACCTCCCAGGGCTTTCTAGTGAGGGACAGCTTCAGAATTGCTAGACTTATTTATTTTGATGATTTATTTAATTATGTTTTTAATTTATTTGAAAGAGAAAAATAGAATCAAAATTTATTTTGATGATTTATTTGAAAGAGAAAAATAAAATCAACATTTATTTTGATGATTTTATGTTTTAATTTATTTGAAAGAGAAAAATAGAATCAAAATTTATTTTGTCTCATTATTTTTCACCTAAACCTTTATCCTAAATGTTGTTAGAATGTATTTAATATTTGACTAAATCAGGAATTCAAACAGCCCAAAAACAGAGGTTCAAACAGCTCAGCACAGCAGCAGTTCAAAAAGTTCAAGTGGAAGATATTTAAATTTGTAATGATGGAGTGAAAGATATTCAAATTAGTAATGATGGAGTACAACGACTATAAACAACTATAAATTCAAATGAATACAACGGCTATAAACGGCTATAAGTTTCATTATATATACCAAAGCCTCTAATGTAAACAAGTGACAAACAAAAAAACTAGAAAATATTCTTTGATCTATAATCACTTACATCTATTCTCTGAAAAATTCGCTGAGGAGTGTTCTTCAATTTTTGTTTACATCATCTTTCAGAAATTATATACTGAGACGTATAGCTTTAAGCCCATCTTTCCTGTGTGAGGTTTACAAAAAAACCAGAGTTTCATTTTTATATCTATCTTTCAGAGATAATTCTTGTAGCTTTTTGTAAAAGCAAAAACACATTCCTTTTAATCTTGTAAGAGTGTAGTACACTCAGTGTACTTGACTTAGAAAGTCTGTGTAAAATCCGTGGAGGATTGCTCCATTTGTAAAGCACCCCTATAAAGCTAGAGCATAGTAGAAAATCTCAAGTGAAGCTTGAGGAGTGGGCGTAGGCCGAGTTGAAGCCAAACTACTATAAATTTGTTTACCTCTCTCTTCCTTATCTCTTTATTTTATTTAAATTTGCTGTAGCTATATTTCACATTTCACTGTGCTAAAACCATTAACTGACATAGTTGTTAGAACACTTGTTTTAATTATTTTTATTTCATTAACTATATTTATCTATTGTGCTAGTCATAATTTTTATTAGGGTGTTATTAATTTTTAATTGTAAACCTAATTCACCCCCTTTTAAGTTGTCTTTTGGGTAACAATTGGTATCAAAGCCTAGACTCTTATTTTAGATTTAACGATCTAAGAGTTTCTATCCATGGCAACTTTAGCTGAAGGATAAGCCACAAATAGGCCACCATTGTTTGACGGAAACAACTATAGTCATTGGAAGAATAAGATGACCCTATACTTACAAGCCACTGAGTATGCCATGTGAATTATTGTCATCAAAGGTCTAAAAATTCCTACCAAATTAGTAAACAATATTAGTGTACCTAAAACTGAAGATGAATGTGATGAGAGAGATTATAAATTATTACAATCCAATGCTAAAGCTAAACTCATCCATGTTTGTGGATTAGACTCTAAGGAGTATAATAGAATTTCAAATTGTGATTCGGCAAAAGAAATTTGGGACAAACTTGAGGTAACGTATGAAGGTACAAACCACGTGAAGGAATCTCGTATTGATATGCATGTTCATAGTTATGAATTGTTTAAAATGAACTCTGATGAATCTATTTAAAGTATTTTTACTAGATTTACTGAAATTGTAAACTCTTTGAAATCTCTTGGCAAAACTTATACTAACAGTGAGTTAGTAAGAAAAATTCTTAGGTGTTTACCAAGGAATTGGGAAGCAAAGGTCATGGCCATTATAGAAGCCAAAAATCTCTCCACACTTGGATTGGATGAGCTTATAGGTTCTCTTATGACTCATGAGATCACCATGAAAGAACATGAGGATGTTGAAAACAAAAAGAAAAGTGGAATTGCATTTAAAGCCTCATCAAATGAAGAAGAACATGAAAACTCCAGTGAGGATGAAAGCCATGCCATATTTAGTAGAAATCTCAAAAAGCACTTCAAGAAAAACAATTATAGAAGAAGAAGACTTTTCAAGAAAGAGTACAACAAAGATAACAAGAAAGAGCCTATAATTTGTTGTGAGTGCAAAAATCCTGGACATATGAATATGGATTGTCCAAAATTGAAGAATCATGGAAAAGATTACAAAAGAAACAAAAAGGCCATGGTAGCAGTTTGGGGAGAAAGTGAATATGAAAGCTCAAGTGATGAAATTGAAAATAAAGTAGCCAACTTATGTCTCATGGCTCTTGAAGAGGAAGACTTTACACAAGATAAGGTAACTACTCTTAATGAAGAACTTGAAAGTGCGTTCCATGAACTGTAAGATGCATTTAGAAAAGTTTGTGCCAAAAATAATGTGGTGAAGAAATCTGTTGCATCTTTATTTATTAATGTAAAAGAATTAAAGAAATAAAAAATTGTTTTGAAAAATGATTTTGACACCATCTCTAATGAGAAAACTGCTTTACAAAATAATATTGATGATTTAACAAAAACACTTGAAAATTTTGTAAAAGGTGGAGATAATCTTAGCATGCTTCTTGGAAATCAAAGATGTGTTTTCGATAAGGCGGGCATTAGATATGACCCTATTAAAAACAAAAGAATCTCAATACAATTTTTGAAAAAGCATCTCTCATGACTCACCCTCATATTACTTATCATTATTGTAAAAAGAAAGACAATTATATATCTTCTTGTCCATTCAAAAATAATATAAACATGAGAATTAAAAATATTTGGATTGTTAAGAGATCTAACAAAATTAACCAAGAAGGACCCAAGAAACTATGGGTACCAAAAACCAACACTTAATTGTCATCTTGTAGGTTTGTTTTAAGTCCAAAGCTAAAGAAGTGAAGTAGTACCTTGATAGTGGATGTTCCAGACACATGACCAGAGATAAATCATTCTTTACTAAACTATCATCGAAAGCTGAAGGATTTATTACTTTTGGAGACAACAAGAAAGGAAAAATCATCAGTATTAGTAGCATCAGTATTTCTCCTAACCCTTCTATTAAAAATGTTTTACTTGTTGATGGACTTAAGTATAACCTACTTAGTATTAGTCAATTATGTGATAAAGGTAATCGAGTTATTTTTGATAAATCACATTGCACAAATGATCATAAAGCTTTATTCGTTGGTAATCGTCATGATAATGTTTATGTTTTTCATCTTAATGATCTCTATACTAGTGATGTTAAATGTTTATATGTTAATAATGAAAATAGTTGGTTATGGCATAGAAGACTTGGTCATGCTTATATGGATTTAAACTTTTGAGAAAGGATTTGGTCATTGGACTTCCAAAAATTAAATTTGAAAAAGATCATCTTTGTAGTGCTTGTCAACAAGGAAAACAAACTAAAATATCATTTAAATCAAAATCTCATATTTCCACAACTAGACCTTTACAACTATTGCATATAGATTTATTTGGTCACTCAAGGACATCTAGTCTAGGTGGTAAACGTTATTGTCTTGTTATTATTGATGATTATTCAAGATTTACATGGGTTATGTTTTTAGCACACAAAGATGAAACATTTTCTTCTTTCACAAAACTCTGTCGTAGAATTCAAAATGAAAAAAAGCTTTCTTGTTACTAATATTTGAATCGACCATGGTAGAGAACTTGAAAATGAGAAATTTGAATTGTTTTGTGATGAGCATGGTATTGGACATAATTTTTCAGCACCTAGAGCCCCTCAACAAAATGGTGTAGTAGAAAGGAAGAATAGAACTTTAAAAGAGATGAGTAAAACAATGCTTTGCGAAAATAATCTTCCTAAATATTTTTGGGCCGAAGCTGTTCACACCGCATGCTATATTTTAAATCATGCATTAATTAGACTTATTCTCAAAAAGATTCCTTATGAACTTTGGCATGATAGAAAGCCCAATATTAATCACTTGCATGTTTTTGGTTGTAAATGTTTTGTGCATAATAATGGTAAGGATAACTTAGGTAAATTTGATTCAAAATATAATGAAAGCATTTTTTCTTGGTTATTCCTTAACTAGCAAAGCTTATCATGTTTTTAATAAAAGAACTCTTGTTGTGGAAGAATCTATACATGTGGCATTTGATGAAACTAACATCTCTGCTCAAAAGCAAATTGTTAGTGATAATATAGATTTAGAACCAAATGTGGAAGATTCAAGTATCTACAAAGAAGAGAATCAGCCATGTAAGTTAAACAAAGAGATTGAACAACCTATTCTCTCACCTCAAGAAGAATGAGGAAACAATGATGATTTGCCAAGAGAATAGAAATTTGTTCATAATCACCTTAAGGATTTAATCCTAGATAACCCTACAAAAGGTATTGAAACTCGCTCTTCACTTAGAAATATTTGTAGTAACTTGGCTTTTTTCTCACAGATTGAGCCTAAAAACTTTCAAGAAGCCGAATTCAATGAACATTGGATGATAGCTATGCATGAACAGCTTAACCAATTTGAGAAAAACAAAGTGTGGGAACTTGTGCCAAAACCTAAAGATCATACCATTATCGGTGCCAAATGAATCTTTTGAAACTAGCTTGATGAATCCGGCACAATTATAAGAAACAAGGCTAGACTTGTTGCACAAGGATACAATCAAGAAGAAAGTATTGATTTTGATGAAACATTTGCTCCGATTGCTATATTAGAAGCCATTCGCATATTACTTGCATTTGCATGTTTTAGAGATTTCAAACTTTATCAAATGGATGTAAAAAGCACCTTTCTTAATGGTTTTATAAATAAGGAAATTTATGTTAAACAGCCCCCATGTTTTGAAGATCATGCTTTTCCAAATCATGCTTTTAAACTATCAAAAGCTTTATATGGTTTGAAACAAGCATCTCGTGCATGGTATGAATGATTAAGTAAATTTTTGATTGAAAATAATTTTTCCAGAGAAACGATTGACACAACATTTTTTTTTAAAACTAAAAATAATGATTTACTTATTGTGCAAATATATGTGGATGATATTATATTTGGTGCTACTAATGAAACCTTGTGTAAGGAATTTGTTAAGTGTATGCAAGGTGAGTTTGAGATGAGTATAATGGAAGAGCTAAATTATTTCCTTGGGTTTCAAATCAAACAATGTAAGGAAGAGATTTTTATCAACCAAGCTAAGTATACAAAAGAACTACTCAAAAAGTTTGGTATGTATGACTCAAAAATAGCTGAAACACCTATGAGCACATCCATTAAGCTAGACAAGGATGAAAAAGGTAAGTCCATTGATCAAACAAAATATCGAGATATGATCGGCTCACTTCTTTATTTAACTGCAAATAGACTCGATATTATGTTTAGTGTTTGTATGTGTGCTAGATATCAATAAAATCCTAAGGAATCACATCTCAGTATTGTTAAAAGAATTTTTAGATATCTTGTTGGCACTCAAAATTTGGGACTGTTTTATCCTAGAGGTGTTGCATTTGATTTAATTAGTTACTCGGATGCCAACTTTGCCGGATGCAAACTTGATACAAAAAGCACCAGTGGCACTTGTCACTTTCTTGGTAACTCATTAGTATCTTGGTTTAGCAAAAAGTAAAATTCTGTTGCTTTATCAATGGCCGAAGCTAAATATATAGCTTCCGGAAGTTGTTGTGCCCAAATACTTTGGATGAAGCAACAATTGGAGGACTTTAATTTGCATTATGGTCATATCCCTATTAAATGTGATAATACTAGTGCCATCAATTTAAGTAAAAATCAGGTTCAACACTCACGAACAAAACATATTGAAATTCGACATCATTTTTTAAGAGATCATGTTCAAAAAGGGGATATTGTACTTGAATTTGTAAACACCGACAAACAATTGGCGAATATTTTCACAAAATCCCTAAGCGGGGATCGCTTCAATTTTATTCGTGGTGAGCTTGGAATGTCGATTTCTACTTAAAAAGTTTTGTTATGACTATGAAACTTGAATTTTTGTTAAAATAATATATGTGTATTGCTACATTAATATGAAAACATTTATATCAGTTGAATGCTCTCAAGTTCTTCATACATTTATTCTCCTTAACAGTTTGCTATTCTCAACTGTGTAATTTTTTTTTGGATTCTGCATCTTGAGGTAAAATTAACTTTGCATACATTGATTTTTTTTAAACCCTCATGGTATTTTTTTTTTTTGCATTACCATTCCAGCAACACCAACGTCCCATTAAGTTTAATTTCTACTGGTATTATTTTATTTTAATTTAATTTATTTTTTTATTTTGCTATTAAGCTTAATTTCTTTTATTTTTATTTTTTTTCTCTCATTATTATTTTTTGTTTGGACTTAATTTTCTTATTTTTTTCTTTGCTTTTTAATTTCATTTTTCAGTACTTAAACATAAAAATAACAACAAATCAAAATACAAATATTTACATACAAAAAAAAAAACACCTTTCATTTTTTTTGGCTATACGCCGATCAAAATAAACATATTTACATAAATAAATAAAAAAACCTTCATTTTTTTACGGCCATACGCCGATCTTACTTACTCGCCTCTTCCACCGCTCTCTTCTTTTTTTTATTACCTTGGGCGACGCTTAACGTCCCTGCCCCCGTGCTTTCGTCGAGAGCGAGCATTCCCCGCCGACTATCAAAAGCCAAGAACGACGTTGCTTCAAATCGGGCCATGGAGGTGGTCTTCCGTTTAAGCTTTTTATTTTCGACCTTCAGTGCTCCTATCTCTGCTCGCGTATCGTTGTACATGCGCTGGAGCAGAGCGAGTTGGGCGTTGACCTGATGGAGCTCACTCGTCCTGTTCTGCAGTCGGTGAGCCAATTTTGTGATTACAGTCATCGTCTCCATACAGGACGTCAGTGTGAAATGATTGGCTTCAATGTCTGATTGAGCTGCCATTATTTGCTCAATCGACATCATAGGAAGGTTGGGAAGAGTGGGAGCCGAGACACTCGGCCCAACAGCGCTTATGGGATCATTCAGGTCCAGAAAGAGAGTAAGGAGACGGGACGAGGCCATGTAGTAGAAGAGAGAGATGTAATCGAAAGGAAAGTTTTTTTTGACAGCCTTTCTGCTCTACTCAGTCTCTCTGTTCTATCTCTCTCACGAAGCGAATAAGGAAGAAGAAGGCGAAGAGAGTGATTAAGAAGAAGAAGGAGGAGAAGACGACAAGAGGGAGAGAGAGTTGAGGCAGCTGATTGACCCGTCTCGCTTTTGTCGGTTGGCTGACGCAAAAGCGAGAACGTGTGTCCGACACGATTTTCGACAAAAAAAAAAAATGCGGGCGGATCAAATATATATATGTATATATGTTTTGATTCTCTATTTTTTGATACCCTTTATCACTATCATTTTCCTCCTCATCCTCCTCCTCCAGATTTTGACCCATGATTTCCTTTTGATAATGTCACAGGGGGAGAAATCATATGATGTTATGTATTGTGGTATTATTTTCAAATTATGGTATTATTTGAGAACTAATCTGATAATTATGTATTTATAGTTTGATATCTTAGCCTCATATCATGTCTCTAATTAAAACTTATTTAATACACATGTGGTAACCTATATATTTAGAAATGAATTTAGGGAGCATGACTTGAGGAAGAGCTTTTCTTACTCCCAAATCAAATCAAAACACCATTGTGTGCCATCATCAAAAGAGGGGAGATTGTTAGACTTGTTTATTTTGATGATTTATTTAATTGTGTTTTTAATTTATTTGAAAGAGAAAAATAGAATCAAAATTTATTTTGATGATTTATTTGAAGGAGAAAAATAGAATCAAAATTTATTGATGATTTATTTGAAGGAGAAAAATAGAATCAACATTTATTTTGATAATTTTATGTTTTAATTTATTTGAAAGAGAAAAATAGAATCAAAATTTCTTTTGTCCCATTATTTCTCACCTAAACCTTTATCCTAAATGTTGTTAGAATGTATTTAATATTTGATCAAATCAGGAGTTCAAACAGCCCAAAAGCAGATATTTAAACAGCCCAGCACAACAGCAGTTCAAAAGGTTCAAGTGAAAGAAATTCAAATTTATAATGATGGAGTGGAAGATATTCAAATTAATAATGATGGAGTACAACGGCTATAAATTCAAATGAATACAATGGTTATAAACGGCTATAAGTTTCATTATATATACCAATGCCTTTAATGTAAATAAGTGACAAACAAAAAAATTAGAAAATATTCTTTGATATATAATCACTCACATCTATTCTCTAAAAAATTCTCTGAGGAGTATTCTTCAATTTTTGTTTACATCCTCTTTCAGAAATTATATACCGAGACATATAGCTTTAAGCCCATCTTTCTTGTGTGAGATGTACAGAAAAATCAGAACTTTATTTTTATATCTATCTTTGCGAGATAATTCTTATAACTTTCTATGAAAGCAAAAACACATTCTTTTCAACATTGTAAGAGTGTAGTACACTCAGTGTTCTTGACTTAGAAAGTCTGTGTAAAATTCGTGGAGGATTACTCCATTTGTAAAGCACCCCCGTGAAGTTAGAGTATAGTGGAAAATCTCAAATGAAGCTTGAGGAGTGGACGTATGCCGAATTGAAACCGAACCACTATAAATTTGTTTGCCTCTCTCTCCCTTATTTCTTTATTTTATTTAAATTGTTGTAACTATATTTCACATTTTCACTGTACTAAAATTATTAAGTGACATAATTATTAGAATACTTATTTTAATTATTTTTATTTCATTAATTATATTTATCTATTGTGTTAATTATAATTTTTATTAAAATATTATTAATTTTTAATTATAAAAGCTTAATTCACTCCCTTAAGATGTCTTTGGAATAATAAGAATTTATCGATCCGTGACACAAGGCCGCAGCCACAATCATTACAGGAGTAGCCGCAGCCAAGGCTGCAGTCTCAGATGCAGCTCAAGCACAACTGTCTCACATGCATTACATGTAAAGCATCTAATGTAACTGATGAGAGATATAGACACATAGATAAGATTTGTATTAGTGGTATAGTCAGATATGGTTAGACAATTAGTTAGGAGTTTGTTATGACAAACTTTTATAAACAATATAAATATATTATGTACTGTGGATTGCAATCTATTGAAGAATCATTTTCCATTTCCTGTTAACAGTAAATAAAACCTTATGGGTAAATTATATTGACACCTTCTGAGATTCAGTCTAATTACAACTCACCCTTTGATATTTGAAAAAATATATTTTCACCATATATATAATAGTCTCATTTCACAAACCACATTACTTATATAAAACGCAACAACTCCTAATAGAAAAATAGAGGAAATAACAATGAACAAAAAAAAAAATAAAACAGAGGAAAGAAAAAAAAAAGTAAAGCAAAATAAGAAAAGAGAGAGTGCATAAGTTCAATATTTGCATTCTGTCTAAATAATTACAATGATAGGGGGTTAGTATAATTTTTTAAATATCAAGAGGTGATATGTATCAAATCCAAACCTCAGGGGGTGCAAGTATAATTTACCCTAATAAAATTTAAGATGATCCCCCCTCTCCCCCCAAAAAAAGCGACATAAAAAACTAATCTTATAATTTTCACCAATAATTATTGTAATTACTTCTTAATCATTTCTATTTAGGCATGGAAATTTAAGTTTACCTGCCAACAAAAACGAAGAAAACATACATAAATCTAATCTTATAATTTTCACCAATAATGACTATTATTACCTCTTGATCTTTTTCTATTTAAGTTCTCTATCCAAGCTTTACGAGTGATATCAGAAATAAAATGACATAATCGTAAGTTTTTTTATTTATTTTATTTTTTTTTTAGTATCACTCTTATTGGTTTTTTAATTTTTAATTTCTTGTTATTTTTTTTTATAGTAACTGAATTAGTTGTTTCAGTTGTAAATCGTGTCATGAATCAACTACGACGTGCTGTATATCACTAAAATTAATACATATCTTAATACTGTTGTTTAAAATCACGGTTGTGACACCTCAATATCGGTACCTATTAGGAATAGCAAATGGTTTGTTAGGCACATGGATTGAAAATGCATACTTCCAAAGGTAGTTAGATTTTTGGCTGAACCTTCATATCAATGTTATGATATGTTTTGTAAAAGTTGTTTTCTATAGTTATCTTTAAATTGCATTATGGTATCCTTTGGCTCTAGCTACCCTACTACTAGCTATATAGCATAACGGAAGGAAGCAATGGTGGATTTGGTTCAAATCTCTTTTTGGGAATTTGGAATCTTCATGTCCTCCTCATAACAGAGTTCACATTTTATGTCACCCATATTTGTTTTCTGTTACTTCTTGTTGTGAGAGCTCTTTATTGCTTTATTCTATTCCAGATGCTTGCTTTTCCGCAGTATTTGAATAGAGATATGCTAAACTATACACACAAAATTTTAAATATCATAGATATGCATCTTATTGATTGAGACATTGGGTGATTTTGAACTCTAATACCGATATTTAAAGATATAGAGACCGTTAACATTTCATATCGCGGTTGATATATGATTTATTCACTACAATGAATTAAGACTTTAGAGACAAAAATTAAAGAACAAAATATTTTCATTGCCAAAAGTGTTATTTAAATATTCATTGATGAATTACTATTCCTTCGAGACCAAATTTTTTATGTAAAAAAATAAAGTTTTTTGAGACCAAGTTATTTGTCTCTACATTTATTAAACAACATTTTCAAAAATTTTGCTAAAAGTCATTTTTTTGAGATAAATTACACTGACACGCCCTGAGATTTCTGTTTAATACAGATCCCCCATCACATTTGAAAAATTACACTTACCCTCCTGTTAGATTAAAATGACATATTTCTCTCTTAGCCTTTATACATATAAAATAATAAAATAATACTGATATTTTGTTGATATCATTTCAAGAAAAATAACAATCATCTTCAGGAAAATAACAATTACCTTTTTTGATTTAACTCATTCAAAAAATTGAGTTTTTTTTTTCTTTTTTTATTTATTTTTTTTTTTTCTTTTTTTTTTACTGATTTTTTTTTTTGATATTTTTAGTAACTTTTATTTTTTATCTTTTAGATACACCTAATCTAGATATACTTAAGAAGTATAACATTTTGTGATTTTTTTTTAAATTCACCAAATACAAAAGATACAAAAGTTCAGTAATACTATAGTGAATGTGAATGATCGTATTTGGTAATAATGTAATAAATGTGAGTGAATAGACGAGAAAGAAAAATGATGGTGGCAATGAAAATAAAAAAAATTGATTCTTGTATAAAAATTTAGACAAAATATATTATAATAATGTTGTGATGTTGTTATAAATATAAATCATATTTATAGTATGTTTTGTTTTAAAGTAAAATGTCATCATTAAGTTATATCATTGTATTTGAAAATTTTATATAAAATTTATTTTTATATATCATTATTCAATAAAAATATGTTCAAATAGAATTTAATGATAGAAACTTGTGGAATGTAATCATGATGATAGGAAGAAATGGTAGGAAAGATGACAAGATGGTCATTCAAAAAAATTTAGGGTATGACATCAACAATTAGGGAGCAATTCGTAATGAAATTATTACAAACATCAGGGAGGGGAATGCAATTTTTCAAACGTGAGGGGGAATCTGTATTAAATAAAAACCTTTGGAGGTGTCAGTGTAATTTACCCTCTTTTTATTTATTTATTTATTTATTTATTTTTGTTAACTTTGCGGGACGACAATAAGGGGTCGGCTTAGTAGTTAAGCCTTAGGGCTTGAAGGTGTGCTCCTTTTATGGTATTGGATTCAAAACTCTTTAGGTACAAATAATTTCTTGAGACTAATATATATAAAGTTTTGCCTTGATTTTAATTGGAACTCCTACAAGTGGACGGTGGAATTGATGAATATCCTTGTGATGACAAAAATTGGCCTCTAAATATTTTTTGTAACAAAATTTTCACTTTTAAGAACAAAAGTGTTTGGTCCTTAAAATCTTATTTGTTGTAGTGATTATCGATATCCATACTGATATATATTTTAATACTATTATTTTTTATTAGCAAAAAGAAGTTTATCGATGAAGATTAAATGTTCAAGCAAACATAAACAAAACATCAATAGAAAAAAAAGAAGAAAAAAAAAAGAAGAAGAAGCAAATGCATCAAGCATCATAACATGATTAATGGCATCTCTTTTTCTTTTTCTTTTTCTTTTTTTGTGTGTGTGTGTGTGTGTGGGGGGGGGGGGGGGGGGGGGGGGGGGGGGGGGTTATGCATGAAATAAATCTAAAAATCCCAACATGTTGGTGAGGGCAGCTTCATCGTTGTTTCTGAAGGGAATAAAGACAGAACAAAGAACGAGAGGACAAGAATAAGCTTTGATCCATGAAATGACCAACACCTCCTACGTCACTGGAACTATTTTTATAGAGAGCTTGAAAGTATAGGTGATCTAAACAAAATAGTCAATTAAAAAAAAAAAAAAAAAGGCATGTAGTTTAAGCTTAGTGTCACATGTTGAGATAGTGTGGATTCTAATAACTCAGACAAAAGTGGGTGGTTTTGGGCTCCGACCCATATTTAGAGTAAGGGTATTTTTTTTGTTTTTTAGTTTATATTTTTTGATTTGTGACGACTTTTCCTAATTCTATGTAGTTGACATAGAGCAGTTATCTTTGTATCAGATCATGTAGTTGAATCGTTAACATAATTTTAATTTTGAATTGAATTACGTAAATCTTATAGTTTTCTCTGTGCATATAATTTATAATTTTATACATTTATTCTTTATTTTATTTTCATATCTTACCGATCATAAAATGTTATGAATTTCTATCATTGTTGTCCAAATGATTTCTATCAATATTGCATTGCATGTCATTTGTCCTTAGTGTTTTCACTTTGTCTTGTTCTTTATATGTGTTCTTCAAGTTCACCCATTTCATTTTCCTAACTGATAGTTGTGGTTTTAAAAAAAAGACCAATGAAGCAAGAAACAATTAGATGAGGACACATATATACAGTTGATTGATAATGTAATGAAAAGCACCCTTTGATTTAAGTCAACTTTTTAATATTATTTAAAAATGGCAATAGTGGGTGTAAGAACAATTTAAGGGGCATTTGGGTCATTTCATAAGTTGATGGAGAATCCAAGCTGTGAGGTGCAATGATGCTTCGGGTTAGATATTATGTAAAAGCAAGCAAAAAGAAAAGGAAAATACAATGAGTGATACGCGAATGATAGAATCTAGCACAAATATTTTTAAGTAGTGTCTGAATTTTAAATTAATAGTATAAATTTAAACTTAATTTGATGTGGGTTCTATATTGGATTTTTGATCCTCAATTAATTTACAAGAAATCGTGTTTGAAAATCGAGAATAATGTTTTAGAATTTTATCCAGAAATATTTATATAATAATTAATTATTTTTGGTGTTGGTGCTACATATTTAATATGGTAGATATGATGCATTAATTTGGTACATGCATGACTTATTGGAAGCTACAAATGGTGTCTTGTGCTTGGGAAGCCGTGGGCTGCACTTTTGCAGGATGAAAAGAGTTACGGGTTGTTTGGGGTGTTCTAAATAAGTATATTTTTTATCTTTTTAGATTAAAAAATTGAGAAAAAAAATATGAACGTTTGGGTTAATTTTTTGACTTTTTATGAAAAAATATGTATTAAAAAATTGTATAAATTAGTGTGTAGAGGAAAATTAGGATTGAGAGTTGTGCAGCCGTAATTTTTAATTTTTGGTGAATAGTGATAACTTTTTAACTTTTTGAATAACTTTTTGATTTTTTGACTTTTTTTACACTTTTCAAACTTAGCCTTAGTTAGGTTAGAAATCACAAATAAATAATAAAATTTTTTATCAAATTTTTTGCATGAGTGTGGGACTCAAACACATATGATTTGTGGCAAATTGCATGGAGCAATGGAGAGGCATTGCATGGTGGATATTTAGTTGGCATCATATTAATGGTCCAAAGAGTGGATATTCCAAAGAGTGTATTAACTTTGTCGACTGAATTATATTAATGGTCCCTATAGTTTGAGACTTGTGTCACTTTGGTTCTTAATTTTTTAATTGTGATACATTTGACTCTGAATTTTGAATCTTGTTTCAAATAAGGACAATTGAAAATACTATTACTTAATTTCAAGAGCAAAATAGTCAATTCGATAGAATATATACTAATTTGACAAAAATAAATGTCAAAAAAATATTTTTGAATTTTTAAAAATTATTTCTATCCACTAAAGATAAAATTATGCAAAATTGATAAATCTCTTAAACATTTATTTATTTATTTATTTATTTTACCAAATTAATTTTTATTATGTATTTGGATGATGATCATGTAATGGGTAGTTATTTTTATTTTCATTAAATTAGTTTCTATATTTCCAAAAGTCAAATATGATAACAACTTTGATATCATTATTAAACCAATTCATTAAATCAAAAAATCTAAAACTCAAAATATTTCATATATTAAATATGTCGATTACACATTAAAATCCAAACAACCACCAATTACATGATTGTCATCCAAACACATAATAAAAATTAATTTGATAAAATAAATAAATGTCTAAAACATTTATCAATTTTACATAATTTTATCTTGATTGGTAGAAATAATTTTTAATAATTTAAAAATATTTTTTTTGACATTTATTTTTGTCAAATTAGTTTATATTTTATCAAATTGACAAATTTACTCTTATAATTAAGTAATAATATCTTCAATTGTCCTTATTTGGAACAATAGTCAAAATTCAGGGTTAAAATGTATCGCAATTGAAAAGTCAAGGACCAAAGTGATATAAGTTCCAAACTATAAGGACTATTAGTATAATTCACCTAACTTTGTATATCTCCTCAACTATTTTGTATTATGTATAAATATAGATGTATGGGGTTGGGTTGGGTTGGGTTGGGTTGGGTTGGGTTGAGAGAGAGAGAGAGAGAGAGAGAGAGAAGTATAGGATGAGAGAAAAAAAAATATATTGTAGGATACTGGGTGAGTAAGGGCTCAACTACCTTAACATGGGGTTCAGGTAGGAGTGTGAATTTTGCATATTTTTTGACCATCTCACATGTATTCTCTATTTCTTATATAGTGAATTTATCTTTCTCCCGTGAATGTAGATATTTGGACCGAACCACGTTAAATATTTTGTGGTTATTTTGTGTATGCATATTTTATTGGTCATTGGTTCCATTAAAACATGAGCTCATATTTTTTGGTGAGAATTTATTTATTTTTCCCTAACAGTTCTACAAATTCAAAAAAATAAATAAAAAATCACTCAAATTTTTTTTATGAAAGGTTAAGATTTATCTTATAACAACTTTTTAAAATATACATCATTAATTTAATATTATGGACATTTCTTGATTAATGTTTTCTGGGATCATAAACTACTTTTGAATGATGGGACTTACATATATCTGAATTTATAATATTGTTGTATTTAGAATTAGTTGATTTAAATTTTGAATACTTTTCAGAATATATATATATATATATATATATAAAATGGGAGGGGCATGGTTGGTGTGACATTAGAGAGTGTAATTTGGGTGGGAAGGGGAAGTGTTTCTTTCCACATGCAATATGAGAAAAGAAATGATATATGTATTGTTTCAACCTAAAATGTTGATATTCAATTCTTTCACTTTGTGGAAGATTTGAGAGAGAGAGAGAGAGAGAGAGAGAGCTCTTCTCTGTGTGCAGATTCGGTCCCTTAAAGAAGTTGCAGTAGAAATTGTGTCAGTGCGATGGGGAATATCACAACATGACATATAGCCCCTTTTTAAATTATTTATTTATTTATTTATAAATTTGGATTCTACAACTAAGGGATCACTCAGCTGCTTTCTTATCTTTCATATACAAATCTATGTTACTCTTCACGGCACACTGCATTTTTCAATTTCTAGGGGCACATATGCCTAGAGTTTATATATATCATCTTTATCAATAAAAATTTTCTTTTTGTTCATCAAAAATATATGCCTAGGATTGTGGGAATTCGAATAAGCATTTATATGAATAATGATAGATAAATAGAAAATCATATAGATTTTTCATCGGTGGTGCTACATACATGCATTAATTAATATACGTACTAATGTACCAACTAGTGTTATGTCATTGTTACTGACCCCAAATATTACACAAATTACAAATATTCAAAACTTTTAAAATTATGCCACATCATCTGTTAGTATATTAGTTAGTACATTAATTAATACATATAGTATTATTCATTTTTCATACATAATTATTTGACTTAACAGTGACTTTTCACTTTAAAACAAAACATTTACAAATATAACTTACATTTATTACTGTCAAATTATTCTTGTAGTGTTTTTTATATGAATTTTATGTATCAATATCATAGGTAAATAACGTTTTGCACCTGCACTTTGCATCAAATCTCACTTTGGTCTCTATACATAAAATTGTGACAATCAATTCCTTATACTTTTAATCAAATTTCACTTTAAACCTTACACATAAAATCATAATAATTAACTCCCAACACTTATAAAATCATAACAATCAACTCATTCCACTTAGTCATGTTATGACAATCAACTCATTGCCCTCCGCATATAGGTGTGCAAAGGCTAATTGCCCAATATCATTCACAATTGACCTATGGTCTGCTTCTCATTGGCCCCACAGCACAAGGCACCAAACTATTGGTTGGATTCTTTTTAATTCTTCTGTGTTAAAATAAATTAATAAATTAATTATTTGAGCCAAGCCCTAAGTTGGTGAGTAGTTAGGTGGGTTTGGTGGTTATTGTCTGCTTGATTAGTCGTATGATATATTGTGAAACTAATTTTCTTTGCCTTCGGTTCAAACTATTTTGACTCCACACAATGAAAAATTATTAGCTCCAGAAAAGATATTTCGTCATAATATCATGTACTTTTTTTACTAATTACAAAACATTTTATGTTTTTATGTGGTTTTCAATACTAATATAAATATAATAAATTTTACTATTTAAATCAATAAAAATGAAAAAAGACCCCGTGTAACAATACCATCAAATATATATGCTCTTGAGAGAATCTTCCATGGGATATAATTATAATTCACGGAATTTTCATTACACATGTCCACCATTTTTTAGTCATGCAATATACAAAAATTAAATTTCTCTTCGATTCATGGGCCTGAGCCCAATCAACTTTTCAATACCTCTTAAGATCTTATTCAGATGAGTCAAGCATCTAAAAAAGTCCAAACTCCCATGTAAGTTGATACTCTGATAAATTAGACTTAAAAAAGAGGCATTCAATACTTCATTCGTTTATACTGTGTTTGATTGGGAGTTTGAGAAAGAGATTTGAAAAGAAAAAGAGAAAATGTATGTAAAACTAAGTGAATAGAGGTATATTTTATTCACATTTCACCTACTTTTTCTATTTTTATTTTCAAATCTCTTCTTAAATCCCTCAACTAAACACAATATTAAAGTCAATAAAACATGAAATTGAGTCAATTATGAACGTCAAAAAAATTGAGCACAATAATTAAAATAAGCGTAAGACCTTAAAGTAACTTGGTAATTTGGTCCAGAAGACCCATTTGGACATCTTTCCCTTTTTTCAGATTTTAAGAATAATCAAGGGGAAATAGCAATCTAGTGTGAAAATAAAAAAAAAAAAAAAAAAATACACTTCAGTGGTAAATTTTATAAAATCTTAATAATTAAAATTTTAAAATTTTTCATATGTTTGTAAATATTTTTTCAAAAGCCCACTGGGCTGTAATTCCCTCAATAATTAACCTTTCAGATAGCCATAGCTTATATACAAAGCCTAATGCAGCTAGATTGGCTTGACTTATATGGCTTAAAAACTTAAACTCACACCATATTGAACACTCTTCAATATCAAATAGCCCAAAAATATCATGGGCACAGCTTCTACAGAAATTGTCAAGCACCTCAAGGGCTAAACACTTAAATTCAAGGACAAAGAAGAGCCAATTAGTAGCCCAAGAACTCAATAAAATGAAGAAAGCTTACTTTTAGCTCAAAATTCAGTATTTGAACTCAATATTTTAGTGACATAGCATTGCCTAACCGTTCCCCATATGTAGGAAGCTTTTCAGAATAAAGCCTAGGACTTTTCTTGGCTTGTTTCAAGTTATCAGAATTTTCGATGCGATTCAATCCATTTTCAGTACTACCGAAGCATATCGACTCATTTATCGATCCAAGATCAAGGATTCATATTAGATCTTGTGATTTTCAGACAATTTGACATATGACTAACCCACTTCTGTAAAATAAAATAAAAATCTTGAGACTAATGGTTTGGAGGGTATGAGAGTGTTCAAGAGGTCTAAACATGTATGTCCCCATGAGTGAAGAAGGGTGATAAGCTGGTTGTCCTTTGTGCCTCCCTCTGTCTTTTGGAGTTGATACTTTCATTTCGTCTGTTAATCAAGGGATTAGTTTTTTATTTTATTTTTAGAAATAATTTAAATAAATAAAAAAAAAGTTGATTTATCTAAAAGTTTAATGGGTACTTCTGACTGTTATATTTTGACTATCAATTTTGAACTTATAAGAAGTTACATTAAACATATCTTAATTTACATACGGAAAACAAAGAAAATCTCAACCTCTTCGAAGCTTACCATTAAACTTTCAATTTTTGTGAAAGTTTTGAAAATTCTGAAACCAATTTTCAATTTTTTGAAAATGAAAACAAATATATCAAACAAGTTTTCATTTCTAGTTTCTAAAAATCAAAAACAAAAACACCACAGAAAACAAAATCATTATCAAAAAGACCCCAAACTAACTCAAATAAGAAACTTAACTGCAAATTACAGAAACTCGTGCAAGAATTATGTGCAAGTACAACTGCAGGTTGTACTGCTCTCACACTACATTATTCAAAGAACAGCTATTCAAATTCTCCCCTATTCATTATTCAGTATTCTTCTCTATCTTAAGCACAAAGCACTGGGAGATTACTCTCCTGTATTATTTATTTCCACAGCAGCCCTTAGCAAGCGCGTGCCGCAGTCAGCTGCCTAAGAACAGGTCCACAGCCCCCAGAAACTTTCAAATATGCAAAAAGACACGACAGCCTTTCAATCACAGGCCTAGCCCTTGCCGCTATGGGAGCAATTTTCAGTTCCTTGTTGCCAACATCGTCACAAGAGCTATGGTACCCTTCCAAATCTTCTTCTGTAATCAAAACTGCATCCCTGGAGGGAGAGTGTGTGGTAGATGCTAATCGTTGCTGCTTGTATTCTTGGACCGCCTGTTTATCAAAAGCAGTTGATGTCGAGCAATGAACAAAATTGAAAAGTCAAATGATCTGTTGGTAGACAATGCCATTTCATTCGACTACTCTAACAGGCCAGTGGGCAGTATGTCAAATGTCATAAAAGACATAAGTGCAACCGTCCTTAATACTAACTGGTTTTAAGAGAGATGGTAGAACTTGGTCTGACAAATGGTATCAAAGTGCTGCCATGGGTTTGAGTCGCAGGAGAATTATTATAAGGGATTGATTGGTATGATGCAAGTGGTATCAAAGTGTTGCCATGGGTTTGATTCACAAGAGAGTTATTACAAGGAAGGGATTGCTTGGGTATGATGCAATGACACTCTAAAACCTCCCTAAAAACAGGTCTATTGTCGCGATGTCGAACAACATAAAAGACACAAGTAAAGCCCTCTCCAATTGATCTAAGGAGAGATGGTAGAACTCAATCTGACATGATCCAGCGCTGATATGGTTGTAACTAGCACAAAACTTGTTTTATAAGACAAGTTAGATGGTAAGTACCCTTAAGGTCAGAGTCTCTCAGAACCTCATCTTGATCCAAAGAACAGGGGAATCTTTACAAAAGTTCTAGGGAAAATCTTACCCCAAAAATAAATCAGTGCATATATATATAATTATGTACAAATTTCAAGGGGAAAATACAAGAAAATACTTCATTAAAGCCTATACATTCAAAGGCTATACTAGAAGTTGTACACCATTCTTATTCAATTATAGATTATCTTGTTTCTAAAGTTGCTGACAATGAAATATCTGCATTTCAGCCCCAAAATGCAGACAGTTCAAAAAAATAAAGAAAAACTTCACACGTGTACACTCCACCATTTCTTGATCACTTCCACCAGTGGGGAAAGAGTTCCACATTACAGACCTGTTATATATTTTCTTTCTTATAATTTACCTTGTATTTTACATTTAAATAAAAAGATGGCCTTATTACTTACCTTCCACTGCGAGCGAGCCAAAAGCACTCGAGGTCTTTTAGAACGCACAAATTCCAGGGCAGCAGCAGGGGGCATGTGCTTATACACCACCTGCACAACTTGAACTCATTAACTCATTTCCACAAGTTCCAGACAATCTAACAGAAACTAAAACACCTAGAGCAACCTAATATGCTCATTGTAATCCAAAAAATAACTAACAGGCACATATTCAGGCAACAAATTAATAAATTTGGAGGGAAAAGAACATTACCAGATAGCAAAGCACAATAGTTGTGCTCCTTCCTCGGCCAGCTTTACAGTGGACATAGGTAGTCCTACCACACGATGCATTCTCTGCATCAAAAAATGAAGAAATTATACATCAGGAAGCGAGAGATACTATGAACACAGCACAAGCAGAGAGATGTGTTTAAACAAGCTTCACTTACTGTGAATGAAATCCACAGCCCGATTAATATCCACAGTTGAAGGAGCAAAGAGGTAATCTCTGGTAGGAATGACAAGATGGTCTATCCCATGAGCCTAAAACAATAATAAATAATAAACACAATGATGAGGTGAATCTAAAAAAGGGAATAAAAACAAAGGCTTATAATATTTCCTGCAAAAAATATTATTTGAAAAGGGGAAAAAAAAAAAAAGCCCTCCCATGCAAATTTACTACAACAGCATTCGACTACTTGTATGAGATATTTGTTCCTCACACTTAACGAAGATCATACATTGGCAAGCCAAATTCATTTTGACAAACCTTCCCTATATTTATTATTTTATGATTTCTTACAATTGACTAGACCACTTCCACAAAAGAAACCAACCAACCAGTCATGTCTGTGCCCTCCCCAATCAAATCCTAACGAAGAGGGGGAACTCTTACCACCCTACCTAGAGGGCGATGATCTTAGATTTTACTGTAGATATCTCGAGCAACTCCCTGGAGAAGTTAAATCAGAGAAGCACATGTCATTTTTTGGAAGCAGTAAATAATGATCAGAAAACATAGCACATCCAATAACCAGGTAAAAGTTAAGATCCTATCTCAGATACACGAAGAAGTGCAATGGTCATATATCATTTACATTTGCAATTAGATTTAGCATAATAACTTTCAGCCCTGAAGTGTTAAATCCAAATATTCACATATCAAAGTCCAAAATGCAAATGCATCCCTGCAAATGTTACTATCGAACAACAAATAATCACAAAAATTAAGCATATTGATGTGCGGGAAAATCACTCACATGGTACAATGATGTTGGAACCAACGTTTCATAAGGCTCATTAAGAGTGATGACAGCGCCAACACCAAGCTGCTTCAACTGCAGAACATCCTTAGGGAATGGAACCGCCCCCAGCAGAAGATACTGTTTAAAAATCAAAATAGAAATAAAAACTCAAATCAATAAATCATGATCCCTTTAATTTAAGATCACATTCTATCTGTGCACCAAGACACCAAGAAAATGAAATGTAAAGTAGTCGCATTGGTCAAAGTTTCACGAATCTCTCCATTTTCTCCAATTCAGATAATCAGAATTCTAAGAATAACAGGCCCCATTATTATCCCATCTTTTTCCTACATTTTCTCCAGTAACTTAAATGCAAAGGAATTCTATTTTCTCAACAACCAAATGGATCATGAAGAACAATTTTAAAGCTCCACTGAACTACTTCATTTTTCAATTTTTTTGTTTTGTTTTGTTTTGTTTTGTTTTGTTTTTTTTTTTTTCCAGCAACCAAACAGATCAAAGAAAAACAACTCCAGAAACTATTACATACAGTGACAGTCATACAAGGTCTTTATTTTCTCTAGTAACTGAAATACATAGGAATTCTATTTTCTCAACAACCAAATGGATCAAGAAGAACAATTCCAAAAAGCTACTAAACTACCACCCATTAAAACAACACAAAAAATCCTTCTTTTTCTTTGTAGTCCCCAATTTTCCCAGCAACCAAACAGATCAAACAAAAACAACTCCAGAAATTAAAACATACAGCAACAATCACAGTGATATAAACACAAGACCAAAGAAAACACAAAAAACAGATACAACAACATACACAAATATACATACATATATATATGAAGGGACTTAGAACCAAAACCTGATCAATTTGGTCCCACCATCTGAACTCAGCTTGAATCTTGTTCCGGAAAACATTGTACAGAAGGGTCGGGTAGAACAGGATCCGAGCCCCAGCTCCGACTAGCGCTCTCTTTGCATCAACCCGAACAATCATTCTTCCAGAAACATGGTCGTCACTGTGATTGTAACTTCTTTCATCAGATTCAACCTCGTCCAACTCTTCGATCTTCATGTCACCGATCGTAACAGAAATTCAAACAAAACCACAACACTAACTCCGATTCTGATCAAGACAACCGCGAAACCTCTAAAACCTAATGATTCGATAATTGGGGATGGAGTTTGAGTGGTTGAAAAACCCTAAATCGAATTGGGTGAAAAATACATTGATCGGAATCGGAAAAAAGTGGATTCGAGTGTAAGGAGACGGAAGAATTGCATGCGTATGGTGATTATTCCAACGAAATTGGGAAATTTGGTACTGCGATTCTCATCCAACTGCGAAACAAGAGTAGAGTCAAATGGGTAGAACGGTAAGCTTAGGAAATAGGTTATTTTAATATTTTTTTTAAAAAAAATTATTAAATAAATTTTTAATTTTTTATGAAAAAATATATAAAAATATAAATTTTTAAAAAAAAAGAATTTTTGATATTTTAATAGGGAAATTTTTTTATAAATTCTTTTTTACCAATTTTTTTTTTTTTTTTTATCAGCAAAAAAATACTATTGATGTAATGGAGTATGCAAAGTATGATGGTACATCAATAAAGGAGAAAAGAAAGAGCAAGCATCACATGACTACTACTCGATCCCATCAAACTTGACACCAAGAGAGAGTCATAACAGATGCTAACAAAAGCCACAAAAGTTGATAAGATACCAACAAGAGGCAAAAGCCACAAACCAAAGACACACGAACTCAAACAAACCCTGCACATATGGAACCTCAAAGAGCTAGCCTAATCTAGTGAAGATTGGACACACTGTCATGAACTGAATAATCCACCTCCAAATGCCATTTAATCCACAAGGCTATCTGCACCTTAATTTTTTCACACAGTTCTTGAATATTAGGATGAGCACCCTTAAACTAGCATTCATTCTTCAATTTCCAAACAGACCATAAAACAATAGAAGGGACTATCTGTCATACTTTGAGTATCCAAGCCTTGAACTTGCCTCCAGCCCACCAGTGCAACATATCTGCTACTGATCCTGGTATGGCCCAAACCTGATTCCACTAATTAACTATGTTAGACCAGCATTGCCACACCAGAGGACAAAGCATAAGTACATGATCAACAGATTCCACCTCAGAGTGACACAACATATCTGCTACTGATCCTGGTATGGCCCAAACCTGATCCCACTAATTAACTATGTTAGACCAGCATTGCCACACTAGAGGACAAAGCATAAGTACATGATCAACAGATTCCACCTCAGAGTGACAGAAAATACACAGATTATTAGCATCCATGTCAAGAGCCCCACAATTCTTTGTAGGAAGGAAGAGGTTTTAACCCTACCCCGCCAAGCCAACCAACAAAAAAACTGCATTTTTGGAGGAGCTAAACTTACCCACACCCCTGCTGGGACTGCCAAACCAAGACCCCTAGCTGTGACCCTCCACCTCCACACAAATGCTGTTGTGAATTGCCTTGAACTCTCTGCTGACCAGGAGCAAGAATCCTCAATACCAAATCTAAGAGGAGGGGATAAATCCAACATTCCTAACAGCCTCTGCACCTTCTCATCTTTCCAAGCTAATAGATTCCTTCTAAATTAAAGCTATCACCCTCCTAAGATACTCTTCCTTGCACTGCAAAGACTCATTCTTCTCTGTTAATAAACTAAATAGTCTGGGAAATTCAGCTTTCAAAACTCTGTTACCTAGCCATGCATCATACCAGAACTGTATTCTCCTCCCATTACCAATTATGATTTTGACCTGATCACCAAAAAACTCACCCAGCTGCTGGTTGACCACAGAAAGTTGCGAGATATCCTCCTACACTATTGAAGTCCCACCTGGTTGATTAACTGAGGGACTTCATCCCCTCCAATTCTGCCATACCTAGAGTACACCACAGATTTCCACAAAGCATTGTCATCCCTACCATACCTCTACCACCACTTTAGTAGTAAGCACTCATTAACCTCACCTAAGTCCCTTACTCCCAATCCTTATTGACTTTTGCTTTTGGTGACCTCTTTCCATTTAACCAGGTGCACTTTCCTATTGATTGCAGTCCTTCCCCGCAAAAAATTGGCCTGAAGTTTAGAAATAGTCTTGACAACCCCCTTAGGCATTTTGAAGATAGAAAGAAAATAGATTGGCAAATTGGATAGGGCTGATTTAATCAGAGTTAGTCTTCCAGCTAAAAGATAACAACTTTATCTTCCAAGATGAGAGTTTTTTTTGAAATTTAGCCACAACTAGGGACCAAGTGCTCTTCCTTCTGGGATTGGACCCTAAAGGCAAGCCTAAAAAATTAAATGGTAGCTTCTTTGACAAACAATTCAGAATCTTAGCAAAGTCCTTAAATTGGTCTTCTTGGTAGCCCACCCCACAAACAACACTTTCGTGATAAGTAACCTTTAATCCAAATATCACCTCAAAGCACCTCAACACCCTCTTTATATTCAAAACTTCCTCCTTACCACCTTCACAAAAAATGATAGTGTCGTCTGCAAATGGAGATATGAAATTCTCAACTAGTCAGAGCCTATTGTAGCACCTTTGATCAAGCCCTTCTCTACCGCCCTTTTCAATAAAAGATTAAGACCTTCAGCTGCAACAATGAACAGAAAAGGAGATAAACGGTCCCCTTGCCTTAACCCCTTCTGGGGTTGAAACTCCTCAGTGGGTGCACCATTGACCAATATAGACACCTTAGCTGTTGTAATGCAAGTTTTCATCCACCTAATCCATCTTGCACCAAAACCAAAATTACCCAACATTGACAACAAAAACTCCAAGTTTAAAGAGTCATAGGCTTTCTCAAAATCCAACTTCAAGATAATACCTTTCTTTTTAGCTCTATGCCACCTATCTACAACTTCATTAGCTATCAATACACCATCTAGAATATGCCTACCACTTACAAAAGCTTACTGCACCTCACTGATCACAGCTAGAACCACCTACTTCATTTTTCTAGATAGAACCTTGGCCAAGATCTTGTAAATAGAACTAACCAAGCTAATTGGCCTATAGTCACCCAAACTTGCTAGATTATCCTTCTTAGGTATAAGGACAATGAAAGAGCTATTTATCCCACTTGATAACTTAGCATTTGTATGGAATTCCTGAATCATTTGAATTATTTCACTTTTCATTACAGGCCAACACCTCTGTATGCATGCAAGATTGAAGCCATCTGGTCTAGGGGCGTTGTTCCCATCACAATCTTTAATAGCTGCCCATATCTCATCTTTAGAGAACATTGCTTCCAAATTAGCTGCATCCTTAGAGTTGATAACATCAAAGGAACCTGAGATCTTTGGCCTAACAACCCAATCCTTTGAGAACTATTGCCTAAAGTGCCTGACCACATTTTGTTTAATTTGAACAGGGACCTCAAGGCTTACCCCCTCCACAATGACTATATCTAACATATTATTTCTTTGTCTCCTACTGGCCATGATGTGGAAAAACCTAGTGTTTTTATCACCATTTTGAGCCTATAACATTCTGGACTTTTGATGCCACAACCTATCCTTATTTCTACTTAGTTTCCACACCAAACTTCTAACGTCTCTTCTGCTTCTAAGCTCCATATTAGTCAAAGGCCTAAGTTCTGCCTTCAAATCCCATTCATGCAATTCGTCTTCTGCTATCTTTAAGAGAGAGTCAATATTACCAAACACCTCCTTATTCCACACCTTTAAGTGAGATCTTAGGACTTTCAGTTTTCTCAATAGTCTATACTTTGCCCATTTTGACACTTGACTGGTCTCCCAAATCTATTGAACTTCAGATATAAAGGTAGGGTGTGACATCTAAGGATTTAAGAACTTGAAAGGTTTAGGACCCCAATCCATTTCATCCTCTTCCAACAGAATTGGGCAATGACCTGATATGGTTCTAGGTAGACCCCATTACTTGAGAGAAAACTTTTCCAACCACCTTGAATCCAACAGAAATCTATCTATCCTACTCCATCTTTCCCCATCTAATGCATTACACTAAGTAAACTATCTACCTAGCATAGGCAGATTAGACAATTCCAATTTGTCAATAAGCTCATTAAAGTCCTTTATCCATCTCTCTCTTCTTGAGCACCCTATCCTCTCACTCATAAACCTAATTTCATTGAAATTCCCACCCACACACCATGGATTTGAATAATGAGGGTATGCACTTACCAGAGCCTCCCATAACTGTCTCATTCTCAAAACCTCACTTGGAGCATAGATATTGACAATGACACACTCAAAGAAAAACATTTGGAACCTGATAGTAGGATAAAATTCTTGTTGCAATAACAATCTATGAGCTTAAAGACATTTGGCCTCCAAATGCACAAAAGGCCACCTACACTGCCATCTGAATCTACCCCCAAGAAATCGATATCTTCATAAGGCCAAATGGTTTTCACAAAGTGTTCATCCATAGTACTTCTTTTTGTTTCTTGCAATAATAAAACGTCTACCTTCCTATCCTTCACTAGATGTTTGATCTTCTCCCATTTTTATGGCTTGCTCAACCTTTTAACATTCCAAGATAAAATCTTTATAATTAAACTTGCATGTCACTCCCATTTCCCCTGTTGGTAAACAGCTAATTTCTGTTTTGCCCCTTCTGCACCTGCAACGCTTTCCAAATCATTCTTTTCTAACTCCACTATCTTGCTCACAACCTCATATTCTTGACCATACTGCAGCCCCAATGTTGTTCCTACCTTCAGAGTTGTCTTTGCCTCTTCTACCAAATTTCTCATTCTAATCCTCGAGATACTCTAGCATGATGACAAAGATGAAGCCACTGCTGCTGCTGAAGCTCTGAAAATGGCTCCTCTTGGAAAGCCAAGGCTGCTGACCACACCTTTCTGTTTGCTAATAACACTTGCTAATCTACTAACCCTCTTTGAAATGGAGCCTTCTTCCAAGTATTGTGGGCTTTGTGAACTGTTACTTCTTTGCCTTTACTGCTGCCAGTAACCCTCTTTCCCAAATTCTTTTGTATAGTTAGACCAGATTGGGCCTAAGACTAGGTTGGGCCACACTGGCACCCAAGTTCAAACCCATTCTATTTTTTGATCCACTGGGCTGAGGCCCAACCTATACTCCCTCAAGAAGGACTTCCAAGTTAATGTTGGTTCTATCTCCCTCTGGTCGACACAAATCCTTTAAAAGCCTAGAAGTGCCTATAGCCCCATTTAGATTTTGAATATCATTCATCATTGCCTTTTTTGAGTTGACTTCATGCACCTAAATTTCCATTCCCCATGCATCCCTGTGTTTCAACTACGGCTGCTGCATGCTTACCATCATTTCCCCTACCTAACACCTCTGATCTGACTGGCATTGTTTCCAACACCCTACTTATCCCATCGGAGCCTCTATCTATTTCCTCTCCCCTTGCTGAAGTAGCTTTCTTAGTACTCGTTCTACACCTATCATTACCAGACAATTGGTTCACCTATTCTCTGTCATTGGATTGAAACTGAACATAATCCTTACCCCTGCTAGTATTGGTGCTAGGACATAAACACCGTGGAAGTTCCTCACAAACTCTCACCGGAATAAGCTTGCCTCTGCACTCTAGATAAACAATCGTATTGATCATCTCCATACACCTCGTAAGCACTCGAACTCTACCTTGCTGAAATGTGAGAGGATTATTAATGTCTTCTTCAAATTGAGCCACCGATCCCCATAGAATAGCTACACTGCAGAAGGTTGTGACACTCCAGACATTAATTGGAATGCCAAAACAATATAACCATACACACCTCTTATTCACCCTACTTATGTTCTATTTAGTCCACGTTATTTTCTTATATTCTAATAAGTTCTATGAGTGACATAGTTACCAAAATATTCCTAATAATATTCACATTTACAGTGTGAATATTCCGTGATGTGAATGTTCACACCCGTCAATGTGAATGTTCATACCATCAATATGAATGCTAACATGTCAATGGGAATACTCACACTATCAATGCGAATATTCATATTTTATAATGTGAATATTCACATTATAAAATATAAATGTTTACATCACCAAATTGCTAACCATTCAAAAAATATTTATAATGGTAGAAATGTCCATAAAATATTTTAAATATGAGAATTAGGATTTGGTAAATATTCAAATAATAAGACTTATTAGAATACAAAAATATCTTATCGACTAATTGTGATGCAAACACTTGAAAAATAATTTTTTAATAATTCTCCCATTTTAATATAATTGGTTCTCTTTTTAACTTTTAAACTAAAATTAATATTGCCAAAATTATAATTTTAATTTGGTTTAAAATCATAATTTCATTAACTTCCTTATTATTCACAATATAATCACAACTTATTCAAAATTATAAAATAATATATTAGTTTATAAATAAAATTGATTAAACATTTTACCACGGAATTAACAATTTAGGAATCTATACATATAAGGAAAGGAATCTTTCTAATGGCAAGACTTGTGGGAGCTCTAAACTCTCAAACTAAATTTTATGATTTTTAAATAATAAAAATCATTCTATTGGTTAAACTCTTATTTAATCACAACAATAAAACTCTAATTATTGCATAAATTACGATTTTTAAAAGAAAAGTATCCTCAACTATTTCAAAATATAAATTTGTGTGCTACTATATATATGGAAGCAATTCACTAAAATATAATTATTTTTTATTTTAAAAAAAGTCTATTAGTTAACTCTAATTTAACCATAATAATTAAACTCTAATTATTTCATAAATTACAACTTTTAAAAGGAAAGTATACTCAATTATTTTAAATTCAAATTTGTGTGCCACTAATGTGGAAGCAATTCACTAAAATCTAATTATAATCATAAAAAAAAAAAACTCTAATTATTTCATAATTTATGATTTTTAAATATATATATATATTTTTATTTCAAGATTTAAAATTATGTGTCATTAAACATGATAAACAATTCAACAGAATCTAAAATTTATATATAAAAAAAAAACCTTTCAAATGGCCACGTTATCTGTGCTACAACTAATATAGAAATTTTTTTCAAAATTTATAATAATGCTCCTTTCAAAATTCAATATAGTAAGCTTTTGAAATTATATATATATATATATATATTTTATTTATTTCCAAACTCACATACTAAGTTTCTTGATTAATTTTTATTTATTATTAAAAAAAATTTAAAAAATCTATTGGGTAACATTTCTCAACAATAAAAATACAACTATCTAAGGATTTATGAAATTTAAAAGGAAAGTATACTAACTCATTTCAAAATTCAAAAGTGTGCCATATAACTATTAAAAAAAAAAAAAACTAATTTTCTCATAATTTATGACTTTTAAAAAGAAAGAGGACTAAATCAATTTTAAAAATTTTAAATTATGTATCACAAATTATGAGAAGCAATTCACATCTCCCATAAATCTTCTCTCTTGCACTTATTGGATTCAAGTCAAATTAGAGTCGGTGTTCATAAAGTATTGTAATTGTTAGTGATGGAGCAATTGTGAAGAATTCAATTGATAAATTTTTTCATTGTAAGTTTATGCTTTTTTATAAAGATCAATTTCTAATCTTTAGCCTCCCACATCCTTATTTCTATTATGCATCTAACAATTAGATGTCAATTGAAACCGAACTGACAGGGACCTGATCCCCCGACCCCGATTTGAATGGTTTTTTTCCGAAAAATACCCCGACGGGACGAGGATGGTATTCAAAAATCAATCTCCAATCAATTTCGGGCCGGGGACGGTGATAAATGTCCCGGCCTTGACCCCGTTTGTCCCTGAAGTGGTACATATATATATATATATACTTTTTGATTAGTTTCTCTCTCTCTCTCTCTCTCTCTTATTCATTTTATTTTTTCATTTCATATCTTTTCTCTCTCTCTCTCTCTTTCTCTTTGAGAGAGAGAGAGAGAGAGCACCAAATCAGAGTAGCCGCGATGCCACGATGCCAAAGCACCGAATCGATCTCTTTGTGCCGCGATCCTAAAGTCGATCTGAGCAGATTGATCTCTCTGTCTCTCTCCTTCTCTACTCAGGTCTTTCTCCCTCTCTGTGATGTTAATGATGTTGTTGTTGATGTTGGTCGATCATGTTGCTGTTAATGATGTTGGTGATATTTGTTTGTTTGTTTTTTTTTTTTTTTATCAAATGTTGATGATGTTGAATCGTTGCTGCTACTGTTTGTTTTTTTTTTTTTTTTTTTGTCCGTAAAATTTTCGGGGTCGAGAAAACCCGATCCCCGTTAGGGGGCAGGGACGAGGACGGTGATAGGTTGCCCGTTGGGGATTGGGGCCTGAAACGGGAAAATGTTTACCATCGAGGATCGGGGACGGGGAGTGCGATCGCCGGCCCGCCACGCCCCATTGCCATTCCTACTAACAATTATGTTAATTTCTAAAAATTTACTGCATGCTTATTTAATCTAAGTATATTTTATAAAATAAATCTCCAATCTTTTTGGTCGATGTTCAACGGTTTAAATTTATATTTATCAAATACATATATATGGATGATGGAGGCTATTGAGAAAATGTGTATATTTATTAACAAATTTTCATTATAAGGTTCTTCTTCTTTTGGATGATATATATGATTATAATATTACTTAATAATGACTGTGAACATGGTGCACTAACATGTGGATAGTTTTCCTAAATAAATATTTGTCAAAATTTTGAATAAGAAAATTTTGTTTAAAAAATAGGTTGATGATTAAATTTAAAACATATTTGATAAAACTTAATAATTGATTCTGTAATGTTAAAAGTTTTAATAAAGTATAAAATTTTTAAATTACATAAATTTATTCATAAATTTTAAATGTGAAAAATGCTTGGAATATTAGAAAATATTAAATTTTCAAATGGCAGAAGAACTATTTGATTAAGTATAGAATTTTTCAATAAAAATGGTTTATTAATAAAGTTATTTCATACATATTTATAATGTATCATGTCTATTTTTTTTTAAAGTTTCTGATTAACTCTGAAAAATTTATAAAATCCTAATTTGAAATGTGATTATGCATAAATTTATTAACAAATGAGAAAAAAAAAATTTAAAAATTCACATATAGTGCATGCATTACCTTTTATTTGAACAATGCTAACTATAAGCCAAGTAGTCATTTTGGCTCAAGTTACCTACTGAATAAATATTGAGATTTAGGTGCTAGCCATTAAAATGGTCTAACACATTTTCAATCAAATACACAATAAAAAAAACCTTAGGCCTATGGGCTAGAGTTAAATTGTTTTACGTACATATTCAGTTTAACTTATTTGTTTAGTATGTAAGTTCTAAATTTTTTTAATATAAAACAATTAAAAAATATAAAAAATTAAAAATGATCTATATGGAGTTCAAATTAAGAAAATGACTATATGGTTTGCAAAATATTCAATTGGTCTAACCTCTAAAATATTAGCAATTATAATTACCTAATATTTAATGAGACTGTTTTAGAGGCTATACCTAGCAGCCTAGCAGGATTGAAATCATTGAAATCATATTTGAGGAGTGAGTTGAAGATTGAGGTTACTGATACTTTATTTTTTTTATTTATTCTTTAATTTTGATTTATTGATAAGGTAATTGATTTTACATAATAGATATGAGATAATTGGTAAATTGAAAAACTAAAATTACAAAATTCATCAAGACGAAATATATTTTTATTTTATTGCAAATATTATTATTATATGGGAACTAATTAATGTTGAATAAATTTTATTTTATATTATAAATAAAGTTTTTGTTATAATTTAATTTAAAAAATAATTTTTAATTATTTATTTTAACCCGTACATAGGGTATTTTACTAGTATATAGAATATTAATGAGATACTTAAGTATCTACCATAAATAACAAATTTTATATAAGTATATATCTAAATTATTGGATTTAGTTGCAAATTGGAATCATATTTATAAATTCAGGAATTGAACCATAAAGTAAGATTTATCTATTTTAAAAACCACAACCAAACCATACATTAAGAAAAATCAAATCAAATACTACACTTTGACCTAGATTAGACTAATTTACAATTTTGTCGATTTTCTTAATCAGTCCTAAAAAAATCCAAAGTGTATTAATTAATGATTTTGAAAAAATTCAAATGCATTAATTGATTTTCAAAATAAACTATTTTCTGATTATAGTTTTCTAATTTGGAGTTAAATAATATTTTTGGTTTCAAAATATGAGTTTTGTATTATTTTAGTTTTAAATGTAAAAATTGTATCAATTTAGTCTCTTAATGTATAAAAGATGTTTTAATTTGGTCCCCCTAAACTAAACTCCATCAAGGGACAATATTAAAGTCAAGGAGAATTCTATTATACACACACTTATACCATATGCACCTTAGGTCACGTCATTTTTTTTCTTTAGTTATAACATTATTTTGAAATATTTGGTTATGACATTTATGTGTTTAATTATGATTTTTTCTTTTAATTATAATTCAGAAAGTATAAAATTATGTCATTTTTTTCTATAGTTAAAAAGTGCATACCATAACCTTTCCTAAAGTCAAGGATAAATATATAATTTTGAATATCAAAATGATACATATTACATATATTACAGACTAAAAGTGAATTTTCTAAGTGAACTCCCACTTAAGTGACACATATAACATATTTTTTTAAGCTAAAAATATAATTTTTTAAATGAGTTTTTTGCATTTATTACTAATTTTAATGACCTCTGTTAATGGAGTTAGATTAGGAGGCTAAATTAAAAATTAATTTTTCTTATTTTGTAATTTTTTTACCATTGGGGATTGAATTGAAAGACTTTATATATTGAGAACTAAACTAACACAATTTAAATATTATAGACTAAAATGACACAAAACTCATACTTTGGAAACCAAAAATGTAATTAATCCTCTATTTATATTCACAAAAGTTTTTAAAATTGTAAACAAAAACTTATTTAGTGTCTATTTTGTTTTCAAAGACATGTAAGCAATTTACAAAATGTATTAAATTTCTGTAACCACAAGTTAGTTTCATTTGTGTAAAAATAAATAAATAAATCTTTGCTCATTTTTCCACTCCCTCTGATCGGCGCCTACCGTTCATCACTGCCATAGGTAACCACATCCGGTCACCCCACCTTCGGCCACTATCATAGGTGACTTCATATGTCAACTACCTCTTGCAGATGTGAACCATTTCTAATCTCTGCCAACTAGTAACACTATTTTCAACCACCACCTTATTTAAGAAAGCACTTTGGGGCGCTATCTCTGTCGACTGACAACTACTTCTAGCCACTATTTTTTGTCGTTGGCAACCTCTTTTGACCACCATTGCTCATGGCTAGCAGCTACCTTTGGCCATTACCGACCACCTCCTAGTAACGACAACTACGTCTTGCTGGAATCCACCTCGACTGATCGACAACCAACTTTAGCAACCACCTTTGTCAATCAACAACCACCTTCAGTCACCATCTCCTACCAACTAGCCTTCTAACTTATTTTTAAAATACATGTGCGTAACAAACATGTTTTACAATTTCATCTTTACCAAAATAATTAGTGAACTATAAATATTACCAAACAGCACCTTAGCATACAATTTACCATGTCAAAAATGCCCTTATCCTCTTCAACTTTCAAACTCTCTGTGTTGGAAAAATGACTTTTAGCGGTGTTTTAAAAACGCCGCTATATGTCTAAAAAACGCCGCTAATTCATTTAGTGACGCTTACCACCAAACGCCGAGGACGCGACCGTCACTGCAAGTTTATGACGCTTTAAAAACGTCGCTAAATGTGACAGCCAACGTTAACATGACGTCACACAGGCATTTAACCACGCTTCAAAAAACGTTGTAATAGCTTTTTTGTTATTTTAAAAATATAGCTATAGTGGCGTTTTGAAAAACGACGCAATAGATTTTTTTTTTTTTTTTTCAAACTACTAATTTTGTAAGATTTAACTTTAAAAATATACATGTAAAATGGAAATAATAAATAAAACTTTGTATAGACATATATTTATGTGAGATTACTATTCCCTCACGTCTACAATAGTACCCAATACGACATCCTTCAAGAAAAAAATCCAATAAGTTCAATCCCAACATCATTCTACCTGTGTATGTTTTATCTTGGGCAAAAGCATTTAATAGAGAGAGTATAATATCTACAGAAAAGCTCATCATCAACAATCCAGTAGAAATTAAAAGAAACAAATGCCAAAGGAATGAAATTACATCCCGCCAAATGCATTTAAATTGTTTATTGATAGAACATTTCTAGAACACATTAGAGGATTTACAAAGAACCCACAAATCTCTGTTGTGTTTTATACAAGTGCATGAATCAATCACAAAAAGAAAAATAAAATAAAATCTATGATTTCTCAAATCAATGTCTTCAATTTGGAATGTTCACCATCTCAGCTTGGCTGGGAAATACTGCAAAAAAGTTCACTAATTAAGAATGCGAAAAATCAAGGTAAAAAAAGAAAAAATTCGAAAAATAGATGTGCATAGAAGCTGGTCATGGAACTCATAAGATGCTCCTTGTGAGTGAACTATTCTGTAAATGGTTTCTACACACGTAGTTTCCTGACTAGTGTAGTGCTCACCTTCTCAATAAGAGAAAGATAGTATGGCTTGACCTTCTCGACATCAATGCGCACTTTGTTCTTACTATAGAGGTCATATTTGCTGCATAAATTCGAGAAAGTTTATGCAAAACAATAAACTTTGTTAGTTATATTGGCATAACACATGAAATTAAAAACAAAATGCTAAAAAAAAGGGGTTACTTGAAAATTTTCAGCCACTTCAAATTCTCAACATCATCCGCATTCATCAAATGTGTGTATGCTCCTGACTTGTGTAATGCTGCAAGATGAATGATCCAGATATGCATGTTATTAATTAAAAACTAATTTTTGGAATTTGAAAAAAAATATTTTGGCATAAATGCTTACGATAAAAAGAGTGGTATCGGATGATGAACAATGCAGCTGGAGGCAAAGTCGTTCCATGTTCCTTAGCCACCTGAAAAATGAAAATCCAAATTACATTAACAACCTGTTTTTATAGCATTAAAGATCGAAATTTGACTAAATACTTGAATATTTTCTAAAGGGGTGAAAATGAGGCACATACCAAATACATGTAATCGTCATGCCCCCACGATATCATTACATTATCTAGTCCACAACCTTCTGAGTAAATTCCATTCTTGGTGCTGTAAGTAGAATTTTTTGAATCAAATTGTACTCGAAGTACTGCATAAATAGTATTTATTCAAGTTTGTTAAGAGTCAAATTATTAATTAAATAACTTCTTGTTAAGTTTGGGGTTGAAGAAGCACACCTTGTGATGAACAATCGATTCGTCGAAAGCACAACCAAGAGGGAAGGTGTCACCTGTAATGTCAATGTTAATTAGTAAACTTAAAAACTGGTATATCAACGAAATACCTGGTCACACAGTATAACTGTCTGAGGGCCAAATACTGATTTACTGAAACCATGGCCCCTGCATGCATCATCAAAAATATAAGCTCACAAATGCTGATTACGAAAGAAAAAAATAAATAAAAGAGAAAGAGACAAAACTGAATTGCAGAATTTAGCAAAAAGACACCACACAACAGAGTTTTTGCATGCATTTGGTCCATGGGAGGCAAGAACTTCTATAGCCAAATTGAAAAATGTTTCTGTTTAGTGGAACCATTTTCAAGAGCCTTCTATTGGTGAAGGCTTATGTAAACTATTAAAAGACAGCTTAAGCTTCTAAAGAGAAATTATGGTGAGAAAAAAAGTGTGTGAATACAACCTGCACGGTGCACATCCACCAACATCAGTCTTTGTAGTTTCAACAATGTGGATGCAACGCTTGGTTATCTGTTCTAGAGGATCTATTCCCGTGATTCTTCCAGCTGCCACAGCATTTGCATTGTGTTCCATAAATTTTTCTTTCTGGAACATGTTTTCGCAATATTTGCAGTACCAAGTACCACTGGGGACGCTAGGTAGAGAAACACACTCTACAATTGAACAAAACAAGTAATTATACAATGCTGTCAATAAGTGGTTTGAATGCATTACTTAAGAAATGTATAAAGATAAACAAAGTACTGTTCAACCACTCTACACTAGCGCAATTCAGAAAATTGAACAAACAGCAAAAAGGTTTGAGTATAAAGAAAAAAAACCTATAGACAAGACATTAGCACAAGAAAAGACAGAGGCAAGCATCCAGGGAATTGGAGCTACAAAACCAGAAAAGAAATTAAAAGACTTAAAGGGAAGTCATTCAAGAAACTTGAATCACCTGGGTGAAAAGCTCTTGGGCAATTATCACAACATAAAAGATCTACTCCATCTGCACAGATTGAGCAAAGATCATCGTTTTCCTCGGCAGATAACTTCTGCAGTTGTGATAATTTCAAAGACAACTCATAGAGAGACACTCCATTTGATGTATAGATGTGTAGGTAACTGCATTACGGGAAAAAAAGTTATCTAATGATGTATAAATGGTCCCAGAAACCACATGTTCACTACACCTCCCAAAAATATCAAAAGAACACTCACGGCTTGCGACGAGAAGCCCAATCCGCATGTGCTTCAAACTGAGAAGGGCTGACCTGCTTACAAATGTTGAAACAGTAAACACCTCAATGAGAATCAAATAAAGATGTAACTCGAGCAGCAAAAAAAAAGTACCTCGCTTTGGCAGCAAAAGCAAAATATTCCAAAACCCTTCTCATAACCTTCTGCGCATTTCTGTAGATAACAAGTAATCAGAAAACAAATACATATCACAACAAAGTGCTTCACTGGGAAAGCGTTGCTTTCACAAAAATAAAAAAAATATGTTAATTGTTTAATACATTTGATCTTTATAAAAAGCAACATAAACATTTCCTTAAACCATGTATGTGCTCATTTTAACAACCTGCCCACGAACAAAATAAGCTAGTTCAGTTCCATCAGGCAGTGCATCATCCTGAAATACCATATCACTACCATACAGTATCTAACTAACATGACTGATCACAATTAACACAGCTATCACAAATAATCTTCGCCGTATTTCACTCTTGAAAAAAGATTCAACAGCATTATTGAGGACTGAACCAAGGTGTACAAAGTCCAAAAATCGATTTTTAAACATTTTAGGCTTGGACTGCAAGGTTCCAAAGTCTTCTGTGTTATGTGAACTGGTTAGATATACCCCATCATCATTTTGTTACAAAAAAATTTCAGGACTTTGGAGTTGATTCGAAACATAAGTACATGATCTTTTGTTTTCTTTTGGTAAAAAGGGTTCATTGAACAATACAAAATGCCTCCGGTTGAAACCTTGGTTAGCACAGTAATAACCAAATAAAAATTTGTTTACAAATGTATACAGGCTAGCCAACATTAAATTAGTTATAGACAAAGACTTCAAGTGTCTTTTACTTTGAACATTTATAAAATCATGTGAAGAGCTTCAGAAACAATTTAACTTTCAAAAGAATATACAATGGACAACTTAGTAGGAGAAACTTTGCACCTCATTAAAAAAGAAAAGCAGAGAGAGAGAGAGAGAGAACAAAAAGAGAGGGTTTTATATCATAAAACATGGTAGTTGGTTGGATCATGCAATATCAGTAAATAGAAAAAACTAAAATCTTAGAATTAACTTTCAAAAGCGAAAAGTTCAGCAAAAAATGTAGAGTTTCTCAGATTAAAATTGTGGCGGTGGCGGTGGAGCTTTGAAATCAAAATCATTCTGAGATTGGATCGACCGAATGATGAATCACCGAGCTGAAGAAGGTTGAATCGAGTTGAAGGAGCTGAAAGACTTAGAGAGAGAGAGAGAGAGAGTGAGTCAGATTTGGGGGATCGATTTTTCTGAGACTGTAGAGTTTCTCAGATTAAAATAAGTTGGTGAGAGATTTGAGTTTAGAGAGAGAAACACTGTTAACACATTGGAGGCGCTTTTTAAACGACTTCTATTACTTAAAACGGTGCCGTTTTAATTAAAACAAAATGTGACGTTTACAAAACGTCGTTAAATATTATAAATAGTGGCGTTTAAAAAAACGCCGTTAAATAAACGCCGTTAAATCATATATTTCTTGTAGTGTCTAGCTTAACCCTTACTCTAACCTTAAACTTAAGCCCCACCTCCCCTCTAACCTTAAACCATTGTTGAATAGCTAAACACCACCACAACCGGCCTCCTCTCCGAGCACCCAAACCTTGCCCCAACTCTTCGCCTAAGGATCTACCCACCAAAAGCGACCACCACTATTGTAAAGCCCATCTCCATGAACCCCATCAACCTCACCAACCTATCACCACATCGTCAGAATATTGAGAGAGAGAGAGAGAGAGAGAGAGAGAGAGAGAGAGAGAGAGAGAGAGAGAATTGTTGATATTTAGAATACAAAACAGTTAACCTTTGTTTGAACGTAGTCATTCAAATCGATTGCCCTTATTTGATCTTAGAGATCAAGGACCTAATGCACACGCCATCCCCCTCTTCCCTCAATTTTTTTTAAAATCACATTAATACCTCTATATTTCACAAGTATTTGTAGAATTTGTAATGGAATTGTCCCTTAATTGTAAGAAAATTATTTACTAGCTCTCTTTTTTTTTTTTTCACAATGTATAATGAAATAAATTATAACTTTTTTACTTTTGTTAATAAAATCAATTTTATTTATATAAGAGTTACATATCACTTCTTTTTGCTTTTTATTTTAGAAATCAAATACTTATGTATACTATTTATTTATAGATTATGTTAACCAATAAAATGACTTAAAATAGTGGTCTAATCATTTTTTTTTTTTTTTTGATTAGCAAAAAGAGAACTTTATTGATGTGAAAAAAGATGCAAGTAGTTATCATACATAAATAAAGAAGCACAGAGCATCATAGTTAGACTGAATGATCACAACTAGATTGATATAGAAAAACGAGTTCAATCATGTGCTATCACTATGCCAAGTTCTTGAGAAACCAACCAACAACAAAAAGTAACAACAGCAAAAGCCAGAAAAAATAGCAGCTTCCTATGCTTGAAGTGGTAGCCTCCAGAATGATGAACAAAACACAACACCAAGCCACCAAAGCACTTCTCCATCTCCAAAGTCAAGCACCTGCAGGTTAGACACCAATCATTACATCAAAATTGACCAACCAGCCCCAGTGAGCAGACCATCCATTCCTTGGCTATCACCCCCCAAGCATCCAAATTTACCTCACACCGCTGGTAGAAATTCTAACCTGATGGAGATTATAAATAAAATCATGTATAGAGTAATCAATTAGTACATACTAAGATGTAATTATTAGTTCAAAGCTTAGAAGAGAATGAAGTAAAAAAAAAAACTTCTCATGTGTATTTATTTCTCCTCATTAATTACTTCTTCACGATCCTTATAATGAAATTATCTTTTGTTTATGTACCAAAACTAACTCGATTTTTTTTATGCACACACTTTGACCTCCTCTAGACATAATTTCCTGCGTTTGCCACCCAATAATACCCCCCGACCTCTCCACATCGCCACCCCGTACCTCTTCTTTCCCGCTGTTGTAAATTTTACAAGATGTAAGAAGAATGAGTCGAATGTAAGTGCAAATTGTGTAGGGTTGTGCATACTTGTTACTTGCATTGTGTATATATTATACTTGCACACTACACATATTAGACTTACATAATGTGGTAAAAATTTCAAGACATAATTAATCGTACAATTAGAGATGCGTTAAACGATAACATGCAAAGTTGTTTTTATGCTTTTTTTTTTTTTTTTTTTTTTTCTTTTGGTAATTCAAAATATAAATTTTATATTTAGCCTGGGTGTCAATAAATTCACACTGATGTCACAAGTGATACATAAAAAAATTACAAGAACTCAACCATTTAATAAGCTATTAGTGATCCTGAGGTGTGACATGGTCACGTGATACACTAAGAGTGTTATGATTGATAAAATGGACGGAGCCATAGTTTTATATTCAGTCATAAAAGAACAACAAATGAAATGATATTTGATGATTGATGAGGAGTATTGTTCTAAGACCACCAAATTTTTTTTTTGAAGAAATTACCATTCAGTTGTATTAATCATAAAAATTATAATTTTAATTATTAATATTTATATTTTTTTATCACTTATATATATATGGGTAAATTACACTTACACCCTCTAAGGTTTGATTGAAATATAAATTGCTCCCGATGGTTCTGGAAATTACATTCCACCCCTTAAGATTTTTAATTTCATAACAAATCGTCTCTTTTATTAATAAATCAACAAGTCAATTAATAGTTTTTAACGATGTTATAAATATGTTTCAATCAATAATATAGGTAATTTTATTATTGTATAAGAGAGTAATTATGAATTTAGTTTTTAGTTAATTTTGTTAAATAAATTTTTTTAACAATGGGGTATTTGTAATTTCCAAACTGTAGGGAACAATATGTACTTTAAGCAAACCTCAAGGAGTGTATTTATAATTTACACTATGTATGTATATATATATATATATTTTCTGAAATCAGTGCCAAGTTATTTTCCCGAATTTTTTCATGCACTCTCCTCTGGCAGGATTTTAACCATTAACTTGTTGGTAATTGTCAGTTAGGTGAATTCTTGAGTTGAGGATCAGATGCTATCTTTCTCCTATCTTCCAATAACTTCAATATGAGTTGACTGGTTGGTTGATCACAACATGTAAATAGTATAATATTTCCATATTCTCAAAATAAATAAATAAAATAACATGTAAATAGTTTTCTTTTTCCTTATAATAATTTTTTAATTAATTCTTTCTTTTTAATTCCTAGGAATTCTTAGGGTGAATTTTTTTTAGATGTTAAAGCTAAAGCCTAATAAATAAAAAAAGAAGGAAAATCCCATTAAAAAACTAGGAATGTTGGATCCAAATGAGACAGTAGGAGAAGAGGAAAAAAAAAATTACTGACACAAAAAAATATATATATATAAAATAAAGAAAATTATTTTCTTTAGTTAAAATTTTCAAATTTGATCCAATATGTTCTTTTTATTTTTTGAGGTTCTAGATTAAAATCACTTAAATAGTAAAAAATTGCAACAAAAAAATACTATAACCTGAAAACACAAAAATAAAAATAAACAAATAAGTCGAGACCAAACAGTAATATATTAAGGTTAATTTTATTTTGGGTTCAATGGCCCTGTTTGGTACAGCTTTTTTTTAGCTTATTTCAGCTTTCAGCTTAATTTAAGCTATTTTGATGTGTTTGGTTTAGCTTAACAATGCAGCTTATAGTTTTTTGTAAGTCAGAAATCAGCTTATTCTTTGAGTGGGGTAGAAGAAGCTTAATTTATAAGTCAGAAATCAGCTTATGTTCATAGTTATAAGCTATAAGTTGTTAAGGCATAAACTATAAGCACTTTCCCACAACTCTACCAAACAGGGCCAATGTTATCTTCTCTGGAATAATGGACCCCAATAATATGCTTTGATGGGCTCTACACAAGATGAACGTTGGTTAGCTAAGTCAATTATTTTTTTAATATTTATGTGTAAATTATTCATGATAAAAATAAGATTAATTTGATAATCATAATCATGTGGATTTTATTAAATTTGACTTATAAAAAATGGATAAATATAATTTTAAAAATAGATCATTTATCTTTTAAAAAATAAATTTGATAAAATAATATGATTACAACTATCAAAGTGATTTTATTTCTTTCAAGGGTAAATTGCACTCACGTCTCATGAGGTTTGAGAAAAATATTAAAACTAATACAGCTAGCGAGTATACACTGAAATAAACAAAAATAAAGATATAATTTAGTAGTTTAGCGATAATAATATCATATTTTCATCAATATAACTCACAAATTACTAATAAAAAGTTATCCAAGTTTTATGTAATTTAAAACCTCAAGAGAAACCCATGTAATTATTAAAAATGTAAAACTAATTAGCTAAAGAATTGTTTAGTCCAATCTTCTCTCCTAAGTAAGGAGAAGTTGGACCCTTGTTTTTTAACCAATGGTGAGGCTTAATTGGTTTGGCCTTTGTCTTTTTTTGGTTGAACATTATTGCAATGTCCACGCAATGAACCTTCCTCCATAATTATTGGTTCTAGCATCGTGACGACACATTACATTACATATCGTACATGTTGTGTATGAATGATGGATACAGAACATGCTTTGGCCATAAAAACTACATTCAACGTGCAATCACCCTAAGCGAAGCAAGACAACTCTTCAAGTAGATGTAGCACAATTTTAGCAACTTTTCCAATCACCCACCAACTATATAACTTATATATATAGGTGCCTCTTCAAATGGTCCTAAATCAAATAAAGGCTCTATCATTTAACCTATGGTTAGCATGGTTGGTAGGAAATTTTTTTTCGGATCTTTTTTGTTTTTAGGTTTCTTTTGATCATATGATTATAATGGATGACTGAAAATAAGTGAGAGAAGATAATACCAAAGATCCCACCTCATAATGATTAACCAACTATTCCAATTTCATTGTTAAAGGTGTCTGGATTAGAGAGTTAAAAGGCAAAAATACCCTTCTTTTTTTATCATTTCATTACACCATGCATAGTTCACATTTACGCTGTGTTTGGTTGGGGAATTTGGTGAGAGATTTGAAAAGGGAAAAAAAAAAGTGTGTGAAACTAGGTGAAATATAGGTATGTTTTATTCACATTTCACTTACTTTTTCATAGTCATAAGTAAAAATCAGAGTTCGTGCTTAATCATACGTGGTACATCCATTAGCGTTAACAGAATAGATATAGACAGATATAGAACAGATGAAGGTTATGTATAACCAGTTCCATAAAGGAATCTCCAGATCCAGGTAACAGATAACAGATATGCTAAGCTCTATAATTGAGCTTCCAGTACGGGTAACAAATAACTGACATATTAAGTTCCATAATGGAACCACCGATATCGAGTAACAGCTAACGGATATCATATGATGCTAAAAATACCACGAATAAATTGTCAGAATTGGACAATCATTCATTGTATAGAACTAAAAACAGATCTTAATTCAACATACAGAAAATAAATAAAGTTGAACATAGCTTTACTAAGTTATTACTCACAAATGGCTCCAAAAACAAGCATACAGAGCAGACAAGTCAAATAGCTTACGACGTGTGACCTATACAAACATAACAGATACACATATTGAAACATATACTCGGATAATACTTAACTTATCGCGTTTCGTTCTTAGTGTGTTTATACGTCTTATCATCATTATTATATCTTATTCGTGGCCTAGGAATGCCTAGGATGCAATAAAGATGCCAAAATGAGTTTCAAACACTTATTCATTTTTGCTGAAATAAGGGTTTTGCTCGAACGCAACTTCCTTCGCTCGAACGGATGTCCAAACATGTGAGTGGTCGCCCGAGTGGTCTGTAAACTTTGCAAAAGTATTGGTTGCTTGATTTTTTCGCTCGACGATTGCTCGAGCATAAGAACGAGGTCCTCGCTCAAGTGCAACTCTTGTGGCTCGAGCAGTTTGCAAAACTTGTATACTTCTAGGAGCATGAATTTTACGCTCGAGCCAATTTTTGGTCGCTCAAGCGAAAGTGCAAAAATACAGAGTGGCCGCTCGAGCGCAGGTTCTGTCGCTCGAGCAGAGGAGCAAAATTATAAAATTTTCAGATTTGCTTCCAAGCTTTAAAACCATTAAAATCAACCTTTAGGCCCCAAAACTTGAGAAAACAAGTCTAAACTTTGAAAACATTAATAATTCATGATCATTTCATGAAATCAAGGCCCAAAAGCATGCCATTTGCTCAAAATCAAACTTGAACTATATGTATGTAGAACATGCATGAGTTGTTATGAATTCAACTTTCCAAAACATGATCAAGCAAGATAAAATGACATGAAACTTGATGAATTTTCAAAACAAAGGTAAGATGGACATATGCATGAGAGACTTTTCGAAATTAAACTCAAATTGTGATGAAATTGGGCATGCATGCACGGTATGATCTATACTCTTTCATTCTAGCTCAATTTCAACTTAATTCTCTTGTATTCGTGAACTCACAAACTCAAAAGCAAGACCAAATGCTTGAATTCTTACCTTATACCTTAGATTCACAAGTGTAGAGGCTTAAACTTCTAAACTTTCTTCGATTCTCCAACAATTCCTGGCAATTCTCCCATTCTCCCTTGTTGAACTCACTCTCTCTCTCTCGGTCTCTCTCTCTCTCTCTCTCTCTCTCTCTCTCTCTCTCTCACATGTTTGTAGCTCAAGAAGGCTGAAATGAGAGTGTAAAATGTATACAAGGGTGGGTCCACTAGTGCCTTATTAGGCTTGGATTAAGGAATTCACTAATTAGGCTTAATTGAGTATTAATTATTCTAATTATTTCATTTCGAATCAAATTTCAATTAAACCTACCATAATGTTCTAAAAATTCCAACTAACACATAATTCAAGTCGATTTTGTGATCGGATGTCGATGAGGCCTTCAATTCGCAGAACAAAATAGAAACTCAAACAGATATTCCTACAGCAGACAAATATAAACACAAATAATGCAATACACATGCAATTAACTCAGGATTTCATCGTAATTACTTGTTAGGCATACTTAATCATGGCTTAATCATGGTTTAACAGTTAATCATGGGTTCGGGTTGCTACAATTCTCTACTTCCTAGGTTCCGACTCTAGGAATGCTGATCTCCAGTGATATAATGGCCTCAGTGTCATAAGCCACGGCAAAAAGTGACTTTCCAGTTGATCTTCTTGGCATAGTACAGTATATCCATAGAACGTTGGGCAAGTTCTCCACCCACTTGCCCTTGGCAGCTTCTAGTCTCTTCTTTATTCCATCCAAGATGGTCTTGTTAGAGGCCTTAGCTTGGTGCTGATTTTCGACCTCAAACCAAATAGGAAACTTAATTAGAGAGCACGTGACATAATAGATTAAACCAAGCACATGCACACAAGAAGATGAGAATACCACAGTGGCTCGTCCACCTAGGGGCACCCCGACGATCAAGTCAATCACTTATCTTTCAAAGATATCAACTCAAATAATAGTACATAAGTAAAAGCATACCTTAGACCCATGGGGGTGCCTTACTTTTATATTAAACAGTGTCCTTGTCCACTAAAAGTCTCACTTCGTAGGACTTACGCATAACACTTATATCGAACTCATAGTTAGATAAGAATGATCCCCTCAAGAGTCTCATCCCTATCCGAACTAAGCGTCTCCACTTATCTGGCACTTTTATCCTCTATCCAAATATCTCGGATTTCAATATTATCGCACCACATCTCGACAATATCACAATAATCTCAGTATCACAGCTCGTCCACGTGGCACCTCGGCCAACATCTCGGTCACGTGGCATGACCCTAAAAATGTCCCCACATCTTCTGTGAAAATATTTTTAATAAAAAAATTTTCGTAAATAAAAGAAATCATTAAAAATGTTTTTCATCAAAAGAAATAGAGCATTGTTTTCATTAAAAGATAATGTTTCACAACTTTATCATAATCAATATAAGTGAATATTTATCCTTTTTTTATGATGGAAAATCTCAATAAAATAAATTTTAGATATTTGTAATCACTTATAAAGCACAAATATCAAGAGACCTCCCAAAACATCAACACAAATTGAACTTAAAACGTCAAAATTAATTTAGGATAAATTACATTTTATTGCATTTAAGTTTTAGTGTTTTTTATTTTTATTTTTTTTTATTTTAGTCTTTAAATTTTATTTTTTCTTACTTCAATTCCTAAGGTTTTTAATTTTTCCAATTAACTTCAGTCCAATTTTGGACATAAGTGCCATGTTAGTTGCCACATGGCATAATGTCACATTATTATACAATTTGGATAAATTACACTTTGTCGTCTTAAGTTTCGATATTTCCTTACTTAGACTTTTAAAGTTTTCCTACATTAAGTTGCTGATTTTATGTATTTATTTTTTTCAATTTACTTCTACAACCAACATTCATCCAAAGTTAGATGAATTACACCTACTCCCTCCGTCCCATAATATTAGTCCCTTATTCCATTTTTCATTGTCCCAAAATATTAGTCCCTCTTCAAAAATCAAGTACAAAAATAATATAAATTTCCCATTTTGCCCTTCTTTTAAATTCATAAATAATATAAAAAGTACAATTATGACATTGATATTCTCAAAAAAGTGTACTATCAAAGGGTAATTTTGGAAAACCAACTTTTTAAAAGTACAATAATTGTACTACCAAAAAAAGTTGGATTCCCCAAAAGGGACCATTATTTTGGGACGGAGGGAGTATGTTGCTTTCAATTCGAACCCTACGCTGCATTATCCCGTTTCCTTTCACAAATTTAGTAAAATGACAATTGCATTTGAGAGAGTGTTCGATAATGTTGTTCGATGGCATCAATTTAAAAGGGCTATGGTGATGATGCTTGATGGTGGTTTTGATATGTAGATGGCATTGGTGAGAAGTAAAGTAAGAAGGTAGATGATGGTATTCTTCAGTTGTTGGTGATAACAAATTAGCAACAAAGAGAGTTAAAGGTTTTGATAATGGTATTATACTAGTGAATGGGATCAATGGACAAGGCCCTGAGTGATTATGCTACGAGGCTATCAACATAACATTTTATGTCCACCTTTGGATGGACGTTGGTTGTAAGAGTAGATTAGAAAAAAAATAAATTAAAACAATAGGAATTAAAATAGGAGAAAAAAAAGTAAAGGTCAAAGTGAGAAAACATTAAAAGTATAATTTATCCTAATTTATATAATGTTCTATTATGCCATGTGATACCACGTGGTCGCTAATAACATAGTATTTTCCTTTTAAAATTGCATAGAAGTTAACCGTCGAAGTAAATTAGAAAAAATTATAAATGTTAGGAATTTTAAAAAAAAATTAGGACCAAAAATAATATACTAAAACATAAATGAAGTAATGTGTAATTTGTCCATTAATTTATAACTTGCCCTAGAATTTGGCGTTTTGATCCTCTGTTGTACTCACTCCCTAGAGTACTCTTGTAGTACTATAAAATGACTTTGTTTTGCTTAAGCCCCAAACAAAGGATAGATTCTACATCGCTCTTCTTTCTTTTCTTTTTTTACTTCATCCCTCATCTTTGCCATCATCCACCATCTCTTTGCGTCGGCTAACGCTCTCTCATCACCTCTTCATTTTTCCCCCCTTCTTAGTTGTTCATCACCCTTACCTTCCACTATGAATCGTACCAAATGAAACGATTACAACTTCGAAACCATGTTTACCAACCTTTTCAATCAACCCAAATTGTCCAATCACACTCTGAATGTGCTCTCTCGTTGTTCTAATTTCATTGTTCTATTGGAAAATGGCTTTGAAAAACCTTATTTTTTGCTAACCTTGAGCATTAATTAAGGTAGGACCCAAGCGTTATTTTTAACGTTACTAACTGGGTTCATTTTTAATACCGTGTAGTGAACAACATCATATATTTGAATATTGCTCAAAATCATTTTCAGATGAATGTGAATTCAACACGCATTTTCGGGTTCATGGAAATGGCTTTAGGTAGGTTTCCTACACATTTGTGAAATGTGCTTGTCCCACATGGGACAAGCTTAAGGATTTATTTGGGTATATAAACTCTAACTTGCCACACTTGAGATGGGCCCCAAGGGGTACCCAAGTTTTGTGGAAAGGTGAGGTTATGGGTAATGTGAGCCAGACTCATTAGACCCAAAACAAAAACACACGCGCGCTATCGCCACTGTCTATCTGGTCGGTCGGGCACGGGTGTGAAGTTGGGTTGGGCTTGTCTGACCCAATAATTATCATTTTGGGCCAAAAACATTTGTATTTTATTTATTTAATTTTGAATTTTAGTTTCAAAATTCAAAATAAATCTGTCCAAATTTTTTCTTCCACCTTAACAGGTTCATACCTATTAGAATCCACCCAAACAGGTTCATACCTATTGAATTCCACCCGAACGGATCTGTTTCTGTTTAAATCTGTCCAAACAGGTTTTTTACCTATTGAATTTGCCCGAAAAAGTTTTCTATCTATTGACACCTGTTCTAAAAAGCCACCATTTCTCCTATAAATAGCATGTCATTCCAGCATTGATTCCATCCAATTTTTCCTGAGCATTTTGTCTTTCTTCTTTCTTTTCCATCTTTATGTTTTCTGCAACTATCAATCATTTAATTTTAGGAAGAAAAAGAGAGAGTCACAGCAAGACTTGAGTTTGTAGTGCTGCAAACCAAGTAGTAGTAATCGTTGCATTTTGGGAAGTAGATGCCGATAAATCTCGAAGCATCGGAGCGAGGGCGAAATCTACTTTAAGAAGATTGTGCCCAACACAAGCCTCGACGTTTAAAGTTTCTGTAAGCATTTAATTTAGAATTTAATTCGTTAAGTTAATTTCTGAATTATTTAATTTTCTTTGTTTACTTTATTTATACATTTGTTTACACACGCACATGACCACTGGGAGATACCAATCTTAAAGTAGATTTATATATTTTTTTTGTGTGTTAGACAGACAAATATTTGTTTCGAGAAATTTAATAGTAGTCATATACTGTTTATCATTGGAATTTTATTACAAAATATTATTCTGTATATTTTGTGTGTAAATTCTATTCTGTATAAATTTGTGATTGGTGCATTAATTATTTCGTCAATAATATGACTACTAAAACAAACAGTATTGAGACTGTTCGCACCCCAACCCTTACACCCATTGTGCCAGTGATGACTCCGGTAGTACCGGTAAATCATGCGGAGAAGCCAAAAAAATTCAATGGAAGTGAATGAAAAGATGGCAACAAAAGATGATGTTTTATCTTACGACATTGAATTTGGCTCGCTTCATTCATAAAAAAGGTTTGGCACTAAACGAGGGAGAAACTAACCGGCAAGTGATTGCCGCAATCGATGCATGGAAATATAGTGATTTTCTGTGTCAGAATTATATCCTCAATGGGGTAGACAATACACTGTATAATGTGTATAGTCTCAAAAGCATTGTAAAAGAACTGTAGAAATCTCTAGATCATAAATATAAGACAGATGATGCCGGTACAAAGAAATTTGTTGTTGGCCATTTTCTGGATTTTAAAATGATAGATTCCAAGACGGTTATTAGCCAGGTTCAAGATCTCCAATTAATTCTCCATGACATACATACGAAAAAAATGGTTCTTAGTGAATCTTTTCAAGTAGCGGCGATCATTGAAAAATTGTCACCATCCTAGAAAGAATTCAAGAATTCTCTGAAGCATAAACGCAAGGAAATGAAATTAGAGGAACTGATAGTGCGGCTCAGAATTGAGAAAGACAACTGTGGTTTCGATAAGAAGTCAGGAAACCATATCATGCAGGCTAAAGCAAATGTTGTGGAACATGGACAAGGGTCAAAATTCAACAATAAGAAGCGGAAACATGATGACAATGGTCCCAAACAAGGATCCACTAGTAAGATCAACAAAAGAATCAATAACGGGTTCAACAAGAGGTTCAAAGGCAAATGTTTTGGGTGTGGCAAAGATGGACATCGCGCTAAGGATTGTCACGTTCGCAAGGACAAAAGGAGTTCAAGCAAAAAGCTAGCACAAGCCAACATAGCTGAGGATTTTTATTTTTCCGATAGCGTGGCAAACATCAATCTTGCTGTAGTAGTCTCTGAGGAAAATTTGGAGGGCAATCCCAAGGAGTGGTGGGTGGATACTGGAGCAACCCGTCATATCTATGTAGATAAGAAGATGTTCACAACCTACAAAGTGGTGGAAAGTGGGGAGCAGTTTTTTATGGGAAAGTCCTCCACATCAATAGTGGAAGGACGAGGAAAGATTGTGTTGAAAATGACCTTCGGGAAAGAACTCACGCTCAATAATGTATTCCATGTGCTAGAGATTCGCAAAAATTTGATTTCTGGGTCATTGTTGATCAAGAATGGTTTTAGATTAGTCTTTGAGTCTGACAAGGTTGTAATATCTAAGAGTGGAATGTATGTAGGGCGAGGTTACATAAGTGATGGGCTTTTTAAGCTCAATGTATTAACTGTTATACCAAATTTGGCTATTAATAAGAACGCATCTTCTGTTTATATTGCCGAGTCTTCTTTTTTATGGCATGATAGATTAGGACATGTAAATTTTAATTCTTTGCGTAGACTTGTTTTTTTAGAATGTTTACCAAACTTATAGTTTGATTCTAATCATAAATGCTAGATTTATTTTGAGGTAAAACTCACTAAGGCATCATTTAATAAAGTAGAAAGAAGTACTGAACCTCTAACTTTAATTCACATAGATATCTATGATTCAAAATTTGTTCAAACTAGAAAAGGTAAAAAGTATTTTATTGCTTTTATTGATGATTGCACTCGATATTGCTATGTTTACTTATTAAGAAGTAAAGATGAAGCCTTAGAAGCTTTTAAGCAATATAAACTTGAGGTTGAAAATCAACTTGGCAAAACTATTAAGATGGTGAGTATGATGCACCATTTGAAGAATTTGTTCTGAACATGGTATTATTCACCAAATCACTGCACCCTATTCTCCTCAGTCAAATGGAGTTGCTGAAAGAAATAATCAAACTCTTAAAGAGATGATAAATGCCATGTTGATTAGTTCGGGGTTACCTCAGAACTTGTGGGAGGACGCGATTTTGTCTGCTAACTTTATCCTTAACAAGGTACCCCATAAGAAAATCAATCAAACACCTTTTGAAGTATGGAAAGGTCAACGACCTACCTACAATTCCCTCAAAGTGTAGGGGTGCTTGGCTAAGGTGCCAGTTCCTAGTCCCAAAATGACTAAGGTAGGGCCAAAAATCGTTGATTGTGTGTTCATTGGTTATGCAAATAATAGTAGTGCATACATATTCTTAGTTCATAAATCCAAAAATACTGATATGCATGTAAGTACTATTATTGAATGTAGAAATGTATTATTTTTTGAACATATTTTTCCTTACAAGAAAACTAAAGAGTTCAAAACTCTCGAAGCTGAAGAGAGAAGTTCAAATAAAAGAAACTTTTGATACTACTATAGGTAGTAGTGAAGACCAAAATGATAATGAAGAAGATGAACCTAGACGTAACAAGAGGACTAGGATCTCTAAATCATTTGGTCCAGATTTTCTGACATACCTGTTAGAAAATGAGCCTCAAAACTTCAAGGAAGCAATGTCAAGCTCCATTGTAGAAAAAGGCTGTGAATAGTGAAATTGGATCTATTTTACAAAGTCGTACTTGGAAACTAGTGGATCTTCCAACAGGATGCAAACCTCTTGGATATAAGTGGTTATTCAAGAGAAAAATGAAAGCAAATAAGTCAATTGATAAATACAAGGCTAGGCTTGTTGTTAAGGGATACAAGTAGAAGGAATACCTTGATTATTTTGACATCTATTTACCAATGACAAGAATAACATTTATTCACATGCTAATTGCAATTGTAGCTTTGTATAATCTGGAGATACATCAAATGGATGTGAAAACAACCTTTTTAAATGGCAAATTAGATGGGGAAATCTATATGGAACAACCAGAAGGGTTTCAAGTTTCCGTCCAAGAGAAAAAAGGTTTGTAAACTTGTCAAACCCCTTTATGGATTCAAATAAGCTCCAAAATAACGGCATGAAAAATTAGATCACATTATGCTTTCAGATGGTTTTAAAATAAACGAATGTGACAAATGCGTCTATGTTAAACACACAGACAAAGACTATGTCATAGTCTGTCTTTATGTGGATGACATGCTTATTATTGGAAGCAATAATGACATGATTAAATCCCCAAGGAAAATGTTGAACAAAAAGTTTGACATGAAAGATCTAGGAGTAGTAGATGTAATTCTAGGAATAAAAATTATTAGAACATCTGAATGATATGCTTTATCTCAGTCTCATTAAGTTGAGAAGAATTTGGAGAAATTTGGAAAGCATAACGACCGTCCTGCTAAAATACCTGTTGACATTAGTCTTCATTTTTCAAAAAATACAGGTGCATGCATATCACAATTAGAGTATTCTCAGATAATTGGAATCTTGATGTACTTAATGAATTGCACTAGGTTAGATATAGCCTATGCTATAAGCAAATTGAGTAAGTACACAAGTAATCCAGGTGCGATCATTGGAAAGTGATAATTAGGGTACTTAGGTATCTTAGACATATCCAGAATTATGGCTTATATTATACCAAATATCCAACAGTACTCGAGGGGTACAGTGATGCAAATTGGATATTGGATATTAAATACTCAAAATCCACTAGTGGATATGTCTTTACCCTGGAAGGTGCTGCAGTTTATTAGAAATTCTCCAAGTAGACATGCATAGCAAGGTCGACAATGGAATCTGAGTTTATCGTATTAGATAAAATAGGAGAAGAAGCCGAGTGGCTTTGTAATTTCTTAGAAGACATTCCAGTGTAACCTAAACTTGTGCCAGCTATATGCATTCATTGTGATAGTGAAGTAGCAATAGGACGGGCACATAATCATAAATATAACAGTAAGTCTCGACACATTCGTCGAAGACATAATACCGTTAGGCATTTGCTCTCGCATGGAATAATTTCCATAGAATATGTAAAGTCAAGAGAGAATATTGCAAATCCATTGACTAAAAAGCAAGCCAGAGAGCAAGTGTACCATTTATCGAGGGGAATGAGATTAAAGCCTATTACTTAAAAGTCGCCATAATGGCAACCCAACCTAGTTGACTGGAGATCCTAAGATCTAGGTTCAAAGGGACAACTGAATTAGGGATGACTTCACATATCACTAAGGAGGTTTACCCCTACCCATTTATATGATAAAAAGAGTGATACCTGCAGCGTTATTAGAACAAGCTTTGCTTTTAATGATTCTTATGGATTAAACAACCAAGTGAGGTATGGCAGGATACTCTTAATAAGAAGTCATCTATATGAGTGTGAACTAGGCCGATTCTGTGAGAATTGAGAAGGATAAATTCTTTAGAGCATTCATGAATTACCAGGTATTGTTCAGGGCCAAAATGAACACAACTGTAAGAACCAAATTGTGTCAGTAGATACACTATGTGTAGTCTATTGTCTTGGCTTACACAAACAACTGAACAGTTCAAGGCATTGCGTCCACTGGTTAGCCAGTAAGTCTGGTAAGCTTTCACTAGAGGAGGTTCAAAGCCAAAAGCTACCTATCTCGATGTGGTGTATCTTCTTAATGTACTCTTTCTTTGTCTGCATTTTGTTGCATGTCTGTTATCATGAATTCCATTCATGTGGGGGATTATTAGAAAATGGCTTTGAAAAACCTTATTTTTTGCTAACTTTAAGCATTAATTAAGGTAGGACCCAACTGTTATTTTTAACGTTACTAATTGAATTCATGTTTAATACTACGTAGTGAATAACATCATGTATTTTGTTACTCAAAACCATTTCTGGATGAACGAGAATTCAACGCACATTTTTGGGTTCATGGAAATGGCTTTAGGTGGGTTTCCCACACATTTGTGAAATGTGCTTGTCCCACATTAGAAAAGCTTAAGGATTTATATAAATATATAAACTTTAGATTGCCATACTTGGAATGGGCCCCAAAGGATATCCAAGTTTTGTGGAATAGTGACGTTATATGTAAAATGGGTTAGACCTATTAGACATAAAACAAAAACACACGCGCGCGCCGCTGCTGTCGTCTATCTGGTCGGGCGGGCGGGTTGGGTTGGATTGGACTTGGGCTTGGGTGTGGGTGCGTAATCTGAGGTTGGGTTGGGCTTGTCTGACCCAATACTTATTTTTTTGGGCCAAAAACATTTGTATTTTATTTATTTAATTTTGAATTTCGATTTTCCAATTTCAAAATAAATCTGTCCAAATTTTTACCTCTACCTTAACAAGTTCATACCTGTTGAATTCCACTCGAACATATCTGTTTCTATTCAAATCTATCCAAACAGGTTTTCTACCTGTTGAATCTATCCAGACACCTGTTCTGAAAAGCCACTAGTTCTCCTATAAATAGTCTGTCATTCCAGTATTCATTCCATCTAATTTGTCCCGAGCATTTCCTCTTTCTTCTTCCCTTTCCATCTTCTTGTTTTCTGCATCTATCTATCATTTAATTTTAAGAAGAAAAACATAGAGTCACAGTAGAGTTTTGGTTCGCCAGACTTACGCTTGTAGTGCTACAAACCAAGTAGTAGTTTTTGTTGCATCTTGGGAACTAGACGCCGGTAAATCTCGAAGCACTGGAGCGAGGGCGAAATCTACTTTAAGGAGATTGTGTCCAACACAAGCCTCGACGTTTAAAGTTTCTGTAAGCATTTAATTTAGAATTTAATTCCTAAGTTAATTTCTGAATTATTTAATTTTCTTTGTTTATTTTATTTATACATTTGTTTACACACACGCACAACCACTGGGAGATAACATGTTCTTCATGAATTCCTCAATTGATAGTACATACCATAGCTTCAATGAAGTTCTGAATATAACATCACCTTCTCTTCCAATCATGAGCTTAGTAGATTCACCTTCGATATGGATTGTAAGCACTCTTTTATCAAAAACATGAAGAAATTGAAGAACTCTGAGATATATAATTTGGGTCACTACTTCACCTAGATATTGATTTTGAACTATGTAGGGTTTTGCAAATTGTGGGAAGGATTTTGGATTAATTCGAGGCTTTCCGAATTGCAGAGGTGGTAACGAAGTGGGTTCTAGACGGGAAGGTATAGTGGAGTTGGTGGCAAAAATGGGGCAATAGGGTGGCCGAGAGGTGAGGTCTACCATGGCTTCTTCTTTTCTTTTCTTTTCTTTTCTTTTTTTATTTAAAGCAAAATGATGTTGCTTTGATTTGGATTGTTAAAAGCTATTGAATATCTACTTCAAAGGATCACTTCAAGAACTAATACTTCAGAGGATTCGAACTCCAGAATTTGCCATTACCACTAGACTAGTCATGTATGTCACGAATACATGCTTTCCTTTTCCATTCCCTCAATTCATTATGAGAACTCATTTGAAAAGTGGCTTTTTAGTGATTTTTTAATTTAAATATGAGATGAAAAAAAATCAATACGTTTGAAAAGGACTTTTTGGAAATTTACAAATATATATATATATACAAAAATACAAAAAGTAAAGTAAATGAGAATGACTTTTTAACTTTCTATATGAGTTAAAAATTTATTGACTTTTCAACCTTTTTTTTATTTTTTTAATAAAATATGCAATTACCATTCGACCCCTCATTGTTTCTTACATTGAATCCCTTTATCACTGAAAACTTATCCATGAAAAGGTAATTTAAATTTGTTGTACGCATGTTTTTTTTTTCCTTCTTGTTTTTTTATAGGTCAATAGAATTTCTTCTTATTTGAGTTTTAGGTAGGGTTACAAGTGAGTTAAGTCGAATCGAGTCATATTTAAGTTTGATTTGAAAGTTTAACAAGTTTTGAAACATGTTTAAATTTGGCTTGTTCACATAACAAATCAATCTCAGACAAAATTTTGACGAAACAAACATGAGTTGAACTCAAGTAGCTTATCTTTTACCGTACATATATATTTATCGAGCCAAGTAACAGATTGTGTAAACTTGGTTTGAAAACTTAACGGGTCTTAAATTGTGTTCAAGCTTTCTTTGTTTACATATTGAGTCAATTTCGATTGAATTTTTAACAAACCAAACATAAGTTGGACTCGAGTAGCTTAGTTTGTTTTACAACCCTTCAAGTGCCCTGACCTAGGTTGAAATGGAGTATACGTAGAATTTTTTTATTTTTTTTATTTGTTTTTTTTCTTGCTTTCCCATTTGATGAAAAATTACAAAAATTATTCATTATCGTACGTGGCAATGTGAGATCCTAGTCTTGCATTGGTGTGGGCCGTACATGGAGGCAGGATATACATGGAGGACAATAAATTAGTTGAGATCTATGATTCAATTTATTCAAGAAAATGATAGAATGTATGCATTCAAAGGTGCCCTAACAATATTATTTGAAGAAAATATTGCATGTATTACACAGATCAGAAGAGGCTATATCAAATGAGACCAAACCAAGCATATTTCTCCAAAATTCTTTTATACTCACGAGCTCTAGAAGAGCAGAGATATTTATATTCAAAAGAACTACCTTTGACAATGTTCAAGAAAGATTAATTATGCAACATTGAAGGGGAGTCATCATATTAAAGATTTAGGTTGCGTTTGGTAGAACTTTTTAAATATGATTTGAGAGTAGGAATTATATTTTCGGTTTGTGAGTTTTGGAATTATGATTTAAGTGTGAAAAATTTGTTTGGTGAAAGAGTTTTGAAAAGAGTTTTGAATTGAGTGGGAAATTTTTGATGTGACATATGATATTTGATACAAAACTTACAAGTTATAACCAAACATACAACTCAAAATTATATTAAAGCACATAAAAAAATTTCAAAAATGTGGAAAATATTTTTTTCAAATATATAAAAATAACATATGTCAATTGTAAAAAAAAAAAAAAAAATTGCACTGTTCCGGTCAACCGGTGGGATGACCAGTTAGGCCAAATTGTTTTTAAAAAAAATTGAAAATCGCACCTCTGTGTGAGTTTTCTGCAGAGCTTTCTATATGTTGTGGAAGTATACTTTGAACATCCTATCCAAACTTCATATTAGAATGTGGGGGTAGAATCATAGTTTGGAAATCGTTCCAAACACAATGTTACTCTTTTTCTTTCAACTAAGGTGTTTTCCCACAGGTCCTTAGCAAGGTTTTAATAAGACAATCTGAACGCAACTACATGAAACACAAGAATGATGTACTCATTTTCTTTTGCTTAAGATTTTTATCCCATAAGGTTTTTCCTTTGCAAAGTTTTAATGAGACATATTCTTTGTATTTAGTCATCTAAGGGAGAGTGTTGTAAATAAGGGCGTAAAATTGGCCCATCGACCCACGACCCACCTAAAGCCTGCTAGCGGCCCAACTACACCCGAGCCCAGTTTGTGACCCTAGGCCTAGGCTGTGTGTTTTGGGGTCTAGTTCAGCCCAAAGCCCAAGCCAATGGTCCGTTGGCCCACTCTAAGTTCTAGCCCATTTGAGGCCTAATGTCATTTTCAAACTATTTTGTGAAAAAATAAATAAATGGTCAAGCCCTCCCCAAGGCTGAGCCCAAGCCTATGCATAAGCCCGGTGGCCCAGCCCGCCTGTAATAACCCTGACCTCCGATTAATGCTAATCCATGATTAGTTATGCCTAACAGTAATTTAGAAAGAATCCGGAATTAATTTGCATATGTATTGCATTATCTTTGCGTTTTTATCTGTTTACCATAAAATGATCTGTTCATGTTTTGACTTTGAACTGCGAATTGAAAGCCTTATCGGTGACCGATTCAGGAATTGATTAATGTTTTATGCTAATTAGAATCTATATGATTTTATGGTAGATTTGATTGAAATGTGATTTAGAATGATTAAATGAGATTGAATAATGGTAAATTACATTAGTTGGCTTATTTACCAAAATGCCACTTAGTGAACCACTTTGTTAAACTTTGTCTTGAGCTTGATTTCATGTCATTTGCTCATCTTTGAGAGACCAAAACCGTAGGAGAGAGTGAGAGAGGAGAAGTTTGGTTTCATCTAGAGAATTACTTAGAGAACTTGAAGAATTATAGAAGAATTGCATAATTGAGCTTCCATACTTGGAATTGAAGACCTAAGGTAGGGAGTTCATCATTTTAATTATGAATTTGAGTTGTCCTTGCTAGATTCATGGTAAAATTGAAGATTAAAGTCAAGAATTTGTTTTAAATGTTGAATTGAGTAGTAATTCATGCATGCATGCATAAATTTCCATGCTTTGAGTTTGAATTCTAAGATTTCTTCCATGCATGTGTTAATTTCACTCACATTATGGTCATTCATCTTGTTTTCCATCAAATTATCAAGTTTGATTATGTTTTGGAGGGTTTGAATTCACAGAGGTTCTTGCATGTTGAATTAATAGCATATTCATAAAGTTCAGGTTGATTTTGCACAAATTGGGTTGCTCTTAGGCCATGATTTCTTGAAATGATTTTTAATACATATTGTTCTATGAGTTATTATATGTTTCTTCAAACATTAGCCCAGAAAAATGAGTTTTGAATGCTTAAAGGTTGAGTTTCATGCTTGGAGGTCAATCTAGATATTCCAGAAATTTGACCCACGCTCGAGCGGGGACTTTTACGCTCGAGCGTGAAGCCTGAGTACATGCACTTCCGCTCGAACAGCGAGAGTCACGCTCGAGCGTGAAATGCGTATACCCAGAAGTTTGTGTGTTTTGCAGTCTGCTCGAGCCGGGGGAAACCACTCTCGAGCGAGGGTCAGTGTCACATACTCGAGCGGGGGTCGAGCGCCCATCGAGCGTGAATTTCATGCATCCAGCACTTTTTTATTAGTTTGCAGTCCGCTCGAGCGGGTAAGTCCACGCTCGAGCGGAGATTCTTTGTCTGCATGTCTGCTCGAGCGGGAAAAGCCACGCTCGAGCGTGGACCTTATCTTCAGCAAAATTTGAGAAATAGTTTTCAATGCATTTTTGCATCCTCATTCCATCCTAGGTATTCCTAGGCCATGTTTAAGACCACATGATGAGGATAAGAGATTAGAAACACACTAAGAGCCAACAAAATAAATTTTGTACAATTAGAACATGTGTTTCAAGTATGCATCTGTTATGTGTTGTGTAGGTCACGTCCACGTACTGTTTGACCAAGTTTACTCTGTTTGTCTGTCTCAAGGCCCACTGTGAGTAATAACTCTGTAAAGTTATGTTTAACTTAAGTATTTTCTGACTGGCATAGTATGATCTGTTTTCTGGAATGCTATCTTACGAATCACGAATGAATGTCTAATTTTCTGAAAAGTATTTGTGGCACCCTTAGTTCACGTGGCCCTCGCCCGGGGGTAACAATACCACAGCCAATCTGCACGTGGCCCTTGCCTAGGGGTAACAATACCATGGCTACTTGCGCGCAAGATATGGACCTTTATGGCCGTTGGTACCAACTATGCATGTGGGTCTCTGGACAAAATTGATCTGATAGCTAATGGGTGTACCACGTATGATCTTATGCACAATCTGAATATGAACATGAGTGTGTATCTAAATCTATTTCTGTTTTGAAGTCTGTATATGTTCTGATTTAAATACTGGATCCTAACTTGTGTTGGACATCATTCATATAATCCCTTTACTCTGTTAATATTCACTGGGCTTCCGCTCACAGTTTATATTATGTATGTAGGTGAGCCGGTGGGTGACCAGGGCCAGAGTTGACGGCCTTCTGTTCTGTTTTTGTCAGCCAACTGTTGTGCCTCCCGAGGAGGTTCCGAACGAAGCCTAATGCCATGGTTGTTTTTGTATTCATGCTAGTCTTTGTGTATGCTCCGTAAATTCAGGTCTTGGGAAGTACATTCTATAAATATCTTGTAAATATTGTGTATCTGGACTGGCATGCTTATGTATATATAAATAAGTTTTGAAATGTTCTGTCCCATGTACGTTATCACAGCTCATTGGACCTTGTCTTTTTTGTATTACTGCTTCCGCAGCCCCTTATTATTTGCTAATCTGTTCAGAAGCCTTTGGTAATCCACAGATTACTGGCCGGTTACGGTGCTAAACCTACAGGTTCGGGTTTGGGTCGTGACACCGCCTGAGGCTCAAGTACCCCTAGGCTTGCGCTTAGGACTGGGCCGATCTATTTTTACACCCCTAATTGTAAAACATATTTTGAAAAATGTGAATAACTAGATTAATTGTTGTAGAATAGGGTTTTTGAAATTAGCTTCCATAAGTAATTAATGTTTTTTACTATTTTTGGAGTTCAAATAGTATTTCTATTATTTGGTTTTTCTTTATAAATATGGTCGCCTTTTGTTAAGTCAAATACTTAATAATAATAAGAAGTGAACCAAAAAGAGAAATAAATATCATAAGTGAAAAAGAGAAAGGTGAGAACTATACTAAAATGTATATGTAGACACTCTATTTTGACCGGGCCTAAGACTTGGGCGCTTTCTTATGATTACCCTATGATGACAAAACAAGAAAATATTCCTCACAAAATCCTCAACAAGAAAAATAGAATTTGGTTTTCTCTCATAAATCTTACGCCCCATTTTGGCCAAACTATTTTAGACCTTAAAACTCTCTTTTCAAAATCTTTTTCTAAATGTTTCTACGATGTTCCAAGGCTCTCATTTCGATTAAAATATTACACTTTTCAATAAACTGAGTAAGGACAAAGTGGAAATAAATAGAAGAGAGGTGAACTCTTTGAAAAATATTTAAAAACATCTTAATTATAGGTTTGGAGATGATGGAGATAGGAGAGGATGGAAGAAAAACTGGTTTAGGAAAATGATGAGCATCAAATCGTTAATAAAGAAATGAACAATCTTCACTAAATTAGGCATATCTCTTTGTACACTTGGAATTTAGATATGAGGCCACCACCATTGGAAAGTAAACTTCTGGGGCTTCAATTTAGACTTAAGAATCACCTAAAATCGAGTCCGGATAAGGGAGATATGCCTGTTTGAAGTCGGGTTTAAGAGTAAATTTTGTTGACCCGGCCCGAGACAGCAGCAAACGCGTTTTTTTTTTTTTTTTTTTTGGTTCGGTTGGGGCACCCCATGGACCCATTTTACGATCCATTCAAGTGCAACCACTCATTCTTCATTATCTCCATTCACCTTCCATTATCAAAAGAGGTTTTGGCCTTGTCATAAAGGACGAATCAAAGGCAACAAAGTCTTAAGCATCATGATCATCCTTGTCATCCCCATCACCTTTGTCTTCCATCTTGTTCTCCATTCCTTGACTGATTTATTCCCTCATGGCTTATACATTCAAATTGTATATGAAAGAGGGAGAGGATGGAATGAGAAAAAGAGGGAGATCATTCGAGAGAGTTAGAGAGAAAAGAAAGCAAAAAAAGAAAATTTGGCTAAATTACAACATTGAGCCAAAACACTTCCAAGCTTCTATAGCTACTGAAATTCCTCATTTCCATACACCAAAACCACTCCAAAAATTCAGATATAGCCAAATATCAATTACCTTGATCATAAGGGAGAGTGTTTAGTGATTAAAAATGAGAAAAACTAGAAAGTTAGCCACTTTCCATACCATAAACTCCATAATTTCGAATTGAGGATTTGAGAACACATTTCCTACACTTGAGGGTGATCAAGAGGGAGTTTGTGAACTAAGGAGTTCATCCTTTCCTTGGAAGGTGAATTTCACACACTTTTCATTTTCTTGCATTTCTTACTTATTTTGCTCTTTTGCTTTGATTTCTTGTTATATTATATATTGTTGTAATCTAATTGAAAGTGGTGAGTTGAGACTCCCACATATATTGTTTTTGGTTTTTGTTTTTGTTATGGAAATCTAACAAGACAGAGTTTGGCAGAGCCTGCCGAGCTACCTGGCCTGCTAGTTAGCCGGGTAGCCACCTAAAAGTACACCATTAGGCCCGCGACCTTCATAACTGTGCCCGCGATCTCTAAGCAAAATCGGGTAGCCTTCCGACATTGAGAAGATCAATCTCCAATAGTCTTTGAGACGCTTGAAGTTGCTATTTTCCTATGTTTATTTTATTTTGAGTGTTTGTGAGGATTTTTTATATTGTGTTGTAATATTTATTCATCTCCCTCGGAGTTGTAATATTTAAAGTGCTGTAATAATTTCCCATCCCCACTTCTTATCTATCACATTCTTTAATCGATTTCCCTAATTGTACATATGTATATATCTTACATACCATGCATATCCATGCTTTTACATACATGATTCATTCCTAGATCTGGCTAAATTCGCATCTTTGTGCTTTAATTGATAATTACATGATTTTGTGCGCTATCGCATGTTTTGCAATGTTTCACATGTGATGTTTTAGAAGCCAGATCTTTAGAAGCATTCTTGTGTATGTATTGCATTAGAATTTTGTATATAGAATTATGCATATTTTACTAACTTTGTTTTGTAGCTGTTCGCGGGACGTCGGTAAATATGTAGTTATGCTTTAGCATCCTTCTTGTACATAATTTTCTTATTATGTTTAGCATCCTATCATGTGGCTATTTGCTTATGTAATATATCTCTATGAATTCCGGTGGATGGAGGTTATATCACTTAATTTGGATCGATATTGATTTTCATGTTTGTTAACTCAATTTCTTTGAGTTGTGCATCTTCAAAACTCTTTCAAAACAATAAATGAACTCAAATTGTTCCAAAATGAATGGCATAGTCTATACTTGTATGCCTTACATAGTAAATTGTTAAGAGTTATTAAATAAGTCAAAATATGAACATATAAAGCAAATGAAACTCATATCATGGTTTAGTAGAGGCTGGTCTTTGATCGGGTAAGTAGGGGTGCTCATTATTGGTTACGACGAACAATGGCCTTAACACGAGCCATGGGTTTCCTAATTTTCCAAAATATTAGGTGGCGACTTTGAAATCTGATGACACGGTCCATTTTTGACAAAATTGCAATAAAAAGGATTTTCAATAAAAGTTTCTAAATTTGGACTCTCATCTATGTTTCATATTGCATTCATGAGACTAGATTATAGAGATCTTGGGAGTCTGAACTGTTTAACGCACGCAGGTACCCCCCCGGGCATGTTACAGATTCTGGCGACTCTGCTGGGGATTTTATGAAACCTTGACTTGAACTCCATGATATGACTTTTATTTTCAATTATATGTTTATTGCATTGCACGCATTGGTGCACTTAAAGTCCTTGTGTTGCCCAGATAATGGTGGGAGCACATGCACACTTTTTGTGACACTACACCTATCCTTACGTTAATTTGGAGGCCTTGCGTTATAACCTTTTGAGATCAGTCAAAAAGGTATCTTTGCTATCTAAGGTTCTTAGACTTTGAAGAGAGGCTATATTGACTCTTATGATTTCCTAGGATCTTCATTGGTTATGACCCAAAGGACTCTTCGGTAATGTCACATTGACTTCAACTCCTAAAGTAGAGCCAACCTTCTACATATAGTGAGCTATAGTACCTTACAAAATTAAGACAGGATGCTCTCCCATTTCTAGGGTGTCTGATGCCGCTTGTCTGAATAGTGAAGCCCTAGATCATTTCAAAATTAGGACAGGGTAACCCTAACCCCCATGGGGTGTTTGTTCTTTTTCCTACAATGTGCAATGTGCAATGTATGGGGTCTGGGGTTCTCAAATTCTGATATGTGGTTTAGGCATGTGTGGACGCACCCCGGGAACTCTCTGATATCCGCGCTGCGAGAGTGCGAATTCCGTTTGTTCTCTAGGCTACTACAGTTCGGACTCAATGTCACGGTTCTGAATCTAATCTCACAAAGTGCAATGTGAGACCGATAAATCACCAAAGAGTCCAAATCGGGCAAATCGTTTTGAAAATTTGATTTTTATAAAGAAGTGCCAAACATGGACTGCTTTGCCAGATACAGAGTCGCTACCTAAATATTTTATTTTGGGAGAATTTAGGAAACCCTAACTCGTGCCTAAGGCCACGTGTCCGTCATCACCATAGTTGCCTCGGCTCAGGAACTTGGGTACGAGAGGGGAAGATCATGCATTGAGCACCCCCGCTCGCCCGATCAAAGATCGGCCTATACTAAACATAATATTTTGTTTTTGAAAACACATGTGTTCTTATTCCGGTTATTAGCCTAGAATTACTATGTGATGCGCACAGCATACAAGTATAGACTAGATCGCCTAAGTTGGAACAAAACATTGCATGTTCGTTTGTTTGAAAACGGTTTTGAAGCTTGCTACTCGTAAGTAGGCTAAATCGCGGATTTCAATGAATTGTTCCAATTCAAGCAATCTAACCTTCACCCATAGGCATTCAGGCAGTTATATCAAATAAGCAGTTAGTCTCATGGCAACATTAACACACATGCAGTATGCTAAAGCATAAACACTCACAGTGTACTCCAAGCCAAAGCAAGGAATTAGTTAGAAATCATGCATGATCCTAGTTCATGTTAAGATGGCTAATGCAACATATACAAAAATGCAACTCAGATAGGCTCGGCTATTCTAAAATGTCATGCGAAATGCAACTTGATAACATGCTGTTGAACACGTATTCAAGCAAATGTATTGAAAATACAATGCAGTTAGTATGATGCGCCGAGCCCGATGCATGCAATACAGATGAATAGATGCACGTATGCAAGCATAAGGTATGCTAAATAAAATATGCCCTAAAACTAACCATCGTAAGCGGTTAAGTAAAAGGCAGAAAGAAATAGGGGTTGGAAGACATGCATCACACACACGCACGCTTATTACAACAATTGGCCCTCTCGACGGAGGGTCCGAATAAGAAGCTAACTAGCTAATCTAAGCTAATTAAACTAATTATTACAAAACGAAACTAATTAACTAATCCTAGTTAATTAACTATTACAACACAAATTGAATAGTTCAACGCATTAACCAATTAGGTACAAAACCAAAACATAAACTAGCTAAGGAAAGCAATAAACAGAGGTCCTCGGGAAGAGGAGTGCATGCATGCCCGGTCGCCTCGTTTGGAAATTCAATGCGATGCCCCGATTTGCCTCTGTTTTCATTTGTTCTCAGAACCTTGCACCAAGCTCCAGAAGGCTTTAACTCCACCTTGGGAACTTAAGGGAGGGTGGCTGACCACCTAGGGGTGTTGCCAGCCACTGCCGACCACCTATCTTTGTTGTAGACCAGAAAAAGTGGTCGGCCAGTTAATTTTTCTGGCTGGCCAACCAGTTGTTGCTGCCAGACTGCAATTTGCTGCAACAGAGAGCAAGAAAGGGCATGGTAATGTATTTGCAAGATATGTGTGCATAACCACCCTCCCTATCATTTCATGAGCTCAAGGGAGTGTGGTTCTCGACCCTCAGGCCACCAATCGCACATTTCAATGCATGATGGCCGAGAGGTGGAGTTTCACAATTCAATATGAAAATGTATGCACACATAAACACATAAGGCCTAAAACTCTATCATGTATGATCAAGAGCGTCGGCGACCAAGAATTGAGGCACGTTTCATCACTTCAAGTATGAAACGTCCCTCGTTTCTCGTGTTTGGACTAACACCTATTCCAAACAAAATGCAACATAAGTAAAGCATGCAAACATGCAATGCAACTTAAGCATGCAAACATGCAATGCAACTAGCATACACAATGCAAATGGTGTCATAGCATTCGCAATGCAATGAACATGGCATACACAATGCAACAATACAATGTAATAACATGGCATACTCAATGCAATGTAACCTAAGCATACAAACAATATGGCATACTCAAGGCGATGAACTACATGGCATACACAATGCGCAATGCTAAGAATAACATGACATACTCAATGCGATGAACTACATGGCATACACAATGCTTAATGGACTTAAACCGAAATAGACAGACCTCATCCATGTCCAAAACAGAGGCCATAATGGAAGAATAAAGGCACAAAAGGGCAAAGCAAACATGCAGAAGTATTGGCCCATCAACTAGGCCTAAGAACACAACTCTCAAGCATGATGAAGAAGCAATAAATATGTAAGTGTGACAACACTAAAGGCTCTGAAATCAAGTGTGAAATGATGCCAAATCATTCAAACAACACAAGTAAAGCATGCGAGAGGGCCTAAGGCACAAAGCCATTAAAGGGACTACACAAAGGGCATGCAACACATGGCACAAATGATTGAACAAATCATGGACAGAGCTAAATTAGGTCTAAACAAAGACCAAAAACATGCTAAGATGGGGGCTCAAAGACCTAAGCATGCAAGCATACACACTAGGCCAAAACAAGGCAACAAATGCACAACTCTTAGAGGCACTCAAAGGGTGAATGAAATGGGAATATGACAATGTTACATGCTCTGAAATGAAGTATTAAATGATGTCAAACCATCTAAATAGCTCAAATATAGCATGCAAGAAGCATCAAAACACAAGGCTAACACGGCCCATTGCACTACAGCTATGCAATTCATGAAGCATATGGCAAATACAACCCTAAATAGTCCTAGAACATGTCAAAATGATACTAAAACATGTATGGAAGGAAGCCAAAAACAAGCTAGCATGAAGAGCATAAGGTATGGATAATGCAAGGCAAGTAAGGTGGATTACACTACACCTACCAAGACCAAGCATGAGATGGCTTAACCAACAAAAATTAGAGTTATATCATGGCAAAATAACCCCGAAAACACATTGAAATAATAGTTCGCAAGCTTAGGCATGAAGGCATACGCAATGATTCATGTTAAGGCATAAAGGGGCAAACCCTCCAACGCATTGAATGAATGATAAATGCAAGTGCATGAACATGAAACATGGACTGAAATCACATTACAAATGATGCCAAATCATTCAAATAGTCTAAATAATGCATGCTAGTGGACTTGATACACAAAGCTAACAAGCTAGATTGAACCATGGCTATATAAAGCAAGTCATGCATGGCCAAAACAACACAAATCAGAGCTAGAACATGCTAAACATGGACAAAAGCTTCTTGAAGTTAAGCCTAAAGCATGCTAGAATGACATGTTAAAGCATGATGCATGTTAGGCTATTTCATGGAATTACACTACAAGTGCATGAGGCATGCAAGAGGTGACCAAACCAAACCCTTACAGAGGTATGACATGGAAAAACCATCACCAAAAACATGCTGAAATGGAAACAAAACAAGCTAAAATGATATGCTACTTTATGAAGCACACAAAGTTAGTATATGAGAAATACACTACAAGTGTATTAGGTATGCATGGAGTCACAAAACCAAGTAAAAGCAGTGGCATGCCATGCTAAAATAAGCCCAAATACAAGCTAAGATATGGCTAACATAAGCTTAACAAACATGCTCAAACATGAGGCAAAAGAAGCAAGTATTTAAGACACAAGGAAAGGGGATGACCCTCTTCTTTTGGGGACCTCAAAACACCCTTCCCACCACTGAAATTCCTTTGAGTTTCAGTGGTTAGAAGGCCAAAATAAGGTGGTCCCAAAGGCTTAAAAAGAAGGCACAAAAGCAAGGCCAAACAAGGCCTAAGAGGGGGTAAACAACCCCCAACACAAAAGTGACCTTAAACAAAGATCTTAAGTATACAAAATCAGAACTTTAAGCTTAAAACAATATGCAAGTAAGGGTAAATGCTTAAGTAATAATGGGGGTTTAAGGAGTTAAAGGCTCACCCTTGAAAACCACCTTCAAAACCACAACTCCAGCAGGTTTTTCAAGCTCAAACCAAACCAACACCAAAACCAGCTCCTAAGCACCTCAGCAACCAAAGGATGGTGTTTGAGTGTGTGTTTGTGTGTTAAAGTATGACAAAACTTCACTTTTGAAACACAAAAATGAAGTAAAGGGCAAGATAGATACAATGGTGTATCTATAACTCTCAAGGCAATTTTTCTGAACTTGGAGGAGGGAGGAGGAGGTTCTCTTATATAGAGAACAAAAGTGTAAGCTTCTTGAGGAAGCTAAGGGTCCAATGCCATCCCTCCATACACGTGTATGGAGGATGGTTTCAGTGGCTTCCAGCTGTGCTAGCTGGAAGAAAATATCTCTAGGAATGAGCTGGAAAGTGGCTGACTAGTTGAAGTGGTCGGCTAGTTACTTCTACTGGTCAGCCAGAAGAAAAAGTGGTCGGCCACTGTGCAAAGGTGGTCTACACACTGAAAGCAAGGTGGTGGTGTGGTGGCCGACCAGAAAAGTGGCCCAAAGACCAAGAAAACTAGTTCTCTGACCAGAAAACTGGCTGGCGAGAAGAAAAGTAGTCTCCAAGGGAAAATACTGGTCTCCCATCCTTGTATCACCTCCTAAACAAGGAAAACAAGGTTTGTACTAAAAACAAACCAAAAATGATGCAAGACGAAAGTTTAGGAGGCAAAGCGCGTAGCTGAGAGCCTCGAGAATTAGTCTACGGACATCAAAAGTGGTCTCCCGGACCACAGTGTCTCTCTAGGCAGAGGCAACAAGGCATGGTCCAAAAACCAAGCCAAACGGAGGACGTTAAGCAGTCCCGAGACAAGGCACACGACCGAAGGCTCCGAAAATCGGAAACTAGTCTCCAAGCGCGAAAAGTGGTTTACGACCACGAAAAGGGGTCTACGACCACAGAGAGGTGGTTTGCAGACCACTCCCTCCCTTCAGGGAAGAGAAACAAGGCTTGGTCCACAAACCGAGCCAAATCACAAAGAGTTCAGGGGCCCGGAGGCAAGGCTCTCGACCAAAACTCCGGAAACCTCAGAATGAGCACAACATGCACAATCACCGAGCGCTCAATCGATGACGTCTGAGTCTTAAGGTCGGTCAAAAATGGGGTGTTTACAGCATGCTAGTTTGTGGGGTTCAATTTTTTTTTTTCAGTGAGGGCATATAACGATCAGTTGTGTGAATTAGGCCAAAGTGCTGCCATAGTTCTGATTGGAAGTTCCATTTTGTTTTTGCTAACTTGTTGTAGCACCATTGCTTAAGAAAAGTCCGATATCCCACAAAGTCTACCAGTGTAAATAAATAAAACTTGTGAGATATCCGACCATTCTTGTGATTGGGGAGTGACCACCCGTTGATTGCACGGGCTTTATTTTGAATGTTGTGGATGGCCCACACTTTGACTAGCAATTTGAGAATGGTTTTTCTAAGTTCTAAATTTAGTATTGAGTTTAAGTTTGATTCCACCAAGTTTGTAGAGTTGGGATCAGGGTTAAGTCATTCTAGTGAGTCAGAGTCTATTGATTTCGGGAGTGCTAACCTAGACATTTCTGTCATGTTTAGGTCTTCTTTGTCATTTTCTTTTGAGTCTGTTGTCATCGTTAAGTCTTAGTTTCTTTTCAATAAAAGTGTCATAGGTTTTGCCTACTTCTCTATGCCTTTAATTCATTGCATTGACCAAAAATTACAAAACTTTGATAAAAATTTACAAATTTTGATCGACTGAGAGGAAGAGAGGTGTGTTAAGCCCTTGATGAATGAGATCATTTCTCTTAATGTAGGTACTGAAAAGGATCCTGTCTTGGTCCAAATTGGTTCTACATTGTCTTCGTAACAACACGAGTAATTAGTCACTTTGTTAAAAGAATTCAAAAAATATTTTTGCGTGGTCCTATGAAGACATACCTGGAATTGATCTTGAGATTGTACAGCATAGGGTCCCTCTCGACTTGAGGTCTGACCTCCTTAGCTTTCAAACCTTAATTCAGAATGTTCAGTAATCAACCAAAGTATAAGGCTTGCATAGCCAGAATGGAGGCAACCCTTAAACTAGGGGCAATAAGGTCGGATGTGATTCAGATTGGAAGCAACCCTTGAACTAGGGGCAATAAGGTTAGGTGTGATCAAAGATTTAAAACTGGATCGTTTCCCAATGAAGAGCACCCAGAAAGTTAAAACCTAAAATTTGGGAGAAGGAGATTTATTACTAAAGGACAATCAAGTTCCTATCTGCCACACTAGGGGGCAAATTCAAACCCAATTGAATGGGTCCCTATATCATCAAAACTACCTGGTCAGGAGGAACAACCATTCTCATGGATTTAGATGGCTTAGAGATCTTACAACCAATCAACATAGACAAACTACAAGGTACTACCCTTTGTGAGGCTCGCTGGGACGAAAACCCAGAAGGACGACCCAGGTAAAGTTAGAGCAGAAAAAAAAATGAAAGAATATAAAAAAAATGAAAAAAATAAAAAAATGAAAAAAAAAATGCGAAAACATAAAAAAGCTCGCAAGGTTAAAAACTCGGAAGGGCGGCTTTGGCGAAAGTTAAAGCGCAAAAGGAATGTCAAAATACCCGAGTGAGCCTTAACTGGAACTACGTATGGCCTGATTCCTATCTTTGGGATACGTAGGCAGCTTCATCTTGAAGTTTGGCCCTAATCATTCTTCAACTCACTCGTCCCCGTCCATATTTGATTAGTGTATCTTTATTCGACTTGGTTATCCAATCTATGTTTAATTAACTTGTCCCGTTTGGTTCAATTGTCCTTCATGACGGGTTCAGTTACAAGACAAATTCAATTGAACATCTCAAGGGTTGATTCCATGTTGGTCGGGCAGTGGCCATCTGCAAAAATAGGTTTTGATGATTTTTAATGAAGCTGACTAATTTTTCTCAAAAATTATTTCATTTTTGCAAAACCAAACCATTCTTTTGGACCAAAAAAGGAAAATTTTCAATGCTCACAGCTTGACTTACATGATTTCAAAATAGAAAGCAGAACAAACATCCTAATCTAACTCTCATGTTGGTCAAAATATTTTTACAAAAAATCAAAAAAGAAAAAAAAAAGTCAAGGCAATGAACTAAGGGCATAGTCGAGTCATATATTCTGTCTTCTCATCGCTTGAGTCAACTACTCATCGTCAGAAGTTACTATTCATCCAGTGGGGTTCGATTTCAGGCATTTTGCTTCATCTTTCAGCTGGCATGACAACTCTTTGGTCAGTTCATCAATTCGTCGGCCAACTTTTTGACCGACACGACAACTCTTTGGCCAATTTATCAATTCGTTGGCCAACTTTTTGGTTAGCCCACCAATTTTGATTTCAACCCATAATGACAAACTGCAGAATCGCATAGGCTCAATGGTTGTGTTTCAGAGTCATGTTTTTTAGTTCTTTTCATACCAGTCAGTGTATATAAGTGTGTTTGGATCATTTTGCTTTGCTTTTCTTTCGTTAAGTCATTCTTTGATTTTGGTCCATATGGAATCAGTGTCCAATTCAGAGTTCAAAATTCAATAAACAAATTGTGTTCAAGCTCAAAGTGATGTGCCAGTCACACCATTGATGTGCAAAAACGAAAACTCATTTTATTAAATTTCAGGGTGAAGCCTCGATCAACATTACAAGAAAAAGAAAATAGAAGAAAATTTCCAAAAAAAATTAAAAAGAAAAAAAAACATAGGAACATGCTCTTAGATTTTGGCAGTAGTCCGGCTTCAAGATGCACGCCAACCTCCTTGCTGACAGCTTCAGCACTCGACTCTCCTATTGATCGTTTTCTTTTGACTTCATTGTAGGAAGTCCTTGAAGACCCCGCATCGATGTCTACAAAACCGCAGAAAGAAATAATCCCTCACTGACCATCAAAGGTAGTCCTATAACAAGCTACGATAGTCACTTGTCGTTTCAGTTCCTTGATTTGTTTCTTCTATCCACTAACTTCCCTTCAAAAATCTTTGTACATATGTTGAAGCAAAGAAAGTTGTGCATTCAATCGATGCACATCATTCGTCTTGCGCTCTAGTCGACGAGACAGATTGGATACCGCAGTCACGGTCTCCACATATGCATTCAACGTAAAAGAATTGGCCTCATTGTCAGACTGAGCAGTCATCAATTGCTCGACTGACATTGCAGGGAAGTGGAAAATAGGGAAAGGAGGAAGAGCACGCAATTGAGGTGAAAAATCAAAATCGGTTATCTCTATTGTGGACTCGTTGAGGTCTAAAAAGAGAGTGAGAAAACAGCAGGAAAAGCCCATGTCAGAGGAGAGTGAGGCAAAAGAAAGGGGTTGCAGAGTGGTGGTAGAGAGAGTTTACAGCCTTTTGCTCTGCCTCTCTCACTGGCCTCGGTTTAAGAAGAGAACGAGGAATAAGAAGAAGAAAAAAAGAAGGTGAAGGTGCCGAGGCAATCGTTGAAAAAATCAGGGTGGGTCTAGATCTATTGGTCAGGCACCGTGTTTGTTAAAATTACGTACCAGACACGACGCTCGAAAAAGATGAAGGAAGAGAAAGAGAGACAAAAACAAGAGAGGAGAGAGAGATATGTATATGTATACGTATACGTGTGCATGTGTGTGTATATATTATGTACGTATATGTCTGTGTACATGTAAATACTTATATATTTTGTCTGTATATGTATATGTGTGTATCCGTATATGTATATAGTTTGCCTGTGAGTATACGTATATGTATGTAATACGTATTTTACATATCATCGCATCCTACCTTTCCTCTTTTCGCGTGAAATGCTTTAGGATTTCAAGTTTACTCAGTTAAAACAGTCCCCCTCTCCGTATGAAATACGGTTAGGTACGCCTGTTAGTTACTCCACATTTTCTCCTTCAGCGTGAAATGCGTTAGGATTTCAAGTTTACCCAGTTAAAACCTTTCCCCTCTCCGTATGAGATACGGTTAGGTATGCCTGTTGGTTACACCACTTTTCTTTTTTCAAGTGAAATGTGTTAGGATTAGATGTTTACCTAGTTAAAACCTTCCTCCTCTCCATATGAGATATGGTTAAGTACGTCTATTGGTTACATTATCTTTTACCTTTCACGTAAAACGTGTTAAGATTAGATGTTTACCCGATTAAAACCTTTCCTCTCTACATATAAGATAAGGTTAGGTATGACTGTTGGTTACACCACATTTTTACCTTTCATGTGAAACGTGTTAGGATTTGATGTTTACCCAGTTAAAACATTTCCCATCTCCATATGAGATACGGTTAGGTATACTTGTTGGTTACACCACCTTTTCACATTTCATGTGAAACGTGTTAGGATTTGATGTTTGCCTCGGTAAAAACCTTCCCTCTCTTCGTATGAGATACAGTTAGGTACGTCTGTTGGTTATACCACCTTTCTTCATCTCGCGTGAAATGCATTCGGATTTCAGATTATCCGATTAAAACCTTCCTCCTCTTCATATGAGATACGGTTAGGTACGCATGTTGGTTACACCACCTTTTTACCTTTCACGTAAAACGTGTTAGGATTAGATGTTTACCCGGTTAAAACATTCCCCCTCTCCGTATGAGATATGGTTAGATATGCCTGTTGGTTACACCAACTTTTCACCTTTCACGTGAAACGTGTTAGGATTTGATGTTACCCGGTTAAAACCTTCCCCCTCTCCGTATGAGATACGATTAGGTATGCTTGTTGGTTACACCAACTTTTCACCTTTTACATGAAACGTGTTAGGATTTGATGTTTGTCCCGGTTAAAACCTTCCCTCTCTCTGTATGAGATACAGTTAGGTACGTCTATTGTTATACCACATTCCCTCATCTCGCATGAAACGCGTTCAGATTTTAGATTACTCAGTTAAAGTCTTTCCCCTTTGCGTATGAGATACGGTTAGGTATGTCTATTGGTTACACCACTATACCTTTTCCCATGTAAAGCGCATTTGGATTTCGAGTTCATTATTTTTTCTTCTCGGGTGAAACGCGTTTAGATCTCAAGTTCACTATTTCTCCTCTCACTTGAGATATGTTTGGATTTTGAGTTCACCTTTCTTCTATCAACTAAGTTATGGCACATTTAATGCAATGATATGGAACATTTGTATGCGATGCACTCTCTTTATTATTTGTGTTGTGGCACATTTATATGCGTTACACCCTCTGTTATGCTTTATATTGTTTGCATGAGTCTTGTCTCATATGTTACTATCTTTATCATCACTCCATGACATTGCATCCCATTACATAATCATGAATGCTCAAAAGAATCGGCTACATGAAGCATGTAAGTCCAACATTCAAGTGGCATTTCGAGCATATCATTTGTATTCTACCCCTGAACTATGCTGGTTGATTCCTTGCAAAGAGAAGGCAGCCTTCGAGTTCAACCAATTACATTTGAATCTTGTTTGTTTGCCCAAGTCTTACAGCCTTGTTAAAAGGGTCGTCTTTGGGCTTTGACATTCACTTATGTCATAAAATGACTTCGAGCTCTGTCAAAAAGAGGCAACTGTAAACACCCAATTTTGAACGATCCTAAGACTTGGGCACTTTCATTTGATTACCCTATGATGACAACACAAGAAAGTATTTCTCACAAAATCCTTAACAAGAAAAATGGAATTTGGTTTTCTCTCAAAAACCTTACGCCCTATTTTGGCCAAACTATTTTAGACCTTAAAACCCTCTTTTCAAAATATTTTTTCAAATGTTTCTACGATGTTCCGAGGCTCTCATTTCGACTAAAATGTTGCACTTTTCAATAAACCGAGTAAGGACAAAGTAGAAATAAATGGAAGGGAGGTGAACTCTTTGAAAAATATTTTAAACATTTTCATTATAGGTTTGGAGTTGAAAGAAATAGGAGGGGATGGAAGAAAAACTGGTTTAGGAAAAGGATGAGCATCAAATCGCTAATAAAGAAATGAACAATCTTCACTAAATTAGGAATATCTCTTTGTACACTTGAAATTTAGAAGTGAGGTCACTAGCATTGGAAATTAGACTTTTGGAGCTTCAATTTAGACTCAAGAATCACCTAAAACCGAGTCCGGATAAGGGAGATATGTCTGTTTGAAGTCGGGATTAAGAGCAAATTTTGTTGACCTGGCCTGAGACAACAGCAGACTCGTTTCTTTTGGTTTTGGTTCGGTTAGGACACCTCATTGACCCATTTTATGATCCATTCAAGTGCACCCACTCATTCTTCATTATCTCCACTCACCCTTCATTATCAAAAGAGGTTTTGGCCTTGTCATAATGGACGAATCAAAGGCAACAAAGTCTTGAGCATCATTATCATCCTTGTCATCCCCATCACCTTTGTCTTCCATCTTGTCCCTCATTGCTTGACTGATTTATTCCTTCATGGCTTATACATTCAGATTGTATATGAGAGAGGTAGAGGATGGAATGAGAAAAAGATGGAGATCATTCAAGAGAGCTAGAGAGAAAAAATAACAAAAGAGGAAAAATTGCCTAAATTGCAACCTTGAGCCAAAACACTTCCAAACTTTCATAGCTACTGAAATTCTTCATTTCCATACGCCAAAACCACTCCAAAAATTCTAATATAGCCAAAGATCAATTTCCTTGATCATAAGAAAGAGTGTTTAGTGATTGAAAGTGAGAAAAACTAGAGAGTTAGCCACTTTCCATATCATAAACTTCATAAACTCCATAATTTTGAATTGAGGATTTGAGAACACACTTCCTACACTTGTGGGTGATCAAGAGGGAGTTTGTGAACTAAAGAGTTCATCATTTCCTTGGAAGGTGAATTTCACAAACTTTTCATTTTCTTGCATTTCTTACTTATTTTGCTCTTTTGCTTTGATTTCTTGTTATATTATATATTGTTGTAATCTAATTGAAAGTGGTGAGTTGAGACTCCCATATATATTTTTTTTGGTTTTGGTTTTGTTGTGGAAATCTAAGAAAACAAAGTTTGGCCAAGCCTATCGGGCGACCCAGCCCGTTAGTTAGCCGAGTAGCCACCTAAAAGTACACCATTGCACCCGTGACCTTTATGACTGTGCCCGCGATCTCTAGGCAAAATCGACCAACCTTCCGACATTGAGAAGATTAATCTCCAATGGTCTTTAAGGCGCTTGAAGCTTTTATTTTCCTATGTTTATTTTATTTTGAGTGTTTGTGAGGATTTTTTTTATATTGTGTTGTAATATTTATTCATCTCCCTTGGAGTTGTAATATTTAAAGTGTTGTAATAATTTACCATCCCCACTTCTTATCTATCACATTCTTTTATTGATTTCCCTAACTGTACATATGTATATATCTTACATACCATGTATATCCATGCTTTTACATACATGATTCATGCCTAGATCTGGCTAAATTTGCATCTTTGTGCTTTAATTGATAATTACATGATTTTGTGTGTTATTCCATGTTTTGCAATGTTTCTCATTTGATGTTTTAGAAGCCGGATCTTTGAAAGCATTCTTATGTATGTATTGCATTAGGATTTTGTATATAGGATCACACATATTTTACTAACTTTGTTTTGTATTTGTTCGCAGGACGTCGGTAAATATGTAAGTTGTTATGCTTTGGCATCCTGCTTGTACATAAATTTCTTATTATGTTTAGCATCCTACCATGTGACTATTTTCTTATGTAATATATCTCCATGAATGTCGGTGGATGGAGGTTGTGTCGCTTAATTTGGAATGATATTGATTTTCATGTTTGTAAACTCAATTTCTTTGAGTTGTGCATCTTCAAAACTCTTTCAAAAAAATACATGAACTCAAATTGTTCCAAAATGAATGACATAGTCTATACTTGTATGCTTCACATAGTAAATTTTTAGGAGTTATTAAATAAATCGAAATATGAACATATAAAGCAAATAAAACTCATATCATAGTTTCGTAGAGGCCGATGTTTGATTGGGTAAGCGGGGTTGCTTATTATTAACCTTCCCTCTCCTACTTAAGGTTCCGAGCTAAGCATCTTTGGTTACGACGAACAGTAGCCTTGGCATAAGCTATAGATTTCCTACTTTCTCAAACTATTTGGTGGTGACTTTGAAATATGATAACGTAGTCCATTTTTGACAAAATTGCAATAAAATGAATTTTCAATAAAAGTTTCTAAATTTTGACTCTTATCTATGTTTCACATTACATCCGTGAGACTAGATCGCAGAGATCTCGGGAGTTTGAACTGTTTAATGCACGCAGGTACCCCCCGGGCATGTTACATTATAGTTAAATCATTTAATAAAATAATATAACTATACATCCTGAAGATCTATACTTAAGTTCCTAAGAACCAAACTAGAGTTCCTAAAGAACTCAATTCTCTCTATATCTTGTGTTAAATTTGTTACTTTATTTTCTGTATAGTTTATTATTTTATGTACTTTATATTTTCATCATTTGTATATAACGTTATCAGCACGAAACTCTAACCTAACTATAATTGTTATATAGCAACTCTTACTTTTTCTCAACCATAACTGTTAGGCATCTATAAATATGCCAAAAAGATTTACACATGATACGTACTACTTATCTATCTTCCAGGGTTTCGTGATGTTCATGCCCATTATCTCAATTAACGTATTAGTAGGGTAGTCGCTAAAACCATGAAGGAGAAACACATGGTAGACTGTCATAAGGACATCACAGACTGGTCAAGGATGAAATAACTAGAATTGTGGAAACATGGCAAGGTGGAGAAAGAAGTGCAACGATATGATATGTACCACTTATATATCTTCCAAGACTTCCTGATGTTCAAACTCATTATCTCAATTAACATGTTAGTGGGGTAGTCCCTTAAAAAGTATGAAAGAGAGACACGTGGAAGGCCGCCATAAGGACATCACCGACTAGTCAAGGACGAAATAACTGGAATTGTGGAAACGTGGCAAGGTGGAGAAAGAAGTGCGAAGATTGGATGAGATTATGGCACCAATTATCCATGGAGAAAAAGAATGGGCAACATTAAAGGAAATATCATAAGACATGTAGAAGGATGTTATAGACCGCTAGCAAAGAAATTAGGACCGAATGATTGCCAGTAGCAATAGTTGTAAATACCCAAAAAGGAATGGGGAAGGGCATGGCAAAGGGTTCAACACCAATCAAAAAAAATTCAATATTCAAATCGGCTCATCGCCTTGATCTTTTAATTTGGCCTAGTGCTTTTGTCATGTACATTTCCTAGTTCTATTAACTTAAAATTTTTAGCTTCTTAACTTAGCTAATCCAATTCTGTAATTACTTTCGTTTATCAATGGAATAGTAGATTTTATCTTCTATTCATACGAGTTCTACACTCTTCCAAACATAAGAAATAGTTAAGTCCTCTTCATTAAGGCAAAGAAAAAGCCTCGGTGGTGTTCTCTTTCATTTACAATCCGATCTTGGCATGCCGCATTTACATCTTATTTTACATGTCATCATTAGTGCAATTGTTTTCTTTTCAAGACAAACACCATATTATGTAGAATATTTGGTAATTCATAGTATTGTACAGATTATTTGGTAATTCATTTGGGGTTTTTAGTATTGCTCTTATTATTATTACAATAAGGGAAATATTAAAAATAACCTCTAAGAATTATTTTTTTTTTTTTTTGGCCAAGATTATAGAATGTTAGTTTGTTAGTAAAGTTAGATTACAACTAAAGGGTCACCGCTGCTCCATCAGCTTGAACCCCCTAACCTTCCCTTTACTACACCCTAAGGTGTGGCTATAAAGACCACTTGGGCCAAACCTAAGGTCTTCTCTAAGAATGTTGTTAGTATTGAAAAAATATATAAATCTACATCGAAATATGTAAAAATATTTTAGGATATGTAAAAAGTGTATTAAAATTATAAATCTTTTGTCATTTAGTATTGACAGTCCTTATGGCTATAAATAGCAAGATTCTTACAATAATAACAATGAATGGTGATTAAATTTAAATTTGGATGTCAAATTTTAAATACTATATCATGTGCTACTAATGTATTCAATGATTGCTTTTAATAGCTAAATTTTGATATGTTATAGTATCAAAATGTCATAATTGGATAATGTTATACCAATGGTGTAAAAAGTAATGCTACAAATAAGAGAAATTCTATTTCCACACTCTACATTGTCTCTGTACACAATCTTTCTCACTCCACACACTTAATAATTTGATTCTTAAGTATTTATCTCAATCCATACACTCCACATTCCAAATATACCCATTTAATAAAAAATATGTTTGCTCAATACACCCCCATCAATTTTCAAAAATTCCTAAAATATCCCCATCTTCCTCAACCCAAACTATCCCAACTCTAACCTTACCTCTAGCATCTCCCCACCGCTGGCGTCGCCGCTGCGAACACCATTTCATCGCTGCCTCTCTCCAGTGAACAAATATTTGCATGGTGTCTAGCAGTAAATGTTGTCAATTTGGTATTAGCAATCACCTGGTTTTTGCACCATCTTCATGATGTATGGGAATAGCTCCATCATCAGGTTCATCGTTGTCATGCACAACTTTTGTCTGGTCTCTTATTCCAATGTTAAGAAGCCATTCTTTTACCTTTATGTAATGATTCAACAAAAAATCAAAACAGAAGTTCAGAAATTCACATAAAAATAACGAGAATCCCATAACATATAAGATGCTAAATTTGAATCCAAGTACGTTACAAAACTCTAACTAAGAAGTCCATAGTGAACAATTCCATACATATCCCAAAAAATGAGAGAGAGAGAGAGAGTAAATTGATACCCACCTAAAGACAAAAACACCAGTCCCAAGGCAAAAAAACAGAGCAAGAGCAGCTCCTAACAATTTTATCAGGTCTAACCGAGAAGAGCTTCAGCTGTAGAGGCTTGAAGTTGGGCGGCAGCGAAAACCCTAAATCGGGTGCTTCTTTGGTGCTCACTGAAGCAGAATTCGGAGGCATTTCGGAGAATTCTGCAAATGACCTGATTGAAACTCTAGTCTTGGGTATTCTTCAAGTCAGAAATTGCCAGAAAATCAGAGATGGAGCGAAGTTCAGAACTCCGGCCATAGGGTTCCGACAAGAGGGGGTTGAATTGAAGAAAGTCAAGAACGAAGAGGAAGAAGAATGTGGCGGAGGGCGGCGACGGAGGCTGTGGCTGTGCCGATGGTGATGGTGGTGGCTAGTGCGGTGTGTGAACTGAGAGTGAGTTTTTGGGTTTTGTCTAAAAGGGAATTTAGCTGAGGGATAGAGTAGGAATTAAAAATATATATATTAAATGGTATACATTAAGAGAGTTTGTGGTCTGTAAATAGAATTTCCCTACAAATAAGAAATTCATACATAATGATGTTACTCATTGCGGACCTTCAATTGAAAACAAAATACCGTTGAAAATGAATTTATTTATGAAAATGGTATTGCCACATCAATTTTGTGAAGTTTTTTGTATAAATTTTATATATGAATAGAATTTTCCTAATGCAAATGTTGTTTTTTATTTTATTTTTTTTCATCACAAAAGTTAAATATAAATATTATTTGTGTACCTCATCATGAAAAAGATAAAGAGTATAGCTCTTACAAAATTTGACTTGCTTTAATTTGGGATAAAAGATAACACACTCTTAATGATGAATTTGAAAGAGTAATTGCCCAAATTAATTTTTGGCATTGAAAATAGCACAATATTGAAATTGTTCTTATACAAATAGATTCCTGATATGGGGTCTATAATTTTAATACCAACCATAATTAGAAAAGTAATATTATGGAGATTTTATGCGAGTATTACTTCATATGATATTTTATATGACAATAACTATATTATATTGTGGGATATATTTTCTGAGTACCAACACGTGGCCAAGGTGACACCGACGTGTCAGCCGAGGTGCCACGTGTCCTGGTTGTTATGCCGAGGTCATCTCGGATAGGCCGAGGTTACCTCCGAAGATATCGGAATCCGAGATAAGTGGATGAGGGGCAAGAGTCTTAGAATGAGAGAAGACTTCAGTTTGGGTAAAGATAGGACTCGTAGAGAGTTTATCCTAATTCAACTGGGAGTCCAAGATTAGCAGTAATCCTAAGTCCATTAAAGCTAGGCTTCTATTGGGACTAGGATTATGTTGGCTATAAAAGGGAGGCACCCCCATGAGTCTAAGGTATGCTTTTGATATTCTGTCTAGTGAGTTAAGCACTATTGGTTATCTTTGAGAGATATTGAGTACTGACTTGATCGTCGGAGTGCCCCCGGTGGACGAACCACCGCCGAAATCTTCTCTTTCTATTGCAGGTAAGCCAGGTGCCATCTATTCTGCCGGTGCTCTCCAGCTGATTACTAAGCGGGCAATGTGGTCAGAAAATCACTCACATAATTTGGCGCCGTCTGTGGGAAAGAAAGAAGAATAGATGGCCAATGAAAGAAAGAAGAATAGATGGTCAATGAAAGAAAGAAGAATAGATGGCCAATGATGGACAGAAGGATCAGATTGAAGACAACGCTCCTGTTGGGAGTGGAAGACCTATCAACCTCGACGTTGAAGGGGACGACCGCAACACAGAAACTCATGACCAGAGTCACAGAGTGAAAGACGCCGTCCAGAAAGATGACGCACCAAAGACAACAGATCGAAGCGGATACTACAACGAAGATGACCTCCAGGTATAGAAGAATAGATACCTGTGGAGGAACGAAGACCCTTCCAGAAGGGATGCAAAGACAGGGGCATGAGTGCTCCCAAGGAGATAACATTCAAGTATAGAAGAACTCATCCTAAGTGAACAGATCTCGGATTCCAGATCCTGGATCTCGGATCCTAGAAGACATGATCTCGGCCTAGATGAATAGGTCCGAGAAGAGAAGAGCTCAACCTGAGTGAGCAGATCCAAGATTCTAGTAGACAAGATCTCGGCACTTAAGTCCGAGAAGAGAAGAGCTCAGTGAGCAGATCTCAGATCCTAGAAGATAAAAAAAGAAAACACATAAGGTTGGACTGCAGTTAGCTAGGTTGAAGACCTTTTATAAGATTCGCAAAGGAGTATATGGAAGCCATGCAGGGGGCAGAGAGAAGAAGAATATGTTTACCACTTGTTGAAATTTGTAGCAATTTACTAGTTGGTTAAATCGATATGATGTTTACCACTTGTTGAAATTTGTAGAAATTTACAAGTTGATTAAACCGATATGATGTTTACCACTTGTTGAAATTTGTAGCAATTTACAAGTTGAAGTTAAACCGAGATGATGTTTAACACTTGTTGAAATTCTGTGTGAATTTACAAGTTGAAGTTAAACCGAGATGATGTTTAACACTTGTTGAAATTCTGTGTGAATTTATAAGTTAAAGTTAAACCGAGATGATGTTTAGCACTTGTTGAAATTCTGTGTGTATTTACAAGTTGAAGTTAAACCGATGTGATATTTAACACTTGTTGAAATTCTGTGTGAATTTACAAGTTGAAGTTAAACCGTGGTCGTATCGGAAGAAGATTGGTTTAAACACTTGTTGAAATTCTGTGTGAATTTACAAGTTATAGTTAAACCGAGGTCGTATCGAAAGGAAGATGGTTTAACACTTGTTGAAATTTTGAGAAAAATTTACAAGCTGAAGTTAAGCCGAGGTTATGATAAAGGATGATGGTTAAAACACTTATTGAAATTTTTTAGAAAAATTTACAAGTTAAAGTCAAGCTCAAGCAATATCTGCGTACTTGCCGAGACTACCAGGTTGTCAAAACTTAAAATATGGAAAACTGAAGTCTTGATAGAAGACATTGAGAAAGTGACAAGTCCTAAGCAACACTTGTGAAAATATTTGTTACAATATTTTCAAGTGTTAGGACAAGGCCGAGATGAGCAAGATTAGAAGTTGTGACAGAGGTATTTTACCCGAAGAGATTGCACAGTCAAGGTGTACTTTGAAGACATGCAAATTATTCTAAGTGTAGAATCATACAAGAGCAGAAAAAAGAAGATATTCATTCAAAAAAGAAATTAGAGAAACACATTTAAAGAAGAAAGAAGGCACTTCGGCCTGAATATTGAAAAATAAATTATTCAGACTACAAAAATGGCACGCTGGCCGGATTAAAAGCATACAAAGAAGGACAAAGTACAAGGTACTAGGAGTAAAAGAAGGAAACAAAACTACTCGGCGTCAATGGCAGGATATAGAAGACAGTTGGGAAGACTTCTCAGCAGCTTTCTCGGCCTCGAGCTCAGCATCGATCTCCCGAAGAGTTTGATGAAAGCTCTTCTCAGCAATTGGCACCTCAGAGTTTGAAGGCGAGGATTGAAAGCAAGAATCTGGAAAAAGACATAGAAAACAGAAACAAGAATGTAATTTGTATTCAAGAAGATGATTTGGAAACAAACGGGTAAAATAACAATGGTGATTAACAATGAAGTAGAGCTTCTTGGAAAGCAACAAGAAATAAAACTAGGAGGAACAGTGGCTTACCAGAAAGAGGGAAACCGGAATGAGTATTGCCGAAGTCTAACGACGGGTGCAAAAATGACAGAATGACGTAAGCTTCACCGGAGGAGAGGAACGAAAACAGTTGTAGAGCTTGAAAGCTTGGAACAATGACGGATTTAAACAAAAGAGCTAGAAAGAGAAAAAGCCAGAGGATTGAATGAAAAAAGAGAAAAATCAGAGTCAAGAAGACGACAAAGTTCAAGAATAAAGCCAAGTGCACAAGCACTAAGTAAGTATGTGAAGAACAAGAAAGTAATGACCCAGACACGATGCTAGCAACAGAAAGCAGATATGGCAAGAATAGTGCCAGGCGTTCAAACAATTCAAAACTAGAAAACAGACGAAGATAGAAGACAACAGAGGGCAAGTAAACGGATTCAGAAGAGTTACGAAAGATTGAGCTTAATAAAAGAGTTTATGAACCTACCAAGAGAAATGAACGCCGATATGAAGATCGTCGGAGTCAAATAGATGACTGGAAGTCGGGAACCCATCGAAGAATGTGAGTGGAGCAGTTGCAAAGCTCTTGGAGCTTACGAATTAATGGAATAAGAACCTCGGCTAGGAGGTGTGATCTCGAGCAGCTTGGAAAGCATGAAGCTTGATACTTGATAGAAGTGGACAGTAAAGTCCAGGGAACTTTGAGGTCGGCGAGTTTGATCTCGGACAGAGGGGCACAGATGAACGAACAGTGTAGGTTCCATCACCTCAGAATGCCGAGGTAATAGAACCTAGGGGGCAGTTGTGGGGATATATTTTCTGAGTACCAACACGTGGCCAAGGTGACGCCGACGTGTCAGCCGAGGTGCCACGTGTCCTGGTTGTTATGCCGAGGTCATCTCGGATAGGCCGAGGTTACCTCCGAAGATATCGGAATCCGAGATAAGCGGATGAGGGGCAAGAGTCCTAGAATGAGAGAAGACTTCAGTTTGGGTAAAGATAGGACTCTTAGAGAGTTTATCCTAATTCAACTAGGAGTCCAAGATTAGCAGTAATCCTAAGTCCATTAGAGCTAGGCTTCTATTGGGACTAGGATTATGTTGGCTATAAAAGGGAGGCACCCCCATGGGTCTAAGGTATGCTTTTGATATTCTATCTAATGAGTTAAGCACTATTGGTTATCTTTGAAAGATATTGAGTACTGACTTGATCGTCGGAGTGCCCCCGGGTGAACGAGCCACCGCCGGAAACTCTTCTTTCTATTGCAAGTCGTTCGGGCTTAATCTATTCTGCCGGTGCTCTTCAGCTGGGTACTTGTTTGGTAGTGTAGTCAGAAAATCACCCACACATATATGATGAATCCTATACAATGTGAATCTTAATCTTAATGTTAGTCCTTTTGAAATAAAAGGTAAGATCTGTCAAAAGATTTTGGTTACTATTGTAGAAAAACCATAATTTATGATACTTTAAATATGATATTTTTTGAAAAATTCCTCTTGTTTTTCTTTCTAGAATTTCCTATTAGGAGAGACAGAGACAAAGTGGTTCCCCACCTCTCTGATCTCCCTCTCCCTCTCCCTCCCCCATTCCTCCTTCAAATCTAGTCCTTAACTCAAATATGATGTTCGTCACACTAGTCCGGCTTACTTTCTTCACCCTCGAGCCCAAAATTTTAAGATTTGATTTCAGATCTTCTCACAATTCGAATGCCAATGCTAAATAACGCGTTTGTTTCATACTAAGTGACCACATCAACTTAAATGTTCTATCTTGACCAACAGAGGTGGGGTCTTTAGCTTTCAAGTTGAAGGTTAAGAAGAAGTGGAGTTTTAAATGAGTTTGGTAGCAACTTGGATCTGGTGCTTTTTTCTTGTTTGGTTTTCTTAATTTTTAGTTTAGTGATGTAATAATTCTTCCTATGTAAAGGTTTGTTCATTCTCTTAGGGGGGCCGTTTCTCCTATTCTATGGTGGTTTAATTCTTCATTGTATATGGAGATTGTTATCTCTTTTTAAGATCATGTGATATCGTTATGCCAGATTAATCCAATCTTTTATCAGTTTTGGAATGAAAATTTTCTTCTCGATCTAAAAAAAATGATATTTTTTGAATGAGTAATGTTAGAGTTACAAAAGGCCATTAGGAACTGCAAAACACATTAGGTTAATAATTTTGTATCCCTCAGCTATTTAACAAAAGTTGTAACATTCGGAAATAATTAACATTAACCCAACTCAAAAAAATGCTACAATTGATCAACAATCTCATAATTTCTATTCATTATATCTTTGATCATTACAAAAGATGACATATGCAATATATATTCACAAATCCTATATTCTGAATCTATAGCATACGACATAGGTACAAAAGCAAAAACAAAAATAAAACCAAGTAATGAAATGCCTTAATGGCTACAACTTTTCAAGACAATACTTGGTTATAACAAAATGAGTTTAAACTCAATACAAGTAAAGCCATAGGCTTAGATAAAGTTGATTACATCAAGAATAAAAAATGAAGCCTTAAGCTCCAAGCCCTCCCAAGCTACGTAAGGGTGGAGGCATATCATCAGCAACTGAAAGTTGTTTTCCAGATAAGGTGAGCCACAACCTAGTAGAAATACTCTAACACAATATATGAATCTTAACAAAATTATAAAGTTAATGCACATGCATGCCATTTGTCAAACATTCCTCATTTTTCATCTCAAAATAATGCAATGCCAGATTGTATATCAATTCATGAAAATAATCCTTTTATATAGAAAATAGGGCAGTGGATATAAAACACTAGGAATCTCTAGGTACATATTTGCCAGTAAACTATACAAGCACTACCAAAGCCATTTTACAGGTACTAATCGAAAGGATCAGCACCTAATCAAGCGAGTTTCTAGACTTTCACCAAAGATATATAAACAACATCATAACCACAACCACACCCCCTAATCAGATTCACTAAGGTATTCACCCATTTTTCTCAAAACTAATACATTTACAATATTTAATATGAAATGATGCATCAATGCACAATGTATGAGAAATTAGTTTCAATTTAACCTAATCCTCATGCAACGTTTACAACAATCATGACTATCCTTTACCGATAGTCCAAAATAGATATTTCTATTCAATAGATAATTTCCAATCAAAAGATACAATTTTATCAATTACAATCGGAGTGATACTACATATCCAACCCCACCATCACCATCAACATAAATATTGTTCCAATTTCACAATACCCAACATCATTTTTCATTTTCCCTTCACAATTCCAAACATCCAAACTTAGGCAAAATCTCTTTTTCTCACAAATTCAATTTAAAAAAAAAAAAAGAGTATCCATCAATTTAACATATTTCAACCATGAACACATCTCCACAACCATTTTCAAGAACACATTTGGAAAAACCCTCTTTTGATTTCAAAACCAAACCCTAGGTTATCCCAAAAATTCCCAAATCAATAACCCCTTTTCAAGAGCAAATAACTAAATTAAAAATCATATAAAAGAGTCAAAGAAATCCCTACCTCAAAGTAGAAAACACGAAGAAACAATGGGTAGACCTTGACAGAGTCGAAAACACTAACTTCTTCGATTAAAACGAAACCCTCGACGTGCTCAATGTTTTACTCCAAAGGATTAGGGTGAGGAAACCCATGAATTAAGAGTATTTGGAGCTAGAGTTCAAAAACTAGAGAGAGAGAGTGCAGATCTAGGGTTTTGAAGTGTTTAGAGAGAGAGAGATGAAAAAGTGACTGAAAGTGGCTTCCTCTCAGACTGATATACGCATAAACCGTTCGAGCGCAAAAATTGTCGCTCGAGCGAAAAACACAAAAAGGTGACACCACTCGAGCGACCAAAACCACCGCTCGAGCGTACAATGACCCCCTCAGTAGTTTTGCAAACTACAAAAGATCGCTCGAGCGTAAGAAATGTCGCTCGAGCGCAGATATCACACTCTCAGTAGTTTTACAAACAGTAAAAGACCGCTCGAGCGCAGGAATGGTCACTCAAGTGAACAAGCAAAATTCTAGGCAACAATTCTTTGAAAAACTGACTTCCAAACCTATTTCAAACACAACCCAAACTCTCAATAGCCAAACTCAACGAGCAACAAGATGGAAATACAATGAGCAACAGTTAAGTACATGGGTTCTCAGATCCAAAAAGCAACAAATGGGTCAAGTTTAAAACAGAATTGTTATATACAAGAAATTACACTTTCCGTGACAAACATTTTGGTCGCGAAAGGTACCATATGAGGTCGTGAAAATATTTTTGCGACCAAAATTTGTTGGTCGCGAGTTGGTCACTGAAGCCTCGTCACAGATAGTTTTCCGCGACCAAAGTTGTAGTTGGTCGCGGAAAGTCATATTTTTTTTATAAAAAAAATTAAATTTTGAAAAATCCCCCTATTAAATTATTAATATATATATATATATATTTTCCTCATGTGATCAAATTACAATCAATTCATAGTTAATATAAAGTACAACATCTAGTTTTAATAACCATGAATCAATTTCATTTCCAACTATCAATCCATCAAGGAGACATACAAATACCAAATTTGTGATTTAGGTTCTATCTGCAAAATTTGTAAAGAACTAGCATAAAACTTAAACAAGAAACTATAGCCCATCTAAAATTTAAACAAGAAACCCAAAGAAAATAACCAAATTCAAGAATATATTATACCATAAAGCCTTCAATGCCTAAACAAAAAAATAGAATGTAATTACACTAGTCCATTTACAATTACTAACTTACTGCTGAAGAGAAAAGAGAGCATGTTGAACTTCGTCCTTAGATGGAACTAACCCAAAAACAAAACCATCATAAAAAGCACATACCCCATTTTCATTTTCAATTCCATCAACATACTCCCACTCAAATTGGGATTAAATTTCCACGCACACAACATATACTATATGTGTAGAGAGAAGAAGAAAAACAAGCAAATACTATTTTTTTGTTGTTCACAAATCTTTCAAAATCATCTAGTATAATACAAGAATTACCTTGGTTTGCAAAATCCCCAAATCAATGTGTGATGGGGGGACTTTGATCTCAAATCGCAAATGCCCCAAATCAACCTTCACTTTGTTCGTCCATTCCCCGTCTCACAGAGAGAGAGAGAGAGAGAGAGAGAGAGAGAGCAACGAAGCCCTACAGAGAGAGCCACTACAACAGTAGTACTGCTTTGTTGGGGTTGTGTTTGAACAACATTATATTTTCATCTCCCGCTTTATTTTTTATTTATCCCACCATAACTTTCCATGACCAACTTATTTTTTGGTCGTAAAAAGGTGATCTTCCACAACCAAATTTGTAGTTGGTCATCAAAAGCATATCACTTTCTGCGACCAATTTTTAGTTGGTCACCAATAGTTATGTCATTAGTGACCAACTTATTTTTTGGTGGCCAAAATACAACCTTCTGCGACCAAGTTTGTAGTTAGTCACCAAAAAGATACTTTCCGCGACTAACTCATATTGGTCGCCGAAAGGTAACATTTAGCAACCAAATTTTATGTTGGTCTCAGCACTACAACAAAAAAGGTCTACGGTGACAAAAACACATGAAGAAAAAATATTTCGTCTCCAAATATACATGTTTTCGTGATGAAAATAAGATTTCGTCTCCAATTGTACTATTTTTAGAGACGAAAACAAAATTTCGCCACCAAATGCTTAAAATAAATAAAATAATAGGTGACGAAATTTTTTTTTATCTCTAAATTTTATTTTTCGTCACAAAACAAATTCTCGCCCTTGAAAATTTTGGTGAAAAATTTGGGCGCCATATTAGAGACGAAAAGTTTCGTCACCATTGTAAAAATTTTCAGAGACAAACATAATTTCGTCACCTACAATTTAAGAGGACAAAACGACACTGTTTTGTCTTCCCAACTCACTCTATCCAAATCACTCTTCTCTCTCACGCTCTTTCTCTCACTCTCTCACCTAGTCTCGTCTCTCTCTCTGGTTTGCGCTTGTGAAACTCTCTCAACCATCTCTTCCTTGCCCTCTCACATGCACACGAGCATTGTCGGAAACCCTCTCTCTTCGTTCGAATCGAATCGCACCTCTAGAAGCCCTCTCCCTTCGTTCGAATCGCACCACCGGAAGCCCTTTTCTCCATTCATTTTGCTTCATTAATGTGGCACCACCGGAAGCCCTCTTCTCCGTCCATTTTGCACCAGGTATCTTCTTTTCTATATATGTATATATATATATGTACACTCTTCGTGAATAAAGATTTGTATACGATTTCCCTCAATTTTTTTTCTATTTCCAATTGGGTAAATTGTTGAATGCGATTTGTTCCTACTCTATTTTGAGGTTGTGGTATGCTGGTCTGCTCTGATTTAAGGTTGTGGTTTGATTGATTAGTTGCTGTGAGGTTTGGTGGTTATCTCTGTTGTTACTGGTGTTGCTTTGTTTTACTCAATGTTTTCAAAACCGGACCGGTGAGCGAACCGGAAAAGGGACCGGGTGGACGGGTCACCGGTTCAACCGTCGGGTCAAAGCGGTCGAACCGTGACGTCATAATTAATATTATATAATTAAAAAATATAATTATAAATTATAAATAAATAAAAATATATATAAATAATCAAATAAAAATAAAAATTGTTGCATAATATTTATTAATAATATTTAATAAAGTCATAATTGATAAAAAAAAAAAGTCACTTATTTCAAAGAAATTAAATTTTTTAAACATTCCCTCCAAATAAATTGATTGAATGCTAGATTTAATTTTGGAGGGAAATAAAATTTTCAACTCTCCCTCCAATCAATATGTTTCAAATAATTTGATTGAATCCCACATAGAATTTTGTAGGTTCTCTTTAAAAATCTTTTCCTATAAATAGGAATAGACTTTCATAATCTTCTCAAGCTTTCAATGAGACTCTTTCTTACGAGAGGAGACTCTTGAAATAAGAATTTTTAGTCAAAATTTTGAAATATATTTATATATATATATATATATATATATAAGAAAGAAAGAAAGAAAAGAAAGAAAGAAAATAAAAAAAAAGTAAAACCCAGAAAAAAAAAAAAAAAAAAAAATAGACCGGTTCTGGCCGGTTCGACCACTGGGTCACCGGTTTTACCGGTCCGACCACTGGGTCACCGGGTTTTCCCGGTTTTTGCCCCAATCCGGGTTTAGGGGGTTGACCGGACCGGAACAAGGCCCGGTTCAACCGGTCCGACCGGCCGGTCCGGTCCGGGTTTGAAAACAATGGTTTTACTGTTGTGAGGCTGAATGATTGTTAATAAGATGGATAACCAAATACCTCTTTATGGTGGTTCAAATTATGTACATGTTTATTGACATCTAGTATTTGAGAAATTTAAATCATATGTTCTTTTCTATAACTTTGATGAACTTGCACAACTAACTAGTTATCTTGATTATTGTCCTCTCATCGATGGTTATGGTGGTTGAGTTCGCATGCTCATCGAGCTCTCTTGGACCATTGATTACTCGTGAAGGTATTCACTACACCCGTATATTTGCTTTTTATCTAGGATTTTTTTAAATTTTTTTTTATCCATTTCTTAGTTTCTCTAGACTCCATTTGGTCTTCGACTTTGAGGGCACCTTTCCGTCCTTTATATTCACTCATAGCATCTGTTCAGAAGGTGGCATTGGCACTCTACCCTTCTCGTTTTATTTCTGATGTTGGTTTGCGACCACCCCTAGTCCCTCCAAAAGCACCCACACTTGCTCGTTGGATCTGTCTCAGCTACAGGTGTGTTTTCAAATCATTTATTTTTCAACTTAGAAATGGTTCTTACTTGAGTGCAACATGTTGGAGTCCATGTCATAATTATAATTCACATTTGAATACATTTTCCTATAAGTGTGAGGTGAGAAACATCGCTTACAATTGACATTCTACATGTTGGCCAGAATAGTGACATTTGCCACAAGGAAACTGATATTCAGTCCTTTATAAAATCATGCATGGAAGCTATTTTATGGTGATGAGAATTTTAGTTTGACTTTCGTAATTAACTTGAGTCATGCTAGATTCGATAAGGAAATATTAGATCAAATCTATTTTTGGGTTATGAAGTTCCTTTCTTTGGAGTTTATTGATTATTTTTGGGTACTTTTATGTTGAATATATACATGTATACGTGAAGAGGCTGGTTTGGTTTTTATGTGGAAGCAATGATAATTTTCTTCAGAAAAATATTCCAGTATGTTTTAATTTGAATTGGTAATCTGTGGGTAAGAAAATATGTTGTTAAGGTAACATTAAAATAATATAGGACTGTTTAGACCATCCTTATCAAATCTCCATAGTTTTTCTCAGAAGCTTAGACAACACTGCCTTAGTACAATTGACCACCTCTGATGTAACTTATTATTTGTGAGTGAACTGGACTTACTAGCAACATATCTTCTGATACTTAAGTTATAGAAGCACTTCGGACATTCGATGTACATGACAGGGGTTAGTGTACATGATAGTTAAGGACACCAGTTAACAAATTTCTTACATTCTAGGTTCATTAATTGCTTCTTTTACAGGTGTTTTTTAGGTCTGTTAATGAAGGACGTGAATCGATTCTCAAGACACTTTAGCATCACTCAGTTGCTGTGATGTGTTGCTCTTTGAAGGTATTATTTTGATTGTTTAACTTCTCATTTTTATAACAAATTTATGTTCTCTGTATTTGCATAAGTCTAAATGTTCTTCATTTATGATTTTTTAGAAATAATTCTTGCTGTGTAACATTTATTTATCTGTCAACCAGTTAAAACATAATTCTTTCTTTACCTGCTGAATTGTGTGATTGTGACTATCGAGGATAAGAACAATGTAAACATGTACAACAATATGTTCTGTGTTATTTAGAACCTTGCCTGTTTTTGTCACTTTGAAAACACACTAGCGTAGACAATTGATACACTGCTATGTATTTGGGTTGATTACTCTTGTTTTTTCAATTCCATTTGTAGTCAACAACAAAGCTATAATATGCAAGTAGTGGCCACTAACAATTTATCTTATTTCAATTGAGTCATATTCCATTCTTCATGAAGGATTTCTACTTAGAAGTGTAAGCTCAAAATATATGCATTTGACTTAAGATCTTGTTTGATTTGGACAGATAAAATTAAGAGGATTAGGGTGTTTGAACCACAGGGTCACAAGTAATTTCACTATATGAGGGGAAAATTTTAGTTAAGACACGACTACAACTTAAGAACTTTCTCTTTGCTATCCTTCTACTATCTAAATTTCATAAATATCTCACATTTTTTTTTGTGTGTGTGTGTGTGTGTGTGTGACATGTACATAAGTATCTTCTTTTGAATATTATAAATCTAATGTTAAATCATAATACATCTAGACTGAATTCCATGTTCCATTTGAAACTATGATTATTGTTACTTTCTTCCACCTTATCTTTTTCTTTTTAAACTTGGTTTTGTACACATTTCTTTTAAATATGCTATTGTTTGATCGATATGTGCAAAATGTTGCCTCTCCAAAGTAATTTAATCTTTGGTTATTTTTCAATTTTCTTTGAACTTGTTCCTATGTGCCTTGTAACATAGATACGGGAAGGACACATCACAACATAAACACGTTGACTCAATATATTTTGAAGTAGGACACATGCATGGCGATGTATTATAAATTTATGGACTTATAAATGACTAGTACATTTTTGGACTTCCATTACTGTCATGGAAACATTGAGAAAATTGTTTCCCAAATGTTTAAGAAGCAAACATATTGTATTTCCACAATGTGTGATGGCACGTGACTTGCCACATGTTCATTGAATATATGCTTTTCCTTATTATTAGAAACTAAAATTTTAAGAGAGGTCCACCTGAGCTTCGGTGGTAGGTTTCTTAGGAAATAGGTTACCTCAACCTTAATATTGTGAGTTAAGGTAATGATCTTGTTTTGGGACTGACTAGGACTCAGACTGTCAAGTGGGCCTAATATTTTGTTAATTCAACCCATATAGTGTCATTTGTAACTGTTGGCCTAGCTTTACACCGATTCTTGATTTTCTTACTCTCAAAGCATTAATTCAACACTTAAGCTTGAAAATAGACCTTCGGGGGTCAAAATCGTGTAACAGCCACGATAAGGCCCGGGAAACACCTCAAACACCTCAGGAGGGACTAATGTAAGTTTTGAAAACTTACGGAACTAGCACAGGACTCCCAGTTTGAAAATTAAGTCAAAAAATGCACTTTTCCAACACATAAGCTTGAAAATAAGCCATCGAGGGCCAAAATCATGAAACAACCACGAGAAGGCTCAAGGAACACCTCAACCACCTTGAAAGGGACCATTGTAACTTGTGTAAACTTATGAAACTAGCACGGGATTCCCGATTTGAAAACTAAGTCCAAAAATGCATTTTTCCAACACTTAAACTTGAAAATAAGCCATCAAGGGCCAAAACCATGTAACTTCCATGAGAAGGCCCAGGGAACACCCTAAACACCTCAGGAGGGGCCAATGTAAGTTATGGCAAGTTACGAAACAAGCACAGGACTCTCGGTTTGAAAACTAAGTCGAAAAAAGCACTTTTTTCATACTTAAACTTGAAAATAGGCCATCGGGGGCCAAAATCATGCAACAGCCACGAGACAGCCTAGGGAACACCTTAAACATCTCGGAAGGGACCAATGTAAGTTGTGAAAACTTACGGAACTAGCACGGGACTCCCGACTTGAAAACTAAGTCCAAAAATGTACTTTTTCACATTTAAGCTTGAAAATAGGCCATGGGAGGCCAAAATCGTGTCACAGTCACAAGACAGCCCGAGGAACACCTCAAACACCTCGGGAGGGACCAATGTAAGTTGTGAAAACTTACAGAACTAGCACGGGACTCTCGGTTTGAAAACTAAGTCCAAAAATGCACTTTTTCACACCTAAACTTGAAAATAGGTCATCGGAGGCCAAAATTGTGTAACAATCACAAGACGGCCCGGGAAGCACCTTAAACATCTCGAGAGGGACCAATGTAAGTTGTGAAAACTTATGAAACTAGCACGGGACTTCCGGTCTGAAAGCTAAGTCGAAAAAGGCACTTTTTTCACACTTAAGCTTGAAAATAGGCCATCGGGGGGTCAAAATCGTGCAACAACCATGACACGGCCTAAGGAATACCTCAAACACCTCGGGAGGGACCAATATAAGTTGTAGAAACTTACGGAACTAGAATGGGACTTCCGGTTTGAAAACTAAGTCCAAAAATGTATTTTTTCACATTTAAGCTTGAAAATAGGCCATCGGAGGCCAAAATCGTGTAACAGCTACGAGATGGCCCGGGGAACACCTCAAACACCTTGGGAGGGACCAATGTAAGTTGTGAAAACTTACGGAACTAGCACAGGACTCCCAGTTTGAAAACTAAGTCAAAAAAGGCACTTTTTCCAACTCTCAAGCTTGAAAATAGGCCATCGGGGGCCAAAATCGTTAAACAACCACAAGAAGGCTCGGGTTACACCTCAATCACCTCGGAAGAAACCATTGTAACTTGTGTAAACTTATAGAACTAGCACGCGACTCCCAATTTGAAAACTAAGTCCAAAAATGAATTTTTCTAACGCTTAAGCTTGTAAATAGGCCATCAGGGGCCAAAATCGTGTAACAATCACGGGAAGGCTAGGGGAACAGCTCAAACATCTCGCGAGGGACCAATGTAAGTTGTGAAAACTTACGGAACTAGCACAGGACTCCCGATTTGAAAACTAAGTCGAAAAATGCATGCTAAATTATATATTTAATTGATAAGATAATAATTGTCTAACTTGCATTCTTTTTTTCTTTTCTTTTTTTTGTGTTTCATTTTTTTTCAGATTTGAGATTAGATATGGACATGTTTGGTAATTTGGAGAGCAGAAGCTAGCTTATTTTGTATTTTTGTTCACATTACCTTATATGTATTTTGGTTGCGTTGTAAATTTTATATTTTTGTTGGTATTACAGGACATGTTTGGTAATTCGCACTTGATATTACATTTTTGTTGATATTAGTAGACATATTTTTTGTGGATATTAGAAGACGTGTTTGGTAATCCGCATGCGGTTGATATTGTATTTTTTGTGGATATTAGTAGACATGTTTTTTGTGTATATTAGGAGACATGTTTGGTAATCCGCATGCAGTTGATATTGTATTTTTGTGAATAGCATTGAAATTCGATTGTGATATTTATGAAAATGAACAGATTTTTGTATTGATTTGTAATAGATATTTTATTGAACAGGTTATTGAAATGCGCAGGGAATTTTTAGTGAAAAGAAAAATTTTAATTTGAAAATAGCACCCCCATTTTAAAAAAATTTAATTATTATTAGCGACGAAATAAAAAATGTCGCTATTAGTTTTCAAAAAACATGACGAATAATTTTGTCACTAATGATATAGTACCAAACAAATAATTTCGTCACATTTGCTGAATATTTCGTCGCTAAATTGAAATATTTGGTGACAAAATGTTTTTTATCATTAAAGAATTTTGTTTCTGTTTATTTTAGTGACGAATTTTTTTGTCACCTTAATCTATATCATTGGTGAGGAAAATTTCGTCACTAAAATCTATTTAGGGACGAAATATTTCGTCGCCAAAAAAAATTAAAATAAAATATTATCTAATTTTAGTGATGACATTGATGTAGGACGAAAGATGCAACATTTGGAGACGAAAAATTTCGTCACCAAAATGAAAAATAGGCGACGAAACTGTTTTTCGTCACCAGGTACTTTCAGCGACAACGTATAGGCGACAAATGTGGTGACAAATTTTTTTCGTCATATTTCACTTCAGTGACGAAAATTTGATGTTTGGAAATAAAATCAGTCTGTCACCAAAGGCTTTTTTTGTTGTAGTGCAGAAAGCGGTCGCAAAAAAGTGCATTTCCTTGTAATGATAAAAGTGCTTTGGCAAATTACATCTTATTGTCACGCCCCAAAATTCGAACAATTAAATATTAAATTAGGACTAAACCCCAATAATATTCCATCATCCAAATCTTAGGGGTGAAACAAAAAAAATTAAACGCTAACCAAACCATCTATCATAATTTTATAACTATCAAATACCTCAAACATTAAAGTAACAACAACTAGTCAAAACAACTTAAACAATGTACGGTTACAAACCATGCCAAATTGTTCCAATACTAAAGTCATAAAGAGAATAATAAATACATAGACTAATATCAATCCTAAGCTCAAGAAAACAAAAGAAGTTCAAACGACATGTCCAACACTATAGTAAATCCACGTCACCACCGTAGGCCCAACTAATCCTGCAAAGGAAGCTCAGCTGCGCTCAAACAGAATGCACCCGAGTTGCCAAGAGACAAAACATGTCAGTATACATTTATACTGGTATGAGTACAAGATTTAACACTCATGTGTCCACCAGACACAAACAAAAAAAAAACATTTAATTCTTGTTACGGTACAAGACAAGTAGTTCCATCCGTACCGAGATGAATGGGTAGTTTCTCGAGATACGGTGGTATTTAGTTTCTTACCGGTACACAACAAAATATAAATTAAGTATAGAATAAAAAAAATAAAAATAAAAATGTGATGGGTCAGCCCTGCATAAAAAAAAATTAGTAAGACCCACCATCCTGCAAAACAAATAAAGTTAGTATAATTTAATCATAAGTAACTTGCTGAAAAAGTATAAAAATGCACCGTTTCATACTTAAATAATTCGAATTAACCAAAACTCAAAGAACAAAAGTTGTACAAAATCAAATTTCCTAAAAGACAAGGTGAAGGAATTTAACAGAAACTGAACAGATTGAGAGAAAAACTTGATAGAAAAACCTAGACGGAATTCAATCGAAAAATCTAAAGCTGAAAACGAGCAAAAACTATCCTAAGATGATTTTTTTTGGAAAAGTTCAAAACACGAAAAGTGTGCAGAATAATGTTTTCCTTCAGTTTGCGCGAAACCAATAAAAATGAGCTCGTTTCGTGGGTTAAAACAGCCTTTAAAATCTGCATTGCTAAAATGAATCAAAATTACAATAACCAAGATCATCCGATTATAAGTTCTAATCAATCTTTTTAATAAAAAGTTAAAACACAAAAGTTATCTAGAATCACGTATATATGCCTTTGTTCAAATTTCATAATTTATCGAGGTCGTTTACTATCTTTCAACATGAACAAATCAATATAATTCGCACTATAACAATAAACTCATAATTAAATTCTTTGTACCTTAACTCCACTACTTCGGCCTCCACTTCCGACCTACACATATATCCCATATGCCTCCCGTATACCTAACACCGCTCCGAAGCCAAACTTGTACGGCGATATCGTCCCGAGTTTGACTCACACTCCCCGAATGGTTAACATATACGTACGTGCGCAAATCAAAGCACTCGTCTACTCATGAGAACGAGGCAACAATATATATATACACAACATCTCACTCATGAGAATAAACATAACAATGCCAAGCCTAAGGCATTCAAATATATCTCATAATCCTCATTTTTTTATACACTCTTTCTCACCATCACTCAAATAAAACAACAATCCATGGAGTTATAGTGGAGTATAAGGAATTTATCTATGGGTTTCTAATTAATTTTAATTTCATAAAACTATGAGTGTGATTACAAGCATAAAATAAATCCATATAAAAACCCTAAATTTGGCATACACAACTAATCAAAATAATTCAAATTAAATCAACTAATAACCCTAAACCTTACATACACAACTAAACAAAATAATTAAAATTAATCAATCATCTAAAAACTCTAAACTTTACATACACAACTAATCCAAAATAATTAAAATTAATTAATCATCTAAAAACTCTAAACTTTACATACACAACTAATCAAAATAATTAAAATCAATCAATCATCTAAAAATCCTAAACTTTACATACACCACTAATCAAAATAATTAAAATCAATCTATCATCTTCAGGCAAATACAAAATCAAACTAACATCAAATAAATAAAAACAATGAATTAAACATAAATCAAAGAAAATGGGTTTTGTACTCACAATATTTTTTTTTAAAGATCAAAGAATAACTTAGATAATTAATAGAGTCACCAAAATAAAACCCTAATCTTTTTTCTTTTCCCCTTTCCTCTTTCTCACTCTCTCTCTCTCTCTCTCTCTCTCTCTCACACACACACACACACACACACACACACACACACACACACACACACACACACACACACACACACACACACACACACAGAGAGAGACCTCTCTTTTTCTTTGTTTGATATCTCTCTCTCTCTCTCTCGGCTTGCCGCCGCCGCACAATGCACTTCTCTTTTATTTCTTTTGTTTACAACCTAAGCACTTATAATATAACTAATGGCTATTATATTATAGAATACAAATACAATATAAATACGACATAAATAATATAATATATATATATATATTTTATTTTATTAAATAATTACAACATATATAAATATAATTTATAAAAATAATACATGTAACACCATCTTCTTCTTTTTTTATGTATATATGAATATATAAATATTAATATTCTGATTAATTATATATAATTAAATACCACATTAAATCAATTAAATATCTCATTAATTTAACTAAACAACACATGAAATTTTCATGTAATCAAGTAATTAATGAAGCTAAAAATAAAATAAGATAATAATAATCAAAAAAATAGTAAATAATGACTTAAGAAAATTAGGGTCGCCACACATATCCTCTCAATTATTATCTTATTTCACATTATCCCTTTAAACTAAAAATTGTAACACTTAATCACCATCATCTATTATTATCATTTTTTTCAAATTTGGACCTTAATAACGAAAATACATAATCAACTAGAATAAATTACACTTTACCTCCTTAAACTATCACTCAATATCACTCTATGCCCCTTAACTAAAAAAATTGTTTGATTTTTAAGATAAAATACAATTTTTGAAATTTTTTTCATATTTTCATCGTTTTTTTTTTAGATGCATATAGAAAGTGAATATTTGTGAATTTTTTTTAAGTCAAAAAATACAAATATATACATTTTTTTTTGTCTTTAGTGAATTTTTATTTTTTTTAATGTTCTTCATAAATATTACTTTTTAGATATTTTTAGATTAGATGTACTTAAAAAGTTATTAAAAAATTAAAAATTTTAAAAAATTAAAAGTTAACTCAAAAATTAAAGAAATTCACTAAAGACAATAAAGAATATGAAAAAAACTAATTAAAAAAAGAAAAACTAAACCAAACATACCAATAATATCATTTTAGGTATTTTATTTGTAATGTCATGTATAAGTGACATGTTAATTTTTCAACTATTTAAGAGACAAAGTCATAACAAAATATTTACATTGATATAAATGTTTATAGTATAAAGTGGTAAATATATCATTTTTTAGTTGAGGGGCTAAAATGTTATCAGGTGATAGTTTAGGGGGATAAAGTGTAATTTATCATATTAATGAAAGGGTATTTTCATCCTAAAGGCCCAAATTAAAAATAATTAAAAGATGAAGGGAGTTGAGTATTACAATTTTTAGGTACTGTTTGATATAACTGAAAACTAAAAATTATGTATTGAAAACTGAATGCTGAATTTTTTAAGCTGAATTATTTTTTTTTGTTTTTCGAATTGTAGCTGAAAAATTGTTTGATAAAAATTTAAGTGCTTAACTAAAAATAAATTGTTTGATATACATAAGATTTAATTTGAAATTTATTATTTTCAAATTGTATGTTTTAATTTCTATATTTTATGATGGTGGTGTGGTGGTTGTGGTAGCAATAGCGATGGTAGTGGTGGCAGTAGTAGTGGCATGGCATGATGGTGGTGGTTGTGATGATGGTGGTAGTAGCATCAATGATGGTAGTGATGGTAGTAGTGACAGTGATAGTAGTGATAGCAATGGCGGTGGCAGTGATGGTGGTGGCATAGTGGTGGTGGTGGTGGTGGTGGTGGTAGCGGTAATGATGGTGGTGGTGGTAGTAGTAGTGGTGGTGGTAGTGTTGGTAATGAGTTTATAAATTGAGTCAAAATTAAGTAAGTTTCATGTGACTTCAATTTTTTTGAAATTTTAGCCTAAATTTTAGGAGGTATTTAAATTTTTAAGTGATATCAATTATGATTATCAAATAAACTTAATTGATTATCACTTAATATATTCAATTTTAAGTGTTGAATCATGTTATCAAATAATGAAAAATAAAACAAGTCATTAGCCATGAAAATAAGAACACAAACAAATTAGCGTAGTTCATAGATTGTATCTATACCCACTCCACATATCCAATTAAGGAAAATTTTATTTCTTATATAAAATTTATATAAAATTTTTGATAAAAATGATTTGACAATACTATTATTATAATTCATCTTTAATGATGTTTTGTATTGAAGTGAAAAGTCCACATTAAACCATATCGTTATGTATAAATTTTTTGTTCACATAATATTACTCTTGTACTAATTCAATTGGATTACTTGCATATATGGATGATTACAGATTGAGTTGGATTGGATGGCATCTCATCCGCCATCCATCCAAAATTAGGCAATTTGAAAAAAATCAATATACTTTCATCTATCGATTTGGCAGATACAGATTCAGTAAGTCGTGCGGATTGGCTGATGGATGTGATTAGCTTGGCAATTTGGACTTTACAAATTTTAGACATTTTTTTGAATTATAGTTCATTATTTTTACAATCTCCAATAACTACTAATATGAAAAAAATATATATTATTTGTCTATAATAAGCCATGGCACTATGCATGCATATTTTTAAGTTATCGTTTTTCATTTTTATAAAAATATATATTTTATTATTTTTACTCTATGTTGTTACTTATTAGTAGTTTTTTTCTTCTTTTTCTTCTTTTTTTTTTTAGTTCATCTACGGGTGAATCAGGTTCATGCTGGTGCGAAATGATTGATCCTCCATCTGAACCATATTTGTGAATTTTGAAATTTCTCATCCGCATTCACCTAAAATAAGTCGAGTTAAGTGGATGAGGCAGGATAAACGGATCCATAATCACCCCTACTTGCATAGACATGAAATATCTCTATTTATAGGTGAAAAATATGGATTAAGATCCTCTCAATTTATTGATTGAAATATAGATATCTATTAAATAATCGATGACTGAGAAAGATATATATAATATATCTCTATTTCAATTTAAAAATAATGGATTGAAAATTTGAAATTTAAATTTATATAATAATTATTGACCATAGATTTAATGAAATATAAATTTCTATTCCAATCATGGGATGTATTCCAACTATAGAATGACAAAGATCCCTAATTCAAAAAATACAATTATGTCTCACCAATTGGGAAATTCTAATATATGCACACTCTTACATCCTTAATTGTATCATTTTTTTTTAATTATAATCAATTTTATTTTTTAATCATACTTTATGAAATTTTTAATTTTGCCTCATTTTGTAATTAGTTATGATATTTTTTTTAGTTATAACTCGAAAAATATAAAATTATATCATTTTCTTCTTTAGTTATAAGATGCATATAGTACATACCTTCATATAATAGGGATTCAACTAAATCAATTAGTCAATTCTATTTAATGGGACTTAAGATTTGATTTAGTTTGGTTTGAACTAAGTGTCGTTTTGGCAACACACACATAAAGCTGCGTTTTGTGTGCAGCTCAAAAACGCCAAACCATCCCAAAACGCTGAAAATCCCATTTGGGAAGACCCAAAAAAGCAACACCCAAATTTACCAAACTACCCTCTGAAACATTTTAATTAATTAATTCAAAAATTAAAAAGTATGGATATTTTGGTCATTTTGGAGTGATGTGACACTTTTAAAAAATATTAAACCAAAAATCAAAAAATTCAACTTTTTATCAACTTCTCACAACACCTCTATCAATTATCCAAACTCAAGCCACAAATCATGTATATCATAAATCATGGGATCCTCAAATTTTTTATGATAATTCGGAGAAATTATTTATAAAAATAAAAAAAATAAAAATTCAGGATTTGAACCTTATAACAAAATAAGTTTTGAATTTTTAATTTTATAAATTTAAACCCTAATTTTTTAATTTATTTTTAATCTAAGTCATCTATCTATTTTCATTAAATAAAAAATTAACAGAAAAATAATATTTTAGTTATTAAACTCAATGTATATGTATAAAAATGTACAAAAATTGTCTAAAATACATTTTCTATTAGTTTAATGATTAAAATATCATTTTTTTTTTGTTAGTTTTACTTAATGAAAATAAAAAAATTTATTTAAATTAAAAACAAATCAAAAAAATTAGAATTTAAAATAATAAAATTAAAATTTTGAAGTTTAGTTTGTTAAAATGCTCAAACCATAAGGATTTTTCTATAATTTTTCCTAATAATTTTTTTCACTACATCACCATCTAAGAACACCACATTAACAATAGGGAATATTACAAAATATTTACATGTTAATGAAAAAAATTATAAATTTAATTATCAATATTAATATAATTTTCCATTGATTTGAAATTTATTTTTAAAAACTGCACTGATATACGGTTTCCCCTTAACATATCATAATAATCCGAATTATTGAACAATTACCTACTCTTATTAAGATTTTTACACACAAACCTTAGTCACTCTTAACATTACTTTCACAAAAGGGTAAATTACGGCCTCTGATATTTGGGTTTAATACAAATTATTTCATAACATTTAAAAAATTACACTAAACTCCTATTATTATAATTCTTTAGACGAAATGAAAATATTAAACTTGTGTATTTTCTCTTTTCTTACTTTATTTACTTCCTTTGTTTGTTTGTTTTTTCTTTTATTTTGCCTTTTTTTTTCAATGTAATTTTTTTTTATTTTTTATTAGAAGTTGTTACGTTTTATATAAGTAGAATGTTGTACAATGAGAATATTAGCTATAGGAATGAAAATATAATTTCTAAAATGTTAAAATTAAGATGTAATTAAATCAAATTTCAGAAGGTGTTAGTGTAATTTACCCTTCACAAAATAATGAGATCCATTGTCTCACCCCCACATAAGAGATAGAAGGAAATCCTCCAAACCATATACTCTATGTTGAAAAACTAATCAAACCCCACCACCATCCATCCATCTCCTCTCTCTTCAATGCTCCAATTGTGCAAATGTCATTCTGACAAGCAAACTCATCAAATGCCCATCTCCACTCTTCCCCTGAAAATGGACAACGCTTTGTTTCTCATTTTTCTCCTCCTCCAAACATTCTCGAAAGTTTCAAGTTTGGACCTCGGTGTTAGCATCGGCATTGGTGGCGGAGGCGGCGGAGGTGTAAGGATTGGTGGAGGAATCAGCAGCCCAACTGCCCCATCTGGGACTTCATCATCTTCAAATCTCAAGAATGCCTACATTGCTCTCCAGACATGGAAATCATCAATTACAGATGACCCACAAAGGGTTTTAGAGACATGGGTTGGGTCAAATGTGTGTTCTTACAAAGGGATCTTCTGTGCAGATCTTCAAAATGAGTTTCATGAGCTAAGAACAGCCATTGTTGGGATAGATCTGAACTCTGCAAATCTCCAAGGCACACTTGTCAAAGAACTCTCTTTCCTCACTGATCTATCTCTTCTTCACTTAAACAGTAATAGATTCACAGGCACAATCCCAAACACTTTCCAATACCTCTCATCACTCAAAGAGTTAGACCTAAGCAACAACCACTTCTCTGGCCCATTCCCAACCCCAACTCTGTTCATCCCTAACCTCCTCTACCTAGACCTCAGATTCAACAATTTTTCAGGACCCATTCCTGAATCCCTCTTCGACGCAAGATTTGATGCAATTTTTCTCAACAACAACAATTTTGATGGTCCATTGCCTTCAAATTTGGGGAATTCACTAGCCTCTGTGATCAATTTGGCAAACAACAAGTTTACTGGTTCAATCCCATTCAGTTTTGGCCTAATGGATAGTCCTAAATTGAAGGAAATTCTGTTTCTGAACAACCAATTGAGTGGTTGTATTCCTGAGGGGATTGGGTTGTGGCAAGGCTTGCAGGTTTTGGATTTGAGCTTCAATTCACTGATGGGTCAGTTGCCAGACTCTTTGTCCTGTTTGACTGACATTGAAATTCTCAACTTGGCACACAACAGGTTTTATGGGGAGGTGCCAGATTTGGTTTGCTCGTCACTGAGAGGGCTGAGGAATTTGAGTTTGGCTGTCAATTTCTTTTCTGGGTTCAGCCAAGAATGTGATAAGTTGGTGTTTAGGAATGTGGGTTTTGATTTCTCTTTGAATTGTATCCCTGGGAGGGGTATGCAGAGGCCTGAACCAGAGTGCTCTGTTATCCCTGGTGGTGGGTTGAGTTGCCTTAGAATTCCTGCTTTGAGTCCTCTTGTTTGTGGGACATTGTTTGAAACTCAAGAGACCAGTCTTAGCCCTCCTCCTCCATGAGAGAGAGACAGCCACGAGAGGGGGTATAGGCTGGGATTCTCTGTCTCCAAATCTTTATCCTCTGTCTCTAAGTATCCACTGTTATTGGATTGTGTTTTGAGATTTCTGCATTTGGAGATTCTCACACTAAATGTTTTGGGACTGAAGGGTTGGTGAGATTTGGAGACAAAAGATTTTTGGCGGAATCTTCTATCTCCAAATCTCTTTCTGTCTCAAAATATTTATAATTAAATCGTGTATTATTTTTTTTGTGTTTAGATAATTTTAGTGATTAATGATGTTGAATATTTTGAGATCGAGGGATAAAAGGTTCTGAAAACAGTAGATATGGCAGTCAGTTATGACTCAGCGCGCTTTCTAATTTGTTTATATGTGTGTTGTATGGATAAGGCATGTCCAGAAAGCAATATTAATGGATTTATTTTAGTATGCTCTGTTCAATTTTATTATTATTATTATTATTGCTTTGGTTCAAATACATCAATTATTGATGACCAAATGGATGGCAGTAATAAATTAAGGATCTAACTATATTTATAAGATCATGTTTTGAGGTTTTTGAACTTTATAATTCTCAATAATTCAATAACCGTAGATGTTTTGAGATAGAGAAACTAGAAGATTTGGAAGTAGATGATTGTTGGCAAAAGGGAGTCGAGATTCTCAATCACATGTCTCAAAATGTTTATAATTATTAAATTATATTTTAAAATTTTTATATCTTAAGATAGTAAGTGATTCAGTGAATTCCGTGAATAATGTTTTAAAGCAGGTGAGAGATGGCAGTCTCTCATTAGGACTCAAAGGTTTCTAATTTAGGCTTTGTTTGGCATATATTAAAAAAATTAAAAAGTCAAAAAATTATTATTTTATTTAAATCACATTATCTTTTTATAATACCGCTTCAAATCTAATTTATATCTAACTCATATTTTATAAAACGTTAAAAAATACACTTATATACAACATTTTAAACCACCCCATATTTTTTCAAGGAAACAGTATATTTATATGCTTGTCTTGTATGTATGGATATATAAGACATGCCCACTAAGCAATAGAATTGGATTTATAATTTTTTTTTTTTTCTCTTTTTGTGTGTATTTCGGTTCAAGTACGCGACCAAAAGAGTCTGACAATATTTAATATATGCACTCACATGTTACGAGTATGTCTGTACATAATATTTTCATAAACTGAAGACATTTTTTTTTTTTTTTTTTGAAAAATTTGATAGAATAAAGAGCGGAGGTGCTGAGAGTTCTTTCTCATTGGTTCAAAAAATAGTTTTTTTTTTTTGTGGTGGCGGAGAAAGACCATTCACTTGCCTTTAACCTTGCCAAGAGCGTGTGTCTCCGAACTGACATGGAGCATCACGAACATCTGACCGAGCTGAAGGCCATTCGCTTGGCAACAAAGTCTATGGTGCTGGTAGGTACCTTTTTGCTTTCCAATTCCCAACTGGTTGCTCGGTTTTAATAATACTTGTCATCTCTCCTCTTGCAGGCCATGTAAAAGAATCACGTTGCTCACAAGCGCGTGTTGGAGCTGCGTAAGACAACACAGCTAGCCGTGGCTAAAGCCAATGCTAAGACAACCGAACGAGAGGAAACTAAACAAAAAACGACTGAGCTACAGACCGAAATCGCCAGACTTACCGGGCTGGTCAACTCGGCGGAAGCGGGCAAGCAGAAGGCTTTGGCCGGGCTAAAAGATCGCTACTTACGCGAGTTTGCCAAACTTGAGAAGAAAAAAGATGCCGAGATCACTGAGCTGAAAAAGAGTGCGAAGGACGCCGAAAACCGCGGTTACAAAGAAGGGGAAACCACGTATGTCAAGCAGTGCGAAGCTGAAAAAGACATCTTCTTCAAATACGGCTGGAAGGCGGCTATTGCGCGGCTCGGCCTGGGTCCAGAAAACAAGGTCTTTCAAAACCCTCCTCCTCACTTTATCCCGAGTTACATAGCGGACTACGCCAACGCCATCCAACAAAAGTTTCTCCAAAAGGGGGAGGAGGAAGACGGATCTCCTGAACCAGACAATGCTCCAATTATGAACGAAGATCGCGGTCAAACCGAGCAGACAATCCAGGTGGAGCCACTGGTACCAAGCACGGTTGTCGACGCGCCTTAGACCGACATACCTGCTGGAACCGGACTTCAGAGTGGCGAAACTCAAGTTGTTCTGGATACAGATTTGGATGACCTCTTTGTTTGAACATCTTTTCATTGTTGAAAGAATTTGTAATCGGGCTGCAGCCTCACCTTATGTAACGTTCTTTTGAATGAAATCCTCATTTTTGTTCCATCTTTTTGTTCGGTAACACTTACATATAATTACCTTTACAAATTTCATTGCCGAGATAACTATCTCGGTTCAAGAGATTTGTAATCTTCTTTCATGCTGGTCATTCCTGCCAACCTCTTCAGCCTAGATCCTGATCTTGGCTGAAGAGAGATAAGTGTTGGTTTTTCCAACCAACCTCTGAAGAGAGATAAGTGTTGATTTTTCCAACCAACCTCTTCAGCCTAGATCCTGATTTGGGCTAAAGAGAGATAAATGTTGATTTTTCTTGCCAACCTCTTCAGCCTAGATCCTTATCTCGGCTGAGGAGAATAAATGTTGGTTATTCCTGCCAACCTTTTCAGCCTAGATCCTTATCTCGGCTGAAGAGAGATAAATGTTGGTTTTTCCTACCAACCCCTTCAGCTTAGATCCTTATCTCGGCTGAAGAGAGATAAATGTTGGTTTTTTCTGCCAACCTCTTCAGCCTAGATCCTTATCTCGACTGAAGAGAATAAATGTTTGTTATTCCTGCCAACCTTTTCAACCTAGATCCTTATCTCGGCTGAAGAGAGCTCAATGTTGGTTATTCCGGCCAACGTTCTTTAGCCCAGATCCTGATCTCGGCTGAAGAGAGCTAATTTGTTTGGGCATTCTTGCCGAACTTCCTGATTGCTTCTTGCTAGGAATGATTGAGAACAACTTTTACAGTAAAAAGACTTATGTTGGAAAAGTAAACTACTTGCTTTATTAGAAAAAGGGAAAAAATTACAAATATTCTAAGAGAAAGCTAAAAATAAAATAACTTGAGATTGGCAGTGTTCCATGGCCTGGGAATAGCCTTGCTGTCTCCATCTTCCAAGTGATATGCCCCTTTTCCCGCTAAACCAACCACTTTGTACGGTCCTTCCCAATTAGGTCCCAACTTGCCATCTCCGGGTACCAAAGTGTTGCCCATTACTTTGCGTAATACCCAATCCCCAATCTTGAATTGCCTCGGATGCACCGTTTTGTTATATTTTCTGGATAACTCCTGCTAGTACGAAGCATTGTGAACTAGAGCTCTTTCTCTTCTAAGGCTATGGCCTTTCCATTTAAGTCTGAGTCTAAATTTTCAATTCTAATAGTGGGGAGGCCTACTTCCAGTGGGATTACTGCCTCCATGCCATAAGCTAGGGAAAAAGGAGTTTCTCCAGTTGACCGCCGATGTGTGGTACGGTAAGCCTATAAAACATGAGGAAACTCCTCAACCCACTTGCCTTTTGCTTTCTCCAACCTTTTCTTCAATCCATCTAAGACGACTTTGTTTGATGCTTTTGCCTGGCCATTTGCTTGGGGATATGCTGGTGTAGAGTTGTAAAATTCTATCTTGTATTCCTCACAAAAGCCTCTAAAAATTTTGTCATCGAACTGAGTGCCGTTGTTAGATATTAGAGCCTTGGGTATGCCGAATCGAGTGATGATATTCTGTCAGAAGAACTTCTTCAAGTCTTTCTCCTTTATTGATGCGAGTGCTTCTGCCTCCACCCACTTTGTGAAGTAGTCTGTTACTGCAAGAAAGAACTTTCTGTTGCCTGGTGCCGTTGGAAGTGGTCCTACTATGTTCAAGCCCCACATTGCGAAGGGACATGGGCTAGTTAATGGTAGAAACTCTCTGGCTGGTTGATATATTTGGTGTGTGAACTTTTGGCATTTCTCGCACCTCTTGACATACTTCTCTAAATCTGCTTGTATTTATGGCCACCAATATCCTTGTGAAATTGCTCTGTAGGCCAATGATCTTCCCCCTTGGTGGCTTCCGCATACGCCTTCGTGTATCTCAAACAAGAATGTTTCAACCTTGTTGGGATGAACACATTTCAGGTAAGGCCCTGTGAAGGACTTTTTGTACAAAGCCAGTGATGGAGAGAGCCAAAATCGCTGTGACTTTGCTCTTATTTTGTTGGCCTCTTTCTTCTCTTCGGGTAACACGCCGTCTTTTAAGAATACTATAATGGGATCCATCCATGAAGGGCCTAGTTCGGCACAACATACCTCAGCTACTTCGGGTTCTTCAATGCTTGGTCTTAGTAGGAAGTCGATCAGTAATGGATGTGGGATGGATGTATCTGCCATCGAAGCAAAGCCTGCTAGTTCGTTTGCTCTACTGTTTTCTTCTCGGCTGATCTGCTCTATCTGCACTACTTTGAATTTCATGATTTCCTTTCTGACTAACTCTTGGTACTTAGCCATCCTCTCATCTTTCACCTCGTAGTCGCTTGAAATCTGGTTTACTACCAGCTAGGAGTCACTATAAACCATTAGCTCGGTGGCCTGCATGAAAAGTGCTGATTTTAGGCTTGCTAAAAACGCTTCATACTCCGCCTCATTGTTTGATGCTGGGAAGCCAAGGTTGACTACTTGTTCCACTATTAGGCCATCTGGTGAGATGAGGACTATGTCAAGTCCTGCACCGTGCCTGTTGGATGCTCCATCCACGAAGAGTTTCCATATCTCTCCAACGAATAGCTTCCAACAAGTAGATGGATCGGACGATGTTTTGGGATCATGAATGTTACTAGTGTTTTTCTCCAAGTCCATGCCAGCTGTAGGTGTTTAATCTTCACTGTCAGACTGCCTTAAGTCTTTGTTTTTTAATAAGTCCTCACTGGGAATGACATGGTTCATTCCCTCCTTCTGATCCTCAAGCCTGTGTAGTTTGTAATGTGGCTGGGTATCCTGTAACAGGGGTTATGCATTTCTTGCGGCACTTTCCATCCCCATTTCGGTTGTACCAGTCAAGTCAACTGGGCAGATGTGATGACTTCCTGGTGTGAACTCAGCCACAAAGTTTGCCAAAGCTTGGGCTTTTATTGCGGTTCTAGGTTGAAACTTGACATCGGATTGTCCCAATTCCACTACCCACTTCAAGATTCATCCTGAAAAATCTGCTCTCTCAAACAAAGCTTTAAGGGAAAGAATGTTAGGACGTTTATGGTGTGGGCGTGGAAGTAATGTGATAACTTCCTTGAGGCCATCATCAAAGCTAAGGCCAGCTTTTCCAATGGTAGGTACCTGGTTTCTGCACCCGACAAGGTTTTGCTAACATAAAAGATAAACAAGTGTTGGATTCCTTCCGCTTTGACCAACACTGCGTTGACTGCATGTTGCGAAACTGCTAGGTATAAGAAGAGTTCTTCTCCCGGTACTAGGGTTACTAGCAACGGCGGAGAGGTCATGTAATCTTTCAAGCTCTCTAGGGACGCGGTCGCATTCTTCATCCTACTCAAATTTGGCCTTCAGTGCTTGGAAGAAAGGTCGACATCTATTTGATGACCGGCTTATGAACCGGTTGAGTATGGCAGCTAGGCCAGTGAGATGCTGCACCTCTTTAACTGTGTTGGGCCTCTCGAGATCCTGAATTGCTTTGATCTGAGAAGGGTCTGCTTCTATACCTCGATTGGTCACCAGAAAGCCTAGGAATTTGCCTAATCCTACGCCGAATGCACACTTGGATGCATTTAGGCGCAACTTATTCTTCTTCAGAATTTGGAACATCTCATCTAGGTCCCTGAGATGGTCCTTCTCATCCTTACTTTTGACCACCATGTCATCTATGTAAGCTTCCATTGTTCTGTCTAACAATGGTTCAAACATTTTGGTGACCATCCGTTGGAATGTAGCCCCTGCGTTTTTTAGACCAAAGGGCATGACCTTGTAACAATACAATTCTCTAGGCGTTGTAAAAGATGTGACCTCCTGATCTGGTTCATACACAGGGATTTGATGGTAACTTCTGTACGCATTAAGGAAGCTAAGTCGATTGTGTCCTACCGTCAGGTCTACCAGTTGGTCTATCCGTGGTAGGGGAAAACTGTCATTTGGGCATGCCTTGTTGACTGTTTTGTAATCCACGCAGACATGCCATTTTTCGTTCTTCTTTGGCACTACTACGGTATTGAAGATCCACTTGGGATAGTGCACTTCTCTGATAGCTCCTGCCTCCAGCAAGTTTCCCACTTCCTTCGCCACTATCTCTGCGTGGTGGAGTGTTGATCTGCGAGTGCGCTGTATAATTGGTCTGGCAGGTGGGTGGACGTTCAGTTAGTGACAGATGAAGTTTGGGTCAATGCCAGGCATGTCGTATGGTGTCCAAGCAAACACTTCGATGTTAAAGGTTAAGAATTCCATGACCTCTATTCTCTCAATGCTGGACAAAGACGAGCCAAGCAAAAAGAACTTTTCTGGGTTCTTTTCATCTATCCTTACCTCTACCAAGTCTTCCACTGCCTTCTGTTCAGCTGCCTTGCCAACATCCGCAAACAGTTCATTGCTCTCAGGCTCTTCCACCATCTGTACATACCCTTTTGCAGCGCAGCTGCCATTTACTGTGGCGAAGCACTGTTTTGACATAATTTGATCTCCTAAGACCTCTTCAATTACTCCGGCTTCGTTGGGGAACTGCAATGCTTGATGGTAGGTTGACGCTACCGATTGCATGGCATGCAACCATGTCCTCCCCAAGATTATGTTGTAAGTGGAAGGGACTTTTAATACCCAGAATTCCACCTGTTTCGTCATGGTTCCTGCCTTGGCTGGGACGATTATCTTGCCTACTGGCCACTTTGGCATTGAGTTGAATCCGATTAGGGGAGATGTTGCAGGTGTCAGGTCTTTGTCCTCCAGTATCAGTTGTTTGAAGGTTTCGTAATATATTATCTCACATGAGCTTCCTTGGTCAATCAAAATCCGTTTGATGTCGAAATTCTTGACGCGTAGAGTGACAACCAGTGCATCATTGTGAGGGAAATATATCCTTGCTAAATCTTTGTCTGAAAAGGATATGACAGTCGTGGCCTTTGTTCTCCCCTTTTTGATGGCAGGTTGTGCACTTAATACCTCCCTTAAGTGCTCAGCCTTTTTGATCATCCCCCTGAGCTCATATACCCGCTCAGGTTCGAATATCCCATGTATTACGTTAATTACGCCTTGAGGTGGAGCGTCGACCGGCATCCCGTTTAGTTTGCTGTGGTTATGGGGGGCTGGCTGTGTCCCTCCTTCTATGTACTGGTCTAGGTGCCCATCTGCCACTAACTCCTCAAAATGCTACCTTAATGGCATGTAATTTTCAGTGCGGTACCCCTTTTCATCATGGAAGGTACACCGGGACCTCTCATCATAGTCTTTTTGTGCTTCGCCCAACTTAGCTGGCCATCGGACGAAAGGTTCATTACGTATCTCACTGAGAATCCGGTAGATAGGTTTGTTGAACATTGTAGTAATGGCAATGTGAACTCTTAACCTCCTTTTGTCTGGGTCCTCTCTGTTGGCCGGCCTACCTTGCTCATTCCTGCTTGGCTGTTCTACCGTGTTGACTTTTGCTGTAATTTTTTTATCTGGTATTGTTGTTATGCCAGATTTTACTTTAGCACGGGCGCTATCTTCCTCCACGCAAATATGTTGGTGTACTCTCTCCATTAGGGCCTCCATCGTGAGGGGTGGCGTTATAGTAATTGAGTCCCTCAATTTGTTTTCGACTGGTAGACCCCTTTTATATTGTGCAATGGTGAGATTTGTAGGGCAGTCCCCTATCTGGTTAAAAGTCTCCTAATATCGACTGTTGTAAGACCTCAATGTCTCATTTTCGTCCATGTCAATGGAGAGTATCTGACCAATCTCCACCGGTGTCTTGGTATTTGTTCTAAATCTAGTCACGAACGCCTCTACCAATTGTACCCATGAGGCGATGCTGCCTTCTGGTAGCCTTTCGAACCAGGTTAGACCTAGGTTGCCAAGGCTAGATGGGAACATGATACACATCAGGGCTTCGTTTCGCCGGTATACTGCCATAACCTGGTGAAAGTGGCTTAAGTGCATGTAGGGATCTGTCTTCCCCTCATAAGTAGTGAATTTGGGCTGGTGGAAGCCTGAAGGTAGTGGTGTGTTCTTTATTGCCGGAACGAATGGCGAGCTCTGTAACCTTGCTAATACTTTGTCCGCTGGTTCGTAAGCAAAGCGCGGCATTGGCATTCCTACCTCAGCACTCCCATGTGTCCTAGGGGCCAATCGCTGTAGTGTTGAAACTCTGCGTGGGTCACGAGCCCTGGTGTCCTCCTTCCATTGGGCCCTTTCTTCAAGTACTATTTGCAGGTCAGATGATCTAGGCAACTCAGTGTGCCTAGATGTCGTCTGGTGCGTGTGCGAGGGCCAATAAGTACTTCCCTCAGTACACGACCTCTCAGTTCTCGTTCTCTCAGACCTGGAGTAATAAGTCCTGGAAGTCCTCGATTGAGTGTCGCATGTTCTAAGGCTCCTACTTTCTGCTTGTGATGGTGTGGTATGCTTATCACGATCCTCCGAGTAGCGAGAGGGCGTGTTGCCTTTGCGCCCCTCTCCTGTCGCCACCCATTTCCCTTTTATCTGGCGTGTCATTGACTCCATGTCTGCCGCCATCCTTCTTATTAACTCGTCCTACTCCCTTACGCAATCCTCCAGAACTTGAGGATCCAGTCTCCGCCTCTGTCTATCAAGACTTTGAGAGTGACGGGGCTAGTGCCCCGTCTCTCCCTTGCGTCCCTCTGGGAGTTCCGTCGCTAGGGTTCTAAATCCTCCATGGGAGGGATAGAAGGAAAACCTTCGCGCCTACCACCCCCCTCCAAGGTTTGCCTCTCAATAGCCGATTACGGCAAGTCTTCATTGTGCGCCATTGCTTCCAACTAGAGAGGAAAGCTTGATCAAGAGGTTTTGTTCTTTGTGGACTTCCCACAGACGGCGCCAGTTGTACGAGCACAAAATAATGTTTTCATATAATCCTGTTGATCAAGTCTGCGCTCTTCCAAACGTCGTCGCTTCACTCCCTGAAAACACAAACGTGAGTTAGTTGGCGGGTGTGTGCCGGATACCTCTCCAATGCCTAAGTCAGCAAAATAGACAAATAGACAAAAGCTCTGTGTATTCGAGAATCAAAGTCATAATACCTGTACATAGGTTCTGTTGTGAGCTTTTATAGTTTTTGCCTGGCACAATCCTAGTAGGACTCTTATTCCTCAATATAGAGTTCTCCTAGGAATTACACTCCTGAAAGATAATGCTTATCCTTCAATACCCTCCTCGCTGCTTAAACCAAGTGAGATGGTTTTACCACGGTTGAATAACAGTATGACTGAGCTAACACTAGCCCTTTAACATACTCAATTTGGTGCTGTCATATGCAACGCCTAGCTCGGTCCCTGTCCACTTATACCTCGGTTTGGTTGTTTAGACCGAGCTAACCGCAGCAGCCTCTGACCGAGCTAACAAGGGTGAGGTCCAATTTAGCGAAGCTAAAACACCTCGGCCCATAGCTCGGCCCAAACTTCTCCTAGCCCAAGCTCGTTAGTGTTTGGACCGAGCTACAGCAGCTCCTATCTCAATCCGACATACGACCCAACTTCCAAAGAATTCTCTTCCTTAGCTCGGTCCAATTTATTTATAAATTACCCTCTCAATAGCGAAGAAAAATCATTGATTAAGTGAATCTCTCATATTGAGACAAAGACAACACTAAGAATAATAATCTTTCATATTTTATATACATCGTAAACAAAATGTATCTATTATTTGATCCTCTCTCCTATATATATATATATATATATGTTGGGAAAATATGGTTTTATAGGCTTATTTTGGGCCAACTTTGATCCCAAATTTGAGTGGGTTCCACATGTCTTTTGGGGTGGATACAAAGAGGTGACGTGTTCCTTGCTGCATGGCAAGTCACACGGTGATGACGGTTCGTCAAAACCATTTATGAGTAAATGGAAAATTGACATCGTTTTCGGGTTCGTGGAATAGACTATTAAAGAAGTAAAATGTGGGTTTCCTTGAAATGGTTATCCCACATTGGAAACTTAAGAGAACTTATATGTGTATATAAGTTCTAGGTGGCAACACTTAGATTAGGCCCCAAGGGGCACCCCAAGTTTGTAGAAGGGATGAGTTATGGACAACTTGAACCTTGGCTCAAACCACCACACACGCGCCACCGTCCGTCTGACCAGGCGCGGGTGTGGGTTGTGGGTCGATTCTAATATTAATTTTTTAGATAAAATTTATTTGAATTTTTTCAAAAAAATTCTTGCGGGAAAATTAATTTTTCTGAATGAAATTAATTCAAATTTTGTGCCAAATTTGAATTCAAATTTTCTGACCAACTTTGTACCTCTTTCAGTCTGAAATTCCTAACAAATTAAATTGGTTTTAACAGATTTAAATTGCCCAGCAATTATCTGTTCAAACAGAGACAAACTGCTAGCAATTATCTGTTCAAAACAGTTTCTGCACCTGTTCATTTCAAAAACAGATCTGTTCATTTGAATTTCATACATGTTCGGACAAATCTGAATGGTCACCAATCTACCTATAAAAGCAGACCATTTCCAGCATTTCTAACATCTAGAAAAATTCTTCCCTTCCCAGTTTTGCTCTTTGTGTGCATTATTCTTCATTCTAGTTTTTAGAGAAATATTTGAAAGTGTAGAACACAAATTCTAGTTCGCCGAAACATATTATTTTTAGTACTAATACAATCTATGAAAGGGCATTGTATCCTAGGAGATAGGCGCCATATATTTGTAAGTACCGTAACGAGGTGAATCTGTCTTAAGGACAGAGTGTCACACACTCGACTTGAACTATTTTGTACTAATACATTTCGGTAAATAAATTCTGTAAGTAATTTATTTTTATTTGTTTGATTTGGTTTTAAATTATTTTTTATACAGAAGATTGTTCCTACAATCTTAAGACAGACTTGAATTATTTTGTTTATACAGAATTTTTCGTTTATTTCCTTTTCTTCCTTTCTTCTTCTTACAGAAATTATTTTCTGTTGTTTTACAAAATAATATTCTGGTTGGAAAATACAAATAGTAATGATATACTATTTGATAAATAGTAGTAATATACTGTTTATTTTCTTCGACAACTAGTAGTAATATACTGGTAATTATAAACAATTCAAAATATTTATTTGTGAAATTGATCAGAAATTAATTTTGGTTTTCAAAAATAATTTATGAGTTTTCATTAATTAAAATTCTATTTTAGTATGTTAATTTTTGAAGTGTTACAGAAATTTAATTTTCTGTGTGGATTTAATTTGTTTAAATAAAATTTTATTTTCAAATTAATTGGAATTAAAAGTTACAATTCTTATTTTTTTTTATTTTTACAGAATTAAAAGTCTATGCTTATGGTTTAAATTTTCTATGTATTATAAAATTATAATTCTAATTTTGTTTTATAATTTAGAATTCATGGCTACTGAAATTAATGCTCAAACAAGTACTGCTATGGTGGCTGCAATTGCTCCGATCCCTCCTCCTGTTGTGACTGTGCCAGTCAATAACGGTGAAAAGCCACAAAAGTTTTTAAGAACTGATTTTAAAAGATAACCTAGCACGTTTTCTCCATAAGGATGCTTTTACTCTAAAAAATGATGAAACCGACCGGCAAGTGGTTGTTGCGGTCGATGCCTGGAAACTTATTGATTTCCTTTACCGGAACTACATCTTGAACGGACTTGACAACACATTATACAACGTCTACAGTCCTATCAAAACGACAAAAGAACTTTGGGAGTCTTTGGAAAAAAAGTACAAAACATAAGATACTGGCTCGAAGTAATTCGTAGTAAGCAAATTTTTCGACTTTGTGATTGTTAATTCTAAGACTGTGATCAGCCAAGTTCAAGATCTCCAACTCATTCTGCATGACATTCATGTTGAAGGCATGTCTCTCAGTAAATCTTTCTAAGTTGCTGCCTTAATTGAAAAATTACCACAAGGCTGGAAGGAATTCAAGAACCACCTCAAACAAAAGCGCAAAGAAATGACTTTAAAAGAATTGATTGTGCATTTGAGGATTGAGGTGGACAACCGCAATTCAGAGAAACGATTTAGTAAGCATCTAATTGAGTCTAAGGCAAATATGCTGGAACATGCTCCAAAAGCAAAGAAACAAAAGTTTTCTGGAGAAAGTTCCGCCCAAGGCTCTAAAGGAGGGGAAACTAAAAAGTACAAGTTTAATGGCAAGTGTTACATTTGTGACCAAGAGGGACATCGGGCCAAAGATTGCCGTAGCAAGCGCAAAGGCAAAGGAAGATCAAGCAAGCCTGCTCAAGCCAATATGATCAAAAGTGGACAAAATTTCCAATGGTGTAGATGACATAAATCTTTCTACAGCTGTTTCTGAGGTAAATCTTGTCAGAAATCCTAAAGAATGGTGGGTGGACACTAGTGTTACTCACCATATTTGTGCCGACAAAAAGATGTTCACATCCTATTTTATGGTGGACAACGGTGAACAATTTTTTATGGGCAACTCCTCAACTTCTAAAGTTGAAGGACAATAAAAGATTATTCTAAAGATGACATCTGGAAAGGAACTCACTCTCAATAATGTGCTGCATGTATTGGACATTCGCAAAAATCTAGTCTCCGGATCTCTATTGAGTAAAAATGGGTTTAGGATAGTGTTTGATACAATGTTTTAAAAACCGGACCGGTAAGCGAACTGAAAAAGGGATCAGGTGGGCGGGTCACTGGTTCAACCGTTGGGTTGAACTGGAATCAAACTGTGACATAATAAATATATTAAAATTATATTTAAATAAAAATATATGTAATAAAATTATAAATTAAAAATATTAAATTATCTTAAATATTTGTCCTAATATTTTTTTACTGAAAAATATAATAATATATTTTGAAATATTATTAATTTCAATTTTGGAAGATGAAATCAAATATTTAATATTCCCTCCATATGATTTTAATTCAAATAATTTGATTGAAAAGAGAGAAAAAAATTAGAGGGATATCAAAATTTCAATATTCCCTCCAATACATTTGATTGAATCCCACATGGATTTCTTGAGTCTTTTTGAAAGAATTTTTTTCTTATAAATAAGTGAAGACTTTCACAATAATTTCATCAAGCTCTTAATGGGATTCCTCACAAGAGGAGACCCTCGAAAAAGAGTTTCAAATTAAAATTCTCTTATATTCTTATATTATATATATATATATATATATATAAAATAAGAAAGAAAATAAAGAAAAAAAAAAATAAAACTAAAAAATAAAACTTCGAGCCGGACAGCCCGGCGAACCGGCCCCGGGTCGACCGGTTCGCCGATTCAACCGCGGGTTTTTTCGGTTCTCGTTAAATACGCCGGTTTTCATCTTTGGCCGGTTCAGAGGGTATGTCCGGGCCGGAACCCCGACTGGTTGATGGTTCAACCGGTCGAACCGGCCAGTCCGGTCCAGTTTTCAAAACCATGGTTTGATAGTGATAAATTTGTACTTACTAAGAATGTGATGTATGTAGGAAAATGTTACATGTCTGATGGCCTTTTCAAATTAAATGTAATGACTATTGTACCTTTTGTTATTAATAATAATACATCTTCTTCTTACTTACTTGAGTCTTCAAATTTGTGGCATGGTAGATTAGGACATGTTAAATATGGATCTTTGCGTAGATTAATTAATATGGAATGTTTACCTAAATTTGACATTGATTTAAATCATAAATGTGAAATTTTGGTTAAGGCAAAATTGACTACAACTCATTTTCATTCAATTGAACGAAGTACTGAGCCACTTGAATTAATTCATAGTAACATTTGTGATTTTAAATCAATTTAAGTTAGAGACGGGAAAAAATATTTTATCACTTTCATAGATGACTATACTAGATATAGTTATGTTTAGTTAATTCGAACCAAGGATGGAGATTTGGAAACTTTCATTCAATTTAAAAATGAAGTTAAAAATCAACTTGGTAAGAAAATTTAAAAACTAAGAAGTGATAGAGGTGATGAAAGTGAATCACCTTTTGGTGAATTTTGTAAAGAACATGGAATAATTCATCAAACCACCGCTCATTACTCACCTCAACAAAATGGAATTGCTGAAATGAAAAATAGGACTTTAAAAAAGATGATGAATGCCAAGTTAATTAGTTTTGGATTACCTCAAAACTTGTAGGAAGAAGCAATACTTTCCGCTAATTATATTCTTAATAAAGTACCCCGAAAGAAAGTGAGTCAAACACCTTTTGAAATGTGGCATGGGAGAGTACCATCCTACAAATACTTAAAAGTGTGGGAGTGTTTGGCTAAAGTGGCTATTCCTAATCCTAAAAAGACTAAGATAGGTCTTAAAACCGTTGATTACATTTTCATTGGTTATGCCAAGAATAGTAGTGCATATCAGTTTTTGGTTCATAAATTAGAACATTTCGAAATGCATGTAAATACTATTATTGAATCTTGGAATGCATCATTCTTTGAACATGTATTTTTGAATAAAATTGGACAAGAGACTAGTACTAAAAATATCTTATGATGCTATTACTAGTCATGATCAAGAACAAGAGCAAGAGATAGATCAAAATGAGGAAGAGGAACCTAGGCGTAGTAAACGCGCTAAAACCTCAAAATCTTTTGATCCAGATTTCCTAACATTTTTGTTAAAAAATAAGCCTTTAACTTTTAAAGAAGCTATATCCAATCCTGAAGCTCCTTTATGGAAAGAAGCTGCAACTAGTGAAGTTGAATCAATCTTTCAAAATCACACTTGGGAATTGGTAGATTTGCCACCAGGTTGTAAAACTATTGGGTACAAGTGGATTTTTAAGAGAAAAAAGAAAGTAGATGGATTAATTGACAAATACAAAGCAAGACTTGTAGTCAAAGGATATAGACAAAAAAAGGTCTTGACTACTTTGACACATACTCACCAGTTACTAAAATAACATCCATTAGAATGCTAATTGACATTGCATCTTTGTATAATCTAGAAATTCATCAAATGGATGTAAAAACAGCTTTCTTAAATGGTGAGTTAAATGAAGAAATTTACATGGAACAATCAGAAAGATTTTCTGTTCCAAGGAAAGAAAAGAAAGTGTGCAAATTGGTTAAATCATTATATGGTTTAAAACAAGCGCCAAAACAATGCAATGGGAAATTTGACAAGACAATGTTGTTAAATGGATTTAAAATTAATGAATGTGACAAATGTGTTTATATTAAAAACACAGACAAAGGTTATGTTATAGTATGTCTTTATGTAGATGATATGCTCATCATAAATAGTAATAATGACATGATTAAAACTACCAAGAAAATGTTGAATAAACATTTTGACATGAAGGACTTGGGAATTGCTAATATAATTCTTGGTATGAGAATTACCAAAACATCATAAGGTTATGATTTGTCACAATCTCATTACATTAAGAAAATACTTGACAAATTCAGCAAAGATGATGATCATCTTACTAGAACACCTGTGGATGTTAATCTGTTCCTTTCTAAGAATGTACAAGAAAGTATTTCTCAATTAGAGTATGCCCAAATTATTGAAAACTTAATGTACTTCATGAACTGCACTCGCCCAGATATAGTTTATGCAGTAAGTAAATTAAGTAGATATACGGGTAATTCAGGAGTAGAATAATGGAAAGCAATTATAAGGGTTCTAAGATATCTCCGATTTACTCATAACATTGGGCTAAATTATACTATATATCCAACAGTACTTGAAAGAAACTGTGATGCAAACTGGATATCGAATTCTAGAGGCTCAAAATCCACCAATGGGTATGTCTTTATACTTGGTGGGGCAGTTGTATCTTGGAAATCTTCCAAACAAACTTGCATTGCTAGGTCTATTATGGAATCAGAATTTATAACTTTAGATAAAGCGGAAGAAGCAGAATGGCTTCGTCATTTCCTTGAAGATATTCCAATGTGGCCAAAACCGGTGTCTGCTACATACATACATTGCGATAGTTAATCAGCAATAGGTAAAGCACAGAGTAATATGTATAACGGTAAGTCACGACACATTCGTTGTCGACATAACAACGTGAGACAACTACTCTATAATGAAATTATTTTCGTTGAACATGTGAAGTCTAAAGACAACATAGCGGATCCACTAATCAAAGGGTTAGCAAGAAAGTTAGTTGAAAATTCATTGAGGGGAATGAGACTTAAACCTATTAAATAAGAGTTACCACAACGGCAACCCAACCTAGTTAACTGGAGATCTCAAGATCTAGGTTCAAAGGGACAGCCGAGTTGTGTATGACTCATAAGGATCATTGGGGAGTCAAACTCCTACCCATTTCTATGATGAAATAGTGATGTCTGCAGCGTTATAGGTTAAGTAACACTTTTAATAATTCTTATATCTAGGAATACCTAGTGGAGTATGGCAGGATACTCTTCATAAGAATCACCTACATGAGTGTGAATTGGACCGATTCTATAAGATTTGTGAAAGGCTACAATTCTCTAGAGCACTCTTGAAAGACCAGGTTGTTCAGGGCCAAAATAAACACAGCAGTGAGAACTAAACTGTGTCTGGTAATATACTGTATGAGTTCTATTGTCTTGGTTTATACAAATGGCTGAACCGTTCAAGACATCATATTCACTAGTTAGCTAGTAAATCCGATAATGTCTCACAAGGGAAGGTTCAAAGCCAAAAGCTACCTATCATTTACAGAATATTTCCAATTTCTTTACTCTCTGTAATTAGATCATGTTGTTGCATTTTTTTCGGTCAAATTCCATTCATGTGGGGGATTGTTGGAAAAATATAGTTTTATAGGCTTATTTTAGGCCAACTTTGAGCATAAATTTGAGTGGGGTCCACACATCTTTTGGGGTGGATCTAAAGAGGTGACGTGTTCCTTACCGCATGACAAGTCACACGGTGAAGACGGTTCATCAAAACCATTTATGAGTGAATAGGAAGTTGACGACGTTTTTGGGTTCGTGGAATGGACTATTAAAGAAGTAAAATGTGGATTTCCTTGAAATGATTATCCCAAATTGAAAACTTAAGAGAACTTATGTATGTACATAAGTGCTAGGTGGCAACACTTGGATTAGGCTCCAAGGGGCACCCCAAATTTGTAGAAGGAAGGAGTTATGGACAAATTAAACCTTGGCTCAAACCACCACATACGTCGCCGCCACTGACCTGCCGGGTGCAGGTGTGGGTTGTGGGTCGGTTCTAATATTAATTTTTTAGACAAAATTTATTTGAATTTTTCTAAAAATTTATTGCGGGAAAATTAATTTTTCTAAATGAAATTAATTCAATTTTTGTGCCAAATTTGAATTCAAATTTTATGTCCAACTTTGTACCTCTTCCAGTCCGAAATTCCCAACAGATTAAACTGGTTTTAATAGATACAAACTGCCCAGCAGTTATCTGTTCAAACAGATACAAACTGCCAGCAGTTATCTGTTCAAAACTGTTTGTACACCTGTTCATTTTAAAAACAGATCTATTCATTTGAATTTCATACATGTTCGGACAGATTTGAATGGTCACCAATCTGCCTATAAAAGCAGACCATTTCCAGCATTTCTAACATCCAGAAAAATTCTTCTCTTCTCGATTTTGCTCTTTGTGTGCATTATTCTTCATCTTAGTTTTTAGAGAAATATTTGAGAGTATAGAACACAGGTTCTAGTTCTCTGAAATATATTATTTTTAGTGCTAATTCAATCTGTGAAAGATTATTTTATCCTGAGAGATAGGCGCCATATATCTGTAAGCACCATAGCAGGCGAATCTGTCTTAAGGATATAGTGTCACACACTCGACTTGATCTATTTTGTACTAATACATTTCGGTAAATAAATTCTGTAAGTAATTTATTTTTATTTGTTTAATTTGGTTTTAAATTATTTTTTACACAGAAGATTGCTCCTACAATATATGGTATTATATATATATATATATATAAGTCTATTGGTAAAATAGTTCACATAATACCTCTAATGTAAGGGAGAAAAAATTATTAAAATATAAGTTTAAATATATAAAATCAATTAAGATAGAAGAATATGTTATGAACCAAATAAAATACAAGTCCATCAAAGAAATTTTCCATTAAATCTCCCTTCTTATATTATGCATTCGTAAACTTATTATTATTTTTTTTATTCAAATTCGTAAACTTATTGTTGAAACAAATATATCATGATTATAAAACAATGTCACATGTGGAATAGTATTTTTCCCTTGTGATATTCTATACCCAATTGAATATTTAACCAACACTTGACATGAAAAGTGTTGGGCAGTTGGCATCATTATTGAGAGGGCATGTTTGGTCTCATTCTCGGTCTCATTCTCATTAAAAAAAATCGTTTTTCATGTTTTTAAAAAATAAAATTAATAAAAAAATTTAAAACACTCATTATTCACTTTTTTCTTTTTTCTTTTTTTTCCTCTTTTGCAAGAACATTGTTTTTTTTTTTATATTTTCTAAAAATGAGTTACTTTAAATACAAGAAGTTTCTCAAAATAATTTATCAAACATATTTTACCTCTATTTCAAAGGGTAAAAACAAAACAAAAAAACAAAAATGATACAAGACAGGACCCTAGCGTCAAGACATGTGACACAAACCTTTAGAGACAAAATAAACCAAAAGATATCCTCTGCTGGGTCACATGACCTTTTGCAAATTACAAGACATCATTAAAAAAAAAAAAAAAATTAATTAATTAATTAATTAACAATACAAAAACAATTCGTGCCCTAAATTATTCAACAAAGTTTCAAACATCATATTATTATTTATTCTATACTCTAATAATTAGTGAGATAAACCATCCTTTCTCAATAATTTAGTCTTAATAAAAACATCAGACAAATCTCTTTCTGATGTAAAAACTTTCAATGTTGATGTAGGCGATGAACTTCTGATAAAACTAATTTGTTAGAAACACATTGAGTTATGTTACAATGTTTTTTTCAAGGGATAATTACATTTTATCTCCTGTGATTTTATGCGTTTAGAGCATCTCCAATGCACTAGGCATATAATACTTGTTAGTTAAAATGCCTAGTGTGATTCATTTTTTTCAATTCCAATGCACTAGGCATATGATTAGGCATTTTGGCTCAACTCATATTCACTAGCTACATGTAGCTAGCCTTCAACGCTAGGCAAAATGTATTCAATCATTAGGATCATTTCCCTCCATCTTTGTTGTTGACGTGGCATTCTATAAAATTAATAGTATTTGGATAAATAGCTAAAATAAAGAGCATGATTGGAGTAAAAACATAAAATAGTTGATAGGCAAAATAAAATATATACTTTATAGTAATATTTAGATAGGTAAAATGCCTACTACCGTTGGAGATGCTCTTACACATTACTTCTCTGATGTTTATAAATGTACTCATAATCCCCTTGTGGTTTTGACTGATGTGCAAAAGTGACGGAATATGACGAAATTATTGAAAAGACTAGAATATCCTTAGATATTTATAGTGCCTACATGCTACAATCTCTTCAATTGCTTGATTACGATTTTGAGAGTGGGAGAGAGAGAGAGAGATACACATAGGTTAGGGTTTGAAAGGATTTCCAAATTGGATTAGTAACAATCGATTGAGACTACAAAGAATCTACTTTACCCCAAGTAACGATCAAAAAACCCTAAATTTATTGAATGTTTGATGTTTTGCGTGAGTATTTGAAGATTTGATTACGATTTTTAAAATTTATCATATAATATGTTTGGAAAATTACTTCTTTGATGTTTGATGTTTGCGAATAAAAAAAAAAAGAAAAAAAAAAGGCTTTATTGGTAGGGTTTTGTATATGATATATTTTTGGTGGCTTTTTGTTAGCTTTATGTTAAGGTTGTTGCCTTTTTGTTAGCTTTTTGATAGAGTTTGTATTGTGTGTTTCGATAAAATTGTGGAGTATAAGTGTTTCATCAATTTTTTTTACTTAACTACATGAAGATAGGTATATCTGGAATAATAAATTGGGGATTTTTTTTTTTTTTTTTTAATGTAAAAATGGCTACAGATTTGGGGTTGATAGTGGTCCCCTAGCTGTTTGTTGTGTATTGGGAGATAATATGTCTATTTATTGGGTTAATTACATTTTTGTCTTCTTTATTGCATATACTGTGTTTGATTTGTAAAATGGGTATGATGATTTATGTTTGTTTATTTACCCTAAAGCCTAAATTATTGTTAGGTTTTTTATTTGTTTATGTATTTTTTTTTTCTTTTTTTCTTTTGTATGTTGTAATGTTTAGGCATTGATTTGTTTATGTATTATTTTTGTCTTTTGTGTCTTGTATTATTTAGGGTGAGGTGATGGCAATAGATTTTAGTGTTGAGTTACATTACGGAGGTTACTTTACTAAGCCTCCAAATATAGTGTATAAGGGAGGGAAAGTGAATTACTTTTAGTACTTTGATCCAGATAGGGTTGGGTTTTTTGATTTTCAGAAGTTGTACTTGAATTATCCCTCTACTAGCCAACTATATTAAAGAGTTCCTTGAGAAATATTGGACATTAGTCTTAGGGAGATGAATTCAAATAAGGATGTAATTGATATGTTATTCTATTATATGGATCTGAATGTGGTTGCCTTATATGGAAAAATATGGTGGAGTGGATTAGGAGAAAACTGATGAACAGAATACAAGTCAAGAAAAATGGAATAGAAAAATATGGTGACCTTATTTGTATAAGTGTGCAACCTAAACTAGAGTCAAAGAAAGAGGATGTTAGGAATTGTTTTGTTAGCTTTGTAGGTGACTTAAAGTTTGAGGTGCATTGTTCTGATACAACTCATGTAGTGGATTTAAGGGCAAGTACATGTGGGTGTAGAGATTGGGACCTAACAGCTATACCTTGTAAATATGTCATAAGTTGTATATACCTTAATGGGGAGAAACCTAAAGCTTATGTGCATAATTACTTCAGCAATGAGACATACTTGAGGACATATTCTTTTATGATAAATCATATGCCAAGGGAACATGAATGGATTAAGACTGAATATGATGCCATAGCCCCTTCTTACTATAGAAAACCAGCAAGAAGGCCCAGAAAAGAGAGGAAGAAAGCTGCTGATGAGCCCAAGAATGTACATAAGTTGTCAAGAAAACACAAAACAGTGCAACATGCAAAGTGTATTGGTTTTGGACACAACAAAAGATCATGCAAAGGTCCAGTACATAAAAAATCCCAATTCTAGGAAATCTACAAGTCAACCAAGCAAGGTACATTTCAATTTATTGTAATGCACTATTTCTATACAAACTAAATTCATTTCAATTTCAGTTATTTCATTTTGTGCATTTCAATTTGTATTTTTCTTGCAGTTCTCAAATGCTCAACAAGCTGCAACACACTTATCTTCATCCCCAACCAGTTGTCATTCATCATGTTTCATCCCAACAAGCTGCCAGTACTCACCCTTTTCATCCCAACCAGCTGCCACTACTCAACCACAACCAACAATGCCTTGTGGAGCAAGTGCAAGTGGAAGTGCATCAGCTAGACATGTGCCCCAATTTGGAAGGGAATTTACAATACCTGAGAGGAATGCAAAGGATAGAGGAAAAGGTTTGAGGGATTAGGTTTAGGTGACCCTATCTGATGATTGAAAAGTTATTTTTTGTCATTTTTGTAAGGCCTGTTATTTGGGGTTGCTAAAACAATCTTTTTGGATAGCTAACACAATATTGGTAGTTCTAATGGTTTTGTAATTAAAATGTTGGTTTTGCTGATATTTGCAAGGCTTACTTGGGATTGATAGAACAATATTCTTGGATAGCTACAACATTAGAATAAATAGGTGCACATGTTGTTTGTCAAATGTTTTGTAATTGAAATGTTGATCAGATGTTGGTGAAATGATGACATGTTAATGCTTAATGAACATTAAGTAGGTTTTATAATTGAAATGTTGATGAACATAACAGGTTTTGTAATTCAAATGTTGAAATGTTGGTGAACATTTAGTAGGTTTTGTGAGTGAAATGTTGATATGTTGATGCTTAATGAACATGCTTCAAGTGTCGGTATTGAACAAGTTTTGTAATACTTCAAAAATATATTTCTTTTATATCTGAAAATAGTCTTCAATATTACATATCTTCCTTCCTCATATCAGGTTACATAACACTTTTTATTTTTGCTTTCATTTTAGAGTACATGCAATATAGCATACAAACAATATCCAGCCTCCTAGCAACATTCTTTGATACAACTTTTTCTTTTTTTGAGCTTTTTCAACTTCTAACTCCATATAATTTACTCGTTGCACGAGTCTTGGTAGGAGATCACGCGAGCAACGACACAATGGTAGGTCAATCCACTCAAAATATTCACAAGTGGCTTGAATTTGAAAATTTTAATAAATGAGTTTAGATTTATATTTAAATATTATATAACATAACAAATAAATACATTAATTACTTAATTACCAAATAATGAAAGTGATTACCCCATAGTTTGCACATCCTATAAATCTTCTTCCTATATTTGCATTTGTCCAAGCTGTTCTCAACCGAGATCTTTGGCCATAGTAGCATGTACGAGCTAAGCTCTGTCCACTATAATGGGAACCCTGGGAGGATGACATCTTCAAAAATGAAAATGGTCCCAGAATTTTTTTTGCTGGAAATAGTAGGTTTGGTGGCTTGATGGTTATATGAGCAAGTAGAAGGACAAATTGGTCACTCAAAACTCCAATTTTGGCGCCAAAACATTCAATTCCAGTGCAGACACACTTCTTTGACGTGTCTTTCCCACGTGCTGTTAAGTTTACCAGATTTTGTCACTTTTGCGCATCAGTTAAAACCACAAAGGAGTTATGAATACATTTATAAACGTCAAGGAGTAATATGTAAACGCGTGAAACCATAAGAGAGTAAAATGTAATTATCCCTATTTTTAAAGACAACATTTATCCTCACCATGCTATAGCAAATTCTTCTTTAAGATGTAACCAAACTTGATCTAAGAATCTTCTATTTGTATTTGCACAAATATAGACATAGTAGAATACATTCGTAAATTAGAACACATAAATTGGGGGTCAGGTATTTTGTTTACGCAAAATGACAGTAAATCGTATATTTAAGAAAACTCTTGAACAAAAAATCAAAACTAGAGACAATTGAATGGCTAGATTTCAGCCTTTATATAAAACTCCAAGCTCCTAATTGGATGGATCATGCCTCTTGATGTGATCAGTCCAGATTCAGATCTGGTCACTGGATCAAGCTTCTATGATGCAAATTGCACCTTAAATGGATGTGACGATTATACACATGCGATCGTGATTGCACCGCTCCCAACAAGGTAGTTCCCTGGCCAACGGTTGCGCCATATCCCTCCCACAGAGTGTTGACTGTGCTGTTGCGTAAGCACCAAGCCACCTTAGATAGGAAAGTGTTCACGCCGATAAGCTCATGCAAAGTGCACCACCAAATTACCAATGCCTATGCAAACATATGGGGATGATTCTTATGGTTTGTGTGTATTCAATGCAATATTTTGTGTGGTCCTTTTATCAAGTGCTGCAAACTCGATTTATTTTGAAAATCCCAACATCTCCAATTATTAAAATAAATAAATAAATAAAATTGGGGCTAACTAAGTTGTTGTAATGGCAATCAGGATAACAAAAACAAAAACAAAAAAACATTTACAAGGTCCACTGATACGCAGGATTAACAAGATAAGCCACCAAAAGTGGCCATGAATAATAAGCCATTGAATTATTGAAAAGAACTTGGACAACAAACAATAGGACAAGATCACCCAAAAAGAGCAATAATTTACGAGGATCAGGAGTGTACATAATTGCCATTTTTTTTTTTTACTATTGTTTTCCTGTTTTTGTTTTAGGCAATGTAATACATTGGATTTGGCAGTTTGAAAGATCTTTGGGCCACTGCAAACCCTAACAAGTCACTCCACTGATCCCCAGAGCTCCCATGGATTGTATAACCTTCATCTTGTAGCAACTTTCTCCTCTCCGATTTGTACACAATGGCCGGCTTACCTGAATCAGCAGGTCCCCTGTTTCATCCACAGAAAAAATACTCATCACTAATCCATGATGTTGAAGCCCCAATTTGATAACATGGCTAGCTAGACTCAGTTGATTTCAATTGAAGTCAATAGAATGTGGGTATATTTGTTTTCAACATTTTTTGGTATTTGGTATGACGAATCGAAAGACAAAGCGGAAAACGTTTTTCCGGGATTAACTGAATATGTGTTCATTTGGGTGGTAAATGTTATTTGCTATTTAAAGGCGAAAAACATTTTTTAAACAAGAATCTTATGACAAGCCACGCTCATTGTCATGATCACCACCACCACCAACCCCTCCCCACAACCACTAGTATTATCATTTTCAGATCAAAACCTATGCTATATATGAACTCAAGTACAAAAATCGGGCGCCGGTGCTGGTGCTGGTGCCGGTGCATGTCCATATTTCAGATCTTCATAGACCTAAATTTTAAGATATTGGTATATGTATTTAAAAGTTGGATATGGATACGGAGACTCGTCATAAACACTTACGTGCATTGCATACTTTATAAAGAGGTATAAAAAGAAGTAGTTGCCATCATCAAATTTCGTGTGACAACCAAACATAGGAAAACATTTTTTGCGAAAGACAGTTTTTATGTTTTCTGCAGAAATTGTTTTACCCGGGAGGGTAGCAACCTATTTTGAGTCTTCTTTATTTGAACTTAAAATTTTCTAGGAGAGGAGTAAAAATAAGTATTTTCCATCAAATTTTCGGCTTACCTCAATATAAGCTTTTCCCAGTTTCTATACCCAGAATACTGAAGATTTTTCACTGTGACATTTCTCTGAATCTCACTTCGTCCTGTTAACAGAAATATTGTAAAACCCATCTCCTGAAGCTCCTTGTACAACTTCAAACTTGCCGGTAAGGCAGGAGCCTCAGCCAAATCCACCCATTCATCGAAAGAGACTTCATCGAATGTTTCTGATCTATGTTCAAAAACAAGATAAGTCTTATTTACTTTACTAACAATATAAACGCAATTTCATCAAAAGAACATTCAACTGACAGAAGAGTCCACATAAACAAAACGAGTTTGAGTTCATTAGGATCGGAGTCAGCCTTCTATGAACTCATGTGCATTGGCCCATGGCCCAAATGATGGTTCAAGTGAATTTGTGGCATATGAATTCCAAATTAAAATTCTGATGTAACTCCATAGCTATTTATTGTGATACTCGAATACACAAGACAGGGCAAGGTAAAAAAGTTGAAAAATCAAGAATTGTTTGAACCAAACAAACTAAATCATTCAAAAAGATCAAAACAATTCTACCGTATTGTTTCACTTGGACATTCTGACAATCAAAATTTGTGACAATGATCAGTGTTTGAAAAATTGTAACAAGTAGGGTGTATTTAATCCTAATAAGAATCACAAGTTCCAATGATATAGATTGACAATTTAAAGATGGATTTCAAGTTCAAATATTGGATCATAAGATTCAGTTTTACAAAAAGAAAGACATAATGCTGACGAGGTCCAATTGGATTTCAAGCGTTCAAGAATCCTTATCTGCAGCAATGATATGCTGATGAGAAAGCAGAGTCAAATCAAATCAGTTCACAACTAGAACTATACAGCTCCAGAAAGCATCTCACAATTCACAAAGTTACAATTTCCAAGTCACTTGTTACCACACCAGAAATCATTGAGCAAACCCCTTCAATGACTATCCAAAAGTTTAGCCTCCCTAATAGCTTTACAATGTAAAAATATAAAAGAAACATATCTTCTTCAAGTCATAGATCAAAAGTTTGTTTCGGTGAGTTATTTTGGTTAGCTTAGAAATGGAAACATAAGAGAAATAACAACATAATTTGCAAACATATGAAAATGTTTGGAAACAAAAACCAAGCTAATTTAAATGTTTACGCAGTCTCACTAATTATAAACAGTCTCACTAATTAAATAACTAAACATGTTGAGATCTGCACACCTCCTTGCATAAAGGGAACAAGTGTCAAATTCAGAAGTAAAACTCATATGCAAACAAACAATTGTCAAATAATTTAAACAATTGTCAAATAATTTAAACAAATCAATCTTATCAAGAACAATTGTATATGATTCTAAATGTGCATAAGGTTCCAACCAAGTCAAACATGAAGCTCTGAATTTACAGCACAATTATGTTGGAGTTCTTTTTCCAATTCTAGCAATTTACTTCTTCAAGCACAAAGGCCTCCATTACAAGCCCAACATTTAGAAATTTGTACCTTAAAAGCATCTACACATATTGTTAGTGGATTTCATTCAACATTGGAATTTCTATGTAATGTATAACATGAGTTTGCAACTATAATCATGTTTAACTTAAAATTCTAGGCCTCTTTTTTTTCATTAATTTTTCACTATTCAATGTATACATAACTGTGGTGGGTAAAAATCGAACCACTTGGGCGGCGGCGGTGACGCGGCGGATATAGCTTGACTCCTGACTTGAAAAACACTTAGATAAAGGTAAAGGGGGGTGGCTAGAGCAGCCCGAGGACCCTCCGATGCCTAAGTTAGTGACAATGTAAACAAAGGTCCAAGACTCTAAGAATAGGGTTCAAGTTGTAGTTCTTGTGTACCTCAATGGTGCTGATTGCTTCCCTTTTATAGCTGGCTCCTACTAGCTATTTATGGGTTGTTAGGTCTCTCTCCACTCCTCACATCAACCCCATTTCTTTAGGGATTATGTTCCACCAGCTGTGGATTTCTAGGAGTTGGTTGAGCCTAAGATGGAGAGACGTGAGTTGACTGGGTTTGCGCCCTTCTTGGGCGCGCTTTCTGCCGCCTTTCTTCTATCCTAAAACTCCCCTGACCTAGTCTGGTCCTGGGCCTTAATTTTCCTGGGCTAACCTTCCATTTTGCTGGCTTTGTGACCTTCCTGTCACTAGTCCAGGACTTTTAGTCCTGCCACAGCCTGATTTGCACAATAACAAAGGTAGATATGTACACTTACAATAATATTGTGAATGAGAGAACTCAAACAATGTAATTCGTCAATAAAAGAACCATTTCAAAATTATTCAACTAGTATGGGCCTTAGGGTATTGATTTCACAACCTTTACTTGCATTCAATTATGTTAGTCATCTTTTCTTTTGGGTTTGGGAGGCCAACAGTATGGCATTTGCCATTGAAGTCCAAGAGGACATTCTTTCGTTGAGGTGAAAATGAAGGAACACCTTGACATCATTCAAAGCAATAGTAAACCCACATTTTGTAACAAATGAAAAAACTTGTTAAGGGTTATATTTTCTGCAGATCACCCCACTATCGGAGCACGCACCAAGATATTATCCGCTTTGTACTAGGTTTTGCTTTTCTAAAAAGGCCTCTTGGAGGTTTGTGGGCATGGTACACTTTATAAGGTGGGTCAAGAGTCCTTAGCAAACCGACGTGGGACAGATTTTCACTCCCCACATTAGCCCACCAGCGTGTGGGCCCACGTAGTGGAGGTAGGGCCTAGCCCTAGCCCTAGCCCTAGCCTCTTTCCCCCCTCCAAAGTGGGCTGAGTTACGGGTTCGGCCTTGGCTCTTTTCCCCACTCCGAAGTGGGCAAGGCCATGGGCCTAGCCCTAACCCTATTCCCCACTTTGAAGTGGGTAAGTCCATGATCTAGATTTCAAAACTCCTACTCACTCTGAATGAGTTAAGCTGAATTGAGCTTTAACATATCACCCAATGCCATGCGAGTGTGGAGCACATGGCACCCACGAATAACGGAACTGCTTACTCAAGTAGCTAACAAAGTCTTTGCTTTCCTCCAACGAGGAGCGGCCTAGCTAAACGACAAAGACGCCAGGTGTCAGAGAGATGAACTTGAGGAGCAAGTCAAGCCTTCACTATAAAAGATAACCTCATCTCCTTTCACAAGGGTCCGAATTCAATTACTCCCACTCTAAACACTTGTTTTCCCCATTCTCTCTCTGGCCTGACTTTACCATCAGAGGAATTTCTGACCAAAAAAACCTCGGTCGGGCAGCCTCATTGTTCATTATTTGTGCAAGCCTTCACCCCCCGGAGCGAAGCAGTTCAGCCACGAAGCGCACTTACTCTCTATATTGCAGAATCATGTCTGCACATATATCTATCTATATCTATAATTCGAATTTCAAATTAATCACAGCATCTGTTAGAAGATGTAAACTGAAACAAAAGTTCCATTTTCCCCGACTAATTGGAGCTAAATTTTTTGTGGTATGAGTATATATTAACCCCTACTTGGTTCATAGATTTTGCAAGAGAAAAGAACATAAATTTTTTTTAATTCACGTTATCATTTTCCCTTCTCTTTCATGATCTTTAATCGTTCTATAAAAAGTTTACTACAAAATGTATAGATCTTTGATTTGGGGCAGAAATTATGAAAAAAAATACCCAAAAAAAAAATGGGAAATTCAAAATCTATAATGAGCCTTGAGTAAAAGGAAAACACAAATGAATATTAACTATAGCATGGAACTTATTCTCAAGTGCATATCATGTGCAGATTATGATTTGAATTAGTATTAGTTATGAAAAATTTAGTTCCAAATAAATAGTTTAATAGCCACATTAGTAGTGCTTGGTTTGTTTTTTTTCATTTTTTCTTTTTTGACAATCGAATGTCCTGGTCAACTCACTTTAATCGTATAATCAGTTATCAAATTATCAAATTGAAATTGATTACAACCTATTACAATATTTTATTGTCTCGCCTTTAGTCATGATCAAAGTGACTTTTAATTATATTGATTATGATCAAAAAAGGTTGTTTTTAAAAGTTAGTTAAAAATTGATTTTTTAATTTTTTATTTAAAAAAATAAAAAAAATAAAAAGATGATGTGACCCAAAGTCACTTTATGTAGCTCAAAATTTATTTTTATAATTGGAGTATTACCTTAGGCACATTTTTTATTTTTATAATTGGAGTATTACCATAGGCACATGTTTTATGTGTACAGTGGCCTGTTTTGAAAAGTGTAAAAGAAAAAAACAAAAACAAAAAAAAAATCAGCTTATTGACTTTTAGGCATATGTGGGTCCCATCACCTTTTCATTTTTTTTATATTTTTTATTAAAAAAAAAAAAAAACTTTTTCAACACTTTCCAAAACAACCGGAAAATGGGATAAGGTCGCCCTCCATTCTTACATCTTTTCATATTCATTCATATTCTTCTACTACGCCCAAATTCGGATTTCCGTCAATAATTCCAACAGTTTACTTTGTATATATAAAGATTATTCATATAAAAAATTAATTTCATCATAAAATTATAAATAGAAGAACAAATTACATTTTGTTTATAAAATGAATAGCAAATAGGATTATAAATTTAAATCATTTATTTTGTAAAATAAAACGTGATTTGTTTTTATGTTTATAATTGTCTGATAAATTTAACTTTTTGGCCTCTTTCGGGTAAAAGGTTAAAAATTACTTTAATTTTTAATCTATTTTGAATCGTATTATCACTCTATTTTTTAATATATTTTTTTAAAAGAAGTAAAAACATTTAAAAAATTAATTTTTAACCTATTTTTCAAAATAACAAAAAAATAACTTTATTATGAAATCTATAAAATGGACGGCTTAGATTAAGAAAAATGTGGAGGAGAGATGAATCTTAAGAGCATCTCCAACGGTAGTAGGTATTTTACCTATCGAAACATTATTATAAAGTATACATTTTATTTTGTCTATCAACTGTTTCTGTTTCATATTTCTATTTCAATCATGCTCTTTATTTTAACTATTAATTCAAATACTATTAACTTTATAGAATGTCACGTCAGCAATAAAGATGGAGGAAAATAATCTTAATGATTAAATACATTTTGCCTAACCTTGAAGGCTAGGTACATGTAGCTAGTGAATATAAACTGAGTCAAAATGCCTAATCATATGCCTAGTGCATTGGAGTTAAAAAAAGTAAGTTATATAAGTATTTTGACTAACAAACATTATATGCCTAATGAGTTGGAGATTTTGAAAGGCAAAACAAAAGAAAACCCAAAGGAATCATAGGGTCAAAAACACACAATAGGACAACTGGCTTTCCACCATGTGACCACTGCATGATAACCAACCCTGTACCATTTCATAATGAGTAATGTTAAAAGATTCAAAAATATTATTAAAATTTTTACTATATTTTATTTAGACGTTTGAATTTGTAAGTGTTTGGGAAATTGTTATTTTAATAATTTTTTTAGTTTTTGATTATTTTAAGAGGTTAAAATTTTTATATTTGAAAAAATTATTAATTTTTTTGTAGTTAGATGTGATGTTTGTAAGAAAAAAATAAAATAATTATGAATTTGATGTGATATTTTATCTTAGATTTATTTTTTTTGAATTTTTAACCAATTTTATCTTTTAATATTTTTTTAACAAAAAAAAAACACTCCCAAACACCCCTTTACATTATATGAATTTCAGGTTGATAGAAAATTTAAAATCTCAAACAGTATTGCTTCATAATTCACATAGCTCACCATTGGTACCAACCAATTGATCAAACCTATTCCACGTGTTCAAATTTCATTGGAAATAAAAAATTCTATTAATATAATATATTCAATTAATCAAAATGCTCAAAAACTTTTCACTCACCCGAACCCGTGGAGCGCGTAGTACGGTAGGTTAGAGAGCAAAGTCTCATCGATATCGAAAACCCAGGCGTCCTCGCCGTTTCCGGCGAACTCCACCGTCTTGGCAAAATCCAGCGAGTTTAAGGCGACCATCTCGGAGTCGGAACGGTAGCGAACGCCGGTGAGGTAATCGTGGACGTAGTCTTGGCACCTGGAAGGGACCTGAGTCCAGATTCCGGCGTCGTTGGTCTCGACGGAGAACCGCCAGCTGTCGCAGTAGATCAGATCGGCGGCAGAGGATTTGTGGTACTTTTCCGGCGAGATTTGGATGATGGATTGAGAAGAAGATTTGGATATGAAGCTCAGAATGAGGATGAGGACGAATCGGCCAGAGTAAATGTCCATTGCCGGAAAACCGAAGGAAGTAGTCTCTATCTCTCTCTCTCTTCTGGTTTTCCGGGTCTGATGATGAGAGAGAAGAGAACCTAATAGAACGATGCGATCTGATATATATGCAAATTTTTGCTATGGATTAGACTTTCATTATGGACAAGGGTCTAAGACGATTAAAAAATTAATTAATTAATGGAGTAGGTTTGGTTGTTCAAATGATTTGAATGTGTTAAAATGATGTTATTTTACGTTTAAAATGACGTCATTTTAAGTATTTTAAGTCATTCGAGTTATAATTTTTCAAGCCACCTAATATTGTTGTTAATTAATTAATAATGACAAGTGTATATCAATTTTGAATAAAATAAATAAAATGATATAAGTTAAATTTTTTAGTCATAATTAAAAAAATATTATAATTAAATATAAAATGAAATATAATTAAATAATTCATAAATTATTATTAAAAAAATATCATAATTAAAGAAAAAAATTATTCATAACATAATTATGAGTACATATGATCTACTATTTTTAAAAAATTGTTAATTTTTTATTTACTACACTATTATTTGTTTCTCAATTTTTTCTCAAAATTTTAATTTTTTTCAAATTTATGACAAGTTATGACATATGTTGTGTTTATTATCACAAATGTTATAACTAAATTCTTCTTCATCATAACTTTAAAAAAAATAAGTCTTGATAGTACTGCTAATCGTAGGCCCACGCTTCCAACGTCGTTCCCCGATCACTGAGCCCACCAGAGTACCTACACAAAAGCCCAACGGGAGACAGGAGTCCCCCAGCAGACCCTTTGACGGTCAAGTTAGAAGAGAGAGGGGTTAATAACGAATGATCGGAGAATAACGATAGGGCACCTAACCTTTTTGTGTCTTGGAAGCCTCCTTATATCCTTTGTTTATCATTTCCTTGTCCACTCCAACCTGTCACATTAGCCGAAAGTCTACGCTCTAGTTTGCCTTGTTCATAGTGAGGCTGCATGCTCCGACGTGAAGGGATTATCGCATTTAATGCTATAGGGGCTTCATTAATAGCTGATGTGTGGTGCAATAACTCTGCAGGATCTTTGTCTGCTTACGTAGTTGGTTCTCCTCTTGACAAGTGTTTAGATGCCATTGGTTCTTGGTGCAACGTTGGGTTCCAGTAATGTTGGGCTTTAGTGTTTGAAACGTGTATTGGGCTCTAAGTGGTGGGCCAAAAACCTCTATGGGCCCACTTATGTCAGTAGTTCTCTATTCCCAAGTGCAGCTTTAGGCCAACGAAGCGAATGGCCGAGTAAGAGAAGGCCGACAGCGAAGGGTGATCGGGGAAGAAGACCGACCGAGAGGAAGGCCGACCGCAAAAGGGGGACCAAGGGAAAAGACCGACCGAGAGGAGGGCCGATCGCAAAAGGGGGACCGAGGGAGAAGACCAATTATGAGGAGGGCCGATCGCAAAGGGTTACCAAGCGAGAAGACCGACTGTGAGGAGGGCCGACCGCAAAGGGCGACCGAGGGAGAAACTGGTAGCGTGCGGGGCTTGAGAAGCGGCGGGGCACTTGGTGATGTGAAGTGGAATAGACAGGGAAGGGAAAAAGGGTAGTGAATCGTGGTCATACACGTGGCATGATCCCGTAGTAAGGGAGGTGATGCGTTGGTAGAAAACGAAGGGGTAGGACTAATATAGGGTGTGGAAAAAGGCGAGGGCGGAAGCTTTCGAAAATTTTCAAACTGGCGAAATTGGATCTCTATCCTTAGAATATAGGCAAACTGTGGGCATTTAAAGTTATTCGTTTTACTTATCTTTGCACGACACATCCCAGAGTTGAACTCATTTGTTTCGCATGACACGCCTCTGCAACACTTTGCAAACTTACTTATGCCAGCGTCCGAAGCGATACGCAGACACTTAGAAGGGATGACTCGAGATGAAGTGCAAGCCATGAGGCTAAAGGCATTGGGAGAGGACGATGCAATGGAGTTGGCTGAACAATATAGAGCAGAGAGGAGGGAAAAAATGGGGGCTGAGCAAGCGGCGTGGGCTCGCCCAGCGACGATGATCGTAGCCGCTAGGCTAATTAGCCAAATGGAACCGGACCACTGGCACACCAATGCCGACAAGTCTACGTTCATGGTGAAGGAGTTAGAGGAGGTACGAAGAAAGTACCAAATTTCGACAGAGATAAAGCTGAGGTTTCCCACGTCTAAAGAGAGGGGCGTCGGATGCACGACCGACGGAATTTACGCTGTATGAGGAGATATTGCGCGGGGGGGCTGAGGCTGAGGCTGCCGCTCCCCTCAATAGTGGTGGACGTACTAAACCGGCTGGAGGCGGCACTTGGGCAGCTGATGCCCAACGCATGGAAAATACTAATGGCCTGCACGATCGCATGGCCACAGGCGACCGGAGGGGCGACTATGACAGTAGAGGAATTTTTCTCTTGCTACAAGGACTCTGGCCAACAAAAAAACGTGGGTGACCTTACAGGCAGTAGCGGGCCGAGGTCTAGTGGTAGGCTTACCATCTTTAGTAAAGGGGTGGAGGCCGAGATGGTTCTATGTATCGGCAAACGGTGGGAGGGAGGTTCGCATAACGTGGAAAGTCCCCACGAAGTTAGTGGAGCCAACACTAGACGCGGAGGCTGAGAACAGGGTGAAGCAGGTGAAGGAGTGGGGGGAGAAGAAGGGTGCGACGTGGGACGACCTGATTCGACCTTCAACCTTGTTTGCCTTGAGCCTAGGGCCGCAGCCGACGAAGAAAGATCCTACGCAGGAAGAGTTAGAGGCAAGGAGGAAGGCAGAACAGCGGAGAGCGTTCACCAAGGTGGACCGGTATAAAGAAACACAGTTGGGGCCTGCGCCTAAACTCGCGATAAGGGAGTGGGTTCGACCACGACCCAAACCATTGGGAGACAAAGATCTAATTGACTTTGCCCCACTGCCGCCCCCAGTAGACCCACTGAATGAGAAAGGCAAACAGGAGGTGGAGGCAGTGTTAAAGAAGACGAAGAAAAAGAGGGCGGCGGCAGAGGGGAGTAAGGGCACCTCTGTTTTAAAGAAGATAAAGGAAGGGAGGGCGAAGGAAGCTCCAGAAAGGGAGATTGCCCAAGTGCCCAAGTGGGGAAAGAAAACATGGGCCCAAGTGCCCATGTGGTGATGACAGTGGGACCTGCGCCAGAAGTATCCCCCAGTCCTGGTGAAAGGGAAGCTGGGGTTAGCAAACCAGTGATGAGTGCCGCGTTGAAGACCACCATGTACCACTCGCGCGCTAGCAGGTCGGTCGTTAAAAGAAGGGGGGAAGCTAGGGTCGCTGCCGACCGTCTCGTTGGAGTAGTGGAGGATGCGGCCGTGCAATCGATGACGCGATTAACAAAGGCCGACCTCCTGAGAGGGTTCAGCTCAGCACAGATGGAGGCGACAACCTTGGCGGCTACCCTAATGAATAAGGCAGTGCACGCGAAGGTGGAGGCTGAAAGGGTGAAAGCGCAGCTGTAAAAACTAAAGGTTGAGACAGCGGACTAGAGAAAAGCTGCTCGAAGTACATGCGCAAAGGGGCTGGAGTATGCACAAAGGGCAAAGAAGATGGAAGTACTGGCGGTGGTGTAGAGCTACTTGGTAGAGCGTGCTGGCATCAAGCTCGTCGTGACCAAATCAGAGCTAGAAGTGGAACGCCACAAGGCGGTATTGTTGGAGTTCGAGTTGGCGGGCGAGCAGAGGAAACTAGACCTGCTCCAACAAGCCTACACCGCTGCCAATGAGAGGTTGGAAGAGGCCCTTTCAAACAACGAAGATCTGCGCAACCAGGCAATCAAGGACAAAGAAGACGCAGATGGTCGGATTGCAGAGTTAGAGAAGGCACTAGCAGAAGAGAGGACCAAATTGGCATCCGAGAGGGCGACGTACCCCGACTTATGCGTTGCGGTCGTAGAGCAATTCAAGGGGTCCACCGAATTCCAGATGGCCATTGATGCCACGGTCGCCAGGAGCTTAGCGAAGGAGGGGGAAGAGGGTGCTGGGCCGTCGGGAGTGGCCGCGGGAGGTAAAAGCGAAGAAAAAGTGATCCAAAGCTTCCAGCGGTCAGACTTCTACAAGCACGAGATGAGCCAGTACTAGGACAGCGGCTGGATGAGCTTCAAGTATAAGGCACAAGAGCTGTTCCCAGACGTGGACTTCAGTCTCGTGAAGATAGGGGAAGACGACGTTGCCCAGACCCCCCCTTGGATAAGGGGATTGGAGAGGAAGATCTCGCCTCTAATGAGGGGGATTAATCTCTGTAACGAAGTGTAAAAAATTTTGTTTTTGTTTTTGTTTTTGTTTTTGTTTTGTTTTTTTACATGCAAGGTCTGTAATGAATTGTAGAAAAGTGCAAGTTTGTTAATAAAATGACGAGTTTTCTTATTGTTTTTATTGTTGTTGTTGCTTTGATTTGTAAAGTTTAAATAGTAAAAATGGCTGAGTAGAATTGAATAAAAATGGGTAAGAAAAATTGGGGAACATGAAATTTGATAAATTTGGTAAAAATGGACAAACAAGCTATCTTGTACAATAGTACGAATAGTAAAAGTGGATAATTATAAATTGATTTTAACCAAGTCTGGCAGCGACTGATTGTAATTGCATACTTGGTCAGGATGAGGCTAGTTTTAACTCAGACTGGCTAAGTTCAGCTTGAAGGGCTCAGTCGGGTTGAGGCTTTAGGTATCTTAGTCTGACTGAGTTCTTCATGCTCAGTCTAGCTGAGGCTTGAAGGGCTCAGTCGGGCTGAGGCTTTAGTTATCTCAGTCTGGCTGAGTTCTTTACACTCAGTCTTGTAATTGCATACTTGGTCTGGATGAGGCCAATCTTAACTCAAACTTGCTAAGTTCTTCGCGCTCAGTTTGGCTGAGGTTTTAGGTATCTCAGTCGAACTGAGTTCTTCATGCTCAGTCTGGCTAAGGCTTGAAGAGCTCAGTCGGGTTGAGGCTTTAGGTATCTTAGTCTGACTGAGTTCTTCATGCTCAGTTTAGCTGAGGCTTGAAGGGCTCAGTCGGGCTGAGGCTTTAGTTATCTCAGTCTGGCTGAGTTCTTTACACTCAGTCTTGTAATTGCATACTTGGTCTGGATGAGGCTAGTTTTAACTCAAACTTGCTAAGTTCTTCGCGCTCAGTCTGGCTGAGGCTTTAGGTATCTCAGTCGAACTAAGTTCTTCGTGCTCAGTCTGGCTAAGGCTTGAAGGGCTCAGTCGGGCTGAAGCTTTAGTTATCTCAGTCTAACTGAGTTCTTCACACTCAGTCTGGCTGAGGCTTGAAGGGCTCAGTCAGGCTGAGGCTTTAGTTATCGCAATCTGGCTGAGTTCTTCAAGCTCAGTCTCGCTAGGTCTTGAAGGGCTCAGTCGAGCTGAGGCTTTAGTTATCTCAGTCGGGCTGAGTTCTTCATACTCAGTCTGGCTGAGTCTTGAAGGGCTCAGTCGGGCTGAGGCTTGGTGAAAAAGTTGTCATTAAAACGTAACACAGATAATGGAGATGCCAGATTATTGTCATTTAAGGCACAGCCTGTTGATCTCAAGTTTACGCCATGTATGGAAAGGGCATAAATAAACAAGTGTGCAGATCGGGAAAAGAGCACATACAACAATTGAAAAATACAAAAATAGGAGACACCATTTCACTGGAAGTAACGCTTTCAATGCTCGGCATTCCATAGATGGGGGAGGTCTCTGCCTTCCATATCTTGGAGACAGCAAGTGCCCGGGCGGGGTCTGGCCTTGACAACATAGGGTCCATCCCATTTGGTTGCTAGCTTGCCCTCAGTCAGATTTTTAGTGGCAAAGGTTGCTTCGCGCAAGACTAGGTCGCCCATTGCGAACTCTCGATGTCGAACTTTGCGGTTATAATATGTTCTCATCTTCTGCTGATATGACGCCCGTTTGACAACAGTTATCTCTCGGAGCTCTTCAATCAAGTCCAAGTCAGCCCGATGCAACTCTTCGTTTAGTTCTGGATTCAGGTGTAAAACCCGAGGGGTCGGCAGGCCGATTTCCACTAGGATGACGGCCTCAGCACCGTATGTTAGGCGGAAAGAGGTCTCCCCAGTAAGGGTTCGGGTGGTTATCCGATAAGCCCAGAGCACGTTCGGTAATTCCTCAGCCCAGAGTCCTTTAGCGGCTTCTAGCTTAGTTTTGATGATCTTCAGAAGGGAGCGATTGGTGACTTCGACTTGCCCATTAGCTTGGGGATGACTTGGGGAAGAGAAACATGGCCTAATGTGGAGCTCTGCACAGAATTTCCTGAACTTGGCATTGTCAAATTGCTTGCCGTTGTCCCACACGATGGCTTGGGGGATTCCAAATCGGCAGACGATCAACTGCAAATGAACCTGGTGGTGTTTCACTCAGTGATTGTTGCGAGGGGTTCTGCTTCTACCTATTTTGTGAAGTAGTCAATGGCAACAACATCGAACTTGGTCTGGCCTCTACCAGTAGGCAAGGGACCGACTAAGTCGATGCCCCATTTGGCAAAGGGGTAGGGGCTGCTAAGTGTAATCAGCTCTGTTGGTGGGGCATGGGGGATGTTGGCAAAGCGTTGGCATTTATCGCACTTGAGTACAAATTTGGTGGCATCTTGGTTGAGCATAGGCAAGAAGTAGCCGGTGCGAAGGATTTTATGGGCCAGAGACCTTGCACCCGAATGATTGCCACAGATGCCCTCGTGGACTTCTCAGATCACATAGGTGGCTTGAGCAGGATTGAGACACTTGATGTATGGGCGTGAGAATCCTCACTTGTACAGTAGGTCGCTGATGAGGATGTAATTGGACGACCGGGCTCTGACTTTAACGGCCTGCTGTTTATCGTCGGGCAACTCCCCTCGCGTCAAAAATAGAAAGATGTCTGTAACCCATAGGATAGGTTCGTTTTGGAGGAAGTAAACCTCCTGCTGATTTGGCGAAGTAACCGGATGGGTCAGGTATTCAATGTAAATGCTATGGTCGAGGTCTGACTGGTCGGCCGAGGCTAATTGGGCCATTTCGTCTGCCTTGGAGTTTTCTGACCTATGGATGTGTTTGATCTGGAAAGTATTGAAAAGGCGAACAAGGGGGAGTGCAATGTCCTTGTAGGCCCGCATCGTGTTTTCCTTTGCATCGAACTCCCCAGTAATCTGCCCGACGATCAGTTAGGAATCACTAAATACATGAAAATGGCTTACACTAATGTCTCTGGCCAGACGAAGACCCATTATCAAGGCCTCGTATTCGGCTTCATTATTGTTTGCGTCGAATAGGAAACGGAGGGCACACTTGAAATACCCACCCTCAGGGGTGGTGAGAATGAGACCGGACCCACTGCCTTCTTTGCGGGATGACCCATCAACACGAAGGGTCTAGGAATGGGGGTCTTCTGCCTCAGAGTTGAATTGCGTTGGCGGAGGGGGCACGTTCGGTGTGAGATTGGTGAATTCTAAGATAAAATCGGCGACGGCCTGTCCTTTGATCGTTGTTCGAGGTCGGTAACAGATTTCAAATTGACTGAGCTCGACGGACCATTGCATTAGTCTGCCTGACAACTCTGGCTGTTGCATAACCTTTTTCAAAGGCTGGTCAGTGAGAACCACTATGGAGTAAGCTTGGAAGTAAGGCCGGAGGCGCCTTGAGGCTATGACCAAGGCGAGGTCCATTTTCTCCAACAAAGGATAGTTCTATTCCGCCCCCTGAGAGCGCGGCTGATATAGTAGACTGGATGTTGTACTGAGCTATCTTCCCTAATGAGGGCGGCACTGACAGCAGTGTTTGATACGGCTAAGTAGAGGAAAAGAGTTTCGCCTGGGAGTGCTTAAGAGAGGAGGGGGGGTTGGCCATGCACTGCTTAAGTTGTTGAAAAGCTTCCTCCGATTTGGTGTTCCACTCAAAAGCCTGTCGAAGGACTTCAAAAAATGAAAGACATTTGTCTGTCGCTCGAGAAATAAAGCGGTTAAGGCCGACGACTTTGCCTGTGAGCCGTTGAACCTCCTTGACCGTTCTGGGAGACCGCATTTCTATCAGGGCCTTGATCTTTTCGAGGTTGGCCTCGATGCCCTGTTGGCTGACCATGAAGCCCAAGAACTTTCCAGATCCTACGCCAAAGGTGCACTTCTCCGGATTCAGCTTCATCTGATATTTGTGTAAGGTTTCGAAGGTTTCTCTCAGGTCTACCAAATGATCAACGAAGAATTTACTCTTGACTAGCATGTCGTTGACATAGACTTCCATGTTCCGGCCTTTCTGATGTTGAAAGACGACATTGACCAGACGTTGGTAAGTTGCTCTGGCATTTTTCAGTCCGAACGGCATAACACGATAGTGATAAGTTCCTCTATCTGTGATGAAGGAGGTGTGTTCCTGATCGGTCGGGTGCATCAGAATTTGATTGTAGCCGGAGAAGGCATCCATGAGACTAAGCATCTGGTGTCCGATAGTGGCATTGACCAACAGATCTATCTGGGGAAGGGGATAACTATCTTTAGGGCAAGCTTGATTAAGATCTGAATAGTCAACGCAGAGTCGCCATTTACCATTATTTTTGCAGACCAGGACTACATTGGACAACCATCTAGGGTAATCCACATTTTGGATGAACTGTGCCTTCAGTAGTTTGTCTACCTTAGAGGCGATGAGAGCATTGCGTTCCGGGTGAAAGATACACTGTCTCTGGTGGAAAGGTTAGAAGTGGGGCTCGATACTGAGATGGTGAGTAATAAAAAAGGGATCGATGCATGGCATGTCGGAATAGGTCCAGGCGAACACATCATTGTGCTCGGTTAGGAAAGCTGTGAGGTCGGCCTTGGCCTGGGAGGATAGTTGGCTGCCGATCCTGGCTATTTTGGTTGAGTTCGTAGGATCGATGGGGACTTTGACAAGTTCTTCCACTGGTTCCCCTTTGACTAACTCTTCTTCGTTTCTGACGTCAAGTCCTTCGATGATCATAGCTTCCTTCAGCTTGACCTCTTTTAGTGAGGCGACGTAGCATTCTCTGGCCATTGTCTGCTCGCCCCTCACGGTGTCTACCCCAAGGTCGGTGGGGAATTTCATAGCTAGATGGTATGTGGAGGTGACAGCTTGGAAAGCGTTAAGGGCTATGCGACCGAGGATTATGTTATAGGCAGAAGGATAGTAGGTGACAAGGAAAGTGAGTAACTTGGTGGTCTGCCGTGGGTATTCTCCGATGGTGATGGGAAGATTGATGGAACCTATGGAGGTCACCCGATCCCCTGTGAAGTCGACTAACGGGGTCTGGAGATGGGACAATTTTCTTCGCCGACTTTGAGCTGGCAATAGGCGTTCAGGAAAATGATGTCAGAAGAACTGCCGTTGTCGACAAGCACCTGTCTGACTTTGTAATTGGATAGGAGAGTAGAGATGACGAGGGGGTCGTCATGGGGGAAACAGATGCCTATGCAGTTGGCCTCTGTAAAGGTGATGGGTTCAGTCTACTGCTTGGGGTGTTTGAAGGGGCGATCCAATGTGGCGACTTCCTTATCGGAGCCCTGTCTGATTTTTCTGAGTTCGGCTTGCTGGGCCGAACGGGATAGTCCTCCGTATGCAAGCCCGCCAGCAATGACTCTGATCTCTCCGACCAGGAGAGCAGGGTTACCTTGGGGTCGGGGTTGTAATGGGGGCCAATCATTGTCTCGGTTAGGTTGTAGGGGTTGTCGGTGAGGGGTTTGTCGGCGGTGGCCCCCAGCGGGTTCGGTCCTTGGCCGCTGTTGGAGACGGGCTGACGTGAACTGACTGAGGCGACCTTGGCATATCAGATTCTCTACCTGGTCTTTGAGGTTAACACATTTCCCAGTGTTGTGGTCGTGGTCCTGATGGAAATGGTCGTACTTGGACCGAGAAGAGGAAATCAGATGATCGTAAACCGGCCATGAAAGCCGTAAGGATGACCTTGTTGTCGTTTTCCGCCACTTGTAGGGCTTCGGTGTTGAAACGGGTGACAAAGCTGCGTAGCGACTCCCCCTCTGTCTGGCGGATGTTAAGAAGCTATGTTACCAGACGCCACTGGCATTGAGCGCCAGTGAAATGGCTCAAAAAGGAATCACTTACGTGTTGGAAAGTAGAAACGGAGTCCAGTGGTAGCTGACTGAACCATAGTCAAGCCGACCCTTTAAGCATCACGAGGAAAGCCCGATACATGATCTCATCAGGAAAAGCATAGAGGATCATTAGAGTTCTGTAAGTCTCCAAATGGTCAAATGGGTCCGTTGTGTCGTCGAAAGAATCGATCGAGGGCATTTTGAACTTGGGAGGTAGGGGTTTGTCCCTGATGGAGGCGACAAAATGGGGAGTTGGCTGTTGTGGAGGGTTTATTCTGTATGTTTTGCATAACTCCTTGAAGCTAGAGTTTCATGGCTCGGAGTTTCGCATCCCAAATAGGAACATTGTCACCCCCCATGGGTAGTAGAGGCTGAACACTACTAGCCTCTCCTTCAGGGGCAAGTGTTTGACCGGACGGATGTAAACCTTGAGGTGGCGGGTTTATGTCTTGGGGTGGAGCTTACCGACCCTTTAAGTTAGAGAGGTGGGCTTATTGGAAAGGATGGCTTGGGGTTTGTTCTTGATTGGGAGGGATATCTTGTGGTGGTAGAGGAGGTATAAGGAGGTTTCGCTGGAGCAAAGCGTTGATCAAGGCCTGGTTTTGCTCGGCCAAACGGTTGATGCTGTTGGTGAGTTCTGTGAAGTATTGAGGTGGGTTGTTTGGATTGGTAAGGTCGGCTTGGGGTCGACGACGTTGTGTTGAGAAGACATGGATCTCGTTGTGACCATTCACCTTGATGGCCAGCGATGAGGGATTATCGGGAACGAGTCTTTGGTAACAATGAGCACAATTGTCACGCGGAATGGTGGTTCCCACAAATGGTGCCAACTGATAGTACTGCTAATCGTAGACCCACGCTTCCAACGTCGTTCCCTGATCATTGAGCCCACCGAGGTACCTGCACAAAAGCCCAGCGGGGGACGGGAGTCCCTCAGCGGACCCTCCGACGATCAAGTTAGAAGAGAGAGGGGTTAATGGCAAATGATCGGAGAATAACGTTAGGGCACCTAACCTTTTTGTGTCTTGGAAGCTTCCTTATATCCTTCGTTCATCATTTCCTTGTCCACTCCGACTTGTCACGTTGGCCGAAAGTCTACGCTCTAGCTTGCCTTGTTCATGGTGAGGCTGCCTGCTCCGACGTGCAGGGATTATCGCATTTAATGCTACAGGGGCTTCATTAATGGCTGATGTGTGGTACAATAACTTTGCAGGATCTTTGTCTGCTTACGTGGCTGGTTTTCCTCTTGACAAGTTTTAGATGCCATTGGTTCTTGGTGTAACGTTGGGTTCCAGTAATGTTGGACTTTAGTGTTTGAACGTGTATTGGGCTTTAAGTGGTGGGCCAAAAATCTCTATGGGCCCACCTATGTCAAGTCTAATTAGATATCGATCATAACTAAAATAATAATCACAATAGATCATCATGAATATCACAATTAGATTATAACTAACACAATAATAAATCATAAGTGAAGCATATGATACATATCCCAAAAAGGGTGTATACTATAGAATTTTTCTTACAATTTTATATTTGAGCCTTAAATCCATGTGGCCATTAATAATAATCTATGTTAATATATTATATAAAACAAAGGAGCAAAAGATTCAATTTTGGCCTTTGCTTCTCTTTATGTCAAATATCTCATTTTTCATATAAAAATAATAAATAAAATGCCTCAACCCTCACTTGTTGTCCAGGGATGGGAGGACTAGGTTTGCAAACCAACTAAGTTGAGTCGAGTTTTGTGAAATTTGAACTCAAGCTCTGCTCGTTTGTTTATTGAGTTCGTTTATTGAGTTCGATCTTATTGAGCTCGTTTATTGAGTTTGATCTTGGCTCGATAAGTAATTGGGTTCGAACTCGGCTCGATAAGATTTTTTTAATATTATTTAATCTATAAATAATATATTTATTATATAATTCAAATATAGATAAACGAGCTGAGCTTATTCGAATTCGAACTCGGCTTGTTTAAGTCGAGCCCTTAACAAGCCGAGCCAAGCCTATTCGTGAACAACCCAGTTCATTTGCAACCTTAGGAGGACTCACAGCTGAGACCTTAGGTCTAGGAAACAATACTCTTACTACTTAAGTGACACACTGCAGAAAATAAATTTTTTATTTTATTTTTACTTATTTGAATTACACACGCATGTGCGTCAGTTACTAGTAGGGGTGTGCATAATACAGCCGAAACCGCCAAAACTGCACCGAACCGCATCGCCAAGGCAAATTCATTATTTTTTGCCAATTGAACCGCTGATTTTTTGTAAGAAAAATGGCAAATTCTAGTGACACTTTTATCAATCTGCCGGTTTCTATTTTTCTTCCAAACCGCACCGACCCGCACCGCTATTAAATCATGTTTTATAAGATTCTAAAAAAATTTTTTTACTTAAGCTTGCTTGTTGTTCTATACCTTAGAATATAGTATTATATTACTACTCGAGGGAAATTTTATGTATTGTATTTGATCATTGTAGCTTCCATAGATGCTTGTAATAAACTAATGACATAGTCGTTGATATTATCATGTTGTTGCTACACTTGCTGCATCAGAAGAAAGCATTGCAAGATACTTAACATCACGGTATCTCTTGTCTTTTTTTTACTCTTTAATTTAAGTTTTGTAATTTGAATTATATTTTTTATAAACTGTCAATCCGCCGGAACCGCCAAGGCAAATCCGCCATTATTTGCCAACCGAACCGCCGATTTTTGATAAGGAAAATGGCAAATTCTAGTGACACTATTATCAATCCGCCACCCGCCATACGATTTCTATTTTTCTCTCAAACCGCACCGACCCGTACCATGCACACCCCTAGTTACTAGTATAAAGTAAACACCCATGTTGGTGTCTTGAAGTCTTGGCTTTTCTATGTGCCAAGTAAAATTTTCAATTTTTTTTTTTAAAAAAAATCAATTTTAAAAAATAAAAAATAAAAGAAAAAGTTAAAGAAGAGAGCTCGAACCTAATAAAGAACACACGCCTATTTGGTAACACTTTCGTTTTCAATTTTCAGTTTATATTTATAAAAATTAAAAAAAAAATTGTCATAAAAACTTGTTTGATAATTTTTTTAGTTTATAAATGGTTGCCTCAATTTATAAATTTGAGGAAAAAATGTAAACTTTTAAACAGAAATTAAAAAATTTGACTAACAATTTTTTTTTCAATTAATTTTTTTTCCAATTAATTTTAATTTTTTTTTTCAATTATAATGTATATGATCCTATTGTCATAAATAATAAAGAAATAAATATAAATATTTTAGGTCTGAACAAACATATTTTTTAGTTTATGTTTTTAAAATTTTTCAAACATTTTGTTCAAATCAAAAATCATTTGTAGTTTATGTTTTTTTAAAAATAAATAAAAATTAATTTATTAAAATTTTGTAAACATAAACTAAAAACATAAATATTACCAAACGCTACATAACATTTGACTAGTACAAAAGATGTAATACTTTTTTATTTTGTATTTATTTATTTGAATTGCGTACTCATCGCGTATATCTACCGCTAATATATATATATATATATATATAAGTGTTTTGAAAAGATAGTTAAAAATTAATTTTTAGCTTTTAACCAAATTTTTTGACTTTTTTAAAGTGATTTAGAATGTTGGTAAAAAATTACTTTTGTCTTTTTTGGTTAATATTTGTTTATGATGTCACATCACAATAAAATGACCAAATTATCCCACCAAATTTAGAAAATTTACGTTTTCACTCATGTATAACCCTAAACAACATGAAAAGCATAATTATAATTTCACATGTAACTTTTTTAGACCTTCCCAAATAACTTTTATGTAAAAAAGGTCAATCTAACTTTTTTGGGCAAACTGAAAAACAACTTTTTACCGAAGTTTTCAGATGGGCGCATATATGAGAAGCACAGTCATACTATATTATTAGTTACTTTTAATTATAGAAAAAGAAATCACTGATATAAAAAGAAATCACTGATATAAAAAGAAATAAATGACATAGAGAGTTAAATTCATAATTGTTAGTGAATTAACCTATATTTACTTAGTTTTGAAAGTGTTTTTATTTTTATTTTTATGAAATATGATTTAGTTATGAAAGTTGAAGATCATATATATATAAATTTAAGAATCGGAGTTGACAATAAAAATTAGAGGAACTTTAATTTATTTAGTATATTTGGTACCCTATTAGTACCTAATAATTTTTCCTTGAGGAGAGAAGCCTCGAAGACTAGACAATAGATTTATGATTGGAATGAATCAAATAAGAAATTGTTTAAACTTGATTTTAAAATTTTATCAAGTTTTCAAATATATTTAAACTTTGTTCATATTTTACGTGTTTCATTCTAGGCAATCTCAACTAGCCTAACTTATTATATTATTATAGTTTGAGAGAATAATTTGTGTAGACAAATTGGATCGAGTTAGGTAAAAGGGTCTTTGGAGTTTGGGCTGCACATTGGGCCGAGATAAGAGCTTGGATAGCTCAATTATGGGCTGAATGGATACTAGGCCAGATAATGGAATTGGACCTAGCTATTCATGTGCAAGCCATGAACAAACCGAGATGGCTTTGGTGAAGAAGGCCAAGCTAGATTTAGCTCGGCAGACCATCACTTGGCTGTTTGCACGGCTCAGCCAGAGAAAGAGTGAAGCGAAGTAGCTCGGTTGAGTATCAACAGCCAAACAAGGTGTTGCCATCTCACTTTACTTGCAGTAAGGATGGTGTTCTAAGGATAAACATTATCCTTTAGGAATGTTATTCCTAGGAGAACTCTGTTAGGAGAGGTAGAGTCCTATGAAAATTGTGTCACACGGAATCTATAAAAACTCATGACAAAACCTATTCTCAAGTATTTCAATTCTTACTCTCAAATTCACAGAATTTTATGTCTTTTGTCAACTTGCTGACTTAGGTATCGAAGGGGTTTTCGGTACACATCCGTCGGCTAACTCATGTTTATGTTTTCAAGTGATTGAACGACGACGTTTGGAAGAGGGAAAGTTTGATTAATAAGATTATATGAGAAATATTATTTCGTGCTCGTACATAGTTCATTATCCAATCAAGTTTAAGATAAACTAAAAAAACTATTCAGTGTGTTTGGTTTCAATATTTTGAATTCAATTTTTAAAAAATTAATTTTTTTATTTTTCATATTTTTTTTATTTTTAGTGAATATTTTTAAACTTTTGACCAATTTTTTTTTTATTTTTTTAGATGCACCTTACTTAGATATATCTAAAAAAAACATATTTGTAAAAAGATATTTTAAAAAATAAATAAATACACAAAAATATGAAAAATGTACCAAATTCTCTTCTTTTTTTTTTTTTTACATTTTTGGTATTTAGTGAATTTTCTAAAGATTGTTTTCACAAATGTTATACTTTTTAAGTGTATTTCTATTAGATGTATCTAAAAATTAAAAAATTACTTAGAATATTAAAAAAATTCAGTAAAAACAAAAAAATATGAAAAACAAAAAAAATTAATTTTTTGAAAAGTAAATCCTAAAAATCCAAACCAAACAAGCTAATATAATATTTAAAATGTGTTTAAATGAGTTAATTTTAAATAAATTTTAATTACAATTAATTTGTTGGTTTTACCAACTGATTACCTTGGATGCAAGTGTGTGTGGTACAAACGATAACACATCATCTTATTTGGGTCACATTACTCTTTATTTAGATCACATTATCTCTCTATCATATCAATTTAACCCTAATTTATATTTCACACTTTTTTTTAAAAAAAAAAATAAAAAAAAATACTAATCTAAAACTTCTCAAATAACTCCTGAATATGACATGAGATATGTGAATGGGGGTATGGTTGGGAGCTGTTTTCATGTGTCCTTTTCACATTATTTAGGACGCAAAAAGCATGAGCATAAAAAATCATTGATTCAAGAGGATTCCTTGGACACCATTACTTCAACAGCAGCATGCCATAATAAACATTAAAGATAAGAAATCAAGGTCTTAATTCTTTTGACAGGTTTTTCTCTAATCCGTAATCAGATTAGAATGTGTTATTGGGTTTGTAGGGGTTTATCATATGTTTTGTTTCGATAATTCAAACCATTCAATCTGTAAAACTCATCGAGTACTTTATTCCTATAAAAAAACACATTGATTGAATATCGATAATTACTTGATCGGATCATATTTCGGTAAATGGTAAATATAATTTTCAAAATAAATTGTTAACAAAAATCTGATCCAATCTAGTATCTATTGATATCTGATCAATGTGATTTTTTACAGAGATAAACTACTTGATAAGCTCTATACATAAAACGGTTCAAATTATCAAAAAAGAACCCATGGTAGGTCCCTCAAGCCCAACAATATTGTCCAATTCACTTTGTAGACTAGAGACAAGTTTCCCCCCTTAATTCTTTATTATCATGTCAATAAAAGGTTAATTATAATGGTCATTTCAAAAGGAGGAATTATTCATTGCCCCAGGGCAAATTTAATTAGTGTCTCAACTTAAGTATTATTGGTTGAAATAGTAGATTTCACTATTTGTTTATCTCCATTGAGGAGACAACTGAACACTTATCTAAACATGAATGATGTGAAGTAATACTCGTGGAGCAATAAATAAATTCTTTTTGGAAAGTGATTTTCTTAGTAATTTTTCAATTAAAATATGAGATGAAATATATTTAGGACAAAATATATTTTACCCATTGTGGTATGACTCAATAACACTTTATCCCCTTATATTTTAAAAATAGTCACATACCTCCCATTTGATTTTAGACTAAAATGTTATAGTTATAATTTTCATCTAAACTAAGAGAGAGAAAGAGTGTGTCTCACATGCCTATTTTGAGAGTGGAAAAGGAAAAAAAAAATTAGTCAAAAGTTAAATTTCAATGTAAAAAGACAAAATTAACCTTGTCTTATATTTTTACCTAAATTTTTTATTTAATAACATTTCAAATTAAACATACATCTTATATATAACAAATTACATTAACCTAAACACCTTAATTTATTATTATAAAATTAATCATCAAACTACTTTAATCTAATTTTTAATTTTTAACCCAATTTTTTATTTAATAAAATTTTAGAATGAACATAAACATACACACACATAGATATATACATATATATATATATATATAAATTAAATCATAAATTACACTAGAAAAAATTATAGTAAACCCCCTCAACTATATGTGATTTGCACTTTGCTCCTTAAAGTTTAAAACCCAACGAGTTGATCCCTCCAAGTAGAGGTGTAAATTGGGCTCGACCTACCCGAGCCCAAGCTCAGGCCGGCCCATGTCAAGCCGCCTGGGCCCCCGCCAAAATTAGGTCCAAGTTGGGTTGGCCCACGAGCCAGAAAATTAGGCCCAGACCAAGGGGTATTCGGGCGTTGGGTAGGTCAGCGAGTTGGGCCTCAGAACCCATTCTGTTAGCATTTTGTTATTTATTTGGACATAAACTTAAAATGTGAGAAACACATGATAGAGCTAATCACAATTTTGGTCCAAAATACCCATAGGCCATGTTTAATTGGGGATTTGGGAAGGAGGATTGGATTACCAATCCATGAGACTTACCAAACCCATATTTGTGTGCAACAAAATGCTTTGAGATTAGCAATCCTATGGGAGTATGAATCCCCTCCCATGGTGGGATTAGCATTCCCATGGGAGGGTTGGGATAGCTAATCCTTTCATACAATTGATGGCTAAATTACTATTTTGTCCTTCACTTTACAAAAATCAACAAAATTATATTAGATGTGAGTTTTATAAATTTAGTTCTAATTAACTAATACTACCACAGTAGTATACAAGCAAAAACACTTTATTTTACATCTCTAACCTAATATCACCACACTAGTAATCTTCTCATTCAATCTCATTGTACTCATAATCTCATCTAACCTAATCCGCCAAACAAATGAAGTCTTATTATGTTGTACACTAGCATGTTTGGTACGATGGAATGGGCTGGAATGGAATACCCATTCTAGCTTTGCATTTCATTTCCCTTGTTTGGTACACCTTATTTAAGTAGGAATACTCATTCCAATGGAATGGCCATTCCAACAAAATGTAAGAATGCCTATTCCTTCTTCCAACCTAAGGAATGACCATTCCATTCCATCATGGAATTACCATACAATTTTATTATTATTTTTTTGTTAGCACTTAAAAAAATATATATTATTTAACTACTACCACCATTCCATTCTCCACCACCATATTGCCATCGCCACCATTACCGCCACCCTATTGCCATCACCACCACCACCCTATTGCCACCACAACCACCACTACCACCACCGCCACCACCATGGTTGCCACCACAACCACCATATACCACCATACTATCGATGTCACTACTGCTACCACCACCACTGCTGTTGGCCTCCACAATTGCTGTAGCCGCCACCACTACCGCAACCACAACACCACCTTACCACCACCACAAAGGCTACAACAATATACTACCACCATCCTACTATCATTTCTATCACCACCACTGATGCCACCACCGTCGTCACCGCCACCACTACTATGACTCACATCATTGCTTTCACAATTATTAATATTATCATGATCTATATAAATTTTTAATTTATTTATTACTAGCTTATTAAAAAAATAATAATAATAATGTATTCCATTCCATGAGTTTAATAGATATAACCAAACATGAGAATGAGAATAATCACCATATTCCTATGTCATTCCATGTTGGCTACCAAACAATGGAATGAGAATGGATATTCCATTCCATTCAACCTTGTATTCAATTCTTACTCTTATTCCATTCTCGCTTCATATCATTCCATTGTACCAAACATGCTCTAATTTCTTAGGAAGCAATCAAACAATATATACATATATATATATATATATATAGAGAGAGAGAGAGAGAGAGAGAGAAATTCTACTATACACTCCTTAAAATGGATGTACCATTGTTGGCTTTTTGGCTTTCGAAGGTTAATAATATAATTTTAAGTGTGCCAGCAAGGATCAATTAGTCCTTACAGAATATTAATTGCCAACCAATTATCAGACGATTGTGTTTTAATTCTCTTAGCCTTAATGAATATGACTTTTACTGGTGACTTGTTTAGGAGAATTTAGTAAATAACAACAAGTGAAGAACAATTTCAGAATATGAATTTCATTAAGTAAAATGAAAACTTACAATGATCTGACCCAGCCTCGTAGAGGTTTACAGCAACAAGCTATTTGAAACTATTCCTAGGAAATGAAGTGCAGTACAGGAATTGAATTACAGAAATGTAAAGAACTGTAAAAATTGGAAGGAAAAACAAAATAAATAAACTGATTTTTTGATCTGAGTCTGGGTCCTCCATTCTGGGGCCTTCTCTGCTATTTATACTTTTCAATGATAACCGTCGAAGTGGGCTTTCAACCGTCGAAATGTCCTCTCATGATTACTGAACATGCTCTCTCACAGTCAGTCCCACTACGCCACTCTTGCAGTTAGGCTTCCCTCCTGATTTTGAGTTTAAACTTTGTGAGTAACCGTTAGGCCATATCACCTAGTATCCCTCGATTGTCCCAGTGCTAGGCAGATCCATATTACCAATACGAACTGTTACGTGTCTGACTTTGGTTGGCAACTTGTATTAACTCCCCAAATTGCCCTCTTCGTGCCACGTGTCAAATTGTGATTGGCTTTTACAAATTATACAGCCAACATTACCCCCCGCACTAATATATCCAATACTTAGTGATATTAGTGAACTAGTGCAATCCACTCACGTTCTAAGACGTGCATGGACTCTGTGTATTCTGGTAGTATAACCGCTTTTTGAATAATGAAGCAGTGAACTTCATTAAATCCTTGTATCTTGCACTTATATTCTTTGAGTAGACGAAAAGACTAGTACATCCCCAATGGCCAATCACACCTTCTCCTACATTGATCGAGCATACGAGAAGTCTATGGAAGATGATTATAGGCCTCGAAAGAATCTCAAAGCATTTATTGGTAACACCTATCCGCCTCCATTTATGCAAGTTATGGAAGCTTTTGCAAATTACTAACCTTTAGACCAAAAGTTTGCCAACTATAAACCGTTAGATCAAGCATTTACAAAAATGGATCTTGGAAACTCGTCTTCTGCCCCACCATCCTCTGCATGGGACATAACTGCTTCTTCTTCTGCCCCACCACCCTCTGCATGGGACACAACTGCTTTTTCTTCCTCCAGGTCTACTGGCTGAGAAAGTTGGCCAAAACCTAATGAACCTGAACTAAAGAAGCGGATTCACCATCGATTTGTTGAATTCGATGATCCCTTTTCTGTTCCTCCTTCTGCTCAGAGCTCAGTGACTTACCCCTATGTACCCATTGATCACCGATACAGTTTGGAGGACAAGTTACTTGTGGCATGGTACACGTCCTCCATGCCAACGAAGATAGTGCGAGGAATTCCTCGCCCTAACGAAGCACAGGGATACAATTCGTCATTCTTGGCTAAGAGGGCCAAACTTTGCTCTTCTTACTGGCTCGAATGCATAAACAACCCTCAGTTCCCCTCTTCTTTCAAGATGGATCCATCTGCACCTCATCTTTCCCAGAATCCTCATTGGATGAAGGAATTGAAGCTTACTCTTTTCAAGAATCAATTTCTTCCTTCCTACCAACCTCCGTCTCTTCTAACTGCCTTTGAGCAATATCAAGCTCAACTTCTGCTGGCTGCCTTCTCTCATTTGCCCTTCAATGTTCTTGGAGATGAAATTCCTCTCAAGAACTTCCAATGGGCCTGCGATGTTATGACTCGGGGTCATGTTCTCAACTCCATCACCCAGGCGAAATTTCAAACTTTTCTGGACCAACTTCCACTCCTTCGTCACTGGTACAAAATTTCTTTGGCTACTAGTAATTCTTTGGACAAAATAACGACCAACTGAATTTAAACACAGTATAAAGCAAAGAACCTCATCGAAAAATATAATGACTTCAAAAATAAGGCCTCAGCGTAGTGGGATGATCTCAATATGGACGAAATGGAACAAGGCTTGAGAGAGATAGAATTCGAGGTGAAAGCTGATCAACTTTTTCACCAAATAAAATCATATCAATTGCAACAACCCCACTTTGATAGGATAAAAAGTAGAATAAAGAAAGAACATAAGTTCATTGAACATTGTTGGGTTAAATTTAATGAACTTGTTACTCTTTCTATTTCTTATTTTTATGAGATTGAATTTGTAGCCAAGAAGGCTTTCTAATGTAATTACTTACATATCAATAAAACTAGGGTTTTTCCCTCCCTATTTGGCATGATCTGGTTTTATGCTCCAATTGTATGCTTGGTTGTATGGTTGATGCGACCTTGTTTCTTACTATGTTCACAAAAAACTTCGAATCATCCAATCTTGCTCTGAAGCTAAACTTAAGTATCCTCAAAGTGTGGAATTTTCTCTTAAGGAAGATAATTTTGGTCCTAAGCTTCACATTCCAATTACATAGTTAACATAATCTGTATAACCAACAGCTTCGAATTAAACATTTTTGCTTCAAAAAACAGTCTACGTGCTTCGAAGTATGGAAACTTCCCTTAGGAATGATACTGTTTACTCTTAAAGAGTGAGTCCATTTGGGTTCTTTCAGTGCTTGGCCAAATACTGGTTTTGCAACTTCGAAGTCTAAAACAAACAAATTCTAGCTACAGAGTACTTCAAAGTTTAACTCCAAGGATTTTATCTTTTACAAGAACCTAAGAACAAGTCTCCAATCCCTTTGAAACAGACAAAACCTAAGCATTCTTGTATTCTTAGGCATAAAATGTGCTTCGAAGTCAACTACCTGCTTTCGAAGCCCTTGCTAGATGTTGGATATCTCGCTTTAGAGCCAAATCTTGACTTCGAAGCCAAATATTTGTTTTCGAAACCAATCTAATTATTTGGGATACGTTTCCTGCCCAAACAATCACCCTTGAGAGAAACTTTTCATGTTATACTTTCAGGAATCCTACAAATTTTAAGACAAAGTCTTAAGCTCAAACGAGTTCCAAAATCAGCCAAACAATCTATTTCAGGTCTTTTTACCCATTTAAACAGATTGGGCATCTTTCAGACATAAAGGTTTAAAAACCCTCTCCCTTCATGCTTTTAACTTACTAGCTCGCCTAAAACACAAACCCTTCATTTATATCTCTCTCTCATTTTCTTTACTCTTTTCTTAGTTTCGTCCTTCGAAAACTCTTGGTAATGGCTTCTTCCTCCTTAAAAGTACCAGTTATGGAGCATGTGAGTCCATCAGTGGCTTTAAAAAGGTGTATCGACAAAAAGATATCCAATCTCAGAGCTGGTGAACCGAGTACCATAGATGGTTGCCTCTTTATTCCTCGCCATAATGAATAACAGGAATATGTCTTGGGACCTATCTTCAGAGAAGCCCCAGCTCAACTTCCTACTTTGTATCCTCGTCTAGAGGATCACTGTCTCCTCTACGAAGGGGGTTTTGAGTGGGAAAGCTGGAGGATAAACCGCCCCTACCGCTGTTGGCCCACATTGAGGGTTGAATGAGAGGAGTGGTATGACAGGGTTGTGCCTGCCAGAGAATGGGATTTGCAAGAGCTCTGTATCCTTGATGCTCTTTGCCTTTCCAGGTTCATTATCCCTGAGGATCCTTTCTTGATTCCTGCAGCCCTTTGTTTCTAGAATTTAGTTTTTAATTTTTTCCAGTTTTAGTGAGGCATGGTGGCCCCCACCGTTCTTTATATTTGTCATCTCTTAGGGCTCTCACCACTTGGTGCTCCCTTTATACCTGGTTACCCAGACCTTTCGGTCAACCTCACCATTCCACCTTTGAATTCTTCCTTCAGTGATTTTGTAAAATTTGAGAACAAGAAGGTAGGCCCTGTAGGTGACCGAAAGTTCTTTTCCTTTATTCTGTATTAGTTATGCAAATTTCTCTTTTGTACTTCATCTTAGCAGATTATGCCTAAGTTTGCCCCACTTGCCAAGGCTCTTGCCTCGAAGAAGAGGATAGCCTTGGCTCCTTATGTTTTAGGCCATGTTTATAGGGCATGTTCCCAATTTTGCGAGAAACCTCTGGATGTCAACCAAGGAGGCCGCCTTTGGGTATTCCAACTCTGGCTCTTCGCATATTTCACTGGTTTACATTCCAAGTGCTTGAGATTTTTGGTGCAAGAACCCACTACTTACGGAGAGAAATTTGCCAGGATTTCCTTTACCCCTCCAGCTTTGCCTATTATTTTACTTTCTTTCATCAACTTCCATTTTTGGCTGATAGGGAATGCTCCAATTCACTACACAAGGATATGTGGGCCTCTATCTTGTTGCCAAGGGTGCTCTTTATCGGTACGTTGAGTCTTCGAGCTTACAAATGTATATCTGAAGTTTACTGTCCTTTTCAATTTGCCAGGCAATTTGGGCTTACTCAAGGAATTCCTGTCTCTCTTTGTAGCCTCTCCAATACCAATCTCACAGTCAGAGACCTGAAGGTACTCAAAAACAAATTGAAGGAAGTAACATTTAAATTGCTACAAGAGTTGAGTGAGTTTCAATTCACCCTCTCTATCCCACATGGCACAGCTTTGAAAAGATTTCAAAGTTGGTGGACAACCAATATGGAGGTGCTTTTGGCAATACCTCCCAAAGATCTGTTAGTGGGACTGAATGTGCCCTCTCAAACCAAACCCAAAAAGACTAGGACCACTATTACAGTCTCTACTACCCCTGCTATCCCAGCTCTTACTCCTACTGTCACAGAGACTACTCCAGTTGCCTCTCATCCCCCTCCTAGAGTCACCAGGGCTGCTTCGAAGAGAGGCATACATTTCTTTTTTTCCATTTTGTTTTCTTTATGATGCTTATAATGCCTTACTCATCTACTTATGACTTTCCTTTTGATGCAGGAGCTTCACAAGTAGACTCTCCTCAAAGAGCTCAGGCCCTAAATATTCTTAAGGACAAGCAACAACAGCAAAAGAAGAAAAAACTTGTGCTTGGTCCTGAAGAGGATGAAGTACCTGAAGAAACACCACTTAAGAGGAAGAAGAAAATAATATTCTCCCTCTGTGACCCTGCTCATCAGGCGGCCACCAAGGCAGTAGAGAGGGAGCAATCCAAAGAATTGGTGGTTTTCTAGAGGTATGAGAAAAGAAGGCAGTAGCAGATATTAAGGACTAAGGCTACTGCTGCTGATACACTTCAAAGGGAAACTGCAAGGAGGCAACAAACTGCAGAACAGTATGCGCTCCGCAACTCTCCAACCATTTCCACCACTTTCGAGGCTGGTAATTTCTTTTCCAAGTTTTCAGCAATAAAACTTACCATTACTTCTTATTTCTTGTCTTGCAGCAACAGTTACCCCACCTCTTCTTCGACAATGACTTCTTCAGTCTTATTTGAAGTTGAAAAACCATTAGAGATAGCCTCGAAAAGGAGGAAGAAAATCAACACCAAAGTACCTTTAAGTGTAGAGCCCATCCAAACAATACTTCCATTTCCTGGCTCTACACTTTCCATACCTTTTTAAGGCAAAGCATCCCTATCTCTTTGTCCATGGGCTTAACTCTATATCTTCCTTATCTAACCTTTACCTCAGCCCAATTTACTCTCCCTACAATCCTGGTTTCTCTTTTATCACCTGAGAAGGCTCCAATTGTCACTTCATTAGTGATAGCTGGTGCTTCTAGAGAAGATACTGATAGCTTACCAACTTCTTTTTCGCCACCACCATCTAGCTCCAGTCCCTCTTCCCTTGATTTACTGGTGGCTAGGACTATGGACACTACCAAGGACACTTCAATCTCTTCTCCTATTCTTATGCAACCATCTCTTCCAGACCTCTCTACACCTTCAATGTCAATGGAAGAGATGGACATTTTTGAAGCCCGGCTGGCTACACTACAAGAAAATACACAATTGGCGACCACTTTTGCCGACTAAAAATATTTTGGTTGCCAAAAGTTGTGGAATTGGCAACCAAAAATTATGTTAGTCGGTAAAAGTACAATATTTAGCTACTAAATTTTTTTAGTCGGGGTATATTAATTTTTGGCGACTACAAAAAAATTTTGTCGCTAAAAATCTCACAATTGGCGACTAAAAAAAATTTAGTCGCTAAATTTGCCACAATTGGCGACTAAAAAAAATATTTTGTCGCTGTATATATAGTTTTGGCAACTAAAATAATTTAGTCGCTGAAAGAAAAATAAACATTTGCTTTTTATCTTTGACGACCAAAAGTTTGGTCGGCAAAAATTTAATTTCAGCGACTAAAAAATATTTTAGTCGCGGTATAGATAGTTTTGGCAACTAAAATAATTTAGTCGCTGAAAGAAAAATAAAAATTTAGTTTTTATCTTTCGCGACCAACAGTTTGGTCGGCAAAAATTTAATTTCAGCAACTAAAAAATATTTTGGTCGCTGTATATATAGTTTTGGCAACTAAAATAATTTAGTCACTGAAAGAAAAATAAAAATTCACTTTTTATCTTACGCGACCAAAAATTTGGTCGGCAAAAATTGAATTTCAGCGACTACAAAATATTTTAGTCGCGGTATAAATAGTTTTGGCAACTAAAATAATTTAGTCGCTGAAAGAAAAATAAAAATTCACTTTTTATCTTTGGCGACCAAAAGTTTGGTCAGCAAAAATTGAATTTCCGCGACTAAAAAATATTTTGGTCGCTGTATATATAGTTTTGACAACTAAAATAATTTAGTCGCTGAAAGAAAAATAAAAATTCATTTTTTACCTTTGGCGACCAAAAGTTTGGTTGGCAAAAATTGAATTTCCGCGACTAAAAAATATTTTGGTCGCTGTATATATAGTTTTGGCAACTAAAATAATTTAGTCGCTGAAAGAAAAATAAAAATTCACTTTTTATCTTTGGCAACCAGAAGTTTGGTCGGCAAAAATTGAATTTCCGCGACTAAAAAATATTTTGGTCGCTGTATATATAGTTTTGGCAACTAAAATAATTTAGTCGCTGAAAGAAAAATAAAAATTTACTTTTTATCTTTGGCGACAAAAAGTGTGGTCGGCAAAATTTGAATTTCAACGACTAAAAACTATTTTAGTCGTCGTATGGATAGTTTTGGTAACCAAAATAAGTTAGTCGCTAAATGGAAAACAAAAATTTACTTTTATTTTTGGCGACTAAAAAATATTTTAGTCGCGGTATAGATAGTTTTGGCAACCAAAATAATTTAGTCGCTGAATGAAAAATAAAAATTTACTTTTTATCTTTGGCGACCAAAATTTTGGTCGGCAAAACTTTAATTTCAGTGACTAAAATATATTTTAGTCGTTGTATAGTTTTGGCAACTAAAATAATTTAGTCGCTGAATGAAAAATAAAAATTTACTTTTATCTTTGGCGACCAAAGTTTTAGTCGGCAAAACATTAATTTCAGCGACTAAAAAATATTTTAGTCGCTGTATAGATAGTTTTGGCCACTAAAATAATTTAGTCGTTGCATGAAAAATAAAAATTCACTTTTTATCTGTGGTGACCAAAAGTTTGGTCGGCAAAAATTTCATTTCAGCGACTAAAAAATATTTTAGTTGTTGTATATATAGTTTTGGCAACTAAAATAATTTTGTCGCTGAAAGAAAAATAAAAATTTACTTTCTATATTTGGCAACCAAAATTTTGGTCGGCAAAAAATTTATTTTAGTGACTAAAAAATATTTTAGTCGCTGTATAGATAGTTTTGGCAACTAAAATAATTTAGTCGCTGGATGAAAAAGAAAAATTTACTTTTTATCTTTGGCGACCATAAGTTTGGTCGGCAAAACTTTAATTTCAGTGACTAAAAAGATAGTTTTGGCAACTAAAATAATTTAGTCACTGAATGAAAAATAAAAATTTACTTTTTATCTTTGGCGACCAAAATTTTGGTCGGCAAAACTTTAATTTCAGCGACTAAAACATATTTTAGTTGTTGTAAAGATAGTTTTGGCAACTAAAATAATTTAGTCGCTGAATGAAAAGGAAAAATTTACTTTTTATCTTTGGCGACCAAAGTTTTAGTCGGCAAAACTTTAATTTCAGTGACTAAAAAATATTTTAGTCGCTGTATAGATAGTTTTGGCTACTAAAATAATTTAGTCGTTGAATGAAAAATAAAAATTTACTTTTTATCTTTGTTGACCAAAAGTTTGGTTGCAAAATTATTATTTTTAGCGACTAAAACATAATGTATAAAAATTGAATTTGCTTATCTGAAGGAGCTCTCTCTTGCCCATTTGTGGGTCATCAATCTCAATCCCTCAAGTCGCTCTGTATGTCTTTGCCACCATCGCCGACACCACCGGCGGTCTTGGCCTAACAACTAGGCTAGTAAGAAGGAAAAAGGCATTTATCTATCACTTGAGAATCGATTAAGGCATGAAGATCTTCCTCCACTGATAAAAATCGTATCGATCTTGATTGAGAAATCAACCTCGGAGTTGAAAGGGTTGGTGTGGCGAGAAGTGAGAACTCCTTCAAGCCATTTATCCATCACCCTGCATTGTCAAAGCCATCCTTCTATATCTCTTACAGATCCAACCCATTGAAGAAAATAGGGCTACTTACGTGTAGATTCTAATAGGTGGACTTATTGTCTAATAAGTCTTATGAGAAAATTTTGTCATAAAAAAAGTCACTAATTGTAAGTTTTGGCGACAATTTATAAAAATCATGACCAAAAAAGTCACTAGTTGTCTATTTTTAGCGACATATATTAAAAATTGTCACGAAAAAATTATCACTGGCAACAATTTTACCAAGACTTATTTTCAATAGGACTTGATGGGAATTAAGTCCAACTATTAGGACCTATTGGTAGTTTACCCAAAAAAATATTCATACCTAGATCTCGATTAGCACATATGACTGTAAGCCTTGTGGTGGTGATACCACAGAGCAACTCATCAATAGCCATAGGCTAAGGCTAGGGCTCCACATCAATTAAGCTGCCATCAGTTTGACTAATTTGATGGTGGGTCCATTGTCGTTCTATGGAAACAAGCCGACCATGCTTGATCTTATTCTTAGGCTAGGGATTAGAGCTAGTGGAGCCTCCGCTGCTGGCTTTTCGGCTTTGTTTACTTCCATTGGTGATGGGCTTCATGTTGCGGTGGCTAGTGGCGGAGCCAGGAAATTAAGTTAGAGGGGACAGTTATTAATTATAATTTGTTATTTTTAAAAAAATCATGATCAATATAAAGATAAGAATAATTTTATAATAGTATGTAATACATCGGTGCGGGATGGTAATATTAGTTTCTAATTTTGGCACAAAAATTTACCAAGTTTCAAAATTCCTAATTTTAGAAAATAAAAACACATCATTTATAGCACAAAATATTATAAAAGTTAATTTTTATTTGACAAAAAATATTAAACAGATCTTATTGGTTATAAATGATGTGTTTTGAACGTAAATTATTACATAGTCTTCGAGTACCATATGGTGTTGCCTATGTGATGCTCAAAATATGAGAAATCACAAATTACACTAAATAGTTTGTCAACTACTTTAAAATAATGATTTAATTATATTCAATCCATAAGATGTCGTACTACACTATTGGTTTAAACTACTACGTAAATACATTTTGTATATACCCACACAACAAAAACAAAAAAAATTCAAAATTGGAAACATTTGAAAAAAAAAAATTAGTTGATAATATTGGAAACATCTGTAAAATTTTTAGCGGCCAAGATTTGGTCGCAGATCTTGAAACGACCCCGTTTTGAATGTTATTTAAGAAAATGTTGATTCAATACCGACCAAACAGTTTTGTAGGGAAAAAATTGCCCTATCACTCGAGTGAATTTTTCAAACTCTTTATACAGTCACTCCCGCGCACCACTCCTCATACGCACCTCATCGTCGATTCTCCTGCTCGATTGTGTTCAACAAAGTCGCTCCTCCTCCGTCATCGCAGTCGCTTGTGTCAATTTTTCGACCAAGCATCAGCGGCGCTTCGAGAAGTACGTGGACCTCCATTGTTAGGTATGTATTTTTATCTCTGTTTCTCTCTCTCTCTCTCTCTCTCTCTCAATCTTTGTAGTTGTGTTCCATTACTCCTCTTACTCACATGGTTGCTCTCTCTTTTCGCACCTAACAGCACCACCATCACCATTTTTCTGCTACAACCAGTTCGCCTATCTTCAAACAACCCTGACATCAAGTATGGGTCCTCTCTCTCTCTGTCGCTCAATTTCTCTATTTTCCTTTGTTTTCCCTAATTGTCAAAACCAATTTTTTTGAAAATCCCTAATTTTAAAACCCTATTGAGTGAATGTTTGAAGGGATGGACTAAAATCATACTCACCAGATAATGCAAAAAATGAAAACTGATATATATATATATATATATGTATATTCTTGTTTGTTTTGTAAAAAAATAGTTGCCATTGTGTCTAGGGTTCAAGTAATTTGTGGATTCTGTTGTTATTGTGTTTTTTTGGCTCCAACTGGGAATGCTTTGTTGAAGTGTTGATCACCATTATTTTGAGGTTTCATTCAACAGTGTAACAAGACTTGTATGTGCAAGTTCTAGAACTCAATTCTTCCTGTGAGGTTTCACCCATCTCTTAAAGACTTCTCAAAAACAATGTTTCCCTTATGTGTTCTTGATTGGTATCCAAAGGGTCGATCTATCTCAGCAATTTGATAAACATGGCTAGACCTCTCGCTTTCGAAGTGACTAGTGTCATTGCAACACCATCTTGCGATCTTATAGGTGAGAGATAAGAATGGCAAAAGCTCCTTGCTTCCCCCTTTTCAGTTCATAAGCACCACAAAAGTATCAGGGGGACTCCGGTTTCAGCTTGAATCGCCAGAGTTTCTAGCAAACCAACCAAAATAAGCACGTTATACATGGTGGGATGCGTGAGGAGGTTACTGCATAAGCAGCTCTGTTCATGGCTTAACACTAAGCCAGCTTCAAGAGCCAAAAACAACTTGGTGAAATACTTAATCAATGGCATAATACATTTCCAAACTCAGGTTTATAGGTACGAACATATCTACAGCCAAAAGTACTTCTACACTACTCAGAGCAATTTCAGGCTTGCTCAAAACCATGTTCAGTCATTAAAATGAAGAGGAATAGTTCTCAATTATGTAAGAGTGGAAAGATCAACAACATAAATGATACAGCAGCATAAACATTTAATGTTATGTTGTTCAGTGCACACAGATGACCAAAACTATAGCAATTTTTTGTAGTGGGTTCTTAGGTGCTACACTACTCACTGGCCTTGTAGGCCAAATGGTATTTGGTTGGTCTCTCAACTTTGATGTGAGGGGCTCAATTCTTGCTGTCTTTACAAGATGGATAGATGGATATATATGAAATTAAGATGCTTCATGGATGTTCATTTCTTACGTAAATGTTTGTTAATTATCAATCTTGATGTATATGTCTATACGCATTTTAAAATTTGTGCTTATCCATGTGCTCATTGTGCTCTTTGCCTTTGATTATGTTAAAATGTAACAGAATGGCTCCTGCGAAAAAGATGCACCGTATTCCTTTACCAATGAGGGCATTGATTGAACCATACTCATCCCCGACCGATACACCTACACCTGCTCTTGAAGGTGTTGCAGCAGATGGATCTCAGACTATTGCACCATCTCCGTCTGAAAGTAATGCATTGTCAAGATCTAAGACTGTTGCACCATCTCCATCTGAAACTAATGCACGAGCTGATCCATATATGCAATATCGATGGACTGTTGCTGATCCAGCGACAAAAGGGGCTGTTGTACAAGCTGTCCGGATATGATTCAATTGCTTTCATAGTGTGGATGATGGAAACAGTCCTGTTTTAATTTGCATATAGGAGCTCATTTGTTTTCTTTGTTTACTTTGTTGGTTATGAAAGCTTGAAAAAGTCTAATTAGCTTTATTGTTGGATTAACTCTCCCATGTAATAAGATTTATTGTTGAGATACAAAAGTATACATAAAATTAATTAGGATACAAGTATGTAAAAATGTATGTTAAAATCCAAATAACAGAGCTTACTGCTAATACGTTGGAAGGTTTTGATTGGATGAATGTTTTCCAATAAAATAAGACAAACTCATCTCTTTGTTGTCTTTTTTCTTTTTCCCTTTTGTAGCTTGAAGGCAAACTCATAGTCAGTAGCACACTTGGCTGAAATTGAATAACAGTTTGGTGCATTGTTAAAGAACATTCTGGGGTTAATTTCCCTTTTAACAGTCATATTAACTTTTCCTCAATATGTGTTTTTTTTTTCATTATGGATTAGTTAATTTAATTTTTATTTTTAATAGTCATATTAACTGTTCCTCTGTTTTTTTTTTTCATTATGGTTCTAGCTGATGAGTTGATTAAGGTTGTGGTACTCCTTAAATGATAATGGCAGCAAGGCTGGGGTTCATTTTTGGATTGCCAATTTATTTGATCAGTTATACACGGTCGGATTGCAAAAGCTTTTCAATTTTTTTCATATTGCCATTTAGAAACTAAAACAATGAAGTTTTCACTCTTTAAGGAAATTACAAATCCATCACAAGTTCGCTTACTCTTTTCAGGTTTTAATTATGTGTGTGTAGATTTTTTAATTTTTTTTCCTGAATTGTTTGTTTTGTATATTTATGGGGGAAAATGTCCATCTATAGAAATCACTACTGATTTATTTGAAAATATTATTAGTTAATAATAAGTCATTATGTGAATATTGCAAACTCCATTATGCAGATATGATATTTTGGTATATTCGGCTAGTTTAATTTTCTTTACATGCCTTCTTACTTTCCCCATTGCCTAATAAATCTATTCAATTCTTTTATTATTTTTTTTCCTTTTTCGTTCTGTTTTTTGATTGTTTAGACTGGAAAAAAAACTAAGAATTGTTATTGTTTCCTAGTAACAATACTGCTAAGAAGTATTCTTCTCGTAGATATCTGTTTGTGAAGTTACAGACTATCATCTGCCTCTCGTCTAGCCAGCTGACAGAACCCCAACCAGCTGACAGAACCAAGTAATTGTCATGCCCAGCTCTGTCCACACCAACTTGGCAGAAAAAAATTAGGATCTTTAACAGTTACAACTTTCTGTCATATCAACAAAATATGCACAGTGGCCTTCTCTTCAAACAGCAGATAATACTCAGAGGCTATTTTCTTCCTTCTAATCTATCAATCAAGCAACGTCTCACTTCCCGTTTAAAATTGGCTCTAATGTGCTATGCAGTTTCCTAAGACCCAAATTTTAACTTATCTCATAAAAGGCAGTTCATTCACGAATTTCACAACTCTCTCTCTCTCTCTCTCTCTCTCTCTCTCTCTCTCTCTCTCACACACACACACACACACACACACACACACATAGACACACACAAAATAAAGGTCTTTCCATGCATCAATAACTTCTTGTAACCTGTTATTCTGCAAAGTGGTGACAGGGAAAATCATTGCCATTTTACTATGTGATTCTATGAAGAGATATTATTAGAAAAAGTGACTCAACATCTTACCTATTATGGATTATTTTCAATTGCATCAGAAAATTCACTATTGGAAAAACTGTGAAACAAAACCAGGGCATAAAATGGCATGCAAATGAACATATTTAACTGAAGGGACAGACCTGAAGTTCATGCCCAATGCTGAACATATCGAGTAAAAAAACAGAGATAGAAAATAGTATCAAAAGAAACCAAGTAATGGGAAAACAACCACAAATCTTTACCATATGTAATGGGTAAAAAAGAGTATACATCTTGTTCAAGTGCAAAGCGACGCTCATGAAAAGCTTGCTTCCTTCTCTCCAAGGTAGCCTGTAAAATATCATTTCCTCTAGCCTAACACAGATGGTAGCCAAATTTTGTTTTTGCAATCCTGTGTCACAAGTCATTCTTTGTAATTTCAAGCCTTTGGATAGCCAGTCTACAAACAAATCATCAAATCTATTTGTCAATAGATAGGTTTCTATATCTATATATACATATATACACACACACAAAAGATATTGCACCATATAGCAAAGCCATGGCAATTAACTTGCGTTTAACATTAAAATGATATGGTCAGCAAATTCTTTCTTCACATATTGAACTATGAAAGTGGTGGATCATATATCATGGCAAGACTATAAGGAGTCTTCTCCCTCATTTAAACTAGTATAATGACACAATTTTAAGGTTTTCTCACTCTTGAAAAAATTTTATCTTTTGACATTACATCAGTTAAGTTACTTATTTGGTTTGTATTGATTGTAGGATAAATTTGAGATTGGGGAGAATTACGAGGAGAATTCACTATCCCATCAAGTTGTGGAAAGGAAGTGTTATGTGTTACATAAAGATTGTAAGTACGTTATGATTTAGTTATTAGTTAGTACTGTTATCATTGTTTAACTATATATGTAACAAACCCTTACAATATGGATTATGTAGCGTCGCTACGACACCGGGAAACTTAATAGGAGCAAGCTACCCTACAATCACAGTAGTGGGTCGCGATCTTTTCCGGCGGCGATGAGCATTGAGGTGAGATGTGTGTCATTGATTTTTATTAACTTTATCCACACTTATTTCATATGTTATCATATTAATGAAGGAGTGTTGATCTCGGTGTTTGGCATATCACAGGTGAAGGAAAATGGTGGCTTCTTGCCAGATATTTGCGATTTCTACAAGGACACTCATCAGCACAAGAAGACAAAATAATGGATTGATCCTATATGCGGTGCTCTACATGCAAGTATTCCAATCATTTGGACACTTATACTAACTACTGTGTTTGATTTATATTAACAATATTCCAGTGTCACAATTACAGGAGCAAATGACGATGGTGCGGGATGAGTCTATCGAGTCTGGAACGCTCATGACACAAGAGGATATATCAAGAGTGGTTCTTGGGAAGAATAAGGGATACTTGAGAGGTTTTGGGGTTGAACCAAAGCCCTCGTCCTGTGATTCTGGGTTGAATGCGGCATCACAAGCACGTGAGGAGCACTTGAAAAGGCTTACATCCGAGTTGGAGATACTACGTGCGGAGCAGCAGAGTGACCGTGAGGACCATCAAAAAAAGGAAGAGGACCAACATATAAAAGATGCAGAGAATGCAAGACAACGTCAAGAGATGCAAGGGCAGATTTTTGGACTTCAAGGCATGGTGGCGCAAGTTTTGGAAATGCTCAATCCATCAAATTCACCACCATAGCTACTCATGGTAATGGGTAAGTGCGTTAACCAAATTGCATTATATTATGTTCAAAGTCAAGGCAAATAAATGTGCTATGAGAATATTAGAGAACCAGTTGTGAGGCAAAAAAGGGGAAAACAGCCCATTTGGGGCCAAACATTGGAAATAGCACCGAAACAGCCTCGATATCATAATAGGCACCTCGGCCTACATTAAAAAAATGTGTGAGAGGAAGCGGCGCATTGATCGGACGCATGGTTAAAGAGTTAGACAAAAAAATGTGAGGAAAAAGGCAAAAACAGGCCTTTTGGGGGCAATATAAACTAAAAAATCCCAAACATCCCGGAGATCATCACGGTCACCTCCGACTAGATTAAAGAAACTTGTGGGACCAAGCGGTGTGTCGATAGGACTAGGGTTAAAGCAGGCGAGAGAGGTGAAGAGTCTGTTGATGCAAGTGAAGAGTCTTTGTTAGATAAAACGGGATATTTATGTTGGTTTGCCTTAGATTTTTTTAGCCCTGTCAAGTTTTTTCCTTGTTGGGTGTTCCTGGTTTCCTAGTGGTATGGCGTTTATGAAACCTTCTATTTGTGGCTTTGATGAATGGAACATTAAGTTGACTCATATAATTTTAGGATGATGTTATGGAAAGAAAGAAACCCACAATCTACTGAATTACTAGTAAAGACTAGTATCCCTAATTTTCATGATTATATTTTTAGAGCTGCTTATAATTTAGCTAGTTAATTGAAATCTTTTAGCTTTAGAAATTACATGGACCGAATTTCATCAGATTTGCATCAGATCTTAAAAATATTGAAGGCAAACTAGTCGGTGTCTATAGCGTTAGGTTCTTGGGACTTCTGTTACAGCTAGAAGCTTGTTTATTGTAAAGCTTTATTCAATATTTTTGCTGCAGTATCTAAACATTGAAATGGCTTCTCATTCCCTACCACTTTGGAAAATTCTATCGAACTTTCTTTTATAGGAGACCCTTACAGGCACCTCATCCAAGGTTGCATTTAATAATATATTTTCAATAGATTTGAGATGTGGTAAGGGTTTGTTTTTATTTTTACGTCATAGATAAACAAGCTTCTTCTCTGCTATCTCATAGAAATGTAGACTATAGCACTTGGTAAATCAGCTATCAAACATGATTTTAATTTAAGGGAAAATCCTCTTTATCCCTTAAGGGTTTGGCCTTGGAGCACTTGACTACCTGTCAATTAAAAATACCATAGACTCCTCATGTGCTTTTAGACTAAATTGCAACACTAACTCCATAATCTTAATACCTATCTACTTTCTTCTCATTCTCTCTCTTCTGTTATATATAATATATTTTTTTTATTCTAATTACATGTTAACCAAATAAATTATTAGCCTATACACCCTAACATTATAATTTATTTTGTAAGTTATATCTTAATTTATAATTTAATCATATTATACACATATAACATTGTATATATAAATGAACAAGTTTTAGGAAACAATACACTAGAGTTATTCAAATTGGAAGATGTATTTTCGGTACTGGAATTGATTTTCAGGACTAGAATGTGTGATGGTAGTGGGTTCTATTGGGTTTGTATAGAATGGTGGGTGAGGGGTGAGGGAATGGCAAGGCTAGTGGGTGAGGGGAGACGGGGTGGGCTAAGTTGGGGAGAGGGGTTGACAGGAGATGGTTGTGGAAGTGAAAAAGGATTACAGGGGTGGTGGGTGAGCAAAGTGAGTATTGTAACGGGTCTAGGTGAGATGAAAGGAGATGGCAGGATAAAGGGGAGCAAGGTTTTAAAAATGGACTGAAACTGTTATGTAACACCATTACATAATATTGCTACCCATTACAGCTGCTTTGGCAATGTGATTCAATTGCACAATTGTAACGGCCGTCATTGTTATGAACACCTGTAACAGGTTAGAAGATGACGTTAATGATGTTTAACTATTGTAAAGTTGAACAATAGTTAGAATTGATATATACATATGAATGATGTTTTATTTACAAAATGGTATTGCTAGTCATTTAATTTGTTAATGTTTTCTTTACTTTCCACTGAAATTTTTTCATTTTTTGTCCAACTTTACAATAAAGTGATGTGCAAATATTTTCAACAAAAATTTCCCTGACATTATTTCTCATTTTCTTTGGTACACATGGATGATCTCGTGCACAAAGCTAAATTGTACAGGACTAATTGGCAGTATAAGCATTTTTGGAAGGAATATATATTTTTGAATAGATGTATGTATGGAAAAGATTTGGGTGGACTAGTAGTTATATTTTTGGATGGATGTGTATGGAAAATATTTGGGTAGATTACTAGTGTGTATATTTTTTGATAGATGCGCATGGATAACAATTTAAAACATAATAACAAGTAATTGTTATGTTTTAAATTATTATGTTAGATGGATGTGACTTGAATGATTATATAGATTATAAGTGGATTTTTAATTGGAGGAATATGTAGTTTGAAATTACTTGTGGATGAAAACTTATAATAGTTGATGACTTTCATTAAACAGGTTCAAGATTGGATGATTTATGTATTTTGTCAAATGTTTATAATTCAGTTGATTTGAATGATTCTTGCAAATTACATATTATATTGAATGGATTGGATGAATTATTATGAATTACAGGTTTATTTTGTTGGATGTTGGCGACCAAATTTTGAATTTGTTTTTTTGGTTTTGGTGACCAATTGATTAGTCGAGAAAGATAACTAATATTTTTGCCAACTAAATAAGGTAGGCGAGAGGGTACATTTGGCGACTAAATAATTAGTCGTTAAAATCATTAATTTTGGCAACCAAAGGATTTCGTCGTTAATAGGTCAATTGCTGACTAAAATTTTAGTTGCGTAAACATTCTTTTTCGCGGCTAACATGTTTGGTGGTGGAGGAATGTGACAATTGGCGACCAAACTTTTTGGTCATGGAATGTGTTATTTGCCGACCAAATTTGTTGGTCGCGGAGTGTATTTCCGACCAAAGTTTTTGGTCGTGGAATGTGACAATTGGCGACCACATTTTTTGGTCGCCAAAATGGGTCACAATTGTCGACCAAAGTTTTTTGTCGTGGAAAATGAATTACAATTGCCGACCAAACTTTTTGGTCGTTGAATGTGCGAATTGGCGACTAACATGTTTGGTCGGGAAAATATAATTTTTCACGACTAAAATGTTTTAACTACTAAATGGATTAGTCGCAGTAATTATATATTTAGCGACCAAAAACTTAGTCGGCAAATATAACTTTTTCGCTAATTACTTTCCGCGACCCTCAATTGGCGACCAAAGTGGCGACCAAAAAAATTAGTCGCGGATAACTTTTGCCGACTAAAAATGGACTTTTGCCAACCAAAAATTTAGTCGGCAAAAGTGCAAATTCTTGTAGTGCTAGCCTTTTTGACACACTTTCAACCACTTCAGCAACTAGCAATGAAACTGAACCATTAGCCCCTGCTGACTCTCTCTTGGAAATTTTTTAGAGCTCATCAACCATCAGCGGAGCTTCTTTGCCTCCATTGGACTCAGGCACTTGTTTGAAATTGCTAACATCATTTTCAAGGATCTCATTCAAAGCCTTACAAAGACCCATACTTAAGAATGGTTTCCTCCGATGCTGCAAAGTCATTGAGCAATCCAACATGTCCATTTCAAGCCACTTATCTAAGGCAGCAGCTACCATAGATTTCTATATCAACATTTGCCACATTGCTAAAGCTGCAGAAGAGAAGCTATTGAAAGAAAAGGAATTTGTTTCCCATATACATACTGAGGAATCTGAATTGAAGGGACAACATTGCTCAGCTTCTCAGTTTCACATCCAACTCTTGGAGAAAAAAGGCTCAATTAGAAAAGGCGTTAGCAACGATTAACTTAGACTTGGATCAAACTGCCACAAAGTTACAAATCACCAATCAAGGGCTAGCTAACCGTAAGCAAGACATGGCTACAGCCATTCAGTTGTTCCCATCACTTAGGGATAAAGAATCAATTATAAGGGAACAACTAAAGCATTGTACTGATTTTTGGGCCAATCTATGGCTGCATGTACTTAATTCTTTATGAAATGAAATGAAATCCTTATTTATTGTTTGAGTGTTTTCATGCTTCTCTTGTTTAGCATTTTCTACACTCCTTGTGTTTCCCATACAGTTGGATAATAAGGTTTCAAATACCTGCCATTAATTTTCTTAGGATGCACATGTCCAGTTAAATTTCTCAAATAGTATGCTCCCCCAGGCAAGACTCTATGAATTTGATATGGTCCTTCCCAATTAGGTGACCATTTGCCAAACTTATGGCTTTTAATTCCTATTGGAAGTATTGTCTTCCATACCAAATCACCTTCATCAAAGCTAATGTGCCTGACTTTCTTATTATAGTTTTTGACTGCTTTCTTCTTTTGGAAAAGAATACTATTTAATGCCAAGATTTTAGCTTCATCCATATTTTCTAATTCCAAGAACATGCTCTGATAGTACTGCTCAAAAGCTAACTGGTCCTAGAATTTCACCCTCAAGGACCTAATATTAATCTCCACAAGTAACACTACATCATGCCCATATACTAAGGCGTAAAGAGTTAGTCATGTACTTGATCTTGGAGAAGTCTTATAAACTCACAATACATCCAACAAGAAGTTATGCCAATCCCTAGGATTGTCTTCCACAACTCTCTATATTCCTTTTTTCAAGGACTTGTTGGATGATTCTGCTTGGCCATTTGTTGTGCATAATAAATGGTGGAATTAACAAGGCTAATTCCAAACTCTACTGTAAAGATTTTACCATCTTTCCATCAAATACAGTCTCATTATCTACAGTTATAGTCTGTGGAATGCCAAACCTGTGAATCAGATCTTTAATAAATCCAATGACTTCAGCTTGATCTACATCCTTATATGGTTTAGTTTCGACCCACTTAGTAAAGTAATATGTGGCCACTAGGATGAAACAATGATGCTTCGAAGAGGGTGGATGTATTTTCCCTATCATATTCATGGCCCAACCTCTAAATGGCCAAGGCTTCACAACTGCATGCAGATCAGTTATTGGTACATGTCTTATCATGACGTGCTTTTGGCATGCCTGACAACCTCTAGTATACTCTATACAATCTTTAAGGATGGTTGGCCAATAGTAGGAATGCCTTCGAAGCAGCCACCTCATCTTCACACCAAGCTGATGGACACCACAAATGCCTTCATGGAATTCAGCCATGGCTGTCAATGCCTCCTTCGGCCCTAGACATTCCAATAACAACCCATCTGCTCCCCTTTCGTAAAGAGCATTACCATACACTATGTATGGCATAGATTGTAATTTAATTTTTCTGCTGGCCTTCAAAGATGGGCCAGTTAAGTACTGCATGATTGGATGCCTCTAATCTTGATCCTGTAAGTCATTATGATTGACTTCCAACACCACATTCCTTTTAGCTAAAGGTGGTATTAATTTTTGATATGTTGCTTGACTTATGTTCAATTGAGTGTCATCCTTTCTTCAGAAATTCAAAGCCTTCTGAGTTACATCATTGGCTTTGTTATTCATGAACCTTGGGATATAAGCCACATTTGCTATCTAAAGCTGAGAAAGCAAATGTAATGCAACAACATAATATGGTAACATGCTTGCACTTTGACATTTGAAAATTCCTTTCATGTGGTTGACAACCAATTGAGAATCTCTGAATATGTCAACTGCATGAGCTTGTAATATAATAAGCATTTCTAGCCCCATTATTAAAGCTTCATATTCAGCTTGATTATTGGAACAAGTAATTTCATCAACCCTGAAACCTTGTGTGGTTTCTACCCTCTGTGGTGACTTAATTACAACACCAATTCCAATCAAACCATTGGCCTTTGATCCATCGAACCACATCTGCCATGGCTCAACACGGACCATACCAAGATCCATTATTTCCTGGCTTTCTGTTCGACATGGATGATCTGCCAAGAAATTAGCCAAAACTTGTCATTTTACTGCCTTTTAGGGTACATATTCTAGATAAAATTCTGATAAAGTTAATATCCATTTGTTAATTCTTCCTCTCAACATTGGTCTAGACAACATATACTTAACAAAGTCTATGGTTGCAATTACCAAGATAACAGTTGGCAAAAGATAATATCTCAATTTCATTGCTGCAAAGTACAATGCAAGGCACAGTTTTTCTATAGCTGAGTATTTACATTCACAAGAATTTAAAAACCTACTAAGGTAATAAAATGCTTGCTCCTTGCTTTCTTCATTGTCCTGGGCTAAGCAATGTATAACTTCAAAGATAAACAACTCCTTGAACTGTCTCCAAGATAGTTCTGCCACTTGACGGCTTTCCTTAATCATTGTCCATCAGAAATCGGCCTCCCCATCGAAGAGAAATGAAGCGAGGGACACTTGGTCCTACTCATTCTGAATCTCTAGTGTCTCCAATATTTTCTTCACTTGCCTTATCTATGCCTTAGCCGTGTAGGGATTGGGTTCTCCAAAAAAATTTTGGGGCCTAAGTTTTTGAAATTCGCTATTAATTATGTTTTGTTGTTTTCACGCCTGGGTTGGTTTCTTAGTTCATTAGTAATTGCTCAAACGAAATTCATGATGTCACTGTTGTTGTCATTGTTGTTGTTGTCATTGGATCCATTTGCCCTAGTTCTTCCTACCATTTTCTGTATGAAGGATATTGTTGTTACACCCTTTATTTATTTATTTATTATTTGTTATATATATATATATATATTATCTATTTAAAGATAAAATGCAAGTAAAATAGTCCAACACACAAACTTATAAATACTAGGATTTCATTAATGATAACAAAAGATCAGTACATTCATAAAAGAAGGGAAAGAAAGAAAGGGAAAAAAAAATCATTCTACTACATAACCGAGGGGACTCTCTTGCCCCATTACTAATATTTGTAAGACTAGGCCTTTACAATAAAGTCGCAACAAAATTGTTAAGCAACCTAGCCTACCCCTTTTCAATTCCTCTTAATTGAAGAGCCACGGATAGTGTTGATGCACTTGTTAGGCATACTCTCAGCTCTCATCGTAAAGTTCGTAGCACCTCCAACGAATTAGCAACCTATGTCCTTCCAATCCCACGCTCGGGCTTAGAATCCTCACGGGGACCTCTTCGTAAGTGAGTGGTTCGCGGAAGTCCACCGTCCCATCCGTAGGGATAATCTTTCCGGCCGGTGAGGCTACTAAGAAAATGTCCCGCTGGTGGAAGAGGTTGGTGTAATTGTCGGGCAAGGCTGGTGGTAAAGGGCCGACCTCGTACATGGCCCCAACAAATTCCTGGACAACTCTTACAGGTCCCATGTATTTGTCATCCTCCCTTCGATGCTCTCACTCGCAAGGTATTATTAGTTCTAGCCTAACATACACCCTAAGTCCAATTGGGAATGCCACCTCCTGCGCCACATTTCCCGAGTCCGCCTCGTCTTCTTCGAAGGCATATTCTATGGAGGAGATGGGGTCCGACTCCATCTTGCTCTATTCTCCTTCAGACTCTTCAGGGGAAGGACGGCTAAGGGTTCCACAAAGTTTATTTCCAAGTCAACCTCCTCATTCACCTCTTCCATCACTTCTTCTTCCGGATCCTCTTCCTCTAGTTCAGACTCGGAAACCACCGCCCATATTTCTGGATCACTTAGTAATGGCTCCTCTTCTGGCTCAGATTCTTGATCCAAGAGCCAGTCACCGTTGTGGGGTGGGCTCGATATCCTACAGAGGAAATATGACACTATTATACTTTTGGTAAGGCTTTAGATCATAAAATGTTTTTAATTGAAACGTAGTAAGAGACGTCTGCTTAAGTCTACCCAAGGTCTCAAGGGGGTCTAGACCTAAACTCTGATACCATATTGTGACGTCCCAAAATTTAAGGACAGCATAATAAGATTTAGAACTTAAAATCAATATTGCCACCAATATTACTAACACTCATTAATTAATAACCCAGAAATTTAAAGTTCTTAAATTACAACTTAGTCTTAGTACATAAAAAAAAAGAAAAAAAAACACAAATATAAAAAGAAAACTAGAGAAAAACTAGAAAATTTAGAAAATAGTTCATGGAACTTGGGCACTCTTCAAGCTAACCAAGGCCAAATGTCGCCTTGTAAGACCTCGATGTTTCCTTCGGTTTCTTCGGTACATGGCATAAAACGCCAGGGCAATGGGAATGCCAATGAGCGACGAGCTCAATAAGATACTACAACCTGAAAATACCCATCCCGATGATAATACTCACAATTAATGAATAATGTATAGTAATAGAATAACAAGTAGCATTTAATAAGCATAACAGGAATGTTATCAGTTGAAATAATAACAATAGATAATAATAAAAAATGGCAAACGGAAGTTTATCAGATAAGTTTAAGTAAAATGGCAATAGATAAGTTTATCAGATAAGTTCATCATAAGGAAAATGCCCATATTTCTTTTTAAATTCTCATAGATTTAGTTTATCAGAAAAGTTTAAGTAACTCCCCGCGGAGCACTATTTCCACTCAACCGCTAAGCAATGGCCACGGGCAATTCTGATTCCTCCTTGATCAAATATTCAAATGTTACTTGCTGTAACTACCAATGATGCCCACGCACCAGGGTTACGTACCCGAGTCGTGACATCACGGTCTGTCCCAAGGGAACGGTCTATGTTGTGACACCCGCACCACCAACCTGATATCGCCTACACCGATAAGAGCCGAAATATCTTTCCGTGCCATGTTAGGGTTCGCAACGTACTTGCGCAAGATTCTAAACCGGGCTCACCGCATCACTTTTAAATTTTAATGTATCATCAGTTCAATTTCGTATTTCTTTAATTCGTCAAATTCACATTTTGATGCATGTGCGAGTTTTAGTTTGAAAACCACAGTGACATAATGGTTATATAGCACAACACAATCATGTATGGCAACCAAAATAAATATGATAGAATGTCTTAAGAATCATCACAAAATTTCTTAAGAATTCACACACTTCTTCTTTCAGCACTATATGGTCAGACAAAGAAATATGAAACCCATACCAAACGAAGTTCAACCATTATAGTATTTTAACTGGTGCAAGTTCATCGAGTTTGGAAAATATTTCGAGAAAAATACCAGGGCTAAAAACGATTTTAAAATGGAGAAATAAAATTTTGAGAAAACTAGTTTTTCTGGGACAGTGAGTTACATTAACTTCCAGCACAGGTGATCTATATTTGAAAAATAAAAAGGGGCCTCAAACGGTGTCAAAAAGAGGTATGGTCAGAACAACTTGCTAGATATTTGAGTTTACAACATATTTCCAGAAGAGTTTGAAGACTGAAACCCAATGGAAGATGGTCAAATAATTTTTCTAAGAAAACTGGACAGATTTTATCGCGTTTTGGAAAAATTGGCGTTTCTCTCTCAATTCTTAAAAATAAAAATAAAAATAAAAATAAAAAAAAATAAAATAAAATTATGAAACCAGTGGCATTTGAAAGGTAACTTGAAAATCTAATTTTTCCAATTTGAATCACTTGAGAACTCATTCTGTAGAATAAAGGGTGACCTGGCAAAGTCAGCATTGCTGCTGTCTCCAAGCAACAATGAAGTTAAAAATATGTTTTGACCACGAAACGTTGTCAAATAATTTTTTTCGATAAAAAATCTGTTTTGTTGGAAGTTCATTATTTTGTGAAAAACACACTTTGTATTCACAATGAATCATACGTAAGACCATAAAAATTATTTCTTGCTACTATTCCCATGTGAAACTCTAATCCTTCATATTTACTTTCATTAGTGGTAACCGGGAATAGATGAAAATAATATTTATAAAGAGTAAACACAAGTTCATAAGCATGCAAGATTAATTCAAACAATGGAGAATATTTGCACACATAAGAAGAAAAATTAGTAGCTAAACCATCTAATCCATGCTTGTAAAAAGGATAGAAATCATATAATCATAAGATTATCATTCTATCAAAATGTGAACATGCATTGAGCTATTGTGTATTAACAATGCACACTCTTGCATATTTTTAATATATAGATTCAGTTAAGAAAAATATCTAAGGGAGGATAGAGGTTGAGTATTCCTATCTCAAGAGCTTTTACATACACTTCTCAAAACTTGTTTTGAATTGATAACCATCAAGGACCCTCTCTTCTTCCTCTCTTTTTCTTTTCTTTTTATACTCTTCCTCTCTTTTTCTTTCCTTAGCCGCGGAGATGAAAGGGGGTGAATAGTGCACTATGTATAGGAGCTCGGAGGCAATCTTTATTTTTATTTTATTTTATTTATTTATTATTTTTTTTGCTCTTGGCTTGGGAACTATCATCTACAAGAATAGGCTTAGAGTATGCTTTCATGCCATGGCATGCCTTGACAACAGCTTCATAGGGAAGAAAGGTAGCCGAAATGTTCTGCCCAAAACAACAAATTTGTTTTTTTTTTTTTTTCCTTCTATCCTTTAACCAACTTTGTTATTATTTATTTAACTCATTTAGTGTCCACAACTGTGTTTAGATACAAAAATTTAATCACAGAAAGATAAATAATTTTATTTATAGGAATTTTTATATTAGTATAAATCATGATGCTATTAACATAATAATTTAATAATCACTATGAATTGACTTAATATTATGATTAACAAACTAATTAGTTGTCCAAAAATTCTGGTTCTTACAGTTGTGCATAACCTTCCCCTAAATTGACTTCTTCCAAGGAGTCTTGTACTTGAGCACTTGCTAATGCTTCTCTTTTGACTTCTTCCACCTTCGAAGCAACTTCTTTGTTTTGTTCTGTTCCCACTTTCTCTGGTTCAACATCTTTGCCTTCTTTTTCATGGACAAAATCTGTCCATAAGAATTTTTCTTTCTGTATTTCTTGGACTTTTGTTTCAATGTCCAATGCATAGTACTTATCAAAGGTCAAAGGCCTGACCTGTTGTTGCTCCTGCTTACAGCCAACTACCATGGCTTCCCTCTCTTGTTCTTGAATCTTCTGGACTATTGATTTTATGTCCAATACTGAAAACTTAACTAAAGCCAAGGGTCTGGCTTTTGGGGTCTCATCTTTTTGCCTACAACCAGTCATCATTGTTATCCTTGATGACAAATTCTTCATCAGCACTCTCCTGCACTATGTGCTTTAGGTATGCTACTTCCTCATCAGCCATCACTTCGACTAGTTTTTCTCAATATACTGAGTGGTGTCACTTCTTTAGTATACAATTTGACCTCTGCAAAGTCAACACAAGCGATAAAGGGTTGAGGGTCTGCATTGATCTCCTCTGTCTTTCCATTGTATAGGGCCATCATTATCTTCTGATGTAGAGAGGAAGGCACACATTTGTTGGTGTGGATCCAATCCTTGCCAAGTAAAGCATTATACTTGGCATTACTATCTATAACAAAGAATGCCGTCATGCAATCTTTGGTTCCCACACTCAAGTTGATAGGCAGGATGTCTTCAGCCATCTGGTTATTCCCAACGAAGCCAACAATGGTGTTGTGTTGGTTGGGATTAATCTGGGGTTTCTTTTTTCTGTTTTCTTCAATGAGGACTTCGAAAGCAGGTTCACTATTGCCCCATTATCCACTAACACCCTGTTTAATTGTATCCCATCGAAATAAGCCTTGATATACAAGGGCTTAACGTGTTGCGTCATGGATATTATAGGATACTCGAAGGGATAAGAGAGATTAATACTCACCTCCTCACTTTCATCTTTAGTTTCCATTGGTGTGGCCACTTCAGACTCATCTTGAATTATGCTAACATTTGAAACTTCACTAGAAACTAGAATAGGGTCATCTTCCTAGTCTCTTGGTCTCCATCTTCAGCCTGGAACTCCTGTGGCAATATATATATACCATGTTTACTGACACTAGAGGAAATGAGCCAAACTGAATTACTAGTTGCACTTGTTTCTTTTCTAAAATAACTTGCTCAATTATTTTGGAAGCACCCTCCATGTTGCACTCTGGTACTTCAACACTGGTGACTTCCTTCGAATCAACTCGTTTGTGGTCTGCTCATGTTAGCTTCTCGACCAAAAAGGTATGTTCAGCCATGAAGGCTACAAACATCTCATCTTCAGCCATTTCTTTCCTTTGGCCTAATTCAACTTCTCTTTCTATTTCACTTTCACTTTCCATTAAGGCTTTTTCAAGACCTGCTAAGCTGGATTTTTCCTTGGCTTTCAGTTCAGTATGAAACTTAGTCAACTACTCTCTGCTGACACTTCTTTTGTTTTGAGGAGCCAATTTTGGACTTTCTTTCTCCTTTGTTTGGCCTTTTGACTAGGCTAATGAAGAACTTTCACCGCTTTCCTTTAGATCCTTTTGGTACATGGTGTACCTTCGTAGGATCTTTCTCCTTTGAGACCTAGAGATTACTGGAACCATATCTGGTTCTTTTGTCTTTGGGTGCTTGAGTAATACCCAATTATGTGGAGCCACCAAGGGAGTTTAATCATTCTGCCCTGGTCTCCAAAGACACTTCTCTGTGCAGGTATTTCCTTAGGCTTGTTCTACATGACAAATCAGTCTGGCACCCCAGGTACCCATGAACTCACTGATTCAATTGCTGAACTTGCTTTCTCAGTCCTTGAAACCACCTTCAAAGCTAACTTCTGAGGCCATTCACTGGCTCTAGCACCCTGTCTTGAGCCTAATTCGGGCCTTCTTTTAGGGTAATTGCCTTGCCTCTTGTTCGAACTTGACCTCAGAGGCCAATTACTAGCTCTGGTTCCTTGACTTGAGCCCAATTCAGGCCTTCTCTCAGGATAATTACCTTCCATCCTATAATAATTGGGTGGTCTGAACTCATGCAGAGGTCTCTTACCCTTGGAATGCATTCCAGTGGCTGGTGGTCCAGCCAAGAATGGCTGTTGTCGGGGACCAGTTGGGTATGGCCTCTTGTTGTAGGTATTGATTTCCTTAGGGTGTCTCTGTACATCTTTGCAATACTGTTTCCCATCAATTGGGAGCCCTTTCAATCATTTATAACTTAACCTGCATCTGGGACACATCCTTTGCATGACAACTGCCTCAAGAGAATCATCATCCAACGTCTCCTCACTAGAGTCATCCTTTTGGTCTGCAAAGCTCTATCCATTTGCTGGTGAACTTTTGGTGTCCTTCTTGAAAGCAGTCTGGCTGGAAACACGCATCTGCACATTAACCTCCTCCAATTCTTTCAAGGATAGGTTTTGGAAATCTGGCACGCCAACATTGGCTGTAACTTCCCCAATCTCTGGGAATAGGTTAGTGTCAATCCCCATAGCTTTCTCTGCTTTGGCTGGGAACTTTAAACTCCCCTTTCGAATCTGTTCTTGGATCCTGTCCCAAAAAACAATACAGTTTTTAGTTAAATAAGACCAAGAATTGTGTCATTCACAGTACATTTTCCCTTTAAGTTCTCCTGGGGTAAGGATCTTAACTCCCTTTGGTAACTTTAGGAAATTTGCTGCAAGCAAATGATAAAAAATGTCATCTATTTTTGTTAAATCAAAAATATACTTCCTATGAAGGTCTTTCTTTTTAAATTACTGGTCTATTGTAGTGTCCTTATGAATTAACACCTTACAGGTCATAGGCTCTTTCCCTACGGTCTTTGCTGCATCAATTTCATAATTAGGATCTCTATAATAAGTTTTATATGATGCATTACTTCGATCATGTTCTTCCTCAAGTAAAGATTCATATCTAGACACTTTATAGGTTAATTCCACGAAGTCTCGAAACTCAGTTGAGTCGAACTTCTTTCGAAGCCTAAACTCTAAACCATTTTGAGCCAATCTCACAAATTTAGGCTCTGGTAGAATGACTCTACACTTGTTTTGTGCCCTTTTAAATCTGGCAATAAATTGAGTAGCCTTCTTATCAGGCCTTTGGCTCAACTTTTCCAAATCTACTATGGAAACTTTAGGCTCTGTTTGGAAGAATTGGGCATGAAATGCCTCCTCAATTTGCTGTCAAGCTTGGATAGAACTAGGTGTAAGGTTGATATACCATACAAAGGCTGCCCCAGTTAAAAAATTTGGAAAGAGTCTTAACTTCATATAGTCATTGTTGGTAAATTCACCACATTGGGCTGCAAACCTGGCAATGTGTTCTACTATTAACTAGTTTTCATTTCCATAAAAGAGAGCAAAGTCTGGTATTCTAAACCCTCTTGGGTATTCATGGACCCTATCCACCCATTCTGGGTATGGCTTCCTATACACAGGAGTCTGAACCCTCCGAGCCATAGGTCTACACATTTCTCTGACAATATCAGCAATTTGGTCCCTAGAAACCATATTCTGTGCTTGTTGGACTACTATTAGAGGAACAAACATAGGGTTTGGTGGAAAACCATGTGCTTAAGGCCCTATTCGTCCATATGGAGGTATATTTGGGACTGGCTGACCCTGTGGTACTAGCTGCTATTGAGGGTATGGTTGACCTCTCTGAGCCTATCCTGCGAAAGGACTTATGAAAGGTGCTGCAATAGGAGGAATAGGTGTTGTTTCTCTCCCAGCCGCAGGAAACCCTTCCAACCCCCCGGGTGTGAATTCAAACAGAGGATTAGGGAACCCCCTTGTGCCAGGCATGGCTTCGAACATGGGATTTGGAAACATTCTCATGTCATTTTCTTATGTTGGCCCAGATCCACCAATTTGTATGGCTTCGCTATTAGGTAATGAGATATTTTGATTCACCCCAGGCCTCGAAAGAGGCTCATACCATGACTGAGGTATAGGTGATGGTCTTTCATAATTTTGATTACTAGTCTGATCATTGGTATGTCCACTACTCTGCATAGACTGTTTATCTCTAGCCAATCTTTACTGAAGAACATTTAAATTTTCCTCTATATGCCTTGTGCTAGTTGGTTGATGGGAATTCATTCGATCCATGAAGGATGTTGCCCATATTTCCATTGTATACATTAACTACTGTCCCATGGCATCTACCAAGCCTCCCCACGGATTCATTGGCTGGGGTAGACGGAACAGTGAATGGTCCAATTCCATGGCCTCGTCCAATATTTTGAACATGTGGCGCATGTTTCGAGTTGCTGGTTTGTTCAACCATAGGTTCTGATGAGATAGGTGCTTTCATAGGATGTGTTATCAAATTATCCTCTGGATCAGGTATTTCTACCTCTCCCTCCACACCTTCTTCCAGGCGTTCATTTTCTCCTTGTCTCCTACGTCTAGCCATTTTAGTGTCCCACTAGACGTGCCAAAAATATATGTTGATTTTTTGGCTTTCGAAGGTTAATAATATAATTTTAAGCGTGCCGGCAATGATCAATTAGTCCTTACAGAATATTAATTGTCAACCAATTATCAAACGAAAGTGTTTTAGTTCTCTCAGCCTCAATGAAGAGGACTTTTACTGGTGGCTTGTTTAGGAGAATTTAGTAAATAACAACAAGTGAAGAACAATTTCATAATCTAAATTTCATTATGTAAAATGAAAATTTACAATGATCTGACCCAGTCTCGTAGAGGTTTACAGCAACAAGCTATTTGAAACTACTCCTAGGAAATGAAGTGCAGTACAAGAATTGAAGTGCAGAAATGTAAAGAACTGTAAAAAGTAGAAAGAGAAAAGAAGTAAATAAACTGGCTTTTTTATCTGAGTATGGGTCCTCCATTCTGGGGCCTTCTCTGCTATTTATACTTTTCAATGATAACCGTCGAAGTAGGCTTTCAACCGTCAAAATGTCCTCCCATGATTGTTGAACATGCTTTCTCACAGTCAGTCCCACTACGCCACTCTTGCAGTTAGGCTTCCTTCCTGATTTTGAATTTAAACTTTGTGAGTAACCGTTAGGCCACATCACCTTGTATCCCTCGATTGTTCTAGTGCTAGGCAGATCCATTATTACCAATACGAACTGCCACGTGTCTGACTTTGGTTGACAACTTGTATTAACTCCTCAAATTGCCCTCTTCGTGCCACGTGTTAAATTGTGATTGGCTTTTACAAATTATACAACCAACAACCATATACACTTCAAGTTGTGCAAATTTTTTTTTCAATTATGACATTATTTTATTTATGACTCATGAAATCTTTGATTATACCTTTTGTGATATTTGGTTATAATTTTTTTTTTAATTATGACTCAAAAAATATATAATTATATATATATATATATTTTTTAATTATGAGGTGGATGTAGCGTAATCTTTTCCATATATGTATCACCCTGTAGAACTCTTCACCATTAAAGCAAAATTAACACCCTTAACAATTACAACATAAAAGCTGATACGATAGATATGATAGGGAACTATGGCAATAATATTGAATAAGCAAAATATGAGAAAAATCTCTTCCTCCAATCACTATCACCTCCATCATTTGATGCTACAATCCCTTCTCTTTTCCCATTTCGACCGCCACTACTATCATACTATATACCCTTCGATCTCCACCATTGTCCCACCACTTCCCTCTTCAATCGCCACTATCACTTCTCTATTCGACAATTGCGAACAATTTGGTCATCGCTCTGGTAGTCTTCAACACTGATCTAGTTATGGTCGTTCCACACTTTCTCTCTCCCTTCACTCTCATGCTAATCTAAAGATTAGGCCATCTAGATGTTTTAGAAAAGAAGATTTCATAAAGGGATTGAAAAAAAATGTGTGGTCTAAATATGGGTTTTGGGTTTGAGCAGAGGGGCAATGGTGGTAGAGGAGAAAGAAGCAGTGCAAGATTCTGATATGGTAGGATTTAATCTTCAAGATGACTAGAAATGGTGGAGTTTAGTGGGTTCAGATTGTTGTTGTTGATCACACTGTATAGGCCTGAGCTCCGCTCCGGGCCGGCCCAAGCGGGCCTCGCGGGCTCTCGCTTTTTTAGCAGGTCGAGCCGATCAGGCCCATGGGCCAAAAAGTGGGGCATTCAAAATAAGGTCTGGGCTTAGGCCGCAGGGCGGGCCTAGGCGGGTCTTTTTTTTATTCTTTTTGAAAAATGAACGATAAATACATTATCTATGTAGATTATTTATTAGCAATAAAGAAATAAAAGAAAAATTATACTAGAGTATTTTAGTTAAGATTAATGAGATGTTTTATTTGGTTATGTTTCATGGTGGTATTTAAATTGAATTATGTATGACTTGTGTTTTATAATTATGAACTTATAACTAAAAAAGTATGTAATTATGTAATTTTTTTTCTTTTGAAGTGAATAATTATATATATATATATATATATGAAAATGAAACTTTCAATATTACAATATCAAATTAATTATATAACATTTATTGAATGAACAATTTTTATTTCAAAATGAAATTAAATATTACCAAATTTTATATCATTAAATAAAAAAAGTGTAGATTATTGATGATGTAGAGCAATTGCATCACTATAAGTCAAGTACATCCTAATTAGGTTGGTACCTACTAGCCTACCAATCATTTGCATTATATTTTACCTCAATAATCTAATACCAAAAAAAAAAAAAGAAATAAAATAGTAAAAAAAAAATTGTTAATCAATCATTAGAGGAGACAGATATTCCAGTCGCATTGCCCGAGGATATGTCATCCAAATCATTTTGAATTCGCTCATTTTCACAATAATTTTGTCTTCTCATAAGCGCATTCATATGATCTCTGGATATCATCAGTGCCTTAACCATTTAGGATGAAAGCCTGCTGCGATAATCGCTCAGCACCCGTCCACCTACACTAAAAGATGTTTCCAAAGCAACTTTAGAAATAAGAATAGTTAGTATATCACAGGTCATCTGTGAAACCACAGGCCACATAGTTTCATTTTGTTTCCACCATTCCAAAATGTCGAAATCATCAAAATCATCCACTAACGGGCTTTCCAAATAACATTATAGTTCAGAACTACTTACGCTTGTATGTTGAGATATTCTTCTACTTTTTATTACTGAAAAAATACATAATCTCTCACATCGAGATGAGACTGCTAGTGTAGTGTGTGGAGGTGTATTTACACATGCAGTTACCCTTGTATTCTTCAAATAATATGTTGCATGTTTGCATAATAGAGGCAAACTATGTTTGATCAACGACAATACGTTCTAAAAATTCTTGTAAACCAATTTCTTTACACCTAGGATCAAGTATTATGACTAAACCTAAAAGATGAGGCAAATGATCAAAATATTTATCAAATTTTACTTTTATTGAAGTAATAATTGTTATATAATATTCATTACCCATATATTTTACGAAAACTTTAATTATTTCTGCTAGCATATGTAAAACAAATTGTGAAATAGGAATATATATATATATATATATATATGAAAATAATTTTATTGAAGTATCATAAATTTTTTAAAAATCTTTATATAAGGGTACTTGGCGCCAATTAAGTTCTGTGGGAGTCAGTACTCCTTCTATTGATGTTGTTTCAAAAAATAAATCTATTGCTCTTCTTTGTTTACAAGCTCTTTTTAACATATTATACGTTGAATTCCACCTAATATCTATATTTATTATTAATTTTTTAAATGGCATGCTTTCTCGTTGACAATTTTTTTTATATTCCGAAATTCGATTAGTAGAAGACATAATAATAACAACTGCATATTTTATTACAAGTATAGAAGTTTCGTATACATACAAAGCTTCTTTAACAATCAAATTTAAAATATGAGCACAACAACGAATATGAAATAAATCACGATCAACAAGTAATTGTAAAGTTGATTTTAAATAGGTTACATTTTGATTATAATATGCTGCATTATCTAAACTAATTGTAAATATTTTATTTTGTAAAGCTCACTCATGTAATACATTTCTTATTTCTATACCAAGCGAATAACTGGTGTATGGAAGTTCAACTAATTTAAATGAAATAATTCTTTTATTTAATTTCCAATCATTATCAATAAAATGTGCGGTGATACATTGATATTCTAAACTATTATTTGACCACAGACCAGATGTTAAACAAACTCTTCCATTCATTTTTTTAAAGATGTCAAATAATTCACTTTTAACATCCTCAAATTTCTTTAAAATCCTGTTTCTAGTAGTATTTCTTGAGAAACTTTGATATTGCGGTGTAAAACTTTCGTGAATTATTTCGGTAAAATTGGAACATTCGCTAGTAGTAAAAGGTTGTTCTTTTTTAATAAAATAATTAACTACAGAATTCTGTGCACATATAGGATCACATGAAAATGTTTACAAATTACCAGTTGATGAAGCCCCTAATTGCATTTGACTTCTAATATCAGGTTGTTGATTCTGTAAATGTTTGTTAGCATACCTTTTTAGATGACTAGTGCCCTCTGCAGATGCAACACTAAATAAATGTGCGCAATATTTACATTTTGCTTTAAATGTAATTGTACCATCAGGATTATTTATAGATATTTTTTCAAAATGTTCCCAAACACTACTAGTTGTGCCCCTAAATGATGACCCAATTGTTGGAAGAGGGATATTAGAAGGAGAATCAACAGATTCATGTTGTGTAGTATATATATATCAACATCGACATAAATATTAGGAATATTATGATCCATAGGAATGTAAATAAAATAATATATAAAAACTAACAATTAATTTAAATAATGTGTAAATACAATGAGTAAAAAAATAATAATTAATATATGTTCACAAATAATTAATGGAAAAAAATGACTAGCTAATATATTTAATTAAACTAATTAATGTTACCGACTGGCGAATGCAATACAGAAATTAGCTTCTTGTGATAAAAGTTTCTTGTTGCACAATTGCAATTGTCACTTCGGGATGACACTTCAAAATTAATTGAAAGTTTAGAAAGATTGAGAGAACTTAAGAGAGAGAATTATTTGTGAGATTTATTTTGGAAAATGAGGGATATTTACAGTAGTTTGAAAGATTGAATTAAATTTATAAATAACAAAAAAATTGTCGTTGTATTAAACGGTAATATGACCGTTGAAATTTTTTTTTTTAAGTCTGCAAAGGTGCAAACATATATATATATATATATATATATTCATTCATTCATTCATTCATTGCAACTTGATGTGAGTGAAGAGTGATGTGATGCATGCAAAGGGGGCAGGGGCGAGGTGCAAAATTTTTGTTTTTTTGTTTTTTTTTTTTTTTCATTCATTGCAACTTAATGTGAGTAAAGAGTGATGTGATGCATCTAAGGGGGCAGGGGCGAGGTGCAGAATTTTTGTTTTTGTTTTTTTTTTTTTTTTCATTCATTGCAACTTGATGTGAGTGAAGAGTGATGTGATGCATGCAAGGGGCAGGGGGTAGGCGGGCGGGGGCAGCAGTCTAGCAGAGGTGCATAATTATTATTATTATTTTTTTGTTTTTCATTTATTGCAAGGAAATGACCACTGTTTATTTTTTTTTTGCAAGATCAAGGTTTTATTTTATTTTTTTATTTGTTTAATTATTTAATCGTTGCAACTTGTCTTTTATTTTTATTTTTTTGAAATTTGACCGCTGGCAGAGAGAGGGTCTAGTGGGCCAGGCCGCTTGCAGGGCCCAAAAAATTTTTGGCACGAGTCGAATCGAGCTTCAAATGGAAGGCCAAGGCCTAAGGTACTGGGTTGGGCCCCGTCGAAACTAGTTGGGCCCACCTCAGGCCTCAGGCGGATTTTGGCCCACCCACGGGCCTCGGGCCATTTTTACACTCCTAACACTGTAATGTATCTTTCGCTTGAGATAGACTTTTTTTAGCCTAATTTTTTGGTTATTTTAATCTAGTTAAAAATTGTGCTTGAGTTATGATTTCCTTTTTGATAGTTGATTTAATAATTATGAAAACAAAAATTAAATAATTATGATTTAGATATGACATTTTATTTTATTGATTAAAATAATTTATTTTTATCTTTATTGACTAGTTTAAGTCTCAACCCACACCCCCATACGAAGCTGTAATTGTTGAGTTTCAATATTGTTTGACTTTCATTTTTGTCGTGATGTGATGTACAATAAGCCAAACTTCTTCAAGACGTTTCTTACTTTGAAGGGCAATATATTAAGGCTATGTTTGGCATGGATTTTTTTTGGCTATTTTAGCCATGAAAAGATAAAATAGGTTAAAAAGTTAATAAGACAAAATGTAACATCTAAATCATAATCATTTCATTTTTTCTTTTACCAAAGTCAAAAAAATCGAAAAGCCCATCCTAAGCGAGGCTTTTTAACCCCAGGCTAAAATAGCTAACAAGCCAAAAGGTTAACCCACATTCCAAATGAAGGCTAAAGAACAAGCTCCTCTCTAGTTTAAATTGGACTAAAGGGTGTTATTGGCCTCTTTGGGCCCACTAGAGAGTCTGCATCAATGTTTCAAACCATTTAATATATAAGACTCATCAATTATTTCATCTCTCTAAAAAAATCATATTAATCGGATATCAATATCCACTTGATCAGGTTATATTTGTGTCAATGGGAAATATGATTTTTAAAATTAATTGTTGACACAAATGTGATTCGGTCAAGTGTCTATAGATATCTGACATAATGAACATGATTTTTTACAGAGATGAAGTATTTGACGAGTTTTACATAATAAATGGTTCGAATCATCATCGCGGGCTCTGTGGTGGGCCTACAAAAGCCCAACAACACCTTCCACTTGGAAAACCCAACTGGAGAGGAGCCTGCTCCAAAAATTAACATGTTTCCATTAACTGTGTCAACTGCATTTCTGATTCATATATATTAAGGGGTCAAGTGTTGAATTTTACTTTAAGGAGATAAAGTGCAAATAACCTATAGTTCAAGGGGGTTTATTGTAATTTATCCATTAAACTAACTGTGGAAGGTAGAATTCCTCTCCATAGGGAAAGCGATATGACGTGTCCCTTCCTTTACTCTATTAAGAGAAACCACAACGTCAGTGATCACCTTGACCGTGATTAGTCGGGAGGACCCTCCGACGGTCAAGTCAAAATACTGTTTAGCCATGAGTATTTTTATTTAAAAGAGGGTTCTTGTATTACCTTCGGTTTATCCTCTTTGCTTCACCTGTACCGCCTTTATAGTTTTCCTTATTTGAATCCCATCCATTGGATCAATGTTCGATTCAAGGGTTTTACCCGTTCTTGGCTCTAGTCGGGCAAGTGGTCAAGTTGCCTTTGCCTTTGATCATTGGATCATCCTCCTATGGAAGACTTAGATTATGTCAGATGCTAGTGGCCAACTTGCCAAACGTTGTACTCACCAGATCAAGTTGATCGGACGGACTTTTAGTCTAGTAGGTCTGACCTATACTCCTGTATTTGATGTCTTGATGTTTCCACCGTTGGATGAAGATAAATCTGGCGCTCCTCTTATATTTTGCAAATCTCCTTCTAAAAAGAGATCTTTATTCTTCATTGCTCCTCATGCTATTAGTTACGCGTCATTATACTGTCAGTTGTCTCTAATAAGCTCCTTAGAAATTCATCTGGGCCTTCCCTTTCCTTTGGGTTGCTTTGCCTAGTTGTTTCGGGTTTGGATTAATATTTTATCCCTCCACACTAACCACCCTAATTGATTATCATAAAATTATCTTATTTAGTAGGATTTTATATTAAACATATGCATATACATATATGTTGGAAATCAAGCTATTGTTAATATAATAATACCAGCTTCATGCTTATATCATTAATATATATTTAATATATATATTAGTTAGTGCTTCTCCATCAGATGCTTTGTTGTAGTGCTTTGCTTAGTTGTATAGGTAGTGCCTTCTCATCAGATGTTTCGCTTTCGGCTGCTTTTTATTTCTATATTTTTTCTTTCATGTTGTAGTATCATAATGATGTTGTATCAGCTCTCTTATATAATGGAGCCTTCTCTTCAGGTTTAATACACATTTTTGAATTACAGAGCGTATTAGCTCTTTCAATCACTCTCTCAATATTTCTTTCATGGTATCAGAGCAGGTGTAATCCTGGCTCATCATTTTCGCCTCGAGTTTTCTGTTTTAATTTTTTTTTGTCTCTCTCTTCTACTCAAATCTATCCTTCTATTTCATGCCTAAATACGGTCCAGCTTTTGGAATGGCTATCGACTCATCCTCCTCTTCTTCTGATATTATCATCTCATCATCTTTATCCTCTCATCAAATGAAAACCTCTCATCTTCCGATCACCGCCCATAAACTGAATGGGCAAAATTATTTGCAATGGTCTCAATCCATATTAATGTTTATACGGGGAAAGGAGAAAGACGACTACATCACCAGAGCCTCAGCACTACCAAAAACCACAGCATCAACCTACAAAAGGTGGATAGCTGAAAATAACATGGTCATGTCGTGGCTCGTCAACTCTATGACCACTGACATTGGCGAAATTTTTTTTTCATTTGATACTGCCAAAGAGATCTGGAACATGGCAAAAGAAACGTTTTCAGACAAGGAAAACACATCTGAAATCATCCAGCTTGAAAGCTCCCTCCACGATTTACGTCAAGACAATCTTACGGTAACTGAATATTTCAATACCCTTACTCGTCTATGGCGTCAACTTGATACGTTTGAGGTTCATAACTGGCAGTGTGTTGCTGATGGTTTGTTGTATAAAAAGATTGTCGAAGGGAAGCGTGTGTTTACATTCTTGTTAGGATTGAACACAAATCTTGATGAAATCAGAGGAAGAATTATGGGAGTAAAACCGCTACCTAGCCTCAGAGAGGCATTCTCTGAAGTCCGTCGCGAAGAAAGTCAGAAAAAACTCATGATGGGATCCCATCAACAACTGAATATGGCAGAAAGCTGGGCTCTTAAGACTCAATTCGCTCCTATTGACAACCGTCAGAAAAATAAAGGAGGTAGGCCTTGGTGTGATCATTGCAGAAAGCCGGGTCACTCGAGAGAAACTTGCTGGAAGATTCATGGAAAGCCAGCAGATTGGAAGCCACGTCAGTCTCTTGAGAAAGAAGGACGAGGTAATCATGTAAGTACAAATGAACTATCACCACAACCTGAAGCAAGCCCTTTCACCAATGAGCAAATGGAGATGCTCTAGAAACTACTACAGTCACAATTTGGTTCGTCTTCCAACCACATCATTGGATCCGGAACCTTGGCTCACAAAGGTAATTCTTTAAACGCCTTTACTGTTGGTAAGAAACGTAAAAAACCTTGGATTGTGGACTCAGGAGCATCTGATCATATGACGGGAGATGCAATAATTTTTGATACATATAGCTCATGTCAAAATAATTTAACGGTCCGAATAGCAGATGGTTCACTATCAAAGGTTGCCGGTATAGGTTCAGTTGTGCTGTCTAGGAATCTTATTCTCAACTCTGTTCTCCTTGTTCCTGACTTGGACTGTAATTTATTGTCAATTAGTAAACTCACTAAGGAAAAGAGGTGTGTTACTAATTTTTTCTCCACTCATTGTGAATTTCAAGATTTGGATTCGGGGAAGACGATTGGCAATGCTGAGGAATGCTCTGGACTCTACATCCTTAAGGAACACCACTATCCACAGGAACAACCTCAAACGGCAATTCGTGGTAGTTCTTTTTCGGTTTCGTGTCAAAACAACGATAGAGCAATTATGTTGTGGCACTATCGCTTAGGTCATCCTAATGTTATGTATCTCAAGCATTTATTTCCTTCATTATTTAAAAATCCAAAACCTTTTGATTGTGAAATCTGTCAATTGTCTAAGCATGTACGGTCCCATTTTCCCATTCAATCCTATAAAGCGTCTCGTCCATTCTCACTAATTCATAGTGATATCTGGGGTCCATCAAGAATAAAAAATGTAACTGGTACTAGGTGGTTTGTCTCATTCATAGATGATCATACTAGATTAACCTGGGTCTTCCTCATGAAAGACAAATCTGAAACAAGCCAAATCTTCAAAAAATTTCAAATTATGATTCAGACACAATTCCAGTCAAAAATCCAAATTCTAAAGTCTGATAATGCTCGGGACTATTTCAACTCCATTCTAGGAGAATTTTTAGCCAAATAAGGGATTGTTCACTTAAGTTCATGTGTTGACACCCCACAACAAAACGGCATCGCTGAACGGAAAAATAGGCATTTGTTAGATGTTGCTAGATCGCTAATGTTTTCCACAAATGTTCCACAATTCTTCTGGGGGGAAGCTGTTCTTACAGCAGCCTACCTTATCAATAGGATGTCATCTAGGGTACTACAATTCCAAACTCCTTGTCAACTTCTCCTAAAATCCTTTCCAACTACTCGCCTCATCTCCATCCATCACCACCAAAAATCCCACACCTCCTAAGTCATTGAATCAATCTTTACCTGCCGAAAATTCCGAGTTCATTGTTGACTTGCGGGATAATGAGCACGTACAAGAGGAAACGGAAGAAGGAGCACTTTCTCAACAATCCCATGAGGCTGAACCGGGTTCTAATCCAAGCAACATTCCAGGTGACAATCTTCCTCCCACAGATAGTACTGATAATTCTGAGTTAGAAAATAGTATTCTTAATATGCCCATAGCTTGGAGAAAAGGAGTTAGATCATGTACTCAGCATCCCATTGGGAACTTTATTTCTTATGATAAGCTATCACCTTCGTTTCGTGTCTTCACTTCTAGCATCACGGAGATACCCATTCATCGGAATATTCAGGAAGCTTTCAAGTATCCGAAGTGGAAGGCGGCAGTCAGTGAGGAAGTTCGGGCTCTGGAAAAGAATGGTACTTGGGCAATTACTGATCTTCCAAGAGGTAAGAAACCAGTTGAGTGTAAGTGGATTTTCACAGTAAAACACAAGGCAGATGGTAATGTAGAACGTTATAACGCTCGGTTGGTCGCCAAAGGATTCTCCCAATCCTATGGCATTGACTATCAAGAAACCTTTGCTCCAGTTGCCAAGCTTAACACTGTTCGTGTACTTTTATCCTTGGCAGCTAATCTCGATTGGTCACTTCACCAACTTGATGTGAAAAATGCCTTTCTCAATGGTGACTTAGAGGAAGAAGTTTACATGGACATTCCTGCTGGACTTGAGACGACATCAAATTTCAACAAAGTTTGCAGACTCCGAAAATCCTTGTATGGTCTCAAACAATCTCCCAGGGCCTGGTTTGAACGGTTCGCTAAGGCAGTGAAAGGGTATGGTTTTGTTCAGTGTCAATCCGATCATACATTATTTGTGAAGCACTCCCTATGAGGGAAATTGGCAATTATCATTGTTTATGTGGATAACATAATTCTAACAGGTGATCATGAAGAGGAAATTGGCTTACTTAAAAAATTCCTAACAAAGGAATTTGAGATTAAAGATCTTGGAAACCTTAAGTACTTTCTTGGAATGGAGATTGCTAGGTCAAAGAAAGGTATAGCAGTCTCACAATGTAAATACGTTCTAGACTTACTGAATGAAACAGGGATGCTAGGATGCAAGCCGGCAGAAACACCTATGGACACAACTATCAAACTGGAAGAAAGCGACGGTAGTGCACCAAGTGATAAAGGGAGATATCAACGTCTTGTGGGAAAACTCATTTATCTTTCTCATACAAGGCCAGACATCGGCTTCTCTGTTAGTGTGGTCAGTCAATTCATGAATAATCCAACCGAAAAACACATGACTACTGTGATCAGAATATTGAGGTACCTAAAAAGGACACCGGGAAAGGGTCTATTCTTCCAAAGAACAACAAATAGAAAAATTGAGATTTTTTCAGATGCAGATTGGGCAGGTTCATTGACTGATCGAAGATCAACTTCTGGCTATTGTTCGTTTGTTTGGGGGAACGCGGTTACATGGCGAAGCAAGAAACAGTCAGTGGTAGCCTGTAGTAGTGCTGAGGCAGAATTTCGTGCTATGGCACTAGGTGTCTGTGAGGGAATCTGGTTAAACAGGCTGTTAGAAGAATTACGGGTTCCATCTAAGCATCCCATGGTTTTATACTGCGACAACCAAGCCGCCATCAGTATAGCTAAGAATCCGGTTCATCATGATCAAACTAAACACGTGGAGATAGATCGACACTTTATCAAGGAAAAGATTGAAGAATGAGTTTTTCAAGTCAGCTACACTCTAACAAACTGTCAAAAGGCTGACATTCTCACAAAAGCTCTTGCTCGAGTTAACTTCGAAGATCTGACGGAAAAATTGGGATTGATTAACATCTACAACGTAGCTTGAGGGGGAGTGTTGGAAATCAAGCTATTGTTAATATAATAATACCAGCTGCATGCTTATATCATTAATATATATTTAATATATATATTAGTTAGTGTTTCTCCATCAGATGCTTTGTTGTAGTGCTTTGTTTAGTTGTATAGGTAGTGCCTTCTCATCAGATGCTTCGCTTTCGGCTGCTTTTTATTTCTATATGTTTTTCTTTCATGCTGTAGTATCATAATGATGTTGTATCAGCTCTCCTATATAATGGAGCCTTCTCTTCAGGTTTAATACACATTTTTGAATTACAGAGCGTATTAGCTCTTTCAATCACTCTCTCAATATTTCTTTCAATATATATATATATATATATAACAAATTAAATCATAAAAGTATCTTAATCTAATTTTTAATTTTTACTCTAATTTTTTATTTAATAACATTTTAAATTAAGCATGCACATATATATTTAACAAATTAAATTATAAATTAATTACAATGTTTATGTATAAGGCATATATACATGTATATCATAATATCTAATTAAAATTAAAAATTAAGTTTGTTAAAAAAATATTTAGAAAACTCTAATTTCTTAAATGATTTGTGCTATGTTTTTAATTTTTTTTAGAAGTTATGGAGATAAATTTGTTTAGGGTAAATTGCACTGATACCCCTTGAGGTTTATGTCTATTATAGTTTCCCTCCGCACCTTTTGGAAATTACATTTCCCTCCCTGAGGTTTAAAGCTTTATTACAGATTCCCCCCTCAGCAATTTATTTTTTTTAAATACCAAATTTTCCCTCACTGGGTAAATTACATTGACACCCCTCACATTTTAGAAATTACAATCCCCTCCCTAAGATTTAAAGTAACATTACCAATTGCCCCCTCGGTTAGTATTAGTTAGAAAAAAATTCATTGAAAAAAAAATTCATTGGAAAAAAAATTCATTGAAAAAAAATTTTGTTAGTAAAATTTTTAAATTTCTGTTTAAAAACCAACGTAAACTCATTTTTTGAATTTACGTTTTTTCCTCAAATTTACAAACTGAGACAACAATTTATAAACAAAAAAAATTATCAAACAAATTTTTATGACAATTTTTTAAATCTTTGTAAATATAAATTGAAAACTGAAAATGAAATAGTTACCAAACATGCCTCAAATGGTAAAAATGTCGTAAAATTAACAAATAATTAAATAAGTTACCAACGTAAGAAATAACTTATTAAAATATTCCTATAAAATATTCCTAGGCTATATATGGTTTGATTTTTAGAATTATTTTTAAAAAATTAAAAATTAAGAGGCATAAATTCAAAAAATGAGTTTACGTTGGTTTTTAAACAGAAATTTAAAATTTTACTAACAAAAATTTTTTTCAATTAATTTTTTTTCAATTAATTTTTTTTCCAATTAATTTTTTTTCCAACTAATACTAACCGAGGGGGCAATTGGTAATGCTACTTTAAACCTTAGGGAGGGGATTATAATTTCTAAAATGTGAGGAGTGTCAATGTAATTTACCCAGTGAAGGCAAAATTAGTATTTAAAAAAATTAAATTGCTGAGGGTGGAATCTGTAATGAAACTTTAAACCTCAGGGATGGAAATGTAATTTTCAAAAGGTGCGGAGGGAAACTGTAATAAACATAAACCTCAAGGGGTGCCAGTGTAATTTACCCATTTATTTATTTATTTACAAAGAGAAGCAAAAATAGAAGAAGAAGACATAGAAGGGTATAATTGTCTTTTTATTGTTAATATTAAAGGAGTTAAGGTTGCATTTTATTCATTTTAAAAGGCATGAGGTGAAGTATTATTGAGTCATACCACATGAACGTAAAATTAATTGTGCCCTAACATATGTTTGGAAAAAAAAATAAACTTTTTATCAAAAAAACCATACAAAAAGTAGAATGAAAGGGAAAAAATCTTTAACTTTCTTGTATGAGTTGATTTTTTTTTTTATTAACCCCTTTTTTTTTTTTTTTACTACAAAAAAAAAATCTCTTCCCAAATAGATCCTAACTGTCAATTACTCACTAAAAACACACCAATCTCGAACTAAATTTATTGAGCTTAGGTTGAGCTTGGACTAAATATTTTGGACCTGCAAGTTGGGTCTGGACATTGTTGAGTATGGGTCTAGACAGGTCTTGAGCCCACCCCAACCCAACTTAACTTACACTGTTAGGGCATATTTGTTTGGCTGATTCATTGAGGAGATTGGATTGCTAGTGAGGCCACTTCACTTACGGATTGTTTGGTAAGCTTTATACTCTACTAGACTATTAGTCCAATGGGATTGTCAAAGATGTACGGCAATGGGCTTGGCTTTCCCTGGAAAAGCACAGAATTGGAAAAATAGTGAGGGGATTGGAAAAATAAGTTTTTTTTTTTTTAACCGAAGTGCAGCTTATTATTTGTAAAACAAATTTATATTTGTTTTAGAATTTTTTTTAATATAGAAATATATTTTTTTTTATTTTATATGAAAATAATTTAACAATTCCATCACTAACCATCTCTCCCACTATCATTAAAACAAACACACTTTTACTTAATCCTCTCACTAACAATCCCCACATTAACAATCTCTTCACTAACCATCCCCTCACTAACAATCTCATCCAACCTAATTCGCCAAACAAATATAGCCTTATGGCCATATTTGTGTAGTACTATTGAGTTGTGCACTAACCTAACATAAAAAGATATTAGTTTAAGGTTATATTTGGATTATAGATTTATGTAGGAATTTAGAAAGAGATTTGAAAGGCAAAAAAGAAAAAATGGTGAAATATAACTATATTTTATTTACATCTTACTTTTTTTTTTCTTTCTCTTTCTAAATTCCTACTCAAATACATGATCCAAACTAGGGTTGGATAAGTATTCACTTGACCCGCTAAAACTAAATGGCCCAAACCGATCTGCTACAAAATGAACGGTTTTGATGGTCCGAACAGACAAATGTGAATACATTTATCCCAATTTGTCTAAATTTTGATAAATGGCAAATGGAAAGCCATCTAGCTCAACTTGATCCGGGAGCATCTATTGTTTGGCAGAGATGTGATGATAAACTTTTACTTAAGAAAATAAATAGTAATGCATTGATAATTGTCTTTTTATTTAATTTAAAACATGACAACTTTTTTGTTTTTTTTTTTTTGGTTTTTTGTTAGCATTCTAGAAAATGATGTTATGTTTTATGCTTTGTATTAAAAACAATAACATTTTTATTAACTGGTAATTATAGTTATTTATGAAATATCAAAGTTCAGCCTTCATTTTTATTAAAAGAAATGAGGATTAAAAAATTATGTGCCCAAATAAGAACCAAATCAATAAAAAAAAAATGGGCGAATTACACTAACTATCCCTATAAGTTGGGTGTTGTGCCACTTTGGTCCTTAACTTTTCAATTATAACAAATTTGATCCTGAATTTTGAATCTTATTTCAAATAAGGATAATTGAAGATACTATTGCTCAATTTCAAAGGCAAATTCGTCAATTTGATAAAATATAAAGTAATTTGACAAAAATAAATGTCAAAAAAATATTTTTAAATTTTTAAAAATTATTTCTATCCACTAAAGATAAATTTATGTAAAATTGATAAATTTTTTAAACATTTATTTATGGGCACCAATGGTCCCTATAGTTCGAGACTTGTGTCACTTTGATCTTTAACTTTTCAATTGTGACACATTTGACTATGAATTTTAAATCTTGTTCCAAATAAGGACAATTAAATATACCATTGCTTAATTTCAAGGACAAAATCGTCAATTTAATAAAATATAAACTAATTTGACAAAAATAAATATTAAAAAAATATTTTTCAAATTTTAAAAATTATTTTTACCCACTAAAGATAAAATTATGTAAAATTGATAATCTTTTAGACATTTATTTTTTCTTTTTTACCAAAATAATTTTTATTGAGTCAAGATCCTCTCATTGCACTTCCTCCTTGCATTTCCTACTTGCAGGGCCATTGGGCCCACTTTTAGGCCCAATTTTGATAATCCGAACCGTTCATATTTTAAGATTTGTTCAGTATATCATACCTGTAAAAAATCAAATTGATCGGATATCAGAAAGTATGTGTTCGGAAAACTGTTTATTAAATTTTAAAAAAAAAATAGTTTTTAATTCGATTTTTCCGAACACATGTTTTTTGATATCCGATCAACTTGATTTTTTACAGGTATGATATACTGAACAAATCTTAAAATATGAACGATTTGAATTATCAAAATTGGGCCTAAAAGTAGGCCCAATGGCCCTGCAAGTAGGAAATGATGCAAGGAGGGGATCCTTGCTCATTTTTATTATTTGTTTGGATGATGATTATATAATGGGTAGTTGTTTTTATTTTCATTAAATTATTTTTGATTTTTCTAAAAGTCAAATATGCCGATAACTTTGATATCATTATTAAACGAATTCATTAATCAAAAAATTTAAAACTAAAAACATTTCATATATTAAATATATTAATTACACATTAAAATTCTAAAAACCACCCATTACATAATTATTATCCAAACATATAATAAAAATTAATTTGGTAAAAGAAATATGTCTAAAAGATTTATTAATTTTACATAATTTTATCTTTGGTGGGTAGAAATAATTTTTAAAATTTTAAAAATATTTTTTGACATTCATTTTTATCAAATTAGTTTATATTTTATCAAATTGATGATTTTGCCCTTGAAATTAAGCAATGATATTTTCAATTATCCTTATTTGAAACAAGATTCAAAATTCATGGTCAAATGTATCACAATTGAAAAGTTAGGAACCAAAGTGACACAAACCCTAAACTATAGGGACTGTTAGTATAATTCGCCCTTTATTTATTTATTTATTTATTTACCAAATTAATTTTTATTAAGTGTTTGGATTATGATCATTTAATGAGTGGTTGTTTATATTTTCATTAAATTAGTTTTTATTTTTTCAAAAGTTAAATATAGCAACAATTTTGATGTCATTATTAAACTAATCCATTAAATCAAAAAAATCCCAAACTAAAAATATTTCATATATTAAATATATCAATTACACATTAAAAACCTAACAAACACCTATTACATGATCATCATCCAAATACATAATAAAAATTAATTTGGTAAAATAAATAAATGTTTAAAAGATTTATAAATATTACATAATTTTATCTTTGGTGGGTAAAAATTCTTTTTAAAAATTCAAAAATATTTTTTTTGACAATAATTTTTGTCAAATTAGTTTATATTTTATCAAATTGACAACTTTGTCCTTGAAATTGAGAAATAGTATATTAATTGTCATTATTTGGAACAAGATGTAAAATTTATGATCAAATGTGTCACAATTGAAAAATTAATGACCAAAATGACACGAGCCACAAACTATAACGACTGTTAATGTAATTCGCCCTAAAAAAATTATTAAAAATAATTCCAAAAAAAACCTAACACCAAACTGATCCTCATTCACCTGCCAACTCATACAAGTTGCTCAATCTGCATCCGCTAATTATGTAAACAGATATAGATTGATTTTTTTTAATTCGCCTAAATTCATACGGATGGCAGATGAGGTGCCACCTTACTCAACCCAATCCGTGAGCACTTCAAAATCCAAACACAACCTAAAATTATAACTTTCAAAAAAAAATAATTTTACATATACTAACAATCATACTAAAAATCTTATTAAAAGTACAAGAGGCCAAATGTAATTAGTTATCAAAAAAATAAGTTTGGTTTTAGTTTTCAAAATTTACTTTTTAAAAAATTCTACTTTTTCATTTTTCATGTTTTTTTTTCACTTAATTTTTTTTTAATTTTTAGACACACGTATACATAACATAAATACACTTAAAAATTATAATATTTGTGAAAAAAATCTTTAAAAAATTCTCTAAATACCAAAAATACAAATATATATATATATATATTCAATACATTTTTCGTATTTTTATGTATTTATTAATTTTTTAAACATTTTTTCACAAATATTTTTCTATTTAGATACATCTAAATAAGATGCATCTAAAAAAATTAAAAAAATTTTGTTTAAAATTTTAAAAATATTCACTAAAAACAAAAAAATTCAAAAAATTAAAAACTCAATTTCCAAAATACTTAATTCAAAAAACTGAAACCAAACACACTAATAATAATATTTAATCACCTAATGATGCTTGAATAGGTATGTTTTTAGTAAAATTGTTAGTAAATGTAACATTGCTCTCTAGCAAATAATATAATCAAAGATGAGATGCAATTTGGTTTTAAAATACAAATCGTTTGTGAATAGGCTATTTTGGTGACTTTTTAATTTTTTAGGTAAAATATAAAATAAAAAACACTAATATGTTTGGAATAATTTTTTTATTTTTTACAAAAAGATGTGCAAAAAATAAAGAGAAAAATATTTAACTTTTTTATATAAGTTGTTGACTTTTTAATTTTTTTTAATAACTTTTTAACTTTTAGACTAAAAAGTGACGTGGTGAACCGAGACTTAAAAAATGGGACAAGAGTAAGCAAAAGTGACAATACAAGACCTACTTAAAATATAAGATGAATTACACTAATAGTCCCTATAATTTTGGACTTATGTCACTTTGTTTCCTGACTTTTTAATTGTGACACATTTGATCCTGAGTTTTGAACCTTATTCCAAATAAGAACAATTGAAAATATCATTAGATTTTCCAAGGGTAAAATTGTCAATTTGATAAAATATAAACTAATTTGACAAAAATAAATATCAAACAAATATTTTGAAATTTTTAAAAATTATTTATACCCACTAAAAATAAAATTATGTAAAATTGATAAATCTTTTAGACATTTATTTTTTTACTAAATTAATTTTTATTATGTATTTGGATGATGATAATGCAAAATTAATTTTTAAAAATTAATCATGTAATTTTATTAATTTTTATCAATTTTACATAATTTTATCATTAATGGATAAAAATATTTTTTTGACATTTATCTTTATCAAATTAATTTATATTTTATTAAATTGACGATTTTACTCTTAAAATTAAACAATAATATTTTCAATTGTCCTTATTTGAAACAAAATTTAAAATTCAAGGATAAATATGTTACAATTGAAAAATCAAGAATGAAAGTGACACAAATTCCAAACTATAAGAGTTGTTAGCTTAATTTGCCCTAAATATAAACAAACAATATCTGGTTTCTCTCTGTACAGTTTCAGTCAGTCAATAAAAACACTAATACATAAAACAATCTTGTACCAAGATTTTTCCAGAGAAAATTCCCAAACTATAAATCAAAACCAACAAGAAAATACAAGAAACAAGAATCACAAATAAACAATCAAGACTAGATTCACCCCAAAAGCAAACAAAAAAATCTAATATTTGGGTACGAAAAAATCAGGGTGAAAGAATTGGGGTGGGGGGGATGGAAATGTCTTCAATGCTCAAACCATAAGCGAGCGAGTAGTGACTCATTGGTTATCACTGCAAATGAAGAGAGAATTTTCAAAACAAAATTGTTTCAAGAAAAGGATTCTTGTTGCTCGTGCAAAAATTCCTTCCTAAGCTTATGTGAGAAAAGACGACAAGCATCGATACTGAGATCAATGGCAGCTGAAAGAGCGACAAACAGAGCAGCGTCAGGCATACAAGTCACATGTTGCACCCCCACTTGAACCGTAGGCTTGCTCACCTTCCCTTCACCTTCCACCGTTGAACTCATCACGAATCCTCGAACTGGCGACAACGAACTCAATGCGGAATCTTGAAGTCGACTGTCAATGCAAAACTGCCCACCTTTTTTCACATTCATTGTGCCTTCAGCGATGGGGATTCCACTAGTGAGGCCAGTGTCTGCAACAAGCTCGAATTTGTAGCCCAAGCAATAGATAGGCCCTCTCTCTCGCCAAGCCTCGAGGCGGCCCCAGGGTTTCCAACTGCTGACGGAGTATCCATGGGGCCGGAGGATGAGCCAAGCACCGGGGTTCGATCGTGAGACACGATCAGATCCCGGGGAAGGCACAAAGGGAGTGATCATAGAGGCAGCCGCAACAGGGGAGCCAGAGAGGTCATGGATTATAATCATCCATCCCTTTCGCTCCCTTCCCGGTTTTTCTCTTTCGCTTGAAAAGGTTCTCAGCCATCCTCTAGTGGTGTTGTTGGTAGTAAAATCTGATGGGAGAGATCTGATTTTGAAAAATAAAAACAACAAAAACAAAATCAATAACACAACAAATGCATTACCCAAATAAAATAAACAAGCAAAAGGTCAAACAGGAATATCAACACATAGTAGAAAGCATAATATTGCAACAAGATATGTGCACATGGAGGGGACTCCATGGTAGTTTGAGAAAAAACAGTTGGTGGGGATTTGATATATTGTCAATTTGACCAAATTGAATATGCAGATTGGAAGCTAATCATTATTCTAGACATCATTAAAAACAAATAAACAAATAGATAACTTTGCAAATTAGAACTCATTTTGTGGTAAGGTGGTCATTAATAATTGTGGATAAAACAGTTGAGATTCCATACTTTGTTTTTCCAAAATAGAACAAAAATCTTCACATGGTAAAACCTAAAGTGGACTTGGTGAAACCGGATCTCCTGGTACTTTTGTCCAAAACATCTTCCCTACCAAACGATCAATCTCTTCAGTGCATGAATAGTGTGCTGGGGTATGGGTTTTGGATTGCAGAATTATGTGGCCAAAGTTTTTACCCATAACAAAACACAGGACCAGTTCATGATGAGATTACTACTTGCACCCCATAACTATTTTGCGTAGAAATTATATAATCCTGTATTTGGATAGCGAACCGATTCTAATAAAGGATTGTTTGGAATGTTCTAAATAAATGCACTTTTTGACTTTTTTAGGAATACGAGTTAGGTTTGAAGTGATGTGATAGAGAGGTAATGTGACTTAAATAAGATCATATGACTTAAATAATATAATGACTTCTTGACTTTTTTAGAAAATGAAAACAAGGCCTAAATGTAAATCATAAATTGTATCAACAAACTTCAACACAACAACAACATTGTGCCAGATTTAATCCTTAAATTTTCTCCTAAATGTGGGGATTTACGCGAGAATTATTTTAAATTAATCAAAGTTCCACACTATTGGCCTAAAATTTGAAATATATTTTTTCAGAAAGTTTTTGACCTTTAGACATGTGTTGACATCTATCAAAACTCTTGTAACACACAGGTTAAAATATTGGATAGTGTATGATAATGGAATCTCAGGGTTGGTGTTGTGCCTTCTAGGCATAGTAAGCCTGTGAAGGTATATTCTAAATTTATTTTAATAATTAAAACCGTTCATAATGTAGAATCATGAAAAAATAGAGATTCTTATCATTATTCTGAGAAAAAGCTTAAAAGCAAAGAAGTTTTTCACAAAATGAGAAAGGTAAGAAATGTGAGTCTCACGTGTGACTCCACCTAGTCCACATCTCCGTCTGTCTCATGTATGTGAAAATTTTTGTATTCCTAATATGACTAATATTCAAAATAAAATTTTAAAAAATAAAATAAAATAATATAAAAAAAGATAAGAAACGTTTAGTTTTAATTTTTTGAATTCAGTTTTTTAAAAATTAAGTTTTTTATTTTTTTGTGTTTTTTTGTTTTTAATAAATATTTTTAAAATTTTAAGTAATTTTTTTATCTTTTTAGATGCACCTTACTTAAATGTATCTGCATAGTAAAATATTTATGAAAAAATATTTTAAAAAATTAATAAATATACAAAATACAAAAAATGTACTAAATTTTCGTTTTTTTTTTATATTTTATTATAATTTATTTATGTTAAGTGTGTTTAAAAATTAAAAAAAAATACGAAAAATAAAGAAATAAAATTTTTTGAAAAATATTTTTTAAAAATCAAAACCAAACACGTTGATTAATGTGGAATGGTGACAACGAAAGAACTAGACAAAGTGGCCAAGTATTTACAAAAAGTGTTGCTTTTCATTTTCCATATTGACATGTTATAATCCTATATTTTCTCTTTGTTAGGTCAACTTTCCTATCATTTTCTTTTATTTTATCATCAAGAAACAGAAAAGAAAAAATGGTGGTGCCCAACTAGGCAACTTGACATGTGAATGTGAAGAAACCCACATGCGTACTTTAGCAGAGACCAGAACCCCTAAACTTAAAGCATGCACTGTCGCAATGGCCCCCCCGAATTAATGACATAATCAATCATAGACTGTTTTGGTAAATTCGTTGAAAGAAATTATTGCTAAAAATGGAAAAAAAAATTACTATTTCAGTTTCTTAATAAGTTACGTTTGTCCACTGTTTTTTTAGTAGTTTTTTTATTTTTTTGCTTTTGTATAATTATTACTAAAAAAGTTGGCAAATACTAAAAAAAATATTATTTTAGATAAAGTGATTTTTTCAGATAACGTGATTTTTTTTTATAGAATTCTTTTATTTAATTTTTTTTTTGCTAAATACAAAAATATTCCAAAAAAAAAAAAAAAAGAAGTAATAATTGCCTAACAAAGATGAATCTAACTCAGTCGATTTGGTTTGGTTTCAGTTTTTTAAATTTAATTTTTTGAAAATTAAATTTTTTATTTTTTCGTACTTTTTTGTTTTTAGTGAATATTTTTAAGATTTTAAACATTTTTTTTACTTTTTTAAATGCAATTTACTTAAATATATTTAAATACTAAAATATTTGTGTAAAAATATTTTTAAAAAATAATAAATATAATAAAATACAAAAATATACTAAATTTTTGTAATTTTTTTATATTTTTGATAATTTGAGAATTTTTTTAAAAAAATTTTCTTAAATATTATACTTATTAAGTGTATTTAAATTAAGTGTGTTTAAAATATTAAAAATATTTATTAAAAACAAAAAAAATAAGAAAATAAAAGAGTAAAAATTTTTAAAAAGTATTTTCTAAAAACCAAAATCAAACAAACTAATTAATTTTTACGATTACCTACAAAACACAAAAAACAATGCAAAATCTCTGTGTATACGTTAAAAGGTGGCTTAAAAATTATAATCGAACATAAAATTAAAGAAAATAATATATAAATCTATTTTTTAAATTTAATAATTAATGTTAATAATTAATGTATAAATGATATGATTAGTTAATAATTAAAAAATATATAGTAACAAAGTATTAAAATTGCTAAAGTTGGGTCTAATTTTTAGTTTGAAATAACAATACTCTAAAATTAATAGTGTTTGAATGAACAATAAATAAAACATAACATATTTATCATTTTATTTTTAATATTTCCTATTCAGATAGTAATTTAGATATTTTAAAGAAAAAAACACATACTACAATTACTTTTCTTTCTAATTCCATCACTTGGGTGCACTTTAGTACTAGATGAGACACAAAGCTAAAATACGCCGGGCGGCAATGAAAACTCACCGTGATCTGGCATTCCGGTCAGCGCTAAACTTGCAGCTAAAAACCGGCTGCCTTATGTTCCCCTGAATCTGAAAAACCACCGGACTACACTCCGGTTCGCCCCCGAACTGGAAAACAAACCGAGGGTCCGGTTCAGCCCGAACCGTCAAGTGCAACCGAGCGGTCGGCTTGTCCGGTTCACTCCCGAGCTTCATCCAACCGTTCTGAAACACGGCGACCCTCGACTCAGCCCCGTCGAGATTAATGCTGACGCGGACTCGGCCGATGAGTTTCCCGCACGTGACACCACAAGTGCGACCCATGCGGCCCGTGTAGACGGACACGCGGAGGGTGAGGGGCTTGCCGGAGAGGCTGCGGACGGTGGCGGAGTCGAGGTGGAAGCCAGAGGAGGAGGCGGAGGAGGAGGGCGGACAAGTGTCGGTGGCGGCGGCGGAGGAGAGAGGGAGGAGGGCAGTTTGGGAAGGAAAGTTTTTGAACCGGAGAGTGCAGTAACACGGCGTCGTTGCGGGGTAAACACCTGAACCGGCTGGTTTAGTGGACAAGGATAGTTTCAGAGCAAGCGATTCGATTATCAGACGAACGAACGGACATGGATCCATTGATGATGTCGTCCTCTTCTTCTTCTTTTACTCTCTCTCTATATATCTATATTTCTGTATGCATAGTCTTCTCACTCTAGAGTTGGACAGACAGACTCGAGAATGGTCGCCAGATGATAGCTTCGCTCTGCGGAGCCATCTATATATTTCATGTATTTTAGTTAAAAATTAAAAAATCAAAACTTTTTATTTTATATATTTTTGGGTAAATTATCAACGACTAAAATATGAATTCTTCTAAAAGTTGAGAAATTTGCATAACAAATTCATTTGTTATGTAAATATAAATTTAAGAAGTAATTTATTATGTAAATATAAATTTTATGAGATGAAATATAATTTTTCAAATCTTAAAAGATAATTTATATTTTAGTCAAACTTCAAAATACATTAATAATTTATCTTATATATTTTTATAAAAAAATTAAAAAATTATTAAAATAATATATTTTCAACCCACGCTTCATGAAGTGAATGTCGCTCTCAGCTATTTTATCGTGCACTCTGTCTTTCTCTCTCTAGCTTCCATTTGCGGTTAGTGGGAAAATTTCCTTACTCGCGGGAAATTCTCCGCCAGAAAATCTAACGTATTTTCATGGAAAAAAATTATTTTAATTTTATTATCTCAAATTATTCTATTAAAAATGTTTAAGACCCTCTTTTTTTTTTTTCCCTTTATAATCCTCTCTCTCCCTCATTGGTTAGATTTTTTTTTTCTTTTTTTTGTTTCCCTTGTCCTCCAATTACCACCTGTCACATGTGTGTGGGGATGGTGGGATTGGTGATTGGAGGGAGTCTCTATCACTCCTCTTACTCTATTAGTTCCAAAATATTAGGCCAAGTTTGGGAAGTTAGAAATAATCCGTCTTTTTATCTTTTTATCTTTTTTTCATTACATCACCTTTCTATTTTTTTGCACATCTTTTCAAAAAAAGACAAAAAATACACTTATTTAGGTCATTCTAAACAACCCCTTAGTTTATTATTTTATTTTTTATTATTTTAAAGTATTAATTTATTTTTAAAAATTAAGAATTAAAATAATATAAATTTTCTATTGTCTCATTTTAAATTTATTAATTATGATAATTGAGGTTTTCAAATAGGTAGCTTTGGAAATTTAATACTTTTAAAATATAATAATTGTATTATCAAAAAAATTTAATTCTCTAAGCCTTTGTTTGGCATATTGGCTTTTTAGTTTTTTTTTTTTGGCTAAAATAATTATAAAAAGACAAAATGATTGTTTGGAATGTGCTATATAAGTACATTTTTTGACTTTTTAGCTAAAAAAATAGAGAAAAAAATGTGCATGTTTGGGAAATTTTTTTAAATTTTTACGAAAAAATGTGTAATAAAATATTGTGGTAAAATTGAAATGACCATTTCACCCTTTTAACTTTTTGACTTTTTTGATAGTTGAATTCAAAGGGTAAAATAGAAATTTTGCCTTAGTGGCTTCCCCCACAAGCTACCCTTGAATAGCATAAGAATTTTAACTTTTTTAGTAATTTTTTAACTTTTTGACTTTTTTATTTTATCTACAACTCCAAAATAGGATAAAAAGTCAATAAGATAAAATGTCACATCTAAACCATAATCATTTTATTTTTTTTCACAAAAATAAAAATCAAAAAGCCTATCCTAAATAAGGGTTTTTAGCACCCAGGCAATAGCCAAAAAGTCAAAAAGTCAACTCACATCCCAAATTAACCCTAAAAAAATTAACATTTTGAGACAAATGGAATATTATATGGAAAACGCTATACCTTCTAAATTTTCTACCAAATAAATGATCAAATGTCTCACATGGGTGTAGGAGTCCATAAAATTGCGGACCCCATACCTATGTGAGACATTTGATCATTTATTTAGGAGAAAAATTGGTATTCCTAACATTACCCATATTATATTTGATTTGTGATATAGGCCTGAAATTTACTATCAAATAAAGGATCAAATGTCTCACAAATCCTTAAGAAAATTAATATTTTGACAAAATATTTCACTTGTTTCAATTATATCTATAAATATATGAAAATTTTACCTATAAATCTCATACTAAGAAATGGTGATCCGATTAGTTCCAAAAGTTTTTGTCTAGACCAATTAGTCACATTGACTTTAAAAATGTGGATTTAATATAATATTTAAAAATTATATTTACTGTTATACCATTATTTCTATTATATTTTTTTTTCTCTCTCTTTCTTGGTTAGAAAAGTAGGATACATAACCTATGATAATCACAATTGGAATGAATTTTTATATGGAATCCCTTTTATTTAGAATGACTTGAAAGGTAAAAAAATTTCAAACATTTCAAAAGGAATATAAAAATTATTTAAAATATGAGATTCTTCAAACATTTCAAAAGAATATGAGATTCTTTAAATATTTCAAAAGAAGTACAAAAACTCCTTAATAAGTTTTGAGCAAATATACAGTTTCAATCTATAACACTTAAACGTAACACTCCAATGTAACACTTCAAAAAAATTCTTTATTGCACTTTTTCCAAATGTAATACTAAAAAAAAAACTCTTTAATGTAACATTCCAATATAACACACACAAAAATTTCTTACTATACTTTTTCTAAATGTAATAATCCAATGTAACACTCCATAAAAAGGATATGGGAATTTTTAAACTATTCCAAAAGAAATACAAAAATTTCTTAATAAATTTTGGGTAAATGTATAATTTCAAACTATGAGCGTTACGTTTGCCTTGTTTAGCAAGTGTCTTTTTTAGTCAAAAAGTTACTAAAAAAATTAAAAAGTCAATAATCCATACCAAAAAGTCAAAGATTCTTTTTTTTTCTCTACTTTTTGTGCATCTTTTCGTAAAAAACTAAAAAGTCATCCTAGTTTTTTTTACATTACATTTTAGCCAAAAAGTCAAAAAAATTACTAAAAAAGCCCGTTCTCAAACGAGGCCTAAGTAGTTTTTAATGTGTTATATTGGAGTGTTATGTTTGAAATTACATTAATTGGAGTACTACGTTTGAGAAAAGCACGCTAAGAATTTTTTTTTATGTTACATTAGAGTATTACGTTTAGAAAAAGTTTGGAGTGTTACATTGTTACGTTTAAGAAAAATTTAATGTGTTATATTGCAGTCTTACGTTATTAGAGTATTACATTAGAGTGTTACGTTCTTATTCGTAATGTGAGATTTGTTGCAAATGAGAAAAAAAAAATCAAAATCTCTATAGTCCGGATTACCCAAATGTATAATTTCACATTTGGAGAAACTCACTTTTATTCTTCAAAAATAAAATCCAAACGTGTAAGTGACTACCATTTCATATAATTTTTACTTTAATAGGACATTTGAGTTCATAAGAAAAAAAAATAGGATTAAACAGTTCATAAAATCACATTTTGAAATTTATTGGTGTTTCACCCTAAATATATTTAGAGATAATAATTCACAACAATTAGTTTATTTTGTGTGTGATTAATATTTTTAAAATTTGTTAACAAGTGTCATTATTAGGTTTGTCTTGGGTATAATTTATTTTTTTTTATTTATTACAAAGATATGTAGAAAAGTAAAGAGATGAAATGACCCAAATAAATTAATAAACCAATAAATTATTAATTTTTTATGTCACCAAAACAAAGCATTAACATAAAATATGCACATCCCCGTTCTATTAGATATTAAATTCAATACATTTGTTGTATGAGCATGAAATAATTCTTCTCATATAATTCTGTTGACTAAGTCTGCGCTCCTCTAAACGTCGTCGCTTTACTCCCTGAAAACACAAACGTGAGCTAGCCAGCAGGTGTGTGTCCGATACCTCTCTGATGCCTAAGTCAGCAAAATAGTCAAATAGACAAAAGCTCTGTGTATTCGAGAATCAAAGTTGTGTTACCTCTCCACATGTGATGTTGTGAGCTTTTATAGGTTCCGTGTGACACAATCCTAGTAGGACTCTTATTCCTCCATGTAGAGTCCTCTTAGGAATCACACTCTTGAAAGATAATGCTTATCCTTTCACACACCCCTCACTGCATAAACCAATTGAGATGGTCCTAGCTCGATGGTATGACCAAATGACCGAGCTAGTATTGCCATGCTAAAATGACAGTTTAGACCGAGCTATGCCTAGCTCGGTCCTTCCTTTCTCTGTTTGTACCTTGGTTTGACATATTCCAACAGAGCTAGTAACTTGAGACTAAGCTAACTATGCAAAACGGCGTCCTTATCTCAGCGCAACTATGCACAATTCGTATCTAGCTCAGCATTCCCATGCATAATGCCTAGCTAGCTCGGCTGTAGTGACCCTCATCCTCGTCTTAGTCATGTTCATGTGCATCTGCATGTTTTGTTTTGTTAAGCTTGCACTTGTGGTTTTGACTTGTTTTGCCTAAAGTAAGGTTTCCGTCTTGTTTTGTACCTATGTGTTTTGGCTTGAGTATTGTTTGTACGTTTTGTCCCTTGCTTGGTGTGCGTAGCCGAGGTCATCTTAAGCCTAGGACACGCCTTTGGACCTTTTACACCTAGGACCATCTTGGAACCACTTTGGCTTACCTCCACCTTCACCCTGGCATATTGGTCGAGATGTAGTCATCTAGACCAAGGTGTGCATCACCTAGGCCGAGATGTGTATCATCTAGGCCGAGATGTCATCATCTAGACATCCTAAATCTTTGATCCCTGCACCTGGTGATCTTGTCCCTGGACTGGTACGACCTAGACCGAGGTGTGGCACAGCTAGGCCAAGCGTTAACCTTCCTAACCGAGATCATTGAGACCTTACTTGTCGATGCCTTGTCCTAATCCGAGGTCTTTACCTGCCAGAGTGCCCATGTCACCTTACTTGTTGAATACCCTTTGTCATGCTCTTGTCTTGTCATTCAGTCACCTTTTTGAGGAAAACCAATCCGGTAGTGCCACGTGCCCCAGCAGAGGGTTAAGTCAGCCGACAGTGGAAGAAAACATATCATTATGTGTCATACTTGCATGGTAGAGAGAGAAGCTCTAGGGAGAAGGGGAAGAAGTTCTTAGAGTGAGAATAGATTTCCAAGCTTGATCCTTAGAGTTTGAACCGTTGGATTCGTGTTTTGAGATTAGATTCTTGTTTTGCTCTTGTTGTTCTTTATGCTCATCTAACTACATTGTATGATCTAGCATGATTCATGAGCCATGCATTGCTTTGAAATTCGGTTTTAGAAAGAGAAAATGATGTTCTTGTGTTCTTGAAAGAAAACCATGTTTTGATCCGAAAGTTTGTATCAAGATCCATGTTTTTGTGTTGTTTTCATAAGATCTTCAAATATGAGTACCCAGGTTCATGTTTTCGAACTCATCTCACGAAATCTCAGATTTTGAATAAAGAAGCTATGATTTTAACATTCATGTTCTCCATGTTCATATTCTTCATGTTCTTTAAAAGAAACCCAGATTTTTCCCAGACTTCATTTCCCTGAATGTGGTCGTCGGGACCACACCTCGACCAAGAGGTGTGGGACCTCGGCCAAGACCTGGTTGGTACCCAGCATGTTTTCTGAGATGAAAAACAGTGTTTGACCCCTAGCACAGGATTGCCTTGTTTTGACTTAGTTTTGAAAGAGGTGCCGAGATCATTTGCACACATGTAAAGCTTGTCTTAGGAATGCATTCCATATCCATCTTTGAGCATCTCTTCTTGACTTCTTGAAGTTCATTCAATGGAATTTATCATGTGCTTGTAGGCATTGGATCCTTGCCTGTAATCCCCTCACCTGAAGAGCTATGTGAGTGGTATTTTTAATAAAGTTATGTTATAAAGTTTTGATAAAGTTTTGTTTCATTTTGGAAAAGTATTTGATCAAGCATGAATGATTGTCCCTAGTGTTGTATCTAGTATATTATTTGTTTTGATGACATTCTGGGAAAGTCCTTAGTGCCAGGGGACTATAATGCAACTGCACCCTTGTTTTGAGAGTCCTTAGTGCCAGGAGACTATAACACAACTGCACCCTTGTTTTGAAAGTCCTTAGTGCCAGGGGACTATAATGCAACTGCACCCTTGTTTTGCCACTGACGGTTTTCCGCATGGGTTTGTTTGTCCGGAATGTCATCGTTTGGTATTATGTAGATGTTATTAACATCTAAGAAGCTTTGAAAGATTTGATAGATGAACTTGATTCATCCCTTTGATTTGTAAAGTTATGATATGTATTGTTTTGGAAAAAGATCTCGGATATCATTCATTCAAACCTTTATTACTTATATCATTCACTGAGTATCTATGTAGGTGGCGAGCAAGAAGGCGATGACGCCTATATGTGTTTTGCATGATGTTCGGATTCATACTTTTGCTAGCATCTTGAAGATTATGCTTCTCGGCTTTGTATTTCAGCTCTTTTGTATATGTCGGCTTAAGAAGCCTTTTGATCAAGATGTAATATGTATTTTATTTATATCTGTATTCAAGTTATAGACCATGTTAAGATGTATGTTATTTCATTTAATCTACGCACAACTCTTGTGGACTATTTAGATTTAAATTTATTGCTTCCGCATATGTGAGCCCCGTATGTACACTCTGTTCGTGTGTGAATCTTTGCAAGTTGGCCTTTGGTAATCTCGGATTACTGGCCATCATGGCTCCATTCTACTAAGGGCAGAATGGGGTCGTGACATCGGCCCTTTGACTGGCCTAACAGATACTAGGTCCAGGTTGTGAAGCCCACTAACCTCGGCCCATATTCGCTTAGTCCTTAGACCGAAGTACATCTGCTCCTACCTCGGTCCGTCGTGCAGCCCAATTCTCAAGAAAGTCTCCTCCTTAGCTCGGCCCAATTTAGATATAAATTACCCTCTCACTTGTATAAATTTTTAAATATAATTTTTTTCCTTCCTTATCAATATAAACAAGTGTCTTGATAAACTTATGAAAAATGGTTGAGACTATGCTTTTTTTTTTCTTTTTTTTTTTTTTGGACATTTCCAATACATTAGTGTCATTGTTGTAAATTTATTAACATTTGTCAGTATAATATTTCATTAAAAATATTAGTGAGAGTAAAGCTATGTTTGGTTTTGACTTTTTGGCTAAAAAAGTATGAATGATAAAACTAGCTACATAAATGAATAAGGCAAAATGTCACATTTAAACCATAATCATTGCACTTTTTTTCTTATAAAAGTAAAAAAAGCCAAAAATAAAAATCAAACGAGACTAAAAAAAAACAAGTTAAAATAGTCAAAAAACTAAAAAATTAAGTTATTTTAACTCTTCTCAAACGAAAACTAAATGTAATTATTTACTATTCACAAAGTAAAATGACTCAGGTAGGAAAATTTTAATTACACAAAATTATACATAATTCTATCCCATGTGACAAATGTGTAAGGGGTAATTTGAGAAGAAGTTAGAAGCTAGTCTTTCAGTTTTTTCGCATTTTACGCCAAAAAAAAAAAAAAAAAAAAATCACAAAAAAATATGAACTTTTTAAACACAAAAAGCCAGAAGATCACAAAAAATCAAAAAAATCAAAAAATTAACTTTTACTAACTTTCCAAAATATTACTAAATTTATTTTAGGTAAGAGGGATGTATTTTAATTTTATATAAATAAAAAGAATATTTATATATAATAGTAACTTGCATTTAGATGTAAAAAATAAAATAAATAAAATAATAAATATTGGCATTGTTTGGAAAATTAACAAATTTAATTAATTATTTGACTTTTTAACTATTTTAATCTAATTAAAATAATTACTGTTTGAAAATTAAATTAATTTTTTATAATTAATTTAATAATTATAAAAAATTAAATAATTATAAATTAAATATAAAATTTTATTTTATTAATTATTTTAACCTATCACTTTAACCAAATCTTCCTCCCAAACACTCCCATTATTTTGTTGCCGATTTTTTTACTTGGGCGATTAAGGTAAGGTAATAGTGAGGAGGTGGGGCCAATAATGGGTGGGACCCAGAAACAGCTGGGTTAGAGCTGTCATCACGTTGGCATATATATATATATACGTATAATAAAAACCAGCTGTGATTGGATTAGAATTCAATTCAGATAATCTTGTCCTTTAATTCTCCGGTGTGACCGGCCTTGCCAAACGGGAAAGCATTGAATATGACGTGGCATCGACGCTTTCTTCTTCTGCTGCTGACTGATTGGATCCCAAATAGCAGATTTTCGACGGCTGTTAAATGACGGCGCCCTTATTTTTCCCAACAAATCACCTTCGTTTCAGAAAATTGAGTTTATTTTTTAAAAAATTAATTTTTTATTTTTATTTTGTTTTATTCAAAACATTTACTAATATTTTAAGAAAATTTTATATTATTTTTTAGATATAAGATATATTTAAAACATATAATATTTACTAAAAAAATTTGAAATTTACCAAATATAAAAACCAAAAAAATGCAATATATTTTTATATTATTGTATATTTATTGAATTTTAAAACATTTTTTTACTTTCTAAATATTTTTTAAGGAGAATAAATCAGTCAAGAAAAATGCTTTGGAGTTCTAATTTTTGAGCTCTAAAGGTAGCTCTAATGAGTTGACAGTGAGCTCCACCCACACTGATGTGATGTTTTAGTCTTGGTTTATTTTTATTTTATTTTTTTTATTTATTGTCATGTCATTAGTGCTCCATTAAAACACTAAAATTAATAGTCTGAATCATTGCTGATCAGTCAAACTTTCGAGAAGGAGGGCCAAGTACACACATTGGCATCGATCAAACTTGCCTCCGTTTAAAAAGTAAGTTGATTTTTTGATTTTTTGATTTTTTTAGCTATTTTATCTTGGACTAAAAAACTTAATTTGTGAAGGATTTTTTGACTTTTTAACTTTTTTGATTTTTTTTGTGAGAGAATAGTGTAATGATTATGGATTGAATATGATGTTTTGTTTGTTGTAGCTAAAATAGCCTATTTTTTGGTTTTTTTAATTTTTTTAGGTATTTTGTCCTTGACTAAAAAGCTTAGTTTGTGAAGGATTTTTTGATATTTTGGCTTTTTGATTTTTTTTTGTGGGAGAAATGTGTAATGATTAAGAATTAGATATGATGTTTTGTTTGTTATAACTAAAATAACATATTTTGTTTTTTGTGACTAAAATAGCCAAAAAAGTTCTTGTCAAACAGAGCCTTAGGCTTCATTTGATAATATCACTTTTTAGTTTAAAAATTAAAAAGTTATTAAGTGGGTGTTTTGAAAGTTGTTATTTTAGTAGTCTAGTTTAGTTTTTGGCTATTTTAGAAGGTTAAAATTTTTGTGTTTAGGAAGATAGTTAGATTTTTTTTGTGGTTGAATGTGATGTTTGTGAGATAAAAGGTGAAATGATTATGGGTTTGATGTGACATTTTGTCTTATTGACTATTTTAACTTATTTTGTCTTTTAGTGCTATTTTAGCCAAAAAAGCCAAAAAACTAAAAAAAGTTACTTCCCAGACACCCCCTAAAAAAATTAAAAAGCTAACAGCCTGTACCAAAAGTTAAATATTTTATTTTTCTCTACTTTTTGCACATCTTTCGTAAAAAATCAAAAAATATCACAAACATATTAATTTTTTTATATCATATTTTAACTACAAAATCAAAAAATTACTTAAAAAAAAAAAGAGTCTCTTCTAAAACGAGACCTTAATATTCATTGCAGCCATTTTTGAAACATTGAAGTTAATGCAAAACATCTTGCGTACCTTCGAAAAACACCCTTCTGATTAATCCAAGTTCTAATTTCAAAAAGACTGGATGTAAAGAAATGCAAGAAGTATGATAGTGATCTAGTTGCAATTATGGACATAAAATGCAAAAATGAAAGCATTGTTCGTTGGTAACAATAGTTTGATTCTTACAACCAATGAATGATCCCTTGATATTTGCAATAGAATGTGGTGAAGATGTAATTACACTGAAATACTTGAAGAAACCAAACACACCATTCATAAGGAGAAGATTTCCAAAAACACCAAGGTTAAATGGTCCACTACTCGTGCAGGCACTGTCAACAGCAATGAAAGGGAACAAACAAGTGGATTTTAAAGATGTAACAAGGATTCTTTCACTTTACTTATGTGTAGCTATATGTTCTTTGCAACAAGTGAGAACTCAATTGTTTGGGTTTTTGTGCCTGTTTGGCAGAGCTTAATTACAGCTTATTTTAGTTTTCAGATTAATTTAAGCTATTTTGATGTGTTTAGTTTAGCTTATAGTTTTTTGGAAGTCAGAAATCAACTTATTCTTTGAGTGGGGCAGGAGATGCTTTAAGAATAAACTGAAAATCAGCTTAAACTGAAAGTTATAAGTTATAAGCTGTTGAGACATAAGCTATAAACACTTTCCCACAGCTCTACCAAACAGGGTGTCAAATATATAGAGGACCTTGAAGCAATGAAGAAGACATATGATCGGTCAAACGCAATAAAAATAACTTTGGTAAACTTTATTCATACCATTCACAGCACTTGAGACAAAGTTAAAAGTTGTGTGATAGGTTTGTTGGTAAGTACAATTTATATTTACATTCATGTTATATACTTACATCCTCATTCTGTTATTAAAAGATTTGAAGAGTTGATTGAGGTCATTAAAAGATTTTAGGATAAAATGAAATTAAAATATAAAGTGTACTTTGGTTTTTCTTTTTTTACTCTATTTTTCTTTGTTTTTTATTTTTTATTTTTTATTTTTGAAGGTAAGTATGCTAGAACTTTTTCACAATACTTATATTTTAATCCACTTGGTGCTCTTTTGATTTTGTGCTTTTATTTATTTAGATTGGTGCTTTTTGTACCCTTTTTAATTTTTGTATTTCAAATTTTCTTTTGGGAGTGACCTAAGATAATTTTTCGACATGGGGCAAGGATATGTAGGAATGCAATTTCAATTGTGTTTCTCATCAATCACAATGTGATGGTTGTTACATTGATACTCTATCACAAGGGAGTTCAAAATGAATAGTGATTAAGAGAGTGATTAGAGAGGCAAATTAGGTCAATGGTCCAATGAATTTGGGCTGGTTGGAAGATGAGTGGCTGGGTGAGGGTGGAACAAGCAGTTCAAGGAGAAAAGAATGGCAGTGCATAAATGGGCAGCACCTCCTTCAAATCCCAAGAAAATCCTCCTTTTAGACCTTGGGAAATAGCTATTTATCGGCTTTTCCTTGGTACCAAAGGATACCAAGTAGCCAAATAAGATAAGGACATGTGTCCCTAAGAATTACATGGAATATTCTGCCTTGGACCACCAAGCTGAAGGTACGACGTGTCTCTCTGCATGTACTATGTACTATCTGTTTGATAGAAGTACCTCCACAATTACCTTTTTGAACCTCAACAAGTGCACTTACAGCAGTAGTGCTTGCCGCTACACTTGCCTTCTCAGTTCGGTTTAGCCAAGACATGTATTCTCAAGACTTCATAGCTTGCTATCAACTATGTTTGTGTTCATCTCAGCGATACCTCCATCCTTAGCTACCTAATCACAAACTCCCCAGCTTCTTAGGACAAAGGGCATAACCAAGCCTACTATCAACCATGTTGTGCCTTAGTACCAAGTCCAAAGGGGCTTCCTTGGTCTTGCTTGTGCAACCAAGGCAGGTTTATGACCTGGATAATAGAAAAGAGAGTTTCTTACTTTCAAGCTATCCTACTCCCATCTTCGCAAGGTCGCCGTGGTATACTGGTATCTCTAAGCTTGCTATCAGCTCCAACCAGTAAGCTTTTGGGCATGCTATCAGCATCAACTAGTGATCTTTGGAGTCTGCTATCAGCGCCAAGCTAATGATAACTTTAGGGGCTTGCTATCAGCCCTAGGCTAGTAATGCCTTAGGACCTGCTATCAGCGCCAAGCATTATCTTCTACTTGTGGAGGGAAAGCCTCTCTCAAAGACTGTTATTGCCTTGGTGGAGTCTTTCCTCTACAAGTTAGTTGCGGCAGTTATAGTTATTGTGGCGGCTGTTTCTCGTGGCAAGTTCAAGTGGCGGCCTTGACAAAGTATCTCAGTAACTTGGCTGCTACCTTAGCAAGTTAGTTGTTGTGGTTTTCTCCTTCCCTCAACAAGTTCAAATGGCGGCACTGACAATACTTAATATGGCGACGTTGACAATAATAGGAATGGCGGTGCTGAGACAAAGTGCCTTAACAATTTGACCACTATAAGTGTTGCTTCTGCAACCTGACTTAACCATTTTTTCTTCATGCAGCTTGTTCAGACTTTTGGTGAGTCGGACCTATTTCGACCCACTATTGACTCACTTATCTTGAGTTTTAGCCCATGCTCCTTTAATCATTCTTGCTCACCTAACAGGGGAGACCTCAGCACTTAGATCTGTACTTAATTTTGGCCTTAATTTCTACCCTTCTACACACATACACACACATATATATGTATATGTAAACACAAATTTCGTGTCCTGCAATTAAATAAGAAATAAATGCATAAATAATTAATTTTATTGATTATAATAAATATGGTACAATCCTCTGAGGTTTGCCCTACTACAAAAGAACATATCCTCTTATTTGATTTCCGAAATGATTGCATCCAACGACTATAAAAGCTTGTTGTTGAATTGGAAAAGTTGATAGATTTCTTCAAGTCTTCAAATAGAGAAACTTGGAGAAAAAAAACTTGATTAAGGGCTTTAACAGTTTGATCTCGAACGAGTTTTGAAATAATCTTTTTGAAAGGAATAGTTTTAGAGATTGCCCCTAGTACTACAGTGTGGACTGCAATATTTCCACCTTAGAGTTTCAAGTTGTTAAACTTGGGAACCCAACAATAACGGCTGTTAATCAAGATAAATAAACCTTTCTTAATTAGTCAAAATTAAAATGGTTAATATTTTTAAATGAATGTGAGTCCTACTAAAATTTGACTTCAACTCATTTTAAATCATAGGGCACATCAAAAGAAAAGTGTTAACCCATATTGACAATCAATTCAACCTAAAGTTGTGGGACCCGCGATTGTCAAAATTTTTGTGAGATAATTCATATTTTAAGATAAATTATTTTCATAAAATGAGAGACAAATTTCTTTTTTCTTGAAATTAAAATCAAATTTTGGAGTTTCCAAAATTAATTCCACCCTCCCAGGCTTATAAATAGAGACTCTCACTATTGAGAAAAGACAAAATTTAGCTAAGGTCTTGCAAATTTCTAAACAACCTCAAGATTCTGTTAAATTCTTTTTTTTAAATTCTTTCTAAAGCTATTCAAACTTGAAAGGAAAGATTATTAAGCACTCCAAACTAGTGTCAATCCTTTTAAGTTACAAATATAATTTTTATCCCTCATTTCAAAGAGATCATTTCAAAACTCATTCAAGATCAAGCCGCTCAAACCCTCAATCAAACCTCATTTTCTGTCAAGTTTCTCTATTCGTTCAAACCCTCATTTTCAATCAAGTTGTTCAAACCCTCATTTTCTCCAAGTTTCTCTATTCGAAAACTTGAAGAAATCTATCAACTTGTCTAGTTCAACAACAATTTCTTACAACCATTGGATTGCAACCATTTAAGAGATCGAATCAAATGATCTGTTCTTTTGTAATAGCGCAAACCTCAGAGGATTGTACCCAATTTATTATAATTAATAAAATTAATTATTTATGCATTTATTTATTATCTTAATTGCAGGACACGAAATTTGTATTTACAATATATATATATATATTTTTGATCGGCAAAAACAAAAACTTTATTGATGAAAAGAGGCACAGTACATGCAACAATTACATCAACAAAGAGAGAAATACAAAAGCATCATAGCTAACCTTAACAATCCCAATTAGGTTGGCACCAGGAATGTAACGATCCCACCGCATGTAATGATTAGCACTAAATTAATTAAGGAGATTTGAATTTGAATTGCCCATTGTTCTAATTTAATTTGGGGTCATAAGAATTATTTAGTTTGATCCGTATATGATTCTATTGAGGATTTATTTTAGAATTAGAAATTGAAAGCCAACATGGCTCAAGAGAGTATAATTAGTGAATTGAATTAGTTTAATTTCGAGTATTGGACCATATAGGAGCTTAATTAAATATTCGATTCAAATCTATAAAATTGATATTTTATTAATTAGATCCTAATTGGAGTTAATCAAGCTAATTAAATGATGAAGATTGAGAATTGTGATTATTACGAATTAAATTTATTTATGGGGCGGCGTCTAATTTGAATATGTAATTTAATTGACGGAAATTTGGAGTCTAATCAGAAATTGAAGGCCTAAATGATTTAAGAAAACAAAATTGAGAATGAGAATGGGTTCAATTTGATATTTGGAGCCTTTTTGGGAGTTTAATTAAAATCTGATTCGGATTGATAAATTTAAATATAATTAATTGGGCTCTAATGGAAGCCAATCAGACCAATTAAATTATGTAGAATTTGTGTTTGGGCTAATCAAGATTAATTCAGATTAAATAATGTTCAATTAAACCAAAATGTAATTAGTATATTAATTAATTTTAATATAATTATATTACAAGGGATATTGGGGTATTAAAAGTCCAAGGCAACAAAGATGGGTTTATGTATCATCAAGTTATGTGTGTGTGTGTGGAAAAAAAAAACAGAGCCGAAGTGAAGGAGAGAGAGAGAGAGAGAGAGAGAGAGAGAGAGAGAATTGTGCTGGTGAGTTCAAGACAAGGGGCAGAAATACAGGAGGAGAACCAAAGGGAAGAAGGAAAAGTTCAAGAATTTCAACTCATTTAAAGTTTAAGATATGGAATTTATGTTAATTTGTGTAGGATCTTTACATTACACTTGAAATTAAAAGAGAAATTGGAATCAATAGCAAGAGGACGAAGAAAAATTGACTTAAGTGTAAGATTATGGGAGCTAATTTGGAATTGAATTCTAAATATGAAATGGGTTACATGCATGTGAATGATTATGAAAAATAAATTAGAAATTAATTATTTTGAGTTTAATTTTTGTAATCTTGCATGAGATTAAGTTTCATTGTTACATGCATGAGGGAATTCTATGAGTATTTGAATCTATATTTACATGCATCATAGATTTTGAAGAAATTGGGCCATTTAAGTTCACATTTTGAAGAGAAAAAAAAGAAAATGTTTTATGAACATCAAGTTTATGGAAATTTAGAATTAATCCTTATGTTAGATAAAGTTTTGATTTTATAATTAAATTTTTAGTCCAGGCATGTGATGTAATTTAAGATTTTATTTAAATGAAATATATTGGAACATCTATGATTATGAATTACGTTGAGGTTACAAATTAAGTTAAGTTTAAGATTATGAAAATTAGTTGGAAAATTTATAAGAATATAAAATTAGTAATTTTGATGTCAATTTCATACATGTGAATGATTTTATAAGAAGTTTCATGACTCCAATTTCGTGATTTCAAGGAAAATAGAAAGAAGTTGATGCCAATTTTATGTAATTAAAAAGAAAATGAGAACTTGAAGCTATGATCAAATTTATGAAAATTAATTTAGAAATTAATTACTTTGGGTTGAATTTAGTTGTCCTAAGATGAAATTGAGTTCCAATTGTACATACATTATGCATTTTTCAAGAGTTTTGAAAGTTTAATTCATGTTTTAAAATTTGTGGGCTTGAAATTTGGTTTGATATGGAGAAAATGAGTTAAAACTAAATTTGAACAATTAGAGCATGATTTTGAATTAATGATTTCTAATTGAGAGTGTTTACTAAATTATACAATGGTTCTCCATATTTGTGTACAAAAAATACAAGTTTTGAGGCGTGAATATCAAATCTGAACTTCAATTACAATTTTGAAAATTCAAGAATTCACACTGTCTGCTCGAGCGAGGAAAGTCTCGCTCGAGCGTGGAAATCGAGCTCCCAGAAGTTTTTCAAAATTTTACAGTCCGCTCGAGCAACCAAAGTGGCGCTCGAGCGAAGACCCTATTTTCAGTATATTTTGGAAAATTGCATTCAGTTCACATTTTTATTCTTATCTCTTTCCAAAGCATTCGAGATATGATTTATGGCTCAATAAAGATTAATAAACTAACAATCAACATTAATTAGTTGATTAAAAGAATAAGTCATTAACTTAGTAGTACTTGATTAAGAAGCCAAGTAAGAATTGGTTTATTCAGAAAAGAATGATTTAGTAATGAAAGGATACGTGAAATAAGAATCTGATTCACTTGAATAAAGGAAGAATACACGTAGTAGAATCTTGAACTACTTAGACAGAAAAAGACAAGAAAAGTCAAGCTTAATCGAGGAATTGATATTGTGTTTCGATGTGTATATGTTGTGAGTTTGTGTAGGTCACGCACTATCATTCGCCTGATCTATCTGAATTGTCTGCATAATCTAATCTGCTAACGGAGCCATCTGTGAGTAACAATGTTGTAAAGATATGTTCAGTCGTATTTATTTTCAGATTGATAAATCATATTGCTTTCTGAAATGATACTTTTTATCGATTGAATGATGATCCTATTTTCTGAACTGTATTCGTGGCATCCATAGCATATTGTTATTGCTATTGATATTGTTATTGATACAGAGATCTCTGTCAGTTCTAAATCCTAGAACTATTGTTATTGTATCATGGCCATCAATTGATTGTTCGGTCTTTTAAGACCTAGTGTATTGTTGTTATTGGATGTACCACGTATGACTTAATGAATATGATGGATCGAATTGATCGAATTGAATGATTGATTGACAAATGATATTGATTGAAAATGTTCTAATGCTAATCGATTGTTTTAAAGACTGTAAGGACATCATTCATAACCCCTTACACAGTTGTTATTCACTAGGCTCTAGCTCACAGTTTATTGTATATATGTAGGTGGTCAGGCACCGGAGCAAAGTTAGCGGCGTCATCCTAAATTCATTTTGTCAAGCCAACCTATTGTGCCTCACCACGAGGTTCCAAACCGTTCTTGTCAAGGCTTTGTTTTAGGTGGTCTAAATCCACCTCAAGTGAATGTTTCCTAAGTTGTTTTGGCTTGGGATTTAATTCCCCAACATGTCTTTTATTTTGTACTTAGACGTGTTTTGGACTTCAGTTTTTACATATATATTGATTATGGACTTGGACTTATATCTGTATTTGTATATATATATATATATATAAGATGTTTGTGCATTTAAGTCCTCACAGCTCTTTGGACATTATATTTTAATATTTACCGGCTTCCACTGGCCCCTCCTATTGTATAATTGCTATTACTGTTAAGCAGGCCTCTGGTAATCACGGATTACTGGCCAGTTACGATGCTAAACCCTTAGGGGCGGGTTTGGGTCGTGACAGGGAAGGAAACACAATCATATGCTAGCATTTGACCCGTGATTGATGAGAAACCAATCAAAAGCACCCAAAGCAGAAGAAAAAACAGAAAAGATATACAATCAATAGAGCCAACTGGTGGTGCCAAACAATGTACTAAACAGATCATCTGACGCAGGACATCAGTCTTGATCCATAGCAAAACAGAGCTTCCCTAACTTAAACCAACAGAGCTCCACCCAACTCAATACCTCAAAGCTCCTCCAAAGCACAACCTAATCTGACTTAAATTACAAATGAAATCATTGGTTGTAAAATGAAACTCCTTCAGGTGTGGATTCAACCCCAGAGTAATCCTAGTCTTGATCAATTCACACAACTCAAACAAGTTTGGATTAGTTGCCTTGAAAATGCATTCATTTCTAAGTTTCCATATTGACCACAGCACAGCCAATGTGATAGCACTCCAAATCTTCCTTTCCAGTCTCTTCATCTTTTATCATGCCCACCATAACAGCAGCTGATCCACCGACCCCGGTAATGCCCCTTGAGTCCCCCACCAATTCAACATATCGATCCATACACACCAAACAAGAAGCCAGCATATTAAGACATGGTTCACAGATTCAGTGGCAGCCTGACAAAACACATATAGACCAGACCCATTCCCATTAAGAACACCAACTCTTTGTAAGAACTCAACTGTTTTGATTCTCTTGTTCCAAGCTAACCACCCAAATACTTGTACTTTAGGAGGGATAAAATTTAGCCACACTAACTTACTAATTTTGAGAGTTGGGCCAAGGTTATGAACAACAAACTTATACAATGCTGCTACAGAGAATTGTCCTGAATTAGATGTTGTCTAGACAGGCCTATCCACCTTATCAGATCTCACTGTAGTGCCTGCTGCTAACTGGTTTAGGAGATTTTGTAGCTTCAACTCCTCCAACACATACAACACTCTTCTGAATAATAGGTTCCATACTCCTAACGCATCTTTCCTATCATAGATATCTCTCAGAGTATCAATTTTCTCTAAAGACAACCTATATAGGCTTGGTAACTCATCTTTCAAACATAGTTGCTGACACCATCTATCAGTCCAGAAAGTAATTTTTGTACCATCCCTAACTTTCAACTGAAAATTGTTCACAAAGACCTCTTGAAGATTGGTTCTCTACTCAACAATAGCTATGATTCCTTTCCAAATAGCTGACTGGTTACTGCTAGGATTAGAGGGTAGCAGCCAGCTTTCAACCTTTAACTTATACCTGCTGCAGATAACCCTCTTCCACAAGGCTTCATTGTCACACCCAAACCTCCATTACTATTTTAGTAATAAACAGATATTAACCTCTTTCACCCTCCTAATGCCTGACCCTCCTTGGTCCACACTTTTACACAGCTCCCCGCATCTAACCATGTGGATTTTCCTCTTAAGTTTTGAACCACCCCACAGAAATGTAGCTTGGAGCCTCTAAACTTCTTTAGCAACCCCTTCAGGTATCCTAAACAGCGACAAATAGTACACTGGTAACGAAGATAGTACAGCTTTAACAAGTGTTAATCTCCCAGCAAAAGATAGCAGCAGTTTTTTCTTCCAACCAGCCAGCCTATAACTGACTTTATCCAAAATAGGTTTCCATGTAGCTTTCTTTCTTGGATTATTCCCTAGAGGTAGCCCAAGGTAACTGATTGGCAAGGACTTCACATTGCAATTCAAGATTGAGGCAAAGGCAGCCATGGTATCATCTGAAACCCCCATCCCACACACAACACATTTATGATAGTTAATTCTCAACCTAGATAGTAACTCAAAACATCTTAGCACCCTTTTCAAGTTCCTCACTTCTTCTACCTCTGCTTCACAGAATAATAATGAGTCATTAGCAAACTGAAGGTGAGATACTACAACACCATTTAAGCCAACCTTTACTCCTTGGATCAAACCTAAAGAATGAGTTATGGATAATAAAATATGTAGTCTTTCAGCAACTAAATTAAACAGGAAGTGGAACAAAGGGTCTCCTTGCCTTTATCCCCTTTGCGAACTGAATTCTTCAGTTTGTGATCCATTAACAAGCACTGATATCCTAGCAGATGTTACACATTCCTTGATCCAGCTGGTCCATTTATCTCCAAACCCAAATTGAGAAATCATGTAGAATAAGAAGCCCTAATTAATGGAATCATATGCCTTCTCAAAATTCAACTTAATAATTAGTCCCTTTTTTTTTGCCTTATTCCAACCATCTACTACCTCATTAGCAATTAACACCCCATCTAAAATGTTCCCGCCACTTAGAAATGCTGTTTGTATTTCACTAATTATATGTGGCATCACTGCTTTCAACTTATGAGACAACAACTTTGTTATGATCTTGTAGATTGATCCTACCAGGCTTATAGGCCTATAATCAGTTAACCCCTTTGAATTCCCTTTCTTTGGTGTTACAATATATATATATATATAAAATGCTATTATTTCAAAAAAAAAAAAGTTAAATATTTTTGGATAATATACTTGTGTAGTAGAGAATGAATTGGTGCAGTGTGGGGTCTTAAGTATGAAATGAATTTGAATCATAAGTTGATATTTTGAGATAATTTTTTTGAAATTATAGTATTATTGTACGCATTTGTATATTATATAAAGAAAATAGAGTTTTTAGGGAGAACTCTTCTAGGAGTTCTAAACCCTCATTCTAAAATTATTAAATTTTTTTAATTTTAAATAATTAAGAAAATTATCATTGGCTAGCTTCTATTTATCTTTTATTTTACAATCTCACATTGGAAAAAGAAAAAAAAAAGTGAATTGTTTCACTTACATAAAGTGAATCTTATACTCCCATTTATATAAGCAAAAATAGATTTTTAGTGAGAACCCTTATAAGTAATATCTCATACTAATTTTCTTAATTTTTTTAATTTTAAACAATTAAGAAAATCCTTATTGGTTAGTTTCCACTTAACTTTTATTTTACAATCTCACATAAAGGTTTTGATTTTAAAAATAATTTTGCATGACGTTTTGAAACTCTCATAATATCTCTCCTTAAAAGTATTTTTTTATAAAATATATAGATATACTGATAATCGCAACGTTACTCTTGCTACTCCTTAATACAAAAATTATGAGACAATTATGATAATTTTAAATTTGTATTTAAAACTTATAAATCATGGGATAGATTATTACAATTTTAAATTTATATTGTGTCAATTTTAAATTTAAATTAATAGATTACTTTCCATATTTAGTGACAGTTTAAATTTTAATAAAATAAGATTTAAAAGTTTTAATTAATTAATTTTTATATAAGCTAGTTGGTCTTTTGACCTAACTAATTAAGCTAAATCATTTTTGGTTGAATGATTTGCTGGTTTAACCGTAATTTTAGCAATTTTATATGTTACGATGATTCTTTCTTACTTATTAAGTTTTTAAAATTTCTTTAATTATTTTCCTTTCAAAAACCAACATGACAATTTTTTAAAATTCATATATTTTTATTCTAAAATAGTGAAATATTAGAACTATGTCATTTTTTATAACAAAGCATAATTTTAGTTATTAATTGTCAATACAATAATTTTAATCTATCTATACTATATGTTGTAGTAAATGAACATTTGAAACAAAAGCCTTAAACTTATATATGTAAAATTTTATTTACGAGAGACAAAATATATAAAAAAAATTAAATATAATTATCATATTTTTAATAAATAATATATTATTTTATCTTGTGCATAACACGAGTAACATACTAGTTTGTATATATTTGCATCTATTATCCACATAATTATGACAGATTGTACAGGGTGTTATTTAATTAGTGAGTGTGTTGTGATTAGGATAAATCCTAAATGATTAGTTTAAGTTATCCACAACACACTCACTGATTAGTATATATCCATCATCCACATAAATGATATTTTAGATTAAACACATATTAACATTAGTCATAGTTGAGCTGTGCTAGCATTTTGTTAGTAAGATATCAGTGGGCACAAGCTTGCCTATCAAGCCTGGCATGCATGCTTACAAGAAAACTAGTGTTTCTCAAATTGAATTGATTTCCAATATTCCACAACAAAAATGCCAGAGATCTCAAAGGTTTTATCAAAATTTTTAGCAAATATTTCACATGGGTGTGAGACCCATACAGGACCCGCATAGTATGGGTCTCACATCAATACGAGACATTTGACAAAAATTTTGATAAACCTTTTGGGATTTTTAACATTACTCATTCCATAAATATTGTGATAACCACTTGGACTTCACATTCCTTCAGGCTCCACAAAAAAAAAGAAAAAAAAAAAGAAAGGAAGCAATAGTGATGCTATCTTATATTATGGGGTGTTTTGGAAACATGATTAAAAGTTGATTTTTTTAACTTTTTTGATTTTTTTTCGGAGAAGTGATATGACTCAAAATAAGTTAAAAACTGACTTTTAACTTTTTTAAAAGATTCCTAAATGATCCCTATGCTATGTTATTGACGAAAGAAAGTTTTAAAGGGTGAAATCGACTGTTTTTATCACTTGAACAATCAAGTGATTCTATATGCCCTATTCGAAGTTTCATATTTCACCGTTGCGTTCAATATCTACTGCTCTAATTATGGACTATGTTATCAAAAACTAAAAGTCACAGTTTGGGGGAGGAAAGAATCTTGTTTGTGATAAGACTCGAATACATGATTTCTAATAAACTGTAAAGATTTTGGTCAACTTGATAAACACCACTTAGTTGGGTTCGTGGGTGGGTAGTTATTTAGTTATGAAATGGGAAATAAAGTTCATCATTGAGCTCCATTTTCATGTATAGAATGAGGAAAGAATGTTGAATGGAATTTTGTTTCAAGTTTATTTCATTTAATCAATTGAATAAGATGAAAGCAATTTTGGATAATCCATATAATCAAATGATGATGTTAAAAAGTGTATGTTCTTGGACCTCTCTATCAAAGCATCACGTTATTTCTCCACTATTTAGCATTTGGATAATAAAAATGTTGTTTTATATAGAATTATGCAAGTCATTTTCACTTTATTTTCCTTTCGTAATTTATTCACAAAATTAAAATTGGGTTATTGGATTTGTCGAGAGATATGTAGAGGAAAAAGTGAATAAATTAGTAGCTACTTTCTCGTACTTTTCTCTTTTTTTTTTCTTTTTTTTCTTTTTAATTCAAAATCCAACATAATCTTGATGTGGAAAAATGATGAGAGAGGGCCACTGTGACAGTTATTTTGATTGCTACAATCAGGTTATTATAAATGAAACCCATAATATAAAATTGTACCAGAAAAATTCGCACAATTCTTAGATGTTATTCCAATAAGAGATGCTCCAACAAGGGAACGAACCAAACCTCCTATGAGAGAAAATACAGTAAATGCTCAACCAATCAGAGATTTGCAATAAAAGAACACTCTGATACTTAAGTCAGTAATAACTAAAAGTGAGAGCGTAAACTAATAAATTTTAGACATGTAAATTTTTGCTTATTCAAGCTGAACAAAAGTGACCACAGAGGGTGGTGGCCTAGTGGTGAAGGCATTGCCTTCCCACAGTTATGAGTCAAGTTCGACTCCTGGGAGTACAAAATTCTTGAATTTTTCAGGGGCTCATCCTGAATTTTTCAGGGGCTTAAATTCCTGAATTTTTCAGGGACTTTTTCCTAAGATCTCGCGCTGTACTCCGATCGCACTTGTCCATGGCTGGAGCGGTTGATGAGCTCCACTGGTGCCTTGGTGGTAGGTCCCTTCCTATGGATTGGGTTAAACCAAGCCGGCAACCGGCTACCCTGGGGCCTGGGCCTGCGGAGGTTGTGATGCCCCTACAGAACCTCCTTTTTTTGTGTTTAAAAAAAAAAAAAAGGTGGACTAATTAAAAAAGCTTTCTATGGTCCACATGTCCCATGCATGGTTATACCTCTCCAACCAAGACAACTCGAACCCATAAACCATGGCCTACCTCCAAAAAACATGTTATATGTTGGAGTTGATTAAGTTGCATTCTTGCATCACTTGGTCCCCCCAAAGGTATAAATAAGCTTAAAGTCACTAACATGCAAATGTCACATGGAAACACCAGGCAAATACATGTCATATATCATGGTCCAACAACAACTTGAGACATCAATAAATAGTTAAGAATTCGGAACATTTACACCTCATTTGACAACCTTCAGTTTTAGTCAAAAAGTCATTATAAGTGTCATATCACTTTTTTTACTTTTTTGCACATCTTTTCGTAAAAAATAAAAAAATTATTAAAATAATATGTTCCAAAACAAGACCTTAATATCGAAAACATAAAATAAAAGAACAAAATAATAAGAATTCGGACTACGTAAACAACAAAAAAACAAGACTTCCATAGTTCATCTTAAAATTATAATTACGTTTGCAATTGCTGCAATTCTACCATAATCAAAAAGTTAAGTTATAAGAAATACGGAGGTCTCTGTTCCTCTCTCAATTACTTATACAAAGAATCAGGACCAGTATGTCACGAGTATGAAATATTAAAACCTTACTTGAAATTCAATCTGTAATCGAATAGTTAGTACCCAATATTTTTAGGATTCATATTATCCCAACATAGACGGCAATACACAAGTGATCCTCTTGAGCCCCATACCCATTTATGGCATCATTACCAAGAATACATTAACACACTACACAACATGGTTGTATTTTTGTCTGCATAAAACCAAAATTAGTGCCTCACACATGTCTGTCTCTATATGTTATGTCTTATACAGAGAAGAGAGGGGACCAAATGAGGTTGGTGGTGGTGGGGTGGTAGTTCACCCTTTTTTGATCTCTATGTGTGTCATGTAATGGTCCTCACATATACAAGAAGAATACAGATCAGCATAAAGTAATGCCAAAATAATACCAGCATGGAGTTGGGCTGGTGTTAGGCCAATGGTCAAAGTTGGTCCAATTTAACCCTAAAATCAAATTTGACAATTACAAAATAAAAGTTCAATCATAATTTCTCAATTTTCTACTTTTTTTTTTTTTGTAATATAAACTGTACAATCTGACATAATTTTTTTTTTTTAAAATCTATTAATAAATTATACTAAACAAACCTATAAATGTGCAGAAAAAAACACAGACATAGAACTATGCTACAAAAAATGATACAAAACAAAGGTGGGACTGACAATAAAAGTGGCACGAAATGCTCATATAAGTGGTACAACTTTGTGCTAATTTTTAACTTTTTTTTTCAAATTCAAATTATTTTAAGAATTTAAATGTAAAATCGTAGCTTGACCAACAAGTTCTTTAATAAGTTATTTTGAACTAGACCTAACTGATTTATTTATTTTTTTTTTATTTTTTTTAAGGGAAGAGGGTGACATTTATAGCCTTAGTCTCCCATCTGTTTCTTCTCCCACGATTTTTTTTTTTCTTTTTTGTTCATCATCATACTAGCAATTGTCGCTTCTCCCGTCTCCTCATCGACTTGCCACTGAGGAAGCTTTCAAATATACACTCATATCTAATTCATGACCGAGAACCGATGCTGCTAAACGTGTTTTCGTGCATTAGGTGACCACCTCAAATCCACAATATGTTATTTTGTAATATAGAAACGAGGATTAAGGTACCATAGCTATAGATTGCAGCGATGGATAGATCGGGAATGTGATTGATATTGCTTGTTTGATGGTGATTGCTTTGATTTTTTTAATTTTTTTGTTGCAATAATACTTCTATGTAGACGTTTCCTCCTTTTGTGGAGGTTTGTTCTTCTTGAAGATTTGTTTTTCTCCCTATATAGAGAGTTGTATCGTCTTTGCATGAAGGTTCTCTTTATCTCTTTTAGATCTATTTTGTATTCCAATATATTTTATTGGACAACTTATTATCAAATGTACAATGGATTAAGTATTGTGTCTTTCCTTAAAAAAAAAATTGTAAAATCATACTTTTATGACTTCATAAAATAACATGATTTCAAATATATATTTATTTGTGTTCGTATTTGAGAAATACATATTTAAAAGACAAAAGAAATTAAAAGAAGGGTTTCGCTAACCATCGCCTTAAGGTCTTATTTGTTTTTAGAGGTAGAATTAAGAGGATTGATAGTGAAAGGATTAATAGTGAGATGATTATTAGTGAGGGGATTGATAGGGAGGAGATTAGTAAAATTGTGTTTGTTTTGATGATAGTTGTTAGTGTGGGGATTGTTAAATTATTTTTATATAAAATAAATATAAAATAATAAAACAAATAAAATTATGATTTTTACTTTAAAAAAAATATAAAATCATTAAACGTTAATGTTAAAAAAAAAAAAGCCCAACATTCAAAAAAATAAAAAATAAAAAATTGCAGTTGACTGGTTGACTGGTCGAACGTTCGGTTCGATGGCCCGGCAGACATCCGGCAACTCACTAAGCCGACGGACTATTTTTGTAATTCCACCTCTTCGTTAAGGCTATCAATCCGCTCGCCCAAGACCCATCTTAGTCCGAACGAACTACCGATCCGAAGGCCACAAACATGAGTTACATGCACTGTTCATTCATCACAGTCCACTCTAGACTATGATGGCGGAAAACAAAAGGGTATAAGAGCATCTCCAACAGTTAACCAAAATTTTCATCAAATTTGAGTAAAAAAACTCAAGTTCCTCGATTTGATATCAGTCACTCCAACGGTTTTCATCAAAAGAAAGGGGACGATCGGCAAGGAAATTGAAATTTTTTCCCCCCATTTCACACCATTAATCCTCGACTCCACAAATTTCTTGTAAAACCCATCAAGATCTTCATTTTCTGGCATTGAAATTCCATTCAGTGTTATTCACATTCAGTGTTGTTGATGATATATACAAAAATAGCAGAAATTAGAAGGCATTTTTAGTTGTACTAGAAGAAGAGGGAATGAAGAATTGTCTTGGTATCTCTCTCTCTCTCTCTTTCAAATTTGTGTTATTTGTGTATGAAAAAATGAAATGATTATGGATTTGATGTGACATTTTGTCTTATTGATTATTTTAACTTATTTTGTCTTTTAGTACTATTTTAGCCACAAAAAAAAAAAACTAAAAACTAAAAAGCCTTCTTCCCAAACAAAAGGGCAAAGAATGACTTCGCCCCTGGCCAAATAAATAAGGCAGAGCGCATTCTATTAACAGTTATTATAGTTTGAGACTTGTGTTATATGAATTTTTAATTTTTTAACTGTGACATATTTGATTTTAAATTTAAATCTTGTTTCAAATAAGAACAATTGAAGATATAATTACTTAATTTTAAGGGAAAAATTGTTAATTTTATAAAATATAAACTAATTTGACAAAAATAAATATCAAAAAATATATTTAAATTTTTAAAAATTATTTCTATCCGCTAAAGATAAAATTATGTAAAATTAATAAATCTTTTAGGCATTTATTTATTTATTTATTTTACTAAATTGATTTTTATTATATATTTGGATGATGATCATATAATAAATGGTTGTTAGTATTTTAATGTGTTGGAAATGGTTATAAAATTCTGGATAAAACCAGAATTTTTTCCTAAGTTCGGTCTATTTTTTAGGTGGGCCCCGAGTGTCGATTTACTCGGGTCAAAGTGGTAACGCGTTCTATGCCGCGTTGTGATTCATGTGGTATATTTGGTTGCTCAAAACCATTACCGAGTGAATGGGAAATTGAAGCCAAAGTGTACTCCATGGAAATGGAGTTTTGGTGGAAATTCCTTAAGGTTGTAAATTTGCTTGTCCCACATTGATTTGGTGAGAAGTTTTGAAAGGGTTTATAAGGCTTAGGGTGAGATACTTGGGGTGTGCCCCAAGGGGTACCCAAGTGTTTTAGAGGGAGAGGTTATGGGCTAGACCCATTAGACCCAAAAATCACCACACGCGCGCGCGCCGCCGCCGCCGTCCGGGCGGGCGCGGGTGCGTGGTGCGTGGTGTGTGTTGGGCTTCTAATCATTTCATCCTGGGAGATAGACGTCCGAATTCTGAAAGCACCGTGGAGAGGACGAATCTTGTGACACAAGGAGCAGCATTTGAGGGATGCTGGAAGGTTCCGGAAGGCTTGAGAACGTGCTAGAGCATGCTGGAAGACTCTAGAACGTGGTGGAAGGGTCCCGAGTGGCCTAGAAGATTCTGGAACGTGGAAGAACCTTGAAGTGTCCAGCAGAGTCTGGATGGGTCTGGAACATCCTAGATTATGCTAGGAGAAGCCTACCATGTACTACACTAGTGTAGAGAATTCTAGAATGTAGTAGATAGGGTAGATGTCCTAGATAGTTCTATGGAATGTTCTAGATGAGTGCTTGTAGCCCTTGGATCAAAATGATCTGGGCCGTCCAATGGAGAGGAGGATGGCTATAAAAGGGTGAGGGGTCTCATTTGTAAGGCATCGAAGGCCAGGAGATCCAAGAGAGCTCTTAGAGTGAGGCACTGGTGAGTGTGAGTGTGAGAGCCTTGTAAGCTTTGTACACGACTATACTTGTAAAGATATCTTGTATAGTGAAGGCATTCTTCCACCTAAATCTTGTGTGTCTTAGTGTGGTTGAGTGGGTAAGGCTGACTTAGGTGCAACCAAGAGGGTTGGAGACATCTAAGGCCGCACGGTAGGCTTGCGAAGTCTAAGTCCGTGACCGTGGAGAGGACGAATCTGTCTTAAGGACACAGTGTTAAACACTGGACTTGATCAGAAATTAAATCAAGTAATTTATTTTCAGTGTTGTTTTTATTTATTTAAATCAGATTTTAATTTTGTTTTTGTAACAAAATAAAATCTGTTTTTATTTATTTATTTTTATTTCGAGTTTGATTTTTGTAATCAAACAAATTCTCTCCTTTTCTTTATTTCTTTAAATTCTATTTGTTGTTGTGTACACAATAGAATTAAATCTTTTAAATACAGTGAAGATTGTCCAACATAATGTGTAATAGATATATTTACTATATGAAATGTTCTTAATTTTGGATTTTTTGATTTAGTAGATTGGTTTAATAATGATATCAAAGTTGTCGTCATACTTGACTTTTGAAAAAATAGAAACTAATTTAATGAAAATAAAAACAACCATTCATATTACATGATCATCGTCCAAACACATAATACAAATTAATTTGGTAAAAAAATGTCTAAAAAATTTATCAATTTTACATAATTTTATCTTTAATGGGTAAAAATAATTTTTAAAAATTTAAAAATATTTTTTTGACATTTATTTTTGTCAAATTAGTTTATATTTTATCAAATTGACAATTTTGCCCTTAAAATTAAGTAATGATATCTTTAATTGTCCTTATTTAGAATAACATTTAAAATTCATAGTCAAATGTGCCATAATTAAAAATTCAAAAATTAAAGTCACATAAATTTTAAATTATATAGACGGTTAATCTAATTAGTCGAAGAAAATATTAATAAGGATTTTGTTAATCACGTGCATGAATTACTTCACATTAAATGAAGGGAATCAGTGCATAGTTGAACACGAAGCCTGGCTTATAAATTAATTTATCGGGAAAAAAATTAATTGTTGAAATTTGTTTTGCTCATGAATTTTATATTTTGGGTTTGTTTGGGGTATGGATTAATTTTGAGATTTTTATTGATAAATCCATTCTAGAGTTGTTATAACCCATTAGGTCCACAAAAGAATATGATAACCTGATTAGTCCCATAAACTTTTCTTTTTATTCCATAAGGTCCATTTTCCTAATTTAACATATTTTACTGGACTATTTTGCCCCCATATATATATATGTATGTGTACAGTGTTATACGCATTTACATATTATGTGCCTGTTTACGTGGCTGTTTCCTCGGTGATTCAGTTTGGCAGTTTCCATTTTACGTTTCTCTTCATCAATCCAATTCCAAGAGATACGTTTATGTTTTGCATACTCGTTCGAAGGATTGGTGGTGCTAGGGTTTCATTGTTGGTGTTCTAGTCTGGTTCTGGTTCTGTGGTTTGCGACTGAAGATGACGAAGAGGTAGCTGTTCGGCTGTCACATTTTCCGAGCTTTAAGTAGTTCGAATCAGTTGTGTTCGACTTTCTGGAGGATTGTAGGATTGCATGGTTGAGGTTAGTATCAATTTGATTGTGAATAAATGTTCAGTTCATTTGTATGATGAAGCAGATGCTCTGTTTTTGGATTGATGTGAATTGGATGCGCTGGCTTTTCAATTATATGCTTCTTACGTCGTCCTGTGGAGGGGAGTACATTCATATTATGTGAAGAACAGTGTTAGTTCTCATTTTAGTTAGTTGTATGCGTCATGAGGATCTGTGTATATGATTTGATTATCAGTATATATGGCAATGTGAATGTTGACATTTTGCTAATGTGGATTATGTGAAGAATGTGGATGTTCTCATTTTAAATTGATGTTTACTTAATGAGGCTCTGTGTGTGTGATATAATTCAGAGTGTATGTTTCAATGTAAATGTTCAGATTTTGTTAATATTATGTGAAGTTTGTTGGTGTTCTCATTTTTACTTTGATGTTTGCAATTTTAGCATCTTGTTAATATAAATGTGAATGTTCACATCTTTGTATTTGTGAATTATGGATTTAGCACCTGAACTGTACACGTAGTAATTTTTGATTATTTGCACAATGTGATTTTTGATGTCGATTTTGATTAAATGTGTAGTTCTCATTTTACTTGGACGCATGCGTAATGAGGATCTCTGTAGATGATTTGATTATCAGTATATAGGTCAATGTGGATGTTAACAATTTGTTAATGTGGATTATGTGAAGAATGTGGATGTTCTCATTTGAAATTGATGTTTGCTGAATGAGGCTCTGTGTGTGTCATATAATTTAGAGTGTCTGTTTCAATGTAAATGTTCACATCGCGCGAATATGATGTGAAGATTGTTGATTTTGTCATTTTACTTTGATGTTTCCTTAATGTTGACATGTTGTTAACAACAATGTGAATGTTCACATCTTCGTATTCTGAAGCATGGATTTAGCACTTCGGCTGTACGCGTTCTCATCCATTTTCTGCACAAAGTGAATTTTCATATTGATTTATATTAATGTTCATTGTTGTCGTTTTTGTGTTTTTATAGGAGATGGATACCTTTATGCTGTTGGTGTGTACATATGGTTGCAGTACAACTGTAATAAATGTTGCCCGCGCAATGTGTTATTCTCGTTTGGTGGAGTGTTTGTGTGAGAAATGGGATGAGTTGTCTGCTGGTTCTATTTCACTGTTCTGTAAACTACCTGGGATTAGGAAGTGTGATTTGGACAATGAGGAAGAATTTCAGAACATGTTACTGCTTGCTAAATCAATGGGGGTACAACATGTAGAAGTTGTGGTTGAGTTGAAAAGTGGTATTGTTCAGTCGACTAGTTTGGGATTGGTGCGAGTGGGGGTTGAGGAAGAAATTGATGCATTACGAAGATTTTGCCACCATAACGAGAAGGTGTTGTTGTCAGCCTCTTGGGCAAATGGTATTACGCATGTGGGACAACGGTTTGTTGGAGGTGCACAAGAATTTCGTGACGTTTTATGTAAGTACGCCATCCAATGTGGGTTTCAGTTTACATATGTGAAGAACGAGACAACAAGAGTTACTGCTGTGTGTGCGATGCGGGAGGAGAGGGGCTGCTTGTGGGCTATACATTGTAGAGCACAACGAGCAAATGATTTTTTCTACATCAAGAGTTTTAGTGATGTGCATACGTGTGGTACGGATGTCCGAACATCGAAGAATCCACGAGTTAGTTCGGATTTGGTGTCGAGTACCATATCTGAAATTGTGAGGGACAAGCCGTTGACTCGGCCGTGTGATGTTGTTACTATTTTGAAGAGGGATTATGGGCTAGATGTGAGTTACCACGTCGTATGGTTGGCTGTGGAGAAAGCAAAGGCTAGTATTCATGGAGATCACTCATTATCGTTTGACCAGCTGCGGTGGTATTCGGATGCGGTGATGCGGTACAATCCGGGGAGTTATGTCAATATTGACTATGATGCGAGTAGTCAACAGTTTCGTCGTTTCTTTGTGTCATTCGCTGCGTGTATTTCTGGGTTCAATTCTTGTCGGCCTTTATTATTCTTGGATGGAACATTCCTCAAAGGAAAGTACAAAGGTCAGCTACTGGCGGCAACGGCAAAAGACGGAAACAATGGTTAGTAATTTTTTTACCTCTATATTCATGTCAATATTCACATTGACATGCATAGTATGGACAAATGAGTGATGGAGAAATTATAAGTACTGTGAACATTGACATTAGTATGCGCTGATGTGAATGTTCACATCTGTGTCTGCTGATGCCTGTAATGTGAACATTCACATTATTTTACATTGATCCATTCACAGTATTGTACATCTGTGCCTGCTAATGATAGTTATGTGAACATTCACATTCACATCAGTGTATACTACTGTCAGTTGATCTGTTAATGAGCATTACTGTGATTGGTCATATTATCAGTTGCTGAACAATCAAAAATGAATTATTGATGGGCGTTAATGTGAATGAACATTATCAATTGCTGAATTATTGATGGGTGTTGTGTTGTAGGTCTGTTTCCTGTTGCATTTGCGGTTGTTGATTCGGAGACCACGGCGAATTGGTCGTGGTTCTTGCATGAACTTGGGAAGGTTGTTGATGGTAACCGGCAGATTACTTTTATTTCGGATCGTAATCTTGGCCTGTTAGAAGCTATGCCGAAGGTGTTCCCATCGACTCATCACGGTTATTGCTTACAACACTTGAAGAGCAATTTAAGAGACCGGATGAAAGGAATTGATAATGGCTTCAGGGATCACCTAGTCAGTAGTTTGGGTGATTGTGCTTATGAGCCAACTGTGGTAGGGTTCCATGAAAAGCTTGCAAAATTAAAAGAGGAGGGTAAACAACGAGCACATGATTTCTTCAAGGACTTGGCACCTGAGCACTGGGCAAATTCATACTTCAGGTAATAACAGTTTCATAAAGTGTTCCATTGGGCAAGCCAAAATGGTAGCGATGTGAATTATCAGTTACGATTTGTAAAATCTTCCAATTGTGTTTCACGTTCAATGTCAGTGATGTGAATGTTCACATCTGATAGCAATGACTCATTTGAATGATGTGAATGTTCAAACAAGTTGTCATATTTTGCTGTTGTTAACATTCACATCATTCTGTCATTTAAGTTGATGTTAGTGTTCACATCTGTGCATCGTGTAAGTTGATGTTAATGTCCACTGCGAATGGTGTTAATGTTCACATCAGTCAACGTGAGTGTTCAAACCTGTTAACTTTCGGGGTGTAAAATGTTTGTGATATTGTGCAGGGGCATGCGTTATGGGGAGATGACTTCCAATGCGGCGGAGTCATTTAATAACTGGATTAAAGAAGCGCGTAATCTTCCTATCACTCAAATGGTGGACACAATTCGTACTCAGTTGATGCGGCAAATGTCTGCACGGCGTGACCAAGCAAACAAATGGAATGAGCTTATTTGTCCTACATTTGAAGCAAGGCTTATGGATTCGTTCAATCACAGCAGGTCTTGGCAAGTTAGCAAAGCCAATGAGAATGTGTTTGAAGTTCATTCGATACCATCTGTCACTGTTGATGTTGCGAGGCGTACATGTTCGTGCTTCAAATGGCAAATTAACGGATTCCCATGTGACCATGCTGTTGTTGCCATTCAGAAGAGCCGCTACAATCTCAATGATTGTGTGGAACATTACTTTCATGTACAGACATATCGTGGAGCGTATTCGGGTGCCATATTCCCTATACCATCGGTGGAGAAGCCGTCTTTTGATCCCATGGACTTCACTATATACCCGCCAACTGTGAAAAGACCACCCGGAAGGCCGAAAAAGAATAGGATCCCATCAAGGGGTGAGAAACTTAAGCAAATAAGGTGCGGGAGATGTGATAAGCTGGGGAGCCATAATCGGAAGTCATGCAAGGAGCCGATATAGGATGTACATTTTTCATTTTAACGTTGTGTTTTACATTGGATTCTTATATTCATTTGTGCCTTTTCATTTTCTTTTTCTGTACGAAACTGATTTTTTGTTAAAGTTGTAATGATAAATACATGATGTGGACATTCACACTTACGTAAACGAATCATATTATGTGAAAACTTGCACATGGGTTGGACGTTTTTACCTTATTGTTGTCAATGTTGACATGAATACAAGATGTGATGTGAACTTTCACATTCATGAAGATTGACATGGTGTGAACATGTACAACTGTTATGAATGTAAAGAAATGTGAATATTCACACCTGTTCATGTTACCCGTAATGATGTCATGCAAACAATGTGTACATTCCTGCACAAGGTATGTGTGTTATATTGAAAACTAGTTCCACACTCACGTACGATATTCATAATGCCGTGTTGTGATGAGCATTCACTTATGATATTCAAATGCATATGCACTAATGTTTACATTCACTTACGATATTCATATGCACTAACGTTTACAGCTATGACTGTTCACAGTTTCAACACTGATGTGAATGTTCATAATCACTTATGATATTCATAAGTGATTATGAAATAGATTTTAGTTTTTTGACTTTTATAAAAGAAAAAATCTCATTTGAAATAGATAAGAGATGACATTTATTGAAATTGTATTTTAGTTTGAGATTAAAAAATCTCATTTGAAATAGATTTTTTAATTTTTTGACTTTTATAAAAGAAAAAATGAAATGATTATAGATAAGAGATAACATTTTGTCATATTTAACTAAAATACAATTTTTTGTGGCTACTTTAACCAAAACACTCTTCCCAAATAGGGCCATTATTAATTTAATTTTTATCATACAAGTAAATTGTTGACAAATTATGAGTTGATAAGTCTTGGTTGATAGTATTTTTCTTTATTATTACTATACCCTTCAACATTTGAACAAATTTCAATAAATAAAAAAGGGCATATAAGATATTCATTAACATTTTAAGCCTTCGTTTAGCATAAACTATAATGGGATTTTTTTGGCTAAAATAGCCATAAAATGACAAAATAGACTTTTTAGCTCAATAAAATAAAATATCGCATCTAAATCATAATAATTTCATTTTTTTTCTCTCACAAAAATAAAAAAAGTCAAAAAGCCTATCCCAAATGAGACTTTTTAGCCCTAGGCTAAAATAGTCAAAAAATCAAAAAGTTAATCCACATTCCAAATGAACCCTAACAAATAGATTTGGCTTTCTTAAATAGTCATTTTAATTTAAGAGAGCGTTTAGGCTTGAGAAGTCCATTTTTTTACCGATTTTGGTGATCCGAACTTTTATATTTTAGAACTCATTGAATAGAATATTTATACAAAAAATTAAGATGATTGGATATCAATAACTATATCTTTGAATCATATTTATTTTTAAAAAATGAACAATAAATATTATTTCAAGAATAGTCATTCATTTTTTGTAATATAAATTTGATTCAAACATATAGTTATTGTTGTTCGATCATATTAATTTTTTACATGAATAATTTACTTTACAAGCCTTAAAAAGTAGACAGTTCGGATCACCGAAATCAATCCCAAAATAGACCTACCAAATAAGGGTAGAATTAGGAATTTTGTCTTGGAGAGGCCAAAGTATATGCATAAACAAATATGGAATTGATTTTGGTACATTACTTATTGAACATAATTTCTTATATAAACGTTGTAAAATAAGTATTTTACAAGAAAATTTAAAAAATGTAAAAAATAATTTTTTCAGTTTTGAACTATTAGATCTCAATATATAATCGGTTAAACTATTGTTTTATACTATTTTATCGATTGATATAATCTAGTAAATGAAAAGTGAAAAATGATTAAGACCCCCAAAACATGACCCTTAAATTTACACTAAATATTGTTAAATGTTACATGTTAATTGATTTGTTTAGAAATCAATCAATTAAAACCTATACCTTGCCAGCTCATTACGATTATGGTGAAGTTTTAAGTTCATTAGCATTACTCATAAAAAAAATATACATACCATTTGATTTTTAACATTTAAAAAATAAATGGCATATACTACTTGTATTAATAAAATCAAACGGATAAAATTGATGTTATTATTTAAAATGTGAAATAATTAGAGATCATTTCATTAGACATTATATGATATTAATAAAAATTATTTAAATAATTCTTATAAAATGAAAAAATCATTCTATTATACATTTTACAAATACTCATAAATAGAAAATTAATAATAAATTACCAAAAATCAGAGGGGGCCGGGGCCGCTCCCAGCCACTACAAGTTCCACCATTGACCAATTCCAAATGCTCTCACAAATCAAAATGACCAATATAAAAGAAGCTCCACCCACTCTTAACAAATATACACGGACATTACGGGGGTGTTTGGAAAAAAAAAATAGTCCAATTTAAGTTAAAATTTACAAAAAGACAAACTAAAATAACTAATAAGACAAAATATCACATCAAACCCATAATCATTTCACTTTTTCTCTCACAAACATCACATCCAATCACAAAAAAATCCAATCATCTTCCCAAACACAAAAATTTTAGCCTACTAAAATAGCCAAAAACTAAAATAGCCTACTAAAATAGCCACTTCCCAAGCTTACAAGAGATTAGATTTTTTTACCAGAGAAGGGGGGAAGGAATGAGCTGTCCCTTCCCTAAAAAGAAAAATCTTAATAATTGTTTGACGAGTAGTTATTAATTTTAATATATATGTAAAATATAGAAATAAAAAAATATACAAATATATATTTAAGAATATGTATTTCCGTTATCTAAAAGTTAAAATTGTGAATTAAGAATTACCTAAGAGTGAACATTTTCATTATTTATGATCAATTATTACTACGACTGGAGAGATTGGAGCAGATGTAATCTATAGAATTAAAACGGGATGACTCAAGCGGAAGAGTGCATTTAGGATACTGTGCGATAAACGAATACCCACTAGACTAAAAGAAAAATCCTATAGAACGACTATTAGACCAACAATGTTGACAGAATGTTGGGTAACTAAGAAATAATATGTAGATAAAATGAGTGTTACTAAGATAAGGATGTTACGGTAGATGTGTGGCAAGATTAGAAAAGATAGAGTTATAAATGAGTCTATTCGTGAATGGGTAGGAGTAGTACCAATAGAAGATAAACTGAGAGAGAATAAATTGAGATAGTTTGGTCATATATAACGGAGATCAGCAGAGGCAGTAGTAAAGAGATGTAATACAATGACGGTAGATGGAAGTATTAGAGGAAAATAAAGACCTAGATTGGCCTGGGCTAATGTAATAAATAGATATATGAATCCCCTTATTTTAACTAACCAAATGACCTCTGATAGAGTCGAATGGAAAAGAATGACTCATATAATCGATCTTATTTTATAGGACTTAAGGCTAAATTTTATTTGATTTGATTTGTTTTATATATTTAAAAATATAAGAAAAATAATTAAAATTTTAATTATTTAAAAATTAATTCCCTCATACAACTCCATCATAAGATATCATTATGGGAAAATTTAGCCAAAATTCCTCCATTGAACCCTTTATTTGGTGAAAAAGACAGCGCAATTTATTTTATTTCATAAACCCCCTAGGAAAAAATACATAATTGAGCAAGGATAAAATAAATTTTTTTTTTTTTGAACAATATTGTTACGGTAACATGTTACTATGTTACTATGAAACAAAATAATATGTTACTGTCAAATAAAATAAAATGTTACTGTTATTGTTTATATCAATTTCGACAATAATAATTTTTTTTTATTAAGAATTTTATAGTCAATATAAATCTTATTTGATAGATCTTGATAACAGAATTCTAAAAATATTAATTTTATTAAAAATTGATATTTACATCAAAAGTTGTATTATTTTAAAGTTTAATATTTTAATAGTAATAGTATCTATTAGACTTTTCAACAAAAACTTTTATACTTATCTTTAATGTATTAAAATTTTATTATGGGGGGCTTTGACTAAATCTCCCATCATTCTATATGCACCCTTTAAAATTTTCTTCTCAATTAAACACCATCATCGTGACGGATGGGTGTAAATAGAATTTTTTTGAATATAATTAAAAAAATCATTATGTTTTTTTGAACCGAAAAAAATCATTATGTTTGATACGTAGGAATAAAATAAAGTAAGATATAAGATTAAATGGAATGACAATTCTACTTTTCAAATTCAGTTTTCCCTATTTAAAATATGGAGTGGTACGAATTTTTTAAGAGTTATGCTAGGGATCCCAAACAAATTACCAAATAAATTACCAAACCTCTCACATGGGTGTGGGACCCACACAAATCACATGTGTGTAGGTCCCACACCCATGTGAGAGGTTTGATAATTTATTTGGTAATTTGTTTGGGGTCTATAGCATTTTCCATTTTTTAATAGATGATAGTGTTTGTAGTTATGATCAATGTCGGCTTTGGGCACAAGTGACTGCTTTGGTCCCGAAAATTGGTTAAAAAACTCTCACAATTTTGTTTTTTTTTTAAAATATCAAAAAAGTCTTATTTTTTTCTTAAAAAAACAAAAAATTTATTGATATGATGAATTATTTATGAGAGGGTAATTTTTGGGAAAAATTGGGCCGAGCTGCGAGTTGGGCTTTGAGGCCCAAAACGCGAAGGACTAAGTAAAAAGGCCGTAAAGGATACTCCGGCCCAGGAGAGCAAGGTTACTCTGGCCTTGGGGAGACAAAGTTACCCCGGCCCAAGGAGGTGAAATTACTTCGGCTCACAAATGATAAAGTTACTTCGGTTAGAGGATTGTAAATGTACTTCGGTCTGGGAGCAACTTGAAGTTAGACCGACCTTGAAGTTATATCGACCTTAGAGGTATACCGGTTTGGGAGTTATACCGGTCGAGAGTCGTTGGTTCGGTCCAAACACACCATAGGTTGAACAGATGAGAAATCGATATAAGGGAGAGTAAAGGGAAGGGCTGAACTAAGGATAGTTCGGCCTACTTTACTTCGGTCAAATGGTAGTTCGGCCATGGAGAAAACCATCCCACTTGGTTTAAGCAGTGGGGGGTGTAAAAGGATAAGCATTATCCTTTGGAGTATGAATCCTAGGAGGACTCTGCATGGAGAAATACAAGTCCTACCAGGATTGTGCCACGGGAAACTTATAAAAGCCCATAAACATCACCTTGGAGGAGGTAATTGAACACAATTCTTTCTGAGAACATAGAGCTTTGTCTATTTGTCAAGTTTTCTGACTTAGGCATCGGAGGGGTTTCCGGCACACACCCCCCGGTTAGCTCACGTTTGTGTTTTCAGGTGATAAAGCGACGTCGTACGGAGGAGCGTGGACTTGGTCAACAGGATTATACGAGGAGAATTATTTCCTCCCCGTACAATTGGCGCCGTCTGTGGGAAGAACAGACAAGAACAAAAACCTCTTGACTAAGCTTCTCCTTTCTCTCAAATCAATGGCACACATTGAAGAACTACCGCAGTCCGCCGTCGACGGACTAACTCCAGACGGGGGCGCAAGGCGTGAAGGATTACCCTCTGTCCCTCCTATGGCAGATCTGGAGCCCCAACAACATAACTCCAGGAGGAGTGGCAGGGGAAGGCGGAATAGCAGCCCTCATCACTCTCAAAGTCCTGACAGGCAAAGGAGGAGGATTGATCCTCAAGCCCTGGAAGATCGCGTAAAGGAACAAGATGAACTGATTCGGAAGATGGCGGCGGACATGGAAGCATTAAAACGCCAGATGAAGACTAAAGATGTGGTGACAGGAGAGGGGCGCAAGCACAAGACGCCCCCTCGCCACTCAGAGAATCATAGTAGGAATACTACACCCTCCCAAGGAAGGAGCAGAAGCCTCAGGACAGGCGACACTCATTCCTTATCTTCCAGAACTCATCACTCCAGGTCTGAGAGGACGAGATCCGGAAGATCATACACTGAAGGAAGCACGTATTGGCCTTCACATTCACACCAAACCAGATCAAGACAAACAGAGCTGCCCAGGTCATCCGACTTACGAACCGTGCTCGAAGAAAAAGCACGATGCAAGGAGGATGCCAGGGCAAGGGATCCACACCGAGTTTCGGCCTTACAACGGTTGGCTCCTCGGACGCATGGAAGCGTCGAGGTTAGAATGCCAATACCGCGACCGGCCTACGAACCAACGGACAAGGCATTGGCAAGACTACAGACTTCACCGTTTGTCCCAGCGATCGAAAACGCGCCCCTGCCATCAGGCTTCCTTCAGCCGAAATTCAATACATATGAAGGGAAGACGGACCCGTATTCACACCTGAGCCACTTTCGCCAAGTCATGGCTGTGTACAGGCGAAACGAGGCCTTAATGTGCATACTCTTCCCGTCAAGTCTTGGCGACCTAGGCTTGACTTGGTTCGAAAAGCTCCCAGAGGGCAGCATAGCCTCCTGGGCCCAATTGGCAGAAGCGTTCATAACGAGGTTTTGGACAAATACTAAAACACCGGTGGAGATAGACCAGTTACTCTCCATCGACATGGGTGAAAAAGAGACCCTCAGATCTTACAACAGTCGCTACTGGGAGACATTCAATCAGATTGGAGACTGCCCCACCAATCTAGCCATTGCGCAATATAAAAGAGGCCTACCAGTAGGAAACAGACTAAGGGATTCGATTACCATGACGCCACCCCTCACCATGGAGGCCCTGATGGAAAGAGTGCATCAGCACATCAGGGTAGAAGAGGATGGCGCACGTGCAAAAGCAAAATCTAATACAACCGTAGTACCAGAAAAGAAGACCTCAGCAAAGGTCAATACAGTAGATCGGCAGAATAAAAACGGGCGTGGCAGACGAGATAACGGAGAAGACCCAGACAAAAGATGGTTGAGAATCCGCACTGCCATAACAACGGTGTTCAAAAAACCAATATACCGGATTCTGAGCGAAATAAAAGACGAGTCTTTTGTCAAGTGGCCAGCCAAGCTAGGGGAAGGTCAGAAAAATTACGATGACAGATCACGGTGCACCTTCCACAAAGAAAAGGGGCACCGAACTGAGAATTGCACACTACTGAGACAGCACTTGGAAGAATTGGTGGCAGCAGGCCACTTGGACGAATACATTGAAGGAGGGACGCAACCAGCCCCCCAAGATCATAATAATCATCCCAACAGAATGCCAGTTGACGCCCCACCACAAGGCATCATCAATGTAATACATGGAGTCTTTGAACCTGAGCGTGTATGCGAGCTCAGGGGATCGATAAAGAAGGCTGAGCACTTTAGGGAAGTGTTAAGTGCCCAACCTGCCGCCAAGAAGGGGAAGACAGAGGCAACAAATGTCATGTCCTTTTCAGATAAGGACTTGGATCGAATATACTGTCCTCACAATGATGCACTGGTCGTCACTCTCCGAGTCAAGGATTTTGACGTCAAGCGGATTCTGATTGACCAGGGTAGTTCATGTGAGATCATGTACTACGACACATTCAAACAACTGAAGCTGCAAGACAAAGACTTGGCACCTGCAGTTTCTCCCCTGATTGGATTCAACTCCATGCCAGAGTGGCCTGTCGGCAAAATAATCCTTCCAGTCAGAGCAGGGAGTGTAACAAAACAAGTGGAGTTCGGGGTATTGAAGGTCCCCTCCACATACAACATCATCTTGGGCAGAACATGGCTGCATGCCATGCGTTCGGTAGCGTCATCTTACCATCAGGTAATGCGGTTCCCCAACGACACCGGCATAATTGAAGAAGTCTATGGCGATCAGATCATGTCAAAACAATGCTTCGCCATAGCGAATGGAAGCCGAGCTGCCAAAGGATACGTTCATTCGGTGGAAGAACCAGAAAGTAATGAATTATTCGCGGACGTCGGCAAAGAGGCTGATCAGAAAGCGGTAGAGGACTTGGTGGAGGTAAAAATAGATGAGAAGAACCTGGATAAGTTCTTCTTGCTTGGCTCATCGTTGTCCAACACTGAAAGATTAGAGGTCTTGGAATTCTTGACCTCTAATATCGAAGTGTTTGCCTGGACGCCCTACGACATGCCAGGTATTGACCCAAACTTCATCAGTCACCAACTCAATGTCCACCCATCCGCCAGACCAATCATCCAACGCACACGCAGATCGGCACTCCACCACGCCGAAATAGTGGCAGAAGAGGTAGGCAACCTGCTGGAGGCAGGAGCAATAAGAGAAGTGCACTACCCAAGATGGATCTCCAACACAGTTGTAGTGCCAAAAAAGAATGGTAAATGGCGTGTCTGCGTCGACTACAAAACAGTCAACAAGGCGTGCCCGAAAGATAGCTTTCCTCTACCAAGGATAGATCAACTGGTGGACCTAACGGCAGGGCATAACCGACTTAGCTTTCTGGATGCATACAGAGGCTACCACCAGATCGCCATGCACGAACCAGACCAGGAGGTCACATCCTTCACAACACCAAGGGGGTTATATTGCTACAAGGTCATGCCCTTTGGCCTAAAGAACGCAGGGGCGACATTCCAAAGGATGGTCACCAAGATGTTTGAACCATTGTTAGGCAGAACAATGGAGGCTTACATCGACGACATGGTGGTCAAAAGCAAGGATGAGAATGACCATCTTAAAGATCTAGGCGAGATGTTCCAGATCCTGAAGAAACACAAGCTGCGCCTCAATGCGTCCAAATGTGCATTCGGTGTTGGATCTGGCAAATTCTTGGGCTTCCTGGTGACCAACCGAGGTATAGAAGCAGACCCCACTCAGATCAAAGCAATCCAGGAATTGGAGAGACCAAACTCAGTCAAAGAAGTACAGCATCTCACTGGTATGGCGGCTGCACTCAACCGGTTCATAAGCAGGTCGTCAAACAGACTACGACCATTCTTCCAAGCTTTAAAAGCCAAGTTTGAGTGGGATGAAGAATGCGACCGAGCTCTGGAAAGCTTGAAGGAGTACATGTCTTCCCCACCACTACTTGTTACACCAGTACCTGGTGAAGAACTCTTTTTGTACCTGGCAGTCTCTCAGCACGCAGTCAGCGCAGTGTTGGTTCGTGCAGAAGGAATACAACACCTGCCCATCTTTTATGTCAGCAAGACATTGTTGGGAGCCGAAACAAGGTACTTGCCCTTGGAGAAACTAGCATTAGCATTAATGATGGCATCCAGAAAATTGGCGCACTACTTTCACGCCCACACCATAGTCGTTCTCACAGCCTTTCCACTAAAAGCTCTGTTCGAAAGGGCAAACTTTAGTGGGCGAATTTTGAAGTGGGCAGTAGAGTTGGGACAATTCGACATCAAATTCCAACCCAAAACCGCAATAAAAGCCCAATCTTTGGCAGACTTCGTCGCAGAGTTTACTCCTGGAAGTCATCATATCTGCCCAGTCGACCTAACTGACACAACCGAACTAGGACGGAAGTTGACGCCGGAATAGCGCAACCCCTAGTAGAAGGTAGTCAATCAAGCACCAAGGCAGACCATACTAAGGACAACAAGGAAGAGACAAACAAAGGCTCACCAACAGTTCAAACAGAGGACAAAGGACAGACAGCTAACATGGACCTTGAAGAAAACACCATTCTTAACCTCACGACATCGTCTGATCCTTCCACTTGCTAGAAACTATTCGTTGGAGAGATGTGGAAGCTCTTTGTGGATGGAGCATCCAACCGACATGGTGCAGGGCTTGGCATAGTCCTCATCTCTCCAGACGGCCTGGTTATAGAGCAAGCAATCAACCTTGGCTTCCCAGCATCCAACAATGAAGCGGAATATGAGGCGCTTCTCGCAGGACTCAAGTCGGCACACTTCATGAAAGCAACCGAACTAATGGTATACAGTGACTCTCTGCTGGTGGTAAACCAAATTTCTGGCGAATACGAAGCAAAGGACGACAGAATGGCCAAGTACCAAGAGTTAGTCAGAACAGAGATCAAGAAGTTTGATGTGGTAAGGATAGAACAAATTGGCAGGGAGGAAAACAGCCGAGCGGACGAGCTAGCAGGCCTTGCCTCAATGGCAGATACATCAATCCCTCATCCATTACTCGTCGACTTCTTACCAAGACCAAGCATAGAAGACCCCGAAGCAGAAGAAGTATGTTGCGCAGAATTAGGCCCTTCTTGGATGGATCCCATCATCCTGTTCCTGAAAGACGACATCCTACCAGAAGAGAAAAAAGAAGCCAACAAAATAAGGGCAAAGTCGCAGCGATTTTGGCTATCTCCATCTTCAGCATTATACAAAAAGTCATTCTCTGGGCCTTACCTCAAATGCGTTCATCCCAGCAAAGTAGAAGCATTCTTGTTCGAAATACACGAAGGGGTGTGTGGAAGTCATCAAGGGGGAAGGTCGCTCGCTTACAGGGCTATTTCGCAAGGATATTGGTGGCCATATATGCAAGCAGACTCAGAAAAATATGTGAAGAAGTGTGAGAAATGCCAAAAATTCGCGCACCAAATACATCAACCGGCAAGAGAACTCCTACCATTAACCAGCCCATGGCCTTTTGCAATGTGGGGCTTGGATATAGTAGGACCACTTCCAACAGCACCCGGGGGAAGAAAATTCTTTCTCGCAGCAACAGACTACTTCACAAAGTGGATGGAAGCAGAAGCATTGGCATCAATCAAAGAAAAAGACGTGAAGAAGTTTGTTTGGCAGAATATCATCACTCGGTTTGGCATACCAAAAGCACTGATCTCAGACAATGGAACTCAGTTCGACGGTAGAATCTTTAGAAGCTTTTGTGAAGAATACAAGATAGAGTTCTACAATTCCACACCGGCATATCCTCAAGCTAATGGGCAGGCTGAAGCTTCAAATAAAGTCGTCTTGGATGGACTAAAGAAAAGGCTAGAGAAAGCAAAAGGCAAATGGGCAGATGAACTTCCTCACGTCTTATGGGCTTACCGCACCACGCCTCGGCGATCAACTGGAGAAACACCATTCTCCTTAGCCTATGGAATGGAAGCAGTGATCCCACTAGAAGTTGGCCTCCCCACAATTCGAAGCGAAAATTTTGATCCAGACTTAAATGGAGAAGCCATAGCCTTAGAACTCGACCTTGCAGAAGAAAGAAGAGAAAGAGCACTAGTCCACATCGCCTCATACCAACGAGAGTTAATCAGAAAATACAGCAAAAAAGTCCATCCAAGACAATTCAAGATTGGGGATTGGGTACTACGCAAAGTAATGGGAAACACCTTGATCCCAGGAGACGGCAAGTTAGGCCCAAATTGGGAAGGTCCTTATAAGGTGGTTGGGTTAGCAGGCAAAGGGGCATACCACCTAGAAGACAAGGATGGCAAGGCAATCCCTAGGCCATGGAATACGGCCAATCTCAAGTTATTTTACTTTTAGCTTTTCTTTTTTCAAACATATGTAATTTTCTCTTCCTTCAATAAAATGAGAAATTCTTTTTAGCACAAGTTGTTCCTTGTAAAAGTTAGCTTTAGTAAAAATTAGGCGCATTGCAAGCATTTTTTCATTCTAAGTTAGCCGGAAAAACTAACTCAGAGGTCGGCTGGAATAAACCAATACCCTTCCTAAGCCCAGGATAAGGATCCAGGCTGCAGGACATTTGGTCGGAATAACCAAATATTATAAGTTAGCTGGAAAAACTAACTTCGATGGTTGGCTGGAATAAACCAACACTTGTTACTCTTCAGCCGAAGTAAGTGCAAGGCTGAAGAGTGGTTGGCTGGAATAAACCAACACTTGTTACTCTTCAGCCGAAGTAAGTGCATGGCTGAAGAGTGGTTGGCTGGAATAAACCAACTCTCGTTACTCTTCAGCCGAAGTAAGTGCAAGGCTGAAGAGTGGTTGGCTGGAATAAACCAACTCTCGTTACTCTTCAGCCGAAGTAAGTGCATGGCTGAAGAGTGGTTGGCTGGAATAAACCAACTCTCGTTACTCTTCAGCCGAAGTAAGTGCAAGGCTGAAGAGTGGTTGGCTGGAATAAACCAACTCTCGTTACTCTTCAGCCGAGGTAAGTGCATGGCTAAAGAGTGGTTGGCTGGAATAAACCAACACTTGTTACTCTTCAGCCGAAGTAAGTGCAAGGCTGAAGAGTGGTTGACTGGAATAAACCAACACTTGTTACTCTTCAGCCGAAGTAAGTGCAAGGCTGAAGAGTGGTTGGCTGGAATAAACCAACTCTTGTTACTCTTCAGCCGAAGTAAGGGTATGGCTAAAACTGGACTGGCTAGATTAAACACTTTGTACTCCTCAGCCGAAGTGATTATATCGGCTAAGGAGTGGTTGGCTAGTAAGCATATTTTAACCAGCCAAAATCGAAACAACAGTTGGGGTAACTGAAGGCATTACAAGTGCAAACATACACATCAAAACCGGAGTAAGAGTTGCGTAAAATTTTCATTCAGAGAAAAGTCATTACAAGGGGGCTTAGTTCGGTTACATAGAAAACAAAAAGTACAAAATCAAGAAAAAAGATCTTCGATTTCGGCGTCGAAGGCAGCATCGGCGTCGACCTGAAGACCGGTTTCGGGCGCGAGGACGTTTTCAGTCGGAAGAGTGGCTTCGGCCGGAACCGCGGTTTCACTTGGTCGATCAACAGTCAGATCTTCCACCATGGGCTCCGACCGAACTACCTGGTCTACATTCACAACCGGGGTATCCTCAGTGGCAGAGTCTTCATCTGAGCCTGAGTCCTCAAGGAATTGCTGCTGCATCGCATTGGCGTATTCCAGCAGGGAGTTCGGTATAAAGTAGGCTGGAGGGTCGAAAACCTCGGTCTGAGGATCATGACCGAGCTTCTCAACGACTCCCCTCCAGCCGCACTTAAAGAAAAGCTCCTTGGCAGCATTGCATTGTTGGGCGTAAGCATCCTCTGCCCTCTTGAAGCCTTGTTTTTCAGCTTCCTTTGCCCTCTCCTTTATTTCGGCATCCTTCTTTCTTTCAAGTTTTAACAGCTCGCGCAAGTACTTGTCCTTCAGAGCAATGGCAGTCTTTTGTTTTTCAACTTCGGCCGAATTAACCATTCCGGTCAGTCGGCCGACCTCGCCTCGGAGTTCAGCCAGTTCCTTTTTGGCCTCTTCCAGTTCGGCCGATTTCGCCTCTGCTTCTGCCGCTGCTTGCCTAGTCACTTTCCTCAGCTCCAGTACTTTCCTATGGGTGATTTGGTTTTTCTGAATGGCCTGACAAAGCAACAACTTCCCTTTAGTCGAAGAAAAAGTTGAAAAGAAGAGGAAAAATAAACAGAAAAGCGACCGAAGTTACTAACCAGAATCATGGATTTAGTCGCAGACCGGATGGACTTCAGCTCGGTGGTTAACTGTTTTTGGTGATGCTCCATGTCTTTGGGCAGACACACACTCTTGGCCAGATTGATGGCCAACAGGTGGTCTTTCTCAGCAACAACCGAGTCTGTATCTAGAATGTCTCGGTCGTTGAAAGTAAGTTTTGGTGCCCAGCTGCCGATGGTTCGGTCAGAAGACTCCGGTTGGGGGCTTGGCGGTAAGCTCGGCTGAATAGCAGGTTCTTCATCAACCAAAACTTGTTCGGTTTCGGCAGTTCGGGCACGTTTGGTTTGGCGGGAAGAGGATGGCTGTTGAGAAGGGAGGGCCACAACAGCAGGCTGCGATTGACTGGGAGGCGTTACTTCGGGCCTAGTTGTTTCGGTGAGAAGGGCCCTAACTCTGCTCCTCTTCGCCATCTCTTCTTCAGCGGTTAGTGGGACAAGTCTTATTTCGGGCAAAGTTGGGTCCGGCTCTGGGGCTTCTTCAAGGAGAAAGTCAGTTACTCTTGCTTTTCGGCGACCGCTGTACCGGTAGGTCGGCTCAAAGTTCAGAAGCTTTGCCCAACTTCTTTCTTTAATCCGTAGTGCGGCTCGCAAAATTGCAAGGTTTGGATAACTATATAAGGAATGAAGATGGGCGAAATCTGCAAAAAAGAGAAGTGTTAGTTCGGTTAATAGACTAACCAAAAACCGAAATAAAATACAAGGAAGAAGACCGAAGTTAAATTACCAGGCTCTCCCTTCTTCCAATTTATAGGTCGGCCAGGAATTTGGGCTTGAAAATCCTCAAAATTCCCAGAGACCCAGAAGAAGTCATCATCATTAAGGTCTTTGTCCGGTGTGTGTTTAATTATCTTCTCTCGGCGGCGGCGGATCCTAAGGTAATAGACCCACCCAGCATCTTTCGAGCCGATGGAATACTGATGGAATATTTCGGCAAGGCCAAGGTTTAAACCGGTTTGGTGGTTTAGTGCGGCTATTCCCATAATAATACGGTATGTATTGGTGGACAGTTGGGTGGGGCATAACCTAGTCTGCCTAAGGAACTCACAGATCAATGGTTGGACAGGAAATCGTAGTCCGGTTTCTATTATGGATTGAAGAGTAAAGGGGACGAAGCCTTCATTATCCCAGGGTGTGATGTCTTTTTCGGCCAAAACCAGCTGGACGTCGTCAGGTATTTGGTAATCTTTCCTGAATTCGGCTAGGCCGCCCGGGGTCTCAATTAGATACCTATACTTACCCATCTGATGTGTAATTTACTTATAAGTTATATCGGTGCAAAAATCGTGCTCAGTAGCTCGGTTGAGCGCACACAGGAGTGCCTGGGTAACCTAAGTCTGCAAAGTAAAAAAACAGAGGAGGGTTAAAGCACTGATCAACGGACCGTGCTACAATCTAAAAAGCAAGGTATAAAAGCCCTACTTCGGCCTCAAAAAACTGGTTCTATCTCAGTTCATCAAAAGGTTTGGTAGCTCGGTTTGAGCAATTTGCTCGGTAGACCGGTTTAACGTCTAGGGGCAGCTTTCTGAGTTCGGTCTAAAAAACTAAGAAAGCTGGTTTAGCCCCGAGGCCTAAATCGGTTGCAGTGTGAATAGAGTTACTTCGTTTGAGCCTCAAGGGGCGGCTTTCTAAGTTCAGTTTAAGAACTAAGAAAGCCGGCTTGGCCCCAAAAGCTTAGTTCGGTCGACAACCGAGGTTCCTAGTTTGCTATATTCAAAACTCGGTGTTCTTACTTCGGCTAAAGAGAGTCGGGCATCGGTGACTCTTTGAGACTTTTATGTTCTAGTTCGGTTGATTGTCTACGGTTATCTACTTGTTTAGGGCAAACAGGATCCTAGTTCGGTTGCTATGTGATTTTGGATCTAAGATTGGTTTTTCTACATAACAGTTCATACACGTACAAGTTCTATGGTTTTTTCATGAAAGTACAGAAGCAAAAACAAGAAATGCACAAGCATGCTTCACCAAGATAGAGAAAACAGAAACGAAGAAAGCAAAAACAAGTTTTTTCAAAACTTACCAGAGGGAAACAAAGGCAAAGAAGGAAGAATGGTAGCAAAACCACAGCCTCTTCGAGTACAACGGAAGAACAGCTAGAGCACGCAGAGAGAAGACGAAGAATATGAAAAGTGTAAGTGAATGATTCAAGAGTAGAAAAGTTGTTTTGTGAAAAGGGACTGAGAAGAGGCGGCAAAAAGAGGCGGGACTGTTCAAAATTCACGAAGTACGAAAGACGGCGTGACAGCCGTCCTCAGCCTATCAGAATCTGCCACGTGTCATTGGAAGGGGAAGCGTTACAGTCGCTGTGATTGAAGAGACGTTTTAACCGGACATAGTGAAGCCCGAAGTAAAATTAGCTCGGCTAGAGAGGCTAAAGGGTTTTTAGCTCGGCTAGAAAGGCTTAATAAACTCTAGCTCGGCCAGTAGACTGATAATCCCAATCATGTTGCGCAGATGGAATTAAGGGGCAATTGAGAGGGTAATTTTTGGGAAAAATTGGGCCAAGCTGCGAGTTGGGCTTTGAGGCCCAAAACGCGAAGGACTAAGTAAAAAGGCCGTAAAGGATACTCCGGCCCAGGAGAGCAAGGTTACTCCGGCCTTGGGGAGACAAAGTTACCCCGGCCCAAGGAGGTGAAATTACTTCGGCTCACAAATGATAAAATTACTTCGGTTAGAGGATTGTAAATGTACTTCGGTCTGGGAGCAACTTGAAGTTAGACCGACCTTGAAGTTATATCGACCTTAGAGGTATACCGGTTTGGGAGTTATACCGGTCGAGAGTCGTTGGTTCGGTCCAAACACACCATAGGTTGAACAGATGAGAAACCGATATAAGGGAGAGTAAAGGAAAGAGCTGAACTAAGGATAGTTCGGCCTACTTTACTTCGGTCAAATGGTAGTTCGGCCATGGAGAAAACCATCCCACTTGGTTTAAGCAGTGGGGGGGTGTAAAAGGATAAGCATTATCCTTTGGAGCATGAATCATAGGAGGACTCTGCATGGAGAAATACAAGTCCTACCAGGATTGTGCCACGGGAAACTTATAAAAGCCCATAAACATCACCTTGGAGGAGGTAATTGAACACAATTCTTTCTGAGAACATAGAGCTTTGTCTATTTGTCAAGTTTTCTGACTTAGGCATCGGAGGGGTTTCCGGCACACACCCGCCGGTTAGCTCACGTTTGTGTTTTCAGGTGATAAAGCGACGTCGTACGGAGGAGCGTGGACTTGGTCAACAGGATTATACGAGGAGAATTATTTCCTCCCCGTACAATTTAAAACTAATTAATGATTGTTTTCCAAATGTACGAATTGTATATAAAATATTATTGATTATAGTTATTACTTATAATTGTTTATGAGAAAAAGAAATATTTAAAATTTAAAATTGATTATCATACATTCAGTGAAGTATGTCACAAGAAAAATTGAATGAGTTTAATTGATAAGTTGATTAAAACAAACTTGATTAGTAATTTTACAATTGAAAGCGAAAGTTCAAAAAATTTAAATAAAATTTGAATTAGTCATATTTTGCTAAAAAAAAATTCAAAAATAAGCTCATATTAGAATTCTACTTTGAGACGTTTATATATATGTATAAGAGACCTCATATTAAAAGCTTATTCTGGGTTTCAGAAAAGGCAGAGTCAACCTTAGTTATGATAGTGGTTGATGGTAGCGAGTGGCGGAGGGAGCATGGGACCGGGGTCACGTGCCCCTTAGATTTTGGGTTTTTTTTTTTTTTTACAAATTTAAAAAAATATTTTAAATAACAAATTATAAAAATATTATTAGAGTGAAATGTCAATGGCATTTTAAAAATCATAAGAATAATAATTGTTATTTTGATTGAAAATGAAGAGACTATTATAAATAAACTATATTAGCTATGAAATTATTTTAATATAACAGTGATGTCATTATTAGTAATATGCAAGCATAAATAATCTCACTATAAAGATATGAAATTTATTGGATTGTTAGTTATATTTGACCTGTGAGGTTCACTCTCTATATGTTTATTTGCAATTAGTGGGTAATATCACATACCAATGATGACGTGGTATTACTATTATATTGAGTTTTTAATCAAATTTTGAATCAAAAAATAATTTATCATTATATAATTTATTTTAAGACTTATATCCATATTTTTTTTGTATTGTCCATGATACACTAGTTACAAATAACATTTAGCTTGTTTGCTTTCAGTTTTCAGAAAATTCTACTTTTTTATTTTTTGTATTTTAATGTTTTGAATGAGTTTTTTTAATATTTTAAGCAATTTTTTTTTAATTTTTAGACACACCTAATATAAATACACTTAAAAAGTATAATATTTGTAAAAAAAATATTTGAAAAATACATTAAATACCAAAAAATACACAAAAAAATTTGAAAATTCAGTACATTTTTTTAATATTTCTGTGTATTTATTAATTTTTTAAAATATTTTTTCATAAATATTTTATTATTTAGATATATCTAAGTAAGGTGCATCTAAAAAAGTAAAAAAATTATTTAAAATTCAAAAATATTCACTAAAAACAAAAAAATATGAAAAATAAAAAAACTCAGTTTTCAAAAAACTGAATTTAGAAAATTGAAACCAAACACACTGATTATTATTTTTTTTTGGATGTTTCTTGAAATCAATCGTAAAAACTTACGTAAAATATTTTTGTAAAAATTATTATAATTAATAAGTGCTCCATCTAATTTAATTTTCTGGCTCCGCCACTGATAGTAGCAATAGGATCGATAAGAGTGGTGATTTAGAGCACTAAATTTGAAGCTCTAAAATACCACTAATGATGTGGCAATGTAAAGAAAAAAAAAATAAAACAAAACAAAGGCCAAACTATCACATCAGTGGTGGGGTCCACATGATGCCACATCATTAGTGATGCATTAGTGATGCTAAATTAGTGGTATGAAGCATTTTTCGGATCAATAATGACTATAGCATGGTATGGCATAGTTGTTGTGATGACGGTTGCAATGATAGTAGTAGGGTTGTAGTGGTAGTTGTGACTTTGGTGGTGCTGGAAACGATGCTGATGTGATGGTGATAGAGATAGTGATAATAACGATAGTAATAAGGTGGTGGGGGTGGTGGTGGTGATGGAGTCCGGATCCTCTGCCGTGGTCTCCTGCGGTGGTCCCTGCAGTGCCCTAAAACGACGTCGTTTTGGGGTAAATTTTCAAAAAAAAAAAAACAAAAACAGAACACACCAACACAGAGAACCAAACCAAGGAAGCGAGACGGGGAAGAAGATACAAGCACAGAGGAAGAGAACGAGGAAAGAAGAATGGCATCCCACCAAATTTAATTTCTGCCCACCCTCCCCAACATCTCCTTCTCTCCATCTCCTTTCTCTCTCTGGGTTTTATGATTTACCCCATTTTCTCATCTGGGTTTTCCTCAATTCCCTCATAAACCCATTCGATATATATATATATAACAATTATTTAAACAAAAGTTGGAGATTCTTTAATCTGATATATATATATATATATATATACACATACATATAAACACTTCGAACATCCAAATGATAAATCAAAATTGACTAAAAAATAGATCAATACAAACAAAAGCAAAGAACAACAGTCCGAAATAATTTCCTCTCATCCTCTTTGATTTTGGATCTCAAATCTTTCATAGAGATTTTGAAACTTTGATTTTCTTCATAAATCCATCTTTCTGCATTTCAGATCTAGGTTGAAACCGGGGGCAAAAAATAAAGAAAGATTAATAATAAATACAAAGAAACACAAAGTGGGTGTTTTGGTAACACCATTTCAAGAAACTTAGATCGTCAACAACTAGAAGAAAAAAAAGATGGAGATTTCGATCTGCTGGGCCAGTCTCTGAAAGAGAGAAAGTTTTAAGAAAGAGAAAAGAAGGGGTTTTTCTTTTTTTAAGAGAGAAAAAGAGAGATCCTAGATAAGAAATCTTCACACCAAAAAAAAAAACAAACGACCTTCTTTCCTCTTTCTCCTCCTCTGTGCTTGTATCTTCTTCCCCCATCTCTCTTCCTTGGTTTGGTTCTCTGTGTTGGTGTGTTCTGTTTTGTTTTTTTTTTTTTGAAAATTTGCCCCAAAACGACGTCGTTTTGAGGCACTGCAGGGACCACGGCAAGAGACCACGGCAGAAGATCCGGACTCAGTGGTGGTGGTGATGGTAATAATATGCCAATAGTGTTAACAATGGTAAAAAGGGTTGTTGTGTTGGTAGTAAACAGAATTTTATGACAACATAATGTTATTCCTTAACTAACAAAACTAAGGCTTTGTGCACATTATCCAATTTGAATTACAATTATTTTATTTGAGTTATATCACTTCTTTATTACATCATTTTAAATTTAATCCATATTTCATATTTTTTCGTAAAAAGTTAAAAAATATACTAATCTACCACTTTCCAAATAACCCCTAAATAAATAAATAATATAAGTTATTCTACATACATAAGACGTACTAAACAAAATAAAATTACAAAAAAAAAGGGTAAATTAAACTTTTCTCTCTTGTAGTTTCAATAATTACACTAACTTTCTTTATTTGTGAAACTATTATCAAAGTTTTTCTACTGCTAAGCAATTTAACGAAAATTGCTGATGTCATAGGTTATAATATCAAAAATGATAAAATTGTCCATTAGTTACCTTATCTATTCAAATAAAAAATTTCACTCACCTCCTTTGAAGTTTTGTATATAATATCAAAGACCCATATAGATTTTAGCATTATTTAATAAAAATTTTAAATTTCATGCAATATTAAATAAAACCCTTAAATTGTTAAGACATTATTAAATCATTTAATGAAGAAAAAAAACTCAATTTTCATGATAAAATACTTAAAAATAAACAATCTCTCTAAAATTAATGTTATATAACATCCTAATAATTTAATATAAGACTTATTTCACACTATATAAATAACATAAAATTTATCATTTTAAGTAATGTGTTTATTATTTGAATTTTTTTTAAAGTTGAAATAAAAGATTTATTTTTTTCTGACAATTTGCATTACTTATTTATTTATATGTAAAAAAAAATATTATTTTATCTTCTCTCAATCATATATTATTCTCAAATTTAAATTTTTATTTTTGAGTCATTAAAGTTCTAATCAATACATACTTAAAAAAATACACATTAATATTTATTACATAACTAAAACAAATTAAAAAGTAAATATAGAAGTAAAAAAAATCTTACCTTTGCTGAGGTTGCTGACAATTAAACCAAACTCATTCATTATCAACATTAATTTTAACCTTAAGGACCGTTTGTTTTCAAAAGTAGAATAGAAAGGATTGATAGTAATGGGATTAAATAAAATTGTGTTTGTTTTGATAATAGTTGTTAGTGTGAGAATTGTTAAATTATTACCTTATAAAAAAAATATAAAATATTAAAACTTATAAAATTATGATTTTTTACTTAACAAAAAATACAAAAAATATTAAACATTAATGTTCAAAACAAAAAATGCCCAACATGTAAAAGTAATATATATATATATATACACACTAAGCCGAATGACTAATTTCTAATACCAACTCTCCCACCTCCATCTCAATCCCCTCTCTATCTCCCAAAATAAACACAATATTAGTAGGTCTCATCTTCGTCTCAATTCCAATCCCTCCTCCATCTTCCAAAACAAACGAGGCCCAAATGCACTAAATTTAATTTATCCTATTAAATATATATGAAATTATTATTTATTTTTCATGACTTTTTCAAAATATAAATGTAACTTGTTGACTCTGTTTTTTTCTACAACAAGTTTTTGAACTTTTATAAACTAAAAACAAAATAAAAATTTAACCATTAATGAAGTGAGAAATTAATTTTAAGATTTAATTTAATAAAAATAATTTACATGAGATAAACAAATATGGAGAAATAGATTTTAAATATCATACATAACAAATTAATTGAGTATTTTATTATTCTCAAATAATTTCTCTGTTCAAGTAAAGATTAATTTTAATTTTAGGTGTAAGAAATAATAAGTTGTTTGAATTGTTTATTACTCTTAAATGATTTCTTGATCTTTCATTCCCTATCAACTAATTTTAATTTATTATGAGGCAATTATAATTTTTTTTACTTCTATATTTATTTTTTAATTTTTTTTAATCATGTAAGAAATATTAATCTGTGCTTTTTTTTAATATGCATCGACTAGAAATTTAATGACTCAAAAATAAAAATAAAAATTTAAGAATAATGTATGATGGAGAAAATATAAAATTATATATATATATATTTTACATATGAATAGATAAGTAATGTAAATTTTCTAAAACAAAATAAATTCATTTATTTCAACTTAAAAAAAAAATCAAATAATAAATGATTACTTAAAATGATAAATTTTACATTGTTTATGTAGTATGGAATAAGTTTTATATTATATTTAACATTAATTTAGATTGTTTATTTTTAGGGTGATTGACTAATAAGTCTCATATTTTGGACTTGTGATCCGTATAGTCTTATATTTTTTCTTATAATCCATTTAGTCATTTGGTATCTATAATGACTCATTTGCTCGCCACATTGTAATGTTACATTTGAAAAGTTACATTGGAGTGTTACGTTTGGAAAAAATACACTAAGAAGTTTTTTAGTGTGTTATGTTAGAGTGTTAAAGTGTTATGTTTGGACAAAATACACAAAGGCCCCGTTTGTTTTCAAATGTAGTGTAACACCCCTTCCTTAATTAATTGCTAATTATGTGAATTGCCTTAATTATGTGTTATATGCAGTGGCGGAGCCACATGGTGATCAGGGGGTCACGTGCCCCCTCTGGATTTTTTTTTCTTTTTTCTTTTTTTACATATGTATATAAATAAAATTTTAAACAAAAATAATATTTAGAATAAAATGTCAAGGGCATGTTTAAATTTATGAAAATAATAGTGATTGTTTTACTGAGAATGAAGTGACTACAACAAATTATATTTTTATGTATGAAAATTTTGTGAAAAAAATCTCAATACAAAGGTAATATTCGTCATTATTGATATGCAAATATAATTAATTTCACTATATATATGTAAAAATTACTACAGTGTTAGTTATATTTACATGTGGAGTTCACTATTCATATGTTGTTTTACTATTGGTTGATAATATCATATGTCAATAATGATATGATATCACTGTTATATGAAAATTTTACTCAAATTTTGTAAAAATTTGATTTATCTTACCATTATATAATTTATTTTACGACTTAAATATATGACTTTTTTACATTGTCTATCACTAGTTACACGTAATACTTTCTTTTCGATTTTACTTGAAATTAATTGTAAAATTTTATACTTTTGTAAGTTTTTATACTTAATATTAATTCAAAAATTATTATTATCTTCTTATTGGTTATGGAAAAAAAAATTAAAGTTGTAATTAACAAGTACCCCTTCTGACTTAGTTTCTTGGCTCCGCCACTGTTATATGTTCTATAATTGCTATGTGTTATGTGCCATGTGCTAATTGTATTTTTATTATAATCAACAGATATGATAAATTGTGAAATAAACCTATCTGAATCATTAATTATGAAGTTAAAATTAAATGTTGGACTAGATGGTTAGAACCAAATTCACTTTATTAAGATTAAGTTTGGGTTGAGTTGAATTAAATTAAATTATAATGAGGATTGACTTGATTTAAGTGAATTTGATTTAAATTAAGTTAAGCTTAAAATTGGTTTGGGAAGATGGTTTGTGGCTATTTTAGCCACAAAAGACAAAATAAGTTATTTTAGCCACAACAAATAAAACATCACATCCAACCCATAATCATTACGCTATTCTCTCACAAAAAAAGTCAAAAAAGCCAAAAAGTCAGAAAACCCTTCCCAAACCAAGCTTTTTAGCCCAGGCTAAAATAGCCAAAAAAGCCAAAAAGTCAACCCATTTCCCAAACGACACCTAAGGATATTAGAGATAGATATTCTGTGTTGGAACTCAACAGTAGTTAAGGGAGAAAGAGGGACCAAATCTGAGAGAGAAAAAGAGAGAGTTCTAGAGACTTAGGAGAACAAGAGAATGAAGGGAGAAGAAGGGAAATTGAATATATCTTCACCAAATCAATCATTGTAGGTAAAAATTCTTCTCTAATTTCTTGAGTCTAAGTTGTTTTATCCATGAACTGATAGAATCCAAGTGGAAAATTTGGGATTTGGTGGTGTAAATTGATGTCAAGAACTCTAAAGAGAGGAATTGTAGGAAATAGCTTCAAATCTTGTCATACATTTGTTTCTTGCTTGCTTCTTAAAGATGGAGGATAAAACTCCATGGATTTTGAGTTTGGAACTTAACAATTGCATGGTTTTGATTTTTGGCCCATAAATTCTAAGTTTGTGATCTTTAAAATAGAAATTGAGTTTTGTTTGAAAGTTATGATTTTGTTTGAAGTCAGAACTATGGATTTGATGGTATTTTTTTGAGGGTTTGTGGCCTTGTGGTTCATAAATTTGAGTTGGTTTCGCAAAAGGGAAAACTCCATTTTTATTTTTTTTTTTCAGATTTTCGAACTGGTTATGCACCCAGACCGCTCGAGCATCCTAGGCCACCGCACAAACAACCAAGTCTTTTTTTTTTCCAACTTTGCATTCTGTTTTCTTGCCGCTAGTGCGGCCAGGCCATAATGTTTTTTTCACGTTGGTGCGGCTAGGCCCAATTGCATTTTGCTCGCACGAGCGGCCCAGGCCACTGCACGTGCGGTAAGCAAGGCCGGCTTAGTTTTGTTTTCTGCTTGTTTTCTCTGACTTTCGGGCCTCCATTTGCATACTTTCCAAGTGTTTTTCATATACATTTACATCTCATGAGCACAATGGAGAGCGAATAGTCCGTGTAGGTTATAAACTGTATGTTGAACCATTGTGCTTGAATTTGTTTGTGTAGGTCAGTCGCCGTATCCTAGGCACGTGTTTCATGGAGCCAACTGTGAGTAACAACCTTGTAAAGATATATTCAATTATAAGTATTTTTTTATTTATACTATACTCTGTTTCTAAAATGATGCTTTCTGTTTAGATGAATGATTGTCCTGTTTTTTTGAACTATATTCGTGGCATCCTTAGCATTTATTTACTTTACAGTTACAGAGATTTTGTCAGTTCCAATTCTTGGAACTTCTGTTTACTGTATTGATGGCATGTCCATCAATTCTTATTGTTCGGTCTTCATGACTATATGTATTGTTCTGTTATTGGATGTACCACGTATGACTGTCATGTTTTCTGTATGAAATATGGATCTACTATGCAAATGATTCTAATTTTTCTGTTTACTGCTATAATTAACCAATTTGGATTACAGTAAGGACATCATTCTTAACCTCTTTACACTGTTGTTATTCACTGGGCTCTAACTCATTCTTTTATATATATATGTAGTTGATCAAGTGCAAGAAGGGACGTAGTGGCGTCGACATAGCCTCAGTTTTGTCAAGCCAACTTTTGTGCCTCACTACGAGGTTGTCATCAGTTAATTAAGTGCCGAGGCTTTCTGGTGGTATGGAAATCATCCTTTTGGGATTCAATCATATGTTATGAATAGATTATGATATTTGTGTACCTGTTGATCATGGGATTGAAATCTCTCTTTTGTTTACATTTTTGGCATACAACTTGGTGTGGACTATTGTATATATATGTCTATATGAAAGTTTATTTTGTTTCATTTAAGTCTTCATAGCTCGTTAGATGTTTTGTTTTCTTATTTGTTGGCTTCCGCTAGCCCCGTTATTGTATAACTATTAAGCAGGCCTTTGGTAATCATGGATTACTAGACGATTACTACACTAAATCTATATAGACAGGTTTGGGTCGTGACAGGTAGAATGGAGGGGATCGATAGTTAGGGGATTGATAGTGAGAGGATTAGTAAATTTGTGTTTGTTTTAATGATAGTTGTTGATGTCAAGATTGTTAAATTATTTTTATATAAATAAATATAAAATAATAAAACAAATAAAATTATGATTTTTACTTAACAAAAAATATAAAAGCATTAAACATTAATGTAAAAAAAATGCCCAACATGTAAAAAAAAAAAATTATAGTTGATTGGTTGACCAGCTGAACGTCCCAACGGACGATTGGTAACTCACTAAGCCAACGCACCATTTTCTAATACCACCTCTTTGCCTAGACTACCAATCCACTCATTCAAAGCCTATCCTAATCCAAACGGACCATCAATCCAGAGGGCCACAAACAAAACAAACGTGAACTAAGCTCATTGCTCATCCATCACAATCCGAAATGGATTGCTACTTAGGAAAACAAATGGTGGGTAGGTGAGAAAAACATTTTTGGCATAGAAACGAAAAGAGGCTTAGAGAGGCATTTTGTAGTGATAAGCAGTAAACTCACACCAGCTGTATAAGGGCTCTCTATTAGTTAAAAATCCTAGTGTGAATAGTGTGAGTTTGTGTGACTGGGCACTGCATTAATATTACCAGCGCCCCTCTTACACGCGCGCTAATCTGTGCCATTCATTCATGTACATGTGGACACGTGTATGGATGTAGTTAAAAGGAAGTCACACCCAGGCCAGGTGTGAGTGGTGTGAGTACTATTGATTCATTTACCAGATAGTGCTATATATGTGTCACCTTTGTAGTGGTTTGCATGGTTGTAAAGTAAATATATTTTCAAAATGAGTGACTTAAAGCAAAGGCGGGAAAATAATTATGTTTTTGAATTATTTTGAATGGGGGATTTTCGTCCTTACTCATGAAGGAATTTTTTTAGTGTTTGAGCGTTACGTTTGGAAAAGTACACTAAGAAATTTTTTTTTAGTGTTATCTTGAAGGGTTACATTTAAAAAAAACATATTAAGGAGTTTTTTAGTAATAGACTCTTGGAGTGTTACGTTTAAGAAAAATTTATTAAGGAGTTTTGTAGTGTTTGAGTGTTTTTGGAAGTGTGACGCCGGAGTGTTGGAGTGTTACATTTGGAAAAAAATACGCTAAGGAGTTTTTTAGTGTGTCATATCGGAGTGTTATGTTTGGAAAAAATATACTAAAGAGTTTTTTTGTGTGTTACGTCAAAGTGTTATGTTGGAATGTTACGTTTAAGAATAGTACAGTAAAAAGTTTTGTTGAAGTGATGGAAACGTGATTTAAAAATTAGATCAAACTTTCCTAAGATGGCATCCCCCAATGAGGAAGGGTAGAAACGTCTATCAAATCATACCAAAATTTAAAATAAGATCTCATGGTAAAATTGTTAAAATAAACAGGACATATTAGTGTATTGGAAAATTCATGGAACTTATTAGAGTAATTGATTCCTGTATGAGACTTTTTGATATTTTTTTCCTTATTTTTAAGTATTTTATCAATGAAAATTAATTTTTTTCTATTAAATATTTTAATAATGTGTTAACAATTTAAGAGCTTTATTTTATATTACATGAAATTTAAGAATTTAATTAACTAATGTTAAAAGATGTATGAGTCTTTTATAATATATATATATATATATATATATTGATGATACTACTTGCTTCTGGGTAACGGGTCGGGTTGATCCAAGCCTCCCACACGGTCATCCGATTGCTAGTCCACTGAGAAACCTGCATAAGAGTTCAACGGGGAACGGGAGTCCCTTAGCGAACCCTCCGACGAACAAGTTAGAGAGGAGAGATCATCAGTGTATAAAGATAGGATGGTGATAAAGAACTTAACCTTTTCTTTTTCTTAGAAACCTGCTTATATCGTTTGCTTCATCATTTCCTTGTTCATTCTGACCCGTCACGTTGGCCGAAAGTCTACGTTCTAGCTTGCCTTGTTCATGGTGAGGCCGTCCTGTTCCGACGTGAAGGGGTTATCGCAATAAATACTGCAGGGAACCTCATTAATGGTTGATGTATGGTGCAATAACTCTGCAGGATCTTTGTCTGCTTATGTGACTGGTTCTTCTCTTGACACGTGTTTAGATGTCATTGGTCCTTGATGCCACGTTGAGCTCCAGCAACGTTGGGCTTTAGCATTTGAATCACGAATTGGGCCTTAAGTGGTGGGCCATGTCTTTTATGGGCCTACCTATGTCAGTAGTCCTCTATTCCCAAGTGCAGCTTTAGTCCAACGACAGGAATAAGAAAGAAGATGGGAGGAGGTGAGTGGTCAAGTAGGAGAAAACCGGCTGGGAGGGGTGTCGACCGCGAGAGGTGACCGAGTGAGAAGGCTGACCGCAAAGAGGGCCGACCGCGAAGGGTGACCGAGTGAGAAAAGAAAATGGCAACGTGCGGGGCTCGAGGTGCGGCGTGGCACGTGACAATGTGAAGTGGAATAGACGGGGAAGGGGGAGAGTGGATCATGGTCGTATACGTGGCATAATCCCGTAATAAGGAAGGTGGTGCATTGGCAGGAAATGAAGGGATAGGCTAATATAGGGTGGCGAAGAGGTGGGGATGGAAATTTTCAAAATTTTCAAACTGGTGAAATTGAAACTTGATGTAGAGACCCTAAATTTTTTTTATTACACTTGAAAACCCTGAGCCTTAGGTTAATAGCATTTTAACCCTAGTTCCGTAAAAATCTGTGTAAGGGCCTAAGTAAAGAATAATTTCTCCGTGTGTTACCATAATTAAATCATAGAACACCACTTTATGATTGGAACTATCCTAAAACTTGGTTTTATTTATTTACCTCATAATTTCTAAATTAATTCACACATTTATTCTTATTTCTAATTTTTTTTATTATTGTTCTTTCATTAATTATTTATTTGAATGGAATATTATTGTGTACTTGAATATATACATAGTTTATATATATATATATAATATTGGTGGAAGAGTGGGTTGATAACAACAAAGAAGTAAATAAAATAAATAAATAAATAAATATCTAGATATTTAGTCCCTTAGCCATTAAGCTACCTATGTTATATAAATTGAGAGTTGGTCCCAATCCACACCCACGTTTTTCATCAGCTCAAGGAGAGGGTGAGAGAGGGTGAGAGAGGGAGAGTTTGCTCAAGGGAAGTCAAGGGGAGTAGAGAAGTGAGAAGAAAAAAAAAAAAAAAAGACTTCTTGAAGGTAAAAATACACCTCTCCCTTGTCTTCTCAAACTTTTTTTTCTTTACCCATCTCATCCTATTGTCCAGATGCTCCCTTGGGTTATGTATTAATGGTAAATTGAGTTTTTGGTGTGTATGCATGTGTGGGTGTGAATTGGTGACATTGTTTTACAATTTTATTCAAAATATGCACTGCTGCAATTTCTAATATTTAAAAGAAATATCAAACCTGTCTATTTCTCAAATCTGAATTTATTGTAAGATAATTGGTGTGTTTAGAGCTTGTGACAATTTTATTAGCCCCTGATTGTGTGTTTTTAGGGCTTGGATAATTTGTTGAAAAATCTGGTCCTGAATCTCTGAAAAACAGTCCACTTTTAGTAATTTTATAAAATTCTAGAAAAATCATCTCATGTTGGTTCTTTTGTCAAAATTTAGAAATCTGAGTCCTCTTTCCAACAGATTTTATTTGAGTGAAAACCATCGGGTAGATTGAGAGAAACGCTAGTTTTCCCAATGGGTGACAAATCTGGACAGGTTTTTGAATATAGCTTGTGGATGAATTTCTGGAGGTGCTATGCACATTCTGTGAATTGGAATTGAAACTAGACAGGTTAATTATTATTTTTGTGCAATTTCAGCCCCTAATTTGACCTAGAAGTATTTTTACCAAAGTGTTCTTGTTAGCCCTGCAGAACCGACCGGTGCTGGAAATTGTGTTCTACTATGTGATTTGTCTCTAATTGTTTCAGGCCTTTTTAATGTTATTTCTTGCTTAACTATACTTCTGTACTTATGTATGATGATCGTGGACTATATTTCCTCTAGTATGTTTTTCCCATACTCGTTTAATTGACCAAATTACCGAATGTGACTAAATCACCTAGCAAAAGATCTAATAAACGGGAAATGATAAGGGGTTGGCAATGGGTGACGTTTATCTTAGTGTTTTAGAACAATTTTATACATATGCATGACATGAATTATGACGGGGTTAATACTAAATGAGTTAAGTCTTGCGTAAGCAGTTTAAGCGAGCCCCTAGGTTGACCTGGATGTATTCAGACTCTATGCGGCGGTTTCAGGGTGTAAGCGAGCCCTTTGGTATGGTATGTGCAGGGTGTAAGCGAGCCCGAGGCATGATTTGGGTGTAAGCGAGCCCACTTGTTGGCCGTCCCTTTTGAGGTCCATCAATGCTACTGACAGGTAAATAATCGGAAGGTGGGTATAGGTGGTAAGGTCTGCAAAGCAGCAAAAGGGGGAGTTCTGAATAGTCCGGTGTTCAATCCTTGTGGTTGGGTGGAAGGATCTCTTTGGGGGGTCCTAAATGCCTAGTCTAACGACTGATTTATAAAACCTTAATGTAAGTATGTTATGTTACTTGATTTGTTTTGTGTATGATTGATTGATGGAAGATATGGGGGTGTGTGTGTTTTTACTGGGCATTCCAAGCTCATGGCGTGTCATGCCAGGTGAAGAAGCAGCTTACGACGGGGAAGGTTATCCCAAAGACAATCAAGATGAAGTTTTAGAGCCGTGGTTCACTTGAAAATTAGACTAGTAGTTGTTTTTGTGTTCTCTCTTCTTTTACCTTTTGGTTTGACAATATTTGTAAGCCTCTAGTGGAACTCAAATCAGTTATCCATATTATAACTCCGCTTGTATGTGTATATTAACGTATTGTGGTTATCTATTTTGTTTGAGTTGTACTTTATATATTTCTCTTGTGGTTTCAAATTTTGGGGTGTGACACTTGACCCTTGGAATATAGGCAAGCCGTGGGCATTTGGAGTTATACGCTTTACCTACCTTATCGCAAAAAACCAACACGTCCCAGAAGTGAACTCATTTGTTTCGTGTGATACGCCTCTGCGACACTTTGTGAACTTTCTTGTGCCGGCGTCCGAAGCTATACGCAGACATGTGGAAGGAATGGCTCGAGATGAAGCGCCAACCATGAGACTAGACTATTTTGGAGAAGATGACGCAGTGGAGTTGGCGAAGCATTACCGAGTGAAGCGAAGGGAGGAGAGGGGAGTTGCACAAAGGGCGTGGGCTCGCCCGACTACGATGATCCCAGCCGCTAGGCCGATTAGCCAGGTGGAGCCGGACCACTAGCACAGGAAGGCAGACAGATCTACATTTACAGCGGGACAGTTGGAAGAGGTACGAAGGAAGTACGAAATTCCTAAGGAAATAGAATTGAGGCTGCTCACATCGAAGGAGAGGGCGTCAGACGTACGGGTGAGAGAATTCACCTTATACAAGGAAGCACTGCAGGGGGGTCTAAGGCTACCGCTCCCCCGAATTGTGGTAGAGGTACTCAACAAGTTGGAGGTGACGCCAGGGTAGTTGATACTGAACGCCTGGAAAATACTGATAGGCTATGCGAGCGCCTGGTCGTAGGCTACCGGAAGGGTGGCAATGACGGTGAAAGAGTTCTTCTCCTACTATAAGGCCTCCGGTTAATAGGAGACGTATGTGACCCTACAGGCAGTGGCGGGCCGGGGTCTAGTGGCGGGTTTGCCATCTTCAGTGAAGGGGTGGAGGCCGAGATGGTTTTTTGTGTCAGTGAACGGTGGGGCAGGAGTTCGCACAACATGGAAAGTCCCCACAAAATCGGTGGAGCCAAAACTAGATGTGGCGGCCGAAAACAGGGTAAAGAAAGTGAAAGAGTAGAGGGAAGAGAAGGGGTTGAAGTGGGATGAGCTGATCCTTCCTTCAACCCTTTTTGCCTTGAGATTGGGACTGCAGCCGACGGAGGCGGATCCGACGAAGAAGGAGTTGGAGGTGCGGAGGAAGGCGGAGGAAGCAAAAGAAAGGAGAGTGTTTGCCAAAGCGGACAAATATAAAGAGACAAAGTTGGGGTCGGCCCCAAAACTAGTGATGATGGAGCAGGTCCAACCGCATCCCAAGGCGTTGGGTGATATAAACCTGACTGACTTTTCCCCATTGCCACCACCCATAGATTCGCTGAAGGAGAGGGGCAAACAAGAGGTGGAGGCAACGCTGAAAAAAACAAAGAAAAAAAGAGCGGCAACTGAGGGGAGTAAGGATGCCCCAGTTTTGAAAAAGTTGAAGGAGAGGAAGATAGAGGAGGCTCCAGAAAAGAAGAAGTTGGAGGAGGAGAAGGCGAAGGAGGCCTCAAAGGAAGAGACCGCCCAAGTGGCTAAGGAAGATCTGGGCCTAAGTGCCCTTATGGTGCCAATGGTGGCACCTGCATTAGATGTAACTTCAAGTCCCAGCGAGGAGAAGGCTAGGATCAGCTAGCCAGCAATGAGTGTCGTGCCGGTGACTGCTTTGTACCACGAGCGCGCGCTGGTAAGTCGCTTGGTGAAAGGGGGAGAAGCCAGAGTCGCAACCAACCGCCATGTTGGAGTAGTGAAGGATGCGACGGTGCGATCGATGGCTCGATTGATGGAGGGCGACCTCCTGAGAGGGTTTTGCTCAACCTAGATGGAGGCAGCGACCCTGGCGATTGCCTTGATGAATAAGGCAGCGCGCGCTGAGGTGGAAGTAGAGCCGCTAAGGACCCAATTGGAAGAGGCAAAATTGCACCTTTAGAACCTAAGGGTGGATATGGCGGGGTGAAGGAAAGCCGCTCGAAGTGTGTGCGCCAAGAGGTTAGAATATGCACAAAGGGTGATGAACATAGAGGTGTTGGCGCTGGTGCAGAGCTACTCAGTGGACCGAGCTAATGCCGAGCTCCTCGCAACCAAGTCAGAGCCGAAAGTGGAGCGCCGCAAGGCGATATCGCTAGAGTTCGAGTTGGCGTGCGAGAAGAGGAAACTAGAGGAGGCCCAGAGAGCCAGCACCACTGCCAACGAAAGGTGTGAGGAGGCCATGACCAGCAATGAAGATCTATTTAAGGACAAGGAAGAGGTAGATAGTCGGATTGTGGCATTAGAGAGGGCCCTGGCGGAGGAAAAAGCGAAGTTGGCATCTGAGAGGGCGGCGTACCCCAACCTGTGTATGGCGGCAGTGGAGCAATTCAAGGGGTCCGCTGACTTCCAGATGGCCATAGATGCTACAGTGGCCAGTAGCTTGGCAAAGGAGCAGAATGGGGGGCTGGGACATCGGGGGCGGCCGCTGGAGGTAGGAGTGAAGAGGAAGTGATCCAGAGCTTCCAGCGGTCCGACTTCTACAGGCATGAAATGAGCGAGTTCTGGGACAGCGGCTGGATGACCTTCAAACATAAGACGCAGGAGCTGTTCCCAGACGTGGATTTCAGCTTGGTGAAGGTAGGCGAAGACGATGTCGCCCAGACCCCCTCTGGACGAGGGCATTGAAGAGGAGGATCTTGCCTCCAGTGAGGAAGAGTGATCCGTGTGACTAAGTGTAAAAAGTTTAGTTTTGTTATTTTGTTTGTTGTTTTTTTTTTAATGTAATTTGTTCACCGAATTGTATGAAAGCTTAGTTTGTGAATAAAACAACGAGTTTTGTTTTGTATTATTGTTGTCGTTATTTCTTTTGAGTTGTAAATTTGTAATATTGAAAATGGCTGAGCAGAATTCAATGAAAAATGGGTGTGAAAGTAAGACTTGTGCGAGAATTGGGATGTAAAATGGCCAAAATGGGCAACCAAAGGATTATGTAAAAAATGTTAAAAATTGGCAGACGCAAAAATGTAAAGAATGTTAAGACTGAAAGTTTGGCTTGTACGTCTACTGAAAATGTTAAGAGTGTAAGAAATGTTAAAAAATGTTATAATATGGACTTGAATTATTTTATAAGTATGGCAACCGTGCTGTAATATTAAATTATGAAAATGAACCAGCCAAATTCTGCATTAGAGTTCTGACCAAGACTAGGAAGGTTCTACCATGTTGAAGCCTTAATTGACTCGGTGTGGCCGAGCTCTTCATGCTCAGTCTGGCTGAGTCTTCAATTACCTCAGCCTGGCTGAGCTGTTCGTGCTCAGTCTGGCTGAGGCTTCAATTAATTCAGTCTTGCTGAGCTCTTCGTGCTCAGTCTGGCTAAGGCTTTAATAAACTCAGTCTGGCTGAGCTCTGCATGCTCAGTCTCAGACTGGCTGAGCTCTTCGTGCTCAGTCTGGCCGAGGCTTTAATAAACTCAAACTGGCTGAGCTCTTCGTGCTCAGTCTGGCTAAGGCTTTAATAAACTTAGTCTAGCTGTGTTCTTCGTGCTCAGTCTGGCTTTAATAAACTCAGTCTAGCTGAGCGCTTCGCGCTCAGTTTGGCTGAGGCTTTAATTAACTCTGTCTGGCAAGTCGTTATTAAAACATAACACAGATAATGGGGATGTAACATCATTCTCATTTAAGGCGTAGCCTATTGATCACAAATTTACACCAGGTATGGAAAGGACAAAGACAACCAAGTGTATGGATCGGCAAAAAGAACATACAGCAATTGATCAATACAAAAAAAGGATGTGGCACTTTACTGGAAATAACGCTTTAAGTGTTCGGCATTCCATGGGTGGGAGAGATCTCTGCCTTCCTTATCTTGGAGTCGATAAGTGCCTGGGTGAGGTTTGGCCTTAACAACGTAAGGTCCTTCCCACTTGGTTGCTATCTTGCCCTCGACAGGATTTTTGGTAGCAAGAGTTGCTTCGCTCAAAACTAGGTCCCTGACTGAGAACTCCCTCGGTCGGACTTTGCAGTTGTAATGTGTTCATATTTTCTATTGATACGGGGCTCGTCTGATCGCAGTGGTCTCTCGGAGCTCTTCAATCAGGTCTAAGTCAGCCCCACGTAATTCTTCGGTTAGTTCTAGATTCGGATGTAAAACCCTCGGGGTTAGAAGGCCGATCTCTACTGGGATGACTGCCTCAGCGCCGTATGTTAAGCGAAAGGGGGTCTCCTCAGTAGGGGTTCGGGGGGTAGTGCAATAGGCCCAAAGTACGTTTGGTAATTCCTCAACCCAGAGTCCTTTAGCGGCTTCCAGCTTAGTTTTGATGATCTTCAAGAGAGAGCAGTTGGTGACCTCAACTTGCTCATTGGCTTGAGGATGGCCTAGGGAAGAGAAACATGGTTGAATGTGGAGCTCTACACAAAATTTCCTGAACTTGGCATTGTCGAACTATTTCTCAGAGCTTCCAGCGGTCCGACTTCTACAAGCATGAAATGAGCGAGTTCTGGGACAGCGGCAGGATGACCTTCAAACATAAGGCGCAGGAGCTGTTCCCAGACGTGGATTTCAGCTTGGTGAAGGTAGACAAAGACGGCGTCGCCCAGACCCCCCTGGACGAGGGCATTGAAGAGGAGGATCTTGCCTCCAGTGAGGAAGAGTGATCCGTGTGACTAAGTGTAAAAAGTTTAGTTTTGTTATTTTGTTTGTTGTTTTTTTTTTTTAATGGAATTTGTTCACCGAATTGTATGAAAGCTTAGTTTGTGAATAAAACAACGAGTTTTGTTCTGTATTATTGTTGTCATTATTTCTTTTGAGTTGTAAATTTGTAATATTGAAAATGGCTGAGCAGAATTCAATGAAAAATGGGTGTGAATGTAGGACTTGTGCGTGAATTGGGAGGTAAAATGGTCAAAATGGGCAACCAAAGGATTATGTAAAAAATGTTAAAAATTGGCAGACGCAAAAATGTAAAGAATGTTAAGAATGAAAGTTTGGCTTGTACGTCTACTGAAAATGTTAAGAGTGTAAGAAATGTTAAAAAATGTTGTAATATGGACTTGGATTATTTTATAAGTATGGCAACCGTGCTATAATATTAAATTGTGAAAATGAACTGGCCAAATTCTGCATTAGATTTCTGACCAAGACTGGGAAGGTTCTACCATGTTGAAGCCTTAATTGACTCGATTTGGCCGAGCTCTTCATGCTCAGTCTACCTGAGTTTTCAATTAACTCAGCCTAGCTGAGCTGTTCGTGCTCAGTCGGGCTGAGGCTTCAATTAATTCAGTCTTGCTGAGCTCTTCGTGCTCAGTCTGGCTAAGGCTTTAACAAACTCAGTCTAGCTGAGCTTTTCATACTCAGTCTGGCTGAGGCTTTAATAAACTCAGATGGGCTGAGCTCTTCGTGCTCAGTCTGGCTGAGGCATTAATAAACTCAGTCTGGCTGAGCTCTTCGTGCTCAGTCTGGCTTTAATAAACTCAGTCTGGCTGAGCTGGTCGTGCTCAGTTTGGCTGAGACTTTAATTAACTCAGTCTGGCAAGTAGTTATTAAAACATAACACAGATAATGGAGATGTAAAGTCATTCTCATTTAAGGCGTAATCTATTGATCACAAATTTACACCAGGTATGGAAAGGACAAAAACAACCAAGTGTATGGATCGGCAAAAAGAACATACAGTAATTGATCAATACAAAAATAGGATGTGGCACTTTATTGGAAATAACGCTTCAAGTGTTCGGTGTTCCATGGGTGGGAGAGATCTTTGCCTTCCATATCTTGGAGTCGATAAGTGCCTGGGGGAGGTTTGGCCTTAACAACGTAAGGTCCTTCTCACTTGGCTGCTAACTTGCCCTCGGCAGGATCTTTGGTGGCAAGAGTTGCTTCGCTCAAAACTAGGTCCCTCACTGTGAACTCCCTCGGTCGGACTTTACGGTTGTAATGTGTTCCCATTTTCTATTGATACGGGGCCCGTCTGACCGCAGTGGTCTCTCGGAGCTCTTCAATCAGGTCTAAGTCAGCCCGACGCAATTCTTCGGTTAGTTCTGGATTCGGATGTAAAACCCTCGGGGTTGGCAGGCCGATCTCTACTGGGATGACCGTCTCAGCGTCGTATGTTAAGCGAAAGGGGGTCTCCTCTGTAGGGGTTTAGGGGGTAGTGCAATAGGCCCAAAGTAGGTTTGGTAATTCCTCAGCCTAGAGTCCTTTAGCGACTTCCAGCTTAGTTTTGATGATCTTCAAGAAAGAGCAGTTGGTGACCTCAACTTGCTCATTGGCTTGAGGATGGCCTAGGGAAGAGAAACATGGTTGAATGTGGAGCTGTACACAAAATTTCATGAACATGGCATTGTTGAACTACTTATCAGAGCTTCTAACGGTCCGACTTCTACAAGCATGAAATGAGCGAGTTTTGGGACAACGGCTGGATGACCTTCAAACATAAGGCGCAGGAGCTGTTCCCAAACGTGGATTTCAGCTTGGTGAAGGTAGGTAAAGACGATGTCGCCCAGACCGCCCTGGACGAGGGCATTGAAGAGGAGGATCTTGCCTCCAGTGAGGAAGAGTGATCCATGTGACTAAGTGTAAAAAGTTTAGTTTTGTTATTTTGTTTGTTGTTTTTTTTTTTAATGTAATTTGTTCACCGAATTGTTTGAAAGCTTAGTTTGTTAATAAAACAACGAGTTTTGTTTTGTATTATTGTTGTCGTTATTTCTTTTAAGTTGTAAATTTGTAATATTGAAAATGGCTGAGCAGAATTCAATGAAAAATGGGTGTGAAAGTAAGACTTGTGAGTGAATTGGGATGTAAAATGGTCAAAATGGGCAACCAAAGGATTATGTAAAAATGTTACAAATTGGCAGACGCAAAAATGTAAAGAATGTTAAGAATGAAAGTTTGGCTTGTACGTCTACTAAAAATGTTAAAAGTGTAAGAAATGTTAAAAAATGTTGTAATATGGACTTGGATTATTTTATAAGTATGGCAACCGTGCTGTAATATTAAATTATGAAAATGAACCGGCCAAATTCTGCATTAGAGTTCTGACCAAGACTGGGAAGGTTCTACCATGTTGAAGCCTTAATTGACTCGGTTTGGCCGAGCTCTTCATGCTCAGTCTGGCTGAGTCTTCAATTAACTCAGCCTGGCTGAGCTGTTCGTGCTCAGTCTGGCTGAGGCTTCAATTAATTCAGTCTTGCTGAGCTCTTCGTGCTCAGTCTGGCTAAGGCTTTAACAAACTCAGTCTGGCTAAGCTCTACATACTCAGTCTGGTTGAGGCTTTAATAAACTCATATTGGCTGAACTCTTCGTGCTCAACCTGGCTGAGGCTTTAATATACTCAGTCTGGCTGAGCTCTTCGTGCTCAGTCTGGCTGAGGCTTCAATTAATTCAGTCTTGCTGAGCTCTTCGTGCTCAGTCTGGCTAAGGCTTTAACAAACTCAGTCTGGCTAAGCTCTACATACTCAGTCTGGTTGAGGCTTTAATAAACTCATATTGGCTGAACTCTTCGTGCTCAACCTGGCTGAGGCTTTAATATACTCAGTCTGGCTGAGCTCTTCGTGCTTAGTTTGGCTGAGGCTTTAATTAACTCAGTCTGGCAAGTCGTTATTACAACATAACATAGATAATGGCGATGTAAAGTCATTCTCATTTAAAGCATAGCCTATTGATCACAAATTTACACCAGGTATGGAAAGGACAAAAACAACCAAGTGTATGGATCGGCAAAAAGAACATACAGCAATTGATCAATACAAATATAGGATGTGGCACTTTACTGGAAATAACACTTCAAGTGTTCGGCATTCCATGGGTGGGGGAGATCTCTACCCTCCATATCTTGGAGTCGATAAGTGTTTGGGCGAGGTTTGGCCTTAACAATGTAAGGTCCTTCTCACTTGGCTGCTAACTTGCCCTCGGTAGGATTTTAGGTGGCAAGAGTTGTTTCGCTCAAAACTAGGTCCCTGACTGTGAACTCCCTCGGTCGGACTTTGCGGTTGTAATGTGCTCTTATTTGATACGGGGCCTGTCTGACCGCAGTGGTCTCTCGGAGCTCTTCAATCAGGTCTAAGTCAGCCCGACGCAATTCTTTGGTTAGTTCTGGATTCGAATGTAAAACCCTCAAGGTTGGCAGGCCGATCTATACTGGGATGATCGCCTTAGCGCCGTATGTTAAGCGAAAGGGGGTCTCCTCAGTAGGGCTTCGGGGGGTAGTGCAATAGGCCCAAAGTACGTTTGGTAATTCCTCATCCCCGAGTCCCTTAGCGACTTCCAGCTTAGTTTTGATGATCTTCAAGAGAGAGCAGTTAGTGACCTCAACTTGCTCATTGGCTTGAGGATGGCCTGGGAAAGAGAAACATGGTTGAATGTGGAACTCTACACAAAATTTCCTGAACTTTGCATTGTCGAGCTACTTGTCAGAACTTCCAGTGGTCCGACTTCTACAAACATGAAATGAGCGAGTTTTGGGATAGCAGCTGGATGACCTTCAAACATAAAGCGCAAGAGCGGTTCCCAGACGTGGATTTCAGCTTGGTGAAGGTAGGCGAAGACGATGTCGCCCAGACCCCCCTGGACGAGGGCATTGAAGAGGAGGATCTTGCCTCCTGTGTGGAAGAGTGATCCGTGTGACTAAGTGTAAAAAGTTTAGTTTTGTTGTTTTGTTTGTTGTTTTTTTTTTAATGTAATTTGTTCACCGAATTGTATGAAAGCTTAGTTTGTGAATAAAACAACAAGTTTTATTCTGTATTATTGTTGTCGTTATTTCTTTTGAGTTGTAAATTTGTAATATTGAAAATGGCTGAGCAGAATTCAATGAAAAATGGGTGTGAAAGTAAGACTTGTGCGTGAATTGGGATGTAAAATGGTCAAAATGGGCAACCAAAGGATTATGTAAAAAATGTTAAAAATTGGCAGACGCAAAAATGTAAAGAATGTTAAGAATGAAAGTTTGGCTTGTACGTCTACTGAAAATGTTGAGAGTGTAAGAAATGTTAAAAAATGTTGTAATATGGACTTAGATTATTTTATAAGTATGGCAACCGTGCTGTAATATTAAATTATGAAAATGAACCGGCCAAATTCTGCATTAGAGTTCTGACCAAGACTGGGAAGGTTCTACCATGTTGAAGCCTTAATTGACTCGGTTTGGCCGAGCTCTTCATGCTCAGTCTGGCTGAGTCTTCAATTAACTCAGCTTGGCTGAGCTGTTCGTGCTCAGTCTGGCTGAGGCTTCAATTAATTCAGTCTTGCTAAGCTCTTCGTGCTCAGTCTAGCTAAGGTTTTAATAAACTCAGTCTGGCTGAGCTCTCCATGCTCAGTCTGGCTGAGGCTTTAATAAACTCAGACTGGCTGAGCTCTTCTTGCTCAGTCTGGCTAAGGCTTTAATAAACTCAGTCTGGCTGAGCTCTTCGTGCTCAGTCTGGCTTTAATAAACTCAGTCTGGCTAAGCTCTTCGCGCTCAGTTTAGCTGAGGCTTTAATTAACTCTGTCTGGCAAGTCGTTATTAAAACATAACACAGATAATGGGGATGTAACGTCATTTTCATTTAAGGCGTAGTCTATTGATCACAAATTTACACCAGGTATGGAAAAGACAAAGACAACCAAGTGTATGGATCGGCAAAAAGAACATACAGCAATTGATCAATACAAAAATAGGATGTGGCACTTTACTGGAAATAACGCTTCATGTGTTCGGCGTTCCATGGGTGAGGGAGATCTCTGCCTTCCATATCTTGGAGTCGATAAGTGCCTGGGCGAGGTTTGGCCTTAACAACGTAAGGTCCTTCCCACTTGGCTGCTAACTTGCCCTCGACAGGATTTTTGGTGGCAAGAGTTGCTTCGCTCAAAACTAGGACGCTAACTGTGAACTCCCTCGGTCGGACTTTGCGGTTTTAATGTGTTCTCATTTTCTATTGATACGGTGCCCGTTTGACCGCAGTGGTCTCTCCGAGCTCTTCAATCAGGTCTAAGTCGGCCCGACGCAATTCTTCGGTTAGTTCTGGATTCGAATGTAAAACCCTAGGGGTTAGCAGGTCGATCTCTACTGGGATGACCACCTCAGCGCCGTCTGTTAAGTGAAAGGGGGTCTCCTCGGTAGCGGTTCGGAGGGTAGTGCAATAGGCCCAATGTACGTTTGGTAATTCCTCAGCCCAGAGTCCCTTAGCAGCTTCCAGCTTAGTTTTGATGATCTTCAAGAGAGAGCAGTTGGTGACCTCAACTTGCTCATTGGCTTGAGGATGGCCTGAGGAAGAGAAACATGGTTGAATGTGGAGCTCTACACAAAATTTCCTGAACTTGGCATTGTCGAATTACTTGTCAGAGCTTCCAGCGGTCCGACTTCTACAAGCATGAAATGAGCGAGTTCTGGGGGACAGCGGCTGGATAACCTTCAAACATGAGGCGCAGGAGCTGTTCCCAGACGTGGATTTCAGCTTGGTGAAGGTAGGCGAAGACGATGTTGCCCAAACCCCCCTGGACGAGGGCATTGAAAAGGAGGATCTTGCCTCCAGTGAGGAAGAGTGATCCGTGTGACTAAGTGTAAAAAGTTTAGTTTTGTTATTTTGTTTGTTGATTTTTTTTTAATGTAATTTGTTCACCGAATTGTATGAAAGCTTAGTTTGTTAATAAAACAACGAGTTTTGTTCTGTATTATTGTTGTTGTTATTTCTTTTGAGTTGTAAATTTGTAATATTGAAAATAGCTGAGCAGAATTCAATTAAAAATGGATGTGACAGTAAGACTTTTGCGTGAATTGGGATGTAAAATGGTCAAAATGGGCAACCAAAGGATTATGTAAAAAATGTTAAAAATTGGCAGACGCAAAAATGTAAAGAATGTTAAGAATGAAAGTTTGGCTTGTACGTCTACTGAAAATGTTAAGAGTGTAAGAAATGTTAAAAAATGTTGTAATATGGACTTGGATTATTTTATAAGTATGGCAACCATGCTGTAATATTAAATTATGAAAATGAACCGGCCAAATTCTGCATTAGAGTTCTGACCAAGACTGGGAAGGTTCTACCATGTTGAAGCCTTAATTGACTCGGTTTAGCCGAGCTCTTCTTGCTCAGTCTGGCTAAGTCTTCAATTAACTCAGCCTGGGTGAGCTGTTCATGCTCAGTCTGGCTGAGGCTTCAATTAATTCAGTCTTGCTAAGCTCCTCGTGCTCAGTCTGGCTAAGGCTGTAATAAACTCAATCTGGCTGAGCTCTTCGTGCTCAGTCTAGCTGAGGCTTTAATAAACTCAGTCTGGCTGAGCTCTTCGTGCTCAGTCTGGCTTCAATAAACTCAGTCTGGCTGAGGTCTTCGCGCTCAGTTTGGCTGAGGCTTTAATTAACTCCATTTGGAAAGTCGTTATTAAAACATAACATAGATAATGGGGATGTAACGTCATTCTCATTTAAGGCGTAGCCTATTGATCACAAATTTACACCAGGTATGGAAAGGACAAAAACAACCAAGTGTATGGATCGGCAAAAAGAACATACAACAATTAATCAATACAAAAATAAGATGTGGCTCTTTACTAGAAATAATGCTTTAAGTGTTCGGCGTTCCATGGGTGGGGAAGATCTCTGCCTTCCATATCTTAGAGTCGATAAGTGCCTGGCGCGAGGTTTGGCCTTAACAACGTAAGGTCCTTCCCACTTGGCTGCTAACTTGCCCTCGGCAGGATTTTTGGTGGCAAGAGTTGCTTCGCTCAAAACTAGGTCCCTCACTGTGAACTCCCTCGGTCGGACTTTGCGGTTGTAATATGTTCTCATTTTCTATTGATACGTGGCCCGTTTGACCGTAGTGGTCTCTCGGAGCTCTTCAATCAGGTCTAAGTCAGCCCGATGCAATTCTTCGGTTAGTTCTGGATTCGGATGTAAAACCCTCGGGGTTGGCAGGCCGATCTCTACTGGGATGACCGCCTCAGCGCCGTATGTTAAGCAAAAGGGGATCTCCTCAATAAGGGTTCGGGGGGTAGTGCAATAGGCCCAAAGTACGTTCGGTAATTCCTCAGCCCAGAGTCCCTTAGCGGCTTCCAGCTTAGTTTTGATGATCTTCAAAAGAGAGCAGTTGGTGACCTCAACTCGCTAATTGGCTTGAGGATGGCTTGGGGAAGAGAAACATGGTTGAATGTGGAGCTCTACACAAAATTTCCTGAACTTGGCATTGTTGAACTACTTGTCTGAGCTTCTAGCGGTCCGACTTTTACAAGCATGAAATGAGCGAGTTCTGGGACAACGGCTGGATGACCTTCAAACATAAGGTGCAGGAGCTGTTCCCAGACGTGGATTTTCGCTTGGTGAAGGTAGGCGAAGATGATGTCGCCCAGACCCCCCTGGACGAGGGCATTGAAGAGGAGGATCTTGCCTCTAGTGAGGAAGAGTGATCCATGTGACAAAGTGTAAAAAGTTTAGTTTTGTTATTTTGTTTGTTGTTTTTTTTTTAATGTAATTTGTTCACTGAATTGTATGAAAGCTTAGTTTGTGAATAAAACAATGAGTTTTGTTCCGTATTATTCTTGTCGTTATTTCTTTTAAGTTGTAAATTTGTAATATTGAAAATGGCTGAGCAGAATTCAATGAAAAATGGGTGTGAAACTAAGACTTGTGCGTGAATTGGGATGTAAAATCGTCAAAATGGGCAACCAAAGGATTATGTAAAAAATGTTAAAAATTGGCAGACACAAAAATGTAAAGAATGTTAAGAATGAAAGTTTGACTTGTACGTCTACTGAAAATGTTAAGAGTGTAAGAAATGTTAAAAAATGTTGTAATATGGACTTGGATTATTTTATAAGTATGGCAACCGTGTTGTAATATTAAATTGTGAAAATGAACTGGCCAAATTCTGCATTAGATTTCTGACCAAGACTGGGAAGGTTCTACCATGTTGAAGCCTTAATTGACTCGATTTGGCCGAGCTCTTCATGCTCAGTCTACCTGAGTCTTCAATTAACTCAGCCTGGCTGAGCTGTTCGTGCTCAGTCGGGCTGAGGCTTCAATTAATTCAGTCTTGCTGAGCTCTTCGTGCTCAGTCTGGCTAAGGCTTTAACAAACTCAGTCTAGCTGAGCTTTTCATACTCAGTCTGGCTGAGGCTTTAATAAACTCAGATGGGCTGAGCTCTTCGTGTTCAGTCTGGCTGAGGCATTAATAAACTCAGTCTGGCTGAGCTCTTCGTGCTCAGTCTGGCTTTAATAAACTCAGTCTGGCTGAGCTGGTCGTGCTCAGTTTGGCTGAGACTTTAATTAACTCAGTCTGGCAAGTCGTTATTAAAACATAACACAGATAATGGAGATGTAAAGTCATTCTCATTTAAGGCGTAATCTATTGATCACAAATTTACACCAGGTATGGAAAGGACAAAAACAACCAAGTGTATAGATCGTCAAAAAGAACATACAGCAATTGATCAATACAAAAATAGGATGTGGCACTTTACTGGAAATAACGCTTCAAGTGTTTGGCGTTCCATGGGTGGGGGAGATCTCTGTCTTCCATATCGTGGAGTCAATAAGTGCCTGGGCGAGGTTTGGCCTTAACAACGTACGGTCCTTCCCACTTGGCTGCTAACTTGCCCTCGGCAGGATTTTTGGTGGCAAGAGTTGCTTCGCTCAAAACTAGGACCCTGACTGTGAACTCCCTCGGTCGGACTTTGTGGTTGTAATGTGTTCTCATTTTCTATTTATACGGTGCCCGTCTGACCGCAGTGGCCTCTCGGAGCTCTTCAATCAGGTCTAAGTCAGCTCGACGCAATTCTTCGGCTAGTTCTGGATTCGGATGTAAAACCCTTGGGGTTAGCAGGTCGATCTATACTGGGATGACCGTCTCAGCGCCGTATGTTAAGCGAAAAGGGGTCTCCTCAGTAGGGGTTCGGGGGGTAGTGCAATAGGCCCAAAGTACGTTTGGTAATTCCTCAGCCCAGAGTCCCTCAGCGGCTTCCAGCTTAGTTTTGATGATCTTCAAGAGAGAGCAGTTGGTGACCTCAACTTGCTCATTGGCTTGAGGATGGCCTGGGGAAGAGAAACATGGTTGAATGTGGCGCTCTACACAAAATTTCCTGAACTTGGCATTGTCGAACTACTTGTCGTTGTCTAAGACGATGGCTTGAGGGATTCCAAATCGGCATACGATCGACTACCAGATAAATTTGGTCGTGTTCCGTTCAGTGATTGTGGCGAGGGGTTCCGCTTTCACCAATTTCGTGAAGTAATCAATGGCGACCGCAACGAACTTGGTTTGGCCCCTACCGGTGGACAACGGACCAACTAAGTCGATGCCCCACTTGGCGAACGGGTAGAGACTGCTGAGTGTAATCAGTTTTGTAGGTGGAGCATGGTGGATGTTGGTGAAGCGCTGGCATTTATCACACTTAAACACAAAGTCAGTGGCATCTTGGTTGAGAGTAGGCCAGAAATAGCCGGTGCGAAGTATTTTATGGGCCAGCAACCTGGCACCCAAATGATTACCACATACACCCTCATGAACTTCCCTCATCGCATAGGTCGCTTGAGCGGAACTGAGGCACCTGAGGTATGGGCTTGAAAATCTGCGTTTGTACAATAGACCGCCGATGAGGGTATAATTGGACGACCGGGCTCAGATTTTGGCAGCATGTTGTTTGTCGTCTGGTAACTTCTCATTTGTCAAAAACAGAAGGATGTCCGCCGCCCATGGGATAGGTTTCTTTTGGAGGAAATGGACCTTCTGCTGGGTCAGCGTAGTAGCCGGGTGGGTCAAGTATTCAAGACGGACGCCATGGCTGAGGTTTGACTAGTCGGCCAAGGGTAATTGGGCCATTTCATCCGCCTTGGAGTTTTCTGATCGAGGGATATGTTTGATGTGGAAAGTGTTGAAAAGGCGAACGAGGGGGAGTGCAATATCCTTGTAGGCTCGTATTGTGTCTTCTTTGGCATCGAATTTCCACGTAATCTGTCCGACGATCAGTTGGGAATCACTAAACACTTGGATATGGCTCACACCAATGTCTCTGCCTAGGCGGAGACCTGCGATCAGGGCCTTATACTCGGCCTCATTATTACTCGCGTCGAACAGGAAACGGAGAGCACACTTGAAATAACCACCCTTAGGAGCGGTGAGGATGAGACTACCCCTACTACCCTCTTTATGGGATGACCCATCGACATTGAGGGTCTAGGAGTGTGGATCTTCTGTCTTAGTATTGAATTGTCTAGGCTGAGGGGGTGCGGTTAAAGTGGGATTAGTGAATTCCAAGATAAAATCGGCGATAGCCTGTCCTTTGATCGCTGTTTGAGGTCGGTAGGAGATTTCAAATTGGCTGAGCTCGACTGACCATTGCATAAGTCTACCGGACGACTCTAGTTGTCGCATTACCTTCTTCAAAGGTTAGTCAATGAGGACCACTATAGAGTGACCTTGGAAATAAGGTCGGAGTCATCGTGAGGCTATGACCAAGGCAAGAGCCATTTTTTCCAGTTGAGGGTAGTTCTGTTCTGCCCCCCTGAAAGCTCGGCTAATGTAATAAACCGAATGTTGTAATGAACCGTCCTCTCTGATGAGGGCCGCACTGACTGTGGTGTTCGATACGGCTAAGTAGAGAAAGTGGGTCTCGCCCAAGAGTGCCTGAGAGAGTAAGGAGGGTTTGCCATGCACTGCTTCAATTGTTGAAAAGCCTCTTCGAATTCGGTGGTCCATTCAAAGGCCTGCCAAAGGACCTTGAAAAAAGAAAGGCACTTGTTTGTTACGCGGGAGATAAAACGGTTGAGGGCGGTAACTCTGCCGGTAAGCCATTGAACCTCTTTAACCATCCTGGGTGACTGCATTTGTATCAGGGCCCTAATCTTTTCGGGGTTGGCCTCTATACCCCGCTGACTAACCATAAAACCCAAGAACTTCCCAGAGCCTACACCGAAGGCGCTTTTCTCCGAATTCAACTTTATTTGATGCTTACGTAAGGTTTCGAAAGTCTCGCACAAGTCTGCAAGATGATCAGAGGAGAGTTTGCTTTTGACAAGTATGTCATTGACGTAGACTTCCATATTCCGACCTATCTAATAGTGAAAGACGACATTGACCAACCGTTGGTAAGTGGCTCCGACATTTTTTAATCCGAAAGGCATGACACGATAGTGGTAAGTTCTTCTGTCTGTGATGAAGGAGGTGTATTCCTGGTCAGCCGGGTGTATCAGAATTTGATTGTAGCCAGAGAAGGCGTCCATGAAACTGAGCATCTAATGTCCGGCCGTGGCGTCGACGAGCAGATCTATGAGGGAGAGGGGATAACTATCTTTGGGGCAAGCCCGGTTGAGGTCAGAGTAGTGGACGTAAAGTCGCCATTTGCCGTTATTTTTACAAATGAGGACCACATTTGACAGCCATCTAGGGTAGTCTACGTTCTTGACAAACCGTGCATCCAACAATTTGTCTATCTCGAAAGCAATAAGAGCATTGCGTTCCGAGTGAAAGAGATGCTACTTCTGTCGGAAAGGTCAGAAATGGGGCTCAATGCCGAGACGATGAGTGATAAATGAGGGATCAATGCCCGGCATGTTGGAATGGGTCCAAGCAAACACATCATTGTGTTCGATTAGGAGAGCTGTAAGGTTGGCCTTGGCTTGGGAGGATAGTTGGCTGCCGATCTTGGCTATTTTTGTTGGGTTGGTGGGATCGATAGGGATCTCAACAAGTTTTTCGACTGATTCCCCTCTGCCTAACTCGTTTTCATCTCTGACGTCGAGGCCTTCGATGATCATAGCCTCCTTCAGCTTGACCTCTTTGAGAGAAGCAACATAGCATTCTCTGGCTACAGTCTGCTCTCCCCTCGTGGTGCCGACCCCAAGGTCAGTAGGAAATTTCATGGCCAGATGGTATGTGGATGTAACAGCTTGAAAAGCGTTAAGGGCAATGCGACCGAGGATAATGTTGTAAGCAAAAGGACAATCGATGACGAGGAAGGTGAGCAACTTGGTGGTCTGCAGCGGATACTCTCCGATGGTGATGGAAAGATCGATGGAGCCTATAAAGGTCACCCGATCCCTGGTGAAGCCGACCAGTGGGGTTTAGAGAGGGGACAAACTTTCTTTCCCAACCTTGAGCTTGCGATAGGCATTGAGGAAGATGATATCTGAAGAACTGCCGTTGTCAACAAGCACCCGTCTGACTTTGTAATTGGACAAGAGAGCAGAGATAACGAGAGGGTCGTCGTGAGGGTAACGGATGCTTGTGCAATCGCCCTGCGTAAAGGTGATGTGCTCCATCCACTGTTTGGGGTGTTTGAGAGGGCGCTCCAAAATTCGCGACCTCTTTATCGGAGCCCTGTATGATTTTTCTGAGTTTGGCTCGCTGGGCCAAACGGGATGGTCCTCCGCACGCAAGTCTGCCAGCAATGACTCTGATCTCTCCAACTGGGGAAGCGAGGTTGCCTTGTGCCTGGGGTTGCGCGCGGGGGCCGATCATTGCCTTGATTAGGTTGTGGGAGTTGTCGAGGGGAGTGTGGCGGCGGTTGCCCCTAGCAGGTTCGGTCCTTGGCCTTTGCTGGGGACGAGCTGCCGCGAACCGACTGAGGCGCCCCTGGCGTATCAAGCTTTCTACCTAGTCTTTAAGGTTAACACATTCCTCGGTGTTATGGCCATGGTCCTGATGAAAACGGCAGTATTTGAATTAGTCTCGCCGGGTGAAAGGAGACCGTGAGGGTTGTGGCCATTTCAATTTATAATCTCGTTGGATCTGGTTTAAGACTTGTTCCATGGAGGAGTTGAGGAGTGTGTATCGTTCGAACCGACCGGGAGGTCGAGTAGGTGCCGATTAGTCGGCTCAAGCGGTTCGGTCGGTATACTAGGGTGTTTACTGTGTGTATTGGGCGGTTCTGATTTCAGATTCCTTTCTCTTTTCTCTGAGAGTGGGGTTTTTGGTTGTGGAATTTGGTTGGGCGGCTAGAGAATCTTCGGCGTTCATGTACTTTTGGGCTTTGGAAAAGGGGGTTTCCATGGAGGTTGGAGGGTTTTTAGAAAGGGAAAAAAGAAAATCGGATAATCGTAAACCGGCCATGAAAGCCGTGAGAATGACCTTGTCATCATTTTCTGCCACCTGCAAGGCTTCAGTGTTGAAGCGGGTGACGAAGCTACGCGGCGACTCCCCATCCGTCTGACGAATGTTTAGGAGTTGGGTTGCTGGACACCACTGGCGCTGGGCACCAATAAAGTGGCTGGGAAAGGAGTCACTCAGGTTCCGGAAAGTAGAGACAGAGTCGGTCGGGAGCTGACTAAACCACAGTCGGGCCGACCCCTTAAGTGTCACAGGGAAAGCTCGACACATGATCTCATCAGGGAATGCATGGAGGACCATCAGGGTCCTGTAAGTCTCCGAGTGGTCGGCTGGGTCCGTTATACCGTCGAAAGAGTCGATCAAGGGCATTTTGAACTTAGGAGGTGGGGGTTTGTCCCCGATGGAGGCGACAAACAGTGAGTTGGCTGTGGTGGAGGGTTTATTCTGCATGTTCTACATGACTCCTTGAAGCTGGAGTTTCAAGGCTCAAAGTTTGGCATCCCAAATAGAAACGTTGTCAACACTAAAATGGAATGAAAGCTGAACACTACTGGCCTCTCCCTCGGGAGCAGGTGCTTGGACTGGTGGATATGGAACCCAGGGTGACGGGTTCATATCTTGGGGTGGGGGTCGCAAAACCTCCAAGTTAGAGGGGTAGGAGTGTTGGAAGGGATGGCTCGGGGTTTGTTCTCGGTTGGGTAGGATGTCTTGAGGTGGTGGAGGAGGCACAAGGAGGTCTCGTTGAAGCAAAGCATTAATTAGGGCTTGGTTTTGCTCGGCTAGGCGGTTAATGCTGTTGGTGAGTTTTGTGAAATACCAAGGTGGGTTGTTTGGTTTAGGAGGGTCGGCTTGGGGGTCAGCTTGGGAGTCGGCAATGTTGTGTTGAGAAACCATGGATTTACTCGTAACCATCCACCTTAGTGGGTGGTAGGTAGGGATTATCGGGAATGGGTTTCTGGAGATAATGAGCACAGTTGCCACACGGAGTGAAAGCTTTCCACAGACGACGCCAACTGATGATACTACTTGCTTCTGGGTAACGGGTCGGGCTGATCCAGGCCTTCCACACGGTCGTCCGATTGCTAGTCCGCTGAGAAACTGCACAAAAGTTCAACGAGGAACGGGAGTCCCCCAACGAACCCTCCGACGAACAAGTTAGAGAGGAGAGATCAACAGTGTATAGAGATAGGATAGTGATAAAGAACTTAACCTTCTATTTTTCTTAGAAACTTGCTTATATCATTTGCTTCATCATTTCCTTGTCCATTTCGACCCGTCACGTTGGCCGAAAGTCAATGTTCTAACTTGCCTTGTTCATGGTGAGGCCGTCATGTTCCGACGTGAAGGGGTTATCGCAATAAATGCTACAGGAAACCTTATTAATGGCTGATGTGTGGTGCAATAACTCTGTAGGATCTTTGTTTGCTTATGTGGCTGGTTTTTCTCTTGACACGTGTTTAGATGTCATTGGTCCTTGATACCACGTTGAGCTCCACAACGTTGGGCTTTAGCATTTGAATCATGAATTGGGCCATAAGTGGTGGGGCATGTCCTTTATGGGCCTACCTATGTCATATATATATATATATATATATAATCTTAGGGGAAGTAAGAGTAATTTACCTACATTGATAATGAATGAGTTGGTTTATGAGTATTTTCTTCTTTTTACATGCAAATTAAAAGGTAATATAGTCATTTTCACACCCAACTAACGCTGTTTGTACGAATTGTAATAGATTGGGTGAATCTTAATAACAATTTCAAAAGTATGAGAAGTTAATATAATTATTAAAATTACAAAAAATATATATATATATAATTGTCAAAAACCTTAGAAAAAATAAATATAATTTAGCCAAGAAAATATAAAACTAGAATTAGTATTCTATTTCACCCTTTTCAACTTCAACGTAGCAAACATCCTAATGTGAATGGTGTGAGTTTGTGTGACTGGGGGGCACTGCATTAATATTACCAGCGCCCCCTACGCATGCGTTGATCTGTGCCGTTCATTCATGTACTTGTGGACACGTGTATGAATGTAGTTAAAAGGAAGTTACACCCAGGACCAAGTGTGAGTAGTGTGAGTACTTTTGATTCCTTTACCAGATAGTGCTATACATGTGTCACCTTTGTAGTGGTTTGCATGGTTGTAAAGTAAATATATTTTCAAAATGAGTGACTTAAAGCAAAGGCGGGAAAATAATTATGTTTTTGAATTATTTTGAATGGGGAATTTTTGTCCTTACTCATGAAGGAATTTTTTTAGTGTTTGAGTGTTACATTTGGAAAAGTATATTAAGAAATTTTTTTTGTGTTATTGTGGAGGGTTACGTTTAAAAAAAAAGCATATTAAGGAGTTTTTTAGTATTAGACTCTTGGAGCGTTACGTTTAAGAAAAATATTTTAAGGAGTTTTGTAGTGTTGGAGTGTTTTTGGAAGTGCTACGTCGAAGTGTTAGAGTGTTACATTTGGAAAAAAATACACTAAGGAGTTTTTTAGTGTGTCATATTGGAGTGTTATGTTTGAAAAAAGTATATTAAAGAGTTTTTTTGTGTGTTACGTGAAAGTGTTATGTTTAAGAATAGTACAGTAAAAAGTTTTGTTTGAAGTGTTACGTTTGAGTGTTTTGTTGAAGTGATGGAAACGTGATTTAAAAATTAGATCAAACTTTCCTAAGATGGCATCTCCCAATGAGGAAGGGTAGAAACATCTATCAAATCATACCAAAATTTAAAATAAGATCTTACGGTAAGATTGTTAAAATAAACAGGGCATATTAGTGTATTGGAAAATTCATGGAACTTATTAGAGTAATTGATTCCCGTATGAGACTTTCTGATATTTTTTCCTTATCTTTAAGTATTTTATCAATGAAAATTAATTTTTTTCTATTAAATATTTTAATAATGTCTTAACAATTTAAGAGCTTTATTTTATATTGCATGAAATTTAAGAATTTAATTAACTAGTGTTAAAAGATGTATGGGTCTTTTATAATATATATATATATATATATATATACACATATAAAATCTTAGGGGAAGTAAGAGTAATTTACCTACATTGATAATGAATGAGTTGGTTTATGAGTATTTTCTTCTTTTCACATGCAAATTAAAAGGCAATATAGTCATTTTCACACCCAACTAATGCTATTTGTACGAATTATAATAGATTGGGTGAATCTTGATAATAATTTCAAAAGTATGAGAAGTTAATATAATTATTAAAATTAAAAAAAATTATAATTGTCAAAAACCTTAGAAAAAATAAATATAATTTAGGCAAGAAAATATAAAACTAGAATTAGTATCCCCCCCAAAAAAAAGACCTATTCTCTCTCCCACTTTCAATCGCTTCTAACCAAACACGAGAAAAGGCCTCATTTCCCCCTTTCGTTCCTCCCTTCTTCATGAGTACCCCAAACATTGTGTTAAAAAGCTATTTAATACATTAAAATATATTCCTATATTTGATGATAGTGGTGATAGTAGAAGACAAGTAAAGATTGAGGTGGAGGTGGTGGCAAGGTGGGGCAACTGAGAATGAGAGTAGTGGTGGTGGTATGGTGAGCTTAGTAAAATTTTAATTCAGAAAATATTTTCTGTTTTTTAAGAGAAAAATATTTTTTATTTAAATAAACTTATTTTTTATTTAAAATAAAAAATATTTTCTATTAATTTTTATATTTTATTATACCACATATTAAAAAATATGAAAAATATTTTCTTCCAACGCGTAATGCAATCTTGCCAAATTGCAAATTCCTCCCCCACAAACATTAGCCCATCCGAAGATATTATGGCCCCTGGAAAACTTGGCCCATCGAAAAATGATCAAAAAATGTTTCGCACGTGTCAGACCCAAAAACTGATTGACACGTGCGTAGAGAGAAGAACGTGTACGATAGCGAAGGTTCTGGTGAGGAGGGGTGAGAAGTGAGATTCGCTTGCTTCACATCGAATCGAAACACAGCTTCACGTCCGTTTCTAAAAAACAAACAAACGAACAATTGAATATTGAGAGAGCTTTAAACCTCTCTACTTATCTTTCTCATCAAGCAATTGTTTCTCAAAATCACGACCATTAGATCTCAAAACCTTCACTTGAGCTTCCACAACAATGTCTTCCCCTGCAGAGTAATTTCTTCTCTCTCTCTCTCTCTCTCTCTCTCTCTCTCTATATATATATATATATATATGTATATGTCTGTGTATGCATGTGTGTGTATGTATGTGTTTATGCAATGATCTATGTGATATTCATTCCACTTCAATTGATTTTTGTCATACATGGTTTGTGAGTTCATGAAGATGTGACTTGTGCCAATTTGTGTTGCTTTTGCTTCAATACAAGCTTCGCTATGCTGATTCGTGATATGAGTGTTTTCAGTGCTCTGGATTAATAGAACTGCGAGCTATATTTCGTTGTTTTTTTGTTTAGTTTGATGGATTTTGAGGTCTGTCAACAACTTGTGATTTTAGGAATAGGGATTTCACTTTCTAGGGTTTTTTGTTTCCCCCCTCTCTGATCTGGATTCTAGATCGAGTCTTACAAATTCACAAACTTGTTTCCACCCTCTAGAAAGGTCCAGAAGGTGGGTTGTTGGGCAAAATTTTTTATGTCAACTGTTCTAAATAAGAAATGGTTAATTTCACTTTTTATTCCCTAAACTATAGGTTTTTTTTTTTTTTTTCCCCCTAACGCATCAATTTCATCTATTTAATCGATTCTAATTTTAGCTAATGTGGTCCAATTGGAGACCGTTGTCCAAATTAGTAACAGTTGAAGTCCAATTTGATGAGGAAAAATATCATTTCGAAATTTGAAATTAAATTATATAACCAACCACTCATTTTTCTTGCTGTTTTGCAATGAGGGGTGGAGAAGAATATTAATGTTTGGTTGTGTTATACAGTCCGGGTAGAACTCAACCCAAAAGTTAGTTATTAAGGTGAAGGGCCCTTACACTTTTATATTTCACATTACTTTAGTACCCAATGATGTGGGACTTCATTTCACTGGTTGTATAGCATAAGTTGTCTAATATAGTGTGAGTAAGAAGATGAGTGTTTGGTTGTATGATTTAGATTGTTCAAATTGTAAAATTACTTTTTAATCTTGCACAGCCTAGGACAATGCCTAGCTTACATGCCTTGATTACTGATAATTTGAGCTTTTAGCCTTGTCTATCTAGAGAGTGGGATTTGCTTGATTTCAGAAAGATGCTTACACAAGTACATTAGTAAATGTTCTTAATTTCAGTGGCGAATTGGAAGGGTTTATAGTGAGAATACAATTTTATTTAGAGAAGAAACTCATTACACTTTACATGTTTCACTAAGAGACTACTTTTACGCTATGTTTAGTTGGGAGATTTAGAGAGGGATTTGGAAAAGAAAAGGGGAAAGTTGTGTGAAACTAGATGAAATGTAGGTATATTTTATTCACATTTCACCTATTTTTTCTGTTTCCCTTTTCAAATTCCTTCCCAAATCTCCCAACCAAACACATCATTGATCTAACAAATCCAAGGACACAGCCTAACCCAGTGCTGTGATTCTTAGTAGCTTTTTTTCTTGCTTCATATATTGTGCATTATTTTCTCTGTCTCCGTCCACCTAGAGTGTCGGAGTTACTTGAATACAGAAAGATGTTTTGTGTAAGTTCATAATACATATATGCGTCTGTGGTTGAGAGAGAGTTTGTTCATGTGTGCGCACACATACATGTAATAAATTCTTAGTATACCTACATAGATGCTTTGTTTTTCTATTTCAAAAAGTCTTTGCATTAAGTGATTTGACCATGCTACTTTGGGTGGAGCTGTAACAATTTTGTTGTTGCTTTATCTTCTGTATTTCCTATGGAACATGTGAAAGGCCCAAGTAATGGGTTTTTATTTTTTTATTCCATAATCTATTTACTTATATGTATTCTATGTTCTATGAATGATGAAGCACTTAACATTGTTTCCTTGACTTCTTTTCACCATTTCCAATCATTACTGTTTCTATTTTCTTTTTCTTTTTTTTTCAGATTCTACAATTCGCTTCCGCCTGTAAGCAAGACTTATGGGACCCTGTGTTTGCTCTTCACTACTGCATTTCAGTTTGGACTGTATAATCCTAAACATATTGCATTGTTTTATCCGCTAGTGTTCTCACGGTTTGAGGTATGTACTCCATCTCGGTGATTTATGAATTTCTAATCAAATATAGTTAGGGGAAGTATCCAACTTGATGATTGCAATTTAAAAAGTTCTGGCTTTTATAATTCAGTACTTAATGCCACAGCTGGTTTACTGTTGGATTTGAGCAAACACAAAACATGTGCCCTTTTCACATTATCTCCTTTCCCTTAGGTCTTCAAGGTTGGAAAAAGGCTCATCTGAGGTCACTACTCTTTCCATCAAAACAATAAACTAACCCTGTTATTTGAGAGAGGGTTGCTAAAATCCAATCTAGGCTTGACAATCCCTTAATTTACTCAGCTGCGGACTTCTTTTTATTAGATAATGTTTGTTCTTGACCTAAATTAACTAATGTTAGGTAAACCTTCCTTTTCATTGACATAGCCCTAAATAGTTGCTTTTGTGATACATTTTAAGTTTAAAACTGTTATTTGGTTTTGACTTGAGAACCTGGGGATTCAACATATTGTTCTTCATGCATGATGGCCACTGAATAATCAGTTACCAAAACTAGTGTGCTCTGCATGAACAACCTTTTTAGATAATGTTTGCTAGCTGAAATTGTAATGCTCAAACTTCAAAGCCGTTAATAAATTAAATCAACCTCAAATTTACAATTTCAAATAACTCATAACCTCAAATATACAAATCGCCTCCAAAAATAATTACACAAATGTCTCCAAAATATAATTTATACAAATCTCCAAAAATAATATATCGTGGTGGACCCAAAATATCTAACTCAAGAAATCCTTTAAGTGCTTCAACTCCACTCACCGCTAAATTGCACCACATCTAAAAAATCAATTAACTCAGGCAGTATACAATACGACAGGAATAACAATGATTGGATAGAGAATAAATTAATAGGGATCTAACGATTTATGACATGGCACAAATGATTCGATTCGAATTAGCAAGTAATTTACTAAATTGCACAAACAAATAAACTCACATATGATAACTTGTTCATAACCAAATACTCGGTCCTATTCAATACATGACCAGTGAGCGGCCTTATCACCTCACCCAAGCACAACCGCTTATCCAAGCATATTGGTGCAAGCTATTGGTAGGATTCACTTGATCCATGTACAGAACATTTTCACGTCATTTAGCCAAACAAATCAACATTATCAACACAAGATAACTTCACAGAATTTAGCAAATGACCAGAGTAATCAAACTTATCAATATAGAATGATTTCACAAAATTTATCAGATGACTAGAATAATCAAGAGTAATACAAATTGCAGCTAATTAAAATAAAATAAAAAAATTTGCAAAGATATTTAGAGGAAATATATTATTTACCACCCAGTTACCTCAAAATAATCTCCATCGTCGCAAGCACTTTAATCATTTGAAAGTTCTCCATAAATCTTCAAATGTACCAGATTAAAATTCTAAGGTATAAAGTATGTAAAGTTGGACAAAATGTACAACTCTCCTCTTAAATAAAATTAATAGCCCTCACTCTAAACACTCCAAAACTAAACTCAAGGTTTTTGCTAACAAAAGAATGGAGAGAGAGAAGCAAAAGATGGAGAAATGAGGAGAATGAAATAATGGACTCAACTTTGCTCAATTTATAATGAAGAAAACTTGGGGGTAAAGCAAAAAAAGAAATTAAAAAAAAAAATTAAAAGAAAGGACATGCAAATGGGGAAGGGATATGGCATTATCAAATCAATATTATGAAGGCATGGCAACCCATTTGGGTCTGCCGGCCATTGAAGGTATTTTTTTTTCTTTGTTTTCTTGGTGAGGATGAAAGATAAGAAAAAAAAAAAATTGTATTCAAAAAGAGATGGACAATAATGAGGTCGAAATAAAATGGATGAAACAAATATAAGAAAATAAGTTGGGTTCTCATCTAAAAATCTCACCACCAAAACTACTATAATAAATCACCAATACTTCTCACTAAAATATTAATACCTCAAAAAAATACGGATTTCATAGAAATTCTATCTATTTCCATACTTCTATCTCTGACAATGAACCACAATTCCCTGGATGCATTGAACAAACTCCCGATCCTCCATATTACCTTTGTTCGGCCATAGATATTAACTTAGGCTGTACTGATTTCTGGGATATGGATTTTGTAGTATCCCCTTTGAAGTTTGATTATTGGGCTCAAACCTCAATCTTGTTTTTTTCTTTCCATTTGTCATCAGATTTTTTCAGTAACTACTTCACTTTCATTTCTAGGTATGGAGGCTGATTACCAACTTCTTTTTCCTCGGAAAATTTTCCATCAATTTTGGAATCCGCCTTTTAATGATGTAAGTATTCCATAAAAGTTCATTCAGTTCTTGAAATGTTTGTTTTATCACCACAACTCCATGCTTTGACCCATTCGAATACCATGAGATCAATTCTAAGCGACTAATGGCTGATGAGCTTTTGAAGTGCTAATAATCTTGTTATTGCTTCTTGATGCTATAGAGCAAGATATGGAGTCCAATTGGAGAATGGACCATTTCAAAGGCGTACGGCAGATTTCTTATGGATGATGATATTTGGAGCCTTCACATTATTGGTGAGTGGGATTATCATTTTCTTTTTGTTTGGTTTTGTGATATTGTGATTGTAAGTAAACCTTTTCTTACATCTCTCCTGAGAGCTTGATATCATTGTTTAGTTGATTCACTAATTACTTAAGCTTTGAGGATAGTTGGTATTACTTAGAAAATATGAAGAAGAAGAACTCCGAAAATATGAGGAAGAAGGAATATATTTCTGTTATATTCAAAACTTCTTATCTTACAAGACCAAATGACACTCCTTATATAGGAGATATTACAAACATCATCATAACCCATTATATGCCACTTACATATTATATATTACCACTATCTACCACTATCATATTATATACATGCCACTATCTACCACCAACACCACTATCATATTCTATACATGCCACTATCTACAACCAACACCACTATCATATTCTATACACACCACTATCTACCACCAACACCACTATCATATTCTATACATGCCACTATCTACCACCAACACCACTATCATATTACATGCATGAACACAATTTCCAGCACTCCCCCTCAAGCTGGTTTGAAGATATCTTCCATAGCCAGCTTGCTAGTCAGCTTATCAAATTGCTTCTTGTGTAGTCCCTTCGTTAGCACATCAGCTAATTGTTCACCTGTTGGAAGGTAGGTCATACAGATTATGCCAGCATTGATTTTCTCCTTGATGAAATGTTTATCCACTTCTATATGTTTTGTGCGATCATGTAGAACTGGATTATGAGCTATAGATATAGCTGCTTTGTTGTCACAATAGACCTTCATAGGTGTCGGGTGAGAAAGCTTTAATTCTTCAAGAATTCTTTTAATCCACATTACTTCACAGATTCCATGGGCAACAGCTCTGAACTCTGCTTCTGCACTACTTCTAGCTACCACATTCTGTTTTTTACTCCGCCATGTAACTAGGTTCCCACCTACAAAGGAACAGTATCCGGATGTTGATCTCCTGTCTGTAACACTTCCTGCCCAGTCTGCATCTGTGTATACTTCAACTTGAAGATGTCCATGTTTCTTGAATAGTAAGCCTCTCCCTGGAGTTCCTTTCAAATATCTTAAGATCTTATAAACGGCCTCAAAGTGCTCTGCCCCTGGTGAGTGCATGAACTGACTTACCATGCTGACTGCAAAGGCAATATCAGGCCGCGTATGAGACAAGTAAATCAATTTCCCTACAAGTTGCTGATATTGTTCTCTCTCTTTGACTTCTTCAGCCTTAGCAGCTTGTAACTTCAAGTTAGGCTCGATCGGAGTCTCCGCCATCTTACAACCAAGCATACCTGTTTCTCCAAGGAGATCAAGAACATATTTTCTCTGATTAACGAATATACCTTCCTTGGATCTTGCAAATTCCATTCCGAGGAAATACTTGAGGGCTCCCAGATCCTTAATGTGAAATTCTTTTGCGAGTTTCTCTTTGAGGGCTGCTAACTCTGCTTCATCATTACCAGTTAAAATGATGTCATCAACATAAACAATCAAAATTGCAATTTTACTGTTTTTTGAATGTTTATAAAATATTGTGTGATCTGCTTGACTCTGCGAGAAGCCACAACTGATAACTGCCTTCCCAAAGCGTTCAAACCACGCTCTTGGTGATTGTTTGAGTCCGTATAATGACTTGTTCAATCTGCATACTCTGTCACTTCCAAGTCTCTGCTCAAATCCCGGCGGTAGGCTCATGAACACCTCCTCTTCAAGATCACCATTGAGAAATGCATTTTTAATGTCAAGTTGATGTAGAGGCCAATCTGAATTTACTGCAAGAGATAACAGTACTCTGATGGAATTTATTTTAGCAACAGGAGCAAACGTCTCCTGATAGTCGATCCCATAAGTTTGAGTGAAGCCTTTAGCTACCAGTCTCGCCTTGTATCTCTCAACGCTTCCATCTGCGTTACATTTTATCGTAAACACCCATTTACACCCAACTGTTTTCTTGTCTTTGGGTAGATCAACTATCTCCCAAGTACCACTTCTCCTTAAAGCATTCATCTCCTCCATGACTGCTAATTTCCAATTCGGATCATCCAATGCTTCCTGTATATTCCTTGGAACAAACAAGTGTGAAATCCTAGATGTGAAAGCTCTATGGTTTTTAGACAGTCTTTGATAGGAGAGGTAATTTGCAATAGGATGTTTAATGCAATTTCGGACACCTTTCCTAATTGCTATAGGTACATCAAGGTCGGAAATAGAAGGAATAGGATTACCTAAAATTTCGATGCCAGAACTCGGGTGGACATTCGGGTCATTAGGATGGACATTCGGGTCATTATTCCTCAGATGAAATCGCTTCCTAGTATAAACCTGAAGCTCAGGATTTAGATCATTTTGTAGTACTTCTCCCCCTAAACAAGAATCTTCTTGACTAGGCACCATAGAACTTGGTTCTCCTAAGTGATCATTATCAGACAGATGTGGTTTTTGTGTAGGATAAATGACATTGGGGAGCGGGATAGAAATATCCCAAAAACGGTCTTCTACTCCACTTGTCTCCCCCTGAAGAGAAGTGTTGGGGAAATAGGATTTTGTTTCCACAAATGACACATCCATACTCACATGAAATTTCTTGTTTTGAGGATCGAAGCACTTATACCCCTTTTTGTTTGAGGAATAACCCAAAAAAACACATTTTATAGCACGGGGGTCAAGTTTTGAACGAAATTGACTGGGAACATGAACATAGGCAGTGCATCCAAAAACTTTGGCGGGTAAATCAGAAAACAACCTCGTGTCAGGAAAAAAAGTTTTGAGACAATCAAAAGGTGTTTTGTATGTTAACACCTTTGTAGACATCCTGTTTATCAAATAAGAGGCTGTTAAAATTGCTTCACCCCATAAATATTTAGGAACATGCATGTAAAACATTATAGCACGTGCTACTTCAAGTAGATGTTTATTTTTTCGTTCTGCAATGCCATTTTGTTGAGGGGTATCCCGACATGTAGATTGATGAAAAATTCCCTTTTTTTCCAAAAACTCACCCAACTGCTCATTGAAATATTCTGTTCCATTATCAGAATGTAAAATACCAATTTTGGTTTGAAATTGGTTTTCAATCATATTGTAAAAATTTGTGAATAAATTTTTCACGTCAGATTTTTTATTCATCAAATAAATCCAACATAAGCGGGTATGGTCATCAATAAATGTAACAAACCATCTTTTACCAGAAAGAGTAGTGATTTTAGAAGGGCCCCAAACATCACTATGAATCAAATAAAAAGGTTTTGAAGCCTGGTAAGGTTTTGGCAAATAAGTAGAGCGATGAAATTTTGCAAAAATGCAACTTTCACAATGAAAAGAAGAACAATCAATCCCTTTAAATAATTCTGGAAATAAATGTTTCAGATAAAGAAAACTAGGATGTCCTAGCCTATAGTGCCATAGCATTATTTTTTCTCGAACAGAGATTGAACTAGTACTATTAAAGCTCTGAGCTTTTTTATTACTAACAGGTACTTCATCAAAGTAGTAAAGACCTTCAAGCATCCTAGCACGCCCAATCATCATCCCCGAGTTCTGGTCCTGAAATTCACAATGGGATTCAAAAAATGTAACACGACAATTAGAATCCTTAGATAGTTTACTGACAGACAAAAGGTTACAGGCTAAGTTGGGGACGTGAAGAACAGCATTGAGATTAATTTTCTCAGATAGTTTAATAAATCCTTTTCCTGCAATAGGTGAAAAACTACCATCGGCTATTCTGATTTTGTCATGACCAGAACAAGGGAAATAGGTACTAAATAAATGGGAAAAACTAGTCATGTGATCGGAGGCACCGGAATCTATGATCCACGGAGAGAAGTTTAGGCAAGAGAAGGCTTTAGGATTTCTACCTGTTTGTGCCAACAAAACACTAGGAGTACCGGATGAGGAGTTGGATTTTATCAGCTTTAAGAGTTGATCAATCTGCTGTTTGTTGAAGGGACCTGAATCGGCTTCATTAGCGGTAGGAAAGCCACGATTTTTCTCTCCTTGTTTGCTGCTTTTCCAGTTGACAGGTTTGCCATGGATCTTCCAACACGTTTCGCGTGTATGGCGAGGCTTGTTGCAAAAATCACACCAGACCCGTGGCTTATCATCAAACCTGCGCTGGTAATTTGCAGCCTTGTTGGCCGCAGCATCGCTAATTAAAGCAGAAATTTCAATTGATTCACCAGTACCTTTTTTCTTAAGCATGACGCTCCTTCGGCTCTCTTCCCTTCTGACTTCGGCAAATACTTCGCCAATGGATGGGAGAGGAGGTCTGCCAATAATTCTTCCTCGCACTTCATCGAACTCAATGTTGAGGCCGGCAAGAAACTTGTAAATACGGCTGTCTTCCACAGTTTTCTTGTGGTGGTTGCAGTCGTCAACCGATTTCCATTCGTATGTGTTGAAGATGTCAAGATCCTGCCACAACCTTTTCAACGAATTGAAATATTTGGTGACGGAATCATCTCCTTGACGAATCTCTCCCAACTTCAAAGTTAATTCGAAAACTTGAGATTGATTTCCTAGGTCAGAATACATCTGACTAACATTATCCCACAATTCTTGTGCAGTAGTATAGCACATGTAATTAGAGCTTATATCCTCCTCCATGGAATTGACCAACCATGTCATAACCATGGAGTTTTCAGCGTCCCAACTGTCGAACAGCGGATCATTAACAGCAGGAGCCTTCTTGTCACCAGTGATGTAACCGATCTTTCCTTGCCCACGGATATACATCCGGACAGATTGTGACCAGCGGAGAAAATTATCACCATTTAGGCGAATGGTGGTGATTTGGACAGAGTGAGAGTTGGACGTTTTCACCGGAATGGCAGCGGCAGGGGTTGAAGTGGTTCCGGACGTGACTTCCGACATGGCTATGACGGTTTTAGGGCTGCTGTGTTTTTTGTTGCTCTGATACCAACTTAGAAAATATGAAGAAGAAGAACTCCGAAAATATGAGGAAGAAGGAATATATTTCTGTTATATTCAAAACTTCTTATCTTACAAGACCAAATGACACTCCTTATATAGGAGATATTACAAACATCATCATAACCCATTATATGCCACTTACATATTATATATTACCACTATCTACCACTATCATATTATATACATGCCACTATCTACCACCAACACCACTATCATATTCTATACATGCCACTATCTACAACCAACACCACTATCATATTCTATACACACCACTATCTACCACCAACACCACTATCATATTCTATACATGCCACTATCTACCACCAACACCACTATCATATTACATGCATGAACACAATTTCCAGCAGTATTAGAACATGGTATTAGAACTTCGCTTTGGGAGTTCTTAGGTTCAAGCCTCTCTGCGTGTATTTGTCTTCCACCAATTATGCTTTGTGTGAAATCAGTTTTGTTTCTATGTGCCGCTTTTCTGTTTGTCCATCATTTCACACCCAATTGGGGTTGCATGCTCTGTTATCAGAATCTTACGATTCGCGATTCGATTCACGATTCGATTCATAATTTTTGCAAAATCGATACGAATCTATAGGTGAATCTCTCTGTTATCAAAATCTTACGATTCGCGATTCGATTCGCGATTCGATTCGAATTTTTTACAAAATCGATACGAATCTATAGGTGAATCTATTTTGGAAGTAAATCTCTAATGAATCGCACGATTTCACAATCGATTCACGATTCAATTCACTTTTTACGATTCATTTAATTTTTTAAATTATTGTGTCTGATATATTTTCAACTATTTCTTTCTCCATATTTTTAGTGAAAATGACATAATACAAGTTCTAATAGTGTTTAATACCAAAATAATCAACATATATACATAATTTGTTATTATTTTAGTGATCATGAAGTTTTCAATAAAATCCAATCAGATTCAGTCAGACCCAACATATTTTTAACATTTCTTCTCATTTTTTTCCCCTTTGAAAAATCATACTATATCTTCTAAAGATGTTTAAGATTAAAGTTACACTATGAATTATTTATTGCTATTTTATTAAATTGAATATAATTGAATATTACATATGTGAGGTCAGTTATATCTTTGAAAATGTTTTAGTTACTTAGAAAAGTATGTATGCTTATTGTCCAAATATCAATATCGTTGTTAATTATTGTTATTTTAGAAATTGATAATTTGTTTATTTGGTTATTATTTTTATTAAGAATGGTTGATAAGAAATATCTAAAAAGAAAAAAAGTATGATGGTGATCTTACATAAGAATTTTGTTAGCTTTTTACCTATTAAAATACGTGATTATCATTCAAAATAACATTTTTATTGATTTAAGTCTAAATATTTCATATTCACAAGATATATTTAACATCTAAATGTGTAAATATATATTTTTAAGTAATTTTTAAAAAGTGACCGAATCTTTACGATTCACGATTCGATTCGATTCACGATTCGGTACAAGGTCATTTCGATTTACGATACGAATCTCGATTTGACAACTATGGTTGCATGTGAGGGAGGGTAAAAGTCCAAAGTGAAAGAACATAAGTGGGAGAACAAAGTGTTTTTGCAGCAGAAGAATACCTCCTACTATGTTGTTTAAGCCTTGAAACTGTAAATCAAACTCAGAGATATCTGTAATCACTATCTCACAAAACTGTATGGAGATGTTTCACTGGCTTTTTATATAGATAAGCTTGGACCCATATTTCTGATTGTAACATCCAATACCTTCCTACCATTATGGAAGTTGTAACATCCCATGAACCCACTACATTGGGTAAATAAATGGGTAGTTCACGTCAGTTATTTACATTTTTGTTGACTCAAATAAAATATCTATAATAATTATTTGTAATATAATTAACAAAAACAATGTGCCATGTGGGTCACTTTATGTTTCTAAAGAGATGTGGCTTACACAAAGCTCATGTGATCTAGACTCTTCAGGAGTGCATTAATCTGCAAGAAAAAGTTTGTGATCTATTTTCTTCCTTTCTATTGGGATTTCCCATTCACAAGTCCTTTCCAACGAATGATGAAGTATTAGTTACAGCTGAGGTACATCAATAAATTTTTTATTTTTTTATAATTTATAGTTTGAGATTCAACTTACAAATTAAAGTTCAATATCAAAACTAAAAAAAAAAATCATAGTTCAACAATACCAATACCAATACCAATACCAAAGCAAAGTCCATAAACTATTTTAATGCCATTAAATAGGAGAAATTACAAAACAGTTTCATTCCAAAAGGATTTGCATTTTCAAATTATTTAGAACTTTCTAATAAATTAAATGTATCTCCACCAATGTCCCATAGCTTGGTGTACCCCGATGTGCCCATCCCGTACCCACAGAGTACCCAACTACCAAAGAATGTATAAAAACGTACCCAGTATACTTCAAGTATCCAGTACGCATGCAGCTCCATCGGTACGTGTACCAATAATCAATACGAGTACAACAACATTTTGAGAGTACCTGTGCTTCATAGATATCTACTCAGCTTTCATTCTCCTATTTTTCTCTCAGTGATTTATTGGATGGCTTAATACATTTTTTTTTTTTTTTTTTTTTTTTTTTCTTTTCCTTTTGTTTATCTTCATTCATATGTTCAGGCATTATCTGCCATCCCCTGGTTCTGGTCACCCTTTTTAGGAGTGTCTCTGGTCTTCATGCTTCTTTACGTCTGGAGTAGAGAATTCCCGAATGCCAATATCAACATTTATGGTCTTGTGTCTCTCAAGGTATACTGATTCTGTATATTAATTGCTTGTAAAAACACAGGCTCTCTCTCTCTCTCCCTCTCTCTCTCTCTAAATTGTTGACATGCCGAATTAAAATCTTCAAACTTGCAGGCATTTTATTTACCTTGGGCAATGCTTGCTTTGGATGTTATTTTTGGCTCAGAACTTATGCCAGATCTGTTGGGAATCATTGCCGGGCATCTGTATTACTTCCTGACTGTGTTGCATCCACTTGCTAGTGGGAAAAACATACTGAAGACTCCAAAGTGGGTGTATCCTTTTGATCTCTCTCTGGTTCAACATAATTTCTTATTGCATAGTTTGTTTTTAATTTTTTTGGAGGGGTTTACAGTGCAACTTGTGCGGACCCAATCCCAGCAACGCAAGTCAGCTCGTAAAATTCTAGGGTTTGAGCAATATAATTTCAAATTTGGTCAGCACTTAGACTTAGGGTTGGTTTGGGGTGTCCTAAAAAAGTACACTTTTTGTCTTTTTATGAAAAGATGTGCAGAAAAGTAGAGAGGTGATGTGATGGAAAAAAGATAAAAAGATAAAAAGATGAATTATATAGGTTATGCCAAACAAACCCTTAAATTTTTAAACCCAAATTAAATTTGGACAGTGGTCTAGGTAGGAACTCTCACAACCCGAATTTTGTTAATATATAAAATTTATATAATAAATATGAAATATTATAAAGGGCCATGTTAACGTGTGCCGTTATCGCATATGATTAAGAGGCTTAAAAAGATGGTATATTTTTTCTTGCGCTTACTTTCATACAGCTTTTATACATAATGTACAATCTTTTTAAGTCTCTTAACATGTACACTTGGGGTATTAACAAAATTCTATTATAAAATAATGATTATTATTCTCTTATTTTATTTTATTTTCAGAAAGTGCGAAACATTAGTTTAGGACAATCGGAATTAATTTTTTTTGTATTTGAATTTGGGTAGCCCTACTTTAGCCCGAATTCTTTGATATAGACTCAACCTCGGATTTGGAACGCAAGTTCAGACAGAGGTCGGTCTCTTGGGCTTGGGCAAATCTCTCTATGGTTGAGCTTGGATAGACTCTCAGCCCAATCAAACCGGCCCAAGTTGCAGCCCTAGATGTGGGGGGGGGGGGGGGGGGGGGGGTGGGGGGGGGGGGGGGGGGTGGGGGGGAGGATTTTGTCAATGCAATTCCATCTGTTACCAGTGCCATACTCCCTGGAAGTTAGTTTTGCTGCAAATTTTCTTTAACTTTGCGTAGACATAAACTTGTCACAAAGTGGGGGGGGGGGGGGGGGGGGGGGGGGGTGATTTTGTCAATGCAATTCCATCTGTTACCAGTGCCATACTCCCTGGAAGTTAGTTTCGCTGCAAATTTTCTTTAACTTTGCGTAGACATAAACTTGTCACAAAGTGGGGGATTGGAGCTCCAGCAAATATTCAGGCACAGCCAGACAGGACCACCGGAGTGACTTTCAGAGGGAGATCCTATCGACTCGGGCGATGATGATGATGATGTCACTCTTCCCTCACTCTTTTACAGGAATGGGACATTTGTTGTTATATCTCAAATTTCAACCTGACATTTCCCAGAGAAGGCCATTAACAAGAGCCAAATTATAATGATGGTGGCACAGAAGATTATTTCTCACTTGTGAATACTGACAGTAGGCAAGCACACCAGATTTTCTTTGTTAATTTTCAGCATAATGTGTATATGATGAATTTGAATCATGGATTGGGAGTAAGCTACTGATACTTTTTTTGGTTTTTTTAAAGGCTTTGAATGAGTGCTTAGCTTAGCTTGACTGGGGGAAAAACATATGACCTAAAGCCTTAACAGGCATCAAAGAAACAAGTACAAGAATCTTAATTGTGTCATGGACTCTGGTAGCTCCTGAATTTAAATTATCCCAGCCCAAATTGGTGTCAAGCCCTCGAATAGGCTCAACACCAACATACAAAAATTATGGAGTGTGTCATGGACTAGAGTGCGGTAGTCCAATGACACACGATCATATAGCCATTTTGTTTTCTTTTCTAAATGGTTTTATGTCCTTCGTTATTTAGTAGCGTTAGGGACGTGTCATTCTCATAACGCCATATGGCCCGGATTGTTTTCAAAATTGAATAGTTAGATTGGATCAGTAAATATTATGTTTGTTTTAGAAAATTGTTATGAGACTAACTTTGTTTGTTTTCTTCCATAGTTTATGAGATTGGATTGCTAATCATGTGGGCCTCACAAGAAACATGGATTGGGAGGTGAAATGACTATTTTGTCTCTCATTTTACAAAAATAACAAGTCGCCTTTTACATAATGATTAATTTTACATATTTTTATATATTTAATTTTAATCAATTATTATTATCATGTTACTACACAAAATAAACATAATCTATTGTACATCTCTAACTTAATACTACTATGTTAGTAACATTCTCATTCAATCTTACCCTGCTAATAATGCAAAAAAAGGGGGACTTAAGTCTTATAGGACTATGAAATCCCTCCGAGGGGACTAATAATCTCATCGGAGATTTAGGTTTGGTAATGTAATCCAATCTCGAGAATTGGAGGTGTAATGACCTTATTGCTCCTATTTTACAAAAATAATAGACACTTTTACACTTCATTTGGATCGTGACGTGAGGTGAGAAAAGAAATGATTGTAGTTTTTCACCTACGTGAGAAGAAAAAAAATTATTATGATTTTTCACCATTATGTTTAGATGAATAAAAGAAAAGAGAATGTGATTTCTCACTTATCTTGTTTAAATATAGTAAATAAGAAAAAAGAAAGGAAAGTGCTGTATTTCATTTTATCAAAATAATTTTCCATATTAATAAGCTATGTTTTTCATCAGGGTAGTGTTGGTATTTTAAAAAAATTTCATTAAACTCAATTTCTTTCTCACCAAATATCACAACTTTTAGTGAGAAATAAAACATAGGTTTGGTGAGAATCATTCTTATTATTTCTCACCATCATTTTTCATTTACGTAGCCATCTAAACAAGAGAAAGGGTTTCATATTCTCACATTTTCTTGTCTAATCTCATCAAACTCTTCCATCCAAACATATTGTTAATATAATGAGAACTTCTATATAATTTCATAAATTTAATCTCAATCAACTAATACCATCTCACTAGTACATAAACAAACACAATTTATACCATACTAGTATAAAAACAAATACAATTTATCTCATCTCTAACTTAATACCATCATATTAATTGTTAAATAAATTGATAGGGAGAGAATAAATTGTATGTATTATGATTGATGTATTAAGTGTTCTATATTACAAATGGTGAGGGGCTCCTTATATAGGAGAAAATACAATCCTTACAGACAATGGACAATGATGGCTCATGATGGAAAGTGAAGCACTAGCACCTAAAGGCACCGAAAGGGAGGCTCACTATCTACTAATATATTATATACTCTAACAGCCCCCCTCAAACTCAAGGAGGATAGGTACAAACCGACTTGAGTTTGGAAAGGAACGAAACGTGAAAATAAACTAATACATAAATAAAAAAGGATAGTAGACACTGCATGGTCGTGTCAGACCGTTGGTGAAGACACGGTATGGTCGTGTCGGACCATGGTAGCAGGACAGTTTACGGGGTCATGCCGGACCGATGCAGAAGCTGACCGGAATCAATGTCGGGACAGTGTATGGGGTCATGCCGGACCGTTGGAGAAGCTAACCGGAATCAATGTCGGGACAGTTTATGGGGTCATGTCGGACCGTTGTAGAATACACTGGATGATGGTGTATATAGGCTGCCCAAATATATATACATGGATATATATCGAGCCCTCAAAAGTCGCACCCTCAAAAGGCGCGTCCAATACCTCAAAAGATGTGCCCGACACTGTGGCGTCGAGCGACGTGCGATGCCCGTGTCTGCCTTGGCTTGCGCTCCCGTTTTGTCGTCTGGCGTCAAGTGGCGCGCGATGCGCGTATCTGCCCTGGCTATTTAAACCAAGGTTAAGGCGGAGGCTGTGCAAACCAGTCTGAAACCTCTGAACATTTGCATTCTGAAACACTCTGTAAACACTTTGTAACCAACCCTTCTCTGAAACACTCAGCAACCCATAACATGGCCTCTTCTTCCCGTCCAGCTACCCAGAACATGGCCTCCTCTTCCCGTGGGCTGTTCACTCTCTTTCCCGACCTCAACGAGTCCACAAGAGAGATAACTGGTGCGGTTGCCCTAGAACCCCAACCAAGCGCCTCTAGTTTTGCTCCGTTGAACTTTCCGATGCGGTCTGTGGAGCAAAAAATGGCAGTGCAAACTGATATTGAGGCCAATCAGTATACATTGAAGTCATGTGTGGAGACGATGACGGCAGTCACAAACTTGTCGCATTGGCTACAGAGTAGGACAAATGAGGTGCAGCAGTTAAACGCCCAACTGGCTCTGCTCCAACGCATGTATAAGGATGCGCGAGCAGAGATAAGTGTGCTAAAGGCGGAAAATAAGGAGCTGAAGCAGAAGGCCACCGTGATGTTCCGATTTGGAGGTCCGCCATATGCTGTAGTGGAGGAGCAGGGGGGAGTGAACGTGCTCGGCGGTGTGGGAAACAGGGAGGCAGCACCGGCAAGGGCCGCCCAGGACATAGGCAAGAAGAAGAGACCGGCGGCAGAGTAGAGAAGAAAAAATCCGGCCTGTGGATATGGTGGTTGTGGTTTTGGTTGTTGTTGTTGTTTTTTTTTTTTTTTGTGATGTAAAATTGTGATCGGGGTGGATCCCCTGATATGAATAAAGCAAATATGTTGTGCAAACCCGGATGGTAGGAAGGACATGCAGAAAAAAGGGGTGAGAATGTGTGATTTGTTTTTTTTTTTTTTTTTGGTTGTTGTTGTTGTTTGGTTGTTTTTAATAAAATATATAAATTATTGGTGGAATGAAACGAGTTGGATGTGAATGGTTTTTTTTTTTTTTTTTTTTTTTTTTGAAAGAAGGAAGATAAAATAAAATAAATAAAAGGTATAGTGGGATCAGACGGCGTGGTGTAAAGTGGATGAAAAGAAAAAAAAAATGAAGATTGGTTTAAAAATAAAAAGGAGTATGGGTTTGTGCAAAAGGTGGGGGATGATGGGGTAAAATAAAATAAAAGAAAATGATGATGGGATTTCAGAGAAAGAGAATGTAGGTTGGGGGTAGTGCCCCTGCAAAAGAGATATGGTTGGGTCACATAGGTGAGTGGTGGTAAAGGAAGTAAAAGAAAAAATAAAAAAAAAATAAGAGAAGAAAAGTAAAATGGGGTTGGTGATGTCGAGAGAGAGAGAGAGAAGAGAGAGATGGGTTTGTGTTGCTCTGTGGTCATGCATGGTGACCGAGAGAGAGTTGATGAATGCATGGTTTGATCAGGCCTCCCATGGCTGGAGAGGAGTGAGACTGAAACCGGCGGAGCGGACACCACAGGAGGTGTGGCCGGAGATGGACCTCCAACGACGGCGCCTGGAGGCCACGGGCTGTGAGCAAGCAGCGGTACAGTGGCGGAGCTTTGTTGGAGAAAAAACAAGCTGGGTTTTGCCCCAGAAAAGAGAGTTGCCGAGAGAAAGCAGACCGTCTTGAGAGAGCGAGCAGCTGCTGCCCTCACTTCATGGTTGTGAACTTCTCTTTACTAGTGTTGCCCCTCAACGGAAATGTAACCATGAGAGAGAGAGAGAGAAGTTCACACAAGGTCGACGAAGACGATGAAGAAGACGACGTCGTTTCGGTCAGCGAAGGAGAGCCCAGTGACCAAACTCGTGAACCGGTTCTTAGCCGCTTGCTTCTTGCCTTGGTCTGAACCGGAGTCGTGAAACATGACTTGGCCAGGACTGCAGTTTCCAACGGTTCAGACCGGTTTCCGGTGGTTTTGTCAGGTAATTTTCCGGCTAGAGAATATTCGGAGAAGGAATCTTCCACGAAATGAGAAAGCCATTCGAGGTCTGCCAAATCATCCGCTGGAACGCTGAGTTCGCTGCGAAAATCGTCGGTGACAGAAAAAGTACTAGTTTTCAAGACGGAGGCGGTGGCCATAGCAGCGGCGGTCTCGCCGGCGAGGTCCGACCTGGGGTTGTTCAAGATGGAATTTCTGATCTTGAAGGTGAAGTTCTGCCATGGAATTTGTTAGAAACTACTGTAGCGCAGCAACAACAAGATCAAGAGCAAGAAGAATAATTTGTGGCAGCGGAGTGAAGGTATGGGTAGAGGTCTGGCGGGCGGCCAAGGCAAGGCTGCCGCCCGCCGGTGAAGCAGAATTACTAGCTTCTCAACCTTGCTCTGATACCATGTTAAATAAATTGATAGGGAGAGAATAAATTGTATGTATTATGATTGATGTATTAAGTGTTCTATATTACAAATGGTGAGGGGCTCCTTATATAGGAGAAAATACAATCCTTACAGACAATGGACAATGATGGCTCATGATGGAAAGTGAAGCACTAGCACCTAAAGGCACCGAAAGGGAGGCTCACTATCTACTAATATATTATATACTCTAACATTAATAGTCCACTTGCTCAATTCCACCATACTAACAATTCAATTCAATCTAATCCGACAAATAAACGTAACTTGTAACTTCTCTCATGCCACTACTATATTTTTGTAATTTGGATTAAAGATTGTCTTGTTAGTATATAGAGTTGTTATTCTTCAAGGGATTGTTTGGGATAAGTTATGTACTACTCATAGTTTTTTCATGTTGAAAATTTATGCAAAGTGTTTGGTATAGGAAAAATAATTTTTATAAACTGAACAGTTAATTATTGAAAGAAGGTTAGAAGTGTTTTTAATTTTTATTTTCTAATTGTTAGTTTTTAAGAATTGCACCAAACATGTCCACGTATATAGACATTCAAAGTACTCTCATTTTAGGAACTTCTAATTCTTAATTTTTTTAATTCACCTATCGTTATATTACAATTAATTTCTCCTTAACCTTCCGTACCACACCTACCCTAGCAAATTGAGATTCTTTATAATAATCCTAACATGTAATAATTTTGCAATGTTAGTTTAGGGGCCCAAATATAATCATTAGATGATTTAAGCATGATTTAATCTTATAAAGATTGTGTTTAGGACCTATAAACTAGTATTGCAAAATTATATAAGTTAAAATTAGTGTAGAGAATCTCAATCCCACCCTAGCCACCATCTCCTCCACTTCCAACTACTACCACCACCACCGTCAATCACTACTACCACCTCCTACTCCACCTTTGGCTAACACCCAATCATCTCATTCTCCGGTTTGTTTCTCCAAAAAAACGTTCTCTCGATTGCAACTGCTATTACTCATTCTTTGAAATCCTAACGACCACCGCAAAGATAAATGCATATATGTAAGTGAGAAAAAATTTAATCGAAAAAACAAGAAAGAGGAAAGGAAAAGAAAGGAGAGAGGTGAGGTGGGGCGGGGCGGGGTGGGGTGGTGCGGTAATAAGGAGGTGGTGGCAAGTTAAGGATGAGTGAGTGGTGGCATATGAATAGGCAAACATTTTTTATGTTTTTATTTTTATAATTTTATCTTTCATCATATTTTGTAGGGTAAAGTACCAATAAATCTTAAAATATGATCTTATGAACTGTTTAGTCATTTTTTCCTTATGAATCCAAATGTCACATTAAAGTAGAAATTATATTAAAGGTTAGTCACTTATACATTTGAGTTTAATTTTTGAAGGATAAATGTGGATTTCTCCATTTGAGCAATCTGCACCATAGAGATTTTGGATTTTCCCTCATTTTAAAACAAATCTCACATTACAAATAAGAATGTAACACTCTAATATAACACATTAAAAAATTCCTTAATATATTTTTTCTAAACGTAACACTCCAATATAATACACTCTATTGTAACCCACACAAAAAACTTCTTAATGTATTTTTTCCAAACGTAACACTCTAATAAATGTAATCACAAACGTAACACTCCAATATAACACACAAAAATATTAAAAAACTCCTCAGTGTATTTTTTCCAAACGTTATTTGTCCAAATTTACTAAGGAATTTTTGTACTCTTTTTTAAATGATTCCAAGATTCTCAATATTGGAATGGTTTGAAGAATCTCACATCTTTTGCTTTGAGTGTTACATTGGAGTGTTACGTTTAGGAAAAGTACACTAAGAAATTTTTTTGGAGTATTACGTTTAGAAAAAGTACAGTAAGAAGTTTTTTTTGAGTGTTACATTAGGATGTTATGTTTGAATGTTACATTGGTGTTACAATTTGAAATTATACATTTACCTAAAGTTTACTAAGGAGTTTTTGAGTTTCTTTTGAAATGTTTGAAGAATCACACATCCTTTAAAATATTTGAAAATCCCATATTTCAAGTCATTTTTATACTATTTTTTAAAATATCAGAAAAATCTCATATTTCAAATCATTTCAAATAAAAAAATTCTCATATAAAAATTTATCCCAAACTTAATTATCATAGATTGTATATCTTACTTTACTAGCGCACACACAAAAAAAAATATATATATATATATATAATAGAAATAAAAGTATAATCGTAAATCTAATTTCTAAATAATATATTAAATTTACCTTTTTAAAATTAATAAAACTAATTAGCCTATAAAAAAATTAAAATTAAACTAATCACTATTCCTCAATATAAAATTTATTGGTAAATTTTCTTATTTTTTAATGAATGTAATAAGAAATTGGGTGTGTGATAATGGGCAATGATGAGTGTGTAATTGTGTCCATGAATAAAGGCGGGACGTGAGTGGCACTAATTCAATCGAATCGGAATGGGGAACGGACGGTCCACAGAGAAGATGGTGATGAATCATCTAATAACACCCCCCAGTTTAGCCTCTCTTCTCTCTCTCTATTTATATTCCTCCCTTCCCAAAAACAGAAAAAAAAAACAAACAAACAAACAAACTCACAAACCATAATCACCACCACCACCACCACAAAGTTGATTCTAGAAAAAGAAAGAGCGTGTGTGATAGTTTTAGAGGGAGAGAGTAAAAATGTCGTGGCAGACATATGTGGACGAGCACTTGATGTCTGATATCGATGGCCAGAGCCAACACCTCGCCTCCGCCGCCATCATCGGCCACGACGGCAGCGTCTGGGCTCAGAGCTCTTCCTTTCCTCAGGTCTCTCTCTCATATATTTACGTTGCGTTTGGTTGGGAATTTGAAAAAAAAAAATATATATATATATATATAGATAAAATGTAAATAAAATATACGTTTATTTCACTAACGCTGTTTGGTTGAGAGATTTGGAAAAAGATTTAGAACGAAAAGAGAAAAGATAAGTAAAATAAAAATAAGATATATCTATATTTCATCTAATTTTGCACACGTTTTCCTTTTTCATTTTAAAATATCTCTTTAAATTTTCTAACCCAACACAGCATTAGTTTCATACACATTTTTCCTTTCGCTATAGCGTTAGCATTTCATCTACATTGCCGATTGACTCGATCTATCCATTGGACTTGTATTTTGTGATTGATTACCTTTGGTTTGATCTCGTTGTTTCATGAAGTTGTATATTTTGATCGGTTTAAACATTTATGATCTTGAATTTTTGATTTTTTTGGATCGATCTGTGTATTCTGTTTCTTGCATTGTTGATTCGTAGCTAGGACATTATAATGTTTCAATATAATGACTTTGCTAAAGCTCCAAATCTCTTGATTTTTTTAGAGTTTCGATTATGTGAATGTAGTATCACTTGATCAATTTAAAATGTTGAATTATATACAATAATACCATAATCTGACGCCACATAGTTTTTTTGTTTTTAGGATAGGGTTTGATTGGGTTGGGGTGTGTGATAATAGAAATGTGCATGATTTAAATCAAGTGGTATTGCAACATTTTTTATTCGGTCTTGCTAATAAGTGTCATAGGGCACAAAATAAAAGATAAAAATTTTAAATATTTTTTAATAGTTTTATATATTTTCAAAACGCTTTATACATACTTCTCAACATTAAATAATGCATAAGGTCACTTGTTAGTATTTGCCTTTTTTATTTGGGTTTATTTTAATTATAATTTTGCTAATTGGCTGTCATTTTTTATTTAATTAGTAGAGTTTTGATGTGAATGTGAGATGCTGTACTCTGATTTTGCCAATTGCGGTTCACTTTAGAAAATTTTGATTGATATCTCGAACTACTCTTTTAGAAATTTTGTTCTTTGCACTGAGAATAATGGAAAATTCATTTCATTTCTTCCTTTTTTTTCTTTTTCTTTTTCTTTTTCTTTTTTTTTTTATGGAATTTTTGAGAAAATGGGCTGGAGTGAAGATACCAGCCTCATGCTGCTCATGTTTTGTAAAGGGAGAATGTTAAAAAAGTGAAAAGTGAAAAAAAATAGTATCAAACACATGAAAGTACGGGGCTATCCCACATCGGATAGCCAGTTGGGTGTGTGTGTATATTACATCTAACCTGGGCTTGCTTTTGAAGGCGAGTTCAGTGTTGGCTCTGTGGTTCAAAACACATGAAAGTACAAGTGGTAACACACATAGATTTGAGATTTGTGCAATTGAGTCTTATACTGTAGGAGTGGCCATGGGTCCGATGACCTGGCCCAACCTTTTATTTTAGAGCTTAGGATAAATATTTAATCCATAGGGTTGAATTGGGCTGAAACTTTGAGTCCATTTAACTTTTGGGCTAAGTTTGGAATAAGGAGTTTTTGTCTGGCCAGACTAGGCCCATCCCACCCATTCATAAAATTTTAATTTTAATTTTTATATTATTTAGTTATAAAATAAACTAGAAAAATTTCACTGTATTTGGTTTGAGTTTTCTGGATTAAGTTTTTTAAAAATTGAGTTTTTTAATTTTCGTGTTTTTTTGTTTTTAGTGAATATTTTTAAAATTTAAAACATTTTTTTTACTTTTTTAGATGCACCTTACTTAGAAGTGTCTAAAAAATAAAAAAATTGTAAAAAAATATTTTAAAAAATTAAGAAATACATAAAAATACAAAAAATGTACTAAATTCTTGTATTTTTTTTCGTATTTTTGGTATTTAGTGAATTTTTAAAAGATTTTTTTTACAATTTTTTTACTTTTTAGGTGTATTTATGTTAGGTGTGTCTAAAAAGTAAAAAATTTGCATAAGATATTAAAAAAATTCAGTAAAAACAAAAAAACACTAAAAATAAAAGTGTAGAATTTTCTGAAAACTGTTTTTAAAAAATGAGAACCAAGCAAAGTGGAAAAGACAATAAAAGTATATATATACTTCTTTCTAGGAATTTGTTAAAATATCATAATTATTTTATAATTGAATTTTGTTAACGTTATTTAAATAATTATTAGGAGGATCTAAATAACTTAATAACCCTTCAAGGAAAAAAATAATAATAATTAATAATCCGTATCTATTAGGTTAAGTGGGTGGGTTTGGGATTTAGAAATTATTTTAGAGTCGGACTTAAGATGACTAGATTAGGCCTGATGTCGAGTGAAGTTTAAAAGAACACATGTACTCTTATTATAAAGTACAAACATGTTTGTCCACTCATACTTGTATGTCCATAAATTTTAAAAAATGTTCATTTCCTACGTTTTTTTTTTTGTACTCCCCCTTTTGTAAAAGCTTTGATTTTGATTTTATCATCTCACAACCTGAGCTTTGCGCATCCTTTTTGTCAGCGTCATGCTTTATAAATTCTCTAAGCAAAAGCTCTAGTTTTTCTCCTAGGAATATTTGTTCATGTTTTGTGTTTGTTCCAGAGAAAATGGTTTGCATATCATTCTCCAGTTATTGATGAAAGCTCATTATTGTATTCGTGTATAGTTTCATGAGAATAATTACTATAGCCATGAACAGAGCCCTTAGAGCCTTTTGTTCTTCTTAACACATCGTAAGGCCAGTCTGGTCTTTGTGAAATATTAAATAAGGGATATGCGTGCGTTGGGAAAACAGTGCTATATGTGCCACTTTAACACTATATCCTTTAAGATAGAATTTGTCCATATGTTACCTAAAACTTGAATCATTCTGGTACATGAAACATGAATGGGAACTTGTACACTACATATTCTAAAATGTGATACGATAAGAGTAGATTTGTATATATATATATTATACAAAGAATTTAAGGTATTTTTAGAATAGTTTTCTTTTTAACTATTAGGCATCCAATATATATATTTTCATGTAGCAAATCATTTCTATGAAAATTATGATCCATTTTTTATATTTTTGTCTTATCAAAACTTAACTCACCTTAGATTTTGGTTCATATATATATATTTTTTTTTTCTCCTAAGGTAACATTTAAAGAAATATATTAGAAAAAAATTTGGAATCGCTTCGGATCACTAAATTTACCGTTTTAGAACAAAAGTGTACCATATTTTTGGGAATGTGTGTATCGATACGTAATTCGCTAGAGTATTAGCGTTTTCTAGTAATATAGATTTGTCCTTACATTGGTACTTATGATTTCTTGACCAGTATTCAACACTTAAACCGTACATCAAGGCTAGTGTTTAACACTCCTTAAAGGCAGAATTCATCCCTTGCACTGGTGCTTAGGACTGCTTGGCTAGTGTTTAACACTATCATTACTATGTCCTCGAGACATAGTTCGTCCCCTTACACTCTGCTTAGAACTTTTTGGCTAGTGTTTAAGTATAGGACCTTAAGACAGGAATTTGTCCCTTACATTGGTGCTTAGGGCTTCTTGGACATCTGCCTTGTAGGACAGAATAACCCACACCCATACCCGACCCAGTGCGAAGCAGCAGCAGCGCTCACGCGGTCTAGTCCACTCTGGCTAAGTCCTCCCGCATTTGTTTCACAGAAAATCAATGTGGACAAAGCTTACAAATATTAGTTACCATTCTTCAACCAATGTTCAATGGGTGATTTTTAAGTCAATTTTTCATTCACTCCTTAATGGTTTTGCTGACCAAACTAAAGTTTGTGATTCATCTACACAAAGGTGAACACGTTACAACTCAGACCCTTTGTGAAAGATGTGTGGATCTCATCTTTGTTTTATCCCAAATTTGGCCAAAAAACTATTTGTTAAAACCAATTTTCCAAAAGTGTGTAGCTATTCTATGTTTCTGGAACTCCCAACTAAAACAGACAGACAGATTATTTTCTTTCTTGTAGACAATTGGGAATTTGGTTCCTTTTGTTGGGAGATTTCTGGTACTGTCTTTACTGGATTAAAATTTTACAGTTAACTGAAGCCTACATGTTCATGCCCATTGTAATGATTGATTCATGATTGTTTTTTACCTTAATTGCTGATCTTATAGTTGATCACATTCACTGGTGCTGTCTTATGTATTTGTTTTTATATATTGATATCTATGCAATTGCCTCTTTCTTTCTTTTATGTAAATTGCGAGCTTCGACTGACGTTAGTTTTGAAATGTCTTCTCATTCTACCAATGCAGTTTAAGCCTGCAGAGATCACTGGTATCATGACTGATTTTGCTGAACCGGGCCACCTTGCCCCTACAGGGTTACACCTAGCGGGCACAAAGTACATGGTCATCCAAGGAGAGCCTGGAGCTGTCATCCGTGGAAAAAAGGTGATGTATATGCTCCTTGATCTCCTTGTATTGAGTAGCAGTGTCCTGCATAACTTAAATTATTGGCTCAGCTTTTCTCAACAAAACTTTCATCTAAGCATGTATTTGTGGTGAACATCTTAATCCTAACTAGAGGCCAAAGTGAAGGCTTAAGCATTTTTTAAAAAAAATTAATTTAGACATTCTTTTTATCGTCTCTCTCTCCCTTAAACCATCTACCTCTATTCCCTGACTCATTATATTTTAATTTTGAATGCTGTATAGAAGTATTTTCTTGACCATATATACCTGCACATGTACTTTGTCTGGCTATATTATGTATATTCCTTTACATACATACAAGGTATGATTCCACATTTGCTGAATTTGGACATTATAGACATATAATTTGATGGACTTATGGACCTGTTAACTTATTTGATAACCATGAGTTGGAAACCTGCAAGTCTTTAGCCGGTGCCATGGGGAATAGTGGAAGGGCCCGTGTTTAGAATTAGCTAAAGATGTGTTTCAGTGGAATTATATATTGAACAACTTTTGCAATTGCACATAGTACTATATTCTAAAGGGAAAATAACATGTGAGAAGTTTCTGTAAAAATTAATTACAAATGCACGGTAAAGTTTATAATTTTACTTTTTAATATGTATAAAGTTTATCATTAATGAAAGAGAGATTGAGAGAGTTGAGAGAGTAATATTGAAAGAGAATTCTGTTATATTAACTCTATATCAGAAACAAAATAGAAACTCCATAATATAGGAGCTCGGATACAGAACATCATGATGATGTAATTTAATAAAATAAGAAAAAGGACGCCGAAAGATGGTGGGCGACCGAAAGCAACCGAAAGCTATCTTTCTATATTATATACATGCTATAAGTGGTAACATATTATATTAACAACAATCTATACATACTATCATATATAGTATTTAACAATTATACTATCATATATAGTATTATATGCATATGTTAACAGCCCCCCTCAAACTCAAGGAGGACAAACATCAACCAACTTGAGTTTGGAGACAAGTTCAACGAAGCGACCAGGAGAATGGGTTTTGGTGAAGATATCAGCAGGTTGATCAGCAGAGGAGATTGGATGGAGATGGACAGTACCATGAGTGACGTGTTGACGAATAAAATGACAGTCAATCTCAATGTGTTTGGTGCCATCATGAAAAACATCATTGTGAGCAATTTGAAGAGCACTTTGATTGTCACAAAAGAGGGCAGTAGCACCAGAGGGGGAAACACCCATGTCAGTAAGAAGCCAACGAAGCCAGAGAAGTTCCTGAGTAGTATCAGCAAGAGCACGATATTCACCCGCGCTGGTCTTACGGATTGCAAGACTGCCTCCACTCCCCTGGAGTCTCAGAGTCGTCTTACACCTCTTGATGGCACTCTTCGCTCTGATACCATGAAAGAGAGATTGAGAGAGTTGAGAGAGTAATATTGAAAGAGAATTCTGTTATATTAACTCTATATCAGAAACAAAATAGAGACTCCATAATATAGGAGCTCGGATACAGAACATCATGATGATGTAATTTAATAAAATAAGAAAAAGGACGCCGAAAGATGGTGGGCGACCGAAAGCAACCGAAAGCTATCTTTCTATATTATATACATGCTATAAGTGGTAACATATTATATTAACAACAATCTATACATACTATCATATATAGTATTTAACAATTATACTATCATATATAGTATTATATGCATATGTTAACAATTAATCTGTAAATATTTTTCTAAATATACACTGGAATGAAATTACCCCTATTCTAAATACACTTACTAATTTTCTAATATTTAACCATTTCTGCACTGATGTATACACATCATGATGCTCCAACCCATTTGGCAATCATACTCCAACAACCTTCTATTCTTGCGTTTGTCCTGTTACAATATTCAATAAAGTAATTAATATCGAGCACATTTTATTCTCTGCTATAATTTTGTTCCATTTCCAGTTAGAATGTTGCTAAGAATCGCGTCCAAATGAATGGTCAGCGACGGACATAATGTCCGCATTTTTTTTTCTCCCTGTTTGTGCACAGTTTGTTTAACAAGAGAAATGTTTGTACTGGGTTTTGCAGGGATCAGGAGGACTCACTATCAAGAAGACTGGGCAAGCTCTAGTGTTTGGTATATACGAGGAGCCTGTAACTCCTGGACAGTGCAACATGGTTGTTGAGAGGCTGGGAGATTACCTCATTGATCAAGGCCTGTAGGCCCAGATCATGCCATGAGATCCTAGAACATCTTGTCATACACTGATTTTCTTTTTCTTTTTTCTTTTCTTTCCTTTTCTTTCTGCTTCGGAGCTTTGAATTTTCTTCCTTCCAAAGACTTGAAATGGAAGCGGAGTTGTTTCAGACAATAACTGTGAAGACATAAAAACAGTTGTTTGGTGTTTTGAGGTTTTTGCCTAATTGGCATTGTTTTCATACATTCTTGATTTGTATGTGTATTTCAATTTTCACCACCCATTTGTGGTCTCTTTCTGTCAGCATTGCATTACAAATTTGTGATATCTCATGGAACTTGTAAGCTGTCATGGTTGGGCACTTAGCTGGAAAATTATTTGTTGGTCTAGGGCATCACGTGGCCATATCTCATCATGTTTCTCAATCACTCAACACAAAATCGTGAGTCCTATCCCTCCACCAATCACAATACACATGGAGCATCACGTGGCGCTGCCTCAGGACCATCAAATAACTTCTCACTTAGGTGGGGCTATTTTTTCGGTCATTGTTTGCTTTTCTAGAATCCAAAAAAGTTGATGTGATTTCTTGCTAATTGCTATAATTTTTTTTTTTTTTTGATAATGGAGAAAGTTTGTTAGTCTTTTCGAACTTATGCTGTTTGTGAAAAATTATCACATTTCCCTCAAGTATTGTGAAGCCCTTAACTAAAAGGTCAATTACTAATTCAGACCAAAAAGGATTTTAACTTTTGACTTGATTGGTTAAAAGGACAACTTATTTAGAGATTGCCAAATAAAATTGTGAATTACTGTGGCTTTTGCTCATCACATTCACATTGTTGTGTTTTGAGTTTAATCTCGAGACAATTTTCAATAGTCACCGTGTTTTGAGTTTAATCTCATATATGTTTGGAGACAATTTTCAATACTCATCTTCAAGGGGATCTATAAATGCATTGAAAGAAGTTAATTGGGCACCCTATTTCTTAAGATACTTTAAACTCATATTTCAATGAATAATGCTTGGAACCCCCTTTTGAGGGTCACCCCCTCACCCCCTTTGCCACGTGGTGGGTGGTGATTGGAGGAGCAGGAAAAAAAAGAAAAAGAAAAAGAAAATGTAACCAATGAGAGAGAGAGGGGTCAAAGGAGGTGGGGGGAAAAGGGGGGATGAATCATTGTTGTATTTCAATTTCTTATTTTGTCGTTTGTACGCCCCAAACAATCTCAATCCCATCCCAACCAACTTTCCAACCTTAACTCTAGCTTCGACCATACCTTCCTAATCTCTGAAAACCCTTAAACTAGCCCCGTCAGCTCAAGTAAGTTGTTCCCAAACGCCTTCCTTTATCATTGTCTCTACTACTCTCACAAATAGGCCCCTTGCCACTCCCAGCCCCTTCTACCTCATTTGCAACTCGTGAACCCCCTATTCCCCCTCTACAACTCGCAAACCCCCCTCTTTATTAACCTTTGCAACTCGTGAACCCCCCTCTCCTACCTTCTCCACTGCAAACCCTAGATCTAGGGTTTTTAGTTTTAAGGTTTAGATGGAGGAAGAATGAGGAGGAGGAGAAGAAAAAATAAGAGAATGGGAGGGGTGGCTGGCAAAAGGGAAGGGTGGGGTCGGTGAGAGTTAAAGAGATTCAGCAATGGAGGTGGCTCGGTGGTGGAAGAGGAGGGATGGGAGATTGACAAAGAGTTGGGGAAAGTGAAGGTTTGGACGTGGTGGCCAGAGGTAGGGGTGTAAATTTGGCCCAGCTCGACCCACTCGAGTCCGAGCTTGGCGTTGGGTCTCGCGGGCTCCTGCCAAAATTCGAGCTAAGCCATGGGCCAGAAAATTAGGCCCAATCCCAAGTCCAGGCCTATAGGGTATTCGAGCCTTGGGTGGGCTGAGTAAGTGGGCTCGGGCTTGGGCAAGGATTAAACATTTTTTTAAATTTTTTTCTATTTTTTTCACCAAATTTTATTTTTTTCCACCAAAAATGATACTAGACCTTAGCCAGGGCAAGCCTCGAGCCGAGTTTTGAATGGGCCTTGAGCGAGCCAATGGGTCCGACCCACAGGCCGAGTTGGGCTTCAAAATAATGGCACAGGCCCAGGATCTCGGGCTGAGCTCGGACCCAAGTCTAACTAGGCCTAATTGGATGGCCCCAAGCCACGGGTGGGCTTTGGGCCGCCCACGGGCCATTTATACACTTCTAGCCAAAGGGGTTGGGTAGTGGCGAAACAAGATAGAAAGGGAGCTATGGTGCTACCAGTGATAGTGGCAGCAGAACTGCAGGAGCGAATAATGGTAGGGATTAAGGCTTTGAATCGTGTCCTTTTTAATAAGTTAATTTAAAGGCATAATGGCATTAGAAAAAATAATAAAAAGTGGGGTGCATCTTCTTGGATACATTTAGGATAATTTTATTTCTACATACTAATTCTCTCACATATTTAATTAAAAATTTCTTTAATATAATTTTGCTTTAGAATAAAAATACCATAATAGCTTTATCTTCTTCTACATAAATCCTAATTCTATCCTCTATCACAAGCACCACATCTCTCTTCCAACATCCTCTCTCGTCACCTCTTTTCCCATTCGCATGCAACCACCTTCCGCTATGAACCAAACACTCCAACAAGTCCCCCGCCACAACTATAGAGGACTAGAATGGAAGAGGATGAGCTGGGAGTAGCAGTGGTGGTGGCGATGAAGGACTAAGAGTGATGGCAAAGGCGGCGAAAGAGAGGTGAGTGGATGGAAGAAAAATTGGGGTTTTGAAATTGAAGATGAGAGTATTATTGAAATAAAGAGATGTGTACCGAGATTTTTTTAAATTTTTTTAATGTGCATATTAAAAGCTGTAAATTAAATGTATGCACTAAGAAAAATTAATTTGTGAAAATAAAAGTACCTGTGCATTTAGTTTCTTTTGAGTTCAAACTAGACCAAAACACCCCTTTTAACACTCAAATAAATAAATAAATTGATTTTATTTTTTTTTTCAAAATCTCTCTTATTCGTGTTGTTATTTTCATCAAGCAAATGAATCTCTAATTTATTTTGCATATTTCAATAATTCTTTGTTTTTTCTAATCTCACCACGTATTACAAATAATTACCACATTTTTCCAGAATTTTGTAAATGATCAAGAAAGTTATTGAAGTTATGGCTCATATTTAACAAAACTATTGATTCAAAATATGCATTCTATAACAATTTAATTCTCAAATTTTTTTTTATACAATATATTACATTTTAGTCACTAAAATCAATATTGTTCAAAATCTGTAATGGAATAAAGGGTATTTTTTGAATTTTATATAAAAAAAATCCTATAAAATTAAACAATGAAGCAATTCATATTTTAGGAATGCAAATGTCACAAAATGCATGCTTTTAAATCATGTGTATCTTTGGTCATTTTAATTTTATTGAAACCTCATATAAAATTTTAAAAATATCTCCCCTCTTGTTACTGATTTTCAATGACGCTTACTCAAGAACTAAAAAGTGTAACAAATCACATACTTTGAGGAACAAAGTAGAATAATTAACTGAGCACTAGGGCCATAAATTCAATTTTAAAATTTTTGAGCAATAGTTCCAAACTCTAATCTTTTAAAGCTAACAATTTGAAAGATGATATTATTTAACTGTCCGTTATTCCACATATCTACTTAGTATAACCTATTTGTCCATATATTATCCACCTCTTTATTCATATGTCACATATTTGTCTACCTAATCTATTTATATGTCCATACCACTAGCCACCTCCGACAATTTTTTGGCAAGTTTTTTGGAGATCGACAATTAGCAATCTAACGGTAGTGAAAAAAAACAAAAAAAAAAAAAAAAAAAAACTTTTAATTCAAAATAATAATTTATCATTCTCACAAATAATTTAATTAATCATATTTTTACAATCAAAACAAAACAATCCTTAAAACTTACACACACTCCTAGGATTGGATTTCTACCAATTTTTTAAATAATTAACCATTAAACATAAGTGAGCCACCAAAAAAGGAGTACCATGAATTGGTCTGAAGAACATGGCTAGATATGCTTTTAACATAGGATGGTGGGTGAGCCATGGTCTGGAAGGCCCCAAATCAAGCCCAAATAAAGCTCCTTTGACCACATTGTTGGTCTGCCATTATATAAAAGCAAGCACAAAGAGGGTTGGCATCTAATTATTTTATTATTTTTTTTTCTTTTCATTTTCAGATTTGTTGGTCCCAAAATTGGGATTTATGTACATTGATAAAAGCATATCAGGACCCACCCACTGCCTCCAACAACAAAATGGATAAGGATGGGTAAAGGTATAGAGTGTAATTGGTTTAGTTCATTTGGAGTTGAAAAAAAAAAATTAATATTGAATAATTTAGTGTTTTGTTGGTTGAGGAATTAAAACTGATCATATTGCTCAAATTTTCGATTTAGTGTCAGTGTGGAATTTACAAAAAGTTTTAAAATTTTTATAAAACTTGTAGAATCTCACTTTGAAAATAAATAAAGAAAAAATGTGAGCACTGCTTTATAAGAGCTTGTTTGGGATATGGGTTGACTTTTTGATTTTTTGGTTATTTTAGACCAAGTTTGGAAAGTCTCAAAAAAGTCAAAAAATTACTCAAAAAGTTAAAAAGTTATCACTATTCACCAAAAGTCAACAATTACGACTGCACAACTTCCGATACTAATTTTCTCCTACACATTAATTTATACAATTTTTTAATACATATTTTTTCATAAAAAGTCAAAAAGTTAACCCAAACATTCATATTTTCAACCTCAACTTTTTAGTCTAAAAAGACAAAAAGTGCTCTTTTTAGTCTCGTTTAGGATAGGCTTTTTGACTTTTCTGACTTTTGTGAGAGAAAAAATGAAATGATTATAAGTTAGATGTGACATTTTATTCTAGTTAGCTAAAATAACTTATTTTATCTTATATGACTATTTTAGCCCAAATGTTCTTCCCAAGCAAGATCTAAATGCCTCCCTCCCTACCTTTTATATATATGTTAGGATTGTAAGAAAAATTAGTAGAACCGAGCATACCACCAAAGATTTATCAAATTTCAATTTTTAGTCAGTTTATATATAGTTTATATATATATATATATATAAACTATATGTGATGTTGCTAATAGCATCCACACAAATATTGATGTAATTATTTAATAATTTTGAAATACTAATTTAATACATTGATATGATACTTTTGAATTCATGAAAAAGAATGTTAAAGAGTCCCACAATTTATAACTCACAATTCATTTACAATAACATGGCAAGAGAGTTGGGTCTTGCATGGTTGAGTTTGCGACAAATTAAAAATTGACGCATAATCCATCCCCACCATGTTATTATAAGAAAAATTAGGAGAGACTTTTAGGGGTTCAATTTTTTTCTTTAATGAAAAAAAGTCGCCAGATAAATTAAGCTACCACTTTAATCAGTAGAGTGAGAGATAAGATTAATATTATTATTTTAATGCGTGATATTATTATTTACAAATAAATATATTATAATAAATAAAATTTAAAAAAAAATAAAAAATAAAAAAGGCATATGATATTTCCCTAAGTTGGTGGAAGCATTGCAAAGTTAAGACATCCAGTGGCTTCCAATTGGGAATATCCCTTCAAACATCCACCACTCATCGAATGCAACTTAAATATTCAAAAGTGATTTAAACAAAATAAATAAATAAATAATAAAGTATGATTACTAGATTTTTGTTAAAAAAAATATTGATTAAGAAAAGTATGAGGGTTACGGTTGATCTGCATTATTTTAAAAGAGATTGTAATAAGTAAGTAGAAAGAAATATAAAGTAATTTGCCAAAATAATTATTCTATTTACCTAGTGAGCTTTGTTTCATTGGTTATAATTAAAAACACTTTATTATAAATAAATAAATAAAAGAGATTTAAAAAAAAGGTCAAAATTATGTCATTCTAATTATTAATAAAATCTTTAGGATCATATTTAATTAGGAGTTTGGAAGGAAGGATTGGATTACCAATCCATGGAACCCACCAAATCGATATTTGGGTGTAACAAAATGCCATGAGATTAACAATCCTATGAGGGGGTGTTTGTTTTGAAAGATTAGACCATGGGATTGGACTATTAGTCCGGATGATTTAATAGTCCGTTGTTTGGTATTAAATTTTTACTTTGAACTAATAGTCTCTTCGGACTATTAGTCTTATATTTGTTGGCTTATTGTATCAGGGGAGTTGGGATAGAATTCGTGGGATGAGTTATCCCATGGGATTAGCAGTAAATTACATTTTTTGACCCTCAGTAGTTCATCTTTTGCCCATTTTGTTTTCACAGCAACCTCATCTTTTGCCCAATGGAACTTCTTGCATCTGTGTTCTATTTTTATTTTTATTTAATACTTTTTTCCCTGTGACAGACAAACAAATTTACTTTACTCTCATCTCAAAGATTTGGAAAATTATTTAGTAGTGCTAGAAAATTATTTAGTAGTCATAAAATTTAAAAATCTCAATTACAAATTAAAATAAATTTATATAATATTTATTAATATTCTATTTATTTAATTTTTTAAAAGTTCTAATAAAAAAATTAAATAAAATTTATAATTCAGATTTAATATTCCTATTATTTAGTAAATAATTCAAAATGGCAAAATAGTCTTTTGAGCATTTATCATTCTCTATAATATCCCAAACAAACATGAGATTCAATAGAATAGTCCAATCCAGACTTCTAATCTCACGACTAAACAAGCATAGGATACAAATCTAGTCCAATCAAATAGTCCGGGACAATGTATCACAGGACTAACAGTCCGATGGATTACAATCGCCCATTATCCAGTCCGTCTAAACAAACACACCTTCAGAGTATTAATGCCCTTCCATGGTGGGATTAACATTCCCGTGGGAGGGATATCTAATCCCTTCACACAAATTGATGGTTAAATTATCACTTTGCCCTCCACTTTATAAAATTAATAAAATTATATTTTATGTGAGGAGGGTTTTTAGGTAATTTTATAGATTAACTAACTATAATACCACCACACTAGTACACAAATAAACACAATTTATCTTGCATCTCCAATCTAATATTATCACATTAACAATCTCCTCACTCAATTTTACCATACTCATAATCTCATTCGATTTAATCTGTCAAACAAAGGAGACCTAACATTGTTAATTTATTGACATGACATTTGAGGTAGGTTTGGACATATTTTGACTCAACAATGCTAGAGGGTCACAATTTTTGTGGCCACAATGACTCAAAACTGCCAAAACGACATCGTTTTGGCATGTTTTGCACCCAAAACGACGTCGTTTTGACAATTTTGAGCCATTGTGGCCCTCAAACATTTTCCATTTTGACTTCTATGCTTTAAAGGAGTGTTTTGATAAGTTAGTAAAAAGTTAATTTTTTTGCCTTTTAGGCTTATTTTGTCTTTTTGCAAGTAAATTATGTGAGAGGTGATGTGGTCCAAAATTAGTAAAAAACTGAAAATTAGCTTTTTATCAACCTCCCAAAAGACTCCAAAGTTTTCACTGGATAATATAAACAAATTTTATAATTATTTTTTTATTTCAAGAGTGAATGATAAAATTAAATGACAATAGAAGGCAAATTAGCTCGAGAGCAATGTCTTAACCTGACATTTTAAACATTAGTTTGGAGCATTTTGACCTTTATGTTATAGTCATTAATATATAATATATAACATAAAACAAAGTTTATAGTAATTATTTTTTATTTTAAGGTAATGTGTCACCTCTCATATCTTCATTGTTGAGAATTTGAATAAATTATTTTTAGTTTGGAGCATTTTGACCTTTATGTCATAGTCATTAATATATAACATAAACAAAATTTATAATAATTGTTTTCTATTTTAAGGTAATGCGTCACCTCTCATATCTTTATCCTTGAGAATTTGAATAAATTATTTTGGAAAAAAAAAAAAAAATTGCTTCCGATGACTTCCTTTTTAAGAAATAAAAGTAAAATATTGACTTTTATTATATTTTTGGATTGTTGGTAAGCGAGGGGGGTGACAAAGGTGTCATAGTGAAGGGTTGCGATGGAGGACATGAACGGTGGAATGTTACTGCTGTGCTAAAGAAGGCACTGCAGTAATTGTTGTGCTTTAATTTGAGGGTTATTATAAATTTATTTTTATGATCTGAATTGTTTATTTTGTAAAATTTATTGAGTATTTTATGTCTACTAAAAATTATATTTATCAGATATCAATAAATGTATAATCAGATTACATATTTTTTATGTTATTTCTCAAAAGAAAAATTTTTTATTTATTTTTTTTATAATAAATGTAATTTGGATTATATAATTATTGATATCCGATTAATATGATTTTTTATATGAACGAAGTACTCAATAAATCTTACAAAATAAACGATTGAATCATAAAAATAAATTCATAATAACTTTCGAGACATAATAAGCCTTTGGCACAGAAGTAATCCTCATTCAGAATGGTGACATCGACAAGAAGTCCTAAGTAGTGAAGCTGGCGGTGGGTCAATGGAGGTGGTAAGGAAAGGGATGAGTGAGTGTTAAGGGCAATTAGATTATTTATTTATTTTTTAATAATTTTAAATGAAGGTAAAATTGTAATAAAATAAAAAATAAAGAAAGTATAGATAAAATTTGAGCAAATTTCATTTCACTAAAACTTAAAAAAATATTTACATATTAAAATGATCTGAACAGTTCATTTTTAGGACTTGAAGGACTCGTGAAACCTATCATATGTCTCATTTCGATGATCTGAGCTATTCACTTTTAAGGACTTGTTTGAATATAATATTTATGTAAAAAATCAAAATGATCAGATATTAATAATTAGGGCAAATTACATATACCCCTCGAGATTTAGCAAAATTACAGATATCCCCTGAGGTTTGAGAAATTATAGATACTCCCTGAAGGTTATATTTGCATAACAAATTAGGGGGCAAATTATTATGAAAATATAAATCTCCGGGGACAATTTGTTATGAAAATATAAACCTCATGAGGTATTTGTAATTTCCAAAACCTCATGAGGTATCTGTAATTTAGCCAAATCTCGAGGGAGATACATGTAATTTGCCCTAATAATTATATATTTGGATTAACATTATATTACAAAAAAATGATGATTCGTCTTGAAATTATATTTGTCGTTTATTTTTTAAAAACAAATATGATTCAAACATATAACTATCGATATCTAATCATTTGATTTGTTTTGGCATAAATATTCTACTGAATGAGTGTCACTTTGGAAATATAGTAAAAAGTCACGTTTTTTGACAAAATGTCCAAAAACGCAAGTGCCAAAAACGCTGGAAAATTGGCAAGTGTTAAAAACGCAAGTGTAAAATTACAAATTAGGGCCTATGAAAAAATAAATAAATAAAGAAATTTCTTATGTTGGGTAAGGGTATTTTGATCATTTTAATTTGATTTGACACCATAAATAAATATTAAACTAAAAAGTAAAAAGCCAGCTTTTTACCAATTTTCCAAATCACTTTCCAAAAAGTTAAAAAACTTGATAAAAAGCCAAAATTTAATTTTTTACCAACTTTCCAAAACAGCCAGAGTTCAAAAAAGTGAATGGTTCGGATTACCAAAGCCGATTTCAAAATGGACTTAACTAAACCCAAACACTTTCTCAAATGACAACTTGAGAAAAATCAAACATTAAAATTAATAGAACATTGCTATTCAAATCAAAGAAAATTAGATCCACTTTTTAAGAGTAATGATGTGATAATCAATTAAAATAGTAAAAGTAACACTCGTTCTCGTATATTTTCTAATTATCAACCAATCATTATAGGTGATTTTTTAGAATAATATACTGTAAATAAAATTTTGTTGGGAAAAAAATAAAAAATAAAATAGAAGCTACGAGACACCGCTATATATTAATGTTAATGTGATGAGCAATTCAGAAATTGTGGCTTGGAGGCTATTAACACAACTCAACACAAGAAGTCCATAGACAAAGAAGCTGAAAGATCAGTGAAGTTAAGCTCAGCCAAGGAAGATGTCATGGCAGGCGTACGTGGACGAGCACCTGATGTGCGAAATGGAGGGAAACTTCCTCAACTCCTCCGCCATCATTGGCCACGACGCCAGTGTCTGGGCCCAGAGCTCCTCTTTCCCTCAGGTTGTTGCTTTTATCCAATTCATACAAGTCAATTATGTGATGATGGGTTTGATGCTGAAATACGGATCTGATTGGGTTTAATATGCTTTGTGTGTGGTTTTCATGTCTGATATCGATCTGATAATACTATACTACAATGCTCTTTGTGGTCTAGTTTTGTTCAGTTTAATTGGGTTTATAAAAGATTGTGGTTTGATTGACTTAATTTACTCTGGAATTGTGTTTCATATTGTTTGCGGGTTTTGATTTTGGATTTTTCTATTGGGTTTGATCAGTGTGTTCTTAATTTGAGGAAATAACTTAGCTTGAGTAGATTTCATTTGCGTAGACTACTTCCAAGTCATGTACACTTGGTAGTATAGTACCTCTTTGTGTTAGTGATATGTATGTTTTCATTGAATATAAAGCCTTTTACATTGTGTTTTGTTGGTTAGAAGATACATATTTGAGATGATATCTGTGGAGTCAATTGGATGATGCTTAAATTGATAATGCTGTTTTATTCAACCTTGAAAGTGTGAAGTTTGGTTGAGAGAGCTTGTGGATATGCAGTTATGGAGTTTTGGACTACCAATTTGTGACATATTCTTAGGTGCATTTTTTTGAAGGGCTGCAGCATTTTTTCTTAAAAAAAAGAGGAGTTACATAGTTTGGAAGGGATCTTAGTTCTTGGAGAGAATAAAAGAAGCGAAGAAAATGCTGAGAATTGAAAAACTGGAATTGCCTTTGTTAATGATAATTTCGCTTTCCTCTTATTCTTTTAGGGAATCAATTAGAACATTGGAGCAATCTTTGTTTTGAGAGAGAGAGAGATTGTCTGGTCTTTCTTCTCATACTTTTAATTGGATCTATATGTGTGAACTATCCCTCTGTAGAATTATTGACAATTAAAATTTGAATCATCCTATCACTTAACCAGCTCAGCAAGTTGGGAGCTTTACAGGTTCAAGCAAGGGCACCCACAACTCTCTTCAAACACTTCTTTAAGATGCTGCTGTTATTGCCTCTTTTTCTGAGAAATTTGTATTCATTTTTCTGTATGTGGATGTTTTGTCTAGTTCAAGCCTGAAGAAATAACTGCCATTATGAATGATTTCGCTGAGCCTGGTTCTCTCGCTCCAACTGGCTTGTACCTCGGTGGAACAAAATACATGGTGATCCAAGGCGAACCAGGAGCTGTCATTCGAGGAAAGAAGGTGATGAATTCACTTATGATCATGGTCTCATACTGATTTAGAACTCATGTATGTACACATGACAGCTGGGAAAGTATGTTTGACGCAGTTATGTGAATGACATAAATTTGTTGTCTACAATCAATCTGTAACCTAGACTATGCTTTCTGTTATGAAAAACTCAACGAGTTCACCATTTTTAGAGATACACCACTTTCTTATGCATTGGTCCCCAATTCATCTGGTCGGTGGCTTCTGCATTTAGCAGAAAGCTTGATTTTGCATACGAACAACTGTTTTGGTGAACGACGTCTCTGACAATTCACTATGTAGTTCTTGATCGTGTGTATCACATGCACAGTCACATGCCTTCTGCCGAGGTTGAGGTTAGAAAACCCATGTCAAATTTATAAGGCTATTTCAAGACGTTTACGGAAGATTAATTTCATAAATTCCAGAGGATTGCATACATTCAATTTGAGTACATGGAAGTTGGAACTACATATGATTTTACATTGCTTATAACTGAAGATTGATCGTGACCACAGACTCATCTTATTATTATTTTCTTGAGAAGATTGAGATGATATTTTTGAAGATTTGTGATCAAATATTTTTTTTTCTTGTAGTTTGATATGTACACATTGTTTCTCCCTAATAGTTGTTTGTTGTTGACCCCTCTTGTTATGCTGATTTCAGGGACCTGGTGGTGTTACCATTAAAAAGACCAACCAGGCATTGATCATCGGTATCTATGATGAGCCCATGACGCCGGGCCAGTGCAACATGATTGTTGAAAGGCTTGGCGATTATCTCATCGACCAGGGTCTTTAATTGCTTTGGTATGTTTTGTTCTGTACTGCAATTTTTATCACCTTCTTTACTGGCATTGCATCTAATCACCTATGTCGGCATGGTTGCAGTGGAATAATGATATATAAGTACTTGAAGTTACGCAAAACTCCTTATGGGAACAAAACTGTTTGGGGCTTGAGAAGTGCTATATATATGATCTTCTCTTGAGTTGAAACTGTCTGTATTCTCTTGATAAAAAGTTTACAATGATTTGTGAGTGAGGCACTTATCTACATTGGAGTGGTTTTCCTTTAATGGATTCTAACTTGATTGGAATCTTTCATAATTATAATTTGTGGTTTGTGTAATCATCTCTTGTGCCAGTTGTACCCTTTTTTTTTCTTTTTTTGTTTTAATCAAATTTGTTGGTTATTTATTTGGGGGTTAGCTGGATTGTTTTTTGGTTTTTTGGTTTTTGGCACAGCAAGCTTTTAGACCATCTCTAACGGTTCATCAAATTTTGCATCAGATTTGAATTTTGGTAAAAAAGTTACTTTTTGGAACTCTAATGGTTTCACCAAATTAGTATCAAAATGTGAATGAAACAAAAAATTTATTCAGATTTCACCATTTCACTGTGCGTTACCGTTGGGATGGGCCAACTGATCAACCATCCGGTTGTCCGGCCGGTTGACCAACCGATCGATCGGTTCCCTTTTAAATAAGTCGGTTCAAACCGGTCAAAAAAGGTTCAAACAAGTAAAAAAAAAAAAAAATTATCCTTACCGATTGACCCTTCCCTTTTAATGCACGGTTGGAATAAGTTATATCAAATTAAGAAAATTAATTTTTTTTATTCAAATTTAGTAAAAAATTTGCCCTTATTACTTAAAACAGCAATGATAGAGGGTCCGAATTTTTCAGGCTCGAATGGCTCAAATTGATCAAAATGACGTCGTTTTAGACACAAAACAACACAAAACGACGTCATTTTGATCAATTCGAGCCATTTAAGCCGCGAATATTGTGGCCACCAAACATTTTTCTACTTAAAAAACCAAGCAATATACAATAAATCGAAGGCACATGTCCCAATACAGGCACGGACATGGCCAAATGACTCGCTACCTCACAAACGAGGCATCTCACAAGTTGAAAAGGCTAGGCCAACTGGAAAACATCTTCTCACAATCCGAGAAAAGCAGGCACAATAAAACAACGAAAAATGCTTGGGAGCACTAATTAGTGCTCCACTAATTAGGTGGCAATGGGTCCCGCCATGAATGATGTGATGTTTTGGTCTTTGAGTTGTATTTTTTTATTTTTTTTTATTTTTTTAATGCATTAGTGCTATTAGTTGTGATGTTTTTAGTGGGATGAATCATTGTTGTAAAACAACATAGAAATTTAAAACTTGATAAAAAGTCAGGTTAACTTTAAAATTATAATTTGAGAGTAGAATTTTATTTTAAATTTATGAGTTTTAAAATTATGATTTAAGTATAAAAAATTTATTTAGTTATGAATTTTAAAAAGTGTTTGAATTGAATGATGTGACATATAATATTGAGAAGTGAGTGTTTTGAGAAATGTTTTGAAAAGTAAGTTTGGAATTAATTTTTTAAAGCCTTAACCAAACAATACATTCAAATTAAGAGGCAGAATTAAATTTTAAAAACTCTATCAATTTTTTGACTTTTTATTAAATTCTTTCAAAAAAGTCACAAAAAATTACCAAAAAAGCTAATTTTTTTGTCAAAAAAGCTAATTTTTCTTGTAAAAAAGTCACTAAAAAATGTTACAAAAGTAAAAAAAAAATAATTTTTTATCAACTATTCAAAATACCTCATAACTAGGAGTATAAAAAATTCGATGGAACTTGACAACTCAAAACTGACCAAAATTTCAGTTTTCAATTTGTTTTTCATAGCGTACAATCTATTTTGATTTTATATTTTTTATATTGATACGAATAGACCTGAACCAATTGAAATATTATTTTTAAATATTTTTATATTGTAATTCATTGAACATTAGAAAATAAGTGGCCATTAATATATTGGGAAAATTATTTATAAGTCCTATTAGGAAGATTTATATTACATATAGTCTTACATGTTTTCATAAGTCCTGTGGGAAGTTTGTTGACACATTTACCCTCAATATTAGTTGTTAATATCATAAATAATAGTAAAACCATATATAGGAAATTGAATGTTACCATAAATCATATCTATATAAACTTAACGTAATGTGACACATACATAAATGTAACGTGACACTTATACGTAACGTGACACCTATATAAACGTAACGTGACACCTATGATCTATGGTAACGTAACGTGACACTTACATAAACGTAACGTGACACCTATATAGGAAATTGAATGTTGTCATAAATCATATCTACATAAACGTAACGTAACGTGACATCTATATAAACGTAACGTGACACGTTATGTTACGTTTATATAGGTGTTTATATAGGTGTCACGTTACATTACGTTTATATAGGTGTCACGTTACGTTACATTTATGTAAGTGTCACGTCACGTTACGTTTATGTGGGATCTTGTGGAATACATTCCTATCTATATAGGACTTGAGACTTTATAAGAAATTACACAGGACTTAACCTACCATAAGTATCTAAATAAAGACTTATAAATAAGTCTCCTTAATATATTTTCTGTAATAAAAATTAGGAAGAAGGCATGATTTATTACAAGTTTTCAAAACAGATAAAACAGTAGTGCAGTCTATTTTTGTTCCGTAATCAACAAAATTGAAAAGTTTGATTTTGTATTGCACTTTCCCTCAATACTAATTGAAACGAAATTATACTCCTAGATACAACCACTGCTCTTTAAATTCTTGTTCTAGCAAGTTTGATGTTATAAGTACTTTTCTTGACCTTCTTTGTGGTTTTCATTTCTTCATGCTTTCTCTATGTTTCAGTGTTATTCATAGCTTCTGGTGGTTGTATTAAGGTTTTTATTTTTTGAACAGATGGTTGTATTAAGGTTGGTACAGCTTTTTTGAAGCTAAAAGTTGATAAAAAAAAAGTAGTTTAAAAAAATTCATTTCTTAATTTCTTAGGATAATCATTTTTTTTTTATAATACTTATTGAACCTAAATCTGCCTTATAAGTTATAAGCAAAAACGTATCAAATTGTCTACGATAAAATTTCAAAATAAAAAATAAATACAAAAATAGAGAGAAAAATAACAATACCAAACATATGCTCTATACCTTTTTGGCAGGACTGGGATTGGCAGTATCACTCCAAACAAAAGAAATTTTCATTGCAAAAAATTGTTGGTCCAAACAAACCCTTTTGTATTTGAGTTCAGACAATATTATACTGGAGGACCAAAATAATAATTCTTCATCCTAGTAAAAAATTGTTGGTTACTGGCAAAAAATAGTTGTAAAAGTCTATTTTCACACTCCATTTTCTTGTAGTACACCTTTTTTCCCCCGGAAATCAATATTCAAAAAAAAACTTATGGCTCGAAAATTAACTTCCGAGTAAAAACTTTACAGTTCAGTTGTACCTTTTGTTTGGAAGTTGATTTTAGATTTATGTAATTTTGTTCATAAATTAATTTTCAAATAAAAAATAATGTATGAACTAAAAGAAAGTAGAATGTAAAAGTAAAAGGGAAATTTATATATACATGCAGTAGCAACTCCAGAAATTTTTTTCAGAGTGTTTACAGTGAATATTTTAGGAATTTTTTTCAAAGTAGACATTCAAAAAAAAAATTTAGACTTTTCAAATCACACAAATAAATAAATAAAATAAAATTCTAATATATTGATATCATTGTTTCAAAAAGTAAAATGTAAATATAAAACTTTACATAAATATATATTATTTTTATTACTAGCATGATAAAATGAGATTTTTTTTCTGGTAGAGTCTGATTTCTCTATAGTTGATTTATAAAATAAGTGTTTAAATGGTTCAAGTGGCACACTAGTTAGGAAAGTTTTTTGCACAAGCTAAAAAACTTCAAAATTTGATGTGTGTTCACTTCAAAAAGCATGACCTCGTTTGAGAATAAGCTAATTTAGTAATTTTTTAGTTATTCGGCTAAAATATGAGCTAAAAAAATTAGTATGTTTGGAATGACTTTTTGACTTTTTACGAAAAGATGTGCAAAAGTAGAGAGAAAATAGAATCTTTTGACTTTTTAATATAAATTATTGATTTTTTAACTTTTTTAGTGACTTTTTGACTAAAAAAATCACCTGCCAAACGAGGCCAAAGGCTATGAGAGTGGGTTAGGTGTTGAAGAAAGTAGGTTGGGTGGGTGTTCAACTACGCAGAGTGCTCAAGAAAGTGAATTAGGATATTCAACATAAAATTTTGAACTGGATTATATATATATATATATATATAGTTCCAAAGTATTCAATTGAACACTTAGACAATCACAAAATAATTATATTATAAATAAAAAAATTTAAATATAATTTTAACACAAAAAGTATTACACCAAGTATGTGAGTAAATTTTCATCATACACAAGAAAGTTACACTATTATAAAAGTATAATTTTTTTTCACTGACACTGAAATGCAATTTTCCCAACATAAAAGGTCCCATTAGGAGGTGCAAAACCTTTTTGTTTTTGTGTTCAAGTGTAGACAAAATTAATCTGAGGGTCAAAATGATAGTTCTGCATACTGGTTAAAATTGTTGGTCCAATCCATCCAGTTTGTGCATTCAATATAAGACAAAATGTAATGAGGGAGAGAGAGATACAGAGAAAGAGAGAAATAATTGCTCAGCTTCTATACCAGCATCCAAAGCTTGCCTCCTCATTTTAGTTGGCATTTTATGACTGCTCATTATGTACTTCTTTCGTTGTAAAATAATAATTACGTTTAAAAATTTTCATTTTTCTAATAATATAATTATTATATTTTAAAATTATTAATTTTTTAAAATTATTCTTTAATAGTATATTTCTAAAAAAAACATTAATTATCATAATTGTATTTTTTATATTATTAATGAATTTAAAAGAACAAAATAATAAATTCATATTATTTTATTCCTTAATTTTTGAAAAAAAAAACTAATATTTTGAGATAATAAAAAATAGAATAAAAGACTAATATTTTGGAACAGAGAGAGTAAAAAATGTTACCTGGTGAAAAATCACATTCAAAAATCAGTTAAAATTTTAAATTTTAATTATAACAATAAAAGGATGAAAGATTAAAATAAAATTCAGTTAAGAAATAGAAAATGAAAAATGTAATTTACTCAAGGAATAAAGAAATTCAGAATGGAAAATCAATAAGTTGGATAACTCACTTTTGTATACTTTCCCTTATTATTAATAAGGAAATTACTCAACAGTATGATAGAAAGGTAAATTACACTTTAACTCAATGTGATTTACCCAAAAAATATAGAGCCCCCTATAATTTTAGTTGTAACACTTAAACCTGTTGAATTTTATACCAAACACTACAAAAAAAAAATGTTTTTCGCGACGGCAAAACGCCGTCGCAAATGGTCCGCGCGCCGTCTCTAATATTTTTTGCGACGGTAATTTGGCTTTTTGCGACGGCAGGTGGGGGTCGCGACAAAGGGAGTTGCAAAAGGGCTTTAGCGACGGTAAGTGCCGTAGCCATTGGTTTTTGCGACGGGAGTCTGCCTTTTTTGCGACGACAATGTTCTGTCGCCAATAATGGAAGAAAATCTGCGTTTTTGCGACGGTACAGTATTTCCGTCGCTAAACAAGGTCTTTTGAGACGGCAAGAATGCCGTCGCTAAAAGTGTCGTAGCTGATACTATTGCCGACGGCAGCCTGAGCCGTCGCTAAAGGTTTTATTTTAAATTACATTGCGTAGCATTTGCGACAGTATGTCTGCCGTCGCAAAAGACTCCTAAAAATTTTTTGCGACGGGATATTAAGCTGTCTCAAAAAAAAAAAAAAAAAAAAAAAAAACCCTGTTTCGAAATTATTAAAAAATCCAAAAATTACATAATAATATAAATACATACATAAACAAAAGTTGACAAATAATGAAAATTCATAATGTTGTTCCACTCATAACAATACAGAAATAAAAATTCATAAAAACAAAAATTATGCCACTACATAATGTCGCATACTACATACATAATGTTATTCACAAATTTAAATAACATAAATCAAAATCAAAACCAAAAGTTTTCGTCTTGATTCTTATATGAATAGTTTTCTTAGCTTAATCTATCAAATTAAGAATCATTTTAGATGTTAAACTTCCACCCATCTTCCCTTTAGAAATATTAAAATGAAATGTGAGCTTGCTTGGAAAATTTTAATTTGGCTAAAGAGTTAATTAAAGTCAACGTATTAGTTTATGTTCTTCATTCACCAGTATTCAAAGATCTTGGACAAATTGTATTAGTTCATCTGATATTAGAGAAAACTTTCTTAGTAATAATAGGCTCACCACATTTTGTATATTTCAGGGAAGGAGCTGGTGATTGCCGTTCAAGTGTAGCTGTTATGTTGGAGCTTGCTCGAGGAATTTCTCAATCGGCTCATGGATTTAAGAATTCCGTCATATTTTATTTAATACTGGTGAAGAAAAAGGCTTAAATGGTGCTCATAGCTTTATAACTCAGGTTTGGGCCATTTCAGGTGCATCTAATTATTCTTAGTTTGATTTGTTTATTAATTTCCTTTTCTATTTTTTATCCTCAATCTTTTAAGCCTTTAAATATTTTTTAATGAGTTTTTAATATTCCTAGATCTCAGCATGTTTAATTATTTAATTATTGAGAATTTTTTTATATTCTTAGTTTTTGCTTCCAAATATTTTGATAGTATCCGTGTAGTATTTATCTACTGTTTGGTTAATAGGTCAATTATTGGCCTTAGAAGCATAGAAATGCAGCAATTTTGAAAAGCTATTGACATGGCAGTGCATGAAAGATAAAGGCAGGAGTGGTAGTCGTTCAATCACTTGGTAGCAAAATTGGTAATTAACATTGATTGAACCTCAACCTGAAAATTGCACCCATATTTATCTGTAGATGGCTCTTATGGAACTATATTTTGTCACTTCAATGCTATAGTTGTCATGTTTACCTATAGTTTTTATCAGTGCACAATTAGTATATTTTCTTGAACTGTTAAATGCAGTTTCACTTATTTGTATAATTTATCCCAGGTGCAAAAACATTAATCAACCTCATAACTTGTACTGTGTTTGGTCTCTCACTCGCTGTATTATCAATAAAAGACCAACAACATTCATCTATATATATATACAGAGAGAATATTTCCTCTCAAATAAGGCAAACTAAGAACATACATTCATCTCTATATATATATATATAGAGAGAATATTTCCTCTCTCTCCAGGTGCAAAAATAAAATAAAATGTGTGCTTTTATTTTTTTATATATATAAAAAAATATATGGTTGCTAGACTTGAGGCAAAATCTAAATGGGAGGCAAAATCTCAGATGAACATACATTCATCTATATATATATATATATATACAGAGAAAGAGAGAGAAAGAGAGAGAGAGAGAGAGAGCATACGAAGTGAAATCCGTTGTCGTCGCCGGACCAACCAGAGCCGTTGTCGTCGCCGCCGCACCGCCGCACCACCGCTACAGAGAGAACGGCACCACCGCTACAGAGAGAACGGCCTTCGTAGCTCGTTTGAGGAATTTGGGGAAAAAAAATGTTTGGAAGATTTAGGGATTTGGCTGAAATCATCGAGCGGCAGGGAAGGGCGGGGGTAATTTTTTTTTTTTTTTGCGACGGTTCGTTTTACACTGTCGCCGATGGTTACTAATTACATCATAAAACGGCGCCGTTTTAATAAGCCCCTTTCTGCGACGGAAGTTGCCGTCGCAAATGTCCATTGTTTGCGACAGCAAACACATGCCGTCTCAAAACTAATATTTTTTGCGACAGTAAAAAAATGCCGTCGCTAATAATTCAGCATTTAATAACTATCCGCTTGGTTTTATTGCCAACGGGACAAACGCCATTGCTAACGCCTTTATTTACGACGGTATAAGTTGTCGTCGCAAAAACCCATTTTTTGCGACGGGAGGCGCGCCGTCGCTATTGCTTCCGTGTTGTTTGACCCCTTTTCTTGTAGTGAAAGTCCAATTTCAGACGAAACCGTTTTTTTCAATAGAGTGTGTTGCACAACCATAAAATCAAAATTTTCTCTCATCAACCATACTGGATAATTCCTTACCTTCTTCTTTTTGAAAACCAGAGACGTTTGTTCTCTCTCTAAAATACTTCCCTCTCTAGCTTATCTCCCTCGTTTCTCCATCTTTCCCTTTTATTTTTGTTTCATTATTTTCTAAAATGTATGTCTATCATTCTCTTAAATAAAGTCAATCTAAAAATTAAAATTAACCTAACCAAGCTCAACCTCTCTCGCTTCTACTTCTCCATCCACCGCCATATGCCTCCTTTCACTATTGCCGTGTTACACGTATTACCACCATCTCCCCTTTATCCTTCTTCATCATTTCCTACAACGACCTAAGACTACCATCACTGAAACCACGGGTTCCCATGGTAGTCTCTCACACTCTCACTACCGTGACAACCACCACCATCCTTCATCTTCTCTTTATTACTATAGACACACATACATTATATACATAGGCATATCCAATTAACTAAGCCAAGACCCAAAATTATAATGGTGACTATCACCATGGGTGCCGTAAGAGGGAAAGGTGGTGGGCATTGGTTGAGTGAAGGATATGGGATGAGCTTGGTATATAAATAGGCATATCCAATTAATTAAGCCAAGACCCAAATTATAGTGGTGGCTGCCACCATGGGTGCCGTGAGAGGAAAAGATGGTGGGTGTTAGCTGAATGAAGGAGATGGGATGAGCTTGGTAAGTGTTTGCAACTATGAACTATTTGTTTGGGTCTAAATTCTAGAGAGAAGAAGATGAGTGTTTGTTTGGATCTAAATTCTAGAGAGAGAGAGAGATGAATCTTTGTTTGGGTCTAAATTCTAAAGAGATATATATATATATATATATATATTGAAAAATGCTATAGGTTTCAAATTTTCTACCAAACAAATGATCAAATGTCTCACATAGGTGTGAGATCCGCAACCCATGTGAAATCCGCAACCCATGTGAGACATTTGGTTATTTGTTTAGTAAAAAATTTAGTATCCCTAACATTACCCATATGTATTTAATGATAGTATGAGAGGTGTGTGGTTTGCCATGAGATGAGAAAAAAATGAGAGAAGAAGAAGAAGAAAAGGAAAAGAATACATAAGAATTAAAGAAAAATGAGAAAATATTATAATTTATAATGGCACTAAGAAGAAAATTAGAGAAAGAAATAACGTAACTTTAGATTTTTACAACTTCTGTTGCGGTTGTCCGAAATTGCCCTTTGATATAAACTTCAAAGAGTTTTGAAGTGCAACAAATGAAATTATAAAGAGACTCCGTAATTTTTTAGGTAAACCAAAAGGGTTAAAGTAAACCAAAAGAGTTAAAGTGTAATTTACCCTAATAGAAATTATGATTATTAGAAGGACTTAATTTTTTTACTAGATAAATTCAATTTTAAATGCTAAATAGGTTATCAATAAGTGAAATCATATTCCTCCACTTTACATTTACACTTCTGAATGAATATTATCCATTCAAGAGCCAAAAATAAAAACATAATTAAACACAATATTTATAATTTTATAATTTTTCATAAAGAATTCCCAACGAAACACAAGGCTTAAAATGCCATTAACATTATAAAAAAATTAAAAAACATAAAAATAAAAAAATAAAAAATAAATTATTAGTAAATGACATTCCTAGTAATAAGATTCTCATTCTGCCTCAAAATTTCTATAATGTGAACATAACCTAAATGCATAATACAACTCTCAACAGCCTCAAAATGAGCTGCGATCAGTTCATAGGGATTCTGTGCACTCCTCTCTATCAATTATCACAGAGAGAACTTAAATACTGGGATTTGATCAAAACTTGGAACAAAAATGTATCTCATAAAACAAAACGTTAGCAACTTGGACCTCAAATATATAGCTTACAAGTACTAGTAGACAACTCACATCTTAAGCTGCCAATCCACAACAGAAGTTTTGTTCTAGCTATCCTATATATGCATACAAGAATCAACAAATTATAGGGCATCTAAAATCCCATTAAGGGACTAGTCTTGCAACCCATCTACCTAATACGCACCTACCAATAGATATCACACAAAACTAGGTACCTCCATTGGCATATGTAACTCTTGCAAAAAATTTCTCGTACGTACCACCTCTTGCTTGCATGAAAACGCTTTAGTCCAAACATCAGCCTTTGTCACGCAATGTTGAGGTTCAGAAAAATGGGAGCAAGGTCAAAAGCAGGAGGCAACTAGAGATCCACAAAGAGAGTACTGTTTGAATGGACGAAGAAGTAGAAGGAACCTCTGTCACGTTACTTGCAGCAGTTTTGTTGCTCCTGTAAAATTTGCACAACAAAGACCAGGATTATGAATACAAAAAGTAGACAAAAGTAGAATCAATACTTCGAATCAAAATGAATGGTATATGAGATGGTAATTATACCCGGCGATCATATACAAGCAGTTGTCATAGCCTGCATGACAAAACACACAGGTTAATGAGAAAACCATTCATTAATATATGTGATTCCATTCATTTTCTAATGCTTGAACGTTAATGCTAAGTGATAGACAGCGTGTTCAATGTCTGAAGTGTAATCCAAGTCTAATTTTCAATCAAAATAGTAGGGCATGTTTTGACATGCGTCTAAAGAATATCGTGTCGTGTCGATGTCAAACACAACATGCCAATTTTAGAAATGTTTGTGTTTCTTAGCTCCCCAAAAATAAAGGTTAACTCTTGGTATACATACTTGGATTCTTATTTGTTTTAACCCCAGCTCCTCCAAAACCGCAAGCAATATCAGTAGCTCCATTTTGCTGGTAATAACTGTTGAATGCATATGATGCATGCGAAACTAGATTATCCGGCTCAAAACAAGGCTGACTAGGCTGAATAGCAGAACAGTCCACATTCCCGGGCCCACAAGCCCAATCCAAAGCACTCTGCAAGTCAACTTCTGAAGCCGTAGACGAAGCAATACACCACGTTCCATTCGAACCTGTGACATTCGCTTGTGTAGTCATATCCACGGCACCTCTTCCGGAGAAATCAAGGCTATAGACACTCGTTTGGTCTGGATAAAACAACCCCCAATTCCTCTCGGATTCCAATCCTGGTTTCCTATTCTCATTGAACAGCGAAAAGATATACACGTCTAGCGCCTCTCCAGGTTTTGCAGGGGTACCTGTGTCGTTGATGACATGTCGAATCAGATTTGTGTTGTAAGTCTGGGCATTATCCGGAGTCGCAGCCGTCTCTTTGGCCGACCCTTTGGAAGGCCATCCCGTCTCAGTAACCATAATCTTGATTGTTCTGAAATTTAGAGCCATGAGAGCGAAATAAAGGGCATCGATCTGTGCATCAAACATGTTGGTGTATAACAAACCGGTATTCGGGTCGATAACCTCCGAGGATGACTCGAATAGAGCGTATTCTAGCGACACATTGTTCGGGGAATCTCTATAAGCATAGTAAGGATATAAGTCAATCATGAACGGTGACTGGTGCTCAGCAAGAAATTCTAACATGGGTTTCAGAAAGAACGCGTGACTGCTGTTAAAAGCCCCGGCAGAAGGCGGGAAGGATCGAGACAAAACTCCAAGAGAATGAGTACTCGAAACTTTAATCTTTCTTTGTAAACCGGCTTTTCTCAAAGCAGTGAAAACATTTTGCATAGCAGGCACTACCATGGCAGAGACATTATTGGGGACTTCTGTAACTTCGGCACCAACAGTTATGTAAGTGATCTTTGTGGCCGGATAGTAGGGAAGGATGTTGTTCTTTAGCCAGGTGTCAGCGTTGGATTGGAACTGGGAGAACGGTAACAAGTCTGAATTTGTAATCCCAACCATGAGCTCAACGCCGGTGTTTGCAAATGCCTTGAGAACTTGGATATTAGAGTCATATATCCTCAAATACTTGACGTTATGAAGTTGAACCAATTGTGCTACTTTATCTGGTGTGGGGAGATCATCGGCATTTCTTCCATAGCAAACTCCAACTTTGCTTCCCTTGCAGATATCTGCATTGTAAAGAAATGTATGCATCAATATATCTATAGAGCATAAAGGAATTTTAATATCATAACGAGAGAGACAGAGAGAGAGATGACAAAAGTGTGGTTTCTATACATGCCCTAAAGCAATGAACTACATCTGCAAATGTAATGATTTCCAAAATTTACCTATTTGACAATGTATTGTCCCCAAAGAATAAAAATAAAAATAAACAAGTGGCAGAGAATGTAATCTATATGCTACCTTCAAGCACTATAAATTTCTCGACATCTAGATATTGTGTTGAAAACTGAAAAGTACATAAAATTGATAACCTCTCCAGGCAACTAGAAATATTGAATTAGATACCTATTGCTATCTGCATAGAGCCCTTGACATAGCGAAATGACGAAAAACGATTCATGTAGTTGCCCACTTGATTAGGACAAAGGTTTAGTTTTGTTTAGTTTAGTTTGTGTTAGATTTATCTATTGCTATTGTTTGTATAATTAAGCTTTGATAACATGCCAACATTTCACCTCCATAAGGTATGTCCCTTGTTTCATCTTCTTCCTCGAATCAATATAAAGAGTCTAACCCTAGCCCTTCCTCCTCCACCCACCACCACACTGCTGATTATTAAGGTTAACAACCCTTTTGAAATTAAATAACCACTGAGAGAAACACCAACAAAACTACACAAAGGAACAAAAATGCCACGAAGAAAAATGTCATGGATGTGTCTTTTTATGCAATCAAGTGAGAAATTGTTGGTTTGTTACATGACAACAGCTAATTTTTTAATTTAAAAAACCAACCTTTGAATATCAATCAAAAGAAAAGTCTAAAAATTAGTATAAGACGAGGCTTTGATGATCAAACACATAAATTGATGGACTGGCACTTAGATGTGCTGCAGCATACACATCATGGACAATTATTAGGGTCTGAAATATGCAACCTCAATTAATGCACTTTGCTGTCCAATATGTCCAGATCCTACGTAATTGAAATATGCAACCTCAATAAATGTGTTCAAACCACGGAAATAGCTTCTCCATACCATATGTGGGTAAGCTTTGTACCAGATTGTGAGAGTCTCGTGCACTGTGCCTGTCTTTTTCAAAGAGTAAAGTAGGGCTATACGTATGGAAAATTATATAGTGCTCCCAACTTGATTTTTACTTCCATTTCCATTGGTTTAAATAAGGGGACCCATGACTTTTTTCCATTATGGTTGATTTTTTAGAGACAACAAGACAAGTGTCACAGCATAAATGGTGTGAAACATTGGTCCAAGACCCCAAAATAACTTCTCTACACATGCATAGATGTATGTACTATCATCACTTCCAACCAACCAAACATTGTATGTATGTATGTATAAGTCCAATGTATGTACAAGTCTAATGTATGTACAGTGAAAGAACCCAGAAAGAAACAATGTAGAAATGAGGAACACAAGTTCCAAAAAAGATGATTTTAGGCACAAAACAGAGCAGAATGAGATTGTGAGCGAGAAAATATTAACATTAGTTCCATACTCTGTTCAACAATGATAAGCTTCAACAAAAAACCCTAAAAATCAGATGCTGATACCAACAAATTAAGATCAAATCAGATGCCCAAAACAATAAAATGCTCCCAAAATCCACACATATACACAAATACAAGCATATATAAATACATATACATGTGTTTATATATATATTGAGAGAGAGAGGGAGAGATGAAGAATGAGGAATGTAGCACAAACCCAGAAGCATTAGGAGAAGAGAAGTCGCAAATATGAGCCTGAACCCTCTCGCCATTGCTGTCCAAAGCCTCTTCGTCTTCTTCTTCTTCTCCTCCTCTGCTCTATCCCTACTTATTTGTTGCTATCTTTACTTTACTCTTTTGCAACGTTCTTTTTTTTCTTCTTTTCTATTACAACGTCTCTCGCTCTCTCTCACTCTACAGTACAAGTACTACACTCTTTCTCTCTCTAAATGGCTCACAGTGAAACCAGTGTCGGATCACAGCTCGACAGAGAGAGTGGCTAGTGGTGTTTTTTTTTGTCTGTGGCAGAGAGAGAGAGAGAGAGAGGGGGTGTGTCAGCTATGTTGGGAGCGGACTTGAAATTGGTTTATGGAAGGGAGTTTAATGGAAAGTGTCTCGATTCCGCAACTTATAAATTTATGTATATCAAAGCATGTCTGTTTGCGCAATATGGTCCTCTTTGGTGCAGCTGTTAAAACAGATTATAAATTATAACTTAATAGATTATAAATTATGACTTTAATTAGAAGTTGTTAATCTATTTGGTGTAACTGTTGGATTATAGATTTAAGTTGTTAAGTAGTGTTTGTTAAATAAGCTATGAAGTACCTTTTTCAATTAACTTTTATTTTTTATTATTCACTATTTGTCTACATTTCTCATAAAAAAATAATAATATTATTATATAGTCCATTTAGGTCTTTTTCTATTTTTAAAAAAATAAAAACTAAAAAAATATAAGTGTATAACCATGAATTAACATGTCCACAGCAGAAGCTGATAATCAGAAGTAAGGGGTGAGCAGTTTCTCAGAATCAGTTTTTTTGACTTAAAATAAGTTGCTAGAATCAGAAGCTGTTTGAAATAAATTTAACTAAACAGTCCAAAATAACTTTTTAAAAGTCAGAAGCCATAAGTTGGCTCAAAAAAGCCCCACCAAACACCCCCTATATCCCCTCCTCGCATATGCCACCACCACCAACTAAACAAAAAAAAAACGCGAGGTTTGTTTGGCAATTTTAGCGAGAAAAATTTGAGAAGTAATATAAAAATTAACTTTTTAAATTACTTAGGTTGCGTTTGGTTGTGTTTTGTAAATGTGATTTGAGAGTATGAGTTGTATTTTGAGTTTGTGTGTTGTAGAATTATGATTTGAGTGTAAAAAATTTGTTTGGTAAAGAGTTTTGAAAATAGTTTTGGAAAAGAGGTTTGATTTGAGTGAGGAATTGTTGATGTGATATTTGATATGTGATACAAAAATTTACAACTCATAACTAAATATGCAACTCAAAATTATTTTAAAGCACATTAAAAATTAAAAAAATTTCAGAATTTTTTTTTCCAATTATATAAATCAATTGCAAAAAAAATAAATAAATAAATAAATAAATAAATCCTGTACAGCAGAGGACATCCGGGTGGATGTCCCCAAGGACGTCCGGGTGGTCTTCCCCTGGCCAAAATTTTCACAAAAAACGCGGCTGTAATACAGAGCTCTCTGCAGAGGTTTGGAAAGTTGATTCCAAACACACAACCAAACATCATACTGAAATACACCTATGAAATTACATTTTGAATTCACAACCAAACATAGCCTTAGTTTTTGTTTGAGATATGGGTTAATATTTTAGTTTTTTTTTTTACTATTTTAGACTAGAGTTAAAAGTCTTATTTGGAATAAATTTTTTGACTTTTTTAACTTTTATGAAAGAAAAAATAAAATGATTAGAGTTTAGATGTAACATTTTGTCTTATTAAGTTAAAAATTTTATTTTATCTTTTTATGACTAAAATAGCCCCAACTCAACCCAACATAAACCTTCATGCCAAACGAACTCTTAGTATTTTTTAAAAATATATATATAAAAAATAGAGAGGTGGTATAATTTTAAAAAAATTATAAAAATTAGAAAGTTAACTTATAAAACCTCAAATGTCAAAATTTCACAAAGTTAATAATATAGGATCTATCTAAAAAGTGTTTGGTTAGGGAGATAATAGAGGGGATTAGTTATTCCTTTTGAGTATGGATGGCTATTTTAATTCGATCTACGGGGCCCATTCATACCAGTCTGAATGGGGTGGATTTTACTTGTCCGACACTTATGTAGGGCGGGGGTAGATTATGTTTTAGTCACCTGCAACAGGGGCAGGGTGGGGACGGGTATTGCTTTCTCCAATCCAAACCCGACTCGATATAATTAATAATATATATATATATATATAAATATAATTTGATATAAGAAAATAATATTAAAAATCTATGATTTTGTTTAAATATAAATAAACAATAATCTTAAAAGTCTCACTGTTTATATGTATGAAAATAAAAAATAAAATAAAAAATTATTTAGTGTGCTAAGAATTTAAATAATTTTTAAATTTTTTCACTATTTGAAATGTGGTCGGATATCTGCAGGTATCGGGTATCCTCAGGTGGGAGTGGAGGTTGAAAAATTCTACCCGTAGCGTGGGTAGGACGGGGGTAGGGTTGAAAAATTCTGCCCGTAGCGGGGACGGGGGCGGCGGTGGAGTTTGTCGATGGAGACAGGGGGCGAAAAATGACATCCACCTCAAACTCGCCTTGTGGCCATTCCTACTTTTGAGCTAGTAATCCCCCTCATTAGTAGGATTACAAATTCCATAGAGAAATTGGGATTAGAAATTGAGTGAAAGAATTAGTAAATTTTTAAATATTTTTTAAGCATAATTTATATTTTTTTGAAACAAATATATATATATATATATATATAATATTAAAAAAATATTAAAAACTTAAAAATATTAATTTTATATATTAATAGTGTTTATAGTATTATTAATTCAGTGGTATACAAACAAACATTTTTTATCTTACATCTCTAACCTAATGCCGTCATACTAATAATATCTTCACTCAATTTCACCATACTCTTAATCTCCTACTGTCACGACCCAAACCCGGCCCTATGGGTTTAGCACCGTAACCGGCCAGTAATCCGGGATTACCGAAGGCCTGCAGAACAGTAATACAGTGAAACAGAGTACAGGGCCTGGCGGAAGCCAATACAGTAAGTAAATAGTGTCCATTGAGCTGTGACAGTCTGTATGCCAAAAAGATTTTTCATGCATTCATACATATACAAACAGTACAGTCTATACAAAATTTACAGTCACACAGTACAGGGACCTAATCCCTTGATAACAGTACAGTTAGTAACTGACAGTCTATACAGTAATCCAAACAGTATGGAGACAGACGGGGGAAACAAACAAAACACCCCAAAGCCATAGCATGGCAACTCGGAACCTCACAGTGAGGCACGAAGGCTGGCTTGACAAAACTGGAGTCTAACCCACGCTCCTAGCTCCGATCTGGTGGCTGAGCACCTACATATATATATAAACAGTGAGCTAAAGCCCAGTGAATAACATAATGCGTAAAGAGGTTTAGAATGAATGTCCTTACGGTAATGAAAACAGTTCAATTCAATCAGTATTTAAGTTGTTCAGTACAATAAACAGTCATATGTGGTACATCCATTAGCATAACAGTAACAGTAGGTCTTAAAAGACCGAACAGTAATGATGGCCATCAGTCAGTAAACAGTAGTGGTTCCACGAGGGAACCGACAGAGATCTCTGTAACATTAACAGTAACAGTAAACAGTAGGTGCTAAGGATGCCACAATACAGTTCAGAATATAGGACATACATTCATTCAGTTAACAGTAATCAGTTCAGAAAACAGTACAGTTCATTTGTTCAGAAGATATTCATTTATGAACATATCTTTACACAATCGTTACTCACAGAGTTCGGGCTACAGTATGCTAGAGCGTGTCTCTCCAGTCGCCAACCCTACACAGTTAACAGATTGAACACACTAAGCTACACAGTTGGGAAATAACATAACTTAATCCCTATTTTGCCTTGGTGTGTTCTACATCGATATCCTCATCAAGATGTCTTAAACTAGGCCTAAGAATGCCTAGGATGGGATGAGGATGTAACAATACACTTAGAAAACATTTCGCAAAGTTTGCTGAAACTAGGAGCCTCGCTCGAGCGGGACTTTCTCCGCTCGAGCGTAAGTCCAAAATCAAAGGCTTCGCTCGAGCGAGGAATCCTTCGCTCGAGCGGTCTGCAAAACAGTAAAAATACTGGATGCTGTGATTTTGCGCGCGATGGTCGCTCGATGGTCGCTCGAGCGGAGCCCTGGACAAAGGTGCTCGCTCGAGCGGGGAATCCTTCGCTAGAGCGAGGAAGCCAAATCTGGAATTTCCAGATCTGCCTCCCAAGCTCAAACCAAGCATTCTACCACTCCAAACTCGACCTCTTGGGCCCAAATTCTGGAAAACATAACTAAATTCAATGTATAACAAGTTTCAAAGCTCAATTTATGAACTCAAGCCCCAAAGGTGAGTCAATTAAAACCATATTCAAACCCATTTTCAAGAATATGAAGAACATGCAAACATGCATGAATTCAAACCAAATTCAACCTTCAAAGCTTGTTCAAAGGAACTCATTTCTTCAAGAACATCATGAATTCATGGAGTATGACCAAAAGATGGACATGCATGTGAGGAAACATGGACTTACAACCTCAAAACTTCAATATATGTACATGCATGCAACATTTAAGCCACAATGCAACATCTAAACCATGTTTGGCTCTACACTCCTTCAATATGACATGAATCATGCAAGAATCAACTCAAAACATGAACAAGAAGACAATGGAGCTACCTTTAGGCCTGTAGTTCAAGAAGGGAGCTCAAATATGCAATCACTTCAACAATTTCTTCAATTACCAAGCAATTTACAAGCAAAATTGAGATGAACTCCACTCCTCTAGCTTTTCTCTCTCTATGGTCGGCAATGAGAGGGGAAATGGCTGAGGAAATGTTGTCTTTAGCTCAAGTATAATGAGCTCAAGGTATAGAGGTAGTGGCCCACTCAAGGGCAAAACGGTAATTAAGTCCAACTCTTTAATCGGCTTATTTTAATCTAATGTAATCATACCTAATCAGTTTTCAAATAATTATACCATAAAATCACATTAATTATGATGATCATTAAACATCAATCGGTTTCTAATTCGGCCGCCGATATGGCCTTCAATTAGCAGTTTAAACATATAAGCATGAACAGATAATCATACAGTCAAACAGGTAGAATGCAATTTAACTAACATATACTCAATCAATTCGGTTTCCAATTTCAGTCAGTCAGTTCAGTACTTTAATCAGTTCAATTATCAGTCATAATCAATTCAGTTTAACGGTAATCGATGGTTATCGGTAATCAATCAGTCATCAGTCGGTAAACAGTATGAGGGTTGTTACAGTCTCCCCTCCTTATAAAGAGTTTAGTCCTCTAAACTCGAGTTACCTTCATTCTGGAAGAAAACAGGATTCAGTGGAAACAGTTCAGGATATCTTTTGGCCATGTCATCTTCCCTTTCCCATGTGGCATACACGCCACCATGGTTCTGCCAGTCAACTTTTACTAGCGGGATCTCTTTGTTCCTCAGTTTCTTGATCCGTCGGTTTACAATCTGTATAGGCCGTTCCTCGTAAGTGTAGTCATCACTCAACACTACGTGGGTAGGCTCTATTACATGGAAGGGATCCCGGAGATAATCTCTTAACATAGAAATGTGGAAAACATTATGCATGTGTTCCATTTCAGGAGGAAGCGCAACCTGATACGCCACCGGATTAATTTTCTCAATAATCTCATATGGGCCGACGTATCTTGGCGCTAACTTGCCTTTGACTCCAAAACGAGTCTGGCCCTTCATCGGTGTCACTTTCACAAAAACGTGATCACCCACTTCATACTCTCTGTCCCGTCTTCTGACATCTGCATAACTTTTCTGTCTACTCTGTGCAGTTTTCAGTCTTTGCTGTATCAGTTTCACTTTTTCAGTTGTTTCATACACAATCTCGGGCCCAAGCAAAGGCCCATCTCCAACTTCTGCCCAGCAAATCGGAGATCTACATTTTCTGCCATACAATGCCTCGAAGGGCGCCATACCAATACTCGAATGGTAGCTGTTATTGTAGGTGAATTCAACTAATGGCAGATGACTTTCCCAGTCTCCCTGAAAATCAAGGACACACATTCTCAGTAAATCCTCCAGAGTTTGGATGGTCCTTTCTGACTGTCCATCTGTCTGAGGATGGTAGGCACTACTCAGCCTCAATTCAGTACCCAATGCAGTCTGTAGACTCTGCCAAAACCTCGATGTAAACTTCGAATCCCTGTCAGAAACAATAGACACAGGCACTCCATGCAGTCTAACAATTTCATCAATATAGATGACAGCCAATTTGTCCGCATTATAAATCGTCTTGACAGGTAAGAAGTGAGCAGATTTGGTTAGTCTATCAACAATAACCCAAATTGAATCCATACCTTTTCTGGAGCGAGGTAACCCAACGATAAAATCCATCGTGATATGCTCCCATTTCCACTCTGGTATGGGTAGGGGTTGCAGTAGTCCGGCAGGTCGTTGATGTTCAACTTTGACCTGTTGGCAATGAAGACATTTGGATACAAAATCAGCAATTTCTTTCTTCATTCCCGGCCACCAGAAATTCTGTTTTAGATCTTGGTACATTTTCGTATTCCCCAGATGGATAGACAATTTCGAATTGTGGCCTTCTTGCAGAACTCTTCTTTTCAGTTCAGTATCATTTGGTACACACAGTCTTTCTTGAAATTTCAGTACATTATTCTCAAATTTGAATCCCGGTCTCGGTTTGGATTCTCTTTCCTCGATGATCTTCTTCAAGAAATCATCCAGTTGCTGTTTTTCTTTAACCTCTTCAATCAGTGCCGGTTGAGCAGAAATAGCAGCTAAGGTTCCACCTTGTTCTCTCAAAACAATTTCAATTTCAGATTTTTCAAGGTCATAAAGCAACTCTTTCTGTCCTGTAAGCAAACATGCTAAGTTTCCAATCGATTTCCGGCTCAATGCATCGGCAACGGTATTGGCTTTTCCCCGGATGGTACAATATCTGTAGGTCATAGTCTTTAATCAGTTCCAGCCATCTCCGCTGTCTCATGTTCAGTTCTTTCTGTGTGAAGAAATACTTTAAACTCTTGTGGTCGGTGTATACTTCACATGTCACCCCGTACAGATAGTGACGCCAGATTTTCAGTGCAAATACTACTGCAGCAAGTTCCAGATCATGGGTCGGGTAGTTCTTTTCATGTGGTCTCAGTTGTCGGGAAGCATAAGCAATAACTCTCCCATTCTGCATTAAAACACACCCCAGACCCTTATGAGAAGCATCACTATATACAGTGTAACCATCCGTACCTGAAGGTAAGGTAAGAACTGGTGCAGTCACTAATCGAGTTTTCAACTCCTGGAAGGCAGATTCCCTTTGGTCAGTCCAGTCAAATGATGTCCCCTTTTGTGTTAACTGTGTCAGTGGTAGGGCAATTTTGGAGAAATCTTTGACAAATCTTCTGTAATATCCAGCCAATCCCAAAAAGCTTCGGACTTCAGTCACATTTGTTGGTCTAGGCCAGTTCACTACAGCTTCAATTTTCTGCGGATCAACAGAAATCCCATCTTTGCTAACAACATGCCCCAAAAACATAACATGGTCAAGCCAAAATTCACATTTAGACAGCTTAGCATACAGTTTCTGTTCCCTTAAGGTTTGTAGGGCAAGTCTCAGATGATGTTCATGCTGTTCTATACTTTTGGAGTAAATTAATATGTCATCGATAAATACAACAATAAAGTCATCAAGGTACGGTTTAAAAATTCTGTTCATGAGGTCCATAAATGCAGCTGGGGCATTCGTGACTCCAAAAGGCATAACTAAAAATTCATAATGGCCATACCTCGTTCTAAAAGCAGTTTTATCAATGTCTTCTGGTTTAACCTTCAGTTGATGATACCCCGATCTAAGATCGATTTTGGAAAACACTTGTGCACCCTATAACTGATCAAATAAATCATCAATACGCGGTAATGGGTATTTATTCTTTACAGTTACCTTATTCAGTTCACGGTAATCAATGCACAGTCTCAGTGAGCCATCTTTCTTCTTGACAAACAAAACAGGAGCACCCCATGGCGAAGTGCTAGGTCTGATGAACTTTTTGTCTAACAGTTCTTGCAATTGCACTTTCAGTTCAGTTGGAGCCATTCGGTAAGGAGCTTTAGAAACTGGCTGTGTTCCAGGAATCACATCCACGGTGAATTCAATCTCCCTGTCAATCAAATCCCCTGGCAAATTCTCTGGAAAAACGTCTGGGAATTCTCTGACTATAGGAATACAGTTTATATTAACATTAACATCAGTAGATACAGTCAATACAGAACACAGATATCCTTCACATCCCTTTCTAATCAGTTTAACAGCTTTCACAGACGAAATCAGATACGGAGGAGGTACTACTCCACTCCCATTAAACACAAATTCAGGCAAACCAGGTGGACGAAAAACAACTTGCTTGGTCACACAGTCAATAGTGGCATGATATTTTTGTAACCAATCCATCCCCAATATTACATCAAAATGATCAATGTTCAATGACAGTAAATCAATAAACAGATGCATATCCCCAACGATGATTTCACATGCGGGGTACATATAAGCACATGTCATGGATCCCCCTACGGGTGATGATACGGCTAGCAGATAGTTTATAGGTTCTAAGGGTCTATTCAATTTCCGTGAAAAAGCATGCGATACATAAAAATGCGTAGACCCCGAATCAATCAATACATATGCATTTTGTGTACAAATAGAGAGAATACCTGACACAACGGTCTCGGTATTCTGCACATCTCCCGGTACTAGTGCGAACACTCGGCCTTGCCTCACAGGCTCTTTCCCGGTAGCTTTAGGGTTAGGCTTTGGTGCTACAGTTGATGCTGCTGCGCTTGGTGCAGCTTTACTACTGGCTTGTGGAGCAGAGGGGCAGTCTTTAACCATGTGGCCCACCTTGCCACACCTGTAACAGGCTCCAGATATTCTATAGCAGACCCCCTTGTGCTTCTTGCCACACTCAGGACAGGGTGGTATGAATCCACTCCCTTGACTGGAGCTAGTTGTCGTCCCCGTATTCTGTTTCTTGTTGGCCGGGTTGTGCTTGCCTTTCTTGAATTTGAAACCCTGCCTTTTACCATGCCATTCAGTTATTGGTGTTTCAGATTGTTTCACTGCTACAATGTTCGACTCGGCCATCAATGCCCGGTCGAGAACACCCACAAAAGTCGGTAGTTTCAAAACATTTATCCGGTCAAGTATTGCCACATTAAGGCCACCTTCAAATTTTCTGGCCTTCTTATATTCAGTATCCACCATATGCGGTGCATATCTAGCAAGCTCGGTGAATTTCGTCTCATATTCCGCAACAGTCATTGTGCCCTGCTTCAGCTGTTCAAATTCAGTCACTTTTCTATCCCTGACACACTGAGGGAAATACTTTTCAAAGAAGGACTCCTTGAACTGAGCCCAAGTCATAATAGTATTTGTATCACGGATCAACATCCACCACCTTCTAGCTTCTTCTTGAAGGGTGAAGGTAGCTAACAATACCTTGTTCGCTTCCGAGCACGGAAACACTTCAAATAATTTCTCTGTTTCCAGAACCCAAGCTTCAGCTTTTAACGGTTCAAGGCCTCCCTGAAAGGATGGCAGTTTCATTTTGCTGAACTTCTGGGTCAAAGCAATAATATCCCCATCATTCACATTAACATTAGGTTCCGGCTGTACCGGAGGAGGAGGAGGTGGGGGCGGTTGGTTCTGTTGTTGTTCAAGTCTAACAGTTATCAGTTCTATCATTCATTCCATTCTTTCCATTCTTGCCTCAGTAGATGAGGACTCAGGTTCATTTGCATTGTCCATTTCACTATAAGCAGTTATAACAGTTTTAAACATAAGCAGTCATTTGTTCAACAGTTTACCACATTAGCATGTATTCAGTCATAACATAACCACACACTTTTCAAGTTCATGAAATGCCCTAATCACTTTTCTAGGACACCCTATAGCTCACTTGGACACGTGTGTGCGGTATAACTCGTGGTAAGTATCGCTCTGATACCACTCTGTCACGACCCAAACCCGGCCCTATGGGTTTAGCACCGTAACCGGCCAGTAATCCGGGATTACCGAAGGCCTGCAGAACAGTAATACAGTGAAACAGAGTACAGGGCCTGGCGGAAGCCAATACAGTAAGTAAATAGTGTCCATTGAGCTGTGACAGTCTGTATGCCAAAAAGATTTTTCATGCATTCATACATATACAAACAGTACAGTCTATACAAAATTTACAGTCACACAGTACAGGGACCTAATCCCTTGATAACAGTACAGTTAGTAACTGACAGTCTATACAGTAATCCAAACAGTATGGAGACAGACGGGGGAAACAAACAAAACACCCCAAAGCCATAGCATGGCAACTCGAAACCTCGCAGTGAGGCACGAAGGCTGGCTTGACAAAACTGGAGTCTAACCCACGCTCCTAGCTCCGATCTGGTGGCTGAGCACCTACATATATATATAAACAGTGAGCTAAAGCCCAGTGAATAACATAATGCGTAAAGAGGTTTAGAATGAATATCCTTACGGTAATGAAAACAGTTCAATTCAATCAGTATTTCAGTTGTTCAGTACAATAAACAGTCATATGTGGTACATCCATTAGCATAACAGTAACAGTAGGTCTTAAAAGACCGAACAGTAATGATGGCCATCAGTCAGTAAACAGTAGTGGTTCCACGAGGGAACCGACAGAGATCTCTGTAACAGTAACAGTAACAGTAAACAGTAGGTGCTAAGGATGCCACAATACAGTTCAGAATATAGGACATACATTCATTCAGTTAACAGTAATCAGTTCAGAAAATAGTACAGTTCATTTGTTCAGAAGATATTCATTTATGAACATATCTTTACACAATCGTTACTCACAGAGTTCGGGCTACAGTATGCTAGAGCGTGTCTCTCCAGTCGCCAACCCTACACAGTTAACAGATTGAACACACTAAGCTACACAGTTGGGAAATAACATAACTTAATCCCTATTTTGCCTTGGTGTGTTCTACATCGATATCCTCATCAAGATGTCTTAAACTAGGCCTAAGAATGCCTAGGATGGGATGAGGATGCAACAATACACTTAGAAAACATTTCGCAAAGTTTGCTGAAACTAGGAGCCTCGCTCGAGCGGGACTTTCTCCGCTCGAGCGTAAGTCCAAAATCAAAGGCTTCGCTCGAGCGAGGAATCCTTCGCTCGAGCGGTCTGCAAAACAGTAAAAATACTGGATGCTGTGATTTTGCGCGCGATGGTCGCTCGATGGTCGCTCGAGCGGAGCCCTGGACAAAGGTGCTCGCTCGAGCGGGGAATCCTTCGCTAGAGCGAGGAAGCCAAATCTGGAATTTCCAGATCTGCCTCCCAAGCTCAAACCAAGCATTCTACCACTCCAAACTCGACCTCTTGGGCCCAAATTCTGGAAAACATAACTAAATTCAATGTATAACAAGTTTCAAAGCTCAATTTATGAACTCAAGCCCCAAAGGTGAGTCAATTAAAACCATATTCAAACCCATTTTCAAGAATATGAAGAACATGCAAACATGCATGAATTCAAACCAAATTCAACCTTCAAAGCTTGTTCAAAGGAACTCATTTCTTCAAGAACATCATGAATTCATGGAGTATGACCAAAAGATGGACATGCATGTGAGGAAACATGGACTTACAACCTCAAAACTTCAATATATGTACATGCATGCAACATTTAAGCCACAATGCAACATCTAAACCATGTTTGGCTCTACACTCCTTCAATATGACATGAATCATGCAAGAATCAACTCAAAACATGAACAAGAAGACAATGGAGCTACCTTTAGGCCTGTAGTTCAAGAAGGGAGCTCAAATATGCAATCACTTCAACAATTTCTTCAATTACCAAGCAATTTACAAGCAAAATTGAGATGAACTCCACTCCTCTAGCTTTTCTCTCTCTATGGTCGGCAATGAGAGGGGAAATGGCTGAGGAAATGTTGTCTTTGGCTCAAGTATAATGAGCTCAAGGTATAGAGGTAGTGGCCCACTCAAGGGCAAAACGGTAATTAAGTCCAACTCTTTAATCGGCTTATTTTAATCTAATGTAATCATACCTAATCAGTTTTCAAATAATTATACCATAAAATCACATTAATTATGATGATCATTAAACATCAATCGGTTTCTAATTCGGCCGCCGATATGGCCTTCAATTAGCAGTTTAAACATATAAGCATGAACAGATAATCATACAGTCAAACAGGTAGAATGCAATTTAACTAACATATACTCAATCAATTCGGTTTCCAATTTCAGTCAGTCAGTTCAGTACTTTAATCAGTTCAATTATCAGTCATAATCAATTCAGTTTAACGGTAATCGATGGTTATCGGTAATCAATCAGTCATCAGTCGGTAAACAGTATGAGGGTTGTTACACCTACTGTGACGCCCCAATTTTTTTTTTTAATCAAGGGAAATTAAATAAACAAAATGACTTAATAAACTAAAAAGTTGACATCTTAATAGGGTAATCCAACTCTCGTACATAACCAAACGTCCAAATAACAATAGATAAAAACTTAAAATTATCCAAATATAACATCAAATGAAATTATAAAGTCCTTAATAGCTATTATATAAAATAATATAATTTGTTCGGCTCTACTCGGGGTTTCAGGTCAGCCAAGGCTCTACGTTAGCGTCGACTCCATTTCAGCTTCAATTATTTTCTCGCCAAGACCTGGCATAAAACGCCAGGGCGACAAAAATATATGGCATGAGTTTTGCAACACAGTAAGAAAACATAACCAACCTACCATTCTTTTTAAGAGAAAAATAATGAGATTATAAACATGAGGTAACAATATAATTGTAAGCATAAATTACAACCATTAAAATAATTTTAATAAATTAGGCGACACTCGAAATCTCACCAAAGAGATTTAACTTACCAACCACTAAGCATGGCAACGGTTAATTTGAAACCCTCCCTTGGTCAAATATTCAAGTGTTACCAACCGTAACTACCAGGGATGCCCACGTCTGGAGTGATATACCCAAGTAGTGGCATCCATGGTCTGCCCCAAGGAAATGGTCTGCCAGGGGTACGTAACCTCCCTGTGTGCCACCAGCACATCCACCGTTATTCCAAAACCAAATACCGAAAAGGGTTCAAATAAGTCCCGTGCCATCTTAGAGTTTCGCAACACAATTTACGTGAGAATTCTCAAAACCAGGGCTCAACCGTCAATCCCTTGATTTCATACACTCTTTAAAATCAGGACTCACCCTGAACAACCGGTATTAACCGTCAACCCTTAATTTCGTACACTCTTTAAAACCAAGACTCACTCTGAACAACTGGTATTAACCGTCAATTGTTAACTTTGTATATGCCGTTAATCATTTCAGTTAATTTTGATATTACTCACAAATAATTTCAAATTTTAATCACAATTGATGTTATACCAACTCATTAAAATTCCCAATATAAAATATTACACATGTCACACAATAATAAATAAATGTACAGCATTTAAATAAATAATTTATTTAAACTATGGTATGAAGTAATAATTTAGATACAGAGAAAATAAACCAAAGTCACACACGTGCATGGATCTTTAATTTACAAAATTAGACTACCACAATATTAAATAAACCACAATACACCCATACATGGATTACTAATTTACTATATTTGATGAATTGGACCAACACAATAACTAATTTTTATCCGAATAAATAATTGAAGTCATGATCTTAAACCTGTCTAGAAATTTTCAAGTTATACCTTAGGTAATAAAAATTATAAATAAATTATTTATACAGTTCTAAAATTCGTAAAAATGTACAGAATATTCAATAAATATGTTTGGGTCATTTTTCAGAAATAAATTCCCAAAAATAAGTTATAAATAATTCTGTAAAATTCCCAGAAATTTTATGACACAGATTTATCACATTTTCTTAAATTAATTCCATACTTAAATTTATAAATCAGATCCACAATCTAAAAATTTAGTATGAAATTAGACTTCTCAAATTTCATATTTTAGTTAGAAATTACCAGATTTGGCTTAATATAGAATTTTTAATAAGCTTTTAAACATATACTAAAATCTGTCTTACAGTAGCAGATTTAATTATAAATTTGTATAAATCCGTACCAAGCTCAATAATTGTTAAGAAAATTCCTAGATGAACTAGACATCATTCTCAACAACGTTGTAGAAGAAATCATTTCAAATTTTTGAGCATAAAATTGTTTAAAAATTCGTACAAGTTTCTGGAAGATTGAAGAGTTATATAATCAAACCAAATAAAATCTTTAATCATCTCTTTAATGGCACAAATTACACATGCAAGTCTAAATCCAAGATTATATCATGATTTTAAGGCTACTAATAAAGAAATGACCTTCAAATATTTAACATACCAATCACAAATTTACATACAACTATAAACAAAATTTTATCTAAAGTTTTAGCTATGTTAACATATGAACACAAATCTAAAAATTTAACAATTAAAAAGAATGAGACGGTTATGAGAGTTTTCTTACTATGGTAGGTTGTTAACGATTTATCGTCCGAATTTGATTTATGATTCTGATTGTAAGATATGATCGTCCTGGCTCCATGATCGTCTTGCTGAAATTTTACATCAATCGGACGCGGTCTCACCGTTGATCTGCCATTGGATTCTCTTAGAACTTTTAGTTGTTGATCATCATCTTAGACTCAGAATTTGCAAGATCTAACCCCAAAAATGGATTCTACACGTTGAAAAACCTAAGGGTGGTCATCCCCAAAGTCATAGGATCACTCGATTAACCTAAAGGTACTAGGATGCACCACAGCACCAAGGGCCGAGAAACGCTGGATAAAATTCAATTCATCTTCTCCAACCGCCGTAGCATGCACGAACAGAAGACCCAGAATTTTAGTTTCAATGTCACTAGTTCAAATGCTTGCATCTTCTTCATCGTAACTCCGTTTTATCTTATTTTTCTGTCATTGGATTCACCTCACGGCCTAGTTTTTGGTTCACTACTCACACGCCTCATTCCGTCTCTTTTTGCATGCCGTCGAATCTCTAAAATTTGACGAAAAAATAAGATTATTTTCCTACTGTCTCGGACATTTTTTTCGAACCATCTTTCGGACCCCATAACTTTCTTAATCCTTAACGGTTTTATTTCGTTCTTTCGCCAATCTCTTCAAATTACTCCGCACTTCATCTTACATGACCTATTTTTCTCAATTCTTCCCAGAATGGATGGTTTTGGCATGCCGAAACTAAGCCGAAAACCAACTTTTGAAATTCAAAGTAAACTTCTCTAACTTTGTTTCTTTCTCCTCCATCTTCCTTCTTTTTCTATTTCTTCACCTACAACGCTTTGCGAATGGTGGTTCTAGATGATAATGGAAATAGGTGATGGTGGTGGTGGTTGCGGTCCGACGGTGCGCCAATGGTGGTGAAGTTCGCGGGTTGGTGGTTCGGATGGTGATAGTATGGGTTGAGGCCATGGCTATGGAGGTCGGAGGGAGGAGGAAAAACATAGATAAAGAAGGAGAAAGAGAGTTTTGAGAATGAGAGGTGGAGGGAGAGGGAGAACCGAGAGAGAGAGATATATGAAACGGATAGAGAGAGATATCAAATTAGAAGAGAAGCAAAATGAGGAAGATGAAAAGAAATTAAAAAAAAAAAGGTGAAATAGAACACTTGGTGGTATGGCATCAGCATGTTCACCACGTTTTGTTTTGGTAATGATAGCTAGAGAGGGGTACACGTGGAAGGTGAGAAAACATGGGGAGCAAGCCCATGGTTTTTTTTTCTTTTCTTTTTTTTGAATTGGATTTTAATATAGAAAATATTAGGTTCTAGTATAATTTGATTACAAAAAAAAATATAGAGAAAAATATAATAAAAATATCATAAGATTCAGAAATTAATATTGAGTAATAATATAAAGTCAAAAAATATTTTATTTCATTTTATTTTGAATAAATGTTCAGTATAAAAATACACAGACTATTAAATTCAAAATATTGTGAATAATTATTTAAAAAAATTATATATTATTTTTATTATATAAAAATATGGGATTTCACACCTACTTCATATAGAGCCAAACAAACATGGCCAAAGAGAGCTATTTCTCTCTAATTTATATCAGATTGAAAAGTACTGTTGAGTCTTGGTGGGGTTTACGTAGAGCATCTCTAATGGTTTGGCATTGGAACTGCCAAAGCTATAATGGGGCTGTTTGGGAAGTGAGATTTTAGCCTAATTTAGGCTAAAATTCACAAAAAGACAAAATATGCTAAAATAGTTAATAAAACAAATGGGTCTTTTGAGAAGAAACTAAAAAAGTCAGTTTTTTTACTTTTTTGCTTTTTTACACAAAAAAAACCAGATTTTTTAGTCAAAAAAACCACCAAAAAATTAAAAAGCCAATTTTTTACCAACTTTCTAAAACACCACAAAATGTCACATCAAATCCATAATCATTTTACTTTTTCTTTCACAAACATCACATTCAACTACAAAAAAAAATTCAATCTTCTTCCCAAACACCCACAATATAGCAGCTGGAGTTGAAAAGTGGTGCTCCAATGGTTGAATATGAGAACTGCCAAATTTGACAAATGTCAAAATTTGTGTCAAAATTGACACAAGCTTTGGCAACTGCTAATTGTGCCAACTCAGCCAAAACCAACCATTTTCTTCCCTCCCTCTCAGCAAAACAAATTTGACACAAACTTGTTTTACCATTTTTTTTAATCATCAAGATTCACCAAGAGTTTTTTACAATAATTTTTTTTTTAACTTACCCAAATTCAGCAAAGTTTTTATTTTTTTTATTTTTTACAGAATCAATCAACAACAATCAAAAATCTCAACAAAATCTCAAATAATTTCAACAAAAATCAGATTCAACAAAACAATTCCAACAATTTCAATAAATCTCAACAAGCAATTTCATAAAAATTTGAAACAATTTCAACAAATCGCAAGGAATCTAAACTAAATTTCACAAAATATGAACAAAACTTCAAATAATAAATACATGGACTTGTCATTTTTTGTTCATATTCCAACAGATTTCAGCAATCATCTTCTTTGTCTTCATCTTCTTTGTGACCATCTTCATCTTCTTCATCAGAGAGCTGATTTGGAAGAGTGATTCAAAGGGTTTGGGGTTAAAGTTTCAGCTGTGGAGTGTTTGCGATTTTGGAGGAGAAAAGGGTTAAGGCTTTTCAGGGCTTTGTGATATGTGAGGAAGAGAAAGGTTTAGGTTAATTCAATTTGAGTTTACAACAAAACATCTTAAATTATATTTTTCTTTTTTATTTTTCACACAATCACTATGGAAGGTTCATCAAAAGCAAAGAGAGGAAAATCATTTAGCATTAATGAAGATGCGGCAATTTGTAGAGTTTGGTGCCATATTACTGAAGACCTAATTGTTGGAAATTCACAATCTCATGCTCATATTTAAGGAATAATTTTTGAAAATTATTACTCGCTACAGAATGATCACTCAAAAACAAAAGTGTCTATCTGTAGACACCCCATTTTTGACCGACCTTAAGACTTAGACGTCACTGATTGAGCGCTCGGTGATATTGCATATTGTGCTCGTTCAGAAGTTTCAGAGTCCCAGCTGCAAGCCTTGCCTCCGAACTTCTGGACTCTTTCATGCGTTGCCTTGGTTTGCGAACCAGGCTCTGTTTTCTCTGTTTTCTCTTCCCGAAGGGAGAGAGAGGTCTCGTAGATCATCTCTCAGTGGCCGTAGGCTACGTTTCGTGGTCGTAGGCCATTTTTCCCATTTGGAGCCCAGTTTCTAGTTTTTCGAAGCCGACGGCCGTGTGCCTCGGTTCGGGACCGCCTAACCACCTCCGTTTGCTCCGATTTTTGGCACACACCTTATTTACTCCCTTTTGGGGGACACTGTCGCCCGAGAGATCAACTTCGTGGTTGAATGCCACCTCCGGTGCTTAACAGCCCATTTTCGAGGCCCCAGGCCGCGTGTTTTGGCCCCCGAACCTTCGTTTTGCATCGGTTTGGGTTCATTTTTGGTGGAGACCTTATTTTCATAGTTAGGAAGCTTGTGGGAGGGCGGGAGGCCAGCAATTGTTCTGAAAATCCAGCTTTATTTCTTCATCGCTCTCTGTCGCCCGTTTTCCTCACTAAAAAGCCAATGTTGACCACCTCGGGGCCACTTTCTTGAACCCTAAACCCCATATTTGTGTTGTACACACCTGGGAGGCCACCAATGTTTGGTGGCCGACCAGTAATTGTGCCTGACCCTTTTGAACCCCTCTAAAAAATGGTCTTTTCTCTCTTCTGGTTCATTTTTTCCGGGTTTTGACCACATAGTTGTGTTGTGCACACATGGGAGGCCACCTTTTTGAGGTGGCCGACCAGCAATTGTCATTGACCCTTTTGACCCTTGGTCGGCCGGCCATGGGAGGTGGCCGGCCCGCCCCATGAACCTTCTGAACCTGGCCGGCAATGACCCTCTCACCTGGTTCCTTACAGCTGCACCCTCTGTTTCCTCCCAGATCCTGTATCCGAGAGGGGGTCTTTTGGGAGGGAAATTTGAATTTCATTTTCCCCCCTTTTCTCCACTCCTCTCCTCTATAAAACCAGCACTTCCAACTGCATTTGAGAGGGTTACAAAATTGGTTTTGAGCTCTTGCGTTCAATCTCTCTCTCTCTACTCCAAGCACCAAAACCCCTTAAGTTCTACACCATTTACCCTACACCTCATAGCACAAGGCCTCCATCCCTCATTCCAGCACTTTGGGACTGTTTTGGAGAGGTTAAAGGCTCAGAAAATTGGTCCAAGAGCTGCTGGTTCATTGGTCTACAAGGGTGAGTCACATTTTCCCTCTTTATTCCCTAGTTTTGCTTTCTATCTAAGCCATACTTGTAAGCTTTTTTGGGCTCCGACCCAAACTGTAAATAGTCATATTTTGAGTCCCTTTTCATGTTTGATCAATGACCTCCTGCTGTTTGAGGTCTCTTACTACCACTTGCCTGTTTATCTCTCATTTAGGCCAATTTTTGCATAGTATTTTAGGCTTATTTTTGAGTTGTTTTGGACTTGGTCATAAACTGTAAAATAACGTTTTTTGAGCCCCTCTTCAACATTGTTGAAGGGCTCTCCTCTGTTTGAGGTCTCCTACTATCACTTTCCTCTTTATCTCTCTTTTAGGCCAATTTTTGCATAGTATTTTAGGCTTATTTTTGAGTTGTTTTGGACTTGGTCATAAACTGTAAAATAACCTTTTTTGAGCCCCTCTTCAACATTGTTGAAGGGCTCTCCTCTGTTTGAGGTCTCCTACTATCACTTGCCTCTTTATCTCTCTTTTAGGCCAATTTTTGCATAGTATTTTAGGCTTATTTTTGAGTTGTTTTGGACTTGGTCATAAACTATAAAATAACTTTTTTTGAGCTCCTATTCAACATTGTTGAAAAGCTCTCCTCTATTTGAGGTCTCCTACTATCACTTGCCTCCTTATCTCTCTTTTAGGCCAATTTTTGCATAGTATTTTAGGCTTATTTATGAGCTATTTTGGACCTTTCCATAAACTGTGAAATATCTTGTTTTGAGCCCCTCTTCAACTTTGTTGAAGGGATCTCCTCTGTTTGAGAACAAAAGCTACCACTTGTCTCTTTACCCCTCTTTTAGGCCTTTTCTTGCATGATAGTTTGGCCTTATTTGTGATTATTTTCGTGGCTTAATGTAAACTGTAAAGTGCCTTGTTTTGAGCCCCACTTCAACTTTTTTGAAGGTCTCTTTGCCATTTGGGGCCAGCTGTTGTCCCTTGTGTTTAATCTCTCTTTTAGGGCCATTTTTGCATGATAGATTAGCCCTATTTGTGTTCGTTTTTGAGGCTTGTTATAAACTGGAAATATGCATGTTTTGGGACTGTATTGCATCTGCCTTCATGCTTCATGATCAAATAATGCATGTGCCTAGTTTCGAATTTCAGGGTTCATTCCATGCATCGGGTGCCATGTTTCCATGTTTCGGGGCTGTTTTGTGTCATATTTCAGCGCTGAAATTCGCATGTTTGCATATCATGTTCCATGCCTTGCCATGCTTTGGGTAAAGTGGCATTTGATGCCTTAGGCTTGGTCCTCGGTTTGCGTGCATATGTGCACGCATTTCGAGTGTCTCATTTTCATCTCATGGCTACTGATGTGAGTGTGACTGAGGTCCACTCATGTTGGTGTAAGTCCATTGTGCATTGTGTATGCCATTTCATTTCATAACATTGTGTATGCTAGGTTGTACGTTAGCGTATTGTGTATGCCATGTTACATCGCGCATTGTGTATGCCATTTCATAGCATTGTGTATGCTAGGTTGCATGTTAGAATTGCTTTCATGCATGTCATGCATACTGCATTGTGTTTGGGATAGGAGTTAGCCCGAGCACGGGAAACGAGGGACGTTTCGTACTTTGAGTGACGGAACATGTCTCAATTCTCAGTCACCAACACTCTGGATTATCCATGATGGAGTTTAGGTCTTGTTGTGTTTACATGTGCATTCATTTCATATTGAGTCGTGCAATTCGACTCCTCGGCCATCATGCATCGATATGCGTGATTGGTGACACGAGAATTGAGGACTACACTCCCTGAAAAGTAGTCATGCATATATATGTGAAAATACTTTGCCATGCCCCTTTGTTGCTCTCTGGTGCAGCAAATCAGAAATCGGCAGCCTTCCGGAGCTTGACACGCATTCCAAGAACAATTGCAAACAGAGGCAAACCGGGGCATCGTGAGGGATTCTCCGCATAAGGCCACCCGAGCATGCATCATTCATCATCCGAAGCAAATTTGAGGCAGTCCCTGTCTTGCATGCCAATTTATTGCTTTTCTAATTTAATTTATTAATTAATTAGGGTTTGGTACATATTTGGACTGTAATTATTCATTTGGGACTGTATATTATTTATTCGAACCCTCTGCGCGAGGGCAATGTTGTAATAAGTGTGCGTGTGTGTGATGTATGTCTTCCAACCCCACGTCTTTCTCCCTTTTATTTACCCGCTTATGATGGTTAGATTAGGGCATGTTTTAATTAGCATACAGTATGATAGCATGTTTGCATTTATTCATCTGTTTTGCATGCACCGGGCTCGGCGCATCATACTAACTGCATTGTATTTTCAATTCCAAGTTGAATACATGTTAGCTGTAACATTTCATATGCCATGTCTAGAATAGCCGAGCCTGCTATAGTTGCATTTTTGCATGTGTTGCATTAGGCATTTCTGTATAGTTAGGATCATGCATGGATTTCTAACCTAGCTTCTGTTTTGGCTTGGAGTACTCGGTAAGTTTTGTGCTTTAGCATCCTTGCATGCGTGTGAGTGACTGCCATGATAGCATGCTTACCATGAGGCTATATGCTTATATGATATAACTTCCTGAATGTCTGTGGGTGAAGGTTGGATTATTTGGATTGGAACAATTCATTAATTGTGAGTTTTAAAGCCCACTAGATAGTGGCAAAATCATGTTTTCTTAAGCCCATCCGAGGGTGGCAAATCCACGTCTTAGCCTACTTGCGAGTAGCACCATCAAACCATTTTCAAATAAACAAACATGAAACGTTTTGTTCCAATTCAGGCGATCCAGTCTATACTTGTATGTTGTGCGTATCACATAGTAAATCTAGGCTAATAACCGGAATAAGAACGCATAATGTTTTCAAAAATAGATATCATGGTTAGTAGAGGCCGATCTCTGATCGGGCGAGCGGGGGTGCTCACGAAGTGACCTTCCCCAATCGTACCCAAGTTCCCGATCCAAGGCAACTTTGGTGATGACGGACACGTGGCCTTAGGCAACAAGTCAGGGTTTCCTAAATTTCCCTAAAATAAAACATTTAGGTGGCGACTCTGTATCTGGCAAAGTAGTCCATGTTTGGCACTTCTTTCAAAATCTGTTTTCTCAAAATGATTTGCCGGATTTGGATTCTTTAGTTCAGATTTAGAACCGTGACAATGAGAGTCCGAACTGTAATGAACCCCAATACGAACAGAACGGGACCTTATCCCTCCCGGGGCGTTTGGGGACGTCTACAGTTTCTGGCGACTCTACTGGGGAGTTAGAGAACTTGACCCGAACTCATGATATCTTGTTTTGACTATACTTGTGTGTTTCTTTGCATTGCATGTGCATTGGTGCGCCTAGGACACCGTGTTTGCCATCTGCTATTCCTGAACAGTTTGCCGGAGGCTTGTCTTGTCAAGGCATGACCATAAGGCTGACCGGTTATAGGCTCTGCCAGTATGGGAACACAAACACCGGTTTTACCGGGGCACCCTTTTCAACCATTCGACCTAGTGCATATTCGGAATCCATAGTGACCATTCCAAAGTAGGACAGGTTGCTCACCCAATAGGTTGTTTGAAACCGCTGCGTGCGTAGTGAAACCCTAGCTCCTAACAAAATAGGACAGGGAAACCCTCCCCCAACACAGGGGTGTTTTGGCTCTCACTTGTCTGCTATGTGCTTTTAGAGTACGTCTCTATAGGAATGCATGTATCAGTCTACAAGTTTGGGCATCAGGCCTGCGGGCATCAGTATCTGGGAATCAGTTTTACCTGAGGGTATCAGTTCACCGGCAGAATTTTGGGCAAAATTCAGTAGAGAGCACACTCATCCAACTATGTTCATATCTGTTCAGGTGAAATCAGGCTGAGATGCTACATGTTTTCTCTTTTGCTAGGGGGTAGTCTTGGAACCATAGCTTCAGAAGGCTCCGATATCCCCCGAGGTTCATCGGACTTGTGCTGATAGACTTTGTTAGGTCAGAGATTCAATTCAAGGGCAATCAGTGTTCCTTTGCCAGAGGCAGGGTAAAAGGGGCCAGTCAGGCACAGATCACCAATTCAGCAGTTACCAGATCAGTGGCCCTTATCCACCCCACCAGTGAATAGTCAGGCTGAGGCCTCAGTTTTTATCAGTTTTTTTAGTCACCCCACCAGTCAGTCAGCCGGAACAGCAGAACATGGCAGGGATGGAGGAAATGATGCGTCAACTCCAAGAAAGTATGAAACACATGCAGCAAGACACTACCCGCCCGACGGAATTTGCCAAACAGCAGGCTGCAATCATGGCCCAGCAGGGTGAGCTAATCACCAGGCTGCAACAGCAAAACGGAGCATCTACTTCGCATCAGGCTCCTCCCCCACCAGGAGCTCCAGCACCAGGGGAGACACCAAATGTCCAAGAAGGTACGGACATTCCGATAGCGCTAACTCCGCCCCCCAATCCTACTCCAATTATCCAAAACACTCATCAACCTGCCGGATTCACCCTTTGAGTTCGAGTTAGACCCTACAGCGCTGAAGGTGAGCAAGCTAGAAAAGATGTTCAAGAAATCTCAAGGAGTAAAATCCATTCCGGACATTGAAGACGGGTATACCGACGCAGCTGTGACGCTGCCGGACAGATTTAAAATGCCACACATCAACCGATTTGATGGATCTGGCGATCCCATAGTGCACCTCCGGTTATTTTCGGACATACTAAGGCCGATGGGCCTCACCAGGCTGCAGAAACTTTCATTATTCGGCCGGACCCTGTCAGGTGTGGCTGCTATCTGGTATGCAAAATTAGAAGACGATGTCAAACGAAACTAGGATGAGATGGCCGAGGCCGTCGTTGTGCAGTACTCTTATAACACGTAAATCGAGGTCACAACCCGTGATCTTGAGATAACAAGGTAAGAGCCTAGGGAGAGTTTTTCTGATTTCGTAGCCCGCTGGAGGGCTAAGGCCTCAATGATGACCCTTAGGCCTACTGACAAAGATCAAATTCGGATGATTGTGCACAATCTCCAGCCCAAGCTTATGCAGAAAATGATCGTTCTCCCCTTCCCCACCTTTTCAGACTTATATGAGATGGGAGTACAGATCGAGGACGCTATGAAGCAGGGCCTTCTTGACCAGGAGAAGGAGCAGCCCAGGAGGGCGTTTTCCCGCAGTTCGAATGCGACCACCAGTGGTGATGCAGCTGCAAGATCTTCTGATGTGGGCATGGTTACCACCACCGCATCAAAAACAGCTACCCCATTCACCGGTGCGTCCGGAAGTAGCTCACAAAAAACCAAATATCCGCCTCGAGTCAAGAGGGTTTTTACCCCACTTTATATGCCTTTGTCAAAGGCTCTAGAGGCCTTACTCTGAAAGGGATATCTGAAACCATTGGAACAACGGCCTCTACCCGATCCTCTCCCTCCAAAGCATGACCAGACTAAGTACTGTGCGTACCATCAACAAACCGGTCATGACACTGATAGTTGCTTTCGTCTTCGCCACGATGTACAAGATCTGTTTGATAACAAGGTCATGGCCGCACCAGCTTAGCAAAGTCTATCGACACATGATTAGTGAACTTGTGGAGAATAATGTGATGTGATCAAGGGATGAACCACCTACGGGCGGCACTCAGTCTACTCTAGATGTGGCGTGTGGCACGCACTGTTTTGAGCATTTGTGAATAATATTTTTTGTAGCTTCTGACTTGGGTGTTGAGTCAACTCTGTGGTTTTGTTTTGAGTCTGTCTCTTTGTTTTGAGTCGGTCTTTTTGATTAAGGGTCTGTCTTGTTGTATCGAGTCAGTCCTGTTTTGTTAGAGTCGGGTGATTCCGGGGGTGTTACTTCGGATATCACTATTTTGTTTGTGTTTGTCTTTTTGTTTTCTTTTGAGTCTGTTTCTGCCGGGGGCCAGTTATGCCAACAGATTTAATTGAAACAGCAGTGATTTTCACACTCTTGTGTTTGCTTTTGCCTTGCACCCGTTGTGCCAGAAAGTTTGAATGAAACAACAGTACTTTTTGCCTGCTTTTCTGTGCCTCGAACTCATTGCATTGACCTAAGCTTTTCAAAACTTTTTCAAACATTGTGATGAAAACAAAGAGGAAGGAATTCCTCGGGTTTTGCAAAAATTTGATCAATTGAGAGAAAGAGAGGCATGTTAAGCCCTTAATGAATGAGATCATGCTTGTTAATGTGAGTACTGAGAAGGATCTTGGCTTGATCCAGATTGGTTCTACATTGTCTTCAGCGCGAGTGATTAGTCGCTTTCTTAAAAGATTTCAAAAAAAAAAAAAAATGTTTTACGCGATCCTACGAAGACCTGTGTGGAATCGCTCTTGAGATTGTGCTGCTTAGGATTGCTCTCAGCCTCGAGACTCGACCCCCTCTTAATTTCAAAACCTTGAACTTGGATTCAGAATGTTCCAAGGCCAATCATGATGTGAGGCCTGTGTGGCCAGATTTGAAGCAGCCCGTGAACTAGGGGCAAAAAAAGTCAGATCAAGAAGCTTGTGAAGTTAGATCAGGAGCACCCCTCGAACTAGGGGCAAAACTGTCAGATGTGCTCGAAGAGTCAAGAAAATTGGGATGTTTCTCAAGCTAACAAAGATTGGCAAGAATGCCAAATCCCAGAGGGGAAGAAAGAAGAAAGTATTGCTGAAAAAAAACTGAGTTCCGATCTACAACACTAGGGGCAAATTCAGCCTCCACGGGATGGACTCCTGCATCGTCAGCGAACAGCAGCCACTCTCTTGGATTCAGACGGATCCGAGATCTCAGAACCATTTGACATGGACCAAGCTACACTTTTACCCTTGAGAGGCTCGCTGGGCTGAAAACCCGGAAGGGCGACCCAGACAAAAGTTAGAACAAGAAAAAGAACAAAAAAAAAAGAGAAGAAGAAAAATGCAAAGAACAAAAAAAGAGAAATGAAGAAAAAGAAATGAAAAATTCTGAAAAAAATGAACAAAGTAGAAAAGAAATGAAAAGAATTGAAAAGAAAAGAAGAACATAGCTCGCAAGGTTGAAAACCCGGAAGGGCGGCCTTGGCAAAAGTTAGAGCGCAAAAGGAGAGGTTAAATACCCGGGTGTACCTTAACCCCGAACTACGTAAGGCTTGATTCCCATCTTTGGGATACGTAGGCAATTTCTTCCTGAAGTCCAGCCGTAAAACACTTCAAATTGATTGTGCCCATGTAATGGTTTTGACCATCTTTGCCTTCTCTGTATCCGAGAATTTGGTTGTGTTCGTCACTCTGAGGACTGACTACAATGCGCTGCAGTGCCATTCAGACAAGGGGTAACTTTCCGTTGCCATACAACGCGCTGTGGCGTTATTCAAACAAGGGGCAACTTTCCGTTGCCATTCAATGCGCCGCAGCGCCGTTCAAACAAGGGGCAACTTTCCATTGCCATGCAGTTCCCCTCAAGCAAGGGGCAATTTTCCTTCGAATCTGAGGTTGTGCATCTCGAGAGTGGGTTCTATGCTTGTTGAGTAGTGGCCGTTTGAAAAAAAACAGTTTTTGAGAATTTTTACTAAGGTTGACTAATCTTCTCTCGAAAACTATTCTATTTTTCCAAAACTGGACCTTTTTCTTGGACCCAAAAAAGGAAAATTTTCAGTGCTCATAACCTCACTTGCATGATTTTGAATTAGAAAATCGAACAAGCGTCTTAATCTAACTCTCATTTTGGTTGAAATTGTTTTAGTAGAAAGCCAAAAACAAAAATGGTCAAAATGATGAACTAAGGGCACAGTTGAGTCAGGTATTCTGTCTTTTCCCCATTGTCAACATACATACCAGAAATGGCACTATACTTGCCAAGAAGTGCACTCTACCTGCTAGAAACGGCACAGCTGAAGCTATCAGTAAAAAGCTGGAAGCTCTCTCACCCTCCAAGCAGTGAGGTATCAAATCAAGTGCAAAGCAAGAATTGGAATGGATCAAGATACTCCACTCCCTCATCTCGAACATCGACAGATGTCACCGGGGGAAATAGCCGCGGGCTGATTATGTTGGGCGTGAGCCCGCAACTTCCTGTTCATCCATCAACCGCCCAGGAGAAGGATGAAAAATGAGAGATTAAAGAATAGAGAGATGTGCGCTGAGAGGAAAAGTGAGGAAAGGGTTTTGAGAGAAAAACCGAGCTTGAAGGCCGAGTGATGTGAAAATCAAAAATGAGAAAGGGTGGGAAACAATACCCAGAAAAACAGGCTCCCTGTGCACGTCTGAATGTCGTGTCTTTTTGTTTTACCTCGATTCTTGTCTTGAGTCGTTTTTGAGTGTATGTGTTTGTATTTAGGTTGTTTTGCCTTTGTTTTCCTTTGTTGAGTCGTAGTGCGCAATGTTCAGTCGTAGGCTCAATACCCGGTCGAAAACTCATTTATCAATTTCAAAATAAAATCGTTTTGTGCTCCGAGTGCCGTGTCGTTCTCCACATCTGTGCAAAACAAGATTCGTTCTTTCATAAAACCACAGGGATCAACCCAGGTCATGTCAGAACAGTTAAACCAGGGCCTATCTGAAGCTACATGGGTTCCAGACTACAAAGCAAAGAAAAGAGGAAATGTCGGGTATCTGAGTTTGTTTCAACTTCGGTAAGTTCCAAGGCTACATTCCGTGTGTACCTCTTCAAGTCTTGCCAATGCTCCGATGTATGAGTGTGCCTCTACCTTAAGCTCAAGATCAAGTCTGCTTCAAGCCAAAATGGCAATCAGAAGTGCTCTCCTCGAGTACCGTTTCATGCCAGGGACATCTTGGCTGTGTTCGCAATGAGTTCCTAGGAGATCAACTGCGATGGTGGAAGCTAGAGTTCGAATGGCTGTTGCCTAGAACGCAAAGGTTCGGGATTTTCGAGACTAAAGTCTGGTTTAAATACCCAGGGGTGTGTCCCCGGTTTGAAATCTGTATGGAAGTCCCATAGGTTGAGATAGCGTGTATGCACCTCAATTCTGGATACCGAACCAACCTAGTCTGTCACCCCGTTGGAGAATAGGGAAAGTTATGAATATGATCAGGAAGAAGGACGGCATCCAAAGTGTTCTACGCATAGAACCCTTGTCAGTATTTCAGAGCCTTTATACTGTAAGTTGAAGGTAAGTGTTTGAAGAGCACAGGGGAAGATCCCCATCGGAGCAGAGCGGTTCACCTCCACTCACCTCATGAGGTGCTTTCTAAAGCGCTATTCTGTCCATTTATTGCTTTCCTTAAGCATTATGCATTGTAATGCATTGTACCTATCAAGTTTCTTTCTCATTCATGCACGATATTGTATGTAAAGTTCATTCAAAGAAGTTCCGTTTGAGATCGTTTATTGGTGTATCAATCACACTTCATTCACTTAGTGTATCTATCACACACATCCTCATTTTGTGTATCTATCATGCACATATTCACTTCGTTTACTTTAGTGTATCCATCACACTTCATTACCTTTAGTGTATCAATCACACTTCATTCATTTGGTATATCAATCATACTCTGTTCACATAGTGCATCTATCACACTTTGTGTTCACCTTTAGTGTATCCATCACACTTCATTACCTTTAGTGTATCAATCACACTTCATTCATTTGGTATATCAATCATACTCTGTTCACATAGTGCATCTATAACACTTTGTGTTCACCTTTAGTGTATCCATCACACTTCATTACCTTTAGTGTATCAATCACACTTCATTCATTTGGTATATCAATCATACTCTGTTCACATAGTGCATCTATCACACTTTGTGTTCAACTTTAGTGTATCCATCACACTTCATTACCTTTAGTGTATCAATCACACTTCATTCATTTAGTATATCAATCATACTCTGTTCACATAGTGCATCTATCATACTTTGTGCTCACTTTTAGTGTATCCATCACACTTCATTACCTTTACTGTATCAATCACACTTCATTCATTTAGTATATCAATCATACTCTGTTCACATAGTGCATCTATCACACTTTGTGTTCACCTTTAGTGTATCCATCACACTTCATTACCTTTAGTGTATCAATCACACTTCATTCATTTAGTATATCAATCATACTCTGTTCACATAGTGCATCTATCACACTTTGTGTTCACTTTCAGTGTATCTATCACACTTGTTCACTCAGTGCATCTATCACACTTTGTGTTCACCTTCAGTATATCTATCATACTTGTTCACTCAGTGCATCTATCACACTTTGTGTTCACCTTCAGTATATCTATCATACTTGTTCACTCAGTGCATCTATCACACTTTGTGCATCTGTCACACGTTCACTTCGTGTATCCATCACACATGCTTACTTTGTGTATCTATCACACGTTCACTTCGTGTATCCATCACACACGCTTACTTTGTGTATCTGTCACACGTTCACTTTGTGAATCCATCACACGCACGCTCTGTGTATCCATCACATGTTCACTTTAGTGTATCTATCATTACACTCGCTTTGTATGTCTATCGTACATGCTTACTCACTCTGTGTATCTATCACACCTCGTCCACTTTTGTGTATCTATCGCACATGATCGCTAAGATTGCATAATTTTCTTTTATCCTTTCTGCATGTAATGTAGTTGTTGCTTTGCATTCTTAATTAAAACTGTTGCGTGTGCGCTTTATTACAGCCAGCTGCCTTTGCATAATCATAAGTTACGTCCGGCTTTGTACATATCATTTCGCATCCCCCCCTTGCCTGCGGGCACGCCTGCGGGCACACCTCTGTTTATCTAACCTGTTTGTCTAAGTCTTCGGCCTTGTCAAAAATGGGTCGTCTTTGGGCTTTGACATTCACTCCCGTCACTTATGACTTCCGAGTTCTGTCAAAGAGGGGCAACTGTAGACACTCCATTTTTGACCGACCTTAAGACTCAGACGTCACTGATTGAGCGCTCGGTGATATTGCATATTGTGCTCGTTCAGAAGTTTTAGAGTCCCGGCTGTAAGCCTTGCCTTCGGACTTCCAAACTCTTTCATGCATTGCCTCGGTTTGCGAACCAGGCTCTGTTTTCTCTATTTTCTCTTCCCAAAGGGAGAGAGAGGTCTCGTAGATCATCTCTCAGTGGCTGTAGGCTACGTTTCGTGGTCGTAAGCCATTTTTCCCATTTAGAGCCCGGTTTCTAGTTTTTCGGAGCTGACGGCCGTGTGCCTCGGTTCGGGACCGCCTAACCACCTCCGTTTGCTCCGGTTTTTGGTACACACCTTATTTACTCCCTTTTGGGGGACACTGTGGCCCGAGAGACCAACTTCGTGGTCGAATGCCACCTCCGGTGCTTAATAGCCCATTTTCGGGGGCCCAGGCCGCGTGTTTTGGCCCCCGAACCTTCGTTTTGCATCGGTTTGGGTTCATTTTTGGTGGAGACCTTATTTTCATAGTTAGGAAGCTTGTAGGAGGGCGAAAGGCCAGCAATTGTTCTGAAAAGCCAGCTTTATTTCTTCATCGCTCTCCGTCGCCCGTTTTCCTCACTAAAAAGCCAATGTTGACCACCCCAGGGCCACTTTCTTGAACCCTAAACCCCATATTTGTGTTGTACACACCTGGGAGGCCACCAATATTTGGTGGCCGACCAGTAATTGTGCCTGACCCTTTTGAACCCCTCTAAAAAATGGTCTTTTCTCTCTCCTGGTTCACTTTTTCTGGGGTTTGACCACATAGTTGTGTTGTGCACACATGGGAGGCCACCTTTTTGAGGTGGCCGACCAGCAATTGTCATTGACCCTTTTGGCCCTTGGCCGGCCGGCCATGGGAGGTGGCCGGCCCCCTGAACCTTCTGAACCTGGCCGGCCATGACCCTCTCACCTGGTTCCTTGCAGCTGCACCCTCTGTTTCCCCCCAGATCCTGTATCCGATGGGGGGTCTTTTGGGAGGGAAATTTAAATTTCATTTTTCCCCCTTTTCTCCACTCCTCTCCTCTATAAAACCAGCACTTCCAGCTGCATTTGAGAGGGTTACAAAATTGGTTTTGAGCTCTTGCATTCAATCTCTCTCTCTCTACTCCAAGCACCAAAACCCTTTAAGTTCTACACCATTTACCCTACACCTCATAGCATAAGGCCTCCATCCCTCATTCCAGCACTTTGGGACTGTTTTGAAGAGGTTAAAGGCTCAGAAAATTGGTCCAAGAACTGCTGGTTCATTGGTCTACAAAGGTGAGTCCCATTTTCCCTCTTTATTGCTTTGTTTTGCTTTCTATCTAAGCCATACTTGAAAGCTTTTTTGGGCTCCGACCCAAACTGTAAATAGTCATATTTTGATCCCCTTTTCATTTTTGATCAAGGACCTCCTACTGTTTGAGGTCTCCTACTACCACTTGCCTCTTTATCTCTCTTTTAGGCCAATTTTTGCATAGTATTTTAGGCTTATTTTTGAGTTGTTTTGGACTTGGTCATAAACTGTAAAATAACTTTTTTTGAGCCCCTCTTCAACATTGTTGAAGGGCTCTCCTCTGTTTGAGGTCTCCTACTATCACTTGCCTCTTTATCTCTCTTTTAGGCCAATTTTTGCATAGTATTTTAGGCTTATTTTTGAGTTGTTTTGGACTTGGTCATAAACTGTAAAATAACGTTTTTTGAGGCAAGCTTTAACATTGTTGAAGGGATCTCCTCTGTTTGAGGTCTTCTACTATCACTTGCCTTTTTATCTCTCTTTTAGGCCAATTTTTGCATAGTATTTTAGGCTTATTTTTTAGTTGTTTTGGACTTGGTCATAGACTGTAAAATAACTTTTTTTGAGCCCCTCTTCAATATTGTTGAAGGGCTCTCCTCTGTTTTAGGTCTCCTACTATCACTTGCCTCTTTATCTCTCTTTTAGGCCAATTTTTGCATAGTATTTTAGGCTTATTTGTGAGTTATTTTGGACCTTTCCATAATATATGAAATATCTTTTTTTGAGCCCCTCTTAAACTTTGTTGAAGGGCTCTCCTCTGTTTGAGAACAGAAGCTACCACTTGTCTCTTTACCCCTCTTTTAAGCCTTTTCTTGCATGATAGTTTGGCCATATTTTTTATTATTTTCGTGGCTTAATGTAAACTGTAAAGTGCCTTGTTTTGATCCCATCTTCAACTTTTTTGAAGGGCTCTTTGCCATTTGGGGTCAGCTGCTGTCCCTTGTGTTTAATCTCTCTTTTAGGGTCATTTTTGCATGATAGATTAGCCCTATTTGTGTTCATTTTTGAGGCTTGTTATAAACTGGAAATATGCATGTTTTGGGACTGTATTGCATTTGTCTTCATGCTTCATGATCAAATAATGCATGCTTTGTATAGTTGTAAGTCATTCCATATGCCTAGTTTCGAATTTCGGTGTTCATTCCATGCATCGGGTGCTATGTTTCCACGTTTCGGGGCTGTTTTGTGTCATATTTCAGCGCTGAAATTCGCATGTTTGCATATCATGTTCCATGCCTTGCTATGCTTTGGGTAGAGTGGCATTCGATGCCTTAGGCTTGGTCCTTGGTTTACGTGCATGTATGCACGCATTTCGAGTGTCTCATTTTCATCTCATGGCTACTGATGTGAGTGTGGCTGAGGTCCACTTATGTTGGTGTAAGTCCATTGTGCATTGTGTATGCCATTTCATTTCATAACATTGTGTATGCTAGGTTGTACGTTAGCGCATTGTGTATGGCATGTTACATCGCGCATTGTGTATGCCATTTCATAGCATTGTGTATGCTAGGTTTCATGTTAGAATTGCATTCATGCATGTCATGCATATTGCATTGTGTTTGGGATAAGAGTTAGCCCGAGCACGGGAAACGAGGGACGTTTCGTACTTCGAGTGACGAAACGTGTCTCAATTCCCAGTCACCGACACTCCGGATTATCCATGATGGAGTTTAGGTCTTGTTGTGTTTACATGTGCATTCATTTCATATTGAGTCGTGCAATTCGACTCCTCGGCCATCATGCATCGATATGCGTGATTGGTGGCACGAGGATCGAGGACTACACTCCCTGAAGAGTAGGCATGCATACATATGTGAAAATACTTTGCCATGCCCCTTTGTTGCTCTCTGTTGCAGCAAATCAGAAATCGACAGCTTTCTGGAGCTTGACACGCATTCCAAGAACAATTGCAAACAGAGGCAAACCGGGGCATCGCGAGGGATTCTCCGCACAAGGCAACCCGAACATGCATCATTCATCATCCGAAGCAGATTTGAGGCAGTCCCTGTCTTGCATGCCAATTTATTGCTTTCCTAATTTAATTTGTTAATTAATTAGGGTTTTGTACATATTTGGACTGTAATTATTCATTTGGGACTGTATATTATTTATTCGGACCTTCTGCGCGAGGGCAATGTTGTAATAAGTGTGTGTGTGTGTGATGTATGTCTTCCAACCCCACGTCTTTCTCCTTTTTATTTACCCGCTTATGATGGTTAGATTAGGGCATGTTTCAATTAGCATACAGTATGATAGCATGTTTGCATTCATTCATCTGTTTTGCATGCACCGGGCTCGGCGCATCATACTAACTGCATTGTATTTTCAATTCCAAGTTGAATACATGTTAGCTGTAGCATTTCATATGCCATGTCTAGAATAGCCGAGCCTGCTATAGTTGTATTTTTGCATGTGTTGCATTAGGCATTTCTGTATAGTTAGGATCATGCATGGATTTCTAACCTAGCTTCTGTTTTGGCTTGGAGTACTCGGTAAGTTTTATGCTTTAGCATCCTTGTGTGTATGTGAGTGACTGCTATGATAGCATGCTTACCATGAGGCTATATGCTTATGTGATATAACTGCCTGAATGCCTGTGGGTGAAGGTTGGATTATTTGGATTGGAACAACTCATTAATTGTGAGTTTTAATGCCCACTAGATAGTGGCAAAATCATGTTTTCTTAAGCCTATCCGAGGGTGGCAAATCCACGTCTTAGCCTACTTGCGGGTAGCACCATCAAACCATTTTCAAATAAACAAACATGAAACGTTTTGTTCCAATTCAGGCGATCCAGTCTATACTTGTATGTTGTGCGCATCACATAGTAAATCTAGGTTAATAACCGGAATAAGAACGCATAATGTTTTCAAAAATAGATATCATGGTTAGTAGAGGTCGATCTCTGATCGGGCAAGCGGGGGTGCTCACGAAGTGACCTTCCCCAATCGTACCCAAGTTCTCGAGCCGAGGCAACTTTGGTGATGACGGACACGTGGCCTTAGGCAACGAGTCAGGGTTTCCTAAATTTTCTCAAAATAAAACATTTAGGTGGCGATTCTGTATCTGGCAAAGCAGTCCATGTTTGGCACTTCTTTCAAAATCTGTTTTCTTAAAACGATTTGCCGGATTTGGACTCTTTGGTTCAAATTTAGAACCGTGACAATGAGAGTCCGAATTGTAGTGAACCCCAATACGAACAGAACGAGACCTCATCCCTCCCGGGGCGTTCAGGGACGTCTACACTATCTCATCTCGATGAGGTGTAATCATGAAATATTGCAACAAATTTTATGAGTGTTTAGCGCAAGTCGAAAATTTACACTTAAGTGGGATATTTCAAGTTGACATAGTGGGTGTTTGCGAAGTGGGTTTTTATATAGGTTTTTTTAGTTGTAGGATATTATTGGATAAAATTTTTTTGGTGTTTAGAAAAATAGTTGGGTTTTTTTTGTGGTTAGATGTGATGTTTGTAAGAGAAAAAATGAAATAATTATGGGGTTGGATGTGATATTTTGTTTGGATTTGTTTTTTTTTTTATTTTGCAAAAAGTTTGTCTTTTAGTGAAAAAATCAATAAAAACCCAAAAAAAAAATTTCCCAAACACCACCATAATAAGATTTCATTTTCATTTATTATGTTAGTTTTTTTATTTTTTATCACATAAAAATTAACTAATTAATTAATTTAATATTTTATTGATACAAATACTTCAAGCAAAACTTTTATACTATCAAGATGAAAACAAATATTTTGCTTTGAAACATTGTTGGCCACTCTTGCAAAGTAATATCAAGTGGTAAGATTTAGCTCCTATGAACACAATGAAGTCAAGGAAACACATACCATTTTCCCTGATTTAGCCATCGAATCCCCTATAGATAATTGCATTTATCTTAAAGACGATAATAGTCCAAGTGTTGGTAACAATCCAACTGTTGGTAATAATTCAATTGGTAAGGGTAGTGTCTCTGCAAGGGGTAAAAGGCCTATGAGTAGAAAATCTGTAAAAGAATTGCTTTGGAAAAGTCAAGCTATTTGTACGGGGAGGAAATAATTCTCCTCGTATAATCCTGTTGACCAAGTCCACGCTCCTCCGTACGACGTCGCTTCGTCACCTGAAAACACAAACGTGAGCTAGCCGGCGGGTGTGTGCCGGAAACCTCTCCGATGCCTAAGTCAGAAAACTTGACAAATAGACAAAGCTCTAAGTTCTCAGAAAGATTGTGTTCAATTACCTCCTCCAAGGTGATGCTTGTGAGCTTTTATAAGTTTCATATGGCACAATCCTAGTAGGACTTGTATTTCTCCATGCAGAGTCCTCCTAGGATTCATACTCCAATGGATAATGCTTATCCTTTTACACCCTCCCCCACTGCTTAAACCAAGTGGGATGGTTTTCTCCATAGCCGAACTACCACACGACCGAAATAACACTGGCTATGCTGAGCCACAGAGAAGGCCGAACTATCCTTAGCTCGGTCTTCTCCTTTAACTCATTACTTCGGCTGCCCCTGTTCAACCTTGGTATGCTTAGATCAAACTTCCAAGTAACAAGTTCTGACCGACTTAACCAGAGTGTGTCACGACCGGACTAATTCCGAAACCGGTCTTCCCAGAACATACTGCGACCGGACTAACTCTAAGACCGGCCCTACTCCGAGTTGTCTCTGGACCGGAGCAGCCTTACTCTTCCTTGGGCCGAAGCAATTATCTCTTCTTGAGCCGGAATAAACTCACCTCTTTGGGCCGAAGTAACTTTGTCTCCCCAAGGCCGGAGTAACCTTGCCCTCTAGGCCGGAGTATTCAGTACGGCCTTTTTACCTAGTCCTCTGCGTTTAGGGCCTCAAAACCCAACTCGAAGCTCGGCCCAATTTTTCCCAAAAATTACCCTCTCAATTGCCCCTTAATTCCATCTGTGCAACATGATTGGGATTACCAGCCTTCTGGCCGAGCTAGAGTTTGTTACGCTTTTTCAGCCGAGCTAAAAACCCTTTTAGCCTTTCCAGCCGAGCTAAGTTTACCTCGGGTATCACTATGTCCGGTCAAAACGTCTCTTCAATCACGACTGTAACGCTTCCCATTCCGTATACACGTGGCATGCTCCCATTCGCCGAAGGCAGCTGTCAACGCCGTCTTCGTATTTCGCAATTTTTTGTACAATTCCCGCCTCTTTTTGCCGCTTTTTTCTCTCCCTTCTTTCACAAAACAACCTTTCTACTCTTGGATCATTCACTTATACTTTTCATATTCTTCGTCCTCTCCCTGCGTGCTCTAGCTGTTCTTCCATTCGTACTCGAAGAAGCTGTGGTTTTGCTACCATTCTTCCTTCTTTGCCTTTGTTTCCCCCTGGTAAGTTCTGAGAAAACTTGTTTTTTTGTTTTCTTCGTTTCTGTTTTCTCTGTCTTGGTGAAGCAGGCTTGTGTATTTCTTGTTTTTGCTTCTGCACTTTCATGAAAAAATCATAGAACTTGTACGTGTATGAACTGTTATGTAGAGAAACCAATCTTGGATCCAAAATCACATAGCAACCGAACTAGGATACTGTTTGTGTTATGTATATAGATTTAGGAAATAACCGGACTAGAACTTGTAGGAATGTCAGTAGTTTCTTCTGACCCACTCTAGCCAAGATAAGATCACCGAACAAGCTTGCACTTACCGAACTAGGTACTTCGGTCTATAACCGAGCTAAGACCTTGGGGCCAAGCCGGCTTTCTTAGTTCTTAAACCGAACTCAGAAAGCCGCCCCTAGGGGCTCAACCGAAGTAACTTTCCTCATACTGCAACCGATTTAGGCCATGGGACTAAACCAGTTTTCTTAGTTTTTTAGACCGAACCCAGAAAGCTGCCCCTAGACGTTAAACCGGTCTAAACTGTTCAAAACCGAGCTAAGAAACCTTCTGAGGAGCCGAGGTAGAACCAGCCCACTAAGCCGAAGTAGGATTTGTATATCTTGCTTATAATTTGTAGCGCGGTCCTACGATCTGTGCTTAACCCCTTTGTTTTCTACCTTGCAGACTTAGGTTGCCCAGGCACTCCTGCGTGTGCTCAACCGAGCTACTGAGCCAAATTTTTGTACCGAAATAATTTATTCGTAATTTATTCACCAGATGGGTAAGTATAGATATCTAGTTGAGACCCCTGGTGGCATGGCCGAATTTAGGGAAGATTACCAAATTCCTGACGACGTCCATCTGACGTTGGACGAAAACGATGCTACTCCCTGGGACAACGAAGGCTTCGTCCCTTTTACCCTTCAATCCATAACAGAAACCGGACTACGGTTTCCTGTCCAACCGCTAATCTGCGAATTTCTTAGACAGACTAGGTTATGCCCCACCCAACTGTCCACCAATACATACCGTATCATAATGGGAATAGCCGCACTAAACCACCAAACCGGTTTAAACCTTGGCCTAGCCGAAATATTCCATCAGTATTCCATCGGCTCGAAGAATGCTGGGTGGGTCTATTACCTTAGGATCCGCCGCCGCCGAGAGAAGATAATTAAGCATACACCGGACAAAGACCTTAATGATGATGATTTCTTTTGGGTCTCTGGGAACTTTGAGGATTTTCAAGCCCAAATTCCTGGCCGACCTATAAATTGGAAAATGGGAGAGCCTGGTAATTTTACTTCGGTCTTCTGCTTTGTATGTTATCTCGGTTGTTTAGTCTATTAACCGAACTAACACTTCTCTTTTTTGCAGATTTCGCCCATCTCCATTCCTTGTATAGCTATCCCAACCTCGGAGTTTTGCGAGCCGCATTTTGGATTAAAGAAAGAGGTTGGGCCAAGCTTCTAAATTTTGAGCCGACCTATCGCTACAGCGGTCGCCGGAAAGCAAGGGTGACTGACTTCCTTCTTGAAGAAGCACCTGAACCGGACCCAACTTTGCCCGAAATAAGACTTGTCCCACTAACCACTGAAGAAGAGATGGCGAAGAGGAGCAGAGTCAGGGCCCTTCTCACTGAAACAACTAGGCCCGAAGTAACGCCTCCCAGTCAATCGCAGCCTGCGGTTGTGGCCCTCCCATCTCAACAGCCATCCTCTTCCCGCCGAACCAAACGTGCCCGAACTACCGAAACCGAACAAGTTTTGGTTGACGAAGAACCTGCTATTCAGCCGAGCTTACCACCAAGCCCCCAACCGGAGTCTTCCGACCGAACCATCGGCAGCTGGGCACCAAAACTTACTTTCAACGACCGAGACATTCTAGACACAGACTCGGTTGTTGCTGAGAAAGACCACCTGTTGGCCATCAATCTGGCCAGGAGTGTGTGTCTGCCCAAAGACATGGAGCATCATCAAAAGCAGTTAACCACCGAGCTGAAGTCCATCCGATCTGCGACTAAGTCCATGATTCTGGTTAGTAACTTCGGTTGCTTTTCTGTTTATGTTTCTTTTTCTTTTTAACTCTTTCTTCGGTTAAAGGGAAGTTGTTTGCTTTGTCAGGCTATTCAGAAAAACCAAATCACCCACAGGAAAGTACTGGAGCTAAGGAAAGTGACTAGGCAAGCCGCGGCCGAGGCAGAGGCGAAATCGGCCGAACTGGAAGAAGCCAGAAAGGAACTGGCCGAACTCCGAGGTGAGGTCGGCCGACTGACCGGAATGGTTAGTTCGGCCGAAGCTGAAAAACAAAAGACTGCCATAGTCCTGAAGGACAAGTACTTGCGCGAGTTGTTAAAACTTGAAAGAAAGAAGGATGCCGAAATAAAGGAGAAGGTAAAAGAGGCTGACAAGCAGGGCTTCAAGAGGGCAGAGGATGCTTACGCCCAACAATGCAATGCTGCCAAGGATCTTTTCTTTAAGTGCGGCTGGAGGGGAGCCGTTGAGAAGCTCGGTCATGATCCTCAGACCGAGGTTTTCAACCCTCCAGCCTACTTTATACCGAACTCCCTGTTGGAATACGCCAATACGATGCAGCAGCAATTCCTTGAGGACTCAGGCTCAGATGAAGACTCTGCCACTGAGGATACCCCGGTTGTGAATGTGGACCAGGTAGTTCGGTCGGAGCCCATGGTGGAAGATCTAACTGCTGATCGACCAAGTGAAACCGTGGTTCTAGCCGAAACCACTCTTCCGCCTGAGAACGTCCTCGCGCCCGAAACCGGTCTTCAGGTCGACGCCGATGCTGCCTTTGACGCCGAAATCGAAGATCTTTTTGCTTGATTTTGTACTTTTTGTTTTCTTTGTAACCGAACTAAGCCCCCTTGTAATGACTTCTCTTGCAATGAAAATTTTACTTCTCTTATTCCGGTTATTGTGTGTATGCTTGCATTTGTAATGTCTTCTATTACTCCAACTGTTATTTCGGTTTTGGTTGGTTAAACTATACTTACCAGCCAACCACTCCTTAGCCGACATACTTACTTCGGCTAAGGAGTACAAAGTGTTGGTTTATTCCAGCCAACCACTCTTCAGCCTTGCACTTACTTCGGCTGAAGAGTAGCAAGTGTTGGTTTATTCCAGCCAACCACTCTTCGGCCTTGCACTTACTTCGGCTGAAGAGTAACAAGTGTTGGTTTATTCCAGCCAACCACTCTTCAGCCTTGCACTTACTTCGGCTGAAGAGTAACAGGAGTTGGTTTATTCCAGCCAACCACTCTTCAGCCTTGCACTTACTTCGGCTGAAGAGTAACAAGTGTTGGTTTATTCCAGCCAACCACTCTCCAGCCTTGCACTTACTTCGGCTGAAGAGTAACAGGGGTTGGTTTATTCCAGCCAACCACTCTTCAGCCTTGCACTTACTTCGGCTGAAGAATAACTAGAGTTGGTTTATTCCAGCCAACCACTCTTCAGCCATACACTTACTTCGGCTGAAGAGTAACTAGAGTTGGTTTGTTCCAGCCAACCACTCTTCAGCCATGCACTTACTTCGGCTGAAGAGTAACAGGTGTTGGTTTATTCCAGCCAACTATTGGAGTTAGTTTTTCCAGCTAACTTATAGTATTTGGTTATTCCGACCAAATGTCCTGCAGCCTGGATCCTTATCCTGGGCTTAGGAAGGGTGTTGGTTTAATCCAGCCAACCTCTAAGTTAGTTTTTCCGGCTAACTTAGAATGGAATGCTTGCAATATACTTAAGTCTTGAAAGCTAACTTTTACAAAGAGTAATCTGTGCTAAAAAGAATCTCATTTTATTGAAGGAAGAGAAAAGTACATATGCTTGAAAAAGAAAAGCTAAAAGTAAAATATCTTGAGATTGGCCGTATTCCATGGCCTAGGGATTGCCTTGCCATCCTTGTCTTCTAGGTGGTATGCCCCTTTGCCTGCTAACCCAACCACCTTATAAGGACCTTCCCAATTTGGGCCTAACTTGCCGTCTCCTGGGACCAAGGTGTTTCCCATTACTTTGCGCAGTACCCAATCGCCAATTTTGAATTGTCTTGGATGAACCTTTTTGCTGTATTTTCTGATTAACTCTCGTTGGTATGAGGCGATGTGGACTAACGCTCTTTCTCTTCTTTCTTCTGCAAGGTTGAGTTCTAGGGCTATGGCTTCTCCATTTAAGTCTGGATCAAAATTTTCGCTTCGTATTGTGGGGAGGCCAACTTCTAGTGGGATCACTGCCTCCATTCCATAGGCTAAGGAGAATGGTGTTTCTCCAGTTGATCGCCGAGGTGTGGTGCGGTAAGCCCATAAGACGTGAGGAAGTTTGTCCGCCCACTTGCCTTTTGCTTTCTCTAGCCTTTTCTTTAGTCCATCCAAGACGACTTTATTTGATGCTTCAGCCTGCCCATTTGCTTGAGGATATGCCAGTGTGGAATTGTAGAACTCTATCTTGTATTCTTCACAAAAGCTTCTAAAGATCCTGCCGTCGAACTGAGTTCCATTGTCTGAGATTAGAGCTTTTGGTATGCCAAACCGAGTGATAATATTCTGCCAAACAAACTTTTTCACATCTTTTTCTTTGATTGACGCCAATGCTTCTGCTTCCACCCATTTTGTGAAGTAGTCTGTTGCTGCAAGAAAGAATTTTCTGCCGCCGGGTGCTGTTGGAAGAGGTCCTACTATGTCCAAGCCCCACATTGCGAAAGGCCATGGGCTAGTTAAGGGTAGGAGTTCTCTTGCTGGTTGATGTATTTGGTGTGCGAATTTCTGGCATTTTTCACACTTCTTCACATATTTCTCTGAGTCTGCTTGCATATATGGCCACCAATATCCTTGTGAAATAGCCCTGTAGGCGAGCGACCTTCCCCCTTGATGACTTCCACATACCCCTTCATGTATTTCGAACAGGAAGGCTTCTACTTTGCTGGGATGAACGCACTTGAGGTAAGGCCCAGAGAACGACTTCTTGTATAATTCCAAAGATGGAGATAGCCAAAACCGCTGCGACTTTGCCCTTATTCTGTTGGCTTCTTTTTTCTCTTCTGGTAGGATGCCGTCTTTCAAGAACAGGATGATGGGATCCATCCAAGAAGGGCCTAATTCTGCGCAACATATTTCTTCTGCTTCGGGGTCTTCTATGCTTGGTCTTGGTAAGAAGTCGATGAGTACTGGATGAGGGATTGATGTATCTGCCATTGAGGCCAGGCCTGCTAGCTCATCCGCTCGGCTGTTTTCCTCCCTGCCAATTTGTTCTATCCTTACCACATCAAACTTCTTGATCTCCGTTCTGAGTAACTCTTGGTATTTGGCCATTCTGTCATCCTTTGCTTCGTATTCGCCAGAAATTTGGTTTACCACTAGCAGAGAGTCACTGTATACCATTAGTTCGGTTGCTTTCATGAAGTGTGCTGACTTGAGTCCTGCGAGAAGCGCCTCATACTCCGCTTCATTGTTGGATGCTGGGAAGCCAAGGTTGATTGCTTGTTCTACAACCAGGCCGTCTGGAGAGATGAGGACTATGCCAAGCCCTGCACCATGTCGGTTGGATGCTCCATCCACAAAGAGCTTCCACATCTCTCCAACGAATAGTTTCCAGCAGGTGGAAGGGTCAGACGATGCCGTGGGGTCAAGGATGGTGTTTTCTTCAAAGTCCATATTGGCTGTCTGCCCTTCGTCCTCTGTTTGAACTGCTGGTGAGCCTTTGTTCGTCTCTTCCTTGTTGTCCTTAGTGTGGTTTGCCTTTGTGCTTGATGGACTACCTTCCACTAGGGGTTGTGCTATTCCGGCGTCAACTTTCGTCCCTGGTTCGGTTGAGTCAGTCAGGTCGACTGGGCAGATATGATGACTTCCAGGAGTAAACTCTGCGACGAAGTCTGCCAAAGATTGAGCTTTTATTGCGGTCTTGGGTTGGAACTTGATGTCGAATTGTCCCAACTCTACTGCCCATTTCAAAATTCGCCCACTGAAGTTCGCCCTTTCAAATAGAGCTTTTAATGGAAAGGCTGTGAGGACGACTATGGTGTGGGCGTGAAAGTAATGCGCCAACTTTCTAGATGCCATCATTAACGCTAATGCTAGCTTCTCTAAGGGCAAGTACCTTGTTTCGGCTCCCAACAATGTCTTGCTTACATAAAAGATGGGCAAGTGTTGTATTCCTTCTGCACGAACCAACACTGCGCTAACTGCGTGCTGAGAAACTGCCAGGTACAAAAAGAGTTCTTCACCAGGTACTGGAGTAACAAGTAGTGGTGGGGAAGACATGTACTCCTTCAAGCTTTCTAGAGCTCGGTCGCATTCTTCATCCCACTCAAACTTGGTTTTTAAAGCTTGGAAGAACGGTCGTAGTCTGTCCGATGATCTGCTTATGAACCGGTTGAGTGCAGCCGCCATGCCAGTAAGATGCTGTACTTCTTTGACTGAGTTTGGTCTCTCCAATTCCTGGATTGCTTTGATTTGAGAGGGGTCGGCTTCGATACCTCGGTTGGTCACCAGGAAGCCCAAGAATTTGCCAGATCCAACTCCGAATGCGCATTTGGACGCGTTGAGGCGCAGCTTGTGTTTCTTCAGGATCTGGAACATCTCGCCTAGATCTTTAAGATGGTTATTCTCATCCTTGCTTTTGACCACCATGTCGTCGATGTAAGCCTCCATTGTTCTGTCTAACAATGGTTCAAACATCTTGGTGACCATTCTTTGGAATGTCGCCCCTGCGTTCTTTAGGCCAAAGGGCATGACCTTGTAGCAATATAACCCCCTTGGTGTTGTGAAGGAGGTGACCTCTTGGTTTGGTTCATGCATGGCGATCTGGTGGTAGCCTCTGTATGCGTCCAGGAAGCTAAGACGGTTATGCCCTGCCGTTAGGTCCACCAGTTGATCTATCCTTGGTAGAGGAAAGCTATCTTTTGGGCACGCCTTGTTGACTGTTTTGTAGTCGACGCAGACACGCCATTTACCATTCTTTTTCGGCACCATGACTGTGTTGGAGATCCATCTTGGGTAGTGCACTTCTCTTTTTGCTCCTGCTTCCAGCAGGTTGCCTACCTCTTCTGCCACTATTTCGGCGTGGTGGAGTGCCGATCTGCGTGTGCGTTGAATGACTGGTCTGGCGGACGGGTGGACATTGAGTTGGTGGCTGATGAAGTTTGGATCAATGCCTGGCATGTCGTAAGGTGTCCAGGCAAACACTTCGATATTGGAGGTCAAGAATTCCAAGACCTCTAATCTCTCAGCGCTGGACAACGATGAGCCAAGCAAGAAGAACTTATCCGGGTTCTTCTCATCTATTTTTACCTCCACCAAGTCTTCCACTGCTTTTTGATCAGCCTCTTTGCCAACGTCAGCGAATAGTTCATTACTTTCTGGCTCTTCCACCGAATGAACGTATCCTTTGGCAGCTCGGCTTCCATTCGCTGTGGCGAAGCACTGTTTTGACATGATCTGATCGCCATAGACTTCTTCAATTATACCGGCGTCATTGGGGAACCGCATTACCTGATGGTATGATGACGCTACCGAACGCATGGCATGCAGCCATGTTCTGCCCAGGATGATGTTGTAGGTGGAGGGGACCTTCAATACCCAGAACTCCACCTGTTTTGTTACACTTCCTGCTCTGACTGGAAGGATTATTTTGCCGACAGGCCACTCTGGCATGGAGTTGAATCCAATCAGGGGAGAAACTGCAGGTGCCAAGTCTTTGTCTTGCAGCTTTAGTTGTTTGAATGTGTCGTAATACATGATCTCACATGAACTACCCTGGTCAATCAGAATCCGCTTGACGTCAAAATCCTTGACTCGGAGAGTGACGACCAGGGCATCATTATGGGGGCAGTAAATTCGTTCTAAGTCCTTATCCGAAAAGGACATGACATTTGTTGCCTCTGTCTTCCCCTTCTTGGCGGCAGGTTGGGTACTTAACACTTCTCTAAAGTGCTCAGCCTTCTTGATTGAACCTCTGAGCTCGCATACGCGCTCAGGTTCAAAAACTCCATGGATTACATTGATAATGCCTTGAGGTGGTGCATCGTTTGGCATTCTATTGGGATGGTCATTATGATCTTGGGGGGCCGGCTGCACTCCTCCTTCAATGTATTCGTCCAAGTGGCCTGCTGCCACCAATTTTTCCAAGTGCTGTCTTAGTGGCGTGCAATTCTCAGTTCGGTGCCCCTTTTCTTTGTGGAAAGTGCACCGTGATCTGTCATCGTAATTCTTCTGACCTTCCCCTAGCTTGGCTGGCCACTTGACAAAAGGCTTGTCTTTTATTTCGCTCAGAATCCGATATATTGGTTTTTTGAACACCGTTGTTATGGCAGTGCGGATTCTCAACCATCTTTTGTCTGGGTCTTCTCCGTTATCTCGTCTGCCACGTCCGTTCTTGTTACTTCGGTCAACCGTGTTGACCTTGGCAGGGGTTTTCTTTTCTGGTGCTGCGGTCGTACTTGATTTTGCTTTAGCACGCGCGCCATCCTCTTCTACCCTGATGTGCTGATGCACTCTTTCCATCAGGGCCTCCATGGTGAGGGGTGGCGTCATGGTGATCGAGTCCCTTAGTCGATTCCCTACTGGTAGGCCTCTTTTATACTGCGCAATGGCTAGATTGGTGGGGCAGTCTCCAATCTGGTTGAATGTTTCCCAGTAGCGACTGTTGTAAGATCTGAGGGTCTCTTTTTCACCCATGTCGATGGAGAGTAACTGGTCTATCTCCACCGGTGTTTTAGTATTTGTCCGAAACCTTGTTACGAACGCTTCTGCCAATTGGGCCCAGGAGGCTATGCTGCCCTCTGGGAGTTTTTCAAACCAAGTCAAGCCTAGGTCGCCCATACTTGATGGGAAGAGTATGCACATTAAGGCCTCGTTTCGCCTGTAAACAGCCATGACTTGGCGAAAGTGGCTCAAGTGTGAATACGGGTCCGTCTTCCCTTCATATGTATTGAATTTCGGCTGAAGGAAGCCTGATGGTAGGGATGCGTTTTCGATCGCTGGGACAAACGGCGAAGTCTGTAATCTCGCCAATGCCTTGTCCGTTGGTTCGTAGGCCGGTCGCGGTATTGGCATTCCAACCTCGACGCTTCCATGCGTCCGAGGAGCCAACCGCTGTAAGGCCGAAACTCGGTGTGGATCCCTCGCCCTGGCATCCTCCTTGCATCGTGCTTTTTCTTCGAGCACGGTTCGTAAGTCGGATGACCTGGGCAGTTCTGTCTGTCTAGATCTGGTTTGGTGTGAATGGGAAGGCCAATACATGCTCCCTTCAGTGTATGATCTTTTGGATCTCGTCCTCTCAGACCTGGAGTGACGAGTCCTTGAGGATAAGGAGTGAGTGTCGCTTGTCCTGAGGCTTCTGCTCTCTCCTTGGGAGGGTGTAGTATTCCTGAAGCTGAAGTTCACAAATTTAAAAATTTGTTTGAAACATTTAACCAACACCTTACTGAGAGGGAAATGAAAAAAACTGAAAGAAAAAAAAGTTCAAGCATTATAGGAGATGAAAGAACTTAAGATTAAAAAGGAAGAACATTTGATAATGACAACGGACATTTCTCATTTGGACCCTTAGACGAAAGCATATTACATAATGCGCAAAAATGAAATTTTTGCCAAGTAGTCCACACGTGTCAGCAATCCAAATTACTATTTTCCTCTGCCTCCTGATAAATAATTACGAGAGAATGTATTTTTTAATTTTGTAATGTCATTTATTTGTCAATGTAATTTTTATAATTTCTTTTTAAAGATAATTTTTATTTTGCAATGTAATATAGTGCTCCATGTAATTTTAATGTAGTTAATATATATATTTTAAATTTTGTAGTCGTATTTATTTTTGGTGGGGTGAATTATATATAAAAAATATTCAATTTTTTATATTTGTCTAGTCGGGTATAATGTAAATATTTGTTGTTTTTTTTTTTATAAAAAAGTTTTAAAAAGGCCACAAAAGACAAAAAATAGCTAATAAAAAAATACTAAAAAACCTATATCCAAACAACACTTACAAAGTTGAAGGGAAAGTTGGTTGAGATTTGGAAAAATGACATGTGACCATTGGATATAATTTGGTAATGCCAAATTATAAATAATGGTAATGCTATTATATTATTTACCATTGGACATACTCTTGCTAATTCCACATCAATAATTCAAATTATTCAATGGGTAGGATTTATCGATTATTTTATTCTTGTAAAAAATTATGTTGATCAGATATTGATAGTTACTTAATCAAATTACATTTGTGTGAACGGTAAGTGTGATTTTAAAAATAAATTAATGAAGTGGCTATCGATATCCAATTAATATGATTTTTTTCAAAAATAAAGTACTCAATAAACCTTACATATTGAATGATTTCAATCGTGGATGTGGATTTCGTGGTGGACTTACGGAGGTCCAACAACACCTTTAAGATGGTTTTCCCAATTGGTGAGAATTCTCTCCCTAAAAAAACAAATCAGCTTGTTCGATTTTAGTTTTCAGTAAATAGTTTTCAGAAAATTTTTCTTTTTTATTTTCTATATTTTAATGTTTTCAATGAATTTTTTTAATATTTTAAGCAATTTTTTTTTAATGTTTAGACACACCTAACATAAATACGCTTAAAAAGTATAATATTTGTGAAAAAAAATCTTTAAAAAATACACTAAATACCAAAAAATATAAAAATTTATGAAAATTCAGTATATTTTTTTGTATTTTTGTGTATTTATTAATTTTTTAAAATATTCTTTCACAAATATTTTATTATTTAGATACATTTAAGTAAGGTGCATCTCAAAAAAAATTACTTAAAATTTAAAAAAATATTCACTAAAAACAAAAAACATGAAAAATAAAAAAAACGCAGCTTTCAGAAAACTGAAACCAAATACACTGAATAATTTTTTTTGAAAAAATACAAAAAAAACTTAGGTGGTGTTTGGAAAAGTTTTGGAATTATGATTTGAGAATAGAGTTGTATTTTGAGTTTGTAAGTTTTGAAATTATAATTTGAGTGTGAAAAATTTGTTTGGTTAGAAGTTTTTAAAAGAGTTTAAAAAGAGTTTTGAATTGAGTTTGTAATTTTTGATGTGACATATGATATTTGATACAAAAGTTTACAACTCATAACCAAACACACAACTCAAAATTCTATTCAAAACTTATTCTGATTTTTTTTATTATTTAAAATATAAAAAATAACATGTGACGATTGTGTAAAAAAAAAAAAAAAGTTAGCACTATTTTGGTCAACCGGCAGGACTTCCAGGAGGACGGCCGGTTAGTCTAAATTTTTCCGCCTTTGAAATAGTTTTCAAAAGTGGGTGTGGAATTAATTTTTGAAAACCCTAAACAAACAAGATACTCAAAACAAGGGCTGAAAATATGTTTGAAGAAGCTAACCAAACACAGAGTTTGACCATTGTAACAAAATAAGTCACCGTTTGTTTTGAGGTGCAGTGGGTGGGATGAGATTAGGATGGAGGTGAGACTCATTTAGTGTTATTTGTTTGTAAAGTTGGGGAAGAAATTAGGATGGAGGAGGGGATTAAGATGGAGGTTGGAAGGGGGATTGGGATGGAGCAGGTGAAGGTGGTATTAGAAAAATAGTGAGGGGACTAGAAATTTTTTTATTCTTTTTTATTTTTTTACATGTTGGACATTTTTTTTGAACATTAATGTTTAATTTTTTGTATTTGATTTATTATTTTATATAAAAATAATTTAACAATTCTTACACTAACAACTATCATCAAAACAAATACAATTTTATTAAATCCCCTCACTAACAATCCTTTCACTATGAATTTCTTTTATTTTACCTCTGAAAACAAACGAGGACTAAGTCATGAATTTTTAATTTTGTCAAATTAAACTCTAATCATTTGATTTATTTCAATATAAATTATTTGCCTATTTCCGTCAAGTAAAATCGACAAAAAAAAAATATTTTAACCATTAATCTCAATATTGATATACATAAAATGTCTAAAATATTATTTTTCGTTGAATTTAATAATTAAAATATAATTTTTTTTTATCGATTTTATTTAATAAAATTAAACAAGTGGTTTAGATGCAAGTATACAGATAATTGTGTAACGAATAATGTTTGGTGGCTCGAATTCTGTGGTTTGAATGACTCGAATTCTGTAAAACGATGTCATTTTACACCTAAAACGACGTCGTTTTAAGTGTTTCGAACCATTCAAACTATGTATTTTTAGACCACCAATCATTACTGATGTAAAAAAAGAATGTGTGTTTCAGTAATTGTTAGAAGAAGCGCATGAGCGGCATGTTACGGTTTCCATCCACTTATTCAAGTGGGGATTATTTATTGGATGTATTTTATATAATTCATTAACACTATATTTGGATTGAGTGATTTGAGGAGAAAGGAAAAGAAATGGAGTGATATGTAATTCTTTTATTTGTTTGGATAACTTAAGTAGAGAGAAATGAGAAGAAATGGAGAGAAACTCATTTCTCTTATGAGCCTCATTTTCAATCTTCCCAAAAGTGGAGAGATTGGGAGAGAAAAGAAACCACTATTTTCATAATACCTATTTTGTCCCTATACAAATAAAAGGAATAAAATGATTGAAAATATAAAAAAGTTATTTTGGTAATATAACATAAAATAATTTCTTTTCTTTTCTCTTAATGAAACCTAATCAAACAAGAATGAGAGAAATCACAATCATTTTTTTTCTTTTATTTCTTCTTTATCCAAATAAAAATGAGAGAAATCACAACCATTTCTTTTCTTTTCCCTTATTACTTAAGTAATCATTTCTTTTCTTTTCTTCCTAGGTTCCCAAACATAGCGTAAATTAAAAGATAAAATCAAATGAATTAAAAAGATAAGAAACAAAATACAGACAGAAACAAATTCCAGGACCATTTCTATAGTATAATTTGGTCACTTTTGTTTTAAAAAGCGTACTTTTTTATTTTTTAAAAAATACGTTATTATTTTCGCGGTCATCATCGTTTGAATTTATTGACCTTTCTACCGATTCTTCTCCATTTCCATCTCCAAAACCCTCTCTCTCTCTCTCTCTCTCTCAAAACCCTAGAAGACGATCATGAAGAGCAAGAAGCCATTGCAGCAACTCAAGCTCTCAGTGCCCGCTCAAGAAACCACAATCACCAACTTCTTGTAATCAACTCTTTCTTCTTTTTCCCTCTTTGTTTCTCTAAATCTGTTAAATCGCTTCTGTTTATCACTCCATATCTGGTTTCAGTTAATCTTCATCGAACATCGATTTGGAATTGGAATTTCCATTAGATTTGTTTCCCACATCCCTAATTTTGGGTTTTGTGATGATCTTCTTGATTTCGAATTTTGCAGGACTGCGAGTGGCACATTTCACGATGGCGATTTGCTCTTGAACATGAAAGGTTTGCGGCTCGTTACTGAAGAAAACGAATCTCGTGTAAGCTTTCTTTTAATTTATGTTTTGTTATTATAATCTGAATTTTAAGCTGTTTTCAGGTAATTCAATTGGTACTTCCTGTTCAGCCCCAAAGTATGTTTGAACTATGAATTGTTATTTCTATTTACCGGATTTAACATTGCTCAACCACTTTATCGTGCGATGTATATATATCACTTCCGCGGTGGATGGCTAAGATTGCAAATTTGATTTGGGATATATATATATATATATATATATTTTCCCTATTTTTCAAAACAATCTGAAAAATCTTGAATGATTGCTTAAAGTAGATCTAATAGACAGAAATGTGATTTTTTTTCCACGTGTGGTGGCTGGTGTTTGTGACAACTTAATATAACTTACCCTAAGCATTTGTTGGATATCAATTCTTACCTGTCACTGGTGTACATGTTTTCAACATGTATTTATGACAGTCAATTACTCCAAACCTTCTAATTGTGCTGAATTTCAAAATTGATAATTATGCCAAATGTGATGATGAAATGGTAGATCCATATCCTTGGTTGTGTGCTATGTGAGCTGTCATGGAGTGTGATCTTTTGGTTATTTCTATAAAAGGATTCAACATCACTGGGTAGGATTTAGAGAAAGAAAATATTTTCTCTTTTTTTTTTTGGGTGTGTGTGGTTGCAACAGGACAAGTGTAAAAAGTAGTTCAACTCAATCATTTTATAGAATAGAAGTAACCAAAGATTGTGTGAAAGCAAATAATTCCAAAATTTTTATGTTGCAATTTTATATCCTCTGGTAATAGTTTAAAATTGAAATTTTTGGTGATGGGAGACATTTGGTGCATCAAAAACCCATCAAGCATGTGCAGTAAGAAGGATAATTGGGGTGTGCAGCGGCGCAATGCGGCCCCTCTAAAAAAAAAGCATATGCAGGCATCATCCTGATAGCCTTGCTCATAGATATAACTTTATAAAACATAGAAATCAATAGCGGGTGATATTTAAATTGAAACTGAAGTCTATATAGAGGCTATGCAAATGGGTATAGGAATTGGTGAAATGCAGAATCTGTTTAAGCGAATATTTTTTCTGTGTAGTTAGGAGGTATGATTATATGCCGACATTTAATGCAAGATGTTGGTCCTAGAAAGGAAAATTCAACTAGACCTTCTTCGCCTGCCATGTTGATTGGTTTGTCTTTTGACAAATATTGTCAAACACCAAGATCTGTTTAAATGTACTTAGAACATAAGGTATATAGGAATGTGTATATGTCACTTAATTTTTGTAAGTTTACAGTCGAAGACTCACCAGAGTTTTTTTTCTTGTTTATTTGGACAGCCTTCAGAAAGTAATGAACTTGATCTCCAATTCTCACTGGAAGACCTTGAGACCATCAAAGTAATTGGGAAAGGAAGTGGTGGAGTAGTTCAACTTGTTCGCCATAAATGGGTTGGAACATTATTTGCCCTGAAGGTAATTCTACTCAACTTCACATCTATTCATCGGATTTGACTACTTTACATACTATTGACTTTTGCACAGAGAGTTGGTAAGCTACGAAGCTATGAAGCATGCATTAGCATACTGAACAATCCATTGGCCAGAATCAGTAGAAAAGTTGTATATAGGAATAGTAATTCACAATAAAGATTGCAGAATTTCTTTCCTACGATTTATCTATATGTGTTGGATGATCAATGATGTACTTGGAACCTAGGGCCTGAAATTTTGGCATCTTCCTTCAAACATTGATTATGGTGACAACCTCTATTCTGTGTTTAGTAATACATTCACCAGAAAATGTATCAGTTGGCACATATACGTTTTTTCTTCTTCTTCTAAGGATACTGATATCAACTACTCCAATCCAGGCAGACATGTTTTGTTTACATAACAAAAAAAATTCATTGGTCATGTGTTGCAGGTTATTCAGATGAATATACAAGAGGAGATACGCAAACAAATTGTGCAGGAACTGAAAATAAATCAAGCATCACAATGTTCACATGTTGTAGTTTGCTACCACTCTTTCTATCACAATGGAGTTATTTCTCTGGTGTTAGAATACATGGACCGGGGGTCTTTGACAGATATAGTTAGACAAGTCAAAACGATCCTTGAACCATATCTTGCAGTTGTTTGCAAGCAGGTTGTGATTTCTCCTGTTTGGATTTAAAGCTGAGATATTGATAGTTTTTCAACAGTTTGAACAATTTGTACATATTAGCATAACCTACACTGTGTTTCCCTTCCAGGTTTTACAGGGTCTTGTGTATTTGCACCATGAACGACATGTAATTCACAGGGACATAAAACCATCCAACCTACTGGTAAACCACAAAGGAGAGGTAAAGATTACAGATTTTGGTGTGAGTGCAATGCTTGCCAATTCAATGGGTCAGCGGGATACATTTGTTGGGACTTACAACTACATGTCGGTAAGTGGAGTTATTGTCCTTGTATTTGCAGCAGAATTCAGCTGGTCTAGTTATTTAGGTGGTTGTCATTCTTCTCTTGTTCTGTAGTTTAAGAATATTTTGGTTTTCTCCAAACTTTTTATGCAAACTAGTATGCATTGTGTAATTTGAAGAATGCCAGTAGTGATAATGTTTTTCCTATCTTTTGTCAGCCCGAAAGAATTAGTGGAAGAGCTTATGACTATAAAAGTGATATTTGGAGTTTGGGCATGGTAATTCTAGAGTGTGCTATAGGACGTTTTCCTTACATACAATCTGAAGAACAGCAAGCTTGGCCAAGCTTTTATGAACTTTTGGAGGCCATTGTGGGAAGCCCACCACCTTCTGCTCCACCAGACCAGTTCTCCCCTGAGTTCTGTTCATTTGTATCTGCCTGGTAATGGCTACAATGTTCTCATCTTGCGTTCGTATTATTTTACTGCATTGTGAATATATTATGTTATCAATTATCAGCTTCTAGCAATTGCAGTTGGGCATTGTCTTTGTTGTTGTTTCATCAGTTAAGGCAACTAGTTGTCTGTTAATGTGTTACTAGAGGGGAACATGTACTATGCATGTGTTGCTTATCTCATTGTAATTTAAACGAAGTTATTTTCCACTCACTCTCCTCTGTCATATATATTTTCATACGAAACTTTCTCAAATTTGCCAAGTGGCAGCTATTTAAAGAAGCCAAATAAAAAATATTCTTCCACCAAAACCACCTGTCCAACAAACTCTGCTGTTGGATTTATATATAATAGAAATATATTTTTATCTTTCAAAGCATTTCTCAAGCAAAATGGGTGCATAAAAGATTAATGAACTAGATTCTACTTTCAGTGATTGAAATCGAGCCCAATTCCAACATGTTAAGCCTCGTAAACCTGTTGGGGTCAGGTGAGCCCTAATAACACCTATAGTTGAGGCAGGTCATAGGTCCAAAACTAGGACATGAAATCTAAGTTACATCATTTGGCTGGGTGGGGGGCAGGGGAGAAGAAATTGCAAGTCTGAGATGGCATTTTGACTTAAACTTCCATCAATTCTGATAACTATATTTTGGCTTGTCTCTTGAGTTGCATATACCTTTTCCAGTATGATGTCGAGTGATCAATTTCATAAAATTAGTTATAGTTCCATTTTTCTATTCCTTGTGAACCTTGACATTGTGGCAAGATTAGCAATTGATCAGTTTTCTCATTATTTTTTGGTAAAAATTAATTTTGAATTTGGAACAAGATGAATACAGATATATACATATATATATATATATGTGTGTGTGTGTATTTTTAATCTTTTGAACATGAGTTCTTGTTACTAGACGAGGAATTTGTGTTGCCTAATGACATTCAGTTGCAAATTGCAATATTTAGGCCATTAACCATGCATTCCATTAGAATTTCAATAATAAAATTGGACCTACTGCAACTGGGAAAGCACCTTGTACCTACTCCTAGGGATCATTTCACTGTTTGTTGATTGAAAAAGTATTAAATGCCAACAACATGATCATCTCAAGAGTTACTCCAAGCATGATCTAGATTTTGTTTGTGGAATATTAACAAGGAGCTATTGGTTTTATTGCTTTCAATTATAAACATTGTATGAACAACTTTTCTGCTAAGAGCAATGTTCCTATGCATGTTTTCTCCCTCCTTGATTTGCTGCCCACAATTTACATTGCTGCTGTGAATGTAGAGAATCTCAAGTTTAATCATCTGCTGAGTTTGTTTTTAAAGTAGCATTGACATTTTTAAGTAGCTTGAGTTGTTTTGCAAGTAGCAATGATATTTTGAAGTAGCTTGAGTTGCTTGACATATCTTCTCCCCCTATAACATAACAATTTTGTTCAAATTGGTATCTTGACTGTATTGTTTTTATGCATGTGCAGCATACAACAGGACCCTCGAGACAGATTGTCAGCTCTGGACCTTCTGGTTAGTATATTGCTTAATGAGAATGTAGATTTGTTGGGCTTGTTTGGTTTTGTTTTTGTTTTCATTTTCTGTTTTTATTTTCTGGAAAAACATGGATGTTTCGTCTTTCAGTACTTGACTGCTGAACCCCTTTCATTCATGCAGAGTCACCCATTCATCAAGAAGTTTGAAGATAAGGACATTGACCTAGGGATTCTGGTAGGTAGCTTGGAACCTCCTGTAAATTTTCCGAGATGATCTGTCTTGTAATGATGTTAAGAGTGTAGAACTTTTTTTCCCCTATATGTTCTGGTTAACAATTTACTAGAACATTACCTAAAGCATATAGCTGGAATGAAGCAAATGTTTCCCTCTTTGTTTTTCTATTCCTAAGCATATTGCAGTTTGATGTATGAATCGAATTTGCATGCAAAAAAAAAAAAAAACTCGCCACTTATGTATGCTTTTATAAGATTTAAGAATCCATTGCAGTATTTTTGTCGAGCAGTGGCATTCCTTTGAAGGGTTGTTTTGAGGTTATGGCACCATATGTTAAGCCCCATCAACATGGAAACCTATCAATATTATTAATCAATTTTTTTTTTCCTTTTTTTTTAAAAATAAAAAATAAAAAATAAATAAATGTGATTGCATGCCCATGGGAAAGCTTTTGCTCACTTGCCTGTAGGGAAATCTCAGGTAAAACAACTGTGTCAGAAAGAGGTTGTGGAAATTATACATTTATTTTGTTCCTTGCTTGCCTCCTCCATCTTCTACACCAGAATATCCTATTTTGTGAAAATTTTGTTTTACTTTTAATTTAATCTCCTAAATTATTAATTTATTGTCATTTTTTCTATTTCATACTTGAACTATTAATTTAATCTTTTTAGTTCTTAATGTTTCTAATTTCAATTTATATAGTTCAATTTAGTAGTGGGAATTCCTAATATGATAATAAAACTTGAATCATATATGAAGTTGGCCTCCGTTTGGAAAGTGGGTTGGCTTTTTGGCTTTTTTGACTATTTTAGCCTTATAGCTAAAATAGCCTATTTTGTTTTTTGTGGCTAAAATAGCCAAAAAAGCCCAAACCATGGCTTCCCAAACGAAGCTTTAGTGGGTTATAATATATTAAATGCGTCGTGTTTGGGTTGAACTTGTATAACCCAAAGTGAAAATGTCTAACCTATTTTAAATGGTGTGTCAACCCATTAACACAAACTTGACTCCATCCCGACATTGACCTGTTAATGACCACGTTTGTGTATATATATAATTTGATCAAAATTAATTTCAGTCATTCATTTAATGCTTAAACTAATATGAACCATGAATTTCATAGTATAGAAAGTAACAAAGATGGAACAAAATATTAACAGGTTAAATAAGTTTTCTTTTCTTGTCTTCGTGTTGTATCATGCATGTTAAATAGGTGCATCAATTAATCGTGTCAACCACATATTGACATGATTTTTACCAGGTCGTGCTAGTATTTGCGTAGATAACACATTTATTAAAGGACAATGCTTCTCTCCATTTGGTTTTGCAATTGGAGCGCCTTGTTGGGCCTCGTGAGCCCACCACAGGGCCCACATCAATGATCCGAATGGTTTAATATTTAGGACTCGTCAAATGTTTCATCCTTATAAAAAATAACGTTGATTGAATATCAATAGCCACTTGATCAGATTATATTTGTGTCAAATTTATTTTTAAAATCATAGTTACCATTGACACAAATTTGATCTAATAAAGCGTTATTAATATCTAGGGGTGTGCATAATACCGTCGAAACCGCCAAAACCGCACCAAGCCGCACCGCCAAGGCAAATTCGTTATTATTTGCCAATCGAATCGCCGATTTTTGGTAAAAAAAATGGCAAATTCTAGTAATACTTTTATCAATCCGCCGGTTTCTATTTTTCTTCCAAACCGCACCGACCCGCACCGCTATTAAATCATGTTTTATAAGATTCTAAAAATTCTTTTTTACTTAAGTTTGCTTGTTGTTCTATACCTTAAAATATAGTATTACATTACTGCTCGAGGAGAATTCAAGATGTCAGTAATCTAAAATAAAGTAGGATTTCAATTCACTTTTCAATCTTTTTTTTTTTTTTTTTTTTTTTCTAGCCATGTTGCAAACTTGTATCAGCTCACTTTTCAATGTAAATACTTTTCAACAGTAAACATTTTTAATATATTGTAAACCCTGAATGATATTAATTTTATATATTGTATTTGATCATTGCACCTTTCATAGATGCTTGTAATGAACTGATGGCATAGTCGTTGATATTATCATGTCGTTGCTACACTTGCTGCATCAGAAGAAAGTTTCGTAAGATGCTTAACATCACGGTATCTCTCGTCTTTTTTTTACTCTTTGATTTAAGTTTTGTAATTTGAATTATATTTTTTATAAACCGCCAAGGCAAATCCGCCATTATTTGCCAACCGAACCTCTGATTTTTGATAAGAAAAATGACAAATTCTAGTGATACTTTTATCAATCTGTCACCCGCCATACGGTTTCTATTTTTCTCTCAAACCGCACCGACCCGCACTACGCACACCCCTATTAATATCCGACCAATATAATTTTTTGTAGAGCTAATAAACTCTAAATATTAAATGATTCAGATAAACCCATAAAGTCTAACAATACGCTCAAGTCCTATTTCGAACTAGAGAGAAGCTAAGCCCTTTATTAAATAGGTTGTTTTTGTGTTTATGTCTTCAACTTGTAAACTTGGCAATTACTCGACACCACCTACGCCTAGTCCAATTGGAGAGAGTCCGTCAAAAGGAATAATAGCAAAAACCAAACTTAATGAGCAAAAGGTAATTTTACATTTTGGACAATCTATATACTACAACAATAATGATACATTTCTTTAAATCAAAGAGCTCTAATGACATGAAAATTCAAAAAAAAAAAAAAAAAACTCACGAGACACAAATATTATTATCAGAGTGAAACCCACACTCTATTAGAGATATTAAAGCTCGTTTATTAGAACTCTAAAACATTTTTGATACTACAATCAAAGTTTCATCTTACTCACACTATTTAGACAATTTACACACTACAATCAAACGCCATCTTCTTCCTCACTCGTTTTAACATACTGGAACCTACACCTACACCTACACCTACACCTACACCTACACTTATATATAATTTAAGTTGATTGGTTATATAATTTAAGTTGTTTAAATAAATGACATTTTTGACCGTTAAATTAAGCTTTTACAACTATTGATTTGGACAACTATCTCGAATTTTAAGAGTTTTAAAGAAATTAATAGTTCAAAAAATGAAAAAAAAAGTAACGACAATTTAAGAGATAAAAATAAAAATAAAAATAAAAAAATATGAAAAATTTTAAAAAATATTATCAAATATTTTATATAATATTCACGTAAATGTGAGACTCATAACATATAAAACTTACCCCTACACTTATACTTATATGAGTATTATATAAATTTTTTAATAATTTTTTGAAATCTCTCTATTCTTAATAAAATTAACCCCTTTGTAAGTTTTGAGACTAAAGACATAAAAGATATCTTGCAAGACATATGACACGAGGATTAGCTACTTATTGAGAAAATCGAGGGAAAAGATTGGAAAATGTTTGGGATCTTTTTGGATGATTCTCACATTTTTAAAATGATCTTGGCTCTTTATATACATGTGAAGTTCACTTTTTTATATATATATATATATATATATATGAAATTCATATCATAAATAATTCAGATTTATAAGCGTCTTATAAGAATCTCATGAAGACAGGATCTCAATCATTATTCCAAAAAGATTAGAATTTACAAACCCACAACTAACAAACACATCAATAATGTCCCACCTCTAAACTGTGGGCCATGGATAAGATTTAAGGCCTACCCACAAAAGATGAGTGGTGGAGACAAATGAATGATTCAGGGTGATGTGTTCAAATTCTATGATATGAGGATGACTCATCACTGGTCAACCCTCCTTATCCTTGTTTCCCCTGTTTTCAGCCACTCTCCACCGTCCATTTCATTAATTAAATGAACACACTCTCTACTCTAGTCTTAATTAAATGGTAAAGGTTAAGAATCTATAACCACTCAACATTCTCTCTCTTTAAAATACTTGTATCCCGTCGGATATAAAAGTTAAAATAAATTATAGCATAAATATAACAGAAAAATCACAGAATAAACAATTACGACTCTATGTTTATTCTGCGACTTTTTTTCAAATTTTATTTTTAAATTTTTTACGCTGTATTTAGTTAGAGATTTAGAAAAGGATTTAAAAAGAGAAATGAAAAAAAGTATATAAAATTATGTGAAATATAAGTATATTTTATTCACATTTTACTAACTTTTCCATTTTTCTTTACAAATTTCTCCTCAAAATCTCTAACCAAACACAACATTAACGTTTCTCTAAAAAATCAACCTTTTGGATTGATTATTGATTAATATTTACATTTTTCCTTAAACTAGTTAATATGTCAGAGAAGAGCTTCTCTTAAGTCGATCAATAATGATTCATCCCACTAATTTGGAAGTACTAATTGAGCATTAATGAGGTGAAAATTAACAAAAAAAAAAAATCTAAGATAAAAACATCACATCAATAAGTGAGGACCACTCCCTAGAACTCCTTTAGAGCTCCTAAACATTTTTTTAAGTCTATTATTAGACTGTGCACTTCAGCCCAATGGGTCCATCATAGCCAAACTTTTATTATCTGAATTGTTTATTTTATTAACATATGTTCATAAATTATGTATATAAAAAAAATAGATTGATTTAATAATTATAAGTACATGTTTTTATCATATTTATTTGCACACACAAATTTTTATTTTTAAACTAAGATTTGTCATTTTTTTGCATACAATTGTGATGAAAAGATGTGTATAAAATTATCAGATCAGCTTAATTTTTCATATGTATAAAATGTACGTATTGAGCTCACTAGGCCTGACTTTTCTTAACACTATTAACAATTTTTATTTTTATTTTTTCTATTCATATATATGCTTGAGCATCTTAACATTATGATTCTCTCCATTGGTTAATTATCTCTATGTGATACTTCAATTTCTACAACATAGAATACCAATGCACCAAGTATTCGGTATAAATCTAGTGGTTTCAATTTTTCATTATTGTTATATATAAGAATACTTCACTGCAAAAACTGTCAAACAGTTGAGACAATAAAACTTGTACTGTCCTTAAATTAGGCTTATATGAACAAATTTAAACTCTTGAACATGAATTAAATTAAATTAAATTTAATAAAAGGTTATATACTAAAATTAGAGATTACTATTTGGCATGACAAATGAGATGCCATTCTATTTGGATTTTGAATTTCTGAATGAATTTATGAAAATAAATGAAAAAAGAGATCAAACCAAACTAAGGATTTACTTGGCGTAATTTTTCTCAAGTTAAAACTTGATAAATTAAAAAATTTAAGCTAAAATTAAAATTTCCCAAGCTTCCTAGTAATATATATATATATATATATAATGTTATTTCTAACTCTTTATAAGCATAATGTACATATTTCTAAAATAACTTCTTTTTTTAAAAAAAAAAAAAAAAATCTAGAATTATATCTATAAACTTGCACCAAATAGGACTGAAGCCTTATGTTCAGATCAACTGGGGTTAGCTATATACATTTTTCAGCTTAAATACAATGGAAAGAAAGAAGATTGCTATATAAATTTCGCCAATTTTTTTCCCACCAAATATCATATTAGACCTACAACATTATTATTATTATTTTCGAATAAGATAGATTTTGTATATACACAATGACATTGTTATTTGACCACATAAGAGGTAAAAAAAATACAGTAAAATTCATCCACTAATAAATATAATATTTAAAAAAAAAGCAAAATGCTTAGTGGCCTGAAAAGGAGCCGCTCAAATAACTCGAATGGGTGTTGACCAGTTATCTGGGCGGATGATCGGCCGAACGTCTACCCAGACGACCAGGTGAAAATTTATCTACCGCAATTATCACCTTTATCGATCGTGACTGTCAACTTTCTTATAGGACAAACGACCGAATGATCGACCAAACACCAATAATGTGAAATTTGAATCATTTGAGCCATCTTTTTCAACCACCCAACATTACTCCAAAGATAAATGGGTGTTTGTGTTATGACTTCATGAGGGCAAAGTCGCCCAAGACTGTGACCTCAATTCCCCATAATGAAAAAGGTGGTGATGACTCAGATATGGATGTCTTCAAATATAGACCTTATCTTATTTCCTTGTAGAATGGGAAAGCAATTCAAATCATGAGAGAGAATATGACATTGACAAATCTAAGGATAGAGCAACAACAAAGAAAAAGTATTATACAGAAGGACACACTATTCAGCACCCTCCATTGCTTCATTTATAACCTTACACATATTGTATAAATTCCCTAACCAAGTCTCATCAGTATAATACCATTTCTTTTTTACTTTTGTCAAACCCTAACATATATATACATATACAGAGAGAGACTAAAATATCCTCCTCCTCCTTTGTTCTTGCTATTCTTGTTCCTGTTGCTTGGACTTTGAATTATTACAATGGGTGGAGAAGAGAAAATTTATGAAGACAAAATATTGAAGAAAAATGATGATGTGCTCAACTATCAATGGGTGATTATGGAAGGTGGCAATGATATATGTGGTTTTGAGTCCAGTGAGTCCTCCTTTGAAGGTTCAATTAATGGATCATCTTCTTCATTAGATATGATGGAGGATGCAACGTCTTCAACATCATCTTCATCATCACCTTCTGATGGACCTTTGTATGAATTATCAGAGCTCATGGCCCAACTACCCATCAAGTGAGTGATCAATTGTATAATTTATGTATCTACATAAATATATTTGATTTGTTATTTAAGCATTAAGATGGTGTGTTTGAATTTTGAATTTGTTGTGAAGAAAAAAGAAAAAAAAAGAAATTACAAATTAGAACAGTTTGGTTGTGTTTTCATTTTTCTATTCTCGTTTTTTATTTTTTACAAAAAACAGATCTATACTTTTTTGTCAAATTGTTTCTAAAAACTATTTTGAAAATAACCCATTTTTAGAAAATGCCCAAAAAAATGAAAAATGAAAAATGAAAGCGAATAAAACGTAAATGTAACCAAAGCCACGATCTGTTTTCCTTCCCTTTTCTTTTTTACTTCATAAATCCCTCTGAAAATTCATTTACAAACTCAAGATCCAAACATAACTTTTTAAGTTTTAGAGTACTAAAAAGTGTGCACCTATGTGATTGTGCAGGAGAGGGCTTTCAAAGTATTATCAAGGCAAGTCACAGACTTTTGGATCTCTTGCAAGTGTGAAGAGCCTTGAAGACCTTGCTAAGAAGGGAAAAAGACCTTATAGAAGGAAAGTGAAGTCATGTAAGAGCTATGGAGGCGGTTTAGACAATCATATATACAGTCCTAAGGCTGCCATATCAAAGAAGACTTCTAGGGTTTCTCTTCTATCTTCACTAGGTAGGAGAGAGACATTGTTCAGTAGTTGTAGGACTTCCATCTCTATACAGAAGAACCTCTAATGTAGAAACATGTTGGAATTTGCATGGTTTGTGTTGCGAGGTTCATTTGTTTGAAAGTGTTTTATGATAATGGATACTCATTTTTCTTACTATCTTTTGAGAGAGAGAGAGAGAGAGGGGCTAATCTAAGAAAGAGTTTAGGTGGGTAGAGATCCTGTCTTAAAATTTGTCTTATATTTATGTCTCATTTGATTCATAACTATTTCATTATATGACTATCTTGAAATAATTTTAAACACGTAATATTATAATTATAAATTAGTTAAGACAGAGAATAGAGAAGTTTTGAGATAAAAGTTATCAATTAGTTTTGAATTCCTTTTTGTCTAGCATGAGATGTAGATCATTTAAGTCACATTAATTAAGCAAGGGATCTCATGTCTCAAAAATTCTTATTTTCTTGTTCGGTGTATTTTCAACCGCATGATAAAACACAAGATTCTTTTTTTTTTTTCTCCAAATCTTTTTGTTCTTATGTTCCAATATATTCTTAATCATTTAATTATTTTGCAAGATTCTCAAGTCACTAGATTTTCATATGATCTACAACTGAAAATGCATTGGGACAGAATGATAGAAATTTGAGAATAGATGATTCCTGACTGTACGACCATGTCTTAATATTCTTATGTTTTGAGATTTTTAAATCATTCTATAATTAAATCAGTTAATAATACATATGACTAAGAAAATACATATGACTGTATGGTCGTGTCCTAATACAGATGATCCCTGATGGTTTTCAATGTTCTAAAAAAAAAAAAGCACATCGTACAGTTAATAATACATATGACTGAAAAAAGAAAAGAAAACTTAAAAAGACAGAAAAATGTCTCTCATAAATTAATTATTCTTTATCTTGCCTCACAGGGTGTATTAGTCCTAATCTACCATGATTCTCTTTTGCCATAATATAATTTTACGATATTCCTAACATAAAATTGAACCAATTATGCAAATGGAGCTAGTTGAAGTACTAACATATGAATCATCAATAAGATTGAAACCCTTACTTGTTTCACTTGTTATTTTAGAAAAAATAATCAGTGGTATTCCCATTTTATTTTTCGCCTTTTTTTTTTTCCTCTTTCATATGGAGAATGTGAGACGCTAGGCTTTCGTTTGGCATACGAGGTTTCAAAAAAAAAAATTTATTTTGAGTTATCAAATATAGTTTTTAAGTTTTTCATATTTTATTATTTTTAGTAATTTTCATTCATATTCTAATTACTTCTTTTATTTTTTAAATATATATACCTAATCAAAATGTACTTAAAAAGTAAATATTTGTGAAGAAATTTTTAAAAAATCAACAAATATAAAAAAATAAAAATGTATAGAATTTTTGTTTTTGTTTTGTTTTTTTGATGAATTGTTTAAAGATTTTTTCACAAATATTTTATTTTTTAAGTGTATATAGATTAAGTGGATCTAAACATAAAAAAATAAAATAAAAATAAAATTGATTAAAATATTTAAAAATTATAATAAAAACAAAAAATATGGAAAACAAACAACTCAAAAACTATATAGGAATTGGGAATCTTGTTGTGCACAGCAGGCTGCTATATATGACGCCTTGTAGAGGCTCGTCCTAAGTCTCTTCCAATAATCTGAATTGTTCATATTATAAAATTCGTTAAGTAGATAATTCATACAAAAAATTAAGTTGGTTGGACATCTATAGCCCTATAACAAGAGTAAATTTGTTTTGTTTTGTTTTGTTTTTTTTTTTAAATTAACAATAAAGATAATTTTGATAATTTTATAAAGGGGGATTTGGTAATAAACCCCTCACTATCTAATATGTCTTTTAAAATGACAAGAATTATATAGGTACTTTCAAAACCCCCTAATATTTTAAAACTTGTTTCTTTTACTATATTACCCTCATATCTATCAGCTCTCCTATTTAGCCATCTTCATAGTGTATTTCAGAGTAAAATTTTACTTTGAATCACAGTAAACTTTACTCTGAATCATTGTTAAGCAAATCAACATGTTTTTAACCAGAGTAAAATTTCAGAGTAAAACTTTACTCTGAAAATATAATTTTACTCTGAATCAGAGTAAAGTTTACTATGATTTAACGTAAAATTTTATATCATTAAGCAAATCAACATGTTTTTAACCAGAGTAAATTTCAAAGTAAAATTTTATTTTGAATCATAGTAAATTTTACTCTGATTTAGAGTAAAATTTTACTCTGAAAGTACAATTTTACTATGATCTAAGGAGAGTATCTACTTTGAATCACACTAAGTGTCATGTATTAATAACCTTGCATGTTTGGTTGCTGAGAAAATCATAGAAACATAACAAGAAAACCAAATATAGTTTAGTTGCTGAGAAAATCAATATGTTTTTAACCAGAGTAAAATTTTACTGTTCCAAATTTGTCTCATACATACATACAATCACAGATATACATACATATACACACACTCACAGATATACATACATACGCTCACACACTCACAGATATACATACATACACTCACTCAAAGATATACATACATATGCTCACAAATATACATACATATGCTCACTTACCGATATATATACATATACACATATATGTATGAGTCATATATACATACAAACATGCACACACACACATATATATATATATATATCCACATATACATACTTGTTGGTGACGAGGAAGAGCAAATTAGCAGAGACGTGGCGGAGCTTGGTGTAACACCCAAAAAATACAAATTATAATTTTTTGAATTATCCATGTGTTAATTGCGGATTAAATGATTTAATTTGTGTATATTTGTCCAAATTGAGAAATTATTTGTTGAGAATACAACTTTGGAATTGAAATTGATGACATAAATGGGTTCAGAAATCAAAATTGAGTGCAAGGATATGTTAATTGGAATTTTTAGAGTTACCTGAGAAGTTTAATTAAAAATTAAACTTGTCTGATTCGCTAATTTTAATAAGTTAAAATTAAATAATTGGATATGAAATTATAGCCTAATTTACATTAGGCAAATTGAAACTAACTTGATTTAAGTCAAAAATATTAGAGGTTAACTTAATTTAATTTATTTGAGTTAGTTAACTACTATTTAAACTAGAAAATTTAATTATTATTATATTAGTTATTCTACTCATTTATTAACCCATTCACTTGATATAAGAAAAATAGTGGGTTTGTTGAGGCATCCAACACACATACGTGGAGAGAGAGAAGGATTCAAGAGAGTGATTATGAGCTTTGTTAGAATATTAAGGGGAAGAAGAAAAGAATACCAAGAGAGTAGAAACTTGAAGGAAAAAATAGGAATTCAATTCAATTCAATTCTCTAACTCTAGGTAAGAATTCCTTGCTTGTACCTCACCAATTTGAAGAATTACATTCATATTTATGGAATTCTAGATTATTTAAGAAGAAAAGAAACTTGATTGTAAGAGATGAGGTGAATTAAACTTGATTGTAAGAAATGTTGATATAAATGGAAAATGTATACATGCATGTCAAGATTTTTAAAGATTCATGAACATACATTCATTCTCTTGCATGGATTCACAAAATGAAGTAATTTTCCATGAGAGTTGAGGATTTTAAGCTTAAGAATGCAAGTTTTGAGATTAAACATTTTAATTCATGGAGTAAATATTAGAGTTGGGTCTATATAATTATAAAATGAGGAATTAGAAGAATACATGTTTAAAACTCAACATGCATAGCATGATTTTTATGGAAATTTGTTTTTATCCATTTGATTTCTTGCATAGTTCTCCAAATTGGAGGAGGAGATTCCATGAATTTTTAATTTAGAGCTCAAAATAGGCATGTTTTGTAATGTTCCAAATTAATTAACATTTTGATCTTTCAATTGAACACTTGAGTTTTGTTTTAAAATTTTAATTGTGTTTCATGTTAGAAATTCATGTCCATGCTTTTATGTTTCCTTGCATGGCTTAAAGGAATTCAAAAGAATGTTCCACGAAAGATGAATTTGGAACTCAAATTTGCATGTTTTATGATTTTACACTTAAATTTTAGATTTTGATATTTTAAGTGGAAATTGAGTTTACATTGAAGGTTTGATCTTTATTTCAAGTTAAATATTGAATTTCAACAAGGTCTTAATCAACATGTTTTTAAGAGTTTTGGGCTTTGATTTGGAGTTGAAATTTCAAATGTACATATTTATGAGTTTCTGATTCAGTAATTTAAACATGACTGAATAATTGTAATTTAATGTGTATGGGCCTAGGTTAAGTTTGATTGTGTAATTAGTGAACTTAATAAGGGTTGGTATATGATTAGATTATTTATATTTAATTAGTTTGATTAATACATAGCTAAACATATTTTAATTGGAGGTTAATAATCTAATTTATTCCTAATACTAGTCATCCATATTTAAAAAGAATGAAAGAAAAATAAATAGGAATAATCGAATGAAAATTAGAATCAAATGAGAGAAACCGAAAAGCAAACAAGTAACCGAATTAAATAGATTGTGAGAGCGTAATTGTAATCGTGTTGTGCTTGACTTATTTGTTTAGGTCGGACGCCAAACGATTAGCACGTGTTTTTCGGGAGCCCACTGTGAGTAACATTTTTGTAAAAATATGTTGATATAAATTATGTTTTAATTGTCATCGATAAGCTATGGTTTCTTGAAATGCTATCTTGATTATATGAACGAATGTCCTATTTGTGAATCTATTATGGCATCCACAGATAGTCCCAAGTCATGGGGGATGACATGTAAATGCGGGTCCGTGACATATATGTGATACGAGATCTCGCTAGTCACTTCATTGTGGTGATATGTGTTTAATCGGTATCCGAAACCGATTACTCTAGTCGGAAGACGATATGTGATATGTTCTGTGAGATGTACCGTTACGTTATGTTCTGATATGAGACTGATATGATTGATTATGATATGATTTGTTTTACGGATATTATGTTTGGAATTCGTTCACTAACCCCTTTACTTTAATGTTATTCACTGGGTTTTAGCTCACTGTTTTTATATATATGTATAGGTGGGCATTCTGGAGGGCAAGCCTACAAGGAGTCTTTAGCTGAGCCACAGTTTTGAAGCCTACCGAGTTGTTTTGTGTGCCTCTGAGTTGGGGCTAGGCCTGGAAGGCTGTTGTCAGGCTTTTGATCGTGAAGTACACCTTTGTTATGTGCATATGTTATGTATAAGACGTTAAGTTATAAGTTATGTACTGAATGTGGGTAAATTAACGTTTTTGCATGTAAGTATTTGTTCATATAGATGCATAGCTCATTGGACTATTGGTGTTTTTATTTAGTACTTCCACTAGCCCTTATTATTTTTGATTGTATAGGAAGGCCTTTGGTAATTTCAGATTACTGGCCGGTTATGACACTAAACTTATAGGGGCGGGTTTAGGTTGTGACACTTGGAGTATTCGCCGGAGGGAGTGGCGGAAGAGGATTGGACGCCGGCGGCGTTGGCGAGGTCGACGCAGAAATTCTAGAGGCGGTAGCTGAGCTTCCAGATCTGAAGCTTGACGAAGTTAGAGAAGGGAGAGAGGGAGGTCAGCTGAGTGAGGCTGAGTCGTAGGTCGGAGGAGAGAGTCTCCGGCAACTGAGGTGGCCTCTGACATGGCTATGAAGAGAAGCTGTGTTTAGAGGGGAGGAGAGAGACAGAAAAAGTGGGGAGAGAGTGGGTGAAGAAGGTGTGAAGATTTAGTTGAGGGTATAATAGCCTGATAAAATATTTAAATAATAAATTTTATTCTTTATGCAAGACTTTATAATTATGAAGGGGTTTAGAAAGTATAATTTTTTTCTTAGTCCTTTTAACAATGAAAGGAAGGTAAAGGGGGTTTATAGCCAAATTTTCCTTTTATAAAAACAATTAGGACATGAGTTACAAATATCCGATTAATTTGATTTTTTGCAAAGATAATATTCTCAACGAACCCTACAATAAGAACGGTTCAAATTATCAAAAAAAATCTGGTATCAATTACCATTACGACTGCTCACCCAGGTCCATATTTGAACGCTTAAAACCAAATAATTTCCCCACTTGTGAGAAAACAAAAGAAACTCATGTTTATGAATGAATATGGAAGTAGAGTATATGAACTTGAAATAAGATATAAGATTCATTTTTGTTCTTTGTATTTTTATGTGCAACTTTGGTATTACAAAAAATGTAATTCTATTTACCTACATCCCTCAGTACATATTATTTAATTATTAAATTTATATGATAATAATCTCTTAAAGTAAAATGGTTGTTAAGAACCATATAGGTTTGTATATACTCATTTCAATAATTCATATATGAAAATACAAATATTTCTATACATATCACCATCACTTAGGACAAATCTCTTTTCTATTATTTTTCGAACTCAAAATATTATTGTTTTGGAACAGTTAGACATTGAAATCAATTGATTTTGAAAGATTTACATACTATGGATTAGGGGTGTTCGCAGTTCGGTTGCGGTCGGAAAACCTTCAATCCTTCATCCGTCCACTGGATTAGTAGATTGAAAAAAATCAATCTGCATCTATCCACCAAATTGACGGATGTGGATTGAGCGGATTGACGGATTGACGAATGGATGCGAATCAGTTTGGCAGTTTAAATTTTTACAAATTTGGAACATAATACAATAACTTATCAACTTCTCTTTTTTTTTATATATATATTTTTTAATAACAATCCAACTCAACATAACCAAAAGATTATCAAGTACATTGTAAAATATCAATAATAAATTCATATAAAAAAACTATGCATTATCAAAGCTATTTCATTATTATTTTTTATTCAAAAACTATTTAATTTGATTTATTAAAAAAAATTACAAAATTAAGCATTATATTTTTCACACAAAAATACCAAATATCAACACTTGCCGTTTGATTAAAGGATTTCCAAATTGAAAACAAATTAAAAATACAACAGAATATTAAAACTTTTTTTAATTGAAAATCGAAACAGAATATCTAAACAAATTGAAAATACAAAATTTTACAAATTACTAGGGATGCTTGAGATTTGGCGATTCGGTTGCGGCCAAAGGAATCTCAAATCTGCTATCCGTCTAGAACTAGGCGGACTGAAAAAAATCATTCCGCAACCGTCCGCTCGTTATTACGCATTCGTCCAAAATATGGCGGATCGGTTTGGTCAATTTAGGCGGATCGAAATATCCGCTGCTCAGCCCTATTATGTATGACATTGATTTGGAACAAAACAACAATGAAAATGTTAGTTTACTTTGTTTTTTTATCTTGTTCGTATTGATTTGGAACAAAAACCGCTGTTCATCTTTACAACAATGGCTTATTCGTTTGGTGCACACCTAGAGCTAAATATTTATAAAATATTCAATTATTTATATTTGAACATAATCATTTTGTTCAAATTATTAAAGTTGAACTTTTCAACTTTGATGGTGTGTACATCATTTTATGTTAGGTTGTATATTGTGCTGTGTGGGCTAGGCTATAAGAGTAATATTATGGCGTGTTAGTGAAAAATCAAAATTTCAAAATATTATTAATGTGAACTAAGTAATGATATATACGGAGAGGATTGATAATGTGTAAATAGAATCACCCTTACTAAAAATATATAATCAATCAGCTTAAGTTCTCTTTCGTATCAGTTCTAATCAAATTACTGCATCCAAACGTGCTGTAACAGTGAAGTATGAAGGAATATTATTCAGTGGTTTTAATTTTTTAAATTCAATTATTTGAAAATTAAATTTTTTATTTTTTATATTTTTTTATTTTTAGTGAATATTTTTAAAATTTTAAGTATTTTTTTTTACATTTTTAGATATACCTTACTTAGATATATTTAAAAATTAAAATATTTGTAAAAAAAATATTTTAAAAAATCAATAAATATACAAGAATATGAAAAATGTATTGTGTATTTTTGATTTTCAGAGAAATTTCTAAAGATTTTTTTTTTCACAAATATTATACTTTTTAAATATATTTATGTTATGTGTATTTAAAATTAAAAAAAAAATTTGTTTAGAATATTAAAAAAAAATTAGTAAAAATAAAAAAGACGAAAAATAAAAAAAAATTAATTTTCTAAAAAGTAAATCTTGAAAATTCAAATCAAACAAACTGATTACCTTTTAGAAATACAATCCCACTACATAACTTGAAAAATTAGAAGTTCAAGTGGCCTAAAATCCGAAAATGACATTGTCTTGGACTTTTTTTTTTTTTTTTTTTTTTTTTTTTTTTTTTTTTTTTTTTTCTACCCATAACTTGTAGAAGAAGAAGAAAGAAGAAATCCCAAAACGAAGGTGTTTTGGCCCTTTTTTTTTGTCCCTTTCCATAACTCGCAGAATAAGAGGAAAGAAGAAGAGGAGAAGAGAGAAAAGAGATAGAACTAAAACCTACTACTCCAGATTTTAGTCTTATGTTATTAACAGTCTCATGTTCAAGTTCAAACCTCAAAGCTTTCTTGGCTCTACCCATGAAATCCATGGTTTCTTCTCACCTTCTCTTGCTACATCCATGGTGGATTCTATAACTCAACCTCTAAGCCCTCATCAGTCTTTCTCAAATCCCACCACCCATGTACTAGAAACATCATCAATTTCTCAATTTTCACACTCTTTAGACCCAAAACACTCGTACATTTCTCAAGTACTTAGCTGTAAAAGTCCTACCCAAATCAGACAAGTTCATGCCCAAGTAGCTGTCAATGGGATGCTACTCTATAACCTTCTTGTGACAATCAAGCTTCTTTACATATATGCTTATCATAAAGCTTTGGCTGATGCTTATGCGTTGTTTGGTGTGATGAGAGATAGAGACGCAAGTTTCTTGTAGTGTAATGGTTGGTGGGTTTGCCAAGATTGAGAGATTCAAACCCAAAAATCAAAACCAATAAACCAAAAATCAAAGAGATTCAAATCATCAACCTACACATCATCATCATTACACATAGAGACTTCATAGAGAGAGAGAGATACAGAGAACGAGAGAGAGAGAGATACAGATCTGTGTAGGGCGCCGGTGATGGTCTGCTCCCCCTCCCTCTTCTTTCTTCCTTCCTGTTCCCCCTTCCTTCTCTCTCCCTCTTCCTCCCTCCCTCTGTTTCAGATATGAAAGGAAAAAAAAAATCCAAAACAATGTCGCTTTGGATTCGGGTCACCCGAGCCAATAGGATTTCGAGCTCCGAAACATTTTTCTTCGAAATAATGCAGAATGCATACGCATATATTGGCTTTAGCTATATACTGACGGTTGCATTTTGAGAAAGAGAAGTAAAACAAATTATTTTATGTTCTCTTTTTTATTGGGTTAGGAAAATGAAAAAAAGTAAATACACAGATATTAGTAACAAATCCTTCTTTTATTTTTTGTTTAATTGCCCATAAAATAAAAAGATATGCTAAGCGAATCCACGCTCCTCTCTCATATTTAGTTCTCTTAATTCCACATCATCATTGTGAGTGAAATTTAGGAGACAAAATTGAAAGGAGGAATTATTTTTCTAAAATAAATAAAAATTCATTGATAACCATCTAAAGGAGAAAACCACCCTCCATACAAAACTTTTCAACATGAAACAAGAAACCACTGCTGCAGCATTGCTCATACGGAAAACCAATCATTTTAGTTTTAGGGTTGGTTTGGAAAGTAGGTTGACTTTTTGAGTTTTTGATTTTTTTGATTATTTTAATCTGTGTTAAAAAGTTTGGTTTGGGAAGAATTTTTGGCTTTTTTTACTTTTTTTTGTGAGAGAAGAGTGTAATGATTATGGGTTGCATGTGATGTTTTGTTTATATTGTGGCTAAAACAACCTATTTTGTCTTTTGTGGCTATTTTAATCGCAAACCATCTTTTCAAACGGACCCTAGAAAACAAAAAATTAAAAAAAAAAAAAAATCATCAAACCAGAATGACGTCACTTGTGAGCTCTGTTGCGTGTGCCTAATTCATGAGTGCCGTTTGTGGCAACTTTTTGCGACCAGACCCCACAGAGATTCACAATCCAAATTTTAACACATCGAGCAATAACATTTTTTTTTTAGAATAATGTTTGGTAGCTCGAGAGATTGTCCCCCGAATCCCCCTAATGCCCAAAACGATGTCGTTTTGGGCATTAGCCTTTTTTTTTTTCCCTCCATTTTCGAGTCTTCTTCCTTCCATTTTCCTTCGAGTCTGCAGAGGGAGAGAAAGAGAAGAGAGGGGAAGAGGAGGAGAGAGGGAGAAAGCTTGCCGATCATCGCCTGTGCCTCCGCCGTCGCCGATCGTCAGCTCGCCGCCGCCGATCGTCGCAGCAGCAGCAGCTCGTCGCCTCCGCCGATCGTCAGCTCGTCGCCTCTGCCCCCCGCCCCCGCCTCCGTCTCCAGCCCTATTTGTTGGGCCCCCTCCAGTCCCTCCCCCTACTCCTTCCTCCTTCCTCCTCCTCTCCCTCCCCCTCCTCCTCCTTCTTCTTCTCCCTTCTTCTGATCTGCAAAAAAAAAAAAAAAAAAAAAAAATTCAAACGTCGAAACGACGTCGTTTTTAGATTAGGGGGATTCAGGAGCAGCTGTTTTCGAGTTACGTAACATGACTGTTTTTTTCTATTCAAAATATAAGCCATCAACACTATGAAAGAAAAATTACAAAATATCAAAAATCTTAGTGACATTTGACTGAATGGGAGCAGAAATCTTTCGCCTTTCATAACGCTAATACAATGTGCATAAAATCTACAATTGCTTGCCCAAACTAAAATTATCAAAGAAACTTGAATACTTGCCTCGATGAATTTCATCTTGAAATGTCATATCTTGGTTACAATTAGTAGAGTGCCGGTGTGGTTCGGACGGTTTGAGAGTAAAATTACAAACTGAATGGCGGATTAATGGATTAGAGGATTGACAAACTGCGGTTTGGACGGTTTTTGACAGATTGACAGATTGAAGAATATTTTAACTAATTATCATACATTTGCATAATATATAACACTAATTTGTATAATATTTTTTAGATATACAACACAAAATAATTTTACATAATTTGTTTCATATATATAACCACTAATTTGTAATAAATTTCATATCTTAAATTTCTCTCACACTTCTCTTTACATTGATATTTTATTAAAAATTAAAAAATATAAATATATTAACTATAACGGAGCGAAGCGGTTTGGTTGACGAATTATAAATTTTAAAATTTAAATTGTGATTAGCGGTTAGAACGGTGCAAATTAATATGAATTGGTGCAATTTTAACGGATTAAGCGATATTTTATACCGCCCTAAATACAATATCAATACAATATCAAGGAGATAGAAGCATTTTCGCATGACCACTGCAGTCGCTTCACATAACAAGAGCTTGCTCGTCTGCTCTGCTGATGCAACAACCTGCCCCAAATTTTAAATCATGAAAGCCATCCCCGAATGATGCTGCCAAACCAACATGTTCAATTACAACTCACAACAATAGGGGCATCTTTTCATCCATTCCAGATATAATTCCATTTATAATATAAAATAAAACATCTCCATTACGTCCTGTTTCAATATGATTTGAAATTCTTTTCGCTCTTAAAATTTACCAAATAATGGCTCTGTTTGACGGAGCTTTTAAAATATAATTTCACATTCACTTTTGAGTGTGGTGTTTATTTAACGTTTTTAAAATTTGATTTCACACTCATTTTTATATCTTTTTTTATAATATCTTTTTGTTAAAAAACACTCAATTCTTCTAATTCCACACTCAATTCTTAAAAATATCTTTTGTTATTTTTAATTCTGGGTTGGTGTGCGAGGGTGATTTCCGCACTATGAAGAAGGGTTGAACTTCGTGGATGAACAGCAGACTTTAGGAATTGAAGATCTGCATAGAGTAACAAACGGTGAGGCTGCCCGACCGGGGTTTGGTCGGAAACCCCTCCGATGGTAAAGTCAGGGACTCAGGGAGAGGAAGAAGAAATAAGAGAGAATACAAAGAGTGTATATGTGTCAAGTGTGTGGATTTCGGATCCCCTCAGAGTGAATAGTGTTCACCTTTTATAGGAGAAGGTTGTTTGTCGTTCAAGTCCTTCTCTCTCCGCCATCTGTCCAATGTGTTTTACTCGTGGTCGTCTCCTATTGGAGGAGGACGACCACTCCGCCTGACACTCGAGTGCAGGTCTGTTTTGTTTGTCTCATTAGCGGACATCTCTCATTGGAGGAGGACAGCCACTCCTCCTGCCATTCGGACGCAAGTCTGTCATATACGCACCTTGTCCCTCTGCGCCTCCATGTCTCCACGTTCTGTTCATACAGAGGGGGAGGAGCAGGGTTGTTTGTCTTTTGTGAGCCCAAGAAAGAGTTTTAGTGAATTGGCCTTCTCTAAGTTGGTCTGCTCTAGAACGGTTGTCCAACCAGGAGGTCCAATATGTTACTCAACCCACTTCGGAGTGGTTCTGTCCATCCGGAAGGTCCACCATGTTGCCCGGCCCACTTTTGAGTGATGCTCGTACATTGGGCCGAACTCCTATGATTGCCTTGCTTCGGAGCAAGTGTTGGCCATAAGGCTGAGGTCCGACCTAGCTCCACCTTGGAGTGAGTATTGCATTGGGCCTAGCACCAAGACTTGATTAATTTTCACCCACTTCATTTGTCCCCTGGCTTGCGCTTACGCTTGGCGAAGCGGAAGCCAATTCTTTCACCAACTTCGAAGTTTGGGTGATCACAACTTAATTTGAGCTCCATGAGCTGGATTAAAAATTATTGTTCGGTCTAACGTATGCGTCTGCCCAATGTTTTGTAGCTCGGTTGTGCCCCCAAACCAAATGTGCCTTCACTAGCCTTGTAATTGTCTAGCTTGGTGCTCCTTCAGTCGACTGAGTGTCGCTGCTTGACTTAAAAAAAATATATATATATATCCACAAAATTTTTTATTTTTATTTTTAATTTTTATTAAATATATATATATACACGAAATTTTTTTATTATTTTTTTTAAAAAAAATACATGTATAAATATATATATATATATATATATTTTGGGATATATATATACATATATTCCTAAAGTTGGACAACGGAACTGCACACTAAAATCTGCTTCACAAGCCAACTTCTAATTTGCTTCGATAATGTAGATGGGCAATGTTTTGTGGGCCCTACCTTGATGCCATGCATGGGTATAGGATGCCAATGTGATTTGCTGGGGAGTTAACATTGTGTTATTCTTGGTGAAATTGGCGTGGGGCCTACAAACTTGGTGCTCCACTAAATCAAACTTTTAAGCTTGCCATGGAAAAGTTTGGTGGACCATGTGCTGCCCTTCATGCTTTAATTACAGTATGCATGTTTTTGCTTGGTTGGTTTGCACGTTGGTTAACCGAGCAGGACATTGGAGGCCGAACAATTCAACATTATTTAATAAGCTTATTCTGTCCTTACTTGAGAAACATTAGCTCTGTTTGTTCGGTCCCACTTGTAAGAAATTGTTGGCTCTGCTTGTTCGGTTGGTCTGTTGCTAAGTCAAGCCAATTCTGACACCTGATGGGGCCGAGCAACTCCCGTCTAATTTACGTACACACTTGCCAACTCGATTTCTTCAATTGTATACCCACAGACAGGGCAGTTCTTCACATGTTCTTTTCCCTTGCACCGCTCATTCGGATCTCCCGTGTATTCCATGTATTTCTCGCGCGACAGGAACAGATGATACTCCAAGTGACACCGTATACCTGTCTCCACATAACATGCCCCACAGACGAATGGCTTTCCAGACGCACAGGGCTCTGCCGCTTGATAAACTGAAGGGCAATCGGGTGATGGGCAAAGCCTGAAATTACCTCCACTTGATGCTACAAATGAGCCTCGAGAGGCCCTGAAAGGTTCATCTAACTTCTCACTTGACAATAGAGATCGCAAGTCGGTAAGCAAAATTATAGCTCCACAACCCCCGTGCATACAGTGCATAGGAAAGCTATCTCGGCTTTTGACGGCGGACTCGCACTGTTCTATTAAGCACAACCGGCAGAACTGATGTAAACAGCCTTCGATCCGGTAACCATCCTCCACTTCACACAAGCAAATCGGACACCCAGCTTCATTGTCAACCCTCTGAGCTGAAGGACCGTTCATCTGTGCAATCTTGTAGATTATGTCTTCAACTTTTTACTTTAATTCTATGCTACCAAAAATAGAAATGACGTGGCGGCATGAATCGAGAGTGAATTCTGCACCGGGAAACTTCTCTTGGAAACCCGAACTGGCACTGTCCTACCGTGATCGCGTTTACGAGCCTTCACTTCATCAACCTTCTACAAAATCTTATAGCAACATCTACCTCACTCTTCTGCAAATATATTTGAATCCTCAAAAGACAACAAAAAACTTCAAAAATCGAATCACTAATCTGGTTTCAGCTCCAAATTCTGGTCTTCCAAGGATTGGTGCAGTGGTTTTAGCCAAAACCAAAGCAAGTCGTTTATCTCGGAAAATTGCAGAAATAGAGGGTGCAGAAGATGTCCGAATCAGTCCCAGCAGTACTGACAGTGGGAGGAGTGATGGTGATGTAGATGATCTCAATGAGGAAGCAGGTTCTACGATTATGTTGGATGAGGTACTTGATCTGTTGAGCCGACGATGGGACAGAATCAATGGAGCTCAGGCACTCAAACTATTACCAAGGGATACTAAGTTGCAGAACTTGCTTCCATTCCTTGGACCCCCAGTGAAGCATTTAGCGACAGTATGTGCTCCCTTTGCAACAAGAAGATAGGGACTAGTGTTTTTGCAGTCTACCCCAATGGTACGACTCTTGTGCACTTCGTTTGCTTTAAAGATTCACAGAGCATGAAGGCTGTTGCTAAAGGCGCACCGCGGCGTAGGCGATGATGATAATTGCCATTCACCATACGGATGAACCAAATCTACTCTCTCCTATTTGGCATTGCAACCCTTTTATGCATGACTTGGAGTTGCCAAAAGGGGTTTCAGGAGGAGGTGGTCGTAGTCTTCTGATGGGCCCAGTTAGCGGTCTCAATCATTCTTATACCCTATATTTGGATGAAAATGTTTAGGAAGGAACACAAACCAATCACAGAATAGAAAACCACTCTCTCACATGTGGTGAGTCCCACAACCATGAAAAAGGTTGTTTCCAATTTGGGATTAATTTCTCTGGTAAGCAGAAGATCTGTATTTGGATTCAATTTCACACTTGTTGTTGGGAGTCAACAAGTGAATTGATGGACTTGGGACGAGCAGGTGACTGGTTGTCCTCCATTTCTGTTTGGTTTATTTTTGTTCGGTCGTCTTCGTTGTCGTTCGGTTGGTCGGCACATCTGTGACTTGGTTTGCTTAACTTCTTCATACTAGAAAACTAAATTTCCTGAACTTATTTGCTCACTGATTTGGCAGAGTTGCTTAGTGAGGCTTCGGACACTCACTTTTCCCTTCCTTGCATAGTTTGCCTGGAAAGTTTGGAGCTGGGCTGACTTCGTATTTGGTTGTCACTATTTTAAGTTTCCTTTAGCTTGGTCTAAAGTGCTTCAATTAACCCGTAGCATTGCAGCTCGGTCGTCCGTGATCTTGGCCTTGCCACTAGACCTCGAGCTCGGCCTTGACTAGTGTCCTTACTCCGACTGTCGAGCCATAACGCATCCACATTTGACTGGTTTGGGAGCTGTCAACATGACGTAAAGACAAGTCCATTTCAGAGTTTTTTAATGAAAACAAGCAACCCACTTTGTTTAATACTTTCTCACTCTAGAAATTTGGATTTCTTGACCCATTCTTCCCATTTCCTTGCTGCCTCACTTTTTGCCTCCAGGAATAACAGATCCCATTTTCGGAAAAAGAGTCTGACTTTGGTTTTGCTCTTACATCTTTCTTTTTCTTGGAACTGTAAAGCAATTTTGAAATTTAATAATCTGATAACTTGACCCCCAGCTCTTTTTCTATAAATTCCAAACTCCTCCTTAGAAAATTGAGAGCTTGCATCAATGACCCTTGTTTTTGCTGTTCTTCTCGTTGTTTGCAGCCATAACTTGGAGAAGTTCCTCTTTTCTCTGAACCTCCCTTGTATCAACAAACAATTGGACTCTTTTCGCTTGCTCATGAAGAAGCTCAATCTGCTCTTTAGTGTCTGCAGTTAGATCAAGCAAGCTCAGAGGTAACATATCAAGTGCTCTCCCCATCTCCTTCACTATTATATGAAACTGATTTGAAATAATTTCTGTCTGCACGAGGTTCCACATTTGACTCTTTGTTTATTATTATTATTATTATTATTATTTATTTTAAAAAAAAATACATGCATAAATATATATATATATATATATATATTTTTTTTTTTATTTTTTTTTTATTATTTATTATTATTATTATTATTATTATTATTTTTTTTTATTTTTTTTTTATTATTTTTTTTTTTGCAACTCATAATTTTTCTCTTGGTTGCCACAGTGGGACTGCTTCATCGGAGAGGCTCGCCATCAAGTTCCCCTTGATTTTGGCACTGTAAGTCGTAGAACCTATGTATTTCCTTTCCACCTTCACCATTACTTTTTTGGTTAAGTGTAACGCTGAGAGTCGTTTAGCACACGGTTGCTTGGTCGGCCATTGTACCTCCAACCTTGCAAGTCATCCTTAGTGTAGTTGTTTGGTGGAACGTCGCACCTCCAATGGGTAAGTTTCGGAACCTAGTGGACACTCCGGCAGGAATGGATGAGTTTCGCCGAAGATATAACATTCCCAATGATGTCACATTGACATTGGCGGCGGTTGACGCAGATCGGTCATGTACAAGCACCACAATGCCCTTCTCAATTGCCTCCATCGTAGAGGGGGGTGTTAGGTTTCCGTTGAACCCTTTGTTGCGTCGATTCTTTTCTTATTTTGAACTTACACCAATGCAAATATCAATGAACACGTTTAGAGTGGTAAACGGTGTCTCGGTCATGAACGACCTCTTAGACTTGGACTTGGGTATTTGGGATATCCTTCATTGCTACTCCTTATGTCGTAATAAAGGCGGTAAAACCTATTATGTCAAAGTTCGGTCGTTGGACCTCCAACTCGTTACTGAACTTCCTGATAATGACAAGCATTGCTCTGATTTCCTTCAAGTCGGAGGTAATTGGGAGTTTGCGGCCGAGGAGGTGGGCCGATCGAAGCGGGTTCCACGAGAGAACGGCCACCCAGGTCATTCTTTATTGTAGCTTCCTTTTATCTATTCGCTTATCACCTGTGATTTTTTTTTAAAGTGTTATTGTTCGTACTTGCAGGTTCAAAGAAGCTAAAAAGGAGGCCAGAGAAAGAGCATCCGAGGGATATCAAAGTTGCACTAAGGTACGAAGATCGTTCGGCTTCACATTTGCTTAACTATGTGCGAACTTACAGACATGTCATCCAACGGAAACCCAAAGTAAACAACTTCGCGAGGGACTCACTTGAGATTGAAACCGAAGAACAAGTTGGCCATACTACCGGAGCTTCCTCTTCCGCTGTTGTTTGTTCATCAAGTGGATCACTCAGTAGAGGCTATTCTCCGTCGCCAGACTTAGCAAGCGAAATGGCTCGTCGCCAAAAGCTCAATCTTGATGCCTTAGTCTTTGGATCTGATGACGAGGACCTTCTAGCTGTTTCGACGGTCGACACACGAGTTTCTTCTCCACCGATTGAGAGGTCTAAGGGTGGACAAAAGCATGTTGTTATTCCTCTTCCTCCCGTTGCTACTCTTGCTCTTCCTGCTGATAGGGCCTCAAAGAGGAAGAGATCCAAAGGTAAAGAAGTTGCTGGGGGTTCTAATGAGCAGGGCTCAGTTGAAGAATGGGTGCCTCCCTTGGAGCATAACGGCCGAGCAATCACTACATCGGACAGCACAATCTATTCAAGCGACTTGGCCTTTGACTTATCAAAGACATTGTTGTTACCTTTGGATATGGCAGAGCAAAACATTTCAAGCGACGTGTTGATCAAGGGTTCGGTGCAGATGTTAACCGCAGTAAGTCTTCTTTTATGTCTTTGTCATTTACTTAAATTTGGTTGTTGAGAATATGACATTTTGGTTTGGTGCAGTGCATTCAGAGGATGCACATCATGGATGAAAGGCGGCATCGTGAGGAGCAAGAGAAGGTTAAGACGATCAACATGTTGGCTGATGCTGATATGTCCTTGAAGGCGGCCGGAGAGGATATAAAGGAGATGGAAGATGCAAAGAAGAAGGCCGAAGCACTGATGTTCATGGCCGAGTGGAGGGCCGTAGATGCTGATGCTGCTTTGAAGTCTTTAAAGGCTAATTATCAAAGGATGGTGGACGAGGCCGAACAGAGGGGCTATGACGAAGCCGAAAAGACCTATTCAGAGGAGATTTTGAAGCTGAGGGACAAGATCTTTACTAAGGGTTGGACTGGGGCTCTGCGTGCTGCTAAAGTGGAAGAGGCTTCTCCTCTTTATGATATTGACGATATCCCAGTCCCTTCGAAGACCGCTGCAAGGGTTAGGATGAGAAGGCCTCGCCAAGGTGGAGCTACGGATGTTGATCCTTCTGGCCTTTCTCCTTTCCTGCCGAGCTCTTCCTTGGTTAGACAGACTGTCAATCCTACAGAAGAGGAGCATCGCGAGGATGGACACTACGAGGAGGAGCAACGCGAGGAGTAAGTTGTTAGGTTGCCTCGAGTTTTGCTTTTACTTCTGCTTTTTAGTAGTTCTTTTGTAATGAAACTTGGAAGTTAATGAAGTATCTTTGACTTTTGTTTTAGTGCTCGGTTGGATAGGCTATGATACAAACCGAGCTCTCTTTTGTAATGAAGTGACTTCTAAATTTGCCAACTGTTGAACTTGCAACTTGTACTTTTTATTTGCCTTGGAGTTCGGTCGACTGGACCTCTTCTTTTGTAAGGCCGAACTCTTTTTGTAATCGAAGTTTCACTTCAATGCACTTGATCTTACATTTTCGCAAGTGTTGAACTACTTATCTTCAATTTTTGCTTGTATGTAATGTTTGCCCCCGGCCGAGCAGAGGCTCTGTGGCCTAGCAGGCCATTTGTTCGGTCTGATCAGGCTTCGTGCCTTAGAAAAAATTGAGTGAGTTTGTTGATGCCCCCAGCCGAGCATGAGCTCTGTGGCTCAGAAGGTTGTCTGTTCGGTCAGACCATGCTTTATGCCTTCGTAGAGAAAAAATTGTGAAAGTTTTTTATCATGTTGGTCGGCCGCCACCTGACTTGGTCAAGTTTCGGCGTGATTTAACCCTTCGTAGAGTGTAATTCTGCCCGTCTTCGAGCGCGAATTGTGAATTTGGACCGTGCTTTAAGTAACGATACTTGGCACAAATTCCACCAAGCTATACCACTTGGCACCCCGCTCCAACCAAAGGGTTGAGCATCCGGGATTGGCTTGAGTTAAGACCCGTAGCCAATTTGCTCCACCGAGAATAAATGTACAACACAAGTAAATAAGGACAAACTACAAAACAAATTTTCATTCATTGATACTTGTAACTTTTGATTACATCAAGGCATGTTCTGAGAAATACATTACTGTAAGTACTTCATCCTAAGAATCATATCACTGGAAGTACTTCTTTTGGTTGGCGACGTTCCATGGTCTAGGGATTGCCTTCCCTAATAAGTCAGCTAGATAGTATGCGCCATTGCCAAGTGCTGAAGTAACCTTGTAGGGCCCCTCCCAGTTAGCACCGAGTTTCCCTTCCCCAGGGACTTTCTTGTGATCCATTACCTTCCTGAGTACCAAGTCACCTGGTAGGAATTGCCTTGGACGCACATTCTTATTGAAGCTCTTAGTGAGTTGCTGCTGGTAGGCCGCCAACCGAATAAGGGCAGCTTCCCTACGTTCTTCGGCCATGTCCAGAGCTTGGGCGATGGCTTCATCATTGTCTGCTGGCTCAAAGATCTCAGAACGAATGGTAGGAAGGCCAACCTCTAGAGGGATGACTGCTTCTATCCCATAGGTAAGAGAGTAAGGTGTCTCCCCGGTTGACCGACGAGGAGTAGTTCGGTAAGCCCAGAGGACATTCGGTATCTCCTCTACCCATTTGCCCTTGGCTTTTTCAAGACGCTTTTTTATCCCATCAATGATCGTCTTATTGGACGCTTCAGCTTGGCCATTGCCCTGTGGGTAAGCCGGAGTGGAGTTTCGGAACTCTATCTTCAAGTCAGCGCAAAATCTTCTGAAGATCTTGCCATCAAATTGTGTACCATTGTCAGAGAGAAGGACTCTGGGAATGCCAAATCTGAGTCACAACATTGCGCCAAACAAACCTCTTAGTGTCTGCTTCTTTGATCTTGCATAAGGCCTTCACCTCCACCCATTTGGTGAAGTAGTCAGTTGCAGCGATGAAAAACCTTTTATTCCCAGTTCCCCTAGCTAATGGTCCAACAATGTCTAAGCCCCACTGAGCGAATGGCCAAGGACTGGTGAGGGGGGTTAGAGCTTTGGCTGGCTGGTGAATGAAAGGAGCAAACTTTTGGCACTTGTCGCATTTGCGGACATACTGTTGGGCCTCCTTTTGCATGCGTGGCCACCGATACCCGTGTGTTAGGGCTCGGTGTGCCAAGGACCGACCACCAGTGTGGCTCCCACAGATTCCATCATGGATCTCATAGAGCACATCTTCCACCAGACTTGGATGAACACAGAGTAGATAAGGGCCCATGTAGGACTTCTTGTAAAGCTTACCAGATGGGGAGACCCAAAATTGAGCAGCTCTATGCCTTGTCTTGTGCGCTTCTTTTTTGTCCTCAGGAAGGGTGCCATTCTTCAAGAAGGCCAGGAGTGGGTCCATCCAACTTGGGCCCAAATCTGTGCAGAGGACCATTTCGACTAGTCGAATACTTGGTTGGGGTACATATTCCACCCATATTTTGCGGGCGTCTCTGGAGTCGACCGAGGAACCTAGGCAAGCTAAAGCATCAGCATGACTATTCGCCTCTCGGCCAATCTTCTCAACTCTGATGGCTTGGAACTTTCTGATCAAATTTTTGGCCTGTTCTGCATAAGTGGCCATCCGTTCATCGCGAGCCTCGTAAACTCCAGAGAGTTGGTTGACCACTAATTGGGAGTCACTAAAGACGAGTAGCTCCTCCGCGTTGAAGTGTTCGGCACTTCGCAAGCCGGCTAGTAGAGCTTCATACTCTGCTTCATTATTAGAAGCTTTCCAGCCCAACCGAATGGCTTGCTCCCACATGAATCCTTCAGGAGAAATAAGGACAACTCCTGCCCCAGAGCCTTTTTGGTTAGAAGAGCCATCCACAAACAGCTTCCATACGTCTCCAACAAAAAGTTTCCATGCTTCGGCTAGGGATTGCCCTTTATACTGGGCAGTCATAGTGACCAAAGCAGAGCCCCCTTCGGAGGGGATAGCCGGTCCCGGGGTGAATTCTGCAACAAAGTCTGCCAGAACTTGAGCTTTGATTGCTGTTCGAGGTTGGAACTTGATATCAAACTCTCCAAGCTCCACCGCCCACTTTGCTGTTCGGCCTGAGAAATCTGCCCGACTGAACACCGACTTGAGGGGGAATTCAGTGAGGACGTTGATGGTATGTCCTTGAAAGTAGTGAACAAGCTTCCTAGAGGCAATTAATAGTGCATATGCCAATTTCTCCAATGGCAAGTATCTAGTTTCGGCATCTAGGAGTGTCTTGCTAACATAATACACTGGTTTTTGCTCCTTCCCATCCTCTCTGACTAGCACTGCGCTAACGGCATGATCAGAAATAGCCAAGTAAAGGAAAAGCTCTTCGTTGGCGACAGGTGTTGATAGAAGAGGAGGAGAGGACAAATACTTCTTCAAATCTTCTAGCGCTTCGGAGCACTGACTTCCCCACTCAAAACTGGTTTTCTTCCTTAGAAGTTGGAAGAAGGGCTTCATCCGATCAGAGGACCGGCTGATGAAACGGTTAAGTGCTGCAGCCATACCAGCAAGTTTCTGGAGTTCTTTAGCCTTTGTAGGTGCTTCAAGGTCTTGGAGGGCTTTGATTTGGTCGGAGTTGGCTTCAATACCCCGCCTAGTTACCATATACCCCAAGAACTTCCCTGATCCTACACCAAAGGCACATTTTGAGGCATTCAATTGAAGCTTGTGAGTCTTCAGAATTCCAAACACTTGCTCAAGGTCCCTTAGATGGTGCGCGGCCAACTTGCTTTTGACGACCATGTCATCAATGTATGCTTCCATGGTTTTACCAAGCTGGTCCTTGAACATTTTGGTGACCATTCGCTGGTAGGTCGCACCAGCGTTTTTCAAGCCGAAGGGCATCACTTTGTAGCAGTAAATGCCTCTAGGGCTGATAAAAGCCGTTTTCTCTTGGTCAGGACGGAACATAGGGATCTGGTGGTAGCCACTATAGGCGTCTAGAAAGCTCATGCGCTCATGTCCAGCCGTTGCGTCAACAAGTTGATCTATTCGTGGAAGGGGGAAGCTATCCTTGGGGCAAGCTTTGTTAAGGCTAGTGAAATCAACGCAGACTCTCCATTTGCCATTCTTCTTTTTCACCACGACGGTGTTGGACAGCCACTTTGGGTACTGCACTTCTCGAATGACTCCAGCAGCCAAAAGTTTGTCCACCTCTTCGATCACTGCATCGGTGTGTTGCGTGGATGATCGTCTACTCTTCTGAATAACCGGCCGCGCTCCTAGTTGGACGTTGAGTCGATGACAGGCATAGTTGGGGTCCAACCCAGGAGTGTCATAGGCCGACCAGGCGAACACTTCGATGTTTTTACGGAGTAGAGCCAGTAATTGCTCTTTCTCTTCAACAGTGAGGGAAGTGCCGAGCAGGAAGAACTTATCTGGGTTTCTTTCTTCTACCAAGACCGTCTCTAGGTCCTCTACCATCTTCTCGGTCGGCACTCCGCCGACGTCTTCCAAAACTGGCTGGTCAGGTACTTCTACCATCTGTACTTGGTCGCAGACTTGTTTGGTTTTCATGGCGGCAATGAAGCAGTGTTTGGCTGCCACTTGGTCTCCACGAATCTCCTCTACTCCATACTTGGTTGGAAAGCGAACGAGTTGGTGATAGGTGGAAGGAACTGCCTCCATCTGGTGAATCCAAGGTCGGCCAAGGATGGCATTGTAGGGAGATGGGGTGTTTACCACCAAGAAGTCAACAGAGACCACCTTGGACTTAGCTATGACAGGCAGAGTTATTCGGCCGAGCGGCCATTCTGTTTGCGAGTTAAAGCCAACTAAAGGGGAGGTGGCAGGAGTCAGGTGTTGCTCACTGAGGCCGAGCTTCTTGAAAAGTTCATAATACATGATGTCTGCGGCACTTCCTTGGTCAATCAAGACTCGCTTCACATCGAACTTGTTGGCCACACCAACTGTAACGATGAGGGCATCGGTGTGGGGGTACTGGATTCTCTCTAGGTCCTTTTCAGTGAACACGACGTTAAACCGAGAAGGTCTGGCTTCTGTCTTGGACTTTTAAGGAGGAGGTCCTACCGACATTACCTGTTGAATGTGGGTGGCACGTTGGATTTCTCCTCGAATTATGTTTTCTCTTTCAGGGTCAGTCATTCCATGGATAACGTTGATGACCAACCTCGGGGCATGGTTTTCTTCAGGAGGGGCTTGGTCTAGTCCCTGCTTTTCCCTCGTCTTATCAACGTCTATCCATTGTTGGAGGTGTCCTGCCGTAACTAAGTCCTCCAAGTGTTGTTTGAGAGCTCTGCAATTTTGCGTCTTGTGTCCCTTCTCTCGATGATAGGTGCAACATAGTGTTTGATTGCGCCGAGCAGGGTCTCCAGGCATCTTAGCTGGCCAAACAAAGAAGGCTTCCCCTTTAAGTTTCTCGACGAGCCTGTATATTGGCTCTTTGAAGACGGTGGTGATGCCTTCATAAGACTTGGCCCTTTCCTCCTTATTTTCTACTGTGGAGCGGTTCCTTTGGCCATAGTTCTTGCGCTGCTCATCCCTCCTTGGCTGCTCAGTCTTAGGCGGTCGAGGCGGTCTGACTTCTTCTTCAGCAACCGCAACATGTACTGAAGCAGCGTCATCTTCCACGCAAGCTTGTTGCTCTATTCGAGCCCTCAAATCCTTCATGGTGGAGGCAGGTCGTTTTGTCAACGACTGTCTTAGCTTGTGCGAAGGAGGTAGGCCTTGTTTGAAGTATAGCACGACCAATTGTTCACTGCAAACATTTTCCTCCAGGTCACCATACTCCTCCCAATACCGTCGCGCGTACTGGCGTAGAGTCTCTTTCCTGTCCTTTCGGATATTGAACAAGGTATCTAACTGCTTTGGGACTCTGCTATTGGAGACGAATCAGGCTAAGAACGCCTCCGAGAGCTGCGTCCAGTCATAAATCGAGCCATTGGGGAGTTTGTCAAACCATCGGAGGCCAAGTTCTCCAAGGCTAGAGGGGAAGACTTTGCACATGAGTGCGTCGTTACGGTTCCAGAGGGACATCATCTGGCGGTAATGGCTGATGTGGGTCAGAGGGTCCGTCTTCCCATCATAGAGAATGAATTTCGGCGGGCTATACTTCCGTGGAGGTTCGATAGCTTCTACCTCTGGGGAGAAGGGGGTGGACACCAACCGGTCTAGAGCACGACGCTCTTGTTGGTGTATGGACCGATCTAACTGATCCTTTTCCCTATCGAGCCGGCATTCCTGCTCCCTATCTCGTCGACGTTCTCCTTCTCTGCATAGCCGTCGCGCCTCTTCTCTGTTATCATTCAGCCAACTTCTCAAATCGTGTGGTCGCTTGTCGCGACGACAATGAAAGGTTTCAGATAGGCGGCTAACGGTCCTTTGCCTTTTATGAGAATTCTCTCGTGGGTTATTTTTTTGTAGGTTATTCGTCCTACTGCTGGCCGCTTCACTAAGCACCGGAATCGGCCGGCTATGCTCTCTACCAGTAGGACCACGACTGTAGTGCTCTTTGCGAGGCAGAGGGAGAGAAGGGGTACGTCTCCTTTGCGATGGTCCACCAACGGATTTTCTTGGCTCCGCTGGGGTCGCCATGAACTTCATCAATTGGGTGCGAAGCTCAGTGATCTCCAAACCCATTGAGTCGATGATGCGGTCACGGTGGTCTTTCTCAACAAAAAGGCGTTGAGACGTCTCAGCGGCAATGACACGGCGTCGCTCCGCCGCATTGGGTGTCTGACCATCGTGGTCCATAAGGTCATCGTGCGCTGGAGGGAATGCCAGACCCTTATCTTTGGTTCTTTCCGTCATTGGAGTCCTCTCTGCTAGCCCAGAGTGGGGTGTATCTTCGAATCCCATCGCCGGAGTTCGTCACGAAGCAAACAGTGGTATTCCCACAGACGGCGCCAATTGTGCGAGGGTGATTTCCGCACTATGAAGAAGGGTTGAACTTCGTGGATGAACAGCAGGCTTTAGGAATTGAAGATCTGCACAGAGTAACAAACGGTGAGGCTGCCCGACCGGGGTTTGGTCGGAAACCCCTCCGATGGTAAAGTCAGGGACCCAGGGAGAGGAAGAAGAAAGAAGAGAGAATACAAAGAGTGTATATGTGTCAAGTGTGTGGATTTCGGATCCCCTCAGAGTGAATAGTGTTCACCTTTTATAGGAGAAGGTTGTTTGTCGTTCAAGTCCTTCTCTCTCCGCCATCTGTCCAATGTGTCTTACTCGTGGTCGTCTCCTATTGGAGGAGGACGACCACTCCGCCTGACACTCGGGTGCAGGTCTGTTTTGTTTGTCTCATTAGCGGACATCTCTCATTGGAGGAGGACAGCCACTCCTCCTGCCATTCGGACGCAAGTCTGTCATATACGCACCTTGTCCCTCTGCGCCTCCATGTCTCCACGTTCTGTTCATACAGAGAGGGAGGAGCAGGGTTGTTTGTCTCTTGTGAGCCCAAGAAAGATTTTTAGTGAATTGGCCTTCTCTAAGTTGGTCTGCTCTAGAACGGTTGTCCAACCAGGAGGTCCAATATGTTACTCAACCCACTTCGGAGTGGTTCTGTCCATCCGGAAGGTCCACCATGTTGCCCGGCCCACTTTTGAGTGATGCTCGTACATTGGGCCGAACTCCTATGATTGCCTTGCTTCGGAGCAAGTGTTGGCCATAAGGCTGAGGTCCGACCTAGCTCCACCTTGGAGTGAGTATTGCATTGGGCCTAGCACCAAGACTTGATTAATTTTCACCCACTTCAGTTGGGAATTCCGATTTTCTCCAAACCAAGCTTAAAAAAAAAATATATATATATATATATACACATATATAGTGTCAGCTTTCTCAGGAATCAGCCTCGCCATTTTGTATCTGGGCGGCCATTAGGTGCCTATGGTCTTCTTTATACCTGGGCTAGTGATTACTACTTGACCAGGTGCTCTCTATGCAGTCTAAACACGTACATTACGAATCGTTTGGGAATAAGTTTTTTTAAATAATTTTTTAATTTTTGAATTAAAATATGACATAAAAAAATTAATAGATTTAGGATAATTTTTTAATTTTTTATAAAAAGATGTATGAAAAATAAAATAAATTTTTTTTGACTTTTTATTATAAATTATTAATTTTTAATAATTTTTTAATTTTTAAATTAAAAAATAGTATTGTCAAACGATATCTTAGTTTCTTCATTGTAAAGCAGTCACCCAACCATCTAATCCAATCAAGCATAATAGTGATGAACAGATAAACCTAACATGTTTCGTATTTAAAAGATAAGGCCACGTGTTAATGGCTTTTGACACTATCTATATAATAAAGCAAAGAGTCTTGCTGCATACCTTCGGTGGGGGTCGCACCACCAATGAGGTGACGAGCGAGTCCCTCACTGACCGAAACTCAAAAAAAAAAACAAAAAATAAGACAGTTTCTTTTTTATCCAATCACAATGTGCCACCTCATTGGGGTCTGAAGCATTTTTCATAAAGCAAAACCTGAGGCTTCAATCTGTGCAAGGTAAGATTTTTGTCTCTCCCCTTCTCTCTCTCTGTTTCTCTTCGTTTTCTTCTCTTAATTTTTTTACTTTCACTGGCTTGCTAACCAAACAGCTTCTATGAACTGGTTTGTTTCTCTCTATCTGGTTGTTTGCCTATGCCATTTTCTTGGTGGTTATAACAAATTTTAGGGTTTTGTTCATGGGTCATTTAGGTTGGCCTCCAATTTTTTGATTACTTGAAATCCATAAGTGAACAGCTTCTGTGAACTGTTTGTATCTCTCACATGAAATGAAATGTTCTGTTTTGGTATCGCTATTTTATATATATATATATACATATAATCTGTGTGTATTTATCTATATACCTTAATCTACATTGTGTGCGACTCATTTTCTATCTGATTTTCCTGTAATTAATTTGAGTTGTCAGAGGTAATTGTTCTGTACTTTCAATTTTCTTTTCCCTTGTTCTTTCCTATCTCCTATGGTAGTTTACATGAACAGTTTTGTTTTTGAAATTTTGATTTATAATCTTGCTTAACATGGTTTTGGAAACTTAAATTAAGTCATACTATTGACCCTTTATAATGTGGATTTCTGATTTTGTGTTGTGGATCTCTAATTTTACCACCCAGTAATTTGAATTCATGTAGTTGGGTTATTGGAACTGCTTATACAATTATATTTAATAATAATGTAATAATTTTCCTTGATTTACTAGCTTTGAGGATGTGTAAGTATTAATTCTTTGCCTCATTACCATTTCTTTGCTTTCATGGACTCTAGAGAGTATATTTTTGAAATCTTGAGTATTGAGTTAGGGTTTTTCTTGGCTGGTTCTGTTTTTGATTAAATAGAATGATCATTGTAATTTTTTTTTCAGTTAAATTTTTTTCGTTTCTTCCTTAACCTCTTAGTATGATGATGTTGAGAGCAAGAGCCTAATTATAAAGGCATTATACTAAAAAACAGTTTTTGAGTTTGTTCTATATCACATGATTCAAACTGTTATATTGTTATAGAAACAGGGATTGTGAGAGAAACAGGGATTTAAAATAAATAAATAAATAAAACTCTAGATGATTGATAGATTGAGGTAAATAGTATAATTATCACTTGGTTGGTTCTGTTTTTGATTAAATATTGTTCAGGTAATTTCAGTGTTTTTTTATGTTGTGTGTCACTCGATTTCTGCCTCTTCCCTTGTCTCTCTGTGTGTGTTTTTGGCAGCAATTCAAACCCATCGTTCTTCAATTCAACAGAGGTAAGTTCTTCAGTTCTTTGTGTTGACAATCCAGTTCTTTGTGTTGATTGTTTATGGGCCGTTTACATTGTGTTATTTTAGATTGTTATTATTAGAATTCCATTCTCCCAAACCCACAATTTTTTGAATCAATCTAATACATTTTTTTTTGACTCAATCTAATACATTTTTTAAACAAAATCTAAACCCACAATTTGTTTATTAAACCCATCCAAGCACCAAGAACTACATTAGTTTTTGAACTGGTTTGAGGAAGATGGTTGTGGTGACCAATTTTGTTGTACACTGGTTAGAGTTGGTTCTTTTTTTTTGCACCATTCAGTGTTTTTCTCATCAGCATTGGTTAGAGTTGGTTCCCTCCTCTATTAATTAGTGTCGTTTGGTTTTTTTTCCCCAAATAGATAATCAGGTTGTCATGTGCTTGAGTTTATTACAGAAACTAAATTATTAGATGTTTTTGTTGTTTTATTTTATTTAAATTTTGTCCATCACAAACTTCACAAATTTTGATTATGTTACGTATTTGATTTTCTTTCTATTTTCTGTGTTTTTTTGGGTATAACGCGATAACAGGGTTTGAGACCAAGAGAGTGAGACACACACACGCAATGGAGAATTTTGAGTGGGTTCGATCGAAGGGACGATTATGTAGAAGTCACGTGTGGGTGTACAAGCCATCGGTACAGTGATGCTGTTGGGGCGCTTAGGGTTTTTATCAGTGGTGATCTCGAAATCAGTTGTGAATGTACCCCTGGTTGTCAGGAAGGTCTCTTCCCTACCCACTTCGAAAAATGGGTTCGAACAACATGCATATGATATTGTGAGATTATATAGATATTCTGTGATACACTGGTTTTCAAGTTGAGTGTCACTCTGTGTTGTCTTGTGTTCTTTTACGATGGAATGTGATTCTTTGCTGCTTCTTATTCATGGGTTTGAATCGCATTTTGAAATTTACTTCCTTTTTTTCTTATATCCATTTCAAGTGTATGTTGATTTGTCTGTGTGAGCCACTTTTCTTTGATGTCATATAGCATGGTTGTTTTTCTACATTGATTTTGACTATGAAATATTCTTTCTTGCTGTAGTACATCATTTCTGTTGTACTTTGTATGACAATAGGGACAAGAGAGTGATCATGGAAGGGCTTCATTGCTTCTTTGTATGACTAATATCTTTCTGCTGTGGTGCTTTACAATGGGTCCTCAAGCCAAAATTGCACCTAATTGAAATAGCCAATTTTCTTTTTCTTCTACAAGCATAAGAAGAATTAATGTGTAGAATTGGGCTGAGGAATGAAGTTTTACTGCCACTACAAGATTGCAATTACAAGTTTGTATGCTAGGTAGAAGGCTGAACCACTCTGAAAGCTGGGTCTGACTTAGAACGTATTCTCCTTTTAGGAGGAGCAGTTGTAACAGATTAGTAGGCAAAATAGTTTCCTTCCTCTCAGTTATCTTTTCAGTTGTAACAACTGCAAGCATGCCTTCAAGTCTTCAATGCCTATTCATCCAACATTTTCTTTTATTGCACTTTTCATTAGGTTGATTGAAGAGAATTGGTTGCCCAGAACATATGATTTTAGTTCCATGATTATATCTATAAATCCTATATCATATCTCTCATGCCCTTCATTAAAATGAAACAATGGGTGTAATCCACTGACGTGCATGCATAACGTTGGAGTTGGTGGAGATGACACCGTTTTCAATAGAACAAAAATTGGTGCAAATGATTGATTAGCGCCTGGAGCACGCGGGGCCAAAGCTTCGGTTCCGACGTAGGTGTGGTGGGGTTCTCTGTAGATATATTGTAAGTGATAAGGGGCAATATTCCTCGGCGGATATGTTGGAGTAGCCTATCTGCATATCCAATTTTTGAATCAAAAAAAAAAAAAAATTGTTTTTAATATTTTCATTTGTAAATGTTCTGTAATAATAAATAAGTATATAATACTTGATCTTAAAATGTAATTTATCCAATTTAATCTTAACATTATGTTTCTTAAATGGATTTAATTTAGTAATTTTATTTTGATTTATATTTTAATCTCATTGTTAATTGAAGGTACGGGCATACTAGTATATACATATGGAAAGAGAGAGAGTACTTTTTAATGATGTTTTGGAAAATTAATAAAAAGTTGGCTTTTGATTTTTTTTTGTGATTTTTTTTTTTTATAAAAAAATTAAAAAGTAATATGATCTAAAAAAATTAAAATACTAAAAAGTTGATTTTTTATCAGCTCCCCAAAAGGGTATGTATCCTAACTAGTCCTAGACTTAAAGAAAGAATCATGTATTGCTATTGCTATTGCTTTTGTTGAGTTTGGATCTTCTATTGCCATTCTCTCCAACCCTTCCTTAGGGGCGGGTCAGATTGGCCCACATCACCCCCACAAATAATTTGCGTTCAAATTAACTCAAAAAAAAATTCTCCTCACACTCTTTGGCCTATTTTGAAAAGTGGGTTATAATCCACTTCTCAGATTATAATTTATTTCCTTTCTCCCAAAATAACCCTGTGTCTCCCACCACTGACACTCACTCACTCTCTCTCTCTCTAATAAAAAACTAAAAAAAATATTTTAATCTTTTCAATTTATTTTCATAATATATATATAATTTTTAATATAAAATTTTAATTTTGTAAAATTAATATCAATGAATATATATCTTAAAAATGAAACTAATATTAAATATATTTAAAAAATTAAAATAAATAAAAAGCAATTATTATGTTTAGTTGTGTTTTGAAATTATTATTTTTTAAATATAAATTTAATTTGATGAAATAAAATAATCTTCATTTTAAAAAATAAAATTAGAAGGATTAAAATGCTTTTAAATTTTTTATTAAGAGAGAGAGAGAGAGTGAGTGTGAGGAATATGGGGTATGTTTGGTTTGAGTTTGGGAGATAAGTTTTAGAGATAAAAAGTACGAAAAGTTGTTTGGTTTGGTTTTTTTTAAAAGATGTTTTGAAAAATTATTTTGAGAGAGAGTTTTGAAAAAAGTGATTGATTTGATGTGTATAAGAGAGAGATTTGTTTGGAAAACTTGTAAACCAAACAAGTTTTGGAAAAAAATTTTGAAAAAATTTGTTTAGTTTGATTACTTTTGAAAACTTATTTGTAGAGAATTTTTCCCAAAAATTTTTAGGAAACACAAACCAAATCCTTCAATTTCTTACTTGATTTCTTACTTGCTAAGTTATTGGGTCTATTTTTAGGCATCATTTCGATGATCCGAATCGTTCACATTTTAAAATTTATTGAACATATTATACTTGTAAAAAATTAAATTAATCAAATATCAGAAAACATGTGTTCGGATCATCGAACTAAAAATTATTTTAAAAAAAAATTTAATAAATAGTTTTCCGAACACATGCTTTCTGATATCTGATCAATTTAATTTTTTACAAGTATGATATACTCGATAAATTTTAAAATGTAAACGATTCGAATCATCAAAATTAAGCCTAAAAGTGGACCTTTAATGCTTAGCAAGCAGGAGTCAAGGAGAAATTTGAAAAAGGGAACCTGGTTCGAGTGTGAGTGGTGCGAGACAGAAAGTGTCACAGAGAGTGTCAGTAGATTTTTTTTTTTTTTTTTGAGTTAATCTGAGCCGCAAATTGTTTGTAGGGTGATGTGGCTCAATCTGGCCTGTCCCCAGAGAAAGTGTTGGAATGAATGGCAAGAGAGGATCTAAATTCTATTGCTATTGCTATTGATTTGATGTCATTATTAAAGATCAAATTCTCAAGCACTGTTCCCTGGTTATGTTTGCATTCACTTTGCTTATTTTTAGTTTTAAAAAAAATATTTTTTAGAAAATTTTATTTTTTTGTTTTTTGTATTTTTTTGTTTTTACTAAATTTTTTAATATTTTAAGTAATTTTTTTTTAATTTTTAGACATACCTAACATAAATACACATAAAAAGTATAATTTTTGTAAAAAAAAAAAATCTTTTAAAAATTTACTAAATATCAAAAATATAAAAAAATTACGAGAATTTATATTTTTTGTATTTTTATGTATTTATTAATTTTTTAAAATATTTTTACATAATTTTTAAATACATCTAAATAAGGTGTATTTAAAAAAGTAAAAAAAAATTAAAATTTTAAAAATATTCACTAAAAATAAAAAAATTAAAAAATTAAATTTTTAAAAAATTTAATTCAAAAAATTCAAACCAAAAACACAGATTACTATGTAGAAAAAGAGGGTATATAGTAAACAAAAATAGCCAATAAAACCACGGAAAATGTTTGAGAGACACAATTTTTGTGGCCACAATGGCTCAAAACTGTCAAAACGACGTCGTTTTGGGTGCAAAACATGCCAAAACGACGTCGTTTTGATAGTTTTGAACTATTGTGGCCCTCTAGCATTGTTGTAAAACCACCTTTTGGTCTTGGTTTGGGGCATGAATCCATGCTCAACTGTGTTGAGTCCATAAAAATGGGCATTTTTAGGGGTTGTTTGGGGTGACTTAAATACGTGTACTTTTTATCTTTTTAGACTAAAAAGTTGAGGTTGAAAATATGAATGTTGGGTTAACTTTTTGACTTTTTATGGGAAAATGTATATTAAAAAATTGTATAAATTAATGTGTAGGAGAAAATTAGTATTGGGAGTTATGCAGTTGTAATTGTCGATTTTTGGTTAATAGTGATAATTTTTTAACTTTTTGAGTAACTTTTCGACTTTTTAACTTTTTTGAAATTTCTCAAACTTGACCTTAATTGTTTTGGAGTATGAGGAACACTTGCACATTATCACTCATCTTACTACTCACCACCTTCTAAGTTCATACCACACTCAATTTGAATGAATTAATTTTTTTATTTATTTTATTTTTGTCAATTCACATCATTAATTTTTAAATAATACCAAAATATCTTTATTTTTTTCAATTTTCAAACCTTAACCCTAATCCATCCGTCACCTGCTGCCGCTGCCATCCCCTTCCCCAACCTTGTTGCTTCTCTCGCACCCCTTCTCTGCCCTTCCCCACCCTCTGCAACCATCACTGTCCCCTCCCCACCCTGACACATCTTGCCTTGCCTCCCTACCTCATCACTGTCCAATGAGTCTCAGCATTCAATATGTGTGCACTACCCTATTAAAAGTGTCCTTGCTTCTCAAGAATATCTAATTTATACTTTATGTATATTAACAAAGAAAGAAAGATTAGATGTAAATCTCATGCTTGACAATATGAATTGTACGGGAAAAAAATAATTCTTCTCGTATGATCCTGTTGATCAAGTTTGTGCTCTTCCAAACAATGTTGCTTAGCCACCTAAAAACACAAACGTGAGCTAACCGGCGGGTTGTGTCGGAAACCCCTCCGATGCCTAAGTCAGCAACTAGACAATAGACAATAAGCTCTGTGTATTCTAGAGTAAGAATTGGGATACCTCTACATAGGTCTGATCATGAGCTTTTATAGACTTTACTTGGCATAATCCTGGAAGGATTCCAACTCTCCCTATGAGAGTCCTCCTAGGAATCACACACCCTACTCACTACCAACCAAGTGAGATGGTTTACACAATCCCAGTAGGACTCTAACTCTCCTTAGCATAGTCCTCCTAGGAGTCACACTCCTACTCACTACCAACCAAGTGAGATGGTTTACACAATCCCAGTAGGACTCTAACTCTCCTTAGCAGAGTCCTACTAGGAGTCTCATCACTGTAAGCCAAGTGAGATGGCTGAACCTTTTACCTCGGTTATACATTCCTGCCCTTCGGACCGTGTGATCGAAAGTCGATCTAACGGATGCCACCCTGCCGAGCTATACACAACTCGACCCTCGCCATTGATGATATCTCCTTTTAATAAGCTGCTGCAACCACACCGAGCTAAGTTACCTCGGTCACACGCTTAAGTAATGATGTAGATGGCGCCTGACCGAGTTATACGAAGACCGGCCGAGCTATACCAAGCCCAACATCTTTTCTCACCAATACCTCGGCTAACCACCAGGCCCACTTATTTCGGCTGACTTCTTTACCTCGGCTAACATTGCGGTCAGCCAAGTTACTTCGGCTCTGTGATACTTTAAGCACTACTACCAGTCTTGACTTTGAGATGACGCCCTGCAGAGCTATCGTTTAGCTCGGTCCTCTTTCTACCGATACCTCGGTCCACAGTTCGGTCCAGACCCAAAATATGAGATGTCTTCTTGGTCTAAGACCAAGCTACACCAGTCCTTATCTCGGCCCATTACGCGGTCCAATTCCCAAAGAAGACTTTTCCTAGCTTGGCTCAATTTGTTTACAAATTACCCTCTCAATTGCCCCTTAATTCCATCTGCGTAGCATGATTGGGATTATTTTTCCTCCAGCCGAGCTAAAAAGTTGTTCGGTTTTACGGCTTGTTCGGTCCCAATAAGCCTTGTCAGTTGCTCAACATGCCCTTCCACTAATCTGGTACGACGTTATTCCCAGGATACATGGCGTGCCCCCAATATCCTTGTTCTCCTTGTTACCATCGTCATGCCAAAAATTTGAATAGCCCTAATTTTTTGCCTTTAACGTATGTATCCTTCGAGTTTGTATACGTCGAGTCGTTTTTTCTGTGTCTTGCCGAACAGACTAACTCGGTTTATACGAACCTTGCCAACCTGTTTTGGCCGAGGTAACCATTATCCCGGCCAAAGAGTTTTAGAAATTTTGTTGGACATACCTGCCAACTTCCTGCAGCCTAGACCCTTATCTCAGCTTAGGAGAAGTAAGTGTTGGTTTTTCCAGTCAATCACTCTTTAGCCGATATCCTTACTTTGGCTAAAGAGTACTAAGTGTTGGTTTAATCCAGCCAACTACTCTTTAGCCGATATACTTACTTCGGCTAAAGAGTACCAAGAGTTGATTTAATCCAGCCAACCACTCTTTAGCCGATGTCCTTACTTTGGCTGAAGAGTACCAAGAGTTGGTTTAATCCAGCCAACCACTCTTTAGCCGATGTCTTTACTTCGGCTGAAGAGTACCAAGAGTTGGTTTAATCCAGCCAACCACTCTTTAGCCCGATGTCCTTACTTCGGCTAATGAGTACCAAGAGTTGGTTTAATCCAGCCAACCACTCTTTAGCCCGATGTCCTTACTTCGGCTAAAGAGTACCAAGAGTTGGTTTAATCCAGCCACCCTCTAAGTTGGTTATTCCGGCTAACCTAGAGTAAAGTGTTTGGTTATTCCGACCAAACGTCCTGCAGCCTGGATCCTTATCCTGGGCTTAGGAAGGGTGTTGGTTTTTCCAGCCAACCTCTAAGTTGGTTATTCCAGCCAACCTAGAGTAAAGTGTTTGGTTATTCCGACCAAACGTCCTGCAGCCTGGATCCTTATCCTGGGCTTAGGAGGGGTGTTGGTTTATTCCAGCCAACCTCTAGATTGGTTTTTCCAGCCAACCTAGAGTAAAGTGTTTGGTTATTCCGACCAAACGTCCTGCAGCCTGGATTCTTATCCTGGGCTTAGGAAAATTAAATGTTGGTTATTCCGGCCAACATAGAGCTAAGCGTTTGGTTATTCCTGCCAAACTTCTTGATTGCCCCCCAAGTCAGGCAAAGACTTGTTGCGCTTGGTTAGTCATTCTTTTCAACCGTGCTAACTTTTGCCGAAGGTGTTCTGTCTGATATCACTGTTTGTATCGAACTCTACCTTGGTGTGCATCCCATCTTCCTCTACCAAGATGTGTTGGTGCACTTGATCCATCAGGGCTTCCATAGAAAGAGGTGGCGTCATTGTTATTGAATCTCTCAATTTATGACCCACTAACAGACCTTTCTTGTACTGTGCAATAGCTAGGTTTGTAGGACAATCTGTTACTTGGTTGAAGGTCTCCCAATACCAATTGTCGTAAGACTTCAATGTTTCCTTCTTGCCCATGCTGATGGAGAGAAGCTGGTCAATCTCCACTGGCGTCTTGGTGTTTGTTCTGAATCTGGTTACAAATGCCTCCGTTAGTTGCGCCCATGAGGCTATACTACCTTCTGGTAACCTTTCAAACCATGATAAACCCATGTCGCCAAGGCTGGACGGAAACATGATACACATTAAGGGCTCGTTTCGTCGATACACGGCCATAACCTGGCGAAAGTGGCTTAAGTGTATGTAGGGGTCTGACTCCCCCTCATAAGCTATGAATTTAGGCTAATGGAAGCCTAAGGGTAATGGTGCGTCCTCAATTGTCAGGATGAACGGTGAGCTCTGCAACCTTGCTAATGCTTTGTCTGCTGGTTCATAGGTGAGGCGTGGTTTTGGAATTCCAACCTCGACACTCCTATGTGTTCTAGGAGCCAATCGTTGTAGTGCGGAGACTCTGCGGGGGTCACGAGCCTGAGTGTCTTCTCTCCTTCGAGCCCTTTCAGTCTTCTTTCTCTCAGGTCTGGAGTAGCGTGTCCTGGAAGTCTTTGATTGTGTATCACCCGACCTGAGGCTTCTACTTTTAGTTTGTGATAGTGTGACTTGTCTGTCATGATCTTCTGAGTGGCAAGAGTGTGTGTTGCCTCTGCTCCCCTCTTTTGTTGCCACTCCTTTGCTTTTTATCTCGCTCTTCATAAACTCTATGTCAGCCGCTATTCTTCTTATTACTTCGTCTTGCTCCCTTATGCGATCTTCGAGAACCTGATGATCCATCTTCCGCCTCTGTCTATCAGGGCTCCGAGAGCGGTGTGGACTTGAGCCCTGTCTTCTTCTTGCTTCTCTCCGCGGATTCCTTCGCTGGAGATCTAATTCCGCCATGGGTGGGATAGAAGGTAAACCTTCGTGCCTCCCACCCCCTTCCAGAGTTTGCCCATCTATAGCAGATTGCGGCAAGTCTTCATTGTGCGCCATTGCTTTCAACTAGAGAAGAAAACTTGATCAAGAGGTTTTGCTCTTTGTGAATTTTCCACAGACGGCGCCAATTGTACGGGAAAAAAATAATTCTTCTCGTATGATCCTATTGATCAAGTTTGCGTTCCTCCAAACAATGTTGCTTAGCCACTTGAAAACACAAACGTGAGCTAACCGGCAGGTGTGTGCCGGAAACCCCTCCGATGCCTAAGTCAGCAAGCTTGACAAATAGACAAAAGCTCTGTGTATTCAAAAAGCAAAGTTATGTGTTACCTCTCCAAAGGTGATGTTTGTGAGCTTTTATAGGTTTCGTGTGGCACAATCCTAGTAGGACTTCTACTTCTCCATGCAGAGTCCTCCTAGAATTCATACTCCTGAAAGATAATGCTTATCCTTCAACACCCCCCTCACTGCTTAAACCAAGTGAGATGGTTTTATTATGGCCGAACTCCCATATGACCGAAGTAAACATGACTATGCATAGCCGTAGAATAAGCCGAACTAGCTCTTCCTTTTATTGCTCTTACGTCGGCTTCTCATGCACAACCCATGGTGGGGTTAGACCGATCTAACAAGTCATGACCGGTGTAACTCCTAGACCGGTCTAACTCAAAGGTATCGTTAGACCGATCTAACTTCGATCTTATGTCAGACTGGACTGGCTTTACAGCCTTAGGACCGGACTAACTTCAAAATATCCGCACGACCGGAGTAACTTACATGGCCATTTCACTTGGCCCTTTGTACTGCGGCTCATAACGGCCCATTACCCAGCTCGGCCCAATTTTCTCATAAATTACCCTCTCATGAATAAAATCTTGTGAAGAACTCAGATAAGTTGTACAAGTATTCACACAATACGTTTGGTAAAAGATCAGTACAAGCTTCCTCCACAATCTGAAAAATGAAGGACCAGATGTATAAACATCCGTCATAACTGCAAGAATCATCCGTAAGTTACAAGTAAGAAATGAATGGAATAGCCACAGTAACAGTGTTGCAGTATTATTCTAATTTGAGATAGTAAACCAAAAAGAAGAATGACAATGACAGCTCAATAGGGCCTCAAACCATCTAGGACTAAATGCCTTAAAAAAAAAGCTACGATAAAAATGCTCCAATATTTATAAAAACAAAAGTAGCTCCTGAGTTGGGATCCCTTCCTTACAATTCTTCTTGTAACGACTGAGATCAGATGTTGCAATATCCAATGATTGATTTCAATTTCTTTAGCAGCTGATCTCAACCGTTGAATATTGCAACAGTTGATCTCAACCGTTACAAGAAGGATCGCAAAGAGGAGTTGCAAGGAGGGGATCCGGACTCCCTTCAACTAAGCTCAGCAATCATTAAATGCACCTTATCATTAAGTGTATCTGATCAAAATTAAATGTGTAATTGGTCAATCTGTTATTCTTCACGTTAGCATACATGCCAAGACAAAAAAAGTCAACAAAAGTACTATCAATCATATCAAAATACATCGCCATATCCAACCCAATCAATACCCCTAGACTCAGTTTAAGTATACAAATTGTCAGAACATTTTTTTAGGATACACCAAATCCATATATAATATATTCAACATTGTTCTACTTCAGACATTGCAACTGCTAAGTTTACAAAGACAAAATTCAACTCATTTTTCTTACTATCTTGAGAGAGAGAGAGAGAGAGAGAGAGAGAGAGAGAGAGAGAGAGAGTGAGTGTGAGGCTAATCTAAGAAGTGAGTTCAGGCGGGTAGGGATCCTCTATCTTAAAATTTGTCTTTTTGTGTCTCATTTAGATTATGTGACTTTTTTAGAAAAATTTTAATGATATGATATTACAATTGTGAATGAGTTGGGATAGAGAATAGTGAAGTTTTCAGATAGAAGATCATCATCAGTTAGTTTCGAATTTCTTTATGTCTAGCATGAGATGTTAGATCATTAAGTCACAGTACGAATTCCTTTATGTCTAGCATGAGATGTTAGATCATTAAGTCACATTAATTAGGCAAGGAGTTTTATGTCCCTAAAATTTTTGTTCTCTTGTTTAAGTGTATTCTCAACTACATGATAAAGCATAAGGTTTTATTTTTATCCAAATCTCTTTTGTTCTTGTGTTCCAATATATTCTCAACCATTGAATTATTTTGCAAGATTCTCATGTCACTAGATTTTCATTTGATTTTTTTTTTAATCGACGAGAATAAGTTGTTAATTATTGGATTAGCTCTTATGGAAATTAGTCTCCCAACCATTACAAAGCACCAAGTGCTTGCCTCTTCAACTCTCCTTTAGAAACACTACAAAAAAAAGCATTTTTGGCAACACTTTTTAGCAACCAAACAAAAATTTAGTTGCCAAAGATACATAATTGGCGACAGAATATTTATGGTCACTAAAAAATAAACTTTTGGCGACGAATGTATAATTTTGGTCGCTATTGAGTTTGGCGCCAAGTGAATTTCTTGTGCGGGAGTGCCAAAAAACTTTTTGGCGACCAAATTAATTTATAGCGACGTAAATTTTAGTCGCCAATTATATTTGTTTGGCAACAAACATTATTTGGTCACCAAAAATCTAAATAATATTTATGGCAACCAAATTAATTTGGTTGCCAATAAATTATTTGTCTTTACCGTAATTTTTTATTGCCATAAATAGTTCGCTGAGTGAATAAACAAACAATTGACCATCACTTCTCCTTATCATTTTCTCACTCCATCTCAAACGGCACAGCACAGGTCAGGTATGCTCTTCTTCTCTTCTTCTTCTTCTTCTTCTTCTTCTTCTTCTTCTTCTTCTCCCTCTCCCTCTTATTCTCCCACACTGCCGAATGTGAAAGACACAACAATGCTCAGCGGCAGTAGCGCTTTGCGGCAGCAGATTGCAACCCTCTTTTTGGGTCACTACCCTGCTCTCTTCTTTGCCTCTGGTATTTTGAATGCAGTCCCTCTCTCTCTCCCTCTCCCTCTTGCTTTCCCTCGCCGCCAAATGCCAACAACACAGCAGCGCTGGGCAGCAGCAGATCGCAACCTTCTCTTTGGGTCGTTGCCCTCTTCTCTCCTCTGGGCCAAATGATATTCTGAATGTATTTTCTTTAAAACTAATTTTTAAAGTTACAAAGGTGAAATAAACTAATTTTTATTTTATTTTTTATTTTGGGTATATTCATGGTTATGTATGTGTATGTATGTACTCATAGATTTGTTAGTTTTTATGTTTATGTGGGATTGAGATTGTTTTTATTGTCATATTGGGATAGAATTCAAGCGGGTTTTGGATATTTTTGAAGATAGTTGTAAGGTTGTGTAGTAATTTTAATTTTATTCAATGGGGCCAATGACCTCTTTTAGTAAGTTTCAAAAGAAAATATTGTTGTCAAGATGTAGGCTGGGAAATATCATTTTGTATTTTATGAATTAGTAGACTTCATATTATACACAGGTGTGTTTCAAGTTTTCTCAGTTGCTTCAGATCATTTTGTTCTGTTTTTTGGGTGTAAATACTTCCTAGACCACTCCAAATTGAAAGAATCGTTACTTATTTTTTACCGAGTCTAAACTCACAATTTACCAGTCATTTTCCATCGGGTTATATGATATAGAGTACCTAGGCTTGTAAGAGAATGTCCCCATTGAGCAGATCCATTCATGAGAAGCTAGTAAATTACTGATTTAAAAAACTTGTGCTTATCATCTATCTATAGGGAATATGAAATAGAAGGAAGTGTTTTCATAAAGAGAGAGGAATCTCTGATACCGTGTGGTTGCGGCTCATGCTGAATTTTTTCTTCTTCGAGTAGACAGACAACGATTCTTCATTCTCTAGAAAAACAAAATAGTATAAAAACCATAGTTTTTTTTTATGTGTCCTGAACGAAATCAATCTCAACTTTTTTCTCTACTCTGCTTTGTTATGCTTTTCAATTCAAGAGATTAGTGGTGATAGATATGGATCATAGATGGATACTAGATAGAATGATATATACACAGTGGGCTTGAGGATGTCTTTAGATAGATCCTCATTAAAGCAAAAGAGCAGTTAATTATCTAATAATGATGATGATGTTGCACGAAGAGGATTGCCTCACTCATTTTTTGAGTTCTGTCTCTCAATGGTTGATTAATTCTTACTAGTACACAACTTCTTCTTCATTTTCAATTATGTGGATTGGATGGTATTTTGATTCTCAAGAGTAAATTATACTCACCCACTGTAAAAAAATTTAAAAAATACAATTAGTCTCATACTTTTAGGAATTATTTGAAATGCTTTAAATAAGTATATATATATATATATTTTACAAAAATATGTATAATGTAGTAGGAAAGTGAAGTGACCCAAATAAGAGGTGATACGACTCAAATAAAATAAAAAGATGTGATAAAGTAGCACATGCTAAACAACCCCTTAAAATAACAATTTGAATTCAAAATCTTTTTTTATTCAGTAATTTATAGGTTATATGATATAAATGCTGAAGGTTTTTGAACCAGTACATGCAATGCTGTCTCACCATTCCCATCTCGAGCTACTGCCAGCTGTGGGTGGTGTTTCAATATGTCCAATGCTATATCTACACAATTTAACAATATATATAATAGTCACACAACAAGAAGATGCAAAAGTTGTTTAGTCTTATTTCATTTACCTATTTTTATTTTATTTAGTTAATTGTTTATTTAAAAAAAAATCTGATTATTATTTTCTCTTTTCTTTTTTAGGAAATCTTCTTGTAGTTTGTTTTGTTTAGTGGAAAACCATCTTCTTTTCCTTGTGTTTGACCAAAATGCATTGAAGTGGAATAAGTGCATCCACCATTTTGCTAAACCAAAAGACGATGGGTCAGCAAGTTTTGTGTTATTTTAATATTTTTTTTCCTTTTCAAATAGAAAGGTTTCACAACTATACGATGAAAGAAAGTGTCGTATTTTTGTTGTGCCACTTGTGTTTGATTGAAAAGCAATTATGGACACGATTTACTGTTGGATACTTCTAGCATTCTTCTAAACCAAAATATGACCGAATAACTTAAAAAATAAAATGCCAAAAGAGAGAACAAAAAAAAAAGGGGGAGGGGCAATTTTGGCCTAAGAGAACAAGCAAAACGAAATGACATGCTGTATTTCACCTACCTAATTAGAATTTAGGTTTTGCTAAAGATTGTCCAACCATTTAGGTTATTTATATCTACTTCTTTCTGGCATGTACTAATTTTTAGGATTCACACCAGTAATGTAGTTTGCTTCTTGTTGTAATATTAATTGTATCAATTTCCCCTCAAATTTTTCACATTGTGTCAATGTAGTCCAATTGATAACCCCCTTCTAAAAATTGAATTGAAATCAATGCACAAAATAGTCCACTCACTCTCCTCAAAATGATTGAGGGGTTGGTGCCCAATTTGAAATGGTTCATTCCCTTTTGAATGGACCATTTTACCCTTGACTTTTGTTCAATTTCTTAACTGGTATTATCAATTGGATTAAATTAACACAATGTGAAAATATTTAAGGGTGTAAAATTGATACAATTAGAACTACTTTTTTTACTCGAGCTGCTTTTGTGATTTTGTGCTCTCGATTTTATCTTATTTATTTATTTTTGACTTTTCACGGTTATATATGTATATGTGTAGTCATAGATGTGTTAGTTCTAATGTTTTTGTGCAATAAAGATTCATATTGCTGTTATTGGCCTAGAATTCAAGTGGGTTTTGCATGTTTTTTAAGATAGTTGTACGATTTTGTAGTAATTTTATTTTTAATTTTATTTTTGGTAATTTTTGTCCGTAGATTCTATATATATGTTTTGCAGACGTTCGAAGCCATAAAAATGTGTTGTTTTTTTGTAATTACTAAAATTATATACATGTGGGTAAAATCTTCATTTATTTTTCTGTTGTGTTTTGTTCAATTGAGATTTCTAAAGGGTATAGAACTTTCAGTCTTCAAGACTTATTTTGATATGATCATGTAACCAGGTTAGTTTCATTCTCAGTCGGTGGTTTGGAAATGGAACACAACATTTACTTCATTGAATTAAGGTTGAGAACTGAGATTTTATCTATCAATAAGAGAAAGTGATAATTTTTTACTCGTTGACTTATATTCAAATTGGTGATTTGGATGCATGATATCTATATTATGTCACTATGAATTGACTATCAAACTTTGAGCACATGCATGACTTCTTGGGATACAATTATGTTTACGTGTACCCATTTCCCTCTTCAGATAACATTTATTTGACATCCCAATTTCTTATACGTCAAGAAGGCCTTATATACAATTTGGGAACTATCTTTTTTTTTATTTTTTACAATTAAGCACAATGGCCTATAGGCATAACAATTTGGCCATGTAGACATTACATAAAATTGTACCTCCATTTGATAACATTTTTCTGATTCTGCGACACTCAAAATTCATTCCTCTATTTGTTTCTTCACACTTTGATTATATTGGCATAGTCCTAGCCAACGTCTCAAACCCTATAATACCTATAGTTTTGTACCCCATGTTTATGAATAATTTTCCAAAAGTTATGTGCCACTTAGTGTTGCCTAACTTTTAAATCATTGGGTTCATTTCCATTATCTCTCATTGTTTCACATTATTCATCATTGAACATTAGGTCCCATATATATATATGATAATTCAAACATGGGTAGCACTATGAACAAAGCGTAGTCTCAATTATGTGATGTGTTTTGGGACATGTTGATTGAACCTCACTTCCCATATGTTCAGGGATGGTATCTCCTTTTTAGAACAAATGGCATCTTGTAAAATCGAAAACAAAAGAAATTTTTGAGAAAGGAAAAAAAGAGAAAAAAAAATGTAGTACAACACAAACTTACAGATTATAACACATGTAGCTAAGGTATAATGCATGTAGCTTTCCCCCTTCTTTTTTGATCAAGTTAAGTTCTGCCTTAAGGGTTGAGCTGTCGTTGTTCCTCTATTGTGTATAATCTGATTTGTCCCTTTGTTGGGTGTGGTTTCTGCTGGTGTGGCTGCTGCCGTAGCAGTTGCTTTGTGTAGCTACTGCTGCTTTATTCCCCTATGTTGTTCTGCTGTTTATTGTATGGCTATCTCATGCCCCTCCTTGAAGTACTCAGTGTGTGACATTATTTATAAGCTACAATAAATTAAACTCTGCATATAGGGTGTGGCTGCTGCGGTTGAGTGTGGCTACTGCTGGTTTGTATATTGGGTGTGGCTTGTTTGTTGTGTGGCCACAACCCATAAAACAGAGCCAGAAAAAAACAGCAGCAACAAGCTGCAGCCACCAAGATCAGCAACATTGCACCAACAGCAGCCTAGATACAGCCACACACTTGCAACAACATTGCAGCAACAGAAGCCAGCAAGCAGCAGCCACCAAGGACAGCCACACTGCTCCAGCAGCAACCTAGCTTCAACTAGCAAACCAGCAAACACCAGCTAGCAGCAGCAGCACATTGTGCTTTGTTCCTCTTTTTATTCTTTATTCTTTCTTCTTTCTTCTTTCATGTCTATGGATGTAATCTCATATGAAATGTATGTTTTTTTCATCAATAAAGATTTTTTTGCTGATGTTGCTTTAATTGATATTTATGATTCCATGCCATGCCATGCCATGCCATGCCATTGATTTAATTGATATTTATTTTTGCTTCAATCCAAGTTTCCAATCTATGCGCATGACACTAAACTGACGAAATTAAAAACATGCTTTTGGCGCTTAGGTTGGGAGTACTTGATTCAATTGTTGTCTAGAAGTAGAAATACAATCATTTATTTAGTGTTATTTGGCATTCATTTTCAGGCCCATAACTCTTCATTAATTTCATGTATAATGCGATTTTAATTTAAACTTTGATCTACAATTGCCAAGGTTATAGGTTATCGGTTAATGTAGAGAGATAAAAAAGCTGCACTCGTTCGTTGGGGGCAATTACTACATCAGGTAATCTTTGAGTATTTGTTAAGCCATTGTTAATTTATTTACAGAGTTTTGACACTTTTTTTATTAAATTTGTAGCTATTAGAGGATTCACTTATTGTATTCTTAGTTTCATTTTACTACTGTGAGCATTCATGATATGACAAACAATTATGATCCAAGGAACTATTTGATATATAAAAAAGATAAGACCAAATATGCTAATTAAAGGGTAGTTGCAGTAGTTAAAAAAAAATAAATCATGTAGCCAACTAGGACAAGCCTAGTTTGGTTTTAGTGCAACACAAGGTTTAGTTTAGTTTGATTTAAATATCCATCACAATTTAACTGTATTATGCAACATGCAATGCACCATCACATATATGTAACACCATTGACACACACAAGTGGGACAAGTACATAGTTTGGATTTAAATTTTATATCCTTATTATGTAGTTAAAATCACACGCTATCCTGTACTGTTACACAAAAACATCAATTTTCCTATTTCTATTAAACTTTGTGTTCTAGAGTAGCTACAAATTATATTTCTTTCTATCTCTTCTAAAATTTTATTTTAATGGAACTTACAAAAGTTCATAACACTTGTGAGATAATTAGAATTTATCCAAATTCTAAGATACAACATTATGAAACATAATGTCTCTAGACTGTGACTTTTAATGTCGGATGTGAATAAATGGTTAATGATACCTAATCATTCTAGTATATAAACTTCACTTGGTGTGTATCTATTCGAAGAATGCTAGTATTGCATCTGTGCATGCTTTTCTTTATTAACTAGTGCTTGTAATATGTAAATGAAAAAATACACCATACGAAAAATGCAACAGGTTGAAACTTGGTACAGACCACGCACAGGTCACCAAAAACTAAAATATCTATTAATGCAAGGACAGCAGTCCCTGTGCTTAGCATTACCAAGTTTAAGTTTCCTATATGCAGCTGCAACAACTAAATGTAATTATATGCAATAACCACACTAAAATCATAAAAATAGACATTCCTGCTAAAGAAGTACCACAGAAAGATCTGCCAAGTCACAGTCATATCTGTTCATAGAGTAGATGCCCTCAGAACTTTTGAAGGGGCCAACCATAGGAAGATCTGCCAAGTCACGGTCACAATGCTATCAAACTTTCATATTCATTCTAATTTTTATTTAACTTTTTGACCTTAATGTAAGTGAAAGCAACTTCAAGTTTAAGATTTAGGTCCTTATGATTTCAATTTAGTTATGATAGTAAAGGTAGCACTTTGGATGAAATCTCATTCCATTGGTAGCTCATACTCAGTTGATATTTGCTCTTGTTTTGGAATCTTGAAATTGGATTTGATCAGTAACCATTAGGACATAATTTGAGATAGATTTTGGTTGGACAATATGTGATTGATTTGCAAACTTGTAGAGATATAGCTTGTAATTAGTTCATATATGACAAGTTTTAACTGGTGAATCACGTGTTACTTTTTGATTTTAGTATATTGAAATCTTGTAATTCACCGTAGGAAAATTTCCTCTTAATTTGTTAATCTACATGTGAAACCAATGTTCTATAATGTGAAACCAATGTTTTCAAACCAATAACTTTATTATTAACATTTTAACGTTGTAATTTTTTTCATATGTTTGACAGATTGGCAATGGATGGAACATAGTTCGAGGAGTATCAAAGGTTTACATTTTGAATTTTTAGATATATTTTGTCATAGGTTTTTGTTATGAATTTGCAAGCTTAGAAGTTTTTTTGGAATTATATGTTTGAAGTTTGAGATTGTAAGGAATTTGTACTTATATTGGATGTTTTGGATTTGATATTTTACTTATATTTAATATGCTACTACTTTTGAATGCTTTGCACAAGTGTTAATTTGAATTTTATTTTGCTTATGTTTATAGGTTTATGAATTATGTACTGAACAGGGAAATTGTAAAAAAAAACAAATTATAAATAATGAATTTTTTGTGACAGGCTTTTCAGTTGTAAATTTACTTTTGGTGACACTTTATTTCTGTTATTGAAAGTCTGTGTGAATATTTTTTTTAGTGACCCAAAGCTTAATTGGTCGCCAAAAGTCTTAACATTCAACGACCAATTCATTTAGTCACTGAAAGATATTTTTAGCGACGCATTTATATGTCGCTAAGACCTAACATGCCATCTGCTAGCAACTAAATGTTAATTTTTGGAGACGAAATTTTAGTCTTTTGGCGACTAAAATATTTGGTCGCTGATTTATTTATAAGGCGACTAAAATTTATTTGGTCGCCGAACCATTTAGTGACAGGGTTTCAACGACCGATTTTGTTGATGTCGCGAATACTTTTAGCAACCAAAATTACATTTTTGGTGACTAAAAAAGAGGTCTCTAAAAGTGTTTTTTTTTTTAGTGAAAGTGTTGAACCCATGACATTCTCTTTCTTTAGACTAAGCTCGTAAGAGAGTCATAGTGGCCAAAATGACCTTTGGACTGACCAATGACCTCCTCCTTCATATGATCTACAACTGAAAATGCATTGGAATAGAATAATACAAATTTGAGGCAAACGATCCTTGATTGCACAATCATGTCCTCAGATTCTTATGCTTTGAGATTTTTAAATCGCTCTGTAATAAACCAGCTCACGTACTGGCTAAATTTGTAAACAACTTCTAATGATCAATGATGGTTTTCTATGTTCTACAAAAAAAAAAAAAAAAAAAAAACCTGCATCGTACAGTTGATAATACATACGCCCCCCCCCCCCCTCCCAAAAAAAAAAAAAAAAAACTTTAAAAAACAAAATGTCTCTCGTAGTAATTAATTATTCTTTATCTTGCCTCATAAAATGCATTAGCTCTAATCTTCCATGATTCTTTTTTGCCATAATATCATTTTAGGATATTCCCAACATAAAATTGAACCAATCATGCAAAATGGAGCTAGTACAAGTACTAATATATGAATCATCAATAAGATTAAAGCACTTATTTGTTTCACTTGTTATTTTAGAAAATATAATTAATGATATTCACATTTTATTTTCCGCCTCTCTTTTTTGAATTTTTATTCTTTCACACGAAGAATGTGAGACGCTAGGCTTTCGTTTGGTATATGAGATTTCGAGAAAAAAAAAAAAAAATTATTTTGAGTTATTAAATATAATTTTTGTTTTTTGTGTATTTTATTATTTTTAGTAACGTCCTTTCATATTCTAGTTACTTTTTTATTTTTTTAAATGTACCTAATCGAAATGTACTTAAAAAGTAAAATATTTATGAAAAAATTATTTTTAAAAAATCAACAAATACAAAAAAAAAAAAAAAAGTACTAAACTTTTGCTTTGTTTTGTTTTGTTTTTATTTGATGAATTTTTTTTAAAAAAATTTACAAATATTTTATTTTTTAAGTGTATATGAATTAAGTGGATATAAATGTTAAAAAAAAAAAGAAAAAATTTGATTAAAATATTTAAAATAATTTAATAAAAGCAAAAAATATATATATATATATATATATGGAAAACAAACAACTCAAACTATATTTGAAACTTCAAAACCAAATAAATCTCTCTCCACTTGAGAAAACAAAAGAAACTCATGTTTGAATGAATATAGAAGTATATGAAAATGAAATAGAGATATAAGATTCATTTTTGTTCTTTGTATTTTTATTATGAGCAACTTTTTTTTTTTTTGAACGTGTATTTTTATAAACAACTTTGGTATTACAAAAAATATATTACTAATCAGCTTAAGTTCTCTTCCTTATCATGTCTTATCAAATGATTACATCCAAACAGGACGAATATTATTACCTTTTCAAAATAATGCACAATATATATATATATATATATACAGCTTTAGCTATATACCGATGTTGAATTGAGAGAGAGAAGTAAAACAAGTTATTTTATGTTCCATTTTTATTGGGTTAAAAAAATGAGAAAAAAAGTAAATAAACAGATATTAGTAACAAATCCTCTTTATTTTTTACCCATAAAATAAATACCAATTCATTGATAACCATCTAAAGGCGAAAACCAACCTCCGTGTAAAACTGTTCAACGTGAAACAAGAACCCACTCCTGCAGCATTGCTCATATGGAAAACCAATATCATTTTCGTTTTAGAAAAAAATAAAAAATAAAATCATCAAACCAGAATGAGGCAGGGTGCCTAATTCATGGCTAACAGCCGTTTCTAACTCCTTTATGCAACCAGACCCGAGAGTCTCACAATCCAAATTTTGACACATTGAGAAAAGCAACATGTTTTTTCCATTCAAAATATAAGCTGTCAACACGAGTGAAAAATTACAAAATATCAAAGATCTTAGTGACATTTGACTGAATGGGCGCAGCAATCTTTTGCCTCTTATAACGCAAATACAATGTGTACAAAATCTATAATTGTATGCCCAAACTAAAATTATCAAAGAAACGTAAATACTTGGCTCAACGAATCTCATCCTGAAATGTCATATCTTGTACACGGGTACAATACCAAGTAAATAGAAGCATTTTCGCATGACCACTGCAGTCGCTTCACATAACAAGAGCCTGCTCGTCTCCTCTGCTGATCCAACAACCTGCCCAAAATTTTAAAATCATGAAATCCATCCACAAGGATGTTGCCAAACCAACATGTTCAATTACTACTCACAACAATAGGGGCATCTTTTCATCCATTCCAGATATTTTCATTTATGATATAAAATAAATTATTTCCATTACCTACTGTTTCAGACTAGTCAATATGATTTGAAATTATTTTCACTCTTATGATCCATAGAATAAGAATTTTTCTTTTTACTCAATTCTTTTAAGAAAAAATTGCTTTGTTTGATAAAATAATAAACACGATATTCAAGGGTTGACCTTTCTTTTTATTATCTTTTGTTATTTCTAGTTCTGGGGTGGGAATTCTGATTTACCCTAGCAAGCTAACAAAATATATATATATAGACATAGATGAACCCATAATCCCACTCCTAGAGGCAAAATCCACCTCAAACTTAAATGTGTAAAATCAAACTAGCGTCAGCTTTCTCAGGAATCAGCCTTGCGATGTTGTATCTGGGCAGCAATTAGGTGCCTATGGTTTTCTTTATAGCTAGGATAGTGATTGCATAGTTGACCAGGTGTTCTCTAACCAGTCTGAATATGCACATTAGTTTTCTTCATTGTAAAGCAGTCACCCAACCATCTAAATCCAATCAAGCATAATCACGATAAACAGATAAATCTAACATGTTCTGCATTTAAAAGATAAGGCCACATATTAATGGCTTTTGACACTGCATAATGAGAGAGAGAGAGAGAATACTTTTTAAAGTATCCTGACTGGTCCTAGACTCAAAGAAAGAATCCTATTTCTATTGGCTATTGGAATTGATTTGATGTCATTAAAGATCTTTATAGAGACTATGCATTTCATGGCCACTGCCACTTTTAGCCTCTAATTATTATTATTTTTTTTTTTTTTGATAAATAAATAAAGAGTACCGCTTTGTAGCTCGAAACTTCAACGGCTCGAATGGCCTGATTTTTTTGTACACCTCTAATTTCTTTGTACACCCACATCTCGTAACGCTGTAATGCTCAGCTCAGCTCAGCCACACCTTTCATTTGGAGAAAAAAAAAAGAAAGAAAGAACGGAGCGTAGAGAGAAAGGGGACGGAGACGACGACTAAGCTCTAAAGAGAGAGGAGAGGAGCATCGACTGGGCAATGACGACGTAGAGAGAGGAGCATCGACGACCAGGCTGCGTCCGCTGCCGCAGCTGCTGTGTGTGCCGTTGCTGCTGTGTGTGGCACAAGGGTGCTGCCGGTGCTGCTGCCGGTGGGTGTGATTGCAACTATTGGATTGATTTTTAGTTGGTTTTTTTTTTATTTAGGGTTTCAGATTGGGTGATTGAAATTTGGTTTCAGATTGGGTGTTTTGGAAAATTTATACACTAATTTCATGTGATTGAAATTTGGTTTCAGATTGGGTGCCTTGGAAAATTTATATACTAATTTCATGTGATTCAAATTTGGTTGCAGATTGGGTGTTTCGGAAAATTTATACACTAATTTCATGTGATTGAAATTTGGTTTTAGATTGGGAGTTTTGGAAAATTTATATATTAATTTCATGTTCTGAAATTCATGTTTTATTGCAACCAACAAGATGAACTAATTTCAATCTTCATGTTTGAAATTTCCATAATATCAATCAAAGAAGATAAACTAATTTTAAACCTTACAGAAAATGCTGAACTTGTTCAATGGTTTGGTTTGTTTGGTTTGGAGTCTGAGGAAAGTCTGAGGAGGGGAGAGAGAATATAACTCAGATTTCGGGCCGTTCGAGCCGTTGGGTTTCAAGCTACAAAGAATTATGCATAAATAAATTTTATTGAAAGAGCATCAAGATGATGCAAAAATACAAAACTTCAAAAGGATAATTACCAACTCTTATCCAAGAATGTCATCTAAGAAATCTTAAAAAACAAACAAATCCGGATCAAACTTCCGTTCCATCCAACTATATAAAACTATAAGAAGGTGACTCTCAAGCCAAGAAACACTATTATCAGCAATGTTTCTTTCCACATATTGGTTATAGATTGAATTTTTGGGTTTAATCACTTCATGCTTGATTCAAATTATCAAGTACTGTTTCCTTGATATGTTTGCATTGGTAAGCAAAAAACATTACTATTTCCAAAAATTCGAGTATTTAGTAAACAAAAATTGCCAATAAAACCACTTGTTGGTCTTGTTTGGGGCAATGCTCAACTTTGTTGAGTCCATAAATACGCGCTTGTTAATTGTTTTGGAGTACAAGGACCACTTGGGAGCTTCTATTTGAACACCATCATTCATCTTAGAACACACCATCTTCTAAGTTCACACCACACCCAATTTAAATTTTTTTATTTTTTGATCAATTCACATCATCAATTTTCAAATAATATCAAAATACCCTCATCTTTTCCAATTTTCAAACCTTAAGCCTAACCCATCCGTCACCTGCCGCTGCTGCCATCCCCCTCCCCAGCCCTGTCGCCTCATCCCCATTCCCTCCCCACCCTGACACATCCTGCCTTGTCACCTGCCGCTGCTGCCATCCCCCTCCCCAGCCCTGTCGCCTCATCCCCATTCCCTCCCCACCCTGACACATCCTGCCTTGCCTCCCTAACACCACCACCCCCCCCCCCCCCCCCCCCCGCGGCTGCCCGCCCCGCAACCCCTCCTAGTGATGGACATGTGTGTCCTCCAAATGTCCAAAGCTTGTCCCCATCTGAAAAAATATAAATAATAGGATACGTATGGATATATGTTCTCAACTCAACTGTTAGGAAGAGTCATGCTTCTCAAGAATATCTAATTTATACTTGGTATTTTTGATTGGCATTGGGGAATTCAGATCAAAACCTGACTAATCCCTACGGGTGCACAGGCCCTCACCAAGGAGTTTCCTACAAGTGCACCACAGTAAATTCAAGGGTTTTCTTCCAATCTGATGACCCAAAGGAATTGTTAGCATCTAAGAGGTTTAAGCCTTGGAGAGCGCATGCTCCCAAGACTCAAGGCATTGCTACCAGGCCAATCCCTTGGGGTTTATACTTGGTATATATTAACAAAGAAAGAACGATTAGATGTAAATCTCATACCTGACAATTTGAATAAAATCTTGTGAAGAACTCAGATAAGTTGTATAAGTATTCACACAATACATTTGGTAAGAGATTAGTGCAAGCTTCCTCCACAATCTGAAAAGTGAAAGAGTATATGTATAAACATCCATCATAACTATAAGCATCATCTGTAAGCTATGTAACTAACGTGCAATCAGAGATAGGAAACCTGCACGGGACAGCTATTTCTTGAATGCATTTCTTACCTCAGCAAATTGGAGCAAATGAAGCCCTAAGGCACGCTCATCTGGATGGGCCAAGACTATTGTTCCAGTCTGTCTCAAAAGAAAAAATTGATATAAGAAAAGGGGGTGAAGAGAAACATAAAAGAAAAGAGAGGGAAGAGAAGAGGATTATAGTACCTAAAGTAGTGAAATTGTTTGTTTATCATACAGGATAAGTGACGTACAAAAACAAAGTAGCTTAAATCAATTTACACAAAGATGTAGAAAAATCCAAAGAGGCACAAAAACCAACAATTGCCAAAATATTCTAGAACTATGGTTTTAGAGTTCTCTCCATAGTCATTGTGCAATAGTTCTAGTCAATACTCAATAATCATACTAAAATAGTCCCCCAAAAAATCCAAGGAGAATATACAGAACTAGCTACCCACACCAGGTATCATAAGAAAATGTCAAAGAGAAATGGCCTTTTCAATCGATAAATATACATATATATATAAAATAACAACAGAACCATAAACAGTAGAAATTAGGGTTATAATCTTTATATACACACGTAAACATAGGCTATGACCTGTCTTTAGCAAGCTTACAGAAGAAGAAAAAACAAAAAAAAAGACCAAGCTTTAGCATGTTTGAAAAAGACTAAGTCACTTCAAGAAACTAATAAATAAATGCACATGAAGGATGGAATGCAACAAAGATATTTCAGTTGTAACTGCTTCAAGATGGAAGAGATCTTACCTTTTTCAATTCCTCTATGTTTTTACTAGATTTCCTGATGATAGAACATATTCTGGCATGCGCATACAGCAAATAGACAGCAGTATTTCCCTGCTCATCAATAAGTTTAGACAAGCAAGAAATGAATGGAATAGTCACAGTAACAGTGTTGCAGCATTATTATAATTTGAGATAGTACATGAAAAACAAGAATGACAATGACAACTCAATAGGGCCTTAAACCATCTAGGTCTAAATGCCTGAAACAAAAGCTGTGATAAAATACTCCTCCAATATTTATAAAAATAAAAGTAGCTCCTTCAACTGAGCTAGACTGGATGCTGCCAAAACAGCAATCATTAAACGCACCTTATCATTAAGCATCTGGTCAAAATTAAATGTGTAATTGGTCAATCTGTTATTCTTCAGGTCAGCATACCTGCCAAGACAAAAAAGTTAACAAGATAAGTACTATCAATCATATCAAAATACATCACCATATCCAACCCAATCAATACCCCTAGACTCAGTATAGTGTAAAAATTGTCACAAAACATTTTTTAGGATACACCACATCCATATATAATATATTCAATATTGTTTTACTACAAACATTGCAACTGTCAGTTTACGAAGACAAAATCCAACAACAGCAACACAGTCAACAATTTTTTTAACAGCAACAAAAGAAAGATTTTATTAAGATGGAAAAGAGAAGAAAAATATACAAAAGGAGGACAAGCAACACAGTCAACATTGCCGAGTAAAAAAATTAATGAGGTTAGACGATCTTACTTAACAGCCCCATAACCAACTGCTTCGGCTGTTTGATCAAGCTCCTCCTCTGTCCATTCATCAGCTTTACCTGATCAAGATTTGAAGAGATTATATCAAACTTCAGTTTTAATTAATGTATCAAAAAGATGAGATGCTATGTCATGTATGAGTTCATAGATATGAGGAACATAAAAAGCGCTACCTTGCTATAAGAAAACGACTAAAGTGCAGATCATTCATTATTATACCTCGTTCTACAAGAACTGCTTTACAGCGACTCTTTGCTTCATCCAGCAAATCAACTAATCGAACCACTTCAGTACTGCGAGTTCGAAATCGTTTCCCATCTTCTCCAAGAACGAGACCAAAACCCACATGGTTAGTTTTAGGATACATATTCTCACCAGCTGGAAGCCAACCCGCACGTTTCGCAGCCTAATAGAAAGAGAGATAGAAAGGAAGGCCGTCAAACTCATGGTGGTATGTTCCCCATCTCTCTACAAAGCATGAAAAGTCATGAAGCACAGGACATGACATTTGATACTTACAGTGAAAAACATTTCAAAGTGCTCTCGCTGGCCAACATCAGTAACATAGATTATCCACTCAGCTTTTTCTTCATTAAGACGATACCTAATTATTGAAAGCAGCTGGTTTAACTGAAATGCACTCATTCCGCTACCACTCCAACAAAAGGTGCACAAGCAGTGCATGCCCAACCAAGACATCTAAGTTCTAATAGGGTCATAAAATTCCATCTAGCAGACCTCTTTTCAATCACATGAACCACAAGATGATTCTATCATATAATTTATATCTTTAAAGGAAGAAACATGGAGAGATGCATTAGATAAATCATGCAGATCAGATGCTAGATTAAACATGGATAAGTATAGATGCAAGAATGAATGACATATAGAAGGGTCATATAATTTACACTTTAATCAACTCCAAATTTTAAAACACTAACCAAAGAGCCGCAAGATCAGTGGAAGCATAGTTGAAACCACCATCCTTCTTCACAACAATTAAAGGTATATTTTTCCCCTCAATAAAGATCACCCGAGCACCTTCGCTTTCTTCAATTAATCCTTTCTTATCCAATTCCTCCAACACTCTAGGTATATATGGATTGTAAAAGCTTTCTCCCTGACAGGAAGAAAAAAAACAAAATAATTACAAGTGACTTAGCCACTCAATCATAAGAACAGTTGATTTCATAAGTACGATATGCTCATTACTCATATGAGGACATAATTCAAATAAGGGCAAATCATGCCACCATCTGACACTCCCTGCAACTTCACTTCCAAATAGGGTTTAAAATAGCATGTGTAACAATAATCAAATTCAGGAATAAGCATAATGTAAGACTTATCAGAGAGGGAGAGAGAGAGAGTTGCTATATATCACAAAAAGTCTACACCCCCTATGTGTTTCCCATGTATCATGTTAAGTCCCACTATTTTGTAATATGGTGGATCCTACACATACACTATACATACACATTGCTTTTATTGCATGAAATACGTGGGAAGTGACGTAAAATGGTGAAAAAAAAATCTGTTGATAAATAGCAATTCTCTATCAGAAAACATTAAATATATAGACATATGCCATTATGTGCAATATTCTGCTGAACACTTGAAACCTTTATCAGATGTGAAGTAGAAGAATTTCTCAATGTCAAAGACGATATCACTGGGCAAACACACAACTTTGACTTCATACTGATGAGACATTTTATGGTTAACATAACCACAAATCAACATTAACCAACTTAGTCACTCTAGCCTGAACATGTTCTGATGCATTCCTCACTCCTTACACATCTACCATTCAAGAATGAAAATCCATTAATATTATATATATATATATATATATGTGTGTGTGTGTGTATAACATTTTCTATAAAGTTTCAATTTTACAATTGTTCAAAATCCATTGTAAAAGAATAATTGCCTAAAACACCAAATGCCACCTCAAACCCATCACCTATCTATATCTTTAATTTTAATTTTCCTAATTGAAACTAGAATATAAATACTAGTTCTATTGAATTAAGTAATTTGCTTGAGGCCAAAATAAAAAAGAATAAACAATGATAAATAACATTTATGGGCCTCTGGCTCCCATACTGTAAGCATGTACCATACTAATGTCCTCATTGCATATGCAATAATGTAATGCAACTAAGATTCATAGTCTAATCTTGCCACAGTTCTTGTGCCCACTAATTTAAAGTAATCTTTTAGTTATTACAGCTAATACAAGAAGTAACTAAGATGACGAAATAACAATGTTTTGCGTTTGTAGAATTGTGATCTTAGATATCAATCTAGCATCAGTTCAAGTAGTCATACAAAATGGCCAACCTGATAACATGAGTCAAAATATAAAGTGACAATGACTTGAAGCAGATACATTTGAATCGGATGAAATGAAGACTTGGTGGGGCAGGGGGATTGTGAACCATAAACCAAGAATGTTCTGTTTTTAGCATGCACACTATAGATTGAAATCAAAAGTTGGTGTCTTTTTTAAGTGGCCCCATGGTGCAGAAAACTGGTGTGGAAAATACAATCAATGTTTGACATTGTCAATAGTTAGAAAGATATGTACCTTCTCCTCTATCTTAATTCCTAGGCGTTGATAAACTCTTTGATATCCCCTTCGACTGATTTCACAAATTTGTGCCCATGCCTTTCGATACTTCTCTTCCCCACCCTGTGATACAAGTTATGCCACAGGAAATGAAACCAAATAAGATAAATGATGAAACATAATGAAACCTCGAGATAAAATCATTAACCACATTTTCTTCCAAAACGAAGAAACAAAATTTATAGTTTATAAATCAGATTTCCTCCAAAATAGAAAATTAATTTATAGCTTTTTAAGTTCTTTTACAAGTGAGAAATTTAATTATTACTATAATCAACCTCACAAGTCTTCAAGGCATAAAGGTAAGTGATTCACCTGGAGACTGACCACCGCTTGTTGTGCCCTCTCCTTGAATCCGGGATCATTGTCAAATCTTTGCTTTGATGCCTTATAGAATGCCTAATAACAGCATTCAAGTTAAATCAATAATACCCACTTTCGTTGAATTTCATGATTCATTTCAATGAAAAAAATTAAATCAAAGCCATAAGTTGCTCAAAGCAGCATAGGCAACTAGTCACTTGAATTGTTTGCTAATATAAGCAAGGGACTATGTTGCTTGAATGTAGCATAAAAAAATATTCAAGTGACATGAAGAAGTATTCCGTCTTTACAAATTCAGGAATTTGACCAAATTTCCAAAATTTTTGTCTCACCTCGAGATCTCCGATAGCTTGGTCATTGACAACCTCCACGATTGGAAATTTTTCGAAAAGAAATTCAATTAGCATACCAAACTGCAAAACATAAATAATATCTTTAAAACATAATAGGATAGTAACAAAAAAATTATCGAAATAGACTTTCATAATTCAGAGAGCAAAAATGCCATAACATTATCACCTTCTAGAGTAGCAATAATCAATAAAAAATTTAAAAGAGTATGATTTTTCCACTTAATACAATTATACAATAAGGGCCTATTGGAGTTCCTCCGTCCATCACAAATTAGGGAAGGAAAAGGCACTGAAGAACTTCAAACTACTGTTGTTCACCCAAGAAATTATTTTGATCCAAGTGAAAAAGTTAACTCATAAAATGGGACAACCCATGACTAAAACCCTCATCAAAAATAATTTTAACAGAACTTACATAAAATTTCAAGACAAAAGAGAGAAAACAAACATACATATACAGAATGCATGTGCTCACACACACACACACACACACACACACTTACCTGTGTACCCCAGTCACCAACATGGTTTCTACGAAGAACCTCAACATTTGAAAACTCTAGCATACGGGCTAGAGTGTCTCCAATAATTGTAGATCTTAAGTGGCCGACATGCATTTCTTTAGCAATGTTGGGTGAGGAAAAGTCAATCACTGCCCTTTTGACTGTAAGTTTCGGCGACCATGTTTCAATACCATTTATTAGCATCTTTTGGATGCTCTGCAGTAGCAACAATATATTTTAGTAAACAAGACATTCAAAGTGAGTGAAGTAACCAAGATAGCTCACGATTCTATCATTACTATCCATCACTATCAAAAATTAACTAATACCTTTGCTATCCAATCCTTTGATAACACAACATTCACAAACCCAGGTCCGGCTATACTGCATTTCTCTACCATTTCTGAATGTGGTAGATTGTTCATAATAGCCTTAAAGAAGAAAAATGCACAAACTATCATTCAATAGTATCAATTCAATATTGAATACAAAAATCATAGCATTACTGATGAACCAAGTTATTAGAGACAGGAAGTACAACATAAAGAATATGGAGTGATCAATGTCAATACCTTTCCAATAGGTTGAGGACCTGTGAATTCGGAACCCTTGCCTTTTATTTTTGTCCATAAGCTCATGGCATTGTTGCTGCACCAAAAGAAATTCCCAGTTGAACAATTGAAAAAAAAAGGCATACAAGAGTTTCCATTGCTATAAAAGCCTGAGAAATTTTACAGGTGACAAACTCAAAATTTCAATTCACATATTTCCATAAATGAGCAATACCATTGGTAATCACCAAATCTCGGATTGCAAGCAGCAATAAGAGGCTCAACATCCAACTCATCAGGGACTGTTGTTCTAAGGGATGCTTCAAATAGTTTTGCTAACTGTTGCTTAAGACTCCCAACATGTTCTTCATTCTGTCCCAAAAAGCATTATATTGAAAAACAACTCAGTTATGCTACAACACAACCTATATGAAGAATACCAACTACAATTTTCCATTTTCCATATTCGAATACTGGCTGTATATATCCAAAAAGCATTATATTGAAAAACAACTCAGTTATGCTACAACACAACCTACATGAAGAATACCAACTACAATTTTCCATTTTCCATATTCGAATACTGACTGTATATATATATTGGAATGCATATGCAAGTTAGATCAACTTACGGCTGCCATAGTTGATACTGCCTGGACCTTTGTTGTCAATAATAATCTTCTAGATGTTGCTCTCAGATTATCTGTCTAGTTTCACAATAACTACACAAAATTACAAAAAGCACTGCCACTATTGATATTACCAAACGAAATAGAATAGAATCCACAAGAAATTCAGACCATATAAAAAAAAACCATATCAAATTATTATTCACCTAGCTATCACAACAACCATTAACAAACAAAATTAGCAGTCCAAAGTTAGAAGAAAAGAACATTTTCTGAATAAAATCATATATACATTTCTGTAGATTAGATATCACGCAAGGTTTACTTTATTTATTATTAATTTTTTAAAATATTTACTCAATAAAACAACTCTAAACTACATCACAAACTAGAGTATCTCAAAATCCTAACCAAAAAATATCTGCAGACAAAAACAGGGATGGCAAAAAAAAAAAAAAAAAAAAAAAACTTTGAATCGAGAGAAAATGATGTGCCATAGGTATAGAGAAATCAAAAACAGTACATGCATTGTTCGATTACAGTAACCAAAAACACTAACCAGTGCCTTTTATGCTTGTGTAAAGCAATAGATTCCCAAAAACAGATAGGTAATACAAACACATCATACATATGAAGAGAAATTACTTGAGATTCTAGCTTGAAAACAAATCAATCAATCTATGTAGAGAGAGATGGCGGCTTACAGGAAGAGGAGAGAGAAGATGGAGGAGGAGAGAGAAAGAGGCGATTGAGATTTGGAGAGAGAAATTGAGGGGGAGGAGCGACAGGAGGAAGAAATAGGGCCAATGCTATTTTAGTCATTAGTTTTTTTTTTTTTTTAAACACTTATTCCTTTTTTCCGCTGATTATATATAGCGTTTGCTTTTTTCCATCTGAAACTGCTTGTGCTTCATATTAGGGTTTTTGGGGATTGGGTATCAGCATGTGTGCGCGCCATCTCCAAAACGACGTCGTTTTGGAGAAAACGACGTCGTGTTTTTTTTCTTTTTTTCCCTTCCTTCCTCTTCAAAATCTTAGGCTTCGTTTGGTGGAGTTTTCAAAATCTAGTTCCACACTCACTTTTGAGTGTGGTGTTTGTTTAGGATTTTCAAATCATAATTCTACACTCATTTCTCAAAACTTAATTCAAAACATAATCATTACTTTTCAAAACTCATAACCAAACACATAATTCAAAACTCTTTTCAAAACTCCATTCAAATCAATATTTTAAAAATATTTTAATTTTGTTAAGATTTTAAATATTTTAATATTTAAATATGTTACAATTTTTTTAATTTTTTTAATTTTTTAAATATTTTTAAATATTACGATTTTAATTTTTTAAATTTTAAAATATTTTATAAAAATAAATTCAAAATCTATTTTATAAAAATATTTTTAAATATTTTAATTTTTTTGTTATGTATTTGGTTACGATTTGAGTGTAGAGTTGTGAAAGTAGTATGGAGTTTCGAGTTATGTGTTTGGTTATGAGTTTTAAAAATAATTTTTTAATTGAGTTTTGTTTTATGTGTTTGGTTACGATTTGAGTGTAGAGTTGTTTTTAAATTTAAAATATTAAAATTTTAAATTATTTTAATTTTTTAAATATTTAAATTATTTAAATTTTTACGATTTAAAATTTTTGAATATTTATTTTAATTTTTTACTTATTACATTTTTTAGATTATTTAAATTATTTAAATATTTATGATTTAAATTTTTTGAATATTTATTTTGAAAAAAAATTATTTCCTTTGTAGTATTTTCAATTAAAAAATTGATCAATGTTATTTTTTGTTAATAATAAATTTTTTTAATTGAATTTTAAAAAGAGTTTGGTTATGAGTGTTAATCAAAATTTTCAATAATGTGAAAGTAATGTGTTTTGTTATGAGTTATAACAATTTGAATTAAGTTTTGAAAATTCTTTTCAAAACTCATAACCAAACAAATTTTCTTACTTCACATGTCAAATCAAACTTTCAAAACTCAATTCTACACTCAATTCCACACTCAATTCAATACTTTATTCAAAAATCATAACCAAACAAATTTTTTACACTCAAATCATAATTCTAAAACACACAAACTCAAAATACAACTCATATTCTCAAATCATAGTTACAAAGCTCTACCAAATGGAGCCTTAGTTTCCCCTCTTTTTTTACGTTCATCTCTTTCTGGACGAACATAGAGCGAGAAGAGAGAGAGAGAGAAAGAAGAAGAAAATAAACATACAGAGGCACTAACAGAAAATAATTGAAGAAAAAACCATTGTTTTCTTCTTCTTTAGTTACCCCTTTCAATATATATTCATGGTTTTTTCTCTCTTTCACAGTTGGGGTCTGAATTTGTTGCTTTTTAAGAAATTTACTAATATTAAAAAAAATGTTCCAGCAAAAACAAAGAAAGAAGAGGAGAGAGAGAGAAGGGGCTTATTGCCTCACCACCTTCAACAAAACGATGCTATCTTTGCAATCCCAAGAGGAAAAGCAATTGTTGTTGTTGTTGTAGATGTAGATGCAATCGTTTCTCTCCGTCGTGTTCGCCTCTCCGTCTCTCTCAGTTCGTGTCTCTCCGCCGCCCGCTCTCTCTCTCTCTCTCTCTCGCGTCCAAATCATCTGTTAGGGCTAAACACAATGATACAGAAAGAGAGGAAACTCATATTTGAAAAAAAAAAAAAAAAAAAACAAAGAAAGAAAGAAAGTAAAATGACGTCGTTTCAACAAAACGACGTCGTTTTGAATGGGGCGGCAGGGAGGGCCGCAATTGTACTGTGTACATACATACTCCCTAATGACCACCATCACCACCTCTTCATTGGCATCACCACCACCATTACCATTTGCCACCACAACTCTCTTCCAATCACTATCCAGCCACTCCCAGTCGACTTTGACTACCATCGCTCCACCCTCACCACCATCCAGTGACCTAGTCCTCTTTCCTTACAACCACCATGCTTCAACTCACAAACCCCGCAAATTCACCTAGAGAAATCACCCAGATCCAATTAAAATTTTCAAAACCCATTTTCCATATATAAAAAAAAAAAATACAACACTCAAATTTTAGTTTTAAAAAAAATAGAGAAATCATTCTAGAAAAAATCAAGATTCACCAGAAGACGAACAAGTCAGAGAGCGCATCGAAAAAAATCTAGATTTGTTGGAGGAGGAGATGGAACGGATGAAAAATCAAAGCCCATAATCAAATTTTCACGACTCAATCGAATGAAAATCCAAAATTGTCGGGAATGGATAACAACCTAGACCCGATCAAACTTGATCTTTCTATCTCTTTAGATTTGATCAAATAAAGGAAAATAGATGGCCTCAGTCACGATAGGAAAAAACAAATAGGAGAAGGTAGGGAGGAAAAGGAAAAAGGGAGTGGGCAAAGGAAGGGAATAGGGCATTAGGGGTAAAAGGAAGAGAGAGAGAGAGATGGGTGGCGTAGGGATGGAAGAAAATGAGGTAACGAAACATTACGGATTGTGGTGGTGTTGAACTCTGTTTCAAATATGAGAGAGTTTCAAAGAAAATTAATGGTTGTGTTTGGCTCAGCTTTGTAACTATAATTTGAGGGTACGAGTTGTATTTTGAATTTGTGAGTTTTTGAATTATGATTTGAGTGTGAAAATTTTGTTTGATGAAAGAGTTTTGAATTTTTTTTTGAATTGAGTATGAAATTTTTGATGTGACATTTGATATAAAAATTTACAACTTATAATCAAACATACAACTCAAAATTCTATTAAAACACATAATTTTTTTTTAAAAATTCGAAAAATATTTTTTTCGATTATGTAAAAATTAACATATCAATTGCAAAAAAAAAAAAAAATATTTACACTGTTCTGGTCAACCGGCCGAACGACGGTGGAATGTCAAGTAGTACATCTGGTGAGACGACCACTTAAGCCAAATTTTAAAAAAATTTGAAAATTGCGCTCTTAAACAGAATTTTCTACAGAGTTGTGAAAAATTAATTCCACAACTCTATCCAAATATCATATTCAAATATGGGAGTAAAAATCACGTTTGAAAATTGTTCCAAACAGAGGACTTTGTACTTCATTCATTGATTATTACTCTTTTCTTCAAAGTTTTGCTCAACCTTCGGAGTACTTTTTTATTTGCACATGTTGACGGTGATGACTTTGAGCGGTGGGTAACTGTGGGTTTAGAGATAAGACTGGAATGGAGATGAAAACGCAAGGGAATGAGGTTATGGTTTGTCGTACAGTAGATTTGTAGATGGATGGTTCTAATTTATTAAATGGATAGTTTTGATATGGTATGGTCAACTTTACAACAAAAATTAACATTAAATTTGAAAAACTAACAAGTGAGTGCTTTGTGTATTGCCAGAAAAAGTTTCTATTAAATGACTTGATGGAAGAATGAGATTGTTATGAAATTTAAACATTAATGTTTAAATTGAAAAAAATAAAAAAATCAGAATTTAATTTGTTAAAAGGGCAAACTCTAAGGGTTTTTTGTGTGTAATTTTTTCTATATATTTTTAGCTTGTGCATCGTACAAGTCTGTTTCTACTATATATGGCACAACCCATCATTTCAAAAAGTTTGAATTGAAAAAGAAAACAATTGGAAAAATTAATATAAAACTAATCATTAATGCAACTATCTAAAAATATCAACTTGGCACACTATAAAGAAAAGGAAGTTTATTTTTTCAAATTCATCCTCCATTGCCTTTTGCCAGCACATTTAAATCTATAAATTTTTAATTCACGTCGAAGAAGAATTACAAAATCGAAAGAAAATGGCTCCCAACAAAGTTGTGGTTGTGGCAATGCTTCTCTTTGCTATAATTTTCATGTCTGCATCGATTGAGATCGTCTAAGCTCATGGCGGAGTTAAAGCTTGCATGAGACAATGCATACCACGATTGTTGAGTAAACGTATAACTAAGAGTCATCAAAATGCTAAAGATGTATGCTATAGGGCCAAATGCAGCCAAAGATAAACAATCACTACAAGAATTTACACATTTGCCGACCACTTTTGCCGACCAAAAAAGTTTTGGTCGCAAAAAAATAACATTTGCCGACCAAATTAAAATTTCGTAGCTAATTTTTTTTTCTATTACCGACCAAATTTTTTTTGTTGCAAATAAGTAATTTTTGGCGACCAAATTACAATTTTTGTCGCCAAAAATCTGGGCGGGAGCTGAATGATCTTTCAGCGACTAATATAATTTGGTCGCTGATACCAAAACGACGTCGTTTTGGTATCTAAATTCCCGTACAGACATCAGCCGACCAAAAAAATTGGTAGGGGATAATTTACTAATTCAAACACATAAATCCTAAATACGCGCCTCTTTCGCACACCTCAGTCGAATTCGATCAAAGCTCAGTTGCGCCAATCGACCTTGCTGTCCGTCTGCGCCGTCGTCCGTCTTCGCCATTTCTGATTCATCTAGGTATTTTTTTTCAACTTATATCCGTCAAGGTGACGATCGATGTGGAACAAAACTGTATTTGTGTTTACAACAATGGGGATGGTGTTCCCGTGGAGATTCATCAGGAGGAAGGGGTTTATGTGCCCGAGATGATCTTCGGGCACCTCATGACGAGTAGTAATTACGACGATTTGATGAAGAAGACAACCGGTGGGAGGAACGGTTACAGAGCAAAGCTTACGAATATATTTTCGACGGAGTTTGTGATCGAGACTACGGATGGGAAGAGGTAGAAGAAGTACAAGCAGGTATATACAGATTTGTGATTTTATTTTATTTTTTGTAATTTTAATGGCCGTTCTTGGTTATGAAATCTTGGGTTGGGTGTATTGATTTAGGGTTTTGAGTGTTTTTGTGTAATGGATATATATGTTGTTTTAGATTTTTTAATGTGGCCCTTGATTGCTTGTTGAATTTGAGAAAGGTTATTTACAGATCTAGGGTTTTGGTAACTTCAGGATTTAGGGTTTTATTTTCGAATTATAATTCTTAAATCTTTGTCTGCGACTGATGATTATTGATTAGGGTTACTTCAGATTTTTCTTTGTTGGATCTTGGGGTTTTCCTGATGCTTTGAGGGTTGCTTTGCAATTATTGATGTTTGGATGTTTATCTATACAATGCAGGCATATCTTTACTTTAGGGTCAATGAAGATATTGAGTTCTATTTTATTTTATTTTATTTTTTAAAAATTCTGGTTATTGATTATCCTATCCGATCCAATTCAATAGAAATAAACTAGGGGCTTTGACTACAGAGCAATTGGATTTTTGATTTTGAAGTTTTTCATGTGGAATTTAGGTTTCTGTTACGGTTCTGTTATTGGTATGTTGTTCTAATGTGTCTGAAACTGAGGTTTTTTGTTTACATCATAACCATATAGTAGGAGTAATTACATAACCTTCATTTGTGTTGAATTCTGTTGGGTTCCTTTGAGAGATGCGTCAATTGCTTTGTTTGGTCCAGTGACAAAGCATAGCAAAGGCAGAACATCATCAAATATTGAACTTATTACTTGCTATCTGGTTTCCAACTTTGTAAAGGCTGTAAAAGCCTTCTAAGACAATTGGGGTTTCTTCCAAGGTTCTTTTCTACTCTTTCAATGTCCAATTGTAATATCACATTTTGTCGTCTTAAATTTCTCGCCTGATCTCTTTTCCATTCCTAGAGGAACTGAAGTTGAATAAATCCTTTCAAGAGGAGCTGAACTTATCAAAAGTGGACAAGGACAAAGTGAGTTCTGAATTGGGTTCCTTTCTATTAGAATTGATGGCTATTTTGGCCTTTTGACATTATTTATGTAAAGTTGACCATAAATTACTTTTACTCATTTATCTTGAAATTCACCAATTATTTCTCAAATAGTTGTTACCTTTCTCTGTTGCAGCGAAAAATAAAGATCATAATCTAACTATATTTTCAAGGATCTAATATATTCTCATTAGTGGAACTTACTACTGACTATAATATCTTGATTGCTATTTTCTTTACAAAGACAAGTTGAAACTAATAGCTAAACTGAAATGTGGATGAAAGTTGTGAAGGGTTTAAGTCAAGTTTTATTGCTTAACAAAACATCACTTGAGGTGCTGTGTGCATGCACAGGATTTTGTACTCTGGTAGAATCTGTAGCATAGTGCTGGGAATTTAGGGTGTGGGTCTTCATGAAACATGAATATCTGGTAGTGTTCATGACATGAATTGTACTCTCTGTTAACATCATATGTATGTTGTGTGTATATGATACACCCATGTACTGTGTACATCATTAAATGTAACCTCTGTGTAGAGTTTTATGATTTTAAAACTGTTCTTAAGAATTTGGATCTGGCATGAACATTTCAATTTCGCTTTGTGTGTTTTCAAACTTGGAGATAATTACACCCCTCCAACAAATGTGGTTCCAGATATCATGCCATTTAACTGCCAGTAGATTCTCTCCGTGTTGAACAAGGCCATATCAAAAACTGTGACATCACTGGACTCGTATGAATTTTCTGATGCTGCTACTGCAGTATATTCATGGTGGCAGTTCTAGTTGCGTGATGTGTTTATTGAAGCCGTCAAGCCCTACTTTTCCAGTGATGCTCAAGCATTTGCTTCTGAAAGGAGTTATGCACAAGACACCTTGTCGGTGTGTCTGGAATAACTAATTGGATGATGGGTTCTATTGCTGTTTGTTTTGGTTGTTTATCATTTATAATGGTAATAAGTTGTCTTAATACTGGAAAGTAACATCAATTAATGCTGCTCCTCAACCTTTGTTCTACTGTTTGCAGTGCTGGACAAATGAGAAAGTAGAGTATGAGATGGATATGGTTGAGTCAGCCGTGAAATCACTCAGGTCACTCAGGGCGTTGATGCCTGCAAAAGAAAGGCATGAAAGGTAAATGTTTAAATGATATGTTTTTTTGTTTTTCATTTTATTGTAATAGAATTTTTATTTTTGGGTTATTTATTTATTTTTTTTCACTCATGAAAAGCATCTAAGCTTTAGTTGTTTCTTTTTTATTCCTCATATTTTAGGCCAGGGAAATATTCTAATGTTTATTTTAAGAAATACCTATTTGCTATGTATACAGTTCCATTTCTGATTATACTACTTCTGTGTAAGCCCAAATTCCTTTCCTTGGATTGTAATGACAATGTTTAAATAGTGAATAAAAAAATAAATCGTTACGTAGGAGTGAGATTTTTTGAATTGTTACCAACAAATACTTTGGAAATAATATGTAGTTGCCTTTTCATAAAGAAAATTCTATGAGGAAACATGAAGACTGGTTAATACTTGGTAATGGGACATGTCCTATATAGAATTTTGGTCATGGAACATTCTGTGAGGGGACATTGATGAGAATGTTCATTATTATTGTTTATATTGATAGTGCTGGTTAGAATTTGATTTGAATTTTTCCGAATTTGAGTGGTCATATGTTGTAGTAGTGACTGACCTTCCAACAATTGAAATGTGCTAAACAAAGATGTTGGTGGCCCATCTGAGAAGTTCTGGGGTTTACTTACTCTCCTTACTTGGTGGCCTATCTCAAAAATTAGATTCCATTAAACTTTGAGTCAGAGAGCTAGTATTAGCTTTTTGCTAAAAGAAAATTTCTCTGAAGAGATTTTCCTCTTTAATGTGTTTTCAAAATTCCTCCCCTGGGAGTATTATACAGATCCTTATTCACTTCTTTTCTTGAAAAAGCACTCTCCGGTTGGCCAACTACCTGTTGGTTAGCTAATTTAGCCTGTCTGCATGTTCAATTTTCAATTGCTTTCAATTTGTCTCTTGTAGTATCATTATCACTATTTCTACATTTAAATGCAATCCATATGAAAGAGACGGGAAAAGAGATCTTCGAAATTTCTACAACCATCATTGCATATTCCCTTTAAATTGCATCAAATTGATTTTGTTTGTGGATACTTCACATTTCTGTGCCAAAAAACAGAGCTTCTACTCCCTGTGCAATCCCTGTTAAGCACTTCAGCCAATATCTGAAATCCAAATATTTTCCAATAACTGATTTTGGAACCTGATCATTTTGTTTTCTTTTGAGCCAAACTTGTGTCTTCATCCTGTGCTTAATTGAGTGGATGGAGACAGTGACAGGATGTGCTGCATTGCACTATATAGTTTACCAACTTAATACAATGCACAATAATCTTATAAGTTGCTCACTAGATGTAATGTTAATTCACTTGCCCCCTCTCAGCTGCTGCATTCTAATTTGATGTGTTCATACTGTTTTGTAGAGCGTGATGAGTTACGTGAAGACATTGAACAGCTGTGTATGCAGCAAGCTGGTCCTGGTTACCTTGCTGTGGCTACTCGAATGCATTTTCAGAGGTATATTATTTATCTCAAGTCCATCAGATGAAGTTGTTATCATTAATATTTTTTTTGGTAGGTATGCGTTGGCATTATCTTTTCAAATTGGAAATAAGAATGCATTGTGAATTTATCCCCCCCATTAGGACAGTTGGCTTGGAGCAGGAGATTGAGAGCTTGAAAAAGAAGTTAACTGTTTGCACTAGAGAGAAGTTAAATCTCCAAGAGGAGCTTTCGGAAGCTTACCGTATCAAAGTGAGGCTCCTTACCTTTTTTCACTTTGTTATTTTTTATTTTTATAAGCACTTGCATAGTCCTACTGCCAACAATCTTACATGTTTCCTATTTTGTCTCAAGGCCAGTTGGCTGATTTACATGCTGCAGAGGTATCAAAGGTATCGCTCTCTTTCTCTCTCTACATCCAGCACATGTGTTCACATTGGAGGTGTTGGCAGGAAGTTAACTTATGAATTATTCACTAATGGAATGGTAGCTATCCTACTAGTCTTAGGTTTTTGGGCAAAGAATGCCTACTGGTTTATTCTTTTAGATTGCATACTGATTGAAGTGATGAAACACTATGCCAATGACGTTTCCCACTTTCTGGAGGGTTTCTTTGCTCCATTATTTTTGTAAGATAAGATGGTCTTGTTTTTGCATGAAAACTAATGATTGGCTTGTAAAGTCTAAATTAACAGTGGTATGGTTCATTGTTTTCAGTAGGGACAGAGAAAGGCATCCAATAGGGATATTTTTCAGGGTAGGTTGGCCATCATAATATTGATCCTTGTAATCTGATTCCATTTATTTATTTTTTCCTTTTCAAAATATGGAAGCAGAGAAGCAGGTTAAATTTTTCCAAGGTTGTGTTGCTTCTGCATTTGCTGAACGAGATCATTCAATAATGGAGGTTACTACTTTTTCCCCTCTTAAAGTTTCTATGTTCTGCTTGGTGCACAGGAGAAGGTTGGGGTTTAATGCCAATTTTTTTTTTTACATATTTAGCAAAGAAAGCACATTTATTTGATGGTATACACCTGGTAAACTTAGAACAGCAGAAGAACACATCTGAGAATCCATCAACTAACAACAGTAACTGAAATGTTGAAGGTGATTGCTCACATCCGTGGGTTTTAGTCTCAACTCAAAGGAGTTGGGGATAGAAGGAAATAAATAATATCTAACATCTGGTGAGTGATTGTGTTCATCAATAGAGGTTAGTTTTAATTCACGTAGTTGGGAATACCGTGCGTGTAACTAAAAGCAGAAGGTGGCCGACTATAAATTGGTCTTTTTATGTGGGTTTCTATAATTTTTAAAAGGGACCACTTAGGCCACATTAAGTAACATTCATATAATTATATGGGCTTATAAGAAGTGGGTAGCATTTCTAAATTTAGATAGTAATCGTCTACGAAGCATGGACACGACCTCATTAAGTAACATTCAGTAACATTAAGTAGGCCACATTAAGTAACATTCATAGTGATCGTCTACGAAGCCATCGACCTCGACCTCCATCCAGTCGACTTCAACCACCGTAAGCCTCTCTCTCTCTCTCTCTTGCCTTCCCTCTCGCTCGCGTCTCTCGCTCTCTCTCTCTTGCTCTCGCTGATTAATATGTATAATATATATATATATATATATATGTATGTATTTATTTAATATTAATAAAAAAGACATCTTATATAGAAACACATTTATTTAAAAATATTATAATTAAATAAAATAATTAACTTGTATTATATGAAGAGCTAGTATTGAACGAGTTTTTAACAAATTGATATTGAACGAGTTTTTTTGGGAATATGAATTTGCTTGTCTATGTATGAATATCCCACGATCTTGTTCAAATTCTTTTCCATATTTGTCATACTTGTATTAGGTTGCCATGTGTAGACACCCCATTTTTGACCGCCCTTAAGGCTCGGGCACCACTGATGTTTTGCTTGGCGGAGAAAGGTGTGCAAGGCAAATGTTTAGTTTCTTCGGCAAGGAGAGAGGCAAATCCTTCAAAACACTTTGTTTATGGGTTTGGAGTTGAAGAAGAGAGGAAAGGAAAGGAGAAAACTAGTTTGGGAGAAGTTCGGCATGGATCTGGGTAGAAGCGAGTTGAGCAGCCCTCGCTGAATCGGGCTCATCTGTCTGTACACTTGGATTTAATCTATGAGGCCACCACCGTCGGAAAGCTTACTTCCGGGGCTTCATTTTGCACTCAAGAATCTCTTAAAGCCAAGTCCGGGTGGGGGAGATATGATTGGTTGAAGTTGGGTATCATCCCGGTTGGATCGAATCTGCGCGGCTTCACGAAAAAGGGCATAACTTTTTGTACAGAAGGAATTTTAATGCAAGGTTTGCGCCATTGGAAAGCTAACTTCTGGGGCTTCAATTTAGTCACCAACCGGCCATTTTTTGACCTTACCGGCCATCCACCGGCACTATATTTATCCGGCCGGCAATTTATTGTGCCGACCGGCACTTTATTTTGCTGACCGGCAATTTTTGCTAGCCGACGACCTTCCGGGGCATTCTGCAGATTGAGTGGATTCCAGCTGTGCCAGCTGGAATGCACAGAATCGATCCCCCACGCACATGTGTGTTTGTTTTGCACCTTGTGAGCCTTTGAACCCCTTAACCTTCTAGAAGCTTGAACCCTTTGGCCAAGCTTCTCGGCCAGCTGTTTTAGCTTCCTCTAGAAGCCTTACACCCCCTTGAACCCCTTTGACCCTTTCCCTTTACTTAGCTTGTAAGTTAAATGCTTCCCTTGCCTTATATAAGCACCATTCCTCTCCCTTTGTCTAGGTTGGATGGTTTAAAGCAAAAAAAAACCAGAGATATACCAGGCATATCTGATATACATACATACAACCCTTGATCTCTCTCCATATCTCTCCCATTCAACCATCAAACATCCTTGTTCTTGGGCCATTTCTTCATCAACTCATAGCACAAGGCATCCAACGCCCATTCCAGCAGCTTGAGGCTGTCCTCCAGAGGTTAAAAGCTCCCAAACTCGGCCCAAAGGTTGCTAAAGATTGGTTCTACAAGGGTGAGTCCCACTTTCCCTCTTTTGTGCATTTTTTTGGCCTATATCTTAGCTCCTTGTGGTTACATCTTTGGGCTCTGACCCAAACTTCAAATCATCATATTTTGAGGTCCTCTTCATGTTTGATTGAGGACCTCTTGCTGTTTGAGGACAGTAGCTAGCACTTCCTTCATTAGCCCTCTTTATGCCATAATTTTGCATAATATTTTTGGCTTGCGTGTGATCTGTTTTGAGGCATGTTATAAACTGTTAAGTTGCTTCTTTTGAGCCCTTCTTCAACATTGAAGAAGGGCTCAACACTGTTTGGATACTCTATGTGCTACTTTCTTTGAAATCCATGTGGTAGCCCCGTTTTTGTATGCCATTTTAGCCCCATCTTTGCTTGCTACTATAAAAATGCTTATATCAAGGCTGCCTTGCTTCTGTCTTCATGCTCCATGTCCATATTGTGCATGCTTTGTATAGCTGTAAGCCATTTCATGTGCCTAATCTTGCATTTCGGGATTCATTCCATGCGTTGAATGTCGTTTCGTTATGTTTCGGGGCTGTTTTGCATCACCTATCGCCTCTGAAATTTGCATGCAAATTGTCCATGTTTGTGCCTTTCAAATGCGTCGAAAAGTGGCTTCATTATGCTTAAGTCTTGGACCATGTATCTATGCATGTTTGCATGTCATTTGCCTCCATGCACTTAGCATTTTGGCCACTGTTTTGGGCCTAACTAGAGCTGCCTAATTCATGTTTAAGACCATCCTTTGCTTATTCGCATGCTCACCTTGCATGTTTGCTTGCATCGGCATGTTGCATCCTTAGCTCGTATGCCTAAGTTGCATTGTATCTTGCATGCATCACTTTGCCTCTTGAGATGAGTATGATAGAGGTTAGGCCTCCTTGTGTGTTTATTTGGTTTGCATGCATTTTGAAATTGAAGTTGCACACTTGATTCGTTGGGCCATCATGCATGGAAATGCGTGATTGGTGGTCCGAGAATTGGGGCACATCCTCCTTTGAGTCATTAACATGATAAGGAATGTGATGGGTGCATAAATTGCTTGAATTGCATTGCCATGCAAGATTTTGCCCTCTGCTGCTGTGAGTTGCAGGTTCTGCAGGAATTCATTGCCGGCCGGCAGTATTTAGTGCCGACCGGCAGTCAATCGATGGCCGGTGGATCTATTTTGTGCTGGTGACTAAATGCTGCTGCCGGTGGAAATTCTGCTCAGCCGATGATATCCCCCAGTGTCCTGAGAGGCATCCCTGAGACTTTGGCAGTTTTCAGAGGAGCAGAGAAGGGAAAACAGAGGCAAACTATGCATGACAGTGCGATTCCGAGCCAGTCCCGAGCATGTGTTGCATCTGGCCCTCGGCCCGAGGCGGTTTACTGTTTTTCTTTAGTTTAGTTAATTTGTTAATTAATTAAGCAATTTGTAATATTTAATTAGCTTGCGTAGTTAATTAATTTGTAATATTTATTTGGTCCCTCCGAGTGAGGGCATATTTGTAATAAGTGTGCGTGCGTGTGATGTATGTCTTCCAACCCCACTTCTTTCTTCCCTTTTATTTACCTGCTTATGATGGTAGATTAGGGCACATTTATTTTAGCATACCTTATGCTATGCATGCGTGCATTCATGCATTTGTTGACATGCATCAGGCTCGGCACATCATGCTAACTACATTTGTACTTTAATTTCAAAATTGAATACGTGCATCAATTGATTGCATCTCACATGCCATGCTTAGGTTAGCCGAGCCTACTTCAATTGCATCCCGTATGTGTTGCATTAGTCAATCTAACATGAACTAGGACATGCATGTTTGCTAACTAGTTTATTGTTTTGGCACGGAGTACGATGTAAGTGTTTATGCTTTAGCATCCCGCATGCGTGTGAGTGTTGCCATGATAGTATGCTTAACATGTGGCTAGATGCTTATGTGTTATAAATTGTTTGAATGCCTGTGGGTGAAGGTTGGATTGTTTGAGTTGGAAAAACTCGTTGAAATCCGTATTTTAGCCTACTTGCGAGTAGCAAATTCCAAAGCATTTTCAAAACAAACGGATATGCAATGTTTATTCCCAAATTAGGCAATCTAGTCTATACTTGTTTGTTGTGCGCATAACATAGTAATTCTAGGCTAATAACCGGGATAAGAACACATAACGTTTTCAAAATCGGATATCATGGTTAGTAGAGGCTGGTCTTCGGACCGGGCGAAAGGGGGTGCTCATAGCTGACCTTCCCCGATCGTACCCAAGCTCCCGAGCCGAGACAACTCCGGTGATGACGGACATGTGGCCTTCGGCACCGAGTCAGGGTTTCCTAAATTCTCCCATAAAAAATATTTAGGTGGCGACTCTGTATCTGGCAAAGCAGTCCATGTTTGGCACTACTTTTTCAAAAATCTGTTTCTCAAAACGATTTTCCAGATTTGGACTCTTTGGTTCAGATTAAGAACCGTGACACAAATCGAGTCCAAACTGTAGCATGAGGCCCACGGGCGCGTCTACACCATGTTTTTCTGTTTACCGTGTGTTATTTATCGTGGTATGCTAATTCTTTCAGATATCCAGTGACGAAGCTGTAGAAACAGTGCAACAAATGATTCCTTTCTGTGATATCAGAACCATTGTTTGTGATTAATTCAAAACATAATGATCATTGTTATAGCATCATTTTATTAATCAAAATGGAGTTTTGGAATTTCTTGAATGAGTTGTAAAAAACCCAACCATGGTTTGGAAGCCATGGCCATACAACTTTGTGGAAAAAAAGAAGAAGGTGGTTTTAGACCAAGCCAAAGCATCCTGATCACCTTGATTGATTTCTAAATCCTAATGTAGACCAAAGAATGTTTCCATAGATTGGACTGCCCAATCCGCCAAAGCTCTCTGAAGCCGGGGATTTCATACCGTACAACTCTCAGACACATCTAAGTAATTCTCTACAGATGCATTGGTGTCGATTGCTAACAGCAAAAAAACTGGGAAAATCTCCGTAAGAGGTGAATGGTCACCATGGTTCAAGTCAAAACCTCACTCTTCTCATATTACCCACCTTAAAGAAGATTCTTTGGTTGAGCATTAATCAATAGGGAGAGCATTCTAAGCAACAATTATGCAGCCTTTCTGATCTATAGAATTAAAGTTCATCTGTGACTAATTCCTGTAGATTGTGTTTGCATCCCCATGTCAAAGTTGCCCATATAATGGTGTTATTGACTCTGATGAAACTGTCATGTCTTGAAATTTTATTTATTTGCAAGAACAGAGGTGACTGCATTTGAACACCGGGGTGAACGGATGGTATTGCAGAAGCAAACATGCCCCCGCTTTCTCTTTTTCTCCCAACATACACAGATGTGTTACACTTATTAGAAAAGTTGTTCAAGTGGAAATATTGTATAGCAAAAGACCAAGAAATATTCGCGTGAACATCGTGCTTCACTACAACAGCTTCCCTGTGGAACTCCATTAATTGGTTCCTGGCTCTGGATTTTGCTGCTCTAGTGTTGTTTTGAACAGTGTTTCTCTTACAAATTGCTAGATGTTGGGTGGGTGTGACAAGTTGCAAAAAGTACTTCCTTTATCTGATTTAGTTGAACTTGTGACACTGATCTGAGGTTTGCCAATTTGAGTGAGAATGAACTCTCCCTCTAGCCTATATATTCTGTGTTGTACAGTGATGTGTATCAATTTTCTTGTTAACATTGTACTTGGTAGTCAGTACTAACTTACTATTATGTTTGCAGGATAGTCATGATACAGATGATCCGAAATAGAGCACTGCTGATATGACAGTATTTGTGAGTTCCGTAACCATAACAAAATGCATAAGTATATGTTTCTTGTCAATTTTTTCTTGGAATTAATGAAAGAGTTATTGAGAATCTAAGATAGCTCCACATGTCTATAAATGGCGGTAATGAAGGCCTGCATTCTTGGTAGGTTAGGAGTTCAAAGATCCCCTGTTCTAGTAGTTATGGGCCTCTAGAGGAACCAATATTAATTGAGCTCATTTCAGATCAGCCAGAGGTTCACTCATGACCAGGCTTGATAATATTTTGAGACTCATATAAACAAGGGAAGAAAGTTATAAAACCACATTCTCTTCCTTATATTTTACAATAAGCATGGATCGTATCTTCTTCCTTTGAAATTGTATGCCCTTTGATTTAAGTAAATAAGCCACCGTATTTACTGAAATTTTCGTATTTGTTTTTCAGGTGCAAAATCTTCTGCAACAAATGGTGAGTCTTTTACTTCTCAATTTTTTAGGGTTTTATATAAATTCAACACCACTGTTCATGAGTCAATCATAATATTTTTGAATTTAAGCTTGGTTATCTGCTTTGGTTTATGTAATTTGGTTGGAGTTTCCTCACATTCATTTTAAACAAGTTCCTGGTCAGCGGTATTGTCCACCCGTGGAAGTCTTTAAGAGTTGCTGCAGAGAATTTAAAAAAGGTTGTGTGAGACCAAACAACTCCCGGTATTGATCTCTCTTTTGTTGATCAAGGTGGAGAGAGGAATCGATCAAAACTAGTAGAACCTCATCTGGTAGTCCAAATGGACACAGAGAGTTCTGTACTGTAGCAGAAAACCTGCCTCGACTATTGTTTTGAAAAACCAATAAAGGTGAGAAATTTATAATACATTCACATACGCAAAGAGCATTGCCTCGACTATTGGGTTTCAATTTCTCTATTTCGTTTATTTTTTAATTAATTTTATATATTTATCATGGTTCTCTAATAAATTTTCCAATTATGTTTCTTTATTAGGTGCCTTACATCACTACTGCTTTGATGGATGCGAAGCTTGGCACGGAAGGCCGCAAGGATATTTTTGATTGGCTATCAAGGCAACTTAGTGGATTAAGCAATTTTCCTGATGCTGTAAATCTGAATTATGTATTGTTTCAAATTGTTATGCGAGATGGATGTGACTTGTGAATGAAAACTTAGAATAGTAATATTGTGTCGAATGTTAATGAATTATGTATTGTGTCGAATGTTAATGATTTAGTTAATTTGAATGATGCTTTAAAATTACAGGTTTATTATGGATTGAATGAATTATTAGGAATTACAGGTGTATTGTTTTCCTGCTATGGTGACCAATTTATTAGTCGCGACAAATAAATAAATTTTTTTTGCGAAAAATGACAATTGCTGACCAAGAGTTTTGGTCGCAAAAAATACATCTATTGCAGACCAAAACACCTCTTGGTCGTGGAATCTCACTTTTGCCAACCAAAAGTTTTGGTCGCGAAAAGTAACAAATGGCGACCAAATTTTTTGGTCGCGAAATGTGATAATTGGCAACCAAATTATTGGTCGCAAAATGTGATAATTGGCGACCAAAAAATTTGGTCGCGAATTGTGATAATTGGCGACCAAACTTTTTGGTCGCGAAATGTGACAATTGGCAACTAAGAAATTTGGTCGGGAAAATATCACTTTTCGCGACTAAAGTGTGTTAGCGACAAAATAAATTAGTCGCGGTAATTAAATATTTAGCGACCAAAAATTTAGTCGGCAAATCCAACTTTTGCCGACCAACCAAAATTTTGGTCGCGAATTACTTTTGCCGACCCTCAATTGGCGATCAAAGTAGCGACCAAAAAAATTGGTCGCGGATAACTTTTGCCGACCAAAAATTGACTTTTAGCGACCAATTTTTTTGTTGCCAAAAGTGTTAATTCTTGTAGTGAATATGAAGGATAGGGATAAGTAATGGATGATAAGGTGAGGGAGGGTTATGGAAATCCAAGTAGAGTGGCGTTGCTGGTGGAATTATGAGTGGAAGGGACAATTTTGTGGGGATAGGGTGGGAGATGAGTGAGGTAATACATGTAAAGAGTGACTAGTGGTGTAACTATGAGTGGAAAGATCAATACTATTAAATTTGAGTTTATTTCATTAAATTTATTCTTTTCCTTTTCTGTAACACATATTTGCACCATATACCTTTGTAATTGCATAACAGGTTGTACGAGTAAGTTCTTAATGTTGCAGGGTGTTTGTTTTAAGTCCCTTGGGCTCTAATTTATTTAGTCAATGACTAAAACTTATATCAAATTTAAAATTGGTTAAAAATACTCAAACTAGACTCAACGTGGTAAATTTGAGAACCATAAGACAATTTTGAAGATTTTGAGTAAATATTTGAGTCTCCTTTTAATTGAATAAAAATCAAATTGCTATAAAAATCAGGTGATGTTTGATAATCTAAATTGACACTTAAAAGTTAATGTAATATAATAAGTCCATTTGATAATTATAATTAATGCCACTTTAAAAATTAAGTGTCATTTAAAATGTAAGTTAATTTTTTCTTTTAAAAAAATTAAGTAATTAGAAACTTATTTAATGCTTATTGAATTTATAACTACATGTAGGGTTGCAAACGAGTCAAATCAAGCTTTACTGAGCTTGAGCTCGACTTGTTTGTTTATCGAGCTCAATTATCCAGCTTGAGCTCGGCTTGACTCGTTAATATTAGTCAAGCTCGAAACTCGATAAAGAAATTATTATTGACAATTGTTAATGTGCATCGTTATAATGTCACCACCACCACTACTACCACCATCGTCACCACTACTATCACTGTCACTTTCATCGCTATACCTCTCACTACCACCACTACCGCTGCCACTATTATCACTGCCATCCTAATAGTTACAACCAGTATTACTGCTACCACTTTTCCACCACTATTATTCTTATCGTCGCAAGCAACACTGTCATTTTTCTACCACCACTACTGCAGTCATCATTGCCATTACCACTATCACTATTACTACCACAACCCGTTACCTCCACCACCATGGTCACTTCTACCACCGTTATCATTCCACTACTATCACCACTACTACTACTACATAGTTGCCGCTGCTACCACTGCACCACTACAACTACTGCCATCATAGCTTTATCTCCATTATATCACCCTTCCATAACCACCACAACCACTATACTTGTTTTAGAGCTAATTTACCCTTCTCATTTACATGTAATGAATTGTATAAGTCGTTTAAGTACACAAAAGTAGAAGGATCTTGACATTTTGAAGAGAGAGAGAGAGAGAGAGAGAGGTCCATTGGCCCAATCAAAGTGTAAGGTGTCCAAAAAGGTTCAAAATTCATCTATAAGAGCATGTTTGGTAGATGGAATGAAATGGGAAAAATCTAGAAATCGCTTAGATATTGATTTTTGATTATGTATCAATTTTAAGCAGTAAATAACAATCTCAATCAAACAATCAAGACAAATCAACACAACAATTTTAACGTGGAAAAATCATAATTGGAGTGCCTCAAAACAATCCACTAAGAAGACAAAAGGAATTACACAAGTATACTCTCAATTACCTAGCGAATCCACGCCCGAATTAAACCGACCCCTATGTGCCTCTTCCAGCTCCGCTTTCACCTCGAAATTGTCTTGTACAACGTTGAATCCACAACACCAATGTTGAATCCACGACGATGAGCCACTCCAAAATCCACCAAAGCTTTAGGCTCAAATTTCACGAAATCCACCGAAGAACAACTCTCTCTTTTGTATTAAATAAATAAAACAAACAAACCCTTTGATATAATCCACTTAATTCATGATTAAACTCTCACAGATATCAAAGGAAACAAGCAAAGAAGCTCCAGAAGAAAACCCTAATACCCAAGAACAAGATCTGGAAGCCATACTTTAAAATCGAACTGAAACACATAGTTATAGAAAATAGATCCGTGATCTCCGCTCGAGCGCAGAAATGGCCACTCAAGTGGAAAACCAACTTCGATTACAATTTTTTTACTTCGATCACAAACTCCTCTGCATAGGCACAATTCGGGTTGGATTCGCATCTAAAACTCATAGCCTCATTAAAATAAAAGATCGAATACAATTACAACTTGAAAGGAGTTTTGCCAAATAGGATTGCCAAGAATAAGAACCTAACAAAATGGAATAAGAGTAAGAATGGAATGGAATATCCATTTCCATTCCATTGTTTGGTTACCAACATGGAATGACATAGGAATATGATGATAATTCTCATTCTAATGTTTGGTTTACCTATTAAACTCATGGAATGTAATAAATTTTTATTATTATTAATTTTTTAACAATCTAGTAACAATTAAATTTAAATTTTATATAGATCATGGTAATATTAATAGTTGTGAAAGTGATGGTGTGAGTCGTAATAGTAGTGGTGGTGGTGGTAGCGACAATGGTGGCGTTGGTGGTGGTGATAGCAATGATAGTAGGATGGAGGTAGTAGATTGTTATGGCCTTAGTAGTGGTGGCAAGGTGGTGTTAAGGTTGCGATGTTGGCAGTGGTAGCAACAGTTGCAACGACCAACGATAGTGGTGGTGGTAGTAGTGGTAGTAGTGGCAACATCAGTAGTATGGTGGTGATAATATGGTGGTGTGGTGGTTGTGGCAGCAACCATGGTGATGGTGGTTATGGCGATGGCAATAGAATAGCAATGGCGGTGGCGGTAGGAAAACGGAATGGTAGTAATGGTTAAACAATAATATTTTTTTAACCCATTAAAAAAATAATAATAAAATTTTATAGTAATTCTATGATTGAATGGAATGGCGATTCCTTAGGTTAGAGAAAGGAATAGGCATTCTCATATTTTGTTAGAATAGTCATTCCAATGGAATGAGTATTTCCACTTAAATAAGGTGTACCAAACAAGGGAAATGGAATGCAAAGCTAGAATGGACATTCTATTCTAGTCCATTCCATCGTACCAAATGTGCTCTAAAAGTTTTAATTCAAAACCCCTCACAAATTTTGCATAATTGTAATATAGTTTTGACCTATTTTATGTGCATTAAATTAACTAATTTTCCAAAATCAACATAAATAATTATAACATGTAAAATTAATAGAAAAATATCATATACTATGTGTGGGTAGCCCATATCCCAAATTTTAAACCGGATTGAGCCCATCTGCATGCAAATCAAGACGTTCTGTGCACTTCAATTTTCAAGTCAGTAAAATTATTCTATGTTTTCAAGATGCCTTATACTAACATTATGACCTCATCTTCTAGGTGCAGAGAGTTTTGTCCTTTGAATCTAGAGTCTGAACGGAAATTGATGCTCAAATCGAGATGATTGATTAAATAGAAAAATTAATTAAAAAGGGTTCAAAATTTATTTTATTTTTTCATCAACAGAAGAAAAACTTTATTGATGAAAATCAATATACATATCAAATATTGGAGTAAAAGGAATACTTTAGGGGCTTTATCATAATTATTTAATATTAATTAGGCCTATATTACAATTTTTAAGAGTTCAAATATTTTTTCATTTGTTATAATTATTATAATTTATAGAATGATGGTAATAAGATTGTTATCAGGCATTAATTATTTTGCAACATAAAATTTTAATAAATTTGTATTTATAAACTCATAGACTTTTATAGAATGATTAAATTAAGATTTTGTCCCCATATTATACAGATCACAATATAAGCTTTGAAATAATTTTACATGTATATATACAGAAACACATAACTAAACAAAATTTTGTGAAATATTATATTTGAGAATATATATTTGAAAAAATTATATTAAAAAAAAACCCCTATAGTTTGACCCTTTTTACAAATCAAACTCTGAATTTTAAATTTTTTCAATTTAAACCTTGAACTTTCACATTAGTCTACTATGTATATACACACTCGATAATCACCTCCATCACCACCTCTCTATTGGCATCACCATCACCCTTTACCACCACAACCCTCTTCCCACAACTATCCATCCACTCCTAACTACCTTTGACTACAATCGTTTCTAGACTGCTGCCCCCCACAACCACTACACTTCAATACACAAATCACCCAAATTCACCTAGAGAAATCACCTTGATCCAATTAATCCAATTAAAATTTTCAAAACTCATTTTCAATATAAAAAAATCTAACACACATATTTAGTTTTAAAAAAATTCAATTCGAAATTTGAAAAATATAGAGAAATTATTCCTGAAAAAAATCAAGATTTGCTAGAGGAGGAACAAGCTAGAGAGCTCATTAGAAAAAAATCTAGATTTGTCAGAAGTGGTAGTGGAATGGATGGCAAACCAAAGCCCAAAATTAAATTTGCACAACTTGATCAGGTGAAAACCTAGATTTGTCAAGAGTGGACAACAACCCGGACTCAATTAAACTTTATCTCTTTGTATCGTTAGATCTGATTAGAGAACGAAAAATAGATTGTGGTGGTGTTGAACTCTGCTTCGAATATGAGAGAACTTCATTGAAAATTAATGATTTTGTGCTTTATTCATTGATTACTACTCTTTTCTTTAGAGTTTTCTTGAACCTTATAAGCACATCTTTTTGATTTGCACATATTGATGGTAATGACTTTGAGCGGATTGTACAAGTCTGTAACTACTATATATACACATTGGCACAACCCATCATTTCAAAAGGTTTCACTGCATGAAAGTTGATTTTTAGCGGCGTTTCAGAAACGCCCCTATAAGCTTCAAAAACGCCGTCATATGTTATAGCGATGTTTAATCTTTGCGGCGCTAAGACGGCCGCCGTAATAGCTTTACAACGTTTTAAAAACATCGCCAAAAACATTAGGCAGCGTTTTAAAAAACGTCGCAAAAACTTTGACGCCCGCTACCTTTCCGTCACATAATAACGTATGACATCATGACGATGTCATTTAGTGGTGTTTTTTAAAAAACGCCACGGTTTTTTTTTTTTTTTTTTAAAGATTATAAACCAAAAAATTTAACTAATTCCTCAAAAAAAAAAAAAAAAGAGAGAATTTAATAGCAGCTTCAGAATTTAACTAAAAACACGAATGGCTCAAATTTACATATCCATATGCCAACCATGCATTAAGCTAATCACAATTTTTATATGTCCAATATAATTGCACATTTCATGAGATTTGTACTACACAAAATATATGTACTCTTCAATCCAATAATTAAAAAAAAAATCACCAAATATATGTCAGTGCAAGGTAACATTAAATCCAAATTGTCACCCAAAAGATAATCCAGTCCCAACATTTGAAGAACCAACTTCCAATTCTTTCTTTTCCACAGGCTTCTCATTCTTTTCCACATGGTTCTCAGTCTTTTCAGATGACTGTTTGAGCCATGACCTGGTTTCATCCTCCGTGAAAGTCCCAAATAGTAGTGCTTGCAAAAGTGGGAGAAAAGTTACATATATCTCACCTTAAAAACCTACATATGGAGAAGATAGTAAGAAAACTATAAAATGCAATCTGGTATAAGGAAGGTGTGAGAAGTCTCATATCAAGTTCAGAAGCAGCCATTAGTGGAAGATTTGTAGAACTTAGAAGGTGGTGATTTTAAAGAATTCAACTGAACTGCCATAGACACAAAGGAAGAGAGAAAGAGAGTCTTTGGATGCTTTTGATATGGGAATGGCATTGGGTTTAATTTCTTTTTTAAAATTGCTTTTGGTTTATGACTGTGTATTGATTGTGGATTTGTCTTTAGCTTTATCAAGAAAAGAAAAAGCAGAGTTTGTGCATAAAGATACATCTTTAGCTTTTATCAAGTTGACCACAGCACAGCCATCCAAGCCAACATTTTCACTTATATGTTTAAAAAAAATCAGTTCCAAAACATAAGACAATAACTTGATGCTTTTGCTTAAAAAGAATGTCAATCAATGTGAATAAGAAAAATGAGAAATGGTGTTACAAAACCATAATATGATTAAAGGCTGAGAATTATAGGATAACAGGAATAATATTATAGAGAAAACATACTTGTGAAAAGCTTTCTGAATTTCACGTTGACTTGCATTCCGTTCAACCCCAAGAACCTGAAACAACATAGTCATAAGAAATTAAGGAAGAAGCCAACAAAATTAGCCCCCCCCCCCCCCAAAAAAAAAAAAAAAAAAACACCAAGGGAAAGAACCTCCATTTATCAACCATTTTAACGAAACACACAATATTAAATCCCTACTTAGACAATGTAGATTATTCATTGTAAAACAAAGACTTCACTTCAACTTTTGAGCAATCAATTCAAGTATGAGATAGAGATGATTTCATCAACCACACTGACATTCCCAGCACCACAGTAAAGATTACTAAACAAAATCTAAGATACCCATTCTGGGACAACTTGGCTGAATACAAGCCAAAGGTTTACTTCAGATTTTTGCATTTTAGTCTATCTGAAAATCTCAAGAATCATGACACTCATGTAAAACCATCAAGTCCAGTTACTCTAGTAGCACATTGTTCATCACTCAATTGATATCAAATTACTCAGATACAATCTCTATTGGAGGCATCACCCTAACATGCATATCACTATTAATTCAAAAACCTAAAAAAATTGATGACTCAAAATGTGCACATCTTCTTCAAATAGCAATTTTAATATTGAACTTTTCGCCCAAGAAACATATGACTGAACACTATCAGTTGAACGGAGATAAAAAGGCATGCATTGAATGATACCTTGTGCAAATGAATCATTGGAAGTTTTTTGTTCTTCAACCATGTACGAGCAAGAAATAATCTTCTCGTATAATCCTGTTGACCAAGTCCGCGCTCCTCCAAACGTCGTTGCTTTACTCTCTGAAAACACAAACGTGAGCTAGCCGGCGGGTGTGTGCCGGATACCTCTCCAATGCCTAAGTCAGCAAAATAGACAAATAGACAAAAGCCCTGTGTATTCGAGAATCAAAGTTGTGTTACCTCTCTATAGGTGATGTTGTGAGCTTTTATAGGTTCCGTGTGACACAATCCAAGTAGGACTCTTACTCCTCCATGTAGAGTCCTCCTAGGAATCACCTTCCTGAAAGATAATGCTTATCCTTCAACACCCCCCTCACTGCTTAAACCAAGTGAGATGGTTCTACCATGGTTGGATGCCAATACGACCGAGATAACATTGCCATGCTAAAGCCGCAGACTAGAGCGAGCTCCCACTAGCTCGGTTCTTCCTTTCACTGCGTGTACCTCGATTTGACATATTCCAACTAGGTTGTCTGAGACCGCACTAATCACATCGAGCTTGGATCGAGCTAACCAATAGCAAGGTTCTGAGGGAAGCTCAACATACATCCGCTCAATATGGTATGACCAAGCTAACTGTTACCGTTCTAAGTGTGGTGACCGGGCTAACTGCAGAGCTTTCTTGGACCGGGCTAACTTCTAGGCCCTTTTTCTCAGTCCTTCTTACTGTGGTCCACAGAATGGCCCATTACTCAGCTCGGCCCAATTTATACATAAATTATCCTCTCAATTGCCCCTTAATTCCATCTGCGCAGCATAATAAAGATTATCTGTTACCCGCCGAGCTAAAAAAAGCTTTAGCCTTCCAACCGAGCTAAAAAACTTTAGCTTTCCAACCGAGCTAAATTCATATTGGGCTACCAATCTATCCGGTCAAAACATCTCTTCAATCGTACTAAAATTGAGTCGCTTCCCATTCTGAAGACACGTGGCGAGCCGTCATTCGTCTGGCGTAGCTGTCACATCGTCTTCGTATTTCGTAAATTTTGAATAGTCCCGTCTTTTTTCCTCCCCTTTTCACAAAACAAACCCTTACGTTTCAAACCGTTTCACTTGCACTATTCATCTTCTCTATTTTTCTTGCTTGAACCTCCATTGCTGCCACTTTTGCACCTGCGAAGCTTGCATTTTCAACATCACCTTTGTGGTTTCAGACCTACATCCTTCCTTTTCCAATCTGTGAATAACTCAATCCTTTTTTGCTTTCCGTTTGACTGGTTACATGTACTATTTGTATATACGTGTTTTCTCATAACACTTTTCAAAATAGTTTTCTCTGTAACGAGTAAGAACCACTTGAATAGTGCCCATAACTACTGATTTTGCGAAAAAACTGAACTGGGACGTCTTAGATCCGAAATCATACTCCAACCGGACTAGGAAGTAGTTTGTAGTAGGTGCGAGCCTTAGCAAAACTGAACAACCGAGCTAAGACTTTATGACCACTTACTGTTTCAAGTAGGTCTAAGAACCTTTTGCCTTAATTAGCCTAGCTAGCGAATTAGATTGGGTTTACATAATGCCGCATTAGAAAGCCACAATCACCGACCGAGCTAAAACTTGAGGCTAAACCAGCTTCCTTAGTAAAAACCGGACTAGAATGTTGTCCCAAAAGCTCCAACAGCCTACGAACTTCACATTTACTTAACCGGGCTAGAGTTCTTTGTTTAAACCGAGCCAAGAATGAATAGTAACCCACGAAGCCGAGCTAGGACTTCATTTATTTTGCCTTTGTTTCTATTAGCACGGTCTAACAATCTGTGCTTAACGCCTTTCTTTTTCACTTTGCAGACTCTGATTAGGTTGGCTAGGCACTCCCTTGCACGTCTAACCGAGATACCCATTATCCGCTTGGTGCCGAGCTAATACTCCAGGCTAATTTATACACAATTTAAATCCTTATGGGTAAATATAGGTTTTTAGTGAACTCACCAGGTGCTGTGGCCGAGTTCCGAAGGGACTACCATATCCCGGATAATGTTCATCTCACATTAGCCAAACTAGATACCATACCCTGGGGAAACCCTGGCTTTGTTCCCTTTACACTTCTTTCCATTGTAGAAACCGGACTAAGATTCCCTGTATAGCCCCTCCTATGCGAGTTCCTCAGGCAAACCAACGTTTGCCCTACCCAACTTTCCACAAATTCATACCGTATAATAAATGGCATCACCGAGCTAAACCGCCGGGCTGGCCTTAACCTCGGTTTAGCCGAGCTTTTCCACCAATGCTCCATAGGATCAAATGAAGATGGCTGGGTTTACTATTTAAGAATAAGGCGTCGGCGTGAAAAGATAATAAAAAATACCTCGAATAAGGATGTCAATGACGATGAATTTTTTTGGGTTTCTGGGAATTTTGAAGACCATGAGGCCCAGATCCTAGGCGACCGAATAAACTGGGACAAAGGAGTCGCTGGTATAATTACCTCGGCTTTGTTTTATGCTCTCTTTTACCTTAGTTTTCTTACGCTGAACTGCACTGACTGTTGTCTTTTTTACTTCTTGCAGATTTAAACTTTCTCAAGTCCCAGTACAGCTACCCAACTTAAACACACTTCGCGCCGTGCTGCGATATCCCAATAGAAGTTGGGCCGAACTACTGGATTTTGAACCGACCTACCGATATAGCAGCCGCAGGAAGACCAGAGTGACCGATTTCCTCATCGAACCTTCGCCAGAGCCAGATCCATCCTTGCCTCAAATCAATCTCATCCCATTAACTGCCGAACAAGAAATGGCCAAGAAGAGAGTCGTAAGAGCACTCCTCACCAAGACGAACCAGGCCGAGATACCACAAGCCGGTCAAACCCAAGAAATCGTGGTAGCCCTGCTATCCCATCAACCTGAATAATCTCAGACTCACAAGTACGCTCGGTCTTCCATTACAGAGCCATGCCTCGTTGATGAGGACGCAACTGTGCTTCCCCCAACCGAAGTACCAAGCCCACAACCTGAGAGCTCAGACTGAGCTAACTCTTCTGACTGGGCACCGAGATTAACATATCAGAACCGAGCCATTAGACCAACAGATTCAGTGGTGGCAGATAAAGATCACATGCTGGCCTTCAACCTGGCTAAGAGTGTGTGTCTGCCCCCTGATATGGATCACCATGCCCACCTTACCGAGCTAAAGGCTATCCGCTCGGCCACCAAATCAATGGTGCTGGTGAGTACTCTTTCTTTTGTTTTCCTGTTTTGTGCAACTGTTAGCTCGGTTCTCACTTAGAATTGCTTACCTCATTTATGCAGGCCATGCAAAAGAACCAGATTGCTTATAAACATGTGCTAAAGCTACGCAAAACAACAAGGCAAGTTGTGGCAGAGGCTGACAAGAAGACGGCCGAGCTAAACGAGGCCAAACAAAAAATGGCCGAGCTACAATCTGAGGTCGCCTGCCTCACCGGTGTAGTGGACTCAGCCAAAGTGGAGAAACAAAAAGCTTTGACCGAGCTGAAGGACTACTACCTGCGTGAGCTTGCCACAATTGAGCAGAACAAGAACGCCGAAATAACTGAACTTGAGAAGAAGATTGGCGATGCGGAAGACCGTGGTTACAAAGAATGTGAAGCAACCTACATCCTGCAGTGCGAAGCTGCCAAGGATCTATTTTTCAAGTGCGGGTGGAAAGCGGCGGTGGAACAGCTCGGTCACAGTCCAGAGACCGAGGTTTTCCTGAACCCTTCATCGCACTTTATACCGAGCTGTATGGTGGAGTATGCAGCCGCCATTCAACAAAAATTCCTTGAATCTGAGGATGATGAAGAAGAGACCGTGCCTATCAATGCCCCGGTCATCAATGATCCAGCCATCCAGTCAGCGTGGGTTGAACCACCGGTGGAAGACCTGACAACCGAGCTACCAACTGAAATCGGGCTCCGAGTTGAACTGGATGCTGATCTTGACGACCTGTTTGTTTGACTTTGTATTTTCTTCTTTTTTACTTTTGGAAAGAAAACTGTAACCGGGCTGAAATCCCACCCTTTTGTAACTCTTGATTTGCACTTTCAATAAAATCTTCTCTTGTTCCAGCTATTATTTCGGTTAACTTCCATGTATGTACTTTACTCTGTAATCTGAATGCAGTATAACATTCTCTGGCCGAGATATTTTATCTCGGTCTTAACTTTGCAATCTAACTGGCCATACCTTCCAACCTGTTCAACCTAGATCCTTATCTCGGCTGAAGAATAATCAGTGTTGGTTTTTCCAGCCAACCTCTTCAGCCTAGATACTTATCTCGGTTGAAGAACAATAAGTGTTGGTTTTTCCAGCCAACCTCTTCAGCCTAGATCCTAACCTTAGTTGAAGAGAGCTCAAGTTGGTTTTTCCTGCCAACTCTGAGTGAAGTGTTTAGTTATTCCTGCCAAACGTCCTGCAGCCTGGATCCTTATCCTGGGCTTAGAAGGGGTGTTGGTTTTTCCAGCCAACCTCTAAGTTGGTTATTCCTGCCAACCTAGAGTAAAGTGTTTGGTTATTCCGACCAAACGTCCTGCAGCCTGGATCCTTATCCTGGGCTTAGGAGGGGTGTTAGTTTTTCCTGCCAACCTCTGAGTTGGTTATTCCTACCAACCTAGAGTAAAGTGTTTGGTTATTCCGATCAAACGTCCTGCAGCCTGGATCCTTATCCTGGGCTTAGGAGGGGTGTTGGTTATTCCAGCCAACTTCTTCAGCACTGATCCTAATCTTAGCTAAGGAGAGTGCAAAGTTGGTTATTCCGGCCAACTATCACTACAAGAATTTACACTTTTGCCGACTAAAAATTTGGTCGGCAAAAGTCCATTTTTAGTCGGCAAAAGTTATCCGTGACTAATTTTTTTCGTCGCCACTTTGGTTGCCAATTGAGGGCCGCGAAAAGTAATTAGCAACTAAAAAATTTTTTAGTCCCGAAAAAGTCATATTTGCCGACTAAATTTTTAGTCGCTAAATATATAATTACTGCGACTAATCCATTTAGTAGCTAAAACACTTTAGTCGCGAAAAGTCATATTTTCTCGACCAAACATGTTAGTCGCCAATTTGCACATTCAATGACCAAATAATTTGGTCGGCAATTGTCGCCCATTTCCACGACCAACAAATTTGGTCACCAATTGTCACATTCCGCAACCAAAAAATATGGTCGGCAATACATTCCACGGCAAAAAATATTGGTCGGCAATATTCACTACAAGAAATTGCATTTTTGGCGACTAAAAATTTGGTCGGCAAAAGTCAATTTTTAGTCGACAAAAGCTATTCGCGACCAATTTTTTTGGTCGCCACCTTGGTCACCAATTGAGGGTCGGCAAAAGTAATTAGCGACCAAAACTTTTGTTAGTCGGGAAAAAGTTAAATTTGCCGACTAAATTTTTGATCGCTAAATATATCATTACTGCGACTAATCCATTTAGTTGCTAAAACACTTTAGTCGCGAAAAGTGACATATTCCCAACCAAACATGTTAGTTGCCAATTGCCACATTCCACGACCAAAAAATTTTGTCGCCAATTATCACATTCCACGATCAAAAAGTTTGGTCGCCAATTGTCACATTCCACGACCAAAAGGTTTGGTCGCCAATTATCACATTCCACGACTAAAAAGTTTAGTCGCCAATTGTGACATTCTACGACCAAAAATTTTGGTCGCTAATTGTGACATTCTAGGACCAAAAAGTTTGGTCGCCAAAAGGAATGTTTGCGCCAACATGAAATAAAATAAACCTGTAATTCATAATAATCTATCCAATCTATTCAATACAATCTGTAATTTACAATAATCAATCAAACCAACAATTCACCTGAATCATGAACATTCAACAAACTATATAAATCATCAAACTCTGAACCTGTTTAATTAAAGTCAACAACTATTATAAATTTTCATCCATAAGTAATTCCAGACTACATATTCGTTCAATTAAAAATTCGTTTGTAATCTATATAATCATCCAATTCACATCCACTTAGCATTAAAATTTAAAACATATTCCTTAAGTAAAGAGTAGAACTCCCTTCACAGAGCATCAATAGCTTTCATTGATTGAGCAAAAAGAAAATTCTTCCAACAGTATTCATATCCAGCTACGTCTCTTTCAGCTTCTTTCCAGGCCTCATAAGCCCGGACAAGAGCAAGGTTATCACTGTAATCACGTGAAAATTGTGTGTTTGCTGCTTCTGCTAGCTGCAAAGAGAAAGACACACAAATCAATTAGCGAAACAGATACGATAAGATACTCAATTTTCTAGCAAAAGCTATCTATTAGTGAAACCACAACTAAAATACCCAGTTAACAACTATAGACATAAAATTATAGTAGCATAAAAAGTCAAGAAAAATCATGATGGATCCGAATATTAAAGTTATAATAGCATTGGGCTGCTAAGGGAGCAGGAAAGCGAAACAAAATTACACTGTGGCACACTGTCAATGAAGATTTTGAAGTAGAAAAACATGAATCATCCATTATAATTTTGTACTTGTTGGCATGAACACAATGAATAATGAGAATCCACCACTCACTTTATTTTTACCTACATTATATACATGTTAACTTGATGTGCTGAGTAGGGAAAAAAATTTGCAATGATGATATGACATGATTATGGATGCATGATATATTTCTCAGTAATTATTTTATTAAGTATAATAACAAATCGAGCTACATGTAAATGTGACAGGTACACATTATATCAAAATAGAGCATAAGCCAGAGCTAGCCACTGTAATCCCAGCTGCAGCAAGACCAGGCCAAGTCAACACAGCAAGGCTGCAGTACCAGCCGCAGTCAGAGCAGCTAAAGTCAGAACAGATAGGGTTGTAGCTTCATTCATGCTCACGTGTTATAAAGAGAACTAGCATAACTGAATGCTAATCCAATCTAATCCAATCCATCTAAACAAACATGGCCTGAGAGCGTTACAAAATGAACAATTCGGACCATTAAAACAGAAGTTATGATAGCCCATGGACTCCTTAAGTTGTCTCAAGTTCAAAGTTGAACTGGATATATATATATATATATATATACACACACACACACCAGATCACACAATTCCAAAAAAAAAAACTATAAATAAAACCATTACTGAGGAGGAGCACCAATTCCACAACAAAAACCTGAGCATCTGGGGAATGAAATGTAGCAAAGCTAAAATAATACATATTGGACTGACATATAATTGCAGAATTTTCTCCATCCAGTGGAGAGTAAAGAAAAGAGTATAATTACCCAAAAAGGAATTGGGAAAATGATGTAATAACTAAACAATTTATGAGACACAGGTCATAAAAAATGTATGTACATAGTACTCAAGTATTGCAATCTCGGTCTTTTTTCTTTTTATATATATAGATGGGGCTGGGGGATAGGAAAAAGAGTATTCCCACACCAATACCCTAATGTCAAGAAGTTCACAGTTCAATCATAATATGTACTTATTCATAGCTAAAATAAGATTTGAAAATGCCTCCGGAGTGTCCAAAACTGATTACAACGGTCCACGATTGATGATATATGTCATGTTGAATAGAATAATAACAGTAATCACAATCTACTGACCGAGGTTCCCCGAAAGCCGCTCCACTGCAGCATGAGCATTCCCTGCAGTGGCTATCAGTGCCTGTATATTCTCTCGGGTATCAAAGAAGCCCATTTCTTGTAGCTGTGAGAGCTAAGTGGCATACAGTTCTCCTGGGGGCACTAAAAAAACAGGGCATAAATTGTGAGTAGATGACAAAACATAAATCAGTAGGGCATAGGGGAAAAGGAAATAATAGTCACCATCTGATCTGACAGGAACGGCAGGGCTTCCAATCCCAAGACCCCCAAACATATTCATCAACATCTCCAATCCCATGTTGTCAAGTGTTCCTGCTATTGGGAGAAAAGTAGCACACCCACAGTGAGATAAAATAACATACAACAATTTTTAAAAATGAAAGAATTTTTTTCATATAATGTCTTCTTCCTTCGGCTTGTTTATTTTATTTTATTTTCCTTTCTTTTTCTTTATCTGGGAAAGTAATTGTTATAGGTCAGGTTGTAACATCAAAAGATTACCACACCAACAGTCCTTAAGACTCTTTTGGAGTTCCCTATTGTAGAACTAACCATTGACAAGTTCCCTCTCATTGATTGCAACCAAGAATGTTAAAACTTGATATAGATGTGGCAAGACAGGGTGCTATCATAAATGATGACCTCCACTGTACAACATTTAAAATATACAACAAAACAATAGCATTAAGTCTATTGGAGGTATCACAAGTGAAGCCAAAGAATAAATTCTTCCAGAGATAAGCACCTGTTCCCCCACCGGTTTGACCCGCTTCCCTGCAAGAGTGCAATTTCGTTTAAGTAAACCAAGAAAAGAATGGGCATTAAAATCTAAACAACAAAATTCTATATAGGTATTGTGCAGGTTTATTAATTCATAAAAGACAATATTCAAATATCGGGCACTGGACAGTAACATGGCCGCATTGATTGTGCCAAAAAATATATACTGCTATATGAATAATGCATGTGTAATGGACAAGGAAATGTTTATAATAAGATTGTCAGGCTTGAAGTTAGATTATGTTACCAAACAAATTTAGGAGGAAAATTACTTACTGGGTTGATGGTTGCCGACCAAGCTGAGACAAAAGAGTTTGTTGTAAAGTCATGAGTTGCTGAAACAGGGGAAAACAGGTGTTAAGAAAGAGGGAATCAAGAAAGAAAGAAAGAAAGAAAGTGAAAACATTAAAATGAATATACAAACAAATGGTTCATGCATGCATGCAGTCATGAATATACATATGCACTTTTTGGGAGGGAAAAGAAAGGGGGACTGCAACCTTTTCATCAATGAAAGCTCCCTCTCTAGGGTTTCCTGGTACATTCATGCTCTGCTGGAAATTGCAACTTAACTTGTCTAATGCAGTTTAACTTGCATTGCACCATGAAATTCATGTTTAAAATTTGTTTGATACAAACTTAATTTGCACCATGAAATTGCATGAATTAATTAACATTGTTCCAAATCTCAATTATGGATTTCATTATCAATACTAAACTCATGATAAAAACTTTCTACCCACAGCTTCCTATGGGTACCTAAAAGTTGATAATAGTATAAAATTTAATTAAAAAATTATATGGAGTCTTCTTTTTTTTTTTTTTAGAAAGTAAGATGATAATATTAAAAATATATGGTGTCTTGCATCAAAAGATTAAACTAAAAAAATAAAAGCAGAAAGGTGAAAACTTACCTACAGGTTTTCTTTACACTGAAATGCTTTTCTTACATCCAAAGTAGTCTAATGCAAAATGCAAAATTCATGCTCCCCATTTTTTAGGGGTTTTTAACTTGGAGTCTTATATATGGAGCTTGTAGATCATTTAATCCTATTTATATTCTTTTAATCTTAAAAGTTCGATACCTAACATGCTAACAAATGACTAAAACACCCACACATATATATGTACACGTTTCCCCTCCCTCTATACTTCAGTCAAATAAGTTGCCATAATTTAACCCATTCATGACCCACATACACGTTTCCCCTCCCTCTATACTTCAGTCAAATAAGTTGCCATAATCTATACCCATTCATGGCTGTCAGACTTTTGGTTTTGTGTTGAGAGATTTGTTTACACCTGACTTCAATGCATAGTGCACCATTTCACACTATTCAAGCAAAGGGATGGTTGTCCTAACATAAATTTGAATATCAACCAATCATCTAGCATTATATGACATAATGTAGTACCAAAACATGATAGCCAAGGTACTTACTCATTTGGATTATTAATCTATATGTAGATACATATTTACAATAGTGTGAATTATTACAAAAGTGAATATTCACATTTATAATGAATAAAATAATGTGAATTTTTTGAAAGAGTAAAGGTCGTAAATGTGTAAATGTGAAAATGCATACTATTTTACTCATTGTAAATGTGAATGTTCACACTTAAAACTATGACGCAATAAGTGTGAAACTTCACATTTTCGATCCATACAAATCTCCACACAAAAACAGGAAATGTAACCATTTATCTACAAACCTCCACAAAAGACGAAAACTTCTATGGTATGCATACCATAAATGTAACTAGCTAATGCATATATACCATACATATCTCCACATACACACACACAAAACAAAAAAAGAAAGAAAGAAATATTTATGTCATCAATAAATCTAATGATATACTTACTATTTAGATCAAGTGTAAATATTATTAAAAGTACAAAATGGGACTTTTATCTCATAGCATTCTATATAAGTGGGACTGAATGGGTTAATTAAAAGCACATCTTGTCAGACACAGTTACATGGTTTGCAATTACCGGTGTTCTATACAGAAATTTTTGTGTACATCTTGTTTTCATTATTGCTACTCTTACATGAAGTATTTTTTCTTCTTTATGACATAATACTTACATTATTCATTTTCATTTCTTTTCTTGGACAAAAAAAAAAAAAAAAACCATGCATCCACACGGAGTGACTGCAATTTAAGTCAATGACGTTCAAAAAACAGGGAAAACCAAAACAAACATGGGGTGAACTTCAGACCGATAATAGATGTGTCACCAACTGATCTAGTGAAAACTATAACTACAAAAAGGAATGGAAAAATTGATTTTAAGTAGCTAACTGAAATACTTAGGACTTGGACAAAATTTGTAGAGGTAAACTAAAAACCTAACTGGTCCTTGACAAACAAACACCAATAAATAAATAAATAAATAAAAAGAATGAGAAACGAAACATTAACCACCACCGTTAAGCTTTTCTTGAAATATAATAAACAAATATATAAATCCTAAATGTGCGGGGAGCAAATATTCAGGCAAGCCCGCACTCCTTTCTTCCAAGCTCCTATCTGTCCGATTGACCTGCGAGCACAACGGCGGTGAGCTACCCAGCGGTGTGTGGCCGGAAAACCCCTCTGACGATCAAGTTAGACACACACACACACAGGGATAGAGAGAGAGAGAGAGAGAGGACTGAGTTGTGTTTAGTGTTTATCTCACCAAAATGTCATCTGTCTAGTATGGGGGGCGCAGACTCGCTTATATACCTTCTGCGCCCCAAATCTACTCCCATTAGTCTCTCGACACATGGTGCTGCTATCCCATCTGTCAGCACAAATCTTGCTGAACATCACCTAACCCAACTACCAGCCCACTCTACTGGGAGCTCGGTAGCCGGATTGCAGCATCTCGGCTGCCAACGGCCATGCTGCACTTCAAGCCCAAGTGTTCCAATAGCCAAGCTCATTGAGGACAGAGCTCGGCTACATCCCATTATAGCCGAGCTCGGGACAGCTCATACTAGTTTGCCCCGGCCTTCCTGCCGAGCTAACTCATGAACTGTGGAACATCCACGCCTTGCCTGGCGCCGGTCATCTCACTTGACTGGCTTCTACACCATGAAGCCACGTAGCTCGGTCCGATCACGCTTGGCCTGGCGTCGGACATCTTGCTTGACCGGCTTCTATACCATGAAGCCAAATAGCTCGGTCCGACCACGCCTTGCCTGGCGCCGGACATCTTGCTTGACCGGCTTCTATACCATGAAGCCAAATAGCTCGGTCCGACCACGCCTTGCCTTAACCGAGCAAAACCTTTCAGGATAGGCCCGTTTCACCGCAGCCCAAACTTGTTCGGCCCAAATCTGCCCGGCCATTACCACGGCCCAAACCAGACCGTAAATCTCCCTCTCACTAAATAATTCTAATAAACTGCAAAACAAGATGTTAAAAGGCTAGTAAGAAACCAAACAAATTTTGTTGAGGAGGCACAAATTTTTTGAAGGTGAATGCATAACATGAGGTGTTTTACCCCTCATGAGGTGAGACATAAGCCTTAAGGTGTCGAGAAATAAGCATTTCGAATTTCGAATTTTTATATTTAGTAAATAAATTAAATATTTTAAAATAGTAAAAATTTAAATAAAAATTAATTTAAATGTGTAAATAATTTTCATCTCAAGGGGTTGAACATTTTACTATAGAGAATGAAGCTTGCCTTCATTGAAAGTAAAATTGACATTCTTAGTTTAGTGATAGAACTTCTCACTTGAGCATTAATCTTGTGTTTTTTCTTGATTCATCATTTACTTAATTTTTTCTATAGGATATAGTTGCAAAATATTTATTTTTTTTACTATTTTATGTTTAAACTATCTGTTATTAGACTAAGTTTAACAAGAGCCTAAGACAAGCTTTTCATATGTACTCCTCAAATGTGCAAAAGGCATACAAGGAGCATGCCTCAGACTGTGATGTGCAAGCTTTTAGGGAGATCAAAGCCTTGATGCGTTTTGCCTTAGCCTCTCCTTGAGGCAAGCCTCAGTAAAAGCCTTTTAAATGCAGACCTTCATTTCTTTCATTAAATCAATATTTATAACATGCATGTCAAATGTAGATAAAAACACGTATAGAGAGCGTGTGAGAGAGGTAGATTTTTCAAGCAATGTACCTGCATTGTTTCAAGAGAAGTCAATTAACGAATGAATTCTGGGTTTTGCATCATCTCCCTAAGTTGGGAATTGGAACCCAGCATATTGCTCTGCTGGGAATTGAGACCAAGAATCTAACAATTGAAAAGCATTAGGGAATAAGAAACTTCACATTTAAATACCAAGCTCAACATGTTTGCTAGCAGATGAATAACACCAGCATGCAACCAAATATAAGTGATAAGTCTCCATGTTTCATGTCCATGTACTACCTTGTCCCACTCTAAAGGTCCCAATTTTTCCAATCTGCAAAAGTAAGGGTACATTGAAAATTAAGAATATCTACAAGTCTACAATTTTATTTATTTATGTATTCACGGTAAAAGAGAACAATAAATTTTGCTTAGTCTGGGGGAGAGCATAAGAGTGAACCCTATGCATATACAAATCATTGAATTCCAGTATATCTATTACCACCTCTACACAAATGTAGTACAAGAATGAAAATATTTCTCAGTTTCTTCCTATTGAAGTCATGTTCTGTGATACATTTTCGACAGTGGCAGTTAAAACAATTAGATTTTATGATTACAGCTAACTCGGAAATTGAAATTAAGAAAGAGAAAATGGAAATATTGAGAAAAAAAATGTGATGAGAATATCATCACATCCACAAAAGTTTCCCAGCAAGAAACCACAATATCTCATTTGTGATGAGAATATCATCACATCCACTAGTTCTGGCCAAGAAAATGCGTCATAAACTAACCTAATTGGATGATGACTCTAAAATATCTCATTTATCAATTTCTTTTTCAGAATAGTTGCAATTACTAAAACAGCCATAGTTGCTATCAAACTTCCGATTGGTGTTACATCTAACTTCATCCTAATGTTTTCATTTCTTATTTTATTTTTTCTTCTAACACTACTCATCCATCTCAATATTCTCATTTCAATTACACTCATTTTCAAAGCAGGTCTTATAGCAATCCTAAAAAAAAATTCCCTTCAACTTAATAGGAATTCTACAATTAAACAACACTCCTATTGCTCTCCTCCGTTTTTTTCATCCCGTTCTAATTCTATAAAGCAAGAATGTGAAGCATAGATCCAAAGAAACTAACCATATAATGACAAGAATAACAATATTAATCAAATCATAAATGTGCATACATTTAGTCTTATCAACTGAAAGCCTAATTTATTATGCATGCAAATCACATATTGAAACAAAGAAACTAACCATGGTTGCCTGGGGGAAAACACCTAGTGAATGATGACCAACATTATCATATAATGACAAGTACCATCTTTTCTTTGCACGCGGGGAGTAGTACTCTGCGACAAACTTCCTCCAGTAGGCAATAGTATGGGTCTGTTAAATTAAATAGTGCCATGACAAAGTTAGGCCAAAACATAGAGCTCAATCAAAATTATGTATCTAAATAAACAAAGATTGAGTATGTTTATAGCCAAACAAATAGGAAAATGTCTGAACAGATCCAAAGTGGAGAAAGAATAAACAAGCTAGATGTAGCCAACAAGTAATCAACTCACAGGGGGCCGTTGCCGCTGATGATATAAATATTGCATTAGTCTACGAGGACATACACCATTATCATTGGGTCGCTTTATGAAAGACATAGGTTGCATACCCTGTTGTTGAAGTTGTTGTCTCAACTGCAGCTGCTGCTGCTGCTGTTGCTATTGTTGTAGTATGTGGGCTCGCTGCACTGGTGATATAGACTGCAGAAACTGTTGCTGCTGTTGTCGCATTCTCTGCTGCTGAATTAAAGCTTGTAACTGAGGATTGTGGGTTTGTAATTGCATGGATTCCTGTCGCTGCAGTAGTTGTTGCAGAACCTGCTGTTGCATAATGTCTTCCTGCTTGATATCCAATCGGGGTTTTTTCTGCAGCTGGGCTATATTATTGGGATCCTGTATGAAAGAGCCAGGGACATGTGGGCCAGGGGGAAGTGAAACTTGGCCCATTCTTGACGTGGGCAACGATGTAGCACTGGAAGCCCCTTGCTGCTGCTGACTTTGTGGCACCTGTTGGGAGCTTGGGTCTTGATTGGAGCTCGGGTCTTGATTGGAGCTCTGCTGCACTACAGAGGAGCCGTCCATAACTGAGGAGCCTGAAATGCTTATATAGGTGTGGAAGCATAAAAAATCAGATTCAATTAAATCATATCAGTTCTCAAGGTCTAAGCCTCATGATGCTAAATGGCACAACCAGTTTAGCCTTCGGCCTAGATTTCAATGTTTAGAAAATGGGGAAAAAATGACACAACCAGTTTGATATTTTTTTACTTTTAGTTGGTAGACGCTATTCATCTCCAATCAACACCATCTAAAAAACCACAAAGCAAGATAAATATCAATCCATTTTTAATCTATTACAGGTAACCAATGTGAAGCAAATTGGCATGGAACAACATTTTTCTAAGTTGAGCTTGTCTTTGACTTATTATAAAGTCTTGAAAGCCCAGACACTGGTTTGAACTCAACAATATAAAACACAATTTAAATCAGCTTTGTTACACAGTTTCAGAGCAAACCCAACTTCATACAAATACAAGGCAATTAAATCAAAATGTTTAATCTCAGATCATGCTTTTTATACCACATTTAAAATAAATACTTGGTGCTTTCAATTGTTTAGGAAATGAAGGTTTGAGGAGGGGTTTCAAGAATGGATTTCGCAGATATAGAGGTAAAGAGGGGAAGAGTGAAGGAAACCATTTGCCCATTTCATGAATGGCGGTGGCTGGGTTGATTTAGAGGTAGGTTTGCATGAAGAAGGTATGCGGATGAAAGAAAAAAAAAAAACCCTAGAGGCCGAAATTAGGGGAACAAAGATAGAGATATAGAGATACATATATATAGAGAGAGAGAGAGAGGACATACCTTGGCTAGTGCCCCAATGATGGATCGTGACTACAAGATAAGATGATATAGGCTGTTGGTTTGCGATGGTCCTCATGTGCAACGGGCGTCGATGTCGATGGTGCTCCTGTACCAACGGCAATGGAGACAAAAGCGAGAGAGAGAGAGAGAGAGAGAGAGAGAGAGAGAGAGAATCGGAGCTGGGCAGATGCGAGAGACAGAGACAGTCGCAGACTGAGAGAGTCACAAAGTGAGAGAGAGACGAACATGTTTTTAAGCCCTAAGTCACAGAGAACAATCTGATTGGTTTAAACAAAGAACATACGGGGGAAATTATATGGTTTCCTCTAAAATTTCCACGTCTTTGGTGACAAAATTAATTTTTGGTCGGCAAATGTTATTATCTATGACCAAAATATTAAAAAAATTACTTAAAATATTAAAAAAATTCATTCAAAACATTAAAATACGAAAAATTAAAAAGTAGAATTTTCTAAAATCTGGAAACAAACAAGCTGAATGTTATTTGTAACTAGTGTATCATGGACAATACAAAAAATATATAGATCTAAGCCTTAAAATAAATTATATAATGATAAATTATTTTTTGATACAAAATTTGATTAAAAATTCAATATAATGATAACACCACGTCATCATTGATATGTGATATCACCCACTGATGGTAAATAATTGAGAGTGAACCTCACATGTTAAATGTAACTAACAATCCAATAAATTTCATACATTTATAGTGAGATTATTTATACTTGCATATCACTAATAATGGCATCGCCGTTACATTCAAAAAATTTCATAGCTAATATGTTTTATTTATAGTAGTTTCTTCATTTTCAATCAAAATAACCATTATTGTTTTCATAATTTTTAAAATTTCATTGACATTTTACTCTAATAATATTTTTGTAATTTTTTATTTAAAATATTTTCTCTATGTTTGCAAAAAAAAAATTTCCAAAATCCAGGGGGGGCACATGACCCTCCTGGTTCCATCCTCCCTCCGCCACTGGCTACTAGTATAAATTAAGTATAAGATGAAACTATTAGATAAAATTACTTTAGTCAAAGAGAAAACAAAGACAGAGAGAGTCACAGAGTAAGAGAGACAGATATTAGGGGAAGAGAGGCAGAGAGAGGGACAGAGAGAAGGCAAAATAGAGAGGACACACTGGGGTAATGCTCCAATAGTGGATCGACGGTGGTGCTCGATGGCAGTGATGCTCCTTACCCGACAGCGATGGAAACAAAGCGACAGAGATTCAATATTAGGAGGAGGGCAGTAATGGAATGAGAGAGAGAGAGAGTCACACAGAGAGGGAGAGAGAGACATATTTAAGCCCTAACTCATTTTAGTTTGTTTGAAATCCCTCCAGAGTTCCTCAGCAAATTAATTTAAAAATCCTTCCAAAATGATAATAAATAAAAAATAAAATTATAATAATAAATAATAATGATAATAATAATAAAATTAAACATCAACTCAAATTGGTAGAGTAGATGGGTGATGAGAGAGATGGGTGGTGAGAGAGAGATGAGTGAGAGACAGAGAGAGAGAGAGACATAGACAGAGTGATGAGTGAAAGAGAGACAGAGTGATGAGCGAAAAGTGCATTTTCTTGTAGTGAAGAGCTCGGTAAATAGAGAAGAGGGGAGGGAGAGAATGAGCAAGGTGAACACAATAGGGGAGAGAGACAGACAGACAGATAGACACATAGAGAGAAAGAGAGAGAGAAAAGCGACAGACAGACAGACATAGAGAGAGAAAGAGATAGAGAAAAGTGATGAGTGAGAGAGAGACAGAGAGAGAAAGAGATAGAGACAGAGACAAAGAGAAACAAGAGATGAGTGAGAGATAGACAAAGAGAGCGAAAAGATATGATCGAGAGAAAGACATAGAAAAAAAGAGAGATAGAGAGAGAAGAAAGATGAGCGGGAGAGACATAGAGAGAGATGAGTGAGAGAGATAGAGAAAGAAAAAAGATGAGAGAGAAGAGAGATGAGCGAGAGACAAAGAGAAAAAGAAACAGAGACAAAGACAGACAAACAGAGAAGAGTAATGAGTGAGAGAGAGAAAAAGAAGAGAGAAAGAAAGAGAGAGAGAGATAGACAAAGAGAGAAAGAGATAGAGAGTGAGAGACAGAAAAAGATACAGAGAAAGAGGAGAGATGAATGAAAGAGACAGAGAGAGATAGGGAGAAGAGAGATGAGTGAAAGAGACATAGAGAGAAGAAAGATGAACAAGAGAGACAGAGAGAGAGATAGAGAGATGAGAGATGAGCGAGAGAGACAGAGAGAGAAGAGAGATGAGAGAAGAGAGATGAACAAGAGAGATAGAGAGAAGATAGATAAACGAAAGAGACATGGAGAGAAAAGAGATGGGAGAAGAGATAGATGAGTGAGAGACACAGAGAGAGAGAGACAGATATACTGACAGACAGAGAGAGAAAAGTGATGAGTAAGAGAGAGAAAGAGAAGAGAGAGAGGAAGATGAAAAAAATGGTGAAGAGAGACAGACAAAGAGAGAGAGAGAAAAAAAAAAAGTGAAAAGAGATAAATGAGAGAGATACAGGGAGAGATGAGTGAGAGAGTGAGAGAGATAAAGAGAAGATAGATGAGCGAGAGACACAGAGAGAGAGACAGACAGACAGACAGAGAAGAGTGATGAGTGAGAGAGAGAAAGAGAAAGAGAAGAGAGACAGAGACAAAAACAGAGACATAGAAAGAAAGAGAGAGACAGACTGACAGAGAAGAGTGATGAGTGAGAGAGAGAGAAAAAGAGAGACAGACAGACAGAGAAGAGTGATGAGTGAGAGAGAGAGAAAGAGAAGAGAGATAGAGATACAGACACAGAGAGAAAGAGAGAGACATACAGACAGAGAGAGAGAAAGAGTGATGAGTGAAAGTAAATTTTTATTTTTCTTTCAGCGACTAAATTATTTTAGTTGCCAAAACTATATATACAACGACCAAAATATTTTTTAGTCGCCAAAGATAAAAAACAAATTTTTATTTTTCATTCAGCGACTAAATTATTTTAGTTGCCAAACCTATCTATACTGCGACTAAAATATTTTTTAGTCGCTGAAATTAAATTTTTGCCGACCAAAATTTTGGTCGCCAAAGATAAAAAGTAAATTTTTATTTTTCATTCAGCGACTAAATTATTTTAGTTGCCAAAACTATATATACATCGACCAAAATATTTTTTAGTCGTTGAAATTAAATTTTTGCCGACCAAACTTTTGGTCGCCAAAGATAAAAAACAAATTTTTATTTTTCATTCAACAACTAAATTATTTTAGTTTCCAAAACTATCTATACCGCGACTAAAATATTTTTTAGTCGCTGAAATGAAATTTTTGCCGACCAAAATTTTGGTCGCCAAAGATAAAAAGTAAATTTTTATTTTTCATTCAGCGACTAAATTATTTTAGTTGCCAAAACTATATATACAACAACCAAAATATTTTTTAGTCGCTGAAATTAAATTTTTGCCGACCAAACTTTTGGTCGCAAAAGATAAAAACTAAATTCTTCTTTTTCTTTCAGTGACTAAATTATTTTAGTTGCCAAAACTATATATACAGCAACCAAAATATTTTTTAATCGCTGAAATTAAATTTTTGCCAACCAAACTGTTGGTCGCAAAAGATAAAAATTAAATTTTTATTTTTTTTTCAGCGACTAAATTATTTTAGTTGCCAAAACTCTATATACAGCGACCAAAATTTTTTTTAGTCACTGAAATTAAATTTTTGCTAACCAAAATTTTGGTCGCCAAAGATAAAAAGTGATTTTTTATTTTTCTTTCAGCGACCAAAATATTTTTGAGTCGCTAAAATTCAATTTTTGCCAACCAAACTTTTGGTTGCCAAAGATAAAAAGTAAATTTTTATTTTTCATTCAGCGACTAAATTATTTTAGTTGCCAAAACTATCTATACAACGACTAAAATATTTTTTAGTCGCTGAAATTAAATTTTTGCCGACCAAACTTTTGGTCACGAAAGATAAAAACTAAATTTTTATTTTTCATTCAGCGACTAAATTATTTTAGTTGCCAAAACTATATATACAGCGACCAAAATATTTTTTAGTCGCTGAAATTAAATTTTTGCCGACCAAACTGTTGGTCGCGAAAGATAAAAACTAAATTTTTATTTTTTTTTCAGCGACTAAATTATTTTAGTTTCCAAAACTATATATACAGCGACCAAAATATTTTTTAGTCGCTGAAATTAAATTTTTGCCGACCAAAATTTTGGTCGCCAAAGATAAAAAGTGATTTTTTATTTTTCTTTCAGCGACTAAATTATTTTAGTTGCCAAAACTATCTATACAGCGACCAAAATATTTTTGAGTCGCTAAAATTCAATTTTTGCCAACCAAACTTTTGGTCGCCAAAGATAAAAAGTAAATTTTTATTTTCATTCAGCGACTAAATTATTTTAGTTGCCAAAACTATCTATACAGCGACTAAAATATTTTTTAGTCGCTGAAATTAAATTTTTGCCGACCAAACTTTTGGTCGCGAAAGATAAAAACTAAATTTTTATTTTCCATTCAGCGACTAAATTATATTAGTTGCCAAAACTATATATACAGCGACCCAAATATTTTTTAGTCGCTGAAATTAAATTTTTGCCGACCAAACTGTTGGTCGCGAAAGATAAAAAATAAATTTTTATTTTTCTTTCAGCGACTAAATTATTTTAGTTGCCAAAACTATATATACAGCGACCAAAATATTTTTTAGTCACTGAAATTAAATTTTTGCCGACCAAACTGTTGGTCGCGAAAGATAAAAAATAAATTTTTATTTTTCTTTTAGTGACTAAATTATTTTAGTTGCCAAAACTATCTATACCGCGACTAAAATATTTTTTAGTCGCTAAAATTTAATTTTTGCCAACCAAACTTTTAGTCGCCAAAGATAAAAAGCAAATTTTTATTTTTCTTTCAGCGACTAAATTATTTTAGTTGCCAAAACTATATATACAGCGACAAAAATATTTTTTTAGTCGCCAATTGTGGCAAATTTAGCGACTAATTTTTTTTTAGTTGCCAATTGTGAGATTTTTAGCGACTAAATTTTTTTTTAGTCGCCAAAAATTAATATACCCCGACTAAAAAAATTTAGTAGCTAAATATTGTACTTTTACCGACTAATATAATTTTTGGTCGCCAATTCCACAACTTTTGGCAACCAAAATATTTTTAGTCGGCAAAAGTGGTCCCCAAAACTGTATTTTCTTGTAGTGTATGCTTTCAGTGCACCTAACTCACTAAAACAATCTTTTACAGAAGGAAACAACTATACTGAAAAGGAACTACTTGTTTTATTGCGAAAGAAAAAATTACAAATACTTGAAAGAAAAGCTAAAAATAAAATAGTTTGAGATTGGTAGTGTTCCATGGCCTGGGAATGGCTTTGCCGTCCTCGTCTTCCAAGTGGTATGCCCCTTTGCCAGCTAATCCAACCACTTTGTAAGGTCCTTCCCAATTGGGCCCTAACTTGCCATCTCCGGGTACCAGGGTGTTCCCCATTACTTTGCGTAGTACCCAATCTCCAATCTTGAATTGCCTTGGATGTACGGTCTTGTTGTATTTCCTGGATAACTCATGTTGGTATGAGGTGATGTGAACCAGTGCTCTTTCTCTTATTTCTTCTGCAAGGTCGAGCTCTAATGCGATGGCTTCTCCATTTAAGTCTGGATTAAAATTTTCGCTTCGAATGGTGGGGAGGCCAACTTCTAGTGGGATTACTGCTTCCATGCCGTAGGCTAAGGAGAATGGTGTTTCTCCCGTTGATTGTCGAGGTGTGGTACGGTAAGCCCATAAAACATGAGGAAGCTCCTCAGCCCACTTTCCTTTTGCTTTCTCTAACCTTTTCTTCAATCCATCCAAGACAACTTTGTTTGATGTTTCTACCTGGCCATTTTCTTGGGGGTATGCCAGTGTGGAGTTGTAGAATTCTATCTTGTACTCCTCACAAAAGCCTCTAAAAATTTTGCTGTCGAACTGGGTGCCGTTGTCTGATATCAGTGCCTTGGGCATGCCGAACCGAGTGATGATATTCTGCCAGACGAACTTCTTCACATCTTTCTCCTTTATTGATGCTAGTGCTTCTGCTTCTACCCACTTTGTGAAGTAGTCTGTTGCTGCCAGGAAGAACTTTCTGTTGCCGGGTGCTGTTGGAAGTGGTCCTACTATGTCCAAGTCCCACATTGCGAAGGGCCATGGACTAGTTAAAGGTAGAAGCTCTCTGGCTGGCTGATGTATTTGGTGTGCGAATTTCTGACATTTCTCACACTTCTTGACATACTTCTCCGAATCTGCTTGCATGTAAGGCCACCAATATCCCTGCGAAAATTGCTCTGTAAGCCAATGATCTCCCCCCTTGGTAGCTTCCGCATACGCCTTCGTAAATCTCGAACAGGAATGCTTCGACCTTGCTGGGATGGACACGCTTCAGGTAAGGTCCTGTGAAAGATTTTTTGTACAAGGCCATTGATAGGGAGAGCCAAAATCGCTATGACTTTGCTCTTATCTTGTTGGCCTCCTTCTTCTCTTCGGGTAAAATGTCGTCTTTTAGGAACACTATGATGGGATCCATCCATGAAGGGCCTAGTTTAGCGCAACATATTTCTTCTACTTCAGGTTCTTCAATGCTTGGTCTGGGTAGGAAATCGATCAGTAGTGGATGTGGGATGGATGTATCTGTCATTAAACCAAAGCCTGCTAGTTCGTTTGCTCTGCTGTTTTCTTATCTGCCAATCTGCTCTATCCGCACTACTTCGAACTTCATGATCTCTTTTCTGACTAACTCTTGGTACTTAGCCATCCTTTCATCCTTTGCTTCGTAGTCACCTGAAATTTGGTTTACCACCAGCTGTGAGTCACTGTAAACCATTAGCTCGGTGGCCTTCATGTAGGGTGCTGATTTTAATCCTGCCAGAAGCGCTTCATACTCTGCTTCGTTGTTTGATGCTGGGAAGTCAAGGTTGACTGCCTGTTCCACTACTAGGCCATCCGGTGAGATGAGGACTATACCGAGTCCTGTACCGTGCCTATTGGATGCTCCATCCACAAAGAGCTTCCACATCTCTCCAACGAACAGTTTCCAGCAAGTAGAGGGATCGGATGATGCCTTGGGGTCCTGACTGTTGCTGGTGTTTTCTTCAAAGTCCACACTTACTGTTTGCCCCTCGCTATCTGATTGTACCAAGTCTGTATTTGTTGATGGGTCTTTGTTTGGTGCAGCATGGTTTGTTTCTCCCTCCTGTTGTTCACTCTGGTCTGCCATGGGATGTGGCTGGGTATCCTGTATTAGGGGTTACGCTATTCCGGCGCCACTTTCTATCCCTATTTCGGTTGTACCCGTTAAGTCAACTGGGCAGACATGATGACTTCCTGGTGTGAATTCTGCGACAAAGTCTGCCAAAGCTTGGGCTTTTAACACGGTTCTGGGTTGAAACTTGATGTCAAATTGTCCCAACTCTTCTACCCACTTCAAGATTCGCGCAGAAAAGTTCGCCCTCTCGAACAAAGCTTTTAGTGGGAAAGCTGTGAGGACGATTATGGTGTGGGCGTGAAAGTAGTGCAACAACTTCCTTAAGGCCATCATTAAGGCTAAGGCCAGTTTTTCCAATGGTAAGTACCTGGTTTCTGCGTCCAGCAATGTCTTGCTAACATAAAAGATGGGCAGATGTTGGATTCCTTCCGCTCGGACCAATACTGCGCTAATTGTGTGCTGTGAGACTACCAGGTACAAAAATAGTTCTTCTCTAGGTATTGGGGTCACTAGCAACGGTGGAGAAGACATGTATTCTTTCAAACTTTCTAGGGCTCGGTCGCATTCTTCATCCCACTCAAACTTGGCCTTTAATGCTTGAAAGAATGGTCGACATCTATCTGACGACCGACTTATGAACCGGTTTAGCGCGGCTGCCATACCGGTGAGATGTTGTACTTCTTTTACTTAGTTGGGCCTCTCTAGATCCTGAATTGCTTTGATCTGAGAAGGGTCTGCCTCTATACCTCGGTTGGTCTCCAGGAAGCCTAGGAATTTGCCTGATCCTACGCCGAACGCACACTTAGATGCATTAAGGCGTAACTTGTGCTTCTTTAGGATCTGAAACATCTCACCTAGGTCCCCGAGATGGTCATTCTCATCCTTGCTTTTGACTACCATATCGTCGATGTAAGCCTCCATTGTTCTGCCCAACAATGGTTCGAACATCTTAGTGATCATCCGCTGGAATGTTGCCCCTGCGTTCTTTAGGCCAAAGGGCATGACCTTGTAGCAATACAAACCTCTTGGCGTTGTAAAAGATGTGACCTCCTGGTCTGGTTCATACATAACAATCTGATGTAACCTCTGTATGCATCAAGAAAGCTAAGTCGGTTGTGTCCTACCATGAGGTCTACCAGTTGGTCTATCCGTGGTAAAGGAAAGCTATCCTTTGGGCATGCCTTGTTGACTGTTTTGTAGTCCACACAGACACGCCATTTTCCATTCTTCTTTGGTACCACTACTGTGTTGGATATCCACTTGGGATAGTGCACCTCTTTGATAGCTCCTGCCTCTAAAAGGTTTCCTACTTCTTCCGCTACTATCTCAGCGTGGTGGAGTGCTGATCTGTGAGTGCGCTGTATGATTGGTCTTGCAGTTGGGTGGACATTCAATTGGTGACAGATGAAGTTTGGGTCAATGCCAGGCATGTCATACTGCGTCCAAGCAAACACTTCGATGTTAGAGGTCAAGAATTCCATAACCTCTATTCTCTTGGTGCTGGACATAGATGAGCCAAGCAAAAAGAACTTTTCTGGGTCCTTTTCATCTATTCTTACCTGTACCAAGTCTTCCACTGCCTTCTGTTCAACGGCTTTGCCAACATTCGTGAACAATTCATTGTTCTCAAGTTTTTTCACTATCTGAACAAACCCTTTGGCAGCTCGGCTGCCATTTATTGTGACGAAGCATTGCTTGGACATAATTTGGTCTCCAAAGACCTCTTCAATTACTTCAGCTTTGTTGGGGAACCGCATTACTTGATGGTAGGTTGACGCTACCGATCACATGGCATGCAGCCATGTCCTCCCCAAGATTATGTTGTAAGTGGAAGGGACTTTCAATACCCAGAATTCCACTTGTTTCGTCATGCTTCTTGCTCTGACTAGGAGGATAATCTTGCCAACGGGCCACTCTGGCATTGAGTTGAATCCAATAAGGGGAGATACGGCAGGTGCGAAGTCTTTGTCCTCCAGTTTCAACTGTTTAAAGGTTTCGTAATACATTATCTCACATGAGCTCTCTTGGTCAATCAAAATTCGCTTAACGTCGTAATCCTTGACACGGAGAGTGACGACCAGTGCATCATTGTGAGGGCAATATATCCTTGCCAAGTCTCTGTCTGAAAAAGACATGACGTTTGTGGCCTCTATTTTTCCTTTTTTAATGGTGGGTTGCGCACTTAATACCTCTCTTAAGTGCTCGGCCTTTTTTATCATTCCCCTGAGCTCACATACTCGCTCAGGTTCGAATACCCCATGTATTACGTTGATCACGCCTTGAGGTGGGGTGTCGATCGGCGTTCCATCTGGGTGATCGTGGTTTTGGGGGGTTGGCTGCGTCCCTCCCTCAATGTACTAGTCCAGATGCCCAGCTGCCACTAACTCTTCCAGATGCTGTCTCAACGGCGTGCAATTCTCAGTGCGGTGCCCTTTTTCCTTATGGAAGGTGCACCGGGATCTTTCGTCATAGTCCTTCTGTGCCTCTCCCAATTTAGCTGGCCATCTGACGAAAGGTTCATCGCGTATCTTACTGAAAATCTGATAGATCGGTTTTTTGAACACCTTGGTAATAACAGTGTGGACTCTCAACCATCTTTTATCGTGGTCCTCTCCGTTGTCCCACCTGCCTCGCCCATTTCTATTTGGGTGTTCTATCGCATTGACTTTTGCCGAAGTCTTTTTATCTGGTATTGCGGTGGTACCAGACTTTGTTTTAACATGGGCGCCATCATCCTCCACCCGAATGTGCTGGTGTACCCTCTCCATTAAGGCTTCCATTGTGAAGGGTGGCGTTATGGTGATTGAGTCCCTCAACCTGTTTCCGACTGGAAGACCTCTTTTGTATTGTGCGATGGCAAGATTTGTGGGGCAATCTCCTATCTGGTTGAAGGTCTCCCAGTAACGACTGTTGTAGGATCTCAACGTCTCATTGTCACCCATGTCAATGGAGAGTAGCTGGTCGATCTCTACTGGCGTCTTGGTGTTCGTTCTGAACCTTGTTACGAACGCCTCTGCTAATTGCGCCCAGGAGGCTATGCTGCCTTCTGGTAGCCTTTTGAACTAGGTTAAACCTAGGTCGCCAAGGCTGGATGGAAATAGGATGCACATCAAAGCTTCATTCCGCCAGTATATTGCCATGACCTGGCGAAAGTGACTTAGGTGCATGTAAGGGTCTGTCTTCCTCTCGTACATCGTAAATTTAGGCTGGATAAAGCCTGAAGGTAATGGTGCGTTCTCAATCGCCGGAACGAACAGCGAGCTATGTAGCCTTGCCAATGCTTTATCTGTTGGTTCGTAGGCAAGGTGTGGTATTGGCATTCCTACCTCGACGCTTCCATGCGTCCGAGGAGCCAACCGCTGAATGGCTGAAACTCTATGCGGGTCGCGTGCCCTGGCATCCTCCTTTCGTCGTGCCCTTTCTTCAAGCACAGTCTATAAGTCGGATGATCTAGGCAACTCCGTTTGCCTGGATGATGTCTGGTGCGTATGTGAGGGCCGATAGGTGCTTCCCTTAGTGTAAGACCTCAATGATCTCGTTCTCTTAGACCTGGAGTAACGAGTTCTGGAAGTCCTTGATTGAGTGTCTCCTGTTCTGAGGCTTCTACGCTCTGCTTGCGATGGCATGGTATGCCTACCACGATCTTCTGAGTGGCGAGGGGGCGTGTTGCTTTTGTGCCCCTCTCCTGTCGCCACTTCCTTCCCTTTTATCTGGTGTTTCATCAATTCCATGTCTGCCACCATCTTCCTAATTAACTCGTCCTGCTCTTTTACCCGATCCTCCAAAACTTGAGGGTCGATCCTCCGCCTCTGCCTATCAGGGCTTGATGAGCGACGGGGTCTGTTACCCCGCCTCCCCCTTGAATCCCTCTGGGGGTTCTGTCGCTGGGGCTCTAAATCTGCCATGGGAGGGATGAAAGGCAAACCTTTACGCCTCCTACCTCCCTCTGGGGTTTGCCCGTCAATGGCAGACTGCGGTAAATCCTCATTGTGCGCCATTGCGTCTAATCTAGTGAGGAAAACTTTGATCAAGAGGTTTTGTTGTTTCTGCGATTCCCACAGACGACGCCAATTGTACGAGCAAGAAATAATCTTCTCGTATAATCCTGTTGACCAAGTCCGCGCTCCTCCAAACGTCGTTGCTTTACTCTCTGAAAACACAAATGTGAGCTAGCCGGCGGGTGTATGCCGGATACCTCTCCAATGCCTAAGTCAGCAAAATAGACAAATAGACAAAAGCCCTGTGTATTCGAGAATCAAAGTTGTGTTACCTCTCCATAGGTGATGTTATGAGCTTTTATAGGTTCCGTGTGGCACAATCCAAGTAGGACTCTTACTCCTCCATGTAGAGTCCTCTTAGGAATCACATTCCTGAAAGATAATGCTTATCCTTCAACACCCCCCTCACTGCTTAAACCAAGTGAGATGGTTCTACCATGGTTGGATGCCAATACGACCGAGATAACATTGCCATGCTAAAGCCGCAGACTAGACCGAGCTCCCACTAGCTCGGTTCTTCCTTTCACTGCGTGTACCTCGGTTTGACATATTCCATCTGGGTTGTCTGAGACCGCACTAATCACATCGAGCTTGGACCGAGCTAACCAATAGCAAGGTTCTGAGGGAAGCTCAACATACATCGGCTCAATATGGTATGACCAAGCTAACTGTTACCGTTCTGAGTGTGGTGACCGAGCTAACTGCAGAGCTTTCTTGAATCGGGCTAACTTCTAGGCCTTTTTCCTCAGCCCTTCTTACTGTGGTCCACAAAATGGCCCATTACTCAGCTCAACCCAATTTACACATAAATTACCCTCTCAAACCACAAACTGGATATGTTTAGTAACTTCTTTTTCTCATTTTTTCCATCAAAACAATTCTTACAATGATATGTAAAATTGAACATAGTGCTGTGAAACATGTATAGTCTATGCTAAATGGAAAATGAAGCTACTACAAGTAAGATGTAAACACAAGTTACTTTCAGAAATACCTCATCCAAAAGAAATTCTCCAAAAAAGTACCCCTTCTCTGACAATAGAAATGCCAAGGCTGCTCTTGTTTGAATTGGCTGCTCTGATTGAGATGAACTAAATGGAAATGGAAATACGGGAACATTGCTTCTTTGAATTTGCAGAATACCAAGCTCAGCCATATCCCCGTTCAGATCCTCACCACCTCCACTTTTGGCTACAGTTATGAATTCTCAAAGGCATGCATAACATCTATGAATCTTTCAGCATAAAAAACTCCAGGTTTTCAATATATTGCGTAGCATAAAGCACTCCTTAGACGTGATGATTCATTAGTCAGGAGCCTTTGACATTACAATCAAAATATATAAATAAAATGAAAAGAAATAAGAAACGGTATAGTAAACTTCAATCTAGACCAATATCCAGCAAAAACGTAGGAACAATATATTACATAAAAAATGTCGGTGAAATAAAATAGTAATGCACAATTGGTTATTGAACAAGGCAAAGTGCATACAGTATTTTTTATGAACAAATGCATCCCACTAAAAGAACTTTGAATTTTGTTCAATTTGGATTCGTTATGTTTGTTGAAATTTGGTTATATCCACTGAAAGAACACAACTCTCTTTAAGACATCTTAAAGCCTGCCACATAAAACTTTCAATTCAAATAATTATATCCACTACACAATTTGAAGCACATATACTTGATATCTGAGGTAGATAAATCAAGAGAATTAACCAATAAAGAAATAATCAAATTTCAGTAACTAAGAAGAGTCAAAAAAGTGTTTTCAGAATATGAATTTCAAGCATATTGATTTAAATCCAAATTGAAGCCATGAATCTAAATGGCACAAGCTTTACCATAAATTACCATAAAAATTAACATAAATAAAACCACATTCTTCCACCAATCTATCAAACTGGAAAACAACATTCAGCTGCACTTGCAATGTACCAGAATAGTAGTACATCAGAAAAAATGACCAAATGGATAAAGAAGATAAAACCAAATACAAAACACGACATTGAAGTATGTGCTAAGCATTCCAGCCAAGATGAGGATGCTCTTCCATAATTCCCTGCGGTCAAGGGAAAAGAGGAAAAGAGGACAATAAATCAAAGGTCAAAAGTGTATAAACCAAGAAAAACCACCAAGAAAGAAAGAAACTCAAGATACATAAGTGCACTGTCATAATTAACTGCAACAAAATCAAATGTGATTTTGTGAGTTATAATGCCTTCAAAAAATAATAATTCGAATTAAGCAATAGTCCAAGAATGTAATGGATTATCAACCATCTGCTCATACTAAAGCATAAAAATAATTACCCATCATATTCTTTTGGAATTTATTTTTTCCTATTTAGGAGGATGAAGCAGTTTTCAGTAGCACCAACAACAACTTACTCTTAAATAACTTCTAAAAAGAAAACAAAAATAATTATCCATTCCTATGTTTGGTTCACTAAAAAATAATGAAAAATACATTATAAATGGAATCATCATTCACCATTGTAAGAGAATGATCATTCTACAAGAGAGCCTAAGGAATAATCATTCCATCTCATTCCAATCAACCCAATAGAGCATAAGTTCCAAAAATTTAACAAGGTAAAAAATTCCAGGAAAACAAAAAAATATCAAAAAACAACATCCGAGATTTTGACCCCAAAGCTATTTTACCTAAAAAGAATTTTGGTCAAATGTTTAACAAGTCTACTCTCTCTCTCTCTCTCTCTCTCTCTCTCTCTCTCTCTCAAAAGACCCAAAACAAACACCCATTGAACCCTCTATGTTTTTTCTTACAGGTTGTTTGAATGAATGACCAATGATGAATAACAGTTACGGATATTGAATAATGATAAATATAATTATCAAAGTTTTCTTTAAATTTTTTTCCTTTTCCTTCTGTTCTTTTCTGTTTTAAATACTCCCGCACAATATAAAACCCACCCACAAATAATGGAAGGACTGTTCTTCGTGTTACATGTGATCTTTATTCATTTGGTCTATGTTATATAGATAACATTTTACACTTTGTGCTTATCCAAACAACAAACACGAAGAATAAACATCAATATCTGCGAAAGCATATAGATCTCAAATAGATTTGAAAAATTAGAGATCTAAGTTCATACAAAACAAATGCATATATAATAAAAACTTACAGATCTGAGTTCGAGTAGTTTGGCAAGACAGAAAGAAGCAACCGGTCGAGATGCGAGATCTAATAAAAACATAATAGAGATGCAAGATATGAGTATGAATGTATACATTCTTCAACCCAAAAAAAAAAAGGAAACTAAACAGCTAAACGAATTGAAACTCACAAAATTGAGAACCAAACTTCAAAATATGCAATCCAAATGGTGGCCTTCAAATCATCGCCAGATTTGAAATCAAGCGAGAGAGAGAGAGTTTTCGAAATCGAGTGAGAGAGTGTGTTTGTTTGAATTTGAACCACAAATCTAGAGGCCGCAAATCTGGAGATTGAGAACCACAAATCTGGAGGAGTAGACTGAGAACTTTAATCACTCAGATTCAAATCTCTAAATCTTCAAATCTTTGACAATCAACAACAAATCGCAAATCTAGAGCAAGAGAGTGCGTCTTTTGATTTTGTTCAGAATTCGAGCTCGATAGAGAATGAATTCGAGCTCGAGCTCGAGCGAGCGAGAGAGAGAGAGAGAGAGAAATCACAACTTTAGGGCTTTAGGATGTGGGTAACGACGTCAGCCAATTAACACGCGAAGACACTGTTTAAATGAAATATAATACAACGTTTTAAAAACGTTGTTTTAATTGAAAAATAGCGGCGTTTTCATAAACGTTGTAAAAAAAACGTTGCCATATCTCATTTTTCCTGTAGTGTTTGAATTGAAAAAGAAACAACTGGAAAAGCTATATGTAGAACTAAGCATTAATGTAAACATCCAAAAATATCATTTTGTAAACTATAAAGAACATATCAAATTCATCCTCCATTGCATGTTGCAAGCACATTTAAATCTATAAATTTTTAATTCACATCTAAGAAGACTTGCAATACTAGAAGAAAATGGCTTTCAACAAAGTTACAATTATGGTAGTGCTTCTCTTTGCTATAATTTTCATGTTCACATCGATTGAGATTGTCCAAGCTCACGGTAGTGTCAAAGCTTGCGTGAGACAATGCATACCACGATTGTTGAGTAGACGTGTAGCTAAGAGTCGTCAAAATGCTGAAGATGTATGCTATAGGGCCATCTGCAGCCAAAGATAAACAATATGAAGGGTATAGATGGGTAATGGAGGATAGGGTCAGGAAAGGTTGGGGCAATACAAGTGAGATGGGGTTGGTGGTGCAAGTACAAGTGGAGTGGACAATATTGCGGGGTTAGGGTATGGAACGGCTAAGGCAATAAAGGTGGAGAGGGGTTGATGGTGTAACTATAAATGGAAAGGACAATATTATTAAATTTGAATTTATTTCATAAATTTTATTCTTTTTATTTTTTGTAAACATCAATAATGTTTGCACTAAAGACTTTGTAACTGCATAAGAGGTTATACAAGTAAGTTTTTAATGTTAAAAGGTGTTGTTTAATGGATCCTTGGGCTCCAATTTATCATTTAGTCATTGACTAAAACTTATATCAAATTTAAAATTGGTTAAAAATACTCGAACCAGACTCAACGTGGTAAATTTGAGAACCATGAGACAATTTTGAGTAAAAATTTGAGTCTTCTTTTAATGAGATCAAAATTGAATAAAAATTAAATTGGTATAAAATTAAGGTGATGTTTGATAATCTAATTCAACAATTAAAAATTAATGTAGTATAATGAGTCCATTTGATAATCACAATGAATTCCATTTTAAGTTAAAAGTTAAGAAAATTTTAAGTAATTAAAAACTTATTTAATATTTACTGCATTTATAACTGTAGACACCCGCTTTCTTTTGATTACCCGATGATGAAAACAAGAATGTGTTTCTCGTATAATTCTCAGTAAGAAAGATAGAGTTTGTGCTTCATTTCCAAACCTTAAGCTTGTTTTGGCCAAGTGTTCAAAACCCGTTCGAAACTCTCTTTCCGCGCTATGTTCCGAATATTTTCGTAGTGTTCCGAGGCTCACTTTTAAACTTCAAAATGAAATATTTTCTCATGAAATTGAGCAAAGAATAGTGTGGAAATAGAAGGAAAAGACGAGAATTCTGTCAAAAAATCATGTTTCATGCAAAGTAGTTAGCCCTAACCATTGTTTTGACCGGTCGGCCGGCCGGCCAATGTTTTGGCTGAGAAGATCATCTTTTGGCCCGGCAAACCAAGGTTCTGGCCGGCCAGTCAAGAAATTGGACGATTGGCTGGCTAATTTGCCCAGAAGCAGGGCAGTTTCGACAAAATTGTTGATGAAAGCATATGGGTTATGCCATTTCAGATATTTTGATGATACATTCATACACGAGGTGCATCTAAAGCCCCTCTATGATCCTTCTTTGGTCTCAATTGTCAAAATGAAAATTATCATCTTCCTAAAAGGTGGCATCCATTTCAAACCATCCATATCACCCCATCACTCTTGTCTCCTACCGTGTCTTCCTTTTCATTGACTTAGCAATCCTCTCTAATTGCTTATAGAGATAGGAAGGATTAGGAGGGAGAAGAAAAGAATTGAATTGAGAGAGAAAGAGAGAGTTAGAGAGCAAGAGAGAAAAGCTTAAGTTTTGAGCAAAACTTCAAGAACACATTGATATTTCTCTTTCCATACACCAAAACCATTCCATAAATTCTAAGGGAGCCTAATTCTAGTAGCTTTGATCAAAAGAGAGTGAGTGTCTTCAAATTGAGAGAAAAACAGAGAGTTAGAACAACTCCCCCCCACACACTCACTACAAGAATTTACATATTTGCCGACCACTTTTGCCGACCAAAAAAATTTTGGTCGCAAAAAAATGTCATTTGCCGACCAAAAAACATTTCGTAGCTAAAACTTAATACTATTACCGACTAAAGTAATTTTGTTGCAAAAAGATGATTTTTTGCGACCAATTTAAAAAATTAGTCGCTAAAAATGATGTCAGGAGGTGAAAAATTGGGCGGGAACAGTAAAATCTTTTAGCGACCAACACAATTTAGTCGCAGATATCAAAACGACGTCGTTTTGATATCTAAATGCACTGGTAGACAATGGCCGACCAAATTTTGGTCGTTATATGTTAAGATTCTGCGACAAAAAACAAATTTGGTCGCTAAAGGTGAAATGTTTTTTTCGTGGGATATATATCACCGCCCCTGTTCTCTGTCTACAACCATTTGTTCAAACCTCTCACACATTCTTTTTCACCACCAAGCCTCACCTCACCGCAGACCACCACCACCGCCGCAGATCCCCACGGCCACCGCCGCAGATCCCCACTGCCCTCGATGATCCTCCTCCGTCCTCCTCTGGTGCCTCTCTCTCTCTCTCTCTCTCTCCCCTAAACACCCACCGCCGTCGACGATCCTCCTCCTTCTCCTCCTCCTCCACTGGTGCCTCTGCCGGATCCGAGAAGATCGTCGAAATCTAAATCAGATTTGAATCCTAGGCCGAGATCTAACCGTCGTGAGTGATCCACAGCGACGCAATCGCTTCCAAATCCTACGACAAGATCGCCAATATCTGCGACGACCTCATCCTCCAGGCACATACACTGCCCATCCTTCTATTCTATTATTGATCTCTCTTCTTATCAAACCCCAATTTACTCTCTGTCTCTGTCTCTCTCTCTCTCTCTCTCTCTCTCTCTCTCTCGCTCTAGGTTTCAACGCAGGGGATGGACGAATGGCCCTACTCGATTCATCTTCTAGGCCTCATCTACATCGACGACATGTGAGTTGATTTTGTAAGACTGTGTTGTTCAGTGTCATTGATTTGGGGTTTTACGATGGTTTTAGGGTTTATGTATATATATATATATGTTTTGTGATGTAGCAATAGTGCTCCATTGTTCAGTGTCATTTTTTCTATGTGTAAAATTTTGACATTGTTGGTCTCACTTTGTTTCTTATTTGATTGTCAATTTGTCTTCTAGGGTTTGTGTTCATTTTTTTTAATCAGATGATTTTGATTGTCGTAGGCTTTTATTTGAGTTGCCCAGGCTTCATCAGTCTCATCTGAGTATAGGTTCATGCGGCTATTGAGGGAATATCCATTGGGGTCAGCGTCACGGGTCCTAACCAAGAGTGGGGACCAAAGTGCTTTCATAGTAAAGTCGTAGTCAGTGTAGAGCCAACGTCTGAATTTTGTATCTTACACTTCAGAAACATCTACTGGATAGGCTGCCTGAAAAAGGTACAGATGAAAAGATTAGCAGCTAATATGAATACTTTCTGATCCATACAACACACCTTAACTATATTTTTAAATCTACTATCAGCTATTCATTATGGGACTTGTGAGCTCTAGAAATGTTCAAATAAAAGCAGGGGATTTTGTTGGGCTCTCAAGATGTACCTTAATCTTCTTATCAGTTGATGGGTTCTATTTGTATACCATTTGCATTAAGATTTCATGACGGGAAGGCAGTGGTGTAAATGTATCTTATTATATTATGCTTACATATACACTGCAATAAACCCATTGATTATGCTAGATCTTGTGTAACATAGCAACTACATAATATCAAAAACTAAAAAGGGTGGTTGTTAGACTTGAAGTTGAAATATTACTTGGTATATCTATCTATACATAATGCTATAATGAGTTACTGAGCACTTACACTAGCCAAGAGGCATGTCAATGATTGCATTTGGTTTCTTTGCACCGAGTCCCCAACAAAGGCCAAAGTCTTACCTCTAACAAGCTCCAAGAACTGAACTTTGTTGAAGAGAGGTAACTCACATTCATCTGGTTTCCACCTCCATTTCATAAATTCTGTGTCTGGTCTCCCAAACTTCATGCAGTTTTGTCAATCATCAATCACACATTTAGTCTCATTTGTGTAGTAAGGTTCCTTGGGATATGGAACCCAGTTTCCATTAAATATGTCACACTTCTGATCCAACTTAACATTTGTTGAATCATTGGTTGTATTCTGGGGAGAATGCAAAGCCAAGGACAAATTGTTTTTCTGAAAGAGAGGGACTGAGCTATTGATCTTAATCTCTACTGACCGTGTAATGAAGGGTGAGTTGTTATATAGATAGAGAGGGATTGTGGTGAGAAGAATTAGGGTTAGCATTGGTAGGATAGCCTTTTTGGAGCTGTTGAGAGCTGTGCTCTTCCCACTGGGAAGCTCCATGGTATTGATCTTCATCTGAGAATAGTATGAAGTAGAAGCTTTACATTTGGTCTATGTATAGGTTTACTAATGTCTGAGATGAGTTTATATGGTTGAAATTTGGAATGTATTTTATATGAAATGTCATCTAGGTTATGAAGTTAAGTGCTCTTGGAATTTTTTTCCAAGGCTGGTTTGGAGTGAAAGCAAACAATTGTCATCATGATATATTATTGAAGGCAAAGTTGGACATTATCTTCCTTTCCCACTGTTCATTAGAAATTTATTATAGTATGTTAATAGTTTTTTCAATGTAGAGAAACCTTTGCATGCTCTAGAAGATTAAATGTAATGTTGATACTTGATACCATTAAATGGATATTTCAATATTTGATCCATTCATTGACATTTAAATTAAAATATTCATATACTTGAGTGGTTTCATTATATGTACAACATGTATTACTGGTTGCAGTTCAATATCTATCATTTTTCTGTCAAATGAAGATGTTTCTCAAATTTTTCTAGAAGCAAGATTTGAAGTAGTGGGATGCTTACTAATTCTAATTTTAGGTATATTGCATGTGATTTTATGTAAACCTCTATGATCACTGATCAGGTGAGATGATGTCCCCAACATAAGGTATGAACATGTATGATGAAGAGCCCTAATTTCTTACTTATTAAACAACAAGGTTCTGTGAATGCAGTGAATTATGATGGAAGTGTGTACCTACTAATTATTAATCAAGATTTTTGTGTCCAGCTTTTTCGTTGTGTAGTTATTACAGACATCAATCATTTTTGTGTCCACCTCATGGCTAGAATTGCCAATGTTTCCTATAATCTGAAGGTGTTTTTTTGGTGGTGTTGTCTACATAGCGTAACTTGGTGGCAAAGTAGTTGATCATTACGATGCCTTGGCCACCACTTTTTTTAAAGGTTACGACATGACTTTTCATATTAATGTAATCATGATTTGTCCAATGAAGCTATAGCATGCCAAATTGGCATCAATTTAACACTATGGTTACCATTTGAATATGAAGCGTCTACACCTAGCAATTTAATACTATGGTATAAGTTTATTGAGGCGATTAATAATTTGTTTAAACTTAGCTTGACTTGTTTATATGAAGAGCTAATATTGAACGAGTTTTTAACGAATTGATATTGAACGAGTTTTTTCGGGAATATGAATTTGCTTGTCTATGTATGAATATCCCACAATCTTGTTCAAATTCTTTTCTATATTTGTCATACTTGTATTAGGTTGCCATGTTTTTCTGTTTACCGTGTGTTATTTATCGTGGTATGCTAATTCTTTCAGATATCCAGTGACGAAGCTGTAGAAACTGCAAAGCAGCTGGCACTCCAAGAGGGCTGGTTGGTTAGTATTTCTTGTTAATTTTTAAACCATTACTATAATTCGAGAGCAAACGTTAGATCAGAGATGCTTTCTTCTTCTGTTTTCAATATCTCTGTGTCTTAAAAAAGGGGAAAAAAATTTGAAGACTAATTCAATGTTGAAGACTGGATGTCTGAAAGAAAACTATGGATCAATTGAAGACTATGGACCAATTCATATTGTCAACCTTTCATGAAATATTGTCAACCTTTCACATGAATTAGTCTTCATATTGTCAACCTTTCATGAAAAACTAGTTTTCATATTGAATTGATCGAACCTTTCATGTGTGTTAACTTTACATGAATTAGTGATTGTCAACCTTTCACATGAATTAGTGATTGTTCGTTGCACTATGAATGTGTGTTAACTTTACATTTTACATTGATATTCCTATTCTAGGTCCTGTTTTGGAACTCTGAAGTTTGTCCAGTTGTGTTTAAGCTCAACTCCAGCTGACTGGTCCATATAAAGAAGATTATTTGTTTGTATTTAGTTTATCTAAATTGCTAACTGAACCAGTTCTATAATTATAGTTGTATATGTGTATGTATTGGGCCTTGAAAAGAACAAGTTAGCAAAGAACTAGAAAGAGGAGGATTCCAACCAACCTCAAAACATGTTAGGAAGATAAGTAGATAGAAGATAATTCAATTTGCTTTTTTAATGAAATTTTAGGTGGTTTTACCTTGTCTTTCCTTCATTGGATTTGAACTCTTATGAATATTTATGGTTTCTCCATCTGTTTAACAACTCCTCAAGCTTCCAAGGTTCCCTTTAACTTTCACATGTGTTTATGTGAGGATGAGGTAACCATTATTACAGCAAAAAAGAGAGAATATGATTGAACTACATGAATATTTTTCATGCATGTTTCTTTTTAAACAAAAGTATATATCTTCTGTGTCAAATTTTTGCAAATTCACTCTCCAACCCTCTATCAGAATTTATGTTTCTTTGGTTAATAGTGTGTTTAAATTGAAGTTATACATAATTAAGGAAAGAAAGATGACAATGAAATCTATTTGGTGGTTGGGATTGCATAAAAAATAAAGTAACACAATTTGGCATTATTTTTATTGTGTGCAAACAGTGGAAACAAATGACATGATAGCCAATTTTGATGCACCATTCTAGAAAACATTTATTAAAATTTTCTTGAAAATATCTTTACTCAACAAAATATTTAAGATAGTTTTTGGTTTGATAATGGACATTAGAAGCAAGATCAACTTTAAAATAGTTGAGCAAAATCATCTCATGTGTTATCTTTATTTTGAAATAAGGTGTGCCATTTCTGACATAACATCAAGGGAGAAATTCCCTTTTTACTAAACTTGGACAGATTCTGACCCTTTGTGTGTGGATATCATAAAATATCATTCAAAACATAATAATAGCTATTGATACCCTTTTCTCATTGTCTTTCCTTTGGCTTTGGCCTTGCTTGCCTTCACCTTGGGGTGGCCGTAGCTTGCCTCGACCTAGTGATGGCCTTGGATTGCCTTGGCCTAGGGGTGGCCTTGGTTTCCTTAGACTTACCCTTGGTTCTAAGCCTTGTATGATTATATCTTAAATTTATTGTCTTTCAAGTCCAATGTCTAAGTTACTTGGGCTTTGGGGGTGGCCTTCATTGACTTGGCCTTGATGTCCATAGTTGTAATTATCTATGCCTTAGCCCTAATATTTGGTTGTAATTGTTGTCACAGTTATTTTTGGTAACTCTTTTATTTATTTTGAGAAACAGAAAAGACAATGGGAGAGAAGTGGTGGTGGTTCAATGCCCCAGGATGGATGCTTGTGGCCAGGTATTGGTCTCTTCTTTTTATTATTGTTTTTATTAGGAGTTTTGTTTTAACGAAAAGATTTATGTACTTTTAATGTGAAGTTGGGTCGAATACATGTGTGCAAGGATGGACTTGTGGAATAAATTTATTGAGCAATAAATCTAATATTGTACAGTAGCTCCTTTATCTTTTGGATCATCTAGTTTGTTTATTTTGCTTTTAGTTCAAATATATAGTGTTTATCTGTAAGGATGTTAGCAAGTTCTAAAATTCCAAATTTTTACTTAGTGTCTTATGGATATCAAAGATCTGAATTCTTTTCAACACTATTTATTCATTCAGTTGTCATGTAGCAGTTGATTATTTTACAAAATTTTCTATCATGAGAAGTTGATCATTTCACAATCTCTCATTTTACACTAGTGTGTGCAGTTTTCCATATAGGGTAGTAACTTTGATGGTGATTTTTTTGTTTTTTTTTTCAATTGGCAAGTGATTATTTATATTTATGAAGATAATTATATTAAATTGAACAATCATAATTTATAAATAATAGAGCAAAAATAATCAATCTTTGTCTTTGGCATAAATTGACTCCCTAACCTTGTAATTAGAAGTATGTAAAAATTGTCAACTAAGCTAGTCCCCTTGATTAACTGTTCCACTATTGTGGCAGTCCAATCTCTTGCCAAACTCTTCCACTATTGTGGCAGTCCACTAAGCTAGTGTTATTTATATTGGTGTTATTTATATTGTGGCAGTCCACTAAGCTAGTGTTCCACTAAGCTAGTCCACTTGATTAACTATTCCACTGGTGTTATTTACATTTCTTGCCAAACTCTTCCACTATTGTGGCAGTCCAATCTTCTACTATTTTGTTCTGCTGATCTGTTTCCCCTGCTGTAGTATTCAATTCTTTTTTGGTTTCAGGATTGGACACAGTATGATAACTGATGCTGAGCAGAGGAGTCTTATAACACCAGGGAAGGTAACATAACCATGAATACAACCCTTACCTTGTATTGTATAAAGGATGTGTGCAATCTTGATGTGCTTTGCCTTTTGTTTTTGCTGTATTTGGACAATAGCAGCCCTTGTATATTAAGGCAACCCTTCCATAGGTAGGTCGCCTTAACAAAAATTAGAGTCCATGAAACTAATTTTTTTATGCACCATCAGCACATAAACACTTAAATCAACAACTGTAATGTACCTTTAACCCTAATAATAATATATCTTTTGTTGTAAACAAATGATCTGAAGTAGAACACAGCATGAATGCATTTAACACATCGTGGTGTTATTCTTCATCTTGGCTCAAAATGCTTCATGTAAATATGTATGGCACGTTATGTCCTCAATATGTTGATAATCACTTTAGTTTAGATTAACATTTATCCTGTCTATTAAGAAAATAAATAAATTAAAATATATCCTGTTTACCATTCTGATGCAACAATTTTCTTCTTTCTTCCCCATCTCCTCCGCCCCCCCCTCTATCTAGAGCATTCTGGTGGAGCCAACTAGTGGAAACACTGGCATTGGACTTGCATTTATAGCTGCTTCAAAAGGATATAAGCTCATATTGACAATGCCAGCCTCAATGAGTCTAGAAAGAAGGGTTCTTTTTAAAGCTTTTGGAGCTGAGCTTGTTTTGACTGATTCTGCTAAGGGGATGAACGGAGCAGTTCAGAAAGCTGAAGAAATGTTGAATAGCACGCCAAATGCCTACATGCTTCAACAATTTGACAATCCTGCAAATCCAAAGGTATTTTGCTGCAATTTTTTTATTCTCTCCCAAGCACCATGTTGCTGCTAGAATCACTACAAGGTCATTTCTCTAGCCTTGCTCCAAGATTTATACCACTATTGAATTGTCTTGATGTGGGACGTGTGAGCTCAAAGTTTGGCATGGTGGTTTTATTCATTTTTATAATTTTATGTTTATTTATAGTTGAATTAGGATATTAGTAATATACTCACTGACCATAGTGGTAAAGTATATACTTGACCAAAGAATGTCACAGCCAAAAGAATGTTATTGGCAATCAATGCTCTTTTTCAGTGCTAGTTGTTTATATTACATGAGGGTCTATTGAATGCCGAGTCTCTTCTTGATGAAATACCATTGTACGTGGAGGGAGCTTTCAGAATTATTATATGGTAAATTAACTAGACAGACAAGTGCTTCAATAGCGTGCATTCTAAGATGCAATACAATTAAAAATAGAATCAGATCATTGACCTGTGAAGTTGTTTTCAAAAAAAAATATATCTTTTGGCTAATTGATATTCAACATTTGTTAGGGTTAAAACAAATTTCCTTTGCTAGATTATTTTATATTAGTTACCATCAAAACTTGCATGATTTCCATGGTTTGCTCAGAAGATACAAGACACCCTAAAGGGCGAGTGAACCTTCTAAATTTATGAGAGCACCATATTTTATTTTGGTAATCATGGGTTACCAATGTATGATATACATATTTTTATGTATATATGTATTTCTCGTCACCCCTGCTAAGCTTTAATACATGGGGGAATGAGGATAGTGGACACAGTGCAGCCAAGAGCACTATGGAAAAATCCAAGCACCACCTTTGAAAGAGCACAACTTTTGAATGGATGATGGCATCTTATATACTCATGGCAGTCTTGTATCAGCGACAATGTGGGACATGGCCACTGTTTTTCCCGTTAAGTATTAATATGATGGAAAGGCAGAAAGTCGAAACAATAGAGTTAAGGACACTAAGGCACAATTCAAGCACAACCTCCAAAAAGACCTATCTTTTGAAGGGGTGATGACGCATATGCTGCATATTGACCACCAAATGCATGGTTTCCCTGATTTGTGCTTGCAGTTTTTCGGTGGGACGAATTTTGGCCGTACTGCAGGGGGCCCAAACTATATTACTAGTTGCGATTATGTTGCTCCAATTGATGAATATGGTAAGTTAAACTTTACTAAAAGCCAAGCAACCCTACATGGGATTTCCAAACCAAATGATCCTCTACTCATCCCTCCTCCTTAGTCAGCAACAATGGTGTATCATACTTCAAATTTGGTAGAAATTGCCACTGGTTTTGATTTTTGATGAAACTGGTTTTCACTGGACAAGTCCAATCAGTACACACACACACATATATACTATGATAATTGTCCAAGAGCTTTTTCACACAGGTGATTCAAGTTTCTTGAATGACTTCCCTTTAAGTCGTTTAATTTCTTTTCTGGTTTTGTAGCTCCAATTCCCTGGATGCTTGCCTCTGTCTTCTACGTTCTTTTATGATGTGTTCAAGGAATCAAGGACCTGATCTCCCCTTCCTCTTCTCTTTCCCATTCTTTCTGGATATATAATTACTAAAATGCTAATATCTTAAAATTTTGAAATAGAGAGAAGGACTTGGATGAAGTATTGCAGTCACAAACTGTTTATTCAAATGTTTCGAAGGGGGTTCTTGCCAAGTCAAAAGATTTAGTAGCAGCTTTTGGGATAGATGATCAGACAAATATATGCTTGGAGGTCAGTTTTAAGCTTTGTTACTTACATTTGGAATATGTCACTGTGTGATAGACTATTCTGTGGCAGTGGCTTGTGTGGGTTAACTTGACAAGTTCTTTAAGTAAATTTATTATTATTATTTGTTGAAAAAAAGTGGTGGTTAACTGATGTACCTCAATTTGGAATAGATTTTGGACAAAGGAGAGCTACAAGTTGCTGGAAAGGAAAGGGATTCTCAATTATCGAGTTAGTTTCGGGATATTGCTACCATAGTTATGCAGAAGACTATTTAACCCTGAGACTCAACGCCCTTATACTATTAGCATGATTCAGCGTCTGATGCATGAAATCCATTTTGCGGTTGATCCCCATAGTAGCTCAAAAAAACAGGTGAGTTCATTTGTTTGGTTGTAGATTGACAAGAGATTTATGGTTTTCTGAGTTTTAGCGAATTTTCTGCTCTGCATTGATCTGTGTTAAGTACTCTCAAATTGTTAGGAAATTCAATTAATTGTGCTATTCACATTTGAAATTTTGTTTAATTCTTTGCTTAAATAAAAAAGAAAAAATGAAAAAGAAGTTCACTTTCCTCTAGCAAATGCTCTCTTAGCAAGTTCCAATTTGTCATTCCATTCCTGTTGCAATTTTATTGCTGTGACTTATTGTTATTTGTAAAATTGATGATTTCATATATCTTGAAAGGAATGGTCATCTCCCAATTGACACACTGCTGACATATGATTTTTTGTAGAAGCTGATTGCTTTAAACATTATGTACTTCAGCTAACTGTTTGTCTTTTACAGTCGCTAGATGTTATTCGGGAGCTTCAAAAGCACTTACCTATAAAACTATCTCCAATGAGGCTACGGTTGTATGTCCCAGAACAAAAATTTTCTTCTCTTTCGGAGAAGCTCAATGATTGGACCGCTAGTATTGTATCGAAAGATGAATCTGGAAGTCAGCTCTCTATTGTAAGTGTGAGACATGGGCCCCTAAGGGCACAATCTTATTTAAAGTAGTTTAAATTTTATACTATGATTTAGCTATTTTTCTCATCCTTGCTTAAATAGTTGGTGTTAGCTTGGTTGTTTCTTTAGTGCCTATCAAGTTTTGACATAGAGTTTACTTGCCTTCTTACATGGCAAATTCAACCAGTGATCTTCTTTTTACTTGGCATAAGTGTGGTTATGTATCAGAGGAGCAAACTCACAGCTTAATCTTAGATTGAACTTTTATGGTCAATTAGTCTTTTAGTTTATCATTTGATCATTTGATTGATATTCATGTACTTGATGCTTATCTGGTTGGGTGAACTAGTGAACGTATTTAACCATGGAAACAACATAATTCATTTATGTTTTTGCAACAGTTGATCACTCCAGTTGTTATAATGATTGCTTTGTTCATTGCAAACTCACATGGGAAACCTTTGTGTATTTAAAGTAGACCTTACGGGTTAAGTACTATCATCAATGTACTCATATACACAGAGCCCCTCGGAAATAATCTTTCTCTACAGTGGTAACATCCTGCTGTCAGTGTGTGAGAAAGGAATGACATATGCAACTAATAGAATCAATTCCAACTTTGTCAATTAGGATGATCAGCTGAGTTTATATAGAAAAACCATAGTTTGACCAGTAGTTGTGTTGCAGCCATTGTCTCACTTAAAGAGCAAGTGGAGGGGATACAGGAAATCAACCTGTCAGGTGGAGGGGATACAGGAAAAACCAATAAGTGTATACTGTCAGGTGTTTTGAAATGCCTTGGTGACAATAAAAAACATATGAGAGAAAGCACTCTGACTACTTTAGATGCTTGGCTTGCTGCTGTTCATCTCGACAAAATGGTTGGGTTCCAATTTCTCTATTTCGTTTATGCATTAATCAATTTTATATATTTATCATGCTTCTCTGATAAATTTTCCAATTCTGTTTCTTTATTAGGTGCCTTACATCACTACTGCTTTGATGGATGGGAAGCTTGGCACGGAAGGGCGCAAGGATCTTTTTGATTGGCTATCAAGGCAACTTAGTGGATTAAGCAATTTTCCTGATGTTGTAAATCTAAATTATGTATTGTATCAATTTGTTATGCTAGATGGATGTGACTTGTGAATGAAAACTTAGAATAGTTGTATTGTGTCGAATGTTAATGAATTATGTATTGTGTCGAATGTTAATGATTCAGTTAATTTGAATGATGCTTTAAAATTATATAGGTTTACTATGGATTGAATGAATTATTAGGAACTACAGGTGTATTGTTTTCCTGCTTTGGCGACCAATTTATTAGTCGCGACAAATAAATTATTTTTTTTCGCAAAAAATGACAATTGCCGACCAAGAGTTTTGGTCGCAAAAAATACATCTATTGCCGACCAAAACAGTTTTTGGTCGTGGAAACTCACTTTTGCCGACCAAAAGTTTTGGTCGCGAAAAGTAACAAATGGCGACCAAAACCTTTTTTGGTCGTGGAATGTCACAATTGGCGACCAAATTTTTTGGTCGCGGAATGTCACGATTGGCAACCAAAATTTTTTGGTCGCGGAATTTCACGATTGGCGACCAAAATTTTTGGTTGCGGAATGTCACAATTGGCGACCAAACTTTTTGGTCGTTAAATGTGATAATTGGCGACCAAACTTTTTGGTCGGGAAAATATCACTTTTCGCGACCAAAGTGTTTTGGCGACAAAATAAATTAGTCGCGGTAATTAAATATTTAGCGACCAAAAATTTAGTCGCGAAATCCAACTTTTGCCGACCAACCACAATTTTGGTCGCGAATTACTTTTGTCGACCCTCAATTGGCGACCAAAGTAGCGACCAAAAAAATTGGTCGCGGATAACTTTTGCCGACCAAAAATAGACTTTTAGCGACCAATTTTTTTGTTGCCAAAAGTGTTAATTCTTGTAGTGACTGTTAAACCACCGAAAAACACCATTCTAACTAGAATTTCGAACTTTCAAATTGAGAATTTAGAACACACTTCCATAAAGCTTGAGGGTAATCAAAATGAAGTTCGGAAATCAAATCCTTCATTGGAAGGTAAATTTTGCACATTTTTCATTTTCTTTTCTATTTCTTGTATTTCTTTCATTTTCTTTTATATTGTTTTTCTTCCTTCAATTTCATGTTATAAATTTGTTGTAAGCTAACTGGAGGTGGTTTGTTGAGCCAATTGCGTATTTTCCATTTGTTTTTCTGGTGTTTGAACAAAACAGAGCTTTTGGCCTGGCCTTATTGGCCAGCCGGCCAACTTTTTGGCTGGCCAGTCACTCCTCTCTTGGACAGAACCCAGCAGCCTCTGGCGATGAACAGAATAGTCTCCGATGGTCTCCGAGGCCCCCTGCAACTTCTGTTTTTATTGTTTTTAGTTTAATTAGAGAGTGATTGTGAGGATTTAATTTTGTTGTAATATTTTTCATCTTCCCACCTTATTCAGATTTGTAATATTTCAAAGTGATGTAATAATTCCCCATCCTCGCTTCTTTCTATCTCGTTCTTTCAATTGCTTTCCATAATATGTAAATACGTAATATCTCATGCTTGTCATCATATCCATGCCTTGCATCTATGATTTATGCATTAAGATCAGACTAAATTTACATTTATGAGTTATGTGATTTTGTACGCTACCTTATGTTTTGAGATGTTTCACATGTTATGTATATTAGAAGCCGGATTTGTAGTTGCATTTCGTGAGTGAATTGCATTAGGGAATGGTCGCTCGAGTATAGAATACGAGCTCCCAGTATTTTCACTGTAACTCTACATAACTTCTGAGACCTTGTGTTTACCGCTCGAGCGATGAAAAGTTCACTCGAGCGGTCTCTTTGTATTTTGGTACTCGCTCGAGCGAAGGTAAGTTCGCTCAAGCAGTCTGATAGGGATATTAGTCTTAAATTTCGATCTAAACACTTTTTGACTTCACTTTTTCACTCTCATTCTCTCTCTAAACCCTAACTCTTAAGCACTAGATCTTATCTATTTTTAGCAAGAATCCATCCTTACCTCTTCATCAAAGTTGTTCATCTCATCAAGAGCTACAATTTGGAAATATCATCTTTGGGTCTTCATTCCTTGGTATCGTAGAGATTCATCTTTGGGTCTTCATTCCTTTTTCCACAACTTTTGAGGTAGAAATATCTTTACCCTTATATATTTATATTTTGGTCTAAATAAGTGTGAATCATGTGATGAATAGCATTATTGAGATGAATGAGATGTATATATATATTTGGGTTTTGTGCAATAGGGTATTAATGGGGGAAATTGATGATGAATTATGCCTTCAACTATGTAATTAGGAATAAAGATACTTGAATCAAGGAAAATAAACATTAATATGGAAAAGCCTCAAATTTTCATATAAACCCTAAGGGGATTGTTCATGAATTTGATGTGATTGATAAGTAGAATTGGAGGATCCTTGTGATTATTAGTGTTGCTTGAGAATGTACATGTTATGGAATGTGTTTAAGGTGCCCACTTGCCCGATTCGTGTGAGGACGACGAATTTGGGGTTGTGATTGATGTGCACACTTACCCGGTCCGCGTGAGGGTGGCGGATGGGGGGATATTGTGAGGCGTCCACTAGCCGGGTCGTATGAGGACGGCAAAAGTGGAAAGGTGTAAGGCGTCCACATGCCATCCGTGAGAGGACAAAAAAAGTGTGGAGGTTGATCATAAATGGTGTTTTATAAAATAAAGTTCATTTTGTAAAGCTTAAACAAAATACAAATGAACTCTTGGACTTAATACAGGTCATGTATATTACATCAAATGTTTATGTATTTGGTTAAAGCTATTCTTTACTAGGCAAAATTGCTCATTCCTATTTTTACTAACATTTCAGGAAATGAAGAGTCCCAAACTCGTTCATGAAGAAGAAGAAAATAAAGGCATCTGTTTTATTTTTGTTGAAAAAGTCTAATCTTTTGTGAACTTGACATTGTAACTAAATTATGAAAACTTTTATTTTATTATGAACTCTTTGATTTTGTATTAATGTCTCAATGTAATTAGTAAATTAGAAGAATGATGTAACTGTTTTGTAATTTCTCTAACTCACTGAACAGGGGTATATATTACTGTAATTGTTTTGTAAACAAAAATTTGCGGTTCAATGAGAAAAAGAACATTTGTATGGAACTGTGTTGTGTATATGGGAAGAAAATGTTCATGTTACTATTTTATGTTAGTGATATTTGGTGGGGTGTTACAATGTCTCGCATCATACCATGTGGTTATGTGCTTATTTGATATGACTCTATGCATTCCAGTGGGTGAAGGTTGTGTTATTTAATTTGGAATAAAATTGATTTTCATAATTGCATTATTCTCCAAATTGAACGACACAGTCTGTATTTGCTTTGCTTTACATAGTACATTATAGGATTTAATAAATAATCGGAACATGAACATATAAAAATAATAAAAATCATATCATGGTTAGTAAATGCCGATCTTCTGATTGGATGAGCGGGGGTGCTCAATTATTGACCTTCTCCCTTCATACCTAAGGTTTGAGCCAAGCATCCTTGGTTACGACGAACAGTGGCCTTGGCACGAGTCATAGGTTTCCTAATTCTCTCAAAATATATATTAGGTGGCGATTCTGAGATCTGATGACGCAGTCCATTTTTGGAAAATGTTTTTTGCAATAAAATAGATTTTCTAAAAGTTGCCAAATTTAGACTCCCATCTACGTTTCACATTGCACTCGTGAGACTAGATCTAAGAGACCGAGGGTTCGAATTGTTAACACGCGCATGTACCCCCCAGGCAGTGTTACAATAATAACTAATCCATAATTATAGATGTGTATCATTAGAGCCTCACCACCACCACCACCACTGCCACCACTATCACTGTCACGCTCATAACTATATATAGACTTCAGCACCACCACCGCCGCGACTACTACTATCACTGTCACCCTCATGACTATAATATAGACTTCACCACCACCACCATCGCCATTGCCACCGTCACCACTACTATCATTGTTACCAGGGGTCCCCAAATGGTCCTCAGACAAAAAGCTTGATATCACTCAACCCAACCAACTTGTCCTATAGTCCGTCCCAGCTCACTTGAGTGCCTAGCCCATCCTAACCCATAAAAGATGATTTAGGGCTTTGGACAAAGGTTTGTAACCCAAGCTTATCCATAAACCTGGCCCGTAAGAGCCCGCATAGGTAAGTCTAATATTTAGTTTGATTTTTTTGGGTCTAATGTTTAATTTGATTTTTTTTTTTTGGTTTCATGTTTAAAGTTTCTTATTTTTTTTCTTTCCATGTTTTTCCCTTCACTTGTAGATAATATATGTTACTATTTTTTTTTTATTATAATTGTATAAGACATAAAAAAGTTTTTAAAAAAAATTCAAAATACTTGAATTATGTTAGAAAGTAAACAAGAAAAATAACTAATGAAAATATTAAAAATATGTGAATGAAAAATGTGTAAAACGTAATAATATAAGTGTAATGAAAAATATTTAACCTGGTTCGGTTTGATTTTAGCCTATAAGATTTGGGCTTATGGGTGGAACATGATTTTAGTTTTTCAACTATGCCCGGCATGGACCAGCCCATTGACTAGTCAAAACTTGAAAAATCTGTTAAAATATAGGATTTGGACACAATATCTGTCGGTTGGGTAAGTCTGACCAGTCCCATTGATGACCCCTAATTGCCACCCTTACGAGTACAATTGTACTAACTGCACCACCTTTCCACCACTATTATTATCATCGCCACATGTAACAACTATCATTTTACTATCACCACTATCATTTTACTACCACCACTAATACAGTCGTCATTACCACTATCACCATTATAACCACAACCCTCAACCTCCACCATTACTCTACCACTATCAACACCACTACTATTCCGTTGCCGTCGCAACCACGACAACTACTACCATCACAACTTTATCTACATTACACTATTCTTTCATTATCACCATAACTGCTTTATTCCCACCACCACCACCACCATAGTATAAAAATTAGAAGAGTAAATTTAAAAACAATAAATTTAAAATTGTTTCATTTAAATATCAAATAATTTGTTTTAGTTCAACAATTAATTTTTATTAAACAATTTTTAAATAAAAATTAAATACTCATCTTTCAATATTTAATTTTCACTTTTTAATTTTATCAAACACAACCTAAATCAAAGATAGAGAATGTATTGAGTAATTTTTACCAAAAATTAAACTAATATAAGATTAAGCTAAAAGTTAAAAATATCCAAACAAACACAATTTTAACAGTTTGAGGAGAGATTTTCACGAGAAATGAGATGACAACACAAACATAAGAGCATCTCTAACAATTCTGCCTAGTTTTTCTTCAAATTTTAGTTAAAAAATGTCTTTCCTGTCATAGAGAACCACTCTTAAACTATCATCTTCAACAATACTCTCTATTTTTTCTCTATATATTTTAAATATTTTACAAATATTTTTTCTTTATCATTTTTTAGTAAAAATATTTTTCCAAGTTTTCTTCTCTCTCCTCCAACATTTGACAAAAATAAGAGGGATTAGAGAGAAAGAATAATTTTTTAATTGGGCACTCGATCCATAAATCCAATTTTGGATTTTCCATCCACAAATATCCACATTCTAAAATACTCTATCCATAAGGATAAGCTCATGCAAAATGATCAAATTACCCATCTATATATATACCAACCAAACCCTACCTCTCTCAAATGAAATAGTCCCATACTCTCTCCGATCTAAACCTTAAGGTTGTGTTGTTTCTATCACCGCCTTAAATGCCTCATCTCTATCACTGCATCATCTTCGTTACAAGCACTCCTACCGTCGCCGTCCATCGTTGTGTCGCCATCACCGTTGACCTTAATAACGAGAGTGCATTCGCCGTCGCCCTAACGATGCCATCATCTTCTTCCATACCACAATCTAACTCAGATTCCACAATTGTCGCTGCCCTGAGCTACCTTTACATTCTAGACAGAAGGCATTACCGCCTTGTTTTCTGACATCTCTGTCACCATCCTCTGACAGACTTTATGATTCTCTCTCTATCTTTCTCTCACTTCCCCAAATTTGATCTATATATATGTGTGTGTATGTGTATGTATATCATGTGTGATGGGAGAAGAAGAAAAGAATAAAATCATTATACTATTTATTTTTATTTTTTTTGTTATTGATGATGAAACAAATAACAACACGCTTATTTTTATTTTTTTTTGTTCTTCTGTGATATGGTGAAGATGCGATGTTGATTCTTTTGTAAACAGATAAATCTGTATACATTCATCAATTCCAAAACTAAAGTTTTGGTTGTTAATGTTATCTGTAACATTTCTATGCTCATACATGTCTCTAAATTTCAAGTCACATTATCTCATTTCTGCAAAACTCGTATAACAAATGGATTTCAAGTTTTTCAATCTTCAAATGCAAAATCACATATAAGAATGTTTTGATTTTTATGATTTATTTTGAGTTATATTTCATAGCAAGTCTATACATGTGTGTATACATAATCAGTATCACAAATACTTCGGATGATTCTTGTATGTGCAGTGGATAATTCCAATAGATATAAAATAAGTTTGGAAAATTTTAAATAGATAGATCAACTTTTCTTCTTCTTTTTTTAAATAGATAGAGAAAAAACTCACATATTTTAAATAGATTGAGAGAGAAACTCAGAACTTTTGAACAGATAGGGAAAATAATTAAATAGATAGTCAATAAATTTTAATAGATAGACAAAAAATTTGAACAGATAGAAAATAGTTTGAACAATTAGTCAACAAAAAGTCAACTAATAAAAAAATTCAACAAATAAATTAAGGGGTAAAATTGAAAACAAAATGTCCTTCAGAAACAAACAAAATGATTTCTCACCAAACTTCAACCAAAAATATCCACTGGACCTAATGCCTTATACCCTCCTTAAATTGGACTTTTCAACAATAGCCCTTTTTTAATTATAGGAAGTGATTAAAGTATCTCTAAGGCACTTTTTAAATAAGGTTTGCTAGGTATTATGCCTAGTATCATCATATTTTAATCACACCAATAAGTTAGCTATTACAATAGCTATCTTAACAAAAGAATTCATAACCAGTTACATTTGAAGAGTCTTGAGAGGCTCTTTTAACTGTTTGTGTGTATGATATGTAAAATAAATAGTAGTGTTGGAGTATATAGATAAAAAAAAAAAGTAGGAAAAATAAATAACATATATATATATATATATATTAATATTTTAGCTACTAAAAAATGAAGAGTATAGTTAGAGTTGCTCTTAAAGCCTCCATAAATAGAGGGAGCCAAAAGTTCATTCCCTTAAATAGGGAATTGAGTAGGGAGACTATTGGAGAGAATTATTTTGTATTCACTCCTTAGGCCTTGTTTGTTTGGCGGATTGGGTTAAATGGGATTATGAGTACGGTGAGATTGAGTGAAGAAATTATTAGTGTGGTGGTATTAGGTTGGAGATGTAACATGAAGTGTGTTTATTTGTGTACTAACATGGTAGTATTAATTAGTTAGGAATAAAACTATAAAATTACCTCAAAACCCTCCTCATATATATAGTATAATTTTATTCATTCTGTTTGGTTTCAGTTTTCAGAATAAACTTTTTAGAAAACTATACTTTTTTTGTTTTTCGTATTTTTTTATTTTCACTGAATTTTTTTTTATAGTTTAAGCAATTATTTTTTAATTTTTAGACACACCTAACATAAATACATTTAAAAAGCATAATATTTGTGAATTTTTTAAAAAAAAAATCACTAAATACCAAAAATACAAACAAAAAAAAAATTCAGTACATTTTTTGTATTTTTGTGCATTTATTAATTTTTTAAAATATTTTTTCACAAATATTTTACTATTTAGATACATCTAAGTAAGGTGCATCTAAAAAAGTAATTAAAAAAAACTTGCTTAAAATTTTAAAAATATTCGCTAAAAATAAAAAAACACAAAATAAAAATAAAAAACTCAATTTCCAGAAAATTGAATTTAGAAAACTGAAACCAAATACACTAATTGTTTTGTAAAATGGAGGACAAAATAGTAATTTAGCTGCCAAATTGCGTGAGGAGATTAGCTATTCCAACCCTATGGAAATATTAATCCCACCATGAAACGAGATTCATATTTCTATGGGATTAGCAATCCCATGATATTTTGTTACACACAAACATAAATTTGGTGGGTCCCACAAATTAGAAATCTAAGACTGTGTTTGGTTATGTGTTCCAAACACATTTCCACCTACTCATTTGAGTGTGGTATTTGTTTTAAGCTTTCAAATTATAATTCCACACTTGCTTTTGAAAACTCCTTTCCAACTGGGAAAATTTGGCTAACCCGAATGTCCCCCCGGACGTCCGGAACAGTATTTGGTTTTTTTATTCTTGGGCACTTGATATTTTTATATTGTAAACAAACAAAAATTCAGAATTGTTTTAATTTTTATATGAGCTTTGAATAGAATTTTGGATTGTGTATTTGGTTATGAGTTGTAAATTTTTTAATCAAATAACTTTTCTAATTTTAAAAACTCAAAACTCCCTCCAAAACTCAATTCAAAACTCATAATCAAATAAATTTTTCATACTCAAATCATAATTTCAAAACTCACAAACTCAAAATACAACTTTATTATCTAATCATATTTAGAAAACTCTACCAAACACTACCTAATTCTCCCTCCCAAACTCTCAATCATGGCCTTAAAGTAGGGGTGCAACTTAGGCGGGCTCAACCCGAGCAACCCGAATCCAGCCTTAATTTTTTTAGGGCTTGGACAAAATATTTTCAAATTTGGTACGGGCTTGAGCAAAAATTCAGAAGCTCGAATTAAATTTGGACGAGCTTAGGTAAAGACATTAAACAACCCGAGCAACTCAAAACCCGAATTATACATATATAGATATATAAAAATATTAAATATATATATATATATATATAAATTATTAGCCATTACATGACATTAAAATAATTTAGAATATTAAATCATATTAAATATATACTATATATACAAATAACATAAAATCTTACTTTTTTTATTTTCATTCATAAATTGTAAAGATTACTATAGCGGCATCTCTCTTACATTATATAAATTATTTGTTTTTGATGGTATTAATGATTTTGTATATAAAAAAATGTAAATATAGTCAAATTTTAATAATTTAATAATATAGCTGCAAAAAAAAAAAAAAAAAACAATTCGGGCAACTCGGGTTTAACTTGGGTCAGGCTTGGACAGGCAACTTCGAGTTACAATTCAGGCTGAGGCGGGCCTGGACAGATCTCAATACAACTTAAGCTGGGCTTGGACAACCTCTCAATCCGACTGAACCTGCCCAAGTTGCACCCCTACCTTAAAGTAGAGAATAATGGAAATAAAGAGACTATTAGGGATGCACTAACAACTTAGAGTCCGGATCCTCGGCTGCTCATTCCTGAGGCCATTCTTGCGGCACCCCCAAAACGACGTTGTTTTGGGGAAAATTTCAATTAAAAAAAAAAAGGACAGAACATAATCAAAGAAGAAGGAATGAAGAAGGGAGAAGAAATATGCATCGCCGTGTGTGTGTGTGTGTGTGAGAGAGAGAGAGAGAGAGAGAGAGAGAGAGAGAGAGAGATGGATAACAGATGCTATCCATCCACTTTGTGTGTTCCAAAGTGGGTTTGACAGATGCCATCTATCCACTTTGTGTGTTCCAAAGTGGGTTTGATTCATGGATTTGATTCATGGATTCATGGATTGATTAATGGATTCAACTCGGCACCATGGATTCATCTCAGCACCATGGAATCAAAGTGGGTTTGATTCATGGATTCAACTCAGCACAAAATGGGTTTGATTCATGGAGTGTGATCTGCTGAGAGGAAGGGAAAAAAAATGGTCGGAATTATCTCAATTTGTCATCAAACAATTTTACAAGTGGGTTTCCCATTGGTATCAAGAATCTTCAACAACTGAAGGTGTTTGATTTGCATTCAAATGGGTTTTTTGGGGACATTCAGAACTTGTTTTCGAAACTTCAAAATGTTGAGTTTGTTGATACATGTTGTTCGTCCCCTGAATGTGAAGAAAGTAGATTGAAGAAAACAGAGCAAATGTATCATCATCATCAATATCTTCATTTTTGCTCAACACACAAAAACTGATTGAACAGAGCAACAGAGATTGAAGGACCCAAAAGGAGATCTGCCTTCTTCTTTCTTCTTCTCCTTTCTCCCTTCCTTCTTTTTCTTTGATTCTGTTTTGTCTTCTTTTTCTTTTTCTTTTTTAATTGAAATTTCCCCCAAAACGACGTCGTTTTGGGGGTGCTGCAGGAATGGCCCCAGGAATGGGCGGTCGAGGATCCGGACTCGGTGGTTGTAAGGAAATGGGACTAGGTCACTGGATGGTTGTGAGGGTGAAGCGATGGTAGTCAAAGGCGACTAGGAGTGGATGTAAATAATTTTATGGTGCTATGCATATAACAACCTTCATAATCCAAAATCATAAACTATCATGATTTTCACAAATAATAACATAATGCGGAAATAAATAACATACCCAAATCAGTTACGTGAAATCTTCGAGTGTCCCAAAATTGATTGAACATAAATCTGATAATAATATTAGTGGAAAAAGTAGGGGTGTTCACGGATCGGTTTTGTGCGGTTTGCGGTTCGGTTTTGACCCGCCCGCATCTATGCGGTTTAAGAAAAAGTCAACCCGCAACCGCCCGCAGTGCGGTTTGCGGTTTGTGCGGATAGGGTTTGTAAATGTGCGGGCGGTTGCAGGCGGTTTGCGGTTTACACTTTTTTCTTTAAAAATTAATTTTTAAGTTTTTTTTTCCCATCGAATTTAGGCATTAGATTCATTTTATATATTTGTGATCAATTGATAACAATTTTCTGATGAGTTTACAAATAAAAATTGAATATCACTAGCATTTTTGTCATGAAAAAAATGTATATCAATGCATTAAAGGTTGTACTCAATTAGAATTGTCAATTCAGTAATCAATAATCAAACTAGAAGCTTCATCGATCACCAGAAGAAAATTTTTATTAGAAAAAAGTGGATGAGACATCAATGAAAATCATATAAGAAACCAAGTTTAGGACTTGATAATTCTACGATATTAAGAAAGTTGAGAAATACTTAAAAATAAGGATCCTAGTGTCATAGAGAATATAATGGTGCTCCTGTTAAAGTTACAAAGTTGGTATATAAAAAATAATATTAATAATACTAATTAAAGTGCGGGCGGTTTTTGCGGGTTGCGGTTTTAACCCGCGACCCGCCCGCAACCCGCAAATTTGTCATATTTCAAACCGCATCCGCCCGCATTATGTTTGCGAAACCGCCCATTTATATGCGGGTTGGGCGGTTTGAGCGGTTCGGATAAACCGTTGCCCACCCCTAGGAAAAAGGGTTTCTCTATCTTGACCCTCTTTAGAATACATTGAATTCAGAAATTAATTTGATGGGTAGTCTAAATGTCCTTTTATAGGTAGAGAGAGGACCAGTTTCTTTATTCAACAATGATTTCACTTTCCCATCAAAATAGGATACTTGGAAAACACTCTTCTTTATTTACCAATTAATGTAGAAATATGAAATCATAATCCTGCCAAATCTCTAATTCATATTACCATATCATGTGGGTCAACATAATGACTAAATAATTAATTTAGTCTTACAGTGGATGGATAGTGATTGGAAGAGAGTTGTGGTAGCAAAGGGTAATGGTGGTGGTGATGCCAGTGGAGAGGTGGTGATTATTGAGTATGTATGTACACAATATATGTACATGAAGGGAAAGAAGGATAGTGAATTGACAAAAATATCCATTTCTATTGGTTAGTTAATAATGAAGTAGACAGATGGCTTTAATTAAGACTAATTTGAAAATTCAGGGCTTAAATTGAAAAAATAAAAAATTTAGAATTTGATTTGTTAAAAGGGCCAAACTCAAGTTTTTTTGTATTTTTTTTATTTTAATTTTTCCAAATATATATACAATTATATTTTCAAATATAATATTTCACAAAATTTTGTTTAGTTATGATGATGCAATTTTTGATGATAGGACAAGTTGGACTGATCCACGCTCCTCAGTTTAATGTCTGAATGACCAAGCCCACTAGAGAACCTGCACAAGAGTTCAACGGGGAACGGGGAGTCCCCCAGCAAACCCTCCGACGAGCAAGTTAGAGAGAGAGAGTGGAATATGTAGATAGATTAGAGATAGAAAAGCTTAACTTTCTTCTTGTCTTCAACGTTTGCTTATATCCTTTGGTAATCATTTCGTTGTCCCTTCCGACCTGTCACCTTGGCCAAAAGTCTATGCTGTAGCTTACCTTGTTCAAGGTGAGGGCGTGCTGTCCCGACGGAGAGGTGTTGTCATAATAAATGCAGTGAGGGGCTGCATTAATGGCGATGTGCAGTGTCAATAACTTTGCAGATCTTTGTCTGCTGATGTGGCTTGCCCTTTACCTGCCACGTGTCTGAATATCATTGGTCCTTCATGCCATGTTGACTTCCAGATGGTGCTGGGCCTTATCAGTTGGGTTATGTATTGGGCCCTAAGTGATAGGCTTGGGTTGTTCATAGTGGGTTATGGCCTTTATGGGCCTACCCATGTCAAGTTATATGTTTATGTTTACATACGTGTAAAATTATTTCAAAATGTATTTTGCGTCGTATAAACTTATTTCAAAACCTATGTTACATGTATATAATATGGGAAAATAATCTTAGCTCAGTCATTCTATAAAATTCTAAATTAAATAAATTTATTTGATAATTTTACTTAAATTACTTATGTTTATGAGTTCATAAATATAGCCTCAAAACAATCTTAGTGCCATTGATATTTAAATTATGATAATTGAGCGACCGAAAAATTTTGAACTCTTAAAAAATTGTAATACAGGCCTAACTAATATTGAATAATTACAATAAAGCCTCTAGAGTATTCCTATTACTTCAGTATTTGATATATATGTTGATTTTGATCAATAAATTTTTTCTTTTTGCTAATGAAAAAATAAAATAAAATTTAAACTCACGTTGATTAATTTTTTCATTTAATCGACTGTCTCGATTTGAGCATCAATTTCCGTTCGAACTTCGGATTCAAGGGATAACCTCTATGCACTCTGAAAAATCTAAAATCCTCGAAATATTGATTTGTGATTATGTATTAATTTTAACCAGTAAATAGCAATCCCAATCAAACAATCAAAGACAAATCGACACAACGATTTAACATGGAAAAACCACAATTAGAGCGCCTCCAATTGTGATAAAAAAAAATCACGGGCAAAAGTCACAAAACAATTCACTAAGAAGACAAAAAGGAATTACACAAGTGTACCCTCAATTACTTAGTGAATCTACGCCCGAATTGAACTGACCTCTATATGCCTTTTCTACCACCGTCTTCATCTCAGAATTGTCTTACCTAAAGTTGAATCCACAACGCCAATGTCGAATCCACAACAATGGGCCACTCCGAAATCTACCAAAGCTTCAGGCCCAAATTTCACGGAATCCACCGAAGAGCAAATCTCTCTTTTGTGAATAAAACAAAATAAACAAACCCTTTGATATAAACCACTAAATTCATGATATAAACTCTCATAGATATCAAAGGAAACAAGCAAAGAAGTTCCAGATGAAAACCCTAATACCCAAAAAGAAGATCTGGAAGCCATACTCTAGAAACTGAATTAATTGCAGATTTATAAAAAACACAATCGCGATCTCCGCTCGAGCTCAGGAATGGCCACTCGAGCGGGCTAACTAAAACGCGTGTTTCAGAACAAGGATCTATGCTCGAGTGCAAGAAAGGCCGCCCGAGCGTAAAAATACAACTCTCAGTACTTTTGTAGGCGAATGAAGCTTCTAAAAGAATTGCATCTTCACTCGAGCGCACAATCGACTGCTCGAGCGCACAAACAATTTCGACTGCAATTTTACTTTTTGCTTTGGGGGTGCTGGCCCTCGACCTTGCCTGGGCGTTGCCCCCTAGACTCCTGCAAGCTGACCGGGCAGCTCGATCTCTGACATAATCAGCAAAGTGGCAAACATGATAGGATTAAGATTACAAACTCTTCTGCATAAGCACAATTCGGGTTAGATTCGCATCTAAATACTCATAGCCTCACTTACAACTGAAAGGAATTTTGTCAAAGGGCATTGCCAATTACAAAAACCTAACACACTTAGAAGATGAGGTCATAGTGTTTGTATAAGTTATCCTAGTAACGTGGAATAATTCTACTAAATTGATAATTAAAGTGCACAGAACGTCTCAATTTGCATGCAGATAGGCTCGATTCAATAAAAAATTTGTGATATGAACTCTCCACGCCCAATTATGATATTTTCCTATTAATTTTAGATGTTACAACTATTTATGATGATTCTAGAAAATTAGTTAATTTAATAAACATAAAATAAGTCAAAATTGTATTATAATTATGCAAAATTTGCGAGAGTTATAGACAAAAACTTTTATAGATGAATTTTGAACCCTTTTGGACACCTCACACTTTTATTGGCACAATGGACCTCCCTTGTAGATGTGGGGTGCCTGGTGTGTGCCTAAGTACAGCAGGGATGTTGTAACATTAAACGACACTTGATTGACAAACCATTTTGCATTGCTATATATGCGCAAAAGCTTAGCACCGACTTTATCTTCTTGTTTTTTTATTTTAAATTTTCTAAGTTAAACACTCATAAACTAAATTCATAGTGTATTTGTTTTTACTTTTCATTGAGGGAAAACACAAAATGGAATTATCAATAGGTCCTATTAACTAGAATTATTTACTTATAAGTTCTGAATTTTTTTTTTTTTTTATGTATTTACTTCTTGTTTTGATAATGAAAACATTCTGAAACCTTATAGTTTTGTTTTGTGTTTAGGAAATAATCACTTGGTACTAGTAATGAAACTGAAAATTTTATCAAAATAATAAATGATTAAGACATTATGACTTTTATTTGTGAGTTTTAATTTATTTTTAGTTTATTCAGTGGCAACACTAGAAAATTTTATAGATAGGGTCATCCAACAAATTTAAGCTCCATAAATTTTATTTAAAAAAAAATTAAGCTAATTAACATTTTAACTTCTTCACCTTTAAGTAAAATAAATTTTTGATAAAATATTATTATCTTAAAAAAATAAAAAAAGGAGATGCACCAATAAATCCCAAATTCCTATCTTTTGATTCATTTAGTCCTAACTTTTGTCTTATGAACCAATAAGTCCTATTCCAGTGTTAATGAACAAATAGCCCATGTTTTATCGCGTGGTGCACCATCTAGTAAGGGTAAATGTGGGTTTTTGCGATGTGGAATTTACGTCTCTGCCCCCAAAATCTTACTGTAGAGATTTTTGGTTTCCTTTCTAACCAATCGGAATGGAAGAGACGTGTATGGAAATTTCTTGTTTGTTTATGTTAATGGGATAATATTGGGTGTGTTTGTGCTCCATCAGTAATAGGCAACGTTGAATCCTTGTGGAGTCATAACCTAAATTAACAATTATTTTTCCTCCTAAACCCTAGAAAATACGAAACCCCTCGTCTAACATTAAATTTACATCGGCGAGTTGGAGCGGCCGTTGTGACGTTGTGTGTTTGTGCGTGATGTGTACGACATGTATCGTCGAGTAAACAACCTCCATTTGTCGTCGTCAGTGATTGTGTTAGTGGCAAATGACGTGAGGTAAGTTGATCGTTTGTCTATTTGAAGCCTTGATTTTCTTTGTGCTGTTCCATTTGATCTTTGAACATAAGCCCTGTTTGGTAGAGCTGTGGGAAAGTGCTTATAACTTATGCCTAAACAGCTTATAGCTTATAACTTTCAGCTTAAGCTGATTTCCAGCTTATTCTTAAAGCATCTCCTGCCCCACTCAAAGAATAAGCTGATTTCTGACTTCCACAAAGCTATAAGCTATAAGCTAAACCAAACACATCAAAATAGCTTAAATTAAGCTGAAAGCTGAAATAAGCTGTAAATAATTTTTTCCAAACAGGCACATAGTGTGGTATGTGTAATATTTTGTTAACATCTTATAATTATCGATATTCTATCATAGTCTTGTTGGATTTTAATGGTAGGGTGGGCTTTGTGATTGTAGAAAGGGTTATGGTTCTATAATGCCTACTGCATTTGTAAGTTTGTTAATGTTGTAGGCAATTTATGGGTTGGAACTTGGCTACTTTTTGGGTCCAATGTGTTTGATTTGGTGAATCTACATTAATTGTAATGGTAATGGTATTTTGTGATTGGGTGCCTGGTATTTTGTTATATTGGGGGAGAGGGAGAACAGTTCTTTTGTTTTTGTTTTTGTTTTGTTTTGTTTTTTTTTTTTTTTTTGTGGTGTATATTAGCTGGTGGTGATATGCATTGTAAATGGGATTTGTGGTATTAGCTGGTGGGATTGGCCGGTTGTGCTGTGATTTTAGTAGCATACATGTTGACATGTTGACATATTTAATTGTAGTAATTTTGATACGTCATCACATTTGTGTTGTGTTCTAATGTGGTTGGGGCAAATGTGTGGTGATGTTATTGAGGTTGGTGTTCGTTTGTAATCTTGTCGAAGTGTGATTTTGTCATTTTATATGTTAGTGTACAATTAATTTAATAGCGTAAGTTTACTTGTCAAAACGGAAGGCATTTAGAGCAAACGGTCCGTAGCAATCTGTTGACATTGGAATGAGCCTCATTTCAATGTTAACAGCCAGATTCGAATAAATTATTTCAAAATGTATCCATTTTGGATTATTAAAATTGATGTTGTTGCTATTTCTTGAACATCATTCGGTTTGGATAGACTTCACATATATGCACTATAGGTACGAGATAGAACTCATGTACAATTAATTATTAAACATTGTACCGCGAATTACGAGATGACAAACAAAAGGAAGATCTATCTCTTCGAAAGAACTAACGTGATTTTTTTTTTTCCGAAGTAACTTGATGTGGTTATTAGTAGATGCAATAGTTTTGTTGGATACGTCGCTATGTGTACACGATTACCCTTGTATGTTTTTTTTTTTTTTTTTTTTTTTTTTTTTGAGGTGTGTAGTGTGTTTTACGCAAATGGAATGTGTTCTGTGATGTTATTTACATTCATTGCACTTTGAATTGCAGTTAATAATGCATCGTGTGGTGTAATAGAAGTTAGTATGTAATTTTTTTGTAGGTAGTGATAATGTTATGTATGGTGTTTCCCCTATGTTTGTAATGTTTTTTTTTTTTTGACATGTGGATGTGACACATTTGGTAGGTATCACTGGTAGGCAAAATGGGAAACAAAGTGTTGGTAGTAGCACACCACGATCACAATAGTCCATACAAATGTCAGCCAAATTGGCCACGAAGAGTCAAACGAGACTGTCATTCCAGAAAAATAAAGTAACCAGCAATAGTGTTAAAAAATCTGACGTCGACCCGTCGAGGCTAATGTATCGGTCCAACATTTCCGGAGTGATCAAGACTGTGCTTGAGTTGGAGTTACGTGATGGACATATTTGGCAATTGCAAAAAACCCCACTTTGGGAGATGATTGATGCTATCCATGTCCACAAGCTTAATCTGAAATTGTTCAAGAAGTGTGATGCCACAGTGTGGCGAAATTGTTCAATATACCATCATCCATACCTGTCACACCAACATTTCCGACCTCATTACAATGCCAACATATACGGAAAATACAAAACAACAAATGACATTTGACATGGCAATCATAAAAACTATGCGTATGTGATGTTAATGGCGCACAACACACACACACATCACACCGCACTGACAGCTAACACCCAAAAAAATCATCACAATAACAACAAAAATTATCAATGATACACCAACACCATACACAAAATAAACATACAAACGTAAAATACACCAAACAATCAAAATACCTACCTGTTACAATACGATCGGCGCACGCAACACCGGAGCAAACCTAGCAAAACACCACCAAAAAGGGGTCACGCCACCGGATTATGGTCACCACCGGAAAAATGGAACACAACACACTCAATAACCCAACACTCTCTCTCCAAAACAATGAAATCATTGTTAAACAATCAAAACTTCCCTCCCACACATTAACATTGCCTTCCCATAAAAAACCGAATCACTCATTTAGGGGGAAAAAATCACACAAAGGGTATTCATGTAAATTCAAATGGAACCAAAACACCCTAAATAAAACTTACCAAAAAAAAAAAAATAGGACTAATTGGTCCATAAGAAAACTCTTAGGACTAATGGTTTAACTTTCCTCCATATAGGATTTATGGATAATTTTTCCAAAAAGAGAAAAAGAAAAAATCCTTTGCAATTGTATTCAACGAGGTGTCATCTTTTTAATTATTACATTTATTACATGATAACCTCATTGTTGATATTGTCAAACACATTTTTTTATATATGCATGATCAAGCAACCATTTAACTATTGATGTTTCATTTGATTTGAGTGTTAAAAAGATAAATGTAATAGAGAATGATTAGATTCCAAATGGGTTTTGATTTCTAATGAATGGGGTTCATTTTACTTAATGAGATTAGTTAATTATCAAATAAAGTTTTTACTAAATAAAAAAATTCAAGGCTTTTCATAGGGTGATGGATGGATGGGACACCATCACCCATGCAGTCGCGTCCCCCCGAGTTTATTTGTGTTAATTTATATTAAAATATGATGTGAGAAGTATATGTAGTTGAATTGTATTTTTTTATATATTTACAATGATAAATTTATTACTAAAAGTTATAGTATGACTTTTTGATAAATAACTCTTAGAATTGGTTCGTTGTTGCCCCTAACAAAATCTATTGTAGTACTGGTTATAACTTGATTATTATCGAGTGTGGTGTTGATTTTTTATTTAATTTTGACCTATTATGGTTATTAAGTTGGTCATGACCGAAGAGATTTTTAGTTAGAAAATGTACTCACAAAAAAGTCTCACAATTGTACACACAATGATGTAATATTACAAGTATCAATATTTTATTTGTTACACATCTGATAATATAGAATCCCATCCTATCACCACATCATTGTGAGTTAATTTGTGGGTTAAAAGTATGAGTATGTAGCATTACTCTTTTTTGTTATATCTCAAATGATTTTTTATTATGATCCAACATGGTTCCTTTAATAATGACTAAAAATGATATTTGGTTATAATTTATGGTGGTCCCTTTATTTATGATGAAAAATTATTTGATTCTAAATTTTGTGTTGTTTGTGATATTAACACCATAAATTGTCATAACCCACTCTTTTTAGAATGTGTATTGCATAATTTTTCTTAACCATCGACATTTGTAGTTTTAATTTATGTGTGATTAACTAAAAATAAAAACATATTATGCACAACAAAGCGGAGTGATTTACCAATTCGATACCATTTTGTGTCACAGCAACCGTGCTGTATAGCAGGCACCCCCTATCCCTTCCCTCGCTGAAATGTCAAGATCCTTTTACTTTTGTATATTTTAACAACTTACACATTTCTTTCCATGTAAATGAGAAAGAAAATTAACTCAAAAATAGAGTATAGTGGTTGTGGTGATAATGGAAGGGTGGTGTAGTGGAGATAAAGTTATGATGGTAGTAGTTGAGATGTAGTGGTGGTGGTGGTAATCGATGATAGGATTAACTATTAAGAGAAGACTATGGGGGGGGCATGACCCCTTATTTTTATGAAAAATTATGTTTATCATAGCATTTCTAAATATATATATATATATATATTATTTCATAAATAAAATGACCTCTTAGTATAAAAGATATATATCTCATTCTTCTCTCATCTTGCATTCTCTTTTTATTTTCTATTAAAAAATTTCTTCACCTTGTTAGAGATTGTTTCTATGATATTTGATTTTTTTTATGTGTATATATATAATTTATATATAGGATTGCACATACATGTGTATTTGTCTATATAGTGAAAAAAATATTGTCTTTTGGCCCTTACGGTGATGAAATCTTGATTCCGTCATATTAATGGTAGTGTTGATAGTAGTGGAATGATGAAAGTGGTAATAGTGACGATGGTGGTGGAAGTAGAGGGTTGTGGTAGTAATGATGATAGTGGTAGTGATGACCATAGTAATGTTGGTAGTAAAATGATAGTAGTGCTTGTAACAACAATAATAATGGTGGTGGAAAGGTGGTGCGGTAGTAGTGATTGTAGCCGTGAAGGTGGCAGTGGCAGTGGCAGTGACAATGATAGTGAGGTATGTAGCAATGAGGGTAATAATGATGGTAATGGTAGTGATGGTGGTGGTGATAGTGTGGTCATAACGATGCACGTCGATAATTATGGATAAGTAGTTATAAATTCAGTTTACTTAATTTGTTTTTTTACTTTTAACATACATTTGAAACGACACTTAGTTTTTAAAGTGGCATTAATTGTGATTATCAAATGGACTAATTATATTACATGAACTTTTAAGTGTTGAATTAGATTATCAAGCATTACCTTAATTTTATAACATTTTGATTTTTATTCAAATTTTTATCCAAGTACAAAAGACTCAAATATTTACTCAAAATTTTCAAAATTATTTTATGGTTCTCAAATTTACCACGTTGAGTCTGGTTTAGTATCTTTGATCAATTTTAAATTTGATATAAGTTTTAATCAATGACTAAATGATAAATTGGAGCCCAAGGGTCCATAAAACAAACACCCTTCAACATTAAGAATTTACTCCTACAACCTCTTACGCAGTTACAAGGGTCTGTAGTGCAAATATTAAAGACCATTTTAGAAAATAAAAAATAAGAAAATAAATGAAATAAACTCAAATTTAATAATATTGCCCTTTCCACTCATAGTTACACCACCAACCCCTCTCCACCTGTAATCCCTCAATCGTCTGCTCCGTTTGTAATTGCAACACCAACCCCACTTCACTTGGATTTCCCTAGCACTCTTCCACCCCATCTTTCATTACCGATCCCTACCATTCATATTGTTTATCTTTGGCTACAGATGGCCCTATAGCATACATCTTCGGCATTCTGACGACTTTTAGCTATACGTCTACTCAACAATCGTGGTATGCATTGTCTCATGCAGACTTTAACTCCGCCATGAGCTTGGACAATCTCAATCAATGCGGACATGAAAATTATAACAAAGAGAAGCACTGCCACAACCACAACTTTGTTGGAAGCCATTTTTTCCGGTTTTGTAATTCTTCTTGGATGTGAATTAAAAATTTATAGATTTAAATATGCTTGCAACATGCAATAGAGGATGAATTTGAAGAAAATAAACTTCATGTTCTTTATAGTTTGCAAAGTTGATATTTTTAGATACTTGCATTAATGCTTAGCTCTATATATAGTTTTTTCTAGTTGTTTTCTTTCTCAATTCAAACTTTTTGAAATGATGGGTTGTACTATATGTATACTAGTGTATGCCCATGCCTAAAGGCACGGTGTAAATAATATTGAGATTAAAATGTAGTTGTAATTTGTACGTATCATATTAAAATTTGTAGAGTCTGTAGCACCTGATAAAAGTTCAAGTCAACACTCCTACCATTAGTTTGTGGCTAACACCTAATACATTGGTGGGTGTCATGGTACCCCAAACCACAAATATCTGATTGAAATCTATATAATACACAGAACATAAATACCATAACCTCGCAAATAGTAGTCTTTAGAAATTGTTTTCACATTAAGATACGGAAATCAAATATTTTGAAATAATTTTCCAATCAATATACGGAAAGCATTGAAAAACTAAATGCATCATATCATGAAGAAGAAATCAACTCTATGCCATAGCATCCCAACAATAAATGGTAAAAAAAAAATAATTCCTGCAACTCATATGGTTTGTCAAATTAATGTGAAAATCATCAATTACATCAACTATAGAATACAAATTGTTGCTTTACAAAATAGTCAAATTAAAAAGATTTTAAAGTCATCTAATAGCCATCAAGTATTGCTAGTATCAATACTTGAAAGAAAATGTATAGTAAGAAGAGTAAATTAAATAGGAAAAATTATAAATAGGTGATAACTTCATAAAATATTTAAAAACTCATTGATTTGTAATTTTCTCAATGAAAAAAGAAGATGAGTAAAGAGAGCCCATATAACAGTTTGGTGCAAATCTCCATCATCATATGACAATAAAAGAGAACATAATTTTATACAAAAAGGAAAAAAAAATAAAAAAGTGTATACAAAGTAGTGACAACTGACATGTCCAAAGTAGTGACAACTTACATGTCCAAAGTAATAAATCAACTTACATGTCCAAAATAATAACTCAATTGTAAAAGATCAAGTCAGCACTCTTAAATCAAACTTAGCTATTATGGAAATGCAAAAATATAGGGGAATAAAAGGCTTCACAAAAATATTTGAAATACAACAAAGTCCACATAGGTGGAAAGCTTTACAAAAAGTGGGTCATAGCTATCGTCTGCTTTACAAAATGTATATACTTTACAAAAATATGTGTTTGATAATGTCTTCAAATTTGTTCTTTCCCACAATTCTTACGAACGTCTCATCAATTTCTGAAAGGTCTTCATAACAAAACTTCAGGGTAAACAATATTTGTAGTGAAATCTGGCTCATCATTAGGGAGGATGATACTTATACGATCGAAAGATGTGCATCTGGATAATGCCACGTATAGTTGCCCATGACTAAAAACAGGTGTACACAAATCAACCCCAACAAATTTCACAGATTGTCCTTGAGATTTGTTAATGGTCAAAGCGTATGCCAATCGAACTGGAAATTGACGTCTTGTCATTCGGAAAGGCATTTCTGCAGAAGACGGAGTCAATGATATCCTTGGTATAAATGCCAAATTGCCAAACTTCTCTCCAGCTAAGATTCGAGCTTCAATTATGCGAGTGTCGCACCTTGATACCATCAATCTTGTGCCATTACACAGTCCATCTTTCGGTGCAATGTTTCTTAATAACATTATAGGACAACCCACTTTCAACTCTACCTTAAAAGCTGGTAGCCCAGGAGGATCCAATGAATTTAAAAACTCATTAGGATATCTGTTTGTAATGGAAGGATCAATTTCATCATCTTCAGCCATCTTATCTGCAGCAAGATACGTATATGTATTCCCTGGAAAAATATTCAACGCAGCAATATTGATAGCACTGACATCATCATTTCGTGCAGAAAGAATTGTACGTTCCGTTAAAAATGATGGGGTTGATGTATCTGCCACATCCAATTGTGGATAAACTGCTGAGAGTAATTCCTTTAGGTCCTGGCATCTGTGTATTGTTGATGGAATTTTAATGATTTCTTGCGGATTGGTTCCAACCTAATAAATAAAATAAAATAAATTTAAAAAAATGGTGTAATCAAAGTATCCTTAAATGGTATAATCAAAGTTCGAATGAGTATTACCTCCGTCAAGAATTTTGCAAAAATAGCATTTCCAAGGTTTGCAGGATTCAAGCGCATATTCAAATCTAAAGATAAAACATGTAGATCTTTCCACAAAACAGAGTGTCTCAATGATGCATTCACAATTTGCTCACGAACTCCTTTGGTTATAACTGGTAAGATTTGTCGAAAGTCTCCACCAAGAACAACAGTGATACCCCCAAATGGCTTTTCACAATCACAAATATCTCGAAGTGTGCGATCAACCGCCTCAACACAATGTCTATGTTGCATAGGAACTTCATCCCAAATTATGAGTTTTGTTTCTCTAAACAATTCAGCCTGTAATGATTGCTTGCTAAACCCACAAACTGAATTTTCCAAGACATCCAATGGAATGGAAAATGTTGAATGTGCAGTGCGACCTCCTACTAATAGCAATGATGCAATTCCAGATAAAGCCACGGCAACAACAATATGGCCAAGGCTGCGACATTTTAATGCAATCGTATTGTACAAAAATGTTTTCCCCGTTCCAGCACCGCCATTCAAAAAGAAAATAGTCCCTTTACTTTCAAAGACTGAAGAGGTGATTGCGTTATAAGCAGTTCGTTGTCCATTATTGAGGCGATCAATAGTAATTTGCACATCTGTCTGTTGTGCCTCATTATGTAGTTGTTGATGTTCGAATATCAATCGGTTACCAACTGTTGCACTCCAATTTGCTGTAGGTTGTGGCATGGACGGGAAGTCAATTAAACTCTTTCCTGATTCTTGAAGCATTTGATTCAAAAGATACAAACCATAATCTTCAATTTGAGCCTCAGTTGGGTTAGAAATGGCAAACAATGTACGAAGCTTATGTGCAAGATCATCACAGATATGCATTGAAAATTGATTCCATAACGCATGTGGTTGTAGTGGAAAACATTGGGTCAGAATAATACAAAACAATCTCCTCAATTGATATCCGATTTTCATAACTGCAGCCTCTTTCAAGCACTGTATCCACTCTTCATCATCTTCTAAGAGTCCTCTGGCAACACATGCTGATTTAAACGTCTCATGCAAAACATTGTTAACTGTACGTAAACATTGAAACGATCTTGGCCCTTTGACAACAGTTAACAACAAACGCAGATAAAATCTTTCACCACAGTTAGGGCTAGCAAAGTACATTCTACCAATTGCATATCCATGTTCTCTTGGTTTCCATCTATGTTCTGACTTAAGCCAAACAAAATGTTGCGGAAATTCTTGGTAAGTGAATTGGCATTCATTTTCATTGGAAGCACAATAATCAAAAAAGCCAGTAAGAGTCGATTTTTGTTGTGCAGCTCTAGAAAGAATCATTTCCAATGAGTCATTAGGATTGAAAAGAACACGATGCATTCCAGGTAGATGAAGTGCCAAGCGAACAACTGTTGGCATCTCTGCATGCAAATGATGACCGAATATTCGCCAAGCAGCTTCTGGTGGTCCAATATACCTCGCATCAAGATATTGTTGGATCTCATTAATCAATCCCAAAACCATAGTTGTGCGATCATAACCCTTGTAAATATACTTATGTATATACTTAACACATCTCACTCCAGCACAAACTTCTACATTTATATGACAGTTGAACCGTTTAGAAAGATATGCATTGTATGGTACCACATCCCTGTTATCAACTTCCTGTCCTCTCACAGTATATACTTGACCACTATTGCGACGACGATAGATTGGATATCCATCTTGGTCCATAGTTGTTGATTCTGCAAAGGCTCGAGGGTATCTCTTAGTACATCTACCATTTTCCATACATGGTGCTTGGGGATTTCGAGCACCACATGGTCCATGTACCATGCAACACTTGACAGTTTCAAAAAGTGTAGGATCATCTTTTGGATCTGAAAATTCTGCACAAACTAATTTGTCTACTTGAGCACATGTTCGAATTTTGTCTGGACCTTTAAGAAAGAGAAGCGCATGCATATGTGGTAGGCCTCGTTTTTGGAATTCAATTGTAAAAACATGCGCAACTTTATTAACGAACACTTTGTTTGTCTCTATCTCCTTCATCAAACACTTTCTTGTTAGCTCAAAAACACGGGCAATCAAATCCGGACGATCAATAGCTTTTTGGTGTGGTAATAATGCTGAAGTAATTTCTGGCCAATTGGGATTTGCAGTCATGGTGAGAAAAATATTTGGGTGCTGGTTGTATCGCGTGATAGCCATTGAATCTTGAAAGATTTCAAACATATGTCTAGGACTACCAGTAAATGAAGATGGCAAAATAAACCTTTGACCAATTTGATTAGGTCGCAAGTCATCTGGATCGATATCGCTTAAATCTTGGTAAAGTTCGGCCCGAATTTTTTTTTGATTAAGCTTATAGTACGTCAACCGATTTTGTTCAGTTGCAGCCCAAGCATCTACCAAAAACTCTTGGAATAGTTTTCCACCTCTCAAAATTGTTGAATACTCTGTAGGTCGCTCAAACAAACGATAACTATAAAAATCCATTTGAGTAAGTCGATCAGTTGAAGGCCGATCATGTTTAACGTCCCACAATTTCAACTCAGGTTCCCATCCGAGCTCACCATACGGGAATAATAAAACATAATGCAATGGCAAACACGCTGGGTGACATTCATTAATTTGCATCTGTTCATTATTTCCCTGTAGATGTAAAACAACATCTCTCATTCCAGTAACCCCGGTTCCATCACCTGGTATTACAATTGCAATCTCATCAACAGTTGGTAGGTTATACCGTCGTCGGTCTGTTGCTGAACTATAGTGAAGATGAGCAGGTAGATTTTGTCCAGTGAAGGCTAATTGATTCAAAATTGCATGAGCTTGGCGAAATTTGTCTACGAATGCATTAACTTGCAACAAACTATCTTGAATAGTTTTGAGAACATCCCTTTGTAAGTGAGGATTTCTACGATTTCGAACTTCTAAAGCTGAATCAGGATCATAAATGTACAACTGAGCATAAGTTGCATCCTGACCTGGCTGTGGTAGAAGTGATCCTGTTCGATGTCGCAATTCCCCATGGATAATAAATGGTTTAGGGCCACTTCCCCTTAGTACTCTTGGATCCAATGTAGCACCAAGACTTGTAAAAGCATTGGCTGCATTGTATACTCGAGTATAACGTCGAAACGATCTTGCTTGATCATCATCCCCATCATATAATGCTTGAAGCGGTGGAGGGGGTGTCATAAGCAGAGGTAGCCTAGTCTTTCCTTTTGAACAGCAAGTTCCAAATAGGGGACGCTTTCGAGATGATTGTGCTAATTTTTCGTCCATCCAATGTAAGGCTAAACAGTAAGGACGTAACACATCCATCTTGCCGAGAGAATGACAACATGAATTCATGTGTGATTGAGTGTTAATCGCAGTACTTATAGTCATATCTTCTAATTCATCATCTGTACATAGATCCTCTTGAAGAAATGTGACTGTAGAATTAGGCCTACAAATATTTGTTGTGCATAAATTAAAATTTATACACATGAAAAAGTAAGAGTGTTATTTAAAGAATTAAACATGTTTTACCAATTCCGAGCTAAAGATGTACTTTCCATAGAGAACGAACATGTGGATGCATGTGTAACCATTGTTCGTTTTTGTGCCAACAAAGTATCCGCAAGTGTCTTTGTACCCAGTTCTAGGCAAGCATGACTGCGACGACTCGGTGTTAATGAAGGAAAGTCATTAACATATGCTCCTAATCTCTCTCGTTCTTGTGGCAAGCGGTGTCTTGATTGATATGCAGAGCATGCATTTTCATTTCTTTCACGTTCTCGTCGTGCACGTTAAGCTAATACAGCTCTTGATATAACATAACCATTGGGTCCCTAAAATATGAATATTAAATCGTTGAATGCTTAAAATGCAAATATTATCAAGTACCATTTTCCACTGTCCAAAGAAAATACCAAGAATTTAGAGAAAATGTATTATATTCTTGCCCATGACTACCCATAGTTTTATAATAATAATAATAAATTGTGTGGTTTTGTAACAGTAATGAACAAATGTTCGATCAGCAGATGAGCTTCATAAAGTATCCCCATTTTCTTGTAGGGCTCATGCACTTACAGGAGACACTATATATTCCTTTCTCACTATATATTCCTTCATAAAGTATCCTCTATATATTTCTTTCTTCCTAAGAATATACAAGAGACACCAAAAAATGTGTATAGTTTCAAAAATAAAATACAATTATGGCTAAATAAAATACAATATATGAAGATATAAAAATAAAAACTAAAAAAACTGTACAAAATCAATAACAACCATACCGCTAAACATGCATTTTCCTTTCGCTTGCCCTTGCAATCAGTGGCCCTTAATTTAACGGATTGTGTCAGTTTAGTGGACAGAAAGTCAAACTATGTGTCAATTTGGTTCTTGTAATTTACACAATGTGCTAATTTAGTTCCTATCAAAACCGAGCAAATTAAAATAACAGGGACTAAATTGACACATTGTGTAAACTACATGGACCAAACTTACATATTGTGTAGACTTTCCGTCTACCAAACTTGACAACCGTTATTTATTGGACTAAAATGACACAATCTGTTAAATTAAGGGGCAAAATCGAGCAAATTGAAACAAATAAATTGACACAATAAAGTATAGGGACCCTTTGCATAATTTACCCAATAAATTTATTATTATTTTTTAAAAAAAATTTGAATAGCACTTCTCTATATTTATAGATGTAAAATAAGTTGTCAAAATGATACCTCTCACAAGGGAAGCACTATAAATGGTGTGTGACGTATGCACATTATAACTAAAGAAAAAATAGCATAATTTCATACTTTTTGAGTTATAACTATACATAAAAATAAAAAAAACATCAAAATCAAACAACATGCGAGGCATAACTAAAATAAGGTCATTACTAAAGAAAATTGGTCATAACTAAAAAAAAAAATGACATAACTCAAAATTGTCATTTATAATCTATGTAATAAATTGTATGGTTTTGTTATACAAACAAACAAATGTTCAGCCAACTTAGCTGAAACAAATCTTCTTTTCATAAAGTATCCCCATTCACATAGCTGGAAAAAAAAAAAAAAATTGCCCATTTTCTCTCTCCTCTCTTTATCTCTTATCTCAAAATTTTCGCCCACTTACATTGAAAAGTGGTGCAGATTTACACATATATACATGAGACACTTAAAAAAGTGCACAGTTTAAAAGATAAAAATACAATTATGGTTTAAAATAAATAATTAGACATGCATTTTCAAAAACACTCTACAATTATGGTTTAAAATACAAACATAGGAAAACTAACAATTTTAAAAAAAAAAAAAAAAACACTTTATAAAAACCATTAAGAACTATACCACTGGACATGCATTTTCCTTTCCCTTGCCCTTGGAAGCATAAGACACCTTTTCTTTTCCTTTCAACATTGCCTTTGCATTTTCCTTTTTCATTGCCTTTAAAAAATAACCAAAGTCCAAGAAATAACCAAAGTATAAGAAATAAAAATAAATAAATAAAAAATGATAAGAAAGTGATTTTTGGGCTGACATTAGAAATACGAACGACATTGAAATCATGCTCATCACGAATCACTACACCGACATTTCTTTGTTGAAGAAACTGAACCTATACATACAAAAACAAATAAGTAGCTGATATGTACACAAAATGAAATTTTATAAGACGATAAGTAAAGGGAACGAATATTACAGTTCGTTGTAAGTCTCCATCTAGCTGTAAAAAATGAGAAAAGTTTTTTAATCAGTTTATAATCAGAACATATAATACAAAAGTTTATAAAAAATCACTTTATAATACAAAAGTTTATAAAAAATGAGGAAAGTTTTTTAATCAGAACCTATAAGACGATGAGTAAAGGGAACGAATATTACAGTTTATAATCAGAACCTATAATACAAAAGTTTTTTTAAAATCTATGTACCAGCTTTTTTAAAAAAGACAACTTACATTATCCATAATGTTAGAGGTCGTTCCAGCTTAATATTGCCAAAACCTATAATACAAAAGTTGACTTCAGTAAATACATATTAATCCAGTAATACATAATACAAAAGTTAACCTGTAAAGGTTTTGGAATACATAACTTATGTAAATACAAAAGTTATTTTAATTCACCAAGTGAAACCAAATGAAGCAATCAATCGATACTTAAATGGAATCAAACCAATCGATGGCTTAAGCTTTGTTGAATTTAATTGAACTAAAAGAGGTTTAAATGGAACTGCAAAATTTATAAAGTTAATTCATATAACAAACTAATAAAAAATCATCAATCATTTTGAAATCCACAATTAATTCATATGATAAAATATCTCATTCAAGGAATTAATAAAAAATCACACATGTGACAAACTAATAATCCAACAATCATTTTCCGCCACCAAAAGGAGTTGTGTTTCCAAGAATGTATTTATTGAAATTAACAAATAACAAAAGATTTGCAATAAATCCACAGTTTGAAAATAATAATTTAACTCCAAACATTTTCAGGTATTGGTAACACAATCTGAATCCAAACAACATCAAAAGAAAATAGTAATGAATCTTACTATTTTTCTTACAAATTAATAAATATTAAAATTGTCCAACATGCCACATCATCCCAACTTGGCAAAGGGTGCAAATGAGTAGAAACATGTGTAGTAGTAAAGTCAACAAATATATATTGTTGCACCTGAAGTGGACAAACTCAATCTCACAATTTCAGAAGCTATGAAATTATCCTCTGTAATTTAATAAAGTCAAACTCAACCACCCCAATCTCACAATTTCAGAAGCCATGAAATTATCCTCTATTTTTTTCAATAATCAAACACCCAGAAAATCCAAAAACCAACAAAGTAAGGACCAAAAAAAGTCAAAAAATCGGCATATTTGACTATAAAAGCCTATTGAAAGTTTCTTCAATGGCTCCTACATTATTGTTAGGAATTAAACATATTGATAGCTTAAGCTCTACTGAATTGTATTGAGCTCATTCAAGAAATTAATAAAAAATCACATAGATAAACAATTTATCAAAAATCACGTAGATAAAATCACATAGAAACTAATACCCTACAAATCATTTTCCGCCACCAAAATGAGTTAAAAAATTTAAACAATTTATCAAAATGAGTTGTGTTTCCAACGGAAACTATCAATAAAACACATCAATCACTTAGTACTTTGCTTCCAAGAATCTATTTATTAAAATTAACAAATAACAAAAGCTTTGCACATCTACATAGTTTTAAAATAATAATTTCACTCCAAATATTAAATAAATAAAAAATAAATCAATCTATTAGAAACACAATTTGACTCCAAACAACAGCAAAAGAAAATATTAATGAATGTTACCATTTTTCTTAGCAAAAGGTGCAAATGAGTAGACATATATGTATTAGCAAAGGGTGAAAATATAAACTTCTGCAAAAGAAAACAAAGTGAACCACTAAAGTCAACCACTAAAGTCAAAAAGGCAACAAATAATTTCATAAAAAATAATTCATCCACCAGGTGGTCAACCACTAAAATGTCTCCAAGATATACCTAAGCTAACTTTTTTTTTACAAAAGATAGATATGATAAAGGAATATTTCACTGTACATAAGAAAATAACCTTAAAAGATATAAGAATTGACTTTCCAAGATTGTTTCATTTTTGTGAGCAAATACAAAAAAGAAGCGGAAAAGATAAAAAATAAATTGGTTTACTTAATTTTTTTTTTTCTTCCATAACCTTAATTTATTTTGTGCTTCCTCAATTTAAAAAAAGTTATGATACACTGCTTTGGGCATTGAAACCATATAAATCCCCAAACATAGGAAAACGTCTTAACTATGAACAACAATAAATAAAGCCAATCCCAAAAGATACGTTATATTTACCATAAGTCTTAATGGCACTTTCAAACACAATCAGACTCAAATCAAAATTGGGTGAATTCCTATAACGAAACTAATTAATTTTAGAACTTGAGATCCAACTGATGCTATCTAAGACCTGGAACACATCTTACAGAAAAGGTAAAAACTGGAACACATCTAAGACATGAAACCAATACAGTGTATACAAACCAAACTGTTTTAAAAATAAAAAATAAAAATGTAGTGATACTGTACGATTTCCTGAGCTGATAAATAAAATAAAATAAAAGATTCCCTAAGTTTATTACCAAATAGGATAGAATATTTTCCAAATCCTTAGAAACACAAACACATATGGAGGCCATTATCGGCCAAAAACAACCCTTTATTGGCAAAAAACTGTCCGATTTATTGATTAATCCCCAAAAACTGTTTGACAAAAAAAATTCGGATTTATTAAAGCTTGAACAGTATATAATACCACAAATTCAAATCAAAGTATGAATTTAAGAAATCAAACAGTACGATACCACAGTACGAATTTAAAAAATTAACTCATGAATTCTATAAGGGCCTTTTCATTGAAATAGAAAAATACAAAATGTGGTTTAGATTTCCATACTTACCACAAACTAATAAAATTAATAAAATTTAACTCTTAGTAAAATTAATAAAATTCAAACTAATAATAGATTAATTTAAGTCCAAATAGATTAGTTTTACAAACTAATAAAATTCAAATGTTATCGAATGTTACAAACTAATAAATTCGAATGTTATCAAAATTCTATACAAACTAATAAAACTCAAACAAAGGCCTTGTTTGATTAACAGGTTAATAAAATAGTACCACTAATACTACCAATCAAGCATGCCCTAAATGTCATTCAAGGAGAAAAAAAAAAATAACAAAAACAAAAACAAAAACAAAGATTAATTTAACTCCTATCTATATTGGTTAAATTTGAAACATTAGATAAAAAGTCAAAAACTAATACAAAAAATAAACACATTCAATACAAAAAACATGCCCTAAGAGGCAGAGGAAGGTATGTTTATTTTCTTCTTCCAATTTTTCATTTTGTTTATTAAAAAAAAACGCCCTAAAAATATGAAATGTGGTTTAGATTTCCATACTTACCATATCTGTAAAATTAATTTAACTCCTAATAAAATTAATAAAATTCAAACTAATAATAGATTAATTTAAGTCCAAATAGATTAATTTTACAAACTAATAAAATTCAAATGTTATCGAATGTTACAAACTAATAAATTCGAATATTATCAAAATGCTATACAAACTAATAAACATGTGTTTTATGCAATAAATAAAACTCAAACTAAGGCCTTGTTTGATTAACAAGTTAATAACTGCTAATCAAACATGCCCTAAGTGTCATTCAAGGAGAAAAGAAAAAAAAAACAAAGAATATTTAACTCCTATCTATATTGGTTAAAAGTAAAAAACTAATACAAAAAATAAACCCATTCAACACAAAAAGATATGCCTTAAGAGGCAGAGGAAGGTATGTTTATTTTCTTCTTCCAATTTTTCATTTTTTTTTATTAAGAAAAAAAAAATAACCCTTTGTTTGGTTGCCTAGAAAGCAGAAACCCACTTCAGTTTGTTAATTAATTGGCACAGGTTTTGTTAGACATGACTTTCTTAGACATGGCTTCTCAATATTAGGGGGTTTGGAATCATACATAAATAGGGGGTTTGGGGTTTGGAATCATATATATAGATATAAGTGATTCTGTTATGAGGTGTAAGTAAAAAATTATAGGAATGCAAGTCCCTAATCATATATAACCAAATGTCATATGGACTAATATGGAACCAATTAAGGCCATAAAAGTTTTGGCCAATAATCATATATAACCAATTAAGGCCAATAATCATATATAACCAATTAAGGCCAATAAGGCCAATAATCATATATAACCAATATTGGCCATAAAAGTTTTGGCCAATATGGAACCAATTAAGGCCAATAATCATATATAACCAATTTTCATGTTTTGGCCCCAAAACATAAAACTGATACACTAATATGGAACCAATTAAGGCCATAAAAGTTGCCCACAACAGAAGTTATTAAATGGGAAGACTTGCAACTTATTATGATTATACCACATATAAAGAAATAAATATAATTGTTTTACATATTTGATAATACATTCTGATATGTATTAAAACTTCATAAAATGGATGCTTAAATCTATTCATTAACATGCTCAGATTTAGTGCACATTCATACACATTTATCAAAAGAAACACCACAAAAAAAATGTCAATTCTATTTATTACTATCAACGGTGGCGGCAATGACTTCCATTTTCTCAAATAACCTATACCCCACAATAAATAAATAAAATACATATTGGAACGTGGCAAAGCAGCTTTAAAGATTAAAATGACATGGCAAAGCAACTCTAATGGTATGCTTCCCCTTCATGCGAAAGCCAAAATTTGGCAACAACACTTCCAATTCATGTGCTATTTTTTGGTGCCAAATTATAACAACGCCAAAATTTGGCAAGAGCTCATCTCTCTATTCTCTAATGATAGAATCCTATTTGTCAACAATTGTGACCATCAGTACTAAACAATTTTTTTTTTTTTTTAATATACAAATTTAAAAGGACAAATGAAAGAAACACTGAAGTTGAATTTTTTAAACAACAGAGTCCAGCAAGGAAAGACATAGTTGAATCAAAGAAAAAGAAAACAATAATTAAACACACACGCTCATTGTGAAATGAGTTTTTGGTTATGTCATTAATTTATATTACTACATAAATAATACTACATAATGTGCTTAGAGTATCCAATAATTAAATTATTTTAGGAAAATTTTTGAAATACTTATGTGCTTAATAATTAAATTATCCAATAATGTGCTTAATAATTTAATTAATTAAATTATACAATAATTAAACTTTACCAAATACTTTAGGAAAATTCTACTATACACATCACTCTTGTGGTATGTACATCTTTTCAATCCAGTGAGCCAAACAGTGTCTCATTCCTACCCTAAAACCCATCCCTTACTCTTGTGGTATGTTTTCAATTTTTTGAGTTTATAAAAACACATGTGTCATTTAATCATTGGTTTTTGTTATAATACAATATTTATGATAATTTTTCTAGCAGTTATAATATTTATAAATTTTATACCATAACCATAACCATAACCATTGAAATTAAAAATAGTAATAATATCATTACATGATTTGAAATCAAAAAATTTAAGTAAATAATACTAATATATTATTGGTCATGACTAAGAGGTTTTAAAAATTAACTTGATTTATGTAAATTAGATTTTGAACTAATCACAAAATGACATATGTATTTTAAGTATTATAAAATTAAAAAATATGAAAAATTTACATTGATAACATTAAATTATAATTCATTCTTAAATTTTAAGAAATTTCAAAATTACCATCAAACCAGTCAAATTAAACCCATTGATAAAAATTTAAAATAATATCTTTATAATTAGTCTAGTTTCTCCTATCTAAATCAATACTTGGGCTAAATATATTCAGAAAATTGATTTATTTATGAAAATTGTATGTATATGCATCTATTATATTTATTATTGCAAAATATTATTATGTATCAAACTTATAAAAAAATAAAAAAATAAAAATAAATAAATAAACCATTCATGTTCTATAGTTTAAAAATAAAATATGTATCAAACTTATTTATCAAACTTATTATGTATCAAACTTATTTATAAAATATAAATAAAATAAAATAATAGGTGAATGATCAAACAAAGAAAGCAAACAGAAGCATCTGCCAAAACCAAACCCATAAGAGACCATCCATGTCTGCAGCGAGCAAGATGCCTTGGGGATGCTCTGGCCGAGGTGTGTTCACACACAAATACATTTCAAACCCATTTCATAAATCAAACCCATTTCATACATAAATCATCAAACCCATTTCATAAATCAAACCCATTAAATAATCAAACCCATTTCATAAATCAAAACTAAACTATGTTCAACATCAAACATTTCAAACCCATTTCATACATCTATATACACATATACATATATATACATATATATATACATCCAAAAATGCAAATTATATGGCCGGGGACGGAGGGTGTGTGTTCATTTCAAACCCACAAATACACACAAAATATTAAATTAAAAATAGTAATAATATCATTACATGATTTGAAATCAAAAAATTTAAGTAAATAATACTAATATATTATTGGTCATGACTAAGAGGTTTTAAAAATTAACTTGATTTATGTAAATTAGATTTTGAACTAATCACAAAATGACATATGTATTTTAAGTATTATAAAATTAAAAAATATGAAAAATTTAAATTTTAAGAAATTTCAAAATTACCATCGAACCAGTCAAATTAAACACATTGATAAAAATTTAAAATAATATCTTTATAATTAGTCTAGTTTCTCCTATCTAAATCAATACTTGGGCTAAATATATTCAGAAAAATGATTTATTTATGAAAATTGTATATATATGCATCTATTATATTTATTATTGCAAAATATTATTATGTATCAAACTTATAAAAAATAAAAAAATAAAAAATAAAAATAAATAAATAAACCATTCATGTTCTATAGTTTAAAAATAAAATATGTATCAAACTTATTTATCAAACTTATTATGTATCAAACTTATTTATAAAATATAAATAAAATAAAATAATAGGTGAATGATCAAACAAAGAAAGCAAAAAGAAGCATCTGCCAAAACCAAACCCATAAGAGACCATCCATGTCTGCAGCGAGCAAGATGCCTTGGGGATGCTCTGGCCGAGGTGTGTTCACACACAAATACATTTCAAACCCATTTCATAAATCAAACCCATTTCATACATAAATCATCAAACCCATTTCATAAATCAAACCCATTAAATAATCAAACCCATTTCATAAATCAAAACTAAACTATGTTCAACATCAAACATTTCAAACCCATTACATACATCTATATACACATATACATATATATACATATATATACATCCAAAAATGCAAATTATATGGCCGGGGACAGAGGGTGTGTGTTCATTTCAAACCCACAAATACACACAAACACAGAGGGTGTGTTTACAGAGGGTGTGTTCACACACAAATACATTTCAAACCCATTTCATAAATCAAACCCATTTCAAACCCATTTCATAAATCAAACCCATTTCAAATTAACCCATTTCAAACCCATTACATACATCTATATACACATATACATATATACACATATATATACATCCAAAATGCAAATTATACATATTTGCTTGAGAGAGAGAGAGAGAGAGAGGGGTAACCGGGGACGGTGAAGATGATGCTCTGGCCGGGGATGACTCCCTTGTTGATGTTCCCCTGTTGACGGCAGAGAGGGAGGGAGGAAGAGAGAAGATGAAGACAGGGAAGCACGGCAAGGGTTGGGTCTCGACAGGGAGGTACGGGAATGGGCTCCAATGAAGAGAGAGAGAGAGAGTGAGAGAGAGAGTTCAAAATTTGAAAACAGAAGAAGAGGAGAGGAGTATGTGTCTGAGAGAGAGTGTGTGTGTTGAGAGAGTGTGTGTTGAAAGAGATGAGAGTGAGATGTTTTTAACCCTCAGATGAAATCAATCTAATGGTTAAAATTTGGACAAATGGACAAAAGTCCCATCCATGGAAAAAATTCTGAGCTTCCTTATTATATAGATATAGGGATAACAAACTTGTACGATGCACAAGATAAAAATATATAAGAAAAATTACAAAAAAAAAAAAAAAAAACTCTATAATTTGGCCCTTTAAACAAATTAAATCATGCATTTTTAATTGTTTCAATTTAAATCTTAATGTTAAAATAATATCACATTCTCATTCTTTGGTCAATTCCTATTAAGGCCTCGTTTGGGTATAAGTTTTTTTAGTAATTTTTTAATTTTTTGATTAAAATATGATGTAAAAAAATTAATATATTTAGAATGACTTTTAACTTTTTACAAAAAAATATGTAAAAAATAAAAATAAAAAAAAAAAGAATTTTCAAGATTTTTAATATAAATTATTAATTTTTTAATTTTTTTAATAATTTTTTTGACTAAAAAAAATAATTATCAAAGGAGGCCTAAGTCTTTTAGGAGAAACTTTTTCTGACAATACACATGCCACCCCTTATTAGTTTTTCAAATTTAATGTTCATTTTAATTGTAAAGTTACCACGCCATATCAAAACTATCCATTTAATAAATCAGAACCATCCATCTATAAGTCTATCGTAAGACAAACCATACTGGAACATAACCTCATTCCCTCAGCTTTTCATTCCCATACTAGTCCTATCTCTAAACCCACAGTCACCCACCACTCAAAGTCATTACCATCAACATGTGCAAATCAAAAATGTGTGCTTATAATTTTAAGCAAAACTCTAAAGAAAAGTAGTAATCAATGAATGAAGCACAAAATCATTCAATTTGCTTAGTTACACTTTTTCAAAAAATGCTTTTTTAAAAAAATTATTTTTTTTATTTTTCGTATTTTTTTATTTTTATTAAATTTTTTTAATATTTTAAGTAATTTTTTTTACTTTTTAAACATATCTAACATAAATAAATCTGAAAAATAAAAAAAATTGTAAAAAAAGCCTTTTAAAAATTTACTAAATACAAAAAATACAAAAAAAAATCAAAAATTCAATACATTTTTTATATTTTCAAGTATTTATTAATTTTTTAAAATATTTTTTCACAAATTTTTTACTTTTTACATACATATAAGTAAATTACATTTAAAAAAATAAAAAAATATTTAAAAATTTAAAAATATTCACTAAAAATAATAAAATAATAAAAACATGACAACCAAAAAAAATCAATTTTTAAAAAATTTAATTCAAAAAACTCAAATCAATCGCTGATTAATTTTGAATGAAGTTCTCTCGTATTCGAAGCAAATTTCATCACCACCACAATCCGTACCGTTTCGTCCCCTCATCTTCTTCCATCGCTACCCATCTCTCTCAATTTTCCCTTTTCCCTTTCACCTAATGCCTTGTTTCCCTCATCTGCCCACTCCCTTTTTCCTTTCCCCCACTACCTTTTTCCCTTTTCGTTTCCTATCGTGACTAAGGCCAGCTATTTTCCCCTCTCTAATCAAATCTAAAGAGATCACGAGGTTGAGTTTGATTGGGTCTGGGTTGTCACCTATTCTCAACAAATTTGGATTTTCATCTGATGGGGTCTTTGGTCTCTGGTTTGCGTTCGTTCTACCACTACCTCCGATGAATCTAGATTTTTTCCGATGTGCTTTCTGACTTGTTCCTCCTCTGACGAATCTTGATTTTTTCTGGAATGATTTCTTTATTTTTTTTTTTTATAAATTTCTGATTGAATTTTTTTTTTAAACTAATTTCATCTAACAAGCTTGAGCGACCTACACATACATAAACTCATTAAAATCATCAAGTAGCAATAAAGCACTAACAATTATATTTTAAGTGAGCTAAATGTGTATTTTTTAACACTTACCTCTTGTCAGATTAAAATAAGGGTCTAGCTTGTCTCAAGTTGAGATCAATACTGGACCCGTCCAGTTCGATTTATGGAGTTTATTTTTTGGGCCCATTTTGATAATCTGAACCGTTCAATGTGTAGAACTCGTCGAGTACTACATGCCTATAAAAAATCACGTTAATCGGATATCAATAACTATGTGATCAAATCAGTTTTATATTAAAAAAAAATGAACGGTGAAACAATTAACGGTTGATAAAATTTGTTTTGTTCATATAGCTATCGATATCCGATCAACGTGATTTTTTACAGACATATAGTACTCGACGAGTTCTACACATTGAACGGTTCGAATTATCAAAACGAGACCCGTGGTGGGCTCCCACGGGCCCAACAGCACGGTCCAGTCCAATCTTAGACTAGACCAAAGGCACTGTCTTAAAATAAAATATTTGTTCTCTAGTCTTTATATATATATAATAATATAGATATTTTATTTATGTCATTTTAAAAGAAATAACAATCATCTTCTTTAGTTTAATTCACACAAAAAGTTGAGTTTTTTTCATTTATCGTTTTTTTTTTTTACTGAATTTTTAAAAATATTTTAAGTAATTTTTTTATTTTTTAGATACACCTAATCTAGACATACTTAACCAAACCAAACCAAACCAAACGAAGCCTTAAGTCCCATCAAATGGGGTCGGCTACATGAATCTTTCTTCTCCACGCGGCCCTATCAAAGGCCATTTCATTAGTCAAATTAAGTAGATTCATATCTCTATTTATAACGCTAGTCAACGTTAATCTAGGCCTACCCCGTCCCCTAACACTTCCATCTACCGTTACAGCATCGCATCTCTTCACTACTGCCTCTGTTGGTCTCCGTTGAATATGACCAAACCATCTCAAACGATTCTCTCTCAACTTATCTTCTATCGGTGCTACTCCTACCCATTCCTGAATACACTCATTCCTAATCCTGTCCTGTCTAGTCTTACCACACATCCACCTTAGCATCCTCATCTCAGCCACACTCATCTTATCTACATGTTGTTTCTTAGTTGCCCAACACTCCGTTCCATACAACATAGCTGGTCTAATAGCCGTTCTATAAAACTTACCTTTTAGTCTAGTGGGTATTCGTTTATCGCACAATACCCCAGACGCACTTCTCCACTTACACCATCCCGCCTTAATCCTATAGGCCACATCTGCATCAATCTCTCCCGCTGTTGTGATAATCGACCCTAAATAACGAAAATGTTCACTCTTAGGCAGTTCTTGGTTCTCAATCTTCACTTATCCTCTGCTTTCATTGTTACTGTTACTAAATTTACACTCCATGTACTCTGTCTTAGTTCTGCTTATTCGAAACCCTTTAGATTCAAGAGCTTTTCTCCAGATCTCCAACTTTGTGTTAACTCCTTCTCTAGTCTCATCCACTAACACAATATCGTCTGCAAAAAGCATACACCATGGCACGTCATCCTGAATATTTATCGTCAACTCGTCCATAACTAAAGCAAAAAGATAAGGACTTAAGGTAGATCCTTGGTGTAACCCTACAGTGATAGGAAATTCATTTGTTTCTCCAGCTGGCGATCTAATAGTGGTCACCACCCCTTCATACATGTCCCTAATCACGTCAATGTAGCCTTTTGTCACCCCTTTCTTCTCTAACGCCCACCATATTATATCTCGGGGCACTCTGTCATATGCTTTCTCAAGGTCGATAAACACCATATGAATGTATCTTTTCTTTTCTTTATACTTTTCTATTACTCTCCTCAAAAGATAAATCGCTTCCATTGTTGACCTACCAGGCATAAACCCAAATTGATTCTCTGACACCTCTGTTATGTCTCGCAATCGACGTTCCATCACCCTCTCCCACACTTTCATTATATGACACATTAGCTTAATTCCTCTATAGTTGTTACAATTCTGGACATCACCTTTATTCTTATAGATTGGTACTAAAATACTCTTCCTCCACTCATCTGGCATGTTCCTAGTCAACAAAATTTTGCTAAACAACCTAGTCAACCAAGCAACTCCCTTTTTACCCAAACACTTCCAAGCTTCAATAGGGATATCATCAGGTCCCAAAGCCTTATTTGATTTCATCTTCTTAAGTGCAATCTCCACTTCAAAATTTCTAATCCTGCGATAGAACCTATAGTCTTGGTTTATCGTATTACTGATTATTTCTTCCCCTATTGTCGTACTTCTATATTCCTCATTTAACAGTTTCTCAAAATTTCTAGACATACTTAAAAAGTATAATATTTTGTATTTTTTTTTAAATTCACAAAATACAAAAAATACAAAAATTAAATAAATTATCTTATTTTGTTGTATTCAATGGATTTTTTAAAAAAAATTTGTACAAATTTTATACTTTTTAAATATATCTATATTAAAATTGATCTAATCAAGATATAATTGTGGAAATAAAAATGAAAAATTATATTCATAAATAAAAATTTATGCAAAAAATATCATAAAAATGTTGTAATAGTGATATTATTGTAAATATAAATAATGTTTATGGGTGTTGTGTTTTAAAATGAAATATCACTATTAAGCTATATCATTTTGTTTCAAATTCTATATAAAATTTATGTTTGTATATCATCACTCAATAAGAATATGTTCAGGTAGAATTTAATAATGAAAAGTTGTAAAATGTAATCATGATGATAAGAATAAGAAATGGTAAGAAAACATGGTAAGATGGTCATTTAGAAAATTTTAAGACATGACATCAGCAATCTAGAGGGATAATTTATAATGAGATTACAAATTTCAGAGAGGGGAATATAATTTTTCAAATGTGAGTGGGGATCTGTATTAAACAGAAACCTGAGGGGGCGTCAATGTAATTTACCCAATATATAATAATAAATAAAATTTATATTTAATATATATATTGAGAGGGAGATTTGTGATTTGGATTGGGCCGTAGTAAGGGCCGGACAAATTGTAGGCCGAACACATTTGGGCCGTGGCAGCCTTGGCCCATCCAGAAAGGATTTTCGTTCGGTAATGACACAGTTGCTGTGAAACCGAGCTACTTGCTCGATAATGGCATAGTTATTCAGTAATGGCATAGTTGCATAATTGACGTCGTACTATAGCGGTCAAGTAAGGTTCGGCCGAGATGTCCGCTACCTCACTGGGTTCCACGGTTCATGCGTTAGCTCGGCAGGAAGGCCGACGGCTAACCAGCATGACTTGTCCCGAGCTCGGCTAAGCCGGAATGCAACCGAGCTCGGTCGTCATTGAGCTTGGCGAGCGGAGCGCTCTAGCTAGCTGCCCAGCGCGGCCGTTGACAGCCGAGATGCTGCAGCCCGGCTGCCGAGCCCCCAGTGGTGTGGACTGGCAGTTAGGTGATGTTCAGCTAGATTTGTGCTGACAGATGGGATAGTAGCACCACGTGTCGAGAGACTAATATGAGTAGATTTGGGACGCAGAAGGTATATAAGCGAGTCTGCGCCCCCCACGCTGAGATAGATAAACATTTGGTGAGATTTACACTAAACACTCAATCCTCTCTCTCTCTCTCTCCGTCCCTGTGTGTGTCTAACTTGATCATCGGAGGGGTATTCCGGCCACACACTGCCGGGTAGCTCACCACCGTTGTGCTCGCAGGTCGATCGGACAGGCAGGAGCTTGGAAGAAAGGAGTACGGGCTTGCCGGAATATTTGCTCCCCGTATAATTGGCGCCGTCTGTGGGAACTTGACAGACAAAACCTTGTCTTCCAGGCTCATCTGATCGCCGTCTATGGCGAACAACGATGAGATTCCGTTGTCTGCCATCGACGGAGTTACCCCGGAGTCAGGCAGATGGAGAGAAGGATATCCCGCCATCCTTCCTATGGCGGACCTGGAGACTTCTCCAGTGGAACATTCAAGAGACGCGCGGGATAAGCGCGGAAGAAGCTTTGGTCATTCACGGAGTCCAGACGGTCACCGGCAGCGGAGAGAATCGCATGCCAGACGACTGGAACACAAGCTAAGGGACCAAGATGCCGTCATCCGACGAATGGCGGCGGAGATGGAGGATCTTAAGCGGCATGTCAAAGGGAAGGGTGTAGCTGGAGTGGGAGACCACAGTGAGCGCACCCAACCCCGCCGTTCAGGCAATCAGAGCCAGCGGCGTACTCCGTTCATCTCAATCACCAGAAGTTACAAGGTTGGAGATTCCGACGCGCACGTAGAGAAGTCCAGCGTGCAAGACAGCACCTATCAACCCTCACGTCCGGCAACGACATCGAGGTATTCTTATTCCGCTCGTTCAAAGGATTTGCGGGTAGTCTTGAAGGAACGGGCTCGCCGGCGGGAGGCTCAGAGGGTACCGGCGTTCCAGCGGCTATCTTATGTGGTTCACACCAGTGAAGAGGTCGGAATGCCTCCACCCCGCCTAGCTACGCCACTCCTTCTAGACACAGACTTGGCAAGGCTGAGCGCCACCCCTTTCTCCCTGGAGATAGAAACAACACCGCTTCCGGCAGAGTTCCACCAGCTGAAGTTCACGCTCTACGACGGAAAAACCGATCCTTATATATATGTAAGCCACTTCCGACAGGTCATGGCCGGACATAGGCGAAATGACGCCCTTATGTGCCTTATCTTCCCGTCAAGCTTGGGCGAGCTGGGCTTGAAATGGTTTGAGAGGCTGCCAGAGGGGAGTATAGAAATGTGGCATCAGTTGGCGAAAGCCTTTGTGACGCGCTTCAAAACCAACACTAAGACGCCGAAAGAAGTTGACCACCTTCTTAGTGTCAAGATGGAGCCGAGCGACAAGCTCAAGGCATACAACTCTAGATACTGGGAAACCTTCAACGAGATCTTGGATTGTCCAATTAACCTTGCAATCACGCAGTACAAGCGTGGTCTCCCGGTCGGACATAGACTGCGGGACTCGCTTACGATGCACCAGTCGACATCCATGGGCCAGCTAATGCAGTGCATCAATAAGCACATCCGAGTAGAAGATGATGCAGCAGCATTTACCGCGAAGGCAACACCGGTAGCAACAGACAAGAGGTCGGCTGGCAAGGTACACGCGGTCGGACAGGAGGCAAACCGTTCAAATGAAGGAGCAAAGGAATCAGACCGTGGCTCAAATCGCAAAAATCAGGGTAGGGGTCGTCGAAATGACCGAGATGACTACCCCCGGGAAGACGTTGCTGATGCAAACAGAAGGTTGAAGGCCAGGACAGGCATTACCACAGTTTTTAAGATTCTAATTTATTGCATACTTAGTGAAATCAGTGACGAGAATTATGTCTGATTTCTTGCTAAGCTGGGCGACGGACAGAAGGGTTTCAATCCACCGTACCGTTGCACATTTCACCGGTAGCGCGGCCACCAGACAGAGGACTGTTTACCTTTGAGGCAACACTTGGAAGAGCTAGTCGCAACCGGACACCTGGACCTTTACATTGACGGGGGCATGAAGGCAAATCAAGCCCCGATTGATCCGCGTGCACCGGGTGACTTGGAGGCGCCCCCTTAAGGAGTGATCAATGTCATCCACGGCATAGTGAAGCCGGCACGTGTATGCGAGCTCCGAGGTATGATCAAGAAGGCAGAACACATGAGGGAAGTTTTGTCGGTCCAGCCCGCGATCAAAAGGGGCAAGACCAAAGAAAAAGACATGATCAGTTTCTCTACAAGGGACCTAGAGCGCATTCAGACGCCGCACAACGATACCTTAGTGGTCACACTCCGCGTCAAAAAATTCGATGTCAAGCGCATCTTGATCGATCAAGGAAGCTCGGTCGAGATCATGTATTACGATGCATTCAAACAGCTCTCCGGGATAAAGACTTGGCTCCGACAACTTTGCCACTAGTTGGTTTCAACTCACAACCTGAGTAGCCTTTGGGAAAAATTATCCTGCCGGTCAAAGCGGGATCACTGGTCAAGCAAGTGGAGTTCTGGGTGTTGTAGGTGCCATCTACTTATAACCTGATCCTTGGAAGGGGATGGCTTCACGCTATGCAAGCCATAGCGTCGACCTTCCATCAAGTGATGAGATTCCCCTCGGCTACGGGGGCAATTGAGGAGATTTAGGGCGATCAAGTTATGTCGAAGCAATGCTTCGTGGCAGTCAACGGGAGCCGAGCTGCCAAAGGCTTCGTACAAATAATAGAGGGACCGGAAGATCGAGGAGTCATTGAAGATGTGGGCACTAGGCCGAGGACAAAGCCGTCGAAGAATTGGTCGAAGTGCGAATTGATACAGAGAGTCCGGACAGGTTCTTCTTGCTCGGCTCAAGCCTTACCGCACAAGAAAGGACCGAGATGGTTGAGTTTTTGATGGCCAATATCGAAGTCTTCGCATGGTCGCCTTATGACATGCCCGGCCTCAATCCGAGTTTTATTTGCCATCACCTAAACGTCTTCCCCGGAGCCAAGCCTGTCATTCAGCGAACAAGGAGATCGGCGCTGCATCACGCCGAGGTAGTTGCAGAGGAAGTGAAGAACTTGCTTGAGGCACGAGCTATTCAGGAAGTGCACTACCCTCGGTAGATTTCAAACACAGTTGTTATACCAAAGAAGAATGGGAAGTGACAAGTTTGTGTCGACTATAAGACCGTCAACTGAGCTTGCCCTAAAGACAACTTTCCACTGCCCAGAATAGACCAGCTCGTGGACTTAACGGCTGGACATAACAGGGTCAGTTTCTTGGATGCCTACCGTGGTTATCATCAGATTGCCATGCATGGCCCCGACCGCGAGATCACCTCCTTCACTACACCGAGGGGACTCTTCTGCTACCGAGTCATGCCTTTTGGTTTGAAGAACGCCGGGGCAACTTTCCAAAGGATGGTGACCAAAATGTTCGCTCCTCTGCTAGGTCGGACAATGGAGGCTTATATTGATGATATGATGGGTAAGAGCCGGTATCAAGCAGACCACTTCTCCGACTTGGCCGAGATGTTCGCCATTCTCAAACAACACAAGCTACGCCTAAATGCGTCTAAGTGTGCCTTTGGCGTGGGATTTGAAAAATTCTTGGGCTTCCTAGTCACAAACCGAGGCATCGAGGCAGACCCTCACAAATCCGAGCCGTACAAGAGTTAAAGCAGCTTAGCTCGGCTAAGGAAGTGCAGTATCTGGCCGGCATGGCCGCCGCGCTTAATCGATTCATAAGCCGGTCATCAGATCGCTGCCGCCCTTTCTTTCAAGCTTGAAATCAAAGTTCTCTTGGAATGAAGAGTGTGACCGGGCTTTGGCCACGCTCAAGGAGTATCTGTCTTCAACGCCACTGTTGGTAACACCGAAGCCCGTTAAAGAGCTCTACCTTTATCTGGCTGTTTCACAGCATGCGGTCAGTGCAGTGCTTGTCCGGTCGGAAGAAATCAAGCATCTCCCTATCTTCTATATTAGAAAAACCTTGCTACCGGCAGAGTCGAGATACTTGCCGCAGGGAAAACTTACATTGGCATTGATGATGGCCTCCAGGAAATTGGCGCATTACTTCCATGCCCATACAATCATCATTTTGACCGAGTTCCCCCTCAAAGCTTTGTTCAAACGGGCGGACTTCTCCGGTCGAATCCTCAAGTGGGCGGTTGAATTGGGACAATTCGATGTCAAATTCCAGCCACGAACTGCCATAAAAGCTCAGACATTGGCCGACTTCATTGCTGAATTCTCACTTGGAACTCATCTGGTATGCCCGGTGGATATTGCCGCGGCAAATGAGGAGGTGAATGCAGGCCAGACCGCAATAACACAGCTAGGTGATGACGGCGACGCGAAACTTGCGCGCCCCGCCGAAGAACTTTCGGTTAGTACAATACCACAGCCCGGCGATGCGATGACGGAGTTGGGTATCACCGACCAACCTGCTTTGTCCGGTACCGCATCACCAAAGGGAAAGAAGTGGAACCGCTCAGCACAGAGCCTACAGCCGGTATAATACTGCAACCCGGCGATTCGCCTACAAACTTAGGCATTACGGATCAACTTGCTGAGTCTGGCGCCGAATCGCCGAGGGGGGCTGAAGTGGAACTGCTCAGCACAGAACTTGAAACCGAACAGCCGAACAACCGTGATCCCGTCAACCTTCAAGCCTCTCAAGACCCCTCAGACTGTTGGAAGCTCTTTGTTGGCGAAATGTGGAAACTTTTTGTTGATGGAACCTCGAACCGTCACGGTGCCAGGCTGGGTATAGTTCTGATTTCGCCAGACGGTCTGACTATCGAACATTCTATCACCCTTGGATTCCCTGCCTCAAACAACGAGGCTGAGTACGAAACGCTTTTGGCCGGGCTCAAGAGCACGCTTCAAATGCATGCATCCGAGCTAATGGTTTACAGTGATTCCCAGCTTGTAGTTGACCAAGTTTTTGGGGTTTACGAAGCAAAGGATGACAGAATGATGAAGTACCAGGCTTTGGTTAGAGACCACATCAAGCAATTCCAGGCAATAAGGGTCTAATAGATTGGCCGAGAAGAAAACGGCCGAGCCAATGAATTGGCCGGCCTTGCTTCTATGATCGATAGCATATCTCCTAACCCTCTCCTGACTGAATTTCTTTCGTGGCCCAGCATTGAGGAAACCAGACAGATAGAAGTACTCTGCGCCGAGCTAGGTCCTTCATGGATAGACCCTATTATCCTCTTTCTCAGAGACCGGACCCTTCCAGCCGAGAAGAAGGAAGCACATAAAGTCCGGGTGAAGTCAGAGCAGTTTTGGCTCTCTTCGTCAGGCGCTTTATACAAGAAGTCTTTTACCGGTCCTTATGTAAAGTGTGTGCACCCGAGCAGCGTGGACACCTTCCTGTACGAAATTCATGAAGGCATCTGTGGCAGTCACATAGGGGACAGATCTTTGGCCTACCGAGCTATTTCGCAAGGCTACTGGTGGCCGTGTATACAAGCCGACGCGCAGAAGTATGTTCACAAGTGTGAGAAGTGCTAGAAGTTTGCCCACCAAATTCACCAACCGGCCAGAGAACTTCTTCCCCTCACCAGCCCTTGACCCTTTGCGATGTGGGGGCTCGATATAATGGGGCCACTCCCAACTACACTAGGCAACCGGAAGTTCTTCATCGCGGCCACAGATTACTTCACCAAATGGGTTGAAGCAGAGCCTTTAGCAACAATCAAGGAGAAAGACATCAAGCGGTTTGTCTGGCAGAATGTGGTAACGCGGTTTGGCGTCCCAAAAATTCTGATCTCTGATAACAGTACCCAATTTGACGGTCACCTATTTCGAGGATTTTGTGAAGACTTGAAGATTGAATTCTACAACTCTACCCCGGCTTACCCACAGTCTAATGGTCAAGCCGAAGCATCAAACAAAACCATCCTTGATGGGTTGAAGAAGAGGCTTGAGAAAGCCAAGGGAAAATGGGCCGAGGAACTCCCCAACGTCCTTTGGGCATACCGAATAACCCCGAGGCGATCTACCGGCGAAACACCTTTTGCTTTGGCATATGGCATGGAGGCGGTCATACCTTTGGAAGTTGGAATGCCCACCCTCAGAAGTGAAAGTTTTGAGCCCGAGTTGAACGCCGAAGCCATTGCCCTGGAATTGGACCTCATGGAAGAACACCGGGAAAAGGCTCTCATCCATGTGGCCGCCTACTAACAAGAGCTCTCAAGGAAATACAACAAGACGGTGCACCCCAGACCGTTTAAAGTAGGTGACTGGGTCTTGAAGAAGGTCATGGGCAATACCCTGGTGCCAAGTGAAGGCAAACTAGGGGCAAACTGGGATGGACCCTACAAGATAATCGGTCTGGCGGGCACGTAGGCATACCACTTGGACGACCTGGAAGGCAGAGGAATACCCCGACCATGAAATGCGGCCAACCTCAAACTGTACTATTTTTAGCTTTTGTTTTCTTTTTGTGCAAAGGAATTTTTTACCTTACACTTCATAATGTAATATTCTTTTTGTCAATATATAGAAGTGTCTCATCTTTGCCTTAGCATTCTGATTGTTGCTTTTCAATTTTGAGATTCACAACCGAGATGTTTTGCTCCGGTTGATTTTGAGATTAAAACCGAGATGATTTACTCTGGTTCATTGAGTTGATGATCTGATCAACTAAGATTCTTAACCGTGATGTCTTACTCCGGTTGAATGAGTTGATGTTTTGCTCAACTTTTAGATTCTCAACCGTGATGTGAACTCCGGTTGAATGAGTTGATGTTCTCCGGTTGACTGAGTTGATGTTTTGCTCAACTTTTAGATTCTCAACCGAGATGTTAACTCCGGTTGAATGAGTTGATGTTTTGCTCAACTTTTAGATCCTCAACCGTGATGTTAACTCCGATTGAATGAGTTGATGTTTTGCTTAACTTTTAGATTCTCAACCAAGATGTTAACTCCGGTTGAATGAGTTGATGTTTTGCTTAACTTTTAGATTCTCAACCGAGATGTTAACTCCGGTTGAATGAGTTGATGTTTTGCTCAACTCTGAGACTCTCAACCAAGATGTTAACTCTGGTTGAATGAGTTGATGTTTTGCTCAAATTTGCGATTCAAAATCGAGATGTTTTACTCCGGTTAATTTCGTTGATGATTTGTTCAAAAATGTGATTTTAACCGAGATGTTTTACTCCGGTTAACGCAGTTGATGATTTACTCAACTTTATGCTTGAAACCGCGATGTATTTTCCGGTTAGATAAGTTAGATAAAGTGGTTAGTCTTGCCGAGGTATTTTGACAGTTGACGTTATCTAGCATGAAGAACGTGCAAACACTTGAAGAAAATGGAGCTTTTTCATTGATGTGAAAAGTAATTACAAGAGGAGGCGCGGATAGCCCGGTTACATGTGAAAACCAAAAAGGAAGAAAGAAGACAAAGAAAACTAAGCTAAAGGGGAAATGTCAGTGAATTCGTCCTCGGCTGCCTCCAGGTTGACCGTTGGTGCTTGGTCTTGGACACCGGTCTCCGTTTGGCCGGGCTGAACTGTGTGATTTTTTCCCTCCGCATTTTCCTCGGTTTCCTCGGCCTCAGCCTGCAACGCGGCGAAGACGTTGTTGGCGTAGGGCACGAGATTGCTCGGTAGGGAGGCAGCTAGAGGAGTGGCGAACACGTCGGTCCCCGGTCCCTGGCCGAGATGTTCACAAGCAGACTTCCACCCAGCCTTGAAGAAAATGTCATGGGTGGCGCAGACCTGGTTTGTGTAACTCTCCTCGGTCTCAAGGAAACCAGTGTTGTTTGCACCCTTCAGATCCTCTTCCCGTGATTTTTTCAGTGTATCTAGCTCGGCCCAGAGCGCGTCTCTCTCATTCTCGGCAGAGCCAAGCTGGCCGAACAACCGAGAGTTATCGGAGTTCGCCATTTGCAATGAAGACTAGGCTCTCCCGAGCTCGGCTCGGAAGCTTTGAACTTGGCTGGCAGAGTCAGTTGCCTTCTGCCGAAGCCGGTGAACGCGCTCCATGACCAAGTGCTGCTTCTGGATGGCCTGCAAGAAGAGAGACTGATCAGAAAGAAAACCAAACAAACACTTGGTGAAATTTTGAGCACAAGTTTGAGATTCTTACCCTAGTCATGGATTTGACGGACGACTTCACCAACGGGGTGTTTGGAACATGGTCGCTGCCGACCACGTCGCTAGGTAGGAGAAGGGCCTTAGTGAGGTCAAAGGCGAGAAGATGCTCTTTGTCGCCCTTAACGGAAGTTATTGCCGGGATTTCCTTGCCCCGGTGTTTGAGCTGGGGCCTCCATGCAGGTATTGGGTCGACGGTGACGGTAGGCTGCTCGGTGTTGAGCTCGGTTACTAACTTGGCAGAAGGGTCTATATGAGGCCTTTTGCCAGCTCGGCGGGAGTCTCTGTTAGCTTGCCCAGCGGCGGGAGAAGCCAACGCAACCACGGTCCCGCTGGATTGACCGGTAGTCGGAGAGCGGGCTGGAATGCCCGGGATCTCGGACGAGGTGGCAGTGAGCAAGTTCTTAATGCGGCTCCTCTTGGCCATTTCTTCTGCTTCGGTTAAACGAATGAAGGGGACGTCTGGCAATGTGGGATCTGGCGGCGAAGATAGAGCGCAGAGAAAGTCAGTGACTTTACTCCGATGCGGAGCTAAATATCGATATGTTGAAGTGTAGTCAAGGAGCTCGTTACAATCCCAGTTGCGGTAACGGAGCACGGTCCTGATGACTGCTTCGTTGGGGTAGTAATAGTTGGCTTGCAAGCCTTGGATCGCTGCAAAGGAAAAAAGAAAAATGTCAAGTACAGAATAGTGAAGAAAGATAAATTGATCAAGCAGTTAGCACGGCTTACATGTCTCGCCGAAGTTCTTGCTAATAAACTAGCCCGGTACGTTGGTCGTTTCATAGTTGCCAAACACCCAGAAAAAGTCGTCGTCGTGTAAGTCCTTGTCTGGGGTGCCGGTCACTATTTTTTCTTTGCCCGGTCGAATTTTTAGGTAATAGGCGAAGCCGTTGCCCGTGTGCCTAAGGGTGTATTGACGGAGTATCTCGGCTAAACCTAAGTTGGTTCTTAGCCGATTGTTCAATTCGTGGACCCCGTTGATTATTCGATAAGTGTTGGTTGAGACTTGAGTGGGTGCTAGCCCGGTGCGGCGCAAGAATTCGGTCATCAGTGGGTTGACCGGGAAGCGGAGGCCTTCTTCAATGATGGATAGCACGGTGAAGGGGCACTAGTCTAATCTTCCCCAAGGGGTTGTCTCAATTTCGCCGAGCTCTAGGTGGACGTCGGCCGAGATACCATACTCTTTCCTGAATACGGCCAAGGCGGCTGGAGTGTCAACAAGGAAGCGGAAGCGCCCCATGTGTAGCCGGCTGGTTTAGCTCGGCTGAGGTGGTTTGGCACAAACTGGCGTTTAATGACTGCTCGGTCTTTGAGAGCCTCGGTAATTAGTCAGTGGTCCCTTTGGACTCTGCAAGAAAAGGATGGCAAGTGTAAGTGGAAGTGCGGTCGCGCAAAACGAGCTTGACTTTAGCTCGGTCATGAAGAATGCCAGACCACCTCGATCGCGAAGGCAAACCAAGGAGCTTGGTCGCTCAAGCAGACCAGTTGTTAGCCCGGTCGAGCGGCCAAGTCCTCTGACTACCTCGGTTTCTACTAAGGTTTTGGCAAACTTGTAAATTGCTCGGTCTAATTGTTTTTTGGATCAAAAGGCGACCTGGAGCCCAGTCCGCTCCAGTTCTTCGTGTGTTCATGTGTTCATCACTAGGATTGAAGAACAATGAAGAGAACAGGGGCAAGTGTGGGTTTTGGGAGGGTTATGTCCTAAAACCTACGGATTTTTTTGCCCTAATATGTGAAATACCAAATGAAAATAACAAAAAGGAGGCTCAAAGGACTTACCAGTTAAGGGCAGGAGCTTCCTCCTTGAACACAAATGCAAGGAAAGGTAGGAACGAGGCTTGCAAGAGGCACAGGAGCTCTGGAACGCTTGGAATGGAGGAGGAACAGTAAGAATGAAATGAAGAGGAAATGGCATATATATGGGAGGAGGACTGCCAAAAATTTGAATGTGAAGGGACGGTTGGCTGCACGAGGCCAATGAGCGAGCGACACATGTCCCTATTGACGGCGGCGTCAGTACTAAAGAGATAGGATGGCAAGGCGAGGCGTCGACCGGGCAAGTTTGAAGACAGGTATGTCAACTAGCCCGGTCACCGTCTAGCAGATTATGAACCGAGGAAGAGTTATCCCGGACAGAACAGGTAATCCCAGTCACGCTTGCGCAAACGGAATTAAGGGGCAATTGAGAGAGAGATTTATGATTTGGATTGGGCCGTGGTAAGGGCCAGACAAATTGTGGGCCGATCACATTTGGGTCGTGGCAGCCTTGGCCCATCCAGAAAGGATTTTCGCTCGGTAATGGCACAGTTGTTGTGAAACCGAGCTACTTGCTCAGTAATGGTATAGTTGCATAATTGATGTCGTACTAGCGGTCAAATGAGGTTCGGCCGAGATGTCCGTTGCCTCACTGGGTTCCACGGTTCATGCGTTAGCTCGGCAGGAAGGCCGACGGCTAACCAGCATAACTTGTCCCAAGCTCGGCTAAGCCGGAATGCAACCGAGCTCGGTCGTCATTGAGCTTGGCGAGCGGAGCGCTCTGGCTAGCTGCGCAGCGCAGCCATTGACAGCCAAGATGCTACAGCCCGGCTGCCGAACCCCCAGTGGTATGGGTTGGCAGTTAGGTGATGTTCAGCTAGATTTGTGCTGACAGATGGGATAGCAGCACCACGTGTCGAGAGACTAATGGGAGTAAATTTGGGGCGCAGAAGGTATATAAGCGAGTCTGCGCCCCCCACGCTGAGACAGATGAACATTTGGTGAGATTTACACTAAACACTCAATCCTCTCTCTTTCGCTCCGTCCCTGTGTGTGTCTAACTTGATCGTCGGAGGGGTATTCCGGCCACACACTGCCGGGTATCTCATCGCCGTTGTGCTCGCAGGTCGATCGGACAGGCAGGAGCTTGGAAGAAAGGAGTACGGGCTTGCCGAAATATTGCTCCCCGTACATATATCATTATAAAAATAATAATATATAAGATTTTTGTGTTTAAAAGATATTTTGCTATAATTTTCAATCATTCTAGCATAGTTTCGCGTTATTTGAAAAAAGTATATTGAAAACTCCTCCCAAATCTAGTTAACTAAACAAATAGAGATTGTTTTGTTTTTAGTAGCAAAAAAATTTAAATTTGTTTAGACTTCTATAGTTAAACATGATTAATTAATTAATTTTTGGTCGCTTGGTGACATACGGTCAAATAAACTTGATTTGCTTGGTCAATTTCAACCGAACAAAAAGAATTTGTTTGGCTTTAGTTTGCTGAACAAAACACAAAGGTTGAAAACGAGATGTAGAAGTTGTGGTTGCGTAAGAGGTTGCAGAGTAGTTACGACAGTGAGAGGTTAGTAGGTGGTGTTTGAAAGTGATGATGGCGGCAACGATAATGATTATAGTAGTTAAAGATGGAATAGTTAGGGTTTGAAAGATTTTGGAGAGAAGGTTGGGGACGATGATATATGTAGAATAAAAAAATGTATAAAAAGATAAAATAAGATTTTTGAATTTTTTAGGATAATGAGATAGAATTGTTATATAAATAAAATTACCTAACAAAGTGATAAAAGCTCATAATTACAAAGGATATAGCGTAATTTGTTAAAATTTAAATAAATAATTGTTGTTGAACTAGTAGTTTATTTGATTTAGTGGTTATGTGACTATCCTTTGTGATATATATTTTTTATAATGGGATATTGTGAATTCAACTATTAGCATAAAATTTTTATAAAAAAGAATTTGATACCTACAATATATGTTTATTTTAAAAATATAAATGTTTTGGAGTTCTAATAGCTCTAACGTGTATGTGCGACCTATCTGATGTGATATTTTGACCTTTTTTTTTTTCTTGACTTTTCACCTTGTTAGAGCTCAATTAGAATTTTAGTTTTAGAGAAATGTATCATTATTGTTTTAAAAATCCTATTAATCCTATTTAAGATTATTATTATCTAGATCTGGTCTTATAATAAATTGAGGGAGGTAATATGAATTTTATCTTTAAATTGAAGGGAAATTTTGAATATACACCACTGTATATATTATATGTATTTTAATTATGTCAATTTTTTTTATTATAATATTATTTTAATTATGACTCGTGAAACCTTTTATTATAACTTATGTTATATTTAATTATAATATTTTTATAATTGTAACTAAAAAAATATAAAATTATATTCAGCTTGCTTGTTTTCATTTTTCAAAAAATACTTTTTAGAAAATTCTACTTTCTTATTTTTCGTGTTTTTTTTTTTACTAATTTTTTTTAATATTTTAAGCAATTTTTTTAATTTTTAGACACACCTAACATAAATATACCTAAAAAATAAAAAAAAATTGTAAAAAAAATCTTTTAAAAATTCACAAAATACCAAAAATACAAAAAAAAATACAAGAATTCAGTACATTTTTTTTTATATTTTTATGTATTTATTAATTTTTTAAAATATTTTTTCATAAATTTTTTACTTTTTAGATACATCTAAGTAAGGTGCATCTAAAAAAGTAAAAAAAAAATATTTAAAATTTTAAAAATATTCATTAAAAACAAAAAAAACACGAAAACTAAAAAAACTCAGTTTTCAAAAAATTTAATCCAGAAAAGTCAAACAAAAAACAGTGATTATTATTTTTAATTATAATGTGCATATGATACATACGGTGTAAGACCATCTCCCCCGATTAAGCAAAACCATCACCAAATTTGAATTTGGTGAAAAAAATAACTTTTTTTGCTCCAACAATTTCATCAAACTAATATCAAAATGAGAACAACCCCAGATTTTTACCAAACTGAAGATGGGTTACACCTTTCACCAAATTACTATGCGTAACCGTTGAGTGTGAACCCACCGGACGACTGGCCAAACGTCCTTTCGGATGACCACTTGAAGCAAAATTTTATAAAAAATTTGCACTAGGAGGTTGACCCCCGATCGACCACTTCTTTATTTTCTCAGTAAAAAAAAATGGGAAGCATGAGAATCATATTTTCATTTTTTTGCATGGGCCGGTAGTCCGTCTGGTCGATTGATGATTTGATGAAAAGCTAAATTATTCTGTTAAAGTAAACCATATCAAATAAAGGAAATGGAACCATTAGAAATGCTCCAAGATGAGCACTATATTAAGGGCATTACTTCCGACCCCCTTGTGAGGGTGATCCCAGTGACACCTACAATGAGGTGACAGCATATGATTAGCTGAAATTTAAAAAAAATAAAAAAAATTAGAATAATGCTTGGGATCCTTTTTGGGGGTCACCCCTCACCCCTTTGCCACGTGGCGGGTGGTGATTGGAGGAGCAGGAAAAAAAGAAAAAGAAAAAGAAAATGTAACCAATGGGAGAAAGAGGGGATCAAAGGTGTGGGAGGAAAAGAAGAGATAAATCATTGTTGCAAAAATTATTTTTACACCAATCAAGGACGACCCCAGCACCTCCAGCCGGAATCTAAGTCATTTTCCCTATATTAAAAACTGAAAAATGCCTTAGACCCCCAGTGGGGTTACTGGGGGTCATGAATGGGGGGCTGCCATTGGTTAAAAAAAAACTATTTTTTTTTTTATTGTGATTTGGACCAATAGGAACTGCCACTTCACTCGGGGTCGACCCCGGTGCGGTCCGTAGCAAGACCGATTAAAAACCCTTTTGATCTTATCCCTTTCTCAATGTCACTGTCAGGTCACATGATCATGTACCACCCACAGTATCATCCCCAATTTTTAAAAATCTTTCCATATTCTATAAATATCAACCAACCCCCAATCCCATTTCACCAGATCACTTCACACATCAAAGAGAGAGAATGAAGAACGCAGGAGGGAAGAATGGTAAGAGCAGCCCAAAGTCCAGCGGCCAGGACGCCAGGAAAGACAGGAAATCGGGCACCGGCATGATCGGATCTCCGAAGAAAGGCGGTCGCGGCGGCAAGTACACTTGGGCCGGCGATGGCTACTCCCACGCCGAGCTAGGGTTCGACAAGGGATTAGCAGCTATTGACGCTAATGACCCCAATTTTGAAGATCCGAAAGACAACGTTGTCGACACTTGATGATGATGATGATGATGCTGACTGTTGATGTAAATATTCCATTCAATAAAATTGTTGCGTTATGATTTCTGGGACACTGATGATGTTGATGATGATGATGATGATGATGATCATGTGATCTATTTATTTAGATGTAGTACCAATCGTGATCTTTTAATGGCATCTATATGCATCTGCTAGTTGAGCCTATTTGGTTTTGAGATTTGGAAAAAAAAAATTTGAAAAGGGAAGCGCAAAAAAAAAAAGGGCAAATTACATATACACCCCTCGAGGTTTGGCTAAATTACAGATACCCCTGAAGTTTCGGAAATTACATCCCGCCTCCTGAGGTTTGTATTTTCATAACAATTTGCCCCCTGAGGTTTATATTTCATAACAAATAACCCCCTAATTTCTTATGCAAATATAGTATTCAGGGGAGAATTCGTAATTTCTCAAACCTCAGGGGCATCTGTAATTTGGCCAAACCTCGAGGGGTGTATATGTAATTTGCCCAAAAAAAAAAAAAAAAAAATAAAATATATTTATATTTTATTTAATTTTACTCATTTTTTTGTTTTTTCTTCTTAAATTTATTTTTAAATTTTCTAACCAAACACTTGTAATGTTGATGATCACAATGTTACCCTGTATTTTTTCACTTTGTCTTCCTAATTGCTGTTGGTGTTTTTTTTTTTGTTTTAATCAGGATGTTAGAGCATCTGCAATTTTTTTTATTTAATGTGATTATATTGATTAAAATGATCTATTCCAATTATTTTACAAAATTTTACTCAAATTTTTTTTAAATTTCTCATCTTATCCCAAATTCATTTTTTTATCAAATTTGATAAAATATATATATATCTTCGCTTTATTTTTTAAATTTTTATTCAATTTAAATTTTATGAGTTTTTAATTTGATGAAAAGAATAACTTTGATTTGATTTGATGACAATCTGATGATATGTTTTTTAAATATTTTTTATTAAATTTAAATTTAATAAAAAGAAGGACAAAGGATTGGAGATGTCAATTATTATTAAAAAGTTAAATATTTTTTACTTTTTTTATATATATATTTGTAAAAAATTAAAAAATTAATTAAAACAGGTAGCTGTCAAAATAACGAAGGACTTGTTTGGTAGGAATATTTTGGTTAAATTAATCAATAAAAACAAAATGTTTGGTTTGAGTTTGGGAGATGAGTTTTAGAGATAAAAAGTACGAAAAGTTATTTGGTTTGGTTTTTTTCAAGAGATGTTTTGGAAAATTATTTTGAGAGAGAGTTTTGAAAAAAGTGATTGATTTGATGTGTATGAAAGAGAGATTTGTTTGGAAAACTTGTAAACCAAACAAGTTTTGAGAATTTTTTTTGGAAAAATTTGTTTGGTTTGATTACTTTTGAAAACTTATTTGTAGACTCAAAAATTTTTGGGAAACACAAACCAAACAAGGCCATTAAATTCCTTATCACATTTAAATTATAATAATTTTATTTTTCTCTTATAATCATCAAATTAACTAAAAACAAAATGTTAAAATTTATTCGAAACACAATTTTTTTAAATTAGATTTAAAAAATCAAAAAAGCAGATTAAATTAATTCATTCCAAACAATGTCTTAGTAAGTTAATAAAATTAATAGGCAATAATGATACAGACCACTAAAACATCACCACTAACATCACCACTAATGATGTGGCAAGCCAAAACAAAAAACAAAAAACTAAGACACAAAACACATGTGGCAGTGGGTGGGACCCACTGCCACATCCCTAGTGCAACCACTAATTAGTGGTCTGCATCATTTTTCAATTAATAGGTATGCACGCTTTTATCCTTAAAAAAAAAAAAAAAAGTACCACACACAAGTTATGATATTTGTAGATTTGCTTAACACAAATTTCATACGACAGTCCTAACTAAAATTAAAAAAAATTATAACCAAATATCACTTAAGGTATAATCAAAAAATTCTTAAATCATAATTAAAATAAATGACATGTGTAATATCAATGTTTTGAAAATCAGACTGGTGAGCGAATTGGAAAAGAGACCAGACGGACGAGTCACTTCTTCAACTGTCGGATCAAAGCGGTCGAACAGTAACGTCATAATTAATATTATATAATTAAAAAACATAACTATAAATTATAAATAAATAAAAATATATAAATAGTTAAATAAAAATAAAAATTGTTACATAGTATTTATTAATAATATTTAATAAAGTCATAATTAATAAAAAAAAAGTCACTTGTTTTAAAGAAATTAAAATTTTTAAACATTCCCTCCCAACAAATTGATTGAATGCTAGATTTAATTTTGGAGGAAAATGAAATTTTTAACTCTCCCTCCCATCAATATGTTTCAAATAATTTGATTGAACCACAAATGGAATTTTATAGGTTCTCTTTGAAATTTTTTTTCCTATAAATAGGAATAGACTTTCATAATCTTCTTAAGCTTCCAATGAGACTCTTCCTTATGAGATGAGACTCTTGAAGTATGAATTTTCAGTCAAAATTTTGAAATATATTTATATATATATATAAGAAAGAAAGAAATAAAGAAAAGAATAAAAAAAAAAAGGGGCCAACTCTTAACACCTGGTCTGGGTCACCGGTTTTGCCGATTCGACCGCTGGGTCTTCTGATTTTTCATTTCCACACCAATTTTGCTCCCACTCCGGTTTTAGGGGGTTTATCGGACTAGAACAAGGTCCGATTCTCGGTCCGACTGTCTAGTCTGGTCCGTGTTTCAAAACATTGTGTAATATCATAATAAATTATAATTAATATTATAATAAATCATAATTAAATATCACAAATATCATAAACAAATGTGCATATAGTACCCGCCATAGAATTTTCCCAGATCTGATACTCTATTAACTCAAACTTTTGAAGTTTGTTTACAATCATAGAAGCTCTAGCAATCCAGAAAATGGGAATGAGAAATCTGCTCATAATGAGCATAAACAGTTAAGATTTGTTCATAGAAGGGGCCTACAATGCCAACTTTAAACATATATAAGGAATTTTATAACGCCCGTTTGTTTTCAGAGATAGAATAGAAGGGATTGATAATGAGATAATTGTTAATGAAAAATTGTTAAATTATTTTTATATAAAATAATAAAGCAAATAAAAAAATATAAAAATTAAACATTAATATTTTTAAAAATTTTCCAATATAAAAAAAATAAAAAAAATTTCTAATCCCCTCATTATTTTTCTAATACCATCTCTACTTCCTCACTATGAATCCCCTTTCCAAGAGTATTAGTAATGTCAAGGTATTAGTAGTCTCAAGACCATCTCTCAAAACAAACAAAATATTAGTAATACCAAGGGTATTGGTAGTCTCAATCCCCTTCCTATAACCCCAAACAAACGGGGCCTAAAAGTAAATTTTTAAAAAAAATTATTAAAAAAAATTAAAAAGTTAAAAATTATATAAAAATTAAATATTCATTTTTATCTTTATGTTTTTTGTATGTTTTTTTTTCTTGAAAAGTCCAAAGTCATCCAAAACATATTATTTTTTTCACTTCATATTTTAACCAAAAACTCAAAAATTGCTAAAATAATCTATTCCTGTTTGGTTTGATTTTCTGAAAAAATTTTGGGAAATTTTTTCTACAAATAAGTTTTTAAAAATAATCAAACCAAACAAATTTTCTCAAAAAAATTTCTCAAAACTTGTAAACCAAACAAGTTTTCCAAACAAATCTCTCCCTCACACATATCAAATCAATCACTTTTTTCAAAACTCTATCTCAAAATAATTTTCCAAAACATCTTTTAAAAAAAACCAAACCAAACATGTTTTCGTACTTTTTATCTCTAAAACACATCTCTCAAACACAAACCAAACATACCCTAAATCTTTTGAGTTATTTATAGATTTATTTTTAGACACTTGATCCATAAATCTTCTTTTTTTTTTTTTAGATAGGACTTGATCCATAAATCTAAAATTAAATTTTATTTCGTTAGAAGTCCACACATTTTGTCTATAAAGACACGCGCAAGTAAAATGACAAAAAAATCCATATATATATATATATATAGATATGCAAGATTTTTGATGTGAGATTATTAAATAAATCATAAATAAATTAAAATTTTAATTTTATATTGTAACAACCTAAATTTTTAATTATTCTGTATAATTTATATTAATATTATTTAATCTCATTTCGGAAAATATATAATTTATTATATATTATTAGGCGTAATTTTGTAAATAACATAATTATTATGAATTTATGGGTCAAAATATAAATAATAATAATATAGATAATATAAATAATATTAATAATGGGTGTGGTACTAAAATAAATAATTATTTTTTTATTGATATATGATAAAATGAAATTTAATTAAGAATTAATTTCTTTATATAATTATATTAAAATATTTGGTCAAATGGATAATTATTTTAAATATCTATTAAGAATAAGAATAAATCTATGTAATTATTGAGCGAATCTGGTGAGAGAGATGCGTCGGGCCACGTGTTGGCCAACTGACGCTCGCACCTCCTTATAAATAAGGAGGTGATGATCCTGGAAAGAAAGGAAAAGAAAGAATAAAAAAAATAAGAAATAAAGAATAGAGAGGATGAAGGAAAAAATAGCGAAAGTTGAAAATGTCTTTGATAGTGGAAAGAAAGAGTAAGGTATTAAAGTTAATATGAGTTATATTATATCTTGAGTCACCAAAATGTATTTTACATATGCTTTGACTTACCAAAATCTGTTTTATACAAGTTATGTTTTATTAGTATATTAATAAAAGTTATGTTTTATAAAGGTTTCAGTTACGTTGTTTTATTTCTGAATCCTATTTGTTAAAGTGAAACCCATGGATATGTCTGTTTATATTTTGAATAATATTTGATTATGACCTTATATACAATTATATTTTGTAAGTACCACCACGGGAGTCCCATGCCTTGGGGGACTTAAATAACCATTGGTCTCTATTTGACCACTTTGTAGTCCTCTGCCTGTCATTGATCCATTGACCTCTGTTTTGTGCGGACCAAAGTGTTGTGCGGAGCTAAGTGCTACACTATCGTGGGAGCCACTTCTAGAATCCGTATGAGCCACCTCTTTAATCCATACCTCTGTTCTGACTGTCACTTCAGTGACCTCTGTTCTGTACTGTGGTTATGGTCATTTACTTACATAATTTCTGTATTTCAGTTTCTGCCACTTAAATGAAAATAATCTCAGCTTTGCTACTTAAAGGATTATTTGTTCCGACTAAGCTATCTCAAATGTTTTGGCCTAATTAACTATGCATGGTTATTTCGTGTCCCTTATACTTTTGGTATAATATTTCTCACTCTGCCATATGCTTATAGTTGTTTACCAATTTTCAGGAAATAATGCAATTCAGAAATAGCTTTTGAAAAGTCTTAGATGCGGGGCTGCGGAATAGACACACACAACACTTTTATGATATTTTTCTATGTAAATATCGACATTTTTTGTCAATATATTTTGTAATAAAAATAGAAGCTCCAATAATTACTTTGGTACCCTTATTTAAATATTACTTCCGTTTGCGTTATTTGATTTGTTTAAGAATTGGCCGTAGATAACCTCAGTTACTGGCCATCACGATACTTAACCCTTGGGTACGGAGAGCGGGTCGTGACATATATAATTAAATAGAAACTAATCAATGATTTTTTTAATTATTTAAAATAAAAAAATTTGTATGAGATATTGATTCCTCATTAAAAATTGTTGGAAAAATGGTTTTTTTTTGGTGACTTTAATTAAAGATTAAAGTGGGTCCCAACCATCTATTATGAATGGCCAAAAACAATTGAGATTTGAATGAAAAATTACCTCATGAAGTTAGCTTCATGGAAAAAAGGTAATGAAGTTTGTAACTCCTGCATTAATGGGGTTTGTAACTCCTACATTAACGAGGTTTGTAACTCCTGCCTTTATTGCAGAGGTTAATGGTGCATTATGAACAGCCATAAAGGCTGGAGGCTCTTCCTCTCTCCTCTATACATGTATAAATTGAGACCCTCCTGTCAAATCTCAAACACAGAAAATTTTACTTTCATTTCACAAGTCAGTTTGCCTGAAAGTTCCTATAGTGAGAGAGTGCTGCCACTGTTTTGTTCGCTAAGCTAGACAGAGAGTGCTTCTGCCGTAGCTGGTTTTGACCGTCGTATCCTGGGAGACAGACGCCGGGATTCCTCAAGCACTCGACCAGTGAGGCGGCGAAATCTGTTTTAAGGAAACTGCTTCCGTATAGGCTTCGGTTTCGTCTCTTTACCCTTTTATTTTTTGTGTATTTCTGTTGAAATTTAGTTGTAATTATTAGTATGTGTTCTTAGTATATATATAATTTGATTTCTTCATAAATCTATTTATTTAATTTCAAAATTTGAACAACAAGCTTAAAACAGATTTCTCATATATGTTTTTCCTATGAAATTGATCGAATAGATTTATATAGACATTTGTATAATATTACTAGGAACTGTTGCGGAATTGCTCCCTATTTCAATGATTGTAAATTATGCAATATGATTCTCTAATTGTTTAGTTTAATTAGAATACTTTATCATAATTTGTATAATTGTATTACTCTGATCTTATTTTATGAGTATGGTTCATCATTCTCATTCTATGATTTGCATGAATTTTAAGGTTATAAAATATAATTTATTGATGTTGCAATTTGACATGCTAATTCTATTCTATTCTAGGTTTTAATTTGTTACATGCTTATAATTTTCTAGACTAGATTACATGATTTAATTTTTAAAATTTTTGCATGTTAATGGTTGAATGGTTATATACTTGAAGTGCTTGGTTATTAGTTTATTACATATAAACAATTCAAATTATTTACATAAACTGCATGCTACTATTTGGTTTCATCCTATTTGTCTAATGTTGCATATGTATATTTTGATTTTGCATGCTTCTAGCTTTACTATCTAATTTGTATGTGAAATTGTTTCTAGTTTTCTAGAGTTATACACATAAGTTATTTCCATGAATAGTGTGTGATTTAATTGGATGAATTAAAGTTTGAATTAAATGTAGTTCTTTGGAGTTATAAAATTTGTGTAACTTGCCTATATTTATTTACATGGTTATTGTGAATTAAATTCTTATATAATTTATGGCAATAAATTTTTTAATTTAATGTAGAAGTTATAAGGTTTTGTAACTTGTATAGTATCTTAATTCCTTAGTTATTTTGCTATTCTATGATTTGCTAGAAGGTTAAATAATATTTGATTGTATGTACAATTGCTTTATATTAGGTTGTCGTTTTCTACTAACTCTCTTTGTAGGCATACCTAAGCGAAGAAAGGAATTGTATGGACTACTTATAATCCTCAATTGGATTGGTTATTTTTCTTTATGTTTAAAGAAATTTTTTACTTGAGATTTAGTTGGTTTGTTACCAATTTGTAGTAGCAAGTTTTATTTGCTTATTAGACGCATTTTATATGCATGTATTTGGTTGTAGCAATTTTAAATTGTTTGCAAGTTTAAATTGCTTGTAAGTTTGGATTTTGGTTTGGTTTTCTGAAATAGAAACCAAAGTGTTTAGCCTTGGCTAAAAAGGAGGTTTTATTTGTTCGAAATGACAACTATCACTGATGCTGCTACTACTGCTAATGTTGGTGGGGATCTGAACCCCGGGGCAACTAGGTTGCCAACCCCTATTGTTGTGACCTCTGTGGTCAACCATGGCGTTACTCCGGCTGTTCCAGGAGAACCGCTCAGTCATCATGAGCGCCCAGAGAAATTTGCTGGGGTGAACTTCAAGAGATGGCAGCAAAAGATGCTGTTCTACTTGACTACGCTAAACCTTGCAAAGGTTCTGAGCGAGGATCCTCCAGCTGTAGCAGAGAATGAGCCTGATAGGCAGAAAGTCATGGCGCTTGACACATGGAAGCAGACAGACTATCTTTGCCGGAACTATGTGTTCAACAGCTTGGCAGACTCACTCTATAGTGTGTTTTGTTCCAAGAGCTCAGCAAAAGAGTTATGGGAATCTCTGGACAAAAAGTATAAGACTGAGGATGCCGGGGCAAAGAAATTTGTGGTTGGCCGGTTCCTTGATTTTAAAATGGTAGACTCTCAAACTGTGATGAGCCAAGTCTAGGAGTTTCAAGTGATCTTGCATGAAATTCATGCTGAAGGAATGCCTTTGAACGAGTCATTCCAAGTTGCTGTGATCATTGAGAAACTTCCCAATGGTTGGAAGGATTTCAAGAACTACTTGAAGCACAAGCGCAAGGAAATGTCAGTTGAAGAGCTTGTGGTCCGACTCCGGATTGAGGAGGATAATAGAAAGAAAAGAGGGAGTACCTCCTCAGTAAAAGCCAATGTCATTGAACATGGCAAATCTTTTAGAATAAGAAAGAAGCCCTCTAAGTTGGGGCCTAGAGGTGGTGTTGCAAATAAGCTGGCTTACAAGCCACCGGAACCAAGTAATCGGTTCTTTGGAAAGTGCTATAACTGTGGTAGCAATAGGCATCGGGCTAGTGACTGCCACAAGCAGAAGAAGTCATACAAGACTAAACCTCGTGCTCATATGGCAGATTTACAAGAGCACTCCTATGAGGAGGATGATATGCACTTGTCTGCCATTGTCTCTAAGGTGAATCTGGTAGGTTCAAACCCAAGAGAATGGTGGATTGATACTGTGGCTACACGCCACATCTGCTCCGAGAAAAAGTTGTTTACAACTTTCGAACCGGTTACAAACGGTGATAAGTTGTTTATGGGAAACTCTACTACCTCGATTGTTGAGGGGAAAGGAAAGGTGGTCCTGAAGTTGATGTCAGGAAAGGAGCTGACCTTGAACGAAGTCCTGTATGTTCCGGACATTCGTAAAAATTTTGTCTCAGGGTCTCTTCTTAGTAAACATGGTTTTCGCATTGTTTTTGAGTCCGACAAGGTCGTTTTGACCAAGAGCGGAATGTATGTGGGTAAGGGTTATATGTTGAGGGGTATGTTTAAACTCAATGTAATGACTATTATCCCAAAGATGAATAAAGATGCATCTTCTTCTCTTTACATGCTTGAGTCTTCCAATTTGTGGCATGGTAGACTAGGACATGTGAACTTTGAATCTTTACGTAGATTAATCAAGTTAGATCACATACCATATTTTAAGATTAATCCGAAACACAAGTGTGAAACTCGTGTTGAAGCAAAGTTGACAAGATCTTCGTTTCATTCTATTGAAAGAAGTTCAGAACCGTTGGATTTAGTGCATAGTGATGTGTGTGACTTAAAATTTATACAATCACGTGGTGGCAATAAATACTTCATCACTTTGGTTGATGATTGCACTAAGTATTGTTATGTCTATTTGCTCAAAAGCAAAGATGAGGCTATTGACAAGTTTATTCTTTATAAGAATGAAGTTGATAATCAATTAGGCCGCAAGATTAAGGTTTTAAGAAGTGATCATGGTGGTGAGTATGAATCACCGTTTATTGAGATTTGTGCTCAATCCGAGATTATCCACCAAACCATGGCGCTTTATTCTCCTCAATCAAATGGGGTTGCTGAACGGAAGAATAGAACGCTAAAGGAAATGATGAATACAATGTTGATAAGTTCTGGATTGTCACAGAACATGTGGGGGGAAGCAATTCTCTCTGCAAATTACATTCTGAATAAAGTACCCCGGAAGAAGGTGGACAAGACGCCATATGAGTTATGGAAAGGCGTTAAGCCTTCGTATAAATTCTTACGAATGTGGGGGTGTCTTGCAAAAGTGGCAATTCCTACACCCAAATGGGTTAGGATAGGCCCGAAATCCGTGGATTGTATATTCATTGGTTATGCACATAATAGTAGTGCATATCGGTTTCTTGTACATAAGTCTGAAATTCTAGACATACACAGGAATACCATTATGGAGTCAAGGAATGCATGTTTCTTTGAAGACATTTTTCCTTGCCGAACCCATGAAAGGGTTCCAAGGTCTTTGGAGAAATTTGATGAGCTTGCTAGTGAGGATGATCATATTGATGATTCAGGTGATGATCAAATTGAGGTTTTAGATGAGCCCAGAAGGAGTAAAAGGGCTAGGATATCCAAATCTTTTGGTCCAGACTTCTTAACTTATATGGTTGAGAACGAACCTCAAACTTTCCACGAAGCTGTGACTTCTCCTGAGAGTCCATTATGGAAAGAAGCGATCAAAAGTGAGATTGACTCCATCTTACAGAACCACACCTGGGAGTTGGTAGATTTACCTCCAGGTTGTAAGCCTTTAGGCTGCAAATGGATTTTTAAAAGAAAGATGAAGGCCGACGGGTCTATTGACAAGTATAAGGCGAGGCTCGTTATCAAAGGGTACAGGCAACGAGAAGGCCTGGATTACTTTGATACGTACTCACCTGTTACTAGGATAGCATCCATTCAGATGGTGATTGCGATTGCTGCTTTGCACAATCTAGAAATTCACCAGATGGATGTAAAGACAGCTTTCTTAAATGGAGATTTGAATGAAGAAATCTACATGGAGCAACCTGAAGGATTTTCAGCTCCAGGGCAAAGCAGGAAAGTTTGTAAACTTGTCAAATCTTTATATGGTTTGAAGCAAGCGCCTAAACAATGACATGAGAAGTTTGACAACGAATGTTGTCAAATGGGTTTAGAATCAACGAATGTGACAAGTGTGTTTATGTCAAAGACACTGACAGAGGTTATGTCATTTTGTGTCTATATGTTGATGATATGCTCATTATAGGTAGTAACGATGAAATGATCAAAACTACCAAGAAGTTGTTAAACTCTAAGTTTGACATGAAGGATATGGGCATTGCAGATGTTATTCTGGGAATTAAGATTACCAGAATCTCTGACGGAATTGTACTATCTCAGTCTCATTATGTTGATAAGATACTTGAGAAGTTTAGTGGATCAGATACGAGTGTGTCATCGACACCTGTAAACTTAAGTCTACATTTTACTAAGAATAATAATGAAAGTGTCTCACAGTTAGAATATTCTCGGGTAATTGGAAGTTTAATGTATCTGATGAGTTGTACTAGGTCGGATATAGCCTACTCGGTTAGCAGGCTTAGTAGATACACAAGTAATCCCGATGCTTCTCATTGGAAGGGTATTGTGCGGGTGTTAAGGTATTTACGCTACACTAGGGATTATGGGTTGCATTATACTCGATATCTAGCGGTGCTTGAAGGCTATAGTGACGCAAATTAGATATCAGATATAAAGGACTCAAAGTCCACTAGTGGATATGTGTTCACTCTTGGTGGAGCAGCGGTGTCTTGGAAATCTTCCAAACAAACGTGTATATCTAGATCAACGATGGAATCAGAGTTTATTGCTTTGGATAAAGCAATGGAAGAAGCTGAATGGCTTTGCCATTTCTTTGAAGATATTCCAAGTTGGTCCAAACCTGTGCCTGCTATTTGTATTCATTGTGATAGTCAATCTGCAATTGGTAGGGCACAGAGTAATATGTATAATGGAAAGTCTAGACATATCCGTCGTAGACATAATTCCATACGACAACTAATCTCGAATGGAGTTGTCTCTATAGACTATGTAAAGTCTAAGGACAACATTGCGGATCCGCTAACCAAAGGGTTAAATCGAGTGTTAGTCGAAACGTTGTCAAAAGGAATGGGGTTGAGGCCTTTGGAAGTTACCGGAATGGAAACCCAACCTAGTTGACTGGAGATCCCAAGATCTAGGTTCAATGGGACAACCTAATTGCGTGTAACGGTGGTATGTCACTGAGGAGGTTAAACCTCCAGCCATTCCTTCTATCAGTGATACCTGCAAGTGTAGAGGTTAAGCTGAGCTTTTAATGACTCTAGTGTGTTAAGCTATTGAGCTGAGTATAGCAGGATACTCAAGTAGAGTCACCTATGTGAGTGTGAAGTGGGGCCGCTTCTAGAATAATTGGGAGGCCAAGATTCTTTGAAACCACTCGCTGAACCAGACTAGTGTCCAGGGCCACACAGGGCACACCAGTGAGAACAGAATGGTGGTAGGAGTATTTCCCGTGTGAGATCTATTGTCTCAGTTTACATAAACGGCAGAGCAGTTCAAGATGTCATATTCACTGATCAGCCAGTAAACTCGATAGGTTTTCACTGGGAGAGGTTCAAAGCCAAAAGCTACATTCTCTGATGTCGGGGTTAGTCTGTTGTACTCTCTCTTAGAGTCATTATTGTTGAACGGTGTTCGTTTGTTGAGTCGTTCGGTCAATTTTTATTCATGTGGGGGATTGTTGGAAAAATGATTTTTTTTTTTGGTGGCTTTAATTAAAGATTAAAGTGGGTCCCAACCATCTATTGTGAATGGCCAAAAACCATTGAGATTTGAATGAAAAATTACCTCATGAAGTTAGCTTTATGGAAAAAAGGTAATGAAGTTTGTAACTCCTGCATTAATGGGGTTTGTAACTCCTACATTAATGGGGTTTGTAACTCTTGCCTTTATTGCAGAGGTTAATGGTGCATTATGAACAGCCATAAAGGCTGGAGGCTCTTTCTCTCTCCCCTATACATGTATAAATTGAGACCCTCCTGTCAAGTCTCAAACACATAAAATTTTACTTCCATTTCACAAGTCAGTTTGCCTGAAAGTTCCTACAGTGAGAGAGTGCTGCCACTGTTTTGTTCGCTAAGCTAGACAGAGAGTGCTTTTGCCGTAGCTGGTTTTGACCGTCGTATCCTGGGAGACAGACGCCGGGATTCCTCAAGCACTCGACCAGTGAGGCGGCGAAATCTGTTTTAAGGAAACTGCTTCCGTGCAGGCTTCGGTTTCGCCTCTTTACCCTTTTATTGTTTTGTGTATTTCCGTTGAAATTTAGTTGTAATTATTAGTATGTGTTCTTAGTATATATATAATTTGATTTCTTCATAAATCTATTTATTTAATTTCAAAATTTGAACAACAAAAATTCCATTTTTTTTGTATATAAATATATGAGTAGTGATAGAGAGCTCTAATATTAGAGTTCTAATATGAGGTCTAGTAACGTGTCAAAAAAAAAAAAAACAAATAAATAAGTTAAAATATCACATCAACATGTGAGATGCGGAAATGGGATACCTATTGTATGTTAAAGCACAGCAGGATTTGTTGTGCTCTTAAACGACACCGCATTGGTGCATTTTCTTGTAACCATTCAAAGCTATTGTCCTTCTAATGGGTAAGCTTTAATGTTTTTAAATTCATTTTTTTCTTTTGTTTGTTTTAGTTATAAAAGTTATAAAAAAAAATACTTTCTTAAGATCAAAATGATAGAACCAAAATTTTTGGTTAAGTGATTTTGTAATTTTGTTTTATGATGTGAGGTTGTTGGTTCAAATTCAATCTAGGTTGACAAACTTTGTAAGATCTCATTTTTTTAATAACAAGTAAGCTCTACTAATAAATATTGTGTGATAAATAAAATAAAAATTGAAGTCAAAATCAAAATTAATTTTGAGATGGCAATAAAAATAATTCTCAAAATAAATGGACATTTTGACCTTTTTTTTTGGTCACACATTATATATACTATATGAAAAATCGATGGAACCGAAACAATCACTTAAGATTGATCAAAAATTTAATTTTTGATTTGTTTTTATTTAAAATTTTTATATACCAATATAAAACGAACCAACTGAAATATTTTATTAAAATTTAGTCTCTCTTAATTCATTGAGTATTACACTATAAGTGCTCAATAATATATGTTTTTTTAACAAAAGTTAGGGGGACTTACGTACATGTCCTAATAGATGAACTTATTATCTAATAGGTCCTATGATAATTAATAACATTTTTCATCAAATACTATTAAAAAAATGTTACTAATTGTTAATTTTTACTTACAGTTTAAAAATTTGGTCATAAAAAATGTCACTAATTATAAGTTTAGCGACAGTTTAACAAAATCGTCACAAAAAGTCACTAATTTTCAATTTTAGTGACAGTTTAAAAAATTGTCACAAAAAGTCACTAATTGTAAGTTCTAGCGACAATTTATAAAAATTGTGATAAAAAAAATCACTAATTGTTAATTTTTAGTGACATCTGTAAAAATTGTCAAAAAAATTTATTTTTAAAGAAAATTTTATTTAAACTTATTTTCAATAAGACTTGAAGTAAATTAAGCCTCCGTTTGGGAAGTGGGTTGGCTTTTTGGCTTTTTAGCTTTTTTGGCTATTTTAGCCTGGGCTAAAAAGCTTGATTTGGGAAGGGCTTTTTGGCTTTTTGGCTTTTTTGACTTTTTTTGTGAGAGAAGAATGTAATGATTATAGGTTGGATGTGATGTTTTGTTTGTTATGGCTAAAATAGCCTATTTTGTTTTTTGTGGCTAAAATAGCCAAAAAAGCCTGAAAAAGCCCTTGCCAAACGGAGGCTAAGTTTAACTATTAGAACCTACTAATTTATCCTAAAAGCTAAGGATGAATGTATTTATAAAATTATATTCCTTAACTCATACCAAACTAAACCACTTACACCCGTAGATATACGTTAATAGGAATTAGTTGTTAGTAGAGGAATGTGATAACATAAAGAGCGAATTACACTAACAGTCTTTATATTTTGGGATTTAAATTATTTTGGTCATTGACTTTTTAATTGCGACACCTTTGACCTTGAATTTTGAATCTTATTTTAAATAAAGACAATTGAAGATATCAATGCTTAATTTTAAGGGCAAAATTGTCAATTTGATAAAATATAAACTAATTTGACAAAAATAAATGTCAAGAAAATATTTTTAAATTTTTAAAAATTATTTCTACCTACCAAAGATAAAGTTATGTAAAATCGATAAATCTTTTAGACATTTATTTATTATTATTATTTCAAAATTAATTTTAATTATGTGTTTAGATAATAATCATGTAATGAATGATTGTTAGGATTTTAATATGTAATCAATGTATTTAATATATGAAATGTTTTTAGTTTTAAATTTCTTGATTTAATGGATTGGTATAATAATAATATCAAAGTTATCGTCATATTTGACTTTTGAAAAAATAAAAACTAATTCAATGAAAATAAAAACAACCACCAATTACATAATCATCATCCAAACATATAATAAAAATTAATTTGATAAAAATAAATAAATAAATGTCTAGAAGATTTATCAATTTTACATAATTTTATCTTTAGTAGGTATAAATAATTTTTTAAACTTAAAAAATATTTTTTTGACATTTTTGTCAAATTAGTTTATATTTTATTAAATTGATGATTTTGTTTTTAAAATTAAGTAATGATATTTTCAATCGTTTTATTTAGAACAAAATTCAAAATTTAAAATTAAATGTGTCACAATTAAAAATTCAAGAATCAAAATGACACAAAATCTAAATTATAAGGACCGTTAGTATAATTTATCATAATATAAATGATATCTAACTCCATTTAATATGATTTAAACTTACAATCTTACATTACAAAATGATATTACTTGATTATATTATTTTGATATTAAAAAAATAATTTTTATAAGTAAAGTATATGTCCTATTTAACACTGTGCACAATACTGTTAAAATCATATCAAAGCGCACCAAGGCGCGTATGTTTTCAATTCCGACAAGCGGTTTGGACATTAAAATGCCAACCCGCCTAATAAATGGACCCAATCCTATTAGGCACCGTTTGGGAAGGAATTTTGTAGGTTTTTTTTTTGATTATTTTAGTTATAAAAGATAAAATAGAGTATTTTAGTCACAACAAATAAAACATCACATTCAACCCATAATTATTACAGTCTTCTCTCACAAAATAAGTCAAAAAAGTTAAAAAGTCAAAAAGTCATTTCCAAACCAAACTTTTTAGCCCAAGTTAAAACAATAAAAAAGTCAAAAAATCAACCCACTTCCCAAACCAATCTTTTAAATAAGCAAGACAAAAACATAAAGAATAATGACTTGGACCCCCTTTTTTACTCACCCCCTTTACCCCCTCTTCCTATGATTTGATTGGTCCCTTTTTCTTTTTCTTTTCTTCTCCTCCAATCACCATCCGCCACGCGTGTGTAGGGGTGGTGGGAGTGGTGATTGGAGGGGGTCTCAATCATCACCCAAACATAAAAAAAAAAAATATTAACAACATAGTGGAAAATATTTGAAATTTCCACCCTTTTTGATCCCCACAATTCTTAATTAATTTGTGATCACACATTTTTTTTTCTTCACTCTCTCTCCTTCCCTCTCTCACAAAAGTGTGGGGGTGCTAGGGGTTTAGATCATTTCCCTAGCATAATCAATGCTTGCCCTTTAGGTAGACAGTTACTTTACAACCTTTAAGTCTCGTTTGTTTGGAGAGTTAGAGGAGGAGATTGAGATTGATAGTGAGGTGATACCTATTAATATTGTGTTTGTTTTAAAAGATGATGAGGGAATTAATAGTGAGTTCAGGATTAGGATGAGCTTTTACAAGGGGATTCGGATGGGCCTCCAGGACTTGGCATTAAAAAAATAGTCGGGCAGATTAGAAATTTTTTATTTTATTTTTTACATGTCGGACATTTTTTTTGAACATTAATATTTAATTTTTTGTATTTTTTGTTAAGTAAAAATCATTATTTTATTTGTTTTATTTTTTTCTGAAATTTTTTTATTTTATTTTTATTTTTTTAAAATTTTTTACATGTTGAGTATTTTTTTAAAAATATTAATATTTAATGTTTTTATATTTGTTTTATTATTTTATATAAAAATAATTTAACAAACCCTACACTAATAATTATCATCAAAATAAATATAATTTTACTTAGAGTCCGTTTGGGAAGAGCTATTCCAGGTTTTTTTTGGCTATTTTAGCCACAAAAGACAAAATAGACTATTTTAGTTACAAAAAACAAAACATTACATCCAATCCATAATCATTACACTATTTTCTCACAAAAAAAGTCAAAAAAATCAAAAAGACCTTTTCAAACTAAGCTTTTTAGCCCAGGCTAAAATAGTCAAAAAAATCAAAAAGCTAACCTGCTTCCCAAACGAAGGCTTAATTCTTTCACTATCAATCCTCTGACTAACAATTCTCCTACTATCAATTCCCTCCATTTTCACTCCGAAATCAAACGAGGCCTTACAACAAAACGCACCATTATGATGTCGTTTAGGAGCACAGCAAATCCTGCTGTAGCGCACAGTAGGTACCCCTCTTCCGTATATAAGCCATATCAATAATGATAGAGACCATTAAAAAATTACATCACTAATAGTTCTAATGATTTAAAAAATAAAAAAAAAATAAAAACATAAGGGACAACAAAAAGGAGAGTCACATCATTAATCCTCTACTGGTGCTACCTTTTTTTAATGCTCCCAATCATTAATCCAAACCACACCTCTCTCTCTCTCTCTCGTCTCTGTTCTGCAGCTCCACTGTCTCGCCTTCGCTTGTGCCGTCGCCGTCTCGCACCAAACCCCGATCTCTCTTTTCTCCTTCTACCGACACACCACCACCAATAGACCATCGTACGTCCTTCCGCCGCTGGCGGCGACAGATGCAGCAACGGTTGTGTGGTTCCGGTACCGGTGGAGGTTGTTGACTAGTCGTCGGCTCCTCCGGCTTACTTCGGATGACTGGCCTTAAGATCTACAACATTTTCTCTCCTCAGATCTACAACCTCTTCACTCTAGTCCGAGTTCTCCTCATTCTCATCAACAGTCGATCAATCCAAGGTGACTTCATTTCTGATTTGTTGTATGCAGATTAATTGTCTAGATATTGCTCATTTTTTGTTGTTTTGTTTTTTAGATCTGTGTAAACCAAAGCCAGATCTGTGTAAATCAACAGATCTGCGTAGATAGTGAAATTTAGAGAAACTATGAGTTTTAAAGAGAGAACATACCATTTCCTAGGTTTTTTATTTTTTATTTTTTCAATCAGAAGATTAGATTCTTTTTGTTTTTCCTTAGATCTGTTTGTTGTTGTTTATTTTTTTTCTTCGCTCATTTATTTATTTATTTTTTCAGATCTGGTTGTTGTTGATGAAGAAACAGATTGCAACAAATTTAAAAAAAATGACACATAGGATAGATTTGTTTTGAACGGATAAAATCTATTTCAAGAAAAAAAATCAAACAGATAATAACTAAGCCAACAAAAAAAAAACCATCTTGAAGAATTTGAACAGATGGGAAAAATAAATTGTTATTTTAACAGATAAGAAAAATTGAACAGATAGTAGAAAAAATAAAAATTTGAACAGAAAAAATGATCAGATAGAAAAATTTTCAACACATAGTTAAAAAATTGAATAGATAATAAAATTTGGACATATAAAGAGAAAAAAGTAAACAAATAAATATTAATTTGAACAGATAGTCAAAAAATTTAAACAGATAGATATAAATTTGAACAGATATAGTAATGAAAGTCAACCAATAAAAAATAGTCAACAAATAAATTAAAAGGTAAAATTGAAAACAAATTGAACAGAAAAAATGATCAGATAAGAAAATATTTGAACAGATAGTTAAAAAATTGAATAGATAATAAAATTTGGACAGATAAGGAGAAAAAAAATAAAACAAATAGATATAAATTTGAACTGATAGTCAAAAAAATTTGAACAGATAGATATAAATTTGAGCAGATAGTCAATGAAAAGTCAACAAATAAAAAATAGACAATAGATAAATCAAAAGGTAAAATTGAAAACAAAATATCCTCCAAAACTTATAAAATGACATCTCACTAAACTATTTCACAAAAAGTGGACGTCTCACAACAAAACATATTCGCTAGATTTAATACCTTATACCCTCCTTACCTTGAGCTTTTCGACAATTCTCTCTTTATTTTTTGAGTTAATAGATTTACTATTACAACTTACTATTTTTTTTAAATAATCATAATTATTTAATTATATAAAATTTTGGAAGTGTGTGAATATTTTAAATACTAATATTGATTGGTTATTCCAATTTTTTTTTAAAATTAAGGGGTTGTTTGGGATGACCTAAATAAGTGCACTTTTTATCTTTTTATGAAAAGATGTGCAGAAAAATAGAGAGATGATGTGATGAAAAAAAGATAAAAAGATAAAAAGTGTGTACTTATTTTGGGTTGCCAAACTGGACCTAAGTTTTTTTGTTTTGAATTTTTTTTTCAATTGATACAAGAAAATTATAAATTTCTTAATGAATTCAAACATATGGACAAAAAGTGTATTATGGGATGTGATATGATGTGTCTAAGGAGTTGTTTGGAATGTTCTAAATAAGTGTACTTTTTGACTTTTTATAAAAAAATGTGTAAAAAAGTAGAGAGGAGATATTGATTGATGTGACCTAAAAAAGATAAAAAGATAAAAAGTGTGGACTTATTTAGTCTACCCAAACTTGGCCTAAGTTTAAAAATGCAAAGGGGTCCAGACCTATGGTTTTAGTTATGACTTTTAGTAATTATTTTAATTATGATAATAAATATTTTAAATTATATCTCAAGTATTATTTGATTATGATTTATTATAATCAATTTAGTTATAATTGAAATTAGTTTAATTACAACACAAAATGTTATTAACACTATTATAAAATATTATAATTTGCATATGATTTAGCCCTTTTTGACACAGAGTGTATATGTATTATACAATCCCCCCAATTTTAATGACACAATTTAGGTGGTGTTCGAGAATTTGAATGCAAAGTTTAACAAATTATAAAACGGTTTGATATAAATTTAAGTATTGAATTAAGGGGGATTTGGAAAGATCTAAATAAGTATATTTTTTTACTTTTTACGAAAAAAACGTGAAATATGGATTGGATTTGAGTGATGTGGTATAGAAGTAATGTGACCTAAATAAAATAATTGTGACCCAAATAAAATAACGTGCTAAAATAGCATGCCAAACACCCGCTAAGAGTTTAGATTTTTTTAAGTTGGTTATCTCAATTTGAGAGAACATTTGGACTTGGTGTGCTCATTTTGGAGCCAACCTCGGTAATTCGAACCGTTCACTTTTTATGATTTGTTGAGTAGAATATTCATGAAAAAAAATCAAAATATCGGTAGCTATATATATAAATCACATTTATATTACAAAAAATAAATAGATTCTTGAAATTATATTTGTAGTCCAGTTTTGTAAAACAAATGTTATTCAAACATATAGTTACCGATATTCGATCATCTTGATTTTTACATAAAGATTATACTCAATGAAAATTAAAAAGTGAACAATTCGAATCACTAAGGTTCGCCCCCAAAATGGGCCCATCAAAACCAAACGCTCTCTCAAGTTGAATAGCTATCCAACTTGAGAGAATTCAAAATCTTGTGAAAAATCTTAACAACCCCGAGATAATGATTTGTAATTAGGATTCAATTTTAAGAATCATAGATCTAATCCAATTAAACAAGAATTGAATTATATCTACAAACAAAACGACAACAAATTGACACGGCATACCGTAAAAAAAAATCACAATTGGAGCACTTCTAATTGTGATAAAAAACCACAGGCGAAAGTCTCAAAACAATCCACTAAGAAGACATATAAATTACATACGAGAACCCTTAATTATCTAACGAATTCATGCCCAAATTGAACCAAATCTAGTGTGCCTCTTCCACCACCGTCATTACTTCAGAATTGCTTTGCTTAACGTTGAATCTATGACGCCGATATCGAATCCACGACGATGAGCCACTTTGAAATCCACCAAAACTTTAGGTTCAAGTTTTCTGGAATCCACCGATAAACATCTTTCTTTGAGTTTGAATTAAACGAAAGAAACCCCTTGATGATTGTCAATATGAAGCTTGTCAATCCATTGATCACCCTTAATTCATCAAGCAAATAATATATAAACACCCTCCAATATAGAACACTTTGGCTTATCTTCTCGTCAAGAATTTTGGACAAAACCCTAAAACGAGTAATTGTGGCACTTTATAACAAACAGGGATGCGAATACCCGCTCGAGCGCAGGAATCACCGCTCGAGTGGTGAGACTAGTAAGGCAGTGCTTCCATGTGTCACTTTGCTCGAGTGCAAGGCTTACTGCTCGAGTGGTAAAACTCATCTCCCAATATCTCTGAAATCAGACTGAGGTACTAGATGATCCAATTTAGCGCTCGAGCGCACACTTGACCGCTCGAGTAGTCCAAGAAGTTTGACAGACATAATAACTCCTCTACTCAAGCACACCTTTCCTTCAACACAAACTCCTCATAGGATGCTATGTGCGAGTGGATATCGCACGAAGTGAGAGTGGATAGCACATAGGTTGCAGCTTCGACATTTGCTTGGGGTCAGCGAGTGAGGGTGAAGAGATATGATATTGAGGCATTGTGTGATATGGATAGGAGTAGATTATGATGGGAGGATTTTGAAGAGGAATGAGAGAGAAATGGCTATGGGCTGTGGGTGGCTGTTTTAATCATTGAAACTTGTTTTTTTTTTTTTTGGTTTTGAGAAAAATTCTGGGTGACTAAAATGATTAAGGGGGTTGAGTAAACAATTAAAGCTCTAAGACACTCCTTTCCGTAGCCAATTTTGAGAAAGAAGTTTGTAGCCATTAAAAATAAATAAATAAATATTTGCTAATAATGATTCCATGAATGAACCCTTTGTGTTTGATTGGACGGACTGGATAAGGGAGGATTAGAATCCATCGAACTTGAGTCTTGGGACTGTGAATCCCCCGGACTATTTGGTTGGATTGAATATGTATTCTGTGTTTGTTTTTTCATGGAATTAGATGTCTGGAAAAGACTATTTTTAGTGAATCCAACGTTTGGTTGGACGGACTGGATGGGATAAATGAACAAAAGACTATTTTATCATTTTTCAATTATTTACTAAGTAATAGCAATATTGAACATATCTTTAATATTTTAATTATTTTTAGCTAGATTAAATAAAAATTTATTTTATTTTATTTTTTACACAATTAAATAAATAAATTTATTTTATTTATATAAATAAAATATCAATAAAAAATTATTTTAAAAAATTAAATAAATAAAACATCAATAAAAAGTTAAATAAAATTATTTTATTTTTAAATTGAGACATTTAAATTTTATTGAATTTTACTAAATATAATACATAATTAAATAGTAGAGGGTCAAAATGGTCATTTTATCACCTAATCCCAACAGTAAATTGTCCCCCCAAAACTGTCCCACACCCCCCAGGATAGTATAATCCCCCATATGGGGATAAGGAGTCCGGCCGGACTCCATGTCCGGCGGACTAAAAAAAAAACAAACGATGGACTACTCACTCCTTCGGATAAGCAATCCGAATAGTGAATAGTCCCCGCCTAATCCCCCAATCAAACACATTATGTATAATACTTTTCTGTATGATACTATCAGTGGAGGTAGTATGTGACAATTTAGGTAATGTCTTTCATTTTTTCTACCTTTTGTGGACCTGTCATTAAGGGGATTTCTGACCTTTGGTTCTTAAACTTAATCCTTATTGGACCCTTTTGTTTTTTTAGAGGAAGATATGACCAAATGATATATACATATATTTGTATTAAGGCTAGGTTTGGCATCCTTTAAAAAAGTCAAAAAGTTAAAAAGTCACTATCCTATTTAAGTCACATCATCTTATTTAAGTCACATCATTTCTCTACCACATCATTTCAAACCCAACCCATATTTCATAAAAAGTCAAAAAGTGCATTTATTTAGAATATCCCAAACAACGTATCATTTTCTTTTAAATGTTTTTATATAGTTATTCTTGGATGATTGTTGATGCCAACCCCAATTAGGTGCACATGCCTTTTTCTTGGGGATTGTTATTAAATGCCAGGATGCTGCGGGATTTAATAGAGACCAAAACAGTGGGTGTGGTTTTAGCCTACAGGTTGTGAGGTTAGTCCATCCTTTACAGGTTTTCTTTTATGTAGTTCCTTGAGCTATGTCAGTATATCTCTATGGACTCTATTCTCCAGGGAATTGGGGGAAAATTCAGAATGGTTGTGTTTTCTTTTTTGTTTTTATCTTTCACAAAGCGCAAAAATTTTGTTTAGTGAATTGTTTCCAAAAAAATGTTTTGGCTAGGAAATTTTCAAAAGTTGTCTTCTAACTTTTGATTTTTTTTTTCTTCACAAAAATGAAAATAATGACATTGACACTTGTTTTCAAACTTATTATTGTTTTTGTTTTTGAAAACGTGAAAAATAAAAAATAAAAATGAAGAAAATGGAAACTTATTATTTGCTCTTTAGGCACCTTAGTGTGGGGTCAGTTGTGGCGATGAAAGCACTGGATAACTTTTTAAATTATTTTGTTTAGGAACTTTGGATGGAAAGGAACTAAGAAGAATGGACGCGGACACAGATACAGACACGTGACAAGACATGAACACGGGTTTGCGGACATGAAGATTTTAAAAAAATACTGGACACGACACGTTGGGGATACGTGCAAAATATACTTCCTCCGTCTCAAAATATTAGTCCCTTATTCTATTTTTCATTGTCTCAAAATATTAATCACTTTTCAAAAATTAAGAACTAAAATAATATGAATTTCCTATTTTGTCATTCTTTTAAATTTATTAACACAAAAAGTACAATTATGACAATTGATATTTCCCAAAAAATGTACTATCCAAGGGTAATCTTGGAAAATCAATTTTTTTATAGTGCAATAGTTGTACTATAAAAAAAAGTTAGATTGTTCAAAAGGGACTATTATTTTGAGATAGAGGGAGAATTTTTTTATAGTGCAATAATTGTACTATAAAAAAAAGTTAGATTGTTCAAAAGGGACTATTATTTTGAGATAGAGGGAGTATAATTTTATATATTTATTATATTTCATATTTTTAAATATTTAATATTTATTTTATTTCAAATATTTAATTTTATCAAATTTATCAATCTTAAGTATGTTATTTTAGTAAAAAAATTAAAAAAATGGTCCTCAGTGTGTCCTCAACGTGTCCTCGGCGTGTCCCCAACGTCTCCTTAGCTTATCCCAGCGTGCCCATGCTTCATAGGAAAGGTAGGAGTCAAACTTGTAATCTCTTAGTGAGGTACATTAGTTCTGGGTCTAATCCCAATTGGTCATAACTTCTTGGATTATACATCATGCCCTCTTCTTTCTCTTAATTGAACTTTTTTACTAGTTTTGAGCTTTGAGGAATGTTGAGCGAAAATGAAATAAATAACTGTGCTGGCTGGGGTGTTTCTTAATTTGCTGTGTTCCTTGGAAATTACGTTTTTGGTGGCTATCGATGCCAATGAGCTATTTGTTCTTCATAGTGTATATATGTGTGTGTGTGTGTAAGGGAAAATTACCATTAAGGATCACTTTCCCTTACGATAAAGACCTATCAATTTTCAATTTGGATAGCTAAGTCCTACTTTTTTATTAGTTCTCCCAAATTAGTTCAAAACTTCATCACATGATTTAAAAATGGGTCACAACACAACTATTACGTAACACCGTTACATGAGCATATGGGTGGTTACCGCCACCCAAACCATTGTGAATTGTTCCATCACACAAATCTAGAATGCGACAACCCAATTAAAAATTAGCATAAAAATGGTAATTTTTAGTACATTGGCTTGTAATGTTTAAGGTCAAAATATGGAACAAACGTGTCCGAAAATGTACATGATCACCTAGGTGTGACCATTGTGACCTGTTACATTACACAAATCTAGAACTTGACCCCTCAATTGAGAATTATCCTAAAAATGCAAAATCTTAATACTTAGGCTTGTAAAGTTTGACGTCCAAAAATGGCATGAACAACGTGTTTAGAAATGCAGATGATTGCCTAGGGTGTGACCATTGTGACTTGTTACATCACACAAATCTAGAACTCAACCAATTGGGAATTAACCTAAAAATGCAAATTCTTACTACATAAGTTCATAATGTTTGAGGTCTAAAAATGGAACGAATGTGTTTGGAAATGCACAAGATCACCTAGGGTGTGACCATTAAGATTTGTTACATCACACAAATCTATAATGCGACCCCCCAATTGAGAATTAGCCTAAAAAAGCAAATTTTTAATACATAGGCTGGGAAAGTTACCAATATGGATCACTTTTCCCTCCAAATTACCATAAAGTCCTATCAACTTTTAATTTGGACAACTAACAAGTCTTGTTTTTTTTTTTTTTTTTTTTTTTTTTTTTTATAATTTCTCCCACATGAGTTCAAGAGTCTATAATAGCAGTATTTCATTGGAAAATTAACGATGATGGCCAATAGAGTTGTGGCTGATACGATTTCCAAATGTCAATGAGTAATATATTAGAAATATCAGAGGTGTTTGTGTATTTTTATCATATGTCCAAGGTATGTGTGATTTTACCTAAAGAAAAAAAGGTTATTTAAACTTCCAATACAGTGTAAAATCAATCCTTCACTTCATCACCTTTCTCAAAAATCCATTGGTTCACCTTACTTGTCAAACCTGTTACTCTGTACAATGTCACTTCTTCATATTGGTTGTACCCTTCAACTTATTTAATTTGTGACCAACAATCAGGGTTCTGGATCAATCCAAGGAAGTTCAGATCTGGTCCATGCTTGACAATTTGCTTGGAACTTCCCTTAGGTCTGGGGCATATCAATGTTCTGGAGAAAAACTTACTAGAAAAGCTATAGTATTAGAATTTGTGGAACATATAGGCAATTTGGGTCTTTCAACCTTAACTTGAAATATATGAACGAACATGTAGGTTGATACATTGCCACGTTCACGTCAATTCACCATTGAGGACTAGTGATGCATGTGTTATAACTCTAGAAACTCTCCAAACTTCATGTTGTACTAAACGCCAGGACTCTGTTGTGTTAAGACTCTTGGCGTCTTCAATTGCATCATCAATCCCAGGGAAGGATTTAGATCCATAATCATTGTGGTTTGATGGCGCATAAATCTGAGAAAGGAAGAGTAGTAATTAGATTTGCTGCACTTGCACAACTAGAGTAATATAATTGTGTAATCCGCAATGTGTCACTCATTCAGACAATGGTTTTTAGATAACAAGTAGGACGAAAGAACAATCATATGAATATCAATGAGAACATACCAAATGCTTGTGCCATGGCCTTCCAGAGATTCCTTCTCTATCTGTGAATGCTCGCTCTGCCATCATTAATCTGTCATTCAACTCTCTCACTTTCCAAGTGTCCTTTTTCCACATCATTGCCCAACCGTTGTTTTCTTTCATTGCCTGAGAAATTTCATGCCTAGTATTTCATCTTGAAAGAATATAATTTTGTGGAGGTCTCAGTCAAGTGAATCGCAATGGGTACCTTTCTCTGGTTATTTATTTTGGTGGCTGCCTTTCTGAGCTCCTCAATAGACTTGAACAAGGGAATAACGTTAATGCCCTTATTCGATACCTCACCTTTTAACTCTTCTGCACTTCCCTGATTACAATTTGATACCAAATATGAATGTATAATGCTAGGATGTAAGCATAGTGATTGTGTCTGAGTTTCGCGGGCATACCTGGAGCTCATGTGCATAGGAGAGATAATCAAAAGGCAAAAATTCCTCATCTGCAAGTCGGAGAGCTACTAAACCCCAAATGCTTGCCACTGTAAGATATATTATATTTTGGTCCTTTGGTTAATCTCTAATTCTATCAGAAGAACATGCATAATGAAAAATAAGAGTAGTTGATATTAGTAAGTAAACCTTAGTTTTTTTTGTTTTTGACCAACATTAGAAATGCCTTGACCTTCATTTTCTTTGCTTACGATGGGTTCTTTAAACACCACAAACAATGATCAGATAATGTATGAGATGCTATAGTTTGACATATGGGGATTTTAAGGTTTCTAGAAGCTTTCATACAAAAACGATTGAACAAACCTGCTACATGCCTATGAAACAAAGGGTCACCAAATTTCTTCATCCAGATAAAGTCATCATACATTGAGTGGTAGACTGGGTAACCTGCAATGGATAAGATAATTTATGTCAAGCAACCATTGGAGTATGCTAGAAAAAATGCAAATCTTTCCCATGAGTACAACTTTCCAATTAAAGTGTTTGGGGATGCTCATGCTATGAAGGGATTTGTTCTTTAAACTTACTATTTTTTGATAAATAATAAGAATTCTATAGAATGCCAAAAAGATAAAATCCTAAGAAGCTTGGATATGAACATAGGACATGGATACAACATGAAATGGGCACGTTGAGAAGGCAATTCAAAAAAAATCATAATATGACACGAACAGCAATAACCAAACCAGACCAAACTAAGCCTTGTGTCCAAGTTATTTTCTTTAAACTTACCATGTGTTCCATATGTGTCAAAGCAATGGATATACGTGCCCTCAAGTGTTTGGTACATTTTCAGTTCCAAAAATATAGGACACATTTGGACATGTATCCGACTGATGTCTGACATGGACATGGCACTCTGTTGGGGAATGTCATCGTTTGACAAAGACACAACACCTTCTTAGAAGTGCCTACAGTTCTTAGCAAAAAAACTTTACACATCATGTACATGCCAACAGAAACTAGCACTCACCAAAACTAAGCTCGCTTATGAAATCAATGAGAAGGAAGACTCACAACTTTACCTTCAACAAAAAATGAAAACATTGAAGCAAAGATGATTTTAGCATGTGAATTGGCAATGAACATCCTCAGTCTATTGAGGAATCAAGTATACAATATGAGGCCGCTGAAGCTAATGAGACTTGTGTAAGTGGTGGTTCCTCACAACAATGACGAGCAGTTTTGACTTTTACATGCATGTAAGTTAGGAATTAGGATGGTTTTTATTAGTCTTGGCCAATATGAAGGGCTAATTTGTTTAGTGTTGTGCTTAGCTTTCTGAAGTTATAGAATGATTCTCATCGGTCTTGGCCAATATTTATATAGATGGGTTTAGGTTACAGAATTTCAGATTTTTTATTGTAGAGCTAATTATTTTGTCAAAGGAACTTTAGAGTTTGTCATTAGAAATAAGATGTGGGTACATGTCTCTTGATTGTCAGCCTCCATTGAAGTGGAATTATTATATCTTATCTGTCAAATGTGAGCAGGAGTGACTTTGAGGGCTGCCACCATTTATGTGTTATACATTTGAATGTTGCTTTTAGAAATCTCTACATTCTCAGAGAGCAGAGGTGCTTTTATACTTGTGCATGTTTCTCACACTGTTCAAAAGACTTGAGGTCCGACATGGCTTAGCAAGGCACAAAACACCTAAACATCGAATGGGCCAAGGTTATGACAACTAATATCACTGTAGCCTAGGAAAGGAATTGGTTTGTGATTGTAGCATGTCTAAGAAGGAAGTGATTTTGCATGGCAGGGCATGAGTGTTCATGTTAGGGAGGATATACCTATATGTTAGGAAAGTATCAAGAATTGACACTAGGAAATAACGATGACTGCACAAGGTTGGGTTGTTGAGACAAATACTGAGGTGTTGATCACAGCACATGAAGAATGACCCTGACTTCTTTTCTTCTAGGGCCTCAATTATTTGCCTAAGAGGATGAATATGTTAGGCCTGTGGCATGAGCTTGGTTATTGGCATTGGTAAATAAATCTTGATTTGATAGGTATGAGTGGTAGCTGAAATATTAGTATGTTTGCTTCTTGTTTGATGGAGAACACTAGATGAGTGACAGCCTTGAGAGTATAAAGATCAAGAAGTTTGTTTGATTGGCATGCGAGTAACATTTATAGGCATGATGCATTGAACAGAAAAATAAAAAAATAAAAAAATACATAAGGTGTATCTTCAATAGAAACTTGATACAAGGTGCATCTTCAACTAAAACTTGAAGGAATGAAGTTATGCCAATGGGCAGATAAATAGAATGGACGGAGGAGGCATTGCTTGAGGCCTTGCAATTACATTAATGACTTGTACATGAAAGGTAGAAACTACGGGCAAAGAGATAATGGGAAAGGACAAAGCAAAAAAGTCTATTACTGATGTATTACACAAAGATTGTCTTAACTTTCTTTGGGACGAGTACGAGGGGCTAGACCTTTAGTGGGGACAATAGAGTGGTCCAAAAGCACCATGGCTAAGGTCCTGAACTGTTATGACAAGTGAGCATGAATAAGGTGCAACTTCAGGCAAATAACATGGGATGATTATTAAGCGTTGGCAACTACATATGCATGGGAAAAACAAAACTCTATAGTTTTTTTTTTTTTTTTTTTTTGGGATAAGGAAAAGGAATCTGTTTGGTAACGTTTACGTTTTCAGTTTATATTTACAAAAATTTTATAAACTGGTTTTTGTTTATTTTTAGAAAAACATAAATTACAAACGCATTTGATAATTGACAAAATGTTTAAAAAAATTTAAAAATATAAAAAAGAGTGAAATGGCAAGTGGCGACGGAAGACGGTGGTGGAAAGTGGTGACAGTGGGTGGTGGCGGGTGGGTGACGGTGGCGGGTGGTAGCGAGCGGGTGGTGGTGGTGGCGGGTGAGTGGCGGATGGCGGGTGGCGGCGGTGGGTGGTGGCGGGTGGGTGGTGGTGGCTGGTAGGTGGCGGGTGGTGATGGTGGGTGGGTGACGGTGGCGGGGGGTGGGTGGGTGGCGGGTGATAGCGAGTGGGTGGTGGGGGTGGCAGGTGGTGGTGGATGGTGGCGGGTAGGTGGCGAGTGTTGGTGGTGGTGGTGGGTGGATGGGTGAAGGTGGTGGGTGGTAGCGAGTGGGTGGCGGTGGCGGGTGGCAGATGGTGGTGGGAGGTGGGTGGTGAGTGGTGGTAGCGGGTAGGTGGTGGGTGGATGGCAGGTGGGTGGTGGTTGTGGTGGCGGCGGCGGCGGCGAGGGGTGGGTGGTGGTGGCGAGTGGGTGGTGGGTGGTGGGTGGCAGGTGGGTGGTGAGTGGTGGTGGGTGGTGGTGGCGAAAGACGGTGGTGGAAAATGGTGACGGGTGGTAGCTAGTGTTGGGTGGTAAAAAAAAAAAAACTGAAAACTCAAAATGAAAACACTTTTTTTGAGTTTATATTTTTTGGCCAAATTTATAAACTAAGACCACTGATTTATAAATCAAAAATTTACCAAACAAATTTTTATTTGAGTTTTTAAAATTTTTGTAAATATAAACAGAAAACTGAAAACGTAAGTGTTACCAAACGGCACCAAAATTTTATTAAAAGAAGAGCATTGAGATGATGTTAACAAAAATACACCACCACTAATCGATACCTACACCTAGACCTAGATTTCTGGGGGTCTTGTATAGTCTCGAGGAATGTGGATCTAGATGTGTTTTCTTTTTTATATTTCTTGGATTATCATTCTGTATAAATTAGGAGGTGGTTGGGGTGGCTTTTTTTGTATTCATTGGCATCGTCTTGATTCTCTTTCTTGAATAATATCTTTACTTATAAAAAAAGGGGGGTTAATTACCCTTAGTACCTTTGCACGTTTGCTAAAATCGTTTACTAAAATCTCACTTTAGTCCCTTCACTTTGAATTGTAGAAGTTAACCCTTCACACTTTAAGTCAAGTTGCAATCTCATCATTCCATCCGTCTACCATTAACGGAACTTGTCATTTGATGCATCTGCAACAATTTTTGTTTTCTCATTAGCACCCTTACGCTTTTACTAAAATCTCACTTTGGTCTTCTCACTTTCACCAAAATCTCACTTTAATCCCTCCACTTTCAATTTTCATTGACTTTATTAACGGTACATGGACGTAAGGATGAGATTGGAACTTGATTTAAAGTGTAAGGGGGTTGGCTGTTATAATTATAAATGGAGGGACCAAAGTGAGATTTTACTGAAAGTGGAGGGGTACTAAGTATAATTTAGTAGCCTTAATGTGGATGAAGCAGATAAAAGGAGTCTTTCAGGAGTATCGACTATTTAGAAAGGATTTTTTGATTTTTTGGACACAAGGCTTGTTTGTAGCTTTAATGTGGATGAAGCAGATAAGGAGAAATAAATTTTCTAGACCTAACTAATTTGGCTTGTTGATGTAGGACTACACTATGAGAACTGTAATGCTGAATTTCTATGTGTTTTTATTGTGGTTTCAATCTGAAAAGTAATGGGAAATTTAGAGCTTCTACTAGTGTATGGAAGAATTAGGGTTAAGGCTTAATGTAATAAGAAGAAAGATTGATTTTTTGGGGCTGTGAACACCCATGAACAGTGCAGAAATTCAAGAAAGAAAGAAGAAAGAAGGAGATAGTTTTAAGAATCACTTTTAGAGGCCTTAGGCATCATACCCAGGGTTAGGGTTGTATCACACAAACCCAAAAGAGGCTTCAAAACACTGAAAATTCTCTGAAATATCAACTCTATTGAATTAGAAACATTACATGATTTTAAATAGAAAGACTTCTTGAACCAACTAGGATTCCAAAATAGGAAACTACTAAAATTTTGATTTCCAAAACCAATTCAAGACCAAATAAGACACATGAATAAAAAAACAAACTAAACTTGACCCATGAGATGACCTGCATAACCCATGTCCAGAAAATTATGAAATTTCCAAACTACCCTTGAACTAAAAATCCTAGATAACTTAAAATAATCATAAAATAGGACTCTAATAACACTAGTAGCTTGAAACCACGGTGATTTCCAAATTTTGCCACTTGTTTAACTTTGCTTTTTCTTGCTCTTCTTGTGGATTGCATCATTTGTAGATTACTTTATTTATTTGGTTAGCACTTGATTACCTTGATTAAAATCAAGGATGTGGCTCTGCATCTATTTACTAGAGAAGGTAGATCCATATAAGTTATAACCACCCCAAGTAGTTGGGGAGGCTTGTTGAGGAAAGGCTTAGCTTACTCTGGGAACAACATTTAGGGAACCAATCAAAAGTAAAATAATATGCAAAACATTCACATTGTTGACCATATTATTGTGGTGGAATGATGTTCAACCTCACAGGTGGAAGAAATAGACATACAAAATTGTACCAGCCAACCTGGAGGCATCTCCACTTTAAGAATTCGAAGTTACATATCCAGTCCCAAGATGACAATAGTAAGCAATCAGGTCATTGTTTCAAGTTTCAATCTACAAGATATCTTGTGGTGGAGTGGCAGTGCCGATGATGGGGTGGTGGTGGTGGAAGTGGTGGTAGTGGTGAAGGTTGTGTCTGGTACCCATTTAAATGGGTACCCATGTCCAATCCATTTAAATCCAATTTTAATTGGGTTGGCTAGAAGCAACCCATTTATGGATGTGGACAGGTTCAAAGGGGCTTTAAATGGGTTTAATTGGATGGGTTCATAGGCTTCGGGTTGAGTTTGCCACCTCTTGTTAAATATCCATATTCTATTCCTCTATTCCTATTACTTTGTACTTCATTATAAAATAACTTCTTCTCTTTCTATAGTTGATGATGAATGTACTTTGTTAGTCATATTTGTTCTAGTAGAATGTCTGTAGTATGTACAATTATTGCTTATTTTTCATTCAAGAATGTATGATGTACATTAGGAACCATAAAGGAAATTTGGCATGGTTGCTTAAATGTTCTAACAATTATGGCTTCAATAAATTTGGTATGCTAATTGGGATTAGTCTGGAAGCAAAATAGGTATTGGGCACTTGTTTCATTTTCTATGGAGATGGGAAGAGAATAATGTGCATTCCCTGGTAGTAATAGCTATAATTTTTTTTTTCATTAATAAATCTTGAATTTTTATCTCATGTATGATTTGTGATAGATATAGATATTTACACTAGATTATATTATTTTTTGATAAATATTGCATAGATTATATGAAAGATAGTATTATGATGATTACAAATGCACAGAGTGATTGCATGGTATTGCTTATAATCATTCAAGGGAGATTCAAAATCTAGCCAGAATGCTTTTCTAGTTACTCCAATTCTATAGGATTTTGATGCTTTTGAAGTATTTGCATATTGTGGTCATTGTTCCTTTTGTTTATATATATCACAGATAATTGTATAAAAAAAAATGCTTCTTAGGTTAGCTTAGCCTTATTCTGTTTTCCTGCTTTTCATATTCGTTGTTTTGGTCATTATGCCTCCAAATGAAAGGTAATGTCAGAACAAATATGTTTCAGTTACCTTTGCCAAAAGACATATCAGCTGAGGGAACACCAATATGTTGTACAAAGGCTGCATAATCTGATCCCCCACCTCCTAACCTTCCAATCTTCATACATGGAGTTCAGGTAAATTAGCTGAACTAAATTTTTTTTGACATCATTCTACCAAATTTACTTTTCACTTTTTTGTTGTTGAAGAAACTTTGAAATACTTACCAAGGAATTATTGCTAGAGCCAAACCAGGTGTCGTAGATTGTTTGTGATGAGTTATCTGGGTCTTGAACCTTCCAAGATAAGTACAAATTTGAATAAGTTGAGTTTTAAAAGGCTTTATTGAGGTTTGCCTCGAGTTGTAAGGAAAAATGCATCGAGGCTTTGATTTTTGTGCGATACTCCGCACAAACATGCGCATCACAGTCTGAGATGTGTGCCTCATCTACACTTTATAAGCCTTTTGAGCATAAGCATATGAAGAGCTTGAACATAAAAAAGAGGGACCTTGTAACTATACTCCATGAAAAAATCAAGTAAATGACCAAGAAAAAAAAGGAAAAAAAAAAAACCAGTTAAGGCTCAAGTGAGAAGTTCAATAACTAAAGCTACAAATGTCAATTTCACCTTCGATGGAGGGTAGCTTCCTTCTCTACAGTAAAATGTTTGATGCTTTTAGGAGAAAAGCATTTAAACCTTTATATTTAATTTTTAGTAGTGTTTTAATATGTTAAAACATTGTGGGTATGTTTGGTTTGTGTTTGAGAGATGTGTTTTAGAGATAAAAAGTACGAAAACATGTTTGGTTTGGTTTTTTTTAAAAGATGTTTTGGAAAATTATTTTGAGATAGAGTTTTGGAAAAAGTGATTGATTTGATATGTGTGAGAGAGACATTTGTTTGGAAAATTTGTTTGGTTTACAAGTTTTGAGAAATTTTTTTGAGAAAATTTGTTTGGTTTGATTATTTTTGAAAACTTATTTGTAGAGAAAATTTCCCAAAATTTTTTCAGAAAATCAAACCAAACGAGCCCTGTATTTTTTTACTAAATATTAAAAATGCTTGCGCCTCGATGCCTTGAGGCTTAAGCTGCCTCATGAGGGGTAAAATGTCTCGCATTATGCATTCTCCTTTAAAAACTTTAAGATGAGTGGGAAAATTAAATAACTAGGTGAAAGAACAATTAAATCAAGAACCACTGATAAGCGAAGTCATCTGTTGTTTGTATTTTTTTGTTTTGTAGCCACTGTCACTATTGTTTTTGGTAATTCTTTGGGGTTACCTGTTGGGCGGCTTGTTTGAGTAGTTCATCAAGCTGTGGAGTTGCAGAGGCGTAGAAACCTGCATCATCTACTGCAGAATCAACATTCAAATAAGCAACTACTCTTGAAGCTATCATTTCCCTGTTTTCTTCAACCCATTCTGTAGATCCTATCTGGAAATGGGAAACGTTTTGAATTTAGTCAAACTTGTTTTGTGATGTGTGTGGATGCGTGCGCGTGTGTGTGTGTGAGAGAGAGAGAGAGAGAGACCAGGCCATACTCCTCAGCGTCCCAATTGCAAAAGACAATTGTTCGTCGTGGTTTCCAGCCTCTTTTCTGCAGCTTACCTAGCCTTTGTGCAACCTTCATCCCACATGAAAATCAGGTAAAGGTCTAGTTATTTGTTAAAAGATGAGAATTTTTTAAATGAAGAAAAAGAGGAGACAATAAGGGAATGCATTGGATCCATAATTACCTCAAGCATGGATGCAGTGCCACTGTTAGGATCAACAGCTCCAAATGTCCATGCATCCCGATGGTTACCCAGAATCACAAATCTATGTATAGTTGCAACACAGTGATTAAAATCATTATAAAGGTCAGTTCCTTTGATACTTAATTTTGTTCCACATTGATGAGTTCATGATTTCTTGTTGATGCTTCGCTCTTTTTTCTTTTGTAGTATTCTGGGGAATGCATATTGGAGCTAAGTGATGTTCTCCCTAAGAAGAACGGACACAAATAGGTAACACGGACAATGACACAACACAAACACACTAACACGGAAATTTTCAAAATATGTAAGACACGACATGTGGGGACACTTACAAAATATATAATTTTATCTATTTATTATGTCTTATATATTGAATATTCAAGTAAAAGATGACACAAATAGGTAACACGGACACGGACACAGACACAACACAAATCCGTCAATATGGAAATTTTCAAAAAATATAGGACACAGCACGTGGGAACACTTGCAAAATATACAATCTTATATATTTGTTATATGTCATATATATTGAATATTTAAGTAAAAGAAATATTTTTAAATTCTAAAAGAGGAAAATAGATATAAGTTTACATTGTTTTTATTTTATCGTTCGATTCCAAGTTATTTTTCATTCAACGTGTAATAGGTGACTAATGAATGTCATGTCAATGTCGGACAGGACACATTATTTTCTTAGTGTTCTCTAATCACAATGATATGAATAGTAGAATATCTTTATAATTGTTAAGGGCGATTTCCACATACCGGTCAGGTTCTTCTGCTCCTTCAATAATGCCAATAACATTCTCAATTGTGCTTATAACTTGTTTTCCCTGAAAAAACCCATCAAAATATCTATTCACCAATTTGCTTAGGCACATGTTCTGGTCACTCCTATTACTTGGTTCTTGACCGAACCAATAGTTCCTTACAATATCCCACACAAATGTTTGATATGGTATTATGTTGACTATGATAATGGTTAACCTGCCCATGTAGTACTATGGACACTTACCATGTAACTAAGCTCTAAAATTCCAGGTCCTGGTCCAACTCTGTAAACTGGTGCATCAATGCCTCCTTGCCAATCATCACTGGCTACGGGCCCACCTATAGATCTCATGATTGCATCACTATTCGCCCAGGACACTGGCAATGAAGGGATGTGTGGAACATCATCTCTTTGTTCCACCTCATCATCTGATAGCCTCTCGCATGCCCGGGAACTAGGCCAACCGGGTGTGGTAGGATCACCAGTCCCACGAAACACTGATCCCACCTGGACTCCACTTGGCGGCATCCACTTGTCATCAGGAAACCACTTTGCACTACCTCCCCCGCCCCCGTAGTCCTTCCTATCTGTATAGATTAATACCCCTACAGCACCTGCATCATAAGCATTCGCCACAATGTCCCCTCTAAATATCTGTCCATATTTTGCTAGTGCAACAGTGCCGGACATATTCACTCCCATTTCCTTCAGTGTTGCATAGTCTTCCACGCGCCCATAATTCACATAAACTACCGGTCCAGACACGGTACCTGATTTTGCATATCCGTGAAAGGTTGGTAGAACTTCATTAGCTACGTCGGCATATGGATCACCATCATAGGTTTTTTGTTGGAGATCAAGTGAGATGGGAGGGTCTGGTGGTTGGCTCGTTAGCATCAAGGAACGCGAAACAGGGTAAGTGAGGAGCACATCAAAGGATGCTATGTGCGTGCGGATGTTGCAGGAAGTAAGAGTGGATAGCACATAGGCTGCAGCTTCGGCGTTTGCTTGGGAGCCGGCGACATGGGGCCGGCGAGTGAGGGTGAAGAGGTGTTGTGATATTGAGGTATTGTCTGATATGGATAGGAGTAGGTTATGATAGGAGGATTTTGGAGGGGATGAAAGGAAGAGGAAGGAGAGAGAGGTGGCAATGGCTATGAAGGCTGTGGTGGCTTTTTTAATCATTGTAACTTTATTTTTTTGGGTTATGAGAGAAAATCTGGGTGACTAAAATGGTTTTTGAAGAGGTTGAGTAAACAAGAACTCTGAGACACCTTTCTGAGAATACTAGAGAGAGAGAGAAAGAGAGAGTTTGTACTATTGTTCAATGAACAAACCCTTTATGTTGGAAAATTTTAATATAACGGTGAAATCACATTATTATTAACTTATGATATTATTATTTTATGATAAGGTATTTAATTGGATGAGTGAACCTCACTACGTAACTGTGGTAGTTACTGGATGCATTAAATCTAATAGTTACATTTGTATTGTGAAATTTACCCATCTTACTTGATATTTTATTATTAAATAATGATATTACGGGTTAATAATATTATAATATGATGGTTTTATTGAAGGTTTTCTCATGTATGTGACAATTTCACGTCATTTTCATTGATGTTTTTCCCCTACTTTTTGTGGACCTGGCATTGAGTGGATTTGTGACCTTTGGTTCTTAATCCTTGTGGACTTTTTGTTTTTGTGGTGGGAGTGGAAGATAATGTCCAAATTGTATACTTATATTAAATGTTGCATATCTATATCGTTTTCCTTAAAATCTTTTTATATAATTATTCTTGAATTGATTGCAAATTGCTAACCTCAATTAGGTGCACATGACCCATTCTTTTGTATTGTTATTAAAAGCAGGATGCTGGTGGATGAACTAGAGGCCAAAACGGTGAGGGTCCAGCCTACACGTTGGGAGAGGTTAGCCCATCCGTTTCAGGGTTACTTCTATCTATGTAGTTCCTTGAGAGCTATGTTAGGATATTTTAAGGAATCTGTAATGAAAATATTAAAATTATGTGTTATCTGATAAAAATTAATAAAAGTGCAACTTAGTGAATATGCGGATATTGCCATGTATGTAAAAAAAATAAAATAATTAAATAATAAAAATAAAATAATTAAATAATATTACAAAAAGTATCCACTAACAAACCACCATAAAACCAAACGAGATCAATCCGATTGGTTAGAACTCTTGTACCTCAATAGGAGGTCAGTAGTTCGAATCTATCGATTTGCGTGTGGGTGTCAGTAGTTCGAATCTATCCACCTACATGTATGTCTTACTCTCCGTGTATTTAATTGGGTTTTCTCTCCCACTTTGGGAGTTTCTTTGTAAAATTTTATGTTGTATATGATTTTCACTACTATGATTGTAATTTATTGGGTTTCGGTGGAATGTCTTATATCCATCAAATATTAAAATTTTTTTAAAAAAACCACTGTGAATGCTCTTATAAACTCTATTCTTCAGGGAAATTAGGAATAATTGTGTTTTTAATATATATATTTTTCATTTTTTCAGAAAGCAAAGAGAATTTGTTAGGCGATTGTTTTCAAAAGAAGTTTGAGGGAATTTTTTTTTAAAAAAAGTAACTTACTTTTTAGGAAGTATAAAAAAAAAAAAAAAAAATTGAAAATTAATTTTTGTATAAAAATGACGAATGTTTTTTAATTTTTTTTTATATTTTGTTTATAAAAAAGAAAAAATAGAGGACTTAATGTGTACTGCAGGGGCACAATCAGCCCCAGTGTGAGGCCACCAGTATGTGTCTCAGACTTGTATAAATGTGTGGTTTCTGAAATTGTTGGGGGCAATGAAAGCACTGCATAATTTTTTGGATTATTTATTTATTTTTGGTTTTAGGCAAAAAAAAAATGGTTATGGAGATAAACTAATCCACATATTTGTTAGGGAATATTGTCTCTCAGCACCACACAACAATCTGGAGATCCCATTGCACCTATGTGGCGGCTGAAACTAAGGTCCTACCACATGCTCTGAGTTGTTGAAGAGTAAATTTCTCTTCATTTCTACTGAGTGACTATGGAGATTTAAATCCAAGTATTGAGCGATGAAATCTACTAATGAGATACATGAATAATGAGGTTTGGTCAATGAGTTAGTTCTAGTTGAACTTTTCAGTTGAACTTTTCAACTATTTGAGCTCCAAAGAATATTATAGATTTCGTGAGGGAAAATGAAATAATCATGGTGGCTGGATTTTTTGGTGGCTCTTGATGCCAACGGTTTATTGTTCTTGACAAAATATATATATGAATAGCCAGAACTTATGAAGCTTTTAGACTTGAAAGTTGCTGAGATTCCTTATAGGATTTATTACTGACCAGTACTACTTTTGGGACTTAAACGCCTTAAACTCTAATGAATTTTTTAAATGCACCATTAAGGCCTAAGATGCCTATATTACCTTTATTAATCTTTATTAATTTTCTCTTTTTCTCTTATCTTCTCTCATTCTATCAATTTTTAAAATTTTTTTAGGTTATCATCTCTCTCTCTCCTTTTTCTTCTTCTTCTCCTTTTTCTTCTTCTTCTTCTTCTTCCTCATCTTTCTTTCTACACCACTTCTCTAAAGAGTTTCAAATAATCACCACCGTCTCACTGTCACTTTCGTCACACCACCACTATTGCCATGGTCATTCACCTGCCACCGATCACCTCTACCAGCCTGCTGCCACCATCACCATCCACCAACCATCTCCAACATTGCGGATTTACACTCCACCATCTCCGATCCACCATTGTTCACCAATCACTTCCACCGTCGCCGATCTACACTCTACCATCGCCAATCTACGCTCCATTGTCGCTAATCTACACTTTACTATCTCCAATCTACATTTCATCGTCACAGATGCATCGTCATCGCTGCAAATCTAGTAATCTCTATCATCCTCGTTATCTACCATGTTTCCGGTGATCTCAAATGTTCTAAATCTACACCAATCTAGTTGTTTACATGGTGAAATCAACTTCAATTGACTCAAAGCAACAATGATTCTCCATATCTCATCTCTCTCTATCTCCTTCATTACCTCTTTATTTCTTTCAAACCAACTTTGCTGCAAAATCAAGATTTAATACATCAGTGATAAATTTATCACTGAATTTCTTTGTTTCTTGTATTGATTTGTGACGGTGATGACTAGATTTGCCTTCTGTAATTTTTTTTACAAACAGTTAGTTATAAATTATGCTCTTACCTATTATCTGGATATACCAAAAAAGATGTACGGCCTAATGAAGCTACTATGAAATATTTCATAGGTGGGGCAAACTCTTCTATTCTGGTTCATGATTTCTCTTTCATATGGGGAAGAGATCGAGTTTTAAGAAATAGTGAATGGTCTTATCAATACACAAATGTATAACTCAAGAATTTCAATTGCGCTCGTATTCATTACTGTAAGAATTGGGCTTAATGAACCTGTCTTTGATTTTTTGTGTTGATTTGTGAATGTGAAGAATGATGATAACTTCTGGTAAGGACTCCTCATCCCTCTCCTCTATTCTGTTCATCATTCTTCTTCTGATTTTCACTCGTTGCCACTAAATCCAAGGAAATGGTGGTTGTGGTGATGTATTAGAGATTGAAATTGGCCAAAAATATTGTTGGAGGTTGCTAGAGGTCAATAATGTTCATCGACAATCAAAGATAGCGGCCAAAGGGGTCGTCGGAGGTCGGTGGTGGTCGTTGGCAATTAGAAATGGGAATCGACGATGGTTGCTGACAGTCAAAAGTGGTCGGTCGGTGGACGTAGTTGGTCTTCAACAATAGGAGGTGATGTCGGTAGTTGTCAGTGGTAGGGTGTCAACGTAGTAGTGATCGTATGGGTGAGGGAAGGTATTTTAGAGATATTGATAAACGAAAAAATGAATAGGATTTATAGATAAATGAGTCCGATCAATGGGACTGACCCGTAAATATCCATTGATTATATCTCTTTGGTAAGCATTTTTTTGGGACTATGATCTATATGTTCAATGTCAAGATTATGATGGATTCAATTTTAATACAATATAATTATTTTCATTTCTTCTCACTCATATTATTTTAGAATACTAATCTATTTGTCAAATATACATTATTTATTTATTTTCACCAACCATTTTATTTATTTATTTATTTTTCTTTTGCTTCTATGTTATCTTGCACCCTTTTCTTTTTATTTTATTAATCCATCAATAATACTACAATGATTAAATTTGGTTATCAAATTTTAGATTTGCATTAGTTTTAATAAGTTCCTACCTTTCATCTTTTATACTAATACATTGATGACATATCAGACAATATCTAAAATTTGAAACCTAAATTTTTGGATTAATTACACTTTTCACCTTTATGGTTTGACTCCAACTTTATTTTGGTTCCTATTGTTTGAAATTGAATAATTTAGTCCTCATATTTAAGTTTTGTTTCAACCTTGTTAAGTTAGAGGTTAAACTTAACGATTTTTGGACACTTGTCAATCTCTACTTGACATGTATACGTAGGCAAAATTAACAAAAATACAAAAAAATCAAATTTGTTTGGTTCCAAATTCATTTTTTTGGAAATTGAGTTTGTTATTTTTCATATATATATTTTTTTGTTTTTGGTGAATTTTTTTACTGTTTCAAGCAATTTTTTTTTAACTTTTTACATACACTTAATATAAATACAATTTAAAAATATAATATTTGTGGAAAAAATTAAAAAAATCACTAATTACCAAGAATATATAAAAAAAAAATTACAAAAATTCGATACATTTTTGTATTCTTGTGTATTTATTGATTTTTTTTTTTATAAAATATTTTACTTTTTAGATACATTTAGATTAGGTGCATGTAAAAAGTAAAAAAATTGCTTAAAATATTTTTAAAAAATCACTAAAAACAATAAAATAAATACAAAAAAAAAAAAATTAATTTTTAGAAAATTGAAATCAAATAATGTGAGAAACTAGATTTAAAGTGTATGGATCAAAATATTCAAATTAAAATGATAGGGACCAAAATAAAATTACAAGTCAACTAATTACACTTTCAACATAATATTTCAACAAAAACTAATACAAATGAACTAAAAATAAATTAAAACTCACAAACAAAAGTTAAAATATCTCAATTATTTATCACTTTAATAAATTTCTCAAGTATTAAATGATCATTCTACAAACGCAGCACATATATTTTGAAAAGTCTCCAAAAAAAAAAAATAAAAGACCTTCATTATCAAATGAGAGGAAAATGTGTGAAATAAAAAATAAAAAATTAGACTTTTGAATAAATAAGAAAAATGTTATAGGTCTCAAATTTTCTATCAAATGAATAACCAAATATCTCACATGGGTATAGAATCCACACTCACCTCATGTAAAACATTTGGTAAAAAATTTAATGTTTCTAGCATTACTCGATAAATAATCCTAGTCCATAGACACCTACGTGTAATTATCGCCATCATTTTCAATTAGTCTCTCAGCTATTGGGCCATCATTTTAGGTTGGTCCATTGCGAATCTGTAGGTAGGTATGTATGTTGATCTGATTTTTGGCCCATATAAGAGTGTGAATTTGTAAAATTTTGCTGATTGGCCCAAAAAAGAAAATATATATTCTTTTCTATATATAGAATATGTCCCTATGGCTTCCCCTCTTCCAATAATTTTAGTCCGACTCTATTCTGAAGCAGTTCCTACCTTGAAGGTAGGTAGGAATTGCCAAAATTCAAGTCTGCACAAATATATATATATATATATATATAGAGAGAGAGAGAGAGAGAGAGAGAGAGAGAGAGATCAAAGAGGTAAAATACCAAAAATGTAACTCATCTCCAAGTATCTACTTGACCTAACATGAATGGGATAAATAGAATATGGGTTTTGGAGTATGAAGTATGGGTATTTTGAAAAACATGCTGTATCCGTATTTAGTATTTATCGATGTATGGTATCTTATATGGTACTTCTGCATACGTACCGGGTATACGAAACATTTATCCAAATTTTTTTTCTTAATTTTTGACGTATCCAGACGTACTTACTATATACCCAAACCGTAACATATCTCAGTTGAAACAATATTTTCTTCTATTACAGAAATAAAACTCCTTTCACTATATTTCTTTTTTATTTTTAGTTTTATACTTAGCATGTTTTTAAAATTAAACTATGGTTTGTAAGTTATTTAATATATTGATATTTAATTTTGATTTATACATTTACTTTTAGAATTAAATGTTAATTGTAGGTTGAATCTTAACAAATTATACTATTCAATTAATTTTATATGAGTTATGTTAGGGATCCCAATATATAAAATCTACACAAATCACATGTAAATAGGTCCCACAACCATGTGAGAGGTTTGGTATTCTATTTGGTAATTTATTTGAGATTCATAGCATTTTCCTTTTTATATTATTCTAAATTAAAAATAAATATTTTTTTACAACCGTACCAACGTATCTTACCTTTTTTAGATTTTACCTTATCGACATATCCGTATTCATGCTTCATAGGTTTTGGAGAACAATATAAGAGTATCTCCAATGGAGCTCTCAAAATACTTGCCAAAACTATAATATAGCAATAGTGATAAAAAGTGGGTCTCAAATGGCTTGCTATTTTACTTGCTAAAGATGGCATATGCCATATCTGTTCTCAAATTTGGCAAGTAAAATAGCAATTGCCAAACATGCCACATCAACAAATATGAACATATTTGTGGCTCCAAATTCAGTTGAAAAAACAGAATTGAAACAGAAGAAAACTTAGTAATTTTTCAAATTGAATTATATTTATTTTTTTTTCTAATTTTGCAAATTTTTTTCATTTTTTATATTTTTCTAGTCGGGAATAATATAAATATATAATATTTTTTACAAATAGTTAAAAAATGTCATAAAAGACAAAAATTAAACAAAAATAAACTCACAAAAAAATTTATATCCAAACAACACCTACAAACTAGGAGGGAAAATTGGTTGAGAATTGCCAAAATAACAAGTGACCATTGGAACACCATTGCTATAATTTGACAAAATAACACTATTCATTGTCAAATTATAGTAATAATAATAGTATTATAGCAACAATTATTGGAGAAGCTCTAACATACTGCGGTGGGTAAATTTTTTTGCTCCTTTTCCAAGCAATTAACTGATGCGGCAAGATGTTTTTTGCAAAGTAAACTAACCACCAAATTCCGGAAAGGGTGCTTGTTGGATTAGCACTTGGATGGTTAAGTCCTCAAATGATGTAGTATATCTATTCAATTTCATAGAGATGAAACAACATACCTTTTAGAAAACTAAGGGGTTGTTTTGAATGACCAAAATAAGTATATTTTTTGTCTTTTTATAAAAAGATATGTAAAAAAGTAAAGAGGTGATGTGATGAAAAAAAGATAAAGAGATAAATTATTTTTGGGTTACCAAACTTGGCCTAACTCTTGATCATCTTTTATAAAGTCTTTATTATCTACTTCTTACCAAATTTGCGAGAAGAGTAGAGTAGTTGCGCATAGAAGAAGTGTATGATATTTTTGCAAAATTTAAAGGGAGTTTGTGTATTTTTGTTAAATGATAAGAGTGTTTGTGATTTAATTAAACGTAAGTAATATGTTTGCTATACATGTATGATTTATTGAAAGAGTGCTATTATTAGCAATTCATCAATTTTTTTGGACCTCCACTTATAAATTCTAAAACTCTTAAAATTTCTTCTCTCCCTACAAATAATACCAAAATTATCTTTGTGAAAATTATTTTGGATGTGTTTGTGACAGAATTTTTTAGGGCCCGTTTGGTGAAATTTACAATTTTTTATTTTTATTTACAGAAAACTATAATCATGTTTTGTTTATTTATTAAAAAAAATAAATGGAGAACATGTTTGATTGACACATTATTTTTTGAACATTTGAAAACAAAAACATGTTTATTAACCCCAAAATTAGTATATATGTTTTGTTTTCGTATTTTAATTTTATTTGACAATAATATTAATTTACGTAGAATATTAATCAAACAAATGATAATATTTATCATAACACATCCATGATAACAACAATATTCATAGAAAATAACAATACCTTGATTCATACTCTAAACTTGATGAAATAAATCAAATTTACAGCACATTAACACTAACATAAATCTCCATTATGAATATTAGATAAGTTTTGCAGAGGTACTAGAATATGATGTTTGGGTAGGTCTGTGTTTGCAACTTGGCTTTGTTTGGTTTGTTTTTGAGAAATAAATTTTAAAATTTTGTTTGATTTAGTGATTTTAGAAATTTTTTTTTCAAAATCCCTTTCTATCCCCTACACATCAATTAATCACTTTTTTTCTCTCCTCTTTCATTCTCAATCACTTTTTTTCTCACGTACATCTATTGAACTACAACAAAATATTAAATCATTCCAAACTTTTATACTCCAAAATTATTTCTAAAATATACAACCAAACAAATCAAAAAAAATTTCTAAACTCCTTTTCCAAATTTTTTAAAAAAAATTTATCTCCCAAAATCAAACCAAACACATTTGGGTAGACAGATGAATTGATTCCTTTGACAATGTTACTGTTGGTTATAAATGGGAACTTTTTGGAGCTAAGAAGAGGTAAGCCCAGCTCCATCTCATAGTACTATTCATCCGTGTTTTTCGAGTTTTGCCTCTTGTAATATTTTGTTCAAATTAAACGCGTTTGTAATTTATATTTTTTTAAAATAAAAAAAAAATTAATTTACAAAATTTTTGTAAACATAAATAAAAAAATGTAAACGTTACCAAACGCTACTTTAAAGTTTTCATGTTTAGAGCTCTAAATCTGAAATTAAGTACTCATTTTGCAATTTTTAGTTCTCAATTGAAAATTTATGGTAACGTTTGATAACGTTTACGTTTTTGGTTTATGTTTACAAAAATTTTATAAATTGATTTTTGTTTATTTTTAAAAAAACATAATCTACAAACATGTTTGGTTTGAACAAAATGTTTAAAAAATTTTAAAAATATAAACTAAAAAATATGTTTATTTAGGCCTAAAATATTTATATTTATTTTTTATTATTTATGACAATGGGATTATAAAAATTATAATTGAAAAAAAAAATTATTTGAAAAAAAAATTAATTGAAAAAAATTAATTGGAAAAAAATTAATTGATAAAAAAAATTATTTGAAAAAAAAAATTGTTAGTCAAATTTTTAAATTTCTATTTAAAAATCAACGTAAACTCATTTTTTGAGTTTACGTTTTTTCGTAAAATTTATAAACTGAGACAATTATTTATAAACCAAAAAAATTATCAAACAATTTTTATGGCAGTTTTTAAAATTTTTGTAAATAGAAACTGAAAATTAAAAACGAAATAGTTATCAAACAGGTTTGGAGAAGCTTTTGAAATATGATTCTACCCCTTCCCCTGAACCCTCTATTTGGATAGTATTCAAAAATTAATTCCACACCACTTTTGAAAACTCATTTCAGGTGGATTTGAATTTTGAAATTTTGCTTACCTGGTCGTCCTCCCGGATGTCCGGCCGATTGACCGAAACAGTGTATTTTTTTTTTTGGGCAACTGGCACCTGTAATTTTTTATATATTAAATAAAAAATATTTTCTATTTCTTAAATGTTTTTATTAGTTTTGAATAGAATTTTAGGTTGTGTATTTGGTTATGAATTGTAAGTTTTTGAATCAAATATCATATGTTACATCAATTATTCTAAACTCAATTCAAAATTCTTTTAAAAAATTCATAACCAAACAAATTTTACATACTCAAATCATAATTTCAAAACTCACAAACTCAAAATACAATTCTATTATCAAATCATAACTCTAAAACTCTAGCAAAAGGTAACCTTACTTTTTTGTACAATGAAATTCAATGGGCAAAAACTATGAAATTTCAATGGTTTGATTATAGCTTGGCCCCATTTTTGTAATTTAGGTCTGAATTTGAAATTTCTCTTCTTTAAACTAGTGAAATTTCGTTAAAGACAATCACAGTAATTTTTATCATGTATCTTTTTTAATAGATATCGGCAAGAAGTTTTTAAATTTTTTAATTAAAAACAAAGATACACATTAAAAGTTATTGAATTTTTTAATTTTGAAATATCATTCATGTGGGGGCCGAATACATGAAAAAATTAGACGGTGCGTACCATTGGAAGACTGATATTAATCGGCTATATCCTACGAGAGTGGGGAGCCGAATATAATATATGTGCCGAATAAGTGTAAGTCCTTACGGCCGAATAAAAGAAAGGACAATGATTAAAAAGTAGGCCCTGGCCCCGAGGATTAAAAAGAACATGTATAAATACAGGAACAACGGTTATAGAAAGGCATGTAAGAATCACTTCACAAAACTTAGTAGACAAGCTATTATGAGTATCTGAACTAACTTGTCCGTCGGAGTGCTAATTCCGGCACCCCCGACCGGAGTGTTTGTGTCTTTTCAGGTGACTAGCTGAGGATCACTAGCGTCTCCCAAGATTTGAAGAGTATTTCCAAAACCACTTCTCCACAACTGGCGCCGTCTATGGGAATACTCAAATACATCTATGGCAGGCGTGACTGAAGATCCTCCGGTAGCCATTGACGAGACCGCATAGGGAGATGACCTCACTTTAGCAAATATGCTTGAAAAAGAAACCATCGCTGCAAGACGCGCCTTGAACTTCAACTCACCAACGACCTCAGCGCAAGAGACAATGCAGGCGATCATCGAACAAGCAAAGCAGAATGAACAAAGGCTGGAGAACATGATCGCTGAAAATGAACGTCTCCGTCAAGATTTGGCCCTCGAAGTCGCAAAATCAAGAGAAGCCATGCGCCAAGATCCCGAACGACCTCCGAGGGCCGGTGGACAACGACCTCGAGCCCGACCAAAGGATACCGATAGCGACTCCAACTCATTAACCACGGAGCTCAACAAGAAGGAACGATCCGAAACTTCTAGCTCCTCCGAAAAGAGTCTACATACAAGGAACAAGCGCAGGAGGAGCAGTTCAGACGAAGAGGACCAGCACGATCCTTTTGTCTGACGGATTGCAAGGGCGACCCTGCCCAAGAAGTTCAAAGCTCCGTCATTCACTCTCTACGATGGAAAATCAGACCCCACTGATCATATCCGTCACTACAAGCAGGCCATGACATTGCATGCAGACAACGAAGCCCTCATGTGCTGAATATTCCCCAGCAGCCTGGGGCCATTAGCTGTCAGGTGGTATTACAAGTTGGAGCCGGCCTCGATCAAAAGCTTCTATCAATTACAGAAATCCTTCAGGGCCAGGTTCATCACCAACGAAGTGCAGCCGAAACAGGCCGACTCTCTCTGGGCTATGCAGATTCAGTCAGGAGAAACGTTCAGAGCGTATTCGGCGCGCTATTGGGAGTGTTTCAACCTCGTCGACGACGCTTGCAACCACTCTATGGCCATCACCGCCTTCAAAATGGGACTACATCCTCACAGTCCTCTTCGCAGTTCCCTAACCAGAAGACCCCCCAAAATAGTTTGGGCGTTGATGAAGAAAGTTGAAGAGTATTGCAAAGTGGAAGATGATGCCTTGAGAATAAAAGCCGGCCAAATGTCCAACAAAATGGCCCCTCTTGAAATTGCTCAACCAATAAGTTTCGCGCCACCTCCTAGCCCAGAGCCTCGGCAACGCGCTAAACGAGACAAAAGGTGGGATACTCACCGATCAAGCGATCAATGCTCCTATCGGACGAATGAACAACTGCAAGTCGACAGCAGGCGTTCGAGGCGTGCCGACAAGAAGTACACAGAGTTGTTAGAACCAATCACTGCAATAATGACCAAAGTCTAACACCTTCCATTCTTCAAATGGCTGTCAAAGATAGTGGGGCCGCCCGACACGCGAAGAAGGGATAAGCGGTGAGAATATCACAAAGATCACGGCCACGAAACGGAAAGTTGTTACGCATTAAAAGATCACCTGGAAGAACTGGTGCAAGACGGCCGACTGCAACAGTATGTGAGAAAGGGAAAGCCAACCAAGGCACTGGCCTTGAGGCAGGACTCACCTCCACTTGGCGTGATCCATATGATCTACAGGCTGCCTGCACCCCCAACCGTGCACACAATTCAGTCGCATCCAATCCTCCAAAAGCAACGTATTCCGACTGAATGGCCTAAAGAAGCTCCGACCATTACTTACAATGACTCCGATCTTAGCGGCACAACAGCTTCCCACATCGATCCGTTGGTCATTAAATTACGCATAAATCGGTTCACCATTGAACACATTCTCATAGACCCGGGGAGTACTTCAGAGGTTATGTATTACCAAATTTTCATCAAACTCAACCTCAATGAGTCAGATCTGTCTCCGGCACCTCACCCATTGTTCGGCTTTAATATGAATCCTGAATACCCGTTAGGGAAGATTATACTACCTGTTCGAGCGGGCTCCAGAACGGTCGAAGTAGAATTCTTGGTCGTAAAGCTCCCTTCGCCGTAGAATGTCATCATGGGGCGAACCTCGATACATATTATGAAGGCCGTTCCAAGCACTTATCATCAGCTTGTGCGCTTCCCGACAGCCCATGGCATTAAAGAGATCCGTGGCTTCCCCCAATCGGCACAAGCAGAGATTTAATGAAAACCCTATCACTGACCCGACCTGTGGGCTTTGATACTTGTATGTATATCACTTCTGCAATGCAAACCTTTTTTCTCCGTGGCCCCATTCATTTCTCAAAGCCCCCTTGGGTGCATGACACCTTAGGACCGATTAAAAGTCTCCGGATTCGGAGCCCGCTTTGGTGCATGACACCTTAGGGCCGATTAAAGTCTCCGGATTTGGAGCGTCCTTCGTGGATATCACGATTGGCCAAACCAAGTCTCCGGATTCGGAGCCCCCTTGGGTGTATGACATCTTAGGGCCGATTAAAGTCTCCGGATTCGGAGCCCCCTTGGGTGCATGACACCTTAAGGCCGATTAAGTCTCCGGATTCGGAGCCCCCTTGGGTGCATGACACCTTAGGGCCGAATTCGGAGCCCTCTTGGGTGCATGACACCTTAGGGCCGAATTCGGAGCCCCCTTAGGTGCATGACACCTTAGGACCGATTAAAGTCTCTGGATTCGGAACCCCCTTGGGTGCATGACACCTTAGGGCCGATTAAAGTCTCTGGATTCGGAGCCCCCCTTTGGTGCATGACACCTTAGGGCTGACTAAGTCTTCGGATTCAGAGCCCCCTTGGGTGCATGACACCTTAGGGCCGATTAAAGTCTTCGAATTCGGAGCACCCTTCATGAATATCACGATTGGCCAAACCAAGTCTCCGGATTCGGAGCCCCCTTGGGTGCATGACACCTTAGGGCCGATTAAAGTCTCCGGATTCGGAGCCCCCTTTGGTGCATGACACCTTAAGGCCGATTAAAGTCTCCGGATTCGGAGCACCTTTTGTGGATATCACGATTGGCCAAACCAAGTCTCCGGATTCGGAGCCCCCTTGGGTGCATGACACCTAAGGGCCGATTAAAGTCTCCGAATTCGGAGCCCTCCTTTGGTGCATGACACCTTAGGGCCGAATAAGTCTCCGGATTCGGAGCCCCCTTGGGTGCATGACACCTTAGGGCCGATTAAAGTCTCCAGATTCGGAGCGCCCTTCGTGGATATCACGATTGGCCAAACCAAGTCTCCGGATTTGGAGCCCCCTTGGGTGCATGACACTTTAGGGCCGATTAAAGTCTCCGGATTCAGAGCCCCCTTTGGTGCATGACACCTTAGGGCCGATTAAAGTCTCTGGATTCGGAGCGCCCTTCGTGGATATCACGATTGGCCAAACCAAGTCTCCGGATTCGGAGCACCCTTGGGTGCATGACACCTTAAGCCGATTAAAGTCTCTGGATTCGGAGCCCTCTTGGGTGCATAACACCTTAGGGCCGATTAAAGTCTCCGGATTCGGAGCCCCCCTTTGGTGCATGACACCTTAGGGCCGACTAAGTCTCCAGATTCGGAGCCCCCTTGGATGCATGACACCTTAGGGCTGATTAAAGGCTCCGGATTCGGAGCGCCCTTCATGGATATCACGATTGGCCAAACCAAGTCTCCGGATTCAGAGCCCCTTTGGGTGCATGACACCTTAGGGCCGATTAAGGTCTCCGGATTCGGAGCCCTCTTTGGTGCATGACACCTTAGGGCCGATTAAGATTCCGGATTCAGAGCGCCGTTCGTGGATATCACAATTGGCCAAACTAAGTCTCCGGATTCGGAGTCCCCTTGGGTGCATGACACCTTAGGGCCGATTAAAGTCTCCGGATTCGGAGCCCCCTTTGGTGCATGACACCTTAGGGCCGATTAAAGTCTCCGGATTCAGAGCGCCCTTCGTGGATATCACGATTGGCCAAACCAAGTCTCCGGATTCGGAGCCCCCTTGGGTGCATGACACCTTAGGGCCGATTAAAGTCTCTGGATTCGGAGCCCCCCCCTTTGGTGCATGACACCTTAGGGCCGACTAAGTCTCCGGATTTAGAGCCCCTTTGGGTGCATGACACCTTAGGGCCGATTGAAGTCTCCGGATTCGAAGCCCCCCTGGTGCATGACACTTTAGGGCCGACTAAGTCTCCGGATTCGGAGCCCCCTTGGGTGCACGACACCTTAGGGCTGATCAAAGTCTCCGGATTCGGAGCCCCCTTGGGTGCATGACACCTTAGGGCCGATTAAAGTCTCCGGATTCGGAACCCCCTTTTGGTGCATGACACCTTAGGGCCGACTAAGACTCCGGATTCGGAGCGCCCTTCATGGATATCACGATTGGCCAAACTAAGTCTCCGAATTCGGAGCCCCTTTGGGTGTATGACACCTTAGGGCCGATTAAAGTCTCCTGATTCGGAGCGCCCTTCGTGGATATCACGATGGGCCAAACCAAGTCTCTAGATTCGGAGCCTCCTTGGGTGCATGACACCTTAGGGCCGATTAAAGTCTCCGGATTCGGAGCGCCCTTCGTGGATATCACGATTGGCCGAATCAAGTCCGGATTCGGAGCCCCCTTGGGTGCATGACACCTTAGGACCGATTAAAGTCTTCGGATTCGAAGCCCCCTTTGGTGCATGACACCTTAGGGCCGACTAAGACTCCGGATTCGGAGCGCCCTTCGTGGATATCACGATTGGCCAAACTAAGTCTCCGGATTCGGAGCCCCCTTGGGTGCATGACACCTTAGGGCCGATTAAAGTCTCCGGATTCGGAGCCCCCTTTGGTGCATGACGCCTTAGGGCCGACTAAGACTTCGGATTCGGAGCGCCCTTCGTGGATATCACGATTGGCCAAACTAAGTCTCCGGATTCGGAGCCCCTCTTGGGTGCAGGACACCTTAGGGCCGATTAAAGTCTCCAGATTCGGAGCCCCCTTTGGTGCATGACACCTTAGGGCCGACTAAGACTCCGGATTCGGAGTGCCCTTCGTGGATATCACGATTGGCCAAACTAAGTCTCCAGATTTGGAGCCCCCTTTGGTGCATGACACCTTAGGGCCGACTAAGACTCCGAATTCGGAGCCCCCTTTGGTGCATGACACCTAAGTGTCGATTTAGCCTCCGGATTCGGAGTACCCTTTGGCACGAACAAAACAAAACTCGCCAACATCAGAAATAAGGTGCTTAACTGAGCGTATAGAAAATTTAGAATAAGACGCAAATGTTCGAAATAAAGTTTTTTATTCGATCAAACAGTTGTTACATAAACGCAACTCGCATTTGAGCATTACAATTTTTATTTAATCACACAGTTGTTACATAAACGTAACTTGCATTTGAGCATTACAATACCCATTTCCAAACTCAAAAGCTAAAAAAGGGAGAAGACTCATTGGTAAAGCAGCAGCGCCGAATCAACTCCTGTCACCCAGAAGTTCTCTGCGGTTTGCAATGCCTTGAGCCAACTGTGCCCAAGTCCTCCCCTGATACCATTGACAATGTCAAGGCAAAGATCTAGGACAAGAAAGGATAAAAACCCAACGGTCGTTGCCTTTCCTTTCGGGGTGATCTGCTTCGACGACTTGAAGATTCATGCCAACTTTTGGACGCCCTACTTCCCATACGGATGGGTCCTTTGCCGCGCTCCATGGCAAAACCAAGATCGGCTGAACTCCAGTCTCTCTAACTAACATCCCCACTTATCCCACCACACATGAGTGATTGTTTATCTACGCGAAGCGCCCACTCCTTTTATTTTCAATGCTGGCAGCGATCTCGAGGCCCCAATCCCGAGGCGATTTCACTAACACTAAACTCCATGAGAAAAACGTAGTTGACATTCGCCACGATGTAGTTATCCAAACGACTTTTTGAAGCACGTGCACTGGAAAAAAATCTAGGCCCCGAGCCGAGTTGAATTCACCGCAACTACTTTACCCACTGGCTTTCGGCTTCCTCAAGTTACAATAGCCTCATTCAGGGATAAACGGCTATCACGTATGGGTCGACCCTGCCGATCAACGTTTATACATTCATTCAAACATATACAGTAAAACGAAACGCATACATACCAAATACGAATTGCAACAAAATATTTATCATAGAACGTTTTTTATTCGATAAAACAAGCAATATATTACATAGTTTTGAACGCGATCTGCGTTTCAACCTTACAATAAGTATACTTATACAGCATCACCCTCATCCTCACTCTTCTCGACTTCAAAAATAGAAAACGAAAAATGTTTGCTGTGGTAGAGTGGCGATGTCGAATCAATGCTTGACGCTCGAAGAGCTTCTGCGGCTTGAGATGCCTCGATCCAACCGTGCCTAAATCCACGATTTTCACATCGACAAACTTCTTCGGCAAGTTTTTCCTTGGTCTTTTCGATTCCACCTTTTCGGCCGTCATGAAAACCTTTCTCATAGGCCCTCCCCTTCGCGTTCTCCATTGCGAACATACTCGCCATCTCACGATCGGCAAGCGCAGAACTGATGAGCCGACTGGTAACCCTTTCTTCCACGATTGGGTTTCCATGCCCGGCGGGTTGTGTCTGGCCGCCTTGGTCTTCCCTAACTCGCGCTCAGCCGCCTCCACGCGAGCCTCCAAACTTCGAATACGTTCCTCTTTCTTTTCTATTTCTCGGCGGGCAGCGCGCAACCGCATGCCAATTTCATAGGCAGTGTAAAGCCCTTTCACCGCCTCGTGAATGCCTTCGCGAAATACTTTGTAGTCCTGACGACCTACCATCGATTGCTGAACCTCAGGAAGAAAAATTTGTCGAGCAAACTCGACCGTTACATTTGAGTCCCGAACGATCGAGTCCGCCTCTGTCATGGGTCTATTCCCCACAAATACCGCAAAGCTTAATGGGCACAGATTCGAGTCAGATCCCTTCTCGACTCGAGGTTGAGAAGATCTGCCCTGCGACTGCTTGTCCTGCCTGTGCGACCTGCTTCGACGTCGAGGAGACTGACGCCTCTCTCGATCCTTGGAACTCCTACCCCCTGTGCGCAAAGGGTTACCACCTCGATGCATGTCTCCACCCAGCTCAGCTAGCGTCCTTGCTTCCCCTCTACTGTTAAAGAGAAGTCTGTTCGACATTCACAAGATACCTTCAAAAGCTGGAGTCAGTTGTTTACTGTATTCATAAAAGTTATACCTTTAATCATTTATCCTTTACAGAGGTAGCACCCTCGAGGAAATTTCATTAATTGCGAAAACCTCAATCGCCCAACGCCGACTGGATAGACCCGCCGGCGCCCGAATGATCATACATCGCCTGGGGCAGGGGCGTGATAGATTAATCAATCTATTCGGCTTAGGTGCCCTAGTCGGCTCATGAATCGACTTCAGAATGATCATGCACCGCCTGGGGCAAGGGCGTGATAGATTAATCAATCTATTCGTTTAGGTGCCCCAGCCGGCTCATGAATCGACATCAGAATTATCATGTGCCGCCTGGGGCACGGGCGTGATAAATTTATCAATACATTCGGCTTAAGTGCCCCAGCCGGCCCATAAATCGACAACAAAACTAAGTTCGCCTCCTCCGGCGCCCGAATGATCATGCACCGCCTGAGGCAAGGGCAGATTAATCAATCTATTCGGATTAAATGCCCCAGCCGGCCTATAAATCGTTTTAGCATAATACCAACGAACTATTCGGCATACAAATGATAAGATTGTCATGATATTCAATCATAGAAAGGTCAACAGAGTAGTCATTCTGACTAAAGTAGTAAAAGGCAAACATTCTACATCAACATAACATCACAAACTGCGCATTAGTAGTAAAACAAGAAGATAATTTTCATTAATAAATTGAGCGCAGACAGTAGCCAATTTATACATGAAAACTACTCGGAACCAACAAAAGTCCTAAAAACAAAAACATACATTAAAAGGGAAAGTATTTCATAAAATTCGAATGACTCCCAGATCAATCCTTGGGGTCAGACTTAAGTGGCTCAACGTCCACCTGCTCATAAGGAATTGGCAAGGCCAATGTAACCCCAGCGGCATCAAGGGCCTTGAGCCACCCATGTTTGAACCCCCGATTCTCAAACTTGGGGACCTCATCTACGTATTCTTTGAAGGCGACGCCTTTTCCTGCTTCGAATGCGGCAGAAGCCTCAGATTCTGCCTTTTCCTTGGCCACCTTCAAGTCTGCTAACTTAGTCTCCATCCTGTTAAGCGCCTCCTCGGCTAGCCTAAGCGATTCTTTGCTCGCGTTCGCCCTATCTTCGGCATCAGAACGGTGCTGATCGGCAGCTTGAGCCCTTTCCACTTCGGCTTTGGCTCGCGCAGTCTCCATAGCGGCCTCATCATCTCAAACTCGGCCCTGCTCTTTTGATCGACCACTTCTAACTGCAAACGGTCAATTCTCTCAAGGGCATCGTGTAGGCGGCGGCCCAAGTCGACGATCCTGCCGACCGTCTGCAAAACGAGTTGGGATCGTTAGATGCCATAGGCAACCAAAATCAAAACAAGTCAAAGTTCACCTACCAAAAGGGCCGACTGTGCAGATAGGGCTATGGCTACCAAATCCGGCACGACATGAAATGATGCCTTATCAGCTGGTAGGGAGACTGACGCCGCCAGGCTCAAGGCTACCGCCGGATCGGTAATGATGGATGCGTCAGAAGGAATCGGCGTGTCTCTAATCTTTGGCTGAACAATAAAAGGAACAACCACGTCTGATTCTTCTAAGTGAGGCCTTTTGTCGGCAAGACTATCTTCTGAACCGGCCTCTCCTTCGGCGCTACGCTTTTTGCCCCGCTCTTCCGGAATCAACCGTTCATCAATGACCGGTTGTTCAACCTCTTTCGCTGTTTCGGCCGCAACAATCTTAGCCGGCTCTTCAATAACGGGTTCGGAAGACTCAACCAAGGCAGGTCCAGAACGGGCGACCTCGGCCTTTTATCGGGCGACCATACGCTCGGCATTTTTCTTTCGAGCCATCTGCGAAAGGCTTTCCCCAGCTATATCTTCAAAAAAATCGCCGGGTAAGTCTCCCAAACCTTCAAAAATATCTCCAAAAGAAAACTCCGCCCGACCTGAAGTGGACGGCGAGGTAGGCTGACTACGTCTGGCTGCCTCAAACGCTGAATTTAGGGCCTCGTCAACCTTTCCGGCCTCCTCAGCGAACTCTCTGTCTGGTTCGGCGACTACCTCTACCACCGGCTCGACGTCTTGCCCCGAGTCAGAGGCTTCGAGACCAACTTGTCTGAGACTCTTGAAGCTAGGGAAGATAAGAGCCGCAAGCTGTCGATCGCCGAATGGAATTGGAATATTGTCAGCGGCCGAAAAAGTAGTATAAGTAGGCTCGTATCGAAGAAGTATGTGGGCCGCTCTTCCTTGCTTCTGTAAGTTTGGACGGCCGAAGTATTCGAGTGCAGTCGCAACCTGCGCAAGGACCGCGTCGTCGGTAGAAACCAGAATTTTCTTCAAATTACTGCCTGCAAAGGCAAAGGGTTAGACATAGGAGGAAAGCCGAGTAAAAGAAAAGTTCAGTAAACACAAGGAGACACATGGCAACCTGGTTCACCCCTCCGTCTGGGAATAGGGTCTAGGCGATCCTCGCCTTCCCCAAATTCCCAGTTCCCTCGGATATTGACCATTACGTCATCCACACGCTTGCCAGAACTGGCGAGCATGGTTACCAAATGATGGTCAGTATCCTTGGCCCTAAGAAAGTACCGCCCAAGCCAACCGGAAGATTTGGCTAAAGCATAGCAGTGCCGAATGGCCGGAATCCCAAGATCGATCCTGAGGCGCCAGTTCAACTCTATGATCCCCATTACGATTCAAAAAAAGTTCACGTTGGGCCTAGAAGGAATCAGACCCCAATAGCGGAGGACGACCCTAAGGAATGGATGTAGGGGAAAACGGACCCCGCCCTCTGCAATGGATAGGAGAGAAAAGACGATTGAATTTTGATCCTCTCTCTCCATATCCAGAGTGTTGTCCGTCACCAGAGATAGATGAACATCGTCGGGGATGGAAAAGTGTCGCTGGAATCCGGAGACACGACCCTCAGAAAGGAGGTCTTTCAAGTGTTTGGCCATTTTCACGGGGAATAAAGGGTTCACCAAAATGAAAATAATAAACAAAAAGTAAGATTGCAAAGAAAAGAGAAGAAGACTTACGAGGAGCAAGGGAGACGAGGGTAGACGGAGAGGAGTTGCAGAGCATGCGAGTCAGAGAAGGGATATCTGCTGGCGGTCCAAGAGTCTCGAATACTCGACGAACTGTGCATTCGAAAGGATTGAAATTTCAAATCACAATAAATGCGAGACGTACGATTGAGGCGGGAAAACATAATGATGAACGAAAAGGTGTGCGCATCCTGACATCTATATTGGCGCACGCGAAGCCGCCTGACCTATTTTAACCTTTCCAATTCAAGACCAAACACGCCGATTAACTTCCGTCAATGGGGAGTTCAGGGGGCAATTGTAAGGGCCAAATACATAAAAAAATCAGACGGTGCGTACCATTGGAAGACTGATATTAATCGGCTATATCCTACGAGAGTGGGGAGCCGAATATAATATATGTGCCGAATAAGTGTAAGTCCTTAGGGCCGAATAAAAGAAAGGACAATGATTAAAAAGTAGGCCCTGGCCCCGAGGATTAAAAAGAACAGATATAAATACAGGAACAACGGTTATAGAAAGGCATGTAAGAACCACTTCACAAAACTTAGTAGACAAGCTATTCTGAGTGTCTGAACTAACTTGTCCGTCGGAGTGCTAATTTCGGCACCCCCGATAGAGTGTTTGTGTCTTTTCAGGTGACTAGCTGAGGATCACTAGCGTCTCCCAGGATCTGAAGAATATTTCCAAAACCACTCCTTCACAATTCATTACATATACAATAACTTTTTTTGTTGGGCAAATATCTAAATTATCCTCAGAAATTATAATTACAATAAAAGAAACTAGACTCTTTTGTCAATAAGTATTTAAAAGTTTTAAATGAGTTAAAAAAATTACAAATTATTTCTTAAGATAATCTCGCTTTTTTTTTTTTTTGGAGGGTCAAATCAAGTATAATCTAAATTGTAACAACACAATATTTATCAACTCTTTTTAATTAACCATCAGAAGGAAAAAAAAAGGGGTTTTTTTTTTAAGGTCCTTGATCTTATGATTTTATAGCATAAAGGACATCAAATATTTTTATGATGTCTAAGGTCCATCAACAATATTTTCATAATGTCTAAGGTCCCTCAACCTTGATCCAGAGAAAATTGGTCCAGAGAAATTTCAGTCCAGAGAAAATTGGTCCAGAGAAATTTCAGTCCAGAGAAAATTGGTCCAGAGAAATTTCAGTCCAAATTTCTCTGGAAAATCTAATTATTCTCAGAATTTTATGCAGAGGGAGCCACACATACACCATGCATATTTTTGGTGAATGTTTGTGCACTGATAATCAAGAAATGTCTTTTTTATCTTGAAGAAGTTTACGAATGATTTTTTTTTGTTTCCCCTTCCCTTTTATCACTTGATGCAAGTTCTTCCCAATTCCTAAGAAAAAACAATGTATTGGCTGTAAATTCAAAATTCTTTCTACCATTGTGTTTCGTATACAATTCGTGGCCTTTATATTTCCGCTTCAGTCTTCCATTAATGGGAGAGTTCTGCAACTTCTTCAGCGCCGAATCATGACCATTGTCATCATCTCACGTCACAGAGAAAATTGGTCCAGAGAAATTCTGGGAAGAATTTCTCTGGACCAACCCTAATAAAATTTAGTTCAAAAATCAAAGAATTTCTCTGGTTTCAACCTAGAGAAAATTCAATTCAAAAACCAGAGAATTTCTCTGGTTTCAACTTCAAATGAAAAAAAAAAAAATTCAATTCACAATTTGGAACCTGGAATGCTTAATTTGAAACCCAGAGAATTTCTCTGGACTAGCATTGCTATTGCTTGTGGTGAACCCAACACAACTGCAATTGTTCCAGCACTTTTCCATACAATCGCTAATGCTTAAGCCCGAATTATCGTCACGGTCACTGGATTCGGCCGAGTTGGAAGTGAAGGCTCGGAGCAATAATGAGATGAAAAGGACTTTTACTTGACTACTTTGCCTCTTGTAGAACACAGAGATGCTGAGGTTTTGAACTCCAGGTTTATCTTCTTGTTCGACATCTTCATCAACCTCTATATCAGTAACTAAACAGCACAAATGCTGCACAAACTTTATTACCAAGAAACAACAACAATACCAAAAGCATACATATACAAGAACACATCATTTGTGTAGTTGACAGATATAATACAAGCTGTAGAAGGGGAAATTGAATCAATTAGACTCAACTAGTTAGAGAAAATTCGATCTAGAGACTCTAGACGAATTTTCTCTGGACTTCACAGAGAAATTCTAGTTTACAGAGATTTTCTCTGGTCCAATTTTCTCTGAACTTCACATTTCACAGAGAATTTCTCTGGTCCAATTTTCTCTGAACTTCACATTTCACAGAGAATTTCTCTGGTCGAATTTTCTCTGGACATCACAGAGAAATTCCTCTTCCATTTCTTGTTCTTTTGCATCTTGCTTCCCAGATTGATCATCACACTTGTTCATTGTAAGGTGCAAATCTAAAGCATTAGGGACAGAAGAGTAGAGAAAGTGTATGAAATAGACTGTAAAAGCTTGACGGAATAGTAGGGAAAACAGGGGATGACGAATTAAAATGAAATTGAAGGGGTTCAAGAACTTGAAACCCTAGAATGAGAAAGTGTATGAAAGAGGAGGAGGAAGAGGAACCTCGTTGATTATCGCCCTACATGTCCACAATTCCACTTCTTGGAGACCAATTAAGCATTCGACGAACGATGAGAGTGATGATTCATCGCCGATTGCATAGCAGCTTCGCAATTGGAGTTTCTTGAGCTGTTTACAACTCCTTCAGAGCCAACTGAGGCTGTAATCGCAGTGTTGAATCCCGGACAAACCTAGGGTTTCTAATTGAAGTTTGGTTTCGGAGTTTCCGATCATTGAATCGGTCAAATTGAGTTTGTGTAAATCGAATTGTCCAGTGTTGAAGACGATCGAGAGGTCTTTCAGTGAGTGGAAAGAGATGAGCCAGTGAAACTTTCATCTGATATATGTTTAGGGACCTTAGACATCAAAAAATAATTTTGTGGATCTCTTCCATTACGAAAAGTAGAAGAGGGACCCTAGACCGATTTTCCCAAAAAAAAACTCTTTTTAATTAAATAGTGTTATTAAATGAGACTAATGTTTGGATGACCGCCTTGTTTGGAAAATGACATTAAAAAGGCAAAAAAGATATTAAAAAAACGTTAAAAAATAAAAAAATAATATAAAAAAATTAAAAATTTATTTTTATTTTGTTCATATTTTGCACGTCTTTCTATAAAACATCAAAAATCATTTCTAAATATTTTGATTTTTTTAATCTCATATTTTAATTAAAAAATTACCAAAACAATAACTTTCTAAACAAATTCTAAATTTTTTAGAACTTAGGGTCATTATTGTGTCATCAATGGGGCTCATTTGGGACATTATTTCGATAATTTAAACTGTTTATTTTTTAAAATATATTAAATAGAATATATCTGTAAAAAATTAAATTAATCGGATATCGATAACATTTTTATCTAATCATATTTGTATTTACAAAATAAATTGTTAGTGTGATTTTGTATATAAAATTAAATACAAATGTATTTCAATAAAAAGGTTACTGATATTTAATAAATTTGATCCTTTACAAATATATTTTACTCCACATACTTTAAAACATGAACAAGTCAAATTAGTAAAATAATTTTCAAAATAAACCAATTAACTGCACACCAATAACTTCTGTATAAGGCACTGCAGCCACCCATATTCCAAATCTTTATGATAGCCATTAATTAAAACAACAATGATTCATTTCACTAATTTTAAAATTTTAATTAAACATTAATAAGGTGTAAATTAAAAAAAAAAAATTTTAAAACAAAACATCACATCAATAAGTTGAGCTCATCCCCTCAAACTTCTGGCTCGTAGAGCTCCGAGATATTTTTCTAAAATTAGGAATGAATTGCAATAAGATGAAGGGTTGTGGGGTCAATCAACCTTCCCAATTAAAGGATGCTTGGGGGATTGGCTAGGAGCTAGTCTACGGTTTTTGCATATAGTACAAGCAATTAGTGGGTGTTTTTAAAATACAATTACGTGATATTTTAAGATATTATGATTAGTAAAAAAAATAAAATTTATAATTTTGTATTAGGTGATTGAAAAATATAAATAGGTATAATATATGATGATTAATCTTGAAACATGAACATGTGGCGCTCCAGACATATTGAATAATTTTTTTTGTATAGCATTGATGTTCACATATCAAGTTCAAATGGCATTAGATGAGCTAGGGTTTAGGCTTCTTTCATTTGATGTTCGGATTATTGAAATAAGACTCAAACTTGAGTTAGGGTTTTTCATATTTACATCTTTATAATTTTCTCAAATTATTTCATTTTGAGATGTAAATATAAAATAAACCTAATCCAAACCAAAGTACCAAACATTGCATAATTGTGCCAATTTTATTCATTATACTTCTTATCCTATTTTCTCTATGATTATGAGAAAATAGGATCATAGGTCTCACAAGGTAGATAAGATCTATACAAATCAGATGAAATATGCAAATAAGGAATAAACATTGATATAATTATATCATTGACTAATAAAACATAGTAAATGGCATGGGACGGATTCTTCATATTCCACTAACTTAGCCCGTAGTTTCCATTATCGTAAAATACAAAAGAGATTTTTCATTTATTGTACTATTACATGTGATATTATAATCAGATATTTAGTTCTTGTTTGACAATCTTTAGTTTTAGTCAAAAAAATTAAAAAATCACTACAAGTTATCATATTATTTTTTTTTATTTTTTTATACATTTTTTGTAAAAAATTAAAAAAATATTAAAATAATTTATTTCCAAACGAAGCCTTATTAAACAAATAAGAGAGTGAACAATACAAATGTTTAATCTTAACTTATAATACTTAGAAATTTTAATAAATAGACAATGATCATTGATCCAATAATTGATGTAATTATCCTTTGGGATAATGAGAAAGTTAGAAATTCAAGATTTAAGTCAACTGCAACCCTTTTACTACATAGCAAAATCTAACTATATGAAAAGGTTGTTGATCCAATCATATATATCCCTGTTTGAAATTTGAAATCAACCACAATATTTTTTTAATTATTGATTTGTTATTAGTGCCTTGTTTGGGGGAGATGGAGAGTTTGTTTATTTATTCAAGAAATTCATCAAATCGAGTAACAATGATTAGCCAAAAGCAAAAAAGATTCAATAATTATAGATTTTACTGGTAAAAAACCAACATTAAACTGAAATGAAAACAGGCTCTAATCACATCTTGCCTATAACTTTACACACATTGTATTATGCTCTATCAAGCCCTAAAAAACCACTGCCTAGCTCTCCCACACCCCTTTTTTTCTTTTTTCACTTCATTGTTTTCGGACATTTTTTTTCTAGTACATAGTATTATTATTTTGCCCACATCCTTTACATATAATAATTTCATTTTTAACTATTTAGTTTCACATAATACGACACAGACATGAGACAGATAGGGGGGTGAGACCCACTATGAAGACCTTTCAAGCTTACCCATTACTGCATTCTTGAAATTAATCACTTCTTGAGCTTGTGAACATGACCTTTGCATTCTAACCCCACTTAGACTATTTCTTGACTCCAACATTTCATTCAATGAAAGCCTCTTCTTGGGCCCTTGGTCGGGCCTTTGCTTTGGAGCACTATGAGACCTCAACTTGGCCTTAAATGATTGGGTATTCGCCATGTAGTTCGGAAAACCGGCATACCGGAAAACACTGCTGCCGCAAATGCTCTTTGCTGGCGTAACAGGCCCATTAGGCCCGTTAGAATTGATGAACCGAGGGGTGCTTTGAGCGGTGGAGAACCGACACTCATCACACGTTAGGCCCCAATTGGCGGAATCATGAAAATTCCGGCTATCGGGTATCGATAAACGTGCCGGAAACCGGCATGGGAGGGGTGAGGAGAGTGTTGGGCCAAACTGGTCGTCACTGAAATCAGACAAGGAGGTGTTGGTCCGCCGGGATCTTGATTTGGGTCGGCCTGTGTCCACTTCTACTATTTTTGGACTCTCATCATTTGGATTTATTGTGGTATCAAAAGAAGCGGAGAGCCTTCTACTATGGATTGTTGTAATGTACTCACTTCTTGTATCATCAAACCTTTCCTACACAAATCAAACAAACATTTGAAATGAATCTCCAACAATAATTACCCATTTTCATTCCATTTTCTAAATTTGTTTCAAAAAAATTTGAAACTAATTTGGAAAAAAAAAAAACAAAAAATCTCATACTGTCATATAATTCTCTTTTTTGTGGGCCAAAACAAAATTTGAAAATTGAAAATTGAAAATTCAAATTATTATTATTTTTTTTTTATAAATTTTTTGTTCAAAAAAATAGATTCCGAAAACAAAACCGGACAAGTGAGATCACGAAATTGATAGATTTGGGTCTTACAATCGATTTTCGGGCTCGGAAATGAGAGTGGAAATTGCCACCAAGAGTTTTTTGAGCACGAACTGTGGCTTGTGCCCTAATAAGAGCTTCCATACCATGAAGTGTTGCAGTGGCTTGTTTTCTCACCAAATAGCCTCTCACAAGTGCTTGTAATTTCACTAGTCCTTTCAGAGCTTTCAATGCTTTTCTAGCCTGTTCAAAACACCCACAAAACAAGATTCACAGGCCAAAAACACAGAAATCGATCATAAATTTTGACACAGAAAAACTAAAAATGTACAAGATTGGTTTTTAAAATAAGAGTTATGCTAGGGATCCCAACAAATTACCAAATTTTCTACCAAATCTCTCACATGGGTGTGGGAACCACACACATTTGATTTGTGTGGATTTCACACCCATGTGAGAGATTTGGTAGAAAATTTAGTAATTTGTTTGGGGTCTATAGCATTTTCCTTAAAATAAATTTTGTAAAATCTTATCAATTCATGTATATTTTGTTTTTGATTCCTGTGTTTGTAACACAACTGAATGTGAACAAAACTTTGTTTTACTCAAACAACAAAAACATTGTTTCAACATCCAAAAAAAAAAAAAAAAAAAATCTCCTACAAAAAGCAAAAATAAAGGAAGTACAAAAACATACCAATATCAAAAGGTTAATTTTTGAAATTTCAAAAATTTTGTCAGACAAAAATGATAAAGATAACTTTCACTGGTTGTGTTTGTGAAAACACCAAAACTAAAATATAAAATGAAAACAAAAACAAAAACACAACCAAACATAATTTCATTTTATATTTTCCGATCTTGAGATGTAGAAAAATAAAAATTGACATTAAAAACTTGTTCGGCAAACGAGTTTTGAAATTATTTACAGCAATTTTTTGAAAACTTGCTTCATTTTAGTGAACACATTTAATTTACTCATTCATCAAACACGTTTTTTAATTTTATTTCTAAAAACATAAAAATCAAATAAAAAATGAAAACAATACCAAATAAACTAGTGAGTTGAAATTACCAAATATCCTCGAAACACAGTCTGAATCTTGACGGCAGCCCACTTCTCCTGGCCGCCGCCGAACATAGTACCTCTGCCGTGGCTAGTTAGTCTAACCACCGCTACGGCGGCCTGAGCGGCGGCGACCGCCGCATCTGCCGCCGCAGCGGTGGCGGCAGCTACTGCAATTGCGTGCTTGTTCTGCTCCTTTTCAGTGTCATTGTAGAAAGATCTCAGCCAAGCGGCCTCGGCTGCCGTGATGTTCGGTGGAATGGTCGCCGGATTCTGACACAATCCGCCGGTGTCTCTCCCTGAGTGACCGAAACTCCCCCGCATCCTGTCTTTCCGGTCGCCGGAGTTCGAGTTATCCTTTTGTTCTTTGTCTTTCTTGATCCCAAACAAGCCCTTCAGCCACCTAGTTGCTCTACCCATTTTCCTCACTGAGAAGAATGGTAGAGAGAGAGGGAGAGAGAATACTAAAAAAACAAGAGAGAGAGAGAGAGAGTGAAATTGAAAAATACCCAGTTGGAGATTGGAGTTAAAAAGCACGGTTACAGCTCAGAATCTAGGCTCTTTCCATATTATGTATAAGTTGTCATTAAAGAGCTGATAAAAAATTATAAGAAAAAAAAAAGGACATTGAAATTTAAGGTTTTTTTTTTTTCCTTTCACATTATGTACTACTTTTACAGATCCTAAGAGAGAGAATACAATTACAATCACACGAGAGAGAGAGAGAGAGAGAGAGAGAGAGAGAGAGCTTAGAAGTGTGGGATTGTAAAAAACCTAGTTTGAGTTTGCAGTTAAAAAAACACCGTTTGCGGCCTACAATTTAGGCTCTTTTCATACCATGCACAAGTTCTTATGAAAATTAAAAAAAAAAAAAAACAAAAACCAGAGCATATAAACTAAATCAAATTAATAGTAGGATTAATTATATGAATCTTTTTCATCATTTTATTTTGTTAAGGATTATATACACAAATAAATTTATAATTTTTTTCTATAAGGGCATTTTAAAAAGTGTGGATACAAACATGTGACATGACATAGATACGTTGACATGTCAATTTTTTAAAAATACAGGATATGCATGAATGTAATTTTATATATTTATTATATGTCATGTATATGAATATGTCATTTTAAAATATTAAAAAAAGTAATATGACAATAATTCTTATAAATTTATATAATTTTTCTTTTTATTTTTTATTTATATATTTTAAGTTGTTTTGTTCAAACTTATAATTAATTTTACCCATATCCAATCGATAGATACACGTATTTAAGCGATAGGTACATGTGTCTTCCAAGTGTCCGAAGAGTGTTTGGGTCTATAAAAAAAAAAAATATGACACGTTTTAACAAGTGTCGGACAGGTATTGAAAAGTATCCAAAGAGTGTTAGTATCTGACACGGATACGACACGGATACGTCACGTTTTACCGTTGCATTTATACAAATACATATATATATATATATAATTGCAAGTTATATATATATATATATAGAGAGAGAGAGAGAGAAGCCTCCAAGTATTCTTGGAGGGCAAGGAAAGCTAAAATAGAAAAAAAATAAAAAATAAAAAAAATAAAAGAAAAAGGAAAGATGAGATTGATGGATCATGGAGTATGGAGAGAAGAAGAAAAAAATTATGAATGATATAAGGATGGCAACCATGTGAATTTTGTTTTGAGTCCAAGTAAACTAAATAAATAAAAAATAGAAAATTAAAGAGATGAATAAAATAATGAGAATAATGAGGTGGAGATTAAAAAAAAGAAAAAAGGTAAAATAAATATAAAAAAATGAATTAAGTTCTCATCTAAAAATCTCACTACCAAACTATTTTCTAAAATAAAACATTAATATCTCTCACTAAAATATTAACATCTCAAAATACGAGATTTCATACTTTCAATAGTAATGAAGGAAGAAAAAAAAAAAAGGTAGTTATAATGTCTAAATTGCTCATTCTTCGTTAATTATAACTAAAAGGTACAAACATGTGGTTATAATTGATATCATTTTAAAAGTTCAAGGCTTAAATTAAAACGATTAAAAAAAAATTAGAGTTTGATTTGTTATTGAAGTCAAATTTTGAATTTTTAAAAAAAAAAATTTAAAAAAATGTAGGTCAATCCGATAATCGTAACATTTTTATTTTATCATATTTGTCTCTAAAATAAAGATGATTTATTTTCAAAACATAATTGTGTTGGAAATGGTTGGAAAATTTTGGGTAAAACCATAATTTTTTACTAACTTTGGTCTAATTTTTAGGTGGGACTCGAGCGTCGATTTTCGCGGGTCGAAGTGGTAACGCGTTCTATGTCGCGTTGTGATTCACGTGGTATATTTGGTTGCTCAAAACCATTACCGGGTGAATGGAAAATTGAAGCCAAAGTATGCTCTAAGGAAATGGAATTTTGGTGAAAAATCCTTAAAGGTTTGAATAAGGCTTATCCCACATTGATTTGGTGGAAAGTTTTGATTGGGTTTATAAGGCATGTGATTGAAACTTGGGGTGTGCCCCAAGGGATACCCAAGTGTTTTAGAGAGGGAGGTTATGGGCTAAACCCATTGGACCCAAAAATCACCGCGCATGCCGCCGCAGTTTGTCCGGTCGGCTAGGCCTGGGCTTGGCGCGCGGGTACGTGGTGTGAGGTTGGGTTGGGCTTGTCCAGCCCAATACCTATCTTTTTGGGTAAAAAATATTTGAATTTAATTTTATTTTTTTAAAAAGTAAAATCTAGAATTCAAATTAATTCCGGAAACAAACTGGTCCGATTTTTCTGTACACCCAAGCAGGTCTCTTCTGGTTTTTATCTGTTTGAATTTTGAACCCAACAGATTTAAATCTATTTAATTCAAAACCCAATAGGTACGTACCTGTTTAACATGTTTGCACCTGTTTAATTCAAAACCTACATCTACCAATACATCTATAAATAGACTAGTCTCTCATTTGGATTTCACTCCAATTTTCGTACTTCATCTCTGCTATAATTCTCTACATTTTGCTGTATTTAATTTCTGTAAGAAAAGAGTGTAAACACTTAGTGTGTTCGTTAGGCAAACAATTTGTAGTGCTGCTATTGTTTGTAGTTGATCATTTTATCCTGGGAGATAGATGTTCACATTCTGAAAGCATCGTGGAGAGGACGAATATGTCTTAAGGATACAGTGTCTAACATTGGTCTTGATCAGAATAATATTCAAGATATTAATCAAGTAAGTTATTTATTTATTTTCTGATTTTATTTTTATTTATTTAAATCAGATTTTAATTTTTTTTTTTGGTAACAAAATAAAATCTTTTTTATTTATTTAATTCTATTTCTAGTTTGATTTTTGTAATCAAACATTTTTCTCTCATTTCCTTTATTTTTTTTTATATTCTAGTTATTGTTTAGTACACAACAGAATTTAATCTTTTTAAATACAGTGAAGATTATCCAACAAATTGTTGTCCTTTTTCTTTTTCTTTTTCTTTTTGTGTGGAGATAAACGCGATAAAATGAAAAGATTATGATTGTCAAATCTACCTTGTTAGGTATTTTGTAATTGACAATATCGTTTGACAAAATTCCTTTCAAATATAATTGTATTTGCTCTTTTGTTTCTGTGAGATATTGAGTGTTTAGATGCAAATTCAACTCAATTTGTGCTTGAGAAGACGAGTTTGTGCTAAGGGAAATGTGTGCATGAGCAGAGGAGTTTTTGAGCATGTCAAACCTCTTGAACTGCTCGAGTGGTCAATTGTGTGCTCGAGGCCTAATTTGAATCATTTAGTATTTCAATATGATTTCAGAGCTATTGAGAGTTGTGTTTTACTGCTTGAGCTGTAAATCTTGCACTCGAGTGTAGTGCAGTGTGGATGCTTGATTGCACCGCCTACTAGTCTCACTGCTCAAGCAGTCATTCATGAGCTCGAGCTGTCTTCACCTCCCTGTTAATTATAAAGTGCCTCGGTTTCTCGTTTTAGGGTTGAACTCTTCCAGAATTCATAGACAGAAGGGAAGTAAAAGTGTTTTATTAGAGGGTGTTTATATATTGTTTACATTGATGATTTAAGGGTTACTGATGGATCAACGAACTTCATATTGACATTCATCAAGGGATTTCTTTTGTTTAATTCAAATTAAAAGAGAGATGTTCATCGGTAAATTTTGAGAAACTTGAGCCTGAAACTTTTGGTGGATTCCAGAGTAGCTTATCACCGTGGATTTGACATCAGTGTTATGGATTCAATGTTGGGCAAAGCAATTCCAAGGTGAAGATGGTGGTGTAAAAGTCCCATCTAATTCGGTTTAATTTAGGTATGGAATTGCTAGGTAATTGAAAGATCTTGTGTGTAATTCCTTTGTTTTTCTAGTGGATTGTATTGTGATTTTGGCCTGCATTATTTTATCACAATTGGAGGTACTCTAATTGTGATTTTTTCCAAGTTATATTATTGTGTTGATTTGTCGATGTTTGTTTGGTAGATATAGTTCAATTATCGTTTAATTGAATTAGATCTACTTGTATTTGATTAGGGATTTTTATTCATTATTAAAATTGAATCCTAATTGCAAATAACTATCTTGGGATTTTTAATATTTTCATACTTGATTTTTTTCATTAATAATATATATTGAGAAATTTATAAAATGAACTATTCAAATTATCAAAATGAAAACCGTGATAAGCTCCAAGGGCTCATCAAGTTCTCTCAAGTTCAGATTTGAACTTGAGAGAACTCATTTCTAACTCTCTATTTTTTTTTATTTTTTTTATTATCTTACCACATATTAATTTTTAATATAGAGTGAGATAATTAGAGAATGTCATGTACGCGAAAAAAGAAAGAAAGAAAAAATATTTAAAAGTTAAATGTATGATATAAATTTAAATTTAGGGCCGTTTTGGGGTTTGCCTATTTTTTGATTTATTTTTTTGTTTATTTTCATCTCTAGTGAACTTTTTTTTAAAATTTTCAAAAAAATTTAGGTTTCTAGATTTAGCTCAACAAGATGAACAGAAAAAAAATAATTTTTTAAAAAATTCCAAAAAAAATAAATAGAAATAAGCAAAAAAAAGCAATTTTTTTGGCTTTTAAAGATTTTTTTTTTGAAATTTTTCAAAAAAAATATATACTTTTTAGATTCGTTTTGACTAGATAGACCAGAAAAGTAAAAAATTTTGACATAATTTTGAAAAAAAAAAATCAATAAAGACAAAAAAATTCAAAAGAGGTGACTTTTTTTTGAATTGCCAAAAGAGACTTTAGTGTGTTATAAATAATTAATTAGAATAAATTTGATTCACATATTTTAAATTTTCACTATTATATTCTTTTTGGTACGTAAAATTTGGTAGCTAGAGATAATAATACAAACAAAAAACAAAGAGGGAAAGAAGCAAAGGTCTTAAAAGAGTGAACGAGATTAAGTAATCCAGTTGGAATTCCCATTTATAAATGCTATTACAGCTCAATAAAATGTGCTCTTTTCATATTTTGGAAAGTTATTGAATATAAATATAAAAAATGGAAAATCATAAACAAAAGCTATTGAAGTTTAGAAAAATTCAAAACTTTAAACAAACAGAGGCTATTTTTTTTTTTGGAAAATGCATGAGACTCCCAGTGGGGGTGCTGGGGTCTCTTTTCATTGGTCCAAAAAACTATATTTTTTTTTTCTCTTGTTTTCCTTCATGAGCAATGCTATAGACCATTAATTTATCGTCACTAATCCCACCACTAGTGAGGTGGCAATTGAAAAAAAAAGAAAAAAAAAAAAACAAGGCACAAAACACATGTGGCAGTGGGTATTAGAGCCACCACTAATTAGTGGTCTAAAGCATTTTTGTTTCCTTCATTGGCAGCCCCCCACGTGGAGGTGGGGTGCTGGGGTCCTCTCCTGCTGGGGTCTCTAGCAGGACTTTTTTTTTTTATTATTTTAATCACAAAAAGATAAAATAAATTAAAAAATTAATAAGTTAAAATGACACATTTAAATCATTTTTTTTTCTTATAAAAGTTACAAAATTCATTCTAAACGAATTTTTTTAATTCTAAATTAAAATAGTCACAAAATTAAAAAGTTAAAAAAGTAGAAGGCAAAGATTAAAGAAAATCCTCGTGAAAAACTGCAGAGAAATAGTAAACAAATATTACAAGAAAAATGCTTGGGAGCACTAATTAGTGCTCCCACTAATTAGGTGGCAGTGGGTCCCGTCATTAATGATGTGATGTTTTGGTTTTGGAGTTATTTTTTTTTTTTTTTTTTTTAATGCATTAGTGCTATTAGTGGTGATGTTTTTAGTGGGATGAATCATTGTTGATATTACAAACTTAAACTATGTAATAATTATGTAGGAAGTTACATGTCATAAACATAGTTAGGAGAGTCAATTTGAATCATTAAACAATCATTAATTACATAGGTAATGTCATCCCAGCAATGCCTACACTCAAAAGGTAAACAAAAAGTCTAAGGTCAAGTTTGACATATTGTAAAAAAATTAAAAAGTCAAAAAGTTACTTAAAAAGTTAAAAAATTAACACTATTCACTAAAAGTCAACAATTACAGCTGCACAACTCTCAATCTTAATTTTTCCCTCTAAATCAATTTTTATAATTTTTTATTACACATTTTTTCATAAAAAGTAAAAAAGTTAACCCAAACATCTATATTTTCTTCCTCAATTTTTTAGTCCAAAAAGACAAAAAGTGCACTTATTTAGGACACCCCAAACAACCCCTAAGAATACAAAAAACATAAAAAATTAAAAATTAAAAAAATTACAAATTAGAATCTATATATTATTTAAGCAAAATGAGATTTTTAGTGAAGAGTCTGGTAAGAATTTCAATATCTCATACTAATTTTTTTAATTTTAAACAATTAAAAAAATTTCTATTGGCTAACTTCCATTTAACCATATAAAAATAAAACTATAATTGGTTTATGATTTATTTGATAATAATAATCAGCTGCTTGTTTTCATTTTTCAAAAAATACTTTTTCGAAAATTCTGCTTTTTTATTTTTTGCATTTTTTTGTTTTTACTGAATTTTTTTAATATTTTAAGATTTTTTTTTTTACTTTTTAGACACACCTAACATAAATATACATAAAAAGTAAAAAATTTGTAATTTTTTTAAAAAATTCACTAAATACCAAAAATATAAAAAAATACAAGAATTCAGTACATTTTTTATATTTTTTTGTATTTATTAATTTTTTAAAATATTTTTTCACAACTTTTTTACTTTTTAGATACATCTAACTAACGTGCATCTAAAAAAGTAAAAAAAATGTTTAAAATTTAAAAAATATTCACTAAAAACAAAAGAATACGAAAACTAAAAAAACTCAGTTTTCAAAAAATTTAATCCAGAAAACTCAAACCAAACACACTGAATACCATATTGAAAAAAGAAAGAGAAAGTAAGTTGTTTCACTTATATAAAGTGAATCTTATACTCTCATTTAATATTGGATTGTTGTGCATGTTAAAATTCAAAATAGTTTAAATTTTAATGTAAACTTTAAAAATTTTAAGTAATTAATTTTGTGTAAGTTGGTTAGTCTTTTGATCTAGCCGATTAGACTGAATCATATTTAGTTTGACTGATTCGTTGGTTTAACCTCGATTTTAGCTATTTTATCAAAATATATATTGATTAAATTTGTTTAATTCGAAATAAATTAGAGATTGATCTGATTAAAGATTAAATGACTAAGATTACTTGATTAAATATAAACTTCTAACCCAAATAATTCGTAACTTTTATTTTATAATCCCATATCAGGAAAAAAAGAAAAAACAGAGTTGTTTCACTTATATAAAGTGAATCTTATGCTTCCATTTAATATTGTAGTGTTGTTCATGCTTTAATTTACGACAGTTTAAATTTTAAAATTAAAATAACATTTAAAAGTTTTAATTAATTAATTTTTGTATAAGTTGATTGGTCTTTAACCTAACCGATTAGACTAAACCGTTTTCGGTTTGATTGCTTCACCGGTTTAATTGTAATTTTTTATACTGATTTTCTTAATTTTAAATAATTAAAAAAACCTCCATTGGTTAATTTCCATTTAACCATATAAGAATAAAACTCTAATTAGTTTATGATTTATTTTATAATACCACATCAGGAGAAGAAGAAAAAAGTGAATTGTTTCACTTATGTAAAGTAAATCTTATACTCCAATATAATATTATAGTGTTTTGCATAATTCAATTCAAGATAGTTTAAATTTTAAAATAAAAACTCTAATTAGGTTATGATTTATTTTATAATCTCACATTGGGGAAAGAAGGAAAAAGTAAGTTGTTTTACATATAAAGTGAATCTTATATTCTCATTTAATATTGTAGTGTTGTATATGTTTTAGTTCAACACAGTTTAAATTTTAAAATAAAATTTGAAAGCTTTAATTAATTATTGGTTGGGCTATTGACTTAGCTGATTAAGCTGAATTATTTTTGGTTTGACTGATTCATTAGTTTAACTGTGATTTTAGCGGTTTTATCAAAATATATTGGTTAGATATGTTTAATTCGAAATAAACTAAAAATTGATCTGATTAAAGATTGAACGGCTAATATTGCTTGATTAGATATGAACTTCTCACTTAAACAATTGTTAACTTTTATTTTATAATTCCACATCAGGAAAATGATGCAAAAGTGAGTTGTTTTACTTATATAAAGTGAACATTACACTCCTGTATAATATTGTAATGTTGTGCATACTTTAATTCAGGACATATTAAATTTTAAAATTAAAATAATATTTTAAAATTTTAATTAATTAATTCTTGTATAAGTTGATTAGTCTTTTGACTTGACCAATTAGGCTAAACCGTTTTTAGTTTGACTGATTCGCTGATTTAACCGCGATCTTAGCGATTTTATCAAAATATATTGGTTACATTTGTTTGATTTGAAAAAACTCAAAATTGGCCAAGTTAAAAATTAAATGACTGATATTATTTGATTTAAAATTAACTTTCCGTCCGAACAATTGTTAATTTTTATTTTACACAATCCCACATTAAAAAAAGAAGAAAAAAAAAAGTTGTTTCACTTATATATAAACCTATGATCACATTTAATATTATAATGTTGTACATATTTCAGTTGAAGAAAGTTTAAATTTTAAAATAAAATAAAATTTAAAAATTTTAATTAATTAATTTTTGTGTAAGTTGATTAGTTTTTTTGACCAATTTTAACAATTTTTATCAAAAAAAAAAAAAATTTATTTCTAAAAGGTATCTTTAAGTTTTATAACTAACTTTAATATAGAATAAACTAAAATTAAACAATTTATAAAATGAAATTTATTTTTATTTATCATAAACATAATTTTTTCAAATTTATTCTATTTTTTTCATCTTTACCAATTAAATTATGACATTTATTTCTTATTGTGAATTTAAAATATACAATTAATGACATAACAATTGTAATATATATTTTAATAAAATACTTAAAATTTAATTCATTGTAAATTATTTTTCTATACTTTTTAAATAAATTTTATACTATTATTTAATTTTAAAATTATTTTTAATTATTTATTTCGTTCGTTCGTCGCACAATTACATTTTATATAAGACCTCGTTTAGAAACAAACTATTTTAGTAATTTTTAAATTTTTTACAAAAAATGTGCAAAAAAATAAAAAGTGCGATATGACAATTTATAGTGACTTTTTGACCAAAATATGTAATTGCCAAACGAAACCTAACAAACACGCACACGTGTGGATCCCACCTATTCCCACATATTTATTCAGAATTTTATCTAAAATATGCGTAGGAGTGTAAAAATAGCCCGCAACCTGCTCGTGGCCCGTGATGGGCTTGAGCCCAGCCCAGGACTTTGGGTCTAGGCCATCATTTTGAAACCCGGCCCTGCCTGTAGGCTCGACCCACCTGGACTGGCCCATTGGCTCGCTCATAGCCCGGCTAGCTGGGCCCGCCCGAGACTCAGTGTCATTTTTGGTGGAAAAAAAATAAAATTTTAGTGAAAAGAATAGGAAAAAAAAAAAGTTCAAGCCCTACCCAAGCTCAAGCCCAGGCCCAGACCAATCGGCATTGCTTGAGGCTCGGCCCGCCAGCCCGCCCAAGACCCAAATGTCCCTTGGGTCTAGGTCTAATTTTCTGACTTGTGGATTGGCTTGGCTGGGTTCAAATTTTAGCAGGAACACGCAAGGCCTGATATGAGTTAGCCTGAGCCCGAATCCAAATAGACCAGGCCAGGCCGAACTAAATTTACACCCTTAAATATGCGTAGTTTAGTTGGTCACCCTATATTCATGTCCTGAAAGTCTATGGTCAATTATTGGCAAAAGCAAGAATGAATTATTTTTTCTACATTATGTTCATTTATCAATAGAACCACACAGTTTTTTTTTTTTTTGGGGGGGGTTCATTTTTTAAATAAATTATCCGAATGTAACATGTTTGAACTAGATTTATCAGAGATTGGACCCACAACATAAGTTTGCATCTACACAATCCATGTAGATCCATACACTTTCATGGTTAAAGTTTTTGGTTCCAGACTTTTCCCTTTTGGTCATACTAGGAACTCAGAAGAAGAAAACCACAAAAACACTCAGAAATTGAAATCAATGTCCAGGTTTCACTTAAGGTTTGGTACAACAATAAAATTTTTAAACACACACCATTAATTTATTTTTCATGATAAAAATTTGGGACATTTTCTTGTCAGACTTTTCCTTTCCCTTTATTTATATGCTCATTATGGCTATTTATTGTGGAAATTATTGAGCTTGAGTTCCCCCCATTTTGAAGGAAAATTATTGTAATGGTTATTGGGTTGTTGGACTATAATTATTCAGATTGATAATTTTTCTCACATTTGTAATTAATCTTCTAACAAGAAAAAAAAAAAAAATGTTTGTGATTTAAATTAAACTCTTTTTTTTTTGAATAAACTTCTAGGTATGCAGCATTGCAATTATAATAAATTTTACCAGAATAATGGAGTAGTTTTTTGAAATATTATGTCACTTTGATTCTCTCTCTTCTTCTTCTTCTTTTCTTCTTTCTTTTTTATTTTTTATGTTTTTATTTTTTATTTTTTTGTGAAATGAATGAATACAAAACATGCTATCATTTTCTATAGTTATTTTACTCTTTTTATTTTTATTTTTTATATTTTATATTTTTTATAATTCTTTAGATTGTATATCATAACTCTTAAAAATATTGCACAAAAAAAGTTTAGAATTTAAATTTTTTGAGAGCGGATTCATTCAATCCTATTTGGTGTTTGGTTGAAGCAGCTATTTTGGGTTATTTCAGTTATTATTATTATTTTTTTGGGTATGGACCCCAAATTTTAGTCAACATAATTCATAAATTTCAATAAATTTGGTCATAACCAAATCAAATTTATTCATAAAACGCTAGGGATGGCAATTTGAAACCGGTCTGATGGGGATCCCCGATCCCGACCCCGATTTAAGCGGTTTTTTCCCTAAAAATACCCCCGACGGGGAGAAGACGGTATCTGAAAATCAATCCCCGATTTGTTTCGGGTCGGGGACGGTGATCAATGTTTAAGCCCCGGCCCGGCCCGATCCCCGGCCCCGTCCCCGGCCCCGGCCCCATCCCCGAAGTGAAATTACTTTTATACCCCTTATATATATATATATATATAAGCAAAACCAAACCGTACATTTAATAAACCAAATCTGTGTTCAACTCTGATATATCTCTCACACTCACTCTCTGTCTCTAACTCTGATATATCTCTCTCTCTCACTCTCATCTCTCACTCTCTCGTTTCAACTCTCTCTCTCTCGTTGTTCTCTCTGGCCCCGACTCCCCTCTCTCTCACCGACGGCGACATCACCACCACCGCTGGCCCCGACCCCCCTCTCTCTCTCTCATCGACGGCGACATCACCACCACCGCTGGCCCCGACCCCCCCTCTCTCTCATCGACGGCGACATCACCACCACCGCTGTCTCTCTGTTAGATCTGTGTGTGTGTGTCTGTGTGATCTGATCTGTGATTATTATTTAGATCTGTAATTTTTTTTGTATATTTATATCTGTCTTTCGTTGTTCTCTCGTTGTTCATTTAGATCTGTGATTATTATTTAGATCTGTAATTTTTTTTGTAAATTCAGATCTGTAAATTTAGATCTCTCCCTCGTTGTTCTCTCTGTAAATTTAGATCTGTAATTTGTTTTTTTAAATTTAAATCTGTAAATTTAAATTTAGATCTGATTTGTTGTTCTAGTGTTGAAGCTCGGGGAGTTTTCGGGGCCGGGGAAACCCGATCCCTGTTAGGGGGCGGGGGTGGGGGCGGTAGTGGGTTCCCCGTCGGGGACGGGGACGGGGACGGGGACGGGGATGGGGGGAAGTTCTGCCATCGGGGATCGGGGACGGGGAGGGTGATCCCCGGCCCCGCCCCGCCCCGTTGCCATTCCTATAAAACGCTACAAAAAAACTCATAACAAAATACTACAAAATCTCATAATAAATCACAACGTTGTCTCATAACTAAATTAATTTGGATTTGGATCATAATCAAAATCAAAATCAAATTTGATCATGAAAAACACTACAAATCATGCTAACCAAAACTTAATAACTTGGCATGACAAAATCTCATAACTAAAATTTATTTGGATCACAGCCCAAAATAAAACAAAAGATAATAAATCATCAATAATCAAGTATATCACAAATTTAATCACCAAATTTCATAATGCACAACATAAATTACAAAATTTCTGAATATAAAGTATGATACAAATTTTTTGAATATAAAGTATGATACACATAGTTATAAAGTATATTACAATAGAAGAGTTCGCTGTTACTCCATCAATTCAATCCCTAACCTCCCACTCACTACATCATAAGGTATGACTATTAGACCACTGTGTTACTCTATCAATTCAATCCCTAACCTCCCATTCACTACACCCTAAGGTCCCGTTTGTTTTGGGGTTAAATAGATGAGAGGGATTATGATGGAGGTGGGTTATTTAGTGTTGTGTTTGTTTGTAGAGTTGGAGAAGGGATTATGATAGAAGAGATGATATAGATGGAGGTTGGAAAGGGGATTGAGATGGAGGAGGTGGAGATAGTATTAGAAAAATAGTGAGGGGATTAGAAATTTTTAAATTTTTCATATATTGGGAATTTTTTTTAAAATATTAATGTTTAGTTTTTTATATTTTTTTTATTTGTTTTATTATTTTATATAAAAATAATTTAACAATTCCTACACTAACAACTATCATCAAAACAAACACAATTTTACTTAATCTCCTCACTATTAATCCCCTCACTATGAATCCCTCCATTCTACCTCTGAAAACAAACGGAGCCTAAGGTGTGACTACTAGACCATTGGGTCACACTCCAATAATTGTATGATACACACTTTATAAAAGGGCGTGTATTAAAAAGTTTCTTTAAAATATATAATAACAAATTTAAATTTATACCATATATTTCAAATTATTAAAAAAAATTGACTAGTTTTTTCAAAAGATTTTGTTAATGTGTGCTTTTAAAACATTTGTTATGATGACTTAAAAGGTTGTACACTTTTGTACTGGTGATTTATGCCTCGTTTGGGAATAGGGTATTTTAGTAATTTTTTGATTTTTTAGCTAAAATATGAGGTAAAAAAAATAGCATATTTAGAATAATTTTTTAATTTTTTACGAAAAGATATACAAAAAATAGAGAGAAAATAAATTTTTTGACTTTTTGATATAAATTATAAATTTTTTAATTTTTTAAATACTTTTTTGACTTTTAAATTAAAATTGTAACATGCCAAACGAGGCGTCATGTAAAAGGTATAGGAGTAGCTCCCCTCCATATTTCATGTCTATATCCCTCCACTTTTTTTGTGGATCTCAATTCCTTCACACGCAACCGATATGAATCATACCCATAAAGTGGATGGTTAAAATTTACAATTATAGATAGTTCATTTTATAAACAAAATTCAATTTGTTTCTATGTTTATACTTGTTCGGTAAAGTTAATTTTTTTATATGAATAAATTTATTATGAAACCTACCAAATAAACTATTCATATCATTTGTGGGTCAGATTAAGATCCACAAGAAAGATATGGAAGGATGAGGTATTAAGGAGAGTTTATCTTAAAAAATAAATTTATTTAAAATTCTTTAAACAGAGGTTAGCCAAAAAAAAATAAAAATTTACCATAAAAAAGTGTAGAACTTAAGAGCTTTTTCACTCATTTTTTTTACTATTTTAAAAATATTTTTTTAAGCAAATGTCAATATTAAACCATACCCATAAAGTTAGTATTTTCTTTTTTACCATTTTTTTTTAAAATATACAACAATTCGTATTCCCTAGTTACCAACCTTATCATAGAATCAGATTCTGATCCCAAAAAAAAAATTAAAAAATTAAAAAAAAATAAATCATAGAATCAGATTCTAAAAAAGGGTAAAAGACAGAAAGTGAAAAGCTCTGAACTTTGAAATGCTCCAATCAGCAACTCAGAAAAAAGTAAGAAAAGAAAAGAGAAGAAAGGAAAAGAAATCTTTATTGAAAGTTATGTGCGAGTCCTGACTTAAGCGGAGCTTGTCTTGGGAGGTCGAGGCAAGTTTTCAAATTATAGTCTCCTCGCTCGGAACGGCTAACAGGGCACCTTGGTGATCTCTACAAGGGGCGCTGCCTTGGACCTATGGAAGGATAGGGAGGATTTTCCTGTAACAAAAAAAAAAAAAAAAAATGCAACTTTTTTGGAGCGATGTGTCATAAAAAATAAAAGATACCTGCCTATCGGATTTGGACTGCCTGTCTTATGATTTTTTTTTTATGGAGTCTGTTTTTAATAATTTGAACTGTTTATATTTTAGAATATATTAATTAAAATATATTTGTAAAAAATTAAATTAATTAGATATTGTTAATTTTTTTATCGACTCACATTTATATTTACAACAATAAATGATATTGTGATTTAAAATATTAAAATGAATATAAATATGATTGGATAAAATGATTAACGATATCTGATTAATTTAATTTCTTATAAATATATTCTACTCGATGTACTCTAAAATATAATTGATTCAAATTATTAAAAACGAGTCCCAAAATAAATTCATAAGACAGTATAATGTCTGCTGTGCTGAGGCACAGCAGATAACACAAAGAATCCGGATCCTCCGTTGCACTTTCCTGTAGGCCTTCCCTGTTGCCCTCCAAAACAACGTCGTTTTGGAGGTTTTTTTTTTTTGTTTTTTTTTTCTTTTCTTCTTCTTCTTTCTTTGTTTCTTTCTCTCTCTCTCTTTCTGCTGATGGGTTTCTTCTTCTTTCAACAGACAGACGCGAGACAAAGAGAGAGGCACCAACACATCACATACCCAACAACACCACAACTCACCGCTCTCTCTCTCTCTTCACAAAACCCATTTTCTGGGTCTCTTTCAATTCTTTCATTTCTTGATTATTTTTATTTTTGGGGGATTTTTGCCATCTCTGTTTTTGAAATTTATTGTGAAGCTTGTGATTAAATTGATATTTTCAATACAGATCTGTGAGTAAATCTGTAAAAAAAAATCAGATTTCAAATCTGAACCAAAAAAAAAAAAAAAAAAAAACACAGCATCAGAAATTGAAGAAGAGAAAGGGGGAAAGAAGAGCCATGGAAGCTGAAGAAGTGTTCTTCTTCTTGAAGCCCAAAACATGATGAAGCCGAACCGAACTGAACCAAAGCTTTTGGAGCTTCCTATTTTTTTTTTTTTTCTTCTTCTTCTTCTCACTGTGATGAAGCCGAAAACATTTCATATGAACCAAAAACTTCTTCTTCTTCTCACTGATAACTCTCTCTCTCTCCCTCAAAACACTTCATTCAAGTGGTGGAGGATCTTCCCATTTTTTTTTTTTTTTTTTGCACAGCTTGGAGAACTTTCAAAAGGTGAAAAGTCTATAGAGTTGGCTCACAAAATTTTTGGAGTTTCAGACATGAGCTTAATGGATGACTTTGTTGAGATGGAGAAATTAGCGATAGTTACTGTTGATACGCCCATGGGAAATTCTTACACTTCTTTAGATGTAAGTAATGTGTTAGCAATTTCCTCAGACGAGTCTGGTGGATATCATTTAGATCCAAGAGGTAAGGAACTTGTTCTAGTGGTACAAGGTCAGTCCAGTGACATCAAACAGGAAATCCAAACAAAAGACGAATCAACTCGAAAAGGGTATGATTGATGAAATTTGATTTTAGTTCTTGGGTTTGTGGGTAAAAAAAAGATAAAGCAGAGAGGCAGATCTGGAGACCCAGAAACCAGAGGGGAAAATCAAAATAAGAAAGAAGAAGAAGAAGAGGGGTGGAGTCAGAAACAATTAATAATAGTAATATAATTAATAATAGTAAATCAAAATAAGAAGAAGAAGAAGAAAGAGGGGTGGAGTCAGAAACAATTAATAATAGTAAATCAAAATAAGAAAGAAGAAGAAGAAGAGGGGTGGAGTCAGAGACAATGGGTGTGTTGTGGAGTCAGAAACAAAGAAAGAAGAAGAAGAAGAAAAAAAAAAAAAAAAAAACCTCCAAAACGACGTCGTTTTGGAGGGCGATAGGGAAGGACTACATGGAAGTGCGACGGAGGATCTGGATTCATAACACAAATCCCAGTCTACCTACCTAGTTTGTGTCCTTACCCTCTTTGACACTCTCGTGAATATATTTATTATTTTTAATTATTTTATAAAAAAAAATTATTTATAAATTTCTTTTAAAGGAGTTTTAACTCAATAAATTCATAATATATTCTTTTAATTTAATTAATCTTATTTATTCAGATTTTTATTTTATGTGATCTTTTATTTATTTGTCTTTTTTGCAGACTATTATTCGTTTATTTCTTTATTGTTACCTATTTTATAGAAAACATGGATATATATGTTTCATTTTATTGCTTATTCTGTTTTGGTAGGGTTTCATTTGTGGTGATTGTAGGGATTGCATTAATATGTTTCGATTCTTTATTTGGTAGGGTTTCGAAACTTTGATTTATACGTGTTGGCGAGAGAATATTGTGTTCTTCTATTATTGCGATGAAGCTTTGTGTTCTTCTATTGTTGCTTTGTGTTTGAAGCTCGATGTTCGTCTATTGTTGCTCTGTGTTCGAAACTTTATATTTCTCCATTGTTGCAGGTCAAAGCTTTATTTGTATTTAGTTGATTTTGTTACAAACTTGTTCTTTGAGGGTGGATTTGGTTTGATTTGGATTAGTGAAATGATGGAATTGCATAGGTTGTTAATGATAGTGATAATGATAAAGATGATGATGGAGATGAGGATGTGGGTGATGATTTTTATTTTTATTTTTAGAGAGATTGAGATTTTTTAGATTTCTAATTCTATAGCTGGCATTATTTCTAGTTTCTTGTAAACAACATTACATCATTAATCAATATCAATATTCACATTAATTTGTAATGAAAATTTATCATTTGTGTTGTTAATCAGTGTGAATGTTCACACTTCATATTACTTGGAAGTCTGAGAAATGAGTGTTGAGATTATAAGGAGTGAGGCCTCTATTATAGTATTGAGGCTTTCTTTGTAAAGAGATGAGGTGGGTTTGATTTTAGATTGGTATAATGGTAGAATTGCAGGAGGTGTTGATAATAGTGATAACGATGAAGATGAAGATTATGAAGATGGTTTTTTATTTTTTTTGAGATATTGAGATTTTGAATTTCTGATGATGTTGTTGCCATTGATTTTGATTTTTTGTCATTGAATTTCAATTTAGCAATGAGTTTTTGAGATTGGTAATGTATCTGATATACAAATAATGTAAATGTTCATGTCATTAATCAGTGTTAAGATTCATATTAATTTTGAAATGAAAAATTGTCATTATGTTGTCGATCGGTGTTAATATTATTCACACACCCATATAATATTGAATAGTAAATATGTTTTAACTGTGTTCATTACCATTGTGACAAGGTGACATTAAGATTAACATCAGCATTGCATCAAATTACACAAGCACAAGCCTCAACTTTTACATTGAATACAAACATGATGTGAATATTCATATTAAAAGATATGAATGTGAAGTCTCACATGAATTCTGAAATATAAATAAAGACATTATGTTTTCAAAGTGTTAATTACAAATATGGAATGGTGATATTAAAGTTCTCATCATCAAAATTGCATTGTCCACAAATCACATTAAGCCAATGATTATGTGTACACAATTATAAAACAACTGGAAATAATGTGAAGGCTCACATTGATTTTATAATCTCAAAAAATATGACAATATCAACATTGCATTAACCACAAATCATCATTTCTGTATATACACAAACATGAAGTGTGCAATCAGATTATTGATGTGAATGTTAACATCACGAATAAAATATCAAATGAATTAGTTTAGTCACATTAAACCAATGTTTATGTGTACACAATTATAAAAACAACATATACCAACGTGAATATTAATATTAACTTTGTAGCAGCAAATATTATGACAATATACTATTGTATCTTATTAAGTATAATCAAAATAACTAATTATGGTTCTTTTGTCCAATATATTCCAATTTACAAAATCGTAAAAGATGTGAAGTTCATATTCATATTTTTCTTGTTGATGTAAAATGTGTCGTGGATACCTTATACGTCTCTAGCACGCGTATGACGACATCATTGAACTTCATGCATTTGTCGAACTCAACTTCACCGATTCTCAACCCATCAAACAACAGTCAAAATTGTGTTTCCTTTAAACAATCCAGCTGAGAATCCGAGAACTTGGTGCTTGTCATCATTTTCACTAAGCCGGTTAGGTTTGATCTATAGTTGACATGTCGTATGCCAACATAGGTGCTGCTTTCTGTATGTATACTCTCCTCTTTGACATGATATTTTTCCCTGTTTCTCTTTGTGTGGAATTAAGGTGCAACATTTGTTACATGAGCACATCATTAATGAGTGTGAATATTCACATTTAAACAATATTCATGAAATCAAATAAGCAACACAATACTATTTTGGTGACGAACATAGTGATGTGAACATTCACACCACTAATGTAAATGTCATGCACAATAGTGAGTGTTTATATGAGCATTGATTTTGGTTTTAATAGAATTGGTGGGTATGCATGTACATTGACATTACACCATTAGTAAGTGTGGATGCTTACATTCAAACAATATTCATGTAATCGAAACATAACAAAGTGCTTTTTTGGTGACAAACATGTGATGTGAACATTCATACCGCTGATGTGAATGTCATGCACATGCTCATTACATTCATGCAATACCAATGTTAAAGTTCACATCAATATTGAACTACGCCGTAAAATGTTAAAGTTTACATCAACATTAGAGATGTGAATGTCATAAACAACAATGAGTATTTATATGGGCATTAAATTTGGTTTTAATGGAATTGGCAGTGTCATGACCCGAACCCGCCCCCGTGGGTTAAGGACATAACCGGCCAGTAATCATGAGATTACCTACGGCCTCAAAACAAAACAAAAGTATTTTAACAGAGTTAATGGGGGCCAAACGGAAGCAGTTCAAAACTTTGTCCATAGAGCTGTGCTTACATGGTACATCCAAACAACCAAACATATATACATTAATAACTTACAACAGAAATACAGTAGCATAGGTTCTGTACAAACAGGATCATCCAAAAACTAAGTCAACCCATAAAAACTATATATAGACAAATGCAAAGTCCTCGCTAACATGACAAAAATAACATAGCATAGCAGAAAGGCGAAGACGAGTCTCGTCGTGAGACACTAGGGCTCACTCTCCAAAACTCGGTTGTTCCACACAGACTTCACTGGGGCTGGGTCTAGACCTCTCTTGGCTCACCTACAAATACATGAATGAGCGTGAGCGATAGCCCACTGAATAATATCAAATAAGAAGATACAAACAATATGTAGAACAACATACTCCGAACGGCCTTGGGCCCAATTCACATTTTTATTTAACATTTATATACACAATTTGAGTCAAGTGACTGCGGTTTCAAATGTACTGGCCTTTGGCCCATTTATCTTTCATTCCTGTCAAAACGGCCTTTGGCCCATCTATTCATGTCAAAACGGCCTGTGGCCCATCCATTCATGTCAAAACGGCCTTTGGCCCATCCATTCATGACAAAACGGCCTTTGGCCCATTCATTCTTATCAGACATTTGTCCACAATTCAAACTAGCAAATCATAAGGCATAAGGCTTATAAGAAAATAAGCAATTGGACAAATGACAAGCTTCGAAATATCGATATTACTTACAGTAATCGGTTGGTTGGTTTGCCCTGGAGCTCGACCCTACACAGTCCATAAACACAAAAGGGTCACCAACAATTCAATCCGTTCTTAAATTCACATTTTCTCTTTAGGCTTTATTCTTATCTCTTTAACTCAATTACAATGCTCAATACATGCCTAAGAGTACTTAGAAGTGAAGGAGGATGAAAAACGAAACACAGAACGCATAAACAAAATTTCAGAAAACAGGGTCCCCGCTCGAGTGTGGAGCGGACCCAATTGGTCTGCAAAAGTGCTGGTTGCATCAAATTCATGCTCGAGCGAGAACTCGGGCGCTCGAGCGGAAGGTTTGTCTACATAGCTCCCTGCTCGAGCATGGACTTCCTCGCTCGAGTGGATGCCATGTCTGCAAAATATGCTGGGAGCTCATATTTCACGCTCGAGCGGCGGTTTCCCCGCTCGAGCGGACATCAAGAATTCTGGATTTTCTAGAATGTGTTCTTGAGCTCAAAACGGCCTCTAAAGGTTCCAAACTCATAATCTTGGTTCCCAAACATGCAAATACATTACATACCATGAGTGCACAAGTAATAGGAGGCCAATTGCTCAAAATCATGGTCACATTTCTTCAAAATCAATCAACATTTTTGGTATACTCATTGCTCAAGCTTTCAAATCTCATATAAGTTCATAAATCAAACATGCATGCAATCTTTTAACTCCAATTCCATTTCAAAAGATGCAAATAGTGTCTATTCTCATAAAGCTCAACAAAGCCAAGCTTGCATGTATGATCAAACTTCCAATCTTGTTTAATTGGCATGCTACATGCTAGATTATGCAAACTTATGGCAATTGACAGCAATTCTATGCATGCATGAGCATAACTCATCAAAATCAACATAACTCATGATTTAGCTTACCAATTAATCTTGAATTCACAAAATCACAAGCTTAAACGTAAGAATTTGGGGTTGATTACTCACCTAGGAGCTTTAATTCTCACAATCTATGGTAGATTCTTGAGTTGGACTTCAAATTCACAAGCCTTTAAGCTCAACTTTGATTCTCCTACACTCTCTCTCTCTAGTTCGGCCTCTCCATCTCTCCTAGAGGGATTTCAGCCAAGATGAAATAAAAGAGAGGCATTGAGTGTATAAAGGCCCCCACTCAACACATTATTTTATTATAAAACAATTAGGCACCTAATTCATTAATTAAATCAATTAGTTCTGATCTAAATCAATTTTCAATCAAATTTCACCGTGGGCTCTAAAAATTACACTAATCACAATGGCGTAATCAATTTCGGGTTCTGTGGCCGATAAGGCCTTCAATTTAATTTCCAAAGCAGATAGTCAAACAGATATTCCTACGGTGAACAGATAAAAATTCAAAACCACATATTTTCACATAATGGCACACAAAATCATATTAAACACATAATCATACTTATATTAAGGACCAATCAACACATTACGGAACAGAGATATCACAGGCGGAGTATTCATGCACATTGACATCAACACATCATTAGTCATTATGGTATTCATGCAAGCAAAAGAAACAAAGTGCTATCTTGGTGACAAAAACAGTAATGTGATAATTCACATTAAATATTTGAATGTCTATATCACTGGTTTGGGGGTGGTCAACATTTGTATAAATGGTATGAATGTTGACATCACACAACAATCAAACTTAAGCTAGTGGTTAAGGTTCACATCAAAATTGAATTACAGCTAGAACACACCTTTTATTTTGGGGATTAGCCTCATGTGAATATTCACAATGTAACATACATACGAGTTTGTCCACACTATGTTTTCAATGTTAATGTTCACATGATGGGAACAACAACAACAATAACAATTGAAACAACAACAGTTTTTTTCTAAACAAAGTCAAAAAAGTTGGGGAGGGGGGTTCACATCCATTCAAGAATATCATCAATACCAACAACAACAACAAATGCAGGAATGGGGAATAACAACAATAATATGAACAATAAGGACCAAAATTATATATCAATATAATCAAGAGATATGTGTGGAAGTTCGTGTTGGGCAAAAAATAGGCAGAATTTAGGGTTTATATAGAAAATGGATGAAATCACTTACATTTGGTACCTATTTGACGGTTAGGTTGTCACAGATAATCGACAATGGGGATTCTGGCAATAGACGACGTAGAGACGGTGAGATGATGAGAATCGTGATGAGGAGTTCATTGTATGAGACGATGAGACACTGGTATTCGAATATATGGGATAGACGACCTAGGGTTTAGGATTTTGGAAAGAAGAGAGATCTTCTCTGTGAAATCCGTTGAATGTGGGATGGTTTAAGTATTTTGATCGTGTATTTCAAAACGAAAAACACAGGTTTGAAGGTTATTTGGTTATTTGGTTATTTGGTTATTTGGTCTTATTACTCTAAGCTTGACCTAATGGATTACTAAAAAAGAATATGGATTAAATGGAATATAAGTCATAAGAATAGGATTTACTAGAAAAGCTCTGTTTTATAGAAGTTTGTTTGTTTGTATGTGTTTGTGTTTGTGTTTTTTTTTTTAGCCATTCATGTTTTAAGTTTTTTTTCACTTTATTTTTAGAATTAATTTCTGTCAAAAAGTAGACAGAGAATATCACAATAACTCATAAGGCATAAAAATATATTATTATATAAGAGTTTAAATTTATGTCAGAGTGTAAATTATATATAATAAAATATTTTTATGCTATGTGATTGTTAATGTGTTATTTTATGTCTAATTTTTAATAAAAATTAACTTTAGGAGTAAAGTGAAAAAAAATTGAAATATGAATGGCCAAAGTGAGAAAAAAGAAAAAAAACCTTTAAGAACCAAAGTGGGGTCCCTCTATTTGCACCCAAAAATTAGGTTGGACATCCCAATTTAAGAAAACTTTTTTATTACCAATAAATCCCTATTTAAAATGGGAGTTACATGCAAGTGAGAAAAGGAGAAAAAAATTTGCAAGACATGGAGGGTGCAAGTGTGTTTATGGTGAGGTGCAAATGAAGGCTGTGGGAGTGCAAGTGTCACTTTCATCTCTCTATGTGTTGGTAATTTTTTTCCCATTCTTCCACTTGCATGTAGTTCTCCCTATTTAAAATGACCAAAAAGTACTTAACATTGAAAAAAATGTAAATCAAAGTGTTTTGAACATTCCATTCATTATTAACCCAAATATTTATTTTCTCTCTCTTCTTTTCTTATTGTCTTCACTTTGCATCTTCATACCTAACCCTATTTACTTGAATCCATCATTCTTGCTTTCTATTTCATATTGAAATTAATGGATAATAAAGAAAATGTTTCTAACTAGTTTTCTATAGATAGAGTAAATTTTCATTTGAGGTTTATTGTTTTTTGTTGTTTAGTTTACGAAACTGATTAAAAAATGCAGTACCGAACAAATTATGTTTATTCGGAAACTTGTTTCCAAACAAAATTCATATATTTGGCAGTGTGTTTCTGAAATAATAGTCATTGTTCAGTATTTAATATCCGAACAAATTGTATATGTTCGACTATTTTTTTTAAAATTTAATTTTCTAACTTCTAGCAAATTGTCTATGCTGCAGCCAATTTTCTATTGTTTGAGAATTGAGTATCCTAAGACACTTCATAGTTTCGGAATTAAGTATCTAAACATATATAATTTGTTTGGCACTAAGCATTTAGATGAAAATGCTGCAATTTGTTCAGCACTAAGTATCCAAATAAAAATAATGCAACCAATTTTCTATTGTTTGGAACTGAGTATCCGAAGAAACTTCATAGGTTCGAAATTAAGTTTTTGGACGTATATAATTTGGTTGACACAGAGTGTTCAGTTAAAAAAGTTATTAGACTTGGGGTGTAGAAAGTAGAATTTCTAGAATTTTTAAGATTATAATAGGCATTATTTGGAGTGTCCAGCAAATAAATAAATATTTAAATTTTCAATTGAGGTGTTCCAAGTAATGCGGTGCCCAATTTAATTTTGGAAATGCACTTAGAACTATCCACCAAAATGAAAAAGTGATCAAACATAAAAAGATAAATTGTAATTTACCCTCAAAACTAAACAATAGCACTGCATATCCAAAAAAAAAAAAAAAAAAAAATACTCAAAAAAATTAATCATTGTACTATATTTATGATGCGTGCGACTCATCTCTTATTAATTTTAAATCCACATCACACAATTATTTTTAGAGTAAGTCTTCACAATTCTTAGCACTTTTGTAAAAGTAATGATATACAAACATAATTTTTATACAGAATAAATTCACGTCTTGTAATTATTTATTCTCGATCAAAATGCCCACTATTATTTTTATCATTTCACAAATGCCATTAGTATATCATTATAAACGTATTTTTTGTATCACTTTAAAATTTACAAATCACATTCCATTTTATAAAACTGAATTAAAGGGTACATATATTTGAAACATTTTTTTTTTTGCTGATCAAAAAAAAAAAAGAAACATTTTATACATAAATATATAGCATATACATACACATAACCATACATATACATGTCCACAAGCATTTATTTAGCTTGTTTGGGGTGTGTTATATATTTTTTTAGGTCACATCACTTTTCTATTTTTTTACATATCTTTTCATAAAAAGTCAAAAATACATATATTTAAATCATTCCAAACAACATGTAATTTTCTCTCTCCTCATTTTCTTCTTTAACCCTACCAAAATAGTGAAACTCTACTATTTCATTCTCACATACTTCATTCAGCTAGTACATTAATAAAGTCAGAAGGTCGTCTTGGCCAGTTGCTCATAAAGAAAAGAATTTTTAATCTAAAAAAGAAAAGAAAAGAAAAGAAAAGAATTATATAGGCTAATTACACTTTTGATCTAGTGTTTTGGGTTATTTTCATTCTAAACATTTGAATTGTGTTAATTATTTATTTATTTATTTATTTATTTATATATATATAAAAGATTAAATGTTTGTCAAATTAGTTCTTATAGTCGTGGTTGGCATCAAGTCTGACCGGTCCAGTCCACTCTAGTTCATGAAATTGGTGCCCAAACCCTCATGTGAACTAAGACTAGGCTAAGTCAAGGCCAAAAATCTTAAGCCTAAGTCTTGTCCAACGGGATTGGCTAGACAATCTAGCGGGATGGGTTGGGTTAAGCCCTGAGTTAGCCCTACGGATTAAGATTTGGGCCTAGTTTTAGGTTTTTTAAAAGCAATTTTTCCTATTTTTTAATTTTTGCTAGGCACTTGTGCCAAGGTGCCTCGTGCGGACCAATAGGCCTAGTTGGGCTCAAGCCCAACCAGCCTTGAGGTATGGGCTTGAGTAAGATAAAAATTTGTTGGGCCAGGCCTTTTGGCCAAACGATAACCCGTAGCTGTCATTATTTATCATACGAATGAGAGGGATTTTTGAAACAAAATATTACACATCAATAAAAAAAATAACATTTTAAATTGACTTAATTAAAATGTTGGATGAGATTATTAGTACGGTGAGATTGAGTGATTGAATTATTAGAATGGTAGTATTATGTTGGAGATATAAAATAAATTGTGTTTGTTTGTCCACTACTATAGTGATAGTTAACATTAAATCTATGAAACAACATAATGATCTAAATAATGATCTAATCACCTCAAGGCCATGGGTGAAATTAAAATAATATAAAGCACATATTTGAAAATTATAAAGTACCAAGTAGCCAAATTACATATCTATGAACATGTCTATGTCCTTTTTTTGATTCAAATGAACATGTCTACATTCATGCTTGAATGCATAGCCATTAAAGTTTCATCTCTCATTTTTATTTACCTAAGCAAAAGCAATGGGGCTTGTGTAGCTTTGTAGCTTGTAAAGTGAAGCAAAAGACTTGTCTCTCTGCATATGGTTGCACTGTTTATCTGTTAAAGTAGATGTATTAAAAGTGACTTTTTCTTGAATTATCAATTCTCTCTTCTTCTTTCTTCTCCTTTTCTCTGTCACCAAACACCAAACGATGACCAATGACTGCAACTTCTTTCTTTACCTTGGGATGGTGCTGTGAATTCAGAATTCCTTTCACTGCTTCAAAATTTCAGTTTCTGTCATTTTTCACCCTATTAAGATAGTGTTTTGTTCGTCAGAATAAAAGTGAAATATATGATTTTTCATCATTTTCACAGTTTTACTAAAAAAATAATATAAAAATTTATTGTAAAAGAAATTATCACCAATAAAATGAATAGTCATTTCATATGGAAGTTAAAAAATGATTATTCTATTTCATTCCACTTTCATTCTAATAAATCAAACTCAGACATCGCTCAAATCTTGAGGCCGTTCATTTAACTTCTTGAATTTTTTAAATTTATACATATAATGTATATTTTGTTTCGCCATTTGTCACTCAATTTTTTTTTTGTTTTTTGTTTTTTGTTTTTTTGAGCGGTTTGGATTGTTATTTGTCACCTCAACATATTATATATATATATATATATATATATTTGGACATCATGGGCTAATTGGATTGTTATTTGTCACCCTTAATTTGCTTTTAAAGACCTTCGATTATGTCAACCTTTATTTAAAAAAAAATTATGAACAAAAAGTGTTTTATTGATGAAAATTAGGTACATGACAAATGACAAGTATCAATAAAGAATGTGTGGGCAAAAATATGAAAGAAAAATTGAACGATCCCAAATGGATTGATACTGAAAAGCAAGTCCAATAATTTGTTAGTACAATACCGAGTTGGTGAGAAACTAACAAACAACAGAAAAAATAAAAACAAGCAATAGAAACAATAGAACAATATTGCCAGAGGCAATACTAGTAACAACCAGCAAAGAAAGACCAACCTCATCTGAAAGTGGTCATTCTAGATGCACAATGCTACCAGTAGTAGAGCAAGCAACAATAGCAGCATCCAGCAATAATTGTGAGAGGTGGTTTTGCAATACTCCTCTATCCCAAACGAGCCCTTTAGAGATCCTCGCTCTGATAATTGAAATAGAAAAAACATTTCGGTCGGTGGTGTCGAAATTAGCACTCCGATGTGCAAATTAGTTTCTTAAAGGAGGAGAGAAGAAGTTTTTATTTATTAAAGTGTGGGTGTGATTTTATACCTTCCTTCTTCCCATTTCCATCCTTTTATAGCTATCCTCCTGGATATTTTCTCTATGGTAGCCTCTCATCATTGTTTTTTCGCAGCCCATTATACATCGAGAATGGAACAACTTGGGCCCACTCATTATGCCGATTTGCGTCTATTCCTGAAGCTTTGCTTCATGTCTTGGTTTGCTACTTCACAAATCCCCTTGGTTTATCTTGGCCTACTCGGTGATGTGTTCCATCCCATGGGCTTAGCGAATTTTGGCCCATCCAAGATGGGCTCGAATGTGCTCCGTTTACTGTTTTCCATACTGCATTTATTCAGCTCTCACAATTGCCCCCCCGAGCACCCGACTATCCTGGAATTCCAAATAGATGATTTGCTTGGCCGCAAAAGTGCCTCTTTAATCGGCTTTCTTTGACAAACTTGAGGCACCTTGAAATTCGAGTACGTAATGGGCACGCCATTCTACCTCTGACACGTTATATGGGACATGATGTGGAATGTGGGAAGTTTCCCGCGTCTTCGAAATCTTCATTCATTTAATGTGATTTGAAAACCTTCTCCACCCTTTTATTTCCGAGAAGACTCTATCTTCGCAACTCTTCACCTTCAAGACTTTATCTGTGGTTGCTCTGCTCTCTCTACCATTTGTGCATCTTTTCATTTCAACATGTAAGTCCTCTAAGCTTCACTCTTTATTTCATTTTGTTTTAGAATTTCCATCATCTCTTACTGTTTCTCCACCTCGTGCTTTGTTTTGGTCTTTCTATGGCTAATTACCTAAAAGCCCTTCTTTCTAAGGATAAGGTCATCGCCTTTTGTTGTCACTTCGCAATCCCTAATGACGTTCAACTGACTCTTGTTAGGGATGAGAAGGTAAACATGGAAATGGCTGATGTCAACACCATCATCTTTCCTCTGTTGGCGATTATTGAGGGTGGAGTTCGCTTCCTTTTCTACTTTATGCTCAGATTTGTTCATCTTTTTGGGGACTGAGGCCTTCCCAGCCCAACATAAATTTCTACTGAATAATCATGGACATAATATAATTAAACCGTCGACTCTGACTTAACTTAGGGATTTCTGTCATTCGGCATTGCTACGTCATGGCCAAATCCTTTGGTCGGCTAGGAAGGTTCTTTTTAAGAGCTAAGGACACTGACCACTACTTGGCAACCATGCTCGCCAGTTCTAGCAAAAGGGTAGATGATGTAATGGTTGTCGTTCAGGGCAATTGGGAATTCGGGAAAGGAGAAGATCACTTGAATCCTATACCTAGGCAGAAGGGTGAACCAAGTGGCTGAGTAGTTCTTTTGTTAGTTTAGATATTAATCGGCTCCTCCTTTGTAGGCTGACCATTTTTTTGTTCTTGCAGGCAACGATCTTAAGAAGTCCCTCGCTTCAACAGACGAAGCCAATCTTTCTCAAGTAAAGACCATTTTTGATTTTGCCGATTGCCCGAATCTCCAAGGAAAGAGATGTGCCAATGCCACCCATATTCTGCTAAGATATGATCCTTCTTACTCATCTTTCATTGCAGCAGACCGCATACCGATCCCTAGAGGTAAACAACAACTCTTAGCTCTTGTATTCCCTAGCTTTGTCAATTGGAAAGATATTGGGGTTGAGAAATCATCAGTTAGTGAGCAAAGTGGTGAAAACGGCAGCTAGGATATCGAACAACACGTGGAGCACGATGCCAATCAAGAAGTTGGTCAAAACCTCGTTGCTGAACAAGATGTTCATCAGGACGAAGAGCAAGAATCAAATACGGGACTTGATATAGCTTTTGATCAAGTCGGTTCCATGGGAAGAGTAAATGAGGTTAACGGCTTAAAGCTTGCGACTCCCTCTGTTCGAATAGAAATCGAGAAAGATATTTTCGTTGACTTGGATGATTTTCGTGGGTTTAGATTGGAGGAAAATGGCGAGTGAATCCTTTTCCCCTCCTGAATTTGCCAAGAAGAGGAATGCCGAGAGGATTGCGGCTAAAAAGAACGCATCGGCTGAAACCTCTAGCTGAATAAATGATACTCTAGTGGTGGTCCAAACAGAAAGCGTCACAGAGCAAGCTACAATTGTAGCACTTGTGTCCTTCAAAGCTTTTGGGAAGTGTAATTTAATCCTCTATGTTATTGGGAATCTTTGAGTTGTTGTATCTTGGTTTTGAAGGAGTATAAATTGATTTAAACTTGTTGGGAATTGCTCGTTCATGCTTGTTTACGTTGAAAATTTGTTTAGGAAACTAAAAATCTTGTTTTGGGGTCGACACCGGTCTTGGTGGTGTCGACACCTTCTTTTTGTTATTGGCTTCAAGGGTCAACACCAGTCTGGGAAGGGTTGACCCTTGTCTTGAAATTGCTTGCTGAAATTTGGTGTCAACACCAGTCTAGAAAGGGTCGACACCTTGCATGCTATCAAACATAAGTGTTCCAGCTTTTCTTCATAAGGGTCGACACCTCTGGGTGTTGACCCTTGAGGCCAATAACAAAAAGAAGGTGTCGACACCAGTCTGGGAAGGGTCGACACCTTGCATGCTGTAAAAAATAAGTGTTCCAGCTTTTCTTTATAAAGGTCGACACCTCTGCTATAGGTGCCGACGCCTGCAAACTTTTTTCTAGATTTTTTTGTCAATTTGGGCCTTACTTTATGGGGTTTTTAACTAGATCTTTTGGGTTGACTTTGGGGTTTATTTTTATTTTAACCTAGTACTATAAATAAGTCCACCACTTGATATTTTCTTTACTTTTTTGTCTCTTTTCTCCCTCTAAACTGTGAAACTCTCTCTTTCTCTCAAAAAACACTTTTTCACTCAAAGATCCTTAGATCTACTCACTTGGAGACCTCTTATCGCCTTGCTCCTTTGAGATTAATTGTAGAGCTTGTCTAGGGCTTCATTTTGATAGGAGCAAAACTTCGTTTCTCCTTCGGCGACTTTTGGGCTTTTCTTCATTCTCTCTCTTCAAAGCTTAAGGTAGAGACTTTCTATACTCTTGCATGATTTTTAACTTGGGTATTTGATGATATTGCAAATAAAGGTTAGGATTTGGGTGATTTTAGACAAACCTAGGATTTTGGTTTAAAATCAAAAGAGAGGTTTTCAAAGTAAATGTGTTAAAATGTTTATGGGTATGGATATGAGGTTGTGTTGCATCAAACTTGTTGATTTTGGCAAATGGGTTGTATTTGGGAGGAAATGGGGTTTTGCCCTAAAATATTTCAAATGGTTATTTTGCATAAATCATGGAATTGATTCAATAAAGGTGAAATTGGTTAGATGTGTATGTTAATGGTGGAGTTGGAAAATTATCATTTCTTATCAATGAACACATGGATAGTTTATCTCTTTTGAAGTTTGTATAATTACTTAGAAATATTTGTTTGGGCTATCGGTGGAGGATAGCTATGATTGTTGTAGAAATTGCATGTGGACTAGGTGAATTGAAATTAACCTTTTGTTGGTTGTCATTGAATATGACTATGTTTATAGACATTTGTCATGACCCAAACTCGCCCATGTAGGTTTAGCATCGTAACCGGCCAGTAATCCTTGGACTACCGAAGGCCTCTGAACAGATTAACAAGATTAAGGGGCTTGGGGAAGCAAATACATAAATATAGTTGTCCAATGAGTTGTGCTGACTTATATGAAATGGAATATTTAAAAACTTTATATACAATAACCGGTAGTCAACCATACATTATACCCACACACATTACAGTATTTTAAGTACAGCCAACGACATCAAATCAAGTCTTAATAAACAGAAACCACAGAACTTAAACACAGGACGCTTCAGGAACCTCCACGTGAGGCACAATGGTTGGCTGACGACAGAACACAGATCCAGACAAAAGCCTTCAGGCTCAGGCTCCAGAATGCTCACATATATATATATATATATATACACACACAATGAGCTAAAGCCCAATGAATAACATTAAGGTAAAGGGGTTGGTGAACGAAATCCGAATATATTGTAAGCAAAAAACAGACCAGAGCATAATCATTCTCATATCAGAACATAATAATGGTATATCCCATAGAACACATCACAGAACGTCTTCCGACTAGAGTAATCGGTTCCGGATACCGATTAAACACATATCACCACAATGAAGTGGCTAACGAGATCTCGTAAACTTGTATGTCATGGACCCGCATTTTCATACCATCCCCCATGACTTGGGACTATCTATGGATGCCATAACAGATTTCAAACAGGGAATATTTGTTCACGAAAACAGATATCATTTCAGAAATTAGAACTTATCATATTTCATTTGGAACGTAATTTATATGAACGTATCTTTATAATAACGTTACTCACAGTGGTTCCAGCAATGGTTAATCAATCCTCAAGTCTTGACCTACGACCATAAAATACATAACACAAGCATGTCTTATCATTACACATTCATGTGGCCATTAAGGCTTAGTTTACATTATATTGATTCTTGTTCTTCTTTAACACATTGCTCAAAACACACTCTTGAATCTCATAACTTAGAACATTCTTTCCTTAGTGTGTTTCTAATCCATAACCTCATTACTATGGCTTAATTAAGGCTTAGGAATGCTTAAGATGCAATGAGGATGACAAAACATGCCTTGGAACACTTAGGCAAAATTTCTGAAAATAAGGTCTCCGCTTGAGCGTAGATTTCCTCGCTTGAGCGGACATGCAAATATGAGAGGGGTCGCTCGAGCGAGACTTCCTTCGCTCGAGCGGTCTGCAAACTCGGAGAAAGTACTGGTTGGTCTCAATCTACGCTTGAGCTACAACTTCCACGCTCGAGCGGATCAACAATATACAAAGGGTTCGCTCGAGCGTGACTTTGGTCGCTCGAGCGGAGCGCTCATGCCTGCAAAAATACTGAGGGCTCGCATTCTTCGCTCGAGCACATGTTTCCTTGCTCGAGCGGACTGTGAAATTCTGGGTTTCCAAAAACAGAGTTTTGAGCTTCAAAATGCAATTCAATGGCTACACTCATGCATAGCTTGATCAAAACACTTGGAAAACTTTTCTAAAACACCAACACATGATCATTTACAAACCCTTAGCTCAAAACTCGTGGATTTAGCTAAAATTGAGTTCAAACTTCCATGTATATAAGGTTTATAAACTCTTTTTTCTCCAACACCATGGTTTTAACAAAATTGAGCTCAAAGGCTCCATGCATGAAGGAAATCCTTTTCAAAACATGAGTTTAAACTTTAAAACATGACGAATTATACATGCATGTGCCCAATAACTTATGATAACAACATAGATGCTCAAAATCAAACTCAAATGGCAAACCTCTATATATATATGCATGCATGTGAAATTATAATCAAATTCTCTATCTTCTTGACAAATACAAGTGAAATACATGCAAATGATCATAACAACTCCATGAATGCATCTCTACAACACACAATTTTCATGAATTAATAGTCAAGGGCTTACCTAAAGTCTTCAAACACACAAGATTCTTGCCAAACTTGAGCTACTCTAGCAAAATCCCCAACTTAAACTTTAAATCAACACTTTCTCTCTCTAAAATGGAGTCTCTCTCACTCTAGGATGAAATCTCAGATTTTTGCACTAAGGGAAATGAAGAAGATGTGAGCTTACATGAGCTTAAGCCTCATATTTATAGCTATGATGCTCAAATACCTTAATTAGAACATAAGGCTTGCCAAACGCAACTTAATGAATTGTTCTGAATCAATTTTTAATAAAACTTGCCAGATGATTCTAAAAATTCCAAATAACATATCGGTGTAGTCAACTTCGTTTTCGGATGCCGATAAGGCTTTCAATTTACATATTAAAGTGAAATTCCAAATAGATATTTCTATAAGTAATAGATAGAAAGCCAAAATCATACAAAGTGCAGAATAAACACATAATTTATTTTAATCCTCTCATTAACATCATTAAATACGGATTAGTGGCTAATTACGGATAGGGGTTGTTACAACATTGTATATGTATGATTATTTGGGAGGAGAAATGTAATGTACTCCATATGTGATTATGTGTTTATATATATTGTATATGTATGAATGATTGTTTGGGAGGAGAAAGGAGATGGACTCCATTATAATTAAGTTGGCCAGAGTATCCTGGGTGAAAGTCCTGAAATTATACATGGGTGCCTAGCCCGCAGATGAAATATCCGTAAAATGGCAATTGTAGCGCTTGTATAGCCTACGTTTACATGGGTCCCATTTGACGGCTGCCCGCAGACGAAATATCCGTGAAATGGAAGTTTGAAGTGTTTATGTGTATGTGTTGTATGAATTGGAAACCATTAAATTGTAACCTCAGTTTGGGTTATTGGAAAAATAATGAAATCGACTCATGTATTGGGGTGTATTGAAGGGAAATGAAATGAAATGTAACTTGGTGTTCTATGACTGTATAAAATGTGATCATTTTTCTTCCGATATTGTAAAAGCACATTGCACTTATACCGTTGTTAAACCTCATATGTTGTATTAGATTATCCTTCCTGGGCTGTGGCCCACCCTACTTAGGAAAAACATTTTCAGGTGCTGGTGATATGCCTCCATCAAGGATTTAGCTTGGGTGGGTTGTGGAGCTGAGAGCTCACTTTTGTTTATTTGTATTTATTTGCCTTTTGTACAAGCCTAGGGCTTTATCTGTATTGAGCCTCTGACTCTTTTTGTTGTAACCAAGCATCGTCTTGTAAAATTGTAAGCCCGTAGGGCATGTTTATCTGTTTATCTTTCTTCCTCTCTTTTAATTGGAAACATATGCTATAGATTCAAGTTTAGGCTTTATGAATGTATGATGCATATGCTTCCCTTTTGTATATCATATATTGAATTAATGGAAGATAACTTTATTATTGATGTTAACATATAATGCTTGGTGGATGGATTATTGTATTATTTTTTGAGCGTGACAACAATCGTGGAATCGGCGCAACCACCACCCCCCGTCGACGTCGTTTGAAGCCATCGACGTAACTGGCTCCAAGTGGCTTGTTGAATCTTCTCAATTGACTGAGCATCTGGTTGAGAAAATAGCTTGAGTTGTACCCAGTCTTGACTTGGTGACGCCATTTCAAATTCAGCCTAGAATCAATAGGGCTCCTATTCCGATAAGTGCTTCGGCCGTCAAGGAACCTGGAGTTGCATTGAGAATGGCCCCTTTCATTACTCTGCCATTAGATAAGGCAACGTATCACGCTGAACACAATGCTCTGTCTGTTGCAATGGCCACGTAATGGGCGATTTTGGTAAATTCTATCATTTCAAATTTTTTTGGTTATGGCTAGTTATGGCTAGTACCTTAAAATGTTTGTGTAGGCTCCTGAACGCATTGCTAAGATTAACTGCTGTCTCCATGATATAGTGGAGTTGAACACTCAACTTCAAGTAGAAGTGACAGTTGAATAGCATAAAGCAAAGTCGGCAATGGCGGAGTTGGCAATTGTTACCCAAAAAGCTAAAGCAAAATAAAAAAAGACTATAGAAGAACAACAAAAAGCTTCTGCCGAAGAAGTGAAAGCAAAGCATATCGGCTTACTTCACTGCTCTGCTGAAGAAATGACAAACCATTCTGAGGTAGCCTTAAAAATTGCCAGTGAAGAACTGGCGAAACAGAAAGCCAAGTTGCTCGAGGTGTAGAGATCATTGGCGGAGGCTTAATTGGCGACAACGAACGCCTTTGAGCAAATAGAGAAAGCAGCCACTGAAAAATATGCCAATCAGGTTTTGGCCTTTAAAAATAGAGGCTTTAAACATGCTGGCTCAAGGCCTTTGTTGCTGCTCGAGTTACGCTTGACGTGTCGATTCCTTTCGAGGTAGACGACATTAAGCCATTGGAGTCTAATGCAGAATAAGTCCAAAATGAAATAACATGTTTTTCGCCATTTGGCGTTTGATGTGAGCATGCTTTGTTTTTATTTTTATTAGTTTTTGTTTATTTTTGGCATGCAATAGAGCCGTTTTCATATATAAAGTGACCAATTGTAATACTAGTTTATGAATAAAAATGCTCTGTTTATGCAAAGATGTGGATTTGTTTATAGGTGTCAAATGCATCATTCAAACTACTATTAACACATCATTTAAAATGTTATTTGACATGTTGCACATAATTTAGACAATTCGGCTAAGCTATTTATGTAAGTTCACAAACGGGGCAAACTTTATGCCAATTGATGCCAAATACATACATGTGGCTGCCCCTACATCGATTGGAGAGTAAAATACAAAACAAAAATTGCTGAATTGCCGAATTTAGTATTTAGAATGTAACCATCTGGAATGGAAAGCAAAGAAAAGCTCAAGGCTAAGGTCGAATAGATGAGGTGTTAGGTTATGTCTAGAAACATTCTGAGTCGACCATTAAGGACCGAGTTTCCCTTACCCAAGAGCGAATTAGTCGGCGGTGGGGTTGCTGAAACGACGGGACAGTAGACACGTGGCGTGTACTAGAAAGCTATTGAAAGAAGTACCCATTAAGTGTATTAAAATGGCTCCTAAACTCCTCTAGTAGCCAACAAATCCAAGCGTTCACACGAAATTACTATGGAGGAAGAAGTGTGAAAAGAAGGAAATAGTAGATTTTCCATCAACATCTCTTTCAATAACTATAGCAGCGTGGGTGTTCTTTAATAGTAAAAGAGAAAAAAAGAGTCTGGCAGATTTAGATGTAGAGACTGGCCAGCAACTAGCAACCAACGAATCCGGTCGTCAGAGTAGATCTTCCTTAAATGAAAGAAACAGAAGAGAGCATCGCAGTAGGTCCCCCAGAACTAATGTCGCTCACTAAGACAATCGAGCCAGAGTTTAAACAGGAGAGAACAACGAAGCCGGTTGCCTAGAGAAAAAGAGGGCAACAGAAACTCTAGGGCCCAGATTGGAAACGAAGTAATCAAGCCTTCACGTCAACCTGAGACTGAGTCGAATAACTCGCTGTGTCACAACAGAAGCTCCAGGGCCCAGACTGGAAACGAAGCAACCAAGCCTTCGTGTCAGCCTGAGACTGAGTCGAATAACCAGTTGCGTCGGCTTGAAAATGAGCCGAGTAGACCTCTACATCCTTTGAGTTTTTCGATTTTTATTGGAAATGAACCGATGACAGAGGCAGACTCATTAGTGAATGATCCAAATGTGGCGGTAGAATTTAGTTAGCAAATATTTCCTCTAGAAGTTCACTATTCAATGGTCAATCGGGGTGGTTATGATGTCTTTCAACATGGCATTCACGGCATAATGAATGGACTCTACAGTTTATATGAGATTGGTATATGTCTTCGCGCCATTCGGCAGGATTTGAAATACAAGGAGGGACATATCCAAAAGTTGGAGCGACTGCTTCATGATACTGAGAAAAATGTTGAAGAAAAGGCTCGAAAAGCTAGGTTGGCTAAACTCAAGGCAGCAGGTGCAGTAGAGTTGGAAACCTCAAAAAGCAAATCAACTCAACGCCTTATGGATAATGCCATAGCTGATTAAGATACTGCCAGCATTTTTATGAAGGAAGCGATTAAAACCAAAGTGTACAATAAAGGCTTCCTCAAAGTGAGGCAAATTGGGATAGAAAAGACAAGGGAGAAATTTCCCGATGATGTTTGTTAATGTGAAAATTGCAACTTCAAGCACAAATAGATTAAGGCTTTGCAGGCGGCGGATATTGATTCTACATCACCGCTATACAAGGGCTACAAGATGCCGTTTGAAGCTTATGATGCTGAAAAGGCAAATGACGAAGATGAGAGCACCAATCTTGAGAGTTAAGCAGTGTCTTAAGTTCCAGCTTATAAATTAGAGTGCTAATAGATGTGTTTCTTTTCGGTAGTAGAATAAGAATTTGTAATTTGTCATGATGTTTCATAATAAAATAGACATTAAATTTCTGTTATTAGATTTATCATTGTTCCATGATGATGCTCCGAATGCAGAGACTTTACTAATGGCGCTCCGTGCCAAGCATGAAAAGTGCTTTGAATTCGAAGACTTTACTGATGGCACTTCATATCGAGCACGAAGAGTGCTCCGAATACGGATACTTCAATGATGGCACTTCGTGCCAAGCTCGGTGAGTGCTTTGAATTCAGAGACTTTATTTGCCCTAAACTGAATAAAAGAGAAATAACCAATGATCAAATGAAAAATAAGGTAACATAACATCTCATGCCATTGATTATCTGCATATATACAAAACATTGTACAGTGAAATTAAGAGAAAATTTAGATCTATGGTAAAATTTATGAAGATGAGTTAAATTAAAAGGATGAGGTAACTTCTTGTCGTTCATGTCTGAGAGTTAATATACCCATATCCCGGTGATGGAATCGATCTGGTATGGGCCATCCCAATTGGGGCCGAGTTTACCGTCAGCAAGAGTCTTACTATCAGGTAGCACTTTCTTAAGGACCAACTCTCCAGGAGTATATCAGTGCAGATGCACTCGTTGGTTGTATGACTTGACAAGCTGTTGCTGATATCCCGCTATTGCCACAAGGGCCCAATCTCATCATTCTTTAATTAAATCCATATCTAGTGCCAGCAACATGTCATTTCGGCTCGTATCAAAAGCCCTTGATCATAGAGTTGGTCAGCTGATCTCTAAGGGGATGATAGCTTCATTGCCAAAATATAAAGCAAATGGGGTTTCTTTTATAGACCGTTTAGGCGTAGTGCGATGTGCCCATAGTACACTTGGCAATTCTTCAACCCACTTGCCTTTGGCCTTTTCCAAGCATTTCTTCATGTCGTCTAGGACTACTTTGTTGGGAGTCTATGCCTATCCATTACTTTGCAGATACACTGGTGAAGAAAAATAAGGCTGAATGACATACATGTCGCACAATTCCTGGTAGACGCTGCAATCAAACTGAGTGTCGTTATCCGAAATAAGTGTCCTGGGAATGTCGAATCGAGTAATGATATTCTTCTAGACAAAGTGCTTAACATCAGCATCTTGGATATGCGTTAACAATTCTGCTCCAATCCACTTTTGGGATATGCGCTAACAGTTCTGCTCCAATCCACTTTGTGAAATAGTTAGTAGCAATAATTAAGAACTGCTTATTACCTAGAGCTTTCGGTAACGGCCTAACTATATCCAAACCCCATTGAGCAAAAGGCCAAGGATTAGTCATGAAATTTAGTTTTTCGAGGAGCAGATGTGTTAGTGGAGAAAATTTTTGACATTGCTTGCATTTCTTAACATAATTCTCAGTGTCAGTATGCATAGTCAGCTACTAATATCCTTGAGTGATGGCTCGATGAGCCAATGATCTACCTCCTGAATGAGCATCACAACTTTGTTCGTGTATTTTAGCCAAAAAATTCTCAGCCGTGTCCAGATGGACACACTCCAAGTATGGTCTAGAGAGAGACTTTTTGTAAAATTTTCCTTGAGGATCCAAATAATATCTCAAAGCCTTATTCCACAGCTTGTGAGCTTCCTTCTTACTCTCTAGTAATCGTTTCGAAGCTAGGAATACAACAATGGGATTTATCCAACTCGGCCCCCTTTGGATGACGTTCACAACGGGATATTCAAGAATGCTGAAACTCGGCTTTGGAATGAAACATATTTCGATGGTTTGTTTAACTTATGAGTTTACAGTCGAGGCTAAGCAACCCAGAGCATTAGTATGTGTATTTTGATTGTAAGTAATCTAATTCAGTGCATGGTTATCAAATTTCTTGAGTAAAGAGTTGACCGTCCGCATATACGCTGCAATGCGGTCATTTTTAGCTGCATATTCACCTTTTCAATTGATTGATGACTAGTTTTGAATCACAAAACATTTACAACCGTTTAGCTCCTATGTGAAATAAATTTCTAAGGCCGGCTAAAAGGGCTTTGTATTTGGCCTCGTTGTTTGAAGCATCAAAGCCAAGTTTAACTGACTGTTCCACTACTGCTCCTTCAAGGGTCATAATAACAACTCCTGCCCCACTATCGTGCTGGTTGGATGATCCATCACAATATGACTGCCAAATATCCCCAACATGTACTCTCTATTCTGGCTGTGATTAGGGATCTGACTGGTGTTGAAGGTTTAACTCAGCATGGGATGTTGGCTTAGTTAACTCAACGACAAAATTGGACAAGACTTTCCCTTTGATAATCGTCGTTGGTGCAAACTGGAGGTCATACTGTCCAAGTTCCAATACCCATTTGGAGACTCGTCCCGACGATTCGACTTTGTGAAGGACTGAACAGAGGGGTTGATATGTTAATACTTTAATGGGATAGGGTTGAAATTAATGCATCAGTTTTCTAGCAACCACTACAAGAGTTAGAATCAACTTTTCCAAGGGTAAATATTGAGTTTCAGCTTCCACCATTGACTTGTTAACATAAAAGATGGGTTTCTGCTCACCGAGTTCCTCTTTAAGCAAGACAACACTTACTAAATGATCCGATATGACCAAATATAAGATAAGCACATCACCTGGTGAAGGAGTAGACAAAAGAGGGACCAAACTGAGATAGGTTTTCAGCCTCTCCAAAGCTGTTTGACATTCTATGGTCCATTTAAATAATTTTCCTTTCCGGTGTGTGTGAAAGAATGGCCTATATCGTTTTGAGGACCGACTGATAAATCTCTTAAGTGCTGCAGCCACACCCATTAACTTCTGAACTTTCTTGACCAACCATGGTGAGCCGAGTTCCATGATGGCCTTAATTTGTTTCGAGTTGACTTATATTCCATGATGACTTATAATATAGCCGAGGAATTTGCCCGATCTAATGCCGAATTCACATTTCGAGGTGTTTAGCTTCATTTTGTATTTCTGAAAAATATCAAAAGTTGCGGTGAGATCGGCTAAGTGTACACTCTTTTCTTTGGACTTCACCACTATATCATCGATGTAAACTTTCATAGTTTTGCCAATTTGATATTTGAACATGGTAGTGACCCATATTTGATATGTGGCCTTATCATTCTTTAGTCTAACGGGCATAACTTTGTAACAATAGGTTCCCTTTGGAGTAAGAAATGCCGTTTTGTCTTGGTCAATTGGATCTATGGCAATCTGGTGATACCTTCTATAAGCGTCCAAGAAGCTCATGCGTTGATGTTGGGCAGCTGCATCCACAAGTTGGTTGATTCAAGATAAAGTAAAGCAATCCTTGGGGCAGGCTTTGTTTAAATCTGTAAAATCTATGCAGACACGCCATAACCCTGTCTTCTTCTTCACCACGACAGTGTTGGACAACCACGTGGGATAAGTAACCTCCTGAATTGCCCCAGTTTCCAACAGCTTGTCTACTTCGTCAACTACGGCACGACATGTTCAGTAGCTAAATGGCGACTTTTCTGAACAATTAGGTTAGCTTTGGGGTCGATATTCAGGCTATGCATAGTGATAGAGAGGTCTACTCCCAACATATCATAAGGTGTCCATGCAAGAATATCAATACTGTTAAGAAGGAAAGAAACCAGCTCTTGCCGCTCGGCGGCAATAAGACCTGTGCCGAAAATTTTTTTTTCTTAAGATCATCATTAATTACTACTTAGTTTAAATCCTCCGTTACTTTCTTGGCTGGGATTTTCCCAACATCTTCGAGACTATCCTGGTCTGAAACTACAATTGAATTCACCTCTAGATCCTTTGGCTTCTTTACCAAGGTTGATAGATAATAATCCTTTGTTGATCGTTGTGAACCATGGATTTACTCCATGCCATGCTAAGTCAAATAACAAAAGAGTTTATTGTAAGTACTCGGTACGACCTTCATTGCATGGGGCTATGTTTGACCCATGATTATAGTGATGAAATCTTGACAACTAAGAATTCAACCTCTAACGTCTTGGTGCCTGCACGCACTGGTAATACGATATTTTTCAAGAGGTATTCCGAATTGTCATTGAAGTTGAAAAGAGGATAATCGGTCGGCATGAGATTCGTATCCTTGAGGCCGAGCTTGAGGAACGTTTTGTAATACATGACTTCAGAGGTGCTTCCCTAGTCGACCAGAATACGCTCAACAACGAACTTATTAACTCGTAACTCGATAACGAGAGCATTGTCACGAGAAATGGTAACCCCTTCAAGATTAGCATTAGAGAAACTAATTTCACTTTACAGCCGCTACCGTTTGGATGATATACTGGAGCTGGAGCTGGAGCTGGGTTGGGATAATTGTTGCAATTGAATTGTATTCATCTTGTTTGGTGGGGTTAAGTTGTATATCATGTGAATTACGCCGAGTGGAGGTGAATTGGGGTGTACAGTTAGTGTACTTAGTGGGTTAGTGTAGACACCCCATTTTTGACCGACCTTGAGACTCAGATGTCACCAGTTGAGCACTTGGTGATATTGCATAATGTGCTCGTTCAGAAGTTTCAGAGTCGCGGCTGCGAGCCCCGCCTCCGGACTTCCGGACCTTCTTCGGTGCCTTGCCTCGGTTTGCGAACCAGACTCGGTTTTCTCTGTTTCTTTTCCTGAGGGGAGGGAGAGGTCCCGTAGACCATCTCTCAGTGGCCGTGGGCTACATTTGGTGGCCGTAGGCCATTTTGCCCATTTCGGAGCCCGGTTCCCGGTTTTCGGAGCCGTCAGGCCGTGTGCCTCGGTTCGGGACCGCCTAACCATCTTCGTTTGCTCTGATTTTTGGCATACATCTTATTTTCTCCCTTTTGAGGGACACTGGGGTCTGAGAAACCCACTTCGTGGCCGAACGCCACTTTCGGTGTTTAACGGGCAGTTTCCGGGGCCCCGAACTGCGTGTTTTGGCCCCCGAACATTCGTTTTGCATCGGTTTTCGTTCATTTTTGACAGGTACCTCTGTTTTATCACCGGGAAGGTCACTGAAGGGTGGGAGGCTAGTAATTGTTGCAGCAACCAGTTATCTCTCCTCCGGAGCCTCCCGGCGCCCGTTTTTCTGACTTCCGGGCCAATGTTGAACACCCTGGGGTTAGTGTTGCCAACTTTCAACCACATATTTGTGATCTACACACCTGGGAGGACCCTAAAAACCCATGGCCGGCCAGTAATTGTAAAATTACTTTTTTACCCCTCTCTTCCGGGCCAATGTTGAACACCCTGGGGTTAGTGTTGCCAACTTTCAACCACATATTTGTGATCTACACACTTGGGAGGATCCTAAAAGTTTATGGCCGGCCATTAATTTTTCTTTCCATTTTTGCCCCTCCTCTTCAAATGCAATGTTGAACACCCTGGAGTCACTGTTGCCAACCCCAAACCACATATATGTGATCTACACACATGAGAGGACACCAAAAGTTGGTGGGAGGCCAGTAATTTTGCCGAAAAGCCAACTTCTTTTTGGTCAAAAGTGGTTCAGCATGAATCCGGGAAGGAGAAAAAGCTGCGCGGCTTCACCGAAACGGGCGTAACTCTTTGCACAAGAGGAATTAAGATATGAGGCCACCACCATTGGAAAGCTTACTTCCGGGGCTTCATTTTGCACTCAAGAATCTCCCAAGTCCAAGTCTGGGGGGGAGAGATGTGGTTTGAAGTCCGCTTGGACTGAATCTGCGCGGCTTCACGGAAAGGGGCATAACTTTTTCTACAGGAGGAATTTTAATGCAAGGTTTGCACCATTGGAAAGCTAACTTCTGGGGCTTCATCCTAGGGGGTGGCCGGCCACTTTTTCTGGTCGGCCGGCCATTTTTTTCTTTGACCTAGCCGGCCGGCTATGTTAAGTGGCCGGCTGGCCACCTGCAGCAAAAGTACCTGGCCGGCCTGCTTTTTCAGGTTGAGTGCATTCCAGCTGTGCCTTGGTTTTCCCCCAAAAAATTTCCACATCCGGGGACCCTTTTGAAAGAAGAAAAAGGCTCATTTTTCTCTCCACTTTGGGAGAGGCTCTTCTCTCTCTCTCTCTTAAATTTTGCTAGCCTCCCAACTCAAGAAAAGGGGTTACAAGGCTTGCTTGGAGGAGATACATACATAGCACCCCATTTCCTTCAAGTTTTGGGTTCCATTTCTTCATCATCTTCAAGCTCTACCACCACCCTTCCATTCCAGCAGCAAGGGGAAGAATTCCAGCAGCTTAGAGTCACCAAATCTGGTCCAAGAAGCAACAAAAGTGTTGGTCTTCAAAGGTAAGTCCAATTTCCCTCTTTTCTAGCTCATTCTTGCACCATCTCTAAGCCATACATGCTTATTAATCTGAGCTCCGACCAAAACTGAAAAGGTCATTTTTTTGAGCTCATTTTCTTGTTTCATTAAGGGCTCAACCCTGTTTGAGCCCTCCATATTGCACTTGCTTCAATATCCTCCTTAAATACCGTTTTCTTGCATGCTTGGGCATCCTATCATGCTTCCATTTTTGGACAATTTACAGGCCTAGAGATGGACTTATTTTGACCTTCTTAACATGTTTCATTAAGGGTCTTTGGCTTTTTGGTGAATATTTTGCATACCTCATGTTATAGCCTCTTTTGAGCCTTATTTTGCATTGCATTTCTAGCATGTTTGTATACTGCTTTTGGGTTTTTACAGTTCTGGAAATATGCTTATTTTTTGTCCCTATTCAATGTTGTAGAAGGGAATTTTTCAGTTTGGGCATTGCATATACCACTTGCCTCTTTGGCCACCTTTTGGTCCATTTTCTTGCATAAGAACTTAGCCTTATCTATGTTTGTTTTTGAGGTTTTTACAGTTCTGTGAAAGTGCTTATTTTTGGTCCCTCTTCAATGTTGTTGAAGGGCCCGAGCCTGTTTGGGGACATCAGCTATGAGTTGCTTCTTAATCTCGTGTTTATTCCCCATTTTTGCATGCATATTTTGCCCTGTTTTTGTCCACTGTTTGGCCATGCCATAAACTGGAAAAGTGCTTATTTTGGGACTTCCTTGCTTCTGTATTTACATTCCATGTGCCAATTATGCATGTTTGGCATAGCTGTAGGCCATTTCGGGTGCCATAATCCATCTTCCGGGACTTTTTCATGCATCGGGTGTGTTTTCGCCTCATTTCGGGGCTGTTTTCCCCCACATTTCAGTACTGAAATTTCATTAGCATGTTTGCATGTCATTTCCATGTCATTTGCATCGCGTTATGCATTGCCTCGGTTTGCGTGCCCGTGTGCACGCATTTCGAGGCACCTCATTTTCTGCCATCGGCATCTTATGTGAGTGCGGCTGAGGCTCTCTCATGTTAGTATAAGTCCATGTTGCATTTTCCATGTCATTTTCATCATATTTTGTCATCGCCTCGGTTTGCGTGCCCGTGTGCACGCATTTCGAGGCACTCCATTTTTATCCACCGGCATCCTATGTGAGTGTGGCTGAGGCTCACTCATGTTGGTATAAGCCCATTTGTCATTTCCATGTCATTTCATCGCATTCCGTCATTGCCTCGGTTTGCGTGCCCGTGTGCACGCATTTCGAGGCATTTCATTTTTATCCGCCGGCATCCTATGTGAGTGTGGCTGAGGCTCACTCATGATTGGTATAAGCCCATATCGTGTTTTCATGTCATTACTTCAGCATTTTGTCATTGCCTCGGTTTGCGTGCCCGTGTGCACGCATTTCGAGGCACCTCATTTCACAACATTCCGCCATTGCCTCTGTTTGCGTGCCCGTGTGCACGCATTTCGAGGCACCTCATTTTCATTACACATACCATCGCCTCGGTTTGCGTGCCCGTGTGCACGTATTTCGAGGCACCTCATTTTCACAGCATTTTGTCATTGCATCGGTTTGCGTGTCCGTGTGCACGCATTTCGAGGCACCTCATTTTCATCGTATTTTGCCATTTTCTCAGTTTGCGTGCCCGTGTGCACGCATTTCGAGGCATATCATTTTCATTGCATTCGTGCATTTTCTCAGTTTGCGTGCCTGCGTGCACGCATTTCGAGGCATTTCATTTCCATAACATTGAGTATGTTAGGATTATATCTTAGTTGCATTTCATGCATATCATGCATATTGCATCGTGTTCGGAATAGGAGTTAGCCCGGGCACGGGAAACGAGGTACATTTCGTACTCCGAGTGACGGAATGTGTCTCAATTCCCCAGTCACCGACACTCTGGATTATCCATGATGGAGTTAGGTTTTAGCTGTAGTTTCATGTGCATTCATCCTATATTGAGCTGTGCATTTCGACTCCTCGGCCATCATGCCTCGGTATGCGTAATTGGTGGCACGAGGATCGAGACATGCATATATCTGTGAAAATACATTGCCATGCCCCTTTCCTGCTCTCTGTTGCAGCAAAATGAAGAATCAGCAACCTTTTGGGACTTGGCACGCATTTCAAGAACAGGTGTAAACAGAGGCTAATTGGGGTATTCCGGTAGATTTCCGCGCAAGACAATCCGGACATGCATCATCCATCAGAAGCGAAGCAGTCCCTGGCTTGCATGCCAGTTTTACAGCTTTCCTAGATTAATTTGTAAATTAATTAGGAATTTGTACATATTCGGACTGTAATATTTGGACTGTAATATTCTTTTATTTGGGACTGTATATTTATTCGGACCCTCTGCGCGAGGGCCACAACTGTAATAAGTGTGCGTGTGTGTGTTGTATGTCTTCCAACCCCACGTCTTTCTCCCTTTTATTTATCCGTTTTTGATGGTTAGATTAGGGCATGTTTAAATTAGCATACAGTATGACAGCATGTTTGCATCATTCATCTGTATTGCATGCACCGGGTTCGGCGCATCATACTAACTGCATTGTACTTTCAATTTCAAAGTTGAATACATGATAGTTGTAGCATTTCATATACCATCTTAGAATAGCCGAGCCTGCTATAGTTGCATTCTGCATGTGTCACATTAGGCATTTCTGTATATTTAGGATCATGCATGATTTCTAATAAATTCCTATTTTGGCTTGGAGTACTCGGTAAGTTTTATGCTTTAGCATCCTTGCATGTGTGTGAGTGACTGCCATGAATAGCATGCTTACCATGAGGCTATGTGCTTATGTGAAATATCTGCCTGAATGCCTGTGGGTGAAGGTTGGGTTACTTGAATTGGGACAATTCATCAAATGTTTGTTTTAAGCCCACTAGATAGTGGCAAAACCATCTTTTCCAAAAGCCCACCTGAGGGTGGCAAATCCGTGTCTTAGCCTACCTGCGGGTAGCACCATCAAACCATTTTCAAATAAACAAGCATGAAATGTTTTGTTCCAATTCGGACGACCCAGTCTATATTTATATGCTGCGAGCATCACATAGTAACCTAGGCTAATAACCGGAATAAGAACATACAATGTTTTCAAAAATTGATATCATGGTTAGCAGAGGCCGGTCTTTGACCGGGCGAGCGGGGGTGCTCACGAAGTGACCTTCCCCAATCGTACCCAAGTTCCCGAGCCGAGGCAACTTTGGTGATGACGGACACGTGGCCTTTGGCACCGAGTCAGGGTTTCCTAAATTTCCCAAAAATAAAATATTTAGGTGGCGACTCTGTATCTGGCAAAGCAGTCCATGTTCGGCACTACTTTTTCAAAAAATCAGTTTCTCAAAACGATTTGCCGGATTTGGACTCTTTGGTTCAGATTAGGAACCGTGACTACAAAGTCGAGTCCGAGCTGTAGCGAGGTCCCCCGCGGACTTGTTACAGTTTCTGGCGACTCTGCTGGGGATTTAGAGAACTTGACTTGAACTCGTGATATCTGTTTTTTGACTACACTTGTGTGATTCTTTGCATTGCATTTGCATTGGTGCGCCTAGGACATCGTGTTTGCCATCTGCTATTCCTGAACAGTTTGCCGGAGGCTTGTCTTGTCAAGGCATGACCATAAGGCTGACCGGTTGTGGGCTCTGCCAGTATGGGAACACAAACCCCGTTTTACCGGGGCACCCTTTTTGACCATTCAACCTAGTGCATATTCGGATCCATAGTGACCATTCCAAACTAGGACAGGTTGCTTACCCGATACAGGTTGTTTGAAATCGCTGCGTGCGTAGTGAAACCCTAGCTCCTGACAAAATAGGACAGGGAAACCCTACCCCTTTGTAGGGGTGTTTTGGCTCTCACTTATCTGTTATGTGCTTTAGAGTGCGTCTCTACAGGAATGCATGTATCAGTATATGAGTTTGGGCATCAGGCCTGCGGGCATCAGATCAGTATATGAGTTTGGGCGTCAGGCCTGCGGGCACCAGTTTGCGAGTTTGGGCATCAGGCCTGCGGGCATTACTATCAGTATTTGGGAGTCAGCTTTACCTGTGGGTATCAGACTCAGATTTTGAGGCCGAATTTTGGGCAGAATTCAGTAGAGGGCACACTCATTCAACTATGCTCGTATCTGTTCAGGTGAAATCAGGCTGAGGTGCTGTCTGTTTTCTCTTTTGCTAGGTAGTCTTGGAACTGTCGCTTCAGAAGGCTCCGATATCCCCCGAGGTTCATCGAACTTGTGCTGATAGACTTTGCCAGGTCAGAGATTCAGTTCAAGGGTAATCAGTGTTCTTTCGCTGAGGCAAGGTAAAGAAAAGCCGGTCAGGGCTCATATGTTCATCTAATCCGTCAGTCGCCAGTCACATCACCTTTGTTCAGACTCAGCAGGCCGTGATGGCACAAGGTTCGGAAGAGTTTGCGGCCATGACAGCAGCGCTAAATCAGGGAACTACCATGCAGGACAAGACCAGTGCTGAAACGCAACGCCCATCTGGGGTATCTGTTTCGTATCCAGCTTCGAGACGCCAGTTGAACTTTGACCCACTTCTACCAGCTGAAGATTTGCAGGGTCCAGATCCCCGAGAAAGGTTGACTCGAGCTCGAGTTTCCACAACCCCGATGCAGCCTACTGAGAGGCTTCCTTTTTCTGATGTTAATGAATTCAATCCGACTGCAGTGAAAATTGTGAACCTTGAGAAGCAATTCAAGAGGGCACAGGGCCTCAACTCCATTCACGACATTGAGGATTGGTCCACCGAGGTTGCCGTAAGGCTCCCAGCCGAGAGTACCAATGCTGGTGGTAGCACTATTTCCAAACCTGCTGAAGTCAACACAGTCGCCATAGCCGACCCTTTTGCCAAGGCCAGCCTACAAATAGCCAGCTCAGCCCGAGCTCAGGGTAGATTTTTCACCCCCCTCCATATGAGCCTAACCAGGGCATTCAAAGTTCTGATGGAAAGAGGGCACCTCAAACCCCTTAATCCTCAACCTTCGCCAAATCCACTCCCTGCCAGACATAACCCCAGCAAATACTGTGTATATCATCAATAGCGCGGCCATGGCACCGATGGTTGCTACCGTCTTCGTCATGAGATCCAGAATCTCATTGACAACCGGACAATAGTTCCACCTCAAAACCCCAAGGACCAAGTTCCTCCTCCACATCTCAACCTCAGCCAAACACTGCCACCCACCTACAACCCCAGTATATACACCCCGACCCATATACTCAAACCCGAGATGTTTATCCCGGAAAGCATGGGCTTAAGCACGATGGATGCACTTGGACCCCAATCATCTCAAACCCGTGAGCCCACGACTTCTGAGCTGAAGAGAATGATCGAAGATCTTCAGAGAACTGTGATAGGTTTGGCCTCCGGGACATCGGCTCCGTCATCAACCACATCACATGCCAGGGAGTTCATGTCAAAAGGCTCCTCAATTTTGGAACGGGCTATATTTGAGGAATGTCAATCCCTTGGTAAAGTGGAGGCGAGTGGAAAGAACGAGGTAGAGGTGGACATGGATCCTCATGAATATCTTCTGTTGGCTGTTGAGGCTTTGAAAGCCGAGGGACTGAACAAAGAGCAAGTGTTCGCGGTCGTTGCAAAAACTGTGAACGACATTTTCGCCACTCAAGTTGGGGGCAGTTTGAATCAAGGGGCTAGCCAGGAGAAGGGTCGTTGTATCAGAAACGTTCCTTTCGGCTATAATCCTGCACTCGGAAAAGATCAGCAAACCAGGCTAGCACCTGCTAATCCCCCTGCTGGTGCGTCCAGCAAAAATCCACAAACCTTGAAATACCAACCCCGAGGTCGGAGGGTCTTCCATGCCCTCTATATGCCTTTGTCAAAGGCTCTAGAGGTTTTGATCAAGAAAGGGCATTTGAAGCCCCTTGAGCCGCAGCCATTACCAAAGAACCTCCCTCTCTCGCACAACTCAGCCGACTACTGTGCCTTCCATCAGCGAGCTGGTCATGACACCGACAGTTGCTTTCGTCTGCGCCATGATGTACAAGATTTGTTTGACAACGGGGTCATCCCCGCACCAAGTCCTGCAAAGCCTATCGGCACTTGATCAGTGAATTTGTGAGGGGATAATGTGATGTGATTGGAGGGATGAACCACCTGCGGGCAGCGCTCAGTTTACTCCAGATATGGTGGATGGCATGCACTGTTTTGAGCATTGGCGAATGCCGGTTTCCGACTCGGGTATTGGGTCAGTCTTGTTCTTTTGTTTTGAGTCTGTCTTTTTGTTTTGAGTCAGTCTCTTTTTATTTTGGATCTGTCTTGTTGTATCGAGTCAGTCCTGTTGTACAAGAGTCGGGTGATTCCGGGGGGTGTTACCTCGGGCGTCACCATTTTGTTTTGCGTTTGTCTTTTCGTTTTGTTTTGTTTTGTTTTGTGTCTGTTTCTGCTAGGGAGCCAGTTGTACCAACAGATTTGAATGAAACAGCAGTAATTTTTGCACTTCTATGTTCGCTTCTGCCGTGTGCTAGTTGTGACGGAATCTGAATGAAATGGCAGTACATTCCACCTGCTCTCTTCTGCACCCCAAAATCATTGCATTTAACCTAAGTTTTTTCAAAACTTTTTGAACACTGCGGTGAAAACGAAGAGGAAGGAATTTCTCGGGATTCGCAAAACTTTGATCATTTGGGAGAAAGAGAGGCATGCTAAGCCCTTAATGAATGAAATCATGCTTGTTAGCGTGAGTACTGAGAAGGACCCTGGCTTGATCCAGACTGGTTTCACACTACCTTCAGCGCGAGCGATTTGTCGCTTTCTTAAAAACTTTCAAAAACAAAATGTTTTGCGCGGTCTTGCGAAGACCTGTGTGGAATCGCTCTTGAGATTGTGCAGCCTAGGATCGCTCTCAGCCTCGAGATTCAACCCCTTCGCTTCCAAACCTTGAACTTGAAATCAGAAGGTTCGACGGTCAACTACGATGTGAGGCCTGTGTGGCTAGATTTGAAGCAGCTCTCGAACAAGAGGCACCAAAGTCAGGTCAAGAAGATCAGATCTCATCAGAAGAAGCTTACAAAGCAAAGCAGCAGCCATTCTCCTGGATTCAGATGACTCCAGGATCTCAAAACCATTTGGCATGGACTTGTTATACTTTTACCCTTGAGAGGCTCGCTGGGCCGAAAACCCGGAAGGGCGACCCAGGCAAAAGTTAGAGCAAGAGAAAAATACAAAAAAGAAGAAGCAAAAAAATGCAAAAAGAAAAAAAAAAGAACAAAAAAGAAAGATGCAAAGAAAAGAACGAAAAAAAATCAAAAAAGGAAAAAGAAATGAAAAGAATTGAAAAGAAAAGAAAAACAAAGCTCGCAAGGTCGAAAACCCGCAACGGGCGCCTTGGCAAAAGTTAGAGCCTAAAAAGGAGAGGTTAATACCCGAGTGTACCTTAACCCCGAACTACGTGAGGCTTGATTCCCATCTTTGGGATACGTAGGCAACTTCATTCTGAAGTCCAGCCGTAAAACACTTCAAACTCAATCATGTCCATGTAATGGTTCTGATAATCTTTGCCTTCTCTATATCTGAGAGTCTGGTTGCGTTCGTCGCTCTAAGGACTGACTACAATACACTACGGTGCCATTCAGACAAGGGGCAACTTTCCGTTGCCATTCAATGCACCGCGGTGTAATTCAAACAAGGGGCAACTTTCCGTTGCCATTCAATGCGCTGCGGTGCCATCCAAACAAGGGGCAACATTCCGTTGCCATGCAGTGTCCTTCAGACAAGGGGCAATTTTCCATTGCCATGGATCCGAAGTTGCGCATCTCAAGAGTAGGTCCCATGCTCGTTGAGCAGTGGTCGTTTACGAAAATAGTTTTTGAAAATTTTTACTGAGGTTGACTAATCTTCTCGAAAAGTATTCCATCAACAAACTGGACCATTTCTTGGACCCAAAAAAGGAAAACTCTCAGTGCTCACTGCCTAACTTGCATGATTTTAAATCAGAAAATTGAACAAATATGTTAATCTAACTCTCATTTTGGTCAAAATTTTTTTTAGGAGAAAACTAAAACTAAAAAATGGTCAAAATGATGAACTACGGGCACAGTTGAGTTAGGCTTCCTGTCTTTTCCCCACTGCCAACATACTTGCCAGAAGGGCACTCTACCTGCCAGAATAGGGCACAACTGAAGTTAACAACAAAGGGCTGAAAGCCCTCTCATCCTCCAAGCAGCGAGGTATCAAGCCGAGTGCGAAGCACGAATTGGAATGGATCAAGATGCTCCATTCCCTCATCCGGCGCATCGACAGATGTCACCGAAGGAAATAGCCGCGAGCTGATTATGTTGGGCGTGAGCCCGCAACTTCCTGTTCATCCACCAACCACCCAGGGGAGGGATGAAAAACGAGAGATTGAAGAATAGAGAGATGTACGATGAGAGAAAAAGTGAGAAAAGGGGCTTTTTCAGAAAAAAAACAGAGCTTGAGGGCCGAGTGATGTGAGAACCACAAATAAGAAAGGGTGGGAAACACTACCTGGTGAAATAGGCTCCCTGTGCACATTTGAGTGTCGTGTCTTTTTGTTTTATCTCGATTCTTGTTTTGAGTCGTTTCGAGTGTTACTCGATGTGTCTAGGTTGCGTGCCTTTTATTTCCTTGTTGAGTTGTCTTGCTGTGTTCAGTCGTAGGCTCGATACCCGGTCAAAAGCTCATTTATCAATTCAAAAATGGAATCGTTTTGCGCTCCGAGTGCCGTGCCGTTCTCCACATCTGTGCAAAACAATATTCGTTCTTTCATAAAACCGCAGGGTTCAACCCAGGTCATGCGAGAACAGTAGAACTAGGACCTATTTGAAGCTATATGGGTTCCAAACTACAAAGCAAAAGCAAAAGAGGAAATGTCGAGCATCTGAGTTTGTTTCAACTTCAGTAAGTTCCGAGACTACATTCCGTGATGTATACCTCTTTAAGTCTTGCCAAAGCTCCGAAGTATGAGTGTGCCTCTACCTCAAGCTCAAGATCAAGTCTGCTTCATGCCAGAATGGCAATCGAAGTGCTCTCCATGAGTACCATTCCCCGCCAGAGGCATCTTGGCTGTGTTCGCAATGAGTTCCTAGGAGACCAACTGCGACGGTGGAAACTAGAGTTCGAATGGCTGATGCCTAGAACGTAAAGGTTCAGGAATTCCGAGACTAAAGTCTGGTTTAAATACCCAGAGGCATGTCCTCGGCTTGAAATCTGTATGGAAGCCCCATAGGTTGAGATAGCATGTATGCACCTCAATTCTGGATACTGAACCAACCTAGTCTGTCACCCCGTTGGAGAATAGGGAAAGTTGTGAATGTGATCAGGAAGAAAGACAACATCCAAAGTGTTCTACATGAAAAACCCTTGTCAGTATTTCAGAGCCTTTGTACTGTAGGTTGAAGGTAAGTGTTCAAAGAGCACAAGGGAAAATCCCTATCGGAGCAGAGCGGTTCACCGCCACTCACCTCTTGAGGCGCTTTCTAAAGTGCTGTTTTGTCCATTTATTGCTTTCCTTAAGCATCATGCATTGTATTGCATTGTACCTATCAAGTTTCTTTCCCATTCATGCACGATATTGTATGTACGGTTCATTCAAAGAAGTTCCGTTTTAAGATCATTTATTTAGTGTATCAATCACACTTCATTCATTTAGTATATCTATCATACTTTGTTCACTTAGTGCATCTATCACACTTTGTGCTCACCTTTTTGTGTATCAATCACATGTTCGCTCTGTGTATCTATCACACATGCACACTGTATTCGCGGTGAGAATTCCATAATTTTCTTACATCCTTTCTGCACGAGGTGTAGTTTGGCTCGAGTTTACTTACTTGCCTAGCATTCGCTTAAAATGTTGCATCTATTTCGCATAATTGCTTCATTACAGCTCTCTTTGCATAATCATGAGTGATAACTGGCTTCGCGTAGCGTATAAGTCCACTCGTCAAACCGGCTTCGCTTAGCGTATAAGTCCAACTTTCAAACTGGCTTCGCGTAGCGTATAAGTCCACTCGTCAAACCGGCTTCGCTTAGCGTATAAGTCCAACTTTCAAACTGGCTTCGCGTAGCGTATAAGTCCACTCGTCAAATCGGCTTCGCGTAGCGTATAAGTCCAACTTTCAAAACCGGCTTCGCGTAGCGTATAAGTCCACTCTTCAAACTGGCTTCGCGTAGCGTATAAGTCCACTCTTCAAACCGGCTTCGCTTAGCGTATAAGTCCACTCTTCAATTTGGCTTCGCGTAGCGTATAAGTCCACTCGTCAAACCGGCTTTCCGTAGCGTATAAGTCCACTCTTCAAACTGGCTTCGCGTAGCGTATAAGTCCACTCGTCAAACCGGCTTCGCTTAGCGTATAAGTCCAACTTTCAAACTGGCTTCGCGTAGCGAATAAGTCCACTCGTCAAATCGGCTTCGCGTAGCGTATAAGTCCAACTTTCAAAATCGGCTTCGCGTAGCGTATAAGTCCAACTTTCAAACCGGCTTCGCGTAGCGTATAAGTCCACTCTTCAAAACCAGCTTCGCGTAGCGTATAAGTCCAACTTTCAAACCGGCTTCGCGTAGCGTATAAGTCCAATCTTCAAAATCTTCTTGCATTATCATTTGCATTTTGCCCCCTGCCTGCGGGCACGTCTCTGTTTATCTTGTATGTTTGTCTAAGTCTTCGGCCTTGTCAAAAATGGGTCGTCTCTGGGCTTTGACATTCACTCCCGTCACTTGTGACTTCCGAGTTCTGTCAAAGAGGGGCAACTGTAGACACCCCATTTTTGACCGACCTTGAGACTCAGACGTCACCAGTTGAGCACTTGGTGATATTGCATAATGTGCTCGTTCAGAAGTTTCAGAGTCGCGGCTGCGAGCCCCGCCTCCGGACTTCCGGACCTTCTTCGGTGCCTTGTCTCGGTTTGCGAACCAGACTCGGTTTTCTCTGTTTCTTTTCCTGAGGGGAGGGAGAGGTCCCGTAGACCATCTCTCAGTGGCCGTGGGCTACATTTGGTGGCCGTAGGCCATTTTGCCCATTTCGGAGCCCGGTTCCCGGTTTTCGGAGCCGTCAGGCCGTGTGCCTCGGTTCGGGACCGCCTAACCATCTCTGTTTGCTCTGATTTTTGGCATACATCTTATTTTCTCCCTTTTGAGGGACACTGGGGTCTGAGAAACCCACTTCGTGGCTGAACGCCACTTTCGGTGTTTAACGGGCAGTTTCCGGGGCCCCGAACTGCGTGTTTTGGCCCCCGAACATTCGTTTTGCATCGGTTTTCGTTCATTTTTGGCAGGTACCTCTGTTTTATCACCGGGAAGGTCACTGAAGGGTGGGAGGCTAGTAATTGTTGCAGCAACCAGTTATCTCTCCTCCGGAGCCTCCCGGCGCCCGTTTTTCTGACTTCCGGGCCAATGTTGAACACCCTGGGGTTAGTGTTGCCAACTTTCAACCACATATTTGTGATCTACACACCTGGGAGGACCCTAAAAACCCATGGCCGGCCAGTAATTGTAAAATTACTTTTTTACCCCTCTCTTCCGGGCCAATGTTGAACACCCTGGGGTTAGTGTTGCCAACTTTCAACCACATATTTGTGATCTACACACTTGGGAGGATCCTAAAAGTTTATGGCCGGCCATTAATTTTTCTTTCCATTTTTGCCCCTCCTCTTCAAATGCAATGTTGAACACCCTGGAGTCACTGTTGCCAACCCCAAACCACATATATGTGATCTACACACATGAGAGGACACCAAAAGTTGGTGGGAGGCCAGTAATTTTGCCGAAAAGCCAACTTCTTTTTGGTCAAAAGTGGTTCAGCATGAATCCGGGAAGGAGAAAAAGCTGCGCGGCTTCACCGAAACGGGCGTAACTCTTTGCACAAGAGGAATTAAGATATGAGGCCACCACCATTGGAAAGCTTACTTCCGGGGCTTCATTTTGCACTCAAGAATCTCCCAAGTCCAAGTCTGGGGGGGAGAGATGTGGTTTGAAGTCCGCTTGGACTGAATCTGCGCGGCTTCACGGAAAGGGGCATAACTTTTTCTACAGGAGGAATTTTAATGCAAGGTTTGCACCATTGGAAAGCTAACTTCTGGGGCTTCATCCTAGGGGGTGGCCGGCCACTTTTTCTGGTCGGCCGGCCATTTTTTTCTTTGACCTAGCCGGCCGGCTATGTTAAGTGGCCGGCTGGCCACCTGCAGCAAAAGTACCTGGCCGGCCTGCTTTTTCAGGTTGAGTGCATTCCAGCTGTGCCTTGGTTTTCCCCCAAAAAATTTCCACATCCGGGGACCCTTTTGAAAGAAGAAAAAGGCTCATTTTTCTCTCCACTTTGGGAGAGGCTCTTCTCTCTCTCTCTCTTAAATTTTGCTAGCCTCCCAACTCAAGAAAAGGGGTTACAAGGCTTGCTTGGAGGAGATACATACATAGCACCCCATTTCCTTCAAGTTTTGGGTTCCATTTCTTCATCATCTTCAAGCTCTACCACCACCCTTCCATTCCAGCAGCAAGGGGAAGAATTCCAGCAGCTTAGAGTCACCAAATCTGGTCCAAGAAGCAACAAAAGTGTTGGTCTTCAAAGGTAAGTCCAATTTCCCTCTTTTCTAGCTCATTCTTGCACCATCTCTAAGCCATACATGCTTATTAATCTGAGCTCCGACCAAAACTGAAAAGGTCATTTTTTTGAGCTCATTTTCTTGTTTCATTAAGGGCTCAACCCTGTTTGAGCCCTCCATATTGCACTTGCTTCAATATCCTCCTTAAATACCGTTTTCTTGCATGCTTGGGCATCCTATCATGCTTCCATTTTTGGACAATTTACAGGCCTAGAGATGGACTTATTTTGACCTTCTTAACATGTTTCATTAAGGGTCTTTGGCTTTTTGGTGAATATTTTGCATACCTCATGTTATAGCCTCTTTTGAGCCTTATTTTGCATTGCATTTCTAGCATGTTTGTATACTGCTTTTGGGTTTTTACAGTTCTGGAAATATGCTTATTTTTTGTCCCTATTCAATGTTGTAGAAGGGAATTTTTCAGTTTGGGCATTGCATATACCACTTGCCTCTTTGGCCACCTTTTGGTCCATTTTCTTGCATAAGAACTTAGCCTTATCTATGTTTGTTTTTGAGGTTTTTACAGTTCTGTGAAAGTGCTTATTTTTGGTCCCTCTTCAATGTTGTTGAAGGGCCCGAGCCTGTTTGGGGACATCAGCTATGAGTTGCTTCTTAATCTCGTGTTTATTCCCCATTTTTGCATGCATATTTTGCCCTGTTTTTGTCCACTGTTTGGCCATGCCATAAACTGGAAAAGTGCTTATTTTGGGACTTCCTTGCTTCTGTATTTACATTCCATGTGCCAATTATGCATGTTTGGCATAGCTGTAGGCCATTTCGGGTGCCATAATCCATCTTCCGGGACTTTTTCATGCATCGGGTGTGTTTTCGCCTCATTTCGGGGCTGTTTTCCCCCACATTTCAGTACTGAAATTTCATTAGCATGTTTGCATGTCATTTCCATGTCATTTGCATCGCGTTATGCATTGCCTCGGTTTGCGTGCCCGTGTGCACGCATTTCGAGGCACCTCATTTTCTGCCATCGGCATCTTATGTGAGTGCGGCTGAGGCTCTCTCATGTTAGTATAAGTCCATGTTGCATTTTCCATGTCATTTTCATCATATTTTGTCATCGCCTCGGTTTGCGTGCCCGTGTGCACGCATTTCGAGGCACTCCATTTTTATCCACCGGCATCCTATGTGAGTGTGGCTGAGGCTCACTCATGTTGGTATAAGCCCATTTGTCATTTCCATGTCATTTTATCGCATTCCGTCATTGCCTCGGTTTGCGTGCCCGTGTGCACGCATTTCGAGGCATTTCATTTTTATCCGCCGACATCCTATGTGAGTGTGGCTGAGGCTCACTCATGATTGGTATAAGCCCATATCGTGTTTTCATGTCATTACTTCAGCATTTTGTCATTGCCTCGGTTTGCGTGCCCGTGTGCACGCATTTCGAGGCACCTCATTTTCACAGCATTCCGCCATTGCCTCTGTTTGCGTGCCCGTGTGCACGCATTTCGAGGCACCTCATTTTCATTACACATACCATCGCCTCGGTTTGCGTGCCCGTGTGCACGTATTTCGAGGCACCTCATTTTCACAGCATTTTGTCATTGCATCGGTTTGCGTGCCCGTGTGCACGCATTTTGAGGCACCTCATTTTCATCGTATTCTGCCATTTTCTCAGTTTGCGTGCCCGTGTGCACGCATTTCGAGGCATATCATTTTCATTGGATTCGTGCATTTTCTCAGTTTGCGTGCCTGCGTGCACGCATTTCGAGGCATTTCATTTCCATAACATTGAGTATGTTAGGATTATATCTTAGTTGCATTTCATGCATATCATGCATATTGCATCGTGTTCGGAATAGGAGTTAGCCCGGGCACGGGAAACGAGGTACATTTCGTACTCCGAGTGACGGAATGTGTCTCAATTCCCCAGTCACCGACACTCCGGATTATCCATGATGGAGTTAGGTTTTAGCTGTAGTTTCATGTGCATTCATCCTATATTGAGCTGTGCATTTCGACTCCTCGGCCATCATGCCTCGGTATGCGTGATTGGTGGCACGAGGATCGAGACATGCATATATCTGTGAAAATACATTGCCATGCCCCTTTCCTGCTCTCTATTGCAGCAAAACGAAGAATCAGCAACCTTTTGGGACTTGGCACGCATTTCAAGAACAGGTGTAAACAGAGGCTAATTGGGGCATTCCGGTGGATTTCCGCGCAAGACAATCCGGACATGCATCATCCATCAGAAGCGAAGCAGTCCCTGGCTTGCATGCCAGTTTTACAGCTTTCCTAGATTAATTTGTAAATTAATTAGGAATTTGTACATATTCGGACTGTAATATTTGGACTGTAATATTCTTTTATTTGGGACTGTATATTTATTCGGACCCTCTGCGCGAGGGCCACAACTGTAATAAGTGTGCGTGTGTGTGTTGTATGTCTTCCAACCCCACGTCTTTCTCCCTTTTATTTATCCGCTTTTGATGGTTAGATTAGGGCATGTTTAAATTAGCATACAGTATGACAGCATGTTTGCATCATTCATCTGTATTGCATGCACCGGGTTCGGCGCATCATACTAACTGCATTGTACTTTCAATTTCAAAGTTGAATACATGATAGTTGTAGCATTTCATATACCATCTTAGAATAGCCGAGCCTGCTATAGTTGCATTCTGCATGTGTCACATTAGGCATTTCTGTATATTTAGGATCATGCATGATTTCTAATAAATTCCTATTTTGGCTTGGAGTACTCGGTAAGTTTTATGCTTTAGCATCCTTGCATGTGTGTGAGTGACTGCCATGAATAGCATGCTTACCATGAGGCTATGTGCTTATGTGAAATATCTGCCTGAATGCCTGTGGGTGAAGGTTGGGTTACTTGAATTGGGACAATTCATCAAATGTTTGTTTTAAGCCCACTAGATAGTGGCAAAACCATCTTTTCCAAAAGCCCACCTGAGGGTGGCAAATCCGTGTCTTAGCCTACCTGCGGGTAGCACCATCAAACCATTTTCAAATAAACAAGCATGAAATGTTTTGTTCCAATTCGGACGACCCAGTCTATATTTATATGCTGCGAGCATCACATAGTAACCTAGGCTAATAACCGGAATAAGAACATACAATGTTTTCAAAAATTGATATCATGGTTAGCAGAGGCCGGTCTTTGACCGGGCGAGCGGGGGTGCTCACGAAGTGACCTTCCCCAATCGTACCCAAGTTCCCGAGCCGAGGCAACTTTGGTGATGACGGACACGTGGCCTTTGGCACCGAGTCAGGGTTTCCTAAATTTCCCAAAAATAAAATATTTAGGTGGCGACTCTGTATCTGGCAAAGCAGTCCATGTTCGGCACTACTTTTTCAAAAAATCAGTTTCTCAAAACGATTTGCCGGATTTGGACTCTTTGGTTCAGATTAGGAACCGTGACTACAAAGTCGAGTCCGAGCTGTAGCGAGGTCCCCCGCGGACTTGTTACAGTTAGCCCTTTTGAGAGGTACTTAGTTAGGTGGCCATCCCGAACCATGCCTTCCAAATGATCCTTAAGAGCATAATATTTATCGGTCACGTGTCCATGGTCTTTGTGATACTCGCATCTTTGGTCTCTCCGTCTGATATCAGGGGGCCCCGATACCTTAGTTAGCCATTTAAAGAAAGCTAGATGTTGGATTTTTTGTAGAATCTTACTAATTGGCTCAGAACGTTTCGTGTATATCTTGTCCGATCATCTAGAGAGCTTGTTATCCACCTGATATTGTTCGCTTTGTCTTGAGTCCCAGTGATTTTCCCTTTTAGATCAGCCCCTTGGCTCTAGGCTCTTCCTTGGTGAGGTCCTATTTGATGGTACAACAATCAAGGACTGTACCAAGATAGGTGTTACCGATTCTGCGGCTTGTAGTCTAACTTTAATTCATATTGTATCATTTTCCACTTTGCAATATTCTTCGACCCACTTCATCAGGGCCTAGACAGTCTTAGGGGGCTTTCGAGTCAATGAGCTCCTAAGCAGGCTATCAGGATTCAATCCCATCTTGAAAGCAGTAATTGCCACAAAGTCATTGTAATCATCATCCACCAAATTAAAGCACTTCTAATACCATGCTGAGTACTCGCGCAGCGTCTTGTTTGGCTTGATTGTCATTGCCCACAAAGAGTCTGTTGGTTTCAGTTGAGTCTTATTGGTGATAAACCTAGCCTGGAAAGATTTTTGGAGATGATGGAAACTCTTAATTAAAGCCAGTTCAAGCTTGTAATACCATCTAACAGCAAGCGGTCCCAAATTGTTAAGGAATATTCGGCATATGAGTGCTTCATCATCTACATGCAATGTCATTGCTTGCTTGTAATGACGAACGTGATCGATGGGGTCCGAATTTCCATTGTATAGAGTGAGCGACGGTGCCTTAAACTTTTTTGGCAAAACAGCCTTTGCAATTCATCAAACGAAGGGGTTGTGCCTATCTTTTAAATTTGAGTCTTCCTTCTTTTGCATCGATCGAGCCCACGAAGAATCTTATTCATCAGATGAACTGAAGTCATCAGCTCGGGTTCATTTCTTGGGTTCTAACCGAGAGGAATCTGAAGTGCTACTATTGTACTTTCAAAGCTGACGTTGTTGCTTCTTCAGTCTACTTGGTGACTGACCTCTTTTACGGTGATGTGGCACTTGTTGGGATTGCACCAACTTCTGATGCAGGCGCTCGTTCTCCACTACTATGGCCTTGAAATGCTGTTCATTACGTTGCACTTGTTTCATCAAGGTTTGCATGGCATCCTCTGCAGATGCTAAAGGTTGAGAAAGGGTTACCAGGTCGAAATTTAGGGACCTCCTTGTAGGGTTTCTTCTGGACCAAAAGCTACTTCTACTGTAACATTATTGACTCCGACAGTTAAAGGATCTTGATTTAAGTTTGCCATGGACGAGTTTGCGTATTCCCACAAACAGTGCCAATTGGGAGGGGTGGTTTTACAGTACTCCTCTGTTCCAAACAAGCCCTTCAGAGATCCTCGCTCTGATAACTAAAATAGAAAAAACACTCCAGTCAGTGGGGTTAGAATTAGCACTTCGACAAGCAAGTTAGTTTTTTAGAGAATGAGAAAAGAAGTTTTTATTTATCAAAGTGTGGGTGTGATTTCATACCTTCCTTTTTCCCCTCCCCTTCCATTCCTTTTATAGCCATCCTCCTTGATATTTTCTCTATGGTAGCCTCTCATCATTGTATTTTCGCAACCCATACTTCCACTACATATCAAGAATGAGACAACTTGGGCCCACTCATCATGCCGTTTTGCGTATATTCCTCAAGCTTTGCTTTATGTCCTGGTTTGCTACTCAGCGAATCCCTTTGGTTAATTCTGGCCTACTCGACGATGTGTTCTAACCCAATGGGCTTAGTGAATTTTGGCCCATCCAAGATGGGCTCGAATGTGCTCTGTTCTCTATTTTCCATACTGCATTTATTCGGTTCCCACATTTCAATATAAACCTCACAAGCCCTCACCATTTTGAAATCGAACCTGTTCCAAATTAGATACTAGATCATTTACTGAATAAAATAGCCTTGTTGAAAACCTTGATTGTTGATATGAGCTTACTCCACCAAATTTTAAATTCCATTTTTTATATATCAATTTATTTATGTATTGTTGATATTAAAGGGCTATTGAAGGATTATCAAGGGTTAGGGGTGACAACAAGAAGGGAGAAAGGAAAATGAGGGGCAAAATTATTTCCGAAGTATAATGTTCCATATATTTGTTAAGTCGCTAAATGCACTTAAAAATATTATTAGACACTCACTTTTGATATTTTTTTTTTAGGGTAAATTACACTTACCTCCTTTGAGGTTTTTGACAAATACAAGGACCTCTCATGTCGTTTTAATAATTACAGAAACCTCCCCTACTTTAACTGACAATATCAAGATTTCCCAAATCCGTCAATTTTGCACAAACGACGTTACTTGATTATACAAAATGACCATATTGCCCTTTCATTTGAGCATGAAAAGACAAAAATTCCCTTTAATCCCTAAATCTCTTATCTCTACCTTACCATGCTCTGTCTCTTTCTCTCTCTCTTCCCTTTTGCCTCCCATCTCCTACTCATAATCTCTTTAACCACCATCAATACTACTGCCTCTGGCGATCCCAAAGCCCACCGATGATTATTCTCTTCAACCCCTTTCCTCCAATGACAACTTCTTTCCTTCACCGCCCTCTCCCCCCTCTCATCCTGGTCACCATCGCTCGTCTATTGCCATTGCTAGATTTGGAAAAATATAGGGAGAGAAGGTAAGAGCGATGAGGGTTAGAGAGAGAAACATGTTTGAACACATAACAGCAAGTGAAGTGAATGGTTATGGAGTAGGCACTCTGCTATTATGTGCCACCATTTTTGGCCCAAAATTGATGCTCTCATTTCTTCTTTCCAGTAAGGTACCAAAAACACCCCTTTCAAGTTTTCATTGACCTTCGTTATTGTTTTTGAGTTCTATTCATTTGTTAATGTTTTGGTCTGTGTAAGAATGTTTTTAATATTAGATTTTACCAATTTCAGGAAACAACTTGGTTTCCATGAATATGTAGCTCCTGGGAATATGCAAAAGATGCAGTGATCTGAGGATGATAGCATGCTCAAGCTATAATGGATTTAGATTAGCTAAAGAAGGTGAACCATTTAATTTTATTACTCCAGTCAGTGATCCTTATCAGTAATTTGGGAGTAAATCAAAGTTAAGATTGATCTTTTTCATGTCATGTGTGTAAGTGTACTCCTAACAAACTTGACTTTGAAAGTGTATTTTGTGTTAATTTTACCTCAAGATTGTTTTAATTCTCAAGTGTTTTTACATGGATGATTAAAACATATATTTGTTTCCAGCATGAGTCAAAAGTTGTCTGAGTTTGGTACCCATCTCCATTTTTGGTTGGGGGTGCACATTTAAGCAAGATCGAAGCTTGATCTACTTCTGAGTGTGATGATTTGCTTAAATTAAGTTTATATTCTTTGCTGAAAATCTAAACAAATTCCTATTTGAATTTTAATGTGTGTGTGTATATATATATATATATTTATATATACACACACACATAAGCTCACTGTAAGTATTAAGCTCACCGTAAGTCATTTTATGAAAAGGGAAAAATGAGTAGATTATTTAGAAGTCACTCTTCTGCCAGCTCTTGATCGATAACACTACCTTTTATACCTAATCAAGGTTTAATAATTAATGAAGAAGATGTAGAACTACAAAATGATAAAATTGATGTGAGTTGGAACATACCACAATTACCAATTAAAGAAATATATAAAACTACTTTTATGCAGTCTACATTTCATGTTAATCTTCATGTCAAAACCTTAGAACAACTTTATGCTTTAGAAAAACTTTGGGAAACATGTCAATTACTCGATACTAATACTATTAAACGTCATTTAAAAGCTGGTCATAATTTTATTCACTTAGGATTAATTCAAGTTGGAATCAAACCATTAACTCAACAAGGTAAAAATACTTATGTTTTATTGTGTTTAAGAGATGCTCGTTTTCTTTATTATAATGATAGTTTAATGGGTATGATGGAAACTGGTCTTCATAGAGGACCTGTCCATTTTAATTGTTTTCCTGACGTTACACTTAGTCTTAGAGATCCACATATATTAGATGCGTTAACATTGAATATTCAGTTAAATGGTTTTTTTACAAATATGAAAGAAAAGGTTCATAATATTGCTTTAATTTATCGTGTTTATTACAAATGTATTAAAACTAATTTAAATGTTCAAACTTTACACAAAAGTCCAAAAGACAAAACTTTACTGATTCAAAGTAGTAGTAATGATACTAATATAAATATTCTTAAAATGATTGAATGGAAAGATATTACTTTCCCAGGCCAATGGGTTACAGTCAATGAAAATTACAAACATAATAAAAAATAGTCTACTAGTCAAGATATTCAAGACATCCAACAATTTACTGATGGCTCAGTTAGAATTAAATTTAATAGATCTACTCAATCCTTTAGACATAGTACTTCTAGTATACCTACTGACACTGAAACTGAAGATGAAATATTTAATACACCTTTATTCAGAAAAAATAGTCAAATTCATATTGGTCAAACTTCACATAGCAAAATGAAAGGAGTAGATGATTCTGCAACTTCCCAAATTAGTAAACCTGTCTATTCAAGTTATACTCATCTTCCTGAAGAAGATACTGTCTCTCAAGATTCACCAACGCAAACTGACTTTGAAGTCATACCTCCAACAAACCCCTAATTATTAACTATTAGTAAACATTTTTCTCCTGACTTAGATAAATTACATATTGAATTTAAATCTAAAAACAATAAAGTCAAACGCCAAGCTTACAAACTTAAATATGATCCTAACCAACAATCCAAATTACTCGCAAATGGTATAAGTTTATGATTGAACACAGTATAGAAGTTTCTTTCTTTGAATACTTAGAAAATTATTACAAAAAAATTAATACAATTACAAAAACTAAATGGAAAACTTCTCCAAATACTACTGTTAGTTCCAGTCATCCTCTTTTAGCACCATAATTATAGAACACCAAGGATCTAGTATACTTGCTTCTCCATTTAAGTTAGCTGGTAATGAACCTGAATTAAAGAAAGTCATTGAACAAAATAATTATACTGACCAATGTTTAAAAACAATTGGTAAATAATTAGATAAAATAGAAACTAATTTAGATGAATATTCAACTAGCCATTCCTCAGAAAAACCTTTACTTAATCTCCCAAGTCAACGTTCCAAAAGAGATAGTTTGGTTACTCAAGATAGCTTTACAGTTAAAATTATAGAACAATTATTCACTAAATTAGCCTCTCCTTCAGACGAAAAAGCTACTTCTCTCTCAATTGAAAAAGGTCTTACAGTATTAAACCAACAACCTACTCTAGATATTATTTCTGATCCATCAAGAACCGACACATATGACAATAACATCAATCTATTAGCTCAGCAATTTCAATCTTCAAATCTTAATCGAATTACTTATCCTAGAGTCAATCCTACAACTCTTACCAAAAATTGGTATTCTCAACCTACTCTCCCTGATCTTCAATATGAAGAAACTAACCTTAATAATCAATTTTTTGTTTCTGCTAAAAAACTATATGAATGGAATATAGATGGTCTTAGTGAAGATCAAATCCTTCAAACATTAAACCATTTATCCATGGTTGCCAATAGTTATCTTAGTAACTACTCCGATTATACTCAACCTGAAATTGTTTCATTAATCACCTCTGGTTTTACTGGTATGTTAAAATCTTGGTGGGAAAAATATCTCACTGAAGATCAAAGAGTATCTATTTTACATGCAAGCCAAAAAGATGAAAATGACTTTCCCATATTTTATGAAACAATTGGATATTATAAGCCTGATGGTATCAATACCCTAATTTATACTATAGTTAGACATTTTATTGGCACACATACTAATATATATTCTAGAATACATGATCAACTTAGTAACCTTACTTGTCCCACGTTAAGTGATTTCAGATGGTATAAAGATGTTTTTACGTCCAGAGTAATGCTACGCGAAGATTGTACTAAATCATTTTGGAAAGAAAAATTTATTAATGGTCTACCTAGTCTTTTTGCTTATAAAATTCTAGATGTTCTTAGTCAACCTACTAGAATCATTGAATATGATAATTTAGCCTATGGTGATATAATTAGTACTATCCAAAAAGAAGAATTAAAAATGTATATTGATCTAAAACTTAGTCAAAAAGCTGTTAAAGATAAACATAAAGCTAAGTATGAACTCGGCAACTTCTGTGAACAATATGGTTTTACCTCCTACAGCACCCTCTAAAAGAAAATCCCAACGAAATAGACATTTTTCTAAAAAATCAAGTCATAAATCTCGCAAGCAATATTCTACTTATAAGTCCCCTGATAAGTATTATGATAAACCAAAATCACATTCTAAATCTAAATCCTTTAAAAAGTCAAAATCTAAATTTCCTTCCAAATCTCCTTCTAATATTACCTGTTATAATTGCGGGAAAAATGGTCATTATTCTAATAAGTGTAAAGAAAAACAAAAATTAAAAGATAAAGTTAATCAACTCCAAATAAATAATGAATCTAAAAATCAATTATTTGAAATTTTCCAATTAAATCACTCTCCTATTAACTCCTTTACTGACCTACCCAACTCTAACACCTCATCTGATTACCATTCACCTAGTGATACTTCTGATAGTAACATTGAACTAGGATGTAATAATACTTGTTGTAAATCGATTAAACAAATCACTGTCCTTACGAAACAACACCAAGAAGAAACTACCCTTATTGAATTAATTAGTAAATTAGATGATCCTGAATTGAAACAAAAATATACTGACAAGTTAAAATCATTATTAATTAACAAAGATACTAAACCACAACATGATAAACCAATTATTAGCCTAACAAAAACTTTAGAAAGATTTAAAAACAAACAACAAGAAATCACTCTTCAAGATTTACAATAAGAAATTAACCAAATTAAACATCTTATCAAAGATTTACAACGAAAAGATAAAATCTTAGAAGAAGAAATATTTGTACTAAAAATTAATAAAATCCTGTACAACTTTCAACAGAATGATGCCATCTCGTCTAATGAATCTGAAGGTACTAATGATGATACTAATCTAGATAATATTTTGTTTGATAATTGATCCAATCCATCTGATAACCCTAAAAATAAACGATTAAATCTTATCAATAAAATCAATATTCAAAAATGGCATTCCAAAATCAAATTAGTTGTCAATGATTTTGAGTTAGAAGTCATCGCATTAATAGATACTGGTGCTGATCTTAATTGTATTAAAGAAGTATTACTCCTTACAAAATATTATCACAAAACAGGTGAACAATTAACCTCTGCTAATGGTAGCAAGATGCATATTAAATATAAATTACCAAAAGTTCATGTTTGTCAAAATAATATTTGTTTTAAAACATCATTCGTCTTAGTTAGAAATATGACTGATAAAGTTATTTTAGGAACACCATTTATATTTCTACTCTATCCTTTCACCACTTCTAATCAAGGAATAACTACTCAAGCTTTTGGCCAAACCATAACTTTTAAATTTTTATCTCTACTTGAGGTCAAAGAATTAAACCAGTTAAAAGATTGTTCTATTTCTAAAACTATTAATCGGTTAACGCGGCAAATCAAATATCTTAAAGAAGAAATAAATTATAAAAGAATTGAGCGACAATTAACTGATCCTATTACTATTTCTCAAATTGAACAATTTAAACAAAAATTAGAGTCAACTGTTTGTTCTACTTTACCTACTGCCTTTTGGCACAGGAAAAAACATGTAGTCACATTACCATATATTAAAATTTTTAATGAAAGGCAAATTCCTACTAAATCAAGACCTATTCAAAGGAATCATGAATTAGTCGAAATGTGCAAAAAGGAAATTAATGAATTATTGCAAAATAAAATTATTAGTCATAGCAAGTCACCATGATCTTGTCCTGCCTTCTATGTTAATAAAAATGCAGAGTTAGAACGTGGCGTTCCCCGACTTGTAATTAATTAGCCAAGCCGTCATTTTTAGTAAATTTGACTTAAAAAGTGGATTTTGGTAAATACAAATTCATCTTTAGGATAGATATAAAACTGCTTTCACTACACCTTTTGGTCATTATGAAAGAAATGTCATGCCTTTTGGGTTAAAAAATGCTCATAGTGAATTTCAAAATATAATGAATGACATTTTCAATCCTTTTAGTCATTTTTCCATCGTTTACATCGATGATATTCTCATCTTTTCCAAATCCCTTAGTGAACATTGGAAACATCTTACCGCTTTTTTTTTACACTATTAAAACCCATGGTCTAGTCATTTTTGCTCCTAAGATTAAACTATTTCAAACCAAAGTCAGATTTTTAGGATATGATATTCATTAGAATACCATTTTACCTATTAGTCGATCTATTGAATTCGCTTCTAAATTTCCTGAGGAAATTTTAGAAAAAACCCAGTTACAAAGATTTTTAGGGTCGCTTAATTATATTGCTGAATTTTACAAAGACCTTAGGAAAACCTGTCAACCACTCTTTGATCGATTGAAAGATAATCCTCCTCCATGGTCTTCTACTCATACTGATATTGTTAAACAAGTCAAAAAATATGTCAAGTCTCTGCCATGTCTTGGGATTCCTACTGAGAATTCATTTAAAATTATTCAAACTGATGCCTCTGATATTGGATATGGTGGCATTCTCCTCCAAAAAGTCACTCCTCAGTCCTCCAAACAAATTGTTCATTTTTCATTCCGGTGTTTGGAATAAAACACAAAAAAATTATAGTACTATTAAACAAGAGATTCTATCTACTGTTTTATGTATTAGTAAATTTCAAGATGACATTTTAAATCAAAAAATTTTACTTCGTGTTGGTTGCAAATCTGCTAAATATGTTTTGAAAAAGATGTTCAAAATCTTGCTAGTAAACAAATTTTTGCCCGCTGGCAATCTATTTTAAGTATTTTTTATTTTGATATTGAATATATACCTAGTTGTCAAAATTCTATTCCTGATTTCCTTACCAGAGAATTTTTACAGGGGAGATAAGGGATGGCAACTCCTTTTATTTCCTACCATAAATCACAAGTCACCTATTACCAAAACTTCAATCACCAAACTGCTCACCATATTGCTTGCCTCAAATTAGCCAAAAAATCTACTAAACGTGCTCAATTTATTCGATTTCACACCATTTGCAGTCGCCATAATCTATTGGCTCATTATATTAACTGTGCTGATTATCATATGAGCCAATTAGAAATCCTTAGTGGATGCTAATTTTAGTCCACCTATTTTACAGATGTCTGCTCGGCGACCTTTGAGACCTTTTAGTAAGGCTCTTGTTCCTTCTAGTCAACCAGTTCCTCCTTTGGAATTAGTCACCAGATATCATCCTGCTGAATTAGTCAATCATTAGCAAGTTCTTGGTAATATTCCTAAACCTAGTTATACCTCTGCATTAGTTACTGATCCATTCGCCTCTTCTTCTCAGTCAGTTACTCCTTACCTTCCTAACCCTATTAAATCAGCTCGTTCTGATTATGTTAAATCCCATACAACCAATCTCTTTTTCAAAGAACCCAGTCATAAACCTACCCAGAATGTTCTTGACCTTGTTAAATCTTATTTCCCTCCTGGATAGCATTTTGTTCCCCATCATCCAGAAAAGTCAATTACTTTCTACAAATACATCCTTTTCAATCACCAGTCCATTGTCATTAAACCTATTTATGATCGCACTTACACCAGTACAATTGTTTATCATTCTCTATATATTCACAATATTGTCTCTCAGTTTGATTGGGGATCTCATTTCTAACTCCGTGACTCACCTGGTCATGCACTTCAATATAGTTATTATGATTATATTGAAGCTTGGTTTAAAGTCCTCATGTATCAAAATGAGTCAAACAGTCATTCCTGGTTCCTCCAATTTGATCATAAATTTAAGTCAGAACTCCCTACTTGGTTTCTGCGTTGGTGGTCACAATATGGGGCTATTAATGATATCTTCCATTCTATCATGCTTGAACAAGTCAACTACTTCTCTACTGTTTTCTCATTTAGCCCACAACAAAAGAAATTCCCTCCATTGCTCATTTTTATCTCCAAATGCAAAATTTCCTGGATATTTAAATGGCAATATGCTATTTCTGATGACATAATCTTTTGCCAACACTTTGTTAAATGGTTGGATAATTTCAAAATTCCACGGATCATTGAACAAGTCCAAGCAGAATTTCCAGTCAATACTTATGCTCCAACACCTGCTATGATTAAAGCTCAGCAGAATCCAACTGCTTCATTAACACAAGGCAGCTCACTTCCTCCAGTCAATCTTGGAAGCCCAACATCTAGTTCTTCCAAGCCCAAGTCAGCAAAGCCCAAATCTACTCAGTCAAAGTCCAAAGCTAAAGCACAACCCTCTTCAGCCCAGGCTAAAACTAAAGTCAAGTCCAAGTCATCAAAAGATAAGCTCCTTCAAATAGCTCGCCTTTTCATGGCCCAAGCCAAGTCACAAACTGATGAAGATAGTTCGGAAGAAGGTTCGGACGGTTCTAACTCTTCTGAAGGCTCAACCAATCAAGATCTATATGGGCCCCGGTTTCAAGATGCTCAGGACCCATATGCTTGATGTAGTCATTGGATTCTATATAGCTATAATTATCAGCTTCAATCAATACTCTCCTTTTGAGAAAAGTTGCTAATATATATATATATATCTATATTGATTCCACTCAGTCACATGCTCCCAAATGAATAGTGAAAAAAGTCAAATTTACTGTTCACTATTCATCAAAAAGTCAACATTACTATTCATGATTCATCATTATTCATCAAACCGACAAATTCAACATATTTAGATGCAGCCATTAACTTTAGTCACTCACCAAAAGTTGCTAACAGCTTCCATGTGCTTCTTTCAAAGTCAAATTCCTTTACAAGGCTCACAGTAACTCCTTTCATCTATTTAAGAGCCTCTTCAGTCAAGAATAAGGCAGAGTTAGAAAAATTGAGTGTTCATTCCTCAAGAAAAAATAGCTATCTTTGTAATTTCATATTTTCAAATTCATTTATTTTGAAGACCTGTTTGCTTCATTCCAATAAACAATTGTAAGTTTTATTTTATTGTATTATTGTAAGTTTTATTTAAGTATTTTATGTAAGTTTTATTTAAGCATTTTATTGCTGTTTAGTGATGTTTCCGTTGTTCTTGCTTCCGTCTCTTTTATATATTTATATATATACACATACATATCTATTAAACAAATTGTTCCCATGTTTATATATTTGTATATCTATATATATATATCTATATCTATATATATATATGTTAGAAGAAAAAAAAATGTCCCTATGTTTGAATGTATGTATATATATATATATATCTGTTAAACAAATTTAGAAATTAATTTAATTGAATTTTATTTTCTTTGCTAGAAATCAAAATATGTTTGCATGTGTTTATATATATGTATTTGTTTGTATATATGAGATTTGTAAAACGAATTGAACTAGGTATTGCTTTGTTTGAATTTTGGTATTGCTTTTTCTCAACAAGACACTTGAGGGCATTATAGACATTTTAGTATTTATCTTTGATGACATCAGCAGCTTCTGTTAATTGTTTGAACGGCAGTCAAAAAATGAAGGAATCTTGATATTCAGTTTCTGTAATTATTAAAACCACAGGGAATGTCTTTGTATTTGTCAGAAACCTCAGGGGAGGTAAGTGTAATTTTCCCCCCTTTGTTTTTATTACCTCTATACCTCTAAGTCAAATTACTAAAAAAGATAGACACTAGATCTTAGCTAACACCTTCGTCCTTTTCGATTACTACCACCACTAGTTGTCCGAACTCCCTTCTTTCTTTTACGTTGTATTTGATTGGATGATTTGAGAAAAGATTTGGAAAGGAAAATAGAAAAGATACGTGAAATATGGATACAATATATTTATATTTCACACCATTTTTTCCTTTCCTTTTTAAAATTCCTTTCCCAATTTCTCAACCAAACAGAGTGTTATAGATCCTCATTTTACTTGTGAGAATCTCCCAACCCCTTTCTCCCTTCCCCATCTCGCCAACCTTCTTTCCCATCACCACTCGTCACGTCCTTCCTCTCATTCTTCTTTTATTGCTAGGTGACAAAACAGATAGATTAGATGAGAGTAAAGTAAAAATTACAAGATGTGTTCAAGTAAAATGAACAAAACTTAAATTTAAAAATGAAATATCCAAAAGAAAAATGTCCAATAATTTTTAAAAAATACATTTAGAGACTTGGATATAATATTTTTTAATTATTATTTAACTATAATTATTCTTTTATCTTCTATTTTTTACTTGTAGTTTCCATAGTCATAGTAAATATGGGAATAAAAAAGGAAAATTACATGCAGGTTGAAAAAAATATATATTAATATATGAGGGGTATAAGTGTGCCGGTGTAAATAAAAAGTTGTAAAAGTACAAATATCACTTACATACTCTCATCCGTTGTTAATTATTTTTTCGTTCTGCTACCTCCATAAAGTTCTCCCCATTAAAAAGAATTATGAAAACGATGTGTGCAATACTGTGACATGTGGTACACTGCTAGGAGCTGACAATGGTCGACACAAGCGAACAAAAAATTGTCCTTGTAACATGTCAATATTTACGAATTGCAAAACAGTACCCTCCATGACTATGGCTTTGTTTGAGAATAAATTAATTCAGGTAAATTATAAATATATTTTTTAAAATTTATTTAAAATATGAATTAATTTTTAGAGTTTGAAATATTATAAATATCTCTTATTAAAATTTTTTAATTAATAGAATTAATTGAAAAAAATAAAATTTATAATTGTTCCCTTGTATAATAATAAAATTACCTAAATTATTAATCGAAATATATTTTTAATATCATTAAAAACTGTTAATTAACTTGATAATTTATTAATAAAAGAGGCAATTTGTTATGAAATTAGAAACCTCAAAGGATAGAATGTAATTTTCAAAATCACAGGAGGTGATTCGTATTTTAATAAAACTTAAAGAGATGTATTTGTAATTTATCTATTATTTTAATAATTTTTTGAGTTTTTAAAAAAGATATATAAAAAATAAAGAGAATAATGCGATAATTTATAATAATTTTTTAACTTTTTAATTAAAATATATGATTATCAAACGAGACTTAAATTATTATTATTATTATTTATTTATTTATTTATTGCGTTTGACATCATATCAGATTGTAATATTGTGTCATTAGCTAATAAAATAAATCTAAATAGATGCTGACAAAAATTGCCATGAGATGAAGGCTCCGTTTGGAAATTTTTAGTTAGTTTTTTTAAAATTTTCTTGTACTATTTTAACTTAACTAAAAAAAATTATATTTGATTTAATAATTGACTTTTTTTTATTTTTTATTTTTTTATAGTTAATTGAATAGTTATAAGAAAAAAGTAAAATAATTATAATTTTTTTTATATATAAAAAATGATTATAATTTTAATATGATATTTTATTTTATTAATTATTTTAATTTATTTTATCTATATTGGTTATTTTAGCCTAAATCTAACTTTCAAAACAAGGATAGAAAAGTTATTTAACAGTCTTAGAGCATTACTCCATACCACTCATGATTGAGAAATTCTATTTCCACGCACTACTTTCTCAATACACAAACTAAAAAAATTATCAACTTTCACTCAATACACATCCTACCATACCAAAAATACCCTTACCATTTTCATCCTCCAAACCCTAACCCTAACAAGCCACAACTGCTGTTGCCGTCACCGACGACACCTCTTCCTTCCCTTTCACTTCCAGTCGTTACCCCCACTCCTCCTGTCACGACCCTATCCTGCCCCTAGTAGAATGGTGCCGTGATGGCTAGTAATCCGAGATTACAAAAGGCCAACTTACAAAGATTCACACACAATCAGAGTATACATATGGGGCCTACATGTGCGGAAGTAATAAATTTAAATCTAAGTAGTCCATAAGAGCTGTGCATAGATCAAATGAAGTGACATACATCTTAACATGGTTTTACAACTTGGATACAAATAAAATAAAGTACATATTACATCTTGATCAAAAGGTTTCTCAAGCCGACATATACAAAAGAAGTGAATTAAAACTAAGAAAACATAATCTTCAAGAGGTTAGCAAAATGAATCCAAAACAATTTGCAAATAACATCTAGGCGTCACCACCTTCTTGATCGCCACCTACATATATATAAGGAGAGGGTGAGCTTGGATACTCAGTGAATGATATTAGTAACAAAGGTTTAAATGAATGATATCCGAGATCTTTATCAAAACAATACATAATCATAGCTTGTAACAAAACATGGGATGAATCAAGTTCATCAATCATAGTCTTTCAAATCTTCTTGGGATGTTTAATAACATCTACATAATACATGGGGTGATGACATTCCGAACAAAACAAGGGAAGAATCGACCCGGAATCGATTAGACAAATCCACCCGCACAAGGCCGTCGGTGGGGCCATCCGTACAAGACCGTCGATAGCAGAGATCTCTCAAACATGGTGCTACATGGGCTTAAAGTCCCCTAGCATGGAAGGACTTTCCAAGAATGTCATCAAAACAAGATAATACTTGATACAAAAACTAGGGATAATCATTCATGCTTGATCAAATACTTTTTCAAAATGAAGCAAAGCTTTATCAAAACTTTATAACATAGCTTTATTAAAAATACCATTCACATAGCTCTTCGGGTGTAGGGATTAAGGCAAGGATCCAAGACCTACAAATACATAATAAAGTCTACTGAATACACTTCAAGAAGACAAGAAGAGATGCTCAAAGATGGATATGAAATGCATTCTTAAAACAAGCTTTTCATGAGTGCAAATGATCCCGGCATTTCTTTCCAAAACCAAGTCGAGACAAAGTAAAACATGCTGGGAGTTAAATCACTGTTTTTCATCTAGGGAAAACATGCTGGGTAGGTCTTGGAATGGATGTACAGAAATGATCTAGGCAAAAATGACCTAGCTGGGTGAACTTAGGAGGTCTTGGCCGAGATCCCACACCTCTTGGCCAAGGTGTGGTTACCTAGGCTTCGGTGTGCAGCTATTTGCCGAGGTGTTACAAGGTGCTGGCAAGGGTGTACCATGGTCGGCTTAGGTGTGAAGTGATTAGCCTAAGTGTGCATGCAAGATAGACTAAGGTGCAAGTGATCATGCAAGGTTGGCCAAGGTGAGATACAATGCTTGGCCTAGGTGTGAGATCTAGGCAAGAGTGGTTTCAGTGACCACACTTAGGGAAATGAGGTCTGGAAATCTGGGTTTCCCCCTTGATGAACATGAAGAACATGAAGGACAAGAACATGAAGAATATGAATGCTAAAATCATAACTTCTTGATTCAAAATATGAGATTTCATGAGATGAGTTTGAAAACATGGACCTGGGTACCCATACTTGAAGATCTTATGAAAACAAACAAAAAAACATGGATCTTGATACAAACTTTCGGATCAAAACATGATTTTCTTTCAAGAACACAAGAACATCATTTTCTCTTTCCAAAACAAGCTTTAAATCAATGTATGACTCATGAATCATGCTAGATCATGCAATGTGATCAGACCAATATAAAGAACAACAAGAGTAGATCAAGAATCTAATCTCAAAACACGAATCTAACGGTTCAAGGTATGAAGATCAAGCTTGAAAATCTATTCCCTCTCTAAGAACCCCTTTCTCCTCTTCCTAGAGCTTCTCTCTCTTCAAAGACAAGGATATGACAAATGATATGTTTTCTCTTTCTGTCGGCTGACTTAACCCTCTGCTGGGACACGTGGCACTACCGGATTGGACTTCCTCAAAAGGTGATAGAAAGACAAGACATGTGTAAGACAAAGTGTATACAACAAGTAAGATGACATGGGCACTCCGGCAGGTAATGATCTCGACTAGGACATGGGCTTCGGTAAGTAAGGGAACAATGATCTTGGCTAAGAAGGATAACACTTGGCCTAGCTATGCCACACCTTGGCCTAGATGTGCCACACCTCGGTCTAGGTCATTCCAGTCCCAGAACAAGATCACTAGGTGCAAGGATTAAGGATCTAGGACGCCTAGATGATAACATCTCGGCCTAGGTGATGCACACCTCGGCCTAGATGATGACATCTCGGCCAATATGCTAGGGTGAAGGTGGAGGTCAACCAAAGTGGTTCCAAGATGGTTCTAGGCTTAACACGACGTAGGCTTGGCATAACCTAGGCTTGACATGACCTAGGCTTAAGACAGCAAGGAAGGAACAAAGTATGCATACAACACTTAGGCAAATCACATAAGCACAAAACAAGATAGGGACCTTTACTTAGGCAAAACAAGACAAAATCTACATTGCAAGCTTAACAAGACAAAATCATGCAAATGCACATGAACATGACGAAGACAAGAATGTGGGTCATTACACCTCCCTCTACCCGTCATCGCCACTTCCACAACCTCCATTGCCGAAATTGATCACTAAAATAAGATGTTCAGTTTCTCTTTGCTAAAGGGAATATAGTAGGTTTACATGTTTGTAATTTCAACAATGTAATTACATATGGTTGTCGGTGATATATTTTTCTCCTTTAAAAAGTTTTATTTAGAGTTTGTATTTGTAGTGATCCAAATTGTTGAGTGGAAGTTACAGAAAACCATTGTTTGGCCAATTATATTGCAAGATGATGATTTATATATATATATATATATATATTTTTTTTGTTTAAGGAAAATATTTGTTGTTCTTGTGCTTCTTTGTTGTTGTTGTTGTTATTTTTTATTTTTTTTTTTGAAACAATTATATTAATAAACAAAAACATACATAGGCCATTCTCATCACACGACAAAATGGAGAAGAAAAAAAAATCATAAAAAATTAGCTATGACGTAGAAAAAATTACCGATGTTATTTATATTAATTGAGAATTCATCCCCAAACTTGTTCTCTGTTTTTGATATAGAGAGTTAGAGTTAGGGTTTTGGGAAATAGATATTTTGGTAATTTAATTTCAAGACAAAAATGTAATAAAAAAAATTATTAAGTGTGTGAAAAGAGAGGAAATAGTGTGTGGAAATAGAATTACTCCTCATGATTGGATAGTTGTTCATTTGTCTCCTAAGAGGAGACACAAAAGTAGAGAGATTCATTGTTTTAACCAATTAAACTTAAATTAAAGCACCTTACGAAGTTGCCCTTGTTACAAAATATAATTTCTCCATGAAATATGTTTAAAATAAATAATTAATTAATTAACTCAAATTTTTTTATTTACAGCGCAAATCCGTCTTTTGACATTTTAGTTTCTTTTTAGATTTACTTAAAAACCTTAAAAAAAAAAATTTTCTCAATATTTCAAATTTATTCTATTTCTAAGGGCACCATGATAGAAATGATTTGAAAAGGTGGCTAAGGTTTTCAACAGAAGAGGAACTGTGTCATTTGATGGTTGAAGGTTTCTATGGAAGAAGGGATAGAAAGGGGTAGAGAGGGACTGGGGAGTGGGATTATAGTTGGATTAGGTAGGGTAAATTTGGAGCGAGGGTGGTAAAGGAATGATAATTAGGGAGAGGGGAGACAAGGGTAGGATTGGGGGTGGTGGTCGATGGGATGGGAAGAGTGGCGGTGAGCGGTGGAGAGAGGAGAAAAGAGGTGGGCATATGGTGGTGGTGGTGGTGGTGATTAGGGATGAGCAGCGGATATACCGATCCGCTAAAACCGACTGAACCGAACCGATCCGTCGCATTTTGGACGGATGCGTAATGACGAGCGGACGGTTGCGGATTGATTTTCTCCAATTTGCCAATTTGGCGGACGGATGGCGGATTTAAGATTCCTTTGGCCGTAACCGAACCGTAAAACCGCAAACACCTCTAGTAATTTATAAAACTTTGTGTTTTCAATTTGTTTAAATATTCTGTTTGTGTTTTCAATTAAAAAGAGTTTAAATATTCTGTTGAAAAAAAGTTTTCAACTTGAATATCTTTTTTGAATTGAAAAAAATAAACGTATTATTTATCTATTTTTTTGGTTTTTAAATCTATATCTAAAAATAATAAATAAAAAATATGATATACACTGGTTGGTTTTTGTTTTCAAAAACAAATATAGATGTAACAATATAGAGACATACAATCTCTACTACTACTCTGTTCATGATTTTAGTAGTTTGAATTATTTTTATATTTTATGAACCACAGATTGTAATACTTTATGTAAATGAGGCATGCGGTGATTGTAGTATGTGAATGAGGGAGACATGCAGTGATTGTGATATTTTAAAGTTTCAAACTTTCTTACTTTGAATGAGGTATGCAGTGATTGTAATATTTTTTTAAATCATTAACTGTAATATTTCCTCTTTTTTTTTTTTTTTTTTTTTTTGAGGAAGTGCACAAGTTGAATTATGTTGAAAATTTATAAAATTTTAAACCGTCAAACCGATTTGCATCCATCCGCCAAACCGCCAATCCGCTCAATCCACATCCGTCGGATTGGCGGACGGATGCGGATTGATTTTCTTCAATCTGCCAATCTGACGGACGGATGGCGGATTGGAGGTTCCGTGACCGCAACCGACCCGCATCCACCCCTAGTGGTGATGATGATGGTGATGAAGAAAGGGGTGGGTTGAGAAATTAGAGTTAGAAATTCTTAAGTTTGAGTTTGTAATGGTAATTTTGGGCAAATCACATCCACAATCTTTATACTTTGGTCATTTTATCATTTTGATTCATATAATTTTAATTGATTTGATTTTGATCTTAGATTTATATATTTGTCTCAATTTAGTCAAATTGATTACGATTATTATAACATTTATTTTATAAAAAATTATGTGCATCAGTAGGAAGTGTCATATTTTTAGTGACAAGATTATAAACTTAGTCAACTCAATGAGTTAATCTCAACTAACTTAACGATAATTTTTTACCAAATACCCTTATGACATTATTAATTGGACCAATTGAATCTAAAATTAAGTATAAAAAATGAATATGTTAAAAATGTAAGAATCAAAACGATACAAAAAGAAAAATATTATTGATGTAATTTACTTGGTAATTTTTTTATGGAAACAAAATTATAATTAGAAAATAAATAATTGAGTAGTGAAATGAGGTGATTTTTGTAGTGTGATAGAAGGTGCCTAACAACTAGGATAATAATGTTTAGCCTAATGGGCTGGGACTGTTCTGAGACTGAAATAGTTACAGAAAGATTGAATAGATTAAAAAATTAATAAGATAAAATATCATATTTAAATCATAATTATTTTATTTTTTATTTAACAAAAGTTTAAAAAATCAAAAAGTTCATTCTAAACGAGACTTTTTAGTTCAGGTTAAAATAGTCAAAAAATCAGCTTACTTCCCAAATGAAGGCAAAATAATTTGAGTAATGCTACTTCAATAGGTTTGGCATAATTTAAAAAAGTTAAAAAGTTACTAGAAAATTAAAAAATTTCATACTATTTAGGAGAAGTTTGTGGGGAAGCTTAGAGGGCAAAATTTTGAATTCAACTACCCAAAAGTCAAAAAGTTAAAAGTCAGCAAGGGTAGAATAATCATTTTGATTTTATTATAATATTTTATTGCATATTTTTTTTATAAAAAGTCAAAATATTATCCCAAACATACATATTTTTTTCTTTACATTTTTAACTAAAAAATAAAAAAGTACATTTAGCACATCCCCAAAAAGTGCACTTATAAGCCACAATTTTTTTTTGCCTTTGGTGTGAATTTTTTTTTTTTTTATGTCTGTTTAGTCTGGAAGGATTTAAAAAGATTTTTCTTAATTTTTTTTTATATAGAATATTTTTTAAAAATATAAATCTGCTATTTTTCAATTTTTTTTTATAAATGAAAATATCTATTAAAAAAAAATCAACAAAAATGCTGTTACAAAAAACGTTTGTGAAATTCAACTATTGTCTTTCTAGTACAATTTAAAAAGCAAAAAAAAAAATCTAACTCTGTTTAGTTTGAAATTTTCAAAATCCACTTTTGGAGTTTAATTTATATATATTTTTTTATTTATTGTGAAATTTTTAAACATTTTTATCTTTTTTTATAAACTTTTTATATCTACATAATCGAGATACACTTAAAACATATAAAATTTGTATAAAATTAAAAAAAAAATCATTTAATACAACAACATACAAAAATATATTGAATTTTTATATTTTTGTATTCAATGAATTTTCGAAAGTTTATATTTTTTAAGTGTATCTAAATTAAATAGAATTAAAAAATAAAAAGAATTAATTAACATTTTTTAAAAATCACTAAAAACAATTAAATACGATTGAATTTTTTTTTTTTTTAAAAAAATTGTTTTTAAAAACTCCAAATGAGTTTAGGATTTAGGGTTCTGTATATGCATTTTGTACACATTTTTATCAATAATTTTTGGGACATTTACACACAAGTTCTAATTTATAACTTATACTCTATTAAATCCTAACTAAGATTTTTTAGACTTTCAAGTCCTATTAAATTTTTAATAGTCAAAATTACCCTTCAAATAATGATTGTACATCATTAATGATTATCTATGAAGGAACATGATAATTTGACGTTTATTTTGATTTTCAAAACTTTCCAAATTGACCCCCCAAAAAAAAAATTAATACGTTTTTTTGATAAATTGAAAAAACTGAAAATTTTGTGTCTACAAAAGAGCATGATGATGGAACATTCACATGCAAAACTGAAAAAAAAAAATTTAAAATGAAAAAACTAATAATATTCTCAGTTTTATTGGATAATTGAATCAAACCAATAAATAGAAGAGCAAAAATGTTTAATCTCATATTTTATTTTTCTTAGTAGTTAGTGAAATAATTATCTTGAACATTATTATGCAAAATTGATAATGCTCTTAATTTTAAAAAATGGGAAAAACTAATAATATGATCAGTTTTACTAAATAAGACTTATTAGTTTAAAAAATCTAAAATAGAATTTGAACTATCATAACATTTGTAAATAAGACTTTTAGGTAATTAACTCATTATTTTTCCTAAACTTAGGTTATGAAATTCACTAATATTTACAAAATTACAAATGATCTCAGAATCATGAAACAATAATACTATAAACTCATAAATTTATCTATAATTTTGCTTAGAATCATTAATGTGTTGTTTAGATTCATTTAATATATGAACCCCACAATAAATTAGGCATGCCGTTAAAATATTCACAATTTTTTAAAAATTTTGCCTAAAGTGATTGTTATTTTTAAATTATGTTTTAAAAATTTATTTTCCAGGTTGTCTTATGTAAACAATTCTAAAATGTGAAAAAAAAAATTAAAAAATGTTGATTGAAGACCAAAAAAAAAAAAAAAAACCATGTCCTTTTTAGATTTAATTTATATTATTTTTTTCAATTCATCTAGTGGAATATATTTACTTGCAAAAATACCAAACATGTGCATGTTATGCTACACAAGCTAGCTCCCATGTAGATTAGAAATGCCTTTTTCCAATCCTAACAATTTAGAATTAGGAAAATAATTCAAGAAAGGATGCGACACATACATGATTGTCCCTAAATATGATATGGAATGAAAAGAGAGCTAAAACTAAGCTAAAGACCTTCTCGAACATCCGTAAGGCACCCAAGGAAATAAACATCCCAAAACAACACAATTCACTATATATCAATTGAGAAAATTCAAATTAGTTCACATCACCCAACGTTACAAATTTCAAATTTATCAACTATTATAATATCCAACCAATACATGCCTACCATAAGAACCCGAATTTCATAATTTTTATAGAACTATCTAATTAGACAACACCACCACAACAATTTATAAAAAAAATTTGAAAAACCAATTCTAACATTTAGACATAAATAATGTATCATTTATCAAAGTTAAATCAAACATAGGAATTTTTTTATCACCAAAAGTCCCAAATTTACATCATAGGCTATGTTTGGTATGGGCTTTTTTTTTGGTTATTTTAGTCACCAAAAAAAAAAAAAAAAACTAAAAAGTTAATAAGACAAAATATTATATTCAAACTATAATCATTTCATTTTTTCTCTCACAAAAATAAAAAAAGTCAAAAAAATTCATCCCAAACGAGACTTTTTAACCTTAGAATAAAATAATAAAAATGTTAAAAAGCTAAAAAATCAACCCACATCCCAAATGAAGGCACGGTCAAATCCTAAATTTACCTAAACTAAACCCAAAAATGTAAAGTTTTGCAAAATATATATATATATATAAATCATTTTTGATTTTCTCCAATTCGCCAATTTGGCGGACGGATGGTGGATTTAAGATTCCTTTGGCCGCAATCGAATCGTAAAACCGCAAACACCTCTAGTAATTTATAAGACTTTGTGTTTTCAATTTGTTTAAATATTCTGTTTGTGTTTTCAATTAAAAAGAGTTTATATATTCTGTTGAAAAAAAGTTTTCAACTTGAATATCTTTTTTTAATCGAAAAAAATAAACGTATTATTTATCTATTTTTTTGGTTTTTAAATCTATATCTAAAAATAATAAATAAAAAATATGATATATACTGGTTGATTTTTGTTTTCAAAAACAAATATAGATGTAACAATATAGAGACATACAATCTCTACTATTACTCTGTTCATGGTTTTAGTAGTTTGAATTATTTTTATATTTTAAGAACCACAGATTGTAATACTTTATGTAAATGAGGCATGCGGTGATTGTAGTATGTGGATGAGGGAGGCATGCAGTGATTGTGATATTTTAAAGTTTCAAACTTTCTTACTTTGAATGAGGCATGCAGTGATTGTAACATTTTTTAAGTCATTAACTGTAATATTTCCTTTTTTTTTTTTTTTGAGGAAGTGCACAAGTTGAATTATGTTGAAAATTTATAAAATTTTAAACCGCCAAACCGATTTGCATCCATCCGCCAAACCGCCAATCCGCTCAGTCCACATCCTCCGGATTGGCGGACGGATGCGGATTGATTTTCTTCAATCTGCCAATCTGGCGGACGGATGGCGGATTGGAGGTTCCGTGGCCGCAACCGACCCGCACCCACCCCTAGTGGTGATGATGATGGTGATGAAGAAAGGGGTGAGTTGAGAAATTAGAGTTAGAAATTCTTAAGTTTGAGTTTGTAATGGTAATTTTGGGCAAATCACATCCACAATCTTTATACTTTGGTCATTTTATCATTTTGATTCATATAATTTTAATTGATTTGATTTTGATCTTAGATTTATGTATTTGTCTCAATTTAGTCAAATTGATTACAATTATTATAACATTTATTTTATAAAAAATTATGTGCATTAGTAGGAAGTGTCATATTTTTAGTGACAAGATTATAAACTTAGTCAACTCAATGAGTTAATCTCAACTAACTTAGCGATAATTTTTTGCCAAATACCCTTATGACATTATTAATTGGACCAATTGACATAAAATCTAAAATTAAGTATAAAAAATAAATATGTTAAAAATGTAAGAATCAAAATGATACAAAAAGAAAAATATTATTGATGTAATTTACTTGGTAATTTTTTTATGAAAAAAAATTATAATTAGAAAATAAATAATTGAGTAGTGAAATGAGGTGATTTTTGTAGTGTGATAGAAGGTGCCTAACAACTAGGATCATAAATGTTTAGCCTAATGGGCTGGGACTGTTCTGAGATTGAAATAGTTACCTAAAGATAGAATAGGTTAAAAAATTAATAAGATAAAATGTCATATTTAAATTATAATTATTTTATTTTTTATTTAACAAAAGTTTAAAAAATCAAAAAGTTCATTCTAAACAAGACTTTTTAGTTCAGGTTAAAATAGCCAAAAAATCAGCTTACTTCCCAAATGAAGGCAAAATAATTTGAGTAATGCTACTTCAATAGGTTTGGCATAATTTAAAAAAGTTAAAAAGTTAATAGAGAATTCAAAAATTTCATACTATTTAGGGGAAGTTTGTGGGGAAGCTTAGAGGGCAAAATTTTGAATTCAACAATCCAAAAGTCAAAAAGTTAAAAGTCAGCAAGGGTAGAATAATCATTTTGATTTTATTATAATATTTTATTGCATATTTTTTTTTGTAAAAAGTCAAAAAATTATCCCAAACATACATATTTTTTTCTTTACATTTTTAACTAAAAAATAAAAAAGTACATTTAGCACATCCCCAAAAAGTGCACTTATAAGCCACAATTTTTTTTTGCCTTTGGTGTGAATTTTTATTTTTTATGTCTGTTTAGTCTAGAAGGATTTAAAAAGATTTTTCTTAATTTTTTTTACGGAAATGCCTGGTAGCTCGAAGCTGCCAGGCTCGAAATGGCTCGAGAGGGAGAGGGAGAGGGAGAGAAAGAGAGGGAGAGGAGAAAGAGAAGGGAGGGAGAGGAAGAAGGTCGGCGTCGTCGCAGCCCCGCCCCGCCGTCGTCGCAGCTCCGGCCGCCGCTGCTGCTTCCTCCTCCGTCGCAGCCTCGCCTCCGTCGCAGCCCAGCCTCCCCTCCTCCTCAAACCGGTTTTTATGGCCCCCTCCCCTCCCTCCTCCTCCTCCCTTCTCTTCTTCTCCCTCCTTCTTCTTCTTCTTCTTCTTCTTCTTCTTCTTCTGCTTCGTTCTGCAAACCAGGAAAAAAAAAAAAAAAAACAAAACAAAATCGACACCAAAACGACGTCGTTTTGGTGTCGAGCCGCGTCTTGAGCCGCGGCATTCGAGCTACGTAGCACGATCGTTTTTTTTATATAGAATATTTTTAAAAATATAAATCTGCTATTTTTCAATTTTTTTTTATAAATGAAAATATCTATTAAAAAAAATCAACAAAAATACTGTTACAAAAAACGTTTGTGAAATTCAACTATTGTCTTTCTAGTACAATTTAAAAAACAAAAAAAAAAAATCGAACTCTGTTTAGTTTGAAATTTTCAAAATCCACTTTTGGAGTTTAATTTATATATATTTTTTTATTTATTGTGAAATTTTTAAACATTTTTATCATTTTTTATAAACTTTTTATATCTACATAATCGAGATACACTTAAAACATATAAAATTTGTATAAAATTAAAAAAAAATCATTTAATACAACAACATACAAAAATATATTGAATTTTTATATTTTTGTATTCAATGAATTTTCGAAAGTTTATATTTTTTAAGTGTATCTAAATTAAATAGAATTAAAAAATAAAAAGAATTAATTAAAAAAATTTAAAAATCACTAAAAACAATTAAATACGATTGAATTTTTTTTTTAAAAAAAAATTGTTTTTAAAAACTCCAAATGAGTTTAGGATTTACGGTTCTGTATATGCATTTTGTACACATTTTTATCAATAATTTTGGGACATTTACACATAAGTTCTAATTTATAACTTATACTCTATTAAATCCTAATTAAGATTTTTTAGACTTTCAAGTTCTATTAAATTTTTAATAGTCAAAATTACCCTTCAAATAATGATTGCACATCATTAATGATTATCTATGAAGGAACATGATAATTTGACATTTATTTTGATTTTCAAAACTTTCCAAATTGACCCCCAAAAAAAAAAATTAATACGTTTTTTTGATAAATTGAAAAAACTGAAAGTTTTGTGTCTATAAAAGAGCATGATGATGGAACATTCACATGCAAAACTGAAAAAAAAAAAAATTTTAAATGAAAAAATAATAATGTCCTCAGTTTTATTGGATAATTGAATCAAACCAATAAATAGAAGAGCAAAAATGTTTAATCTCATATTCTATTTTTCTTATTAGTTAGTGAAATAATTATCTTGAACATTATTATGCAAAATTGATAATGCTCTTAATTTTAAAAATTGGGAAAAACTAATAATATTATCAGTTTTACTAAATAAAAATCTAAAATAGAATCTGAACTATCATAACATTTGTAAATAAGACTTTTAGGTAATTAACTCATTATTTTTCCTAAACTTAGGTTATGAAATTCACTAATATTTACAAAATTACAAATGATCTCAGAATCATGAAACAATAATACTATAAACTCATAAATTTATCTATAATTTTGCTTAGAATCATTAATGTGTTGTTTAGATTCATTTAATATATGAACCCCACAATAAATTAGGCATGCCGTTAAAATATTCACAATTTTTTAAAAATTTTGCCTAAAGTGATTGTTATTTTTAAATTATGTTTTAAAAATTTATTTTCCAGGTTGTCTTATGTAAACAATTCTAAAATGTGAAAAAAAAAAATTAAAAAATGTTGATTGAAGACCAAAAAAAAAAAAAAAAAACCGTGTCCTTTTTAGATTTAATTTATATTATTTTTTTCAATTCATCTAGTGGAATATATTTACTTGCAAAAATACCAAACATGTGCATGTTATGCTACACAAGCTAGCTCCCATGTAGATTAGAAATGCTTTTTTCCAATCCTAACAATTTAGAATTAGGAAAATAATTCAAGAAAGGATGCGACACATACATGATTATCCCTAAATATGATATGGAATGAAAAGAGAGCTAAAACTAAGCTAAAGACCTTCTCGAACATCCTCAAGGCACCCAAGGAAATAAACATCCCAAAACAACACAATTCACTATATCAATTGAGAAAATTCAAATTAGTTCACATCACCCAACGTTACAAATTTCAAATTTATCAACTATTATAATATCCAACCAATACATGCCTACCATAAGAACCCGAATTTCATAATTTTTATAGAACTATCTAATTAGACAACACCACCACAACAATTTATAAAAAAAATTTGAAAAACCAATTCTAACATTTAGACATAAATAATGTATCATTTATCAAAGTCAAATCAAACATAGGAATTTTTTTTATCACCAAAAGTCCCAAATTTACATCATAGGCTATGTTTGGTATGGGCTTTTTTTTTGGCTATTTTAGTCACCAAAAAAAAAAAATTAAAAAAAACTAAAAAGTTAATAAGACAAAATATTATATTTAAACCATAATCATTTCATTTTTTCTCTCACAAAAATAAAAAAAGCCAAAAAAAATTCATTCCAAACGAGACTGTTTAACCTTAGACTAAAATAATAAAAATGTTAAAAAGCCAAAAAACCAACCCACATCCCAAATAAAGGCATGTCAAATCCTAAATTTACCTAAACTAAACCCAAAAATGTAAAGTTTTTCAAAATATATATATATAAAAAAATCATTAATAAAATCGACCTTTAAACACCTATTAAATTTCAATTATACATCTCTTTTTATATAACTTATTAGACAGAAACCCCAATCTCTCTATCCTTTTATGCTCTTTAGGAGAGAAAGGGTGACGCATATAGCCTTTATATCCCCTGTTTCTTCTCCCAGGGTTTCTCTTATTTTTCTTTCTTACTCATTAGTATGCTAGCCATTACCGTCCCTCTCATCTTCACAATTGACTTGCTCCTAAGGAAACTTTCAAATCTAAACTCAGATTTAATTCATGGTTGAGGTTTGATACTGCTAAATACATTTTTATACACTAATCGACCACCTCAAATCCAAATATTTTATTTTGAATTTAGATGCAGAGATTAAGGTATCATAACTATCGATTATGACGATGAACAAACCGTGAATGTGATTAGTAATATTTGTTTAGTGGTGATTATTTTGATTTTTTAATTTTGTTGTAATAACGCCTGTTTGTGTGGATGTTTTCTTCTCCCTACGTGAATGTTTGTTTTCTTTGATTTCTTTTGGCGAAGAGATTAAAAGTAACTTTTTAGTTTTTAATTTTTTTTTAGTCACATCACCCTTTTACTTTTTTTATATATTTTTTCAAAAAATATTTAAAAAATTTAAAAAATTAACTTTTAACTTCTCAAAATAACCATATCTATGTGAAACCTCATATCCTCTTTCTACATGTTTGTGTGGACGGACTGTATAGGAGGAGATTGTAATCTACCGGATTGTTAGTCTTGGGATACATTATCTCTGGACTATGTGGTTAGACTGAATTTGTATCCTATGTTTGTTTAGTTATGAGATTATATGTCTGGATTGGACTATTCTATTGAATCCTATGTGTGTTTGAGATATTATGGAGAATGATAAATGCTCAAAAGACTATTTTACACTTTTGAATTATTTACTAAATAATAGGAATATTAAATCTGAATTATAAATTTTATTTAATTTTTTTACTAGAACTTTTAAAAAATTAAATAAATAGAATATTAATGAAAATTACATAAATTTATTTTAATTTGTAGTTGAGATTTTTTTAATTTGTTGACTATTTTTAAACATAACAGCTGTACGGGGAGCAAATATTCCGGCAAGCCCGTACTCCTTTCTTCCAAGCTCCTGCCTGTCCGATCGACCTGCGAGCACAATGGCGGTGAGCTACCCGGCGGTGTGTGGCCGGAATACCCCTCCGACGATCAAGTTAGACACACACAGGAACGGAGAGAGAGAGAGAGAGAGAGAGAGAGAGAGAGAGAGAGAGAGAGGATTGAGTGTTTAGTGTAAATCTCATCAAATGTTCATCTGCCTCAGTGTGAGGGGCGCAGACTCGCTTATATACCTTCTGCGCTCCAAATCTACTCTCATTAGTCTCTCGACACGTGGTGTTGCTATCCCATCTGTCATCACAAATCTAGCTGAACATCACCCAACTGCCAGTCCACACCACTGGGAGCTCGGTAGCCGGGATGCAGCATCTCAGCTGTCAACGGCCATGCTGCGCAGCTAGCCAGAGCACTCCGCTCGCCAAGCTCAATGACGATCGAGCTCGGTTGCATTCCGGCTTAGCCGAGCTCGGGATAAGTCATGCTGGTTAGCCGTCGGCCTTCCTGTCGAGCTAATGCATGAACTGTGAAACCCAGTGAGGCTGCGGACATCTCGGCCGAACCTCACTTGACCGCTAGTATGACATCAATTATGCAACTATACCATTACCGAGCAACTATGCCATTACCGAACAAGTAGCTCGGTTTCATAGCAACTGTGCCATTACCGAGCGAAAATCCTTTCTGGATGGGCCTAAGGTCCCACGGCCCAAATGTGTTCGGCCCACAATTTGTCCGGCCCTTACCACGGCCCAATCCAAATCATAAATCTCCCTCTCAACAGCAAATCATAAACAATTATAGTAAACAATTAATTACACTCAATAGATGTTTACAATCCACAAAAATTAAAAAATATGAACAATAGAATTATGACTTTCAATTTCTATCATTTTTTTATTAAAACAAAGTAAAAGTATGTGATTAAATTGAGTACATACAACAAAGCATAGATTGATCTTCAATCTGAGTACATACAACATAAATTGATCTTGATCAAGTATCAGGATACATGTAAAGATGAGGCCAGTAAGATTTTTCTTTCTGTAAATAGATCATAGATTTTTTCTTTCTGGTAAAAAAAAAAGGAGAAGAAAAAAAAAGCGTAGATTTTTTTGTTTAAACAAAAAATAGAGCAAAAAAAACACCCTTTGGGAACAGGCTACTTTAGTAACTTTTTGGCTATTTGGCTAAAATATGAGCTAAAAAAACTAGTATGTTTGGGATGACTTTTTGGCTTTTTACAAAAAGATGTGCAAAAAGTAGAGAGAAAAGAGAATCTTTGACTTTTTGGTATGGGTTGTTGGCTTTTTGGCTAATTTAGTAACTTTTTGACTTTTTGGCTAAAATGGAGGGTTCCCAAACGAGGCCTGTAAAAATTTCTTTCCATCTATCATAGATCCAAGGTACATAAATAAATAAATAAAACAGAGCACTAAACCAAGACCCAATGGCCACAGACATTGAAGTAAATATATTAAAAAAAGAAATTAGAACAAGCAAAAATAATCTCTCATATCAAAATTAAAAAATAATCCCTCATATCAAAATTAAAAAATAATCAAAGGGAAAGATAAACAATATCATACAAAAAAAAATCTAATAGAGAGTCAAAAATGTAATTTCATTATTCCATGAGATGAGTTATTCTATAATTTGTGTCCCATTCCTCCTAGAATACAATAATTCAACATATTTAAAATTAATAATACAGTACAAAAATTTTAAACTAAGCAACAAATTATTAATCTAGATAAGTTTTATCCTATTACTCAATCCGTCCAAACAAACGCTACCTGTATGCAGGTTTTGATTACTCCATCTGGAATCTATCTTGTCTTCTCATATAATTTATTCGACAATTTATTATCAAATCTGTAATGTATTAATTTTTGGGTATGGCTTCTGTCCAGTTTAGAATCTGACTGGACCGTACTATTGAGCCCGTGGGAGTCCACAACGGGTCCCATTTTGATAATCTGAGCCGTTCAATATGCAGAAATCGTCGATTACTATATGCCTATAAAAAATCACATTGATCGGATATCGATAGTTATGTGATCAAAACAGTTTTTTGTTAACCGTTAATTTGTTCACCGTCTAATTTTTTTAATACGAAACTGATTTAATCATATAGCTATCGATATCCAATCAACGTGATTTTTTATAAACATATAGCACTTGACGAGTTCTACACATTAACGGTTCAGATTATCAAAAGGGGACCCGTGGTGGACCTCAACGAACCTAACAGCACGATCCAATCTGATCCCAGACTGAACAGAAGTCCTCCCCTTAATTTTTTTATTAAAAAAAGAAAGAAAGGGGGAAAGGAACATGAATAGACTTCTGATTTGACGAATAAAAAAAGGTCTACATGTCAACATTAGCTGGCTGGGATCGTATGCGTATGGTGTTACGGTGCTTCATTTTTCAAACCTATCACCAGGAGATGAATTATCAGATCTACGGATTGGTTTTGGTACAATTATATGATTTATACTTTCTCTGTCCCTAATTATTAATTTCTTATATTATTTTTTATTATTTTAAAATATTAGTCTATTTCAAAAAATTAAAGAATAAAATAATATGAATTTATTATTTTATCCTTCTTTTAAATTGATTGATAACATAAAAAATATAATTATAACAATTGATATTTCAAAAAAAAAAAAAATACTATCAAAGAGTAAATATTTTTTAAATATAATGTATTATAAAAAAAATTATATTATTCAAAAGAGACTATTATTTTAGGAGAGATGAAATATTAAAAAATTGGACTTCATAAGTTTTATTAGTTGGAAAAAATTATTTTTTCGCTCTTAGGACAAATTGAAGTAGTGCTTGTGGGATATCATCACCCCATGTGAGGGGTGATCCTCCATGTGTTGCAAGGTTGGCCATGTTAGGAAGCCAACACACATGAGCTGGCCATGTGAAGCCAGCACACAAGATAGCTGGCCATATGCAAGGCCAGCCTCTCCATCTCCATTCTGATTGAGTATAAATGGAGGCTAAGGGGAGGGTTTGAAAGAGAGCAGAGCAAGCCACAGAGAGTGAGATATGTGAGGCGGAGAGACCGTCTCCCTCGGTGTGAGCGAGGGAGACGGGTGAGTGGGTGAGTGAAGAGAGTGTGAGCTCCTCCTCTATTGTAATCTTTCTGTAATATCTTCATTGTTATAGTGATAACCGGCTACTCTCCCGTGGACGTAGGCATTGAGGCCGAACCACGTTAAATATTGTGTCTCCTTGAGTGTGGGTGTGTTTTTCTGCATGGAATAATTTCTATAAGGTGTTGGGCGGGATCCCAGAAACTTCCCAACAATGCTCTAATTTAATTTTTCATTAATTGAAACACAGAGATCTGCCATCTTTTTTTTGTCTTATTTTATGGCACAACTAGATAAATGCCCTTCAAAAAATAATGTGGAGCAATACTTCACTATCATCAAATAACTTTTGTTATTAGTTGACAATAATAATAATATTAAAAATTTTATTTAAAAACATACATTTATAAATCATAATCATTTTAAATATGACTCACATTTTACTAATTTTAAATTTATATTATTTATTTCATTTTCAAATTAAAATCCAAAATATAAATTCATAATAGATAACATTTTCTATTAGTTTTTTGAGGAAAATTATAAGATATAAAGCTATTGGAAACCATGTGATACACATGGTGTGACCTAACCTTGAAGGCCACTTGATACACATGGTCCATCCACACATGGTCTAACCATAAGGGATATATGGTTTTGGACGTGTGGTACACATAGTGTGGCTTAACTGTGGGGTATACATGATTTGCCATATATGCCTATATAAGGACTCGTGCTCAACATTGTGTAGACGCACCAAAAATAATAAGTTCTCTCTCTTTTCATCTATGTTGAGGCTACTATCTTGAAAGCCTAAGAATTTGGAGTGTGCATAAATATTGAGAAACTCTAGTAGCTTCTCAATTGACAGAGGGTTTTCCAGTCGAAACTCGTAATTCAAGCATCTGATCCAAACCGTTTCTACATCAGATAATATGATTGCTCATATATTTTTCCTTCATTGGTATTAGAGCTATATTTTACTTATTTTCGCCTCATATGATTTGCATGTCATTGATTAGCTTTATTTTTGTTTAATTCAATATTATTGAATATCATGGCATGTTGAGAAGAGTTTTTGGAAAATTCATAAGAACAATTTTCTTATCTCAAAATTCTGTATCAAAAATTTTGCTTATTGTAACTAAAATTTATATATTTTGAAAGTACCCTTCGTGAGATTTCCATCCATATAAAATGGGCTTTAATTGGAGTTATATTGAAAAAGTTATGATTTTTCAAGATTTTTTTATCTAAATCGTTGTTTTTGGAGGAAGTTTTGGAAAGCTATTTTTTTCTTATCATATTAATTATTGTGTATAATTTGATGACTCCTTTTAGTATTGTAACTTTGTTTATTATCCCTCTTCAATCACTACTTTACCTAAAGTAAAGAAAAGCTGATGGGATGTTTTAACTCTGCATTACTTATGAGACCTTATGTTAAAACCTTTTAAAATCTATCAAAAAGATAGTTCTACTATCTAAGGTGGTTGAACTTAGAAGGGAGGCTATATTGACTCCTTTGACCTTCCTAGGATCTTACTTGGTTATTGACCAAAAAGATTTCGTAGTGACGTTCTTGATTTCAATTGTTTAGAGTAGAATTTGGGGTGTCGCATATTATGCATGGTTTTATGTCGTGGATTTAAGAGATGGTTTTGCCTCTTATATAATTTTATTCAAAAAATTCATTGGGTGCTATATTTTAACTCATATAGAGGGGGATGATTATGAGCTTAGCGAAATTTTTGACCTCTCTATGTAAGTGGAAATATTGTATACCAATTATGTTTTAGGGAATACAATTTAAAATAAAAAAATGTGTGCTAATGTCAAACCCTGTGCAATACCATCAGTAAAATGGCCTCTAAGAATGTTGTTGCTAACCTCACCAAAGGAGAAAAATTGAATAAGTCCAATTATGATATGTGACACGGAAAAATTCAATACTTGCTTAATAAACAAGAAGTCCTAGATACTTTGACCACCCTTATGATCTGTCCTAAGAAAGGTACCACTGTCCAACATAACCATGACATGGAAAACTATGAGAAATGGGTCAGGAGAGATCGGTTAGCAACATGCACAATGATCTCATTGGAGAGTTTGAGGTAAGCCCCACTGCTTATGATACGTGGAATCAACTGAAAATTATCTATGGGACCACATCTGCAACTAGGTTGCATGCTCTAATTTTGAAATTTGAGCAATATGTTATAGATCCAAAATATTCAATGGTTGAGCATCTTAGGGCTATGTCAGCCATGATACGTGATTTGAAGGCTGCTGATAATATTCTTACTGATGAGCAACAAGTTACAGTTGTGATACGTTCTTTTCCCTATTCATGGGGGCAAATGAAACTTGCGCTTACACACAATGAGAATATCAAGAATTTTGCTTATATTTCTAGCCACATTGAGCTTGAAGTGGAGTACCTGGGGTCGCACCACAACACTGTCCATGTTGCTCAAGATGGGCAGCGTAAGGCATTCAGGCCTAAGCGCAACAAACAAGGAAGACATGGTAGTGCAATTGGTAATCTTGATCCTAAGCAAGGTAATGTGATAAAATGCAGTCAAGGCAAGCGTTCTGGAAACAAAGATAAAACCAAAGTCAAGCGCTATAACTGTGGAAAACTAGGTCACTTTACTTGAGAATGCACTGATGCAAAGAAGACTCAGGAGCAACCCCCACATAACTAGAGAAAGAGTTGGGTTTGTGGATTACAGAAAGATATCTGTTGGCAGGCAGTACGTTACCTTGGGTAATGGAACTCGTGAGAATGTCATTGGAGTTGATTTTTATTAGCTCAAGACGTGTCTAGGGCACAACTTAGTCCTCCATGACGTGCATTATGCACCTGGTGTCCAATGTAATCTTTTATCAATTATTGCTTTGTTAGGACTTGGTTTTAGTTTTCATTTTGCTGGCAATCAGTTGGATGTCTATGTAAATAAAGTCTTGTATGGATATGGTTTTCTTTCCAATGGTTTCTTTATGCTAGATTTGAATTTTTTTTCTCATAGTCTTATGTATCTTGTGATGATGACTCATTAAATTCTGTTAATTGGCATGCTAGACTTGGTTACATAGGCAAAGATAGAATGACTTGACTAGCTAAAGAAGACATGTTGGGGTTATCTTGCTAATGTAAGTCTACCAGTGTGTGAACCTTGTTTGGCAGGAAAAACCTACAGGAAGCCTTTTGGAAAGACTCCTAGGGCTTTATATCCTCTAGAGTTAGTTCACTCTAATATTTGTGGACTTATGAATGTAAAGAAATGCCATGGCACTTCTTATTTCCTTACATTTATTGATGATTACTTGCGATTCAATTATGTCTATTTGATCTCACATCGCTTTGAGGCATTGGATTACTTCAAGCGCTTTGTTGCATTGGTGAAGAATCAAATAGATAGGAAATTGAAAATCCTTCGAACAGATCGAGGGTGTGAGTATTTATCACATCAGTTTCAGGGACTGTGTGAGGAAAATGGAATACACAGGCAATTAACGATTCTACGGACTCTGCAACAAAATGGTGTAGCAGAGAGATAGAATTGTACTTTACTTGAAATGGTTAGATCGATGATGGCGCAAGCCAACCTCTCTATATCTTTTTGGGGGAATATCTTTTGGCTGCTGCCTACATCCTTAACTGTGTGCCTTCAAAGTCAGTTCCAAGAGCTCCGTATGAATTATAAAAAGGCGCAAAATCAGATTTTGAGCATTTACAGCCTTGGGGTTGTGCTGGTTTTGTTCACAGTACTTCTCAAAAGCATGGAAAGTTAGGCCCTAGAGCAAATAAATAAGTGCTTCTTAGATACTCCAAATGCTCAAAGGGTTATGTGATGTATGGTGAACACCCTAATGGTGGAATGACTGAAAATGAGCCACGTGATGTCAATTTCATTGAGAATGAATTTCCTAGTATTTGTGAAGTAAAGAAAGATCTTGTACTATTTGAGTTGCAGGATTCTGAGAAAATCACACTATCTTTTGGTGAGGGTGGAGAACTAGTGACCTATCCTGATATCGCCAAAGATAGTGGGAGTGATTTACCTCATAGTGGGATTGTTCCACTAGAAAATAACTCACTAGGATCCCAGTTACATAGAAGTGAACGTGGAACCATTTCTCGTCGTCGTTATGAGATTGGGGGAGAATCTTTCATGTGTACTTCGTTGGACCTTGATGAGCTTGCTTTCTATGATGAAGCATTAGTTTCACCTAATACTAATGAATAGATAGCTATTATGGAGGAGGAAATGAGTTCTATGGCTTGGAAACAAGTTTGGGAGTTAGTTGACCTTCCACCTGGGCATAATACCATTGGTAACGAATGGATTTTAAAAATTGAGCACAAGACTGATGGTTCAATGATAAGTACAAAGCCCGTCTCGTGGCGAAGGGCTATTCCCAAAGAGAGGGTGTAAATTATGATGAGAAATTGTCCCCGGTGGTGAGATTTGCCTCTATTCGCCTAATTCTAGTCATTGTCACGCATTTAAATTTGGAACTTTTCCAAATGGATGTTAAGATTGCATTTCTCAATGAAGAACTAGATGAGGAGATCTATAAAGATCAACCAGTAGTCTTTGAGGTCAATGGACAAGAGCGCAAAATATGTCGCCTCAAACGTTCCATTTATGGCTTAAAGCAATCATCTAGACAATGGTACTTTAAATTTCATAAAGCCATCATTTTGACTGGGTTTAAGATGATGGAGGAAGACCATTGTGTGTATGTCAAACGATCAGGAAAGAGTTTCCTTGTGTATATGTTGAAGACCATTGGAGATGATTGTCACCACTCAAGAATGGATGTCCTCTATTTTTGAAATGAAGGATATGAGAGAGGCAAATTATGTGCTCGGAGTAAAGATCCTGAGAGATCGCTCTAAGAGGCTTCTTGATTTGACTCAAGAGACTTACATTAACAGGATATTGGAACGGTTTTGTATGAACTATTCCAAACCCATTGACACTCCAATTGAGAAAGGACGTAATCTGACCATTGACTCTTGCCCTAAGACAGATGAGGAAAAGAAACAAATGGCAAAAGTTCCCTATGCGAGTGCAGTTGGTAGTCTAATGTACGTTATGATGTGTATCGACCAGACATATGTTTTGCAATGGGATTGGTCAGTCGTTGCCAAAGTAACCCAGGACTTGTTCACTGGCAAGCAGTGAAAAGGATTTTTCGCTATCTTTGTGGGACGATAGATCTCAGTCTTTGCTATGAGGGTGGAGATTTGAGACTAAATGGATACAGTGATACAGGCTGGGCTGCTGATAAAGATGAGCACAAGTCTACCATTGGTTATTCGTTCTTACTTAGTGGAACAGCTATTTCTTCGTGTAGTAAAAAACAATCATGCATTGCTTTATCCATGATAGAGTCAGAGTACGTTGCTTATTCAGTAGTAGTACAAGAGGCTGTTTGGTTGAGGAGGTTTCTTCAGCGCCTTGGGATCACAACTTTTGCAGATGAAGCTGTTACGATCTATGTTGACAGAATGAAAGCTTTGGCATATTCTAAGGATCCTAATTATCATTGCAGAACCAAACACATCGACATTCAATTTCACTTTATTCGAGATGTGGTAGCACGATGAGAGGTAGTTCTACAGCATATCTCTACTAGCAGGATGGTGGCTGATCCATTTATTAAAGCCACTGCTAGAGATGTTTTCCAAACTCATGTTAGGAGTTTAGGACTTCGTAGGATTTGATGTTTTTGTGGATATCTCATTGACTTTGTTGGGTATTTTTGAGTATCTTATACATAATTATCTATTCATGTGGTTTTATGGCGTAACTGATACTATTAGCACAAATTGTATATGATGTCACCAGGCTTAGATAGGCCTTCTTGCACTGGCGATCACCTTAGCGCTGGTAAAGTGAGTGAGATGCGACATTAATTATCTTGGCTCTTAGAGAGCGAGTGAGGTAAATGTTTTGTAACTTGAGAAGTGAACAAAATTGATTTATTATTATAAGATGTCGCCTTAGCATTGGATAAGATGAGACTTTAAAAAAGTCAAATATGAAGCCTGAATATAGCCGAATGTGAGATATTAGATAAGCGCTTGATCAGCGAATATGCTAAGAAACTCAGGTTAGGCGCTTGTATAGCAACTAGACTAAGATTTGCATTGCGTTAGAGAGCGACATACCTAATTTAGTGGGAGCTCTGCTGTAGCATACATATCATATTGTATGTGTTACCATTGACCACTTAAAGGAGTGGCTAGATGGATCCTTACTCTAGCACTGTGTGAGCCCTGTTTGGCCAACAATAGGCCTACTTTATACCCTTGAACTTGAAACTATGTCATGAAGTGATGACTTGATGGTATGTCATCCAAGGGTCATGATGAATACGATCCTGAGGACCATGTCTACAAAAGCAGTCAAATTTGAGTGAATTGACATGAGTGGCTAGGAAAGATTGTTGGAAATCATATTCTTGCATTGTAGCTCATTGCCTAGGTGATTGTGTTGGATTTGAGATCACGATATAATCATCAGTATATATATAGTGTTGAGGTCAAACATGTTTATGAGCTATGACTCGCGAGGGGTTTTAAAATGTTTGATTTGGTGTGATCCAATGAATCTGGGGTGTAGATGAGATATTTTAAGTGATGTGCTATGGTAGTTTACGGTGACTTAATATAGCACTCCTATCTTATACCTTCTTGTTAGGTCGCATGCTTTATTTTTCTATATGAGGGGAGGATTGAATGAGAGATTAAGAAATGAGCATATAACACATGATGTAGATGTGTGGATGAGTGAGAGATGTTAGAAACCATGTGATACACATGGTATGACTTAATATTGAAGGCCACATGGTACACATGGTCCATCCACACATGTCCTAACCATGAGGGACATATGGTCTTGGAAACCATGAGGGACACATGGTCTTGGACATGTGGTACACATAGTGTGGCCTAACCATGAGGTACATATGATTTGCCATGTATGCCTATATAAGGGCTCATGCTCAATGTTGTGTAGAGACACTAAAAATAATAAGTTTTCTCTCTATTCATCTATTTTGAGGCTACCATCTTGAAAGCCTAGGAATTTGAAGTATGGATAAATATTGAGAAACTCTAGTAGCTTCTCAATTGATGGGGGATTGTTCAGATGAGGCTCGTAATTCAAGCATCTAGTCCAAACTATTTCCGCATTAAATAATATGATTGCCTATATATTTTTCCTTCAAAAGAAAAGTAGATCACAAATATTTGTAATATAGTAAACACTAACATAACATAACCAAAACACAACAAAGAACCTAATACATACAAAAGAACGCCAATCCAGTAGTTACTTGTGACCTCTATGTTGTGTGCAAAGAAATTTTAAAAGGAATTAGCTCCTCTCTAGTCCGTTATTGAATTGGAGAGCGCTATTCAATTGTTGTGGGTTTTGATTCGAGTCCATTTCGATAATTCAAACTGTTCAATCTATAGAGCTTGTCGAATACAATATTCTTGTAAAAAACTACGTTGATCGAATGTCGATGGATATTTCATTATATCACATTTCTGTCCATGGCATGCATAATTTTCAAAATAAATTGTGACAGAAATGTGATTTGATCATGTGACCTTTGATATCCGATCACTGTGATTTTTTACAGGAATTATGTAATTGATGGATTCTATACATTGAACAGTTTGGATTATTGAGATGAGACCGAATTAAGGCCCAAAATGATACAACAATACTCTCCAATCCAATAATGTATTGGAAAGGAGCCAAGTCCAAAGAAACAAGATCATGACCACTACCAGCAATCTCACCACTAGCAGAACATGCAATCAACAACAAAAAAACCCTTGCGCACGCGCGCGCACAAAAAAAAAAAAAAAAAAAAAAAAAATTGAGTTAAATCAAAGGCTCGACGCTGAGATGGTTGAAAAAGACTTGGATCGCTAAAGCTATCTTCGATCTATGGCTCTCTCGTGCACTTGCCATGAACATGGGTGAGTGATTGAAAAAATTCGGAAGCAGTTGTTGTCTTATCTAGACCCACATTGCAATGTGTTAGGGCTTGAATTCTCTTGAATTTTCTATTACTTGAAGGCCGACAAAATTGTACATAACTTACTATTAATGTTTGTGTAGGTGGGGGTGCATGGGAGACTAGTCCAAATCTTTGGTGGAGAAATAGAAGTGTGAGACCATCGCAAAGACACGCATCGTTATATTTCAATGGTATTAATGTTTTATTTTAATGTATTGTATTATTAAATGTTTTGAGAGATTTATTTTAGTAATACACAAATAGTATACAAGTTATTTTTAATACGATCATTATGTAATTTAATTTTTATCATATAATGTGATTGTGTATGTCTAATTATATATGTATTTCTAATGTATTTAAATGATTGAACTTTTAACAATAATTCTAGATGCTATGAACGAAATATCATGAATATTTTCTACTCTTAAATTAGTTTGTAGTATTTTATCATATGTTATGCAATCATTCTTAGATTAGTTTCATAATAAGTAGCATTACTCAACTTTTAATCATTCAAAAATGTATTCTAATAAAATATATATAAAAACATCAATTCATTGATTTAATTCAAAGTCATATTAAAAAAGTATTTAAAATATGTTATTAGAGAAAATGAGAAAGAGAAGCATATTGAACTTGTAAGTTGTCTAGCATAAATTTATTTTCTAAGAAGGTGCATAAGGATCGCCATTTTTTCCCACCCTGCTTTGCTCCTGCATTCCCCATCTAGCTCCGCATGGGATTTTCCCACCCCAATGACGAAGTGGGGCACGGGTAGGTTTTGCTTCCCCCACCCTCGCCCCCACCCTAGCCCCTGCCCCGTTTATATTTACTACATATATTTATATGTATATATATTATATTTCTTTTTTATTTTTGGAATATGATAAAATTAAAGCTAAAAATGTTACATTTAATAATTATTTTTACTAATTTATTTCTCATCTTACACCTTTTAACTTTCATTAATTATAAATCATTGTCCCGTGGCCATTCTCCGAATGATATGGGGCGAGAATCGGGAACGACAAACCTATCCCGTGGCCATCTCTAAGTACGTTCTACTAAGAGTTTCATGGGTCAAATATTTTCACTTGTATATGGATCTTAACTAGTTTTCTACCCATGCTATATTCGGATTATATTTTTAAATTTAATTTTATATAATAATATGATTTTAGCATTTTTATAATGTTCAATTGTAACACAACTAATTTGAATAATAATACTAACATAAAAGACAAAATGTTGAAATAGAGAAAAAAAATGTCACAAAATTGAAGCAGCTAAGAATGTTTAGGAAGGAATAGGAAACGACGAGGAATGTGTAGTCTCCTCAATTTAACAACACTAAGCATTTCTAACTCTTCATCAATTTTTTCTTTTAATTTGATTTTAAATTTGAATAAAAAGTTTGATTTGTTATGTGAAATAATTTTCCAAACGTGATGGGAAAATATGCATGTTTGATAAATCTTGAGAATTGTATTTATAATTTACTCTTGAATTTACATCTTTAGTTTATCTTTAAAATTTTTTAATAGATTGGATAGGACAGTTGACCAGTGATTTATGTAGTTGTTTTTTTAGGACAATAAAATGGTTAGAGATTTATGATTTGAGTCGATGAAGTGATTGTAACTTTTTCATTATAATTTAAGTTATTAATAGATCTAGTGACTGCAATCATTTCTTTATAATTTAAGATATTAATAGATCTTTTTGTTTTTGTATTATAATTTTTCAATTAATTTAAATGAAAGTATATTTAGGCCATGCTTGACTTCGAAATGTAACAAGCATGGGACTTTTATAAATGGCCCTAAAGCTAAGTGACCTTGATTTATTTATTTGGAATATCCCATTCTTGAAAATACCTCAAAATTTTTGTATCTCACTAGGATGTCATTTGGATTTGAGTTTTATTTCTTTTATATTTATTGGGATCTTTTTACACTTACCGTGAGATAATATAATCATATAATAAAGACTCTTAAACATTATGATTATAATTCATTGAATTGTATTACAATATCTGAATCAAATCAACAAAAAAATAAAAAATACCTCATAAATCACACAAAAAATAAGATTGTAAACTAAATTTAATTTGTCTTGAATTGAACCGGATTTAATTGAATCATCACCATTCCTTATATGTGCAATTGGTGCTTCAAAACGTTTTTTGTAAAACATAATCATTATCATCATAGCTGGATGTGAAATTGATGTGTATTATATACCCTACTTATGATGTTTGTAATTTGCAGGTATGACTGATTATGGTATTAGTTATGATTTAATTATAACTCGGTTATGAATAATTGTGATAGTAGTTTTGATATATTGTGATTATTATTTTTGGTTATATTTTATATAGTATTTAATTATGGCTTATTATTTTTGTAATTATGATTGAAAAAATTTAATTATAATATTTGTGATAATTAACACTACAAAAGTCATAATTTTCATATGATATGCACCTTTTGAGAGTGTGCATACTAGTATCACCCTCACTTGAGTAGAGAATAATTCATAATACAAAAAAATAAATAATAAATATACCACCTGAGATTTGATGAAAATATCAATTGGTTCTGGAAATTACAAATATTTTATTATCAGAATTTAACATAATTAATAAAAATAAATTAAAATTCCTAACTACTCTTGCATAATAATAAAATTGTCAAAATTATTGATTAAAATATATTTATAAAAATATTAAAAATTATTAATTGATTTAATAATTTACTAATAAAATAGATCCTTTATTATTTTATTACAAATTCAACGAGGCAAATGTAATTTCTAATACTGTATTTGGTTGAGAGATTTGAAAAGGAATTTAAAAAATGAAAAGGAAAAAGTGTGTGAAACTAGGTGAAATATAGGTATATTTTATTTACATTTCATTTACCTTTTTCCTTTCCCTTCTTAAATCTCTTCCAAAATCTCTCAACCAAACATAATATAAAAGTACGGGACTAACAAAGAAATGCAAAACGGGCCTGACCTCTTAGCCTAGATTTTGTTGGGCTCTCCATAAAATCAATTTCCAAAGCCCCCACCCAGGCCCAGCCCATATTCCTAAGGGGATGGAGTTGAGCAGGCCTCAACCCAGGCCTTACTGGTGGGCCTATCCCTATGTCTAGTTGTAGCGGGCCTAAATTTGATATTTTTGGCCTTGGGCCGAATTTGCAAGTCCCACGCCTAACTATAGTTTGGGAGAAAGTAGACCATCCAACAAGCTAAGCTACCTTCAAGGACTAAAGAGGTTTTGGCTTAAAAAGAGGTATGATTAGGATACTTGTAAGCACTTATTTTATAATTTAATTGCCAACGAGTTTTATGAACTAGACTTATTTACCCATAAACTTTGAGTTAAATTTTTTAACATATTTGCCTCTCTGTTTAGATAATGAAATTTTTTTAAGATTTTGTAGATGTATATTTTGTGTTTATAGAATGATAATTTGATACTAGTAACTAATAAATAGTTAGGATATTTTGACTTTTGTTTATGAGTTTTGATTTATTTTTAGTTTATTTGTATTAATTTGTATTGAAATATGATGTGAGAAATATACGTAGCTAAATTGTATTTTCTAAAAATATTTTTATAATAATAAATTTATCATTCAAAATTGGAGCACGACTTATTGACAATTAAGTCTAATTCATAGGACTCATAAATGCCTATATATATATATATAGAGTGTTACTATTAACACCCTAATTAATACTTTGGACCCTTACTTTCAAAATTTAAAACCCTAAAGATTTCTAAGAACCTCTCAAATAATACCAAAAGTATCCATCTAAAAACACCACACCTACCAAAATTCACACTCCTTAGCACATCCCCTAAAAACCTTTCATCTCCCAAAACCCTTAACTATTGAACTCTCACCATTGAGCTCAAGTTTCCTTTCACTGTTGACAAAGCTTCACTGTAGATCTCTATCACAGGTGATCTCTCTCACAACCGACATTTCTCCGTCGGCGATCTTCCTCACAGCCGACATCTCTTTATTGTTGATCTTTCTGCTGCCATTTTCTAACTTGTGTTGTTAAACAAATTACCCATGTTCAGACTTGTGTTACTAAACAATTTGTACATATTCAGATCTGTTACCGAACATTATAAAAACTCAAAGTCCTATGCCCATGAACAAGTTTGACCATCGAAGTTTAACAAACAAAGAAAAGTATGCATCAACTAGATTGATTAAAAAATAAAACTAAAGTTTATTGCATAATCAAAACATAAGTATGCGTTAACATTACATCCAAAGTGCCGAACATATGAATAAAATGTTCAAATTTAAAGTGTCGAACGTATGAATAATGTTTGGTTAGAGGTTGTCGAACTAATGCCTTTAATTCTATTATGTTTTGCTATGTTTTTGGCATATATGTTCGGGAGTTCAATATTAAAAAAAAGTGAAAATATTTGAACATTTTTTTTTTTTTTGGTGGTGTTTCTAAAAAAATTTATCAGTACAAGGTTAACCTCCTTCGAACTAAGAACATCATCTAAGATGTGAACCTTCTCTGAGTTTACATTGTGATATTCCATTGGTCTCATGGTATTGGGGTTGTCAGAAAAACTTCCATTTATCTCCATTGTCAAAGAAGTGCGTGTTGTCGAACCGTTGCCACTGAAAGTTGTCGGAAGACTAGCTACATGAGAGTTTTGAAATGTGTTGGTGGTGATGAAGGTGGGTGGTCTCATAAACCCTATGTTATGATTTAGTGGGTGGGTGGGTGGGTTTAATTGTGAGATGGTGTGTCTCAAAATAATTCATGTCACTTTTAGTAATTTCATTTGAAGTTATTATTCTAATAAAAAAATTTGAGAGAAATGGAGGGTCTAAAATATTAATTGTAGTACTAATAGCAGCACTCATATATATATATATATATATATATTTGGAGGGAGTAAATTACATTACACCCTATGAGGTTTGACTTTAATATGATACTGTTTGGCATTCTGAAAATTACATTTCTCTCCCAAAAATTTATTAATTCATTACAATTTACTCTATGTCAACTAACCGTTAGGTTTTTCTAACACTATTTGCTGACATCAATGAGTAATTTGTTTGATAAAATGCTATTATAGCATTGACAACCTTGGCCCCTTCTTCAAAATCAATAATCTTTACATCGCATCTATTTATTTCTAATTTTGTTGTGAGTTGGGAGTTTTGTCTTCAGAGAGTGTCAACCAAAGCTGTTGGTGGTGAAGATGGAGGGATAGGCTATGAAAGAAGAGTGAAGTGGAGAAGAAGAAGCTCTACGCCTAGTCCTTGTAATTTAACCCTTCTGTTTTTTCTAGTATGGAAAAAAGAGAAAATATTATATAGTACAATGGTAAAACTTAAACTCAAATATTATGCTTGGTGCTAAGCTTTAGAGGCCGAGAGAGAGAGAGAGAGAGAGAGAGAGAGAGATTTTCGGCAGTGTTCCGATGACCTCCTTTACGCTTCTAAAATGTAAATCTATACTTTTAGAGTATAGATTTGCACTTTTAGAGTGTAACTTTAGGTTTTTTTATGTCTGGAATAGAGGTTTTGAATGTCTGTCTCCCAATTTCAGTATAGGTTTTTAAGTTTTTGATATTTACAATGATTTTCTCTTCTCTCAAGCTTTTTTCTATACCATTGTGGGTGTTCTTTCTCTTCAACTTACTTCTGGCGGTGTCTGAAATACGGTAGTGATTGTTTATAATTTGTTCTTTGTTTGACTCTTTAGGATCTTATTATTATTTTTTTAATTTGTATATTATTTATTTTATTTTAATATAACTGTTTTTTATGTTTAAAAAAAATTACATTACCGTTGGTGCTGCCAATTTCTTGGTCAACGAGAGTAACTTTTTTTTGCCTAGTTTTCCTGCTGGTATATGTAATGCTGAGTGGTGGGCTAGGCCTACGTAAGGACCAAAGGCTCATGTTGGGGGCCCATAAGGTGGTAAAGTAGTGGTAGTCGTATTTTCATTCTTGTAAGTTTTTCTTATTAACGCTGGGTTGGTTCCGGATTGAGTCGGGTGATTTCTTAATTGCTATTTATTTAAATTTAAGTAGATTGAAAAAAATTAATATACATTCATCTATTTAGTTAGCAGATGTAAATTAAGCGAGTTATAAAGTTTGATGGGTAGATGAGGATTGAATTGGCGGTTTAAGCTTTATTATTTTGAACATTTTTTCAAACTATCTTCTAGTAATTTTGAACTATCTTGAATCCAAAATTTTTTATTCTTCATTTTTATATAATAAAAATAAAGGCTTAACTTTCATAATAAATAGAAAGTATAATTACTAAATAAACTGTAATTTTTTTAACACACAACATAAAACTATATTATTTTCATATGAGTGTTGGTGAATCAGATTGGATCGAGTGATCTTTCATTTGCCATTTGTCCAAGTTTAGGCAAATTGGGAAAAATGTATTTGCATCTGTTCACTCGAACCATTGAAATCATTCATTCTGTGATGGATTAGTTCGGACTATTTGATTTTGACAGATCAGATGGATGCTTGCCCGACTCTAATTAACACACACACTCACAAAATGCTTAGGAACACTAATTGAGCACCCCAATCCATCCCTAATGACATGAAATGAACCATGTGATGGGAGGACTCAACACTCCTCTTTCTATTCACCTCATTAGAGGTCAAAATGAGGGTAATGTATTAGGGAGATATATCACCACTCTCCCCCCCCTCAAAAAAAAACCTGATATATATAATAGATATTTTAAGATCTAATTAAGCATCATATCAGAGTAAATTAAAGAATAACTATTATTGAATGTCATATGAGGTCGCATGGGCTCAAAAGTTTACGCATGTTTGCCTTGAGGACATGTAGACATTATTATGGCTATGTTTAAATCTTATATTTATTGGAGATGTTTGTCAATAAATAGAACTTTAATACTTATAGAACTTTAATACTTAGTGCGCACAAATAATAATGATAATGATAATGATAATAAAATAGAAGTTTAATTTTTGAGAAAAGGATCAATAAATTCTATTATATATATATATTATATGAAAATATGAAGAGCTTGTCATTTTTTTTACTTTTTTTTTAAAATTTCAATTTGACGACCCTCACAAATTTATTATATTTTCGAAAAGTCATGAAGAGTCCTATATAAACAAATTATCTCTTCATTTTTGGAATTGAGCATTCAAAAACGATATATCTATTTTTAAAAGTCTTATATAAATATAAACAAATCATCTATCTTCTTATCAAAAAAAAGTCGTCTCTTTATTTTTTTATATTGATGATCATTGAAGAACAAAAAAAATTACTCTTTCTTATTTCCTATGTCTGCTTTTATACTGATATACATAATGGGGGTGTTTGGTAGGGCTTTTTTTAGCCAACTTATGGCTTCTGGCTTTTAAAAAGTTATTTTGGACTGTTTGGTTAAACTTATTTCAAACAACTTCTGATTCTAACAACTTATTTTAAGTGAAAAAAGCTGATTCTGAGAAGCTGCTCACCCCTTACTTCTGATTATCAGCTTCTGCTGTGGACATATTAATTCACGGTTATACTCTTAGATTTTTTTATTTTTTATTTTTTTTAAAAATAGAAAAAGACAGAAATGGACTATAAAATATTATTATTATTTTTTATGAGAAATATAGACAAATAATGAATAATAAAAAATAAAAGTTAATTAAAAAAGCTACTTCATAGCTTATTTAACAAACACTACTCAGCAACTTAAATCTATAATCCAACAGCTATACCAAACAGATTAACAGCTTCTGATTAAAGTCATAATCTATAATCTGTTAAGCTATAATCTATAATCTATTTTAACAGCTACACCAAACAGCACCAATATTTATAATTGTTCACCATGGATCAAATCACTGTGAATAATTTTTGTTGAATTTTAAAATTGTATGCATTCATTCGAATCTAGACAGAGCAAAAGACATGCATTTTTAAAATAGAGATTTGCGTTGTATCTCAAAAATTCGCAGGTTATCTTTATACACTTTTGTTTTTTGTTCAAATTATATTTTATTAACGGTAATATTTTACATAGTAATTTAATAACTAAGGCGTGGTGTTGAAGTTCTAAATAAGAACCACTTTCGTTAGTTTTATTTTTTAAATTTGTTTTTAAATTTTAAAATTTTCATATTTTCTTAGTTTTAGTGATTGAAGATACTGAAATTTTTTCATATTTTATATTTAAATTATACTTTTATATGAAAATATAATATCTAATAATCTAAATAGAATTAAAAAGTAAAATATTGATAAAAAATTTATAAATTCAAACCTATACTGATTTTTTATTATTATATATTTTTTGCTATTATTATTATTTAATATTAATAAAAAAATTCAAAAAAAAAATACACAACAAACTATTTTCTCAGTGTATTTTTATTAAGTAAATCTAAATCTAAAAGTAAAATTAAAAAAATAAAAGGTATTAAACTAAGTGAATCTAAAAAGAAAATAAAAGAGGTATTAAAAAAAAAAAAACAATGCCAAAGACAAAAAACATGAAAATCAAAAACTTAAAACAAAAGTTTGAAAAAAACAAACCAAACCAAACACTAAAAGCTTCTCCTTTTTTCTCCTTTAAAAAAAAAAAAATTCATCATTAATCTTTAGTTATTCACAAATTATTTTCAATTTTTATTTGAATTTAACAATCTAATTAAAAAATGGTGCATACACACGAAAATGTAACACTAAATATCTACATTATGACAAACTATTTAGTTATGAATAATTAACTTCTCATGTAACCTGTATTATATTATTACAAACGATTTCATATAATTTTTGTGATATCTTATATATGTCAATGTCTACATGTTTATAAATGTAATATATATATATATATATACATATATATATATATATATATATATGTTACTGTATTCATTCATTGCACTACAAGAAAAAACACGTTTGGCGACTAAATTTTTAGTCGCCAAAAGTTGACTTTTCACTTTCCCCGACTAAATATTTTAGTTGCCGGTTTTGTCGCGAATAGATGGTCAGCGGAGGTATTGGTGACTAAAAAAATTTCAGTCGGCAAAGTTTTAGTCTTCAGCGACCAAAGAATTTGTCGCCAATAGTCAATTACATTTTTGAAAATTATACATTTAGCGACTAATCTTTTAGTCACCAATAGTGAATTATTTTTTTTAATTTATACATTTGCCGACTAAGTTTTTCGTCGCCAATAGTCAATCTTTTGGCGACCACTGTTTTTAGTCGCCAAAAACATATTTCAGGGAAAACAAATTTACCCTCTACTGTTCCTAAGATTTAAACCACCAACCTATCCCACATTCCAAACCTTTACCAACACACTCTCCCCACTATGCCACTACAACATCACATGAATATAATTACAACATATATTATTTATACATTACTTTGACTGGTATTTATACAAAACTATATATATATAAATAATTATTTTTATTCAATATAATTTATGTAAAAAATAAATTATTTACTAAAATAGATCACTTTTGGCAACTAAATCTATTTTTTAGTCGCCAATTGTATAGTTTTGGCTACTAATTAGTTTTTAGTCGCTAAAAAAATTCATTCCCGCCTAAAAAAACCAGTTTTGGCGACTAAACCTGTTTTTAGTCGCCAAAAACGTCCCCTTTTGGCTACTAAACTAAATTTTAGTCGCCAATTGACTGTTTTTAGCTACTAATTTTTTTTAGTAGAAAAAAAGCTTCACTTTCAGTGACCAAACTGTTTTTAGTCGCCAAAACACGTAGAATCGGTGACCAAACTGTTTTTTAGTCCCCAAAACCTATACTTTTGGCTACTAAATTATTTTAGTCGCCAAAAACTGTCACTTTGGCTACTAAAAAACCTTTAGTCGCTAAAACCCCTAAATTCGGCGACTAAACTAACTTTTAGTCGCTAAAACCCTTATATTCGGCGACCAAACTTTTTTAGTCGGCAAAAGTGATCAATTTTGGCGACTAATTCCATTTTAGTCGCCAATTCTACTACTTTCAGCGACGAAAAATCCAGTTTTAGTTGCGAAATCTGCTTTTTGTTGTAGTGTTGTCAATCTATAATGCTAGATTACCATCAGATAATTTAATTTTCTAACATGTGTCGCTTTAATAATATAGTTATATTTGTTAAGAAAAAACTGTAGAATTATGTATTGTTCCACTATCAACCAATGTTCAATACATATATACATACATGTTATACAAACAAGTGTCCACAACAAATACTTTCAATAACAAATTAAGACTTTACAAAACACCTAAATCACGACAATAATTGTGCATTTTTTTCCCATCACAGAAAAAATTACATTATTAAGGGAAAATAATTTTTGAAGTCCACAACAATATGATATCGCCTTAAACTCTTACTCATCAAAATATTTTTATTTCAAAGAATTACGATGGTGAGCAAGAAAAATAAGAAGCTGGTGAAACAAAAACTACAGAAGATCTATTATAACATGCTCTCCAAGAAAAATTAGACGAGTTAAAGCATAAATTGTCCTATTTGCTATGAAGTTTAAAAAAAATAATATACCCCTGTACACATTTTAGTCAAATTATAAGGGGGGGAAAAAATCAAATGATACCCAAACATTACTGCGGCAACTGAATGATACAGAAAGTAAGTACATCAAATAAAAAGTTTCGATCATTTTTTATTATATGATAATTACTTACAGATGCTATAATAAATTATGTAACTTAACGGTTTTATGAAAGTGACCCTACAAACACTTATAAGCATAGTGTAGACGTCCCCGAACGCCCCGGGAGGGAGAGTCCCCCCCTCTCCCCCCGTTCTGTTCATATTGGGGTCACTACAGTTCAGGACTCTCTAATTGTCACGGTTCTAAATCTGAACCAAAGAGTTCAAATCCGGAAAATCGTTTTGAGAAAACAAATTTTGAAAGAAGTGCCAAACATGGATTACTTTGCTAGATACAGAGTTGCCACCTAAATGTTTTATTTTGGGAAAATTTAGGAAACCCTGACTCGTTTGCCTAAGGCCACGTGTCCGTCATCACCAAAGTTGCCTCGGCTCGGGAACTTGGGTACGATTGGGGAAGGTCACTTCGTGAGCACCCTCGCTCGCCCGATCAAAGACGCCGACTAACCATGATATCTATTTTGGAAAACATTATGCGTTCTTATTCCGGTTATTAGCCTAGATTTACTATGTGATGCGCACAGCATACAAGTATAGACTGGATCGCCTGAATTGGAACAAAACATTTCATGTTTGTTTATTTGAAAATGGTTTGATGGTGCTACCTGCAAGTAGGCTAAGACGTGGATTTGCCACCCTCAGGTGGGCTTAGAAAATATGATTTTGCCACTATCTAGTGGGTTTAAAACACACATTTGATGAATTGTTCCAATCCAAATAACCCAACCTTCACCCACAGGCATTCAGGCAGATATATCACATAAGCAATTAGCCTCATGGTAAGCATGCTATCATGGCAGTCACTCACACACATGCAAGAATGCTAAAGCATAAAACTTACCGAGTACTCTAAGCCAAAACAGAAGCTAATTAGAAATCCATGCATGAGTCCTAACTATGCTGAAAATGCCTAATGCAACACATGCAAAAATGCAACTTAAGATAGGCTCGGCTATTCTAAACATGGCATGTGAAATGCTACAGCTAACATGTATTCAACTTGGAATTGAAAATACAATGCAGTTAGTATGATGCGCCGAGCCCGGTACATGCAAAACAGATGAATGAATGCAAACATGCTATCATACTGTATGCTAATTGAAACATGCCCTAATCTATCCATCATAAGCGGGTAAATAAAACGGAGAAAGACGTGGGGATGGAAGACATACATCACACACACGCATACTTATTACAGTTGTGCCCTCGCGCAGAGGGTCCGAATAAATAATATACAGTCCCAAATGAATAATTACAGTCCAAATATGTACAAAACCCTAATTAATTAACAAATTAAATTAGGAAAGCAATAAATCGGCGTGCAAGCCAGGGACTGCCTCAAATTTGCTCTGGATGATGAACGATGCATGCTCGGGTTGCCTTGTGCGGAGAATCCCTCGCGGTGCCCCGGTTTGCCTCTGTTTGCAATTGTTCTTGGAATGCGTGCCTGTAGACACCCCATTTTTGACCGACCTTGAGACTCAGACGTCACTGATTGAGCGCTTGGTGATGTTGCATAATGTGCTCGTTCAGAAGTTTCAGAGTTGCGGCCGTGAGCCCTACCTCCGGACTTCCGAACCCTCTTTTGTGCTTTGCCTCGGTCTGCGAACCAGGCTCGGTTTTCTCTGTTTCTTTTCCTGAGGGGAGGGAGAGGTCCAGTAGACCATCTCTCAGTGGCCGTGGGCTACATTTTGTGGCCGCAGGCCATTTCGCCCATTTCGGAGTCCGGTTCCCGGTTTTCGGAGCTGTCAGGCCGTGTGCCTCGGTTCGGGACCGCTTAACCATCTCCGTTTGTTCTGAATTTTGGCATACATCTTATTTCCTCCCTTTCAAGGGACACTGGGGCCTGAGAAACCCACTTCGTGGCCGAACGCCACTTTCGGTGCTTGACAGCCCATTTTCGGGACCCCGAACTGCGTGTTTTGGCCCCCGAGCATTCGTTTTGCATTGCTTTTCGTTCATTTTTGGCAGGTGCCTCTGTTTCATCACCAGGGAGGTCACTGGAGGGTGGAAGGCCAGCAATTATCTTGGCAACCAGTTATATTCCATTTTCGCCCTCCGACACCCGCCTTTCGCACTTCCGGGCCAATGTTGAACACCCTTGGGCCACTTTCTTGAACTTTGAACCACATATTTGTGATGTACACACATGGGAGGACCCTAAAAGTTCATGGCCGGCCACTAATGTTCCTTGACCCTTTTGAACCCCTCCTTCCGGGCCAATGTTGAACACCCTTGGGCCACTTTCTTGAATTTTGAACCACATATTTGTGATGTACACACATGGGAGGACCCTAAAAGTTGGTGGCCGGCCATTAATTCCATTTGAACCTTTTGAACCCCTCCTAAAATTGGCTTGTTCTCTCTCCTGTTTCAGAATTTCCAAATTCGAACCACAGGGTTGTGAAGAGGGGACCTGGGAGGCCACCAATATGTGGTGGCCGGCCACTAATCATTCTTGGCCTTTTTGACCCTTGGCCGGCCGGCTAGGGGAGGTGGCCGGCCGGCCACCTGCAGCAAAATTACCTGGCCGGCCATGTTCCTCTCTCCTCACACTTTACAGCTGTACAGTTGTTTCCCCCAGAAAATATCTACATCCGGGGGATATTTTGTGGGGAAACAAGAGCTTGATTTTGGTCTCCTCTTTGCCTAGGGTCTTCTCTCCTCTCTTGCATTTTTTTCTGGCCTCCCAACTCTAGAAAGGGGGTTACAAGAGTTGCTTGGAGCATATACATACATAGCACCCCATTTCCTTCAAGTTTTGGGCTCCATTTCTTCATCATCTTCAAGCTCTACCACCACCTTTCCATTCCAGCAGCAAGGGGAAGAATTCCAGCAGCTTAGAGTCACCAAATCTGGTCCAAGAAGCAACAAAAGTGTTGGTCTTCAAAGGTAAGTCCAATTTCCCTCTTTTCTAGCCCATTTTTGCACCATCTCTAAGCCATACATGCTTATTGATTTGAGCTTCGACCAAAACTGAAAAAGTCATTTTTTTGAGCTCATTTTCTTGTTTCATTAAGGGCTCAACCCTTTTTGAGGCCCCCATATTGCACTTGCTTCAATATCCCCTTAAACGTCAATTTTCTTGCATGCTTTGGCAACCCATTATGCTTCCATTTTTGGGCGTTTTACAGTTCTGTGAATAGACTTATTTTGAGCCTCTCTTCAACATTGAAGAAGGGCTCATCACTGTTTGGGACCTCCATATGTCACTTCATGTTATATCTCTCTTTTGGTCCCCATTTTTGCATGCTTTGGCAGCTCACTATGCTTCCATTTTTGGACGATTTACAGGCCTAGAGATGGCCTTATTTTGACCTTCTTAACATGTTTCATTAAGGGTCTTTGGCCGTTTGTGGAATATTTGGCATACCTCATGTTATAGCCTCTTTTGAGCCTTATTTTGCATTGCATTTCTAGCATGTTTGTATACTGTTTTTGGGTTTTTACAGTTCAGTAAATATGCTTATTTTTGGTCCCTCTTCAATGTTGTAGAAGAGAATTTTTCAGTTTGAGCTTTGCATATACCACTTGCCTCTTTGGCCACCTTTTGGCCCTTTTTCTTGCATAGGAGTGCAGCCATACTTGTGTTTGTTTTTAGGATTTTTACAGTTCTGGAAAACATAATATTTTGGGCCCCTCTTCAACTTTGTTGAAGGGCCCTAACCTGTTTGAGGACAGAAGATGTGAGTTGCTTCTTAATCTCATGTTTAGGGCCATTTCTTGCATGCTAGTTTTGCCCTATCTTTGCTTGCTGTTTGGCCATGTTTTGAACTGGAAAAATGCTTATCTTGGGATTTCCTTGCTTCTGTATTTTCATTGCATGTCCATATTGTGCATGTTTGGTATAGCTATAGGCCATTTCGGGTGTCAAAATTCATGTTTCGGGACCATTCCGTGCATCGGGTGTGTTTTCGCCTCATTTCGGGGCTGTTTTCCCCCACTTTTCATTGCTGAAAATCCATTAGCATGTTTGCATATGCCATTTTAGCCATAGTGCATTGCGTATGCATTGCCTCGATTTGCGTGCCCGTGTGCACGCATTTCGAGGCACTTCATTTTCATCTATCGGCCTCTTATGTGAGTGTGGCTGAGGCTCTCTCATGTTAGTATAAGTCCATGTTGCATTCTATATGCCATTCCCATGCCATTGCATTGCGTATGCCATCGCCTCGGTTTGCGTGCCCGTGTGCACGCATTTCGAGGCACTTCATTTTCATCTATCGGCCTTTTATGTGAGTGTGGCTGAGGCTCTCTCATGTTAGTATAAGTCCATGTTGCATTCTATATGCCATCCCATGCCATTGCATTGCGTATGCCATCGCCTCGGTTTGCGTGCCCGTGTGCACGCATTTCGAGGCACTTCATTTTCATCCATCGGCCTCTTATGTGAGTGTGGCTGAGGCTCTCTCATGTTAGTGTAAGCCCATATCATATTTCCATGTCATTTGCATTGCGTATGTCATTTTCTCGGTTTGCGTGCCCGTGTGCACGCATTTCGAGACATTTCATTTTCACAGCATAGTGCATACTAGGTTGTATCTTAGTCGCATTTCATGCATGTCATGCATATTGCATCGTGTTCGGGATAGGAGTTAGCCCGGGCACGGGAAACGAGGTATGTTCCGTACTCCGAGTGCGGAACGTATCTCAATTCCCCAGTCACCGACACTCTGGATCATCCATGATGGAGTTAGGTCTTGTTATGTTTTCGTGTGCATTCATCCCATATTAAATTGTGCAATTCAACTCCTCGGCCATTATGCCTCGGTATGCGTGATTGGTGGCACGAGGATCGAGGCATACATATATTTGTGAAAATACATTGCTATGCCCCTTTCCTGCTCTCTGTTGCAGCAAATGAAGAATCAGCAACTTTTCGGAGCTCGGCACGCTTTCCAAGGTTAACTGCTAAACAGAGGCTAATTGGGGCATCCCAGTGGATTTCCGCGCAAGACAACCCGGACATGCATCATCCATCAGAAGCAAGGCAGTCTCTGGCTTGCATGCCAGTTTTATTTATTTTCTTAGTTAATTTGTTAATTAATTAGAAATTTGTAGATTATTCGGACTGTAATATTTGGACTGTACTATCTTTTATTTGGGACTGTATTATTTATTCGGACCCTCTGCGCGAGGGCACAACTGTAATAAGTGTGCGTGTGTGTGTTGTATGTTTTCCAACCCCACGTCTTTCTTCCCTTTTATTTATCCGCTTATGATGTTTAGATTAGGGCATATTTCAATTAGCATACAGTATGACAGTATGTTTGCATCATTCATTTGTTTTGCATGCACCGGGCTCGGCGCATCATACTAACTGCATTGTACTTTCAATTCCAAATTGAATACATGTTAGTTGCCGCATTCCATATGCCATGTTTAGAATAGCCGAGCCTGCTATAGTTTGCATTCTTGCATGTGCTGCATTAGGCATTTCTGTATACTTAGGATCATGCATGATTTCTAATGTAGTTTCTATTTTTGCTTGGAGTACTCGGTAAGTTTTATGCTTTAGCATCCTTGCATGTGTGTGAGTGACTGCCATGAATAGCATGCTTACCATGAGGCTATATGCTTATGTGATATAACTGCCTGAGTGCCTGCGGGTGAAGGTTGTGTTATCTAGATTGGAACAAATCATCAACTGTTTGTTTTAAGCCCACTAGATAGTGGCAAAACCATCTTTTCTAAGCCCACCCGAGGGTGGCAAAATCTGCATTTTAAGCCTACTTGCGGGTAGCAAACCATCTTTCAAAAAAATAAACATGAAATGTTTTGTTCCAATTTAGGCGACCCAGTCTATACTTGTATGCTGTGCGCATCACATAGTAACCTAGGCTAATAACCGGAATAAGAACACACAATGTTTTCAAAAATAGATATCATGGTTAGTAGAGGCCGGTCTCTGACCGGGCGAGCGGGGGTGCTCACGAAGTGACCTTCCCCAATCGTACCCAAGTTCCCGAGCTGAGGCAACTTTGGTGATGACGGACACGTGGCCTTAGGCAACGAGTCAGGGTTTCCTAAATTTCCCAAAATAAAATATTTAGGTGACGACTCTGTATCTGGCAAAGCAGTCCATGTTTGGCACTTCTTTCAAAAATCTGTTTTTCTCAAAACGATTTGTCGGATTTGGACTCTTTGGTTCAGACTTAGAACCGTGACTACAAATCGAGTCCGAGCTGTAGCGAGGCCCCCCGCGGGCTTGTTACAGTTTCTGGCGACTCTGCTGGGGATTTAGAGAACTTGACTCGAACTCATGATATCTGTTTTTGACTACACTTGTATGTTTCTTTGCATTGCATTTGCATTGGTGCGCCTAGGACACCGTGTTTGCCATCTGCTATTCCTGAACGGTTTGCCGGAGGCTTGTCTTGTCAAGGCATGACCATAAGGCTGACCGGTTGTGGGCTCTGCCAGTATGGGAACATGAACCCCGGTTTTACCGGGGCACCCTCTTTGACCATTCGACCTAGTGCATATTCGGATCCATAGTGACCATTCCAAACTAGGACAGGTTGCTTACCCGTTTATAGGTTGTTTGAAGCCGCTGCGTGCGTAGTGAAACCCTAGCTCCTGACAAAATAGGACAGGGAAACCCTACCCCTTCATAGGGGTGTTTTGGCTCTCACTTATCTGTTATGTGCTTTAGAGTGCGTCTCTACAGGAATGCATATATCAGTATATGAGTTTGGGCATCAGGCCTGCGGGCACCAGTTTGCGAATTTTGGCATCAGGTCTGCGGGCATTACTATCAGTATTTGGGAGTCAGCTTTACCTGTGGGTATCAGACTCAGATTTTGAGGCCGAATTTTGGGACAAAATTCAGTAGAGGGCACACTCATTCAACTATGCTCGTATCTGTTCAGATGAAATCAGGCTAAGATGCTGTCTGTTTTCTCTTTTGCTAGGTAGTCTGGGAACCATAGCTTCAGAAGGCTCCGATATCCCCTGAGGTTCATCGAACTTGTGCTGATAGACTTTGCTAGGTCAGAGATTCAGTTCAAGGGCAATCAGTGTTCCTTTACCAGAAGCAAGGTAAAATGGGCTAGTCGGGCACAAATCACCGGTTCAGCAGTTACCAGGTCAGCGGCCCTTATCCACCCCACCAGTGAACAGTCAGGCTGAGGTCTCAGTTTCTACTGCAGGGATAGATACCAGTCAGTTAGATGGATCAGCAGAACACATCAGAGATAGAGGCAATGATGCGCCAGATGCAAGAAAGTATGAAACTCATGCAGCAAGATGCTGTCCGCTAAGCTGAATTCACCAAACAGCAGGCTGCGGTCATGGCCCAGCAGGCCGAGCTCATCACCAAGCTACAACAGCAAAGCGGTGCGTCCGCTTCACAACAAGTTCCTCCCCCAGCAGGAGCTCCAGCACCTGGGGAGACGCCAAACGTCCAGGATGATACGGACATTCTAGGAGGGCCAGCTCCGTCCCCAATTTTACCTCAACTATCCAAAACACCTACCAATCTACCGGACTCTCCTTCCGAGTTCGAGGTTGACCCCACAGCGTTGAAGTTGAGCAAGCTCGAAAAGCTGTTCAAGAAATCCCAGGGGGTAAAGTCCATCCCGGACATTGAGAACGGGTACACTGACGCAGCTGTAACTCTGCCGGACAGGTTCAAGATGCCTCACATCGACCGTTTTGATGGGTCAGGAGATCCCATGGTCCACTTGAGCTTGTTTTCAGATGTTTTGCGCCCGATGGGCTTGACAAGATTATAGAAGCTCTCCCTTTTTGGCAGGACCCTGTCAGGTATTGCAGTCACTTGGTATGCCAAATTGGAGGATTCAGTGAAACAAAGCTGGGAGGAGATGGCCGAGGCCTTCGTCGCACAATACTCGTACAACACTCAGATCGAGATTACAACTCGTGATCTTGAGACGATGAGGCAGGAGCCGAAGGAGAGCTTCTCAGAATTCGTGACCCGGTGGAGGGCGAAGGCCTCGATGATGACTCTAAGGCCTACTGATAAGGATCAAATTCGGATGATTGTGCGCAATCTCCAGCCCAAGCTGATGCAGAAAATGATTGTGATCCCCTTCCCTACCTTTTCAGATTTGCATGAGATGGGAGCACAGATCGAGGACGCTATGAAGCAGGGCCTTTTTGACCAGGAGAAGGAGCAGCCCAGGAGGGCATTTTCCCGCAGTTCGAATGCGACCACCAGTGGTGATGCAGCTGCAAGATCTTCTGATGTGGGCATGGTGGCTACCACCGTATCAAAAACACCTACCCCATTCACCGGTGCGTCCGGAAGTAGCTCACAAGGAACCAAATATCCACCTCGAGTCAAGAGGGTTTTCACCCCGCTTTATATGCCTTTGTCAAAAGCTCTAGAGGCCTTAATCCGAAAAGGACATCTGAAGCCATTGGAACAACGGCCTTTACCTGATCCTATCCCTGCAAAGCATGATCAGACTAAATACTGCGCCTACCATCAACAAACCGGTCATGACACCGACAGTTGCTTTCGTCTGCGCCATGATGTACAAGATCTATTTGACAACGGGGTCATTCCCGCGCCAGTCCAGCAAAGTCTATCGGCACTCGATCAGTGAATTTGTGGGGGGATACTGTGATCTGATCAGAGGTTGAACCGGCTGCGAGTGGCACTCGATTTACTCCAAATGGGGGAAGGACAGGCACTGTTTTGAGCATTTGCGAATGCCAGTTTCTGACTTGGGTATTGGGTCAGTCTTGTTGTTTTGTTTTGAGTCTGTCCTTTTGTTTTGAGTCAGTCTTTTTGTTTTGGGTCTGTCTTGTTGTATAGAGTCAGTCCTGTTAGAGTCGGGTGATTCCGGGGGGTGTTACCTCGGGTATCACCATTTTGTTTTGTGTTTGTCTTTTCGGTTTGTTTTGAGTTTGCCAGGGAGCGAGTTGTACCAACAGATTTTGAATGAAGCAGCAGTGATTTCCACACTCTCACATCTGCTTCTGCCGTGTGCCAATTGTGCCAGAAAGTTTGAATGAAACGGTAGTACTTTTCGCCTACTCTTCTGCACCCCAAAATCATTGCATTGACCTAAGTTTTTCAAAACTTTTTGAACACTGCGGTGAAAACGAAGAGGACAGAATTCCTCGGGTTTTGCAAAAATTTGATCATTTGAGAGAAAGAGAGGCGTGCTAAGCCTTTAACGAATGAAATCATGCTTGTTAGCGTGAGTACTGAGAAGGACCCTGGCTTGATCCAGATTGGTTCTACACTGTCTTCAGCGCGAGCGACTGGTCGCTTTCTTAAAAAACTTTCAAAAACAAAATGTTTTGCGCGGTCCTGCGAAGACCTGTGTGGAATCACTCTTGAGATTGTGTAGCCTAGGATCACTCTTAGCCTCGAGACTCAACCCCTTCGCTTCCAAACCTTGAAACTTGAATTCAGAAGGTTCAACGGTCAACTATGATGTGAGGCCTGTGTGGCCGGATTTGAAGCAGCCCTCGAACAAGAGGCCAGGAAAGTCAGGTCAAGAAGATCAGATCTCATCAGAAGAAGCTTACAAAGCAAAACAGCAGCCATTCCCCTGGATTCAGATGACTTCAGGATCTCAAAACCATTTGACATGGACAAAGCTACACTTTTACCCTTGAGAGGCTCGCTGGTCCCAAAAACCCGAAAGAGCGACCCAGGCAAAAGTTAGAGCAAGAGAAAAATACAAAAAAAAAAGAAGCAAAAAATGCAAAAGAAAAGAAAAAAGAGAACAAAAAAGAAAGATGCAAAGAAAAGAACAAAAAAAAAAATCAAAAGAAAAAAAAAATGATGAAAAGAATTGAAAAGAAGAACAAAGCTCGCAAGGTCGAAAAACCCGCAACGGGCGCCTTGGCAAAAGTTAGAGCCTAAAAAGGAGAGGTTAATACCCGAGTGTACCTTAACCCCGAACTACTTGAGGCTTAATTCCCATCTTTGGGATACGTAGGCAACTTCATTCTGAAGTCCAGCCGTAAAACAATTCGATTGTGTCCATGCGATGGTTCTGATCATCTTCGCTTTCTCTGTATCCGAGAGTTTGGTTGTGTTCGTCGCTCTGAGGACTGCCTACAATGCGCTGCGGTGCCATTCAAACAAGGGGCAACTTTCCGTTGCCATTCAATGCACCGCGGTGTCATTCAAACAAGGGGCAACTTTCCGTTGCCATTCAATGCGCTGCGGTGCTATCCAGACAAGGGGCAACTTTCCGTTGCCATTCAGAACGCCGCAGTGTCATTTCAAATAAGGGGCAACTTTCCGTTGCCATGCAGTGTCCTTCAGACAAGGAGCAATTTTCCATTGCTATGGATCTGAGATTGTGCATCTCAAGAGTAGGTTCCGTGATCGTTGAGCAGTGGTCGTTCGCAAAAATAGTTTTTGAAAATTTTTACTAGGGTTGACTAAATCTTCTCGAAAAGTATCCCATTTTCAAAACTGGACCATTTCTTGGACCCAAAAGAGGAAAATTTTCAGTGCTCATAGCCTGACTTGCATGATTTTAAATCAGAAAATTGAACAAGGATGTTAATCTAACTCTCATTTTGGTCAAAATTTTTTAGGAGAAAACTAAAACAAAAAAAATGGTCAAAATGATGAACTAGGGGCACAGTTAAGTCAGGCTTCCTGTCTTTTCCTCGTTGTCAATGCATTTCCCAGAAAGGGCACCATACTTGCCAAGAAGGGCACTCTCCCTGCCAGAAAAAGGGAACAACAAAGGGCTGAAAGCTCTATCATCCTCCAAGCAACAAGGTATCAAGCCAAGTGCGAAGCACGAACTGGAGTGGGACAAGACATTCCACTCCCTTATCTGGACAGATCTGATCATAACCCCTCTGTGGGAGAAACTCACTGTTGTGAACAAGAAAGAGAATCTAGCAGAATGCTAGGGGCACGAGCCCACAGTTTGCTGTTTATCCATCAACCACCCAGGGGAGGGATGAAAAATGAGAGATTGAAGAATAGAGAGACGTGCGATGAGAGGAAAAGTGAGAAGAGGGCTTTTTCAGAAAAACAGAGCTTGAGGGCCGAGTGATGTGAGAACCACAAATGAGAAAGGGTGGGAAACACTACCCGGTTAAACAGGCTCCCTATGCACGTCTGAGTGTCGTGTCTTTTTGTTTTATCTCGATTCTTGTTTTGAGTCATTTCAAGTGTTACTCGATGTGTCTAGGTTGCGTGCCTTTTATTTCCTTGTTGAGTTGTCTTGCTGTGTTCAGTCGCAGGCTCAATACCTGGTCGAGAACTCATTTATCAATTTCAAAATAAATTCGTTTTGCGCTCCGAGTGCCGTGCCGTTCTCCACATCTGTGCAAAACAAGATTCGTTCTTTCATAAAATCTCAGGATTCAACCCAGGTCACGTCAGAACAATAGAACTAGGACCTATCTGAAGCTATATGGGTTCCAGACTACAAAGCAAAAGCAAAAGAGGAAATGTCGAGCATCTGAGTTTGTTTCAACTTCAGTAAGTTCCGAGACTACATTCCGTGTGTACCTCTTCAGGTTTTGCCAATGCTCCGAAGTACGAGTGTACCTCTACCTCAAGCTCAAGATCAAGTCTGCTTCAAGCCAGAATGGCGATCAAGTGCTCTCCCTGAGTACCATTCCCTGCCAGAGGCATCTTGGCTGTGTTCGCAATGAGTTCCTAGGAGACCAACTGCGACGGTGGAAACTAGAGTTCGAATGGTTGATGCCTAGAACATAAAGGTTCGGGATTTCCGGGACTAAAGTCTGGTTTAAATACCCAGAGGCGTGTCCTCGGCTTGAAATCTGTATGGAAGCCCCATAGGTTGAGATAGCATGTATGCACCTCAATTCTGGATACTGAACCAACCTAGTCTGTCACCCCGTTGGAGAATAGGGAAAGTTGTGAATATGATCAGGAAGAAAGGCAACATCCAAAGTGTTCTACGTGAAGAATCCTTGTCAATATTTCAGAGCCTTTATACTGTAAGATTGAAGGTAAGTGTTCGAAGAGCACAAGGGGCGATCCCCATCGGAGAAGAGCGGTTCACCGCCACTCACCTCGTGAGGTGCTTTCTAAAGCGCCGCTACGCTTGTTTATTGCGTTCATTAAACATCATGCATTGTATTGCATTGTACCTATCAGGTTTCTTTCCCATTCATGCACGATATTGTATGTACGGTTCATTCAAAGAAGTTCGGTTTAAGATCATTTCTTTAGTCTATCTACCACACTTTCTTCATTCACTTTTGTGTATCTATCACATACATTCTCGTTTAGCGTATCAATCACACTTCATTCATTTAGTATATCCATCATACTTGCTCACATTGTGCATCTATCACACTTTGTGTTCACTTTCAGTATATCCATCATACTTTGCTCACATAGTGCATCTATCACACTTTGTGTTCACTTTTAGTATATCAATCATACTTTGCTCACATTGTGCATCTATCACACTTTGTGTTCCCTTTTAGTATATCAATCATACTCTGTTCACATAGTGCATCTATCACACTTTGTGTTCGCTTTCAGTATATCCATCATACCTTGTTCACTAAGTGCATCTATCACACTTTGTGTTCATATTCAGTATATCAATCATACTCTGCTCACATTGTGCATCTATCACACTTTGTATTCCCTTTTAGTATATCAATCATACTTTGTTCACTAAGTGCATCTACCACACTTTGTGTTCCCTTTTAGTGTATCAATCATACTCTGTTCACATAGTGCATCTATCACACTTTGTGTTCGCTTTCAGTATATCCATCATACTTTGTTCACTAAGTGCATCTATCACACTTTGTGTTCCCTTTTAGTATATCAATCATACTTTGTTCACTAAGTGCATCTATCACACTTTGTGTTCCCTTTTAGTATATCAATCATACTCTGTTCACATAGTGCATCTATCACACTTTGTGTTCGCTTTCAGTATATCCATCATACCTTGTTCACTAAGTGCATCTGTCACACTTTGTGTTCACCTTTAGTGTATCCATCACACTTTGCTCACTTTACCCTTTGTATATCAATTACACTTTGCTCAAATAGTGTATCTATCACACACTCGCTATGCCTACTTTGTGTATCAATCACACGTGTTTGCTTTGTGTATCAATCACACACTCCCGCTTTGTGTATCTATCATACTTGTTCACTTAGTGCATCCATCACACTTTGTGCTCACCTTTTTGTGTATCAATCACACACTCCCGCTTTGTGTATCTATCATACTTGTTCACTTAGTGCATCCATCACACTTTGTGCTCACCTTTTTGTGTATCAATCACATGTTCGCTCTGTGTATCTATCACACATGCACACTGTATTTGCAGTGAGAATTCCATAATTTTCTTACATCCTTTCTGTACGAGGTGTAGTTTGGCTCGAGCTTACTTGCTTGCCTAGCATTCACTTAAAATGTTGCATTTATTTCGCATAATTGCTTCATTACAGCTCTCTTTACATGATCATGAGTGATAACCGGCTTCGCGTAGCGTATAAGTCCACTCGTCAAACCGGCTTCGTGTAGCGTATAAGTCCAACTTTCAAAACCGGCTTCGCGTAGCGTATAAGTCCAACTTTCAAAACCGGCTTCGCGTAGCGTATAAGTCCAACTTTCAAAATTGGCTTCGCGTAGCGTATAAGTCCACTCGTCAAACCGGCTTCGCGTAGTGTATAAGTCCAACTTTCAAAATTGGCTTCTCGTAGCGTATAAGTCCACTCGTCAAACCGGCTTCGCGTAGCGTATAAGTCCAACTTTCAAATTGGCTTCGCGTAGCGTATAAGTCCACTCGTCAAACCGGCTTCGCGTAGCGTATAAGTCCAACTTTCAAAACCGGCTTCGCGTAGCGTATAAGTCCAACTTTCAAAATCGGCTTCGCGTAGCGTATAAGTCCAACTTTCAAAACCGGCTTCGCGTAGCGTATAAGTCCAACTTTCAAAACCGGCTTCGCATAGCGTGTAAGTCCAACTTTCAAATCGGCTTCGCGTAGCGTATAAGTCCAACTTTCAAAACCGGTTTCGCGTAGCGTATAAGTCCAACTTTTAAAACCGGCTTCGCGTAGCATATAAGTCCAACTTTCAAAACCGGCTTCGCGTAGCGTATAAGTCCAACTTTCAAATTGGCTTCGCGTAGCGTATAAGTCCACTCGTCAAACCGGCTTCGTGTAGCGTATAAGTCCAATTTTCAAAACCGGCTTCGCGTAGCGTATAAGTCCAACTTTCAAAACCGGCTTCGCGTAGCGTATAAGTCCAACTTTCAAAACCGACCTCGCGTAGCGTATAAGTCCAATCTTCAAAATCTGCTTGCATATCATTTGCATTTTGCCCCTGCCTGCGGGCACATCTTTGTCTATCTTGTCTGCTTTGTCTAAGTCTTCAGCCTTGTCAAAAATGGGTCGTCTCTGGGCTTTGACATTCACTTCCGTCATTCTTATGACTTCCGAGTTCTGTCAAAGAGGGGCAATTGTAGACACCCCATTTTTGACTGACCTTGAGACTCAGACGTCACTGATTGAGCGCTTGGTGATGTTGCATAATGTGCTCGTTCAGAAGTTTCAGAGTTGCGGCCGTGAGCCCTACCTCCGGACTTCCGAACCCTCTTTTGTGCTTTGCCTCGGTCTGCGAACCAGGCTCGGTTTTCTTTGTTTCTTTTCCTGAGGGGAGGGAGAGGTCCAGTAGACCATCTCTCAGTGGCCGTGGGCTACATTTTGTGGCCGCAGGCCATTTCGCCCATTTCGGAGTCCGGTTTCCGATTTTCGGAGCTGTCAGGCCGTGTGCCTCGGTTCGGGACCGCTTAACCATCTCCGTTTGTTCTGAATTTTGGCATACATCTTATTTCCTCCCTTTCAAGGGACACTGGGGCCTGAGAAACCCACTTCGTGGCCGAACGCCACTTTCGGTGCTTGACAGCCCATTTTCGGGACCCCGAACTGCGTGTTTTGGCCCCCGAGCATTCGTTTTGCATTGCTTTTCGTTCATTTTTGGCAGGTGCCTCTGTTTCATCACCAGGGAGGTCACTGGAGGGTGGAAGGCCAGCAATTATCTTGGCAACCAGTTATATTCCATTTTCGCCCTCCGACACCCGCCTTTCGCACTTCCGGGCCAATGTTGAACACCCTTGGGCCACTTTCTTGAACTTTGAACCACATATTTGTGATGTACACACATGGGAGGACCCTAAAAGTTCATGGCCGGCCACTAATGTTCCTTGACCCTTTTGAACCCCTCCTTCCGGGCCAATGTTGAACACCCTTGGGCCACTTTCTTGAACTTTGAACCACATATTTGTGATGTACACACATGGGAGGACCCTAAAAGTTGGTGGCCGGCCATTAATTCTATTTGAACCTTTTGAACCCCTCCTAAAATTGGCTTGTTCTCTCTCCTGTTTCAGAATTTCCAAATTCGAACCACAGGGTTGTGAAGAGGGGACCTGGAAGGCCACCAATATGTGGTGGCCGGCCACTAATCATTCTTGGCCTTTTTGACCCTTGGCCGGCCGGCTAGGGGAGGTGGCCGGCCGGCCACCTGCAGCAAAATTACCTGGCCGGCCATGTTCCTCTCTCCTCACACTTTACAGCTGTACAGCTGTTTCCCCCAGAAAATATCTACATCCGGGGGATATTTTGTGGGGGAACAAGAGCTTGATTTTGGTCTCCACTTTGCCTAGGGTCTTCTCTCCTCTCTTGCATTTTTTGCTGGCCTCCCAACTCTAGAAAGGGGGTTACAAGAGTTGCTTGGAGCATATACATACATAGCACCCCATTTCCTTCAAGTTTTGGGCTCCATTTCTTCATCATCTTCAAGCTCTACCACCACCTTTCCATTCCAGCAGCAAGGGGAAGAATTCCAGCAGCTTAGAGTCACCAAATCTGGTCCAAGAAGCAACAAAAGTGTTGGTCTTCAAAGGTAAGTCCAATTTCCCTCTTTTCTAGCCCATTTTTGCACCATCTCTAAGCCATACATGCTTATTGATTTGAGCTTCGACCAAAACTGAAAAGGTCATTTTTTTGAGCTCATTTTCTTGTTTCATTAAGGGCTCAACCCTTTTTGAGGCCCCCATATTGCACTTGCTTCAATATCCCCTTAAATGTCAATTTTCTTGCATGCTTTGGCAACCCATTATGCTTCCATTTTTGGGCGTTTTACAGTTCTGTGAATTGGCTTATTTTGAGCCCCTCTTCAACATTGAAGAAGGGCTCATCACTGTTTGGGACCTCCATATGTCACTTCATGTTATATCTCTCTTTTGGTCCCCATTTTTGCATGCTTTGGCAGCTCACTATGCTTCCATTTTTGGATGATTTACAGGCCTAGAGATGGCCTTATTTTAACCTTCTTAACATGTTTCATTAAGGGTCTTTGGCCGTTTGTGGAATATTTGGCATACCTCATGTTATAGCCTCTTTTGAGCCTTATTTTGCATTGCATTTCTAGCATGTTTGTATACTGTTTTTGGGTTTTTACAGTTCAGTAAATATGCTTATTTATGGTCCCTCTTCAATGTTGTAGAAGGGAATTTTTCAGTTTGGGCTTTGCATATACCACTTGCCTCTTTGGCCACCTTTTGGCCCTTTTTCTTGCATAGGAGTGCAGCCATACTTGTGTTTGTTTTTAGGGTTTTTACAGTTCTGGAAAACATAATATTTTGGGCCCCTCTTCAACTTTGTTGAAGGGCCCTAACCTGTTTGAGGACAGAAGATGTGAGTTGCTTCTTAATCTCATGTTTAGGGCCATTTCTTGCATGCTAGTTTTGCCCTATCTTTGCTTGCTGTTTGGCCATGTTTTGAACTGGAAAAATGCTTATCTTGGGATTTCCTTGCTTCTGTATTTTCATTGCATGTCCATATTGTGCATGTTTGGTATAGCTATAGGCCATTTCGGGTGTCAAAATTCATGTTTCGGGACCATTCCGTGCATCGGGTGTGTTTTCGCCTCATTTCGGGGCTGTTTTCCCCCACTTTTCATTGCTGAAAATCCATTAGCATGTTTGCATATGCCATTTTAGCCATAGTGCATTGCGTATGCATTGCCTCGGTTTGCGTGCCCGTGTGCACGTATTTCGAGGCACTTCATTTTCATCTATCGGCCTCTTATGTGAGTGTGGCTGAGGCTCTCTCATGTTAGTATAAGTCCATGTTACATTCTATATGCCATTCCCATGCCATTGCATTGCGTATGCCATCGCCTCGGTTTGCGTGCCCGTGTGCACGCATTTCGAGGCACTTCATTTTCATCTATCGGCCTCTTATGTGAGTGTGGCTGAGGCTCTCTCATGTTAGTATAAGTCCATGTTGCATTCTATATGCCATCCCATGCCATTGCATTGCGTATGCCATCGCCTCGGTTTGCGTGCCCGTGTGCACGCATTTCGAGGCACTTCATTTTCATCCATCGGCCTCTTATGTGAGTGTGGCTGAGGCTCTCTCATGTTAGTGTAAGCCCATATCATATTTCCATGTCATTTGCATTGCGTATGTCATTTTCTCGGTTTGCGTGCCCGTGTGCACGCATTTCGAGACATTTCATTTTCACAGCATAGTGCATACTAGGTTGTATCTTAGTCGCATTTCATGCATGTCATGCATATTGCATCGTGTTCGGGATAGGAGTTAGCCCGGGCACGGGAAACGAGGTATGTTCCGTACTCCGAGTGCGGAACGTATCTCAATTCCCCAGTCACCGACACTCTGGATCATCTATGATGGAGTTAGGTCTTGTTATGTTTTCGTGTGCATTCATCCCATATTAAATTGTGCAATTCAACTCCTCGGCCATTATGCCTCGGTATGCGTGATTGGTGGCACGAGGATCGAGGCATGCATATATTTGTGAAAATACATTGCTATGCCCCTTTCCTGCTCTCTGTTGCAGCAAATGAAGAATCAGCAACTTTTCGGAGCTCGGCACGCTTTCCAAGGTTAACTGCTAAACAGAGGCTAATTGGGGCATCCCAGTGGATTTCCGCGCAAGACAACCCGGACATGCATCATCCATCAGAAGCAAGGCAGTCTCTGGCTTGCATGCCAGTTTTATTTATTTTCTTAGTTAATTTGTTAATTAATTAGAAATTTGTAGATTATTCGGACTGTAATATTTGGACTGTACTATTCTTTTATTTGGGACTGTATTATTTATTCGGACCCTCTGCGCGAGGGCACAACTGTAATAAGTGTGCGTGTGTGTGTTGTATGTTTTCCAACCCCACGTCTTTCTTCCCTTTTATTTATCCGCTTATGATGTTTAGATTAGGGCATATTTCAATTAGCATACAGTATGACAGTATGTTTGCATCATTCATTTGTTTTGCATGCACCGGGCTCGGCGCATCATACTAACTGCATTGTACTTTCAATTCCAAATTGAATACATGTTAGTTGCCGCATTCCATATGCCATGTTTAGAATAGCCGAGCCTGCTATAGTTTGCATTCTTGCATGTGTTGCATTAGACATTTCTGTATACTTAGGATCATGCATGATTTCTAATGTAGTTTCTATTTTTGCTTGGAGTACTCGGTAAGTTTTATGCTTTAGCATCCTTGCATGTGTGTGAGTGACTGCCATGAATAGCATGCTTACCATGAGGCTATATGCTTATGTGATATAACTGCCTGAGTGCCTGCGGGTGAAGGTTGGGTTATCTAGATTGGAACAAATCATCAACTGTTTGTTTTAAGCCCACTAGATAGTGGCAAAACCATCTTTTCTAAGCCCACCCGAGGGTGGCAAAATCTGCATTTTAAGCCTACTTGCGGGTAGCAAACCATCTTTCAAAAAAATAAACATGAAATGTTTTGTTCCAATTTGGGCGACCCAGTCTATACTTGTATGCTGTGCGCATCACATAGTAACCTAGGCTAATAACCGGAATAAGAACACACAATGTTTTCAAAAATAGATATCATGGTTAGTAGAGGCCGGTCTCTGACCGGGCGAGCGGGGGTGCTCACGAAGTGACCTTCCCCAATCGTACCCAAGTTCCCGAGCCGAGGCAACTTTGGTGATGACGGACACGTGGCCTTAGGCAACAAGTCAGGGTTTCCTAAATTTCCCAAAATAAAATATTTAGGTGGCGACTCTGTATCTGGCAAAGCAGTTCATGTTTGGCACTTCTTTCAAAAATCTGTTTTTCTCAAAACGATTTGCCGGATTTGGACTCTTTGGTTCAGACTTAGAACCGTGACAAATTTGAGAGTCCGAGCTGTAGTGACCCCAAAATGAACAGAACGGGAGCTCGTTCCTCCCGGAGCGTTCGGGGACGTCTACAGTGCTAAGATCCGGAAGGCTGCCGATTTCTGATTTGCTGCAAGAGAGAGCAACAAAGGAGCATGGCAAAGTATTTTCACATATATATGCATGACTACTCTTCAGGGAGTGTAGTCCTCGATCCTCGTGCCACCAATCACGCATATCGATGCATGATGGCTGAGGAGTCGAATTGCACGACTCAATATGAAATGAATGCACATATAAACACAACAAGACCTAAACTCCATCATAGATAATCCGGAGTGTCGATGACTAGGAATTGAGACACGTTCCGTCACTCGAAGTACGAAACGTCCCTCGTTTCCTGTGCTCGGGCTAACTCCTATCCCGAGCACAATGCGATATGCATGACATGCATGAATACAATCCTAACATGCGATCTAGCATGCACAATGCTATGAGATGGCATACACAATGCACGATGTAACAAGGCATACACAATGCTCTAACATACAACCCAGCATACGCAATGCTATGAATCGAAATGGCATACACAATGCATAATGGAATTACACCAACATGAGTGGACCTCAGCCACACTCATATCAGTAGCCATTAGATGAAAAATGAGACTCTCGAAATACGTGCACGCATATACGCAAACCGAGGACCGAGCCTAAGGCATTAAATGCCACTCTACCCAAAGCGTGGCAAGGCATGGAACATGATATGCAAACATGCGAATTTCAGCGCTGAAATATGATACAAAACAGCCCCAAAACATGGAAACATGGCACCCGATGCATGGAATGAACCCCGAAATTCGAAACTAGGCACATGGAATGACTTACAGCTATACAAAGCATGCATTATTTGATCATGAAGCATGAAGACAGATGAAAGACAGTCCCAAAACATGTATATTTCCAGTTTATAACAAGTCTAAAAAATGAACACAAATAGGGCTAATCTATCATGCAAAAATGGCCCTAAAAGAGAGATTAAACACGAAGGGACAACAGCTGGCCCCGAATGGAAAATATCCCTTCAACAAAGTTGAATAGGGGCTCAAAAAAAGTCACTTTACAGTTTACATCAAGCCACAAAAATAATCAAAAATAAGGCCAAACTATCATGCAAGAAAAGGCCTAAAAGAGGGGTAAAGAGACAAGTGGTAGCTGCTGTTCTCAAACAGAGGAGAGCCCTTCAACAATGTTGAAGAGGGGCTCAAAAAAAGATATTTCACAGTTTATGGAAAAGTCCAAAACAGCTCACAAATAATTCTAAAATACTATGCAAAAATAGGCCTAAAAGAGAGTTAAAGAGGCAAGTGATAGCTGCTGGCCTCAAACAGAGGAGAGCCCTTCAACAATGTTGAAGAGGGGCTCAAAAAAATTTATTTTACAGTTTATGATCAAGTCCAAAACAACTCAAAAATAAGCCTAAAATACTATGCAAAGATTGGCCTAAAAGAGAGATAAAGAGGCAAGTGGTAGTAGGAGACCTCAAACAGCAGGAGGTCCTTGATCAAACATGAAGAGAAGCTCAAAATATGACTATTTACAGTTTGGGTCGGAGCCCAAAAATGCTTGCAAGTATGACTTGTAAATGAACCAAGAAAAGGCTAGAAAAGGGAGGAAGAAGACTCACCCTTGTAGAGCAGCAACACAGCAGCTTTTGGACCAGGAAATGGTGCTCCTATCCTCTGAAAAACAGCCTCAAGTTGCTGGAATGGAGTGTGGAGGTCTTGTGTTATGTGTTGTAGTGTAAATGGTGCAAGGCTTTTAGGGTTTAGAGGGTTGAAGTAGAGAGAGAGTGAGAGTTGTAGGCAAAGGCTCAAAACCAATTTTGTAACCCTTAAAATGCAGCTGGAAGTGCTGGTTTTATAGGGAAAGGAGTGGAGGAAAAAGGGGGGAAAATCAAACTGAAATTTCCCCCCAAAAGACCCCCCTTCGGATACAGGATCTGGGGGGAAACAGATGGTGCAGCTGTAAGGAACCAGGTGAGAGGGCTACGGCTGGCCAGGTTCAGAAGGTTCAGGGGGCCGGCCGACCAAGGGTCAAAAGGGTCAATGACAATTGCTGGTTGGCCACCTCAAAAAGGTGGCCTCCCATGTGTGCACAACACAACTATGTAGTCAAAACCCAGAAAAAGTGAACCAGGAGAGAGAAAAGACCATTTTTTAGAGGGGTTCAAAAGGGTCAGGCACAATTACTGGTTGGCCACCAAATATTGGTGGCCTCCCAGGTGTGTACAACACAAATATGGGGTTTAGGGTTCAAGAAAGTGGCCCCGGGGTGGTCAACATTGGCTTTTTAGTGAGGAAAACGAGCGTCGGAGAGCGATGAAGAAATAAAACTGGCTTTTCAAAACAATTGCTGGCCTCCTACCCTCCTACAAGCTTCCTAACTATGAAAATAAGGTCTCCACCAAAAATGAACCAAAACGGATGCAAAACGGAGGTTTGGGGACCGAAACGCGCGGCCCGGGGCCCCGAAAATGGGCTGTTAAGCACCAGAGGTGGCATTTGACCACGAAGTTCGTCTCTCGGGCCACAGTGTTCCTCAAAAGGGAGGAAATAAGGTGTATACCAAAAACCGGAGCAAACGGAGGTGGTTAGGTGGTCCCGAACCGAGGCACACGGCCGTCGGCTCCGAAAAATAAAAAACCGGGCTCCAAACGGGAAAAATGGCCTACGACCACGAAATGTAGCCTACGGCCACTGAGAGATGATCTACGAGACCTCTCCCTCCCTTTGGGAAGAGAAAACAGAGCCTGGTTCGCAAACCGAGGCAAGGCACGAAAGAGTCCAGAAGTCTAGAGGCAAGGCTTACAGTCGGGACTCTGAAACTTCTTAACGAGCACAATATGCAATATCACCGAACGCTCAACTGGTGGCGTCTGAGTCTTAAGGTCGGTCAAAAATAGGGTGTCTACACATAGATTTATAAATATCGTGAAAACAATTATAAAATTTCTATATTAATAGAAATATTAAGGTATAATATCATTTAATTTTCTTAAAAAAACTATTTCACATTTCCTACGTAAATGAAAATATACTAATGATGGTTAGGCTCATAGAATGAATGAGGCTCCCAGCAGAGAGATTGTGAAGTTTCTGAGGGTGGTTGCCCCTCTTTGCAACAAAAAGATGATCTCTTTCTGTCTCTCTCACAGATCAAAGATCATCAGAGCCAATGATTTCACCTTCAAAATCAACAGCTCTCCTCCTCTCTCACACTCTCTCTCCTCAATGCGTGTGTGTGTTTGCGAGTTGAAGGTTGGATTCATCTCCACATTTTTTATAACCAAAAGCAAAAAAAGAAAAGAAAATATACTAATGATTAATGTTATATTTTTCATCAAGTAAGATATTCGTGGCATAGAAAACGAAACTCAATAATTCTTGATGTATAAAAATATATTACATATTGATATTAATGCATTCTCACACCAATAGTATACAAATAATATACAATAGTGTGTTCAATAAATTTGTATTATGAGACGAACTATTAAACAAAATTGTATAATTCTACAATTAATTTCATACTTTCAATTATATTACAGGTGTGGATTATGAAAAATTAAAGTGGAAAGTTGATAGAAAAATATTTGTATAATAATATATATTTAAAAGACCTACTTATTGTTTATTGTTTAAGATAAGATCGTGATATCAACAATCTATTATGTGGGTGTTTGGGAAGTTGATATTTTAGTAGGCAATTTTAGTTTTTGGCTATTTTAGTAGGCTAAAATTTTTGTGTTTGGGAAGATAGTTGGATTTTCTTATAGTTGGAAGTGATATTTGTGAGAGAAAAAGTAAAATAATTATGGATTTGATGTGATATTTTGTCTTATTAACTATTTTAGTCTATTTTGTGAATTTTAGCTCAAAAAACCAAAAAAAAACCCTTGCCAAACACCACCTATAAATTAATGTTTATGTTTACAAAATTTCTCATTTATCATTTAAATTCTTTAGCCGAGTATGTATTCATTTATTGCTTAGTTGTATTTTCGATACAAATCGATTTATCCATACAAATCTCCATACTTTGTATACATATCACATACCAATTTAAAAGATATGCATAATTACAATATTAACAGTTGATGAAAAATCTCGTACCACGTGCAACGCACGTACCCAACCACTAGTACACATAAATGATTGAAATCTTTACAGTTAGAAATTACATATACGTCTAGAACTCACTAACGGATTTTTGTACTATTTTTAGAAAGTTTAAAGAATCTCACATTTCGAGCCATTTCAAATAAAAAAGTTTCTCATATCAGAATTCACCCCAAATTTAAATACCCACACCACACCCCAAAAAAGATTTCCATATCAGAAGATTTTTATGCTCAATGGAAATTAACGTGGACATACACAATGTTACATTAATTAATTTATTATACTTTCAACCCAGTCCGACCTGCTATTAAATTAATTTATTATATTATATGAAAAATATATGTTTTTTGCTGGGATCTATATTTTATCTTTGTTAATTTTATTAAAACTCACATTTGTAGTGATATTTAATTGAATTTATTTAAAAAATCTGTCAATTTATACATGAAATCCTTCAATTTATAATGATGTCAGTATATTTATTTAAAAAATATAATGTCATTGAATTTCATTATGGAATGCTTTAATTTTTTTTTAACATATAGGCCAATTGGTGGATTTGAGATTCATAATTATTTTGTGGGTTGGACTTGGTCAGATATAGAGACTCGATGTTAAGACTGGGCCGGATTTAGGCAGACACAAAATCCCTTCTCATATAGTGTTAGCTCAATTCGAACCCAGGCCGGCCCCGATTTATGGTCTTTTTGTAGGTTATTTTTATTGACTTTTCCTACATTTTTTCATCCCATCTCAGCTCATTAATCCAAACCCAATCTAAATTTTACCCTTAAATACCTAAAAATATGCACTGTTGGGGTGTTCTTCGAATTCCTGTTGTTAAACATATTGAATGCAACACTATTGGGGTGTATTGGGCCTTGTTTGAACCTTCGGCACACACACTGCTCATTCTGGCCCAAAAGTTTATGCTATCATATGAAAATCAGGTTGAAATTTGTCAGACACAAAATAATAATAATAATAATAATAATAATAATAATAATAATAATAAATAAATAAACAAATAAAAAAAGAAATAAAGAATGAGAAACATATGAATTTTTATACAAAAATAGATATATATATATATATATACAAATTCATGTGTCAATGACATATTTACTATTATAAACTACAATAATGAGCATTTTTAATTTTCAATAAACGCATGTCAATATACCACTTTATTTTGTATAATATTTATGTATTTTATAAATTCACAAACCAACCATATAGTAGTTTGGTTGTATGGAGCTTTTTTTTTTTGAGTCATTTTTTTACTGACATTTAATTCTTAGTTCTTTTAGTGTTTTGTTGTCAAGTGTCACTACAAGAATTTATACATTTTGCGACCACTTTTGTCGACCAAAAAAATTTTGATCGCAAAAAAATGACATTTGGCGACCAAATATTAATTAGTCGCGAATGATCATTATTTTTAGCGACCAAATATTATTGGTCGCAGAAGGTTATATTTTGGCGACCAAAAAATATGTTGATCGCAGAAAGTGGTATACTTTTGCCGACCAACTAAAAATTTGATCGTGGAAGGTCACATATTTTTTGGCGACCAAAAATTTGGTCGCGAAAAATTTATTTTCAGCAATCAAAAAAATTTAGTCGCCAAATTAGTACTTTTAGCGACTAATATTTTAGTCGCCGTTGATTGAGATTTGGCGACTAAAAAAATTTGTCGGCGAAGGTACCTTTTCTGCGACTAATGTGGTCTTTTGGTCGCCAAAAGTTTGGGAGGAAAATTTGAAACTTAGTGGGGCGGGAATTGAATTTTTTTGGCGACAAAAAAATTTGGTCGCCATTTACAAAACGACGTCGTTTTGTACCATGAAAGCAGAAAAAAGAAAAAAAAAGAGCCCTAATATCCATTGTCGACTATCTCGCTCTGTGCCTCGGTCCACCCTCTCCCTCTCTGTGTTCTTTCTCTCAATCGGTGCCCTCAATCGGTCCCCACTCTCTCTAGCTCACCGAAGTCCCTCACCACCGTTGCTCACATCCGTCGCACATCGTCACCGCCGCAAATCGCCATCGCCCTCTGTCTTTCTCTCACACAGATGGAGCGATTGCTGGGTATTCGCTGCTGTGGTTGTTGCTGGGTATTCGCCAAAAGCATACGTATGCATACGGTACCGTGATTTTTGCACTCTCTATCGTCGGTTGAAGACATTGTTTACTGGGCAAGGCTGGTTTCTCCCTTCTACCTGGTCCTCTGTCGAACGGGTATCCAGAAAGATTTTTGGGAATGTCTCTCCTGATGTTGTTGCAGAGAGAAGTGCCCTAATTCAAGAGTGTTTACGATCCATTCTGCACTCCAGGTTTTCATCTAGCCTGGTCCTCTGTCTAGTTAGCCATAATTTGATTTATTATTTATTTATGAATTATTTATTTATTCATTGACGATTCCAGGGTAATTTACTAATTGGTTTTAAATCCTGATATGTGCTTCAATTATATTCTTTTTGACATATCTTTTGAGCCACAACATCAGCAAAAAGATACGGCAATCCCTGATTCTTCTTTGTGAAGCTCATTTTGCAATATTGTACATTATTCAGATTGATCTTGTCTCCAATTATTTGGAGCAAACAGGGACGTTGAGCCTGGAAATTATATCTCAGTTAGGTATGCTTGTATGTTACTGCTTTTAAGAGGACATGATTATGCTTTTAATAATTGTTCCTCAAGGGAAAGTTAAATTTTGTACAATTGTATACATTTCACTTTCTTTCTGTTTTTATGTTTTTTTTTTTTTTTTTTTTTTCATGTGGTACTTAATCAACAAAACTTCTATTTGAAATGATGTAGGACTCCTTGAAAGTGACAGTTCTTGGGATTTCTTGGAAATAGCTTTGCTTGTATGCTTATGTGCAGTTCATAACCATGGTTTTGAAATGTTATTTTCATTCTCGGCAATAGTGCAGCATGCCCCTTGCCTTCCATTTGGATTTAGCATCTTTAAAGCTGGTTTGAATAAATCAGTTCTATTGTCAGTTTATGCCTCATCAACCATCAGAGATAGTCATACCGATGGTTCTTATGGTATGACTTTATTCGAAGTTTCACGGACTATTTTGGAATGACTTTTTATCTTTATCTTTGTCTTTGACTTCAGTCGGCAATTTTATTTAAAGATTTGGTATCATTTTCACCACAAAATGTTTGTTCCAATGAAGTTGAAATATTACTTGGTATATCAAAAACTGAAAAGGGTGGTTGTTAGACTTGACGTTGAAATATTACTTGGTATATCTATCTATACATAATGCTATGATGAGTTACTGAGCACTTACACTAGCCAAGAGGCATGTCAATGATTGCATTTGGTTTCTTTCCACTGAGTCCCCAACAAAGGCCAAAGTCTTACCTCTAACAAGCTCCAAGAACTGAACTGCGTTGAAGAGAGGTAACTCACATTCATCTGTTTTTTTAAAGGTTACGACATGACTTTTCATGTTAATATAATCATGATTTGTCCAATGAAGCTATAGCATGCCAAATTGGCATCAATTTAACACTATGGTTACCATTTGAATATGAAGCGTCTACACCTAGCATTGGGTAGATCGCATACAATAACTGTCTAAAGTCCATCCTATTTTTTGTTTATTTTTTCTAGAATAATCACATACACTTTTTTCATTGTAGATCTACTACTAGAAATTCAATATGTATTCTAGGTGTTTCAGATGCCTGTTATATCTATTTTATGTCTCAAATTGGATGTCCAAACATATTTGCTCAATGCTCTGCACCGATAGCCAGTGAAATTGGTAGCCTATTCAATTTTTTACTTATATTTAACTGCTTTACAATATAATAAAAGTCCATGAATTACATTGAACTACTCTGAAATACAACAAAAGTAAAGTTTCCTTATGGCATTTTCATGTTTTGGCTTAGATACCTATGTTCAATGAATGTTCTGCAGGTGTTGGCAACTACTGATGCAAGCTATGAGTTTGTGGTAACTACTACTCAACATTCTATTAGAGATGCTAATAACCCTGCTAGGTAACCCTCTAACATCAATGCCATTCCCTCCCTCCTCCCCACTATATGTAGTATTGTAATATTGACACTATTTTTTATCTAAATTTTATGCTTTTGCATACTCTTCTCAATTGCAGAGGAGACCTTGACAGAGTTCCTTTCAAAGGCTACAGGAACTACTGTCGATTGGGTCCAGATGCCTGGGATGAAGGTTTTGAATTTGTCTTGTACCAATTATTAATATTTGGAAAATTTTCATTGATTCATTTTTGGTCTGTAACAAATGTGGAATTTATGTATCAAACTAAACTTTAGAAATTAATAATGATTTATTTTCCACAGTTTTCTCGACAAACAAACAGATGGTAATTGCAATTTTCATATAGAATAGAAATAAGAAGAAAAAGATAATAGAAAAGAAAAGAAATGAACCTGAAACAGTCAGAGAGCACAGGAATTCCGCTGGTAGGCGATTTGGGTTGAAGAGAAGCAGAAAGAGGGAGACCGAAATCGATGTTTGAAGAAGAAGAAGAAGAAAAAGAAGAAGAAGAAGAATTTGATTTTTTATCAGAAAGAGGGGCAACGGAGTGTAGACACCCCATTTTTGACCGTCCTCAAGACTTGGACGTCACCGTTTGAACACACGGTGATCTTCCACGTTTGTGTTCGTTTGGAGTTCCCGGAGGTCTCGGCTCGCGCGCCTTGCCTCAGGATCCCCGAACTCGACCGTTTAGTGTCTGGTTTTGCACCAAACACTTGCATCTTGCCCTTGAGAGGCAGGGTGGGGCTTGTAGACCATCTCCACCCACCACCAGCAGTGGCTAGAGGCCACCGGCTGGTGTTTTGCTGCCACCGGCAATTTTTATTGCCGACCGGCACTTTTTGTTGCCGGTCAGCACTATTTTGTGCCGGTCGGCACTCTTTTTGGCCAAGATGGCATTTTTGGCCGGCCGATTGCTGTTCATCTGCTTTTGCAGATATTTTTAGACAGTTGTCTTGCTTTTGCATCCCTCCATACACGTGTATGGAGGGATCTCCCTCTTGTAAAGCTTGTCTTGTAAGCTTTACAAGACATATAGAGAGAGGCTTGTCTCTTGGCTGGAGAGGTTGGGGAGTTGAGATATTTTGAGAGCAAAAACAGCCATTGTTGAGCTCTGGTTTTAGGGTTAGGATTAGATACACATCCTATCTCTCTCTTTTTTCCCTCTTGTGTGTGTAAAATAGTGTTTAGTTCATACTATTGCACACAAACACCTAGTGTTTCACCTTCCTTTGGCTCTTGAGGTTCTAAGGGATTGGTTTTGAAGTTTTGGGGTTGGATTCAAGCTAAGGAAGGCCATTGGAGCACCATTTGTGAAGGGATCATCAAGGGTAAGAAACTTACACCTTTATTCCCCATTTTTGCATTGATTTGCTACCTATCTTAGAGCTGTTTTTGTGCTTTTTGTATAACATAAAAAAGTTCTTTTTTTAGATCCTCTTGGTTGTTTGTTAAGAGTGTTTTGTGGTTTGGGTAAGTTTGAACACCCTTAGGCCTCGAAAGGCCTCATTTTGAGCCATTTTGTGCTAGCTTCGGGATTTTGGTGTTGGGGTGAGGGATTTCAGTGGTGAAGGTGATGCCTTGAAGTCCCAAGAAGGAGAGGGCCACCCCCTCTCCTTGTTGTCCTTGAAAAGGGCATGTTTTGGCCTCTTGAGAGAGCCTATGCTTGAGTGTGTGTTGAGCATGTTTGGGCTGTTTTTCATGCTTATATATCCATAATATAACATGACTTGAAGTTGGTTTTGGTACTCCATGCATGCTTAGCATAGTTGCCTTGTAATGCCTTGTTATGCCTTAACATGTCTTAGGTTGTTAGCCTTTGTTGGAGCATGTTTTAGGCTTGGTCTTGTGAAGATTTTGTGCATGTTTTGCCATGTTCTAGGTCTGTCCTAGGTTGCTTGGGTCGAATTTGGCATGCATCATATAGCTCCTTTGTATTTAGGCTTGTTGGCCTTGAGTATATGAATGTATAGCATGGCATCTTTGCATTGTTTTGGTGACTTGGGGCCACCCCATAAGCTATTTCAGTCCCATTTTCATGCTTGCTTGATTGCCTTGCATGCCCCTTTGATGCTTTGGAAGCATGTGTAGCAATGCTCCATGTTTTGACCATTTGTGCATGCCTTTGTTTTTGAGCCATTTAGATGCCATCTAAGTGGTCTTTTGGGCCTTATGTTATGTGCTAAAACTCTGTTTTTAGTCATTTAGTCCATGCCATGTTTGGTCTTACTAAGTATAGTTCAATGCCCCATTGGTTTGCTTTGAACATTTGGACCATTTTGCATGTGAATGTTAGCTTATTTTGTTGCTTGGTTTGGCACCATCCTAACATGCATTTTTAGAGCTTATGTTGCATGCTCTTTAGTCCATGATTCCCCCTTTCAAGTGTGCTTGAGAGTTGTTCAATTCATGCCTAAGTGTTGGCCTTCCAACATGTGTATGTGTGCATGTGTATTTGGTCCCTCATTATAGCATTATGGCTACTGTTTTGGGCCTTATTAGAGCTGCCTAATTCATGTATAAGACCACCTTAGCATTAGTTTACATTGCCATATGTATGCTTGTATGCTTGCATAAGCTTGTCACCATGCCATGTTGCATCCTTAGCTTGTATGCTTAGGTTGCCTCGCATCTTGCATGCATGCCTTGTTCCTTGACTTGATGATAGGAATTGGGCCTTGTTTGGTTTGATTTGGTTTGCATGCATTTGAAATCAAAGTTGCATACTTGGTTCTTTGGGCCATCATGCATGGAAATGCATGATTGGTGGTCCGAGAATCGAGGCACATGCCCCTTTGAGTCATTATCATGATAAGGGACATGGTTGGTGCATATATGCCTTGAATTGTGCTGCCATGCTTTGTCTTGCCCTCTGTTGCTGTGAGTTGCAGGTTCTGTAGGCTTTCTTTGCCGACCGGCAGTGTAAGGTGCCGGCCGGCAATCTTTCCTCTGCCGACAACTCCATTTTGTGCCGATGGCCACACACCAGTGTCGGTGGTAATTCCACTCAGCCGGTGGCACTCCCCAGTGTCCAGGGATGCAGTCCTGAGGTTTTGACAGCCTCCAGAGGAGCAGAGGAAAGAAAACAGAGGCAGCTTGCGCATGGCGGCGCGTTTCCTGAGGCGATTTATCTACTTTTCTTAGTTTATTTAATTCGTTAATGAAATTAATTTGTAATATTAATTAGCTTGCGTAGTTAATTAATCTGTAATATTTATTCGATCCCTCCGAGTGAGGGTAAAGATGTAATAAGTGTGCGTGAGTGTGTGTATGTCTTCCAACCTCACGTCTTTCTTCCCTTTTATTTACCTGCTTATGATGGTAGATTAGGGCACGTTTAAATTAGCATACCTTATGCTATGCATGCGTGCATTCATGCATTTATGCTACATGTATTAGGCTCGTTACATCACGCTAACTGCATTTGTACTTCAAATTCTAAACTGAATATGTGATAGTTGTGCATTTCTCACATGCCATGTTTAGGATAGCCGAGCCTATTCTAGCAACACTTTGTATGCGATGCATTAGGCACTTAACATGGACTTGGATCATGCATGTTTGCTAACGAGTTCTTTGTTTTGGCACGGAGTACGATGTAAGTATTTCCGCTTTAGTATATCGCATGAGTGTGAATGTTGCCATGTCAGCATGCTTAACATGTGGCTAGATGCTTATGTGTTATAAACTGCTTGGATGCCTGTGGGTGAAGGTTGGATTGTTTGAGTTGGAAGAACTCATTGAAATTCGTGTTTTAGCCTACTTGTGAGTAGCAAATTCAAAACATTTTCCAAAACAAACGAATATGCAATGTTTATTTCCAAATTAGGCAATCTAGTCTATACTTGTTTGCTGCGCGCATAACATAGTAATTCTAGGCTAATAAATGGAATAAGAACACATAACGTTTTCAAAATCGGATATCATGGTTAGTAGAGGCCGGTCTTCGGACCGGGCGAAAGGGGGTGCTCATAGCTGACCTTCCCCGATCGTACCCAAGCTCCCGAGCTGAGACAACTCCGGTGATGACGGACATGTGGCCTTCGGCACCGAGTCAGGGTTTCCTAAATTTCCCCATTAAAAAATATTTAGGTGGCGACTCTGTATCTGGCAAAGCAGTCCATGTTTGGCACTACTTTTTCAAAATCTGTTTCTCAAAACGATTTGCCAGATTTGGACTCTTTGGTTCAGATTAAGAACCGCGACACAAATCGAGTCCGAACTGTAGCGAGGCCCCCTCCGTGGGCGCGTCTACACGGAGGAGGGAGGTCTCTGCACACCACAAGGAGTTTAAGTGAAATTTTCCCTATCTTCTATTTCAATAATTAAGCAAAGCATTAGTATAGTCTGTATGATATTGTTGTGTCCAAAATGAGAGTAATGCTAATATCACTCTTATTTTGTTAGATTGAGGTAGTTTAATTTAACTCAATGAGTTGCTGGACAAGTGTGCATGAATTACATAAGAAATATGTTCTTTTTCTCAGTGCAAAAGCATCAGTGAAGTTGGTCTTATTGGATGGAGCTGATGCCATGACAAAGGATGCACAATTTGCCCTTCGTCGAGGTAAAAGCATATTTTATGTTTGTTTATTTTTCTGCTCCAAAATATGGTCATATTTATTTTATGTTTGTTTATTTTTTCATACACCTAGTTTTCCATGTTCATGTTGCAGTGATTGAGAAGTACACAAAAAGCACTAGGTTTGCACTTATCTGTAATCATGTCAACAAGATTATTCCAGCTCTGCAATCAAGATGTACTCGATTTCAGTTTGCTCCTCTTGATGCCATTAATGTCAGTGAGCGACTTAAACATGTTATTCAGGCTGAAAGGTGAGTTCCATACAGCTTTTTTGGGGGCAAGCTTATTACGAAACAGTTAAACTGGCCCGTATATTGTAATGGAATCATTCTTAAGCAACATTGCTTTTTATTATTATTATTTTTTCTTTTATGCCAAATAAGTTATTCCTTTTTTCTTTTCTTTTTTTATGACGGAAAATACATATCATGATCTGCCTTTTGTTGTTGATCAAAAAAAAATCTGTCTTTTGTTGTTTATAATTTGTTATAATGACTTGCAGCTGGTGTGGCATATGGCATTTGATGAGTGTTATTTATTGCAACATGAAAAGCTTTAATGCCACTTCTTGGATTATTCATGAATCCATTTTGCACTGACCAATTGTGTTAAGCTTGGGTTTCGACTTTTGTGTCTTGGGGGAATGGTCTCCCCTGTTTGGACTCTCATTTTGGTGATCAATCCAAAATTATCAAGAATACTCACTTTAACAATGTCATGGCCATCAATTTTCAGTGTTTCCTTGTCGCACTTTGTTATATTTAGGTTCTTCAAGGGGTTATTTGATAGCCCAACTTAACAGAGTCTACTTGTCTTAAAAGAGGCCTACATGGGGTTTTTATTGCTTCTTTATGTGTGACAATTGCAATAATTTGAGCACATCAACATGAGGAATAGCAGGTTACTTGGAAGGCTGCTATGTTATATTTTGCCTTGCTACCCTGAAAAATCAATAAGATGTGAAGCTATAGTGTAGACGTCCCCGAACGCCCCGGGAGGAACGAGCTCCCGTTCTGTTCATTTGGGGTCACTACAGCTCAGGACTCTTAAATTTGTCACGGTTCTAAGTCTGAACCAAAGAGTCCAAATCCGGCAAATCGTTTTGAGAAAAACAAATTTTGAAAAGAAGTGCCAAACATGGACTGCTTTGCCAGATACAGAGTCGCCACCTAAATATTTTATTTTGGGAAATTTAGGAAACCCTGACTCGGTGCCAAAGGCCACGTGTCCGTCATCACCAAAGTTGCCTCGGCTCGGGAACTTGGGTACGATTGGGGAAGGTCACTTCGTGAGCACCCCCGCTCGCCCGATCAAAGATCGGCCTCTACTAACCATGATATCTATTTTTGAAAACTTTGTGTGTTCTTATTCCGGTTATTAGCCTAGGTTACTATGTGATGCGCACAGCATATAAGTATAGATTGAGTTGCCTGAATTGGAACAAAACATTTCATGTTTGTTTATTTGAAAGATGGTTTGCTACTCGCAAGTAGGCTTAAAATGCAGATTTTGCCACCCGCAGGTGGGCTTAGAAGATATGGTTTTGCCACTATCTAGTGGGCTTAAAACAAACAGTTGATGATTTATTCCAATCTGAGTAACCCAACCTTCACCCACAGGCATTTAGGCAGTTATATCACATAAGCATATAGCCTCATGGTAAGCATGCTATTCATGGCAGCACTCACACGCATGCAAGGATGCTAAAGCATAAAGCTTACCGAGTACTCCAAGCCAAAACAGAAACTTATTAGAAATCATGCATGAATCCTAAGTATACAGAAATGCCTAATGCAACACATACAAAATGCAATTATAGCAGGCTCGGCTATTCTAAACATGGCATATGAGATGCAACAGCTAACATGTATTCAACTTGGAATTGAAAATACAATGCAGTTAGTATGATGCGCCGAGCCCGGTGCATGCAATACAAATGAATGATGCAAACATGCTGTCATACTGTATGCTAATTGAAATATGCCCTAATCTAACCATCATAAGCGGATAAATAAAAGGGAGAAAGACGTGGGGTTGGAAGACATACAACACACACACGCACACTTATTACAGTTGTGCCCTCGCGTAGAGGGTCCGAATAAATATACAGTCCCGAATAAAAGAATAGTACAGTCCAAATATTACAGTCTGAATAATATAAAAATTCCTAATTAATTAATAAATTAACTAAGAAAACTGTAAAACTGGCGTGCAAGCCAGGGACTGCCTTGCTTCTGATGAATGATGCATGTCTGGGCTGCCTTGCGCGGAAATCCACTGGGATGCCCCAATTAGCCTCTGTTTAGCAGTTATTTTTGAAAAGCGTGCCAATTCCCGAAAAGTTGCTGATTCTTCATTTTGCTGCAACAGAGAGCAGGAAAGGGGCATAGCAATGTATTTTCACAAATATATGCATGCCTCGATCCTCGTGCCACCAATCACGCATATCGAGGCATGATGGCCGAGGAGTCGAATTGCACAACTCAATATAGGATGAATGTACATGAAAACATAGCTAAAACCTAACTCCATCATGGATGATCCGGAGTGTCGGTGACTGGGGAATTGAGACACATTCCGTCACTCGGAGTACGAAATGCACCTCGTTTCCCGTGTCCGGGCTAACTCCTATCCCGAACACGATGCAATATGCATGACATGCATGAATGCACCTAAGATACAATCCAGCATGCATAATGTTATGAAAATGAGATGCCTCGAAATGCGTGCACGCGGGCATGCAAACCGAGGCGATGGCATACGCAATGCAAATGACATGGATATGTGATATGAAATGCACCATGGACTTATACTAACATGAGGGAGCCTCAGCCACACTCACATAAGAGGCCGATGGATGAAAATGAAGTGCCTCGAAATGCGTGCGCACGGGCACGCAAACCGAGGCAATGGCATATGCAATGCAAATGCATGGAAATGGCATACAAAATGCGACATGGACTTATACTAACATGAGAGGGCCTCAGCCACACTCACATAAGAGGCCGATGGATGAAAATGAAGTGCCTCGAAATGCGTGCGCACGGGCACGCAAACCGAGGCAATGGCATATGCAATGCAAATGCATGAAAATTGATATGCAAACGTGCTAATGGATTTTCAGCAATGAAAAGTGGGGGAAAACAGCCCCGAAATGAGGCGAAAACACACCCGATGCACGGAATGGTCCCGAAACATGAATTTTGGCACCCGAAATGGCCTATAGCTATACCAGACACGCACAATTGGCACATGCGATGAATAGACAGAAGCAAGGCAGCCCCTAAATATGCACTTTTCCAGTTCAAAACATGGCCAAACAGCAAACCAAGACAGGACAAAACTAGCATGCAAGAAATGGCCCTAAACATGAGATTAAGAAGCAACTTACATCTGCTGTCCTCAAACAGGTTAGGGCCCTTCAAAAAAGTTGAAGAAGGGCCCAAAATATGATGTTTTCCAGAACTGTAAAAACCCCAAAAACAAACACAAGTATGGCTGCACTCCCATGCAAGAAAAAGGGCCAAAAGGTGGCCAAAGAGGCAAGTGGTATATGCAAAGCCCAAACTGAAAAATTCCCTTCTACAACATTGAAGAGGGACCAAAAATAAGCATATTTACAGAACTGTAAAAACTCCAAAACAGTATACAAACATGCTAAAAATGCAATGCAAAATGAGGCTCAAAAGGTGGCTATAACACAAAGTATGCAAAGAATTCACCAAACAGCCAAAGACCCTTAATGAAACATGTTAAGAAGGTCAAAATAAGACTATTTCTAGGCCTGTAAAAAGACCAAAAACAGAAGCATGATAGGCTACCAAAGCATGCAAGAAAATGGCATTCAAGGAGGATATTGAAGCAAGTGCAATATGGAGGGCTCAAACCGGGTTGAGCCCTTAATGAAACAAGAAAATGAGCTCAAAAAAATGACCTTTTCAGTTTTGGTCGGAGCTCAAATCAATAAGCACGTATGGCTAAGGAAAGATACCAAAATGAGTTCAAAAAAGGAAGAACACTACTTACCCTTGAAGGTTTGACTTTGGTTGCCTCTTGGCTTGAGTTTGTGGTTCCCTTAGGCCTTGGAGAACACCTCCTTGCTGCTGGAAATGGAGTGGTGGTGGTGGAGCTTGGTGTTGTAGAAGAAATGGTGGTGTAGGGCTTGGAGTTTCTTGCTTGAAAGAGAGGGATAGAGAGAGATTTTTGTATGCAAGTTTGAAGATGAATTTTTCCAACCCCTCTCACCAATGCCACCTGCTGGTTATATGGACCAAAAGGAGGGGGAGCATGGAAGGAAAGGGTGGGGGAAAAGGACCAAGCCTTTCCCCCACCAAAATATCCCCCGGATACAGATCTTTTCTGGGAGAAAAGGCTACACAGCTGTAAAGTGTATCACACAAGGAACATGGCCGGCCCATTATTGGACTTGGAAGTGGCCGGCCGGCCACCCCCCCTAGCCGGCCGGCTAGGGGTCAAAAAGGCCAAGTAGAAATAGTGGCCGGCCACCACATATTGGTGGCCTCCCGGGTCTCCTCTTCACAACCCTGTGGTTCGAATTTGGAAACTCTAAAACAGGAGAGAGAACAAGCCATTTTGAGGAGGGGTTCAAAAGGTTCAAATGGAATTAATGGCCGGCCATAAACTTTTAGGGTCCTCCCATGTGTGTACATCACAAATATGTGGTTCAAAGTTCAAGAAAGTGGCCCAAGGGTGTTCAACATTAGCCCGGAAGGAGGGGTTCAAAAGGGTCAAGCAACATTAGTGGCCGGCCACCAACTTTTAGGGTCCTCCCATGTGTGTACATCACAAATATATGGTTTGGGTTTGAAGAAAATGGCTCCAAGGTGTTCAACATTGGCTCGGAAGCGCGAAAAACGAGCGTCGGAGGGCGAAAATGGAATATAACTGGTTGCCAAGATAATTGCTGGCCTCCCACCCTCCGGTGACCTTCCTGGTGATGAAACAGAGGCACCTGCCAAAAATGAACAAAAACCGTTGCAAAACGAATGTTCGGGGGCCAAAACGCGCAGTTCGGGGTCCCGAAAATGGGCTGCCAAGCACCGAAAGTGGCGTTCGGCCACGAAGTGGGTTTCTCAGGCCCCAGTGTCCCTTGAAAGGGAGAAAATAAGATGTATGCCAAAATTTAGAGCAAACGGAGATGGTTAAGCGGTCCCGAACCGAGGCACACGGCCAACGGTCCCGAAAAACCGGAAACCGGGCTCCGAAATGGGAAAAATGGCCTACGGCCACAAAATGTAGCCCACGGCCACTGAGAGATGGTCTACAGGACCTCTCCCTCCCCTCAGGAAAAGAAACCGAGAAAACCGAGTCTGGTTCGCAAACCGAGGCAAGGCACAGAAGAGGGTTCGGAAGTCCGGAGGCAGGGCTCGCGGTCGCGACTCTGAGACTTCTGAACAAGCACAACATGCAATATCACCAAGTGCTCAACTGGTGACGTCTGAGTCTCAAGGTCGGTCAAAAATGGGGTGTCTACATATAGTTATCTTGATTTGGTTGTACTTCTATAACTGGTGTTATTGATTAATACTATATGATTTTGCTAAACTAGGCTTGATGTACCTGAGTGTGGCTTAAATGCACTTGTACGACTTAGCAATGGTGACATGAGAAAGGCTTTGAACATTTTACAGGTTTTAAAATCTTTTACTCCTTGCTTTTGTGTCTGTGTGAGTGCTTGTGTGTATGATTACTTCCAGTTTCACAAAAATGCAGATTGGAGAAATTATAAGTGGGTATGATTCTATAATTTCTCTATATTACTAAATTAACACCAGAACCAGATCAATAACTGCCTTGTATAAAATTTGAATAACTAAGATTCCCTTTCTTCCTTTTACCTCTTGACACCATGATTGTACTTCTCATATTCGTGGTATGATCGACTTATACCTCTATTCTTACACCCCTCCAGAATTTTTTTGTGTGATACACATTGCACAAAACACACCAATGGATTTCATTTTATCCATTGCACAAAACACATTGCACACATTTTTCACTGCTTTTCTATTGGAGCCATGTAGTTATGGTTGAATAGAATACCACCTTTTATTGTTGCTTTAGTCTCCACACCAAAAGCTAATTTAACCTACACACCAACAAATGTGGAGCATATTACAAATTTTCATAAATCCCAATTCATTGATTTTGGTTAATTTATTGATTTTGGTTAATTTACTAATATTTAAGGATGATGTAGTTATCCAATTCATAAATCCCAAAGGTAACACCAACCATGGTTGTAAACTTTTATTTTGTCTATTCATTTCTTATTTTTCTAGGTAACTAATAGGTTTTGTTTTTCTTTGTTGTTTGTTTCAGTTCAAGCTTCTATTGCAGCCAACACTTGGGTTGTTAGTGGTTCTCCTCAAACAAAGAGTATATTTTCCTCCCTTTCTAGTCGTTAATATGAAATACTATTCTCTACATAAATATAATTATGATAGCTCTCCCTTCTCCAATAATTAGAATTTGGCAAAGTTGGTGCACTAATGTTAGTTTTTCTCTCTTTTTATCTCTCTTCTCTTTCCCTTTGGTTTGTTTGTTTGTTTGTGGATAAAAGCTTTGATTTCCAACCAAGGAAGTACTGTCACGACCCAAACCCGGCCCTATGGGTTTAGCACCGTAACCGGCCAGTAATCCGAGATTACCGAAGGCCTGCTTAACAGTAATACAGTAAAACAGAGTACAGGGCCTGGCGGAAGCCAATACAGTAAGTAAATAGTGTCCATTGAGCTGTGACAGTCTGTATGCCAAAAAGATTTTTCATGCATTCATACATACACAAACAGTACAGTCTATACAAAATTTACAGTCACACAGTACAGGGACCTAATCCCTTGATAACAGTACAGTTAGCAACAGACAGTCTATACAGTAATCCAAACAGTATGGAGACAGACGGGGGAAACAAACAAAACACCCCAAAGCCATAGCATGGCAACTCGGAACCTCGCAGTGAGGCACAAAGGCTGGCTTGACAAAACTGGAGTTACCCTGACGCTCCTAGCTCCGATCTGGTGCCTGTACACCTACATATATATATGAGCAGTGAGCTAAAGCCCAGTGAATAACATAAAGCGTAAAGGGGTTTAGAATGAATGTCCTTACAGTAATGAAAACAGTTCAATTCAATCAGTATTTCAGTTGTTCAGTACAGTAAACAGTCATATGTGGTACATCCATTAGCATAACAGTGACAGTAGGTCTTAAAAGACCGAACAGTAATGATGGCCATCAGTCAGTAAACAGTAGTGGTTCCACGAGGGAACCGACAGAGATCTCTGTAACAGTAACAGTAACAGTAAACAGTAGGTACTAAGGATGCCACAGTACAGTTCAGAAATAAAGGACATACATTCATTCAGTAATACCAGTTCAGTAAACAGTTCAGTTCAATATTCAAAAGATATCAGTTGAACATATCTTTACACAATTGTTACTCACAGAGTTTTGGGCTACAGTATGCTAGAGCGTGTCTCGCCAGTTGCCAACCCTACACAGTTCACAGGTTGAACACACACTAAGCTACACAGTTGGGAAATATCATAACTTAATCCCTAATTTGCCTTGGTGTGTTCTACATCTATATCCTCATTAAGATGCCTTAAACTAGGCCTAAGAATGCCTAGGGTGGGATGAGGATGCAAAAATGCACTTAGAAAACATTTCGTAAAGTTTGCTGAAAATAGGAGCCTCGCTCGAGCGGGACTTTCTACGCTCGAGCGTAAGTCCAAAATCAAAGGCTTCGCTCGAGCGAGGAATCCTTCGCTCGAGCGGTCTGCAAAACAGTAAAAATACTGGATGCTGCGATTTTGCGCGCGATGGTCGCTCGAGCGGATCCCTGGACAACGGTTCTCGCTCGAGCGGGTAATCCTTCGCTCGAGCGAGGAAGCCAAATCTGGAATTTCCAGATCTGCCTCCCAAGCTCAAACCAAGCATTCTACCACTCCAAACTCGACCTCTTGGGCCCAAATTCTGGAAAACACAACTAAATTCAATGTATAACAAGTTTCAAAGCTCAATTTATGAATTCAAGCCCCAAAGGTGAGTCAATTAAAACCATATTCAAACCCATTTCAAGAATATGAAGAACATGCAAACATGCATGAATTCAAACCATTTCAAAGCTCCAATTTATGCTCTAAGGAGCTAATTGTTTCCAAAACATGATGAAATCATGGACCATTACAAAATTATGGACATGCATGTGAGGAAACATGAACTTACAACCTCAAAACTCAAGAATGGCAACATGCATGCAACAATCAAGCTTCAATTCAACATTAATGACCCAAAACATGACTTAGCTTCTACAATCTAACCTGGACCATGCAACAATCAACTCAAAACATGAACAAGAAGACAATGGAGCTACCTTTAGTCTTGTAGTTCAAGAAGGGAGCTCAAATATGCAATCTCCTTAACAATTTCTTCAATTTCCAAGCAAAACCAAGCCAAAAGATGTGAAATCTAACTCTCTCCCTTAACTCTCTCCCTTTAGTCGGCAAAAGCAAGAAATGAGCTGAGCAAAATGTTTGATTCAAGCATACCAAGGCTCTAACATGTTATAATAAGGGCCCACTAACAATGGCAATAAGATAAATAGAGCAACTATTGCAATTAACTTATTTTAATCTAATTTAATCATACCTAATCAATTTTCAGATAAATATACCATAAAATCACATTAATTCTGAGGATCATGGAACATCAATCGGTTTCTAATTCGGCCGCCGATATGGCCTTCAATTAGCAGTTTAAACATATAAGCATGAACAGATAATCATCCAGTCAAACAGATAGAATGCAATTTAACTAACATATACTCAATCAATTCGGTTTCCAATTTCAGTCAGTCAGTTCAGTACTTTAATCAGTTCAATTATCAGTCATAATCAATTCAGTTTAATGGTAATCGATGGTTATCGGTAATCAATCAGTCATAAGTCCGTAAACAGTATGAGGGTTGTTACAGTCTCCCCTCCTTATAAAGAGTTTAGTCCTCTAAACTCGAGTTACCTTCATTCTAGAAGAAAACAGGATTCAGTGGAAACAGTTCAGGATATCGTTTGGCCATGTCATCTTCCCTTTCCCAAGTGGCATACACGCCACCGTGGTTCTGCCAGTCAAATTTTACTAGCGGGATCTCTTTGTTCCTCAGTTTCTTGATCCGTCGGTTTACAATCTGTATAGGCCGTTCCTCGTAAGTGTAGTCATCACTCAACACTATCCGAGTAGGCTCAATCACATGGAAGGGATCCTGGAGGTAGTCTCTCAACATAGAAATGTGGAAGACGTTATGCATATGCTCCATTTCAGGAGGGAGCGCAACTTGATACGCCACTGGATTAATTTTCTCAATGATCTCATACGGTCCGACGTATCTTGGTGCTAACTTGCCTTTGACTCCAAAACGAGTCTGGCCTTTCATTGGTGTCACTTTCACAAACACGTGATCACCCACTTCATACTCTCTGTCTCGTCTTCTAACATCTGCATAGTTTTTCTGTCTACTCTGTGCAGTTTTCAGTCTCTGTTGTATCAGTTTTACTTTTTCAGTTGTTTCATACACAATCTCGGGCTCGAACAAAGGCCCATCTCCAACTTCTGCCCAGCAAATTGGAGACCTACATTTCCTGCCATACAATGCCTCGAAAGGCGCCATACCTATACTCGAATGGTAGCTGTTGTTGTAGGCGAATTCAACTAATGGCAGATGACTTTCCCAATCTCCCTGAAAATCAAGGACACACATTCTCAGTAAATCCTCCAGAGTTTGGATGGTCTTTTCTGATTGGCCATCTGTCTGAGGATGATAGGCACTACTCAGTCTCAGTTCAGTACCCAGTGCAGTTTGTAGGCTTTGCCAAAACCTCGATGTAAACTTCGAATCCCTGTCAGAAACAATAGACACAGGCACTCCATGCAGTCTTACAATTTCATCAATATAGATAACAGCCAATTTGTCCGCATTATAGATTGTCTTGACAGGTAAGAAGTGAGGAGATTTGGTTAGTCTATCAACAATAACCCAAATTGAATCCATACCTTTTCTGGAGCGAGGCAATCCGACGATAAAATCCATCGTGATATGCTCCCATTTCCACTCTGGTATGGGTAGGGGTTGCAATAGTCTGGCAGGTCGTTGATGTTCAGCTTTGACCTGTTGGCAATGAAGACATTTGGATACAAAATCAGCAATTTCTTTCTTCATTCCCGGCCACCAGAAATTCTGTTTCAGATCTTGGTACATTTTCGTATTCCCCAGATGGATAGACAATTTCGAATTGTGGCCTTCTTGCAGAACTCTTCTTTTCAGTTCAATATCATTTGGTACACACAGTCTTTCTTGAAATTTCAGTACATTATTCTCAAATTTGAATCCCGGTCTCGGTTTAGATTCTCTTTCTTCGATGATCTTTTTCAAGAAGTCATCCAGTTGCTGTTTCTCTTTAATCTCCTCAATCAGCGCCGGTTGAGCAGAAATAGCAGCTAAGATTCCACCTTGTTCTCGTAAAACAATTTCGATTTCAGATTTTTCAAGGTCACAAAGCAACTCTTTCTGTCCTGTAAGCAAACAGGCTAAGTTTCCAATCGATTTCCGGCTCAATGCATCGGCAACGGTATTGGCTTTTCCCGGATGGTACAATATCTGTAGGTCATAGTCTTTAATCAGTTCCAGCCATCTCCGCTGTCTCATGTTTAGTTCTTTCTGTGTGAAGAAATACTTTAACTTCTTGTGGTCGGTGTATACTTCACATGTCACCCCGTACAGATAGTGACGCCAGATTTTCAGTGCAAATACTACTGCAGCAAGTTCCAGATCATGGGTCGGGTAGTTCTTTTCATGCGGTCTCAGTTGTCGGGAAGCAGAGGCAATTACTTTCCCATTCTGCATTAAAACACATCCCAAACCCTTATGAGAAGCATCACTATATACAGTATAACCATCCGTACCTGATGGTAAAGTTAAAACCGGTGCAGTCACAAGTCGAGTTTTCAACTCTTGGAATGCTGATTCCCTTTCGTCGGTCCAGTCAAATGATGTCCCCTTTTGTGTTAACTGTGTCAGTGGTAGGGCAATTTTGGAGAAATCTTTGACAAATCTTCTGTAATATCCAGCCAAACCCAAAAAGCTTCGGACTTCAGTCACATTTGTTGGTCTAGGCCAGTTCACTACAGCTTCAATTTTCTGCGGATCAACAGAAATTCCATTTTTGCTAACAACATGCCCCAAAAACATAACATGGTCAAGCCAAAATTCACATTTAGACAGTTTAGCATACAGTTTCTGTTCTCTTAAGGTTTGTAGGGCAAGTCTCAGATGATGTTCATGTTGTTCTACACTTTTGGAGTAAATCAATATGTCATCGATAAATACAACAATAAAGTCATCAAGGTATGGTTTAAAAATTCTGTTCATGAGGTCCATAAAGGCAGCAGGGGCATTCGTGACTCCAAAAGGCATAACCAAAAATTCGTAGTGTCCATACCTTGTTCTAAAAGCAGTTTTATCAAAGTCTCCGGTTTAACCTTCAGTTGATGGTATCCTGATTTGAGATCAATCTTGGAAAACACTTGTGCACCCTGTAACTGATCAAATAAGTCATCAATACGTGGCAAAGGGTATTTATTTTTCACAGTTACCTTGTTCAGTTCATGGTAGTCTATACACAACCTCAACGAGCCATCTTTCTTCTTTACAAACAAAACTGGTGCACCCCATGGTGAGGTACTGGGTCTGATGAACTTTTTGTCTAACAGTTCTTGCAGTTGCACTTTCAGTTCCTTCAATTCAGTTGGAGCCATTCGGTATGGAGCTTTAGAAACTGGTTGTGTTCCGGGAATCACATCAATGGTAAATTCAATCTCTCTGTCAGTCAAATCTCCTGGAAGATTATCTGGAAAAACATCTGGAAATTCCCTGACTATAGGAATACAATTCACATCAGTTTTAACACTATCATCAGTAGGCACAATCAGTACAGAACACAGATATCCTTTACACCCCTTTCTAATTAATTTAACAGCTTTCACTGACGAAATCAAATACGGAGGAGGTACTACTCCACTCCCATTAAACACAAATTCAGGCAAACCAGGTGGACGGAAAACAACTTGCTTGGTCACACAGTCAATAGTGGCATGATATTTTTGTAACCAATCCATCCCCAATATTACGTCAAAATGATCAATGTTCAATGGCAGTAAATCAATAAACAGATGCATATCCCCAACAATAATTTCACATGCGGGATACATATATGCACAGGTCATAGATCCTCCTACGGGTGATGATACGGCTAGCAGATAGTTCATAGGTTCTAAGGGTCTATTCAATTTCCGTGAGAAAGCATGCGATACATAAGAATGTGTAGACCCCGAATCAATCAATACATATGCATTTTGTGTACAAATAGAGAGAATACCTGACACAACGGTCTCGGTATTTTGCACGTCTCCCGGTACTAGGGCGAACACTCGGCCCTGCCTCATGGGCTCTTTCCCGGTAGCCCTGGGGTTAGGCTTTGGTGCTACAGTTGATGCTGCTGCGCTTGGTGCAGCTTTACTACTGGCTTGTGGAGTAGAAGGGCAGTCTTTAACCATGTGGCCCACCTTGCCACACCTGTAACAGGCTCCAGATATTTTGTGACAAACCCCTTTATGCTTCTTGCCACACTCAGGACAGGGTGGTATGAACCCACTCCCTTGGCTGGGGCTAGTCGTCGACCCCGTGTTCTGTTTCTTGTTGGCTGGGTTGTGCTTGCCTTTCTTGAATTTGAAACCCTGCCTTTTTCCATGCCATTCAGTTGTTGGTGTTTCAGATTGTTTCACTGCTGCAATGTTTGACTCGGCCATCAATGCCCGGTCGAGAACACCCACAAAAGTCGGTAGTTTCAAAACATTTATCCGGTCAAGTATTGCCACATTAAGGCCACCTTCAAATTTTCTGGCCTTCTTATATTCAGTATCCACCATGTGCGGTGCATAACGGGCAAGTTCAGTAAATTTGGTTTCATACTCTGCAACGGACATTGTGCCCTGCTTCAGCTGTTCAAATTCAGTCACTTTTCTATCCCTGACACACTGAGGGAAGTACTTTTCAAAGAAGGACTCCTTGAACTGAGCCCAAGTCATAACAGTGCTTGTATCGCGGATCAACATCCACCACCTTCTAGCTTCTTCTTGTAGGGTGAAGGTAGCCAGCAATACCTTATTCGCTTCCGAGCACGGAAACACTTCAAATAATTTTTCTGTTTCAAGCACCCAAGCTTCAGCCTTTAACGGTTCGAGGCCTCCCTGAAAGGATGGCGGTTTCATCTTGCTGAATTTATGGGTGAGAGCAATAATATCCCCATCATTCACATTCACATTAGGTTCCGGTTGTACCGGAGGAGGAAGAGGTGGGGGCTATTGGTTCTGTTGATCAAGTCTAGCAGTTATCAGTTCCATCATTCTTTCCATTCTTTCCATTCTTGCCTCAGTAGATGAGGACTCAGGTTCATTTGCATTGCCCATTTCACTATAAGCAGTTATAACAGTTTTAAACATAAGCAGTCATTTGTTTAACAGTTTACCACATTAGCATGTATTCAGTCATAACATAACCACACACTTATCATGCTCATGAGATGCCCTAATAACTTTTCTAGGACACCCTATAGCTCATTTGGACACGTGTGTGCGGTATAACTCGTGGTAAGTATCGCTCTGATACCACTCTGTCACGACCCAAACCCGGCCCTATGGGTTTAGCACCGTAACCGGCCAGTAATCCGAGATTGCCGAAGGCCTGCTTAACAGTAATACAGTAAAACAGAGTACAGGGCCTGGCGGAAGCCAATACAGTAAGTAAATAGTGTCCATTGAGCTGTGACAGTCTGTATGCCAAAAAGATTTTTCTTGCATTCATACATACACAAACAGTACAGTCTATACAAAATTTACAGTCACACAGTACAGGGACCTAATCCCTTGATAACAGTACAGTTAGCAACAGACAGTCTATACAGTAATCCAAACAGTATGGAGACAGACGGGGGAAACAAACAAAACACCCCAAAGCCATAGCATGGCAACTCGGAACCTCGCAGTGAGGCACAAAGGCTGGCTTGACAAAACTGGAGTTACCCTGACGCTCCTAGCTCCGATCTGGTGCCTGTACACCTACATATATATATGAGCAGTGAGCTAAAGCCCAGTGAATAACATAAAGCGTAAAGGGGTTTAGAATGAATGTCCTTATAGTAATGAAAACAGTTCAATTCAATCAGTATTTCAGTTGTTCAGTACAGTAAACAGTCATATGTGGTACATCCATTAGCATAACAGTGACAGTAGGTCTTAAAAGACCGAACAGTAATGATGGCCATCAGTCAGTAAACAGTAGTGGTTCCACGAGGGAACCGACAGAGATCTCTGTAACAGTAACAGTAACAGTAAACAGTAGGTACTAAGGATGCCACAGTACAGTTCAGAAATAAAGGACATACATTCATTCAGTAATACCAGTTCAGTAAACAGTTCAGTTCAATATTCAAAAGATATCAGTTGAACATATCTTTACACAATTGTTACTCACAGAGTTTTGGGCTACAGTATGCTAGAGCGTGTCTCGCCAGTTGCCAACCCTACACAGTTCACAGGTTGAACACACACTAAGCTACACAGTTGGGAAATATCATAACTTAATCCCTAATTTGCCTTGGTGTGTTCTACATCTATATCCTCATTAAGATGCCTTAAACTAGGCCTAAGAATGCCTAGGGTGGGATGAGGATGCAAAAATGCACTTAGAAAACATTTCGTAAAGTTTGCTGAAAATAGGAGCCTCGCTCGAGCGGGACTTTCTACGCTCGAGCGTAAGTCCAAAATCAAAGGCTTCGCTCGAGCGAGGAATCCTTCGCTCGAGCGGTCTGCAAAACAGTAAAAATACTGGATGCTGCGATTTTGCGCGCGATGGTCGCTCGAGCGGATCCCTGGACAACGGTTCTCGCTCGAGCGGGTAATCCTTCGCTCGAGCGAGGAAGCCAAATCTGGAATTTCCAGATCTGCCTCCCAAGCTCAAACCAAGCATTCTACCACTCCAAACTCGACCTCTTGGGCCCAAATTCTGGAAAACACAACTAAATTCAATGTATAACAAGTTTCAAAGCTCAATTTATGAATTCAAGCCCCAAAGGTGAGTCAATTAAAACCATATTCAAACCCATTTCAAGAATATGAAGAACATGCAAACATGCATGAATTCAAACCATTTCAAAGCTCCAATTTATGCTCTAAGGAGCTAATTGTTTCCAAAACATGATGAAATCATGGACCATTACAAAATTATGGACATGCATGTGAGGAAACATGAACTTACAACCTCAAAACTCAAGAATGGCAACATGCATGCAACAATCAAGCTTCAATTCAACATTAATGACCCAAAACATGACTTAGCTTCTACAATCTAACCTGGACCATGCAACAATCAACTCAAAACATGAACAAGAAGACAATGGAGCTACCTTTAGTCTTGTAGTTCAAGAAGGGAGCTCAAATATGCAATCTCCTTAACAATTTCTTCAATTTCCATGCAAAACCAAGCCAAAAGATGTGAAATCTAACTCTCTCCCTTAACTCTCTCCCTCTAGTCGGCAAAAGCAAGAAATAAGCTGAGCAAAATGTTTGATTCAAGCATACCAAGGCTCTAACATGTTATAATAAGGGCCCACTAACAATGGCAATAAGATAAATAGAGCAACTATTGCAATTAACTTATTTTAATCTAATTTAATCATACCTAATCAATTTTCAGATAAATATACCATAAAATCACATTAATTCTGAGGATCATGGAACATCAATCGGTTTATAATTCGGCCGCCGATATGGCCTTCAATTAGCAGTTTAAACATATAAGCATGAACAGATAATCATCCAGTCAAACAGATAGAATGCAATTTAACTAACATATACTCAATCAATTCGGTTTCCAATTTCAGTCAGTCAGTTCAGTACTTTAATCAGTTCAATTATCAGTCATAATCAATTCAGTTTAATGGTAATCGATGGTTATCGGTAATCAATCAGTCATAAGTCCGTAAACAGTATGAGGGTTGTTAGAAGTACTCTGCTTGGTAATAGTGAATTTTAGAGGACAAGCTGTAAATGTGGTGGTTTTCTATTGTATTTCTAGATTTCACATTTCTTAAATACTTTAATTTAATTTAATTTTTATTTTTTTACAACAAATTGGTGTTTACAAACTAACATAGAGCGTTTTATGCACAATGGCACAAAATAGGAGACTTATGCATAGTTACATAGTAAATGCGTACTTCTTAGGTGCATATGACCAAGTAAACGTGCTGGATGCTTATCTTAGGTCGAGTGTCTAACATGGGTACCTCACACATTTAGAAAGGTCCATGTAATATAGATTATAATAAAACATTTTTGAAAATAAGGTCTTCTGTACTTTGTTCCCAAGTAGTGCATCATAAAGCAGGAAAACATGATCCAGTGAAAACTACTTCTAACATTGCCTTGGTTGCAAAACTTGAGGGCAAACTGAATTGATATAGCTGTGTGTTAATGCATTCCTTCCTTTCTTTCCTTTTGTTTTTTAGCCTGCAGGGAGGAAAGGCGGTGTGGGAATTGGGGTTGGGGTTGCCTGGAAAAGTGATAAATAACTACATTGATTGGTTCAGTGGGCCTGCCTACACATATGTAGAAAACAGCCTGTGATACGTATTCTCTGCATTTTTGTTAAGCATCTCACGAATGTTGGTACTCTGAAACGTAATTGCCCGAGCAAGAGTCTTGACTGCACTGGAAACTTTAGATTATATTTGAGTTACAAAGGGTTTAGGTTATCCCTCCATTTGAAGAATCAAAGCTTAAAGCCGCACCAATCTGAAGAGCCCACATCAAGTATCTGGGCCAGGAAAATATGGAAATGTCCAGCACCTTAAGAAGGGGCTGCAAATTCTTTAAATTTGACATCCTTGGGATGAACTGAAAATTCAATATATTTGTTTCTCCTCTCTTTTGACCCTTCCACCTGGTTATGTTTGCTAGCAGAGGCATATATTATTGTTTGTCCTTGAGCCATTCAATTATCTCTTCTAGTTCTCAATTATTAGACTAACCAGATTCTAATTGAACCATTATTTTTTTCCTTTTCCCCAGAGTTGCAAGACATTCTCCTTGGAATTATTAACCAATTGGGTATGTGCAGTTGTGTTTCTTATAATATCATTTTCTTTTATATTAAATGGATCTGTTTATTCTTAACACTGAAAAGATTCTCCTGATGTGTTTACTCATTGGATTTCCTTCTTTCAGGGCCCGATAACTTGGACAACTTGAGGAAGCTGGCAGAGCAGTTCCAGAAGCAGGCACCTGGTGCCGGTGCTGGTGCCGATGCAACTGCTGTGCAAGAAGACGACGACGACCAGGTTCCAGACCTTGTGGCTGGTGAGACCATTGAAGCAGCTGCAGAGGAGAGAAACTTAATTTTATTGAGACCTTGTAGCTCTTAGTTATTACAAGGGAGGATTAAATATTTAGGTTCCACAAGGGAGGATTAAATATTTTTGGATGGATGTGTATGGATAACAAATATTAGTAGTTTTATTTGTTGATAGCTGCGCATGGATAACAAATAGTTATGTTTCAAATTGTTATGCTAGATGGATGTGACTTGTGAATGAAAGCTTAGAATAGTTGTATTGTGTCGAATGTTAATGAATTATGTGTTGTGTCGAATGTTAATGAATTATGTATTGTGTCGAATGTTAATGATTCGGTTAATCTGAATGATGCTTTAAAAGTATAGGTTTATTATGGATTGAATGAATTATTAGGAATTACAGGTGTATTGTTTTCCTGCTTTGGCGACCAATTTATTAGTCGCGACATCCAAAATAATTTTTTTTCGTAAAAAATGACAATTGCCAACTAAGAGTTTTGGTCGCAAAAAATACATCTTTTGCCGACCAAAACAGCTCTTGGTCGTGGAAACTCACTTTTGCCGACCAAAAGTTTTGGACGCGAAAAGTAACAAATGGCGACCAAATTTTTTGGTCGTGGAATGTCACAATTGGCGACCAAACTTTTTGGTCGTGGAATGTGATAATTGGCGACCAAACTTTTTGGTCGCGAAATGGTCAATTGGCGACTAATATATTTGGCCGGGAAAATATCACTTTTCGCGACCAAAGTGTTTTAGCGACAAAATGAATTAGTCGCGATAATTAAATATTTAGCGACCAAAAATTTAGTCGGCAAATTCAACTTTTGCCGACCAACGAAAATTTTGGTCGCGAATTACTTTTGCCGACCCTCAATTGGCGACCAAACTAGCGACCAAAAAAATTGGTCGCGGATAACTTTTGCCGACCAAAAATACACTTTTAGCGACCAATTTTTTTATTGCTAAAAGTGTTAATTGTTATAGTGTGTCTTAAAAGGGGATTGAAATCATCTCCATCATTAGTGTCAATAAAACATTAGATAGTTGTACATTAATTCCTCAACAACTCATTTTATAGGGATTGAGAAAAATGTGTTAAACTACGTAGACTAAGGATGTTGACAAAATTCATTTTTTATGCAATAAGTATAGGAACGTATATTTTTTCAAAAAATATTTTTGCACTGAAGTGTTGCATTCATTTTGAATGTGTCCCCATAGTCACACTCCACTAAGATGTATGTGTTCCCAACACACTGCATTATGGAACGAAATTTATGAGTTTGTAGTATCATATTTTTAAAAATTTGTGCTTCTATTCATTTATTTGGAATGAGTCCCACACATATGTATTGCTACCACACTGCATCCTGGAAAGAAATTTATCAGTTTGTAGCGTTACTTTTTATGAGTTTTGACTTTCAATTTTCCTTTTTCTTGTTTTAAATTTATTGAAACTAAATACTAACAAAAATGTCCATTTAAAGCCAAAAATTCATAGAAACACAATGTTAGAAGTGATTTGGATTTGAATGTATAGTGTAAATTTAAATTTGGTATCGTATCAAATGTAAATTGAATATGATCTGCACTTTAATTTGGATAGTGTAGTTTAGATTTTGTGAGTTTGTCCTGGGTCTTTTTTATTAGTTCAAACAGTTTATCTTACCGAATAGATCATTGAAAAAAAAAAAAAAAAAAAAAACTACTCAAGTTGATTGAATGTCAAGTACGATTTTGAAAATATATATTTTTTGTTTTAATGATTTTGTGATTTGATCACATGACTATCAATATTTGATTAATTTAATTTTTTACATGAATAATCTACTTGGACTATGTAAATCAACAGTTTAAATTATGGAAATTATCTCTGGATAAACCACAAAATATAAATTGTTTGATCTAGTCCATTTTCATGAACGGGAGAGAAGTTTACTCCTAAATATCATATCAATAAGTCAATGTAAATTTCATTGAACAAAAAAAAAAAAAAAAGGAGTTGATATTGTCCCCCAAAAAAAGCAATATTCAAACCTAATGGAAATTGGGTCACGTTTAGAATCCGGATCCAATTAGGTCACCCATGGTAGCATAACCCGCTTAAGAGAGATCCAAATAATATAACATATTATATTTGTTCTTCAAGATATAGGATAATCTTGATATGGGATAATTGTCAATATATAATATATTATATGATAATTATTAATTAGATATTTTTATGTGGGATAATATATCTATCCTATGGTTCTCGGGTTCTGTATTTCACACAACAAAAATATATGTACTCTCTTCCTATAAACTATATTGTCTTTGTACTGTGAATGGTATGGGCAAAACTTTGATAGTTTTACTCCATCGCTTCAAGTGTTCGTGATTTATCTTTCTAAGCTGGATTCATTATGCAAACTATTTACTCATAAGGTATAATTGAATTCATATAATTATTCCGCGGTGTATATAGTATTATATTTCCTTCAAAACCAAATAACACACGCAAGGAAAATCCTCTCACAGAACCACCATGAATGATCTTCTAACCAAAGTATATCTATTTGTTGGGATATGAATTGCATAAAATGACTTCAAGTTGGCCATATAAAAATATAAACAATCTACCTACCCATGAAGCACACTGGCATGTATGCATGAATTATTTTTAAATAAATCTATAACACAGAAATTAATCACATAATCGCAAACAAAACATATATAAGTAAATAAAATTTTTCAAAAATAGACCCCAACAAGAAGTTGTATAAAATCTAATATATATTCATATGTATTATATATTTCAATTTATGTTTGGTTTATGTAATGGTATGGTAGCAATAACGTTTTGCTTTTTTAAATACCATACATAACAGTGCTACATATACATAATTAAAAATCAAATAATTGCACAAAAAGTGTACCATGTGATTTAAAGCTATGTGAATATGGCCTATACGATATTCAAAATGAATTTCAATTATACATTATATTTTTAAATTATTTTATATATTTTAATTATGTGTAACTATCATTTTGATACGTGGGGTTTGATTTGATCATCCATATTTCTATTGGGCCATGAATGTCGACCCAAGAGGGGGTAGAGGGTGGTGGGGGAGTCTATGCAGCCTAACATGCTAGGAATGCAGATTAAGCAGATCAGCTCCCCTTGGGGGGGAACATGTCATACCATTTTGAGATATATAAAGAAACAGTAAGTTGAACAAATCATGAAACACATACACAAAATCCCTAGTCTTACGTCGATATATCACATGACTAAATTAATATGATATATTTTTTTATTTTTTATTATTTGTTATATGATAAAAATTGAAATCTGTTAGTCACTTTGTGCTCAATCTCATATGTTAATTGTTTGATCAAATTCTGATCTATTTACTATATAATAAATATGTAGAAAGATATAGCATGTTAGCAGTATAAAAAATGATGAATCTATCGAATTTGAATTTGTCTAAATTATTCGAATTATATAAGACGGATATTTGGCCGGATGATTTCCTAGATGATTGTCCAAACGACTGGAATCACCCTTGTCAATCGCAATGTCAACCGACATCCTCTCGAATGACCAGTCAAACAACTATTGAAATGATTAATAAAACCATTGATGTGCATAAATTCAAATAATCCAGATAAATTTAAATTTGATTAATATAAAAACAATCTTGCTACATACCTTTAATTAGAGGTCATTCCGTACAGCTCTAATGAGCTGTCCGGGAATTAAAAAAAAAAAAAAACAATGAAGTAAAAGACAAAAATAAAAAAAGAAAAAGACAAATTAAAAGTACATTAAAATTATTTTTTTAGAGGTCCAAATCATTTTTCATATAAAAATGCTGTTAACAATATATACCTTTTCAATAAAATATTTTATAATGTTGCAAAGCTGATGAAAGGAAAGTATAAAGGCTAGCTAGGCTAGGCTATAGGCCCCAACTTCACCTAGAATATTGCTTTTTGTTTTTTAGTAACATAGTCATAGCCATAGGTAGATATTTTCTTTCATATATAGATAGGAATGATGGAGGAGTGGTTTGGGTGATGATGGTCTTGTTGGGGGGTTGTGGAGACTGAAAGCATGGCAACAAGACTTGAAAAAGGGGAGGGAAGATTTACATATATCTGTTTGGACGGGGTTAGTTTTTTAATTTTTTTAATTATTTTAGTTTAGAATTAAAAAATTTTATTTAAAATATATTTTTTAATTGATGAAAGAAAAAATAAAATGATTATAATTTGAATGTCATGTTTTGTCTTATTAGATGAAAAAAATTAATTTATCATTTTATGATTAAAATAATAAAAAAATAAAAAAAATTGACACGTCAAACGAAGACATAAGAAAACAAAACCAGAGAGAGAGAGAGAGAGAGAGAGGGGGGAGAGAGTAGCCATTTGAGAAGCATGATGGTCTAGGTCCTCGTTTTTTCAATTTTCAAACAACATAGAATTAATTAATTAGTATTGATCATGGAGTAACAGGTTAAGATTATCAAATAATATGTATTAAAAATAAGTTTATGCGGCCGTGATATTTTTTTTAAAAAAAAAAAATATTCAATTGCAAGAATAATTTTATAACAGTTGAATAGACTGTAATGGTCATGAAATGATTGTATCAACCGTGAATTCTCCGTATCGACTATAAATTGGACTATGACTCAACTATGAACTAATAAGTATTATGAATCAATTAAAACAAATCTAATTTTCATTCCCTCCAATAATATCATGTGGGACTTTATCCATAAAAATAAGAAAATTTATCCATATTTGCGTATTGGATTGTCTAATTGAGCTATGTGTATTCGTAAGTCTTCGTATATAAACTTTGCCAAATAATATGGTGGAGCCATTGTTTTAAATATTGTCTTTTATTTTCAACTCTTATATGGATGAATTAACAACAACAATAATAATAATAATAATAATAAAAAAAAATTGAATAATGCATTGCTTTTCTGTAAATATTTTTTAGTGTATGTACTTTGACATAGGTGGGTCCATAGGGGCTTTTGACCCACCACTTAAAACCCAATGCATGATTCAAACACTAAAACTCAACATTATTGGAGACCAATGTTGTACCAAGAACCAATGACATCTAAACACGTGTCAAGAGAAGAACCAGCCACATAAACAAACAAAGATCCTGCAGAGTTATTATACCACACATTAGTTATTAATGAGGTTTCCTGTAGCATTTGATGTGAAAACCCCTTCACGTCGGAACAGAACAGCCTCACCATGAACAAGGCAGACTAAAAAATAGACTTTCGGTCAACATGACAGGTTGGAGTGGACAAGGAAATGATGAACAAAGGATATAAGCAGGTTTCTAAGATAAAGAGAAGGTTAAATTCTTTATCATCCTATCTCCATATTCCATTAATCTCTTTTTCTGATTTGCTCGTCAGAGGGTTTTCTGGGGGACTCCCGTTCCCCATTAGACACTTGTGCAAGTTTCTCTGTGGATCCAGCGATTGGACAACGGTATGGGAGATGTGGATCAGCCCGACCCGTCCCTCTAGGACAAGTAGTATCATTAGCTCGCGCCGTCTGATAGTAGTGGTCTCTCAGAGCCCTTCAATCAGGTCCAAGTCAGTCCGACGCAATTATTCGGTTAGTTCTGGATCCGGGTGCAAAACCCTCGGGGTCGGGAGGCCGATTTCCACTGGGATGACTGCCTCAGCGTCGTATGTTAAGCGAAAATGGGTCTCTCCAGTAAGGGTTCGGGTGGTAGTTCGATAAGCCCAGAGTACATTTGGTAGTTCCTCAGCCCAGAGTCTCTTAGCGGCTTCCAACTTAGTTTTGATGACCTTTAGGAGAGAGCGATTGGTGACTTGTACTTGCCCATTGGCTTGGGGATGACCTGGGGAAGAGAAACATAGCTTAATGTGGAGCTCGGCATAGAATTTCCTGAATTTGGCATTGTCGAATTGTTTGCTATTGTCTGAGATGATGGCTTGAGGGATTCCAAATCAGCATACGATCGATTGCCAGATGAATCTAGTTGTGTTCCGTTCAGTAATTGTGGTGAGGGGTTCAGTTTCCACCCATTTGGTGAAATAATCAATGGCAACTACAGCGAACTTGGTTTGGCCCCTACCAGTGGGCAACGGACCAACTAAGTCGATGCCCCACTTGGCAAATGGGTAGGGACTGCGGAGTGTAATCAGTTCTGTAGGTGGAGCATGGAGGATGTTGGCAAAGCGCTGTCATTTATCACACTTAAGCACAAATTCTGTGGCATATTGGTTGAGAGTAGGTTAGAAGTAGCCGGTGCAAGGATTTTATGGGCCAGTGACCTAGCACCCGAATGATTACCATACACGCCCTCGTGGACTTCCCTCATCACATAGGTCACTTGAGCAGGACCGAGACACCTGAGGTATGGGTGTGAAAATCCACGTTTGTACAGTAGGCCGCTGATAAGGATGTAATTGGACAACTGGGCTCTGACTTCGGTAGCTTGCTGTTTATCATCCGGCAACTCTCCACTTGTCAAAAACAAAAAGATGTTTGCACCCCATGGGATAGGTTCGTTTTGGAGGAAGTGAACCTCCTTCTGGATTGGCGAAGTAGCCGGGTGGGCCAGGTATTCAAGATGGACGCCGTGGCTGAGGTCTGACTGGTCGGCCGAAGCTAATTGGGCCATTTCATCTGCCTTGGAGTTTTCTAACTGAGGGATGTGTTTGATATGGAAAGTATTGAAAAGGCGAACAAAAGGGAGTGCAATATCCCTGTAGGCTCACATCGTGTTTTCCTTCGCATCGAATTCCCACGTAATTTGCTTGATGATCAATTGGGAGTCATTGAACACTTGGATATTGCTTACACCAATCTCTTTGGCTAGGCGAAGACTTGCTATCAAGGCCTCATATTCGACTTCATTATTGCTGGTGTCGAACAGGAAACGGAAGGCACACTTGAAATAACCGCCCTCAAGAGCGGTGAGGATAAGACCAGCCCTATTGCCTTCTTTGCGGGATAATCCATTGACATTGAGGGTCCAGAAGTGGGGATCTTCTGCCTCAGTGTTGAATTGCCTTAGCAGATGGGGCATGGTTGTAGTGGGATTGGTGAATTCCAAGATGAAATCGGCGACAGCCTGTCCTTTGATCGCTGTTCGAGATCGGTAAGAGATTTCAAATTGGCTGAGCTCAACAGACCATTGCATAAGTCTGCCGGACAGCTCTAGTTGTTGCATTACCTTCTTCAAAGGTTGATCAGTGAGGACCACTATGGAGTGAGCTTGGAAATAAGGTCGGAGTCGTCTTGAGGCTATGACCAAGGCTAGGGCCATTTTTTCCAGCAGAGGGTAGTTCTACTCTACCCCCCTGAGAGCTCGGCTAATGTAATAAACTGGACGTTGGACAGAGCTATCCTCCCTGATAAGGGCCGCACTGACTACAGTATTTGATACGGCTAAGTAGAGAAAGAGGGTCTCGCCCGAGAGCGCCTAAGAGAGTAAAGGGGTTGGCCATGCACTTTTTCAATTGTTGAAAGGCCTTTTCGGATTTGATGGTCTACTCAAAGGCCTATCGAAGCACTTTGAAAAAGGGAAGGCACTTGTTTGTTGCGCGGAAAATAAAACGGTTGAGGGCGGCGACTTTGTCGGTAAGCCGTTAAACCTCTTTGACTGTCCTGGGAGATTGCATTTCTATCAGGGCCTTGATCTTTTCGAGGTTGGCCTCGATGCCCTGCTGACTGACCATAAAACCCAAGAATTTCCCAGATCCTACGCCGAAGGCACATTTCTTCGGATTCAGCTTCATTTGATACTTGCGTAGGGTTTCGAAGGTCTCTCGCAAGTTTGTCAGATGATCAGAGGATAGTTTGCTCTTAACAAGCATGTCATCGACGTAGACTTCCATGTTCTGACCTATCTGATGGTGAAAGATGACATTGACCAACCGTTGGTAAGTTGCTTCGGCATTTTTCAATCCGAATGGCATAACACGATAGTGGTAAGTTCCTCTGTCTGTGATGAAGGAGGTGTGTTCCAAGTCAACTGGGTGCATCAGAATTTGATTGTAGCCGGAGAAGGCGTCCATGAAACTGAGCATCTAATGTCCGACAGTGGTGTCGACAAGCAGATCTATGCGGGGGAGGTGATTACTATTTTGAGGCAAGCTCGATTAAGGTCGGAGTAGTCGACGTAGAGTCGCAATTTACCATTGTTTTTATGGACCAGGACCACATTTGACAGCCATCTGGGGTAGTCCACGTTCTTGACGAACCGTGCCTCCAGTAGTTTGTCTACCTCAGAAGCAATAAGGGCATTGCGTTTCGGGTGAAAGACACGCTGCTTCTGGCGGAAGGGTCGAAAGTGGGGCTCGATGCTGAGACGATGAGTGATGAAGGAGGGATCAATACCCGACATGTCGGAATGGGTCCAGGAAAATACATCATTGTGCTCGGTCAGGATGGTTATAAGGTCGGACTTGGCTTGGGAGGATAGTTGGCTGCCGATCTTGGCTGTTGTTGCTAGGTTGGCAGGGTCGATGGGGACTTTAACAAGTTCTTCCACTGGTTCCCCTCTGACTAACTCGTCTTCGTCTCTGACGTCGAGTCCTTCGATGATCATGGCCTCTTTTAGTTTGACCTTTTTGAGTGAAGCGGCGTAGCATTCTCTGGCCACTGTCTGCTCTCCCCTCACAGTGCCGACCCTGAGGTTGGTAGGAAATTTCACGGCCAGATGGTATGTGGATGTGATAGCTTGAAAAGCGTTAAGGGCTGTACGGCCGAGGATGATATTATAAGCAGAGGGACAGTCGACGACAAGGAAAGTGAGTAACTTGGTAGTCTGCCGTGGATACTCTCCGATGGTGATGGGAAGATCGATAGAGCCTATGGAGGTCACCTGATCCCCTGTGAAGCCGACTAGTGGGGTTTGGAGAGGGGACAATCTTTCTTCTCTGACTTTGAGCTGGCGATAGGCATTTAGGAAGATGATGTCTGAAGAGCTGCCGTTGTCGACAAGCACTTGTCTAACTTTGTAATTGGACAGGAGAGCAGATATGACGAGGAGGTCATCGTGAGGATAACAGATGCCCGTGTAATCGACCTCCGTAAACGTGATGGGCTCCATCCATTGTTCGGGGTGTTTGAAGGGGCAATCCAATGTCGCGACTTCTTTGTCGGAGCCCTGTCTGATTTTTCTGAGTTCGGCTTGCTGGGCCGAACGGGATGGTCCTCCTTACGTAAGTCCGCCAGTAATGACTATGATCTCTCCAACCGGGTGAGCAGGGTTGCCTTGTGCTCGGGGTTGTGGCGGGGGCCGATCATTGCTTTGGTTAGGTTGTGCTGGTTGTCGGAGAGGGGTGTGTCAGCGGTTGCCCCTAGGAGGTTCGGTCCTTGGCCGTTGCTGAGGACGGGCTGCCGTGAATCGACTGAGGCGCCCTTGGCGTATCAAGCTCTCTAGCTGGTCTTTAAGGTTAACACATTCCTCGGTGTTGTGGGCGTGGTCCTGATGGAAACGACAGTATTTGGATTGGTCTAGCCAGTTGGAAGGAGACCGCGAGGGTTGTGGCCATTTTAAGTTATAATCTCATTGGATCTGGTTTAAGACTTGCTCCATGGGGAAATTGAGGGGTGTGTACCGTTCGAACCGATCGGGCGGTTGGGTAGGTGTTAATTAGTCGGCTCGAGCAGTTCGGTCGGTATACTGAGGTGTTTGCTACGTGTATTGGGTGGTTCTGGTTTCAGATTCTTTTTTCTTCTCTCTGAGGGTTGGGTTTTTGGTTATAAAATCTTGGCAGGCGGCCAGAGAATCTTCGGTGTTCATGTATTTTTAGGTTTTGGAAATGAGGGTTGCCGTAGAGGTTCGAGGGTTTTTGGAGAGTGAGAAAAGGAAGCCAGATGACCGTAAACCAGCCATGAAAGCCGTGAGAATGACCTTGTCGTTGTTTTTCCACCACCTGCAAGGCTTCGGTGTTTAAGCGAGTGACGAAGCTATGTAGCGACTCCCCCTCCGTCTGACGGATGTTGAGGAGTTGGGTCACTGGACGCCGCTGGTGTTGGGCACCAATGAAATGGCTAAGAAAGGAATCACTTAGGTGCTGGAAAGTAGAGACGGAGTCCGTTGGTAGCTGACTAAACCATAGTCAGGCCGACCCTTTAAGCGTTACGAGGAAAGCCCGACACATGATCTCATCAAGGAATGCATGGAAGACCATTAGGGTCCTGTAAGTCTCCAAGTGGTCGACTGGGTCCGTTGTGCCATCGAAAGAGTCGATCGAGGGCATTTTGAACTTAAGAGGTAAAGGTTTGTCCCTGATGGAGGCGACAAACAATGAGTTGGCTGTTGTGGAGGGTTTATTCTGCATGTTCTGCATGACTTCTTGAAGCTGGAGTTTCATAGATCGGAGTTCCGCATCCCAGATGGGAACATTGTCACCACCAGAATGCAATGGAGGCTGAACACTACTAGCCACTCCCTCGGGGGCAGGTGCTTGGGCCGATGGAAGTAGACCCCGAGGTGGTGGGTTCATGTCTTGGGGAGGAGGTCGCAAACCCTCCAAGTTAGAGGGGGGGCTTGTTGGAAGGGATGGCTCGGGGTTCGTTCTCGGTTAGGTAGGATATCTTGTGGTAGTGGAGGAGGCACGGGGAGGTCTCGCTGAAGCAAAGCATTGATCAAGGCTTGATTTTGTTCGGCTAGGCGGTTGATGCTGTTGGTGAGTTCTGTGAAATACTGAAGTGGGTTGTTTGGGTTAGGAGGGTCGTCTTGGGGGACGACAACATTGTGTTGAGAAGCCATGGATCTCGTTATGACCATCCACCTTGGTGGGTGGTAGGGAGGGATTATCGGGAATGGGTCTCTGGCAACAATGAGCACAATTGTCACACGGAGTGAAAGGTTCCCACAGACGGTGCCAACTGATGATACTACTTGTCCCAGAGAGACGGGTCGGGCTGATCCACGTCTCCCACACCGTTGTCTAATCGCTGGATCCATAGAGAAACCTGCACAAGAGTCCAACGGGGAACGAGAGTCCCCCAGCGAACCCTTCGACGAGCAAGTCAGAAAAAGAGATTAATGGAATATAGAGATAGGATGATGATAAAGAACTTACCTTCTCTTTGTCTTAGAAACCTGCTTATATCCTTTATTCATCATTTCCTTGTCCACTCCGACCTGTCATGTTGGCCGAAAGTCTATGTTCTAGCCTGCCTTGTTCATGGTAAGGCTGTTCTGGTCCGATATGAAGGGGTTACCGCATTAAATGCTACAGGGAACCTCATTAATGGCTGATGTGTGGTGTAATAACTCTACAAGATCTTTGTCTGCTTATGTAGCTGGTTCTTCTCTTGACACGTGTTTAGATGTCATTGGTTCTTGATACAATGTTGGGCTCCAATAATGTTGGGCTTTAGTGTTTGAATCATGCCTCCCCTCCCCCCACAGTGCCTCCTCTTACAACGTGAACTTGGTTGGCCGTGCGTCCGACACGCTCTCCTTAGATGTAGGCAGCCTTTGCGGTCAGCCCTCCTTCTAGTCGGTCTTCTCTCACTCGACCAGCCACAACCCCCGTTTTCTTCCTTATTTCCCTCGTTGGACTGAAGCTGCACTCGGAAATGGGGGACTACTGACATATGTGGGCCCATAGGGGTTTTTGGCCTACCACTTAAAACCCAATGCATGATTCAAACACTAAAGCCCAACATTATTAGAGCCCAACGTTGCACCAAAAACCAATGACATCTAAACACGTGTCAAGAGAAGAACCAGCCACATAAGCAGACAAAGATCCTGCAAAGTTATTACACCACACATCAGCCATTAATGAGGTTCCCTGCAGCATTTAATACGATAACCCCTTCACGTCGGAACAGAACAACCTCACCATGAACAAGGCAGGCTAGAACATAGACTTTCGGGCAACATGACAGGTCGGAGTGGACAAGGAAATGATGAACAAAGGATATAAGCATGTTTCTAAGACAAAGAGAAGGTTAAGTTCGTTATCATCATCCTATCTCTATATTCCATTAATCTTTTGTGGGGATGTGGTTTAGAAATACTCTTTTGATCCACTGGGATGCTCGAGATCCTCAGCTAACAACTTGAAAAGGAATAAACACTCCGGTCGGGGGTGCTGGAATTAGCACTCTGACGGTTAAGTCAGTGTATGCTCTCTTAGTTACTTGTATCTTAAGTTAAGCGTAATAATTCTCGCATACCTCTCTCTGGATGATGCTATTTTATTTATATCTTTTCTTTCTTGGGCTTAAGGGCTGGGCCCACCTTCAATTCGTCGTATAACTATTTACTCGGCTCCTTTTGTTGCAAATCGCTCTTCACTCGGCCCCTTACTTAACTGGTTATTTGTCCGAATAGGGTACCTCTGGATTTGTATGTCTATGACGGGGCTGAATGCGATATATGAATTTCGACTCTCCAGGTTCAACTATTCGGCCTCTTTACGTCTCCCAATATTCGGTCTCCACAATTGCCTCCCAAACACTCCACTAACGACAATTAGCTGGTGTGTTTGGTTTCGAACTCGAAAAGTCAGAGCTGAAATTCGGCGGCTAACCTCATTCCAACGCGGATGTCAAAGCACACGCCTTTCGGTCATCATTTCAACTTCCCGCCTGTAAATGTGCCCGAACGTCCCGACTCCGTGCCATGATGGCGCGAAATCCATTTTGTTCATTAGCTACTACTATAGTTTAGACTCAATGTCGCGGTTCTGAATCTAATCTCACAAAGTACAATGCAAGACCGATAAATCACCAAAGAGTCCAAATCCGGCAAATCGTTTTGGAAAACTGATTTTTATAAAGAAGTGCCAAACATGGACTGCTTTGCCAGATACAGAGTCGCCACCTAAATGTTTTTGTTTTGGGAGAATTTAAGAAACCCTGACTCGTGCCTAAGACCACGTGTCCGTCATCACCAAAGTTGCCTCGGCTCGGGAACTTAGGTACGAGAGGAGAAGGTCATGCAATGAGCACCACCGCTCGCCCGATCAAAGGATCGGCCTTTACTAACATGATATATTGTTTTTGAAAACAAATGTGTTCTTATTCCGGTTATTAGCTAGAATTACTATGTGATGCGCACAACACACAAGTATAGGCTAAATCGCCTAAGTTGAAACAAAACATTTCATGTTTGTTTGTTTGAAAATGGTTTGAAGGTGCTACTTGCAAGTAGGCTAAGACGTGGATTAGCCACCCTCGAGTGGGCTTAAGAAAACATGATTTTGCCACTCTCAAGTGGGCTTAAAACTCGTATTTCAATGAATTATTCCAATTCAAGTAATCCAACCTTCACCCACAGGCATTGTCATGACCCAAACCCGCCCCCGTAGGTTAAGGACATAACCGGCCAGCAATCATGAGATTACCTACAGCCTCAAACCAAACCAAACGTATTTTAACAGAGTTAATAGGGGCCAAACGGAAGCAATTTAAAACTTTTTCCATAGAGCTATGCTTACATGGCACATCATAACAAATCATACATATGCATATTAATAACTCACAACAAAATATGTACTACATAAGGTTCTGTACATACAAGATCATATAAATCTAAGTCAACCCATCACGACCATATACAACATATGCAAAGTCTTCGCCAACATGACAAAATATGAATACATAACAAAAGGGCGAAGACGGTCTTGTGCGTGAGACACAAGGGCTGACTCTCCCAAAACCTTTGTTGCTCCACATAGACTTCACTAGGGCTGGGTTTGGACTTCTCTGGGCTCACCTACAAACACATGAATGAGCGTTAGCGATAGCCCAGTGAATAATATCAAATACAGAAGTTATACAAACGATATGTAGAACAGCATGCTTCAAACGGCCTTGGGCCCAATTCATATTTCTATTTAACATATATACACAATTTAGGTCAAGTGACTGCAGTTCCGAACAAACTGGCCTTTGGCCCATTTAAACTTTCATTTGTGTCAAAACGGCCTTTGGCCCATTCAGATGACAAACTGGCCTTTGGCCAATTCAAACTTTCATTTGTGTCGAAACGGCCTTTGGCCCATTCAGATGACAAACTGGCCTTTGACCAATTCATTCGTTCATGTCGAAACGGCCTCTGGCCCATTCATTCATGTCAAAACGGCCTCTGGCCTATTCATTCATGTCAAAACGGCCTCCTGCCCATTCATTCATGTCAAAACGGCCTCTGGCCCATTCATTCTATTATTCAGATCAGACTGGCCTCTGGCCCACTCATTTGGCATGGCAAATTTTGTCCACCAATCGAATCAATGAACTTATAAAACTTACATAGAAGTAAGCAATTGGACAACAACAAATTTCAGATATCTCTATTAAGATATTACTCACAGTGATCAGTTGGCTGGTTTTTCCTGGAGCTCGACCCTACACATTCCATGAACACAAAAGGGTCACAAACAATTCGATCCGTTCTAAATTCACATTTTCCTCTTTAAGCTTCATTCTTATCTCTTTAACTCAATTACAATGCTCAATGCATGCCTAAGAGTACTTGGAAGTGAAAGAGAACAGAAAATGAAACACAAAATGTCTTTTCAAAATTTCAGAAAACAGGGTCCCCGTTCGAGCGTGGACTTCCCCGCTCGAGCGGACCCTTGAGGCCTGCAAAAGTACTGGATATGTCAAATTTACGCTCGATCGCGAACTATGGCACTCGAGCGGAAGGCCTCTCTACATGGCTCCCTGCTCGAGCGTGAAATTACCCCGCTCGAGCGAACACCATGTCTGCAAAAAGTGCTGGATGTGTCAAAATTATGCTCGAGCATGAAGTCTAGCGCTCGAGCTGAAGGTCTGTCTATATAGTTCCCCGCTCGAGCGTAAAATTACCCGCTCGAGCGGACATCCAAGTCTGCAAAAATACTGGGAGCACGAAATTCACGCTCGAGTGGCGGTTTCCCCGCTCGAGCGGATATCAAAATTTTGGAAAACCCAAAACATGTTCTTGAGCTTCAATTCGACATTCCATCCAACATTTCTTGCATGCAATAGCTCAAACTTCAAATATACTTGTATTAACATGGTACAAACCCCAAATTACAATCCAATGAAGCTCAATTTCATGAATCAAACACATGCATGTCTCAAATTAACTCAAACTCATCACCAACACATTAGATTCAAACATGCAAGACTCAAACTCCCATGATTTTCACTTGCATGAAAAATATACACAATATCCTCAACTTAATTGTTGAAGAGATGATCAAGTACATGGTCTTAAACCAAAATTTCAACATGAATCATACACATTGTGCTCAAATATGGAAATTCATAGTAATTTCTTACATGCATGTGTTCTAAGACTTCAAATTCAACAAAACCAACTCAATTTCCTTATAGTCAAACTAACTCATGTTCTTGGCCATTAATCAAACTTGAATTTACAAATTACAAACAAAAATCCATGAGTCAAGGGTTGATTACTCACCTAGGAGCCTTAATCTTCCTAATTTCTAGTTGAATCTTGAGTTTAACTTCTCAAACTCACAAACCTTGAGCCAAAACATGCAATCCTTTTTCTCTCACCCTCTCTAGCCGACCCTCTCTCTACTCTTAGAGTCAAAAATCAGCCAAAATGAACTAAAGAGGGAATTTGAGTGAAAGTGGCCCACTAAAAGCTCTTTTAATCAAAATTCTTAATATTAAAATAATTGAGCATCAATTTACTAATTTAATCAATTTAATCTGATCCGAATAAATTTTTAATTAAATTTCACCGTAGGCTCTAAAAATTACGCTAATCACGATGGCGCAATCAATTTCGGATTCTGTGGCCGATAAGGCCTTCAATTTAATTTCCAAAGCAGATAATCAAACAGATATTCCTACGGTGAACAGATAGAAATTCAAAACCACATATTTTCACATAATGGCACACAAAATCATATTAAACACATAATCATACTCATATTAAGGACCAATCAACATATTACGGAACAGGGATATCACAGGCATTCAGGCAGTTATATCAGTTAAGCAAATAGCCTCATGGCAAGCATGCTAAACATGGCAACACTAACACACATGCAGTATGCTAAAGCATAAAAGCTTACCTAGTACTCCGAGCCAAAACAATAGATAGTTAGTAATCAATGCATGATCCTAGCTATGTTAAGATGGCTAATGCAACACATGCAAAATGCAACTAAAATAGGCTTGGCTATTCTAAGATGTCACGTGAAATGCAAAACTTGATAATCATGTATTCAAATCGATATTGAAATACAATGTAGTTAGTATGATGCGCCGAGCCCGGTGCATGCAAGACGAATGAATGGATGCAAACATGTAAGCATAAGGATGCTAATCAAAATATGACCTAGAACTAACCATCGTAAGCGGTTAAGTAAAAGGGAGAAAGACGTGGGGTTGGAAGACATTCATCACACACACGCACACTTATAACAAAATTTGCCCTCTCGACGGAGGGTTCGAATAAATAATACAAACCAACTAATTAACTAACTAACAAGCTAATTAATTATTACAAAACCTTAACTAATTAAGCAAATTAATTAAGTTACAAAACCAACTAAATAAGAAAAGAAAGAGGCTAAAACAAGCTGCCACAGCCCTGCCTCAGAATGATGAATGATGCATGCTCGGTCGGCTTCGTTCGGAAATCTATTACCATGCCTCATGTTGTCTCTGTTTGCACTGTTCTGCACCTCTGAAAACTGCACAAATCTCCAACACACTTCTGATTCAACCCATGGGCATGTTGAAAGGTCATCGACCAAAAGATATGACCATCGACCAAAGAACAATGGCCATCGACCAATTTTTATGCTGTCGGCCAAATATTGTTAGCCGATCGGCACACTGGATAGCCGATCGGCCATCTATTCCTGCAAACTGTTCTTTTTTCTACAGCAGAGTACAAACAGAGGCATGGCAATACATTTGCAAGAAAATGTTGTGCAACTACACCCCTTATCATGTTTGAAACTCAAAGGAATGTAGTGCTCGACTCTCGAGCCATCAATCATGCATTTCGATGCATGATGGCCAAAGAGGTCGAGTCGCACAATTCAATGTGAATGAAATGCACAAAAACACATAAGGGACCTAAACCTCTATCATGTTTGATCAAGAGGTAAGGCATGCACACACAATACAATGCAGCAAGTATGCAAAACGCCATGCAATGCAACATGATTGACTTATCAAAACTAATGGCATGCCAACTCAATGCAATGCAACTAGCATACAACAACATGCAAAGACAAGCATATTAGACCAATGTAATGCATGCATGATTAACTTAACAAAGCAATACAAGCATGCAAATATGAGGCCATATAACACGCATGCAACAACATGCAATGCAATAGGCATGCAACAACATGCAAACCACATACTCAATGGGCTTAAACTAAAAATGGACAGACCTCAGCCATGCCCAAGATATGCATGCACATATATTGGTCCATAAGCTAGGCAACAATGCATAACCCTTAGAGGCACTCAAAGGGTGAAAGAAGTGGGAGCATGGCAAATCTATATGCTCTGAAATGTCATGGTAAATGATGCCAAATCATATACATGTCACAAATTAAGCATGCTATGGTGCTTAAAACTCAAAGCTAGCAAGACCAATTGCACTACAACTATGCAATGTAAGAACCATATGGCAAGTACAACCAAAAACAGTCCTAAAGTATGCCAAAACAATGCTAAAACATGTATGGAGCAAAGCCAAAACAAGCTAGCATGAAGGGTCCAAACATCAAGTAAGCTAGGCCAATGTGCATGATTACATTACACTTACCAAAACCAAGCATGAGATGACTTTGTCAACAAAAATCAGAGTTATATTATGGCAAAATAGGACCAAATACACACTGAAATCATAGCTCACAAGCTTAGGCAAGATGGCATATGCAATGGCTCATGTTTAAGGCATAAAACACCAACTCTCCAAAGCATTGAAAGAGTGACAAAAGTGAGTGTATGGCAACATTATATGGACTGAAATAAAATTTCAAATGATGCCAAATCATGGAAATAGTCCAAGCAATGCACGTTAATGGACTTAATACACAAAGGTAGTGAGTAAGATTGAACCATAGCTATACAAAGCAATGCATGCATGGCCAAAACAACATGAATCAGACCTTAAACATGGTAAAACATGAACAAAATCTTCTTAGAGTCGAGCCAAAAGCATGCTAGAAAGATGATCAAAAGCATGATACACATTAGGCTAGTGAATAAAAATGCACTAGAAGTACATGGAGCATGCAAGAGGCCATCAAACCAACTTTAGACAGAGTCATGACATGCTAAATAATGACCAAAAACATACTGAAATGGAGCCCATACATGCTTAACAAACATGCTACTTCATGAGGCATATAAGGCTAGTTTGCACGAATTACACTACAAGTGTATAAAGCATGCATAAGGTGACTAAACCAGCCACGGAAAGAGTTAAGGCAGGTTCTAAAAGTCACAAAAAAGTGCCTGAACTAAGCCTCAAAATGGTAAAAACACATGCTCATTTGATAGGCCAATAAGACATGCAAACAAGAGAAGAGGAGGGGGGACAACCCCCACCCATTTGGGACCTCAAAACAGGATTTTTACCACTAAAAATCCTCTGGATTTCAGTGGTTAAAAGGCCATGAAAAGTTGTTTTGAAAGGCTTTAGAAGATGGCTCAAAAGCTATACAAGCTAAGGAACAAAAGGGATAGACAACCCCCTAACACAAAATAGGCCTAAACCATCACTCTTAGGACTGAAAAATTGAGTTCTCTTTAGTTCAAAACCAAGCCAAAAACAGTTTACAAAAGTGGTAAAACAAGCATGCAAAGCAAAGGTTTAAAGGAGTAAGTGTTTACCCTTGAAAAACCTTGAAGGACAGCAGCAAAACCAGCCAAAATATGAGCCAAACAACCTTCAATCAGCCCAAAAATAGGTTCCAAGGGACCTCAAGCCAATGGTGATCAACTCTTCTTAAGGGTTGATAGGTTGAAGATGGTTGTATGCAAGCCTTCTAGCACAAATGCTCAAGAGAGGATTGTAGAGAGAGATGTTCTAGTGTGAGAAGCTCCCAAACCTTTTGCCAAAAATGTTCTCTAAATGTTCTAACCCTTGAATATGAGATATATGGCTTCATTATATAGCAAAATATCAAGTTTGGCCGAAAATATCTCAATTGGAAATATCTAGGATAGCCTGGAACAGCTAGAGGAGAAATATCTGCCAATTTTGGGCTTTCTGGACACTTCTGGCCGACCGGCCATCTTTGGTGCCGACCAGCCACCATTTTTGGCCGATAAGGTTCACTTTTGGCCAACATATAGCTGTTGAGGTCCAATTGTTGCCGATGGGAAAAATCAGTCTTGGTCCCTGACTTGAAGCAAGCCTAATTCCTTCATCTGGATGCCTTTTCAGGTCATTCTTGACCCTAAACTGTAGCCCCAGAAGTCTTCTTTCCAATTATGCAAGCCTCACATCAAAATTCCATGTGTAGTAAGAGATATCCCTCTTTTAGTGAAGGCTGCTCAGTTTCGGTCCAACCGGAATGATACCCAACTTCAGCCAATCATATCTCCCCCATCTAGACTCGGCCTTAGGAGATTCTTAAGTGAAAAATGAAGCCCCAGAAGTAAGATTTCCAACGGTGGTGGCATCATAGCTGAAATCCAAGCATTCAAAAGCATAGGCCTGATTTAGCGAGGGCTGCTCGATTCTCTCTTAGCGATCCATGCCTGACTTTTCCCCCAACTTGGTTTCTTCCCTCTTCTCGTATTTTCTTCAACTCCAAACCCCTAAACAAGGTGTTTTGAAATATTTTTCAAATATTTCAACTCTCTTTCGTTCATTTCCACTTTGTCCTTGTTCGGTTTACCGAAAAGCGCAATATTTGACAAAATGCGAGCCTCGGAACATCGTAGAAACTTCTTTTCAAAAATATTTTGAAAAAGAGGGTTTTAAGGTCTAAAAACCATTCAAAATAGCTTTGGTCCAAAATGGGGTGTGAGGTTTGGATTTGACGCTTTCCTTGCCAAAGAAATCAAACTTTTGCTCTGCACATCTCCCATCACCAAGTAAATCATCAGTAACGCCCAAGTCTTAAAGGCGGTCAAAAATGGGGTGTCTACACCGCCCCTTCGTACGCTTCCATTTATTGTGATTTAAAATTTTGTCGTCTTTTCGAATACATACACATTTTTGGATGCTTGAAGTTTTTGGACTGCCTTCCGACTCACCTCTGCAACTTTCTTTTATCCTTCATTGTCCTCTCCGTCTCTTGTAAGTTCTCTTCCTCTCTGTTTTGAATCCCTTTTCCTAGTTTGTTTTTAGTTTAGCATACTCTTATAGGCTGACGAAAATGGCAAAGCATTTGAAAGACCTCTCCGTGGATCGAGTCTCTGGCTTTTGACGCCATTTTTTTTATCCCTGATGATGTCCATATGTCACTTGTGACAGACGGCACCGTTGATATGGAGAGGGCTGATGAAAGCACAATCGTCTACCCTCTCTTATCAATTGCAGAGGGTGGAGTCCGTTTCCCGCTTCACCCATTCCTTAGGACTATCCTTCGCCGTTGGGGTCTAATCCCTTCCCAACCCAATGTCAACCTTTTTAGAATCGTAATGGGGATTATAGAGTTAAACCACTGCCTTAGGATTAACCTCGGCATACCTGCTATTCGGCATTGTTATGCCTTGGCCAAGTCTTCTGGCCGGCATGGACGCTATTTCCTTAGGGCCAAGGACACCGACCATCAATTAGTAACTATGCTTTCCAGCTCTGGCAAGCGAGTCGATGATGTCATGGTCGTTGTCCAAGGTAATTGGGAATTTGGCGAAGGCGAGGACCGCCTAGATCCTATTCCTAGACGGAGGGGCGAACCAGGTGGCCATATAGCTCCTTGCGTTTATTTTTCTTATATTTATAAGGCTTTATTTTTGCGGTCTCATGGTTTTGCTTGCGCAAGAAACGATTTGAAGAAAGTTTTGATTTCAACTGACGACACCGTTCTTACGGAAATTAAAGTCGCGCTCAAATACTTTGGCCGTCCAAGCCTTCAGAAACAAGGGAGCACGGCCCACATTCTCCTTCGATACGAGCCGACGTATACAACGTTTTCGGTGACAGAAAACATCCCAATTCCGAGGGGTGAAGAGTTTCTTACGGCTCTTGTTTTAACCAACTTCAAAAACTTGGACAAGTTGGTTTCGATGGATCCGACTCGGAGCGGGTGGAAGTAGCTGAGGAGGTCCCTGAAGAGTCAGACCAGTCCGAAGCCAAAGTAGACGAGACTTTGAAGTTGGCCTTTGAGGAAATCGGTCTCAATTGAGCCAACCCTGCGTCCACTTCGGGCCGAGGGGACCTTCCCTTCAACAACATTTTTACTGGTTTAGAAGACCTTCCCGGCGCGTACCCCGAAGACATGGCCGGGTTGTCACTCACACAACTCGCCAAAAAGAAAAACGCAGAAAGAATGGCCGCACGCGCGGAGAGCAGAGGCCATTCAATCTGAAGTGCCACCTACCGCCGAAGCTGAGCCCTCCCTGCCTGTTATCAAGGAGGAGATGGCTCAACCCCAAAATACCGAGTCAGAGACGGTTATACAGGCGAATCAGGCAGTTGAGCGAAGGGCGGAGAAACGTCCTCCCGAGGTCGAGGCCGGCTCTGAAGAAAACCCGGCTGACAAACGGCCGCACTTAGAGGAGTCGGATGTGGTTGTGCCTTTTGTTGTTCAACCAAAGATAAAAAATATGCCGATCTCCTCTGATGCGTCGGCTATGAAAGACCTAGCCGTGGTGTTGAGCATGGCTTCGTCGGTCTCATTGCCGGTTGACAAGGCGGCTTTCCGGGCGGAGCTGGATCTGTTGGCAATAGCATTAGCTGGTCAATCGGCTCTTCTGGTATATACCTTGATCTTGTCTTTCCCTTTTATGCATATATTATTTTGGTTTTAATTTCTTGTTTTGCAGATGGTCGGAAGGATAGCCGAGATAGGTCGTCGCCAGCATGACGCCAGCGAACGAATTGGCCGTTTACAATCGAAAGTTGAGGACTAGAGGAGTAGGGCCGAGTTCGAAGCAGCGAGGGCGAAGATAGAAGGTGCAAGGGCCGAGGCCGAGATGGAAAAGGCGAGAAATTTAGACCAACTCAGATTGGCCGCCAAGAAGAGGGCAAATGCAAGCGAAGATGTGCTCAAGTTAGCCCAAGAGGTGATTGCCAAACTGGAGGCTGACTTGGAAGAATCGAAGAAGGCGAAGGAAGTAGCTGACTTCGAGGCTTCCAAGGTGTACGAGGTTGGGCAAAGCGCTGCCCTCACAAATTATGTGGAAGAAGTCCCCAAATTTAAAAATCGGGAATTCAAACACGGCTGGCACAAAGCCCTTGCTGCTGCTAATGTGACATTGGCTATGCCGATTCCATACGAGCAAGTGGACGTTGAGCCGCTGGAGTCTGACTCCGAGGATTGATTAGGGCGACACTTTAGTTGTTTTTGTTTAAGGATTTTGAATGTATTGCTACAGTTTTTCGTTTAGTAGTTTTTATGTGTAAAATGACTACAGTTTTTAAGTTTTTGCTAGGCATTTCCATGAAAACTTGTAGCTTTTTGGTTAGTAGTTTTCATATGTAAAATGGCTACAGTCTGTGCCCAATTTACTAATGAAAATTTCCTTTGTACTTTGTTATTATTTGTGCTTAATTTGCTATTGATGAATGGTATTGCTTTTTGCTACTTTGGATAAAACATTCATGTACACTTGTCGATTAGATAACTAGGCAATTTAGTAATTTATCCTCGTCAAATAACCGATCAAATTAATAAATCTGCCCTTGCCCCAACCAATGTATGAACTCCGAAAGCCGAATATCATTAGTTCATGGAGTGACTACGGCACAGATCGATCGGCATCGGGCTTAGATATTTGGCCGATCAGATTAATAAATCTGCCCTTGCCCCAGCCAATGTGTGAACTCTGAAAGCCGAATATCATTAGTTCATGGAGTGGCTGCGACACAGATCGATCGACATCGGGCTTAGATATTTTCCCGATCAGATTAATAAATCTGCCCTTGTCCCAGCTAATGTATGAACTCTGAAAACCGAATGTTATTAGTTCATAGAGGGGCTGCGGCACAAATTGATCGGCATCGGGCTTAGATATTTGACCGATCAGATTAATAAATCTGCCCTTGCCCCAACCAATGTATGAACTTCGAAAGCCAAATATCATTAGTTCGTGGCGTGGCTGCGATGCACGTCGATCGGCATCGGGCTTTTGGAGTTTAGCATTAATGAAATCGCCTTGGGGGCACTGCATGCATTAGGAATAAATGGGGTGGGTTCTTCGCGCCTGTAATTCCACTTATTGTGTTCAGACTCAATTTAAACTAGTTTGTTGCGAAAGGTTAGATAAGTGCGAATGTCAAATAGACTATTCTTCAACAGCAGAGGAGAAGGACGGACATTGACTGAGCATGACACTAAAATGAATCGCAGCAACGAGCCCACATGCACGAGAAGTAGGACGTCTAGGGAACGGGAAAAACGTCAGCCCCCAAGTCGTCGAAGTAGATCACCCCGAAAGGAAAAACAGCAACGGGGCAGCTCCCCTCGACCGTGACCAAGAAATGAGTCTGATGCGACGCCACGATCGTTGAGTTTTGTGGTTTTTGTAGGGAATAAACTGATGATGGAGGCGGATTCTATTGTTAATGACCCAGGTGTAGCAGTCGAGTTCGCTCGATTGATTTTTCCACCGGAAGTCCAGCAGTCGATGGTTGGTCGACAAGATTTCGAAGTGTTTCGAGAGGGCATCCATGGAGCAGTGAGAGGGCTGTATACAGCCTATGAAGTCGGCATGCATCTGCGTGCCGTGCGGCGGGAGATAGAGAAGAAGGAAGAATGAATTCGAAACTTGGAGGCTCGTGCGGAGAAGGCCGAGCGTGAGCTAAGGAAGGCCCAAACTGCTGAGCCGCGTGCTGCTGGACAATCTAACCCGGTCGTGGAGGAAAGAGTGACCCAACGGTTGATAAGTCATGCGATTGCCGATTGAGATACGGCAAGCATGTTTGCAGTAGAGACTGCAAGGTCCATGGGTCATGAAAAAGGCTTCCACGATGGCCAGAAAGTCGGGATAGACAAGACCAAGGGGAAACTCGCAGAGGAGGTATGCTGATACGAGAATCGGGGCTTTAGGCACGGGTGGATTAAGGCTCTCCAAGCCGTAGAGGCTCTCACAGAAGCAGGAGTTGAATCGGCGTCGCCATTATACCAACGTCATCACTTTCCTTTTGGCGCGTTTGAAATTGAGAAGAACGATGACGAGGGTGACGCCGAATAGAATTGAACATATTGTAAACGCTCCAACGCAGATTGGGCGTTAGCTATGTATTTATTGGTTAATTTAATAAAATACTCTGTTTTAAATGTTTGCGTGCTTCAACTTGTTTATACGGTTTGTGCCGGCTCAACTTAATTAAGCATTTCATTTTGAATGTTTGCATGCTTTAATTTATGTATATATGATTTTTGCCAGCTCAACTTAATGAAACATTTCATTTTGAATGTTTGTATACTTTAATTTTCGCCGTGAAGGGCACTTCGAATCCAGAGTCTTATTCGGCCCAAACGTGACCTGCATGAATGGGGCTCCGAATTCGGAGGCTTTTTGGCTTGGCTAATCGTGATATTCACGAAGGGCGCTCCGAATCCGGAGTCTTATTCGGCCCAAACGTGACCTGCACGGATGGGGCTTCGAATTCAGAGGCTTTTTGTCTTGGCCAATCGTGATATCCACGAAGGGCGCTCCGAATCTGGAGTCTTATTCGGCCCAAAGGTGACCTGCATGGATGGGGCTCCGAATTCGGAGGCTTTTTGTCTTGGCCAATCGTGATATCCACGAAGGGCGCTCCGAATCTGGAGGCTTAATCGGCCCAAAAGTGTCATACACTAATGGGGCTCCGAATTCGGAGACTTGGCCAATCGTGATACACGAAGGGCGCTTCGAATCCAGAGGCTTAATTGGCCCAAAAGTGTCATGCACTAATGGGGCTCCGAATTCGGAGACTTGGCCAATCGTGATACACGATGGGCGCTCCGAATCCGGAGGCTTAATCGGCCCAAAAGTGTCATGCACTAATAGGGCTTCGAATTCGGAGACTTTTGAACTGAATTGTGCAATGAGAAAACGGGAAACTTTGCATTGCAAAAGTGAAATATGTACATGGTGAACCATTCAAAACAAGTATCATGCCCCACAAGTCGGGTCAATGATAGAATTTACATAAATGCGTGGAATTCCAAGACCGTGGCAGACTTCTCCCAGACATGTCTTTGAGCCGATATGCCCTTACTCCCGCGACTGAGTCGATTTGATAAAGGCCATCCCAATTAGGACCCAATTTTTCGTCGGCCGAATTCTTGGCAGCTGGAAGCACTTTCTTCAGGACCAATTCTCCTGGTGTGTAGCGGCGCTGTTGAACACGCTGATTATATGACTTAGCAAGCTGCTGCTGGTACCGTGCCATGGATGCAAGGGCACGATCTCTCCATTCCTCAATCAGAATCAAATCCAAGGCCAACATCATGTCGTTTAGGCCCAAATCAAAAACTATTGATTTCAAGGTTGGGAGGCTGATCTCCAAGGGGATGATTGCCTGCGTTATGAAGCACAAAGCGAACGGCGTCTCCCAGTGAACCGCCTTGAAGTAGTGCGATGAACCCATAATACACTTGGCAACTCTTCGACCCATCTTCCTTTAGCTTTCTCCAGCCTCTTCTTGATGCCGTCTAAAATAGATTTGTTGAAGGCTTCAGCTTGGCCATTACACTGTGGATAAGCCGGGGAGGAATAATAGGGCCGAATACCATACTTGCTGCACAGTTCCTGTAGACACTGTAATCAAACTGGGTGCCGTTGTCTGAAATAAGTGCTCTTGGAATACTAAATCGTGTTATGATATTTCTCGATACAAAACGCTTCACGTCGGTATCTTGGATGTGCGTTAGTAGGCACTTCTACCCATTTTGTGAAATAATCTGTCGCGACAATCAAAAATCGATTGTTACCCGGGGCACGAGGCAGTAGTCCGATGATGTCAAGTCCCCATTGGGCGAACGACCAAGGACTGGTTATAAAGCGTAACTCTTCAGCAGGCAAGTGGGTCAAAGGAGAAAACTTCTGGCACTGTTCACATTTTTTCACGTAACATTTGGCATCGGCTCTCATTGTCAGCCAGTAATACCCCTGTGTCACAGCTCGATGAGGCAAAGAGTGCCTGCCAGAATGGGCGCCACAACTGCCTTCATGTATTTCTATCAAAAGTTCTTCGACTTTGTTCGGATGAACGCATTCCAGGTATGGACCAGAAAGGGATTTTTTATAAAGCTTTCCTTGCGGATCCAAGTAGTATCGCAGGGCTTTGTTTCGCAGCTTGTGCGCTTCTTTCTTGTCCGCTAGGAGCTGTTCGGAAGACAAGAATGCAGCAATGGAGTCCATCCAACTCGGTCCTAACTCTATGACATTGATCTGGACTTCCTCAGAAGGGCCAATGCTCGGCACTGGGATGAAACCTACTTCAATGGTCCGTTTAATCTCTGAGTTAATAGCGGAGGCTAGGCAAGCTAGGGCATCTGCATGTGTGTTCTGGTCACGGGTTATTTGGTTCAATTCGTGATGGTCAAATTTTACCAGCAAGGAATTTATCGTTTTCATATAAGCTGCCATACGGTTGTTTTTGGCCGCGTACTCCCCCTTCAGCTGATTGATCACCAGTTTTGAATTGCAAAATACAAGCAAACGTCGGGCACCCAGAAGGTGTGCATTCCGCAAACCAGCTAGCAGGGCTTCGTATTCGGCCTCATTATTTGATGCTTCGAAGCCGAGTTTGACGGCCTGCTCAATTATTGCGCCGTCAGGAGCCATGATTACTACTCCGGCTCCACTACCCCGTTGGTTGGATGATCCGTCATAGTACAACTGCCAAATGTCCCCAACGTAGATTCTCTAATTCGGCTTGGGTTGAATTTGTTCAGACTTGAAGTCGGCATGACCCCCCGTGAATTTGGCCACAAAATCAGCAGGTACTTGCCCCTTGATTGAGGTTCTAGGTAAAAATTGAATATCGTACTGGCCGAGTTCAAGAGCCCACTTTGAAACGCGCCCTGATGCTTCTGCACTACGTAGTACTGACCGGAGGGGGTAATCTGTTAGTACCCTGATGCTATGCCCCTGGAAGTAATGCATCAGTTTTTTTGCTGCCATGACGAGGGCTAGGATCAGTTTTTCCAACGGAAGGTAACGTGTTTCGGCGTCAACCATTGCCTTGCTCACATAATACACTAGTCGCTGCCCCCAAGCTCTTCCTTTAACAGTACAGCACTAACGGCTCGGTCGAAGACGGCCAGATATAAAATAAGCGGGTCACCTACCGATGGTGTTGTCAATAGTGGAACTTATTGGAGATAAGTCTTCAGATCGTTGAAAGCGGCTTCGCACTCAGAGGTCCATTTAAAAGCTTTACCTTGCCGTAGAGTATGAAAGAATTGTCGGCAGCAGTCCGTGGAACGACTGATGAACCTATTGAGTGCGGCGGCCATCCCCATCAACTTCTGAACTTCCTTGACCGATTGAGGGGAGCCAAGTTCCAGGATTGCTGTGATTTGCCTCGGGTTGGCTTTGATTCCTCAGTGGTTGACAATGTAACCCAAGAATTTTCCAGAACCTATCCCAAACGCACATTTGGAAGCGTTTAGCTTTATTCTGTATTTGCGTAAAATGCCGAATGTCTCTTCCAGATCGGCTAGATGAGTTTGCTCTTCTTTAGACTTGACCACTATATCGTCAATGTACACTTCCATAGTGTGGGTGAGTTCCTCCTTGAACATGGCAGTAACTAGTCTTTGGTAAGTTACTCCTGCATTCTTCAACCCAAAAGGCATAACTTTATAGCAATAGGTTTCTCTTGGGGTAAGGAATGCAGTTTTGTCTTGGTTCTCCGGATGCATGGCAATTTGATGGTAGCCTCTGTAAGCATCGAGGAAGCTCATACGCTGATGACATGCCGTAGCATCTATAAGTTAGTCTATTCTGGGGAGGGAAAAAAAATCCTTGGGGCAAGCTCTGTTTAGGTCCGTGAAATCAACGCAGACTCGCCAAGTCCTAGTTTTCTTCTTCACAACCACAATATTAGAGAGCCATGTAGGGTAGGTCACTTCCCTGATTGCCCCGGCGTCAAGCAATCGGTCAATCTCTTCAACAACGGCGGCAGTGTGCTCTGCGGCTAACCGCCGACTTTTCTAAATAATCGGCTTGCATTTAGGGTCAACATTTAAACGGTGCTGCAAAATAGACGGATCCACACCTGGAACCTCATATGGTGTCCATGCAAATACATCAAGGTTGCCGAGCAAGAAGGAAATTAACTGCTGCCTGTCTGCTTTATTCAAGGAGGCGCCGACCATAAAAAACCTGTCTGGGTTTCCGTCAATTTCAACTCGATCCAGGGCTTCTATGGCCTTTTCACTTGGGAGCCGTCCAACATCGTTCAGGCTCTCTCGATCCGGCACCTCAATAAAATTCACTTCCAACTCTTTTGGTGTCTTTGCAACAAGGAGATAACATGCTTGTGCCGATTTCTAGGAGCCACGGATTTGGTCAATGCTACGTTTTATCGGGAAGCGGAGCAGTTGATGATAGGTGCTTCGCACGGCCTGCATGGTATTCAACCAAGTTCGCCCCATGATGAGATTATACAACGAAGGCAGCTTGACGACCAAGAATTCCACATCCACTGTTCGGGAGCCCGCTCGAACTGGTAGTATGATTTTGACCAACGGGTATTCTGGATTAGCGTTGAAGCCGAATAATGGATAAGGAGCTGGAGAAAGATCCAATTCGGAGAAGCCGAGTTTGGTGAATGTCTTGTAATACATAACTTCTGATGTGCTCCCCAGATCAATGAGTACACGCTCAACGGTGAATCGGTTTATGCGTAACTCGATTACCAAGGGATCGATGTGAGGAAGTGTCACTCCGGCCAAATATGAATCATCAAAAGCAATGCTCGCAGCTTCATGGGGCCGTTTAGCCGGAGTGAGTTGATTTTGAGGGTCGAGATTCGAATGAACCGTATGTACCGCGGATGTCATTGGCAGGCTGTATATCATGTGGATCACGCCGAGTGGAGGAGAATCCTGCCGTAAGGCTATTGCTTTGGCTGATTGCCTTTTCGGACGTACTGTTGTAGCCGACCATCTTGTACCAATTCCTCCAAGTGATCCTTCAATGCATAACAACTCTCAGTATCATGGATGTGGTCTTTGTGATACTCGTACCACCTATCTCGTCTTCTCGTGTCGGGAGGTCCCATCATTTTGGACGGCCATTTGAAGAACGAAAGGTGTTGGACTTTGGACATAACCGCGCTAATCGGCTCTGACAACTTCGTATATTTCTTGTCTGCGTGCCTTGTGCGCCTGCTATCTACTTGAAGTTGTTCATTAGCTCGGTGGGAGCATTGGTCGTTTGATCGGCGAGAATCCCGTCTCTTGTCTTGTTTAGCCGATGCCGTGGTTTAGGGCTCTGAGGTAGTACAGAATTTACCGGCTGAGCAATTTCAGAAGGGGCCGTCTTGTTGGCCATGTTTCCGGCTTTAACCCGCAAGGCATCATCTTTTACTTTGCAGTATTCCTCGACTTTCTTCATCAACGACCAGACTGTTTTGGGGGGTCTTCTAGTCAAGGAACTGCGGAGAGCACTATCAGGATGTAAACCCATTTTAAAGGCGATAATGGCCATGGAGTTGTTGCAAGCATCATCGACAAGATTTAGCATTCCCAATAGCGCCGAATACGCTCGTAAGGTTTCTCCTAGCTGGATCTGCATTGCCCAGAAAGAGTCGGCTAGCTTCGGCTGTACCTTGTTGGTGATGAATCTTGCCCTGAAGGATTTCTGTAGTTGATGGAAACTCTTAATTGACGCCGGCTCTAACTTATAATACCATCTGACGGCCAATGGCCCCAAACTGCTCGAAAATATTCTACACATGAGAGCCTCGTCGTCTGCATGCAGCGTCATGGCTTGCTTATAATGACGGATATGATCAGTGAAGTCCGATTTCCCGTCGTACAGGGTGAACGATGGGGCTTTGAACTTCTTGGGTAGTACTGCCTTTGCGATCCGTCGCACGGAGGCATCGTGCTGGTCTTCTTCGTCCGAACCATTTTGTCTTCGCTTATGCCTTATACATGGACTCTCTTCAGAGGAACTGGTAGTTTCGAGTCGTCCCTTCTTTTTGGGCTCTGGGGATAATGAGTCAGAGTTGTTGTCACTATATTGCCTCCGAACTCGAGGTCTTTGACCACCCGCTTTCAGAGGTCGTCCCGGATCTTGGCGTGTAACTTGATTGGATTTTGCTACTTCCAAGGCCAAGTCCTGAAGGAGGCGCTCGTTCTCAGTGATCATGTTTTCCAGCCTCTGTTCGTTTTGCTTCGTCTGTTTCATGATTGCTTACATTGTCTCATGTGCTGAAGTCGAGTTCTGGGCAAGTAAGTCAAAGTTCAAGGCACGTCTTGCGGCGATAGTCTCCAGTCCAAGCATGTTTATTGGAGTGAGGTCATCTCTCTGTGTGGTTTCATCAGTGACCATCGGAGGGTCTTCCGTTACGCCCGCCATGGATGTAGTTAAGTATTTCCACAGACGGCGCCAATTACTCTTTTGATCCACTAGGACGCTCGAGATCCTCATCTAACAACCTAAAAATGAATAAACACTCCGATCGGGGGTGCTGGAATTAGCACTCCGACGATTAAGTCAGTGTATGCTCTCTTAGTTACTTGTATATTAAGTTAAGCGTAATAATTCTCACATACCTCTCTCTGGATGATGTTCTTCTATTTATATCTTTTCTTTCTTGGGCTTCAGGGCTGGGCCCACCTTCAATTCGTCGTATAACTATTTACTCGGCTCCTTTTGTTGCAAACCGCTCTTCACTCGGCCCCTTACTCAACTGGTTATTTGGCCGAATAAGGTACCTCTAGATTTGTATGTATAAAACGGGGCCGAATGCGATATATGAATTTCGACTCTCCAGGTCCAACTATTCGGCCTCTTTACGTCTCTCGATATTCGGCCCCTACATCTTTTTTTCTGACTTGCTCGTCAGAGGGTTTGCTGGGGGACTCCTGTTCCCCGTTGGACTCTTATGCAGGTTTCTTTGTGGATCTAGCGATCGGACAACAGTGTGCGAGACGTGGATCAGCCCGACCCGTCTCTCTAGGACAAGTAGTATCATCATACTTTGAGTCATCTCTTAGCCAATGATGGATCAAAGGGGTTCGGGCACCCAAAAAATTTAAAAATATCATATATTATACTAAAAATTTAAAACAATTAAAAATTATAAGGATTTGTATTCGAAACATATTTTCGCACATCTATAGTGATAATTTTAGAATATGTCCTTGCTTATAACAAAATAGAAATGTTAGGAATTCAAAAATTTTACTCAGAGTAAGCTGGTCTAAACACCCGATCATTAAAAAAAAATTCATAATAAGCATTGTATAATTAAGATTCATTTTAAATATAAGTCTCATTATACCAAAAATTAAATCTAAATCACACGTAACAATTCGAGATAAATTTCTTCATAACTTTTCGTCAGGTCTCTTATCTTTTCTGATAACAAAATAGAATGTCAATTATAGTTGTTCTTCACGAAGGCACTTATGTGTGGGATGGGGGATATATGTTGCTAGGCTTTTCTCAGCTCTACTATATTATGATTTCCATATGCAGCATTATAATCTCTAGGATATTCATGAAAATGAGCACTGTTCATAAACATATTTCATTTCTTCATAAATAGCATAATGTCAAAAATAAATTCACGTAATCGATCTCATTTGAAAGAGACATAAAACTAATTTAATTTGATTTGATTATATATTTTCTATGTGAGGTTAATCCACCTAAATTGTTTAAGGAAATTAAAACTATATAAGAATTGCTTATAGAAAAAAGACGTCACGGTATTGAAATTTTTTAATAATGCAACTTAAACTGTTAATGAGAATGACAACAATTTTATTATTTATAATATATTTTTAATACACCCCTTCATATTTAATCAAATTTTCTATTATAAGCAGGCTAAAAACGTGCACACATTTTAATTATTAGGTGTGTGAGTGATTTCTTGATCACACTGCCCGCTTAGTAACCAGCTAGAGAGCACCGGCAGAATAGATGGCACCTGGCTGACCTGCAACAGAAAGAGAAGTCTCCGGCGGTGGTTCAACCACCCGGGGGCACTCTGACGATCAAGTCAGTATATCTCTCAAAGATAATCAAGTGCTAAACTCACAAGCTTAAGCATAAAAAACATACCTTTGACCCATGGGGGTGCCTCTATTTTATAGCCAACATAAACCTAGTCCCACTAGAAGCCTGACTTCTATGGACTCCCATTCAGTGCTTACTTTGGATTTCATAAAAGATAAAGATAAACTCCCTAAGAGCTTTATCCTTATCTTAGCAAAGTTCCCTCTTTACTCTAGGACTCTTGCCCCTTATCCATTTATCTCGGATTCTGATATCTTCGGAGATTACCTCGGCCTTGCCGAGATAACCTCGGCGTCACAACCAGGACATGTGGCACCTCGGCTGACACGTCGGCGTCACCTTGCCACATGTTGGTATTCAGAAAATACATCCCCACAACTGCCCCCTAGGTTCTATTACCTCGGCATTCTGAGATGATGGAACCTATATCTGTATTTTCTTCCAGTAAATCGGCTTAAAATTTGACAGCCGATATCATTCATTTCAAGCCGACATGCTTTCCCTAAAAAATCAAGATTTTTAAGGACCTTCTCACGCGCATGAGCTGTCATGCACTTCAACCCAACCGTTTTAGCCACGCGTTTCCCTCTTACTAGTCCGTACACGTGACGCGCCTGTTAGCCGCATCTTTCTTCATGTGCACCGTCTGACGCCCTCGTTCTTCTAGGCGTATTGATTGCTTTTGCCGCCGTTTCTGTTTAATCAAAAACTTTTTCCCTTTTTTCCGTCTCTTCACTTTTTCATTCGAATCTCTTACTATCTCTCTCTAGCTTTCAAAACCCTCCATCGCTCAAGCTTCCAAAGCTCTGCAACCTTCTCTGTTCACCCCTTCCGGCAAGATTTCCACCGGTCTTCTGCTCCCACAACCGTTATAGGACATCGGCAAATCCCTTTCTGGCTTCCCTTTTTCTAGTAAGCTACTGTTATTTTCGTTTTCAATTCCCTGATGTTTCTTCTTTTTTTGCTGTCGCCATTACTGTACTGTTTCGATCTTTTTTAATTCATAAATCGTACATCTGAATGCATTCATCCATGATTCTGCCTTTGCCCACATTTTGCACACACGCACTGTTTCACCACTTCTTTGCACTTTTGCCACTGTTCTTGGCCATATACTCTTGTATTCTTCATGTTCTTGACAGCCCATCTCAATTTTTGTTTCTAAAACTTCGTTTTTGTTTTTTGTTTTTTGCATCTTTTCCAGATTCTTGCTTTCAATCCGTGTTTCCATAGATTTAGGTCTGGGATTTGTCTGTAAAACCCATAACTTAGGAAAAAATTGAAACCTGCACCTACCTTATTGTTTGCCGAGGTCCCAATAACCTTTCAAAAACATCTTCTGAGACCCACCTTCTAAGATTAAGCCGATATCATGGGTATGTATAAAGATAGGGTAAACACCCCCTTTAAACTAGAATACTTTAGACAGGAGTTTGAGATCCCAGCCGACGTCCATTTGAGGTTGGCTGGGGATGATGACTCCATCATGCCCACTGCCGACTCCATGCCTTTCCCTGTAGTCGCCTTTATCGAGTGTGGACTTCGGCTTCCACTAAACATTCTGTTTCGTGAGGTCCTCCATTACTATAAGTTGAACCCTATGCAACTGGCCATCAATTCTTACCGAGTGATCAATGGTATTATAGCCCTAGCTAAACAGGAAAACGCTAGGATCACCCTTGCCGACATCCAATATTGCTATACCATGTGTGGTCTTAACTTGAAAGAAAAAAGGCTACATTTATTACCTTAAGACAGGTCCACAGTATTCAAAATTGTAGCCGACCTCCCAGACTCCAACAAGGGAGCTGGTGACGATTATTTCATTACCTCGGGGAACTGGGAGTTCGCTTCAGATGAAGACCTCCACCTCTTCCCTCTCCCATGATCAGTCTTTATAGAGGGTAATGGTAAGAGCCCTGTATTCATACTTGTTTCACTTTTAAAGTCTTGTATACTTTATCTGTTTCATAATGTTTGCTTTGTCTTTGCTTTTGTAGTTCTTCCTCAGCCGCCGAAAAACTTTCGCCAATCCTTTGTTCCCAGCAAGGATTTAAGGAAATTACTGGACCTGTCAGTTCAGAAGTGAAGGGCACCCCTGCTTCTCAACTTCATCCCAACATACAAATCAGCTCTTCTCGACGTCCCCAAGAAAAAAAAGAAGAAGAGCTTATCTCCTCCCTCTGCTATAACTCTTCCAGTTGCATCAACATCACGAACAGACCAAGGATCAACCTCTGATCCAGCAGAACAGCTGTCGACCTCGGCTCCATACCTCATTCCACCATCCCAAAGAAAGCGTCGCCGACGTCTTGTTCTTACAGCCGAGATGGGTCGCGCAAAGCCAGTTGCTAAAGACCTCCTAGCCAACATTCCATCATCCATTGATGAACAACCAACACAAACCCAACCTCCAAAAAAACCAAAAAGAATTAAGAAAGCTCAACCGAAGGCGAAAGTGACTCAGGTTGAGACTGAGGACACTTTGCCAGCCCCAAAACTGGCTCCTAGTCAGAAAACTGCCTCTGTCCCTTCGAAGAGGTCTGCCGAAGTACCTCTTTCTGAATCCTCTAAATCAAAAAGGCCGAGATCATCTGCAACGACTTTAGGGTCAAAGAAACCTGATGCCCACTGGGCCCCCGAAATCACCCTCGAGGATAAGCCCGTAATGGCAAGTGACAGCGCCGACGATATCAATGTCGGCGTTGCCCTCAGTACCGTTCTACTTCTCCCAGGTGACCTGGAGCGGAACGCCCAGTATAGCGAGTATGAGAACTATGCCTTAATGTTACAGCACTCTGTTCAGGTAAACGTCTTCTTCTTGGTAAATTTTTTCTTTCTCTTTATTTTATACTTTGAATATTTTTTAATACCTCTGTTTTCTTTCAGGCCATCCAGTATGCCCACTCTTTCTCAATGCATTCTTTTGAGAACAGGGAGAGGCTTGCCGAGATGAAGAGGGAGGTCTCCATCCTCCAAAAGACCAACAAAGGCTTCCCGTCAAAAATGAAGAAGCTGGAAGACCAAGTTGAGGAAGCCATCAAGGCTCAGACTGAAGCCGAAGAAAAGGCTGAGGCTACTGAGACCATTAGGAAGGTGGCCGAATCGCAAAGGAGAGAGGCCGAGGAAAAAATGGCCCAAGCTGAAAAGGAGCTTCAGGAGGCCCTGGCCACCAAAGAAGCTGAAATCAAAGACGCTGACGAAAAGGTGGCCGACGTTACTGAGGCCTATGAAAAACAAGTGAAGGAGGCATGCAACAAGGGTTTCACCCTTGGTTGGATGTCCCTTCTTAAAAAGCTTAATGTTCCTGATGATTCTCCATTGCGGAAGGCCAACGCCATTCCCTTGCCATTTCCTCCAGCCCCAACTCCGAGTGAAGATGTCGGCGAATCTGATGCTGAGGATGAGGCCGATGAGGAAGAGGATGATGCTTTGGTCAGAAAATCCAAAGATGCTGATGAGGCCAAGTCCCCTCTTCAGAATAAGCAAGTCCTAGACTTGACTTATGATGAAGAAGGCGATCAGGTTGTCCAGGAAGCTGTTCCCGACATCGCACCAGCCGACATCCCTTCTGAGGTCAAGACTGTTGGAGAAACTCTCCAAGAAATTGACGCTGAGATAGCGGCAGAGAAGGAGGCCAAGGTGGTATCTGATCTTCAAATTCAACAATCTGGAGGAGAGGAGCCTTAGTTTTATGTTCTTCTTTTGCTTACTTGTATTTTGTTGCTTCTTTATCTTTTTGGAACAATGTATGTTTTTTGTGTGGCCGATGTGCCCTTTGGTGAATAAATATAACTTTTCTTTTCTAAGTGCTTGCACTCCTGTCTTTTCTTTTTTGTCTTTGCATGATTCTATACTTAGAATATTCTGCATATGTACACTCTTCTTCCTTTGTGTAACCTTCTCGGGGTGACACACCTTGGTTATACCAACCGATGATATACATTGGCAAGTTTCTTGTCTTTGGTTTATCTTCAACTTGTAAATTGATACAAATTTCAACAAGTGTTAAGCAATACTTTTCTCTTCCCTCTGCCCCCTAATGTGAGCCTGAGTTTCACTTGGATTCGCATTATACATGTATTCCAGAGACAATGTCAAGTATCTTGAAAACAGAACGGAATCTTTATTTATTTATTTCGGCAAATGGCCAAGGAACAAAGGAATTTTAATGATAGAAAAATTTCAAATTACAAGTGTTCCAAGATCTTGGCAATTCTTTGCCCTCTTTATCTTCAAGCCGGTATGCCACATTTCCCAGTACCGAGATGATCTTGTAGGGTCCTTCCCAATTTGGGCCAAGCTTGCCCTCTCTGGGATCCTTCTTGTTGTCGACAACTTTTCTTAGGATGAGGTCACCACTCTGAAATTCTCTTGGATTGACCTTCTTCTTCTATGCTCTGGCAAGATGTTGTTGGTATGCTGCAAGCTGAACTGCAGCTTTCTCCCTTCGTTCTTCCAGAAGATCTAGCTCTCGGGCTAAGAGAACATCATTAGTTCCATTTTCTACCCCTTAGGTTCTGATTCCAGGGATGCCTATCTCCAGTGGAATGACTGCTTCTGTACCATAAGCCATGGCAAAGGGGTTTCCCCAATTGATTTTCTCGGCGTAGTCCGATATGCCCAGAGTACATTGGGCAGTTCGTCTATCCATTTTCCTTTTGCTGCCTGCAGCCTCTTCTTTATTGCATCCAAGATTACTTTGTTGGATGCCTCTGTTTGCTCATTGCTTTGGGGAAAACTTGGTGTTAAGTAGTTCTTGATCTTGAATTTTGTACAAAAGTTCTTCATCCCCATCCTGGACGAGGATTTTCTTTAGTGCCTCTTCGCTCTTCTCGGCTGGCTCCTTGCTGATGTCTTCTAGGACTTCCACAACCTCTTCTTCAATTTCTGCCTTCTCTGGCTCTCGAACGCTGCAAGTAGACTTCATTGCTGCCATGGAGCAACTTTTTGCCTGCAGCTGATCACCCCTGACTTCTTCTATCCCATGCTCTGTTGGGAATCGCAACAGTTGATGCAATGTTGAGGGAACTGCCCCCATCGCATGCAACCATGGTCTTCCCAGGATGATGTTGTAAGGGGAAGGTGTGTTGATGACGGTGAATTCTGTCTTGATTTTCCTGGTGCCAACCTGCACCTCCAAGCTTACTGCTTCCAGTGGCCATGTCGGCGTTCCATTGAACCCGACCATTGGGCCGTTGGATCGTTCCATGTCATATGGGTGAAGGCCGAGCTCCTTGTAACATCGGATGTACATGACGTCACAAGAGCTTCCTTGGTCAATCAAGATGCGTTTCACTTGGCACTCCCCAACCTTGAGGGATACTACCAAGGCATCATTATGCGGGTGCTGGACCATCTCTAGGTCGGCTTCAGTGAAGGTTATCATCAGTCCCTGGTACTTTTCTGCCCGTTGTCTTTTCTCTCCGACTTGATAGATATGTTGTAGGTATTTTACCTTCTGGGTTTCTCCTCAGATTTCGTTTTCGTTGACCTTTGATTGGATTACGTTGATTAACCGAGGTCCTCCTGCCTGTGGCTGTTGTGCTAGGGGAGGTGGGGCTGCTGGTGCTTGAGGCAATCTCGTCCGTTCTTCCCTTGTTCTGGTTTCATCAACAAGGTCTCTCAGATGTCCTTGTCTTACCAAGTCTTCCAAATATGTTTTTAGGGCTCTGCAACCCTGAGTCGTATGTCCATCTGCATTGTGGTAGGCACAATGCCTACCAATGTTTATTCCCATGAACTCTCCTGGAGTCCTTTCTGGCGTTCTGAAATAGGGCTGGCTTCGAATTTGATCCAGGACTTTGGAAATTGGGATCCGGAACACGGTTGTTACTGCTTGTGTGGCCCTTAGTTCTGCCTCTTGCCTGCTCGTTCCATTGTTACCTCAGCCTTGCTTCGGCGAACCGTTCCCTTTCTCCTGTTTTATCTCCCTATTCGCCTAAGTGTCTTCTTCGGCTCTGGCATACTTCTCGATTCTTGCCATGAGCTCTTCCATGCTTTTTGGCAAAGTTTTTGCCAAAGATTTCCGTAGCGGACAATTGTCTTTTAGGCCATTCTTGAATGATACGACCGCTACTTGTTGATTACATTCTGGTATTCGGTTGAATACCTCATAATATCTTTTTGCATAGGCCCTAAAGCCTTCATCTTTACTGATCCTCAAGGCCATCAATGCATCCACCCTTAATGGCTGTAGCTTATTTGTCACGAACCGGGCCACAAACATCTCGGCTAGGCCTTCCCAAGTCTTCACGCTTCCCTTCGGTAGTTTATGGAACCAATCTGATGCAATCTCCCCGAAGGATGAGGGGAATACTTTGCAGAGCAACGGCTCGTTCCCACTATACAATGCCATTGAGTTTAAATATAGTCCGACGTGGAAGTTGGGGTCTAACTTGCCGTCGTATATTTGAAACCTCGGCATACTGAATCTCTTTAGTGCCTCGAACCTGTCCAATTCCACCGAGAATGGTGTCCTCGGCTTATCTGGGGATGTTACCTCAGCTTCGGCATTCTGCTGTTTCCTCTTGAGGTAATCTCTTAAGTCTTCTTTGCTCCGCCTAGGAGCTCGGCTATCTTTCGACTTCAGTCTCTTCGGTATACTACTCTCGGCCTCGTGGTGAGCCCTTTTCGACCCTTCTCCATGAGTTGTGTCGAAGCACATTGCCTGCCCCTGAACATGCCAATGTCCTCTGGTGTCTGCCTCCTTTGCGTGTTGCGTCCTTCGTGATTCTTCTCTTCTTGGCTCCCTTCGCCCGACCTCCCTGGAAGGTCGGTGAGAATGTCTTTCACTCCCGTTATGCTGGGGGGCTTCTGGAATTGCTTTCTGTCCTTGCTTCTAGGCATTGGCTGCTGGCATCGGCGTGTCCTGCAGCGGGTATGATGGCTGCATGACGTTATTTTGCATCATAAAGTTGACGATCGATTGCAGGTCTGCCAACTTGTTTGCAATCTCTTTCACCTCTTCGTCCCTCCGCAGGCATCTATCCTTCCATACCTGGAGGTCATCTTCATTGTAGTAGCCACTTCGATCTGGTTTGTTAGTCTGGCCGACCTCATTTACGCCGGTATTCTGGTCACGAGTTTCTGCGTTGTATTCGTCTCCTGTGACATCAAGGTCAATGGGTCTCCCACTCCCAGCAGGAGTGTCGCCCCCAATGTTTTCCTTCTGTCCGTTACTGGCCATTTATTCTCCTATCTTTCCCACAGACGGCGCCAAATTGTGTGAGTGATTTCTTGATCACACTACCCGCTTAGTAACCAGCTGGAGAGCACCGACAGAATAGATGGCACCTGGCTGACCTGCAACAGAAAGAGAAGTCTCCGGCGGTGGTTCAACCACCCGGGGGCACTCTGACGATCAAGTCAGTATATCTCTCAAAGATAATCAAGTGCTAAACTCACAAGCTTAAGCATAAAAAGCATACCTTTGACCCATGGGGGTGCCTCTATTTTATAGCCAACATAAACCTAGCCCCACTAGAAGCCTGACTTCTATGGACTCTCATTCAGTGCTTACTTTGTATTTCATAAGAGATAAAGATAAACTCCCTAAGAGCTTTATCCTTATCTTAGCAAAGTTCCCTCTTTACTCTAGGACTCTTGCCCCTTATCCATTTATCTCGGATTCCGATATCTTCGGACATAACCTCGGCCTTGCCGAGATAACCTCGGCGTCACAACCAGGACACGTGGCACCTCGGCTGACACGTCGGCGTCACCTTGCCACGTATTGGTATTCAGAAAAAACATCCCCACATTAGGTATACATGATTATGACTTTATTATTTATATTATATTCTCAATACAACCCTTTACGTATGATCGGACTCTCCTTCATGAATATGCTAAACATATGTAAGCATTTAATTATTGGGTATGTAGTGAGATTTAAACACATGACTTATTGTCTATTCTGATATCATTGACTGATTACTAAGAACATCTCCAATAGAGTACTCAAAACACTTGCCAAAGCTATAATATAGCAATAGTGATAAAAAGTGGGTCTCCAATGCCTTGCTATTTTACTTGCCAAAAATGACATATGCCATATCTATTCTCAAATTTGGTAAGTAAAATAGCAATTGCCAAACATGCTACATCAGCAAATATGAACATATTTGTGGCTCTAAATTCAGTTGAAAAAACAGAATTGAAAAAGTAGAAAACCAAGTAATTTTTCAAATTTAATTTTTTAAATTGAATTTTATTTATTTATTTATTTTTTCTAATTTTTCAATTTTTTTCATTTTTTATATTTGTCTAGTCGAGGATAATATAAATATATAATTTTTTTTTTACAAATAGTTAAAAAATGTCATAAAAGACAAAAAATAAATAAAAATAAAATCATAAACAAATCTATATCCAAATAACACCTACAAACTTGGAGGAAAAATTGGTTAAGAATTGCCAAAATAGCAAGTGACCATTGGAGCACCATTGCTATAATTTGACAAAATAACATTATTTATTGTCAAATTATAATAATAACAATAGTATTATAATAACAACCATTGGAGATGCTCTAACTCATGCACAAACTTAAGCTATTAAAAGATGTGACAACTTTAGCATTCACTAACCCAAAAAAAAGAAAAAAAGTTTTCCTGGAACTCTTGTAATTAACATTAAATTGAAACATCATTGGATTGTAATTAACATTAAATTGAAAAGTCCACTTTTTTTCCGTATTTTCAGATGCCGCAATAAAATCATAATCAATATCTCTTTCAAATGCAACAATTAAGTTGCAACCAATGCTAATTTGATAATTTGCTACTCTTACCTCTGTAATTAAATTCAAAAAATGATTAAATGTGCTTAAAGTATCACCTGGCATCGTTTACATGCTACTTTTAGCCACAACAAACAAAACATCACATCTAATCCATAATCATTACACTCTTCTCTCACAAAAAAAAGCTAAAAAGTCAAAAAGTCAAAAAGCCCTTCCCAAACCAAGCTTTTTAGCCCAGGCTAAAATAGCCAAAAAAGCCAAAAAGCCAAAAAGCCAACCCACTTCCCAAACGGAGGCTTAATAAATGAAAAATCACAGACTAAGTGGGTTGTTATTTATTTATTTTTTTTTTGATAATTGGCCTCGTTTGGCAAATAGTTATTTTAGTTAAAAAGTCATTAAAAAAGTCAAAAAGCTAACAACATCTACTAAAAAGTCAAAAAAAAAAATTTCTTTCTACTTTTTACACATCTTTTCATAAAAAATCAAAAAATCATCTCAAACATACTAGCTTTTTTTATATCATATTTTAATCAAAAAATTAAAAAATTACTAAAAAAATCTATTCTCATATGAGACTTTCCTCTTAAATTTGAATAAATTTTGATAATCTCAAAATCCACGCAAACCACCCCACGCAAGCACCCCACCATGCAAGTTGGGCAAATCTTGTGCTATACCCGTAGGCACGATCCTAAAGGGATTGATTACACTTGGCCTCGTTTGGGAACAGGTTAATTTAGTAATTTTTTAGTTATTTGGTTAAAATATGAGTTAAAAAAAACTAGTATGTTTGGGATGACTTTTTGGCTTTTTACGAAAAAATGTGCAAAAAGTAGAGAGAAAAGAGAATCTTTGACTTTTTAGTATGAGTTATTGGCTTTTTGGATAATTTAGTAACTTTTTGACTTTTTAACTAAAATGGAAGGTTTCCAAACGAGGCCAATTGAACTGTGAACCTATACTCATGAGTAGGCCTGTAAATGGATCGGATTCGGATCGGATCTGTCAAAATCCGAATCCGATCCGATTAAGATAAACCCGAATCCGATCCGAATCCGTTTAGTTCATATCCGATTATAGATATCCGAATCCGAATCCGATGATTTCGGATATCCGATCCGATAATCCGAATCCGATCCATTTATTTATTTATTGAGCTATAATTTTATATAATTTGAAAAAAAATTTCATTTTGTGTTTTTTTATTCAAATTGAGAATAATCGGATCGGATTGTCAGATTATCGGATCGGATCAGATTTTTACAAATTCAATCCGTTTAATAAACGGATTAAACAGATTCGGATTGTCGGATTATCGGATCGAATTTTTTTGTAAAACAGATTCGAATTATCGGGTCAAATTCAGATTAAATCCGATCCATTGACAGCCCTACTCAAGAGGCACGTCAATTGACAACCTAACTAAAATGAATAAGTATGTCCTACCCACAGAATGTTTTACACGATCATTAATTTGAAATTCCAAATAAGGAAAATACTATATGATATTATTAAATTACTACTCATAAATATCACAATAGTAGAAAACAAATATCAATTTCAACCATAATTTGTATGTACTATGCAGCATGCACCATCTATGTTGTAGAATTATGCACATGATAGGAAAAGAATGGGTGCCTGTATTTACACATCTATACTACATATATAATCAAATGTTATTGTTTTGTCAAAAGCCTACAAATATTTATTCCTAAATTTTCATAATTTTAAAACACTCTCTTTTCTACATGGTAACCTTCTTTGATTGCCTTTCATGTTTTCTATTTTTTTTCATTTTTTATTTGTTTGATTAATTAAAATTAAAATTAATTTCATTATTTATGGATAAAGATTTGAATTTCAAAATTCGTCCATATAGATAAACATATAAAAACTGAAAATTAATTTTATAATCTACAGATAAAGATAAAAAATAAACAATTAATTTAAAAAAATTAATTTCATAACTTCTAGATAATTTAAAATTTCTTCCCATAAATAAACAAATAAAAGTTGATAAATAACTTATAAAAATTAATTTCATGGCTTGCAAATAAAGATAAAGATTAAATAATTGATTTTTTTTTAAAAAAAAAACAAAATAACTCTCTTTTTTCCCCCCTCATTTCATACTTTAATTAATTTCATTATAGATAAACATATAAAAATTCATAAATAATTTATGCAAATTTATTTCATGACCTAAAGATAAAAATTTTAAAAATTGTTTAAAAAAAATAATTTCATGACTTATAGATAAATAAACATATAAAAATTGATAAATAATTTATAAAGATTAATTTCATGACCTACAGATAAAGATAAAGATTAAATAATTTATTTTCAAAAAATTAAAATAATAAAATTTAGATAAAGATATGATTTGTTAATCTATATATCTATCAAAAACATATATATCTAAATATTTATTTTGATTTACTCTTTTTTTTTTCTCCTATCACATATTATCTTTTTTTATTTTAAATTTTTTATCTTATGAAATGCTCTTATCTATAACTTCTTATCTCCTATTAAATTCTTAACTTTCTCTTGATAATTTTTATTATTCGTTATTATCTACCAAATGATAAAGATTATAAGAAAAAAAAATTATCGCTCTGAATGAGAATAGTATTAATAATGAAATAATAAAGGTTACATGGGAGAAGGTAGCACAAAAATCTCACAAAATTGATTTTGTTCACTATATTTATAAAAGGTAATAATTTGAGATTATTTCTATTAGTTATTAAAAATAATTTGTATTAGATCATTGTGATGTTTTTTTTTTTAATTTTTTTATAAGGCTGTCATTCGTTATAATATTTCTTCAATCCCATCTCTAAATTCTCTCTTTGAAATTTTTGCTTTTTCAATAATTATTTCTTATCAAATTTGTTTTTTTATCCTTATTTTATTGAAGGATCGAGACGAATAAAACTTTCATATAATATATGAAATTAATGAATATAATACAAAGATGATAGGGAAGTACTACATATTTGTCAATATCTCTATGTTATTATTAGTTGATTTGCTAGATTGTATTATCAATTTAGAGCCCATATGATTTAATTTAATGTTCATGACTCTATTTGTATTTGACCATTTTTTCGTTGTGTAACTGAAATAAATTTTTTTTGGGTATATAATGATTAAAGCTATCATTTGTTATATTTTTTCAAGTACAATTCAAATAATTTTTTATCATTTTTTTATAAATAAAATGGATTAAAACTATTCTCTTATATAATTTTTATAATACTATGACATTCTTATCTTGATTAATTTTTTTAAAATGACGTAGGAACTATGCAAGTATTATTCAAACTATGGAGAACGATTTATACTTTGATATGATATGAGTGTGTCATTGATAGAGGAAATCAAAGATAGAGAGTTGCTAATGTAATCAATTAATGATTTGTTTGAGAAGTTCTTTTTATAAGCAAGGCAACAAACTTAGATTAAAATTTTTTAAAAACTACTTATAAATTATAATTAAAAGTTGATATTTATTCATAATTTGATCCAACAATAATAATATACACCACAAATTTAAAAGTCCAAATAAATTTATAATAACTTTTCTGAACTTATAGAATTTCTCTCTTTTAATGTTTTGTTTAGTTTGATACAAGTTATTTATGTTATCAAGTGATTGTGAAACTATTATTCTCAACAATTTTTATAATTAATTGTGGGGATATATTTTCTGAGTACCAACACGTGGCAAGGTGACGCCGACGTGTCAGCCGAGGTGCCACGTGTCTTGGTCGTGACGCCGAGGTGATCTCGGCAAAGCCGAGGTTATCTCCGAAGATATCGGAATCCGAGATAAGTGGATAAGGGACAAGAGTCCTAAAATAAAGAGGGAACTCAACTTGGATATGGACAAGAGTCCTAGATTGGGAGAAGACTTCAGTTTGGGTAAAGATAAGACTCTTAGAGAGTTTATCCTAATCCCACTGAGAGTCCCAGGTTAGCAGTAATCCTAAGTCCATTAGGGCCAGGCTCCCATTGGGACTAGGATTGTATTGGCTATAAAAGAGAGGCACCCCCATGGGTCTAAGGTATGCTTTTGATACTCAAACTTGTGAGTTTAGTACTTGATTATCTTTGAGAGATATACTGACTTGATCGTCGGAGTGCCCCCGGGTGGTCGAAACCACCGCGGGATTCTTATATTTTTGTTACAGGTCAGTCAGGTGCCATCTATTCTGCCAGTGCTCTCCAGCTGGTTACTAAGCGGGCAGTGTGGTCGGAAAATCACCCACACAATTTGGCACCGTCTGTGGGAAAGAAAGAAGAATAGATGGCCAATGACGGATAGAAAGATCAGACTGGAGACAACGCTCCTGCTGGGAGTCGGAGACCTATCGATCTCGACGTTGAAGGGGACAACCGCAACACAGAAACTCGTGACCAGAGTCACGGAGTGAAAGAAGCCGACCAGGAAGGTGAAGCACCAAAGACAACAGATCGAAACAACAAAGAAGACCTCCGGGTATGGAGGGATAGATACCTGCGGAGGAACGAAGACCCTTCCAGAAGGGATGCAAAGACAGGGGGCATGAATGCTCCCAAGGAGATGACATTCAAGTATAAAAGAGCTCAGCCCAAGTGAGCAGATCCTAGATCCTGGATCCCGAATCCCAGAAGGCATGATCTCGGCCTAGATGAGTAGGTCCGAGAAGAGAAGAGTTCAACCTGAGAGAGCAAATCCAAGATTCCAGCAGACAAGACCTCGGCACTTGAGTCCGAGAAGAGAAGAGCACAATGAGCAGATCTCAGATCCCAGATCCCAGAAGATAAAAAGGAAACACACAAGATCAAACTAAAGTTGGCCAGAAGTATGCTAAGGCCGAGGAAGACATGCCGGGAACAAAGGCGTCGGAATAAGAAAAGAGAAACGGCTCGCCGATGCGAGGCCACGAATCAAACTCAGGTTGGAGCCCAGTAAGATCAATAGAGAAACCAAGGCCGATAACCTCGGCTTGAATTCAACCTCGGCGACAAGGTCGAAGCTACATGTATGATGAGAACCCAAGTGGATTTTAAGTTCACACTGGGGGTGTAGAAAAGAAGAATGCGTTTACCACTTGTTGAAATTTGTGGACAATTTACAAGTTCGTTAAACGAAGATGATGTTTAACCGAAGTTAAACCGAGATGATGCTTAACCGAAGTTAAGCAGAGATGATGCTTAACCGAAGTTAAGCCAAAGATGATGCTTAACCGAAGTTAAGCCGAGATGATGCTTAACCGAAGTTAAGCCAAAGATGATGCTTAACCGAAGTTAAGCCGAGATAATGCTTAACCGAAGTTAAGCCGAAGATGATGTTTAATCGAAGTTAAACCGAGATGATGCTTAACCGAAGTTAAGCCAAAGATGATGCTTAACCGAAGTTAAGCCGAGATAATGCTTAACCGAAGTTAAGCCGAAGATGATGCTTAACCGAAGTTAAGCCGAGATGATGCTTAACCGAAGTTAAGCCGAGATGATGCCTAACCGAAGTTAAGCCAAAGATAATGCTTAACCGAAGTTAAGCCGAGAAAATGCTTAACCGAAGTTAGGCCGAAGATGATGTTTAACCGAAGTTAAACCGAGATGATACTTGACTGAAGTTAAGCCGAAGATGATGCTTAACCGAAGTTAAGCCGAGATAATGCTTAACCAAAGTTAAGCCGAAGATGATGTTTAACCGAAGTTAAACCGAGATGATACTTGACTGAAATTAAGCCGAAGATGATGCTTAACCGAAGTTAAGCCAAGATAATGCTTAACCGAAGTTAAGCCGAAGATGATGTTTAACCGAAGTTAAACCGAGATGATACTTGATCGAAGTTAAGCCGAGATTATTCCTTAATTTACTTGTTGAAATTTGTAGCAATTTACAAGTTGGAATTAAGCTGATTCCTTATCTTCACTTGTTGAAATTTGTAGCAATTTACAAGTCGAAGTTAAGCCGAGATTATTCCTTAATTCACTTGTTGAAATTTGTAGCAATTTACAAGTTGGAGTTAAGCTGATTCCTTATCTTCACTTGTTGAAATTTGTAGCAATTTACAAGTTGAAGTTAAGCTGAGATGGTTCTTTATCTTCACTTCTTGAAATTTGTAGCAATTTACAAGTCGAAGTGAGGCCGAGGTTATTGCTAAACACTTGTAGCAATCTACAGGTTGGTTAAACCAGAGAAGATGCTTAACACTTGTTGAAATTTGTAGCAATTTACAAGATAATGTTAAGCCGACATGTGATCATCTGTTGAAATTTGCAGCAATTTACAGGTTAAGGTAAAAGCTAAGTATATTGTTTAAATACTTGTTAAAATTTGTAGCAATTTACAAGCAGATCATTGTTATAACTTGAGAAAAATTTACAGTATATGTTAATCATTGTTGAAATTTGTAGCAATTTACAAGTAGGCTAGACCGAGATCACCGTTTAAACACTTATTAAAACTTGAGAAAAAGGTTGCAAAGTTAACATTGAGTAGTAGTATATGTTTCACACTTGTTAGAATTTATGAAAAGTTTGCAGGTCAGTATCTTGCCAAAGTAAAAGTTTTGTAGCTATTATACCCGAGGTATGTAACCCCGAGAAGGTTGCACAAAGAAGGCAAAGTATGAAAGGCATGCAAAATATTCTAAGTATAGAATCATGCAAGAGCAGTTAGAAGAAGATCGAGACAGAATTCATGGTGATTGACACGCTCTCACCATACAACGTCATCTTGGGAAGGCCATAGTTGCATGCAATGGGGGCAGTTCCCTCAACGTTGCATCAACTATTGCGGTTCCCCACAGAACATGGGATTGAAGAAGTTAGAGGAGACCAACTGCAGGCAAAGAATTGCTCCATGGCAGCAATGAAAACTACCTGCAACATTCGGGAACCAGGGAAGGCAGAGATTGAAGACGAGGACATGGAGGTCCTAGATGATGTCGGCAAGGAGCCAGCCGAAAAGAGTGAAGAGACACTGAAGAAAATCCTCGTCCAGGAGGGCGACGAAGAGCGCTTCTTTCTTCTCGGCTTAGGCTTAGCCGAAGAAGAAGAAATAGAACTTGAAGCTTGGTCACATGCCGCAAATTGAACGTCGACAGGTCGGCCAAACCTGTAATCCACTGAGCAAGAGGGCCAACGTTGATACACGTCGAAGCAGTAGAGGAAGAAGTAGATAGACTTTTGGAGCTCAGGGCCATCCGAGAAGTCAATTACCCGACATGGCTATCAAATACAGTGGAAGAAGGAATGATAATTAAGGAGCAAAGAATGTTAACACTTGTTGAAATTTTTTGAGCAAATTAGAAGATGAGTTAACCGAAGATTATGAAGTCTACCACTTGTTGAAATTTGTAGCAATTTACAAGTTTGGTATAGCCGAGATAACATTGAAAGACGTTTCCGAGATATGATCAACCGAAATGACCAACTAGCTTGTTAAGAGCTGAGAAGGTTGGCAAGTACAAAAATGAAGACCTTAAAGAACTAGGGACTGAAAGCAAGAACGTCGGACTAATCTGCTTCGACGGACGACAATGGCTCAGCTTCGGCAGTCAGTTGGAGGAGTTTCTCTACCGCTACCTCGGCATCAATTTCAAAAAGGAAGCAAACTACTCAGCATCAGTGGTAGGTTGTGTCTCACCCCCAGAAGACAGTTGGAAAGAACTTCTCAGCAGCCTTCCCAGCCTCGAGCTCAGCCTCGACCTCCTGAAGAGTCTAATCAAAGCTCTTCTTATCGATTGGCACCTCGGAGTTTTGAAAGCAAGGATTGAAAGCAAGAATCTGGAAAAAGACACAAAAAACAGAAACAAGAATGTAATTCGTAAATCAAAAATGGTGATGAAGCTATCAGGAAATTAAGACAAAAAATTGCACATGTGTGTCAAGCCAAGAACAGTGGCAGAAATCAACAGATATGTGAACAGTGTGTAGTCAAGAAGATGATTTGGAAACAACGGGTAAAACAACAATGGTGATTAACAATGAAGCAGAGCTTCTTGGAAAGCAACAAGAAATAAAACCAGGAGGAACAGTGGCATACCAGAAAGAGGGAAGCCAGAATGAGAATCGCCAAAGTCTGACGACAATGACAGAATGACGTAAAGCTTCACCGGATGAGAGAAACAAAGACAGTTGCAGAAGCTTGAAAGCTTGGAACAAATGACGGATTTAAGCAAAAGAGCTAGAAAGAGAAGAAGCCAGAGGATTGAATGAAAAAAGAGAAAAACAGAGTCAAGAAAGAATAAAGCCAAATGCACAGGCGCTAAGTAAGTATGTGAAGAACAAGAAAGTAATGAACCAGACATGATGCTAACAACAGAAAGCGGATATGACAAGAACAAGTGCCAGGCATTCAAATAATTCAAGACTTGAAGACAGACGAAATAAACAGATTCAAAGTAAATTAGAAGAGTTATGAAAGATTGAGCTTAATAGCAAGTAAAGAGTTTATGAACTTACCAAGTGAAATGAACGCCGATATGAAAATCGCCGGAGTCAAATAGATGACTGGAAATCGGGAACTCACTAGAGAGTGTGAGTGGAGCAGTTGCAAAAGCTCTTGGAGTTTACGAATTAATGGAGCCAGAACCTCGGCTAGGAGGTGCAATTTCAAGCAGCTTGGAAAGCATGAAACTTGATTCTTGACATCAGTGACAGCGAAGTCCAGGGAACTTTGAGGTCGGCGAGTTTGATCTCGGACAGAGGGGCACAGATGAACAAACAGTGTAGGTTCCATCACCTCAGAATGCTGAGGTAATAGAACCTAGGGGGCAGTTGTGGGGATATATTTTCTGAGTACCAACACGTGGCAAGGTGACGCCGACGTGTCAGCCGAGGTGCCACGTGTCCTGGTCGTGACGCCGAGGTGATCTCGGCAAGGCCGAGGTTATCTCCGAAGATATCGGAATCCGAGATAAGTGGATAAGGGACAAGAGTCCTAAAATAAAGAGGGAACTCAACTTGGATATGGACAAGAGTCCTAGATTGGGAGAAGACTTCAGTTTGGGTAAAGATAAGACTCTTAGAGAGTTTATCCTAATCCCACTGAGAGTCCCAGGTTAGCAGTAATCCTAAGTCCATTAGGGCCAGGCTCCCATTGGGACTAGGATTGTATTGGCTATAAAAGAGAGGCACCCCCATGGGTCTAAGGTATGCTTTTGATACTCAAACTTGTGAGTTTAGTACTTGATTATCTTTGAGAGATATACTGACTTGATCGTCGGAGTGCCCCCGGGTGGTCGAAACCACCGCGGGATTCTTATATTTTTGTTACAGGTCAGTCAGGTGCCATCTATTCTGCCAGTGCTCTCCAGCTGGTTACTAAGCGGGCAGTGTGGTCGGAAAATCACCCACACATTAATAATTTCTTATGCATATCAAATTTTATTGTAAAATTTTGTGGGTTAATTATTGTTAACATCTACCTAGATGGCTTAATATTATGGCTTGTCGCTATTAAGATATAATTTAAGATTAAAATGATTTATTTATCATACAAAATATATATTGTCTATTTTTTCGTGCATCGCACGGGTTACCGCTAGTCATATTTTATCTGAAAGTAGACCATTACTTAGTTTACACATTTAATAATTTGAAAAAATATAATTTTTTTCAGCACACACCACAACGTTCCTATTTTGCCCTTAGTCCCACACCACTTAATACACACCTCAAACCTTATCCGACGTCGGCATCGGCGCTGGCGCCACCGCTTCAACAGCCTCACACGACCCTCTCCACCCCTAGAAACCACCCTTGCAGCACCTTCCACCACCCCTCAAACTTCCATTGCAACACCTCCCCCAATCGCCTACCTTCTCCTACCCCCTCCCTCCCTCCGATGCCTTTTCTCCGCCATTCTTCTTCTTCTTCTTCTTCTCTAAAATCCTAGATCTTTGACCCTATCAAACCGTAGATCTAATATGGGGAAGGCTACTGGGCAGTCACTATTCTGAAGGTTAGATTGCGGTGGTGACTAGTGTGTGGTGTTAGGGTTTGGGAAGAGGAGGGACGAAGCCGGAGAGGAAGGGACGAGACAGAGAAGGGAGACGTAGCGGGGGCGGCGGCGGGCTGGCGATCGGAGGAAGAGGGTAACGGGGGAAAGAGAGAAGCTAGGGAGGGGAAGAGGGGGCGGTGGGATAGGAAGAGGCGGCTCTGACGCCGACGACCCATCACTTCGCAGATTGCGAGAATACAGATCAAGAGAGAAAGAGATCGCCGTCTACAGCAGTGGTGGCTAAGATTAGGATTTAGATGTTGTGTATTCAAATAAGGTGTGTACTGATATTCTGTTGGGGTTATTTTAGTCATTTGAGGTAAGATTATTATTGTTGTAAAAAATAATTAATTAATAATATGTCTTGAGACAAAATATGGTGTGTAAATAGAAGCACTCGAAAATAATCTTCATGAAAGTCATGTAATTTTCTTGCCTATAGGCCCTTTTTTTTTCTCTCTGTTTTTTTTTTTTTTTTTTCTGATTAATCAATCTTATAAATACCATGCATGTGCTTGCTTTGATTTTTCAATATTGCCAATGAAAAGGATGTAATTTTCTTGCATAGTCTTTTGGCTTCTTTTGGGAGTTTACTAAATTGTTCGTTTATTGGTTAGAAATAAATTAATAAAAAAAAATTAATGCTAAAAAAAGTTAATTCGTTTGGGAGATTTATAGCATTTTTGAATTTTCTATTGATTTTTTAAATTATTAGTGGTTAGCACACGTAATACATGTACAATTTAAGTAAGGAAAGATAAAAACAGAAATAAAAAATTAATATCACAATGTGTGTGCGCTGCTCAAGTGATAATAGTCTCATATCTTAGATCTAAGGTCTTGATTTTAAGTTTTGGTTCTTTTTTCTTTTTTTTTTCTTTTTAAAAATAAAAAATAAAGAAATCCAAGTGCCACGTGGCATAAAAAAAATAAAGGTTTTAGAATATCAAGTTCAACCTTTGCATTATACAATAACTAGTGGTCACTCGTGCGATGCACAGATTTTTAGAAAGTCAATAATTACTCAAAAAAAAATTTGCTATTTGTTTATATTTCTTAACATTTTTATTTGGTTTGTGTATATAAATCTTACTTCACATCATTAAAAATATTTAATATTTCACATTATTAAAAATTTTAAAAAACTATCATACATTAGTAAATCATCACATATATAATAGCTAATTTATTTAAGAATTACTTCAGACAACCAAAAATAGAGTAATAAAGGCATATTATAATTAATCAAAATGACTAATATATTAAATTTAAGTAAAACTAATTTTACTTAATCAATAGTAGATATTACATTAATCATCTCATATAATATAATAAATTAAAATAAAATTAATTTTAATTCCCACTATATTTAGTTAGTAGTTAAAATTTTTTACATACTATTTGTTTTTTCGTTATATTGATTCATTAAACACAAATAGGTTTGGAATGATTATAAAAAAAAATTTAAAAAAAATGTTTGAAAATGCATTATACTTGAATTGACAAACATAAAGAATAGAAATATTTAAATTATTCAAAAAAAAATTAACATTTTAAATATGAGATATCTTCCATTTGCTCAAACTTTGAATCTAAATAAATAAATAAATAATTTAAACAAAGAAGAAATTTGTGATTTAGTTCTCAAAGGAAATGAGTTACTAAAAATAAATTTAACCATGAATTATTTCAATAGGATAATCAACAATAAAAAATCAACTGATAAATACATTTAAAGTATAACCCATATCAAATAAATTTTGATGTGTTCTTCATTTTCAATCTAACATCTACACCAAAAAAAAAAATTAAACACAAATAATCAATAAGTGAGAGAGTTACAAATTAATAATTGCAGTGTTTTTATAAATATAAAAAAAGAATAAAATCTCAATTAAATGACACATTATTAACAAAAAGAAAGAAATAAGAAAAAATACATATTGTAACCAAAAAAAAAATTAAAAATAATAATAATGTTCATTTATATTAACTCACTTTCATACAAATGTAAAAACTCATGCAAGTACACATTTTAAATGTAAAGCAAATATTTAAGATTTTTAGGCACCGAAAAGAGATCATAAATGGCTTAATGTTGATCGTTTTTCCCCCAATTTTCTATTCATGGTTTCTTTTGTAGGAACTTGTTTTTATATTAAAAAAATTATGCTTAAACAAAAGATTTTAAGGAATTCTATCATGTTTAAAATTTGTATGGATAAATAATTGATGATTTTAAAAGATAAAATATTAAGTTCCACTTAAAGATAAACTTTAAAAAGACTAAGTTGAAATATATATAAATTCTATAACAAACTAACAAAAGATAAATATAGATCGTTAAAAAAATTATCATCTTTTTGGGATATTTTATATCCCAATCTTATTCTTTTTTTTATTTAAATATTTTGTTATCTTTTATTTGAATTTTCATTAAATAGTTATATTTTTATTTTTGTATATTTTTTCATCTACATTTATTTGTTATTCATATATACATAATTACCTTTTTATTTTAAAAATCATTTGACCCGTAATTTTTTTTATTTAAATTTTTTTAATTGTTCATATATAAATAGTTAACTTTTTATTTTTATAATTAATTGACTTGTAATATTTTTTTGTGATAAAATATTAAGTTTCACTTAAAGATAAACTTTAAAAAGATTAAGTTGAAATATATAGAAATTCTATAATAAATTAACAAAAGATAAATATAGATCGTTAAAAAAATTATCATCTTTTTAGGATATTTATATCCCAATCTTATTCTTTTTTTTATTTAAATATTTTGTTATCTTTTATTTGAATTTTCATTAAATAGTTATATTTTTATTTTTGTATATTTTTTCATCTATATTTATTTGTTATTCATATATACATAATTACCTCTTTATTTTAAAAATCATTTGACTCGTAATATTTTTTTATTTAAATTTTTTTTAATTGTTCATATATAAATAGTTAACTTTTTATTTTTATAATTAATTGACTCGTAATATTTTTTAATTAGTTATTTTTTTATCTTTTATTTGACTATTTATATTATTTTGTAGTTGAAATTTGAGTAGTTATCTTTTTATTTTATTTATTTTATATTTTTATCTCTACCTCTTTACTGTTCATATTTAAATATTTATCATTTTATTTAAATATATATAATCCTTTTGACTTTTGAGATTTAGATAATTGACAAATGATTAAAAATTAGAAAAAGTGGAAAGGGAGACTTGAGAAATGACACGTAGAGGAGAGAATCCATAAGAATTTAGTATTAAGAGTTTGGAGAATTTTCATACTCCACTACATTTGTTTATATATATAGTATAGATAGATAGATACAGATTGTACATATTGATTAAAATTATTATCATTATCTTTAAAATTTGTTTAAAATATGATTTCTTGCTATGGTTATGATAATTACAATTACCTGTATCAAATGTGAGGAAGTTACTTTATTACCCACCAATATTAGCACAAAATTACCCAATCATACCCTTCTTCATTTACATATCAAACCCAACCACCCCCACCAAATCTTCCTTTTACATTCGTCCTTCCCTTGCCATTGTTCACCAACTACCACCATCAACCATCACTCTTCACTCTTCCCACGACACCAACATGGCTAACGTACGTAGCCATGATTTCAGCTCAGTAGGGTAATTTAATACGTATCATTAGTATTATTAGGTTAGATTTAGGTTCTATGCAATCTATTCAAAATCAACTTTTGCATTAACACTATAATTTTATATATTTCCAATTGCATTCGCAAAAGTTATTTAAAATTGTTACAGTCACTATAAAAAAAAATTAAAGGTTTTAAAAATCAAAATTTAAGAACAAAATTATTTTTTAAAGACCAAATATTTTTATTACGAAACGTGTCGTCATTATATTTTTAGCAACAAAAATTAGACATTAGTGATTGATGATACTGTTTGGGATGGTAGAACGGGTCGGACTGATCCACGCTCCTTAAGCCTATGTCCGAATGTCCAAGCCCACCTGAAGACCTGCACAAGAGTTCAACGGGGAACGTGGAGTCCCCCAGCGAACCCTCCGACGAGCAAATTAGAGAGAGAAGTGAAGTGTAGAGATGGAATAGAGATAGAAAAGCTTAACCTTCTATATGTCTTCGACGTCTGCTTATATCCTTTGGTAATCATTATGTTGTCTCTTTCGACTTGTCACTTTGGCCGAAAGTCTATGCTGTAACTTACCTTGTTCAGGGTGAGGGCGTGCTGTCCCGACGGAGAGGGGTTATCGCAATAAATGTTGTAAGGGGGCCTCATTAATGGCAATGTGCAGTGGCAATAACTTTGCAAATCTTTGTCTACTAATGTGGCTTGTCCTTTTCTTGCCATGTGTCTTGATGTCATTGGTTCTAATTGCTACATGAGGCTTCGGCAGTGTTGGGCTTCAACATTTGAGATATGTGTTGGGTCCTGAATGTTGGGCTCTAATCATTATGGGCTTACCCATGTCAGTAGTCCTCCATTCCCGAATGCAGCTTTAGTCCAACGAATGGAATATTGAAGAGAATAAGGGCTGTGAAAGACCGGCAAGGTGAAGGCCGACCGAGCTGGGTGACCGACCGTGAGGAAGGCCGACCACGAAGGGTGGCCGAGTGGGGGGACCGACCATGCGGAAGGCCGATCGCGAAGGGTGGCCAAGTGGAGGGAACGACCATGCCGAAGGCCAATTGCGAAGGGTGGCCGAGTGGTATGGCGCGGGGCTCGAGAGGCGGTGGGGCACGTGCTGAAGTGAAGTGGAATAGACAGGGAAGGGGAAAGGGGCAGTGGATCGTAGCCGTACACGTGGCAGAATCTTATAGTGGGGGATGTTAGGCGTTGGGCGATAGGCGAAACGATAGGTCATTATAGGGTATTGAAAAGACAGTCGTGGCGGAATTTTGAAAATTTTCAAACTGGCGAGAATTAATTGTAACCCTTGGAATACAGGCAAGCCGTGGGCCTTTGGTATTATCTTCTTTACATACCTTTTTGTAAAAAATCAAAACATTCCAAGTGTAAACTCCTTCGTTGCTAGCGATACACCTCTGCAACACTTTTTGAATTTTCTTACGCCCGCATCCGAAGCCATTCGCAGACACACGACAGAAATAGCCCAGGAAGAAGCTAGAACTACCAGGGTTGAACCACTAGGGGACGACGATGCGGTGGAGTTGGCGGAGCAGTACAGGACGGAGAGGCAAGTGGAGAGAGTAGGGGAGCCGGCGGGACCACCGCGTTCGTTGACAATGATAGCGGCTCCGAAGCCAATCAACCAGGCTGAGCCAGATCACTGGCATACGAAGGTCGATAAGTTGATCGTGACTGCGGGGGAGTTGGAGGGTATGCGCAAAAAATACCAGGTTCCCGCAGAAATAGAATTGATGCTACCAACACCAAAGGAGAGGCCGTCCGATGCCCGGCCGGGGGAGTTTGCCCTCTACGAGGAGGTGTTGAAGGGTGGGTTGAGGTTGCCGCTTCCGCAGGTAGTAGTGGATGTCTTAAACCGACTGAAAGTGGCGCCAGGCCAACTAATGCCCAACGCGTGGAAGATTGTATTAGCCTGTGCAAGTGCGTGGCCGAAGGCGAACGAGGGGGTGGCTATGATAGTGGACGAGTTTTTTGCCTGCTACAAGGCCTCGGGCCAGCAAGAAACTTGGGTCACTTTGCAAGCGGCGGTAGGGAGGGGACTGGTGGCGGGGTTGCCGTCATCAATTAAGGGATGGAGGCCGCGGTGTTTCTACGTGTCTGCGAACGGGGGAGTGGGAGTGTGTACGGTGTGGAGAGTGCCCACCAAGTTTGTGGAGCCAAAGCTGGGGGCCGCAGCGAAGGAGAGGGTGAAAAAAATAAAGGCATGGAGGGAGAAGGAGGGCGTCAAATGGGACGATCTCGTCTAGCCGTCCGCTTTGTTCGCAGCAGGACTGGGCCCTCAGCCGACCGGTGGAAATCTGGCACCGGCAGAACTAGAGGCGAGAGGGAAGGCGCAAGAGGCGGAGGATCGGACCATTTTTGCCAAAGCCCAAAAGTTCAAAGAAATGTAGTTAGGTCCGCCACCAAAACCGGTCGTGAGGGAAAGAATCCGATCGCATCCCAAGCCACTGGGGGAAAAAGACTTGGGTAGTTCTGAGCCGCGACCGACCCCGGTTGATCCGGTGAAGGAGAGGGCAAACAAGGAGGGGAAGGCTCTGAAGAAGAAGATGAGGGTTACCCCTGAGGGGGTCTCAGATGTGCCTGGGTCGAAGAGAATGAGGGTTGGCGGGGAGGTTACCCCCATGGTGAAGGAGGCATGGGAGAAGGGAGTGGGGGTGACCTCAGAAAGGATGGTTGCCCCAGAAGTGCAAAGGGACGATGGTCAGGGGGCCCAGGAGAAAGAAACGCACATAAGTGCCATGCCCAAGATGCCAGTGGAGAGTGGGTCAGCCAACCTTGAGGAGGTGATGGAGCAGCAGCCTAAGGGGGGGCCTGCGCCCCAAAGAGAGGTGGTCAGGCTGAAGCATGCCATCTATCACGCCCCCACAGTGGCTGGGCGACTGGAGGGAGAAGAAGGCCCAGCCAGGACAGCGGCAGATCTTCTCTTGGGGGTAGTGGACGAAGCAGCCATGAGCTTTACCACCAGGTTCAATGAGGCTGAGCTGCTAAGGGGGCTGTGCTCTGCCCAAATGGAGGCGACCACTCTAGCAGGGGCTCTGCTGAGAAAGGCGGCGGCTGCAAAAGGCGAAGTCAAGCCTCTGAAGGCTAAGTTAGAGGAGGCAAAGGCCCAACTTGAGAGTTTGAGGAGTGAAACTACGGGGTGGAGAAGGCCCGCACGAAGCGTTTGCGCTAGGGGGTTGGAAGAGGCTCAGAAGGCGAAGAAGATAGAGGTGTTGGCGATCGTACAGGGCAATGTTGCCGCTCGAGCCCATGCTAAGTTGCTCGCGGTTAAGTTGGAGCTGGAGGATGAACACCGCAAGGTAGTGTCGCTCAAGTTCCAGCTGGCTGGTGAGCAGAAGAAGCTGGGGGATGCTCAAAATGTTTGCACGGTTGCCACCGAGTGGTTTGAAGAGGCTATGACTAGCAATGAAGAACTGGGCACCCAGCAAATCAAAGAAAAGGATGAAGCAGACCCGAAGATTGCTGGGCTGCAGAAGGAGCTGGAAGATGAGCGCGCTAGGGCAATGGAGGAGAATGCGAGGTTGGAGAAGGAGTTGGAGGAAGAAAAAACTAAGGCAGCCTCTGAAAGGGCAGCATACCCCAACTTGTACGTCGCAGCAGTGGAGCAGTTCAAGGGGTCTGCTGACTTCCAGATGGCGATCGATGCCGCGGTCGCCAACAACTTGGCGAGAGAGGGGGCTGGGGGGGCTGGCCCGTCGGGAGCGACCACTGGGGGCAGGAGTGAAGCAGAAGTGATCCAGAGCTTCCAGCGGTCGGACTTCTACAAGCACGAAATGGCTAAGTTCTGGGACAGCTGGTGGAAAATGTTCAAGCATAAAATGGAAGAGTTGTTCCCAGAATTAGACTTGAGCGGTGTCAAGATTGATGATGATGACGTGGCCCAAACCCCCCTAGACGAGGGCGTTGAAGAAGAAGACCTTGTGTCAAGTGAGGAAGAATGATGGAAGTGGACAAAATTTGTACTTAGAGTTTGTTTTTTTTTTTTTTGTTGGCTATAATAAACTTATGTATAAGGTGTGAATGAATAAAATTATGAGCTATATTTGTGTTTATCTGAAATGAATTGTTAAATTGCTGTCTTCATTTTTGTGAGTCTGAAATGAATGAAGAATGGTTTATTGAAACTAGGCTTGACTTGTAAGGAAAGAGGCTAACTTGCAAAAGTTCATAAGAAAGAAAACAATCTAACTTGTAAAGGAGACATGTAAGAATGTCAAAAATGTGAAGTTTGAAATTACGCCCAAAAATATTTTGCAAGAGTGTTGAGAAATGATAGGTTGGTTTGGGAAATGCAAGTCAAAAAGTAAAAACGTAAAGAGTGTCGTAGGAACATGGACCTGGAATTTGACTAAGTATGGTTAGTATGCCACAACCATGAAGTTTACGTGAATGTCCTCAACCGAGCTCTACATCCGTGCTTAGTTTGGGAGAAGCTATGATTAACTGACCCTTCAAGTAATTCAGTCGCTTCAAGTAACTCAGTCTGGCCGAGCTCTTTGGGCTCAGTCTGGCTGAGGCCTTAAGGAACTCAGGCTGGTTGAGCTCGTCATGCTTGGTCTGGCTGAGGCTTGTTATGCTCAGTCTGGCCGAGGCTTTTATGCTCAGTCTGGCTAAGGCTTGTCGTGCTCAGTCTAGGTGAGGCTTTGCATGCTCGGTCTGGCCGAGGCTTTTATGATCAGTCTGGCTGAGGCTTGTCATGCTCAATCTGGATGAGGCTTTGTATACTCGGTCTGGCTAAGGCTTGTCGTGCTCAGTCTGGCTGAGGCTTGGAATGCTCGGTCGGGCCGAGGCTTTTATGCTCAGTCTGGCTAAGGCTTGTCGTGCTCAGTCTGGCTGAGGCTTTGCATGCTCGGTCTGGCCAAGGCTTTTATGCTCAGTCTGGTTGAGGCTTGTCATGCTCAGTCTGGCTAAGGCTTGTCGTGCTCAGTCTAGCTAAGGCTTGGCATGCTCGGTCTGGCCGAGGCTTTTGTGCTCAGTCTGGCTGAGGCTTTGTATGCTCGGTCTGGCCGAGGCTGCAATCAAAGTGTTATTTGAAAGACCACACATATATTTGGGATATAAGCTTGTTGTCATTAAAGTGTAGCCCATTCAATCAGAAATTTACATCACATGAGGGGAGAATGAGAACAATGAAGTGTGCAAATTGTCAAAAAAGGAAATACAGCAAAAAATTGATACAAGAATTGAACTTTTATTGAAAATAGCGCTTCAAGTGCTCGGCGTTCCATGGGTGGGGGAGGTCGCGGCCTTCCATGTCTTGAAGTCGGTAAGTGCCTGGACGAGGTCTGGCTTTCACAATGTAAGGTCCCTCCCACTTGGCGGCCAGTTTGCCCTCAGTCGGATTTTTGGTAGCAAGAGTTACTTCCCGCAAAACAAGGTCTCCCACGGCAAATTCCCTCAGTCTGACTTTGCGTTTGTAGTGTGTTCTCATTTTCTATTAGTAGGAGGCCCGTCTGATAGCGGTGGTTTCTCGGAATTCTTCGATTAGATCTAGGTCTGCCCGACGTAGCTCTTCAGTTAGTTCTGGATCTGGATGTAGAACTCTTGGGGTGGGCAGACCGATTTCCACTGGGATGACTACCTCAGCGCCATATGTTAAACGAAAGGGGGTCTCCCCAGTGGGAGTTCGGACAGTAGTGCGGTAGGCCCAAAGTAAATTCGGTAATTCCTCAACCCAGAGTCCCTTAGCAGCTTCCAGTTTAGTTTTGATGATCTTCAGAAGAGAACGGTTGGTGACCTCAACTTGGCTATTGGCTTGGGGATGGCCTGGAGAGGAGAAGCATGGCTAGATTTGAAGCTCTGCGCAAAATTTTCTGAACTTGGCATTGTCAAATTGTTTACCATTATCAGAGACGATGGCTTGAGGAATGCCAAATCTGCAGACGATCGACTGCCAGATGAATCTGGTTGTGTTCAGCTCGGTAATTGTGGCAAGGGGTTCTGCTTTCACCCATTTAGTGAAGTAATCGATGGCGACAATGGCGAATTTGGTTTGGCCTCGGCCAGTGGGCAATGGGCTGACCAGGTCGATTCCCCATTTGGCGAATGGGTAGGGACTACAGAGTGTGATCAATTCTGTAGGAGGAGCATGGGGGATGTTGGCAAAGCGTTGGCACTTATCACATTTGAGCACGAAGTCTGTCGCATCTTGATTGAGAGTGGGCCAGAAATAACCAGTGCGAAGTATTTTGTGGGCTAAGGACTTGCCACCCGAATGATTGCCACATACACCCTCATGGATTCCTCTCATCACGTAAGTCACCTGAGCAGGATTGAAGCATCTGAGGTATGGGCGTGAAAAGCCCCTCTTGTACAAAAGGCCATCAACAATAATGTAATTAGAAGATTGGACCCTGACTTTGGCGGCTTGTTATTTGTCATATGGTAGTTCCCCCGTTGTCAAAAATAGAAAGATGTCGGACGCCCAGGGGATAGGTTCATTTTGGAGGAAGTGGACTACTTGTTGGTCGGGGGATATGGCAGGGTGGGTCAGGTATTCGAGGCGAACACCGTGGTTGAGATCTGACTGGTCTGCAGAGGCTAATTGAGCCATCTCATCTGCCTTGGAGTTTTCCGCTCGAGGGATATGCTTGATGTGGAAAGTATTGAAGAGACGAGCGAGGGGGAGTGCAAGATCCCTATAAGCCCGCATTGTGTCGTCTCTGGCCTCGAATTCCTCTGTAATTTGTCCGACAATAAGCTGGGAGTCACTGAACAGTCGGATATGGCTGACACCAATGTCTCTGGCTAGACGGTGACCTACTATCAATGCCTCATACTCGGCCTCATTATTGCTTACATTGAACAGGAAGCATAGAGCACATTTGAAATAACCACCATCAAGGGCGGTGAGGATGAGACCAACCCCACTGCCTTCTTTGCGGGATGAGTCGTCGACATTAAGGGTCCAAGAGTGGGGGTTTTCTGGCTCGGTAGGGGTTGGTGGGGGTGGAGGAGTTATGGTTGGGGTGAGGTTAGTGAATTCCAGGATGAAGTCGGCAACAACATGTCCCTTAATTGCTGTCCGAGGCCGGTAGGAGATATCAAACTAACTGAGTTCGACCGACCATTGCATAAGCCTGCCGGAAAGCTCTGGTTGCTGCATTATCTTCTTCAACGGTTGGTCAGTGAGGACCACTATGGAATGGGCTTGGAAGTAGGGGCGGAGTCGTCTGGAGGCGGTGACCAAGGCCAAGGAAATTTTTTCTAACAATGGGTAGTTCTGTTTTGTCCCCCGAAGAAGCCGACTGTTGTAGTAGACCGGTCACTGGATAGATTTGTCTTCCCTGACGAGTGCTGCACTGACTGCAGTGTGTGACACGACTAGATAGAGGAAATTGGGTTCGCCTATGATGGCTTGAGAAAGTAGGGGGGGTTAGCCATGCACTGTTTCAGCTGTTGAAAGGCCTCTTCAGATTCTGCCGTCCACTCAAAAGTTTGCCGGAGGACTTTGAAGAAGGGGAGGCACTTGTCCATTGCTTGGGAAATGAAGCGGTTGAGGGCGGCCACTCGGCCAGTAAGCCTCTGAACCTTCTTGACTGTTCTGGGTGACTGCATTTCGATTAGGGCCTTGATCTTTTCGGGGTTAGCCTCGATGCCCCGCTGACTGACCATGAACCCCAAAAACTTCCTAGATCCTACGCCGAAGGCACATTTTTCCGGATTGAGCTTCATCTGGTACTTTCGTAGGGTGGCAAAGGTTTCTCACAGGTCGGCCAGATGATCGGTGGAGAGCTTGCTCTTGACCAACATGTCATCGACATATACTTCCATGTTCCGGCCAATCTGATGATGGAAGACGACATTGACCAACCGTTGGTAAGTGGCCCCGGGATTCTTTAACCCAAATGGCATCACACGGTAATGGTAGGTGCCTCTGTCGGTGATGAAGGAAGTGTGCTTCTAGTCAGATGGGTGCATCAAGATTTGGTTGTATCCAGAGAAGGCATCCATGAAACTGAGCATTTGATGACCGGCTATGGCGTTGACCAACAGATCTATGCGAGGGAGAGGATAGCTGTCCTTGGGGCAAGCTCGGTTAAGGTCGGAGTAATCGACACAGAGTCGCCATTTACCATTGTTTTTACGAACCAGAACCACATTCGACAGCCATCTGGGGTAGTCCACATTAGTGATAAATTGTGCCTCAAGGAGTTTGTCTACTTCAGAAGCAATAAGATTATTGCGTTCTGGGTGAAAAATGCGCTGCTTCTGGCGGACAGGTCGAAAATGGGGCTCAACACTGAGACAGTGGCTGATGAAGGAGGGATCAATACCCGGCATATCAGAGTGAGTCCAGGAAAACATGTCGTTGTGCTCAATCAGGAGGGCGGTAAGGTCGGTCTTGGCCTGGGGGGACAGTTGGCTGCCAATCTTGGCAGTTTTTGCCGGGTTGGTGGGGTCGATAGAGACCTCGATAAGCTCTTCCACTGGTTCCCCCCTGACCAGCTCATCCTCGTCTCTGACGTCAAGTCCTTCAATGATCATGGTTTCCTTAAGCTTAACTTCTTTAAGTGAGGCAACATAACATTCTCTGACTACAGTTTGCTCTCCCCTGACTGTGCCGACCCCTAGATCGGTGGGGAACTTGACGGCAAGATGGAAGGTGGAGGTGATAGCTTGGAAGGCGTTTAGGGCTGTGCGGCCAAGGATGATGTTGTAAGCAGAGGGGCAGTCGACAACGAGGAAGGTGAGCAGTTTTGTGGTCTGCCTGGGGTACTCGCCAATTGTGATAGGAAGATTGATGGAGCCGATGGAGGTCACCCGGTCGCCAGTGAAACCGACCAAAGGGGTTTGGAAGGGAGACAGACTTTCTTCTCCAATCTTGAGCTTGCGGAAGCAATTGAGGAAGATGATGTCTGAAGAACTGCCATTGTCGACGAGAACCCGTCTGACCTTGTAATTGGAGAGGAGGGCAAAAATGACGAGAGGGTTGTCATGAGGATAACGGATGCCTGTGCAGTCGGCGTCCGTAAAGGTGAGAGGCTCGGTCCACTGCCTGGGGTGTTTGGAGGGTCCATCCAACATGGCAACTTCTTTGTTTGAGCCTTGCCTTATTTTCCTGAGTTCTGCCCGCTGAGCCGAGCGGGATAGTCCTCCACATGCATGCCCGCCGGAAATAACTCTGATTTCTCCAACAGGTGGGACGGGATTACCTTGTGCCCGAGGTTTCTGTGAAGGGCGATCATGGCCTTGGTTAGGTTGGGCTAGCTGCCGAGAAGGGGTGCGTCGGCGGTTTTTTCTGATGGGCTCAGTCCTTTGCCTCTGCTGAGAACGGGTATCCGTGAACCGACTAAGACGTCCCTGACGTATTAAGGTCTTGACCTGATCTTTTAGGTTAACATAGTCAGCGGTATTATGGCCGTGGTCTTGGTGAAAACGGCAATATTTGGACTGGTCTTTCCGATTGAAGGGGGTTCGTGATGGTTGGGGCCATTTGAGGGGGTAATCCCGCTGGATCTGATTGATGACTTGTTTCATGGGGGAATTAAGGGGTGTGTACCGCTCGAACCGACCAGGCGGTTGGCCTGGTGCCGACCGGTCGGCTCGGGGGGGTCGGTCGGTATAATGCAGTGTTTGGTTATTGTACTGGGTGTTTCTGGCTTCTGGGTCTTTTTGTTTTTCTCGGGAGGTCGGGGTTTTTCTTGTAGGGTCTTGGCAGCGGCTAGGGAATCTTCTGCGTTCATGTATTTTTGGGCTTTGGAGAGTAGGGCTGCCATGGAGGTGGGGGGTTTTTTGAGAGGGAGAAAAGGAAATCGGATAACCGTAGGCCGGCCATGAAAGCCGTAAGGATGACCTTGTCAACGTTTTCCGCTACCAGCAAGGCTTCGGTGTTGAAACGGGTATCGAAACTGCGCAGCGACTCCCCCTCGGTCTGACAGATATTGAGTAGTTGGGTTGTTGGGCGTCGCTGCTCTTGGGCCCCTATGAAATGGCTAAGGAAGGAGTTGCTGAGGTGCTGGAAAGTGGAGTCGGAGTCTGCTGGGAGTTGACTAAACCAAAGTTGAGCCGACCCCTTGACTGTTACGGGGAAAGCTCGACACATGATTTCGTCGGGGAATGCATGGAGGATCATAAGGGTTCTGTAGGTCTCCAAGTGATCAACTGGGTCTGTTGTACCATTGAAAGAGTCGATGGTGGGCATTTTAAACTTAGGAGGGAGAGTTTTGTTTCTGATGAAGGCAACAAACGGGGAGTTTGCTGTGGTAGATGGTTTATGTTGTATGTTCTGCATGACCCCTTGGAGTTGGAGCTTCATGGCTGGGAGTTCCGCGTCCTAGAGAGGGATGTTGTCACCACCGTAGGGCAACGGGGACTGGACGCTGCTGGCCTCTCCTGGCCTCTCCTTCAGGGATTGGTGCCGGGATCAATGGTTGTGGGCCCTTGGGTGGCAGGTTTATACCTGGGGAAGGGGGTTGCAAGCCTTCCCAGTTGGGCGGATTAGGCTGCGGGATAGTATGGCTCGGGGCTTGTTCTTGGTTGGGAGGAATATCTGGAGGTTGTGGAGGGGGCACAGGAAGGTTTCTTTGGAGTAGAGCATTAATCAGGGCTTGGTTTTGCTCAACCATGCGGTTAATGCTGTTGGTAAGCTCAATGAAATATTGTGGTGGGTTGTTTGGATTGAGGGGATCAGTCTGATGGTCGGCAGCATTATGGTGAGAAGCCATGGATCTAGTTGTGACCATACACTTTGATAGGTAGTAGGAAAGGGTTATTGGGACAGGGTCTCCAGCGACAGTGAGCACAACTGGCGCGCGGAGCAAAGCTTTCCCACAAACAGCGCCAAATGATGATACTGTTTGTGATGGTAGAACGGGTCGGACTGATCCACGCTCCTTAAGCCTATGTCCGAATGACCAAGCCCACCTAAAGACCTACACAAGAGTTCAACGGGGAACGTGGAGTCCCTCAGCGAACCCTCCGACGAGCAAGTTAGAGAGAGAAATGGAGTGTAGAGATGGAATAGAGATAGAAAAGCTTAACCTTCTACATGTCTTCGACGCCTGCTTATATCCTTTGGTAATCATTACGTTGTCTCTTCCGACCTATCACCTTGGCCGAAAGTCTATGCTGTAACTTACCTTGTTCAGGGTGAGGGCGTGTTGTCCCGACGGAGAGGAGTTATTACAATAAATGTTGTAAGGGGGCCTCATTAATGGCGATGTGCAGTGACAATAACTTTGCAGATCTTTGTCTGCTGATGTGGCTTGCCCTTTTCTTGCCATGTGTCTTGATGTCATTGGTTCTAATTGCTACATGGGGCTTCAGCAGTGTTGGGCTTCAGCATTTGAGATATGTGTTGGGCCCTGAATGGTGGGCTCTAATCTTTATGGGCTTACCCATGTCAGTGATGAATTATTATGATTTTGGAACCAAATTTTTTGTCTCAAAAAATAAACTACTTTGAGACTAAATTATTTTGTTCCTAAAAGTTTATTTATTAGGGATATTTTCAAAATTTTGTTGCTAAAAGCCTTATATTTTACTTTTCGGGACGACCTTTTACCGACTATCTTCACGACGATAAAAATTGATCCCTAAATATCTTTTGCAACAAAATTTTTATTATTAGAGACTAAAAAATTTGATTTCTAAAATTCTTATATGTTGTAATAATTACATATAAAAACAAAAATTGAGACGTTTATACTATTACTTCAACAAAAATCAAGCAAAAAGAATTGTTCACTGCAAGTTTTCAATTTTGAAATCACTAAATAATAACCTTATTACTTCAGCTACCAAACACATTTTTCTCAATATATCTATCCAAATAATCATTTAATCAACTATCATTCTGAATTTAAGGCGAAAAAAAAATCACTCATTTGGTTCTTCATAAATTGCATCGCAATGAAAGATGATTCACAGTTGTAGTTGTCATTGGTAGAATAGGAATAACATTTCTTCATTGTTTCTCTAGGCTGTGTTTGGTTTGTAAATTTTGGAAGGGATTTGAAAAATAAAATGAAGAAGGTGTATGAAATGTAAGTGAAATTTTGTTATATTTTATTCACATTTTACTTACATTTTTCACTTTCTTCTCCAAATCCATGAATCAAATGCAACCTAAGAGTATTTTCAATCTCTAATCTTTTTCTAAATCAAATTTAAATTTGATGATAAAGTTCTCAAAAACTATCTCCAATGATTTCGTCAAGTATTTATCAAATTAAGGCAGTGTTAGAACATATGTGAACGTAGAGTCCCACATCAGATAAATAATAAAATAGATTAGTTTTAATATATATTAAATGGGCTCTCCACTTATAGGCTTAAAGTTTTAAGTGAGTTTGAGTTCCAAATAATATATGTTCGGCCTTGATGTGGCATTTGTGAACTTTGACGTTTCTCCATGATAAATTAGGATAGTGGTGTTGTGCACTTGTGGGCTCCTTGATTCTATAACAGGGAGAAATATATATATATATATACCAAAATTCACTTATTTGATGCTAACACTATTAAACGTCATTTAAAAACTGGTCACAATTTTATTCATTTAGGATTAATTCAAGTTGGAATCAAACCATTAACTCCACAAGGTAAAAATACTTCTGTATTATTATGTTTAAGAGATACTCGTTTTCTTGATTATAATGATAGTTTAATGGGTATGGTGGAAACTGGTTTTCACAAAGGACCTATTCATTTTAATTGTTTTCCTGATTTCACACTCAGTCTTAGAGATCCACACATATTAGATGCATTAACTTTAAATATTCAATTAAATGGTTCATTTACTAATATAAAAGAAAAAACTCATAATATTGCTTTAATTTACCGTGTCCATTATAAATGTATTAAAACCAATTTAAATGTTCAAGCTTTACATAAAAGTCCTAAGGACAAAACATTACTGATTCAAACTAATAACAATGATACTAATATAAATATTCCTCAAATGATAGAATGGAAAGATATTACTCTCCCTGATCAATGGATTACGGTTAATGAAAATTACAAACATAATCAACAACAATTCACTAGTCAAGATATCCAAGATATTCAACAATTTACTGACGGTTCAGTCCGTATTAAATTTAGTCGTAGTCAATCTTCTAGACATAGTACTTCTAGTATACCTATTGATCTTGAAACTGAAGATGAAATATTTAATACTCCTTTATTCCGAAAAAATAGTCAAATTAATCTTGGTCAACCCTCCCATAGTAAATTAAAAGGCATTGATAACTCTACTACCTCTCAAATTAGTAAACCTGTTTATTCTACTCATACACATTTCCGTGAAGAAGATACTGAATCAAATAATTCTCCTACTCAAACTGATTTCGAAGTAATACCTCCAATCAATCCTCAATTAATGACAATTAGTAAATCTTTTGCTCCTGATCTTGATAAATTACATGTCGAATTTAAATCTAAAGAAAATAGGACTAAAAGACATGCTTATCGTGCTAAATATGATTCTACTCAACAATCTAAACTTACTAAAAAATGGTATGATTTTATGATTGAATATAGTATGGAAATTCCTTTCTTTGAATATTTAGACAACTATTACAAAAAGGTTAATACAATCACAAAACATAAATGGAAAACTTCTCCAAATACTTCTGTTAGCTCTAGTCATCCTCATTTATCTAATATTATTATTGAACATCAAGGATCTGAAGTCCCAGCCTCTCCTTTTAAGTTGCCTGGCACTGACCCTAAAATTAAAAAAGTTATTGAACAAAATAATTATACTAATCAATGTTTGAAAACAATTAGTAAACAATTAGATAAACTAGAAACTAATTTAGATGATTATTCTGCTAACACTACATCCACTAAACAATCTTTAGATCAACCTTTGATTAACTTACCCAGTAATCGTTCTAAAAGAAATAGTTTAGTCACTCAAGACACTTCTACTGTTAAAGCTATAGAACAACTATTCACTAAATTAACTACTTCGGAACAAGCTTCACCATCTAAGGAAAAAGGTCTTACTGTCCTAAACCAACCTTTAGACAAGACTTCTACTCAATCAGAAACTGATACAACTGATAATGAAATTGATCAATTAGCTCAACAATTTCAATCTTCTCATCTTAATAAACTCCACTATCCTAAACCTCAATCGACTACTCTTACTAAAAATTGGTATTCTCGACCTACTCCACCTGACCTCCAATATGAAGAAACTAATCTTTCTAATCAATTTTCTGTATCTGCTAAAAAATTATATGAATGGAATATTGATGATCTTAGTGAAGATCAAATACTTCAAAAATTAAATCACTTATCTATGGTTGCAAATAGTTATCTTACTAACTACCCTGATTACTCTCAACCTGAAATTACTTCTTTAATTACCTCCGATTTTACCGGTATGCTCAAATCTTGGTGGGAAAAATATCTTACTGAAGATCAAAGAGAATCAATCTTACATGCTAATCAAAAAGATGAAAATGATTTGCCAATCTTTGATGAAACTATTGGCTATTACAAACCTGATGGTGTTAATACATTAATCTATATCATAGTTAGACATTTCATAGGTACTCCTACTAATATATATTCTCGCATATATGATCAACTTAGTAATCTTACTTGTCCAAAATTAAGTGATTTTAGATGGTATAAAGATGTATTTACCTCTAGAATTATATTAAGAGAAGATTGTACTAAATCTTTTTGGAAAGAAAAATTTAGTAACGGATTACCTAGTTTGTTTGCTCACAAAATTAGAGATGTTCTTAGTCAACCTACTAGTATCATTGAATATGACACTTTAACTTATGGTGATATCATTAGCACTATTAAAAAAGAATGATTAAAAATGTGTATTGATCTTAAACTCAGTCACAAAGCTACTAAAGATAAACATAAGGCTAAATATGAATTAGGTAATTTTTGTGAACAATATGGTTTACCTCCTGTTGCACCTTCCCGTAGGAAAACACATAAAAAACATAGTAAATCCCATTACAAATATTCAAACAAGTATAAAAAGAATTATTCACCTTCTAAATCAAATGATAAATTCTATACTAAACCTAAAAAGAAATATTACAAGAAATCACATCCAAAAGCTAAATCTAATAAAGATATAACTTGTTACAACTGTGGTAAAAAAGGTCATTATTCTAATAAATGTAAAGAAAAACAGAAATTAAAAGATAAAGTTAATCAACTTCAAATTAATGATGAATCAAAAAACTAATTATTTAAAATCTTTCAATTAAATCAATCTGTTAGCAATTCCTCTCATGATAATTCTAATACTTCATCTAATTACAATTCACCTAGTGAAGATTCTGATAATAATATAAAATTAGGATGTAATGATGTTTGTTGTAAACCTATTAAACAAATTACTGTTCTTACTAAACAAAATCAAGAAAAAACTGCTCTTATTGAATTAATTAGTAGACTTGAAGATTCTGAATTAAAAAAGAAATATACTGATAAATTAAAATCTTTGTTAATCAATACTAATCATAAACCTAAGTTTGATAAACCTATTATTAGTCTATCTAAAACCTTAGAAAGATTTAAAAATAAACACAAAGAAGTTACCTTACAAGATTTACAACAAGAAATTAATCAGATTAAACAAATCATTAAAGACTTACAAAATAAAGATCAACATTTAGAAGATGAAATTATTACATTAAAACTTAATAAAAATTTAGATAATTTCAAAACCAATAATGTTTCTCCTAATGAATCTGAACATGAATCTGATGAACCTACTAACCCTGATAATCTTTTATTTGATAATCAATCACATCAATCTCAATCTCATAATCATGAAGATAATAGATTAAATCTCCTTAATAAAATTCATATTCAAAAATGGTATTCTAAAATTAAAATAGTTATTAGTAATTTTGAATTAGATGTTATCGCTTTAATTGATACTGGTGTCGATCTTAATTGTATTCAAGAAGGATTACTCCCTACTAAATATTATGAAAAATGTCGTGAAAAATTAACTTCTGCTAATGGTAGTAAAATGCATATTAAATATAAAATACCTAAAGTTTATATATGTCAAAATAATGTTTGCTTTAAAACTTCCTTTGTTTTGGTTAAAAATATGACTGATAAAGTTATCTTAGGAACACCATTTATATTTTTACTATACCCATTTACCACCTCTAGTGAAGGAATAACTACTCATGTTTTAGGACAACCTGTTACTTTTAAATTCTTATCTCCTCCTGAAATATTAGAATTAAAACAATTAAAAGATTGTTCTATTTCTCAAACGATTAATCGATTAACTCGTCATTTAAGATATCTTAGAGAAGAAATTAATTACAAAAGAATTGATCAACAATTAACTAATCCAGTTATTATTTCTCAAATTAATGAATTTAAATTAAAATTAGAAACTACCGTTTGTTCTACTTTACCTACTATATTTTGGCATCGGAAAAAACATGTAGTCACATTACCATATATTAAGAATTTTCATGAAAGTCAAATTCCTACTAAATCTAGACCTATTCAAATGAATCATGAATTACTTGAAATGTGTAAAAAATAAATCAATGAACTATTAAAAAATTGAATAATTAGTCCAAGTAAATCACCTTGGTTATGTCCTGCTTTTTATGTAAACAAAAATGTTGAATTAGAACGAGGTGTCCCTCGCTTAGTCATCAATTATAAACTATTAAATAAAATTTTAGAATGGATTCGATATCCTATTCCTAATAAAAAAAAGATTTGATTAAAAGACTTAGTCAAGTTGTTATTTTTAGTAAATTTGATTTAAAAAGTGGTTTTTGGCAAATACAAATTCATCCTCAAGATAGATATAAAACTGCTTTTACTACACCTTTTGGTCACTATGAATGGAATGTCATGCCATTTGGGTTAAAAAATGCTCCTAGTGAATTTCAAAATATAATGAATGATATTTTCAATCCATTTAGTCATTTTTCCATAGTTTATATAGATGATATTCTTATTTTTTCAAAATCAATTAGTGAACACTGAAAACATCTTACTGCATTCTTTTATACCATTAAGAGTCATGGTCTAGTCATTTCTGCTCCTAAGATTAGATTGTTTCAAACCAAAGTCAGATTTTTAGGTTATGATATTCACCAGAATACTATTTTACCTATTAGTCGTTCCATTGAATTTGCGTCTAAATTCCCTGATGAAATCTTAGATAAAACTCAGCTACAACTTTTTTTAGGATCGCTGAATTATATTGCTGAATTTTACAAAGACCTTAGGAAAACTTGTCAACCCCTGTTTGATCGGTTAAAGGACAATCCTCCTCCTTGGTCTTCTACTCACACTACTATTGTTAAACAGGTTAAACAATATGTCAAGTCTCTTTCTTGTCTTAGTGTTCCTACTGAAAATTCATTCAAAATTATTCAAACTGATGCCTCTGATATCGGTTATGGCGGCATCCTTCTCCAGCAAATTACTCCTCAGTCATCTAAACAAATTGTTCGTTATCATTCTGGTGCCTAGAATAAAGCACAAAAGAATTATAGTACTATTAAAAAAAAAATTTTATCTACTGTTTTATGTATCAGTAAATTTCAAGATGATATTTTAAATCAACAATTTTTACTTCGTGTTGATTGCAAATCTGCTAAATATGTTTTAGAAAAAGATGTTCAAAATCTTGCTAGTAAGCAAATTTTTGCCCGTTGGCAATCTATTTTAAGTATTTTCGATTTTACTATTGAATATATACTTGGTTGTCAAAATTCCATTCCTGATTTCCTTACCCGGGAATTTTTACAGTGGGGATAGGGATGGCCACTCCATTTATTGCTTACCATAAAACCCAAATTATCCATTACCATGATCTGATTCACCGAATTGCTTATTGCATTGCCCAGTTAAAATTAGCCAGAAAAACTACTAAACGTGCTCAATACATTTAGTACCACCAAATTCAAGCTCGTCGCCATTTATTTGCTGATTATTACAACTGTTTGGATTTTCATCAAACTTATTTAGATCTCCTTAGTGGTTACTAATTTTTGTTGCTAACCTTTATTTCTTTTCAAACAGATGTCTCGCCCAAGGCCCCCTTCTAAAGCCTTGGTCCCAACTAGTCAACCTTTTATTTCTCCTTTGGAGTTAGTCATCCAATACCATCCTATTGAAATGATTAACCGTTACTAAGTTTTTGGTAATATTCCTCGACCCAGTTTCACATCTGCTTTGGCCACTGATCCTTTTGCTTCATCCAGCCAAGCAGTTACTCCATACCCTCCTAATCCTATTAAAACTGCTCGATCTGATTATGTTGACTCAACAACTACTAATCTCTTTTTCAAAGAACCTAGTCACCCAAAGAGTCAATCTGTTAATGATCTGGTTAAAACTTATTTCCCTCCTGGATGGCATTTTGTTCCTCTCCATCCAGAGAAAACAATCACCTTCTATAAAGACATCCTGCTCAACCATCAGTCAATTGTGATTAAACCCATTTATGATTGTACTTACACTAGTAAAGTGGTTTACCATTCACTTTATATTCACAATTTTGTTTCCTTAGTTGAATAGGGTTCTCCTTATCAACTTCGAGATTTACCTAATCACTCCCTTCAGTATAATTATTATGATTATATTGATGCCTGGTTCAAAGTCCTCCTATATCAAAATGAAACATTTAGTCACTTATGGTTTCTTCAATTTGATCAAAAGTTTAAGTCAGAATTACCTACTTGGTTTCTGAGATGGTGGACCCATTATGGTGCCATTCCAGACATCTTCCCATCAATAATTTTGGATCAAGTCAATTACTTCTTCACTGTTTTCTCATTTACTCCACAGCAAAGAGAATTCCCTCAATTGCTTATTTTTATATCCAAATATAAAATCCCTTGGATATTCAAATGGCAATATGGTATTTCTGGTAAAGTGATTCAGCGACTACATAAGGTTAAATGGTGGGATAACTTCAAGATTCAACGAATTGTTGAAATTGTTCAAACTGAGTTCCCGATTAACATTCATGCTCCTACACCTGCCTTGGTTAAAGCTCAGCAGATCCCAACTGCTCCAGTCACTCATGGAAGCCAACTTCCTCCAGTCAATCTTGGAAGCCCATCATCCAGTTCTTCCAAGCCCAAGTCATCCAAATCAAAGATTAAATCCAAGACAGCAAAGCCCAGTTCTGACCAGCCCAAGTCAAAGGATAAATCCAAATCAAAGATTAAGCCCAAGTCCAAGTCATCCAAAGATGAGCTCCTCCAAATGGCCCGTCTACTCATGGCCCAAGCCAAGTCAGACTCGGATAACAACAGTTTAGAAGATGGTTCAGACAATTCAAGCTCTTCTGAAGGTTCAACTACTCAAAATCCATATGGACCCGAGTTCTAAGATGCTCAGGACCCATATGCTTAATTTAGTCATTGGATTCTATATAGCTATAATTATCAACTTCAATCAATACTTGTTTTTTGAGAAAAGCTACTGGTATATATATCTATATTGATTCCCTCAGTCACATGCCTCCAAGCAATGAATAGTAAAAAAGTCAACTTTACTGTTCACTATTCATCAAAAAGTCAACATTACTATTCATCATTCATCATGATTCATCCCACCGACAAATTCAGCACAGTAAAAGTTTTAGTCACTCACCGAAAGCAGCAGACAACTCTCATGTGCTTTTGATGCTCCTTTCAAGTCAAGACTATTCACTCACAAGGCTCATAGTATTCACTCACAAGGCTAACAGCGGTCTCTTTTGATTATAAAAGGCTTTCTTCAGTCAAGAATAAGGCAGAGTTAGAAAAAATTGAGAGGATTCCTTCCACAAAAGAAAAACCTATCTCTGTAATTTTCTTTTCAAGTTCGTTTTCAAGTTATGTATTTTGAAGAATTGTTTATTTCACTCCATTAAACAATTGTAAGTTTTATTATTAATATTTATTTAAATTGTTTTCTTTTAGTATTATATTTTATTTTAGTTTAGCTTATTTTTAATATTATTAGTATTGTTTCCTTCTTCATGTTCTTTATATTTATATATTTTTTATCAAATTGAGATTTTATCAAATTGAGATTTCATTAAATTTGGATTTAATAAAAATTTTAGAAGATAAAGTATTAGAGATCATTTTGTTTTTCCCATCAAATTTGACGAAAATGAAAATTTACGATAAGAAAGGAATTTTTAAAAAGATTTTGATGAAAATTTGATGAAATAGTTAGAGTAGTTCATATCAAATTAAACTTTTTACTTAAATTTAAAATAGGTTAAGATGAAAAAGTAGTGAAGAATTGGAGATAGTCCAATTTAATTGGGTTTAATTTTAAAATTCCAAATATTTTGGGTACTTCTACATATGGAGAAAATTCCAAGATTGATTGGTGTAAACAGGAGATGGTAAGAGTAACAAGTTTAAAGTACTGCCGGAGGCCCCTTAGAAATCGTAATGTTATGTTTGGTTAGTTTATTTATAAAGATATTTAGAAAGGAAAAGAAAAATGATAAGTGGAATATAAATAAAATATACTTAGATTTCACCTGATTTCATACATATTTTTTTCCTTTCACATTTTAAATCTTTTTCAAAATTTCTCAACCAAGCACAGCCTAAGTTGGAAATTGCTTTCTCCTATGATAGGATCTTAATTGCCCGTCTACATTTTTAATTGATTTATCAATCTTATAAATAGGAAAAGGCTATTTTCCAGTCTACACTGGACTATACGTTGGGCTCTTAACGGATCTTATTTTGATAATTTAAATTGTCAATATATAAATACATCGAATATTTCATTCTTGTAAAAAATCATGTTGATCGAATATCGGTAGTCGTTGATCAAAACACATTTTTGTTAATAATTTATTTTTAAAATTATATTTGCTATTGATAAAAATTTGATCTGATTAAGGGACTATCAATATCTGAATAACGTGATTTGTTGCAGTGATAGAGTATTCGACGAGTTCTACACATTGAACTGTTCAGATCATTAAAATGAGACCCGTGATGAGATTCATGAGCCTAGCATCATGGTCTAGTCCACTTTGTGGATAGGAGGGAAACCATTCCCCATAAATATCATGCATGTGCTAGGGTTTTTTTTTTTTTTTTTTGGGTGAATAACATGTGCTAGCTTTGATTATTGGGGAAATATTTTTTTTGGTGATGCAAGATCCTTATGTGTATGGTGTAATTTTTTTTTTCTTTTGATATTTGGTGTTTAAATTATGATATTTAATTTTTTTTGTTGATATTTGGTGTTTTTTTAAACAATTTTTTAAATACATTTAACTTTTTTAACTCCTAAAAAAGCTAGTTCAAAAAAAAAACCAAAAAAAGAAAAACTTCAAATTCAAACACCCACTGCCTCGTTTGGAATCAAACTATTTTGATAATTTTTTAATTTGTTACAAAAAAATAAATAGAAAAATTGATGTAACAACTTTATAATTTCTTTCTTTTGACTTTTTAACTAAAATATTTAGTTTCAAACAAGGCCTTGTGCCACTTTCTTGCGATTTTCCTTTGATTATTCAACATTTCATGAGGGAATATCTTTTGAATTTTTATTTAGAAAATGCTATGTATTCCAAATAGTATGAATTTTTTTTTTATCAAATCTCTTAGCATAACTCTTTTTACATATGTGTGAGTTTCACACTAATATAAGAATTTGATAAAAAAATTTAATAAATTATTAAAATACACATAATTTTTTATTTATTTATTTATTTTTACAGAAAGTAACATGTCTGCATGCATCGTTAAACTTCTGACGTCATAGTACTTTATTATCCTTCTGATGTGGTGGTGATTGGAATTATTAGACAACGAATCTGGTATTTTTTTTCCAACAATGATTCATCTCATTAAAAACATCACCACTAATAGTATTAATGCATTAAAAAAAAAAAAAATACAACTCCAAGACCAAAATATCACATCATTAATGACGGGACCCACTGCCACCTAATTAGTGGGAGTACTAATTAGTGCTCCCAAGCATTTTTCTTTTTTTTGGGGGGCAAATTACATATATTCTTGAGGTTTGGCTAAATTACAAATATTTCTTGAGTTTTGAAAAATTATAAATTTTTCCCTAAATGTTATATTTGCATAACAAATTAGGGGGTAATTTGTTATGAAATTTAAATCTTAGGGGACAAATTGTTATAAAAATACAAACCTTAGGGGGCGGGATATAATTTCCGAAACCTCAGGGGTATCTGTAATTTAGCCAAACCTCAAGGGAGGTGTATGTAATTTGCCCCTTTTTTTCTTAGTATTTTTAATTTTTAACTTGTTGAATTAGGAAAATTAAACTTCAGTTGATGTTTAAAAAAAATATTTTCAAATTAATAATAAATATTAAAAAATAAAATTATAATTTATTTATTTATTATTATTTTTTTAATGTTTTTTTAAATTAAGTTTTACAAAATTCTTTCATAGATAATTTACCCATTTAGATAACCTAAATAAGTGTACTTTTTATCTTTTTATGAAAAGATGTGCAGAAAAGTAGAGAGGTGATGTGATGAAAAAAAGACAAAAAGATGAATTATTTTGTATATGCCAAACTTGGCCTTAATTTTTCCATATTACCCTTTTATGTGAATAATTTTCTCAGGTTTTTGTAATAATTGTTTATACTTTGTACAATATATTGCCATATAAGAGTACCTCAAACTCACTAGACATATAATGTTTGTTAGTCAAAATGTCTAGTATAACTCACTTTTATCAACTCTAATACATTATTCATATGATTAGGTATTTTAGGTTAACTTACATTCACTAACTACATATAGCTAGCATTCAAAGACCAAGCAAAATATATTTAATAAATAGGATAATTTCCTTTTATCTTTGTTGCTGATATGGTATTCTATAAAATTAATAATATTTGGATGAATAACTAAAATAAATAGTATGATTAGAGACAGGGACAGAACTAGGAGAAGACAATGTGGGGCCATGGCCCTCCTGTTTCTGTGAACATTATTCACTTTGCTTGTTTTTTATTTTTCAAAAATACTTTTCAGAAAAATTCTACTTTTTTATTTTTTGTATTTTTTTTGTTTTTATTGAATTTTTTAAATATTTTAAGCAATTTTTTTTTTAATTTTTAGACACACCTAACATAAATACATGTAAAAAGTATAATTTTTGTGAAAAAATCTTTTAAAAAATCACTAAATATCAAAAATACAAAAATAATAATAATAATAAAAAAATACGAGAATTCAGTATATTTTTCTTATTTTTATGTATTTATTAATTTTTTAAAATATTTTTTCACAATCTTTTTACCTTTTAGATACATCTAAGTAAGGTGCATCTAAAAAAGTAAAAAAAATGCTTAAAATTTTAAAAATATTCACTAAAAACCAAAAAAACACGAAAAACAAAAACTCAATTTTCAAAAAACTTAATCTAAAAAACTCAAACCAAACATACAGATTGTTTTCCATAGAACTTTAAAAATATATACATCATTTTATATATAAAATGGGCCCTCGGTATAAAAAATATATATGTCATTCTTCTTTCATGTCGAATTCTCTTTCTATCTTACGTATAAAAAAAAACTTATTCATCCTATTAGAAACTGCTTTTATGGTATTTAAAATTTTTTTATGTATATATATTTTATATATCATATATACATACATGTGTGTTTTGTGTATATGGTGAATTTTTTTTTTTTTGGCCCCTCCAATAATGAAATCTTAGCTCCGTCCCTGATTAGAGTAGAAACATGAAATAATTAATAGCCAAAGTAAAAAATATATTTGAGAGGGTAATTTATGTGAAAATTGAGCCGAGCTGGGTAATGGGCCGTTATGAGCCACAGTACAAAGGGCCGAGTAAAATGGCCATGTAAGTTACTCTGGTCAAGTGGATATTTTGAAGTTAGTCCGGTCCTAAGGCCGTAAAGCTAGTCCGGTCTGACAGAAGATCGAAGTTAGATCGGTCTAATGGTACTTTGGAGTTAGACCGGTCTTGGAGTTACACCGGTCATGACATGTTAGTTCGGTCTAACCACGCCATGGGTTATGCATGAGAAGCCGACGTAAGAGCAGTAAAAGGAAGAGCTAGTTCGGCTTATTCTGCGGCTATGCATATTCATGTTTATTTCGGTCATATTGGAGTTCGGCCATGATAAAACCATCTCACTTGGTTTAAGCAGTGAGGGGGGTGTTGAAGGATAAGCATTATCTTTTAGGAGTATGAATCCTAGGAGGACTCTGCATGGAGAAGTAAAAGTCCTACTAGGATTGTGCCACACGAAACCTATAAAAGCTCACAACATCTCCTTTGGAGAGGTAACACAACTTTGTTTTCTGAATACACAGAGCTTTTGTCTATTTGTCAAGCTTACTGACTTAGGCATCCGAGAGGTTTCCGGCACACACCCGCCGGCTAGCTCACGTTTATGTTTTCAGGTAATAAAGCGACGACGTACGGAGGAGCGCGGACTTGATCAACAGGATTATACGAGAAGGTTTATTTCTTTCCCGTACAATTGGCGCCGTCTGTGGGAAAAATCAGACAGGACAAAACCTCATGATCAAGTTTTACCTCTTTAGGAACAATGACACACATTGAAGAATTACCACAGTCCGCCATCGACGGGCAAACACCAGATGGGGGTGCAAGGCGTGAAGGATTACCTTCTATCCCTCCCATGGCAGACTTGGAGCCCCAACGACATAACTCCAAGAAAGATACTAGGGGGAGGCAAACTCACAGCCCCCATCACTCTCATTCACAAAGTCCTGACAGACAAAGACGGAGGATTAATCCTCAAGTTCTGGAGGACCGCGTGAAGGAGCAAGAAGAATTAATAAGGAAGATGGCGGCGGACATGGAGACCTTGAAGCGCCAGATAAAGGGAAAAGGAGTGACGACAAGAGAGGGGCGCAAAAACAAGACGCCCCCTCGCCGCTCAGAAGACCATGGAAGATATTCCACACCATCACAAGCAGAGAGTAGAAGCCTCAGGACAGGCGATACTCAGTCTAGAACCTCCAGAACTCGTTACTCTAGGTCTGAGAGAACGAGATCATTGAGGTCTTACACAGAGGGAAGTACCTACCGACCCTCGCACTCGCACCAGACATCATCCAAACAGACGGAGTTGCCCAAATCATCTAATTTGGGGATCATGCTGGAAGAAAAGGCACGATGGAAGGAGGACACCAGGGCGCGCGACCCTCGCAGAGTTTCTGCCCTTCAACGATTGGCTCCTCGATCGCATGAAAGCGTCGAGGTTGGAATGCCATTACCACGCCCTGCCTACGAACCAACGGACAAGGCATTAGCAAGGCTGCAGGCCTCACCCTTCGTTCCGGAAATCGAAAACGCGCCCCTACCTACAGGCTTCCTTTAGCCCAAATTCACTACGTATGAGGGGAAGACGGACCCCTACATTCACCTAAGCCACTTCCGCCAGGTTATGGCGGTATATCGGCGAAACAAGGCTCTAATGTGCATCCTTTTCCCGTCAAGCCTTGGCGATCTAGGCTTGACTTGGTTTGAGAAACTTCCAGAAGGCAGCATATCCTGGGCGCAATTGGCAGAGGCGTTTGTCACAAGGTTCAGAACAAACACTAAAACCCCGGCTGAGATTGACCAGTTACTCTCCATCGACATGGGCGACAAAGAGACCCTAAGATCCTACAATAGTCGCTACTGGAAGACATTCAACCAGATTGGGGACTGCCCCACCACTCTCGTCATTGCACAGTATAAAAGAGGCCTTCCAATCGGGAACAGACTAAGGGACTCGATCACCATGACGCCACCCCTTACCATGGAAGCCTTGATGGAAAGAGTGCATCAACACATCAGGATGGAAGGGGACGGCGCACGTGCCAAAGAAAAATCTGGCGCGACCACAGTACCAGAAAAGAAGACCTCAGCAAAGGTCAACACGGTAGATCGACCTAACAGAAACGGACGTGGCAGACAAGACAACGGAGAGGACCAGGATAAAAGATGGCTGAGGGTCCGCACGGCCATAACCACAGTATTTAAGAAACCGATCTATCGGGTTCTGAGCGAAATACGCGATGAGCCTTTCGTCAAGTGGCCAGCTAAGCTAGGAGAAGCACAGAAAGACTATGACGAAAGATCGCGATGCACCTTCCACAAAGAAAAGGGGCACCGCACTGAAAATTGTACACCATTGAAACAGTATTTGGAGGAGTTGGTGGCAGCCGGTCACCTGGATAAATACATTGAAGGAGGGACGCAACCAGCCCCCTAGGACCATAATAACCCCAACGGGATGCCAGTCGATGCCCCACCTCAAGGCATTATCAATGTGATACATGGAGTCTTTGAACCTGAGCGTGTATGCGAGCTCAGGGGATCAATCAAAAAGGCTGAGCACTTTAGAGAGGTGTTGAGTGCCCAACCTGCCATCAAGAAGGGGAAGACAGAGGCAACAAACGTCATGTCTTTTTCGGATAAAGACTTGGAACGGATATATTGCCCTCACAATGATGCCCTGGTCGTTACTCTCCGACTCAAGGATTTTGACCTCAAGCGGATTCTGATTGACCAAGGTAGTTCATGTGAAATCATGTACTACGAAACATTCAAACAATTGAAGCTACAAGACAAAGACTTGGCGCCAGCCGTATCTCCCCTAATTGGATTCAACTCCATGCCAGAATGGCCCATCGGCAAAATAATTCTCCCAGTCAGAGCAGGAAGCGTGACGAAGCAAGTGGAGTTCTGGGTATTGAAGGTCCCCTCCACGTACAACATCATCTTGGGCAGAACATGGTTGCATGCCATGCGATCGGTGGCATCATCCTACCACCAAGTAATGCGGTTCCCCAACGACACTGGGGTAATTGAAGAAATCTATGGAGATCAGATCATGTCGAAGCAATGCTTCGTCACGGCAAATGGCAACCGTGCTGCCAAAGGATACGTTCATTCGGTGGAAGAACCTGAGAGCAATGAACTATTCGCAGATGTCGGCAAAGCAGCTGATCAGAAAGCAGTGGAGGATTTGGTAGAGGTAAGAATAGATGAAAAGAACCCAGATAAGTTCTTTTTGCTCGGTTCGTTGTTGTCCAGCACTGAGAGATTAGAGGTCTTGGAATTCTTAACCTCTAACATCGAAGTGTTCGCCTGGACGCCCTACGACATGCCAGGCATTGATCCAAACTTCATCTGTCACCAACTCAATGTTCACCCATCCGCCAGACCAGTCATCCAACGCACACGCAGATCAGCACTCCACCATGCCGAGATAGTGATGGAAGAAGTAGGTAACCTGCTGGAGGCAGGAGCAATTAGAGAAGTGCACTACCCAAGATGGATCTCCAACACAGTCGTAGTGCCAAAAAAGAATGGCAAATGGCGTGTCTGCGTCGACTATAAAACAGTCAACAAGGCGTGCCCAAAAAACAGCTTTCCTCTACCACGGATAGATCAACTGGTAGACCTAACGGCGGGGCACAACCGACTTAGCTTTCTGGATGCATACAGAGGCTACCACCAAATCACCATGCATGAACCAGACCAGGAGGTCACATCTTTTACAACTCCGAGAGGACTATACTGTTACAAGGTCATGCCCTTTGGCCTGAAGAACACAGGGGCAACATTCCAACGAATGGTCACCAAGATGTTTGAACCATTGTTAGGAAGAACGATGGAGGCTTACATCGATGACATGGTGGTCAAAAGCAAGGATGAGAATGACCATCTCAAGGACCTAGGAGAGATGTTTGAAATCCTGAAGAAGCACAAGTTGTGCCTCAATGCATCTAAGTGTGCCTTCGGAGTAGGATCTGGCAAATTCCTGGACTTCCTTGTGACCAACCGGGGTATAGAAGCAGACCCCTCCCGGATCAAAGCAATCCAGGATTTGGAGAGACCAAACTCAGTAAAAGAAGTGCAGCATCTCACCGGCATGGCAGCCGCGCTCAATCGGTTCATAAGCCGGTCATCAGACAGACTACGACCATTCTTTCAAGCCTTAAAAGTCAAGTTCGAGTGAGATGAAGAATGCGACCGAGCTCTGGAAAGCTTGAAGGAATACATGTCTTCCCCACCACTGCTTGTTACCCTGATACCTGGAGAAGAACTCTTCCTGTACCTGGCAGTCTCTCAGCATGCAATTAGCGCAGTATTGGTCCGTGCGGAAGGAATTCAGCATCTGCCCATCTATTATGTCAGCAAGACATTGCTAGGAGCCGAAACAAGGTATTTGCCACTGAAAAAATTAGCATTGGCCTTAATGATGGCCTCCAGGAAATTGGCACACTACTTTCACGCCCACACCATAGTCGTCCTCATAGCTTTCCCACTAAAAGCTTTGTTTGAGAGGGCGAACTTTTCTAGGCGAATCTTGAAGTGGGCAGTAGAATTGGGACAATTCGACATCAAGTTCCAACCCAGAACCGCAGTAAAGGCCCAATCTTTGGCAGACTTCGTCGCAGAGTTTACTCCTGGAAGTCATATTATCTGCCTAGTCGACCTAACTGACACAACCGAACTAGGGATGGAAGTTGACGCCAGAATAGCGCAACCCCTAGCAGATAGCACTCGGTCAGACTCCAAGGCAGAACAGACTAAAGACAGCAAGGAAGAAACAAACCAAGACTCACCAACAAATAAAGACTTGGTACAATCAGATAGCGAGGGGCAGACAGCAAGCATGGATCTTGAAGAAAACACCAGCAACATTCTTGACCCCACAACATCATCTGACCCCTCCGCTTGCTGGAAGTTGTTCACTGGAGAGATGTGGAAGCTCTTTGTGGATGGAGCATCCAACCGGCATGGTGCAGGACTTGGCATAGTCCTCATCTCACCAGATGGCCTGGTTGTGGAGCAAGCAATCAACCTTGGCTTCCCAGCATCAAACAACGAAGCGGAGTACGAAGCACTCCTTGCAGGACTCAAAACAGCATCCTACATGAAGGCCACCGAACTAATGGTCTACAGATAGGCAGGGAAGAGAACGGCAGAGCAGACGAACTAGCAGGCCTTGCTTCAATGGCAGATACATCCGTCCCTCATCCATTGCTCATCAACTACTTACCAAGACCAAGCATCGAAGACCCAGAAGCAAAAGAAGTATGCTGCACCGATCTAGGCCCCTCATGGATGGATCCTATCATACTATTCTTGAAAGATGGCGTCCTACCGGAAGAAAAGAAAGAAGCCAACAAAATTAGAGCAAAGTCACAGCGATTTTGGCTCTCCCCATCGTTGGCATTATACAAAAAGGCATTCTCAGGACCCTATCTAAAGTATGTCCACCCCAGCAAAGTGAAAGCATTCTTATACGAGATATACGAAGGGGTGTGCGGAAGCCATCAAGGAGGAAGATCGCTAACTTACAGGGCCATTTCGCAAGGATACTGGTGGCCATACATGCAGGCAGACTCAGAGAAATATGTGAAGAAGTGCGAGAAATGCCAAAAATTCGCACACCAAATACATCAACCAGCTAGAGAACTCCTACAATTGACTAGCCCATGGCCTTTCGCAATGTGGGGCTTGGACATAGTAGGACCACTTCCAACAGCACTCGGCAACAGGAAATTCTTTCTCGCAGCAACAGACTACTTCACAAAATGGGTGGAAGCAGAAGCATTGGCATCAATCAAGGAAAAAGATGTGAAGAAGTTTGTCTGGAAAAATATCATTACTCGATTCGGCATACCTAAAGCCCTCATATCAGACAACGGCACCCAGTTTGATGGCAAAATCTTTAGAAGCTTTTGTGAAGAATACAAGATAGAGTTCTACAATTCTACACCAGCATATCCTCAAGCAAATGGCCAAGCAGAAGCATCAAATAAGGTTGTCTTGGATGGACTAAAGAAAAGGTTAGAGAAAGCAAAAGGCAAGTGGGCGGAAGAACTTCCTCATGTTTTATGGGCTTACCGCACCACACCTCGATGATCAACAGGAGAAACACCATTCTCCTTGGCCTATGGAATGGAAGCAGTAATGTCACTGGAAGTTGGCCTCCCCACAATTTGAAGTGAAAATTTTGATCCAGACTTGAATGGAGAAGCCATAGCATTGGAGCTCAACCTTGCGGAAGAAAAAAGAGAAAGAGCACTGGTTCACATTGCCTCATACCAACAAGAGTTATCCAGGAAATACAACAAAACGGTGCATCCAAGACAATTCAAGATCGGAGATTGGGTACTGCGCAAAGTGATGAGAAACACCTTGATACTAGGAGATGGCAAGTTAGGGCCAAATTGGGAAGGACCTTACAAAGTGGTCGGATTAGCTGGCAAAGAGGCACACCACCTGGAAGATGAGAACGGCAAAGCCATTCCAAGGCCATGGAACACTGCCAATCTCAAACTATTTTATTTTTAGTTTTTTTTTTTTTACGAGTATGTGTAATTTTCCTTTCTCTCAATAAAACAAAGTCAATTCTTTTCAGCATAGTTATTTCTTGTATAAGATTATATTAGTGAGTTAGGGACATCCAAAGTAAGGTTGGCTGGAAAAACCAATCTATAGGTTGGCTGGATTAAACCAACACCCCTCCGAAGCCCAGGATAAGGATCCAGGCTGCAGGACGTTTGGACGGAATAACCAAACATTTTATTCTAAGTTGGCTGGAAAAAACTAACTTAGAGGTTGGCTGGACTAAACCAACACCCCTCCTAAGCCCAGGATAAGGATCCAGGCTGCAGGACGTTTGGTTGGAATAACCAAACATTTTATTCTAAGTTGGCTGGAAAAAACTAACTTAGAGGTTGGCTGGACTAAACCAACACCCCTCCTAAGCCCAGGATAAGGATCCAGGCTGCAGGACGTTTGGTTGGAATAACCAAACATTTTATTCTAAGTTGGCTGGAAAAAACTAACTTAGAGGTTGGCTGGACTAAACCAACACCCCTCCTAAGCCCAGGATAAGGATCCAGGCTGCAGGACGTTTGGTCGGAACAACCAAACATTTTATTCTAAGTTGGCTAGAAAAACTAACTTAAAGGTTGGCTGGAAAAACCAATCTATAGGTTGGCTGGATTAAACCAACACCCCTCTTAAGCCCAGGATAAGGATCCAGGCTGTAGGACGTTTGGACGGAATAACCAAACATTTTATTCTAAGTTGGCTGGAAAAAACTAACTTAGAGGTTGACTGGACTAAACCAACACCCCTCCTAAGCCCAGGATAAGGATCTAGGCTGCAGGACGTTTGGTCGGAACAACCAAACATTTTATTCTAAGTTGGCTGGAAAAACTAACTTAGAGGTTGGCTGGATTAAACCAACACCCCTCCTAAGCCCAGGATAAGGATTCAGGCTGCAGGACGTTTGGTCGAAACAACCAAACATTTTATTCTAAGTTGGCTGGAAAAACTAACTTAGAGGTTAGCTGGATTAAACCAACACCCCTCCTAAGCCCAGGATAAGGATCCAGGCTGCAGGACGTTTGGTCGGAACAACCAAACATTTTATTCTAAGTTAGCTGGAAAAAACTAACTTAGAGGTTGGCTGGATTAAACCAACACCCCTCCTAAGCCCAAGATAAGGATCCAGGCTGCAGGACGTTTGGTCGAAATAACCAAACATTTTATTCTAAGTTAGCTGGAAAAAACTAACTTAGAGGTTGGCTAGACTAAACCAACACCCATCCTAAGCCCAGGATAAGGATCCAGGCTGCAGGACGTTTGGTCGGAATAACCAAATATTTTATTCTAAGTTAGCTGGAAAAACTAACTCTTAGTACTCTTTAGCCGAAGTAAGGACATCGGCTAAAAGAATGATTGGCTGGATTAAACCAACTCTCAGTACTCTTTAGCCGAAGTAAGGACATCGACTAAAGAGTGGTTGGCTGGACTAAACCAACTCTTAGTACTCTTTAGCCGAAGTAAGGATATCGGCTAAAGAGTGGTTGGCTGGATTAAACCAACTCTCAGTACTCTTTAGCCGAAGTAAGGACATCGGCTAAAGAGTGGTTGGCTGGACTAAACCAACTCTTAGTACTCTTTAGCCGAAGTAAGGACATCGACTAAAGAGTGGTTGGCTGGATTAAACCAACTCTCAGTACTCTTTAGCCGAAGTAAGGACATCGGCTAAAGAGTGGTTGGCTGGATTAAACCAACTCTCAGTACTCTTTAGCCCAAGTAAGGACATCGGCTAAAGAGTGGTTGGCTGGACTAAACCAACTCTTAGTACTCTTTAGCTGAAGTAAGGACATTGGCTAAAGAGTGGTTGGCTGGACTAAACCAACTCTTAGTACTCTTTAGCCGAAGTAAGGACATCGGCTAAAGAGTGGTTGGCTGGATTAAACCAATTCTGAGTACTCTTTAGCCGAAGTAAGTACATCGGCTATAGAGTGGTTGGCTGGACAACTCAGTCAGATTACTCAGCTAAGACCAGATTAAAGTATCTCGGCCACAATACTATTAAGAAGGTAAGCTCAAACAGAAATTTAAACCGAGATAACAGTTGGAAGTGAAAAGATCATGGAAAAGTCACTACAAGTACAAACATGCAGATCAACCGAAGTAAGAGTTCAAAACAAGAAAATTTTCATTCATCAAAAAGCAAATACAAATGAAGGGCCATAGCCCGGTTACAAGAGCAAAAAGTAACAAAGAAAAGAAAGTACAGAATCAAGTGAAAAGGTCTTCAAGGTCGGCGTCAATATCAACTTGAACACCGGTTGCAGATGGAACATCAGTCTCAGTAGAAACAGGCAAAATGATGTCAGTCGACGGCTCAACAGTCAAGTCTTCAACCGTTGGCTCTAACCGAACTGATTGATCGTTGCCTTGCTCATTAACTACCGGAGTAACAGATGGTTCGTTCTCTTCATCTTCATCATCTGAACCCTGCAAAAATTGTTGTTGGACAGAAGCAGCATACTTCGCTAGTGAGGCCGGAATGAAATACTGAGGAGCATTATAGACCTCAATTTCGGGCCCATAGCCGAGCTGCTCCACAGCACTTCTCCAGCCGCACTTGAAGAATAAGTCTTTCTCTCCCTCACATTGTGGAATGTAGAGGCCTTCTGCCTCCTTGAAACCTTCGGCGTTGGCATCTCCCACATTCTTCTTCAATTTGGCTATTTCGGCGTCCTTTTTCCCTTCAAGCTTAACTAGCTCACGAAGGTACTTGTCTTTCATTACGATCAACGCCTTCTGTTTGTCAGCTTCAGCCGAGGTAACTAGTCCGGATAGACGAGCTACCTCAACCTCTAGCTCGGCCGTTTTTTGATGGGATTCTTTCAGCTTGGTTGTTTTTGCTTCAACTTCTGCCAGGGCCTGCCTAGCCGTTTTTCTGAGCTCTAATACCTTTTGGTGGGCAATTTGGCTCTTCTGAAGAGATTGAAATGAATGAAAAGAAATCAATGAGGAAACCGAACTGAAAGTTAGAAAAAAAAAAATTTAAAAACAAGGGGCATCATACCAGGATCATGGACTTAGTGGCCGATCGAATGGCCTTTAGCTCGGTCAAATTCTGGTGGTGTTCCATGTCTGCTGGAAGGCAAACACTCTTGGCAAGATTGAAGGCCATCAAGTGATCCTTCTCAGCAACCACCGAATCGGTATCTTGAATAAGACGGTTCTGAAATTTCAGCTTCGGTGCCCACCTGGAAGAGCCAGCCCGGTCAGAAGGTTCCAGTTGTGGAATCGGTGAAGGCATGGTTTCGTGCTCGTCTACTAGACGCTGCTCGGTTGGGGTAGACCGGGCGCGCTTGGATGGGCGTGATGAAGAAGGCTGTTGAGAAGGAAGGGCCACAACGGTCTGTTGCGTTTGGCTTGGTGGCGGTACTTCGGGTCTGTTGGTCTCGGTCAAGAGGGCCCTGACTCTATTTCTCTTGGCCATTTCTTCTTCAGCGGTCAGTGGGATTAGTCTGATTTCTGGTAAGGTTGGGTCCGGTTCTGGGGCCTCCTCTAGCAGAAAGTCGGTCACTCTCGCTTTTCGGCGGCCGCTGTATCTATAGGTCGGTTTGAACTTTAACAGCTTGGCCCAACTAAGTTCTGGATACCGTAGTGCGGCGCGCAAAGTCGCTAGATTTGGGTAGCTGTATAGAGAATGGAGGTGGGCAGAATCTACGAAAGAAGACAACTGTTAGTTCGGCTGAAAAATTGAAAACCGAAATATAGTAAAACACACAAGAAAACCGAAGTAATTATACCAGGTGTTCCTTTTTTCCAATTGATGCTTCGGCCTGGAATCTGGGCTTGGTGATCCTCAAAGTTTCCAGACACCCAGAAAAAATCGTCGTCATTTAAGTTTTTATCCGGTGTGTTTTTTATTATTTTCTCACGTCGACGGTGTATTCTAAGATAGTACACCCAGCCGTCTTCCTTCGAACCAATGGAGTATTGATAAAAGATTTCGGCCAGACCGAGGTTGAGACCGGCTTGGCGATTTAGTTCGGCTATTCCCATTATTATACGGTATGAATTGGTGGATAGCTGGGTTGGGCATAGTCTGGTTTGCCTAAGAAACTCACAAATTAAGGATTGGACTGGAAATCGTAGTCCGATTTTAATTATGGACAAGAGGGTGAAGGGGACAAAGCTTTCATTCCCCCAGGGTGTGACATCTTTTTCGGCCAGGGTAAGGTGTACATCGTCAGGTATGCCATAATCCCTTCGAAATTCGGCTAGACCGCTTGGCGGTCTCTACTAGAAACCTATACTTCCCCATTTATTGTATAATTTATGAATAAATTAGTTCGGTCCAAAAATTGTGCTCAGTAGCTCGGTTGAGCGCGCAGAGGAGTGCCTGGGCAACCTAAGTCTGCAAAGTGAAGAACAAAGGTGTTAAGCACAGATCATTGGACTGTGCTACAAATTAAAAGCAAGATAAAAAGAAGTCCTACATCGACTGTGTGGGATGCTACAGGTTCTGTCTCTGTTTCTGCAAGGTGATTGGTAGCTTGATTTGAGCAGGGCTTTTATTAGCTCGGCCTTGGCAAGCGTCTCGATATCTCGGTTGTGGAAACGGTTCTGTTTGACCGGTTAATTGTCTAGGGGAAGCTTTCTAAGTTCCGTCTAAAAAACTAAGAAAGCTGGTTTAGCCCCAATGGCCTAGATCGGTTGGAGTTCAAGTATCTCAGTATGCTAAGTGCAAACTTAGTTCGGTTGGTTACCTCGGCTGAGGTAACGCAAGAAGTGGTTTGACTTATTAAAACTACTGGTGTAAACATAAAGTGTTAGTCCGGTTGTAAACTGACTAGACTTTTACCTAGCTTAAACAGTGCCCTAGTTCGGTTGCATCATGATTTTGGATCGAAAACCCGTTTTCTACAGGATATTACATGTACTCATGTGTCCTATTGTTAAGTTTTTTCCAGAAAAGTACAGAGCAAAGCGAAATGGAAAAAATATGTTTTGCAAAAACACAGAAAATAAAACACAGAAAACAAAATACGAAAACAAAGTAGATGTACAGTGCTTACCCGATGAAGAGGCAAGAGCTGGAGAGAGAATAACAGCTATGGAGAACACGAGCTCAGAAGTTGAAGAAGCAATGGAGGCTCAGAGAGGGAAAAGTTGCAAAGTGTGTCAAAATGAAGAGGCTCATTTTAGGTAAAGGGAAAAATGCGGGATTGTTCAAATTTCACGAAATATGAAGACGGCGTGACAGCCGTCCTCAGTCAATTAGAGCATGCCACGTGCAACTAGAATGGGAAGCGTTTCAGTCTCTGCGATTGAAGAGACGTTACTACCGGACAGCCAGAGCTCGGTGTGAAAGTAGCTCGGTTGGCAAGGCTGAGAGTTTATAGCTTGGCTGGTTGACAGATAATCCCAATCATGCTAGGCAGATGGAATTAAGGAGCAATTGAGAGGGTAATTTATGTGAAAATTGGGCCGAGCTGGGTAATGGGCCGTTATGAGCCACAGTACAAAGGGCCGAGTAAAATGGCCATGTAAGTTACTCCGGTCAAGTGGATATTTTGAAGTTAGTCCGGTCCTAAGGCCGTAAAACTAGTCCGGTCTGACAGAAGATCGAAGTTAGATCGGTCTAATGGTACTTTGGAGTTAGACCGATCTTGGAGTTACACCGGTCATGACATGTTAGTTCGGTCTAACCATGCCATGGGTTGTGCATGAGAAGCCGACGTAAGAGCAGTAAAAGGAAGAGCTAGTTCGGCTTATTCTGCGGCTATGCATATTCATGTTTATTTCGGTCATATTGGAGTTCGGCCATGATAAAACCATCTCACTTGGTTTAAGCAGTGAGGGGGGTGTTGAAGGATAAGCATTATCTTTCAGGAGTATGAATCCTAGGAGGACTCTACATGGAGAAGTAAAAGTCCTACTAGGATTGTGCCACACGGAACCTATAAAAGCTCACAACATCTCCTTTAGAAAGGTAACACAACTTTGTTTTCTGAATACACAGAGCTTTTGTCTATTTGTCAAGCTTACTGACTTAGGCATCCGAGAGGTTTCCGGCACACACCCGCCGACTAGCTCACGTTTATGTTTTCAGGTAATAAAGCGACGACGTACGGAGGAGCGCAGACTTGATCAACAGGATTATACGAGAAGGTTTATTTCTTTCCCATACATATAGTAATATTTAGATAGGTAAAATGCCTACTGGTATTGAAGATTCTCTAAGCATGCATGTGCCAATAGAAGAAAGAAAAAAAAATGCATGTGGAGACTTCGAAAAATGCTAGGTATAAAATTAAAAAAAAAAAATGGCTGGTAGCTCTAATTTGTTGGCTCGAAATTAGCCCGAATAGCCAAAACAACGTCGTTTTGGATATATATATATATATATTTCTTTTCTTTCTTTCTCTATGTTCAAATATAGAGAGAGAGAAGAGACGAAGGAAGAGAGAGAGAAGAGAGAAGAGGAATTGGAAGAGGAGAAGGAAGATCGAACCCCACGGATTTTCATCAGACCAAGCTCATTCTTCTTCTTCTTAATTCTTCACCAGACCCAGCTCCTCGGTTCGGTTCCGGATTAAAGGTAATTTTTTTGAGGATTAAAGGTAATTTTGAGGATTAAAGGTAATTTTTTTTTTTTTTTTTTTGATGAAGATGATGATGATGTTGTTGCTGATTTGAATCTATAGCGATCCCGATTTTTCCTTTCTGTATTTGTTGTATTCCGGACTTTGGTTCCGTGGAGTTGGTAGTTGTATCTACCTTGTTGTCGTCTTTTGATTCCATCTGTTTGAGTTATAAGTTGTGTTGGGCTTGGTTGTTACAGGTTGGTAGAGCTTTGGCTCCTATTGTTGTTGCCCAGTTTTTGTATGGTCCGCTCGAGCGGGTCATTCTGCGCTCAAGCGTAGTTTACACCCTTCCAGTATTTCGTGTCCCTGCAAAACTTCTGCAGGTGTGTTTTCTACGCTCGAGCGGATTTACTGCGCTCGAGCGGGTCGCGCTCGAGCGGGCTTATTGGCGCTCGAACGGGTAGTTCTTTTTCTGAAAAGTTCTGGGAGATGAAAATCTACGCTCGAGCGGACTAGTTTTCGCGCTCGAGCGGATGTACTTTATTCTTGTGTCTTGGCGCTCGAGCGTGTCTAGATTTTTGTGCGTGACGCTCGAGCGTCTTGTTTTCCGCTCGAGCGGGAATGTCGTATAACAGAGGGCAGCTGGGCATTTTTGAATCATTTTCTACACTTCCACTCTCTCTCTTACTTTTCCAAAACGCCATTTGAGAGCTTTTCTCTCTAGAACCTTGCCTTCTCTCTAGGTATTCATCTAGTAAGAGTTGTTTCCTCACCTTTGGCCTTTACAAAAAAGTTGTTGATCGTCGAGGGCTATCTTTTGATCTAATAATCTCGGAATTTGGAGCATTTCCATTTTCTTCATCTTCTTCGTTGGGTGTCAACTTTTGAGATAGGGATTCCTACTCATTCTTATGGTCTTTGACATAGATTTTTGGTTATTTTGATAAAGTGTTGAAGTTGGGTAATTTTAGGACTTAGGGTTTCAAAATGTTAAAAGAGGGTTTTTGTTATTTTGATTATAAAAATGTGTATTGTGGGTTTCAAAATAATGATATTGTTGTTGGTCGTTGATATATAGACCATTGGGTCAATATTGGGAAATGGGGTAGAAAACCCTAATTGGTTGTATAAATTAATTGGCATGATTAATTTGGGAAAATTGTGGTTATATGGAATTGAGTTGGAAATAATGAAATTGGCTCATTATATAGTAGAATAGTGGAGTTGGATTTATTAATCGCTCACTTTTGAAAACATTGATATTTTATCTGTTGGAGCTTTTATTATCTGTTTAGAAATAATTGCTTGGGCTACCGGTGGAGGGTAGTTTTGATTGTTGTAGACAATGCATGATGATTAGGCAAACTAAAACTAATCAATTGGACATGTCATAGAGTATGACGGTTGATAGAATACATTAACGTTATGTATTGATTGATTGTGTATATGACCTATGTGTATATACGTTGTGTGTGGGAGGAGATAGGGGATGTACTCTACGGTTTAGGGGAAGATAGGGGATGGACCTCTAAACCGGATGTTGTTTGGGAAGAGATAGGAGATGGACTCCACTGATATAGCTCATATGCTTGTCAGTTAACGTGTTGATATAGCTTATATGCTTATCTATGGAAGTGTTGATACAGCTCATCGGCTTATCTTTAGAAGTGTTGATATAGCTAATATGCTTATCTGTTGAAATGTGGATACAGCTTGTATGCTTATCTGTTGAGATGTTGATACAACTAGTATGTTTATCTATTGTAAAATGGGAAACGTTTAATATGAGTCACTGTCTCATTTAAGTGGTTGGCCAGGTTCTGAGCCGTTGATGTAAATTGTGAAATTGATAAGAAATGGAAAATGAAATGAAACATGAACACAGTGGTCACGAAATAGAAATGGGTTATGAATTGATTTATAGAAATTGAACGTTTATCAATTGCTAATGTTTTAGTTATTGCTCATATTGTGTTTAGCATATCTCTACTGGGTGTTGGCTCACCCAATATGGGACATTATTTTCAGGTACAGGTAGTATGCCACCTCCAAGGACATAGCTTGGATGATGATGAAAGTTGAGGACTCATTTTTGGTTTATTTTGTTTGCATTACATGTATATCAAGCCAAGAGCTTATTTTGTATAGAGTTAATACTTTTCTTTTGTGTAACCAGGTGTTGACTTGGAAAGCTGTAAGCCCATAGGGCATTTGCTTTTGTTGTTAACATGTATTACTGTTGTAAGAACTACTCTGATGAATAGAAATGGTTGGCTTCTTTTATATCAATGCATGTCTAAAGTGATGGGTTTTATGTATTATTTTGAGGGCGTTACAGAATCTGAGGATGAAGGGAACAAAAAAAAAATTCGTGCCAGATCTGATGATGTTGATGAACAAAAAAAAAATCTGAGGATAAAGGAAAAAAAATTTGGGCAGATTTTAAAAAAAAAAAATAGATGCCAACAAAGCTTCATTTGGGCAGATTTAAAAAAAAAAATTGAGGATGAATCGGGATTGTTAAAAAAAAAATCTGTGTTAGCTCGTTTTTGTTGATGATCCCAATTTTTGAAAATCTGCGTTGAAACAAAATCTGGTGATGATGTTGATGAAGATGAAAATCTGTGTTTGATAATGAATTTTTTTTTTTTTTTTTTTTTTTTGTTGATGATGATGATGCTGGTGATGATGTTGATGTTGATGTTGATGTTGATGTTGATGATGCTTGTTCATGTTGAAACCCATTTCTTCTTTCTTCTTTTGATGAAACCCAGCTGGTGATGATGTTAATGCTGATGATGGTTGCCAGCCCCTTTCTTCTTTCTTCTTTTGATGAAACCCGGCCCCTTTCCATTTCTTCTTCTTCTTCAGGATAGAAAGACGGAAAAAAAAAAAAAAAAAAAAAAATGTCGAGCCAAATTCGAGCCTCTGAATTTTGAGCTACGAATCAGAACTGTAAAAAAAATTATCAAAAGATTCTATCAAATCACTCACATGATGTAAGACATAGTTACATATAAATATTTGATAAATTTTTTGATAAAAAAAAGATTAGTCTCTAGCATAGATGGAAGACTACACCTGCAATAATCCACTATCCGTTAGCTATGTCAATTGTTAAAAAAAGATATCTAATAAGGTTGAAAGAAAATGATTGTTCGGGTTAATCATGATCCAAATTTGATACGCAAAATAATAGTCTAAAAGAGACTCATTCTTTTTTATTTATTTATTTTTTTGTGTGTTTTTTTTATAGGGTGACCATTTTAAATGTATTCCCTACATATTGATCTATACTATTGGATAAGCCCAACATTAAAATTCCTTACAAATCACGCCAATGACTTGAAAACATGTGAGCATAACAAGTGGTTGCACATAATTTTGTATTTGCGTTTATAGTGTGGATTCAAAAATCTTGTCTAAAATCTATTCTCGATTACCCAAAAACAAAAGGAAGTATTGTGATTATTGTTTAAAGAAAAATGTTAATAATCATCTAATCAATAGTTATTAGATCCGATTCATGTAGAAAGTAAATAAAATATGTAAAAGTGCAACTATTTCTCCCATTAGGATCTCTTGCCATGGTTTTTTTTTTTTATAATTATTTTTGTATGATAATTTAATGATTTATGTTTAAAGTTCAAACAAAACTATGTGGTTTTAAGGTGTGTATTAAAATAAATATCATAATTTAATGTTTAAACTCAAGTCGTCACTACAACAAAAGTTGGCTATAACCACATTTGTTAGACAACGTTTTTTGAAAAACGCTGTGGAATAAAGTGAAATTACGCGTTATCCTTTATTATAAACACGCGTTCCATTTATAACAGTGCTCACTCTCCCCCAGTCTTTATTTCTCTTATCGTTTTCTCTCACTGTCCTAGATCTAGGGTTTATGTGTCTCTCCCCAGTCTCCTTGAGAGATTCACCAGGTTCGATTGCGATGACTTGTTCAGATCTAATTCTAAATCCATCGATTCTTGAATCGATTTGGTTGAAATTTCTTGACGGTTTTTGTTTTTCTTGATTCTAATTCTAATAATTTTGCAGAGGAAGATAGACCAGTTGAGTGAAGAAGGATCGAGATCAGTGGGATCAAGACAGGAACCGGGACCGAGATCGGTCGAGTCGGAGCAAGGGGAGGAGAGGAGATAAGTTGATTCACAGGAGTAATAGAGAAGATGGTGGTGAGGACAGTTCAGAAGAGAGCGTGAATGATGAGGAGGACGATGACGATGACAATGACGATGGAGTCGCCGCCACCGCCGCGGTGAGGATGTTGCCGCCTAATCCAACGACGTCGATGTCGTCTTCATTACTGAACCACCACCATCAGCACCGGAAGAGCTTTCCTCTGCAACTACAAAATCGTCGATGTCGTCGATGTCATCTTCAATGTATCTCTTTAATTAATTGTCAATGTGTAAATTTTAAACTTGGCCATCCTCATTTCATGTCTTTTGCTTGTTTCTGCTATAAATTTTGATCGTTCCAAGCTTTTGAGGCATAATTTGCAGAAGAAGAGCATGGAATCTATGTTAGTTAGGGGAAGTTTTTATGTGTATCAGATCTCTTTTAACCTCCCATCTGTAGCTTTATTCCTTGAAAACCCATGTTTATTGTTTTGGATGATTCTTTTAACCTCCCATCAGGCCACCTTTAAAGTAGTTGATTTGGTGAGTTTGACCTTCTTTTTTTTTTGTTTTTATTTAAAGGTTTGATTGTTTGATGGTACTGATTATCGATGTTGATGTTTTTTTTTATATATCAAATTATGTATATGGTTCATAGGATGATTATGCGGCAGATGATGAGGAATATGAGGAGAAGTCGAAGAAAGAGAGTTTGGCATTTTTCTTTTTAGCTATGTGAGTTTTTAATTCCTACCTTCCTCGTTAATCACATACAGACATGATGTATATATATATATCTGATTGTTTGTAACTTTGTGCGTAGGTGTAGCTATGTATTAAATTTATTTTCTTGTTTGTTTGTGCTGTAGATATGAAAATGGTGAGCCAACGGACAATGCTGCAAGGTTCTATAAATGGTTTACAGAGATAAATTTGAATAATTTCAGTGTATATTGATAGTATGGTTCTTTGAGAAAGTAGATTTGGGGGGTTCATTTTTTGTTATATATGATTTTTCATAGGGTAAAGAGAGAGGGGAATGGCTTCAGAATCTTACTTATGGAGTGTTTGGCCTTGGCAATAGACAGTATGAGTACTTTAATAAGGTCTTAATTGAATTTCATCTCATCTTTTTATCAACTTAATGTATATCTATGTGTACATGTAGATGCTGCTAATTGGCTAAGAAGTTTGAATTTGTATGTTGTTGGGAAACAGATAGCAAATGAGGTGGACGAGCACCTTGCTGAGCAGGGTATGTTTACGCCCTTCTAGTGACCTTTTTTGTTATTTTATGGAAACACTTGTTGTAATTCTTATTAGTTTGTGATGTGTACTTATTGTGCACTTGTTACCTTGAGTTGGTGTTTAATAAATACGTGTACTTATTGTAATGCTTATTAAGTATTTAACATGTTTAATAAACCCTTGAGTTGTTGATTTTCCCTTTTGTCCGTTACTTTCAGCAACAGGTAGGTTGGTCCGATGGCAATGGAGGCTGAATTTGGAATTTCTACTCCGCGAAACCCTTCTCAGGTTTGATTGAGCCTCTTTCTGAATTATTATTATTATTATTATTATTATTATTATTATTATTATTATTATTATTATTTCTCTGCATTCTATAGTTTGATTTGTTTTCTTTAATTCTTTATTACCTTCTTACTGCTTGTATTTGATTTATGCTAATGATGCAAAAGTTTTGTTTTAAACATTGTCAATTCTAAACTTTGACATGTGCAGGGTATAAATTCAATAAGGGAATCTGCACAAGTCTAGTTTTGTTGTCACTACTAGTTTTGAAAAGGATTACTTCTGGTAATTTGACTTTCTAAATCAGCAACTAATATCTGCAGGGGTGGTGGTGGTGACTTGTGCACTCATTGTTTCAGTGCCTGGGAAAAAAAGAAAGACAACACTGGAAACGGAAGGAGTTCAGCAAAAAGGAAGTCTTGTTCGATATGGATTTTTAACATCAGCTAGTTCAGGTAATGAATTTTTTTAGAACAAAATTTTTTTTAAATTCTTTCTTTAAATTTTTCATACCTGTTTGAGATCTATATATATATGTGTGAATGAGTGAGTGTGTTTTCTCTGAAAGTTTTAAGTTGTATTATTGGTCTGTCATAAGTTGGGTCACCATACAAGAACAAAAAGGTTCTCATCCAATTCCCATTTGTACCATTGCTCTGTTTTTGTTGATGTGCAGAGCATTATGAAACTCCGCTTACATCGTGTTGGGTCACCATACTGTTTTTGTATTATTGGACTATCGTATTCTCTTTTTTCTTTTTTGTCTCTTTTTGTAGCTTTTAATTTTTGGTGGTGGAAAAATAAGACACACTCATAGTCAGTAGCAGAACTTCATATAATTGGATTAGAATTATATGACATAATTGCTTCTTTTTATTTTATTTTTATTTTTTTATATCATAATAATGTGCTAGGCTTTAGAAGTTTAGGTTGCTGTTAGAGAGGAGCTGTATTAAGATGTTACACCAACAACTCAGTTCCTACCCTTTTAGCAGTAAGTTTGTAGTTGTGAGAGGGTGGTGGCCACCTTCTTTGGTTTGAAGCTTTCCATTGTTTTTGTCAAATATTATCATTGTATGTGGTTAGTAGTTTTTTTTTTTTGGTGAATATGTGGTTAGTAGTTGCTGATTGAATAGAATTGAAAGTGCAAAACATATGCGGAAATGATGTACCTCTGAGCAGTTACAATGGGAAATGAGCAATTACAATGGGAGGTTGTTCTGATTATGAATGTTGCTTCAAAATGGCAAGTGACTTTATATATCCTAGTTAGTCAAATCTATTATATTTACATGGTTAATTTGCCTCTTCTTCTTCTTCTTCTTCTTCTTCTTCTTCTTCTTCTTCTTCTTCTTCTCTTTTTCTTTTGATAATCATTCATACGTAAAAAATTCTTTTTTTTTTGTTTTTGTTTTTGTCCTTGCTGTTAATTACTTTATTGATCTTTGGGCATATTCTTCTTCTTTTATTTCCCTAGGAATATTCAGAGCTCTTTGGATTTATTCATAATGCTACTTCTTTCTTGAAACCTACTTTGTTGCTTGGTATATGACTTCTTGTTTATTGTTTGTTTGAGTTTACAAAGATAATATAGACTACAAAGTTCTTTTAATCATATTCAAGTTGTTCAATTCAAACTAACATAAACTTTTTTGACCTTTTTTGGCTCCCTTTTGCAGTGGCTAAACAACAATCAAACTACAAAGAATTGAACATTTTATATGAAAAATATAAAGATCAAGGTCTGTTAGTTATTCAACTCCAGTTATTTGTATGTCATTGGCAAGATGGAACCAAATTATTGGTGCTTGGATGGATGAGTTGGATGATGGTTTTATAAAGATGTACTTTGATGGTATTTTTTGTACGAATGATTGAGATAATTTTTATGCACTATTTCCTCATTTCCGTATAATGTTTTTATGGATGTGTTTGATTACAATATATTGAATATGTAAAAATTGTGATCTTGTGTCGTGCTATATTTCAAGTTGCGTTCTTTGTTAAATTGTTTGACCCTGTGTGTTATGCAGAATCAGTCCCACACACCCACCCCCCCTCCCAAAAAAAAAAAAAAAAAAGGTAGAAGGTGGCGTTTTTTTAAAAATGCCACTAAATGACGTCATCATGATGTCAAACGTTATTTGTGACGGAATTGTAAGCGGCTGTCAAAGTTTTTGTGGCGTTTTCAAAAACGCCGCCTAATGTTTTTAGCGACGTTTTCCAAACGTTGTAAAGCTATTGCAACGGCCGTATCAGCGACGAAAATATTGAACGTTGCTGTACTCTTTTATGGCGTTTTTCAGGATTTTACCGGCGTTTTTAAAACGCCGTTAAAACTCAAAATTCCTGTAGTGCGTTAAATTATGTATTTTACAATCTTGTCTTGTTGTGGTAAAAAATACTATCACTGCAAAAAATTAAGGTTTCAGAGATAAAATCACTTTTTAGGGATAAAAAAATTTTGTCGCCAAAAGTGTTATTATTTTATTTTTAGTAGCAAAATTGAACATTTAGTGATGAATTATTACTAACCTTTTGGACAAAGTTATTTTGTTCCTAAAAATGCATTTATTAGCGATATTTTTCAAAATTGTCCCTAAAAACTCATTTTTTGATTTTTCGAGACGATCTTTGGCGATTGTCCTCGCGACAACTGAATTAGTCCCTAAATATTTTTTGTTACAAAATTTATACTTTTAGAAAGAAAAAAAAAAGATCAGAAATACCCCAGTCTCTAAAATTCTTATATGTTGTAGTGAATAAAACCCTTATAAGAAAATTACAGCTGATGATCCTTATCCTTTAACGACAATCTTGTGAACTGTTATTAGGCTTTGTTTGGGAAGTTGGGGTTGGCTTTTTGGCTATTTTAGCTCAGGCTAAAGTTCGTTTAGGTTGGTTTTTTAGGCTTTTTTGACTTTTATGAGAGAAAAAATAAAATGATTATGATTTTTTTTTTTAAATTGAAAAATGAAATGATTATGATTTGGATACGATATTTTGGCTTCTTTTGGAAAAGAGGTTAAAAGCAGTTTTTGGCTTTTAACCTCTTTTGGGCACATTACTTCTCTATTTTTTTACACGTTTTTTCAAAAAAGGTAAAAAAAAAATCAAAAAGTTAGCTTTTAACCTACTTCCCTAAACAATTATCGTACTGATTTTTTAGCCAATTTTGTCTTTTTATGACTAATTTAGCCAAAAAGTCAACCCAACCCATTGACCAAACGACGCCTTAGCCTAATTCTTATTTCGTAATCATGTTATTATATTTGTTAATATAACCAGACACGTTCGTAAAAGACATAATTTAACGGTTGAAATTCAAATTGACATAAGATGATATTATTAAAACCATACACTTTAAAATAATATAATTTTATTTTAACTTTAAATATAGACCATGGTAGAGAATCTTTATCCCAAAATGGTCATTGTTACCCTTCAATTATTTTAGCTTACAAGTTATTCAAGTCATTCCATATCAGGGAAGAAATAGTCCAATTTTTCAACTACATTGGAGAGACAACCAGGCACCATGAAATTGCACACTTCATATCTATCCACTGTTATGAATTTGAAAATTTTTCAATATATATTGGTCATGGTAGAAATGTCTTTGGCAAAAATTGTAAAATTTGACATTCCAAAATGATGTGATCAGCAATTTCTTGGAGACTTTTCCAAGGGGAATTAGGCTTGGTTTGGGGTACACTAAATAATACAAAAAGTTAAAAAGTACTATCTTATTTAAGTCATATCATCTTATTTAAATCACACCATCTCTCTAATACATCACATCAAACCCAACCCATATAAATCAATAAATCAAAAAATACACTTTTTTATAACATTCCAAACCAACCTTTTGGCTGCAAAATTTGAAATTGCACATGCCAATAAGAAAGCAAACACAAAAAATGTTATGGATAGGTCCAAGGCAGGTTGATTTTGATTGCTTGGGTCCCAGTACTGAGAGCAGTGATGATTCCAACCTTTAAGCTTGTCATAGGGGCACATGCAAACAATAAATTCAGGGTTAGTTTTGGACGTGGATTGTTTTTTTTTTTAACTTTTTAATTATTTTAGTTTGAATTTAAAAAATTTTATTTATGGTAGATTTTTTGATTTTTTTGATTTTACTGAGAGAAAAAATGAAATAATTACAATTTAAGTGTGACATTTTATTTTATTAGATTAAAAAGTTTATTTTATTTTTTTGTAATTATTTTGGTCAAAAAATTCTATTTTAACTTATGTTAAACAAAAGTTTAACAAACACAACCAATCACCAATCTGGTATACCCCAAAAAAATATAAATAAAAATAAATAAAATAGCAACCAATCGCATAATCAATCATAAAACATTTTTAATCATATATAATAAATGCAGTGCCACCATTAAAAAGAGTTTTGTTCAAGTTATTGTCGTATGTTTTTGCAATTAGTTTTGTAATTGATTTTGTATTCTTAAATTTTTTAACAAACTATAAGGCAAAATTGATCATGGAATTAATTATAAATAATATCTTAATTATATATACGAAATGGGAGCTTTTTTGATAAATTCATTTTCTAAGAGTTTTATTCCATCCAATCCATATTCTTTTTGACTATTCCATTAGGTCCAATTTGAGATAAGAAGACCAAAATATCCTTTTCATCTACTTATATTCCATTTAGTTCACATTATTTTCTTATGTTTCAATAAGTCCTATGGGTAACATAATTACCAAAATACCCTTAATGTGAATGTTAACACCGTCAATATAAATGTTTATATCGTCAATGTGTAGAGGCCCGGCTCATGTTGATCCTCGTGGGTGCCCGGAAAAATTCGAGTCGGGCCGGGCCGACCCACAAGCCAAAAAAATAGGCCCGACCCGGCCCATTGATAATATGAATATTCACATTGACAAGTTAACATTCACATTGATAGGAGTGTAAAATTGGCCTGCGGCCCATGGGCGGCCCGAAACCAACCCGTCGCCCGGGGCGGGCCCGGGCCGGCCCGTTCACAATATGAATATTCACATTGACATGTTAACATTAACAAGAGTGTAAAATTGGCCCATGACCTGTGGGCAGCCCGAAGCCCGAGCCCGAGCCCGGGCCCGAGCCCCGGTCGAGGCGGGCCCGGCCCGGCCCGTTGACAATGTGAATATTCACATTGACATGTTAACATTCACATTGATAGGAGTGTAAAATTAGCCCGCGGCCTGTGGCCGGCCCGAAACCTGCCTGCGGCTCGTGGGCTGCACTGGGCGGGCCCGGCCAGACCCGTTGATAATGCAAATATTCACATTGACATGTTAACATTCACATTGATAAGAGTATAAAATTAGCCCGCGCCCCGTGGCTGCCCGAAACTAGCCCACGGCCCGTGAGCGGCCCGGGGCGGGCCCGGTCCGGCCTGTTGACAATGTAAATATTCACATTGACATATTAACATTCACATTGATAAGAGTGTAAAATTGACTCGCGTCCCATGGGCGGCTCGCGGCGAGCCCGGTCCGACCTGTTGACAATGTGAATATTCACATTGACATATTAACATTCACATTGATAGGAGTGTAAAATTGGCCCGTGGCCTGTGGGCAGCCCGAAGTTCGCCCGCTGCCCAGGGCGAGCCCGGCCCGGCTCGTTGACAATGTGAATATTCACATTGACATATTAACATTAACATTGATAAGAGTGTAAAATTAGCCCATGACCCGTGGGCAGCCCGAAGCCCGGCCCCGGGCCGACGCAGGCCCGGCCCGTTGACATGTTAACATTCACATTGACATGTTAACATTCACATTGATAAGAGTGTAACATTAGCCCGTGCCCCGTGGCTGCCCGAAACACGCCCACGGCCCGTGGGCGGCCCGAGGCGAGCCTGGCCCGGCCTGTTGACAATGTGAATATTCACATTGACATGTTAACATTCACATTGATAAGAGTGTAAAATTAACTCGCGTCCCATGGGCGACCCGAAGCCCACGGGGGGCCCGGGGTGGCCCGGGTTTGGGTCCGGGCCTATCCCGGGCCGCGAGCGAGCTTCGGGCAGCGGACAAGTTTTATACTCCTATCAATGTTAATGTTAACATGTCAATGTGAATATTCACATTGTCACGGGTCGGGCTAAGCCCGCCTCGGGCTGCGATCGGGCTTCGGGCCGCCCATGGGTTGCGGGCCAATTTTACACTCCTATCAATGTGAATGTTAACATGCCAATGTGAATATTCACATTGCCAACGGGCCGGGCCTGCCCTGGCCCGAGGTCGGGCTTCGGGTTGCCCACGGGTCACGGGCCAATTGTACACTCTTATCAATGTGAATGTTAACATGTCAATGTGAATATTCACATTGTCAACAGGCCGGGCCGGGCCCGCCCTGAGCCGCCCACGGGCCGTGGACGGGTTTCGGGCAGCTACGGGGCACGGGCTAATTTTACACTCCTATCAATTTGCATGTTAACATGTCAATGTGAATATTCACATTGTCACGGGTCGGGCCAAGCTTGCCTCGGGCTGCGGTCGGGCTTCAGGCCGCCCACAGGCTGTGGGCCAATTTTACACTCTTATCAATGTGAATGTTAACATGTCAATGTGAATATTCACATTGTCAACGGACCGGGCCGCGGGCCACGTACCAATTTTATACTCTTATCAATGTAAATGTTAACATGTCAATGTGAATATTCACATTGTCAACGGGCCAGACCGGGCCCGCCCTAGGCCGCCCATTGGCCGCGGGCGGGTTTCACGCCGCCACGGAACGGGGGCCAATTTTACACTCCTATTAATGTAAATGTTAACATGTCAATGTGAATATTCACATTGTCAACGGGCCGGACCGGGCCCGTCCCGGGCCGCCCATGGGCCGCGGGCGGGTTTCGCGCCGCCACGGGACGGGGGCCAATTTTACACTCCTATTAATGTGAATTTTAACATGTCAATGTGAATATTCACATTGTCAACGGGTCGGGCCTGCCCTGCCTCGCAGATGGGTTTCGGTCCGCCCACGGGCCAATTTACATTCCTACAAATGTGAATTTTAAAATATGAATGTTCACATCATTAAATTGCTAATCATTGAAAAAATATTTATAAGGGTATCAAAATTAAATATAAGGGCATAAGTGTCCAAGAAAATAGTGTAAATCAAGAAAATGGACTTTATGGAATAAAACTATACATACATGGGACTAAATGGGTTAAAAAATTCCTTTATGGACTTCTTGGGTTAAAACACTTCTAAATTGGACTTATCAATAAAAATCCAGTATTACGGAATAAATCACTGAACCAATCAGTCCTAATGTCCCGTAATTTATTAGGAAAAATTACACATAGAAATTAAAAAATTAAATAATAATATTTATTAAAAAATAATAAATATTATAAATATTAATAATTAAAATCATACACTTTCTCTAATTTATTATTGCATATGTAAAAGTCAGTTTGGCAAAATTCTATTTGACATCAGAAAAGGGTAGATGAATATGCACTGTGATGTGAATTGGATATCACCAAAGTTGATTTGACACACACATTTATATAGGTGATATTAGTGGTAACCGTGCCATGCACGGAAATTGAAAATGTATAAATTAAATAATTTATTATATTTATTTTTGTATTATAAAATATAAAATTTTTATAAATTTAAAATATAATGAGGAGTTATAACTAACAAATATTTTGAATATAATAATTATCTAATACTTAAGTTTATACATTCATTTTTTCCATCAATTTGTCATTTGAAACATTGATTATAAAATTATCTTAGTCTAAGTAGGTCATTTAGCAGCATGAACTATATTTATATTGAACATTATTCTAGCTTTAAAAACAAATAATGTAAAAGTGGATACCATTACAAATAATATAAAAATGTAAAAATGAATACTACTACAAATAATGTAAAAATGTTCAAAGGCCCCTTTAAAGAAAACAACAAAAAAAATGCCCCCACTACATATACATATAGGTATACAAAGAGAATAAAATTCATCAAAACCCTAAAATCCTACAATTGCTTAACCAATTATAACGTTGTCGATGGTTGAATGTAACTCAAATCTTAAACGTAGAGTTTGAACAAAACTTTATACCCAATATGCAAACACTAAAAAAACTCGATGGCATGTTAAAATATATAGCTAAAGCGTGAAGTATTTGAAAAATAAGATAGAAATGAATTTGAAGATAATTATTAGATTAGAGATTAAAATAAATTAAAAAAAAGGATCATACGAAAAATATAATAAAAATAAAGTTGGAGATAATGATAGGATTGGGGATACAAAAAAATATTTAAAAAGAAGAAATAAGAAATAAAGAAAAATGAAAATATTGGAGAAGAATAAGATAAATAAAAAATCAATAAAAAGAGATAAGAAGTCTTCGATAATAAAAAGATTTTAAAAGTTAAAATTTAAAATAAAAACAATAGTAAGAGAAAAAAAATATTTCTTATTGGAGAAAAATAAGGATGAAAAATTAAAAATATAACTTTGAGAGAGCAACATGTAGGAAATAGAATCTTAACTTTACTTAAGAATTGAGTATAGAGACTTTAAAAATTTTAGAGAACACACCATATTTGCTTATATATATAGTATAGATATATACATAGGTAAAAAGATAGATATCAAATCTAATTTGAAAAGTAAAGATAAAAGTAAAATAAACATCCTACAAAAAAAAAAAAAAAAAAAAAGAGAGAAATGTGGGAATTCGGTTATTGATAATCAAAATTTTAAAAAGATAAAATATTTATGAGAGATTACGTATGAGTAAAAGATAATTTAATTTTGTTTGTTATATCAAAATAAAGGCATATATATTTTATTAAATAGTAGCAAAATAAATTTACTTTTTTAATAAAGTTGTAATAGAATAAAATATATTTAATTTTTAAATTGCATGGTTGATGATGATTTTTTCAAAAAAAAAAAAAAAAACCATTGATAAAAAATTTTAAAATTGATGGTAGTCAATTGTTATTATTATAGCCTACAAAAAGAATTTTGGATAAAATCATGGATAGCCAATAAAAAATCAACACTTAACATTAAATTTTGCAAAAATTAAAAAAAAAAAGAAAAATTCAAAACAAAGTATTGGAATTCCTCTAATCATATAATTAGACATTTTAGTTAATTTTAAAATTTAAATGTCAAATCCAGTAAGATTATGCCATGTGGGTTAATTCAAAATTTAGATAATACACTAATAGATTTGAACTATTTTTTTAATATTATTTAAAAAATTCAAAAATTTAAATTAGGTATGTTTAGATAGAATTTAAACATTTTAAAATTAAATATTGTTAGATGTACCTATCACTTTAAGCCAAATATATATTTTATTTTTAAAAATTTTAAAATTGAGAAATTGTGTTTAAGGTTTTGAAGCTGTTTTTTGTGTGTGTATTTAACTGGATGTATATTGGTTGTAGACGATTGAGAGAGCTTGAAGGAGCAAATGTGAGATTAACTTTATGCATAGCTGATTTTTTTTGATTTCGAGAGTTTATTTGAAACTATTAATGTGTGTGATGGTGTGATAGATATGAGATTTAAATAAAAAAAATTAAATTAAATTCAAGATTTGATGAGTTTCAAATCTGATTAAATTGAAGAACAAACGCAATTCACAAATTTTTATTTTTTTTAAAAAAAAAAGAAAGGCCAAATCATGTAAAATGTAATAATGAAGATGATGAAAAGATGTGTAAATGAATTGAAAAATATTAGGAAAAAAATATACACACATAAAAGTAATAGACATTGGAAAAATACATATAAAGTAGGAAATATATATATTTATATACATACATATATACATACAAAAGTAATAAACACTAAAAAAATGCATATAAAATAAGAAATAATATTAGGAGCATAAAAATGGAGAATATGAAAAGATGTGTAAATGAATTGAAAAATATTAAGAAAGAGAAATATGTACACACAAAGTAACAAACACTAAAAAAATACATATAAAATAAGAAATAATATTGAATAATGTTTGGTAGCTCGAGGATTTTGCCCCCCGAATCCCCCTAATGCCCAAAACGACTATTAGTTTTTTTTTTTTTTTTTTTCCCTCCATTTTCGATCTGAAACCGATCTGAGAAGAAGAGGGGGAGAGGGAGAGAGAGAGAGAAGAAGAGGGGAAGAGGAGCAACTGGTGGTCGTCGCAGCTCCCCGCCGTTGTCGCAGCTCCCCGCCGTTGTCGCAGCTCCGGCCCGCTGTCATCGCCTCGCCGCCAGCTCGTCGCAGCAGCAGCTCCAGCTCCGGCCACCGTCTCCGCCTCCGGCCTCGCCTCCTCCTCCCCTGTTATTAGGCCCCCTCCAGTCCTCCTCGTCCTCCTCCTCTTCCTCATTCCTCCTCCTCCTATCCTCTCCTTTCCTCTCCTTCTTCGTCCTGATTTCTGCTTCTGAAAAAAAAAAAAAAGGGCAACGTTTTCGATTAGGGGGATTCGAGCTACGTAGCTTTCGAGCTACGTAGCATGACTGAATAATATTACACTGACCTTGTAATGATTTTTTTCAGATCATCAAACTTGCAAAATGTAACAATGGAGAAGATGCGTTATTCTGAGAAATAAAAGATGGATAGATGAGAAAATGATTGTATTTGATTGGAATAAATTAAATAGAGGTGTGTGTGTGAAAGTTATAGGAGTTTCGGATTTTTTTTTTATTTTATTAAATTGATATTGAGAGTGAGATAGATATTATTGTAGGTGATGGATATGGATGAATATTTTATTATTTGGGGATAAATATTATTGTTGGTGATGGCTATGGATGATGGATATGAATGAATATTTTAATATTTTATATTTTATATAGGGAGCGAGAGAGTTAAAAGGCTTGAAGAGTGAAAAGAGAGGTGAAAGACAGTGCCACGTAATATTTTTTTTTCTTTCAAAATTATGAAAATTTAGGATTCAAATTTTGAAACTTTTTGACTTAACAATTACATTTGGTTATATATAATATATATATATATATATATATATATGATGGCTGATGGCTGATACCCCGATTTCAAACCCTGCAAAAACTGCCTCTGCCACTTAAAAAAGGACAAGAACCTATTTTGTTTCCCTCCCCTCTCATCACCTTCCATGCTATTCTCCTCTGGTTGTTTTAGAAAGATAATTAAAACAACAATGATTCATCTCACTAAAAACATCACTACTAATAGCACTAATGCATTAAAAAAAATTTTTTTAAAAAAAATACAACTCCAAGACTAAAACATCACATCATTAATGGCGGGACCCACTGCCACCTAATTAGTGCTATTTTTTTAATTAAAAATTAATTTTTAATTTTTTTGAATTTTTTTAACAAAATATATAAAAAATATAAAAAATGATATAATTTAAAATAAATTAAAAAGTGATTTTTAATTGGCTTTCCAAAAAGTCCTCTAAGCTCTTGATTACCTTTTTCTTTCTTAGATCTATTAATACAAAAATTAAGGATAAATTACACTGACCTTCTCTAAGATTTATCTTAATTATAGAGACATTCTTTGCCGTTTCAAAAATAACACTCACTTTCCTTATTTTTGAGAATAATACTCAAATTCCCCCTTCTTGTTAAAAAAACACTAACGATGTTAACTTGATAACAGAATTGACCATAATAACTTGAAGCACATTGTGAAAAGATACAACTGGCCTTAAGGTAAAAATCCTCTCTCATTCGTTCTTATATTATTTACATCATCATTATCATTATTAACAGCAACTTAAAAAAATAAACAAATTATAGAACTGATAAATACAAAAATTATCGTTTGAAATTCAATTACACCATAGGGTTTCGTTTTCTTCGAACAAAAATTATCCTTTTGAAATTCAATTACACCATAGAACTGATAATCAATCTCCACTATCTCTCTTTCTCTCCCTTTTTCTCTCTCTCTCTCTCCGACCGAGAACAACAATAACAACGGCATCGATGCAACGCTGTTTTTAACGGACCAGATCTTTCGGAGCCAGCAGTTCGTTCGGCACCCGCCGAGCCTCCGCGGCGCGACTCGGTTCCTCCGTCGCGCCAGTAGCCGGAGAATGATTCACAAGCTGTTAATGAGAGTGTGCAAGTCGGTGACGAGGCAGATCGAGGTTAGGCAGAGCAATTAGGCATATTCACAGCCCAATCATGATTCTCAATCTCGTATGGAACTTGGCATTTGTAGACATGGCGGCGGCGGCGGCGATGAGCCAAAAGGAGTCATCGGCGATGTCGTTGATGGTTTGGATTGATCTGAGATGTGTGTGTGTGTGTGTGACAGAGAGAGAGAGCGAGAGAGAGAGAGAGAGACGTAACGGCGGAGGAGAGGCGCAACGGCGGAGAAGAGATACAACGGCAGAGGAGAGAAAGAGAAAGAGGCTGCGGTCTGCGGCGGGGCGAGAGAGGCAGAGCACAAAGAGAGAGTGAGAGGGAAGAGAGATGGGTAAATTGTATAGGTAAATTACACGTAGCTCTTCTAAAGGGTAGTATTGGAATTTACAGAATAATTATAGCTGACATCAACATAATCTGTTTGAGTTTGGACGGATGGATAATAGAGGGAGGTATTTGTATATTAGTTTTAAAAGTAAAGGAAATCAGTGTTATTTTTGAAACTGCAAGGGAGGTCCCTATATTAAGGTAAACCTCAGGAGAGATCAGTGTAATTTATTCCAAAAATTAATTACAAAATTAAATATATAAATAATTTTTTTTATTTTAATAGTCTCTAACAAATTTTATAAATAATTTACAATTAATATATATATATATATATAATATGTTTAATTCTAGAATTTATTTTTATGCCCATAACAGAACTCTTATTTTTTTGCAAGTTGTTTCTATCCACATCATGAGGATGTAAATGAATCAACAGATAGCTAATCAAGTGGCCTCCCACATCCTAGTCTATTTTGGATGCCAGCTTCCAGGACATATTCATATATGACTTCTTCTTGTTAACACAAATATCTTTTGAGGGCTGACAGCATCACATACATAGGGGCCAAGGTTGTGAGGGGGTATTTGGTGGTCCAATTATCTTTTGGTTCTATCCAATTATCATTTTGACTTCTTGTTATTAACCTAAAACTTGATTACCAAACTAGACATTAAAAATAAATAAGTAGATAATATTTTACAGAATTTATTAGTGAAAGTTGTTTTTAAATAAATACAGGTTGAATGGCTTTATTTTTTTAGGGTTGTTTTAAAATTTTTACAATCTCTTACTCGATCCAGAGATCTGAAAACAAAAAAAACAAAACAACTTTTTCACACGTGAAAAGACCTCGCACCCAATGGTCGGTGATGTTCTCCAGCCTACTGTTCTATGGTTACATTAATTCATATAATTTTTATTTTTCTATTTTTTATTTTTTATTTTGTTTTATTTTATTTTATTTTTTTTTGTGTTTGTCTTGTTCTATAACTGATTTATGTATTTAACTCTACTTGGTGGTCATAGAATATTGTCATAAGATGTCTTAATTCAATTGTGGTTTAATTTATATAATATTTATTACTTCTGTGTTGATATTTTGGGAGATAACAAGAGGGACAGTAAAAATTTCTATGATGTTCATTTATTTTGATAAATTTATTGTCTTTAATTTTGGGATTAATTGTTAAAAAGTCTAAGGTAAGTAGTGTATAAGGCATTAAATTCCGAAGATATTTTTTGTTGGTGAGAAATCCATTCTTTGTGAAATAATTTGGTGAGAAGTCATTTCATTGATTTTCGAGGACATTTGTTTCCAAATTTACTCCTTAATTTATCTGTTGACTTTTTTTTATCCGTTGACTTTTTAATGACTATCTGTTCAAATTTACATCTATCTATTTAAATTTTTCGGCTATCTGTTCAATTTTTTTACCCTTATTTGTTCAAATATATGTCTAACTTTTATAAACTATTCAATTTTTTTTTTAAAAAAAAATTCCTATCTGTTAAAATACTAAGCAAACCAAATCCTATCTGTTGAACTTTTATATGTGCAATTTTTTTATCTGTTCAAAAATTTTCTACCATTTTTCTATTTAGCTTTTCTATCTGTTCAAATCCTATTATTTGTTCAAAATTGGAACAAATATATCATATCTGTTGCAATCTGGTTCTTCATTATCATCAACCAACAACAACAACAACAACTAATTTTAGATTCATGAATTGAGAAAAACATACCCCCCTACCACAAAAAAAAGGAACAGATAAATCCAATCCTACGTGATCGTCTATCTTATGCTTGATTTTTTCACTAAAAAAAAGAAAAAGAAAACCCTAGATAGAGGAGTCTTTAATCTACAAAAGGGAGTTTAAGGAGATGAATTTAAGGTTGGGCAGTAGTAAGAGTGGTGAGGATGAGACATTTGGAGATTACGGAAAGCTATTGTTGCGTATCTGTTTTCTCACTGTTTTCATAACTCTGCCAAAAGTTGATGCTAGTGGAGATATAGATCTGGTTGGTGGAGAAGGTACCTTCGCAAATCTAGTAGAGATACAGGTTCTAAGGGGGACGACAGGGTATGGAACTCATCTCACGCTCACCGACTTGGAAACAAACATATACGTATAAATCGTGACTTGAAGACGAACATATATATATATATATATATATACAGATCGATACTCATGAATATACGTATAGATTGATACCCATCGCGGCAGAAGTAGCGATGGTAGAGGTAACGGCGATGAAAGAAGTAGATGAGATCGCAACGGAGAGAAGGAGTGGGAGAAGGTGGCGATGGTGGAGGTAGAGGCGGAAGTTGCCATTGGTGAGGAACTGGAAGGCAGCAGAGGAATTGGTGGCACCAGAAGCATTACCGACCTCAGGACGAGGGTGTCGTTGTAGGTGATGGTGGCAAAGTAGGGGTGTGTATGTGTGAGAGAGAGTTTTGAGATTGGTTTTGAACAGATAAGTGTTTGTGTGTTTGTATGTTTGATATGTAGGATTTATTTTGGTCATTTCACAGTGTCTTATCCTTACGGACATAATAAAGTAGTGCTTGGATCTTTGGCCAAGAAAATTTCAAAATTGAATTTATCGCCCAAATGCCCTTTAGACTTGCTAGGTATTTGGTGAAAATTTCAAATTTACGTTTTTCAAAAATTTATTTCTTCCTTTTTGGTCAACTATAGAATTCTTTCACGAAGACTACAAATACAAATTAAGGAAAGAAAATGAGAATTTTCTTTATTATATTGTATTTGGCCTAAAAAATAAATAGTAATGAACATTGATTGTAACAGTATATAATATCATATTATTATTGACACTTGACAATGTCATTGATAATAAACTATCCTATAAAATAGATGAGTTTAATTATTTAAATATAATTAGCATCCAACATATAGGGCACTTAACCTATAAGTTTATTTCTAAATCTTTTGGGCCATTAGGTCCAAATTCTAATATATTTGGGCCAAAATAACACAATTTGTTCAAAATGATGACTCTATGTATATCTCTTGAAATCACATCTCTCTTGAAATTATCCAATTTGTCTATCTATTGAAATTCACCAACCTATTTTCCTATATGTTGAAATTCACCAAACAAATTATATGTGAAAATGTGACACATGTCACTCATTCAACACCTTATTTGTTAAATATCACACATTTTTCTACCCCACCATTACCACCTACTGCCACTAGTCACCGCCATAGCCAGTGAAATTTTCGGCGACTTTTTCGGCGACTTTTCCAGCAACTTTTTTGGACATGCCCTTATCACAAAATAAAATTTTACCTTTGATTTAATGCCTTGTATCCTTTTTAAAATAGACTTTTTATCAATTTTCTCTTCAATATAATGAAATTCAATATACTTATATAATAATTTATTATTGAATAATAATATCACAAATAAATCATAACATAGTATACATTGGACATGTAGGAATTCAATTTTGTCACGCTTTGCTATGCCATTCCAAATGTTGGAATTGTTTGGTTATCATTATCTTGATCTAATATTTGGTATAGTTTATGTAATTGAGGCCACTCAACATTTTGATACTCATGGTTAGGAAAATTTATTTGGTAGTTTTGGTCGATCATTAATATTGTTTATGTAATATTTTTGACAAATAAATGACCATAAAATACACTAGGTCCATCAACCATTGTCTCCTAATTACTTAACATAAATAGGTTAATATTGCCTTAACTTGTAAATTTTTTTACCATATAATTGGTTAGAAGCACTACCTAAATAATGTCATATGATACTAGAGAACTACTAAATAATTACGCCACTGTTAACAAATCTTGGTTTACCACTTGGTGGTGACCTTGAACTCAACCTAAAAAGGATAACAAGCTTTGGTGGTTATTTCTAATTTTATGACTCGGATTAAGTTGAAAAAATCACAACCAAAGGTCATTCCAAATTAAGGTCAATCAATCCACATCAAAATAAATAAATAAATAAAGCTTGAAGGAGTAAAGATAATAACATTTCTGTGGTTCTTGTAACATCATCTCTCCCATCCAAATGACCCCCCCCCCCCCCAAAAAAAAAAAAAAAAAAAAAAAAAACAAAACAAAAAAATTGAAGGGCGCAACTGGAATGCATTTGTAACGTCTTGTAGGAAAAAGATGGCATTTCTGTGGTTCTCCTTGTAACATCATCTTCTGCCATCAAAATGACAGCGAAGGGCGCAAATGCAATGCGTTAGTAATTTTATCGCTAAAATTTTTAATAATTTGATAAATGAGCGAGATGAATTGAATTTGAAAACTATTAGCAAAAGTAGTGAACAACATGGACAATTTTAGAACGAAAAAATATAAGACAACTTCAAACTGTTATGCATGCTTTATATATATAAATTACATCTAACAACATGAGCTCAAGATGAGTTGAATTTAAAAACTGTTAGCAGTCATTTATTGAAACAGATAACAATGTGGACATTTTTAAAACAAAAAAACAAAAAATAAGAGCATGGAAAAAAAGGCCTTGCCTAATATATTTACAAATATTTTTGCATCGTATATACTATTATGTTTGTTTACACATTATTTTCACGATTCATTCTTTTCATTCCAATCTCTCCTGTTCGAATAATAATAATAATAATTGTGTGAGGGAATTTCTGACCATACTGCCAAACTAGTATTCAACTGGAGAGCACTGACAGAATAGATGGCGCCTGAATGACCTGTAACAAAAAGATGAGATTCCGGCGGTAATTCGTTTACCCGAGGGCACTCCGACGATCAAGTCAGTTATCTATCAAAAATAGCAAAAGTGTTTAACTCACTATTCAAAATATAAAAAGCATACCTTAGACCCATGGGGTGCCTCTCTTTTATAGTCAACACTTATCTAATCCCAATAAAAGCCTAGCTTCAATGGACTTAGGATTACTGTTAATCTTGGACTCCCAGTAGGATTGGGATAAACTCCCTAAGAGTCTTATCTTTATCCAAACTGAAGTCCTCTCCCATTTTAGGACTCTTGTCCCTTATCCGCTTATTCCGGATTCCAGTTTCTTTGCAGATAACCTCGGCCTAGCCGAGATCATCTCAGTGTCATGACCAGGATATGTGGTACCTCGGCTGACACTTCGGCATCACGTTGGCCACGTGTTGGTACTAAAAAAATATGTCTCCACAGTAACAACAAAAAAAATCTTAAATTGTGTTTGGTTTATTTGAATGATGGTAACATAGAATGCAATGACAATTCCTTAATCTTCTTATAAAATTATCATCCTTAAAAAAATAAAAATTAAAAAATATATATATAAAAAAAGGAAAATTTACCCATAAGTCCTAGTTTTTGAAACGTTGAACCATTTAGTCCTAAAAGTTTTCTTATGCTCCATTTAGTCCCATTTTTACATCAACATGATGTGAATGATGTAAATGATCTGATGTTTCATTTTATAATTTCAAAATTTATTGAAATCTGATGAACATTAGATGTTTTTCATCCTATATTTTCAAACATTATTGAAATTTGATGAACATTAGATGTTTGAAATCCAATGTTTGTAACATGACTCTGATGTTATTAACATTGTATCTGATGTTATTAACATTGTAATGTGACCTTTCAGTCTATAAGAAAACTTTTAGGACTAAACAGTACATAAGTTATTAATTTGGGATTTATTGGTGCATCCCCCATAAAAAAATGAAGGTTTCATTTACAATGAATTTTTTATCCATTTTTTTAGTAAACCACACATAATAATAAACATTAGAGTGAATTACACACATAAAGTAGATACAACACTAGAAAAGAAATGACAAAAACTATTGATGAAAAAATGTCTAACTATAATGTAAATTAAAATTTCAAAAGAGATCAGTTAATTATGTAAAAAAAATATGGGGCTAAAACAAAATCTCCATCCACAAAATGTGTTTTATGATTTTTTTAAATAAACCAATTTTATAAAAATAAACATTAAAAAAATATTTTTAAATCATAAAAATTATTATAAAAATGAAATCAAATATGGCCCTTGTCATTTCCAAAATGTTAGAAACTTACAATTTTAGATCAACAGGATAAGGGGTCACTACGGTGGTACCCTCCCTGATGTGCCTGTCGTGCTGTTGAAACGGCACCATTTTTTGTTTTTTTTTTTTTAGGATTACATTAACTTCTTATTTCATTATCACAAAAAAAAAAAAAAAAAATCCTAAACGCTAAATTCTAAACCCTAAAATAAAAATCATAAATTTTAAGAATTAAACACTAAACCCTAAAATAAAAAATAAATAAATTTTAAGAATTAAACTCTAAACCCTAAAAAAAAAAAAATTTTTATCCCTAAACCCCAAATGCTAAACCTAAGCCCTAAAATAAAATAAAAATAAAAAATTTTATCCCTAAACCCTAAATTCTAAAATAAAAAAAAATAAATTTTAAGAATTAAACCCTGAACTCTAAACTCAAAAAATATATATAAAAAAATTTATCCCTAAACTCTAAAATTAAAAAATTAAACCCTAAATTTTAAATGCTAAAATAAAAAAAATTAAGAATTAAAGTAAAAAAGTGACCAAATATAGGGGCAAAGTGTAATTTATTATGCCAAAAAACATAATGAGAACATAAAAAAAAAAATAATAATAAAAAGAAAAGGTGAAACTGTGCCGTGTGTGTGGGGGGGGGGGGGGGGGGGGGGGGGGGGGGGGTTTGGGGTAATGAAATTAGAAGTTAATGTATTCCTGAAAAAAAAAAAAAAAAAACGGTGCCGTTTCAACAGCCCGACAGGCACAACAGGGAGGAGGCTACCACCGCGGTGACTTTTTTATTAGTCGTAAGATCGATTAGTTTTATGTTGACTTTTAATAAATAGTATAATATAAGGGTGTGTTTGATTGGATGGATTAGATAAGGGAGGATTAGAATCCATCGAACTTGAATCTTAGGACTGTGAATCCCTCAGACTATTTAGTTAGATTAGATGTGTATTCCGTGTTTGTTTTGTCATGCGATTAGATGTTTAGAAATAATTATTTTTAATGAATCAAATGTTTGGTTGGAGGGACTCGATAAAATAAATGAGCAAAAGACTATTTTATAATTTTTCAATTGTTTACTAAGTAATAGCAATATTAAATATATCTTTAATATTTTAATTATTTTTAGCTAGATCAAATAAAATTTTATTTTTTTTATTTTTTACACAATTAAATAAATTTATTTTTTAAAATAATAATAATTAAACAATGAAATTAAATAAAAAATCTATTAAAATTTAAAAATGAAATTAAATAAAATATAAAAAAAATATAAAATAAAATATCTATAAAATATCTATAAAAAAATTTTAAAAAAAAATTAAATAAATAAAACATTAATAAAAAGTTAAACAAAATTATTATATTTTTACATTGAGACATTTAAATTTTATTGAATTTTACTAAATATAATACATAATTAAGTAGTAGAGGGTCACAATAGTCATTTCACATTCTAATCCTAACAGTAAATAGTCCAATGAAAATTGTCCCATACCCCCTTAGAATAGTATAATCCCCCATATGGGGGATAAGGAGTCCGGCCGGACTCCATGTTCGGTGGCAAAAAAAAAAAACTCCGGATAAAAAGCTTCCTCTGGATTACAATCCCAACAGTGGATTGTCCTCCCTCATCCCCCAATCAAACACAGCCAACTAGAGAGAGTATTTAGGTTTGGTGGGCTCATTTTGGGCTGATCTGGTGATCCGAATTATTCATTTTTTATGACTCGTTGATATAATATTCATGTAAAATATTAAAATTTAGACATCGGTAATTATATATTTGAATCACATTTGTTTTGAAACAATGGAGGACAATTATACTTTGAATAGTAGCCATTTATTTTTTGTGATGCAAAACCTGATTAAAAATATAGTTATCGATATTCGATCATTTTAATTTTTTACATGATTATCCTACTCAATAAGTATTAAAAAGTGAACTATTCATATCACCGAAATTAGTCTCAAAATAAGTTTATTAATTTCAAATGCTCTCTCAAATTAAAATGCCAACTTAAAAAAATTCAAACCAATAATATAAATTGTTGGCCCATCTTCACTGTATTTAAATAGATTAAATTATGTTGTGTACTAAACAACAACCAGAATATGAAGAAATAAAGAAAAGGAGAGAATTTGTTTGATTACAAAAATCAAACTCGAAATACAAAAAAAAATAAAAATAAAAACAGATTTTATTTTGTTACAAAAATAAAATTAAAATCTGATTTAAATAAATAAAACAGAATAATAAATTAAACAACTTATTTGATTAATTTCTTTAAATAATTATTTGATCAAGTCCAGTGTTTGATACTGTGTCCTTAAAACAGATTCGTCCTCTCCACGGTACTTTTAGAATTTGGACGTCTATCTCCCAGGATAAAATGATCTACTACAAACAATAGCAGCACTACAAATTGTTTGCCTAACAAACACACTAAGTGTTTATACTCTCTCTGACAAGAAAATAATGCAGCAAAATGAAGAGGATGTTTACAGAATTATAAAAGACGAAAATTAGAGTTACAAAATCCAAATGAGGGCTATCCTATTTATAGATGTAATGGTGGCTATAGGTTTTGATTGAATAGGTATGAAACCTGTTGGTTTTGAATTCAAACAGATTTGAATCTGTTGGATTACAATTCAAACAGATAACAAAAATGGAAAGGGCCCTGTTTTGGTGTATAGTAAATCCGAACCAGTTTAATTCCGGTTTAAAACCGGAGAGGGCCATGTTTGGATGTACAGTAAAACCAAACCAATTTAATTTTAAATTCTGGATTTTATTTTACCAAAAATAAATTAAATTCAAATATTTTTGGCCCAAAAAGATTAATATTGGGCCGAACAAGCCCAACCCAACCACACACCACGCACTTGCGCCCAAGCCCAGCCGCCGCCGCCTGGACGGACGGCAGCGGCAGCGGCAGCGCGCGTGTGTGGTTTTTGGGTCCAATGGGTCTAGTCCATTTTGCCCATAACCTCTCCCTCTAAAACACTTGGGTACCCCTTGGGGCACACCCCAAGTACCAAACCCAAGCCTTATAAACCCATTCAAAATTTTTTACCAAATCAATGTGGGACAAGCCATTTTACAACCTTAAGGAATTTCCACAAAAACTCCATTTCCATGGAGCACACTTTGGCTTCAATTTCCCATTCACTCGGTCATGGTTTTGAGCAACCAAATATACCACGTGAATCACAACGTGATATAGAAGGCGTTACCACTTTGACTCGTGAAAATCGATGCACGGGGCCTACCTAAAAAATAGATCAAAATTAGGAAAAAATTTCTGGTTTTACCTAGAATTTTATAACCATTTCCAACAATCCCCCACATGAATGGAATTTGATGATAACGGAAATGCAACAATATGCAGACTTTATCGAAAGAGTATAAGTCGAAAATATCTTGCATCAGGATAGGTAGCTTTCGGCCTTGAACCTTCCCTAGTGTAACCTATCGGACTTACTGGCTAACCAATGGACGCAATGCCTTGAATTGTTCAGCCGTTTGTGTAAGCCAAGACAACAGATTTCACACAAAATATCTTCTAACACATCGTGGTTCTCACTGTTGTGTTCATTTTGACCTTAAACGCTCCTAGTTTTCATGAATGTTTCTAGAGGATTTAGCTTTTTCATTCTCATAAAATCGGCCCCAGTTCGACACTCATATAGGTGATTCTTATTGTGAGTATCTCCTTATACTCGTCTTGATTTTATGCCTTAATCAAGATATAAGTAATCATTAAAAGCAAAGCTTATCCTTATACCCCTACATACAACATATGTTGCAGATATCACTCTCACCATAGGAATGGGTAGGAACTTAATCCTTTGGTAATTTCTGGTGAGTCATACATAATTTAGTTGTCCCTTTAAACTTAATTCTTGGGATCTCCAGTCATATAAGTAGGGTTACCATTATGATGACTCTTATGTAATAGGTTTTAATCCCATCCCCTTCGATGAACTAACACTAGCTCTTTTGTCAAACCTTTTGTTAACAGATCCGCAATATTCTCTTTAGATTTTATATAATCTATTGAGATTATTCTGTTTGACAACAATTGCCTTACGGTATTATGTCGACGATGAATATGTCGTAACTTACCGTTATACATATGATTCTGTGCCCTGCCTATTGCAGATTGACTATCACAATGAATGCAAATAGCTGGCACAGGTTTTGGCCACATTAGAATGTCTTCTAAGAAGTGACAAAGCTATTCTGCTTCTTCTCCTACTTTGTCCAAAGCAATGAACTCGGATTCCATTGTGGATCGTGCGATGCATGTTTGTTTCGTGGATTTCCAAGAAACAGCAGCGCCTCCTAGAATAAAGACATATCCACTTATGGATTTTGAATCTTTAGTATCCGATATTCAATTTACATCACAATAACCTTCAAGTATTGCTGGATATCGAGTAAAGTTCAAATCATGATCACGGGTGAATCTTAGATATCTAAGAACCCGAATGATCGCTTTCCAATGGTCTTCTCCGGGGTTACTAGTGTACCTACTCAATTTACTGATAGTATAAGCTATATCAGGACGAGTACAATTCATTAGGTACATTAGGTTTCCAATACTTTGGGAGTATTTTAACTGAGACACTGCATCACTTTTATTTATTTTTTGATAAATAAAGATTGACGTCTACAGGTGTTCTAGCTAAATTCATATCATCCTTGATAAATTTATCAAGAATTTTCTCAATATAATGTGATTGAGATAATGCATATCCGCCAGATGTTTTAGTAATTTTCATTTCTAATATAACATCTATGACCCCCATATCTTTCATATCAAATCTTTTGTTAAGCATTTGCTTAGTTAATTTGATCATGTTTTGACTGCTTCCAATGATAAGCATGTCATCCACATAAAGATAAACTATGACATATGCTTGGTCAGTGTTTTTAACAGACGCATTTGTCACATTCGTTTATCTTAAACCCATTAGTAAGCATTGCATGATCAAATTTTTCATGCCATTGCTTAGATGCTTGTTTTAATCCATAAAGGGATTTTATAAGTCGACAAACTTTCTTTTCTTGCCTTGATACTACAAACCATTCGGGTTGCTCCATATAGATCTCTTCATTTAGATTACCGTTTAAGAAAGTTGTCTTAACATCCATTTGATGTATTTCTAAATTAAACAACGTTGTTATAGAAATAAGCATGCGAATGGATGTTATTCTTGTCACAGGGGAATATGTGTCAAAATAGTCCAGACTTTCATTTTGTCTGTAACCTTTAACTACAAGTCTTGCTTTATACTTGTCAATTGAACCATCTGTTGTCATTTTTCTCTTGAATATCCATTTATATCCAAGAGGTTTAGAACCTGGTGGAAGATCCACCAATTCCCAAGTATGATTTTGCATAATGGATTCAATTTCATTATTAACAGCATCTTTCTACAAAAGTGCTTCAAAACCTGTCATTGCTGCCTTAAAGGTTTGAGGTTCATTTTCTAACAGGTATATCAGAAAATCTAGACCAAAGGATTTTGATGTTCTCGCTCTCTACTTCGTCTTGGTTTATCATCAGTTAAATCTTGTTGGTTGAGACTATTACTAGTATCTTGTGTTTGATTGTCATTAGTCTCTTAACTTTGTGTACAATCATAAGTTCTTTTCTGTGAACTTAATTCTTATCATTTCTTGTAAGGAGAGACATGTTCAAAAAATACAGCATTCCTTGACTCTATAATAGTGTTCACATTTATATCAGGTATTTCTGATTTATAAGTCAGAAACCGATATGCACTACTATTCTGAGCATAACCAATAAACACGCAATCTACTATTTTTTGTCCAACCTTAGTCTTTTTAGGAACAGGAATTTCAACTTTTGCCAAACACCCCCACACTTTTAAGTATTTGTAGGAAGGCGGTCGACCTTTCCACAATTCATAAGGAGTGCTGTTGGTTTCCTTATAGGGTATTCTGTGAAGAACAAAATTAGCAGACAATATTGCTTCCCCCCACAAATTCTGTGGTAAGCCTGAATTTAGTAACATGACATTCATCATTTGTTGTCTATGATGTGCTGGATTCAAAAATTTCAAATCATGATTCATAAATTTCAAATGAAAAATCCAAAATAATTATGACTACACAAATCAGAATTAAAGTTTTGACAAAATCATATCCTCATAAAAATTTTGCTTAAGAATCAAACAATTCAAAAAACTTAATTTGATTGTATACATTCTTGCAACTCATTTACGAATAAATGTCACTGTCATAAAAATATTGGTGACAGAAGAAAATTAAATTATCTTAACTAATGCAAGAGATATACCCCCATATTAATAAAATGATTCATGGTTTAACAAATTCTACTACGCAAGTAAAATAATTATTAATGACATCTCATGTCACATAATTCAAAATAAACTAAAAATCAACATAAAAGATTTCTTAAATTTACTTTCCAATTAAATGGAACGATATAACTACATACATTTTCATGTTTAAATTTCTCTGGTGTTTAAACACCCATTCAAAATTGATTGGAAAAACTCAAATTAATCAACATATCAATTTAACATTCCAAATCACATGAAATTTTTGTTAAGAAATAACTTGAGTTGACATCATACATGCATATCAAACGCATCAACTAAAAATAACGAATTAACAAAATAAATTAATCATGCATGATCCCAAAATTTGCATCATGAAATAAAAAGATTCTCAACTCATAAATAAAATTCAATGCGTTTTGAATTTTAAACTCCAAAATGACAAAACATACCTTCATTTAATAAGTTTGATTTGTACATAAATAAACTAATTAAATATGCATGCAAAAGTCCTTGTGAATATATATATATATATATATATTATTCTGACTCATATGCAGAAACTATTCACGACTACAGATCCACATGCAAAAATGTAAAAAAGATTCAAAAAACCAATAAAGAAACTAAACTTGCCACAAAGGTTTTTTTGTAATAAAAATGAAATTTGTTTGTAAATTAATATTTTACTCCAGAAACAAATTCTCCCATGTACTACGATAAAGTCAAAAGAACTATGATAAATTAACAAAATTAATTTTCTAGTTATTAAAACCAGAAAATAAATTATAACATAAAATAATTTTATTTTCCTTATTATTTAAACTAGTAAAATAAAATACCGAAATAATATCTGATTACAAAAAATCAGAAAAACAAACCACAAATTAATTTTCTAGTTACTAAAACCAGAAAATAAATTATAACACAAAATTATTTTATTTTTTTTGTTACTAAAACTAGAAAATAATGTAATTTTATTTTCATTGTTACTGAAACTAGAAAATAAAATACCACAAAACTATCTGATTACAAAAATTAGAAAAAACACAAAATAATTTTCTAGTTACCAAAACCAGAAAATAAATTAAAATACAAAATAATTTTATTTTCTTTGTTACTAAAACTAGAAAATAATATAATTTTATTTTCATTGTTACTAAAACTAGAAAAAAAAATACCAAAATAATTTTTTGTAACACCAAATAATATTCTGCAATTGTTAATGATGTCAGTATATTACTACTAGTTGTCAAAGAAAAGAGACAGTATATTACTACTATCTGTCAAATAGCATAAATCACGATTTGTTTTTCTAACCAGAATGTTACTTTGAAAACACAGAAAATTAAGTACAATGAAGATACCAAAAACAAAATATGAATTCGTCTTAAGATTGTTGGCCAATCTTCACTGTATTTAAATAGATTAAATACTGTTGTGTACTAAACAACAACTAGAATATGAAAAAATAAAGAAAAGGAGAGAATTTGTTTGATTACAAAAATCAAACTCGAAATACAAAAAAATAAAAATAAATAAAAACATATTTTATTTTATTACAAAAACAAAATTAAAATCTGATTTAAATAAATAAAACAGAATAATAAATTAAACAACTTACTTGATTAATTTCTTTAAATAATTATCTGATCAAGTCCAGTGTTTGACACTGTGTCCTTAAGACAGATTCGTCATCTCCACGGTATTTTCAGAATTTGGACGTCTATCTCCCAAGATAAAATGATCTACTACAAACAATAGGAGCACTATAAATTGTTTGGCTAACGAACACTACTAAGTGTTTATACTCTCTCTGACAAGAAAATAATGCAGCAAAATGAAGAGGATGTTTACAGAATTATAAAGGACGAAAATTAGAGTTACAAAATCCAAATGAGGGCTGTCCTATTTATAGATGTAATGGTGGCTGTAGGTTTTGAATTGAATAGGTATGAAACTTGTTGGTTTTGAATTCAAACAGATTTGAATCTATTGGATTACAATTCAAACAGATAACAAAAATAGGAAGGGCCCTGTTTGGGTGTACAGTAAATCCGGACCAGTTTAATTCTGGTTTCAAATCGGGAAGAGCCATGTTTGGATGTACAGTAAAACCAAACCAGTTTAATTTTGAATTCTGGATTTTATTTTACCAAAAATAAAATTAAATTCAAATATTTTTGGCCCAAAAAGATTAATATTGGGCCGAACAAGCCCAACCCAACCACACACCCCGCACCCACGCCCAGCCTGCCCGCGCGTGTGGTTTTTGGGTCCAATGGGTCTAGCCCATTTTGCCCACAACCTCTCCTTCTAAAACACTTGGGTACCCCTTCGGGCACACCTATGTACTAAACCTAAGCCTTATAAACCCATTCAAAACTTCCCACCAAATCAATGTGGGACAAGCCATTTTACAACCTTAAGGAATTTTCACCAAAACTCTATTTTCATGGAGCACACTTTGGCTTCAATTTTCCATTCACTCGGTAATGATTTTGAGTAACCAAATATATAACGTGAATCACAACGCGACATAGAACGCGTTACTACTTTGACCCGTAAAAATCGACGCACGGGACCCACTTAAAAAATAGACCAAACTTAATTTTTTTTTTTAATTATACCTAAAATTTTATAACCATTTCTAACATAAATAACGTGTAGTATTGTTATAAAAATAAATAAATAAACTTCTCATTTGTGTGCAGTGTGTGTACACACGTACGTGAAAAAGGAGAGAATAGAGAGACAAAGCATGTCTTGAATATTGAGACATATATTGTTCCAAAAACTGTCAATTCTGATTTGGATATGACTAGTAATTGTACCCATGATCTCCTCAATCAGACAGACATGTCCAGACGGAACAAATTACTTCACATCTTTTAAACGTTTTTTAAAACAAACCAATTGCATTATCCTAATCTTAACCAATCAAGAAGATGAGTGCACACAATGTGTGCTTTCTAAGTTTACATTCATTTCAGACATTGTTTGGTATTTGACTATTTCAATAGTTTTGGTAACATAAAATTCGAAATCACTAAATTTTGAGTTGCCACACATTTTGGGCTTTGTTAGCTGTTGCTAAAAACTTAGGACTAGTTTGACATTATCTAAAAAATTTAAATATTTAAAAAGTTAAAAAGTTATTAAAAAAATAAAAAAATTCATACTATTTATATTTTTTTTGGGGGGGGAAATCTATCAATTGAAAAAAAAACAAAAAAAGAAAAATAGTGCTACACAATATTGTGCAGCCACAACTTCCCAAGTCAAAAAGAGAACGTGGCACACTTGTAGGCACACATTCCAATAAAATTTTTTTTGAAAAGAGATAGAAACTGTGCAGCGCAATATTGCTTCTTGTGTCAGTGAGGGTAATTTCGTAATTTCATAATTTTATACAATATTTTAATACATATTTATTCGTAAAAAATTAAAAAATTATCTCAAACTTCTATATTTTTTCCCTCTACTTTTTAGTCCAAAAAGTCAAAAAGTGCACTTATTTAGGATATCTCAAACAATCCCTTAATTTATTGGTTATAAAATATTATTTTACTATAATGTATTATATCATTCAGTATATTCATTTCTGGTCAAAAAGTCAATTTTAAATTTATTAAGAAATTAAAAAATATATATTATAAATGCGCCAAAAAAATTGATTTTTTAAACATTGATTTATTTTTATTTATTTATTTTTTTTTAAACAATAAACTAACTTCTTAACTAATTCTCGGGATTGCGCTAGCATATGATTATGCTATCTCTCCGGTGTCAACCTAATTGAGATTGTAGAGTTTAGCTATGATGCTTGTTTGCACTACCTTATTTTATTGATATAAGTTTATTATGTATTTGATTCTTCATCAATAAAACTTTCTTTTGCTGATAAAAAAAAAAAAAAAAAACTTCTTAACTAATTCTCAAAAGCAGTCTTAATAGTTTATTGAAAATGAAGATATATATATATATATATATATGGTTATTTTCACCAGAAAATAGAAAGATGATTGTGTATAGTCATTGAAAAAAGTAACTGTTTTTTATGTGGATAAGGTAAAGACTTTTTAATTTACACATTGAAATTTATCCAATTTTAACGATGAAGTTGAAATTCCGAATTCAACAAATTTAAAGTACAAGAATTAACCACCACTGACCATATAAAAAGTAAAAAATATATACATATTAACCCCCACTTGGCAAATATAAGAGGGAGACCAAAAAAACCACCAAATGAGAATATGAAACAAAATTTTCTCATCTGTCATTTTTACTTGAGAACTTAAAACGCTCCCCCCCCCCCCCCCCCAAAAAAAAAAATACAAGTAATTCACAATCACTTGACAAAGACACATAAAAACAAAAATTTAAAAAAAAATAATAAAATAAAATTATAATGGATCTCTATTATGGTCAGATCATCATGATGAAGTCACAATTGTGCAAATCAAGGACTCCTCTTCTTTGTCACAATCACAAGGCAATGTTGCCTTATGTACACACCCTGTGCTCATTAGCTTCTGAGCTTTGATAGCTTGATAGTGCCAGTCTGTGGTCCCTACCACATACAACATAAGCCCAGCACAACAGACTTGGGCCGAGAGAAGGCCCATCCAAAGCCCACAAAATCCAATCCGGACCCAAAACCCAAGCCCGATAGCCACCGGCATGCCCACTAGATAGAATGCCCCGAGGTTGACGTTGGCTGCAGTGGTCAGGCGGGCGGTCCCCCGAACCACCCCGCATCCGACAGTTTGCGGACAGTTCCCAAGCTCACACAGCCCTAGGATTGGCAAAGCGGCTGATGTCAACCGTAGGATCTCGGCATCAGTGGTGAACATCCGGGCCCACTTAAATCTCATCCCGGTGGCAAAAATCATAGCCAGGAAGCCCATGACAGCCGCTAAAAGTATGGACACCACCGCGGATACCCGAGCCTTTCCAGGCCGGTTTGCCCCGAGTTCGTTCCCAACCCGTGTAGAAACCGCGAACCCGAGAGAGGACGGGAACACGTAAATCAACGACGTTGTTTGGATCAAAACACCCATCGAGGCTACAGTGGCTTTGGGGTCCACCAGGAGCCCAGAAAACAAGATCATGATCTCGTACCACCACCACTCGAGGCAAACCGTAACACAGCTCGGCGCGGCTAGCATGACGAGCGGCTTCCAGCCAGTCAAACACTCGCGGCTTGGCGCGCACCAAGTCGGCACGTGCAGGCCAGAAACCCACACGTACGAAACCAGCGCCACCAGGACGGCGAAGTTGGAGGCTGCAGCAGCCGCCGCCACGCCGGCGACCCCTAGCCGGAGGTGGGAGACGAATAAGAGGTTGATGGGGAGGTGGAGGATTGTGCCGAAGAGCGATGCTAACGTGAGCGGGTGGGTGATGCCTTGGGCGCGAAGGTAAATGCGGATTGGATGAATGAAGGAATTGGTGAAGAGGTCAGGGAGAGAGAAGATGAGATAGGTGTGAGCGAAGCGGGTTATAATCGGATCCTGATTAAGATAAAGAAGAAGTTTGTCGATATTGATCCAGATAAACGAAATGGGTATTGCAGAGATTGAGAGAAAGATCACAGAGCGATGGAGAGTTAAAGAGAGAAGCTTGGGACGATGAGCTCCGAATGCTTGGGAACAGAGAGGTTCCATTCCAAGGGCCAACCCAGATAGAACCGAATACCCGGTGATGTTGGCGAAAGCGATGGCGAGAGAGCCTGCGGCGAGCTCGGTGTCGCCGAGGCGGCCGAGGAAGAGCATGGAGAGGATGGAGCGGGAGTAGAGGATGAGAGAGGTTAGGACTATCGGGAGAGAGAGTTTGAAGAGTTGTTTGGTTTCTGACAAAATCTCTCGAATGGTCAATTGGGTTGTTGTTTGGGTTTTTGGGTAGGCTGCTGGTTTTTTGGTTTCGAAGATGTCCAAGTAGAGGTGGCTTTGTGGTGGATTTTGGGAGGGTATGATGGTGGTGGTGGTGGTGGTGGTGATGGGTTTGGTGTTTGGATTACACATAGTGAGACTAGTTTAGAAGAGTAAATTTTAAATGGATTGTGTCTGTAGAGATAATGAGTTTTGAAGTAGTATTAATAGAGAGAAAGTGGAGGGTGTTTTTGCATTAATTTAATTCAAATGGGGAGATATTTTAAATATATATTTTTAATCGTGCTATACACATCAATTGGTATATCAATTAATGTATCAACATATGCACATTATCAATTTAAAATTATGACCTCACCTATTATATCACATTATCTATTAATATACTAATTAATAAATTAATTAGTGCATATATCATTATTATTATTTTTAACAGTGGGTTGTGGTTATGGAGATAAAGACATTTTTTCACTTGCACCCGAAAAAAAATAAAAATAAATAAATAAATAAAAAAACAGAGCAGACCCCCTCATATTTCCACCCCACCACCCCCATACACGTGGGGTTGGTGAGTGGGGGAGAAGAAAAAAAAAAACCAATGAGAGGCAAAGGGGTCGTGGGGTGGCTGTCAAAAGAGCAATGCTACGTATTATGAAAAAATTTTCATGAAAATAATCATGAAAGATTCATGACTCTTGGATTACACTTAAAATAAAACACCACACACTAATCAAGGTAATCTAAGGGTCATAAATTTTTCATAATCAGCTTCATGAAAGTTTTTTTTATGATCCCTATCTTTTCTCCCGTCAAAAAGGAGGTCTAAATCTTTTTTTTGATAAAAAAAAAACACAATTTTACACATGTATGTACTTTATTTGGTTCAGAATTCAGACACAGAGCTCCAATTTCCAATATATATATATATATATATTATACGTGTGTGTATAAAACAGTAAATGGTGTAGAATAGATTACTTCGCGCCCTCATGCGGTAGTTTTGCTCTACGTTCACTTTCATCAACAGAGATATGTTTTATCTGTTTGGTGATTATGAAAGCTGATAATAAAAAATAAAAAATAAAAAATGAAAAAAGAGTAGGGTTTTTAAGTTTAAAAGTTAGATCAACTTTTTGAATTAAATGGTGACTCAATTTATTAAAATATTTAAGGTCTTGTTGAAAGTTGGTTATTTAGTTTTTTAACTATTTTAGTTTGATTAATAAAATAGTTGTGCTTATGAAGTTCTTTGGGTTTTTTTTTTATTTATTTATTTTTATTTAGTTAATTTAATGATAATGTGAGAAAAAGTGAAATGATTATGAGTTGACTGTGACATCTTCTCTTATTAATTATTTTAATCTATTTTATCTTTTAGTGAACTATTTTAACCCAACCCATTTTTCAAACACCCCTAAGTTAGATCTAGAAAAAAGACTTTTATATTATTTTTTGTTATTTAACCATAATCATGTTTCTAATAGTTTTTTTAATAACTATTTTAATTCTAACTATTTGTTGAAAGATTAATAATTTTTTTGTGTGCGCTAAAATTTGACTTGACCATACACAATCAATAAAATCTTCTCATTCTTGGAAATCTGGGAATGAAAATGATCTTGATGAATTCGCCTAGATTTTTGTTTGCAAAAAACTAATGTTAGCAATGCCCTCAGGTGGGTGTCAACTGAAAGGACGCTCCAATAATAAAGTTAGTGACAATCTTAACAAAGCTAAAACACAATGACCTTAGTGCCTAAAATCTTACCTACCTTCACCCATGAGGTTGATCTCTTTATATATAGTGCCCTAGATCTGCCTAGAAATCTTTTTCATCTAAGACTCGTCCTCATCTAGGATTGCGCTCTCTTGATTGAACCTAGGAGTCGTAGTTCATCAAGACTCAGCTACCTAATCTGAATATCTCGGCTAAGGTATTGGTCACGGTCATATCTCGACTCATTACAAAAAAAGTCACTTTTAGCAACCAAAAAATTGATCATCAATTGTTCGGTTTTTGGTCGCCAAAGCCATTTTGCGACAAAAAATTTTGGGTCGCTACATTTGTTGCCAAAAACCTGTCGGGAAAGGTTTTGCCGACTAAAAAACTTTTGGTCGGCAAAAAGTGAGTCTTTAGCGACCAAAATTTTGGTTGCCAATAGTCAATTATATTTCTTTAAAATCATACATTCACCGACCAATCTTTTAGTCGCCAATAGTCAAGGAATCGCTGACCAAAATGTTTAGTCGCCAAAAGTTACCAAACGGCGACCAACATTTTTAGTCACTAGAAGCTTCATCCGTGAAAAAAAATAATTCATTGTTAAGTTTTGCATCCGCTCTTATAAAAACTCGAACCACTAACCTCTCATAGCATAAGCCTTATGCACCACACACTTCCCACTACGCCAGCGTAACACCACATGATTATATATGTAATATATATTATTTATATATATGTAATATACATAATTATTTTAATTGACATAATTTATGTAAAAATAAATTATTTAGTAGAAAAATAAAAATAAAAATTTAACTTTTAGTGACAAAAATAATTTTGATCGGCGAAGAGACTTTCTTGCTAAAAAAGACCACTTTTCGCTACTAAACATATTTTTAGTCACCAATTGTAGACTTTTTGGCTACTGAATTTTTTTTAGTCGCCAAAAAACTTACTTTTGGCTACTAAAAAATGTTTTAGTGGGTAAAACCCACATAATTGGCGACCAAACTTAGAATTAGTCGCCAATTGTAGACTTTTTGGCTACTAATTTTTTTTTAGTTGGCAAAAACTGCACTTTTGGCTACTGAAAATGTTTTAGTCGGTAAAACCCACATAATTGGCGACGAAAATTATAATTAGTCGGCAATTGTTGACTTTTTGGCTACTAAATTTTTTTTAGTCGGCGAAAACTATACTTTTGACTACTAAAAATGTTTTAGTCGGTAAAACCCATATAATTGGCGACCAAACATATTTTTAGTCGCCAATTGTGGACTTTTGGCTACTAAATTTGTTTAGTCACCAAAAAGCTTCACAATTGGCTACTAATTTTTTTTTAATCGCTGAAAGCTATACTTTCAACGACCAAATTCTTTTTAGTCAAAAAATTTGATTGCCGAATGTGTTTTTTCTTGTAGTGACTAGTTATATTCTGCCATGTGACTCATTGGCCCAAGATCATGTCTCGAGGCCTAACTCAAAAAATACGCTTCACACACACACACACACGCGCGCGCACACACACACACACACACACACACATATATTTACATTGTGATTAATTTTTCTTTTACACTTCAACGAAATCAATATTCAATTATTATTATGATTATTATTATTATTTAGAACAAAGGATATATAATGTGTTTTAAATATTATAACTCATGCTATGCATAATATTAAAATATAAATATTTCAAAGAATAATTGTTTTTCTAAAAAATAAACTAGCACAATTGCTAATCATTACCAAAAAAAAAAAATAAATAAAAATTCATTCAAAATTAATAAGTATATAAAACTTTTTTTAAGGTTAGATGAAAGACTCAACTTAAAGGTGGAGTCATCTTTTATTTTCTTTTTATTAGGTCAAATACTTGTTCAAAAAAAAAAAAAAAAAAAAAGGTTAAATAGAAAGTTCAGCTAAGTTATTTTAGTCATTTGCAATATTGTGGACTGATTTTAATGACATCTTTTGTTACATTCAATGTTATTGCTAAAATTTTGTTAGTAAGACTCGTTGAACAATAATGCTAATGACTAAAGAGGGAATTATATTGACATTGTATTAGTAAAAAAAATTTACAAAAAAATAAAAAATATTAAAAATGTTAACAATTAATATCATAATTTTTTTTACTAATATGTAATAATTCTTTAAAAATCGCACTTAACATTAATTTTCCCATGATTAAGTGCTAATGATCTGCCCAAGAGTAAATGTTAATGAGTATCATGAGTTATTGGTAATGGAGTCGTTGCCAACGAGTAAAGAGTAAATGCTAACGAGTGTCGTGAGTAGTGACACTTGTTAAGCATTTGATATAGAGTAAATGTCATTAGATTTTGGGGTGTGCTACCTCTAATTTTATGTTTGAAACTTTTTAAGTGCAAATAATTTATTGGAATTAATTTATATAGGTTTTGTCTTAATTTTAATTGGAACTCTACAAGTGAATGGGGGAATTAATCTTCTGAATTAGTTGGTCTCATGGGCTAAATTCCGAATTATTAACCAAGAAAAAAAGAAAAAAGAAAAAAGAATTAAAGTAAAAAAAATATTTTCAAAATTCTAAATGTGTTAAAAAACGGCAGTGATTCGTAGCTCGAATCTTGTGACTCGAGAGTGGCTTGATTTTTGTTTTCAGCAGGAGAAGGAGGAGGGAGGAGGAGGAGGAGGAGGAGGAGGAGGAAGGAGGAGGGAGGGGAAGGGGCCATAAAAATGGCTGGAGGAGGAGTCGGGGCTGCGCGGGGCTGCGACGATCGGAGCTTCTGCGACGGGCGAAGGCGGCGGAGGCGACGAGCTCCTCGCGACGAGGACGGCGGGCAGAGGCGGCGGAGGCTCCCTCTCTCCTCTTCCCCTCCGTTCTTCTTCTGGTTTCAACGAAGAAGAAGAAGAAGAAGAAAAGGAAGAAAGAAAAAGAAAAAAAAAATCGAATTGCAAAACGACGTCGTTTTGCAATTCGAGCAGATTTCGAGCCATGATTTTCGAGCTACCAGTCTTTATCCATTAAAAAAATGTATTGACATCAATAAAAAAGTGTATTGAATAGTCACTACAAAAAATTATTGTTTTAGAGACCAAAATTTAAGAAAAATTATTTTTTAGGGACTAAATATTTTTGTTACGAAAAGTATCGTTATTATATTTTTAGCAACGAAAATTAGACATTAATGATGAATTATTATCCTTTTGAGACCAAGTTTTTTGTCTAAAAAAATAAACTGTTTTGAGACCAAATTATTTTGTCCCTAAAAGTTTATTTATTAGTGACATTTTCGACATTTTGTTGCGAAAAGCCTTGTTTTGGACTTTTCGAAACGACCTTTGAACGACTATCTTTATGATGATAGAAATTGGTCCCTAAATATCTTTTGCAACAAAATTTTCACTTTTAGAAACCAAAGTATTTGGTCTTTAAAACTCTTATTTGTTGTATTGTGTAAAGTGTTTCATGCCCTTCAATTTCTTTGTTTGTTTGTTTTTCATTTTATTTTCTTGTGTACAAGGTCCACTTGTTAGCAAGACCTATAAAAAAAGAAAAAGAATTACAATAGGGGTTGGTTGAACTGGACGGTGGTGTTGTCTGAGCATGTAGTGCTCGTCACAAGTCCTATTTTAATAATATGAATTGTTCATTTTAAAAGGTATTTTGTAGCCTATTCAATTGTTCATGTTTGTAACAAAAAAATAGATGATTTATTTTTAAAAATACACTCGTCACCTATTTTTTTGGAGAGAAATGCAGCGAATTAAATAGCCGACGATTGTCAAATCAATTTTTTCTTTGTGTGTGTAGATGATATACACGTAAAGACCTACAAAAGAATAGTTTGGTTCAGACCATTGAAATAGGACCAATGGTGAGTTGTATGGGCCTAGACATCACCCTTAAGTCTAGATCTTGAATGAAGGAAAGCCCATCATTTAAAAATGAAAATTACTTGAGAATAGTGCACTAAAATGTTTATAATAATCATAGATGTTTATAATAGTTTTTTTAACAATTATTTCAATTCTAACTATTTGTTGAAAGATTAATAATTTTTTTGTGTGCGCTAAAATTTGACTTGACTATACACAATCAATAAAATCTTCTCATTCTTGGAAATCTGGGAATGAAAATGATCTTGATGAATTCGCCTAGATTTTTGTTTGCAAAAAACTAATGTTAGCAATGCCCTCAGTTGGGTGTCAACTGAAAGGACGCTCCAATAATAAAGTTAGTGACAATCTTAACAAAGCTAAAACACAATGACCTTAGTGCCTAAAATCTTACCTACCTTCACCCATGAGGTTGATCTCTTTATATATAGTGCCCTAGATCTGCCTAGAAATCTTTTTCATCTAAGACTCGTCCTCATCTAGGATTGCGCTCTCTTGATTGAACCTAGGAGTCGTAGTTCATCAAGACTTAGCTACCTAATCTGAATATCTCGGCTAAGGTATTGGTCACGGTCATATCTCGACTCATTACAAAAAAAGTCACTTTTAGCGACCAAAAAATTGATCATCAATTGTTCAGTTTTTGGTCGCCAAAGCCATTTTGCGACAAAAAATTTTGGTCGCTACATTTGTTGCCAAAAACCTGTCGGGAAAGGTTTTGCCGACTAAAAAACTTTTGGTTGGCAAAAAGTGAGTCTTTAGCGACCAAAATTTTGGTTTCCAATAGTCAATTATATTTCTTTAAAATCATACATTCACCGACCAATCTTTTAGTCGCCAATAGTCAAGGAATCGCCGACCAAAATGTTTAGTCGCCAAAAGTTACCAAACGGCGACCAACATTTTTAGTCGCTAGAAGCTTCATCCGTGAAAAAAAATAATTCATTGTTAAGTTTCGCATCTGCTCTTATAAAGACTCGAACCACGGACCTCTCATAGCATAAGCCTTATGCACCACACACTTCCCACTACGCCAGCGTAACACCACATGATTATATATGTAACATATATTATTTATATATATGTAATATACATAATTATTTTAATTGACATAATTTATGTAAAAATAAATTATTTAGTAGAAAAATAAAAATAAAAATTTAACTTTTAGCGACCAAAATAATTTTGGTCGGCGAAGAGACTTTCGTGCTAAAAAAGATCACTTTTCGTTACTAAACATATTTTTAGTCGCCAATTGTAGACTTTTTGGCTACTAAATTTTTTTTAGTCACCAAAAAACTTACTTTTGGCTACTAAAAAATGTTTTAGTCGGTAAAACCCACATAATTGGCAAGCAAACTTAGAATTAGTCGCCAATTGTAGACTTTTTGGCTACTAATTTTTTTTAGTCGGCAAAAACTGTTCTTTTGGCTACTAAAAATGTTTTAGTCGGTAAAACCCACATAATTGGCGACCAAAATTATAATTAGTCGGCAATTGTTGACTTTTTGGCTACTAAATTTTTTTTAGTCGGCGAAAACTATTCTTTTTACTACTAAAAATGTTTTAGTCGGTAAAACCCATATAATTGGCGACCAAACATATTTTTAGTCGCCAATTGTGGACTTTTGGCTACTAAATTTGTTTAGTTGCCAAAAAGCTTCACAATTGGCTACTAATTCTTTTTTAGTTGCTGAAAGCTATACTTTCCACGACCAAATTCTTTTTAGTCGGGAAATTTGGTCGCCGAGTGTGTTTTTTCTTGTAGTGACTAGTTATATTCTGCCATGTGACTCATTGGCCCGAGATCATGTCTCGAGGCCTAACTCAAAAAATACGCTTCACATACACACACACACACACACACACATATATATATTTACATTGTGATTAATTTTTCGTTTACACTTCAACGAAATCAATATTCGATTATTATTATGATTATTATTATTATTTAGAACAAAGGATATATAATGTGTTTTAAATATTATAACTCATGCTATGCATAATATTAAAATATAAATATGCATAATATTAAAATATAAATATTTCAAAGAATAATTGTTTTTCTAAAAAATAAACTAGCACAATTGCTAATCATTACCAAAAAAAAAAAAAAAAATTCATTCAAAATTAATAAGTATATAAAACTTTTTTTAAGGTTAGATGAAAGACTCAACTTAAAGGTGGAGTCATCTTTTATTTTCTTTTTATTAGGTTAAATAGAAGTTCAGTTAAGTTATTTTAGTCATTTGCAATATTGTCGACTGATTTTAATGACATCTTTTGTTACATTCAATGTTATTGCTAAAATTTTGTTAGTAAGACTCGTTGAACAATAATGCTAATGACTAAAGAGGGAATTATACTGACATTGTATTAGTAAAAAAAAAATTTACAAAAAAATAAAAAATATTAAAAATGTTAACAATTAATATCATAATTTTTTTTACTAATATGTAATAATTCTTTAAAAATCACACTTAACATTAATTTTCCCATGATTAAGTGCTAATGATCTGCCCAAGAGTAAATGTTAATGAGTATCATGAGTTATTGGTAATGGAGTCGTTGCCAACGAGTAAAGAGTAAATGCTAACGAGTGTCGTGAGTAGTGACACTTGTTAAGCATTTGATATAGAGTAAATGTGTCATTAGATTTTGGGGTGTCCTACCTTTGATTTTATGTTTGAAACTTTTTAAGTGCAAATAATTTATTGGAATTAATCTATATAGGCTTTGTCTTAATTTTAATTGAAACTCTACAAGTGAATGGTGGAATTAATCTTCCGAATTAGTTGGTCTCATGGGCTAAATTCCGAATTATTAACCAAAAAAAAGAAAAAAGAATTAACGTAAAAAAAATATTTTGAAAATTCTAAATGTGTTAAAAAAATGTATTGACATCAATAAAAAAGTGTATTGAATTGTCACTACAAAAAATTATTGTTTTAGAGACCAAAATTTAAGGAAAATTAATTTTTAGGGACTAAATATTTTTGTTGCGAAAAGTATCGTTATTATATTTTTAGCAACAAAAATTAGACATTAGTGATGAATTATTATCTTTTTGAGCCCAAATTTTTTGTCTAAAAAAATAAACTGTTTTGAGACCAAATTATTTTGTCCCTAAAAGTTTATTTATTAGTGACATTTTCGACATTTTGTCGCTAAAAGCCTTGTTTTGGACTTTTCGGAACGATCTTTGAGCGACTATCTTTATGATGATAGAAATTGGTCCCTAAATGTCTTTTGCAACAAAATTTTCACTTTTAGAGACCAAAGTATTTGGTCTTTAAAACTTTATTTGTTGTATTGTGTAAAGTGTTTCATGCCCTTCAATTTCTTTGTTTGTTTGTTTTTCATTTGATTTTCTTGTGTACAAGATCCACTTGTTAGCAAGACCTATAAAAAAAGAAAAAGAATTACAATAGGGGTTGGTTGAACTGGAGGGTGGTGTTGTCTGAGCATGTAGTGCTCATCACAAGTCCTATTTTATTAATATGAATTGTTCATTTTAAAAGGTATTTTGTAGCCTATTCAATTGTTCATGTTTGTAACAAAAAAATAGATGATATATTTTTAAAAATACACTCGTCACCTATTTTTTTGGAGAGAAATGCAGCGAATTAAATAGCTGACGATTGTCAAATCAATTTTTTCTTTGTCTGTGTAGATGATATACACGTAAAGACCTACAAAAGAATAGTTTGGTTCAGACCATTGAAATAGGACCAATGGTGAGTTGTATGGGCCCAGACATCACCCTTAAGTCTAGATCTTGAACGAAGGAAATCCCATCATTTAAAAATGAAAATTACTTGAGAACGAAAAATACTTGAGACACCTAATTTATCACTCCTAAAAATCACCCTTAATAATTTGTCTAACAAGTGTCAAATTTTGATTTGTCAAACATTTCATCATGTGGGGTCTAACTTTAATGTCATATCATTAAGAGTCATTTAGGAGTTATAAATTAAGCGGATGTGGCATTGTTGTTTAAAAATATCTCACCATGAACTTCTCAGCAATAAATTATTAAAAAAATTACAACAAAGAAAAAAAATCTCAATGTTTGTCTCTTGTAACAAAATAATTAATTTTGTCAATTTAAATCTTAAACTTTCGATTTGCTTTCAATCTAAATCATCTGTTTATTTTCGTTAAGAAAAATTGAAGAAAAAAATAGCATTTTATTCATTAATCTTAACAAAAAAAAAATTGTATTTTATAATTTTATGTATATCTATATTGAATTTAATACTAACTAAAATACTTTTTTTTCCCCCTCGAATTTACTTAATGAAAATAAGTTGATGGATTAGATTGAAACAAATCTAAAGATACGGGTTTAAATTAATAAAATTAAAAATTAAAAATTTATTTTGTTATAAGAGTCAAATTTTGAAATTTTCTTTTTGTTGTAATTTCTCGTAATTTATTTTTAACGTCATAAACTCTATGGATTTTGATCCTCTCCATTAATTGGTTGTAATGGAGGTTTTCATTACAAATCAAATAACTATAAAATATGAATACAAAATTTATAATTATTTTAAAGTAAAAAAAAATTAATACGTTCATCATTAAATGATATAATGGAACATTTCCGTTACAAATATGTAATAAACTATACCAAATATTTTGATACAAAGTCTCAAAATATCAAAAAATATAAGCAGCCTCTATAAATTACCAAACAAAGATTATTAACAATGGGCTAAGGTTTGGATCTTATATTAAGAAAGAATTTGTAAAATAAGAAAAGTGAATGCACTAGAATTAAATTTTTGTATTTTTTTCTCTTTATATTTTTTTTCTATAAATTTTTTTTATTTTTTTATTTTTTTATTTGTATAGTAATAGGTTGTGTCTAGATTTTGAAATTATTTATGGTTATTCCATTTCAAATAAAAAATTATTTATTATGAGTTATTAAAAAAAAAAAAGGACAAACAATATTTTAGGCAAATTACATCAGTAGTCCCTATATTTTGTCTCTTGTGTCATTTTGATCCTTATAATTTTTATTGGATCGATTTTAACTAAAAATTTATGATTTTATCTCAATTTGATCTAATTGATTACAATTGTTGTGACATTTTGTTCCAAGTGACCGCTCAAGCGGTGAATGTACCGCTTGAGCGAAGATTGTGAACGTCCAGTAGTTTTGCATGTCAGGGTGGACCGCTCGAGCGAACTAATGGTTGCTCGAGCGAAGATTCAGGGCTCCCAATATCTCGTTTTGCAGACAAAAGTACTAATAGGTGTTGTTCACCGCTCTAGCGGTCTGCGCAAATTCAACAACTTTAAAAGTTACTTTTTAGATCATTTCTCCATCTTTTCTTTTCTATCTTCTTTCCCCTCCCTCTCCTTCCAAAAAACCCTAAGATCCTCACTCAAATACTTTTCGTTTCACTAAGATCTAAGTCAAAATCACTTGTAAGAAGAGAAGTATAAGTGAAGATCTTCCTTTCTATCGATTGAATTTTGTCTTTGCGAAGGATTCTCCTAAAAGTCTAGCTTTTTTGCTCTTTGATTGAGATAGAGTTATATTTAACTTAGTATCTCTTTATTTTGAAGAGGATTATATGGTATTGTTGCGACTTTATGACTTAATTTGATGATTGAGTTAGATTAAACTTGGTATTTCACAAAAAAGGAAATTTTACTCAACTTTTATTAAAGTTTCATCTAATTTTCCATGTAACATGAGTATTGATGTTGAGAATAGAGATATACATGAAAATGGGAAGAAAGTCCCAAATTTATTAAAACCCTAATTTTGAATTTGAGTAGAGAATGATACTTGGATGAGAATTTCCTCAAATTCTTGGAATTTTGTGAATAATCACGGTATGGAACATATGGACATTGTTGTGGTGTTGAAATTGTGACTTGGGAATTGATGCTTTTAGAATGTTATATTTTCTATTATCTTGTATAATGCTAAATGCTTGTATACTTGGAATAAAGTAAAGTAAGGTGGTAAAGTGAACAAGAGTCCGGGTTAAGAGTAGGTTTTGAGAATGTGGTGTTATGTTGCTACCCGCGTGGGGAGTCAAGGTGTCCAATTGCTCCATCTGCACTTATCGCTGGCCGAATGTGGGAAAATGTTTTTGGGTGTCCACTGGTTCTGCTGTATTGTAGTTGACAAAGGTGGAAAAACGGATATTTTTGGGTGCCTACGTCCTGCTATATAATAGTCGGTAAATGTGGGAATGGTGTCGGTAAATGTGGGAATGGTGTCAAATGGAAGTGACTTGTGTAAATGATTTGGACTATTTTAAGGGATTCCTGGTGCAATTCTTTTTCCAACGTTAAGAACGGTTGTGTGGGACAATAGTGCACTAAAATGCTATTATTTTATTTATCAACGTATTTACCTAATTGGTTTCTTTATCAATATTAATTATCTTATGTTGTTTTAGTTATAACGATGCCATGTGCTTGTTCAAACGATTAGATACTTGGTTAGATGTATTCTTACTGGGCATATAGCTCAACCCTATTTGATTTTCAGGAATTGGTGAGACACCACCGCAGTGACTTGAAGCTTGCACTTATATTTTGCCGGGAAGTTGGGTCCAAGAGATTTAATTGTAGAAGTATAGAGTTGTGTGTCAAGCACTCTAAATCTGCTTTGTTGTATTGGATGAAAGCTTAAAAGCTTTTGTATGCCTTAATGGAAATTTCTTTTGTATGGTCTTCTAGCTTATTGAACTTATCCAAAGACATGGACAGAGATTAATGTGTAAGCATGGTATTATAAATATTGAACCTTAGTTCAATGAGAAAGAGGACTTTGTTGAATTATGCTGTGCATGGTTGTGGTAGATTCTTGCAAGAAATTTCGGGGCGTTACAATTGTAGTGTTTCTTTTTGATTTTTTATCAAAGCATATAAGTGGTATGTGTTGTGTTTTTAGGGAAAATTATAAATTTTTTCAACTTAGCTAGTTAACCTCAACCAACATAGTTACCATTTCCTTTAAAAATCCTAATTGACATATCAATTAGACCAAATTGACAACAAAAAAAAAAAAATTTAAATGAAGGCCTAAATTGAACTAATTCAAATTACATGCATCTAAATGATTCAAAGGAGAAAATACAAGAACCGCTGATATAATTTGGGGTGAAGTACTAATAAATCTCAAAACGTGATCTTGTGAACTGTTTTGTCCTATCTTTTTTCTTATGAACCCAAAGTTCCCATTAAAGTGGAAATTACACAAAAGGGTAGTCACTTACATGTTTGAGTTTAATTTTTTAGGGATAAAAGTAGGTTTCTCCAAATGTAAAATTACACAATTAGGCAATTTGCACTATAGAAGTTTTGGATTTTCACTCATTCTGGAACAAATCTCACATTACTAACAGAAACTTAACACTCTAATGTAATACTCTAATAATGTAACACTCCAATGTAACACACTAAAAAACTCTTTGGCGTATTTTTCTCAAACGTAATACTAAAAAAACTCCTTTGCGTACTTTTTTTAAATGTAACACTCCAATGTAACACAATTTTTTTTTTAATAAATAATAAGTTCCCGGATCTCAGTTCAACACTTCGGTCCTAAAGACCCCCGAACGTCAAAACACCACGGAACAAACACGAATGCCTCTTTGACCCACATAACTCATAGTGGTCTATAAGACAAGAAACAACAATCACCACAACAACAATAATAACTCTCGGACTCAACGGCGTCAATCACGTTCCAATCACTTACAACACCCAAAACACCACCCAGTGTTCAAACACTCAGACACAGAGAGCAAGAAAATTCCTCGGATACAAAGCTCCAAATCAACTCTCTCATAACTTGAGACATAAATAAAACATAACCAACCAGCAACTTGAAAAATAAACATACAACATGTAATTAGCAATTTAGGCTAGATCAAAACACAATTTCCCAATACAAGGTACAAGATGCCTCATTCAAGTTAAAGAAAGTTCCTTATTTTTCCATTTGTTTCAAAACATTTTGCTTTCCCAAATGGTGCTAAAACCACACCGTCACAATCCAGATATGTATTTAACCGTCCATAACAAAACTTTGAGATTTCCAAACTGTTTTTCCCAAAACCAACAGCACAATAACACAGGAGAAGAAATTTCACAACCACTAATCACATAATAGCACAAAAGTGCCTATAAGACCAAGGTTCCCAACCGTAATCCCAAACCGATTACCACAAACTCAAAACGACCTTCTAACTGTCCATACGGGACTTACATGCCACACAATGACACTTTTCAACACGCCACCCTCAATTCCGATCTATTTCTGAAGTGACTATATGTCAACCAACCCCAAATACCAACCAATCAATTATCTAACACTCCTATGTCGTATCTGTCTCCAAACACCGACTAACCACATAACTCCTTCTGTCCAACACTATACCAACAGGTTATCTAACCAAACCAACTCCAAGATAGAGTTCCTCACACAATCTTACATTCTCATTGAATCACACTGGATCCCGCAAGTTAATCCATACTACCTCAAATCTTTGCCCATCCTCTGCAATTATGCTTACATGACAACACTTTCTCGCACCACACTTGAGTTCGAGTTGGACTCCTAAAGATTAAAATACGTACTCACCCTAAAAACTGATAAGGTCAATAACAAACTCGCACAATTCACTACCAGCTCCACACAACCTTACTATACCACCAGAAGTTCCACTCTCAAACCAAAATCGCAACAAAAAATCATCCCAACACTAGGGATCCTATATGAGTTTTATAAACAACTCCACTTACAGCAAAAGTAATTTAGCTTAAGCATATATTTAACCACCCAACAATACACTAAGCGCAATATTACCATACCAAGGCAACCTCTTGGAATAGTCCCATGACCAATCCCCTTCTACATACCTCCTAAAAGTATACTTCTACAAACTGCAGATCTAAAACAAAAGAGAATCTATAATTAAAAGCAATCATCGTGAAATAAAACTGACTCCTTCATAGAAATACTTGCCCCATAAAGAAACTCAAGTCACTCTCACGCCAGCCACTCTTAACCAATTCAAACACCAACATTGTTAACTCCTAAGAACTTGATAAGGAATTCTTAAAGATGTTTTAAGGACAACGATTCATCTAATCCATTTCTTGGTATGAACAATAACGCTTTATCCTACATTGATATATAAGACTCACACTTTATTTTCCCAACTACTCTTCTTACCTAGCACCAAAACAATAATATTCCAACACCAAACACCCCTATAATGGGTCCTGTATACGCGTAGACCGCTTGAGTGACCAAAACACCACACTCCCAGAAATTTTACAAAAGAAGCTAACCGCTTGAGCGCAAAAAGTACCGCTCGAGCATAAGAAACACCGCTCGAGCTAAGAATACCAACTTCTAAAAGTTCTGCAAATAGAAGACCACTGCTTGAGCACAAGAAACACCGCTCGAGCTAAGAATACCAACTTCTAGAAGTTCTGCAAATAGAAGACCACTGCTCCAGTGCAAGAAAGACCGCTCGAGCCAATATCGCTCGAGTGCAAGAAATACCGCTCGAGCAAAGAATGCTACCCTCCTAGCATATCTATAGACCTGCGAAAACACTAGGAGTTCTCAAAGACTGCTCGTGCGAAGAGGCCAAAATCTGGGCAAAATTTCTATTGAAAAACAAACCCCTGACCTGTTCCAAATGCAACCACAATACTCAAACAACCCAATATGAATGAGGAATAAGACAAACAAGAATACCATAAACCATTAAAGACAAGGAAACCTGAATCCAAAACATCAAATGGGTCTGGTCTAAATCGGAATTCATTATACCTCCAACACAAACCAATAACCAACCTCAACCAAACTGATCATACTGATTGGTATAATTCCACTCTCATAATAACCCAACAAGTCACAATGACCCTCAAAACACTCGTCTACCACAACCGACTTTACCGTGCATCCATTCTAAATCAAGTTCATCAACCACAATTTATTTAGCATAACATACCATCCTTAATCAAAATAAGGTTCTCTGGCCATCACATTCCCAAGTCAAAACGCAATAATTCATACACGTCAATACGAAGATTTCCAAATTCCATGACAACTCATAAAATAAACAACCCACCATACATACATACATATATAAACAAAGTCATAATATTTTAATGGTCCACACCGTACAGGTTACAAAACAAAACGACTATATAATTATTACAACCATTAATCCTCCAATCACAAAACAAGATAACCAAAACAAATTACCCAAAACAGCTATTCCTCCACCTACACAACCATCATATCCCTAACCAGACTGCTAAGACGGGGTTGTTCTCAACCCCCAGAACACTTCCAAAACTATGATGCCAAGGACAAGAACAATAGATGTGACCTAGTTAGCCACACTTGTAACAAACACGCATCTCTCCACTCTGAGGGTAAAAGTTTGACCCTCCAATAGCCCTCGAAGTCTGGCCTACTCGGTTCTGGTATTGGTATTGTCTTTGCCCAGACGGATAAGGCTGAACCCAACTAGATTGTGGATTACCCAAATAAGCTTCCATTTGCATGCAAAAAGGCCTAATATGACTCGGTTGGTTACATGCATGACAAATAGGTGGCCCCCCAAAGATGTAACTAGTTCAAAGCCTGAACTAGTAAAGATCCCAATAACTGCTCCCACTATAAGCACTTAATTGCCCCTAGTCCCGATTGGCTAGATGATTCGATTGGTATAACTATTGGTCGAGGTAACAGCCTTGCCCTTCTCCTTTGGCTCTTACTAGGCCTATCACGACCTCAAACTGCAGGAGTTGTCAAAGTGACCTCCTCCCTACTCTGCCCCATGACTAATACTATGGCCTCCATGTGAGCCGCTGCTCCCACAAGTGTATGATAATTCCTATGCCAAGACCTAGCAATCCTTCTCCGAACATCATCACATAACTTACTCTCAAACTCCGCACAACGGAGCTTCTCGGTTTCCACAAACTCTAGAGCGAACCTAGACAAATTGGTAAACCATGCCTTAAATTGTGCCAAAGGTGTAGTACCTTGGCGCAACTCCAGAAATTACTTTCTCAACTCCTCCTGTGTGGAAGGAGGAAAGCGATCACATCTTCGCCTAGACATCCTAATCAAAACAAACATAACAAATTTAGCACACATCAAATGGTGTTCCCAACAAAATCTCATACACTCTAGCATTAGACACACAACATATCACCTATATCGCACACACAGAGGTGCCACTCAACGTTTACTACCACCACCCAACACATCTCTATTAAAGAGAAAACACGTAACCTAAGATATATAACACGAGTACCCTTCACCGAAATACTAACACAGTCATATAATGATTATTCGAACCACCACATTGAGACTCCACTCAAATCACCTACCACATAACACATAATCGTGCTAAGTCTACAAAGATAGTTATCCGTTCCAGTGCTCGCTTAGATTTTCCATTAGAAACAAAGTTGATCAAGCGCGTTTTTAATATGACCTCCAAGTTAGTCAACTAGACATCGGAAACAGGTTATCACTTAGCACACAACATACCCACATAAAATGAAACACATAAACATAATATCACTTAGCATACAACATACAAATGTCCTCACCAAGCATGATAAATACACTATGGCTAACCACTTCCCACAAGCCCAAGGTTTTCAAACCCGGTTAGCTCTGATACCTAGTTGTCGCACCCCGTATTTGCGAGGTCTAGCCCACGTGAACAAACCACTCAACGATAAATAATAGTTAACAATATTCATGCAGATGTAAATGATATAGTCACACAGTACATGTGTTTATTCAATTTAATACCTTCCTACATACAACATCTAAGTCAAATGGATATTCTAGTAATTAAAACATACAAAGATATTATAAACCAAATTGAAATGCCCAAAGGCTTACATCACATACAAAGGGTGTAACCCTTATAAGAATGGCACACGATCAATATATAACATGAATGGCCTATAGCCTACAAATAAGGAAACCACCCTACACGGTTCCTACACAACTCCGATGTCTTAGTCCACATCCTCATAAGTACACTCGAAAAACATTTTTGACCACGTAGGGTGAGCATAAGCCTAGTAGAGGATATTTCAGAAACTAAATATGCTCCACTAGTATAAATGATCATGATGCAATACATATATACAATATACCCAAATGAATTTAAGAGTCCAACTGATTTCTCAATAAGAATCCCTTTTTCCAATTTTCAAAACCTTTCATTTATTCAAAACATTTCCCAAGTTTTACAACATTTGTTTGAAAAAAAAGAAATCCGTCTCCAAACAAATCCAGGTGTTTCAATACCAATGAGCAAATACATTGCCAAGTCAATTACGAATACATTGCTAAACAATAACAATTACATTGTTAAAACCATTTCCAAACCATTCTTTTCCAAACCAAAAATCATAATAAATAAAATGGGTAAATCTCCAGAACAAATACAACCTTTCACCAAAATTTCATCCGCGAGAAACCGTAAACCGATATCCATGTAAACATAGGCTATACAAGCGCTACTATTGCCATTTTAAGGATATTTCGTCCATGAGATTGGCACCTATGTATACGCGCGATTTTTAGGACTTTCACTATGGACACTCAAGCCAACTTATTTCAACGAGACAATACTTACTTCTCGGATTTACCATTTTATTTACCCTTTTCCAAATAACACAATACATGTAATCCAAAACATGGTTTTCAAAATGAAACAAATACTCTTAAAACATGACACAAGAATTTTCAAAACCTCTTTCCAAAAAACACCGTTTAAATTCCCAAAATCTATTATATGCACCATGATATGAATGGTTTATAAATAGTCCAGTTTTCCTAGTCCACATGAAATTTCTAACACACGGCAATGCTATCCTCCACCAATAGCCAAAACAATTATTTCTAATGCAATAAATTAAAAGGTAACAATCTAAATATATATTCCAAAATATTTTCAAAGGAATATCCAACATTCAATATTTCTTTCCAAATCTCAAGACACCTTTCCAATCAAATCCACTTTTAATTTAGTAATCTAACAATTTTCTCAAAAGGTTAACATTTTAGGGTTTTTCTCAAATTAGGGCTTTTTACCTTTAAAAACTCATATGCATTTTTGTAAATAGAAAACAAACTTTTTATAGCTTAATCCATAGCTCAACAACCCTATTTGGAACAAACCCTCAATTTATAAAACAAATTTTCAAAATCCATCAAAAAATAAATGAAATCTATATATTGAAAATATACCACAAATACACTACTGAACTCACATCGAGTTTATGAAATAGACCCTACTTCTTGAAGCAAGATCAAGACAAGTCGTAAAAACCACTGGTGATGAAAAAATGAGTCGTTCAGATTAAATAGAAGCCCTCGTCAAGCTCTACGTTTTGGTATAAGGGAGGGTCAAAGATGTGTAGAAATATATGAAATCAATGGTAAAAAGCTTGAAAAATCAAAATGGCAGAAACAGAGAGAGAATGGAGTGAAAAGTGAAGAGGTTTGACCAAAAAAGTGACTTTTAAAGATTTGCTTCTGGATAGTTCGCTTGAGTGGTGAAAGCTACTCTCGAGCACACAAATTCGCAAATTTCAAACATGCATAACTCTCTCGTTCGAACTCCGTTTAGGATCATTCTTGTGTCCAAATTGAAGCCCTGAAAGTAAGCTTTCCAATGGTTATAGCCTCACATCAAGATTCAAAGTATGGAAAGAGAAAATGATAAAAGAGCGAAAACTACTCAATAACAATTATTCAAATTTAGAGTTTTTAATTCAATCTCACCCAACCATTATGGTAACACCTCAATCGTGGCTCAAATGTCGACTAAGATGGTTCTCAATCAAAAAAATCAAAGAGTTAAATATAATTCCAATATAACAGGAAGTACAGAGTGCTACACAATTCCTACTTTAGCTCGTTTAACTTTGCTTCAAAAGCATGCTGCAATAGATTTTTTTATAGTTTTTGTTTCACCATCTTCTTGTTTTTCTTCTTGCTCACCATTATAACTCATTGTAATAAATATATTTTGATGAGTAATAATTTGAGACGATATCATATTGTTATAAATTTCAAAATCCATTTTCCTTCTATAATGTGATTTTTTATGTGAGGGGAAAAAAAGTATAGTTATTGTCGTGATGGAGATATTTTGCAAAGTCTTGGCTTATTATTGAAAGCATTTGTTGTGGACACTTGTTTATATGACATGTATATATATATATACATTCAATATAAGTTGATAAGAGAACAATACACAATTTTACAGTTTTTTTCTAGCAAATAGAACTATATTACTAAAGCGATAAATGTTAGAAAATTAAAGTATCAGATGGTAATATAACATTACTAGTAATATATATATATATATATATATGTTGATATATTTATATATGTAGATGTTGAAATCTATAAGTTATTACAAAAATAATATGTGAAATATTTTGACACAATATAATACAGGTAACAATGAGAAATTAATTATTTATAATTAAATAGTTAGTCATAATATAGATGTTTAGTGTTATATTTTTGTGTGTATGCATCATTTTTTAATTATATTATTAAATTCACATAAAAATTGAAAGCAATTTGCGAAAAATTAGCGATTAGTGAAGAAATATTTTAAAAAAGAGAAGTTTATATTGTTTGGTTTGATTTGTTTTTTCAAACTTTGTTTTAAATTTTTTGGCTTTCATATTTTTTTTGTCTTTGACACTATTTTTTAATAACCCTTTTATTTTCTTTTTAAATTCACTTAATTCAATATTTTTTTATTTTTCAATTTTACTTTTAGATTTAGATTTACTTAATTTAAATACACTTAAAAAATAATTTGTTATGTATTCTTTTTGAAAACAATTTATTAATATTAAATAGTAATAACAACAACAACAAATATAACAATAAAAAATAGTACATGTTTGAATTTATTTTACCAATATTTTAATTTTCAATTCTATTTTGATGATTAGATGTTAGATTTTCATGTAAAAATGTAATTTAAATATAAAATATGAAGAAATTCTAGTATCTTTAATCACAAAAATTGAGAAAACATGAAAAATTAAAAACCGAAAAACAAATTTAAAAAATAAAACTAACGAAAGTGGTTCTTGTTTAGAATTTTGACATCATACCTTCGTTATTAAAGTACCATGTAAAATATTATAGTTCATAAAATATAATTTAAACAAAAAAAAAATATGAAGATAACCTATGAATTTTTGTGATGTTGCACAAATCTCTGTTTTTAAAAACGCATGCACTTTTCTCTGTCTAGATTCAGATGAATGCATATAACTTTAAGATTCAACCAAAATTATTTACAGTGATTTGATTCATGATGGACAATTATAAATATTATGTATATTAGTATAGAAACTAGCAGTTGACGCGTGCAATGCACGTGTTTTTTTTGTTTCAAAAAATATTTGATGGTACAATGTGTGTTAGAAAAGAATAATTTTAATTTAAAATTAAAATTAAAGTATGATTTTAATTATTTATTTTGATAACATTAGCTCTAACAACTATTACTTAAATATTTATATATATTGATTTTAGTTAAATTATTTGTGTATTTGGATAATTTTAGTTCTATCGTATTATAAAAGTATAATTATCATATAATAATTTTGTATGATATATATATTAAATTATAAAATAGTAAAATAAATACTGATTTTGATATTACAAATAATAGTTAAATTATAAGAAAAATTAGTAACATAAAATTAAAAGTAATTCTGTCTATTTAATTTTCTTTTATATTCATTTGAAAAATACAAATATGAAGAAATAGAAATTATATAAAATTTATTAAAAAATTAAATATAAATATGTTGTAATTAGGTTATCATACAATGATTTTATATGATATATATATATATATATATATATATTAAATTGTAATATTGTAAAACAAACACTCTTAATTAAATTAAAATATCAACTATATAAAAGAAATTCAACAACGACTAACTGAGAAAGAATCACATAACATTTAAACCCAAAAAGAAAAAATAATAAAAACATCTAAATGATAGATAAATCTCAGTGTGTGAAATGATTAATCATCTGTAATATGATATCAAAATATAAAAGAACCTACTATTTAACAATTGAAAAAGTAATTCAAATTGTAAATTCAAACTTTAAAGGTTCCTCGAGAGTATCGTTGTGCAGGTTTTTCCTCTTGTGAATTGTGATTATATAGAATAATGTTGGAAATGGAGTATAATTTTATATATAGAATCACTATAAAATTTAAACAATAAATCCATAATATAGAATAATATAAAATTAGTATTGATAATAGAATAATGCATGGGAAAATAAGGGGAAAAAATGTAATTTAGCTTACAAAAAAAATCCTAATACATTTGAAAGAATTAAGAAGAAAAATATGAAATACAAAATTAGTATTGACCTTGTGGATTTTCTCAATTTACCATAAAAAATATATGAAAAAGAAAATATTCGTTAAATAGAATCCATATAAATTAGGTAAAATTAGGTTTGTGTAGTGTCTGGGGTCTTAGACCAGACTTATTTATGTTAAGTGGTAACCGTTACCTTATACTTACAATTTTTTATTTTATTTTTTTTTAAGACTTTTGAAAAGTTATGGGTTGCCTTTAACCTTTTAGTTATTATAATTGGGACCTCCTCCCCATTGTTTGGAATCTTTATTGATGAGTTAACCTATTGGTTGGGCAAGATTAGACCAAGAATGCCAAATTCCAATTTTTTATTTTGAGTAGTGTTCACTCTTTTACAATTTTTTTTTCTCCACATTTTGAATCTTGATATGAGGCTAGAACTGTTAAAAAACTTATTTCTGGGGGCTTCAATTTAGACACAAAATTTACCATATGCCGTTTCTGGATGAGGAAGATACGCCTGTTTAAAGTCATCCAGCACAAGCTATCTGGTCAAATTCGAACGAGCTGAAATTTGAATTCCGCACGAGCGGTTTTCACGAGAAAGCCATTTTTTCTTGAGTTGACTTGCATGAGTGGTTTTAAAATCCGCATGAGTGGATTTTGCGCATCCAAATATCGATTTTGGTGCCCTTTTTCACTCAAATCAGATCCCCCCTTCTCTTTTTTTCTCTCTCTCTCTCTCTCTCTCTCTCTCTCACACACACACACTCACTCAAACTTCTCTTTTCTCTCACTTCTCTCTAAACTCTCACCAAATTTTAAATTTTCTTCGATCTATAAAGATCAAGCAAGATTTTGATACTAGTTCCTTATATAAAAATGATGAGCGTCTACGTTTTGACCAATGGAGATCAAATTTCGATAAAGTTAATTTTTAGAGTTTTCTCTTCTTCTTTCTTTGAGGTAGGGATTTTGTTACTCCTCTTTAATACCTCGTTATAGATAGACATATGGTAATATTTATTGTATTAAAAACTTGATCTGTTGGGTATTTTTGAAAAACATGTGATGAGGGTTAGGATTTTATAATCTAGAGTTAAATCTTGTGTTTCATTGTCAATGTATGAGATTGTATGTTTGAGGAAAATGTTTAAAAGGATTAGATCAAAAAGCCCTAATTAATTTTTTATAGGTTATGAGAAAGATGGGAAAATTGATGATTTTATTTTATATGGGGCATTGTGTATTACAAATGTGAAATTGGGTATGTAAGAAAATAAAGAAAGTCATCATGAAATTTAATTTGTGTTAATTGTTATCTGTGGTTTTATAATTGTTAAGTTGTAATAATTATCGAAAAATCAAAATTTCGGACAAATAAAAGGGGCGTTGGTAAATGTTGTGTGTATGAAAGATTTTTAGATTGGTTAATCTCGTTTATGAGGATTGTGATGAAAAGCTCCAAATCCTTTGGTTATTTATTTGTTTGAGAGATGAGATTAATTTGTGTTACAAATGTGTTGGATTATGAAAATAAATTACTAATTGAGTTTTGATAATTATTGAGAAAGACGTGACGATTTGTTGTGGGTATTGGGAGTTTGGAGAGAATAGAAAATAAATTTTGGACATCAATAAAACATTTATATACTTTTGTGAAATGAGAAGTAAGAGGAGTTGACTATTTTTTTTTTCTTTAAAACAAGTGAATTGTATTCGTGGCGAATTACTACTTGTTGAACCAAATTTGAATATTTTGAATTGAATCATAAAGATGTGATGGTAGTGATGGAAGAGACTTCAATTATGAGTTTTGAAAACGGCGTGAATTAGAAGTTGAATTAATTGGAGTTGAAAGATGAAAGTTATGTAACGTATAAATGTTGATAAAATCTAAATCACGAGGATGAAATTGAATTCATGGACTTGGAACCTGTTGTTTATGAGGTTATGTCCTTGGCCATGGGTACATGATGGTATTGATGTTGTTGAATAATTTGTGAAACTTAGAATAATATGCCAATTGTTGAGTTGAATGAAAGTGCGCATTGATATGGGTTCCCCTCCTCTCCAGATTTGCGCTCAGTAAAGTTGGTGTTTTGACATAAGTTCCTTTTCCCTCCAGTTCGCACCCAGTAAAGTGTGAACGGGTTCCTCTCTCCACTGGCTTGAGGTCTAGTAAAGTTTGGCACTTTGAAGTGGGTTCCTCTCCCCTCCAGCTCGCGCCTGGTAAAGTGGGTATTGGTGGTTATGGCTTTGACGAAGCCGAGGTCCGTTATGTGTTAATTACGCGTAGTGTATCTTCATACTTGTGTTGTGATGAGAAGGGATGCATTATTGGTTTCCCGTGCTTGTGACCAGTAAAATATGGTAATACGTGTTGACACGTCTATTGTTGCTTATATATATGTATATATATATGTATTTGTGAACGTTCATTTTATACTTCCTTGTAGTCGTAATGAGCTGGAATGTAGGACGAGTATATTGTTTAGATCGATCTTAGAAGATCGTGATAATGTAATGAATGGTTGAGATTTCTTTAAATGCAAATGAAAAGTTTCGAAAGGTAAGAACTGGTCTTTGGTTTTTGTTATGTTAAAGAGAATCTTTTGGAAAATTATATTTATGTAAGTATATTTTGATGTATGAAATGTCTCATATCATATATATATATATATACGTAGAGCATTCATGATCATAGCTATCTATATGTTGCTATTGTTTCGAATTATTGGGATTCCTACTCGACCTTTATGTTCACCCTACGTTGCTAATCATTTTTCAGGTCTGGAGTGAAGAGTTGCTCGAGACTTGAAGTCTGTTAATCGTTGGCCATGGGGCTTTTTGAAATGCAGGCGGAATGCCAATGTGTTGTAAAAAGGTTTAATCCCTTTTATATATTTTTTTATTTTGTAATTGATGACATAATGCCTATGGGCGTGTATTTTATTTCATTACATGTACATGAGAGAGAACATTGTAATTTATTTCTTCCCTAATATCGTTGATTTTTATTATTATTGAAATAGACTGATTTGAAGGAAAAAGGTAACATTATCCGAGTAATAAAAGTTGGGGCATTACAACTTGATATCAGAGCAAGCCGGGTTTGAATACTTGGGCTCGTAGGAAGTGGTTTTTACCGCAATGGGTTTTTCTTATGCTTGGTGAAAGCGTTTTCATGTAGAAAGATTTAAGTGTTAGGACTTTATATGATGCATTTATGTGAGCATGGAGTTAAGTTTCATAGATAATGCTTGTACCCGGTTAACTTACTTTGAGGTCTCATTGGAAACAAGCCTGATCAACGTGGCTTCTAGTGAGAAATCTCTGAGAGTTCTAGGACAAGTAGCTATCCCTGTGGACTTGGCACGATTATGTGATTGAGTGTTTAACTTGTTTATGTGTTTATAGATTACGTGCTAAGTGTGTCTTGTAACTTAACGATGGTGAGTGAGCGCCTAAAAGGAGGCTATAGTTGTTTACTAATTGGGTTTTGCCTTTGATAGGATGCCTGGACGAGTGAATAAAAGACGCGTTGGGAGTAGGGGTACCGGCAGAGGTATAACGATTCTAGTAGTAACTGCACCAGCAACATCGGTTGTGGGTGAAAAGTTCACACGTGAGATTATAAGGGCAGTGAGGGAGGCCCTAACTCACAATAAGAGAGATGATATAGCAATTTTGGTTTTGACCCGACCCATTTGATTTTATGGACTTGGGTTTTGTGGTTTCTAAATGTTGTCATGTCTTTATGCCCTTATTCTTACTTGAGTTTTGCTATTGGGTTGTATTGAACATGTTTGGAAGAGGTTAATTGCTTGGTTTTCAAACCTTTTGTTGCCTAGGATTTTGCACCTCCGCTCAAACGGCACTTCTTGCGCTCAAGCGGGCTTTGTGAACTCTTAGTACTTTTTCAAGTCTGCAAAACTACTTGGAGAATGTATTCTATGCTCAAGTGGCCCTTCTTGTGCTCAAGCGTTGGTTTGTTGTTTACAAAACTACTGGAAGTGTGGATTCTATGCTTAAGCGGAACAATTTATTGTGTCTGACGCTCGAGCGTCAACTTTTATGCTCGAGCAGACTGCGTATATCAGTTCACAGCAACACATTTTTACACCATTTTTTCACATCTTTTTCAGTCTAAACCCTAGATCGGGGTCCTCTCTCTCTCAAACTCACTCTTTCTCTACATTTTCACCTAGATCCGTTGGTTTCACTACCCTAGTGTCTTGGGAAAAAGGTAGAGCATCTCAAGAGCTCCATTTTGATCTGAATAGACCTTGATTTCGACATCTTTGAAGTTCCTCCACTTCTTCCTTGGTCTTCTAAGCTTGAGGTAGGGACTTTCTACACTCTCCTATGATTTTTAACTTAGTTATTTGTTGTTATGTAAATAAGGTTAAGATTTGGAGGATTTTAGACAAACTTAAAGTTTTGGTTTAAAATCAAAAGAGGGGTTTTCAAATGAAGGTATTGAAAATGGTTATGGGTATAGATACGAGGAGGTGTTGTATTAAATTTGTTGATTTTGACACATGGGTTGGATTTGGGACAGAATGGAGTTTTTCCCTAAAATGTTTAAAATAATTATTTTGTATAAATAATGAAATTGGTATTGGAAATATGAAATTGGATGAATGTTTATATAAATGGTGGAGTTGGTTATGTATTACCTTTCACCTATGGACATTTGGATAATTTATCTATCTTGGAGGTTGTATATCTGTTTAAAAATATATGTTTTACGCTATCGGGAGATGATAGCTATGATTATTGTAGAAATTGCATGAGGATTAGATGACTTGAAACTAATCTCTTAACTGTTGTCATTGAATATGACCGTGTTTTAATACATTGTATAGGTATGATATTTAGGAGGAGAAATAGGATGTACTCCATGTTTGGGAGAAGAAATGGAATAGACTCCATTGAATTAGGTTGGCCTGTATGTCCAGGGTGAAAGTCCTGAAAATTGTATGTATACACGGGTACCGATTCCCGTGCACGAACTTTTCGTAAAATGGCAAATTGCAGTGTTGTGTAATGGTTGTATTAATTAGATAACCACTGAGTTGTAACCTCAGTTGGGTTGTTTGGATAATAATGGATTTGACTCATGAATTGAGATGAAATGAATTAAGATAAAACAGATTGAGATATAAAGCTTGGCATGCTATGATCTGGTAAACTATGAATGATTTTATCGCAGACATTGTATATGCTCATTTTACTTGCATCTTTGTTAATATTCATATATTGTGTTAGATTGTTTCTACTGAGCTTTGGCTCACCCTATTTGGGAAAAACTATTTTTAAGTGTTGGTGATATGCCTCCACCAAGGACTTAGCTTGAGAGGATTGTGGAGCTAAAGGCTCACTTTTGTGTATTTTGTATTTACCTTTTGTACAAGCCTAGGGCTTTATTTGTACTAAGCTTATGACTCACTTTGTTGTAACCAAGTAGGGTCTTGGAAAGATGTAGGCCATTAAGGCATATGAATATATGTTAGCTTTCATTCTTTATTTACGTCTTGTAACACATGCTATAGATTCAGGATGAACGATTTACGAATGTGTATCGCATGTGTCACCTTTTGTATATTGACTCTGATTAATGGAAGCTTCTTATTGTATCTATCTCACTTTGTACTGGTGCTTGGAGTTAGGTTATTGTAATTATTTTATGGGCTTTACAACTTGGTATCAAAGCGTACCAAGTTTGAATACTTTAGTTACGTGGAAAGTGGTTGGTATCACAATGGGTTTATCTTGTTTGGCAAAGATGTTTAAATGTTTGCAATGTTATGTGATAACATGTTTATGTGATTATGTGGGTATGAAATCTAATTTCTAGGATGTTGATTGAGTCTACGGGTTTCTAGGAGTCCTATTAGAAAGGTACTTGATCACTGTTATTTCTAATTGGAACTCTGGCAATGCCACGGGACGATCATTATCTGAGAATGAAATTTGTATGTGTTTACGTGACTATGTACTTATATGGAGTGAATTACTGTTGTCCACCGTATTAAGACACGAGTAAGTTAGCTTCGACACATTTGTAAATGTGCTAATCTTTTTTGTTACCTTTATTAGGATGTCAGGACGTGGACGTGGACGTGGACGTGGACGTGGTAGGCGTAGTAGGCCTAGAAGGCATGAGGTGTCTTTACCGGATGACATTCCGGCACAGGAAGAAAGGGTTGGTCAAGCCAATATGGCTGAACTAATTGGTCAATAAGCCATGAGCGCCTTAGCCCGCGAAATGATAGGAGCGTTGAGAGAGTCTATGGACATTCTCAAAGCGGAGAATCAAATCCAGGCCTAAATAGCTGAGGTAGGGCCGTCTTTCTTGAAGCGAGAGTTTTTATGATCAAATTTGGATAAGTTTTGGGGTAATCCTAAGAAGCCACTGAAGGCAGACAAGTGGTTGGAGCAGATAGTGAAAACGTTCGAGATGCTTGGCATGGAGGACGATCAGTTGTGAATGACCTTGGCATCCTTCCAGTTGAAGGGAGATATGGGTCAGTGGTGGAAGTATGCGCGTGGGCGCATTAGGGTGACTTGGAAGGCTTTTGTCAACACCTTCTAGGACAAGCTTTTGCCTCCCATGGTTAGGGAGAAGTTGAGAGGCCAGTTCTCCAAGCTGGTGCAGTTGAACATTCCAGTGGCCAAGTTTGAGGCCACATTTACTAGCCTCTCTAGGTTTGCACTAGAGTTAGTGGCAACAGAGGAGCACCGTTGTTTGGAGTTTGAGAAGAGATTGAGGACTGGGCTCATGTTCAAGGTGGTTGGGTTGATGATTAGAGATTATGGACACCTTGTGAGGCGGCGACTCACCTTGAGACCGTGATGTAGATGGAGGAGAAGAGGATGAGGGGCTCCAAGAGGAGTTAGGATGTTCAGGGGGATAGTAAGAGGCAGAGGGGTCCTACCCCACAGCAGTTCTAGGGAGCACAGTCGAGGTCTATCTTTCCAATGCCAAGTTCGGGTTCTAGGAGAGGTGGTCAGGAAGATTTTAATTGTTACAAGTGTGGCCAGTTGCGCCACAAGTCTCCAGCTTGCTCGTAGAGAGGAGGAGATTAGCGCTCTGTATCATCTTCGGCTCGTTCTCAGAGCTAGAGTCAAGGGAGAGGCCAGCCGCTCACTTGTTATTAGTGTGGGTAGATGGGGCACATGAAGAGGTTTTGCTCTCAGTTGGGCGGCACATGATCGGGTGTGCCTGGTTTAAGGCAGACATGGAGCCACCAACCGGCACAGTCAGCACAGGCCTCGAAGGCCAATCAGGGAGCCTCTTTGGCTCAGTCAGTACATCAGGCTTATGCTCTGAGGGGTGAGTAAGTTGAGTAGAGACCTTAAGGGCCTATGTATGTTGTTACCGAGCCAAATCTAGTACCGGTGCCTTCGGTAGTGAGAGGTACCTTTTTGTTTTGTAATTTGGTCGCTAATGTGTTGATTGATACGGGTGCATCCTATTCATTTATTTCGTCTGCATTTGCATCGGTTTTGGGGTTAAAGTTGGCTTAGTTTGCATCTCTTATTTGTGTAGAGTCACCTATTGGTGGTGAGGTTAATTTTGAAGCAGTGGTGTCAGGGTTGTGACATAGAGGTTGCCAATCGCCGACTTCCTTTTGCATTTGTGTTGATTGATATGTCTAGTTTTGACATTATATTGGGTATGGACTAGTTATCATCCTATCGGGCTATTATAGATTGCTACTGTCAAAGGGTTACTGTATGTACCTCAAGTGGCAATTGCTTTTATTTCTTGGGAGACTGGGTGGATAGAGTCTTATCACTGATGTATAATCAGCGTAGGCAGAGTGAGCTTAGTTGTCTTCTTGCCAACTTCTTGAGTACTGACTATAATGAAGTCCGAGTTGAGTTGCCAAGGGTGGTTTGTGAATACCCGGACATTTTTCCCAAGACTCTTACTAGTTTACCACCTCATTGAGAGATCGAGTTCTCTATTGATTTAGTGCCTGGTACGACACTGCTTTGCATGACACCATATAGATTTGCACTCGCTGAGTTAAGTGAGTTGCAGATTCAACTCCATGAATTGTTAGATAAGGGTTTCATTCGTCCTAGTACTTCGCCTTCACCAGCTCTTTTTTTCCAAAGAGAAAGATGGTGCGTTGCGACTTTGTATAGATTACCAAAAGTTGAACTGGGTAACTGTTAAGAACAAATACCCAATGCCTCGTATAGATGATTTGTTTGATCAATTGAAGGGGTCTTGTTGCTTCTCTACGATAGACCTGAGATCAGGTTATCACCAGTTAAGAGTAAGGAATGAGGATATCCCGAAGACGGCATTCCGTACGTGGTATGGCCATTACGAGTTTCTAGTGATGCCCTTTGGGCTAACCAATGCACCAGCTGTATTTATGGATTTGATGAATCGGATCTTCCGTGAATTCCTAGACCGTTTCGTGGTTGTCTTTATGGACGACATCTTGATTTACTCACCCTCTGAGGAGGAGCACGAAGAACACTTACGCGTGGTACTTGAGTTACTTAAAGCCCACAAACTGTATGCTAAGTTTGGAAAATGTGAATTCTGGTTGAGGGAAATTAAGTTTCTAGGTCATGTGGTATTCGAGGAAAGGGTGACTGTAGATTCATCCAAGATAAAGGTAGTGCAAGATTGGGAACAACCTAAGAATGCTTTTGAGATCCGTAGTTTCTTAGAGATGGCCGGGTATTACCGTCGGTTTGTGAAGGATTTCTCTAGATTAGTGTCACCGTTAACTAGGCTGACGAGGAAGGAAGTTAAGTTTGTGTGGAGTGAGACCTGTGAAAAGTCTTTTCAAGAGCTCAAGGTTAGACTTACCACTGCTCCAGTCTTGACTATTCTAGAGAGGGATTTGGCCTATTCGATGTATTGTGATGCCTCACGGGAAGGTTTGGGTTGTGTGTTGATGGAAGAGGGGAAGGTAGTGGCCTATGGCTCATGGTAGTTGAAGACACATGAGAGGAACTAACCTACTCATGACCTATAGTTAGCGGCGATGATTTTGTCCTTGAAGATCTAGAGGCATTATTATGGTGAGAAGTTTGAAGTATTTTCTGATCACAAGAATCTAAAATATTTGTTTACATAGAAAGACTTGAATTTAAGGCAGAGGAGGTGGATGGAGTTCATAGAAGATTATGACTTTGAGTTAGATTATCATCTGGGAAAGGCTAATGTTGTGGCTGATGCCTTGAGTAGGAAATACATTAGTAGTGTAGCTTGCATTGCCATCTGGGAATGGGAGATGTTGAGTGCCATTAGGGAGTTTGACTTGCATCTTGGCGAGTCTGTTGAGTCTGCAGCCTTGTTTTCGGTAGTTGCACAACCTACACTCGTGAACTGAGTGTTAGAAGCACAAAAGGGTGACCTTGAGGTAGAATTCCTCCGGGAGAAGATTTCCAGTGGGAAACTAGAAAGAGGTTTGAATGTGTATGCTGACTTGAGTGTGAGATATCGTGACCATTTTTTCATGCTGGAGTCTTGCCAAGAGAAAGTACTCTGAGAGTTTCACCACTCACGCCTTGCAGTGCATCCGGAAGGCACAATGATGTATCACGACGTAGTCACTAGTTTTGGTGGAGAGGTATGAAAAAGGATGTGGCTGTGTTTGTGTCTAAGTGCCTTACTTGTTAACTGTAGACGTCCCCGAACGTCCCGGGAGGGAAATCCCGTTCTGTTCATTTGGGCTCACTACAGTTCAGACTCAATGTCACGATTTTGTATCTAATCTCGCAGAGTGCAATGCAAGACTGATGAATCACCAAAGAGTCAAAATCTGGCAAATCGTTTTTGAAAACTGATTTTTAAGAAAGAAGTGCCAAACATGGACTGCTTTGCCAGATGCAGAGTCGCCACCTAAATGTTTTATTTTGGGAAATTTAGGAAATCCTGACTCGTTGCCTAAGGCCACGTGTCCGTCATCACCAAAGTTGCCTCGGCTCGAGAACTTGGGTACAATTGGGGAAGGTCACTTCGTGAGCACCCCCACTCGCCCGATCAAAGATCGGCCTCTACTAACCATGATATCGAGTTTTGAAAACATATGTGTTCTTATTCCGGTTTATTAGCCTAGAATTACTATGTGATGCGCGCAGCATACAAGTATAGACCGGATCACCTGAATTGGAACAAAACATTTCAAGTTTTTTTTTTAAAGCGGTTTGCTACTCGCAAGTAGGCTTAAAATGTAGATTTTTCCACCCTCGGGTGGGCTTAAAAAACATGGTTTTGCCACTATCTAGTGGGCTTAAAACTCGCAATCAATGAATTGTTCCAATCCAAGTAATCCAACCTCCACCCACAGGCATTCAGGCAGTTATATCACATAAGCAGTTAGCCTCATGGTAAGCATGCTATCATGGCAGTCACTCACACACATGCAAGGATGCTAAAGCATAAACACTTACCGAGTACTCCGAGCCAAAGAAAGAAGCTAATTAGAAATCATGCATGAATCCTAAGTATGCTGAAATGCCTAATGCAACACATGCAAAAATGCAACTAAGATAGGCTCGGCTATTCTAAGATGGCATATGAAATGCAACAATTGATACACGTATTCAACTTGGAATTGAAATATAATGCAGTTAGTATGATGCGCCGAGCCGGGTGCATGCAAAACAGATGAATGAATGCAAACATGCTATCATAAGTATGCTAATTGAAACATGCCCTAAACTAACCATCATAAGCTGGTAAATAAAAGGGAGAAAGACGTGGGGTTAGAAGACATACATCACACACACGCACACTTATTACAACAATTGGCCCTCTCTCGGAGGGTACGAATAAATAATACAGTCCGAATAAATAATTAACTACTCTAGCTAATTAAATATTACAAAACCCTAATTAATTAACAAATTAACTAGGAAAGCGAATAAACTGGCATGCAATACTACAAGTAATGGACTGCCTCAGCTTTGTTCTGAATGATGAAAGATGCATGCATGCTCAAGTCGCCTTGTCGGGAAATTCCTCGCGATGCCCCGATTTGCCTCTGTTTGCAATTGATCCCGGAACACTGTACAACGCTCTTAGAAGGCTGCTGATTTCTGGTTTGCTGCAATAGAGAGCAAGAAAGGGGCATGGCAAAGTATTTTCAACATATGTGTGCACGACTACTCTCCCTATCATTGCACAAGCTCTAGGGAATGTAGTCCTCGATCCTCATGCCACCTATCACTCACTTCGATGCATGATGGCCGAGGAATCGAATTGCACGACTCGATGTGAAACGAATGCACATATAAACACAACAAGGCCTAGACTCCATCATAGGTAATCCGGAGTGTCGGCGACCGAGAATCGAGACACGTTTCATCACTTAGAGTACGAAACGTCCCTCGTTTCCTGTGTTTGGACAAAACCCTACTCCAAACACAATGCAACACACATGGCATGCATGAATGCAACTCTAACATGCAACCTAAATGCAATGCCACTGAATGATACAAACATGCAAGTAATGATATACAAACATGCTACTAGCATACACAATGCTATGAAATGATCAAAGGCATACTCAATGCACATGAGGACTATATGGCATACGCAATGCACACATATGAAGATGGACATACACAAAGGCATAATCAAGGCATACACAATGCGACGATCAAGCGTGCGACAATATGACATGGCATACACAATGCAAGATGGACTTAAACTAAAATGAATGGGCCTCAACCACACCTAAATCAGCGGCCAAATGATGAAAATGAGACAACCGAAATACATGCAAACATGCACGGATGCAAAGGACCGATCCTAAGGCACAACATGCAACTCTAACAAAGCAGGCAAAAGATGAAATATGGCATAGAATGGCACATGATCCAGCTCTGAAATGGCATAAAAGATGGTCTCGAATCATGCAAATATGTCACACAATGCATGCTAGATGACCCGGATACCAAAACTAGTGAAGTGGATTACACTACAGGTACACAAAGCAATGCACATATGGCAAAACCAAACCCCAAAAGACCCTAGGCAGGTCCAAGACAGTAGGAAAATGGCCTAAACTGATGGCTCAACATGCAAAGAAATGGAGCTCATTCAATGGTCGGTAAATGAGGCATACACGCCCGACTCTCAAACGCATTTAAAGAGTGGAAAATATGAGAATATGACATTCATATAAGCTCTAAAATATTATATGCAATGGCCCTAAAACATGAAAACACCTCAATATATGCATGCAATAGACCTCAAAACTCAAAGCTAGGCATGGATATTGAACTACAAGCATGCAAAACAGGCATCATTTGACCATGAGACCCAAAAATAGAGCTAAGGCAGTCCAAAACATGCACAAGATTAGTTTAAGGCATGGCCAAAAAAGTGCTAGAATCAAGGGCCAACATAGCATGCAACACAGGCTAGTAAAGAGGATTTGCACTACAAGTATATGAGGCAATCAAGTGGCCACCAAACCAGAAAAATTCAGAAGTATGACATGCCAAATAAACCCCAAAAACCTACTGAAACATGGTCTACGCATGCAAGAATGATAGGCTCCTTTGATGGGCTATAAAGAGGGTTGTTTTACACATGCATGATGGACACCCACAATGGCAAAACCACCTCTAGAAAGAGGTTATAAAGGCCCTAAAACTCACTAAAAAGGGCCTGAAATGAGGCTAGAAAGAATACAAGTAAAGGCTCCTTTGAAAGGCCATGAAAAGGGTTACTCTACACATGCAAGAGAGACACTTTATATGGGAAAACTACCTCTGGACAGAGTTCATGCAGGTCATAAAACTCACAAATAATGGCCTGAAAGATGGCTTGAAAACATGCAAATAGGGGCTTCCTTGTAAGGCCAAGAAAGCTAATAAACAAGACAAGGGGTGAGAGGGTCACCCCTCTCTGATTTTGATGCTCAAAAACACATAATAACCACTGAAAATCCCTTGGATTTCAGTGGTCAAAAGGGCCAACAAATCTCAACACAAAGGCCCTAAGGCATAGCTCAAAACAAGATGGAATGAAGCATGCAAGGGGGTAGATGACCCCTAACAGAAAAAAGACCTGAAACAAACATGTTAAGAAGCTCAAAATAAGACTTTTTTCAGTTTATGACAAAGCCCAAATATGCTTACAAATGTAGCTAAGATATGAAGCAAAATAATGTCAAAAAGAGGGAAAGAAGTGTTACCCTTGAAGCTCAGCAACTCCAGCAGCTTTGAGACCAAAAACTCAGACCTTAGGACCTCTCAAGAAGCTTAGATTGGTGTTGGAGGTGTTAGGCTAAGAGGTGTAGTGGAAATGGGCCAAGAACAAAGGTCATTGGAGCTTGAAATAGAGAGATATAAGGAAATGTGTATGTATGCCTCAAACCAGGTTCTGAACCCTTGCTAATGAGGGAGAGGGTCTCTCTTATAGACAAAGAGGTCTAAAGCTTCTCTTGGAAGCTTGGAAGCAAGATTAAACATCCTCTATACACGTGTCTGGAGGATGCAGCAAATGCCTTCCAGCTGGCACAGCTGGAAGCAACTCAGGAAGACAAAACAGGAGGGAGTAGGCCGACCAGTTCAAGTGGTCAACCGACCAGGCCAGGTGGTTGGCCAGCCACTTTTTGTGGTCGGCCAGCCAGGTCAAAAGGTCCAACTCAAAACTAGGTGGTCGGCAGCCCATATTGGTGGTCTTCCAGGTGAATACAACTCAGTGGTGATATGGGAGACCAGTAATTGTGGCCCAAAAGTGAGGGAGACCAGTTTCCCGAAAAGAAAACTGGCTGGAGGAGAAAGAAAAGTGGTCTCCAAGGAGAAAGCTGGTCTCTAAGGGTAATTGGTGGTCTCCACACTGTAACAAAACCAGTGGTATGGTGGGAGACCAGCAAATGTGGCTCAAAAGTGAGGGAGACTAGCTCTCTAATAAGAAAATCGGGCGGCAAAGAGAAAGTTGGTCTCCAAGAAGAAAAGGTGGTCTCCCAACCTTGTACCACCTTCCTAACAATGAAAATAGGGTCCATGCCAAAAATGAACCCACACCGATGCAAAACGAGGGTTCGGGGGTCAAAACGCGCAGCCGGGTACCTGAAAACCGACTATCAAGCACCGGAAGTGGCATGCGACCACGAAGGTGGTCTCCCAGGCCACAGTGTCCCTCTAGGGAGAGGAAACAAGGTGTGTGCCAAAAACCGGAGCAAACGGAGAAAGTTAAGCAGTCCCGAACCGAGACACACGGCCGACGGCTCCGAAAACCGAAACCTGGTCTCCAAACGGGAAGAATGGCTTACGACCACGAAACGTAGCCTACGGCCATTGAGAGATAGTCTATGAGACCTCTCCCTCCCTTCAAGAAGAGAAAACAAAACCTGTTTCGCAAATCGAGGCGAAGCACAAAAGAGTCCCGAAGTCCGGAGGCAAGGCTCTCAGTCGAGACTCTGTAACCTCAGAACGAGCACAATATGCACCATCACCGAGCGCTCAGTCGATGACGTCCGAGTCTTAAGGTCGGTCAAAAATGGGATGTCTACAGTTGCCCCTCTTTGACAGAACTCGGAAGTCATAAGTGACGGGAGTGAATGTCAAAGCCCAGAGACGACCCATTTTTGACAAGGCCGAAGACTTAGACAAACAGGCGAGATAAACAAAGATGTGCCCGCAGGCATGCCCGCAGGTAGGGGGCAAAATGCAAAATGATATGCAAGAAGATTTTGACAATTGGACTTATACGCTACGCGAAGCTGATTTGAAAATTGGACTTATACGCTACGCGAAGCCGGTTTGATAATTGGACTTATACGCTTTCGCGAAGCCGGTTTGGAAATTGGACTTATACGCTACGCGAAGCTGGTTTGAAAATTCAGAATTTATGCAATACATGTAATGAAACAATGCAAATGATATGCAATGCATTTGAGATGATCAAACCACAAGCAGTATAAAACCACACAAATATCATAAAGATGATGGAGATGCAAAATCCGTGTACCATAGAAAAGGTGCTGACACCCTCAAACCACAATCCCATCAGTGGAATAGGCTCGTACACATGCAGAACTATGTATGTGTAGACGGAACACAAGATACAAGTAATTGGGTGGCATGATATAAGTGAGGAATGATCTGCTGAGGAAAGATCATGATCCTAAATGCTGGATGCAACACACTACACTACAATGCAATGAATGCAATGGATAAGGCGCGTGGCCAAACCGTATCTTGCCTAGGAAAGGCATGGACACAAACAAACCACATCTAACATGGAAATGGTGCCGTCACCCTCAAACCACAATCCCATTAGTGGAATAGGTGTGTACGCAAAATCTCATAACCATGCTTCGACGTGAAAAGTATGGGCACATACCAGACCAAGCTCAACATGGAAAGGCGCAAGCCATAGATGGATAATGCAGTAAATGCATGCAAACTATAATGCAATGTATTCTATATGCAATGCAATGGACATACTAGACGATGTAGTAGTTAGGAAGCGAAGGTACCTTACAGGGGCATTTGGCAATGACCTACCTCAGCAATGTCCTATTTTATGCTGATGTGGGAATCTTCCCCTTCTTCTCAGTTGAACCGCAGGTACTACTTTTCTCCCTGACTATGGTTGCAGCTTTCCCTATTCTCCAACAGGGTGACAGACTAGGTTGATTCGGTATCCAGAATTGAGGCGCATACACATGCTATCTCAATCTATGGGGCTGCCATACAGATTTCAAGCCGAGGATAGACCCCTGGATATTTAAACCAGACTTTAGTCTCGAAAATCTCGAACCTTTGCATTCTAGGTATGAGCTATTCGAACTCTAGTTTCCACCGTCTCAGTTGGTCTCCTAGGAACTCACCGCAAACACAGACAGGTGGCTATACCAGACCACCGGAAGTCATTCGGGCACGACAAACACCAAAGGAATTGCATATTTAGAGGATTTAAGGTCTCCTAGACCAGAGGGTGCACAAGACAGTGCGAATAAAGATGCAGGATTTAAGGTCTCTTAGACCAGAGGATTTAAGGTCTCTCGGACCAGAGAGTGCACAAGACAGTGCGAGCTAAAGGTGTACAAAACAGTGCGAGTAGGGTGAATGCACAAAATAGTGCGATACAGGTAAGGTGCGCAAGATAGTGCGATTCAATGCATGCAAAATGCAATGGTGAATGCAAAGGGGAAAATACTCCAACCATGTTGGAATCATGAGAGGAGGAAAAAAAATAAATCAGGCGCGCATACGACGCAACCTAAGTCAAATTCCAAACACACTGAAATCGTGTGAGGAAAGGGATACTCAAACCACGCTGAAAACGTGAAAGGAAGTCCAACAATCCGCCCAGTGAGTCTACAACGCAACCTGGGATAAATTCCAAACACGCTGAAATCGCGTAAGGAACGGGACACTCAAACCACGCTGAAATCGTGATAGGGGGTCTAACAATCCGTCCAGCGCGTCTACGACGTAACCTGGGATAAATTCTAAACACGCTGAAATCATGAGAAGAGGTCCAACAATCCACCCAGCACGTCTAAAACGCAACTTGGGATAAATTCCAAACACGCTGAAATCGCGTAAGGAACGGGACACTCAAACCACGCTGAAATCGTGAGATGAGGTCCAACAATCCGCACAGCGTGTCTACAACGCAACCTGGGATAAATTTCAAATACGTTGAAATCACGTAAGGAACGAGACACTCAAACCACGCTGAAATCGTGAGAGGAGGTCCAACAACCTGCCCAGCGCGTCTACAACGCAACTTGGGATAAATTCCAAACACGCTGAAATCGCGTAAGGAACGAGACACTCAAACCACTCTGAAATTGTGGGAGGAGGTCCAATAATCCGCCCAGCGCGTCTACAACGCAACCCGGGATAAATTCCAAACACGCTGAAATCGTGTAAGGAACGGGACACTCAAACAACGCTGAAATCGTAAGAGGAGGTCCAACAATCCGCCTAGCGCGTTTACAACGCAACCAGGGATAAATTCCAAACACGTTGAAATCATGTAAGGAACGGGACTCTCAAACCATACTGAAATCGTGAGAGGAGGTCCAACAAACTATCAGGCACGTGCTCGGCGCCACATAAGAAAGTCCCAGAGGACAACGATCCTAAACGCAGCTCGACGTAAAAGGATAAATGATACAAGATAACACAAGATGAAAATAAACGCAATAAGTGCGATGATACAGTACATGTTACAAGTAATGTGGAGCATGATGCTAAGGGAATGCAATAAACAGACAAAGCGGCACTCTAGAAAGCACCTCATGGAGTGAGTGGCGGTAAACCGCTTTACTCTGACGGGGAATGGTACTCAGGGAGAGCACTTCTGATCGCCATTCTGGCTTGCAACAGTGAAACAGTAAACACAGTATTCTGTTCACTTTGAACACACAGCTCGTATCAGCACACTGCTCATTCTGAACACGCAGCTCATAACACAGTATTCTATTTATTCTGAACACACGGCTTATACAAGACATTGCTCATTCTGAATACACGGGGTGCAATGACAAAACTTGCAGAAGCTGAAACAAACTCAGATGCCTGACATTTTCCCTCTTTTTTATTTCTTTGCAACCCGAAACTTTCATAGCTTCAGATAGGTCCTGGTTTTACTGTTCCCACATGACCCGGGTTGAACCCTGCGATTTTTGAAAGAACAAAATCTTGTTTTGCACAAATGTAGAGAACGGTACGGCACTCTGAGGACAAAACGATTCATTTTTGAAATTGAAATGAGAAAAGGGTTCTCAACCGGGTATTGAGCCTACAACTGACCACAGCCACAACGACTCAACAACGGAAAACAAAGGTGGAACAACCTAAACACCACTTAACAAAGGAAAAACAACCTCAACACATCTATTGACACTCAAACGACTCAAAACAAGAATCGAGACAAAAAAAAACACACAAACACCACACTCAGCTGTGTTACAAAGGCAAGAGACCTCTTGGTGTACGAGGAGCCAGTTTCTCCGAGTATTGTTTCCCACCCTTTCTCATTTGTGATTCTCACATCACTTGGCCCTCAGGCTCTGTTTCTCTGAAAAAGCCCTTTTCCTCACTTTTTCTCTCAGCGCACATCTCTCTATTCTTCAATCTCTCATTTTTTATCCCTCTCCTAGGTGGTTGATGGGTAAGCATGAAATTGCGGGCTCTTGCCCCTAACATACTACTAGATTCTCTTTCTTCCGCTTACAGCCAGTGAGCTCCTCCCACAGAGGGGTTGTGCTAAGACTGGGTATGTAGCAAATCTGTAGCTGACATTGGTTGACGATGCTCTGTTGGGGAGTTTGGACGTGATCGGATCTGTCCAGATGAGGGAGTGGAATATCTTGATCTATTCCAGTTCGTGCTTCGTACTTGATATGACACCTCGCTGCTTGGAGGATGAGAGAGCTTTTCGGCCCTTTATTGTTAGCTTCAGTTGCGCCCCTTTCTGGCAGGTAGAGTGCCCTTCTTGGCAAGTATGGTGCCCTTTCTAGCAAATGCATTGACAACAGGGAAAAGACAGGACACTTGACTCAACTGTGCCCCTAGTTCATCATTTTGACCATTTTTTGTTTTTTGGCTTTCTACTAAAACAATTTTGACCAAAATGAGAGTTAGATTAACATGTTTGTTCAATTTTCTGATTTAAAATCATGCAAGTCAGGCTATGAGCACTGAAAATTTTCCTTTTTTGGGTCCAAGAAATGGTCCAGTTTTGAAAAATGGAATACTTTTTGAGAAAATCAGTCAACCTCAGTAAAAATTCTCAAAAACTATTTTGGCAAACGACCACTGCTCAACGAGCACAGAACCTACTCTTGAGATGCACAACCTCATATCCGAAGGAAAATTGCCCCTTGCTTGAAGGACACTGCATGGCAAAGGAAAGTTGCCCCTTGTTTGAATAGCACCGCAGCACACTGTATGGCAACGGAAAGTTGCCCCTAGTCTGAATAGCGCCACAGCACATGGCAACCAGTCCTCACTAGCGCCGCAGCACATGGCAATCAGTCCTCACAGTGACAATTACAACCAAATTCTCAGATACAGAGAATACAAAGATGACCAGAACCATCACATGGACATAGTCAGATTTGAAGTGTTTTACGGCTGGACTTCAGAGTGAAGTTGCCTACGTATCCCAAAGATGGGAATCAAGCCTTACGTAGTTCAGGGTTAAGGTACACTCGTGTATTTAACCTCTCCTTTTGCGCTCTAACTTTTGCCAAGGCCGTCCTTCCGGGTTTTCAACCTTGCGAGCTCTATTCTTCTTTTCTTTTCATTTCTTTTCTTCTTTTTTCATCTTTTCTTTTTATTTTCTTCATTTTTCTTCGTTTCTTTTCTTCATTCTTTGCATTTTTCTTTTTTTCTTTTTTTTTGTTCTTTTTCTTGCTCTAACTTTTGCCTGGGTCGCCCTTCCGGTTTTTGCCCCAGTGAGCCTCTAAAGGGTAAAAGTGTAGCTTTATCCGTGTCAAATGGTTTTGAGATGCTGAAGTCATTTGAATCCAAGAGAATGACTGCTGTTTGCTGACGATGCAGGAGTCCATCCAAAGGGGGGCTGAATCTGCCCCTAGTGTTGTGGGTAGGAACTCAGTTATCCTTCAGCAATACTTTCTTCTTTCCTCCCTTCTGGGATTTGGCATTATTGCTGATTTTTGTTAGCTTGAGAAACATCCCAATTTTTTGACTCTTCGAGCACATCTGACATCTTTGCCCCTAGTTCGAGGGCTTTTGATCTAGCTTCGCAAGCTTCCTTTTGATTATTTCTGACCTCCTTGCCCCTAGTTCATGGGCTGCTTCAAATCTGGCCACACAGGCCTCACATTGTAGTTGACCGTTGAACATTCTGAATTTCAAGTTCAAGGTTTGAAAGTGAGGGGTCGAGTCTCGGGGCTGAGAGCGATCCTAACCTGCACAATCTCAAGAGCGATTCCACACAAGTCTTCGCAGGACTGCGCAAAACATTTTTTGAAATCTTTTAAGAAAACGACTAATCGCTCGTGCTGAAGATAGTATGGAACCAATCTGGATCAAGCTAGAGTCCTTCTCAGTACTCACATTAACAAACATGATTTCATTCATTAAGGGCATAGCACGCCTCTCTTTCTCTCAGTTGATCAAATTTTGCAAATCCCGAGGAACTCCTTCCTCTTCGTTTTCATCACAATGTTCAAAAAGTTTTGAAAAACTTAGGTCAATATAATGAGTTCGAGGCACAGAAAAGTAGGCGAAAAGTACTGCTTTTTCATTCAAACTTTCTGGCACAACTGGCACAAGGCAGAAACAAGCACAAAAGCATGAAAGACCACTGCTGTTCATTCAAATCTGTTGGCATTACTAGCTCCAAGGCAGAAACAGACTCAAAAGAAAATGAAAAGACAAACACAAAACAAGTAAGTGATGTCCGAGGTAACACCCCCGAAATCACCCGACTTCAACAAAACAGGACTGACTCGGTACAACCAGACAGACCCTACTGACTTAACATGAAAAGACTGACTCAATACAAAACGACAAGACTGACCCAATACCCAAGTCAGAAAGCACAAAAGCTGGCACTCGCAAATGCCCAAAACAATGCGTGCCATTCCCACGTCTGGAGTAAATCGAGCACCACCCATAGCTGGTTCATCCCCTGATCACATGGTCACATTATCCCCCAAGTTCACCAATCCAGCACCGATAGACTTTGCAGGACCTGACGCGACGATGACCTTTTTATCAATCAGATCTTGTATTTCATGGTGAAGACGAAGACACATGTCAGTGTCATGGCCAGCTTGTTGATGAAAGACACAGTACTTCGCCGGGTTGTGGGAGAGAGGAAGTTTATTCAGTAATGGCCGCGACTCCAGGGTCTTCAGATGTCCCTTTTTGATCAGGACCCTCAGGGCCGTTGACAGAGACATGTCCAGTGGGGTGAACACCCTTTGGCCCCGAGGTGGGTATTTGGTAGGTTGTGAGCTGGTTGTGTTGGATGTACCGGCGAAGGGGTCGGTAGGTGCTGACTTTTGATGATCTCTTCCGAGTGTAGGATCTCTTTCGAGTGTAGGATTGGAGCTGAAAAGGGTGTTTCTGGTACAACATCTCTTGTCTCGGCTTGCCACTTGATTCAGACTGCCCCCAACTTGAGTGGCAAAAGTATCATCCACAATTTTTGCAACCACTGCAAGCACTTGCTGTTTGTTTAGTCCTTCGGCCTTCAAAGCCTCAACAGCCCGTTGAAGGTGTTCATGGGGACCAATGCTTGCCCCTACCTTGTTCTTACCACCTGCTTCCCCTTTGCCAAGGGTTTGGCTTTCTTCAAATGTAGCCAGTCCCAAGATTGGGAAGCCTTTTGTCATTAAATTCCCGGTATGTGATATGGTCGATGAGGGAGCCAATGTCCCGTAGGCCAGATCTGTCACAATTCTTTGAAGATCTTCAATCATTCTCATCAACTCAGAAGTAGTGGGCTCACGGGTTTGAGATGATTGGGGTCCAGGTGCATCCATCATGCATAAGTCCATGCTTTCTGGAATGAACACCTTAGGCTTGGGTAGATGGCTCGGGGTGATGTATATGCTGGGGTCGAAGGTGGATGGTAGTGTATGGATGAGGTTGAGGTGGGGAGGTGACGAGTCAGTACTAACCTGAGGTCCTTTGGGTGGAGCTAGGGTCTCTTCATTAATAAGATCCTGAATCTTATGATGGAGGCGGATGCAACGGTTCGTATCGTGACCGTGTTGTTGATGATAGGCACAGTATTTAGCTGGGTCATATCTTGGTGGAAGAGGATTTGGAAGGGGTTGGGGTTCTAGGAGTTCTAGGTGCCCTTCTTCTCGCAGCTTTTTCAAAGCTTGAGAGAGACTCATGTAAAGAGGATGGAATTTTCGGGCTTGGGGCCGATTTGAAGTGGCGGTTTTTTGGCCATTGAGGGAAGTGGTGATAGAGTCTACTTCTGAACATTTCACAGCTGCACTACCATCAGTAGTAGCATTGGAACTGCGAGCAACATTTCTCTTCAACGGCTCATTATCTTCTGCAAAGATCCCTTGTCGGATGGCATCCTCGATTTGAACCCCCATTCCATGAAGGTCTGGAAAGGTAAATAGTGGTAGTACGATCATTTTCTGCAACAACATGCCATGTAAATTCTGAACAATCATCCTGATCTAATCTTTGTCGGAAGGCCTTGTAGTCATCATTGAGGCCTTTGCTCTCCATCTCGTCACGAACTCTGAGAAACCCTCCTTTGGTTCTTGGCGGGTGACTTCGAGATCACAAGTTGTGACCTCGATCTGTGTGTTGTAGGAGTATTGAGCAATAAAGGCCTCAGCCAACTCTTCCCAGTTCCGTTTCACAGAGTCCTCTAATTTCACATACCAGATTGCGGCTATCCCAAACATGGTTTGGCCAAAGAGAGATAACTTATGAGCTGTAGTCAAACCCATTGGCCTCAAGATATCAGAAAACAGGTGGAGGTGCACCCTTAGGTCTCCAGAGCCGTCAAAGCGATCGATATGCGGCATTTTGAATCTGTCTGGCAGCGTCACAGCTGCATCGGTATACCCATCCTCGATGTTCGGGATGGACTTTACTCCCTGAGATTTCTTGAACATCTTTTCAAGCTTGCTCAACTTCAATGCTGTATAGTCTATCTCGAACTCAAAGGGAGAGTCCGGTAGGTTGATTGGTGCTTTAGACAGCTGTGGTAAGATTGTGGGCGGAGCCGGCCCCGTCGAAATGTCCGTACCTTCCTGGACATTTGGTGTCTCCCCAGGTGCTGGAGCTCCTGGTGGGAGAGGAGCTTGATGCGAAGCAGATGCTCCATTTTGCTGTTGCAGCCTGGTGATTAGCTCAGCTTGCTGGGCCATGATCGCAGCCTGCTATTTGGCAAATTCCGTCTGGCGGGCAGCGTCTTGCTGCATGAGTTTCATACTTTCTTGGAGTTGACGCATCATTTCCTCCATCCCTGCCATGTTCTGTTGTTCTGGCTGACTGACTGGTATATCTATCTCTGTGATAAAAACTGAGGCCTCAGCCTGACTGTTCACTGGTGGGGTGGATAAGGGCCACTGATCTGGTAACTGCTGAACTGGTGATCTGTGCCTGACTGGCCCTTTTACCCTGCCTCTGGCAAAGGAACACTGATTGCCCTTGAATTGAATCTCTGACCCGACAAAGTCTATCAACACAAGTCCAATGAATCTAGGGGATCTCAGAGCCTTCTGAAGCTATGGTCCCAAGACTACCCTAGCAAAAGAGGAAACAGACAGCATCTCAGCCCAATTTCACCAGAACAGATTTGAGCATAGCTGAATGACTGCACTCGTTACTAATTTCTGCCCCAAAATTCTACCTTAAATCTGATACCCTCGGGTAAAACTGATTCCCCAAATAGTGATGCCCGCAGGCCTGATGCCCGGACTCGCAAACTAATACATGCACTCTTGTAGAGATGTACTCTAAAAGCACATAACAAGAAAATGAGAGCCAAAACACCCCTATGGTGGGGTAGGGTTTCCCTGTCCTATTTTGTCAGGAGCTAGGGTTTCACTACGCACACAGCGGTTTCAAACAACCTAAACTCGGGTAAGCAACCTATCCTAGCTTAGAATAGTCACTATGGATTCTGAATATGCACTAGGTCGAAGGTCAAAAAGGGTGCCCCGGTAAAATCGAGGTTTGTGTTCCCGTCGTGGCAGAGCCCGCAACCGGTCAGCCTTATGGCACGCTTCTCGAAGCGAGCCTCCGACAAACCGTTCAGGAATAGCATACGGCAAACACGGTCTCCTAGGCGCACCAATGCACATGCAATGCAAAGAAACATAAGTTTAATCAAAACAAGATATCATGAGTTCGAGTCAAGTTCTCTAACATCCCCAGCAGAGTCGCCAGAAATTGTAGACGTCCCCGAACGTCCCGGGAGGGAAATCCCGTTCTGTTCATTTGGGCTCATTACAGTTCAGACTTAATGTCACGGTCCTATATCTAATCTCGCAAAGTGTAATGCAAGACCGATGAATCACCAAAGAGTCCAAATCTAGCAAATAGTTTTTGAAAATTGATTTTTAAGAAAGAAGTGCCAAACATGGACTGCTTTGCCAGATACAGAGTCGCCACCTAAATGTTTTATTTTGGGAAATTTAGGAAATCCTGACTCGTTGCCTAAGGCCACGTGTCCGTCATCACCAAAGTTGCCTCGGCTCGGGAACTTGGGTACGATTAGGGAAGGTCACTTCGTGAGCACCCCCGCTCACCCGATCAAAGATCGGTCTCTACTAACCATGATATCGAGTTTTGAAAACATATGTGTTCTTATTCCGATTTATTAGCCTAGAATTACTATATGATGTGCGCAGCATACAAGTATAGACCGGATCGCCAAAATTGGAACAAAACATTTCATGTTTGTTTTTTAAAGCGGTTTGCTACTCGCAAGTAGGCTTAAAATGTATATTTGGCACCCTCGAGTGGGCTTAGAAAACATGGTTTTGCCACTATCTATTGGGCTTAAAACTCGCAATCAATGAATTGTTCCAATCCAAGTAATCCAACCTTCATCCACAGGCATTCAGGCAGTTATATCACATAAGCAGTTAGCCTCATGGTAAGCATGCTATCATGGAAGTCACTCACACACATGCAAGGATGCTAAAGCATAAACACTTACCAAGTACTCCGAGCCAAAGAAAGAAGCTAATTAGAAATCATGCATGAATCCTAAGTATGCTGAAATGCCTAATGCAACACATGCAAAAATGCAACTAAGATAGGCTCGGTATTCTAAAATGGCATACGAAATGCAACAATTGATACACGTATTCATCTTGGAATTGAAATACGATGCAGTTAGTATGATGCGCCGAGCCCGGTGCATGCAAAACAGATGAATGAATGCAAACATGCTATCATAAGTATGCTAATTGAAACATGCCCTAAACTAACCATCATAAACTGGTAAATAAAAGGGAGAAATACATGGGGTTGGAAGACATACATCACACACACGTACACTTATTACAACAATTGGCCCTCTCTCGGAGGGTACAAATAAATAATTAACTACTCTAGCTAATTAAATATTACAAAACCCTAATTAATTAACAAATTAACTAGGAAAGCGAATAAACTAGCATGCAATACTACAAGTAATGGACTGCCTCAGCTTTGTTCTGAATGATGAAAGATGCATGCATGCTCGAGTCGCCTTGTCGGGAAATTCTTCGCGATGCCCCAATTTGCCTCTGTTTGCAATTGATCCCGGAACACTGTACAACGCTCTTAGAAGGCTGCTGATTTCTGGTTTGCTGCAATAGGGAGCAAGAAAGGGGCATGGCAAAGTATTTTCAACATATGTGTGCACGACTACTCTCCCTATCATTGTACAAGCTCTAGGGAATGTAGTCATCGATCCTCGTCCCACCTATCACTCATTTCGATGCATGATGGCCGAGGAATCAAATTGCACGACTCGATGTGAAACGAATGCCCATATAAACACAACAAGGCCTAGACTCCATCATAGGTAATCCGGAGTGTCGGCGACCGAGAATCGAGACACGTTTCTTCACTTGGAGTACGAAACATCCCTCGTTTCCCGTGTTTGGACTAAACTCTACTCTAAACACAATGCAACACACATGGCATGCATGAATGCAACTCTAACATGCAACCTAAATGCAATGCCACTGAATGATGCAACATGCTACTAGCATACACAATGCTATGAAATGATCAAAGGCATACTCAATGCACATGAGGACTATATGGCATACGCAATGCACACATATGAAGATGGACATACACAAAGGCATAATCAAGGCAAACACAATGCGACGATCAAGCATGCGACAATACAAACATGGCATACACAATGCAAGATGGACTTAAACTAAAATGAATAGGCCTCAACCACACCCAAATCAGTGGCCAAATGATGAAAGTGAAACAACCGAAATACATGCAAACATGCACGGATGCAAAGGACCGATCCTAAGGCACAACATGCAACTCTAACAAAGCAGGCAAATGATGAAATATGGCATAGAATGGCACATGATCCAGCTCTGAAATGGCATAAAAGATGGTCTCGAATCATGCAAATATGTCACACAATGCATGCTAGATGACCGGGATACCGAAACTAGTGAAGTGGATTACACTACAGGTACACAAAGCAATGCACATATGGAAAAACCAACCTCAAACAGACCCTAGGTAGGTCCAAGACAGTGGTAAAATGGCCTAAAATGATGGCTCAACATGCAAAGAAATAGAGCTCATTCAATGGTCGGTAAATGAGGCATACAAGCCCGACTCTCAAACGCATTTAAAGAGTGGAAAATATGAGAATATGGCATTCATATAAGCTCTAAAATATTATATGCAATGGCCCTAAAACATGAAAACACCTCAATATATGCATGCAATAGACCTCAAAACTCAAAGCTAGGCATCGATATTGAACTACAAGCATGCAAAATAGGCATCATTCGACCATGAGACCGAAAAATAGAGCTAAGGCAGTCCAAAAAATGCACAAGATTAGTTTAAGGCATGGCCAAAAAAGTGCTAGAATCAAGGGCCAACATAGCATGCAACACAAGCTAGTAAAGAGGATTTGCACTACAAGTATATGAGGCAATCAAGTGGCCACCAAACCACAAAAATTAAGAAGTATGACATGCCAAATAAACCCCAAAAACCTACTGAAACATGGTCTACGCATGCAAGAATGATAGGCTCCTTTGACGGGCTATAAAGAGGGTTGTTCTACACATGCATGATGGACACCCATAATGGCAAAACCACCTCTGGAAAGAGATTATGAAGGCCCTAAAACTCACTAAAAAGGGCCTAAAATGAGGTTACGAAGCATACAAGTAAAGGCTCCTTTGAAAGGCCATGAAGAGGGTTACTCTACACATGCAAGAGAGACACTTTATATGGAAAAACTACCTCTGGATAGAGTTCATGCAGGTCATAAAACTCATGAATAATGGCCTAAAACATGGCTTGAAAGCATGCAAATAGGGGCTCCCTTGTAAGGCCAAGAAAGCTAGTAAACAAGACAAGGGGTGAGAGGGTCACCCCTCTCTGATTTTGATGCTCAAAAACATATAATAACCACTGAAAATCCACTAGATTTCAGTGGTCAAAAGGGCCAACAAATCTCAACACAAAGGCCCTAAGGCATAGCTCAAAACAAGATGGAATGAAGCATGCAAGGGGGTAGATGACCCCCAACAGAAAAAGACCTTAAACAAACATGTTAAGAAGCTCAAAATAAGACTTTTTTCATATTATGACAAAGCCCAAATATGCTTACAAATGGAGCTAAGATATGAAGCAAAATAATGTCAAAAAGAGGGAAAGAAGTGTTACCCTTGAAGCTCAGCAACTCCAGCAGCTTTGAGACCAAAAACTCAGACCTTAGGACCTCTCAAGACCTTCCAAAAATCTTAGGTTGGTGTTGGAGGTGTTAGGCTAAGAGGTGTAGTGGAAATGGGCCAAGAACAAAGGTCTTTGGAGCTTGAAATAGAGAGATATAGGGAAAGGTGTATGCATGCCTCAAACTAGGTTCTGAACCCTTGCTAATGAGGGAGAGGGTCTTTCTTATAGCCAAAGAGGTCTAAAGCTTCTCTTGGAAGCTTGGAAGCAAGATTAAACATCCTCCATACACGTGTATGGAGGATGCAGCAAATGCCTCCCAGCTGGCACAGCCGGAAGCAACTCAGGAAGACAAAACAGGAGGGAGTAGGCTGACCAATTCAAGTGGTCGGCCGACCAGGCCAGGTGGTCGGCTAGCCAGGTCAAAAGGTCCAACTCAAAACTAGGTGGTTGGCAGCCCATATTGGTGGCCTCCTAGGGGAATACAACTCAGTGATGATATGGGAGACCAATAATTGTGGCCTAAAAGTGAGGGAGACCAGTTTCCCGACAAGAAAACCGGCTGGAGGACAGAGAAATGTGGTCTCCAAGGGTAATTGGTGGTCTCCACACTGAAACAAAGCCAGTGATATGGTGGGAGACCAGTAAATGTGGCTCAAAAGTGAGGGAGACCAGCTCTCTAACAAGAAAATCGGGTGGCGAAAAGAAAGGTGGTCTCCAAGAAAAAAATGTGGTCTCCCACCCTTGTACCACCTTCCTAACAGTGAAAATAGGGTCCATGCCAAAAATGAACCCACACCTATGCAAAACGAGGGTTTGGGGGTCAAAACGCGCAGCCGGGTACCCCGAAAATTGACTATCAAGCACCAGAAGTGGCGTGCGACCACGAAGGTGGTCTCCCGGGCCATAGTGTCCCTCTAGGGAGAGGAAACAAGGTGTGTGCCAAAAATTGGAGGAAACAGAGAAAGTTAAGTGGTCCCGAACCGAGGCGCACGGCCGACGGCTCCGAAAATCAAAAACTGGTCTCCAAACGGGAACAATGGCTTACGACCACGAAACATAGCCTACGGCCATCGAGAGATGGTCTAGGAGACCTCTCCCTCCATTCGAGAAGAGAAAATAGAACTTGGTTCGCAAACCGAGGTGAAGCACAAAAGAGTCTCGAAGTCCGAAGGCAAGGCTCTCAGTCGAGACTCTGTAACCTCAGAACGAGCACAATATGCACCATCACCTAGCGCTCAGTCGATGACGTCCGAGTCTTAAGGTCGGTCAAAAATGGGGTGTCTACATTAACAAGTGAAGACCGAACATTAGAGGCCAGCGAGTCTGTTGCAACCCTTGTCTGTAGCCGAGTGGAAGTGGGAGCATGTCATGATGGATTTTGTTGTGGGCCTTCTAAGGACTCAACGGGGTAGTAATGCAATTTGGGTAGTAGTTAATCAGTTGACCAAGTCGGTGCACTTTATACCTATGCGTGTAAGTGACTCGGTAGATTATCTTGCCGACCTTTACATTAGGGACATAGTGAGGTTGCACTGGGTCTCTGTAACGATTGTTTCGGATAAAGATCCGTGTTTTATGGCTCGGTTGTAGCAAAGCCTACAGAGTGCCTTGGGCACGAGATTGACCTTTAACACTGCGTATCATCCTCAGACTGACGGGCAGTCCGAGCGTACCATTCAGATCCTTGAGGATATGCTTCGAGGTTGTGCCCTTGACTTTAAGGGGTTGTGGGAGAGGCATTTGCCCTTAGTGGAGTTTTCTTATAATAACAGTTTCTAATCGAGTATTGGTATGGCACCGTTTAAGGCCTTGTATGGCTGACTGTGCAGATCCTCTATGTGTTGGGTCGAGGTGGGCGATGCACCTATGTTGGGTCCAGAGTTGGTCCAGGAAACAACTAAGAAAGTTTCACTTACCCGTAAGTGATTGGTTACGGTTCAGAGTTGCCAGAAAAGTTATGCCGACCATAGGAGGAGACCTTCGTCTTTTGAGATGGGAGATTATGTATTCTTGAAGATATCACCTAGGAGAGGTTTGATGAGATTTGGAAGGAGTGGGAAGTTATCTCCTCGATTCATTGGGCCTTTTGAGATCGTTGAGTGGATTGGAGAGGTAGCTTACCATTTGGCCTTGCCGCCACAGCTTTTCGGGATTCATGATGTGTTTCATATTAGTATGCTTCAGAAGTATGAGCTGGATCCATCGCACGTGTTGGGATTGGACCAACTTAGAGGTAGATGAGGATGCCTCATATAAGGAGAGACCGGTGAGAGTCTTGGATACCCGGGACCAAGTCTTGTGAGGCAAGACAATTCCCTTGGTTAAGGTATTATGGAAACATCACGGAGTTGAGGTAGCAACGTGGGAACGTGAGTTGGAAGTCAGTGAGAAATATCCGAATCTATTTGTGGAAGCTTGAACATGTATTGTATTGTTGTTATGCTAATGAAATATGAAAACATTGTATATGTTTTGGAAATACGGAAACATTGTATATGCTGTTTATGTTTTGGAAATATGAGTTTATTATAAACACTGTATATGTTTTAGAAATATGAATTATGCATTCAGTATTGAGAACTTGTTTATCAAGTTGATGGGATTAGATGATTGAGGAATGTGTCATGATGATGGAATTGATTGATGATCATTATTATAATTGGTTTAAGCATAACTTTAAAACTTGATTTGAAATTTCGAGGACGAAATTCTTTAAGAGGGGGAAGTTATAGCGATTCCGATTTTGACCCGACCCATTTGATTTTCTGGACTCGGGTTTTGTGGTTTCTGAATGTTGTTCTTGTCTTTCTTCCCTTATTCTTACTTGAGTTTGGCTATTGGATTGTATTGAACATGTTTGAAATAGGTTGGTTGCTTGGTTTTCAAACCTTTTGTTGCTTAGGATTTTGCTCCTCTACTCGAGCGGCACTTCTTGCGCTCGAGCGGGCTTTGTGAACTCTTAGTACTTTTGCAAGTTTGCAAAACTGCTTGGAGGATGTATTCTACACTTGAGCGGGCTCAGCTCGAGCGGCCCTTCTTACGCTCGAGCGTTGGTCTGTTGTCTGCAAAACTACTGGGAGTGCGCATTCTGCACTTGAGTATTTTTTCTTGCACTCGAGCAGAACAACTTATTGTGTCTAACGCTCGACCGTCAACTTTTGCGCTCGAGTAGACTGTACGTACATCAGTTCACAGCAGCACCTTTTTACATTATTTTTTCACATCTTTTTTACTCTAATCCCTAGATCGGGACCCTCTCTCTCTAAATCTCACTTTTTCTCTACATTTTCACCTAGATCTGTTGGTTTCTCTACCCTAGTGTCTTGGGAAAAAAGGTAGAGCATCTCAAGAGCTCTGTTTTGATCCGAATAGATATGGATTTTGGCATCTTTGACGTTCCTCCACTTTTTCCTTGGTCTTCTAAGCTTGAGGTAAGGAGTTTCTACATTCTCCTATGATTTTTAACTTAGTTATTTGTTGTTGTATAAATAATGTTGGGATTTGGAGGATTTAGACAAACCTAGGGTTTTGTTTTAAAATCAAAAGAGGAGTTTTCAAATGAAGGTATTGAAAATGGTTATGGGTATAGATATGAGGAGGTGTCGTGTTAAATTTGTTGATTTTGACACATGGGTTGGATTTGGGAGAGAATGGAGTTTTGCCCTAAAATGTTTAAAATAATTATTTTGTATAAATAATGAAATTGGTATTGGAAATATAAAATTTGATGAATGTTTATATAAATGGTGGAGTTGGTTATGTATTACCTCTCACCTATGGAAGTTTGGATAATTTATTTGTCTTGAAGGTTGTATATCTGTTTTGGGCTATCGGTGGAGGATAACTACAATTGTTGTAGAAATTGCATGTGGATTAGGTAAATTGAAACTAATCTCTTAACTGTTGTCATTGAATATGACCGTGTTTTAATACATTGTATATGTATGATATTTAGGAGGAGAAAGGAGATATACTCTGTGTTTGGGAAAAGAAAGGGAATGGACTCCATTGAATTAAGTTAGCCTGTGTGTCCAGGGTGAAAGTCCTGAAAATCGCATGTATACATGAGTGTCGATTCCGCGGATAAAATTTTCGTAAAATGGCAAATGGAAGTTATTGATTAGATAACCACTGAGTTGTAACCTCAGTTGGGTTATTTGGATAACAATGGATTTGACTCATGAATTGAGGTGAAATGAATTAAGATAAAACGGATTGAGATATAAAGCTTAGCATGCTATGATCCTGTAAACTATGAATGATTTTATCACAGGCATTGTATATGCACATTTTACTTATATCTTTGTTAAGATTCATATATTGTGTTAAATTGTTTCTATCGAGCTTTGGCTCTCTCTATTTGGAAAAAACCATTTTCAGGTGTTGGTGATATGCCTCCACCAAGGACTTAGCTTGGGAGGATTGTGGAGCTGAAGGCTCACTTTTGTTTATTTTGTATTTACCTTTTGTACAAGTCTAGGGCTTTATTTTTACTAAGCTTATGACTCATTTTGTTATAACCAAACACAGTCTTAGAAAGATGTAAGCCATTAAGACATGAATATCTGTTAGCTTTCATTCTTTATTTACATCTTGTAACACATGCTGTAGATTCAAGATGAACGATTTATGAATGTATATCGCATGTGTCACCTTTTGTATATTAACTCTGATTAATGGAAGCTTTTTATTGTATCTATCTCACTTTGTACTAGTGCTTAGAGTTGGAAGCTTTTTATTGTATCTATCTCACTTTGTCGTAGTGCTTAGAGTTGGGTTATTGTAATTATTTTGGGGGCATTACAGATGATACTCGTACCTTCAAATTTACTAAGGAGTTTTTCCATTTTAACCCCCCCTCAAAGTTTATTGGAGGACTTGAGCCGTGGAAGGAAAATGATTTGTTGGAGCAGATTACCAAGACTTTTGATAAACTCAAAATCGAAGATGACAGATTGAGGATTGCACTAGCGAGTTTCCAATTGAGAGAAGATGTTGAGTATTGGTGGAAGGATGCTAAGACCATTATAGGCACCACTTGGGTTGCTTTCACCGAGATCTTTTTGGCCAAGTACTTTCCTCTCTCTGCACGGGAAAGATTAAGGACACAATTTCTTGAGTTGCGCCAATATATAACTCCTTTAGCATAGTTTGAGGCCCAATTCACTAGTTTGTCTAGATTCGCTCTAGAGTTGGTGGCAACAGAGGAGCGCCACTATATTGAATTCGAGAGAAGGTTGTGTGATGATATTCAGGGCATGGTTGCTGTGAGCATGTGTAGGAACTATTACACATTCGTGGAGGTAGCCCATGTTGAGGCCACAATTTTAGGTGTTGGTCAACATAGGGAGGAGACCATATCGGTTATCCCTATTATTAGAAAGCGCACTAGACTTAGTAAGAGTTGGAGACGGTCGAGATCTCAACCACATGCGTAGTTTCCGCCTCAAGCTACATTTGCTTCTTCAAACTTGTCCTTTGAGAGGTCCAATCAGACCTAGATTTCTTCGAATCAGTCACAGAATAAGGGGCCACCTTCCTACTCTAGGTGTAATCTTTCGGGCCATATTAGGCGTCGTTGTCCTCAGCGAGGACATAGCCAGTTTTAGTAGCCCAGGCAGGGATAGGTAAGTGCATCGGAGAGTGGTGGAGTATTTAGTAATTTTGTTGCCTTGTTAGTGTGACTGATGTGTTCTTGGATGCGGAGGCATCATACCTACTTGTTGTTAGCATGTTTGTTTATAAATTCTAACGATTTGGGCATGTAATGAATTATGTATTACTTTTACTTGAGAAACCATTATTAGAAAGGATAATCCTAATATTGTTTTATAATTGCTTATCGTCTCATGAGTTGACAATGCATGGGTCTGTATGAGCCTCTTTTGATTTAAAGTTGTTTCTTGGGAGTGAGAAAATTATGTGTGGTTATGACTGGCTTTAGGGTATCTTGTGAGTGGTACTATTTTATCTTTGGGTATGTGTGATTAAGGGTAGCATGATTCATTTCTCATGAGTATTAGGGACTTAATTAATAAAGTGTTGATAATACTCTTTGGTGAGTGTGATGTTTATTCTAGATATATTGTATGCTCAACGCACTTGATTAGCAAGCTCGCTGTTAACCTTGTCGGTCCCCTTGTGGGTGATATGAGGTGTTTAATTGTGTTGTGGGCATTAGCGTATAATGAATTAACTTGGGAATGAGAATTGTGTAATGAGTCTTTAGGAGGAATGTTAGAAGAAGGCGGCCATAGTGAGCTTTGCCTCGAAGAGTCTAGCTTGGACTCAAAGGAGGTGTGAGAATATGTGTTGAAACCCAAGTAGGGGTGAATGGCGTCGGGTGAATGTCAGTGTTTGACGTCAAACATTGAGGATGGTTGAGTTGGTTGGTTGGTCTCCAAAATTGATAGACATGTGGTCATCTCGAGAGCTACCTTAGCTTGAGTATTAGGTCATAAAGGAGAGAAGTACATTGGGTTACACTTGAGAACGTTGAGTCTCGCTTATGTGAGTATACCATATTATGTGTTGCTTTGTTTGTGAGAAAATCCCTTGAGTTGAGGTAATATGGTGGAACGCACTTGCGCAATTATATGATTAATAAATTGCGATGGTAGTTGTGGAGAAATGAAACTCCCCCCCAAAAAAAAAAAAAAAAATTCAAGTTGTATGTTCACTATCTTTTATTAGCACGTTAATTCTATGAATTGTTATTATAAACAAAATAAAAATGTTATTATTGAGTTGTGACATCATTGTAGTAGTGATGGGTATTGTTAGGTGACAATAAGGTTCACCAGTTATTATGTTAAGGAAAAGAGTTTCCTAGTGTTATGGTCTTGAATGGCAATGTTGAGATTGAAAATATCATTTTTGTAAACACATTTGTTTGTTTTTGGAAAACACACACAAAACTAATGAATTGTACTCAGAAATGGGAAAAATCATTTTATTATACTAAGTGTGAGTTTGGGTTCCCTTTTAAGAAATTTAGTATGAAAGAAAAGAAAATTTTCAAGGGAAATGAGGAATTTGTTTTTTTATAACATGAGACGTGTGATCAATTCCTTAATTTGTAATGTTGTGTAATGAACTAAACTTGAATTTCTAGTTTGTAGTTGTGCACTTGTTCTTGGTCAAGTAATAATGTATGTGGGGATATATTTTTTGAGTCCCAACACGTGGCCAAGGTGACGCCGAGGTGATCTCGGTTACGCCGAGGTTATCTCCGAAGATATCGGAATCCGAGATAAGCGGATAAAGGACAAGAGTCCTAGAATGAGGAAGGACTTTAGCATGGATAAGGATACACTCTTAGAGGGTTTATCTTTATCTCTTGGAGAGTCCAGGATAAGCACTGAGCAGAAGTCTATTGAAGCTAGGCTTCTATATGGACTAGGATTGAGTTAACTACAAAAGAAACGCACCCCCGATGGGTCTAAGGTACGCAATTTATATTTTGAACAGTGAGTTTAGCACTATTGATTATCTTTGAGAGATATACTGACTTGATCATCAAAGTGCCCCCAGGTGGACGAACCACCGCCGAAATCTTCTCTTTCTGTTGCAGGTCAACTAGGTGTCATCTATTCTGCCAGTACTCTCCAACTGGACAAAGGAAGTACCTGCTGGTAGCAATAGATTACTTCACCAAGTGGATAGAAGCTGAACCCCTAGCCAAGATCCGAGATGTGGACATGAAGAACTTCTTATGGAGGAACATCATCACTAGATTTGGGATTCCGAAAGAAATAGTTGCTGACAATGGAACATAGTTTGACAGTAAGCTAATCAAGAGCTTCTGTGCAAAGTTCAAAATCAAGAATTACTTTTCTATCCCGAGTTTTCCTCAGAGCAATAGACAAGCAAAAGCATCCAACAAAGTCATCTTGGATGGGATTAAGAAGAGGTTGCAAGCAGCAAAGGGAAAATGGGTGGATGAACTGCCAAGTGTACTTTGGGCATATCGTACTACGCCGAGAAGATCAACAGGGGAATCCCCTTTTGCCATGGCCTATGGCACAGAAGCTATCATTCCACTGGAGGTCGGCATACCAGGGATCAGAACCCAGGGAGTAGAGAACGGAACTAATCATGTACTCTTAGCCCGAGACCTGGATCTACTAGAAGAAAGAAGGGAGAGAGCTGCAATTCAGCTAGCAGCATACCAGCAGCAGCTTGCCAGGGCTTACAATAAAAAGGTTAACCCAAGGGAGTTCCAAGTCGGCGACCTAGTCTTGAGAAAAGTCGTCGGCAACAAGAAGGATCCCAAGGAGGGCAAGCTTGGCCCAAATTGGGAAGGACCCTACAGAATCACTTCGATATTGGGCAATAGGGCATATCGGCTTGAAGATAATGAGGGCAAAGAGTTTCCAAGACCCTGGAATACTTGTAATTTGAAGTTTTTCTATCATTAGATTTTCCCTGTTTTTTGCCGACGTAATGAATAAAATTTTAGCAGAATTCTTATACATTTATGACTGATAAGATACTTGTCGATGTTTCTAAAATACATACGTAGAACCCAAGTGGAACTTAAGTTCACATTAGGGGGCAGAGAGTTGGAAAACGGTTCTAACACTTGTTGAAACTTGAGAAAAGTTTACAAGTTGAAGTTAAACTGAGATGATGTTTAACACTTGTTGAAACTTGAGAAAAGTTTACAAGTTAAAGTTAAACCGAGATGATGTTTAATACTTGTTGAAACTTGAGAAAAGTTTACAAGTTGAAGTTAAACTGAGACATAAACCGAGATGATGCTTAACACTTGTTGAAACTTGAGAAAAGTTTACAAGTTAAAGTTAAACCGAGATGATATTTAACACTTGTTGAAACTTAAGAAAAGTTTACAAGTTGAAATTAAATCGAGACGATGTTTAACACTTGTTGAAACTTGTGAAAAGTTTACAAGTTGAAATTAAACCGAGATGATATTTAACACTTGTTGAAACTTGAGAAAAGTTTACAAGTTGAAGTTAAACCGAGATCACGTTTAACACTTGTTGAAACTTAAAAAGTTTACAAGTTAAAGTTAAACCAAGGTTAAACACTTGTTAAAACTCTATGAAAATTTTTTACAAGTAAAACCAAGGTTGTACCAAGAAAAGATACTTGGGTACTTGCCGAGGTAAATCATCAGTTTGTATAACCGAGGTGTGTCACCCCGAGAAGGTTGCACAAGATTGAAGTGTATATTAAAAATATGCAAAATATTCTAAGTATGGAATCATACAAAAGTAGTAAAGAGAAGGCAAAAATACAAACGTTCAAAACAAAGAAGTTGTATTTATAAGAAGGCACTTCGGCCATATGAAGAGCTTACACTGTTTCAAAAGAAAGGCAAAAGTACAGAGCACAGAAGAAAAAGAAAAACATAAAATTAAGATTTTTCAGCATCATTAGTAGGCTGGGTTTGGACTTTGGAGGACTGTTGAGAAAACATCTCGGCAGCCTTCTCAGCCGCAAGCTCAGCGTCAATTTCTTGAAGGGTTAGATCGAGGTTCTTGTCGGCAAGGGGCGCGTCCGATGACGCCTTCTCAGGAGTGGCATCCTTGGGGACTTCCTCACCCTCCTCATCTTGAGTCAAGTCTAGGACTTGATCATTCAGAGAAGGGGACTTGGTCCCAACAGCCTCCTTTGCTTTCCTCACCAAGGTTTCCTCCTCAGACTCAGATTCGTTGTCGGATTGACTTGGAGTTAGAGGGAATGGAAGAGGAATGACGTCGGCGTTCCTGAGGGGCAAGTCCTCGGGTACTTCAAGTTTTTTTAGAAGAGACATCCAACCAAGGGTGAAACCCTTGTTGCATGCCTGCTTCACCTACTTTTCATAGTCTGCCGTGACATCGGCCACCCCCTCGTTATAGCCCTTCTCATCGGCGGCCTTGACTTTGGCCTCTTTTGTGGCCAAGGCTTCTTGAAGTTCCTTCTGGGCCTGGGTCATCTTTTCTTCGGCCTCTCTCTTTTCGGCCTCAAGAACCTTCTTAATGGCCTCGGCGGATTCTGTTTTTTCTTCGGCGACATTTTGGGCCTTGATAGCAGCCTCGGCTTGATCCTCCAAGGTCTTCATCTTGGATTGCAAGCTTTTATTAGTCTTTTGCAGACTAACAACTTCTCTCTTTTTATCGGCCAGTTCTTTTCGGTTCTCAAAAGATTGTATTGAGAAGAAATGAGCATGCTGGATGACCTAAAAGTGAACAAGACAAAAGTTATTAGAAAATTTTCTAAGTACAAGAAAGAAAGCAAAATGACCAAATAAAGACACTTACTTGGACAAAGCGTTGGAGCATCAGAGCATAGTTTTCATATTCACTCAACTCGGCGTTTCGGTTGAGATCGCCGGGAAGAAGCAAAGCAGTACTAAGGGCAACGCCAACATTAATGTCATCAGTGCTGTCGTTAGCCCTAACTGGCTTATCCTCCAATGTGATTTGGGAAGCCCAGGGGGAATCCTGCTTTCGAGACCTCGATGTGGTTGTAGCGGATGACCTCGGCCTCTTTGATTTTGGGGATTCAGATGGTTGGGCCTCGGCTGGCCTCTTCTCGGCAGCAGATGTAGTTCTCTCGCTCGAAGCTAATTTCCAGATCGGCAAAGTATCTTCGGTGTCAATTTGAGTCACCTTTGCCTTTGGCTGAGCCTTCTTGATCCTTTTTGTCTTCGGCTTTGGCTGGGTTGGCGCTGATTGAGCATCAACAGAATCAGGAATGTTGGCCAAAAGATCCTTAGCGACTGTTTTTTGACAGCCAATTTCAGCAGCAAAAACCGTTCGTCGCCGACGATGGCGTTGAGATGGCAGGATCAAATATGGAGCCAAGGTTGACGGCTAATCTGTTGGGTCAGAATTGATCCTTGATCTGGACGAGATGTGGAGGCAGCTTGAGGAGTTGTAGCGGAAGGCAGAGAAAGGCTTTTCTTCTTCTTCCTGGGGACGTCGGGAAGAGCTAACTTGTAGGTAGGAATGAAATTAAGTAGAAGAGGGGCCTTCTGTTTGAGGACTGTCAAATCTAACAGTTTCCTCAAGCCTTTGCTGGGAAAGAAAGACTGACAGAAGCCCTTCGGTGGCTGAGGAAGAGCTGCAAGAAAAGCAGATATTAGAAACAAATAAAGTATTGAAGACTTTAAAACAAACAAGTTAAATATGGACACAGGGCCCGTACCATTGCCCTCTACAAAAACTGTTCGAGGAAGAGGGTAAAGGAGGAGGTCCTCATCTGGAGCGAACTCCCAGTTCCCCGAGGTAATGAAGTAATCGTCTCTAGCTCCCTTGTTGGAGTCTGGGAGGTCAGCTACGATTTTGTATTCTATGGATCTTGGCTTGAGGTAGTAAATGTAGCCCGTGTCTTTTTTGAGGCCACACATGGTGTTGCAATACTGGATATCGGCTAAGGTAATCCTAACGTTTTCTTGTTTGGCTAAGGCTATGATGCCATTAATGACTCGGTAGGAGTTGATGGCAAGTTGCATTGGGTTCAACTTATAATAATGGATGATCTCATGAAAAAGGATATTGAGTGGGAGCCGAAGTCCGCACTCGATGAAAGCTACAACAGGAAAGGGCATGGACTCAGCTGTGGGCATAATAGAGTCTTCCTCCCCAGCCAACCTCAGATGGACGTCGACAGGGATGTCAAACTCATGCCTAAAGTGATCTAACTTGGTCGGGGTGTCTACACTATGTTTCCACATACGCATGATATCGGCCTAACTAGGTGGAACTAGGTTTCAGAATGAAGGTGTTTTAAAAGGGTTATTGGGACCTCGGCAAAAACCTAAAAATTTGTTGGGTAAGAATTTGTGGAAATAGTTTCAGTTTTTCCTAAAAAATCATGGGTTCTACAAACAAATCCCAAACCTAGATCTATGGAAACGAAGATTGAAGGCACGAATCTGGAAAACAGAAAAGCAAGAATGTGCTTCAAAATCAAGAATAAAGATGGACTATCAAGAACATTGTAAAGGGTATAAGGTCAAGAACAGTGGCAAAAGTGCAGAAAAGTTGTGAGCAGTGCGTGTATTCAAGACATGGGCAAGAGCAAAATCATGAAACAAACGCATTCAGATGCGTGATTCATAAATCAAATACTTGAGTAAGACAACAACAGATAAATGAAATGAAACTTCTTGAAAAGCAACAAGAAACTGAAACCAGGAGGAACGGTGACTTACCAGAAAAAAGGAAGCCGATGTTGAAGTTCGCCGAAGTTAGACGAACGGCAGCAGCGGGGAAGAATAGCAAGAGTCTCACCGGAGGAGGTGAACAACGGTGGTAACAGAGCTTGAAAGCTTGGAACAATGGAAGATTTGAAAATGTTAGAGAGAGAGAGAGAGCTTCTAAAACGATGTAAAGTGGAAAGACGGGGGAAAGAAACAAGTTTTGTCAAAACGTGAAGAGGCGGCAAAAAGGAATTGATGAGCCTAGAAAAATGGATTTGTCAAACGGTGCATGTAGGCACGAGACGACTTACAAGCGCGTACAGAGTACGATCCAGTTAAAGGAAGACGCATGGCTGAAATGGTTAAGTTATTTTGCATGACAGCTCATACGCGTGAAAGAGATCTTGGAAACTTTAAACCTTAAAGAGACATGTCGGCCTATATGATGATCTTGGCTGAGAGACTTTAAACCGATGTATTGGCAGGAAGTTCTGGTATAGGTTCCATCGCCTCAGAATACCGAGGTAATAGAACCTAGGGGGCAGTTGTGGGGATATATTTTCTGAGTCCCAACACGTGGCCAAGGTGACGCCGACGTGTCAGCCGAGGTGCCACGTGTCCAGGTTGTGACGCCGAGGTGATCACGGTTAGGCCGAGGTTATCTCCGAAGATATCGAAATCTGAGATAAGCGGATAAAGGACAAGAGTCCTAGAATGAGAAAGGACTTTAGCATGGATAAGGATAACACTCTTAGGGAGTTTATCTTTATCTCTTGGAGAATCTAGGATAAACACTGAGCAGAAATCTATTAAAGCTAGGCTTCTATAGGGACTAGGATTGAGTTAACTATAAAAGAAAGGCACCCCCGATGGGTCTAAGGTACGCAATTCATATTCTGAACAGTGAGTTTAGCACTATTGATTATCTTTGAGAGATATACTAACTTGATCGTCGGAGTGCCCCTGAGTGGACGAACCACCGCCGGAATCTTCTTTTTCTGTTGCAAGTCAACCAGGTGTTATCTATTCTACCAGTACTCTCCAGCTGAATACTAAGTTGGCAATGTGATCGGAAAATCACTCACACAATGTAAATGTCAGATACTTGTATCGTTTTGTGTATCTAGTTCAGGGTAGACTGTTATCTTTGAGATCTTTGAGACTTGTTATGCCGGGGAGTCGTCCTCATGGGCCACATATCATGAGTGTAACTCATATATTTAATTTTCTCTTTTTGTTTTATTATTATTATTATTATTATTATTATTATTATTGTAAGAACTGATTCAGAACCTTAGTGGCTTGAGCGTGAGATCATTCTTAAGTTGAGTTATTGACCTACCAATAGTCTTTTCACAATGTGTGTAACAGAGGAAAAATTGTAACTGTGGTGTGCGCTAGAAACCTGTGTTTTAATTTTGTCTCATAAAAACCCGATGAGTCTTGTGGATTGTCGAGAATTTCATGACTAAACCTTTTCATTTTGTTTAACCAAACTCTCCTGGATCGTAGTGGAGGAGTCGATGACGACTTATCATATCTTGTTTGTGTTACCCTTGGTAGTCAAGTGTCCTTGGGGCATCGAGGTGGGAAAAATCGAGATGGGAAATTGGGATTCAGGAGGCTATTCCGTATATTGGTTTAAAACTTGAGTTGGCACTTCTCATCCTTTGTCTTTGATTTTTTATTTTTGTTTGAATCTTCAAGTAACTTCAATTTTGAGGATGACATTTCCTAAGGGGTGGTTGTAGTGTCCTGTGTCTTAGACTCGACTTATTTATGTTAAGTGGTAACCGTTACTTTATACTTACAATTTATTTTTTTTGGACTTTTCAAAAGTTGTGGGTTGCATTTAACCTTTTAGTTATTATAATTGGGACATTCCCCTCATTGTTTGGAGTCTTGATTGATGAGTTAACATGTTGGTTGGGCAAAGATTAGACCAATAATGCCAAATTTGAATTTTTTATTTTGAGTAGTGTTCACTCTTTTACCTTTTTATTTCTCCAAATTTTGAATCTTGATGTGAGGCTAGAACCCTTGGAAAGATTATTTCCTGGGCTTCAATTTAGACACAAAATTGACCATATTCCGTTTCTAGACAAGGGAGATATGCCTGTTTAAAGTCACCCAGCCCAATCTATCTGTCAAATCCGCACGAGCAGAAATTTGAATTATGCACAAGCGAATTTCACGAGAAAGCCATTTTTCCCTAAGTTGATTTGCACAAGCGGTTTTAAAATCTGCACGAGTAGATTTTGCACATCCAAACATTGATTTTTGTGCCCTTTTTACTCAAATCAAATCCATCTCTTTTTGATAATTTCTCATCAGTCTCAGTCTCAGTCTCTCTCTCTCTCTCTCTCTCTCTCTCTCTCTCTCTCTCTTTCTCTCTCTAAATTCTGTTTTCTCTCACTTCTCTTTATACTCTCACCAAATTTTATTTTTTCTTCTATCTACAAAGATCAAGCAAGATTTTGATACTAGATCCTTATACAAAAATGGCGAGTGTCTCGAGGTCTACGTTTTGATCGGTAGAGATTAAATTTTGGCGAAGTTGATTTTCAGAGTTTTCTTCTCTTTTCTCTTTGAGATAGGGACTTCCTTACTCCTTTTCATTACCTCGTTATAGATAGACATGTGGTAGTTTTTATTGCATTAAAAACTTGATTTGTTGGGTATTTTTGAAAAGTATGTGATAAGGGTTAAGATTTTATGATCTAGAGTTAAATATTGTGTTTTATTGTCAATATATGAGATTGTATGTTTGAGGAAAATGTTTAAAAGGATTAGAGTAAAAAAAACCCTAATTAATTGTTTATAGTTATGAGAAAGAGGGAAAAATTGATTATTTGATTTTATTTGAACCATATAGGGTATTGTGTATTACAAATGTGATATTGCGTATGTAAGAAAATAAAGAAAGTCATCATCAAATTGAATTTGTGTTAATTGTTATCTGTGGTTTTATAATTGTTAAATTGTAATAATTGTCAAAAAATCAAAATTTTGGAGAAATAAAAAAGGTGTTGGTAAATGTTGTGCGTATGAAAGATTTTTGGATTAGTTAACCTCATTTATGAGGATTGTGATGAAAAGCCCTAAATCCTTTGGTTATTTATTTGTTTGAGAGATGAGATTAATTTGTGTTACATATATGTTGGATTATGAAAATAAATTACTAGTAGAGTTTTGATAATTAATGAGAAATATGTGATGATTTGTTGTGGGTAGTTTGAAAAGAAGAGAAAATAAATTTTGGAAATCAATAAGCATTTATATAATTTTGTGAAATGAGAAGTAAGAGGAGCTGACTATTTTTTGTTCTTTAAAACAAGTGAATAATTGTATTTGTGACGAATTACTACTTGTTGAACCAAATTTGAATATTTTGAATTTAATCATAAAGATGGGATGGTAGTGATGGAAGAGACATTAATTATGAGTTTTGAAAACAACGTGAATTGGAAGTTGAATTAATTGGAGTTGAAAGATGAAAGTTATGTAACGTATAAATGTTAATAAAATCTAAATCACAAGGATGAAATTGAATTCATGGACTTGTTACTTGTTGTTTATGAGGTTGTGTCCTTGGCCATAGGTAGATAATGGTATTGATGTTGTTGAATAATTTGTGAAACTTGGAATAATGTGCCAATTGTTGAGTTGAATAAAAGTGCACATTGATATGTGTTCCTCTCCCTTTCGGATTTGTGCCCTGGTAAAATTTGGTGCTTTGACATGGATTCCTCTCCCCTCTAGTTCGCGGCCAATAAAGTGTGAACGGATTCCTCTCTCCATTGGTTCGAGGTCCGGTAAAGTTTGGCACTTTGAAATGGGTCCTTCTCCCCTCCGGCTTGCGCCTGGTAAAGTAGGTATTGGTGGTTAAGGCTTCACGAAGCTAAGGTTCATTATGTGTTAATTACGCATAGTGTATCTTCATATTCATGTTGTGATGAGATGGGATGCATTATTGCCTTTATGTGCTTCTGATCGGTAAAATATGATAATGCGTGTTGACATGTCTATTGATGCTTATATATGTGTATTTGTGAACGTTCATTTTACACTTGTGCTTAAGACCATAATATATAGTAATTGTCCTTGTAGCCATAATGAGTTGGAATGTATGATGAGTATATTGTTTAGATCGATCTTAGAAGATCGTGATAATATGATGAATGGTTGAGATTTCTTTAAATGAAATGAAATTTTTTTGAAAGGTAAGAACTGCTCTTTGTTTTTTGTTATGTTAAAAAGGATCTTTTGAAAAATTATATTTATGTAAGTATCTTTTGATGTATGAAATGTCACATCTCATATATATATATATATATATGTGGAGCATTCATGATCATAACTATCTATATGTTACTATTGTTTAGGATTATTGGGATTCCTACTTGACATTTATTTTCATCCCACGTTGCTAATCATTTTTCAGATATGGAGTGAAGAGTTGCTCGAGACTTGAAGTCTATTAATCATTGGCCATGAGGCCTTTTAAATGCAGGCGGAATGCCAATGTGTTGTGAAAAAGGGTTAATCCCTTTTATATATTTTGTTATTTTGTAATTGATTGTATTTCATTACTTGTACGCGAGACAAAACATTGTAATTTATTTCTTCTTAAATATCATTAATGTTTATTATTATTGAAATAGACTGATTTAAAGGAAAAATGTAACATTATCCGAGTAATAAAAGTTGTGGCCTTACAGTTTGAGTTTGTGTAAAACTGTATATGTAATTAAGAAATACACACTGACATGGCTCTCTTAGAAAAAAAAGTAAGGTCTTATGATGTGTCACATAAGCATGAAAAAAAATATTACTTTTAATATATATATATATATATGATAGGCATAGAAAATAAGAAAGAGTTATTGTTTTTTGTTCTTCAATCGGCATCAATATAACAAGTAGAGAGACGATTTTTTATTTTTTACTTTTTGATAAGAAGGGAGATGGTTTGTTTATATTTATATAAGACCCTTGGAACTAGATATATCATTTTTTTGTTGTTCAACTCCAAAAAAATAAAATAAAATAAGAAATAATTGGTTTATATAAGACTCTTCATAACTTTTAGAAAATATAATAGATTTGAGAGGGTAAAAAAAGAATTAAATAGAGTAGAAAATATGGTTGGCTTTTTACACTTATATAATAGTAATAGATAGTAGATGTGTCTTCGCAAGCTTGCTTTTGAAAGAGTGGGTGGAGGAACATTCTCAGTAGGGAACCACATGGATTCTCTCTCTAGAAACTCTCTGTCTTCGAACCTTCTGAGTTTAGATAAGGCCAACGGTAACAATGGAGGCAAATCCTTTGAGGAAACCGATCACCTAATCCGGAGCACTAAGAAGATTAAGGGTGCAAACGTCGAAGACGATGACACCATGCTTGATAACCCGTCGGCGGAGACCTAGGTTAAACTCGCTATAGTTCAAACAGAGATACCTAGTCTAGTTGCAAAAGTAGTACGAGATTCCATACCCAAATCCTTCGAGGATGCTCTCACTGCTCAAAGTTCGAATGAGAGACCCTTTGATGATAATCTGGACGATCTTTCCACAGATGATGAGTTTGAAGATGATGGTGATGAGATCGACGAAGCGGAGTCATCGGTAACAGAAGTGCAGGGCATTCCCAGGATCTCACTACCTAAGAAATTGTTGGCTAAAATTAGAAGGCCATGGAAGGATTGCTTAATTATCAAGCTATTGGGGAAGAGGGTGGGCTATAGACTTCTAATGACAAAGATTCGCAAACTTTAGGACCTCCAAGGTGACTTCGAAGCCATTGATCTTGACTCAGGTTTTTTCCTCATTAAATTCCAAATGAAAGAGGACTGTGCGTATGTTTATACAAGGGGTCCTTGGATTGTTCTTGACCACTATCTCACAGTTCGTAAATGGTAACACGATTTTAAACCGGCGGCGGCTGAGGAGGTGAAAACAGCCCTGTGGGTTAGATTTCCCCAATTGTCGATAGAGTACTACAACGAAAAAGTTATTTTTCATATTGCCAAGGCCTTGGGTAAACCTCTGAAAATCAACCTGAATACAGCTACTTCGACTAGGGGCAAATATGCGTGTGTGTGTATTGAGATGGACCTCAAGAAGCCTCTGCTCTCGTGTTTTGCTATTGGTAAGTATAACTATTCTATTGAATACGAACATTTACATACTTTTTGTTTTAATTGTGGCAGGGAAGGCCATCGGCGGGAATGGTGTAACGAGAAACCGGCCATGGTTGCAAATCTAGCCTCCACCGGAGTTGCTGCCAATCTGATTCCGACCGTTGGTGATGAGGTAGTAGGCCATAATGGCACTTCTCAGTCTAATTCGGAACCACATGGGCATGTTGACGCAGGCAACAGTAGTTATGGGCCATGGATGCTTGTAGATCGAAAGGGAAAGAGAATTATTCACCAAGGCAATAAGAGTGGACCCGTTTTAAAGGCCACTAACATTGTGTCGAATAGAACCACAAGCCCACATTCTCAGAAAGCCCATTGGAGAAATCCATCAACCTCAGCCCAACCCTATAAGAATTCTCATAACCCGAACCATAAAACAACTTTTAAAACCAGTGGCCATAAAAACACCTTTACTGCTAGCAGCTCACGTGATGTTCCCTGTTCAACCACTGAATCCCCTAGTCTAATCACATCAACCCCATTTGGATGCTTACAGCCTTCTGTAAAGAAATCTGAGGATGCTACCTCTACACCTATTCAGAAAGAGTATTGTGGAACCCAAGAGATGAGGATAGATTGGTCTAATGTCGATGTATACAAGGCAGGTGAGTTTCCAAACCAGCAGTGTTGTGTTGATATTCAGAATGAGCGTCCCCCTCTTATTTCAAACTCTGAATCGATTATATCTACTTCATCCCTTCCCCTCTCCGTGGAGCAACCCACACCCTCTCCTCACTCATTTTAACCTTTAGTAGATGGAGATTCCAGAAGTGCTTCACCACAAGATCACCTGCAACCAGATGTACATAGCAATAGATCCCGAGATAGAAGCTATTCACCTAATCGTCTCAGAGTGGTGGATAGAGGAAGCCCGAGTCTTAATAGAGCTGAACATGGAGAGTTATGGCTCCCAAACTCACAGCCTCAAGATCGGCTCAACAAGGGCCATGGTGAACGATTGCATTCAGGTAAGGAAAATTTTGGGGACTCCTGATTTTTGCCCTTTACCTAATTTTCCAAAATCATCATCCATGAAGTTACTTGTATGGAACTATAGAGGTGCTGGGAACAAGGTGTTCAAACGCAATTTGCGTGAGATTATCTCAAACCATAAACCATCTATTGTGGTTCTCATGGAAACTAAAATCCAACTTAGCCCAATGGGGCTCTTTTTCAACAAGCTGGGATTCACAGCCTCTACGCATGTTGACCCTGTGGGCAAGTGTGGTGGTATTTGGGTGTTGTGGGACCCTTTTAAAGCTACTGTTATGGCCTTAGATGCAAACCTGCAGGTGATTCACGCTAAGATCAAACGAGATAACTTTCAAGATTGGATCCTTTCGGCTGTTTACGCTAGCCCTAACCCGCGATCCCGAGATGCTCTTTGGAATAATCTAGAGTCCACGGCTGATAATATTTCTGAACCATGGCTTGTGGCGGGTGACTTCAATGACTTCGCGAACCTGAATGAAAAACGCAACTTCTCTACAAACCAGGATCAGGTGAGAACCTGTAAATTCCAGGCCAGGCTAAATAGATGTAAGCTCATGGACTTGGGGTTCTGACTTGGTCCAATGGGAGGTAGGGTATGGCTAATACACTTGAAAGACTTGACCGAGCTATTTGTACTCGGAATGGAGATTGCAATTTCAAGAAGGGGCAGTGCGAAATCTTCTAAGAACTTACTCCGATCATGCTCCAATGATTATCTACACTGAAGGTATGCAACATTCTGCCCCTTTTCTGCGTCCTTTTAGAATGGAAGCTGCCTGGTTTGTAAACCCTGATTTTGAAAATTTGGTTAAAGATTCTTGGGATGAAACCAACAACTCAATCCTTGAAGTCATTACCTCTGTTACTGATAAAGCTTCTCATTGGAATAAAAATGTTTTTGGTAATATTTTTCGAAACAAACGTTGGCTTCTGGGTAGAATTGAAGGCATTCAAAAGGCCCAATCCCAAAAATTCTCTCATAATTTGTTTGGTTTAGAAAAAGAGTTGATTAAAGATTACAATAATATTCTGTACCAAGAGGAAATTTTTGGTTTCAAAAATCTCGGTCTAACTGGATCTCTTTGGGTGAAAGAAATACTAGATTTTTTCATATTTCTACTTTGGCTAAAAGAAGGCATTCTCGGGTTATCACTTTGAAAGACTTTAGTGGCAACTGGATTTCTGAACCAACTGATTTGAAAACTCACGTGGGTAACTATTTTGAGGAGTTGTTCACTACCTTACCTGAGGTCACTGGTATTAGATGGGAGCATGAGCTGCTCTCTAAATTCACTATGGATGATAATGCTGAGTTGGGTAGACCTGTTACCAACTTGGAAATTTGGTCAGCTATGAAGTCTATTAAAGCCTTTAAGGCCCCCGGTTGCGATGGTATACAATCTCTTTTCTATCATTCTTATTAGGACATTGTGGGTTCTTCTGTTTGTAATTTTGTTAAATCTTGTTTTAACTCGAGAGATATCCCCCCCAGATATTAACAAAACACTTATCACTCTCATCTCAAAAGTAGACAATCCCGAATCCATTAAACAGTTTAGGCCCATCAGTTTGTGCAATGTCCTTTATAATACTCTTTCTAAAACCTTGGTGAGTAGACTTAGACACCTCCTTGTGAATGTGATTAGCCTAAACCAGAGTAGCTTTATCCCAGGGAGGACTACCAGTGATAATATTATTATCGCCCAAGAGATCATCCACACTCTAAGATTCAAAAAAGGCAAACAAGGTGATATGATTTTCAAAATTGATCTTGAAAAAGCTTATGATAATGTCTCTTGGTCTTTTCTTCACGATACATTAGTTGATTTTAATCTTAACCCCCATTGGATTGAGCTTATCATGAATTGTGTTACTAAGGTTAATTCCTCTGTGTTATGGAATGGGGAAACAGTCCGTGAGTTTCATCTCAAGAAGGGTCTCCGACAAGGAGATCCCTTATCCCCTTATTTGTTTGTTCTATGTATGGAAAGATTGTCTAATTTGATTACTTTGAAAGTTGGCAGTGGGGAATGGAAGGGTACCAAGGCTTCTGCTAGGGGCCCTGCTATTTCACATTTATTTTTTGCGAATGATCTTCTCCTCTTTGCCAAGGCAGATTCTAGGAATTGTGACACCATTATGGATGTTTTAAATCAATTCAGTAATTGTTCCGGTTTGCATATTAATTTTGCTAAGTCTAAGTTGTTCATTTCTCCTAATGTGTCTATCTCAAAGGCCAGGAGTTTTAGTAGCAATTGTGGTATACCCCTTACTCATGATTTGGGTAAGTACCTTGGTATCCCACTGCTCCATAACAGAGTGAGCAGGGCTCACTTTACTTCCATTTTTGAGAAACTTCAAAACAAATTGAGTGGTTGGAAAGAAAATATGTTATCTATTGCAGGGAGGGCCACCCTCATTAATTCGGTTACCTCAGCCCTCCCGGCGTATGTGATGCAAACTATGGACTTACCTGTGAATGTGTGTAAGGATATGAATCGTCTGAACAGGAATTTTTTATAGGGTGATGTGGGCACCTCCAAAAAGATTCATTTAGTGAATTGGGCCACTGTGTGTAATAGTAAGAAATTGGGTGGTCTTGGCATTCGGAAGGCCAAGGATAATAACCTTGCTTTACTCTCTAAACTGGGTTGGAAACTCCTTTCCGGGGAGTCTTGTTTATGGGCTAGAGTTCTTAAAGATAAATACCTTCACGGGGACTCCCTTCTCAACTATTCTAGTAAGAGAAAAGCTTATCTCACCTAGAGAGAAATTCTTAATACTCGTGATATCCTTGTAAAGGGTAGCAAATGGTGTATTGGCAATGGTAATACCGTCTCCATTTGGTTTGATTGGTGGTGTGGGGAGTGTAGTTTGGCCTCCTTATTTCCTAACTCTCACCTCATTAGCTTAGAGAAGGTGAATACTCTCTTGGATGATGAGGGTAGTTGGGATATGGGTGTTATATCTGTTAAGTTACCTAGGGAAGCTTGGGATCTTGTTTCGAGGATTCAGCTTCCTAGGTTTGTAACTTACCCAGATATACCACATTGGAATGGCTCGAGGTGTGGTGAGTTCAGTACTGCTATGGCCTATGAATTGGTGACTGATTCGAGTGTGGAATCTGGGAATTGGCTATGGTTATGGAAATTGAAAATCCCCCCAAAACTCAAAGGCTTTGTTTGGTTGGCACTTCATGAGAAGTTGCTAACGAACAGCCTAGGAGTTACAAGAGGATTGTCAAATTCTGCTACGTGTAATAGTTGTGGTGTGCAGGTTGAAGACTTAAACCATATCTTCAGAAACTGTCCCAAAGCTACATCTATCTGGACGGGTTTGAATTGTGTTTCTTGGATGTTTAATTGCAGGAATTTATCTTTTAAAATTTGCGTGGAGTCTTCTTTAAAGTCAAAATCTCATCCTTTCATTGAACCCACACTTTTTGTTACCTCTTTATGGCAGATTTGGAAAAATAGAAATCTTCATATTTTTGAAAATGTTGATTTGCCTTGGCAGCATAGTCTTTACCTTATACATAGATATGCTACTGATATTAAAGATGCTTTTAATATGTCTATTGTCACCATTTTGGATAATGAGCTAATTAGTTGGTCTCTTCCTCTTCCAGGTAAATTAAAGTTGAACACAGATGGTAGCTCGAAATGAGATCCAGGTGACGGTGGCTTTGGGGGCCTCATCCGTGACGAGAGAGGCATGTGGCTTTGTGGTTATGTCGGAAAGCTCACAAATTGTACCTGTATTGAAGCGGAGATTTGGGCTCTATACAGGGGTTTGACGATAGCCTTCGAGAAAGGCTATAAGGATCTTAGCATCGAGTCAGATTCCCAATATGCTATTGATATGCTAAAGGGAAACGTTGAGGTTTTTTCTCCTCTGAGAAGTTTAGTGGAGGATTCCAAGTCTCTCATTCGAAGATGTGGCTTTTCGATTCAACATGTCAAGAGGGAGGGCAATATGAGTGCTGATGGTCTTGCTAAAATGGGGGCCAATCAAAATGAAGTGCTGGTTGTGATGGAAGATCCTCCTGAAGAAATCCGAGGTCAATTAGTTGCGGATATGGTTGGTCAGAGCTATCTCAGACATCGTTCTGGGGACTCTTAGCTATCTTTTTGTTTGTTTGTTTTGTCTGTTTGTTTTGATTTTCATTTCCGATGTACCCAAAAAAAAAAAAAAAGTAGATGTGTGTAATTCAATCAAAAATTTTATGTTGAACACCTAACCCACTTTCTTGAATGCTCAAGCCAGCCCACTTTCTTGTACACCCAACCCAACCCATAACCATTTAATCAATATATATGCTTTATGAAGTGCATACACAACATGTTGTAGAAGCTTCGCTTCCTCAGCCTATGCAAAGTACTTCTTTGACACAGTTGTGTGATTTTGCAATTATCAACAAGTGAACCACTTGAATGTTAATATTGATTAACAGTTTTATAGTTTATCTCAATTTGAATTAAAGGAGTTTTTTTTTTTTCATTTTTTTTATCATGCTAGTGATAAAAATAAAATATATTTATGTAAATTTTTGTATCTACATTTTTTTTTTGAAACAATGATATCAATATATTATAATTTTATTTTATTTATTTATTTATGTGATTTTAAAAGTCTAAAAAAAATAATTTTTTGAATGTCTACCTTTAAAAAAAATTCCTAGAGTGCCCACTACGAACACTCTAAAATAAATTTATGAAGTCGCCACTAGCAGTAGCGTTGATGGTGGTGGTGGTGGTAATCGTAGTCGTAGTGATAATAAAATAACGGTGATACTTATGGCAATAGTGGTAATGGTGATGAAGGTGGTGGTGATAGCAGTAGTGATATTGGTGATGGTGAGGGTGATGGTAGTAGCAGTAGCGTTGGTTGTGGTGGTAGCGATAGCGGTAGTTGTAGTGGTAGTAGTAGCAGTGGCATGATGATGGTAGTGGTGATAGTGGTGGTGTGGCAGCGGTGGTGGCATAGTGGTGGTGGTGGTGGTAGTGGTGATGGTGGTCGCCGTAGTGATAGTGGTGGCAGTGATACGATGGCGGTGATAATGATAGTGGTGATGATAATGGTAGTGAGTTCATAATAGTGTGTATCGATAATTATGTTTTGTATATATAAGTTCAGTCAGAATTAAGTAAATAACATATGATTTAAAATTTTCTTAAGTTTTAGCATATATTTTAAAATATACTTAAATTTTTAAATCATATAAATTATGATTATCAAACGAACTTAATTTATTATCACGTAATACATTCAATTTTACCCGCTAAATCAAGTTATCAAAAATTAAGGGCCTGTTTGGTATTCATTCCGTTTTCAGTTTTCAATTTATATTTTCAAAAAATTAAAAAACTATCATAAAAACTTGTTTGATAATTTTTTTGATTTATAAATGGTTGTCTCAGTTTATAAATATGAAGAAAAAGTGTAAACTCAAAAAATGAGTTTACGTTTTCAGTTTTCAATTTTTTTTTCAAATAATTTATTTTCAATTATTTTTTTTCCAAATAATCTTTTTTCAATTAATTTATTTTTTTCAATTAATTTTTTTTTTCAAATAAATTATTTTTTCAATTTTTTTTTCAATTAATTTTCTTTTCAATTAAATTTTTTTCAATTAATTTTTTTCCGATTAAAATTTTTTTCAATTATAATGTGTGTGATCCCATTATCATAAATAATGAAAATAAATATAAATATTTTAGACCTGAACAAACATATTTTTTTAGTTTATGTTTTTAAACATTTTGTTCAAATCAAACACGTTTGTAATTTATGTTTTTCTAAAAATAAACAAAAATCAATTTATAAAATTTTTATAAACATAAACAAAAAACGTAAACGTTACTCAACGCTACCTAAGTAAGCACTCAACGGTAGTCTCATATTTCCACACGGAAAGTCCGATTTTTCGTGCCAATTAACTAAGGCAAAAATGGTGAATAAAAAAATAAGTCAACTTGCTTTCATTTTTGCAAAAATATAAAATCAGTGATTTTTATAAATAAAAAATAAATAAAAATCAATAATAAATTTTATAACTATTAATAATTAAAAATCATAATTTTTTTTATTTAAAAATCTATGATTATTTTTGAAAAGGTGCACTAACTTGTAATTTCCCCTTCATTTTTACTCTCTTCTTCTTCTTTCTTTCCTTGATTGGTCAACTTTGTTGCTTGATTGGTCAACTTTGTTGCTGAATAATAAGGAGAAAATTACAAATCAATGGTACAAACAAATTGATTACATTTTCATAGTGAAAATTTTCTGTGTGCATGGTGCAAATCTTTTCTATGTATTCCAATTGAACTAAAAAAGATTTCATGTAATTATTTTTCATTGTCCAGTAATTTGTAAATTGCACAAAAATGACCCAAAATTTAAATAAATTACACTATTGATCCCTCTAATTTGAGCGAAATTTCACTTTGATTTTCATAGTTTTAATTTGAATAATTTGATTTCTACACTTTCAATTTGTTACAATGTGATTCGTTTCTTATGCGTTGTTAATATTTTGAATAGAAAAAAAAAAAAAAGAAAAAGCAATCACATGCAAAATTAGAGTGACCAAAGTATAATTCAAAAAAAACTATAAGAAGCGCTGGTATAATGAATATATTACATCGGTGGTCCTTGTTGCTTATTTTAAATTTTACTTTGGTCCATGTAGTCCTATACATAGCCTTTTTTTCGATCCAAATTTTCAAGGTAAGTGACAGAAGGATCACATTACAATAAAATTGAAGTGTAAGGTTCATATTATTTAACTTAAAACTATAGGAATTAAATTGACATTTCGCTTCAATTACAAGAACTAACAGTGCAATTCATAAAAATAAAGGGCAAATTATATCAGTAGTCTCTATATTTTGTTGCTTGTGTCATTTTAATCCCTACAGTTTCAATTAACTCAATTTTGATCCTTAATTTTAGATTTTCAATCAATTTAGTCCAATTGAAAATGTCATTAGCGTTTTTGCCCAAAAAAAAAACTTACTAAATTGAGTCACTAAATTGATCAAATTTACAATTTTATTTTCGAAAACGTGACACATGATGTTCATGTGTGCATTGGTCATTAAAAAAAAAAATGCTAACAATTGGAACCAATTGGACCAATTTGAGACAAAATAAAAAATTCAAGATCAAAATTAATCTAATTAAAATTGCAAGGATCAAAATGGCAAAAGAAATAAAGTTAAAGGACTAATAGTGTAATTTACACAAAAATAAAATAAAAAATTGACCTATAGTAATTTTTAGTTGGTTGGCAGGAATGGCTGCAGCTTAAAAGAATGAGCAATGGACCAATTTACCCCACGTATGGACAATGGACATTCCTAAACAAAGTATCCGCTAATATTTTTTATATTCTTTTAGTTACAATGAATAGGGATAAATTCTCCGCCATACCGTTATTTCTTTATACCTCTCCATAATCCTGTTATAAGCCCTAATGCGAATAAATTTCGTAATAAAGATTATTCATACAAAAAATGAGTTTCATTATAAAATAACATGTTTTGGTTCTTATATTTATAATTTTTCAATGAAACTCATTCTTGGTATGAATAACCTTTATTACAAAATTTACGTAATAGACGGTTCGGATGACCGGTGCAAGTTCAAATTAGGGCCAAGAAGAGAGGCATGGAGGGGAGCTTATGCTCAATGGACAATGGACATTCCTAATCTTTAGTAATTTTTACAGTTCAATTTACCCCACTTACGAGCAATATACATTCCTAAACAAAATATTTGCTAATATATATATATATATATATGTATATATATTTGGATATTATGTTATATTTAATTAATCAATTTATGATTGAATGTACAATGTGACGAGGCTTTTAGCCATTTTTATCAAAAAAATAAGAGTTAGCACGATGATTTATACAATTAAATTGTAAAGCTCTAATTAGAACCGTAAAACAACACAATTATTTGCACTTGACTGGTGTTCAATTTATTAAAAATTTATTTAAGATCAATTCGTACGTAAGAAAATCATGTTTAAATATATTTTAAAACTTATTAATCTTGTAAACTCGACACAATAAATTTATATGCATTATAAAACTACATAAATAAATTAACTTACTTGAGCTTGAATCGAAATTAACTCAATTAAAACTTATTGGATTTCATCTTGAAAAATAAAAAATAATTTTCTTTTGATTAGGTAAATAATTTGTAACGCCACCCAAAAAAATAACCATAAGTTCAACTCAAATATATATGAATAACTGCATGAATCAAAATGTAAGGTTCTTTCATTTCATAATGTTAATAGTACAAAAGAGTTTAGTATAAATAAATGCCCTATAGGCGTATACCTTTCTAAGTCTTGGCTTAGTTACAATAAAAGTGAGACTAACTCATACAATTTAAGCCCTAGGCTACACAAAAAATGAAACTAAGACAAAGAAGCTCTTGCTTTCCAAAAGTCCCTCCAAAGCTATTGCCTTAGTGGGGGCATACCATCATTACCTAAAAATATTTTTCCCAAATAGAGTGAGCCACAGCCCAGTAGAAATAATCAAACACAATATATGAGATTTAACAAAGGTATAAGTACAACATGCATAAACAATGCCTGTGATAAAACATTCATATTTTGTATAGTCATAAGGTACCAAATCTAAATCTTAATCCATTTTCATTCAATTCATTTCAATACACGAACCAATTTCATTATTTCTCAATAACCCAAATGAGACTACAACTCACTGGTTCTACAATCACATCATAAACACACATCCACTTCAATCTACTATTTTACGAAAATTTCGTCCGCAAGATGTGCACTCATGTATAAATTTCAGGACTTTTACCCAGTACACTCCGGCCAACTTAATTATAATGGAGTCTATCCCCTTTCTCCTCCCAAATAGTGGAGTACATCTTATTTCTCCTCCCAAACAATCATACACATGTAATGTATTTAAACACATAATCATACATGGAGTACATCCCCTTTCTCCTCTCAAACAATCATATATATACAATGTATTTACAATATGATCATATTTAATGATAACCAACCATGGATTAATTTTAATTCACCTAATCCTCATGCAGTTTCTACAATAATCATAATTATCCTCCACCGATAGCCTAATACAGTTATTTCTAAATAGAGAACCAATCTCAAGATATATATATATATATATATATATTATTTAAAATTTCCAAAGATGAGGCGTATTATCTACTCAATTCCACCATGTATGTCAATACTCGTTCAATTCATGTTTACAACACCAATTTCATTTGTTTATACAAAATGAATATCATAATCATTTTAGGACAAACTCCCTCTTTTCCCAAATATTAACCAAGTACCAAAATCAACAATTTTGACACCATACAATATCATTTTCAAACCCCACAATGATTTTCTTCTCATTCACCAAAAACTCCTCTTTCCATTTTATCCCCAAACCCTAGGTTTGTTCACATTATACCCAAAATCCCACCATTGTTACATAACGACAAATAACTAAGTTAAAACCATAATAAAGTGTAGAAAATTCCTACCTCAAGAAGAGAAGTCCAAGCAAAGCAAAGTAGAATCCTCAACAACGCCGATTCCACGTTCCAATCGGATCAAAATGAAACTTTTGGAATACTCTAACTTTTTCTCAAAGACACTAGGGTAGAGAACCCAGAGGATCTAGGCCAAAATGTAGAGAGAGGGGGAAAGAGAGAGAGTGTGTGTTTTAGAGAGAAAAAGTCAAGATGTAGGTTTTTGGAAAGTTTTAGAGAGAGAAAAAAATGGAAAAGTGATATAAAATGTTACTTTCGCGATTTGTTATACGTACAGTCCGCTCGAACGGAAGAGTTGACGCTCGAGCGTCAGACACAAAAATTTGTTCAACTCGAGCGCAATAAAGGCTGCTTGAGCGCCAAGACACAACGAACACTCACCGCTCAAGCGTAGAAAATACACATTCATAAATTTTGCAGACAATAAAGCAACGCTCGAGCGCAAGAAACGCCGCTTGAGCGCCCATCTGCTCGAGCATAAGAAATGCCCCTCGAGCGTAGAAATCATTCTCTTAGTAGTTTTGTAGACCTGCAAAGTACTGAGAGTTTGTAAAGCCCGCTCAAGCGCAATAAATGCCGCTCAAGCAGAGGAGCAAAAATCTGAGTAACAAAGGTTTGGAAAAACAAGCAGCTAATCTGTTCCAAACACACAACCCCAACTTGATAACCAAAAATAGAAGGGAGACAAGAGAAACAATATATGAATCACCATTCAAAACTATACAAACTCGAGTCTGGAATATAACAAGTGACAAGTCAAAATCGGAATCGCTATATAATTAAATGTTTGAATACATTTTAAAAACTTAAAAAAAAATTAAATCAAATTTAAAAGCACTAAAATACACGTTTTAGTAGATAAAAACTCTAAAATGCTATTTCAATATCTATATGGTGGGTTTATAGCACTAAAACATCAAGAACACGAAAAACACCATGAATATTCATAGAAAGTGCTAGAAAGAGCAAGAAACTTACAGGTTTGAGCAGGAAAACTAATTCCAATATGCAAAAAGCACTCCAGCAAAAGCAGGGAGCATAAGGTGGTGATGAACTTGCTCAGAGGAGCTCGAACGTAGGAAAATGGAGGTATGAAGCTCAAAGTGCGAGAGTATTTGCTTAAAGAAGATGAACAGTGGAAGCCGTTCGAGCATATGGTCATTACGTATATGAGAAATGAAAAAGGGCACGGTCGTTTCAAATTTTGGTGGTGTGTGACGACTGTACCAGGGGTACAGGCCAGTAAGGGCATGCCACGTTTCCCATGATTGATGTCGTGCAAGAGTGACAGGTGAACGTGTTGGGCTACTGATAAGACTTCTTGGCGCTGAGCAGATCGGTGAGACCGAGCAACTTCTTTGGCTCGGTTAACTTGTGTTATACCTCGGCTGGGTAAAGTAATCTCAATCATGTTTCGCAAATAGAATTAAGGGGCAATTGAGAGAGTAATTTGTGTAGACATATTGGACCGAGCTAGGTGAAAGGGTTTTTAGGAGTTAGGTCAAATAACAAACCATAATAGTGGCTCAGATAGCCCGATCTTGGACTAAATCTGTTAAAGGCTGATCAGAGGTGGTTGTTAGGGCATGGACCTAGCTATTTATGCACGGTTAGTAAGCGGACTAAGGTGACTTCAATGGAGAAGGCCAAACTAGCCGTAGCTCGGCAGAGCTCCACTCTTTGGTCAGGTTTTGTGATATCCCTGTTCCGTAAGATGTTAATTGGTCCTTAATATGAGTATGATTATGTGTTTAATATGATTTTGTGTGCCATTATGTGAAAATATGTGGTTTTGAATTTCTATCTGTTCACCGTAGGAATATCTGTTTGATCATCTGCTTTGGAAATTAAATTGAAGGCCTTATCGGCCACAGAACCCGAAATTGATTACGCCATTGTGATTGACATAATTTTTAAAGCCTACGGTAAATTTTAATTGAAAAATTGATTCAAACCAGATTAAGTTGATTAAATTGGTGAATTAGTGCTCAATTATTTATTATTATTAAATGGTACTAGTGGGAACTTATGTAAAGAGGCACTACACCCTCTATTCTCTCCTTATAACTTTATTTGGCTGATTTGAACTCAAGATAGAGAGAGAGGGCCGACTATAGAGAGAGAGGGAGAGAATTGTGTAATTTTTGGCTCAAGCTTGGGGATTTGAAGATTTAATTCAAGAATTGAATAGAGCTTGGGTGTTTGAAGCTCCTGATTGAGTGAATTTGTGTATATTAGTTGTAATTTTGTGAATTCAAGTTTGATTAATGGTCAAGAGCATGGATTAAATTGATTATGAGGAAATTGAGTTGATTTTGTTGTATTTGAAGCCAATAGATGCATGCATGTAGGAAATTACAATGAATTTTCATATTTGAACACAATGTGTATAATCTATGTGGAATCTTGTTTGAAATCCATGTATTTGATCATCTCTTCACCAATTAAGTTGATAAGAATGAATATTTCTCACATGCAAGAGTAGATCATGGAGGTATGAGCTTTGCATGTTTGAATTTGATGTGTTGGTGATAAGTTTGGGTTAATTTGAGGCATGCATGTAAGTAATTCAAGAAATTGAGCTTCATTGTGTTGTAATTTGGTGTTGGTATCATGTTAGTATTTGTATATGTGAAATTTGAGCCATGACATGCAATAAATGTTGGTTAGAGTGTTGAATTTGAGCTCAAGAACATTGCTAGAAAACCCAGAATTTTTTATGTCCGCTCGAGCGGGGGAACCGCCGCTCGAGCGGGGATTTTGAGCTCCCAGTATTTTCTTGCAGGCATAGTGTCCGCTCGAGCGGGGAAGTTCACGCTCTAGCGGGAAGCTATATAGGATGAACTTCCGCTCGAGCGTCCGAGTTCACGCTCGAGCGTAGTAATGATACAACCAGCACTTTTGCAGACCTAATGGGTCCACTCGAGCGGGGAATCCCACGCTCGAGCGGGGACCCTATTTTCTAAAATTTTGAAAGTGTATTCTATGTTTCGTTTTCCGTTCTCTTTCACTTGCAAGCACTCTTAGGCATGCATTAAGCATTGTAATTGAGTTAAAGAGATAAGAATTAAGCCTAAAGAGGAACATGTGAATTAAGAACGAATTGAATCGGTTGTGACCATATGTGTTATGTGATGTGTAGGGTCAAGCTCCAGGGCAAATCAATCAGCTGATCACTATGAGTAATATCTTAACAAGATATTTGAAATATGTTGTTGTCCAATTGTTTACTTCTATGTAAGTTTTGTAAGTTCATTAATTTCAATGGTGGACAATGATTGATATAAATGATTGGGCCGAAGGCCGATTAACATAAATGATTGGGCCGAAGGCCGATTGACATAAATGATTAGGCCGAAGGCCGATTGATATGAATGATTGGGCCGAAGGCCGATTGACATAAATGATTGGACCAGAGGCCAGTTTGACATGAATGAATGGGTCAGAGGCCATTTTGACATGAATGAATGGGCCAGAGGCCATTTTGACATGAATGAATTGGCCAGAGGCTAGTTTGACACGAATAACGGTTTGATACGAATAACAGTTTGACTTGAATGATACTAATGAATTGGGCCCGAGGCCGTATGATATGTTTGGGACTACAGTTACTTAACTTACATATGTCTATGTATGTATGTACTAGTTAGAAATATAAATTGGGCCCAAGGCCGTTTGATGTATATTGTTCCAATATATATTCTTTATTTGATATTATTCACTGGGCTTTCGCTCACGCTCACTCATGTGTTTGTAGGTGCGCCAAGAGAGGTCCAGACCCAGCCTCAGTGAAGTCTGTATGGAACAACCAAAGTTTGAAGAGTCAGCCTTTGCGTCTCACGCACGAGACACGTCTTCGCCCTTTTGCCTTTCTGTGTATTTTGTCATGTTGGCAAGGACTTCGGTATACGTCTGTGTATAGTTTTGTTTGGTTGACTTAGAGTTGAATGATCCTGTCTGTACAGAACCTTATGCTACTACACTTTCTGTTGTGAGTTATTAACATATGTAAATGTGGAATGTTATGATGTGCATATAAGCACGACTCTATGGACAAAGTTTTAAATTTGCTTCCGTTTGGCCCCTTTACTTTGATGAGTTTTGTTTTATTTGGTTTGAGGCCGTAGGTAATCTTGTGATTACTGGCAGGTTATGGCCTTAACCCATAGGGGCGGATTCGGGTCGTGACAGGTTTAGCATGACTCGACTAGAAGTAGAACAAAGCAAGATAGCTCGATTGAGCGTAGCGATAGTTGAACAAATAGTTCTGGCCATCTCACTTGGTTAACAGTGAGGAGGGTATTCTAGGGATAAGCATTATCCTTTAAGAATGAGATTCCTAGGAGGACTCTGCTAAGAAGAGTTATAGATTAGGTTAGGGAAGTGGGTTTGGGTGGGTTTGGGGCTAAAATAGCCACAAAAAATAAAATAGGCTTTTTAGCCCAAATAAGACAAAACATCACATCCAACCTATAATCATCACATTCTTTCTCTCACAAAAAATCAAAAAAATCAAAAAAATCAAAAGCATTTCCCAAATCAGGGATTTTAGCCCCCAGGCTAAAATAGCTAAAAAAACTAAAAAGTCAAAAAGACAACCCACTTCCCAAACCATGCCATAGTCCTACTAGGACTCTGCCACGTAAAATTTATAAAAACTCATACAGAACCTATTCTCAAGTATGGCAATTCATATGCCTGAATTCACAGAGTTTTAGTGTCTTTTGTCAACTTACTGACTTAGGCATTAGTGGGGTTTTCGACACACACCCGTCGATTAGTTCACGGTTGTGTTTTCAGGTGATAAGACGATAACTTTTGAAGGAGTACAAATTTAATTAACAAAATTATACGAAAAGAATTATTTCATACTCATACAATTACTAACAACCCTAATTATATCCCATGTCAATTAATATGCATTATAAATTTATAATTAGAATTTTATTGTTTGTTAAAATATATATATATATATATATATTAGAATTCTATTGAACCAAAATGGTACGGGGCACACGTGCGTTGTCGCATAATTTCTGAGATCCCTATTCGCAGTCCGCACGATGATGTTAGTCTGTACTCTGCTGCATCGCAGCTAAGGTAAGTCATTTGTGTGAGCAATTATTCAGTGGTTTTGAGGTAATATATACGCCCAAATTTATTTTTATTGATTAAAATAAGAATAAAATTATATGTATCAATTAATATATCTATTAGTGCATTAAAAGATGATTTAACATAATTTTAGAGGCTTTAGACCTTTATAATTTGTATAATATGATTTTAGAGGAGCTCTTTATAGTTTGTATAATAGATGATGTTTACAATTTTAAAATGATAATGTCATACATATGTTGATATGCTAATTAATATATCAATTGATACATATACTACCATTGTTAAAATAATGAATTTATTAAATTTTAGAGTAAATTAGATTTTGCCCCTATATGTTTGGCAATTTTTTCATTTTGGCTCTTAATTATTTTTTCTTACTTTGATTTTTTACATTTCAAGTTTTTTCCAATTTAATCTAAAAAAGTAAACTTATATTATATCCAAATTAGACCAAAAATAATATATGAACAGCCACAAGGCATAAAAACATTTTATTTTATATAAGTCAAAGCTCTTGAGTCCAATTTTATTCTCACACTAACAATACATACATTTTGATTGGTTAAGAATAGTGGAGCATATTATTTTGAGCAGCAATGATTCATCCCACTAAAAACATCACCACTAATAGCACTAATGCATTAAAAAAGTAAAAAAAAAAAAAAAAATACAACTCCAAGACCAAAACATCACATCATTAATGGCGGGACCCACTGCCACCTAATTAGTGTGAGCACTAATTAGTGCTCCCAAGCATTTTTCTATTTTGAGTGGGGTCATTGTACTTTTTGAGTATAAAATTTACATATTTAGACCAATCACATTTTGGATCAACTATGCTGCAGACCCTCAGTAGGGGTTGCAACCCCAGTGAGATGGCGAGCCCCCACTGGCTGAAACTCAAAAAAAAATAAAATAAATAAAATAATTTTTTTTTTGTCCAATCACGACACGTCACCTCACTGGGGGTCGACCCCCAGTGGGGGTCCGAAGCATTTTTCCATTTTGGATATGGTTCACACACTAAAAAAATCATTTTCTACACCTCACACAAATTCAAATCCTAATATATTAATATAATTTTTATGTTATGTGATAATTAATCCAATATTTTTTCTACTTTAAATAGAGGCAACTTTACAAATAAATTAACATAAATTTTAATAGACTACTAGAAATGTGTCCTGTTATAAATAGTGTACTCGTAGACCATGAAATAACTGATAAGAAAATTATAAGGTCTCCAAGGACACGGATCAGCAATTGTCATATTTTAGTTGTTTTTCTATTTAATAACAAAAATAAGTTTCATTCTTTTTCTTAATTATATTCTCTTCGCCTTAAAATATTGATTTTTTAAAATAAATTTATATTTTTTAATAATGTAATTATTAAATTTTAAAAATATTAATTTTTCAAAATTATCATTTGATTTTTTTTTTAGAACATCAATTGTCATAATTAATTAATTTAAAAGAATGACAAAATAAAAAATTCATGTCATTTCAATCATTAATTTTTAAAAATTGACTAATATTTTGAGATAATAAAAAATAAAATAAGGAGCTAATATTTTGATGCAGAGAAAGTTTAAGTCGAGGCACTTTAAGTTAGGGGTGCAACTCGGGCGGGTTCGGTCGGGTTGGAGGTTTGCCCAAGCCCAGCTCGAATTGTGTTTGGTAGTGCCCAAGCCCGACCATCAACACGAGCATGGCTGCACAAGCTCGAATCAAGATTCATAATTCGAACTCGGGTTAGTCCGAATTGTTCGAATTTCACAAAGCAACCAACAGTGTTTCATTATATACATAAGTCCATTAATCCACGTAACAAATTTAAACATCATCCCAGTCATAAGAGTCTCAGAGAGAGGGAAGAAATAATAGATAAGGTAAAGTTTTGTTTTTAGTTTTAATCTAATGGTCCAAATAAAAATGCTAATTCCAGGGCCAAAGACCAGCCAAAAAAAAAAAAAAAATTAAAGGCACGCTATTTAATTTATTTTATACATATATTATATAATTTATATAATATATTAAATGCAATTCGAGTTCGGGTTACTTAGGTTAGCCACTGACTCTGTCCAGGTCCGGCCTGAATTACAATTCGGGCATCAAAAACATTCCCAAGCCCGTCCAGATTACAAGATATTGTTGTTCAAACCCTAAAAAAACTCGGGCTGGACACTAGTTGCTAGGATTGAGCCCGCCCGAATTGCATCCCTACTTTAAGTGTTTTTAGAATGCCAAATAGTTTGAGAAAAATGCTATTAATCAAGATTTATTAATTTGTTAAACACGTATTTGTATAATGAAAAATGTTTGAGGGCCCGAAATGTGAGGCTCGAATGCGGCTCGAACCTTAAAACGACGTCGTTTTAAGGTTCAAATTTTTTTTTTCTTCTTTTTTTTCCTCTTTTTTCTTTTCTTCTTCTTCTTCGTTTTGAACCTGAGAAGCAGAGGCGAGAGAGAGAAATAGAGGGGAGAGGCGGGAGCTCGTCGTTGCTCGTCGGCCGATCGTCACAGCTCGTCGGTCGTCGGTCGTCTGCCGATCGTCACCTCTGCCTCCGCCCGCCTCCACCTCCGCCTCCCTCCGCCTCCGCCTCCAGCCCTATTTTTAGGGCCCCCTCCAGTTCTGCTTCTCCTCTCTTCTTCCTCCTTGTCTTCTTCTTCTTCTTCTTCTTCTTCTTCTCAAATTTGAGCCAAATTTGGCTCGAAACCCTTTCGGGCTCTGTAACAGAGCTCTTGTATAACGAAGATTAAATTAATAAAATATAAAATTTATAAATAAAATAAATTTTAATAATTAATTTTTTATAAATGTAAATTTATAGCCTTGTTGATAGTTTTAAGATGCGGTGACCGTTTCATCGATTTGATTGGGTGATTGTAAATTTTTTTTCGGAAAATGTCTCGTAACTCAAATTTTGTGACTCAAAAGTGGCTCAAATAGCCAAAACGACGTCGTTTTGGCCATTTTTATGTTGTTCTGTACTCAAAACGACGTCGTTTTGGCCATTTGAATCACTTTTGAGCCACAAAATTTGAACTACGTAGCATTATCGTTTTTTTTGAGGTGGTGGGTCCCCGTATTTGGTACACGTCAGCGACGCAACCCCAAGCTAAAAATAGAGTATAATTTTGCCGAAAGTGCTGTCGATTGCTTTTGGCCCTCGCCCTCAAATGATTGTTTTGAAAAATGAGTTAAAAATAATTTTTTAATTTTTTTAATTTTGTTTAAAAGAATATATAAAAAAAATAAAAAAAAATGATATAACTTAAAATAAATTAAAAATTAAAATTTGATTTTTAACAAGTTCTCAAATTTGTTAAAGTCTCCCTACCACATCACACTACACTTTTAATTTAATTTAATTTAATTTAACTTTTTTTTAAGGGTGTTCGGACTAGCCTAATGCGTATCTCAATTATCTCCACTTACGCTAAAAACTTATCACTAGTCATAAGATATCAACAATGATACATCCCACTAATTTGGAAGCACTAATGGACCACTAATGAGGTGGAAATTCAAAAAAAAAAAAAAAAAAACTTAAGGTCAAAATATCACATCAGTCAATGAGACCCACTCCCTAAAACTCTTTTAATGCTTCCAATTTAGAACTCCCAAATATTTTTCATAAGATATTGCAGCTGTCAAGACTCAAATTGAGAAACAAACCCAACGATAGACGTCACACTACTCTGTACCAGAATAATAGTAGTTTTACCAGAATCAAAAACATAAAATTAATAAATAGATAAAATCATGGAAAAAAATAGAAAGATTAAATAATTTAAAATAATTATATTCTTTTAAGAAGATTAAATAATTTAAAATAATTATATTCTTTTAAGAATTCAAGAAGTCGAAAAAGTGAAAGCTGTATCATGTCTTCTTTTTTACAGTTCTATAAATGTATAATTATTTTAATTTAAATGTATTTTAAAAAAAATAAAAATTGAGCGCTCTGTTTGATATTATTATTATTTATTTGTAATTTTTATACTCTTTAGTTTTTAGGAAGTGAAGTGATGCAAAGTTTCGAAGTACTACAATCTTTGAAACATTTTTTTTTCTTATAATTATTTTAAGATTTTTTTTTTAATTTTTAAGGAGGAAAAATAAAGGGCCATTTACATACAAGTCTCATTTTGTGAAATTATAATCCACTAAGTCCTAAATAAAATTATTTGCTCCTTTAAGTCCCATTAATTTTTAATAGACTAATTTACCCTTCCAACAAACTCCAGGCAAACTGTTCAAGTCCTCCATCGACGGTTCCGAATGGAAGGATCTCGATGGCCACTTGGATTCTGTTCAATTATGTTGGGTAAAGAGAGATTAGACGGAGAGGTTGTCGACGGAGCTACGGTTGTTGGTGCTATCGGAATTGACTTGGAGATTGGTGAGCTTGAGAGGGCGGTCTTTGGCCTCTTCCTCGTTCTCATCGTCGGACTCGAAGGTTGTGAGGTTCACGCAAGAGCAGCGCTCGAGGGAAGCGAAGAACGCAGAGGCTACGCTCGTGCCCATCCAGCTTGCCAGGCGATCGAGCTTCTCGTTCAAGAATCCTGAACTGGTGTTCTACTTTCCATCTCCATTAGAGTTTGGATGTTAGAGAGAGAGATCTGCAAAACACTCGTACTCCAGAATGCTTATTCACTCTAGTCGGAGATGCAGATCTGTGACGCTAACTGTTCAGAAACATATTTTGATAAAATCAATTGCATGTTTGATTTTATTTCTGAATGAGATTAGATTCGAATCAAATTTTTGGTTTTGAAATTTGCAGAACACACTTCTCAATTACTAAGTCTCTTGGGTTTGATTTTACTTTCTTCGATTTTTCGTTACTTTTCATTTCGAATTTCCCTTTTAGTCTTTGTTTATGGGTGTCATCTACCTTTTTTTGAAATTGAGAACCTTCTCAGTTTATAATATTCTCAATTTTAATTATGAAAAAAATTGAGAAATTTCTCAAAATTGATAATTATAAATTTCCTAATTTTGATAATATTTTCAGTTCATACTAGAAAAAAATTGAGAAATTTCTTAGTTTTGATAATTATAAATTGAGAACAGTCTCAGTCTTGAAATTGAGAACATTCTTAGTTTTGGGATTAAAGGGCAAAACGTCTTTTTATCTCTAAATGTGACTTATTGGTTCAAATTTTTTTTGATAGGACCTAAGCTACCACTAAATATGTAGATATGACTTTTAAGTAATTAATCCAAAAATATAAAGGTTTAAGGTTTAAGTGTTTTTTTTTAAAGTATTGTTTTGATTTTTAATATTTTTGTTTCTCGTGTTTTGAAACATCAATAATAAAAGTTTAGTATTTTTTTTTTTTTGGCTTTCAAAAATGAAAAAAAAATTAACAAGGAAACTTGTGTGACAAATTGTTTCAAAAAAATTATATTGGAAAAAAATTATAAAAACATTCCATTTTATAGAGAACATTTTAAAATCATTTTCAGTTTTTTCAAAAATTATTTGCACACAAAAAAATAAATAAAAATTATGTATATTTTATAGCTTTACAAAATTTCATGTTATTTTTACGCTTTTTTTTGAGAAAATAATTTACGAAAATTTAAAATACTACTTAAAATCATTTTATTAAATTGTTTTTCACAAAAAAAAAAAAAAAAAAAATTCCCAAACCAAAATTTATATTTAAAAAATAATAATTTTGAGAACAAAACACGCATATTAAACAAACAAATAAACAAACAAACAAATAAAAACAAATAAAAATGCTTAATCAAGAAAAGTACCCAAAAGGACCCCACATTGTGACTCCATTTTCTTATCATCGAATATAAATAGGATGTGTTGGGTGAGATATAGTCAAGAGGTGATGGCTGGCATCAGATACCTTCCCCTCAATGTTGTGTAAGCCGAACCGGATCTGCTGGTCGAATTGGTTAGATCGAGTCTTGTTTCGGTCCGGTCAATTTTTTAGAATCAGAGTAAGAGCAAAATTGGTTTAGAAATGAAAAATCGGAAGACTCGGTGGTTGAATCGGGAAAATCAGTGACCCAGACCGGGTCTGGTGGGTTGGAACGTTTATCTTTTTTCTTTTTCTTTCTTTCTTATATATTTATATATATATATATATATTATATAAATATATTTCAAAATTTTGATTAAAAATTCTTACTTCAAGAGTCTCCTCTCATAAGGAAGAGTCTCATTGGAAGTTAGAGAAGATTATGAAAGTCTATTCCTATTTATAGGAAAAGATTTTTCAAAGAGAACCTACAAAATTTTATGTGGGATTCAATCAAATTATTTGAAACATATTGATTGGAGGGAGAGTTAAAAATTTCATTTCCTTCCAAAATTAAACCTAACATTCAATCAATTTGTTTGGAGAGAATGTTTAAAAAATTTAATTTCTGTAAAACAAGTGATTTTTTTTTTATCAATTATGACTCTATTAAATATTATTTATAAATATTATACAACAATTTTTATTTTTATTTGAGTATTTATATATATTTTATTTATTTATAATTTTTAATTATATTTTTTAATTATATAATATTAATTATGACATCACGATTCGACTGCTTTAACCCGACAGTTGAACTAGTGACCCATCCACCCGGTCCCTTTTCCGGTTCGCTCACCGGTCCGGTTTTTAAAACATTGCTTCCCCTAATTTGAAAAATATAATAGGTCTCAAATTTTTTATTAAATAAATGATCAAATATTTTACATAGGTGTGAGGTTCATAAAATTGTGGACTCCACATCCATATGAGACATTTGGTCATTTGTTTGATAGAAAATTTAGTATTCTTAGCATTACTCTTCTAATTTGAGAGTTCTAAGAGAGTACTAATGATGCGAAAAATAATTTTTTTTAAAAAAAAGAAAAAATAAACCACGGTCAAAACATCATATCACAGGGAACCCGCACACCAATTAGCGCTATAGGCTCTTAATTTAGAGCTCCCTATCTTTTTTCAGGTTGGTATTTCTGGCTACAAGTGGAACCAAGGCGATAGAATCCGAATCTTGTATAGTTGATTTATTTTTTCTTTAATTGATCTTAGACTGATTTTTTGAGAGTATAATAGTATTAAGTTGATGTTACAATAGTATTGATAATTATTTAAGAAAATTTCAATCATACAAAAAATCACAATAAGATTATTTTACCAAAAATCACTCTAGAGGATTTGGACTCAAACATATGAAAATTAGCCGTTTTAGTTTATTTTTTAATTTTTTACAAAAAGATATAAATAATAATAATAATAATAAAGAAAATATATGATAACTTATACTAGTAACTTTTTTTATTTTTTTTAACTAAAAAACATTTTTTTTCCTACTCTCTCCCTCTTTATCTCTCAATCTATCTATCTTCTCTCTATATTTACATTTTATTATTTTTTTAAAGATAAATTACAATAAATAATCAATGACTCATTTATGTTTTGTCCATAAACTTCAAAACTCAATCGTTAACCACCGTAAAATATGTTATGTTATATAGTCAACTCTTTTTATTAGGAATTTGTTAGATATTTACATAAAATTAAGCAAGTGATAATTATTAATTTTTTAAGATAATAATACGGTTTACTTTGTGAATTCGTTTGTACTTTAACACTAAGATAAATGAGACAAAATGTAAATAAGATTACCAGATATAGTATTGTTATTCTAAAAAATTACTAACAAGAATTTCATGATTCTTGCATAACTTGATTTTGTGTAAATTTCTATTAAAATCTAACGAAAGGAGTTAATTGTAATAAAATGATATTTTGAGGTGAGTAATTATTTAATTTTGAAATTTAAGTACACAAAATGTAAATGAATTAAAATTTGAAGAATTTATTATTATTATTATTGTTGTTGTTGTTGTTGTATATATGCATATATGTATATTTTTGTTGTGATTAACATATTGTCATTTCTTTCTAGTATTTTCCCAAGAATAACTGCAGATGCCAAGTTTGGAGTTTGTATTGGGAAAATACTGGGGACCCATTTTGGGAGACCCTATGTTCTTTAAATAATTGTGATTAGTCATGTGTGATTTATGTTTTTATTTAATTTATTTTTTGTTTTTATCTTGGGAGAAGGGTGTTTGTAAGGGTGTGTATTATTTCTGTTTGTATTTGTATAAAGAAAATATTTGAAACGCCCTATTTTAGGGATTTCCATAGCCTCCAAATGATTGTTATTGATCAATTTTTTTTTTTTTTAAACAATAAAAAAAATCTCTTTGACAGTTGTGCATGGGGTCACCAGGGTGGAATATTTGTGGGGTCTATATCATTTTTTATTGGTATAACTGACATGTTACCTACAACGGCACAAGGTAATGGTACAAATATTTGACACTGCACGGCGATACAATTTGACAACATAATTTAAATATTAAGCCATTTGGAAAGGAATTATTTTAGTTAAAAAATAAAAAAATTATTATAAATTATTATATCATTTTTTTATTGCATATTTTTTAATAAAAAATTAAAATATTTTTAAAATAATTTATTCCCAAATAAAGTCTAAGTTGTCGTTTGACTACGGTTTTTTAGTTGATTTTTTGAGTTGAGATTTTTTTAATTTGAGATTAAAATATTCGTTTGGGTTTTTTTTTTTAACTTTTTAAACTTTTGTGAGGAAAAAAAAAGTGAAATTGTTATTATTTGAATGTGACATTTTGGCCTTGTTTGAAAAGTTAGTTATTTTTGTAGGTTATTTTAGTTTTTGGTTATTTTAGTAAGTTAAAATTTATGTGTTTAGAAAGATGGTTGGATTTTTTTTGTACTTAGATGTAATTTTTGTGAAAGAAAATATAAAATGATTATGAATTTGATAAAACATTTTGTTTTATTGATTATTTTAACCTATTCTGTGTTTTTGTAAATTTTAGCCAAAAAAAAAAAAACCGAAAAAAATCTTGCCAAACAGGGCCTTTGTTTTATTGGCTTATTTATCTTCTTTTTTTTTTTTTTTTTTTAATTTTGTTTGTCATTTGTGGGTTTTTAGTCCAAAAAAGCCTTTTCGTTTGGGTTGATTTTTTTGAGTTTTTTTATAAAATTTTTGTGGAAAAAAAAAATTATAATTTGGATATGACATTTTATTTTATTAGCTTATTTAGCCTATTTTTATCTTTGATGATTTTTAGTCCAAAAAACAAATGTCAAACAAAGCCTAAATGGGTTAAGTTAATATTAAATTTATATGAAGGTTTTGAAAAATCTAAAAATCTCAGATATATTGATTTGTGATTATGTATCAATTTTAAACAGTATATAATAATCTCAATCAAACAATCAAGACAAATCGACACAACAATTTTAACGTGAAAAAACCACAGGCCAAAGCAGCCACAAAACAATCTGTTGGACCATTTTAATATATTTTATTTATTTATTTATATATTTTTGTTCATGAATCTTCTTTTGTTTTATTCATGAATCTTATTTTGTTCATGAATGGAGATTCATTATTTTGGTGTCCTTTTGTCTTATTCATGAATGGAGATTAATTAGAATTCATGAACTTGGTAGCGAGTTAATGTTTGGCTACACTCCCCATTTTCTCTAGGTTCATGGTCATTATTATTTTTTGATGTATTTTGTAATGTCCTAGTGGCCTATAAATAGTTCCTCTCTTCTACTCTTTTCTACACCAACACACCAACTATTTTCTACACAAGAGAGATTACTAGCAAAGAAGGGTGTTTTTCTTGGTGGAACTTTGGGTTCACCATCTTGTGCAGAGTTGGCCTGAATCATTCGACAAGTAGTCGGGCTGTTGTATCTTGGAGGGGACAAGTCATAATTTTGTGACTGTTGCATCGGTATTTGGTTTCTACCTACTGCAGTGGGCTTGATCTCCTTAAAGAAAATGAGATATCCGTACCTCAGCCTGATCTATTTGTATCTCATTTTGTTTGCATTATTTATCAATAAAATATATTTTTTCTCTTATTTTCACCAACAATCTTAAGGAGATCAACCATGGATCAAGTACCAGAAAAAACCAATGATGGAATTGAAGATCTTAACAAGCCTTTCAAATTCAAGGGAGTTCATTTTAAGAGGTGGAAAGGAAAAGTTTTTTTTTTTTCCTCAGCCTTTTGAAAGTTGCATATGTTCTTACTGAGAAGAACTCAAACAAAATCTCAACCAAAGAGATGAATAATGAAGACTACGAGACACATGAAAGCAAAAGTGGCTTTCTATAATACAGACAAATATAAATGTCACTTTTATCTCTTAAATTCATTGCTGATTAATTGATTATTACTATGACACCACTTATATACTTTGTCTTCTATTAATTTTTGGCATGCTCGCTTGTGTCATACTAATAGTAAATATGTGGGAATCATGAGTAGTTTAGGATTAATTCCTAAAGTGACAAAAAAATTTGAGAAATGTGAATTTTGCAGTAAAGCTAAAATTACCAAGAGGCCTCATAAAAGTGTTGAAAAAAAAATACCGGATTTGTGTGAGTTTGAAGGAATTTTAACTTGGGGTGGTAACCGATATTTTATCACCTTTATTGATGATTTTTCAAAATACATAAACATATATTTATTAAAAACTAAAAGTGATGCTTTTGGGAAATTTAAAAAATTCCTTTTTGAAGTGGAAAATCAATTCGGTAAAAAGATTAAGAGAATTAGAAGTGATAGAGGCCGGGAGTATGAATCTCTTTGATTCAACTCTTTTGTTCAGTCATTGAGAATTATTCATGAGACTACTCCACCATATTCACTTTTATCTAATGGCGTAGTTGAAAGAAAAAATAAAACGTTAATTGACTTGACGAATGCTATGCTTATTGATTCAGGTGCTCCTTCAAATTTTTGGGACGAGACTATTTTGACAGCTTGCCATGTGATAAATAGAGTGCCACACAAAAAGACTAAAATTGTACCTTATGAGTTGTAGCGGGGGCATAAACCAAATCTAAGTTATTTGAGGGTTTGGGTTTGTTTAGCTTTTGTGAGGCTTGCAGATCTTAAACGACCTAAATTGGGTGAACGAGCTACCACCTATACTTTTCTTGGGTATGCATTGCATAGTGCAGCTTATAGATTTTTTGATATGAAAAATAATATTATTTTTGAATCAAGTGATGCTATTTTTCATGAAAATAAATTTCCTTTCAAAATTAGAAATAGTGGAGACAAATAATTTTTGAAAATATTTTATCCATGCCTAACTTTTTTACTCTATCTCAAGTTTTTCAAGGGCAAGAAAATTCTTAAATCCAACCAAGAAGGAGTAAACAAGCTAGAGTTGAAAAAGATTTTGGCCCTGACTATTATCCTTACAATGTGAAAGAAATTCCTCTTATGGTGCAAGAAGTTTTATCATCACCTGATGCTATTTTCTAGAAAGAGGCTGTAAATGATGAGATAGATTCACTACTTTCAAATAAAACATGGAAGCTAGTGGATTTACCTCCAGGTTGTAAAACTATTGGGTGTTAATGGGTCCTTCGTAAAAAACTTAAACCGGATGGAACTATAGATAAATATAATGCGAGGCTTGTCGCTAAAGGTTTTAAATAACAAGTTGATTTTGATTTCTTTGATGCTTTTTCTCCTTCATCAAATGGATGTGAAAACAACATTTTTAAATAGAGATCTAGATGAGGAGATTTACATGGACCAACTCGAAGGCTTTGTGGAGCCTGGCCAAGAAAGCAAGGTGTGTAAGCTAACTAAATCCCTTTCTGGTTTAAAACAAGCTCCTAAACAGTGGCATGAGAAATTTGATTCCTGCATGCTTGAGAATGACTATAAGACTAATGAATGTGATAAGTGCATATATTATAAAACTTGTGAGAATACACATGTGATTATTAGCCTATATGTAGATGATCTACTTATCTTTGGCTCTAATTTGCATATTATAAATGAGACTAAAAATAAGCTCAATAGCTACTTTGATATGAAAGATCTTGGTGAAGCCAATTTTATTTTGAGAATTAAAATTACCAAGACTAATGATGGTATTTTTCTTGATCAGTCGCATTATGTTGAGAAAATTTTAAAGAAATATAATTTTCTAGACTGTAAACATGTTGCTACTCCTTCTAATACAAGCATACATTTATCTGTTGTAACAAACGAAAAAGAAGTGATTAATCAAAAGGAATATGCTAGCATCATTGGTAGTTTGAGATATGCTACTGACTGTACTAGACCTGACATTGCATATATTGTTGGAGTACTTAGCAGGTTTATTAGCAAGCCAAGTCGGGATCATTGGCTAGCCATGGGAAGAATTATGAGATATTTATCTGGTACCAAAAATTATGGTTTGTTTCATAACAAGTATCATGCGGTACTTGAGGGATATAGTGATGCCGTCTGGAACACTTTGTCAGGCGATTCTTTCTCTACCTCGGGTTTTATTTTTACCTTAGGTGGTGGTGCTATATGTTGGAAGTTTAAAAAACAGACTATAATTGCTAATTCTACAATGGAAGCTAAGTTTATAACGTTAGCTTCAGCATGTGAGGAAGTGAATTGGTTAAGAGATTTGTTACATGAAATCCCTTTTTTGGGAAAAACCAATTCCTCATGTATTAATTTGTTGTGGTAGCACTGCTGCTATTAGTAGAGTGAACAACAATTTTTATAATGGTAAATCTAGACCTATTAGAAAGAAACACAGTAATGTGAGATCTTATTTGAGTAATGGCCTCATAACTGTGAATTATGTAAAATCTTATGATAATCTTGCAGATCTATTAACCAAGGCCTTGGCGAGAGATAGGGTCTGGAATACATCGAGGGGGATGGGTTTGAAACCTATAAAATCATAAACTATGTATAAGGACACCCAACCTAGGGACTGGAGATCCTGTAACTAGGTTCAATGGGAAAAACAAATCATATGCTGGTTGTAAAAATGCACTCTTTAGTACTTTGTTATCCATCCCTATGATGTAAGTGCATTTGTCCTGTCATGTTGGAGGGTTGAGTTTTTATACTCTTAATGAAATTTTGTAGCTTTTGTTGAGTGGGGTGTGTCAATTACAGGAACATCCTTGACAGATTTCACCTATGTGAGCATGAAAGTGGGGCCGCTTTATATGAGAACAAGGCTTATTCTCAAATATGCTCATGAAAACTGGGATAGGCACAAGACCGTAATGTGCTGGCTATTAAAAGCTCATGTCAACACCTGGATTATTATGTGTGTGCAGTAATACTTTATTTCCCCTAAGCAGTCATAGTTCAAGTCCGAGACCACTACTGACTCTGGAGTAGAGATTGCTATTTCACTAATGAAGGTTCAATGCAGAGCACACCTTCATAATGCATACTAGTCTATCTTTGTTTGGTAATCTCTCTTGTCCTTGTTGATATTAAAATGAGTGAGGGATTGTTGGACCATTTTAATATCTTTTATTTATTTATTTATATATTTTTGTGCATGAATTTTCTTTTGTTTTATTCATGAAATCTCATTTTGTTCACGAATCTCATTCATTATTTTGGTGTCCTTTTGTCTTGTTCATGAATGGATATTAATTAGAATTCATGAACTTGGTGGTGAGTTAATATTTAGCTACACTCTCTATTTTCTCTAGGTTCATGGTCATTATTATTTTTTGATGTATTTTGTAATGTCTTAGTGGCCTATAAATAGTTCTTCTCTTCTACTCTTTTCTATACCAACACACCATCTATTTTCTATACAAGAGAGATTACTAGCAAAAAAGGGTGTTTTTCTTGGTGGAGTTTTGGGTTCATCATCTTGTGTAGAGTGGGCCTGAATCACACGACAAGTAGTCGGGCTGTTGTATCTTGGAGGGGACAAGTCATAGTTTTGTGACTGCTGCATCGGTATTTGGGTTCTTCCTACCGTAGTGGGCTTAATCTCCTTAAAGAAAGCGAGATATTCGTGCCTCAGCCTGATCTATTTGTATCTCATTTTCTTTGCATTACTTATCAATAAAATATATTTTTTTCTGGTATTTTCACCAACACAATCCACTAAGAAGACATAAAGGAATTACACAAGTGTACTCTCAATTACCTAGCGAATCCACTCCTGAATCAAACCGACCCCTATGTGCCTCTTCCAGCCCCATCTTCACCTCGAAATTGTCTTGCCCAACGTTGAATTCACAATGCCGACGTCGAATCCACGACGATGAGCCACTCTGAAATCCACCAAAGTTTCAGGCCCAAATTCTACGGAATCCACCAAAGAACAACTCTCTCTTTTTTGAATAAAAAAAAAACAAACGTTTGATATAATCCACTCAATTCATGATTTAAACTCTCACAAATATCAGATGAAACAAGCAAAGAAGTTCCAGAAGAAAACTCTAATACCAAAAAGAAGATCTGGAAGCTGTACCCTAAAACCTGGTTGAGCCGTAGCTTTTATAACAAACAGATCCGCGATCTCCGCTCAAGTACAAGAATGGTCGCTCGAGCTGAAAAAAACAACTCCCAATACTTTTGCAGGCGAGTGAAACTTCTGAAAGGTTGCGATCTCTACTAGAGTACAGGAATGGCTACTGGAGCGGAAAAACAACTTTGACTGCAATTTTACTTTTTGCTTAGTGTAAATTAGTTTACTGAAATTTATCTTAAGAAAATTATTGTAGGATAAATTACACTAATCATCCTTCAAATTAAAAAATATACAATATGCTCTATAAATTTGGCATAAGTATACTTATCTTCTTTTTAGTAAAGTTAAATCAACCTTAATTTATGTAAATAATTTGTAGATACAGAGGTAAATAATGGTAAAATATAAATTCAGTGCGAAAGAGATGGTAATATCGTTATCCATCTACACGAAACTAGTGAGTTATTGATAAAAAAGAGATCTGGTATTTTGTCAATTGCAACTTTTATGAAACTCAATATGATTATATTGAATGAGTGTGACTCAATGTATATTTTTTCAAACTGTAAGGTGGTTAAGCTAATTCATCCAAAATTTTATTTTTATTTTTATTTTTATTTTATATGTGACATTTGTAAGAGATTTTTTTTTTTAAGATCCTAATAATATTTTTTTAGAAGGATAAGTACAACACAATTTTTTATATTAGTAAGTAACACTTATTATTACTTTTTAACTCATTTGAAAATTTGAAGTTTCTATAATACTTTTGATCTAGATCTCTGTTTTTTATTTATTATAAATTTTGTATTTTTTGAATCGTTTCATCAAAATTTGTAGAAAAAAGATTTATAATGAATGCAAAATTCTAGAAATAAAGGTTGACTAAGGGTCGTTTTAGGAAGTTGGTTAAAAGTTATTTTTTTTAATTTTTTTGATTTTTTTTGAAAAAAATGTGTAAAAAAAATGGAGAGGTGATGTGATTCAAAATAAGTTAAAGGTTGGCTTTTGACTTTTATTCAAATTTCCAAATTGAGCCTAAATTTCACTGACCTAAGACAGTGAAATTTTGGTGACCACTGCCGGTTCTTTTTCCAGTGTCTTTTGGCGAATTGAAATTTCATTGATTAGATCAGTGAAATTTTCATTGTATAGACATAAAATTTTTGAATTAAACCCTTACACTCTAGCTAAAACGCACAAAAAAAATTGTGTACGATAAGTCACATCAGAGAAATTTCTTTGAGAAAACTCGAAACTAGAGAGAGAATTATTAGCTAAAAGCACAGCGAAATTTCTCTGAGCTAACACACAGTAATACAGAAAAAATTTCTTTGAAATAAATTGTTGCTATTACATAGAATAATGTAAGATAATAATAAGTCAGAGAAATTCAGATAAATTTCTTCAAGTTAATTTCACTTAACTTTAACCATAAAAAAAAAAAAAAACACTTAATCAACGTCAAAACAAATAACATTAATTCAATAAATAAATTTATTTGACTTATTTCAACATGTAACATATTTTTGTAATTATTTTACTAAACTTACATTCAATTCTTTACTAATGAAAGTCAGTGAATTTTTTTAAACTTTTGTCAGTGAAATTTCTCTAATTTTGGTGAATTCTCAGCCAATCAAAATGAGAAATAATTCAAATGTTACCGAGCCATTGTCAGTTGAAGTTGATTAGATATATCATCTTGCTTGTCCTACTTCTCCAATTTTCTACAAATACAATCTTGTAAAGGTATGTTATTCGGAGGATAATCATAGTAACATACTTTTATTATGAATAGCTTTCTTCAATGCATGAGCAAATTTGCATGTAGGGGAATCTCTCTTTGTTTCTCTCGCTCTATGTTGGAACAATCTTCTGTGTAAATAAAATAAAATTGAAACTAATTCAAATAAAATAAAATAAAGCTTATAGAATTTATTTTGTCGAATCAAACGAAAAATAAACGATCAAGTCGAGTGTGTGACACTCTGTCCTTAAGACAGATTCGCCCCGCTACGGTGCTTACAGTTGAGTGACGTTTATCTCCCAAGATACAATGATCTTCACAAACTTGTAGTAGCACTCCACACAAATTTGTACGGCGAACTAGAACCCTGTGTTCTTATACTCTCTTTATTTTATCTCTAAAACTAGAATGAAGATTAAAATGCAAAGGAGAAAATTATGGACAACAAATATATAAGTTGCAGACTGATTTTCGGATCCTCTAACACTGCTGGAATGTTGGTATTTATAGGCACAAAAAGCCCTGTCCGAACAAGTGTGAATCTGTCCAACAGATTCAGTTTTGAAAGTGAACAGATGCAACCTGTTTTGAATTCAAACAGATTCTGTCCGCTGCTCTTTGGAACGGTTTTTTTTTTCAAACAATTTGAAAAAGTATCTGTTGGTGGACAATGTTTTAAACTGTTGAAACAGTTTTTTAAAAACTGTTGGAATAGTTTTTGGAAGAGGTACAACTTTAGGAAAACAAAAATTTGAATTTAAATTTAAAAATTTCAAATAATTTTTTTCCAAAAAATTAATATTAGAACCGACCCGACCCCCACACCCACGCCTGGCCGGACAGACGGCGGCGGCAAGCGTGTGTGGTGGTTTGGGCTAAGGTTTACTTTGTCCATAACTCCTCCATTCTACAAACTTGGTTGCCCCTTGGGGCCCAACCCAAGTATTGTAGGCTAAAGTTTATATACTCAACAAAACTCTTTTAAAGTTTCAATGTGGAACAAGCCTCACAAGGAAACCCACATTTAAAACTTAAATATTCAATTCTATGAACCCAAAAATGACGTCAACTTCCCATTCACTCATAAATGGTTTTGACGTACCGTCTTTAATATGTGACTTGCCATGCGGCAAGGAACACTGTGACAACCCTCACCTCTGATTAATGTTAAACTGTGACTGAGCATGATAAGTAACTAATAAGAACGAAATTCTGAACTGATTGTATGAGTGTATTGTTTCGAATGCATTTCTATTTGTTTGATTTTTGAATGAATCTGTTCATGTTTTAACTTTGAACTGCGAATTGAAGGTCTTATCGGCGACCAAACCAGAAATTGATTAGTGTTTTATGCTAATTAGAATTTATGTGATTTTATGGTAGGTTTAATTAAAATTTGATTTGGAGTGATTAAATTAGATTAAATAATGTTAAATCTCATTAGTTCAAGTAATTACCTTATTGCCATTAAGCGGACAATGCTAGGCCCTTTATTTAGTCTTGATTTATATATACTTGGCATCACTCTTCATCACTTTCCTAGACCAAAACCGTGAGAGTTAGAGAGAGAGACTTGGTAGGAGATTGAATTCATCAAGAATTGTTTGAACTTAGAAGAATTGAAGGGGATTTGCATAATTGAGCTTCCATATCTAGAATTCAAGACCTAAGGTAGGGAGTTCATCCTCTTATTCATATGTTTAAATTGTTTCTTGCATGATTCATGGAAATTTGGTGACTAGAGTCAAGAATTGAGTTAAAGAGTTGATTTGAGTAGCTAATTCATGCATGCATGTACATACTCTAGCATTTTGAGGTTGTTTTCATAAGAATTTCCACATGCATGTCTACATTTGGGTTGTAGTCCATGAATTCATCATGTTTTGGAGTTCAAACTTGCATTTGGTTATGTTTTGGAACGTTGGGATCCATTAGAACACTTGCATGTGATGTTCTTGCATTGTTCTTCAAGTTTCCTTTGAATTTGTGTTCAATTGACTTACCTATGGGCTTTGATATTACAAATTGATCTTTGAAACATGTTGTATTATGGGTTTTCAAGTGTTTTCCAGAAAATTATCCCAAAAGAATCGAATTCAAAGTTTTAAAAATTGAGTTTCATGCTTGAGGATCAATTTGGAAATTTCAGATTTTGGACCCACGCTCGAGCGTAGGACCTCACGCTCGAGCGTACACTCTGAGGACATGCACTTCCGCTCGAACGTAGGAAGTCACGCTCGAGCGTGAAATGCATATGCCCAGAAGTTCATATGTTTCGCAGTCCGCTCGAGCGAGAGAATTCACGCTCGAGCGAGGATCTGAGTCTCACGCTCGAGCGTAGGTCGAACGTGAAAATCATGCATCCAGTACTTTTTCATGAGTTTACAATCCGCTCGAGCGAGGGAAGTCACGCTCGAGCGGAGCTCCTTTGTCTACATGTCCGCTAAGCGTATAAAGCCACGCTCGAGCGAGACCCCTATTTCAGCAAATTTTGAAAAGTGTTTTAAAGTGTAACTTTTGCATCCTTATTCCATCCTAGGCATTCCTAGGCCAAGTTTAAGGCATCTTAATGAGGATAATGTTATAGAACCACACCTGTATAGTTAGGGGCTAAGTTATTAATCCCGAGTGTGTGTTGGTTCTGCAACTGTAGGGTGGACATTCGAGGACGCTCGTTAGCTTGTCTCTAGCCCAGTGCTCTGTGAGTAACAATGTTGTAAAAATATGTTCAATTATGATTATTTTCTGAATGATCAACTGTTCTACTTACTGAACCGTTATTGTTTAATGAATGAATGTTTGTCCTACTTGTAAACTGTATCCGTGGCATCCATAGCAATTTACTGTTACTGTACTGTTACTGCTACTGTCACAGAGATCTCTGTTGGTTTCCATGTTTGGAACCACTACTGTTTACTGTTATGATGGCCATCAACTGACTGTTTGGTCTATTAAGACCTACTGTACTGTTTTGCTAATGGATGTACCACATATGACTATTATGGTTCTAAATGACTGATTCACTGATGCAATTGACTGTTCTAATTACTGAAAAGACATTCATTCTTAACCCTTTTTCGCATATGTTATTCATTGGACTTTAACTCACTGTTTATATATATATATATATATATGTAGGTGTCCAGGCACCGGACCGGAGTTAGGAGCGTCGGGTTAGCTCTTGTTTTGTCAAGCCAACCTTTGTGCCTCACTTTGAGGCTCCATGTCTATTCAAGCTAGGACTACTCTGGGGTGTCTCAGTTCCACCCTTCTGCCTCCGTTTTGTAACAAATGTTATAGACTTGACTGTACAGTTATAGTTAGGGATTTGATCCCTGACATGGATGTTTGTGTATATGTTGCATATATATATATGTTTTGGTTGTCAATGTGGCATGTTTATAAAAAGTCTTTTTGCATTCAGACTGTTACAGCTCATTGGGCATATTTTATTTACTGTTTTGGCTTCCGCCAACCCCTTTGCTCTGTATTTCTGTCGTTACTGTTAAGAAGGCCATCGGTAATCACGGATTACTGGCCGGTTACGGTGCTAAACCCATAGGGGCGGGTTTGGGTCGTGACAGAGTGGTATCAGAGCGATACCAAGCACGAGTTATACCGCACACACGTATCCAAGTGAGCTATAGGATGTCCTAGAAAAGTAATTAGGGCATTGCATGAGCACGAGAAAGCGTGTGTGGCTATGATATGAATATATGTGCTAATATGCTTAAGTCAGCAACTTCCTATGTTTATTATTACCATATTGCCTATAGTGAAATGGACATCGTAAGAAATGCCGATGAATCTAGATCATCTGAGGCAAGAATGGCAAGGTTAGAAAGAACAGTTGAACTGTTAAGTGAAGCCCTAAGGCAACAGCAGAACCAACAGCCCCCACCTCCTCTAGTACAGCCAGAACAAAATATTAATGATGATATAATTGCCCTGACACAGAAGTTCAGCAAAATGAAACCACCATCATTCCAAGGAGGCCTTAAACCATTAAAGGCCGAAGCATAGGTTCTTGAAACCGAAAAATTGTTCGAAGTGTTTCCGTGTTCTGAAGCACATAAGGTGTTACTGGCTACCTTCACTCTACAAGAAGTGGCTAAACGGTGGTGGATGCTCGTCCGTGACACCAACAATGTTATGACTTGGGCTCAGTTTAAGGAGTCCTTCTTTGAAATATACTTTCCCCAGTGTGTCCAAGTCCACAAAGTGAGTGAGTTTGAACAGTTGAAACAGGGCACCATGTCGGTAGCAGAGTATGAATCTAAATTCACTGAACTCGCCAGATATGCACACACATAGTGGATACTAATTACAAAAAGGCCAGGAAGTTTGAAGGCGGACTCAATGTTGAGATACTTGATCGAATTAATGTCCTGAAATTGCTTAAATATGTGGATGTTCTCGACCGAGCAATAATAGCTGAGTCGAACATCGAGGCATTGAAACAGACTGAAACACCAGCGTCTGAGTGGCGCGGCAAGAGACGGGGCTTCAAGTTTAAGAAAGGTCGGAATAGCTCATCGAATAAAAAATAGAATACTGGGTTAACGAATAGTTCTAGTCAGGGAAGTGGTTCCATACCACCCTGCTCTGAATGTGGGAAGAGGCATAAGGGAGTTTGCTACAAAATTTCGGGTGCTTGTTACAAGTGTGGCAAGGTGGGCCACATGGTCAAAGATTACCCTTCCACTTCTCAAGGCGCTGGTAAAGCTACAGCTAGTGCCGCAGCATCAACTGCTCCACCGAAACCCAACCCCAAAGTTACTGGAAAGGAGCCTTTAAGGCAAGGCCGGGTGTTTGAACTCGTACCGGGAGATGTGCAGAATACCGAAACAGTTGTGTAAGATATAGTCTCAATTTGTGCTCAAAATGCTTATGTTCTGATTGATTCAGGGTCTACGCATTCATATGTCTCACATGCTTTTTCACGAAAATTAAATAGACCACTGGAACCCATGAACTATTTGTTAGCTATATCTTCACCCGTTGGGGGATCCATGACGGGTGCGTATATGTATCCTGCATGTGAGATTGTTATGGGAGATGCACATTTATATATTGACTTACTGCCATTGAACATTGACCATTTTGATGTAATTTTGGGAATGGACTGGTTAACAAAATATCATGCTACCATAGACTGTGTAACGAAACAAGTTATTTTTCGTCTACCTGGATTACCTGAATTTGTGTTTACAGGAGTTGGAGTAGTACTTCCCCCATATCTGATTTCATCCATGAAAGCATTTAAACTGATTAAAAAAGGGTGTAAAAGGTATCTATGTTGCATATTGACGGTACCTACTAATACTAAAGCTGATGTTGACAGTATTCCTATAGTCAGAGAATTCTCAAATGTTTTTGTAGATGATTTTCCAGGGGATTTGATTGATAGGGAGATTGAATTCACCATTGAAGTATTACCGGGTACACAGCCAGTTTCTAAAGCTCCTTACAGAATGGCACCTACTGAATTGAAGGAATTGAAAGTTCAACTGCAGGAATTGCTGGATAAGAAGTTCATTAGGCCCAATACTTCACCGTGGGGCGCACCAGTTTTATTTGTGAAAAAAAAAGACAGCTCACTGAGACTCTGCATTGACTACCGTGAACTGAGCAAGGTAACAGTGAAAAACAGATACCCATTACCTCGTATTGATGATTTATTTGATCAGTTATAGGGTGCCCAGGTTTTCTCCAAAATTGACCTTAGATCTAGATACCACCAGTTGAAAGTCAAACCTGAGGACATTGAAAAGACTACCTTCCGAACGAGGTACGGACATTATGAATTCCTTGTTATGCCTTTCGGAGTTACTAATGCACCTGCTGCATTTATGGACCTTATGAACCTAATTTTTAAACCATTCCTCGATGAATTTTTAGTTATTTTCATAGACGACATTCTGATTTATTCCAAGAGTAAGGAAGAACATGAACGTCATTTGAATATTGCCTTACAGACCTTAAGGGAACAGAAACTGTATACTAAACTGACAAAGTGCGAATTTTGGCTTGACAATGTTATGTTTTTGGGACATGTAATTAGTAAGGATGACATCTCAGTTGACCCACAGAAGATTGAAGCAGTAGTGAATTGGCCTAGACCGACTAATGTTACTGAAGTCCGAAGTTTCTTAGGCTTAGCCGGGTATTACAGAAGATTTGTGAAAGATTTCTCCAAAATAGCTCTACCATTGACTCAGTTGACTCAAAAGGGTATATCATTTGACTGGACCGATCAAAGGGAATCAGCTTTTCAAGAATTAAAGACTCGACTTGTGACTGCATCGATTCTTACCCTACCCTCAAGTACGGATGGATTTACTATTTTTAGTGATGCTTCTTATAAGGGTTTGGGATGTGTATTAATGCAGAATGAAAAAGTTATCGCGTATGCTTCCCGACAACTGAAACCGCATGAAAAGAATTACCCTACTCATGACCTAGAACTTGCTGCCGTGGTATTTGCGTTGAAAATTTGGCGTCACTACCTATATGGGGCTACATGTGAGGTGTACACCGATCACAAGAGCTTAAAATATTTTTTTACACAGAAAGAGTTGAACATGAGGCAGCAGAGATGATTAGAACTGATAAAAGACTATGACTTGCAAATTTTGTACCATCCGGGGAAAGCCAACACCGTTGCTGATGCATTGAGTCGGAAATCGATTGGGAATTTAGCCTGTTTACTCACCGGAGAAAAAATTGCTATGTGACCTTGAAAAATTTGAAGTTGAGATTGTTTTGCGCGAACAAGGTGGAACATTTGCTGCTATTTCTGCTTAACCAGGACTTATTGAGGAGATTAAAGAGAAACAACAGCAGGATGACCTTCTGAAGAAAGTCATTGATGAACAAGAATCTAAACTGAGGCCGGACTTTAAATTTGAGAACAATTTATTGAAATTTCAAGGAAGGTTGTGTGTACCGAATGATTCTGAACTGAATAGACGAATTTTGCAAGAAGGCCACAACTCAAAACTTTTCATCCATCCAGGAAATACAAAAATGTATCAAGACTTGAAATTGAATTTCTAGTGGCCGGGAATGAAGAAAGAGATTGCCGAGTTTGTGTCGAAATGTCTACATTGCCAACATGTTAAAGCTGAACATCAACGACCCACAGGCTTACTGCAGCCCTTACCAATACCGGAGTGGAAATGGGAACATATTACTATGGACTTTATTGTTGGACTGCCTCGTTCCAATAAAGGTATGGACTCAATTTGGGTTATTGTTGATAGATTGACTAAATCTGCTCACTTCTTACCTGTCAAAACAATCTATAATGCGGACAAATTGGCTACAATTTATATCGACGAGATTGTTAGATTGCATGGAGTGCCTGTATCTATTGTTTCTGACAGGGATTCGAAGTTTACATCGAGATTCTGGCAAAGTCTGCAGACAGCATTGGGTATCGAATTAATGCTAAGTAGTGCCTACCATCCTCAGACAGATGGCCAGTCAGAAAGGGCCATCCAGACTCTAGAGGATTTACTGCGTATGTGTGTTCTTGATTTCCAAGGAAATTGGGAAAATCATTTACCGTTAGCCGAATTTGCCTACAACAACAGCTTTCCCTCGAGCATTGGTATAGCGCATTTTGAGGCTTTATATGGCAAAAAATGTCGATCTCCTATCTGTTGGGCAGAAGTTGGAGATGGGCCTTTGCTTGGGCCTGAGATTGTACATGAAACCACGAAAAAGGTGAAACTAATTCAACAGAGATTGAAAACTGCACAAAGCCGACAAAAAAATTATGCGGATGTCCGAAGGCGAGACATGGAATATGAAGTGGGTGATCATGTTTTTGTTAAGCTGACACCAATGAAAGGGCAGACTCGCTTTGGAGTCAAGGGTAAGCTAGCACTGAGATATGTCGGATCGTATGAGATCATTGAAAAGATTAATCCGGTGGCGTATCAAGTAGCGCTTCCTCCTGAAATGGAGCATATGCATAATGTCTTCCATATTTCAATGTTGAGGGATTATCTTCGGGATCCCTTCCATGTTATTGAGCCTACCTGTGTAGTACTAAGTGATGACTGCACTTATGAAGAACGACTTATTCAGATTGTAAACCGACGTATCAAGAAGTTGAGGAACAAAGAAATTCCATTAGTAAAAGTGGACTGGCAAAACCATGGTGGCATTTATGCCACTTGGGAAAGGGAAGACGATATGATGAAAAGATATCCTGAATTGTTCCCCCTGAATCCAGTATTCTTCCAAAATAAAGGTAATCCGAGTTTAGAGGACCAAACTCTTTTTAAGGAGGGAAGACTGTGACAACCCTCACCTCTGATTAATGTTGACTGAGCATGATAAGTAACTGATAAGAACAAAATTCTGAACTGATTGTATGAGTGTATTGTTTCGAATGCATTTCTATCTGTTTGATTTCTGAATGAATCTGTTCGTGTTTTAACTTTGAACTGCGAATTGAAGGTCTTATCGGCGACTGAACCAGAAATTGATTAGTGTTTTATGCTAATTAGAATTTATGTGATTTTATGGTAGGTTTAATTAAAATTTGATTTGGAGTGATTAAATTAGATTAAATAATGTTAAATCTCATTAGTTCAAGTAATTACCTTATTGCCATTAAGCGGACAATGCTAGGCCCTTTATTTAGTCTTGATTTATATATGCTTGGCATCACTCTTCATCACTTTCGTAGACCAAAACCGTGAGAGTTAGAGAGAGAGACTTGGTAGGAGATTGAATTCATCAAGAATTGTTTGAACTTAGAAGAATTGAAGGGGATTTGCATAATTGAGCTTCCACATCTAGAATTCAAGACCTAAGGTAGGGAGTTCATCCTCTTATTCATATGTTTAAATTGTTTCTTGCATGATTCATGGAAATTTGGTGACTAGAGTCAAGAATTGAGTTAAAGAGTTGATTTGAGTAGCTAATCCATGCATGCATGCACATACTCTAGCATTTTGAGGTTGTTTTCATAAGAATTTCCACATGCATGTCTACATTTGGGTTGTAGTCCATGAATTCATCATGTTTTGGAGTTCAAACTTGCATTTGGTTATGTTTTGGAACGTTGGAATCCATTAGAACACTTGCATGTGATGTTCTTGCATTGTTCTTCAAGTTTTCTTTGAATTTGTGTTCAATTGACTTACCCATGGGCTTTGATTTTACAAATTGATCTTTGAAACATGTTGTATTATGGGTTTTCAAGTGTTTTCCAGAAAATTAGCCCAAAAGAATCAAATTCAAAGCTTTAAAAGTCGAGTTTCATGCTTGAGGATCAATCTGGAAATTCCAGATTTTGGACCCACGCTCGAGCGTAGGACGTCACGCTCGAGCGTACACTCTGAGGACATGCACTTCCGCTCGAGCGTAGGAAATCACGCTCGAGCGTGAAATGCATATGCCCAGAAGTTCATATGTTTCGCAGTCCGCTCGAGCGAGAGAATTCACGCTCGAGCGAGGATCTGAGTCTCACGCTCGAGCATAGGTCGAGCGTGAAAATCGTGCATCCAGTACTTTTTCATGAGTTTACAATCCGCTCGAGCGAGGGAAGTCACGCTCGAGCGGAGCTCCTTTGTCTACATGTCCGCTCGAGCGTAGAAAGCCACTCTCAAGCGTGACCCTTATTTCAGCAAATTTTGAAAAGTATTTTAATGTGTAACTTTTGCATCCTCATTCCATCCTAAGCATTCCTAGGCCAAGTTTAAGACATCTTAATGAGGATAATGTTATAGAACCACACATGTATAGTTAGGGGCTAAGTTATTAATCCCGAGTGTGTGTTGGTTTTGCAACTGTAGGGTGGACATCCGAGGACGCTCGTTAGCTTGTCTCTAGCCCAGTGCTCTGTGAGTAACAATGTTGTAAAAATATGTTCAATTATGATTATTTTCTGAATGATCAACTGTTCTGCTTACTGAACCGTTATTGTTTAATGAATGAATGTTTGTCCTACTTGTAAACTGTATCCGTGGCATCCATAGCAATTTACTATTACTGTACTGTTACTGCTACTGTCACAGAGATCTCTGTCGGTTTCCATGTTTGGAACCACTACTCTTTACTGTTATGATGGCCATCAACTGACTGTTTGGTCTATTAAGACCTATTGTACTGTTTTGCTAATGGATGTACCACATATGACTATTATGGTTCTAAATGACTGATTCACTGATGCAATTGACTGTTCTAATTACTGAAAAGACATTCATTCTTAACCCCTTTTCGCATATGTTATTCACTGGGCTTTAGCTTACTGTTTATATATATATATGTTGGTGTCCAGGCACCGGACCGGAGTTAGGAGCGTCGGGTTAGCTCTTGTTTTGTCAAGCCAACCTTTGTGCCTCACTTTGAGGCTCCATGTCTGTTCAAGCTAGGGCTACTCTGGGGTGTCTTAGTTCCACTCTTCTGCCTCCGTTTTGTAACAAATGTTATAGACTTGACTGTACAGTTATAGTTAGGGATTTGATCCCTGACATGAATGATTGTGTATATGTTGCATATATATATATATATATATATGTTTTGGTTGCCAATGTGGCATGTTTATAAAAAGTCTTTTTGCATTCAGACTGTTACAGCTCATTGGACATCTTTTATTTATTGTTTTGGTTTCCGCCAGCCCCTTTACTCTGTATTTCTGTCGTTACTGTTAAGAATGCCTTCGGTAATCACGGATTACTGGCCGGTTACGGTACTAAATCCATAGGGGCGTGTTTGTGTCGTGACAAGCACGCTACCTCTTCAGACTCGCCTCAAAAGACGTTTGGGGCCCACTCAATTTTGAGCTCAAAGTCGGTCCAAAATAAGCCTAATAAACCAATTTTTCAACTATCCCCCACATGAATGGAATTTGACGAAGAAAAAATGAAACAACTTGATCTAATTACAGAGAGTACAGAAATTAGAAATATTCTGCAAAGGATAGGGAGCTTTTGGCTTTGAACCTTCCTTTGTGAGATACTATCGGATTTACTAGCTAACCGGTGAACATGATGTCTTGAACTGTTCATCCGTTTGTGTAAACCCAAACAATAGAACTCACACAGAATATCCCCAGACACAGTTTAGTTCTCACTATTGTGTTTATTTTGGCCCTGAACAACCTGGTCTTTCATGAGTGCTCTAGAGAATTGTAGCCCTTCACAAATCTCATAGAACCGGCCCAGTTCACACTCACATAGGTGATTCTTGTGAAGAATATCCTGCCACACTCCACTAGGTTTACTTAGATATAAGAATCATTAAAATTTTACTTAACCTCAAACGCTGCAGGCATCACTTATTTTTTCATAGAAATGGGTAGGAGTTAGACTCCCCAGTGATCCTTCTGAGTCATACACAACTCGGTTATCCCTTTGAACCTAGATCTTGGGATCTCCAGTCAACTAGGTTGGGTTGCCGTTGTGGTAACTCTTATTTTATAGACTTAAGTCCCATTCCCCTCGATGAATTTTCAACTAACTCTCTTGCTAACCCTTTGATTAGTGGATCCGCTATGTTGTCTTTAGACTTCACATATTCAATGGAAATAATTCCATTAGAGAGTAGTTGTCTCACGGTGTTATGTCGACGACGAATGTGTCGTGACTTACCGTTATACATATGACTCTGTGCTCTACCAATTGCTGATTGACTATCGCAATGTATGTATATAGCAGGCACCGGTTTTGGCCAAATTGAAATATCTTCAAGGAAGTGGCGAAGCCATTCTGCCTCTTCCCCTGCTTTGTTTAAAGTTATGAATTCTGATTCCATAGTAGACCTAGCAATGCAAGTCTGTTTGGAAGATTTCCAAGATACAGCCGCCCCACCAAGAGTAAAGACATACCCACTGGTGGACTTTGAGTCTCTAGTATCCGATATCCAATTTGCATCATAGTATCCTTCAAGTACTGCTGGATATCTAGTATAATTCAGCCTAATGTTACGAGTGAATCGGAGATATCTTAGAACCCTTATAATTGCTTTCTAGTATTCTACTCCCGGATTACTCGTATATCTACTTAATTTACTTACTGCATAAGCTATATCCGGGCGAGTGCAGTTCATCGAGTACATTAAGCTTCCAATAATTTGGGCATACTCTAATTGAGAAATACTTTCCTGTACATTCTTAGATAGAAACAAATTAATATCTACAGGTCTTCTAGCAAGATGATTATCATCTTTGCTGAATTTGTCAAGTATTTTCTCAATGTAATGAGATTGTGACAAAGCATATCCTTCTGATGTTTTGGTAATTTTCATACCAAGAATTACATCAGCAATGCCCATGTCCTTCATGTCAAAATGTTTATTCAACATTTTCTTGGTAGTTTTAATCATGTCATTATTACTGCTTATGATGAGCATATCATCCACATAAAAACATACAATGGCATAACCTTTGTCTGTGTTTTTAATATAAACACATTTGTCACACTCATTAATTTTAAAACCATTTAACATCATTGCCTTGTCAAATTTCTCATGCCATTGCTTTGGCGTTTGTTTTAAACCATATAATGATTTAACCAATTTACACACTTTCTTTTCTTTTCCTGGAACAGAAAAACCTTTTGGTTGTTCCATGTGAATTTCTTGATTTAACTCACCATTTAAAAAAGCGATTTTCACATCCATTTGATGAATTTCTAGATTATATAGAGATGCAATGGCAATTAGCATTCTAATGGATGTTATTCTAGTAACCGGTGAGTATGTGTCAAAGTAATCAAGACCTTCTTTTTGTCTAAAACCTTTGACCACAAGTCTTGCCTTGTATTTGTCAATTGATCCATCCTCTTTCAATTTTCTTTTGAAAATCCACTTGTACCCAAGAGGTTTACAACCTAGTGGCAAATCCACCAATTCCCAAGTGTAATTTTGTAAGATGGATTCAACTTCACTATTGATAGCTTCCTTCCATAAAAAAGCTTCAGGATTGGACATAGCCTCTTTAAAAGTTAAAGGCTCATTTTCTAACAAAAATGTTAGAAAATTTGGACCAAAAGATTTTGAGGTTCTAGCATGTTTACTACGCCTAGGTTCCTTTTCCTCATTTTGATCTAACTCTTGTTCTTGATCATGTTCTTGATCCTGACTAGTAATAGCATCATGAGATTTTTTATTGTTACTAGTCTCTTGCCCAGTCTTATTTGGAAATACATGTTCAAAGAAAGATGCATTTCAAGATTCAATAATAGTATTTACATGCATTTCAGAATGTTCTGATTTATGAATCAAAAACTGATATGCACTACTATTCTTGGCATAACCTATGAAAATACAATCAATGGTCTTAGGACATATCTTAGTCTTTTTAGGACTAGGAATAGCCACTTTAGCCAAACACTCCCACACTTTTAAGTATTTGTAGGATGGTATTCTTTCATGCCACAATTCATAAGGTGTTTGATTCACTTTCTTTCGGGATATTTTATTTAAAATATAATTTGTAGAAAGTATTGCTTCCCTCTACAAGTTCTGAGGTAATTCAGAACTTATTAACATAGCATTCATCATTTCTTTTAAAGTCTTATTTTTCCTTTCAGCAATTTCATTTTGCTGAGGTGAGTAAGGAGCGGTGGTTTGATGAATTATTCTATGTTCTTTACAAAATTCACCAAAAGGTGATTCATATTCACCACCTCTATCACTTCTTAGGTTTTTGATTTTCTTACCAAGTTGATTTTCAACTTCATTCTTATATTGAATGAAAGTTTCCAAAGTTTCATCCTTGGTTTGAATTAAATAAACATAACTATATCTAATATAGTCATCTATAAAAGTGATAAAATATTTTTTCTCACCTCTGGTTTGAATTGATTTAAAATCACAAATGTCACTATGAATTAATTCAAGTGGTTCTGTACTTCTTTCAATTGAATGAAAATGAGTTTTGGATAATTTTGTCTCAACGCAAATTTCACATTTATGATTTGAATCAATGTCAAATTTAGGTAAACATTCCATATTAATTAATCTATGCAAAGATCCATAATTAACATGTCCTAGTCTATCATGCCATAAATTTGAAGACTCAAGCAAGTAAGAAGAAGATGCATTTTTATTAATAACTAAGGGTACAACGGTCATTACATTCATCTTGAAAAGGCCATCAGACATGTAACTTTTCCCTACATACATCTCATTCTTAGTAAGTACAAATTTATCACTCTCAAATACTAGCCTAAACCCATTCTTACTCAACAAAGATCCGGAAACAAGATTCTTGCGAATGTCCGGTACATGCAGCACATTGTTGAGAGTGAGTTCCTTTCCAGATGCCTTCTTCAGAATAATCTTCCCTTATCCTTCAACTTTGGAAGTTGAGGAGTTGCCCATAAAAAGTTGTTCACCATTGTCCACTGTAGAATAAGATGTGAACATCTTTTTGTCGGCATAGATATGGCGAGTAGCACCAGTGTCCACCCACCATTCTTTAGGATTTCCGACAAGATTTGCCTCGAAAACAACTGCAGAAAGATTAATGTCATCTACACCATTGGAAATATTGTCCACTTCGGTCATATGGGCTTGAGCAGGCTTCTTGCTTGTTCTTCTTTTGCTTTTGTCTTTGCTACGACAATCTTTGGCCCGATGTCCTTCTTTGTCACAGATGTAACATTTGCCATTAAACTTGTACTTTTTATTTTCCCTCCCTTTAGAGCCTTGTGATGAACTTCCTCCAGAAGACTTTCGTTTCTTGGTTTTTGAAGCATGTTCCACCACATTTGCCTTAGACTCCATAGGATGCTTACCAGCCCGCTTTTCAGAATTGCGGTTGTTCTCCTCAATCCTCAAACGCACAATTAATTCTTCCATAGACATTTCTTTGCGCTTGTGTTTGAGGTAGTTCTTAAATTCCTTCCAACCTGGTGGTAATTTCTCAATTAAGGCTGCAACTTGGAAGGATTCACTGAGAGACATGCCTTCTGCGTGAATGTCATGCAGAATGAGTTGGAGATCTTGAACTTGGCTAATCACAGTTTTAGAATCAACCATTACAAAGTTTAGAAATTTGCCAACCACAAATTTCTTTGAGCCGGCATATTTCGTTTTGTATTTTTTCTCCAAAGACTCCCAAAGTTCCTTTGCTGTCTTAATAGGATTGTAGACGTTGTATAATGTGTTGTCAAGTCCGTTCAAGATATAGTTTCGGCAAAGGAAATCAGTATGTTTCCAGGCATCAACCGCAGCAACCACTTACCTGTCGGTTTCATCCTCTTTCAAAATAGGAGCATCCTCACGGAGGAAACGAGCCTGGTTCAGAGTTGTAAGATAGAACAACATTTTCTGTTGCCATCTTTTAAAATCAGTTCTTGAGAACTTCTCTAGCTTCTCACCATGATTTACCGGTACTGTCACCACAGGAGAGGGGGTTGGTGCAATTGCAGCCACAACAGTAGTACTTATTTGGGCATTAGTTTCAGTAGCCATCAATTCTAAATTATAAAAAAAAAATTATAATTAGAATTTATACTACACAGAAAATTAATCCAAATTCACAGAATTAATTCTGTAAAAATAAAAGAAACAAGAATGTAACTTTTATTTTTCAATTAAATTGGAAATAAAATAAAATTTTATTTAACCAAATTAATTCTACACAGAAAATTAAATTTCTGTAACATTTCAATAATTAAAAAAAAAACTGAAATAGAATTTTTAATTAATGAAAACTCAGAAAATAATTTCTAAAAACCAAAATTAATTTTTGAAATTTTTTTTTCACAAAAATATATTATGAATTATTAATGACACCAGTATATTACTACTAGTTGTCAAAGAAAATAGACAGTATATTACTACTATCTGTCAAATAGCATATAATCACTATTTATTTTTCCAACCAGAATATTATTTTGTAAATCTACAGAAAATAATTTTCTTAAAAGAAGAAAGAGAAAAAAGGAAATAAAAGAAAAATTCTGTAAACAGAATAGTTCGAATCCGTCTTAAAATTGTTAGAATAATCTTCTGTGTAAATAAAATAAAATTGAAACTAATTCAAACAAAATAAAATAAAACTTATAGAATTTATTTTGTCGAACCAAACGAAAAATAAAAGACCAAGTCGAGTGTGTGATACTCTGTCCTTAAGATAGACTCGCCCTGCTACGGTGCTTACAGTTGAGTGACGTCTATCTCCTAGGATACAATGATCTTCACAAACTTGTAGTAGCACTCCACACAAATTTGTACGGCGAACTAGAACCTTGTGTTCTTATGCTCTCTTTATTTTATCTCTAAAACTAGAATGAAGATTAAAATGCAAATGAGAAAATTCTGGACAGCAAATATATAAGTTGCAGACTGATTTTCGGATCCTCTAACACTGTTGGAATTTGGTATTTGTAGGCACAAAACGTCCTGTTTGAACAAGTGTGAATTTGTCCAACAGATTCAGTTTTGAAAGTGAACTGATGCAACCTGTTTTGAATTCAAACAGATTTTGTCCGTTGCTCCTTGGAACAGTTTTTTTTTTTCAAACAACTTGAAAAAGTATCCATTGGTGGACAATGTTTTAAATTTTTGTTCAAAAAATTAATATTAGAACTGACCCGACCCTTGCGCTTGTTACGGCCGGACGATGGTGGCGACGGCGTATGCGTGTGTGGTGGTTTGGGTTAAGGTTCACTTTGTCCATAACTTCTTCCTTCTACAAACTTGGGTTGCCCCTTAGGGCCCAACCTAAGTGTTGTAGGCTAGAGTTTATATACTCAACAAAATTTTCTTAAAGTTTTAATGTGGGACAAGTCTCATCAGGAAACCCACATTTAAAACTTAAATATTCAATTTCACGAACTCGAAAACAACGTCAACTTCTCATTCACTCATAAATGGTTTTGATGTACCGTTTTTACCGTGTGACTTACCATGCGACAAGAAACACCTCATCTCTTCATACTTGTTTCAAAAGATGTTTAGAACCCACTTAATTTTAAATTCAAAATCGATCCAAAATAAACCTAATAAATCAATTTCCCAACGCTCTCATGGTACTTGCTGGCAGATCTCGATAAAGTTAGAGAGATGGAAACACGAGTTGATGTAGTGGCAGTAATGATTGAGGTGTGATGCTATGGATGCGGTGCAGACAACACGGAAGAGAGAGCCAGAAAACAACCGAGAGATGACAAATGATGACAACAATGTTATGAGAGAAATAATGAGAAATATTAGGATTTTTAATATTATGAGAGCATTTTGGACCTTATATATTAAAATTTATTCTCACCACTTTAAGTTTTTAAATTTTAAGTATTCTAACTAGTAAGTAAATTTTTAATATTTTTAAACTCTTATGCAAACTCGTAGAGGGATATTTTCTTAATTTCTCCACTTTAATTGTGCGGGATATTTTCTAACATAATATATTAATGTGGTAAAAATGACACAAAAAATAAGGGTATTTTAGAAATACACTCCCGAGATTTGTCAAAAAATAGATCCCCTCTTATATTCTAAAAATTACAAATACCTCTTATTATAATTTGTCCTTCAACTGGCCTAACAGAAAAAGAAAAAAAATAATCCAAATATCCTCAAATATTAAACTAAAATTATCATACCCCTTTATTTTATCTGCCCTCCACCAAATTTCTCTTTCCACACCACTACAATGTTCTCCAACTTTTTTTTGGTGACACACCAAATCTTGTAAATAATAATGACTTTAGTGCATATCGATAGCATGAGAGGGTAATGTGATGATTTGGCAAATTGATGTTATCAGTTGAAAGAAAATGATGAACATGATAGGTGAGATAGGAACAAGATATGTGACATAGGAAAAATAAAAAAAAATATTTGATTTTGATTGATTTTTTAAAAATTGGGTTATTTTATTTTATTTTTAGTGAATTATTTTTAATATTTTAAGTATTTTTTTTTCTAGATACACCTAAAAAGTAAAATATTTATAAAAATCTATTTAAAAATTTAATAAATACACAAGAATACGAAAAGATATGTTAGAGCCACAAAGAGATTTACCAACAAAATTACCAAATGTCTCACATGGGTACCCATGTGAGACATTTGACAATTTTCTTGAGGTCCTTAGCATTTTTCATATGAAAATATACAGATTTTTTTATATTTGATGAATTTTGTAAAGATTACTTTTCATAAATATTATTTTTAAGTGTATGTAGGTTAGGTGCATCTAAAAAATTATTTTTTAAAATGATTTTTGATTACTTTTTTTAAATATTAAATTTTTTGACTAAAAACAAAATAAAACGAAAATTAAAAATTTAATTTTTTTGAAAATGAAGTCCAATTTTTTGAATCCAAATTAGGTGATGTCTTTAACTCTATAAATGTTAGGGTAAATTACAAATACACTATTGAGGTATGCATAAAATACAATTTGCCCCTTGTGATTCTAAAAACTACATCCTGCCTCTCGAAGGTCTCATTTGAAAAAAGTTATTTTAGTAATTTTTTAGTATTTTACGAAAAGATGTGTATAAAAGTAGAGAGAGTGATGTAACTACTACTTATAGTGACTTTTTGGATTTTGACTAAAATATGTAGCTGCCAAGCGAGGCCGAAATTTCTAATTTCATAACAAATGATCAATTTTATTAAAAAATTGTCAAATGAATTAATAATTTTTTAATTATGTTAGAAATTTATTTTAATGAATAATTCAAGTAATTTTACCATCATATAGGAAAATTGTTCAGAATTTTTTTTTTTTGTTAATCTATTAAACATTTTCTTTTTGATAAGAGGATATTTTTAGACCTTGTTTGGTTTGTTTTTGAGAGAGTAATTTTGGAAAAAAAAAATTTCAAAATTTTGTTTGGTTTAGTAATTTTGAAAAAAAAATTTCAAAATTACTTTCTCTCTCCTACACATCAATCAATTAATTTTTCTCTCTCCTCTCTCTTTCTCAATCACTTTTTCTCTTGCACACATCTACTCGACTATAACAAAATATCAAATCATCCTAAACTGTCATACTCCAAAACTATTTCCAGAATATACAACCAAACAAATCAAAAAAATTCCTAAACTCTCTCTCTAATTTTTATTTGAAAATTTATCTCACAATCAAACCAAAGACACCCTTAATTTTTCAATAAATAGGGAGTAACTCGTATTTTAAATAAATCTTAAAAGATTTATTTGTAATTTATCTTAAATGTTACTATAGGTATTTAAAAATTATAAATTATTACTATTTATTATGTAATTAAAAAATAAAAAATGTTATAAATTTTAAATAATTTTTAAATTTTTTACTAAATCTCTCACGTAAGTGTGCGATTCACACAAATTCACATATATGTAAATTTCACACTTATGTGAGAAATTTAATAAAAAATTTAATAAATTATTTAGAATATCTAGTACCACTCTTAAATTTTTTTTAAAAGATAAGAATATAAATTTTCAAAAATTAAAGGGAAATTTGTATTTTTAATAAATATCAAAAGCTATATTTATAATTTATTAAAAATAAATAAATGATTTGACAAGAGAGATGGTTAGTTGGGATTTGCGGATACAGATGGTTGGAAGGAGACATCCCTCGGCTTCCCACGCTTTACTCTCTCTCTCTCATCAGTCTCTGTCTGTCTTATCTCTGTATATTTATATAACTTTATCTTGTGATTGACTGATATTGTCGTTTCTTTCCAGTATTTTCCTCAGAAAAACTGCTGACGCCAACTTTGGAGTTTGTAGTTAGTGATATACTGATGTGTGTGACCCACAACGCTACAGACTACCCACTCACAAAATTATTAGTTGAATAATTTTAAAAACTTTAAAAATTCATAAAATTTTTTTATTAAGGTCAAGTTTGGCATGATTGAAAAAAGATAAAAAGTCAAAAAGTCACTATCCTATTTAAGTCACATCATCTTATTTAAGTCACATCACCTCTCTAACACATCACTTCAAACCCAACCCAAACCCAACCCATATTTCATAAAAAGTCAAAAAGTACACTTATTTAGGCTCCGTTTGATAGAGCTTTGTAACTATGATTTGAGAATATGAGTTGTATTTTGAGTTTGTGTGTTTTAGAATTATGATTTGAGTGTAGAAAATTTGTTTGGTTATGATTTTTGAATAAAGTGTTGAATTGAGTGTGGAATTGAGTGTTGAAAGTTTGATTTGACATGTGAAGTAAGAAAATTTGTTTGGTTATGAGTTTTAAAAAGAGTTTTCAAAACTTAATTCAAATTGTTATAACTCATAACAAAACACATTACTTTCACATTATTGAAAATTTTGATCAACACTCATAACCAAACTCTTTTTAAAATTCAATTAAAAAAATTTATTATTAACAAAAAATAACATTAATCAATTTTTTAATTGAAAATACTACAAAGGAAATAATTTTTTTTCAAAATAAATATTTAAAAAATTTAAATCATAAATATTTAAATAATTTAAATAATCTAAAAAATTTAATAAGTAAAAAATTAAAATAAATATTCAAAAATTTTAAATCGTAAAAATTTATATAATTTAAATATTTAAAAAATTAAAATAATTTAAAATTTTAATATTTTAAATTTAAAAACAACTCTACACTCAAATCGTAACCAAACACATAAAACAAAACTCAATTAAAAAATTATTTTTAAAACTCATAACCAAACACATAACTCGAAACTCCATACTACTTTCACAACTCTACACTCAAATCGTAACCAAATACATAATAAAAAAATTAAAATATTTAAAAATATTTTTATAAAATAGAGTTTGAATTTATTTTTATAAAATATTTTAAAATTTAAAAAATTAAAATCGTAATATTTAAAAAAATTTAAAAAATTAAAAAATTAAAAAAATCGTAACATATTTAAATATTAAAATATTTAAAATCTTAACAAAATTAAAATATTTTTAAAATATTGATTTGAATGGAGTTTTGAAAAGAGTTTTGAATTATGTGTTTGGTTATGAGTTTTGAAAAGTAATGATTATGTTTTGAATTGAGTTTTAAGAAATGAGTGTAGAATTATGATTTGAAAACCCTAAACAAACACCACACTCAAAAGTGAGTGTGGAACTAGATTTTGAAAACTCCACCAAACGGAGCCTTAGTCTTCCTAAACTAGGCCTAAATATTATACATAGGTGTGAAACTTATATAATATAATCTTATGTAAGTCTTATTCTTATATGAAATATTTAATGAAAATTTTGAAAACTCTAATATTTTTGTTATTATAATATGGTTAAAAGTTAAGCTTTTTTGACTTTTTTTATTGTTTTATGTGAGAGATGATATGACCAAAAATAGATTAAAATCTAATTTTCAACTTTTTTAGTGTGTTGCCAAAACACTCATATGTCTCTCATTAACTATAATTTATTATGTTTTTTTAGTTATGTTTGTTTCGCGACGTGAGTGGTCAGATTAGATTATTATGACTGTGGGTTCCACTGACAACATATTTAATAGTAAAATGAAATGGCGGATTGATAATCCAAAAGGCTTAGTAAGGAGATTAGCTTGGCTGGATTTCAGATGCAATTAGAAAAATAGTGAAGGGATTTAGTCTATTTTATATAAAAAATTTATTTATTTTACTTATTTTTTCCTACCAAGTGCACCTGTTTGTTTCAATTTTTTTAATGAAAAATATTTTATTTATTTATTTTATATAAAAATAATTTAACGATCACATTACTAATCATCTTCCATACTATCATCAAAATAAACACACTTATACTTAATCCCCCCATTAACAAACTCTTTACAAACCATCATTTCACTAACAATGTCATCCAACCAATCTGCCAAACAAATGCGACCTTTATATTTTCCAATCATCTAATACAAATTTTTGGGTTTGTTTGGTTTAGTTTTAGAATAATGATTTGAGTGTAGCATTATGTTTTGAGTTTTGGGTTTTTAAATTATGATTTGAAAAAAAAAAATTTGTTTGGTTATGAGTTTTGAAAATAATTTTGAGATGATTATAAATTTTTTTTTTTGATTAATTGATATATAGAATGTGAAAAAAGAGAATAGAAATAAGAGAGAAAAAGTGATTAATTGATTGGTTAATAATAATATAAAAAAAGAAGAGAGTAGTTTTGAAAGTAATTTTGAATTGTATTTTAAAAATATGTTTGGTTAACATGTTTTTATCAAAATTATGATTTAAAATCAAAATCATGATTTAAAAATTATTCCAAACGCTACCTTTAAATCTCATTTTTTTTTACCAATCACAACACTGTTAAAATATCATGTGACGATACTCAAAGCTAACCAATAACTTCTCTTAGTTTAATTAATTTTTAAAATTTTTATAAAATAATATGTATAAAAATAAAAAGAGTGATATAATAATTTATAATAATTTTTTAAATTTTTGGTTAAAATACCATAATTGTCAAATGGGGTAGAAGTTTTGAAAAATTTTATGAGATATCATATGAACTTTTGATTATGATTTTTATGATCTTTAGTTATTATCTATTATGACTCATTGTAATATTAATTAGTTCCTCCATTCTAAAATATTAGTCTCTTATTTCGTTTTTTATTATCCCGAAATACTAGTCCCTTTTCAAAAATCAAGAAATAAAATAATATGAATATATTATTTTTCCCTTCTTTTAAATTCATTAATAACACAAAAAGTACAATATGATAATTGATATTCTCAAAAAAATGTATTATCAAAAGGTAATTTTGAAAAATTAATATTTTTAAAATATAATAATTGTATCATAAAAAAAAATTTATATTCTCCAAAAGGGACCATTATTTTGAAACAGAGGGAGTATAATATTATTTTAATTATGATCTAAGAGATATTTAATTATACCTTATATAATTTTTTATTATAATTTATTTTTTTCTTCTTTAGATATAACTATCGTAGAATTGAGTTATGAAGTTTGTAGAAATCCAACCCTCATTATATGTGTGCCATAACATTACTCTAAAGTTTATATATATATATATATATATGGCACTTGTCTTATTTTAATTGGTCATTCATCAATATGTATATATTTTTTGGTTTGGTAATACTATTCATCACTTACAAAATCTCCAACGATGAATTAGAATTTTCATTAGATTTTTTTTACATCTATGGTTGTCTGGGAGGATGTTTAGACAAATGTCCTGGAGGTTGTTTTGACATGAACACAAAATTAATCAAATTTGCACTTGGTGAACATTCAGGTGGACATCCAAGAGAATGTCCGGCTAAACGGTAACAATTTAAATTTGATGAAAAGCTCCTTTCATTTGATGAAAATTTTAATTTTCCCCTCATTTGATATTAGTTTAATGCCAACGTTGGAGTAGAAAAAATGAGTCTCTTTCATTAAATTTAAATTTGATAAAAAGTCTGAGTAAGAATTGGAGACGCTCTTAGACAGAGGCATTATTGCATTTATATTCTCTAAAGTTTGAAGAATATATAATTTTTTAAAAAAATGATTTTAACATAATTACATGCGACTCTTGTCAGCTTTTAATTTATATTATTTTTCATTAGCAATTAGTTAGTGTTATGAATAAAAATTACACTAACTTCCATTTTGATAAAGGTATAGACCGAAATTAATACAAATAGCGTAATACATAACGACCAATAAAAAAAGTATAAAAAATACTTTACCCTCTTGTGATTTGACGTTGAAGTACTTTACCCCCAGTGGTTTGAAAATATGTAAATAAATTCCACGTGATTTTGGAGTAATGTGCAACCATAACATAGTTAATGATGAACGTTAAAGAGACTAATTTACCTTATAAAAATGCTACTCTCTCTCTCTCTCATTTAATACATATAATTTTTTATATTAATCACATATTTAACAAATTAAATCATAAATTAACTTAAACATCCTAAATTATTATCATAAAATTACCTTAATTAATTTTGACTTAATTTCTTATTTAATAATATTTTAAATTATATATATGTATATAATTAAACCAAGTTCTATCAACGTGGTCCCTCAGGAAATAAAAACAATCACCATTTGAGGTGCACGCTGTAACTCTCTGACAGTAATAGTCTATAATGGCCTGATAGGATAGCCTAAAATAATATCAAAACTCGACATTGTAGACACCCCATTTTTGACCGTCCTCAAGACTTGGACGTCACCGTTTGAACACTCGGTGATTATCCATGTTTGTGTTTGTTCGGAGTTCCCGGAGGTCTCGGCTCGCGTGCCTTGCCTCAGGATCTCCGAACTCGACCGTTTAGTGTCTGGTTTTGCACCAAACACTTGTGTTTTGCCTTGGAAGGGCAGGGTAGGGCTTGTAGACCATCCCCACCCACCACCGGCAGTGGCTAGAGGCCACCGGCTGGTGTTTGCTGCCACTGGCAATGTTTATTGCCGGCCGGCACTATTTGTTGCTGGTCAGCACTATTTAGTGCCGGCCGGCACTCTTTTTGGCCAAGATGGCATTTTTGGCCGGCCGATTGCTGTTCATCTGCTTTTGCAGATATTTTTAGACAGCTGTCTTGCTTTTGCATCCCTCCATACACGTGTATGGAGGGATCTCCCTCTTGTAAAGCTTGTCTTGTAAGCTTTACAAGACATATAGAGAGAGGCTCTCTCTTGAGGCAAAAAAGGAGGACTTAGGGAGAGAGTTTAGATATTTTGAGAGCAAAAAACAGCCATTGTTGAGCTCTGGTTCTAGGGTTTGAGTTAGATACATTTTCTATCTCTCTTTCCCTCTCATTTTGTGCACTAGGTGTTTTGTGTCTTACTATTGCACACAAACACCTAGTGTTTCACCTTCCTCTTGGAACTGAGGTTCTAAAGGACTGGTTTTGAAGTTTTGGCATTGGATTCAAGCTAAAGGAGGCCATTGGAGCACCATTTGTGAAGGGGTCTTCAAGGGTGAGAACCTAGTCTCATTTTTCCCCATTTTTGCATTGATTTTCTACCTATCTTAGAGCTGTTTTTGTGCTTATTGTATAACATAAAAAAGTTCTGTTTTTAGGCCCTCTTTATTGTTTATTTAGAGTGTTTTGTTGTTTGAGGGTGGTTGACCCCCCTTAGGCCTTGAAAGGCCTCTTTTTGGGCCATTTTGTGCTAGCTCCGGGATTTTGGTGTTGGGGTCTCTTCACCATTGAAATCTTGAGGGATTTCAGTGGTGAAGATGATGCCTCGAAGTCCCAAGAAGGAGAGGGTCACCCCCTCTCCTTGTTGTCCTTGAAAAGGGCATGTTTTGGCCTCTTGAGAGAGCATTATGCTTGAGTGTGTGTTGAGCATGTTTAGGTTGTTTTTCATGCTTATGTATCCATAATATAACATGATTTTAAGTTGGTGTTGGTACTCCATGCATGCTTAGCATAGTTGCCTTGTAATGCCTTGTTATGCCTTAACATGTCTTAGGTTGTTAGCCTTTGTTGGAGCATGTTTTAGGCTTAGTCTTGTGAAGATTTTGTGCATGTTTTGCCATGTTCTAGGTCTGTCCTAAGTTGTTTGGGTTGATTTTGGCATGCTTGATATAGCTCCTTTGTATTTGGGCTTGTTGGCCTTGAGTATGTGCATGTGTAGCATGACATCTTTGCATCGATTTGGTGATTTGGGGTCACTTTATATGTTATTTCAGTCCCATTTCCATGCTTGTTTGATTGCCTTGCATGCCTCTTTAATGCTTTGGAAGCTTGTGTAGCAATGCTCCATGTTTTGGTGTTTATGCATGCCTTTGTTTTTGAGTCACTTAGATGCCATCTAAGTAGTCCTTTAGCTTTGTTTTAACATGCTAAACCTCTGATTTTGGTCCTTCCTTTCATGCCATGTTTGGTCTTGTTAAGTGTAGTTCAATGCTCCTTTGATTTGCTTTGAACATTTGGATCATTTTGCATGTGAATGATAGCTTATCTTGTTGCTTGGTTTGGCACCATCCTAACATGCATTTTCAGAGCTTATGTTGCATGTTAATAGTCCATGATTCCCCCTTTCAAGTGTGCTTGAGAGTTGTGCAATTTGTGCTTAAGTGTTGGCCTTTCAACATATGTATGTGTGCATGTGTATTTGGTCCCTCATTGTAGCACTTTGGCTACTGTTTTAGGCCTATTTAGAGCTGCCTAATTCATGTTTAAGACCATCTTTGCATCCATTTGCATTGCCATATGTGTGCTTGTATGCTTGCATAAGCTTGTCACCATGCCATGTTGCATCCTTAGTTTGTATGCTTAGGTTGCATTGCATCTTGCATGCATGCCTTGTTCCTTGACTTGATGATAGGAATTGGGCCTTGTTTGGTTTGATTGGCTTGCATTGCATTTGAAATCAAAGTTGCATACTTGGTTCTTTGGGCCATCATGCATGGAGATGCGTGATTGGTGGTCCGAGAATCGAGGCACATGCCTCTTTGAGTCATTATCATGATAAGGGACATGGTTGGTGCATATATGTCTTGAATTGTGCTGCCATGCTTTGCCTTGCCCTCTGCTGCTGTGAGTTGCAGGTTCTGTAGGAATTTATTGCCGGCCGGCAGTATTTAGTACCGACCGGCAGTCAATCGATGGCCGGTGGATCTATTTTGTGCCGGTGACTAAATGCTACTGCCGGTGGAAATTCTGCTCAGCCGATGATATCCCCCAGTGCCCTGAGAGGCATCCCTGAGACTTTGGCAGTTTTCAGAGGAGCAGAGCAGGGAAAACAGAGGCAAACTATGCATGGCAGTGCGATTCCGAGCCAGTCCCGAGCATGTGTTGCGTCTGGCCCTCGCCCCGAGGCGGTTTATCTGTTTTTTTAGCTTAATTTAATTTGTTAATTAATTAATTAATTTGTAATTATTAATTAGCTTGCGTAGTTAATTAATTTGTAATATTTCTTTGGTCCCTCCGAGCGAGGGCAAATCTGTAATAAGTGTGCGTGAGTGTGTGTATGTCTTCCAACCTCACGTCTTTCTTCCCTTTTATTTACTTGCTTATGATGGTAGATTAGGGCACGTTTAATTTAGCATACCTTATGCTATGCATGTGTGCATTCATGCATTTGTATTGCATACATTAGGCTCGGTGCATCACGCTAACTGCATTTGTACTTCAAATTCTAAACTGAATATGTGATAGTTGTGCATTTCTCACATGCCATGTTTAGGATAGCCGAGCCTATTCTAGCAACACTTTGCATGCGATGCATTAGGCACGTAACATGGACTTGGATCATGTATGTTTGCTAACAAGTTCTTTGTTTTGGCACGGAGTACGATGTAAGTATTTCCGCTTTAGCATATCGCATGAGTGTGAATGTTGCCATGTCAGCATGCTTAACATGTGACTAGATGCTTATATGCTAAACTGCTTGAATGCCTGTGGGTGAAGGTTGGATTGTTTGAGTTGGAAAAACTCATTGAAATCCGTGTTTTAGCCTACTTGCGAGTAGCAAATCCAAAACATTTTCCAAAACAAACGGATATGCAATGCTTACTTCCAAATTAGGCAATCTAGTCTATACTTGTTTGCTGCGCGCATAACATAGTAATTCTAGGCTAATAATTGGTTTAAGAACACATAAAGTTTTCAAAAACGGATATCACGGTTAGTAGAGGCCGGTCTTCGGACTGGGCGAAAGGGGGTGCTCATAGCTGACCTTCCCCGATCGTACCCAAGCTCCCGAGCCGAGACAACTCCGGTGATGACGGACATGTGGCCTTCGGCACCGAGTCAGGGTTTCCTAAATTTCCCCATTTTAAAAATATTTAGGTGGCGACTCTGTATTTGGCAAAGCAGTCCATGTTTGGCACTACTTTTTCAAAAATCTGTTTCTTAAAACGATTTGCCAGATTTGGACTCTTTGGTTCAGATTAAGAACCGCGACAACAAACATCGCGAGTCCGAACTGTAGCGTGAGGTCCCTCGCGGGCGCGTCTACAGACATGTCAATCAACACAAAAGCAAAAGAAAGTCAGCGACCGGCAACCTCTATCTCACAATCCCGGCACCCCTAGTCCAATACCACCTCACCACTAACAGGTGACTCTACCTTGAGTGGAGATGTTAATTGAGCCACTTCTAACCCCAATGCTGATGCGAATGCAGACGAAATGAAAGAATACGATGCACCGGTATTAATCAATACATTGGCAATATAATTACACAACAAGAAGTTATCTCTCACTATCGAAGGTGCTGGCGACAAATCTGGCATGGTAAAACCATACACACGCCTTGTAGGTCTTTGTTCCACCTGCTCACCCCTCAAAGAATAAGTCTGATTCACGAATTGAGTCGAAGAGGTTCCCTGATTGGCTCTCCAGGCCTGTGCTGATGGTGCAGGCTGATGGCTCCGTGTCTGCCTCGAACTAGACGCACTAGATGTGCCACCTGCCTGAGGGAAAACCTTCTCAAGTGCCTCGATTGCCCACACTCATAATAGGTAGGCAGTTGCCCTCTCTTCTAACTTTGGCGCTGAGATTGAGCTGAAGACGACGCAGGCTGTTGCCCTCTACTCCTCTACGGGCAAACTACAGACTTGTGGCCTAGCTGACCACACTTAAAGCAAGTGATCCCTTCCTGTCCATTTCTCCTAGAACTTGAACTCAATATTGAGAAAGTGGACCTAGACTGTGCTCCCTGGGGCTGTTGTGGGTTGAAACCTCTCTACCTCTTACTATCCTGAGTCTCTTCCTAAACCTTCTAACTCCTCTGCCTAGAGCCCCTCATCCTTTCCTGCTCAGTCTGAATCACGATCTCTAAGTGAGTCGCCACCTCCACAAGATAACCGTAATCCCTAATCATGGATGTGTCCACCTTGAAAAGGAGTCCGGTCCTCGACCTCTTCTCAAACTCCCAAAAAATGATGTTCTTCTATTGCTACGAGATCCGGTACAAACCTCGATAAACTGGTAATGACAGTTTCAAATTCAGCTACTGGTGTGTTAAGCTGCTTGAGCTTTAGAAATTGCTCTCTCAACTTCTCCTTAGTAGAAGGAGGCAAAAACTTGTCCTGGAAAGCATTGACAAAGGCCTCCCAAGTCACCTCAATACGCCCACGCACATACATCCACCACTAACCCGCATTTCTCTTTAGCTGGAAGGATGCCTAGGTCACTCTCAGCCCATCGCCCTCGATGCCAAGTATCTCGAACGTCTTCACTATCTATTCTAGTCACTTATTTGCCTTCAGTGGCTTCTTCGGATCCCCCAAAAACTCATCCAAATTCGACCAGAAGAACTCCCTCTTTAGAAAAGATGGCCCTATCTTAGCAACATGGGCCTAGACTTGATTTTTAGCTCTGACAATGTCCATGGATTCTCGCAAAGCTCCGTCCACTTCATGGGATAAAGCACCCATGGCCTGCTGACCAATTGGTTCGGCCATATTGGCCTAACTAACCCCTTTCTCCTATGTCGGAATATCATTCAGTAATGCCACTTCCTGCCGTCAAGGCCTGCCACGCCTACCACCACGACGTCGACATCTTGACATTCTAATGAAGGTAACACAAGAGATTAGCACATTTACAAATGTGCCGAAGTTAACTCACTCACGTCTTAATGCGCTGGACAACAATTAATTCACTCTACCTAAGCATATAGTTACATAAACACATACGAGCTTCATTTCTAGATAATGATCGTCTCGCAACATTGCTAGAGTTCCAGTTAGAAATAGCAGTGATCAAGTGCTTTTCTAATAGGACTTCTAGAAACTCGTAGACCTAATCAAAATCTTAAAATTAAATTCCATACCCACTTAATCACATAAGCATGTTATCACATAGCATACCATGTTATTTCTAATCTCATCTAGCAAGGGAACCCATTGTAGTAATAACCACTTCCTACGATCCCAAAGTATTCAAACTCGGTACCTCTGATACCAAGTTGTAGTGCCCCTAAAATATAACAATAAAACCATCCCATAATATTTACCAATTAAAAATACATTTCAGAATATGATATCTTTATATCCATGTGATCCAGTTTTACAAAAGATGACACATGCAATTATACATTCATAAGCCCTAACCCTGAATTTATAGCATGTGTCACAGGCAAAAGATATAGAATAAGAGTTAAACATATAAATGAATGCCTTAATGGCTACAACTTTCCAAGTCAATACTTGGTTACAATAAAAGTGAGTTTGAAACTCAATACAAATAAAGCCTTTGGCTTGTACAAAAATAATTACAACAATAACAAAAAAAGCTCTTGACTTCAAGTCCTCCCAAGTTACAGCCTTGGCGGAGGAATATTATCAGCACCTGAAAATGGTTTTCTACATAGGAAGAGCCGAAACCCAGTAGAGAAACTCTAACACAGTGTATGAATTTTAACAAAGTTATAAGGTAAATGCATATACAAGCTCGTGTCAAAACATTTTTATATCTCTTTCCCAACCATGCAATGCCAAGTTTATGTCACAGTTTATGAAATCATTTTCTTTACAATAGAAAATAGGGTAGTAGATACAACACTGAGAATCTCTAGGACGAGTCTGCAAGTAGGCTACAAGCATTACCAATTACCATTTTTACCGATACTAACCGGAAGGCTCGGCACCTATCCGTGTAGTTTTCTGGACTTTCACCAATGACACACAAGTCAACATAATACCACAACTACACTCCTACCACCAAGGTATTCACCTATTTTTTTCAAAACAATAAACATTTTCAACGTGTTAAATATGTTACGCAAATGAATGAGAAATTAGTTTTCAATTCACCTAATTCTCATACAATCTCTACAACAATTATAACTATCCTCCACCGATAGCTCAAAATAAATATCTCTAAGTAGATAGATAATTTTCAATAAAGATATACTTTTTAAAATCTCAAGATGAGAGTGATAATGCATATGTAACTCTATTATCATCATCATCATTCCAATTCCATAAAACCCACATTATTTCCATTTTTTCTTTACAAAATCAAATGTTTGCAATTTAGGGCAAAAATTTATTTCCTTAAAAAATCAACTCCAAGGATAAAAATTCACCATTTTATCACAACTCAATCACATTTACAAACCCATGTTCATATTCAAGAACCCATTTTGAAAACCCCATTTTGATTTCAAACCAAAACCCTAGTTTTGCTCTAAAAATCCCCTATATCAAGGTTTCTTTAAAAAGACAAGTAACCAAGTTAAAAATCATACTAAAGTGCGGAGAAATCCCTACCTCAAAGTTAGAAGAAGAGAGAGAGAGAGAGAGAGAGAGAGAGTGGAGAAACCTCGACGAAGCCGAAAGCTGACTTTGCTTCAATTAGAATGAAGCTCTAGGTGAGCTCTACTTTTTTAACAAGGGTCTAGGGTATAAAGATCAGTAGATTAAGAGTATTTGGAGGTTGACGATGAGTTTTAGAGAGAGAGAGAGAGAGAGAGAGAGAGAGAGGGAGGGGGTCTAGATTTAGGGTTTTGAAATGTTTAGAGAAAGAGAGGTATGAAAAAGTGACTTAAAAAATGACTTTTCAGAATTAATATACGTGTAGATCGCTCGAGCGACCAAAACACTGCTCGAGCCAAGACCGCTCGAGCACAAGAAACACCGCTTGAGCGAAGAATGTCATACTCCCAGTAGTTTTGTAGACCTGCAAAAATACTGGAAGTTCTCAAAATTCGCTCGAGTGAATAAGTTAAAATCTAGATAGCAGCAGTTTTGAAAAATCAACTCCCAACCTATTTCAAATACAACCAAGACACTCTAATGACCAATCTCAACAAGGAATAAGATGAAGAAAGATATGAACAACCATCAAGACAAGAAATTTTGGATCCAAAACAATGAATGGGTCGGGTTTAAACCAGAATCGCAATAACTAATAGATCATAATAGTTGGACTTAATTTTTATCAAATCTCACTAAAAATAAGTTCTAATAAAATTGTAGCTAAAAATAATTTTTTGCGACGATTTTTTGCATGTTGCTAAAAATTGACAATTAGTGACTTGTTTTGTCATGATTTTTATAAATTATCGCTAAAACTTACAAGTAGTGATTTTTTTTTTTTTTTTGGTGAAGAATTTTTCAAACTGTTGCTGAAGTTGAAAATTAGTGGCTTTTTTGTGATATTTTTTTTTTAAATTGTTGCTAAAACTTATAATTAATGACATTTTTTGTGACAATTTTTAAACTGTTGCTGAAAATTAATAATTAGTGACGTTTTTTAATTAGTGTTTGATGAAAAACGTTAATTAATTATCATAGGACTTATTGGATAATAAGTTTACCTATTAGGACCTACACGTAAATCTCTCTAAAAATTAAATTAAGGTAATTTTATGATTTAAACAAAAAAAAAAAAAAAAGAAGAAGAAGAAGAAGAAGAAGAAGAAGAAAGAAAGAAAGAAAGTAAACAATAAAACTAGAAACAAGAAAAGAAAAAGAAGAAAAAAAAAGTCATCTAGCACAATAGAGTAGATGAAAAATTAAACAAATCAAAAGAGTAAAAGAAAAAAAAAAAGAAGAGATGCAACTAGCACAATAGAATAGAAAGAAAATTAAACAAATGAAAAAAGTAAAATTAAAAAAAAAAAAGAAAAAAAAGAAAGAAAGAGAGGCACTAGGATGTTTTCCACTTCACTGGGACAATTTTGGTGAATAACAAGAAGCCATTTGATATCATTTTCTTATATAGTAAAGGCTATGGTCATTTTGGTCCGACAAACCATATTTGGAGAAAAAAAAAAAAAAAAAAAAAATCAAACATGCGCATTGGCCACGTGAACTACACCTCTCGTTTATTTGGATGAAAAAGATAACAGTTACACATCAGTCCAAAATCATGAGAAACTTGTCTGCAAATATTCAAACCACTGGAGGTAATGTGTAACACCCAAAAACTAGGAGTAAAGTGCTTTTTATCCCCAAAACATATACATTTAATGTAAAAGAGATAAATATTATATTAAAATTATGTGGCTACCTAAAGCATTTCAGACATCAAAGGTGATAAGTGTAATTTACTAAAAAAAATTAAATTACATAATTTTTTTTTTTTTACAATGTCATGATGCTGTCAATGAGAAAGAAAAGGCCACCACAACAATTAATTTGTTTTACGTGCATATAATTAATGAAAAAAAAAAAATTACCAAAAAAGATAAAAAGGGTTAGAATTTATATATTTTTCATAATGTTTTCATAGTTTTAAATATATTTTAATGCATTTTTTACTTTTACCTAGGTGGTTTTTGATAAAACTAAAAATTGAAACTGAAATTTGAAAATTAAGTATTGAAAATTGAATGTTAAATTTTTTAAATTGAAAAACTGTTTAATAAAAATTTAAGTGTTAAAATAAAAATAAGTTGTTTGACATGTATATATCAAATTTAAAATTTATTATTTGTAAATTGTATATTTTAATTTTTATATTGTGATAGTGGTGGTAGTGATAGTAATAGTGGCGGCAGTGGCTGTAGCAATGGTAGTAGTAGCAAAATAATGGTCGTGGTTATGGTAATAATGACAGTGGTTATGGTAATAATGACAATGGTAATGAAGGTGGCAGCGGTGGCACATGTGGTGGTGTTGGCGGTGGCAGCAGTAGTGTTGTAGTGGTGTGGTGGTGGTGGCGGTGGTGGTAGTGGTGGCGGTGGCATAATGGTGGTTTTTACGATACTTATGTTTAGTATTTATAAATTTAGTCAGAATTAAGTAAATTTCATATGACTTTAAATTTTCTTTCCTAAGTTTTAGCTTATATTTTAAGAGGCACTTAAATTTGTAAGTAATATCAATTATAGTTATCAAACGAATTTAATTGATTATTATTTAATACATTTAATTTTAAGTACTCAATCAAGTTATCAAACACCCCTAATAGCTGGAATTAATTTCTATCAAATCGTATTGAAAATAAGTTCTAATAAAATTGTCACTAAAAATAATTTTTTTTGTGACAATTTTTTGCATGTATCGCTAAAAATTGACAATGAGTGATTTCTTTTTTGTCACGATTTTTATAAATTATCGTTAAAACTTACAATTAGCGATATGTTTCTATAGCGAATTTTTTAAACTGTCGTTGAAAGTTAAAAATTAGTAATTTTTTTTGTAATATTTTTTTAAAACTGTCGCTAAAAGTTATAACTAGTGATATTTTGTGACAATTTTTTAATTGTCGCTGAAAATTAACAATTAGTAATTTTTTTAATAGTGTTTGACGAAAAATGTCACTAATTATCATATGACTTATTGGATATTAAATTTACCTATTAGGATCCATACGTAAATCCCCCCAATTAATAACATTCCTTTTAGTGACCCTTAGCATTTTTTTTTTAAACCCAAAATATTTTTTTGATTGATTCAGGGGCGTAGTTGCAATTCTCAAACCAACTATTCCAAGTGGTACTACATTTACATTCAAGAGTGCAATTGAACCTCATCTTTCTTCCCAATCATTTACAACAAAAATTATTAGTAATTCCAAACTATATTGCGATACTCTGACAATACAAGATGGATCATTAATTAGACCTTGAGTTTGAAATAAGTTCTCACTTCTCACATGTTTAATACAACAATTATGTTTTAAGGATTTTTAAATTTTTTTTTTTTTAATATTTTGTGTGGGTAAATTACATTAAAAACCCCTCAACAATTGTCCCATATTATTTTACTCTCCTGAAGTACGAGTTGTAACACTTCAATCTTTCCTATCTATTAAATTTTTTTCTTTTCCAATTGGGCCTTAATAACTAAAATACCATTTCAGATCTAAAGGCAAATTACATTTTATTTGCTTGAACTATAACTCAATACTACTCTACCTCCTCAAACTTAAAAAAGGCTACACTTCCAATTGGGCCTTAATAACTAAAATACCATTTCAGATCAATTTAATTTGTATCAATGTAAATCTTTCATATCTCAAATTTCGTGAACTAAAAAACATATTATCTCTTTCTACTATTTTCTCTCTCTGTTTTCCTCATTTGTCCTACTCATGACAACAACCATACTTGGTTACAATATGGCTACCATTGCTGCCGCCTTTAGCAGAAGAAATGAAGGAAAAAAAGAATACTATCGTTTTAGGCATTCCATAATATTTGAGATGTTATATGCAGTCATATGTCAATTTTTCATTAATTTATGTAATGGATCTTTAATAAAATGTTTACATTGATAGTTCAAAGTGAAAAAATGTAGCATTATTTAGTTAAGAAGGTAAAAGGATTTTGAGTGTGGTAGTTTACGGGGATAAAGTGCAATTTATCCTATAGCTGAAAGGATATTTTCATCATAAAATCTAATTTGAGTTTTCTTTCTTGGTATTATGCATTAAGGATTTATTTTCTCTTAAAAATAGGTTTTCTACAAAAAAGTTTAGAAGAATTGTTGAGGTAAATATACTTTGTTTTGCAAGGTACAAAATTGTTTTCATACCTTTTTTTAGGTTTAGAAATTAAAGGCACAAGCCACACATGTCAATTTATTTATTTATTTATTTTTGATCAGTAAAGGAAATTTCATTTGAATAATAAAGAGTACAAAGGGGAAAAACAAGAATACATACAAAGGTTTGGGAAAAGAAACCTGTATCATTGTCAAACGTCATGCATCCCAACCATGTTGATACTCAAGAGTGAGAGTAATTATGTGCACCCCAAACACAACAACTGTGCATACTGAATACCGTACTAGATGAAAGTGGTTCGGAGCTCTGAGACAGAACCAGACTATCTAGGAACTGAATGCCCGCAAAACAGAGCACCGTTAGAACTGCATGGCCAGGATTGGTCGGAAAACCCCTCTGGCGTAGAAATGAGTGATTGGAGAAGATGAAGTACTCTTTTTAGTTGTAAAGAGAGGAAGAGAAAGAGTGTTCAATGTGTGATCAATTAGTTCAAGGTTCCTTAGTTGAGATATCATGAGATAGAATACCTTCAATGTGAACAGAGTGTTGTTTATATAGAAGACTATGCTTGCTCCCTACGATGGGTTCATAGAATTTGGGTGCCTTAAGGCTCTATTTATCATTGTTCAAGGTGGAGGACCACAAGGTGGTTGATCATGGAGACATGTGCTCATTGTAACCATGCATAAATCAGATTACATTCTCTTTGTTTAATTGATTCTGTGATTCTAGGAAAGGGGGACCAGCTGAGGTGGCACTGTGCACATGCATGTGTCCATAACGTCTATGCCTACTTGAGAGTTCTCCAACTCTGTTCCATTCATACGCCAGCTTGGCCCTTTATAAGGTTGCTCAGGAGATGGGTTGGCCCATTTGGATGGCCTTGAATGAGTTTGACCCACTTTGGTTCTACTGATGGGTTTGACCCATCAGTTTGGCCCAATTCATGACCATGCCTAAGCTGGCCTATTCCTCAATGTGCTTGACACAAGTGCTTGAGGACTTTGGAGGATAATTTGAGTGAAGATGGGCTCACTCGTTTGGCTCATGTAGGTATATGGCCCATATTGAATGGCCATTTGGGTTTGGGCCTAGTGGTATGGATCGACCCAAGGCTTAGATTCGCTCTATTTATATTTTGCCCCTAGCTCGCGCTAAGGTTCTCTTTTCGGGTGCTACTATTCGGTATTCTAACCGTTCCATCACTTCGGTCCTTCTTTAGTTCAACCTTGGTAACGGTTCATACTTTTACATACGCACCCTGCATGCATTTTTTCACAATAACATGTGGCAGAGTGGTGTTAGTACGTAGAGATAGTGTACCGTTCCTCTACAAAAGGATGCGACTTGTACCATCGTATCGATTGAGGGTAATAAACACCCTACGACTATTCTTTTGCCTTTTTTCACTGATTTCCAAAGTGTTGAAATTCCAAAACCCTTTTGCTCTCCTTTTCTGGTTTCGAAGGTGCTTTGCTCCGATGCTTATCTCCATTGCTGTTGGTTCCAGAGGCTGCTCTTTCTTTTCGATTCTAGACTTTAGAACCTACATTCTTCTTTGATGACTGTTGCTCATTTACTAAATCCTTGTAAGTTCCTCTGAATTTTCCTTTCTTTGTGATCTTTGGTCTCCATCACCATTCTTAGCTCTTGTGCCATTGTTTACAGCGATTCGCACTGGAACGAAGATTTAGACTGAACGGATGCCCCAAAAGGATGGTTATTCAGGTCTCAATCTTCTGTCTTTGTATTTGCGTCTTTCTTTCTTCCATTTATTCTGTTTGAATGTTGTGCTAACTATGTTCCCTATTTTGCAGAATCTTCTTGTTACCAAATGAGGCATCCTCACGAAAATACTGAAACAATTAGGGCCTTCTGAGGTATAAGAAGAGGTCTGTCACTAAACTGCTAGATTATCAGGCCATTTACTGAACCACCATTCTGAAGTAAGCCAGACTTGCCGCTTCCTTGCTTGATTATTATACTGAAACTAAATTAGTCAAAAAGTTACTAAATTAGCCAAAAAGCCAACAACCCATACCAAAAAGTCAAAGATTCTCTTTTCTCTCTACTTTTTGCACATCTTTTCGTAATTAGCCAAAAAGTCATCCCAAACATACAAGTTTTTTTTACCTACCTTTTTAGCCAAATAGCCAAAAAGTTACTAAATTAGCCTGTTCCCAAATGAGGCCTAAGACTCCTTCTGGCCTTGTTAATTATCAACCGCCCTCATTCCAGAAGCCAATCCACCGAAATGACCCCTTCTTTTGCCCCTAGTTTCGTAAGAGGTCGTTCAATGACGAAGTTGAGGTTTGTGACGCCCCCAAAATTTGAGGACATCATAATAAGGTTTAAAACTTAAAATCAATTTTCTTAATTAAGAATCCTCATCAATGTTGCCACCAAATTTATCATCATCCATTAATTAACAACACAAAAATTAAAAGTTCTTAAATTACAACTCCAGTCAAACTTAAAACTTTGTCTTAGTACACAAATATAAAAAAAACTAGAGAAAAATTAGAAAACTCAGAAAAATGGTTTATGGAACTTTGGCACACTTTAAGCTAATCAGGGCTGAATGTTGCCTTCCAACACCTCAGTGTTTCCTTCGGTTTCTTCGGTACCTGGCATGAAATGCCAGGGCAACGAGAATGCCAATGAGCAATGAGCACAATAAGATACTACAACCCAAAATACCCACCCTGGTAATAATACTCACAATTAATGATAATGCATAGTAACAGAATAACATGTAGCATTTAATAAGCATAACATGAATGCCATCAGTTGAAATAATAACAATAGATAATAAATAAAAAAAAATAACAAACAAAAGCAGTATTTCATCATAAGAAAAATGCCCACTTTTCTTTTTAAATTTTCATAGATTTAGTTTATCAGATAAGTTTAAATAACTCCTTGCGGAGCACTATTCCCACTCAACTGCTAAACAATGGCCACGGGCAATTCTAACTCCCTCTTGGTAAAATATTTAAATGTTACTTGCTGTAACTACCAATGATGCCCATGCACCAGGGTTATGTACCCGAGTCGTGGCATCACGGTTTGCCCCAAGGGAGTGGTCTATGTTGTGACACCCGCACCATCAACCTTATATCGCATACACCGATAAGAGCCGAAATACCTTCCCGTGCCATGTTAGGGTTTGCAACTCACTTGTGCAAGCTTCTAAACCGGGCTCACCCCATCACTTTAAATTTTTAATGTATCATTGGCTCAATTTCGTGTTTCTTTACTTCTTCGAATTCACCTTTTTTTTTATGCATGTGCGAGTTTTAGCTTGATAACCACAGTGATATAATGTTTATATAGCACAACACAATCATATATGGCAACCAAAATAAATGTGATAGAATGTCTTGGGAATCTTCACAAAATTTCTTAAGAATTAACACACTTATTCTTTCAGCACTATATGGTCAGAAAACAAAAATATGAAACCCATACCAAACGAAGTTCAACCATCATAATATTTTAACTAGTGCTAGTTCATCGAATTAGGAAAATTTTTTGAGAAGAATACCAGGGCTAAAAACGATTTTAAAATAGAGAAATAATTTTTGGAAGAAAACTGGTTTTCTGAGACAGTGAGTTACTTTAACTTCCAACACAGGTGTTCTGTGTTCGAAAAATAAAAAGGGGCCTCAAACGGTGTCGAAAAGAGGCATGGTCAGAATGGTTTGCTAAATATTTGAGTTTAGAACATATTTTCAGAAGGATTTGAAGACTGAAAACCAGTGTAAGATGGTCAGATTCTGTCACATTTTGAAAAAATTGACGTTTCTCTCTCGATACTTCATAAAAAATTATGAAACCAGCGACATATGAAAGGTAACTTAAAAATATAACTTTTCCAATTTGAATCACTTGAAAATTCATTCTGTAGAATAAATGGTGACCTAGTAAAGTCAGCATTACTGCTGCCTCCAGACAACAATGAAGTTAAAAACATGTTTTGACGACGAAATGTTGTCGAATAATTTTTCTTTCGATATTCTAGCACCATGAGAACATGGTAAATGAACTCCAGTAATTTCAGATTTCATGAAAGTGTTCTCATGAGTTTGTTTAGGGTTCATTCAAAACGGACTAAAAATCTGCTTTGCTGGAAGTTCATTAGTTTGTGAAGAACACACTTTGTATCCACCATGAATCACATGCAATACAAAAAAAAATGTTTCTTACTATTATTCCCATGTGAAACTCTAATCCTTCATATTTACTTTTATTAGTGATAACAGAAAATAATATTTATGAAGAGTAAACACAAATTCATAAGCATGCAAGATTGATTCAACAATGGAGAATACTTGATCACATAAAGAGCAAAATCATTAACTAAACCACCTAATCCATACTTGTAAGAAGGACAGAAATCACATAATCATAAGATTATCATTCTATCCAAATGTAACATATGCATTGAGCATTGGTGTATTATCAATACACACTCTTGCATATTTTAATGTACAGATTTAGTTAAGAAAAAAAAAAAAACATCTGAGGAAGAATAGGGGTTGAGTATTTTTACCTCAATGAAGTACAAGTGTTGAGCCTTTCTTCCCTTCTCTTCTCTCCTTTCCCTCTTGCTTTCTCTCCCTCTTTTTCTCTTTGTTTTGCTCAGTTACATGTGTGTGTAATGGAAGGCTGAATAGTGCTCCTAATTATAGGAGTTTGAGGGCCTAATTTATTATTATTATTATCATAATAATATTTTTACTTTATTTCTCTTTTAGCTTAGGGACTATCATCTAATAGGATAGCTTACAATTTGTTGCATGCCGTGGTTGCCTTAACAAAGGCTTGGAATTGCCATCTATGCATGTAGGCATGGAGTGTGGCAGTAAGCAAAGGCATGCATTGGCATGCTTGGGCCAAATTCCTCTACCCAACATAATTTTTTTTTTTGTACAAAATAAAAATCAATTGAATATATATATATATATATATATAACCTAGTCACTAGATATTTTGCTCCCTACTATTCTCTTACTAACTTAGTTATTATTTGTTTTAACTCATTTAGTTTCCACAACTATATTTAGATGCAATTTATTATTATTATTATTATTATTATTATTATTATTATTTATTTATTTATTTATTTTTTTTTTCAGAAAGATAAATAATTTTATTTAAAGGAATCTAATTTTGGTATTAACCATGATGCTATTTACATTATAATTCGATAATTTAATAATCACTGTTAACTAACTTAATATTATTATTAATCAAACTAATTAGTTGTCTAAAAAAAAATTTAGGTTCTCACAAGGTTACTTGTAGACTTTGAGGCAGAGCTTTTGGTTCTTTTTTTGGCTTGGACACTGCTGGAATCAAGACTGAGGCGAAAAGCTTAATGAAGGTAAAGCTTGAGAAGGGAATTGTTAGCCTTTCTACCGTTATCACTGAAATTAAGGCCCTAGTAGTTGAAAGGGCCAATAAGAGAAGGAGAGAAACTAGAAAGGGTAAGATTGGTGAGGCTTCAGGAGAACCTATTGTTGATGAGTCTTTTGAACAATGGAAACCACCTATGCTGCATCAAGGCATACCCATTTCAACTTTTGATTCTGTCGTTGCATTTGATGAAGTTGCTTTTGATTTGCCCAAGACCTTAGTATTACTCGTGGATATGGCCGACCACAATGGATCCCATGACATACTATTCATGAAGGGGACTTTACAAATGATGACTGTTGTAAGTGCTTTGGTAATCCTTTCGTTGTTTTCTGTTAAACTGTATAGTTTCCTTTTCCTTACTGTCTTTCTGCTATTACAGTATATTTAGAGGATGCATCTTTCCATCACCTGTATTGAGGCTTTGGAGAAGGCCGTACTGGAGGCCGCAATGAGTTCTTAGAGGATGACTATTAGCCTAGAAAATGAAAAGGAAGGCTGAAGGGGCGCAAAATGAGATGTTTTTAGATTGAACAAGGTTGTTAATATAGTTGAGAAGTCTAAGGATGCTGCCCTTGAGACATAGACAAAGCTTGAGGGAAAGCTTGTCAAACTAGAGGCCGTCGTCATTGTTATAGCGCTTAGCAAACTGCTCTAGTGGCTAAGTACTAGCAACAAGGTTGGGATGAAGCTGGTGCGGCCTACAAGGAGGAGGTGCTTGTGCTTCGCGACAAACTCTTCCTCAAAGGATGGATGAGTGCTTTGGTTGTCGCTGATGTGCTTGAAGAGTCTCCCTTATTTGAAGATGTCCTTATTCTCTCAATGTCTGTTGGTTGCAAACCCACAATCCATGATTTCTCTGGGTGCTGGCTCTATAACCAAGACCCCAAAGAAGGATATTGGTCAAAAATTGATGGAAGTTGATGAAGGTAAGGCCCAAGAGAGAGGTGTTGCAGAGGGAGGAATTGTTAAAGCTCCTACTATTCAATATGTTGGTACTACGTCTGCTTCTCCTTCCAAGGTTGTTCTAGATAAAGTTGTGGTCCCTATTGTTGAAGAACCCTTTCCCAAATGAAGTGATATTTGACTTGACTTTATTTTCTTCTTTTTTGCTTCTCTCTCTCTCTTTCTCTCTCTCTTGAAGTACTGGAGCTCGATTTGTCTAATGGGTTGCCCCCTTTGATCTCTGAGACTATTTATTTTCTTTATGTTTGTGAGGCCATTGTGCCTTTGGATGATATTTTTCTTTAATTTGGAATCAAAGATGGTATTTTGCTTCTATGTCTGGATATGTTTGTACTATTTACCCTCGGTTGAGCACTATTGGGACTATCGGGTCAAATAGCTGCTCGGTCTAATCAGATGATGTATTTGCATGAATATGCTTCAATGTAATAGAGTCAAAGAAGAGTGTCATACATAGGTCTAGGTTTAGGTGAAAAAATAATTGTTTGTGCCCACTTGGAGCTGTGTAAGACTTGTGCTGAAAGCCTGCTCCTGAAAAAGTTATCCAAGTCTATTTCAACTTTGTTTTTATGCAACAGTATTGAAGTGTTAGATTTGATGCATCTTTATTTAAGAAAACATAGTCATTCACAAATTTGAAAATCCTATAATTTTGAGAAGAAAAAAGAAAAATTGACCATGTTAAAAAATTCATTAGTTAAAGATAATTTCCACCAAGCAATACCACTTGGCATAAAGTGTTTTGCAACAACTTTTTTAAGTCCGTTTGGCTACAAGCCAAAACTAAATTCGAAAGTTAAATTGCTTAACTTTGCTAAGTCCGTTAAGCCGAATCAAAGCCAATTTTTGAAGGTTATCTGTAACCCTGCGAATTTCCATTCGATTATACCAAGGCTAATTCCGAAAGGTAATCCTTAACTTTGCTAATATTCGTTCATTCCCAATGAAGCTAATTTCAAGAGTTATTTGCAACTTTGCCTAGTTCAAACCATTTTTAGTTTGAAACATGCCCCCAGCATTTAGATGTAGATCTTGGGGGACTTTTTTTCACTTGGCAATCAATTTTGACCCTAAGGCTTTATTGGACGAGCCAAAGAGTTTGAAGACATCAAGTGCTGGGAACAAAATTGTAGAGAAGTAAAGAGACATTTTCCATTAATTAGCAGAAAAATGCCATTACATTTATTAAGTGCTGGTAGGCTAGACTACTGATAGTACTTCTTCAGATTTGCCACATTCTAGGGTTAAGGTATAGCCTTTCCAGATAATATGCTCCATTTCTAGCCACTATTGTAACCTTGTAGGGTCCTTCCCAATTGGGGCCTAGCTTTCCTTCACCAAGTACCCTTTTGTGATTCATGACCTCCCTTAGAACCAATTCACTAGGTGTGAACTACCTTAGAAGGACTTTTTTGTTGAAATAATTGATGAGTTACTGCTGATATGGTGCGAGTTTGATTTGTGCAGCCTTTCTTCTACCTTTTGCCATATCCAGTGCCTGAGCAATGGCTTCTTCATCAATTGTATCTTCAAATAGATTTGATTGAATGGTTGGAAGACCGACTTCTAGTGGAATAACAACTTCCATTCCATAGGTAAGGGAATAGGGTGTCTTCAGGTTGAACGCCGAGTCGTAGTCCGGTAGGCCCTTAACACATGGGGTAACTCTTCAACCCATTTCCCCTTAGCACTTTCAAGACGTTTCTTCACCCTATTGATGATTTTTTTGTTTGATGATTTTGCCTGCCCATTGCTCTATGGGTAGCCCAGAGTGGAGTTCCAATATTTGATATTGAGATCGGCATAGAACTTTCTGAAATTCTTTTTGTCAAACTGCATTCCATTGTCTACAATTAGTACCCTTGGGATACCGAAACGAACCATAACATTTCTCATGACGAACCTCTTTGTGTCTGCCTCTTTGATGCTTACCAATGCTTTTACTTCTACCCATTCAGTGATATAATCAATTACAGCGATAAAGAATCTTATGTTCCTAGTCCCCATGTAGGGGGTCCGACAATGTCCAAGCCTCACTAAGCGAAAGGCTAGGCGCTGGTTAGTGGAGTGAGAGCTTTGGTTGGCTGGCTGGTGAATTAGAGGAGCGAACTTCTGGCGTTTGTAACATTTTTGAACATATTACTACGCATTTTTCTGCATCTGTGGCCACTAGTACTCATGAGTTAAGGCGGTGCACCAACGACCTTCCACCAACGTGGCTTCCACAAATCCCGTCATAAATTTCATAGAGAACATTCTCAACTAGACTTGGATGCACACATAGTAGATAGGGGTCAAGGTAGGAGCATAGGTACAGTTTCCTAGATCGTGAGATCCAGAACCTAGTTGAATTATTTGTTTCGTTCTTATCTTCGAGGAGAGTGCCAGATCTCAAAAAAGGAAGTACTGGGTCCATTCAGCTCGGTCTTAAGTTCCCAGATCTAGAGACGCAATACATGGTTCTGGCACAAACTCAACCCAAATTTTTCTAGCATCCTTGGTGTCGACTAATGAACCAAGGCAAACTAAGGCATTAGCATGGCTATTTTTGTCTCGGTTAATTATTTCCACTCTTAGGGATTTAAATTTTTTGATTAAATCTCTGGCCTTGTCTGCATACATGGCCATCATTTCGTCTCTTGCTTTGTATACTCCAGTAAATTACTTGACAACTAACTGAGAATCGTTGAAAACAAGAAGCTGGTCTGTATTAAAGTGTTTGGCACTCCACAGTCTAGCTAGGAGTGCATCATATTCTGCCTCGTTGTTAGAGGCTTTCCATCCAAGCTTTAGAGCTTGTTCCCAAATGAATCCCTTTGGAGAGATGAGTACCACCCTTGCCCCCGAGCCTTGGTTACTGGATGATCCGTCAACATAGATTGCCAGATGTCCCCAGTGAATAGTTTCCATGCTTCTGAAGCACTTTGTTCTGTCAACTCGGTGGTGTGTGGAACTAGTGCCGACTTGGTGTTCAAATTTATGATGCTTGGGGTATGGGCGAATTCGGCGACAAAATCCACCAAGACTTGAGCCTTGATTGTCATTCTAGGCTGATACCTCAAGTCAAACTCACCAAGATCTACTACACATTTTTGTTCGTTTGGCTCAAGAAGTCGGCTCCGCCGAAGCCAAATTTGAGAGGGAACTCTATAAGGACATTGATAGTATGGCCTTGAAAGTAGTGTTGGAGTTTCCTTGATGAGCGGAGCAGAGTATAGGCCAACTTTTCCAATGGTAGATACAGAGTGTTGGCATCTAAGAGAGTCTTGCTTATATAGTAAACCAACCTTTGTTCCTTTTCAACTTCGTGAATCAGTACCGCAATTACTGCGTGGTCTAAAATTGCCAAGTACAAGTATAATTTTTCCTCTAGATCTAGTGTAGATAGGAGAGGTGGTGAACTGATGTACTACTTTAGGTCCTGCAACACTTCGGTGCATTCGAGCCCCCTTCAAATGCAACCTTTTTCTTGAGGAACTAGTAGAAGGGTTTCATTTGGTATGAGAATCTACTGATGAACTGATGCAATCTACTTCAGGTTTGCTTCAATTCCTCTTCGAGTAACCATGTAACCCAAGAACTTCCTTAATCCCACCCCGAAAGCACATTTCAAGGCATTGAATAGAAGTTGATGGGTCTTGAGGATGCTGGAAACTTCTTTGAGGTCGTCAAGGTGGCCGTTGTAAATTGACTCTTAACAACCATATTGTCTACATATGGTTCCATAGTTTAGCCAAGCAAGTCCTTGAACATCCGAGTCACCATCTGCTGGTAAGTAGCTATGGCGTTCTTAAGGTCAAACGTCATTACTTTATAATAGTAAGTTCTTGTGGGAGTGATAAATGTTGTTTTCTCTTAATATGGGCCGAACAGAGGTATCTGGTGGCACCCGCTGTAGGCGTCTAAGAAACTCATTTGCTCATGTCCAACCGTTGAATCGACAATCTAATCAAAACGTAGCAAGGGAAAACTATCTTTCAGACAAGTTTTGTTGAGATTGGTAAAATCGACATAGACTCTCCACTTGTTGTCCTTATTCTTTACAACAACGGTATTTGATAACCATTGTAGATACTTGACCTCTTGAATTGCCTCCGCTACTAGAAGCTTATCTACCTCTGTAATTACTGCTTTGATATGCTCAACTGAGGATCTATTGTTCTTTTGTACCACAGGCTGGACTGAAGGATTGACATTAAGATTGTGGTAAGAAAATTTAAGATCTAGACCAGGAGTATGGTAGGCTGACCATGGAAATACTTTTATATTTTCCCTCAGTAGGTTCAACAATTAAAGTTTCTCATCAACGTTGAGCGAGGTACTGGTAAGAAAGTATTTCTTAAGGTCACCTTCTTTCACCAAAACTTTCTCTAAGTCTTCTACTATTTGCTTGGTTGGAATTCTTCCCACATCTTCTAGTACAGGTTGATCTGTCACTCCCACCATTTGGACCTGATTGTCGAGCTATTTGGTTTTCATGGCAGCCATAAAACAGTGCTTCATAGCAAGTTGGTCTCTCTTGATTTTCTCAATTCTGTGCTCTGTCAGAAAGTGGATGAGCTGATGGTAAGTTGAGGGGATTGCCTTCATCCGATGGATCTATGGTCAGCCAATGATGGTATTGTAGAGGGATGGAGTGTTCACAACCAAGAATTCGATCTGATGAGTCCTTGTTCTAGCCACGATAGGTAAGGTTACTCTGTCGTGAGGATATTTCGGCTGAGAGTTGAAGTTAACCAACGGTGCTGTTGCTAGAGTGAGATTCTACTAGGTAAGACCGAGTTTCCTAAATAGATCGTAATACAAAATGTCTGCAGCACTACCCTGGTCCACTAGGACTCATTTCATATCGAATCATTTTCTAATCCCAATAATAATAATTACTATATCAGTGTGTGGATGTTGAATCCTTTCTAAATCGTTTTCAATATATGAAACATTACATAGAGGAAATTTAGGTTGTGCTCTAACCTTCTTGAGTGCTGAATTGACTAACATGACTTATTAAAGATGTGTTGCTTTTGTACTCTCTTGTTGAAGCATTTGATCCCGTTCAAGATTGGCCATGTCATGGATTACGTTGATGACTAGACGAGGCAAGTGTTTAGCATTCTACTGTGGCGGTGGGTTCCTCGATTTGGCCAGAGTCTTATCTGGATCAATGTACTCTTGAAGGTGCCCAGCAACTACCAGATCCTCCAAATGTTGCTTAAATGCTCTGTAATTCTACGTTATGTGCCCTTTATCTTAATGATAAGTGCACCTCAATTTTTGATTGTGCCTAGCTAGATTTCCTAACATCTTCAGTGGCCAAACAAAGTATGGTTCCTTCTTGATTTTCTTCATGATGCAATATATGGGCTCTTTAAACACTGTACTGATTGTTTTGTGGGACTTAGATTTGTTTATCTCATTTGTTATAACTTCATGAGGTTTTCTCTGGGCATTTCTCCACTAGTTCCCCTGATTCTGTTGCTCGACTTATGCCACTTTAACTGAAATCTGTTCATCCTCAAGATGAACATATTGCTCAATTCTGGCCCGAAGATCCTTGATGGTGGTAGCTAGGCACTTGGTCGTGCTTGAAGGGCATCACCGCTATCTACTTGTTGCAGACGTTCTTCACCAGCTCATTGTACTTTTCCTAGTACCTCCTTGTGTAGTTACGTAATGTTTCTTTCTTTTCCTTTTGGAGGCTAAACAGGGTGTCTAGCTCCTTTAAAATTTTGGTGTTAGAAATGAATCTAGCACGAAATTGCTCTGAGAGTTGCTTTTAGTCATAGATCGATCTAGTAGGAAGGCGATTAAACCATCGAAGTCTGAACTTTCCTAGGCTGGATGGAAAAACTTTTCACATAAGTGCATTATTTCGGTTTCACAGAGACATCATCTGTTGGTAATGACTGATGTGTGTGAATGGGTTTGACTTTCTATGATACACAATGAACTTCGGAGGAGTGAACTTCTTTGGAGGTTCCAAAGCTTCAATATCAAGAGAAAAAGGAGAAGAGACAAGCCGATCTAGTGCTCGGTGCTCTCTCTGATGAATTGTACGATCGAAATGTTGCATCTCTCGTTTCTTTTATTATTCATTTTCTTTATTTTCGACTGACTAGGTACGAAGATCTGGGAGGCGGAGAGGATACTCTATCTGTTGGTTGATTGTTTCTATCTCTTAGCTTTCCTCTAGCGTAAACCTTAGGTGTGGCTGCTCGCTGCTTCACTCTGTACTAGAATTGGCTGACTGTGTTGCCTAGAACCATTTCCATGGCCTTCCTTCCCTGGTGGTTCCAAGGATGGACTCCTCCTGGGCAGATGTGAGGGTTCTGTGTTAGTCATTTTCTCCGTCTAGTTTATCATCTTCTTAAGTTGTGCCTTAACTTCTTGAATCTCTAGCCCCATGGAATCAATAATATGATCTCTGTAATCTTTCTACAACATAAAATGATAGGAAGAACCTCTAGCAAAGACTGTCGATGCTCAACGAAATCTGGAGTCTAATCATTGTTTCTGGTCTACTATTCCAGAACCGTTGGTAGCGTTAGGCCTTTATCCTTTATATTCTTCATTAGTGGGGTTGATACAAAAAGAGGAATGTCTGTAGTTCCCATTGCCAAAGTCTGTTGCAAAACTCGAAAATGAAAGATATCCACGTTCACCGCACCAATTTTGTGTATTGAATACTGCACTAGATGAAAGTGGATCGGAGCTCTAAGACTGAACCAGACTATTCAAGAATTGAGTGTTTGCAAAATAGAGCAACGTCAGAGCTACCCTACCCGGGTTGACTGGAAACCCCTCCGGCGTGGGAATGAGTGATAAAAAAAGATGAAGTATTCTCTCGAGGTGTTAAGAGAGGAAGAGAACAAGTGTTCAATGTGTGATCAGTTAGTTCAAGGTTCCTTAGTTCAGATATTATGAGATTGAATATGTTCAATGTGAAGAGAGTGTTTCTTATATAGAAGACTTTGCTTGCTCCCTAAGATGGGTTCATGGAATTTGGGTACCTTAAGGCTCGCTTTATCATTGCTTAAGGTAGAGAATGGCAAGGTGGTTGATCATGGAGACATGTGCTCATTGTAACCATGCATAAATCAGATCACATTCTCTGTTTAATTGATTTCGGGATTCTAGGAAGGGGGACCAGCTGAGGTAGCACTTTGTTCATGCATGTGTTCAAGTTTTCATAGCATCCATGCCTACTTGAGAGTTTCCTAGCTCCGTTTCTTTCATACACTAGTTCGGCCTTTTGTGAGGTTGCTCATAGAGATGGGCTGGCCCATTTGGAGAGCTTTGAGTGAGTTCAACCCACTTCGGTTCTACTAATGGGTTTGGCCTATTAGTTGGGCCCGGGTCAGAATTGTGCTTGGGTTGGTCTATTCCTTAATGTACCTGGCCTAAGTGCACAAAATTATAAAACTTAAAATAAAAAAAGAAAACTTCTGTAGTTTCATTAAAACTTCAAGTCCACAAAAGATTTGACTTTTACAATAAAAACAAAAAAAAATATCTTTTTCTTCTTCTTTTTCTTCTTTTTCTTCATAAACGGGTTTGGGGCTCCTTATCTCCTGAAATGTTAGCAAAGTAGGAATGAACAATGTTGTCTAGTAGAGAGTAACTTCATCCAAGTACATAAACATTTGATTTAAATACGCATGACCTTTATTAATGGCTCATAATTTATTTATATTTTAAAACTATATATATAACAAATCACAATCCAAAATTAACCTCCACACTTTTTCCGTTCTCACACGGATGGCATGTGGGCCTCGCAAACCTTTCCACTTTCGTCGTCCTCACACGAATCGGCCAGTGGATGCCTCACAACATCCCTACATTCGCTGTTGTCATGCAAACCGAGCACGTGGCACCTCACACACAAAACATGAACATTGTTCACACAACCCAACAGTCACAAGAATTCCCCAATTTTAATTATAAATTATCCATTTCATCAAATTCTTGAACAATCCCTTAGAGTTTATATGAAAATTTGGGGCTTTTCTATACCAACGTTTATTTTCCTTAGTTCAAGGGTATTTACTCTCTATTTCATAGTTGAAAGTATGATCCATCACCAATTTCCAAATCAATACCTTATCATACAAAACTCCCATTTATATATGTAAATATATATACATCTCATTCATCTCAATACTTTTATTTATCACAAGATTCACACCTATGTAGACCAAAACATAAGTTTACAAGGGTAAAGGTATTCCCACCTTAAGCAAAGAGCAAGTAGGCCAAGCTTCTAGGAAAATTCCTTACAAAGACAAAATCCAATCGGAAAAGAGGATGATCTTTACGTGTACTTCACTCTTTGCAAGTGATTTAGGCTAGATCTATAGCGATTTTGGTTTTGACCCGACTCTTGTTGCATTCCAGACTTGGGCTTATAGTTTCTGAATGTCGCTTATTGTCGTTTTTCCCCTTAATCCCCCTTAAATTTGGTTATCGGATTGTAGTTGTGTGTTTGGAACAAGTTGGTTGCTTGTTTTTCCAAACCTTTGTTGCCTAGATTTTTGCTCCTCCGCTCAAGCGGCCATTCTTGTGCTCGAGGGGGCTTTGTAAACTCTCAGTATTTTTGCAGACCTGGAAATACTAGATGAGTGTATTCTATGCTTGAGCGGCGTTTCCTACACTCAAGCGGGTGGACGCTCGAGCGGCTAATCTTGAGCTCGAGTGGTGTCTTTCGTCTGCAAAACTTCTGAAAGTGTGTATTCTGCGCTCGAGCGTCACTTCTTGCACTCGAGTGGAACAATGTGTTTGACGGTTGAGTGTCACTTATCATGCTCGAGCAGACTGTGTGTATAACAGATTGTGAAAATGACATTTTACATCACTTTTCATTCCTCTCTCTCTCTAAAACTTTCCAAAAACTTAGATCTTGAGTTTCTCTCTCTAAAGCTCATATTCTCTCTACTATTTCACCAAGATCCATTGGGATCTTCACTCTAGTGCCTTTGAGAAAAAGATAGAGCATCTCAAGAGCTCTGTTTTGATCCGAGTAGAAGTTGGTTTCGACGTCTTTGAAGTTTCTCCGTTGTTGCTTTGGTCTTCCAAGTTTGAGGTAGGGATTTTCTATACTTTCATATGGTTTTTAACTTAATTATTTGATGATCGTGTAACAATGGTGGGCTTTGGGTGTATTATGGACAAACCTCGGGTTTGGGTTGTAAAATCAAAAGAGGGGTTTCTAAGTGTATGTTATGGAAATGGTTATGAGGTTAAATATAAGGTGGTATGGTTACAAGATAGTTGATTTTGGCCTTAGGTTGATATTTGGAAAAAGGGAGTTTGCTTTAAAATGATTCAAATATTTATTTTGTATAAATAAATGAAATTAGTGTTGTAAATATGAAATTGGACAAATAGTGAAGTAGATGGTGGAGTTGGATATGTATTACATCACACCTTTGGAAATTTTGAATAAATTATCTGTCTTGAGATTGAATATCTGTTTAGAAATAACTGTATTGGGCTATCGGTGGAGGATAGTTATGATTATTGTAGAAATTACATGAGGATTAGGTGAATTAAAACTAATATATTGTTGGTTGTCATTGAATATGACTATATTTTAAATACATTGTATATGTATGATGTTTGGGAGGAGAAATGGAATGTATTCCATGTTTGAGAGGAGATAGGGCATGAACTCCATTGAAATTAAGTTGGCCGGAGTGTCTTGGAGGAAAGTCCCGAAACCGCGCATATACATGGGTGCCAATCCCGCGGACAAAATTTTCGTAAAATGGCAAATTGAAGTGTTTGTGTGGTAATTGTGTTGATTAGGTAACCACTGAGTTGTAGTCTCAGTAGGGTTGTTGAAAGATAATGAAATTGGCTCATGAATTGAAATGAATTGAAGGAAAATAGAATACGATATGAACTTGGTACTTTATGATTATAAAAATGTGAATGTTTGGTCACAGGCATATGATTACTTGTTTAGTTTTCAGTTCTCTTATCATTGTAACACATACTGTAGATTCAGGATGAATAGTTTGTGAATGTATATCGCATGTGTTATATTTCGTATATGAACTTTGATGAATGAAAGCATATTATTTCTATTATCTTTCCGCTTATGGGTTGTATTTATTGTATAATTTTGGGGCGATCGGAGCGTACCAAGTTTGAATACTTTGGGTACGTGGGAAGTGGTTATCACCATAATAGGTTTGTCTCACTTAGTTGAGACGCTAGTATGTATTGTATGCTTGTGTGATAAAATGCTTATATGATTATATGGGTATGTGATTTAGTTCCTAAGATATTGAGTGGGTCTACGGGTTTCTGGAAGTCCTATTAGAAGAGCACTTGATCACTGTTGTTTCTAATTGGAACTCTAGGAACGCCGCGGGACGGTCATTATCTAGAAAGGAAATTCGTATGTGTTTATGTAACTATGTGCTTATATGGAGTGAATTACTGTTATCCAACATATTGGAACGCGAGTGAGTTAGCTTTGGCACATTTGTGAATATGTTAATCTTTTGTCTTACCTTTATTAGGATGTCAGGATGTGGTGGCGGTAGGCGTGGTAGGCCTAGAAGGCACGAGGTGCCCATACCGATTGATATTTCGGCACAAGAGGAGGGAGTTGGTCAGGCTAATGTGGCTGGACCAGTGGATCAACAAGACATGGGCACCTTAGCCCACGAAATGGCCGGAGCATTGCGGGAATCTATGGACATTCTTAGAGCTGAGAATCAAGTCCAGGCCCAAGTAGCTGAGGCAAGGCCATCTTTTCTGAGGAGAGAGTTTTTCCGGTCAATTCTGGATGAGTTTTTGGGTGATCTCAAGGAGCCACTGAAGGCAGATGAGTAGCTAGAACAAATAGTGAAAACATTCGAGATGCTTGGTATCGAGGACGACCAGTTAAGGGTGACCTTGGCATTTTTCCATCTGAAAACGGATGCGGGTCAATGGTGGAAGTATGCGCGTGGGTGCATTGGGGTGACTTGGGAGGCTTTTGTCAGCACCTTCCAGGACATGTTTCTACCTCCCATGGTTAGGGAGAAGTTGAGTTTTCCAAGCTGGTGCAGTTGAACACACACCAGTGGCCGAGTTTTGAGGCCACCTTTACTAGCTTGTCTAGGTTTGCACCTGAACTTGTGAAGACTAAGGAGCGCCATTGCTTAGAGTTTAAGAAGCGATTGAGGACCGGGATCATGTTTAGAGTGGCCGGATCCATGATTAGAGATTATGGGCGCCTTGTGGAGGCGACGACCCATCTTGAGACCATTATGCAGATGGAGCAGGAAAGAATGAGGGGCTCTAGGAGGAGTCAGTATAATCAGGGAGACAATAAGAGGCAGAAGGGTTCTAACCCCCAGTGGTCCTAGAGAGCTCAATCGCGGTCCACTTTTCCAGTATTGAGTTCGGGTTTTGGGAGGGGTGGTGAGGGAGATGTTACTTGTTACAAATGTGGTCAGTTGGGCCACAAGTCTCTAGCTTGCTCGCAGAGGGGAGGAAGGCAACGGTCTGCACCGTCTGCAGCTTGTTCTCAGGGCCAGAGTCGAAGGAGAGGGCAATTGCTCACTTGTTATCAGTGTGGGTAGGCGGGGCACATGAAGAGATTTTGTCTTCAGTTGGGTGGCACATTTGGTGTGTCTGGTTCGAGGCAGACACAGAGTCACCAGCCAGCATAGTCGGTACAGGTCTCGAGGGCTAATCAAGGAGCCTCTTCGGCTCAGTCAGTGCATCAGGCTTATGCTCCGAGGGGTGAGCAGGTTGAGCAGAGACTTATGGGGCATGTGTATTCTGTTATAGTGCAAGATCTTGTACCTGCTCCTTCTAGAGTGAGAGTGTTAGGTCTCTACTTATTGCCAATTCTACGAACAAGCTTGAGTTATTCTTGTTGTAATTTTTCTTCTGTTTTTGGTCTTCCTGCTCGAGCGGGAACGTTGCACTCGAGCAGAGTTTCCACCTTTGTAGTACTTTGGCTTGTCTGCAAAAATACTGTGAGGTGTGATTTTACACTTGTGCATAAGTTCCTCCGCTCGAGCATGAATCCTGATTTGGAACACGCGTTTTAGCGTCCCTGCTCGAGCGTCCATTCCTACACGCGAGCAGACTTCGCGATTTCAGCAGCTATAAAACTGCAGGTTGCTCCAAATCTAGGGTACGGCTTCCAGAGTTTCTTTGAGGGTTCTAGGGTTTTCTTTTGGGGCTATTTTGCTAGTTTTCTTTGGTGTTTGATTGAGTATTAAACTCATGATTTGACAAGCATGCATCAAAGGATTGTTTGGTTATTCAAAAACAAGAGTGTTCTTCTTCGGTGGAATCCTGAGATTCAAGCGTGGAGTATTCAAAGGAGTTTGATGTTGTGTGCAGTCGTTGACTCAACATGGATGTTGTGGATTCAACATCAAAGTGATCAATTTCGAGACGAAGGCTGCTGTGAAAGAAATACAGATTGTTGAAGACAAATTGATTGAGTTTGGGTAATTTGTTTTGGTAAAATTTGTATTCTTTTTTTTTCATAGTGGATTGATTAGTAGCGTTTCGCCCGTGATTTTTTAATCACAATTGGAGATGTTCTAATTGTGGTTTTTCTACATAAAAATCATTCGTGTCGATTTATTATTTTAGAAGCGACAATCTAAATCACTTTCGTATGTGCTTGATGATTTAGATTGTTAGTTTTAAATTGTTTGGGAATTAGTACAATTAATCTTGATCTAATCACGAATCACTTAGGTTTTTCAATTGGTATCAGAGCAGGTCACTCTTTGTTTTTTTCAAAACTATAGGAGTGTGATTTTGTGTGATTGGTGATATGGATTCAATTTATGAAGTTAACTCGACCCATAGACCTCCGTTACTCGATGATACAAACTATTCTTATTGGAAAGCTCGTATGAGAGCGTTTTTAAAATCTATCGATGAGAAAGTTTGGCACTGTGTGATCCATGGGTGGAGTGAACCTGTTGTCACCATTGATGGTGTTGATATCCCCAAACCTCTTGATAAATGGGACGCATTCAACTATCAAAACTTGAGTTGGAATAGTAAGGCTCTCAATTCCCTCTTTTACTCCATGACACCTGAAGAGTTTCGTCGTATTTGCATGTGTGAGGTAGCAAAAGAGGCTTGGGACATTCTTGAAACTATTCACGAGGGTACTACTTCTATTAAAAGGTCAAACTTCAACGTCTCACCTCCGCTTTCGAAACTCTTTTTATGCGTGATGATGAGATGTTTGATGATATTTATGCTAAACTTAGTGACATCGTGAATTCCTGTTTCACTCTCGGTGAAAAAATCCTTAATGCTAAGGTTGTTGGATAATTTTGAGGTATTTACCCAACAGGTTCCTATCAAAAGTTATAGCTGTTGAGGAGGCTCAAGATGTTGAGACCCTCAAGCTTGATCAGTTAGTTGGAAACTTGTAGGCTTATGAAGCCCACTAGATTTCTAAGAAAAAAAAAAAAAGAAGATAGTGTGACTTTTTCTAGTGCTCATGAGACTACTAAGACCCCTGAGATTGAGTTTGATGTAGAGTCCAAAATGACGGCTATGTTTACCAAACAGTTCAAAAAAAATTTAAAGACAAAGAAACCTAATTTCAAGGACCCTAGTTTAAAAGATAAGGGTAATGAAAAACCCAAAATTTTTCCATCAAAAGTTGCTCCAAAAACTGAAAAGAAGACTGTGAATGGGCAAGGTGTCAAGTGTTACGAATGTCAAGGGTTTGGTCATGTTGCTCTTGAATGTCCATCGAAAAAGAATCGGAAAAAGTCTATACAGTGACTTGGGATGATGAAAGCGGGTCAGAGCAAGAACCCGAAGAAGTCGAATCCGGTGAAGACGGAGATAGTACTTACATGGCATTCTGGTCTACCATCACTCAATCTCCTGCAAAGCTAGTGGAGTTTGCTCATGGTTAGAATCTGCATCATGCTCCTACCTTTGATGGGAGTAACTACTTATTTTGGAAGATCCGAATGAGGATGTTTCTTAGAGCTCATGGAAAGCCATTGAAGAGGATATTGAAAGTGCTGACAATCCAATCAATCAAAGAGTTTTGACTGTCATCCGTGAAGTAATTTCTAAAGAAGAACAACAACAGATTGCTCACTGCACAAAGGCCAAAGATTCATGAGACATTCTAAGTCAATTCCATGAAAGAGAAAAGACATCGTCACCACCATCCACCAACTTTCATGCCTTGGTTGCTCAACTGGATGAGGTCAAGGAGACAGAGAAGCAAAAAGAAGATGAAGATGATGAAACCTCGGAAGCTAATGATGAGATCGATGGTGATGATCTACAAGAAGCCTATGAAAAGCTTTACAATGAATCTCTAAATTTGTCTAAACTCAATGACAAACTCATTCGCAAGCTCAAAGCATGTGAAAGCGAGAATGTCAAGCTAAAGGGAGAGATTGAAGCTGCAAAAAGGGATGTCATCAAGATCTCAAATGACAGGCAAGACCTCTGCGGAAAGCTTCTAGCTTGTGAATCCGAAAGGAATGAGCTTCTGAGCATCTATACCACATATGAAGAGAAGATTGGAATCCTTGAGATGTCACAAGCCATGTTGGAAGAGCTGATTGGTCAGAAAGATGAAGAACTCAAAGACGCAAGAGCCACGATTGAAATGTGGAACAAAGGGTCAAAGGCACTGGAAGACATCCTCAGATCTCAACAAATGAGTTATGACAAAAGTGGGCTAGGCTATGGTAATACAATAGTTCAAAAGGAATAGGCCACCACATCACATAACATCAAAACTCAAACAAAGAGAAAGCTGAAGGTTCAACATGGTGATCCCTCTCTTCATCAACCTAACGGGGGTAAGATCAACAAAAGGGAGGTAAAACCTGTTTTTATTTGTCATCATTGTGGTAGGTATGGTCATATTCGTCCTTATTGTTTTGAATTGTTTGGTAAGGTGTCTCAAAAGGGTAGAAATTCTAATACTTTTTGGTTAGAAGGCAACCTTACATGTTTAGGCGGAACACCAAGATTCATGAGGGTATTCATAACGCTAAGACATTTACCAAGACTGGCAGTCTTGATTTTGTTAAGACTAAAAAGATATGGGTGAGGAAGGGTGACTTGACATGTTTTGTTGTTCACACTGCTCTGAAAGCACGTGACTCACATATGTGGCATCTTGACAGTGGGTGCTCTCATCACATGTTTGGTGACAAATCCTACTTCACTTCTCTTGAAAAATATGGAGGAATTGTTACTTTTGGAGATGGTGGCACTTCTAAAGTCATTGGTAAGGGCTCTATAAGTGTGGCCGGTCTTCCCAGACTTGAAAATGCATTACTTGTTGATGGCCTCAAAGCAAATCTTTTGAGCATCAGTTAAATGTGTGATTCCCACCCTGAAGTATTATTTTCAAAAAATAAATATGAAATTTTAGATAAGAAGGGAAATACTGTAATGCATGGGGTTTGCACATCTGATAACTGCTATGTGATTGTTACCACTAATGATCTCACTTGCCACTCAGTCATCATAAGTAATATTGATTTGTGGCATCAAAGATTGGATCACATGAATTTCAAAGACATAACTAAGATAGCCAACAAAGAGCTTGTGAGAGGAGTACCAAAAATGGGTAAGAATGTGAACCATGTGTGTGGGCCATGTCAACTTGGGAAGCAAACTCGTGCCCCTCATAAAAAGGTAAACAACTTCATAACCAAACGTCCTCTTGAACTGGTTCATATGGATCTTATGAGACCCACTTGCACGGAAAGCATTGGAGGTAAAAATAAATTTTTTTAACTGTGGATAAACACTTGTTTTTCATGGTAATTTTTTAAGATAAAAATTTTATACGTTTGATGCTTTCTAGACTTTAGTCCTTAAAATCTAAAATGAACAGGGTGTTTCTATTGGGTGTATCATAAGAATCCGAATTGATCATGGTCGCGAGTTTGAAAATAGTTTATTTTCAGATTTTTGCGAAATGCATGGTACTAAGCATGAGTTTTCTACTCCTATTACTCCACAGTAAAATGAAGTTGTTGAGAGGAAAAACAGAGTTATTCAAGAGATGGCTTGGGTCATGCCTTAGCAAGAAAGTTCTTCCAAAGTTTTGGGCTGAAGCCTTAAATATCGCTGTTTATGTTGTGAATTATGTATATTTAAGGCCTGATACTTTACAAACTATGTATGAATTGTGGAAGGGATTGAAACCTAATGTAAAATAGTTCAAAACTTTTAGGTGTAAATGTTTCATTTTCAAAGATAGAGAGCCCTTGGACAAATTTGACTGCCGAAGCGATAAAGGTATTTTTCTAGGGTATTCAACCACTAGTAGAGCTTTTCGTGTCTATAACCCGTGTACTTTATCATTAATGTAATCAATCAATGTGGTTATAGTTAACATAGGTTCTCCTACTCCGGTAATACATAAGGAGGAAAATGATGAGTCTCCAATCTTGGATACTGAACCACAGAGTCAAGGAGAAGCAGAGGGTCAAGCTCAAGAAAGTGAGTCAGTACCAACTTCAATGGTAAGTCCGAGTCCAAAGAGTTCTAAAAAAGACACCACCTTTGATGCTCTTGTCACAACTAGTTCAGGTTTAAAACCTTCAGCAAGGGTAAAACTAAACCATCTGGTTCAACAGGTAATTGGCAATGTTTTAGACCAAATGGAAACCCGAAAACATCTTCGGGAAGAGGTAACTCACATGTGCTATGTTTCGTTAATTGAACCTAAAAATATAAAAGAGGCCTTACTAGATGATAGTTGGGTGAATGCTATGCATGATGAATTAGGTCAATTTGAATGGAACAAAGTTTGGACTTTTGTCCCCAGGCCTAGAGACATGAATGTGATAGGTACCAAGTGGATCTTTAAAAATTAATCTGACGAGAATGATACTGTGGTAAGAAATAAAGCTAGGTTGGTTGCTCAAGGCTATACTCAAGTAGAAGGTGTTGACTATGATGAGACATTTTCTCCTGTTGCACGTCTCAAATCTATTCGTATTTTATTTGGTGTTGTATGCTTTGTAGGGTTCAAACTGTTTCAAATGGATGTGAAAAGTGCCTTTCTGAATGGGTACTTGAAAGAAGAGGCTTATTTTGAGCAACCAAAAGGGTTTGAGGACCCAAAATGTCCACATGATGTCTACAAGTTAAGACAAGGCACTGTATGGGTTGAAACAAGTTCCTCGAGCTTGGTATGATAGACTTACTACCTTCCTTCTTGATAATGATTTCCAAAGAGGTAGTATGGACAAGACCTTATTTTTAAAACATACTAAGTCTCATATACTTGTTGCTGAGATTAATGTTGATGATATTGTGTTTGGATCCATTGCTAATTTTCTTGTAAAATATTTCTCGGATTGTATGACACATGAATTTGAAATGAGCATGATGGGGGAATTGTCTTACTTCTTGGGTCTTCAAATTAAACAGTCTCCTTTGTGTATGTTTGTTTTTTAGACCAAGTATGCCAAAAACCTTGTGTCCAAGTTCGGTCTAGAGTCAGCCAAACATGCTCGCACTCTCATGAGCACCAGCCTTCACCTTTCCAAAGATTCATCTGGTACTGATGTTGATCTTACCCTTTATAGGAGTATGATAGGGAGTCTCTTGTACCTCACATCCAGTCATCTTGACATTGCATTTGGTGTAGGTGTTTGTGCCCATTACCAAGCCTATCCTAAAGAGTCTCATTTGCTTGTAGTTAAACGCATCATTAAGTATGTAAATGAGACATTAGGGTATGGGATTTGATACCACTGAAATCACTGGTTTTTCTAATGCTGACTGGGCAGGGTGTGCTGATGATCGTAAGAGCACATCTAGAGGGTGTTTTTACCTTGGGAATAATTTGGTTGCCTGGCATAGCAAAAAAAAAAGATGCCATATCTCTTTCGACTGTTGAGGCTGAGTACATTGCAGTAGGGAGTTGTTGCGCACAAATGTTGTGGATGAAGCAAATGCTTCATGACTATGGTATAGACCAGAATACTCTCACTCTTTTTTGTGATAACACAAGTGCCATTAACATTTCTAAAAATCCTATCCAACAGTCTCGCACCAAACACATTGACATTCGTGATCATTTTATTCAAGAGTTAGTGGAAGAGGGCCTTGTTATTCCTGAACATGTACCCACTGAGCATCAAAAGGCTGATATTTTTACAAAACCCCTTAATCTTCTTAAGTTTGAGTTCCTTAGAAAGGCCTTAGGTGTAGTGCTCAGTCACTAGGGTGTGACTTGTTACTTGAGTGGGTGAGCATGATTGGCTTTATGTGTACTTGGATACGATAATCTCATTGTCAATGATTCTTCTCATCTCAGCATTTAGACTCATATAAAAACTTCTCATGCTGCTTGCAAGATTTCATTCTTCTTCATAGCTCATTCTGAATGCCCATGCTCATTGACTTCATGTCTCTTATACATTTTTAGAGGAATTGACCTATATTGGCATATCATGGGTGATATTGAGTCTCTTAACCATCTATCGTCGTTTTTCACTTTCACGATTCCTCCCTGAGTTCATTGAAGTCTGAGCATTAGGAAAAGGCTATCTCAGAGGCACCAACCAGGCCGTCCTTATTGATTCCATGCTTCTCTGGTTTGGTCTTCATACTATTGACCGTGCATGCCACCAGTGAGTGCCCACAAGCATAAAAAATGAAAATTACAAAATAAAAAAAAAGGTCTCATTGACTGAGGGGGAGCCTCCGCCTTTACTCAACAAATACCCCATGATTACTGGTGGTTTGACTTTTCTCAGTTTTTTTTAGTTACTCTTGCCATAGGTCCAGCCATCCGATCACTACAAGGATTAACTCTAGCCTTATGGCCTCTCAAGGATCGTACACACACACACACACACACACACACACACACACACACACACATACACATACATTCTTTATGTGAGCTCTCATGTTTGTCTTTGAGTTGTGTATTCCCACGTAGCTATGCTCATTGATCAATATTTATCTGATTTGCTCATGCTATTGTGCTTCATATTGTCAAAATTGTGAGTTTGCTGGCTTCATGGTTTGTGGATTATCCCATCTTAGTGTCATATGCTTGCTATTGTGCTCACTTCCTCTTGTTTCAGGTCCCACTTGCCAGTACGAGTTGATTTTAATAGCTCAGAAGAGGTGCAGTTTTGCCTTTGTTATTTTTCTTCCCCGCTCGAGCATCAACTTTCGTGCTCGAGTGTATTTTTCTCTCTTCCAAAACTTTTGTAGAGGCACCAAAACTTATGAGGGGTTGTATTTTGCACTCGAGCACCAGATTCTTGGCTAGAACGAAGCTACGCGCATAAGTTCTCACGCTCGAGTGTCAAAACTCTTGCTTGAGCAGATTGCAATGTTTTAAATCCTAGCTCTTGACCTTTCAGTCCATTTTTTCCAAATTAAGCAGTCTCTCTCCTAGGGCTTCTCGGTCACTCGCATTCTTCGCGATCTCCTTTTGGTCTCTTTGTTCAGACGGTGCCCTTCTCTTCCCCATTCATCCATTTAGCCTCAGGTATGCTTTCATTTTGTTTTATTGTTTTTGGTTTGTGTTATTTTTTTCTTTGTCTCTCTCTGTTCATCTCTACCTTATGACTTGGGAAGGGTGGCTTAGGTTACGTTTGTTTTTGGTTGTCCCTTGGTCACATCCTTTCACCGTAGGCCTGCATAGTTTTTTCGTGTTGCTCTTGGTTCTACTTGGGTCTTATTTGGATTGCATGTTGGTGTTATTGTGTTCTGTCTTTTGTCCTATGCCTCATGCTCTTTTAAGATGTTGGTACTTCATTGCTTTTTGGGTTGCATTTTATTATGATCTTACTGTGAACTATGATCTCCATAACTGCATTTTATATTGTGTTCTATTTGAGGTTTTATCGTACTAGTTTGATTACTACTCTTGGCTATTTGAATCTTATCTATTTGGACTTTGTCACTAATGGTTTGTTTGTGTTTATGGTTTTGGTTCTTGTTTTGGGTTGGGGGGGGGGGGGGTTTGTGTTTGTCTTCATTGGTTGTCCTTGGGTCTGTCATGTCCACCTCTAAACGTAGGAAGTCTACTGCCACTCACCCTTCTTATAACATCGATCGGTTTCCCTCGGCAGAAAAAGCCAAGTCATTTAGAGAGTCTTACACCTCTAGGACAGTTCATTTAGAGCGTAATGTACTGCCCAACACCTTTGAGTCCATTCCCATTCACCCATTGTTTGATTCATTAGGGGGTGACTTGGTTCTTTCTTTCTCGGGTCGTCAAAACCTTGATTGGGTTCCGAAGTTTTATTGGAACATTGATGGTATTGATGATATCGGTCCTTCCTTCAAGACCTAGGTTCTGTCTAAGTCCATCACCATTACCCCTGATCTTATCTGTGAGCTTTTAGGCTTAGGTGAGGTCTTTTCGTGTCACTATCCTTTCCATGTCCGACCCACTTGTGACTTTGACGAGGTGGCCACTACATTGTATGGCACACCCCGTACTTGGTTCAAGGGCGCTTTGATAAAACAACATAAGCTTCTTCCCCGGTTCTGTTTGCTCAACCTCATTGTTTGTGCCAACATTATAGTCATGGCTCGTAGCTCCGAAATCAATCAAGAACAAGGCTTTGTTCTCTTTTGCATTGATCACCACCGTTCTATCAAACTTGCTACCCTCACTATTCAAAAAATGGTAGACGCTTTTGAGCGCCACAACTTAGGTCTTCCCTATGGTTGCCTTATTAACCATTTTCTTACCAAATTTGAGGTTCCTTCGTTTGGCGAGGATGAATTTGCTTTTCCTACCCGCCTATTCTCCAAAAAGACTGTCTTTCAGAGTTAGTCTCATGTAAAGAGGGTTCTTTCTGGAGTGGGTAGTTCTGGTGCAGGTGCAAGTGCAGGTGCAGGTGCAGGAGATGGTTCTTTGGCAGAGGAGGCCGAGTATGACGCTGCTACTGCAGGAGTGGCTGTCGGTGAGGGGGAGCAGTTTCCTCTAGCTCGTTCTATCAGAGGCCAACTGCATCAGTTTCAGTCGGCCATGGTTTCCTGTTTTGATCAGTTTGAGCAGGCCATGGATATCTTTGATGCACGGCTTACTTATCTTGAGACCTCCACCCGATGCCTGGCTCACTGCGTTGGAGGCTTCTTCTAGTCACATTGAAGAGTCTATTGCTCAGTCTTCTTAGCATCTTGCTTAGCTTGTATCCTTGCTTCAGATGCAGTAGCCTCTACTTCCGCCAGCTCAGTGATGCCAGCTCAGTGATGCTTATTTCATGTTTCTTGGCTAGTATCTTTCTTTGCACTATTTATTTTTGGTTCTTGTCTTCCGGACAAAAAGGGGGAGTAGATATTTTGGGAGGGCTTTGTTAGACTTTTGGTATAGATAGATTTGGTTATATATATCTTCTTCTCTCTCTCTCATATTCATTTTGCGTATCTCTATATGTTCATCTTATTTGGTTTCACAGTTTTGGTTTGTATGGTTTTTTTCACAGGTGGATTGTCCAAAATGTGTATTAGTGTTTCTCAATCTAATTGGTTTTAGTGGTTAGGCAGTTTCATAGTTTTTCGATTGTCGTAGTTAAGTGTGTCTAGTTCATGTGTTTTGTTAGGAAAAATTGTTAGAAAGTTTTGTCCAGGAATTGACAAAGGGAGAGATTGTTAGGTCCCTACTTATTGCCAATTTCGCGAACAAGCTTCATTTATTCTTGTTATAATTTTCCTTTTGTTTTTGGTCTTTCCGCTTGAGCGGGAAACGTTGCGCTCGAGTGGAGTTTCTACCTTCGCAGTACTTTGGCTTGTTTGAAAAAATACTGTGCGGTGTGATTTTATGCTACGCTCGAGCGTGAATCCTGGTTTGGAACACGTGTTTCAGTGTCCCTGCTCGAGCATCCATTCCTACGCTCGAGAAGACTTCGTGATTTCAGCAGCTATAAAACTGCAGGTTGCTCCAAATGTAGGGTACGACTTCCACAGTTTCTTTGAGGATTCTAGGGTTTTCTTTTGGGGCTATTTTTCTAGCTTTCTTTAGGGTTTGATTGAGTATTAAACTCATGATTTGACAAGCATACATCAAAGAATTGTTTGGTTCTTCAACAACAAGAGTGTTCTTCTTTGGTGGAATCCGGAGATTCAAGCATGGAATATTCGAAGGAGTTTGATACTGTGCGCAGTTGTTGATTCGACACGGATGTTGTGGATTCAACATCAAAGTGATCAATTCCGAGACGAAGGCTGCTGTGATAGAAAGACAGATTATTGAAGACAAATTGATTGAGTTTGGGTAATTTGTTTTGGTAAAATTTGTATTCTTTCTTCCTTTCATAGTGGATTTATTAGTGGTGTTTCGCTCGTGGTTTTTAATCACAATTGGAGGTGCTCTAATTGTGGTTTTTGTACGTAAAAATCATTTGTGTCGATTTATTATTTTCGAAGCGGCAATTTAAATTACTTTCGTATGTGATTGATGATTTAGATTGTTTGTTTTAAATCGGTTGGGAATTGGTACAATTAATCTTGATCTAATCACGAATCACTTAGGTTTTTCAGAGAGGTAGCTTCTTGTTTTGCAATTCAGTTGCTAATATATTGATTGATATAGGTGCATCCCATTTTTTTTTATCTCGTCTATATTTGCATCGGTTTTGGGGTTAGAGTTGGCTCAGTTAGCATCCCCTATCGGTGTAGAGTCACTTATTGGTGGTGAGGTTATTTTGGGACAGGGGTGTCGGGGTTGTGACATAGAGGTTGCTGATCGTTGACTTCCATTTGCATTTATATTGATTGATATGTCTAGCTTTGATGTTATATTGGGTATGGACTGGTTGTCTTTATATCGGCTGGTTATAGATTGTTATCGTTAGAGGGTTACTGTATGTACGCTAAGCGTTGATTGTTTTTATTTCTTGGGAGACCGGGTGGATAAAGTTTTATCACCAGTATATGATTCGCGTGGCCGAAGTGAACTTAGTTGCCTTCTTACAACCTTCTTGGGTGGTAATTGTGATGAAGTTTGGGCTGAGTTGCCGAGGGTGGTTTATGAATACCTCGATGTCTTTCCCGAGGATCTTACTAGTTTACCACCTCACCGAGTGATCGAGTTCTCTATTGATTTGGTGCCTGGCATGGCACCGGTTTCTATGGTTTCATCCGCCCTAGTACTTCACCGCGGGGAGCACCGGTTCTCTTTGCTAAAAACAAAGATGGAGCATTGCGACTTTGTATAAATTATCGAAAGTTGAATCGAGTAACTGTTAAGAACAAGTACCCAATGCCTCGTATAGATGATCTGTTTGATTAGTTGAAGGGGTCTTGCTACTTCTCTAACATAGATCTGAGATGAGGTTATCTTCAGTTGAGGGTAAGGGAGGAGGATATCCCGAAGATGCCATTTCGTACGCGGTATGGCCATTATGAGTTTCTAGTGATACCTTTTGGGCTAACCAATGCTCCAGCTATGTTTATGGATTTGATAAACCGGATCTTTAGTAAATTCCCAGACCGTTTTGTGGTCGTCTTTGTTGACGACATCCTGATTTACTCACCCTTTGAGAAGGAGCACGAGGAACACTTGCGGGTGGTACTTGAATTTCTTAGAACTCAACAGTTGTATGCTAAGTTTGGGAAGTGAGAATTCTAGCTGAGAGAAGTTAAGTTCTTAGGCCATGTGGTATTCGAGGAGGGGGTGACTGTAGATTCATCAAAGATAGAGGCAGTGCAAGATTGGGCATACCCTAAGAATGCTTTTGAAATTTGTAGTTTCTTGGGGTTGGCAGGGTATTACCGTCGGTTTGTGAAAGATTTGTCTAGGCTAGCCTCACCTTGGACTAGGTTGACGAGGAAATGAATCAAATTTGTGTGGAGTGAGACTTGTGAGAAGTCATTTCAAGAGCTTAAGGTTAGACTTACCACTGCTCTAGTCTTGATTATTCCAAAGAGGGATTTGGGTTATTTGGTATATTGTGATGCCTCACGGGAAGGTTTGGGTTGTGTATTGATGCAAGAGGGGAGGGCTGTAGCCTATGGCTAGTGGCAGTTGAAAACATATGAGAGGAACTACCCTACCCATGACCTACAGTTAGCAGCGGTGATATTTGCCTTGAAGATTTGGAGGCACTATCTGTATGGTGAGAGATTTGAAGTGTTTTCTGATGACAAGAGTATGAAATATCTGTTTACATAGAAGGACTTGAATTTGAGGCAGAGAAGGTGAATGGAGTTCATAGAGGATTATGATTTCGAGTTACATTATCATCCAGGGAAGGCCAACGTTGTGGCCGATGCTTTGAGTAGGAAATCAATTAGCAGTGTGGCTTGTATCGCTATCCGAGAATGGGAGATATTGGGTACTCTCGGTGAGTTTGACTTATATCTTAGTGAATCCATTGAATCTACAACATTGTTTATGGTAATTGCACAACCACACTTGTGAACTGAGTGCTGGAATCGCAGAAGAATGATCTTAAGATAGAAACCCTCTGGGAAAAGATCTCCAGTGGGAAGGTGGAAAGGGGCTTGAACGTGTATTCTGACTCGAGTATTAGATACCTTGACTATCTATTTGTGTCGGAGTCTTGCTGAGAGGAAGTACTCCGAGAGTTTCACCATTCACGCCTTGTGGTGCATCGGGGGGCCACAAAGATGTATCACAACCTTAGTCGCCAGTTTTGGTAGAGGGATATGAAGAATGATGTAACCGTGTTTGTATTAAAATGCCTTACTTGTCAACAAGTGAAGGTCGAGCATCAGAGGCCAGCGGGTTTGTTACAACCCTTGCCTATAGCCATGTGGAAGTGGGAGCATGTCACGATAGATTTTTTTGTGGACCTTCCGAAGACTCAACGGGGTAATGATGCCATTTGGGTGGTAGTTGACCGGTTGACCAAGTCAGCGCATGTTATATCTATGTGTGTAAATGATTCGGTAGACCATCTTGCCGACTTTTACATTAGGGACATAGTGAGGTTGCACAGGATCCTTGTGATAATTGTTTTGGATAAAGATTTACGTTTTACAGCTCGGTTGTGGCAGAGCTTGCAGAGTGCCTTGGGCACTAGATTGACTTTTAGCATAGCGTATCACCCTCAAACTGACGGACAGTTCGAGCGTACCATTTTAATCCTTGAGGATATGCTTCGAGGTTGTATCCTTGATTTTAAGGGGTCGTGGGAGAGGCACTTGCCTTTAGTGGAGTTTTCCTATAATAACAGCTTCCAATCGAATATTGGCATGGCACTGTTTGAGGCCTTGTATGGCCGACCATGTAGATCCCTGGTGTATTGGGTCGAGGTGGGTGCTACACCTTTGTTGGTTCGGGAAACGACGGAGAAGGTGGCATTTATCCGCAAGCTATTAGTTACGGTTTAGAGTCGTTAAAAAAGTTATACCGACCGTAGGATGAGACCTTTGTCTTTTTTTTTTTTTTGATTCAAAGGAAGAGACCCTTTTCTTTTGAGGTGGAAGATCATGTCTGTTTGAAAATATCACCTAGACAAGGTTTGATGAGATTTGGGAAGAGTGGGGAGTTGTCCCCTTGATTTATTAGACCTTTTGAGATCCTTGAGCGGGCCGGAGAGGTTGCTTACCGTTTGGCGCTATCGCCACAACTTTCTGGGATATATGAGATATATGATATGTTTCATATTAGTATGCTTCGGAAGTATGAGCCGGATCCATCGCATATGTTGGATTGGACCGACTTAGAGGTAGATAGGGATGCCTCATACGAGGAGAGGCCAGCGAGAGTCTTGGATACACAGGACCAAGTCTTGTGAGGCAGAATGATATCCTTGGTTAAGGTATTGTGGAAACATCACGAAATTGAGGAAGCAACTTGGGAGTATGAATTGGAAGTCTGAGAGAAATATCTGGACTTATTTGTTGGTGTTTGATTATATATTGAGATTTTGATTATGCTAATAAAATGTAAAAGCATTGTATTTGTTTTAAAACACGGGAACATTGTATATGTTATGGGGTGCTTGGAAACATGGATTTAATATAAGCATTGCATATGTTTTGAGAATATGGAATATCGTGTGTGTTGTATCACTTTTGAAAACATTGTATATGTTGTGTAAATTTTGAACATTGTAAATGTTTTGGAAAATTGTAAATTGCACTTTCAATATGGGACTTGTGTATCGAGTTGATAAAAATGGATGACCGAAGAGTGGGTCATGGTTATGAACTTGTTAGATTAACATTGTTGTGAATGGTTTAATAATGATTTTGAACTTGATTTGAAATTTCAGGGATGAAATTCCTTAAGGGGAGGTCATAGCAGTTCTAGTTTTAACCCGACTCTTGTTGCATTTCGGACTCAGGCTTATAGTTTTTGAATGTTGTTCATTGTCATTTTTCCCCTTAATCCCCCTTAAATTTGGTTATTGGATTGTAATTATGTGTTTGAAATATGTTGGTTGTTTGTTTTTCTAAACCTTTGTTGCCTAGATTTTTGCTCCTCCGCTCGAGCGGCCATTCTTACGCTCATGCAGGCTTTGCAATTTTTGCCTGAGTGGGCCTTGAAACTCTCAGTATTTTTGCAGACCTACAAATATTGGATGAGTGTATTCTACGCTCGAGCGACATTTCTTACGCTCGAGCGGGTGGACGCTCGAGCAGCCAATCTTTAGCTCAAGCGGTGTCCTTCGTCTGTAAAACTTCTGAAAGTGCGTATTTTGTGCTTGAGCATCACTTCTTGCACTCGAGCAGAACAATGTGTCTGATGCTTGAGCGTCAATTCTTACGCTTGAGCGGACTGTGTGTATAACTGATCGCGAAAATGACATTTTACATCACTTTTTCATTCCTCTCTATCTCTAAAACTTTCCAAAAACCTAGATTTTGAGTTTCTCTCTCTAAAACTCATCTTCTCTCTACTATTTCACCTAGATCCATTGGGATCTTCACCCTAGTACCTTTGAGAAAAAGGTAGAGCGTCTCAAGGGCTCCATTTTGATTCGAGTAAAAGTTGGTTTCGACGTCTTTGAAGTTTCTCATTTGTTGCTTTGGTCTTCTAAGCTTGAGGTAGGGATTTTCTATACTTTCATATGGTTTTTAACTTAGTTATTTGATGATCGTGTAACAATGGTGGGCTTTGGGTGTATTATGAACAAACCTAGGGTTTGGGTTGTAAAATCAAAAGAGGGGTTTCTAAGTGTATGTTGTGGAAATGGTTATGAGGTTAAATATAAGGTGGTATGGTTACAAAATAGTTGATTTTGGCCTTGGGTTGATATTTGGAAAAAGGGAGTTTGCTCTAAAATGATTCAAATATTTATTTTGTATAAATAAATGAAATTAGTGTTGTAAATATGAAATTGGACGAATAGTGAAGTAGATGGTGGAGTTGGATATGTATTACATCACACCTTTGGAAATTTTGAATAAATTATCTGTCTTGAGATTGAATATCTGTTTAGAAATAACTGTATTGGGCTATCGGTGGAGGATAGTTATGATTGTTGTAGAAATTGCATGAGGATTAGGTGAATTAAAACTAATCTATTGTTGGTTGTCATTGAATATGACTATGTTTTAAATCCATTGTATATGTATGATATTTGGGAGGAGAAAATGGATGTACTCCATGTTTGAGAGGAGATAAGGGATGGACTCCATTGAAATTAAGTTGGTCAGAGTGTCTTGGGTGAAAGTCCCGAAACCGCTCATATACATGGATGCCGATCCCGCGGACGAAATTTTCGTAAAATGGAAAATTGAAGTGTTTGTGTGGTAATTGTGTTGATTAGATAACCACTGAGTTGTAGCTTCAGTTGGGTTGTTGAAAGATATTGAAATTGGCTCATGAATTGAAATGAATTGAAGGAAAATGGAATAAGATATGAACTTGGTACTTTATGATTATAAAAATGTGAATATTTTGTCACAGACATTGTATATGCACATTGTACTTATATCTTTGTTAAATCTCATATATTGTGTTAGATTTTTCCTGCTGGGTTTTGGCTCACCCTATTTGGGAAAAACCATTTTCAGGTGTTGGTGATATGCCTCCGTTAAGGCAATAGCTTGGAGCGACATTTGGGAGCTAGAGCTTTAACTGTATTGAGCTAGGCTCATTTTGTTGTAACCAAGCAATGACTTGGAAAGATGTAAGCCTATAGGGCATATGATTACCTGTTTAGTTTTCAGTTCTCTTATCATTGTAACACATGCTGTAGATTCAGGATGAACGGTTTGTGAATGTATATCGTATGTGTTATCTTTTGTATACGAATTTTAATGAATGAAAGCATATTATTTCTATTATCTTTCCGCTTATGGATTGTATTTATTGTATAATTTTGCGGGTGTTACAAGATGTTAGAGAAATAAGAGAGATTTGGGGTAAGAAAATTAAGGTTTTTCTGAAGGTGGTGTTTGAGAGAGAGAGGATATGTAAAAGTGGAAAGAAAATGAGTAAAAGTTGACTTTTTAAGTCAGTTGCCCGACAGATCGCTTGAGCGAACTTTCCATCGCTCGAGTGAAGTACCAAAATACAAAGGGACCGCTCGAGTGGACTTTCCATCGCTTGAGTGGTATATGGAAGGTCTCAGAAGTTTTGCAAAGTTACAGTGAAAATACTGGGAGTTCACATTTTACACTCGAACGACTATTTCATCGCTCGAGTGGTCTTGCTTGCAAACCTGCGAGATACTGGGAGTTGCAAATCTCTGCTCGAGTGACCAAAAGATCGTTCGAGCGGTCCTTCAAAAACAACTATTACAAAGCTAGGGAAAATAGTTTCAAAAATAAGAAATGTAAGTAGGTATGTAATGCTCCGTTTGTTTGGGCAAAACATATTTTTTGTATTTTTTGGTGTTTGATATAATGGAAAATGAAAGTCAACGAAAAACAATTTCCATGATTAATGGCAGATAAGCTTATTTGGGTAGAAAATATTTTCCACTTTAAAAGGCAGAAAACGTTTTTCGAACTAAAGTTTTGCCAATATCACCACACCACCACTACCACCACCATACTCACCTCCACTACCATCAATCACCACTGCCACTATCACCGCCCCCGTCACCCTACCACCATGCCACCACTTTTACCTCCACCTTCGTTTCACCACTGCTACCACCAAACATCGAAAAAAAATTTCTCCGGAAACATTTTTTGAAAAATTTTTCTCTTAAAAATGTTTTCCATTAGAAAATATTTTTCACCCAAACAAACAGAGCTAATGGAAATTACGATTTTACTTGAGTTAGAGCATAGACCACGCATATAGCGTGCTTGAATTGCGTGATTTGGACGGAAAATAAAAGAAATTAATTTCTCTTTATTCTAATTACTTGTTTAAATTATCAAAGAGGAGTGAATAAAAAAGAAACATGGAGAAACTAGTTTATCCTAAAACCTCATTCTGTTTGGTTTAGAGTTTTCAAAAACAGTTTAATGAGTTTTTAATTTATTTTTTAGTGTTTTTTTATAATATTTAATCATTTATTTATTTATTTATTTTTTTAATTTTTAGATCCACGTTTGTAAAACCTACTTTATTTTTATTATTTTTTTTAGGACGAACTACTATTTATTAGCCAATAAGAAATAAAGGCGTTGTTTCCTCGACTTCCTTACAATTTTGTCGCCAATTAATTTAATAATCCCTTCAAAAATTGAACTCTTCCCTCGAAAACTTTTAAATTACAATTGACTTCTAAATTTTAGTCGCTAAAAGTGAAAGACTAAATTAGTTTTAGTATCTCAAGATTGTACATTTAGATACCAAATTATTTTTTAGTTGCCCAAAACTCTATTTTCAAAGACTAAAACACTATTAGTCTCCAAAAGTGAAATAAATACTGATAAAATTAATTTTTAATAGCTAAAGACTGTACAATTAGGGACCAATTTATTTTGTAATCTCCCAAAATCCTATTTTTAATGACTAAAACGTAATTAGTCACCAAAAGTAAAATAAATACCACCTAAATTTATTTTTAGTAGCTAAAGATTTTACCTTCGTTGAACAAATATTTTTTAGTAGTTAAAGTGTATGCCTTTGCCGATCAAATTTTTTTCAGTAGTTAATGTGTGTATCTTTGACGACTAAATTTTTTTTAGTTATCATTTTTAGCTGCTAAAAGTGTAGTTTCGTATAGTTAATCTAGATTAGGGGTGTAAATTGGGTCTGGCCCGACCCACCTGGACTCAGATGCGGGTAGGCCCATGTTGGGCCGCCCAGGGTCGTGCCAAAATTCGGGGCAGGTCGGGTCGGGTCGGCCTATGAGCCAGAAAATTAGGCCTAAGTCCAGGGGGTATTCGGACCTTGGCCAGGCTGGGCCTCGAGCTTGGGTGGGGCCTGAACACTTTCTTTTAAATTTTTTCTATTTATTCTATCAAAATTTTATTCTTTTTTACAAAAAAATGACATAAGGCCATAGGCGGGTCGGGCTTCGAGCCGGGCTTTAAGTGGGTCATGGGTTGGGCTAGGTGAATCAGGCCCACGGGCAGGGCCAAGCCAGGCCGAGCTTCAAAATGACAGCCCAAAGCTAGGCCCAGGGTCCTTGGTAGGGTTCAGGCCATTTTTACATCGCTAATCCAGATACACTTACAAGCACAAAATCTGTGCAAAAAACTTTCAACAATACAATGAAAAAAAAAAAAAAAAACATAAATTTACGAAAGTCAATATATTTCTTTTTTTTTTTTGATATTCAATGATTTTTTTAAAGATTTTTTGTATAAATTATATATTTTTTTAAATGTATTTAGATTAAGTGGATTTAAAAAGTAAAAAAAAATGATCAAAATTATAAAAAAATTTAATAAAACAAAAAATATGGATTGAAACCTTAAAAAACTATTTTAAAAAATTCCAAAATTTTTAAATCTCTACAAAAGTGGAGATTGAGAGATAAAACAAATGGCACGATTACTAATTTTTTATAATACCAAAATTATTTATCTAAATACTAAATAATTAAAAACATAAAATGTTATTTTGGTAATACAATTTGTAATAGTTTTTCCTTTTTTCTTTTATAGTAAATTATACTCATCTCCTTTAAAATTTTTTAAAAATATAGTTAGCCCACACTTTTCACATAACTACATTAACTTCCATCAAAATTTTAATTCACATAATACTTGAACCTTTTTTTATTACTAACTTGTTAGTCGTATAAATTAAAAAAAAAAAATGATGTTATCACCTCTTTCCTAGTAAAATGTATATTTATATTTGTTTATTTCAGTGTTTATTTAGCATTAGCATCAGTTTCGGTTGCTTTAATTATACTATAAGGAATGTTAGTGTATTTATATCAAAAGTATAGAGCTAACTGTATTTTCTCTAAATTTTAAAAAATGTAAATGTAATTTACCCTTTATTTTATGTTGTCCATCCAAACATGATAATTAAGAAATCACTATATATAATTTTTTTTTTTTTTTTGTAAAAAAAAATCTTTCTTGTTTAATCCAACAAGGACTGAAAATTCATTTAACTTAACCTCCATATTTTTGTAATTGTTTTCTCAATGTCTTACTAATTTGTAATTTCCCACAAATTATTATTTTCATTTTGGTAATGCGTTGATTGAGACAAATGATTAAATTGGGAGATAGTGTTTGCATGAGTTGGTGAGGGGCTGTCTGTTGACTGTTGTGGTCTAGAATTGGCAATAATGCCCTAATTTAGTACCCAAATCTTGCTTGCATGAGTTGGTAAGGGCCTCTACGCTTTTTTTCTTGGTTCAATAGCAAAAGGTGTCCGGGTCAGTTTACGCATATCTTAACTAATTTTCTTTTCGATCTGGTCAAATGCAAGCCATCCACATTGGGATTAGGGAATTCACAAGAAATTTCTTTCATGTAACTTAGACCCAAGAGTTGAACTATGAACAATTATGTGAGGAGTATACCCACTAACTATTCAGGACAACCCTCAAGGTTAAGGGCCTCTACACTATTGAGTACTATTGTCTTGAAGATGTAAGTGACACACTGTCCCTACCCTCATAACCTAGTTTAGGACCGAATTCAATAAAAATATGTGTGCTGTGGACCAACTAGCGATTTGATTAAACATTGTTTTCAATTATGTGTAGATAATATAATGATCAAGTGGCACAATGCTTCAAAAGGTTGAATTGTTAATATAACTCACAATATCTACAAGCTCTTGTTGTAAGTTAAAATAAACACAAAAAGATCTTTTTTGAATTAATTTTTTTTTTCAACTAAAAAAGAGAAAATAATATGCAAATAATGTATTTTTTTTTCCCAAGATAGTTTTTGAAATATTTTATAACACAAATTGTAAAAGCACAACTAATCGGAGATTCTCCAACTGTGAAATATATGTGGGTCTTCTGGAGGGAAAAAAAAAAAGGAGTTCAAACCTAAATGCAAACACTACTTATAAAAAAGGGCATTTGTGATGGTAGGGTGTGCATTGTGACGATAAATGGGGATGCAAATATGTGTTACCACTGGCTAACTATTTGGAGATTATAGCTTTAAATAAAAGTTTTGAGATACGTATCAATATTGGCAATATAATCATATATTGATCGATATGTGACAATATCAACCGATATATTGACAATTATTGGTATCGGAATTTCAAAATCCCTATATGTTTTGTTGATATTTGATAGCTTGGGTGGCATTGGCAGATATTAGTGACAAAGTGAAAATTGTCACTAAAAAGAATTAAAATGTCAACCTATTTTTTATTTGATTTTATTTTTTGCACAACAAAAGATCAAAAGGATATATCAATAAGAGGTAAAGGCGAAAAAATGCATTATTACTTGTGGGGATATATTTTCTGAGTCCCAACACGTGGCCAAGGTGACGCCGACGTGTCAGCCGAGGTGCCACGTGTCCAGGTTATGACGCCGAGGTGATCTCGGTTAGGCCGAGGTTATCTCCAAAGATATCGGAATCCGAGATAAGCGGATAAAGCACAAGAATCCTAGAATAAGGAAGGACTTTAGCATGGATAAGGATAACACTCTTAGGAAGTTTATCTCTATCTAAAGAAAAATCCTGGATAAACATTGAACAGAAGTCCATTGAAGCAAGGCTTATATGGGGACTAGGAGTGAGGTAACTATAAAAGAAAGGCATCCCGATGGGTCTAAGGTACGCAATTTATATTCTGAACAGTGAGTTTAGTACTATTGATTATCTTTGAGAGATATACTGACTTGATCATCGGAGTGCCCCCGGGTGGACGAACCACCGTCGGAATCTTCTCTTTCTGTTGCAGGTCAGCCAAGTGTCATTTATTCTGCTAGTACTCTCCAGCTGAATAACTGAGTTGGTCGTGTGGTCAGAAAATCACTCACACATTACTAGAGATCGCATCCCAACTACATTGATTCCTAAAAAAAATTATTTTATTTTGGCAGTTTGTCAAGAATTACGATGGACAATGGGAGTTGAATTTGATGTTTATTGGTTTGCATATCATATGATATTTTGAAGACATGTTGAAGATTTTTTCATTTTTTTTTTATGGAAACATGTTGAAGAATTGACGGACACTACACTTGCTTACACCCTACTCTCTCAAATTTGGAGTTTCTGACGAATTGAACAATAAATAATGGGACCCATTAAAACCTAGCTCATTCCCCAACTGTTGTGTATGGGTCCATTTTGTATTATTTGCAACATAATTTTAGTAGATAATATAAATAATTATTTGAATATTTTTAATTGACTTTTGTCTCATTTTTTATGTTCTTTGGCACATATATATTGAATTTTGTTTCAAGATTGGTTACAAATATCAACAACAATTTGACACTATGTGGGCACTGGTTAGTAACTTCACAACATGGAGTAGTGTTTCAATATACCTCCCTACAAACGATTTTTGTATAGGAAAATGATTGAGACTCCTAAAATTATTTTACAGTTTTATCTATAATGATGTGTTAGGATAGATGTTAATTTTTGATTTGTTACACGTCCCATCATTCAGGGCCTAATTCCTTTGACACATCATTGTGGGTCAATTTGTGGATCAATTGTATAGGTCTCTAGCATTATTCTTTGTACAAGGACCAAGCTCCCTTCCGGTCCATGGTTTGGATTGGCCCATCACGGGTATAGTTTCAATGATTCGATTTGTTCATTTTGTAAGGTCTTTTGTATGTACATCATCCACACAAAAAAATTAAATTGATCCAATATTTGTAGTCGATTCAATGTATCACGTTTGTCAACAAAAAAAATAGATGGCTATTTTTGGAAGGGCGAGATCAATTTTACCTCTTTATGGTATGGTTTGATAGAACTTTACCCAATGCCTTTTAAAAATAGGCATATGCCCTATGTGATTTTGCACTAAAAAACAATTGTTAATATCGTTAATCATAAATGTAAAATGACTATAATACCCTCAAATCTTATATATATATTTTTAAAATTTTCTTTCTCTCATCTCTCATACACATAATTTATAATGTCTAGTATTAATTCAATTAAATCACAATTAATTATAAATTCTTAATTATTTATTGTAATTCTTAAAATTTTATTCTAATTTTAATTTAATTATATTTTGGATCACAATTAATCCTAAATATTTAACTATTTATTGTAATTGCTAACCTTTTAAATTAATTTTAATTTAATTATATTTTATATTTTATATCAATTCTTAGTTATATTTTAATTTAGTTTAATTAGCATATTAATATAATTTTAAGTTTAGAGAAAATGGGGGTAAAATTATCTTTTTATTGTATTAGTTTCATTCTAATTTTTCAGAAAACAAAATCCACTTTAAAAAATAGTGTGTGTAATACACATTTCGCTAGTTTGGATGAAAAAACTAACGGTAGCACTTTAATCTAAAACCACATGGGACCTTTCGAATTATATTTGAACTAGAGAGGTAAAGTGCTCTAACCCTAAATCACAAAGGGTAAAGTGAATTTAACCTTTTTAGAAAAACACTTGCTGTCCACAAATACAATAAATTGAATAGATTATGATTATCAGATGAATTGAATTTTGTGTGTGGATAATATAAAGAATTGGTTCACTAAAATAAATGACTTAAATCATTAAAATAAAATCTGTAATGAACTCTATGCACTTGAACAATATCCTCTAATTCAGATTATGAATTAAAGTAGAGCCATGTCCTTTATCACTACAAGAAATAACACCTTTGCCGACCAAAAAATTGGTCGCTAAAAGCCCATTTTTGGTCGGCAAAAGTTATCCGCGACTAATTTTTTTGGTCGCTACTTTGGTCACCAATTGAGGGTCGGCAAAAGTAATTTGCGACCAAAATATTTGTTGGTCAGGAAAAGTTGGCTTTGTCGACTAAATTTTTGGTCGCTAAATATATCATTACCGCGACTAATCCATTTTGTCGGTAAAACACTTTAGTCGCGAAAAGTGATATTTTCCAAACCAAATATCTTAGTCGCCAATTGTCACATTCCACGACCAAACTGATTAGTCGTCAAAAGTCGAGGAATCGCTGACTAACAATTTAGACGCCACAAGGTAAGGAATTGCCGACCAATGATTTTGGTCGCAAAAGTGTAGAATTTGCCGACCAATTTTTTAGTTGCCAAATCTCTTTTTGTTGTTGTTGTTGTTGTTGAGAAGAATCAATTTTTGTTTATAAATATTCAATCCAATATCGAACAAAATTCATTTAACCCAACCACAATTAAGGAACAATAACATTTAAAGAAGAAAAAGCTTAGGAACAATAATTAACAAATTTCCTTTCTTGTAACTTCACTAAATCATCAAACTATAATTGAATTCCATTTAAAATAAAGATGAAAATATGTAACCGTAGTGCAACACAGGGCATATTCAAGTCAAATTGAATTTAATAAGCATGTCTTCTCAAAAGCTATATCCTCTTTGAAGTCCAACATGACACAAAACTAAAATTCAAAATAGTTGAGTTTTGGATGTGTGAGGGGGAAAAAAAAAAGTAAAAATGATGGCACTTGCTTGGTCCTCCAAGTTATTTTCAATTCTTTGTTTCCAAGTTGAGACACGAGTAGCCAACTCAGTCTGTTTCTCAGTTTCAGCAATGCTAGCAAGGAGAGCATCCTACATTCAGGAACATAGGTTACAAACAAATTACTAATCAAACAAAAGGTAGTAGACAAATTATGCAATATAACAATCAGTTTTCATCACATCACATATCAGAGAAATCTAATCTTACTAGGTGAGATCGACAAAGATCTTCTAGGCTGGCTTGAGAACTTGGATCTTCATGTTCATTGGTTTCAAAACAAACACCATCATCATCATGCTGCATAAATATCAACAAATGAGCAATGCAACATAAATGCCGATTTTGTTATTGCCAGCTTCGTGATGTAAATATATCTGAATATACTAGAGGTCTGCCTAACCTTTTCAGGCTGCAGAGGTACTTCTTCATACTCGTATGCATTCTCTGGCATGTCAAAATCAGATGGACCAAAATCAAAGCCTCCATTATCATAATCATTATCTTCATTGGGATCACAAAATGATTCACAAGTTTCACGTCCTTCATGAATAAGTGAATTTCTCAATTGTAAATAAAACATTAGGCATCATTGAGTGAAGCTAAATATCTCTGCACTATGTAAAACAAATTGTGTACATAGCACACCAACACTTTTATATACGACTTTGTCTTGCAAAGTACCACCCAATCCAATTTTCAAGGGAGGGAATGCTGCAATGCAATCAAAGTTGTAACTTATTTTCAATGCCAAGAAAATGCAATTATTTAGAGTGTTTATAACATTTATAAAGTGTTTTCATACCTTTGATGGCATTCAACAAAATTGGATTGCTAATATGTTACAAAAAAGAAATGAACAAGTTATAAGAAGACAATATTCTCATAATCTGTTCTTTATTTTACTAACAACCATCTTTACCAAAAGTCAGTTTTATTGAAAATGATCTCTACGAACATTTTAATAGAGAATGAGAATATTAATGATGCCATTGGTAATTTTAGGTATTGTTATGATTTTGTACACAACATGCTGTGAGATGAACCGGCAATGGAAAACAGCCTGCTAGCAAGAGGGGAGTATGATTCCACCTAATAGGTAAGACATATTTTCTCTTTATAAAGGGCACTAAAATCATTTCATTTCTATATATTTTTAGCAATTGGACCTTCCTTTATGGTTTTTGATTTAGCTTATAGTCGTATTTTGGTGAATTTCAAAATGTGTTTTGTAGAAGACTACAGAATTTGATCTATGCATTGGTTTTTCTGTATTGCGAAAATGATAAATTTGTATTTTCTATTTACAAATTCAATATTTTGCCTAGGTATCAAATAGATTGTGACCTACTATTCAAATTGTTTACCTCTTCCATGCTGAACAATCATACTGGAAATTCAATCTTGAAGTCAGAGCTGTTTATCATAAACTAGTCTGAGAAAGAAGAGAGATCTCATATGCATAATAAATACAACGTTCGTTGATAAAAATAATTATGAAGTGGCATCAAGTGGTCAATGGTCATGAGTGATATGTTTATCGCTAAGAAACCATGAAAATAAAAAAAGATGGAGCAAGTTACATGAGTACATGAATGTTTCTAGTTAGTTATTTCTATGTTCTTTATTTTTTCTTAAATATAACCAATACAAATTAAATCCATTGATACAACCAATACAAATTAAACTAAAGACTGCATGACTTAGCTGACTCCAATTAGAATTAATAAATGGCTAAACTTTATTATGTGGGTAACCAAAACAACATGCATGCATTGCCTTGGAATCAAGGAACCAAATGCCTTAAATCGGTGGGATACTCTTCAATTCAAGCACCAAATCATTTTAATGAGCAAAACGGAAATTAAGGAAGCAACAAGCTATCTGATAATCTTTAGCTCCAACCATAACCAAAAAATGATCCATAAAAGAAGATGCATTGCCTTCACCAAACAATGATTTGCCTCAAAACAGAAAAAAACCAATTGCATTTCTAATTTCTAAAAATAAGTAGTAAAAAGTCATCACGTAAGCTAGTATTATTGTGCTCATATTGATGAATAATAGAACAATACCACAACAAAAATTTTTATTAAAAAACCACTAAAAAAGCCAACTCCCAAACAAGCTCTTTGTGTGGTTGCTTGTGTTAAGGTGGTTGTCAGTCTCATCTTGATTCTTATTTAATGCTTAATAGCATACCTGCTTAAAATTCATATTAGTGAGTTCAAAACTGTTTCTTCTTTCTATTTTATTGTATGTTTGAGTTTTAATGACATCAATTCTCTGTCCTATTAACGTTAAATTTTTGTTTGCTATTTTCTTTGAGTTCCCCTGTTATGTAGTAGGCTTCATACTTTAATTTTGCAACATACTAAAATAACCAAAAAGTCATTGCAAAAAAATCAACTATTCTCTTTCCTTTTCTGTAGGTCTTTTCGCAAAATACTAAAAAGCTAGTTAAAATAATCAATTCCCAAAACAACTTTACATAATCCATTAAAATTATGATGGAGCGGAACAGTTCATGTTTTGTTTGACATGTAGAGTAGTACAGAAATTAAGAGAAACAAACTATAGAAACCTGTCAATATTTCATTTTTTATATAAATAAAATTGTGTAAGTGGAACAGCTCAAGATCAAAAGATGGAACCCAATCTTCACCTCCTCCTACAATCTGAACTATGTCAAAGTTGATTGCTAGATAAATTTGAGTAAAAGTTGATCTAAAAATAGAACCATTTCACTTAGAACTAAAATAATTTGTTCTCTAAAATAATTAGAAAAAAAAAATCCACAGATCAATGTTACAATAATAGATCCTAATGTTCGGAAAACCAAATTCAAGTATAAATTGAAACCAAACAATACGAGTTCCAAGCAAACAAACTGAAGAAACACAATCTCTCGAATCAATGTCATGCCAAAACAAACAAAAAGAAATCTGAACTATGAGAAGCGGAAAAAGCATAAAAAAACGACGATTGTTCGTCTAAATTTCTCAATTGTAAATTTACAAGAAATGAACTAAAAATGAATGAATCGAAGACATAAAAACATCATCGATTTCGTGTAAATTTTAGCTCAAATGAATAATCAATTAATCGATCAAACTTGTGGTTGAAATCGCTGACATAGCTGTCGAGAGAGATCAGATTAGGGATTGAAACTGTCGGGGACGAAATCCACAAACCACTGATCAAAGTCTCTGAGAGCAGGGATGAAATCAACAATGAAATTAGGGATGGGAGAGAGAGAGAGAGAGAGAGAGATGTGAATAAGAACGAATTAGATAGGGCTTCGTTTCAAAAGGAAAAGGCAAAGCAAATTAATGGGTAAATTGCAAACATACTCTCTGTTTAATTGGCGACCAAATTTTTTTGTCGCAAAAAAATTTTAATTCCCGCCTCTATGTTTCAAATTTCCCTCCCAAGCTTTTGGCGACCAAAAGAGCAGATTAGTCACAAAAAAGGTACCTTCGCCGACAAACTTTTTTAGTCGCCAAGTCTCAATCAACGGCGACTAAAATATTAGTCGCTAAAAATACTAATTTGGTGACTAATTTTTTTTGGTTGTTGAAAATAAGTTTTTGGCGACCAAATTTTTGGTCGCCAAAGAATTTTTTTATTATTTATTTTTCATTCGTGACTAAATTGTTTTAGTACCCAAAACTCAATATATGACAACTAAAATATTTTTGGTCGGGGAAAATAAGTTTTTGGCAACTAAAATTTTGGTCGCCAATTCCACAACCAACTTATTTTTGATCTTCCGCGACCAACTTATTTTTTGATTGCCAAAATGTGACCATCCGCGACCAAATTTGTAGTTGGTCGCCAAAAGCATACCACTTTCTGTGACCAACTTATTTTTTGATCGCCAAAATATGACCTTTTGCGACCAACTCATATTTGGTCGTTAAAAATAATGATCATTCACGATTAATTAATATTTGGTCGCCAAAAGGTAACTTTTAGCTACCAACTTTTATATTGGTCGCAAAAAGTGGTCGCTAAAAGTACAGATTCTTGTATTGTATGTAAAATCATTTACCAGAACATTGTGACCATAACATTATTTATATTAAGAAGTCACTTGGTGGACTTGTTGTTTACAAATGATACGTTTACAATTTTGATACATCATTATATATATATATATATATATTAGTGAGTGACACACATAATATATGTACAATTTAGATAAGTAAGAATGAAAATAAATAATAAATAAGTTAATATTATAATATGTATATTATTTAAGTGGTAAGAATGTTTTTAATGAAATCTATGATCTTCGGCTCAAACCTTACTTGCGCCTTTGTATAATACACACACACACACACACATATATATATATATATATATATATATTATGTTAGGCTAGATAAAACTATCACGTAACATGACGTGAAGGCTTGGACACCAACTCCTAATCATAATCTCCATTTTATATATATTAAAAAAAAATTAGGATATTTTTTTTTTATGTTAGGCTACATAAAACTACCACGTGGCATCACCCGAAGGTTTGGACACCAACTCCAACCTTCACTTAATAATAGCATATAGATAGATAGATAATCATACTCTTCATTTTATAAAATCAGTTGGGTTTATTTTCAGTTCATGATTTAGATTGGATGATGCTATTTGAGCTTGTGGAGTCTAATAGAAGTTCATTTTCAATAATTCAAAACGTTTATTTTTTAAGGTATTTTGTGTATATTATCCACACAAAAAATTAAATTAATTCGATAATCGTAACTTAATCAATTTATTGTATTTGTCATAAAAAAATAGATGACAATTGTAATTCAAAAAATAGACCATCTATTTTTATTTATTCATTATTTTTTGTGCCAAATAAGATAAATTGTGTATGTTATAATTATTAAATCAACTAATTTGTTATGTAAATAATATATATAAAAGATCTTACAAAATAAACAATCAATTTAGACAAAATTTGGACATTTTGCCTTTAAAAAAACAAAAATATTTGATAGCTCTAATAGGTAGAACCTATCCATTAATGTGATATTTGTGCCTGTATTTTTATTTATTTTTTATTACCCCGAAAATATAGCTCAAATTAAAACTCTACTCAGTAGAATTCTCTATCACTTCTCAATACTCTACGCTTTAAAAGAGAATATATAAATATGAATCTTATTGAACCACGTGGCAGCAGCACTGATTAATCAACAAGGAATCACATCACTTTTTATCACATCTCTTTTCCAGACAAACACACGAGTAGCAAAATGGTTCAAAAACACACCACAAAACAATGCAGACAATGACACAACCCTGACATACTTTCATCTCTTTATAATTATTCATACTTTTTATGTGAGTTTTAATTTAGATTACAAACTATCTATTTTGTAAATTTTTCAGTATAGATTATTCATACAAAAAATTAGATTTACAGGATAACTATAAACATAAAAACAAATAACATTTTGTTTTACAAAATAAATGGTTTAAGTTTAGAGTAAATTGGTGATAAATCTAATTTAGAGAGCGTCTAAGGTATTAGGTACAATGGATATTTTTTGTTAGTGAGATGTCTACCCTTTATAAAATAATTTGGTGAGAAATCCTTTTATTTGTTTTGAAAGACATTTTATTTTCAATTTTATCCTTTAATTTATATGTTGTCTTTTTTTTTTATCTGTTGACATTCGTTGACTATCTGTTCAAATTTTATATCCATCTGTTGAAAATTTTTCTTATTTGTTGAAATTTTTTCCTATCTATTCAATTTTTTTCCATATATGTTCAAAATTTTTACCCCATGTATCAAATTTATATCTATCTATTGAAATATCTATCTGTTGAAATTCCTATCTATTGAAATAATCTATTAAAAAATCTAACTGATGAAAGTCACAAGCTTATCTGATTAAATTTTTATTTTACCTGTTAAAACAATAATCTTATTTTATTTTTTTAATCCATCTGCGTGAACTTATCACTTCTTGTGACAATCTATTTCTCTTTTACTTGTTCAAAATTTGAACATATCATTATCAATATCATCAACAAATCATATTATCTGTTTAAAATTGAGCAGATCATATCCATTTAAATTTGAATGGATCAGGTTCAAATATAGTCATTTGAACAGATCATAAAAAAATAGCAGTAGAAAATACAATAAACGTAACCAAACAATTCATCTGCTCTTTCTAGAACTTTGTTTCGAAATGCATAGTTGTCTACCATTTTTTCCAGATCCATTGTTTTCTATTGGAATGACTTTCAAGGATAAAAACCAAATCAAATCGCATAAATCTTTGTGTCACAATGAATCCAAATGTTGGGATTTTTCCTTATCTAACCCAACTTCTCTCAAGTTCACTGAAAAATGAAAAAAAAAATCAAAAATCAAAGCATAAAATATATTAAGAAGTTTGAAACAAAACTCAAAATCTCCACTACTACCAGGTCGTAGAGAGATCGGCGGAGAAGGAAGATCGCTAGTTGAAGAAGGTTGTGGAGGAGAGAGATCATGTTCAGACTTGGCTAACAATGGCAAGCTCGCCTTGGGCAATGTAGATCTAGTGAGGATCTCATCTTTGTAATTGAAGATCTACAGATCTGTTGTGTTCTATGGTCATTGGGCGAAGCTGAGGTTAAATCAGGTGTTGAATGGGTCGATTAAAAAGGGTTATAAGATCGCTGGCAATATGGAAGGTGGTATAGTTGGCAGTTGAAGACGGTGCAGATGAAGAGGTCATAACGATCTCAGCATCAACGCCGTGGTGTTTTGATCGACGATGGACAGATCTAAAGAAGAGAGAGAGAGAGAGAGAGAGAGAGAGAGAGAGAGAGAGGATTTGGTTTGATTTGGGGCAGTTTATATGTACATTATATATATACATGGGTAATTTGGTCATTTTAGATGAGTTTGTCTTTATTGACAAAGAAAATCCGCGCTTGGACCTTGGGACAAAGAAAATTCAATTTTGTACTTTTGGCCCGACTGCTCTTAAGTTTACAATTCTCTTTGCTATTCATTTTATAAAGAAAATGTGATTTGTTCTTGTGTTTATCGATATCCGATGAAATTGATTTTTTGTATAGATGACCTTTATTACGAGACGTACAAAGTAAACGGTTCGGATCATTGATGTGAATTCGAATTTAAGTCCACAAGAGAGTAAGGATGGGTATGGAGAGATACAAAAATGGAAGGGAGTTTTTCTCGATATGTTGTCCCATTTTTACCCTCTTTTCAAAAATAAATTTGCTAACATATTTGTAATATAAATAATGTATGCTCAATTTATATTTTTAATATATAAATAATGTATTCTTTTTCTGTAACTGGAGTTCACATAATTCTCTTATATATATATATATATATATATATTTTATCGAATTACCACGAATCTCCAACCCCAATTCCTTGTATTTCTTGTACTTATGTATTCATTCATGCCTTGAATGTGTTCTTGCTTCTTCATCTTCTGAATCTATGCTATCTTTGTCTCTGTTTCTTTTTCCTATTTCCAGATTCTTCCACCTCATTCTTTCCTATTTCAGTTGTTATTACATAGATTCAGGTTTGAGATTTGTTAGATTAATACACACTTTAGGGAAATCAAAACAGTTTGTGTCCAAAAATCTCCATTAGATTTTCAGAATCCCTAACTCAGTGTCACCTAGGGTTATGCGGAGGTCCATTAGTCGCCAAAAAAACATTTCTGTATTGAAAACCACATAAAACCCACTCAGTCGAGATCATGGATATGTTCAAGTAGAGGGTAGACTCCTCTAGCAAACTAGAGTATTTCCGTTAGGAGTTCGACATCCCTGCCAATGTTCAGATTAGGTTAGCTATTGAGAACGATTTGATTATGCTCGAGGAGAATTACATGCCCTTCCCTATGGTATCAATCATTGTGGGTGGAATCAAATTCCCCCCCGACATCCTCTTCGGAGAAGTGATGCACTTCTACAGACTTAACCCCATACAACTAGCCATAAACACTTTTAGGGTTATCAACAGTATAGTCGAGCTATGTTGTCGTCATAATGCTAGGATCATCTTTGCCGACATTCAGTACTGCTACACCATGTGTAGCCTAAAATCCACTAGCGGCTACACTTACTATCTCAAACCCCGGTCTATCACTTACAAGTTAATAACCGACCTTCCAGACTCTATCAAGGGCGTTGGAGAAGACTATCTCATTGTTTCGGGCAACTGGGAGTTTGCAGCAGATGATGATCTTCACCTCTTCCTCTTGCGCTGAGAAGTCTTTAGAGAAGATGAGGGTAAGAACTAAAACATTTATGCTAGCACATACAAAAACAAGCCTATGATTGTTACGTTTTCCATAGCAACCACATACACCATGTTCAATAGCATATATCTAGCTAACAGACTAGCTTGCCTCCATAAACTATGTTCAGTAGCACATACAAAAACAAGCCTATCATTGTTATGTTTTCCATAGAAGCCACATACACCAATATACATGGAACCAAAAGATTAAGAAAATAAAATACGACCCCAAGCACAGCCCGTAAGGGAATATGTAGAAGACCTAGAACATGAGCACAAAACTAGTCGGAATTCAGCTCCATACTTCATATCCATATGTTTAGCACCATCAAAATAAAAAGGAAAACTATCAAGCACACTCTATGCGTTAAATTGGCGCAGATTGCAGCCTGGCTGAAGTTTGCATTCCTCACAACTTTATTATTCCATGTTTCAGCATGACCTGTTAGGACCGCCCACACAGATCCAACCAAATGAAACCAAATGAGTGATAACCTGTGGCAAAACTCACACATTATGGCCATTGAATCACCCAACCCATATAGAAAGCAGCACTCAGAAATGATAGCATGTGAGTAACAGAAAAATACTCCAATTCAACAAGCAATTTAGGGCTTCCTTCACTTGACCCACAATGAAAAAATTCCTAGTAATAAGTACCAACCATAAGTACATGCAACAAACAATTAGAAAGTTTTTGAAACTAATTCACTTAACCCACAACTTACAACACTCACTCAATATATAAGGGCACACTATGTCTCAACTCATCATCCATATAAAGGAACTAGATTGGCTACCTAGATAGCAACTTGTTAGTTATAAACATTTAAAACGGTAAGCCTCACTATATGGTTCATATCATTTAACCCTCCTGTATGTTCTCACCAGCACTCAACATTCAAGAACAACACTCAACCCTTATCTGGTTTTTCTCCAACACTTAATCCTCAAACTTTACTCAAATTAATAATGGTGGCTGGAAACCTCCATTCTTACTGAAACCAAGCATCAGTTGGAGAATTCTTAATGTTCTTCAAAGCCAAACATTTGTACCTGATCATGCTAATAATGCTCTTTATGACAACCTCTTCAGGTTTCATTTCTTTAGTAAACACCCTATTATTTCTCTCCAACCAATTATGATAAACAGTGCAGCAGAAACCAAGCATTTTAAGAATGGTAGCTAGAGATTTACCCTTACAATCTCTTGCCACCACATCCACCCAGTCAGTCCAGCTATTAAAAGTCCAGTTTACATTGCATTTTCTGAGGATGACATCCCAAACTCTACAAGAAAATGGGCAGTGGAAGAACAAATGGTCATGATCTTCTCCATTATAACCACACAGAGGACATGTAGGGGCAGGTTGGTACCAAATATAGCAAGTCTATCACTAGTATTGAGTCTAACAAGGATACCCATCCACACAATAAAGCTATCTCTAGGTATAGAATGTGGGCCCCAGAGCAGCCCAGCCCATTAGTTCTTAGGCCACTTAGTTCTCCATTACTACAAAGTAGACCCAATACTAAATTTACCATCACAAGTAAGAATCCAAATAACTTTGTCCACCTTCAACAAAGAAGGAGTCAAATCAGAAGGAGTGTTAGAAATGATCTTTTGTACCTCCCAAGAGGACTCATTAGGCCACCTCCACCCAGTATTAGAAATAATGGACCCCACTTTAGATTGGCAGCCAAAAGTAATGTTAAAAATGAGTCTGTCCCCATACTTAGCCCCAAGAGGACCTAATGGATGCAAATTGTCATACCAGAGGAAATTTTGCTCACCAGAGCCTATCAAACATTTGATCAGAGGGTATGTAAGGACTCTAAGAGACAACAGTTTCCTCCAAACCTAAACAGGATCACTAGGTACTTTAACATTCCAAAAGCTATGACCTTTTAAAAGGTAGGATTTCACTCATTGGCACTGCATGGATTGCTAACCCCAAGAGACTAGAAACCAAATATGTTTAGACACAACAGCTTTATTTTGAATCTCCGTAGATTTAAATCGAAGACCCTCTTCATCTTTAGGACCATACACCCTATCCCAAGCAACCTTAGCCCCAATCGTCTTAAGATCAAGTCCAGACCACAGAAAAGATTTACACAAAGCCTCAATCTTCTTAATTACCTTTTTGGGAAGAATAAAGATAGAGGTTCAGTAAACTTGCATAGAGAAAAGGATAGAGCCAATCAACTAAGCCCTACCTGCATAGGACAAAACTTTGTTAGTTCAAGACTTAATCCTATTGGTTATCCTAGTAATAAAACTAGCACAATCAACAACTTTAAGCCTAGTGGTAATCAAAGGGACACCCAAATATCTAATAGGCAGCTGACCCACTTGGAATTGAGTAACCTCTAGAATATTCCCCCTCAAGTGATGATCACAGTCAGAGAAGAACACATGGCTTTTATTAGGATTGGAAGAAAAACCAGAGAGAGATTGTAATTCAGTGAGACCTTGCTTATTGAGTATAACCGATCGAATATGCCTCTTACAAACAATCATGAGATCATTTGCAAAACTGAGGTTAACAATTTTATTTTTCTCACATCTCCAGTGAAGTTTGAATTGATGATCAAGGGACTTCTCATTTAAGATTCTAGCTAGGACTTCCATAACAATGAAAAAAAGGTAAGGGGACATAGGGTCCCCTTGTTTCAACCCCTTAGCTCCTTGAAAATAACCATGCAAGCCACCATTGATACAGATGGAGAAGGAAGTGGAGGTAACACAAGCTTTTGTCCAATTAATAAGTCGAGTTGGGAAAGCCATAGCTCTAAGCACATCAAACAAAAAAAAAATCCTATCTCACATTATCATATGCTTTCATGAGATCAACCTTCATGGAAAATTTTGGAGAGGAAAACTTTTTATGGTACCCTCTCATAAGCTCCTGGGAAAGGAAAATATTATCAGGAATTCTCTGACCTTGGACAAAAGCATATTGCACAGGATCAATAACATCAGGAAGCACATTCTTGATCTTATTAGCAATGATTTTGGCAATACACTTATAGATTGTGTTACAACAAGAAATAGGCCTGTAGTGCCCACCTTGACAAGGTTAGGGATCTTAGGAACTAAAGCAATAGCGGTAAAGTTGATCTCCTTAAAGCAATTCCACTAAGTGAAAAAAAGATTTTATAGCTTGGATGACATCATTACCAACAATGTCCCAAGCACTGTGGAAAAACCCCACAAAGTAAGAACTCAGTCATCCTAAACCATGCACTTTAACATTGTTTCGTATACTTAGTTGTTATCTAATGGTTTCTCATTTTTTACTTTTTTTTGCAGTGCTTCTTCAACTGAGTAAATCCTTCTGCAAGTCGTACGTCCAAAGTCAAGACCTAGCTCGACTTCTAAACTTACCAATTAAAGACTGCAAGGCCCCAATTCTGCTTAACTACATTCTGACGTACCGGTCTCCTTTGCCTGACATCCCATCCAAGAATACAACTCTACTGTCTGTAACAACTCCACTAGCAGCATCCTCTTCACGCACTGGCCAGACTTTTACATCTGACCTAGTAGACCAACAATCAACATCGACACCATCACAACACATTCCGCCAGCTCAACGCCAGTGTTGTCGCTGACCTCTAAACTCTCCGGCTGGGAGGATACGCAGCAAGAAGCATTGAGGTGTAGACACTCTGGCATACGATCTTGTTAACTCTCCTGTTGTTTTCCCTACATTCAGACTCGGCATCGGAGTGACCGTAGTTGCCACCTCTGCTGAGATAGGTCGAAAAGTAGCAGTCGCCGAGGACCTACTCATCGAGTTACCTGACATTGTCACTGTCTAGTCCACCTATTGCCCTTAATTTGTATGGAAGCCAAGGAGGGTGAAGAAGGCCAAGGCTAAGACCAAAGTCACAGTCGTCCCCTTTGACAAAGAGAGGGACACTGAAGACTCAGTACCAATTTCCAAGTTGGTCGAGGCCGAGAAGAGGCCAGTTGTGACTGATTCCACCAAGGCCCGTGTAACAAAGAAGCCAAGGTTCGTCGGTCCTAATGGTGTCCTTTCTAACTTCTGAAAGTCGACGATAGCAAATTAAAGATGTCAAAGTCAGAGTCGCGTTGACCATGGACCTCATCTTTCCTGCCGACATGGATGAGATTTGATTATAATTAGTATGAGAACTTTTCCTTGATGATGAGGCATTCAGTCCTGGTAATGTTCCTTTATCCATACTCTTTTCAAATTTTATTTTTATACTTAGTGGAATGTTTTACTAATTCACTTCTTTTTTTGTAGGCCATCTAGCATGCATATTCTTACACGGTCAAGACCGATTTGGTGAAGAAAGACCTAACTAGGAAGACATAAGAGGCTACGGACTTCTTCTCTCAACTCAATATGTCCGAGGCTAGGATCAAGAGCTTGATGGATATGGTCAGCATAGTCAAGGCCGCCAAAAAGAAGGCTAATGTCGCTGCCAAAGCTGTCGAGGATAGAGTTGCTGAGGCTGAGATCACTCTAAAAGAGGCCTTGGAAACTAAAGAGGCGGCTGATGAAAAGGCATATGCGGAAGGGCAAGTTGACGTTCGAGATCAGTATAAGAAGCAAGTCAATCTAGCCTACAACAAGGGTTAGTACCTTGACTGGGTTGTTGCACTGAGGAAGTTGTCTAGATGTGTCCTTCCCTCATCTCCCATCTAATCCGAGGAAGAAGAGAAGGACGAGCAAGACGAAGAGGTTGCTGCCGACATTGTTGTTAGTGCTGTTGGGGCCAAGTCTCCAACTCTGAATGAATAGATTCTGGACTTGATCAAGGATGATGGAGATGAGGTCTCCAAGAGCACCTCCAAAAAAAAAAAAAAATCGATGCCGAGGTCACTAGTGTCGAGAAGAGTCTTGATGAGACTCTTAAGGAAATCGACAAAAAGATAACGATCGACGCCAAGGTTGGGAAGGCTGCCAAGCAAGTCGAAGACGTTCCCCCAGAACTTAGCACTTAGGATTTTTTCTTTCTTTTATTTTACTTTTTTTTTTTGCTTTTCTTTTCCTTGTTAGGGCAAAGTGCCTTTTGATGTACTAGAACAACTACATTTATAAATTCAAGTTTGGTCTTTTTTTTTTTTTTGACTAAATATTGCATGCTTGTTTCTTCTTGTTGTTTTTATTTGCCTTGTACAATCTTGTTTCCTTTTAATGAATTCTTCTAAGTATGACATCTTCTCAACATAATATCTCCATTTAATGCATCTCGGATAGAATTACTTTTAATCATTTCGGATAGAACTGTTGTCCATCATCTCGGATAACTTCAACTTGTAAAATTTTTTGAAAATTTTTATGAGTGTCATATTCACTTATCTCATTTATGCTTTTTGCCCCCCTAATGTGAATCTAAGTGTTACTTAGTTTCACATTAAGGATGCATTGTCTGAATCTTGCCTAAGTCTGACTTAGACATCCATAACCGAGATCATCGTGTTTAGCTCGTCTAAACAAAACACTTAAAGCTTAATCTTAGTTCCCCGAGAGTACTATCTACCTTGGCTTTTAGTACAAATTAGCCAAATTGTGGTTGGTTTTGTCATGTTTCACATTGAAACATCTCTTTAACTTAGTTCAATTTTGCCATCATTGCAATTCTAAGTTAATCGTCTTGTTCCACTTTTCAATCTTATCTAACAGTTATGAATTTCAGCAACATTTTGTAAAGAACAAAATCAAACTAGTATTTTATTAATACTTTGGCTAAAAAATCATCTAGATTACATACCAAAAACTTGAAAAATTAATGATGAAAAAACTTCAAGTTGCTAGTATTCCATGGTCTTGGGAATTCCTTGCCATCACTGTTTTCTAGCCAGTATATGTTGTTGACGACGACCGAGATGATTCTGTACAGTTCTTCCCAGTTTGGGCCAAGCTTACCCTCCCTGGGATCTTTTCTGTTGCCGCCAATCTTTGTTATGATGAGGTCCCCAAGTTAGAACTCCCTAGAGTTCACCTTCTTGTTGTATACCTTCGCAAGTCTCTGCTAGTATGCCTCTAACTGAATTGCTGCTCTTTCTTTTCTTTCTTTAATCAAGTCTAGACCTCGGGTAAGGAATGCCTCATTTGTCCAATTCTCTACTCGCTGAGTTTTGACTCTAGAAATACCAATCTCCAGAGGTATAATGGCCTCGGTGCCATAAGCCATGGCAAAGCGAGATTCTCTAGTAGATCTTCTCGGTGTAGTGAGATATGCCCATAGAACATTAGGCAACTCTTCCACCCTCTTGCCCTTGGTATCTTCTAATCTTTTCTTTATTCCATTCAGGATGCTCTTGTTAGAGGCCTCGACCTGGCCATTGCTTTGACGGAAGCAGGGAGTTGAGTAGTGATCTTGTACTTCGTGTAAAAGTTCTTGATCAACTTGTTGTCCAACTGGGTGCCATTGTTTGCCACAATAGCTCTTGGGATCCCAAATCTGGCAATAATATTCTTTCAAATAAAATTTCTAACATCTACATCTCGGATTTTGGCCAGAGGTTCAGCCTCCACACACTTTGTAAAGTAGTCCATGGCTACTAGTAAGAACTTTCTTTGTCCAGTTGCCTTGGGCAATTGCTCAATCAGATCCATGCCCCACTGGGCAAATGACCAATGACTAGATATTGGGTATAGGTTTCTAGCTGGCTGATATATCAAGGGTGCAAATCGTTGGCAGTTCTTGTATTTTCTGACATGGGCTTCAACATCATTTTGCATGTAGGACAACCAATACCCCTGTGATATGGCTATGTGGGCAAAGGATCTACCTCTAATATGGCTTCCACAGACTCCTTGGTGGATCTTGTACAAGGAGTCTTCCATACGGGAAGGATGCACACAATGCAGCATGGGTCCAGTGAAGGACCTTCTGTGCAAATGGCCTTCTGCTGACATGTAGAATTCGGCAGACTTAAGTCTAATCTTGTGTGCCACCTTTTTATCTTCCAGCAGCTGGCTATCTTTGATAAACTTAACCAGGGCATCCATCTAGCTTAGACCCAGCTCTATGCACATTGCCTTGTATTCTATTATTAGGGGTCCATGCTTGGGCCTGATAGGTAGTCTACTATAATCGTTCTGGGCGTGTCTGAATTTATAGTACTAGCACGGTTAGCTAGGGAGTTTGCATGGCTATTGTCTTCTCGGCAGATCAGTTGTATTCGACGAGTCTGGAACTGTGCTAGTACCTTGATGACCTCTTTGACATAGGCCACCATCCTCTCATCTCGGGCTACATATTCTCCCGTTGCTTGGTTCATGATGAGTTGGGATATCACAATAGACTACCACCTCACTGACTTTGACTACAACTGCTAATTTTAATCCGATAATTAGTACTTTGTATTTTGCTTCATTATTTGAGGCCCTGAATCCCAATCAGATTGATTGCTCTATCATCTGTCTATCTAGTGAGACTAGCACCACTATTTCTTGTACTCTTTGTCAGTTTGAATTTCCATCAACGAAGAGGCGAAAGGACTCGCTGATGTAGATGTCACAAGGCTTCTGTTTCTCTTGACCTTTCTTCTGTCCTGCCGGTGTGGAGTTTTGTGGTGCTAGTTGTGCTTCTTATGGTTCTTTTGTGCACCTTAGGCCAAGGTTTACAGGTCTTGGCTTGCGCTTAGTGTGAACTCAACAACAAAGTCTACCAAAACCTGACCTTTGATTACTATCCTTGGTTTGTATTCTATGTCATATTGACCAAGAACCACAACCCTTCGTGTTACTCTACTTGTCAAATCCCCATGTTGTAGTAGGGACTTAGTAGGTGCTCTGTGAGTACCACTATCTTGTGAGTCTGAAAGTAATGGTTCAATATCTTTGATGCCATTACCAGGGTGGGTGTTAGTTTTTCTAGAGGTAGATATGTCATTTCTACGCTTGCCAGGGTCATGCTTACGTAATACACTGCCTTCTTCTTCTCGGATGACCACGACAGTAACAACGTGGTTCGAGACTACCAAATACATGAATAGTTCTTCTCTTGGAACTGGATTTGATAACACTAGTGGGGTTGTCAAATACCTCTTCAAGTTGGCTAGGGAAACTTCGCATTCGTCTATCCATAGAAAATCTGTGGCCTTTTTCAAGAATTGGAAGAATGGCTTCCACTTATTTGAACTCCAGCTGATGAATCTATTTAACGTAGCTGCCTTGGCAGTTAAAACTTGGACTTCTTTTGTTGTTGTCGGGCTCTTTAGAACAAAGATGGCCTTGATTTGATCAGGGCTTGCCTCAATTCCTTTCCTGGTCACTAGATGCCCTAGGAATTTACTAGATCCTACTCCGAAAGTGCACTTGGAGGCATTCAGACGAAGTTGATATGTCTTTAGGATATCAAAAACCTCCTTCAGATCAGCTAGATGATCTGAAGATTCCTTACTCTTCATGACCATGTCATCGATGTAGACTTTCACAGTCTTTCCAATTATATGTTTGAACATTTTTGTCACTAGCCTTTGCTATGTTGCCTCTGCATTCTTCAATCCAAAGGGCATCACTTTGTAGCAATAGAGTCTCTTTGGAGTGATGAATGTCGTTTTCTCTTCATCTAGTGTACATGGCTATCTGATGATAGCCTTGGTATGCATCAAGGAAATTCATCATTCCATAGCCAGATGTGGCATCCATAAACTGGTTTATCTTTGGTAAAGAGAAACAATCCTTTGGGAAAGCCTTATTCAAGCTTGGAAAGGCCACACAATCCTGCACTTTCCATTCTTCTTTTTTACTACCATTATGTTAGATAGCCACGCCGGGTAGTTTACTTCTCAAATTATTTGTGCCTCTAGTAGTTTCTCTATTTCCTCTTCAAATGCTTGTGCATAAACCGAGTTTGGTCACCTGGCTCTCTGGGTCACAAGTTTGGCCAACCTATCCACGTTGAACTTGTGGCAGGTGACGTTGGGGTTGATCCCTAGCATCCCGTATGCTCCAAGCGAACACTTCTATGTTCTCTCTTAAAAAAACTTCTAATTTTCTTTCTTCTTCCTTGGCGAAGCCCGAGCTGAGGAAAAAGAATCACTCTTCGTCCCTTTTTTATACTAGAACCTTCTTCAATGGCTTTTGGCTCTTGTCGGCGTGTTCTTTGCCAACATCGTCTAATACCTTCTGGTCTTCGTCTTCTATCTCTACCATCTCTGATTCTTTAACAACGCAAGTGTACTTCATTGCTGCCATAGAGAAATTTTCACCTGCACTTGGTCTTCTCTCACCTCTTTAATCTTGAATTTGGTTGGGAACCGCAGTAGTTGGTGCAGGGTTGATAAAATAACCCTCATAGCGTACATCCAAGGTCTTTCCAAGATGATGTCATATGGAGCGGGTGTGTTTATCATGGTAAAATCTATGGTTACTATCTTGGTTCCTACTTGAACCTCTAGGTTCATGGTGCCCAATGGCCACGTCGGGGTTCCATTAAATTCGACCATGGGGTTGTTGGATTGCTCTAGATCATCCTTGTGAAGGTCGAGCTCCTTGTGACATCTGACATTCATAGGAGCTACCTCGGTATATGAATATTCACCTTGCCTGGCAGTCTCCAACCTTTAGAGTCACTACAAGATCATCGTTGTGTGGATGTTGTACCATATCTAGGTCTTTTTTGTGAATTAGATCGTCGACCCCCGATGTCCCTCCATTTGGGGCCTCTTTTGTTGGACTGGGTAGACATGCTGCAGATACCTTGCCCTCTGTGTCTCTCTAACAACTTGTGGTCCATCTACCTGTGGTGACGGGGGTGGTGGTGCTGTTTTCGATGCTTGGCTAGCTTCGCCTGTTCTTCTCGTGTCTTTGCTTCGTCTATCAAGTCTCTTAGGTGTCCCTATACCAGATTGTTCAGGAGTTGTTTCAAGGCCCTGAACCCTTGAGTCATGTGCCCATTCTCATCATGGTAGGCACAATTCTTCCCGGGGTTCCTGCCCATGTACTCATTGGGGTCTTTTGCGGTGCCCTAAAGTAGGGTTGATTTCTAATCCTTTCCAAGATGCTGTAAATGGGGATCTTTAAAACCGTGCTTACGGCTTGCATAGCCTTCACTTCCGTTCCTAGTTTGTTAGCATCGATATTTTCTTGGCTACACTTTGGTGAGTCGTTTCTCTTCTCTTGCTTTAATGTACCAGTCTTCTCTGCTTTCCTATTTTCCTTTATTCTCCCGTACTTCTCAATCGTTGCCATAAGGTCCTCCATGTTCTTTGGGAGGGTCTTTGCAAGGGATTGTCGAACCAGACAGTCATCTTCTAAGCCATTCTTAAAACACACGACTGCAAGTTCCTGGTTACAAGCCAGAATCTAGTTGTAAACCTCGTAGTACCTCTTGGCATAAGCCCTAAGGCCCTTGCCATCGTGTATCTTCAAAGCCAATAAGGAATCTACCCTCAGTGGCTGTAATCTGTTTGTAACAAACCTAGCCACAAATATCTCGGCTAGGCCTTCCCAGCTCTTCATGCATCCCTTTAGATATTTGTGGAACTAGTCTAACACTATTTCCCTAAATGTCGATGAGAACATTTTGCACAATAACTGTTTATTTCCACTCCACAAAGCCATCACATTCAAATACAAACCAACATAGAAGTGTTGGTCTGACTTACTATAATAGATTTGGAATCTCGATATGCTAAATCTTTTTGGTGCCTTGAACACATGTAACTCCACCGAGAATGGTATCTTCAGCTGGGTGACAGATGTGATCTTGGCGTCCTGCCTTTTCATCTAGAGGTAATCTTTCAAATCTTCCTTCAACTATCCAGGAGCTCAACTATCGGTCGATTTCAGCATCTTCAGTCAGCTGCTTCCTGTGTTGGGATATGTCTTTTTGGACTTCTCTAAATCTGCCACGTCATCAAAATAGAGGCCTAACCCGTTGACCTGCTGAGATCCCGTGATCTGGGTTCCCTTGGTCCTCAGGGTTCTTTGGCACTCCTCCTGCCGTGATTCTGTTTGCTTGCCATTCTGGGATCGCCAATGTGAATTCCTAGGTCTCTTCTCGTGTTGGGGAATTTTGGTATTGTAGCCAATCCTTTCTTTTGGGCTTTGGCATTTCCTGCCGGAGTTGGCATTTCTGGTAAAGGCAATGCCGGCTGCATCACCTTGCTCTGCATCATAAAGTTCACCATCGTCTGCAGGTCCGTCAACTTGTTTGCCTAGTTCTTCAACTCGTCGTCCCTTCTCAGGCATCTTTCTTTCCATACTTGGTAATCGCTTTCGTTGTAGTATTCTTCTAGGTTGCCTTTTTGCGGGCCATTTCGGCCTCTTGCAGCGTTGTTGGCTTTAGGATTTACTTCATGCACTTCTTCGTCATCGTTTTCTCATCCAGTGTTGGGATCTACGTACTCATCTTTCTCATTGTGTGTGTCGTCCCTGATTTTCATCTCTTGTCCGGCGTTGGCTATCTATTCTATACTAAGTTCCCACAGACAGCGCCAAATTGTGGGTGTTGATTTCCGACCTCATAACCAAAAAGGGAATTTAACTGGAGAACATACGGCAGAATAGATTAAACTAGACATTTGCCAACAAGAAGACAAGAATGCCACAGTGGCTCGTCTACCCGATGACACTCCGACGATCAAGTTAGTCAATCTTATCTCTCAAAAATGTGAAACAAGTATTTAATGCACAAGTCAAAGCATACCTTAGACACACGGGGGTGCCTTACTTTTATAACTAGTAGTGCCCTCGTCTCCTAGAAGTCTCACTTTATAGGACTCAAGTATAATGCTTATCTTGGACTCTTAGTTAGATATGGATGAACTCCTCAAAAGTATCATCCCTATCCGAACTAAGCACACCATTTATCTAGGACTCTTATCCTCTATCCAAATATCTTGGATTCCGGTATTATCGCACAATATTTCAGCCATACCACAATCATATCGGGAATTTAGCTCGTCCACATGGCATCTCGGCCATATTTTGACCATGTGGTACGATTTCGAAAATATGTCCCCTCATAATTAATTATGTGAGTGGACATCTCGATGGAATAATAATTTTATTTTTATTTTTATTTAAAAAAGTCAACTCAATGCATGAACCTGGGCTTTGCCTTTTTAAGAAATCGAGCCTAGACATTTTGGCTTTGGAATTATCATTCGGTTTGAGTTATTATTCTAGGGTGCATAATATTTTCATGTTTCAAAATTATGACAAAATTGTGAAAAATGAATAAATCAAGGTTTTATCTCGGCCTTTTCTTGCTTATAAAGTCAAAGTAAACTGACCCAATTACGTTGGTTAAAACCATGATGTACTGTGCTTGATATAGTAACATAACCCTAATATAATTAAGAATCAATAATTTATCGACAGAAAATTAATCATATAAAATCATTATATTAGATAAAAAAAATTATAAAAAAATAATTTTACTCAAATTACTTTATTTATGTTTGGTAATAGCAGAGTCATAAAATTAAATCAGAAGGAGCATTTATTAATTCTAATTTAAATTTTTTTTACAATTTTTCTTTACGTAAACTTTTCCAGTTGACTTTGAAACAAATCGAAAAGATAATGTTAGTTGTAACTAGTATATTATGGACAATAACGATAAAGTAATTGTTTTTGTACAAAATATGAGTAAACATTCAATATATCACATCATGATTGGCATGTGATATCACTAACTAATAGTAAAACAATACATGAAGGGTGAAACCCACATATCAAATGTAAAAGTAAATTTCATATTTTCATAGTAAAATTAATTATATTTGCATGCCAATAATGATGGATATCACCGTTGCATTGATTTTTTTTTTTAATTATAGAATTTCATACATAATAATATTACTTGTCGTAGTCTCTTCATTTTCAATCAAAATAACCATTATTATTCTCATAATTATAAAAATATCATCAATATTTCACCATAAATATTATTTTTTTATACTTTTTTTATTTGAAATATATATTCTTTATAAACATATGTGAAGAAGAAGAAAAAAACATTCTAAAACCTGCGCGGGGAGGGGACGTGACCCCTAGTCCCTCTTTACATCTGCCTCTAATGTTTGGGTTATTTACATGGAGACCCTCTAAAATATTGAAAATTATCAACCAACTAGGCCTAACCTAATTAGCCACCATGACTTTCCTAGGGAGAGCTGAATTAAGGGGGAAAGCACTTCTACTTTGCAAAAGGTGGGGAGACTAACTCTTATATTTGCTAATCTAATAACTAACAACTAACTTTCGCCAATTAAAAAAAAAAAATGAAAAATATCACTTTGATCCCTAAACTATAAAAGCGTTCAATCAGACCCCTTAAACTATGTAGATGTATCTTTTTAATCCCTTAAACTATAAAAAAGTATAAATAGATATTTTAAATTATAAAAACGTATCAATTAGACCCCTAATAGAAGGTGTCAAAGTGAAACACGTTAATAGTTTAGGGAGTCCATTTATATGATTTTGTAGTTTAAGGGGATAAAACGATATTTCTTAATAGTTTAATGGGCCTATTTATATGATTTTATAATTCAGGGATCAAAGTAATATTTTTTTAATAATTTAAGGGTGTCTGTGGACACCCCATTTTTGACAACCCGCAAGGCTCGAGCGCTCTACTCAGTACACTCGATGATGAAAGTGGTGATTATGTGTAGTTCGAGGTCTCAACGAAGGGGCCATGTTCAGGCTCCGAAACAATACTAAACCTCCCATATTCCTACTGATTATACCCAAGAAATCCATTTTTACACATTGTGCCACCCTATGTTGAGGCTGAAACAGAAAAATAGGGGAACACATTGAGGCCCGGTCATGCCTCAGTGAGGGTCGGCCGTGGCTATTGAAGGCCGGCCGTGCCTTAGTAGCGAGAAACACTGTTCTGGGCGGGAGGCTGCCAGCTGTCCATTTTTAAAGATATTTATGACTCCTCTTGCTCAAATTCTATAAAAAATGACCATATATCTCTGTTTTTAAGGTTGAAGAATTTCTACAAAGCCTCTATACCACATTGAGAGCTCCCTCTTCTCCTTCTTCTTGTGCAAGCAACACTTTGAGCAAACCTATCACCTTGAACCTATATCTATGCACCATATACACCGTCATACCTTAGCCTAGGAACCTTGGTTGAGCCTTGAACACCATAATTCAAGCTTGAGAGTGTGTTGAGACTTAGTTTGAATCACAAGAAAAAGCTTACTTCTTTGAGAGGTATAAGCTTGGCATCCTCTCTTTTACTTCTTGTTGTTTCATTTGCTATCTAGTTCTTGTAGTTTTATGTTTTTTTTTATTCTATTCCAAGTGTTTGAGTTTGGGTTTGGAGAGCTACCAAAAGGGTAGAAAGAGTTTACACTCTTTCTACACCTTTACCTATAGCTCAAACCCTTACTTTTACACACTTTTTCTTTGTTCCCTAATCTGATTTTTAGAGTTAAAAAATAACTAAAAAACATGCTTTGAGGTTTTAAAGGTGGAGGGGTTAGCCACCCCTCCTTGTTCTCGTTTACTAGTCTTGTTTTCTCTCTTTGTTGATTAGCTTTCTAGGCTCTTTTCATGCATTCTAAGTCACTGTTTTTCATCTCTTGAGGGTTGTTTTGGGCTGTTCTAAGTTATTTAAATAGTTCATGCTTTGATTAGCTTGGCTGTTGTCTCATAAGTTTGCCTCCATGGCTTGTTGTATATTGTTCTTAGCCTTTATTTAACTCATTTCCATGTTTAAGAACCTTATTTTAAAAATCAACTTGCCATTCATCTCTTTCATTTGAGAGTTGTTTCAATTGGTTGACGGTTATTCAAAATGTGAACTAGCGATTTATGCTTAATGGCTTAATCTCTACGAAGGTTCATTGCCAATGGTGTAGTCTTTTTTTCATGTTGAAAATCACCTCCCATTTGACATATTTCTCACTTAGTGGACGTAATCTCTAGTGGATGCAACAATCATCTTGGACTTAATGGATTAAAGGATGGTAAAGGCTAATAAATTTGGCTTAAAATGAACTAACCCACATAAAGAAAATGAGTTATATTGCTTGGGGTTCGGCCGAACGTTATGCCGAATCCGTTGTATCAAGGGTTGTCTTACATCAATCCATGATGTTTTGATGAATCTTGAAGCGTCTTTACCTCTCTCCTTTGAGTTCACCCTATGATAGGAGGGGGGGTGGTTGTTTTTCCTTTCATTTATTAATTTTTTTTTCCAAAATTGTCCTCGAAATCATCAAGTAATCAAATTGCTCATTAATGGTTTTGGAAACAACTCCAACCTTCTTTTGAGGCTTTCCCATGACAGAGAAGTGTAGGAAGGACAAATGGAGTTCAGAACACTCTGTCTGCACTGTTTTCACTTCAAAGCACAAAACAGAATTTTGCATGAAATTGAGGCATGACCAGCCTTCTTTAGGCTCGGCCGGGCTTCATTGAGGGCCGGCCGGTCATCAATGTTTGATTAGCAATGTATTTTTGCAGAAAAGAGAGAGTAGTGGCTGAAGATGAAACAGAGCATGCCTAGGCAGACAGAGCTATTCTTGGACACTATGCATGCAACCCTTGTACATCCTTGCATCATTGTCGTAGATTAATGCTCCGAATGTTATTGTAATTAATTTATTACACTTAGAATTATTAATTATTAGTGTTAATTTATTTATTATTATTGTCGCATTGTAGTTGTTATAGTTAATTAGCTTAAATAGTTAGTTTCTTTATCATGGTTACCCATGTTGTAATAGCCTAGTTAGCTAGTTAATCCTTTGTTTATTAATTCATTCAGTTTTGTAATAATTAGTTTAATTTGGACTTTCGGACTTTGATTCGCACCCTCTTGCACAAGGGAAACTTTGTAATAAGTTGTATGTCTTCCAACCCCACGTCTTTTCCCCATTTACTTACTACTGGCTTACGATGGTTAGCATAGGACATCATTTTTCAAATTAGCATTCTTATGCTTTGTATCCATTGTCTTGCATGCATCCAAGGCTCATCTCATCATACTAACTCAATATCAATGTTCAAATTCATTACTTGAATACGTGCTCTATTGCATCTCTTGAATGGAATCATATGCCATGCTCATAGCCAAGCCTATAAAATACATAATGTGTGCATTGCATTAGTCATATTACATTTAATTAAGAACATGCATATTTTTCTAATAATTTTTCTTCGTTTTGGTTCGGAGTACTTGGTGAGTTTTTTTTTTTTAATTTTTATGTTTTAGCATCTTACATCGAATGTTTATCGTACCATGTCAAAGTATACTTCCATGAGGCTAATTGCTTAAATGACATAACTGTTTGAATGCCTATGGATGAAGGCTAGTTACTTGAATTGGGATAGTTTGATTAAATATCCATTTTGAGCCCACTTTTTCAAGTGACAAATTCATAAAACAATTTCAAATAAAACATGAAATCAAATGTTCTAATTCTTGCAAATTAGTTAATACTTGTGTGAGTCACATAACAATATAGCTAATAATCGAAATAAGAGCATATAATGTAAATAAAAATCACATCATGATTAGTAGAGGTCAATCTTTAATTGGGCGAGTGGGGTGCTCAATTCATGACCTTCCCCTTTCGTATCTAAGTTCCCGAGCTGAGATACTTTGGTGATGACGGACTAATGACCTTTGGCGCGAGTCTTGGGTTTCCTAAATTTCTCAAAAATATTTAGATGGCGACTCTAAAATTTGGCAAAGCAGTCCATTTTTGGCATTTGACTCAAACATCGATTTTTCAAAAGATTTGCCGAATTTGGACTCTGTGGTGTTATCTATTTCACATTTCACTTGTGAGATCAAATTCAGAACTGTGGGAGTCTAAATTATGGGGCTATTCGTCTTCCGAAAGGAGCACGAAAAGTCAAGCCACAGTGTCCATGTAAAGAACCCTTTATGTATGTTTGATGTGAATGTTTATGTATTAATTGACCTATTGTATTTTATTTGTAATTTTATGTATTGTTATAATAATACATAAAATAATAAACAAATTCTAATATAAAAATGTGATTATTATAACGTTATTATAAAACCACTTGAATTAAAACGCATTTGACATTGGAATGAACAACCTATCAAGGTTTAGTAATTAAATGGTTAGTCATTACTATAGTTTAGTAATGAACTAGTGGTAACCTATGTGGTACATGGAAAAATAGATTATATATATTTTGTGTGATAAATAAATCATCTTAATATTGAATTATGTCTTAATAGCGGCAAGTCGTGATGTTAGGCCATACTGGTAGAAGTTAACAATAATTAACCCACCAAATTTTACAATAAAATTTGATATACATAAAAAATTATTAATTATAAAGATTGTTGGGGATAATAGTATCACAATCATTTGATAACATAAATGACTTGTATCAAACTATAGTGTCATGCAGAAAGAAAAAAAAATAGCATTAGAAGAGACAAATTCCACTAACCCAGAAAAGTTATCATAAATTTATTTATATTTTTAAATTAGTAGTGTTTATTATTATTATGGGACCAAATTATGAATAAATCTTATAGCGATTCCGTTTTGACCCGACTCTTGTTTCATTCTAGACTCGGGCTTATAGTTTCTAAATGTTGTTCATTGTCGTTTTTCCCCTTAATCCCTCTTAAATTTGGTTATTGGATTGCGGTTGTGTGTTTGGAACAGGTTGGTTGCTTGTTTTTCCAAGCCTTTGTTGCCCAGATTTTTCTCCTCCGCTTGAGTGACCATTCTTCTACTTGAGCGGGCTTTGCAAACTCCCAGTATTTTTGCAAACCTGCAAATACTGGATGAGTATATTCTATGCTCGAGCGGCTAATCTTGAGCTCGAACGGTGTCCTTCATCTGCAAAACTTTTAAAAGTGTGTATTTTGCACTCGAGCGTCACTTCACGGAGTAATATGTCTGACGCTCGAGCGTCACTTCTCACGCTGGAGCGGACTGTGTGTATAACAGATCGCGAAAATGACATTTTACATCACTCTTTCATTCCTCTCTCCTTCTCTAAAACTTTCCAAAAACCTAGATTTTGAGTTTCTCTCTCGAAAACTCATTTTCTCTCTACTATTTCACCTAGATCCATTGGGATCTTCACCCTAGTGCCTTTGAGAAAAAGATAAAGCGCCTCAAGAGCACCATTTTGATCTGAGTAGAAGTTGGTTTTGACGTCTTTGAAGTTTCTCCTTTGTTGTTTGGGTCTTCTAAGCTCAAGGTAGAGATTTTCTGCAGTTTCATATGGTTTTTAACTTAGTTATTTGATGATTGTGCAACAATGGTGGGCTTTGGGTGTACTATAGACAAACCTAGAGTTTGGGTTGTAAAATCAAAAGAGGGGTTTCTAAGTGTATGTTGTGGAAATGGTTATGGAGTTAAATACAAGGTGGCATGGTTACAAAATAGTTGATTTTGGCCATGGGTTGATATTTGAAAAAAGAGAGTTTGCCCTAAAATGATTCAAATATTTATTTTGTATAAATAAATGAAATTAATGTTGTAAATATGAAATTGGACAAATATTGAAATAGAGGGTGGAGTTGGATATTTTTTACCTCATGCATTTAGAAATTTTGAATAAATTATCTGTTTTGAGATTGTATATCTGTTAAGAAATAACTTTATTTTGCTATCGGTAGAGGATATCTATGATTGTTGTAGAAATTGCATGAGGATTAGGTGAATTAAAATTAATCTATTGTTGGTTGTCATTGAATATGATTATGTTTTAAATACATTGTATATGTATGATGTTTGGGAGGAGAAAGGGGATGTACTCTATGTTTGGGAGGAGATAGGGGATGGACACCATTAAAATTAAGTTGGCCAGAGTGTCTTAGGTGAAAGTTCGAAACCGCACGTATACATGGGTGCCGATCCCGCGGACGAAATTTTCGTAAAATGGCAGATTGAAATGTTTGTGTGGTAATTGTGTTGATCAGATAACCACTGAGTTGTAGTCTTAGTTGGGTTGTTGAAAGATAATGAAATTAGCTTATGAATTGAAATGAATTGAAGGAAAATGGAATAAGATATGAAATTCGTACTTTATGATTATATAAAAATGTGAATGTTTTGTCACAAGCATTGTATCTACATATTGTACTTATATCTTTGTTAAATCTCATTTATTGTGTTAGATTATTCCAACTGGGCTTTGGCTCACTCTATTTGGAAAAAACCATTTTCAGGTGTTAGTGATATGCCTCCGCCAACTAATAGTTTGGAGGGACATTTGGGAGTAAGAGCTTCTTTCTTAGTGTATTCTTTTATATAGCCAAGGGCTTTAACTGTATTGAGCTAGGCTCATTTTGTTGTAACCAAGCAATGGCTTGGAAAGATGTGAGCCTATAGGGCATATGATTACCTGTTTAGTTTTCAGTTCTCTTATCATTGTAACACATGCTGTAGATTCAGGATGAATAGTTTGTGAATGTATATCGCATGTGTTTTATTTCGTATACGAAATTTGATGAATGAAAGCATATTATTTCTATTATCTTTCCGCTTATGGGTTGTATTTATTGTATAAATTTGGGGCGTTACAACTTGGTATCGGAGCGTACTGGCTTTGAATAGTTTGGGTACGTGGGAAGTGGTTATTACCATAATAGGTTTGTCTCGCTGAGTTGAGATGTTAGTATGTATTGTGTGCTTGTGTGATAACATGCTTATATGATTATATGGGTATAAGATTTATTTCCTAAGATATTGAGTGGGTCTACGGGTTTCTGGAAGTCCTATTAGAAGGAATCTATGGATATTCTTAGAGCTGAGAACCAAGTCCAGACCCAAGTAGCTAAGGAAGGACCATCTTTTCTGAAGAGGGAGTTTCTCCAGTCAAATCCATATGAGTTTTTGGGTGATCCCAAGGAGCCACTGAAGGCAGATGAGTGGCTAAAACAAATAGTGAAGACGTTCGAGATGTTTGGCATCGAGGACGACCAGTTGAGGGTGACATTGGCATCTTTCCAGCTGAAAGGAAATGCGGGTTAATGGTAGAACTATGCGTGTGGGTGCATTGGGGTGACTTTAGAGGCTTTTGTCAGCGCCTTCCAGGACAAGTTTCTACCTTCCACAGTTAGGGAGAAGTCAAGAGACCAATTTTCCAAACTGGTGTAGTTGAACACACAAGTGGCAGAGTTTTGAGGCCACCTTTACTAGCTTTTCTAGGTTTGCACCTGAGCTTGTGGCAACTGAGGAGTGCCGTTGCTTAGAGTTTGAGAAGCGATTGATGACCGGGCTCATGTTTAGGGTGCTCGGATCCATGATTAGAGATTATGGGCGCCTTGCGGAGGCGACGACCCATCTCGAGACCATTATATAGATACATGAGGAAAGAATGAGGGGCTCTAAGAGAAGTCAAGATAATCAGGGGGACAGCAAGAGGCAGAGGGGTTCTAACCCCCAGTCGTTCCAGGGAGCTCAGTCGTAGTCCACTTTTCCAATACTGAGTTCAGGTTCTAGGAGGGGTGGTCAGGGAGATGTTACTTGTTACAAATGTGGTCAGTTGGGCCACAAGTCTCCAGCTTTCCCGCAAAGGGGAGGAGGGTAACGGTCTGCACCATTTTTGGCTCGTTCTCAGGGCCAGAGTCAAGGGAGCGGGCAGCTGCTCAGCTGTTATCAGTGTGGGTAGGCGGGGCACATGAAGAGATTTTGCCTTCAACTGGGTGGCACGTCTGGTGCGTCTAGTTCGAGGCAGATACAGAGTCACCAGTCAACATAGTCAGTACAGGCCTCGAGGGCCAATCTGGCTGACTTTTCGGCTCAGTTAGTGCATCAGGCTTATGCTCCAAGGGGTGAGCAGGTTGAGCAGAGACCTACAGGGAGTATGTATGCTGTTACAACGCTAGATCCTGTACCTGGTCCTTCTATAGTTAGAGGTACCTTATTGCTTTGCAATTCAGTTACTAATGTCTTGATTGATACGGTTGCATCCCATTCATTTATCTCATCTGCATTTGCATCGGTTTTAGGGTCAGAGTTGGCTCAGTTAGTATCCTCTATCTGTGTAGTGTCACCTATCAGTAGTGAGGTTATTTTGAAGCAGGGGTGTCGGGGTTGTGACATTGAGGTTGCCGGTCGTCGACTTCCATTTGCATTTGTATTGATTGATATGTCTAGCTTTGATGTTATATTGGATATGGACTAGTTGTCATCATATTGGGCTGTTATAGATTGCTACCATCAGAGGGTTACTGTATGTACCCTAAACAGTGATTGTTTTTATTTCTTAGGGGACCCAGTGGATAGAGTTTTATCACCAGTATATGATCTACGTGGGCGGAGTGAACTTAGTTGCCTTCTTGTAACATTTTTGGATGGTGAGTGTGATGAACTCTAGGCTAAGTTACCAAGGGTGGTTTGTGAATACCCCGATGTCTTTCCCGAGGATCTTACTAGTTTACGACCTCACCGAGAGATCAAGTTCTCTATTGATTTGGTGCTTGGCACGACACCGGTTTCTTTGGCACCTTATAGATTTGCACTTGCTGAATTGAGTGAGTTGAAGATTCAACTCCAGGAATTGTTGGATAAGGGTTTCATCTGCCCTAGTACTTCATCATGGAGAGCACTGGCTCTTTTTGCTAAAAACAAAGATGGAGTGTTGCTACTTTGTATAGATTACCGAAAGTTGAATCGAGTAACTGTTAAGAACAAGTATCCAATGCCTCGTATAGATGATTTGTTTGATCAGTTGAAGGAGTCTTGTTGCTTCTCTGAGATAGATCTAAGATCTAGTTATTATCAGTTGAGGGTAAGGGAGGAGGATATCCTGAAAATGGCATTCCGTATGCGGTGTGGCAATTACGAGTTTCTAGTGATATCTTTTGGGCTAACCAAGGCTCAAGTTATGTTTATGGATTTGATGAACCGGATCTTCCGTAAATTCCTAGACCTTTTTGTGGTCGTCTTTGTGGACGACATCTTGATTTACTCAACCTCTGAGGAGGAGCACGAGGAACACTTGCGAGTGGTACTTGAATTTCTTGGAACCCACCAGTTGTATGCTAAGTTTGGGAAGTGTGAATCCTGGCTGAGAGAAGTTAAGTTCTTAGGCTATGTGGTATCTGGGGAGGGGGTGACTGTTGGTTCATTCAAGATAGAGACAGTGCAAGATTGGGCACAACCTAAGAATGTTTTTGAAATTCATAGTTTCTTGGGGTTGGTCTAGTATTACCTTCGGTTTGTGAAGGATTTCTCTAGGCTAGCCTCACCTTTGACTAGGTTGACGAGGAAATGAATCAAATTTGTGTGGAGTGAGACTTGTGAGAAGTCATTTCAAGGGCTTAAGGTTAGACTTACCACTGCTCCAGTCTTGATTACTCTGGAGAGAGGTTTGAGCTATTCGGTATATTGTGATGCCTCACGGGAAGGTTTGGGCTGTGTATTGATGCAAGAGGGGAGGGTAGTAGCCTATGGCTCGTGGCAGTTGAAAACACATGACAGGAACTACCCTACCAATGACCTAGAGTTAGCAGTTGTGATATTTGCCTTGAAGATTTGGAGGAACTATCTATATGGTGAGAGATTTGAAGTGTTTTCTGATCACAAGAGTCTGAAATATCTATTTACACAGAAGGACTTGAATTTGAGGCAGAGAAGATGGATGAAGTTCATAGAGGATTATGGTTTTGAATTGCATTATCATCTAGGGAAGGCCAACGTTGTGGCCGATGCTTTGAATAGGAAATCAATTAGCAGTGTGGCTTGTATTGCTATGCAAGAATGGGAGATGTTGGGTACTCTTGGTGAGTTTGACTTACATCTTGGTGAGTTCATTGAGTCTGCAACATTGTTTACAGTAGTTGCACAACCCACATTTGTGAACCGAGTGTTGGAAATGCAGAAGAATGTTCTTGAGATGGAAACCCTTTGGGAAAAGATCTCCAGTGTGAAGTTGGAAAGGGGTTTGAACGTGTATTTTGACTCCAGTGTTAGATACCTTAACTGTCTATTTGTGCCAGAGTCTTGCCAAGAGGAAGTACTCCGAGAGTTTCACCATTCACGCCTTGCAGTGCATTCGAGGGGCACAAAGATGTATCATAACCTTAGTCGCCAGTTTTGGTGGAAGGGTATAAAGAAGGGTGTAGTCATGGTTGTATCGAAGTGCCTTGCTTGTCAACAAGTGAAGGCTGAGCATCAGAGGCCAGTGGGTTTGTGACAACCCTTGCCTATAGCTGAGTGGAAGTGGAAGCATGTCATGATGGATTTTGTTGTGGGCCTTCCGAGGACTCAATGGGGTAACGATGCCATTTGGGTGGTAGTTGACCGGTTGACAATGTCAGTGCACTTTATATCTATGTGTGTAAGCGATTCGGTATACTATCTTGTCGACCTTTACATTAGGGACATAGTGAGGTTGCACGAGGTCCCCGTGACGATTGTTTCGGATAGAGATCTGCATTTTACAGCTCGGTTATGGCAGAGCTTACAGAGTGCCTTAGACACTAGACTAACTTTTAGTATGGCGTATCACCCTTAGACTGATGGGCAATCCGAGCGTACCATTAAGATCCATGAGCATATGCTTCGAGATTGTGTCCTTGATTTTAAGGGGCCATGGGAGAGGCACTTGCCCTTAGTGGAGTTTGTCTATAATAATAGCTTCCAATCGAGTATTGGCATGGCACTGTTTGAAGCCTTGTATGGCCAACCATGTAGATCCCCGGTGTGTTGGGCCGAGGTGGGTGATGCATCCTTGTTGGGTTCAGAGTTGGTTCGGGAAACAACGGAGAAGGTGGCACTTATCCGTAAGCGATTAGTTACGGCTCAGAGTCGCCAGAAAAGTTATGCTGACCGTAGGAGGAGACCCTTATCTTTTGAGGTGGGAGATTATGTCTTTTTGAAAATATCACCTAGACGGGGTTTGATGAGATTTGGGAAGAGTGGGAAGTTGTCCCCTCAATTTATTAGACCTTTTGAGATCCTTAAGCGGGTCGGAGAGGTTACTTACCATTTGGCGCTACCGCCACAACTTTCTTGTGTAACAATGGTGGGCTTTGGGTGTATTATGGACAAATCTAAGGTTTGGGTTGTAAAATCAAAAGAGGGATTTCAAAGTGTATGTTGTGGAAATAGTTATGAGGTTAAATATAAGGAGATATGGTTACAAAATAGTTGATTTTGGCCTTGGGTTCATATTTGGAAAAAAGGGAGTTTGCCCTAAATCGATTCAAATATTTATTTTGTATAAATAAATGAAATTAGTGTTGCAAATAAGAAATTGGACGAATATATAGAGGGTGGAGTTGGATATGTATTAACTCACACCTTTAGAAATTTTGAATAAATCATCTTTCTTGAGATTGAATATCAGTTTGGAAATAACTGTATTGGGCTATTGGTGGAGGATAGCTATGATTGTTGTAGAATTTGCATAAAGATTAGGTTAATTAAAACTAATCTATTGTTGGTTGTCATTGAATATGACTATGTTTTAAATACATTGTATTTGTATGATGTTTGGGAGGAGAAATGAGATGTAGTCTATGTTTGGAAGGAGATAGGGGATGGACTCCATTGAAATTAATTTGGCCGGAGTGTCCTTGATGAAAATCCCGAAACCGCACGTATATATGGGTGCTGATCCTGCGGACGAAATTTTCATAAAATGATAGATTGAAGTGTTTGTGTGGTAATTGTGTAGATTGGATAACCACGGAGTTCTAGTCTTAGTTGGTGTAGCTCGACTTTCTGACACCCCTTTTTTCGGAAGCTCGGAATAAGCCCTACAGTTCGGACTCCACTTATGATTCTGAATCTAATCTCACAAGTGCAATGTGAAATTGATAATCACCAAAAAGTCCAAATTCGGCAAATCGTTTGGAAAATTGATTTTGAATCAAAAATGCCAAAATTGGACTGATTTGCTAGATACAGAGTCGCCACCTAAATATTTTATTTTTGAAAAATTTAGGAAACCTATGACTCGTGTCAAAGGCCACGTGTCCGTCATCGCCAAGATTGTCTCGACTCAGGAACTTAGGTACAAGAGGGGAAGGTCATGAATTGAGCACTCCCGCTCGTCCGATCAAAGATCGGCCTTTACTAATCATGATATGAATCTTATGTACATTATATGCTCTAGTTCCGGTTTATTAGGTTAGCATTACTATGGGATGCACACATAAGTATAGACTAAAATTGCAAGAATTGGAACATCTCGAGTCATGTTTGATTTGAAAATTATTTTGAAATATGGACCACTTGAAAAAGTGATGGCACATAAACATTGCTGAAATAATTCCAATTCAAGCAATAAGCCTTCATCTACAGGCATTCAAGCAGTTTATCAATTAAACATTTAGCCTTATGGCAAGGATGCTAGACATGGCAACATTCACACGTATGCAATTATGCTAAAGCAAATAAAAGCTTACCTAGTACTCCAAGCCAAAAAAGAAACAAAGTTAGAAAAATGCCTTATCCTAACCATGCAATATGACTAATGCAACACATGCGATATGCAATTACTAGGCTAGGCTACTTAACATGGCATATGAATCAATTTGATAACATGTTGTCTAAGAACGTATTCAAAGAAGTATTTAAACAACAATGCAGTTAGAATGATAAACCGAGCCTCGGTGCATGCAATACAGATGGATGCAAATATGAAGAATGCTAAATAAAACATGATGTCCCTAAACTAACCATCTTAAGCAGTTAAATAAAAGGGAGAGAGACGTGGGGTTGGAAGACATAAACATTATTACATTGCGCTCTCACGAAGGAGAGTTCGAATAGATTAGCTAGTTAACTAACTAATTAAAGCTAAGCTAATTAAGCTAATTATTATAAAACAAAAGAAATTAGCTAAATTACTTAACTAATTATTAAAAATGAATATGACTTAACTAACTATTCTAGTTAACTAACTAATTATAAAAAGAAATTTGAATAAATAATTAACTAACTACTTAATTACAACACTTTACAAAATTAACTAGCTACAACTAATTAATTACAATAAGATTAATTACATTCGACAAAATGCGTAAGTGAAGATGGATGAAGGTTGCATGCACAGCGCATGAGAGCCACTCTGTCTGCCCAAGCAGCCTTTGTATCACCGTCAGCCACTGCCTCTGTTTTTTGCAAAACTGCACCGCTGGCCACACACTAAGGGCCGACCGTGCGTCACTGATGGCCGGCCGGGTCTACAGTTGGCCGACCGTGCATCAATTTGGTGCAAAGCTCTATTTTTGTATTCCGAGGTGAACCAATACAGACAGAGTGTCCTCAAGCTCTGTTTGTCACTTTCTTCCTTCTCTGTCATGGGAAAGCCTCAAGAAAAAGTTGAAATTGATTCCGGCCTCAAGAAAAAGTTGAAATTGATTCCGGCCATCAATGACCAAAATGATTGCTTGATGGTCTCGAATGCAGTTTTGGACAAAAGTCAATAAAATACAAAGAATAAGACCACCCCTCCCTCTTGTCATAGTATGAACTGAAAGAGGGAGATTGCAACGTTGAAGAATCATCAAAATTCCATGGATTAGCATGTGACGACTCTTGACACAAGGAACTTAGCATAACATCCGGCCAAGTTGAAGCAATTTAAGCCACTTTCTTTATGTGTGTTGATCCAAGTTCTAAGCCATGCCATTCATTAATTTGTTTGTCCATGGTGACGTTAAAGTCCTCTAAATAAGAAGTAATGTCAAACGAGAGGTTCTTCTAAAGCATGAGGGAAAGACTATACCGTTGGCAATGAATCTTCGAAAAGATTAAGCCATTAAGTAGGAGTCTTTCTTACATGTCTTGAACAACCCCAATCGGTTGAAATCATTCTCAAGAATGAAAGAGAGAGGGATGGTGGATTGATTAGTAAAATTAGACTCTTAAACATGGAAATGAGTAAAGGAATGCTTAGAACAACACACAACAAGTTATGTATGCTAACTTATGAGACAACAAATGAACTAAACAAAGCAGGAATCCATTTAAAAGGCTTGGACAACCCTAAAACAACCCTTAACCTATGAAAAATAGAGGCTAAACATGCACGAAAAGAGCTTAAAAAGCTAAACAATAAAGAGAAGAATGAAGGCTAGTAAGCAAAAATAAAGAGGGGTGGCTAACCCCTCTACTTTTGAAACTTCAAAAAATGATTTTTGGCCCTTTTAAAACTCTGAAAATCAGTGTGGATATCAAAGAAAAAGAGTGGAAAAGGAAAGGTTTGAGCTATAGGTAAAGGTGTAAAAAGAGCAAACTCTCTCTACCCTTTTGGTAGCCCTTCAAAACCAATCTTAAACATTTCAAGTAGACTCAAAACAATACAAAACAGTAAGAATTATGAAGGAAATGAAAGAAATGAAAATAGGAGAGAAGAAAACAAGCTTATACTTTTCAAGGGGTGAGCTTGTTGTTTGTGATCCAAACTTGGTTTCAACCCACTCTTAAGCTCGAATTATGCTTCTCCAAGATCAACCAAGGCTTTAAGGTGGTGAGAAAAGGTTGTGTATGGAGTATAGAGATGACAGAAGGAAGCTAGGTTAGCTCAAAGGTTGCTTGCAACGGAAGGAGGAAAGAGGAGCTCTCAAGGTGTATATGGGCTCTCTAAATTTTGTTCAACACTCAAAACAATAACGCAACTTCATTTTTATAGAATTTGAGCTCAAAAGGTGATAAATATCTTCAAAAATGGATAGTTAGCGGGCTCTCGCCTAGAATAGTATTTTTTTGCCACCAAGGGCCGGCCGATCATTCATAGCCACGGCTAGCCATCACTGATGCACGGCCGGGCTTTGATGCCCGCCCCTATTTTTTTGGTTCAAACTCAGCTCAGGGTGGAAAAAGGTCCAAAAATGAAACTCACAAGTTCAAACAAGGTAAATGTTGAAGCTTTGAGGTCATTTCGAGAGCCTGATTGAATTCGAATCACTGTGAATTCAAAGCACACAATTCAACTTTCATTATCGAGTGTATCAAACCAAGCGCCTAAGTCTTGCGGGTGGTCAAAAACGGGGTGTCTACAGTTGCCCCTCTTTGACAGAGCTTGAAGTCATGAGATGATGTGAGTGAATGTTAAAGATGGGAGATGACCCATTTTGACAAGGCCATAAGACTTGGACAAGAAAGTAAGACATAAATTAGATTAGTTGTACTCGCAAGTTGCCTACGTATCCCTTTGCAAGGAATCAAACCAACGTAGTTCGGGGCAAGATGCAAATGATCCACACGATGCAACTTTGAAAGGCGGATTGACACCCTTCGCGAATTCGGCTATTTTGAAAACTTATAATCATGCAAGATGATGCAATAAGTAATAACAAGTAAATTACGCAAGATATAACAATACATGAATGAGCAGCTTCAAGCTTAAAGCGAAAAGATTCAAAACATACTCTAACCACGCCAAAATGCAGGACGACGAAAGAAAACACTGCTCAGGGTTATGTTTCACGCATCCTGAGAAATAAGAAGACGAAAACTACTTGGGGTCATGTTTCACATGTCCCGAGATGAAAGCAAAACAACTTAGGGTCGCACTTTATGCGTCCTGAGATAGAAACAAAACCGCTTGAGATTGTGTTTCATGTGTCCAGAGAGCAAACACACCCCAGGTTACGTTTCACGCATCCTGAGAAAGAAAACAAATTGGTCGGGATCGTGTTTTACACGTCCCGAGGTAAAACCCACCCAAGGTCGCATTTCATGCATCTTGAGAAACAAAAACTGCTCGGAGCCGTGTTTCACACATCCTAAGATAAAACTCGGCCCAAGGCCGCGTTTCACACGTCCTGAGAAACAAAAACTACTCGAAGCCATGTTCCACACGTCCCGAGATAAAACCCGCCCAGGGCCGCGTTTTACGCGTCCTGAGAAATAAAATCGCTCGGAGCTGTGCTTCACACATTCTCAAGATTAAACCCGCCCAGGGCCGCGCTTCATGCATCCTGAGAAACAAAAATCGCTTGGAGCTGTGTTTCACACGTTCCGAGATAAAACCCGCCTAGGGCCACATTTCACGCGTGCTGAGAAATAAAAATCGCTCAGAGCTGTGTTTCACACGTCCCGAGAAACAAAAACCACTCAGAGCCGTGTTTCATACGTCCTGAGATAAAACCCACCCAAGGCCGTGTTTCACGCGTCTTGAGAAACAAAAATCGCTCGAAGCCATGCTTCACACTTTCCCGAGATGAAACCCATCCACGGTCACGCATCACGCATCCTGAGAAACAAAAACCACTCGGAGCCATGCTTCACACATTCCCGAAATAAAACCCGCTAAGGTCGCGCTTCACACGTCCTGAGAAACAAAAATTTCTCAGAGCCGTGCTTCACACATCTCGAGATAAAACCCGCCCAAGGCTGCGTTTCACGCGTCCTGAGAAACAAAAACGGCTTGGAGCCGTGCTTCACACGTTCCTGAGATAAAACCCGCCCAAGGCCTCGTTTCACGCGTCTTGAGAAACAAAAACCACTCGGAGCCATGCTTCATACGTTCCCGAGATGAAACTCGCCTAGAGCCGCGCGTCAGAGAAACAAAAAGAGAGGTGTACGATAGATGCACAAAGTGAACAAGTGCGATAGATGCACGGAGTAAACAAGTGCGATAGATTCACAAAGTGAACAAGTGCGATAGATGCACAAAGTGAACAAGTGCGATAGATGCACAAAGTGAACAAGTGCGATAGATGCATAAACTGAACAAGTGCGATAGGTGCACAAAGTGAACAAGTGCAATAGGTGCACAAAATGAATGCGTGGGATAGATGCACAAAAATGTTAGCTACAAAGCTATGCAAGTTCTTCTATTGAGACACAAATGACTTATCTAGAATACTCGTAGGAGGTGCATGAGATGGCTCCGGGTGCTGGAATACTCGTAGGAGGTGCATGAGATGCAGAAGCCGTTGCCAGCTATGGTTATTGTTGTTGCGGCCTATTTATTACTTCGGTTTAATGGGCTGTGACTTCAGCCTGATGAGCAGTATCTTACTGCATGGTTTCTACTATTTGCTAGAGATGACAGATCAAGTCCTCCATACTAACTGAAGGGTACTGTGCCATCGGAATTGGTGAGTGATCTCGTGCTGGCCTGGATATAAAAGACTGAGCTTGACTAGATGCAGGTGATCGTTGGGCCGGTGAATTATATCTAACTCTTCTCCGTCTAGTAATTGGTGGGGGCAAAGGAAACACAGGTTGTCCTCTAACAAGATCTCCAGATTTGTAAAGCCTTCTAACATGAGTCAAGAGTGCTCGGGGGATATCCGAACTTTCGGAAGCTATTGTGATAAACTACCTAGCAAAAAGAAATAAAGCAAAAAGAAAGCAGAAATCAAAAAAATGCACAGCACCTCAACTCAGATGTTAACAACACACAGATGTAATTAAAGTTGTAGGACTGCTCTCAACACTGAATTTTGCGCCCAAAACTGATACCCAACTTGCAACTGATACACATGTTCCTATACAGTTTCATTATAAAGCACATACTAGTTAAGTTAGATCTAAAACACCCCTATGAAGGGGTAGGGTTGCCTTATCCTAGTTTTATCAGGAACTGGGGTTCACTATTCAAACAAAGTTGTTTCACGCAATCCTGTATTCGGGTGAACAACCTGTCCTAGTTTGGAACAGTCTCTATGACTTCCGAAATGCAACTAGGCCAAATGATCAAAAGGGTACCACAGCAAGACTACCTAATATACATCTCACACCTAACACCAAGAAGTGCAAGGAGGATCAAACGGTACAGTGGTAGTCCAGACCCAAGGGTTGCGTTCCCATCATGACAAAGCTCGTGACCGGTCAGCCTTTCGGCAAGCTTTTAGGCAAGCCTCTGGCAAACCATCCAGGAATAGCATATGGCAAACATAGTGACTTAAACGCACCAATGCAAATGCAATTCAAAAAAAAACATATAAGTGTAAATGAAATTTCAAATCATGAATTTCAAGTCAAGTTCTCTAAATTCCCCAGTGGAGTCGTCAAAAACTGTAGCTCGACTTTTTCGCAAGCCATTTTTTGGAAGCTCAGAATAAACCCTACAGTTCGGACTTCACTTGTGGGTTTGAATCTAATCTCATAAGTGCAATGTGAAATTGATAAACACCAAAGGGTCCAAATCCGGCAAATCGTTTGGAAAATTGATTTTGAATAAAAAATGCCAAAGTTGGACTGCTTTGCCAAATATAGAATTTTGGGGAAATTTAGAAAACCCATGACTCGTGCCAAAGGCCACATGTCCGTCATCATCAAGATTGTCTCGGCTTGGGAACTTAGGTACGAGAAGGGAAGGCCATGAATTAACCACCCCCGCTCGCTCGATCAAAGATCGACCTCTACTAATCATGATATGAATCTTATGTACATTATATGCACTTGTTCCGATTTATTAGGCTAGCATTACTATGTAATGCGCACACACAAGTATAGACTAAAATTGCAAGAATTGGAACATCTCGAGTCATGTTTGTTTTGAAAATTATTTCGAAATATGGACCATTTGAAAAAGTAATCGCATATAAACATTGCTCAAATTATTCCAATTCAAGCATTAAGCCTTCATCCACAAGCATTTAAGCAATTTATCAGTTAAACATTTAGCCTCATGGCAAGGATGTTAGACATGGCAACATTCACATGTATGCAATTATGCTAAAGCAAATAAAAGCTTACCTAGTACTCCAAGCCAAAAAAGAAACAAAGTTAGAAAAATGTATGATCCTAACTATGCAATATGACTAATGCAACGCATGCGATATGCAATTACTAGGCTCGGCTACTTAACATGGCATATGAATCAATTTGATAACATGTGGTCTAAGCACGTATTCAAAAAAGTATTTAAACAACAATGCAGTTAGAATGATAAATCGAGCCTCGGTACATGCAATACAGATCGATGCAAATATGAAGAATGTTAAATAAAACATGATGTCCCTAAACTAACCATCTTAAGCAGTTAAATAAAAGGGAGAAAGACGTGGGGTTGGAATACATACACATTATTACATTGCACTCTCACGATGGAGAGTTCGAATAGATTAACTAATTAACTAACTAATTAAAGCTAAGCTAATTAAGCTAATTATTACAAAACAAAAGAAATTAGCTAAATTACTTAACTAATTATTACAAACGAATATGAATTAACTAACTATTCTAGTTAACTAACTAATTACAAAACAAAATTTGAATAAATAATTAACTAACTAATTAATTTCAACACTTTACAAAATTAACTAGTTACAACTAATTAATTACAACAAGATTAATTACATTCGACAAAATGCGTAAGTGAAGATGAATGAAGGTTGCATGCACAGCGCCTGAGAGCTACTATGTTTGCCCAAGCCGCCTCTGTATCACCTTCAGCCACTGTCTCTATTTTCTGCAAAACTGCATTACTGGCCACACACTGAGGGCCGGCCATGCGTCACTGATGGCCGGCCGGCTAGGCCTACAGATGGCCGGCAGTGCATCAATTTGGTGCAAAGCTTTATTTTTGTGTTCCGAGGTGAACCAATACAGACAGAGTATCCTCAAGCTCTGTTTGTCCTTTTCTTCCTTCTCTATCATGGGAAGGCCTCGGGAAAAGGTTGAAATTGATTCTAAAGCCATCACTAAGCAAAATGATTGTTTGATGGTCTCAGATGCAATTTTGGACAAAAGTCAATAAAATACAAAGTATAAGACCACCCCTCCCTCTTGTCATAGTATGAACTCAAAGAGGGAGGTTGCAACGTTAAAGAATCATCAAAATGCCATGGATTAGCATGTGACGACTCTTGACACAAGGAACTTGGCATAATGTCCGCCCAAGTTAAAACAATTTAAGCCACTTTCTTTATGTGTGTTGATCCAAGTTTTAAGCCAATTTCATTAAGCCTTGCCATTCATTAATCTATTTGTCCATGGTGATGTTAAAGTCCTCTAAATAAGAAGTAACGTCAAACAAGAGGTTCTTCTGAAGCATGAGAGAAAGACTATACTGTTGGCAATGAATCTTCGAAAAGATTAAGCCATTAAGTAGGAGTCTTTCTTACATGTCTTGAACAACCTCAATCAGTTGGAATCATTCTCAAGAATGAAAAAGAGAGGAATGGTGGATTGATTAATAAAATTAGACTCTTAAACATGAAAATGAGTAAAGGAATGCTTAGAACAACATGCAACAAGTTATGTATGCTAACTTATGAGACAACAAATGAACTAAACAAAGCATGAATTCATTTAAAAGGCTTGGATAGCCCTAAAACAACCCTTAACCTATGAAAAATAGAGGCTAAACATGCATGAAAAGAGCTTAAAAAGCTAAACAATAAAGAGAAGAATGAAGGCTAGTAAGCAAGAACAAGGAGGGGTGGCTAACCGCTCCACTTTTGAAACTTCAAAAAATGATTTTTGGCCCTTTAAAAGTCTGAAAATCAGTGTAGATATCAATGAAAAAGAGTGAAAAATAGGTAAAGGTGTAGAAAGAGAAAACTCTCTCTACCCTTTTGGTAGCCCTTCAAACCCAATCTTAAACACTTCAAATTGACTCAAAACAATACAAAATAGTAAGAATTATGAAACAAATGAAAGAAATGAAAGCAAGAAAAAGGAAAACGAGCTTATACCTTTCAAGGGGTGAGCTTGTTGTTAGTGATCCAAACTTGGTTTCAACCTACTCTCAAGCTTGAATTATGCTTCTCCAAGATCAACCAAGGCTCTAAGGTGGTGAGACAAGGTTGTGCATGGAGTATAGAGATGACACAAGGAAGCTAGGTTAGCTCAAAGGTTGCTTGCAATGGAAGAATGAGAAAGAAGGAGCTCTCAAGGTGTATATGGGCTCTCTAAATTTTGTTCAACCCTCAAAACAATAACACAACTTCGTTTTTATAGAATTTGAGCTCAAAAGGTGATAAATATCTTCAAAAATGGACAACTGGCGAGCTCCTGCCCAAAATAGTGCTTTTTCGCCACCAAGGGCCGGCCGGCCATTCATAGCCACGGCCGGCCATCACTGATGCACGGCCGGGCTTTGATACCCTCCGTTGTTTTTTTGGATCAAACTCAGCTTAGGGTGGAAAAAGGTCCAAAAATGAAACTCACAGGTTCAAACAAGATAAATGTTGAAGATTTGAGGTCATTTTCGAGAGCCTGATTGAATCCAAATCGCTATGAATTCAAAGCGCACAATTCTATTTTCATCGTCGAGTGTATTGAACCAAGCACCTAAGTCTTGCGGGCAGTAAAAATGGGGTATCTATAGTTAGGTTGTTGAAAGATAATGAAATTGGTTCATAAATTGAAATGAATTGAAGGAAAATGGAATAAGATATGAACTTCGTACTTTATGATTATATAAAAATGTGAATGTTTTGTCATGGGCATTATATATGCACATTGTACTTATATCTTTGTTAAATCTCATATATTGTATTATAGTATTCCTACTGGGCTTTGGCTCACCCTTTTTGGGAAAAACCATTTTCAGGTGTTGGTGATATGCCTCTGCCAAGGCAATAGTTTGGAGGGACATTTGGGAGCAAGAGCTTCTTTCTTTGTATATTCCTTTGTATAGCCAAGAGCTTTAACTGTATTGAGCTAAGCTCATTTTGTTATAACCAAGCAATGACTTGGAAAGATGTAAGGCTATAGGGCATATGATTACCTGTTTAGTTTTCAGTTTTCTTATCATTGTAACACATGCTGTAGATTCAGGATAAACAATTTATGAATGTATATCGCATGTGTTATCTTTTGTATGCGAACTTTGATTAATGAAAACATATTATTTCTTTTATCTTTCCGCTTATGGTTTGTATTTATGTATAATTTTGAGGGCGTTACATATCTCAACTTTTAATTATAATTTTGTGTAGTTTTTGAAAATTTTTAATCTAATTTTATTACGTTGCTCATAAAAAGAACTTCTCAAACAAATCGTTAATTGATCCTGTTAACAAACCTCTATATTTGATCTTCTCTATCAATTACACATGCATATCATATCAAAGTATTCCTTCTTCATAATCTTTTCTCCATAATAGTTGCACAGTTCCTACAAGATTAAATAAAAAATAAAAAATAAAAAAATAAATATAATAATCAAGATAAGAACTTTGTAGGACTATAAAAATTATATAAGAAAATAGTTTCAATCCATTTTATTTATAAAAACAAAAAATGATTACAAACTATTTGAATTGTAGTTGAAGAAATATAACAAATGATATGTTTAATCATTAAATACCAACAAAAAAATTATATAGGTTACTCAACAAAAAAATGGTTGAATGCAACTAAAGTCATGGATATTGAATTAAATCATATGAGCTCCAAATTGATAATATAATCTAGCAAATCAACAAATAATAATAGAGAGAAATTGATTAATTTCATCTTTCTAATATGTTCATTAATTTCATCTACATATGAAAGAATTACTCTCAATAAAATAAACACCAAGAAAACAAATTTGATAAGAAATTGGTTCTAAATTTTATTATTAAAAAAATAAAAATTTCGAAGAGAGAATTTAGAGATGAGATTGAAGAAATACTATAACAAATGACAAGTTTATAAATAAATAAATAAATAAAAGATAAAGAAAAAGAAAAAACTCATAGCAATGATCTAATGCAAATTATTTTTAACAACTGAAAAAAAAGAACATCAAAATATTACATTGGATAAATCAGTCAGAGCCAGCCAATTTTTTTTTTTTTTTTAAATCTTTATCACTTGGTAGATAATAACAAATAATAAAAATTATGAGGACAATATTAAGAATTTAAGAGAAGATAAGAAGTCAAAGATAAGAACATTTCGTAAGATAAAAATTTCAAAATAAAAAAGGATAATATGTGAAAGAAGGAGAAAAGAAAAATAAGAGTAAATCAAAATAAATATTTTGATAGATATAGATTGGCAAACCATATCTTTATCTAAATTTTATTATTATATTTTTTTGTAAATGAATTATTTAATCTTTATCTTTATATGTAGACCACGAAATTAATTTTTATAAATTATTTATCAATTTTTATATATTTATTTATCTATAAGTCAAGAAATTAAATTTCTAATTTTTATCGTTATCTATAGGATGAAATAAATTTCATAAATTATTTATGAATTTTTACATGTTTATCTATAATGAAATTAATTAAAGTACAAAATGAAGGGGAGAAAAAAATGAGTAATTTCGCTTTTTTTTAAAATAAATTATTTAACCTTTATCTTTATTTGTGAGCCATGAAATTCATTTTCATAAGTTATTTATCAATTTTTATATATTTATTTGTGGGTTGAAATTTTAAATCATCTATAAGTTATGAAATTAATTTTTTAAAATTAATTATTTAATTTTATCTTTATTTGTAGACCACGAAATTAATTTTTTGTAATTTATTTATCAATTTTTATATATTTATCTATATATAGAAATTTTGAAATTCAAATCTTTATCCATAAGCCTTGAAATTAATTTTCATTTTAATTAATCAAACAAATAGAAAATGTAGGAAAATATAAAATATTAAAGACAATCAAAGAGGGTTGAAAACAAGAAAGATAATCAAAGAGTGTTATCACGTAGGAAAAAGAAAAATTTAAAATTACGAGAGATTTTTGATAAAACAATTACATTTGGTTATATATATATAGTATAGATTACTATATTTTTGTAATGAAATGTGAAAAATTATCATATTTTAGCAAGATTGTTTCAATGACATTTTTCTCACAAATTCTCAAATTGAAATATTATATCTGAGTTCACTACAAGAACAAAAAGGCCTGCTAAAATTTACTTTTTGTTTCACAATACATTATTTGGTATAGTTTATTGTCAGTTAAAAATTAATAATAAAAAAGTAGAAATTGAAGGTACTTCTCTTCCAACTTGTAAATAATTAAATTTTTTAACGTATTTAAGCTATTTCTATCTTATAAATTATAAGTAGAAGCTGCATTAAAATCCAGACACATACTTCTGTTGAAAATTTGGAGTTTTTAGGCTTTTTTTTGGGCAACTTTGAACCCAAATAGAAGCGGGACCTACATGCCTTTTAAGGTGGGTCTAAGTGGTAACGTGTTCTTTGCTGCATTATGAATCGCACCTCAAAGTCGGTTCGTCAAAAACATTTCTGAGTGAATGGGAAATTGACATCAATTCATGAAATTGAAAGTTGAATAGACAAAGTGGAATTGCTCATTAAAGGCTTGTCCCACATTGAAATAAGGAGAGAGTTTATATGAGTATATAAACTACACTATAACAAAATTGAATTTTTACGGCTTGCAATGCATGCTATAAAAACTCTTTCACGGCATGTACACAAATGTCGTTATATGACATGCCATGGAAAGTTGAGCGTCATTTACGGCATGTAGATAAAATTGTAAAAAATTATAAATTAAACATTAATGACATACTTCGTATGTCGTATATAATTTTTTATGACATTGTTGTCATGCCATAAATCATCATATTTTTCATGACATAATTTTGCATACAGTAGAAGGTTATTTTTAATATATTTATGGCATACTTTGTATGCCGTATATAATATTTGATGGCATTTTTTTGCATGTCATGAATCATTACACTTTTTACAACATAATTTTGTATGCCATAGAAAGTCATTTTTAATATATTTATGACATACTTTGTAAGCTGTATATAATCTTTTACGGCATTTTCTTGCATGTCATAAATCATTACACTATTCACGACATAATTTTATATGTCGTAAAAGGTTATTTTTAATATATAATATATATATATAGAAATATATCCTTGCCTAACAGTATGCAAACAGTAGCTTATAAAATGCAACCTATGAAAAAACCATACAGAAGCAACAACTATGATGTAAGTAAAAAAATCTAATATCGATAAACCAAACAACTTGTATACTAACTTTTATCCTCAACTTCTATCATATCAAGCTGATAACAACCTCAAACATACAAACCAAGAAAAGTATCTAAATTATAAGATTCACTAATCTCTCTAAAATACAACTTTAAACATCTAAAAAGCATAACTACAAAGCATAAATCAATTAGTCAAATATTTAGTCCAAGAGAATGTATTGATTAGGCCATGGAACTGTAATTCCCATTGCATCTTGAAGATCATACATTTCACGAGTAGAATGAAACAACGACACGTTGACTATTATGTGGTTCGCCCATACTTTCCACCAATAATTCCAAGAATGAATTTACCTTTTTATTTTTTTTTTTGGTAAAAGTTTTCACGACATTTATTAGCATGTTGTGTAAAGTTATAATATTTTATAACATGCAATGTATGTCATCTTAAGTGCAAATATTTTATGACATATTATTGTAAGTTGTAAAAACATACATTTTTTATGGCATACCTTTACATGCCATATATGAATTAACAACACATATGGTATGTATGCTGTTATTGAAAAAACATTAACGGCTTGCCAACAAAAAAAAAAAAAAAGTCGTAGAATGTACTAACTACAACATGCATTCGATGCATGTCGTAAACATGATGTCGTAAATAGTTAGTTTTGTTGTAGTGCTGCAAGTTAGCACACTTGAGATGGGCCCTAAGAGGCACCCAAGTTTTGTGGAGGGGAAGTTATGGACTAAGCATGCTTTAAACCTAACACCACATAGGCGCGTCACCATCTGGTCGGCCATGCTGGGTACGTGGTGTGGGTCAGGTCCTATCTTAATTTTTTCAAAAATTTTGCAAGAAAATTTAAATTTTCGAATCATATTCGGTTGAAATTTTTGCGGGAAAAATTCAAATTGTCCAAAATTGAACCAGTGCCACCCCTTCCCTTCTTCTTTTCCTTATCCGTCACATCTCTTCATCGCCAACGGTTTTCCAGATCTACACCTGTTTGGAGGGTCTCCCCCATGCGAACAGTTACCATGGAGCCTATAAATTTAGACATTTTCCAAGCAATTCATTCATTCTATTTTGGTAATCTTCTCATTGCATTCTTGTACATATTTTCTGCTCTGTTTTTCTGTGAGAGAGAGTTCAACCCAACTTGTTCGCTAGACCTAATTTCGTTGTGCTACTTTTTTGGGGTGCAGTGATTATATCCTGGGAGATCAACGTCATTTGTTCTTGAGTACTGTAGCGAGGACGTATCGATCTTAAGAAAAGTGTGTCCAACACACGCCTCATTTTTTTTTCCTTATTTCTGCATATTTAATTATTTTACATTCTGTGAGTTTCGTTATTTTATTTAATTTAATTTGCAGTTTGTGTTCTTGTACTTGTTTTATACTTGGATAAGAATTTTCTTATTTATTTTTATCTTCCAAAATAATTTTGTGAAAATTATTTTCAAACTTTTACTTTAGTTCTTATTTTATTAATTTTAATACACACATTTTGCTAGTTTAATAAATAGTTTCTTTACAGCTTAAGATCGTTATATTTTTATTTTACTATTTATTAGTATTAGTGTGTGTAATTATTTGTGTTTCTAAAATGTGAATTTTATTAACATGTCAACGGATACTGCTGTGACTACTCCGATCGTGACCTCAACAGTCCTGGTACCATAAATCATATCAACAGTGATCCTTGCGATGCCAATTACCCATGGAGAAAAAAAGAATTCAATGGAACAAAGTTTAAGAGATGGTAGCAAAAACTATTGTTTTATTTTACAACTTTGCATTTGGCCCAATACATCCTTGAGGAGGCCCCCAAAACAGACAAAGGACGCTAATCATCAACTTGTCACTGCGGTAGCTGCATGTAAGCAAGGTGACTTCCTGTGTCGAAATTACATTTTGAATGGGCTTGACAATTCTTTATATAATCTCAATCAAAGAACTGTGGGAATCTCTAGAGTTGAAGTACATAGTAGAAGATGTCGTTACGAACAAATTCGTTGTCGATCATTTTTTAGACTTGAAAATGCTAGATTCTAATATGGTAGTTAGTCAAGTCCAAAAAATTCAGTTGATCTTGCATGATATCCTTGTTGAAGGAATAATTCTAAGTGAATCATTTCAAGTTGCTGCTATTATTAAGAAACTTCCCCAGCATGGAGAGACTTGAAAAATTACCTTAAGCACAGGTGCAAGGAAATAAAGCTAGAAGAACTTATCATGCGCCTAAGGATTAAAGAGAACAACTGTAAGTCCGAGAAGAAGCTTGGGAACCAAGTTATGCAGGTTAAGGCACATGTTGTGGAACAAGGACAAAGTTCGAGGTCTAACAACAAGAAGAGAAAGCATGATGGCAAAGGGTCCGAGCAAGGCTTCAAAAGTGAGGACAACAAAAGATTCAAAGGCAAGTGCAATGTGTGCGGTGGATAGACATCTGGAAAATGATTGTCGAAGCCACAAGGATAGAGCAAGTTCCAGCAAGAAATCGGCACAAGGCAACATAACCAAAGGTTTAGCGTCATGACCGGCCAGTAATCTTAGATTACCTATGCCCTCTATTAACAAAATCAATTTAACATGAATAATGGGATTTAGCGGAAGCAAATTAAAATATAGAAGTAGTCCATTGAGCTGTGTATATATGAAAAGAGTTTGCATTAACACTGTAAAACCGTTCTATAGGTAAGTGCATACATCACAAAAGATTTAAAAAAAAAAAAAAAGGAAAATAATAACATTCAGCCCACAATTTCGAACTTGTCAAGTCTTACATATGCAAAATCCTTATACCAAACCAAACCAAGAGTTCAAAATCAAAAAGGGTTAGACTTTGCTTGGCTCCACACGAGTCCAAGTTGGCTCTTTCACAAGAGCTCCACAAAAGGCTGACCACTGGGTGACTTTGAGGCACTCTCTATCCTTGATGCCCATCTTGCTCAGCTACATACATACATAAATAGTGAGCTAATGCCTAATGAGTAATACCAGAATCAAAAGGTTATATAAATGAAGTTCAATGTCATTACAAATGTCATTTTCACAAATCTAGTCAACCTCGGCATAAATAACCATTTCATTCAAATCATGTGGCACATCTAGTAGAGTAATAATGCTTTAAAAACAATGGGACTGCGAGGGTCAATAAATGTTCAATATTCAATATGACCATGAAGTCTAACATCAGAGATCTCTGTGTTTCAATTATTCAATGGGCCACGGCATTATTTCCCCCGGGCGAGGGTCAATGGGCCATGGTATTAATCTCCCCCAAGCAAAGGTCAATGTGCCATGGAATTAATCTCCCCCAAGCAAGGGTCAATGGGCCACGGTATTAATCTGCCCTAGGTGAGGGTCAATGGGTCATGGTATTAATCTCCCCCAGACAAGGGTCTTACTAGAGGATGCAACGAATGCAAATTCAAATGGAACTTCATTCATTAAGGAGAAACAGTACTTCAATAAATCATTCAAGCATTCATATATCAATTTCGATAACAAATACCATTTTCGAAAGTAACATAACTTGAACACATCTTTATAAAGTTATTACTCACAATGGGTTATGTTGTCACTAGGCCTTGGATGTCCACCGATACAAAACACATAACAAAAATACAATTGGAGTACCGTTCGATAACCATTCTACTTTAATTAAATTTTCCTCATTTGTTTCTAACTTGTTCCATGTTTATATGAGCTCAATTGGTGCCTAAGAGTACTTGAAATGGCATGAGGATGCAAGTATGCACTTAAAAAAGTTAGTCAAACTTTGTTGAAAATAGGGTCTCTGCTTGAGCGCAGCATCATTCGCTCGAGCAGAGGTTCAATAATAAGGGTGGTTGCTCGAGTGATCTGTAAACTCTGCAAAAGTACTGGTTGCATGAAATTTCCGCTCGATGGACGCTCGACGGTCACTTGAGCGGTCTGTAAAATTTTGTAAAACTTCTTGGAGCCCGATTACATGCTGAATTTTGGAATTTTCAGAACTATGTTTGAAGCTCAAATCTGATATTCAAAGGTCCAAACTTGTATTTTTGGTATAAAACATGGAAAATAAATTTAGAACTCGGAAATATAGTCAATTTGAAACCAATTGCTCAAAATCATGAACCCAATTCTCAAAATCAAACTTAAATCATGAAGTTAGAATCATGCAAGACATTAATTGCATTCTTTTCTTCTCAAAGCATAACAAGATGACATGATATGTATAAGACCATGAAAAACCTTCAAGTTTATACCTTCTAGACTTCATGCATGTATGAAATTCAAGAAATCTTAACTCAAAAATGAAGGATAAAGTATGCATGTGCATAATTCAACTCAATTTTATCATATTCATGGTAATTCATGTTCAACTCACTCAAACTCATACAAATGATCCTACAATTTCATGAACTTAGTTCCTACATGACTTAATTCTAAGAATTTAGGATGAGCTTCACACCTAATGTGTGAATCCAAGTGTATTATGGCTCCAATATTCAAATCTTCCACAAATTCTCTACAACACTCTTGTTCACTCTCTAAATTTGAGCTCACCTTTCATTTTTCCTCATAATCTCAGCCAAGTGTTTATAAATGAACTCAAGACTTAGTTAGGGCCTTTTATAAAGTGTAATTAACTTGGCTTAATCAAAGTTGATTAAAGTTAATTAATTAAGCTTAATTCCAACTAAGCTCAATCAGTTTATTCCAATTATTTCGGTCTGAATCAAATTTTGACGAAAATTGCCATAAAATTTCAAATATTCTAACTAGCCTTTCGAGCGAGTCAATTTTAGCTTCTGAAGCCGTTCGGGCTCTCAATTTCTAATTCTAAGTCGATAAATGAGCAGATATTCCAAGTAATAAAGATAACTACAAAATTAAGCATGTAATCACACAATTAAACACACAATCATGGAGTTAAACTTATTAAATCACCATAATATAATAGTACGGAGGTCGGGGTTGTCACAATCTCTCTCCCTTAAAAAGTTTGGTCCTCCAAACTTAAGTTACCTTAAAATGGAAACAAACGAGGATATCGATGCCGCATCTCATCCTCTTTTTCGTAAATGGCCTCTTTCCTATAATGGTGTTTCCACTTGACCTTCACCATAGGGATAATTTTGTTTCTCAATTGTTTCACTTGTTGATTAATGATTTGCATGGGCCATTCTTCATAAATCATATTCTTATCTAAGGCAATCCGATGGTGGTCAATCACATGGAACAGATCTCTAAGATACCCACGAAGCATGGATACATGAAAAACATTATTCATTTGTTCCATCCTAGGTGGCAAAGTGGTACGGTAAGCAACAGGACCCAACCTCTCAAGAATCTGAAACGGCCCAATGTAGTGAGGAGTCAATTTTCCCTTCTTACCAAATCTCATATGTCCTTTCATTGGTGTTACTTTGATAAATACATGATCCCCCCGCTTCATATTCTAAGTCTCTTCTTCGCTGGTCCGCATAATTTTTCTATCGTCTTTGTGCCGTCTTGAGCCTTTGTTGAATGATTTTGATCTTTTCAGTTGTTTCTTGCACAAGTTCGGTCCGATAAATAGCCTTATCACCAACCTCTGTCCAACAAATTGGCGATCTATAAGTTTTTTCATATAGTTCCTCATATGGTGCCATACCAATGCTAACGTGAAAACTGTTGTTATAAGCAAACTCAGCCAATGGCAAATACGTCTCCCAACTGCCCTGAAAGTCTAGAACACGCATATGCAGCATGTCTTTTGAGGTCTAAATAGTCTTGTCGGTTTGGCCATCAATTTGCGGATGAATTGTTGTACTAAATCTCAATTATTTTCGCATTGCATCCTGTAGACTATGCCAAAATCTAGAAACAAATTTAGGATCGCTATTTGATACAATAGACACTAGAACCCCATGTAATAAAATAATTTCATCAATGGAGCTAGTAGCAAGTCTATATGCAGTGAAAGAAGTCTTTACAACAAGAAAATGTGCAGACTTAGTCAATCTATCAACTATAACCCAAATAGAGTTCATACCTGTAAGCGTTCGAGGTAGACCAACAATGAAGTCCATGATGATATGTTCCCATTTCCATTTCAAAATAGGGAGAGACTGAAGCAAGCCTGCCAGTTTTTGATGCTTCGTTTTCACTTGTTGACATTGTAAGCACTTAGAATTGAAGTCGGCAATCTCTCTTTTCATGTTGGGCCACCAATATACTAACTTCAAATCTTGGTATATTTTAATGTTTCCTGGATGCGTGGTAAACACTAACTTTCGAGCTTCCTACAAAATTTTCCTTTTTAAATCTGCATCATTAGGAATACATAACATCCCTTAAAATTTCAACATGGAATCTTCAATTATGAACCTCGGTTTAGGTTTGGTATCAAATTCATCATAATCTTCTTCAAAAATTCATTATTCTTTTGTTTTTGTTTGATTTCTTCGATAATTGTAGGTTGTGCGGACATTGCAGCTATTATGCTATCTTGTTCAAAAGATTTCACTTCAATTTAAAGTCGTTCAAACTCTAATAGCAATTCTTTCTAATCTGTGAGAAAACAAGCTAGATTCTCGACGTTCTTTCTACTGAGTGCATCTACTACAATGTTAGTTTTTCCTGGATAGTAGTGAATCTGTAAATCATAGTCCTTGATTAGTTCAAGCCAACGTCTTTGTCCCATGTTCAATTCATTTTGGGTGAAAAAGTACTTTAAGCTTTTATGATCAGTGTACACTTCACATTTGGTTCCATACAGGTAGTCACGCCATATCTTCAATGCAAACATAACCGCGACAAGTTCTAGGTCATGTGTTGGGTAGTTTTTCTCATGTGGCCTCAATTGTAGGGAGGCATAGGCAATCCCCTTGCCATTCTGCATTAAATCATAACCCAAACCCTTATAAGATGCATCACTATAAATCATAAATCCTTCTATCTGAGGGTACAATAAGGATTGGAGTTGTGGTCAATCTTATCTTTAGTTCTTGAAATATAGATTCTCTTTGGTCGGTCCATTCAAAAGATTCTCCCTTCCAAGTCAATTGGGTCAATGGCACTACAATCTTTGAGAAATCTTTAACAAACCTCTAATAATAACCAGCTAGTCCCATAAAATTACGAACTTCTGTCATATTAGTCGGAGTAGGCCAACCAACAATTGCTTCAATTTTCTGAGGATCAACTGAGATACCATTTGTGTTAATAACGTGCCCCAAAAATGTTATTCCATCAAGCCAAAAGTCACACTTCTTTAATTTCCCATACAGTTGCTTTTCCCTAAGTGTTTGAAGAGTCATTTTCAAATGTTGTTCATGCTCATCTTTACTTTTCGAATAAATCATAATGTCATCAATGAATACAATAACAAAGTCATCTAGGAAAGGTTTGAAAATCCTATTCATCAAATCCATAAATGCTACGGGTGTATTAATGACTCCCAAAGGCATGACTAAAAACTCATAATATCCATACCTGGTTTGGAAAGCAATCTTTTCAATATCTTCAGCCCTCACTTTAAACTGATGATAGCCTGATCTCAAATCATATTTTTGAAAATACCTGGGCCCCCTGCAACTGATCAAATAAATCATCAATACGTAGCAATGGATATTTATTCCTCATTGTTACTTTATTGAGTTCTCTGTAATCAATACGTAGTCAGAGGGTCCCATCTTTCTTCTACACAAAAAGAACCGACACTCCCCACAGTGAAATACTCGAATGAATAAATCCCTTAACAAGCAATTCCTGCAACTGAGTTTTCAATTCTTTCATTTCAATAATGAACATACGATAGAGAGTTTTAGAAATTGGTTGTGTGCTTAGTATTACATCAATTGTAAACCCAATCTTTCTATTAACAAGTTGGCCAAGTAATTCATTCGAAAACACATCGTGAAAATCTCTCACCACTGGTATATTGTCTAGAGTAATGCCCATAGTTGGTTCGGTTGTTACACTACACAAATACCCTTAACAACCATTATTCATTAGTTTTCGGGCTTTCATGGTAGATATGAGGTATGGTGGTGGAACTACCCCTTTTCCCTCGAAATAAAATTCATCTTGTCCGAACGGTCAAAATATCACTCGTTTCAAAGTACAATCAATAGTTGCATAGTAATTGGCTAGCCATTCCATACCCAAAACAACATCAAAATGTTTCATGTCTAAGGGTATTAAATCAGCATACAAAACAGCATTCCCGAGATATAATTCACATGAAGCAAATACAGTTGAGCATAACATGGATCACTCCATAGGTGATGCAACACATAATATATAACTCAATGTTTCCACAGGTCTATTCAAAGTTTCAGCAAAAACCATAGAAACAAACGAATGTTTAGACCCTGAATCAATTAAAGCATAAGCAGTTTACCACATATGGAGATTGTACCTGACACTACTGCCTCAGTAATTTGAGTGTCCCTTGGGATTAATGCAAAGACTCTTCCTTGCCTCTCTTCATTCCTTGTGGTAAACGATGTTACAGCTGGTTTTGTGATAGAAATTGAACTTGCGGCACCTCGGTTACCGCCCTGATGTGTTTGTGTACAATCTTTCACCATGTGTCCTACCTTTCCACACTGGTAACACGCCCTCTTAGTGCAATAGAAAACACCCCAGTGCTTCTTTCCACAAACTGTGCAAGTAGGTGTTGAGTTGCCACTTTAGGTTGACCCCGAATTATTGGAATTCCCAAACTTTAACTTTTTGTTTGTCGATGTCACCCCCTTATTAAAATTCTTCCTTCTACCCTTTCATTTGAAATTTTGTTTACCGTTAGCCACATTTCCCTCTGCTATTAGTGCCATATCAAGCACATTTACATATGTCGGTAATTTGAGTACATTGATCATGTCTAGGACTGGGTCACGCAAACCACCCTCAAATTGCCTAGCTTTCTTGTAGTTCGTATCTACCATGTGGGGTGAGAAGCGAGCTAACTCTGTAAACTGAGCCTCATACTCGACAACTGATTTGTTTCCCTGTTTGAGTTCCATGAACTCAGATACGTTTCTATCCCATACACATCGCGGAAAGTATTTCTCGTAAAAGATCTCTAGAAAACGAGCCCCAGTAACATCCTTATTCTCATCTTGAACCAATATCCACCAACGCCTTGCATCATCTTCTAATGTGAATGCAGCTAGTTGTACCTTCTGAGCTTCGATACCTGGGAATACTAAACAATTTCTTAATTCCGCCATGAAACACTGGTTGCTTCATCTTTTTGAATTCTCTAGTCAAAGCAATAGTACACTCCCCTGTCTAACACCCTAGGACTGGTGGTGGTACAGGCATTGGGGGTGGAGGTGGTGGTTGTTGTTGTTGATGTTGTTGCCACTGCTGTTGTTATCTTATGGCTTCAGCCACATCCTGCATCATTCGTTCCATTCTATCAAATCTTGAGGAGGTTGCTTCCTCTAGCTCATCACCTTTTGTTCTCACCATTTTCTATATGCAACTTGTATCATGACAAACTCAATAGATATTCAAACACACAATTACATATATAATCATGAAATCATCTCACTCAAAATTTCAAATGCATGTAAAAGCAATCCTGAAGTCTCTTCTATACTCTTTATAGCTCAATGAACCAGTGAGTGAGATATAACTTGTGCTCTAATAGCCCTCTGTCATGACCCAAACCTGTCCCTATAGGTTTAGCGTCATGACCGGCTAGTAATCTTAGATTACCTACGGCCTCTATTAACAAAATCAATTTAACATGAATTATGGGACTTAGCGGAAGCAAATTAAAATATAAAAGTAGTCCATTGAGCTATGCATATATGAAAAGAGTTCGCATTAACACTGTACAACCACTCTATAGGTAAGTGCATACACCATAAAAGATTTTTTTTTTTTAAAAAAAAAAAAAGGAAAACAACAACATTCAGCCCACAATTTCAAACTTGTCAAGTCTTACATATGTAAAACCCTTATACTAAAACCAAACCAAGAGTTCAAAATCATAAAGAGGTTTAGACTTTGCTTGGCTCCTTCACAGGAGCTCCACAAAAGGCTGACCACTAAGTGACTCCGAGGCACTCTCTATCCTTAATACCCATCTTGCTCACCTACATACATACATAAATAGTAAGCTAATGTCTAATGAGTAAAAACAAAATAAAGAGGTTATATGAATGAAGTTCAATATCATTACAAATGTCATTTTCACATATCTAGTCAACCTTGGCATCACTAACCATTTCATTCGAATCATGTGGCACATCCAGTAAAGTAATAATGCTTTAAAAACAATGGAATTGCGAGGGTCAATCAATGTTCAATGTTCAATATTCAATGTGACCATGAAGGTCTAACATCAGAGATCTCTGTGTTTCAATTATCAATGGGCCATGGTATTGTTTCCAACAGGCGAGGGTCAATGGGCCGTGGTATTAATCTGCCCCAGGCGAGGGTCAATAGGCCATGGTATTAATCTCCCCCAGGCAATGGTCTTACTAAATGATTCCATGAATACAAATTCAAATGGAACTTCATTTATTAAGGAGAAGTAGTACTTCAATAAATCATTCAATCAGTCATATATCAATTTCGATAACCAATACTGTTTTCAAAAGTAGCATAACTTGAACATATCTATATATAGTTATTATTCACAGTGGGTTATGTTGTCACTAGGCCTCGGACTTCCACCTATACAAAACACATAACAAAAATACAATTAGAGTACCGTTCGATAACCATTCAGCATTAATTAAATTTTCCTCATGTGTTTCTAACTTATTCCTTGTTTGTATGAGCATAACTGGTGCCTAAGAGTACTTGAAATGACATGAGGATGCAAGTATGAGTACTTGAAATGACATGAGGATGCAAGTATGCACTTAAAAGAGTTAGTCAAACTTTGTTATAAATAGGGTGTCCACTCGAGCGCAACATCATTTACTCGAGCGGAGGTTCAATAATAAGGGTGGTCACTCGAGCGCAACTTCTATCGGTTGAGCGGTTTGTAAACTCTGCAAAAGTATTGGTTGTATGAAATTTCTGTTCGATAGACGCTCGACGGTCGCTCGAGCGGAAGACTGAGCAAAAAGGGTCCTCGCTCGAGCACCACTTTGGTCGCTCGAGCGGTCTGCAAGATTTTGTAAAACTTTTGAGAGCTTGATTTTTATGCCTGAGCGACACTTTCTTCGCTCGAGCGGTCAGACCAAATTCTAGAATTTCCAAAACTGTGTTTGAAGCTCAAAACTGACATTCAAAGGTCCAAAACTTGTATTTTTGGTACAAAAACATGGAAAAACATTTTAGAACTTGGAAATATAGTCAATTTGAAACCAATTTCTCAAAATCATGAACCCAATTCTCAAAATCAAACTTAAATCATGAAGCTGGAATCATGGAAGACATTAATTGCATTCTCTTCTTCTCAAAGCATAACAAAATGATATGATATGTATAAGACCATGAAAAAACATCAAGTTTATGCCTTCTATACTTCATGCATGTATGAAATTAAAGAAATCTTAACTCAAAAATGAAGGATCAAGTATGCATGTGCATAATTCAACTCAATTTCATCATATTCATGATAATTCATGGTAATTCATGTTCAACTCACTCAAACTCATGCAAATGATCCTACAATTTCATGAACTTAGTTCCTACATGACTTAATTCTAAGAGTTTAGGATGAGTTTCATACCTAATGTGTGAATCCAAGTGTATTATGGCTCCAATATTCAAATCTTCCACAAATTCTCTACAACACTCTTGTTCTCTCTCTGAGTTTGAGTTCACCTTTCTTTTTTCCTTATAATCTCTTCCAAGTGTGTATAAAATAAGCTCAAGACTTAGTTAGGGCCTTTTATAGAGTGCAATTAACTCGGCCTAATCAAAGTTGATTAAGGTTAATTAATCAAGCTTGATTCCAACTAAGTTCAATCTGTTTATTCCAATTATTTTGGTCCTAATCAAATTTTGATGAAAGTTGCCATAAAATTCCATATATTCTAATTAGCCTACTGGGTGAGTCAATTTTAGCTTCTGAAGCCGTTCGAGCTCTCAATTTTTTTTTTCTAAGTCGATAAGTGAAAAGATATTCCAAGTAATAACAGATAACTATAAAATTAAGCATGTGATCACACAATTAAACACACAATCATGGAGTTAAACTTATTGAAACAATATAATATAATAGTACGGAGGTCGGGGTTGTCACACTTTAAGCTTAATGTTTTAACTGTTGTACCAACTGTTAACACATATTTTGCTTATATTGTTGATTCTTGCCATTTATGGCATGCTAGATTAAGACATGTAAATTACAGTTCTTTGCGTAGACTTGTTAATCTAGAAGGTTGATCTAATTTTAATTTTGATTCTAATTATAAATGTGAAGTATATGCTAAAGCTAAGATGACTAGAGTATCATTCAATAAAGTAGAAAGAAGCACTGAGCTACTAATTATAATTTACACCGACACTGGTGATTTAAAATTTGTGCAAACTAGAGATGACAAAAAGTACTATATAACCTTTATTGATGATTGTACTAGATACTCTTATGTGTACTTATTGCGAAGTAAAGATGAGGCCTTAGAAGCTTTTAAGTAATATAAGGTAGAAGTTGAAAATTAACTTGGCAAAAAGATTAAGGTTGTGAAAAGTGATAGAGGTGGTGAATATAATGCATCATTTGATGAGTTTTCCGTAGAACTTGGTGTCATTCATCAAACCACTGTACCTTATTCTCCTCAGTAAACAGAGTGGCTGAAAGAAAGAATCGCACTCTTAAAGAGATGATGAATGCTTTGCTAATAAGTTTAGGTTTACCAGAGAACTTATGTAGGGAGGCTATTTTATAGGCAAATTATATCCTAAATAAGATACCCCACAAGAAAACTAACCAAATACCCTATGAATTATGGAAAGGTCATCGACTATCTTATAATTACTTAAAAGTGTGGGGGTGCTTGTCAAAACTGGAGATCCCTAGTCCCGAAAAGACTAAGATTGGACCAAGAACCCATTAACTGTGTTCATCGGTTATGCAAATAATAATAGTGTGTATCTATTTTTGGTATTCAAATCTAGCATTCCCGATATACATGCAAATGCTATGGTTGAGTTGAGAAATGCGTCATGTTTGGAACATACCTTTTCTTGGAAAAAGGAAGAAGAAAATCAAATTCTAGTAGATGTAGAGAAGGAGAAATAGCTTGAATTTTTCATCCCTTCATATCTCCACCACCTCTACCCCCTCCTTTTCTGTAGGCTACTTGAGGGAATGAATCATGCACGTGTTCCTTGCCGCATTATGCATCACGTCTTGAAGTCGGTTTGTCAAAAACATTTTTAAGTGAATAGGAAGTTAAGGTCATTTTCGGATTCGTGAAATTGTAAATTGAAGAGATAAAGTGGGTTTGCTCATTAAAGGCTTGTCCCATATTGAATCAAGGAGATATATAAACTCTAAGCTGGCACACTTGGGATGGGCCTCAAGGGATATCCAAGTTTTGTGGAGGGAGGAGTCATGGACCAAGTATGCTTTGAATCCAACACCATAAATGCACACGCCATCACTGTTGTCTGACCGGCCAATCGAGCCATGATGGGTGTGAGTCGGGTCCTACCTTAATTTTTTAAACAAAATTCGTTTGAATTTTTTCATAAACTTTTGTAGGAAAATTTAAATTTTCAAATCATATTTGGTTCAATTTTTTTTGGGAAATATTCAAATTTTCCAAAACAAAACCAGTGCCACCACTTCCATTCTCCTTCTCTAGTTGCATCTCTTAACCGCTAGCGGTTTTCTAGATCCGCACCTGTTTGGAGGGTTTCCATGCAAACAGTCACCATGGAGCCTATAAATTCAGACATTTTCCAAGCAATTCATTTATTCGATTTGGGCAATCTTCTCCTTGCATTCTTCTACATATTTTCTACTCTATTTTTATGTGAAAGAGAGTTCAACACAACTTGTTTGCCGAACCCAATTTCATTGTGCTACATTTTTGGGTGTAGTTTAGGGGTCGGTGTCATTTGTTCTCAAGCACCGTAGTTAGGACGTAATGATCTTAAGGAAAGTGTGTTCAACACATGTCTCAGCTTTTCCTTATTTCTACATTTTTTATTATTCTATATTTTGTAAGTTTTGTTATTTTATTTAATTTAATTTGTAGTTTGTGTTATTGTTCTTGTTTTATGCTTGAACAAGAATTTCCTTATTTATTTTCATCTTCGGAAATAATTTTGTGAAAATTATTTTTAGACTTTTTAGTTGTTATTTTATTAATTTTAATACACACATTTCGCTATTTTGATAATTAATTTCACTACAACTTTCAAATTAAAATAAACTATATATAAGGTCATTTAAGTTATAACAAACTCCTCCATTGAAAAGCTCTTTTGTTGAGCTCTTGAACAAGCTTGCTTTTGCTAAATTTACACAATCCTAGCATGATTACCCTGATATGTAATCATCAATTAAAGCTAGCTCAAAACCTCAAACATTCCTTGGTTGAACGTAGTGTACACCAATAGGTGGTGATGGAGATAACAAAAGATATATATATATATATATATATATAAAATGGTTGCCCATAACGGTGAGAACAAAATTGAAAAAAGCTAAAGCAGAAATAAAAGGCACGTGTAATGTGAGATTGTGTTGCAAAATGATCTTTGCAAATACAGCTACTTGCCTTGCACGCACAACTCTTCCAACTCCAACTCAAGGGGGTACATTGTCGGGTCAGTAGAGCCTGATTAGTACAGTACATTTTATTATTTTCGATTTAAGTAAGAATATTATAGTAATTTGGTGATGGAAACCTAACGTGTTTATTATTCTCTACACAAGCAATTAGATTGTACTATTCTCTTATTTCAATATAATAGAATCGGTGTAAGGCATCAATATGGATAATCTTATTGAATCATGTAATGTCTTGTACTTGCTTTTTCTGTTACTGATTATTTGTTTATTTATTTATTTTCTTGCTATTGAGTGTTTTTGTTTACTCCACAACAGTAGGATTACAGACCCTAGTTATTGTACATTATTTGTTTGAGCAACAAAGAAGTAATACTTTATTGATAAGAATAAAACATTACACAAAGGAGTGCAAAACGAGTACTTCTCATGAAGTCACCTAACCTAATGTTACTATTGTCCAAACACATTTAATTATAGAGTTTTAATAAAATAAAAAACATTAATGCTGAAATGATCGCACTCTTTATTTCGTATACATAATGCATTGTCAGTTGCATGGTATATGTGATTAGAATTTTGAAACGTAAAAAATCTTAAAATTTAATCATACATGCAATTGACAATACATTAAAAATATAAAATTATAAATTTAAAGATAGATGGTGTCATACTAACACTACTAACACTACCTTTTCTAATGTATGCATATGTGCGCATAGGTATAAATGCAATCATATATAAATACTTATTATTTCACTGTCCGTTATTAGAATGTCCTTTGTGTATGGGACTGAGCATCTCATTTCTTCCATTGCCTTGCAACCTTTGTGAGTCTGTGTGTGTATTTAATCAAATTAAGGAACAAAGACACAACCATTTGGAAGAGACCCTCACGCATGTCATATCCCACGTGGGTAGCATTTTTGCACATTGAGTTGTGAGAGACACTTTGTTTGGAATCAATCATATGCATGGGCATATACCAATTCAATTTAAGGAGTGTCTCAAGAATGTTGTAATTGTTGAAAGGAATATGATTGATAATTTTATATTAAGACATAAATGAATAACAAAAATGCATAAATAATATTTACTAATTGATAAATAATATAATCACGTGCTACCCAATGACACCGAATAATTTTCCCAGTGCAAGGTATTGTCAATTTGACAACACAATCACCACCACCCTAACTTCCCGAAGTGTGTTCTGACTTGGCTTCTCATCGCCAACCCCGCCGCTTTGTGGACACCTACAATTCTACAACCCAGTCCTATGTTTTAAAAAACAAGTGTTAATTACACAATGTTCTTAATGAATATCAGTACAAGAAATTATATTTTTTGTGACTAAATTTTTAGTCGTCAAAAGTAATATTTTAGTCGCAAAAATATTTTCTCGACTAAATATTTTAGTCGCCGGATTTATCGTGAGAAGATTGTCGGGAAAAGTATTGGCGACTAAAAACTATTTAGTCGCCAAAAGTCCTGTAAATGCTGACTAATTTTTTAGTTGACAAAAGTAAAGGTATTGGCGACAAAACATTTGGCTAGTCGCTGATGAGGCTACATTGGCGACTAATTAGTCGCCAAAAGCAGCTAATGTAATTTAAATCACATTTTCAGCTACTAACCTTTTTGTTACCAAAACTTCAAATATCTAGGGCGACCAAAGTTTTAGTGAGGAATATTTTTTTTTTTTTTTGGTTCATCTAGGTTTTTTTTTAGCTACTAAATATTTAGTCGCCTAAAGTCTAGGTTTTTTTAGATACTACAGTTTTAGTCGCCTATAATATAATTTTTATGTTTTGGCGACTAAATTTTTAGTCGCCAAAAAGTGTTTTTCTACCTTTTTGGCTACTAAATAATTAGTCGCCTAAAGTGTCTTTAAAATGGCTACTAAATATTTAGTCGCCAAAAGATTTGATTCCTTTTTAGCTACCAACAATTTAGTCGCTAAAAATATTTAACTCCATTTTTGGCTACCAATTGTTTAGTCACCAAAAACATCATTGTATGTTTTTTTTTATTATTTTAATTAATTTATTCACAACCTGTATGTATCCACCGCAACCTGTAACAAGTATAAAAACAAAACAATATATGTATATATTATCACCCATTCTATAACGCATATTTCACTTACAACCATCAATCAAAAAAGCATAACTTATAATGTCAACTTTTATACAAAGTATATATTCCAATTGGAAATAATGACTCTATACATAACAAACAAGCATACCAAAACGATGTCCTCCGTACACAAAAATTGAATTTACTACTATGCGAAATGACCATTTGGCATGGTACAAATTACCATGGCAATTTGTACCATGACAAAAGGTAATCTATATACCACGGCAATAAATACGAGTTCCATGTCAAGAGTATTCTGTACCCTGCCAAAGGTTATATGTACGATTCATCCAAATTCCACACAAAAAGCAGAGGAGGACAAAAAAAGCGAAACTGTTCAAAAGTGTAAATTATCCTCTGTACACAAAAATAGGAAGATCCACATGTCTATACCAAAAGCCATCTACAAAACAAAATTAGAAAACAATTAGTTCCATATAGCATTTGAATATAATTTCCATATAGATCTTTAAAGGGATTTTTTTCATTTTTTTTTTTTTAAATTTGGTTGAGGTGTAGTTTCATCCCTCAATCATAATATTTTCAAAATGAAATTAACATTATTGAAATGCTAGGAACCTAAATAACTCAATGTTCACAGGAGTAAAAGTCCATTGGCATCTAACAAATGACAACCAACGTAAAGTTGTGTAGCATATCTATTTAACAGTAATGAGGAAAAATGTAACCCCTAAAAAATGGACAGCAAATGTAAGGTTGTGCAGCATATTCAGTAGTAATGACAAAACATTTTGCCCCTAAAAAATGACAATTAATTTAAGGTTGTCACATTTAGCAGAAATATCATGTTGAGTAAATGTCTCACTGTACTAAGAGATCATTCAAATGGTTTTGACTATTGCATATAAGCTGTGACAATTCAATAAATTAGGCCATTGATTAGTCAGTCCAAGCCACCTATAATCTTATGTTTAATTTTAGTTCTATTTAATTGCTCCTAATGTTTGTATAATTCATGTTGATATATAGTAGCAATTTCTACACTAGTAAACAGAGCTTCCCTTAAAGCAATTTTTACCCAAACCTCTAGAAAGTCACAACAATACCTAAGTTTAGTGGGGGAGGGGGGGGGGGGAGGGGAAATCATAGCTATTTTCATACATTTGCATCTAGAATTTTGTCATAAATGTAAGATTTGTTCTTTGTTATATAAAAGTTTTCACAAAAAAGAAATTGTTTTTGCCCATGATTCCAAACTTACTTACATTTAACTATTTTTAACTCCATTTTCCAAGTTCTCTTGAAACATATCTCTTTAAGCATATCTGCATACCCCATATTTGAGTGTTTCAAAACATCAAGAAGAACATAATTCAGTGCAAAGAGCTATTATCCATAAAGTACTGACTTTCAAAGCGTGTTTTCAATTTTTATTCTTCATATCATATGCTCATATAATTGTATTGTCTCTACCTTCTCTTGATGGGCTTGGAAATTGCTTTCCTTTTTGTTTGTGTTGGGATCTCTAATATTTTTGCCCAAACAATTCTCTATTGTTATAACCCCAAAAGAACAAATAGAAAAGAAAAAAGAAATTTCACATATCTCTCTCTTTCTCTCTCTCTCTTTGTGGTGCATAGGCATGTTCATCTGCTAAATCCAAACAGACCCTTTTGTTTTTCCTTTCATTATTTGTCTCAAGGAACAATCTTTGTAACCTCATTGCTTGTCTATAATGTTAATCTCTATCAAAAGGGCTATTCACTATTCACTATTCACTCATATCTTACAAATCTAGCAATACCCATTTGGTCAGTATAGCTCAAAAAGGGTTTTCTTGAAGATATATATTCTTGATTTGATTTTTATTTCCTGAGATGTTTTTCTTTCTGAAAAAGGTTTCTTTTGCTTTCCTATGCTCTGTTTGTGTTTCAATTTCTTAGGTTCTTTAGGTATTATGAATATTGTCTTTACTGTTTTAATTGGGGTTTTTGATCTGTGATTGGTGGCTATGTAGGGTTAATCTCTTACCTAACATTGTTTTACTATGGTTTTTTTTTTCTTTTCACAGACCCATTTTGATTGACCCATCTTAACATAAAAACAAAAAAACAAGAGAGTGATCTAGATTTAACCTGAATTTAATTCAACCCAAGTTGAAATAACATTACAGAAGCTTATGGAAGTGAGGCTAGCATGTTGATTAATTAACAATTGATTAATCAATAGTTAATTAATTAATTAATCAACCAATTTAGCTAAAACAGAGACACATATGGTCATATAGTAGGCTTTCACTTTCACTTTCGTATCTATGTCATTACCAATGCCCAACACGGCTTAACAATTATAAATTGCAATTACATGCAACAGCTAATTAGATCAAAGATCATTGTGAATAGATAAGAGACCTCTCCCCTCTTTCAAAAACCAACCTCAATATTTAAACCCTAAAATCATTAATCAACTCCTCCACTTATTAATCTATGTCATTACCCTAATAATTTATTATACGGTGTACATATACGGCGCTTATCCAATCCAAACACAATTCTATTATAAACACAGAAAGAAACATATAATAGCAGTAAGGAAGTTGAACTCACTAAATTCAAAACAGAGATGGAATTTGTAGTGGTAATGGGTTATTGTGTAGGTGATGCTGAATAACACCTCATTGAAGATAAACACCCTCAAGTCAGCGGAGTCCATGGGTGCTATAATTTTGCACCCAACACAAACCAATGAGTCTGGAGAGACAACGCAAGAAGTCGGAGTCCAGCAAGAAGAGTGGTTTTTATATTGCAATATATTTTTTTATTTGGGTACCTAGCATTTGAAATCTGAGAAACTTGTTCTTCTTAATAGACTCTGAAAAAACTAACACTCAAAATTGAAATTCCAACAATCCAAAATCCACAATCTGAAATAAACTTCAACCAACCCTTTTTTCCGAAATCAGATAAAACCCTAAAAAAACCATTTACGAAATCAACACAAAATGAAACTAAAAAAATCATATAAGACCCTCCAGAAAGTGTGAGAAATGGGAGAATAGAGGGAAAGGGGAAGAGAGAGAGAGAGAGAGAGAGAGAGAGAGAGACCCAGATCGACAAAAAGAGAGAGACCCAGATCGACAAAGAGGAAGAGAAATCGAGAGCGACAGAGCGAGAGACAAATACCTGTGATCAGTGGCGGTGCTGATTTGCAGTGGTCGTGGTGGCCAGCGATGGTGATGATCATTAGTGGTGAGCGACAATGCGGTTTAGTATTGACTGCTCTCTATGTCTGGTGTGTGAGACATAACAAAACTAAAAAAAGTGTTTTTTGTGTAAATAGGACATTGGGCACCAATATAATGCCTTTCCCTCTAAAAAATATTTGAAATCTTTAGCGACCAAATTATTATTTGTTTGCAAATTGTCATTAACAGCAACTAACACATTGATCGCCAAACCTAACATTTGGCTACTAATGTTTATTTTTGTCGGCAAAATTTTAATATACAACGACTAAATTATTTTAGTCACCAAAAGTTCATCTAAATGTACCCATTATTTGGCAACTAAATTTATTTTGTTGGCAAATAACAGTATACGACGACTAAATGAAGAATTAGTAGCGTAAAATGTCGACTAACACTGACTAAAAATATTTTAGTCACCTATTACGTTGTATTTAGTGACTAAAGTTTTTTTTGGTCGCCAATAAACATTATATGTCAACTAAAATAATATAATAGCTAAAAACATGCAACCAATGCCGACTAAATCAATTTTTAGTCGCCAAAAGTGCTATTTTTGGCTACTAAAATTTTTTTGTTAGCCAAATTTATTCGCCAAATGCGCAGTTTGTTGTAGTGTATGTTTCGTTCTATTTTAATTCTTAATATTTTTTTAAATATTTTACTTTAATTTTTAAAATATAAGATTTGTTATATAGTTCTTAGTATTAACACTGTTCAAAATTAGTAACGAGATGAGGAAATTCTTTTTTTTTCAAAATTTTATTAAAAAAATGAAATAAAATTAACAAAATAGGAACAAAAAATGCTTAGAAAGCGCATTACTTGGAACCTAATATGTAACAAAACACATAATTTAAAGGGAGACTTATATATAGGTCTTAATAGGTGAACTTATTGTCCAATAGGTCCTATGCTAATTAATAACATTTTTCATCAAACACTATTAGAAAAATGTCACTAATTGTTAATTTTTAACGATAGTTTGAAATTTTTGTTACAAAAAATCACTAACTATATGTCTTAACGATAGTTTAAAAGCATCGTCATTAAAAAAGTCACTAATTTTCAATTTTAAGCGACAGATTAAAAAATTTGTCATAGAAAAACGTTAATAACTGTAAATTTTAGTGACAATTTATAAAAATCGTAACAAAAAAAGTCACTAATTGTCAATTTTTAATAACATATGCAAAAAAATATCACAAAAAAAATATTTTTAGCGACGATTTTACCATGACTTATTTTCAATAAAACTTGATGAAAATTAAATCCAACTATTAGAACCTATTAATTGTTTATCTTAATTTAAAAACTAAAATACTACGAATGCACATTTTTAGACTATGTGTGCATTTGATCATTTTTATTTTGTTAAAATTTCATGTAAGATTAAAACAATGCATCCTCTCCCATTACTGATTTTGAACAGTGTTGATGTCATAGTCTAAAGTGTAACATATCGTATGCTTTGGGATCAAAAGTGGAACAATAAAAAGATTAGGGACTAAAGTGTAACATAACATATACTTACCAACTAATATACCAATAGATATACCAACAAATATAATGTTAAGTGGGCTCCATGCTAAGTGATGGGGCCTATGTGCAAATATTGTGTGAAATTGATATGTTTGTTAATATATTAGTTAGTATGTCTATTATTATTATTATTATAAAAAGAACGCGACTTTTGTTTAGTCGTAGAAGAGAATTATACGATTTAGTTTCGGCATGTGGACTTACAACAAGTCTTTTTTCGATAATCTGATTTTATAATTTTCTAACCTCCCATATGTAGATCATATATTTAAAAATAAATAAATAAAAAATTCAGATTAATTAATTATTGTAACTGCTTCTTTTTTAGAGTAGATTATTGTAACTACTTGATTTAATCACATTTGCCTTGAAAAAATAAATAGTATGTTTTTAAGTTTGGACTTGTTGTCTATCTTTTTGTGGACAAATATGATGAAATCATGTACTCAAATATTAAATCATTTTTTAGCACTCAGTTGAAAAGTCTAATTTTGAATTTGTTACGTCCAAAAGTTCGCGCCAACTTATTCAGCCTATAAGGACAATTCGTTATCCTCTGTACAATGGGTTCCTCTAGACTTAATACTTTCTTCTCTATCTTTCTCTCTTACTCTCTACGTCAATCGATCTGCCGCCTACGCTGCCTTCAACCAGTATTCCGAGGCCTTGTCTGATGCCTAGAACACAATCGATATGAAGCCCAACTAGTTCAGGGCCTACTTGTGCCTTGGTGCTGCCTTAAGGGTTGTGAAAGCTCCTCATAGCCGTCGTCATCCACCGCCGCGGGCCAATCCGTTACTGTCGTCAAATAGCACCACTACCACCATCATTTTTTACCACCGTAGTTGTTGCCACGAATGAAATTAGGATTCTCTATGTATTTCAAGCTCAAGCTCAACCCTAACTCTAATCCATCATCTTTCTCAACCACCTTTACTCTCTTTTTCTTTCTTTAGAAAAACCTAATAAACTCTCTATGATTCTTTTGGGTATGGAATAGAATCTGAGTGAGTGAAAATTGGTACAACAAAAGAAGTGAAAGAAACAGGGAAAGGGAATTGTAGGGACGTATTTTTTAGGCCGTACTACGTGGCCGAGATATGGGCTAAGGTGCCACGTAGACGAGTCAGATTGTCGAGGTGATTGTGATATTACTAAGATATGGCACGGTAATATCGGAATTCGAGATATTTGGATAAAGGACAAGAGTCGTAGATAACTGAGGCGCTTAGTTTAGATAGGGATAAGACTCTTGTGGAGTTCATCCATATCTAACTAAGAGTCCGAGATAAGCATTGTGTTTGAGTCCTATAAAGTGAGACTTCTTGGGGACGAGGACACTGCTGGCTAAAAAAGTAAGGCACCCTCATGGGTCTATGGTATGCTTTAGATTGTGAGTTATGTACTTGTGTTTATGTCTTTGAGAGATAAGTTCACTGACTTGGTCATCGAAGTATCCCCAGGTGGACAAGCCACAGCGGTATTCTTATTGTCTAGTTGGCAGGTGCTTGGTTTAATTTATTCTGCCGTGTGCTCTCCAGCTAAGTCCCATGCTTGGTTGTGAGATCAGAAATCAACACCCTCAATTTGGCGCTGTCTGCGGGCACTTAACGCCGGACAAGAGGTGGGGATCGAGGATGACATGCATAGTGAGGAAGAGGAGTACATAGGTCCTATGACGAGGAGGTGCAATAAGTGAACCCTAACGCCAACAGTGTTGCAAGAGGGTGTAATGGCCCGAGAAGAGGGAATCGGGAAAAATACTACAGTGAAAACAAATTCCAGGTATGGAAAGAAAGATGCCTAAGGAGAGACGACAAGCTGAAGGACTTAGCGAACAAATTTACAGATCTGCAAAACGTGGTAAATTTCATGATGCAGAGCAAGGTGATGCAACGGCATTGCCTTTACCAAAGACACCGACTCTGGCAAGAAACACCAACGCTTGGAACAAAGGGTTGGTAACAATACCAACAGTCCCCCAACATGAAAAAAGACTAGGAAATTCACATCGGCATTTCCAAAATGTCGGACGAACATAATCCCAGCGGGAAGAATCCCAAAAGACCCCGAGGACCAAAGGAACCCAGATTAAAAGATCTCGACAGGTCAACGGGCAGGGCCTTTGCTTTGATTACGTGGAAGATGTAAAAAAGTCCAAGAGGACCCATCCCAACACGGGAAGCAGTGCGCCAAAAAGGCTAAAATCGACCGATAGCTGAACTCTTGGACGGACGAAGGAAGATTTACGAGATTACCAGCAAAGGAAGAGGCAGGACACCGAGATCACATCTAGCGCCCAGCCAATGACACCATTCTCGGTGAAGTTGGATGTGTTCAAGGCGCCGAAAAGATTTAGCACACCAAGGTTCCAGATCTATGATAGTAAGTCAGACCCAAACTTCCATGTTAGTTTATATTTACATGTAATGGCTTTGTGGAGAGGGAACAAGCAGTCACTATACAAGATGTTTCCATCAACATTTAGGGAAATAGGGTCGGATTGGTTCCATAAATTACCAAAAGAGTTAGGAAGGCCTGGCCGAGATGTTTGCGGCTAGGTTCGTTATAAACAGGTTATAGCCATTGAGGGTGGATTCCCTACTAGCTTTGAAGATAAATGATGACGAAGGCCTTAGGGCTTACGCCAAGAGGTATTATGAGGTTTACAATCGGATCCCAGCTTGTAAGTAGGAACTTGCGGTCATTTCTTTTAAAAATGGCTTGGAAGACAACTGCCAGCTTCAAAAATCCCGTGCAATGACCCTCCCAAAGAACATGGAGGATCTCATGGCAAGAATTGAGAAGTACACAAGGGTGGAAGAGGACAAGAAAGCAAAAAAAGACCGGCGCAGCAAAGCAGGAAAAGATGAACGATTCACCAAGGCATAACCGAGGAAATAACGGCGCCGATAAGTTAGAACTTGGATTGAAGGCTATACAGGCAGTAAGCACAGTTTTCAAGATACCCGTATACAGAGTCTTACAAAGGATCTGAAATCAGCCCTACTTTACGCCACCACAGAAGTTCACGGGGAAATATATGGGCAGAAACCCTAGGAAAATTGTGTTTATGATGACGAGAATGGGCACATGACTCAAGGGTACAGGGCCCTGAAACAACACCTGGAGAATCTTGTCAGACAGGGAGACTTGGGATACTTGATAGATGAAGCAACAACGTGAGAATAATAGGTAAAGTTGGCCCAAGGGCCTGGGAAAACACTTTCACCTCTGCCACTATAGACAGATAAACCACGGATTATCAACATGATCCATACAAGGGTGAACGAGAATGAGATTCGAGGGAAGACATAAAGGGTAAGGCATTTGCAGCTTGTCTACCAAGTCCTGTAGAAAAAGCATGGTATAGAAAAACATTGGGGAATGATGTTATCATTGACAGAGGAAGACCTAGACATGGTACAGTGTCCGTATAACGATACTCTAGTAGTGACTTTGAAAGTTGGATAATACCAGGTAAGGCGCATACTGATATATCATGGCAGCTCATGTGACATCATGTATGTCAGATGCTACAAAGAGCTCGGCCTCCATATAAACGATTTGGAGCAATCCGACAGCCCCATGGTCAGATTTAACAGAATAGAACCCCTACATAGCCACTGGGGACCACGAACCTAGAAGTTCAGGCAAGATCCAAGATGGTAGTCATAGAGTTTACCATAATAGATACCTCATTCCCTTACAACATTATTTTGGGAAGACCTTGGCTACATGCTATGAGGGTTGTTCCCTCAACATTACACCAATTATTCCGGTTTCCCACAGAGTTCGGGTTGAGGATGTGAGGGGAGACCAAGTGCAGGCAAAGAATTGGTCCATCGCAATAATAAAGTACATTTGCATTGTTAGACAAGTAGAGATGGCAGAAGTAGAAGAACAAGACCAAGAAGTCATGGACGATGTCGGCAAAGAACCCACCGACAAGAGCCAAGAAACCCTAAAAAAAGGTTTTGGTACAAGAAGGGGATGAACAGAGATTTTTTCTTCTCATCTTAGGTTTGGTCGAGGAAGAAGAAAGAAAATTGGAAGTTTTCTTATGAGAGAACAGAGAAGTGTTCGCATGGACGCCCTACGAGATGTCAGGATCAGCCCCGAGGTCACTTGCCACAAACTTAACATGGATAGGATGACGAAACCAGTGGTCCAAAGGGCTAGGCGACCAATTTTGGCCCATATGCAAGCAGTTGAAGAAGAAGTAGAGAAGTTGTTGGAGGCCCAAGCAACCCGATAAGTAAACTACCCGACGTGGTTGTCCAACATAGTGGTATTCAAGAAAAAGAACAACAAGTGGAGGGTCTGCGTAGAGTTCACAAGCTTGAGTAAGACTTGTCCGAAGGATTCCTTCCATTTGCCAAAAATAGACTAGCTTGTGGATGCCACATTTGGCCATGGAAGGATAAGTTTCCTAGATGTATACCATGGCTATCAGATAGCCATGTATGCTTTAGATGAAGAGAAGAAAACATTCATCACCCTAGAGGGACTCTATTGCTACAAAGTAATACCCTTCGGGTTGAAGAATACGGGGGCAACATACCAGAGAGTAGTAACAAAGATGTTTAAGCATCTGATCGGGAAAATCGTGGGGGTCTACATCGATGACATGGTTATAAAAAGCAAGGACCTATTAGATTATCTTGCTGATCTAAAGGATGTTTTTGATATCCTCAAGAAATATCGACTTCGTTTAAATGCCTCAAAGTGTGCCTCTGGGGTAGGATTAGGCCCAATTAGATCAAGGTCATTCTTGATCTCAAGAGCCCAACGACGACAAAAGAAGTTCAAGTTTTAACGAGCAAGGTAGTTGCGCTGAACAGATTTATTAGTCGGAGTTTAGACAAATGCAAGTCGTTCTTTTAATTGTTAAAAAAGGCTATAGACTTTCTACGAATGGATAAATACGAAGTTGCCCTGGCCAACTTGAAAAAATATTTGACAACCCTACCGATACTGTCAAATCTGGTTCCAGAAGAGGATCTATTCTTGTATTTAACAATCTCAAACCATGCTATCAGTGTCGTGGTCATCCAAGAAGAAGAATGAGAATAAAAGGCAGTACATTACATTAGCAAGACCCTGGCAAGCATAGAAACAAGATGCTGACCTTTGGAAAAGCTAGCACTCGCCCTGGTAATGGCATCAAAGAAACTAAACCATTACTTTCAAGCTCACAAGAAAGTAGTGTTTACAAAGACTTGACAAGCAGAGTAACGCGATGGGATGTGGTCCTGGGCCAATATGACATAGAATACAGACCAATGACAACAATCAAAATTCAGGTTTTGGCCAACATTGTTGTTGAGTTCATAGCGAGCGCAAGCCAGAGGCCTAGATTAGCAAACCTCGGCCTAGGGTACGCAGCCAGAAGAGGCACAACTAGCACCACAGAGCTCTGCACCAGCAGGGCAGAGAAAAAAACAAGAAAAACTGAAGCCTTACGACATCTACCTCGGTGAATCCTTCTGCCTCTTTGTCGATGCCAGTTCAAACCAACAAGAAGTGGGGGTAGGGCTAGTACTGGTTTTACCAGACGGATAGATGATTGAGCAATCAATCTGATTAGGGTTCAAGGCCTTGAACAATGAAGTAGAATACGAGGCACTGATTGCCAGGCTAAAGTTAGCAACAACAGTCGAAGCCAATAAGGTGGTAGTCTATTGTGACTCCCAACTCATCGTCAACCAAGCGATGAAAGAATATGTTACCCAAGATGAGAGGATAGTGGCCTATGTTAGAAAGGTCATCAAGTTATTAGAACAGTTCCATAGTTGTCAGTTGAAACAAGTTTGCTAAGAAGACAACAGCCATGGTGATGCCCTAGCTAATTTTGCCAGTGCCATGAAATCAGACACGCCTAGGACAATAATGATAGACTATCTATTAGGACCTACCATAAAACCTTTGATAACAGAATATGAGGCAATGTGTATAGAGCTGGGCCTAAGATGGATGGATCTCTTGGTTAAGTTCATCAGACATGACTAGTTGTTAGAAGACAAGAATGAGGCATACAGGGTCAGACTGAAGTCGGCCAAGTTTTATTTATAAATAGAAGGCCATTTGTACAAAAAATCCTTCACAGGACCCTTGCTACGATGTGTGCATCCTTCTGAGGTAGAAGACTTCCTGTAGGAGATCCATAAATGAGTTTATAGAAGCCACGTTGGGGCCAGATCCCTTGCTCACTGAGCCATAACATAGGGGTACTAGTGGCTCTATATGCAAAAGGATGCCGAAGACTATGTCAGGAAGTGCAAGAATTGTCAACGATTTGCACCTTAATACATCAGTTTGCTGGGGATCTCAACCCTATGTCCAGTCCTTGGCTGTTTACCCAACAGGCATGGATCTGGTTGGGCAATTGCCCAAGGCAACTAGGCAAAGAAAGTTCTTATTGGTGGCCACGGACTACTTTATGAAGTGGGTTGAGGCTAAGTCTCTGGCCAAAATTCAAGACGTGGATGTTAGGAATTATTACCAGATTAGGAATCTTAAGAGCCATTGTGGTAAACAACAGCACCCAGTTCGATAGCAAGTTGATCAAAAACTTCTGCGCAAAGTATAAGATCAAGAACTATCATTCAATCTCCAACTTCCCTCAGAGCAACGCCCAAGTTGAGGCCTCCAAAAAAACCATACTGGATAGAACAAAAAAGAGGTTAGAATCGGCCAAGGGCAAGTGAGTAGAAAAATTGCCTAATGTTTTATGGGCATATCGCACTACGTCTAGAAGATCTATTGATGAATCTCCTTTTGCCATTACTTACGGCACTGAGACAGTCATACCTCTGGAGATCGGCATTCTTGGAATTAGAACTCAAGGAGTAGAGAATGGAACAAACGAGATATTTCTTGCCCGAGATCTTGACCTAATTGAAGAATGAGAGAAAGAGCAACAATTCAGCTTAGGGCATACCAACAGAGACTTGCAAGGGCATACAACAAGAAGGTGAATCCCATGGAATTCCAAATTAGGGACCTTGTCCTAAGGAAAGTTGTTGGCAACAAAAAAGATCTCAGGGAGGGTAAACTTGGCCCAAACTGGGAAGGACCGTACAGAATCATTTCGGTCCCCTGCAATAGCGTTTACCGACTAGAAGACAACGATGGCAAGGAACTGCCAGGACTATGGAATACTAGCAATTTAAAGTTCTTCTATCACTAAGTTTTCAAGTTCTTGATATGTAATCTGAATGTCTTAGCCAAAACATTAATAAAATTCTAGTATAACGGTTTTGCAGAAAGTAGTTAGGAGGTTTTGAGAAAAGTGGTTCAATTATTGATGAACGTAGAGGTAATCTCAGCTTATCCGAGATTGATGTACACAAAGCTAACAATGGTGCTAGTGATGCTGATCCTAGTCCATCGATTTTGGAGGTTCGTGCTGCTAGAAAAGAAGAAGTTGATAAGAGATGGTCTGTTGTTATGGACGGTCCAGAATTTTTCGATGTTTTAAAAAATGTAATCATGAGTGTAAAGAAGAATAACGATGTTGTTGTTGATGATAAGGGAAATGTAATAACTAAATAAAAGTTTGAGTGGTTACATAAATAAAATTAATAAAATTTGTCATTAATCATGACAGCGGTTACATTTACATCAAACCATTACCTCATTTTTGGGAACATTGCATCTAACCAACTACTATTCCCATTAGTTAATATAAAACAGGGAATTTCTCCTCTAATAGTGAGATTTGGTTAGAATTTAACAAATACATGGAAGTCTCTCTGGCAAACTATAGAATTTTTCATTAGTTCAGTTAGGACTATTAAGTATTTGCTGTCGTCTATGACGTTGTAGACGACATCTTGATCGTACTCCTTTAAGCTTATTCTATCGGAGAAGTAGTTGTGTCATCCGAGACTTCTGGCCCAGGCAGTTTTTCTTGTTCTTGAATGTCCTTTGAGGTAGAGGGATATTGGGCAGATGGGTCGCTGTTCAGGATCCTGTTAACAGAGGAGGAAGAGAGTTCTTCATTAGTATGTAAATTGTGTATATTAGTATTGTGTATCCTTAATCTAATGTTGTCGTCTTCACTGTAAATGGAGAAACAACAATTTTGACATAGCTCGTATTTTATAAAATTTTGACTTACAAACAAAATATTATTTTCTGCCAAATTTTTTACTTCTTCATTTAAAAAGGAAAATGAATTAAATGGGCTAGTATATGGGGGTCATTCTCGTTTGTAATGATTCCTCAAAAATGTTTTTAATTTGAGGTCTTTTGTTACGTAATTGGTGGGACATCTTTCTTTGTAAAGTGATTGCTCCTCCATTTCTACTTATGCAAGTATTCCCCGCTAGAGTTCGTTTTTGTTCTTTAAGGGACTTTGCCCCATAGATGAAAATTTTTCCCATTCTATGAAATCACCGCCTTTCTGTATATACTGTCGACTTCTTGTTGGAGAATAGAAATTTTCTATATTTGGATAATTGATTCTCTAGTTGGTTCCAGTGAGATCGAAAAATTTCTAGTTGGAGGTTTGGATCTTCTTTGTGCATTGAACTATGGCATGAAGGTGAGGGTTTCTATCTTCGTGGAGCTCCCTTGCGACAAGTATGTAGTAAGGCAGACATGCTAGTTAGAGAAGGGATTATAGGAGTTCTAAGAGTTGTTCTTTTAAGAAAGGGCATTATGGGTAGGTGAGGAAAACATTCTTGGCATAGAATCGGAAAGAGGTTTGGCGAGGCATTTTGTAGTGGTAAACGGTAAACTCACACTAGCCGTACAAGGGTTTCCTATTAGTTGAAAAACCTGGTGTGACTAGGGGAGCGCTGTATTAATATTACTAGCGCCCCCCTCCAGCCGTGTGCGCTGATCTGGGCCGTCCATTCATGTACTTATGGACACGTGTATGGATGGGGTTAAAAAGAAGTCACACCCGGCCGTAGGTGTGAGTGATGTGAGTACTTTTGATTCTTTTGCTGGATAATGCTATACACGTGTCATGTTTGTGGTAGTTTGCGTGGTTGTAAAGTAAAAATATTTTTAGAGTGAGTAACATAAAGCAAATGCGAAAAAATGATTATGTTTTTGAATTATTTTGAATTGGAAATCTTCGCCCTTACTCATGGGCCACTTTTGCTATTTATTTGGTACCATAAAATATTTGATGGTAGAGAGGAAGATGCTTTTACAGTGGGAGAGCTATTGTGGTGACATTGTTTTCTAGTACCTTGTTTCATCTCTCATTTTCTGTCTTTCTTTTTTGTTGATTGTATTGGTATACAATGTCGTACTCCTTAGAAGAGTATCTCGCGAATTATATGTAGTTCACTCAAATGTGTGTAGATCATTTTATGATGCGGCAAATAGGACTATGGGAAAAAAAGCCGGCGGTTGGCTCCAGCGATGTTTGTTCGTGGATACGAGGAGCAAAGGGAAAAAATATCAAAGCTACGGTGTTTGAACAGAAGGGTAAACAGAGGTAATAGATCCTGTAAAAGAGTTCGGATAAAAGATTTGGAGTTTTTTTTTTTATAAAAAATGGAAGCAGTAGTAAGCAACTAGTATTAGACTCTCATTGCGTACCGAAAGTCAAAAACACCAGTGGCCAGTAGATATAAGTGTAGTTACCTTGGTCGTGTAACTTTTAAGGTGGCTTACATTGGCAAACAGTACGTTCATAATATTCCCTGATATATTAAGAAGACTAAGAGGGGAGCGAGAAAGTTATAACTGTACAATGAATAATTAAGGGACTTTAAATTTGATAATAAAGGTGTAGCGAGATTGCTGAATGGTATTGAGTTGGGTAATAAAATATGTGACCGTCAATTAGACAAGATTGTGGTTAAGGATACAAAATTAATTGGAAATGTTCAATTGGGACAAGAAGCAAAAGAGGAAGCTGTGGTCCACCAAGTTTTGTTTTTCGTCATAAGTGATAATAGTCCGTCAGATTCCGTCCCCACACCTGACAAGATATTTATTGAAGTTGGTGAGGGTAATCCTGAGACCCAGATTGTTGATCCTAACCAATCCGACAGGTTTCAGATGCTAAAGAAAATAAGATTCAAGCTCGATGGTGGCAAGGACAAAGAGTATGTTCATCACAGAAAAAAAGTTGTGGACCGGTTCTTCTGAGTTGATGTTTGGACGGACTACAAAGATACGTTGTTGGAAAATGTTGGAAGTATTTAGAAGGGTGCCATATATTTAGTGGCTGCTACTGTTAGTAGAAAAGAATGCAAAATTACGTTAAGGAGTCAAATGTACTTTAAAACTGTTTAGAATTATAATTTTATGCATTTTTATTTGTAATGTTCAGATGCATGGAGGTGGATGATATAAAAACTAGTGTTGTTGAAGGAGTTTCGGCAAGTGATTTCAATTGTATTGAACTGGCGTTACTTAATTTATTTTCTCAGTTGAGGTTGAGATACAAACAAAAGAATATTAAGGTTGATAAAATATTGATAAATATTCCCTATTTTGCTCACCCAATGCCAATGGGTTGGTCAGAGTAAATGTATATGATCAGAGGTTAGATGGTAATGACAGTTTACAGGCGTATTTTGTTTTCCTTGTGGATTGTCAGTGCAAATTAGTGTATTATAGGAATGGTTATTGTTCTATTAACGAAAAACAGGTGCCATGGATGGTGAAGTATCGACTTGAAGATTTGAATATTAAAAGGAGAGTAACGTATTGTAAAATGAAGGGGTATTTGAAGTATTTTACAAGTAAAATGCCAGAAGATTCGCAGTTGAGGGCTCCATCTATTGTTGTCTTATCTAAAAAATATACGAACACCAATGTTGATGTTTGACATTGTGCTCCAACAGAAGTTCTTCCGATTCTATCGCGGACCAAGTCTGTTGGTTTACCTGAGAGGTGAAGAGAGTTAATGTTAGGAGGTTTTGGGGAAAGTGATTCAGTTATTGATAAGCGTAGAGGTCGTCTCAGCTTATCCGAAATTGATGTACACAGAGCTACCGATGGTGCTAGCGATGTTAATCCTGGTCTGTCGATTTCGGAAGTTGGTGCTGCTAGAAAAGAAGAAGTTGATAAGAGATGATCTGTTGTTCTAGACGGTCCAGAATTTTCTGATGTTTTACGAAATGTAATCATGAGTGTAAAGACGAATGACGATGTTGTCGTTGATGATAAGAGAAATGTAATAACTAAATAAAACATCAACGAACATATTATTTGTCCTTGATAATAAAGGTAATAGAACGTAGGGGCAGTTGCGGGAACGTATTTTCAAGGTTGTACCACGTGGCCGAGATATGGGTCGAGGTGTGATGTGGACGAGCCAGATTGCCGAGGTGATTGTAATATTACCGAGATATGATGAGGTAATATCGGAATCCGAGATATTTGAATAGAGGACAAGAGTCCTAGATAACTGAGACGCTTAGTTCAGATAGGGATAAGGCACTTGTAGAGTTCGTCCATATCTAACTAAGAGTCTGAGATAAACATTGTGCTTGAGTCCTATGAATTGAGACTTCTAATGGACATGGACACTATTGGCTATAAAAGTAAGGCACCTCCGTGGGTTTAAGGTATGCTTTTGATTGTGAGTTGCGTACTTGTGTTGATATCTTTGAGAGGTAAGTTGACTGACTTGATCGTTGGAGTGCCTCCGGGTGAACGAGCCACCGTGACATTCTTATCTTCTTGTTGGCAGATACTTGGTTTAATTTATTCTGCCACGTGCTTTCCAGCTAAGTTCCATATTTGGTTGTGAGGTTGGAAATCAACACCCACAAGGATTATAGTTTTTCTTTGGACATATTGCACAACGCAGTTTGAGAGAGAGAGAGACGGAGAAAGAGAGATTTGGACAGATAATGATGAAAGAGAAAGAGAATTTCAATAGATAGATTTTCAATAGATCGATTTTTTCAACATATAATTTCAACGGATAGATTTTTTAAAGAAATAATTTTAATAGATAAATTTTTTGAATAGATAATTTCAACAGATTAATTTTTTGAACAAATAATTTCAACAGATAAAAAATTAAAAAGATAGGCGTTAATGTCCTTTTGACCAATAAATATTCATTTAACCAATAAATATTCATCAAATAAATTTTCTCTCAAATCTAATGTTTTATATTTTCTCTTAATTGAATTTATCATCAATTTTTACTTTTTACTTGTTTTATTTTATAAATAGTATACATATTAAGTATAAAAGATCAACGAATCAAATTATCACTAAAAGAAAGTTGAGAAAAAGAAGAATTTATATTATAAGTTCTGCTAAATCTTATCCACTGATTGACTAACTAACTACCCAATGGGATTGTGCGATATACCATAACTCAAGAGCTCTAATGGGAATCCACGTGGCATTGGTCGGTCCATGCCACGTGGATTTGGTGATTAGATTAGTTATACTAAGGTCTTGTTTGAAATACTCTAAAAAATTAAAAAAATTACTATTCTATTTAAGTTACATCATTTTATTTAAGTCATATCACCTCTTTATCACATCACTTCAAACTCAATCCATACTCAACTTATATTTCACAAAAAATCAAAAAGTACACTTATTTAGATCATCTTAAACTGTCCCTAAGAAAGTTCAAATAGGAATGCAATGTATTCAGGAGAATAATTAAAAAGTCTTAAATTTTTAAATATATAACGTAAATTTTAAGTTTGATATGATATGAATCAAATTTGATTAGCATATTTTTAATTTTTTATTATTCTCAACTTTTGTTAATGGTGATTCGTTACTAAAATAAATTTGGGAAAAATACAAAAATAAAATAAATAAAATAAAATAAAATTTGACTCTGGTAATAAAATTAATTTTGAATTTTTGATTTTGTTAATTTAAACTCTAATATTTTAATTTATTTTCAATCTAAACTATTTGTCTATTGTCATTAAGAAAAATCAATGAAAAAGAAATGATATTTGAATTATTAAATCCAATTAAAATGAATATTTTAAACATTTTACGTGCACCTTGTATTGAGTTTATTATCTAAAATGTACTTTTCTCGTCAATTTTAATTAACAAAAATAGATAAATGGTTTAAATTGAAAATAAATTAAAAAATTAAGATTTAAATTGATAAAATTAAAAACTTAAGATTTAATTTATTATAAGAGTCAAATTATGTTTTTTATTTTATTTTTAAATTTCTCCAATAAAGTTTTGTTTTGAGGGCATAGTTTATTACAAGAGTCAAAAACTCAAGATTTATTACCTTTTTATTTTAATTTACATATTTCAAAACGATGTGATTTTGCATTAAGTTTAAACTTGCATAGTTGGATTACAAACCAAAATCATTGCGGAGAAAAGATTGACCGAGCATCTCGATCCTTATTTTGTCAAATGAGAACTACGTATTAAATTAGTAATTACTTACAATAAAGTATGAGTACAAGGGTGGATATTGGCCTATCCGGCGTCCAATCCAACTATTATATTTTTAGAACTACTTACAGGTCACTTCTATTGATCAGATTTATTTACCTATAAATACTTTTCTTTTTTTTTTTAAATATCAATATCTCCAAAATATCCTTACTTTATCTTATTCAGCACATCAACCATAACAATACTATCATGATCTCTGCTGCTAGCAATTACATCCGGTCACAGGCAACAACCTCTGACACACCCCAAAAATATTGATATTGAACTACCCATTGTATTCCTCAACAAACATGCGGAATCTTAATACATCGCAGTCATTGTGATCAAGGTTCTAAATATCGGCCGGTACGTTCCGTACCGGCCGGTTCGTACCGGAAATTGATAGGGCCGAGTCGGATACTCACCAGTATACTGGCGAGACTGAATTTCACGGCCGTAGCGGCCGATTCCCGACACGTATCGGTCTGAATCCGATACGTAAGCGATTTGTTGTCCGATACATGCCGATACGGCTGAAAAACGAGCAAAGCTCAGTGTCTTGTGTATGTATGAGTGTGGCTACTGAGCAAAGCAAAGCATGGAGGAAAAGCAAAGCAATCACCTGGAGGAAAAGCAAAGCAAAGCACTTTGAGGAAAAGAAAAAATAAAGCAAAAGAACCTGCAAAGCAAAGCACTCAATCGGACCAAACCCAACTCCTCAATCAAACCCAAATCTATCTCCTAGGGGCTTCGATCTTGTAAAGTGTTGCAGCCTGTAGGGAGAAGCATCGAATCGAACCCAAATCCATCACCGATTTCAAGCTTCTTCGTTGAAGGTTTGGTCTCTCACTCATGCTCTGTTTGTTTTGTTCTCTCACCGTATGATGCTCTGTTTTTTTTGTTTTGGGTCAAGAAAGGAAGTCATAGTTTTGGTTTATAAGTTGTGTTTGGTTCGGTTTGTTTATAATTTTTTTTTTTCTGTGATTATTTTTTTAAATGCACATAATTTTTTGTATATATTATTGAGGTTAGCGGGAGCAATTTTTTACATAATTTTAAATGCACATAAGTTCAGAAGGTGAATAGAACTCATATTTTACAATTCAGAAGCAGGTTTGTTCTCCCATAATTTTATATATATATATATATATATATATTATCAGCATAGAATATAATGTTTTATATAGAATATAATTTTTTATATAGAAAAATATTTTTTATTTATATTTTAAATGCACATATGCTCAATATATATATTTTTTATATATATTATTTAAAGAGATTTAATCTGTCAGATTTTTTATTTTAGATTTTTTTTATTATTTTAGATTTTTTAATCTGTCAAATCTTTTTATTTCAGATTATTTTTATATCATATTATTTTTATAGAGGTTTAATCTATCAGATTTTTTTAAAGAGGTTTAATTATTAAGTAAAGATGCTTAATATTTTAGATTTTTTATTTTTATTTTAAATACATTATTATTACTAACTAAATTAGAATTACAATATTTGTTAATTGAAAACTGTTATTGTAGGTAATTGAAAGTTATAATGGCGCACGGAGGTGGGGTTTGTCTATAATTTTTTTTTTCCGTGGTTAGTTTTTTAAATGCACATAATTTTATATATATATTATTGAGGTTCAATAGAATTCAGGGGCAATTTTTACATAATTTTAAATGTACATAAGTTCAGAAGGTGAATAGAACTCATAATTTTACAACTCAGGAGCAGGTTTGTTCTCCCATAATTTTATATATATATATATATATATTATCAGCATAGAATATAATTTTTTATATATAAAAATATATTTTATATATATTTTAAATGCACATATGCTCAATATATATTTTTTTTATATATATTATTTAAAGAGATTTAATCTGTCAGATTTTTTATTAAAAGTTTAACATATATGCCAAATAAAAAGGTTGAGACTAAAATAAATACATATCATTTAGTTGAAAATGAGTCAAGAAAGTGCCTCTACATATCAAAATTTTGATTAAAATGTGATAAATTAAGGCTAAAAGAGTCAAAAAAATGCATAAAATTGAGTTTTAGATGGATTGCTAATGATTTTTGAAATTTCACAGCCGCGACGCCCGATACCCGCTACGTACCGGTCGATACTACCGATACCGATACTCCGCGATCGATACCGTTACGTTACCCGATACCGCGATTTAGAACTATGATTGTGATACGAAGAATATTTCCAAAACTATACTTCATTCAAAACGTCCATTGAGTCATGCAAAATAGCATCACCTACAATTATACATTCATTGATTCTAAAACATCCACAATATGTGATCTATAAGAAACAACATTTATACAAGTACATGTTTGTTTCTTAAAGGTTACAAGTTCTCAAGATATTACTTAGTTACAATAAAAGTGAGACATAAACTCAATACACCAAAGCACAAGGCTATACAAAAAATAAAATCAAAACAAAACGAGCCTTAAGCTCCAAAATCCTCCTAAGCTCTCATATTGGCGGAGGTATGCCGTCAATACTTGAAAATTTGTTTCCACGTATGGTAGTTAACAATACTACATATGAAATATTATGCTCGAAAACATGAGGTTTTATCATTTTGAAACAATGCCATACAAGATGTCACGACTGGCTCCCCGTATTTAAGGGTTAAATATCGTGATGGCCAGTAACTGAAATTATCTCTGGCCAATTCTTAAACAAATTACTAAACGCGAGTGGAAAAATATTTAAGTGAGGGTACCAAAATAATCATCGGAGTTTCTATTTTTATAACAAAATTTATTGACCAAAAAGGCCGATATTTATATATAAAAATACCATAAAAGTATTGTGTGTTTATTTCGCAACCCCGCGTCTAAGATTCTCCAAAAGTTATTTCTGAATTGCATTGTTTCTTGAAAATTGATAAACAGCTATAAGCATATGGTAGAGTGAGAAATATTATACTGAGAGCATGAGAGTATAAAATTACCATGGATAATTATTGGCTAAATCAAACTTGATATTAAAATGCAGAATATATAATACGGAAATCATTTGACATATAATACAGAAATCATATAAACAAAATAATCATAAACACGGTATAGAACGAAATAGAACTGATACATGGATTCAAGAGGTGGTTCGTAAGAACTCTTGAGGTGGCTCCCACAATAGTATAGCACTTAACTCCGTACATCACTTTGCTCCACACCAGAATAAGATTCAAGAGGTGGCTCATACGGATTCTAGAGGTGGCTTCCATAATAGTATAGCACTTAGCTCCGCACAGAACATAGGTCAATAGATTCATAACAAACAGAGGACCATAAAGTGGCCAAACAGAGTTCAATGATTATTTAAGTCCCCCAAGGCATGAGACTCCCGTGGTGGTACTTACAAAACATAATTGTTTATAAAATCATTGTCAACGAATTATTAATAGTTAAACAAACATATCCATAGATTTCAATTTAAGAAAAACGTAATTGTAATATTAATATAATTTATAAACATAAATTATGTAAAATAAATTATGCTAACTCAAAACATATGTAAAATATATTATGGTGACTCAAGATATAATATAACTCACTTTAACTTTAATTCCAACTTTTACCTTTCGTTCACTGGAACCCAGTAGATACTCCAAACTAAACTCGCAGGTTTATAAAACTAACTAGAGAGCCGAGAGGGAGAATGAGAGAGTTGGAATTGGTGAGATGCATTAAGTGATGGCCATCTATATATATAGGTGACAAAGTGTGGGGAACAAGACACTTGCGGGGTACGTTTTCCTTTTTGGTACAAAAAATATTACGTTTTAGTGTATTTTGGTCTAGAAAAAATAAAAATACCATAATACTCAGAGAATAATATCAAATAATAATATAAAGTTAAAATTATTTTTTTGAAATCATTGATTAAATAAATACTAATATAAAATTTAAGACAACTTAAATTTTCAGGTTGTTATACAAGAGTTCCAAAACCACATCCCAAACACTTCATTTGAAACAGAGAAATAGGACAGTAAATACAATGTTGTAAATCCCCAAGGCTAGTGTAGCTAGTAGGTTCTCAAGCACTACCAAAGCCACTTTACCAGCTCCTAACTGGAAAGAAGGCACCCAACCACACGAATAACTAACCACAATCACATCTCTTACACAAATTTAGCATCTTATTTGCTCCTTTCTCAAAACAAAATCATATCCAAAACATTATGTATGAAATTCACAATTTCATGAGATGCATGATTTATAAACAGTTTAATTGCCTAAACCACATACAATTTCTAAAACACGACAATACTATCCTCCATCGATAGCCAAAACCATTATCTCTAAATTTCAAAATTTAAAGCGAACTACAATGATTTAATCCAACATGATATCAAAATCCAGAATCTCTCTATGATTTTTTTTTCAAAATCTCAACGATTCGTAATAAACAACATTCATACTCCTTAAGAGATCATGAATCTCAACATTTCAAAACTAATCTCCAAAAATTAATATAATTTTCTCAACAAGTTCAATATTTCAAAAAGAGTAATCAATACTCATCATTTTTCAAAGATTTCACAAATCTTTCCAACCATTTCTCTTTCCAAAAGTTTCTAAATCAAACTAGATTATCATAGAAAACTTGGAGTTTCTTTCTCAAAATATTATTTTCTTCAAAACCAAGTCACAAGTTAACCAAAAGAACATTTATTCACCAATAATCAAAATCCAAGAAAAAAAAGCCCCCTTTTTAAGCATTAATACCTAACTTAAATCAAACCCTAACTTTCCAAAATTATTTACTTTACAAAATAACATATCAAAGTTAAAGAGCATACAAAACATCAAGAAAATCAGGGAGAAGGAAGGAAGATGAAGGAAATCCCCAAAAGTCGATAGTAGTAAACTGAAGATTTACTCTGATTAGAGCGAAACCCTCAACAAGCTCTACACTTTATCTCAAAGGAGTAAGATAAGAAAATGCCTATAAGTGAGTAGATCTGAAGCTTGAAGTGAAAAAACTAAGATTAAAGAGATATGGTGGGTTTCATGATGGAGAAAAGAAACAATAAAGAGAAAGTGAAAGTAAAGTGAGGAAAAATAGTGTGTTAAGGTTCTATATATAGCCTAAAACAATAGTGGAATATTTGACTGAAATTCAACCAGAAGGAATGGGTCAAGTCCCACAAGTAAGGCCCTAACATGTTGCTAAAAATCTAGAAATTTCTGTCAAGTGTCGTCACCAAGAGAAGGGGTGTTGACACTGAGAAGCAGTGTTGAAACACCAACACAAGTAACAAACAAGGTGTTGACACCCAAAAGCCCTGGTGTTGACCTCAAAAACTAGTGGCAAAACAAAAAGAAACAGGATAAGCAGCATCGACACCCTGAAGAGGTGGTTTCAACACCAAAAAGCAGAACAAACCAGAAAAAAAGGGAGAACAACAAGTGTCGACCTTCTAGGAGCACAATGTCAACACCAGAACAGAATTTCTAAGTCCCCAATGAGCTTTTCGATGAAACCAATCGTGAGCGAACAATCCTAACAAGTCTAGATTGAATTTTACTTCACCAAAATAATAATACAACAACCCAAAGATCCAAATAACATGGAAAATGAAATTAAATACACTTTTCAATGACTTAAAGAACACAAGTATTACAGTCTCTGACCTCTACTATCTCCGATCTCTAGTAGCCCTATTCGGCCTCCGTTTCTATCTACTGACAATTACTACTAATCTCAGGTGACTTTTGGTGATATTTTTAACCATTTTCCAACAAAAAAAAATGCTCATCTTCACTACACTACTATTGCCACATCTTTAGTTCTAGTAGCAACGAGAGAGAGAGAGAGAGAGAGAGAGAGAGAGAGAGAGATGGTGATGATGATTATGAAAAATAAGGTTTTACTAGAAAATAGTTCACATTAGTTTTCATCATCATAGGTCAAGACAAGATCAACAAAAGAATTAAAGATATATTCAATGATAATTTTCACTAAACAAATCAGTGATAAATTTTCATTGAGTGATTTGTAAAAAATTACGGATGCCAATTCATTCATTCCCATTCACAGTTACACTCACTCACAAGACACTCACATCCTACATATACTTATAGAATCAAAAATTGATAAATTTATCACTGAAAAATAAATTTGTAGCTGATCTGATTTGAAAAAATAAAGAGGGGAAAGATTTGGAAATCACTGTTGCTTGGAGTCATTTCAAGTCGATTTTACGATTGAAACAACTAGATCGGCAGATCAGCGATGGTATAGTGGAGATCGGAGATATCAAGTGTAGATCGACGATAGTGAAGTGTAAATCGGTGATGGTGGGAAAGGGTTGGTGGTGGTAGATTGGCAACATTGGAGTGTAGATCAATGACATTAGCGAATGGACAGTGATGGTGCAAGTAAAAGAAAATGGTTGTGGTAATGGGCCAATGGTGATGGTAGCAGTGACCAATAGGCGACGATTGGTAGCGGTGGTTGGCGACGATAGCGATGGTGGTGGCAATGTAAGCCTCTTGGAGAAACGTTGTAGGGAGAAATAATATAAGAGAATGGGTGCAAAAGAAGAATATTAGGATTAATTGGTTTATTCAAAAGATGTCACTACAAGAATTAACACTTTTGTCAACCAAAAAATTGGTCGCTAAAAGCCCATTTTTGGTCGGCAAAAGTTATCCGCGACCAATTTTTTTGGTCACTAATTTGGTCGCCAATTGAGGGTCGGCAAAAGTAATTCGCGACCAAAATTTTGGTTGGTCGAGAAAAGTTAGATTTGCCAACTAATTTTTTGGTCGCTAAATATATCATTACCGCGACTAATTCGTTTAGTCGCTAAAATACTTTGGTCGCGAAAAGTGATATTTTCCCGACCAAATATGTTTGTCACCAAAAGCAAAAAATCGGCGACCAACTGTTTTCGTCGCCAAAAGTTGAGAAATCGCCACCTAATAATTTAGTCGCCAAAAGGAAAGGAATTGCCGACCAATGATTTTAGTCGCAAAAGTGTAGAATTTGGCGACCAATTATTTAGTTGCCAAAAGACATTAAACAATCGACGACTAATTAGTTAGTTGCAACATCTCGTTTTTTTTTTTTTTTTTTTTTTCTTTTTAACAATCAATTTTTGTTTATAAACATTCAATCCAATATTGAACAAAATTCATTCAACCCAACCCAAATATAACATTAAAATTCATCATATTTTCCTGCTCAATCCCAAACTTTACAATCATTCCATTCAAAACATTAATTGAGACAAGTTTTAAACATCCATCCATTGAAAACCAATAAGTAATTGAACAAAAATTAAAAGGAAAATCAATGAAGGAATCCAAAAAAAATCCTAAAACTGGAAGGAATATATATGGTTTTGAAGCATCAGCCTTGTGCTTGATCGTTCTTTTCACCAAACATGTTCTTTTCACCAAGCATCAGCCTTGTGCTTCATCAAGCAAAGAGACCTTTTCCCATACTCCCCATGTCCATTGCAATTACCAGTTGCGAACGCTATCCAATATCTTCCAATGCTCTGACCATTAATCCATACTTGACCTTTTCCCATACTCCCCATGTCCAAAGCCAGAGGCTCGTCTTCGTCAGGTGCATTAAAATAAGCCTGCAGTGTTGGAAGACAGATTAAACTCGTAATGCCAATGAATCATTTCCCTGTACATACTTAAATTGAGTCTTTCTGAAATTTATTTTAAATTTTATATTCTTTATATACCTTATGCCATGTTAATAGAAACAAATAAAATAGTTTTAAATAAACTAGTTAGTATCAAAGGAACAATAAAATAGAAACAAATACAATCCCAAGTTTATAGTTTTTATTCTTCCCACCTCCAACATCTTATTAATCTTGCATGCAAGCATGGACGCACACATGGCATAGATAAGTAATACAATTTTAATTTAGTTTATTATGCAATCATTTGATGAATAAAATATAATGAAAATTCATAATCGATCAATTAATTAAGACATGCATACGTACCCATGAAGCAAAGATGTTGGCATCATGTTCCTCGTAGCCAAGTGATCCAGGCATCCTTTTGTCACAAGTCAATGTCCCTGAAAACAATAATACATAAATGGAACAATTTACAAGCTAGGGAATCCTTTTATTTGCATCAATAATACTCTTTCTTTTTGCTGATAAAAAAAAGAGAGAAGATATTGATAACATATGTTGGATTAAAGAATTAGTTACGATGAGTGAGGTTTTAGGACTATAAATAATTAGCTCTCATAAATTTTACAAATTACTAACATATGTTATCTTTGATGATCTATAATTTGTCAAATTCGAACTGTTAGTTAACTCTGTTACCCCGCATTAGCATAAATTCCAATCTTGAGCCCTTTGCTGTGGACATAATCTGCTAGAGTCTTTATACCAGATGGAAAAATTATAACATTTGGTACCAAGTTTCCCTGCATATATATATATATATATATATAAGACAAATGCGGCCCAACATTGATATACGTATTATAGATGTATGTATTTCAATCTTCTTCTAGTATATATTAGTGCATCTATATATATATGTATGTGTGTATGTGTGTGTGTGAGAGAGAGAAATTAATTTAATCAAACCATCAAAAACTTTTGATACGTATATATATTTGAGATGCTTGATCAGAGTGAATTGTTGAGCATACACTTATGCTTGCTAGAGGCCATAGTTTTAGTTTGAACACCATCTAAACCACCAAGTCCTTTTGTTTTTAAAATTTTCTTATTTCTACTTACAATGAGACCCACCACCAACAGTGAGTATGGGGATGAAAAGTTAATCATTTCTCATATAAGTATTTTTAATTAGTTATTAAATACTCATGATGTTATATAAGTATTTGTTCTTGCTATTTAATCATACATATATAGATATATATAATATAAATGTACAAATCATAATGGATGCAAAAGACTTTATATAGATTATTGATTTGTACCTTAGAGTCTTTGTTCAGTTCAGCCCAACAGTCGTCTGTTTAATTAAAATTCAAACACACAAATTAACAAAAGACGTTAATACTTGTTGGATTATATAAATTAATTTTACTTTCTTTCAAAATTCAGAAGAAAAAAAAAAACCCAAAAAAACTTGTCCAAATTAATGTACTCATATCCCAAGGCTGCTAACCCAGTAGAAACCATTGCATCTGCTGTGAAAGAAGAAAAATCATAGAGTTTGATAACAATTCCTCAATATATAGAGGTATATATTGGAAGTCCAAAAAAATGAAAAATAAAACTAAAAACAATGAGACTGAATTCATATATATATATATATATATATATGTATCATTGTATATATTTGCTAAAATAACTAAGGGGGCAGATGAAAGTGTTTTCATTTTTGAATTGGTACAGATATCCATCATTTCAGCACATATCAGTTTAAAAGGGCGGCATGTGACTAGATACACTTCTAAAATGAAATTATTTGGCAATGTACCTGAAAGTTGTCCATTTATGAACACATGCAGAGCATGCCCTGTTGACTGCACTATGAGAGTACGCAGTTCACCAGCACGCAAGAATGATTTAGATGAACCGATATCAACATCATTGCATAAAGTCTGCAACCAATAGAATAGCGCTTAAATTCAAGCAAAGAGACGGGTATAAAAAAAGCAAAACACAGGGTAGAAATTCTTTATGGAATGAAAGATCATTTGTTCTGTTAGAGGTAATAAAAAGTGATAAGGCACTATGTTGACAATAGAAAGCAAATTAAACACGTCCATATCATCAAATCTTGAACTCCTATAACAACCAAATAGGTAATGAGTTAATGACTTCTATTAAAGGAAAGTGAGAAATCCTGGAAAAGCAACATACAGCTCTTAGACATGCAAGTAACCATCAGCTATGACTGAATCAAAGCATAAAACGCCTCTCCATTTGGATGTACATGGATCCCCTTTATTCCAATTATTCAGATGGTTTATAGGATCAACTAAATTGCTCTTGATCGCTATTAATGCAGAGACTACAAAGAGAACAAATCATCAGCTAATTCTCATCATAAACTAATTTACAAATAGGAGGGCCAAATATCTCCACAGCAAGCATGAAAATGGGAAGTAGATGGTATCAGTACCATTCGTTGTTAAATGCACAAATAATGTGAGACACACACACTCATCAAAATATAATTAATTTTAAAACATATTATCCCTAATATAACACACAAACATGTATACACAACATGTAATTGCTCCAGTTATCAATATGTTTTAAAGGAAAAAATATAGAATGATTCTCAGTTCTATTTTGGCACTAGAAGTGAAAAGATAATAAATTAGATGCAATGACCTTATCACATGTATTGAAATCAAAAGAAGTGGATGAAGAAGTCAAGGCTTGTAATCTGCATCAGTGCATGCTTGCAAATTAACTTATGTAGCTGGTTCAAATCATGGGAAACAATAGTTATCTAGAAAATTCTTGTGTGACCGCAAAGTCCATAACCCGCTATCAGAGAGGGATACACACCATATCCCATTTAACCAAGTGAAAAGTTCCTCTAAAGTTTCTCTAACCTATTCACCACCGAGACAGGAATGGTCAAGAGAGGGACAAAATAAGAAGGAAAACTACATAAAGTACTCTTAATCAGACTTAGTCTTCATCCCTTTGAAGAAATGAACCCAAATGGAATCAATCCACCATGTGTCTGGCACAACCCACTAAACCCTTCACTCTCAGCAATAGTCAATCAAGAAATGGACCAAATCCCTCTCTCCATACTAAAATTCACAGCATTATATATATATATATATATAGAGAGAGAGAGAGAGACAGACAGAGAGACAGAGAGACAGAGAGAGACCGAGGGCAAAGGCTAGAGAGGGAGAGAGCGAGAAACAGAGAGAAACAGACAGACAGACCGAGAGTGAGAGAGAACCTGTGAGGATGCGGCGGCGGCGGTGGCGGTGGCGCTAGCAGTGGCGTGCGACGCTGGTCAACGATGAGGTGAGATTGGGTGAGGATCCCCCAGAAATAAGGAGTCCGTTAGACAGAGGGCGAGGGCGACGACAATGGCGATGGCGAAGTGCGACGGACGTTCACAATGGTGGTAAGGGACTTCGGTGAGCTAGAGAGAGTGGGTACCGATTAGGAGAGAGAACACAGAGAGAGGGAGAGGGCGGATCAACATACTATAGAGAGAGCGAGTTTGAGACAGATAGGAGATCAGGGCCTTTTTTTAATTTTTTTTTTCTGTTTTCCAGGTACGCGACATCGTTTTTTGATTGCTGGCCAAATTTTTTTTGTCGCCAAAAAATTTCATTTCCCCCCTCCATGTTTGAAATTTCCCTCCCAAACTTTTGGCGACCAAAACACCATATTAGTCGGAAAAAAATACCTTTGCCAACAAAATTTTTTAGTCGCCAAATCTCAATCAACGGCGACTAAAATATTAGTCGCTAAAAGTTATATTTTGGCGACTAATTTTTTTTGATCTCCAAAATGTAACCTTCCGCGACCAAATTTGTAGTTGGTCGCCAAAAGCATACCAATTTCTGCGACTAACTCATTTTTAGTCGCCAAAATGTGACCTTCTGCGACTAACTCATATTTGATCGCCAAAAATATTGATCATTCGCGACTAATTAAATGTCATTTTTTTGCAATCAAAATTTTTTTGGTCGGCAAAAGTGGTCGACAAATGTGTAAATTCTTGTAGTGTGTGTAGGACATAGATATTTAAGTTTATTAAACAGAATTGAACCTTAATTATATCCCCATATTTTTTAGGATTGAGATATGTAGTTTGGCCCGCAGGCTGGGCTACTGTTTTAAGCCTACTGTTTTAAGCCGGTTTAATTTTAGGTCTAGCTTGGGTTTTAAGTTTCTAGCTTAGCCTAGTCCATCCTGATATACTAATAAAATGTTTAGATGTTTTTAAATACATATTTTTTTTGAAGAATATATAAAATACTTATTCCTAAATACAATCTAGATGTAGACACTTATTTCCTTCTATAAGACCAAAGCACATTAGCCGTGGTACTCCCTCTAACAATTTTCACTCCTTTTAATATGTAGCACTGTTGTTTGGGTTTCAATACGCATAAATAATTGTAATTTTTTTTCCCAGTCTTTGAGGAAAAATAAAAATAAAACTTATATATGGATTAAATAAATTAGCTTGAAAATTATATATTTTTTAAGACTAAACTTGAGATAATTATATAAACTCGATGTTTGAATCAAACCAAATTTATGCAAATACAAAATATCTTAATAAATAATGTGAATCTGGTACAGCCTGATTAATGTCCGCCCCTATTGGGTCCCATACCAATATTGATCTGACAACATTTTCACTATGAGTAGTTAGTAATGGGAAAAATTACATTTTTAATCTTTAAAGTTTGATTTAAATTTTACTTTAATTCTTGTTGTTTCAAATTGATTATTATATTTAAATTGGAGGTTAAAATTAATAATTTTGAGACAGTTATCAGTCTCTTATGATGCAAAAATAGAAAGAAAAAAAACAAATTTAAATAGAAAAATTAAATTAAAACTATACTTACATTATAAAAATTATAATTTTTAAATTATTAAAATAAAATTTAAATTAAATTATAAGAGTAAAAAATATAATTTATCTTTAGTAATCTAACGTGTGCTATATTAAGAATTTCTAGAAGGACGGTCCAAACCCATTCTTAGATTTCATTTTCTAACCAAATAGGGCCCACACCCATTGATAGTTAGTTTGCACGGTCAAAATCTTTCTGTCAGGTGAGATTGGAACCAAACCAATGGTTGTCTAACATTGGTCAAATTAAAGAGGGGGGTGGGGGGAATCTGCATAAAAAAAAGGAAGAGAAAAAGTCAACAATAGCTTTTATTACCACCATTATTAAGACGCTAACAAAAGATTTTAAGTAATTAATGTTTGACAATTTGGAAACATGCAAATAAGCGAAATGTTATTCCAAAGCATGTAGAGCCATTAATCCACTCCACATTATGGAATGATTAGAGTTGGATTTGGATGGGATTTGGAGGGTCAGATCACTTAGACCTTTAATTTTGGAGTGAAATTATTGTTCCAATGATTAAGAATTTATCTTAGGGTACCATAGAGAGATTTTGTTTTTATTTTATTATTTTTTTGAAGATTTAGAATTCCATCGAGTCCCTAACCACATCATATTTGTTGAATCTTGAGATCCCACTACACAAGTCAACCACACAATTATTCATTGAAATTCCTAAGTATTTTTATGATTGCCCTAAATATATAAGTTGATTTAAATAATAATCTTTCAATGTTCAGTATGATAAGAGTAAATTACACTAATCTCTCACTGACTAATAAAAAAACTGCAGTTAATTTTATAATTTTGTTGAGTAAATTACACTTTGTACCCCTGCATTTTTCATTAAATTTCACTTTAATTCCTAACATGAAATCGTAACAGTCAGTCTCATACACTTTTGGTCAAATCTCCGCTTTAGTTCCTACACATAAAATCGTGACAATCAACCATCTGCACTTCTTTTCAAGTATCAATTTCCCTATTCTATTACTCTTTTATTTAAGTTTTTAGCAGAATTCAGTCATATAACAAACAATGACTACGAAACGAAGGTAAGAGAAAAAAATCATTCTCATTTCCCACCAATATATACTTTGTTCTACGTGATAAGCATTATGAGAATTATATAATACAATATGTGTGTGTTTGTGCGCGTGTGTGTGTGGGCGAGCGCGCGCGCGCTCATATAAAAATTATGACAAAAATTTAAGAAAGCAGAACTTTTGAAATTAAAAAAAAAAAAAAAGTAAGTGAGAAATTGAAGACTTTGTTACTATGAAAAACAAAGTTTTATTATTCTAATTTTTGCAAAATCCTAGTTTATCTCTTTAATCGTTCACGATTTACGTTTTGTTTCAGCTAAATACAATCAAAATTTGATGTGATTTTTAGGACCGAACGTGTATAGACAGAAAATTTGGATGATTTTTCTTCGTTGCCCTCATTTTTATAGTCACATTTGACTTCTGTTAAAGACTTATATGATAGAGTAACAAAAATGAGACATTGACATTTGATTAGAAGTGTAAGAAGTTGATTATCACGATTTCATAAGTGCAGAGAGTTAACTGTCACGATTTTATGTGTAAGGACCATAGTGGGATTTGACTAGAAGTGTAGAAGGCTGACTGTCACGATTTCATATATAGGGATCAAAGTGAGATTTGATACAAAGTGCAGGAGTACAAAGTATAATTTACCCTTATTCAAATATTCAATATGTTTGTTTAGATGTAGATGATATTTTGGTATAAAAAAAAAAAATGAAGAGTAAAATAGACATTTCAATCTAAAATAGACATCATTATTTTTTATCCGTTTGACTGACGATCTAATCAAATGTTATAGAATTTATACTTTAAGTGAGAACAATATAGTTACCTAAAACTATAAAATTATTTGTAATTTATTCATTAGTTAAGGAGATTGGTGTTTTTTGTGCTAAAATCTAACTTAACCAAACATGATTGATAAGATCTTCCCCTTCTAAAAATCTAGGAACGAAGTAGATTTTTAAAATAAATTCGCCTAGATTCTCGCTCACAAAACAAATGTTTGTATTGTCTCGATTGACAAATCGAAAAGGTTTTTTTGATGATAAAATCAATAATTATTTCAAGAATACTAAGACACAAGAAACTTAGTACACAAAATCTCAAATACCTTCACCTACGGTGGTCGATCCCTTTATATGGAGTGCTGTACCTCAATCTAAGAGTCCTTTTTATCACGGACATTAGGACTCATATTTTGTCCTAGTTCAACAAGAGTAAACATCTTCAAGAGTTCAATCTCTAACTGCCCTAGAAGTCAAAGTTCACCAGGACTCTCTCGCTCTATCTTGATATTTCGCCTAAGATGTGGGCCATGGCCACACCTTGGTCGATCGCTTCCTGCTACATTGCCTACCATCCCGAGGTCATGTCACGTGGCATAAATAAAAAAAATGCGTCCCCACAACTGTAATTTACCCATATATTATGTGTCAAATCCAAATTGTTGATAGGAAAAGTTATTGTATAGAAAAAATAGTTCAGAAATCCACTTCTAGGGGTTCTATGGCATGAGTTTTTTTTTTTTTGCTGCTGCGGTAATGACATGATTAATGAAATTATTTAGTGTGAATGATAAATTATTGTTTTGAATGATAAATTATTGTTTTTCTTTCATTTTTATCCATTATTGTTGGACTGTTGATTGTTAAAAAAGTCATCAGAAGTAACTAGTGACAACAGTTAATAGTGATGATGATATGAACAGGTAGACAAATTAGATGGACAAATAAATGAAATATGTATGGATAAATTATGCACACAAATAAGTGAAATAATTGACAAATAAACAAAAGTATACAGTATTTTAACTTATTATTGTCCTTCTAATCTCAAAAAAAACTAGAGTTTGAAATTATTATTTTAAAATTAAATTTATAGCCCAATACGCCTGAATAATCACAGATTCACCTTAGATGCTTAATCCATGATATATCCCATCCCCATTTTAACAATGTCCTCAAACTTTTCCTTTTTTCTTTCCTTTTCCCTTTTTCCATAATCTCAACTTGGATTTTCGTGATCATTTGATTTGTGTCTAATCAAATTAAGATGTTAGATTTATAAAAAAAAAGAAAGAAAGAAAGAAAGTGAAACCATATCAATGGTGGGGGTATGGGATTATCATTACACAAATCCTCAACCCAATAGTAGTTTAAAATTCTTTAAAGCGTGTGGCTTAAGCATGTATTAATATTAAAAACATCATCACTGTTAGGGTTGGTGTTGGTCAAAATATGTTGGAATCTCATGATAGTTGAGATTTGACAAATATTTTTTTTAATAAATTTTTTAAATTATGATTTTTTAAATGTAGTTATTAAAAAAGTTAACATGTTTGATAATTGTTAAACAAATTATTGTTTGTTTGTGAGAAAATGATTTTGTTCCCCTTTTTGTCTGTTATTGCCAATGGGCAAAAACTTTTTGGATGAAATAGCAAAAAATTAACTATTTCCAGCTCAAACTATGTTTTGTAGAAACCAAAAATTAAACAATGAGCATCTCCATCAAACTTTTAATCTTTTCCTACATTTTATTTTGTAAACTTCTTATTTATTATTATTTTCTTTGGATAAATTAACTTAATATGCTTGTACTTTAACCAATATCTCATTTTAATTTTTCAAATATAATAGTCAATATTTTACACTTTTGCAGCAAGAAAAACATCTGTAAATTTATATCTCTCAGTTTGCTTCAATTTATTATGTATATGAATACATGCAGGTGAGAGTTAAGAGAAAAAAATTATAAACACATGAGGAGTGCAAGTGTGTTTGTGATGGGGTGTAAATAAAAAGTTATGGAGATACAATTATACCACTCCATGTATTGATAATTTTTTTTCCTAATTCCCACTTGCATATAGTTTTTTCATAATTTATTTGTTGAGTTTGGTGGAGCAAGTTTTTAGTGAGTCTACTCAGCAAAATAACGAAGAAATTACATCAATTTAAACCTTCGTCGATTATTTTTCTATTTAATCGGTTTTCTCAATTTGTGCGAATTTCCGATCGGACTCAGCTTCCTAAGGAGAAACTCTCTTCGCATAGAAGATGAGGTTACAATGTTGGGATAAAGTGTCCTGATAATGTAGAATTGATGAGTTGAGAATTGAAGTGCACGGAATATCTCGGTTTATGTGCAAATTGGCTCAATTCAGTTTAAGATTTGGAATATGAACTCTCCGCGCCCTAGTATATGACACAGTTTTCCAGTTTTCTTTTTCAATTCAAAGTTTTTGAAATGATAGGTTGTATAAATAATTAACAGACTTGGATGAGGCACATGATAAATATATATATGTTAACAAATTATTTTGTAAATTTTTTTTTTTTTTTTTGTTAATTTTAAGCTTTAATTAAGGTAAGACCTAAGTGTTATTTTTAACATTACTAATTGGGTTCATGTTTAATATTGCATAGTAAATGATATCATATATTGGGTTGCTCAAAGCTATTTCCGAATGAATAAGAATTCAATGTGTATTTTTGGAGTTTGTAAAAATGGCTTTAGGTGGGTTTCCTACACATTTATGAATTGTGCTTGTCCCACATTGGAAAGGCTTAAAGATTTGTATGTATATATAAATTATAGCTTGCTATACTTGGGAAGGGCCCCAAGGGGTACCCAAGGTTTGTGGAAATGTGAAGTTATGGGTGAAATGGGATAGACCCATTGGACCCAAAACAAAAACACAAGCACAGCCGTCTAGTCGAGCAGGCTGGGCAAAGGTGCGTGGTGTGAGGTTGGGTTGGACTTGTTCGACCAAATACTTATCTTTGTGGGCCAAAAAATATTTGTATTTTATTTATTTAATTTTGAATTTCGAATTCAAAATAAATCTGTCCGAATTTTTTTCCTCCACCTTAATGAACCTGTTAAAATCCACTCGAACAGGTTCACACTTGTTAATTCCACCCGAACAGATCTGTTTCTGTTCAAATCTGTCCAAATAGGTTTTCTGCCTGTTGAATCTGTCTGAACACGTTTTCTATCTATTGACACCTGTTTTGAAAAGTCACCAGTTCTCCTATATATAGCTTGTCATTCCAACAATTCATTCAATCGAATTTTCTTCAACTTTTCTTCTTTCTCCTTCCTCTTTTCGTCCTCATGTTTCTTGTATCAGCCCTGCATTTATTTTTAGGAAGAGAAAGAGAAAGTTACAGCATAGTTTTGGTTTGCCAGACTTGAGTTTGTAGTACTGCAAACCAAGTAGTAGTCGTTGCATCTTGGGAAATAGACACCGATAAATCTCAAAACACCAGAACGATGGCGAAATCTACTTTACGGAGATTGTATCTAACACAAGCCTCGACTTATAATTTCTAAAAGCAATTAATTCAGAATTTAATTTATATAATTATTTTTTGGATTATTTAATTTAATTTTGTTGTTTATTGTATTTATACATTTATTTACACATATACATAACAACTGGGTACTAACAATCTTAAAGTAGATTTGTATTTTTTTTTTTTAATTTGTGTGTTAGACAGACGAATATTTTATTTCGGGAAATTAAATAGTAGTTATATACTGTTTAATTTCTTAAACAGTGGTAATATATTGTTTAATGATTTCTTTGATAACATAGTAGTCATATATTGTTTATCATTGAAATTTTGTTACAAAATATTATTCTATATATTTTGTGTGTAAACTATATTTTGTATAAATTTGTGATTAGTGCATTATTATTTCGTCAGAAATATGACCACTGAAACAAACAGTACTGAGACTGTTCTTACTCCAACCCCCACACCTATTGTGCCAGTGATGACTCCGACAATCCCAGTAAATCATGGAGAGAAGCCAGAAAAATTGAATGGAAATGATTTTAAAAGATGGTAACAAAAGATGATGTTTTATCTTACGACATTGAATTTGACTCGTTTTAGTCATGAAAAAGCTCTGGCACTGAACGAAGGAGAAACTAACTGGCAAGTGGTTGTCGCAGTCAATGCATGGAAGCATGGTGATTATCTGTGTTGGAATTATATCCTCAATGGATTGGACAATACATCGTCCAATGTGTATAGTGTCAAAAGCACCGCAAAAGAACTGTAGGAATCTCTATATCATAAATATAAGACAGAGGATGCCAGTACAAAGAAATTTGTTGTCAGCTGTTTTTTGAACTTTAAAATGATAGATTCCAAGATGGTTATTAGCCAGGTTCAAGATCTCCAATTAATTCTCTATGACATACATGTAGAAGGGATGATTCTTAGTGAATCTTTCCAAGTAGCGGCAATCATTGAAAAATTGCCACCATCTGAGAAAGGATTCAAGAATTATCTGAAACATGAGCGCAATGAGATGAAATTGGAGTAACTAATAGTGCAACTCAGAATTGAAGAGGACAATTGTGGTTCTGACAAGAAGTTGGGAAACCATGTCATGCAGGCTAAAGCAAATGTTGTAGAACATGGACAATGGTCAAAATTCAACGACAAAAAGCAGAAGCATGATGGCAATGGTCCCAAACAAGGATCCTTTAGTAAGATCAACAATGGGATCAACAACGGGTTCAATAAGAGGTTCAAAGGCAAGTGTTTTGTGTGTGGCAAAGATGGACATCGCGTTAAGAATTGTCACGTTCGCAAGGACGGAGGGAGTTCAAGCAAAAAGCCAACACAAGCCAACATAGCTGAGGATTTTTATCTTTCTGATGGAGTGGCAGACATCAATCTTGCTGCAGTAGTCTCTGAGGTAAATTTCATAGGCAATCCCAAGGAATGGTGGGTGGATACTAGAGCAACCTGCCATAGCTGTACAGATAAAAAGATGTTTACAACCTACAAAGTGGTAGAAAGTGGGGAACAACTTTTTATGGGAAACTCCTCCATATCAACTGTAGAAGGACAAGGAAAAATCATGCTGAAAATGACCTCAAGGAAAGAACTCACTCTTAACAATATACTCCATGTACCGGAGATTCGCAAGAATTTGATTTCTAGGTCATTATTGATCAAGAATTTAGATTAGTCTTTGTGGAGAAGTGGTTTGGAAATACTCTTTGGATCCAATGGGACGCTCGAAATCCTCAGCTAGTCGCCTGAAAAGGAATGAACACTTCGGTCGGGGTGCCAGAATTAGCACTCCGACGGATAAGTCAGTGTATACTCTCTTGGTTCCTTATATCTTAAGTTAAACTTACTTGTTCTCATGCATCTCGTGTTAACTGATACTCTCCTTATTTATAGTCGTCCTTCATGTTGACGGTTGGGCCCACCTTTCTTCCAATGAATAATCCCTCATTCGGCTATCTGTTCTTACTCGGCCAGGTCTACAACTGATAATTCGACTGATCTGGTTACTCGGCCTCTGTCCCTCCGTGATGGGGCCATATAGTTCACAACTTGGTTTCTCTCTTTAATCTATTCAGACTCCATACATAACAAAATCTATTTCGCCCCTACAATTGCCCTCCAAACATCCTATTAACATCAGTTAGTCAGCGTGTTTGGTCCTTCGACCTAGAGAGTCAGAAAATACGGCGGTATCCCTTACTCCAATTCAAGCATCAGGACGCCTACTACTTTTGAGCATCATTACGATTTCCCGCCCCTTCATACACTTCATTCATTTAATACGATTTGAAACCGCGTTGTCTTTTCGTCTGTATGTTCTTTCTTGAATGCTCAAGGTTTCTCGTTGCCTATCAGTTCAATCCCTTGCTTCTCGCCTTCTGTAACTTTTTTCCGCTCTTCATTGTCGTCCTTATTTTTTGTAAGTTTCTCTTTCTTCCATCTCGACTCTTTTTTCCTTATTTGCTTGCTGTGTAGAGTGTCCATTTTTCATGCTGTGATGGCTAAACAATTGAGAGCCCTTCTTTCTGCGGAGTGAGTCTCTGGTTTCCGTCGCCACTTTTCTATCCCTGACAACGTTCATCTGTCACTTTTGGCAGAGAATGTGATTGACACGGTGAGGACTGATGAGAGTACAATCGTCTTTCCTCTCCTGTCAATCGTAGAGGGCAGAGTCCGTTTCCCCCTTCATCCACTTTTAAGGCCTGTCCTTCATTATTGGGGTTTAATCCCTTCTTAGCTAAATGTAAACTTTTTTCGAATAATAATGGGTATTGTAGAACTAAACCGGCGCCTTAGGCTTAACCTTGGAGTCCCTGCCATTCTGCATTGTTATGCCTTGGCCAAGTCCTCTGGACGACAGGGGCGCTACTTTCTCAAGGCCAAGGACACCGACCATCACTTGGTCACTATGCTTGCTAGCTCTGGCAAGCGAGTTGATGATATTATGGTTGTGGTCCGTGGAAACTGGGAATTCGGTGAGGGCAAAGATCGTCAAGATCCAGCGCCCAAGCGGAGGGGCAACTAGGTGGCCGTTTAACCCCCCATGAATCTTTACTAAATATTTTCTGTTCAAATTCCATCTATTTACCATTTTAATTGTGCAGGAAACAACTTAAAGAAAGTTCTAGTTTTGGCCGACGATGTCGTACTTGCAGAGATCAAAACGGTACTCCAGTTCGTTGGAGGGTGGCCCACATTCTTTTGCGATGCAAGCCGACCTATACTACTTTTTCAGCGGCAGAACATATTCCAATTCCAAGGGGCAAACAGCACCTTACGGCGCTTGTTTTTCTGAGCTTATAAAATCTTAGGCAGATCGGTTTTGAGGATTCAGATTCAGAGCCGGCAGCCGAATAAGTTGCCGAAGGAGTCGTTGAGGAGCCGAATCAGCCATCTTCGGACGGATCCGAAGGACTGGAGGAAGAGGTTGACGCGGAACTAAATTTGGTTTTTGAAGAGGCCGGCTCCATCCTCCCACCACTTCTGGCCGAACAGACGTGTCTTTCGAGGATATATTTACCAACTTAAGGGACCTACCCAGCTCTTATCCAGACAACATGGCTGGTGAATCGCTCACTTAATTGGTCAGACGGAAAAATGCTGAGAGAATGGCTGTGCGTAGGAGAGCCAAAGCCGAGCGAAACCAACCTCCACTCCCTCCATCCGACGCTAGGGAGGAAACTCCTCCACATGCTCCTATTAAGGAGGTTGAGACCGAAGTGGTCGAAACGGAAGTTGTTGTCGATCAACAGAAGGATCAAGTGACGGAGCAAATGGGGGAAAAACGCTCGGCTGATCACGAGGAGGTTTATTCGGAAGAAATAATTGATAAACGGCCACGCATAGACAAATTTGACTTGATTGTGCCGTTTACAATACAACCAAGGATAAAGAACATGCCGGTTGCCTCTAATACATCGGCTATAAGAGATCCAGTCATGGCCTTGAGCTCGGCGTCTTCCATTTCTCTACCGGTTGACAGAGCAGCTTTTAGGGCAGAGGCCGATCTGCTGGCCATCGCATTAGCCGCTCAATCGGCGATATTGGTACGTGCCCTTTTATAATTTTGCAAGGTTAACCCAAAGGAAAGCTTTTATATTAGCTTATTGATCCCTTGTTTTGCAGGTGGAGGATAGCTGAAATTGGCTGTTGCCAACACGACGCTATCGAACAGATCAGCTTTCTTACAGTCGAGTTGGAAAACGAGAGGCTTAAGGTAGCAGAGGCCTCTCTCCGAGCTGAGGCTGAGGCCATGAAAGCGGCGACAAAGAGAGCTAGGGCTGATACCGAAGAAAAAAAGGCCAAGACTGCCGACCAACTGAGAATGGCCGCCAAGGGAATGGCAAATGCCAACGAAGAAGTGCTCAAGTCTGCCAATGAGACAATTGCCAAGCTGGAGGTCGACTTGGAAGAGTCAAAGAGGGCGGTGGCAAACGCCGAGTCCGAGATTTCCAAGTCATTCCAGAAAGGCAAAGATGTTGCCTTGGCGGACTATGTAAATGAAGTGCTGAAGTTTGAAAATAGGGGGTTTAAACACGGCTGGCTCAAAGCCTTGGCTGCCGCTAACGTGGTATCGGATCAGTCGATTTCGTACGAGCAGGTAGACATTGAGCTACTGGTGTCTGACCCTAAAGACTGACCTATAGTCAGGTATTTTTTCATTCTATTTTTTGTATTGTGTGTACGTAGGTTTTGTTAGAGTTATTAGGTTTTTTGAGAAGCTGATGTAGGGTAGTTTTCATTTGTAAGATGACTTTTGTTTTTGCTAAGTTTATGAATGAAAATTACTTTTGCCTGTCTGCCTAATGAATGTACTTGTGAATGACTAAGTAAGATATAAAATCATGAAATGAATGAAACGAACAGCAGAATTAATCCAACACACGAATAACTCTATAGCACTGCAACTTAGCCTAACATAATAGTGCATATGCCATTGTCCCAGCAGGTTGATGAAAAAGACCAACAAAAGACGACAGTTCAGGGATGTGTTGGGGCACAAAGGATATTCGGCGATGAGCTCTGATATTTAAGTCGAATGGAATGATGCGTCTTTCTGCCTAGTGAATGTGCTTGTGAATGGCTAAGTAAGATATAAAATCATGAAATGAATGAAACGAACAACATAATTAATCCAGCACACGAATAACTCTATAGCATTGTAACTTTGCCGAATATATTAGTGCATATGCCCTTGTCCCAGCAGGTTGATAAAAAGGACCGCCGAATTAATGAATAAGACCTAAAAACGGTTGTTCAAAACTTTACTGGGGCACCACGGATATTCAGCTAGGAGCTCTGATATTTAAGCCGAATAGATTGATGAATCTGTCCTTGCCCCAGTAAGTTTGAACAAGACCACCTAAAAACGACAGTTTAAAACTCTGCTGGGGCACCATGGATATTCGGCTAGGAGCTCTGATATTTAAGTCGAATAAATTGATGAATCTGCTCTTGCCCTAGCAAGTTTGAACAATACCGCCTAAAAATGACAGTTTAAAACTCTGTTGGGACACCATAGATATTCGGCTAGGGGCTCCGATATTTAGGCCGAATACATTGATGAATCTTACTCCCCAACGGATTAGTGGTAGATAACGATTATCGGCCGTTCAAGAATTGGCTGGGGCAACATGTCTGTTCGGCACAAAGACTTACGTAAAGCCGAATAGATTAATTAATCTGCCCTTGCCCTAGTGGATTAGTGGTGGATAACGATTATCAGCCGTTCAAGAATTGGCTAGGGCAGCCTGTCTGTTCAGCACAAAGACTTACGTAAAGCCGAATAAATTAATTAATCTACCCTTGACCCAGTGGATTAGTGAACGTTGCTGTCGATTATCAGTCATTTATGATTTGGCTTGGGCAGCGTTGAAGGAATCACTTTGGGAGCGGTGCATCTGTGGTTAATAAAAATGGAGTTGCTTCGTGTGCGTAGGTCCCATTAGCGTGTTAAGATTCAACTCAAACCAGTCTGTCGAAGAAGGCTAGCTAAGTGTGAATGTCAGGTAGACTATTCTTCAACAGCAAAGGAGAGGGTAGGACACTGGCTGAGCTGGACTCAGCGATGAATGGAGGTGGGGAACCTTCATGAACGAGAACTAGGGCATCTGGGGAGCGGGAGAGGCATCACTCCCCACGTCATCGAAACAAGTCGACTAGAAAGAAGAAGCGACAGCGGGGGAACTCCCCCCATTCGCGAACCGAGGCTAGTGGGCCACCACACCCGTTGAGTTTTTCAGTCTTTATCAGGAACAAACCGATGGCGAAAGGAGATTCGATCATTTGAGATCTAAACGTGGCAGTCGAATTTGCAAGGCGGATTTTTTCGCCGGAGGTCCAGCAGTCGATGATTGGTCAACAAGATTTCGAAGTTTTTCGAGAGGGCGTTCATGGAGCGGTGAAAGGACTATATACTGCTTACGAGATTGACATGCGTTTTCGTGCCTCGCAGCGGGAGATCAAAAAGAAAGATGAACGCATTCGTAGTTTAGAGGCCCGCGCGGAGAAAGCTGAGCGAGAGTTAAGAAAAGTCAAAATCGCTGAAACTCAGTCGGCCACACAACTAACCCGATTGTAGAGGAAAGGGTGACCCAGCGTCTTATAAGTCACGCGATTGCCGATCGCAACACGGCAAGCATGTTTTCAATAGAAGCTACAAAGACCCGAGCTTATGAACAAGGCTTCCATGCGGGCCAAAAAGTTGGGATAGAGAAGACGAAGGAAAAGCTCACCAAGGAGGTCTGCCGATGTGAGAACAATGGATTTAAACACGGGTGGATCAAGACTCTCCAGGCCACAGAGTCTCTCTGGGTAGCAGGCGTTGATTTGGCATCGCTATTATACCAGAGTCATCATTTTCCTTTTGCGGCCTTCGAAGTCGAGAAGAGCGATGACGAGGGGAACGCCGAATAAAATTAAACATATTATATCGCTCTGACACAAATTGGGACCGAATTATGTATTATCGATTAATTCAATAAAACATATTTTCTTACATGTTTGCATGTTGTTTCAGCTTAAGTTACATGTTGTTTTAGTTTATGTTTGAATATGTTAAGAATCGTCTTCTATCCTTCAACTAAGTTAATGCTTGTTAATCAGAATATTCATGAAAAGCGTGCCGAAACCGAATGCTTACTTGGTCTTGCACGGATGGGGCTCTAGATTCGGATGTTCAAACTAAGCCAATCGTGAATTTCACAAATAACGCTCCAAGTTCGAAGGCTTATTCGGCCCAAACGTGTCATTCACAGATGGGGCTCCGAATTCGGAGGCTTTTAACTTGGCCAATCGTGACATCCATGAAGGGTGCTCTGAATCCGAAGACTTATTCAGCCCAAACGTGTCATTCACGGATGGGTCTATGAATTCGGAGGCTTTTAACTTGGTCAATGGTGGCATGCACGAAGGGCGCTCCAATTCCGGAGACTTATTCGGCCCAACTGTGTCATTCACGGATGGGGCTCCGAATTCGGAGGCTTTTAACTTGGCCAATCGTGGCATGAAGGAAGGGCGCTCCGAATCCGGAGACTTATTCGGCCCAACCATGTCATTCACGGATGGGGCTCCGAATTCGGAGGCTTTTAACTTCGAACTGAAATTCCATATAGTAAGATAAGAAGTCATTTCATTATAAAAGTGAAAGATGTACACGGCGAACACTCAAAAAAAGTCATCATGCCCCACATATTGGGTTAATGATAAAATTTACGCAGATGCGTGGAATTCCATGGATGTGGCAGACTTCTCCCAAACATGTATTTGAGCCGATATGCCCCTGTTTCTGCGATTGAATCGATCTGATAGGGGCCGTCCCAGTTAGGACCAAGTTTTCCATCAATCGGATTCTTGGCAGCCGGGAGTACTTTCTTGAGGACCAATTCTCCTAGTGTATAGCAGCGTAGCTCAACACGTTGATTATACGACTTAGCAAGCTGTTGTTGGTACCGTGCCATGGACGCAAGGGCACGGTCTTGTCGTTCCTCAATCAGAGTCAAATCTAAGGCCAATATCATGTCATTTCGGCCCATATCAAAAACTTTCGATTTCAAGGTTGGGAGGCCGATCTCCAGGGAGATGATTGCCTGGGTTCCAAAGCATGAAACAAACGGCGTTTCCCCAGTGGAACGCCTCGGTGTAGTGCGATGAGCCCATAACACACTCGGTAACTCTTTGACCCATCTGCCCTTAGCTTTCTCCAGCCTCTTCTTGATGTCATCCAAGATGGCTTTGTTGGAGGCTTCGGCTTAACCATTGCTCTATGGACAAGCCGACGTGGAGAAATAAGGCCGAATATGTGACGCCCAAATTGAAGGCCAGACAGAGTATCCGAAGAGGCCAGTTGAGAATACCACTGATGATGAATCCTCGGGAAGTGATGATGAAGAGCTTGAGTAAGCTTATGAAAAGTTGTATAAAGAATCTCTTAACTTATCCAAATTGAATGACAAACTCACTACGAAACTCAAAGCACGTGAAAGTGAGAATGTCAAATTAAAGAAAGAGATTTCCGAGGCTAGGAATGATGTCCTTAAGATTTCTAATGATCGACAAGCTCTTTGTGAAAAACTCTTGACTTGTGAGACAGAGAGGAATGAGCTACAGCAAATCTATGCAACATATGAAGAAAAGATTGAAACTCTCGAGATGTCTCAAGTGGCTTTGGAAGAACTAATGATCAAGAAAGAGGATGAACTCAAGTGTGCTATGGCTACCATTGGTCTTTGGAACAGAGGATCAAAGACTTTGGACAATATCATTGGGTTTCAACAAATTTGTTCTGACAAGAGTGGCATTGGCTTTGGTGGTATGAAAGAGTTAAAACAGAGTGCTTCCACATCTCATGATACAAGAACTCAAGGAAAGGGAGAACAAAAAATTCAACATGAGGATGGACTTCTCAAACTTCCTAGAGTTGGTAAGGCCAAAGAAAAGAAGGTACACTCTATTTTTATTTGTCATCATTGTGGTATGCATGGTCATATTCGCCCTTATTGTTATAAGTTGCATGGGAGAGTGTCTCATAAAGATGGAAGAAATTCTAACATCTCATGGGGTAAGAGACACGTCATTGGTGGTAATGAGGTTAAGGGGTCATATTAGACCTCGTTATTTTGATTTGCTTGAGACTAAACGTGAACAGAGGATTTGTTTGTCTAGACCAAGGTATAGAAAACTGGACACCAAGTCTAGACGGGTTCCCATTGAAGGGAAAGGGAACCGCAACGTCAAGACACCACCCAAGAACTGCAATTCTCCTAACTTTTTCATACTAAAGTGGTTTGGGTGAGAAAACTTGACTTGTGTTAATTTGTTTATTCGTTTTAAGTTTTTAGGTTTCTATGTGTTTTTTTCTATTTGAGTCAAAAAAATGTGTGCATGTTTGTTTTCTATGTTGCTTTGTTTAGAAAAAAAAATGTGTGCTTTTTTTTTTTTTTTTTTTTTGTCTTGCGTTATTGTTAAAAAAAAAATCCAAAAAGATTTTCTTAGTATGGTTTTGCAAGCTTGAATTTTTTGAGATGTCCTTGGTGCATATTGGAATTGATGAGAATAACCATTATATGTTAATATGTGTATGCTTTCTATAGTCATTACTCATTTTGGAGTGTGTGTTCTTTGATTAGTATGTCTCATTTCGTACACACTCTTGGATTAGCAAATATCGGAGTCTTCCACCTTAGTGATTTTTTTTTTCTATAGACTTCTGGCATTACATCTTTTGCTTTTCTAGAGGAATTGACCAATACTAGCATATCATGGGTGATGTTGAGTCTCTTAACCACCTTCTATCTTTTTGCATCTCCACGGCTTTCCCCTCTATTCTTTGTAGTCCAGCCATGAGGAAAAGGCTACCTCAGAGTCACCAACCAGGCCATCCTTATTATATCCATGCTTCTCTGGTTCGGTTTCCATACTCTTGAGCGTGTCAGTCGCCAATGAGTGTGCAAAAGAAAAAGAAAATGAAAAAAAAAGTGCAAAAGAAAGAAAAGAAAAAGATGTGAAAAAAAAGGAAAAAATAAAGGATTCATTGATTGAGGGGGAGCCTCCGCCTTTACTCACCAAATACCCCTTGATTCCTATTGGTTTGACTTTCCTTAGTTGTGCTTAGATTCTCTTACTGGAGGTTCAGTTATCAGATCACTACTCGGATTTGAATCTTGTGTTTGTCGAACTCCAAGAGTCACACACACACTTTTGTCATGGGATCTATGCTTTTCACATAATGCATTACTTTCTCTTGTGAGGAATCTTCTAGAGGCTGTGCACGTTGTGTTTTCAAGTAATTGTGCTTCTTGGATAATCTTGTGTGTTTTAAGATACAAATCTGAAATTCCTTGCTCCACCATATTATATTTTGTTTTTCTTGTTTATTGTTTTCAATGTTTGTGGTTGTTTTTAGTGAGGGAGAGTTTGGTTTATTATTACAAGAGTTTGTTCGCATGATCACTTTGATTTGTTTGGTAAGGGAGATTCGTTTTAGTTGTTTTGCATGTTGCTTTGCATTGCTTCTTTATCGTTTCCTTCTTGCATGCTCTTGATATTTACATCGTCATATCATTGCTTGTGTGGTTTATGATCTTGCTTTTGTTGTTTGAGCTTTCTTTGTCCATTCGTGACAAAAAGGGGGAGAAAGTTGTTTTTCATGAGTCTTAGTTTTCATCTAATCATGCTACATGTTCTTAAAATCTCCAAGTTGCATCTATTTGTGTTTTCCATCTCATGCTTCAAGATAATCGTGTCATATGTCTATTGCTTTTTCATATACTCTTGTGGGACTAATAGTTGTTTTGGAGATTGTCGCACTAATAGTTGTTTTGCAGATCATGACCTTGAGAAAGAAGTTTATTTTTATTGGCTGTAAGGGTTGGGGCATAATGCATTATTTGTTAGGTGTGTTTTGTCACGGCATTGCCAAAGGGAGAGATTGTTAGGTTTTATTCTTGGCAATCCCATTTGAACAAAACTCCTTTCAGTTGTACTTAATTTTGCACTTTTTATTTCAGTGAGGCTATGAGTGTTTAGATGCGAATCCAACCCGAATTGTGCCTTGTAGAGAAGTTTTGTGATGTTAATTCTCTCAAGATTGCCACTTCGTTGATTATGACGGGGATCGAGTTGCCTGGTCAGCTCGCGGGGGTTGAGGGGGCAGCGCCCAGGCGGGGTCAATGGGGCAGCGCCCCTGAAGCAAAATGCAAAATTGCATTCAAAGTTGCATGTCCACCCCTGCTCGCTCGAGCAAAGGAGTTCTCACTCAAGCGAAGGCTGTGTCTGTGTAAAAACCTGAAAGAGATTAATGTACGCTTGAGCGAAGGGTGTGTGGCTCGAGCGAAGCCACTTATGGAAAACACGTGTTTTTGGTTCCTCGCTCTAGCGAGAGAAGCTTCGCTCGAGCGAGCTTCACAGTCCCAGATTTCTATAAGTACGGGTTTCTGTCAGATTTTGGGATTACTTCTCCAGATCTTCTTTTTGGATATTAAGGTTTATCTCTAGAGATATTTTGCTAGTTTTCTTTGACGTTTTGATTGAGTATTCAACTCATGATTTTAGAAGTTTACATCAAAGGATTGTTTGTTTAATTCTATACAAAAGAGAGAGTTGTTCTTCGGTGGATTCTGAAGAATACGAGCCTGAAGCTTTGGTGGATTCTGGAGTGGCTCATCGTCAAGAAAATTCCGAGGTAAAGACCGGGTTGGAAGAGACACATAGGGGTTAGTTCAATTCGGGCGTGGATTCGCTAGGTAATTGAGAGTATACCTGTGTAATTCCTTTATATCTTCTTAGTGGATTGTTTTGTGATTGTTGCCTGTGGTTTTTTTATCACAATTAGAGGTGTCCAATTGTGGTTTTTCCACATAAAATTGTTACGTCGATTTGTCTTGATTGTTTGATTGGGATTATTGTTTACTGCTTAAAATTGATACATAATCACAAATCAACATGTAGAGGATTTCTAGATTTTTCAACAAGAGTGTAGGCCTTGACTACAACAAATATATACATATAGCATGTATTAGGAGGGGAAAAACAAGTGGTAAGAGAACTTGAGAGAAGAGGTGTTGTATGTTTACCTTTGTTGTACAAGACTCAACACAATTCTTCCTTTCCTTCTTCTCCCCTCTCTCTCTCTCTCTCCCTCTTTTTTTTTTTTTCAAGATCACTCTCTCTCACTCCTCTAGTGCAAGGCTGAAAAATGTGTAAAATGAGGGGGGAGAAGTGTGCATATATATAGAGAAGGATTGGAAGGTTTCTTTGGGGCCAAGTTTTATAAGTGCAAATTGTCGAAGTTACCATTATGGCTCTTTTCATCCATCACATGGTCAACAACTTGGGCTCCAAGACATATATATATATATATATATATACATATAAATATATAAGATATTTGTATTTATAAACATAATATAATAGGCACAAGTACATTAATTAATAAAATATTACAATTAAGGGTTGGGATGAAATAAAATAAAAGTATATAGGGACCAAGTCTAAATTTATGAACCCTTGGTATTTAGCATACAATATACTAGCCTTAAAAAATAGTTAAAATAATAAATTTGGATCCTGTTAAATTAAAGCGCAAACAAAGGCGAGAAACCGAGCAAAAACGGCGTTACCGGGAATTAAGGTTTTAAAGTGATGAATCTATAATTATAGGGTCTAATAATTAATAATATGGTTTTAAAGGTGATTATTAATCTACCGGAATCAATTAGGGTTTACTCAAATTAATCCGTGATGATTCCCGATTCGAGGGTTTAAAACACAATTAAGCGAAAAGTCAAGGGCTTTATTGAAATAAACTCAAGGTTAGGGATTTAACGGTAATTACAAAAATTAGGGTCTCTACAGAATACATATGTGCTGCACAGTTCCCGGTAGACGCCACAATCAAACTGGATGTCGTTGTCTGAAATAAGTGCTCTTGGAATGCCGAATCGTGTTATGAAATTTCTCCATACGAAACGCTTAATGTCAGTATCTCGAATGTGCGTTAGTGCCTCTGCTTTGACCCATTTTGTGAAGTAATCTATCGCGACAATCAAAAATTGCTTGTTGCCCGGGGCACGAGGTAATGGTCCAACGATGTCAAGTCCCCTTTGGGCAAACGACCAAGGATTGGTCATAGAGCTTAACTCTTTAGCAGACAAACGGGTTAAAGGGGAAAACTTCTGGCATTGTTCACATTTCTTGACGTAACACTCAGCATTAGCTCTCATTTTCGGCCAATAATACCTTTGTGTCACGGCTCGATGAGCCATGAAGAGTCCGCCGGCATGGGCGCCACAACTAACTCATGGATTTCAGTCAGGAGTTCTTTGACTTTATCCGGATGAACACATTCTAGATATGGACCAGAAAGGGATTTTTTGTAGAGCTTTCCTTGTGGATCCAATATGGCAACCCTCGCCACTGATTACTGTTAAACTATGACTAAACATGATAAGTAACTGGTTAGACTAAAATTCTGAACTAATTGTGTGTGTATGTTGTTTTAGTGCGTTTCTATCTGTTTGCCATTGATTTATCTGTTCATGTTTTAAGTTTCAAACTATAAATTGAAGGCCTTATCGGCGGCCGAATCAGAAATTTATTAGTGTTTTATGCTAATTAGAATTTATGTGATTTTATGGTAGGTTTAATTTAAATTTGATTTGGAACGATTAAATTAGATTAAATAATGTTAAATTACATTAGTTCAAGTTTATTACAATTTTGCCATTGAGTGGCCATTTCCTATACACTTGTTTGGGACTTAATTAGTACATTCCATACATCATTTCATCATCCTTCTTGAGACCAAAACCGTGAGCAAGAGAGGGAGAGTAGGAGAGCTTTGGTTTCAATAAGAATTGCTTGGAGAATTAGAAGAATTGAAGACTAGATTGCATAATTGAGCTTCTAGACTTGAAATTGAGGACCTAAGGTAGGATATTTATCCTTTAGTTTATGAATTCAAGTTGATTCTTGCATGGTTCATGAGTCATTAGTGATCTAAGTCAAGAATTAGTTTAAAGAGTTGATTTGAGTAGCTAAATCATGCATACATGTACACATTGTTGAGTTTTGAGGTTGATTTCATGGAAATCCTCACATGCATGTCTATATTCTAGCTATGGTCTATGAATTCATCATGTTTTTGAGTAAATTGACTCATTTGATCAAGTATTTGAAGCTTTGATTTCAATTAAACACTTGCATGTTACATATACATTATGTTCATGAAGTTTTGTTTGGATTTGTGTTTAATTGAACTACTTTTGGGCTTTGATTTTGCAAATTGATCTTTGAAACATGTCATATTATGAGTTTAAAAGTGTTTTCCAGAAAATTGGCCCAAAAGAATCGAATTTGATGATTTAAATGTTGAATTTGAGCTTGGAGGTTCAATCTAGAAATTCCAGATTTTGGACCCACGCTCAAGCGTAAGACTTCATGCTCGAGCGTCCACTCTGAGTACATGCATTCCGCTCGAGCGGGGAAAGTAACACTCAAGCGTGAAATGCATGTATCCAGTACTTTTCATATGTTTACAGTCCGCTCGAGGGAGGGAATGCACGCTCTAGCGAGGACTTGTGTCTCACGCTCGAGCGGAGGTTGAGTGCCCATCGAGCGTGAATTGCATGCATCCAGTACTTTTGCTTGAGTTTACAGTCCGCTCAAGCAAAGGAAGTCATGCACGAGCGGAGATCCTTTGTCTGCATGTCCACTCGAGCGTAGAAAGCCACGCTCGAGCGAGACCCCTATTTTCTAAAAATTTTGAAAAGTGCTTTAAGGTGCATCTTTGCATCCTCTTTCCATCCTAGGCATTCCTAGGCCATGTTTAAGGCATCTTAATGAGGATATTGATGTAGAACCACACCGAGTCAAGATAGGGCTAAGTCATTGATTCCTAAGTGTGTAACTTAGTGTGTGTTCATTCTGTAACTGTGTAGGGTTGGCATCCGAGGACGCTCATTAGCCGCTTATAGCCCAGTGCTCTGTGAGTAACAATGTTGTAAAGATATGTTCGATTATGAATATTTTCTGAATGATTAACTGTTCTGTTTACTGAAACGTTATTGTTTAATGAACGAATGTTTGTCTTATTTGTAAACTGTATTTGTGGCATCCTTAGCAACTACTGTTATTGTACTGTTACTACTACTGTCACAGAGATCTCTGTCGGTTCCCATGGTTAGAACCACTACTGTTTATTGTTATGATGGCCATCAATTGATGGTTCGGTCTGTTAAGACCTACTGTACTGTTTTTCTATGGGATGTACCACATATGACTGCTATGGTTTCTAAATGACTGATATGATTGCTTAATGACTGAAAGGACATTCATTCTTAACCTCTTTACACAACTGTTATTCACTGGGTTTTAGCTCACTGTTTATATATATATATATATATATGTAGGTGTCTAGGCACCGGACCAATGCTAGGAGCGTCAGGCTAAGCTCCCTTTTGTCAAGCCAACCATCGTGCCTCACCTTGAGGTTCCAAGCGCTGCCAAGCCAAGGCTGTTTTAGGGTGTTTTAGATTTCCCCCTTCGCCTCTGTTCCGTAATAAATGTTTAGACTTGCACTATACTACTATGGTAGGGATTTGGTCCCTAACCTGAATGTCTGTATATGACGTATGTATATACTGTTTTGGTTTTGAATGTGAATATGTGTAGAAAAGTCTTTTTGCATACGGACTGTCACAGCTCATTGGACATTTTTTATTGCTGTTTTGGCTTTTGCCAGCCCCTGTACTCTGTATTACTGTTTTTACTGTCAAGCAGGCCTTCGGTAATCACGGATTACTGGCCGGTTACGGTGCTAAACCCATAGGGGCGGGTTTGGGTCGTGACATCCAAGTAATAACGCAGAGCTTTATTTTTGCAGTTTGTGTGCTTCTTTCTTTTTCACTGGGAGCTGTTCAGAAAATAGGAATGCAGTGATAGGGTCCATCCAACTTGGAGCTGATTCTATGACATTAATTTGAATTGACTCTGAGGGGCAATGCTCGGCTCAGGGATGAATCCTACTTTAATTGTCCGTTTGATTTTTGAGTTGATAGCTAGGCAGGTCAGGGCATCTGCATGTGTGTTCTGATCCCGAGTTATTTGATTTAGTTCATGATGGTCGAATATTGCCAGCAAAGAATTCACCGTTTTCATGTAAGCTGCCATACGGTCATTTTTGGCTGCGTATTCCTCTTTCAATTGGTTGATGACTAGCTTTGAATCGCAGAAGATAAGCAGACGCCGAGCACCAAGGAGATGTGCATTCCGTAGGCCGGTTAACAATGCTTCGTATTCGGCCTCATTGTTCAATGCATCGAAGCTTAGTTTGACAGCCTGCTCGATTATTGCCCCGTCAGGAGCCATGATCACTACGCCGCCCCACAGCCACGTTGGTTTGACGATCTGTCACAATACATTTGCCAAATGTCCCCAACATAAATTCTCCAGTTTGGCTTAGTTTGAATCTGATTAGACTTAAAATCGGCAAGGCCTCCAGTGAATCCGGCCACAAAGTCGGCAAGCACTTGCCCCTTGATTGAGGTCCTAGGAAGAAATTGAATATCGTACTGGCTGTAGACGGGCCTGAACATCCCGGCTCCGTGTGTGAATGGCGCGAAAATCCATTTTGTTCATTAGCTACTACAGTTCGGACTCAATGCCACGGTTCTGAATCTAATCTCGCAAAGTGCAATGCAAGACCGATAAATCACCAAAGAGTCCAAATCTGGCAAATCGTTTTGGAAAACTAATTTTTATAAAGAAGTGCCAAATATGGACTGCTTTTCCAGATACAGAGTTACCACCTAAATGTTTTTGTTTTAGGAAATTTAAGAAACCCTAACTCATGCCTAAGGCCACGTGTCCTTTATCACCAAAGCTGCATCGGCTCGGGAACTTGCGTACGAAAGGGGAAGGTCATGCAATGAGCACCCCCGCTCGCTCGATCTAAAGATCGGCCTTTACTAACATGATATTTTGTTTTTGAAAACACATGTGTTCTTATTCCGATTATTAGCTAGAATTACTATGTGATGCGCACAACACACAAGTATAGACTAGATCGCCTAAGTTCGAACAAAATATCTCATGTTTGTTTGTTTGAAAATGGTTTGAAGGTGCCACTCGCAAGCAGGCTAAGACGTGGATTTACCACCCTCAAGTGGGCTTAAAACTCGTATTTTAATGAATTGCTCCAATTCAAGTAATCCAACCTTCACCCACAGGTATTCAGGCTGTTAAACACATAAGCAGTTAGCCTCATATGAAGCATGCCATCATGGCAACACTCACACTCATGTAAGATGCCAAAGCATAAAAGCTTACCTAGCACTTCGAGCCAAAACAATAGCCAGTTGGTAATTAATGCATGATCCTAGCTATGTTAAGATGGCTAATGCAACACATGCAAAATGTAACTAAAAATAGGCTCGGCTATTCTAAAATGGCATATGAGATGCAACTTGATAATCATGTATTCAAGTAGGAATTGAAATACAATGCAGTTAGTATGATGCGTCGAGCCCGGTGCATGCAAGACAAATGAATGAATGCAAACATGCGAAGTATAAGTATGCTAATTGAAAAATGCCCTAAAACTAACCATCAAAAGCGGGTAAGTAAAGGGGAGAAAGACGTGGGGTTGGAAGACATTCACACACGCACACACACTTATTACAAAATTCGCCCTCTCGACGGAGGGTTCGAATGAATAATACGCTAAGTTAGCTATGCTAAGCTATTCTAATTAATCTAATAATCTAATTAGACTAATTATTGCACAACCAAATTGAATAACAAGCTACAACTAATTATTACATCACAAAACTAATTAAACAAATTAATTAAGTTACAAATTCAAGCTAATTAATAAGAAAAGCTTTAAACTATGCTGCTCCAACTCTAACCGAAGAAGCGGAAGACGCATGCTCGGTTCTCGTCCCGAAAGCTCTCCAGATGCTCTTTACAGGCTCTATCTGCAGGGTGTCCTTGAGAACTAGCTGCTGGATCTTACCAAAAACATGCTGAGGAGTGCACCAGTGGCCTGCCGGCCATGAGGATCTGCGGCCGACCATCCTACTGACCAAGAGTGCACACTGCTGGCCACAAATGAAGATCTGTTGGCCAACAATAAGGGGGGTGCCGGCCACTGGTGTGCTGTGACACCAAGCTGCAGCAGAGCACAAAATGGAGAAAAGAAAGGGTCTCCCAAGGGTATGTAGGCACTATGCCACCCCATATCACCTCAAAACATCAAGGGAGAGGCATAATCGGATCCAAGACCATCAATCACGTATCTCGATGCATGATGGCCAAAGATCCAACATGTGCAAATTCAATAAATGCATGACAAACAAGACACTAAGACCACGGCTTATCATGAGTGATCAAAGGCAATAGAGACAAAGAGGATTAGCTCACTTTCATCACTTTGAGTATGAAGTGGACCAATCCATCTTGTGTTCAACATAACGTCTGGTTGAACACGATGCAATGCAAGCAACATATGTAATGCATGCTCAAGTGCCAAATGCATTAAGCTAGTAAAGAGCATCACTCAAGAGGCATGCATTATCAATCTCAAATGGCCAAACCAGCCATGGACAGACCTAAACCATGCCAAAACAGTGGCCTAAACATGTTGGAATTGAAGCTCAAAAGGCTAGACAAACATGCACACATGTTGGCCTATAAGCAAAGCATAATACACAACCCTCAAAAGCAATGAAGAAGTGAAGTATATGAGAGTGTGACTACACTATATGCACTGAAATTACATGCTAAATGGTGCCATACCATGCAAACATCACATGCACAACATGTTAAATGCCCTAAAACTCAAAGCTAGTTAAGGCCCTTTACACTACAACCATATTAAGCAATGCTCAAATGACCCTAACCATTCAAAACAGATCTAAGGAAGGTCAAAATAGTGACAAAAACATGCTAGACTTGTAGCATAGATGGCAAGAAAAACAAGCTCATGTATTGGCTCACCAACAAGGCATAATGCTCAACTTCTCAAAGGCATTCAAAGAGTGATAAACATGAGAGTGTGACAGTGAAACATGCTCTGAAATCATATATCAAATGATGCTATATCACACAAATGTCACAAATAAGGCATGCTAGGGGTCTCAAAGCACAAGACTAGTAAAGCCATTTGCACTATAGCCTTACAAGGCAAGCCATACATGACCAAGACCACTTAAAAAGACCTCAAGCATGTTAAATCAGTGGCAAAAATGTACTGGATAAAAGCTATCATATGCTAGAATGATGAACAAAAGCATGAAGCATGTTAAGCCTACAAAGCATGATTGTACTACAAGTACCAAAAGCATGCAAGAGGTGACCAAATTAGCCAAAAACAGAGTTATGGCAGGTCTAAGAAGTCACAAAAATTAGCCAAAACAAAGCCATAAAAACATAAAAACACATGCTCATTTGGTTGGCCATCAACACAAGTAAACAAGAAAAGGGGAGGGGGGACAACCCCTTCCTATTTTGGGCCTCAAAATAGGTTTTCCACCACTGAAATTTCAGTGGTTTTAAGGCCAAAACAAGATAATTTCAAAGGCTTTAAAAGAAGGCAAGAAGCTTAGCAAATAAGCCACCAAAGAGGGTGAAACACCCTTAACTCCAAAAACACTTTAAACTACCATTTTTAACACTTAAAAACAAAGTTTTTTTCAGTTGACAACTAGGCCAAAATCAGCATGAAAATGTGGCCAAGGTTGTGTACAAAAACAAGCTTAAAAGAAGGAGAAGCTCATCCTTGGAGCACAGCAGCAAACAGCCAACAAACAACCACTTTTCTTGAATCAAAACCACCTTTAGCAGCCCAAAACAAGTTCCAAGGGACCTCAGCCCAATGGTGATCAAGTCTTCTTAAGGGTTGATAGGTTGAAGATAGTTGTATGCAAGTCTTCTAGCACAAAAGGGCAAGAGAGAGTGAACTCTAGAGAGAGAGGCAGAGATTAAGCTCTGAAAATTGTAGAGAGAGAGAGAGGGGTTTTAGTGTGAGAAGCTCCCAAAAATTTCTAACCCTTGAAAACAATAGCTAAGGCCTCCATATATAGCAAAAAGAGAGGTTTGGGTCGAAAATATCTCAAGAGAGACAGCTGGAGCAAGTTGGAGCAAAATATCTGTTCAAAACTGATCTTTTCATCAATGGCCGGCACACCATTGTTGGCCGGCAACACACTATTGTTGGCCGGCAGGGGTCATTCTTGGACGGCATTGGCCATTCATGGTCGACACACTCCCATAGAGGCCGGCAACAAAAATCAATCCTAGTCTCCGAATTGAAGCAAGCCTAACTCCTTCATCTAGATGCCTTTTCAGGTCATTCTTGTGTGAAAATTGAAGCCCCGAAAGTAAGATTTCCAATGGTGGAAGCCTTGCATCAAATATCCAACTGTGCAAAAAGTTATGCCTGTTTTGGTGAAGTCACGCAGTTTCGGTCCTACCCGGGTTCATGCCGAACTTCTCCCAAACTAGTTTTCTTCTTTCCTTTCCCAATTTTCTTTAACTCCAAACCCCTAAGTAAGGTGTTTTGAAATATTTTTCAAGGATTTCACCTCTCTCTCATTCATTTCCACGTTGTCCTTGCTCGGTTTACCGAAAGGCGCAACTTTTAACAAAATGCGAGCACTAGAACATCGTAGAAACTTCTTTCAAAAATATTTTGAATGAGAGGGTTTTAAGGTCTAAAAACCATTTAAAATAGCTTTGGTCCAAAATGAGGTGTAAGTTTGGGGGGTTTGACTTTCTTCTTGCCAAAGAAATTGAACCTTTGCCCTGCACATCTTTCACCACCCAGTAAACCATCAGTAGTGCCCAAGTCTTAAGGGCGGTCAAAAATGGGGTGTCTACAGTATTGACCGAGTTCGAGAGCCCACTTTGAGACGCGCCCTGATGCTTCTGCACTGCGAAGTACTGACCGGAGGGGATAGTCTGTTGATACCCCAATGGTATGCCCCTGAAAGTAATGCATCAGTTTTCTTGTTGCCATGACGAGAGCAAGGACGAGGTTTTCCAATGGAAGGTAACATGTTTTGGTGTCGACCATTTCTTTGCTCACATAATAAATTGGCCGCTGCTCCCCAAGTTCTTCCTTTAACAGTACGGTGCTCACAGCCCGGTCGGAAACTGCCAGATATAAAATGAGCGGATCACCTGCCGAAGGTGTTATCAAGAGTGGAACTAATCGGAGGTAAATCTTCAAACCGTTCAAAGAAGCTTCACACTCATAAGTCCATTCAAAGGCTTTACCCTGCCGTAGAGTATGAAAAAGTTATCGGCAGCAATCTGTGGAACAACTGATGAACCTGTTAAGTGCGGCGGCCATTCCCATCAACTTTTGAACCTCCTTGACCGACCAAGGAGAGCCGAGTTCCAGGATTGCTGTGATTTGTTTCGGGTTGGCTTCGATTCTGCGGTGGTTGACAATGTAGCCAAGGAATTTGCCAGATCAGATCCCGAATACATATTTGGAAGCATTCAGCTTTATTTTGTACTTGCGTAGAATGCCGAATGTCTCTTCCAGATCGACTAGATGAGTTTGCTCTTCTTTGGACTTGACCACCATATCGTCAATGTACACTTCTATAGCACGGCCGAGTTGTTCCTTGAACATGGCAGTGACTAGTCTTTGGTAAGTTATCCCCGCATTCTTCAGTCCAAAAGGCATAACCTTATAGCAATAGGTTCCTCTTGGGGTGAGGAATGCGATTTTGTCTTGGTCCTCCGGATGCATGGCAATTTGATGGTGGCCTCTGTAGGTATCTAGGAAGCTCATACGTTGATGGTGTACGGTGGCATCTACGAGCTAGTCTATTCTGGGAAGGGGAAAGCAATCATTGGGACAAGCTTTGTTTAAGTTGGTGAAGTCCACACAAACACGCCAATACGCCAAGTCCCATTTTTCTTCTTAACAACCACAGTGTTCAATAGCCATGTAGGGTAGGTCACTTCTCGAATTGCCCCGGCATCGAGCAGCCGGTCAACTTCCTCAACAATGGCAGCAGTGTGTTCTGCGGCTGACCGCTGACTTTTCTAAATAATCGGCTTGTATTTGGGGTCAACATTCAAACAGTGTTGAGAAACAGATGGATCCCCTCCTCCCCGGTATCTCATATGGTGTCCACGCAAATACATCAAGGTTGCCGAATAAGAAGGAAACTAACTGCTGTCTGTCAACTTTATTCAGGGAGGCACTGACCATGAAGAACCTGTCAGGAGTCCCGTCAATTTCAACTCGATCTAGGGCTTCGGTTGCCTTTTTATTTGGCCGGCCAACATCGTCGAGGCTCTCTTAATCTAGCACCTCAATAGAACTCACTTCCAGCTCACGTGGTGTCTTTTCGGCAAGAAAACAAAATGCTTGGGCCGATTTCTGGGAGCCACGAATTTGTTCAATGCCACGTTTAGTCGGGAAGCGGAGTAGTTGATGATAGGTGCTTGGCACGGCCTGCATGGTATGCAGCCAAGTTCGTCCCATGATCAAATTATACGATGAAGGAAGCTTGACAACCAAAAATTCCACATCCACTGATCGGGAGCCCGCTCGGACTGGTAATGTGATTTTGTCCAACAGATATTCCGAATTGGCGTTGAAGCCTAATAGCGGATATGGAGCTGGAGACAGGTCTGACTCAGTGAGCTCGAGTTTGGTGAAGGTCTTGTAGTACATAACTTCCGAAGTACTCCCCTGGTCAATGAGAACATGCTCAACAATGAATCGATTTATGCGTAGTTCGATGACCAAGGGGTCGATGTGGGGGAACGTCACGCCGATCAAGTCAGAATCATCGAAAGAAATACTCGCAGCTTCATGGGGCCGTTTCGCCTGTGTGACGTGCTTTTGGGTATTAGGATGCGACTGAATTGTATGTCCCGCGGATGCCGTCGGCAAGCTGTATATCATATGGATTACACCCAGTGGAGGTGAATCCTACCGTAAAGCCACTGTTTTGGTTGAGTTGTCTTTGCGGACGTATTGCTTAAGCCGACCATCTTGTACCAATTCCTCAAGGTGATCCTTCAACACATAATAGCTCTCGGTATCATGACCATAGTTCTTGTGATATTCGCACCGCCTATCCTGTCTCCTCGTGTTGAGAGGTCCCACCATTTTGGATGGCCATTTGAAGAACGGAAGGTGTTGAACTTTAGACACAACCATGCTGATCGGCTCTAACAACTCCGTATATTCCTTGTCCACGCGCTTTGTGCGCCTACCATCCACTTGAAGTTGTTCATTAGCTCGGTGGGAACACTGGTCATTTGATCGGCGCGAATCCCGCCTTTTGTCTCGTTTAGTACGAGGTCGTGGTTCAGGGCTCTACGATGGTACATAATTTATCGGCTAAACAATTTCGGATGGGGCCGTCTTGTTGGCCTTGTTCCTAGTTTTAACCTGTAGGGCGTCATCTTCCACTTTGCAGTATTCCTCGACTTTCTTCATTAACGACCAGACTGTTTTTGGGGGCCTTCTGGTCAAAGAACTGCGGAGGGCACTATCAAGATGAAACCCCATTTTAAAGGTGGTGATGGCCATGGAGGCGTTGTAGGCTTCATCCACGAGATTAAAGTATTCCCAATAGCGCACCGAATATGCTCGTAAGGTTTCCCCTGGTTGGATTTGCATTGCGCAGAGAGAATCGGCTTGCTTCGGCTGGACCTCATTGGTGATGAATCTTGCCCTGAAGGATTTTTGTAGTTGATAGAAGCTCTTAATCGATGCCAGTTTCAGCTTATAATACCATCTAACAGCCAATGGTCCCAAACTGCTCAGAAATATTCGGCACATGAGAGCCTCGTCGTTTGCATGCAGCGTCATGGCTTGCTTGTGATGACGGATGTGATCAGTGGGATTTGATTTTCCGTCGTATAGAGTGAACGATGGTGCTTTGAACTTTTTGGGTAGTACTGCCCTTGTGATCCGTCGCACAAAGGGGTCATGTTGGTCCTCTTCGTCTGAACCATTTCTTTTTCGCTTATTCCGTGCACGCAGACCCCCTCCGGAGGAACTAAAAACTTCGACTCGTCCTTTTCTTTTGGGTTCTGGGGATGATGAGTCAAAATCACTGGCACTATCATGTCTCCAAATTCGAGATCGTCGACCATCTTTTCTCAGAGGTCATTCCGGATCTTGGCGCGCAGCCTGTTGTGATTTTGCCTCCTCCAAGGCCAAATCCTGCCGAAGGCGCTCGTTCTCAACCATCATATTTTCCAACATCTATTCATTTTGCTTCGTCTGATCTATAATCGCTTGCGTTGTCTCATGTGCTGATGTTGAGGGTGATGTATGGGCAACTGAGTCGAAGTTCAAGGCTCTTTGTGCGGCAATGTTCTTTGGCCTAAGCATGATGCTTGGAGTGGTGTTAGTTCGCGGCGTAAGCTAGTCAACGACTACCGGAGGATCTTCTGTCATGTCTGCCATGGATATGCTGGAGTATTCCCATAGACGGCGCCAATTGTAGAGAAGTGGTTTGGAAATACTCTTTGGATCCAATAGGACCCTCGAGATCCTCAGCTAGTCACCTGAAAATGAATGAACACTCCAGTCGAGGGTTCCAGAATTAGCACTCTAACGGATAAGTCAGTGTATACTTTCTTGGTTGCTTATATCTTAAGTTAAACTTACTTGTTTTCACGTACCTCGTGTTAGCTGATACTCTCCTTATTTATAGTCGTCCTTCATGTTGACGGTTGGGCCCACCTTTCTTCCAATGAATAATCTCTCATTCGGCTATCTGTTCTTACTCGGCCAGTTCTACAACTGATAATTCAGCTGATCTGGTTACTCGGCCTCTGTCCCTCCATGATGGAGCTGTATAGTTCACAACTTGATTTCTCTCTTCAATCTATTCGGCCTCCATACGTAACAAAATCTATTCGGCCCCCACAGTCTTTGAATCTGATAAGGTTGTACTCTCCAATAATGTAATGTATGTGGGGCGAGGTTACATAAGTGATGGGATTTTTAAGCTTAATGTACTAACTGTTGTACCAAATTTGGCTATTAGTAATAAGAACATGTTCTGTTTATATTGTTAAATCTTCTTTTTTTATGGCATGGTAGATTAAGACATGTAAATTTTAATTTTTTGCGCAGACTTGTTTCATTAGAATGTTTGCCAAACTTAGAGTTTGATCGTAATCATAAATGTGAAATTCGTGTTAAGGCAAAACTCACTAAGGCATCATTTAATAAAATAGAAATAAGTACTGAACCTCTAAGTTTAATTCACACGGATATATGTGATTTAAAATTTGTTCAAATTAAGGGAGGTAAAAAGTAATTTATTACTTTTATTGATGATTGCACCTAATATTGTTATGTTTACTTAATGAGAAGTAAAGATGAGGCCTTAGAAGCTTTTAAGCAATATAAGCTTGAGGTTGAAAATCAACTTGGCAAAACTATTAAGGTAGTGAGAAGTGATAGAGGTGATGAGTACGATGCACCATTTGAGGAATTTTGTTCTGAACTTGGGATCATTCACCAAACCATTGCACCCTATTCTCCTCAGTCAAATGGAGTTGATGAGAGAAAGAATTGAACTCTTAAAGAGATGATGAATGTCATGTTGATTAGTTCAGGGTTACCTTAGAACTTGTGGGGGTAAGGCGATTTTGTCTGCCAACTTTATCCTTAATAGGGTACCCCACAAGAAAATCAATCAAACACCTTATGAAGTATGGAAAGGTCGACGACATACCTACAATTACCTCAAAGTATGTGGTGTCTGGCCAAAGTGGCAGTCCCTAGTCCTAAAACAACTAAGATAGGACCAAAAACCATTGATTGTGTGTTCATCGGTTATGCAAATAATAGTAGTGCATACAGATTTTTAGCTCATAGATCTGAAAATCCTAATATGCCTGTAAACACTATTATCGAGTCAAGGAATACGTCGTTTTTCGAACACATTTTTCCTTGCAAGGAAACTGAAAAGACAAGTTCAAATAAAAGAACTTTTTATACTGCTATGAGTGACAGTGAAGACCAAAATGATAATGAAGCAGATCAACCTAGACGTAGTGAGAGGGCTAGGATCTCTAAATCATTTGGTCTAGATGTTCTGTCATAGCTGTTAAAAAATGAGCCTCAAAACTTCAAGGAAGCAATGTCAAGTCCAGAAGCTCTATTGTGGAAAAAGGTTGTGAATAGTGAAATTGAATCAATTTTACAAAATCATACTTGGGAACTAGTGGATCTGCTGCCAAGGTGTAAACCTCTTGGATATAAGTGTATATTCAAGAGAAAAATAAAAGCAGATGGTTCAATTGATAAATACAAGGCTAGGCTTGTTGTTAAGGGATACAGGTAGAAGGAATGCCTTGATTATTTTGACACCTATTCACCAGTGACAAGAATAACATCTATTCACATGCTAATTACGATTGCATCTTTGTATAATCTGGAGATACATCAAATGGATGTTAAACAGCCTTTTTGAATGGCAAGTTAGATGAGGAAATCTATATGGAACAACCAGAAGGGTTTCAAGTTCCAAGCCAAGAGAAAAAGGTTTGTAAACTTGTCAAATCCCTTTATGGATTAAAACAAGCTCCAAAACAATGGCATGAAAAGTTTGATCACGTTATGCTTTCGGATGGTTTTAAGGTAAACGAATGTAACAAATGCATCTATGTTAAACACATAGACAAAGGCTATGTCATAGTCTATCTTTATGTGGATGACATGCTCATTTTTGGAAGCAATAATGACATGATTAAATTCACAAAGAAAATATTGAACAAAAAGTTTGACATGAAACATCTGGGAATAGTAGATGTAATTCTAGGAATAAAAATTACTAGACCATCTGAAAGATATGTTTTATCTCAGTCTCATTATGTTGAGAAGATTCTAGAGAAATTTGGAAAGCATGACGTCTGTCTCGCTAAAACACTTGTTGACATTAGTCTTCATTTGTCAAAAAATATAGGTGCAGGCATATCACAATTAGAGTACTCTCAGATAATCGAAAGCTTGATGTACTTAATGAATTACACTAGGCCAGATATAGCCTATGCTTTAAGCAAATTGAGTAGGTACACAAGTAATCCAGGATTCGATCATTGGAAAGCGATAATTAGGTTACTTAGGTATCTAAGAGATCCTCGAAATTATGGCTTACATTATACCAAATATCCAGCAGTACTCGAGGGGTACAGCGATGCAAATTGGATATCGGATACTATAGACTTAAAATCCACTAGTGGATACGTCTTTACCTTGGGAGGTGCTGCAGTCTCTTGGAAATCCTCCAAGCAGACATGCATAGCAAGGTCAACAGTGGAATCTGAGTTTATCGCATTAGATAAAATAGAAGAAGAAGCATAATGGCTTTGCAATTTCTTAGAAGACATTCCAATGTGACCTAAACCTATGCCAGCTATATGAATTCACTATGATAGTGAAGCAACAATAGAACAAGAACAAAATCATATGTATAACGGTAAGTCTCGACACATTCGTCAAAGACATAATACCGTTCGACACTTGCTCTCACATGGAATAATTTTCGTAAAATATGTAAAGTCAAGAGAGAATATTGCAGATCCATTGACTAAAAGGCAAGCCAGAGAGCAAGTGTACCATTTATCGAGGATAATGAGATTAAAGCCTATTATTTAAAAGTCACCATAATGACAACTCAACCTAATTGACTGGAGATCCCAAGATCTAGGTTCAAAGGGACAACCGAATTATGGATGACTTCACGTATCACTAAGAAGGTTTACTCATATCCATTTCTATGATAAGAAGAGTGATACTTGTAGCATTAGTAGGATAAGCTTTTCTTTTAATGATGCTTATAGATTGGACATCCAAGTGGGGTATGGCAGGATATTCTTAATAAGAAGCTACCTATATGAGTGTGAACTAGGTCGGTTCTGTAAAAATTGAGAAGGCTAAATTCTCTAGAGCACTCATGAATTACCAGGTGTCATTCAGGGCCAAAATGAACACAACCGTAAGAACCAAATTGTGTCTACGATAAACAGCTGAACAGTTCAAGGCATCATGTCCACTGGTCGCCAGTAAGTCTGATAGGCTTTCACTAGAGAAGGTTTAAAGCCAAAAGCTACCTATCTCGATGTGGTGTGTCTTCTTAATGTACTATTTCTTTGTTTACATTTTTTTGCATGTCCGTTATCGTGAATTACATTCATGTGGGGGATTGTTGGAAAATGGCTTTGCAAAAAAATTTATTTTTTGCTAACTTTGAGCATTAATTAAGGTAAGACCCAAACATTATTTTTAACATTACTAATTGCGTTCATGTTTAATGTCGCGTAGTGAATAACATCGTGTATTTGGTTGCTCAAAACATTTCCGGATAAATGAGAATGCAATGTACATTTTCGGGTTCGTGGAAATGGCTTTAGGTGGGTTTCCTACATATTTGTGAATTGTGCTTGTCCTATATTGCAATCCAAATTGTGTCTAAGGATTTATATGGGCTTAAGGATTTAATGATAGTGGGTTTTGGTTATTGTTGTGTGTGCTGTGAATTGGAATAGAGGAATTCTATCTTTATAAAAACAAATTGGGATTTAACTACCTTTTATAAAACATGAGAGTTTGCAATGGACGAGAATTTGGAATTACCTAAGGGTGTATTTAATATTTTGGATTATGTGATTGGTGTCTAGAGTTTTTTCTTTGGCCATCGGTGGAGGATGGTATTGCTTGTTACTAGATATAGACTATGAGTACTACGACCAGATGTTAATATGATGTTGAATGGTATGTTGTTGATGATAAATGAACATTATGAATAGACAGTTCCATTGTTAAGCTATGGACTATGTTGTTAAAGAGGTAATTGGAACGTTTATAAATGTTGTTTCTATTATGAGACTGTTGTTGAATAATTATGGTTTTAAGGTGTAGTTCTCCATGATGTGTTTTGGGAATGTTTGAAATAAAGGAAAACGCGTGTGGAACAATGGTTTGCGGAGTATATTTTAAAAGAAATGAGTTAATGTAATTAACGGATTATGGCTATTACGATGATAATTGAACTAGGTGTATGTATTACACTCGTGTAGTATTCTGTTGATTAGTTGGTTATGTTTTTAATGTGATATTGTTTGGGGGTCCATTTCTCGCTGTATTTTGGCCAGCAAAGCGTGGTGCCTTGACAGAGGTTTCCTCGTCCCTTCTAGTTTGCGCCCACTAAAGTGTGAAAAGGGGGTTCGTTTCCCACCGTATCTTAGCCGACAAAACGTGGCGCCTTGTGATAGGTTCTTCGTTCCTTTCTAGTTTGCGCTCGGTAAAGTATGATCTGAGGAACACCTCCTTTGGGTGAGGTCGGAAAATTGTTATGTGTTATTGGTATTGTTGGATCTGCCATCCGTGTTGTAGGCCGGTGGAGAGGAGATTGGTAGTATGTATTACTTCAGTTCTCTTGTTTGAATATTTATACGTGTTGTCGGTTTTCAAATTATGGAGATAAGATTGGTAGTATGTATTACTTCAGCTATCTCGTTTGAATGTACATATGTGTTAACGGTTTTCAAATCAATCGTCTTTTTAAATCCTTGGGCCTTTGGTTAGGGAAGGTTGTAGATATATATATTAGGTTGTAAATGCTTATGACATATTGAGAAGTCGGATGTGGATTATGATTTGCATGTGAGGCTACAATTTTTAGAATGGTGGTTCAAGTGAGATTCTTTTATGTTAATGTGAGAAGTTTTATCAAAGAAAGAATGAGGTTTTAAAATATTTTATTTTGGAAGTAATGATGGGAGTGTGAAAGAGAAGAATTGATTTTATACTGAATTGTGACAAGAGGAACGTTTTGAGGAAAATACAGTTATATGTGTATATTTTGGATATTAAATGTCACACGAATTATATGGTATGTCTTGATGCATTCATGATCATTTTTATCTATATGTTGTGATTGGTTAGGGTCTTTGGAATCTCTACTGGGCTTAGTGCTCATCCCATATGTTGATAAACTCTTTCAGGTACAAGGACTTTTACTTGTTGGTCGTGTGCCGTGTATTGTACAAGGGTAGACCCCTTTTTGTTTTATTTATTGTCATTCAATGTAAGCCTAAGGGCATTGTACCATATCTTATTTATATCATTATTGTTGTCATGAGAGAACGTTATTATTTATTCTTGTTCATGTTCTCAACTAAATGAAATTATGGTTGTCATAAAGGCTTTGGTAATGAACTCAGTTGGCCATAAGTGCGGTGGGAATGACCACTTGTGCAGTGGCTTCGCTGCACGTACGGTAGTCATGAGGGCTGATTTGGACTTGGTTGCTTGTGTGGTAGACTTGGCCACACGTACGGTCGTTGAGCAGAATTTCTGGCTAAAGTTGTTTTTGGTGTTCTTAGTGTTCCTAGCTTCAGTTTCTTCACATAAAAGTCTCAAAACATGATATCTACAGTATGAAAATATGAATAAATTATGTATGATTCATAGAAAAACGTTATATGCAATGAATTCAAAGTTTAATGAATCAAAACATGATTTTCTCACTAAAATCCTCAAAGACTCTCTTTTCTAACTCTCTGCCACCTCTTCAATTTCAATGCTTCAAAACATCATGTCTAAGGTTCCAAACTATGAAATAATGATACAAGATCCATGGAAAATCATTTGTATGCAATAAGTTCAAAGTTAAACTAACCAAAAACAAGATTAAATCCAAGAACTCTCCAACCTAGTTCTTTCCAAACTTTTTCCTATTTTCTTCATTTCAATCTCCTCAAGACCTATCTCAAATTATTTTTTTGCTATATTAAATCAATAGCACAAGATAGAGGGTGAAGTTTCTTACATTTCAATGAATTTTCCTTGATTTTCCAAGCCTAGATCTTCAATCTTTTTTATTTTATTTCTTTCTTCCTCTTTTTTGTTCTTCTCTTCTTCTTCAAGAACACAACTCTCAATTCTTCTTAAGCTTCTTCTTTCTTCTAATTCTTTCTCTTTTGTTTGACGTAAAAGGATTAATTTACTTAAGTGTTTCACTTATTGCTCCACTAGCTTAATTAACCAAGCTTAGTTCTAATTAATCAAGATTAATTCCTAATCATCATTAGACTTAATTAATGGCACTTAGTTTTTACTAATCCCACATAATTTTCAATAGGGTATTCACTAAACTCTACTCATTAAACTAAGATTATCAAGCTCCTCAAATAAGCTTTCCTAAAACATCTAAGTGTTCAATATTCAAATTCAAGATGAATTTCTTAACTCTACAATACTTACCAAATCTCTATGTTCAAATTTTTCTAGACTCGTTAGGCTTTGCTATCAAGCACTAACACTCCTAAGTTTTCCATCAAAGGTATTCCTATTCTTACTTAAAAATCCTAAGTTATCCTCTAAGGTAGCACTCTACATATTCAACACAAATCAAAATAAGAGAATTCCTAAGATGAATGAGTTCATGAATGCAATACATGACTTGGGTGTTACAAAAACTGTATTATAGTTATGCAAAATTTGAGAGGGGTTTTGGAGGAAAACTTTTGTAGAATAATTTTTAACCTTCATGGACTCTCTCTCTCTCTCTCTCTCTCTCTCTCTCTCAAATATTATTCTACTTTTGTATACGTAAACAACTTACACATTTCCTTACACATAAATGAGAAGGGTAGATTAGCTCTAAAACAAGTACAAAGTAAGATTAATTTTGTATGACCCAACTATATAAAAGAATGAATTGAATGTATGGTTAAGATTACTTTGTCTTATTTTGGATTGAATTTGGGCACTTGGATTGGTAAGTTTAATTTGTGGCTAATGAGGATTTAGTGGCTAAGCTAAATTGATGTGTAATCTTCCAATACAAAAAGGAAATCACTTTTCGCTCTTTTATTTTATTATGTTTTTTTATTCTTAGTCTTCAAACAGAAGGTTTTACAATGGCAAGCAAGGTTCCAACCATAGTCTAGTTTTCTTTTTTCATTTTCCCTTCTTTTTTTTTCTTTTTTCTTTTTTCTTTTTCTTTTTTTTCTGTAATTTTTTAGAGGATATGCTCATATTGTATATGCAATCGTATGGCTTCTTTTAAGATTAGTTCTTCAATGACAAGTTTTTTCTTTTATTTTCATTGGAAAGAACATAAAAATCTCGCAATGTCACATTGTTTCTTTTGTGAGTTCCCTCTAAACTACCTTCACATGCATCAATTTGTCAAATATAATTTCAATTGAGTCAAATTTTATTTTTGAATTTTTAAAATTATGATAAATTGGTCTTAATAGAAAATGGCTAATTTTTTTTTTTTTTAACAACATATCACATGGCTACCTTTTGTAGGGCACTAGTGTTTATAGACATCACCCACAACAATAATTTTGCTTTTCTAATGTTGTTAGGTTCTGCATTGTAGCTCCCATAGGATTGTTCTTTACGCAACATTATGAGTGCGATTTTGATGGTCCACACAATAAATTGTTTTTCAATAACTTAACACCAACCATCGGTGGTACTAAATTTATACAATTAAAAAATTCGTAAGAAAAATTGAATCAATTGAAATTGTAGTCATCAACTTGACATAAAAGGTATATTATAAGGATCATTGATGCAAGTTGTCCAACAAAAAAGAAAATTCAATTTACACTCATAATTTGTCCATAAAACAAATACTCTTGAACATAAGAACTTATTCGTACAACTTCTTATGTAGTTACAAGGATCCAGTGCAAACACTCTTGACATTTACAAAGAAAGAAACGAATAAAGTTAATGAAATAAACTCAAATTTAATAGCATTGCCCTTTCCATTCATAGTTACACCACCAGCCCCTCTCCAATTGTATTGCCTCAACCGTTCCCACTCTATCCTCATAGCATTGCTCCCTCCATTCGTACTTGCATTACCAAACCCACTCCACTTGTATTGCCTCATCCCTTCTCCATCGTATCCTCCATTATCCATCCTTACACTCCATATTGTTTATCTTTGGCTACAAATGACCTTATAACATACATCTTCAACATTCTTATGACACTTAGCTATATATCTACTTAACAATTGTGGTATGCATTGTCCCATGCAAGCTTTAACTCCGCCATGAGCTTGGACAATCTCAATCGATGCAAACATCAAAATTATAGTAAAGAGAAGCATAACCATAACTGTAACTTTGTTGGAAGCCATTTTCTTTCGGTTTTGTAAGTCTACTTGGATGTGAATTGAAGATTTGTATATTTAAATGTGCTTGCAACATACAATAATGGTTAAATTTGAAGAAAATAAACTTTATGTTCTTTACAATTTCTAAAGTTGATACTTTGGGAAATTTGCATAAATGCTTAGTTATATATATAGTTTTTCTAGTTGTTTTCTTTCTCAATTCAAACCTTTTTAAATGATGAGTTGTGCCAATATGTATGTATATAATGTGTTAGTGTGTTTTGCAAATGAATAAGCAAGTTAGTGTGCATATATGTGAGTGTAAGTATAAGAGTGCGTAAGAGTAATTGATTAAATAGTCATAAAAATTCGATAAATGTTATTTATCAGTGATAAGTTTATCACTGATATTTATTCTCTTCCACTTGTTCCTCCATTTCCCTTGTCACCACTAGATATGAGAAGGTAGTAAAAGTAGTGGTGTAGTGGAGAATGACGATGTTTTGTTGGAAAACAAATGGTCGGATATGTAGCGTGTCACACCCTGCTAAATCATACAAGAATGCACCCCTAACAAGTAGAAAGTACACCAAAAAGTCATCTTTTTCATTGAACTAAGATTCAAAGATTACAATTTCCAAGTCTACACAACCATGACACCGCATGCATGACTCCCAGTTCAACAAATTAGACGACGTTACAAAAGAAAAACCCCAAGGTGTAGACATCCCATTTTTTACCGCCCGCAAGGCTCGAACACTTTGCCCGGTACACTCGATGATAAAAGTGGTGTTGTGCATGGTTCGAGGTTTCAATGAAGGGGCTATGTTTAAGCTCCGAAACAATCCCAAACCTTTCATATTCCCACTGATTATACCCTAGAAATCCATTTTTACACATTGTACCACCCTATGCTGAGTTTGAAGCAAGGAAACAGAGGATCCCTTTGAGGCCCGGTCGTGCCTCATTGAGGGCCGGCCGTGGCTATTGATGAACGGTCGTGCCTTAGTAGCGAGAAACACTATTCTGGGCAAGAGCTCGCTAACTGTCCATTTTTGAAGATATTTATGACCTCTCTTGCTCAAATTCTATAAAAACGAAGTTGTATCTCTATTTTGAGGATTGAAGAATTTCTAAAAAGCTTATACACCTTCTAGAGAGCTCCTTCTTATTGTACAAGTAACCCTTTGAGCAAGCTTACCACCTTGAATTTATATCCATACACCATATACACCTTCACACCTTAGCCTAGGAACCTTGGTTGAGCCTTGAGCATCACAATTCAAACTTGATAGTGTGTTTGGACTTAGTTTGATTCACAACAAAGAGCTTACCTTTCTTGAGAGGTATAAGCTTGCTATCTCTTCTCTTTCTCTCTTTTCTATCATTTTCTATTAAGTTCTTGCAATTTTGTATTGTTTTGATCTTCTTTCAAGTGTTTAAGCTTGGGTTTGGAGAGCTACCAAAGGGTAGAGAGAGTTAACACTCTTTCTTACACCTTCACCTATAGCTCAAACCCTTGTTTTACACCCTTTTCCTTTGCTTTCTAAATTGATTTTCAGAGTTTAAAAGAGGCTAAAAATCATGCTTTGAGCTTTCAAAAATTGAGGGGTTAGCCATCCCTCTTTGTTCTTGCTTGCTAGCCTTATTTTTTTTTCTTTGTTGTTTAGCTTTTTTGGCTCTTTTCTTGTACTTTGAGCCACTATTTTTCACTTATTAGAGGCTGTTTTAGGGCTGTCCTAGGTTGTTTAATTAATTCATGCTTTGATTAGTTTCTTTGTTGTCTTACAAGTCCTTATACATAGCTTGTTGCATATTGTTCTTGGCCTTTCCTTGTCCAATTTCCTTGTTTAAGAGACTCATTTTAATAATCAACTTACCATTCATTTCTTTCATTTGAGAATTGTTTCAATCGATTGACGGTTATTCAAAACATGAACTAGAGATCAATGCATAATGGCTTAATCTCTATGAAGGTTCATTGTCAACGACATAGTCTCTTTTTCATGTTGAGAATCACTTCCCGTTTGACACGTTTCTCACTTAGTGGACATAATCTTTAGTAGATGTAACAATCATCTAGGACCAATGGGTTAACGAATGGCAAATACTAATGAATTTGGCTTAAAGTGAACCAACCCATATAAAGAAAATGAGTTATATTGCTTGGGTTCAGCCGGACGTTATGCCGAGTCTCTGGTTTCAAGAGTCATCACATGCCAATTTATGGTGTTTTGACGACCCATGATAAAGAGAGGATGGTTGTTATTCATTGCATTCATTGAATTTTGTCCAAATTGTGGCTGAAATCATCAAGTAAACAATTTGCTTATTGATGGTTTTGGAAACGATTACAACCTTCTCTTAAGGCTTTCCAATGATAGAAAAGTGTAAGAGGGACAGACAGAGTTCAAAATAACTTTGTTTGCACTGTTTTCACTTCAGACCACAAAATAGAATTTTGCATAAAATTAAGGCACGGTCGGCCTTATTTAGGCCCGGTCGGGCTTTTATTGGGCCATCAATGTTTGGTCAACAGTGTGTTTTGCAAAAAATAGAGGGCAATGGCTGAAGGTGAAATAGAGCAGACCTAGGCAAACAGAGCATTTCTTAGACACTGTGCATGCAACCCTTGTGCATCATTGCTTACATCAATGTTGTAAATTAATGCTCCAAGTATTGTTGTAATTAATTTATTATTGTTACAATTAGTCTTGTTGTAATTAGTATTGTTTCTTTGTAATTGTTATAGTTAGTTAACTTAGATAGCTAGTTTATTTTTCATTATTATCCTTGTTGTAATAGAGTAGCTAGCCAGTTAATTCTTTGCTTATTTATTCATTCGGTTTTGTAATAATTAGTTTAATTCGGACTTTCGAACCTTGATTCGGACCCCCTTATGTGAGGGCCAATATGTAATAAGTTATATGTCTTCCAACCCCACATCTTTCTCTCTTTTACTTATTTGCTTATGATGGTTAGTATAGAACATCATTTTTCAAATTAGCATTTCTTATGCTTTGCATCCATTGTCTTGCATGCATCCAAGGTTCGGCTCATTATACTAACCCAATTTCAATGTTCAAATTCATTGCTTGAATATATTCTTTATCGCATGTCTTGAATGGAATCATATATCATGCTCATAACCAAGCCTATAAATTACATAATGTGTGCATTGCATTTAGTCATTTTGCGTTAGTTAGGAACATGCATATTTTCTAATTATTTTGCTTTGTTTTGGTTTGGAGTACTAGGTGAGCAATTTTAAGTTTTAGCATCTTGCATCGAATGTTTGTGTTGCCATGCCAAGCATATTTCCATGAGGCCAATTGCTTAAATTATGTACATGTTTGAATGCTGGCAGGTGAAGGTTAATTGCTTAAATTCAAACAAATTGATTAATGTGCAAACTCACATTTTCAAGTGATGAGAATCAGAAAATAATTTTTCAAATAAAACATGAAATCAAAGTGTTCCAATCTTTGCGAAATAGTCTATATTTATGTGAGTCACATGGTAATGTTAGTCTAAATAAAACCAGAACAAGAGCATATAATGTAAATAAAAATCACATCATGATTAGTATAGGCCGATCTTTGATCGGGCGAGTGGGGTGCTCAATTCATGACCTTCTCCTCTCGTACCTAAGTTCCCATGTCAAGACACTTTGGGGATGATGGATAAGTGGCCTTTGGCATGAGTCTTGGGTTTCCTAAATTTTCCAAAAATATATAGGTGGTGACTTTGAAATCTGGCAAAGCAGTCTATTTTTGTCATTTGATTCAAACATCGATTTTTCAAAAGAATTGTCAGATTTTGACTCTTTTGTGTTTTTATTGTTTCACATTGCATTTTGTGAAATCAGATTCAGAACCACGAGAGTCCTAACTGTGGGGCTAGTCGTATCCAAAAGGAGCACGAAAAGCAGGATACAATTTTTGGCGACTCTGTTGGGGAGTTAGAGAACTTGACTTGAAACCCATGATGTGAAATTTTATCTACATTTATATGTTTTTGCATTGCATTTGCATGTATTACTTTAAGTCACTGTGTTTTCCATCTGCTATTCCTGGACGGTTTGCCGGAGGCTTGCCCAAAAGGTTGACCGGTCATGGGCTCTGCCATGTTGGAAACACAACCATTAGATCTTGATTACTGTTGTAACACTTGATCCTCCTTTCACTTCTCGGTGTTAGGTGTGAGAGGTATATTAGGTAATCTTGTTGAGGTACCCTTTCGACCATTTGACCTAGTTGCATATAGTGAAACTATAGTGACTATTCCAACTTAGGACATGATGCCACCCATTTGCAGGATGTTGTGAAATTCATTGTTTGAAATAGTACAGCCTAGATCATGTCAAAAATCTAGGACAGGATAACCCTACCCTCTCATAAGGGTGTTTTGGTTCTTTTACTTGGTATGTGCTTTTACAGTGAAACTGTACAGGATGGTTCATATCAGTATGAGTTTGACAACAAAGTTCAATAGAGATTATAGTTCAGCTATGTGTTATGACTGTTGTGAATTGGGGCCGAAGTACTGTTCGATTTTGATTATGTTTTTTCTTTCTTTGTTTTTGCTAGGTAGTTTGCCATCATAGCTTCAAAAAGACCCGATATTCCTCAAATCGTGTGGACTCACTTCAGTAAGCTTTGCAAAGCTCAAGACCTTGTTGGTGGCCAGCCAGTATTAGTCTCACTTCCACCAGTCACTCGATGAAGAAGGAACAGACAATCAGTAGCACTAGTACAAAGCACTCAACAAACACATATCCATTCTCATTCAATCAGTTCACCAGCATCTAGTTCATCCAGACCAGCTATGACACAAAATACAACACATAACACGGAGGAATTTGTTGCCATGATGGCAGCTTTCCAAAAAACCATGGACACTGTAAACAAGAGGATGGCTGCATAGGATGAAATTATCTCCGATCTACGATGTACGTCTGGGGCACCCGCATCAACCGTGCATCTGATCCCAGCTGCTCAGCCAAACCTGGATCTACCCCCACCAGTAGAAAATCCCTAAATCCCAGATCTTTAGGAAATGTTTCCCCTGGCTCCGGCTTATAGGCCTCCGGTTCAACCCCCCATAGAAATCTTTCCTTTTGATATCAATGAAATTGATCCGGCCTTGGTCAAGATTGCTAGAGTGGAGAAAGCATTGAAAAAATTCCAGGGCTTTAACTCCATTTCGGATATCGAAGATGGGTACAATGAGGCTTCAATCAGATTACTGGAGAAATTTAAGATGCCCCACATCGACAGATTCGATGGGAGTAGGGATCCAATTGTGCATGTTTGGTTATTTTCAGATGTATTGAGGCCTATGGGTTTGTCTAGGGCACAGAAGCTTTCCTTGTTTAGGAGAACCTTGTCTGATGTGGCAGCCATCTGGTATGCTAAATTAGAAGACTCAACAAAGCGGAATTGTGAGGAGCTATCTGAGGCATTTGTCAATTAGTATTCATATAACACCTAGATAGAGGTAACCATTAGTGAGCTAGAGGCAACTACCCAGAACCCCAAAGAATCATTCATCGATTTTGTGGCCCAATGAAGAGCCAAGGTAGCCCGAATGACAAATAGACCTGTTGAAAGAGAACAAGTCCGACTGGTGGTCTAGAATCTTGAACCAAATATGCTGCAGAGGATGATAGTGGCATCGTTATCCATATTTGCTTCCTTACACGAGCTGGGGGTCCAGATTGAGAGTGCATTTAAAAAGGGTATTATCCATAGAACAAGCGAACCCGCAAGAAGGCCATTCTCTCGGAGTGCCAATGCTAGCAGTAGCACTATTCTGCGGCCTACGGATGTTAGTACTATTGTTTCAACGGCCAAGATGGTTGATCCCTTTGCTATTGCCACAACCACACAACCTTCACAAAACACCAGTCCACCCCGAAATCGAAGAGTTTTTACTCCCCTCCATATGAGCCCAACCCGCGCCCTCAAACTATTAATGGAAAAGGGACATCTCAAGCCTCACGATCGTGGTCTACCTCTGGACCCATTGCCACCCAATCATGACCCTACCCAGTATTGCATCTTCTACCAACAACATGGCTATCCTACGAACTTGTGCTACCGTTTACGTCATGAGATCTAGGATCTCATTGACAACAAAGTCATCGCCCCATCTTTCAAACCAAACATAACAACCAACCAACTTTCTATACATAACCAAATTCCCCTGCCTAGAAACATTAACCACATCCATACACTACCTCCCACCTCCAACCCTAGCACATGCATTACCTTATCCCACCTACCAAAATCGGAGGTGGTTATTCCAAAAGGCACAGATATGTGCATGATGGATCTAACACCACAAACCCAATCCAGGCCCATGGCAATAGAAATGGAGACAAAAGAGAATGCACTGAAAATAGGGTCGTCTGATACCTGTGTCATAGAGAAGGGCGTCTCACTCACAGAGGAGTACGATATGAGTTTATACATTATGGCCATCGATTAGCCAAAGCCAGTAGTCATAGTGCCAAACTTTCTCAACATTAATGCTATCAGGGAAGGCCAGCTAGGGAAATATCAGAATGATCGGCCTGAACAAGGCCTAAATGACTTGGTTGACTTAGAAGAGGATTTGGCTAATCTGGAAGAGGATCTGGAGGATTTGTACTTCTTTGAAGAGAAGGATACAAGTAGTGTTCAGGTGAAATGGTGGGACCCAAGCTAGCCAGAAACAGGCAATGGATGGTTGAGTGAAGAAGAGTCAGATACGGAGGAACAGATAGGAGAGATTGGGAAGGAAGAGGAAATTGCTACTAATGGCAAGGTTGAGGCTGCACCTTTGACTGAGAAAGAATAGACACTGGAACAATTTCAAAGGCAAATGATAGAAAAGATCCAGACAAAGATAGCTCTGGAACAGGGAAAAGAAAAGGGGAAATAAGAACCCAAGACAATGGAGAGTGATTCTCAAACTACCAAAAAGGTTGAATAGGAGCCCAGCGACCGAAAAAGGATGTTCCGGGAATTTCAAAAACATCGGGATTCAGAATTCAAGACTATGGTGGAGGAAGAATGGTATGATGATGGGGCGTGTGATGTTAACATGCTTTAGATAGAAACTGATGCTAGCCCGACCATGACGGCAGGAGAGTGGTAGGAAGATAGCAACCTAAGTCATGCGTACACTGACAAAGGGTGGAAAACAGATACCCTAGATGATACCTGGTATACTAACGAGATCAATCATATGACCCAGAGTGGTCGATACTTCAAAACCCATAGCATTAGACCAGCTAGAGACCTCTAGAAAGGAGATTGAGAGATCAAAAGAGAAAGATGTTGAGGAAAACTTGGTCTTGAAATAGCTCAAGAAGATTCAAGCTAACATATCAATCTGGGGGCTGATAATGGCATCCCAGGAGCATAGGCAAGCATTGTTGGAGGCAATGAATCGAACCAAACTGCCTATCAATACCATTGCGGACCAATTGGTGTTGTTGGTTACATCTGGGGACATTACACCGGTGATATCTTTTACAAATAAGGGGTTACCACCTGAGGGTGCCAACCATAACCGCCCCTAATATGTAACCCTAGAAAGTCGAAAAAAATGGATTCCAGTGGTGTTAGTAGATATCGGATCGGCGATCAATGTATGTCCAGTAAGGACTACCTATGCCATCGATTTGAGGCCGGTTGACTTGACACCCACGACTCAAGTCATTCGGGTTTATGACAACAGAAACCAGGATGTTATGGGAACGTTCAAGAACCATATCCTAATTGGCATGTCCGAACACGAGGTGGAATTCCATGTCATGGTCATTCCGGTCACTTTTAATCTACTGCTGGAAAGGCCTTGGATACATCAGATGAGGGTTGTATCATCAACAGTCCATCAGTTAGTGAAGTACCCCTTCAAAGGTGGGATTGCCACTGTGTACGATAATTCTACGATCTATCTTCCCCAGGGAACCACTGCGCCATTATTGAAAATCATGCATGAGGAAGAGGACGTGTTCATTTCTGGCTTCTCTCTGGCAGAAGCCTGGCTGGTCCAATCTATCATGGCTGAGTGCGATAGGAACTACGTGAGTGCACAATCCATCTACATGATGAACAAACAGGGGCATATGCCTGGATTAGGACTAGGTCGAAGTAGTAGGCAGGGGGGCACTGTCGCTAAGGAGATGAGTCACAACCCCCACGCTTTCGGGCTGGGATACAAACCTACCGCTGCAGACTGGCAAAGAAAAGGGTAGGAGTTACGAGGAAGATTGAAAGCAAAAAGGGATGGGAAGTAGTATGAGTTAGTCCACAAACTAGTACAAAGGACCTTGAATGGACGTTTTGTCTGCCAATGGAAAGACTTCCCCTTTTGTAGATTCCTAGAGCCCTGGTATAACTGGGAAATAAAAACAAGGTATCCGGAATTCGAGATCTTCTTCGGACACCAGTTACCAGAAGAGGAGGATGAACAAGCAGACCTAAGTCCTAGCACAGATCAAGGTGGGACTGCAAGCCTGGACATTAAAGAGGAAGAGCTATTGAGAAAAGCACTGGCTGACCTACTGGTAAGTTCTACTGCCGAAGTTAAGACCACCAACTTAGGAGATAGTTTTACTATCTTAATGATCAAGGATAACCCAACAGCGGATTTCTCCAATCTTATCGTGGATGCATCTGAGGCTCCACGCTAGGTCTAGAAGTTTGAGCAAGGCATCATCAACAGTTCTAGATCGGATATAGTGAGTCCAGATCTGATTCCATTGAGTCTGTGGAGTTGGAGTTAGATTCGTGTTCCTCTAAGTCTGGTACTTCTGGGAGTGGTAACCCGGATACCAAAGTCCTGTCCAAGTCATCTTTTAGATTTTCTTTCGAGTCTACTATAACCAAAGATACAGACTTTTTGAATGGGAAAGCCGTGAATGTTTTCTACTTCTCTGTGCCTTTGGTTTGTTGTACTGATCTTAATTTTCAAAATTTTGACATAAATGAAGAGGAAGAAATTCCTCGGGTTTTGAAAATTTTGATTGATCATGAGGAGGAGATGCATGTTAAACCCTATACAGATGAAATCATATCAATTAACGTGGATACTGAGGAAGATCCTCGCTTGGTCTAGATCGAGTCCACGCTGTCTTTGGAGGAACGCAAGTGTTTAATCGCTTTATTAAAAAGTTTCAAAGATGCTTTCACGTGGTCCTACGAAGACATGCCTAGAATCGATCCTGAGATTGTACAGCACCGGATCCCTCTTAACCCTGAGGCCTGGCCAGTTAAGCAAAAGCTACATAGAGTTTGCTCAGATTGGGCTTTGAAGATCAGGGAAGAAGTTACCAAACAGATTGGGGCAGGGTTTTTGCTTGTATCTGAGTATCCAACATGGTTGGGCAATATTGTTCTAGTCCCAAAGAAGGATGATAGAATCAGAGTCTGTGTTGACTTCAAGGATCTAAATAAGGCTAGTCCAAAGGATGATTTTCCACTGCGGCATATTGACGAGTTAGTAGACTTCACTGCGGGCCATACATTGTTCTCGTTCATGGATGGGTTTTCTGGGTATAACTAGATTCTGATGGCACCCGAGGATAGGGAGAAAACCACTTTCACTATTTCGTTGGGTACTTACTACTATTGAGTCATGCCGTTTGGGTTGAAGAATGCTTGGACCACTAATCAAAGGGCTGCAACCACCATTCTGGATGACGTAATCCACAAAAAGGTTGAGGTGTATGTGGATGATATGATTGTCAAGTCCAAAGATCGAGAGGGCCACTATACCGCCTTGGAGAAATTCTTTCAGCGGATCAGAGAGTATAGATTGAGGTTGAACTCGTAAAAATCCACCCTTGGCGTAACAACAGGAAAAATGCTGGGATTCCTAATCATATAGAGAGGAATTGAGGTAGATCCTTCCAAAATCAAGGCCATCTTAGAAATGCCACCACCAAGGACTGCAAAAGAGGTGCGTGGCTTTCTGGATAAAGTGTAATTCATAAGACGGTTCATTTCAAAACTAACCTTGGCTTGTGAACCACTATTTGGTCTCCTGAAGAATGGAAAGAAATTCCAATGGGATGATTGCTATCAGTTCACTTTCGAACAGGTTAAGTAGTACCTGCAGAATCCACATGTGTTATCACTGCCAGAATCAGGAAAACCGTTGATTTTGTACCTGCCAGTCACGAATTCAACCATGGGGTGTATGTTAGCTCAAGAGTCGGAGGTCAAGGTGGAGAAATTCATTTTACTAGTTGAGCAAAAAAATGCTGGATTACGAGACCCGTTACACTCCCCTTGAGAAAGCATACCTAGCCTTGGTATGGGCTACTCGGAAGTTGAGGCACTACATGTTAGCTCACTCAGTAATCTTGGTTTCAAGATTAAATCCCATCAAATATCTCTTTAAGAAACCAGCGCTTATGGGTAGGCTAGCCCATTAGTTACTTCTTCTCTCCGAATTTGATCTCAAATATGTCACATGCAAGTCAGTTAAAGGGAGAACTGTAGCTGAATTCCTAGAAGATCATTCAGTAGAGAGGAATGAAGCGGTGGAGTACATTTTCCCAGATGAAGATATTCTGCAAATAGAGGAGAAAACATGGATGATGTACTTTGATGGAGCAGCCAATCAATAAGGTTATGGGATCGGTGTGTTGCTGATAGCACCTGATGACTCGTACATACCCTTAACTTTTAAACTCTAGTTCAAAGTATCCAACAACGAAGCAGAGTATGAGGCGTGTATTGCTAGTTTAGAAGCCGCCCTAAAACTAGGGACAAAAATGTTGGACGTCATCAGGGATTCGAACTTGGTTGTGTCTTAAGCCAACAGAGATTGGCAGGTTAAATAGGAGAAAATGAAGGTTTACCGTCTGGTCTTGGATATGCTAATTCTGAGGTTTGAAAAGCTAACGTTTACCCATCTGCTAAGGGATAACAACCGATTCGCTAATGCACTAGCAACTCTATTTTCTATGGTAGACATTCCATTAGGAGTCAGGACACGTCTTATCATTATTGAATAGAAGTACACGTCAACCTATGAAACCATTGCTACGATAGATGAGGCTTCAGACAAGAACCCCTGGTATTACAATATTTGGAATTTTCTGGAAAAAGAGGTGTATCCACCAAGAGCAACTGCCAACATGGCCATTCTCTATTTGGGAAATAGATGTTATCAGTGCAGTCACGCCAAAGGGATCAAACGGGCATGAATTGATCTTGGTAGCAGTCGACTACTTCACCAAATAGGTGGAGGCCCAGTCCTACTCTGTGCTAAAAGCGTCGCATGTGGCTAAGTTTATTAAGAACAATATCATCTGCCGGTATGGGGTTCCAAACAAGATTATCTCAGATAATGGCTCCCACTTTAAGAAAGAGGTGATAGACTTGCTTAAGAAATATAACATGGCTTTCCATAAGTCAGCAACCTACATGCCACAAACCAATGCAGCTATCGAGGCAACGAACAAAAATATCAAGAGAATTCTGCATAAGATAGTGGAAACTTATAGGGACTAGCAAGATAAATTGTCATTTTCACTCTGGGGCTACAGAACCTCAATCCGAACATCTACAAGGGCAGCCCCATATTCTCTCGTCTATGGGATGAAGATTATTTTGCCAATTGAAATTGAAGTGCCATCGCTGCGAGTTATGGCTGAGTGTCAGATAGTGGAGGCGAACTAGTAACGGAGTAGGTTTTAGAAGTTAATGTTGTTTAATGAAAGAAAACTAAGGGCATTGTATCATGTCCAGGGCTACCAACGTTGAATTGCCAGGGCTTTTAACAAGAAAATTAAGTCCAAAAATCTTAAAGAATGGGACATGGTGCTGAAAGACAACCGAACTTCCATCCATGACCCTAGGGGCAAGTTCAAACCCAATTGGACTGGTCCTTACATCATCAAGTCGATCTGGTTAGGAGGGGTAGTTATTCTCATGGACTTAGATAGCCTGGAGTTCTCACAACCAACCAATATGGACAAGTTGAAGAAATACTACCCTTGAGAGGCTTACTAGGCTGAAAACCTGAAAGGGCGACCTAGGCAAAAGTTAGAGCATAAAAAATTAGAAATAAAGAAAAACTGAGCTCGCAAGATTGAAAACCCTAAAAGGCGACTTTGGCAAAAGTTAGAGTGCAAAAGGAGAGAGTTAATACTCGAGTGAACCTTAGCCGAACTACGTAAGGCCTGATTCTCATTTTTGGGATACATAGGCAGCTTCATCCTGAAGTTCAGCCGTAATTATCTCTAACTCAATTGTCCTGTCCATTTTCCTAATTAGGTCATCTTTGTTCGTCATCTAATAGTTCGGTTGTGATCTTCATTTTGAGAAGAAAAACTGGTTACAATGCAAGGCAATAGTGGTATGCAATCAGGGACAATTATGATCTTTTGATTCGGGATTGTACATCTTGAGAATCGAATCTATGTGTGTCAAGTGGTTATCATTTCCGAAAATTGTTTTGAAAAGTTTTAATAAAAATTGATTTTGCTCCAAATTTTACCCCCTTACAACTTGGACCATTTTTTGGACCGAAAGGAAAATTTTCAGTACTTGTAACTTTAATTTTATTGATTTCAACACAAGTACACTCTCCCACTTTGATTTAGATCAAAGTTGCTTTTACATCTTAAAATTTGAAAAGAAAATATCAAAGCAGTAAAACTAGGGGCACAGTTAAGTTTTGTGGCACTATGCCAAAGACGGCCCAACCTCTGCCTCCTGTTCGAGCTAAGCCAAACACTCATCAGACAGGGTGCAACTGAAACTAATGACAGGGGCCAGAATCTCTCTCATCCTCCAGGCCGCGAGATACTGGGACAAGTGCGAGGCATGAACTAGAAATGAAGCTATGTATTCCACTTCCTCATCTGGACGTATCTGATCATGCCCGAACTGGCGCCTGAATCGGAGAGGGAAATAGAATGTGCAATGTGTAAGGCCAATTAACTCTACACCCAACTGTTGGGATATGCTATAGCTCATCTCAGCCAAATTAAGCCAGGGGCAATGCCAAGTTATGCTAGCTGTAGATTTGCTACACATCCAATCACACCACAACCCCTCTGAGAGGAAATCAACCAGTCTTTGGTGAAAGAAGTAAGCTCGTGCTGAGTACTCAGGGCAAGAGTCCACTACTTGCAGTTTATCTATCAACCATACTTGGGGAGGGATGAAAAATGAGAGAGATTAAAGAATAGCGAGGTGTATAATGAGAGAAAAGTAAGGAAGATGTTATGAGAGAAAAACAGAGAGTGAGTGTTGAGTGATGTGAGAATCATAAATTAGAAGGGTAGAAGATAATACCTAGAGAAGTAACGGACTCCTTGCAAAGTGGGTAGTCTCTTGCTGATGAAAGGCATCGAAGCCCATCAAGGTTTCAGCCAAGGCTAGGCCCACGCAACTCTTACCCTCTTTCAAACATTGGGACACTTCAATCAACCGGATGCTGGTTCCACTGAAACTAGGGGCAAGGAGGAATTGCACAAGTAGACATAAACGGTGGCCTCACCAAACAAGGTCACTCCTGTCTCCAATAGCAGAAAATCAATGAACTAAACCGGGGATGTCTAGCTCCCCATCATGTGCCAAAGACCGAGCCTCGTGTAATGTTAACCCACTCATTTGTCCCAAAACTTGGGCATGATTTCTTTGTCCCGCCGAGACTCCATCAAAGCTTGAAATTCTTCAATTGTCGGACACATCTCCTGTGATCCAAAGTGATACACATGTGTGATCGGGTTCCAACATCGAACAGTGGCATGGAGGAATGGAAAGCAAGGAGAAGTGTAGCTCAGATGAAAAAAAACATTTAGACCGAAACAGTGAAAGTTCACCTTTTTCGAGCCGTCCAAAGTGGCTACCCAGTCTCGGAGCCTATTGTTAAACAGTGTTTCCATCTTGAGAGCAAAATACCAAAGACTTGCTATTCTACCAAAAAAAATAGCATATGAGCACCATTTATAGAGATTGAGAAGGAGCAGTGCATGACAACTAGGCAGCATTGACCAACCTCATATTTAGGCTCGATCGTGCCTCAGTGAAGCCCGGCCGTACCTATTTGGACCCAGCCGAGTCTAAATGGTGGCTCAGATCAGTGCAGCTGTAGAAAAAACTGGCCTTTGTCCTGACGTACCGTGGTTGTGTTTTGAGTCTTGTTTTGTTTGTACCAAATATATTTTAGTATTTGCCAGTTGTTTTCATTTTGTTTTTCTATTATCAAGTTGTATTTTACATTTTGTCTGATTATGGATTGCTATCCGACTCAAGAATGAATGCAAGGGCAAATATTTATTATTTTAAGTCTTGTGCAAAGTTACCATATAAAGGTCATGCCATTCATCACATATTATTCAAGGAGATCTTCAAAAATTTGTCTTTTATAAACTAGTGGGTCCAACCCCGATCATTGTTTTACAAAGTAACAAAACAAAATAAATACATCAAAAACAAAAGAGTCTACCTGAAGCTAGTCTTTAACTACAAAGCAAAACAAAAAAAAAAACAAAAAAATAGGAAATTATCATCATCATCAACAACCCATCCTCGCTCTCTTCCTCCTCGGCTGCGGATGAGGTGCATCGCTGTCATCACTGGGGCTGCTAGACTACATGTCAACCGCCTTCTCCTCCTCCTCCTCAAAAGTCGTGTACTCTTCGAAGGACTTCTTGGGAGGTGAGCACTGTTTCACTCTACCTCCCCCCTGGTCAGCTCCCCCTATGCCCTTCATTGGGCCCTATTTTCGTCTCCTAACTAGAGGAGGTCCTGCAAGTGCAACTAGTGCTGGCTCAAGCTAAAGAGGGAGAGAGAGTACAGATATTAGCAAAAATCAACAGAGTTATGAGCAAGTCTGTCATGACTGTAAACTAGGGGCAAAAGTATACCTCAATCCCATGAGTAGCTAGAACAGTCTGCCTCCTCCGCACCATCAGAAGTAGTCGATCAATCGTCCAGAGGAGGTCATCAGCATATGCCCTGGGTACCTAGAAAAGGAAGAGCATTTGAGAACAGTGAGCGGAAATAACAGGGTACAGTGGACAGAAATAACAGAGGGCAGTGCAAACATATAGTAACACAATGGGCAAAAATAGGAGGAAGTGTGTACCTGCTCAACACCAGGAGCAAACACCAATCTACGATCCCTCTCCTCAATGTGGTCAAAAGGGATTTGCTTAATCACCCTGTCTGGCCACATGTATACGACCTAAGTTGGAATCACAGGAAACTTGGGAGAGTGAGCGACGGCGAGAGCGCCTCTGGCAGTTGCAATAACCTTTGGAACAGCGCGAACCACGCCTGGGGTTAGAGACGCCATCACCCGAGTCTGTAAGAAAGTGGTGAAGTCACCGGGATCATGATGTCGGTCACCATCCTCTCCCAACATCAGGAAGTCGATCTGAGGACTGTCGTGAAGATCATCCACCACCCTCATGCTGGGAGAAGGAGGATGTGGAATGTCTAGATCTGCTACCCCTCGTGTCTGGCGGATGAACCTCTTCCCCAAATAATAAGCTCGACTAAAGGGGCCCTCAAACAGAATCTGCATGGTAAAGGAGTGACATGCAGCAACGTAGGTCGCCCTTACTACCTAAGGGATACTCACCCAGGTGTGCCAGTCAACCTGTGGAAGCAAATGTCCAATGTCAAGAATCTAAGCAGTATGAGAATAACAATGCAGTGTGGAAACAGTGCAGTGCAAAAATAGTACAGTATGGAAATAATGCAGTGCGAAAACAGTATAGTATGGAAACAGTAGTATGAAAATGTGAAGATTAGTATTTTGTTACTTGATCCACCGTGATAGTGTCAAAGAAACGGCGAAAGTAGGGGAAGTCTCGATCTACGTAGTGGCGTCGCTCGAATCGGGAATTGTAGTATCGAGCGCGGGGTACTGACAACTCAATCGGCCTCACCGAGACCGGAGCTAGATAGATGAAATATGTGTAAACCCATAGCTGTAAGCAGAAAAAGATGGGTGAAGTAAATGAGCAGATAAACAAGAAATGCAAAGCAAAGATGAGCAGGAAATGCAGTATTGAACAGAATGCACAGAAAAGTAAGTGTGGGGCATACCTCTCAAACCCTCTAGTAGCCACTGAGTGAATCCGCCTTATGGCTGGATATGAAGCTCATATAGCAGTATAAGGTGACCAAGTCGATGCCACCCCAGTCATACACTGTCACTTGTGATAGGTGCACCAGCGCCCTTAGAAGATATAACCCCACGCTATTTTCCCTATTCGCAAATAAGGTAGTACCAAGGAGATACATAAGAAAGCTGTAGGTGTACTAGGTGACCTCATCTGGAGTAGCGGGCTGAGAAACATAGAAGTGATCAAAGAACCAACTATACCTCACTATCCCATGACTGGTGATCTCTGGGATAACCCCAAGAAGCTGATGCTAGGCGGCTCTCCATTACGTCATATCAGGATCACATGGGATCGGGCCGCCAATCCTGACCCGTAGGCCAATGAGCATCAAGAAATCGTATGGAGTCAAGGTCAGCTCCCTAATCGACGAGAAGTGGAATGAGTCCGTAGTGTCCCACCATCTCTCTACCAGGGCCCTGCAGAGTAATAAGTCAACCCCCATCTGTATGAGCCCTGAACAGAAGGGCCCAAATCCAGCGGCATTAACCAGTGTGCGGACCTCTGCGAGAAGCCTCTCATACCAGCGCTGGGGGCCAGATATGGATCCATAGCTGCCAATCCTCCTAGCTATCACTTGTAAATGGGGAGTGTATGTAGCATTAATGAGAGGTTTGTTTATGAGATTCAACATATGTGCAAAATAAAGGAAAGTTGCTTACCGTGGAGGTATCGGCGGACAAGTGCTCCACATGCTCTCGCAGCAAGATGTCCTCTTCTATCCTGGGGATGAGCCCCTCAAATCTCAAAATGCTACCTGAAGATGAAGCATGTATACGTGGTCGGTAGGTGGCCGCATCAAATGGCCTATCAACCAGGAAAGGCAATGCGAGAGCGTCCTCGGCCTCCTTATCTGCACCTAAGACGGCCCCAATACCGATGGCAGGGTTCGGGATAGGAACCTCATCACTAGCCATAGAGAGAGTGAAAAAAGTGAAGAAAACATGAAAACGTGAAGGAGAGAGTGAAAGTGAGTAAAAAAAACCCCAAAATCCAAGCCTTAGGAGAGAGAAAGTAAAGAGGGATGGAAAATCAAAGGGGGGAACAAGAAAAGTGTGGGAAAATGTGAGAGAAATCAAGAGAAAAATTCAAAACTCCACCAAATCAAGTTTTGTTTGGTTCAAAATATAGAGGATTAAAAGGGTTTTAAGGAAAATTTTGTGAGGATTGTTGGGCAACTCAAGGAAAGGGGAAATCTAGAGAGAGAGGGAGGTTAGAGAGAGGGGAAAGAGAGTTTCGGATGAGAAGGTGTGAGAAAGGAGGTTTAAGTTTGCTTAAAACAAATGTGGCTCGTAAAATGTCCGATTTGCCCCTGTCCCGCTGTCGAAGCCCGCCGGCTGTATTGAAGCTCGATCGTGCTTCATCAAGGCCTAGCCGGTTCTTGGTGTTCGCTCAGTTTTTGTTCTTTTTATTTCTTGTATTGTGGAGTTTTAATTTGAAAAAAAAAATATATATATATATATATATATAACAAAAGCAAACAGGAAAAAAAAAAGCAATGAAAAAGAGAGTTGAAAAGGGGAAAAAGATAAAAGAAAGAGAAACCAATGAGGGAAAAAACAAGGAACAAAGGAAAATGAGAGAAGAAAAAAGTGAGCGGGTAAAAGCAGAAGGAAAGGAAAAGAGAGGAATTTTGTTCATTCTATTTTGTTTTATTATGTGAATTCATAATTTGATTTATTTGATTCTTGATTCAATTTGTTTAAACTTATTTATTTAACTCATAGTTTAAACTTATAATGTGATTTGTTTTGTTTAAGACTTTTAATTAGTTTAAAATGTTCTGTTCGCTTACAAATTGTTTTGCCTGAATCGTAATTTGTTCTATTATTTCGTAAGTGCATGTTTATTGTATGTATGGTTCATTCAGAAGAGTTCTAGATAAAATCATTCATGCCACAGTAAAATCACCATCCATTTTACCATCAAATTGGAATGCGGTGTGTTGTGTTCAAATTAAAGCCCATTGTTTTATCACATTAGCAAACTGGCTTTTGCTTTACTACATTACTTTGATTGTTTTGATCTTATGTGTCTATGTGTAGAATCCGTGTTTACTTCTAATTCACGTTTATGGGTTGTGTTTTGTTTGTTTTGAATTATCTCCATGGACTGCATATTCTGAGGCCTTTTTAGGGGGGAGTTAGTTTCGCTTTACCAAATTCTGAAAAATCGTTTGTTCTTTTATCGATCCACATTTCCTCCTCTCGCATGGGACGCATGAGGATTATTTACATCGGTTAAAAACATCAGGTGTGCCTGGTGTTCATACCACCATTCCTCTTCTCGCGTGCAATGCGTTAGGATTGTCCAAATCGATTAAAAACATCAGTTGTGCCCAGTGTTGATACCACATTTCCTCCTCTCACGTGCGACACGTTAGGATTGTCCAAATCAGTTAAAAACATCGGGTGTACCTAGTGTTCTCACTACCTTTCCTCCTCTCGCGTATGACGCATTAGGAGTGCTTGGTTAAAAACAGCAGGTGCGCTTGTTCGTTCACAACACCTTTCCTCCTCTCGCGTGTGACGCGTTAGGAGTGCTCGGTTAAAAATGGCAGGTACGCCTGTTCGTTCACACCACCTTTCCTCCTCTCGCGTGTGACGCGTTAGGAGTGCTCGGTTAAAAATGGCAAGTGCACCTGTTCATTCACACCAATCTTCCCTCCTCTCACGTGCGACGTGGGAGGAGTGCTCATCTCGGTTAAAAGTAGTAGGTGTGCCTGTTTGTTCACACCAATTTTTCCTCCTCTTACTTGTGACGCGGCAAGAGTGCTTTTCTCAGTTAAAAACATCAGGTGCACCTGTTTGTTCACACCACCCTTCCTCCTATCGAGTACGCTCGATGTTTAAGTCGCCTTCACCTTTCCTACGTGAGGCGTAGTTAGGTTTGCATTTTCTTACATCCTTTCTACGTGAGACGTAGTTTGGTTTGTGCCTTCTTTTCATGTGAGGCACGGCGGGGTTGTTGTACTTTGATTTGCATTTTCATTCAGACGTTGCGTTCTTGTTTAGATTGTAGCGTTGTTTCATTACTTCATTTACATTCAAATGTTTCATTGCATTGTTTCATTGCATAATCATAAATTATTTGTTGCATTTCATTTGCGCTTTGCCCTCGGGTTCAATCTTTGCATTTATGTCTTAATTTGTTGCCCAAACCTTGCGGCCTCGTCAAATGGGTCGCCTTTGGGCATTAACATTCACTCATGTCACTTTATGACTTCGAGCTCTGTCAAGAAGGGGCAACTGTAGACACCCCATTTTTGACCGCCCGCAAGGCTCGAATGCTTTGCCCGGTACACTTGATGATGAAAGTGGTGTTGTGTGTGGTTCGAGGTCTCAATGAAGGGGCTATGTTTAAGCTCTGAAATAATCCCAAACCTTCCATATTCCCACTAATTATACCCTAGAAATCCATTTTTACACATTGTACCACCCTGTGCTGAGTCTGAAGTAAGGAAATAGGGGATCCCTTTAAGGCCTAGCCATGCCTTAGTAGCGAGAAACACCATTCTGGAGGGGAGCCTGCCAGCTATCCATTTTTGAAGATATTTATGACCCCTCTTGCTCAAATTCTATAAAAATGAAGTTATATCTTCGTTTTGAGGGTTGAAGAATTTCTAAAAAGCTTATACATCTTCTTGAGAGCTCCTTCTTCTTGTGCAAGTAACCCTTTGAGCAAGCTTACCACCTTAAACCTATATCCATATACCATATACACCTTCACACCTTAGCCTAGGAACCTTGGTTGAGCCTTGAGCATCACAATTCAAGCTTGAGAGTGTGTTTGGATTTAGTTTGATTCACAACAAAGAGCTTACATTTCTTGAGAAGTATAAGCTTACTATCTCTTCTCTTTCTCTCTTTTCTATCAAGTTCTTGTATTTTTGTATTGTTTTGATCTTCCTTCAACTGTTTAAGCTTGGGTTTGGAGAGCTACCAAAGGGTAAAGAGAGTTAACACTTTCTTACGCCTTCACCAATAGCTCAAACCCTTGTTTTACACCATTTTCATTTGCTTTCTAAATTGATTTGCAGAGTTTAAAAGAGGCTAAAAATCATACTTTGAGGTTTCAAAAGTGGAGGGGTTATACCCCTCCTTATTCTTGCTTACTATCCTTATTCTCTTTCTTTGTTGTTTAGCTTTTTAGGCTCTTTTCTTGCACTTTAAGCTACTGTTTTTCACCTATTAGAGGCTGTTTTAGGGCTATCCTAGGTTGTTTAATTAATTCATGATTTTATTAGTTTGTTTGTTGTCTCATAAGTCCTTATACATAGCTTGTTTCATACTTGGCCTTTCCTTGTTTAAGAGCCTCATTCTAATAATCAACTTACCATTCATTTCTTTCATTTGAGAGTTGTTTCAATCAATTGACGGTTATTCAAAACATGAACTAGAGATCTATAATGGCTTAATCTTTACCGAGGTTCATTATCAACGGCATAGTCTCTTTTTCGTGTTGAGAATCACTTCTTGTTTGACATGTTTCTAACTTAGTGGACGTAACAATCATCTTGAACCAATGGGTTAAAGAATGGCAAAGACTAATGAATTTGGCGTAAAATGAACCAACCTATATAAAGAAAATGAGTTATATTGCTTGGGCTCGGCTGGACGTTATGCCGAGTCTATAGTGTCAAAAGTCGTCACACATCAATTTATGGTGTTTTGACGACCCTCCCCCTTTGGAACTCATCCCATGACAAAAGGAGGATGGTTGTTATATATTGCATTCATTGAATTTTGTTCAAATTGTGGCCGAAATCATCAAGCAAGCAATTTGCTCATTGATAGTTTTGAAAACGATTCCAACCTTCTCTTGAGACTTTCCCATGACAGATAAGTGTGAGAGGGACAAATAGAGTTCAGAATAACTCCGTCTACAATGTTTTCACTTCAGAACACAAAACAGAATTTTGCATAAAATTAAGGCACGATCGGCCTTATTTCGGCCTGGCAAGGCTTCATTGGGGGTCGGTCGGCCATCAATGTTTGGTCAGCAGTGTGTTTTGTAAAAAACAGAGGGTAGTGGCTGAAGGTGAAACAAAGCAGACTTAGGCAGACAGAGTAGTTCTTGGACACTGTGCATGCAACCCTTGTGCATCCTTGCTTACATCAATGTTGTAAATTAATGCTCCGAGAATTATTGTAATTAATTTGTTATTGTTACAATTAGTCTTGTTGTAATTAGTATTGTTTATTTGTAATTGTTATAGTTAGTTAACTTAGATAGCTAGTTTATTTCTCATTATTATCCTTGTTGTAATAGAGTAGCTAGCTAGTTAATCCTTTGCTTATTTATTCATTTGGTTTGTAATAATTAGTTTAATTCAAACTTTCGGACCTTGATTCGGACCCCCTTATGTGAGGGCCAATATGTAATAAGTTGTATGTCTTCTAATCGCACATCTTTCTCCCTTTTACTTATTTGTTTACAATGGTTAGTATAAAACATCATTTTTCAAATTCGCATTCTTATGCTTTGCATCCATTGTCTTGCATGCATCCGAGGTTCGGCTCATCATACTAACCCAATATCAATGTTCAAATTCATTACTTGAATACATGCTTTATCGCATGTCTTGAATGGAATCATATGTCATGCTTATAGCCAAGCCTATAAATTACATAATGTGTGCGTTGTATTTAGTCGCATTAGTTAGAAGCATGCATATGTTCTAATTATTTTGCTTTGTTTTGGTTCGGAGTACTAGGTGAACAATTTTGAGTTTTAGCATCTTGCATTAAATGTTTGTGTTGCCATGCCAAGCATATTTCCATGAGGCTAATTACTTAAATGATATACATATTTGAATGCCGGCGGGTGAAGGCTAATTGCTTAAATTGGGACAAATCGATTAATTTACAAACTCACATTTTCAAGTGATAAGTATCAAAAAACAATTTTTCAAATAAAACATGAAATCAAAGTGTTCCAATCTTTGCAAAATAGTCTATACTTATGTGAGTCACATAGTAATGTTAGTCTAAATAAAAACTAGAACAAGAGCATCTGATGTAAATAAAAATCACATCATGATTAGTAGAGGCTGAGATTGGGCGAGTGGGATGCTCAACTCATAACCTTCCCCTCTCGTACCTAAGTTCCCGAGCCGTGACACTTTGGTGATGACGGATAAGTGGCCTTTGGAATGAGTCTCGGGTTTTCTAAATTTTCTAAAAATATTTAGGTGACAACTCTGAAATCTGGCAAAGAAGTCCATTTTTGGTATTTGATTCAAATATCGATCTTCCAAAAGAATTGTTGGATTTGGACTCTTTTGTGTTTTCACTGTTTCATATTGCACTTTGTGAAATCAGATTTAGAACCATGGAAGTCTGAACTGTAGGGCTAGTCGTATCCGAGAGGAACACGAAAAGAAGGCCACACAAGGGCATACAACATTATAAGGCACTTGCCTAATACAACAAAGTAAGTTTTTAAAATCTTAATACAAAACTCTAAGTCTTAGCAACCAAAATGTTCTTGAGCTATCACATCCAAACTGAACCACAGCTAAGTCCAAGTCATTTCTGTAGTAGTGCGTCATCATTCCCTGTAAAGTAAACAAGGGTGAGCTATATGTCCAGTAGGAATACATTTAACCAAGTATCTAATCGTTTGATTAAGTCCACGACGCCCTTGTAACTAAACAACGAAAGTAATAAAAAGATAATCAAATATATAAATAAATAAATAAATAAGGAAAATAAATAACATTGCCTTCTCACCAAACCATTATCAATAATGGAAAGTAAATTGCACCACAAGTCCCTTTATAAGAGTCCAAAATCACAAATACAAATCATTTTTATTTAAAACCATTCCCAGATTTACCGACTATCACACGGTAAGACGTGGGCATCCAAAATCATCCATTTTTCCACTTTTACCGACTACAATATGGCAAGACTAGTGGACACCCGAAAACATTTTCCCATATTCGTCCGGCGATAAGCTCAAACAGGGTAATTAGGCATCTTGACTCCCCACCCGGGTAGCAACACAATTCAATAACATCAAAACCAACTCCCGAACTCATGCTCAATTTACTAAACTTTCATTCAATCAACAAGTATTCAACATTTTAGGAGATGAAGTCCAAACACAACATTCAAGAAGAATTAATTCCCAAGCCACAATTTCATTATCATTACAAGATCCGCATATTTTACCTTTTTATTGTTCACCATATTCCAAGAATTTAAGGAAATTCCAATCTAAATACTATTTTCTACTCAATTTGAAATTAGGATGTTGGTCAAATTTGGGGCTTTCTCCCTATATATATATATATATATTCTTAGCATCAATGTTCCTCTTTTATGTAAAATTAGATGAAATTTTAATGAGAATTGAGTAAAATGTCCCATTTTGTTACGTGCACAGTTTAATCCAACTCAATCATTTAATCAAGCCTCAAATCACAACAATACCATATAAACTTCTTCAAAACAAAGAAATACTAGGTTAAAACTAACCTTACCTCCAGTTATGAGCACAAGAACCAAGCTTCTAGATAAGCTCTTCACCAAACAATAATCCAATCGGTAGAAAGGATGTTCTTCACATGTACTCCACCCCTTGCAAATGATTTAGGCTAGATCTTAGAGGAATGAAAGATATTTTCGAGTGAGAAACCTAGGGTTTTCGAACTTAGGATGAGAAGGAGGAAGAGAGAAAAGAAAAGTGAAAAGAATGATGTAGAAATGTACTTTTTAAAGTGTGGAAATCATGCAGACCACCTGAGCAAACAACACAGTTACAAAACGATCGCTCAAGCGATCATTCCACTGCTGAAGCTAAAAATGAGAAGTCCTAGAAGTTTTGCAGAGCTACAGTGAAACTACTTAGATCTCACATTCTGCGCTCAAGCGACGATTGCTTTGCTCGAGCGGTCTTTCTTGTAAACTTACGAGATACTAGGAGTAGCAATTCTCTGCTCAAGCGACATTTTCTTCACTCGAGCGGTCACTTGGAACAAGATGTCACAATCTCTTCCTCGTAGGAAATCTAGCATTCACTTTCAATCCGATAATAAAATATGGCAACAACAATATACTTATCAATCCTTAACAACACCCAATTAAACAATATATCAATTTAAAACCAAAACCAAAGACAAGGGAGAATTAGAAAATTATGGTTCATTTCCAATTTATCATATACAAGGAAAGAGCAAGGAGACAATTACACCACTAATTTCAAAATAAGTTCAGGTATTTCTCGCAGACCTCAACTTCACGTTCCCATGTCGCTTTTTTTAACACTAAGATGGAGCCACAATACTTTAACTAACAGAATTGTCTTACCCCTTAACACTTGCTCCCCTATATCTAAAATTTGGATTAGTTTTTCTTCATAAGGCACATCTTTATCCACTTCAATCTCTGTCCAATCTAACACGTGAGAGGGATCTGGTTCATACTTTGAAACATAGACACATGAAACACATTATGGACTTCGAAAAGTTGTGGCAAGAAGGCAAGACGATATGCAACTTCTCTAATCCGTTCAATAATGTCAAAGGGGCCAATAAATCAAGGAGATAATTTTTCACTCTTGCCAAACCTCATTAATCCTTTCCTCGGAGAAATCTTCAAGAACACATGATCCCCAACTTCAAAAGACAAAATCCTTCGATGACAATCGGCATAGCTTTTCTATCGACTTTGAGCCGTGACTAATCTTCATTCAATAAGGGCTACCTTTTCAGTTGTCTCACGAACTAACTTAGGCCCAAGCATAGGTGAGTCTTCAACTTCTGTCTAACACATCGGTGATCTACAGGGACGTCCATAAAGAGCTTCAAAAGGTGTCATTTCAATACTGGCCTGGTAGCTATTGTTATAAGCAAATTCAACTAGGGGTGGGTGTTTCTCTCAAGACCCTTTAAAATCTAGCACACATGCCCTCAATATATCTTCTAAAATTTGAATGTACGTTTGGATTGTCCATCGGTCTGTGGGTGATAAGCAGTACTGAAATTCAATTGGGTACCTAAAGCACTTTAGAGACTCTACCATAGTCTTGCTATAAAGTGACGATCTCTATTGAACACTATACTCACTGGAACCCCATGGAGGTGAACAATCTCACGGATGTAAAGTTTAGCTAGGAATTCTATAAAATCCCACATGCTCATGGCAAGAAAGTGGGCTGATTTAGTGAGTCTATCAACAATCACCCATATTGCGTCATTACTTCTTTGCGTCCTGGGAAGGCCCATGACAAAGTCCATGTTAACATGCTCCTATTTCCATTCAGTAACTGGAAGAGGTTGTAGCAATCTTGTCTGTCTTTGGTATTCAACCTTAACTTGTTGACAGGTTAAACATTTGGACACAAACAAAGCTATATCCTTTTTATACCCCTCCACCAAAATTGTCGGCATAGGTCATGATACATTTTGGTGCCTTCCGAATGTACTACAAGATGTGAATGATGAAAGCCCCGTAAAACTTCATCTTTCATTGATTTAGGCACAAACAACCGATTAAGGTAACAAATACTAGAATCAATATAAATGCTCAGACCCCTCTCTTCTTTTCCTTGGGAGATTCTCTCTCAAATTGCATCCACCTCTGAATCACCCAATTATGCTTTTGCTACTCGCGTAACAAGGGTGGGTTATGAAACAGTGGTGAATAGGATGGCTTGTTCAAAAGACTCCTGGAGTTGCGATTCAAATTCACTGACATCCATCATCATTTTCCATTCCCTCGCTGCTAAGCAAGCTATAGTACTTACAGACTTTTTACTCAAAGCATCCGCTACAACATTGGCTTTACTGGGGTGGTAGTGTATTTCAAAATCATAATCTTCCAAAAACTCCATCAATCTTCGTTGGCATAGATTCAAATCTTTCTGGGAGAATAGGTATTTAAGGCTTTTGTGGTCGGAAAAGACCTCAAATTTCTCACCATACAAATAATGTCTCCAAAGTTTCAAGGCAAAGACAACGACGGCAAGTTCTAAATCATGTGTCAGGTAGTTTCTCTCATGAGTCTTCAATTGGCGCAATCCATACGCCACCACCTTGCCCTCTTGCATCAAAACACACCATAACCCCTCTTTAGTGGCATCGCAATACATGGTATATCCCAGGCCGTGTTTTGGAATGATAAGACTAGGAGCGGTAGTCAATGTAAGCTTTAGTTCTCGAAAATAATTCTCGAAAGCTTCATTCCAAACAAATTTCACTCCCTTATAGATTAATCTAGTCAATGATGATGCTATGGAAGAGAAGTTCTTTACAAACCGGTGGTAGTAACTGGATAAACCCAAGAAACTACGAATTTTAGAAGCACTTTAGGCTGCTCCCAATTCTGCACAGCTTCTATCTTTGAAGAATCCACCATTACCCCGTCTCTCGAGACTACGTGACCCAAAAACTTTATTTTTGAAAGCCAAAACTCACATTTTTGGTATTTCACATACAGACAATGTTCTCTAAGAAGTTGTAATATATAGTTATGATGATGCCCTTCATGCTCCCCTTCAAAAGGCGAATAGATAAGGATGTCGTCTACAAAGACGACCACAAATTTATCAAGAAACTCCCGAAAAAATCGGTATATTAGATCCATGAATGTAGCAGGTGTATTAGTTAAACCAAAGGGCATGACTAGAAACTCATAGTGACCATATCGTGTACGAAAAACAATCTTGGGAGTATCCTCCTCCCTAACTCGAACTTGATGATAACTCGACCTTAAATCTATCTTCGAAAAACAACGTGAACCTTTGAGTTGATCGAAAAAGGTCATCTATTCTGGGCAAAGGGTGTCTGTTCTTAAACGTCACTTGATTCAATTTACGGTAATCTATACACAATCTTCATGACCCGCCTTTTTTTTTTTTTTGCAAACAAGGCTGAAGCTCCCCAATGTGATGTGCTAGGGTGTATGAAGCCCTTACTTAGTAACTCCTGCAATTGTTCTTTCAGGACAACCAATTCAACCAGAGAGAACCTATATGGGAACAAGGAGATAGGTGCTGTACCAGATATTATGTCTATAGAAAACTCAACTTCCCGGTGTGGAGGTAATTTAGTGAGATCTTCAAGAAAGACGTCAATATACTCACATACTACCCTCGGAAACCCATCCCGGACTATACCACCTCCGTCATCTATAATAGCTGCGAAAAGAGAAACAAATTCACCTTGGCCACTTGGATAGTATGATGGGAGTAAAGATCTATCATTCTTATTCCCCAGAAATGTGAAACAATCACCACTCGACATGCATACTGTAACTCTCCTGCGATAACAATCTATAATAGCTCGATAAGTAGATAACCAGTCCATGCTGAGAATAACATCAAAACCTGACATTTCCAACAACACAAAAATAAACGGAAGTTGTTGACCTGCCACCTCAATTACACACCCCTGACATCCCTGGGTCAAAGTGACTTTACTCCTGACTAGTGACTCTACAGTGAGTGAAGATTTTAATTGTTTACTTTCTAACCCCAATAACAATGCAAATGAAGTGGCTATAAAGGAATGAGATGCCCTAGTGTCAATCAACACATTAGCCCAGGTAATGAAAATGAGAAATGTACCTCTTATAGCAGACGGTCCTGAAGTCTGCTCTGAAGCGGCGACCGCATATACCCTTCCCTGTGATCTCTACACTCCCACATCACTTCTGTGAGCATAAGTCTGTTGTGCAGTTTGTGCAGATGTGGCACCCTGAGCTATTCTAGATGTTAGGCCTAACTGAGCTGGCTGGTAAGACTGTCTCTGTCCCTGGCCTATCTGAAAACCTCCAAACTGTCGAGATCCTACCACACTAGTAAACCCTGTTCTCTGTGAACAAAGTTTCTTCAAATGCCCCAGTTGACCACACTGATAACAAGACGGCGACTGACCCCTATTCAGAGATTGGCCCTATGGATGCATAGGTTGGGACTGTGTTCCACCATTCTGTCCACACTCGGAAGCTTTGTGGCCCGCTTGGCCACATCTATAGCAACCACCATGGATTCGACCCACACTTCCTGAACTTCCACCTATCATATAATCAGAAGATTTGGCCTGCTGTGGGGGTGATTGAAGCGATGATAATGAATCCCTAGACCTTTTTGAAGAGCCTGTGTCACCCTTAGAGTTAAAATGTCCCGTCCTCTTCAATTTCTTCCTTGTCTACTCTGCCTCCACCATGATCTCTACATGGGTTGCAGCCTCTACTAGGCGATCGTAATCATGAATCATATTTCCTACCACCTTCATTAAAATTTTTGGCCTCAACCTCCTTTCAAATTCTAAACATCAACATTCCTCGGTTTCTTTTAGATCTGATGCACAACGAGATATACTAGTGAATATGGCTTCAAACTCAGCCATAGGTGTATCAAGTTATAATAGTTCTTCAAATTGTTTCCTTAACCACTCCTTAGCTGTGGGAGGAAGGAACTTCTGTTGGAAGGTATGCACAAATGCCTCCCATGTGTGCTCAACTCTATTCTTGATGTACTTCCACCATTGCCCAGCCTCTGTCGTCATCGGGTTGAACCCACCACTGAACTCGGCAGGGTTTGAACAGAAGAATTCCTTTTTTCAAAAAGGAAGCTCTAGTTTCCCTTTCAACTGTCCTAGCTGCTTGCTTGGCTCTAAGTATCTCCATGGACTCTCAAACAGCCCCTGCCATCTCCTTGGTCAAGGCCCTAATTACATCTTGGACTAGTGGGTGGATATATTGTTTTGACCCACTCCTTTTTCTTGTGAAGGGATCTTGGGTTGGACTGGAACATTCCTGCCTCCCCGACAAGATCTACCGCGAGCTTAACACGCCTGGAGATCCTATAAGAAAGAGAGACGATATTAACCCACTCAAAATTTTCATACACACAGTCCAAACAAGTGCTTACACAAGTACCTACTTTTATGTAGAACAATCCACATAGTCAAACAATCACATGAAGCATATACGAGTTGCCCTCCTAGGATACTAGCTACCTTCATAGCAATTAAGGACCTCCGAATGGAAAGACCATTGATCAGGTTCCTTTCCTAAAGGATCTCGATGAATGAATTAGATAAAAGCCGTATCATAGAAGCTTGACCCCATACTAATATAACCACATAAATACACAATACACACAAGGCACCCAAGCATCCCATCCTAGCCGAAGAACCTACTGTGGCACTTGTCACTTCCCACGAGCCCAAGGTATTCAAACCTAGTGCTCTGATACCAATTTGTCACACCCTGCTAAATCATACAAGAATGCACCCCTAACAAGCATAACAGTACACCAAAAAATCATCTTTCTCATTGAACTAAGATTCAAAGATTACAATTTCCAAGTCTACATAGCCATGACACCACATACACAACTCCCAGTTCAATGAGTTAGATGACTTTACAAAAGAAAACCCCAAGGGCATACAACAGTATAAGGCACTTGCCTAATACAACAAACTAAGTTTTCAAGTCTTAATACAAAACTCTAAGTCTAAACAACCAAAATGTTCTTGAGCTATCACATCCAAACTGAATCACCATTAAATCCAAGTCATTTCTGTAGTAGTGCATCATCATTCCCTGTAAAGTAAACAAGGGTGAACTATATGCCCAGTAAGAATACATTTAACCAAGTATCTAATCGTTTGAATAAGTCCACGTTCAATTAAATAAATAAATAAAATAAATCACAATGCCTTCTCACCAAACCATTATCAACAGTGGAAAGTAAATTACACCATGAGTCCCTTTATAAGAGTCCAAAATCACAAATACAAATCATTTTCATTTAAAACCATCCCCACATTTACCGACTATCATACGGTAGGACATGGGCACCCAAAATCATCCGTTTTCCCACTTTTACCGACTACAATACGGCAAGACCAGTAGACACCCGAAAATATTTTCCCATATTCGTCCGGCGATAAGCTCAGACATGGCAATTGGGTACCTTGACTCCTTATACGGATACCAACACAATTCAACAACATCAAAACTGACTCTTAACACGGACTCATGCTCAATTTACCAAACTTTCATTTAATCAACAAGTATTCAACATTTTATGAGATGAAGTCTAAACACAACATTCAAGAAGAATCAATTCCCAAGTCACAATTTCATTATCATAACAAGATCTACAACTGTTACCTTTTTTATTGTTCACAATATTCCTAGAATTTAAGGAAATTGCAATCTAAATCCTATTTTCTACTCAATTTGAAATTAGGGTGTTGGTCAAATTTGGGGCTTTCTCTTTATCTATATATATCAACATCAATGTTCCTCTTTTATGAAAAATTAGATGAAATTTTACTGAGAATTGAGTAAAATGTCCCATTTTGTTACTTGCAAAGTTTAATCCAACTCAATCATTTAATCAAGCCTCAAAATCACAACAATACCATATAAACTTCTTCAAAACAAAGAAATACTAGGTTAAAAGTAACCCCACCTCAAGTTATTAACACAAAAACCAAGTTCAAAGTAACCCTACCACAAGTTATGAGCACAAGAACCAAGCTTCTAGATGAGCTTTTCACCAAACAAAAATCCAAGCGGTAGGAAGGATGTTCTTCACATGTACTTCACCCTTTGTAAATGATTTAGGCTAGATCTTAGAGGAATGAAAGGTATTTTCGAGCTAAAAATCGTGTAGACCGCTCGAGCTAATAGCACAATTATGAAATGATGCTCGAGCGATCATTCCACTGCTCGAGCTAAAAATGAGAAGTCCCAGAAGTTTTGCAAAGCTACAGTGAAACTACTGGAAGCTCACCTTCTATGCTCGAGCGACGATTCCTTCGCTTGAGAAGTCTTTCCTGTAAACTTGCGAGATATTGGGAGCAGCAATTCTCCACTTGAGCGACACTTTCTCCGCTCGAGTGGTCACCTGGAACAAGATGTCATATAGCGTCCTAGAAAACTTTATCTTTATCACTCATGCTATGCATTGTTCGCTCGAGTGGTCTTTCAGGTCTTCTAGTACTTTTGTCTGCAGACTGAACTTCTGGGAGTTCATGTTCTGCGCTCGAGTGAAGGTTTTGTCGCTCGAGCGGTATTGTGTCTCTGACGCTCGAGCACTTGTTTCATCGCTTGAGTAGTCTGTTTGATATCTGCACTTTAAAAAGCCACTTTTTGGTTAAATCTAGATCATTTCTCTCTCTCTCTCTCTCTCTCTCTCTCTCTCTCTCTCTCTCTCATTTTTCTATTTTCGAAAGTCCCAAGCTTTCAAGCTTGGTTTGCATCTCCTTTTACTTAAAATCTCACCCTCGTTCCTTATACCAAAACGTAGAGCACGAAGATAACTTTTAAGCAATCTAAGTGAATCGTGTTTTCGTTGAAGTTTGATTTTTGGGCTTTCTCCTTTTCTTGCTAGAGGTAGGGATTTCCTTACTCGTATTTTTATTGCATAAAAAGCATGATTTAGTTATGTGGTTCCAAAATCATGAAAAAATGGGGTTTTAGGTTTGAGCTTTGGAAAGTGAAATTGTATGATTTTGGAGGGTTGTGATGCATTGAAGTTAGATTATCTTGAAAAAACAAAAAAAAAAAAAAAAACAAAAAAAAAAAACAAAAAAAAAAAACTCTAATTCTTTCATTATTAAGGGCTAATGGATTAAAAAGGGGTAAAGTTGAGTATATGTTAATTGCTAAAATGAAAGTTGTAACTCTTTTATAAATTGAGAATGAATGGGATTAATCTTCAAGCATATTATATGTTGTTGTTATTAGGCTTTATGTCTCATGAGAAGTGGGTATTGTATTAAGCATTTTGAATGCTTGCGTTTAGAGGTTTTGTCATTGATCATCGGTAGAGGATGACATTGTTGTGTTGAATAAATTATGTGTATATAGTACATTTGTGTTATTTGGGTGTTTAGCATGTTGTAATGGTTGGTAATGTATACACACTGAAAATAAGAGGTACCATTACCTACCAACTAGCGCTTAGAGAATTGGCTACGATTAAAATGAGAGGTATTATTTCCTTCCAGCTAACGCTTGGAGAAATTGACAGAAGTACCATTCCCTTCCAGCTTGTGTCTAGTAAATTGGCAGAGGTACCATTACTTTTCAGCTTATGTCTGGTAAATTGGTGTTTCGTTATCGATTAGTGTACCCTTGGTTTATTGTGCTTAAGGCAGATAAAACATTGTTTTGTTTCTCATTTTTGTCTTGGTGTATCCGTGTATATCATGCATAGTAATGGGTTATGGTTAGATGAGACCGTGTGTCTTATGTAATGGAGTGGTGGTCATTGCACATAGCTATTGTTTTGTATTCGTGTTAAGATGTGTATGTATGTATAGAGGCGCATAAGATAAGTAGTGGAAAGTGTCTCCCTACCACGAGCTTGAGGCCAGGGAATATGATGAACGGATGTCATGTATTGGGGTGTATGTAATGAGAATGAAACGGGTTTTGCGAACATGTTTTCAAAACAATTCAATCGTTATGTGATATTTTGAAACGGGAAATGAAAGGGAAAGAAGTATATATATAAGTATACTTTGAATATAAACTGGCACATTATTTTTATTGTATGATATGAAGCATTCATGATCATAGCTATATATCCATTGTTATTGTTTAGGATCATGTTGGGATCTTTACTGAACTTTATGTTCATTCTACGTTGTTAATCTTTTTTTAGGTACAAGTTGATAAGTGATGCAAGATCGGTGATCTTCTTTATGTGTTGATCACAGGACCTTTATTTGTTGACCAAAAGCCTTTATTGTATTGAGAGTTATGTAATAATGTAAGCCTACAGGCTATTTATATAATTGTAATTCATATTGCATTTCGTTATGTATATACAATTGAGGGGAACCTTTATGTATTTATGGATATTAGTGGACTTGTCTCTATATGTAATTAGTGAAAATGGACTATAGTGACGGATTTGAATGTTAACGGGGTAATAATGGGGCATGACAGGATAACTGTGAAAAACATTGCTAGGAAAATATCGCCAAAGGTCAGAGATGACAACCAGAAATGGTCTTCGATGGTCAGAGAAGGTGGTTAAACATGGTCGCTGGCAATCGGAGACGACAACTGAAGATGGTTGCTAGCGAGAGGGAAGAAGTTATGACAATATTCATAATTGTGGATGAAGAAGGTCATGAGGTGAGGACATTTTTGGTATATTGATAGGTGATGGGGAAAAAAAATAAACAAAGATTTATAGGTAAATAAGTTTGGTCAATAAGACCAGCCCACAAGTGCCCCATAATTTCATCATAATAGGGAAAATAGGTACTAAAAAATAATTGGGTTGATTATTCACAGATCTTGTTATAAAGACCTGTGTACCATAAAGTCCAACAAGTGTTTATAATGATGAACAAGTCCTAATAGTTGGACTTAAAGATTTTTTGTGAGGATTTTATAAATTTATCGTTAAAAATTAATAATTAGTAATGATTTTTTAAATTTGTTGTCAAAAAATGACAATTAATAATATTTTTCTATGAAGAACTTTTTAAACACTTTTTATGAAAAACGGAGCTAAAAAAAATAAAAAAAATAAAATTTGATAGTAACAATTAAAAGTGAATAAGACTTTTTGATATTAAAAGTCAAGGGAATTTACTGATACACCTATCTTCATAATAAGACTTTTCACCCAGCTCCCAAAATAATCTTACAAAGCAGTGGAACAATATTTTGGGGCTTCAATAATTGGGCTAAAGTTTGTTTAAAATCATAATATTAATTAGGCTAAAAACGAGCCTAATATGTAAAAGTAGATAGACCCATTAGGCCCACCATACCTGAGAGCACTTCAGATCTAAAAGCCCATTAGGCCTTCCAACTGTTGGGGTTAGGGCTCAGGCGAAAATAGCATCTGAACCCAAGAGGAGGAAGGTCGATCATACAACTCTACTGTCTCGGACGTAATCGATCGAAACCCCAATTCTCGTTCAATCGCTCTATCGTTCTATAAATCTTTCTTTTTTTATTTTTGATTTTGAATGATGAACAATTACAGTGGAGCATGGCACCCAACTTTTCTCACCTATGTTGTAGTTCTTGATGCTTTAGTTACTCCTATTTACTTTTAAATTGAACCTAAAGACTTGTCATTAGCTTCTTGTCCTCTCCACAAATGGAGCCTTACTCAAATGTAGGGGTGGGCATACGTTGGACTCGGCTGGGCCAGGCGGACACTTCATAATAAGGGACTTTATATTTGTTTAAATCTAATTAAACTCAAACATTTGGTCTTTAAATTTGTTTAAATTCGGTTTAAAAAATAATTATAAATTTCAAGTTTACTCATTGGATTATATATTAAAAAAAATTTAAACATTTTATAATTAAATTTAATCACGTATTATATTTATTAAATAAATATATTGACATCATTATAAGGCTAAGTTTGGCAAGCTGTCAAAAAATTACTCAAAAAGTTAAAAAGTTATTACTATTCACCAAAAGTCAAAAAATTACGGCTGCACAACTCTCAATCATAATTTTTCCCTACACACTAATTTATACAATTTTTAAATACACATTTTTTCATAAAAAGTCAAAAAGTTAACCCAAACAACCATTTTTTTTTCCTCAACTTTTTAGTCCAAAAAGTCAAAAAGTGCACTTATTTAGGACATCCCAAACAACCCCTAAATTGAAGAATTTTATATATAAATTGAAGGATTTTATATATAAATTGAAGGATTTCTTAAATAAATTCAATAATACATCATCACAAATGTGAGGTTGAATAGGAAAAAAAAAAAAGTATAGATCACAATAAATATATATATATACATATATATATGTAAAACGTACTATAATTAATTAATTAATTTAATATCGGGCCGGGTCGGGATAGGATGGGATGGGTTGAAATTATAAATTTCAAACCCAGTCTATTAATATATCAAGTTGAAAATATTGGCATAAACCAGCCCTATGGGTTATAACAACCTTTTCAAGCCTTATAAAAATAGAGTTGAGTTGGGCGGACTAAGCGGACCAAAAGGCCGATGTCCATCCTTACTCAAATCTAGGCTCCAATTTAGTTGGGCGTTATTATTAGGACCCAATTCTTTCTTTGGACAGCATTTATACGCAATCTTTTTTTATTAGAATTCTAACCTAGCATAAAATTCCCAACCTAATCTATAATCTTCCAAATCCTAACCCTACACCACTCCACGCCACCACCATAACCGGCCAAGCCACCACCTCCTACAGCCCCTTCCCTGCCATGCTCCTCAATTCTGCCTTGTGCACCACTCACCAACTCATTCAGATAACTGTGGCCTAACAAACACAAATGTTTGTACCAGACAAATTCAAATGGTTTGAATGAAAACATTTGGCCTCGAACGAAGGCCCAAGGTTCACTTCTAGGGCACCGAGCATATACCAATGGTCGGTTATGTTTGGCTGAACTGTGTGTGATGGGAAGAGGAAGATCATGGCAATGAGAGGAAGGGACTGGGGTTTAGGGATGTAAGCAAAATCGAAAAAAACCGATTGAACCGGGACGAAATTGGCTATTTTTGGTTTGGTTTTTAACAAGAATCGGTTTATGTAATTTTTAAATTTGATTTTTTCCTATTTTCAATTAGGTATCGATTCAAGCACCTTGTGCACCGAACTAAACCGAAATCGACCGCTTCAACATATATTGTATTTATAATATATATATATATGTAATCTAATAATATAATGATATTAGTAAGTATAATAAACTATTAACCTTAATTAATTAATCTTATCATCTTTATAACATAAGTTTGTAAACTCTTATTATATATAATCTTAACTCTAACTTATTATTCCTGAAATCTTGATATTTTTTTACTTTTTTTTTTTTTATTTTTGTTAATCTATGAATTGAAAAATATTTATTAAATGGATGGATTGAATATGTTTGAAATGGTGGACAAATAACTAATTTAATATTTTTATGTAGATTAGTGATTATATTTAAAAGTGGCTCAAGTTTGAAAAGTCATAGACCAATTAAACCGCACCGAATCGAACCGTTTTAATTGGTTCAGTTCAATATGGTTTGATGAAAAAGAAATCTATATCGATATTTAAAATAATAAAATCGATATTATCGGTTTGGTGAAATTTTGTACCTAAATATCAACCGTACCAAATCGATTACATCTCTACTGGGATTGGTCGTGGTGACCAAGGGGATGGGGTCGGGTGGTCATCGTGATGAAAGGGAAGGGTGGTGACGCAGCGGAATAAATCACACGAAACTAGATATCGTTTTAGTAGACGAGAATTCCTGAATCCACAAGAACACCCTTGAATCCACAAGGAATATAGAAGAAAAGCTCTTAAAAATATTATTGAATGAATAAAAGTTGTCTTTGTCATAAGGTTTACATAGCTATTTATAATAAACTAAATCTAAAACTTGTAGGAAAAGTAATTTTAAAATAAATTAGGAAACTTAAATCAACACAAATTAGGAAACCTAATAGAATAGGAAACTAAAATTCTAAACTATTTAAAATCCTAATCAAAATCTAATTCTAAAATAATAAAATTTAGGAAACCTAATAATTTTAAAATATTTATACTAAATTACAAGAATCCTAATAAAATAATATATCAAAAATATTAAAACTAAAAATATAAAATTCTTAAAATCTTGTCCTACATCAGGCTCCTCTTCTTTCAAAGAACTCATCCTTGAGTTCATATTAGAGATCTGTCATCTTCCATGCCAAATAAAAAGATACTTAGAATACTTCAGTTACTTGTCCCTCTTCCAAAAATTATATGCAGAGAAGTCTACTTTTTGAAAGTTATTCTCTATATGCTTCAACTGGTTGACAAGATTAATTAGACAAGTATTGAAAATCAAATTAAATTGCACCTCGAAACACAAATCCTTATGCCAAACCAACAACGGATAAGTGTTATAGATGTGGTACACCTGGCCATCACTCTAATGTGTGCCTAGAAAGAAGAACTGCTAATTTAGTTGAAGAAGAAGATGAAATTGGGGATGATGGAGATGAAAAATATGAGGGTGATCAGTATGAAGGTGCTGAACTCACCAGAGAAGAAGGAGAACGAGTCAACTGTGTAGTTCAAAGGGTTCTATTTACACCAAAAACTGAGGACCTCAGTCAACGTCACAGTGTTTTTCGCTCTTATTGTACCATAAATCAAAAGGTGTGTGATCTTATTGTGGACAGTGGAAGTTGTGAAAATTTTGTAGCTAAACGATTAGTAGCGCATCTGAAGTTGTCTCCCGAACCACATCCCTCTCCCTACAGTATTGGCTGGATCAAAAAAGGACATGCTGTCAAGATAACCGAAGTATGTAAGGTACCTATTTCTATTGGCAAACATTATAAATCCAATGTATTATGTGATGTGGTTGATATGGATACTAGTCATGTATTACTTGGAAGACCTTGGCAATTTGATGTGGATATTAAATTTAGAGGGCGAGACAACACTTATGTGTTCAATTGGGGGTCTCATAAAATTGCTATGAGTCCCTTAAAGCAACACACAGTGCCTCCGAAAGTTGAAGCGAAGTCTTTCCTCAACATAACCAATTCAGAGGCCGAGTTTGTGGCAGATGCGAAAACTTCACAAGAGTTATATGTTATGGTTGTGAAAACAATGGTACCTGTGGCCAAGGAGAACATAGTCACACCAATCCCTCGGAAAATTCAACCATTATTGGAAGAATTCCAGGAGCTTACTACTGATGAGATCCCAGATGAACTTCCACCCATAAGGGACATTCAACATCAGATTGATTTCATACCAGGAGCAAGTATGCCAAACCTACCACACTATAGAATGAGTCCAAAAAAGAGTAAGATCCTGCGGGAGAAAGTCGAAGAATTGCTGCGAAAGGGACTTATTCGTGAATGCCTAAGTCCATGTGTTGTTCTGGCATTATTAACTCCAAAGAAGGATGGAAGTTGGCGAATGTGTGTAGACAACCGAGCCATCAACAACATTACCATCAAGTATAGATTTCCCATTCCCCGACTAGATGATATGTTGGACATGCTGGAAGGATGAAAGTGGTTTTCAAAGATCAATCTGCGAAGTGGGTACCATCAAATTCGAATCCGTCCTGGGGGTGAATGGAAAACAGCATTCAAGACTAATGATGGTTTGTATGAATGGTTGGTTGTGCCATTTGGCCTTTCTAATGCTTCCAGTACCTTCATGCGAGTTATGCATCAGGTATTACGACCTTTCACTGGGAAATTGGGCGTGGTTTATTTTGATGACATATTAATCTACAGTAAATCAGAGGAGGACCATATGGCCCATTTACGAGAGGTGTTGACAGCACTTGAGGTAATTAACCTTAAGAAGTGCAATTTCCTCACAAGTAGTTTACTGTTCTTGGGTTATGTGGTTAGTTCAGATGGCATTCATGTGGATCAAGAGAAGGTTCGAGCCATCCAAGAGTGGCCAACACCCAAGACTGTAAGTGATGTTCAGAGTTTCCATGGGTTGGCTACGTTTTATAGGCGTTCATTCGAAGTTTCAGCACTACTGTGGCACCAACAATAGAGTGCATGAAGAAAGGAAAATTCCTGTGGGGTGATGATGCAGAAGAGAGCTTTTTGTTGATCAAAGAGAAGTTGTGCACTGCACCTATGCTAGCTTTGCCCAGTTTTGAGAAGATTTTTTAGGTAGAGTGTGATGCCAGTGGCGTGGGCATTGGGGCTGTCCTATCTCAAGAACATAAACCAGTGGCCTTTTTTAGTGAAAAATTAAATGAAGCTCGGCAAAAGTGGAGCACTTACGACCAAGAATTTTATGCAGTGGTTCGAGCTTCGAAGCATTGGGAACATTACCTGATACAGAGAGAGTTTGTGTTGTATACTGATCATCAAGCCTTAAAGTTTTTCAACAGCCAGAAGCACGTAGATAACATGCATGTAAGATGGTCTACTTTTCTTCAAAAATTTCCTTTTACTATTCGCCACAAATCAGGGATTTTGAATCGAGTCGCGGATGCCTTGAGTCGACGGGCTAGTTTATTAGTCACATTGACACATGAGATTGTGGGGTTTGAGTTCCTAAAAGAACTTTATCCTGATGATGATGACTTCAAGGAGATATGGGCAAAGTGTATTCAAAGGCAACCAGTCACTGATTTCCACATCACTGATGCCTATCTATTTCGAGGAAATCGCTTATGCATTCCCCGTAGCTCTTTGCGAGAGAAACTAATTTAGGATCTCCATAGTAGTGGCTTAAGTGGACATTTGGGCAGGGACAAGACTATCGCAAGTATGGAAGAACGATATTTTTTGCCTCAGTTGAAGCGAGATGTTGGCAATTTTATGAGGAAGTGCTACATTTGTCAAGTATCCAAAAGGCAGTCTGAGAATACGAGCCTCTATATGCCTCTACCTGTTCCTAACAGCATTTGGGAAGACTTGTCGATGGACTTTGTGTTGGGACTCCCTTGTACCCAACGTGGAGTTAATTCTGTGTTCGTAGTGGTTAACAGGTTTTCAAAGATGGCGCATTTTATTCCTTGTCGAAAGACTTCAGACACCTCTCATGTGGTTCGATTATTCTTTCGAGAAGTAGTTCATTTATATGGAGTCCCTCAATCCATTACCTCAGATCGTGATATCAAGTTCCTTAGCCATTTCTGGGTGACTTTGTGGAAGATATTTAACACAGCCTTGAATCGTAGTTCAACCGTGCATCCTCAAACAGATGGTCAAACAGAAGTGACTAATAGGACTTTGGGCAATTTGGTTCGCAGCATTTGTGGAGACAAACCAAAGCAATGGGATCTTGCTTTGCCTCAAGTAGAATTTGCATTTAATAGCGCAGTTCACAATGCCACAGGAAAGTCATCATTCTCTCTGGTGTATGTCATGCCTCCAAAACATGCAGTTGATTTGCTCTGTTTGCCTCGGGGTCCAGGAGTGAGTATTGCCGCCGAAACCATGGCCAAACAAGCCCAAGTAATACAAGAAGAAGTATGACAGAAGCTAGAGGAAACAAATACCAAATATAAGGCAGCCGCAGACAACCATCGGCGCTTCAAACTGTTCAAGGAAAGAGATTCAGCAATGGTATTTTTGCACAAAGACAGATTTTCAGTCGGCACATACAACAAATTGAAGCCTCGCAAGTATGGTCCATATAGGGTGTTGAAGAAAATCAATGACAATGCTTATGTGATTGAGCTACCAGACGACATGAAGATTTTCTTCAAGACTTTTAATGTAGCTGATTTATATGAGTATCATGCTGAAGAACCCCTCTATCCAGAATCGAACTCGAGGTCGAGTTCTCTCCAAGAAGAAGGGACAAATGTAGAACAAATAGCCGAAGACTTCTTGAAAAAATTGGACCGACAAAAGGCAAGAAAGATGTAAAACAAAATTCTATAATTTTTATATTTCTTTATTTTATTATTTGGAATTAGATTTTTTACTAGGATTTTTAAATAGTTTAGAATTTTTAGTCTCGTCTGATTTATCCCGCTGCGTCAAGCCTAACATAGAGGAATAAATCACACGAGACTAGATATCGTTCTAGTAGACGAGAATTCTTGAATCCACAAGAACACCCTTGAATCTACAAGGAAGATAGAAGAAAAGCTCTTAAAAATATTATTGAATGAATAAAAGTTGTCTTTGTCATGAGGCTTACATAGCTATTTATAATAAACTAAATATAATACTTGTAGGAAAAGTAATTCTAAAATAAATTAGGAAACTTAAATCAACACAAATTAAGAAACCCAAGAGAATAGGAAATTAAAATTTTAAACTATTTAAAATCCTAGTCAAAATCTAATTTTAAAATAATAAAATTTAGGAAACCTAATCATTCTAAAATATTTATACTAAATTACAAGAATCCTAATAAAATAATATATCAAAAATATTAAAACTAAAAATATAAAACATTTTAAAATCTTGTCCTACATCAGGTGGCGTGGTGGGTTTCTGAAAGGAGCAACTAAAGCTACTGCTGTTAGCTGGGATTAAGATAGGGTTATCGTTTGGTATTAAAGCCTCTTTTGGGAAGGTAAAAACCTGTTTATTAATCTATTTGAGTAACATCATTTTTTTATTTTTTACACTTTTTTTATAATAAGCCAATAAACCAAAAAAAAAATGTCATTTTCCAAAATAGGCTTCAGTGGGGTGTCAAAAGAATTTTCACAAAATTTAAAATTTGTTAATGGAGTCCAAAGAAGATAATGGGGGTGCTAATAGTAACACCCACTTAAATTTGAGTAACAAGCCATTAAAATTTCATCCACTCCTTTACTCAAACTTGTACCAAATGAGTTTACTCAAATCAAGGAAGACCCATTTCCTTTACTCAAATTTCTATCCAATTCAAATTTGGCATTTGGAAACTTTTATCCGACCATTTGACTAACCTCTTTTACTGCAACCCATATCTTTCAATCAAAATTGAGACTGGACAGTTTTACTCAAATGTGAGCTTATATATTGGAGTTTTTCATATTAAATAAGTTTTTTGCTCAAATTTTTACTCAATTTGGTTATAAGTATGAGTAAATACAAGAAATGGCCTAAGATAAGATGGTATATTAATAAAGGTTTAAGAAGAAGCAGTCTGTTAGGTGTCTTTAGGTGAGAGAGTAAAAAAAAAAAAAAATTGAGTCATCTCCTGTCTGAGTAGGAAAATTTTAAAAATAAATAAACAAATGTTTGTCTTTTCACCACCATGTTTTTTTTTTGTTTTTTTTTTTAAAACTATTTCACCGCCATGTTTGAATTAGTGAAAAAGCAAAACATGTAAGATTGGGATTCTTGGAAAATGATTTAATATAGGTATATTTTTTAGCCCTAATTTGAGTGGGCGCAAACAACGTTTGGGGTAGGTCCGAAGAGGTGACGTGTTCCTTGCCGCGTGGCAAGTCACACGGTGAAGACGGAATGTCAAAACCATTTATGAGTAAATGGGAAGTTGACGTCGTTTTCGGGTCTAACATTAATTTTTTAGATAAAATCCATTTGAATTTTTTCAATAAAAAATTATTGTGGGAATTTAATTTAATTCTAAATTCAAATTTTGAGTTCCTAAGTAGTTTCTTAAAATTTGTAATTGTGAGAATTTAATTTAATTCTAAATTCAAATTTTAGGTTCCTAAAAAGTTTCCTAAAGTTTGTACCTCATCATTTATTTATTTATTTAACTATTTCAATAGTTTAATATATATATATATATATATTTAATTAGTTTAATGTATATATATATATTTGAAATAGTTTAAGTAAATAATAAAATTCTACAGGTTTTTATTGTTGACCAACGGTTTCTTATTCAAAAGTTTGAATAATATGTTCAGAAGTTCCAACGGTCAAAAAGGTTGGGTACCTGTTCATTACCATATTGCACCTTTTCGGGTCCATTGTTGTTGCCTATAAATACTTGGTATTTCCAACAGTCTTGGGGATGAAAAATCAGTCTAAAATTTTGTCTTTTTGCTGTCCAATTTTTCCCTAGTACATTTATTCTTCGTATTTAGTTTTAGAATAAATTAAAGAGAGTATAGATCACAGGTTTGATTCGCCGAACAAATTGTTTGGAGTATTACTACAGTTTGTGAAGATCATTGTATCCTGGGAGATAGACGCCACTCAACCGTAAGTACCGTAGCGGGACGAATCTGTCTTAAGGACAGAGTGTCACACACTCGACTTGGTCTTAATTTGAATTCAGTTCGATAAATAAATCTGGTATATTATTTATTTATTTTGTTTGAATTTATTTCAAGTTATTTTATTTTATACAGAAGATTGTTCCAACAATATAACGGGAAAAACAAATATTGATTATATGCTATTTGACAGATAGTAGTAATATACTGTCTATTTTCTTTGACAACTAGTAGTACGATACTGGTGTCATTAACAATTCAGAATATATATTTGTGGAATTTTGTCCAAAAATTAATTTTGGTTTTTAGAAATTATTTTCTGAGTTTTCATTAATTAAAATTCTGTTTCAGTATTTTAATTATTGAAGTGTTACAGAAATTTAATTTTTTGTGTGAAATTAATTTGGTTAAATAAAATTTTATTTTATTTCTAAATTAATTGAAAAATAAAAGTTATATTCTTATTTCTTTTATTTTACAGAATTTAATTTTCTGTGTGGAATTATTTTGGTTAAATAAAATTTTATTTTATTTCCAAATTAATTGGAAAATAAAAGTTACATTTCTTGTTTCTTTTATTTTTACATAATTTAATTCTGTGAATTTGGATTAGTTTTCTGTGTGAAATTAATTTAGTTAAATAAAATTATATTTTATTTTATTTCCAAATTAATTGAGAATAAAAGTCACATTTTGTTTTGTTTCTGTTATTTTAACAGAATTTATTTCTGTAGTTTTGGTTTAATTTATTTAAATAAAATTTTATTTTATTTTCAAATTAATTGGAAATAAAAGTCATATTTTGTTTTGTTTCTTTTATTTGAACGGAATTTATATCTGTAGTTTTGGTTTAATTTGTTTAAATAAAATTTTATTTTATTTTCAAATTAATTGGAAATAAAAGTTACAATTCTTGTTTCTTTTATATTTACAGAATTTAAAATTCTGTGTTTTTTGGTTTAAATTCTCTGTGTAGTATAAAATTCTAATTCTAATTTTATTTTATAAATTAGAATTTATGGCTACTAAAACTGGTCAAACTAATGTTCAAACCAGTACTGGTATGGTGATTGCCATCACGCCAACCCCTCCTTATGTTGGGACTGTGCCAGTGAATCATGGTGAAAAACCAGAGAAGTTCTTAGGAACTGTTTTTAAAAGATGGCAGAAGAAAATGCTATCTAAAGGATGGGAAACTAAGAAGTACAAGCTTAATGGCATGTGTTACATTTGTAACAAAGAGGGACATCGGGCCAAAGATTGCCGTTACAAACGTAAAGGCAAATGAAGATCAAGTATGAAAGTTGCTAAAGTCAAAATGACCGAATTAGATAAAATTTCCAATAGTGTAGATGTCATCAATCTTTCGGCAGTTGTTTCTGAGGCAAATCTTGTCGAAAATCCTAAAGATTTGTGGGTGGACACTGGTGCTACTCGCCATATCTTTGCCGATAAAAAGATGTTCACATCTTATTTTACAGTGGACAATGGTGAACAACTTTTTATGGGCAACTCCTCAACTTCCAAAGTTGAAGGAGAAGGAAAGATTGTACTCAAGATGACATCTGGAAAGGAACTCACTCTCAACAATGTGCTGCATGTACCGGACATTCGCAAGAATTTAGTTTCCGGATCTTTGTTGAGTAAGAATGGGTTTAGGCTAGTTTTTGAAAGTGACAAGTTTGTACTTATCAAAAACGAGATGTATGTAGGAAAAGGTTACATGTCTGATTGGGTTTTTAAGATGAATGTAATGACCGTTGTACCCTCAGTTATTAATAATACTACATCTTCTTCTGTATAAATTAAATAACTTGAAATAAATTCAAACAAAATAAATAAATAACATACCAGATTTATTTATTGAACCGAATTAAAAAATAAGACCAAGTCGAGTGTGTGACACTCTGTCCTTAAGACAGATTCGCCCCGCTACGGTGCTTACGGTTGAGTGGCGTCTGTTTCCCAAGATACAATGATCTTCACAAATTGTAGTAGCATTTCAAACAATTTGTTCGGCGAACCAAACTTATGTTCTAACTCTCTGAAATTTAAAGAAACCTAAAATATTGAATTTAGAATTAAATTAAATTCTCACAATTACAAATTTTAAGAAACCACTTAGGAACTCAAAATTTGAATTTAGAATTAAATTAAATTCCCACAATAATTTTTATTGAAAAAATTCAAATGAATTTTATCTAAAAAATTAATGTTAGACCCGAAAACAACGTCAACTTCCCATTCACTCATAAATGGTTTTGACGTTCCGTCTTCACCGTGTGACTTACCATGCGGCAAGGAACACTTCACCTCTTCAGACCCACCCCAAACAACATTTGGGGCCCACTCAATTCTGGCCTCAAAGTCGGTCCAAAATATGCCTATAAAACACCATTCTTTTCCAACAATCCCCCACATGAATGGAATTTGACTGAGAGAAAATGCAACAACATGATCTAATTACAGAGAGTACAGAAATTGGAAATATTCTGCAAAGGATAGGTAGCTTTTGGCTTTGAACCTTCCCTTGTGAGACACTATCGGATTTACTAGCTAACCAGTGAACATGATGTCTTGAACTGTTCAGCCGTTTGTGTAAACCAAGACAATAGAACTCACACAGTATATCCCAGACACAGTTTAGTTCTCACTATTGTGTTCATTTTGGCCCTGAACAACATGGTCTTTCATGAGTGCTCTAGAGAATTGTAGCCCTTCACAAATCTCACAGAACCGGCCCCAGTTCACACTCACATAGGTGATTCTTACGAAGAGTATCCTGCCATACTCAAATAGGTTTACCTAGATATAAGAATCATTAAAATTTTACTTAACCTCAAACGCTGCAGACATCACTATTTCATCATAGAAATGGGTAGGAGTTAGACTCCCCAGTGATCCTTCTGAGTCATTCACAACTCGGTTGTCCCTTTGAACCTAAATCTTGGGATCTCCAGTCAACTAGGTTGAGTTGCCGTTGTGGTAACTCTTATTTAATAGGCTTTAGTCACATTCCCCTCGATGAATTCTCAACTAACTCTCTTGCTAACCCTTTGGTTAGTGGATCCGCTATGTTGTCTTTAAACTTAACATATTCTATGGAAATAATTCCATTAGAGAGTAGTTGTCTTACGGTGTTATGTCGACGACGAATGTGTCGTGACTTACCGTTATACATATGACTCTGTGCTCTACCTATAGCTGATTGACTATCACAATGTATGCATATAGCAGGCACCGGTTTTGGTCAAATTGGAATATCTTCAAGGAAGTGGCGAAGCCATTCTACCTCTTCCCCTGCTTTGTCTAAAGCTATGAATTCAGATTCCATAGTAGACCTAGCAATACAAGTCTGTTTGAAAGATTTCCAAGATACAGCCGCCCCACCAAGAGTAAAGACATACCCACTGGTGGACTTCGAGAGTCTAGTATCCGATATCCAATTTGCATCACAGTATCCTTCAAGTACTGCTAGATATCTAGTATAGTTAAGCCCAATGTTACGAGTAAATCGGAGATATCTTACAACCTTTATAATTGCTTTCCAGCGTTCTACTCCCGGGTTACTCGTATATCTACTTAATTTACTTACTGCATAAGCTATATCTGGGTGAGTGCAGTTCATCAAGTACATTAAGCTTCCAATAATTTGGGCATACTCTAATTGAGAAATACTTTCCTGTACATTCTTAGAAAGATACAAATTAACATCTACAGGAGTTTTAGCAAGATGATCATCATCTTTGCTGAATTTGTCAAGTATTTTCTCAATGTAATGAGATTGTGACAAGCCATATCCTTTTGATGTGTTGGTAATTTTCATACCAAGAATTACATTAGCAATGCCCATGTCTTTCATGTCAAAATGTTTATTCAACATTTTCTTAGTACTTTTAATCATATCATTATTACTACCAATGATGAGCATATCATCTACATAAAGACATACAATAACATAACCTTTGTCTATGTTTTTAATGTAAACACATTTGTCACACTCATTAATTTTGAATCCATTTGACATCATTGCCTTGTCAAATTTCTCATGCCATTGCTTTGGCACTTGTTTTAAACCATATAATGATTTAACTAATTTACACACTTTCTTTTCTTTTCCTGGAACAGAAAAACCTTCTAGTTATTCCATGTAAATTTCTTCATTTAACTCACCATTTAAGAAAGCGGTTTTCACATCCATTTGATGAATTTCTAGATTGTATAGAGATGCAATGGCAATTAGCATTCTAATGGATGTTATTCTAGTAACCGGTGAGTATGTGTCAAAGTAATCTAGACCTTTTTTCTGTCTAAAACCTTGGACTACAAGTCTTGCCTTGTATTTGTCAATTGATCCATCCGCTTTCATTTTCCTTTTGAAAATCCACTTGTACCCAAGAGGTTTTCAACCTGGTGGCAAGTCCACTAATTCCCAAGTGTGATTTTGCAAGATAGATTCAACTTCACTGTTGACAGCTTCTTTCCATAAAGGAGTTTCAGGACTAGACATCGCCTCTTTAAAAGTTAAAAGCTCATTTTCTAACAAAAATGTTAGAAAATCTGGACCAAAAGATTTTGAGATTCTAGCACGTTTACTATGCCTAGGTTCTTTTTCGTCATTTTGGTCTAACTCTTGCTCTTGATCATGTTCTTGATCAGTACTAGTAATAGCATCAAAAGATCTCTTATTATTACTAGTCTCTTGTCCAGTCTTATTTGGAAATAATTGTTCAAAGAATGATGCATTCCGAGACTCAATAATAGTATTTACATGCATTTCGGAATGTTCTGATTTATGAATCAAAACCGATATGCACTACTATTCTTGGCATAACCAATGAAAATACAATCAATGGTCTTAGGACCTATCTTAGTCTTTTTAGGACTAGGAATAGCCACTTCAGCCAAACACTCCCACACTTTTTAGTATTTGTAGGATGGTACTCTTCTATGCCACAATTCGTAAGGTGTTTGATTCACTTTCTTTCGGGGTATTTTATTAAGTATATAATTAGCAGAAAGTATTGCTTCCCCCCACAAGTTCTGAGGTAATTCAGAACTTATTAACATGGCATTCATCATTTCTTTTAAAGTCCTATTTTTCCTTTCAGCAATTCCATTTTGCTGGGGTGAGTAAGGTGCGGTGGTTTGATGAATTATTTCATGTTCTTTACAAAACTCACCAAAAGGTGATTCATATTCACCACCTCTATCACTTCTAAGTTTCTTGATTTTCTTACCAAGTTGATTTTCAACTTCATTCTTATATTGAATGAAAGTTTCCAAAGCTTCATCCTTGGTTTGAATTAAATAAACATAACTATATCTAGTATAGTGATCTATAAAAGTGATTACATACTTTTTTTCACCTCTGGTTTGAATTGATTTAAAATCACAAATGTCACTATGAATTAATTCAAGTGGTTCCATACTTCTTTCAATTGAATGAAAAGGAGTTTTAGATAATTTTGCTTCAACACAAATTTCACATTTATGATTTGGATCAATGTCAAATTTAGGTAAACATTCTATATTAATTAATCTACGCAAAGATCCATAATTAACATGTCTTAGTCTACCATGCCATAAATTTGAAGACTCAAGCAAGTAATAAGAAGATGTAGTATTATTAATAACTGAGGGTACAATGGTCATTACATTTAACTTGAAAAGGCCATCAGACATGTAACATTTTCCTACATACATCCCATTCTTAGTAAGTACAAATTTATCACTCTCAAATACTAGCCTAAACCCATTCTTACTTAACAAAGATCCGGAAACAAGATTCTTGCGAATGTCCGGTGCATGCAGCACATTGTTGAGAGTGAGTTCCTTTCCTGATGTCATCTTGAGAGCAATCTTTCCTTGTCCTTCAACTTTGGAAGTTGAGGAGTTGCCCATAAAAAGTTATTCACCATTATCCACTGTAGAGTAAGATGTGAACATCTTTTTGTCGGCACAAATATGGCGAGTAGCACCAGTGTCCACCCACCATTCTTTAGGATTTCTGACAAGATTTGCCTCGGAAACAACAGCAGAAAGATTGATGTCATCTACACCATTGGAAATTTTGTCCACTTCGGTCATATGGGCTTGAGCAGGCTTCTTGCTTGTTCTTCTTTTGCTTTTGCCTTTGTTATGGCAATCTTTGGCCCGATGTCCCTCTTTGTCACAGATGTAACATTTGTCATTAAACTTGTACTTTTTATTATCCATCCCTTTAGAGCCTTGTGATGAACTTTCTCCAGAAGACTTTCGTTTCTTGGTTTTTGAAGCATGTTCTACCACATTTGCCTTAGACTCCATAGGAAGCTTACCAGCTTGCTTTTCAGAATTGCGGTTGTCCTCCTCAATCATCAAACGCACAATTAACTCGTCCATAGAAATTTCTTTACGCTTGTGTTTGAGGTAGTTCTTGAATTCCTTCCAGCCTTTTAGTAATTTTTCCATTAAGGCTGCAACTTGAAAGGATTCACTGAGAGACATACCTTCTACGTGAATGTCATGCAGAATGAGTTGGAAATCTTGAGCTTGGCTGATCACAGTTTTTGAATCAACCATTACAAAATCCAAGAATCTGCCAACCACAAATTTCTTTGAGCCGGCATCTTCCGTTTTGTACTTTTTCTGCAACGATTCCCAAAGTTCCTTTGCTGTCTTGATTGGACTATAGACATTGTATAATGTGTTGTCAAGTCCGTTCAAGACGTAATTCCGGCAAAGGAAATCGGCATGTTTCCAAGCATCAACCGCAGCAACCACTTGCCGGTCGGTTTCATCCTCTTTCAGGATAGGAGCATCTTCACGGAGAAAACGAGTCAGGTTCAGAGTTGTAAGATAGAACAACATTTTCTGTTGCCATCTTTTAAAGTCAGTTCCTAAGAACTTCTCTGGCTTTTCTCCATGATTTATTGGTACTATCATCACAGGAGAGGGGGTTGGCGTCATTGCAGCCACCACAGTAGTACTTGTTCGGGCATTCGTTTCAGTAGCCATCAATTCTAATATATAAAACAAAATTAGAATTAGAATTTATACTACACAGAAAATTAAACCAAATTCACAGAATTAAATTCTATAAAAATAAAAGAAATAAGAATGTAACTTTTATTTTCCAATTAATTTGAAAATAAAATAAAATTTTATTTAAACAAATTAATTCCACACAGAAAATTAAATTTTGTAAAATAAAAGAAATAAAAAATATAACTTTTATTTTTCAATTAATTTGGAAATAAAATAAAATTTTATTTAACCAAAATAATTCCACACGGAAAAATAAATTCTGTAAAAATAAAAGAAATAAAAATTATAACTTTTATTTTTCAATTAGTTTGGAAATAAAATAAAATTTTATTTAACCAAATTAATTCCACACAGAAATTTAATTTCAGTAACACTTCAATAATTAAAATACTGAAAACAGAATTTTAATTAATGAAAACTCAGAAAATACTTTCTAAAAAACCAAAATTAATTTTCTGACAAAATTCCACAAAAATATATTCTGAATTGTTACTGACACAGTATCGTACTACTAGTTGTTGTCAACGAAAAGAGAGGAAACTAAGAAGTACAAGTTTAATGGCATGTGTTACATTTGTAACAAAGAGGGACATCGGGCCAAAGATTGCTGTTACAAACGTAAAGGCAAAGGAAGATCAAGTAAGAAGGTTGCTAAAGCCAAAATGACAGAAATGGATAAAATTTCCAATGGTGTAGATGTCATCAATCTTTTTGCAGTTGTTTCCGAGGCAAATCTTGTCGGAAATCCTAAAGAATGGTGGGTGGACACTGGTGCTACTCGCCATATCGGTGCCAACAAAAAGATGTTCACATCTTATTCTATAGTGGACTATGGTGAAAAACGTTTTATGGGCAACTCCTCAACTTCTAAAGTTGAAGGACAAGGAAAGATTATTCTGTAAATGACATCAGGAAAGGAACTCACTCTCAACAATGTGCTGCATGTACCGGACATTCGCAAGAATTTAGTTTCCGGATCTTTGTTGAGTAAGAATGGGTTTAGGCTAGTTTTTGAAAGTGACAAGTTTATACTTACCAAAAATGGGATGTATGTAGGAAAAGGTTACATGTCTGATGGCCTTTTCAAGTTAAATGTAATGACCGTTGTACCCTCAGTTATTAATAATACTACATCTTCTTCTTACTTGCTTTAGTCTTCAAATTTATGGCATGGTAGACTAGGACATGTTAATTATGGATCTTTGCGTAGATTAATTAATATGGAATGTTTACCTAAATTTAACATTGATTCAAATCATAAATGTGAAATTTGTGTTAAAGCAAAATTATCTAAAACTCCTTTTCATTCAATTGAAAGAAGTACGAAACCACTTGAATTAATTCATAGTGACATTTGTGATTTTAAATCAATTCAAACTAGATATGGGAAAAAGTATTTTATCACTTTTATAGATAACTATACTAGATATAGTTATGTTTATTTAATTCGAAACAAGGATGAAACTTTCAAAACTTTCATTCAATATAAGAATGAAGTTGAAAATCAACTTGGTAAGAAAATCAAGAAACTTAAAAGTGATAGAGGTGGTGAATATGAATCACCTTTTGGTGAGTTTTGTAAAGAATATGGAATAATTCATCAAACCACCGCTCCTTACTCACCTCATCAAAATGGAATTGCTGAAAGGAAAAATAGGACTTTAAAAGAAATGATGAATGCCATGTTAATAAGTTCTGGATTACCTCAGAACTTGTGGGAGGAAGCAATACTTTCTGCTAACTATATACTTAACAAAGTACCCCGAAAGAAAGTGAATCAAACACCTTATGAATTGTGGCATGGAAGAGTACCATCCTACAAATACTTAAAAGTGTGGGGGTGTTTGGCTAAAGTGGCCGTTCCTAGTCCTAAAAAGACAAAGATAGGTCCTAAGACCATTGATTGCATTTTCATTGGTTATGCTAAGAATAGTAGTGCATATCGGTTTTTGATTCATAAATCAGAACATACCGAAATGCATGTAAATGCTATTATTGAGTCTCGAAATGCATCATTTTTTGAACATGTATTTCCAAAGAAAACTGGACAAGAGACTAGTAATAATAAGAGATCTTTTGATACTATTACTAGTAATGATCAAGAACATGATCAAGAGCAAGAGTTAGACCAAAATGAGGAAGAAGAACCTAGGCGTAGTAAACGTGCTAGAACCTCAAAATCTTTTGGTCCAAATTTTCTAACATTTTTGTTAGAAAATGAGCCGTTAACTTTTAAAGAGGCTATGTCCAGTCCTGAAGCTCCTTTATGGAAAGAAACTGTCAACAGTGAAGTTGAATCCATCTTGCAAAATCACACTTGGGAATTAGTGGACTTGCCACCAGGTTGTAAACCTCTTGGGTACAAGTGGACTTTCAAAAGAAAATTGAAAGCGAATGGACCAATAGACAAATACAAGGCAAGACTTGTAGTCAAAGGTTTTAGACAGAAAGAAGGTCTAGATTACTTTGACACATGCTCACCGGTTACTAGAATAATATCCATTAGAATGCTAATTGCCATCGCATCTCTATACAATCTAGAAATTCATCAAATGGATGTGAAAACCGCTTTCTTAAATGGTGAGTTAAATGAAGAAATTTACATGGAACAACCAGAAGGGTTTTCTGTTCCAGGAAAAGAAAAGAAAGTGTAAATTGGTTAAATCATTATATGGTTTAAAACAAGCGCCAAAGCAATGGCATGAGAAATTTGACAAGGCAATGATGTCAAATGGATTCAAAATTAATGAATGTGACAAATGTGTTTACATTAAAAACACAGACAAAGGTTATGTCATTGTATGTCTTTATGTTGATGATATGCTCATCATAGGTAGTAATAATGACATGATTAAAACTACCAAGAAAATGTTGAATAAACATTTTGACATGAAGGACATGGGCATTGCTGATGTAATTCTTGGTATGAAAATTACCAAAACATCAGAAGGATATGCTTTGTCGCAATCTCAATACATTGAGAAAATACTTGACAAATTCAGCAAAGATGATGATCATCTTGCTAGAACACCTATAGATGTTAATTTGTATCTTTCTAAGAATGTACAGGAAAGTATTTCTCAATTAGAGTACGCCCAAATTATTAGAAGCTTAATGTACTTGATGAACTGCACTCGCCCAGATATAGCTTATGCAGTAAGTAAATTAAGTAGATATACGAGTAATCCGGGAGTAAAAAACTGGAAAGCAATTATAAGGGTTCTAAGATATCTCCGATTTACTCGTAACATTGGGCTTCATTATACTAGATATCCAACAGTACTTGAAGGATACTGTGATGCAAATTGGATATCGGATACTAGAGACTCGAAGTCCACCAGTGGGTATGTCTTTACTCTTGGTGGGGCGGCTGTATCTTTTAAATCTTCCAAACAGACTTGTATTGCTAGGTCTACTATGGAATCTGAATTCATAGCCTTAGACAAAGCAGGGGAAGAGGCAGAATGGCTTCGCCACTTCCTTGGAGATATTCCAATTTGGCCAAAACCGGTGCCTGCTATATGCATACATTGTGATAGTCAATCAGCAATTGGTAGAGCACAGAATCATATGTATAACGGTAAGTCTCGACACATTCGTCCTCGACATAACACCGTGAGACAACTACTCTCTAATGGAATTATTTCCATAGACTATGTTAAGTCTAAAGACAACATAGCGGATCCACTAACCAAAGGGTTAGCAAGAGAGTTAGTTGAGAATTCATCGAGGGGAATGGGACTCAAGCCTATTAAATAAGAGTTACCACAACGGCAACCCAACCTAGTTGACTGGAGATCCCAAGATCTAGGTTCAAAGGGACAACCGAGTTGTGAATGACTCAGAAGGATCACTGGGGGGTCTTACTCCTACCCATTTCTTTGATGAAATAGTGATGTCTGCAGCGTTTGAGGTTAAGTAAAATTTTAATGATTCTTATATCTAGGTAAACCTAGTGGAGTATGGCAGGATACTCTTCATAAGAATTACCTATGTGAGTGTGAACTGGGCCGGTTCTATAAGACTTGTGAAGGGCTACAAGTCTTTACAGCACTCATGAAGGCCAGGTTGTTCAAGGCCAAAATGAACACAATAGTGAGAACTAAACTGTGTCTGGGGATATACTGTGTGAGTTCTGTTGTCTTGGTTTACACAAACGGCTGAACAGTTCAAGACATCATGTTCACTGGTTAGCTAGTAAATCCGATAGTGTCTCACAAGGGAAGGTTCAAAGCCAAAAGCTACCTATCCTTTGCCGAATATTTTCAATTTCTGTACTCTCTGTAATTATATCATGTTGTTGCATTTTCTCTCCGTCAAATTCCTTTCATGTGGGGGATTGTTGGAAAAATGGTTTAATATAGGCATATTTTTTAGCCCTAATTTGAGTGGGCCCAAACAACGTTTGGGGTAGGTCTGAAGATGTGACGTGTTCCTTTCCGCGTGGCAAGTCACACGGTGAAGACGGAACGTCAAAACCATTTATGAGTGAATAGGAAGTTGACGTCGTTTGCGGGTCTAACATTAATTTTTTAGATAAAATTCATTTGAATTTTTTCAATAAAAAATTATTGTGGGAATTTAATTTAATTCTAAATTCAAATTTTGAGTTCTTAAGTGGTTTCCTAAAATTTTTAATTGTGAGAATTTAATTTAATTCTAAATTCAAATTTTAGGTTCCTAAAAAGTTTCCTAAAGTTTTTACCTCATCATTTATTTATTTATTTAACTATTTCAATAGTTTAATATATATATAAATATTTAATTAATTTAATATATATATATATATATGAAATAGTTTAAGTAAATAATAAAATTCTACAGGTTTTTATTGTTGACCAACGGTTTCTTATTCAAAAGTTTGAATAATATGTTCAGAAGTTCCAACGGTCAAAAAGGTTGGGCACCTATTCGTTACCATATTGCACCTTTTCGGGTCCATTGTTGTTGCCTATAAATACTTGGTATTTCCAACAGTCTTGGGGATGAAAACTCAGTCTAAAATTTTGTCTTTTTGCTGTCCAATTTTTCCCTAGTACATTTATTCTTCATATTTAGTTTTAGAATAAATTAAAGAGAGTATAGATCACAGGTTTAATTCGCCGAACAAATTGTTTGGAGTACTACTACAGTTTGTGAAGATCATTGTATCCTGGGAGATAGATGCCACTCAACCGTAAGTATCGTAGCGGGGTGAATCTGTCTTAGGGACAGAGTGTCACACACTCGACTTGGTCTTAATTTTAATTCGGTTCGATAAATAAATCTAGTATGTTATTTATTTATTTTGTTTGAATTTATTTCAAGTTATTTTATTTTACACAGAAGACTGTTCCAACAATATAATTGGAAAAACAAATATTGATTATATGCTATTTGACAGATAGTAGTAATATACTGTCTATTTTCTTTGACAACTAGTAGTACGATACTGGTGTCATTAACAATTCAAAATATATTTTGGTGAAATTTTGTCCGAAAATTAATTTTGGTTTTTAGAAATTATTTTCTGAGTTTTTATTAATTAAAATTCTGTTTCAGTATTTTAATTATTGAAGTGTTACAGAAATTTAAAATTTTTGTGTGAAATTAATTTGGTTAAATAAAATTTTATTTTATTTCCAAATTAATTGAAAAATAAAAGTTATATTCTTATTTCTTTTATTTTACAGAATTTAATTTTCTGTGTGGAATTATTTTGGCTAAATAAAATTTTATTTTATTTCCAAATTAATTGAAAAATAAAAGTTACATTTCTTGTTTCTTTTATTTTTACAGAATTTAATTCTATGAATTTGGATTAGTTTTCTGTGTGGAATTAATTTGGTTAAATAAAATTTTATTTCAAAATTAATTGAGAATAAAAGTCACATTTTGTTTTGTTTCTGTTATTTTAACAGAATGTATTTCTGTAGTTTTGGTTTAATTTGTTTAAATAAAATTTTATTTTATTTTCAAATTAATTGGAAATAAAAGTCACATTTTGTTTTGTTTCTTTTATTTGAATGGAATTTATATCTGTAGTTTTGGTTTAATTTGTTTAAATAAAATTTTATTTTATTTTCAAATTAATTGGAAATAAAAGTTACAATTCTTGTTTCTTTTATATTTACAGAATTTAAAATTCTGTGTTTTTTGGTTTAAATTCTCTGTGTAGTATAAAATTCTAATTCTAATTTTATTTTATAAATTAGAATTTATGGCTACTAAAACTGGTCAAACTAATGTTCAAACCAGTACTGGTATGGTGATTGCCATCACGCCAACCCCTCCTTATGTTGGGACTGTGCCAGTGAATCATGGTGAAAAACCAGAGAAGTTCTTAGGAATTGTTTTTAAAAGATGGCAGAAGAAAATGCTATCTAAAGGATGGGAAACTAAGAAGTACAAGCTTAATGGCATGTGTTACATTTGTAACAAAGAGGGACATCGGGCCAAAGATTGCCGTTACAAACGTAAAGGCAAATGAAGATCAAGTATGAAAGTTGCTAAAGTCAAAATGACCGAATTAGATAAAATTTCCAATAGTGTAGATGTCATCAATCTTTCGGCAGTTATTTCTGAGGCAAATCTTGTCGAAAATCCTAAAGATTTATGGGTGGACACTGGTGCTACTCGCCATATCTTTGCCGATAAAAAGATGTTCACATCTTATTTTACAGTGGACAATGGTGAACAACTTTTTATGGGCAACTCCTCAACTTCCAAAGTTGAAGGAGAAGGAAAGATTGTACTCAAGATGACATCTGGAAAGGAACTCACTCTCAACAATGTGCTGCATGTACCGGACATTCGCAAGAATTTAGTTTCCGGATCTTTGTTGAGTAAGAATGGGTTTAGGCTAGTTTTTGAAGTGACAAGTTTGTACTTATCAAAAACGAGATGTATGTAGGAAAAGGTTACATGTCTGATTGGCTTTTTAAGATGAATGTAATGACCGTTGTACCCTCAGTTATTAATAATATTACATCATCTTCTTATTTGCTTTAGTCTTCAAATTTATGGCATGGTAGACTAGGACATGTTAATTATGGATCTTTGCGTAGATTAATTAATATGAAATGTTTACCTAAATTTAACAGTGATTCAAATCATAAATGTGAAATTTGCGTTGAGGCAAAATTATCTAAAACTCTTTTTCATTCAATTGAAAGAAGTACGGAGCCACTTGAATTAATTCATAGTGACATTTGTGATTTTAAATCAATTCAAACTAGAGGTGGGAAAAAGTTTTTTATCACTTTTATACATGACTATACTAGATATAGTTATGTTTACTTAATTCGAACCAAGGATGAAACTTTGGAAACTTTCATTCAATATAAGAAAATCAAGAAACTTAGAAGTGATAGAGGTGGTGAATATGAATCACCTTTTGGTGAGTTTTGTAAAGAATATGGAATAATTCATCAAACCACCGCTCCTTACTCACCTCAGCCAAATGGAATTGCTGAAAGGAAAAATAGGACTTTAAAAGAAATGATGAATGCCATGTTAATAAGTTCTGGATTACCTCAGAACTTGTGGGGGGAAGCAATACTTTCTGCTAACTATATACTTAACAAAGTACCCCGAAAGAAAGTGAATCAAACACCTTATGAATTGTGGCATGGAAGAGTACCATCCTACAAATACTTAAAAGTGTGGGGGTGTTTGGCTAAAGTGGCCGTTCCTAGTCCTAAAAAGACAAAGATAGGTCCTAAGACCATTGATTGCATTTTCATTGGTTATGCTAAGAATAGTAGTGCATATCGGTTTTTGATTCATAAATCAGAACATACCGAAATGCATGTAAATGCTATTATTGAGTCTCGAAATGCATCATTTTTTGAACATGTATTTCCAAAGAAAACTGGACAAGAGACTAGTAATAATAAGAGATCTTTTGATACTATTACTAGTAATGATCAAGAACATGATCAAGAGCAAGAGTTAGACCAAAATGAGGAAGAAGAACCTAGGCGTAGTAAACGTGCTAGAACCTCAAAATCTTTTGGTCCAAATTTTCTAACATTTTTGTTAGAAAATGAGCCGTTAACTTTTAAAGAGGCTATGTCCAGTCCTGAAGCTCCTTTATGGAAAGAAACTGTCAACAGTGAAGTTGAATCCATCTTGCAAAATCACACTTGGGAATTAGTGGACTTGCCACCAGGTTGTAAACCTCTTGGGTACAAGTGGACTTTCAAAAGAAAATTGAAAGCGGATGGATCAATAGGAAAATACAAGGCAAGACTTGTAGTCAAAGGTTTTAGACAGAAAGAAGGTCTAGATTACTTTGACACATACTCACCGATTACTAGAATAACATCCATTAGAATATTAATTGCCATTGCATCTCTATACAATCTAGAAATTCATCAAATGGATGTTAAAACCGCTTTCTTAAATGGTGAGTTAAATGAAGAAATTTACATGGAACAACCAGAAGGGGTTTCTGTTCCACGAAAAGAAAAGAAAGTGTGTAAATTGGTTAAATCATTATATGGTTTAAAACAAGCGCCAAAGCAATGGCATGAGAAATTTGACAAGGCAATGATGTCAAATGGATTCAAAATTAATGAATGTGGCAAATGTGTTTGCATTAAAAACACAGACAAAGGTTATGTCATTGTATGTCTTTATGTAGATGATATGCTCATCATAGGTAGTAATAATGACATGATTAAAACTACTAAGCAAATGTTGAAATAAACATTTTTGACATGAAGGACATGGGCATTGCTGATGTAATTCTTGGTATGAAAATTACCAAAACATCAGAAGGATATGCTTTGTCACAATCTCATTACATTGAGAAAATACTTGACAAATTCAGCAAAGATGATGATCATCTTGCTAGAACAACTGTAGATGTTAATTTGTATCTTTCTAAGAATGTACAGGAAAGTATTTCTCAATTAGAGTATGCCCAAATTATTGGAAGCTTAATGTACTTGATGAACTGCACTCGCCCAAATATAGCTTATGCAGTAAGTAAATTAAGTAGATATACAAGTAATCCGGGAATAGAACACTGGAAAGCAATTATAAAGGTTCTAAGATATCTCCGATTTACTCGTAACATTGGGCTTCATTATAGTAGATATCCAGCAGTACTTGAAGGATACTGTGATGCAAATTGGATATCGGATACTAGAGACTCGAAGTCCACCAGTGGGTATGTCTTTACTCTTGGTGGGGCAGCTGTATCTTGGAAATCTTCCAAACAGACTTGTATTGCTAGGTCTACTATGGAATCTGAATTCATAGCTTTAGACAAAGCAAGGGAAGAGGCAGAATGGCTTCCCCACTTCCTTGAAGATATTCCAATATGGCCAAAACCGGTGCCTGCTATATGCATACATTGTAATAGTCAATCAGCAATTGGTAGAGCACAGAGTCATATGTATAACGGTAAGTCTCGACACATTCGTCGTCGACATAATAACGTAAGACAACTACTCTCTAATGGAATTATGTCCATAGAATATGTTAAGTCTAAAGACAACATAGCGGATCCACTTACCAAAGGGTTAGCAAGAGAGTTAGTTGAGAATTCATCGAGGGGAATGGGACTAAAGCCTATTAAATAAGAGTTACCACAACGGCAACCCAACCTGGTTGACTGGAGATCCCAAGATTTAGGTTCAAAGGGACAACTGAGTTGTGAATGACTCAGAAGGATCAGTGGGGAGTCTAACTCCTACCCATTTCTATGATGAAATAATGATGTCTGCAGCGTTTAAGGTTAATTAAAATTTTAATGATTCTTATATCTAGGTAAACCTAGTGGAGTATGGCAGGATACTCTTTGTAAGAATCACCTATGTGAGTGTGAACTGGACCGGTTCTACGAGATTTGTGAAGGGCTACAATTCTCTAGAGCACTCATGAAAGACCAGGTTGTTCAGGGCCAAAATGAACACAATAGTGAGAACTAAACTGTGTCTGGGATATACTGTGTGAGTTCTATTGTCTTGGTTTACACAAACGGCTAAACAGTTCAAGACATCATGTTCACTGGTTAGCTAGTAAATCCGATAGTGTCTCATAAGGGAAGGTTCAAAGCCAAAAGCTACCTATCCTTTGCAGAATATTTCCAATTTCTGTACTCTCTGTAATTAGATCATGTTGTTGCATTTTTTCTCCGTCAAATTCCATTCATGTGGGGGATTGTTGGAAAAATGGTTTAATATAGGCATATTTTTTAGCCAAGTTGAGTGGGACCCAAACGTCTTTTGGAGTGGGTCCAAAGAGGTGACGTGTTCCTTGCCGCGTGGCAAGTCACACGGTGAAGACGGAACGTCAAAACCATTTATGAGTGAATGGAAGTTGACGTCGTTTTCGGGTCTAACATTAATTTTTTAGATAAAATTCATTTGAATTTTTTAATAAAAATTATTGTGGGAATTTAAATTAATTCTAAATTCAAATTTTGGATTCCTAAGTGGTTTCCTAAAATTTGTAATTGTGGGAATTTAATTTAATTCTAAATTCAAATTTTAGGTTTCTAAGAAGTTTCCTAAAGTTTGTACCTCTTTATTTATTTATTTAACTATTTCAATAGTTTAATATATATATATATATATTCAATTAGTTTAATATATATATATATATATTTGAGATAGTTTAAATAAATAATGCTTCAACAGGTTTATTGAGTTCTAACGGGTATGACTTGGTCCATTATTGGATCACTTTTCTTTGTTTGAATGATATGTTCAAAAGTGCAACGGTCAAGAAGTTTGCTTGAAATTCAACAGTTGCATTTGTTCTTTCAAATTACAAACCTTTTCGGACCACAGTTTTTTTCTTGCTTATATATACCATCAATTCCAGCAGTCTTGGGATCCAATTTTCGACCCGAAAAATTCAGTCAAGAGGTCTCATTGCTGTCCAATTTTTCTCTAAGTGCATTTAATCTTCATATTTAGTTTTAGAATAAATTAAAGAGAGTATAGATCATAGGTTTGGTTCGCCGAACAAATTTATTTGAAGTGCTTCTATAAATTTGTGAAGATCATTGTATCCTGGGAGATAGATGACATTCAACCGTAAGCACCGTAGCAGGGCGAATCTGTCTTAAGGACAGAGTGTCACACACTCGACTTGGTCTTAATTTTATTTCGGTTCGAAAAATAAGTCTGGTACGTTATTTATTTATTTTGTTTGAATTTATTTCAAGTTATATTGTTGGAACAATCTTCTGTGTAAAATAAAATAACTTGAAATAAATTCAAACCAAATAAATAAATAACATACCAGATTTATTTATCGAACTGAATTAAAATTAAGACCAAGTCGAGTGTGTGACACTCTGTCCTTAAGACAGATTCACCTCGCTACAGTACTTACGGTTGAGTGGCATCTATCTCTCAGGATACAATGATCTTCACAAACTGTAGTAGTACTCCAAACAATTTGTTCGGCGAATCAAACCTGTGATCTATACTCTCTTTAATTTATTCTAAAACTAAATATGAAGAATAAATGTACCAGGGAAAAATTGGACAGCAAAGAGACAAAATTTTAGACTGATTTTTCATCCCCAAGACTATTGGAAATACCAAGTATTTATAAGCAACAACAATGGACCCGAAAAGGTGCAATATGGTAATGAACAGGTGCCCAACCTTTTTGACCGTTGGAACGTCTGAACATATTATTCAAACTTTTGAATAAGAAACCGTTGGTCAACAATAAAAACCTGTAGAATTTTATTATTTACTTAAACTATTTCAAATATATATATATATATTAAACCAATTAAATATGTATATATATATTAAACTATTGAAATAGTTAAATAAATAAATAAATGATGATGTACAAAATTTAGGAAACTTTTTAGGAACCTAAAATTTGAATTTAGAATTAAATTAAATTCTCACAATTATAAATTTTAGGAAATCACTTAGGAACTCAAAATTTGAATTTAGAATTAAATTAAATTCCCACAATAATTTTTTATTGAAAAAATTCAAATGAATTTTATCTAAAAAATTAATGTTAGACCCGAAAACGACGTCAACTTCCCATTGACTCATAAATGGTTTTGACGTTCCGTCTTCACCGTGTGACTTGCCACGCGGCAAGGAACACGTCACCTCTTCGGACCTACCCCAAACGTTGTTTGGGCCCACACAAATTAGGGCTCAAAAATATGCCTATATTAAACTATTTTTCCAACAATCCCCCACATGAATGGAATTTGACAGAGAAAAAATGCAACAACATGATCTAATTACAAAGAGTACAGAAATTAGAAATATTCTGCAAAGGATAGGTAGCTTTTGGCTGTGAACCTTCCCTTGTGAGACACTATCGGATTTACTAGCTAACCAGTGAACATGATGTCTTGAACTGTTCAGCCGTTTGTGTAAACCAAGACAATAGAACTCACACAGTATATCCCCAGATACAGTTTAGTTCTCACTATTGTGTTCATTTTGGCCCTGAACAACCCGGTCTTCATGAGTGCTCTAAAGACTTGTAACCCTTCACAAGTCTTATAGAACCGGCCCAATTCACACTCACATAGGTAATTCTTATGAAGAGTATCCTACCATACTCCACTAGGTTTACCTAGATATAAGAATCATTAAAATTTTACTTAACCTCAAACGCTGCAGACATCACTATTTCATTGAAGAAATGGGTAGGAGTAAGACCCCCCAGTGATCCTTCTGAGTCATTCATAACTCGGTTGTCCTTTTGAACCTAGATCTTGGGATCTCCAATCAACTAGGTTGGGTTGCCGTTGTGGTAACTCTTATTTAATAGGCTTGAGTCCCATTCCCCTCGATAAATTCTCAACTAACTCTCTTGCTAACCCTTTGGTTAGTGGATCCGCTATGTTGTCTTTAGACATAACATATTCTATGGACAAAGAGGGGCATCGGGCCAAAGATTGTCATAGCAAAGGCAAAAGCAAAAGAAGAACAAGCAAGAAGCCTACTCAAGCCCATATGACCGAAGTGGACAAAATTTCCAATGGTGTAGATGACATCAATCTTTCTGCTGTTGTTTCCGAGGCAAATCTTGTCGAAAATCCTAAAGAATGGTGGGTGGACACTGGTGCTACTCGCCATATTTGTGCCGACAAAAAGATATTCACATCTTACTCTACAGTGGATAATGGTGAACAACTTTTTATGGGCAACTCCTCAACTTCTAAAGTTGAAGGACAAGGAAAGATTATTCTGTAAATGACATCAGGAAAGGAACTCACTCTCAATAATGTGCTGCATGTACCGGACATTCGCAAGAATTTAGTTTCCGGATCTTTGTTGAGTAAGAATGGGTTTAGGCTAGTTTTTGAAAGTGACAAGTTTATACTTACCAAAAATGGGATGTATGTAGGAAAAGGTTACATGTCTGATGGCCTTTTCAAGTTAAATGTAATGACCGTTGTACCCTCAGTTATTAATAATACTACATCTTCTTCTTACTTGCTTTAGTCTTCAAATTTATGGCATGGTAGACTAGGACATGTTAATTATGGATCTTTGCGTAGATTAATTAATATGGAATGTTTACCTAAATTTAACATTGATTCAAATCATAAATGTGAAATTTGTGTTAAAGCAAAATTATCTAAAACTCCTTTTCATTCAATTGAAAGAAGTACGAAACCACTTGAATTAATTCATAGTGACATTTGTGATTTTAAATCAATTCAAACCAGAGGTGGAAAACAGTATGTAATCACTTTTATAGATGACTAAACTAGATATAGTTATATTTATTTAATTCGAACCAAGGATGAAGCTTTGGAAACTTTCTTTCAATATAAGAATGAAGTTGAAAATCAACTTGGTAAGAAAATCAAGAAACTTAGAAGTGATAGAGGTGGTGAATATGAATCACCTTTTGGTGAGTTCTGTAAAGAACATGGAATAATTCATCAAACCACCACACCTTACTTACCCCAGCAAAATGGAATTGCTAAAAGGAAAAATAGGACTTTAAAAGAAATGATGAATACCATGTTAATAAGTTCTGGATTACCTCAGAACTTGTGGGGGGAAGCAATACTTTCTGCTAATTATATACTTAATAAAATACCCCGAAAGAAAGTGAATCAAACACCTTATGAATTGTGGCATAGAAGAGTACCATCCTAAAAATACTTAAAAGTGTGGGGGTGTTTGGCTAAAGTGGCTATTCCTAGTCCTAAAAAGACTAAGATAGGTCCTAAGACCATTGATTGCATTTTCATTGGTTATGCCAAGAATAGTAGTGCATATCGGTTTTTGATTCATAAATCAGAACATTCCGAAATGCATGTAAATACTATTATTGAGTCTCGGAATGCATCATTCTTTGAACATGTATTTCCAAATAAGACTGGACAAGAGACTAGTAATAATAAGAGATCTTTTGATGCTATTACTAGTAATGATCAAGAACATGATCAAGAGCAAGAGTTAGACCAAAATGACGAAAAAGAACCTAGGCGTGGTAAACGTGCTAAAATCTCAAAATCTTTTGGTCCAGATTTTCTAACATTTTTGTTAGAAAATAAACCTTTAACTTTTAAAGAGGCGATGTCCAGTCCTGAAGCTCCTTTATTGAAAGAAGCTGTCAACAGTGAAGTTGAATCTATCTTGCAAAATCACACTTGGGAATTAGTGGACTTGCCACCAGGTTGTAAACCTCTTGGGTACAAGTGGATTTTCAAAAGGAAAATGAAAGCGGATGGATCAATTGACAAATACAAGGCAAGACTTGTAGTCAAAGGTTTTAGACAGAAAGAAGGTTTAGATTACTTTGACACATACTCACCGGTTACTAGAATAACATCCATTAGAATGTTAATTGCCATTGCATCTCTATACAATCTAGAAATTCATCAAATGGATGTGAAAATCGCTTTCTTAAATGGTGAGTTAAATGAAGAAATTTACATGGAACAACCAGAAGGTTTTTCTGTTCCAGGAAAAGAAAAGAAAGTGTGTAAATTGGTTAAATCATTATATGGTTTAAAACAAGCGCCAAAGCAATGGCATGAGAAATTTGACAAGGCAATGATGTCAAATGGATTCAAAATTAATGAGTGTGACAAATGTGTTTACATTAAAAACACAGACAAAGGTTATCTTATTGTATGTCTTTATGTAGATGATATGCTCATCAATGGTAGCAATAATGATATGATTAAAACTACTAAGAAAATGTTGAATAAACATTTTGACATGAAGGACATGGGCATTGCTGATGTAATTCTTGGTATGAAAATTACCAAAACATCAGAAGGATATAGTTTGTCACAATCTCATTACATTGAGAAAATACTTGACAAATTCAGCAAAGATGATGATCATCTTGCTAAAACTCCTGTAGATGTTAATTTGTATCTTTCTAAGAATGTACAGGAAAGTATTTCTCAATTAGAGTATGCCCAAATTATTGGAAGCTTAATGTACTTGATGAACTGCACTCGCCCAGATATAGCTTATGCAGTAAATAAATTAAGTAGATATACGAGTAACCCGGGAGTAGAACACTGGAAAGCAATTATAAGGGTTCTAAGATATCTCTGATTTACTCGTAACATTGGGCTTAACTATACTAGATATCCAGCAGTACTTGAAGGATACTGTGATGCAAATTGGATATCGGACACTAGAGACTCGACTTCCATCAGTGGGTTTGTCTTTACTCTTGGTGGGGCGGTTGTATCTTGGAAATCTTCCAAACAGACTTGTATTGCTAGGTCTACTATGGAATCTGAATTCGTAGCTTTAGACAAAGCAGGGGAAGAGGCAGAATGGCTTCGCCACTGCCTTGAAGATATTCCAATTTGACCAAAACCGGTGCCTGCTATATGCATACATTGTGATAGTCAATCAGCTATAGGTAAAGTACAGAGTCATATGTATAACGGTAAGTCACGACACATTCGTCGTCGACATAACACCGTAAGAAAACTACTCTCTAATGGAATTATTTCCATAGAATATGTTAAGTCTAAAGACAACATAGCGGATCCACTTACCAAAGGGTTAGCAAGAGAGTTAGTTGAGAATTCATCGAGGGGAATGGGACTAAAGCCTATTAAATAAGAGTTACCACAACGGCAACCCAACCTGGTTGACTGGAGATCCCAAGATTTAGGTTCAAAGGGACAACTGAGTTGTGAATGACTCAGAAGGATCAGTGGGGAGTCTAACTCCTACCCATTTCTATGATGAAATAATGATGTCTGCAGCGTTTAAGGTTAATTAAAATTTTAATGATTCTTATATCTAGGTAAACCTAGTGGAGTATGGCAGGATACTCTTTGTAAGAATCACCTATGTGAGTGTGAACTGGACCGGTTCTACGAGATTTGTGAAGGGCTACAATTCTCTAGAGCACTCATGAAAGACCAGGTTGTTCAGGGCCAAAATGAACACAATAATGAGAACTAAACTGTGTCTGGGGATATACTGTGTGAGTTCTATTGTCTTGGTTTACACAAACGGCTGAACAGTTCAAGACACTGGTTATCTAGTAAATTCGATAGTGTCTCACAAGAGAAGGTTCAAAGCCAAAAGCTACCTATCCTTTGCAGAATATTTCCAATTTCTGTATTCTCTATAATTAGATCATGTTGTTGCATTTTCTCTCCGCCAAATTCCATTCATGTGGGGGATTGTTGGAAAAGAATGGTGTTTTATAGGCATATTTTGGACCGACTTTGAGGCCAAAATTGAGTGGGCCCCAAATGTTGTTTGGGTTGGGTCCGAAGGGGTGAAGTGCTCCTTGTCGCATGGCAAGTCACACGGTGAAGACGGAACGTCAAAACCATTTATGAGTGAATGGGAAGTTGACGTCGTTTTCGGGTCTAACATTAATTTTTTAGATAAAATTCATTTGAATTTTTTTAATAAAAATTATTCTGGGAATTTAATTTAATTCTAAATTCAAATTTTGAGTTCCTAAGTGGTTTCTTAAAATTTGTAATTGTGAGAATTTAATTTAATTCTAAATTCAATATTTTAGGTTTCTTTAAAAGTTTCCTAAAATTGGTACCTTGTCATTTATTTATTTAAACTATTTCATTTAGTTTAATATACATATATTTAAAATAGTTTAAATAATAATATACCTACAGCCGTTGACTTGGTCCAAAAACAGTTCACCTATGGATCCTTGTTCAACATTGTTTGAAAGTTTTAAACGGTTTGCACTTTTTCACTTCTCTTTGATGCCTGTTCGGACAGAAATTTTTTGTTTATAAATATAAATCCTTTTCAAGCAGTCCGTGAGGATCCGAAAATCAGTTTAGACACTGTCTAATTTCTGTCCATTTTGCTCTGGTGTATTTTATTCTTCATATATAATTTTAGGAATAAATTTCAGAGAGTTAGAACATAAGTTTGGTTCGCCGAACAAATTGTTTGAAATGCTACTACAATTTGTGAAGATCATTGTATCCTGGGAGATAGACGCCACTCAACCATAAGCACCGTAGCGGGGCGAATCTGTCTTAAGGACAGAGTGTCACACACTCGACTTGGTCTTATTTTTTAATTTTGTTCAATAAATAAATCTGGTATGTTATTTATTTATTTTTTTTGAATTTATTTCAAGTTATTTTATATATACAGAAGATTGATCCAACAACTCTAGTTAAGATTGTTTGAACAATCTACTGTGTAAATAAAATACCTTGAAATAAATTCAAACAAAATAAATAAATAACATACCAGATTTATTTTTCGAACCGAAATAAAATTAAGACCAAGTCGAGTGTGTGACACTCTGTCCTTAAGACAGATTCGCCCTGCTACGGTGCTTACGGTTGAATGTCATCTATCTCCCAGGATACAATGATCTTCACAAATTTATAGAAGCACTTCAAATAAATTTGTTCGGCGAACCAAACCTGTGATCTATACTCTCTTTAATTTATTCTAAAACTAAATATGAAGAATAAATGCACTTAGAGAAAAATTGGACAGCATTGAGACCCCTTGACTGAATTTTTCGGATCAGAAATTGGATCCCAAGACTGCTGGAATTGATGGTATATATAAGCAAAAAAAAAAAAAAACTGTGGTCCGAACAGGTTTGTAATTTGAAAGAACAAATGCAACTGTTGAATTTCAAGCAAACTTCTTGACCGTTGCAATTTGAATATATTATTCAAACAAAGAAAAGTGATCCAATAATGAACCAAGTCAAACCCGTTAGAACTCAATAAACCTGTTGAAGCATTATTTATTTAAACTATCTCAAATATATATATATATATATATATACATATATTAAACTATTCAAATAGTTAAATAAATAAATAAAGAGGTACAAACTTTAGGAAGCTTCTTAGAAACCTAAAATTTGAATTTAGAATTAAATTAAATTCCCACAATTACAAATTTTAGGAAACCACTTAGGAATCCAAAATTTGAATTTAGAATTAAATTAAATTCCCACAATAATTTTTATTAAAAAAATTCAAATGAATTTTATCTAAAAAATTAATGTTATACCCGAAAACGACGTCAACTTAAATGGTTTTGACGTTCCGTCTTCACCGTGTAACTTGCCACGCAGCAAGGAACACGTCACCTCTTCGGACCCACCCCAAAAGACGTTTGGGGCCCACTCAACTTGGCTAAAAAATATGCCTATATTAAACCATTTTTCCAACAATCCCCCACATGAATGGAATTTGATGGAAAGAAAATGCAACAACATGATCTAATTACAGAGAGTACAGAAATTGAAAATATTCTACAAAGGATAGGTAGCTTTTGGCTTTGAACCTTCCCTTGTGAGACACTATCGGATTTACTAGCTAACCAGTGAACATGATGTCTTGAACTGTTCAGCCGTTTTTGTAAACCAAGACAATAGAACTCACACAGTATATCCCAGACACAATTTAGTTCTCACTATTGTGTTCATTTTGGTCCTAAACAACCTGGTTTTTCATGAGTGCTCTAAAGACTTGTTGCCCTTCACAAATCTTAATTCGAACCAAGGATGAAACTTTGGAAACTTTCTTTCAATATAAGAATGAAGTTGAAAATCAACTTGGTAAGAAAATCAAGAAACTTAGAAGTGATAGAGGTGGTGAATATAAATCACCTTTTGGTGCGTTTTGTAAAGAACATGGAATAATTCATCAAACCACCGCTCCTTACTCACCTCAGCAAAATGGAATTGCTGAAAGGAAAAATAGGACTTTAAAAGAAATGATGAATGTCATGTTAATCAGTTCTGGATTACCTCAGAACTTGTGGGGGGAAGCAATACTTTCTGCTAATTATATTTTAAATAAAGTACCCCGAAAGAAAGTGAATCAAACACCTTATGAAATGTGGCATGGTAGAGTACCATCCTACAAATACTTAAAAGTGTGGGGATGTTTGGCTAAAGTAGCTATTCCTAGTCCTAAAAAGACTAAGATAGGTCCTAAGACCATTGATTACATTTTCATTGGTTATGCCAAGAATAGTAGTGCATATCGATTTTTGATTCATAAATCAGAACATTCCGAAATGCATGTAAATACTATTATTGAGTCTTGGAATGCATCTTTCTTTGAACATGTATTTTCAAATAAAACTGGACAAGAGACTAGTAATAATAAGAGATCTTTTGATACTATTACTAGTAATGATCAAGAACATGATCAAGAGCAAGAGTTAGACCAAAATGAGGAAGAAGAACCTAGGCGTAGTAAACGTGCTAGAACCTCAAAATCTTTTGGTCCAAATTTTCTAACATTTTTGTTAGAAAATGAGCCTTTAACTTTTAAAAAGGCTATGTCCAGTCCTGAAGCTCCTTTATGGAAAGAAGCTGTCAACAGTGAAGTTGAATCCATCTTGCAAAATCACACTTGGGAATTGGTAGATTTGCCACCAGGTTGTAAACCTCTTGGGTACAAGTGGATTTTCAAAAGGAAAATGAAAGCGGATGGATCAATTGACAAATACAAGGCAAGACTTGTGGTCAAAGGTTTAGAAAAAAAGAAGGTCTAGATTACTTTGACACATACTCACCGGTTACTAGAATAACATCCATTAGAATGCTAATTGCCATCGCATCTCTATACAATCTAGAAATTCATCAAATGGATGTGAAAACCGCTTTCTTAAATGGTGAGTTAAATGAAGAAATTTACATGGAACAACCAGAAGGGTTTTCTGTTCCAGGAAAAGAAAAGAAAGTGTGTAAATTGGTTAAATCATTATATGGTTTAAAATAGGCGCCAAAGCAATGGCATGAGAAATTTGATAAGGCAATGATGTCAAATGGATTTAAAATTAATGAGTGTGAGAAATGTGTTTATATTAAAAACACGGACAAAGGTTATGTCATTGTATGTCTTTATGTAGATGATATGCTCATCATAGGTAGTAATAACGACATTATTAAAACGACCAAGAAAATGTTGAATAAACATTTTGATATAAAGGACATGGGCATTGCTGATGTAATTCTTGGTATGAAAATTACCAAAACATCAGAAGGATATGCTTTGTCACAATCTCATTACATTGAAAAAATACTTGACAAATTTAGCAAAGATGATGATCATCTTGCTAGAACACATGTAGATGTTAATTTGTATCTTTCTAAGAATGTACAGGAAAGTATTTATCAATTAGAGTATGTCCAAATTATTGGAAGCTTAATGTACTTGATGAACTGCACTCGCCTGGATATAGCTTATGCAGTAAGTAAATTAAGTAGATATACGAGTAATCCGGGAGTAGAACACTGGAAAGCAATTATAAAGGTTCTAAGATATCTCCGATTTACTCGTAACATTGGGCTTCATTATACTAGATATCCAGCAGTACTTGAAGGATACTGTGATGCAAATTGGATATCGGATAATAGGGACTCGAAGTCCACCAGTGGGTATGTCTTTATTCTTGGTGGGGCGGCTGTATCTTGGAAATCTTCCAAACAGACTTGTATTGCTAGGTCTACTATGGAATCTGAATTCTTAGCCTTAGACAAAGCAGGGGAAGAGGCAGAATGGCTTCGCCACTTCCTTGAAGATATTCCAATTTGGCCAAAACCGATGTCTGCTATATGCATACATTGTGATAGTCAATCAGCAATTGGTAGAGCACAGAGTCATATGTATAACGGTAAGTCTCGACACATTCGTCGTCGACATAACACCGTGAGACAACTACTCTCTAATGGGATTATTTCCATAGAATATGTTAAGTCTAAAGACAACATAGCGGATCCACTAACCAAAGGGTTAGCAAGAGAGTTAGTTGAGAATTCATCGAGGGGAATGGGACTCAAGCCTATTAAATAAGAGTTACTACAACGGCAACCCAACCTAGTTGACTGGAGATCCCAAGATCTAGGATCAAAGGAACAACCGAGTTGTGAATGACTCAGAAGGATCACTGGGGCGTCTTACTCCTACCCATTTCTTTGATGAAATAGCGATGTCTGCAGCGTTTGAGGTTAAGTAAAATTTTAATGATTCTTATATCTAGGTAAACCTAGTGGAGTATGGCAGGATACTCTTCATAAGAATTACCTATGTGAGTGTGAACTGGGCCGGTTCTATAAGACTTGTGAAGGGCTACAAGTCTTTAGAGCACTCATGAAGACCAGGTTGTTCAGGGCCAAAATGAACACAATAGTGAGAACTAAACTGTGTTTGGGGATATACTGTGTGAGTTCTATTGTCTTGGTTTATACAAACGGCTGAACAGTTCAAGACATCATGTTCACTGGTTAGCTAGTAAATCCGATAGTGTCTCACAAGGGAAGGTTCAAAGCCAAAAGCTACCTATCCTTTGCAGAATATTTCCAATTTCTGTACTCTCTGTAATTAGATCTTGTTGTTGCATTTTCTCTCCGTCAAATTCCTTTCATGTGGGGGATTGTTGGAAAAATGGTTTAATATAGGCATATTTTTGAGCCCTAATTTGAGTGGACCCAAACAACGTTTGGGGTAGGTTCGAAGAGGTGACGTGTTCCTTGCCGCGTGGCAAGTCACACGGTGAAGACGGAACGTCAAAACTATTTATGAGTGAATGGGAAGTTGACGTCGTTTTCGGGTCTAACATTAATTTTTTAGATGAAATTCATTTTGAATTTTTTCAATAAAAAACTATTGTGGGAATTTAATTCTAAATTCAAATTTTGAGTTCCTAAGTGGTTTCCTAAAATTTGTAATTGTGAAAATTTAATTTAATTCTAAATTCAAATTTTATGTTCCTAAAAAGTTTCCTAAAGTTTGTACCTCATCATTTATTTATTTATTTAACTATTTCAATAGTTTAATATATATATATATATATTTGAAATAGTTTAAGTAAATAATAAAATTCTACAGGTTTTTATTGTTGACCAACGGTTTCTTATTCAAAAGTTTGAATAATATGTTCAGAAGTTGTAACGGTCAAAAAGGTTGGGCACCTGTTCATTACCATATTGCACCTTTTCGGGTCCATTGTTGTTGCCTATAAATACTTGGTATTTCCAACAGTCTTGGGGATGAAAAATCAGTCTAAAATTTTGTCTTTTTGCTGTCCAATTTTTCCCTAGTACATTTATTCTTCATATTTAGTTTTAGAATAAATTAAAGAGAGTATAGATCACAGGTTTAATTCGCCGAACAAATTGTTTGGAGTACTACTACAGTTTGTGAAGATCATTGTATCCTGGGAGATAGACGCCACTCAACCGTAAGTACCGTAGCGGGGCGAATCTGTCTTAAGGACAGAGTGTCACACACTCGACTTGGTCTTAATTTTAATTTGGTTCGATAAATAAATCTGGTATGTTATTTATTTATTTTGTTTGAATTTATTTCAAGTTATTTTATTTTACACAGAAGATTGTTTCAACTGGGCTAAGAGTGAAATTTCTATTCTTTTTTTTTTTTTTTGTTTCTTCCTTTGTATTTTTGATAGCCTATCTTGGTCAATCTCACTGGCTTTTTTCTTTTCTTTTTTTTTAAGAAATAAAAGTGACAAAAATAAGGGAGTACTCTGTCTTTCTATTTCTCATCTAATTTAATCAAATATGAGAGAGAATTCTATTTCTCTTTATTTTTATCATTTCTCACCAAATCGCTCAAAGTAAAACAGGCTGCAAATGGATCAATCAGTTTGACATTTTGCACAAAAAATCTGTCATGCTTCAGACTGTAGAGAGAGAGAGAGAGGCCAACTCTAACACTTTTTGTTGAGGTGTAGCAGTAAATAATGAACCGTCTCTAACCAAATGAGTTGAATACCAAATTAACTGATATCCATGCATGCATTAGGACCTCATGAAACGGAATCTACTATGAATTCTAATAGTCACTTGGAGGAAATGAGAACATATAGCTGGCCCCAAGTAAATGGAACAAGGTTTTTTGAGTGAAATTGAGTTGGTTTTCGATTTTTGTCGTCATAAGGTGTGTTTGGTAAAACTTATAAGCAGTATTTTTAGCCTAATTTTTGGAAATGTGTTGTCGGTGGAAATACTCTGGCAATCTGTGTTGTTTGGTAAAATTTTCATGGTTTTAAAACTTATTTTCTTTTTCAACTCAGAAAACGAATTTTTTTTTTTGAGTTCTGTTGAAGATTTCTTAAAGGCTGCCAATAAGTTTTTTTAATGTATTATTTTTTTAAACTTTCAATAAAATTTACCAAATTGTAACCATTATGCCTTTTATATAGTAATCGTATGTAATTTGAATGAAGTTTATGTTTGTGATTCACATTCTATGGTTTGAAAGGCACTGTCTAATGCAAGCATCTAACTCTGCAAAACAGGACTGCATTTAAGTCTGCAAAACAGGACTGCCTCCTTGCAAGAAACAGAGAAAGATACAGTTGCAACATATATAAATACACCAACTCTATGCATTCTGTCTTGGGTGTGCTTTTGTATGTACTGTAAAGATTTATGGTGAGCTACAAGCTAAGCAGGACTTCAAGTAAATTCTAACTTTCGAATTTACTTCCTTCAAGTAAAAACTTTATTTGGGAATTTGATTTTTAGTATCATTTATTTTTTGACACATTTCTAAGAGCTATGGTGAGATCTATGGTGTCAAGGAGAACATTTAGCTTTAGAGATTTATGGTGTCGAAAGTTCTATCAGGCATATCATATATATACATTTAACTGTTTCGATTCACTACTAATAGAACTTTTGATAAACCAATATGGCTTGTGTGATCATTCTGACTTTCATCTACCAACCAACCTCTAAAATTCCAATTCCTTATCTATATGTGTTGGAATAATCTTCTGTGTAAATAAAATAACTAGAAATAAATTCAAACAAAATAAATAAATAACATACCGGATTTATTTTGTCGAACCAAATAAAATTACAAGACCAAGTCGAGTGTGTGACACTCTGTCCTTAAGACAGATTCGCCCTGCTATGGTACTTACGGTTGAGCGGCGTCTATCTCCCAGGATACAATGATCTTCACAAATTGTAGTAGTACTCCAAACAATTTGTTCGGTGAACTAAACCTGTGTTCTAACTCTCTGAAATTTATTCTAATACTAAAATGAAGAATAAATAAAAAACAAATGCAGAATTTAGGACAACCAAAGACCAAAACAGACTGATTTTTTCCGGATGATCAATTATTGGATTTATGGTCAGTATATATAGGCAACGGTATTCCCCCGAACAGGTCCAAAACAATTTTGTGAAAAGATGCAACTATTACTATTCAAATTTCAAAACTTGTTTTGACCGTAGTAAAGATCAACTTTTCACATTAATTGAAAAGAGACCCGTTGGAATCTGTTTCACCTTTATTTTATTTTCATTTAAACCATTTAAAATATATATACATATATATTAAACAAGTTTAATAAATAAAAGAAAAGGTATTAATTTTAGGAAACTATCACGGAACCTAAAATTTAAATTTAGAATTAAATTAAATTTTCACAATTACAAACTTTAGGAAACCACTTAGGAACCCAAAATTTGAATTAGAATTAAATTAAATTCCCACAATAATTTTTATTGAAAATCCAAATGAATTTTATCAAATAAAAATTAATGTTAGACTCGAAAACGACGTCAACTTCCCATTCACTCATAAATGGTTTTGACGTTCCGTCTTTACTACTTCACCTCCTCGGACCCACCCCAAAAGACATTGACGGAGAGAAAATGCAACAACATGATCTAAATACAGAGAGTACAGAAGTTGGAAATATCCTGCAAAGGATAGGTAGCTTTTGGCTTTGAACCTTCCCTTGTGAGACACTATCGGATTTACCAGCTAACCAGTGAACATGATTTCTTGAACTGTTCAGCCGTTTGTGTAAACCAAGACAATAGAACTCACACAGTATATTCCCAGACACAATTTAGTTCTCACTATTGTGTTCATTTTGGCCCTGAACAACCTGGTCTATCATGAGTGCTCTAAAGACTTGTAGCCCTTCACAAATCTTATAGAACCGGCCCAGTTCACACTCACATAGGTGATTCTTATGAAAAGTATCCTGCCATACTCCACTAGGTTTACCTAGATATAAGAATAATTAAAAGTATTACTTAACCTAAATCGCTGCAGACATCACTTATGTCATCATAGAAATGGGTAGGAGCTGGACTCCACAGTGATCCTTCTGAGTCAATCACAACTCGGTTGTCCCTTTGAGCCAAGATCTTGGGATCTCCAGTCAACTAGGTTGGGTTGCTGTTGTGGTAACTCTTATTTAATAGGCTTTAGTCCCATTCCCCTCGATGAATTCTCAACTAACTCTCTTGCTAACCCTTTGGTTAGTGGATCCGCTATGTTGTCCTTAGACTTAACATATTCTATGGAAATAATTCCATTAGAGAGTAGTTGTCGTACGGTGTTATGTCGACGACGAATGTGTCGTGACTTACCGTTATACATATGACTCTGTGCTCTACCAATTGCTGATTGACTATCACAATGTATGCATATAGCAGGCACCGGTTTTGGCCATATTGGAATATCTTCAAGGAAGTGGCGAAGCCATTCTGCCTCTTCCCCTGCTTTGTCTAAAGCTATGAATTCAGATTCCATAGTAGACCTAGCAATACAAGTCTGTTTGGAAGATTTCCAAGATACAGCCGCCCCACCAAGAGTAAAGACATACCCACTGGTGGACTTTGAGTCTCTAGTATCTGATATCCAATTTGCATCACAGTATCCTTCAAGTACTGCTGGATATCTAGTATAGTTAAGCCCAATGTTACGAGTAAATCGAAGATATCTTAGAACCCTTATCATTGCTTTCCAGTGTTCTACTCCCGGATTACTCGTATATCTACTTAATTTACTTACTGCATAAGCCATATCTGGGCGGGTGCAGTTCATCAAGTACATTAAGCTTCCAATAATTTGGGCATACTCTAATTGAGAAATACTTTCCTGTACATTTTTAGAAAGATACAAATTAACATCTACAGGAGTTCTAGCAAGATGATCATCATCTTTGCTGAATTTGTCAAGTATTTTCTCAATGTAATGTGATTGTGACAAAGCATATCCTTCTAATGTTTTGGTAATTTTCATACCAAGAATTACATCAGCAATGCCCATGTCCTTCATGTCAAAATGTTTATTCAACATTTTCTTAGTAGTTTTAATCATATCATTATTACTACCAATGATGAGCATATCATCTACATAGAGACATACAATAACATAACCTTTGTCTGTGTTTTTAATGTAAACACATTTGTCACACTCATTAATTTTAAATCCATTTGACATCATTGCCTTGTCAAATTTCTCATGCCATTGCTTTGGCGCTTGTTTTAAACCATATAATGATTTAACCAATTTACACACTTTCTTTTCTTTCCCTGGAACAGAAAACCCTTCTGGTTGTTCCATGTAAATTTCTTCATTTAACTCACCATTTAAGAAAGCGGTCTTAACATCCATTTGATGAATTTCTAGATTGTATAGAGATGCAATGGCAATTAGCATTCTTATGGATGTTATTCTAGTAACCGGTGAGTACGTGTCAAAGTAATCAAGACCTTCTTTTTGTCTAAATCCTTTGACTACAAGTCTTGCCTTGTATTTGTCAATTGATCCATCCGCTTTCATTTTCCTTTTGAAAATCCATTTATATCCAAGAGGTTTACAACCTGGTGGTAAGTCCACTAGTTCCCAAGTGTGATTTTGCAAGATGGATTCAACTTCACTGTTGATAGATTCTTTCCATAAAGGAGCTTCAGGACTGGACATAGCCTCTTTAAAAGTTAAAGGCTCATTTTCTAACAAATATGTTAGAAAATCTGGACCAAAAGATTTTGAGGTTCTAGCACGTTTACTACGCCTAAGTTCCTCTTCCTCATTTTGATCTAACTCTTGTTCTCGATCATGTTCTTGATCCTGACTAGTAATAGCATCAAAAGATCTGTTATTAGTACTAGTCTCTTGTCCAGTCTTCTTTGGAAATACATGTTCAAAGAAAGATGCATTCCGAGATTCAATAATAGTATTTACATGCATGTCGGAATGTTCTGATTTATGAATCAAAAACCGATATGCACTACTATTCTTGGCATAACCAATGAAAATGCAATCAATGGTCTTAGGACCTATCTTAGTCTTTTTAGGACTAGGAATAGCCACTTTAGCCAAACACCCCCACACTTTTAAGTATTTGTAGGATGGTACTCTTCCATGCCACAAATCATAAGGTGTTTGATTTATTTTCTTTCGGGGTACTTTATTTAAAATATAATTAGCAGAAAGTATTGCTTCCCCCCACAAGTTCTGAGGTAATCCAGAACTTATTAATATGGCATTCATCATTTCTTTTAAAGTCCTATTTTTCCTTTCAGCAATACCATTTTGCTGAGGTGAGTAAGGAGCGGTGGTTTGATGAATTATTCCATGTTCTTTACAAAACTCACCAAAAGGTGATTCATATTCACCACCTCTATCACTTCTAAGTTTCTTGATTTTCTTACCAAGTTGATTTTCAACTTCATTCTTATATTGAATGAAAGTTTCCAAACCTTCATCCTTGGTTCGAATTAAATAAATATAACTATATCTAGTATAGTCATCTATAAAAGTGATTACATACTTTTTTCCACCTCTGGTTTGAATTGATTTAAAATCACAAATGTCACTATGAATTAATTCAAGTGGTTCCGTACTTCTTTCAATTGAATGAAAAGGAGTTTTAGATAATTTTGCCTCAACGCAAATTTCACATTTATGATTTGAATCAATGTTAAATTTAGGTAAACATTTCATATTAATTAATCTACGCAAAGATCCATAATTAACATGTCCTAGTCTACCATGCCATAAATTTGAAGACTCAAGCAAGTAAGAAGAAGATGTAGTATTATTAATAACTGAGGGTACAACGGTCATTACATTTAACTTGAAAAGGCCATCAGACATGTAACCTTTTCCTACATACATCCCATTCTTAGTAAGTACAAATTTATCACTCTCAAATACTAGCCTAAACCCATTCTTACTCAACAAAGATCCGGAAACAAGATTTTTGCGAATGTCCGGTACATGCAGCACATTGTTGAGAGTGAGTTCCTTTCCAGATGTCATCTTGAGTACAATCTTTCCTTGTCCTTCAACTTTGGAAGTTGAGGAGTTGCCCATAAACAGTTGTTCACCATTATCCACTGTAGAATAAGATGTGAACATCTTTTTGTCGGCACAGATATGGCGAGTAGCACCAGTGTCCACCATCATTCTTTAGGATTTCCGACAATATTTGCCTCGGAAACAACTGCAGAAAGATTAATGTCATCGACACCATTGGAAATATTGTCCACTTCAGTCATGTGGGCTTGAGCAGGCTTCTTGCTTGTTCTTCTTTTGTTTTTGCCTTTGCTACGGCAATCTTTGGCCCGATGTCCCTCTTTATCACAGATGTAACATTTGCCATTAAACTTGTACCTTTTATTTCCCCCCCCCCCTTTAGAGCCTTGTGATGAACTTTCTCCAAAAGACTTTCATTAATTGGTTTTTGAAGCATGTTCCACCACATTTGCCTTAGACTCCATAGGAAGCTTACCACCCCGCTTTTCAGAATTGCGGTTGTCCTCCTCAATCCTCAAACGCACAATTAACTCGTCCATAGAAATTTCTTTGCGCTTGTGTTTGAGGTAGTTCTTGAATTCCTTCCAGCCTTTTGGTAATTTTTCAATTAAGGCTGCAACTTGAAAGGATTCACTGAGAGACATACCTTCTGCGTGAATGTCATGCAGAATGAGTTGGAAATCTTGAGCTTGGCTGATCACAGTTTTTGAATCAACCATTACAAAATCTAAGAGTCTGCCAACCACAAATTTCTTTGAGCCGGCATCTTCCGTTTTGTACTTTTTCTCCAATGATTCCCAAAGTTCCTTTGCTGTCTTGATTGGACTGTAGACGTTGTACAATGTGTTGTCAAGTCCGTTCAAGACGTAATTCCAGCAAAGGAAATCGGCATGTTTCTAGGCATCAACCGCAGCAACCACTTGCCGATCGGTTTCATCCTCTTTCAGGATAGGAGCATCTTCACGGAGGAAACGAGCCAGGTTCAGAGTTGTAAGATAGAACAACACTTTCTATTGCCATCTTTTAAAATCAGTTCCTAAGAACTTCTCTGGCTTTTCACCGTAATTTACCGGTACTGTTACAACAGGAGAGGGGGTTGGCGTCATTGCAGCCACCACAGTAGTATTTGTTTGGGCATTCGTTTCAGTAGCCATCAATTCTAATATATAAAACAAAATTATAATTAGAATTTACACTACACAGAAAATTAAACCAAATTCACAGAATTAAATTCTGTAAAAATAAAAGAAACAAGAATATAACTTTTATTTTCCAATTAATTTGAAAATAAAATAAAATTTTATTTAAACAAATTAATTCCACACAGAAAATTAAATTCTGTAAAAATAAAAGAAATAAAAAAACTATAACTTTTATTTTCCAAATAACTTGGAAATAAAATAAAATTTTATTTAACCAAATTAATTTCACAAAAGAAAATAAATTCTGTAAAAATAAAAGAAATAAAAACTATAACTTTTATTTTTCAATTAATTTGGAAATAAAATAAAATCTTATTTAACCAAATTAATTCCACACAAGAAAATTAATTCTAGTAACACTTCAATAATTAAAAATACTGAAACAGAATTTTAATTAATGAAAACTCAGAAAATAATTTTTAAAACCCAAAATTAATTTCTGAAAAAATTCCACAAAAATATATTCTGAATTGTTAATGACACCAGTATCGTACTACTAGTTGTTGTCAAAGAAAAGAGACAGTATATTACTACTATCTGTCAAATAACATATAATCACTATTTGTTTTTCCAACCAGAATATTATTTTGTAAATTCACAGAAAATAATTTTCTTCCGAAATTATTTACGAAGAAAGAAAAGGAAAACAAACGAAAAATTCTGTAAACAGAATAATTCGAATCTGTCTTAAGATTGTTGGAATAATCTTCTGTGTAAATAAAATAACTAGAAATAAATTCAAACAAAATAAATAAATAACATATCGGATTTATTTTGTCGAACCAAATAAAATTACAAGACCAAGTCGAGTGTGTGACACTCTGTCCTTAAGACAGATTCGCCCCGCTATGGTACTTACGGTTGAGCGGCGTCTATCTCCCAGGATACAATGATCTTCACAAATTGTAGTAGTACTCCAAACAATTTGTTCGGCGAACTAAACCTGTGTTCTAACTCTCTGAAATTTATTCTAATACTAAAATGAAGAATAAATAAAAAACAAATGCAGAATTTAGGACAACCAAAGACCAAAACAGACTGATTTTTTCCGGATGATCAATTATTGGATTTATGGTCAGTATATATAGGCAACGGTATTCCCCCGAACAGGTCCAAAACAATTTTGTGAAAAGATGCAACTATTACTATTCAAATTTCAAAACTTGTTTTGACCGTAGTAAAGATCAACTTTTCACATTAATTGAAAAGAGACCCGTTGGAATCTGTTTCACCTTTATTTTATTTTCATTTAAACCATTTAATATATATATATATATATATATTAAACAAGTTTAATAAATAAAAGAAAAGGTATTAATTTTAGGAAACTATCACGGAACCTAAAATTTAAATTTAGAATTAAATTAAATTTTCACAATTACAAACTTTAGGAAACCACTTAGGAACCCAAAATTTGAATTAGAATTAAATTAAATTCCCACAATAATTTTTATTGAAAATCCAAATGAATTTTATCAAATAAAAATTAACGTTAGACTCGAAAACGACGTCAACTTCCCATTCACTCATAAATGGTTTTGACGTTCCGTCTTTACTACTTCACCTCTTCGGACCCACCCCAAAAGACATTTGGGATCCACCCAAAATGGGCTAAAAAATATGCCTATATAAAACCATTTTTCCAACAATATGGTCATTGAAGATGAAACATATTTCATTTAAAATCACCGTAACTTTTCATTCACGATAAGGAATTGAAGCAAAATTCTCACGACCCGAACCCGCCCCCATGGGTTAAGGACGTAACCGGCCAGTAATCCTAAGATCACCTACGGCCTCAAACCAAAACAGACTTAACACATCAGAGTAAAGGGGGCCAAAGGGAAGCCAAATTTAAAACTTTGTCCATAGAGCCGTGCTTATATGCACATCAAACAAACCATGCTCAGATATGTTAATAACCCACGTCAAAAATACAGTTTCACAAAATTCATTACAGACAGGATCATCTAAACTGAGTCAACCCATATCACAATTACATACTGATATACACCTTGCCAACAAGACAAAATGGAAATACATAACAGAATGGCAAGGTTGAGTCTCGTGCGTGAGACACAAGGCTGACTCTCCAAACTCATGTTATTCCTGGCAGACTTCACTGGGGCTGGGTTTGAACTTCTCTTGGCTCGCCTACAAAGACATGAATGAGCGTGAGCGATAGCCCAGTGAATAATATCATCAAATATGACAGTTACATCACAATATGTAGAACAACATGCTCCAAACGGCCTTGGGCCCAATTCATACTTCTAATTAGCAAATATATAAGACTATACGAAATGCAAATCAAGTAACTGTAGTTCCAACATTCTGGCCTTTGGCCCATTTGGGTTTCCATTCATGGCAAAACGGCCTTCGGCCCATTCACTTATGTCGAAACGGCCTTTGGCCCATTCATTTTTATCAAAATGGCCTTCGGCCAATTCATTTATGTCAAAACGGCCTTTGGCCCACTCGTTCATGTCAAAACGGCCTTCGGCCTACTCATTCATGTCAAAACGGCCTTCGGCCCACTCACATGTGTCAAAACGACCTTTGGTCCATTCATTTACATCAGGACGACCTTTGGTCCATTCATTTATATCAGGACGACCTTTGGTCCATTCATGCACATCAAAACGACCTTTGGTCCATTCATTCACATCAAAACGACCTTTGGTCCATTCATTCATTTCAAAACGACCTCTGGTCCATTCATTTCTATCAAAACGACCTCTGGTCCAATTACTTTCATGACAGACTTTTGCCCACAATCCCAATCAGCAATTCCAGCAATTCATAAAGCTTATGAGGGAATAGACAATTGGACATTCACAATTATTCGAATATCGATATTACTCATAGTGATCGGCTTGTGGATTCGCCCTGGAGCTTGACCCTACACATTCCATGCACACAAAAGGGTCATTAACAATTCAATCCATTCTTTAATTCACATATTCCTCTTTAGGCTTTATTATTATCTCATCAACTCATTTACAATGCTTAACATATGCCTAAGAGTGCTTGCAACTGAAAGAGAACGGAAAACAGAACACAAAATGCAAAAACAGAATTTCAGAAAATATGGTCCCCGCTCGAGCGTGGACTTCACCGCTCGAGCGGACCCTTAGGTCTGCAAAAGTACTGGTTGCCTTCAATTCCAGCTCGAGCGTGAGCTCGGCCGCTCGAGCGTACTGCCTATCTACATAGCTCCCCGCTCGAGCGTCAACTTCCCTGCTCGAGCGGGAACCATGTCTGCAGAAAATGCTGGGAGCTCGATTTCTCCGCTCGAGCGTCACTTCACCCGCTCGAGCGGACGTCGAAAATCTGGGAATCCCAGGTTGAGTTCTTGAGCTCCATTCCGACTTTTAACCAACAAATCATGCATGTTGTAGCTCAAATATCACATATAAGTATACTAACAAGGTATAAACACCAAAACACCTTATTATGGAGCTCAATTTCAAGGATTAAACACTTGCATGTCTCAAATTGACACCAAACTCAATTCTATCATACATATTCATGCATTCAAAGCTCCCATCTTCAATTATTCAGGCATGCATGCCCATTTGACTTCATATTCACTTCAAATAATGTAATTAGTGCTCATTCCCATAAAATTTAACAAAGACATGCTTGCATGTGGGATTACACTACCAATCTTTCACAATTTCACAAATTACATGCTAGATTTTGTGATTCCATAGGAGTTCTTTACATGCATGTACATATCAAGCCTCAATTTCAATAAAACCAACTCAAATCATGCTCTTGATCACAAACAACCCTTGAACACACAAGATTACACATTAAACTCATGAATTCAAGAATCAATGCTTACCTAGGGGCTCAATTCTTCCAATTTGGTCAAGTCTAGAGTTGTCTTCAAGACTTCCAAGATTCAAGAGCAAAACTTTGATTTCCTCCCCTCTCTCTCTCTAATTCGGGTCCCTCCTCCTCTACAGAGTTAAATCAGCCAAGAATGAAATAAGATGAGGGAGTTGAATACATAAGGGTCCCATATAACCCCACTAAGCCTCATTAATTTAATATTACATATTTGAGCACCAATTCATTAATTAGTCAATTTAATCTGGCCTGAATCATTTTTCAATTAAATTTCACCGTAGGCTCTAAAAATTATGCCAATCACAATGGCGTAATCGATTTCGGGTTCTGTGGCCGATAAGGCCCTCAATTAAATTTCCAAAGCTGATTATTCAAACAGATATTCCTACGGTGAACAAATAGAACTTCAAACCACATATTTTCACATAGTGGAACACAAAATCATATCAAAATACATAATCACATCATGTTAAGGACCAATTAACATATTACGGAACAGGGGTATTACAGTCTTCCCCCCTTTAGGAAGTTTGGTCCTCCAAACTTAATTTACCTGTAGCCGAAAATAATTCGGAATACTTTCTTATTCAACGGTTCCATTTCTTTTTGATAGCCACTTACTTAGCCCCAAAGTCAAACAAAACTCAGTTCTTACTCAGTCAGAGACTTACCTTTTCTTCCATACAAGGCTTGTATGGTGCCATACCGAAACTAGAGTGTAAACCGTCGTCGTGAGTAAGGTCTGCCAACGATGAATAGATCTTTCCAATTCCTCGAAAATCTAAGGTACACATTTGGAGCATTTCTCCCAGAATCTAACAAGTTCTTTCTGATCATACATCAATTTGCGGATGGAAAAACAGCGCCGAATCATAATTCAGTTTCGTATCAAATTCGTAATTTGTCCAGATCATATACAGAAATCATAAGTCATGATTAAGTTTACGTGACACATCCAATAGCATTAACAGAACAGAACAGAACGGAACAGAACAGAACATATACACGTGAGGTTACGAATAACCAGTTTCATAAGGGAACCTTCGGGTCCGGATAACATAACAGAACAGAATCTGAGCCCCCATTGCCTCTTGAAGGCTTTTCAGAATTCAAACACATTTTAGAATTTCTGCCTAAACAATAGATACTGGGACCCCATGCAACCGAGCGATCTTATCGATGTAAACAGTGGCTAGTCTACAAGCATCATACAAAATTTTATAGGGAGAAATGGGCAACTTCAATAATTTTACCTACAATAGCCCAAATGGGACTTACACCTTGGGTACTCAAGGTAGCCCCACAACGAAACTCGTAGCCACATATTCCCATTTCCATTCCAAAATGAGGAGAGGTTGAAGTAGTCCCGCCACTATCTAAAATTCAACTTCGACCTGTTGGCACCGAAAAATATTTAGACATATTCACCAACTGACCTCTTCAAGGTAGGTCACCAACATATTTATTTCAATGTCAGCTAACTTTATCACAGAAGTTCGGTCTATTCCGTGTCACAAAAGTTCAATTCATTCTTCAACAATTCCCCAATTCACGATCTGATTCGGTATTTAGTCCAGTGGCTCATCACAATTATCCAAGGTCAATTAAAAGTCTTCAGGAATATAAGGTGGATCCAGATACTGATTCCCGAAACAACAAAGGTAACATCGAAGTAATTACCCACACGATACACATAGTCCAGACATCCCCGTAATACTGATTGTAAAGTACAATAACATCGAAGCAGACAATTTCTGACATAATACACGTGTTCTCAATTCATTCAACAGTTTACAGTTCACAATTCAGTTCAATATTCAATTCCCTGTTCTATCGAGTCTTTCCACATTATCTGATAGTCATCAAAAGCATAAGGCAATTCATATATAAACCTCCATAATGGCAAAAGTAGTATCAAAGGAATCAATCACATGTTAAGTGCAATTTACACATCCTCAAGGCTCCAATTACAGAATATAATGGCGCTGGGCAGGCGTTCACATGGTGTACTGAATTCGCACACTTATGGATAATCAGGATTTTTCAAAGCTTCTTGAATGTCTATAACATCTGCATAATACCAAAAGATGACATTCCGGACAAAACAAAGGAATAATCGTCTCGGAATCAAGCACACCCGTTCACAACCGTCGGTGGCCGACTCGAGATCGATTAGTCAAACCCACCCGTACGAAACCGTCGGTGGCAAAAGGTATCTTGATCAAAGGTGCTACATAGGCTTAACGTCCCCTAGCACGAAAGGACGCCCCAAGAATGTCATCAAAACAAACATAATACCACTCACCGTAACCTGATCTTCCAAAATTCGATAACACTGAAGCAACCACTCTCCCATACACAACATATTCTGATCAGTCAAGGACAACTGTTCAGTACTGCTTATAGTCAAATCAATCTGCCATCATCAGTCCCCATAGCATCAAACCAACCAAGATGGGACAGTACACAAGCATCGTTCCTTAAGATACCCAATCACGGGATTTGTACAATTCAGTTCATCTATAACACATATGTCCTCCATAGTTGAAGGTTGGTTCTCAATGGTGTTCATAGGTAGATCAATCCATTGATAGCCTACAAAAGGTCTTTCAAATAAGTCAAACACTCCAAACGGATTCAAGTTTTGGGTCCATCAGTTTTCCTGCCAATAATAATCTGGTCATTTATTTATAGACAATTCTTAACCCCCTTTTTCAAAATCAACTTAGATAGAGGTTCTCATCAATCAATCCAAGCAAGGGTCTTGTCAGATTAAATTAAACAAAGGTCCCGTCAAATTATATCCAATGAGGGTTCTATCGGGTCAATTCAGACAAAGGTTCTATTGGATCAAGTCAAATAGAAGTTTCCTCAAATAGGGTACATTTGATTCTGTAAAGCTCACTTCGTTTGTTTAAGCACATGGCTGATAGTTTCACAACTGCCCTAAATTTATCAGTTCTCAAGGTCGTATCAGAATCATTCATCATAACTATTCATATCAAAGTGTTTCAAATCACGTACAATACGGTATTATCCACATAAGTTCAGGTATAGTTACATAAGCATGCAAGTGTTCATATCAGGAGGTACGTATCACAATCAGTATAGCAGTTCCCAAATAAGCCTTATATGCAAGAACATCGTGCACAGTAATACATTATACAAAGTTCCTCGGGTACACATAGTATGGGATTGTTACGCAAAGGTTCCAAATTAGTCACATCACCCAGTCAACTTTCTACCAATCAAAATATATGGTCTCACAATTATAGAGTTCATCATTTAGGGCGCTCAACTTGGTCACACGATTACAGAATCATAATTCCAATGGTTTAGTCATTGAAGACGGTAACATAATAAATCACCCTAAGCATAGGTGTAAATATATATATGTGCATGTGCAGAGTCAATCAATATCTCAAAACGTATTTCACAAATTTCCCAAACGGGGCATATACCTCCAAAGAATATAGTCTCGATCATGTGGGTCTAACCAATCTAGATACACATGCAGCAGATATGAAATATATGCCGATCTGAATCAAATAATATCCCAAGCGAAGATGTACAAGCGTACTAATTCAGAATCAATCAACACATAAGCATTCATTTGTAAACAGTATAGATACCTGGGATAATGGTTACAACATTCTGAGTGCTTTCTGGGATGAGTGTGATTACTCCATCCTGAGTAGCAATTCCTACCACTGGTACGGATTTAGCCAAGGCAGAGGATTCATTCACATTTCGTTCAATCCGGGGACAGGTCCTTGCCGTATGGTCCATTTTACAATATCTATAACGAGCCCCAGAAGTCAGATAACAAACTCTTCGGTGTTTCTCACACTGGTGGTGGCAAAGGTTCTTGCCGTAGCGGCAACTGACGCTGTTGTCTCAAGATCTCTGCCAATTCTTGTACTACTTTTTCCGGACTATCAAGTCGGGCTGTGGAAGAACCTTCCAACCCGTATGCCCTTAATTTGCCCATACTCTACACAAATTCTTATCAAGCTTTACCAATACTGGGATGCCCAATACGAAATTAAACACAAAATCACATGAGTACATTCGCACATAGGCACGTTGTTATATTCTTCTTTCACATATCGTACGCAATTAATCACTTACGTAACAGATAATTGCATACTTATCAAATATCGCATGCTGAACATTTACTAAGTAATTATACACTCAAATCATGTTCATATTCCACGTAGACACGCATTGGCAGCATCGGATGCACATAAACAACCTTTCGTGATTCATATATTAATGTATGTGCATTATATCAAAACAAACTTATTGTACACATTAGTGTAACAATTCATATCTCATATTCCAATCATGTGTGGTACTTCCTTTAGCATAACATAACATATTGGTCAAGCATAACAAGTTCCATAATGGAACCTCCGGTACTGAGTAACAGATCTCATACATAGGCCACGGTATTGTTTCCCCCGGGCGAGGGCCTCATGACCATAAGCCACAGTATTATGTCCCCTGGGCGAGGGCCTCCGCTAAGGATACCACAACTATGTTCAAGGAAAATTTTGAACAATCATTAATTCATACAAACATAACATTTTAGGGGACTTTGTCATTTCATATCATCATAACATAATTAAGGCTAAACGTAACTTTATAGAGTTCTTACTCACCATCCGATTGAATTTGTATTATACTTGATACAAAAATTCACAAGTATGCATATACCAGAAAGCATACATATTCCAATGGTTTACAATGCAAGCAATCCACAAATTTATAGCACATAATTGTTCACATTAAACATTTAAGCGTATTTTTAATGCTTTCAGATTCACATTATCACATGAATGCATCCTAGATCTTATCTAGACGCTTATTGCTCTTTTGGACAAGTGTGTGAGTTATTAACTCGTGCTCTGATACCACTCTGTCACGACCCGAACCCGCCCCCATGGGTTAAGGACGTAACCGGCCAGTAATCCTAAGATCACCTACGGCCTCAAACCAAAACAGACTTAACACATCAGAGTAAAGGGGGCCAAAGGGAAGCCAAATTTAAAACTTTGTCCATAGAGCCGTGCTTATATGCACATCAAACAAACCATGCTCAGATATGTTAATAACCCACGTCAAAAATACAGTTTCACAAAATTCATTACAGACAGGATCATCTAAACTGAGTCAACCCATATCACAATTACATACTGATATACACCTTGCCAACAAGACAAAATGGAAATACATAACAGAATGGCAAGGTTGAGTCTCGTGCGTGAGACACAAGGCTGACTCTCCAAACTCATGTTATTCCTGGCAGACTTCACTGGGGCTGGGTTTGAACTTCTCTTGGCTCGCCTACAAAGACATGAATGAGCGTGAGCGATAGCCCAGTGAATAATATCATCAAATATGACAGTTACATCACAATATGTAGAACAACATGCTCCAAACGGCCTTGGGCCCAATTCATACTTCTAATTAGCAAATATATAAGACTATACGAAATGCAAATCAAGTAACTGTAGTTCCAACATTCTGGCCTTTGGCCCATTTGGGTTTCCATTCATGGCAAAACGGCCTTCGGCCCATTCACTTATGTCGAAACGGCCTTTGGCCCATTCATTTTTATCAAAATGGCCTTCGGCCAATTCATTTATGTCAAAACGGCCTTTGGCCCACTCGTTCATGTCAAAACGGCCTTCGGCCTACTCATTCATGTCAAAACGGCCTTCGGCCCACTCACATGTGTCAAAACGACCTTTGGTCCATTCATTTACATCAGGACGACCTTTGGTCCATTCATTTATATCAGGACGACCTTTGGTCCATTCATGCACATCAAAACGACCTTTGGTCCATTCATTCACATCAAAACGACCTTTGGTCCATTCATTCATTTCAAAACGACCTCTGGTCCATTCATTTCTATCAAAACGACCTCTGGTCCAATTACTTTCATGACAGACTTTTGCCCACAATCCCAATCAGCAATTCCAGCAATTCATAAAGCTTATGAGGGAATAGACAATTGGACATTCACAATTATTCGAATATCGATATTACTCATAGTGATCGGCTTGTGGATTCGCCCTGGAGCTTGACCCTACACATTCCATGCACACAAAAGGGTCATTAACAATTCAATCCATTCTTTAATTCACATATTCCTCTTTAGGCTTTATTATTATCTCATCAACTCATTTACAATGCTTAACATATGCCTAAGAGTGCTTGCAACTGAAAGAGAACGGAAAACAGAACACAAAATGCAAAAACAGAATTTCAGAAAATATGGTCCCCGCTCGAGCGTGGACTTCCCCGCTCGAGCGGACCCTTAGGTCTGCAAAAGTACTGGTTGCCTTCAATTCCAGCTCGAGCGTGAGCTCGGCCGCTCGAGCGTACTGCCTATCTACATAGCTCCCCGCTCGAGCGTCAACTTCCCCGCTCGAGCGGGAACCATGTCTGCAGAAAAGGCTGGGAGCTCGATTTCTCCGCTCGAGCGTCACTTCACCCGCTCGAGCGGACGTCGAAAATCTGGGAATCCCAGGTTGAGTTCTTGAGCTCCATTCCGACTTTTAACCAACAAATCATGCATGTTGTAGCTCAAATATCACATATAAGTATACTAACAAGGTATAAACACCAAAACACCTTATTATGGAGCTCAATTTCAAGGATTAAACACTTGCATGTCTCAAATTGACACCAAACTCAATTCTATCATACATATTCATGCATTCAAAGCTCCCATCTTCAATTATTCAGGCATGCATGCCCATTTGACTTCATATTCACTTCAAATAATGTAATTAGTGCTCATTCCCATAAAATTTAACAAAGACATGCTTGCATGTGGGATTACACTACCAATCTTTCACAATTTCACAAATTACATGCTAGATTTTGTGATTCCATAGGAGTTCTTTACATGCATGTACATATCAAGCCTCAATTTCAATAAAACCAACTCAAATCATGCTCTTGATCACAAACAACCCTTGAACACACAAGATTACACATTAAACTCATGAATTCAAGAATCAATGCTTACCTAGGGGCTCAATTCTTCCAATTTGGTCAAGTCTAGAGTTGTCTTCAAGACTTCCAAGATTCAAGAGCAAAACTTTGATTTCCTCCCCTCTCTCTCTCTAATTCGGGTCCCTCCTCCTCTACAGAGTTAAATCAGCCAAGAATGAAATAAGATGAGGGAGTTGAATACATAAGGGTCCCATATAACCCCACTAAGCCTCATTAATTTAATATTACATATTTGAGCACCAATTCATTAATTAGTCAATTTAATCTGGCCTGAATCATTTTTCAATTAAATTTCACCGTAGGCTCTAAAAATTATGCCAATCACAATGGCGTAATCGATTTCGGGTTCTGTGGCCGATAAGGCCCTCAATTAAATTTCCAAAGCTGATTATTCAAACAGATATTCCTACGGTGAACAAATAGAACTTCAAACCACATATTTTCACATAGTGGAACACAAAATCATATCAAAATACATAATCACATCATGTTAAGGACCAATTAACATATTACGGAACAGGGGTATTACAAAAATACACAACAAACCTCATTGACACACCATTTTTCAAACTCTTCAATGACAAGAAATCTAAATGTTACAACACCATAGAAGGCAAGAAACATACATGCATGATTTTGTCCCTACGGCAAACATATAGAATCCTTATTGGCAATATATGCAGCTTTAGGTGATTGACACATTCTTAAGGCAATAGAAATATCAATACTAACAACAAAACGGATCATCGGAGAAATGTTGACTGGAATTAAGACAATCTGCCTCCCATTCCAATGAAAAAAGGTTTATATGGTACTTAGAAAGGAAGTAGGACTGGGAGGCACTGGGATGTCTACAGTCCCTTCCAGCATCAACATAACTTTCTTCATTGAAGGACGAAGCGATGGATCATCTTGGATGCACCAAAGACCTATTTTCACCACTCTCTCTAATTTTTTCTTTTCCACCTCTTCTTTATCAACCAATAGTTTATGAAGCTCCTTGGCTTGAAAACAATCATAAACCCACTCTTCAAGGACAGCTTCTTCCTCAGCAAGGCTCCACTCCAAACATTTTCTACAACATATGATCTCCAACAACATAACTCCAAAGCTGTAAACATCTACTTTGACTGTTACTGGTAACTTCCGGTGCCATTCAGGCGCGACATAACCTTTTGTTCCTCTCATTGCCGTGAAAGTCTTTGTCTGGTCTGGCTTCAAAAGCTTTGCCAAGCCAAAGTCACAAATTTTGGCACGCCCATGATCACCCATTAATATATTTTGCGGCTTTATATCACAATGGATGATCTGCGTCTCACACTCTTCGTGCAAGTAGAGTATGCCTCTGGCAATGTCGAGAGCAATTCCAATTCTTTCATCCCAACTTGGCCGATTTTCGGGTGTGAAGATGAAATTTGCAAGTGATCCATTACGCATGTACTCATATACCAGAAGCCTATTAGGTCCGTCAAGGCAATAACCAATCATCTGAACTAGGTTTCGGTGATGGGCTCTCCCAATAACTCTTATCTCTGTCTGAAATTCTCTTTCACCCTCTGTCAATAATCTCTCTAGCCTCTTCACAGCTACATCCTTTTGGTTGTATGATATGAATCCTTTAAAAACAGTCCCAGATGCTCCTCTACCCAATTCTTCATTGAACCCATTCGTCACTTGCTCTAATTCCTTGAAAGTAAAAGTTCTTAGAGCAGCATCCTCACCCAATTCAACAGCATTGCCTTTTTCAGAGATCTTTTTATATACCCAGACATGGTTTCTATACATAAGGACACTTGAAATTGCCAACACCATCAAGGCAATAGCAATAAGTGAAACACCAATGACTAGGATGTCTAGTCTCTGTTTTCTCTTTGGTTTCTTGGGTGGATGATCACTATCAGTTAGAACACCTTTTGTGTTAGGTGAAGAATAATTACCCACCTTGATTAAGGCAACATTTGAATCATCTACCGATCTTCTTCCAAATCTCAATGGAAACCTTTGCTTTCTGCACTTTCCGTCTTTGTATAGCGCCGCTTCACAACTACAGTCCTGCAGACAAGCATCTTCACATTCTTTTCTGGAATTCAGCTGTAGCACCATATATGAATCATCATCCCACACGGTATTCTCCAATGGGCTTATGTTGTATCTGGAATCGCCATCCCCATCTATCGTCTTGCAACTTTCTGTGGTGAAATTTCTCATGCACCCTGAAGCCCAACTAATTGGATTAACATAAACAAATCCTGGAATGCATCTACAATCGGCAATGTTATCGTTTAGAACACAGAACCCATTAAGGCCGCATAGACCTGGAGAATGGCAAATATTGTCTGAAGATTGCCACAAAATCGACCAGTTGGCATTTGGATCCAAGATACGTGAATAAACTCTGAAGATTCCGTCCACATCAATTTTCATCATGTAAATCTTTTTTTCCTTTGTAGGTGGTTCTCCTTTGTAGAGATTAAAAATATTAGTTCTTGTTGCGTTGAGCAGGTAGAGATGGCCATCCCCGTCCAGATTCAACGAGCAATTATCTCCATTTTGATTAGTGTTTGATGCCCAATAAGCATATTGGGACTCTATTGCAGACGCCGGATACTGGACGAGGTTCCCATCTCTTTGCATCACCAGACGGAAAATCCCTGTCGAGTGGTTGGTACCTGAAACACTGGAAAACAAGTCTAGCCCTGCCAACAGAGGTTGACCAGACAAAATAGTGTCTGTTGGGAGCCTAAAGCTCTGCCAGATTACGGTATGATTAGAATCATAAAGCACGAAGTTACCTGAATCGAGCATGGATGCTTCAAAAGCAGGTTGTGAAATGTCAGCAATGTAAGTGACATCTTGGCTTTGCGGTTGCTGCAGGATGAGCCTTCCATCACTCGTCAAGGCCAAGGTTGCATTGCTTGGGACCGGGGGTTTGTCTCGGTTGGCTGTCCATACTATAGTATTTTCTGGAATTCCGGCCAAAAAAACTCCGACAGCATAGCCATTGCCTTCCGGGTAGAATCCGAAGGCATACAGACCAGACCTTGACAACCATGAGGAGTTAGTGGTGGGGGTTAGAGAGGAACCTAGGCTTATACTTGAGTTTCTTTGTTGTTGTGCTTCTATTGTAATTGTATGCAACAAAGTTGAAGAGAGAATTATGAGGAAGAAGATTAAGATGGCAACAGCCATGGAAGTGAACAAAGCTCTCTCCTGTACTGAACCTTTTTCTATTTGGTTTCTTGAAGAAATGTAATACACAAGTTGTTGTCTTGCCTCAAGTTTATAGTCTATGGAAGAAATGAAAGTCTTTGTGGACCCGCTCAAATTTTCTTAAAACTATAATCCTCATTGAACCATCCAAATTTATAGTGATTTAAAACAATGTGATATGATAAATAATTTCAATTCACTGAAATGAGATAGGTTTGAATAAAATGATCATTTTTTAACTTTCTTATGAATTTATTATTTTTTTATAATGGTGAATGAAAATTGTATTTATAATACATTAATTATCATTTTTTTTTAAAAGTAAATTAGATATGTGAATGAAAATTATGATAAAATAATCATTCTATTTCATTTTATTATAGTGAACTAAACACTATTAAGGAATTAATTATAATGGTGTCAGATGAAATTGAAAATCAAAATTAATTAATTGGTAAAAAGTTCATGTTCATTGGGCAATATATTATTTGGTTTAAGATTTGATTTTTTATTTTTTTTTTAATGATAAGAACATGTTTAATGTAATTTGGTGAAAATGACTATTCTTTTTTGAAGATTTTTTTTTTTTTTTTTTTTCCAAATCGTATCTCATTGTTGGACCGCCGCCGGAAAGCTTCTTCGAAAAGTCATGTGGTGAAAGGAGTGGTGGTGATGATTTGCATAAATATGTGGATTAGATGGATAGGTAGGTGGTGGGATAACACGTGAATACATAGGAGAATTGAATAAATAGATAACCTTGAACAGATAGATAGACGAGGGTAAAATAATTTTTAAATTATAATTGTTCACTCTCAAATAATAGAGTTTTGGTCCAAAAAATTTATAAATGGACCCCATCTGAGAGTCCAATTAAAAATTAAGTATTAGAAATATAATATATTAATTTTATAATAAATATAAACAAGTGTTAATTTTTCTATGAGAACCTGGGCATCATTAAATCTCACAAATATTTGTGTAGATCAAAAAGTCATTTTGCATATAAAAAGACTTCTTCTTCTCTTTATCTTTTTGATATGCCAACTGGCCAGCGATTATCGACTATCATAGATTGGGATTCAATTACTAATAGCTTGCCACAATCGCTCCTCCGGCTCACCGGCTTTGCTCTCACCTCCTTCGTCATTGGCGAACCCTTCTATCTGTCCTCTTACACTCCCCTTGCCTTTCTCCGCTGTCATTGTCAATTAGAGCTCCATCATTATCGTTCTTTGTCAGATTTAGACCAAATCTAACTATATCTATATCAGATCTGGCCAGACCTAAACAAAAAATGGTTATTAGAAGACAATATTCTCTCTATGTCTGTCTCTTTCCTTCAATCTCACTTTCTTCTTTTTCTCTACTATACACTTTTCCTTTCCTGTTTTAATAGCGAAATTTTTCAAATTCTAAATAAATATTTTTTCAATTTTAGTTATAGATCGTGAAAATTGGAAATTTTTACACTTTTGAAGATGCATTTCTACTTTTCTCTATTACTTTTATCTTCTTTTTTTTTTTTAAGTGAAATTTTTTTAGCAAATATTAACTTTTTAAGGCCAACTGAGAAAAAATAGTCTCATTTTGGTAATGCTTTTCCAATGACTTAACCTTTTTCTTTCTCTTTATTAAAATAACAAAACAAATTTAGCAAATAAATATTAACAAATTCAAAAGTTACAAATCCTTAGAAACGAATCTAAGATCTCCACCATTGTCATGACATGAAATTGTGTTTTGATAAATTACAAACGAGCAAACTAATATTTTTACAGTTTTGAAACTGTAAATTTATGCAATTTGATGAGAAATAAATTTAAATTCCAAATTTTTTTATTTTGTGAACTGAAAATTATGTACTCTGTATGATAAGAATTTTTTTTCCCCCCATGTTTTGTGATATTGGAGAGGATATGGTTAAATTTTGCAATATTTTTGCTCTAATTTCTCCCTTTATTCTTTTTCTTTTTTTGGCAATATTCTAGACATTTCGAAGAGTCTTCGACGATGTTTTGAACATTTCAGCGACTTTCGGTGACATTCGAAACATTCTAGTGACTTTCCGGCGATGTTTTGAACATTTCAATGAATCTCCAATAACTGTTTAACAAAAGACCGGCGATGACCCGACAATGGTGGATGTAACAACAGCAGTGAGAGTAGAATATAATGATATTTCGGTCTTTAAAAAATTAAAATTAAATTTTATAATAATAATTAAAAGTGAACAAAAATTTTTTTTTAATGCATTAAAAAATTAAAAAAACTTATTAATGCATTTAAGCCCCATTTGGTAAGGGTTTGTTTTAACATAAAAGCTAAAAAATTATTAAAAAAAATCAAAAAACTTATAACCTATATCAAAAAAGTCAAAAAATTTGTTTTCTCTCTATTTTTTACATATCTTTTCATAAAAAATTAAAAAATCATTTTAAATATATTAATTTTTTTACTTTATATTTTGACTAAAAAATTAAAATAACATATTTTCCAACCACGTCTTATTTCTCTAATCAGGACTTTTCCGTCAGTGCCCCCGCCACCTTGGACCAAACAATAGCCACTGCAGTCTTTGTGGACGCGTAAATTTTTTTCTTCTTGACTGCTGACCTCACAAATCAATTGTTGACTTGGTAAATGATTTTTAGATCTTTCAACGTTCAAATAATTCCTTCCACAATGGAAGTTATAAATATCAATCAGATCTGACAGAGAGCTCTAAGAGTCATTCTAAATGCAATTTTATTGAGTTGGTAATACATTGAAAAAAAAAAGGAAAAAAATAATAAAAAAGAAAAAAGATAAATTAATACTATTTTAGAACTCTTCTTTTAAAGTTTTAAAATATTTTTCATAATATACTAATGCTATAAATTCAAAAAATAAATAAATAAAAACTCAAAAAAATACATGAATCACAATTAATTTGAGTGTGCCTCATGTCTAATTAGTTTTAAATTTATACCATAGAACTTATTTCGAAATAAAATTAAGATAAGTTTCCATGATTGATTGGATATTTCATATCAATAGAGTTTCCATATAATCTTTATTTTTAATACTTTTCAAACAAGTTTAAAATTGGGTAAATTAAACCTATTCCCTAAGGTTTGCCTTTAATGTAGATCTCTCCCTAAGAGTTTAGAAATTACACTTTGTCCCTATTAGAGAAGACAACAAATTTATAATTACCTAAATACCCTTATTGAGTATATGAATTTACCAAGTTACCCTATCCACCTCCCCTTTTCGTCCCTTCCAGTCTTTTTTCCTATTGCCATACCTTTCAGTCTCCACCATTGCCATTCTCCCCACATCTCTACATCCACTACTATTCATCTCCTCACCCCTTTTTCCCTTCAAAAAAAAGAAAAAAAAAAAGACTTAGGCAGTTTGGCAAACAAATTACAAGCATATTGTGTAAGATTCACCACCCCCAGTACCATTGAAACCACCATCTAACACCAACACAATCACCCCCAATAAATCCATTCCCATAGCCATCTTTCAAGAAAAGAGAGAGGAGAGAGAGAGAGTATGAAAGAAATAGAGCACATAGTGGTAGAAGAAACGATCAATTTGTGGTTTGGATCTACAAGTTTGTGGTGGACATGGATCTGGGTCCTCTGTATTGAAGAGAGGTGGCCATGGAATTTAGATGGTTGTGGTGGTTAAGTTATCGTGGTGATTTGGGGGGTGAAGAGGGAATTGTGAGAATATATATCGTATATATGGCATGCTTGTGTATATTAAAAATTAGGCAATTTCCTTTTCTTCCTTGTGTATATTAAGAATTAGGCAATTTCCTTTTTTTTGGCATTTCCTTTTTCAGTCATAGGTTTAGGCTATATAAACCGTTGAACTCTTTGTAAATATACACAATTGAATATACAGTTTCATTCAGAAAACTTACATGGTATCATAGCCAAGTGCAAAACCCTAAAGTGCAACTATTTCTTTGGTTCTGAGCTTTAGTTCGGTCAAGCCCTCTAATTCTGTTCTTTGGCTTTGATCGAAGCTCAACAAACTCTTTCAGTGATATTTAAAGTCACGTTTCTCGCTGGAGTCTCGATGTCGTTTTTCAGTTGCGACATCAGTTCAACCACCTCCCTAGTTCAACTTCGTCTGTCGCTGGAATAGCATCGTGATCCACCGCATCAGGATCTCTCTCTCTCTGTGGTTCAATTCTTCATTGCGTTCATCGTCTGCTCCTTCGATTTGTGATCCTGCTAGTTCGATTCGTAATCCGTCTAGTTCGAAACACGACCAATTCGACCCATTAGTCGTGAGCCATCGTCGCCACTCCTCACCTTCGATTTGCAACCCTGTCTGGTTGGCCTACTTCATTTGATCTTCTGGTTCGAACTTCTCTGGTTCGTCGGTCACTCTGTTTCTTTCCCTTTTCAGATTCTGGTTTGGTAGATTCTTCTCTCTCTCTCTTTGGTCCTACTTCGACTCAGGTTTTGTTTTGAGTATATCACGTTTGGTTAACCTATCAACTTTGTTTTGGGTTTATTACTTATTGCCTATCAGCTTTCTGTCTATTACACAGTGACCCATCTGGTTCTACTTTTTTTGTTATTATAGTTTGCCCCATCAGCTTCTTATTTATTACAACGTCATATGATAAAATTGCAAGGCCCAAAAATAGGTCACTTACTTCAGATGAGTGTGGCTTCTTCCATCAGAGGGGTCATTAGAAGTATCATTATCCCAAGAAGGGATGTTTGTCTGCCTTGTCTTCTCAGTAGTTTCTGATATTCTTCGAATATTTTTTAGCCTCCCGCCGATTTACTGCATCTGCTCTGGCTCCTGATCTTGACTTGGCTTCCTTAAGTGCTCAGATTAGCTAGCTTCAACATATACTGTCTATCTCCTAGCCATCTCCATCTGCCTCTATTGTTTCCTCTCTTTATTCAGGTTTGTCGGGTCTTCTTCAGGTATCTCTTCGTATGTCTGGCTTTTTGACTCTAGTGCCTCTCATCATATGACTCATCATCTCTCTTTACTTCAGAATTGTACTTCCCCTCCCTTTCCTATTACTGTTAATGCTACTAATGGGTCTGGTATGTCAGTTATATCTATTGGGTCTGTCCTACTGTCTGCTATGTCTGCAGTCTCTATTCCATCTATCTTATATGTTCCTCAATTACCTGTCAGTTTATTATCTATTAGTCAACTTGATGTCTCTGGCTTTGATGTTATATTTTCTTCTTCTATCTGTTTTGTGCAGGATCGAATGTCCAAGCAGCAGATTGGGACTGGCCGTAGAGTTGGAGACCTCTATGTGGTGAAGAGCTTACATCTGTCTATGACTACCTCTCCAACTGCCTTTTTTTCTTTTCAGTTAGATTCTCTGTCAAGTTCTTTCTATTTTGTGGCATTCCAGATTAGAGCATTTGTTTGTTGACCGCTTATGGTCTTTAGCTCAGTCAAGTATATTGGGTAAAGTTTCTCCTAGTCAACTTACTGAGTGTCGGGAGTGTAAACTTGCCAAAATGACAGTCTTACCTTTCCGTAACAATACTTCTATATCTGCTACACCGTTTTCTTTAGTTCATGCCGATGTTTGGGGCTGTTCTCCTATTCTTACCAAGGGGGTTCTGCATACTATGTGTCATTTATTGATGATTTCACCCGTTACACTTAGGTTTATCTTATGACTCATAAGTCTGATTTTTATCAGATATACCGTACCTTTCAGTCTATGATTACTACTCAGTTTAGTTCTACAATTAAAGTGTTACAATCTAACTTGGGTGGAGAATATTTTAAAAATGAGTTCTGTGAGTATTTGGCCAATTTGGGTACCATTCACCAAACTTATACACCTGCCGAAAATTGTCTAGCCGAGCGTAAACACCGTTATCTCCTTGAGACAGCTAGGTCTCTTCTTCTCTCTGCCTCAGTTTCGGCTCTATTCTGGGGAGAGGCAGTGCTTACTGCTGCTTTTCTTCTCAACAACATGCCTACTTCCCTTCTTTCTAGTCAGTCTCCTTATGAGGCTTTGTTCTCTCAAATTCCTAACTACTCCCTTCTTCGTGTGTTCGGGTTTGCCTGTTTTTTCCTTCTTCCCCACAAAGATAGGACCAAACTTAGTGCCCGATATGTCCTTTATGTCTTTTTAGGTTACAGTCTTACTCAGAAAGGCTGCCGTTGTTACAATGCTATCTCTTGTCGCCTTTATGTCTCCCGTTATATTGTCTTTCTCAAACGTCTGTCTTACTTTCAGCTTCCCCCTCTCACTGCTCCAGTTTCCAAAGAGGATTTTATTCACATTGACCCTTTTCCTTCTTAGGTCTCATCTGATGAGTACATCTCGATTGTTCCTCTTGAGCCCATTCTTACTTCTCCGTTTGCGTCACCTCTGGCTCATTCTCCTCCTTCGGCTTCTTCTTTCCCTCCATTGTTGGTTTATTCTCATTGTCAGGCTCCTCCACCACCAGTTGTCTCTACTCCTGTTACTACTCCTTCTGCTTCTGACGACTCTGATCCTACTATACACCGATATCCTACTCGTGAGCGTCGTCCTCCAAAAAGGTTGGGTTAGTCTAATACATGTTTTTCTGTTTCCTATCGTTCCTTTTTGTTTGTTATTCATTCTTTTTCAGAACCACAGTCTTACACGGAGGCCTGCCAGGATTCTAATTGAGTTCAAGCTATGGAGGATGAGTTGTTTGCCTTACAAAAGACTAATACTTGGGAGTTGGTTCCTTTGTCTGCAGGCAAGAATCTAGTTGGTTGCAAATGGGTCTATAAAGTCAAGACTCATTCTGATAGTTCTCTCAAGCGCTACAAAGCTCGCTTGGTTGCCAAGGGTTTCTCACAAGAGTATGGTATTGATTATGAGGAGAAATTTGCCCATGTTGCCAAGATGACTACTGTCCGTACCTTGATTTTTGTTGCTGCTGTTTGACATTGGCCTCTTTATCAAATGGACACTAAAAATGCTTTTCTTAATGGTTATCTCACTAAGGAGGTCTACATGCGTCCTCCCCCTGATCTTCTTCACTTCTCTGGACAAGTTTGTCATCTTCAATGTGCTCTGTATGGTTTGAAACAGTCTCCTCGTACTTGGTATGATTGCTTTCAGACTGCCGTTACTGAGCTTAGGTTTTATCCTTATGCTTCTGACTCTGCTTTATTTCTGAGATATATCTCGACTGGTCTTGTTGCTTTCCTACTCTATGTGGATGATATGATCATCACTAGCTCTGATTCTTCTGCTATCTTTGAGATCAAGCAACATCTCTTCCGCACCTTCGAAATGAAAGATCTGGGTCCATTGCGGTATTTTCTTGGTATTGAGGTTGTCTCTTCTCCAAAGGGCTCTTTTCTGTCTCAAGCCAAGTATGCTAATAAGGTTATTCATCATCCTGGTCTTACTGATACTAAATATTTTTGATACACCTATTGAGCTTAATGTGAAGCTCAACTCTACTGATGGTGTCCCTCTAGATAATCCCAAGGTCTATCACGAGCTGGTGGGTTATTTAGTTTATTTGACTGTCACTTGCCTTGATCTTACTTATGCTGTTCATGTGGTTAATCAATTCGTTTATGCTCTTTGCTCTACCCATTGGGTTGCTTTGGTTCGCATTCTTCGCTATCTCCGGGGTATCATCTTTTAGGGCTTGCTGTTGTCCTCTACTTCCTCTTTAGACTTGGTGACCTATGCTGATTCTGATTAGGCTGGTGATGTTAATGATCGCAAGTCCACCTCTGGTTTCTGTATGTTTCTTGGCAATTTCTTGATCTCTTGGAAAAGCAAGAAACAAATTGTTGTTGCTCGCTCTACTGCCGAAGCTGAGTACCGTGCTATGGCTCATGTTACTGCTGAGCTTGTTTGGCTTCGTTGTCTTCTCTCTGATTTGGGTGTATCTCAGTCTTCTCCGACCTCCCTCTATTGTGATAACCACAGTGCTATTCAAATTGTTCACAATACTATCTTCCATGAATGGATGAAACACATTGAGATTGATTGTCACTTTGATCGATAGCATCTACAGTCTAGCTCTATCTCGCTTCCTTTTGTCTCATCGGCTTTGTAACTTGGACTTCTTCACCAAGACTCATACTACCGCTCGGTTTCAGTTTCTTTTTAGCAAACTCTTAATGTTTTTTGCTACAACACCTTGAGTTTGAGCGGGGGTGTGAAAGTATATATTGTACATATGGCATGCTTGTGCATATTAGGAATTAGGCAATTTCCTTTCCTTCCTTGCGTATATTAGGAATTAGGCAATTTTCTTTTCTTTGCATTTCCTTTTTCAGTCATAGGTTTAGGCTATATAAACCCGCTGAACTCTTTGTAAATATACACAATTGAATATACAGTTTTATCTAGAAAACTTACAGAAATGGTATCAACAAAGGCATAGGGGATGAGTGCTCTGGATCTGGGAAGATCAAGGTGGCACAAGTCACCGCGACAGCCTAGAGGTTGGGTTGGTAAGGGAATGGTGACGGTAATGGTATAGGAGTTGGGGGGCTATAGATTTAAAATAGGTAGCCCATGGAACTCAAGGAAGAGAGAAGTCGACCACGGTAGGGTGGCAAGGCAAAAAAACTGATGGCCGTCGTTTCATAGTCGATGGTGGGAGTAGGAAGGAAAAGAAAGCAGATGACAGGTCTGTTCTAGGTAGTGCTCAAATGGGACACCATTGAAATCTTAACAAAAATTAAAATTCAACTTAACTCAATTTTTATTTGATAGTAGGAATAAAATCATTGTAATGTAAAAGTTATATTTTGATATAAACTTGAGTTAATCTATCCTAAATCTTTTTTTATTTTTAATTTGATTTTATGTATCATGATTAGATGGTTCAAAAAATAATTGCATGGCTCATAAAGATAGGAATAGAAAAACAAATGAGAGAGAAGGTGAATAAATAATATAAAAAAATTGCTATAAATCACTTCTTTGTTTTTGTTTTTTTTTTCTTTTTTTTTCTTTTTTTTTTTCTTTCCTGTCTTTTAAGAGTTTTGACTCATTGAATTGCTTGGTAATATATTATGAAGGGAAAATTATTGATAAATCTCATTTAGAAGTGTTTTAACCCAAGAAGTCCATGAAGGAATTTTTTAACTCATTTAGTCCCATGTATGTATAGTTTTATTCCATAAAATCCTTTTTCTTGATTTACACTATTTTCTTGGACACTTATGCCCTTATATTTAATTTTGATACCCTTATCAATATTTTTTGAACGGTTAGCAATTTTATGATGTGAACATTCATATTTTAAAATTTACATTGGTAGGAATGTAAAATTAGTCCGTGGGCGGCCCGAAACCCGTCTACGAGCCGGGGCGGGCCCGGCCCGTTGACAATGTGAATATTCACACTGACATGTTAACATTCACATTAATAGGAGTGTAAAATTAGCCTGCGTCCCGTGGCGGCGCGAAACCCGCCCGCGGCCCATGGGCGGCCCGGGGCGAGCCCGATCGGGGCCGTTGACAATGTGAATATTCACGTTGACATGTTAACATTCACATTGATAAGAGTATAAAATTGGTCCGCGGCCCATGGGCGGCCAAAAGCCCGCCCGCGGCCCGGGGGGCCCGGCCCGTTGACAATGTGAATATTCACATTGACATGTTAACATTCACATTGATAAGAGTATAAAATTGGCCAGCGTCCCGTGGGCGGCCAAAAGCCCGCCCGCGGCCCGGGGCGGGCCCGGCCCGGCCCGTTGACAATGTGAATATTCACATTGATATGTTAACATTCACATTGATAGGAGTGTAAAATTAGCCTGCGCCCCGTGGCTGCCCGAAACCCGCTCACGGCCCGTGGGCAGCCCGGGGCGGGCCCGGCCCGTTGACAATGTGAATATTCACATTGACATGTTAATATTCACATTGATAAGAGTATAAAATTGGCTCACGTCCCGTGGCTGCCCAAAACTCGTCCACGGCCCGTAGGCAACCCGAGGCGGGCCTGGCCCGACCTGTTAACAATGTGAATATTCACATTGACATGTTAACATTCACATTGATAAGAGTATAAAATTGGCCCATGCTCCATGGCTGCCCGAAACCCGTCCACAGCCCGTGGGCTGGCCCGGCCAGGCCTGTTGACAATGTGAATATTCACATTAACATGTTAACATTCACATTGATAAGAGTATAAAATTGGCCCGCGGCCCATGGGCGGCCAAAAGCCCGCCCCGCAGCCCGGAGTGGGCCCGGCCAGGCCTATTGACAATGTGAATATTCACATTGACATGTTAACATTCACATTGATAAGAGTAAAAAATTGGCCCGCGGCCCATGGGCGGCCAAAAGCCCGCCCCGCAATTCGGGGCTGGCCTAGCCCGGCCCGGTCCATTGACAATGTGAATATTCACATTGACATGTTAACATTCACATTGATAAGAGTGTAAAATTGGCCTGCAGCCCGTGGGCGGCCCGAAACCCGACCGCATCCTGAGGCAGGCTTGGTCCGACCCGCGACAATGTAAATATTCACATTGACATGTTAACATTCACATTGATAGGAGTGTAAAATTTGTCCGCTGCCCGAAGCTCGCCCGCGACCCGGGGTAGGCCCGGCCCAGCCCGTTGACAATGTGAATATTCACATTGACATGTTAACATGCACATTAATAGGAATGTAAAATTGGCCCGCCGCCCGTGGACTACTCGAAGCCCGTCCATGGCCCGGGGCAGGCTCGTTTGGGTCCGGGCCCAAGCATGTCCGAGACCCTAGGCTAGGGCCTAGGCCATCACTTTGAAGCCCGACCCAGCCCGGCCCATCGGCCCACTTAAAGCCCATTCAAGGCTCGGTCCGAGGCCCAGCCCGCCTGAGGCACAATGTCTTTTGTGGAAAATAATAAAATTTTTGATAGAAAAAATTAAAAAGAATTAAAAAAAAATGGTCAGGCCCGCCCAAGCCCAGCCTAAGCTCGAGCCTAGGCCTAGGCCCACCAGCCCGACCCGAGGCTGTCGTCTTCGGGCCGCGGGCCAATTTTACACTCCTATAAATGTGAATGTTAATATGTCAATGTGAATATTCACATTGTCACAGGCCGGGCCGGGCCCGCCCTGGCAGCGGGCGGGCTTTGGGCCGCCGGCCAATTTTACACTCCTATCAATGTGAATGTTAATATGTCAATCTGAATATTCACATTGTCACGGGCCGGGCCGGGCCCGCCCCGGGCCGCCCATGGGATGCGAGTCAATTTTATACTCTTATCAATGTGAATGTTAACATGTCAATGTGAATATTTACATTATCAATGGGCCGGGCCCGCCCCGACAACGGGCGGGTTTCGGGCCACCCACAGGCCGCGAGCCAATTTTACAGTCCTATCAATGTGAATGCTAGTATGTCAATGTGAATATTCACATTGTCACGGGTCGGACCGGGCTCGCCCTGGGCCGCCCACAGGCCGCGGGCTAATTTTACACTCCTATCAATTTGAATGTTAACATGTCAATGTGAACATTCACATTGTACATGGGCCGGGCCTCTACACATTGACGATATGAACATTCACATTGACGGTGTGAACATTCACATTAGGGGTATTTTGGTAATTATGTCACCTATAGGACTTATTGAAACATAAGAAAATAATATGAACTAAATAGAACATAAGTAGATGAAAAGGGTATTTTGGTCTTCTTATCTCAAATAGGACCTAATGGAATAGTCAAAAAGAATATGGATTAGATGGAACATAAGTAATTAAAGATGGATTTATGGAAAAAGCTCCCTATTATGAATTGTCATTAATTGTATAATAATTATTTTTAAATAAATGAACTAATTATGAGTATCATAAAAGAGATGATATAAAAAAGATAAAAAAAAAATTGGTGACGTAGCGTTTCTCTAATATAAAATTTATAATAAAAAAATTAGTATAATTAACATTTAAAATGACAAATTAAACAATTTTTATTGTTATTACTATTATTATTTTTTATTTTTATTTTTAAGGAAAGATAATGAAAATGGTGATATAAAAATTTGAGCACACACTTGAAATGATTAAATTCAAATATATTTATTTTGTTAGAGGTAAAAATATAAATTCCAAAAATTGAGGGGGACACATAGGCCTCTGGTCTTCACGTGTGTAAATCATAAAGCATTATAACGCAGCGGATAAAATATCAGAATCATACCTTTTGGCGAAGAACCTCGTGGGTAAATCACATGCTTCCTGAATCTGATCAATCAACCCAACAATAGAGTGATATTACAGAATGAATATCACCCACACAAGTCACAGTACAAAATGGCTTGATCGTTGTTTAATGGGAGAGAGTTAGAGAGAGAGTCTAGAAAAAAGGTTATGGGTAAAAGCCCCATAACGTATCTGATATACATATATCTTTAGATTAACCATATAATCTGATATATAACCAATATCCATCTATCCATCTATCCATATCTATTGATATGATAGATATAGATATCCTGAATGGTTATCCAAATAAGTTTTGAATTCAAATTCAAACTTACATGGATAAGGTTCAAAAGGTTCAGGTTCAAAAGGTTCTAAGGGTCATGCCACATGGGCGCCCAATTTCTAACATCTCCCACTCGGACATGAGTTGGCATGACACTGCCACATCTCTATCTCAATCTCCCCAAAAAATAAACAATCTCATACTAGCCACTGCACCGTGCGACTACTGAGAACATCTACATGTGGGAGCTCTATACTAGAAACTCAAAATGAGCTAGCATAGAGACATCAACCCAAAAAGAACAGAAATAATGTCTCATATACCCCAGACCCATCTAATTACACCGGTCCAAAAAACATCTCTAATCCCTCAAAAAAAGCATGTTTGACCCTCTCAATTCTTGCAATATATTCACACTCAATTCGCCTCTCATACAGAGCGATATGAGTTGCCGGCAGTGAATATACAACAGTGGTGTAATACTAGATGATCTTCCCTTTGCCCTCATGCCATTTAGTTTAGGATTGACCGCTTTCCCAGTGATGTCCCTTAAGGTCGAATCATACATGACCGCAGGCAACATACCAAAGTAGCAGAACATCAACCCCTTACCTTATGACATAGTCAAAAGTCACAAAAGGGTACATAAATGAAAGTCATATCAATAATAACACGTAAGACTCACACAGTGAGGAAACAGGGATCCATTCTCTCACCTCATTACTCGGTCGCTAAGCACATATAGTATGAATACATGCTACGGTGGAGTAACTCTTCCATAAAAAGTGACGTCATACTCGATACACCGTACAGATATTAGTCTAGTCGCTTTCTAGTGCCTAACCCGAATTCTCTATTTGCTTACCTTCCAGGCGCCAAATGAGATCTCGCATCTGGGTAATCATAGCAGGCACAACATGGAAAGTGGGTACTAACATCCATGCTTGGTTACACTACCACAAAGCTTTACTAAGAAAACTTTATGTGACTTAGTTATACTACCACAAAGCTGCTTACCTATATGCACATGACCCGGAGGGTTTGCATGACCGCATACAATAATGCGCCACACGACTTTTTGTGTTTACAAGACAGCATACAATAATGCGCTATAAAACCCTAGGTCTTAACTTCGCAATCTTATGAGAAGTAAAATAAAGATAAGCTGCTTAACGGTTACAGATCGCCCATAGATGGCTCTCTGCTAACCCATTACTCAAAATGGAGTGTAAAATCTGATATAGAGGGCACTTAGTTAGGGATATAGGCAACAAACTAGTGCAATTCCCAATTGGGAAACATTTTGCGCCATTATCCACCTAACATTAACAATACTTAATTCCTTATCTCTACTACACCATTGTGTTATTGAGTATTAGGAATAATCAATTTTCTAAGCATCCATCTCTCTTCACAGAGCTTTCTAAAAAATAACTCAAATAGATACTCGCCACCTTGGTCAAAACTAAAAGCACAAAAGCTCTTATCTTATTGATCCCGACCTCATATGTGCAATGTCAAAAATCATCTCAAAACTTTTGACTTATGGGAGATCAAATAGTCTTGACTCAGATGCGTATCGCTTAGCTATCATATCCTTACACATATCTAATCACAAATATCATAGTGGACTAAATGCGCCAATACAAATGACCTTCTATGGCTTTCCTACTTACTTGTGCGCAACCATTGCGAACAAAGTTACATATTCACATGAGAGCAGGATGTCATAAGCGAGTGGGCCCGAGAAGGCCTACTCAAATCATTGTGTCATCATCTCATTTAATGTGATTAAGTATAATAAGCCACCGGTTCATGACCAATGTCATAAACTAATTCCAATCATCTTAATGTGTGAGTTCTCGAAGACAAGTTTAAAAGGTTTAGGCCTAACTAGGTAATGACTCACGACTAATTCATATTCACTAGATCATAAAAGGATGTCATGGAGATATCAAGTGCACCTAAGTCGCAAATTTAACTAGTAAGTGCTAATCCCCTACACATTCAAGTCAATTTTATTCTCCATACACTTTACTGCATCTAGTTGAAAGATGACGATACTCCTTTTGCCATTTCTATTTCTCGCTTCATAGTTACTTGCAATTAATTCTACTATCCACAAGAAGGAGAGAATAAGCTATTAACTATGACAGCTCCTGAAGTAACTTAAGCGCGAATTAAGCTAAAGAGTCTAATTCAACACAGTGCTCTCACGAGCCATGCGTCAAATTCTTAGAGTCATAACAACCTTGTCGGAATTGACCTTTTCATTACTATGCTGCAACGTTTGCGCTTAGTGGTAAATATTATTCAAAACGTTAGCCTAGTAAAGGAATCACAGAAAGAAGCACCTCATCATGTCTCACACTCAAGTGTGGAAACAGAGTGTCCAGACTTAGACAAGTTGGCAGTGCTAATAGATTTTGCAGCCACTTAGCACTAATCTTTTCACTTAGTGTTAATAGATTTTGCTGCTACTAAGCGCTAATCTTTTAATCTTCAAGTGATACTTTAATACACACTATTATAGTGCGTAAAATTTTGCTCCATCCATTTCCAATAATTAGGTAGAGAGCAAAATACTGCTCATACTGGCTACTCGTCTTACACTTAATGACTAATTTATTAAAGCTCGCATTTCTTGGATGACATGACTCTTGAATGTTATTTCATCCAATGATGCAACATCATTACAAGTCAAATTACAAAGTCAATCCGCGTAGCTCAATAGTCAAGATCATATACAAATCTATTGAGGGCTTAATAATTTCATAACTCCAAAACTCGCTAACCAAAACTACGTAGCATGCCGCTAACCATAGCGCACACATTAGTTTTTATTGTGCCAAACAAGGCAACAAAAACCACGGCGACTTTGAGTCATGTTTCCTTACTTTGGCTCAATTAAAGTCTGACCTAAAGTCTCTAAGACTTTTGCTCATCTAAAGAATAGGGTTGCATTGTTCATATTTGAACATCCTTACTAAGTCTAGGTCAATCAAATAACTTCTATAAGCTAAGTCAATTTAGAGAGAAATACGCATCGGGATTAATTTGATTAGCATAATATAATTTTGCCACAAAAATCTAAATTAAATAGTGACAATATTACACAAGTCGCAAGATCGAAAATCCGCTATGCTTGTAATCATCTCTTGCGCCACAGGTGACAATTATCCAAAATTTAATTTAATTTATGCGCAAAATATTAGTTTTCGGGAGTTAATTTACAAAGAATTCTTTCAACCGAATAACCTCCCACTGACTATGGCATGTCTAAAAAACATGATAAAATATTCTAATTCCATACAATAGCATCATAATGTAGATTCACAATCAATACATGCTATGTTACATTTAATAACAGAATTAAAATAAATAACAATTAATCATGCTATTCTAATTACAACATATTACAAACCAAAATAAATAAATAATATGCTGTATTTAATATTCAAATTATGCCATAACAGAAAGTATATACTTCTGAAATTTTCTGGAATTTTATGGTATTTTCTAGAATTTTAAATAAATAAAAAACACACATAAAATTAGAAATAAATATTATAGAATCTGGTAAAATGCTATAACTATACCAGTAAATAGTAAACTACAACAGTAGTCTACAATAAAAAATTCAGCCCCAGAAACTTAATCATGCAACACCAGATGCATTTTAAACCAGAAATAATGAATTATTATTTCAGGAAAAATATTTTTTATTTTTATAAAATTTTCAAAATTTTACAGAAGATAAAAAATTTAATTCTGAGTCTAACGGTACCAACCACGCTTAAAACAAAGCTATAACAAATTAATTATGACTATTTAACGCGATTCAGAATTTAAAAACAAAACAAACGGACCCTTAACATCAGCAGCCAAGCCGACGGAGGAAAAACGGCGCGGCTCAGCACGTGGCTCGGCGCACAGCTCAGCAAGCGGCTCACACGCGGCTCAGCGCACGACGCGCGTGCGTGGCGCAGACGGCGCGCGGGTGGAAAGCGCTGCTGACGCGCGCGTGACAACGCGTGGAAGCACGTCTGAATCGCGTCTGGCGCATGGTGGCGCGTGAGGCCCACGCTCCGCCTTCCAGGGTGTTTTTTGGTTCGATTTTTGTACTGCTGAACTCCATTTTTCACAATAAAAATATTTATGGCATTAAAATTAACATTTAATGAATATAAAAATGAAGACATCTTCCTCCTTTATTAATATTCATACATATATCATGTATATATATTTATATAAAAATATACACATTTTAATGCATAAAAATAAGCACGAAAATACCCATATTTGCTCTGATACCAATGCAAATCATAAAGCATTATAACGCAGCGGATAAAATATCAGAATCATACTTTTTGGCGAAGAACATCGTGGGTAAATCACGTGCTTCCTGAATGTGATCAATCAACCCAACAATGGAGTGATATTACAGAATGAATATCACTCACACAAGTCACAGTGCAAAATGGCTTGATCGTTGTTTAATGGGAGAGAGTCAGAGAGAGAGTCTGGAAAAAAGGTTATGGGTAAAAACCCATAACATATCTGATATACATATATCTTTAGATTAACCATATAATCTGATATATAACCAATATCCATCTATCCATCTATCTATATCTATTGATATGATAGATATAGATATCCTGAATGGTTATCCAAATAAGTTTTGAATTCAAATTCAAACTTACATGGATAAGTTTCAAAAGGTTCAAGTTCAAAAGGTTCTAAGGGTCATGCCACATGGGCGCCCAATTTCTAACGTGCCTCCACCCCCGGTGGTAGGTCAGAGGTGGATTGATACTAGTATAAGAAATGTTGAATAAAGAGAGGATGTATTTTCCAAAATCACATAAACCTCAGGAGTGTCGAAGTAATTTACCCTAAATTTTTTGATCAATTTGTTAGACAATAACCATAGAGAACTCATTAACAAAGACGTTTATTTTAAAAAAATAAAATAAAATAAAATAAAATAAATGGGGAACTCTTTAATTTGAGTTAGAATTGGACTCGTCTAATCTATGATGATAAACTGTCATAGGACTTCCTTTAACAATTTCAATGGTTTATTTTCTAATCCACTGTATCTAAACCATTCATAAAAAAAATTAAATAAATAATTCAATTTGATGTAATAGTCAAAACCATATGATTTCAAAAAATGACGGAAATACTATTTGAAGAATACATTGTCCATTTATTGAAAAATAAATATAATAAATATTGTTTTTAAGAATATTATATTAAACTTTTTTTTTTTTAATAAATGATATACACAGATTGAAACATTAAATGAATCAAGTCATTTAAGTGAGCTAATAGGACAGTATTTTTTGGCTAATTAGAGACAAACAAATCCCTTTTTTTTTTTCTTTGGGTTGATGTTCCAAGCCAACAAGAGCACATAAAGGAAGTTAGTAGAGTAAACACCCATCTTAACTAGTTGTATTGGAGATAATTGAATGATCGACAATGCTACGTAACTCAAATTTTGTGACTCAAAAGTGACTTAAATGGCCAAAACGACGTCGTTTTGAGTACAGAATAACATAAAAATGGCCAAAACGACGTCGTTTTGGCCATTTGAGTCACTTTTGAGCCACAAAATTTGAGTTACGAAACATTTTCCTTGAATAATTTAGATAGTCAATTAAATTTTTATTTTTAATTTTTATTTTAATATTTAAACAAACAAGTCACTTTCAATTTTTATTTTTATGCAAGGCCTATTAATTATCGATGCCACATTCACAATCCATGAAAAAGTGATAGTCAATTAAATTGATAGTCAATAAGAGAGCCTTATCGGTTGATTTCTTTATCAAAATAATCTCGTGTGGGAGAGGGTAGTGGAAATAGAAGAAAGAATTGAACTAGTGGCAGGAAGTTTCCGTTTCGTTGAATGCTATTAGAACTTTTGAAAACATGCGTTGAAACGAGTATGTGACCAGAATTTAGATTTGAAACGAGTATGTGACCAGAACTAAGATTTTTCCTCCAGTATGAAAGGTATGTGAGCTCAAAAGAAAGTACATTCAAGATGTAAAGAACTCAAAAACTTTTCATGTGCTGTCAACATCTAAGACCAGGGATGGTTGAGAAAAGGTTTAATAAAAATTTTAAAATAAATTACAGTTGCCTTCCTTAAAGTTCTTAACAATTGCACTGGCCTCTCCTCCTTTGTTGTGAAATTATACTAACTTCCCTTGCGACTAACGATATTAATGGGAGGGTTAGTTTAGTAATTTTAATATTAAAGATATTTTTGTTGATAACCATTAAATGTGCAATTATTATTTTGATTATACCTTATGTGATATTTGGTTATAACTTTTTTTTTTTTTTTTAGTTATGAATGGGGAAAAAAATTTAGTTATGATATTTATGATAATTAACACCACAAATATTATAACTTGTATATGGAATACGTAAAATGTGTATTCTAGAATAACCTATTGTTATGACAAAAGTGATGATAAAACAAATTAAAAAATTAACTACATAAATCTAAGAGAAGTTATTTGATAGTTTTTAATTAATAGTTGACATCATATAGTTCAATTGCTTTTTATATTTATTTATTATAAATAAGATAAAATTGATGAGTCTCACTATCTAAATTTAAAAAATAAAAAAATAATAAAAAATTAAATTGGGACACCACATGTATTATTTGAATAATATTAAATAATATTTCTAAATATTCACATAGTTTGAATATGTGTGTGTGTGTAAGTGTTAAATTTTGACCTCACAACTAAATCGAATCTCTTTATCGAGATCCTGGGAACTAAGTTGTAGAACACATGTAAAATAGAAAAGCCTAACACCTACACCAAAAAATAAACAAGATCGACGGCTCGTCCACCTGGGGGCACTCCAATAATCAAGTCGGTAAACAAATCTCACAAAGATATCGGCTAAACAATAACACTCTAATTCAGAACATATCTTAGACCCATGGGGGTGTCTTCCTTTTATAATCATCAATGCTCTCGTCCCCTAGAAGTCTCACTTCGTAAAACTCTATCCCTTATAAGGATAACAATTATCTACGACTCATCCTATTCGGATTAGGATGAACTTACTCGAAAGTCTCACTTTTATCCAAACAAAGAGCCTATCGTTATTTGGGACTCTCGCCCTTATCTGATTATCTCAGATTTTGGTATGATCGCATCATACCTCGGCAACCCTAAACCACCTATGTTGCATCGCAGCTAACAACCCAAGCCACGTGGACAATCCAAAATTATGTCCCATCAATTGCCCCCTAAGTTCTATTACCTCGGTCATACTGAGGTGATGGAACCTACATCATCCAATCTCCCAACATGTCGGCTAAACAATATGCTGGAGGATTCTCTTTCAGCCAAGATCACGACTCGTAGGCTTCCAAGAATTAGGAACTCATATGCCTCCACTCGTTAAGAATCAAGAATTAAGATGTTTGACGTCAGTTGATGTCATCATCACACGCTTTCTAAGAAATTTGAATCATTTCGCTTTACCATCATTTTAATTGATCCAAACCCTCTCTATTCTCTCTCAATCTTTTAACTTCCTCATTCTGACTCTCTCTTCTTAGATTTTCTCTCTCTAGCTCCCAAACCGCCATTACTGTGTTCTTGAAGCTCACCTCTGCAACTCGCTCTAATTACCACTTTTTGCAACCAAATCAACATTCTACTCCGATCAATCGACTCGTCTCATCCTGGTGACCACGAAGCTGGGCTTCATTTCTCCATTACCAATCCATAAGTTCCCAAAACCCTTAGTTCTCCTTTCGGTTCCATAGATCTTTTAACCTGTTCATTATTTTCTCCATAGTTTTCCAATTTCCTTTGAATTGTCCCACGTTCTTACACAATTTAGACTTAAATCTGGGTTTTATTGAATCACACTAAAAAAACATGAAACTTAAAGAATCCATAAGCTATTTCCCAAAATCGTCTCCCACACAATGGGCATACACAAGTAGAGGGTGAACATCCCAACTAAGATAAAAAAAAAAACTTTCGCTAAGAATTCGATATCCCAAGCGACGTCCAAATACGTCTGGCGGGTGAGAACAACTATATCATGCCTAGAGAGGACTATATGTCTTTCCCCGTAGTGTCCATCATAGAGGGTTGAATCAAATTCTCCCTTAACATCCTCTTTCACGAGATGATGCACTACTACAAACTGAGCCCAATGCAACTTGCCATTAACACCTTTTGCATCATAAATAAAGCCGAGTTGTATCGCCAACGTAACGGCAGGATGACCCTTAGTGATTTCCAATACTATTACACTATGTGTAGCCTCAAATCCAAGAGTGGCACTCTTACTACCTCAAACTCAGGTCTAAAGCTTTCAAAATGATAGCTGACCTTCCAGACTTTAACAAGGGTGTTGGAGAAGACTACCTAATTATCTCGGACAATTGGGAATTTGCTCCTAACGCAACCTTCGCCTCTATCCTTTGTGCAGGGGGATCTTAAGGGATCATGAGGTTGAGTGTTAGATTCTACCTTCCCTATGTCCTCCTAAGATAACATCTCATACTTAACAAGTCTCCTGATCAATCTCTCTTTGTTCTGCAGAACTTCCCTAACCCAGCAAATCTTAGCGAAAGAGCTACATCAAGAGACTCGGAGTTGATCACCATCTCTAACTGCCCTCCAAGAACGAAAGGCTCCCCTTTTGCTCAATTACATTGCTACTTACTAATCTCTACTTTTCGATGTTCCATCAAGAAGCTGAATTCCACCATCAGCAAGTACATCGAGATTTTTTGCCTGACCAGACCAAGGCTCCACTTCTGACCCAGCTGACCAGCCATCTATGTCAGCACCCTCCCAACACATTTCAACTACTCAACGCCGACGCTGACAAAACGATAGCCCGACAGCCAGAACCATGAGCAAAAAACACTGAGGTACTGCATTCCCAATATATGACCCTAAAAACCCTCGCATTGCACTCCTAAAAATATCCACAATGTAACCATTGCTGCTACATCTGACGAGATGTCTCCCCGAGCTCGGATTGTAGAAGACCTCTTGGATGACATCCCAAGCATCTTCACAGTCCAATCCACTCCATCTCCTCTATCAGTCCAAAAACCTAAGAGAACAAAGAAGGCCAAGTCAAAGACCAAAACCACTGAAGTGTCGACCTCTCTAGCCAAAGATCCAGAAGACAACATGCCTATCTCCCAAATGGTTACTAAGAAAATGACAACTTCAAAATCAGCCAAAGATCCTTGCGACAAACGCTTGAAGTCAGTTTGGCCTAGCAAATCAAGGGATGTCACTCTTGATGACACATAGTTCCTTGAGATCCACATCGACAACCGACTACTAAAGTTAGAGACAACGCCTCAAAGAACCCCGAAGTTACTGTCACCTTCACTATTGGGTTACTATTACCATCCGACATAGATTCAATTAGTGACCACAACCAGTATGAGCACTTCGCTCGAATGCTGCAATACTTCGTGCTGGTAAACTTCTTAAATTATGTTTTTTACTTAACATTTAGAATATTTTAGTTACTGATTTCTTCCCTTTGCAGTTTGTCCAACACGCTCACTCATTTCCTCTGAAGGTCGAGATGATGAAGAAAGATTTGACAAAGCAAACTCTAAAAACAATAGAATATTTTTGTCAGCTCAATGATTCAGAGAAAAAGTTTAAGAGACAGCGGGCAACAGTCACCGCCACTAAGGCCGAAGCCTAGAAAGCCTAAGCTACTAAAGAGAGAACTGCTGAAGCCAAGAAGAATTTGGTCACGGCTCTGGCAACCAAGGCCCAAGAAATTAAGGAAGCAGATGCTACAGCCAATGAGGAGGGGCAAAACTCAGCTAGTCAACATTACTTGCAACAGAAGCTATGTTCTTGGATGGGTCGCCACCCTGGATGCTACAATTGTCCCCGAGGACTCGCAATTTCGCGATCTGACCAAGCTCTCCTTGTCTTTCCTTTCTCCCCCTGTCGAGGATCCTTTAGCTGAAGAGACTGATGGCTCAGAAGGAGGAGATGAAGAAGAAAAAAAAAACAACCCTTATACTAGTGCCAAGTCTCTAACATTTAATGATAACATCTTGGACTTTATTAGAGAGGATGATGACGAGGTCAACAAGAGCTCTTGCTCTGCTACCAAAGAAGTCGACAAGACCATGGCTGGAAAAACTATTAAAGAGACCCTCAAAGGAAATAGACGAGAAAATTGTCATCAACACTAAAACCGACACCTCCACCATCATGACCACTGAGGCCCTCCCAACTACTGCTACTTAATTTAAGGATCAAACTAAAACTCAACCAAAAGCTTAGACTTAGAATATTTCTGTCTTTATTTCATTTTATGAACAATGCTTCATCTATTTTTGCAAGGCCGAAGTGCATTCTGGTGTACGTGCAACTCTTCTTTGTGAATGAAATATGTGTTTTCTTCTAAGTGTTGACTTCAAACTTTGATTCTATTGTTGCATGTCTTCATTATTTTTATGTCTGCAATATTGTGTCATACAAACATCCTTGTTCTAAATCTCATCTCAAATAGCATGACTACCTCATATCACACAATCATCTCTGGTAGTACTATTATCTTGGATAACTCTCACATTTATTCTTTTTCGAAATTTTACCAAGTATGACTTTTAAATCATTGCCAAGTCAAACTTCCCTTAACTCATATCTGCTCTCTGCCCCCTAAAGTGAGATTAAGATAAGCTTACTCTCACAATACTGAGTCAACATGGATATACTTGCCTAGGTTCTCAAACTTGGGCATCATTGTCCAATGTCATCCTGTTTAGCTCGTCTAAATAAAACACTTAAGGCTTAACCTTAGTACACCAATTTCCTCATTACTACCTCGCGCTTCTCGTCACAAATTAACCAAGTCAGCAGACTCTCAGTTAATTTCTTCTTATTTCTTATTGAAACATCTCTTTAACTTAGTTCCACTCTACCTTCTTGGTAAGTCTAATTTAAATGTCTAGTTTCTTGTTAAAACATCGCATTGACTTAAACATATCGCAACTTTCCACCAAAGTTACATATCAAAATCATATAAGTCTCAACAATAATTGAAACAAACAAATCGAACTAAGTTTTTATTAATGGAAACTTCAGCTAAAAAACTAAAAAAATTACATCGAAAAGTAAACTACTAATGATAGAAAAAATTCAAGTGGTTGGTGTTCCAAGGTCTTGGCTGCTACTTGCCATCACAATCTTTCAGCCAATATACTCCTGCACTAGCAACTGAGGTGATCTTGTAAGATTCTTCCCAGTTTGAGCTAACTTTTCCCTCTATGGGATCCTTCTTGTTACCAACAACTTTTCTCAAGACGAGTTCTCAAACTTTGAATTCTTTGGGGGTTGACCTTTTTGTTGCAAGCTCTTGCAAATCCTTACTGGTATGCTCCCAACAGAAGTACTGCTCAGTCTTTTCTTTCTTCTATTAAGTCAAGATCTTGGGCCAAGAAAGCTTCATTCTACTAATTCTCTACTGCTTGAGTCTTGACTATTGGGATACCGATTTTTATAGATATCATTGCTTCTATGCCATAGGCCATGACAAAAAGGGTTTCTCCAATTGATCTTCTAGGCGTAGTCCAATATACCCATAGTACATTAGGCAACTCTTATATCCATTTGCCTTTCTCTACTTCCAATCTCTTCTTGATTCCATATAAGATGGTGTTGTTCAATGCCTCGGCTTGGCCATTGCTCTAAGGAAAAATAGGTGTTGAATAGTAGTTCTTGATCTTGTACTTAGCAAAAAAGTTCATCAAATTGAGTGCCATTGTCTGCTACAATAACCCTTGGAATGCCAAATCTAATAATGATATTCCTCTAGATGAAGTTCTTAACATCCACATATTAGATTTTGATTAATGGTTCAGCCTCTATCCACTTCGTAAAGTAATCAATAGCAACTAGAAGAAACTTCCTCTGACTAGTTGCTTATGGAAATTGTCCAACTAAATCCATGCTCTATTATGCAAAAGGCCAAGGACTAGACATTGGATTCAGATCTTCAACAGGTTGGTGTATGAAAGGTGCAAACCTTTAACACTTTTCACACTTTCTCACATATATGCCTTGGTGTCCTTCTGCATGCAGGGCCATCAGTACCCTTCTAATTGTTCTATGGGCTAATGATCTACCCCCAACATAGCTTCCACATGCTCCTTCATGTATCTTGTATAAGAAGTCTTCAACTTAAGAAGAGTGCATACATCACAATAGTGGTCCTGTGAAGGACCTTTTATAAAGATGGCCTTCAGCCGACAAGCAGAACCTTGTCAATCTAAGCCTTATCTTGTGTGCTTTATTCTTGTCTTCTGGCAACCTTCTATCCCTTATGAATCCCACAAACGGGTCTATCCAACTTGGACCAAACTCAATACACAATATTTCATATTCAACGATCAAGGGTTCAACACTTAGGCTCAACAAATAGTCAATCATGATGGTTCTGGGAGTGTCTGTCTTCATGGCTGAAGCTAGGTTAGTCAATGCGTCGACATGGCTATTATCTTCTCGGCACACCTACTCAAGTCAGCAATTTATGACATGTCTCAACAGTTTAATGACCTTTTTCATGTAGGCTGACATTCTCTCATCTCGGGCAGCATACTTACCCATCGCTTAGTTGATGATGAGTTAGGAGTCACAATAAACTACCGCATCATCAGCTTCAACTGTTGCCCTAACCTCAATCCCGTAATTAATGCCTCGTATTCTACTTAATTGTTTGAGGCCTTGAATCCTAACCTGATTAATTGGTTAACCACTTGTTTGTCTGATGAAGTTGGAACAACTCATATCCTACTCCTTATCAGCTAGAACTTCCATCGATAAAGAGTTGAAAGAATTCGTTGACATATATGTTACAAGGTTTCGGCTTCTCAAGCTTCTTCTTCTATATCACAATCTCCTCGGATGGCTAGGGAGGTTGGACCACAATTTGCAAATCTTCTAGCCCTACTATAACTGCCGAGTCGAGGTTCATCTATCTAGGTCTCGGAATCAAGTTTGAAGTAAACTCAGTAACAAAATTAGCCAAAACCTGTCCCTTTATTATTGTTCTTAGTGTGTATTCTATACTATAAGAGGGACTTCAAAGGATGTTCGGTTATCACTAAGACTAGGTGGGCTTGAAAATAATGGTTCAGCTTCTTTACCGCCACCACCAATGCGAGTGTTAACTTCTAATGGCAAATACCTTATCTCGACACTAGTTAAGGTCTTGCTGACATAATAAACAATTTTTTGTTCCCCTTCTTCTTCTCGGATCACCACTGCACTTATTGTATAGTCTGATATAGTTAGGTACAAGAACAACTCCTTCCAGGTACTAGTGTCGTCGACAAGATAGGGAAGACAAGTACCTTTTCAAGTCAGCCAGTGCAACCTCGCACTCCTCTGTCCACTTGAAATTAGTGGCCTTCTTTAGTAGATGGAAGAATGGTTTACACTCGTCAGAGCTTCAGCTAATAAATATATTTAATGTTACTGCCATTCCGGACAAAACTTGCACATCCTTTACATTCTTCGAGCTCTCCAGATCGATGATGGCCTTCAACTAATAAATATATTCTATGATCGCTTGCACTTTTAGCAGCTTCTCTACCTCTTATTCCACCTGGAAATGGATCACATTAATGACCTGAGGTTCTTTAACTTGAGGTGCTAGAGGTAGAGGTGGTAGTGGTGCTCCTGTTGGAGCTTGGGCTAATTTCACTTGTTTTAGTCTCGTTCTTCCCTCATCAATCAGGTCCCTCAAATGACCTTGCTTGACATGGTCTTCTAAATGTTATTTTAGAAACTGACATACCCTTGTCATATGCCCATTCCCATTGTGATACAAGCATGACTTATCCCAAAATCTCCACATGGACTCCCTAGGAATCCTTTGGGATGGTCTAAAGTAAGGATGGTTCCTTGTTCTCTCCAAGATCCTGTAGATGCGAATCTTGAAGACAGTGCTGACTACCTACATCGACTTCAACGTTTGTTCTCTATTGACATTGTTGACTCCATTCCTTCTTGGCAATTGGTTCTGCCTTAGTGAAGCATTCTTCTTCTTCTGCTTACTAGTATTTCCTCATTTCGGCTTGTCTTCCTCTACTCTAGCATACTTTTCAATCTTGGCCATCAGATTCTCCATTGACATAGGGGGAGTCTTGGCCAAAGATTGCTAATGTGGATTATCGCCTTCTAGGCCATTTTTGAATGAAACAACGGCAAGTTCCTGGTTACAACTTGGAATTCAATTATAAATCTCATAGTATCTCTTGGCATAGGCCTTCAAACCTTCACCAACATCCATCTTCATAGATACCAACAAGTTAACCCGCAAAGGTTGAATGTTGTTGGTGATAAACTGACCTACAAACATCTCAGCCAAACCATCCTAGCTCTTCACCGATCCCTTTGGTAACTTCCAAAACTAATTTGAGGTTATGCCCCCCAACGTTGCCGAGAACACCTTACAAAATAGTGGATCGTTTCCACCCCTATAACAACACCGCATTAAGATAAAGTCCAATGTAAAATTTAGGATTGCATTTACTGTCATATGTATAAAACTTCAGCATGGTAAACCTCTTTGGTGCTTCAAACTCTTCCAACTCCTTTGAGAACGGCGTCTTTGGAGCAGTAAGTGACGTGACCTCGACTTTGTTTCTCTTCTTTTGAAGTAGGTTACATAAATCCTCCTTAGATCGCCTCGGCGCTCTGCTATTAACCGACTTCAACCTATTCAGCACACTGTTTCTTATGCTTTGGGATTTGGCCTCTTAGATCCGTTAAGACCCAAAATCTTCTTGGCATGGTGATCTTGTCCATTCAATTCCGTCGATCGTCTCGGTGTTCACCTCCACTAGCGTGTACTAATCATCTGGGAGAGCAGACTATGGAGGTGTTTGGTAGAGCTTAAATTCAGCTTATTTCAGTTGTTAGCTTAAATTAAGTGATTTTTGTGTGTTTGGTATAGCTCAAGTGATCAACTTTTAGCTTAAATTAAGTCAAAAAAGTGATTATTCTTTGAGTCGGGGAGGAGGTGCTTTTTTATTCAGCTTAAGCGCATAGTTGGGGGTTTGAGGGGCAAAATGACTTAAATGCCCCTCACCATTGCAAGTTATTACCAGTGTGCCACGTATATAAACCAAACTCACTCATTTCTCTTCCTCGCCCGAACCAGAGAGGTGATTTCCGATGAACTCTAGCTCTCTCTCTCTCTTTGTGTGTTCAGATTCAAATCTGAAGGAAGACAATCGATTGAGAGTGACAATCACTGCCCTAGAGAGGCTCGTGGTGGCGAAGGGCGACAGCCTGCTAAAGATCTGGCCTCCGTCGTGACAGCCTCCGTCATGATCAAACCTAGCTTTCGACAGCCTTGATCAACGTCGGAGAAGACAAGAAAACGAAGATCTGTCCTAGAAGATGAAGATGAAGATCTTGGCCTCCGTCGTCATCCCCCATCACGATCTGCCGTGCGAGGTGATCTGAAACCCTAGGCATCTCGTCCCCCATCGCGCCGGAGCTAGGGTTTTAGTGTGCAAATTTTTTTGGTTTTTTTTTTTTTAAAGGTTCTCAGTGTTTTTTTAATAAATAATAATAATAATAATAATTAATAATTTGATACTAATTAATAATTTGTAACAAAAATATTAATTGATACCTAATTCATTTGTAATGAAAAAATGAAAAAAAATTGACACGTAATTCATTTGTAGTGAAAAAATGAAAAAATTATACTAATTGATAATATTAATAATTTTAGTATTAATTGATGGTAATTAAGCCATTAATTGACACCTAATTCATTTATAATGAAAAAATGAAAAAATTATACTAATTGATAATATTAATAATTTTAGTATTAATTGATAGTAATTAAGCCATTAATTGACACCTAACTCATTTCTAATGAAAAAAAAATTATACTAATTGATAATATTAATAATTTTAGTATTAATTGATGGTAATTAAGCCATTAATTGACACCTAATTCATTTATAATGAAAAAATGAAAAAAAATTATATTAACTTTAGTATTAATTGATACTATTAATAATTTTAGTATTAATTGATGCTAATTATATTAACTTTTGTAATACTAATTATATTAACTTTTATTAATGAAATAATTTTTTTTAAAATTAAAACTGAAAAAATGACAAAATAATCATTTTTATATCATATAAGGACAAAATAGACAATTACACAGTAAAAAATTATTTTACAGCTTATTAACCAAATACTACTCTGCTGCTTAAATCCATAATCTCATAGCTGCATCAAACAGGCTAATAGCTTAGATTCACAACTATAAGCCATAATCTGTTAAGTTATAATCCATAATCACTTTTCCACAGCTCTACCCAACGGGGCCTATGTAGGTGTTTGGTGTAGCTTAAAAATAACTTATTTTACCTTTTAACTTAATTTAAGTTGAAATGGTGTGTTTGGTGTAACTTACAAGGTAACAACTTATAACTTATTGCAACTTAAATGTGAGAAAAAAAAGTTGATTTCAAAAAGCATTTCAAGGGGTGCTTTTCAAATTCAGATTACACGAATAGCTAAAACTTAAAAAGTTAAAATACTTAAATGTCCTCTATCATTACAAAATATTATCATTAAACCAGGTATATAATCTCCTATTCTACTCTCTCTCTCTCCTTATTTTACATCTGAGAGTAGAGAGAGACCGCAGAGAGAGCTCTAGAGAGAACCAAAGAACTCTCGCATTTTTGCCAAAAACGAACCTCAACCTGGGAAGATCCGAAGCCGATCGGAGGCACCATTATCTCCGATGAAATTTGGATGGGTAAACATCACCCCATCTCCAACGAACTATAAGTTTTGATCTTCTTTTTGTGCACATGCAGTTATATATATATATATATGTTTGCATGTTTACAGTATGGGAAAAAAATTGTTTAGGATTTTTTTACTTGTTTTCTTTTTCAATGAAATCCTAAACTTACTAATTTGTGGATTTGAGTTATGACTTATAGGGAAAACCATTTGAGTTTTATGATTTCGTTTTGTTTTTTTTTTTTTTTGTTTTCTGATTTACAAAAATATATATATATATATATGTTTACACTACGGAAAAAAAATTGTTTAGGGTTTTTTTAATTGTTCTCTTTTTCAATGAAACCCTAAACTTATTAATTTGTAGATTTAAGTTTTGATTTATGAAATTAGGGAAAACCATTCGAGTTTTAAGATTTTATCTTTTTTATTTACAACCAGTTATATGTGTATATATATATATATATATGTTTACACTATGAAAAAAAATTGTTTGGGGTTTTTTTAATTGTTCTCTTTTTCAATGAAACCCTAAACTTACTAATTTGTGCATTTAAGTTATGATTTATGAAATTAGGGAAAACCATTTGAGTTTTAAGATTTTGTTTTTTTTTATTTACAAATATCACTGATTTTTTCGGTTTAGTCTATTTGGGAGTTTTATTTGTAACATTGATTTGTGATTTACATGTAGAATGAGTTTTAGGAAATTTTAATCAGAAGCTGAATTTTAATCAGAAGCTAGTGGGGCATGTCTAATAGTAGATAGAATAGAATTGTGGTTACTAATAATGAGATTGTGTCATGAACCCGAGCCCGTCCCTATAGATTAAGGTCATAACTGGCCAGTAGTCATGAGATTACCTACGGCCTCAAACAGAAATCAATTAAAAATTAATAATATGGGGCCAAATGTGAAAGCAGACTTAAAAATTTGTCTAATGAGCTGTGTTTACATGGCATATCAAAACATTTCTCGTATACCTAACATTAACTCACACCACATATCAGTAGTTAGCATCTTGAACACCCAGGACCATTCAAACACATAGCCAGCTATACTAAAAGCTTATACACATAAATGGTCTATCATGACCAATGGAAATGGCAAAAGAAAATACAAAAGATCATAAACAAGCCTCTTGCGCGAGGCACCTGGGCTGATTTCACAAAACTCGGGTTCCTTACTCAAACTCCACTAAGGCTGGAGTTGAACGTCCCTTTGCTCACTTACATACATATAAATAAGAGTGAGTTAACGCCCAGTGAATAATGCCAAAGTAAAGGGGTTATATGAATGAGATTCATATTAAGTACATCGAACCCGTAAATTTCATATACAAACGGCCTTAAGCCCATTCTGTGTTTTTGTTGTATATGTCAAACGACCTCAGGCCCATTTTAGATCCTTAGCAAACATACCAGACGACCTTGGGCCCATTGTATAACTTGTCAGATTTATCAAACGACCTTGGGCCCAATTCAAACACTTTAAACGTATCAAACGGCCTCAGGCCTATTATTTTCATATTCATATTTATGTGCATTTCATATTCATGATCATGACCACCTTTTCATTCAAACGACCTTTGGCCTATCATATTATTTAAATGTATCAAACGGCCTCAGGCCCAAATTGTATATATCAAATGTATCAAACGGCCTCAGGTCCAATTCATACATATCAAATATATCAAACGGCCTCAGGCCCAATTCATACATATTAAATGTATCAAACGGCCTCAGGCCCGAGTCATACATATCAAACGACCTTAGGCCCAAATCATATTCTTCACAAAGCCTTATACAAAAATTAGGCATATAGAATACTCATTCATAATTCAAATCAATAGATCCATGAAGCTTATACAGAAGTAGCATTTGGAAAATAACACGCTTGAAAATATCTTTACTGAGATTTACTCACAATGTTCCGTCGATGGATTCGCCCTCGCGTTTGACCCTACACATTCCATAACACATTGAGCCACAAGAAATTCAATCCGTTATTAACTTGTTCAATTCTCTTAGGCTTATTTCTTATTCTTTCATTCATTTTTAATGCATAATGCACGCCTAAGAGTGCTTAGAAATGGAAAAGAACAGGAAACAGAACATGAAACAGCTTTTCAAAACTTTATGAAACATGGTTCCCCACTCGAGCGTAGCCTTGCTCACTCGAGCGAACTACTTTGGTCTGCAAAAGTACTTGTTGCTTCATTTTTACGCTCGAGCGCAATTCTTCTCGCTCGAGCGGACATCAATGTCTACAAAACTTCTAGTTGCCTTCATTCTTCACTCGAGCGGCAACTCCTTCGCTGGAGCAAAGAGCTCGATTTCTGGGTTTTCCAGCAAGCTATTTGAGCCTCAAAACACAACTCCACATGGTGTAACTTACATGTTATGGCCTATACATCAACCATACAACCTCTAACATGATATAAATGTCAATTTCACAAGATTTGAAGCTCAAATTCCCATGAATTCATCACATAAGTTCAATTATATCAAATTTATTTTCACAACTTCAAGACTCATGCAAACAAATCTTATATCTTCTTGGATCTTTCATGCATGTGACGTGTAGCTTCTATTTTCATCTCAAATGGTGCAATTGATGCTCAAACTCATGAGACTCAACAAAATTGTGCATACATGTATGGTTTGGTGCCATATTCTTCATGTTCCAAAAATCATCTTCCAAATACAAACATGAATCCTTAGAATTGAGTTTCACACCATGATGATTTTTACATGCATGTGTTAAATGACTCTCAAATCAATATGAACTACATGTTTCATGCTCAAATATACAAATTCATGGCAATCTCTTACATGCATGTGTATATTGACTTCAAATTCATCATATTCATCTTAAATCTTGTCCTTAGCTTCATATTATCTTTGAATTCACTTAATTATGAACTTAAACTCATGAATTAAGGTTCAAAAACCTACCTAAGGCCTCAAGAACAATAATTCTTGCAAGATTATGAGTTGTTTTCTTCAATTCTCCAAGCCAATTCCTCAAGATTGAGCTTCTCTCTCTCTAAGATGAAGATTTCTCTCTCTATATGGCTTAATCTCAGCAAAATGGTGAAGATGAGCTCAAAATTATGAGCCTACGCACTAACTCAACATATATAGTGGGTGATTAGGTTAAGCTAATTAAGCATGACTAAGACTAATCAACCTTACTTAATTTAATTTAATTAATTTGATTCGAATCAAATTTTAAATAAATTTCACCATAGGCTTTAAAAATTACTCTGATCACAATAAATTAATCAATTTTGGTTTCTGATGCCTCTACCGCCCTCAATTTCGGATTATAGCAGAAATTGTAACAGATTTTTCTATAATCAACAGATAGGCATCCAAAAATGACATAGGACACATAATTAGCATTTAGATTCATATTAGGCATATAAACACATATATAATTAACGAGTTAAAAGCTTAATACGGAATAGGGTTGCCACATTTTGGATGCTCTGTTACAATGAAATGTGGTTACTTTCATGACTAATACTTTCTTTTTAGCTTTTATGTTTCTTTTTTGTTTTCAATGAATTTTTCCCAGTTATGCTCTGTTGCAACCCACTCAAACATCAAGGTTACTGATAATGAGATTGTGGATGCCAAATTGTGGTTACCTCTTTCTCTTTTTCTTTTTTTTTTTTCTATTTTTTTTCCCTTCTTTTTTTCTTTTATACTCAGAAAGAGAAGAGACTTGAACTCTTACATCAAGACTAAGACAGCAATGGACCATCATTTAGCTTATAACACCATTTGGTTCATCCTCCATATATGCATTAGTTGTGTTTTTTTTTTTTTTTTTAACTAGAAAGGAGTTTGAACCCCTATTAGAAATTTGATTTATGTCTTAGTATTGCTCACTTTGTTCCCTTGATGCATGCTCAGCTGCCATAAGTTAGTAAAATCTTGATTTCTAGCCCTTTAATCTTCCATCTCTTTCTGGGTACATTGGAGTGAACCCTAATAGAGAACTAATTATTCTATTTTGTGATGTTTCTATCTACAGCTGGTACCTCAAAGTTGGGTGATGCTAGAGAATTATGACATTCTAGAGAATTGGGTCTATGATTTTTTTTAATCAATTATGCTGTGTTGCACCATCAGTTATACTCTCATTATTAGTTATGCTTTGTTGTAATTTACTTTTTAGCGCAATCAAGATTTTTCATCAATAAAGTATCCCTGCTTAGTGATTTCAATTTCCTTAAATTTGCTAAATTTTGTATGAATCTTATATTCTTATGCAATCAATGATATGTCCATCAACTTGAATATTATTTTTCTTGATAGAATGGGTACCCAAGTGGAATAACAACCCCAAAATAAGAACAAGGGAAAATTCTCCCAAGTACCAGCTGTCAAGGCTCATTGGGATGGAAAAACAAATGAAATTTTCATTAAGCTTTGTGTTGAGCAAGTCAAGTCTGGACACAGACCTGGTACACACTTAGATAGAATTGGGTAGGAAAAAGTAACAACTTATTTTCAAATTATGACTGGAAAAGCTTACACTAGATTGCAAATGAAAAATCATTAGGATATCTTGAAAAAAGATTGGCTTTTATGGAATAATCTCTTACGGGGTGAGTCAGGCTTAGGTCGCGATACATTGACTGGAGCTATCACTGCATCTGAAGAGTGGTGGACAAAAAAATTGGAGGTCGGTATCTAAGTAAATTCATATTCTTTCTTAAAGTTCTAACATTTTTTATGTAAACCATAGTTTTTCTTTCTATATTGTTCTAGAGGTATCCTGATAGTGCAAAATTTTGACGTGCCCCTTTGCAATTTACCGAAGTCCTAGACATAATGTTTTTAGGTGTAGCTACTACAGGGGAATTGGCATACATCCCTAGTTCAGGAGTTATGCCTAGTGCTGGTGATAATCAGGAGGAATTTCATACCCCATTTGAGGGTGAGTTTGATGATGATGATGGTACTGATTTAGAGATTCTTCATTTTACTGAATTAAATAGAAAACGTTCATCCAACGAGTGTTCATTGAACAAGGGAAAGACAAAGAGGCTATCTAGAGCTAATCTACTTGTGACAACCTTCACCTCTGATTAGTGCTAATCTCTAATTAAGCATGATAAGAAACTGAATAGAATGAAATCCTGAATTGATTGCATGAGTGTATTGTTTTAAATGCATTTCTATCTGTTTGATTACTGAATGATCTGTTCATGTTTTTAGTTTTGAATTGCGAATTGAAAGCCTTATCGGCGACTAATTTAGAAATTGATTAGTGTTTTATGCTAATTAGGATTTATGTGATTTTATGGTAGGTTAAATTAAAATTCAATTTGGAATGAGTAAATTAGATTAAATAGTGTTAAATTACATTAGTTTGAGTTTATTACCTTTTCGCCATTGTAGTGGGCCACTTTGTCAAAATCATTGTTTAGAGCTTAGTTTGGCATCATTCTTCATCCTTCTCTAGACCAAATCGTGAGTGAGAGGGAGATAGGAGAAAATTGACTTCATCTAGAGAATTGGCTTGGAGAATTAGAGGAATTGAAGAGAAATTGCATAATTGAGCTTCTATACTTGGAATTCAAGACCTAGGTAAGGAATTCATCCTCTCACTTGTGAATTTAAGTTGTTCTTGCATGACTCATGGGAGAATTAGTGATCTAAGTCAAGAATTAAAGTAAAGAGTTGAATTTGAGGGTGCATTCTTGCATGCATGTTCATATCATAGTGTTTTGGAGTTGTTTTTCATAAAATCCTTACATGCATCTCCATATTTTGGATGTAGTCCATGAGTTCACCATGTTTTTGAGCTCAACATTGCATTTGACCTTGTTTTGGAACACTAGAGTTCTTAAGGACTCATGCATGTATGATTTTTGCATTGTTCTTCATGTTACATTTGATTTGGTGTTCAATTGTCTCACATTTGGGCTTGATTTTACAAATTGATCTTCAAAACATGTTATGTTGTTGGTTTCCAAGTGTTTTCCAGAAAATTGGCCCAAAAGGTTGAGTTTTGAGGTGTTGAATGCTTGGTTTGAGCTTGGGAGGAAAATCTGGAAATTCCAGATTTTGGTTTCCACGCTCGAGCGAAGGATTCCAGGCTCGAGCGACCATCTTTTGTTCAGAGCCCCGCTCGAGCGACAGAATACTAGCTCAAGCGTAGATTGCAAACTCTCAGGTTTTTGGGTACGCGTAGACGCACGCTCGAGCGACGCGACCTACACTCGTGCGAAGAGCTGTGTCTCACGCTCGAGCGAGCATCGAGCGGGGATTTTCTACATCCAGTACTTTTCATGTTTTTGCAGACCGCTCGAGCGAGGAAGTCCATGCTTGAGCGATCCCTCTGTTTTGGCAAGCTCGCTCGAGTGTAGAAAGCCACGCTCGAGCGAGACCCCTATTTTCTGAAAATTTTGAAAAGTGTTTTAAGGTACATCTTTGCATCCTCATTCCATCCTAGGCATTCCTAGGCCTAGTTTAAAGCATCTTGATGAGGATAATGTTATAGAACCATACCAAGTCAAGTTAAGGGGCTAAGTTATTAATCCGTAGTGTGTAATTTAGTGTGTGTTCGTTCTGTTACTATGTAGGGTTGGCATCCGAGGACGCTCATTAGCTTGCCTATAGCCCAGTGCTCTGTGAGTAACAATGTTGTAAAGATATGTTCAATTATGATTATTTCTGAACAATCGACTGTACTGTTTACTGAAGAGAATTCGTTTACTGAATGAATGCTTGTCCTATTTTATGAACTGTACTCGTGGCATCCATAGTAACTTACTGTTACTGTTACTGTTACTGTACTGCTACTGTTACAGAGATCTCTGTCGGTTCCAATACTTGGAACCAATACCGTATACTGTATTTATGGCCATCAACTGACTGTTCGGTCTGTTAAGACCTACTGTACTGTTTTTCTATTAGATGTACCACACATGACTAATATGACTGTTTAATTACTGAAAGGGCATTCATTCTTAACCTTTTTGCACAGCTGTTATTCACTGGGCATTAGCTCACGGTTTATATTTATATGTAGATGTCCAGGCACCGGACTGGAGCTAGGAGCGTCAGGTTAAGCTCCCGTATTGTCAAGCCAACCGTTGTGCCTCACTGCGAGGTTCCAAGTATGTCAAGCCAAGGTTGTCTTTGGGGTGTTTTAGATTCACCCTTTTTGTCTCTGTTTTGTACTAACTGAATAAGACTAGACTGTACAGTTATGGTGAAGGGATTTGGTCCCTAACCTGAATGTTTGTGTATGATGTATATATGTTTTGGTTCTGCATGTGGCTTGTTCATAAAAATCTTTTTCCATACAGATTGTCACTGCTCATTGGACATCTCTTTTATTTACTGTTTGGTTTCTGCCAGCCCTTACTCTGTATTACTGTTATTACTGTCAAGTAGGCCTTTGGTAATCACGGATTACTGGCCAGTTACGATACTAAATGAGCTATAGGATGTCCTAGAAAAGTGATTAGGGCATTGCATGAGCATTGAAAAAGTGTGTGTGGCCATGACATGAATATGTGCTAATATGCTAATGTGTTTGAGTAAGCAATCCCTATGTTTATGATTACTGTATTGCATATAGTGAAATGGACAATGTAAGGAATGCCGATGAAACGGAATCATCTGATGCCAGAATGGCAAGATTAGAAAGAACGGTCGAACTGTTGACGGAGGCCTTAAGGCAACAACAGAACCAACAGCCCCCACCTCCTCCAGTACAGCTAGAGCCAAATGTTAATGATGATATAATTGCTTTGACACAGAAGTTCAGCAAAACGAAACCACTATCCTTCCAAGGAGGCCTTGAACCATTAAAGGCCGAAGCATGGGTTTTAAAAACCGAGAAATTATTTGAAGTGTTTCCGTGTTCTGAAGCACACAAAGTGTTACTGTCTACCTTTACCTTACAAGAAGAAGCTAGACGATGGTGGATGCTCGTCCGTGATGCAAATAATGCCATGACTTAGGCTCAATTTAAAGAAGCCTTCTTCGAAAAGTACTTCCCTCAGTGTGTCAGGGACCGCAAGGTAACCGAGTTTGAACAGTTGAAACAAGGTACCATGTCAGTAGCAGAATATGAGTCTAAATTTACTGAACTCGCCAGATATGCACCACACATGGTGGACACCGATTATGAAAAGGCTAGGAAGTTTGAAGGCGGACTCAATGTTGAAATACTTGATCGAATCAATGTCTTGAAACTGCTTAAATATGTAGATGTTCTTGACCGAGCAATAATAGCTGAGTCGAATATCGAGGCATTAAAACAGACTGACACGTCTGCGACTGACTGGCACAGTAAGAGACGGGGCTTTAACTTTAAGAAAGGTTGGAACAGTTAATTGAATAAAAAGAAGAATACTGGGTCAACGAATAGTTCTAGTTAAGGAAGTGGTTCCATACCACCCTGCTCTAAATGTGGGAAGAGGCATAAGGGGGTTTGCTACAAAATTTCGGGTGCTTGTTACAGGTGTGACAAGGTGGGCCACATGGTCAAGGATTGCCCTTCCACTTCTCAGGGCACTGGTAAAGCTGCAGCTAGCGCCGCAGTATCAACTGCTCCACCGAAACCCAACCCCAAAGCTACTAGAAAAGAGCCTTTAAGGCAAGGTCGGCTATTTGCACTCATACCGGGAGATGTGCAGAATACCGAGATAGTTGTGTCAGGTACACTCTCAATTTGTGCTCAAAATGCATATATTCTGATTGATTCGGGGTCTACACATTCGTTTGTCTCGCATGCTTTCTCTCGAAAATTAAATAGACCACTAGAGCCGATGAATTATTTGTTAGCTGTATCCTCACCTGTTGGGAGATCCATGACTTGTGCTTATATGTATCATGTATGTGAGATTGTTATTGGGGATGTACATTTATATATTGATTTACTGCCTTTAAACATCGATCATTTTGATGTAATTTTGTGAATGGACTGGTTAACAAAATACCATGCTACCATAGACTATGTAACAAAACAAGTTGTTTTCCGTCCACCTGGTTTACCTGAATTTGTGTTTAACGGAGTTGGTGTAGTACATCCCCCATACTTGATTCCATCCATGAAAGCATTTAAACTAATTAGAAAGGGGTGTAAAGGGTATCTATGTTGTATACTGACTGTACCTACTGATACTAAAGCTAACGTGGATAGTATTCCTATAGTCAGAGAATTCCCAGATGTTTTTCCAGATGACTTGCCAGGGGATTTGATTGATAGGGAGATTGAGTTCACTACTGAAATATTACCGGCTACACAGCCAGTTTCCAAAGCACCTTACAGAATGGCACCTACTGAATTGAAAGAATTGAAAATTCAGCTGTAAGAACTGTTGGATAAGAAGTTCATCAGGCCCAGTATTTCACCGTGGGGTGAACTAGTTTTATTTGTGAAGAAGAAAGACGGCTCACTGAGACCCATTGACTACCGTGAACTGAACAAGGTAATAGTGAAAAACAAATACCCATTACCTCGTATTGATGATTTATTTGACCAGTTACAGGGTGCTCAAGTTTTCTCCAAAATTGACTTTCGATCCGGATATCACCAGTTGAAAGTCAAGACAGGAGACATTGAAAAGACCGCCTTTCGAACGAGGTACGGACACTATGAATTTCTTGTTATGCCTTTCGGAGTTACTAATGCGCCTGCTGCATTTATGGACCTTATGAACAGAATTTTTAAACCGTTCATCGACGAATTTGTAGTTGTTTTCATAGATGACATTTTGATTTATTCCAAGAGTAAAGAGGAACATGAACATCATTTGAGAATTGCCCTACAGACTCTAAGAGAACAAAAACTGTATGCAAAGCTAACCAAGTGTGAATTTTGGCTTGATAATGTTATGTTTTTGGGACATGTGATTAGTAAGGATGGCATTTCAGTTGACCCATAAAAAATCGAAGCGGTGGTGAATTGGCCTCGACCGACTAATGTTACTGAAGTTCGAAGTTTCTTAGGCTTAGCCAGGTACTACAGAAGGTTTGTAAAAGATTTCTCCAAAATTGCCCTACCATTGACCCAGTTGACTCAAAAGGGAATATCATTTGACTAGACCGATCAGAGAGAATCAGCTTTTCAGGAATTGAAAACTCGACTTGTGACTGCACCGATTCTCACCCTACCCTCAGGTACGGATGGATTTACTATTTTTAGTGATGCTTCTTACAAGGGTTTGGGATGTGTGCTAATGCAGAATGGTAGAGTTATTGTGTATGCTTCCCGACAACTGAGACCACATGAAAAGAACTACTCGACTCATGACTTAGAACTTGCTGCAGTAGTGTTTGCATTGAAAATCTGGCGTCACTACCTATATGGGGCAACATGTGAAGTGTACACAGATCACAAGAGCTTAAAATACTTCTTTACACAGAAAGAACTGAACATGAGACAGAGGAGATGGTTAGAACTGATAAAAGACTATGATTTACAAATTTTGTACCATCCAGGGAAAGCAAACACCATTGTTGATGCACTTAGTCGGAAATCAATTGGGAATTTAGCCTGTTTACTCACCGGACAGAAAGAACTATTGTGTGATCTTGACAAATTTGAAGTTGAGATTGTTTTGCGTGAACAAAGTGGGACATTGGCTGCTATTTCTGCTTAACCGGCACTTATTGAGGAGATTAAAGAAAAACAATAGCAGGATGACCTTTTGAAGAAAATCATTGATGAACGAGAATCCAAATCGGGGCCGAGCTTTAAATTTGAGAACAATGTATTGAAATTCCAGGGAAGGTTGTGTGTACCAAATGAATCTAAACTGAAAAGGCGAATTTTGCAGGAAGGCCACAATTCGAAACTTTCCATTCATCCAGGAAATACAAAAATGTACCAAGACTTGAAACTGAATTTCTGGTGGCCGGGAATGAAGAAAGAAATTGCCGAGTTTGTATCAAAATGCCTGCACTACTAACAAGTCAAAGCCAAACATCAACGACCCGCAGGCTTACTTCAGCCCTTGCCTATACCGGAGTGGAAATGGGAACATATCACTATGGATTTCATCGTTGGTTTACCTCGCTCCAATAAAGGTGTAGACTTAATTTGGGTTATTGTTGATAGACTAACTAAATCTGCTCACTTCTTACCTGTCAAAACAATCTATAATGCGGACAAATTGGCTACAATTTATATTGACGAGATTGTTAGATTGCATGGAGTGCCGGTATCTATTGTTTCTAGCAGGGATTCGAAGTTTACATCGAGATTTTGGCAAAGTCTTCAAATAGCATTGGGTACTGAATTGAAACTGAATAGTGCCTACCATCCTCAAACAGATGGCCAGTTAGAAAGGACCATCCAAACTCTGGAGGATTTACTGCATATGTGATTTCCAAGGAAATTGGGAAAGCCATTTACCTTTAATTGAATTTGCCTACAACAACAACTTTCATTCGAGCATTGGTATGGTGCCTTTCGAGGCTTTATATGGCAGAAAATGTCGATCTCCTATCTGCTGGGCAGAAGTAGGAGATGGACCCTTGCTTGGGTCCCGAGATTGTACAGGAAACTATAGAAAAAGTGAAATTGATTCAGCAAAGATTGAAAATCACACAAAGTCGTCAAAAAAGTTATGCGGATGTCCGAAGGCGAGACAGGGAGTATGAAGTGGGTGATCAAGTTTTTTGTTAAAGTGACACCAATGAAGGGTCAGACTCGCTTTGGAGTCAAGGGTAAGCTGGCACCGAAATATGTTGGGCCATGTGAAATCATTGAAAAGATTAACCCAGTGGCGTACCAAATAGCGCTTCCTCCTGAAATGGAGCATATACATAATGTCTTCCGTATTTCAATGTTGAGGGATTATCTTCGGGATCCCTTCCATGTTATTGAACCTACCCGTGTAGTGCTAAGTGATTACTACACCTATGAAAAACGACCTATTCAGATTGTAAACCGACGGATCAAGAAGTTAAGGAACAAAGAAATCTCGCTAGTGAAAGTTGATTGGCAAAACCATGGTGGCACTTATGCCACTTGGGAAAGGGAAGACGATATGATGAAAAGCTATCCTGAACTGTTCCCCCTGAATCCAGTATTCTACCAAAATGAAGGTAATCCGAGTTTGGAGGACCAAACTCTTTTTAAGGAGGGAAGACTATGACAACCCTCACCTCTGATTAGTGCTAATCTCTGATTAAGCATGATAAGAAACTGATTAGAATGAAATCTTGAATTGATTACATGAGTGTATTGTTTTAAATGTATTTCTATCTGTTTGATTACTGAATGATCTGTTCATGTTTTTAGTTTTGAATTGCAAATTGAAAGCCTTATCGGCTACTAATTCAGAAATTGATTAGTGTTTTATGCTAATTAGGATTTATGTGATTTTATGGTAGGTTAAATTAAAATTCAATTTGGAATGAGTAAATTAGATTAAATAGTGTTAAATTACATTAGTTTGAGTTTATTACCTTTTTGCCATTGTAGTGGACCACTTTGTCAAAATCATTGTTTAGAGCTTAGTTTGGCATCATTCTTCATCCTTCTCTAGACCAAATCGTGAGTGAGAGGGAGATAGGAGAAAATTGACTTCATCTAGAGAATTGGCTTGGAGAATTAGAAGAATTGAAGAGAAATTGCATAATTGAGCTTCTATACTTGGAATTCAAGACCTAGGTAAGGAATTCATCCTCTCACTTGTGAATTTAAGTTGTTCTTGCATGACTCATGGGAGAATTAGTGATCGATGTCAAGAATTAAAGTAAAGAGTTGAATTTGAGGGTGAGTTCTTGCATGCATGTTCATATCATAGTGTTTTGAAGTTGTTTTTCATAAAATCCTTACATGCATCTCCATATTTTGGATGCAGTCCATGAGTTCACCATGTTTTTGAGCTCAACATTGCATTTGACCTTGTTTTGGAACACTAGAGTTCTTGAGGACTCATGCATGTATGATTTTTGCATTGTTCTTCATGTTACATTTGATTTGGTGTTCAATTGTCTCACATTTGGGCTTGATTTTACAAATTGATCTTCAAAACATGTTATGTTGTTGGTTTCCAAGTGTTTTCTAGAAAATTGGCCCAAAAGGTTGAGTTTTGAGGTGTTGAATGCTTGGTTTGAGCTTGGGAGGCAAATCTGGAAATTTCAGATTTTGGCTTCCACGCTCGAGTGACCATCTTTTGTTCAGAGCCCCGCTCGAGCGACGGAATGCTGGCTCGAGCGTAGATTGCAAGCTCTCAGGTTTTTGGGTGCACGCAGACGCACGCTCGAGCGACGAGACCTATGCTCGAGCGAAGAGCTGTGTCTCACGCTCGAGCAAGCATCGAGCGGGGATTTTCTACATCCAGTACTTTTCATGTTTTTGTAGACCGCTCGAGCGATGAAGTCCATGCTCGAGCGACCCCTCTGTTATGGTAAGCTCGCTCGAGCGTAAAAAGCCACGCTCGAGCGAGACCCCTATTTTCTGAAAATTTTGAAAAGTATTTTAAAGTACATCTTTGCAGCCTCATTCCATCCTAGGCATTCCTAGGCCTAGTTTAAGGCATCTTGATGAGGATAATGTTATAGAACCACACCAAGTCAAGTTAAGGGGATAAGTTATTAATCCCTAGTGTGTAATTTAGTGTGTGTTCGTTCTGTTACTGTGTAGGGTTGGCATCCGAGGACGCTTATTAGCTTGCCTATAGCCCAGTGCTCTGTGAGTAACAATGTTGTAAAGATATGTTCAATTATGATTATTTTTGAACAATCGACTGTACTGTTTACTGAAGAGAATTCGTTTACTGAATTAATGCTTGTCCTATTTTATGAACTGTACTCGTGGCATCCATAGCAACTTACTGTTACTATTACTGTTATTGTTATTGTTACTGTACTGCTACTGTTACAGAGATCTCTGTCGATTCCAATACTTGGAACCAATATCGTATACTGTATTGATGGCCATCAACTGACTGTTCGGTCTGTTAAGACCTACTGTACTGTTTTGCTATTGGATGTACCACACATGACTGATATGACTGTTTAATTACTGAAAGGACATTCATTCGTAACCTCTTTATACAGTTGTTATTCACTGGACTTTAGCTCACTGTTTATATTTATATGTAGGTGTCCAGGCACCGGACCGAAGCTAGGAGCGTCGGGTTAAGCTCCCGTTTTGTCAAGCCAACCGTTGTGTCTCACTGCGAGGTTCCAAGTCTGTCAAGCCAAGGCTGTCTTTGGGGTGTTTAGACTCGCCCTTTTTGTCTCTGTTTTGTACTAACTAAATAAGACTAGACTGTACAGTTATGGTGAAGGGATTTGGTCTCTAACCTGAATGTTTGTGTATGATGTATATATGTTTTGGTTCTACATGTGGCTTGTTCATAAAAATCTTTTTCCATACAGATTGTCACAGCTCATTGGACATCTCTTTTATTTACTGTTTGGCTTCCGCCAACCCCTTACTCTGTATTACTGTTATTACTATCAAGTAGGCCTTTGGTAATCACGGATTACTGGCCGGTTATGATACTAAACCCATAGGGGCGGGTTTGGGTCGTGACACTACTTAACAAGACACTTGACCGTATTGTGAATGCGGTTGAGTCCTCTTCTATACAGTCAACACAGAACTCCATAAAGTATCCTTCAATTGTAGAATGTTTGGAGAAGTTAGAAAGTATACTTGGTGTGACCTCGGAAGATGGAATATACGTATAGGCTACCAGATTATTCCTAAAAGACAAGCGTTGGGAGTGCTTCATGACACTTGCTACTGATGAAGTGAGATTGAGGTTTCTTAAGTTGGAGATTGAGATAGAAAAGTCCGTCGTATCGTGCTATCTCGGATAAACTGATTATTTTAATATTTGTGTAAGACTTATTAATAGATACTTATTATTTTAGCATTTGTGCAAGACTTTTTAATGCAAACTTATTATTTGTAGTGATGTAAGACTAGTTAATACCTAAAATATTTGTAGTGATGGTTCAACTGTTTTTACTATTTTGTGGGCAATTTGCAAATAGTGTGTTTATTCCAGTGGAGAAACTAATTTATTGCTATTTGTTTAATGCTTACTGTTGACTTCTAAGGATGTAAAACAATAACTTTTGCAGGTGTGTCCAATGAATTTCACCTACCAACAATACATTCTTGTTGCAGGAGTTCAATAAATTTTAGCTGTCAACTACTAAATAATAAATTGTAGTGATGAAATTTTGTATGTATAGAAATGTATTTTCAAGTTTGTATGCATGCGATCAACGAGAAAGCAAGTTATTTTTTTCCTTTCATCTTTGAGCAGTTTTTTTTTTTTTTTTTTGCACGTTTCATGTTTCATGTTTGTATACATCTATTTATGCTGATAAGCAAAAGGATTGATACCTTCCTCATGAGCAGTTCTACTTTCAAGATTGATACATTCATTTTATACATGTTGATAACCAAGTTTTGTGAATAGGTATATTTTGGAGATGAGTAACAATGGTGGTAATGATGAATGGAATAACGATGAGGGGGATGAAGATGATGTTAATACACCACAAACTTGACAAAATAATATGCTTCTAGCAGTAGTGGCAACAGTTGCAGTGACATATGCCAAAAATTATTTGATTAAAGAACTATGTAGGACATCTCTAACAGGTTGGCAATGGATGGTAGAATTACAATAGGGAAATTGAAAAAGATGTTATGAAATTTTTTGAATGGATAGAGATTTGTTCTACCAATTGTGTGATTTGTTACATTCTAACTATGGCCTTAAAACTGGTAAAAAAGTTGGGATTCAAGAGCAGGTGGCAATATTTTTGTATATTGTTGGTGGTGGCATTCGAAATAGAAATGTCCAAGAAAGATTTCATCACTCGGGTGAGACAATATCGAAATACTTCCACAAGGTGTTGAAAGCTACTACAATGATGTCTATTGATTGGGTAAAGCCGCAACCAAGTAATGATGTGCATCCATACATAAGAAGAAACCGTAGATACTATCCTCACTTCAAGGTAATAATTACTTACAATTGTGAATTTTGCGTTGCATATTAATGTTGTTAGGATGATTCTAATAATTAATAAAAATATTTTTATGTATTAATTTTCAATAGGATTGCATTGGGGCAATCAACGGAACATACATCAAAGCATATATTTCTCCAAATAAAAAACCCCGCTTGATAGGTAGAAAGGGGTATTTGATACAAAACATAATGGCCGCATATGACTTCAATATGTGTTTCACATTTTGCTTGCCAGGGTGGGAAGGAAGTGCGCACGATACTTGAATATTCTTGGATACAATTAGGAATCCCAGCTGCAATTTCCCAAAATCGCAAGGAGGTAATAATGTATTTTATAATTGTTTGCTATAGTAGATGCATGACACTCACATCTTTATATATATATTATAAGTTGCTTCAATTAATTTCATTTTGGGTATCATGTAGATGAGTTTTACTTGGTAGATTCCCCATATCATAATACAAAGGGATATCTTGCACCCTGCAAAGGAGAAAGATACCATTTAGCTGAATTTCAAATTGGTTAACCTCTCCAAAATGCACAAGACCAAGGACATTCATCACTTAGAAGTGTAATAGAAAGAACATTTGGGGTTTGAAAATCAAGATGGCCGATGATCAAGGATATCCCACCAAACTATGGGTGGCCGACTCAGGAAAAACTAGTTTGTGCAACAATGGCAATTCACAATTTTATCAGGCAAAGTAAGCTACGAGACATCCCATTTGAATCTTATGATATATTCAATGATTATGTGCCTATTGATGAAGGAGGGTCAATGTCACAAAAGCCACACCATGGAAATCATATTCAATCTGATGACAACAAGATGGAAGTGAGGAGACGTAATACTTGTATGTCAATTTGTAGAGCAAACTAGCAAAATTTCTCATTGTCAATAGTTGGTGCACCTTTTGTTAGGGCCTAGTCCCTTTTATCGCCTTTTTGTTTTGTTTTGTTTGTTTGTTTGTTTTTTTTTTCTTTTTTTTTTTACCCAAAAAAAAAAATCCACGTTGATTCCCAATATAGGTACCAATTTTATGTGTTAATTTATAAAAGAACTTTTTAAAAAATAAAATTGAAGAAAAAGAAAAAAAATACAATTTTTACATTTTATAAGGGCCAAAATGGCAATTACACAATGAAAAGCTATTTTACAATTTATTCAACCAAACACTACTGTGCTGTTTAAATTCATAATCCCACAGTTGCACCAAACAAGTTAACAATTTTTGCTTGAATCTAAAATTTATAATCTGTTAAACTATAATCTATAATCACTTGTTTACAGCTGCACCAAACAGGGCCTATATGTTTCCTATTGTGTCATGCCAACATTTGCCCACCGTTCTGAACGCTAGAATTGATGACCACTGGTGGTGATATCGAGATTGGTGGTGTCGGCTACAATACCTAAGTCTGTACCATGAACTTCATCATAGACTGTAACTCTGTCACCTTGCCAGCTAAATCCTTTACCTTCGCATCCCAACGTTAACATTGGTCTTTCTAGATCTGGAAATCATTCTCATTATAATATTCTTCTCAAGACTATTCTGGTGTCCTCCCGTTGTCCCTCCTCTAGTCGTTCTTCACTCTTGGGTTTCAGCCGTTGGTGGCATTATTCGCTTCCAGAACTTCCTCTCAGTTATCCCTACCATCATTATCATCTCCTTTATCAAGATTGACGCACTCTCTTCATTCACTATAAAAGTCATCTCTGACCCCCTGGTCTTGATCATTGTGTGCAACATTAGCCATCTATTTTGACTAAGTTTCCACACACGATGTCAAATTGTGGGTGCTGAATTTTGACTTAACAACCAAATCGAATCTCTTTGTCGAGATCCTAGGAACAAAGCTGTAGAGCACGTGCAAGAATAGAGAAACCCAACACCTGTACACAAAAAGAAACAAGACCGGTGGCTCGTCCACTCGGGGGTACTCTAATGATTAAGTCAGTCAACAAATGTCACAAAGATATCGACTAAACAATAGCACTCCAGTTCAGAACATACCTTAGACCCACGAGGGTACCTTTTTTTTTATAATCATCAGTGCTCTCATCCTCTAGAAGTCTCACTTCGTAGGACTCTATCCCTTACAAGGATAACAACTATCTAGGACTCTTCCTATTTGGATTAGGATGAACTTACCCAAGAGTCCCACATTTATCTAAACAAAGAGTCTATTGTCATCTAGGACTCTTGTCCGTTATCCGATTATCTCGAATTCCGGTATAACCGCATCATACCTCGGTAACCCTAAACCACCCATGTGGCACCTCAGCTAACAACCTAGGCCACGTAGACAATCCAAAATTATGCCCCCACAATATATATAAATATAATTTACTGCATTACATACATACAAGTTCTTGTATTTCTCATTTGGCTTCAATAATTTATACTAATTTGTTTATCCAAAAAATTATTAATTGATTTTTTTTTTATTTTTAATTTACAGATAATCACTTCAAATGTTATACAAACCAAACTGAAATCCACTTGTTTGCTAATCTAACAACTAATCATTGACTTTTCCCAATGTAATTGTCATTAACCTCATGGGAGGTGAGTGTGATTTACCGTGTCAATTGTCCAGACTAGAGTCACATAGAAAAATAATAAAAATAGTGCTGCTAATTACCCCTGCCTTTTTTCTTTGGACCTCCCACTTCTTTGAAACCCTACCCACTTAATTGAGTCTCTTCTATTTTCTCTTTGAATCCCTACCTTAATCCTGACTATACCTTTCTTCTTTGGACCCCCAACTCTTCTTCCGATAACCTCTTTCCATCGCCGGCAATCTTTTTCCATTGATGACCTTCTTTCCAGCGACCTCCCAATTGCAAACTAAATCCTTACCAGTGACCTCACTACCTCCACCTATCGTAGTTATAGCCGCGATATTCTGGCGAGTAACCTCAATTCCTTCATCAACCTCTTTTTTGTCCTTTCTCGACCGCATCGCCACTCTTAGCCCATCCCTAACCACCACTGTCACCACCCATCGTCATCCTCACTCAATCTTATCTCTCTCTCTCTCTCTATCTGTAATCAGCCGAACATGCATATGATTAATTAGGTAGCTAATTGCATCATGATGTGTTCATTGATTTTGTGTTTATTATGAAATTGCATGCCTAATGATGTGATTTATAAGACTTTGAATTTATATCTGTTGTTCGTAGGAAAACCTGTTGAAATTACAACTTTAAACTAGAAAATTGAAGGCCTTAAAGACATCAGAAACCAAAATTAATTGAATATTTGCAATCAGCGTGATTTTTAGGGCCTAGTATGAAGTTTTGTAAAAATCTGATTCTGAGTGAATTAATTTTTTTTAATTACATATTATATATTATATATATATATATATGAGTCTTGCTTAGGCTCAACAAAAGCCAAAAATATCTTGTTGAGAAAAAGATGGAGAGTTCTACAAAGGGAGAGAAGAAGAAAAGAAAGGAAAGAAAAAGAACAAGGAAGATTAAGCCAAAATTGCCATAATTCAACCATCTAAGGTAGGAATTCATCTTTACTTCCATGATTTTGAGCTAAAATACACATGAAATCATAGCATCTAAGTTAAATCAAGAAGAAATCATGCATGAATAGAAGTAAAAATGGTGTTAATTGATGGTAAATAATTCATAAGAGCAAGTAAGGAAGAATTTGTAGGAATTGGGTTTATGGCTTCACATGCATGACATAATTTTCATGGAATTCATGATCATCCATTTGTTTTCTTACTTCTTGCATGAGTTTTTGAACTTGAGGAGGAAAACTCTATGAATTTCAAAGATTAAAGCTCATGCTTATGATTTTGTTGTTTGAATACAAGGGTTTGAACTCTTTTCATTGAATTTGAGTTTCAATTTCACGTTATGATTTTGTTTGAAGCTATAGATGGTAAATTCAACATGTTCTTGAGGGTTTGAGGTCTTGAATTGCATGAAAATGAAGTTAGAGTTGCAAAATTTGAGCTTCAAAATCATGAAAGATTTTCAGACAGCTTTTGGCCTAGAACCGCACATGCAGCGGGGAGCCCCACACGTACGGAACACAAAACAGACCAAAGCTCGCATTTTACTTTAATTGCACGTGCAGGAGCATGTGCAGTGGGGTTTCCGTACGTACGGTTTTCAGGGCAGGCTCGGGATTGTTTTCTTTTCCTTTTTTTAGACTTCCGGGCCTCTATTTGCATGGTTTTCACATATTTTTCACATGCATTCGCATATCATGAGCATATAATAAATGAAAAAATGAATTGAACTAAGTGAATGAATAGATAATGATGAACCAAACCGAATAGGTGTAAGAACTAACAGAATGAATTAAATGTGTGTTGAATTGTTGTGCTATGAATGCTTGTGTTTATAGGTCAAAGTTCTTAGACCAAGCAACCGATTCTGGAAGCCCACTATGAGTAACTTTACTGTAAAGATATGTTCATATGAATTATATTTGAAATGTTATGTGATAAGTTATGATTTCTGAATTGTTATTTGTTTAAGTGAACGAATGTCCTATATTCGAATCTATTATGGCATCCAAAGATAGTCCCAAGTCATGGGAGACGACACATTAGTGCGGGTCCATGACATATATGTAATTATGAGATCTTGTTAGCCACTTGACAAAGTGGTGACATGTTTAATCGATATCTAGAACTGATTACTTTAGTCGGAAGATGTTATGAAATGTTCTTTTGGAGGTACCATTATTATGTTCAGATATGAGAATGATTGTGATATGCTTTGTTTTACGGATACGATATCGTTGGAATTCGTACACTAACCTCCTTATTTTAATATTATTCACTGGGTTATAACTCACTGTTTGTATATATATATAGGTGAGGGTCCTGGAGATCAAGCCTAGAAAGGTTCCTTTAGCTGAGCCACCCGTTGAAGCCCTACTGAGTTTTTGGTGTTTCCAAGTTGGGGCTAGGTTGAGAAGACCATTGTATAGTTTGTGACTATATTGTCGGGCTTTTGTTATATGTATATATGTACATGAATGATGTTTTTGTATAAGATATTATGTATGTATTGTACAGTGGGTAAATTAACGTTTATATATATTTGAATTTGTGTATATAAAGACACAACTCAATGGACTATTTGTTGTCTTTATGTTATAAGCTTCCACTAGCCCCAAGTATTTTGATTTGTACAGGAAGATCTTTGGTAATCTCGAATTACTAGCCAGTTACGACGCCAAATCTATAGGGACAGGTTTAGGTCATGACAAAATGGTATTAGAGCACAAGTTAATTTACCCACACACATGTCCAATTGAGCTATAGGATGTCCTAAAAAAGATATAGGGACATTACATTATCATGTGTGAGTATGTGTGCATTTTTCTGTATATGTCTGATAAAATGAAAATGAAAACTATGAGCATGAGAAAAGAAATTAGGTGAATTTACATACAAGTTGATTTTAATGAGCCTGATTATTGTTTTAACATGAAGATGAAAGTATGTGACTATGTGATCACATAAACAAAGAAGTTATGTGTAATTTGACTTCTATATGGAATATGTGACCTATGTGAACATGAAATCCTCCTACGTTTATTATCATCCATGTTTATCTAGACCAATGGAGAGAACAAGAAACGTAGATAAGTCTGAATCTTCTAATGCTAGAATAGATCAGTTAGAAAAAAATAGTGGAAGTTTTAATTGAACTAGAGAGGCAACAACAAGAGCAAAGGAAAAAACCTGTACCTCTTCCACCGCCTCCAGTTCAAGTAGAGCCAAATAATGATGACATCATTACTCTTACATAGAAATACAAGAAAATGAAGCCACCAAAATTTTTGGGGGGGTATTGAACCAGTAAAAGCTGAGGCTTGGGTACTTGAAACTGAAAAGATATTTGAAGTATTCCCGTGCATTGAAGCGCATAAAGTGTTATTGGCAACATTTTCCCTAAAAGAAGAAGCTAGGAGTTGGTGGATACTCATCTGGGATGAGAATGACAGCTTGACATGGGATCAATTTAAAGAAATTTTCTATCAAAAGTATTTTCCCCAATGCATGCGAGACAGGAAGGTATCCAAATTTGAACAACTTAAACAAGGTAACATGACTGTGGCCGAATACGAGACCAAATTTACTGAACTAGAGCGATATGCACCCCATATGGTTGACACCGATTGTAAAAAGGCAAGGAAATTTGAGGGTGGACTAAATGTTGATGTGCTTGACCAAGTAAATGTTTTGGAATTGCCAAAATATGTGGATGTCCTCGATAGAGCCTTGATGTCTGAAGCAAATATTGCCGCATTGAAAATGTCCAAGTCAACAACAACAATCGAAAGGAAGAGTAAGAAATAGAAATTTGAAATGACCGGTGACTCAATGACTTCTGTGAATGAAAAGTCCGAATAGTGTGGGAAACAACATTGGGGCGTTTGTCGCCGTTTCTCCGAAGCTTGCTTTAAATGTGGAAAGAAAGGACACTTAGCTAAATCGTGTCCTCAAGCTCACCCAAATAGTGGTAAACAGGTTACTAGTGGTGTTGTATCAACAATGACACCGAGAACAACTGCAACATTTACTCCCGAGGAGAGTAGTTCGAGGCAAGGAAGGATTTACACCCTAGTTTCAGAGAATACACGGAATATTGTGATGTCTTGTTTGATGTCTTGTTTAATTATATTTAGATGTCTTGTTTGATAGATCTCAACAAGTAGGTTCTAACTATATAAATTTTATTAAAAAAAAAAATGAACGTGTAATATGATAATTGTAACATTTTAAAGTTTAAATACGAATGTGTCTGAGGCTTTTTTCCCCTTTTAACAAAAAATATTAGGGATCCCAACATTTCTACCAAGAGTTTTACAAATGTCTTACATAGGTGTGGGTTCCGCATGAGTGTACACCCCACACACATGTAAAACATTTGATAAAACATTTGGTAGTTTTCTTAGGTAGATTAGGGCTGCAAATGAATCGAGCTGTTCATGAACAATTCGAAGCTCGGCTCGTTAATAGCTCGTTCAAGCTCGTTCGATTACCAAATGAGTCGAACTCGAACCTTATTACCAAACTTGATTATTAAACGAGTTGAGCTCGAGCTAATGTGAACTTGACTCGATTAAGTTTGGTTCAACTCTATTATATTATATATACATATATATATATATATACAGTTACAAAAAAAAAAAAAAGAATAATTGAAAATATTATATTAATGATAACCCAATCTTCAAGTCATCAACAAGCAATAAACAAATAATAAAACACTGCTCGAGAGAATGCGAGAGAATGGAAAACAATTTATAAAAGGTGGGATTACTTCAAGTTCCCTTATCCTTCAATGTGGGACAACCATTGAATGAACTTCACAAAAAAAAAAAATAAATAAATAAAAAATAATAATAATTTGTAAATGGCATGTCCCAGGTTTGGGATTGTTCAAGTGTCCTACATCGCTTCTTTTACACTTCCAATAGGGACAAGGGCTCTATATAAGTGGAGGAAGCAGCAAACCACCTTTGCTTGTGCGGTTCAAGTGAGTATTTATTACAAAGTCGAGCCACACGAGCCGAGCTCGAATTCTGTTTCAGCCTAACGAGTTAAGCTCAAGCTTAGTGGTGTTAAGCTCGATTCGAGCTCGAGCCGAGCTCAAACACTTGAAAATTTATTCGAGCCAAGCTTGAACATGATGATACTTGGCTTGGCTCAGTTCGTTTGCAGCCCTGCATGAGACTTACTCTAGCGGAACGTTACATAGGGGTGATAAACGATCCGAATGAACTAAACTTTACAAAGTCAAGCCATACGAGTCGAGTTCGAGTTTTGTTTCAACCTAACGAGCTCGACCTCGAGCGTAGTGTTGTTAAGCTTGATTCGAACTCGAGCCGAGCTCAAACACCTGAAAATTTATTCGAGTCGAGCTTGAACATGATGATACTTGGCTCGGCTCAATTCGTTTGCAGCCCTACATGAGACTTACTCTAGCGAACTTTACCTAGGGATGATAAATGATCCAAATGAACTGAACAATTAACTGTTCAAGTTTGTTTTGATAACTTTAACGAATTTCAAAATTTGTTCAAGCTTGATTTGTTAAACTTTCAAACCGATCTCAAATGAGTTCTTATCGAATTGAGTTCAAGCAGTTTGATATTTTATATAATTTTAGACTTATTGAATCGAGCCAAATGAGCAATTAACTTTTCAAGCTTGGTTTGAAAATTTTAACAAGATCTAAAATGTGTTCAAGTTTGACTTATTTATTTAACGAACTGAGTTCGAATGAGTTTTTAACGAACCGAACACGAGTAGAATTCGAGTTGTTTGGTTCATTTATCACCCCTAACCTCACCAAATAGGATTTTTACATAATTATTTCTAAAAATTTTGATAAAATTATTTTTTCATTTACATAACTAATGAATTACTAATGAAAATTAAGTTAAATATTATGTGAATTAAAAATCTTAAGAGAACCCAATATAATTATATCAAACTTGTAAAAGGTGTTATGTTTTCTCTACATCTCAAGAAAGGTAATTGTCATTTACTCAAAAAAAAAAAAAAAAATTCAATATTAATTTTAATAATTAGATGATAAAGGAGAGGTCTATGCATTTTCTTAGCAAAAATAAGCGAAGTCAGGCTAATTTCAAGTGAAATTGTTAGATATATCATTAGAGATTTATGAAAAAAAGTTCTAACCACGTAGAGGTGTTTGGGAAGAAATTTTTTTGACTTTTTTTTATTAAAATAGCATTAATAGACAAAATAAACTAAAATAACTAATAAAATAAAATGTCACATTAAACTCATAATAATTTAACTTCTTCTCTTACAAATATCACATTCAATTACAAAAAAATCTAACTATTCTTTTCAAATACAAAAATTTAACCACCTAAAATAATTAAAAATTAAAATAACCTATTAAAATAGCAACATTTCAAACACCACGATGATAACCTCTAGAGTTAAACCCAATCAACCGCATCAATTTTTTAGCAATAACTCTATCTTAAAAAGCAAAAAACATACCAAAAAAATAAAAATAACGAAATGAAGCAACAATTTTGAGCTTCAATAATTGGGCCAAAAAACGAGCCTAATATGTAAAAAGTAGACTTGGGCCTGGTTTGGCATAATCTATATAATCCATCTTTTTATCTTTTTATCTTTTTTCCATCACATTACTTCTTTATTTTTTTTGCACATTTTTTCATAAAAAGACAAAAAAATACACTTTTTAGGACACCTCAAACCAACCGTTGAGATCTAAAACCCATTAAACCCTCCATCCGTCAGGGCTCTGTTTGGGAAAGCTGGAAAGGGCGAAAATGGAATCTGATCCGAAGAGGAGGAAGCTTGATCATCCGACACTGTCTCGGAGGTAATCGATCGAAGACCCAAGTCTCCTTCAATCTCTCTATGAATCTCTTGTTCTTTCTTTATGCTAAATTGCAATTATAAGAAGCTCTAATCGATAATGCTTTCGCTTCTTCAACAATTGAACAAAATCATTTGATTTTGTTCATCAGTAATCTTACTGTTTATCATGTTTTGTTGGGTTTTTTGTTCTGATTTTGAGCAGAGTTTTCAATATGCACTTCTGTTCTGAAATGGGTCTTAAACATTCACTCTCTTTTTATTTTTATTTATTTATGTACTTTAATTATTGTGATGAATATCTGCAAGATTTTGAATATTGAATAATTACGGTGGAGCATGGTACCCAACTATTCTGCTTGATGCTATAGTTATTCCTTTTACTTTTTAATTGAAGCTAAAGACTTGTCAAATGGGATAAGGCCACCATCACTCTTGAAATGAGGGTAAGGTTACGTTCATGTGCTCCTCATGCACTTGTTGCTTTCTTTTAGGTTTTAGATTCTTTAATAAAAAATAAATAAATAAATAAATTGTATTAAATTTTAAAGCAAACCCTTTTGGAGCATCTGCAATTTTACTCAAATCTAGACTCAAATTTAATTGAGTGCTGCTATTAACAACTTTTTTTTTTTTTTTTTTTGAACACCAAACCAAACTTTACCATTAAGGAGGAAAGGAGGTTGCATCAGAAACTAGCAAAGAAACAAGCATAGCAGGAGGAGAGATAACCCAATTAGAGGGTAAGGATTTGGCTGCTAGAGCTTTTGCAACCCAGTGGGTTGCCCTGTTATTGCGTCTGCTCGTCCAAGAAAAGGAAAGATGATGCTGTGCTGCAAATTCACGAATATCCAAAAACACTGCACTGCTTTCCCAAGAAGGCAAAGATTGATAACCAACTGACTATAGCTCTCAATCTCAACATATGAAAGGTTGTAAGAGTGTGTCATAACACAAGCCATACGAGCTGCCTGGGCTTCCGCTGATACTATTGAAGAAGTATCAATTCCCCTTGCTATTCCATTAACCAAGTGCCCATGTGAGTCCCTCATAACTGCTGCTATGGAAGCAGAGGAGTGCTGGTTGCAAAAAGAGGCGTCACAATTGGTCACCAACCTGAGACTGTGTTCTGCCGAGACACTTTAGGGAGTTGACCAGGTCCATGATTACTACTCAAGAAATTGCTGTGTTCATTCCAAAAAGAGGAAAAACAATGTGGAGTAGCTAATGGATCCACAGGTTGTTGATTGAATATAAATTCATTCCTTGATTTCCAAGTGTACCACCCGATTGTAGCTACCTTGCTCAGGAGAGGTTTTGTTTCAGATTTGGAAAGGCCTAGTCCCATCTGATTACTGGTCCATATTGCAATGTGTAAGAAATAATGTATAGAGAAAGAGAGAGAATAAATTGTATGTATTATTATTGATTGATGTTTATTGATTTATTACAATGATTCATGATTCCTATATATAGAAGAGAGTGAGTGTGTAGTAGGTAGGGAGTAGGTGAAGTGGAGGTGGTAGTGGTGTAGTGGGTTAGGTTTAGTGGAGTAGGTGAGGTGGTAGTGGTGTAGTGGGTTAGGTTTAGTGGAGTAGGTTCAAGTGGGTGAAGTAGGTGATAGGTTTTAACAGCCCCCCGCAAACTCAAGGGGGATAGGAACTAACCAACTTGAGTTTGGAGAGAGTTACAAAACAAGAAAATACATAAAAATAAAAAAGGATAGGAGACACTGTATGGTCGTGTCAGACCGGTGGTGAAGACACTGTATGGGGTGTCATAACGTTGTAGAGGACACTGTATGGTGGTGTCAGACCGATGTAGAAGACAGTTTATGAGGTCATGTCGGACCGTTGTAGAAGACAGTTTATGGGGTCATGTCGGACCGTTGTAGAAGACAGTTTATGGGGTCATGTCGGACCCTTTGTAGAAGACAGTTTATGGGGTCATGTCGGACCGTTGTAGAAGACAGTTTATGGGGTCATGTCGGACCGTTGTAGAAGACAATGTTGTGACAGTTTACGGAGTCTTGCTGGACCCTTGTAGAAACTAACCGGAATCAATGTCGGGACAGTTTACAGAGTCTTGTCGGACCCTTGTAGAAACTAACCGGAATCTATGTCGGGACAGTTTACAGAGTCTTGTCGGACCCATAAAGGAGCTAACCGGAATCAATGTCGGGACAGTTTACAGAGTCTTGTCGGACCCATAAAGGAGCTAACCGGAATCAATGTCGGGACAGTTTACAGAGTCGTGTCGGACCCCTAAAAAGTCGCACCCTCAAAAGGTGTGCCCATTTTTGTCAAAAGGCGTGCCATCAAAAGGCGTGCCCAATTCATCAAAAGACGAGCCATCAAAAGGCGCGCCAGACACGCGGCGATGCACGTGATTGACAATGCGCGTGTCGGCCGCTTCGTCAGTGTCGATATAAACCATTGCGGAGGCTGTGGAAACCAGTCTGAAACTCTCTGAACATTGTCATTCTGAAACACTCGGTAAAGACTTTGTATCCAACCCTTCTCTGAAACATCTGAACAATGGCCTCTTCTTCCCGTTCAGCTACCCAGAATACGGCATCTTCATCCCGTGGTCTACTCACTCTCTTTCCCGATCTCAACGAGGCCACAGGAGAGAGAACTGGTGCGGTGTCCCGTGAACCTCAACCAAACACCACTGGGTTTGCTCCGTTGAACTTTCCGATGCAGTCGGTGGAGCAAAAAATGGCAGTGCAAACGGATGTGGAGGCTAATCAGTATACTTTGAAGGCATGTGTGGAGTCCATGACGGCGGTCACAAACTTGTCGCACCGGCTGCAGAGTAGGACAAATGAGGTGCAGCAATTAAACTCCCAGCTGGCTCTGCTCCAACGCATGTATAAGGATGCGCGAGCAGAGATAAGCGTGCTAAGGGCAGAAAACAAGGAGCTGAAGCGGAAGGCCACCGTGATGTTCCGATTTGGAGGGCCGCCATATGCTGCAGTGGAGGAGCAGGGATTAGTGATCATGCCCAGTGGAGTGGGAAACACGGAGGCAACACCGGCAAGGGCCGCCCAAGATGGTGGCAAGAAGAAAAGACCGGCAGAATAGGCGAGAAGAAAAATCCCACTGTTCCGATTTGTGTTGGTTGTGTTTTGTTTTGTTTTGTGTTTTTTTATTTTTATTTTTTTTATTTTTTTATTTTTTTTTTTATGGTGTAAAATGCTGATCGGGGTTGATCCCCGGCATGAAGAAATGACAAGTTTGTAAAATGTTGTTTTTTTTTTTTTTTTTTTTTTTTGGGAGTGTTTTGTTGAAAAAATAAAAATAAAATGAAAGAAAACAAGGGAAAAAGAAAATAGATAAAAAATATTTATAGATGGATTATATGAAAAACATCAGTGCGATTGTTTCAAAATAAAGTGGGGTATTTAAAAAAGAGGAAAAGTGACTTGGAAAAAATAAATAAAAATAAGTGATTTTTGAAATCAAATGGAGGAGAGAATGAGTGGAGTATGGTAAGGGTTTCATCCAAAGCCAAAATTCCTGCAGCGAATCACTTCGCAAATCCTAGCATGAGCTTTTTCTCTTTCCAGGCTTATTCATGAATTTCCTGGTGATTTCAAGAGCCTCTGGTAGCATTGTGGCAAAGAACACCCCAACCTGGATTTTGGGTGGCAGCAACTGAGAACACCCCAACCTGGATTTTGGGTGGCAGCAACTGGAAAATATCATAGATCTGATTTTTAAAAACCTCGTGACAGCATTTCATCAGCTTCATCCAAGACAAACATTTTGATGTAAACAGGGCGAAGTGATTGTCTCCGCAACATGTCAAACACACGACCAGGAGTACCAACAACAACATGAACCCCACTGGAGAGAATGCGCTGATCTTCGCGCACACTAGTCCCTCCAACACAAGCATGAACCTTCACACTTTGCTGGGCAAGTTCAAGAGTGGGTGGAAGAACCAAAGCTTGGCACTCAACCAAGCTATAATCTAGCTGCTGCAGAATTCCAGTTCCAGACTGTCTCGTCATATGAGGTGAAGAATTCTTCTCCATCAGCCTCACACATGACTACAGTTGCACAAATCTTTGTTGATTTTATCAGCGGAATAGGTTGAGGTCCGGCGGGCGGCTAAGGTGAGGTTGCCGCCCGCCGGGGAAGCGAAAATACTAGGTTTTAAACCAGCTCTGATACCATGTAAGAAATAATGTATAGAGAAAGAGAGAGAATAAATTGTATGTATTATTATTGATTGATGTTTATTGATTTATTACAATGATTCATGATTCCTATATATAGAAGAGAGTGAGTGTGTAGTAGGTAGGGAGTAGGTGAAGTGGAGGTGGTAGTGGTGTAGTGGGTTAGGTTTAGTGGAGTAGGTGAGGTGGTAGTGGTGTAGTGGGTTAGGTTTAGTGGAGTAGGTTCAAGTGGGTGAAGTAGGTGATAGGTTTTAACACAATGTTAGGGATGGCACCCTTTTCCACTCTCAGATTCAAATTATTACCATACCAACAATTAAACAGTAAGTGTTCCACTGTTTCTTCCTCTGTCTGACAGATTGGGCATACACCCAACGGAGCACATTTACGCTTGAAAAGGCCCATCTTTGTAGCTAATAAATTCTTTCAGGCTCTCCATAAAAAATGCCTAACTTTCGCCCCAATGCCCAAATACCATTCCAAAAATCATTCCTCAGAGTTGTAGAAGTTGATGGTTTGCTTACCTGAGTTCCACCACTAAGCTTCCGAGCCAAAGAATACCCCAACTTGACTGTGTATTGGCCTGAATTGCTATAATGCCATACTAACACATCATCCCTTTCTCTCATCCCAATTGGTAGGGTTTTAATAGCCTCAAACTCTTCTTGCGAAAGCCACCTTCTTAGTGAGATCACATTCCAGGATTTATGGACAGGATCAAAAGCATGGGCCACCCGTTGGAGATGACAGTCTCTAGGTTGGGAGGAGGTCAACTTAAAACCCTTGAATGAAGGGATCCATTTGTCATTCCAAACTTGAACCCACTGGCCATTGTGAATTTGCCATCGGAGCCCCTCCTGTAGAAGCTCTTGTAGGTTTAGAGAAGAGAAGGAGTTAGGGAATAGGTTAGATCTCGTCCCCCTTTTATATTGATAATAATGATTAATTACAGGAGTGCCATAAGGCATAAATTATGGGCCAGCCCATTACATCAATCAAGGGAATAAATTAAGGGTATAAGAATACAAAATATTATTTCCTATTCTAACAGTCCCCCTTAAGCTGGTGCGAAGATATCTCTCATGCCCAGCTTGTTGAGAATGTCATGAAATGGTTTGTTCCCGATGACCTTGGTGAGAACATCTGCTAGTTGGTCCTTGGTCTTCACAAATGGAATACATATAGTGCTACTAGTGAGCTTTTGCTTGATGAAGTGCCTATCAATCTCCACATGCTTAGTTCTATCATGTTGAACTGGAGTATGAGCTATGTTGATTGCGACCTTGTTGTCACAGTACAATCTCATGGAATTGATCTGATAAATCCCCAAGTCTCCCAACAATAGTCTAATCCATAGCAACTCGCATACACTCTGAGCCATAGCCCTGAATTTTTCCTCAGCACTAGATTTAGCAACCACATTCTGTTTCTTTCTTCGCCATGTGACTAGGTTGCCTTCAACAAATGTGCAATATCCAGAAGTTGACTATCTGTCAGTAACTGATCTAGCCCAATTCGCATAAGTAAATGCTTCCACATCGAAATGTCCATGTTTTGAGAAATAGAGACCCTTTCTAGGAGAAGACTTCAGGTAGGATTCTCATAACGGCTTCTAAGTGAGAAGTTCTAGGAGCATGCATAGCCTGGCTAACCACGCTCACAACAATGGCAATGTCTGGATGTGAGCGGGATAAGTATATGAGCTTACCTACTAGCCGCTGGTATCTCTCCCTGTCCACTGGCTCTCCCTCTTGATCCTCACTTAGTTTTTGGTCTGGTTCTAGAGGTGTATCACATGGTCTACTGCCAAACATCCTAGTTTCCTTTAGCAAGTCAAGTATGTACTTTCTCTGACATATGAAGATACCATCCTTGGACCTAGCTACTTCAATGCCCAAGAAATACTTCAACTTACCCATGTCTTTGATTTCAAACTCGTTGGCTAAGTGTTCCTTCAACTGAGGGATCTCCTCAACGTCAGCCCCTGTCAGAACAATATCATCAACATAAACAATAAGGGATGTGGTCTTACCATGGGAGGAGTGTTTCACAAATAAGGTATGATCAGTTTGACTTTGGTTGAACCAATATCTCAACATAGCTTGAGTAAACCTTTCAAACCAAGCCCTAGGAGATTGTTTTAGCCCATACAGTGACTTCCGGAGCCTGCATATTTTACCTTTGGACTTAGCATCTGCAAAATCAAGAGGAATATCCATATAGACCTTTTCTGCTAGGTCTCCATGAAGGAAGGCATTCTTTACATCAAATTGATGAAGTGGCCAATCCAAATTTACTACAAGAGAGAGTATTATTTTCACCAAGTTCATCTTAGCAACCGGTGCAAATGTCTCTTGGTAATCTACCCTATAAGTCTGAGTGAAGCCTTTAGCAACCAGGCTTGATTTGTATCGTTCTATGGAACCATCGGTTTTGTGTTTTACAGTGTACACCCACTTATACCCAATTGAATTTTTGCCTCTAGGTAACTCCACTAACTCCCAAGTGCCATTCTTGCTGAGAACTCTCATCTCCTCCATCATGGCATGTTTTCATTCAGAAATAGAGAAAGCATCCTAAAAAGTGGTAGGTAGACTCATAGAAGACATTTTAGATAGAAAGGCTTTATATGAGGAAGACAGATTAGAATAAGAGACATGATTAGTAATCGAATGTTGAGTACATGACCTAACCCTTTTCCTATTAGTAATGGGAACATCAAGATCTAAAAACTCAAGAATAGGAGCATTAGGATCAACAATACCTGGGTTGTCAAGAGAGGAGGATGACTCTGGACACTCATTCAGAGAAGAAATTGATAGTAGAGGAAGAAAAGCAGTCTCTTGCATCCAGGTGACTTTTTGTCTATACCTGTCCCTGATATACACGTTGCCATCCTTTTCCACAGTAACTACTGGTTCATCATCCTCAATCTGTTCAACTATTGGAACCACTGGCGGTAGTGGAACAATTGCTTTACACCAAGGCTCCCCTGAAGGGATGATTGTGACACAGGAGAGGGGTGAAAATAAGACTGAGACTCAAAGAATGTGACATACATGGAGACAAACCATTTGCGAGTAGGAGAATGATAACACAACACTTATAACCCTTTGTGGTGGCAGAATAACCCAGAAAAACACACTTAAGAGACCTAGGATCCAATTTACCACGAGTGGGTGAATGATTATGGACAAAGCAAAAACAGCCAAAGGTCTTAGGAGGAATGGAGAACCCTGAAGAGGTAAGACCCGAACAAAACTTGAAGAGGTGACTGTTTTTTAAGAACTTGGGTAGGAAGACAATTAATCAAATAAGCAGCAGTGAGAACCGCTTCCCCCCAATAAGACTGAGGAATCCGTATCTCAAAGGATAAACAACGGGGCATATTAAGGAGATAGCGATTTTTTCATTCTGCAACACCATTTTGTTGAGGGGTATTAGTGCATGAAGGTTGGTGAATAATGCCATGAGCAGCGAAATAATTGGCAAGACCAGAGTCGATATATTCCCCCCCATTATCAGAACGAAGAATTTGGACAACCGGCTCAAATTGAGTATAGACCATTTTATGAAAGTTTTGGAACACAGAAAACACCTCTCTCTTATCCTTTAACATATAGACCCAAGTGGCCCTAGAATAGTCATCTATGAAAGTAACAAACTATTTTTGACCTTTTAAAGACACAAAACGGGATGGACCCCATACATCAGAATGAATCAAAGAAAATGGAACTAAAATTTTATTAATAAAAGGAGCAAAAAAGGCTCTGAGATATTTTCCAAGTTGACAAGACTCACAGTGGATATTTGACAAATTATTTTTCTCAAAAGCGGAAGGAAATAAATGCTTAAGTAATAAAAAAGAGGAATGTCCCAAGCGACTGTGCCACAGCCAAATGTCGTCCTTGGTGGATGGTAACTGAATAGATAAATGAGTCAGTTTGTCTGTCTAATCCAGAATGTAGAGACCATGTTCCTCTCTACCACTGCCAATCCTCTTCCTCGTGAGAAGGTCCCAAAAAATACAATGATCAGGAAAAAAACATTACACTACAATTTAAATCACGAGTAAGACGACTCAAAGATAAAAGATTAACACTAAAATTAAGAACATAGAGAACAAAAGACAAAGGAAGGGAAGAGGTGGCACGAATTAAACATTTCCTTGACACAAACGAAATAATTTCATTGGCAATACTCACTTTTTCCAGACCCGAGGAGGGGTTATACTCTGAGAATAAATTAGAGGAGCCAGACATATGGTCGGAAGCATCAGAATCAATAATCCATACCAGAATCAATAATCCATAGTACAATCTTATGAGATAGCAATGCACATGAAGAGGAAGCCAAGTTACCTAAATTGGCAAAGAAAGAAGAGGGTGCACCTGTAGCAGAAGTGGAGGCTCGACAGTCTAGCAAATGGCGAAGAGCAATATCAAAATCCGAGGCAGATAACTCTGAAACATCAGTAACAGGGGAGACAACTGGAGATAAAGATGGTGGCGCAACCGTGTCTGAAAGATACGCCCGAGCATTAGCCACTCGGCCTCTAGACTGACTAGTCCTACCCCCTCGAGAACCAGGACGGTCTCCTCGGCCACCAAAAGGAGTCCCATGGAGTTTCCAACAAGTGTCATGTTTGTGTCGAGGTCTATAGCAGTAGACACAGAAAAGATTATCCTTTTCAGAGGAAGGACAAGAACCATAAGTCACACGGTCTCCATTACAGAAACCAAGGCTGAGCGATCAGTAATAGTAGAAGGAAGCATCGCAGAGTGGCTACTCTCCTCATTCTGCACAAAAGCAAATGCTTCCTGGAGAGAAGGAAGCACATCCACGCTAAGTACTCTGCTTCAAACCGGATCATACTCCACATTTAGGCCTTCTAAGAACTTGAAGACCCGCTCTTGCGCCACAAACTTCCGGTAACTAGTAGAATTTGTGGAACAGACAAGCTTGTAATCCTAAAGGTGATCAAGCTGCTTCCACCCATTGCTAAGGAAGGTAAAATACTGGAAAATAGTCATTTCACCTTGTACCGACCTTTCAATGGAACGACGTAACTCAAAGGCCTGTGAAAAGGTCCTCTTCCGGGAGTCAGTAGTAGCGACCACCTCCCAAATATCCTAGGTAGTATCCATAGACAAGCAACCCTCTCTAATCTCAGGTACTATAGAATGTATCAACCAACCCATGATCAGGGAGTTGGTGATCTCCCACTCGTAATAACTAGAATTCGTGGTACTGGGTGTCTATATCCTTCTATCAACATACCCCATCTTCTCTCTGCTCTTCAAAAAAATAGTCAGGCTCTGTGATCAGGCGAAATAATTCTGACTATTGAATAGAGATGTGGTAATCTTAAGGCCAGAGTTGAGGTTATCAGTCATAGTAGAAGATATAATGGAACTCTCGCTCTTAGGTGGCTGAGAAGTAGTGGACTCACTAAGGAAATTTGCCATGGATACTCTACTATTTAACTCTCAAACAAATGCCAATCACAAACCCGAAAGATTATAGTGGAAGGAAAGACACAACTACCATAATTAAAGCATAAAGGATTAAGAACTTATGTAATTCTCTTTTTTTTTTTTTTTTGATTATTATTTATTGCATTTTTTTTTTCCTCCCCTTTAGTTTTTGTTTATGTATTAAGACAAAACAGAACAGAGAAAAAGCTCAGTCGACACACCAGTGGGCCATGCATTTGACCCCAGTCGAGGACGACTGAAGCAAAGGTTGACCAGATGAGTGTGACGGAAGTAGGAGTGGACCAGACAAGGGCGACGAAAGCAGGAGCGGGCCAGACGAGGGCTACGAAGCCTCCAGGAGTGCCGACAAACCTATATGGATGATCTAGGGTTGCCGACAGGTCTAGAGGAGGGCAGTGGATGCTTCGTCTGCCCTGGAGAGAGCTGACTGTCCTTCGGTTTAACTGGGGAAAGGCCGAATGGCCAAGGGCTGCCTTCGGGTGGCCTGGGCAGTTCTACAATGTTGTTTGATTGGTGTTAGGTTCCTCCTATTGAGGCTCTGATACCTTATAGGTTTAGAGAAGAGAAAGAGTTAGGGAATAGGTTAGACCTCATCCCTTTTTATATCGATAATAATGATTAATTACAGGAGTGTCATAAGGCATAAATTATGGGCCAGCCCATTACATCAATTAAGGGTATAAGAATATAAAATATTATTTCCTATTCTAACAGCTCTCTACCCTTAAGAAGGCTAGTCCAAGCCCACGAAGCCCTTGAACCCTCACTAGCTTGCAAAAAATTTGAGTTGGAGTAGTAAAGTCCTTTGTACAATTTTGCCCGAAAATGATTTGGATTCATGAGAAGAAGCCAACTCTGCTTTGCAAGTAGAGCTTGATTGAAATTGGAAAAATCCCTAAAGCCCATGCCTCCTTGACCTTTAGCGCAATGAATTCCTTGATTTTCCGGATCACCTTCCACTAGAAGTTCCAAACAAAGGAATTGAGTTTAGTACAAAAGCCCTGGGGGAGTTCGAAGCAAGACATGGCATAAGACAGAATGGCTTGAACAACTGATTTGATGAGAGTTTCATTTCCAGCTTGTGACAAAAGCTTGGACTTCCAACCTTGCATTTGAGCTAGAGCTCTCTCGATCAAAAAACCATAGGTGTTGGCTTTGGACTTGCCCCAAGAAGAAGGGAGGCCCAGATACTTGGCCTTGGGCTTGGCCCGAGTAACCCCCAAGATGTTACAAATAGAGTTTCGGAGTTCCACCGATGCATTTGCTGAAAACAAGACTTCAGACTAGTCAAAGTTTAAGATCTGGCCAGTTGCTTTGCTATAAGCCCTCAAAAGCTTCAAAATATTCTGACATTCCACAGGGTCTGCTCTAAAAAAGAGTATGGCATCATCGGCAAAGAAGAGGTGTGAAAGATTGGGACATGTAGGATGCATCTGAAGCCCCGAAATGTGTTTCTCCTGCAGGCTATTAATGAGAAGATTGGAAAGTACATCAGCCACCGCGAGGAAAAGGTATGGTGAGAGGGGATCTTCCTTGACGAAGACCACATGAGGGTGTGAAAGAGGTGCAATGTTCCCCATTAGCAAAACCGAGAAGCTTATAGTGGTGACACATTCCATCACAAGCTTAACCCAATCAACATGGAAACCCATACGAAGGAGGACAGCTTGAAGGAAATCCCATTGGATTCTATCATATGCCTTGTTGAAATCCAACTTAAGAGCAATTTCCACCCTCTTCCTCCTCTTCTTCGACTAGAGAAAATGCAAGGCTTCATGAGCCACGAGGATACTATCTTGGATTAATCTTCCTGAAACAAAAGCCGCTTGGTGGGGAGATATAAGCTGTTTCAGAATTCCCTTCAACCGATTGGCCAAAACCTTGGTGATGATTTTCATAATAAAGTTGCACAGGCTGATGGGTCGGTATTGGGTGAGTCTTTCCGGTGCAGCCACTTTAGGGATAAGTACAAGATTTTTCCGATTGAGATATCTAAACAGAAATCCACTCATGAAGAAACTCCGGACAGCCACACATACCTCTCGGCCTACTTCCTCCCAATGTTTCTGGTAAAAAAGTCCAGGAAAACCATCAGGGCTGGTGCCTTAAGAGCTCCTAGTTGGAGTGTTGCTTGCTTGATCTCTTTATCAGAAACTGGTTTCATAAGGGAGTCATTCATCTATGACGTGACGGAATTTTTGACAACATCCAGCGCATCCTCAAAGTTCCGTTGGCTCTTTGCTTGAAACAGATTGGAGAAAAAGGAGGAAAGGTGTTGGTTGATATCTGATCTGAAACTAAACATTCACCATCCTCTGTTTTAAGCTGAACCAGTTGATTCCTTCGCCGACTTTGAGCAACAATTGCATGGAAAAAGGCTGAATTTTGATCTACCACACTAAGCCAATTTATGCATGAGCGCTGGTGTTGAAACATCATCTATACACAATTTTTTTATTTTATTTATTACAATTCTAGCCTGCATACAATTCCCAACCTTACCCCATCCATAACCTTCCAAACTTCAACCTTACACCATTCCACCACAATCTTCTTTTTTTTTTTTTATTATTATTATTGTTATTATTATTATTATTACAATTCTAGCCTGATATACAATTTTTAACCTACCCCCATCCATAGAGAAGTTATTCGTTCCTCTTGGTGGTGCCCCAATGGTGTGTTGTGATTGGTGGAGGGAGTGGGGTCTACGAATTTGTGTTGGGTGATTGGCGAACATGAGAGAGCATGGTGAATTGTGATTGCTGAGGAGCAGGACCACGTGGCGCCACTGGACTAACCAATAATTTTTTCCATCCATGACCTTCCAAATTCTAACCCAACACCATTCCATTACCACCTTTGGCCGCTGCCACCTCTGACAACAACCACCTCCCCACCCTCCTCCACATCCTCCCAACCCCTCCACCCCTATCCTTCTTCCTCCCCTGTGCACCACCCAAATGTTACTCTCCTAGTCATCACTTCTTTGGATAACCATGGCTTGACAAACGCAAATAATTCAGATTCCCTATACTAGACAAATGCAAATGGTTTGAATGAAAACATTCAGCGCTGAAAAAAGGCCAAGGGTTTGGTTTTAGAACATCAAACATATACAAATGGTTCGACTATGCTTGGCCTAACTGTGTGGGATGGGAATGGTAAGAGCATGGCAATGAAAGGCAGGGGTTGGGGGTGGTTAGTGGTGAAGGAGATGAGTTAGGGTGATCATGGTGGTGAAAGGGAGGGGTGGTGGGGGATAGAAAGGCAAAGGACAAAGGGCTAGGGAGATGAAAGAGGAGGCTAGGGCGGGTTGGGGGCTGCAAGGGAGGGGTTGGGGGGGTGGTGTTCGAAGTTGGGGAGGGAGGGGCAGGGAGGGATGAAGCTGGGGGTTAGCAGCCAGGGCTGCTGCTAGCGGCTGGTGTGGGGATAGGGTTAGGGTGTTAATTTTGGTATTTAGTAGGGTGTCAAAAGAATTTTTGCAAAATTTGAAATTAGTTGGTGACGGTCCAAAGAAGAAAATGGGCACTACCCATTTAAATTTGTGTAAAAAGCCATTAAAATTTCATCCACTCCTTTATTCAAAGTTATATTAGATTTGAGTTTTACTCAAATCAAGGTTGACTCATTTCTTTTACTCAAATTTTTATCCAATCCAAATTTGACACTTGGATACTTTTATACAATCTTACTCCAACCCATAACCTCCACTTAAATTGACACTTTGACAATTTAACTCAAATTTGAGCTTTATCCATTGGAGTGTTTCATATTAAATGAAGTTTTTTTTATTCAAATTACTAATCAATCTGGGTAAAAGTTTAAGTAAAGGTTTGAGATGACCTAAGAATACAAAATATTCACACAATCTCTCAAATATACACTAATATAATAGATCAATCAGTTTGACATTTTGGAAATAAAAATCTGTCATGGTTCAGACTGGAGCGAGAGAGAGAGCCATCTGTTAGAATTTACCACTCACCTACTACCTCCACTATCTTTCTCCACACCTACCACCTCCACTATCACACACTCCACTACCATCCACCTCCACTATCACACACTCCACTACCATCCACCTCCACTATCACACACTCCACTACCATCTTCTCCTCTATATATAGGAATTGTAATATATACAGAATAATATCAATCTTGTAATCTATCAATATATCAATCAATAATACATACAATTTATTCTCTCTCTCTTTCTCTATACATTATTTCTTACATGGTATCAGAGCAAGGTTAAGAAGCTAGTAATTCTGCTTCACCGGCGGGCGGCAGCCTCGCCTTGGCCGCCCGCCGGACCTCTACACATGCTCTCTCTCTCTCTCTCTCTACAAGTCTGTCTTTGTTTGATGACGTTACTACTCTGCATGGTATGTAAACAATGTTCAAAAGCTGCTTCTCTCTCGATACACACACACACACAGAAAGAGGACAAAGCCCCAAGAATTTTGAAACCCTACTACATGGACTCCAAGTCTCTGCGTTTCATAACCCACCAATCATTCTTCTCGGCCGTCCGATCAGGCGACCTCGAATCGCTGAAGCGATTCATCGAGGATGAAGGGTCTGATCATCCATCTCTTATGGCTCTGCAGAACGATTCGGGCGAGACAGCTCTCTACATCGCTGCCGAGAACAACTTTCAAGAGATGTTCAGTTATTTGCTCAAATTCTGCGATCTACAGACCGCCATGATCAGGTCCAAGTCCGATTTTCACCCTTTTCATGTCGCCGCTAAGCGCGGTCACTTGGGGATTGTGAAGGAACTTCTGGGCATGTGGCCTGAACTTTGTAGGGTATGTGACTCCTCAAACACTACCCCCCTCTATTCAGCTGCTGTGCAGGATCACTTGGATGTAGTGAATGCTATATTAGATGCAGATGCCAGCTCAATGCGGATAGTGAGGAAAAATGGGAAAACTGCATTACACACAGCTGCAAGATATGGCCTTCTTCGAATTGTAGAAGCACTTATAAGCAGAGATCCAGGAATTCTCTCTGTCAAAGATAAGAAAGGCCAAACAGCACTCCATATGGCTGTAAAGGGTCAGGATACTTCGGTAGTTGAGGATTTATTGCTTGCTGATCACTTAATACTGAATGAACGTGATAAGAAGGGTAATACAGCTGTCCACATAGCCACAAGGAAATGCCACCCACATTCTTGTTTTTTTAATCAACCCACTATCTCTCACTCCCTTCCAAAACCCTCGACACAGCGCACACAACCCCACGCAACTTTCTTTTTCTTTTAATATTTTTCTCCACTGCCTTTTGTCTTTCCAATACAACCACTCTCTTTACACCACCCACGTGATGTTGAGAGAGAGAAGAGTTTTACTACTTTGTTTATTTATTTATTTATTATTATTATTATTTTTTTTCCTTCTTTTCAAAAAAAAAAAAAAAAAAAAAAAAAAAAAAATGCACCGCCCATGACAGCAATCATGCTGTTCTTATCTCCTTTCACTTTCTTTATTTATTTATTTTTTAACAGCACCTTTTGTCCACACCATTTCACACTTTTCTTTTATTTTTCTATATTACCATCATGCACCCTACAATCAACACCATGTGCTGGTTCCACCCACTTTTCTTTTTTTTTTTATTATTATTATTATTATTATTATTATTATTCTTATTAAAACAAAAAAAAAAAAAAAAAAAAAAAAAATACCAAACCCCATTGCACCCATTTTACACATTTGCACAACCAACCATATTTTATTCATCTCAGGGATCAACCCCGATTACACTTTTACACAAAAAAAAAAAAAAAAAAAAAAAAAAAAAAAAAAACCAAACAAACACATTCACAGGCGGGATTTGTTTTTCTTATCTACTCTGCCGCCGGTCTCTTCTTCTTGCCTCCGTCCTGGGCGGCCCTTGACGGTGCTGCCTCCGTGTTTCCTACGCCGCCGAGCACGTTCACTCCTCCATACTCCTCCACTGCAGCATACGGCGGACCTCCAAATCGGAACATCACAGTGGCCTTCCGCTTCAGCTCCTTGTTTTCTGCCCTTAGCACGCTTATCTCTGCTCGCGCATCCTTATACATGCGTTGGAGCAGAGCCAGCTGGGAGTTTAAATGCTGCACCTCATTTGTCCTACTCTGCAGCCGGTTCGACAAATTTGTGACCGCCGTCATGCTTTCCACACATGCCTTCAAAGTATACTGATTGGCCTCCACATCCGACAGCCCTGCCATTCTTTGCTCCACAAACCGCATCGGAAAGTTCAACGGAGTATACCCAGCGGTATTTGGTTGAGGTTCACTGGCCACCGCACCAGTTCTCTCTCCTGTGGACTCGTTGAGGTCGGGAAAGAGGGTGAGCAGCCCGCGGGAAGACGAAGCCATTTTTTCTGGGCAACAGAGTGTTATAGAGAGTGTTACAGAGTTTCTTCTCAGCAAAACCTCTCTTTCTAAGCAGAACGAAGAATTTTTTCAGAGGTTTCTCTCAGTTTTTCTGTCTCAGTTTCTGCCTCCTCCGCTTCGGTTTATAAAGACCATGACACAGAGGCAGCCACGCGCATCGCGCGCCTTTTGACGCCGACAACCTGGCACGCCTTTTGATGGCACGCCTTTTCATGGCACATCTTTTGATAAAGTGGACACGTCTTTTGATGGCACGCCTTTTGATGGCACGCCTTTTTAACAAATTGAGCGCACCTTTTGAGGATGCGATTTTTTAAGGGTCCGACAAGACTCTGTAAACTGTCCCGACATTGATTCCAGTTAGCTCCTTTATGGGTCCGACAAGACTCTGTAAACTGTCCCGACATAGATTCCGGTTAGTTTCTACAAGGGTCCGACAAGACTCTGTAAACTGTCCCGACATTGATTCCGGTTAGTTTCTACAAGGGTCCGACAAGACTCCGTAAACTGTCTTCTACAACGGTCATGACCCCATAAACTGTCTTCTACAACGGTCCGACATGACCCCATAAACTGTCTTCTACAACGGTCCGACATGACCCCATAAACTGTCTTCTACATCGGTCTGACACCACCATACAGTGTCCTCTACAACGTTATGACACCCCATACAGTGTCTTCACCAACGGTCTGACACGACCATACAGTGTCTCCTATCTTTTTATGTATTTTCTTGTTTTGTTCCTCTCTTCAAACTCAAGTTGGTTAGTTTCTATCCTCCTTGAGTTTGCGGGGGGCTGTTAGAATTTACCACTCACCTACTACCTCCACTATCTTTCTCCACACCTACCACCTCCACTATCACACACTCCACTACCATCCACCTCCACTATCACACACTCCACTACCATCCACCTCCACTATCACACACTCCACTACCATCTTCTCCTCTATATATAGGAATTGTAATATATACAGAATAATATCAATCTTGTAATCTATCAATATATCAATCAATAATACATACAATTTATTCTCTCTCTCTTTCTCTATACATTATTTCTTACACCATCTCTAATCGAATGAGTTGAATACCAAACTAACTGATATCAATGCACGCATTAGGACCTCATACCAAACTAACTGATATCAATGCATGCATTAGGACCTCCTGAAACAGAATTTTACTATGACTTCTAATAAAGTTGCTTGGAGGAAATGAACAATAGCTGGCCCTAAGTAAATGGAACGAGGCTTTTTGAGTTAGTTGGCTTTTTCAATTTTTGTCTTCATAACGCCTGTTTGGTAAAACTTATGAACACTTTTTTTAGGCTTGATTTTTTGAAATGTGTGTTGTGGGTTGTTATACTTTGGCAATGTGTGTTGTTTCGTTTGGATAAATTTTCAACCCTTTTTTTTTCCAGCTCAAAATAGCTCAAAAACATTTCTTTTAAAGCTCCCTTTGAGATTTTTGTAAATGCTGCTAGTTAGTTCTTTTAAGGTATTAGCTTTTAAGCTGCCAATAAATTTTACCAAATGGTGCCATTATGACTCTTACAGTAAGCTTATGCAATTTTGAATGAAGGTTATGCATGTGATTCACATTCTATGGTTTGAAAGACGCCTTCTAATGCAAACATTTAACTCTGCATAACAGGACTGCTTCTTTGCAAGCAATAGAGAAAGATACAGTTGCGACATCTATGAATTCACCAACTGTATGCATACTCTCTTGGCCGTGCTCTTGTTGTATATACAGTACAACTCCTTCAACCACATTTCTCAACTGTGGGTTGACATGCAGGTTCAAGTTGCTCAATCTAGCAATACCCATTTCAGGATTCAACAGGCCAAGAATTATGCAGTAGCACAGGCACGCCAAGAAGGTTGCATGGCAAATTTCAGGATCTTTGATTCCCCATTTGGGAATTTCCTTGTGCCTGTTATTCCAACTCGCGCTGAACTTGGTGGCTAACGTGCCTTTTCACTAATTTTACTCAAATTTGGTTTCATGCACCGAGCTTTTGAACGTTGGACGAGGACCTTTCGAAGGTTGGATGGCTATGACTCCTTACCTATTCTAAGTGCTGTTTTGATTTGATCTCTGCGTCTACAATGGAATATGTGATTGTTGCAGGTTGAACTGTGCTTGGACCAAATTTGCAAAGGCTTTGTATAACCTGAAAAACAATTTGGCATGTGAAATCTAGTCTGGATTCTCGAAAATAACCATGTTTGCTTTTCACCTAGGCATGTGAAATGGAGATATTTCGAAATGTCGGTTTTTGCTTTCCTAGTTGTTTTTGCATTCTGGTTGTGTCGTTTTTGCAACTTCTGTGGCCCCTCCTTTCAGGTTGTGAGAGGTGTTATTTTAGTTTGGTTAGGTTAGGTTTATTTTTGAGTTGCCTCATTTGAGTTAGTGAGCCTCTTGGCTGTGTTCATGCATGTTTTTTGGACTCAGTTTTGAGCTTTGTTGTATATTCTTTGCTTCTAAACTAGGGGTTGGGCAACAGGTCATGTTGGATCGTATTCGTGATATGTTATTTCAAATTCATTTCGGAATTATCTTAATACTAATTTAACATGTTCATGATTTTGTATTATCGTGTTGCGGTCATACTCGGTTCATGTTTGGTTTGTGTCGTGTCATGACGTTTAAAAAATTATATCATACTATCATAATTTTTTACTATGTTAACTAAAAAAAGTAGTTTTTTTTTTTAAAAAATTATTAGCCTTCAAATTTTATTTTTCATACTTTTTAATTACTTTGGACATGTAATATGATTGAACAAGAACTTTAGACTCGAGGTTGTTTTGCCCCCTCTGATATGTCTTGAGCATGATGAATTGGACTTGAGGTCGTCATGATTTTGATTTACATGTAGTATGTTTTAATGTGATTTACATGTAATATGTTTTAATGTGATTTACTTAATTAAGAATCTCATTTATATAACTTTTTTACTTTGGTATTATTCACTGTGCCTTAGTTCACTCTTTATATATATATATATATATATATGTAGGTGAGCAAGTGGAGAATCATCATTAGAGCTTGTTTCGGAGTCTGCCTCTTTGTCAAGCCACCCAAGAAGTACCTCTGTGTAGAGACTTTATTTTATTTTGTCAGGCTTGAGTTAATCTTCGTGTTTTGTTAAAAGTCCTCTATGTAGTGTGTGAGATATGTTATAAAATATGTCTTCGCATATGTATATATAAAAGTGTGTTAAAAATGTTTTAATTACTACAGTTGATCATGTATGTACAACTCAGTGGACATTATTATTTTTGTTTTGTTTCCACTTTAGACCCCAATTATATTTAAATATTTTGAATTGTCTTTGAGGCTGCAGGTAATCTTCAGATTACTGGCCAATTACGACTCTAAACCTATTGGGGCGGATTTGGGTCGTGACAAAGTAGTATTAGAGCATGAGTTAATATTTCACACACGTGTCCATTGAGCATTGAAGCGTCTAGAATAGATTTAAGTTTCATGTATATAGTAAGTAAGTGATAAGTTGTGCATTCAAAGAAGTGTATGTGTGTTTGTTTAATAAATTTAAGTATTGAAGCTAAGAATTAAGAACTATTATGGAATTTTAATGATTATAAGGAAATCGAAATGTGTTTGATAGAGGAAATTTGAACTTTTGACTTAAGCATTGAGGATTTTTTTTTTCACGTTATAAGGAAATTAGAATTGTTGACTAGAATATTAGTGAGCACAACTGTAATGTTTTGTGAGAATATAGTGTTATAAGAACTAAAAGTGATTTTGAAATTTCAACGATTAGAGGAGACTGGGCTGTGTTTATTTAATAAGTTTAGTATTGAAGTTAAGAGCTCTTGTGGAATTTTAATGCTATAAGGGAAATGTAATTTTTGGTTGGCACATTAATGAATACGAGTATATTGATCCGTGAGAATACGGTATTATAAGGAATTAAAATATTTGGTGAAGGTTATGAAAGTTACATAGTTGAATGTAAAATTAGGTTGTGAGAACATTTAGGAAATTAAAGTATTTGATGATTAAAGAAGTGTAGAACTATAATGATGGTATGTTTCATAGTTAATTATGTGATGCTATGTCCTATGTGCTATGTTTGAAGTTAACAATATCACCCAAATGCTGCTAACCTTTGTCTTGTGTCTTCATGAAAAGATGGTGAAAATAAGGATGAAGTGGAGATTGTGTCTTCGTCAAAACGATTAGACAAAACAAAAGAAGTTAGGTGTGAAATCAAAACGGGAATCAAAGGATAAGTCTAAGAGTTTTGTGGTTGGAGAGACAAATGGTTCTAAGCAAGATGGTAGAAAAAGTAGAACTGCCCTAATATGTCCAACGTGTCACAAGCCTTAAGACAATTATGTCATCGACTTACGGGAGCATGTTTCGAATGTGGAGAAATAGGACATCGGGTGAAAGATTGTCCAAAAGCAAAAGGATGTCCCAAGTCACTTAATTAGAATGAAAGTCAGTACTTAATAAAGATATCAATAAGAATTTGTTTAGTGAATATAAAAAGTCTTGAATTAGAGTTGACACCTTCATAAATGCTTGAATTGATAAACCTACTTGGGCATTTGGGACCGGGTATGAGATTGTTAAGATAAATAAAACAAAATTGTTAATTGGAACACCTAAACTAATTGTGAGCAAAATGTCTATATGTTAATCGACTCATGGCCCATTTGTTCATTTTGAACCAATTGTTATACGTTGAGTGTATCATTGGGAACATAATTAGGTAATAAATGTTACTTTGTTAGTCAAAGAATCATATTATTTGGGAATGTTGTACCATGAATATGACCCAAAACCCTTATATGGACCCTAAAATGTGAATGGACCTTCTATCTATTAAGCGAATGTTAATCATACACCTAAGTGAGTTGTCATTGACTTCTAAGATTAAATGTTTTTCTTGTGGAACCAATGGAGTAAATCCTCCACTTGTCTGACTAGATGACTCATGAATTGCACGGGAACAAATATCCAAATTATTATGGTCAAATAATTTGTGGATCAAGAATTCGGATTAGTTATCGATGTTGTATCAAATACATAATCTAATCTGAGGACTTCAAGTGGCTATCCGCAATAAAATGTTGTGATTTATTTGAAACAAAGAGTCAGATCATGAACATCATTGGCATTAATCCCTTGCTATATATGAATTTTGAATCACTATCCATGAGTAACCATTCTGTAACACTATGTTTGAATAAAAGTAATTTCAGAATGATAAGATATGATTTGGTTTATGAAATTCTATTTTTGTGAATAATGAATGAATGTTCAATTTTCTAAAATGTATTCATGGTATTCTTAGCATCATGTAATATCTGTTATCTGTTACTCGGTTCCGGAAGTTTCGTCAAGGAACTTATCTGATACCCAGTGCAGGAGGTTCCAATATCGAACTGGTTATTATAACCATTATCTGCTCTGTATCTGTTCTGTTACTGCTAGTGGATGTACCACGTATGACTATCTGTAATTTCTGATTATGGATATAAATCTGATTCTGTTTCCGAAATGAAATTTGTTTTCTAAATCTATTATGGATACCATTCACTGGCTATTAAATCAAGGAATTGAAGTATGTGAATGTCAATGATAGAATATTTTGGATTTATCTGAAACAAGGAAGTATAGTCATGGGTGGTATTTGAGATTGAGCCTTGATTATTTGGGAAGTATGTGAATTATTTGGAGATATGTGAATAGCTAAACAAAAATATATGAGTTTCATGAATAATCTGTTTTATGTTTTGATGTTATGAAGCTAACTACGAGGTTCACCGTTATATAACAAGATAATTTCTGGTGACTAAGCCAATTGGGGTTGTTAATCTAATAAATAAATGATGATGAGTTAAACTTCTGTGATGAGATTTTAATGATAAGGAAGTTACTTGAGAACAAAAATGAAAGGAGACAAAACTATATGATTTAATTGCGGTACAAGTGATTTAAGTTTGGAGGACCAAACTTCCTAAAGGGAAGAAGAATGTGATAATCCAACCCGTAATATATTTAATTATGCATGTGATTATGTGTTTGATATGAATTTGTATGTTTAATTATATGAGTTATTATGTGATTTATGTGATTATGAAATTATATCTGTTGAATGTAGAAAAAATTTGTTGCAATTGAAACCTTGAACTGAAAATTTATAACCTTAGAGACGCCAGAAACCAAAACCGATTTCATATTTGTGTTTAGCATGATTTTTAGAGTCTATGGTGAAATTTAGCAAAATTACGATTCGTAATGAATTAATTGAGCTTAATTAACATAAACCTTAGATTAAGCCAACCTCATCATGTATGAGATTTTATGTTTAATTGATTAAGGAGATTTGGATTCTAATTGGTGATTACTCTAATGTAATTTGGGATTTATGAGAATTTTGGAGTCTAATTCGCATTTGATTTTAATAACAATTTATTTTGGAATTAGAATTTAAGGTCCAAATGGCTTAAGGACATGAAATTAATAAGTTGAATCAATTTAATTTTAATTACGGACTCATTTGGGAGTTTAATTAATATTTGGTTCAGTTTAGTAAAATTAAGATTTGATTAATTGAGTTCAAATTGGAGTTAATTAAGTTAATTATGTTATAAGATTTGAAAAATTATGATTATTATGAATTAAATCTATTTATGAGGTATCCAATTGGAATATGAAATTTATTGACGAGAATTTTGGGTATGATTTGAAATTGAAGGCCTTAGTGATTTACGAAACCAAAATTGATGATGGAAATAAATTTAATTTGATATTTTGAGTCTTTTGAGAGTTTGATTAAAAATCTTATTCAGATTGATAAATTTAAATATAATTAATTGGGCTCTAATAGAAGTCAAATTAGATTAATTAATTATGTGAGATTGTGATTGGTCATGATTAATTTAATTATGTGTTAATCAAGATTTATTAAGAATAAGTGTTATTTAATTAAATTAATCTTAACCATAAATTAAATTGTAGAATGATTTAGAGTGTGAGGATATATGTTGGTGTGTGTGCTGAGAAGTATGTGTGTGCGCAGAGAAATCTGTGTGTGTGCACGTGTGTCTGTGTGGGTCAAGACGTGAAGGTGTGTATATATGTATTATGTTGAGGGAATGCCTTCAATTTCCTTGTTGGAAGAAAAAGCAACGGAGAGAGAGGAAGTGAGAGTTGAAGTCAAAGACAAGGGTTATGCAAGTGTGCTGGAAATCTAGGAGTTAGAAAGGGATGAAGAATTGAGTTTAAGTTCAAGAAGAAAGGAAGAACAAACGAGAAGAGGGTTTTGTGGGATATCAAAATTCAAGTTAAAAATTGTGGAAAAAATCATCTTAAGGTAAGAAATTTCATCCTCTTTCTAGTGTTGTTTAAATGATCTAGACATAAATTGATTCAAGATGGATTTTGAGAGGATTAAAAATGAAGATTTGACGATTAATTAAATAAATTAATAGAAATTGGATTTTGTATGTAAAATCAAGTTAGGTTGAAGAATATGAGTTATGATTCTTTAAATTTGTTAAGTTTGAGTTTAATTTTGAGAATTATTCTTGAATTGTGTTATATAAATTACATGCAACAATGATGGATTGAAGATTTGATCCATGCAATGGAGTTAGGTTCAAATTTATGGAAATTAAACTTAGAAATTAATCACTTTGGGTTTGAATTTAGTTGTCTTAACATGAAATTAAGTTTCAATTGTACATGCATCATGAATTTTTCAAGAGTTTTGAAAGTTTAAGTCATGCTTTAAAATTTGTGAATTTGAAATTGGGTTTGATATGGAGAAAATGAATTAAATCTAAATTTGGACAAACTTAGAATAAATTATAATTTATATTTGAGAATCAAATATTAGTTTGATTTTGATTTAAATTTCTTACATGTAAATATTTTTGAAATGGCTTTATAGTTTCAATTTATGTTTCAAAAAATAAAGAAAGAATTGAAAGATGACTTTCGAAACATGGAGAATTTGGCACCAAATCACACATGCATACATAATTTTGTTGAATCTTATGAATTTGAGTGTCATTTCTACTATTTGAGATGAAATTAGAGTCTACATTTCAAATGCATGCACAATCCATGAAAATATAGAATTCTTGTGCATGAGTTTTGAAGTTATGAAAATGAATTTGAAATAATTTGGGCTTGTATGATGAATCCTTGGAGATTTGAGCTTCAAATCTTGTAAAATTGGCATTATGTCATGTTAGAAGTTGTGTTTTGAAGTTTAAACAACATTCTGGAAAACCCAGAATTTGTCATCATCGCTCGAGCGAAGAAGATGTCGCTTGAGTGAAGAATGCAAGCAACCAGTATTTTTGCAGACCAAAGGGTCCGCTCGAGCGAAGAGCCCTATTTCAGAAAATTTTGAAAAACTATTTCATGTTCCGATTTCCATTCTCTTTTATTTTTAAGCACTCTTAGGCATACATTGAGCATTATAAATGAATTGAAAGAGTAAGAAAGAAGCCAAAGAGAATTAAACAAATTAAGAACGGAATGAATTGTATTGTGACCCGATTTCTATGTGTATTATGATTTGTGTAGGGTCAACTACAAAGGTGAACCAAGCATCTGAACATTGTGAGTAATATCTTAGTAAAGATATTTTCAAGTATGTTATTTTCCAAATGCTACTTCTGTATAAGCTTTATGGATTTGCTTTGAATTATGAATGAGTATTTTATATGACTAATTTTTGTATAAGACTCTATGAAGAACATGATTTGGGCCCAAGGCCGTTTGAATATTATGATGTCATCTGAATACGAATGCAATGGGCCAAAGGCCGTTTGAATAATATGTGATAGGCCCAAGGCTGTCTGAACACGAATGCAATGGGCCAAAGGCGTTTGAATATTATGATTGGCCAAAGGCGTTTGAATATTTTGATGGGCCAAAGGCCGTTTGAATAATATGTGATTGGCTCAAGGCCGTCTGAATACGAATGCAATGGGCCAAAGGCCATTTGAATAATATGTGATGGGCCCAAGGCCGTTTGAATATTATGATGGGCCAAAGGCTATTTGAATATTATGATAGGCCAAAGGGCGTTTGAATATGAATGTAATGGGCCAAAGGCCGACTAAATAAAAATGTTATCATGATCATGAATATGAATATGCACTTAGATATGAATATGAACATGTAATATGATTGGACAAGTACTTTGGACCCGAGGTCGTTTTGCCCCCTCTGATATGTCTTGAGCATGATGAATTGGACTTGAGGTCATCTTGATTTTGATTTACATGTAATATGTATTAATGTGATTTACTTAATTAAGAATCTCATTCATACAACTTCTTTTTGGTATTATTCACTGGGTGTTATTTCACTCTTTATATATATGTTGATGAGCAATTGGAGGATCAACATTAAAGTTTGCCCCGGAGTCTGCCTCTTTGTCAAGCCACCCAAGAAGTACCTATGTGTAGAGGCTTTATTTTATTTTTTCAAGCTTGAGTTAATCTTTCTGTTTTGTTAAAAGTCCTCCATGTAGTGTATGAAATATGTTATAAAATATGCCTTCGCACATGTATATATAAAAGTGTGTTAAAAATGTTTTAATTACTACAGTTGATCATGTACGCACAGCTCAGTAGACATTATTATTTTTGTTTTGCTTTCGCTTCAGGCCCCAATTATATTTAAATATTTTGAATTTTGTCTTTGAGGCCGTAGGTAATCTTCGGATTACTGTCCAGTTACAATGCTAAACCTATTGGGGCTGGTTTGGGTCGTGACGTTCAGTTTTCTAAATTATTGACATTGGATTTGGTTTTATAGAATTTATATTCTACAAAGCAATATTCTAGTTGATAAATACAAATAATAGTAATGTACTGTTTGACAAATAGTAGTAATATACTGTTTATTTTCTTTGACAAATAGTAGTAATATACTGTTTATCATTAGTTTTTCTCAGACTATTAATTTGTGATTATTTTGTTATGTATGAAATTGGTTAGAAATTAGTTCTGTTTTTTAGAAATAATATTATGAGTTTTCATTAATTAAAATTATGTTTTAAGTATTTTAATTTTTGAACTTCACAGAAATAATTTCAATGTGGAATCAATTTGCTTAAATAAAAAGTTATTTTCAAATTAATTTGAAATTAAAGTTACAATTTTGTTTCTTTTATTTTTTACAAAATTAAATTCTGTGTTTTATGGTTTAATTTTCTGTGTATTATAAAATTCTAATTCTAATTTTGTTTTATAATTTAAAATTCATGGTTACTGAAACTACTCACACCTCTAATATGACTGGTGTTGCGACTACTCCGATCCCTCATGTTGTTGTGACAGTCCCGGTAAATCACAGGGAAAATCTAGAAAAGTTCTAAGGAACTAACTTTAAAAGATGGCAGCAGAAGATGTTATTTTATCTTACTATATTGAATCTGGCATGTTTCCTTCGTGAGGATGCTCCTGTGTTAAAAGAGGATGAAACCGACAGGCAAGTGGTTGCTACCGTCGATGCTTGGAAACATGTGGATTTCCTTTGCCACAACTATATCTTGAATGGGCTTGATAATACACTGTATAACGTGTATAGCCCCATCAAAATGGCAAAGGAATTGTGGGATTCATTGGAGAAAAAATACAAAACAGAAGATGCTAACTCGACAAAATTTCTGGATTTTAAAATGGTTGATTCAAAAACTGTAATCAACCAAGTTCAAGATCTCCAACTTATTATGCATGGCATCCATGCAGAAGGCATGTCACTAAGCGAGTCCTTCCAAGTCACTGCTCTGATTGAAAAATTTCCACAAGGATGGAAGGAATTCAAGAACTACATAAACACAAAGAAGTGACTTTGGAAGAATTAATTGCGCAACTGAGAATTGAGGAAGACAACCGGACTTCTGAAAAGAGGGTTGGCAAGCATTCTATCGAGTCAAAGGCTAATGTGGTGGAACATGCTCCAAAAGCAAAGAAATAGAAAATTTTCGAAGAAAGTTGGTCACAAGGTTCTAAGGGGAGGGGGGGAGGGATACCAAGAAATATAAGTTTAATGGCAAATGCTACATTTGTGACAATGAGGGACATCGGGCCAAAGATTGTCATACCGAGCGCAAAGGTAAAGGAAAGTTAAGTAAGAAACCTACTCAAGCCAATGTCACCAAAGTGGACAGAATCTCCAATGGTGTTGATGACATTAACCTTTCAGCCGTTGTTTCCGAGGTCAACCTTGTCAGAAATCTCAAAGAATGGTGGGTGGACACTAGAGCCACTCATCGCATATGTGTCGACAAAAAGATGTTCTTCTCTTATTCAGTGGTGGACAATGGAGAGCAACTATTCATGGGAAACTCCTCGACTTCTAAAGTTAAAGGACAAGGAAAGGTAATTCTGAAGATGACATATGGAAAGGAACTCACCCTTAACAATGTGCTGCATGTATCAAACATTCGCAAGAATCTTGTTTTCAGATTTCTGTTAAGCAAGAATGAGTTTAGACTAGTTTTTGAAAGTGATAAATTTGTACTTATCAAAAACGGGATGTATGTAGGAAAATGTCACATGAATGATGGCCTTTTCAAAATGAATGTCAAAATGAATATAATGACTATTGTCTCTCTTATGATTAATAAAATTACATTTTCTTCTTACATGGTTGAGTCTTCAAATTTATGGCATAGTAGATTAGGACATGCCAAATATGGATCTTTGCGTAGATTAATCAATATGGAATGTTTTCCTAAATTTGAAATTGATCCAAATCATAAATGTGAAATTTGTGTTGAGGAAAAATTAACCAAAACTCCTTCTCATTCAATTTAAAGAAATATGGAACCACTTGAATTAATTCATAGTGACATTTGGGATTTTAAATCAATTCAAACTAAATGTGAAAAAAAATATTTTATCACTTTCATAAATGATTATACTAAATATAGTTATGTTTATTTAATTCGAACCAATGATGAAGCTTTGGAAACTTTTCTTCAATATAAGAATGACGTTGAAAATCAACTTGGTAAGAAAATTAAAATTCTAAGAAGTGATAGAGGTGGTGAATATGAATCACCTTTTGGTGAGTTTTGTAAAGAATATGGAATAATTCATCAAACCACCGCTTCTTACTCACCTCAACAAAATGGAATTGCTGAAATGAAGAATAGGACTTTAAAAGAAATGATGAATGTCATGTTAATAAGTTCTGGATTACCTCAGAACTGGTGGGAGGAAGTAATACTTTCTGCTAATTATATTCTTAATAAAGTACCCCAAAAGAAAGTGAATCAAACACCTTATGAAATGTGACATGGGAGAGTACCATCTTATAAATACTTAAAAGTGTGGGGGTGTTTGGCTAAAGTGTTTGTGACAACCCTCACCTCTGATTAGCATTAAATTGTGACTAAGCATGATAAGTAATTGATTGTGATGAGATCCGAAATTGATTACATGAGTGTGTTGTTTTAATGCATTTGTATATGTTTGTCATTGAATGATCTGTTCATGTTTTAATTTCGAATTGCGAATTGAAAGCCTTATCGACAACAGATTCAGAAATTGATTAGTGTCTTATGCTAATTAGGAATTATGTGATTTTATGATAGGTTTAATTAAAATTCAATTTTGAATGATTAAATTAGAATAAATAATGTTAATTTACATTAGCTTGAGTTATTACACAATTGCCATTGAGTGGGCCACCTTTACAAACCTTGTTTGGAACTTAATTCACACCATTCTTCAGCCATCTTCTAGACCAAAAACGAAAGAGAGAGAGAGAGTTGGAAGAAAAATAGAGTTCATCAAGAATTTTGTTTGAATTTAGAGGAATTGAAGAGGATTGGAAAAATTAGGCTACCATACTTGGAATCCAAGACTTACGGTAGGAATTCATCCCCTTAACCATGAATTGAAGTTGTTACATGCATTGTTCATGAAGGTTTCATTGAAATTATGTTCAATTGGTGAATAGAGTCAAGAATTTGCTTAAAGTGTTGATTTGAGAGTGAATTCATGCATGCATGTCCATTTTGAGGTTGTTTTCATGAAAATCCTACATGCATGTTCATATTTTAGTTGTGGTTCAAGAATTCACCATGTTTTAGAGTTCAATCTTGCATTTGATCATGTTTTGGAGCATTAGAGTTCATAAGAACTCATGCATGTTATGTTCTTGCATTGTTCTTCAAGTTTCATTCAAAATTGTGTTCAATTGTCACACCTTTCGGCTTGATTTTATAAAATTATCTTTGAAACATGTTGTATTATGGGTTTCTAAGTGTTTTCCAGAAAATTGGCCCAAAAGGATGAGTTTTGGTATGTTTGATTCTTGGTTTGAGCTTTGGAAGTAAATCTAGAAAACCCAGATTTTGGCTTCCCTACTCGAGCGAAGGATTCCACGCTCGAGCGACCAACTTTGTGTTCAGAGCTCTGCTCGAGCGATGGAATACTGGCTCGAGCATAGATTGCAAGCTCTCAGGTTTTTACGTGTGCAGACGCACGCTCGAGCGACGAGGCCCATGCTCGAGCGAGGAATTGTGTCTCACGCTCGAGCGAGCATCGAGTGGAGAATTTCAGCAACTAGTACTTTTTGCATTTTTATAGACCGCTCGAGCAAGGGAGTCTATGCTCTAGCGGAGAAAGCCACGCTCGAGCGAGACCCTTGTTTTCAGCAAATTTTGAAAAGTGTTTTAAAGTACATTTTTGCATCCTCATCCCATCCTAGGCATTCATAGGCCATGTTTAAGGCATCATAATGAGGATAATGTTATAGAACCACACCAAGCCAAATAGGGGCTAAGTTATTAATCCCAGGTGTGTAACTTAGTGTGTGTTCATTTTGCAACTGTGTAGGGTTGGCGCCCGAGGACGCTGACTAGCCTGTCTATAGCCCAGTAATCTGTGAGTAACAATGTTGTAAAGATACATTCAATTATAATTATTTCTGAACGATTGACTATACTGCTTTCTGAAATGACATTGTTTACTGAATGAATGTTTGTCCTATTTGTAAACTGTACTCGTGGCATCCATAGCAACTTACTGTTACTGTTATTGTTGCTGTTACAGAGATCTCTGTCAGTTCCAATGTTTGGAACTACTACTGTTTACTATTTTGATGGCCATCAACTGACTGTTCGGTCTATTAAGACCTATTGTACTGTTCTGTTATTGGATGTACCACTTATGACTGTTATGATTTCTAATTGACCGATATGGCACGAAATATGAGCCACTGATTGAATAACTGATCTACTGATGCAAATGACTGTTTTAATTACTGAAAGGACATTCATTCTTAACCCCTTTACATAGTTGTTATTCACTGGGCTTTAGCTCACTGTTTATATATATATATATATATATATGTAGGTGGCCAGGCACCGGACCGAAGCTAGAAGCGTCAAGTTAAGCTCACGTTTTGTCAAGCCAACCATTGTGCCTCACTTCGAGGTTCCAAGTCTGTTCAAGCCAAGACTGTTTTGGGGTGCTCCAAATTCACCCTTTTGTCTCTATTTTGTAATGAATGTTTAAGATTTTTGACTGTACAGTTATGGTCAAGGGATTGGATCCCTAACCTATATGTTATGTGTATCCGATCTGTATATATGTTATGGTTATGAATGTGGGCTAGTCCATAAAAGTCTTTTTCCATTCAGATTTTCACAGCTCATTGGACATCTTTTATTTACTGCTTGGCTTCCGCCAGCCCCTTACTCTGTACTATTGTTATTACTGTTAAGCACGCCTTTAGTAATCACGGATTACTAGCCGGTTACAATACTAAACCCTTAGGGACGGGTTTGGGTCGTGACAAAGTGGTATCAGAGCACGAGTTATACCGCACACACGTGTCCAAATGAGCTATAGGATGTCCTAGAAAAGTAATTAGGGCATTGCATGAGCATGAGAAAGTGTGTGTGGCCATGATATGAATATATGTGTTGATGTGCTAATGTGCTAATGTGCTTAAGTAAGCAATTTCCTATGTTTATTATTACCGTATTGCATATAGTGAAATGGAGAATGCAAGAATTGCCGATGAATCTGAATCATCTGAAACAAGAATGGCAAGGTTGGAAAGAATTGTTGAACTGTTGACCGAGGCCCTAAGGCAACAATAGAACCAACATCCCCCACCTCTTCCAGTACAGCCAGAATTGAATATCAATGATGATATAATTGCTTTGACACAGAAGTTCAACAAAATGAAGCCACCAACATTCCAAGGAGGTCTTGAGCCATTAAAGGCCAAAGCATGGGTTTTAGAAACCGAGAAGTTGTTTGAAGTGTTTCTGTGTTCGGAGGCACACAAAGTATTACTGGCTACCTTTGCCTTACAAGAAGAAGCTAGACGGTGGTGGATGCTTATACATGATACTAATAATGCTATGACTTGGGCTCAGTTTAAAGAAGCCTTTTTTGAGAAATATTTTTCCCAGTGCGTCCGAGATCGCAAGGTAACTGAATTTGAACAGTTGAAGCAGGGCACCATGTCAGTAGCAGAGTATGAATCTAAGTTCACCGAACTCGCCCGATATGCACCACACATGGTTGATACTGATTATAAAAAGGCCAGAAAGTTTGAAGGCAGGCTTAACGTAGAGATACTTGATCGAATCAATGTTTTGAAACTACTCAAATATGTGGATGTCCTTGACCGAGCAATTATGGCCGAGGCAAATGTCACTGCATTGCAACAGACTAAGACACTGGTGATCGAATGGCGGGGTAAGAGGCGAGGCTTCAATTTCTAAAAGGGCCGAAATAACTCATTGAATAAGAAGCAAAACACAAGGTCAACAAGCAGCTCTAGTCAGGGAAACAATTCCATGCCACCCTGCTCCGAATGTGGCAAAAGACATAAGGGGGTTTGGTACAAAATTTCTGAGGCATGTTACAGGTGTGGCAAGGTGGGCCACATGGTGAAAGATTGTCCTTCCACGTCTCAAGGCAATAATAAGACTGCAGTTAGTGCCGCAGCATCAACTGTTACACCAAAACCCAATCTCAAAGCTACTGGAAAGGAGCCTTTGAGGCAAGGCCGGGTGCTTGCACTCGTACCGGGAGATGTGCAGAACACCGAGACGGTTGTGTCAGGTATACTCTCAATTTGTGCTCAAAATGCTTATATTCTGATTGATTCGGAGTCTACACATGCGTTTGTCTCGCATGCTTTTTCGCGAAAATTAAATAGATCACTGGAACCCATGAACTATTTGTTAGCTTTATCTTCACCTGCCGTGGGATCCATGACTTGTACTTATGTGTATCCTGCATGTGAGATTGTTATTGGGGATGCACTTTTGTATATTGATTTACTGCCTTTGAATATTGATCATTTCGATGTAATTTTGGGAATGGACTGGTTAACAAAATATCATGCCTCCATAGACTGTGCAACGAAACAAGTTGTTTTTCATCCACCTGGATTGCCTGAATTTGTGTTTAACGGAGTTGGTGTAGTACCTCCCCCATATCTGATTTCGTCCATGAAAGCATTCAAATTAATTAAAAAGGGCTATAAAGGGTATTTATGTTGCATATTGACTGTACCTACTGATACTATAACTAATGTGGACAGTATTCCTATAGTCAGAGAATTCCCAGATGTTTTTCCAGATGACTTTCCAAGGGATTTGATTGATAGGGAGATTGAGTTCACCATTGAAGTGTTACCGGGTACACAGCCAATTTCTAAAGCTCCGTACAGAATGGCACCTACTGAATTGAAAGAATTAAAAATTTAGCTACAGGAATTGTTGGATAAGAAGTTCATCAGGCCCAGTACTTCACCGTGGGGCGCACCAGTTTTATTTGTGAAAAAGAAAGACGGCTCACTAAGACTCTGCATTGACTACCGCGAATTGAACAAGGTAACAGTGAAAAACAAGTACCCATTACCTCGTATTGATGATTTGTTTGACCAATTGCAAGGTGCTCAGGTTTTCTCCAAAATTGACCTTAGATCCGGATATCACCAGTTGAAAGTCGAAACAAAGGACATTGGAAAGACTGTCTTCCGAACGAGGTACGGACATTATGAATTTCTTGTTATGCCTTTCGAAGTTACTAATGCGCCTGCTGCATTTATGGACCTTATGAACAGAATTTTAAAACCATTCCTCGATGAATTTGTGGTTGTTTTTATAGATGACATTTTGATTTATTCCAAGAGTAAGGAAGAACATGAACGTCATTTGAAAATTGCTTTACAGACCTTAAGAGAACAGAAACTGTATGCAAAACTAACAAAGTGTGAATTTTGGCTTGATAATGTTATGTTTTTGGGGCATGTGATTAGTAAGGATGGCATTTCAGTTGACCCACAGAAGATTGAAACAGTGGTGAATTGGCCTAGACCGGCTAATGTTACTGAAGTTCAGAGTTTCTTAGGTTTAGCCAGGTACTACAGAAGGTTTGTGAAAGATTTTTCCAAAATTGCTCTACCATTGACTCAGTTGACCCAAAAGGGAATGTCATTTGACTGGACCGACCGGAGAGAATCAGCTTTCCAAGAATTGAAGACTCGACTTGTGACTGCACCGATTCTCACCATACCCTCAGGTACAGATGGATTTACTATTTTTAGTGATGCTTCTCATAAGGGTTTGGGATGTGTGTTAATGCAGAATGGTAAAGTTATTGTGTATGCTTCCCAACAACTGAGGCCACATGAAAAGAATTACCCAACTCATGACTTAGAACTTGCCGCAGTGGTATTTGCATTGAAAATTTGGCGCCATTACTTATATGGGGCAACATGTGAGGTGTACACCGATCACAAGAGTTTGAAATGTTTCTTTACACAGAAAGAGTTGAACATGAGACAGCAGAGATGGTTAGAACTGATAAAAGACTATGACTTGCAAATTTTGTACCATCCGAAAAAAGCTAACATCGTTGCTGATGCACTGAGTCAGAAATCAATTGGAAATTTGGCCTGTTTACTCATCGGACAGAAAGAACTACTATGTGATCTTGAGAAATTTGAAGTTGAAATTGTTTTAAGTGAACAAGGTGGGACATTGGCTGCTATTTCTGCTCAACTGGCACTTATTGAGTAGATTAAAGATAAACAACACCTAGATGACTTTTTGAAGAAGGTCATTGATGAACGGGAATCCAAACCAAGGTCGAACTTTAAATTTGAAAACAATGTATTGAAATTTCAGGGAAAGTTGTGTGTACCAAATGATTCTGAACTGAAAAGGCAAATTTTGCAGGAAAGCCACAATTCAAAACTTTTCATCCATCCAGGAAATACAAAAATGTTCCAAGACTTGAAACTTAATTTCTGGTGGCCAGGAATGAAGAAAGAAATTGTCGAGTTTGTGTCGAAATGTCTACATTGCTAACAAGTCAAAGCTAAACATCAACGACTCGCAGGCTTACTTCAGCCCTTACCGATACCGGAGTGGAAATGGAAACATATCACTATGGATTTCATTGTTGGATTGCCTCGCTCCAGTAGAGGTATGGATTCAATTTGGGTTATTGTTGATCGATTGACTAAATCTGCTCACTTCTTACCTGTCAAAACAATTTATAATGCGGACAAATTGGATACAATTTATATTGATGGGATTGTCAGATTGCATGGAGTGCCTGTATCTATTGTTTCTGATAGGGACTCGAAGTGTACATCGAGATTCTGGCAAAGTCTGCAAACGACATTGGGTACTGAATTGAGACTGAGTAGTGCATACCATCCTCAGACAGATGGCTAATTAGAAAGAACCACCCAGACTCTGGAAGACTTACTGCGTATGTGTGTTCTTGACTTCCAAGGAAATTGGGAAAGTCATTTACCTTTAGCTGAATTAACCTACAACAACTGTTTTCACTCGAGCATTGGTATGGCGCCTTTTGAGGCTTTATATGGCAAAAAATGTCAGTCTCCTATTTGCTGGGCAGAAGTTGGAGACGGACCTTTACTTGGGCCCGAGATTGTACACGAGACCACAAAAAAGGTGAAACTGATTCAATAGAGATTGAAAACCGCACAAAGCCGACAGAAAAGTTATGTGGATGTACGAAGGCGAGACAGGGAATATGAAGTGGGTGATCATGTTTTTGTTAAAGTGACACCAATGAAAGAACAGACTCGCTTTGGGGCTAAGGGTAAACTAGCATCGAGATATGTTGGGTCGTATGAAATCATTGAAAAGATTAATCCAGTGGCGTACCAAGTAGCGCATCCTCCTGAAATGGAGCATATGCATAATGTCTTCCACATTTCAATGTTGAGGGATTATCTCCGGGATCCCTTCCATGTTCTTGAGCCTACCCGTGTGGTACTGAGCAATGACTACACTTATGAAGAATGGCCTATTCAGATTGTAAACCGACGAATCAAGAAGTTGAGAAATAAGGAAATCCCGTTGGTGAAAGTGAATTGGCAAAACCATGGTGGCGTTTATGCCACTTGGGAAAGGAAAGATGATATGATGAAAAGATATCCTGAATTGTTCCCTCTGGATCCAGTGTTCTTCCAAAGTGAAGGTAATTCGAGTTTGGAGGACCAAACTCTTTTTAAGAGGGGAAGACTGTGACAACCCTCACCTCTGATTAGCGTTAAATTGTGACTAAGCATGAAAAGTAATTGATTGTGATGAGATCCTAAATTGATTACATGAGTGTGTTGTTTTAATGCATTTCTATCTGTTTGTTATTGAATGATCTATTCATGTTTTAATTTCGAATTGCGAATTGAAAGCCTTATCGGCAATCGATTCAGAAATTAATTGGTGTCTTATGCTAATTAGGAATTATGTGATTTTATGGTAGGTTTAATTAAAATTCAATTTTGAATGATTAAACTAGAATAAATAATGTTAATTTACATTAGCTTGAGTTATTATACAATTGCCATTGAGTGGGCCACCTTTACAAACCTTGTTTGGAACTTAATTCACACCATTCTTCAGCCATCTTCTAGACCAAAAACGAAAGAGAGAGAGAGAGAGTTGGAAGAAAAATAGAGTTCATCAAGAATTTTGTTTGAATTTAGAGGAATTGAAGAGGATTTGCAAAATTAGGCTACCATACTTGGAATCCAAGACTTACGGTAGGAATTCATCCCCTCAACCATGAATTGAAGTTGTTACATGCATTGTTCATGAAGGTTTCATTGAAATTATGTTCAATTGGTGAATAAAGTCAAGAATTTGCTTAAAGTGTTGATTTGAGAGTGAATTCATGCATGCATGTCCATTTTGAGGTTGTTTTCATGAAAATCCTACATACATGTTCATATTTTAGTTGTGGTTCAAGAATTCACCATGTTTTAGAGTTCAATCTTGCATTTGATCATGTTTTGGAGCATTAGAGTTCGTGAGAACTCATGGATGTTATGTTCTTGCATTGTTCTTCAAGTTTCATTCAAAATTGTGTTCAATTGCCGCACCTTTCGGCTTGATTTTATAAAATGATCTTTGAAACATGTTGTATTATGGGCTTCTAAGTGTTTTCCAGAAAATTGGCCAAAAAGGATGAGTTTTGGTATGTTTGATTCTTGGTTTGAGCTTTGGAAGCAAATATGGAAAACCTAGATTTTGGCTTCCGTGCTCGAGCGAAGGATTCGACGCTCGAGCGACCAACTTTGTGTTCAGAGCTCCGCTCGAGCGACGGAATGCTAGCTCGAGCGTAGATTGCAAGCTCTCAGATTTTTGCGTGTGTAGACGCACGCTCGAGCGACGAGACCCACGCTCGAGCGAGGAATTGTGTCTCACGCTAGAGCGAGCATCAAGCGAGCATCAAGCGGAGAATTTCAACAACCAGTACTTTTTGAATTTTTACAGACTGCTCGAGTGAGGGAGTCTACGCTCGAGCGACCCCTCTGTTTTGGTAAGCTCGCTCGAGCGGAGAAAGCCACGCTCGAACGAGACCCCTGTTTTCAGCAAATTTTGAAAAGTGTTTTAAAGTACATTTTTGCATCATCATCCCATCCTAGGCATTCCTAGGCCATGTTTAAGGCATCTTAATAAGGATAATGTTGTAGAACCGCACCAAGCCTAATAGGGGCTAAGTTATTAATCCGAAGTGTATAACTTAGTGTGTGTTCATTCTGCAACTGTGTAGGGTTGGCGCCCGAGGACGCTGACTAGCCTGTCTATAGACCAGTAATCTGTGAGTAACAATGTTGTAAAGATACGTTCAATTATAATTATTTCTGAACGATTGACTATACTGCTTTCTGAAATGACATTGTTTACTGAATGAATGTTTGTCCTATTTGTAAACTGTACTCGTGGCATCCATAGCAACTTACTGTTACTGTTACTGCTACTGTTACAGAGATATCTGTCAGTTCCAATGTTTGGAACTACTACTATTTACTATTTTGATGGCCATCAACTGACTGTTCGGTCTATTAAGACCTATTATACTGTTCTGTTATTGGATGTACCACTTATGACTGTTATGATTTCTAATTGACCGATATGGCACGAAATATGAGCCACTGATTGAATAATTGATCTACTGATGCAAATGACTGTTTTAATTATTGAAAGGACATTCATTCTTAACCCCTTTACACAGTTGTTATACACTAGGCTTTAGCTCACTGTTTATATATATATGTAGGTGGCCAGGCACCGGACCGAAGATAGAAGCGTCAAGTTAAGCTCACGTTTTGTCATGCCAACCATTGTGCCTCACTTCGAGGTTCCAAGTTTGTTCAAGCCAAGGTTGTTTTGGGGTGCTCCAGATTCACCCTTTTGTCTCTATTTTGTAATGAATGTTTAAGACTTTTGACTGTACAGTTATGGTTAACGGATTGGATCCCTAACCTGTATGTTATGTGTATCTGATCTGTATATATGTTATGGTTATGAATGTGGGCTAGTCCATAAAAGTCTTTTTCCATTCAGATTTTCACAGGTCATTGGACATCTTTTATTTACTATTTGGCTTCCGCCAGCCCCTTACTCTGTACTATTGTTATTACTGTTAAGCAGGCCTTTGGTAATTACAGATTACTGGCCGGTTACAATACTAAACTGTTAGGGGCGGGTTTGGGTCGTGACAATGTTATTCCTAGTCCTAAAAAGACTAAGATAGGTCTAAAAGCTGTTGATTGCATATTCATTGGTTATGCCAAGAATGATAGTGCATATCGATTTTTGATTCAAAAGTTAGAACATTCAGAAATGCATGTAAATAATATTATTAAATTTAGAAATGCATCTTTCTTTAAACATGTAATTCCTAATAAAACTAGACAAGAAACTAGTACTAACAAAAGATCTTATGATGCTATTACTAGTCATGATCAAGAACAAGATCAAATACATAAGCACGAGATAGATCAAAATGAAGAAGAAGAACATAGGCGTAGTAAACGTTCTAAAAATCCAAAATCTTTTGGTCTAAATTTTCTAACCTTTTTGTTAGAAAATGAGCCTTTAACTTTTAAAGTAGCTATGTCCAGTCCTGAGGCTCTTTTATGGAAAGAAGCTATCGATAGCGAAGTTGAATCCATCTTGCAAAATCACACATGAGAATTGGTGGATTTGCCACCAGGTTGTAAACCTCTTGGATACAAGTGGATTTTCAAAAGGAAAGTGAAAGCAAATGGATCAATTGAAAAATACAAGGTAAGACTTGTGGTCAAAGAATATAGGCAAAAATAAGGTCTTGATTACTTTGACACATACTCACCGGTTATTAGAATAACATCCATTAGAATGCTAATTGCCATTGCATCTTTGCACAATCTAGAAATTCATCAAATGGATGTGAAAACCGCTTTCTTAAATGGTGAGTTAAATGAAGAAATTTCTATGGAACAACCAGAAGGATTTTTTTCTCCAGGAAAAGAAAAAAAAGCGTTTAGATTAGTTAAATCATTATATAGTTTAAAACAAGCACCAAAGCAATGGATGAGAAATTTGACAAGGCAATGATGTCAAATGGATTTAAAATTAATGAATGTGACAAATGTGTTTATGTTAAAAACACAAACAAAGGTTATGTTATAGTATGTCTTTATGTTGACGATATGCTCATCATAGGTAATAATAACGACATGATTAAAACTACCAACAAAATGTTAAATAAACATTTTGGCATGAAGGACATAGGAGTTTCTAATGTAATTCTTGGTATGAAAGTTACCAAAACATCAGAAGAATATGCTTTGTCACAGTCACATTACATTGAGAAAATAATTGACAAATTTAGCACAGATGATGATCATCTTGCTAGAACACCTGTTGATGATAACTTGTTTCTTTCTAAGAATGTACATGAAAGTATTTCTCAATTATAGTATGCCCAGATTATTGGAAGCTTAATGTACTTGATGAACTGCACTCACCTAGATATAGCCTATTCAATAAGTAAATTAAGTAGATATACGAGTAATCCAGGAGTAAAACACTGGAAGGCCATTATAAGGGTTCTAAAATATCTCAGATTTACTCGTAACATTGGGCTATACTATACTAGATATATAGCGGTACTTGAAGGATATTGTGATGCAAACTGGATATCGGATACTAGAAACTCAAAATCCACCAGTGGCTATGTCTTCACTCTTGGTGGTGCGGCTGTTTAGCTCAGCTAGATTGATTCCAGGCATGTCTTCGTAGGACCACGCAAAAATATCTTTGAATCTTTTAATAAAGCGACTAAGTGCTCGTGCTCCTCCGAAGACAATGTGGACCCGATCTAGACTAGACACGGATCCTTCTCAGTACCCACGTTAAAAGCAATGATTTCATTAGCGAGGGGCTTTGCAAACCTTTCCTCCTCCCGATTAATCAAAATTTTTAAAACCAGAGGAATTCCTTCCTCATCGTTTTCATCAAAATTTTGAAAATCATGATCAATGCAATAAACAAGCTGCATAAAGAAATACTCAGAATCTACAATGGCATTCTCATTCATAAGGTCAAGCTCATCTAGTTCTTCCGTTACAACCGACTCAAAGGAAAAAGAAAAGGACGACCCGGACAAAACCTCGGCATCCGGGTTATCAACCCCAAGAATACCAAACCCAGACTCAGAAGAATCAGAATCTGATTCCGACTCCACAGACTCTGTGGAATCAGATTCTGGTTCACTACCCGACTTAGAACTGCTACACAAGTAGACCTCCTCCATCCGCCAAATGAGGGATGGTGCGTCAGATGCATCCAAGATACTACTAGAAGAGTTCACACCTGGTTAGTCCTTGATCATGGAAATAGTCAGGTTATCCCCCAAACTCTCTGAGTCGATTGGAGGATCTAAAAGGAGACACGCCAGTGCTGCTTTTATTCCCATTTCAAGCTCATTTCTGCTGGAATCACTTTCTGTGCTCTTTACAGCTTCAACGGTTAGTTCAGTCTGTTCCTCTGTATCACTTTCTTGCAGCTGCAAGTCAAAGAAAATTTCAAAGCCGAGAACCCACTGCTTCTCAGAATTGAACCAGGGTTCGGGGAAACCACAGAATGAGAAATCTTCTTCCTCCTGAACAAAATGACCATTCAGGGTTCCCCGATAGGTCGGTGCACAAGCTCATAGTGCTTCTTGGTCTGCTTAGCTTGGGCTCTTCCTGCCATCTCTTTCCCTTTCCTCACCCAGTCTTCTTTGGTAGGCGTATAGCCAAGACCAAAGGCATGCGAGTTATGTGGCACATCAGCCAATACAGTGACGCCCTTCCAGTCACTTTTTTCTAATCCCATTTTGAGCATGTGTTGGAGCATGTTCATGAAGTACACAGATTGGGCGCTAACATACAAACCCTCATCAACAGCCAGGATATTCTGAACTACTCGGGCCTCTGCCAAGGTAAACTCTGAAAGGAAAACATCCTCTTCGCCATGCACAATCTCCAGCACAGGTGTAGTGACCTTTGGCGAAGGATGTACAGATGAATTCCTGAAGACTGTGGCCACGCATTTTCCATGGGGGTACTTTAGCATTTGATGGAGGGTGGAAGAGACAACTTTCACTTTGTGCAACCAGGGTCGCCCAAGTAGTAAGTTAAAAGTGGCCGAACGTCCAAGACATAGAACTCGATGTCCTGTTGAGCTAGGCCGACCTGTACTCTAATCTGCACTGTTCCCATCACCTCTCTGCTTGTATTGTCATACGCCCGGATCACCTAGGTTGTAGGCACAAAATTGGCCGGTTTCAGACCAATGGCATAAGCCGTACGAGATGGGCAGACGTTGATTGTTGATTTAGTATCAACCAATACCATGGGCACCCACTTTTCTTGACACTCCACTGATATGTATAAAGGTTTGTTGTGTGCAGAGCCTTCCGGTGGCAGTTCCTTGTTTGAAAAGGTCAAAGTTGAAGCAGCGCCTCCCAGGAAGACTAATCCCACCAATTGTTCTAGGGTGGTGTCGATGGACAACTTAGCTTTATCCATTGCCGACAGTACAGCCTGTCTGTGCACTCGCGAAGCCATAAGCAGACCCCAGATAGATATATCAACTTGAATCTTCTTCAATTATTTTAGCATAGCCTCTTCTTTTAACTGCTATTCTTTTTGTTTCTCTACCTATTTGTCCTTTCTGGATGCCTCGGTTTGATCCAAATGTGGGGGCTTGAGGTACCACCCACTTCTAGTCATGTGGTCCACCTCTTTAGAATACCAGGTGTTGCCTGGCAGGTCTTCACCCCAATCCTCGTCAGTGTAAGCAAGATACAAATCATCATCTTCCCACCATATTCCTCTAATGATCGACAAGCAATTGTCTGGTTCTATTATAATCATTCCTTCATCAGAAGTATCTCCCGCAGGGCATTGAGCTATTCCAGCCTTCTGGTTCCCTTGATCCCTTTGTTTCATAATCCGCTTCAATGCGGCTTCCTGTTTAGTGTCTGTGGTGCTCACGGCGCCCAGTTCTTGAGCCAAATTCTTAATACCGGGGCTCTCTGGCAATTTTCCCTTGTCTTTGGCCATTCCGGCCACTGTAGTTACTCTTGATTCCTTTTCTTTAGGTCTTGGTTTAGTTTCCTATTCTCAGTTAGGTTCATCACTAAGCCACCCGAAGTTGTCCGTCGATCCGTTCAGATCAAACCAATCAATATGCACGTCCCCCTAATCTTGCTCATCAAAGAACTACAAGTTGTCTATATCCTCCTCTAGGTTGGCTAGATCATCTAATCCCTGACTTGGCCCATCTTCTCGAACTACACTGACCTCTATCCCAATCGGCAACACCATTTATGGCTTAGCTTGATCGATTGGCCCAATATAGCAGTATGGGTTATACATCCCCTCTGGACTGATATTCTCCACCAAGGTTGACCTCCCTTCATTTTCCACGGTCACCACCACTGGTTCGGGTTAGAGTGTAGACGTGTTCATCATGCATAACTCCGTGCTCTTAGGAATGAACAACGCCGGCTTAGGTAGGTGGGAATGAGTGATATATATATACTGGGGTCATAAGGAACGACCAGTGTGTGGATGAGGTTTATATGCCGAGGTGGAGGGACTTGGTTATGTGGTGGGAGAGGGTTTGTAGTGACGTTTGGCTTTTGGGGTGGTGCTATCACCTTATTGTCCATGAGATCTTGAATCTCATGACGCAGCCTATAGCATTGATCAGTGTCATTACCGTGTTGCTGGTGAAAAATGCAGTATTTGACTGGGTTGTGCTTTGGAGGGAGAGGATTGGGTAATGGGCGTTGTTCCGACGGCTTAAGATGTCCTTTTCTGAACAGAACCCCTAGGGCTTTGGACAAAAGGCATATAAAGCGGTAAAGACCCTTTGAGATCGGGTCTGGCTGGTTGAGGTTTGTGGAGTTGTGTTGGATGCATTAGCGAATGGGTTGGCAATTTTGGGTGTGGTGGTGACCTTACTCACATCTGAAGGTCGTGCAGAGGTGCTACCACTCGTGGTTGCATTGGAGCTGCGAGTAAAGGGCCTCTTGGGTTGTTCCTTCTCATTGTCTATCAGCCCTTGCCTCATCGCATCCTCAATTTGAACCCCTATCTCAAGGAGCTCAGTAAATGTGAACAAAGGCAAGACTATCATCTTCTGTAATAATCTCCCTTGCAAGTTATAGACCACCATTCTGATTTGGTCCTTTTCAGACGGCCTGATAGTCATCATAGAGGCCTTAGCCCTCCATCGGGTCACAAAGTCCGAGAAGTCCTCATTCGGCTCTTGATGGGTCGCTTCAAGGTCACGGGTTGTGACCTCGATATGGGTGTTGTAGGAGTACTGCGTGATGAAGGCCTCATTCATTTCCTCTCAGCTTTGTTTCACAGAGTCTTCTAATTTTGCATACCAGATGGCCGCTGTACCCGACAGGGTCCGACCAAAAAGTGACAGCTTCTGAAGTCTGGTAAGCCCATTGGTCGCAGAATATCAGAGAATAACTGCAAATGGACCATAGGAACCCTAGAGCCATCGAACCGGTCTATGTGCAGCATCTTGAATCTATCTGGAAGAGTTACTGCGGAGTCTGTATATCCATCCTCAATGTCAGGGATTGAATTCACACCCTGTGCCCGCTTAAAGAACTTTTCTAGCTTGTTGACCTTCAATGCGGTGGGGTCGACCTCGAATTCAAATGGCACCTCCGTTTGGTGTACTAGTGCCTTGGAAGTCTGAGGTGGGATCGGATCTACCGGAATGCCCAGATTCTCTTGGACATTAACAGTGACTCCGGGCGCTAGAATACCCACTGGGGGTGCATAGGATGCAGAGGTTACTATCGGTTATGGTGGATTTGCTTAAGCCTATTTATCACTTCTACTTGATGGGCTGTGACCTCAGCTTGGTGGGTAGCATCTAGCTGCATAGTCTCAATGGTCTGCTGGAGTTGACAAAGCATATCTTCCATGTTAACCAGAGGATGTTGAGCTACTGGAACTGGTGGATACTCTCTCTCTGGGGTAGAAGTAGAAGATTGAGCCTGGCTTATCACAGGCGAAGTAAGAGGTAATTGCTGGATCAGTGAATTATGCCTGGCCCTCCTCCGTCTGTTAACCGGTGGGAGTGAAACAGACACTGGCTGTCCTCTAACAAGATCCCCGGATCTGTAAATCCTTCTCACTCGGGTCCAGAGTGCTTGGGGGGTAACAGGATCGTCCGAAGCAATGTTAAAAAATTACCTTGCAAAAAGAAATAAAGCAAAAAGAAAACAAAAATCAGAAACTGCACAGAACCTCAGCTTAGATACTAACAACACGTAGTTGCAATCATAAGCTGTAGATTTGTACTCAACACTGATTTCTGCCTCGAAAATTGATACCCAGACTTGCAACTGATACATACATTCCTGTAGGGTTTCACTCTAAAAGCACATACCAGTTAAATGAGAGGCACCCTATGATGGGGTAAGGTTACCCTGTCCTAGTTTCATCAGGAACTAGGGTTTCACTATTCAAGCAAAGTGTTTCACACAATCCTGAATTCAGGTAAGCAATCTATCATAGTTTGGAACAGTCTCTACAGCTTTCGATATGCAACTAGGCTGATTGGTAAAAAAAAAAAGGTACCTCCGCAAGATCACTTAATATACCTCTTGCACCTAACACCGAGAAGTGAAAGAAGGATCAAATGGTACAGCGGTAGTCCAGATCCAAGGGTTGTATTCCCATCGTGGCAGAGCCCGCAACCGGTCAGCCTTTTGGCAAGCTTTTCCAAGCAAGCCTCCGGCAAACCGTTCAGGATTAGCAGATAGCAAACGTTGTGAGTTAGGCGCACCGATGCAAATGCAAATGCAAAGAAACACATAAGTGTAGATAAAATGTCATCTCATAAGCTCGAGTCAAGTTCTCTAAATCCCAGCGGAGTCACCAGAAACTGTAGCTCGGCTTTTTCGCGCCCTCTTTCCGAAGCTCAAAAAGAAGCCCTACAATTCAGACTCCTGCAGTTCTGAATCTAATCTCACAAGTGTAATGTGAAACTGATAAACACCAAAGAGTCCAAATCCGACAAATCGTTTTGAAAAATTGATTTTGAATCAAAAAGTGTCAAAATTGGACTACTTTGCCAGATATAGAGTCGCCACCTAAATATTTTATTTTAGGAAAATTTAGGAAACCCATGACTCGTGCCAGAGGCCACGTGTCCATCATCACCAAAGTTACCTTGGCTCGAGAACTAAGGTACGAGAGGGGAAGGTCATGAATTGAGCACCCCCACTCGCCCGATCAAAGGTCGGCCTCTACTAATCATGATATGATTTTTTTTATAAATATTATGTGATCTTATTCCAATTATTAAGCTAACTTTACTATGTGATGCGCACAAGCAAGTATAGACTAGTTTGCTTAATTTGGAACAATTCAACTCATGTTTGCTTTTGAAAATGGTTTGAATTTGCCACCTCAAATGGGCTTAAAGTTTGCGGATTTGCCACCAAACATAATGGGCTTAAAACTGATTTGCCACTTAACAAAGTGGGCTTATAACACACATTCGTTGAATCGTTCCAATTCAAGCAACAAGCCTTCATTCATAGGCATTCAAACAGTTTAGCAAATAAGCATTTAGCCTCATGGCAAGCATGCTAATCATGGCAACATTCACAATCATGCGAATATGCTAAAGCATAAAAAACTCATCTAGTACTCCAAACCAAAAGAAAACAAAGTTAGAAAAATATGCATGCTTCCTAACTATGCACAAAACGACTAATGCAACACATGCGAAGAATGCAATTAATAGGCTTGGCTACCAATATGGCATATGAATCGATTTGACAACATGCGGTTTAAACACATATTCAAAGAAGGTATTGAAATGGCAATGCAGTTTGAATGATACGCTGAGCTTTAGTGCATGCAATACGAATGAATGGATGCAAGCATAAGGTATGCTAATTGAAACATGTCCCTAATCTAACTATCAAAAGTGGTTAAATAAAAGGGATAAAGATGTGGAATTGGAAAACATACATGTACACACGCACACTTACTACGACATTATGCCCTCGCGAAGGAGGGTCTGAATGAAATTAGCTAAGCTACACTACTTAACTAATTATTACAACACTTGAAATGAATTAACTATTCTAAGCTAATTAGTTATTATAATTAAATAATGAGCTATTTAAGCTAATTAAATTTACAAAGCAAACTAATTAGCTAAATACTTAACTAATTAATTACAAAGCAACTAAGCTAATTAATTACGACATGAATTAATTAACTAATATACTTAATTAGTTACAACATTTGCATGAATTAGCTATAACTAATTAACTACACAAGTTAACTAAATGGCTTCGAGAAACGAGGGACGCATGCATGCTCGGTTTTTCCACCCGAAGAACATCCACTGTCTGCTTCTAATTGCCTCTGTTGTACAACACTTACACTGTTTTCCTCCTCCAGATCAACACTGCTCTGCTTCAGAAGCACAATACTGAATTTTTCACTGGTGGCCGGCCGACCACAAATGAGGGTTTGCCCACCTTCAGAGAGGGGTTGCCAGCCATTGGAGGTGGCCGGCCTACCACTGATGAGGGTTTGCCGGCCATTGGAGACAAGTCTTCCCTTGCTGCAACAGAGGACAAAACAGAGCAAGAAATGGATGGTCTCACAGGTTGTTTGTACCATGTACCATCCCTTATCATCAACACAAGTTCAAATGAGTGATACATTTGGCCCTCGAACCATCAATCAAACAATTTCCATGCATGATGGCTAAGGGACCAATTTGTACAAGTTCAATGAATGCAAAACAAGACTCAAATGCCATCACCCTATCATGCATGATCAAGGGCAACGAAGACTTAGGAAAGTGGCACATTTCATCACTTTTGAGTGTGAAATGTCCCATTTTTCTTGTGTTCAAATCAACGTCCGATTTGAACACGTGCAATGCAACACAAAGAAATGCTTATCCTGCCACTTTTACTTGCCAATTTTGTTTATACCTTTTAGTTACCAAATCATTCTTTAATCAATTTATCCATTGGTAAGTGTCCTCTAAGATGAAAGAAGTGTCAACCAAGGGATAATGTAAGGCAAGAGAGAGATCATGCCATTGATAATGAACCTTCAAAGAGGATTAAACCATTAAGCATGACCTCAATCTCAAGCTTAAAGGATCCCAAGCTTGAAACAACCCTCAAAAGAAAATGAAAGAGTGAAGCAAAGAGGAAGGTTGTAGAGTTTATAGTGCTGAAATGAAGGGAAAAACAACACTAAAAAATGCTATCAACTCAAACAAGAAGTGTCTAAGACCCTAAAACACCAACTTCTGAGGACTATTACACTACAACCATGCAAAACAAGACTCAAATGAACTAACCAGCCCAAAACAGAGCTAAAGCAGGCTATTTCAAAGGCTAAAATATGCTGGACTTAAGCTAAGTTAAGCTAGAAAAACATGCTAACATATGAAGCTAACTTGGCATGCAAACAAGACCCAAGGAGGGGAGGCTAACCCCTCCAAATTTGGACTTCAAAATGAGTTTTTTGCCACTAAAAAACCTCTGAAATTCAGTGGTTAAAAGGCCTAAAAAAGTTGGTTTGAACGTGGTGAACAAAGGTACAAAAGCTTTACAAACAAAAGAGAAAGAAGGGTGAACCACCCCCTGATTGAAAATGGCCACAAACCACCACCTTTAGGCCACAAAAACAGAGTTTTTTACAGTTCAAAATCAGCCCCAAAACAGCCCCCCCCCCCCCCCAAAAAAAAGAGAGAAGAAGATGGCAAAGCAAGTATGTAAAATAAGTTAACAAAGCAAGAGTTATACCTCTTCAAACCAAGGCACAAATTAGGCAACAAAGCAAGCCACAACCACCTTCTAAAGCTCAAAAAGGGTCTTAAGTAACCTCAGCCCAAAGAGAAGCAACTTTGGTCAACGAAGTGTATACAAAAGTATAGGATTTGTGAGCAAATGTATACAAAATTGCAAGAAAAAGAGAGAGAGAAATCTAGAGAGAGAGAGAAAGAGAGAGAATTTTGCTCCAAAATTTTCCAACCCTTTGCAATGGGGGAGAAGGTCCCATATTTATAGAAAAACAAGCATTTGGCTGAGTTATATCAGTCCATACACGTGTATGGTGCTCAAGCCCATTATGCCAACAGCTGGAACAGCTGTCAAGAAAATATATGTAAAAAGGCATCAATGGCCGGCAGGCCACTTGGGTGGCCGACAGGATCAATTGGTGGCCGGCAGCCTCAATTGGTGGCCGATAGCCACCAAGGGTTGCAAGCTTGAAGATTTTGGTCCAAAACAGGGCACATAACAAATAGGGTTTGAACGCTCAAAGATAGGGCATTCTACCGAGAAATTTGGGCACCAAAACGAGCACAAATAGTCACAATCATCATGTGCACAAACGATGACATCTAAGTCTTGAGGACGGTCAAAAATGGGATGTCTACAGGCTGTATCTTCGAAATCTTCTAAATAGACTTGCATTGCTAAGTCTATTATGGAATCAGAGTTTATAGCTTTAGATAAAGCTGGGAAAGAAGCAGAATGGCTTCACTACTTCCTTGAAGATATTCCAATGTGGCCGAAACCTGTGCCTGCTATATGCATACATTGTGATAGTCAATCTACAATAGGTAGAGCACAAAGTCATATGTATAATGGTAAGTCACAACACATTCGTCATCGACATAACACCTTGAGACAACTACTCTCTAATGGAATTATTTCCATTGAATATGTGAAGTCTAAGGACAACATAGCGGATCCACTAACCAAAGGTTCTCAAGAGAGTTGGTTGAGAATTCATTGAGGGGAATGGGACTTAAGCCTATTAAATAAGAGTTACCACAACGGCAACCCAACCTAGTTGACTAGAGATCCCAAAATCTAGGTTTAAAAGGACAACCGAGTTGTGTATGACTCATAAGGATCACTAAGGAGTCAAACTCCTATCCATTTCTATGATGAAATAAGTGATGTCTACAACATGAAAGACATGGATGAACACCAAGCCAAGGCTAAATTACGTTCATAGCAGACAAAATGCATGCCACAATAGGTACAACATTTCCATGTGATACAATATTAGACGTCCCAAATTAGCTATTGTGACCAAATGGATGCCACAATAGGTAAATTAGGTTCATACTTCAAACACAAATATGAACAATGGAATGTTAACAATGTAACTCAACATAATGAATATGACGTGAAAAACAAACTCCAAACACTAACAATGAGAAGATTCGGACTAAAAAAAGAATTAAGACATTATTCGAATCAATAATGTGAATTTTGAAATCTCAACTATATGACTCAAGATAATCAATGTGACATGAAAAACAACAGACTCCAAACATTCACAATGAGAAGGTTTATGCTTTAAGCATGAATGTCAACAATGGAATCTTGACAATGTGAATCAACGTAATCAATGTAACATGAAAACAAACTCCAAAAATTCACAATGAGAAGATTCATATTTCAAACATCAACATCAACATCAACATCAACAATGGAATCTTGACAATGTGACCATTCACTCAACATAATCAATGTGACGTAAAAAACGTACTCCAAATACTAATAATAAGAAGATTCCTACTAAAAAATAATTAGGACATTATTCAAATGAATAAATGTGTATTTTGGAATATCAACTTTTTGAGTAAACATTTTCAATGTAAGATGAAAATTATACTCCAAACATTCACAATGAGAAGGTTTATACTTCAAACATGAATGTCAACAATGAAATCTTGACAATATGACTCAACATAATCAATGTAACATAGAAAACAAACTGCAAACATTCACAATGAGAAGATTCATACTTGAAACACGAATGTCAACAATGGAATGTCAACAATGTGACCATTCATTCAACATAATCAACGTGATGTAAAAAACAGACTCCAAGCACTAACAATGAGAAGATTCCTACTCAAAAACAATTAGGACATTATTTGAATGAAAAATGTAAATATTGGAATATCAACTATATGACTGTACATTTTCAATGTGAGATGAAAATTAGACTCCAAACATTCACAATGGGAAGGTTTATACTTCAAACATAAATGTCAAGAACAAAATCTTGACAATGTGGCTCAACAGAATCAATGTAACATGGAAAACAAAGTACAAACATTCACAATAAGAAGATTCATACTTCAAACACGAATGTCAGCAATGCAATCTCAACAATGTGATAATTCACTTGACATAATCAATGAAATGTCAAAACAAATTTCAAACACCAACAATGGCGTTTTGAGTCTATTGGAATGTCAACAATATGACTCAACATAATTGATGTAACAATGAAAATAGACTCCAATCATTTACAGTGTAAAGATTCATACTTAAAACACGAATGTTAACAATGGAATATCAATAATTTGACTCAACATAATCAATGTAACATGGAAAATAATCTCCAAACATTCACAATGAAAAAATTCATAATCAAGACATGAATGTCAAATGGAATGTCAACAATGTGACTCAACACAATCAATGTAATATGGAAAATAGAATTCAAACATTCACAATGAGAAAATTAATACTTGAAACACGAATCAGAACATTCATAAAACTAGAAATTTGTAATTCATAAATGACAAACCCTAAATGTTGAGTCCCTAAACACTAAAGTTGAAACAATTGGAATGTAAACATTTACATTTGCTTATATCAATGTGACATGAAAAATAGAGCATTCATAAAGCATAAATTTCTAATCTGTAAATTTCAAAAGCTAAATGTCGAATCTCAATAAACATTGAACCTCAAACATTGAAATGTAAATATTCTGATTTACTGATTTTAATGAAAGAATATGAACTAATGGATTTAATTTCAGAAAATAGTATGAAATTGAAGGAAACAACTTACTTTTGTTCACCATTTTGGCTATCGATTGGAATGATTATCTCTGTTGCCGGAATGGACAGTTATTGGCGACCTCTGTTGCCGAAATGAACAGTTCTTGCCCATTTTTATTGTCAGAATGAACAGTACTTGCCGATCGTAGAGTTTTGATTGAAGAATAAGGAGTTCAATGTTAGGGTTTTGATTTTGGCACAAAAGAAAATTTAGAGTTTTTTATTAGAGTTTGCAAGAAAAAAAGCACCTATGATATGAACATAAGGGTAATATTGTCTTTTCATCAATGACAAGACTAAGTGGATAATTAAAATAAATTTTGGACTAATTGGAACATAAGTAATTAAAGTACGATTTATGAAAAAAGCTCCCAAATATTTACACACACACACACACACACACACAGAATTAGTAGACATGAGTATGAGATGGAGACTACAAGACGGAACCCAACAGAAAGTTGTATGTTCGACATTGTTTTCATTTTCAATTTTTTTTTTTGTTTTTATTTTTAACTTTCATGTTTTAGAAATAAAAGATTGAAAACATTTTCATTATTTTATTTTTATATAAAAATAGTTTTTAGAAAATGTGGAAAATAATTTCAAAAGCATTTCATGAAAATAGTGTGTGTAGAAAATAAATTAAAATATAATTTGTTAAATAAGCTTTTTATAGGAGAATTTTTTTTAAGGTCCTTGATATTAAAATTTTATAAGATAAAAAGACAAACAATATTTTCATAATAGTTAAGGTCCCTCAATATTTTCACAAAGAAAATTCGACTCATAGATATTTTGCCCAACTCAGAGAAATTTCATCCCGACTCAAAAAAATTTCAACTATATGAAAATTGAAATTTCTCTGAGTTGAGGCAAAATTTCTCTGAGTCAGGTAAAATTTCTCTAAGTCAAATTTTCTCTATGAAAATGTTGAAGGACCTTAGCTAATAAGAAAATATATCTTAGACCTCTCCTGTTACCCAAAATTAAAAAGGAATGTTTCACTAATTTTCTCCGTTTTGTATCAACTTTTATTTCATGCTCTTTTTGAAAAATAAAGTAGAATCAGAAAACAATCTAAAACAAGATTCTACAATTTGACATAGGCATTTGAGTTAGCAAAAAAAAATATATTGATCACTCACACGGTAGCTAGATGAATAATACTCTCTTCTTTGATTTATCAAAATAATAGAGTGATCATTATTTAATAATAAATCTTATTTTTTTAACCAATTAAATATAATAATATAATATTATTAATTCACTAATAAAATCGGCCTGATCTAACAATAAGCAAATTAATCAATAAGGAGTCCCGTGAGAGAAAAGAGGTTGGGTGCAGCTTGGGGCTTGAGGTATACTCTCTTCAGATCTTAAGTTTAACTCTCACTAGATGTTATCAACTCCTTGAGGCCATATCAGCGAGCTCTATCTAAAATTTGTCCGATTTACGCAAAGAGGGCACTTTGTATGGGTTCAGGGATTAGTCAAAATGCGCATAAACTGGTCTGATAACCCAATCTTTAAAAATAAAAATAATTATGCGGTTAGTTTTTGTTTTGTTTTGTTTTGTTTTTTTTTTTTGTGGTCCCTTCCATTCGTTTTTCTCATATAAAATTTCTCATATGAATTAAGAAGATAACATGGTGATCAACGTTAAATTCTAGAAAAAAAAATAATTATTATTTTTTGGTGACATTTTTGTTTCCCATCCTTGCCTTTGAAAGTATCCCCGCACAGAGTATGAATTTGTTTCGAAGTAGAAGTGGACACATAATTATATAGAAGAAATTCACTAATAAAATGCGAATAAAATATAGCAGTGAATGGGAAATGACTGTATCCGTATAAAATGATTCAATCTTTCATGATGATTTTTCATATAAAATGGTGTGACTCAATGGTATATTTTCATATGAAAATGTATGTCCCAAGAGTCATGACCCTTCTGCATTCAAATGAAAAGGTACAACCCTTCATGGTGTCTTTCCATATGAAAAGATATGACTCTAGAGTCAATGTTCCTTTGAATGGCCACGAATACTTTTATAAATAGCCTTCACCATTTCCTCAAATCCTCATTAATTCGATCTCAGATTTCTTTCATTTTCATTTCTTCCTTTCGTGTTCTTCATCTTCCTTTGCTTCTGTATATTTTCTTCAAATAGTTTTAGGAAGAGTTTGTGAGAAAGAGAGAGTTACAACTAGAGCTACAAACGAATCGAGCCGAGCCGAGCTTTATTGAGCTCAGGCTCGGCTTGTTTACTTATCGAGCTCATTTATTGAGCTTGAGCTCAACTCGATAAGGAACTAGGCTCGAGCTCGGCTGGGCTTGGCTCATTAATATTAATGAAACTCAAGCTCGGCTTGCTCAACTCGATAATTTTTTTAAAATATTATTTATATTATTTAAATAAAAAATATTATTTATATATTTATATATAATTTAATATATAAATAATATATCTATTATATAATTTAAATAAAGATAAACGAGCTGAGCTTGACGAGCCGAGCTTACGCAAGCTCAAGCTCAACTCATTTACTAAATGAACCGAGTCGAGCCGAGCTCTTAACGAGCCGAGCCAAGTGTAACGCCCTCAAAATAATAACATTAAACCCATCAATATAGACATGAATTAGTAATAAAGATAAACATTCTTCTATTCATCAGAGTAGTTTCTTACAAAAGTATTACATGTTAACAACAAAAGCAAATGCCCTACGGGCTTACAGCTTTGCAAGTTAACACTTGGTTACAACAAAAGATTGCTAACTCATTTACACATTAAGCCCTTGGCTTGAATATACATGTAATACATCAAAGAAATAAAACGACAAAAGTCCGCCTGCCTCTAGCCTCCCAAGCTCGTCCTTGGAGGTGGCATGCAACCTGTACCTGAAAATGATGTTCCCATATAGGGTGAGCCACAGCCCAGTAGAGATATACTAAACCAACTATGAACGATGACTAAAAGATTAGCAATTGATAGGTGGCCAATATCGATACATCCACATATATCTCATCACAATTTCATAACGTACGAGTCTATGTCACTTTCCATTTTCCATTCTTATTTAATAGATAAGCATACTAGCTATATCAACACATCAACAGATAAACATCTTACGCATCAACAGATAAACATGTAAGCTGTATCCACACTTCACTAGACAAGCATATGAGCTGTATCTACACTTCACTAGACAAGCATATGAGCTGTATCTACACTTCTCAAAGATAAGCCTATGAGCTGTATCTTCACTTCTCTAGACAAGCATATGAGCTCTGTCTACGGAGTTCATCCCCCATCTCCTCCCAATCCTATCCGGTTTAGAGGTACATCCCCCATCTTCCCCTAAACTGCGGAGTACATCCCCCATCTCCTCCTCTATACACAATGCATATAAACACAAAGGTTCTATACACAATCAATCAATACATAAAATTAATGTATTCAATCCACCGTCATACTCTATGACACATTCAATCGATTAGTTTTAGTGTAACACCCTCAAAATAAACCCATTATATATATCATTGACATGCAATATTTAAAGAAAACAATTCATTAATTCATTCATTAGAGTATTACTAAATAAAAGCATTACATGTAACATCAAATTAAATGCCCTACGGGCTAACATCTTTCCAAGCCAACACTTGGATACAAAAATATGAGTTCTAACTCAAATACAAGTAAAGCCCTAGGCTTGAATGTTTACATGTACTAACAATTAAATACAATTAACTAAAGCTGGTCTTCAAAATCCAAAAGCCAAATCCTCCCAAGCTAAGTCCTTGGAGGTAGCTTATCACCTGATCCTGAAAATTATGTTCCCATAAAGGGTGAGCCACAGCCCAGTAGAAAAATACTAAACCAAATATAAGCATTGAATAAAGCTATAGCATTCAATAGATGGTTAACCAAGATAATCAATTGTATCATTATACAGTCTCATGACACTAATGTCTAAGACACATTTCACTTTCCATTATTATCAACATGGCTCAAAACCTGGCCCAAACTTACAACAGTGAACTATATATCATATTCACATTACTTTCAATATCAACAAAACAAATGAGATTCAGGCTCATATCAAAACACTTCATACTTCCCGTTTGATACACATTTTAGTGCTGTATCAATAACATGTAAAAACACATCAATATAATAAGCACACATAATAGTGATGCTAATGGAGTCCATCCCCTATCTCCTCCCAAACAAAATCCGGTTTAGAGGTCCATCCCCTAAACCGTGGAGTACATCCCCTATCTCCTCCCAAACAATATGCATATGCAATGCTCAATCAATACATGTATTTTCTGTATTAATTCAATAGTCTAAATTTATGACTTAAACAAATTGATTAGTTTCAATTTTCCCTAATCCACATGCAATGTCTACAACAAATACGACTATCCTCCACCGATAGCCCAAAATAGTTATTTCTAGACTGGAAATAAATATATCAACATTTAAATAGGGGAGTGATTTAAGTTATCCAACTACACCATTTATTCAGTGAATTCCTCAATTTCATGAATTAAACCAAATTCCCCAATTTCCTTAAATTAATTATACAAATTAATTTATTAATACAACTAGGGTTTTTCCCAAAATTATCAAAGTACCCCCAACATATCAAAATACCAAAACTTAGAACAAAACTTATAAGACGGAGTAGGAAATCCCTACCTCGAAGAAAATAACCCGAATGGAGAAGACGGAGATGAAGACCCAAATTCCAATGTGCTCCAAACCACCAAACGTTCAGATTAAATGAAAGCCCTCGACTCACTCTATCTTTTTAACAAAGAACTTAGGGTAGAAATACACTCTAAGTAGATCAAACCTAAGAGAGAAGGTGTGTAAGGAGAGGGAGAAGACGGTTCTAGGGTTTTAGAATCAAAAGGGAGATGAAAAATGATCCAGAAAGTCGGGTCTCGGATTTATGTAGTCGACTCCCCGCTCGAGCATGAAAATCCCCGCTCGAGCGTCAGACACAGACTCACGCTCGAGCGTGAAAAGAGCCGCTCGAGCATCGATTGCACACTTCCAGGAGTTTTACAGGCGATGGTACCCGCTCGAGCGCCAAACTCTCCGCTCGAGCGGAGGGACTGCAGAGTAAAGTACTGGGAGATGGAAAAACACACTCGAGCGTCAAAACTCCCGCTCGAGCGTATAAGCAACAACGAAGAGCCCGCTCGAGCGTTAAAACTTCCGCTCGAGCGTGAAGGCCAAAATCTGGGCATCACCTTTTGGTTTCAAAGTGCAACCAACCTGTTCCAAACCTGCCCATCACAACCTAAGACCCTAATACAAAGAGTAAAGGCTAGAAGTGATAATGATACAAAAACAAGTCCACGGAACCAAGTCCAGAATACAGTATACAAAGGAAGAAAAAACCGGGATCGCTATATTTAGTTTGCCTAATCATCATGCATTGTCTACAACAATCACGACTATCCTCAACCGATAGCCCAAAGCAGTTATTTCTAAGCAGAAAATAAATGCACAAATGGATATTAAATCAACATTCCATCTAGGTGAGTGATAAATAATCCAACTACACCCTTTTATCCCATGACTTCCCAAATCAATTCCTCATTTCTCATAATTAATTATGCAAATTAATTAATCAATGTAATTAGGGCATTTTCCATAATTTACATTACAACCCTTAAGTTCCATTTTCTTTAATGTCTTAACATTAATTTCACATTTTCCATGCCAAACATGCATCTAGGTTTGATATAGTTAAAACCCCAACTCTTGTAAATTTACACAAAAGCCCCCAAACTTTCACAAATTACTAAACCAATCCCAACATCTCAAAATACTAAAATTTAAAGACAAAGCTCATAAAGAGGAGTAGGATATCCCTACCTCAAAGTTTGAGCTCCAATGGAGATGAAGACCAAAACCAAAATGCTTCAAATTCCGAAATTTTCAAATTAAAATGTAGCCCTTGACGATCAACACAACTTTCGTAAAGACCAAAAGTGAGCAAACAACTCCTACTAGATCAAATCTAAGAGAGAAGGGCCAATTTTAGAGTGAGAAGCTCTGAAAATGGCTTTTTGGAAAAGTAAGAGAGAGGAAAGATCTTGAAAAAGTGATCCAGAAGTCGGATCTCGGATTTATATAAAAGTCACCCCGCTCGAGCGTCACTCACAGACTCCCACTCGAGCGGCCAATCCCCCGCTCGAGCTCCGGATGCACACTCCCAGCACTTTTGCAGACAGGTCTCCCGCTCGAGCTTCTAACTCCCCGCTCGAGCGGCCAATCCCACGCTCGAGCATCGAACACAGCACAGGAAATACTGGATGGGTGAAACTCCCGCTCGAGTGCCAAAACCCCCGCTCGAGCGGACAGGTCAAAATCTGGGCAACTAGTTTTGGTTTCTAATCTCAACCAACCTGTAACAAACCTGCCCAACACATCCTATAACTCAAATACAAAGTAAAAAAGGATGTACACCAGGTAATAATCAACTACTATCATCCACGGACACATGTCCGGATCACTGTACAACAAGGGTAAACCCGGGATCGTTATACCAAGTTTGTTCATGAATAACTCGGTTCATTTGCAGCCCTAGTTATAACACTGGTTTGGTTCGCTACACTTGAATTTGTAGTGTTGCAAATTCAATATTTAGTTGTTGCATCCTAGGAAGTAGATGCTTATAAATCTTAAAGTATTGGAGTACTAGCCAAATTTACTTTAAAAAGATTGTGTGCAATATAAGTCTTGACTTAAAGTTTCCGTGTATTAAGCACTGTAAGCATTTAATACAAAATTTAATTTAATTAATTATTTTTTGTGTTGTTTTATTTTGTTATTTATTAATTGTTATACAATTAAATTTTTCACACACATTACACAGAGAACTGCTGGGTACTAACAATATTAAAGTAGATTTTTTTTTTTATTTTTGTTTTATACAAAAGTAATATTTTGCTTCGAAAAAATTAAATTGTAGTAATATACTGTTTAATTTTTTATTTTTGATTAAATAGTAGTAATATACTATTTAATTATTTATTTGATAAATAGTAGTAATATACTATTTATCATTAGGTTTTGTTACAAAATTTTATTCTGTTTGTTTTGTGTATGTAATTTATTTGTATAATTTTAATTTGTGTTTGTTGCAATTTTATTTCATTAGAAATAATGGCAACTGAGAAGGATAGTGTTGAGACTATTCTTACTGCGACCTCAAACCCAGTCACCATATCTATGATACTAGTATTGTCAGCTGTAACTCCGTCAGTACCATTAAATGATGGGGGAGAAGTTGGAAAAGTTCAAAGGACTAAATTCAAAAGGTGGTAACAAAAAATGATGTTTTATTTGACCACATTGAACTTGACTCACTTCACCCATGAATTTGCTCTAGCATTAGGGAGAAACCAATCGGTACATTGTTGCCATCTGGAAGCATGGAAACATGGCGATTTCTTGTGTCAGAACTACATCCTCAACTGATTGGACAATACATTGTACAGTGTGTATAGTGTTAAAAAGACCGCAAAAGAATTGTGGGAATCCTTAAAACTAAAGTACAAGACCGAAGACGCCGTCACAAAGAAATTTGTCGTCAGTTATTTTCTTGACCTTGAAATGGTGGATTCCAAGCTAAAATAAGTCAAGTTCAAGATCTCCAATTGATCATGCATGCCATTCATGCCGAAGGAATGGTCCTTAGTGAATTCTTCAAAGTTGCAGTAATGATTGAAAAATTACCATCAATATGAAAAGATTTCAAGAACTACCTGAAGCACAAATGCAAGAAGATGTATTTGGAGGAACTACTTGTGTGGCTCTGTATTGAGGAAGACAACCGTGGATCTAAGAAGACATCCGATAGTCACATCATGCAAGCAAAAGAAAATGTCGTGGAACAAGGACAAGAGTCTTGCTCTAACAACAAAAAGAGAAAGCATGATGGCAAAGGTCTGAAACAAGGCTTCCAAAGCAGAGACAACAAGAAATTCAAAGGCAAGTGTTTTGTGTGCAGCAAATGGGCATCGCGCTAATAATCGTAAGGAAAGCCGAAGCATGAACTAGAGGCCAACACAAACACACATGACTGAAGTCAACTATATCTTTGACGAAGTAGGAGACATTAGTCTCTCTGCTGTGGTTTCTGAGGCGAATTTAGTGACCAACACTAAGGAATGATGGGTGGATATCTACGCCAATAAGGAAACGTTCATGACCTATAAAGTCGTAGAGAATGAAGAACAACTCTACATGGGAAACTCCTCAACCGTTGTAGTCGAAGGGCAAGGAAAGGTTATACTCAAGATGACTTGGGGAAAAGAACTCTGTAATAACCCCATCATGTAACTCTTTATATTTAATTAATGACAGAGATTTGACTTTTTTTTTTAATTGTCTACTATTCTGATTTAATTTGGAATTCTAAAAATTATGGAAACTGATTCGTATACGATTCCGTTGAAGATTTATTTGGAAATAGAAATTGAAAGCTTGATTGGCACAGGAAAGTATAAGTAGCGAGTTGAATTATTTTAATTTCGAGTATCGGACTCTACGAAGGTTTAATTAAATATTCGATTCAGATTTGTAAAATTGAGATTTGATTAATTGGGTCCGAATTGGAGTAAATTATGTTGTGAGGAGTGAGAATTAAGATTATTGCGAAAGAAATTTAATTATGAGATATTCAATTTGAGTATACAATTTATTAATGGAGACCTTGAGTTTGACCTGCAATTGAGGGCCTTGCTAATGTGAGAACTCACAATTGATGATGGAAATAAGTTTATTTTGATATTTGGAGCCTTTTGGGGTTTAATTAAAAATCTGATTCAGATTGATAAGTTTTAGTATAACTAATTGGGCTCTAATGGAAGTCAAATTAGGTTAATTAAATTATGCGGGACTTGTGATTAGTCATGATGTTATGTTGTTGATGTTGAATTGCATGTTTAAGGATGTGAATTATAAGGATTTGAAGTTATATCTATTGATTGTAGAAAAATCTGTTGGAATTACAGCTTTAAACGGAAAATTGAGGACCTTAGAGGTGTCAGAAAACAAAATCGATTAAATATTTATGATCAGCATGATTTTTTGTGTCATTTGGGAAGTTTAATTGAAAATTGATTTCGGCTGATTCGTTAAGTCATGTTTGGCTTTTATTATTGGAGTAAGTTTTCGTATCTAGATATTTATGAGACAAGTTATAGATATAAGTGTATTGAGCCCATATTTTGCTCATTCTTATCCCATGGAAAGAAAAATCTAGAGAGAGAGAGAGAGAGAGAGAGAGACAGAGAGAGAGAGGGAGAGAGAAGCATGAGGGAAAGAAGAAAAACTCAAGATTGAATAAGAAACATGGGAATTTGAAGGAATTGAAGTAGAATTCAATTGACTCAAGGTATGTAGAAATCAACTTAACTTATTGAGATCAACCTATTATTTGTTTGAATTTATGACTCAAGATGAAGATTAATCACCTAATTGAGTTAGGGTTGAGAAGTACAAGCTTAAATGGGCTCTCTTCATGAAATTGAACTTTGATTCTTTAGATTTGCTTGATTTAAGAGTTAATTCCCTTATATTTGCTTATCATGAAGTTGATTGTGAGAAGTTGAGCCGTAATCTTAAGGTTTTGTGTGGTTTGAACTCATAAAATTAAATGAAATGTAGATGTATGTGAATTTGAAAGAAGAAGTTTGGAAAAGAATTGAAACTAGAGTTTTGATCTTTCAAGCTTAGAATCCTTCATGTTTTCATGTTTTGATTTGGATTATAATCATTAAAATCATTATAATCTCATGTTTTTCATTGATACTACATGTTTTGGGAGTGATTTGGATTGAACATGAGGTGGAAAATAGAGAAATTCAGCTTAAACTAAACAGGTTTTCTCGGACAGATTTCCTCACCCAATGCCGCACGTGAGGCGCGGCTTCCCACACGTGCGGCAGTCCATTTCCAGCACCCAAATTGATTCTGAAATAAAAGCACTTGCCCCCGTACGTGCCTTGATTTTCCCGCACGTGCAGTTTTGGTCCTGCACATGCAGAACCCCCCTATTTCAACCCAACTTCGGATAGGCATATCTCCTTCATCCAGACTCCTTTTTAAGTGATTCTTGAGCCTAAATTCAAGCCCTGGAAGTCTAGTTTCCAATGGTGGTGGTCTAACATCAAAATTATAAGTACATAAATAGATATTCCCAAATTAGTGAAGATTGTTCACTTTCTGTCTACTCGTTTCATGTTATTTCTTCTCCTAACCCAGTTTCCTTTCGTTTCTTCCTATTTTCCTTGATATGAATTATGACCCATTGAAGACTAATGAGTTTAGAACCAACATAACTAATTGGTTAAAGAGCAAAGTAAGGGATCTGTTTATTTGATTAAGAAAAGATTAAGAGAAGTAATTTTGATCAAGAGAGTAATTGTATATTCGATATGTTGTGCTATGTAATTGTGTTTGTAGGTCAAGTCAAGGACATCACCCAACTACTACCAGAAGCCCATCAATATGAGTAATAATATTGTAAAGATATGTTCATTTATATTTATTTTGATATGTAAATGTTGTGATATTCTGGAATTTATTTTATGCGAATGAATGAGTTACAAGAACTGTGATATGGAATATAGATATGAAATGTGAATTGTTGGTAATATGATATGGTGGGCCCAAGGCCGTTCCGTTTATGCTATGACATGATATGAATTGTTTAGTCTTTAAGACCTACTGATTGTTGGTATGGAACAAAGTGCTGTATGGAACTAAGTGCTACAATGTAAGTCACCTCTTGGGTCCATACATACATGAATTGGGCCCAAGTAGAAGTGAAGACATGTCAATGTTTCATTTACTCCATGTTAAGATACAGTGATACGATAAGAGAGGTGGAGACATGTCGATGTTCCATCTACTCCATGATAAGATACAGTGATATGACATGATATATTTGGACCTAAGGTCGTTCAAAAAATATGACATGAATACGAATGTTTTTACATCGCTATATGATTCATGTTTATGAAGTGTTATTTTATATGAATGAATAAATGTCCTATTTTGAAATGTGATTCCGACCCTTTGTATAAATGAGTGTACCACGCACCACGTAAAATGTTTTGTAATGGTTTTAGATATGTATTCCATTTGAAAAACATGGATTTTGATATGATAAATGTTTCAGAATTATGACATATGTTTTCGTAATGTTAAGGACATCATTCATTAGCCTCTTTACTTTATTATCACTCATTGGTGGTAGCTCACTCTTCTCTTTATATATATATATATATGTAAGTGAGCCATCGAAGGATCAACATTAGAGTTGTACCAAAGTCTACCTCTCTATCAAGCCACTCGGGTTACGCCTCTGTGTCGAGGCTTTAACTTTGTATTGTAGAATTCTATATTTCATTGAGTCTTATGTATATGGGTGTGAGATATATATGTGTGTCTAAATGGTTTAATTATTTCAAGTTATCATGTATGCACAGCTCAATGGGCATTTATTATTTTTGGTATCTACTTCCGCTTAAGGCCCTGATATGATTTGAATATTTTGAAATTTTGTCTTTGAGGCTTGAGTGCAGGCCGGTCATGACTTAAAGTTTTAGGGGCAGGTTTGGGTCATGACAAACTCACTCTCAAAAATGTACTCTATATGCCAGACATTCGCAAGAATCCGATTTTTGGGTCATTGCTGATTAGAATGGGTTTAAGTTAGTCTTTGAATTTGACAAAATTATTATCACTAAAAGTGGGATGTATGTGGGGCGAGGGTATTTGAATGATGAGCTTTTCAAGCTCAATGTACTAACTGTTGTACCTAACTTTGCTATTAATAATAAAAACACATCTTTTATTTATATTGCTAAATCTTCTTATTTATAGCATGATAGATTAGGATATGTTAATCTTAATTCTTTGCGTAGACTTGTTTCTTTGGAATGTTTGCCTAACTTAAAATTTGATCCTAATTATAAGTGTGAGATTTGTGTTAAGGCAAAACTCACTAAGGCATCATTCAATAAAGTAGAGAAGTACTAGACCTCTAAGCTTAATTCGCACATATTTGTGATTTGAAATTTGTTCAAACAAGAAGAGATAAAAAGTACTTTATTACTTTTATTGACGAATGAACTTGATATTGCTATTTTACTTATTGAGAAATAAAAATGAAGCTTAGGAGGCTTTTAAGTTTAAGGTTAAAAATCAACTTAGCAAGACTGTAACGCCCTGGAAAATAAACCCATTAAATACATATAATATCAACATGCAATGTTAAAAAGGAAACAGTTCATTATAATATTCATCAGAGTCTTACTAAACAAAAGCATTACATGTAACATCAAATTAAATGCCCTACAGGCTTACATCTTTCCAAGCCAACACTTGGACACAAAAGTATGAGTTCTAACTCAAATACAAATAAAGCCCTAGGCTTGTGTGTTTACATGTACTATCAAATGAAAGCAAATAACTGAAAATAGTCTTCAAAATCCAAGTCCTTCCAAACTAAGTCCTTGGAGGTAGCTTATCACCTGAACCTGAAAATGATGTTCCCATATAGGATGAGCCACAGCCCAGTAGAAATATACTAAACCAAATATAAGCATTGAATAAAGCAATAGCATTCAACAGATGGTTAACCAAGATAATCAATTACATCATTATCCAATCTCATGACACTATTGTCAACGACACGTTTCACTTTCCAACATTATCAATATGGCTCAGAACATGGCCAAACTTACAACAGTGAATTATATATATCATATTCACATTCTTCCAATGTCAACAAACAAATGAGACTCAAGCTCAAATCAAAACACTTCATACTTCCAGATTGATACACATTTTAGTGCTGTATCAATAAAAACACTTCTATATAAATAAGCACACATAAAAGTGATGCTAATGGAGTCCATCCCCTATCTCCTCCCAAACAAAATCCGGTTTAGAGGTCCATCCCCTATCTTCCCCTAAACCGTGGAGTACATCCCCTATCTCCTCCCACACAAAACAATGTATGCAAATGCAATGTTCAATCAATACTTGTATTTTTTGTATTAATGCAATAGTCAAAATTAATGACTTAACCAATGTGATTAGTTTCAGTTATTCCTAATCCACATGCAATGTCTACAACAATCACGACTATCCTCCACCGATAGCCCAAAACAGTTATTTCTAGACTGGAAATAAATATAACAACAATTCAATAGGCGAGTGGTTTAAATTATCCCACTACACCATTTAATCAATGAATTCCTCAATTTCATGAATTTAACCAAATTCCCAAATTCCCTTAAACTAATTATACAAATTAATTTATCAATACAACTAGGGTTTTTCCCAAAATTACCAAAGTATCCCCCAACATATCAAAATACCAAAACTTAGAACAAAACTTATAGAATGGAGTAGGAAATCCCTACCTCGAAGAAATAGCCCCAAAAGAGAAGATAGAGATGAAGACCCAAACTCCAAAGTGCTCCAAACTACCAACAATTCAGATTAAAACGAAGCCCTCGACTCACACACTCTTTTTAATGAAGGATCTAGGGTAGAAACACACCCTAAGTGGATCAAATCTAAGAGAGAGGGTGAGCAGGGTGAGTGAGAAGTCGGACCTTAGGGTTTGGAATCTAAAAAGAGGATGAAAAACTGATTAAAAACCCGCTGCTGTCTAATTAAACTGGACAGGCTCGCTCGAGCGAAGACTTGGTCGCTCGAGCGACCAGACACAAGAAATACTCGCTCAAGCGAAGAAAATCTCGCTCGAGCCAAGAATGCAATACTTCAGGTCTATACTAGACGCAAACTCTCGCTCGAGCGACCAAACCCCGACTCGAGCGAATAACCAAAAACAACAGCTCGCTCGAGCGACCAACTCCTCGCTCGAGCGAAGATCCAAAATTCTGGACAGCAACACTTGGTTTCTAAACCCAACCAACCTGAAACAAACCTGCCCAACACATCCTATAACTCCAAATAAGAATATAAAGAATGACAACAACAATTATACAAAGATAGAATCTACGGAACCTAAGTCCGGATACAATAATCAAATGGGAAAAGACCGGGGTCGCTATAACCTCCCCCCCTTAAAAGAATTTCGTCCCCGAAATTAAGCATAAGTTTGTAAACAAAAACAAGTTTTTCTCAATTCTCAAAGATATTATATAACAACAATAAACATCTTGACCCAATACTGGTCACTTCATCTCTTTATCAAGGGGTATCTCACAATATATATAAAACAACATATATCTCAACTTGTATCATTATTATGCATTATTCCTTTCAATGTTAACAATTCCCATATCATATTCAATTGCATGATATATACAACACATTCAACAATGTACTCAACAGATGCAATGTTACACTAAACTTCTATAATGAAGCAAGTTTCAAGATACACCCATTTACCAAGACAAACTCAATGTTTTACAACTTAAGACATATATAAAGCTCTTAAGTTCAACAATTTAACAGAATCTAATTATAAGATTACAAATCAACAAACATGTCCGGATATTTCTGGCGGACTTCCAATTCACGTTCCCAAGTGGCTTCCTCCACTCCGTGATGTTTCCACAAAACTTTCACCAAAGGGATGGTTTTGCCTCGCAAAACTTGATCCCGCCTATCCAATACCCGAACCGGTCTCTCCTCATATGAGACATCCTCATCAACCACTGAATCGGTCCAATCCAACACATGTGATGGATCCGGCTCATACTTCCGAAGCATACTCACATGAAACACGTCATGTACTCCGGACAGCTGCGGCGGCAAAGCTAAACGATAAGCAGCCTCGCCAATCCTCTCAAGGATCTCAAACGGACCAATGAACCGAGGGGACAACTTCACGCTCTTCCCAAACCTCATCAAACCCCGTCTAGGTGATATCTTCAGAAAGACATGATCACCCACCTCAAACACCAAAGGTCTCCTCCTACGGTCGGCATAAGATTTCTGACGACTCTGTGCTGTAACAAGCCTCTTACGGATAAGCTCAACTTTCTCCGTCGTTTCCCTCACCAACTCCGCCCCAACAGAGGTGCATCACCCACCTCGGCCCAACAAACAGGAGATCTACACGGTCAGCCATACAAGGCCTCAAACAGTGCCATACCGATACTAGACTGGAAACCGTTGTTGCAGGCAAACTCTACCAACGGCAAGTGCCTCTCCCACGACCCACTAAAGTCTAGAACACAACCCCGAAGCATATCCTCAAGGATCTGAATAGTACGCTCGGACTGCCCGTCAGTCTGTGGATGATAAGCCGTGCTAAAGGTCAACTTAGTGCCTAAGGCACTCTGCAAACTCTGCCACAACCTCGCAGTAAAACGAGGATCTCTATCTGAGACGATCGTCACTGGGACCCCGTGCAACCTCACTATGTCCCGAATGTACAAGTCGGCAAGATGATCGACTGAATCTCTCACGCGCATAGGAATGAAATGCGCCGACTTAGTCAACCGGTCTACAACCACCCAAATAGCATCACTACCCCGCTGAGTCCTCGGAAGACCCACAACGAAGTCCATAGTGACGTGTTCCCACTTCCACTCGGCAATAGGCAAGGGTTGCAACAAACCCGCTGGCCTCTGATGTTCGGCCTTCACTTGCTGACAAGTAAGGCACTTAGATACGAAAGCTGCCACATCTCTCTTCATACCCCGCCACCAGAACTGGCGACCCAAATCCCGATACATCTTAGTGCCTCCCGGATGCACCGCAAGGCGTGAATGATGAAACTCTCGGAGTACCTCCTCTCGACAAGACTCCGGCACAAACAGACGGTCTCGGTATCTCACACTCAAGTCGGGATACACCGTCAAACCCTTATCAACCTTCCCACCGGAAATCTTCTCACGGAGGGTTTCTACCTCAAGGTTTCCCCTCTGAGCCTCTAACACTCGAGTCACGAGTGTAGGCTGTACAACAACAGAAAACAAGGCCGCAGCCTCAACGGATTCGCCCAGAAGTAAATTAAACTCCCCAAGTGCACCCAACATCTCCCATTCTCGGATGGCTATACTAGCTATGTCACCAACAGGTTTCCTGCTAAGGGCATCGGCCACCACATTGGCCTTTCCTGGATGATAATGCAACTCAAAGTCATAATCCTCTATGAACTCCATCCACCTCCTCTGCCTCAAGTTCAAGTCTTTCTGTGTAAACAAATATTTCAGACTCTTATGATCCGAGAATACCTCGAATCTCTCACCATAAAGATAATGCCTCCAAATCTTCAAGACAAATATCACAGCTGCTAACTCTAGATCATGCGTAGGGTAATTCTGCTCGTGAATTTTCAACTGACGTGAGCCATAGGCAACTACTTTCCCTTCTTGCATTAACACACTATCCAGACCCTCTCGTGAGGCGTCACAATAGACTGCATAACCCAACCCTCTCTCTGGAATAATCAATACTGGAGCGGTGGTCAGTCTAACTTTCAACTCCTGGAACGACTTTTCACAAGTCTCACTCCATACAAATTTGACTCCCTTCCGAGTCAATCTAGTCAAAGGCGAAGCTAATCTGGAGAAATCTTTCACAAGCCGACGATAATACCCAGCTAACCCTAGAAAACTGCGGATCTCAAACACACTCTTAGGCTGTGCCCAATCTTGCACCGCCTCAGTCTTGGATGTATCAACAAACACTCCTTCCCCAAAAACTACATGGCCTAAGAACTTGACCTCTTCTAGCCAGAACTCACACTTCCCAAACTTAGCATAAAGCTTATGGACTCTAAGTAACTCAAGCACCACTCTCAAGTGTTCCTTGTGCTTCTCCTCAGAAGGTGAATAAATAAGGATGTCGTCCACGAAGACGACCACAAAACGATCTAAAAATTCCCGGAATATTCGGTTCATCAAATCCATAAAAACTACCGGTGCATTGGTGAGCCCAAATGGCATCACCAGAAACTCATAGTGGCCATACCGTGTACGGAATGCCGTCTTCAGAATATCCTCCTCCCTGACTCTTAACTGATGATAACCCAATCTCAAGTCTATCTTCGAGAAACAACGGGAACCCTTCAGCTGATCGAGCAGATCATCTATACGAGGCATAGGGTACTTATTCTTAACCGTAGCCCGATTCAATTTCCGGTAATCTATACAAAGTCTCAAAGCACCACCTTTCTTTTTAACAAAGAGGGCCGGTGCTCCCCACGGAGAAACACTAGGACGTATAAAACCCTTGTCTAGTAACTCCTGGAGCTGAATCTTCAACTCAACTAACTCGACTGGGGCAAAACGATAAGGTGCCATAGAAATCGGCGCCGTGCCGGGCACTAGGTCAATAGAGAATTCAATCTCTCGATGCGGTGGCAAACCTACAAGATCCTCGGGAAAGACGTCCGAGTACTCACAAACCACCCTTGGCAACACAATCTGAGTCTCATCAACCTCACTAATCTAAAGGTTAGCAAGTAGACCAATAAGCTCACTCCGTCCTCGCGGAACATACCCCGGTGGCAACACATTACCAACCCGGTCCCCCAGAAAATGAAAATACTCTCCGCTCACAGTACAACAAGTGACCCTCTGGCGGTAGCAATCAATAACTGCCCGGTATGACGATAACCAGTCCATACCCAAAATAACATCGAAACCCCTCATAGGCATAACTACAAAGGAAAATGGGATTCTATGGTAATCAACCTCTATATCACAACCCCTAACACCTTGTTTCAAAATCAATTCACCCCCAAGAGGTGACACTACACAAATAGGAGATGCTAACTGTGCTAATTCCAACTCCAAAACAGATGCAAATGCAGCAGTCACAAAGGAATGGGATGCACCCGTATCAATCAAAACATTAGCAACCGAGTTGCAAAACAAGAAGGTACCTCTCACAACTGATGGTGCTGGCACAAGATCCTGCGCAGTAACAGCATTCACGCGCCCAGACGACCTCTGATCAACTTGCTCACCCCTAGGAGCATAAGATTGCTGCACCGACTGGGACGATGAAGCCCCCTGATGGCCCTCGAGGCCTGACCCGACTGAGCTGGCTACTGACCCTGAATCTGCCTCAAACCAGATGCACCAGGTGTGCCACCCAACTGAGGGCAATACCTCTTCATATGCCCTGGCTGACCACACTGGTAACACGAGAGTGGCTGGCCTCTACCCTGACTCTGGCTCTGAGATCGAGCCGAAGATGACGCTGCCCTCTGCACTCCTCCCCTCTGAGGACAAACTGGAGACTTGTGGCCCAGCTGGCCACACTTGAAATAGGTAATGTCGTCCTGACTGCCTTTCCCCGAACTAGCACTCGGCGCAGGAAAAGTCGATCAAGAAAAACTACCCTGAGACTGCCGAGGATTAAAACCCTTCTATCTCCTACCATCGCTCTGACCATCCTGACTCCTCTTAGAGCCCTTCTGTCCTTCCTCCTCCTCCTGCATCATGATTTCCATGTGGGCTGCAGCATCAACCATACGCCCATAATCCCGAATCATAGTTCCCCCAACTCTCAGCTTGAGGCCATGCCTTAACTTCTTCTCAAACTCGATACAACGGCGTTCCTCAGACGCTACCAACTCAGGTGCAAACCTGGACAAACTAGTAAATGCAGCCTCAAACTCAGCCACTGAAGAACTCGATTGCTTAAGCTGGCAGAACTGGTCTCTCAGCTTCTCCCTAACTGCTGGAGATAAGAATTTTTCCTGGAAAGCATTCACAAAAGCCTCCCATGTAGCTCCTATACGACCCTTAGTGAACTTCAACCACTGACCCGCATCCCCCTTCAACTGGAAAGATGCCAAGGTCACTTTCAACCCCTCCTCTTCGATGCCAAGCATCTCAAACGTCTTCGTTGTCTGTTCGAGCCATTCATCTGCCTTAAGCGGCTCTTTAGGATCACCCACAAATTCCTCCGGATTAGACCGGAAGAACTCCCTCTTCAGAAAGGAAGGTCCTGCGTCTACAGCAACATCCCGAGCTTGATTCTCAGCTATGAGAATGCCTACCGACTCCCTGAATGCTCCTGCTATCTCTCGGGCTAGAGCGCCCATAGCCTGCTGGCCTACTGGCTCGGCCACATTGGCCTGGCCAATTCCCTCCTGAACTGTCGGAATCTCCTCTGGCACAGGCACCTCCTGCCTACCCGGCCTACCACGCCTACCGCGTCCTCGTCCTCGTCCTGACATCCTAATGAAGGAAACAAAGACGCTAGCACATTAATAAATGTGCCGAAGCTAAACACTCACGTCCTAATGCATGGGACAACAATAATTCATTCCACGTAAGCACATAATCACATAAGCACCTACGAATTTCATTCACGGATAATGATAGTCCCAATGCGTTACTATAGTTCCGGTTGGAAGCAGCAGTGATCAAGTGCCTTTCCAACAAGACTACTAGAAACTCAAGGGTCCAATCAACATCCTAGAAACTACATTCCATACCCACATAATCACATAAACATGTTATCACATAAGCATATAACATTACACTAAGTCTCTATCAAACGAGACGAACCCAATGTGATACTAATCACTTCCCACGTACCCAAAGTATTCAAACCCGGTACGCTCTGATACCAAGTTGTAACGCCCTGGAAAATAAACCCATTAAATACATATAACATCAATATGCAATGTTAAAAAGGAAACAGTTCATTATAATATTCATCAGAGTCTTACTAAACAAAAGCATTACATGTAACAACAAATTAAATGCCCTACAGGCTTACATCTTTCCAAGCCAACACTTGGACACAAAAGTATGAGTTCTAACTCAAATACAAATAAAGCCCTAGGCTTGTGTGTTTACATGTACTATCAAATGAAAGCAAATAACTGAAAATAGTCTTCAAAATCCAAGTCCTTCCAAACTAAGTCCTTGGAGGTAGCTTATCACCTGAACCTGAAAATGATGTTCCCATATAGGGTGAGCCACAGCCCAGTAGAAATATACTAAACCAAATATAAGCATTGAATAAAGCAATAGCATTCAACAGATGGTTAACCAAGATAATCAATTACATCATTATCCAATCTCATGACACTATTGTCAACGACACGTTTCACTTTCCAACATTATCAATATGGCTCAGAACTTGGCCAAACTTACAACAGTGAATTATATATATCATATTCACATTCTTCCATTGTCAACAAACAAATGAGACTCAAGCTCAAATCAAAACACTTCATACTTCCAGATTGATACACATTTTAGTGCTGTATCAATAAAAACACTTCTATATAAATAAGCACACATAAAAGTGATGCTAATGGAGTCCATTCCCTATCTCCTCCCAAACAAAATTCGGTTTAGAGGTCCATCCCCTATCTTCCCCTAAACCGTGGAGTACATCCCCTATCTCCTCCCACACAAAACAATGTATGCAAATGCAATGTTCAATCAATACTCGTATTTTCTGTATTAATGCAATAGTCAAAATTAATGACTTAACCAATGTGATTAGTTTCAATTATTCCTAATCCACATGCAATGTCTACAACAATCACGACTATCCTCCACCGATAGCCCAAAACAGTTATTTCTAGACTGGAAATAAATATAACAACAATTCAATAGGCGAGTGGTTTAAATTATCCCACTACACCATTTAATCAATGAATTCCTCAATTTCATGAATTTAACCAAATTCCCAAATTCCCTTAAACTAATTATACAAATTAATTTATCAATACAACTAGGGTTTTTCCCAAAATTACCAAAGTATCCCCAACATATCAAAATACCAAAACTTAGAACAAAACTTATAGAATGGAGTAGGAAATCCCTACCTCGAAGAAATAGCCCCAAAAGAGAAGATAGAGATGAAGACCCAAACTCCAAAGTGCTCCAAACTACCAACAATTCAGATTAAAACGAAGCCCTCGACTCACACACTCTTTTTAATGAAGGATCTAGGGTAGAAACACACCCTAAGTGGATCAAATCTAAGAGAGAAGGTGAGCAGAGTGAGAGAGAAGTCGGACCTTAGGGTTTGGAATCTAAAAAGAGGATGAAAAACTGATTAAAAACCCGTTGCTGTCTAATTAAACTGGACAGGCTCGCTCGAGCGAAGACTTGGTCGCTCGAGCGACCAGACACAAGAAATACTCGCTCGAGCGAAGAAAATCTCGCTCGAGCCAAGAATGCAATACTTCAGGTCTATACTAGACGCAAACTCTCGCTCGAGCGACCAAACCCCGGCTCGAGCGAATAACCAAAAACAACAGCTCGCTCGAGCGACCAACTCCTCGCTCGAGCGAAGATCCAAAATTCTGGACAGCAACACTTGGTTTCTAAACCCAACCAACCTGAAACAAACATGCCCAACACATCCTATAACTCCAAATAAGAAAATAAAGAATGACAACAACAATTATACAATGACAGAATCTACGGAACCTAAGTCCGGATACAATAATCAAATGGGAAAAGACCGGGGTCGCTATAAAGACCATCAAAGTTGTAAGGAGTAACAAAAGAGGTGAGTATGATGCACCATTCGAGGAATTTTGTTCTCAACATAGCGTTATTCACCAAACCACTGCACCCTATTCTCCTCAGTCAAATGGAGTTGCTAAGAGAAAGAATTGAACTCTTAAAGAGATGATGAATGTCATATTGATTAGCTCAAGGTTACCTCAGAACTTGTGGGGAGAGGCGATTTTGTCAGCCAACTTTAGTCTTAATAAGATACCTCACAAAAAAATTAATCAAACACCTTATGAATTGTGAAAAGGTCGACGACTACAATTATCTCAAAGTGTGGGGGTGTTTAGCCAAAGTGGTGGTTCCTAGTCTTAAAACAACTAAGATAGGACCTAAAACCAATTATTATGTATTTATTAGTTATACGAATAATAGTAGTGCATACAGGTTCTTAGTTCATAAATATGAAAATGTTAATATGCATGTGAATACTATTATTGAGTCAAGGAATACGTCGTTCTTCGAACACATATTTCCTTGCAAGAAAGCTGAAGAATTTAAAACTCCCAAAGCTGAAGAGACAAGTTCAAGTAAAAGAACTTTGGATGCTGCTATGGACAGCAGTGGAGACCAAAATGATAATGAAGAAGATGAAACTAGACGTAGCAAGAGAGCTAAGACTTCTAAATCATTTGGTCTAGATTTTCGGACATACCTGTTAGAAAATGAGCCTCAAAGCTTTAAGGAAGCAATATCAGGTCTTGAAGTTCCATTATAGAAAGAAGCTATGAATAGTGAAATTGAATCCATTATGTAGAATTGTACTTAGGAACTGGTGGATCTTCCACCAGGTTATAAACCTCTTGGATATAAATGGATATTCAAGAGAAAGATCAAAGCAAATGGTTCAATTGACAAATACAAGGCAAGGCTTGTTGTTAAAGGATACAGACATAAAGAAGTCCTTGATTATTTTGACACTAATTCACCAGTGACAAGAATAACATCCATTCCTATGCTAATAGCGATTGCAGAGTTGTATAATTTAGAGATACATCAAACGCATATTAAAACATCCTTTTTTGAATGGTGAGTTAGACAAGGAAATCTATATGGAACAACTAGAAGTGTTTAAAGTTCTAAGCCAAGAGAAAAATGAATGTAAACTTGTCAAATCCCTATATGGATTAAAACAAGCTCTGAAACAATGGCATGAAAAATTTGGTCATGCTATAATTTTGAATGGTTTTAAGATAAATGAATGTGACAAATGTGTTTATATTAAAAACATAGATATAGGCTATGCCATAGTTTATCTTTATGTGGATAACATGCTTATTATTGGCAGGAATAATGACATGATTAAATCCACTAAAAAAATGTTGAACAAGAGGTTTGACATGAAAGATTTGGGAGTAGCAGATGTAATTCTAGGGATGAAAATCACTTGAACATCTAAAGGATATGATTTATCTCAGTCTCACTATGTTGAGAAGATTCTGGAGAAATTTGGGAAGCATGACAAACATCTTGCAAAAACACCTGTTGACATTAGTATTCATTTGACAAAGAATACAGGTGTAGACATATCACAATTAAAGTACTCTCGGATAATCAGAAGCTTGATGTATTTAATGAATTGCACTAGGCTAGATATAGCCTATGCTGTGAGCAAATTGAGTAGGTACACAAGTAATCCAGGGAAAGATCACTAGAAAGCAATAATTAGGGTACTTAGGTACCTAAGACATACCCAAAATTATGGCTTACATTATACCAAATATCCAGTAGTACTAAAGGGTTGCAGTGACGCAAACTAAATATCAAATATTGAAGACTCAAAATCCACAACTGGATACGTCTTTACCTTGGGAGGTGTTACAGTCTCTTGGAAATCCTCCAAGCAAACATGCATAGCCAGGTCTACAATGCAATCTAATTTTATCACATTAGATAAAACAGGGGAAGAAGAAGAGTGGCTTCATAATTTCCTAGAGGACATTCCAATGTGGCTTAAATTTGTGCCAGCTATATACATACACTTTGATAGTGAAGCAGCAATAGAATGGGCACATATCATATGTATAACGGTAAGTCTTGACACATCTATCAAAGGCACAATACCGTTCAACATTTGCTCTCATATGGGATAATTTCCATAGAGTATGTAAGGTCAAGAGAGAACATTGTGGATCCATTGACCAAAAGGCTAGCCAGAGAGCAAGTGTATCATTTATCGAGGGGAATGAGATTAAAGTCTATTACTTAAAAGTTGCCATAACGGCAACTCAACCTAGCTGACTAGAGATCCCAAGATTTAGGTTCAAAGGAATAACCGAATTATAGATGACTTCACATATCATTAAGGAGTTTCACTCTACCTATTTCTATGATAAAAATAGTGATACATGTAGCGTTAGTAAGATATGCTTTGCTTTTAATGATTCTTATACCTTGGATATCCAAGTGGGTTATGATAGGATACTCTTAATAAGAAGTCACCTATATGAGTGTGAACTAGGCTAGTTCTGTGAGAATTAAGAATCAAGAAGGCTAAATTCTCTAGAGCACTAATGAATTGCCAGACGTTGTTCAGGGCCAAAATAAACACAACTGTGAGAACCAAACTATGTCTAGGGTTACATTGTGTGTAGTTTATTGTCTTGTCTTACATAAATAGTTGAACAGTTTAAGGTATCATGTCTGTAAATTAGCTAGTAAGTTCGATAGATTTTCAATATGGGAGGCTCAAAGCCAAAAACTGTCTATCTCGTTGCAATGTATCTTCTTAGTGTACTCTTTCTTTGTTTGCATTTTGTTGCATGTCCATTATCATGAATTCTATTTATGTGGGAGATTGTTGGAAAATTTTAGAAGGGAATGGGAATTGACTCCATTTGTATGTAAGGGTGCAACCTTTCATGATGACTTTTCATATGAAAAAGTGTGACCCAATGGTGTCTTTTCAAATGAAAAAATATGATCCAGGAGTCATGACCCTTCTCCATTCAAATGGAAAGGTGCAACATTTCATGGTATTTTTTTCATATGAAAAGGTATGATCCAAGAATCATGACCCTTCTAAATGGCCACGAATACTTTTGTAAATAGCCGTCACCATTTTCTCAAATCCTCATTAATTCGATCTCAAATTTCTTTCATTCTCATTTATTCATTTTGTGTTCTTCGTCCTCTTTTTCTTTTGCATATTTTTTGCAAATAGTTTTAGGAAGAGTTTGTGAGAAAGAAAGAGTTACAACACTGATTTAGGTTGCCATAATTATTTGTAGTGCTGCAAATTCAAGATTTAATTGTTGCATCCTAAAACGTAGACGTCGATAAATCTCGAAACACTAAAGCGATAGCCAAATCTACTTATTGTGTCCAACACAAGTCTCGACCTAAAGTTTTCGGGTATTAAGAGCTATAAGCATTAAATACAAAATTTAATTTAATTAATTACTTTCTGTGTTGTTTTATTTTGTTATTTATTTTATTGTTATACAATTAAATTTTACACACACATTACTTAGAGAACCACTAGGTTCTGACATTAAAATCCAACTGATCTAACAATAAGCACATTAATCAATAAGTAGTCACATAAGAGAAACAAGGTTGGGTGCAGCTTGCGACCAGGGGTGTGCTCCCTTCAAGTCTTAAGTTCAACTCCCATTAGGTGCTATCAATTCCTTAGGCCATGCGTGTTACTCGCGAGCTCTACATGAGATTTGTTTGATCTACATGGAGGGGGCACTTTGTGTGAGTTCCAAGATTAGTCAAGTTGCACGTAAAGTGATCCGAACACCCAATCATCCAAAATAAAAAAAAAATAAAAGTAAAAATAATTACGTGGTCAGTTTGTTCTGCGGTCCATTACACTCATTTTTCTCATATAAAATTTATCATATAGATTAAGTAAATAATGTGGTGATCAACGTTAAATTCTTGACCAAAAAACAAAATTATTATTTTTTGGTGACATATAGTATCCCGCACAGAGTTGGAGATTTGTTTCGAAGTAGAAGTGGACACAACTATATAGAAGAAATAGATTTGAAAGAAATTGAATATGATAATGGCTGTTATTTAAAGTACATGATGAAACGTACTTGCAGAGGGGGAAAAAATGTGGCATCCACACTAATGCAAGAATTGGCTTTGCATAATAGTATAAATGAGACTTTTATGATTTTTTTTATAAATAAATTAATATCAATATCAATATAAAAATAAGGGTTTTAGGACAAAGTATAGTCGCTAAAAGTGTCAATGTTGCATTTTTTGTGACGAAATTGGATATTTAATAATGAATTATTATTTTGGGTAAATTACTAGTTGGTCCTAATAGTTTGACTTAATTTTCATCAAGTCATATTTAAAATAAGTTCTAATAAAATCGTTGTTGAAAATAAATTTTTTGACAATTTTTTGGATATGTTTCTAAAAATTGACAATTAGTAACTTTTTTTTATTACGGTTTTTATAAATTGTCATTAAAACTTACAATTAATGATTTTTTTAGTGAAGAATTTTTCAAACTATTGCTGAAAGTTGAAAATTAGTGATATTGTTTTGTGGCGTTTTTTTAAACTGTCACTGAAAATTAATACTTAGTGATGTTTTTTAATAGTGTTCGATGAAAATTTTCATTAATTATCACAGGACATATTGGACAATAAGTCCACATATTAAGACTTACACGTAAGTCCCTCTATTATTTTTTAGTTTTTGGCAAACAATTATTTTGTCTTTAAAAGAGTATTTATTAATAACATTTTCAAAGTTTTGTTACTAAAGGTTGTTTTTTTGACTTTTCAAGACTACTGTGACAATTTACATAACAATTAGAATTAGAGTCTTTTAATATTTTTTGTAAGAAAATTTTATTTTTAAAGATGTAAAAATTTTGTTCCTAAAATCATCTTCAACGGTTAAGCAAAACCATCACCAAATTTGAATTTGGTGAAAAAAAACAACATTTTTTGTTCCAACAGTTTCATCAAACTGATATCAAAATGAGAATCGCCCAAAAATTTCACCAAATTGAGGAGCTGGACAGATTTCACCAAAACACTGTTCGTTTACGTTGAAGGTGGGTCCTACCGGACGACTAGCCGGACGTCCTCCCGAATGACTGCCTCAAGTAAAATTTTGTGAAAATTTTACACTAAGAGGTCGACGCCCAGTCGACCACCTCTTTGTTTTCTCAGTTAAAAAAAAAAAATAGGGAAAGAGAGAAAGATCAAAACCAAGTTTTTTACTTTTTTACATTGACTGGTTGACCGGCCGATCGTCCACCCAGTCGACCGGTAGTTTGATGAAAAGTCAAATTTTTCCATTCAAGCAGGCGATATCAAATAGAAGAAATCGTCATTTTTTTTTTTTACTCAAATTTAACAAAAATTTTGATGAATCAATAAAGATTCTTTAAGGTGTAATGATTTCATCTATCTTACTCCAACAAGTTCTTTTGTATTGCACTTGTTTGACATTTTACCTTGTCAAATCATATTTCAATACTCCAATACAAGTAAATACACTAGCTAGTGGTTACGTCGGTTAGCTATAACTGGAGAGTCAAGTGAGACTAGCAAAGTTGTAAAGGTTTTATCTATCTTACTAGCAACTCCAACAAGTTCTTTTGTATTGCGCTTGTTTGACATGTTACCTTGGCAAATTATATTTCAATACTCCAATAAGTAAATACCCTAGCTAGGGGATACGTCGGTTAGCTATAATTGGAGAGTCAAGAGAGACAAGTCAAATTATTGTAGTGTTTGACAAAATTAAAAATTAAATATTTAATTTTTTATGTTAAAAAATTATTTAATAAAAATTTAAGTACTAAATTAAAAATAAATTGTTTGATAAGTATAAAGACAAATTTGAAATTATTATTATTTCAATTTTTATATTATAATGGTTGTGGTAGTGGCAGTGGTGATAGTGATGGTATGATTGTGGTGGTGGTGGCGGCGATGGGGTGAAGGCTGAAGCGATGATTGTGGTAATAAAATGATGGTACTTATAAAAATAATAACAATGGTGATAAAAGTGGTGACGGCAGCGGCGGCAATAGTGTTGGAGGTGGCATAATGGTGATAGTGGTAGTGGCGGTGGTGGCAAAATGGTGGTGGTTGTGGTAGGGGTGGTGGTGATGGTGGCTTTGGCGGTGGCATGATAGTGGTGGTTATAGTGGTAGTGGTAACGGTGGTGGTAGTGATGAATTTATAACAGTGTATATCAATATTTATATTTAATATTTATAAATTCAATGAGAATTAAATAAGTTTCGTATGACTTAAATTTTTTTAAGTTTTAGTCTATATTTTATGAGATATTTTAATTTTTAAGTGATATCAGCTGTGATTATCAAACGAATTTAATTGATTATCATTTAATACATTTGATTTTAAGTGTTATTTCTAACTATAAAGACTTTGATTTGAATATAAATTAACTAACGTGATTAGATAAGATATATATACTCTCTCTTTTTTTCTTTTCTTTTTTAATGTAATTTTGACAGGCAATATGCCTCAGTGTTAAAGTTGGTTCAAAACATTAAGGCATTGCCTGGTTTGTATTTTGAAATATCATTTCAAAAACTATTTTCTAGAGAAAGTTTAGAAAATTTGTTTGGCTGTAAAATAGTTTTAGAGTTTTTGAATTTGGGATGAGTTATATTTTTTTTTGTAGTTGAACTGATTGGTGTGAGAGAAAAAGTGATTGAGAAAGAAAGATAAGAGAGAAAACGTGATTGATTGATGTGTATTAGAGAAAAAAGTGATTTTGGACTTTTTTTTTTAAAAAAAATTCAACCAAACATGTTATTTAGAATTTTTTTTCACCAAAAACATGTTTTGAGAGACAAATTAAACCTAGCCAAAGAGATTTTAGAAATTTTTTTTCCAAAATCACTAAGCTAAACAAAAATTTTTAAAAAAAAAATTCTCTAAAATTTGTTTCTCAAAAACAAACCAAACAAGGCCTAAACGTTTATGTGTGCATTGTCCACAAAGGTAACTAAATAAATTACATGCCAAGTTTTTATTTCTCCTTTTTATAATTCGACATGCCAAGGCTGACAATAGAAAGTCCACGATATCTTACTTTGTCCACGAAACAAAATTGTAAAAAAATGAATAATAATAATAATGATGATGTAAAAGGATAAAAGTCCATATTTAGCCCTTTCATATTTGTAAGTTAAATTATTCCATCTTAAGATCCACACATAGTGTAGGCCTAAAGGATCGCATTATCGCATTTCGTAATTATGTAAAGAGAGGACGAGATATTTTGCTCTATATCACTATCCACATCTTCGCATCATGTTCTCCTTTCATCAAAACAATAAAAAGAACATATCAATAAAATGATAGTTGGAAAAAAATATATATATATCAGTACAATTTTTTTTTTTTTAATTTTAAATATAACAAAACATAGAATCTTGCTTTTATAACATAAAATTGCCCCTCACCTTTTTCTCTCTCTTTCTTCTGAGAAATTATCATGTAAGTCTGACTCACCACGTCATCGCCATGTGGATCCAGCAATTTGGTTTGAACCCTTTAACAGTCTTGAATATTTACAATATAGTCAGTTTATTGACCTTAAAATTCTAAGTACATTTGGCTTGATCCCATCAAATAATTTTAGAATAAATTATTAATAGGTTTTAATTATTAAATTTAATTTTTATTAAGTCCTATTAAAAGTTAATCATATTAAAATTATCACTAAAAATAATTTTTTGTGGTAATTGTTTATATGATTTTTTTATATATATTGCTAAAAATTGACAATTAATGACTTTTTTTATCCTGATTTTTATAAATTATCGCTAAAACTTATAATTAGTGACATTATTCTATGACGATTTTTTTGAATTGTCGTTAAAAGTTAAAAATTAATGACATTTTTTCATGTTGATTTTTTAAACTGTCGCTAAAATTTATAAGAGCAAGGATCCTCTAGAGTTTTTTTTTCCTAAAGTTTCCTAGAGTAGTGCATTGTGTGGTTGAGATTTAATGACAAGTCACATCAATTTTTTAACATTAAATCTCAACCACACAATACACCACTTTAGGAAACTTTTGAAAAAAAATACTCTAGAGAATCCTTGGTGGATGTTATCCTTTGGATGGTCATGGTACTGTGTGCACCCTCTAAAGTGTCATGTTACTGTATGCACCCTTTTAAGAATTCTCCTCCTTTTGAAATGTCTTCCTAATTTTTTACATATTGTAATGCTAGCGATAATCTCTGCGATATACAAAAGAATAGACTATATATATTTTGTATAATAAATAAATTATCTTAATTATAAATTATGTCTTAATAATAACAAGTCATGATCTTAAGCCATCTGGGTAGATGTTAACAATAATTAACTCACAAAATTTTACAATAAAATTTGATATGCATAAAATTGTTGAGAATAATAGTATTACAATCACTTGATAACATAAATAACTTGTATCAAACTAAACAAAACATTAAAAGAGAAAAATTCTATAAACTCATAAAAATTATCATAAATTTACTTGATCAATGGTGTATATTATTATTGTGGGATCAAATTATAAATAAATATCAACTTTTCACTATAATTTATAATTAATTTTTAAAAAAATTTAATCTAAGTTTGTTGCATTGCTCATAAAAAGAACTTCTCAAACAAATCTGTTACCCAAAAGACAACCTAAGAGGGGTGGTGAATTAGGTTTTTACAAATAAAAATAATAATACCCTAATAAAAATTATGACTAGCACAATAGATAAATATAGTTGATGAAATAAAAATAATTAAAACAAGTGTTCTAACAACTATGTCAATTAATGATTTTAGCACAATAAAAATATGAAATATAGCTATGTCAATTTAAATAAAATAAAGAGATAAGGGAGAGAGAGACAAAAAAATTTATAGTGGTTCGGTTTCAACTCGGCCTACGTCCACTCCTCAAGCTTCACATGAGATTTTTCACTATTCTCTAGCTTCACAGGGTGCTAGCATCCTTTTCACAGATGGAGCAATCCTCCACGAATTTTATACAGACTTTCTAAGTCAAGAACACTAATTGTACTACACTCTTACAAGGTTGAAAAGAATGAGTTTTTGGTTTCACAGAAAGCTACAAGAATTATCTCTCAAAGATAGATATAAAAATAATGCTCTGGTTTTTCTGTAAACCTCACACAGGAAAAATAGGCTTAAAGCTATACGTCTCGGTGTATAATTTCTGAAAGAGGATGTAAACAAAAATTGAAAAACACTTCTCAGAGAATTTTTCAGAGAATAGATGTGAGTGATTATAGATCAAAAAATATTTTCTAGTTTTTTTTTTTTTTTTTGTAACTTGTTTACATTAGAGACTTTGATATATATAATGAAACTTATAGCCGTTTATAGCCGTTGTATTCATTTGAATTTATAACCGTTTGTAGCCATTGTATTCATTTGAATATCTTCCACTCCATCATTACTAATTTGAATATCTTCCACTTAAACCTTTTGGCCTGTTGTTGGGCTGGGCTGTTTGAACCTTTTGGCCCACTGCTATGCTAGGCAGTTTGAACCTTTGTTTTGGGCTGTTTGAACCTCTAGTTTGGGCATTATTTTTGGGTTGAAATGAACTCTTGATTTAAGTAAATATTAAATACATTCAAATAATATTTAGGATAAAAGTTTAGGTGAGAAATAATAGGACAAAATAAATTTTAATTCTATTTTTCTCTTTCAAATAAATTAAAACATAATTTAAATAAATCATCAAAATAAATTTTGGATTCTATTAAAACATAATTAAATAAATCATCAAAAGAAATTTTGGATTCTATTTTTCTTTTTCAAATAAATTAAAATTAAATAAATCATTAAAATAAATTTTGGATTCTATTTTTCTCTTTCAAATAAATTAAAACAAAATTAAATAAATCATCAAAATAAATAAGTCTAACAATCTCTCCTTTTTTGATGATGGCACACAATGATGTTTTCATTTGATTTTGGAGTAAGAAAAGCTCCCCCTCAAGTCATGCTCCCTGAATTCATTTCTAAATACATAGGTTAGCACATGTATAATAAATAAGTTTTAATTAGAGACATGATATGAGACTAAGATGTCAAACTATAAATACATAACATTATAACAAAATAATACCATAATACATAACATCATATAAATTTCTCCCCCTGTGACATTATCAAAAGGAAATCATGAGTCAGAATCTGGAGGAGCAGGAGGAAAATGATAGGGATAAATGGCATCAAAAAATAGATAATCAAAACATATATATACATATATATATATATATATATGATTCGCCCACGTCTCTCGAAAATCATGTCAAACACGCGGCCTCGCTTTTGCGTCAGCCGACCGACAAAAACTAGACGAGTCAATCAGTTGTCTCGGCTCTCTCTCCCTCTTGTCTTCTTCTCCTCCGTCTTTTTCTTAAGCACTCTCTTCGCCTTCTTCTTCCTCATTCGCTTCCATCTCTTTTGTCTTCTGTGTGAGAGAGATAAAATAGAGAGACTGAGCAGAGTAGAAAGGCTGCCAAAAATGACCCTTCTTTCGATTACATCTCTCTCTCCTACTATATGGCCTCGTCCCGTCCCCTTACTCTCTTTCCGGACCTAAATGATCTTGTAAGCGTTGTTGGGCCGATGCCCCGACTCCTACTCTTCCCAACCTTCTTATGATGTTGATTGAGCAAATAATGGTAGCTCAATCAGACATTGAAGCCAATCATTTCACACTGACGTTAGGTATGGAGACGATGGCTGTAGTCACAAAATTGGCTCACCGACTGCAGAACAAGACGAGTGAACTCCATTAGATCAACGCCCAACTCTCTCTGCTCCAATGCATGTACAAGGATGAGCGAGCAGAGATAGGCTCACTGAAGGCTGAAAATAAAGAGCTTAAACGGAAGACGACCTCCATGGCCCGATTTGGAGCAACGCCGTTCTTGGCTTTTGATAGTCAGTGGGAAGTGCTTGCTCCCGACGAAATCACGGGGGCAGGGACGTCAAACGTCGCCCAAGGTAATAAGAAGAAGAAGAGAGGGTGGAAGAGCCGAGTAAGTAAGATCGGCGTATGGCCGTAAAAAAAATGATTTTTTTTTATGTAAATATGTTTATTTTGATCGACGTATGGCCGTAAAAAAATGAAGGGTGTTTTTTTTTATGTAAATATTTGTATTTTGATTTGTTTTTGTTTTTATGTTTAAGTACTGAAAAATGAAATTAAAAAGAAGAAAAAAAATAAGAAAATTAAGCCCAAACAAAAAAATAATAATGAGAAAAAAAATAAAAATAAAAAAAGAAATTAAGCCTAATAGCAAAATAAAATAAATAAAATAATACTAGCAGAAATTAAACTTAATGGGACGTTGGTGTTGCTGGAATGGTAATCCAAAAAAAATACTATAAGGGTTTAAAAAAAATCAATGTATGCAAAGTTAATTTTACCTCAAGATGCAAAACTCCAAAAAAATTACACAGTTGAGAATAGCAAACTATTAAGGAGAATAAATGTATGAAGGACTTGACAGCATTCAACTGATATAAATGTTTTCATATCAATGTAGAAATACACATATCATTTTAACAAAAATTCAAGTTTCACAGTTATAACAAAACTTTTTAAGTAGAAGTCGACATTCCAATATCGCCACAAATAAAATTGAAGTGATCCTCGCTTAGGGGTTTTGTGAAAATATCACATTTAATAGGAATATAATCATAATGCAAATCAAAGTCCTCTACTTGTTGTTTCATCCAAAGTATTTGGGCATAACAACTTCCGGAAGCTATATATTCAGCTTCGGCCGTTGATAAAGCAACATAATTTTACTTTTTGCTAAACCAATATACTAATGAGTTATCAAGAAAGTGATAAGTGACACTGGTGCTTTTTCTATCAAGTTTGCATCCGGCAAAGTCGGCATCCGAGTAACTAATTAAATCAAATGCAACACCTCTAGGATAAAACAGTCCCAAATTATGAGTGCCAACAAGATATCTAAAAATTCTTTTAACAGCATTGAGATGTGATTTCTTAGGATTTGATTGATATCTAGCACACATACAAACACTAAACATAATATCGAGTCTACTTGCAGTTAAATAAAGAAGTGAGCCAATCATACCTCGATATTTTGTTTGATCAATGGACGTACCGTTTTCATCCTTGTCTAGCTTAATGGATGTGCTCATAGGTGTTCGAGCTATTTTTGAGTCATACATACCAAACTTTTTGAGTAGTTCTTTTGTATACTTAGCTTGGTTGATAAAAATTCCTTCCTTACGTTGTTTGATTTGAAGCCCAAGGAAATAATTTAGCTCCTCCATCATGCTCATCTCAAACTCACCTTGCATACACTTAGCAAATTCCTTACACAAGGTTTCATTAGCACCAAATATAATGTCATCCACGTATATTTTCACAATAAGTAAATCATTATTTTTAGTTTTAACAAAAAGTATTGTGTCAATCGTTCCTCTAGAAAAATTATTTTCAATAAAAAATTTACTTAATCGTGCATACCATGCACAAGGTGCTTGTTTCAAACCATATAAAGCTTTTGATAGTTTAAAAACATGATTTGGAAAAGCATGATCTTCAAAACCTGGAGGTTATTTAACATAAACTTTCTCATTTATAAAACCGTTAAGAAAGACACTTTTTACATCCATTTGATAAAGTTTAAAATCTCTAAAACATGCAAATGCAAGTAACATGCGAATGGCTTCTAATCTAGCAACCGGAGCGAAGGTTTCATCGAAATCAATACCTTCTTCTTGATTGTATCCTTGTGCAACAAGTGTAGCCTTGTTTCTTATAATTGTGCCAGATTCATCAAGCTTGTTTTCAAAGATCCATCTAGTAGCGATAATGGTATGATCTTTAGGTCTTAGCACAAGTTCCCACACTTTGTTTCTCTCAGATTGGTTAAGCTCTTTATGCATAGCTATCATCCAATGTTCATCGAATTCAGCTTCTTGAAAGTTAGGCTCAATCTGTGAGAGAAAAGCCAAGTTCCTACAAATGTTTCTAAGTGAAGAGCGAGTTTCAATACCTTTTGTAGGATCACCTAGGATTAAATCCTTAGAGTGATTATGAACAAACTTCCATTCTCTTGGCAAATCATCATTGTTTCCTCCTTCCTCTTGAGGTGGGAGAATAGGTTGTTCAATTTCTTTGTTCAACTTACATAGTTGGTTCTCTTCTTTATAAATACTTGAATCTTCCACATTTGGTTCCAAATCTATATTATCACTAACAATTTGCTTTTGAACAAAGATGGTAGTTTTATCAAATTTCACATGTATAAATTCTTCCACAACAAGAGTTCTTTTTATTAAAAACACGATAAGCTTTGTTAGTTAAAGAATAGCCAAGAAAAATTGCTTCATCAGATTTTGAATCAAATTTACCTAAGTTATCCTTATCATTATTATGCACAAAATATTTACAACAAAAAACATACAAGTGACTAATGTTAGGCTTTCTATCATGCCAAAATTCATAAGGAGTCTTTTTGAGAATAGGTCTAATTAATGCACGATTTAAATTATAGCATGCGGTGTGAACGGCTTTGGCCCAAAAATATTTAAGAAGATTATTTTCGCAAAGTATTGTTCTACTCATCTCTTTTAAAGTTCTATTCTTTCTTTCTACTACACCATTTTGTTGAGGGGTTCTAGGTGCTGAAAAATTATGTCCAATACCATGTTCATCACAAAACAATTCAAATTTTTCATTTTCAAGTTCTCTACCATAATCGGTTCGAATATTAGTAGTAAGAAAACCTTTTTCATTTTGACTTCTACGACAGATTTTTGTGAAAAGAAGAAAAGGTTTCATCTGTGTGTGCTAAAAACATAATCTTGAATAATCATCAACAATAACAAGACAATAATGTTTACCACCTTGACTAGATGTCCTTGAGAGACCAAATAAATCCATATGCAATAGTTGTAATGGTCTAGTTATGGAAATATGAGATTTTGATTTAAATGATGTTTTAGTTTGTTTTCTTTGTTGACAAGCATTACAAAGATGATCTTTTTCAAATTTAATTTTTGAAAGTCCAATGATCAAATCCTTTCTTAAAAGTTTAGCAATTAAATCCATATGAGCATGATCAAGTCTTCTATGCCATAACCAACTATTTTCAATATTAACATATAAACATTTAACATCCCTAGCATAGAAATCATTAAGATGAAAAACATAAACATTATCATGACGATTACCAACGAATAAAGCTTTATAATCATTTGTGCTTTCGATTGTGCAATGTGATTTATCAAAAATAACTTAATTACCTTTATTACATAATTGACTAATACTAAGTAGGTTATACTTAAGTCCATCAAGAAGTAAAATATTTTCAATAGAAGGGTTAGGAGAAATACCGATGCTACCAATACAGATGATTTTTCCTTTCTTATTGTCTCCAAAATTAAGAAATCCTCTATCTTTCGATGATAGTTTAGTAAAGAATGATTTATTTCTGGTCATGTGCCTGGAACATCCACTATCAATGTACCACTTCCCTTCTTTAGCTTTGGACTTAAAACAAACCTACAAGATGACAATTAAGTGTTGGTTTTTGGTATCCATAGTTTCTTGGGTCCTTCTTGGTTAGTTTTGTTAGATCCCTTAATAATCCAAATCTTTTTAATTTCCATGTTCATATTCTTTTTGAATGGACAATAGGATATACAATGGCCTTTCTTTCTATAATAATGACAAGTAATATGAGGGTGTGTTATGAGAGGTGCCTTTTCAAAAATTATATTGAGATTCTTTTGTTTCTTAATAGGGTCATATCCAATACCCGCTTTATCAAAAACACATCTTTGATTTCCAAGAAACATGTTGAGATTATCTTTACCTTTTACAAAATTTTCAAGTGTTTTTGTTAAATCATCAACATTGCTTTTTAAAATAGTTTTCTCATTAAAGATAGTATCAAAATCATTTTTCAAAACAATTTTTTCTTTCTTTAATTCTTTTACATTAATAGATAAAGATGTAACAGTTTTTTCAACACATTATTTTTGGCACAAACTTTTCTAAATTCATCTTGTAGTTCATGGAATGCACTTTCAAGTTCTTCATAAAGAATAGTTACCTCATCTTGAGTAGAGTCTTCATCTTCAAGAGCCATGAGACATAAGTTGGCTACTTCATTTTCAATTTCATCACTTGAGCTTTCATCTTTACTTTCTCCCCAAGCTGCTACCATGGCCTTTTTGTTTCTTTTGTAGTCTTTTCCATGATTCTTCAATTTTGGACGATTCATCTTCATATGTCCAGGATTTTTGCACTCATAGCAAATAATAGGCTCTTTCTTATTATCTTTGTTATACTCTTTCTTGTTATCTTTGTTGTACTCTTTCTTGAAAGGTCTTCTTCCTCCATAATTGTTTTTCTTCTTTTTGAGATTTCTACTAAACATGGCATAGCTTTTATCCTCACTGGAGTTTTCATATTCCTCTTCATTTGATGAGGCTTTGAATGCAATTCCATTTTTCTTTTTGTTTTCAACATCCTCATGTTCTTTCATGGTGATCTCATAAGTCATAAGGGAATCCATAAGCTCATCCAATCCAAGTGTGGAAAGATTTTTGGCTTCTATAATGGCTGTGACCTTTGCTTCCCAATTCTTTGGAAAATACCTAAGAATTTTTCTCACCAACTCACTGTTAGCATAAGTTTTGCCAAGAGATTTCAAAGAGTTTATAATTTCAGTAAATCTAGTAAACATGCTTGAAATAGATTTATCAGAGTTCATGTTAAACAATTCATAACTATGAACAAGCATATCAATACGAGATTCCTTCACTTAGTTTGTACCTTCATATGTTGCCTCAAGTTTGTCCCATATTTCTTTTGTCGAATCACAACTTGAAATTCTATTTTACTCCTAAGAGTCTAATCCACATACAAGGGTGAGTTTGGCTTTAGCATTGGCTTACAATAATTTATGATCCTTCTCATCACATTCATCTTCAGTTTTAGGTACACTAATATTATCTACTAATTTGGTAGGAATTTTTGGACCTTTGGTGACAATAATTCACATGGCATAACTAGTGGCTTGTAGGTATAGGGTCATCTTATCCTTCCAATGACTATAGTTGTTTCCGTCAAACAATATTGGCCTATTTGTAGCTTGTCCTTCAGCTAAGGTTGTCATGGATCGAAACTCCCAGATGGTTAATTCTAAAACAAGAGTCTAGGCTCTAATACCAATTGTTACTCAAAAGACAACCTAAGAAGGCGGTGAATTAGGTTTTTACAAATAAAAATAATAATACCCTAATAAAAATTATGACTAGCATAATAGATAAATATAGTTGATGAAATAAAAATAATTAAAACAAGTTTTCTAACAACTATGTCAATTAATGATTTTAGCATAATAAAATTATGAAATATAGCTATGGCAATTTAAATAAAATAAAAAGATAAGAGAGAGAGGCAAACAAATTTATAATGGTCCGGCTTCAACTCGGCCTACGTCCACTCTTCAAGCTTCACTTGAGATTTTCCACTATTCTCTAGCTTCACAGGGTACTAGCAACCTTTTCACATATGGAGCAATCCTCTACGAATTTTACACAGACTTTCTAAGTCAAGAACACTGAATGTACTACACTCTTACAAGGTTGAAAAGAATGAGTGTTTGCTTTCACAGAAAGCTACAAGAATTATCTCTCAAAGATAAATATAAAAATGAAGCTTTGGTTTTTTTGTAAACCTCACACAAGAAAGATGGGCTTAAAGCTATAAGTCTCAGTGTATAATTTCTGAAAGAGGATGTAAACAAAAATTGAAAAACACTTCTCAGAGAATGTTTTAGAGAATAGATGTGAGTGATTATAGATTAAAGAATGTTTTCTGATTTTTTTTTTTTTTTTTGTAACTTGTTTACATTAGAGATTTTGGTATATATAATGAAACTTATAGCCATTTATAGCCATTGTATTCATTTGAATTTATAGCTGTTTATAGCCATTATATTCATTTGAATTTGTAGTCATTTATAGTCGTTGTATTCATTTGAATATCTTCCACTCCATCATTACTAATTTGAATATCTTCCATTTGAACATTTTGGCTTGCTGCTGGGCTGGGCTGAGCTGTTTGAACCTTTTGGCCTGCTGCTGTGCTGGGCTGTTTGAACCTTTATTTTGGGCTATTTGAACCTCTGGTTTAGGCATTATTTTTTGGTTGAAATGAACTCCTGATTTAAGCAAATATTAAATATATTCAAACAATATTTAGGATAAAAGTTTAGGTGAGAAATAATGGGACAAAATAAATTTTGATTCTATTCTTCTATTTCAAATAAATTAAAACATAATTTAAATAAATCATCAAAAATAAATTTTAGATTATATTAAAACATAATTAAATAAATCATCAAACGAAATTTTGGATTCTATTTTACTTTTTTAAATAAATTAAAATTAAATAAATCATCAAAATAAATTTTGGATTCTATTTTTCTCTTTCAAATAAATTAAAACATAATTAAATAAATTATCAAAATAAATAAGTCTAACAAAATCATTAATTGATTATGTCAGCAACTGTCTATCTTTGACTTCCTCTATCAATGACAAACGCATATCATATCAAAGTATAAATCATTCCCCATAGTTTGAATAATACTTGCATAGTTCCTACATCATTTTAAAAAATTATTGATGATAAGAATTTCGTAGGATTATAAAAATTATATAAGAAAATAGTTTTAATCCATTTTATTTATAAAAAAAAATGATGAAAAAATATTTGATTTGTGCTTGAAGAAATATAGCAAATGATAGCTTTAATCATTATATACCAAAAAACAAAATTATATAGGTTACTAAATGAAAAAATAGTCGAATACAAATAAAATTATATATATTGAATTAAATTATATGGGCTCTAAATTGATAGTATAATCTAGCAAATCAACTAATAATAACATAGAGATATTGACAAATACGTAGTACTTCCCTCTCATCTTTGTATTATATTCATTAATTTCATATATCAAATGAAAGTTTTACTCGTCTCGATCCTTGAATAAAATAAAAACTAAGAAAACAAATTTGATAAGAAATTGATTCTAAACTTTATTATTGAAAAAAAAATTCAAAGAGAGAATTTAAAGATGAGATTTAAGAAATACTATAACGAATAACAGCCTTAAAAAATAAAACAAACAAACAATGATCTAATGGAAACTATTTTTAATAACTAATAGAAAGGATATCAAATTATTACCTTGGATAAATATATTGACGAAAATTAATTTTGTGAGATTTTATTGATGCCTTCTCCTATGCAGCCTTCATTATCTCATTATTAATACTCTTCTCATTCAGAGTCAACCAATTTCATTATTAATACTCTTCTCATTCAGCGCCAATAATTTTATTTTACTTTTATCTGTATCACTTGGTAGATAATAACGAATAATAAAAATTATTAAGAAAGGATTAAGAATTTAATAGGAGATAAGAAGTCAAAGATAAGGGCATTTCATAAGATAAAAAATTTAAAATAAAAAAAAAAAGAAGATAATATGTGATAGAAGGAGAAAAAAATATGAGTAAATCAAAATAAAGATTTAGATATATATGTATTTGATAGATATATAGATTAGCGAATCATATCTTTATCTAAATTTTATTATTTTAATTTTTTGTAAATCAATTATTGAATCTTTATCTTTATCTGTAGGTCACAGAATTAATCTTTATAAATTATTTATCAATTTTTATAAGTTTATTTATCGATAAGTCATGAAATTAATTTTTTAAAATAATTTTTATCTTTATCTATAGGTCATGAAATAAATTTTCATAAATTATTTATGAATTTTTATATGTTTATCTATAATGAAATTAATCAAAGTACAAAATGAAGGGGGAAAAAAAGGAGTAGTTTATTTTTTTAAAATCAATTATTTAATCTTTATCTTTATTTGTAGGCCATGAAATTAATTTTTATAAGTTATTTATCATCTTTTATATGTTTATTTATGGGAAGAAATTTTAAATTATCTATAAGTTATGAAATTAATTTTTAAAATTAATTGTTTAATTTTTATCTTTATCTGTAGACAATAAAATTAATTTTAGGTTTTTATATGTTTATCTATATGGAGGAAATTTGAAATTCAAATCTTTATTATCCATAAGCAATGAAATTAATTTTAATTTTAATTAATCAAACAAATAGAAAATGAAGAAAAATAGAAAATATGAAACGCAATCAAAGAAGGTTGTCACGTAGGAAAGAGAGAGTTTTAAAATTATGAGAATTTAGGAATAAATATTTGGAGGCTTTTGACAAAATAACTACATTTGGTTATATATATACTAGTGGTCATCCGTGCGATACATGGGATTTTAGAAAGTCAATAATTATTAAAAAATAAATTCCTATTTGATTGTATTTTATAATATTTTTATTTAATTTGTGCATGTAAATCTTACTTCACATCATTAAAAATATTTAATATTTCACATTATTGAAATTTTTTAAAAACTATCATATATTAAGTAAATCATCATATATATAACAGCTAATTTATCTAAGAATTACTTCAGACAACCAAAGTAGAGTAACAAAGACATTATAATTAATCAAAATGACTAATGTTAAATAAAAGTAACACTAATTTTGTTTAATCAATAGTAGATATTATATTAATCATCTCATTTTAGTGGTTAAACTTTTTTTACATGCTATTTGTTTTTCGGTTATATTGATTCATTAAACATAAATAGGTTTGGAATGATTACATAAAAATAAAAAATAAAAAAGGTTTGGAAATGCATTAAAATTGAATTGACAAACATAAAGAATATAAATATTTAAATTATTCAAAAAAAATTAACATTTTAATATGAGACCTCTTCCATTTGCTCAAACTCTGAATTTAAATAATAAAAAAAATTAAAAAAAGAAAAAATTTGTGATTTAGTTCTCAAAGGAAATAAGTTCCTAAAAATAAATTTAATCACGAGTTATTTCAACAGGATAATCAGCAATAAAAAATCAACCGATGAGTACATTTAAAGTATAAACCTATATCCAATCAATTTTGATGTGTTCTTCATTTTCAATCTAACATCTGCACCAAAAAAAATAAAATTAAATACAATTACTAAGTGAGAGAGTTACAAATTGATAATAGTAGTGCTTTTAAAAGAAAAAGAAAAAAAATCTCAATTAAATAACACATTATTAACAAAAAGAAAGAAATAAAGAAAAATACAGATTGTAACAAAAAAATAATAAAAAATAAATAATAATATCCATTTACATAAACTCACTTTCTCACAAATGCAAAAACTCATGTAAGTATACATTTCAAATGTAAAGCAAATATTTAAGATTTTTCGGCACCGAAAAGAGATCAGAAATGACTCAATATTGATTGTTTCCCCCCTCCCCCACACCCCAATCTTTTGTTCATGATTTTATTTGTAAGAACTTGTTTTTATATTGAAAAGATTATGCTTAGACAAAATATATATATATATATATATATATATATGGAATTCTACCCTACGGATAATTAATTGATGATTTCAAAAGAAAAAATATTAAATTCAACTTGAAGATAAACTTTAAAAAGATTAAGCTGAAATATATAGGAATTCTATAACAAACTAACAAAAGATAAATATAGGTCATTAAAAAAATTATTATCTTTTTGGGATATTTATATCCCAATCTTAATATTTTTTTTATTTAAATATTTTGTTATCTTATATTTGAATTTTCATTTTACAGTTCAAATCTAAATAGTTATATTTTTATTTTTGTATATTTTTTTTATCTCTATTTTTCATTTTATTTTTTTGTTATTCATACATAAATAGTTATTTATTTTAAAAAAGTATTTAAATCCTAATATTTTTTATTTGAATATTAATCTTGTATTAGAAGTTTTATCAATTCAAAATATGGAATTGTATTAAATTTAAACTTTATATGGATAATTAATTGATGATTTTAAAAGGTAAAATAATAAGTTAAACTTGAAGATAAAATTTAAAAAGATTAAGCTGAAATATATGGAAATTCTATAACAAACTCACAGAATATAAATATAGATCTTTAAAAAATTTATTATCTTTCTGGGATTTATATCTCAAACTTAATATTTTTAATTTAAATGTTTTTTTATCTTTTATTTTCATTTTTATTTATGTAATTTTATAATATTTTAAATTTATATGGATAATTAATTAATGTTTTTAAAAGATAAAATATTAAGTTTAACTTGAAGATAAACTTTAAAAAGATTTAGCCAAAATATATGAAAATTCTACAACAAACTCACATAAGGTAAATATAGATTGTTAAAAACTTTATCATGTTTTTGAAATTTATATCTTAATCTTAATCTTTTTTATTTAAATATTTTTTATCTTTTATTTGAATTTTTATTTTTCAGTTCAAATCTAAATAGTTATATATATTTTTATCTCTATTTTTTTGTTCATATATAAATAATTATCTTTTTATTTTAAAATTTATTTGATTCGTAATATTTTTTTTATTGTTCATATATAAATAGTTAACTTTTTATTTTTAAAATTAATTGGCTCATAATATTTTTTATTTTATTATTTTTTAATCTTTTATTTGACTCTTTATATTATTTTGTGATTGAAATTTGAATAGGTATCTTTTTATTTTATTTTTTTATATTTTTATCGCTACCTCTTTGTTGTTCATATCTAAATATTTATCATTTTATTTAAATATATATAATTCCTTTGGCTTTTAAGATTTAGATAATTGACAAATGATTAAAAATTAAGAGAATGGGAGAGAAGACTTGAGAGGTAACACGTAAGAGAAATAATTCATAAGAGTTTAGTATTAAGAGTTTGGAGAATTCTCGTACTCTACTACATTCGCTTATATAGATAGTATAGATAGATAATATAGATATATATATATGTAGTATAGATATAGATTTTTCAATTGCTCATTATAATTTGATATAACGCTAGAGATCAACAATTCAGAACATATAATAATAATAATAATAAGGAAAAAATAGTATGTAATTTAGATTTAATTCTTACATGGTGGGACTCACACATAAATTAAATTTTAACCACACAACATTATTATTATTATTATTATTATTATTATTTTGGGGATAATTTTCTAGTTCTTTATACTACAAATCTGATATCATCATTTTCATTTACCTTTTATATGTTTTTATATTTTTGATTATATCATTCTTTTTGTTCACCCCACATCTTAAAAGCGATGAGAAAGGCTTATAACAAACATTCGTTTTATGTTATTGCAGTTACATATTTCATTAATTTCAATTATAATTAATGTGGGTGGCGGAAATCCAAGCCCAACCCAATTAGGATATAGACTCGAGTAAGATCAGGGTAAAAGCCCAAACTAAATATGGCCCAACATAAATAAGGGGTTGACCAGATTCATGACATATCTAAGGAAAGCAAGATAGAGTTTAGATTGACCAATTGACATAATATCAACCATTCGATCGACATAGATCCAATGGTTGAAGACTAAGGCAAGTTGGCCACTACAACAGAACTATTGACAAAAAACTAGATCGTCCGATCAGTTGAAATTCGACAATCACCTTTTAATACACACTTCATTTGACAAATAGCTAGTCGTTAAATGAGCAAAGATCCACCAATCAATAGCGGTCACAAGTTGGCCACTACCTGATAGATTTCTAACAAGAAGCTGATCGTCTTATCGAGATGCAATCAATGGTTCACAATAACGTACCAGTTAGCTAAAACAAACAGGTAAAAGGGACACGAAGGTAACTCAAAAATAACCTTATAACTAAAAAATAACCCAACTTGTTTGCGATCACTGGCCAACCAAATAACTAACTTGAGTATCAGAGCGTTCCCCTGACCTAATTAGGTTAGTGGTGATCTTTGACATTTTGTTTATTTTCCAGGCATATAAGTGGGCGTATCATCTCTCTAATCTCGTGTACAAACAAATTTACCATGCACAATTAGTATTTTAAAAAATTAAAATTATGATATTTGTTAAGAATACTTGAATACCATAATTTGTCACCATTATTGTAGCGATCTCAGTTTCGATCCTTCTTTCATGTTTTGCCACTTCGACAGGGCCAGTCGGGGGTCAAGCTGCCCGGTCAGCTCACGAGGGTCCCGGGGGCAGCGCCCCTTGGCGGGTCCAAGGGCAGCGCCCTGGTGGGGGTCGAGCTGCTTGTCCGCTCGAGCGGCCATTTATGCACTCGAGCGGAAAATGTTTGGTTTTAGAAGTTTGACCTGTCTGCAAAAGTACTGGGTTAGTGTATTTGATGCTCGAGCAGGGCATTCTACGCTCGAGCGGACCATGTTATATTAGTTCGTGAATTTGATATTTCATATCACTTTTTCAATCCTCTCTCTCTCTAAAACTCTCTATTATTCCAAATCGAGAGCTTCTCTCTCTAGAAGTCATCTTCTCTCTTTGATTTCTCCAAATTCATTGGGATTTAGACCTAAGTTCTTCACCACAATTGGTCATCATCTCGAGAGCTTCATTGTGTACGGTGAAGATCGAGTTTCGACACCGTTGATTTTGGGGGTTTCATCCCATTTCTTCTTCAAAACCTGAGGTAGGGATTTTCTTAGAGTTGTATATATGTTTTTGCAAGATCTAGATGATTTTCGAAATCATCCTTTGATTAGCTTTAAGAAATTGATTGTTGATTTCAAGAAGATGAGTGATTTTGAAAGAAGGTTTAATTTCTTTTCTTTTTAAAATAGAAATTGAAGGTATTGAACCATATTGATTGAAGAAAGATGATTTTGGAAAGATTCTTCTAAATATCTTGGAGATGAATGGTTTGGTGAGAAAACCTAAAAATTGGGTCTTTTCTTTTAAAGATGTTTAAAATCCTTGGAAGATGTTGTCATATTTATTTTGTGTACCAAAATAAATTGATGTTTTGAAAATTGTTTATTTATATATAAACAATGAATTTTGTGAAAAAAAATAAGAAATGTTGTTTATTTTGGAAATTGTTGTCAAAATCTTGATTTAGTCTTGAATTGACTAAATTGTTGAGATTGCTCAAAATGTGAGAATTACGTTATTCTCTTGAATGAATTGGATATAAAAGCATATATATATATATATATATATTCATCTTCTGGAATTGTGTTGAAAAGAGAATTGGGAATTTTGATCACAATGTTATATTGTGTGGAACAATTGAGTATGGAAGTAATGTTGCGTTGCATTGCATTATTAAGCATACATTGGCATTTCAATTCATTGGACTATGTTACACTTTGGAAATTTGCATTGAGAAAAGAATGTTGGGAAATGGGTTTTCATAAAATGGTTTTGGAGTAAATACGGTGGTAAGTCTTGATAAGTGATGTAGATGAAATTATTTAAGTTGGCTTGAGTGTCCTTGGTGAAAGACCAGAAAGTCGCGCGAATAGGCGTCGAGCCTTCCGGTTAATACCTGTAAAAATAACAATTGGTAGTACTCGTATAGTCTACTTGCAGACACCAACCTAGGAATTACCAAAGTTGTACTTACCGCCCCCTTTAATTAAATTGATAAATTTTGAACAATTGAAGTTGCATAACATCATTGAGCATGATGATTTTCAAAAGAAGAAGATGTGTTTTATTTTCAAAAAGGCATAGCATGACATGTGCATTCATCTCTTGAGACCTGTACAAAATGTATGTACTTTGTTAAGGATTTCCTACTGGACTTTATGCTCACCCTACCAGATTTTTGTGCAGGAAAAGACGTGGTAAATCTGCCTAATTGAGGGCATGGAAATGTGTGTGTTGAGAGCACTAAAGTTCTCATTTGCTGCGATCCTATTTGTAAGCCAAGGGCTATGTATGTGTGGGTTTGAATAACCATTTTGTGTACCGGGCTTAAGCCTTGGAAGATTGTAAACCCTTGGGGGTCCTTATTTGGTTATTTACTTGTTGAATCAATGTAATATCATATGAGGAACTATTATTATTATGTAATGCAAGTATGGGAAGTTATATTTAGTTTTCCTTTAAGAGAGCCATCATTATTGCATTATCATTTGGGCTAGAAATTCGGGGCGTTACAATTATATAATTAGCATGTGTTGGCTACATATTTTGTATAAGCCAATTATAATTCAACGCGTGGCAGAATAAGGGTAATATGAGAAAACTATTCAAGTCTTCGATTGTGATCGTACACGGGGTAGTTAGTATTGGTTCTTACGAGATCTGCGTAGCACTAGATCAACAAAGAGATGCAAAGTGATGTAGCTTCAACGGTTACTCACATTCAAATTCAAAATCAGGTGGGAAGCCTAACTGCAGGTAATGGCATAGTGAAGCTAACTATAAGGCAACATGATCAGCGATCATGAAGGAGCGATTCGATGGTTAGAAGTGCAGTTCGATGGTCATCCTTGAGAAGTATAAATAGTAGAGAAAGCCCCAGAAAAAGCCCTAGACTCAGATCCAAAAAATCAGTTTTATTCTACTTTATTTCCTTTCCAGTTTTACATTTCCTGTTCTTTACATTTCTGTACTTTAAAATTTCTGCACTGCATTTCGTTCATAGGAGTAGTTTCAAGTAGATTGTTCCTGTAAACCTCTATGAGACTGAATTGGATCATTGTAAGTTTTTCATTTTAATGAAATGCTTCAATTGTTCTTCATTTGATTGTTGTTTACTTAATTCTCCTAAATCAAGCCACCAGTAAAAGTCCTCTTCATTGAGGCTGAAAGAACTAAAACACAATCGTCTGATAATTGGTTGGCAATTAATTTTCTGTAAGGACTGATTTATCCTTATTGGCACGCTCACAATTACAATAATAACCTTCGAAAGCCAAAAAGCCAACATATATTTTTGGCACGCCCAGTGGGACTAATTGGAATGGCTAGACGTAGGAGACAAGGAGAAAATGAATGCTTGGAAAAATGCATGGAAGGAGAGATAGAAATACCTAATCCAGAGGATAATGTGATAACACATCTTGTGGAAACGCCTATTTTATCAGAACCTATGGTCGAACAGACCAGCACTTTGGAACAAGTATCACATGTTCATAATATTGGACGAAGCCAAGGAATTAGACCATCCACTATTCCATCTACTCAGCTAGTGAATCCACGGAGAGGCCTAGTAGATGCCATGAGACAGCAGTTAATGAACACAATGGAGAGATGGGCAACATCCTTTTTGGATCGAATGAATGCTCATCAACCAACTAATGCAAGACATATAGAGGAAAATTCAAATGCCCCTCAGCAAAGATTGGCCAGAGACAAACAGCCTTTGTAGAGTAATGAGCATACTAATGGTCAAACTAGTAACCAAAATCATGAAAGACCACCAACTCAGTCTTGGTATGAGCCTCTTTCGAGGCCTATGGCAAGTCAAAATGCCTCGTTACTTAACAGTGAAGCCATGCAAATTGGTGGATCTGGCCTAGTATAAGAAAATGGCATAAGGATGGTTCCAAATCCCATGTTCGAAGCCATACCTAGCACAAGGGGGTTCACTAACCCTTTATTCGAATTTATACCTGGAGGGTTGGAAGGTTTTCTTACAACTGAAAGAAATACAACACCTGTTCTAGCACCTTTCGCAGGTCCTTTTGTAGGACAGGCTCAAAGAGGTCATTCATACCCTCAACAGCAGCCAGTACCGCAGGGATAACCAGTCCCAAATATACCACCCTACAGGCCAAGAGGACCCCAGGCACAAGGTTGTCCACCAAATCTTGTGTTTGTTCCTCCAGTGGTGGTTCAACAGGCACAAATTATGGTCCCTAGGGACCAAATTGCTGACATTGTTAGAGAGATGTGTGGACCAATGGCTCGGGGGGTTCAGACTCCTGTGTACAAGAAATCGTACCCAGAATGGGTAGATAGGGTACATGAATACCCAAGAGGTTTCAGGATACTAGATTTTGCCCTTTTTTATGGGAATGGAAACCAGTCAACGGTTGAGCATATTGCTAGGTTCGCGGCTCAGTGCGGTGAATTTACCAATAATGACTATATGAAGTTAAGATTATTCCCAAATTCTTTAACTGGGGGAGCATTTGCATGGTATATTAACCTTACACCTGGTTCTATCCAAACTTGGCAACAAATGGAAGAGGCATTTCATGCCCAATTCTTCCAAACAGAGCTAGAGGTTTCCATGGCAGACTTGGCAAGATTGAGTCAAAGGCCCGATGAGAAGGCTACTCAATTTATTGCCAGATTTAAAAGAGTACAAAATAAATGTAGGATCATCTTACCAGAGCCTAAATTTGTGAGATTGGCTCAAAATGGTCTAGAGTTTAGGCTTCGAAAGAAGTTTGGCTCAACTGAGTTTAGAGACTTAGTGGAATTAACCTATAAGGTGTCTAGGTATGAAGCATTATTAGAAGAAGAACAAGATCGAAGTAATGCATCATACAAGACGTATTATAGAGATCCTAATTATGAGATTGATACAACAGAGATTGTAGGGAAAAAACCTGTGATCTGTGAAGCATTAATTTATAAAGATACAATAATTGACCAACAGTTTAAAAAGAAAGACCTTCATAGGAAATACTCTTTCGATTTACCAAAGGCAGATGACATTTTTAATCGTTTGCTTGTTTCAAATTTCCTGAAGTTACCAAAAGGAGTCAAAATTTCGTCTCCAGAAGAACTTAAAGGAAAAGTGTATTGTAAATGGCATAATTCTTGGTCTCACTCAACTAAAAATTGCATTGTTTTTCGAGACAAGATCCAAGAGCAGATTCGAAAGGGGAGTTTAAAATTCTCAGCTAAAGCAGAGAAGGCCATGGGGATTGATACTAATCCATTCCCAGAAATTTGAGAGGTGGCAGCCAATGTTATTATGCCAGACTTCCAGAACTTGTCCTTGAAAGAATTGGAAGAAGTCAATGTGCAGATGCATGTGGCCAGCCGGACAACTGTCAAGAAAGACAATGGAAATCTACCAACTATTGGACAAGGTTTCTCACGCTAGAGAGAAGACTCTGATAAAGAAGCACTGGATGACGATTCTTTAGAAGCAGCTGTCATGTAAAGAATATGTCCCAGGTGCAGGCTTAGTTACAAGTGGTTGAAAGGGCTTCTAATTGATAGGAAACAATATTACAAGGATGTGCAGAGGCGTCCTAAACTAACCAGTGCTTATAATAAAAGGCCATATCTAACTAGCATTAGGCAGCAACCATTAATGGCTGAGCCAACAGTCGCTAGAATGCATTCTAAAGGTAAGAGGCCTTTACATGAGTCCAGACCACCTAATTATTACAAAATGGAGAACGGTCATCCTGAAAGGAGACTGGAGAAGGGTTCAGTTTATGGGATCAAAGCCAAAGATTGGCCTCCTAAACCAGCCTCAAACAAGACGGAAAGTGGCCACCTTTATCAAAGGCCTGGGTTAGGCCCAAAACAGGGAGTCAGGGCCAAGCAGTGGTCTTCACAGCCAACCTCGAAGGTGGTTTCGAAGGAGGAAAGAAACAGTTCAACAGATAGGTCAGTAGGTTTATGGGTACCTGAAGTTTCAGATTGGTTTGTCATGCAGAACAAACCTAGAGAAATGTCTACCCAAAGAAATGTTGTTGAAAACCAAGGTAGGATGGTCAAACCTCCTTTGGTGGCTCCAAACAATTGGGTATTGCTTAAGCACCCGAAAACAAAAGAACCAAATATGGTCCCAGTGATTTCTAGGTCCCAAAGAAAGAAGATCCAACGAAGGTACACACAGTGCCAGAAAGATCTGAAAGGAGGTGGAGAAAGCTCTTCATTGGCTCAGCTAAATAGCTAGGCAAAAGGAGAAGAAGAATCAAAGTTAGACCATAATCTAAAATCGACTCTTCCAAATAAAAAGAGTTGTAGCAGGGAGCAGTTGGCCAAAATTCATTCCGAACTAAAGGCCAAGGAAAGATCCAGCTTTGTAGGATTGGAAAAAGCTTTGATGGAAAGTGATAGTGAGATAAAAGATGAAATCGTCCCAAGCCAAAGGAAGGGGATGGTTGAGGAAGAAATGTTTGAAGCCTTCATGGCTGAACATACATTTTTGGTCAAAAAACCAACAGAAACAGACCATTCGAAAGAAATTACTAATACAAAAGTGCCAGAATGTAGCATGAAAGACACTTCTAAAGTAATTGAACAAGTTGACCAAAGAGGAAAGTAGGTACAGCTAGTCGTCCAATTTGGCTCATTTCCTCCGGTGTCAGTGAATATGGTACTTATATTACCACAGGAGTTTCAAGCTGAAGATGAAAAGCAAGGTCATGAGATTGACCCAATTCTAGTCTCTAGTGAAGACTCACAAGTAAGTACGGTGCAAGATGAATCCGAAGCAGCCATATCAATGGAAACTGAGGACGAGAGTGAGGAAGAGGTAAGTATTAACCTCTCATACCCTTTTGAGTATCCCACGACATCCATGACACAGCATGTTAAACCCTTGTATATCAAGGCCTTCTTCGATGAAATACAGATGAATCGGGTGCTGGTGGATAACGGGGCAGCAGTAAACCTACTTCCAAAATCTTCGTTGAAGAAACTGGGAAAGAAGAACCCCAGACTAATCCCAACCAGTACAGCCATTGCTGGTTTCCCTGGAGACAAACTGATGGCCCAAGGTATTCTGTCCATCAACCTGAGTGTTGGAACCAAGGACTGCATGACAGCATTCTTCGTTATCGACAGCAATGCTAAGTACAATGTTTTACTTGGAAGAAATTGGATTCACACCAACAAATGTGTGCCTTCCTCTTTACATAAGAAAATCATGATGGCCTTGTGCAATGGGAAGACGGAGGAGATCAATGCAGATCCTCAACCCTTCATAGCTTGTGCAGATTTCACAGAGGCTAAATTATATACTGAAAAAGTGGCACCACTCAGCATACTGAGGAAACCTAATGGATCAGCCGATGTGATGGCTGATGAGGAATTTGCATATCTAAAGCACTTGGTCTAGGAGAGTGCTAATGAAAAGTTTGTCGTTAAGAATGACAATGATGCCTGGTTGTAGGCAAACAGATGAAACCCAAGAAGCCAGATCTTTGGCTCTAATTAAGTTCTCAGTATTAGATGTAAAATCAATAGTCTAGAAAGTGCAAGAGCAAGAGAAAGAAGCCATGATGATTGGTTGTAAGAGGAATAGCAACATGTCAGATGCTTGGCCTTGGATAAATACTGTGCTTTGGATATTGAAATAAGAATCCAAGAGATACAGGAGGAGGATGCCTTCTGGACAGACTTTGTCTATGAGGAGGAGGGTAAGGATGTCGAACCAAGGAAACTGGGAACAGAACAAAGCAATGAGATTGCTTCGAAGTCAGAAGGAATCAAAGAAGAAGCATTAGTGAGTTCTCAGATACCAGACCCCTTGGAAGAAGTAAATTTAGGGAAAGGTTCTATACAACAGCCCACCTATATAAGTGCTTGGTTGAATGCTCTTGACAGGGACCAGTTGTTGGTCATTTTGAAGAAATATAGAGATTGTTTTGCATGGTCTTATAATGAACTACCAGGATTGAATAGGTCATTAGTAGAACATAGGCTCCCTATGAGGCCTAATTTCAAGCCATATAAGCAAAAACCAAGAAGAATGAGTCCAGAAGTGATTCAGAAAGTTAAGGAGGAAATTCTTAGACTCCTCAATGCAAGCTTTATTAGGATAGCCAGGTATGTTGAATGGCTATCCAATATTGTGCCTTTAGTTAAGAAGAATGGTAAAATGAGGGTATGCATCGATTTCAGAAACTTAAATCTAGCAACCCCAAAAGATGAGTATCCTATGCCTATAGTGGATTTGTTGGTAGACAGTTCAACAGGACATCAAATTTTATCAATGATGGATGGGCACTCTGGTTATAACCAAATCTGTATTGTAGAGGAAGATGTCCACAAGACAGAATTTAGATGTCCTGAGAACATTGGTACATTCGAATGGGTTAAAATGCCATTTGGCCTGAAGAATGCTGGGGCTACATATCAGAAGGCTATGAACATTATCTTTCATGACCTCATTGGAGGGTATTTAGAGTGTTATAATGATGACATTGTAGTGAAATCCCAATCCATGGAGGAACATTTGTTTCACTTAGAAGCGGCTTTCGAGAGAATGAGAAAGTTTAAGTTGAAACTCAATCCTCTTAAATGTACTTTTGGCGTATCATCTGGAAACTTCTTGGGCTATGTAGTATACAAGAAAGGAATACAGATTGACCAGAATAAAGCCAAAGCCATCATTGAAGCCAGACCTCCATCAAGTAAGAAAGAATTACAAAAGTTCCTTGGACAGGTTAATTTTCTTCGAAGATTCATTTCTAATACTGCAGGGAAAACTAAAGTATTTTCTTCCTTGTTAAGGCTAAACAATGAAGAGGAGTTTGTGTGGACAGCAGAGCATCAAATTGCTTTTGAAGGAATCAAAGCCTACTTGGCCAACCCTCCAGTACTGATGCCACCAAAGGGTGATAAGCCCTTGAAATTGTACATAGCTGCAGCAGAAGATTCATTGGGAGCTTTCTTAGCCCAAGACAATGAAGAAGGCAAGGAGCAAGCTGTTTATTACCTTAGTAGATTTCTAAATTCTTGTGAATGTAAATACTTAGCTGTAGAAAAGTTGTGCCTTGCATTGTATTTTGCTGCAATGAAATTAAGATACTATCTTTTGCCTATGACTGTCTTGGTAATTGCAACCACAGATTTGGTTAAATATATGTTATCTAGACCCATGTTCAGGGGAAGAATTGGCAAATAGATACTAGCTTTATCAGAATTTCATCTAGAATATGTCCCCCAAAGGCAGTAAAAGGATAAGTTTTAGCTAATTTTTTGGCAGACCATCCATGTCAAACAAAAAGCCAAGAGATAATGGAACTTGGTATGGCTAGTGTTGAACCATGAAAAATGTGGTTTGATGAATCAAAAGCCAATGGTCTAATTGGAATTGGTGTAGTAATTAAGTTACCACAAGGAGTAGAAACCACACATAGTTTCAGAGTGGATGAAATTACTTGTTCCAATAATCAAGCTGAATATGAAGCCTCAATAATGGGACTGGAAATACTTATTGGATTACAAGCTCATCCAGTTGACATATTTGGAGATTCTCAATTGGCAGTAAACCAAGTGAAAGAGATTTTCAAATGTCAAAGTATAAGCATGTTGTCATACTATGTTGTTGCATTACATCTGCTGTCTCAATTTCAGATAGCAAATGTAACTCATGTCCCAAGATTCTTGAATAATAAAGCTAATGATGTAGCTCAGAAAGCTTCGAATTTTAAGAGAATGAATAATACTCAAAGGGACATAAGCCAAACAACATATCAAAAATTAATACCATCCTTAAATTAAAGGAATGTGGTCCTGGAAGTCAATCATAATGACTTACAAAAACAAGATTGGAAGCATCCAATAATGCAGTATCTAATTGGCCCATCTTCGAAGGCCAGCAGAAAAATTAAATTGCAGTCTATGCAATACATAATGTATGGTAATGCTCTCTACAAAAGAGGGAGAGATGGGTTATTGTTGGAATGTTTAGACCCAAAGGAAGCATTGACAGCTATGGCTGAGGTTCATGAAGGCATCTGTGATGCTCATCAGCCCGGTGTGAAGATGAGATGGCTGCTTCAAAGGCATTCCTAGTATTGGCCTACTATCCTTAAAGACTGCATAGAATATGCAAGAGATTGCCAGGCATGTCAAAAGCATGGCACAGTAAGGCACATGCCCATAACTGACCTACATGCAGTTGTGAAGCCTTGGCCATTTAGAGGATGGGCCATGGATATGATGGGGAAAATACACCCACTCTCTTTGAAGCATCATTGCTTCATTTTAGTGGCCACTGATTACTTCACCAAGTGGGTCGAAGCTAGGCCATACAAGGCTGTAGGCCAGACTAAAGTCATTGGATTCATTAAGGATTTAATCCATAGATTTGGCATCCCACAGACTATAAATGTTGATAACGGGACTGTATTTGATGGGAAAATGGTAAAGTCTTCTGTGGCAGAGTTTGGCATTAGCCTTGTTAATTCCACCCCCTATTATGCACAAGCCAATGGTCAAGCTGAATCATCCAATAAGTCTTTGAAAAAAGGAATTCAGAAGGTTGTGGAATATAATCCCAGGGATTGACATAACTTGATGTTGGATGTATTGTGGGCTTATAGGACTTCTCCAAGATCAAGTACAGGAATCACTCCATATGCCTTAGTGTATGGGCATGATGCAGTGCTACTTGTGGAAATTAATGTTAAGTCATTGAGGGTGAGATGCCAGGATCAATTAGATCCTGAGCAATACCATCAGAGTACGTGCTTGGAGTTAGAAAGTATAGATGAAGCTAGAATTCTGGCACTAAATAGCATTCTTTTCCAAAAGAATAAAGCAGCCAAAAACTATAACAAGAAAGTCAAATACATTGGCTTTGATGAAGGTGATGTGGTATGGAAGACAATACTCCCACTAGGGACTAAAAGCCATAAATTTGGTAAATGGTCACCTAACTGGGAAGGGTCATATCAAGTTCATAGAGTCCTACCTTTTGAAGCATACCATTTGAGAAATTTGAATAGATATGTACATCCCAAAAAGATTAATGGCAGATATTTGAAGCCATATTATCCAACCGTGTGGGAAACACAAGAAATAGAATAAGTGCTAGATAAAAGAACATGAGAACACTTCAATTAAACAAGAATTTATTTCATAGAGAGTCAAATACATGTAGCCATAGATTGGCCAAAAAGTCAGTACAGTGTTTAAATTGTTCTCGAGGGATGGAAACAATTGAATGGCTGTAGTCATTTCTTACTTTCGCTCAGCTAGCTCTTGATTAGTGATTTGCAGCTTAGTGGTAGCGCGATTCAAAGCTTGGTTGACTGCTGATAATTCTTCCTCAAGTTGAGCTTTCTTTTCCAACAGTTGAGCTTGAAAGTGGGAGATAGATGAATGTTGTTCTTTCAGGTCTGACACTTCAGCATGAACTTTAGAAACAAAACTTTGATCTCTCAGCAACTTCTTCTCTGCAGCCTTAACAGCATGACAGATGTTGATGTAAAAATCTATGGTAGCTGCTGCCTGAGACAAATGACCTGAGACAGCCATATCAGATTGCTCAACAATCTTGCAACACTGGAGGAAGCCATTTCTTATTATAGGCATCTGTAAGGCTTTGAAAGGGATCCTCGAGAAGGATGTCAGCAGCTCCAGACAGCTGTCCAATTTTATCGGAGGCAAGGAAGTTTCACTGCGGGTGGAAGAGCTCTCAAAAATTTCTAGTAGAGAATCAGCCGAAACTAATGGCTCAGTCTCATTGCTAGCCATTGGAGAGGTGGAAGGTATGTCGAAGAGACTAGCTAGTCTAGCTTCGAAGATATTCACCTCATCCGTAGACATGAGAGGTGCAGAAAGAGCTTTGGTGGAAGGAAGAAAGGGCTGCATAGGAATAGGAGATTTGAGTGGAGCATCTTCAGCACTCTCTATAGTTCTGGCCACCAATAGGTCAAGGGAAGAAGGACTGGAGCCAGGCAAAGATAATGAATGATGGATTGGAGAGCTACCAGTACCCTCTATATAGAAATCAGCCACCATCGAAGATAAAACAACAGCTGGAATTTCCTTAGGAGAGGGAGGAGAAATAAAGCTCAAAAGGGAACCAAATTGCGTAAAATCAAAAGACAAATAAGGGAGGTATGGAGTTAAGCCAAAAGAAAGAGATATAGGGATACTTGGCCGCAATGAGGGTATGGAGAATATAGGCCTAGAAAGTGGGAGTGTTATCTGAATAGATTTCACATTTTGCGATTGATCAACTTCAACCGAAACTGAGGGAGTCCTTATTGGAAGAATAGGCTCAGTAGTTGTTGCTGCAAAAGAAGAAGTACAAAGTAATGTCAAGTCACAATACCAAGAATTTGACAAGGAAAAAAAAGAATAGAGGCATGAAAGAAGTTACTTGTTTCAGAAGTGGTAGCAATAATGGGAGAGCTACGAAAGGAATAGTGCTCAGCAATATGCTGCCTTCTCGCAGTTTCTTTTTGGATTGCATCAGCATCAGCAGCCTCATCTCTTAATAGTTGCTGCTGCCGCCTTTTTTCAGCTCTCTGGAAAATAATTATGGCCTTAGCATGTTCCTGCTCTACTGCTTTGGCAGCTGCCTCATGAGTGGGGTCTTCGACCAAATCAGAAGGAGAGACAGTCATCTTCTTTCTCTTTTTTCTCTGTATTGGTATTTCCTGCTTTTTCTCAATCTCTCTCTCTCTTCAATCTGGGATTCAGATTCCTTAGGAATGAGTTCCTCTTCTACTACTTTGGCAGTTGCCTCATGAGTGGGATCTTCGACCAAATCAGAAAGAGAGACAGTCATCTTGTTTCTTCTTTTTAAGGGTGTCTCTTGTTTTTGATTTGCCTCTTCTTCTTCTGCTGCCTGAACCTCAGGTACTTCCTCTTCAGGATCAAGTAAAAGTTTCATTTTCTTTTGTTGTTGTTTGCTCCGGAGAAGATTTAACGCTCGGATCTTTTGGGGAGAATCTCCCTGTTTGGATCTTTTGGGGAGAATCTCCCTGTGAAGCAACCACACCACCTTCACCAAAAGAAGAACTAGAGATAAGGCTAAAAGCATTATAAAGAAGGAGAAGAGAAAAGAAACAAGGGTGCATATCTTTCTTCGAGGCAGCTCGAGTAACTCTATGAGGAGCTAAGCTAGTAGGAATAGACTATGTGGTGGCAGGCACAGGAACTGAAGTGGTAGGAGCAGTGGAAGAGGCGACAACTCCAGCTCCTTTGGGCTTGGCTTGGGGCACATCCAGCACCATTAATAGGTCCTGAGGAGGAATGGCCAAGTATACCTCCATATTGGTCACCCACCAGTTTTGGCACCTTTTCAATAGGTTACCTTAAGGAATGAAAGTGATATACTCGAACTCAATCAAGTCTTGTATAAATTTAGAAGTTGCTTCTACTAATCTGGATCTTCGAACCTTTAAATCCCTGCTGGTAAGATTTAAATTGGTGTTGCTGCAGAGAGGTATTGGGACCCCTTGTGACAGGCCAAATTGCCTAGCAAATTGAGCAGGACAATAGGGCTCAGCAATGCACTTGTAAGCTCTGGGGTTCATAGTCCCAATGAATAACTCTCTAGGGATCATAATAGAGGCCCATATGTTCTTGTGATGAGGTGAAGCACATAACCTATCACTTAGAAAGTTTTTCAACCAAGATGGGCCAATGGTAGTAGGTTCGAAGGGACGAAAGCTATAAAAAGGAAGGGAAGCTGGAAGTTGGTGGAAGAAAGAAAAGTAAAAAGCAAAGGTAAAAGGATAGAGTGAACCGTTGGCTAGCCTCATGCCATGAGTAATAGGGTTTGGCTCAAAAAATTTAAGGCATTTAGATTGTAGCTCAATAAAATAAGCAAAAAGCCAAAGCTGAAGTATCCAAAATGGACCTCCTTAATTGTCATCCAAGGGTTTCTCACAAAAAAGAGAACAGGTTGTATATACGTGACCTAGAACGTATGGAGCTAAGGCCACATTTTTCTGTAAAACAAGGGCGTTGGCAAGAGGGGCGAATTCAGGCATGATTCTTTAAGAAGAGGTGCAAAAAAGGAATTTACAAAGCCAATATAGTATGCAAGAAAAGAATTCCCTATTAGTCACAGGGTCCTCCCTTCTATTCTCAGCCTTGACAAAGTTACTATAGGATGAGTTAAGAGAAGGGAGGGAAAAAGGGGTTGGTAGGTCAGGATAATCTGGTCCAATAGGGGTTCCAATGAGGGATAATCCTAATAGATGGCAGATGTCAAGAACAGTATGGGCCATCATCCCACATCTGAATTGAAAGAAATTAAAGGCAGAATTCCAAAAGCAAAGGGCAGCAGGTATTAAGAAAGGGTCCTCTGAGATAGTGAACCTAGATAGTTGAAGAGCGTCGAAAAGGCAGAGCTTTTGAAGGTCCAGAGTCCTATCAGGGAGAACCCGATCATACCATTCTTGCCACTCTGGTCTCACCATGGGCCAGCAGCGGTGGGGACGGTTCATCCTCCAGTTTTCCCAGTCAAGACCACCTTCATAAAGGAGACAATGGTCTTCTAGACGTGTATATAAAGCTGGAAGCTCAGTAAGAATCTCCTTGAAGATGGACCCAAGCATATAGTCTTGCTGCTCATGACGACGAGGAATGAAGATGCGTCCATCAATGGCGCTTTTCTCATTAGCCTTATACTTCTCATATTCTGCGTCAATGATCCTTTTCAGGGTTACAGACGGGCTTGCACGCTCTACAATTGGTATTTTCAACGAAGAAGAAGCCATTGATAGAAAGCTTTTTCAGAGGACAAAGTTGGGAAAGAGAGTAGGGAGAAGTGGAAGGTCGGCAGAGATAAAGGTTTTGTGCGATAGACAAATAGGTGAATTCCGAGCATGAAATAAAAGGGTTTTAAAACTTTTGTGTCTGAAAATATACCTGGTCGTGTGACACAGACGGAATTCACAAAAAGTACTAAAAATACGGATGCGAAAGGTTTCCATCAAAGTTGATAGTTTTGGAGGAAAACATGTCTCAAATGCTGATATCAGCTTCGAAATACAGCATTTGGCTTCGAAGCCAAATTTTGGCGCCAATATCTGATAACAAATAGCTTCGAAGGCAAGGAGCTGACTTCGAAGCACATCCCACACCTAAGGATGCAAGAAAGCTTAAGTATTTGTGTACCTCAACAGGATTGAAAGCCTACTTTAGGGTTTCTTGGTGAGAATAAATCCTTCGAAGAAAAACTTGAGATCCCTTAATAATGAAAATTGTTGTTCGAAGTATCAAAACCAATAATTTGTTTGATAAGAAGAGATTGCTTTTTAGATTAAAACAATGCAGCCCTTGAGAGGGGCTTCCATATTTTTGAAAGTATGGACTGTTGTTTGAAGAAAAAATGATCAATTTAAAACTGATTGATCGTACTAATCATATGACCATATGTTGGATATGATTAAAACAAGCTTTAAGGAGTAAGATTGTTAAATTCGAAGCACTGATTCTAAATGAAAACCAGCAAAAATTGTCAACTGTATTCCATGAATTGGAAAAGTTCTTGTTGGTTTTTCAGTGTTTCATTTGAGATGATTGAATCTAGATTCGAAAGATGAGATTGTTGAGTTCGAAGCCCTAAATTTGCTTGTAAAGACAAACAGAGATAAAGTCAAACCATGCCAAACAAAAAGAAAAGTCTTAATTGTATTAAAACAAAAGCAATTACATCGAAGGGCCCTCTTTGGGTACAAATTCGAGTTCATAAAAGTAAGGAATAAAATAAATAACAAGATCATGGAATTTAGTCCAGCTATGGTCAATAAATTTATGTTCCTTTTTTATTCTATCCTCTATTTTCTCCAGGCTTGGCTGCTGAAGTTGATGTGCTCTTACTTGATAAAAGAGTTCTTTAGCCTTTATTTCGAACGCTGTTTCTTTTAACCCTTGTTCCAGCTCATCCATATCCAAGTCATCCCAGTACGCAAAGTCTTTATTCTTGAAGTCATCATATTCTTCGATGAGGTTCTCTACTTCGTACTGGGTATGAACTCGAAGGGATGAAAGTTGGTTCAAAGATTGGGTGGTGGCCACAGAAGTTCGGTGCCAATGAAGAAGCAACGAGAGTTGGTCCAAAAACATTTGGATTTCTGCTTGGGCGATAAGGTTAAGGACATGACCCCGAGTCATAATATCACAAGCCCATCGAAGGTTCTTGAGAGGAACATCGTCTTCAAGAACATTGAAAGGCAAGTAAGAAAGGGCCGCAAGCAGAAGTTGGGCTTGCTTTCACCGAGCTGGAGTAGGGGAAGGTAGAGGCTTATAAGGAGGAAAAACCTTGTCCGCAGAGAGGGTGAGCCTCAGTTTCTCTGTCCAGTAGGGATTTTGCGGATGAGGAGGTATAGAGGCTTCCATTTCGAAAGAAGGAAACTGAGGGGCATTAATACAATCAAGCCAGTTAGAAGAGCAAAGCTTCGCCTTCTGGGCTAAGAACGATGGGTTATACCCTTGTGCCTCTTCTGGGCATCGGGTAGCTTGTACTATCTTTGTAGGCATGGAGGATCTGTACCATGCTACAAGCAGATTGTCCTCTAAACTGCGTCAACGGTCGATGGGCACGTAAGGATAAACCACCGAACTTCGAGCATCAAAAGGGAATTCTAGAGGATCAGTGAACTCGACAAAGTGGTGATTAACTTGCTCCCTTAACTCACATGCCTCAGGTTCCGACCAGCTTCTCTAGCCAAAAGCCCCAGAGGAAAAAGAAGCCACAGCCTTATCCCATGTAGAAGATTGTGGATTAGAAGAAGAACTTCTCATGTCCATATTTACAAATTTCTGAATCAAAGGATTGTGGACAGTGTGTTCGTAGTCTAAGGGTGGATAATTTGCAAAAGCTTTCATAACTTGAATATAGAAAGGTGGGTAAAGGTAACTAATCAATGTGTGAAGGTTCTTTCAAGGAAGAACAGCATTATCAGATGACTCTTCGTATACTCGATCAATAGAAGAGAGAATTGGTTTAGCCATAGAAAGATGTATCAGTCTGTTCGAATACTAAGGTGGTGGGGATGTTCAAAAGATTAAAAGAGAATTTAATGCAAATGATGAATGACGGTTGCATTTCTAGAAGAATGCAAAGTCCATACACGTTCTAAGACGTGGACAAAAGACCTTGATCCACTAATATCACCAAGTATTGGGTATATTAGTGCGGGGGGTAATGTTGGCTACATATTTTGTATAAGCCAATTACAATTCAACGCGTGGCCGAATAAGGGTAATATGGAAAGACTATTCAAGTCTTCGATCGTGATCGTACACGTGGCAGTCAGTATTGGTTCTTACGAGATCTGCGTAGCATTGGATCAGCAAAGAGATGCAAAGTGATGTGACTTCAACGGTTACTCACATTCAAATTCAAAATCAGGAGAGAAGCCTAACTGCAGGTAATGGCATAGTGGAGCTAACTATAAGGCAACATGATCAGCGATCATGGAGGAGCGATTCGACGGATAGAAGTGCAGTTTGATGGTCATCCTTGAGAAGTACAAATAGTAGAGAAAGCCCTAGAAAAAGCCCCAGACTCAGATCTAAAAAACCAGTTTTATTCTACTTTATTTCCTTTCTAGTTTTACATTTCCTGTTCTTTACGTTTCTGTACTTTAAAATTCCTGCACTGCACTTCGTTCATAGGAGTAGTTTCAAGTAGATTGTTGTTGTAAACCTCTACGAGGTTGAATTGGATCATTGTAAGTTTTTCATTTTAATGAGATACTTCAATTGTTCTTCATTTAATTGTTGTTTGCTTAATTCTCCTAAATCAAGCCACCAGTAAAAGTCCTATTCATTGAGGCTGAAAGAACTAAAACACAATCGTCTGATAATTGGTTGGCAATTAATTTTCTGTGAGGACTGATTGATCCTTACTGGCACGCTCACAATTACAATAATAACCTTCGAAAGCCAAAAAACCAACAGCATGATAAATATTATAAATTTCGATAAAATTTTTATTAATTATCATAGGATATATTGGATGATAAGTCCACATATTAAGACTTGTACATAAGTTCCTCTATTATTTTTTAGTGTTTGGCAAGCAATTATTTTGTCTCTAAAAAAGTATTTATTAATAATATTTTTAAAATTTTGTTACTAAATAATATTTTTTTAGCTTTTTTAGACTACCGTGACAATTCACATAACAATTAGAATTAGAGTCTTTTAATATTTTTTATAACAAATTTTTATTTTTAAAATGAATAAATTTTGTCCCTAACGTGTAAAGATTTTATCTAAGCAACTCCATCAAGTTCTATTGTATTGCGCTTGTTTGACATTTTATCTTGACAAATCATAATTTCAATACTCCACTAAGTTAGACAATACACCAGCTAGGGGTTACGTCGGTTAGCTATAATTGGAGAGTCAAGAGAGACTAGCCAAATTATTATAGTGCTTGATGAAATTTAAAAATTATAAATTGAAAATTGAATACTTAATTTTTTAAGTTGAAAAATTATTTAATAAAAATGTAAGTGTTAAATTAAAAATAAATTGTTTGATACGCACAAGTTCAAATTTGAAATTTATTATTATTTCAATTTTTATATTGTGATGGTGGTTGTAGTGGTAGTGGTAGTGGTAGTGGTGATGGTATGATTGTGGTGGTGGTGGTGGCGACAGTGATAATAGTGATAGTAAAATGATAGTACTTATGAAAATAATAACAATTGTGATAAAAGTGGTGACGACAGCGGCAGCGACAGCAGCTACGGCTGCGGCGACAACGGCAATAGTGTTAGCGATGGCATAATGGTGATGGTGGTAGTGGCGGCGGTGGCATAATGGTGGTGGTTCTAGTGGTGGTGGTGGTGGTGGTGGTGGCGGCGGCTACTTTGACAATGGCATGATAGTGGTGGTTGTAGCGGTAGTAGTAACGGTGATAATGGTGGTGGTGATGAGTTTATAATAATGTATATCAATATTTGTATTTAATATTTATAAATTCAGTTAGAATTAAATAAGTTTCATATGATTTAAATTTTTTTAAGTTTTAGGCGTCATTTGGGAACAAGTTATTTTAGTAACTTTTTGATTTTTTAGCTAAAATATGAGGTAAAAAAAATTAGTATGTTTGGATAACTTTTTGACTTTTTATCAAAAGATATGCAAAAAGTAGAAAGAAAAGAGAATCTTTGACTTTTTAGTATATGTTATAGACTTTTTGATTTTTTTAGTAACTTTTTGACTTTTAATCTATATTTTAAGATGTACCTAAATTTTTAAGTGATATCAATTGTAATTATTAAACGAATTTAATTAATTCTCATTTAATAAATTCAATTTTAAGTATTATTTCTAACTATAAAGAGTTTGAATTGAACATAAATTAACTAATGTGATTAGATAAGATATATATATATATATATATACACATATACTTTCTTTCTTTTTTTTAAATATAATTTTGACAGGCAATATGCCTCATAGTGTTAAAGTTGCTCTAAAACATTAAACGTTTATGCGTGCATTGTCCACAAAGGTAAATAAATAAATTACATGCCAAGTTGTTATTTCTCCTTTTTATAATTTCACTTGCCAAGGCTGACAATAGAAAGTCCATGATATCTTACTTTGTCCACGAAACAAAATTGTTAAAAAATGAAAAATAATAATAATAATGTAAAAGGATAAAAGTCCATATTTAGCCCTTCCATAGTGTAGGCCCAAAGGATCGCATTATCGCATTTCATAATCAACAATGATTCATCCCTCCTTTTTCTCCCACCCCCTTTGACCCCCTCTCTCTCATTGGTTACATTTTCTTTTTCTTTTTCTTTTTTTTCCTGCTCCTCCAATCACTACCCTCCACGTGGCAAAGGGGGTGAGGGAGTGACCCCAAAAGAGGGTCCCAAACATTATTCTTTCATAATTATGAGAAGAGAGGACGAGATATTTTGCTCTATATCACTATCCACATCTCCACATCATGTTCTCCTTTCATCAAAACAATAAAAAGAACATATCAATAAAATGATAGTTGGAAAAAAATATATATCAGTACAATTTTTTTTTTTTTTTTTCAATTTTAAACGTAACAAAAACATATAGAATCTTACTTTTATAAGATAAAATTGCCCCCTACCTTTTTTTCTCTCTTTCTTCTGAGAAATTATCATGTAAGTCTGACTCACCACGTCATCACCATGTGGATCCAGCAATTTGGTTTGATCCCTTTAGCAGTCTTGAATATTTACCATATAGTTAGTTTATTGACCTTAAAATTCTAAGTACATTTGGCTTGATCCCATCAAATAATTTTAGAATAAATTAGGAATAAGTTTTAATAGTTAAATTTAATTCTCATTAAGTCTTATTAAAAGTTAGTTATAGTAAAATTATCACTAAAAATAATTTTTTGTGATGATTTTTATATATATCGCTAAAAATTGACAATTAATGATTTTTTTTTGGTCATGACTGTTATAAATTATCGCTAAAACTTACAATTAGTGACATTATTGTATGACGATTTTTTTGAATTGTCGTTGAAAGTTAAAAATTAGGACAAATTACATATACCCCCACGAGGTTTAACAAAATTACAGATATTCCCTTGAGGTTTGAGAAATTACAGATACCCTCTGAAGGTTATATTTGCATAACAAATTAGGAGGCAATTTGTTATGAAAATATAAATCTCAGGGGACAATTTGTTATGAAAATATAAACCTCAGGGGGTATCTGTAATTTCCAAATCCTCAGGGATATCTGTAATTTAATTAAACTTCGGGGAGGTATATGTAATTTGCCCTAAAAATTAATGACATTTTTTTATGATGATTTTTTAAACTGTCGCTAAAATTTATAATTAGTGACATTATTTGTAACAACTTTTAAACTGTCACTAAAAATTAATAATTAAAAAATTATTTTAATTATATTTGATAAAAAAAATATCATTAATTATCACACATCCATTTGTTAATAAATCTACACGCAAGTACTACACAATTTTATAGTATCCTTTAGATGGTCCTGTTACTGTGTGCACCCTCTAAAGTGTCATGTTACTGTATGCACCCTTTTAAGAATCCTCCTCCTTTTGAAATGTCTTCCTAATTTTTTACTTATTGTAATACTAGCATTAACTTGTGCGATATATGAAAAAATAGACTATATATATTTTGTGTGATAAATAAATCATCTTAATCTTAAAATATGTCTTAATAGCGACAAGCCATGATGTTAAGCCATCTGAGTAGATATTAACAATAATTAACTCACAAAATTTCACAATAAAATTTGATATGCATAAAAATTATTAATTATAAAAATTGTTGGGAATAATATTATTACATTCACTTGATAACATAAATAACTTGTATCAAACTAAACAAAGCATTAAAAGAGAGAAATTCTATAAACTCATAAAAGTTATCATAAATTTTCTTGGTCAATGGTGTATATTATTATTATGAGATCAAATTATAAATAAATATCGACTTTTAACTATAATTTATAAGTAGTTTTTTAAAAAATTTAATCTAAGTTTGTTGCCTTGCTCATAAAAAGAATTTCTCAAACAAATCATTAATTGATTATGTTAGCAACTGTCTATCTTTGATTTCCTCTATCAATGACAAACGCATATCATATCAAAGTATAAATCATTCTCCATAGTTTGAATAATACTTGCACGGTTCCTGCATCATTTTAAAAAAATTAATCAAGAAAAGAATTTCGTAGGATTATAAAAATTATATAAGAAAATAGTTTTAATCCATTTTATTTATAAAAAAAAATGATGAAAAATTATTTGATTTGGCCAAGTTTGGCATTGAGAGGGTGATTTATGCTCCGGTGTTGGGCCAAGGTATAGACCGAGCAAGTTGAGGGCCCAGCAGAGCATTGGGCCGAGATGATCGACTGTTCACCCGGAGATGGGCTACCAGAACTTGGGCCGGGCAGAGTTTGGACTGTGTGCTGCCCCGGATCGTGCAGAAGCTGCTCGGCCAGGAAGTGACCGGTCAGACCAGGATGCTCGGTCCGAGGATTGTCGAGACCAGACAGACCGAGAGACCGGCGCTCGGAAAGGCGCGGTCAGCCGAGGTAGTTGACTGACCGGCGAGAAGGCCGACCAAAGGAGGAGCCCGGGCTAAGCTTTGCCGAGATGCCGCCTAGCCCGGTCCTTCATTTGGTTATCCGGTTAGGCGCTTAAGGTATGAAGCATGGTATGACCGAGGTAGGGCAGCTCGGCTGCCGAGCTCCAACTGTGCTGACAGGCAGTTGAGAGCAGGTGATGAACGGCATGGTTTATGCTGACAGATGGGATAGCAGAGCCACGTGTCAGGAGATGACAGGGAGTGGATATGGGGCTCAGAAGGTATATAAGCATGTCTGCGCCCCCCATACGCGATACACGAACACATCTGTAAGGATTTCTTACACTCAAACACTCTCTCCCTTCTCTCTATTCCTTCTAAGGTGTGTGCTAACTTGACCGTCGGAGGGTTTTTCCGGCCACACATCGCCGGGTAGCTCACCATTACTTGCTCGCAGGTGATCGGACATCGACGGAGCTCGGAAGAAAGGAATACGGGCACGCCGGAATATTTGCTCCCCGTACAATTGGCGCCGTCTGTGGGAAGTTTTCAGACAAAACCTTGTCTTCCAGGTTCATCTGATCGCCGTCCATGGCGAACAACGACGAGTTCCCGTTGTCCGCCATCGATGGAGCCACCCCGGAGTATACCCGAAGGAGAGAGGGACCTCCTGCCGTCCATCCAATGGCTGACTTGGGGACGCCCACTGGAGGACAGTCAGGAGACGCGCGGGATAAGCGCGGAAGGAGTCATGGGCGTTCACGGAGTCCAGACGGTCACCGACGGAGAGACTCACACGCCAGGCGACTGGAGAGCAAGTTAAAGGACCAAGACGCTGTTATCAGGCGGATGGCGGCGGAGATGGAGGATCTTAAGCGGCATGTCAAAGGGAAAGGTGTAGCTGGAGTGGGAGACCACAGTGAGCGCACTCCGTCCCGCCGGTCAGGCGATCAGAGTCAGCGACGTACTCAGTCCATTTCCATCACCAGGAGTTACCAGGTTGGTGATTCCGACGTGCATGCAGAAAAGTCTAGCGCGCAAGACAGTACCTACAAACCCTCACGTCCGGTGACGACGTCGAGGTACTCTTATTCTGCTCAGTCAGAGGACCTACGGGCAGTGTTAAGGAAGCGGGCTCGCCGGCGCGAAGCTCAGAGAATCCCAGCTTTCCAGCGGCTCTCCTACGGGGTTCATGCCAGCGAGGAGGTCGGAATGCCTCCACCCCGCCAGGCAATGCCAATATTCGAAGATACAGACTTGGCAAGGTTGAATGCCACTCCTTTTTCCCTGGAAATAGAAACAACGCCGCTTCCAGCAGGCTTCCATCAGCCTAAGTTCACACTTTACGACGGAAAAACCGATCCGTACATGCATGTGAGCCACTTCCGACAGGTTATGGCCGGACATCGGCGCAATGACGGACTTATGTGCCTAATCTTCCCGTCCAGTTTAGGTGAGCTGGGCTTAAAGTGGTTTGAGAGGTTGCCGGAAGGGAGCATACAACGGTGGCATCAGTTGGCCGAAGCGTTTGTTACGCGCTTCAAAACTAACACAAAAACGCCAAAGGAAGTCGATCACTTGCTGAGTGTCAAGATGGAACCGTGCGACACACTGAAGGCATACAATTCAAGGTATTGGGAGACCTTCAACGAGATCCTGGATTGCCCGGTCAACCTTGCCATCACGCAATATAAGCGTGGTCTCCCGGTCGGACATAGACTGCGGGACTCGCTTACCATGCACCAACCGACCTCCATGGGCCAGCTCATGCAGCGCATCAATGAGCACATCCGAGTAGAGGATGATGCGTCAGCTTCCACCGTGAAGGCCACTCCGGTCGGAACAGACAAGAAGACAGCAGGCAAAGTGCACGCAGTTGGGCAAGAGTCCAGCCGCTCAAATGACCGAGCAGAGGAATCAGACCGAGGTTCAAATCGTAAAAACCGGGGTAGAGGACGTCGGAATGACCGGGATGACTACCCCCGTGATGACGTTGAGGACGCAAACAGGAGAATGAAGGCAAGGACTGGCATAACCACGGTCTTCAAGATTCCAATCTACGCATACTTAGCGAAATCCGAGACGAGGAGTATGTCCGGTTTCCTGCTAAGTTGGGCGATGGACAAAAGGGGTACAATCCGCGGTATCGTTGTACGTTTCACCGGGAGAGGGGCCACCGGACTGAGGATTGTTTGCCTTTGCGACAACATTTGGAAGAATTGGTTGCGGCCGGGCATCTGGACCTTTACATTGATGGCGGCGTGAAACCAAATCAGGCTCCGATCGATCCCAGGGGACAGGATGACCGAGATGCACCACCACAAGGAGTTATTAATGTCATCCACGGCATCGTGGAACTGGAGCGCGTTTGCGAACTCCGGGGCATGATCAAGAAGGCAGAGCATATGAGGGAAGTTTTGTCAGTACAGCCCGCCATCAAAAGGGGGAAGACAGAGGAGAAAGATGTGATTAGTTTCACCTCAAGGGATTTAGAGCGTATTCAGACGCCGCACAACGATGCTCTTGTAGTAACATTACGCGTCAAAGAATTTGATGTTAGACGGATCTTGATCGATCAGGGAAGCTCGGTCGAGATCATGTATTATGATGCGTTCAAACAGCTCAAACTCCGTGAGACAGACTTGGCTCCGGCCACTTCGCCACTGGTTGGATTTAACTCGCAGCCGGAGTGGCCATTGGGAAAGATTATCCTGCCGGTCAAAGCGGGATCCGTGGTCAAGCAAGTGGAGTTTTGGGTGCTACAAGTGCCTTCAACGTACAACCTTATCCTTGGAAGAGGATGGCTTCACACCATGCAAGCCGTAGCATCGACCTACCACCAGGTGATGAGATTCCCCTCGGCTATGGGGGCAATCGAGGAGATTTGGGGTGATTAGGTCATGTCCAAGCAGTGCTTCGTGGCGGTCAACGGGAGCCGGGCAGCCAAAGGATTCGTTCAAATGATCGAGGGACCGGAGGACCGGAGTGTCTTGGATGATGTTGGCACCAAAGCAGAAGACAAGGCTGTTGAAGAATTGGTTGAGGTGCGGATTGATGCCGAGCAGCCGGACAGATTCTTCTTGCTCGGTTCAAGTCTCTCGGCCATGGAGAGAACCGAGATGATTGAGTTTTTGATGGCGAACATCGAAGTCTTTGCATGGTCGCCCTACGACATGCCTGGTCTTGACCCAAGCTTTATCTGCCATCACCTCAATGTCTTCCCTGGAGCAAAGCCAGTCATCCAGCGAACAAGGAGATCGGCGCTGCATCACGCCGAGGTAGTAGCAGAGGAGGTAAAGAACTTGCTTGAGGCACGAGCAATACAGGAAGTGCACTACCCTCGGTGGATTTCCAACACGGTAGTGGTGCCCAAGAAAAATGGAAAGTGGCGAGTTTGTGTCGATTACAAGACAGTCAACCGAGCTTGTCCGAAAGACAGCTTCCCTTTGCCGCGCATTGACCAGCTAGTGGATTTGACGGCTGGACACAATCGGCTCAGTTTCTTGGATGCGTACCGCGGCTATCACCAGATTGCCATGCATGGGCCTGACCAAGAGATCACCTCTTTCACGACTCCAAGGGGACTCTTCTGCTATCGAGTTATGCCCTTTGGTTTGAAAAACGCCGGGGCGACCTTTCAGAGGATGGTGACCAAAATGTTCGCTCCTTTGCTCGGCCGGACAATGGAGGCTTACATCGATGATATGGTGGTAAAGAGCCGACATGAGGCACACCATTTGTCCGACTTAGCCGAGATGTTCGCCATTCTGAAGAAGCACAAGCTGCGCTTGAACGCCTCGAAGTGTGCCTTTGGCGTGGGATCCGGGAAATTTTTGGGATTCTTAGTCACGAACCGAGGCATCGAAACAGACCCTACTCAGGTCAGAGCCGTGCAAGAATTGAAACAACCCAGCTCGGCTAAGGACGTGCAGCATCTGGCCGGGATGGCCGCCGCGCTTAATCGATTTATAAGCCGGTCATTAGATCGCTGCCGCCCTTTCTTTCAAGCATTGAAGTCAAAGTTCTCATGGGATGACGAGTGTGACCGAGCTTTGGCCGAGCTCAAAGATTATTTGTCTTCTCCGCCGATGTTGGTTACACCAGAGCCCGGTGAGGAACTCTACCTTTACCTTGCCGTCTCCCAGCACGCAGTAAGTGCGGTGTTAGTCCGGGCTGAAGGAATCAAGCACCTCCCAATTTTTTACGTAAGTAAGACCTTGCTGCCGGCTGAGACGAGGTACTTGCCGCTGGAAAAGCTTGCGTTGGCACTGATGATGGCTTCGAGGAAATTGGCACATTATTTTCACGCCCATACCATCATCGTACTGACCGAGTTTCCCCTCAAGGCCTTGTTTGATCGCGCAGACTTTTCAGGCCGAATTTTAAAATGGGCGGTCGAATTGGGACAGTTCGATGTAAAGTTCCAGCCGCGCACCGCAGTCAAAGCCCAAACCCTTGCCGATTTTGTTGCCGAGTTCTCACCTGGCACTCATCCGGTATGCCCGGTCGACATTGCCGAGGCAGATGATGAGACGCACACAATGCCAACCGAGGAACAACCAGCTGCAGAAGGTCGCGCCGCGGAGTTAGCGCGCACTATCGAAGTTCCCTCAGTTTGCACGGTAATACCTCCCGGTGCTGCGATGACGGAGTTGTGTATCACCAACCCATCCACTCTGTCCGGTACCGCATCACCAAGGGGGGAAGGAATGGTTCCACACAGCTCAGAACTTGATGATTCACCTACGGACTTGGGCATTCTGAACCAACTTGCTGAGTCCGGTGTCGAATCATCAAGGGGGGGAGGAATGGTTCCAGACAGCTCAGAACCTGCGGCCGGCTTCACACCGCAACCTGGTGATTCGCCTACGGACTTGAGCATTACGGACCAACTTGCTGAGTCTGGTGTCGAATCACCAAGGGGCACTGAATTTGAACCGGTCAACACCAAACTTGGCACCGCACAGCCGAGCAGTTGTGATCCCATTGCCCTTCGCAACTCTCAGGACCCATCTGACTGTTGGAAGCTTTTTGTAGGGGACCTGTGGAAGCTTTTTGTTGATGGAGCGTCCAACCGTCATGGTGCCGGCCTAGGTATTGTTCTTATATCCCCGGACGGCCTAACCATTGAGCATTCTATCACACTCGGCTTCCCGGCGTCTAATAACGAGGCTGAGTACGAGGCGCTTCTTGCTGGGCTCAAGAGCGCCATTCAAATGAAGGCTGCCGAGCTTCTGGTATATAGTGATTCCCAGCTTGTAGTTAACCAAGTTTCAGGGATTTATGAAGCGAAGGACGACAGGATGGCGAAGTACCAAGCTCTGGTCAGGGACCATATCAAGCAGTTTGAGGCAATCAGAGTCCAACGGATTGGCCGGGAAGAAAACAGCCGGGCTGATGAACTCGCCGGCCTCGCTTCCATGGTAGATGGTACGTCTCCAAACCCCCTGTTGATTGACTTTCTTCCGCGGCCAAGCATTGAAAACGTCGGGCAGACGGATGTACTCTGCGCCGAGCTAGGTCCTTCATGGATGGACCCCTTGATCTTGTTCCTCAGAGACCGGACTCTTCCAGCGGACAAGAAAGAAGCACACAAAATCCGGGTGAAGTCAGAGCGGTTTTGGCTCTCTCCATCAGGCGCGTTGTATAAGAAGTCCTTCACCGGTCCGTATCTCAAGTGCGTGCACCCAAACAGTGTGGAGGCCTTCTTGTTTGAAATTCATGAAGGCATTTGCGGCAGCCACATCGGGGGCAGGTCCTTGGCCTACCGAGCTATTTCGCAGGGGTACTGGTGGCCGTGCATGCAGGCCGACGCACAAAAATATGCCCGCAGGTGCGAGAAATGCCAGAAATTCGCCCATCAGATCCATCAGCCTGCCAGGGAACTTCTTCCCTTCACCAGTCCTTGGCCTTTCGCCATGTGGGGGCTAGATATAGTGGGACCATTGCCAACAGCACCGGGCAACCGAAAATTCTTCATCGCGGCCACAGATTACTTCACAAAGTGGGTTGAAGCTGAGCCCTTGGCAACCATCAAAGAGAAAGACGTGAAGCGATTTGTCTGGCAGAACGTTGTCACACGGTTTGGTGTCCCCAAGATTTTGATCTCTGACAACGGCACCCAGTTTGACGGTCGCCTATTCAGAGGATTTTGTGAAGATCTGAAGATAGAATTCTACAACTCCACCCCGGCCTACCCGCAGTCCAATGGTCAAGCCGAAGCATCAAACAAGACTATACTGGATGGGTTGAAGAAACGGTTGGAAAAGGCTAAGGGCAAGTGGGCTGAAGAATTACCGAGCGTCCTTTGGGCATACCGAACAACCCCGCGACGTTCGACCGGAGAAACTCCATTTGCTTTGGCTTATGGCATGGAGGCGGTCATACCCTTGGGAGTTGAAATGCCCACCCTCAGAACTGAGAGTTTTGAGCCCGAACTAAATGCCGAGGCTATTGCCTTGGAGTTGGACCTAGCGGAAGAGCGCCGGGAGAAAGCCCTCATCCATGTGGCCGCCTACCAACAAGAGCTCTCCAAGAAGTATAACAAGACAGTGCACCCCAGACCGTTCAAAGTTGGGGATTGGGTTTTGAGGAAGATTATGGGCAACACCCTGGTGCCAGGAGAAGGCAAACTAGGGGCAAATTGGGAAGGACCCTACAAGATCACTGGTCTGGCTGGCAAGGGGGCTTACCACTTGGAGGATCTAGAGGGAAGAGCCATACCCCGGCCATGGAATGCGGCCAACTTGAAATTGTATTATTTTTAAGCTTTTTACTTTCCTCTTTTTGTAAAGCAATTTTTTGGCTTGCAAAGCAGAATGTAATTCTTTTTGTCAAATTATAGAAGTCATTTTGCATTAGCACTTGGATTATTGTTTTAATGTTACGAACCGAGATAGTGTACTCCGATTGGAAGAGTTGGTGTCTTGTCCAACTTAGGATTCCCAACCGAGATGGTGTACTCCGATTGGAAGAGTTGGTGTCTTGTCCAACTTTGGATTCCCAACCGAGATGGTGTATTCCAGTTGGAAGAGTTGGTGTCTTGTCCAACTTTGGATTCCCAACCGAGATGGTGTATTCCGGTTGGAAGAGTTGGTGTTTTGTCCAACTTAGGATTCCCAACCGAGATGGTGTACTCCGATTGGAAGAGTTGGTGTCTTGTCCAACTTTGGATTCCCAACCGAGATGGTGTATTCCGGTTTGAAGAGTTGGTGTTTTGTCCAACTTAGGATTCCCAACCGAGATGGTGTACTCCGGTTGAAAGAGTTGGTGTCTTGTCCAACTTTGGATTCCCAACCGAGATGATCTACTCCGGTTGGAAGTGTTGATTTGTTCAACTTAGTTACAGCCGAAGTGGCTACTTCGGTTCATGAATTTGTCTTGTTCTGTTGAAGTGCTTAGACCGTGTTATGTATTTCGGTTCGATGAGTTATACTGAGATGTTTTGCTGAAGACAGAACTGATTACAACCGTGCATACACTTGCAAAAATTTGAATTTTCATTGGTAAGAAATTCATTACAAAACGGAGGGGACAGAGCCCGGTTACATCAAAAGAGTTGATAGCAAAAATACAAAAACAAGGTAAAAGCAACCTAAACTAAGGGGGAAAGATTGGTGAACGCATCCTCGGCAGCATCAGCATCAAGGTCAATAGCTTGGCTTGCTTCTTGGGCGCCGGGCTCATCGTTGCCGGGCTGCTCAGGCACCTCGGCCTCTTCTTCCTCAGAATCTGTCTCCCCGTCCCCGTCCTCAAGTCCCTCCTCGGCCTCAGCCTGTAAAGCGCTGAAAACATCATTTGCATATGGCACAAGGTAGACCGGTAGAGAAGCTGGAGGAGGGTTGGCAAATACGTCGGTGTCAGAACTTTGGCCGAGCTGTTCGCAAGCGGATTTCCAACCAGCCTTGAAGTATATGTCTTGTGTTGCAAAGACTTGCTTCTGGTAATTCTTCTCGGCCTCGTTGAAACCCGCGTTGTTGGCAGCCCGGCAGGCCTTCCTCTTCTCCTTCTTCAGAGTGTCAACCTCGGCCTGGAGCTCGCTATGTTTTTTCTCGGCTGCATTCAGTTGACCGAGCAGCCTGTTATTATCATTGTTGGCCATCTCGAGAGAAGCTTTAGCCCGGCCGAGCTCGGCTTGAAGGCTTTCAACCTGGCTGGCAGTGTCATTGGCTTTCTGCCTAAGCCGGTGGATGCGCTCCAAGACCAAATGTTGTTTCTGAATGGCCTGCATAAAGAAGCAAAGTACATCAGAAAGGGGACCGAGCAAGAAGGACCGAGCAAACACTTGTGAAATATTAAAAAGAACGCCGACTTACCCTGGCCATGGACTTGACTGAGGATTTCACCAGCCGGGTGTCAGGGACGTGGTCACTGCCGACCACGTCGCCCGGTAGGAGAAATGCTTTGGAGATATCGAAGGCGAGCAAATGTTCTTTGTCAGCCTTGATTGAAGCCGTCGCCGGGATGTCCTGTCCCCGGTGCTTCAGCTGAGGACGCCAAGCGGGCACGGGAGCAGGAGTTTCAGCTGGATGTTCGGTTGTCAGCTCGGCGACGAGCTCGGCGGAGGGATCTGCCCTTGGTCTCTTTCCAGCCCGGCGCGCTTCTCTGGCAGATTGCCCGGCAGCTGGAGCCGGGGACGCAAGGGCGACCACAGCGCTGCTGGATTGGCCGGCGGCTGGCGACCGGGTTATAACGCTCGGTATCTCGGCTGAGGTCGCGGTTAAAAGGTTTTTGATCCGAGATCTTTTGGCCATCTCTTGCTCGTCGATTAACCGGATTAATGGGACGTCTGGTAGGGTTTGATCTGGAGGTGGCGAAGGAGCTCTGAGGAAGTCAGTTACTCTACTCCGGCGCGGAGCAGAATATCTGTAAGTCGGTGTGTAGCCGAGCAATTCGTTGCAGTCTCGGTGACGGTACCTAAGCACGGCCCGAATTGCCTCGACGTTGGGGAATTGGTAGTTGGCTTGCAAGGCTTGGATAGCTGCAAAAGAAACAGGGAAACCGGTTAGTTAAACTAAAGAATAAAGTTCACCGAGCAAGTTTGAGTGGCTTACATGAAGAACCGAAGTCCTTGCTTATGAACCAGCCCGGCACCTCGGCTGTTTCGTAATTGCCGGACACCCAGAAGAAATCATCGTCGTGCATATCTTTATCCGGGGTGCCGGTTACGATTTTTTCCTTGCCCGGTCTTATTTTCAAGTAGTAAGCTAGGCCGTCACCGGTGTGGCCCATTGTGTATTGCCTCAATATCTCGGCTAGGCCTAAGTTGGTGCCTAGCCGTTGGTTCAATTCGTGCACGCCGTTGATTATTCTATAAGTGTTGGTGGACACCTGTGTGGGTGCCAGCCCGGTGCGGCGGAGGAACTCGGTTATAAGAGGGTTGAGCGGGAAACGAAGACCCCCTTCCACGATGGATAGCACGGTGAAGGGGCACTCCTCCCTACCCCAAGGTGTGGTCTCCTCTTCTGCGAGCTGCAGGTGGACATCGGCCGGGATGCCGTAGTCCTCCCTGAACGTAGCCAGCGCAGCCGGAGTATCCACTAGGAAGCGGAACTTCCCCATTTTTGGCCGGCTTAGTATATCCCGGCTGAGGGGTTTGGCTCTGGGTATTGGATGTTGCCCGGTCCTGAGAGCCTCAGGAATGACAATGGTCCCCTTGGACTCTGCAGGAAAAGGATGGCAAGTGTTAAGTGTTAGCGCGGTCGCGCGAAAGGTGCTGAATTTTAGCTCGGTCATTAAGGGCGCCAAACCACCTCGGTTGTCTATTCTATCTAAGGAGCCCGGTCGCCCAAGCGGACCAGATGTTAGCCCGGTTGAACGGCCAAGTCCTTTTGTTAACTCGGTTTTCGCTGGGGTTGAAACAAACATGTTGTTTGCCCGGTTTGGTTGGTTTTTTGGATCAAAAGAAGGCCTAGAGCCCGGTTCACCCCAGTTCATCAGTGTTCTTTAGAAATATGAAGAACACCAAGAACAGAGAAAGGTTTTAATACAGATTCTACGACCTATGCCCTAATATCTATGTTTTTGTACCCTAATGTGTGTAATATGAAGGAACATAACAACAAAATGAGGATGGAATGACTTACCAGTGAAGAGTAGGACCTAATCCTTCGAGCACGAAGAATGGCAGCGAGTCTGGATGAGGATGCAAGAGCTCTGGGATCGAATGTCGAAATGGCAGTAGGAGGATTTGGAGTTCGAGCAGGGCATGTATGTATAAGCAAAGAAAACCGCCCAAATTCAAATTCTGGCAAAAACGGCGGGTTGGCTGCCCGATGACCAATGGCAGACCGCCACGTGTCCCCATTTATGGCTTTGACAGGACTGAAGCGACGGGTTGAAAAGACGAAGAGCCAACCGAGCTACTTTCAACGAGAATAGGTCAGCCGAGGAATATAACCGGTCAAATCTGCGGACAATTACGTCAATAGCTCGGTCGAGGCTTGGCATCTTGACGACCGGAGAAACGTTATCTCGGTCGAGGTGAGTAATCCCAGTCACGCTTCCGCGGACGGAATTAAGGGGCAATTGAGAGGGTGATTTATGCTCCGGTGTTGGGCCGAGGTATAGACCGAGCAAGTTGAGGGCCCAGCAGAGCATTGGGCCGAGATGATCGACTGTTCACCCGGAGATGGGCTACCAGAACTTGGGCCGGGCAGAGTTTGGATTGTGTGCTGCCCCGGATCGTGCAGAAGCTGCTCGGCCAGGAAGTGACCGGTCAGACCAGGATGCTCGGTCCGAGGATTGTCGAGACCAGACAGACCGAGAGACCGGCGCTCGAAAAGGCGCGGTCAGCCGAGGTAGTTGACTGACCGGCGAGAAGGCCGACCAAAGGAGGAGCCCGGGCTAAGTTTTGCCGAGATGCCGCCTAGCCCGGTCCTTCATTTGGTTATCCGGTTAGGCGCTTAAGGTATGAAGCATGGTATGACCGAGGTAGGGCAGCTCGGCTGCCGAGCTCCAGCTGTGCTGACAGGCAGTTGAGAGCAGGTGATGAACGGCATGGTTTATGCTGACAGATGGGATAGCAGAGCCACGTGTCAGGAGATGACAGGGAGTGGATATGGGGCTCAGAAGGTATATAAGCATGTCTGCGCCCCCCATACGCGATACACGAACACATCTGTAAGGATTTCTTACACTCAAACACTCTCTCCCTTCTCTCTATTCCTTCTAAGGTGTGTGCTAACTTGACCGTCGGAGGGTTTTTCCGGCCACACATCGCCGGGTAGCTCACCATTACTTGCTCGCAGGTGATCGGACATCGACGGAGCTCGGAAGAAAGGAATACGGGCACGCCGGAATATTTGCTCCCCGTACAGGCATACACAAAATAATCCATATTTTTATCTTTTTATCATTTTTCCATCACATCACCTCTCTACTTTTCTGCATATCTTTTATTAAAAAGACAAAAAGTACACTTATTTAGGTCATCCCAAACAACGAATTAAATCATATGGGCTCTAAATTGATAGTATAATCTACCAAATCAACTAATAATAACATAGAGATATTGACAAATACATAGTACTTCCCTATCATCTTTGTGTTATATTCATTAATTTCATATATTATATAAAAGTTTTACTCGTCTCGATCCTTCAATAAAATAAGGACTAAGAAAACAAATTTGATAAGAAATTGATTCTAAACTTTCTTATTGAAAAAACAAAAAATTTAAAGAGAGAATTTAGAAATGAGATTGAAGAAATACTATAACGAATGACAGCCTTAAAAAAATAAAAATAAAAAATAAACAAACAAATAATGATCTAATGGAAACTATTTTTAATAACTAATAGAATGAATATCAAATTATTACCTTGGATAAATATAGTGACGGAAATTAATTTTGTGAGATTTTTGTGATGCCTTCTCCCATGCAGCCTTCATTGTTTCATTATTAATACTCTTCTCATTCATTCAGAGTCAACCAATTTCATTATTAATACTCTTCTCATTTAGCGCCAATAATTTTATTTTATTTTTATCTTTATCACTTGGTAGATAATAACAAATAATAAAAATTATTAAGAGAGGGTTAAGAATTTAACAGGAGATAAGAAGTTATAGATAAGGGCATTTCATAAGATAAGAAATTTAAAATTAAAAAAAGAAGAAGATAATATGTGATAGAAGGAGAAAAAAATATGAGTAAATCAAAATAAAGATTTAGATATATATGTTTTTGATAGATATATAGATTAACAAATCATATCTTTATCTGAATTTTATTATTTTAATTTTTTTATAAATCAATTATTGAATCTTTATCTTTATCTGTAGGCCATAAAATTAATCTTTATAAATTATTTACCAATTTTTATATGTTTATTTATCGATAAGTCATGAAATTAATTTTTTTAAATAATTTTTATCTTTATCTATAGGTCCTGAAATAATTTTTCATAAATTATTTATGAATTTTTATATGTTTATCTATCATGAAATTAATTAAAGTACACAATGAAGGGAAAAAAAAAGTAGTTTATTTTTTTTCTTAAACCAATTATTTAATCTTTATCTTTATTTGTAGGCCATGAAATTAATTTTTATAAGTTATTACAAAATGAAGGTGAAAAAAAAGGGAGTAATTTCTTTTTTTTTAAATCAATTATTTAATCTTTATCTTTATTTGTAGGCCATGAAATTAATTTTTATAAGTTATTTATCATCTTTTATATGTTTATTTATGGGAAGAAATTTTAAATTATATAAAAGTTATGAAATTAATTTTTTAAATTAATTGTTTAATTTTTATCTTTATCTGTAGACTATAAAATTAATTTTAGGTTTTTATATGTTTATCTATATGGAAGAAATTTGAAATTCAAATCTTTATTATCCATAAGCAATGAAATTAATTTTAATTTTAATTAATCAAACAAATAAAAAATGAAGAAAAATAGAAAATATGAAAGGCAATCAAAGAAGGTTGCCACGTAGGAAAAGAGAGTTTTAAAATTATGAGAATTTAGGAATAAATATTTGGAGGCTTTTGACAAAATAACTACATTTGGTTATATAATATATATATATATATATATAATATAATATATATAGTATAGATATAGATTTTTCAATTGCTCATTATAATTTGATATAACGCTAGAGATCAACAATTGAGACAAAATAATAATAATAAGAAGAAGAAAAAATAGTATGTAATTTAGATTTAATTCTTATATGGTGGGACTCACACATAAATTGAATTTTAACCGCACATTATTATTATTATTATTATTATTATTATTATTATTATTATTATTATTATTATTGGGATAATTTTCTAGTTCTTTATACTACAAATATGATATTATCATTTTCATTTACCTTGTTGTGGGGGCCGAGTATTGGGAGTCGTAGAGATTCCGGAGAGTCGAACCTGGGAGAGTCGAAATTCGTGGCACTCGGCATCGGCTCGTAAGCTCGAATCCAACTCTACTCGGCCAAATAGCCGATTAAGTAAGGGGCCGAGTAAAGAGCGGTCTACTACAAAATGTGCCGAATAGAGAGTTGGAAATGGACCTAATCTCGAGGCCCAAGGAAGAAAATATATAAATAAAAGAACATCAGCCAGAAAGATGTATGTGAGAATTACTGTGCTTAACTTAGAATACAAGTAACCCTAAGTGTAAAGACTGATTTGTCCGTCAGAGTGCTAATTCAGGCACCCCCGACCGGAGTGTTCATTCCTTTTTAGGTGGCTAGAAGAGGATCACGAGCATCCCCCAAGATCGGAAAAGTATTTCCAAACCATTTCTCCACAATTGGCGTCGTCTGTGGAAATACTCAAACACATCCATGGCGGGCGTAACGGAAGACCCTCCGATAGTCACTGATGAAACCACGCAGAGAGACGACCTCACTCCAACAAACATGCTTGGACCAGAGACCATCCCCGTAAGATGTGCTCTGAACTTCGCCTCACCCTCGACTCTAGAGCATGAAGCAATGCAAGCGATCATGGAACAAGCAAAGCAAAACGAACAAAGGTTGGAGAACATGATCGCAGAGAACGAACGTCTCCGTCAGGATTTGGCCTTGGAGGTGGCAAAGTCCAAACAAGCTGCACACCAAGGCCCAGAACGACCTGTGAGGACAGGTGGTCGACGATCTCGAGCCCGACAACAATACACTAATAGCAACTTCGACTCATTATCCCCGGAGCCCAAGAAGAAGGGACGATCTGAAACTTCCAGTTCTTTTGAAGAGAGTCCCCGTATAAGGCATAAGCAAAGAAGAAACAGTTTGGATGAAGATCAACATGATCATTTTGTACGACGGATTGCAAAGGCAGTGCTACCCAAGAAATTCAAAGCACCGTCATTCATCTTGTACGATGGTAAATTAGACCCCACCGATCACATCCGCCATTACAAGCAAGCCATGACATTGCATGCAGATGACGAGGCTTTGATGTGTAGAATATTTCCGAGCAGTTTGGGACCACTAGCTGTCAAGTGGTATTACAAACTGGAGCCGGCTCGATTAAAAGCTTCCACCAACTCCAAAAATCCTTTAGGGCAAGGTTTATCACTAATGAGGTCCAGCTAAAGCAAGTCGATTCCCTCTGGGCAATGCAGATTCAACCGGGGGAAACCCTTCGTGCCTACTCGGCGCGGTATTGGGAATGTTTCAATTTGGTAGACGATGCTTGCAATGATTCCATGGCCATCACCGCCTTCAAGATGGGATTGCATCCTGACAGTGCCCTCTGCAGCTCTTTGACCAGATGGCCCCCCAAAACAGTTTGGTCGTTGATGAAGAAAGTTGAAGAATACTGTAAAGTGGAAGATGATGCCTTCAGGATTAAAGCCGGCAATGTGACCAACAAGACAGCTCATGCTGAAATTGCTCAACCGTTAAATTCTATAGCACCTCAGAGCCCTGAACCACGGCATCGGGCGAAACGAGATAAGAGACGGGATTCACACCGATCGAGCGACCAATGCTCCCACCGAGAAAATGAACAGCTGCAAGTTGACAGCAGGCGCACGAGGCGCGCCGACAAGAAATATACAGAGTTGATTGAGCCGATCAGTGCGGTTATGTCCAAAATCCAACACTTTTCATTCTTCAAATGGCCGTCGAAAATGGTGGGACCTCCCGACACGAGAAGACGAGATAGACAGTGTGAGTATCACAAGGACCATGGCCTTGATACTGATAGTTGTTATGCACTGAAGGATCTCCTGGAGGAATTGGTATAAGATGGTCGGCTACAACAGTACGTCCGAAAAGGCAACCTAACCAAAACAATAGCCTTGAGACAGGATTCACCTCCGCTCGGCATGATCCACATGATATACAGCCTGCCAATGTCATCGGCGGTGCATGCGATTCAGTCGAAGTCTGACCCTTAAGACCAACTCACTCCGGCTAAACGGCCCCATGAAGCCGAGGGCATTACTTTTGATGATTCGGATTTGGCCGACGTAACACTACCCCATATTGATCCCTTGGTAATCGAGTTACGCGTAAACCGATTCACAGTTGAGCGCATACTCATTGATCCGGGGAGCACATCGGAGATTATGTACTATAAGACATTTACCAAACTCGGCTTCTCTGAATCGGATCTTTCTCCGGCCCCTTATCCACTATTCGGCTTCAATGCCAATCCAGAGTACCCGTTGGGAAAAATTAGACTACCCGTTCGGGCAGGCTCCCGAACAGTGGATGTGAAATTCTTGGTTGTCAAGTTGCCGTCGCCGTATAATCTCATCATGGGGTGATCCTGGTTGTATACTATGCAGGCCGTGCCAAGCATTGTTACGCTTCCTGACAGAACACAGTATTGAGCAAATCCGCGACTCCCAAAAATCGGCACAAGCATGTTATCTCCTTGCTGCAAAAACGCCAAATGAACTACAGGTGAATTCCATTGAGGTGCCGGATCGAGAGAGCCTCGACGATGTTGGGCGGCTCCCAAATGAAAAGGCCACGAAAGGTTTAGACCGAGTTGAAATCGATGGAAGCCCAGACAAGTTCTTCATGGTCGGCGCCTCCCTGAATCAGGCCGATAGACAACAGCTAATATCTTTCCTGCTCAGCAACCTCGATGTCTATGCGTGGACTCCGTATGAAATGCCGGGTATAGATCCGTCAGTTTCACAACACCATTTGAATGTCGATCCTAAGTGCAAGCCGATCATTCAGAAAAGTCGGCGATCAACCGCAGAACACACTGCCGCCGTTGTTGAGGAGGTTGATAGGCTGCTTGACGCCGGGGTAATTAGAGAAATGACCTACCCTACGTGGCTCTCTAATACAGTGGTGGTGAAGAAGAAAAACGGGACTTGACGAGTGTGCGTTGATTTCACGGATCTAAACAAAGCCTGTCCCAAAGATTGTTTTCCCCTATCCAGAATCGACCAACTTGTAGATGCGACAGCTCACCATCAACGTATGAGCTTCCTCGATGCTTACAGAGGCTACCATCAAATCGCCATGCATCTAGAGGACCAGGATAAAACTGCATTCCTCACCCCAAGAAGAACCTACTGCTACAAAGGTATGCCTTTTGGGCTAAAGAATGCAGGGGCAACCTACCAAAGACTGGTCACCGACATGTTCAAGGAGCAACTCGGCCACACTATGGAAGTGTACATTGACAATATGGTGGTCAAGTCCAAGGAAGAACAGAATCATATAGCCGATCTAGAAAAGACATTCTGCATTCTACGCAAATATAGAATGAAGCTGAACGCTTCCAAATGTGCGTTTGGGATCGGCTCTGGCAAGTTCTTGGGTTACATTGTCAACCACTGAGGAATCGAGGCTAACCCGAGAAAAATCACAGCAATCTTGGAACTCGGCTCCCCCCGTTCAGTAAAAGAGGTTCAAAAGTTGATAGGGATGGCCGCCACACTCAACAGGTTCATCAGCCGGTCTACAGATCGTTGCCGACAATTCTTTCATACACTACGGCAGGGCAAGGCTTTTGAATGGTCCGCCGAATGCGAAGTCGCTTTCAACAGACTCAAGACCTACCTTCGCTCAGTACCACTCTTGACAACACCCGCTGTTGGTCACCCGCTCATTTTGTATCTGGCACTTGCCGACAGGGCTGTCAACGCCATACTGATAAAGGAAGAGCTGGGAGAGCAATGGCCAGTGTATTATGTGAACAAGGCAATGGTTGACGCCAAAACACGCTACCTTCCACTGGAAAAACTCATTCTAGCTCTAGTCATGGCGGCAAGAAAACTGATGCATTACTTCCAGGGACATAGCATTGGGGTGCTAACAGATTATCCCCTCCGATCAGTACTACGAAGTACAAAAGCATCAGGACGTGTTTCAAAGTGGGCTCTTGAACTCGGCTAGTACCACATTTAGTTTCTACCTAGAACCTCAATCAAGGGACATGTGCTTGCCGACTTTGTTGCCGAATTCACTGGGGGTCTTGCCGATTTCAAGTCCGATGAGATTCGACCGGAGCCCAACTGGAGAATTTATGTTGGGGACATTTGGTAGTTGTACTGTGATAGATCATCCAATCAGCGGGGCAACGAAGCCGGAGTTGTAATCATGGCTCCCGACGGCGCAATAATTGAGCAGGTTGTCAAGCTCGGTTTCAAAGCGTCAAACAACGAAGCCGAATATGAAGCCCTTCTAGCTGGTTTGCGGAATGCACATCTTCTGGGTGCTCGGTGTTTTCTTGTATTTTGTGACTCAAAACTGGTGATCAATCAGCTAAAGGGAGAGTACGCGGCAAGAAACAACCGTATGGCGGCTTACATGAAAACGGTCAACTCCTTGCTGGCAAAATTTGACCATCATGAATTAAACCAGATAACGCGTGATCAGAACACACATGTAGATGCCCTTGCTTGCCTAGCCTCCGCCATCAACTCAGAGATTAAATGAACCATTGAAGTAGGTTTCATCCCAGAGCCGAGCATTGGCCCTTCGAAGGAAGTCCAGGTCAATGTTATAGAATCTGGACCAAGTTGGATGGATCCCATTGTCGCATTCATGTCTTCCAAATAGCTCCCAGAGGACAAGAAAGAAGCGCACAAGCTGCGAAACAAAGCCCTGCGATACTACTTAGATCCGCAAGGAAGGCTTTATAAAAAATCCCTCTTTGGTCCATATTTGGAATGTGTGCACCCGGACAAAGTCGAGGAGCTTCTGACTGAAATACATGAAGGCAGTTATGGCACCCATTCTAGTGGGCGGTCCTTGGCCCATCGAGTCGTGACACAGGGGTATTACTGGCCGACAATGTGAGCAGATGCCGAATGCTACGTGAAAAAGTGTGAACAGTGCTAGAAGTTCTCTCCTTTGACCCACCTACCTGCTGAAGAGCTGAGCTCCATAACCAGTCCATGGCCGTTGGCCCAATGGGGACTTGACATCGTCGGACCACTGCCTCGTGCCCTAGGTAACAAGCGATTTTTGATTGTCGCGACATATTATTTTACAAAATGGGTAGAAGCGGAGGCACTAACCCACATCCAAGATACTGATGTGAAGCGTTTCATTTGGAGAAACATCATAACACGATTCGACATTCCAAGAACACTTATCTCAGACAACGACACCTAGTTTGATGGTGGCGTCTACCGACAGCTGTGCAGCAAGTATTGTATACGGCCTTACTTCTCCACGCCGGCTTATCCACAAAGCAATGGTCAAGCTAAAGCCTCTAACAAATCCATCTTGGACGGCATCAAAAAAAGGCTGGAGAAAGCTAAAGGCAAATGGGTCGAAGAATTGCCAAGTGTGTTGTGGGCTCATCGAACTACGCCGAGGCGGTTTACTGGGGAAACGCCGTTTGCTCTATGCTTTGGAACCCAGGCCATCATACCCCTGGAGATCGGCCTCCCAACCTTGAAATCGACAGTTTTTGATATGGGCCAAAATGACATGATGCTGGCCTTGGATGGTTCTGATTGAAGAATGAAGAGACCGTGCCCTGGCATCCATGGCGCGGTATTAACAGCAGCTTGCTAAGTCATATAATCAACGTGTTCAGCTGCGCCGCTACACACCAGGAGAGTTGGTCCTGAAGAAGGTACTGCCAACTGCTAAGAAACCGGCTGATGGAAAATTGGGTCCTAACTGAGACGACCTCTATCAGATTGATTCGATGGCAGGAGTAGGGGCATATCGGTTCAAAGACATGTCAGGAAGGAGTCTGCCACGGCCTTGGAATTCTATGCATTTACGCAAATTTTATCATTGACCCAACTTGTGGGACATGATGCTTGTTCTGAACTGTTCGCCATATACATCTCTTTTTCTGTAATACAAAGATTTTCGTTCACTTACTACAGAATCTAGTTCAAAGGTGTTCCGATAAAAGCCTCCAGATTCGGAGTGCCCTTCGTGGATATCATGATTGGCCAAATAAAGTCTCCAGATTCGGAGCCCCATCGGCGCATGACGTCTTTGGGCTGATAAAGCCTCCGGATTCGGAGCGCCCTTTGTGGATATCACGATTGGCCAAATAAAGTCTCCGGATTCGGAGCCCCATCGGCACATGACGTCTTTGGGCCGAAAAAGCCTCCGAATTCGGAGTGCCCTTCGTGGATATCATGATTGGTTAATCTCCGGATTCGGAGCCCGATCAGCGCATGACGTCTTTGGGCCGATAAAGCCTCCGGATTCGAAGCGCCCTTCGTGGATATCACGATTGGCCAAATAAAGTCTCCGGATTTGGAGCCCCATCGGCGCATGACGTCTTTGGGTTGAAAAAGCCTCCAAATTCGGAGCGCCCTTCGTGGATATCACGATTGGCCAAACAAAGTCTCCGGATTCAGAGCCCCATCGGCGCATGACGTCTTTGGGCCGATAAAGCCTCCGGATTCGAAGCGCCCTTCATGGATATCACGATTGGTTAATCTCCAGATTCGGAGGCCGATCGGCGCATGACGTCTTTTGAGCCGATAAAGCCTCCGGATTCGGAGCGCCTTCGTGGATATCACGACTGGCCAAATAGTCTCCGAATTCGGAGCCCCATCAACACAACACCTTTAGGCCGATTAAGCCTCCGAATTTATTGCCAGGGCTGTGTAACATGTATGCTGAATAAATATTTAATGAGAAGCGCTCCGCTATGACGAGCCGGCAAAAACCGTTTGTTCGAACAATGTCTATCCAATAAAGCACATTTATGCAAAAAAAAACTTTATTCAAACATTGATGAAATAAAGCACAAAACATGCAAACACAAGTGTGCCAAAGAAAAATTATAAAGCAACAGGAATATTGAAACACAAAGCATTTTATTCATTCAACCAATAATTACATAATTTTAGACGCAATCCGCGTTTGAACATTACAACAAATATTTTTATGCGGCGTCTCCCTTATCGTCGCTCTTTTCGACTTCAAAGGTGGAAAAGGGCAAATGATCACGTTGGTACAGCGGCAACGCCGAATCGACACCCTTTGCTTGGAGAGCCTCCGCGGCCTGAAGTGCCGCGATCCAACCGTGCTTAAATCCCCGATTTTCGCATCGGCAGACCTCCACTGCAAGTTTCTCTTTCGTTTTGTCGATCCCAACCTTCCGACCTGCATGGAAGCCTTGCTCATAACCCTTGGCCCTCGCATTTTTTACGGCAAACATGCTTGCCGTATTTCGGTCGGCAATGGCATGCCTCAATAGCCGTTGGGTCACCCTCTCTTCCACGATCGGGTTAGATTGACCCGCCACATGCGGTTCGGCGGCTTTAGCCTTCATAAGCTCCCTAAGCTCAGGCTCGGCTTTCCCCGCACAAGCCTCCGAACTGCGGATCCGTTCGTCTATTTTCTCTATCTCCCGTCGCGTGGCACCCAGGCACATGCCGACTTCGTAGGCAATGTACAGCCTCTTCACCGCCCCATGGATGCCCTCTCGAAATACGTCGAAATCTTGTCGACCAACCATCGACTGCTGGACCTCCGGTGGAAAAATCTGTCGAGCAAACTCGACCGCCACACCTGGGCCCTTAATAATGGAGTCCGCCTCCGTCATCGGTTTATTCCCCACAAAAACTGCAAAACTCAACAGTCGCGGCGCTACGTCGGCCTTATTTCTGGGTCGCGGTCGCGGAGAACTTCCCCGTTGCTGTTTCTCCTTTCGGGGTGATCTGCTTCAACGACTTGGACATTTTTCTTGTTCTTTGGACGCCCCACTTCCCGCATGGGTGGGTTCTCTGCCGCGATTCATTGCAGTATCAAGCTCAGCCAAAGTTCGAGCTTCGCCTCTGCTTTTGAAGAAAACTCTATTTGACATTCACGACAAGTTGTTTTGAATTGAGTCTGAACACAGTAAGTGAAGTTACTGGCGCGAAAAGCCCATCCCATTTATTTCTAATGCTTGTAGTGACCTCGAGGCAATTTCATTAACGCTAAACTCCAAACGACGTATGCCGATTGATATGTGCCACAGCCACTTCATGTACTAAGTTTTGGCTTTTTAAATGGCCTAATTATCTAAACGGCAATTATATATCAATGCCTTGGAGTTCATGCACTGGCTGCGGCAATGGCAGATTTATTAATCTAATCGGCCGAGCACCTTGGCCCTATGCCGATTGATATGTGCCACAGCCACTTCATGTACTAATTTTTGGCTTTTTAAATGGCCTAATTATCTAAACGGCAATTATAGATCAATGCCTTGGAGTTCATGCACTGGGCTGGGGCAAGGACAGATTTATTAATCTAACCGGCCGAGCATCTTGGCCCCACGCCGATCGATGTGTGCCACAGCCACTTCATGTACTAGGGAAGATCATCGAGTTTCAAGTTGTTTTGTGGTGTTTGATCATGTTTTGAGAAGTTTGATACAAGAAAAATTCATGCATGTTATGTTCATAAACATTCTTGAAGTTTAAGTTGAAATTGGGAACTTTTGGCAAACCCTTGGGCCATGATTTTATGAAAGGATCCTAAATTCTTCATGTTTTACAAGTTTACTATGTTATCTCAAGTTTTGGGGCCCAAGAGATGTATTTTGAAGGTTGGAATTCGAGTTTTGAGCTTGAAGGTGTAATTTGGAAATTCCATAATTTGCATCTACGCTTGAGCATGGGAGTTCACGCTCGAGCGACCAATCTGAGTGCGTGCACTCCGCTCGAGCGAAAAAAAGTCCGCTCAAGCGTGAATTGCAAGCTCCTAGAAATTTCATGTCTTTTACAGATCGCTCGAGCGAAGGAATGTGCGCTCGAGCGATCATTCACATTTTGCATGTCCGCTCGAGCGAGGAAAGCTATGCTCAAGCGTGGACCTTATTTTTAGAAATTTTTCCTAAGTGTTCCAAGGCATGTTTTGGCATCCTCATTGCATCTTAGGCATTCCTAAGCCTTAATTAAGCCATAGTAATGAGGTTATGGATTAGAAATACACTAAGGAAAGAATGTACTAAGTTCCGAGACTGCAAGTGTGTGTGTGTTAGGCAACGTGATAAGAAAGAATATGAACCAATATAATGAAAGCTAAGTCTTAATGGCCACTTGAATGTGTAATGATAAGACATGCTTGTGTTATGTATTTTGTGATTGTAGGTCAAGACTCGAGGATTGATTGACCGCTTACTGGAGCCATTATGAGTAACGTTATTGTAAAGATACGTTCATATGAATTACGTTCCAAATGAAATATGATAAGTTCTGATTTCTGAAACGATATCTGTTTTCGTGAACGAATATTCCATGTTTGAAATCTATTATGGCATCCATAGATAGTCCCAAGTCATGGGGGACGGCATGAAAATGCGGGTCCATGACATACAAATAATTACGAGATCTCGCTAGTCACTTCATTGTGGTGATATGTGTTTAATCGGTATCCGAAACCGATTACTCTAGTCGGAAGACGTTTTGTGATGTGTTCTATGGGATGTACCATTATTATGTTCTGATATGAAAATGATTATGCTCTGGTCTGTTTTCTACTTATGATATATTCGGATTTCGTTCACTAACCCCTTTACCTTAATGTTGTTCTCTGGGCTTTAGCTCACTGTTTGTATATATATATATATGTATAGGTGAGCATTTTGGGGTTCGAGTCTGAAGGCTTTTGTCTAGATCTGTGTTCCGTTGTCAGCCAACCATTGTGCCTCACGTAGAGGTTTCCGAAGCGTCCTGTGTTTAAGTTATGTGGTTTTTGTTTATTTAAGGCTTGATTTGATGTCGTTGGCTGTACTTAAATACTGTAATGTGTGTGGGTATAATGTATGGTTGACTACCGGTTATGTATATAAAGTTTTTAAATATTCCGTTTCATATAAGTCAGCACAGCTCATTGGACAACTATATTTATGTATTAGCTTCCGCTAGCCCCTTAATTTTGTTAATCTGTTCAGAGGCCTTCGGTAATCCAAGGATTACTGGCCAGTTACGATGCTAAACCTATAGGGGCGGGTTTGGGTCGTGACAGGAATTCTGTTAGGAATTTCACCACTCAAAAAAAGGCCTTGATGCTATATAAGGGTCCAGATTTTTACTTTTATAGCCCAGGAACTTCCCCTCCATTCTCGATGTAGGACACCGAAACCTTACAGTCTGTAGTGGTATTTCGGGAAGAATCGACTAAAAGATTAGTCCAACATGCGTTTTGTGCTTCGTAATGTAAAAAACTAGGTGAAGCAGTGGATGATATTTATGTTATTTGCCTCTTCTTCTACAATTCAACATTCTCAAGCTTCCATAGCTGTCTGGGTGTATATTTTTTCTTGACTCTACTGTATTTAAAAATGAATATAGAGTCGAATGACCAATATATTGGTGAGTATGTCCCTATTTTCTATACAAATGATATATATATATATATATATTTGTAGGACACATATTTGCATCACTTGTTGAATTACTTCTCTTATAGAGGAAAGAATTAAAGGGTTGATAAGAAACTATTCCATTTATTTCTTCTCTTACTTCTCTGTATAATACATAGAGAAAATTTTCAAACCAAAGAAATTTCCAAAACACAGAGAAAATCAAGGAAATTTCTCTGAATTTCTCTAAGTTGGGCAAAATTTCTCTGAGTTTGGACCAAATTTTTGATTGATTTTCTCTGACATTTAAATTTTTCTTGACCCATCAAATTATGTTACTTGTTTGATTTTTACTGGTTTGTTGTCTTGTTATATGTAATTTTTCTTTAGAGATGAATTTTCTTTGGCATCACAATTTACTCTAAACACATTGGATTCATTTTACTCTATGTGCTTTATTTGATTTTCTATGGCTAGTTGTCTTTTTGACTTTCTCTCTAATTTCTCTGGCATTTTAATTTTCCTTGACCACATTAAACTCTCACTAATTAGGGTTGTTTATTTGATTTTCACTGGTTAGTTGTTCATTGAGCTGAATTTTCTCTCGTATTTGAATTTTTCTTGAAAACATTAAACTCTTATTAATTTAGATTACTTGTTTCATTGTATGTAATTTTCCCTTTGAGATGAATTTTCTCTAGCTCTAAGATATCCCCTTTAGATTAATTTTCTTTGAACACATTGGATTCTCTTTCTTTCTGTGCCTTACTTGATTTTCTCTGACTAGTTGTTTCTTTAATTTTCTCTCGAATTTTTTTTGGCATTTGAATTTTTCCTGCTCACATTAAACTCTCACTAATTTATGTTGCTTGTTTGATTTTCACTGGATTTCTAATTTCTAATTTTATTTTTGATCTTTTGGGATGTGTGTGTTTGCTTTTTTAAAAAATGTAATTAGATTTTCTATTTTAAGTTTTTGATGAACTTAGCATAGTGTTTTCTTGTAAAAATTATAGAAGAATTGGTTTGTGAGTAGCTCAATTTTCTCTGTAATTATCTCTGATTTGTTCAAAACACAATGGAAATTGTGAGTAAATCAGACAAAACTAGTCAAAACATAGAGAAATTTGTGAGTAAATTAGAAATTTCTCTGTGTTTCAAAATTTCTCTTGTTCGAAATTTATCTAGTACAAAATTTGAGGGATCTCAGTTATTATGAAAATATTTCATATCTATTATATTATAAAATCTTAATATGAGGGATTTTAAAAAAATTCTCTTAGTTTTTTATTTTTATAAATATAATCTGAATTATAATTTCTCTATTAAAAATAAAGCCATGACATACTCGGGGTGACTTTTCTCTACGTGTGAAAAGTATGACATACTCGGGGTGACTTTTCTCTACGTGTGAAAAGTTGCACACTGTGAGTCATATGATATCATATAGTCAACAATAGGAAGCTAGTGTTTGGTTTTAATAATACGCATGTTTAATGTAATTTACCGAACTAACCTTTTATAATCTAAATTAAATAAGTTCTAGTGAGACTTATTTATTTATTTATTTTTAAAATTATTGATCTATATACAATTCATGCGTCTGTGTATAATCAGTTTCTTTAATTAAATAATAACTTGATATTTCTCGGCTCTTTCTTCAATGAAAAATGCCTAACACGCCCAATGGGGGTCACTGGGGGTCGTTTTTCATTGGCCTAAAATCTGTTTTTTTTTTTTTTTTTTTTCAGCCAATAAGGGGGTGACACCTCACTGGGGGCTGTCAATGGGGGTTACCCCACTGGGGTCTGTAGCATGGCCTTTCTTCAATTTAAAAATCATTCATTAAGACTTTGATTAGCATTAAATTAGAGATGAGTTAATATAGATCTCATCTCACACATCTAAGGCCTATTTTGGGAAGTGGGTTATAATTGACTTTTCAGATTATAACCCACTTTCTCTCTCACAAAAAAAACTGCTTATAAATAACTTTTCACCAAAAAACTGATTATAACTATCTTCTCAAAATAACGCTAATTCTAGAATAATCCCACCAACCACTTCATTTCAAAATTATTTACCCTACCCCACCACCCAATATGATTTTTTTAATCCAATCGAATAAATAATTTTGTCTTAATATTGCAGCCCAAAAACGTTATTTGTCATATTTTGTGGGCTTTAAACCTGCCATGAGATGAGCTACAAAAGGTTGAATGCAACCTGTCCCTGATTTGGCATGCTAAAAAAGTCTGACTTTGATAAAACCAAAATTAGTATTTATCCTTATCCAAAAAAATAAAAATTGTGTGTTTACCAAACATTATGACCTTGTTTGATTTGCTTTTGAGAGAGTAATTTTGAAAAAAATTTTTAAAATTTTGTTTGGTTTAATAATTTTAGAAATTTTTTTCGAAAATAACTTTATCTCTCCTTCACATTAATCAATTATTTTTTATTTCTCTTCTCTCCATTTCAATCACTTTTTCTTTCACACATATCTACTCAGTTACAATAAAATATCAAATCATTCTAAACTCCCATACTCTAAAACTATTTTCAAAATATATAACCAAAAAAAAAAAAAAAATCTAAACTCACACCCCCAATTTTGTTTTTTTTAAATTCATCTCTCAAAACCAAACCAAACACACCCTATATTTGTTATATAACCCAATATCATTATAAAATTATGTGTGTTTAAGCTTTATACATAATAAAAAATGAGGCTTAAAGACACATAAACATTAGACTTATCAAGCAATTAAAGAATTATGTGTGTTTCTTCATTTTAAACAAATTTGTCTATCTATCTATTTTATATATAAAATGAACATTCATAAACATTGTTTCTTATTAAGTATTATCTATTTTTTTATTTAAAATAAAAAAATAAAATAAAATAGAGGAATGATACTGGAAGAAGACTTTTAATCGGAGCCATATATAATATATAATAAATATTCTATTTTACGTAAATTGTTAATATATATAATATATATAACGAAGATAAATCAACCGAGTCAGATGATTTGAGGTGTTAATCATAAGCCCATAGGCCCTACCACATCCCATGGGAGTATAAAGAAGTTCGGCCCATGGATGTTTATATCTAAGCGCACAAAAAATATTTAGCCTCTTATTTTTAAATCTGTCCTCTTTCTAGTTTTCGTTACCTTAAAATTTTCCGAGAAAATCGTTCTAATTCGTCATTTTTCTGTTAAAATTTTCACTCTTCCCTTCTCTGTCTCCCCCCTAACACATCACCACTACATGGCAAACCATTAACTTTTCTATCTCAAATACCAAAAAATCGAATCAGACGAGAGAGAGAGCCCAAAAAAAATAAAAAAAATAATAATAAATAAATAAATAAAGAGAAATTTTGAGAGAGAGAGAGAGAGTGTGTGTGTTTGTGGGTGTGATTCGTCTTTTGGTGGTTGAATCGATCTCTGAGCCTGTGATGGGGAAGGTGGCGGTGTGCGCGGCGGCGGTATGCGCGGCGGCGGTGTGCGCTGGGGCGGTGCTGGTGGTCCGCCACCGCATGAAGTGCTCGGGACGGTGGTCGCAGGCGATGGCAATACTGAAGGAGTTCGAGGAGAAGTGTGGAACCCCTCTTTCGAAGCTGAGACAGGTCGCCGACGCCATGACTGTGGAGATGCACGCAGGTCTGGCATCCGAAGGTGGAAGCAAACTCAAGATGATAATCAGCTACGTCGACAATCTCCCCACCGGGTATGGATTCATGTTTATATAAATCTGTTTACATATTCAAATCAATTGGAGGAATTGTAGGAATTGGATCTACCTTCCCACAAATTGGGCAATTCATGTGTGTTTAGTGATTTTTAATGGTTGATTTATTGATCTTGATATTAAAGCTTGAATCTTGAATCAATACCGTGAATTTAGGATTGACTTTTAATGTTTGTATTAGTTATTAATCAGATTTATGATTTGACTGTTTGTGGATAACGGTTGATTTCTCTTTATTGATTAAAAATTGAATCTTTATTTTTTTATTTATTAAAGATTCAAATTTATAAATTCCTTTGTTAGAATTACCGTATTTTATTTGAATTATACTTCTTTATATGTATCAACTTCGGTGAAATCTAATGTTATATGTTTTGAAGTGTTTATTTTATTTTTAATATGTGGTGTGGTTATGCAGTTAAGTATTTTATCTAATGGCCTATTATAATAAATATACTCCTGTTGCTTTCTGGGTTTGATTCGTGGTTTAGGAAAAGGGATCTGAACTGAATAACTGATTATTTTGAGGTTTCTTTGGCTATTTTTAATGTAATTAAAAGAAATACAAACAAATACCATCTTAGTGACTTTAGTTGTGGTCCATTGGATATGGATGACATTGACTACTGTTCCACTCAAGAAGGTTTAAATGAAGAATTTCTTAGAGAAGCATATTCCAGAAGTAAAAGCAGATTTTAACTTTAATTGATTGGGTTTGTGAGTTTCTTTTTGACATGTAGGAATCTTCTGTTGAGAGAAGCCTAACTTTGTCTCATGTTTGTTTTCCTTTTTACCTCAGACTCTATGCTTCATTAGTTCTTCTATGTAGTGTTGTTTTGTCTGTCTATCTACGTATGTTTTTGGTATGTAACTTAAAATCTAAAGCTTGTTACTTTTTCAACTTTTAGCTTATGTTTTTACTGGAGGTTAGTGTCCACGTACATGGCTCTCATAAGAAATATTCTTTGGCTCTAAATCTTATTTTAATTTGTCTATTTAGGTTAATACGATGATTTTATTTCTAAAGTAGTGGCATGCAGGACAATAATGAAGTGGAACATCCTTCCCCCTTGGACATATAAGCAACCTGAATTTGTGACATATAAATGGAATTGTTCATAGAATTTTTCTTTTAGTATCCATCTTCTCTAAAATTGGTTACTTTTTATAGTAACTGTTCAATTGTTTTGACATTATCCAGTCAAGAATATGTATATCTTTAAAGAAAAGATCAGGAAAATATAAAGTTAGTCACTCATGGATCCACTGCCATACGGATGTGGCCACCTGCGTTGATGTACTTTTTACCTTTGGGAGTTTTGGTTCTCCACTACCATGGTTTGAAAAGTTGGTCAAAATCGTTGCACAACACTGTTATGCGACGGTGATCAATGTGGGTTGATTTCCACAATATGAAAGCAGTCTGTCCAAAAATTAGTCAATACTAGTGCTCAATGTTGTTATGATATAGTATTCCTAGCCATGTTACTGACATAGACTGACATAATTCATCCTTGTGAGATTCACAACATATCAGCCATTGTAGTCCAGTATTGGCTGTTAAGTCCATCACAGTTGGTAATGGTTGTCAAGGATCATTAATGTGTTTCATGACAAGTGAATTTTTGTTAGTTATTTTAGAAGAACATCTCTATCTCACCATATTTTATTTTCACCTATTCTCCGATTTAAACTGGATTTGTATTAGATTAGCACTTTTAGAGGTCAAAATAGAGAAGTTTTTTGTCTATATCTTCATTCAAAACTAAGAAGTTTAAATTGTATCATTTTTTTTGAGATGGACACGATACCATTAAAAAAGAAAAAGACAGAGAAAAATTAAGGAACCAGCAATTTATTGAATAAATAAAGTACAAGGTATCTTTTAAAGGGAAGTACAAAAGGTTGGAGATGGAACACCACCACCATGTACATGGGCACCTACAAAATGATACCACACCCACACATCACAAACATAGAAAACATGACTCAAGGAAAGATTAAAGAAACCAGATTTCATCATATTTCACCAATATAGCCCCTTGTTTTGCTAAATCGTCTCCCACATAATTTTGAAGACCTTAAAGACCTCTTAAAACTCCGTCTCTTGTATGGATTCCAAGATTTCATGTATGCGTACTATAATGACAAGAAGTCTTCCCCAATGCACCCTATGACCATGCCCGAACTGCTTATATGTGATTAAGACTTAAAAGGAAGGCTTCCGTCAAGTAAGAAAAGAACCAATATCTTCTGTTGCATAATCATTTAGTAGTTTTTCTACAGCTGGTTATATAAAGGACTTCTCAGTTTTGGTTATGATCGTAATCATATAGGAAGTAAAAAAAGGGGAAGATGCCTGCTAGTTTTGTTGGTAAGGTCTGTTGGTTTGGTATCAGGGACTTGCGATCAAATCTTGCCTTCACTTGGGGTTGAGGTAGGGGGAGGGTTATCCCTTGTTTTATCATTGTAGGACCCAAAAAGAAAGTAGAGAGGTAAGTGGAGGCAATTTTTACTAAACCAAATAAAATACAATTTCAACAATAAATCTTATCTGTGGGTGTTATAATTAACTAAGAAATTTAAGACATTAGAATAGAGTGATTTGGGGTTCAAAATCAATTTTTATTTGGTTTTCTGTGATTTGCTGGCAAAATGGAAATCCACAGCTTCAATAATCAATTCTCATAACATGCTGTCTAGTGCTCATGATACAGCATTGTGACCACAACCGTTATCATGACCAATATTGTGATTTAAAACCATGTCAGTGATCATTAATTGGTTTTTGTGGGTCAACTTACATACATTAAGGATATCTACTGGGCCACGGAATGTTTTGATCCTAGGTGATGCACTTTTGGTTTCTAGATCTCTTATACTAATAAAAAAGAGTTCAGCTGAACATGGACTTCTGCTTGTTTCTTTTGCAGAGATGAGAAAGGTTTGTTTTATGCACTGGATCTTGGTGGCACAAACTTTCGTGTCCTGCGTGTTCAATTGGGAGGGAGAGACAATCATGTTGTTAAACAAGAATTTGATGAAGTTTCAATTCCTCCTAATTTGATGATTGGGACTTCAGACGTGAGTATCTATTCTGCCAGCTATACATTCTTTAGCCCTCATTAGCTTGCTTTCATATTCTGAAAGCTTTGAACTATGGTGATTTCAGGGATTATTTGATTTTATTGCTGAAGCACTCAAGAAATTTGTTGATACAGAAGGCGAAGATTTTCATCTTCCCCCTGATAGACAAAGGGAACTGGGTTTCACCTTTTCATTCCCGGTTAAGCAGACATCAATTGCATCAGGGGCTCTTATTAAATGGACAAAAGGCTTCTCTATAGAAGAAGCGGTTAATTTCAATTACCTTGACTCATTTACTTTTTGTTATCTTTAAAATTGATTTCATTATCTGCAGTTGCTAATTTTAGTTGTCAGGTTCAAATAAAGTAGACTTGAACAATCTGAAGAAGTTTATAACAAGTTGTTTTGTGGCTTCTGTTAGTTTTGGTTGAGATGAATGCTTATGTTTTTGTATCTTGTTTCCATTGTTGATCTCATGGTTATAATCTTCATTGGAAACAATATTAAGGCATATGAATTGCTGCCTAATATGATGATTCTTTTGCCTTACTGCTTAACTTGGTGTAACTTTTGCATTCCCTTCATGTGCTGACTTAGAAAGAGGTGTTATTGACGCAATGGAACAGCACCATAGGAGTCTTTCCTAGTTGATTTGTTAGAGCCTCCTTTTGAGATTAAGAAATAGAGAATTCCAGTTTAATTTGGCTGCAATAGTTGGATTCAGCTTGAGCATCTTTTCCACACACATGGTCGAGTGTGCATAGATTTTTTATTAATTTTGTTTTACTTCCACTGTTTAAAAGGAAAGGGCACTGAAATTTGCGTGCTTATAATTTGCTCTTGTTCGGAGGTCTTGCTGATCAATACATTTCAGAATTTTGTTGTGCAAACACTCACTGTACGGTTTCTGTAAAAAAAAAAAAAAAATTTGCTTATTTTTTTGGTAGTATTTCAGAACATTCTATGTTTTATTCCATTTAAGTAAATATTGGATGTAATATATTCTTTGCATGTTCTTTTCAATCTCCCTATTAGATTTGTTTTGACGTGCTTCATTTCTGTAACAGTGGAGAAGCATGCTAGCATGTCCCCACTTAATTTTAGAACTTAAAATAATAATAATTAATTAATTAAACTATGAGCGGTACTTTCATTATCTGTGCACCCCGCTACTCAATTGTCTGTATTTATTGGACACTATAAATTAGTCTTTTATTTTTTCTTTTCTTTTGGCGATAAAATCTACCCCTAGTGGACCCTCAAATCGTTGGATAAGGTGTTAGTTTTTCCTCCACTTCTGTGCATAATTGCGTGCGTGCGTAACTGATTAAACCTTTTATGCATATTGGATTCTACTTTTAAAATATATAGGGTATGTTTGGTTTGAATTTGTAGAGTGATTTTGGGAAAATTTTTCTAAAAAATTGTTTGGTTTGTAAATTTTCCAAAACAATTTCCAAAATCACTTTCTCTCTCTTACCTATCAATCAATCACTTTTTTTTTCTCCTCTCTCATTCTCAATCACTTTTTCTCTCATACACATCTACTCAGTTATAACAAAATATCAAATCATTCCAAACTCCCAAATTCCAAAACTATTTTCAAAATATACAACCAAACAAACCAAAAAAAATTTCTAAACTCTCTCCCCAAAATAATTTTTAAAAACTACTCTCCCAAAACCAAACCAAACATACCCAAACTCTCTAGTCTTTATTCTTTATTGTGTATCAAACGATTGATTTTCTTAAATAGGCATGTGCATACTTACTCAACAATTCTTTATTTTTTATGCATATGTATGTGGTTATACTTTTGTTGAACATTAAATCTCTAGTCTTTATTGTGTCCCAAATAATTGATTTTCTTAAATAATAATTACTTTTAACTAGTCCAAGGTTAAGATGAGGAAAGATAGAATTAGGAGTGTGAATGAATCTGGGAGATGGTAGAGTTGGTGCTTACTGCAAATAAAATGAGAGAAAGTTGTTTAAGATAGTTTGGTTATGTACATTGAAGACTCATAATTACATAGTTAAGAAGAGTGACACTATCAACATTGAGGGTGATGTACGAGACAAGGGAGAATGGAATTACTTAGGTTAAGATAATAAAGGAAGACATGTTAATTTTGTGATTTAACTGAAATTTGTCGCTCTTGATTGATTGAGTTAGGTTTTGTTGAGATAAGGTTAAGTATTTGGCTTAGTTGTCCTAGAAATTGTGATGAACAAAACCTCGTTTGGAAGAGGAAATTATGTTCTCAGCCATAGTTGTTAAATGGGCTCCTAAAGGCTTGCCAAGGCTCAGACAAAGCACCTCATTCTATGTTGCAAAGCCTCTTCAGATAAGTCCTCATAAAACACCAGGTGTGCACCTTTTCAGTAGGCTCTAGGCTCTAGAAAGGAGCAGGCTCAAGGAAGTTGCACTTTTTTATCTTATAATAGTTCAATCATATTTTGTTATACTAATTGATATGCTTTGTATCATAGTCACGATCTAATAAAAAAATAATATTACAAATAATATTGTCAATCATTTTTGGTCTTTAGTATTCTAGATTCATAGGCTTATGGTTGACTACTTGAAATAAATATCTTCAGTATTTGACTCTTTGTGTTCAGAATTACACTATATATAAAAGTTTATGGTTACGACTTTTTATTATTGTAGATTTGTAATGGTATTTGATTTAATTGATGCATTGACCAATTTGAAAGATGTACATGTGCATTGATTTAGTTGCCCTCTTAGTTGATATATTGAAAAATTGACCTTTTTGTTTGTGTTACATATTTTGAATTACTTTCAGTTCTAAGTATACTCATTTGACATACATATCACACATGACGTACAACTTTACTTCACTCAGGCTTGTGCTTTATGTTATGCCTCACACTTCGGCGCTAGGAGACCTTTGGCACCTTAATGTGCCTTGCGCCTATAACAACTATGTTCTCTACGTACTCTACAAAGAACATGCTATTATGACATGGATTCAATAACCTCATGTCTTAACACTGTTTATTACTTGCCTTCCAACGCTTTCCATTTTTTTTGGCTGGCTTTATAATAGGTTGGACAAGATGTTGTGGCAGAGTTGACAAAAGCCATAGAAAGAGTTGGTCTTGATATGCGTGTAGCTGCTTTGGTAAGTCATTTCTCCTTTCAGGATCTCCACTAGGATTTACATTTTTGTGAGGGTGATGATTTATGTTCAACACTGGCAATAGAGTGGTGTCGTGGATTCCTTAATATTTCACTTGGTGAACTACTACTACTCAAACTAGAAGCCTTTCTTGTGCTGCTTCAGGTCAATGATACCATTGGAACACTCGCGGGAGGCAGATACAGTAACCCAGATGTCATTGCTGCTGTAATTTTGGGTACTGGAACCAATGCAGCGTATGTGGAGCGCGCACATGCAATTCCCAAGTGGCATGGCCTACTGCCTAAATCGGGAGATATGGTTAGCAGTTTTCTAATGTTTGTTGTCTAATGTTATTCAATCTTCTTCGAAACCTCCAATTGATTGTTTTTCTTTCCTTTTTTCCTACCTTATCTTTTATTTGGGTAGAAGTGTTTATGCTGTCAACTGAGCGTGGAGCATACATATCATATAATTTGATTATGTATATTATCTTTGTAATTTTAAAGGTTATTAACATGGAGTGGGGCAACTTCCGCTCATCGCATCTTCCACAAACAGAATATGATCAAGCATTGGATGCTGAGAGCTTAAACCCCGGTGAACAGGTTGCTGTTTGTCTTGTTGCTATTTAGTTTTATCTAGTTAATTCTTACATGGATGAAACAATAAATGTGTGATTTCATCTCTTTTTTTGTTCTTAACCTACTTGGACAGATTTTTGAGAAGATGATTTCTGGCATGTATTTGGGAGAAATTTTACGCGTAGTTCTGTGCAAGATGGCTGAAGAAGCTGCATTTTTTGGTGATACTGTGCCCCCAAAACTGAAAGTTCCATTTATTTTAAGGTATGCCATTGTGTTCATAGCCTCTCTATTTATGCCTGATGTTTTCCAAGGATGGCTTTTTCTTACTTATCATTCTGTTTCAGTTTGAAAGCCTTGGTCATTATCCTATGCTCCATATCTGGAGTGGCCAATGATGCAGATCAACCTGTTTAAATTAAGAGATTATACCATTTTCTATTTAATTGACCAACTTCCTTCTCAATATAGTATTAAAGAAGCTGTAGTTAATTAGCATCTTGGGTTTCTTGGGCACCAATACGTTGTTGCATGGAACCAAATATAGAATGCATGAAGTTCTTTTCAATTCATGAGTGCGCAAAACTGCTTTTTGATTCATGAGTGAATTCAAGCAGGTAAGGTGGATGAGCAAATGCCAATGGGAATGGTTTCAGTAGTTAAACCAAATATTTGGTCTTGAACACACCTCCTTCAAACTAGTTGTGAAAAAGAGTATGTAAGTAGAGATTTTTGGGAGCATCTTGTACTGAGAAATATTTAGCATTGTATGGTAGAAAAATGGACTAATCTTCATCCCCCCACCCCAATCTCAGCCATCCAAAAAATAAATTTAAAAATAAAATACTAAACTTAATACAAATTCGTTGTTTCGAGTAGGTGATTTTTGCTACTGTTGACTTTCTGGGGAGGCCTAGGAATTTAATGAGTTCCAGTGCTTTAGGACTGGTTCCCTACTGTTGTTGTTCTCCCCTTGCTTGATGTGCTGTTCATTGTAATAACGTGAGCCACATGAGGTTTTTGTCCATCCTGCTTGAAAGCTGGGTGTCGCAAGTAATTCACTTCTTCATGTCTCTGCAATGCATCACATAAATGTAATGTTGAAATTTGTCTGCCTGGAACAGTAATTACTCAAATTTGCTGTTTACTCTATATGCTTGAACACATGCCATAATGTTAGTGCACACTGCTTTTAGATGATCTATGATTACGCACTTCGAGTTTCTCTTTAACAACGAATTGCCATTTCAGATATTGGAGCTAAAAACCATAGCATGTGCATTTGATATTCGTCTGTGAATCTTTTATATATATATTTTTGGTTCTTGTGAGAGTGTGTGTGTGCGTTCATATGATTTATTTTGTTTGTATCAGATGTTTTGTGCTTTGCATAAACACTTGTCAGTTGTATTATTAGAGCTTCAAAGAGAGTTTCATGCTTATGGTAACATGTGCAGGACCCCTCATATGTCTGCAATGCATCATGACACTTCTTCTGACCTGAGAGTGGTTGGGAGCAAGTTAAAGGATGTCCTAGAGGTATATTACTTGCTTCCCTTTAGAAAATACAAATTTTGCTATCCAAAGGGAGGTTATTTAGGGGTTTCTTATTTGTTTTATTTTTTTTTTGCTTCCTGTTTAGATATCTAATACTTCGCTGAAAACAAGAAAAGTAGTAGTCGAGCTCTGTGACATCATTTCTTTCCGTGGAGCACGCCTGGCTGCAGCTGGGATTCTAGGCATCCTCAAAAAATTGGGGAGAGACACACTGAGGGAGGGGGAGAAGCAGAGGTCAGTGATAGCATTGGATGGTGGGCTGTACGAGCACTACACAAAATTTAGGAATGCTATGGAGGGCACTCTTAAGGAGTTGCTGGGGGAGGCATCTGGAACCATTGTCATCGAGCATTCCAATGATGGCTCTGGCATTGGAGCCGCCCTCCTGGCAGCCTCACACTCCCAATATCTCGAGGAGCCTTAATTATGGTCAAAGGCCAAGTATTCTGTTGGTTAAAGGAGCTTGAATTTATTTATTTTTTCTTTTTTCTTTTGTATATTTTTCCCTTCTCCCCTTTCTCATCAGAACTTGCTTTGGATCTCTTAGTTCAAGACACCGTGCAAGAAAATCGTTAATTTTAGGTCCTGAAGAGCAATGGATTAAATATGCGTTGAGGGGCTGAGTGTCACAAACAAGGCTTTCAGGTGTTTTCTGTTCTACACTCTTTTTCCAGTGCTGAAATCTGTATCGGTACTAGTTACTTTGTTTTTTTTTTTTTTGTTTTGTTTTTCTTTTCTTCACGAAATAGAGAATAAATGGGGGATTAAGGTTCTTTTTGGAGTTAGTTGCTTTTTGCAGAACATTCTTCCCGTATTATACTGCAAATAATACAAAAAATTTATGGGCATAAATAGATTATGTACGTGTACTCTTGGTTTCAGGAGATGTTATTCACTTCGTATTTTGAAGCACGGTTATGCTCCAGGCCCCCATAATCAGGATTCTCTCCTTATTCTCTCTTCTTGACTCTCTACTTGCTAGGCCATTAGGTTCATTTTTGGACCCAATTTCGATAATTCGAATCGTTTACATTTTAAGATTTGTTGAGCATATCATATATGTAAAAAGTTAAGTTGATCGAATATCGGAAACTACGTGTTTGGATCATCGAATTAAAAATCATTTTTTAAAAAAATTTAATAAATAGTTTTCCGAACACATGCTTTCTGATATCTGATCAACTTGATTTTTTACATGTATGATATACTCTACAAATCTTAAAATGTGAACGGTTCGGATCATCAAAATTGGAATCAAAAGTGGGCTCAATGGCCTAGCAAGTAGGGAGGCAAGGAGAGAAATCAAAGAGAGGATCCTGATTTCCCAGCACCCCCGCACACATTTGTGAGAGGGAGGAAAAAAAATAAAAAAAATAAATAATGTGTGGTCAAAAATCAATTGGGGTTGTGGGTTCAAAAATTGTGAGGGTCCAAGTATTTTCCTTTGAAAGCACCTTAAAGGCTGTGCTTTTTTATTTAAGATTTGGGTATGATTTATGAAGGGAAATGAAAAATTGAAGGAAATGTGAATAAAATATAAGTTGTTGTTGTTGTTGTTTTTCATCTCTCTATGTCTTTTTTTTTCTCTTTTTTTTTTTTTTTTTTTTTTTTTGAGGAAATATCATTTTGGCCCTTAAATTATTACTCGAAAATCGCTTCAATCCTTGTACTTTCAAATGTATTAATTTTACATCTAAATTATTTAATTTGAAATCAATTTTATTCATGCTGTTTCTAATTAAATGGCACTTCTTGTTGTGGCATCAAATTCATTTAAATATTATTTTTGTTTCCCAAACTATTCCAAAAGAATTAATTAGACCTCTTATATATATAAAAAAAATTAAATATTTAATAATAATTTTTTTTATCTAAAAAAGTGTGAAAAATAAATTTTAAACAAAAAAAATTAAATATTAGTCTTGTTAAGTATCCTTTAGAAAGTAATTGCTAATTTTTATGTTAATTTGCAATTCAATCGATGATATTGGAGGTGCTTGCGAATCGGATTAGGTCGGGTAATTTTTCATCCGCCATTTGTCCAAATTTAAGCTGATTGGAAAAAATTCATTTGTATTTGTTCGCTTTGTTAGTAAATGCAAATTAAGCGAGTTGTGAGAGTTGGTAGATGAATGCAGATGAAGTTGGCGATTTGGATTATAATGTTTTATGCTTTCTTTTATTATTTATTTATTTTTTTTGAATTATTTAGAGTTTATTTTTTTATTTTTATTTTGGAACTTATTTGAGTCCAAAATTTTTTATTTATCATTTCTTATAATTAAAATAAAGGCCAAACTTTCATATTTCATAAGTAGCTAATATTATTTCTAAATAAAATGTCATTTTTTTAACATACGAAACATAAAAACATAATTCCATTTTTTTAATTGATGGATCGAGTTGGGTTGGGTGATCTCTTATCCACCATTTGTCTGAACATAAGCAGATTGAAAAAATCTCCATCTACACACACGCCTGTCCATACTATTGAAACCACTTAAAAATGAGTGACTTCGGTCGGGTCAGGTCGGTTTTGGTAGATTAATTGGGTTTGTGAGCACCCCTAGATGATACGACTAAGTACTAATTTCGATTTTGTAGGTTCTCAACATATTCATTTTCATTGTTTAATATAAATTTTTCAAAGATTAAAAAAAAATGTTACTCTCATAAAGAATGGTCTAAAGTTTTTAACCACTCAATTTTGAAATTACTATTAGTCAACCAATTTTATTGAAATTAATTTGAGGAATAAGGTAGTGACAATTATGCGTGCGTACATACATAGAGCAGCTAATGAATTTTCAACTTAATTAGTTTCTTTATGATAGATTTGAGATAATTTGAGACTTAAAAAGACAATTCTAAATGATGATTTTATATTTTTTTAATTATTTTTTTTGCAAAGTAAATAGAGATATGAATTCCCTTAATTTGATTAACGAAATGACTTTGGATAGAGTTGAGTGGAAAAGAAAGATTTATGTAGCCGATCCTATTTGATGAGACTTAAGGCTTGATTTGATTTGATTATATGGGAATCTAATTAATTTTTGAGATATAGTTTGAGGGATAAAATGAAATTACAAATGAAGTTTAGTGTCACATCAGCAAATTCTGTTTGATTTTAGATGGCAACTAATGGCGAGGTAAAATTGATCTAAAATTGAATAGTTTAAATATAAAATTAATATAATTAAAAATAGAAGAGTTAAATTGATTTTTAAATAATAATTTAAGAGACAAAATGATATTTCGTTTTCCTCTTTTCAAATTCTTATTCGAATTCATGTTATAAATACTATTCACCTTGCTTGTTTCCACTTTTCAAAAAACATTTTTCAGAAAATTCTACTTTCTTATTTTCCGTGTTTTTTTGTTTTTACTGAATTTTTAAAAATATTTTAAGCAATTTTTTTACTTTTTAGACACACCTAACATAAATACACCTAAAAAGTAAGAAAATTGTAAAAAAAATCTTTTGAAAATTCACTAAATACCAAAAATATAAAAAATACAAGAATTCAGTACATTCTTTGTATTTTTATGTATTTATTAATTTTTAAAAATATTTTTTTACAAATTTTTTACTTTTTAGATACATCTAAGTAAGGTGCATCTAAAAAAGTAAAAAAAAAATGCTTAAAATTTAAAAAATATTCACTAAAAACAAAAAAAATACGAAAACCAAAAAAGTCAATTTTTAAAAAATTTAATTCAGAAAACTCAAACCAAACATACTGATTATTTCTTGATACATTTTTTAAAAATACTATTGGGAATGAAAATATTATTTAAATATACATTTTTTCCCTTGATACAATATTATTTAAATACTATTTAGTGTGTTTGGTTTCAATTTTCTGAATTCAGTTTTTTGAAAATTGAGTTTTTTATTTTTTTATGTTTTTATGTTTTTGTTTTTAGTGAATATCTTTAAAATCTTAAGTAATTTTTTAATTATTTTTAGATGCACCTTATTTAAATATATCTAAATAGTAAAATATTTGTGAAAAAATATTTTAAAAAATTAATAAATATGCAAGAATACAAAAAATATACTGAATTTTCGTATTTTTAAAAAAATATTTTTTGGTATTTAGTGTATTTTTTAAAAGTTTTTTTCACAAATATTATACTTTTTACGTGTATTTATGTTTGGTGTGTCTCAAAATTAAAAAAATTACTTAAAATATAAAAAAATTCATTGAAAACATGAAAATACACAAAAATAAAAAAATAAAATTTTTTGAAAACTGTTTTTTAAAAATCGGAACTAAACAAAGTGATCGGGAGTGTAAATATTTACACGATGATGGGTCCATCTCTAGCTAAAATAATGAGAGTAATGAATGCGAATATCTTTGGTGAGTTGCATATATTATTTCTTGATACATTTTTTTTTTGTGGATTTTTTAATCTTTATTTATATCATTTTCTTTTTCAAATAGCTACCTAAAGGTGACAAACTTAACATGAAACCATGAACTTGTCCAATTATATCTATTTAAGACTCCTTTATATTCATAAATGAATTTAGAGGTTATTATATTATGGCGAACTCATCAAAATCTATTTTTTAATTAGGTTTGTAAATACACATCTTCCATCACCACCACGGAATCTATTGCCGTCACTTTTTTACCACAATTATCACCACCACTCTAACCACTTTATCACCATCGTGCCACCACTACTATCACAGTTGACAACAATGCTACTCCACCCCATTACTACCGCTACCACTATCACTACCATCATTGTTACTCAACCACCACCACCACGACGTCCATCACCATTGCTTCCACTATTATACTACCACCACTGTGGCTCCTCCATTACTGTTCTTGCTGCTGCTGCCGCTACTCTTCTATCCTACAATCACCACCACCCAGGGCCGGCCCTGGCCTAAGGCCAATAAGGCTTGTGCCTTAGGCTCCACAATTTTGGCCCAAAAAAAGGGCCCCCAAATTTAATAAATTGTTATAAGCCCAACTTTTTTTTGTTTGTTTTTTATTTTTTTTTTGTTTTAGGATCAATTTAAAGGGCCCCAAAATGTTTTATTGGGCCCATGTTTAGTTCAGTCCATATTTATGTGGTTTGGCCCATATTTATTAAAATAAAAAAATATAAAAAAAAAACAAATAAAGTGTTTGGGCCCAACCCAAACTATACATACAATATACAACATTGTTCACTTAATATATGAAAGTAAATTTTAGTTTATAATTTTAATGATTATATGTGCAAGTATATTTAAATAAAAAATTTGTGAATACTTATCATTTGATCATAAATTTTTTATTAAAAAAAATATATTAGAGGGGCCCCATTTTCATAGTTCGCCTTAGGCCCCACAAATCTCAGGGCCGGCCCTGCCACCCTATTACCAATACCTCCACCACTGTCACTACTCTACCATCGCTACCACTTTTCTACCGCCACCCATCCACCACTACCACTGCCACTGCCTCCACCACCACCATCTTTCGGGGGAAAAAAAAAACTTTAATAAATTAAATAGGTTGGTCTAATTCATTTGTCTAATTGGTTTTCAATTCAACTCAACTCGCTTACATTCGTTTATTAAATGAGCAAATTTTGATTATGTTGTTTTGAATATGTAACTTGTTTTGTTTTGCTCAAACTTGTTGTTTGCCACATCTAATGTAGACTAAAGTTGTAATGGAGGATCTCCATTATATTATCCAATGATTTGTCATTTTTTTTCTAAATTATCCAATGATTTGTAATTATTCTTTCTAAATTTAAAATAGTGATAAATTCTTATACTTATTTCACAACCTTTATATAATGGCTTTTTTTTTTTTTAGAACATGAAAAGAAGTTATATTAAAATAAAGCAAACAACATACAACAAAGGAAAATAACAAGACTTTAAATGGCCAAAGTACAAACAATAAAAAACAAAAAATTCGCAAAAAAATCAGTTATGATCTAAGGAAAACCACATATTTTTTGATAGATGTAATTTGGAAAGTTATATTTGTATTGAACCAAGCAAGATCTGCATCAACACTCGCCATAGACGTCGTTCCCGTCACTGTTGTCCAACTCCGCTGCTGCCGCCATACATTAGACATTGCTAGAAGCTAAAGTTGAAGAGGAAGAACACTCATTATGATACGGGAGAAGGCTTGAGAGAAGATTATGAGTGTCGAAAATTCAAAAATTTATGTCGAAATTGGAGGAGAAACGCTCAAAACCCTTGCTCCCAACATAAAAAACCAAGATTTACACTCTAGATTTGCAGATCCATACTTTGGGAGTGTAAATCTACGTTTTAGAAGTGTAAAGGAGGTCACCGGAGCATTGCTAAAAATCTCCTGGAGAAAAGCTCTGCTCTCTCTCTCTCTCTCTCTCTCTCTGTGGACACCCTTAGATGATGTGGGATACACTAGTAGTATGTAACTGTGGGCAGAGGCGGAGGCACACAAGGGCCAGGGGGGTCACGTGCCCCCCTTGGGTTTTTGGAAATTTTTTTTTTTCCAAACATAAAGAAAATATTTTAAATAAAAAAAATTATAAAAATATTATTTAAAGTGAAATGTCAATGACATTTTTAAAATTATGAGAACAATAATGGTTATTTTGATTGAAAGTAAAGAGACTGTGATAAGTTATATTATTATTTATGAAGATTTCAATATAATGGTGATGTTTATCATTAGGAGAAATTTACAATGTGCATCCTTCCAAATGGTGCACATTGTAAAAAAGTTATGATTTTTAATGATGAACATTATGATTATTTGTGATGTGTATTATGACATTTTGTAGTAAAGTTATAAATAGAGAATTTATGATGTGCAGCTTAAAGTTAGGAATGATAATGTTATGACATTTTGTGATTTTTGTTATGACATTTTGAGATTTTATTACGACATTTTTCAGTGAAAAAAAAGTTATGACTTTTGTAGTGAAAAAGTTATGACATTTTGGGTTTAACTTATGAAATTTTGTGAAAAAGTTATGAAAGGCATATCATATGCACCTTTTTTAGGGTGCACATTGTAACATCTCCCTTATCATTATTGACATGCAAACATAATTAACCTCAATGAAGATATATGAAATTTATTAGATTGTTAGGTACATTTGACATGTAGAGTTTGTCCTCCATATGTTTCTTTCCATTCATAACTAAAATGACCACTATATAAATTATAATCAAGTAACACATCTTCAATTATAAAAATAAAAATAAAAAATTACAATAGGTCATAACTAACTATTACTTGATATATAGTCATAACCAAAATAACAATTACAATAAGTTATAACCAAATTATGTCTAACACTATAATGTGTCATAACTAAAGAGCACGAAGATCATAATTGCGACATATGATAGATACTTTTTTTTATGATATGTTTTATAGAATTTCTCTACTAAAATATATTATTTCTATCTCAACTTATCTTCTTTTTTAATTTTTCAATCTACTTGTAAATAGTTACTCCCCAATATTTATATAAAATTTAATCTCAAATCCTTTAATTTAAAATTCACATTTATCCAAATGGACTCTTAATATTTAAGTTTAGCAATATCTCATTGTTGTTTATTATAAAAAAAAAATTGCTTGGTTAGAGTTTTTCAAAAACACTTTTCAGAAAATTCTACTTTCTTGTTTTTCATTTTTTTTTATTTTTACTGAATTTTTTTTAATATTTTAAGCAATTTTTTTTTTAATTTTTAGACATACCTAACATAAATATACCTAAAAAGTAAAAAAATTATGAAAAAAACCTTTTAAAAATTCACTAAATACCAAAAATACAAAAAAAAAAAAAAACGAGAATTTTGTACATTATTTGTATTTTTATGTATTTATTAATTTTTTAAAATATTTTTTTCAAAAGTTTTTTACTTTTTAAATACATCTAAGTAAAGTGCATCTAAAAAAGTAAAAAAAAATGTTAAAAATTTTAAAAATATCACTAAAAACAAAAAAACACGAAAACAATAAAATTCAATTTTCAAAAAACTTAATTCAAAAAACTCAAAACAAACACACTAATGTTATCATTAATTTATGGCCCCTCTCCATTAAATTCCTGGCTACGTCACTTACTGTGGGTGTTTGTATTACAAAGAGGGCTATGTGTTTTGGTATGGGAAATGATTCGAATTTCACGCTTACACTAAAGCATGTTACAATGTCCATTCAAGAATCAAAATCCTCAAGGATGATTGAGAGAGGGAGTTTTCTTTTTCTAGGATAACACAATAGGGGCTACTACCATTTCCTCCATCCTCCATCCGCGAACCTTTCAACCTTATAGTGGCGGGACACATGTGAATAAAAATTTCTTTGGAGTTGTGGAGGCATTATTGCAAGAGCATCAAATATCGCACCTTTCGATCAAATATCGCTAATGAAGCAAGAGATACCACCCGAGTTACAGACCTGGTGGTTAACCACATAGCTTGCTATATGCTTTGTGAGAAATCTAATCTCTTAGTGTGTTTTTTATTTGTTTGTTTGTTTGTTTTTATATCAGCAACCATGTTAATAGTTGCTTATCTGTGGTGTAAAAGAGTTGAGAGATAGATTATTTAAGTTTCATTAAAAACTTAACAAATTTTTAAATATGATTAAATTTGATTTGTTTAGTTTTCAAGCCGATCTAAACGAGTTTTGATTGAGCTAATAATGAGTTGAGTTTGAAAAGTATGATTTTTATGAGTAGGGGTGGGCCACGGTTTATCCGACTTGCAAAACCCACCCAACTCGCATGCAAATAGGTGGTTTCGCAGACACAATGCGGGTGGATGCGGTTTGAAATTGACGTGTATAAGCCCATGAAGACCATGAATCACTATGAACAACCCAAGCCCATCACTTGGAGCCCAATACATAACCCAGCTGGTGAGGTCCAGGACAGCTGGAATCCAACATGGCATAAAGAGCCAATGACATTTAGATACATGGCAGGTGAAGGACGAGCCACATCAGCAGACAAAGATCTGTAAAGTTATTGCCACTGCACATCACCATTAATGCAGCCCATCATAGCATTTATTACGACAACACCTCTCCGTCGGAATAGGACCCCCTTACCCTGAACAAGGTAAGCTACAGCATAGACTTTTGGCGAGGAGGTCAGGTCGGAAGGGACAGTGAAATGATTACCAAAGGATATAAGCAAACGTTGAAGACAAGAAGAAGGTTAAGCTTTTCTATCTCTAATCTAACCCTCTACACTCGACTTCTCTTCCTGACTTGCTCGTCGGAGGGTTCAATGGGGGACTACCCCGTTCCCCATTGAACTTGTTTGCAGGTTATCCGGTGGGCTTAATTATTTGGACCTAGGCTTGAGGAGCTTGGACCAGTCCGATCCATTCATTGGAACAAACTGTATAATCAGTTGGCGCCGTTTGTGGGAAGTGATTCTTATCCGGACGCCAGATGTGCTTATTGTCGCCGGAGACCCTGTCCTAACAACCTTTTCCTCCTACCCATCCAAGTGTATGGTCACAACTAGATCCATGGCTTCTCACCACAATGTTGCCGACCATCAAACCGACCCTCCCAATCCAAACAACCCACCACAGTATATCATTGAGCTTACCAATAGCATTAACCGCATGGCCGAACAAAACCAGGCCCTGATAAATGCTTTACTCCAAAGAAACCTTTCGATGCCTCCTCCACCACCTCCAGATATTCCACCCAACCAAGAAAGAGCCCCGAGCCATACTGTTCTGCAACCCTATCCACCCAACTTGGAAGGTTTGCAACCTCCTCCCCCGCATATAAATCTACCACCTCCACCCTCGCACCCTTCGGTCGTGGCACCAGCCCCTGAAGGGGAAGCCAGCAGCATCCAGCCCCCATATACTGACCATGGTGGCCACATTCCCCTCTGGGATGCTGAACTTCGAGCAATGAAGCTCCAACTCCAAGGGGTCATGCAGAACATTCAGCATAAACCCTCTAACACGGCAAGTTCACCATTTGTTGCCTCTATCCGGGACAAACCTCTGCCCACCAAGTTCAAGATGCCCACCATTGACTCTTTTGACGGTACAATGGACCCAGTCGACCATCTGGAGACCTACCATACCCTCATGATCCTCCATGCCTTCCCTGACGAGATCATGTGTCGGGCTTTCCCCGTGACACTGAAGGGGTCAGCTCGACTGTGGTTCAGCCAGTTACCAGCAGACTCTGTCTCCACTTTCCAGCATCTCAGCGACTCCTTCCTTAGCCATTTCATTGGAGCCCAACGCCAACGCCGCCCTGCAACCCATCTCCTCAACATCCGTCAGACCAAGGGGGAGTCGCTGCGCAGTTTCGTTACCCGCTTCAACACCGAAGCCCTACAAGTAGTGGAAAACGATGACAAGGTCATCCTCACGGCTTTCATGGCCGGGCTACGATCGTCCGATTTCCTCTTCTCCCTCTCCAAAAACCCCCTGACCTCCATGGCAGCCCTACTCTCCAAAGCCCAGAAATACATGAATGCTGAAGATTCACTAGCCGCTCGGCAGGATCCAATACCTAAAAACCCGACCCCTAGAGAAAAGAGAAAAGACTTAGAACCCAGAAACACCCAGTATAACAACCAAACACCTCACTATACAGACCGACCTCATCGCGCTGACCGGTCGGCACCAGCCCGACTGCCCGGTTGGTTCGAGCGGTACACGCCCTTTAATTCTCCCATGGAACAAGTCCTCCACCAGATCCAACAGGACTACCCCCTCAAATGACCCCTACCCTCACGCACCCCTTCCAATCGGAAAGACCAGTCTAAATATTATCGTTTCCACCAGGACCATGGCCATAACACTGATGACTGCATCAACCTCAAGAATCAGGTCGAGACCCTAATATGTCAAGGGCGTCTCAGCAGATTCACGGACACCCACCCACAGCAGAGGCAAAGAACAGAGCCCCTTAGAAACAACCGCCGGCGCACCCCACCCTGACAGCCAGCCCAACCTAACCAAGGCCATGATCGCCCCCCACAACAGCCTCAACTGCCAGGTAATCCCCCTCCGCCAGTTGGTGAAATCTAAGTCATTTCAAGTGGCCTTGCTTGTGGGGGACCATCCCACTCGGCTCAGAGGGCAGAACTCAGAAAGATAAGGCAAGGCTCAGACAAAGCAGTTGCCATGGTAGACCGACCCTCCAAACAGCCCAAGCAGTGGACAGAGCCCATCACCTTCACGGACGCCGACTGTACAGGCATCTGTTATCCTCATGATGACCCTCTCGTCATTTCTGTCCTCCTCTCCAACTATAAGGTCAAACGGGTTCTCATCGACAACGGCTGTTCTTCAGACATCATATTCCTCAACTGCTTCCGCCAGCTCAAGATTGGGGAGAAAAGTTTGTCTCCCCTCCAAACCCCTTTGGTCGGTTTCACTGGCGGCCGGGTGACCTCCATCGGCTCCATCGATCTCCCCCTCACCATCGGCGAATACCCACGGCAGACTACCAAGTTGCTCACCTTCCTTGTGGTCGACTGTCCCTCTGCCTACAATATCATCCTCGGTCGCACTGCCCTCAACGCTTTCCAAGCTATCACTTCAACCTACCATCTCGCCATAAAGTTCCGTACCGACCTGGGCATCGGGACAGTAAGGGGAGAGCAGACCGTAGCCAAGGAATGTTATGTCACCTCACTCAAGGAAGTCAAGCTGAAGGAGGCCATGATCATTGAAGGACTTGACGTCCGAGATGAGGACGAGCTGGTCAAAGGAGAACTGGTGGAGGAGCTCGTTGAGATTCCCATCGATCCCACCAACCCAATGAAACTGCCAAGATCGGCAGCCAACTATCTCCCTAAGCTAAGGCCGACCTTATTGCCTTTCTGATTGAGCACAATGATGTATTTGCCTGGACCCATTCAGACATGCCGGGCATTGACCCCTCTTTCATAACTCACCGCCTCAGCATCGAACCCTATTTCTGACCCTACCGCCATAAGCAGCGCATCTTTCATCTAGAGCGCAATACTCTTATAGCCGCAGAGGTTGACAAGCTCCTAGAGGCCCAATTCATCAAAAACGTAGATTATGCTAAATGGTTGTCAAACGTGGTCCTAGTCTGCAAGAACAATGGCAAATGACGACTCTGTGTCGATTACTCTGACCTAAACCGAGCTTGCCCCAAAGATAGCTATCCTCTTCCCCGCATAGATCTACTGGTCGACGCCACGGTCTGTCATGCTCAGCTTCATGGATGCTTTCTCTGGGTACAACCAAATCCTGATGCACCCGTCCGATTGGGAACAAACATGCTTCATTACCGACCGAGGGACCTACCACTACCGCGTGATGCCATTCAGACTGAAGAATGCTGGGGCTACCTACCAACGGTTGGTCAATGCCGTTTTCCATCATCAGATAGGTCGGAATATGGAAGTATATGTCGACGACATACTAGTCAAGAGCAAACTCTCTATTGATCATCTGATCGACTTGCGAGAGATCTTCGCCACTCTACGCAAGTACCAGATGAAGCTCAACCTAGAGAAGTGCGCCTTCGGCATAGGATCTGGGACGTTTCTGGGTTTTATGGTTAGTCAGCGGGGCATTGAAGCTAACCCTGAAAAGATCAAGGCCTTGATTGAGATGCAGTCACCCAGAACGGTTAAGGAGGTTCAAAGGCTCACTAGCCGAGTTGCGGCCCTCAACCGCTGCATTTCCTGCGTAATAGATAAGTGCCTACCATTCTTCAAAGTTCTTTGGCAAACTTTTGAATGGACAACTGAATCTGAAGAGGCTTTTCAACAGTTGAAGCAGTTCATGGCCAATCCCCCCCTCATTTCACAAGCAATTATGGGCGAGCCCCTCTTCCTCTATTTAGCCGTCTTAAGCACCGCAGTTAGTGCAGCTCTTATCAAGGAAGACGACTCTGTCCAACGGCCGGTCTACTACATCAGTCGGGCTCTCAAGGGAACAGAGCAGAATTACCCGCTGTTAGAAAAATTGTCCTTGGCCTCGGTCACTGCCTCCAGATGGCTCCGTCCTTACTTCTAGGCCCATTCCATAGTGGTTCTCACCGACCAACCCTTGAAGAAGGTCATGCAACAACCAGAACTTTCCGGCAGACTCATGCAATGGTTAGTGGAACTCAGTCAGTTTGACATCTCCAACTGGCCTCGAATAGCAATTAAGGGACAGGCTGTCGTGGATTTCATCCTGGAATTCACTAATCCTACCCCAACTGCTGCGCCTCCACCCCTACAAACCCCTACCGAGCCAGAAGACCCGCATTCATGGACTCTCAATGTCGGCGGATCATCTCACAGGGAAGGTAGTGTGACTGGCCTCATTCTCACCGCCCCTAAGGGTGGCTATTTCAAATGTGCTCTCCGTTTCTTGTTTAATGTCAGTAACAATGAGGTCGAATATGAGGCATTGATAGCAGGACTCCGCCTCGCCAAGGACATTGGAGTCAGCCACATCCGGGTGTTCAGCGACTCCCAGCTCATCGTCGGCCAGATTACGGGGGAATTCGATGCCAAGGAGGACACAATGTGGGCTTACAGGGACATGGCCCTCCCCCTTGTTCGCCTCTTCAATACTTTCCACATCAAGCATATACCTCGAGCGGAAAACTCCAAGGCAGATGAGATGGCTTAGTTGGCCTCTGCAGACCAGTCCGACCTCAGCCACGGTGTCCGCCTCGAATACCTAGCCCACCCGGCCCTCTCACCCGACCTACAAGAAGTGCAGTTCCTCCAAAACGAACCTATCCCTTGGGCATCTGCCATCTTCCTATTTTTGACAACGGGAGAACTCCCAGATGACCAACAGCAGGCCGCCAAAGTCAGGGTCTGGTCATCCAATTACATCCTGGTCAGTGGCGTCTTGTACAAACGTGGTTTTTCACGCCTATACTTGCGATGCCTCAATTCGGCTCAAGCAACCTATGTAATGTGGGAAATCCATGAGGGAATTTGTGATAATCATTTGGGCGGCAGGTCTCTAGCCCACAAAATACTCCGTACTGGTTATTTCTGGCCAACTCTCAATCAAGATGCGACCGATTTCGTGCTCAAATGTGATTAGTGTCAACGTTTTGCCAACATCCCCCATGCTCCTCCTACAGAGTTGATTACACTTTGCAGCCCTTATTCGTTCGCCAAATGGGGGATTGACTTGGTCGGTCCACTTCTCACCGGCCGAGGCCAGACCAAGTTCGCGATTATCGCCATTGATTACTTCACCAAGTGGGTAGAGGTAGAACCCCTTGCCACCATCACCGAGCGAAACACAACCAAGTTCATCTGGCAGTCGATCGTTTGCAGGTTTGGCATCCCTCAGGCCATCGTCTCCGACAACGGCAAACAATTTGACAACGCCAAGTACAGGAAGTTTTGTGCCGACCTCTAGATTCAACCATGTTTCTCTTTCCCCGGTCATTCCTAGGCCAATGGCCAAGTCGAGGTCACCAACCGTTCTCTCCTAAAGATCATCAAAACTAAGCTAGAAGCTGCTAAGGGACTTTGGGCTGAGGAACTATAGAATGTACTCTGGGCTTACCGAACTACAGCTCGGACTCCCACTGGGGAAACTCCTTTCCGCTTAACATACGGTGCTGAGGCGGTTATTCTAGTAGAAGTCGGTCTGCCTACTCCCAGGGTTTTACATCCGAATCCAACACTAACCAAAGAGCTCCGTTGGGCAGACCTGGACCAAATTGAAGAACTCAGAGAGACCACCGCTGTCAGACTGGCCTCATACCAACAGAAAATGAGAACACACTATAACCGCAAAGTCCGACCAAGGGAGTTCGCTGTAGGGGACCTTATCTTGAGAGAAACAACTCTTGCCACCAAAAATTCGACTGAGGGTAAACTGGCAGCCAAATGGGAGGGACCTTACGTTGTGAAGGCCCGACCACGTCCGGGCACCTACCGACTTCAGGACATGGAAGGTTGAGACCTCCCACACCCATGGAACGCTGAACACCTGAAACGTTACTTTCAATAAGCTCCTACTTTTGTATTGCTCAGTTATTGTATTTTCTTTTCGGCAAATTTACACATTCTTGATATCCCCTCACGCAATGTAACTTTTTGATTAACTGGGTTACACTTTCCCTGCCAACAATTATATATCTCAGTTATCTGTATGGTGTCTCAATGACGTTTTGATTGCAGCACTCATGAAAAGCCTCAGCCAGACTGAGCATCATAAAGCCTCAGCCAGACTGAACATCAAAAAGCCTCAGCCAGACTGAGCATCAAAAAGCCTCGTCCAGACCGAGCATCAAAAACCCTCAGCCAGACTGAGCACTAAAAAGCCTCAGTCAAACTGAGCACTAAAAAGCCTTAGGCAGACTGAGCATCATAAAGCCTCAGCCAGACTGAGCATCAAAAAGCCTCGTCCAGACCGAGCATCAAAAAGCCTCAGCCAGACTGAGCATCAAAAAGCCTCAGCCAGACTGAGCACTAAAAACCTCATCCAGACTGAGCATGAAGCACTCGGCCAGACCAAGCCTCAGCCAGCCTAAGCATAATAAGTCTCAGTCGGACCGAGCGCCACAACTTCAGGTTTAGACTGAGTTCCTTACAACGTCAGTGAATCATAGCTTAGCTCCAACTGAGCACGCGTGCAGGGCTCGGTCAAAGCCATCTATGCAAACTTCATGCTTGCGGAATTAGTAGACACACTTAGTCACAATTCCAGGTCCAAGTCTTTGCACCACTATTTGCTTAGTCAAATTCCAAAGACGTCCTTACACGTTTTCTTTACAAGTCAGGTTATTTTCCTCTCAATCAAACTCTTACAAGTCAGCCTGTTTCCTCACAAGCCAAGCCTCACTCCAATAAACCACTAATCTACTTCAGCAGTGTGGCAAACACAAACTTATAATTTTATTACATTTTCAATTTCACTCTGCATTGAGGAGTTCCTAACTTTACCCTGCATTGAGTTTTTATTACAACTTCAATTTCACTCTACACTGAGGAGTTTTTAAATTTAGTTCTTATTACAAGTTTAACTCCACTTTGCACTTCACAATGAGTTATACACACGCCTCGCCCACGCCTCATTCATTTCAGTTGCACAAGCACAGACAATCAAATGAAAACATAATTGCAATTTTATTTATTCAGAAATTTGTACATGGGTTCAGTACAGCCATTCAAAACAAAAAACAAAACAAAACAAAACAACAAACAAAACAAACACAAACGCACAAGGTCTGTGCAAGGCTTTCTTCTTCTTCTTCAAACTACTCCTCTTCACTGGACACAAGGTCTTCCTCTTCAATACCCTTATCAAGGGGGGTCTGGGCCACATCGTCATCATCGATTTTCACATTACTCAGGTCCAAGTCTGGGAACAGCTCCTCAACTTTACGCTTGAACATTTTCCAACCACTGTTCCAGAACTCAGCCATTTCGTGCTTATAAAAGTTTGATCGCTGGAAGCTCTCAATCACTTCTGCCTTAGTCCTTCCTCCAGCAGTCGTCCTTGATGGACCCGCCCCCCTAGACTCCTCCCTCGCCAAGCTACTGGCGACCGCGACATCCATTGCCATTTGAAATTCAACAGACCCCTTGAACTGGTCCATTGCTGCTACATAAAGATCGGGGTAAGCCGCCATTTCAGAGGCTGCTTCAGCCCTCTCCTCCGCCAACTCCTTATCCAGGGTTGCCCTTTCAGCAATTGCCTTGGCTCTCTCTACCTCCAACTCCTTCTGAAGGCTCTCCTTTTCAGCAGTTGCCTTGGCTTTCTCTGCCTCCAACTCCTTCTGAAGGCTCTCATTTTCAACAGCCGCCTTGTCTCTCTCTGCTTCCAACTCCTTCTGAAGGCTCTCCTTCTCCTCCACTGCCTTAGGACGCTCGCCCTCCAGCTCCTTTTGCAGACCGTCAATCTTCACGTCTGCCTCATCCTTCTACCTGACCCGCTCTTTATTACTGCTTATCGCCTCTTTATGTCGTTCGACCGCGACCGCGCAAGCTTTTTGGGCCTCATCCAACCTCTTCTGCTCGCCAGCCAGTTGGAACTCGAGCGACACAACCTGGCGGCGTGTGTTCTCCAGCTCCACATTGACCGTTTGCAGATTAGCGTGGGCACTCTCCCAACTTGCACTCTCCCAACTTGCACTCTCCTTTTTCAACTTTGCAAGTTGAGCCCTAGCCTCATCTGCCTTGAGTTTTGCAGCCTCCGCCTTTCTCAGCAGAGCCCCTGCTAAGGTGGTTACCTTCATTTGAGCGGAGCATAACCCCCTCAGCAGCTCAGCCTCATTGAATCTGGCTGCTGAGCGCAAGGCTGCCTCCTCCACAATCCCTACCAGGCGGTCTGTCCCTGCCCTGGCTGGGCCTTCTTCTCCCTCCAGCCACCCAGCCACTGCACGAGCATGGTAGATCGCAGTAGTCAGACTGACTCCCCCTTCCTGGGATGCAGGACCCCCTTGGGGCTGCTCTCCCATCTTTGGCTCCGAGCCAGCTGCCCTACCTTCTACTCCCACTTCTAGGACGACCACCCTTCCTGGGGTCTCCTCCACCCCCCCCTCTCTACCTCCTTGGCCACACTGGTCTCTTCTGCCCTCACTTCCCTCATTCTCTTCAAGGCAGGCTCTTCTTCACTTCTCCTCACTCTCCTCTTCTTCTTCGTTACGCCCCTCAACTCCATCTCCTTCAAAGCCCTCTCCTTTAAGGGATCTGTTGGGGGCGGTTGTGGCATAAATTCACTTAAGTCTTTTTCCCCCAAGGGTTTGGGGCGAGGTCGGATCCTCTCCCTCGTAACTGGCTTTGGCGGTCGGTCTTCCTGCGACTCTTTGAATTTTTGGGCTTTGGCTAAGATGGTTTGGTCCTCCGCCTCTTGAGCCTTCCTCCTTGCCTCCAACTCCGTTCGGTCGAGGTCCCCACTACTCGGCTGTGGACCCAACCCTGCCCCAAACAAAGCCGACGGCTGAACGAGCTCGTCCCATCTGGCCCATTCCTTCTCCCTCCATTCCTTTACCCTCTTCACCCTCTCCTCTGCTGCTGCTCCCAGCTTTGGCTCCACAGACTTGGTGGGCACTTTTCAAATGGTGCGCACTCTAACCCCTCCACTGACAGACACATAGAACCACCGTGGCCTCCACCCCTTGATCGACGACGGCAGCCCCGCCACCAGCCCTTTCCTTGCTGCTGCCTGCAGAGTAACCCAAGTCTCTTGCTGTCCTGAGGCCTTGTAACATGCGAAGAATTCGTCTATTGTCATGGCCGCCCCTTCGTTTGCCTTCGGCCACGCACTTGCACAAGCCAGTAGGATCTTCCACGCATTGGGCATTACTTGGCCCGGTGCTATCTCTAAATGATTCAGGACATCTACCACCACTTGCGGCTGGGGTAGCCTTAGTCCTCCCTTCAATGCTTCCTTATAAAGGGAAAACTCCCCTGACCTGGCGTCGGATGGCCTCTCCGTCGACATCGGCAACAATAACTCTATTTCAGCAGGCACCTGGTATTTTTCGCGAATCGCCTCTAAATCCGCTGCAGTAACCGTTGATCTATCTGCTTTTGTATGCCAGTGATCTGGTTCTGCCTGGCTGATTGGCTTTGGAGCTGCTATCATGGTGGAACCATGGGATCGTACCACCGACTCCCCCACCCTCTCCATCCTATATTGCTGTGCTAACTCCACTGCATCATCATCACCAAGTGGATCCACCCTGACATTCGCAGCTTCTTTTTGGGCCATTTCTGTGGTATGTTTGCGAATCGCTTCGGATGCAGGTGCAAGGAAATTGAAAAAGTGTTGCAGAGGTGTATTGTGAGCAACAAAGGAATTCACACTTGGACTATTTTGATTTTTCGTAAACAAGTAGGTGAATCGAATAATGCCAAAAGCCCATGGTTTGCCCGTATTCCAAGGATCCCAATTAATTTTCGCTAGTTTGAAAACTTTTCAAAACATCCGCCAAAACTGTTTTTTCAACACCCATAATGACCTATCGTTTCATTTCTGTTCTCCCCCCTCTCCCTTCCCCCCCGCGAGATGTTGCCACGTGTACGACCACGATCCACTATCTCCTCCCCTTATCCTGTCTTTTCTACTTCAAATCACCACGTGACATGCCGCCTCTCGAGCCCCATGCCCCTCCACCTCCCTTTTCGCGGTTGGCCCTCCTCATGGTCGACCCTCCCACTCGGCCAACCTTCGCGGTCGACCCTCTTCGCGGTCGGCCCTTCTCATGGTCGACCCTTCCACTCGGCCAACCTTCGTGGTTGGCCCTCCTCGTGGTCGGCCCATTCACTCGGTCACCCTGCATGCTCGGACCACCTCCCGGTCGGTTCCCTCTCTCGGTCACCACTGCCGATCGATCTCCATCCTGCCAATCCCTAACACCCTCATCTTCTTCATTAGTATTCCCTTCGTTGGACTAAAGCTGCACTCGGGAATGAGGGACTACTGACGTGTATAAGCCCATGAAAGCCATAAATCACTATGAACAACCCAAGCCCATCACTTGGAGCCCAATACATAACTCAGCTGGTAAGGTCCAGGACATCTGGAATCCAACATGGCATAAAGAGCCAATGACATTCAGACACATGGCAGGTGAAGGACGAGCCACATCAGCAAACAAAGATCTGCAAAGTTATTGCCACTGCACATCACCATTAATGCAGCCCATCACAGCATTTATTACGATAACACCTCTCCGTCGGAACATGACCCCCTTACCCTGAACAAGGTAAGCTACAACATAGACTTTCGGCGAGGAGGTCAGGTCGGAAGGGACAGCGAAATGATTACCAAAGGATATAAGCAAACGTTGAAGACAAGAAGAAGGTTAAGCTTTTCTATCTCTAATCTAACCCTCTACACTCTACTTCTCTTCCTGACTTGCTCGTCGGAGGGTTCACTGGGGGACTACCCCGTTCCCCGTTGAACTTGTTTGCATGTTATCCGGTGGGCTTGATTATTTGGACCTGGGCTTGAGGAGCTTGGACCAGTCCGATCCATTCACTGAAACAAACTGTATCATCAGAAATATAGCATGTTTGCGGATTGCGGGTTTAACCCGTACTCGCAAAAACCTGCCCGCACATTTAAAATAAAAAAAAAAAATCTTATTTCATTCCTATATATCCTACCTAGATATTTTCGAATAGATCTTTAGCTCATTTTTTGGGTTGAGACATGCTATTGCCTATTCTTGTATTTGAAAGAAATATTGTTTCATGAAGATGATGCTATGTGAGACATGCTCTGTGAAGATGATGTTATAAAATGCATATCATATATGCACCCTTTTTGTGTGCACATAAGCATCTCACATCTATTACAAATCCAAACACAAGTCCTAGTCTCACTTGACTGGGAAGAAATTTCTATGTAATAGCCTTCTTTATTTATTTATTTATTTATTTTATTTTATTTTCTTTTTCCCTCTCTTTATCTATTAGTCAAGTGATGAAATTTCTCTGCGCTTGTCTATGTAATATGTATGAAATTTCTGTGTTACGAATTGATTTTGTTGTATTTTTAATTTTATAATTTTTAATTCATTAATTATTAATGTTGGAGCATTTTAGAAAATGGGGAGAAAAGGGCCCAAAATAAATATTTACAAAATGGGAAAAAAAAAAAGACCAAAAATAAATTTTTGAATAAAAAAGTTCAATCTGCAAACCGCCCATACATTTGCGAATCCTATCCGCACAAATCACAAACCGCATTGCAGGCAGTTGTGGGTTAACTTTTTCCCAAACCGCATAGATGCGAGTGGGTCTAAACCGATCCGCAAACTGTCAAAATTTGAACTGCGGACATCCCTATTTATGAGTATACAAGATTAGAGCTGAGTAGAATGTTGTTCAATCTTGACATATAAATTTAATAAACTTTTACATTATTGTGTTTAGCTTATTTACATTGCGAGCCAATTTCAAATGAGCTTTTAGTGACCTGAGCACGAGTAGCTTAATTTGTTTTACAATCCTACGCTTATGCAGGCTTTAAAAATCAAAAGAGTAACTAAACCTTGGACAGCAAATTACCATCTTGGCCTTCAAAAATCCTCCAGTGCTTAAAATTATCAGGGAAATCAGGAGAGCAATCATACTCGCTTCTAACATTACACCCTCCACATCTCGATTGGTGATTGCAATTGAGCAGGATTCGCAACACCTCCTTCATGCTAGGCCTATTTGAGGGAAGTGGGCAAGTGCAAATGATCCCAAGCTTGAAAACACAAGTCATATTGTCCAAGTAATGACATTTTGTAACCTTCTCGTCTAGGATATCAACTATGTGGTTTCCTTCTTGATTGTTATAATATTGAAATGCCCAATCGGCTAGGCCCATATCTTCATTCCCATCGTTGGCTTTCCTTCCGGTAACTAGTTCCAGAAGGACAACACCGAAGCTATATACATCAACCTTCTCGTTCACTTTTCTTGCACGAGCATACTCTAAAATTCATATATAGTTTAAAAGATGAATGCCAAAAAGTATGAATGTAAAATAAATTTTAGAGTTCTTTTGATTGCAACTTATAAGTTGATTGATTTTTTTGACTTATTTGTCTTTAGTGAATTTTTTTAATTTTTGAGTCAAGATTTTTATATCTTAGGTTCATCTAGACTAGATAATCTAAAAAATAAATAAATAAATAAATTTTTTTTTTTTCAAAAATGGTTCATTAAGGCTAAAAATAAGCAAACTCTTTTAGGATTTTTTTTCAATAAGAAAATTTTCTGTCTTTAGTAAATTTTATTTAAAAAATTTTAGCTCAGCCCCTGAGCAGTTCCCACCATGATTTGCAATGAAGATTTAAAAAAAAAAATGTTATTAAAGACAAAAATAAGCCATTTTTTATATGAAAAAATTTAAAATGTTAAACGTGATATTAAAAAAGTTCATTAAAGACAAATAAACCGAAAAATAAGTAAACTTATATTGTTACTTACCTGGAGCGATGTACCCAAAAGATCCAGCTACGGTTGACATAGTGTTATGCTCTTCATGCTTTACCAATATCTTTGCTAGGCCAAAATCTGCAACTTTTGCATTGAACTGAGAATCCAATAGAATGTTGCTTGATTTTACATCTCGGTGAATTACTGAAGGTTTGCAGTCATGGTGCATGTAGCATAGCCCCCGAGCAGCTCCCACTGCTATTTGTAACCGCGTAGGCCAATCCAAGACGACACGGTGGATTGAATCCGATATGCTTTGCCACTTGTTTCCGTGGAGCCAGCAATCCAAGCTATGGTTTCCCAAATACTCATAAACAAGAAGTTTTGTAGTCTCACTAGAAATGGAGCTCAACAATTTCACTATGTTGGAATGGCGAATTGTGCCCAGTATTTGAACTTCTGCTAAGAATTCCTTCTCGAGCTTTTGATCCAAGTTTTTAATACATTGAATCCTCTTAACTGCTACAATTTGGCTTGAACGGTTTAAATCAACACGATATACTTTTCCTGACCCACCACATCCGATCACGTTATTTTCTGTCAAATTAGATAAAATGTCTGACACTTCGAAACTTAAATTGAATATCTGATAGTGGGTAAGCTCCCACTTGGAATCCAATTTGGACCCTCTTTTCCAGCGAGTTTTGATTAGAAAGAATGTGAGTAACATAACTGATACAAGTAAGATTGCCTTGAATATCGTGCTCAAGTTTTTAAATCCGGAATAGCAAACATCAAAGCCTAGTGATGGATTACTTGCACAAAGGCCGGGGTTGTTCAAGAAACTGGTATTGAAAAATGTCTTTTCCAACTCAGCTGGGATTCTACCGGTGAGACGATTGGAAGACAAATTGAGAGAAATTAGCATCAAAAACCCAATCTGAGGTGGAATTTGACCTGAGAACTGATTCCCTGACAAGTCCAAATTAGTGAGACTAGGTAAAGAACCAAATTTGGCAGGAATCGAACCAGAGAGCTGGTTCCGACTAAGATTCAGAGATGTTAACGACTTCCAGGACACGATATCTGATGGCAAATGACCCGAAAATTGATTCCCATCAAGCAGAAGAGTTGTCAGAAGAGGAAGAGCTGTCAATTCTTGAGGTAGTGTACCACTAAAGAGGTTGTTACTTGCACCAAACACTGTTAAATGCCTCCAAGAAGACAACCCAGATGGAATTCCACCTGAAAACTTGTTGTTACTGATTTCGAGTCGAGATAAATTTGGGGCCAGTGTATCTGGAAGCTGACCGGTAAATGAATTGTCGCTAAGCATCAATATTGTCAGATTGGGTGATGTCCACAGGCCAGGAGAAATACTACCAGAAAGGCGATTACCATGAACTCGAACAATCAACAAACTTGAACAATTCCCAACTGAATTAGGCAATTCACCACTCAAATTGTTATCAAAAGCCACAATTCCTAATAGTCCGCCGTTAGCACACAAGTACTGTGGCAACTTGCCTGTGAAACTGTTCGAGGAGACCTCGAACCCCCGGAGCTTCGAATATCGCCCAAAGTCTGGTGGCAATGTTCCAGAGAGATTGTTGTAAAACAATTTTACATCTCTCAGCGACGGAAGGCGGCCAATGGTTTCTGGTATGTCACCGGAGAGTTGATTGTAAAACAGAGCCAAACCGGACATCTTTGTTAGTTTGCCAAAATCATCAGGTATTGTTCCGGTCAAGTTGTTTTGGGATAAATCAATTATCTCCATCTTCAAAGCTTCAATGGGCCGAGGAATTGCCCCGGATAAGTGATTTTTGTATAGATACAATGTTGTTAGATTCTTTAGCAGAAACAAACCAGTTGGGATGGTACCAGTCAAGTTATTGTTTGACAAGTCCAATTCCTCGAGCTCTGTTAAATTCCCAATTGTTTCGGGGATTTCTCCGATCAAACTTGAATCTTTGATCAATAGTTGTTTAAGTTTCCTCAACTGGGTAAAGCTCGGCGGTATCGCCATCGGCACAAATTCATTATCCGAAAGCTCAAGCATTTCAAGATTTGACAAGTTTCCAATTTCTGGAGGGAAAGAACTGTTAAACTCATTTTGAAAAAGGCTAAGCGCTGTGAGCTCCGGAAACCGGCCAATGGCTGCTGGAATGTCGCCAGTGAAGTTGTTGCCGCTGAGGTTGAGGGTCCGGAGCTGGGTTGACAACCGGTCAATGTCACCGGGAATGTGGCCAACGAAGAAGTTTTGGGAGAGGTCTAAATGTTCCAGCTTGGAACAGTTGTAGAGAACCGTAGGGAACGGTCCGGGGATGTAATTGTAGTGGAGATCAACGGCAGTGAGGTTTTTGAGGTCACAAATGAACGGTGGGATTGTCCCGGTGATGTTTTTGTTGATGAGAGAAAGTCCGGTGACGGAGCCATTGGTGCAGGTGATCTCCGGCCAGTGACAGTGGATGGTGGAGTTGGAGTTTGAGGGTGGAGTCCAGTGGCTGATGGATGGTGGATTAGACCAGTGTTGTTTCATTTTCAGTAGGATTATTTGTTCTAAATCAGTAGGTTGGGGGTTTGCATGCAAGGGCAGGGTGAGGAACTGGAGGGTAAATATGGAGAAAGGGATTTGGAGGGATATTATTGGGGTTATTTTGGATGTTTTAGAGGTGGGTGTTGGGTTTTTTGGGTGGTGCATATCTAGCAAAATTTAGGGTGGCGGTGCTTGTGTTGGTGGTGGGAGGGTTGTATTTGGTGTGGCAATGACAGAGGTTTCAAAACTTTTTAAGATTCGAGTTTTGTTCATGGTTGTTAAAAGAGATAACAAACACCAATTAACTTTTGAATTTTAATGTGAAAATAAACTTATTTTTCTCTCTTCCTTTTTCTTTGTAGTGTTTTAGGCTCTGCCTTCACTGAAATTGTAACTGCAACTACATAAGCAACTTCATACACACATGAGGAGAAAGAAAGAGGAAGCTTCAAATCAACTTCCTTTTTATATTTTCCTTGTGAAATAAAGGCACATTCACACACACACACCCGAAGATTTCATAAGGTGTTTAAAAGTTGGATCCTTCTACGAAATACATTATACAAGTCATATGTAAGTTGGAATTGAGTGTTACACGGCTGTGACGTAATGTTGTGGTTTACGGACATCTAATGATTTCATGCCACATTACCTAAATTTAAAGAAAACATTGAGGCATTTTATTAAAGTCTCTGTTTGATTGATAGAAGGATTTGACGAGGGAAATAGAAATGTAAAGGAAAAGAGAAGTAGATGTAGAAACAAAATAAGAAAGAATTGATATAATTTGAATTAAAGTTATATAGTTGAGTTGGGAAATAGAAAAAAGAAAAGAATCTAAGTGAACCAAAAGATAAAAGTAGGATTATATTTTTCTCTCACTTTCTTTTTTCTTGTGTTTTTCATTTTTCTTATCAAACCCTCTAATCAAACACAGTTTAAATGTTAAGAGTTTATTTTAATTATTGTTATTTCTTTGAATAAGTCTATGTTGTCCTGTTCTTCTGGGAGTCAGTTGTAGTGTCCTAAGTTTTAGGAGTATTCTATTATCTTGAAAGTCTGTTAGTTATGGATCAAGATTAGTTCCACATTATCTGCTAAGTTTGTTTTGTATATTCTATTTAAAAGTTGCTTTCAGTCAATGAATAAATTAAGAAGTTCAGCAACATTTTTCTTTTGATTACGTTATGTTTTCCTCACATTTGGTATCAGAGCTACCAAGAAATTCTCCTTAGAAGCAGCAGCCTTCTTACTATCAGTAGCAATCATTCATGGCTGACAAGGTCGTCGATAACTATGTCCAGCCATCTATTCCTCGCTTCGATGGTCACTATGATCACTGGAGCATGTTGATGGAGAATTTTCTACGATCCAAAGAATATTGGACTCTCGTGGCAACCGGCTTTATGGAACCGAAAACTGGAGCAGTTTTGTCAGAAGCACAACAGAAGAGACTCGATGAACAAAGACGAAAGGATCTCAAGGTGAAAAATTACTTATTTCAGGCAATTCATCGTACAATTCTAGAGACCATTCTCCGGAAAGAAACTTCGAAGCAGATATGGGACTCAATGAAGAAGAAATATCAAGGCACATCGTAGGTACACAAACAATATAGAGCTTTGATGCACATATGAGCAAATACTTGGTCAATTTGCATGACAGTTATAGCATTAGTTTTGGGAACAAATACACATTGTAAAAAAATAATGCACAAATAATATACATTAATGCGTATTTGGAAGGAAAAAGATTGGGTACACACGTAACCTTTGGCATAGTGCACAAAGTGATTGTCCCAATACTTGAACCTATAATCTCAAGTTTATTAGGCTAAGATTTTACCATTGACCTAATGGTACGAACCAAATATATAATTATATATAATTAGACATAAATGACAATGAAGAGCAAAAAAGCAAAGGTAGCAGGTCTCTTATCGCAAGTCTTTGTTCACTGTTCCAGTTTACGATATCAACAATTGTGAAGATGAAGCTTCAGTTGCAATTGCGTACAAGAACTGATCAAGAAGGATAAGAACATAACAAATGGTGGCTTCCTATTGGCCAGGAAGTTGGTTGTGAAGCACATGTGTAATCTGGAGTTGGTTGCACCTGCCACACATAAAGAATCCTACCCAAACATAGCACACGTATACATCTCAATTGTTCTTCAAGCGGTGGCTTGGTTCATCTGCTATTTTATACGTAGCACAAGGTTATATTAGGGAGTTTATATGAGTTAGATTCAATTGTGACCTATATGCTTGCAATTTTTTATTTTTTATTTTTTATTTTTATATAAGAGCGCTGCTATTAGCACTTGTTTAAATTCTTTGAACCCTTATTCTTTGAGCCTCCACCCTAAATCCTAAATTTCAATGAGATTTTTTTAAACACCCCAATTAATATCAAATTTACCTCTATTCATAATATTATAACACATAAGGGCACACCCACCTAATTTTGCACACCCATTCTCCTTCTCATTTTGATGATTGTCCATCTCTTGTTGAAAAGAATGCCTATGGTCATTGCATTTGTAAACACCATTGCCTCAGTGAAGAGCATTGCATCGACATAAATTCCTTTCCATCATTGCAGAAAACTCGTTGGAAATTCCTCTCACGTAAATACTGACTCCCTATATTATCAACAACATTACCTCTCTTCTTCCTATTACATTTTTGAGTTCTTTTTTTTTTTTTTGGTTTATTTCGGTGTAAAAGGGGATTTTAGAGGAAAACACTCTCACGAAAAACACAATCTGGTATTGAAAATACAAAAATCGAACCGTTCAGTACACTAGTACCGACTATCTGCATTACTATTCAGAACCTATATATTGAACTAAATGTTTGTGTTCAGTATTGTGTGACCAAATATAATCTTAATAGTCAGCAAACCAGTACCAAATAGCTCGAAGAAAACAACAACGATCGAAAACGACTGAGAATGTTAATGCATGATAGATAACTCACCAATGGAACGCCAACCTCATTAGAATTATTGTCATCGTTCTCTATTGCTCTAAAAGGTGAAATAACTAATGAAAAGTAATACGTTTGACTTGAAAAAAGCTTTCTGGTTCAAGGTTTCTAGCAGGGTTGGCCCTGAGGTGAGGCGACCAAGGCGATCGCCTCGGGCTCCTAATTTTGAACAAAATTTAGGACCCCAATAAGGGGTGTGTATCATGTCATGTTATTTCATAATTACTTTAATATTAGCTCAATCCATTTATTTTCATGTTGTCGTATGATGTTATTTTGATTTGTGTCCGATTAATGTTTAATGTGAAAACATTTACTTTTAGTTAAAAATAACTTAGCAAGTGTATGGAGTGATTAAAATTTTTCCATAAGTTGAATTTTATAAAATTTTTCTACTAAATGAAATTATTCATAGAATATTTGATTTCAATTCAATTGCATTTTTCTAATTAAAAAAATTGTACCTTATTACTATATATTTTTTACTAGATGTCTCTAAAATAGGCAACGAAAAATACATATCTTAAATGAAAAAAAGATAATAGCTTAATTATTATTTTACATACTTTTGTTTGCAGTTAGATGGAGTTAAATAAAATATTAAAAAAATGTCATGGCATCCCTTAGTGAACATTACAATATATAACTAATAATTCATATTATTGAGTTGTGTCATACTTGGATTCATGTTGAAAAATAGTCAACCCTAACTTGCTAATTTTATATATTGCTTGAGTTGTGTCGAAAATTCTCATTATTACCCCCAATTAATTTTGTTCTTATAGCATTGGTAAGCTAAAAAATAAAGATTCAATTCAACTAATTGAAATTGAACTATTATATATATATATATATATTATCTAAATTTTGTTAAATTGTAGTGCAATAGAAATAAATTTTTATCCTTTTTGTTTTATCCAAACAATTTTTTATTTTTTATTTTATTTTTATTTTTATTTTTTTGGTTAATGATATATGAAGGGCCCAATTTAAAAAATTTACCTTAGGCCCCTAATAACTGAGGACCGGCCCTGGTTTTTAGCTCATGAGGGTTTATGATAGTGATGAAGATGATACATTCATGGTTTAAGATGGTTATGAAGAGTAACAGGTTTAGGATTGATACTAGTTGGTTATAACAGGTTTAGGGTTTAGAAAGGTAAAGTACATTAACTGGAGGTGGAGGAGGGGGGTGGGTGTACAATATTGTAGAGTGTTAGTTCTTATTTGGTAGGTAGGTGTTCCATTAAATGATGTCTTTTAATGTAATTTTACTTTAGGGTATAATTGTAACAAAAGAAAAATTAGAAATTAGGAGGTCCAAAGAATTTAGGCAGTTGCTAATAACAGCACTCTTATATAATAGTTATAGATTTATATTACAAAGTGTCAAAATTAAATCAATTTTAGTCATAATTAAAAGAGATCACAATGGATTATAATTAAAGATCAGTTGAGGCATAACCACATACATTTTCAATTATAACCAAAATAATTATAATTAAGTTATAATCAATCCCACAATAGGTAATAAGTAAACATCATTTGAGATATAACTAAAAACTTTTTCGAACATAACTAAAATAACAACCGCAATCAATTATAACTAAATCGTAACTGAAAAATTATAATTCCATGATCTTGTGATTATTACTTAAATCGATTCAAACTAACCGAGCTCAACAATACAAGAAAGAATAGATAACAATCACAACACAAAGATTTTTACGTGGAAAAATCACAATTGCAATCCACTAACATGTGATTAAAAAACCACAAGCTCTCGACCGTAATAACAATCCACTATGAAGAAGAGTAGTACAAAAGATTTCTTACACCGACCAATCCAGGCACATATGCTTGCTCAAGACCTACAAGTAGCTAATCTCTATCCTTCAATCTGTGGATATTCGCCTTTACTAGAGAGATGTCGAATCCATGACACACTCACTCCTTAAACAACACTCATGAACTATTTTGTGATTTTGGGTTTAGACTTGATGATTTTCATGTAAGATCAAATGAGAATGAATCATCAAGCAAACATGAGAGAAATATACAATGTAATCTCACTACGAGTACTCTCTCAAAATACACACTCAAAATATAGACTTAGGGGATAAAAATAACACAACCAAACAAGCCTGATATAAATAGACATTAGACCTTCGTGGGCACAAGCCTCATAGTCACGGGCGTGATGAGCTTGTAGTGGGCGTTACACCTTCTTTGCGGGTTGCAGTGAAAAATGCTAAAAGCATGCTTTCATCGCGTCGTAGACTGCATCCTAGTCACGATCACCAGTCCCTTCTTCGGGGGAGTGAGTACGTGTTCGTGGGCACAAGATTGAATTGAAGAAAAAGTATTGAGAGCTGATTTCCTCGCGGTCGCCAAGTTTGACATCGCGGGCGCGATGATGAAGGTCGCGGGTGTGATGAGACATAACAGACAGGCTACAATTTTTGACTTTTGTAGCCATTCTTTTCTCTACATTCTGAGGCACGATTTTCTTCATTCTTTACCAGACAAACAACCTCCATTCTTTATTCAACTTGCTGCAAATGTCAACCATCTCTTCATAACAAAACAACACATGTTTGATTAAACCAAGAAAGATTTTAGAGGAGATACTCAGGACATAATCAATCCATCTGGGTGTTTTTTTTTTTTTTTTTGTCAAGCATGCCAACCAAAACAATTTACTATTGCAGACACAATCCCATATTGATTATTTGAAAATAATAATCAAGAAGACACAACGATCTGAATGTTTTGTCAAAAGAGAAATTTGCCAAACACTGGATAAAAAAACTTAACAATCTCCATTTTTGGCAATTTTGAGACAAAACCCTATATTGTATCCCTGCACACAATCGTTAGATACATGATCCATACACAATGATAGATAAATAGATGAAACCGAAAGAGCATGCATTCTTATCAAAATATCATCATGAAATGAAGCCAAAAGAACATACATTCATATCAAAATATCATCCATTACAGTAAGTGCTCCCCTTTTTTGTTCGAAATTGTCAAAGAAAAACAAAGAACCAACACAACCTAAACATCTAAAACACTTCAACAAAACAAAGAAAAGAACCCAATTCGACGGGATAATCAAACTCAACAGGACGCTCAATATGAAGATAATGGGCTAAAAAATTAGTGAAAAAAGTGAAGGTATTACCCCGAACAAACAAATCAAAAGAGGAGTCATCAAGAGCAATGTTATGAATGTTACAAAAGAACTGACGAATCCAAGATTTGTTCACTAAACCATCATAAGACAACACCTAAGAACTTCTAATAGAAACGAACCACCCCCCAATTTGCACATCATCTAATGTATTAGGCTCAACATTACACTCAATCAAGACAGTACGAGTTGAAAAAGGGTCCTCAAAAATTTTCTCATGATCAAGGGAGGGAAAAATGAGAATGTTAAAGAGGGGTTTTTGGGCGGTTTTCTTTTGCCTCTTTTTAGAGGATTCGGCCTTGGTATCCACACACAAGCATGGAAGGGGTGAGATAAAAGGAGAACACAATAAAATGGCCAAAAACAGGAATATAAAAAGACCTTTAACTGAAATACAGGAGAGAGGAAAGTGAGACAACCCAAGAGAAGGAAAAAAATAAAAAAAGATAAACTAAGGGCACGAAAAAAAAAATCGTGAACAAAAGAGAAAGAAGATAAAAGAATCTTACCAAGAACAAAAGATTGAAGAGAGAAATCGGCCAAACAAAGACAAAAGAGGAGGAAAACTGACAACTCTTGGAGGAAACACAAAATACCACAGAGAGAGGGAAGAAGAAACAGAGTTTGCAATCGTGACTTGTTGTCGCGAGGGTTTTATCCCTCTTTCATTGCAGGTGCGGTTGGGCATATTGTGGGCATGAACAACTTAAACACTCATGGGCATAGATTGACACACTGCGGGCACGATTAAGAAGCAGAAAGACAAAGAAACACACTGAAATGGGGACTAAACAAGGGGAAGAGAAATGGAGGTAAGAGGAGACGGATGGATTCCAGTATTTCGCAGGAAAGCAAGGGTGTCCAGGAGATCTCAAGATATTCACACCGTTTTTGTGGATAATCTACCGGAAACTTTAGATCCTAAGGGACTGTTCTCACTGTTCTCAAAGTTTGGAGTAGTAATGGATGTTTACATCCCGATCAAGAGGAGAAAGGCAACAAGCTCACGCTTTGGTTTTGTCAGATATAATTGTCCAGTCGCGGCGAAAGTGGCTATTCAAAAGGCGCATGGCACTTGGTGTGACAATCGCGAGATCAAGGTAAAGATGGCGGAGTTCAGCAAAGCCCAAAGCAACCTCGGGCAGCAGCGGACACTGCAGAGAGGCGTAGGCAATACAACTCATACAAATCACGTCAGTATGCCCAGTATGCGGAATACTGTACAAAGTTATGCCGATGTGGTGACTGGTACAAGGACTGCAAAGGACGAAAGGTTAGTAATTAAAGCTGAGGAATATGGGAATAGGTGGCTGCACGAGAGCCTAGTTGCCAAACTCAAGCCTTTCTGCCTTGTATCAGACTTCAAAATAGAAGTGTCAAACAGGCATGGACCCGACGCTCATGTTAGAGACATTGGAGGCAAATCAGTGATTCTCTCTTTCAAATCAAAAGAGGCAATGCATAGCGCAAGGAAGGAGCTGGAACTTTGGACCCACGAATGGTGTGAGTTCTTAACACATTGGACCAAGGACACAGTCATTGAGCATGAAAGGGAGGTATGGATTAGCTGTTATGGAGTACCCCTCAATCTCTGGAACTCTACCAATTTCAAGAGTATTGGCATGCTATGGGGTGATGTCATTGCGATTGATCGAAGCACACTTGATATGTCACACCTTTGCTGTGGTAAAGTCAAAATAGCAACCAAAGTAATGGAATGCATTAACCAAGTGATTGCTCTGGATTGCAAAGGCACACTTCACCAGATCCGAGTTTGTGAAGAGCAAGTAGTCGTCATTGAAAACCCAAGCTTCTCTAATATTCATTTGCAGGAGGCCTCTTCTGTTAATGCAAGCAGGGGGGATGAGCACTATGTTGACAATGGTGTAATCCTCAGGGAAGAAGATGATGAGGTGGCAATGACTGCTGAGGTGGAGCCTGTAAGGAACTCTGGCGGTGGCGTGTGTATACAAGGAGCATTAAAGGAAAAGGAGTTGTCGGGTAATGATAGTCTGATGGCTATCTCTGTAGTAAAGGAGACGGCTCGGGACTTGGAGAAGACGAGTAGTGGAGACGTATGCTTGAGGAATGAGACAACCATGTCAGACAACAACGGCATTGCTGCAGATTGTGAAAACCGATTAGTTGATGGGCTTATCTCTACCCCTGGCTTTGTGAAAAGCGTCAGTGGGTCTGTTTTACCCCAGCCCAGTGTGAATCTGGAGGTGTTTCTAGGCCCAGTCCAGTTTGTTCATTCAAACCCCACCATGCCTCTAATAGTCCATGGGCCTAATAGGGTGGACCTAATAGGGTGTGCTGGCCCAACCAACTTTGGACTGCATAATTCAAGTGCAATGGATACCTTATTACAACCCTGTCATGGTATAAGCAGAGCCGACCCAACCGTCTCTGGGTTGCATCAACCCGTAGCAGCTGCTCCCTTAATACAATCAAGCCTAAAGGGGGGGACTACTGCAGCAGCAGAGGTTAGCAGTTATCACTCTGCAGCAAAGCCACACCCTTCGAAAGCTCCAAAGAAATCAAAGGCCAAGGCAAATGGAGGTGCAAGATTTAACAAGGGCGTGCTTCTCAGAGCTGCCACTAAGGCACTGTCAGACTCCATCTCTTTGAGTAGTTGCTCGAGCAAAGGTAGATTCCTTCTAAATGAGGCACAAGCCACCTTACAAATTGGCAATCTTCTTGGCATTAATTGTGAAGGAAAAGAGGCCGAAGTTATTGAGAAGATCATGGAGCTTGAAACCCAAGATCTGGAAAGGAGGAAGCAGCTTGATGCTGCTAAAAAATCCTGATCCTGCAAGCCTAGGTGGTTTGGGAGCCTTAGTTTGTTTATCAATGAAGTTACTCTCTTGGAACATTAGAGGGTTGGGAAATCCGGAGAAAAGAAGGAAATTAAAGGAGCTTCTTAGAGCAAGAAAAGTAGATATTGTTTTAATTCAGGAGACCAAGAAGGCAGAGATTTCAGAATCACTTGTTAGATCCTTATGGCCTGGGGACCAAATGGAGTTCATGGCTGTTGACGCAGTAGGGAATGCAGGTGGGCTGTTGTGTATTTGGAAACCTGAGGTTTTCTCTTTGTCAGATTGTTGCTGCAGCAAGAATTTCATTTTGCTCTCAGGTATCACTTCTCTAAACTTTAGCTGTATTATTGTCAATGTTTACGCTTCTAATGATTTGCTGAAAAGGAGGAGACTGTGGGAACTATTATGCACTCTTAGAACCACCTTCACTCATCCTTGGTGTATTGGGGGTGATTTCAATGAAGTCAAAAGTATAGGGGAAAGGAAGGGTTGTGTCAGAAGGGATGTGGGGATGAAGGACTTCGGCAATTTTATTGACAAAATTGGAGGGGTAGACTTACCAATGTTGGGCAGACGATACACCTGGGGTAGTTCCCAGGATGGTGATAGGTGGAGCAGAATTGATAGGTTCATTTTAAATCCTGAGTGGCTTGAATCTTTTAGGTTCAAACTTTGGGGTTTGCCTAGATCTTTGTCTGATCACTGTCCTCTATTGCTAATGGAGGACGAGAGGGTTTGGGGTCCTAAACCCTTTAGATTTATAAACTCTTGGGCGATGCACACCAGCTTTTATCATACAGTGAAGCAAAACTGGGAGCACTTAAATTTGGAGGGCTGGGCAGGTTACATCCTCAAGAAGAAGCTCCAAGCTCTTAAATTGTGTCTGACAAAATGGAATAAGGAGGTATTTGGTAACATCAAGGAAAATCTCCAGGAGAAGGAAGCTGAACTTCACTCATGGGACTTGCTAGCTGAGGTTAGATCTCTCCAAGTTGATGAATCTGCTAGAAGGATGGAATTACTAGGGGAAGTTTGGAAATTGAGAAAGATGGATGAGAGACTTTGGTTACAGAAATCTAGGCTTAACTGGTCATTGAAAGGTGATAAGAACACCAGGTTCTTCCACATTACTGCCACAAACAGACATAACAGAAATTCTCTTGATTCAATCGAAGTCAATGGGATCTCAGTGGTGCAACCTGTTGAAATCAAAACTGCTGTGATGAACCATTTCAAATTACTCTACTCAGAGCAATGGAAGTGTAGGCCTAAACTGGGAGGCCATTTTAACTCCATTAACTTGCCCAATAATGCATCAACCCTGCTCGAAAGTGTCTTCTCTGAAGAGGAAGTTTGGGCTGCTATTAAGGACTGTGATGGCAACAAAGCCCCAGGGCCGGATGGCTTTAACCCGTCCTGCTTCCAAAAATGCTGGAAGTTTATGAAACATGACATTTTAAACTTTATGAAAGAATTTCATGAGAACAGTACTTTGGCCAGGGGTCTTAATTGCTCTTTTGTGAGTCTTATCCCCAAGAAGGATAATCCTGTATCTCTGTCTGACTTCAGGCCCATCAGCTTGATTAATTCCATATACAAAATCCTTTCCAAGGTTCTAACCAAGAGACTGAAGCTTGTTTTGCCTATCATTGTGAATGAAGCACAATCTGCATTCATTGGAGGTAGAAATATAATGGATGGGGTGCTAATTGCTAATGAGATTGTCGATTGGTGGAAAAAATCAAATAAGCAAGGGGTGATCATTAAGCTTGACTTTGAAAAAGCATTTGACACGGTGAATTGGGAGTTCTTATTTGATTTGCTCGCAAAGTTTGGTTTTGGTTCAAAATGGCTGGGCTGGATGAAAACTTGCTTAACAACTACCAGTATTTCCATCCTTGTCAATGGCTCTCCTACTGATGAAATCCAACCGGAAAGAGGTCTCAGACAGGGCGATCCACTCTCACCCTTCCTGTTCAATATTGTAGCAGAGGGGTTGAATATCTTACTTTCAAGAGCCAAGGTTATGGGCTTAATTAAAGGTGCCAATGTTGGAACTAATGGGCTAGAATTCACTCACCTGCAATTTGCTGATGACACCATTCTCTTTTGCGAGGCGGATTCAATGGAAATCACAACTTTAAAGAGGATACTTAGATGTTTCGAGATTATGTCAGGCCTGAAAATTAACTTCCACAAAAGTGTTGTTTGTGGTATTGGAATCTCGGAGACTTTAGTCAATGACTTCTCATCAAAACTGAACTGTCTCACTCAGAAGCTTCCTTTGAAGTATCTTGGTCTTCCACTTGGTGCCAGTCCTAGAAGGAAAGCTACCTGGAAACCTGTTCTGGATAAATTTAAAAGTAAGCTTTCTGGTTGGAAAAAACGACTTTTATCGTTTGCTGGTAGACTCACCCTTATTAAGTCAGTTTTATCAAACCTCCCAATCTTCTACCTTTCCCTATTTAAAATGCCAAAGGGTGTAATCAAAGAGGTGGATAAAATTCAAGCTTCCTTTCTGTGGGGCGACACCGAGGTCAAAAGAAAGGTCCACTTGGTCAATTGGAAGGTTGTCTCAATGTCAAAAAATCAAGGAGGATTAGGTGTTCGAAGTTTGGGTCAAGTTAATGAGTGTTTACTTGCTAAATGGTGGTGGAGGTTTTGTAATGAAAAACAAGCCCTATGGAGAAGATTGATCTGCTGCAAGTACAGCAGCAGATCCGGTAGTTGGTTTCACTCTCAAGGTACTATTACTAATTGCTCTTGGATCTGGAAGGACATTATGGGTTTAGCTGCTGACAACCCTACCTTGCTCAACTTTTTCTTGGCTAACTCAGAATTGGTTGTAGGTAATGGGGCCAATATCTCATTCTGGAAGGATGGTTGGCTACGTGGTGACTGTCTTCAATCCCTCTTTCCTAGACTATTTTGTCTTTCTTCTGATAAGGATGGTTCTCTTAAAGACTTCATGGATAGAAAAAGTAGCTACCCCAACTGGAACTTAACCTTTAGGAGACCTCTGTTGGCTTGGGAAGAGGAGGAAGTCCAAAATTTGCAAGCCCTACTGGGCAATGGGCCATTATTAAGGCATGAGGTGGAGGATGGTATGAGATGGAAAGCTTCGAATCAGGGTGCCTTTAGATCACGTGACTTATTCTGTTGGTTGCAGTCTAATAGAGGTCCAGTTGTGCCCATGCCTAAACTTATCTGGAATAACATCGCACCACCAAAAGTTCAATTTTTTTCTTGGCTGGCTTGGAAAGGCAGAATCAAAACATCTGTGTTCCTTCATAGCATTGGCGTTCTTAGAGGCGAGGCCGTTACTCATTGTCACTTTTGCAGAGAAGAACCTGAGTCCCTTAACCATGTTTTACTCCTTTGCCCCTTTACCTGGAAAATTTGGTCTGACATTATAGATTGGTGGGGTTTTCTCTGGGTATGCCCGGGCTCTGTGGTGGCCTTACTTGATTGGTGGAGTGGCACCAAAATCAGAAAGAAGGAACTCCAAATATGGAGAGCCTTACCACTTGCTGTTTTATGGTCAATTTGGAAGCTCAGGAACGACTGTGTGTTCAATAGTGCCCAACCTAACTCCCTGCAGCTTTGTGAGCTTATCAAGATTCGAGTTGCCATTTGGTTGAAGAGTCACTCTATTGGGAACTCTTGCTCTTATTCCATCCATGATTTTATATTTAACTTCAACCAGACCAGGAGGTGCCTCTGATGATTTTTGATTCTGTCAACTGCTCTGTGTGTGTGTTCTGCTTCTGTGTTCTGCCTCTGGGGCACTTGACTTCTGTGTTCTGCTCTGAGTTCTGTTTTGCTTCTGTGTTCTGCTCTGTGTGTTGGTCTGCAGCTGTGTGCTCTAAGAGTCGGGTTGCTTGCTTTGTGCTCTAGTCTGCAGTTGTGTGCCCCAGTGTGCTCCCTTGGAATTTCACTATTGGTCTGCTTTTTTGGAAGGCTGATGCTGGTCTGATCTGTCTGATGGATTCGTATCAGTTTGAAGAATTTTATTGTTTGCTGTTGCAGATGCACATAGGTGTTTGGCTGGTCGGATCTGCAGCTGTGTGCTCTAGTGTGCAGATTGATAGTGATGGTCTGCTTTTTTGGAAGGCTGATGCTGTATCAGTTTGAAGAATTTTATTGTTTGCTGTTGCAGATGCACATAGGTGTTTGGCTGGTCTGATTTGCAGCTGTGTGCTCTAGTGTGCAGATTGATAGTGATGCTTAATGCTTGGGTTGTATCAGTTTGAAGATTTTTGCTCATTGTTGTTTCATGTTTAGTGCTTGGTTGGGTCTCTGCCTGGTTGTGTCCACATAGCATTGGTTTGGTTTTTGAGCAGTCCATCATCCAACTCCATGCTCTTCTTGGCAACAGTTGCAGATGCTGTGAGAGATTTGGATGGTAAGCTGGTCCATGCAGATTGATAGTGATGCTGGTCTGATATGCTCTGCAGGAGGAATGGTCTGATTTATCATTTTGCTGTAGCTGCTGGTGTGTGGATTGTATCATGTTGCTTTAGGTGGATTGTATCAAGCTTGGTTTTCTTTTTTCTTTTCCCTTTCTTTTGCTTTCCTTTGATTGGTTTCTCGCCAATCTTGGGTCAAGTGCTAGCAGATGATTTTGCTTCCTTTGCGGTGCCAACCTAGTTGGGATGGTTAAGGCTAGCGGTGATGCTTTTGCACTTCCCTCTTTATTGATGTTTGTTCTTTGCTTGTTCTCCTTTCTTCATCAATAAAATTCTCTTTGCTTATCAAAAAATGGGGACTAAACAAGGGACCTTGTGAGTTCACTAGAATAAACCACAAAACAAGTGTTTTGAGCAAAAATAAGGATCATAAGATGGGCCAGCAACCTTATTTGAAGACAATTGGATAAATTTTTTTATGAATCTCTTTCAAAAAGTGTGTCGGGTGAAACTGAAGTTCAAAAAGTTTAACATTGCCATGAAAAGAGTAAAATGAATAATTCACATCACAGATTGTGGTATGCTCCTTATTGGATGTCAGTCTTCTTCATGTCAATGTATGAGTCAAAGACCTTCACTATTTCAAAGATTCATACCCGCCTCCCTCCCTCTCCCCCCCCCCCCTTTTTTTTTAAATAATGAAACATATGGCTTTCATCATCATACTTTGGTCATTTGAACCTGGAAAATCTTTAAGAGATGAAAACACAATCATAACAAGCATTGTCAAACTTTTATGGGCAAAGGCTAAACTTGTAGACCTCTAGAAAATGTGTATGAAATGAGATCAACAATTCATCAATCCTCAAGTCATTCAAAATATAGAGAAACCCACATAGAAAGATCAAACCAATTTTTCTAAAACACAAGTTTTGAAGAAAGAAGAAAGAATCAATCAATGAGCAAAACCCCTAAAGACTTTATAAGGTATTCAAACCTAAGTAGATCTAGAGGTTTAGTGAAAATATTAGGTTTTTGATTCTCAGTTGACACATAGTTAAGAACAAGCACCCTTCTTCGACTAACTCACGAATAAAATGATGACGGATGTCAATGTGTTTCGTGCGTGAGTGTTGGACAGGATATTTGGAAATGTTGATAGAATTCGTTTTGTCAAAAAAGAGAGTGAGTTTTTGTTGGTCCAAACCGTAGTCACGAAACATTTACTTCATCCAAATCTTTTGTGCACAACAACTTCCAGCCGCAATGTATTCTGCTTTGGCAGTGGAGAGAGAAATGGCATTTTTCTTTTTGGTATGCCAAGACACCAAGTTGTGACCCATGTAAAAAAAATCCCTAGATGTGTTTTTTTGATCATCAGCACATCTTGCCTAATCAGGATCCGAAAAGCCAATAATATCAACAGAGGAGTCATAAGAGTACCAAATCCCGAGTCATAGAGTTTCATTCACATATTTAATGATGTGTTTAACTACAGATAAATGAGACTCTTTAGCACAAGACTGATATCGAGCACACACCCCAACACTGGAAGAGATATTCGGACGACTGAGTGTGAGATAAAGCAAACTTCTTATCATGCTTCTATACAAGGTGGGATCAACATCTTTACCGGTATCATCTTTAGACAACTTAATACTAGTGCTCATGGGTGTTCGTGCATGCTTAGTGGACTCAAGACCAAATTTAGATACAAGATTCTTAGCACATTTGGTTTGAGACGCAAACATTTCATTAGACAATTGTTTGATTTGAAGACCTAAGAAGTAAGCCAACTCACCCATCATACTCATTTCAAATTCATGTGTCATGCATTCAGAAAATAAGTGAGGAGAGATTCCTAATTCGATCTAAACACAATATCATCCACATAAATTTGGGCAACAAGAATGTGATCCTTGGTTCTTTTAACAAACAATGTTTTGTCTACCTCACCCATTTGAAACTCATTATCAACAAGAAAAGATGTCAATCTCTCATATCAAGCTCTAGGAGCCTGCTTCAGATCATAAAGAGCTTCGTCTAATTTGTAGACATGGAAAGGGTGAAGTGGATCTTCAAAACCTCTTGGTTGTTCAACAAATACTTCTTCTTTGAGAAATCCATTCAGGAAAGCACTTTTGACATTCATTTGATACAATTTGAACCCAAGGTAGCATGCAATGGAAAAGAGAATTTTAATAGATTCAAGACGTGTAACATGGGCAAACATCTCATCATAATCCACCTTCAACTTGAGTATATCCCTGAGCGACCAACCTAGCCTTGTTTCGAGTAACAATACCATTTTCATTAGATTTATTTTTGAAAATCCATTTAGTACCTATCACATTAGTGTCTTTAGGTCTAGGGACAAGAGTCCAAACTTTGTTATGCTCAAATTGGCCAAGTTCATCATGCATAGCATTTATACAAAAATAATCAGGTAAAGCTTCTTTCACGTTTTTAGGTTCAATCATCGACACATAACAAAAATGAGATACCTCTTCCTGAAGTTGTTTTCGGGTTTCATCTGGTCTGTGACATTACCTATCACTTATTGCACATGATGATTAAGCTTTATCTTTGATGATGGCTCCAATGTTGAAGTTGGACATGTTGATGAACTAGAACACACTTCATCTTGAACTTCTTCACTTTCCTCATGAGTTGAAGCTTCCACAGTTTCTTTGTTGTGCGTTTGAGTCTCCTCATGCCCAGCTTGTGTGATGTCGAATATGTGATCTCCACTTTGCACCACATCTTCACATTGGCTTATGGAACTTCCAGCATCATCTACAATCACATTTATGGATTCCATAACAATCGATGTGCGAGAATTATAAACACTAAAAGCACGTCTTGTAGTGGAATAGCTAAGAAAAATACCTTCATCGCTCCTGGAATCAAACTTACCTAATTGTTCTCTATCTTTGTAGATATAACATTTTCTTCCAAAAGTTTTGAAATATTTGACACGTCCAAGCAAAACCCCATCATTTGGGGTTGTTTAGTTTAAAAAAATAAATAAATTTGTTGCCATTTGGTTTAAGTTTTAAATTTGAAATTTTTTCCCCCCCCTCTCTCTCTTTTCCTTTCTTGAACAACAAATTTTAATTGATGGATTATGTCATTCATTAACATGTCTTATAGTAATAAAAATCCCAATAAAAGTATTATAGAAAAATCTTGACAAATGATCCTTATAAGATGCTCAACAAAGAAACTTTGCTGGTAAAAGTGCCAAATTAACGAAGTGTTTGCATTTTCCAACTAGAAATTGTCAACTTGAAAGATTGACAAGAATTTGCACTTTTAGTGGCAACGTTTCAAGGCATGTTAATTGTTGTGTGATTATTTAACATCCTCAATGATGTTAATAATTTTGTCTTCAAATTTTTTGTCTTTTTGCGATGAAATGCTATTGGCTTGTCACTGTTTATAGAATTAATACATGATAACTTCATCAATTTTTACGTCGCCGAATCTTTATCAAAGGCCATTTCATTAGTGAAATTAAGTATATCTATATCTCTACTTACAATGCTAGCTAACGTTAATCTAGGCCTACCTAGTCCCCTAACACTTCCATCTACCGTTACTGCATCGCATCTCTTCATTACTGCCTCAATTGGTCTCCGTTGAATATTACCAAACTATCTCAATCGATTCTCTCTTAACTTATCTTTTTATTGGTGCTACTCCTACCCATTCCCGAATACACTCATTCCTAATTCTGTCTTGTCTAGTCTTGCCATACATCTACCTTAGCATCCTTATCTCAGTCACACTCATCTTATCTACATGTTGTTTCTTAGTTGCCTAACACTTCGTTCTATACAACATCACTGGGCTAATAGTTATTCTATAGAGCTTACCGTTCAGTCCAGTGGGTATTCGTTTATCGCATAATACCTCAGACGTACTTCTCTACTTACACCATCCCGCTTTAATCCTATGGGCCCCATCCGTATCAATCTTCCCCACTGTTGTGATAATCGACGCTAAATAATGAAAATGTTCACTCTTAGATAGTTCTTGGTTCTCAATCTTCACATCTCCTTTGCCTTCATTGTTACTATTACTAAATTTACACTCTATGTACTCTGTCTTAGTTCTGCATACCTGAAATCCTTTAGATTCGAGTGTTTTTATCCGAATCTCCAACTTTGTGTTTACTCCTTCTCTAGTCTCATCCACTAGCACGATATTGTCTGCAAAAAGCATACACCATGGCACATCATCTTGAGTATTTTTCATCAACTCATCTATAACTAAAGCAAAACGATAAAGACTCAAGGTAGATCCTTGGTGTAACCCTACAGCGATAGGAAATTCATTTGTCTCTCTAACATCTAATAGTGGTCACCATGCCTTCATACATGTCCCTAATCACATCAATATAACATTTTGTCACCCCTTTTTTCTCTAACACCCATCATATTATATGTTGAGGCACTTTATCATATGCTTTCTCAAGGTCAATAAACACCATATGAATGTCTTTTTTCTTTTCTCTCTACTTTTCTATTACTCTCCTCAAAAGATAGATTGCTTTCATTGTTGACCTGTCAAACATAAATCCAAATTGATTCTCTGATACATCTGTTATATCTTGCAATTGACGTTCCATCACCCTCTCTTACGCTTTCATTATATGACACATTAGCTTGATTCCTCTATAGTTGTTGCAATTCTGGATATCTCCTTTATTTTTATAGATTGGCACTATAATACTCTTCCTCTACTCATTTGGCATGTTTATAGTCAACAAAATTTTGCTAAACAACCTAGTCAACCTAGCAACCCCTTTTTTACCCAAACACTTCAAAGGCTTCAATAGGGATATCATCGGGTTCTAAAGTCTTATTTGATTTCATTTTTTTAAGTGCAATTTCTACTTCAAAGTTCATAATCCTGTGATAGAACCTATAATCTTGGTTTATCGTATTACTGGCTATTTCTTCCCCTATTGACGTACCTCTTTGTTCCTCATTTAATAGTTTCTCAAAATAGTTCTTCTATCTTTCCTTAATCTCTTCATCCTTTACCAGTACCTTAGAATCCTCACTCTTGATGCACTTAACTTGATTAAAATCTCTTGTTTTCCTCTCCCTTATTGTAGCAAGTTTGTATACCCTCTTCTCTCCATTCTTACTATTTAGTCTAGTGTATACGTCATTATAAGCTTTTATCATAATTTTAAGGATCAAACTTTTTTTATTTCCAAAAGTGAATTATGTTGCAAAAGAATATTTGGAAACTAATTCCTATCATCACAAGGGTTGCCATAAAAGGTCATTCTGAAAGGTAAATCAGTAAATCAAATTGAACTGTTAATAGGATTTTAACTAGTGCACTAAAGATAATTGTTAAGATGCTTAGAATTATTATTATACATTTTTAATAAAAAAAAATTGCATATTAATATTCTTAGAACACTCGTTAGCTATACTATTGAATTGATAACCACATTCTAAATTTACTTCACATACTTTAATTTGGGGAAAAAAAAAGAAAAAAAGACAAATATGAAATCAAATATGGAGTGTGAATATGAATTCTCAAATAATCAGTCCCGCTATATCCTCTAATTGAGGTCCCTTAATTCCACTCCTATTGATGTGGCTAAAATCCACGTGAAGCAGTTTTCACACACACTCTCTCTCTCTCTATAGCCCCCTAATTCCACATCATTGAGAGTGGAATTACATTTTTTGGTTATTTTCTAGTTTGACGTTTTGGGATTGTAGGCTTTTGGCTTCTTAATTACATTTTTGATCAAAAAGGTTAACGCTTGATTTTGGATTTCTTTTAAATACATAATAATGATCACAAATTAATTAAGTCTTGATTATGAGAGCCTTTAAATTTAGAAAATTTTTAATATTCGCCCCCCAGTTCAATAGTATTTATAAGTCAACTTTGGCATATTTTGGCAACACACTAAGGGGTTGTTTGGAAAGCAATTTTTTAACTTTTTAATTAAAATATGTGATAAAAAATATTAATGTATGTTTGGGAATGACATTTGGACTTTTTACAAAAAGATGTGTAAAAAATAGAGTGAATAGAAGGAAATCTTTGATTTGTTTGAGTTGAAAAATTTTTGACTTTTCAACTTTTTAAATTTTTTTTTTGATTTTTAGGTTAAAATATCAACATGTCAAACAAGGCCTAAAAATAACTGAAGTAAAAAAAGTCAATTCAAAAAAAAAATTTGAGGAAATATCAGTAGAATTTTGAAAAAATGATTAAAAATCAATGAGAAACTTTATAAATATTAATAATTAAATTTATAAACTTTTCCATGAATTTGTATTTTTTTTTCTTTTGCCACCACTGGCATGTAATAACCTCAAAAAAAAAAAAAAAAAAAATCTATTTTTTTCACGTCTTTTAATAAAAAGACACAACTAATTAAAATAAACAATTCTCAAAATAACTTTTATCTAATTTATTTGATTAAAAAAAACCATAACTAATGGTGTTTGGTTATAATTTTACATTATAATTTATTTAACATTTTTAACTTATTTAGTCCAAAAAAGTGAGACTTTCTTAATTTACAATTTGAAACTTTTTTTATTTTTATTTTTATTCACCCAAAATTTGAAACTTTTTAAACTTAATTTACAATTTATTTAACATCATAAGAAAGGTGTAGGAAAACCACCAGGGGTGGTGGCCCCATGAACAACACATTGCGTTTTCGCAGGGGTGAGTCAAGTTCGAATTTGGGGGGCATGGTCTCTCTGCGGAAACTCTGTATTGTATTCCGATTGAAGCTTGACCTCTTCTGTGGCGCGTGATAAGGTCCATTGGGTGCCTCGGTGGTAGGTCCTTTCCTATAGATTGGGTTAAATCTGACCGGCAACCGGTTACCTCGGGGTCAAGGCCCACAGATGTTATGATACCCCCACGAAGCTTCTTTTTATCTATTAAAAAAACAAAAAATGAAAGGTTCATGAAAAAGTTGAAACAATGCAAGTCCAGGATGTTCATCAATTGGATATGGGGCAGCAGAGGAGTTAGGGCCTTTCTTCCCTAAAAAAGACACACGAGAGCTTAAGTTTGACTTTTTGGTATAGGTTATGAGTTTTTGATTTTTTTAGTAATTTTTTGACTTTTTAGTTAAAAAAGTCACTTGTCAAACGAGGCCTTAGTTTGAAGAATTAATTATAGTCCATGAAAATGTTATTGCTAGCACGATTTATATTATTGAGTGAATTTTTTAACAATGGATGCTATTGATTGACTAAAATGAGATGAAATTAAATGGAATAGTCATTCTTTAGACTCATAATAATTGTTCCCTTATAATAATGAATGATAATTCTATTTATAATGTATTTTTCATTAATTTTTTAATTATCCAAATATGAAAATGCATTGTGATAGAATGATCATTTCATTCAATTGAAGCAAGCACTACCTGAATGTTTAGGATTATAGATGGCATCATGGTATTAAAGCAGACAATATTATTGTGCATATTTGGCCACTAATCGACGGGACCAATCCCATCATTTATTAGTGGGGATCCAATTAAAGTGGGGATAAAATCGCGTATAAACTGGCCTCCAAAAATTATTTGCACCTAGGACCATAGAAAGAGCACACACCTAGACTCCAAGCACTTATCACCGTATCAACCCCTTAGAGTTAAATGATAGGGATGTGTTAAGAATATAAATAATAAATTTTTGTCTCTTGAATGACAAGTTAAAGCATTATGCACCCTCCTCGGTTAAGTTTTGCAAAATGTTAAAAACTAATTTTTTTTTTAAATAAAAACAAAAAACAAAAGCACTCATCATTTTCTTCATGATTTTCTCTTTTTTTTTTTTTTTTTTTTGGAGGGAAAATATTTTTTAGTGTTTTTTTTAATCTAGTTTCTATTTTTTTTATTATAAAATAATAAAATTTAAAAACTTAACCAAACATGATGATTACTTTATAACAAGCTAAATGTGAAATATGTAAATGATGATTACTTTATAACAAGCTAAATGTAAAATATTAAGGCCAAGTTTGGAAAGACTAAATAAGTGCACTTTTTGTCTTTTTAGATTAAAAAGTTGAGGTTGAAAATATGAATGTTTGGGTTAACTTTTTGACTTTTTATGGAAAAATGTGTAATAAAAAATTGTAAAAATTGATTTGTAGGAGAAAATTAGAATTGAGAGTTGTGCAGCCGTAATTGTTGACTTTTGGTGAATAGTGATAATTTTTTAACTTTTTGAGTAACTTTTTGACTTTTTGGATTTTTGGGGTGTTCCCAAACTTGGCCTAAGTACACATGGGTGTTTTGAGAAGATGATTAAAAATTAATTTTTTGATTTTTTTTTTTAAATGTGTAAAAAACATGAGAGATAATATGACCTAAAATGAATTAAAAGTTAGAAGATAACTTTTAACCATCTTTCCAAAATAGCCTATAGAATTAAATTACAAAAAACACTTTGTGTGGCCAGACAATATCACACTCAAGATAGATTATAACCACACAATGTGTTATATGTGCAATTTCTATATTCTAATTTCGTACATTTAACATCATTGTTTCGCTTGTCAAAGGTATAGAAACTGTGCATCTATGTCTTTTCTTTCTTTCAATGTACCATAGTTTTGGGTTCTACTTAACTTCAAGCCAAGCCTAAAACCATATGATAAGAGAAGGACTCTCAAATACTCAACTCTCATAACTAATTAATTATGATAATTTTCTATAGCTGCTAACTTGCTGTTTGTGGAATTCCCTGTTGGTGTTGGTTTTTCGTACACAAATACGAGTAGTGACATCCAACAACTTGGCAACACCATTACAGGTATTTATTTTTTCATACATAGTCCCTAATATTGTCTTTTCTTAAATTGTCACATTTTTTTGTTACCGAATCTTTTTATCCATCTGTTCTAATACATTCTCATTGATCATTGAATCGGGTAGAAATCTCAAAATATTTATAAATCTCAAAACATGGTGAATAATGTAATTGGGATAAAGGAACAAGAGATTTCAAAGTAGAACAGTTCTTAATTATGTTTACTTGCTTTACTTATTTACCAGTTTTTTGTGATCATTAGCCAAGGATTCGTACAATTTTCTTGTCAACTGGTTCCAAAGATTCCCACAATTCAAGTCACATGAGTTCTACATTGCCGGAGAAAGCTATGCATGTATGTTCTCTACCACTTCTTATACTTGTATTTAGGAATGACAGTTGATCATATCATGCTTTACCCTACCCTAACCCGAATCACTCCTCTTGTTAGACACAAATTTTTCCTGTCTTGATAAGAAAAGCGAAGGAGACATGATTTGCTTTTCCTATCCGAATCCAAACTGATATGATCATTTTAATTAAATAATTTGTCTATATATTTAATTTGTTAAATATAATAACAATAAAGCATCAAAATATCATTTTTACCTCTCTACCTCTCGTCTTTAAATTTCTTTTTTTAAACTCTGATTACTGATCAATTTTTATCCTTCATCTACTGTATCTCTCTCATTAGCATTTTCCCCTTGTAAAATGACAAATTACCCCAACACTTTTTTGCTCTTATGTCCCACTCCCACTAACTCCCGGATTTTTCTTAGTCTGTTTCTGAGACAGGACATCACAAACCCATTCTGCTCAATTATTTGCATTCTAAATTGTGTCTCAGTATTCATAATTTTGGGTATTAAGGACAAACTTTTACGGGTAACTATAAACAAGTGGAATGGAAAGAAAATTACAATTTTCATAGGGAAATGCTACTATTTGCACCTTTTTTGGGTATATAGTATTCACCTTATGTAAAATACGCATCATGAAATAAATATCATGAGAAGCTTCATGAAACTGATCCAAAGGTGATTGTATAATATACAATAAAACACTACAAACACTATAAACTAATTCAAGGGTGAAAAATCTTCATGAAGGCTTTTTATGATACTTCTTTCATGATACCTAGCATTAAACGTAAACTATATAACTTTTGTTGCAGAAAGCATAACTTTTTTCTTCATGAAAAATAAACATTTAGCTCTCACAAAGTATATAACTATTAGAACAAACAATACAACTTTAGTTATACATAACTTTTAGGTGCACATCATTTTTTTTTTTTTTTTTTTTTTTTGATCAGCGAGCTTTTAGGTGCACATCATAATATCACCATTCGTAATTTTCATCACAAAACTCATAATTTTAATCACAAAAAATTCAGAGTTTTTATCATAAAAATCGTAATTTTTCTCATAATTGCAATTACACATTGTAACATTTCCCATTTTGTTAATGAATATACATTATGTTTATTAAATGTTTATTGTATTTGTTAGGGCACTATGTTCCAGAGCTTGCAGAACAAATTTTTGACAATAATAGTAATGGTCCAAAGGATGACTATACAAACCTCAAAGGTTTTATGGTGAGTGCTGTCTGTACTTACAGGTTTTATTTTGGGTAGTTAGCTTCTGATTTTTAATGTACAAAATTTTGTTGCTAAGAGCATCACTGATAGAATCTTTACCTATACTTTAAGTTGTGTTTAGATTATAAATTTAGGTAGAAAAAAAAGTAAAAATTTGTGGAATATAACTATATTTTATTTACATTTCACTCATTTTTTTTTTTACTTTATAAATCTCTATGTAAATTCATGAACCAAACTTAGTTTTAATATAAGTCATAAATAGAATTAGAAAAGTAACTTCTTCAATTTTCAATGACTAGATTAAAATGTTATAAGTTGTTTGAGTAATTATTGTTAATTGTGAAAAGCATAGTAGCTTGTCATGGTAGAAGAGAAGGATGAGATACATACTAAAAACACATTATAAACACACTATTATTGAAATATGTATTCATTCTCTAAATTAATAAGCACTTAACATATAAATTTATTTATTTATTTTTTGGTTAACAAACTAATAACATTCAGAACACAAACTAGATCACAAAATAATTCACAAAAAATATAATGAAAGATTGGGATCAAATTCAATTCAGAATATAAATCTCAACTACATACCATTGCAATTTTAGTGATCAATTTTGTGTTTTAATTCTGTATTCTTGTAACAACCCTCATACTGTTTACTGATTAGGGACTGATTGATTACCGATAATTACCGATTACTGCTAAACGGAACTGATAACTGACTGATAATTGAACTAAGTAAAGTACTGAACTGACTGATTGAAATTGGAATCTGAATTAACTGAGTATATGTTACTTAATTGCATTCTATCTGTTTGATTGTCTGATTATCTGTTCATGTTTATATGTTTAAACTGCTAATTGAAGGCCTTATCGGCGGCCGAATTAGAAACCGATTGATGTTCCGTGACCCTCATATTTAATATGATTTTATGGTATAATTATCTGAAAATTGATTAGGTATGATTAAATTAGATTAAATTAAGCTAATTAAAGAGTTGGACTTATTTACCATTTTGCCACTATCTCATATACACACACTTGAGCCTTATACTTGAATCAAAACACATTTGCTCAGCCATTTTCTTGTCCTTAACCGACCAAGAGAGGGAGAGGGAGAGAAATTGAGTTCTACCTTGAAAATTGCTTGAAATTGTTTGAGAATTGAAGTGTATTTGCACATTTGAGCTCCTTCACTCCTAATTCTACAAGACTAAGGTAGGACATCCATCTTCTTGTGGCTGTTCTTGAGTTCATTCTTGCATGGTTCATGCTTCATTGTAGAACTAAGTCATGATTTGGGTCATTAATGGTGGATTGAAGATCATTTCTTGCATGCATGTTAGTATTATTGCATTTTGAGGTTGATTACATGGACATTGGTACATGCATGCTCATATTGTTGTTATAGACCATGTTTCCATCTGATTTGAAAAGAAATGAACTCATTTGAACAAGCTTTGAAGTTTTGATTTGGTCTAAATCCATGCATGTTTGCATGTTCTTCATATTTTTGGAAATGGGTTTGAATGAGGCTTTAATTGACTCACCTTTGGGGCTTGAATTCATAAATTGAGCTTTGAAACTTGTTATACATTGAATTTAATGATGTTTTCCAGAATTTGGGCCCAAGAGGTCGAGTTTGGAGTGGTTGAATGCTTGGTTTGAGCTTGGGAGGCAAATCTGGAAATTCCAGATTTGGCTTCCTCGCTCGAGCGAAGGATTCCCCGCTCGAGCGAGCACCTTTGTCCAGGGCTCCGCTCGAGCGACCATCGAGCGACCATCGCGCGTAAAATTTCAGCATCCAGTACTTTTACTGTTTTGCAGACCGCTCGAGCGAAGGTTTCCTCGCTCGAGCGAAGCCTTTGATTTTGGACTTACGCTCGAGCGTAGAAAGTCTCGCTCGAGCGAGGCTCCTATTTTCAGCAAAGTTTGCAAAATATTTTCTAAGTGTATTTCTGCATCCTCATCCCATCCTAGGCATTCTTAGGCCTAGTTTAAGGCATCTTGTTGAGGATATCATTGTAGAACACACCAAGGCAAATTAGGGATTAAGTTATGAGATTTCCCAACTGTGTAGCTTAGTGTGTTCAACCTGTGAACTGTGTAGGATTGGCAACTGGGGAGACACGCTCTAGCATACTGTAGCCCAAACTCTGTGAGTAACGACTGTGTAAAGATATGTTCAACTGATTATCTTTTGAATACTGAACTGAACTGTTTACTGAACTGGTATTATTTACTGAATGAATGTATGTCCTTTATTTCTGAACTGTACTGTGGCATCCTTAGTATCTACGGTTTACTGTTACTGTTACTGCGACAGAATTCTCTGTCGGTTCCCTCGTGGAACCACTACTGTTTACTGACTGATGGCCATCATTACTGTTCGGTCTTTTAAGACCTACTGTTACTGTTATGCTAATGGATGTACCACATATGACTGTTTACCGTACTGAACAACTGAATGACTGATTGAAATGAACTGTTTTCATACTGTAAGGACATTCATTCTTAACCTCTTTACATATTGTGTTATTCACTGGGCTTTAGCTCACTGCTCATATATATATGTAGGTGTACAGGCACCAGACCGCAGCTAGAGGCGTCAGGGTTACTCCAGTTTTGTCAAGCCAGCCTTTGTGCCTCACTGCGAGGTTCCGAGTTGCCATGTTATGGCTTGGGGGTGTTTTGTTTGTTTTCCCCCGCCTGTCTTCATACTGTCTAACTGTACTGTATAGACTGACTGTTTACCGTACTGCTATCAAGGGATTAGGTCCCTGTACTGTGTGACTGTAAATTTTGTATAGACCGTACTGTTTTGTACAGACGGAATGTTTTCTGTACTGTTCTATAGGGTTGAGTCCCTAGACTGAATGGATGTAAATATTGTACTTACTGTCCTGTACTGTTTATGTGTGAATGTATGAAAAGCCTTTTTGCATACAGACTGTCACAGCTCAATGGACACTATTTAATTACTGTATTGGCTTCCGCCAGGCCCTGTACTTTGTTTTACTGTATTACTGTTAAGCAGGCCTTCGGTAATCTCGGATTACTGGCCGGTTACGGTACTAAACCCATAGGGCCGGGTTTGGGTCGTGACAATTCTCAGTATTATTGTTAACAAACACTTTAACACACAAGTTTAGTTAGTAGATATTCTAACATGTTTTGTGTGCACATGAACTACAATACAGATAGGGAATGCATTATTGGATGATGAAATAGATCAGACGTGGATGATCAGTTATGTGTGGGACCACGCTATATTATCAAATCATCTGTATGCAAATGTAAAATGCAAATGCAACTTCATTGATCCAAATCTGTCCAGTGATTGCAATGATGCCCTCAATAAGTACTTTGATGTTTACAAGATCATCGACATGTACAGCTTGTATTCTCCAACTTGTGTCAATAGTACTTCTAGCACCACTAGAAGACTTCCCATGATCCAAGGCATTGCTCCTCAATTATTTTCCAAAAGTGTGAGTCCCTCTCTATGTTCTATATCAACATTGATCCGCACACATAATGTACTGATATGCCACAAAATGTTTGTAATTATAAATGTGAGCACACATAATGAACATTTTGCAAAATTTCGGTGCAATTTGCGCGTGTAATATTCTTATTTTTACATTTTTGATGGCTTATTTAGAATCCTTGCATGGGAGACCAGCGATAACATGTAATTCATAATATAGGGTAGTTTTGTCAATTCATAACTAACGATTTGAACTATATTTAAGTGAAAAAAAAAAGGAAAAAGAAAAGATGAGTCATAGTTTTAGTGCCTCTTCTTTCCTTATTATTTAAGTTCATTTTGTAAGACCCTCAATAGATGTCGTCTATAAAAAAATTAGATCGATATAATAATTATAATATTTTTATTTTATCACATTTATTTCTGGAAAAATGAATGACAATAGACTATCCATTTTTTAAGAGACAAACAGAATAAAATAAAAATGTTACAATTATCAAATTCATTTAATTTTTATTATAAATAATATACACTGAGAATTTAAATCTTTAAAATAGGACCTTTGGTGAATTTCATTGGTCCCTCATTTAAAGGAATTGCCTTATCCAATGCATGAATTAGTAGTGTTTGAGCCAAGTTAGGCATTGTCAGGCAGGGGTGGCTGAATTGAAGGTTGACTGTGAACAGAAAATGAATCTTATTCAACTTAACAAAAAATATCTTTCAGTACAGTGGGATTTATATACAATGATTAGTAACTCTCTTAACTAGTTAACTAAACTAACTAAGGTACAGTTAACATAACAACTTCCTAACTAATTAACCACTACATGTAATATAGCGATCCCGGGTTTACCCTTGTTGTACAGTGATCCGGACTTGTGTCTGTGGATGTTGGTAGTTGATTATTATCTTGTTTACATCCTTTTACTTCGTATTTGAGTTATAGGATGTGTTGGGCAGGTTGGTTGAGTTTAGAAACCAAAACTAGTTGTCCAGATTTTGACCTGTCCGCTCGAGCGGGGGTTTTGGCGCTCGAGCGGGAATTGCACCCATCCAGTATTTTCTGTGCAGTGTTGGACGCTCGAGCGTGGTATTGGCCGCTGGAGCGGGGTTGTGTGAGTGCTGCTCGAGCGGGGAGTTGGAAGCTCGAGCGGAGACCTGGTTCTGTAAAAGTTCTGGGAGTGTGTATCCTCCGCTCGAGTGGGATTGTTGACGCTCGAGGGGGAGTCTGTGAGTGACGCTCGAGCGGGAGTCTGTGAGTGACGCTCGAGCGGGTCGACTGGGTTTAAGTTCCGTGTTTTGACTTTTCAAATCACTTTTTCACTTTCTCTTCTCTCTCCTACTTTTCCAAAAACACCATTGTTGAGCCTCTCACTCTAGAACTCTACCTTCTCTCTAGGTTTTGATCTAGTAGGAGTGATTTGCTCATCTTTGGCCTTTACAAAAAAGTTGTTGATCGTCGAGGGCTACATTTTAATCTGAAAATTTCGAGATTTGGAGCACGTTGGGTTTTGTCATCTTCTCCCTTGGGGCTCCGAATTTGAGGTAGGGATATCCTACTCCTCTCTATGGATTTTGTCTTTAAATTTTGGTATTTGGAGATGTTGGGGTTGGTTTGGTAATTTTGTGAAAGTTTGGGGTTTGTGTTATTTTACAAAAGTTGGGATTTTATTTATAATAAACCTAGATGTATGTTTGGTATAGAGAAATGGAATAAATGTTGAATCATTGATGAAAATGGGACCTAAGGGTTGAAATGGTAATTACGGAAAATGACCTAATTACATTATTTGATTAATTGGGATAATTAATTGTGAGAAATGAGGAAATGAAATTGAATTGTTGAGATTGGGAGTGCATGGGGTTAAAAGGTGTAGTTGGTTTGTTTATCACACACCCAATTGAAATGTTGATTGAATATCCATTTGTGCATTTATTTTCTGTTTAGAAATAATTGCTTTGGGCTATCGATGGAGGATAGTCGTGATTGTTGTAGACAATGCATGATGATTAGGCAAACGAAAACTAATCAATGGAATGTGTCATGGAATTTGACGGTTGATAGAATATATTAACTGTATGTATTGAGTGATTGTATATAGAACCAATGTGTTTGTATACGTTATGTGTAGAGGAGGAGATGAGGGATGTACTCCGCGGTTTAGGGGAAGATGGGGGATGTACCTCTAAACCGGATAGCGTTGGGAGGAGATAGGGGATGAACTCCGTAGATACAGCTCATATGCTTGTCTAGAGAAGTGAAGATAGAGCTCTTATGCTTATCTTTGTGAAGTGTGGATATAGCTTATATGCTTATCTGTGAATGTGGGATATTGTAGTTATACATATCTGTTGAGAATGTGGATATAGCTTATATGCTTATCTGTGAATGTGGGATATAGTTTTTATACATATCTGTTGAGATGATGATAGAGCTAATATGCTTATCTGTTGAAAAAGGGAAAATGAAAAGTAACTTGGACTCATAAGTCGTATGACATAAATATGTGATTTATGTGAATGTATCAGTGTTGGCCATCTATCAATTGCTAATCTTTTAGTCATTGTTCATGGTTGGTTTAGTGTATTTCTACTGGGCTATGGCTCACCCTATATGGGAATATGATTTTCAGGTACAGGTAGCATGCCACCTCCAAGGACATAGCTTGGGAGGCTAGAGGCGGACATACTTTTGTCGTTTTATTTTTGATGTATTACATGTAAATTCAAGCCAAGGGCTAAATATGTAAATGAGTTAGTACTCTTTTGTTGTAACCAAGTGTTAACTTGGAAAGCTGTAAGCCCGTAGGGCATTTTGCTTTTGTTGTTAACATGTAATACTTTTGTAATGAAACTCTGATGAATGTAAGGTTGTGGGACTTTTATATATCAATGCATATTTATTTGATGGGTTTAATGTAGTTTTTTTTTTTGAGGGCGTTACAACTTGGTATCAGAGCGTACCGGGTTCGAACACTTTGGGTACGTAGGAAGTGATTAGGATCACAATGGGTTTGTCTCGCTTGATAGAGACTTAGATGTAGTGTCATATGCTATGTGCTTAATTGATAACATGCTTATGTGACTGTGTGGGTATGAGATTTAATTTCTAGGATGTTGATTGGATCCTTGGGTTTCTGGGAGTCTTGTTGGAAAAGCACTTGATCAATGCTGTTTCTAACCGGAACTCTAGTAACGCCTCAGGACTATCATTATCCGGAAAGGAAATTCGTAAGTGCTTATGTGTTTATGTGCTTACGTGGAGTGAATTATAGTTGTCCATACATTAGGACGTGAGTGTTTAGTTTCGGCACATTTATGAATGCGCTAACGTTCTGTATTACCTTTATTAGGATGTCAGGACGAGGAAGAGGTGCTAGGCGTGGTAGGCCTGCGAGGCAGGAGGTACCGTTACCGGAGGAGGTTCCGGCAGTGCAGGAGGGAGTTGGTCAGGCCAATGTGGCCGAGCCAGTGGGTCAGCAGGCCATGGGTGCCTTGGCCAGAGAGATAGCAGGAGCTTTGGGTATTCTTAGAGCTGGGAATCAGGCAGCTGAGGCAGGGCCTTCTTTCTTGAAGAGTGAGTTTTTTCGGTCAAATCCGGATGAGTTTATCGGGGATCCGATGGAGCCACTGAAGGCTGATGAGTGGCTAGATCAAATGAGTAAGACGTTCGAGATGCTTGGCATCGAGGATGGAGCACTGAAAGTGACCTTGGCATCCTTCCAGCTGAAGGGAGATGCGGGTCAATGGTGGAAGTACGAGCAGGCTCGTGTTGGTGGTATATGGGAGGCGTTTGTGAATGCTTTTCAGGAGAGGTTTTTGTCTACAGCAGCTAGGGAGAAGCTGAGGGATCAGTTTAGCCGGCTTAAACAGCAGGGCTTGTCAGTGGCCGAGTTTGAGGCTACTTTTACCAGTCTGTCCAGGTTTGCACCTGAATTGGTGGCGTTTGAGGAACGCCGTTGTTATGAGTTTGAGCGGAAGTTGAGGCGGGGCCTCAAGTTGGGAGTTGGTGGGTCTTACATCCGAGAGTATAGACACCTGGTAGATGCCGCTGCTCATATGGACATTATGATGCAGGAAGAGGAGGAAGAGCAGAGGGGCTCCAAGAGGAGCCAAGATGGCCAGGGTGAGGGCAGGAGGCAGAGGGGTTATAACCCTCAGCAGTCTCAGGGAGCAGTTTTTAGATCGACCTTTCCAGTGCCAAGTGCAGGCTCGGGGAGAGGCAATCAGGGGGAGTTTGCTTGTTACAAGTGTGGCCAGCTGGGTCACAAAGTTTCAGTTTGCCTGCAGAAGGGTGGGGGTCAGAGAGTTGCTTCTTCTTCAGCTAGACCGCAGAGTCAGAGTTTGGGCAGGGGGCAGCCCTTGTCTTGTTATCAGTGTGGACAGCCTGGGCACCTGAAGAGGTTTTGCCCGCAGTTGAGTGCCACTTCAGGAGCGTCGGGTTCTAGACAGACGCAGAGTTTTCAGCCAGCTCAGTCTGTGCAGGCCTCGAGGGCCAATCCGGGGGCTTCGTCGTCCCAGTCAGTGCAACAGTCGTATGCTCCTAGAGGTGAGCAGGTAGACCAGGGGCCTACAGGGCGCGTGTATGCTGTTACCGCGCAGGATTTAGTACCGGCTCCATCGGTAGTGAGAGGTACTTTTCTGTTTTGCAACTCGGTTGCTAGTGTGTTGATTGACACGGGTGCATCTCATTCTTTTGTATCTGCTACATTTGCATCTGTTTTGGAATTGGAGTTAGCACAGTTAGCATCTCCTATTTGTGTAGTGTCACCTCTTGGTGGTGAGTTGATCATGAAACAAGGTGTTAGAGGTTGTGATACAGAGGTCGCCGACCATAGGCTTCCTTTTCTGTTTGTTGTCATGCCCATGAAGGGTTTTGATGTTATTTTGGGTATGGACTGGCTATCGTCATACCGGGCTGTTATCGATTGCTACCGCCAGAGGGTCACGTTATGTACCTTGAGCGGGGAGTGGTTCCATTTCTTGGGAGACCGGGTTGGTAGTGTTTTGCCACCAGGGTATGATTCGCGAGGGCGAAGTGAGCTTAGTGGTCTACTTGCTAGCTTTGAGAGTGGTGAGTGTGATAAGACCCAGATTGTATTGCCGAAGGTGGTTTGTGAGTATTCGGATGTCTTTCCCGAAGATCTTGTTAGTTTGCCACCTCACCGAGAGATAGAGTTCTCTATTGATCTAGTGCCCAGCACGGCGCCGATTTCTATGGCACCTTACCGTTTTGCTCCAGCAGAGTTGGTTGAGTTGAAAGTTCAGCTCCAGGAATTGCTAGATAAGGGTTTTGTTCGCCCTAGTGTTTCACCGTGAGGAGCACCGGCCCTCTTTGCTAAAAAGAAAGATGGTGCCTTAAGATTGTGTATAGACTACCGGAAGTTGAATCGGGCTACGGTTAAGAATAAGTACCCTATGCCCCGTATAGATGATTTGTTTGACCAGTTGAAGGGTTCCCGTTGTTTCTCTAAGATAGACTTGAGATCGGGTTACCACCAGTTGAGGGTCAGGGAAGAGGATATTCCGAAGACGGCATTCCGTACGCGGTATGGCCATTATGAGTTTCTGGTGATGCCATTTGGGCTTACCAATGCACCGACAGTCTTTATGGACTTGATGAACCGGATTTTCCGGGAGTTCTTAGATCGATTTGTGGTTGTCTTCGTGGACGACATTCTTATCTATTCGCCTTTTGGGGAGGAGCACGAGGAACACTTGAGAGTGGTGCTTGAGTTGCTTAGAGCCCATAGGCTGTATGCCAAGTTTGGGAAGTGTGAGTTATGGCTGAGGGAAGTCAAATTCTTAGGCCACGTGGTATCCAGGGAAGGAGTGTCTGTTGATACATCCAAGGTAGAGGCAGTGCAGGATTGGGCATAGCCTAAGAGTGTGTTCGAGATCCGCAATTTTCTCGGATTGGCTGGGTATTACCGTCGGTTTGTGAAAGATTTCTCCAGGCTAGCGTCACCGTTGACTAGACTGACTCGGAAGGGAGTCAAGTTTGTGTGGAGTGAGACTTGTGAAAAGTCGTTCCAAGAGCTAAAAGTTAGATTGACCACCGCTCCGGTGTTGATTATTCCAGAGAGAGGGTTGGGTTATGCGGTTTATTGTGATGCCTCACGAGAGGGTTTGGGTTGTGTGTTGATGCAAGAGGGGAGCGTGGTAGCTTATGGCTCACGTCAGTTGAAAATACACGAGAAGAATTACCCTACACACGACCTAGAGTTAGCGGCTGTGATCTTTGCCTTGAAAATCTGGAGGCACTACCTTTATGGTGAGAAGTTCGAGGTGTTCTCAGACCACAAGAGTTTAAAGTATCTGTTTACACAGAGAGACTTGAATTTGAGGCAGAGAAGGTGGATGGAGTTCATTGAGGATTATGATTTTGAGCTGCATTATCATCCGGGAAAGTCCAGTGTTGTGGCCGATGCCCTTAGTAGGAAATCCATTAGTGATGTAGCTAGTATAGCCATCCGAGAATGGGAGATGTTGGGAGCACTTGGGGAGTTTGATTTACTTCTGAGTGAATCCGTTGAGGCTGCGGCCTTGTTTTCTGTTGTTGCGCAGCCTACACTTGTGACACGAGTGTTAGAGGCACAGAGAGGTGACCTTGAGGTAGAATCCTTCCGAGAGAAGATCTCCAGTGGAAAGGTTGAGAAGGGTTTGACGGTGTATCCCGACCTGAGTGTGAGATACCGAGACCGTTTGTTTGTGCTGGAGTCTTGCCGAGAGGAAGTACTCCGAGAGTTCCATCATTCGCGCCTTGCGGTGCATCCGGGAGGTACTAAGATGTATCAGGATTTGGGTCGCCAGTTTTGGTGGCGGGGTATGAAGAGGGATATGGCTGTTTTCGTATCGAAGTGCCTTACTTGCCAGCAAGTGAAGGCCGAGCATCAGAGGCCAGCGGGTTTGTTGCAACCCTTGCCTATTGCCGAATGGAAGTGGGAGCATGTCACTATGGACTTCGTTGTAGGTCTTCCGAGGACTCAGCGGGGTAGTGATGCTATTTGGGTGGTTATAGACTGGTTGACTAAGTCGGCGCACTTCATTCCTATGCGCGTGAGAGATTCGGTAGATCATCTTGCCGACTTGTATATTCGGGACATAGTGAGATTGCACGGGGTCCCAGTGACGATCGTCTCAGATAGAGATCCTCATTTTACTGCCAGGTTGTGGCAGAGTTTGCAGAGTACCTTGGGCACTAAGTTGACCTTTAGTACGGCTTATCATCCTCAGACTGACGGGCAGTCCGAGCGTACTATTCAGATCCTCGAGGATATGCTTCGGGGTTGTGTCCTGGACTTCAGTGGGACGTGGGAGAGGCACTTACCCTTGGTAGAGTTTGCCTACAACAACAGTTTTCAATCTAGCATCGGTATGGCACCGTTTGAGGCCTTGTATGGCCGACCGTGTAGGTCTCCAGTATGTTGGGCCGAGGTGGGTGATGCACCTTTGTTGGGTCCGGAGTTGGTTAGGGAGACGACGGAGAAAGTTGAGCTTATCCGTAGGAGGCTTGTTACAGCCCAGAGTCGTCAAAAATCTTATGTCGACCGTAGGAGGAGACCTTTGGCGTTTGAGGTAGGTGATCATGTCTTTCTGAAGATATCACCTAGGCGAGGCTTGATGAGGTTTGGGAAGAGTGGGAAGTTATCCCCTCGGTTCATTGGTCCTTTTGAGATTCTCGAGAGGATTGGCGAGGTTGCTTATCGGTTAGCCTTACCGCCGCAGTTGTCCGGAGTGCATGACGTGTTTCATGTGAGTATGCTTCGGAAGTATGAACCGGATCCATCGCATGTGTTGGATTGGACCGATTTAGAGGTAGATGAGGATGCCTCGTATGAGGAGAGACCGGTTCGGGTCTTGGATAGGCGGGATCAAGTCCTGCGTGGCAAGACCATTCCTTTGGTGAAAGTCTTGTGGAACCATCACGGAGTGGAGGAAGCCACTTGGGAACGTGAGTTGGAAGTCCGCGAAAAATATCCGGACTTGTTTGTTGATATGTAATCTTGTATTTAGATTTTGAACTATTGTTGAACTTAAGAGCTTTTATATATGTCTTAAGTTGTGAAACATTGAAAATGTTTGGTTTATTGGAAGTATGTTTTGGGAACTTGTCTCATATGGAAGTTGAATGTAACATTATATATGTTGAATATATTGTTGAAATTGGAAAGAAAATGCGTAATGTTGATGCATGTTGAAAGTACATATGTTATTTACATATTGTGAAGTGCCTCTTGTTAAAGGGAGGGGGTGACCGGTAATGGGTCGAATTGTTGAATGTTAAAATGTAACATTGTTTAAAATGGAGGAAAACTTATTTTTGAAAACTTGTGCTTAATTTCGAGGACGAAATTCTTTAAGGGGGGGAGGTTATAGCGATCCCGGGTTTGCCCTTGTTGTACAGTGATCCGGACTTGTGTCTGTGGATGTTGGTAGTTGATTATTATCTTGTTTACATCCTTTTACTTCGTATTTGAGTTATAGGATGTGTTGGGCAGGTTTGTTACAGGTTGGTTGAGTTTAGAAACCAAAACTAGTTGCCTAGATTTTGACCTGTCCGCTCGAGCGGGGGTTTTGGCGCTCGAGCGGGAATTGCACCCATCCAGTATTTTCTGTGCAGTGTTGGACGCTCGAGCGTGGTATTGGCCGCTGGAGCGGGGTTGTGTGAGTGCCGCTCGAGCGGGGAGTTGGAAGCTCGAGCGGAGACCTGGTTCTGTAAAAGTTCTGGGAGTATGTATCCTCCGCTCGAGCGGGATTGTTGACGCTCGAGGGGGAGTCTGTGAGTGACGCTCGAGCGGGTCGACTGGGTTTAAGTTCCGTGTTTTGACTTTTCAAATCACTTTTTCACTTTCTCTTCTCTCTCATACTTTTCCAAAAACACCATTGTTGAGCCTCTCACTCTAGAACTTTACCTTCTCTCTAGGTTTTGATCTAGTAGGAGTGATTTGCTCATCTTTGGCCTTTACAAAAAAGTTGTTGATCGTCGAGGGCTACATTTTAATTTGAAAATTTCGAGATTTGGAGCACGTTGGGTTTTGTCATCTTCTCCCTTGGGGCTCCGAATTTGAGGTAGGGATATCCTACTCCTCTCTATGGATTTTGTCTTTAAATTTTGGTATTTGGAGATGTTGGGGTTGGTTTGGTAATTTTGTGAAAGTTTGGGGCTTTTGTGTTATTTTACAAAAGTTGGGGTTTTATTTATAATAAACCTAGATGTATGTTTGGTATAGAGAAATGGAATAAATGTTGAATCATTGATGAAAATGGGACCTAAGGGTTGAAATGGTAATTACAGAAAATGACCTAATTACATTATTTGATTAATTGGGATAATTAATTGTGAGAAATGAGGAAATGAAATGGAATTGTTGAGATTGGGAGTGCATGGGGTTAAAAGGTGTAGTTGGTTTGTTTATCACACACCGAATTGAAATGTTGATTGAATATCCATTTGTGCATTTATTTTCTGTTTAGAAATAATTGCTTTGGGCTATCGGTGGAGGATAGTCGTGATTGTTGTAGACAATGCATGATGATTAGGCAAACGAAAACTAATCAATGGAATGTGTCATGGAATTTGACGGTTGATAGAATATATTAACTGTATGTATTGAGTGATTGTATATAGAACCACTGTGTTTGTATACGTTATGTGTAGAGGAGGAAATGGGGGATGTACTCCGCGGTTTAGGGGAAGATGGGGGATGTACCTCTAAATCGGATAGCGTTGGGAGGAGATAGGGGATGAACTCCGTAGATACAGCTCATATGCTTGTCTAGAGAAGTGAAGATAGAGCTCTTATGCTTATCTTTGTGAAGTGTGGATATAGCTTATATGCTTATCTGTGAATGTGGGATATTGTAGTTATACATATCTGTTGAGAATGTGGATATAGCTTATATGCTTATCTGTGAATGTGGGATATAGTTTTTATACATATCTGTTGAGATGATGATAGAGCTAATATGCTTATCTGTTGAAAAAGGGAAAATGAAAAGTAACTTGGACTCATAAGTCGTATGACATAAATATGTGATTTATGTGAATGTATCAGTGTTGGCCATCTATCAATTGCTAATCTTTTAGTCATTGTTCATGGTTGGTTTAGTGTATTTCTACTGGGCTGTGGCTCACCCTATATGGGAATATGATTTTCAGGTACAGGTAGCATGCCACCTCCAAGGACATAGCTTGGGAGGCTAGAGGCGGACATACTTTTGTCGTTTTATTTTTGATGTATTACATGTAAATTCAAGCCAAGGGCTAAATATGTAAATGAGTTAGTACTCTTTTGTTGTAACCAAGTGTTAACTTGGAAAGCTGTAAGCCCGTAGGGCATTTTGCTTTTGTTGTTAACATGTAATACTTTTGTAATGAAACTCTGATGAATGTAAGGTTGTGGGACTTTTATATATCAATGCATATTTATTTGATGGGTTTAATGTAGTTTTTTTTTAGGGCGTTACATGTAAACACGTGCACAATGACCTACAGCAGCTCTAACTGATTTGGCAAGATATAGCTATGGCTTCAACTGTAGCTCTACCTTGGTCAGCTTACATGAGTTGGTATGTGTGGACTGAGCTTCTTCTGTAGATGTGTGCTGAGCTTCTGCAGCTTCTGCAAATACATTATCATGCCCCCTCAAGTTGATGGGAGAAGAAAGAACCATAAGCTTGGACTGGAGGTAATTAAAGCATGGAATAGACAGAGGCTTGGTGAAAATATTTGCAACCTGATCAAAAGTAGGGATATGACAAATGGTGAGCTATTTAGCAACTACGCTTTCTCTGACATAGTGATAATCGACCTTTATGTGCTTAGTTCTAGCATGAAAAATAGGATTGGAAGACAGAGAGATGACAGAGATATTATCACACCACAATGTAGGGAAGGAAGAAGGAACATGCAGGTCAGAAAGAAGCATATCAAGCCAGCTTAACTCAGCAGCAGTTTGGGCCAATGCCCCATACCCAGCTTCAGTAGAGGATCTAGCCACGATAGGCTACTTTTTAACAGACCACGACACTAAATTGGGACCAAGGAAAACACAAAACCGAGTAGTTGATCTCCTATCCAGAGAATCATCAGCCCAATCAGAGTCTGAAAAAGCATGCAGTGTAAGAGGACCAAGGCTAAACTGAAGACCATAACCAAGGATGCCTTTGAGATATATGAGAAGCCTTTTGACCATAACAAAATGTCGAACACGTGGTTGGTGCATAAATTGACAAGCAAAATTCACAGCAAAAACAAGATCTGGTCTGGTGATGGTGTGGTATTAAAGGCCTCCAACAATACTTCTGTAGAGAGAAGGATTGGAAAAAGGTAAATTATCATTGGGAGAAGAGAAAGCAGATTTAAGAGCCATGGGGGAAGAGTATGGCTTGCAGTCAGCCATACCAGCCTTAGCAAGCAACTCAGAAGCATACTTGTGTTGGGATAAGAAATAGCTCATAGAAGAAGATGACACAAAGATGCCAAGGAAGTAATTAAGCAAGCCAAGCTCTTTCATAGAAAAAACACCCAGCATTTGATGAACCAGAGTAGCTATATAAGAGGAATCACTGCCAGTTAACAAGATATAATCAACATAAATGAGAAGAATAGTAATGGAGGTTGCAGTCTTCTTGACAAACAAGGAGGAGTCACAATGGCTAGAGATAAAGCCACAAGATAGTAAAAAGGAATATAAGGTAGAAAACCATGCTTGGGGAGCCTGTTTGAGACCATAAAGGGCTTTATGTAATTTGCATACCAAGTTAGGATGAGAAGCATCAATGAAGCCTTGAGGTTGTTGCATATAGACCTCTAAGACACCATGCAAAAATACATTAGATATGTCAAGTTGCCTGATAGACCACTGAAAATATAGAGCTAAGGACAAAAGAACTCGAACTGTGGGCTGTTTTGCAACATGACTAAAAGTCTTATGATAGTCAATGCCCTTAGTTTGAAGAAAACCTTTGGCTACTAATCTAGCCTTATACCTAGCAATGGATCCATCTGAATTTTTCTTGAGTCTATAGAACCATTTGCAGCCAATAGCAATTTTGTCTGAAGGTAAAGGCACAAGGGACCAAGTGCCTTGTCTTTGCAAAGCTTGAAACTCATCTAGCATAGCTGCTTGCCATTAAGGAGATGCAACAGCCGCTTGAAAATTATCAGGTTCAGTAGGAGCAGGAGAAGAAGAAGAAGAAGTGAGAAAACAGGTAGAAGAGAGAGGTCTAGACTTAGACTTGGTGAGCATGGGATAGGTGTTTGAGGTAGAAGGAAGAAAAGGTAAATCAATAGAAATGGAAGAGATAGGAATTGTTGGAGTAGGACCAGCAGCGTCAACTTGTGCAGGACTAGAACTGGTAAGCATGAGAGCTGCTGATGAGGAAGGAAAAACAAGAGGAGAACTAGACATAGCTGGAGCAGAGGAAATAGGACTTATAGTAGAAATATCGGAGACTGTAGGAGTAATAATAGAATGTGGAGCAGCTGAGCTGGATGAAGGCCAAAAGAAAGTCTGAAGCTGAGACAGAGAAGAAAGAGTAGATTGAGGAAGAGACATAGACTGAGACTGGAAAGGAAAATAAGACTCATCAAAAATAACATGCCTAAAAACAAAGATGTGCCCAGTGGTAACATCAAGACATTTGTACCCTTTGGTAGATGGAACATAACCAATGAAGACATAAAGTAAAGACCTAGGCTAAAGTTTGTGAGTTGTGTAAGGTCGAATCCAAGGGAAACACCTATAACCAAATACTTTTAGAAAAGAGTAATCGGGTGAGTGATGAAACAAAGTTCAAAAGAAGTAAGGTTATTGTGCTTGGAAGTGGGAACCCTGTTAATAAGAAAGACTGAGGTGGTAAGAGCATCAAACCAATAGGACAATGGAAGAGTAGACTGATGCATGAGAGCAATAGTAGTTTTAATTAAGTGTTTATGCTTCCTTTCAACTACCCCATTCTGAGCATGAGTATGAGGACAACTATGTTGATGCTCAATGCCCTTATCCTTTAAAAAGTACTGAAATTTGTTTGCTAAATATTCCCCCCTCCCCCACATTATCACTTTTGAGAACTTGAAATTTAGTTTTAATTTAAGTCTCAACAAAGGCCTTGAACTCGACAACTTAGAGAATACTTCACTTTTGTAGGTAAGAGGAAAAAGCCAAGTAAACTTACTGTAACCATCAATGAAAAGAACATAGTACTTAAAATTGGAAACAGATGCATTAAAGGGTCCCCAAACATCAGAGTGAATAAGAGCTAATGGTTGATTTACAGTGAAATTAGAAAGATGAAATGGCAACCTATGACTCTTAGAAACACAACAATGTGTGCACAGCTTATTGTCATTAGAACTAGGTACATTAGTAGGCAACGAATTTTGAGATACAAGAAATTGCAATTTATTACTAGAAGGATGGCCTAATCTGTTGTGCCGAGTGGTCTTGCTGCACAGAGAAGTAGTGGAAGACTTGAAGCAAGTTGTGGAACAAGTGGTAGGAAAAATAGATGAAGTTGATGGAGGATAAAAACCAGCTGAATGAGGACCTTTATGAAGAATTTTCTTGGAAATCGTGTCCTGTATAATGAAACAATCAGCATCAAAAGTAATAGTGCAGTTGTTGTCTTTTATGCACTGATGAACTGACAAAAGATTGGTAGAAATGGAAGAAACATGAAGCAAATTATGAAGATGAAAAGAAGTAGATGGTATAGGAATCAAACCATTACCAGTGTGATGAATAGGCAAAGTAGAACCATCTTCTATAGTGACATGGTCAGAACCTTGATAAGGCTGAAAATGAGTGAAATTATTAAGATCATTGGTGAAATGACTGGTGGCCACAGAATCTAAGAACTAATTTGAACCAGGCGCAGTGTAGCAGTAGTAGATTGATGTTCTTGAGCAGCAGAAGCAATTGAAGAAGAGGAACATGGGCTTTAGTATGTGGTCCTCTTGCTTGTGAATAAGAGGATTGAAAAGCTTGATCCATTCTGTGCCAACAATCCACGGCTGAGTGGTTTGGTTTACCACAAATTTGACAGATCAGTCCATGTTGATTTGAAGGAGTGTTATGTTGATGAGAGGGAGGATTTAAGAATGATGATGAAGTAGACCTGCCTTGTCCTTCACCTCTGTAAGTGTTTTTATAAAATCTTTTTGAATTGTTACCTTTATATCCTCCTCTGGTGTAACCTCGAGAACTACCTCTAAAATTATTTCTGGTAGTAGTATAAGCAAATGGAAGATCTGATGTGTGAGCCTGTTTAAGAGAGCCTTCAATATGAATGGATTCAGAACACAATAATGAAGATAAGGCAGCGATAGAGATAGGTTCAGGTCTAGTACGAATTGTTGTTTTAAAGGCATTGTACTCATCAGGTAGTCCATTGAGTGTAAGTAAAACCAGATCTTCATCATGAATTGGTGATCCAGCAAGACTTAACTGATCATCAATAGTCTTTATTTGACAGAGATAGTCCTCCATTGTTGAATTCTTCTTGGTAAGATGACTGAGTTTGGTTTTCAATTGATGGACATGTGATTTGGACAATGAAGTGAATCTAGTAGCCAATGTAGTCCATACTTCATGACTTGTGATACAATGAAGAACATACATGAATATGGATGAAGATAGTGTAGCAGTAAGACAGCTAAGTAGATGTGCATCAACAGTGATCCATTGTGTGTATGCTTGATTCACCACATCATTATGATTCTCATCAAGAACCGTAGAAGGAGGACAAATCTCTGATCCATCGACAAATCCAAGTAGATTTGTGGCTCGTAATATGTTTTGGAATTAATTCTTCCATATGAGATAATTAGTAGACTCAAGTTTTGTTGGAACAAAATAATTCAGATTTGAGATAAGTAGAGTGAGATTTGAAGGTAAAGGAGAACTAGTAGTTGTACCAGTTGAAGAAGCTGCCATTGTTGATCTTGTTTGAAGATCTGCCATTGTTGATCCTTGGTGAAGATTCACCATTGTTATCTTGAAGATGAAGCTGTGATGCTCGCAAGAGCTACACAAGCTCTGATACCATGAAGAGAAAATCTTATTCAACTTAACAAAAAATATCTTTCAGTACAGTGGGATTTATATACAACCATCAGTAACTCTCTTAACTAGTTAACTAAACTAACTAAGGTACAGTTAACATAACAACTTCCTAAATAATTAACCACGTGTAAACATGTGCACGATGACCTACAACAGCTCTAACTGATTTGGTGAGATGTAGCTGTGGCTTCAACTATAGCTTTGCCTTGGTCAGCTCACATGAGCTAGTATGTGTGGACTAAGCTTCTTCTGCAGATATGTGCTGAGCTTCTGCATAAACATTATCAGACTAGAGGTGGGGAATTTTGCTGCTGCTAGGGTGTCTTTTTGCTATGGATGGGCTATTGCTTTCTTTGTTCTTTCCCTTTTCTTTGTGTTGGTTTCTCACCAATTTGGGTAGGTGTTATTGTATGATCGGATGTGTTTTTTGATGCCGACTTAGTTGGGATTGTTGAACTTGCTATGATGATTTTTGGAAGTTCCTTTTTGTTGATTAAAAAATAATAATAACAATTTTTCTTTTAATTTGATTCCCCCCCCCCCCCCCCCAACCACTAGACACAAAATATAGAAAACGCTGGCTGGTTATTAGTCAAACCAGGAGCATCTTGGATTATTTTGGATATTCACTACTATGAAAGAAAGAATTGAAAGTTTTCAACCATTAATCAATAACTCAAATTATTTTTGCTATTTATTTATTTATTTGTTTTTAATTGCAGGAGAGGTGGCACCAGAAACCAGCTGGGTATGACCCTTGCCTGTCAGACTACACTGAGGCATACTTGAATAGGGCAGACGTTCAACATGCTCTCCATGCCAATGTCACCAAAATTCCCTATCCATGGACCCACTGCAAGTACATCTCTACATATTATTACTCAAAACTTAATAACAATATTATATAATGTTTTAACTTACAAGTCTATAACATATAATTAATCACAAAAAAATTTAAGTATAATGATAAAATAATTCTTCAATTATTATATGCGTATAATCAAAATCAATAGTGACTCAAAATTTTTTCAGATACTAGATCAAATGTCAATTGAGAGTTTCTGTCTTAGGACTTTAGACAGCTAAGGTTTTCGCAAGAAAGTTTTTAGATGAGTCTTTTTTTTTTTTGGGTACATCTTTAGATGAGTCTTAAGCGTAGGGACAACTTGCCTATAGTTTGAGCTGCCTCTTATTAGAATTATTTTCTGTGATTGATTTTGTATGTCTAAACTCATTGCTTTATTTACACTCCATTTGTTTTGGTGGACGGAAATTTTTTTTTTCAAAAGAAGATTTTCTTTAGAAATTTTTTTTGCTCATAGTCATAACTTTAAAACTAATATACTAATAATTATTTTAGTAGTGATAACTTAAGTCTTGTAAAAAAAAAATTTACTTTGTTTTCTGTGATATTAGATGTCAAAAAAATGCAGAAGAAAGGTTTTTTAGAAACTGCCTCGTTTGGCAAGAGGCTATTTTAGCCAATTAGCCAAAAAGTTACTAAATTAGCCAAAAAGCTAACAACCCATACCAAAAAGTCAAAGATTCTCTTTTCTCTCTACTTTTTGCACATCTTTTTGTAATTAGCCAAAAAGTCATCCCAAACATACAAGTTTTTTTTACCTACCTTTTTAGCCAAATAGCCAAAAAGTTACTAAATTAGCCTGTTCTCAAACGAGGCAAAATAATTAGAACAAGTGCATGTACATGATGGTTAAACCTCTACTAATAAGGATTAAGCTCGTTATGGCTTGTTTGTTTGGTTCCAGTGATAATATAACATTTTGGAGTGATGCACCATTCTCCATGCTTCCCATCATCAAAAAGCTAATTGCTGGAGGCCTCCGTGTCTGGGTTTACAGGTAATTTTTTTTTTTTGAAATTAAAAAGTTCAATCTTTATCATATAAATATATATATATATATATATATATATAAAATAAAACAGGAGGTTTTTTTGTATCTTTAACATATTTTTGTCCTATTAAGACATTTGGATAGCTCATATTTGTTCAAACTATAAAATAATGGTTGAGATGCATTTTTAGAAAAATGTCTTATGAGTACATTTTCTACTTTCTCGCTTCTCTCTCTCTTACTTTTTCGTTTTCTCATCTATCCTCCTATGATCTCATGAATAATCCCATGAATGATCTCATGATCCATTACAAGAATTTTCACTTTTGGTAACTAAATTTTTAGTTGCCAAAAGTCACTATTTAGTCGTCGAAGGCTTTTAACGACAAAAATATTTGGTCGCAGAATTAGTTGGGGAAGAATTGTCGGGAAAGATCATTGGCGACGAACCACATTGCCTACTTAGTTTTTAGTTGCCAAAAGGTTTGAAATAAAATTCAATATCATATTTTCGGCGACTAATTTTTTTGTCACTAAAAGTTCAGTTATTTTTAACGACTAATCATTTAGTCGCGGAAAAGAGTTTTAGCTACTAAATATATTAGTGGCCTGAAGTAAATAATAATGTTTTGGCTACTAAGATTTTAGTTGCCTAAAGTCAAAAAAAAATTTGCCTACTAAAGGTTTAGCCGCTTAAAGTCTTATGTTTGTAGCTACTAATATTTTAGTCGGCAAACATTTTGTGTTTTGGCTATTAAACATTTGGTGGCCTAAAGTCTCACATTTTTTTGCTACTAAAGTTTTAGTCGCCAAAAGTTTTTTTATTTCTTCAGCTTATGTTTTTTAGCTATGACATATTTTGGTCGCCATATGTTTGATTGTTTTTTGCTAGAAAATATTTAGTCGCCAAATGTTTGATTGTTTTTTTTGGCTATTGAACTTTAAGTAGCCAAAACTATTTTCCAATTTTTTTTTTAGCTACTAACAATTTAGTCACCAAAAACATGCTCTTATGTTTCATCATAAAATTATAATTTATTCACAACCTGTCTATATTCCATGCAACCTGTAATACATACATAAACAAAACAATACATATACTATCCATCATTTCACAACGTAAAATTATCAATCATGCCATAGTCCATATTACTTCCAACCATCCAAAAATGAATAAATTTAAATGTATTTATTCCATACAAACCAACTATTGTCCAAACTAAAATTATATTTCCATACAAAAATCCAACCCGCCATATACAAAAAATATATTTACTACCATGCGATATGGCCATTTGGCATGGTATAACTCACCATCATAATCTGTACCATGACAAAAGGTGATCTATATGCCATGCCAGCAACTATCAGTTGGATTACAAAAGTTATATATATCAGTAATGCTAATATTCACGAAAACAGAGGAAGACATAGTTAGCAGGATTATACAAAAGTGTAAAGTGTCCTCCATAAACAAAAATGTAGATTATCCACAAGTCCATGCCAAAAGCCATCAACAAAAAATAAAAGAAAACAATTGCACCCATTACAAAATATCAATTCATTCAGACATAGGAAAAATGTTGTAATAACATGCATTTAAGGTAGAACAATCTATAAAAACCTTTTTTTCGAAATACAATCATATGTATGTATCATGAAAGATTTATTCCAAACTGGATTTTAATTTACAAATAATACAATTTTTAGGGGCATACCTCTTCATAAAATAAATTTTTATGAGCAGAATGTTTTGGTGGTTAATTTATTTTAACTCTTCTTCATTCTCATTTTCCTAGTCAAAGTAAAATGATTAAGTAATCTACGGGCTTATCTCTATAACCATATCATGCTTTCTTAATACGTTTACCACCTAAATGACCACTGTGTATGATGAAACAATGACATCATTTACAATGAAAATGTTGAACATTTATTGGATGTCAAACTCTCCCTTTTTCGAATAAGTTTAAGTCGTTTCCGGCTCTAACTCCCAAACTACGTGTGCTAATGAATTCCGTCTGTTGTCACAAGTCCTATATGTCATGGGGAAGCTGGTCATGACATCATTACAGTGGTTCTGGGGCTGTTTTGCTTTTTCGCTCCCTTAATGCCCTTTTCCAATTAAGCTTAAGGCGTTTTTTACTCTAATTCCCAACCTACATGTGCTAATTACATCCATGTGGTCATGACATTCGTACTATGGTTCGGGGGTTGATTCGCATTTTCGCCTCCTTAATGCCCTTTTTCGGTTAAGTTTAAGGCATTTTTGGCTCTAACTCCCAACCTAAACGTGCTAATTACATTCGATCTATTGTCACGGGTCTTATTTTCCATGGGGAAGGTGGCTATGACATCTGTACGCTAGTTCGGAACCTGTTTTGCATTTTTGCCCCCTTAACACCCTTTTTCGGTTAAGTTTAAAGCATTTTTGGCTCTAACTCCCAACCTACACGTGCTAATTACATTCCATCTGTTGTCACAGGTCCTATTTGTCACGAAAAAGGCGGCCACGACATCCGTAGGGTGGTTCGGGGGCTGATTCGCATTTTTGCCCCCTTAATGCCCTTTTTCGGTTAAGTTTAATGCATTTTCAGCTCTAACCCTCAAACTATGTGTGCTAATTACATTCTGTCTATTGTCACAAGTTCTATTTGTGACGGGGTAGGTGGTAGTGACATCCATATGGTGGTTCGGGGGCTGATTCACATTTTCGCCCCCTTAACGCCCTTTTTTGGTTTAGTTTAAGGCGTTTTTGGCTTTACCTCCCAACCTACACGTGTTAATTACATTCCGTCTATTGTCACAGGTCCTATTTGTCACGAGGAAGGATTTCTCAACTCACCTAAAGTTGATAACCACTAAACACAATCCTAAACACTTCAACATAGATGCTCATCTAGAGCTCCTATGGTGTCTCTATGTGTGACTAGAGTATAGGTGTGTGATAGAATGAGAAATTATACCTTCCACTAGACAAGAACTCAAAGATTAAGTCAAACCAAGTGTTTAAGGTCACACAACAAAACACACACACACAAAAGGTAGGAAAGCTCTGTGCAATGTGATCTAGAGTGTATAGAGATGGTAGAACACTCAACAATCATTGTAATTAAGTGCTAATTTTATTTATTATGCAATTGTGGGCCCCCTTCTCCCTAAAGTCTTTTTGGTGTTATGAGCTATTAAAAAAAATATTATTTGACATGCATTCAGTAGATTTTTAAATAGATATAATTAGTTTTGCACATGATTAATGCATAAAAAATCACTTGTTAAATGTCTCTACTTATATATGTATATTGACGCTTCTATGGGACTCTTGCTCTCAAGATATTTTTACAAATGGCTATGACATCTGGCGCTCAAACTCCCACTTAACTAATTGATCACTTGATGTTCAAATCTGCCTGTTCATTGATTTAGTAGTCTAAGTGACTGGTTAGCAGTGGTTGAGTTTAATACCATCACTAGTTACACTAGGGTCAACTCAAACCGTAGAAATAAGAATGGACATTCAAACAACAAAACCCTCATCCACTTCTAAGCTATAATATTGGGGTTTCAAGTGCTTAGCAGAAAGAGATTTTCTATACTACCAAAGAGATAATTCAATATTCAATCTAGGAACCCAAGGTAACTCCTGTGCAGCATTTAGGCAGAGCACAAAGAGAATTGTAGAGAAAAAATTTGTGCTAACTACAATTAACATAAAAGAATGATTTAAGTATTCAACGTTTGAACGTACCAAGAGCGTAAAAGTTAAACCAGCGATGAAGCATATGGCAAACCCTTGAAGCCTCTGTATGCCAACGTTGGGATAATTCTACATGTATCCACTAGGATATAACTTTAAGTTATCAACTCTTAAAATAGATTTCTTTTTCTTGGCATGTTTAAACCCCAAAAACATACAATAATCACATGGTATATATAAATCCATCTAACATTTCGTGGTATATAAAAAGAAAAAAAGAAAAAAATTGGGTACCACAACATTACTTATACAAGAATAAAGGTTGGCAATACTAACAACAATAGGATATTAGAAAACATGGGGCAACAATGGAAACTAATAACAGAGATGACCACACTAGCTTAATTTTGGTAAAAAGCTCCTTCAAAACTTGCCCAAAACAAACAGCAAATCGTTTTGTTTCATGAAAACAAAATAGTGTTGGGCATAACAATTGGCTACTTTCATTTCATAAACTTGTGAATTTGATAATAACATTCTTTTTCATTAATGATAGCAGAAACAATTGTACACATTTTGGAAATGGAGAGATCTACAAGTCCAAATCATAGTTTCTACCTCAAACAAAAGTGAAATATATTGACAAAGGTCTATTAAAAAAATAAAATAAAAAAACTACTGTATTTTGATTATCAAAGCCATGCTCATTGTTGCAAAAAATTTCAAGAAGGACATTTCTCTATAATTTTTATTTTTTTATTTTATTTTATTATTATTTTTTTAACATTTGGGTATTGAACCAACAAACCAGCCCTAAAAACCTCTCTATGACATTTTTACATACACTTGTTGAGCATAAATCAAAAAGATTAGTTTGCTCACCAACACAGGAAAATAGACCAATCCATTTTCACAAACATTGGCACATGAGGCATGAATGAATGACAAATCTCTCTTGCAACCCACTGAAAGTTGCATATATATATATATATATTCTTGATTTCATTAATTAATCCAACCGAAACGAGGGTCATAGGGAGGGAAAGGAAGGGGAAGAAGAGATAGATTGAGAATGATATATCTATTACTTAAAAATAATTCATCACATCAATTTTTTTAAAAAAAATTCGGTAAAACTTTATTTTTAAACTACTAAAATACAACAAAGGTTAGTAATTTCCAAATTATTTAGGCCCTTCATTTTTTAAACAAAAATTTGATTCTTCTGTGCATTCAAAGTAACATACTAATTGACCAAATCACCCTTTTCCATTGTAATTTGTAGAACAAACTACAACATTTTTGAGACTCTAACAATAGTAATATCAATAACATCTTTTATTTCCAACAAAGAAATTACCTATTAATTTTTGTTCAGGTAAACATGAAGAATCAAAAAGGACATCATAAGAAAATAAGAAGCCTTTATGGATAAAAATAACCAAAATTTCTTACTACTATCTCAGGCCATTGATCGAGTCCCAGCCACCGTCTTCCATAGATTGATCCAGTCCACCATTGCATCAGCAGCACAAGCAAAAACCGAATCCAATGGCCCTAATCGCTCCTTCACCACCGCAGCCATTGAGCTTTCGTGGGTGATGGATCTCAGGCGACGGTGACCAACAAAGAGGTGAAATAGAGAAATGGGGACAGAGAGAGACAGAGAGAGAGACCGAGGTCAACAAACCTAGAGACAGAGAGAGAGAGAAAGACAAATCGAGAGTGAGTGAGAGAGAGATAGACCAAGAGTAAGAGAGAACCTGGGAGGATGGGGAGTGAGAGAGAGATAGACTAAGAGTAAGAGAGAACCTGGGAGGATGGGGGGGGGTCGTTGTGATTTGTGGCAATGACAGCGGTGATGGTGGCAAGCAGCGGTGGTCTGCACTGAGGTGAGGTTTGGTGAGGTTTGGTGCGGTTTGGTGCTGATAGAATTTGTGTGTGAGAGAGAGCACTAGATGTGTAAAAATAAACAGGCGCCAACATTTATTCATTTCCCCTCTATTTCACTCAATCTTAAGCGACAAAACTACTAAATTGTCAGCAAATAGTGACAAATGTTATTAACGGCAACCAAGCCATTATTCGCCAAAAGTGGATATTGGTCGACTAAGTTCTTGGTAGCCAAAGACTAACAGTAAATATGTTTGTTATGGGTTGGAAGCAAAATACATATATAATTAATAACAATTCGCGACTAAATATTTTAGTCGCTAATTACTTTTCAATCCCTCAAAACTTTGAAATCTCCCTCCAAATATTTTAGTTTTTTGGCAACAAAAATATTCCTTTGTCGCTGAAAATATACTTTTGGTGACCAAACTTTTGGTCCCCAAAGATAAAAAATAATATTTTTCTTTTCATTCGGCTACTAAACAATTTTATTAGCTAAAACTAACTATACAACTACTAAAATATTCCTTTGTCGTTGAAAATATACTTTTGGCGACCAAACTTTTGGTCACCAAATATAAAAAATAATATATATATATTTTTTTCATTTGGCTACTAAACAATTTTAGTAGCCAAAACTAGCTATATGACTACTAAATTTTTTTTAGTCACCAATTGTGATATTTTTAGCAACTAAATTTTTTTTAGTCGCCAATAATTTATATTCCCTGACTAGAAAAAATTAGTAGCTAAATATTTAACTTTTGCCGACTAATATTATTTTTGGTCACCAATTCCACAACTTTCGACAACTAAATTTTTTTTAGTCGCCAAAAAGGGTCGCCAAAGTGCATTTTGTTGTAGTGATCTCACCTTCCTCCCTCTTTTCTTTTTCTTTTTTTTTTAAAAATTTTCTCTCCTTTTTATTTTTATTTTTCTCCCTATTTGTTTTTTTTTGTTCACGTATTTTTATTTATACTGTGCCTTCAGATACAGATATACACTAATATATATATATATATATATATATTCTGAAATTGATTATTCATTGTAATAAAATTTCTAAATCATTTAATTTTAATTTTCTTGAAACTTAATTATAGTGGAGACACCGATGGAAGAATTCCGGTGACGGTGACGAGATATACGTTGAGAAAGCTTGGTTTGAACACCACTGAAGAATGGACTCCTTGGTACATTGACATTCAACAGGTATTTCTTTCTTTCTTGTAACGAATAAGGAAGACTTTTCTCCAATTTAAATTTATGCTTAAAAGGATTATTTCTGGTCCAAATTTATACTGAATAGTGTTTTTCGAATTCGTGGAGCTCACCATTGAGCCCCACCTTGATGATTGGATTGATTAAATTTATTGGTAAAAATTTCAAATTCTTGCATAATCTTAACTATATTATTTAATTATATTTGTTTTTATAAAAAAAAAAGACTGATATAATTTTGAAACCAAATCGTCTTTTTGTTTTTTAAAAGACGTGATAAAAATATGTGGTTATAACTATCGAATTATTATAATTTTTTTACTAATTCTAATTATCAGATCAACTTGATTTTCATTAAAATTTATATACATAAATAAAATAAATAAATAAATCAGATCATCAAAGTGGGACATCCCACAAACCAAAGCAACTCTATCCAATTCACAATATGAGTGATGATTCAGAGCTCTAGAGCTGAGACTCTAAACCTAACTCAGATGTCGTGAAAAAAAAAATCACTATCACTGTGGGGGCCACACAATTAGAGCTCCTATTTTAGAGTTCCCAAATATTTTTGTTCACAATATGGACAGCATATATCATTCCATTAGTTATATTTGTTTTTTTTTTCTTTTTCTTTGTCTTATTTTTTTAAAAAATTTACCTATAAATCCTATCTCTTGAAATGGTGATCCGTTTATTATTAACAATTCTTTTACAGACCAATTAGTCTCATTGATTTTAGAAAGTTAGACTTAATATATTAGTTGAAAATTAGGTTTGCGGTTATACACTTATTTCTATTTTTTTTTCTCTTTTTTTTTTTTTAGTTTTGTAAAAAAAATTTATGTTAGAAAAGTAAGATACACAATTTATGAGAATCAAATTTGTGGAGCTCACCATTGAACCCCACCTTGATGATTGGATTGATTAAATTTATTGGTAAAAATTTCAAATTCTTACTATAATCTTAACTATATTATTTAATTATATTTGTTTTTATAAAAAAAAAAATAGACTGATATAATTTTGAAACCAAATCGTCTTTTTGTTTTTTAAAAGACATGATAAAAATATGTGGTTATAATTATCGGATTATTATAATTTTTTTTACTTACTCTAATTTTCAAATCAACTTGATTTTCGTTAAAATTTAAGTACATAAATAAATAAATAAATAAGATCATCAAAGTGGGACATCCCACAAACCCAACCAACTCTATCCAATTCACAATATGAATGATCATTCAGAGCTCTAGAGCTGATACTCTAAACCCAGCTCTAGTGACGTGGAAAAAAAAAAAACACAAGCATAAACATCACCATCACTGTGGAGCATACACAATTACAACTCCTATTTTAGCCGTCAGGATCATCTAGAGTAAAAAGTCTAGACTGATCTCCTAGAGTAAACAATCCAATGGCTGAAATTAAAACTCACCAAAACGACGTCGTTTTGGTGAGTAAGTTGGAAAATAAAAATAAAAAATAAAAAGCCAGCTTTCTTTCAAAATGATGAATACGATCCTGCAAATATGAAGCATTAGAGAGAGAGAGAGAGAGAGAAGGGTTGAGAAGAGGAGCAGACGAGGAGGAAAGAGAAGAAGAGAGCAGTGAAGCTCGTTCATCTCTATACGCCGATCTCAACCTCCGTTCATTGGAAAACTTCACCTCCGATTTCAACCTCTGTGTGATAACCCTGTCCTGTGCGATGTTAATTGATCATGCTTATGTTTGTAATTATGTGCTTAATTATAATTTGGGTGTTAATTGCATGATTATATGTGATTTTGGCTTTGTATCTGTTCACCGTAAGAAAATATGTTAGAACCTGTGCTTTGAACTGAAAATTGAAGGCCTTCTCGGTTACAAAAAATGAAATTGACTACACCATTGTGATTAGCGTAATTTTTAGAGCTTATGAAATTTAATGGAAAATTGATTCGAATCAAAATAATTAGATTCAGAATGGTTAATTAGAGTGCCATTACTTAAACTTAATCAATGTGATTAAGCAAGCCTATAAATAGGCCAATATACACTTAAGTCCCTCATTTTGTGAACTCAAAATCTGAAATGTGCTCTAGAAAGAGAAAGAGAGAGAGAGAGAGAGAGAGAGAGAGAGAGAGAGAGAGGCTCAAATTATGAATGTTGGCTCAAAGCTTGGGGATTGGAAGCTAAACTCAAAGATCTAGCTAGAATTTGTGAAGATTGGAGCTCCTAGGTGAGTATTTGAGCATAAATTCAGAAGTTAAGTTTGTAATTTTGTGAATTCAAAGAGAATATGTAACCAAGAGCAAGAATTAAGTCGTAATTGATGAATTTGGAGTCAATGAATGCATGCATGTTTAGAATTGCCATGAATTTGCATAAGCTAGCATGTAACATGTTAATTATGAAAGATTGGGCATTGAATCATACATGTAAGAATAGTTTTGTTGAGTTTCATGGTTACAAGCACCATTGGTACCATTTGAAATGGAAATGGAGTCAAGAATTGACATAAGCATGCATGATTGACGAAGATATGAAGTTTAAATGCATGAATTTAATGTATTGGAAGTAAGTTTGGTATAATTTGGGTTTGAATGTGATTGGTTCATAAGATTTGAGCTTCATAATGTAGTAAATTGGTGTTTGTAGCATGTTTGTAGTTGTATATGAGAATTATGGGTTATAAAATGCAAGCTATGTTAATTTGAATGCAAGTTTGAAGCTCAAATTGGTTGCTGGGAATTCCAGAATTCGGCATGTTCGCTCGAGCAGGGAAAACGCCGCTCGATCGTGAAATGCTAGTTCCCAGAACTTTTGCAGACATGGACGTCCGTTCGAACGGGGAGATTCACGCTCGAGCGGGAAGCCGTGTAGTTTGACTCTCAGCTCGAGCGTCCGAAGTCACGCTCGAGCGTAAAAATGAAGTAACCAGTACTTTTGCAGACCAAAAGGGCCCGCTCGAGCGGCGAAAGCTGCGCTCGAGCGAGGATCCCTATTTCAGATATTTTGAAAAGTGGTTTTGTGATTTGTTTTCCATTCTCTTTCATTTCTAAGCACTCTTAAGCATGCATTGAGCACTGTGAATGAGTTAAAATGCTAAGAAAGGAGCCTAAGAGAAATGTATGAATTAAGAATGGATTGAATAGTTTGTGACCCATATGTGTTATGTAATGTGTAGGGTTGAGCTCAAGGGCAAATCCATCGGCGAAACACTGTGAGTAATATCTTATTAAAGATATTTTCAAGTATGTTACTTTCCGAATGCTACTTCTGTATAAGCTCCATGGATTTGTTGATTTGAAATATGAATGAGTATTCTATATGCCTAATTTTGTATAAGGTCATTTGATACGTTTGATATATCTGAATTGGGCCTAAGGCCGTTTGCTGTTTGTTGCTGGTATGTTTGATATATCTGAATTGGGCCTAAGGCCGTTTGACATCAATGATTGGGCCAAAGGCAGTTGGACATGAATGATTGGGCCAAAGGCCTTCGGACATGAATGATTGGGCCAAAGGCCATTGGACATGAATGATTGGGCCAAAGGCCATCGGATATGAACGAGTGGGCCAAAGGCCATTAGACATGAATGCAAAGATGGGCCAAAGGCCATTTGAATATGTCATTTGATATGTTTGAATACCGTAATGGGCCAATGGCCGTTTGAATGAAAAGGATCATGATCATGATTATGAAATACACATGGATATGAATATAAAGAGAATGGGCCTGAGGCCGTTTGATACGCCTGATATATTTGAATTGGGGCCAAGGTCGTTTGACATGTTTGAATCGGACCAAAGGTCGTTTTGAATAAAGAGTTGGTTGGACCAAAGGTCATTTCGTATAGATGGACTCGAGGTCATATTGTTTTATATAAGAATTGGACTCGAGGTCGTTTTGCATGTGGATATGATGTGTTGGACCCAAGGTCGTTTTGCTTTGTTGAGATTTGTAAATCCGGTGTGAATGAGAATAGTGGTTCAAATGCGTACATTATAAGTGTGATTCATTTATGAACGAACCTCATTCATTAACCTCTTTATTTTGATATTATTCACTGGGTGTTGGCTCACTCTTATTTATATGTATGTAGGTGAGCAAAGGGATGTTCAACCCCAGCCTTAGTGGAATTTAAGAAAGGAACCCGAGTTTTGTGAAGTTAGCCAGGTGCCTCGCGCAAGAGGCTTTGTTTATGATCTTTTGTATTTCTTTTGCTATTTCTATTGGTCATGATAGACCACTTATGTGTATAAGCTTTTGGTATGGCTGACAATGTATTTGAATGATCCCGGGTATACAAATGTTAACTACTGATATGTGGTGTGAGTTATTATCAAGTTTGTGAAATGTTTGTTATGCCATGTAAGCATAGCTCATTGGACAAAAGTTTTAAGTCTGATGGAGTATATTCTCATCTGATTTGAGGCCATAGGTAATCTCATGATTTCTGGCCAGTTATGACCTTAATCTATAGGGGCGGGTTCGGGTCATGACAGAGTGGTATCAGAGCCCGAGTTAATAACTCACACACTTGTCTAAATGAGCCATAAGGTGTCTAGAAAAGACTTAAGATGCATCCATTTGACAAGTACATGATGTAAGCATTGAGAACATGTGATTATATGAGATATGAATTGTTGCACTAACGTGTATAACAAGTTTTGTTTTGTTATAATGCACGTACATGAACATGCGAATCATGAAAAGTTGCTTACGTGCATTCGATTCTTCTACAAATGGGTGTCTATGTAGAATATGAATATGGTCAAATGTGTAATTATCTAGTAAGTGTTCTATACGCGATATCTAATAAGTATGCAATCGTCTGTTTTGCATGTGATTAATTGTGTCTTGACGATACGTAAAATGAGAATATAACGATGTGCCTATGTGCGAATGTACCTATGTGTATCTGTGTTTATTTCTGTATTGGGCATTCTTGTATTTGGCATGGCTTAATAAGAGTTTGTGTAGAACATGGATAAATTAAGGGCATACAAGTTGGCAGACTCTTCCACAACCCGACTTGATAGACTGGAAAGAATAGTACAAGAAATGACAGAGATCTTAAGACAACAACATCAGTTGCCGCTATGGCAAGAACCTTTGCCACCACCAATGCAAGAGCACCACGTGAATGAGTTATAAGTCACAAAATACGTTAAGGTGCTAGACCGAACACTGATGATTGAAGCTAACATGAACCGATCTTCTGAATGGAAAAGCAAGAGACAAGGCTTCTTCTCAAAGAAGAAGGTCATTTAAAAAACAAAATACGGGATCATCACGCACTTCAAACTCTACAAGGAATACATCACCGACATGTAATGAATGTGGTAAGAAACACCGAGGAGTTTGCTATCGAATCTCTAGGGCTTGTTGTAGATGTGGTGGAATGGACCATCTGGTAAGGAACTGTCCCCGAACTGAACAAAATGTGAATAGATCCTCTGCCTCAGTTGGATTCATACCAATAGTAGGAATTACTAATCAAGATAGAGTAATTGCACTCATCCCAGAAAGCACTCAGAATACTGCAACCGTTATCCCAAGTATCTATACTGTTTATAAACGAATGCCTATATGTTGATTGATTCTGGACTGATACATGTGTACATCTTTGCTTGGGATATTATTTGATTCGATTCGGCACATTCTTCCACATCTGCTATATGTGTATCTAGATTGATCAGACCCACAGGATCAATACCTTATTTACAGTATGTATCTGTTCCATTTGGAAAATTTGTGAAATACGTATTGGGATATTGATTGACTCTGTACATGCACGTATACATCTAAACCTATGCTCAGGGTGATTTGTTATATCACTGTCTACAATGACTAAACTACTAGAAGTATGACTTTGTGATTGTGTGACTGAGTTGAGCACCCCAAATAATGAACTCTATAAATTGTGAGACCATGTATTTTGATTGGTAGAAAATTGACTGGACTATGTGACTATACTAAGCTTGACTCGTAAACCTATGTGTTTTGTGACTGATTTGGAACTTTTGCGTAACAAATCCCATATTATGTGCGATCGAGGAACTTTGTTAATGTGTTACCGTGCCCCATGTACTTGCATATAAGACTTATTTGGGAACTGCTGTATTGATTATGATACATACCTCCTGACATGAACAATTGAATGCATATGTAACTATACATGAACTTATGTGGACAATGCCATATTGTACATGACCTGAGATACTTTGATATGAACAGTTGTAATAAATGACTCTGACATGACTTGAGAACTGATGAACTTAGGATGGTTGTGAAACTATTGACTATGTACCTAAACGAACGAAGTATGCTTTACAGAACCAAATGTACCCTATTTGAGAAAACTTTTATCTGATTCGATCTGATAGAACTTTTGTTTGATTTGGCCTGATAGAAGCCTCATTTGATATAATTTGATGCAACCTTTGTTTGATTTAATTTGACAAGACCTTTGCTTGGATTAATTTGATAAGACCCTCTATCTAATTTGATTTTGTTAAGGGGGATTAAGAATTGCTTATGAATAAATAGCCAGATTATTCTTGGCAGGAAAACCGATAGACCTAAAACTTGAATCCGTTTCGAATACTTGACTTATTTAGAGGATCTTGTGTGGGCTATCAATAGACCGATCTAACCATGAACACCATTAAGAACCAACCTTTAATTGTTGGAGACATACGTGTTATAAATGAACGGAATTGAGCAAATCCAGTGATTGGGTGTTTTAAGGAACAATGCTTGTATATTACCATATTCTTGTTTATTTGACGCTACGAAAACCGATGACGAAAGATCGATTTGATTATAAATAGTACTAAACATTTATCTTTGACTAATCAGAATATGGGAAGAATAGTTGCCTCAGTGCTATCGGATTTTGGGAAATCATGTATGGTAACTGCTGACCGTGAACTGTTTTGATTAAGAACACTATTGGAATTAGAAAACCTTAATTACCCGAAAGCGTGTGAATTCAGTATGCCTTGTAAATAACTGCTCAGTGCCATTGTATTCTGCAATTGGGGGTCTGAGGATGTGTAAATTGTGTTTAACATGTGATTGACTACTTTGATATTATTTTTGACGTCATGGGGATTAATATATGAATTGCCTTATGCTTTTGACGACTATCAGATAATGTGGAAAGACTCGATGGAACAGAGAATTGAATATTGAACTGAATTGTAAACTGTTGAATGAATTAAGAACACGTATATTATGTTAGAAATTGACCGCTTCGATATTATTGTACTTTACAATCGATACTATGGGGTATATGAGTTATGTACATCGTGTGGTTGATTACTTCGTTGTTACCTTTGTTGACTCGAGAATCAGTGTCTGGATCCACTTTATTTTCCTGGAGACTTTTGATTGACCTTGGGTAATTGTGATGAGTCACTAAACTAAATACCGAATTGAATTGTGAATTGCGGAATTATTGAAGAATGAATTGAACTTCTGTGACAAGGGAATAGACCAAACTTCTATAGTAAAGTTAGCTGACATTTGAAATAAATATGTTGGTGACCTATTGCGAAAAAGAAATTGTTGAATTTGTGTCTAAATATTTTCAGTGCCAACGAGTCAAAGTCGAATGTCAGATATAGACGGAACTACTTCAACCTCTCTCTATTTTGGAATGGAAATAAGAATATGTGACTACGAATTTCATTGTGGGGGCTACCTTGAGCACCCAAGGTATAAGTCCCATTTGGGTTATTATATATAGAATTACTAAGTCTGCTCATTTCCTCCTCGTAAAATTTTTGTATGATGCTTATAGACTAGCCACTGTTTACATCGATAAGGTTGCTTGTTTGCATGGGGTCCCAGTATCTATTATTTTAGACAGGAATCCTAAAATGTGTTTGAATTCTGACAAGCCTTCAAGAAGCAATGGGAACTGAATTGTGATTCAGCGCTGCTTTCCATCCGCAAATTGATGTATAATTAGAAAGAACTTTTTAGATTTTGGGAGAAATGCTCCAAATATATGCATTAGATTTTTCAGGGAAGTTGAAAAAATCTATCCATCATTGGCAGACTTTGCTTACGACAACAGCTTACACTCTAGTTTCGGTGTGGCACCATACAAGCCTTGTATGGAGGAAAAGGTAAGTCTATGACTGATTGAGAACAGAGTGTTGCTTGATTTTGAGACTAAGCAAATAACTATCAAGAGGATTGGAACCGTTGAATAAAAAGTATTCCGAATTATTTTCGACTAAAGGTAAAATAAGTTTGGAGGACCAAACTTCCTAAAATGGGGAAGATTGTGATAACCCTGTCCTGTGCTATGTTAATTGATAATGCTTATGTTTGTAATTATGTGCTTAATTAGAATTTGGTTGTTAATTGTATGATTATATGTGATTTTGGCTTTGTATCTGTTCACCATAGGAAAATCTGTTAGAACCTGTGTTTTGGACTGAAAATTGAAGGCCTTCTCGGCTATAGAAAACAAAATTGACTATACCATTGTGATTAGCGTAATTTTTAGAGCCTATGGTAAAATTTAATTGAAAATTGATTCAGATCAAAATAATTAGATTCATAATGGTTAATTAGAGTGCCATTACTTAAACTTAATCAATGTGATTAAGCAAGCCTATAAATAGGCCAATATACACTTAAGTCCCTCATTTTGTGAACTCAAAATCTGAAATGTGCTCTAGAAAGAGAGAGAGAGAGAGAGAGAGAGAGAGAGAGAGAGACGGCTCTAGAGAGAAAGGGGGGCTCAAATTATGAATGTTGGCTCAAAGCTTGGGGATTGGAAGCTAAACTCAAAGATTTAACTAGAATTTGTGAAGATTGAAGCTCCTAGGTGAGTATTTGAGCATAAATTTAGAAGTTAAGTTTGTAATTTTTTGAATTCAAAGAGAATATGTAACCAAGAGCAAGAATTAAGTTGTAATTGATGAATTTGGAGTCAATGAATGCATGCATGTTTAGAATTGCCATGAATTTGCATAAGCTAGCATGTAACATGTTAATTATGAAAGATTGGGCATTGAATCATACATACAACCATGGTTTTGTTGAGTTTCATGGTTATAAGCACCATTTGTACCATTTGAAATAGAAATGGAGTCAAGAATTGACATGCATGCATGATTGATGAAGATATGAAGTTTAAATGCATGAATTTAATGTATTGGAAGTAAGTTTGGTATAATTTGGGTTTGCATGCGATTGATTCATAAGATTTGAGCTTCATAATGTAGCAAAATTGGTGTTTGTAGCATGTTAGTAGTTGTATATGAGAATTATGGGTTATAAATAAAATGCAAGCTATGTTAATTTGAATGCCAGTTTGAAGCTCAAACTGATTGCTGAAAATTTCAGAATTTGGCATGTCCGCTTGAGCGGGGAAAGCACCTCTCGAGCGTGAAATGCTAATTTCCAAAACTTTTGCAGACATGGACGTCCGCTCGAGCGGGGAGCCATGTAGTTTGACTCTCAACTCGAGCATCCAAAGCCACGCTCGAGCATAAAAATGAAGTAACCAATACTTTTGCAGACCAAAGGGGCCCGCTCAAGCAGTGAAAGCTGCGCTCGAGCGGGGATCCCTATTTTAGATATTTTGAAAAGTGGTTTTGTGATTTGTTTTCTGTTCTCTTTCATTTCTAAGCACTCTTAGGCATGCATTGAGCACTGTGAATGAGTTAAAATGATAAGAAAGGAGCCTAAGAGGAATGTATGAATTAAGAATGGATTGAATAGTTTGTGACCCATATGTGTTATGTTGTAGGGTCGAGCTCAAGGGCAAATCCATCAACGAAACACTGTGAGTAATGTCTTATTAAAGATATTTTCAAGTATGTTACTTTCCGAATGCTACTTCTATATAAGCTCCATGGATTTGTTGATTTGAAATATGAATGAGTATTCTATATGCCTAATTTTGTATAAGGCCGTTTGATATGTTTGATATATCTGAATTGGGCCTAAGGCCATTTGCCATTTGTCGTTTGTTGTTGGTATGTTTGATATATCTGAATTGGACCTAAGGCCGTTTGACATGAATGATTGGGCCAAAGGCCGTTGGACATGAATGATTGGGCCAAAGGCCGTTGGATACGAATGAGTGGACCAAAGGCCGTTAGACATAAATGCAAAGATGGGCCAAAAGCCGTTTGAATGAAAAGGATCATGATCATGAATATGAAATACGCATGGATATGAATATTAAGAGAATGGGCCCGAGGCCGTTTGATACGCCTGATATAGTTGAATTGGGCCCGAGGTCGTTTGACATGTTTGAATCGGACCAAAGGTCGTTTTGAATAAAGAGTTGGCTGGACCAAAGGTCGTTTCGTGTAGATGGACCCAAGGTCGTATTGTTTTATAAAAGAATTGGACCCGAGGTCGTTTTGCATGTGGATATGATGTGTTGGACCCAAGGTCGTTTTGCTTTGTTGAGATTTGTAAATCTGGTGTGAATGAGAATAGTGGTTCAAATGCGTACATTATAAATGTGATTCATTTATGAACGAACCTCATTCATTAACTTCTTTATTTTGATATTATTCACTAGGCGTTAGCTCACTCTTATTTATATGTATGTAGGTGAGCAAAGGGACGTTCAACCCTAGCCTTAGTGGAATTTAAGAAAGGAACCCGAGTTTTGTGAAGTCAGCTAGGTGCCTCGCGCAAGAGGCTTTGTTTATGATCTTTCGTATTTCTTTTGCTATTTCTATTGGTCGTGATAGACCACTTATGTGTATAAGCTTTTGGTATGGCTGACTATGTGTTTGAATGATCCCGGGTATACAAATGTTAACTACTGATATGTGGTGTGAGTTATTATCAAGTTTGTGAAATGTTTGTTATGCCATGTAAGCATAGCTCATTGGACAAAATTTTTAAGTCGTTTCCGTTTGGGTCCTTAACTCTGATGGAGTATATTCTAATCTGATTTGAGGCTGTTGGTAATCTCATGGTTATTGGCCGGTTATGACCTTAATCTATAGGGGCGGGTTTGGGTCATGACACTCTGTTTTTCTTTTTCTTTTTTTTTTCTTTTTTTTTTTTGACTGAAAGTATGTCTATGGCATGTATACACTAGTACTAGTACACATACATAAATCCATGAATATATAGATAAATAAAAACTATCAAACACTGGCAAAAATATATAGATCTATGTATATAATAGTATATCAAAACCATTAAAACTGGTACGAAGACATAGATCTGCAAATATATAAACATATAAACATGGCATAAATTTTGAAAGAGTTGATTTATGAAGGTGATTGTTAAACAAACAAGCAAATACATTGAATCGAGTAAAATCAAATACATACAACCATGAAAGCAAGAATCGTGAAGTATGGATTTGTGGAAGCAGCAAAAACCCTCATTGATTCCCGAAACTAAACAGATTGCAAAAACGGGAAAAATAAATGTTGAATGTGATGATGATCTCATTGGTAATAGGAGGCCTTTGGTGCCGGCGGTGAAGTTTTCCGATGAATGGAGGTTGAAATCGGTGTGCAGGGTGAAAAGCTGGTTTTTTCTTTTCTTTTCTTTTCTTTTTTACAACTTACTTACCAAAATGACGCCGTTTTGGTGAGCCGTTGAATTGTTCAGTCTTGGAGATTACTCTAGACTTTTTACTCTAGAGGATCCTGACGCCTATTTTAGAGCTCCTAAATATTTTTGTTCACAATATGGACAGCAATATCATTCCATTTGTTATATTTTTTTTTCTTTGTCTTATTTTTTTAAAAAAATTACCTATAAATCTCATCTCTTGGAATGGTGATCGGTTTATCCTTAAAAATTCTTTTATAGACCAATTAGTCTCATTGATTTTGGAAAGTTAAACTTAATATATTACTTGAAAATTGGGTTTGCAGTTATACCTTTATTTCTATTATGTTTTCTCTCTCTTTTTTTATTTATTTATTTATTTTTATTTTTATGTTAGAAAAGTAAGATATACAACTTATGGGAATCAAATTTGTGATGAATTTTTATATGAGAATTTTTTTTTTTTTTGGAATGACTTGAAAGGTGAGATTCTTCAAACATTCTAACAATGTTTTAAAAACTAGACCAATGAGCGAATCGGAAAAACTGTTCAGAAGACGGGTCACTGGCTCAACTATCGTGTTGAACCGGAATCGAACCGTGATGCCATAATTATATTATGAATGTTTTTATAATTTAAAAATAAATAAAATACATTCATTTAAAATGTTTTGATAATTTAATATATATATTCATCAAACATATATGTTTATATATATTTTTATATTAATATTGTTTGTAAAAATATTAATTATACATGTATTTGAGGGAAATTAGTTTGAATATATATATTTTTATATTAATATTGTTTGTAAAAATATTAATTATACATGTATTTGAGGGAAATTAGTTTGAATACAATAAATATTATATATTTCCTATCTATTAACAAGTAACAGATCTGTTTAGCATCAACTTTTTCAATATTGGACCAAACATACCAAACCGGTTTGCTTTGCTTCAACCCGGGCTAGTTCATCTGGTTTAGCGATTTAACTACAGTTCACACCAGTTTAGCTTAAAATGACCGGTTTTCAAAAGAGAACGGGCTAGAGGGTATATCCAGATTGGACTATAGATCGGTCGAATTGGCCGGTCCGGTCCAATTTTCAAAACATTTCATTTCAAAACGAGTACAAAAATGACTTGAAATATGGGATATTTTACACATTTTAAAATGAGTACAAAAATTCTTTAGAAAGTTTTAGTATTTTTTGTGTGTGTTGTATTGGAGTGTTACGTTATTGTAGTATTACATTGGAGTGTTACGTTCTTATTCGTAATGTGGAATTTGTTCTAAAATGAGGGAAAATCCAAGCTCTCTATAGTATGGATTGTCCAAATGTGTGATTTCACATTTGGAGAAATCTACTTTTATCTCTCAAAGATTAAATTCAAATATATAAATGACTATCTTTTTGTATAATTTTCACTTTAATGGGATTTTTAGGTTCATAAAAAATAAAAATAAAAAAATAAAAGATTAAACAGTTCACAAAATCACATTTAATTTTGAAATTTATTGATATTTTATCCTATTTTTTTAGAATGCCAATTTAAATTGTACTTAAAATTTTCACAAAATTTTTTTTGTTAAAAAAGAAAAAGAAAAAGAAATAAAGGATTGGAATTTTTGTTTACAGGTTGGTGGTGGACAATTGAGTACGAAGGGCTCATGTTTGTGACGATCAGGGGAGCTGGACATGAAGTTCCTTCTTTTAAACCCCTACAAGCCCTTCAACTAATTAGATATTTCTTGGCCAATAAAAAGTTGCCATCTGTCCCATTTTAAATATATTTGATACGTCGATTGATTGTCTTTTAGTTTAGTTTACGCTCTCAATTGATTCTCTTTTGTACACGTGAAAAAAAGAAAGCAATACATCACACAAATTTGAAGTCTAATCCAAGTAGTTTTTCATCCTTTTTATCTTTCTTATTTGTATAGTGTTGTCTTTGGTTGAACAATGAGAGGAATTTGTAGAGAGGAAGACAAAATTTGCTTTTTTGAATTTGGTTCAGTTTCAAGCAAAACTAAAAGCAAATAATCAAAAACTAAGGTTTCGTTTGGGAACATATTGTTTTAGTAATTTTTTGACTTTTTAGTTAAAATATGAGATAAAAAAACTTAATATGTTTGAGATGATTTTTTAATTTTTTACGAAAAGATGTAAAAAAAATATATAAAAAAAATGTTTAACTTTTTTGTATGAATTGTTCACATTTTAGTTTTTTGGGGTGATTTTTTAATATATTAGCTAAAATCATCACTTATCAAACGAGGCATAAAAGTTAAAGTCATGTATCCTTCTATTACCTAACAGTCAATTTTTTCAGTTTATGTAAATTATTTATTCCTTATGAGTGATGAGAAAAAGCTGCACAACTACTATAGCAGAAAATAAAAAATATAAAAAACAATAAGAATCTTTAAGCTGCACTTCCTTTTTAAGAAATTTACCAAGGCTTTATTTGGAAAGTCAAAAGTTAAGCTTTTTTTTTTGGTTATTTTAATTATAAAAAATAAAATAAATTTTTTAATTTAATAAGATAAAATATCATATTCAATTCATAATTATTACATTCTTTCTCTTATAAAAAAGTCAAAAGTATTTCACAAACAAGACTTTTTAATCCCAAACTAAAATAATTAAAAAGTCAACTCACTTTTCGAACAAAAACTAATAGCAATGGGCTGGGCTGATTTTTTTTTTTAGTAGGGGTAAGCCGTTAGTTTTATGCTAAAAAAAAGAAAGAAAGAAAGAAAGAAAAAAAAAGGGCAAATTACAAATACCTCATTGAGGTTTGGTGAAAATACATATTCTTTCATGAGGTTTGAGAAATTACATCTCACCTCTTGAAGTTTATATTTCCATAACAAATTGTCCCTTGAGGTTTTTATTTTCATACAGATTCTCCCTTAATTTCTCCTAATTTGTTATGAAAATTTGACCCTCAGGGGACAATTTATAATTTCTCAAACCTCAGGGAGAAATCTATATTTTTATCAAATCTCGAGGGAAGTGTTTGTAATTTGCCAAAAAAAAAAAAAAGAGAAATATTACAATGATCCTTAAGACAACTATAAGGAAGCGACAACCAAGCTAAAGGCTCTGACAAAACTAAACACCTAGCCTAGAAAAGATAAAAACCCAAGACACTAAAGTCACCAAGTGACGCATTGACAGACACCAAAGTGAAAATTAATCAACAATGATTCATCCCACTAAAAATATCATCACTAATAGCATTAATGTATTAAAAAATTAACAAAAAAAAAAAACATAACTCCAAAATCAAAACATCACATCATTAATGGCGGGACCCACTGTCACCTAATTAGTGGGAGCACTAATTAGTGCTCCCAAGCATTTTTCAAAATTAATTCATCAAAGCTACTCAAAAAGCCAAGCCAACTGTCATCCCCCGATAAGGACGTAGCAAAATATTTTTGAAAAAATTAATTTAATATAAATAAATAATAAAATAAAATATAAGAAATTTTTTATAAAAATTTCTTATATTTAATAAGATTGTGACCTAAATTTAATAAGCTTATGACTGAGGCCAGTATTTAATTATTGTGTCTTTAAGATAGAATTGAGCCCTCGCCTCTGGCGCTTGTGATTAATGGACGTCATGCTTATAGGATGCAACAATCACCCTACATAAAAATTGAACAACTTTCTATGTGTACATCGAATCAATTTATATTATGCACTATTTCTTTTATACTTGACAATGACATATATATGAATCCTAAGACTTCTTTTTTAAATGAATGCTGTGAGGATAGTATTTATAGAAGTATTTGTGACCATTCATAAAAGTCATGACTCACTACAACAAAAAAGTCTTTGGTGACAAACTCATTTTGCCTCCAAACATCAAATTTTCGTCACCAAAGTGATCTGTGACGAAATAATTTTGTCACTACATTTGTTGCCTATACGTTGTCGCTGAAAGTAGCTGGTCACGAAAAATCGTTACGTCGCCTATTTTTCATTTTCGGCGACTAATTTTTTCATTTTCGTCCTCTATAACATAAATTTCATCAGTAGAATTAGATAATATTTTATTTTAATTGTTTCGGCCATGAAATATTTCGTCACCAAATATGATGATAGAGGTTTTAGTGACGAAATTTATCCTCACCAATGATATAGATTTAAGGTGACAAAAAAATTTGTCACTAAAATGAGCACAAAACAAAATTCTTCAATGACAAAAAACATTTTGTCAGCAAATATTTCAATTTAGCGACAAAATATTCAGCAAGTGTGACAAAATTATTCGTCATGTTGTTTGAAAACTAATAGCTACGGTTTTTTTTTTTGTCACTAATAATATATATTTTTTCAATAAACAATCTCTATTCATTTTAATAATACGTCTCATAGTATCAAGAAATTAATATATAACATCCAAACTATAACATCCATTCTAGTAAAATCAAAAACTACGACAACACAATCAAAATAACTTGTGCATTTTAATAACCTGTTCAATATAATATCCATTACAAATCATTACAAAACCTGTTCATTTGCATAAAGCAACAACATAGACAAGAAAAAAAGAAAAAAAAAAAAAAGCACAACTACACCATGATGGATACGTGTCTAGTAATATCAACAAAAAGCTCTTGCTGTGCAGGTTGCCAAATTCGTTCATCTCCAATCTACCATTTAACAAAAAAAAAAAAAAAACCCAACAACAACAACAGCAACAACAATAAAAGGTTAAGGTAACCATTCACTAAGCGTGTAACCTCGAAGAGAAGAAATGAAAATTTTGACCTAAATCCACATCATTCTATCACCAACAATGCAACCCTTCACCGGTTATCAAGGACAAAACCTCTAAGCAATAGGTTCATCAATATCAATAGCATACAACACAAAAGCAGATTCATGATTTCATCATTTTAATCATTTCTAACTCACATACTATATCAATGTAATGTAATTACATTCTTTTCAAAACTCATCACCATCCCAAACATTCAATAGAATTAAATATCTATTTTTCTCAGGCAAGTAAAGTCTCGGGATTTTCATGTTAAATTTAAAGCCATGGTTGTCTAACTTCACTATACTTGTCTAACTTGACTATACAAATCCTAACTATTAACACATTCATTCATCAAATGAATTTGTAAGTATAATTTTTTTATTTCATCATTGACACATGACATATGACACAAATATATATATATATATGTATGTATTTTTATTGTGTTCAATCATATACCTACAAATCATACCTATAGCAAGCATGATGGATGATAATTTCCTAAATTTGTGTAGTTAAGTTAGACAACCAACCAAAAGAATTTGTTTATTGAGAAGAACAGCAAAAATTAGTGAACTCAACACTATCATGAAGAGCCAAAGACAAGAGCATGAAATTCGCTTAAAAAACTATGAAATATAGCAGCTAAGGATTTGCAGACCACCATTTAAAAACCAATGTTGTGAAGCCACAATGTAACCAATGCTGTGAAGCCACAATCTAACAAAAGCAAAGTTACTATTGAAGCAACACCATATATAACATTTTTTTATTTGATATTTTGTGAGAAAAATCTAAAAAATAACAAAGTAACTATTGAAGCAACATTGCTGAAAAATCTAGAAATCCCCTAGATCTTGATTTGTGATTATGTAACAATTTTAAGCAGTATATAACAATCCCAATCAAACAATCAAGACAAATCAACAAAACGATTTTAACGTGGAAAAAACCACAATTGGACACCTCTAACTGTGATTAAAAAACCACGGGCAACAGTCACAAAACAATCCACTAAGAAGATTTAAAGGAATTACACAGGTATACTCTCAATTACCTAGCGAATCCACGCCTAATTGAACCAACCTCTATGTGCCTCTTCCAACCCGTCTTCACCTCGAAATTGTCTTTACGATGAGCCACCGCGGAATCCACCAAAGCATCAGGCTCGAATTCTTCAGAATCCACCGAAGAACAACTCTCTCTTTTGTAGAACACACAAAACCTTTGATGTATACTCTTTAAAACATGAGTTGAATACTCAATCAAAATATCAAAGAAAACTCACAAAGTATTCCCAAATATAAACCCTAGAACCCAAAAAGAAGATCGAGAGTAGTTATCCTAAAATCTGACCCAACACGCGAATTTATAGAATCTGTCCTGCGATCTCCGCTCGAGCGCCCAACAGCCCGCTCGAGCGGCTTCAGCAAAATATGCGTGTGATATAACAGAGGTCCGCTCGAGCACTAGAGAGCCCGCTCGAGCGTGAAATCACACGTCTCAGTATTTTTACAGGCGACCAAAACTTCTGAAACCAGGGATTCTCCGCTCGAGCGGGGTAATGTCCGCTCGAGCGGACAGGCAACTTGGAATGCACTTTTGCATTTTGCTTCGGGGGCGTTGCCCCTCGACCCCGCCGTGGCGCTGCCCCGGACCCGCCAAGGGGCACTGCCCCCTTGACCCCCGTGAGCTGATCGGGCAGCTCGATCCCCGTCATAATCAGCGAAGTGGCAATCTTGAAAGCATTAGCATCACAAACTTCTCTGAAAAGCACAATTCGGGTTGGATTTGCATCTAAACACTCATAGCCTCACTGAAATAAAAAGTGCGAAAATAAATACAACTAAAAGGAGTTTTGTCAAACGGGATTGCCAAGAATAAAACCTAACAATTGCTAAACTCTAGTATTTTTTCGTTATTCGTTACTAAAATATAGCAACAACCATATTACATGAGTAATCTGGGAAAACATAACCCAAAAGAAAAATATAAGAGACATTACTTTTCATAATAGCAGGAAAAGAAAGCTGGAAGTTAAAGAGAGGCCAACATTGATATATTTCCAACTTTGGGTTGGTTACTTAGGTTGGTTTCAAGGTATAAATCACTCATAGTGCAATTGTAGCTATATGCAAAATGCAATTCTATCCATCATCCCATCCATTAGAAAACAAAAAAGATTTTTAAAGTTCTAGAAGTTCTAGAAAAACAAACCAAGCACACTTGCTAGTGTTATTGCATTGACCCCACACAAAAAAATATAAAAATAAATAAAAAATCCATAGAGAATGAAAACAGAGAAAACACAATCTAAAAATCTGACCTTTTGCATTTTTGAAATTCTTGATCATGTCGCGGCTGTGAGATGGTCTGACCGTTGGATTCAAGAAGAAAGTTCAACTAAAAATCAAACTTACATCATCCAACAACATATTGTTGCAATAAGAACCAATGTAAGATGGAACCTGCATCATTTAATGCACAGGAAAAAAAAAAGAAAAAAGAAGAAGACCAAAAGCAAACCAAATAAGACGTCTTCCTAAACATTATTAGCAAGCTTAGTGAACTACATGAATTTAGATGTTCTTTAGACTCTTATGAAACAATCAACCTGAGTACCTCCGAAATTCATAAATTCACTAATTCCATAAACAAAACTAAGAAGATTTGTATTATGAAAGATAAATCCAAAACTGTTCACTATCCAATCCAATTATGATAGACCACGAACAGAGATTTATGAAACTGATGAGAGGGCCATGTGACAAGGGTTTGTTAAAAAATAAAAAAACAAAACAGAGCTGCAATGTATATACATATATAATTTAATAAGTAATCAAAAACTAAGAGGGGAATAGGCATCTTTGCTAGGACACTAAAATAGAGTTGAGGCTGCAGAACTCCCACATATATTGATTTACTAAAAATTCTGAGTCAATATATCAAATAGCATTCCCAATCCATTAGAAAGAAATACACTCATATGTGACATCAAACATAATTGAGAATATTGTGTGTATGGTTCTCAGATTTAGAAAGAAAAAAAAAAGAAAAAAAAGAAAGAGGTTCCAAACTCACAAAAAACATATCTTAATGATGTATATAAATATTGGCTTAAACATCTTACTTTATTTCCCCATAAATTTATAATAGATTAATTTTTCACATATATTATGAAGGGAATAGGACTAAATAAAGGTCCAACAAAATTCACACGTCTCTAGAATGAATCACATGTATATATATATATTTCAAGAGAAACTTTAACCAATCAAATAGGCCATATTGAATAGCTTCAGACCATGAAGCATAAGAGCTCCTATAAAAATTTATATCAAGATTTGTTTTTAATTGTCTTAATCTATTTGTCTTGAATCATATAGAGTGTTCAAAAAAATTATTCAATTAGCTTCAAATGTCTCTCAATTTCAGTTTCTTTCCAACTCCTATTAAATAATGGTATAGTGGGAGATATGACACTGCCATTGAACTTCCTATTGATTAAGCAAACTTCACTACGAAATGCAGATCCCCAACCATATGTAGAAGCCAAATCTTGCACTATAAATTAGTCCATAACGGTCATGTTTGATTCACAAGATTAATAGTGAAGTATTAATAATCCTATTAAATTAGTGTGGTATTCACTATCCAATTGGATTAATATCCATTGGATTAATAATCCTACCCCTACCCCATTACTAATAATCCTACAAATTTGTTGGATTAATTATCCATTGGATTAATAATCCTAAACCAAAATGTTAAAACAAACATAAGATAATTGGACCCACGGATTAATAATCCCAATCTCATACTCTAATCCACCCTATCAAACATAAAAAAATTTCCACAAAGCATCCGAAGAAAAAATAAAAATAAAAATAACTTCTAGAAAGATGCAATCCTTTTCGTTTTGTTGTAGTTATATTTGTTACCTTCTTCCAGTAGGCCATCTGAAGAAGAATGGACATTGAAGGGCACTTAAACCATTCCATAGATCTACTAAAATTGAGAACTAATTACAACAAAGATTAAAATAGAACACATAAACCACTAAATCAGTCTATATCATTCTGTCTAGAAGCAAAATCACTGAACAACCAGCAATTACAAATAAAATCACCCGTACCTCTGCAAAAATCATCTACAATTTCAACCAATAATATTAAAGGGTGGTTTGGGAATTAGAATTAGCTTCTCCTTTTTCTCCTCTTTTTTTTTTTTTCTTTTTGTCTAGAACTGAAATGGCACAAAACCCTCAAACTCTAAAATTTACTCAACAAATAATAACTCAAAGTTGTATACGAGTTGAAGTAATAACAAAACTATTTCTGGATAAACATCTTTGACAATCACATGTTTTAGATTCAACAAACACACTAATATTTTTGATTCAACAAAATAATTTCTTTCATACAATCAGAACCTAAAACTAATTTTTTAGGTCCTCAATCAAAACTTTATTTTTTCAATTGAAATCCCTAAATCAAAAACACATTTCCCCCCCCCCCCCCAAATCTTAACCCTAGAACAAATAGGTTCCAAACCTGGTTGAAGGGAGAGAGTTTTCCTCTTCGTTGAATCCCTCCGCCCTGATTTCGTTTCTTTCGTCTCTCTCTGTCATTCCCCTTCGGGTCGGATTCTTGCCTCTCTGTCGTTTCTTCTATCTGCTTCACGGAAAGCGCTCTCTCTCTCTCTCTCTCTCTCTCTCTCTCTCTCTCACAACAAAACTTTTCATTTTATTTTTCTTTTCAGGAGCAATAATTTTTTTGGGACAAAATAATTTTTGTCACCAATCACCAATTTTAGGCGCGTTCAATTTTCGCTTAGCACCAAAATATTTGGCTTTTTTTTTTTTGAAGAAAAAATTTTCTTGTTCAATTAAAAATTTCGTCCAAAAAAAAAATCAACATTCTAAAAGATATGTTTGGTTTGATTTTTTAAATTGTCGTTTATGTTTAGTGATTTTTTTAAAAAAATATATTTCATCAATGTTTTATATTTTTTAGTTACACATAATCTAAATGCATTTAAAAAATATTTTATTACAAAATTTTTCACAGAAGCCCAATCCAAACATTACTCAATTAATTTATGCACTGACTTTTTTTTTCTTTTTTCTTTTTTTTTTAAATTCTGGGTCATTATAGTGGGAAAAAAAATTAATAGCCTATTTTGTTTTTCATTGCCTCTAAATTTTCCCTCCCAAATTGATGACAAAATTATTTCCTCACCAAAAGACAAAATGATTGACCACGAAAATAGTTTTTCTCACTAAATGATATCAAAACATTAAAAATTATTGGTGACGAAAATATATTCGTCACTAATAATTTATAATTGGTGACCAATTTTTTTCTCACCAAAAGTCTCAAAATTTTAGCGCCATTCAAAAAAATTAGTGGGAAAATTTTTGGTGACAAAAAACTAAAAATAATGACGAAAAATAATCTCATCACCTAATTTTTTTTATTATTTATGTAGGTTGGTGATGAAATTTTATTTTTTATTATTTACGGCCTCGTCAAAATGGGTCGTATCTAGGTTTTGACATTCACTCATGTCAATTCATGACTTCGAGTTATGTCAAAGAGAGGCAACCTTAGACAACCCACTTTTGACGGCCTTTCAAGACTTGGATGTCCTTGCAGGTACATCCGGTGACGAGTCTGTTTGCTCACCGAGCGCTCGATGTCCTCAAGGGAATACCACATCTTTGAGCCTTGCAAACCCTGCATCCGTTTTGTCTCATTTTTGGACCATGCCTTGGTGTGTCTGGTGGCCTGCCGGCCAGTACTTCTGGTCTGCCTGCCATTGATGTGTCTTGCCTGCCATCAATGATGCCTTGCCGGCCATCACTGATGGCCGGCCGGCAACCAGTGTTTTCTACAGATATTTTATGCCAGCTGTGCCAGCTGTTTGTACAGATGCTTGCATCTGTCTACATGTAGAGGGCTGGATCTCCTTACATAGAATTCATGTTTTCTATATATAGGGGGTCTCCTCCCCCATTTTTGAGGGTTAGAAATTTTGGAACAAAAAATTCTCTCTCTCTCTCTCTCTCTCTCTCTCTCTACATTTCTCTCTCTCTTGAAATTTTGTGCATATTTGCCTACTTACGCTATACTTTTGCATATCAACCCTTAACCAAAATTGACTATCTTTGAGCTGAGATCCCTTGTGGTCCCTTGAGGTCTTGTTGGAGCTCTTGAAGGTGGTTTTGGCATGTATTTGTGCCTAAAAGTGTTCTTTGCTTCAAGAGGTATACTACTTCCCTTTTAAGCTTACCTAGTATACTTGTTTCTCTATTTCTTTCCACTATTTTTGGGCTGTTTTTGGGCTACAAAAACTCTGTCAAAATGGGCTGAAACTTGTGGTTTGAAGCCATTTTAAGATAGGGGTGGTTCACCATTCTTTGTACCTTGTTTGTAAGGCTTCTTCACTTGTGTTTCCCATCTTTAAACCATCTTTTTTTTACCTTTAACCATTGAATTTCAGAGTATTTTTAGTGGCAAAAAACATGTTTTGATGTCCAAAATTGGAGGGGTTAGCCTCATCTCCTTGTATTTTGTTTGCTAGCCTAATCAACCCCATATGTTAGGTTGTTTTTCTAGCTTTTTGTAACCATATTCTAGCATGTTTTTGCCTTTGTTTTAGACTTCTTTAGCTCTTTTTTGGGTTGTTTGGGTTAGTTGAGTCTTGTTTTGCATGATTGTAGTGTAAAGGTCCTCACAAGGGTGGTGTTTTAGGCCATTAACACCTTTTGTTTTAGTTGATTGCATGCTTTAGTATTGTTTTGCACTTCATTTTAGCACCTAAAGCTCTGCAACCTCCCTCACTTCTTCACTCTTTAATTTTCTTAGAGGGTTGTTTCAAACTTGGGATTCTTTAAGCTTGAGATTATGAGGTCCATACTTAATGGTTTAATCCTCTTTTGAGGGTTCATTACCAACGGCATAAAGCTTCTCTCATGCCTTAAACCACCAATTGGTTGACACTTCTTTCACTTTAGAAAACTCTCACTAATGGACTTAATTGACTAAGTAATGGTTGATAACTAAAATGAGTAAATAAAAGTGGCAAGTAAAATTGAGCAAGATAATAACTTGTGTTTCATGTGTTCAATCGAACGTTAATTGAACACAAGGAAAATTGGAGCATTTCACACTCAAAGTGATGAAATGTGCCAAGTTTCCTAGGTCTCCATTGCCCTTGATCATGCATGATAGGGTGATGGCCTTTTGTGTCTTGTTTTGCAGTTATTGAGGCCTCGTTTTGAAACAGGATTTTTTAGTAACTTTTTGACTTTTTGGCTAAAATGTGATGTAAAAAAAACTAGTATGTTTGTGATGACTTTTTAGCTTTTTACGAAAAGATGTGCAAAAAGTAGAGAGAAAAAGGAATCTTTGACTTTTTGGTATAGGTTGTTGGCTTTTTGATTTTTTTTAGTAACTTTTTGGCTTTTTGGCTAAACCGGTCGCTTCCCAAACAAGGCCTGAGCCTGCACATGTTGAATCACAAGCCACCATGCAATGAAATTGCTTGCATTGGTGGTTTTGGTTTAAGTTCATAACTCCTTGGATTTGTCCATGAAAAGAATGGGTGAATTATGCAAACAATTCTTGAAAAAACCCTCTTTTTGCTCTGTTTGTGCTCTGCTCCAGCATGGTGATCCAGTGCATCAGTGGCCAACAGGCCACCATCTATGGCCATCAGTGCACTATAGATGACCGACAAGCCACCCCCATGGCCGGCATCTGGCCGGTAGCATTCATCTATGGCCGGCAGGCCGCTGATGTAAACCTAAGCATAATGTTGGTAAGGTGGAGCAGAATGGTTCTAGAAATATTCAACTCTACAAACAGAGGCTTTCAAGAGCAAAATGGAGGTCTTTTCGAGCGGAAACTGAGCATATGCATCTTCCACTTCCCGAGGTAGAGTAGTGGCAGCATAATTAGAAATGTTAATTGCTTAGTTTACTTACATCTGTGTTGTAGCTTAATTAGTTAGCTTACAAGTTAAATTCATTCAAGTGTTGTAATAATCAGTTAATTAGTTTAGCTTTTATTCCATTTGGTTTGTAATAATTAGTCTAATTAGCTTAATTAGATTAGCTTAATTAGATTGGCTTAATTAGCTTAGCCTTAGTTGCTAGTTAGTTTAGCTTTATTCATTCGGACTCTCCTTCATGAGAGCAAAATGTAATAATGTGTATGTCTTCCAACCCCACGTCTTTCTCCATTTTATTTAATCTTTTTTGATGGTTAGATTAGGGACATATTTCAATTAACATACTTTATGTTTGCATCCATTCATCTTGTATGGCATGCACCGAGGCTCGATGCATCATTCAAACTGCATTGTTGTTTCAATACCTTCTTTGAATACGTGTTAACCACATGTTATCAAAACAAATCATATGCCACATTAGTAGTCGAGCTTATTAATTGCATATTGTATGTGTTGCATTAGACACTTTGCATAATTAAGAATCATGCATATTTCTCTAACTCATGTTTCTTAGCTTGGAGTACTAGGTGAGTTTTTAATGCTATAGCATACTTGCATGAATGTGAGTGATTGCCATGTCTAGCATGCTTACCATGAGGCTAAATGCTTACTTGATAAACTATTTGAATGCTTGTGGATGAAGGCTTGTTGTTTGAATTGGAACAATTCAACAACTGTATGTTTTAAGCCGACTATGTTTGTGGCAAATCAGTTTTAAGCCCACTATGTTTGGTGGCAAATTCGCAAACTTTAAGCTCACTTGAGGTGGCAAATTCAAACCATTTTCGCAAAATAAACATGAATTAAATTGTTCCAAATTGAGCAAACTAGTTTATACTTACATGTGCGCATCACGTAGTAAAGCTAGCCTAATAATCAGAACAAGAACACATAATGTTGATAAAAATCATATCATGATTAGTAGAGGCCGATCTTTGATTGGGCTAGCGGGGGTGCTCAATTCATGACCTTTCTCTTTCGTACCTAAGTTTCAAAGCCAAGGTAACTTTGGTGATGATGGACACATGGCCTTTGGCACGAGTCATGGGTTTCCTAAATTTCTCCAAAATAAAATATTTTGGTGGCGACTTTGTATTTGGCAAAACAGTCCATTTTTGACATTTTTTATCCTAAAATCAATTTTCTAAAAGATTTGTCGGATTTAGACTCTTTGGGGATTATCAGTTTCACATTTCACTTGTGAGATTAGATTCAGAACCGCGGAAGTCCAAACTGTAAGGCTTTCTTTCAAACTTCCAAAAGGGGGGCGCGAAAAGGTCGAGCCACAATGAGGTACATCAAGCTTCCAATTATCCTGGGGTACTCTAATTGTGATATACCTTCCTCTAAGTTCTTCATTAAATGGAGATTAGCATCGATAGGAGTCTTAGCAAAACGGTCATCATGTTTATTAAATTTGTCAAGTATTTTATCAACATAATGACCTTGAGACAAGGCATATCCAACATATGTTTTTGTGATTTTCATACCAAGTATAACATATGTTTCTCCTATATCTTTCATGTCAAACTTAGTATTCAACATTTTCTTTGTAGCCTTTATTATCTCATTATTGCTGCCAATAATGAGCATGTCATCCACATACAAGCAAACAATGACATGTCCTTTTTCAGTGTTTTTTACATAAACACATTTATCACACTCATTTATTTTAAAACCATTTGACATCAATACATTGTCAAACTTTTCATGCCATTGTTTAGGTGCTGGTTTTAACCCATAAAGAGATTTCACAAGTTTACACACTTTCTTCTCCTGTCCTAGATCAATAAATCCTTCTGGTTGTTCATATAAATTTCCTCATTCAAATCTCCATTAAAAAAGCGCAATCTTAACATCCATTGGATGTATTTCTAGATCATGCAAACGTGCAATAGAAATCAGCATTCTAATAGATGTTATTCTTGTTAAAGGGGAATAAATGTCAAAATAGTCTACTCCTTCAGTTTGTCTATAGCCTTTAACTACTAGTCTAGCCTTGTATTTATCAAGTGAACCATCCGGTTTCATTTTCCTTTTGAATATCCACTTGTATCCAAGAGGTTTACAACCTGGTGGAAGATCCACCAATTCCCAAGTATGGTTTTGTAAGATAGATTCAATTTCACTATTGATCACTTCTTTCCATAGAGGCGCTTCTGGAGTAGACATTGCTTCTTTATAAGTTTGAGGCTCATTTTCCAATACATACGTCAAGAAGTCAAGACCAAAGGTTCCTAGCTCTCTTACTTTGCCTAGGTCCTTTCATGTTTTCCTCAATTATTGTCAAATGCATCATCATAAGACCTTTTAGGAGAATCAAACTCTTGTGTTATTTTACAAGGAAATACATATTCATAAAACGATGCATTCCTTGACTCAATGATTGTATTAACATGGATCTCAGAATTATCACTTTTATGAACTAAAAATCTAGGCCTTGTTATTTTCTGTATACCCAATAAATATACAATCAACAGTTTTAAGTCCTATTTTGACATTTTTTGGGTCAGGAATAGCTGAAGACTGTTGACCTTTCCATAATGCATAAGGAGTTTTTAATGTTTTCGTATGGTGTATTTTATTGAGAATATAGTTAGCAGAGAGAATTGGTTCTCCCCACAAGTTCTAGGGTAATCCTGAACTTACTAACATAGCATTTATCATTTATTTTAACGTTCGATTTTTATGCTCAACAACCTTATTTTGTTAAGGTGTATAAGGAGTAGTGATTTGATAAATGATTCCAACTTGTGTACAAAAATTACCAATAGGTGTGTCATATTCACCACCTCTATCACTTCTTATTGCCTAAATATTTCTACCAAGATGATTCTCAACCTCATTCTTATATTGAATGAATTTTCCCAAGGCTTTATCCTTGCTTCACAGCAAATATACCTAGCAATAATTAGTGCTATCGTCAATAAAAGTGATAAAATATTTTTTCCCACCTCAATTTTGAACAAATTTCAAATCACAAATGTCACTATGTATTAAACCTAGTGGCTCGGTATTTCTCTCCACTGATTAAAATGGCGATTTAGTTAACTTTGCCTCAACATACTTCACATTTGTGATTTGGATCTATTTGAAACTTAGGCAAATATTCTAAGTTAATTAATCTACACAAAGTATCATAATTAACATGTCTTAATCTGTCATGCCACATACATGAAGACTCTTGCAAATAAGCAGAAGATGTGTTAATATTATTAATAGTTGGAACAATAGTCATTACATTCAGTTTGAAGAGCCCATCATACATGTAGCCCTTTCCTACATACAACCCATTCTTTGCCAGTACAAATTTATCAGACTTAAAAACTAGTTTAAAACCATTCTTGCTCAGCAACAATCTAGGAACCAAATTTTTGCGAATTTCTAGCACATGCAACACTTCATTGAGAGTTAGCTTCTTTCCCGAGGTCATTTTCAGCGCCATCTTTCCTTTTCCTTCAACTTTAGAAGTCGAAGAATTGCCCATGTAAAGTTGTTCTCCATTATCTACTACTTGATATAATGAGAACAACCCTTTTTTTGAACAGATGTGGCGAGTAGCGCCAGTATCCACCCATCATGTTTTGGGATTGCTCACCAAATTGACTTCAGAAACCATTCCAGAAAAATTTAAATCTAAAACCATTACACACAGACTCTCTTCTTCTGTTATATTAGCCATGTTCCCTCCTTGAGTCTATCGCTTGCGATAATCCTTGGCATGATGTCCTGGCTTGTCACATACATAGCATTTGCCTTGGAAATTCTAATTGTCGTTGAACCCTTGTTTGGAACTTTCTCCAGGATGCTTCCCTTTCTTATTGCTGTTCTTTGGCTGCTTTTGTTCCATTACATTTGCTTTAGCCTCCATAGGATAACGTCCATTTTTTTTCCAGCCCCACGGTTGTCTTCCTCAATCCTCAAGCAAATAATCAAATCCTCTAATGACATCTCTTTGCGTTTGTGTTTCAAATAATTTTTAAAATCCCTCCAAGAAAATGGTAATTTTTCAATTATCACTGCCACTTGGAAAGATTCACTCAGAGACATTCCTTCTGCATGTATTTCATGCAGAATAAGTTAAAGATCTTGGGCTTGATTGATCACTGTCTTGGAATCGTCATCTCATAATCAAGAAAACGACCAACAACAAATTTCTTTGTTTCGGCATCTTCTGTCTTATATTTACGATCCAAGGAATCCCACAACTCTTTTGGGGTCATGATTGTACTATATACATTGTATAATGTGTTGTCCAATCCATTCAGTATATGATTCCTGCAAAGGAAATTTGCATGTTTCCATGCATCCATTGCAGTAACAACCTGTGCATCGCTTTCATCCTCCTTTAGAGTAGGCGCATCCTCTTTTAAAACCTTGCCAAATTCAGTGTAGTAAGATAAAATAACATTTTTTGTTGCCATCTTTTGAAATCGGCATCATTGAGTTTTTTAGGTTTCTCTCCATGATTAACTGGAACAATTCCAGAAATAGGACCATGAGAGACAATTGGTATAGGAGCAACTGATGTGGGAACAACAGGCGGAAGAACACCACTCCCGTAACACCACTTTCAATAGCCATTTTTGTTTAATAAACAAATTTATTAAAATAGAAGATATCTCACAATAAATATGTATATATAACAATGGTAACCAAAAAAAAAAAAAAACTAGAAAACAAATTTTATTTTATTTTAATTACAAAGTTCAAACTAAACACAAAAATACTTTAAATATTAATTTATTTGTTTTTTAAAACCTTCCTTCCAAAGAACTCACGAAAATAGTAACCAAATAAATAAAAACCAAACAGATACTGTGATCTAAAATTGTAAGTTACAGAATACACTAAACAAAAAATAATAAAAACAAACAATCCAATACAAGTTTCGACCACCTAAGGAAACCAAATAAAAAAATTTGATGAACACCCAACAAATACTATGTTTGATAAAAGGAAACCAGAACCAGATATTTAGACAAAACATAGATTTACAACTCAGCGATGTATCAATTTTGTATTAATTAAATAAGAATACTACTAAATTTTATTTTCTTTTAAACCAGAAACAAACAAGTTGTGTATGAAACCAGAAAAACACATAATGAAATTATGTATTGGGAAAACAATCACAAAAGAATTAATTTAGCCAGGAAAAAGAAATTTTTTCCTTAAAATTGTTGAAAATAATTTCCCGATAAATTAATTTATTAATTTAAATATCAAAAAGAAACTCAATATTCAATAAATAAACTAAAACCAAGTAACAGAAGATATTTACAAATACTGTGAACCAAAACCAAAATAATTAACAGAGGTGTGATTGAGGCCAGTGTTTGGACACTGTGTCTTTAAGACAAAAATTCGCGTTCTTTATTGGTGCTTGAGATTTACGGACGTTCTGTCTCCAGGATACAATAATCACCTACACACAGAAGTAGCACTACAATTTGTGTGTACTGCGAACAAAATTTGAAAAATCTAGAAATTCCCTAGATGTTGATTTGTGATTATGTATCAATTTTAAGCAGAATATAACAATCCCAATCAAACAATCAAGACAAAGAAACACAACGATTTTACGTTGAAAAAACCACAATTGGACACCTCCAACAGTGATCAAAAACCACGGGCAACAGCCATAAAAACAATCCACTAAGAAGATTTAAAGGAATTACACAGGTATACTCTCAATTACCTAGCGAATCCACGCCTAATTGAACCAACCTCTATGTGCCTCTTCCAACCCGTCTTCACCTCGGAATTGTCTGTACGATGAGCCACTCTGGAATCCACCAAAGCTTCAGGCTCGAATTCTTCAGAATCCACTGAAGAATAACTCTCTCTTTTGTAGAACAAAACACAACCTTTGATGTACTCTCTTTAAACCATGAGTTGAATACTCAATAAAACATCAAAGAAAACTCACAAAGTATTCCCAGATATAAACCCTAGAAACCAAAAAGAAGATCTGGAGCAGTAATCCTAAAATCTGACCCAACACGCGAATTTATAGAATCTGTCCCGCGATCTCCGCTGGAGCGCCCAACAGCCCGCTCGAGCGGCTTCAGCAAAATATGCGCGTGATATAACAGAGGTCCGCTCGAGCGCCAGAAATCCCGCTCGAGCGCAAAATCACATGTCTCAGTATTTTTACAGGCGACCAAAACTGCTGGATCCAGGAATTCTCCGCTCGAGCGCGGGTATGTCCGCTCGAGCGGACAGGCAATTTTGAATGCATTTTTGCATTTTGCTTCGGGGGCGCTGCCCCTCGACCCCGCCGTGGCGCTGCCCCGGACCCGCCAAGGGGCGCTGCCCCCTCGACCCCCGCGAGCTGACCGGGCAACTCGATCCCCGTCATAATCAGCGAAGTGGCAATCTTGAAAGCAGTATCATTACAAACTTCTCTGAAAGGCACAATTCGGGTTGGATTCGCATCTAACAACTCATAGCCTCACTGAAATATAAATGCGAATAAAATTACAACTCAAAGGAGTTTTGTCAAACGGGATTGCCAAGAAATAAAACCTAACAATCTCCCCCTTTGGCAATGCCGTGACAAAACACACCTAACAAATAAAATCCTAAACACCCCAACCCATTACAGCCAACAAAAGCCAACTTCTTTCTCAAGGTCATGATCTGCAAAACAGTTATTAGTGCCACAATCTCCAAAACAAACTATTAGTCCCACAAGAGTATATGAAAAAGCAATAGACATATGACACGATTAACTTGTAACATGAGATGGAAAACGTGAATAGATGAAAACTAAGACTCATGAAAAACAACTCTCAAACAACAAAAGCAAGATCATAAACCACACAAGTAATGATATGACGATGTAAATACCAGGAACATACAAGAAGGGCAAATAGAGCATAGCAACATGCAAAACATATAACCAATCTCCCTTACCAAACATATCAAAGTGTTCATGCTAAACAACTCTTGCAATGAGAAACCAAACTCCCTTACCAACCCAAAACAAGAAGAACCAAACTCTCACTAAAATCAACCATAAATACTGAAAACAGTGAACAAGAAGAAAACGACAAAAAATTATATGGTGGAGCAAGCAAGGAAGTTCAGATTTGTACCTTAAAATACACAAGATTATCCAAGAAGCACAATTACTAGTAAACACAATGTGCACAGTCTGTAGAAAATTCCTCATGAAAGAAAGTGATGCATTATGTGAAAAGCATAGATCCCATGAGAAAAGTGTGTGTATGACTCTTGGAGTTCGACAAATACTAGATTCAATCCTAGTGGTGATATGAAAGCTGGACCTCCGACAAGAGAATCTTAAGCATGACAAAGGAAAGTCAAACCACTAGGAATCAAGGGGTATTTGGTGAGTAAAGGCGGAGGCTCCCCCTCAATCAATGAATCTTTTTTTTTTTTTTTTCTTTCTTTCTTTTGCACATTTTTTCTTTCTTTTGCATATTTTGTCTTCTTCTCTTTCTATTGTTTTTTTTTTTTTTCTTTTTCTTTTTCTTTTTCTTTTTCTTTTGCACAATCATTGGGGGCTGACACGCTCAAGAGTATGGAAACCGAACCAGAGAAGCATGGATATAATAAGGATGGCCTGGTTGGTGACTCTGAGGTAGCCTTTTCCTCATGGATAGACTGCAAAGAATTAAGGGGAAAGCCATGGAGATGCAAAAAGGATGGTAGGTGGTTAAGAGACTCAACATCACCCATGATATGCTAGTATAGGTCAATTCCTCTAGAAAAGCAAAAGATACAATGCCAGAAGTCTATAGAGAAAAAAATAATCACTAAGGCGGAAGACTCCAAAATTTGCTAATCCAAGAGTGTGTACAGAATGAGACATACTAATCAAAAAACACACACTCCAAAATGTGTAATGACCACAGAAAGCACACATATATTAACATGTAATGGATATTCTCATCAAATCCAATATGCACCAAGGACCACTAAAAAATTTCAAGCTTACAAAACCATACTAAGAAAATCTTTTTGGGATTTTTTTTTTTTCAAAAATAACGCAAGACAAAAAAAATGAACAAGCACACATTTTTTTTTTTCATTAAAAACAAAACACAAAAATCCAAAAGCTAAAACAAATAAACAAATTAACACAAGTCAAGTTTTCTCACCCAAACTGCTTTAGTACGAACAAAATTGTGAGAATTGCGATTCTTGGGTGGTGTCTTGACGTTGTGGTTCCTTTTCCCTGCAATAGGAACCCGTCTCGACATGGTTTCCAACTTCCTATTCCTAGGTCTAGGCAAATACACTCTCCCATGCAACTTATAACAATAAGGGCGAATATGACCATGCATACCACAATGATGACAAATAAAAACAGGGTGTACCTTCTTTTCCTTTACCTTACCAACTCTAAGAAGTTTGAGAAGTCGATCCTTATGTTGAATTTTTTGTTCTACCTTTTCTTGAGTTCTTGTATCATGAGATGTTGAAGCACTCTGTTTTTTCTCTTTCTTACCACCAAAGCCAATGCCACTCTTGTCACAACTCATTTGTTGAGACCCAATGATATCCTCCAAAGTCTTTGATCCTTTGTTCCAAAGGCCAATGGTAGCCATAGCACACTTGAGCTCTTCCTCTTTCTTGATCATTAATTCTTCCAAAGCAACTTGTGACATCTCGAGAGATTCAATCTTTTCTTCATACATGGCATGGGTTTGCAGCAGTTCATTCCTCTCTGTCTCACAAGTCAAGAGTTTTGCACAAAGAACTTGTCGATCATCAGCTACCTTGATGGCATTAATCCTGGCCTCGGAAATCTCCTTCTTAAGTTTGGCATTCTCACTTTCACATGTTTTGAGTTTCTTTGTGAGTTTGTCATTCAATTTGAATAAGTTAAGAGACTCCTTATACAACTTTTCATAAGCTTGCTCAAGCTCTTCATGATCGCTCTCCGAGGATTCATCATCAGTGATATTCTCAACTGACCTCTTTGGAGAATCTGTTTGTCCTTCAGCTTCAGAAGCCGCCATGAAAGCAAGAAATTGTTTATGACCCTCTTCGCCTTGACCTTCATTGTCACTTTCATCTTCATCAGATTCAGATTTATCATCCCAAGTGATGGCAAGGGCTTTCTTCTTCTTCAAACGAGTGGGGCATTCTTGAACAAAATGGCCAAATCCTTGGCATTCATAGCATTGGAGTCTTTCAGAGCTCCCTTGTATCTTTCCTTTCTCCTTCTTGGCTATAGGATTAATTTTGAGTTTATCTTTGCCTTTAGGTTTATGAGAATGAGTAGATTCCAAAAGATTAGGATTCTTTTTCAAAAAAGATTTTTTAAATTGTTTAACAAAAGCAGCTGTAATCTTGGAATCTATATCACAATCCTCATCAGAATCCTCTCTAACTTTATGAGCACTACTAAAAGCAATATCTTTTTGTTTCTGTTTGAAATTCCTGTGTGCCTCATAAGTTTGGAGATTTCCAACCAACTGATCCAGTTTGAGGTTGTCAACATCTTGAGCCTCCTCAATAGCCATAACTTTTGGTTGGAACTGATCGGGCAAGGATCTCAAAATTTTTCCCACAACTTTGGATTCTGGAATTTTATCACCTAAATTGAAGCTGGAATTTACAATGTCACTCAACTTCGCATAAAATTCATCAAAGGTCTCACTATCTTTCATTGAAAGGTTTTCGAAACTAGATGTGAGCCTTTGAAGTTTTGAGCGTTTAACAGAAGGAGTGCCCTCATGAATAGTTTGTAAGATATCCCAAGCCTCTTTTGCGACTTCACAATTACAAATACGACTAAATTCTTCAGGTGTGACAGCGCAAAAGAGAGAATTGATAGCTTTACTATTCCAGCCACTATTTTGGTAATCAGTTGTGTCCCACTTATCAATTGGTTTGGGGATTGTAACTCCATCAACAATAATTGTTGGTTCAGCCCACCCATTCATGACGGATTGCCAAACTTTTTCATCAATAGATTTTAAAAAAGATCTCATTTGAGCTTTCCAAAAAGAATAATTGGATCCGTCAAGTAGGGGTGGTCGAACCATAGAATTTCCTTCACGAATTGTATCCATGATCACAAATCAAACAAGATATCGTTCTAAACAAATTTTTTTTTTTTTTTTTAAAAAATAGAACGACCTGCTCTGATACCAATTGAAAAATCTAGAAATCCCCTAGATGTTGATTTGTGATTATGTATCAATTTTAAGCAGAATATAACAATCCCAATCAAACAATCAAGACAAAGAAACACAACGATTTTACGTGGAAAAAACCACAATTGGACACCTCCAACAGTGATCAAAAAACCACGGGCAACAGCCACAAAAACAATCCACTAAGAAGATTTAAAGGAATTACATAGGTATACTCTCAATTACCTAGCGAATCCACGCCTAATTGAACCAACCTCTATGTGCCTCTTCCAACCCGTCTTCACCTCGGAATTGTCTGTACGATGAGCCACTCTGGAATCCACCAAAGCTTCAGGCTCGAATTCTTCAGAATCCACTGAAGAATAACTCTCTCTTTTGTAGAACAAAACACAACCTTTGATGTACTCTCTTTAAACCATGAGTTGAATACTCAATAAAACATCAAAGAAAACTCACAAAGTATTCCCAGATATAAACCCTAGAAACCAAAAAGAAGATCTGGAGCAGTAATCCTAAAATCTGACCCAACACGCGAATTTATAGAATCTGTCCCGCGATCTCCGCTGGAGCGCCCAACAGCCCACTCGAGCGGCTTCAGCAAAATATGCGCGTGATATAACAGAGGTCCGCTCGAGCGCCAGAAATCCCGTTTGAGCGCAAAATCACATGTCTCAGTATTTTTACAGGCGACCAAAACTGCTGGATCCAGGAATTCTCCGCTCGAGCGCGGGTATGTCCGCTCGAGCGGACAGGCAATTTTGAATGCATTTTTGCATTTTGCTTCGGGGGCGCTGCCCCTCGACCCCGCCGTGGCGCTGCCCCGGACCCGCCAAGGGGCGCTGCCCCCTCGACCCCCGCGAGCTGACCGGGCAACTCGATCCCCGTCATAATCAGCGAAGTGGCAATCTTGAAAGCAGTATCATTACAAACTTCTCTGAAAGGCACAATTCGGGTTGGATTCGCATCTAACAACTCATAGCCTCACTGAAATATAAATGCGAATAAAATTACAACTCAAAGGAGTTTTGTCAAACGGGATTGCCAAGAAATAAAACCTAACAAAATTTGTGTTAAGCACTCTCTCAACAAAACCAATAAAAATGAAGATGAAGATGATTATAAGCACTACCACAAGAAGACGAAAAAGCTAGGATCCAATCTATCTTTTTCTGATCCTAAAATGAGAGATTGCTTTGCCATTAAATACGCAATAACTGTAGCAAGCAATAGTCGCCTATGTGACTGTTTAGTCAAGAAAGGTGATCGTTGGAGACCAAGGTTTTTATTTATTTATTTATTTATTTTTTAAATAGTAGTTTCTCTAAAAATTATAAGTGCCAACCCAACCCAACCCAACCCACAGCCGTGCTTCATAACTCCCCTCCTTGCAAAATTTCTGTTCATGAGTTGATTTCTCATTCACTCATTAATGTTTTTAACAATCATAATGCATTCTCTTGTTCACAATATAACAAGAAACAAATTGCTACGTTGACCCACCTAAATAATGGATGGGTCCTACATTAATAATGGTTTAAAACCATTTTTCTCCAACAGGTTAACCATATAGCTTGCTATATGTTTTATGAGAAATTTCACCTATTACTATTTCTCGTCACACTACAAAAAAATGGACCTTTGCTATGAAAACTTACAGTTGCAAAAAGTAGAAATGGCATTGCAAAAAGTATTAGCGACAACATGGCAACAACAATCATAGTGGGCAAAATGGGGTGTGGCAAAAAGTGACTTATTGTCGCATATGGACTTTTTGCCATCACTGGAGATGTATTATTTGCAACAGCTAGTTATTGTCGCAAAAAGGGAAATCTCACTTTTTAGCAATGGCACTACTTGCTGTCACAAGTAATAAACTTTAGCAACAGTCTACGCTGTCACAGAATTGTTATAATCTTCCAATAACATCTTTTGTGACAGCCAATGGGCGTCCCAAATATCCCCTTTTTTAAAAATATAAAAAGAAAAAAAAAGGCGATAAAAAAACTTATATAAATGATATTTTCTTTTTCATAATACCATCCATGCATTCCCAACCAAACGTAATATTTTTTTTTTTTATATAAATTAATATTATCCACAACCATGTCAAGTAATATATGGGTGATGCTATGGTACATTTAGGTGTACCATACATTTAGTTATGAACTTATATGATTTATATCATAACCTATACCATATTAGTCATAACTATCACCATATTAACTCATAACTTAGTTATATTCAATTATTTACTTATACCATATTACTTCATAACCAGGTCATTAAAAGTGACCTGCTAAACAGGTCACTTTTTATAGTTATGAGCTAAAATCATATTTCTTCATAACTATAATCAAATTGATCATAACTTAGCTATAACTACATCTCATAACCAACACCATTTTGTTCATAACTAATATCACATATTTCATAACCACATCTCATAACCAACACCATTTTAGTCATAACTAACATCACATATTTCATAATCATAATCACATATCTCATAACCAACACCACTTTGATCATAACAAATATCACATATCTCATAACTATTGATCACATATCTCATAACCACATCTCATAACCAATCCCTTTGAGTCATAACCAACATCACATATCTCATAGCCACTAGTCACATATCTCATAACCAACACCTTTTTGTCATAACTAATATCACATATCTCATAACCACTAATCACACATCTCATAACTACTACCCACATACATCATAACCACATCTCATAACCAATCCCTTTGAGTCATAACCAACATCACATATCTCATAACCACTAGTTACATATCTCGTAACCAACACCTTTTTGTCATGACCAATATCACATATTTCATAACCACTAATCACATATCTTATAATTAACACCTTTTTGCTCATAACCACATCACTTTGATCATAACCAACATCACATATCTCATAACTACTAGTCACATATTTAATAACCAACATCACATATCTCACAACCACTAGTCACATAACCAATATCTCATAACTCATAACCATTAATACATATAGCATAACCACACCCTTTGACACCACTTTGCTCACAACCATTACCCACATATCTCATAACCACTAACACATATAGCATAACCAAATACTCTTTGACACAACTTTACTCATAACCATTACCCACATATCTCATAACTACTAACACATATAGCATAACCAAATACCCTTTGACACCACTTTGCTCATAACCATTACTCACATATCTCATAACCACTCATAACTATTACCCACATATCTCATAACCACTAACACATGTAGCATAACCAAATACCCTTTGACACCACTTTGCTCATAACCATTACCCACATATCTCATAACCACTCATAACCATTACCTACATATCTCATAACCACTAACACATATAGTATAACCAAACACCCTTTGACACCACTTTACTCATAACCATTACCCACATATCTCATAACCACTAACACATATAGCATAACCAAACACCCTTTGACACCACTTTGCTCATAACCATTACCCACATATCTCACAACCACTCATAACCATTATCCACATATCTCATAACCACTAACACATATACCATAATCAAACATCCTTTGGAACCACTTTACTCATAACAATTACCCACATATCTCATAACCACTAACACATATAGCATAACCAAACACCTTTTGACACCACTTTACTCATAACTATTACCCACATATCTCATAACCACTCATAACCATTACCCACATATTTCATAACCACTAACACATATAGCATAACTAAACACCTTTTGACACCACTTTGCTCATAACTATTACCCACATATCTCATAACCACTAACACGTATAGCATAACCAAATACCCTTTGACACCACTTTGCTCGTAACCATTAGCCACATATCTCATAACCACTAACACATATAACATAACCAAACACCATTTGACACCACTTTGCTCATAACCATTACCCACATATCTCATAACCACTAACATATATAGCATAACCAAACACCCTTTGACACCACTTTACTCATAACCATTACCCACATATCTCATAACCAACATCACATATATCATAACTACTAATCACATATCTCATAACCAAACACCCTTTGACTTATAATTATACCACTCTGCTCATAACCAAAATCACATATCTCGTAATCACTAATCATATATCTCATTACCTTTACCCACATATATTATAACCACATCTCATAACTAGCACCCTTTGTTTCATAATCAATATCACATATATCATAACTACTAATCATATATCTCAGAACCACTACCCACATATAGGGGTATAAATTTAGCCCATGAGCTCGCGGCACACCCCAAGTCCGCTCGTGCCCTGGGTAGGCCTAACTAGGCTTGAGTCTAAACCCAACCTAAGACCCTGAGCTATGTGTTCTAGAGCCTGACCCGACCCTGGTGTGTTATGGAGTGTGACCCATCCCGTGAGATCGCCCTGAAATTTTCTTTCCCATCTAGCTCGACTTGACCCCAATGGCTCCTTGCCCCCACTGTCAGTGCAATGGTCAAAAATTTAAATCAAAACAATTTGAAAGAGTCATATAACCGTTAATTCCACCAACAATCAATTTTATTTTTTTTTATTTTTATATATATAAATTAACTCCTCCCTCCCAAGTCCAATAAATACCACTCCTCTCACATTTTATTTCTCACAACAAATTTGTCTCTCAAACTCTCATTCTCTCTAAACTTTCATACATATAAAAATCTTTGGCCGTAGTTATGATTTTATCAATTTGTACATATCTTATAGAACTGTTGAAAATGAATATTACGATTTTGTTGTACTGTTTTGCTATCTCAGCTCTCTTCATCTATCAAACATCTCTCTCATTCCTTACTATCACTGTAGATATCTCCGATGTTCCTTATTGGAAACAACACCATCTTTGACATTATTTTCACAGACGACAAGTCCGTTCAGTCTCTCTTACTCATATTCCCTTTCCTTTCGCTCTATTGGTTAATTTTCTCTAACTCTCATTTTCTGTTCCATGGCTATAAGTCGTGGATTAAATTATTTGATTATTGTCATTACATTCTGTGTTTATCTGTATCATTAGAGATCCCGATTGGTGATTAAATTATTTAAAAAATTTAGATGTTTTTGTTACACCAATTAGTGGATAGTTACATAATTTTTGGTTAATGTTATGAAATTTTGGAAATTAGTTACGACATTTGTGATTTTCTAGAATTTTAAACAATTTCGTTACGCCAATTAGTGATGCAGTTATGTATTTTCTATTTTATATCACAAAACTTTGTGACTTGATTACAATATTATGGTATGTTTGGTAACTATTCCATTTTTAGTTATCAGTTTATATTTATAAAAATTTTAAAAGCTGTAAAAGGCCTGTCACCTTTCTTTATCCTTTTCATTGCTGTAAAAGGCCAAGACCCTAGATTGAGAAGGGTGTACCAACTGAACTCTTCAAGATGAAAAAAATAAAATTCTCGAATCATAGAACATCGATGATAAAAGTAAACAAGAGGTCGACAATAACAAGGCATGCTGCCAATTAGTTCCAATTGACGTTTTGGTGGTAAATGCTACTGTGCAAAGAATTGTCAGAGCTAAAATGATGGTTTGGCCATTTTCAAGAGAATATTTTATGGGAAAAGACGATTGAATAATGGCATTCAATTTTCTATATGCACTTGCTGTTGCGCATTTGCTTTGAAAATGAACGAAAACACTAAACAAAATGGCTTCATAGCCTTTGCTAGAAATTTATACAAAACAAATATCCATCAAAATACTAACAGATTTAAGTCCATACAACAAAACAAATATCCATCAACCATCGTTTAAGAGTATTTATACAAAATACTAACAAATTTAAGTCCTCAAATTTTTTTTTTTTAAAAAAATCTTAGTTTAGCTCCAATATCACCTGCTCGATCATAGCAACTATTACCCATAGCAACACCTGCAAAAACAAATTAAATTTTCGTTAAGGTTTGTTCACTTGAAATTTATGATTCAAATCATAACAAATTGAATTATGATATATTGGTCATTACACACTCTTTTGTCATTTTTTTTCGTAAATTATTTATTTTCATAATCAAGTTGTAAACATCATAATTAGTTATGACATCAAAATGTTCTAGCTAAAATCTATCTTGGCATATCAAGAAATTAGAATTAAGCAGCCACATAAAATTTGCAAAGCAAATGTAAGCAAAATGAACATAATTTGAACTGAAAAGATGCCATAAAAGTAATCACCTAGAGACGTATCCGCATCAATGAACGCTGAATTTTGGACGACTTGTGCATCGCAACTACGCAAGTCATTAACATCCTTGCTCAACTGCACTGGAGACGTATCCACATTAGTGACAAAAAGTCATCTCTTCACAGGGTGGGTCTTACATGGCCTAATATTATTCCTGGGACGCTTCGGTGTAAAAAGGGTGGGAGTACCAATTGGATCATAATCATCCTATTCCTCAAACAAATTGCTACCCACTTGTTCCATTTTATGATCGTTTTGGGGGCAAGTTCTCCTTGTGTGGCCGACGACCCTACATTGTCAAGTAAATCACCAATCATTAAAGAGAACAAAAATGTCAACACTACCTCACAATAACAAAATTAAGACACAAAGCACAATATAATGTATACCTGCAACACTGGCATCGCCTTGGCTTTCGAGGTTTAGCCATGTAGGATCCCCCAGTATTCCTCTTCGTGTTCACTACTTTCGAATCCCCAACCCCAAATGGCGGCAGTGAACTTTTTCCTTCATCAACATTAGTTCCCTTGGCCATGCAAAGCTGTTTCATCCGACATGTCATAGTGAAAAATGCATTCCTAGCCTCTTCAAATCCTTCAGATGTTTGTGAGGCATAGTAACACATTTCAGTAAAAGAAGAGCAAAGTACCCCAAAACGCGTCTCCTGTGTGAGAGTGCTAGAGAATTGGGCTTGGCAATATTGTTCACCAACCTTTCTTGCTTGCTTTGTCCAACGATACATCACACAACTTGGGAGAATTTCAGTCATGTGTTCGCATTTCATCACAGAAATCATGTGGCTGCAAGGAAGTCCAAAGAACTCAAACTTTTTGCAACTACATTTCATTATGCTAGTTGCAGGATGGTATGACACTTCCCATGTGGAACCAAATTCAGTGTACTTTGAAAATTTGTATATGCGATGATCAAACTCCTCTTTCCTTCCATCAAAAATCAACAATGCTTCTTCAATTATTTCATTACGGAACATTAAGAACAAATGTCTGGTAAAGATGGTTGCTGCATGTTTCTCTAGAGGCTGAAGTGTTGTGGTAAGACAAGGATCACTGTTGTCAGTTTTTGCCTCGGCATCCGCTTCTATGTTCCGTAATCGATAAAGGGCCATGTCAAAACATCTAACAAATTCGAATAGTTTCAGTTTTCATTTGAGGCACTCATTGAAAAAAGCATGCATACCCTCACAACGCTGATTGCTCTTCATTCCAGCAAAAAAATGACCACACAAACCCACATGCCTTTGTTGTTGTAGGTGTCTGATACCCACTTGTTATTTTGAAGGCCATATTTTCTGACCATCTTACTCCAAGCTTCCTCAAATACAACCTCATTCACATCAAGATCCATGAGATGCTTGAAATGTCCTTCAAATCCATTGGCTCGAACATTTCGCTTGGCATTTCTGTGCATATGCCAATTACATAGACGATGCTTGGCATTTGGAAAGACTTTTTGTATTGCCTCACGCATGGCCATATCCCCATCTATCAACACTGACACCGGTCTTTTGTTATCCATGGTTTCTAACAACTTCTGCAAAATCCATGTGTATGTTGCAATTGTCTCATCAACAAGCAAGTTGCATGCAAATATGGTGGTTTCAAAATGGTTATTGACCCTGACGAAAATAACAAAAGGTTTGTTATATGCATTCGTTTTATAAGTCGTATCAAAGACCAACACGTCACCAAATGCAGCATAGTCTAGGCGAGACCTTGAATCTGCCCAAAACAATTTGCCAAGCCAGTTCTCTTGATCCTTGTCATACTTGTAAAAGAAGTAAGGGTTAGCATCAGCTTTTGTACATAAGTAAGCCAAAGCACACTCCGCGTCACCATCCTTCATTTCTATTTTGCGCTCGGCTTGAATATAATTGTGCAAATCCTTGTGAATAAAGCCCACATTTGCGAAAGACCCAGATTGTTGATTACGCGTGTGTCTGTGTTATTTGGTGTTGTATTATGTTTTTGGAATAGGTGTTGGTCGCCTGCCACAACCCGTGTGTTAGAGGTTTGGAGTATGGCTCGCCACGTGGCATGCTCAGGGTGTTTGTTGGGTGCCACAACATTGGTAAGTACACTAAGGCTTGTTGTACTTTTTGCATTGAACTGAAACAACCCATTTAAAATGAATGACCCCAATGTGGCACCACACACACTGATTTAAACACATGAACCCAATAAAAACATTGAATACGAATGTGCCCAACACAGACAAATGACCTCGGTGTGGCACACCATACAATTGAACTGACATATGTACGCAACATAGCTATCCTAACACGCAATCACCAAAAACAAACCATGCCTTCAGAATTCCAAGAATGTCAACAGCGGAATTCCGATTCTCCGTCAGTCTGGCACACAAAGCACCTCCCACACACCCCGTCACAACAATCACAAAACCCTAACGTAATGGAGGAAACGTCTTCTACTACAATTTTTGACTTGCCAAATATGCACAACTAATCCCACCAAAAACATCCTAATAGAAAAGGAAGGGTATAATTGACCACTAAATGTTACCAAATAAGAGAAATAGGATCAAACGGGAAGATATTTCCCCACTAATAGGACTAAGGAAAATGACTTAGACCCCCAGCTGGGGGTGCTGGGGGTTGTCCCTGATTGGTGCAAAAACAGTTTTTTTTTTTTGGATTTCAGCCAACCACACGCTGCCACGTCACTGGGGGTGCCACTGGGGGTCACCCCCACTGGGGGTCGGAAGCAATGCCCATAGGACTAATTAGAACAACAGATGCAACGTTGGGACCAATTTGTGCAACTGTCTGTTCGATGGGATTTATCGGTAAATATCCCAAAAATTTAATTGAAAAAAATATCCCAACAGTTCTATAACATATGTACAAATTGATAAAATCATAACTACGGCCAAAGGTTTGTATATGTATGACATATTAATGCGAAAGAGCCAGAGTTTTGAGATAAATGTATTTACTAGATAAAGAAATGTCACCAAAATGAATAGTGTTGAAATAGACAAAGAAAATAGTGACGAGTTCAAGGATCTATTGCAGAGACACAAGAGTATAGAGAAGAAGAATCCAGTGAGGAAGAACTATCAACGATGGTCGTTCGATGATTCAGCGAAATAGAGAAGTCTGATTAAGAAATAGAGAGAGCTCAGGCACAACTAGGACAAATCAAGAGAAAGAAAATTGAGTGGAGAAAAAAATGAAGAAAAGTTGGGAAAAAAATTTAGGAGAAAAATTATTTAGTGCAACAAAATAAAATCACGTCATAGATAATTTTTATCAGCATATTTTTTATTAAAATTTAGTTAAATTATATATATATATGTCTATAAGTGTATATAGATATTTTAAAAAGTATATCGTTTGTATATTATTATTTCTATTATCTTTAATGAAGATACCATGACTAAAAATAAATCTAAAATAGAGATAGGTGATCAATTGCAATTGTCACTTAGGGATGACACTTCAAAATTAATTGAGAGAGTTGAGAGTTTAGAGAGAATGAGAGTTTGAGAGACAGATTTGTTTGTGAGAAATAAAATGTGAGAGGGGTGGTATTTATAGGACTTGGGAGGGAGGAGTTAATTTATATATATATATATATATAAAATAAAATAAAATAAAATAAAAATTGATTGTTGGTGGAATTAACGGTTATATGATTCTTTCAAATTTTTTTGATTTAAATTTTTTACCATTGCACTGACAAAGGGGGTAGGGAACCATTGGGGTCGGGTCGAGCCAGATGGGGAAGAAAATTTCGGGACGAGCTCACAAGATGGGTCACACTCCATAACACACCAGGGTCCGGCAGGGCTCTAGAACACATATCTTAGGTTGGGTTTAGCCTCGAGCCTAGTTGGGCCTACCTAGGACACGAGTAGACTTGGGGTGTGTCGCGAGCTCGTGGGCCAAATTTACACCCCTATATGTGGGTAGTGGTTATGAGATATATGATTAGTGGTTATGATATATGTGATATTGATTATGAAACAAAGGGTGCTGGTTATGAGATGTGGTTATAACATATGTGGGTAAAGGTAATGAGATATATGATTAGTGATTATAAGATATGCGATTTTGGTTATGAGCACAATGGTATAGTTACAAATCAAAGGGTGTTTGGTTATGAGATATGTGATTAGTAGTTATGATATATGTGATGTTGGTTATGAGATATGTGGGTAATGGTTATGAGTAAAGTGGTGTCAAAGAGTGTTTGGTTATGCTATATGTGTTAGTGGTTATGAGATATTTGGGTAATGGTTATAAGCAAAGTGGTGTCAAAAGGTGTTTGATTATGCTATATGTGTTAGTGGTTATGAAATATGTGGGTAATGGTTATGAGCAAAGTGGTGTCAAAGGGTATTTGGTTATGCTATATGTGTTAGTGGTTATGAGATATGTGGGTATATGTGTTAGTGGTTATAAGATATGTGGGTAATTGTTATGAGCAAAGTGATGTCAAAGGGTGTTTAGTTATGCTATATGTGTTAGTGGTTATGAGATATGTGAGTAATGATTATGAGCAAAGTGGTGTCAAAGGATGAGGTTATGCTATATGTATTAATGGTTATGAGTTATAAGATATTGGTTATGTAACTAGTGGTTATGAGATATGTGATATTGGTTATTAGATATGTAACTAGTAGTTATGAGATATGTGATGTTGGTTATGATCAAAGTGGTGTGGTTATGAGTAAAAAGGTGTTAATTATAAGATATGTGATTAGTGATTATGAGATATGTGATGTTGGTTATGACAAAAAGGTATTGGCTACGAGATATGTGACTAGTGGTTATGAGATATGTGATGTTGGTTATGACTCAAAGGGACTAGTTATGAGATGTGGTTATGATTTATGTGAGTAGTAGTTATGAGATATGTGATCAATGGTTATGCGATGTGTGATATTTGTTATGTTTAAAGTGGTGTTGGTTATGAGATATGTGATTATGATTATGAAATATGTGATATTAGTTATGAACAAAATGGTGTTGGTTATGAGATGTGGTTATAACTAAGTTATGATCAATTTGATTATAGTTATGAAAAAATATGATTTTAACTCATAACTATAAAAAGTGACCTGTTTAGCAGGTCACTTTTAATGATGTGGCTCAATCCTAGCCATTGATTTTTTATGTACCGTACATTTTCTGAACAAAATGTACTATAGACTTTCCCGTAATGGATTATTTAAGCTCGAATATTATTTTAACAAGTTTTGAATTTTTTTTAAATTTGGTCTGTTTAATTTGCAAGCCGATCTCATACAAGTTTTGGTCAAGCTAATAACAAGTTGAGTTTAGCAAGTTTGATTTTTATGAGTATATAAACTGACAATCAAGTATAATAACTTAATGAACTTTTATATGTGTTAAAGTTTAACTTGTTTACATAATAATTAAATCTTGAACATGCTCTTATTGAGCTGATAATGAAAAGTTGATTTGCTTTACAACTCTATGCTTATGCAACAATCAATAATAAAAAGATTGACTAAACACTAGACAACAAACTATTATCCTCACTTTCAAAAATCCTCCCTTAATTAGAATTATCAGGGGAATCGGAAGCATAGTTGTACTGGCTCCCAACATTAGAAGGTTCAAATCCTAATTGATGGTTGCAATCGAACAGGATTCGCAAGACCTCCCTCATGCTAGGCCTATTTGAGGGACGTGGCCAAGTGCAAATGATCCCAAGCTCAAAAACACGAGTCATTTCGTCCAAGTAATGAGGTTCTTTAACCTTCTCATCAAGGACATCAACCATGTGGTTTCCTTCTTGATTGTAATATTGAAATGCCCAATCGGCTAGGCACATATCTTCATTTCCATCATTGGCTTTCCTTCCGGTAACTAGTTCCAAAAGAACAACACCGAAGCTATAGACATCAACCTTCTCATTCACTCTTCTTGTTCGAGCATACTCTGAAATTCAAATACAGTTTAAAACGTGAATGCCAAAAATTCTTGAATGCAAAATAAATTTTCAATTTTTTTTTTGTTGCAACTTATAAGTTCACTTCTTTTTTTTTTTTTAAGTGAACTTTTCTAAAGTTTGAATCATTTTTTTTTTTTTTTTTTCACATTTTGGGTTTGTCTAGACTAAACAATTCTAGAAATTTAAAATAAAAAAATAAAATAAAATAGAAAAGCTCATCAAAGACTGATTTTTTTCGACAAGATTTAGCTTATATTTTCCTCTTCAATAGACTTTTATCAAAAGTTTTCGACATTTTTTAATAAATTCTTTTATCCTACCTGGGGAGTTCCCACTACGACTTACAACCAAAATTTTTAATTTGTACCTTCTTTTTTTTTTTTGAAAGAAGTCGTTAAAGAGAAAAATAAAGCTCTGTTTGGTAGAGCTCTGAAATCCTAATTTCACCCTTTGATTTGAGTGTAGTGTTCGGTGAGAGTTTCAAAAATTGATTTCACACCCACTGTTGAAAACACGTCTACCCGGTCATCCTCCCGGACGTCCGGCCGATTGGCCAGAACAGTGTTCGTTGTTTTTTTTTTTTTTTTGAATCTGTTATTTTTATATTTTCAATAAAAAATATTTTCGGAATCTTTTTTAAATTTTTTATGAGTTTTGAATAAATTTTTGGATTGTGTGTCTTATGAGTTGTAAGTTTTTAAATCAAATATCATATGTCACATCAAAAATTTCAAACTCAATTCAAAACTTTTTTCAAAACTCATTACCAAACAAATTTTCCACACGCAAATCATAATTTTAAAATTCACAAACTCAAAATACAACTCTATTTTCAAATCATAATTCTAAAACTCTACCAAACGCTAGCAAGATTTATTTATTTATTATTATTTTTTTTATGAAGTAAAAAAATTTAACTCAAATTTCTTGTAAATAAATCCATTAATAAAGAAAAATATGAGGAAAAATAAGTCAACTTATATGTTACTTACCTGGAGCAAAATAACCAAATGAGCCAACCACGGTTGACATTGTATTAGGCTCCCCATGCTTTACCAATATCTTGGCTAGACCAAAATCAGCAACTTTAGCATTGAACTCAGAATCCAACAGGATATTGCTTGATTTCACATCTCGGTGAATTACTGAAGGCGTGCAGCCATGGTGCATGTAGCATAGGCCCTTGGCAGCTCCCACCGCGATTTGCAACCGCTTAGGCCAATCCAAAACACCACAATGGACTGAATCCGTTGTGCTTGGCCACTTATCTCCATGGAGCCACCTATCCAAGCTCTGATTTTCCAAATACTCATAAACAAGAAGCTTTGTTGTCTCACTTGAAATGCAACACAACAATTTCACTATGTTGGAGTGGCGAATTGTCCCCAGTATCTGAATTTCTGCCAGGAATTCCTTCTCAAGCTTTTGATCCAACTTCTTGATATTTTGAATTTGTTTAACTGCTACAACTTTGCCTAAGCAGTTCAATTTAATCCGATATACTTTCCCTGACCCACCACATCCGATCACATTGTTTTCAATCAAATTGGATAAAATTTCTGACTCTTTGAAACTCAATTCCTCCATTGTGTGGAAGCGAGTAAACTCGCACTTGGAATTTAATTCGTGCTCTCTTTTCTGGTAAGCTTTTTTGATATGGAAGAGTGTTAATAGAATAGCTGATGAAACTAAGATTGTCGTTATGACTACTATTATAGCAATAAGCCATGGGGATATGTTGCTTGAGGTTTTAAATCCAGAATAGCAGATATCAAGGGCTAGTGATGGATTACTAGCGCAAAGACCGGGATTGTTCAAGAAACTGGTATTGACAAATGTGTTTTCAAACTCAGTTGGGATTCTCCCGGTGAGACAATTGGAAGACAGATTGAGAGAAGTTAGGCTTAAATGGCCAATCTCAGCTGGAATTTGACCTGAGAACTGATTACTTGACAAGTCCAAATAAGTGAGGCTTGGTAAAGAACCAAGTTTATCAGGTATTGGACCGGAGAGCTGGTTTCGACTGAGATTTAAAAATGTTAATGACTTCCAAGAGACAATATCTGATGGAAGATGGCCAGAAAATCGATTCCCAGCGAGCACAAGTGTTAACAGGAGAGGAAGAGAGGTCAATTCTTGAGGAATTGTACCACTAAAGAAGTTGTTACTTGCGCTGAACACGGTTAAATTTTTCCAAGATGACAACCCAGATGGGATTTCACCTGAAAACTTGTTGTTACTGATCTCAAGTCGCGATAAATTTGGTGCCAGTGTTCTTGGAAGCTGACCGGTAAATGAGTTGTCGCTTAGCATCAACATTGTCAGATTGGATGAAGTCCAGAGACCTGCTGGAATGCTACCGGAAAGGCGATTACCCTGAACCTGAACAGTCAACAAACTTGAACAATTCCCAAGTGAATTAGGCAATTCACCGGTGAGATTGTTATCAAATGCCACCACTCCTAATAGTTCACCATTGGCACACAAGTGCTCTGGCAACTTGCCAGTGAAATGGTTCGAGGGTATTTCGAACCCCCGGAGATTCGAATATCGCCCAAAGTCTGGTGGCAATGTTCCAGAGAGATTGTTGTTGAACAATTTTACATCTCTCAGTAAAGGAAGGCGGCCAATGGTTTTGGTTATTTCACCGGAGAGTTGATTGTCAAACAGAGCCAAACCCGACAACATTGTTAGTTTGCCAAAATCAGCCGGTATTGTTCCGGTCAAGTTGTTTTGGGATAAATCAATTATCTGCATCTTCAAAGCTTCAATGGGCCAAGGAATTGCCCCGGACAAGTGATTTTTGTAGAGATACAACTTTGTTAAATTCTTTAGCAGAAACAAACCACTTGGGATTGTGCCAGCCAAATTATTGTTTGACAAGTCCAATTCCTCGACCTCTGTTAAATTCCCGATTGTTACCGGGATTTCACCGATCAAACTTGAATCTTTGATCAATAGTTGTTTAAGTTTCCTCAACTGGGTAAAGCTCGACGGTATTGCCATCAGCAGAAATGCATTGTCGGACAGGTCCAACATTTCAAGATTTGACAGGTTTCCAATTTCTGGCGGGAAAGAGCCGTTTAACTCATTTTGAAAAAGCCGAAGGACTCTGAGCTCGTGGAACCGCCCTATAGCCAGTGGGATGTCGCCGGTGAAGTTGTTGCCGTTGAGGTTGAGGACCCGGAGTGTGGTCGACAGCCGGTCAACGTCGCCAGGAATGCGGCCTACAAAGAAGTTTTGGGAGAGGTCTAAATGTTTCAGCTTGGAACAGTTGTAGAGAACCGTAGGAAATGGTCCGGGGATGTAATTGAACTGGAGATCGATGACGGTGAGGTTTTTGAGGTCACAAATGAAGGGTGGGATTGGCCCGGTGATGTTTTTGTCAGGAAGAGAAAGCCCGGTGACGGAGCTGTTGGTGCAGGTGATCTCCGGCCATTGACAATGGGTAGTGCTGTTGGAGTTGGGTGGTGTTGGTGGTGTCCAGTGGCTGATGGAGTGTGGATTGTACCAGTGTTGTTTGAGTCTCAATAGAATTGTTTGTTCTGAATCAGTAGTAGTAGATTGGGTGCTTCCATGCAAGGGTAGGGTGAGGAGTAGGAGGGAGAATATGGAGAAAAGGAATTGGAGGGAAGCTATTGGGGTTATTTTGGACATTTTTGGGTGGTACATAGTTTGGGAAGTTCAGGTTTGGAGTGATGCTGAGAGGGTCGTGTTCGGCAGGCAGATGTTTTGAAAATTTCAAGCTGGTGGCTGGGTTTTATAATGTGAAGAGTCGAAGTTTCGTCAAGCCTCAATCAATGGTTGAAGAGGGAAAGAAACTTGCACTCCAAACAGCCAACAACCAACTAATTTTAGTTTTGGAGAAAAGTTAAGGATCATGAAAAAAATTTCATGAAAATGATCATTAAAATTTATGATCTTTGGATTATCTTTATTAGTGTATGGCGCTTTATTCTAAGTGTAATCCAAAGGTCACAAACCTTTCATGATTATTTTCATGAAAGGTTTTTCATTATACCTAACATTGCTATTATTTTTTTATTTTATTTTCTATTTTTTATGATAGAGGTTCCAAGTTAGTTTACACACATTTTGACTAATTTCAGGGCCCATGAAAACCCCCCTTCCTTGTGAATCAGACAAATTTCAGACAGATCCTGCGGGTATGACCCAAAAAATAAATCGCTCCTAATAAAAGTTGAACTGAGACCTCAATTAACTTTTACATTTTAATAGTTGTTTGGGATGTGCTATATATGTACACTTTTTTACTTTTTGGTTAAAAAAGTAGAGAAAAAAATATATGTTTGGAATAATTTTTTGACTTTTTACGAAAAGATAGGTAACAAAATATTGTAGTAAAATTAAAATGACAATTTTACCTTTTTGACTTTTTGGGTTGAATTCAAAGGACAAAATTATTATTTTGTCCAAGTAGCTTCCCCCACAAACTACCCTTAAATAGTATAGATATTTTAACTTTTTAAATAATTTTTTAATTTTTTTAACTTTTTTAAATTTATGCCAAATAAGGCTTTAATTGTCAAAATACACACTTTCTTTTTTTCTCTCTTCCTTTTTCCTGGGAGTCCTTTTTTAACAAATGAAAACACCCAGGATTTATATTTTTCAGGACCCATGAAAACACCACTCAAGATTTGACTAAACTATGGATTCCTCCTTCAGGTTTGAAAAATTATAAATTGCCCATTAAAATTTATATTTGCATAACCAATGAGAGGGTAATTTGTTATATAAATATAAAGCTCAGGGGATAATTTGTTATGCAAATATAAATCTTAGGGGGCGAAATATAATTTCTCAAACTTCAGGAAAGAATCTGTATTTTAGTCAAATCTCGAGGGAGTGTTGATAATTTGTCCTATTTTTTACTATATATTGTTTAGCATCCCATTGCATTTCATCGAGGAGATTAACTTATGGATTGGAGAGGTATTGTCTAAACACACGAAATTAATTAAGAATTTTCTTCTAATAATTCGAATAAATTTTTTAAACTGTTTGTGTATATATTATTTATAAAAATAAAAAAAATAAATAATTGATCGATTAAATAATTATAGCATATTGATTTTATCTCATTTGCCTTTAAAAAATGACTAGTCTACTTTTAAAAATCCATTTGCCATTCATTTTTTTTAATTTGTTTATAAACAAACATAATAAATAAAAATGCTAAAATTATCGGATCGATCTATTTTTTCATAAATGATATATAGACAAAAAAATCTTAAATAATAAACAATTTAAATTATCAAAATAGAGTATAGAGCCTCTCGAGTCCACATCTAGACTAGAAAGGATCCCATCCATTGCATCAATAATAACATAGATGAATTCTAAGATCCATCAGATTGTTGTGTTGTTGACAAATAAATAGGATAAATTACATTTTTAAGTTTTTGTTGTTTTAAATTAAATAATTACAATACATAAACTTTAAGTCTTATTTTAATTTGATTATTTGATTTAAGTAGTGGTTAAATTAATGATTTTGTGGTAATTGTCAATCTCTTGACCTGTACATATAGAAAAATTAACTATAATCTAAACAAAAAAAAAAATCAAATTAAAATTAGACTTAAAATGTAAGGGATCAAATTGTTCAATTTAAAACAATAGAGATTCAGGTGAAATTTGCGTCAAACTATAAGACTGAAAATTATAATTTACCCAATAAATTTTGATAATATATACATATATATATATATATATATATGTATTAGGAAAAATTAAGAAAACATCACTCTCCAACTTTGTGTAGTAAGAGAGGTCCAAGATTTATTTTTTATTTTTATTGTTTTTATTAGCGTCTCTCAACATTTTCACGGAGAAAATTCGACTAAGAAAAATTTTGCCCGACTCAGAGAAATTTCATCCGACTCAGAAAATTTTTAAAATTTCTCTGATATGATCACAAAGAAATTTATTTGTGAAATTTGAAATTTTTCTGAGTCGAGCAAAATTTCTCTGAATTGAATTTTCTCTGTAGAAATGTTGAGGGATCTTATCTATTACGAAAATATTATATGTCATTTATCTTATAAAATTTTAATATCAGAGACTTTAAAAATAATTCCTCTATATTTTATTGTATTATTATTTACAGTAACAATATTTTAACATATTTTGTTTACTATCCCATGTATTAATATTATATTACTGAGTGACAAACATAAATGATATAACTCATTAGGTTATGCTATAAATTATTTTTTAATGATAATTAAAAAAATAATGAGTCATAATAAAATACAATATAAGATATAATAAAAAAAATTAGATCATAATTAGAATAATAATCATAATTAATATCACAATTAGTTATAATTAATTTCACAATAAATCGTAAGTAAAATCTACAAATATCATAACCAAGTGAACATATAGGACACAACTTTTGTGTAGTATAGAATTACAAGTTACGGCAAACCGCACATGTCATCTTAACACTACAATAAATAACTTTGTAACCCCTCAATATCTGAAATCATATTGACACTTCTTGTCAGAAGTTTAGTGCAATGGTGAAATATCGATAATGTCCTCATTTGAGATTATATTTTTCATTATGCGAAAAGAATAGAGAAGGGCAAACAAATCTAATTTTAATTCTAGAAATACAAACAAACCCAGTGAAAAATACAAAAGATTTTTCCAACAGCAAATCTTCAATAATAAAAGAAACCTCTTCCATGAAAAGAATAATGTCCTCATTTGAGATTATATTTTTCATTATGCGAAAAGAATAGAGAAGGGCAAACAAATCTAATTTTAATTCTAGAAATACAAACAAACCCAGTGAAAAATACAAAAGATTTTTCCAACAGCAAATCTTCAATAATAAAAGAAACCTCTTCCATGAAAGCCACCACCCAAAAAGCTATCCAAAACAAAACCCTTAAAACTTTTAAATTCCTACACACCAATATTGTTATCACAATAACCATAGAGAAGTAAAAGACAGAGATAAAGAGGGGGCGAAGGGAAGGGAACCCAAATCTGGTGATTCCTCATCACACTAGCCCCTTCCGTCTAAATTATATCAAAGGATCCATCGATGGCAGATCGCTCCCTCTCTCTCTCTCTCTCTTTCTCTCTCTTTCCCCTTCATAATATAAAAACCCATCAATGATTTCATAGAAGATGCTTCCATAGGCAATAGAGGTACACGGCTGTCCCTGGCTTAAGGCGAACAAGGTGGCATCTTGGCTCTTAAATTTCCTGAAATTTTAAGTGTCAAATAATTTTAACTCTTATAGTGTTAGTAGGTTTACAAATGAGCAATGTTAGAGACCTATAATGACACCGTAAGAGAGTAGAGCCCTATATCATTAAATTTGTAATAAATAAAAAATTGACACATATGATGTCACATTACAGTTGATACAATTGTGGGTATTTTTGGAAATCCAAAATATTTTCCTTTAAGAATAAAGGTCCAAACCGACTAATAAAAGTCTTTAGAGCATCTCCTACACTTCATTGCTTTTTTTCTTTTTTCCTTTTTTCATAGTGGCTATGGCACGTTGAGGCACTTCTTCGCCCAAGCTGCTATCCGCTACCTAAGTGCTCAAGAGATTCGTGCTAAACAGCTTTCTGCATCATCAATGGTGTTGGCGTATGCTTTTTTCCTTCTGCCCAGCTCCCCGACCTTATCAATTAGAAACCAAATCATAAACTTAGTTTTTTGCCACAAGAAACTCAACTCTTTTGAAACCAGTATTTTCGAAAGGATTGGCACTTTCCATACTTCAGGGGTGCAACATTAACAAATTCGCTCATGATCAAGTTATAGCCTAAGATCTATGACCATATTATATTAACTGTTCGTATTTTGTTCATTCCATCAGCATGCTCCTAGGTACCTGTAATTGTGATTTGATTTTAAATTTGAGTAAAAAATCTTATTTGATATGAACTAGTCCAACTCTTTTATCAAATGTTCATTAAACCTTTCTAACAATTTTTTTTTTTTTTCAAATCCCAAATTTCCCTTTTCATCAAATTTGATGAAAAAGGTAATCTTCAATACTTGAATGAATTAAAATTTAATGAATTCAAAAAAATTATGTTCATCAAATTTTATGTTTTTAAGTTTTGATCAAATTCAAATTTAATGAATTCTCATTTTGATATTAAAATAAATAAATAAATAAATAAAACCTTCTTTCGTAAAAACTAAATAAAAAAATATATTTGTAAATTTCATTCATTTTAAGTATAAATCGAATTACACTACCTTTAAAGAAATGGGGTTTGCTTGATTCTCTCTTGAGAAATTGTTGTGTAAACCTCTTATTATTATTATTATTATTTATTTATTTATTTGTATATACGTTCTACCTAGAAGATTATCCAGCTTTTTTTTTTTTGTGTGTGTGTGTGTGTGTATTTGACTGATAATTTGGAGACTTTTCTTCTTTGTAAGTTTTCTATCTAGAAGTTTCTATAGCAGTACTCTATCTATTTGTAAATCTGGTTCACACCTTTGCTTTGAATAATTTTAGGTTCTAACGCAGAATATGACTTTCACATCATAGATTAAGATTTGAATTTGATTATTTATGCACATATTTGAAGATTTCCTTAATCAAATTAGTTTTTGATGGGGCTGTTTATTTTAGTTTGTACAAGTTAATTATAGTTTATTTTAATTTTAAAGTCTGTATCAGACTGATTGATAAGTTTCTGTTTATAGATTATTGGATAAAAATAAGTTAAATAAGTTAAAAAAAATTAATTATATAAAAGTTAAGGAAAAAGTGTTTTTAATTAACAGCTTTTAACTTAAAAAAATTATAACAAATAGGGCCGATGTTTCTTCTGATAGATTTTAGTTTTGAATATATATATATATATATACACATGATACAATTGTGTGTTTGGTAGAGGTTGTATCAGATTCACATGTCCTTGATCCTTTAAAATGATCCCAATGAGTCAATTAAATTATAATTAAAACTACTTGCAATATAATTAAAAATCTCTTCAATTATAATTAAAATAATAATTATAAAATATTACAATTAAATTATAATTAATATTATAATAAATTATAATTAAATATAAAAAAATTATAACTGAAATATACAATACATGCTTTTTTTAAAATATTTTTTAATGTGTATTATAAAAATTCACAACAAGAATATGCACCAAACATAGTTTTGTCTTTTATGTTTCTAAAATTATTGGTAGGGACGAGCACAGTATTAAACTAAATCCATATTCCATGAGAATGACTTTGACTCTTGACCACGAAGACTCAGGGAACCAAGTGGCCATGGCACGCACCAGATGTTTCATAATTTAACCCACTTAAAAAAAAACAATAAAAAAAAATAAAAAAAAAGCTAAGAATTAGTGAAGTAGAAAGGCAACATTATGGGTGACTATTGGATATTTTTTTAGTACAATCACATAGTGTTTTATAATAATATAATTGATAAAGAAAGTGAAATATTATGATTTTGTGTGAGTGATTGAGAAACATAAAAAAATATAATTAATGATGATTGATGAAATAATATAAACACCTAATACTTCAAGAATACTTAATTAATTTTTCACATTTTATGAGAAACAACCAATCTAATAACAGATTGATAATCTCTGTACCTAGACCAAATCAAAGGTTAACAACCACATAATTAATCATACAATAAAATAATTATTAAATGACTATTTCACTTAGATTGCTTTCAAGTGTATCTTCTGTCACTACGCGAGTGTTTTGTATTGACTATTACCGGACCGGTCGTAAAAATAAGATTATCGCCTTGAATTCCTAAGTGCGCAATCCAAATTAAAAAGTTGATTGAAGTAGTTAATTATTAAAAATAATGAATGATTATTTTTTAAATTTATGAATTATTTGTTAGCTATATCAATTATTATTGTGAACGAAGTTTTATGAAGTTAAAGTTGATCAAATCTTACATTTGGTCAATCAAGTCACAAAAAATTGGACGAATTAATTATATTATCTACTGAAAAGAATATGGCAAATAAGCTATAATATGCAAGTATAATTTGTAAAAATATGAAAAGAGTAATATTTATGTGATATTTTACCGTAATATGTTTATTTTTTATTTGGTATTATAAATTTAAATTTTGTTTGATATATATATATATTGATTTTCTAAATTATAAAGCAACAAGAACAAATTTTTAACTTTTTCAATCATTGTAATGATCCTTTCATATATACTACCTAGGTAAATTTTAACATATAATTTTAATAATTATATATGCAACAAGACTGTGTGAATACTAGCAAATAAAAAATAAAAAATAAAAAAATTTGCGGGTACTTACGATTTTGCCCATAAACTCTTTTTGTTATCGTTATGTATAAAGAATCTTTTTTTTTAGAGTTCGCCTAGGACTCCCAAAGAACTCAAGATTGCACTTGGACACAACACAATTGCAAATAATTTTTTTTTTTTTTTTTGGTTAAATACTAAATTTGTGTCAATTTTTATGGGTTTTTTTTTTTATTTTTTTTATTTTGTCAATAGAAAGGAGAATAATTACAATCATTGACAAATATTTACATAATTAAACAGACAACTAACCCACAATAACTAAAAAGTCTAACAACCAATAACTGAAAAGCCACCAAGCCCAACACAACTAACACACCAAGCTCAAACCCATCAATTACATACAATTAACCCACATAATGGGGATAAAAAAAACTATAACACTATTGAACTTCTCTCTATAGGAGTTGAATCCAATACTTCACACGACAAACGGATGCTATATATCCGAATTTGTATTAATTTTAATGTTGTCAGATATAGTTTTTGTTTTCTCATTGGCTTGTGTGGGGACATAATTTTGAGTTGTCCACGTGGCCTAGGTAGTTAGCCGAAGTACCACGTGGGTGATTCTAATTGGCCGATGTATGGTTAAACCACATCTAATTCCAAGATGTTTGAATAAGGGATTAGAGTCCTAGATGATGATAGAGTCTCTAATTGGGTAAGGTTGGACTCTTGAGAGAGTTGATTTTAATCAAATACGAGGAGTCTTGGATAAGTGATATCCTTGTAAAAGATAGAGTCCTATAAAGTGATACTTCTAGGAGGCGAGAGCATTGTTGACTATAAAAATAAGGCACTCCCGTGAGTCTAAGGTATGCTTTTATTTATACACTGCTACTTGAGTTGATATCTTTGTGAGATAAGTTGACTGACTTGATCGTTGGAGTGTCCTCGGGTGGATAAACTACAGTGGTACTTTTTACTCTCATATGCAGGTGTTGGCTTAATCTATTCTATTGTGTGCTCTCCAGTTAAGTTCCATAGATCTCTGCATAAAGGTCTATTTGGTTGTAAAGTCATAAATCAACACATATAATTAGGCGCCGTCTGTGGAAACTTAGTAGGAATAGATGGCCAACATCCGACAAGGAGGACAAGAAGGATCATCTTGATTCTCTATTCTTGGTTCTTTGTTTTTTTGACGAGTGGACATTTGAGTCCTTATTTCATAAAGCCAACTTCGGTTGGAGGAGTATCTCTAGCATATTGTTTAGCCGATATATTGGAAGATTAGACGATATATGTTCCATCACCTCAGATTGCCGAGGTAATAGAACCTAGGGGGCAGTTGTGGGGACATAATTTTGAGTTGTCCACGTGACCTAGATAGTTAGCCGAAGTGCCACATGGGTGATTCTGATTGGCCGAGGTGTGGTTAAACCACATCTGAATCTGAGATGTTCGAATGAGGGACTACAATCTTAGATGATGACAGACTCTGTTTGGATAAGGTTGACCATTTGAGAGAGTTGATCACTACAAGAAAAAGCAGATTTTGCGACTAAAAATAGATTTTTCGTCGCTGAAAGTAGAAGAATTGGCGACTAAAATGGAATTAGTCGCCAAAAGTGAACACTTTTGGCGACTAAAACAGTTTAGTAGCCAAATGTAGGGGTTTTAGCGACTAAAACTTAGTTTAGTCGCCGAATATAAGAGTTTTAGCGATTAAAAAAATTTGAGTAGCCAAAAGAGAAGGTTTTTGGCGACTAAAAACATTTAGTAGCCAAAAGTATAGGTTTTGGCGACTAAAAAATAGTTTGGTCGCCGATTATACGTGTTTTACTGACAAAAATCAATTTCGTAGCCAAAAGTGAAGCTTTTTGGCTACTAAAAAAAATTTAGTAGCTAAAAGTCAAGAATTGCCGACTAAAATGCAGTTTAGTCACCCAAAGTAGAGGTTTTGGCGACTAAATTTCAATTTAGTCGCCAAAAGTGGAGGTTTTTCGGCGAGAATGAATTTTTTTAGCGACTAAAATATAATTAGTAGCCAAAACTATACAATTGGCGACTAAAAAATAGATTTAGTCGCCAAAAGTGATCTAAATCTTTTTTAGTAAATAATTTATTTTTTACATAAATTATATTGAATAAAAATAATTATTTATATATATATAGCTAGATATTAATACGGGTCAATATAGTATATCAATAATATATGTTGTATATATATTCATGTGGTGTTGTAGTGGCATAGTGGAGAGCGTGTGTTGCTAAAGGTTTAGAATGTGGGAGAGGTTGGCGGTTCGAATCTCAGAAAAAGCAAAAAAGTTGATTTTTTTTTTTAACGGAAGCACCTTTGGCGACTAAAATTTTAGTCGCCAAAAGTGTTTATTTTGGGCAACTAAACGGTTTAGTCGGCGATTCATGGACTATTGGCGACTAAAAGATTAGTCGCTAAATGTGTGATTTTAAAAAGTGTAAATCACTATTGGCGACTAAATCGTTGGTCGCTTAAGAGCTATTTTTTGCCGACTAAAAAAATTTTAGTCGCCAATACCTCCGGCGACCATATATACACGACAAAACGAGCGACTAAAAAAATTAGTCGCTGAAAGTAAAAACTTGACTTTCGGCGACTAAAAACAAACTTTTGGCGACTAAACATTTAGTCGCCAAAGGTGCTTTTTCTTCTAGTGGATATTAATCCAAATAGCTAGTAGAAGTCTTGGAAAAGTGATATCCTTATAAAGGATAGAGTTCTACGAAGTGATACTTCTAGGGTACGAGGGCACTGTTGACTATAAAAGTAAGACATTTCTGTGGGTCTAAGGTATGCTTTTACTTGTGCACTGTCACTTGAGTTGATATTTTTGTGAGATAAGTTAATTGACTTAATCGTCAGAATGCTTTTGGTGGTATTTCTTATTCTCTTGTGTGCAGTTATTGGCTTAATTTATTTTGTTGCGTGCTCTCCAACTAAGTTCCTTAGATTTCTGCAGAGAGGTCTGTTTCGTTGTGAGATCAGAAATCAACACCCACAGCTAGCATATGGTCACAAAAATTTTTGCGATTAGTTTTTTGACCGCCATTACACCTTAAATGAAATTTTTTTTTAGCCCAATTATTAGCATCAACATCTTCAATGTCAGAAACATGAGTAATTTTTATATACAAATAGGATATATGTCATGTGATACCTTCTATTATTGTGATTAGTTTTGACAGTAATGTCCACTATATTTATATTGAGTGTTTATAGAACAATAAGAAGCATATACATTTATAATTGATGAAAGATAATATTATATGATACCCTATTGGCATACAAAAATTTCTAGATAAATAATAATTTTTGCGTTAAATATTTTTGTAACGACTTGCTGTTTTGCGGTTGCAAACAACCATTGATCCCACCAGCAAAAAAAAACGTATTATTTAGGAGTTGTTTGGGATGACCTAAATAAGTGCACTTTTTGTCTTTTTACGAAAAGATGTGCAGAAAAGTAGAGAGATGATGTGATGGAAAAAAGATAAAAAGATAAAAAGTGTGTACTTATTTAGGATAGCCAAACTTGACCTTACATCGGAAAAAGAGAAAATATAGAAATGTTGAAAGTAAGAAGTCCTTTCTTCTAGTAGTTTGTCATTGATTCTGCATTCTTGGATTTATTGATCAAAAACTATTGGATGGCTGGCAAAGATGACTCCCAATGAGGACGTTTGGTTGTGACTATCCCAATAATGGTTCTATCCTTAGAAAATGGATTTGTTTGGGTTGTCTGAAAGGAACAAGAAAATTGTGTCCATTGCTCGTGGAATTCCTCGAGAATTGTTTAATGCACTGAAAGTGTTGCTACTTTAGGAATCTGAGAAAAGTAAATTTTGTAATTGAAAAAATTACACTATGTCGCTTTTGGGTCATTTTCTTATTTTAATTTTTAAAATTTATTTTTTATTATTTTGATTTTTTATATTTTAAGTTTTTTTAATTTATTTTTAAAACAAATTTTTGTTAAAAATAGACAAAAAATGACACATTAATAATTACATGATTTATAAATATTTTATTATATATAACTCACATCTCTAAAATAAACTTGATATAATAATATATTTTTTTATGTTATATGATAATTATTATGACATTTTTTATTTAATTTTAAATAAAAATTAATTTTAAAAGTAAATTAAAAAAATTAAAATATAAAAGACAAAATAAAAATAAATAAATTTTACGAAGTAAAATAAAAAAAATAATTAAATATAAAAAGACAAAATGTAATTTACGTTTCGTAATTTCACGAAACAGCGTTGCTTGAGGGCCCGAATTTCGGGGCTCGAATGCCCCGAAACTTCCACTTTAGGTAAAAAAAAAAAAAAAGAAAAAAAGAAAGAAAAAAAGAAAACAGTTTCTAAAAATGGAAATTAGGGACATTAGGGGCAAATTTTTTAGGGCCACCAATCATTTTCCTTCACGAAAAGTATTCAAATTGACTCGTCAAACACTTACAAACAAGTGACGTCATCTAATGATGACAACAATGACGTAATTGACAAAGATGGAGCAATAAGTACACTTGCACACAGAAACATATGAAGGATTGGTTCGGGGAGTGGGTTGACTTTTTGATTTTTTAGTTTTTTAGTTTTTTTGGTTATTTTAGGGTTGGTTTGGGATGTCCTAAAAAAGTGCACTTTTTGACTTATTGGTGGGTTTGGGTTGGGTTTGATGTGATGTGTTAGAGAGGTGATGTGATTTAAATAAGATGATGTGACTTAAATAAGATAGTAACTTTTTGACTTTTTGGCTTATTTAGTACATGCCAAACTAGCCCTTAGTCTGGGCTAAAAAATTTAGGCCAAGTTTGGGTAGTTTAAAAAAAGTCAAAAAGCTAAAAAGTTACTCAAAAAGTTAAAAAGTCATTACTATTCACCAAAAGTCAACAATTACGGCTGCACAATTCCCAATTCTAATTTTCCCCTACAAACTAATTTTTACAATTTTTTATTACACATTTTTCCATAAAAAGTCAAAAAGTTAACCCAAACATTCATATTTTCAACCTCAACTTTTTAGTCTAAAAAGACAAAAAGTGCACTTATTTAGTCTTCCCAAACTTGGCCTTAGTTTGAGAAGGGCTTTTTGGCTTTTTGACTTTTTTGATTTTTTTTTGTGAGAGAAAAGTGTAATGATTATGGGTTAGATGTGATGTTTTGTTTTTTATGGCTAAAATAGCCTATTTTGTCTTTTGTGGCTAAAATAACCAAAAAAGTTCCCAACCCAACTTGCCAAACGGGGCCGAAGAAAATTGCACATACAATCAAGGAAAAAGTTTGGGACCTCAATTTAGAACCCCATGACCCTTAAATATGTTTGATTGGTCTATGTGTATTTTTGTTTTATTTATTTATTTATTTTTCTCTCACATAGGATGATGTGGGGTTGTGAGGTAGAGTTTTTGTGAGGGTTTCAATTATTGCTTAAAAATCAATTGCAATCAGTTCACTTCATTTTTATTTTTATTTTTTTGAATCCAGCTCATCTCGATTAACAGTAAATTGGACGGTTCAGTCTAGTTTATAAGATTTGTTATAAGTCTCGTTTCGATAATTTATTCTGGTTATTTTTATGTTTTGATATGTTAATCATTTATAAATAATAATAAAAAAAATTAAATTGATCTAATAACTGTAATTGTGAAAGGTGAAATTTTCTCCACGAGAAAAGTGAGATGGCGTGTCCATTTCTTCACTCTGTCAAGATAAACCAAAACATCAGTAATCATCCCTTATCAAGATAGGTCGGGAGGACCTTCCGATGGTCAAGTCAGTTAACTGTTTGGCTATGATAATCTGTATTTAAAAGAGAGTTCTTGGGTTACCTCTGGTTTGTCCTTTGTGCTTCTCTTGCTTAGCCTTTTATAATTACATAACTTGAATCTCATTCTTTGGATCGTTGTCCGATCCAAGGATTCTACCTTTACCTAACCTTGTTCGGGCAAGTGGCTAAGTTGCTTTTATCCTTGATCGTTAGATTATCATCTTAGAGACGGCTCAGATTATATCAGATGCGAGTAGGCAACTTGCCAAGCATTGTATCTATCGAATCAAGTTGATTGGACAATCTTGTTGTCTATTAGGCCTGACTTATGTCCTTGTATTTTTTGTCAGGTGTTTCTACCGTTAGATGAAGCTTAATCCAACGTCCTTCTTTCATTTTGTAAAGTTCTCTTCTAGAAGGATATCTTTATGCTTGATTGCCCTTCATGCTTTCAGGCACACGCCAGCTTGCTACCAATTGTTCTTAATGGGCTCCTAAAAAGCTCATCTGAGCCTTTTCTTTCTTCTAGGCCGATGCTTAATTGATTTGGGCTTGAACTATTATTTTATCCATCCACGGTAATCATATACTTCAATCATATATCTTCAAAAAAATAAAAATAAAAAAATAAATGATAAATATGATTTTTAAAATAGATTGTTTTTTATTTTAACAATAAAATATTAAAATGATATGATATAATTGTTAATATATATATATATATATTATATAATCTATACACCATGACATAAAATAACAAAGTGAAAAGATTATTCAGAACTCTACAACACTTGAGACAAGCTAGATTCTTTTTTGTGAATTATTGAATTCGCAAATGCACACCCCACTCAAAAGCAGCAATAGCAAATCATAAGATGTTCTATTTACGAAAAATTAAATAATATCAAATACATGGAGAGTTAAAATAAGGATGAAAAGCTAAAAATAACTGCAAAAAAAAAAGTGGCGATTTTTACTCTTTTGCCTCTTAGCCTCTCTCATCTCTTCGTTTTCCTTGCCTTAACTGCCTTTCCTGTTGGCCACCCCTCCTCATCCTCCTCAGTCACAAACCACCCCTTACCAACTCCACCCTCAACTCCCTCCTCCATGCCAATTGTCCAGTGTAAGGAAGATTGCGACAAGAGTAAAGAGAAAAAGGAAGAGAGAAGAGGGCATTTTTCTGATTTTATAGGGCATTGCTGTTAAATTGGTTTTCTAGATGTTCAAAAACTTTGGATAGAGTTAATCAAGCTAATGCCAGGGTCCAAACTGTAGTCAATGTACCATGAACACACACAACCCATGTAACATTTTTTAGTTGAAAAGGCCCAAAGGGCAAGAAATCATCTTCCAACAAACTGCACAAAATTCAATACTTTGGGACAGAATTATTTGTCTAATAACATGTTCAGTTGTTGAAAATAGATTTAAACAAAGACCTGGGGATAAGATTCAATATCTTAAGTTCAAGTTTCTCAAAAGATCACTGGAGGTTTGTGTAGGTGTTAATTTTAGGTTCCCGGCTGTCCTAATATGAGGTAACTCAGGGCCAATTAGGCTAAACTAGGCAGTTGATACCTTGGATCTATGAAGCACGGATACTCCGAAATAGGGCACGTATGCGTATCGGATACGTATCGGATACGGATACGCGCCCGATACGCGAGGATACGTATCAGATACGGGAAATGGAGTATCCGTATTTTTTTTTTAATTTTTGAATTTCGGATACGTCTCGGATACGGGAGGATACGGTATGGATACGGAATGGACACGGTATGGATACGGCGGGGGCAAAAAAATAATTTAAAAAACTTAAAATGGGGTGAAATTGTAAAATATGAAAATAAAGATGAAATTAAACAAAAAAAAATGAAAAATAACAAACCAAACTGTGTCTGACCTACGAATTCGACGCAGCCGCGATGGAGGAGGAGGAGAAGCAGCTCGCCGATCGTCTTGAACAGCTCGCCGATCGTCTCAAACAGCTCGCCGATCGTCGCGAACAGTTGATCGTCGCGAACAGCTCGCCGATCGTCTCGAACAGCTCGCCGATCGATCTCATCTCGATCAGGTTCGTCCATCTCTCTCTCCCTTTCGCTCCCCCTGTCTGTCACGAACTCTCTCTCTCTCCCTCTCCCTCTCGATCTCGCTCGATCTGTCTGTCTCGACTCTGGTTCGAGTTCGAGATGTAGATCTGTTCTGCCTTCTGGACTTGGATGTTTATTTATTTATTTATTTATTTATTTATTTTATATATATGTAGACTAGACTCTGCAAATCACGTAGTAAAAAAAAAAAAAAACACTTATATGTAGACTCTGCAAATTGAATAAGTTTATTGAATAAAACAAACAAATAAATAAATAAATAAAATAAGGTAAAAAAAACTTAGTAATAAATAAATAAATAAATAAACTTATTAAAAATAAAATTTGTCAACTTATAAAATTATAAACTTTATAAACTTATTAATAAATTAAATAAGGTAAAAAAAATTTATTAATAAATAAATAAATAAATTTATTGATAAATAAATGAACTTTGTAAATTTTTTCCCCCTTAATTTGGGATTGAATTGCATTATGGTTGTTATGGGTAATGCTATATTGTTAAAATTGTTGAAATTTAATTGAAGTTTTATTTTATGTATGTTACATTACTAAAAATTGTTGAAGTTTTATTTTTGTGTATGCTACATTACTAAAAATTATGAAAAAATATATTTTTTTTTGAACGTATCCCCGCCGTATCCGTATCCTACTTTTTTAAATTTTGCCGTATCGCCGTGTCCGTATCGTATCGTACCCGTATCCCGTATCCGTATCCGTATCCGTGCTTCCTTGCCTTGGATTATCGAAATAATAAAAAATAAACAAACAAACAAAAAACAAAAAACAAAGAGTAGATTGAAAAACATAGCCAAACCTGACAACTTTGTTTAGGCTTCCAAAAACGTGCAGAGTATTGTTCAAGTTATTTTCGGATAAATTGATTGCCTTCATCTTTCAAAGATTCAATGGGCCGATGAGTCGCCCCACTCAAGTGACTTTTGTAGAGGTAAAACAGTGTTGTTAAATTCTTCAGTAAAAACAAGTCACTTGGAATGGTACAGTCAATTTCTTGTTTGTCAAGTCAGATTCCTGGAGCTCTCTTAAATTCTTGATTGTTTTTGGGATTTCTCAATCTTTGATGAAGAGTTGAAGAGTGGTCTTAAAGTATTTTCTGGACAGTTGAGATTTAATACTATAAAAGTTCAGGGTGCAATAATTATTTCACCTTCTAACTTGTAAACCTTAACCCTATTCAGTTTAAGATCACTTCGAGAAAAATTACTCTAAAAAAGATTCTGACTATTTTTAGGTGGTCCATGGCTAGCAAAGTTGAGGTTTGGAGTAGTGATAGAGGAGAGAAGGTTGTATTGGTGTGGCAAAGGTATCTACCAACGGTAAAAGTGAAAAAAAACTTGCGGTGCCAACTACCAACTAACTTTCAAAAATGTATCAAGAAAAATAATATGTAATTAAAATTTATTTTAAGTGTGGATCTGACAATGTAAGAATTGAATTTACATCATGAGTTTGTGTGGGGACATAATTTTTGAATGACAACATGTGGCCAACGTGACACTGATGTGTCAGCCGAGGTGTCACGTGTCTTGGTCATGATGCTGAGATGATCTCGGCTAGGCCGAGGTTATCTGCGATAATACCGGAATCTGGGATAAACGGATAAGGGACAAGAGTCCTATAATGGGAGAAGACTTCAGTTTGGGTAAAGATAAGACTCTTAGAGAGTTTATCCTAATCCTACTGGGAGTCCAAGTTTAGCAGTAATCCTAAGTCCATTGGAGCTAAGCTTCTATTGGGACTAGGATTATGTTGGCTATAAAAGAGAGGTACCCTCATGGGTCTAAGGTATGTCTTTTATGCTTTGTCCAGTGAGTTTAGTACTATTGATTATCTTTGAGAGATATACTGACTTGATCGTCGGAGTGCCCCCGGGTGGACGAACCACCGCCGAAATATTTTCTTTCTGTTGCAGGTCAGACAGGTTCCATCTATTTTGCCAGTGCTCTTCAGCTGAATACTGAGTTGGCAGTGTGGTCGGAAAATCACTCACACAATTTGGCGCCGTCTGTGGAAAAGAAAGGAGAATAGATGGCCAACAACAGACAGAAAGAGAAGGATGGGGCCGACACCCCTACAGAGAGTGAGAAACATATTGACCTTGACGTCGAAGAAGACAACTGCAACAAAGAGACTCGTGATAAGAATCACAGAGGAAAGGACGTCGGCCAGGAGGGCGGCGTACCGAAGAAATCGAACCGAAGCGGGTATTATAGCGAGGACAACCTCCAGGTATGGAAAGATAGATGATTGCGGAGAGACGACGAGATAAAGGGAATGGCGGACAAATTGGCAGACTTGCAAATGGTCGTCAATTTCATGATGCAGAACAACGTCATGCAGCCACCATTCCCGTTACAAGATACGCCGATTCCAGCGGCCAAGAAAGGTGCCCAGAAAGGGGGGCAAAAAACGGTTCCTGTAGTCCCTCAGCATGGCGGGACCAAGGGACATTCTCACCGGCCTTCGCGGGAGGTCGGGCATGGAAAATCCCAGAAGACACGTCGAACAAAAGAAACCTACAACAAAGAACATCGGGATGTTCAAGGGAAGGAACTCTGTTTCGACACGACCAGTAGAGGGAGGTCCAAAAGGACTCACGATGACACTAGAAGTAGTGCACCAAAGAGGCTGAAATCCGGAGATAGCCAAGCCCTTGGACGAACCAAAGAGGATCTGGGAGATCACCTACAGAGGAAGCAACAAGATGTCGAGGTAACCTCCTCGGTCAAACCGAGAACGCCGTTCTCGGAAGAATTAGACAAAGTTGAGGTCCCGAAGAGATTCAGTATGCCGAGGTTCTAGATATACGATGGGAAGTCGGACCCCAACTTTTACGTCGGATTATACCTGAACGCGATGGCGTTATACACTGGGAACGAGTCGTTGCTCTGCAAAGTGTTCCCCTCATCATTCGAGAAAATTGCATCGGACTGGTTTCACAAGTTGCCGAAAGGAATTGTGAAAACCTGGGAAGGGCAGGCCGAGATGTTTGTGGCCAGGTTCGTGACAAACAAGCTACAGCCATTGAGGGTAGACGCCCTAATGGCCCTGAAGATCGGCGAGGATGAAAGCCGTAGGGCCTATGCCAAAAGGTATTATAAGGTATTCAACCGAATACCAGGATGCAACCAAGAGGTGGTGGTCATGTCGTTTAAAAATGGCTTGAAGGATGACTGCCTGTAACACGTCCGCGAGGGACCCCGCTACAGTTCGGACTCGATTTTTGTGTCACGGTTCTTAATCTGAACCAAAGAGTCCAAATCCGGAAAATCGTTTTGAGAAACAAATTCTTGAAAAGAAGTGCCAAACATGGACTACTTTGCCAGATACAAAGTCGCCATCTAAATATTTTTTAAGGGGGAATTTAGGAAACTTTGACTCGGTGCCAAAGGCCACGCGTCCGTTATCACCAAAGTTGCCTCGACTCGAGAGCTAGGGTACGATTGGGGAAGGTCAGCTATGAGCACCCCCTCTCGCCCGATCCGAAGATCGGCCTCTACTAACCGTGATATCCGTTTTTGAAAACGTTATGTGTTCTTATCCCGATTATTAGCCTAGAATTACTATGTTATGCGCACAGCACAAAAGTATAGACTAGATTGCCTAATTTGGGAATAAGCATTGCATATCCGTTTGTTTTGGAAAAATATTTTGGAATTTGCTACTCGCAAGTAGGTTGAAACACGGATTTAAATGTCTAATGCAACACATACGGAATGTCACTAGAGTAGGCTCGGCTAGTCTATGAATGACATGTGAAAATGCACAAGTAGCATGTATTCAAGTTAGATTTGAAATACTAATGCAGTTAGCATGATGTGCCGAGCCCGGTGCATGCAATACTGATGAATGATGCACGCATACATAGCATAGGGTATGCTAAATTAAACATGCCCTAATACTAACCATCAAAAGCAGGTAAGTAAAAGGGAGAAAGAAGTGGGGATTGGAAAACATGCACACACTCACCCACACTTATTACAGATTCGCCCTCGCTCGGAGGGACCAAAAGAATAATACAATTCGAATAATGAATTAACTATCCTAGCTAATTAATTATTACAGACCAACTAAATTAATTAGACAAATTAATTAATTTAAGAAAGCAAGAAAAAGGGGCCTCGGGAAGAGGGCTCAATGCACGCGTGCTCGGGTCTTGCTCGTAAGTCCACTGCCATGCGTAGGCTACCTCTGTTTTCCCTGCTTTGCCCCTCTGAAAACTGCCAAAGTCTCAGAATTGCTTCCCTGGACATTGGGAGACACCACCGGCTGAGGACAATGGCCACCGGCAGTAAGATGTGATCATCGGCTGTTTATGAATCTATCGGCCACGGATTTATGGTCGGTCGGCACTGAACACTGTCGGTTGGCCAAGAATGTCTGCAGAACCTGCAATTGACAGCAGCAGAGGGCAAGGCACAGCATGGCAATGCATTTCAAGCAATGTATGCACCGACCATATCCCTTATCATGTTTATGACTCAAAGGGACATGGTCCTTGGTTCTCGGACCATCAATCGCGTATTTCAATGCGTGATGGCCCAAGAGACCAATTTATGCATGTTGATTTCAAATGCAATGCAAACCAACAAACAAAGGCCCAACTCCCATCACTAAATCAAGGAGCAAGGCATGCATGCTAGATGGAGTGCAACCTAGGCATGTGAACTAGCATGCAACATGGGCATACAATGCATTTATGCAAGTATGCAAGCAAACATGCAAGGTAAGCATGCAAACAAGCAAAGGATGGATTTAAGCACGGTTTAGGCAACCCTTACTAGGCCTAAAACAGTGGCCAAGGTGCTCAAAAATGAAGGACAAATAGGCACACAAACATGCATGCAAATGATCTCCAACACTTCAAGCATTAAAGAGCAATTCTCAAGCACACTCAAGAGGATGCAAACATGGACATATAGCATGCATTAAGCTCTAAAATCATGTTACAAGATGATGCCAAATCAATTTAAACAAGACAAGCAAAACATGCCATAATGGCCCAAGTGCTTAAGACAAGCCAAGGAGGCTTGAACCAAGGTCAAGTCCACCAAACCTCACAAGGTTAAGGGGACTTAAAACAAGTCAAATGCAGACTTAAACAAAGCCAAGGGTGCACTTAGATGGCATCTAAGTGGTCTAAAAGTGCAAGCATACTCCGAGGCCTAAACAAGGGGCATAAGGTAACAACCTTTAAACACATTGAAGGAGGATTAAATGCAAGCATATAAGCATGTCAAGTGGACTCAAATGACATGGAAAATAGACCCAACTCACTAAATCAAAGCAAGTAATGCATGCTATGCACTCACATACTTGAAGCCTACAAGCTAAAATGCAAAGAGGCTATGCAATGCATGCTAAAGTCGACCCAAACAACTAAGGACAGACCTTAAACATGGTAAAATAAACATGAAAACTTCACAAAGCCAAGCCTAAAACATGCTAGAACAATGGTTTACAACCTAAGGCATGTTAAGGCAACAAAATGGCATTACAAGGCATGTATGCTAAGCAAGCATGGTGTACCAAAACCAACTTAAAACAATGCTATTTAATGGAAAAATAAGCATAAATAACAGCTAAGGCATGGTCAACAAGAGCCTAAGCTAGGTGCTCCCTCAAGAGGCAAAAATGGTCCTTTTCAAGGACAACAAGGAGAGGGGGTGGCCCTCTCCTTCTTGGGACCTCAAGGCACCATCCTTACCACTGAAACCCTCAAGATTTTAGTGGTGAGGAGGCCCAAACACCAAAGTCCCGGAGCTCACACAAAATAGCACAAAACAAGGGCCAAACAAGGCTTAAGAGGGGTCAAACAACCCCAAAGCTTAAAACACTCTTAACAAACTATTTAGAGGCCTTAAAAACAGAACTTTTATGTATTATATGTAAGGCCAAAAAATAGTTGCAAGATAGGTAAAAGTAGTGTGCAAAAATGGGGTAAAAAGGGACTAGTTTCTTACTCTTGAAGTCCTCCTTCACAAATGATGATCTTGTTGCCTCCTTATGCTCAAATCCAGTCAAAAACACCAAGAACAACCCTCTGGTCCCTCAACAACCAAGAGAAGGTGTAACACTATGTGTTTGTGTGCAATAGTATGGACAAACACACACTAGACACATACAAGAGAGAGATATAGAGATAGGAAATATGTATCAACCCTAACCCTAATCTAGAGCTCCCTCTGAAATTTTTTGTAACCCTAATGCCAAGAGAGGAGCCCTCTTCTTATAGGCAACTCCCTCTTGTAAGGCTTTCAAAACAAGCCATCCAAGAGGGAAATATGGAGGGGAGCAGAGTGGGTGCCAGCTATCACAGCTGGCACAAAATATCTACTAAAAGTAGATGAACAGTGGTCGGCCATCCAAAATTGCCATTTTGGCAAAATAAATGGCTGACCGGCAACAAAGAGTGCCGACCGGCAATATACATTGCCGATGGCATAAAATCACTGGCCGGTGGCCTCAAGCCATGGCCGGTGATGTGTGGGGATGCCTCACAAGGCATTCCCTGCCCCTCCAAGGCAAAACACAAGTGTTTGGTGCAAAACCAGACACAACACGGTCGAGTCGAGAGATCCTGAGGCAAGGCGCGCAACCGAGACCTCCGAGAACTCAAGACGAACACAAACAAGGGTAATCACCAAGTGTTCCAATGGTGACGTCCAAGTCTTGAGGACGGTCAAAAATGGGGTGTCTACAGTTGCCCCTCTTTGACAGAACTGGGTACCAGTATGTATGCAGTAAAATACAGTGTGTTTGGGTGATTCAGGGCCAGTGCAGTGTGTGTGCATGTGTCAGTTTCAAGCAGATATCAGTTGTGTGTATGTTTACAGTCAACTACGGTATACGGCATATCAGCTAAAGCAGTTAAAGAGCATAAATAAGCTACGACAATTTTTGTGCCCTACATTGCAGAAAGTAAAGTAGAGGAAAGAGAGTTACCTCGGAAACGCCGAAGGACAGGTGGGAGGTAGGCTCACGCAGCAATAGCTCGGATGGCACGTGCCTCTCGAAGCTCCGAAACTGGCAGAGTCCGTCGGGGGGCAGAACATGGATCGCCGGCCGGTAGGTCGCCGAGTCGAACGGGCGCTCGCTCAAAGGTAGAAGCTCGACCCTGGGATCCATCTCGTGATTCGGGGGAGTCCCGCCGCGTGGAATGTCGTCCGCCATGTCAGGAATGATGAGAACATAGCCGGAGGAAGGAAAACCGGGCTAGAATACGAAGAGTCAACCGAAAGGTCAACTCCCGAGAAGGTCGAAAATGGCCGGGAAGGCCGGAATGTGAAAAGGCACGGAAATCAAGAGGAAAGCGAGGGGAACAAACCCCGAAAAGGTGGGAACGCCAAACGAGGCACCGAAACAAAGTTTTGTTCTGTTGAAAAAGTCCGAAACGCGAAGGAAATCGCGAATCCGACGACAAAACGGGCGTAGAACGCGAAGAAATGGAAGAAAAAGGAAGGGAAAACGCTCTAGAGAGAGAGAGTAAGAGTTTTCGGCGCAAGGGAAAGTGAGAAAATAGGGTTTGAAACCCTATTTTAAAACACCCGACGTGAAATGTCGAATCTGCCCTGACTCAGCAACTTTTTGCCGGTCGGCAATGTTTTGTGCCGGCCGGCAGTATATTGTGCCGATGGAGTTATTCTGCAGCCGATGGACAGCCGGTGGATTCCCCTCCCGGCCGGTGGTGTTCCCACAGCCTTGTTTAGGCCATATGAGTAGTTTCTGGTCTTCATAGCTCAAGAAAGTGCAATAAAGTGCATCTCCGACGCTCAACCGGCCTCCGTTTTGACCTCGGGTCATGTCTTCTGTGCGTGGCACTCGAATTCGTGCAAGGTGTATCCTTTTTGTATCCTTTTAGCTTTTACGAAATTCAAAAGTTGCCCTATGTGCATCGCACCTCCATCGCACTGTTTTGTGCATTGCATTTCGATCGCGCTGTTTAGCGCATCGCACTGTTTTGTGCATTTTAAAACCACTCGCGCTGTTTAGCGCATCGCACTGTTTTGTGCATTTCAAATCAATCGCACTGTTTTGTGCATTGCATTTCAATCGCGCTGTTTAGCGCATCGCACTGTTTTGTGCATCGCATTTCAAAACCACTCGCGCTGTTTAGCGCATCGCACTGTTTTGTGCATTTCAAAACCACTCGCGCTGTTTAGCGCATCGCACTGTTTTGTGCATTTCAAATCAATCGCACTGTTTTGTGCATTGCATTTCAATCGCGCTATTTAGCGCATCGCACTGTTTTGTGCATTGCATTTCAATCGCGTTGTTTAGCGCATCGCACTGTTTTGTGCATTTCAAAATCACTCGCGCTGTTTGGCTCATCGCACTGTTTTGTGCATTGCATTTCAATCGGGCTGTTTAGCGCATCGCACTATTTTGTGCATTTCAAAATCACTCGCGCTGTTTAGCGCACCGCACTGTTTTGTGCATTTCCAAATCAATCGCGCTGTTTAGCGCATCGCACTGTTTTGTGCATTGTATTTCAATCGCGCTGTTTAGCACATCGCATTGTTTTGTGCATCGCATTTCAATCGTGCTGTTTAGCGCATCGCACTGTTTTGTGCATTTCTAAATCAATCGCGCTGTTTAGCGCATTGCACTATTTTGTGCATTGTATTTCAATCGCGCTGTTTAGCGCATCGCACTATTTTGTGCATCGCATTTCAATCGCGCTGTTTAGCGCATCGCACTATTTTGTGCATTGCATTCAATCGCGCTGTTTAGCGCATCGCACTGTTTTGTGCATTTCAAAATCACTCACGCTATTTTGCGCACCGCATCGCACTGTTTTGTGCACCTTACTTGCATCTTGCATGCATCCTCTCGTGCTATCTTGCGCACCTCACTTGTACTTGTTAGTACATTGCATTGTTTTGAATATAAACCGGCTTCACGTAGCGTATAAGTCCAATTTTCAAAATTTTGCATTCCGTGTGGCATGCATGTCACACTCGTATCATTTTGCATCTTATGAGGCACACGTGTCTCATTTGTTTCATTTTGCATTTCCGTGTGGCATGCGTGTCACACTTGCATCATTTTGCATCTTATGAGGCACGCGTGTCTCATTTGTTTCATTTTGCATTCCGTGTGGCATGCGTGTCACACTTGTATCATTTTTGCATCTTATGAGGCATGCGTGTCTCATTTGTTTCATTTTGCATTCCGTGTGGCATGCGTGTCACACTTGTATCATTTTTTCATCTTATGAGGCATGCGTGTCTCATTTGTTTCATTTTTCATTCCGTGTGGCATGCGTGTCACACCTGTATCATTTTTGCATCTTATGAGGCACGCGTGTCTCATTTGTATCATCTTGCATCATGCTTCATTTGCATCGGCATGCGTGTCACATTTTCGCTGGTATGTGTGTCATCATTTGCATTAGCATGCGTGCCTCATTCTTGCATTGTCATGCATGTTGCTAGGTGGTCTGGCGAGACCTTAAACACGCACGGTCTAGGAGACCTTAAATCCTTTGGAGGTGCGAAACCTTCGGTGCATTGTCATGCATACATTTTGCATCCCGGTCTAGGAGACCTTAAATCCTTGGAAGGTGCGAAACCTTCGGCGCATTGGTGTGCGTAGTGGTCTGGCGAGACCTTAAACACGCACGGTCTAGGAGACCTTAAATCCTTGGGAGGTGCGAAACCTCCGGTGCATTGATGTGCACAGTTCGGTTGCATTGTCATGCATACATTTTGCATCCCGGTCTAGGAGACCCTAAATCCTCTGAAGGTGCAATTCCTTTGGTGTTTGTCGTGCCCGAACGACTTTCGGTGGTCTGGTAAAGCCACCTGCCTATGTTTGCGGTGAGTTCCTAGAAGACCAACTGGGACGGTGGAAACTAGAGTTCGAACGGCTTATGCCTAGAACGTAAAGGTTCGGGAGTTCCGAGACTAAAGTCTGGTTTAAATACCCAGAGCTGTACCCTCGGCTTGAAATCTGTATGGAAGCCCCATAGATTGAGGCAGCATGTTTACGCCTCAGTTCTGGATACTGAACAAACCTAGTATATCGCCCTGTTGGTAAGATAGGGAAAGCTACAATCATAGTCGTTGCATCATAGTGCATTGTCATGCATTTCCATTGTAGCTTGCATGCATCCATTGCATTTTTCCCAGTAGATCGCATCATACTGCATTGTCATGCATTTTGTAAATATCCATTCCATTGCATATTTGTAAATATTGCATGGTAGTTTGCATGCATTCACTGCATCACTTCCATCTATGGCTTGCGCCTTTCCATGTTGAGCTTGGTCTGGTATGTGCCCATACTTCTCGTGTCAAAGCATAGTTCAGTGGACCGTTCTATGTTAGCCGCGGCTTGTTTGTGTACATGCCTTTCCTAGGCAAGATTTGGTTTGGCCCGCGTGCCATATCCATTGCATTGTAGTTTGCATGCATTCATTGCATCACCCTCCATCTATGGCTTGCGCCTTTCCATGTTGAGCTTGGTCTGGTATGTGCCCTTACTTTTCACGTTAAAGCACAGTTCTGCATGTGTATGCGCCTATTCCACGCTGGTATGTTGGTTTGAGGGTTGCGGCACCTTTTCTGTGTTAGACATGGCTTGTACAAGTACATGCCTTTCCTAGGCAAGATTTGGTTTGGCCCGCGTGCCATATCCATTGCATCGTAGATCGCATGCATTCATAGCATCACCTTCCATCTATGGCTCGCGCCTTTCCATGTTGAGCTTGGTCTGGTATGTGCCCATACTTCTCGTGTCGAAGCATAGTTCAGTGGACCGTTCTATGTTAGACGTGGCTTGTATGCGTGCATGCCTTGCCTAGGCAAGATTTGGTTTGGCCCGCATGCCATATCCATTGCCATCTCCCCAGCATTTTCATTATATATTACATTGTAGTATACTTATCGCATCCGGCATTAGGATCATTGTCCTTTCTCCAGCAGGTCGTTTCCCCACTTATGTCGATTCCCCCCCAATACTTGTTCTTGTGTCTGTCTACAATGCTCATAGTTCAGTTGACCGTTCTATGGTAGACAGACTTGTTACCTCCATCAATCTATTTGACATAGGTGTGGTTTCGAACCACTCGTGATTGAATCGTGATTCAATTGCTTTGCATATAGTTTGCATTGTTTCAATTACATTGCATCTTCATTTGCATTATTTATACATTGTTTTGTATATATTGCATATCATTTTGCATCCATTTCTGCATTGGTATGCATGTTGCTAACAATATTGTACCTGTTAAGTTTGTTTTCTTTTCAGGCACGATATTGTATGTACGGTTCATTTGAGGCTGGTGCAACCAGACGAGCCGCACAGGTATTGTATCCTCCGAGTGAGACGTATTGAGAATTGCATAATTCTCTTACATCCTTTCTGCATTGTAGTGTAGTTTGGTGTATGCCAGCTTAAAACTGTCGCATGTTTGCTTCATTACAGCTTTCTTTGCATGATCATAAGTTATGCTCGGCTCTGTGCATTGTCTTGCATTTTGCCCCTGTCTTCGGGGGCATATCTTGTCTGTTTTGCATGTTTGTCTGAGTCTTCGGCCTTGTCAAAAATGGGTCGTCTCTGGGCTTTGACATTCACTCCCGTCATTGTTATGACTTTCGAGTTCTGTCAAAGAGGGGCAACTGTAGACACCCCATTTTTGACCGTCCTCAAGACTTGGACGTCACCGTTTGAACACTCGGTGATTATCCATGTTTGTGTTCGTTTGGAGTTCCCGGAGGTCTCGGCTCGCGCACCTTGCCTCAAGATCTCCGAACTCAACCGTTTAGTGTCTGGTTTCACACCAAACACTTGTGTTTTGCCTTGGAGGGGCAGGGAATGCCTTGTGAGGCATCCCCACACACCACCGGCAGTGGCTAGAGGTCACCGGCTGGTTTTTGCTGCCATCGGCACTATTTGTTGCCGGTCGGCACTTTTTGTTGCAGGTCGGCACTATTGATTGCCGGTCGGCACTCTTTTTTGCCAAGATGGCCTTTTTGGCCGGCCGACTACTGTGCATCTGCTTTTGCAGATATTTTAAGACAGCTGTCTTGCTTTTGGCTCCCCTCCATACACGTGTATGGAGGGATCTCCCTCCTTAGAGGCTTGTCTTGTAAGCTTTACAAGACAAAAGCTCTATAAAAGAGAGCCTTGTCTCTTGGCTTTAGGGTTAGAGACTTTAGACATTTTAGAGAGAGAGAAGACAGAGGAGAGCTATGGTTGTAGGGTTAGGATTTGATACATATCCTATCTCTCTTTCCCTCTCTTTAGTGTTCTAGGTGTTTTAGTCCATACTATTACACACAAACACCTAGTGTTTCACCTTCCTTTGGTTACTGAGGTTCTAAGGGACTGGTTTTAGTGTTTTGGTGTTGGATTCAAGCCAAGGAAGGCCATTGGAGCATCATTGTTGAAGAGGTCTTCAAGGGTGAGAATCTTACCCCTTTTTACCCCATTTTTGCATCTTGTTTTTACCTATCTTTGAACTGTTTTTGTGCTTAGTGTATAACATAAAAAAGTTCTGTTTTTTAGCCCTCTTGATTGTTTGTTAAGAGTGTTTTGTGGTTTGAGGGTGTTTGGCCCCTCTTAAGCCTTGTAAGGCCTCAGTTTGTGCTATTTTGTGCAAGTTTCGAGACTTTGGTGTTTGGGCCTCTTCACCACTGAAATCTTGAGGGATTTCAGTGGTGGAGATGGTGCCTTGAAGTCTCCAAAAAGGGAGGGCCACCCCCTCTCCTTGTTGTCCTTGAAATGGACCATTTTTGGCCTCTTGAGGGAGCACTTAGCTAAGCTTCATGTTGACCATGCCTTGGCTGTTTTTTGTGCTTAAGATGTCATATTATACCTTTGTTTTTTGTTGGTTTTGGTACACAATGCATGCTTAGCATACCTACCATGTAATGCCATGTTATTGCCTCAATGTGCCTTAGGTTGTTAGCCCTTGTTAGAGCATGTTTTAGGCTTAGTCTGGTGAAGCTTTTGTGCATATTTTGCCATGTTTTAGGTCTGTCCATAGTTGTTTGGGTCGAATTTGGCATGCTTAGTATAGCTCCTTTGCATTCCGGCTTGTTGGCCTTAAGTGTATGAGTGTATAGCATGACATTTTTGCATTGATTTGGTGATTTGGAATCATCCACCATGTCATTTCAGACCTTATAGTATGCTTGTATGCTTGCTTTAATTACCTCTTTGATGCTTTGAAGGTTTGTGTAACATGTTCCATGTTTTGGCACTTGTGCATGCCTTTGAATTTGAGCCATTTAGATGCCATCTAAGTGGTCTTTTGGGCTTTATTTTATGTGCTAAAATTCTGTTTTTAGTTATTTAGTTCATGCCATGTTTGGTCTTGCTAAGTGTAGTTCAATACTCCATTGGTTTACTTTGAGTACTTGGACCATTTGCATGCTAATGTTTAGCTTATCTTGTTGCTTGGTTTGACATCATCCTAACATGATTTATAATGCTTACCTTGCATGCTATTTGTCCATGATTGCCTCATTCAAATGTGCTTAGAAATAGCCCTTTGATGCTTAAGCATTTGGGCCTCAACATGTGCATGCGTGTATGTGTATTTTGGTCCCTTATTTTAGTCACTTCGGCCGCTGTTTTGGGCCTATTTAGAGTTGCCTAAATCGTGCATAAGTCCATCTTTTCATCCATTTGCATTGCCTCATGTTTGCTTGTATGCTTGCATAAGTGCCTTGCCATGCCATGTTGCATCCTTAGCTTGCACGCCTAGGTTGCATTGCATCTTGCATGCATGCCTTGTTCCATGACTTGGTGATAGGAATTGGGCCTTGGTTTGTTTGTTTGGTTTGCATTTCATCTGACATGAAAGTTGCACACTTGGTCACTTGGGCTATCATGCATGGAAATGCGTGATTGGTGGTCCGAGAACCGAGAAGTATGTCCCTTTGAGTCATTACCATGATAAGAGACATGATTGGTGCATATATGCCTTGAAATTGTATTGCCATGCAAGTTCTGTCCTCTGCTGCTGTGAGTTGCAGGTTCTGCAGGCACTCTCTGCCGACCGGCAGTGTAGATTGCCGACCGGCAATTATTCTTCTGCCGATAGCTTCATCCTGTGCCGGTGACTACATACCACTGCCGGTGGTAATTTTATTCAGCCGGTGGTGATTCCCAGTATCCAGAGAGGCATCCCTGGGACTTTGGCAGTTTTCAGAGAGGCAGAGCAGGGAAAACAGAGGCAGACTATGCATGGCGGTGCACTTCCGAGCAAGACCCGAACACGCGTTGCATCTGGCCCTCTTCCCGAGGCGGTTTACTGCTTTTCCTAGTTTAATTAGTTTATTAATTAATTAGGCAATTTGTAATATTTAAATTAGCTTGCGTAGTTAATTAATTTGTAATATTTATTCGGTCCCTCAGAGCGAGGGCAAATCTGTAATAAGTGTGTGTGAGTGGAGTGTATGTCTTCCAATCCCCACTTCTTTTTTCCCTTTTACTTACCTGCTTTGATGGTTAGTATTAGGGCACGTTTAATTTAGCATACCTTATGCTATGCATGCGTGCATTCATGCATTTGTATTGCATGCATTAGGCTCGGTACATCACGCTAACTGCATTTTCAATTCCAAATTGAATACGTGCATCAAATTGATCGTATTTTCACATGCCACGATTAGACTAGCCGAGCCTATTCTAACTGCATCATGTATGTGTTGCATTAGACAATTGACATGAACTAGGACATGCATGTTTGCTAACTAGTTTATTGTTTTGGCACGGAGTACGATGTAAGTATTTTCGCTTTAGCATCTCGCATGCGTGTGAATGTTGCCATGACAGTATGCTTACCATGTGGCTAAATGCTTACGTGATATTACTGTTTGAATGCCCGTGGGTGGAGGTTGGATTGTTTGAGTTGGAAAAACTCGTTGAAATCCGTATTTTAGCCTACTTGCGAGTAGCAAATTCCAAAGCGCTTTTCAAAACCGGACAGATATGCAATGCTTATTTCCAAATTAGGCAATCTAGTCTATACTTGTTTGTTGTGCGCATAACATAGTAATTCTAGGCTAACAATTGGATTAAGAACACATAACGTTTTCAAAATCGGATATCATGGTTAGTAGAGGCCGGTCTTTGAACCGGGCGAAAGGGGGTGCTCATAGCTGACCATCCCCGATCGTACCCAAGCTCCCTGTAACAGCGCCCGCGTGGGACCTCGTGCTACAGCTCGGACTCGACTTTTCGTAGTCACGGTTCTAAGTCTGAACCAAAGAGTCCAAATCCGGCAAATCGTTTTAAGAAAACAGATTTTTGAAAGAAGTGCCAAACATGGACTGCTTTGCCAGATACAGAGTCGCCACCTAAATATTTTAAAATGGGGAAATTTAGGAAACCCTGACTCGGTGCCGAAGGCCACATGTCCGTCATCACCGGAGTTGTCTCGGCTCGGGAGCTTGGGTACGATCGGGGAAGGTCAGCTATGAGCACCCCCTTTCGCCCGGTCCGAAGACCGGCCTCTACTAACCGTGATATCCGTTTTTGAAAACTTTATGTGTTCTTAAACCAATTGTTAGCCTAGAATTACTATGTTATGCGCGCAGCAAACAAGTATAGACCAAATCGCTCAAATTAGAATAAAACATTTCCATGTTTGTTTTTGAAAATGGTTTGCTACTCGTAAGTAGGCTAAAATGCAGGTTTTGCCACCTTCAAGTGGGCTTAAAAAATCGCAGTTTTAACGCATTATCCCAATTTAAGCAATTTGACCTCCACCCACAGGCATTCAAGCAGTTTATCTCATGTAAGCACTTAGCCGCATGGCAAGCATACTATTATGGCAACATTCACACGCATGCTGGATGCTAAAGCATAACCACTTACATTGTACTCCGTGCCAAAACAATAACTAGTTAGCAAATGTGCGTGTCCTAGTTCAAATTATTTTGCCTAATGCAACACATACAAGATGCAATTTTAGTTAGGCTCGGTTAACCTAAATATGACATACGATATGCAACCAACTGATTCATGTATTCAATTTGGAATTGAAAGTACAATGCAGTTAGTATGATGCGCCGAGCCCGATGCATGCAATACAGATGAATGATGCAAACATGCTGTCATACTGTATGCTAATTGAAATATGCCCTAATCTAACCATCAAAAGCGGATAAATAAAAGGGAGAAAGACGTGGGGTTGGAAGACATACATCACACTCACCCACACTTATTACAGTTGTGCCCTCACTCGGAGGGTCCAAATTAATATTACAGTCCCAAAATAATGAACAAATAAAATTATTACAAAATTTCCTAATTAATTAAAAAAAGGAGGCAAAAGAATGAAGAGGGTGGCCACAGCCTCTGCCTCGGGGCGCGCAGATGATGCATGCTCGAATCCGTCCTGCCCGGAAAACCCGTACTATACTCTTATCGCCTCTGTTTGTACTGCCTTGTCTTTCCGAAAATTACCAAAGTGCTGGAGCAAGCTCTCTGCATCTTGCAGAGCACCACCGGCCAGACAGAATTGCCACCGGCACTCCAAAATTCCCGTCGGCACTTTATCAGACCCATCGGCATTCCAGATAGTGCCGGTCGGCACTAAATTCTGCCGGTCGGCAGAAACTTCCTGCAGCAGACAATTTGACAGCAAAACAGAGAACAGACAATGCATGGCATGGGGTTCTTGGACACATGTAAGCATGGTCCTACTTCTTATCATATTTCGAACTCAAAGAAGCATGACCTTCGATCTTTGAGTCATCTAAGGTGCATGATGACTCAATGGATCAAATTTGCTATTTGATATGAAAATGCATGCAACAAATAACGTGAAAACCGGGGCCTTATCAAATTGGAGTCAAAGGTCCCGATGACCGGGGATCAAGGCACATAACATCACTTGAAGTATGAATGGTCCTTGACTCCCGCACTTGGTTTGACACCCCAAACCAAGTAAATGCAATGCATGTAATGCTCACAAGCCTCAAATGTGTCATACCACCAAGATGTAAAACACAACAAGCAATATGCAACTATGATGACAAAATGTATGATACCAAGCACACAAGATACAAACATGATGCAAACATGAAGCAAATTGACCATGGAATTGATGTGCTACAAAGCTTAATGGAACAACTATCCAACAAACATGGAGCAAGCATGCAAGAGGGCTTAAAAAAAACAAAGGGACAGACCCTTACCCTCCTCAAAACAGTGACCAAAGGTGCTTAAAATGGTAGGCAATCAACTCATGTTATCAAGCAAATTCATGGCCCCAAAGTTAAGACACAAAGAGGAGACAACCCACCCCCATTACCATGACCACTCATGGCATGATCAAAACAAGCCCAAAAGGGAATTTATGCATGCAAGATAGGACCCCAAGAAGCTCCTAATATGGCAACTAAGATATCCCCCATGAAGCAAACAAACTAAGGCTCATTCTTAGGCATAAGAGGACACATCTTCAAGGCATGAAAGAGGCCATGCATGCACACATACAAGCATGATTCTTGGACTAAAATATGACCCTAGATGATGCCAAATCAAAAGGGTAAACACAACCATGCATGCTAGAGGTCAAAATGCTCAAGGCTTCCAAGCCAAAATACAAAGCAACTCTAACAAACATGCTAAACATGACCAAGTTGATAACCAACAGATTTTAAACATGGAAAAATAATGCCAAATACTCCATGGAACCAAGCCAACACACACAAAAATCATGGCCTAATCATGGGGTGTACTTTTAAGCAAAATGGAGCAATACAAAGCAAATATCACAAGCATGCAAGAGGGCCCAAATCCGACCAAAAACAGAGATTATGTAAGACCTAAGATGCCTAAAAAAGTACTGAAATGAAGCCAAGAAACAACAAGTACACATGCTATCCTTTTGAGCCCAAAAAGCAAGTGAACAAAACCATAAAGGGAGAGGGGTGTCCCTCCCCTATGCAAGACTTCAAACCAACTTTTTTGACACTAAAATACACTGATTTTTGGTGATCAAAAGATCAAAATGCTGAAGTGAACAAAACCTTATCAAAAGGGTACCAAAATAGGCCAAACAAGGCCTATGAGGGTGAGTTTGCGATCTAACCACAAAGAGACCTCAATGAAAGTGTTAGAGCAGGAGAATATGAACCTTTTTTATGTTATACACAAGAGCCAAAACAATAAACAAAATAGGTAGAAAACCAATGCAAGTTTGGGGAATAAAAGGGAAGATGCTCACCCTTGAAGAACCCTTGAAGAACAAATGGTCTAACCTCCTTCTTTGGATCAAAACCAGTCCAAAACTCAAGAAACAAATCCCCCAAGTCCCTCAATCTCGGACTAAGGTGTGATAGTGTGTGTAATGGTGCAAAAGTAAGGTAAAACACACCTTTTGGGCCAAGAAACACACACAAAGGAAGGGGAAGAGGGAGATATAGAGATAGAGTGTATCTATATTGTTAAGGGCTGGTTTTTGCTTCTAAGAGTCTAAACTAGAACCAAGAGGGAGGACCTTCTCTTATAAGGATCCCTCTTGCAAAGCTTATACAACAAGCTTGGCTAGGGGGAAATCCCTCCATACACGTGTATGGAGGGGAAAGGAGTTGGTGCCAGCTATCACAGCTGGCACAAAATATCTCCATAAAGTGGAGGAACAGTGGTCGGCTGCCCAAAAAAGCTATTCCGGCAAAAAACAGTGCCGACCGGCAACATATTATGCCGACCGGCAATAAAGTGTGCCGACCGGCAAACAAAAGTGCCGATGGAAGAAAAAGACCGGCCGGTGGCCTCCAGCCACTGCCGGTGGTGTATGGGGGTGTCTCACAAGACATTCCCTGCCCTTCTAAGGCAAAACAAAAGTGTTCGGTGTAAAACCGGACACCACACGGTCAAGTTCGGAGATCCTGAGGTAGGGCGCGCGAGCCGAGACCTCCGGGAACTCCAAACGAACACAATCATGGATGATCACCGAGTGTTCAAACGGTGACGTCCAAGTCTTGAGGACGGTCAAAAATGGGGTGTCTACAGTTGCCCCTCTTTGACAAAACTCGAAAGTCATAACAATGACGGGAGTGAATGTCAAAGCCCAGAGACGACCCATTTTGACAAGGCCGAAGACTCAGACAAACATGCAAGACAAATAAGACATGCGCCCGAAGGCAGGGGCAAAATGCAAGACAATGCACAGAGCCGGACATAACTTATGATCATGCAAAGAAAGCTGTAATGAAGCAAACAGGCGACAATTCTAAGCTAGCATACCAAACTACACTATAATGCAGAAAGGATGTAAGAGAATTATGGAATTCTCAATGCGTCTCACTCGGAGATAAAATACCTGTGCGGCTCGTCTGGTTGCACCAGCTTTAAATGAACCGTACATACAATATCGTGCCTGAAAAGAAAACAAACTTAACAGGTACAATATGGTTAGCAACATGCGAAGTAGTGTACTCGAAATACGTGACAGCGCAAAGCAAGTGGGGAGCATAACAATGCTGTGGAAATATAAACATGTGAATGGAGCATGCGGTCTACGCAGGTAATGAAATTGAACATGCGATTTACGCAATCAAGACATGCGGTCTACGCAGGTAATGGAATTAAACATGCGATCTACGCAATCAAAACATGCGGTCTACGCAGATAATGGAATTAAACATGCGATCTACGCAATCAAAACATGCGGTCTACGCAGGTAATGGAATTAAACATGCGATCTACGCAATCAAAACATGCGGTCTACGCAGGTAATGGAATTAAACATGCGATCTACGCAATCAAAACACGCGGTCTACGCAGGTGATGGAATTAAACATGCGATCTACGCAATCAAAACATGCGGTCTACGCAGGTAATGGAATTAAACATGCGATCTACGCAATCAAAACATGCGGTCTACGCAGGTAATGGAATTAAACATGCGATCTACGCAATCAAAACATGCGGTCTACGCAGGTAATGGAATTAAACATGCGATCTACGCAATCAAAACATGCGGTCTACGCAGGTAATGGAATTAAACATGCGATCTACGCAATCAAAACATGCGGTCTACGCAGGTAATGGAATTAAACATGCGATCTACGCAATCAAAACATGCGGTCTACGCAGGTAATGGAATTAAACATGCGATCTACGCAATCAAAACATGCGGTCTACGCAGGTAATGGAATTAAACATGCGATCTACGCAATCAAAACATGCGGTCTACGCAGGTAATGGAATTAAACATGCGATCTACGCAATCAAAACATGCGGTCTACGCAGGTAATGGAATTAAACATGCGATCTACGCAATCAAAACATGCGGTCTACGCAGGTAATGGAATTAAACATGCGATCTACGCAATCAAAACATGCGGTCTACGCAGGTAATGGAATTAAACATGCGATCTACGCAATCAAAACATGCGGTCTACGCAGGTAATGGAATTAAACATCACACAGCATAATCGAAACGATTTGCGGGGCTCACGAAGCATGAAAAGGATACGGGGCGGGACATTCTTTGCGCGCATCGAGCGTTGCTTGCAGAAGTTGTGGCCTGAGGTTAACTCAAAGGTTCACGTTTCAAAGGTGTGATTTCCCGTATTGTGAGGGCGTCCGACAACGCGGCTGACCAGAACAAAGATACGGAAGGTGCGTTAACCACAAGGGGAGTTTCATCGGTATCAGTTCTGATACTTGGCTACCCTGCCATTCTACGTTTTATTTACCTTTTTACTAGTAGTTTGAGCACATTGCACTGCCTCAGGCAGGTTTATTTTCTTTCTCAAAATTCACGCACTTTACAAAACATGTGATGGAAATGAAACGAATCATTTTGTTCAAAAGATGTTGCAATTGTGGATCTTCTGTGCATCGCATCGCAGGGTTTCACACCAAAATGTGAACGAAATTGAACCCATTTTGGAAATTTGCCATCGTAATAATCAGGTAGTGAACCGACTTACAACTCGATAAGCAAAACAAGGACATGACACAGCCAAACAAGTGTGAATACAACTCGATAAACAAATCAAGAGCTCAAAGAGAGCGAAATACAACTCGATAAGCAAATGTTCAAGACTCGACAAGCGGACAGGCGTAGCTCCGTAAGAGTCGACCGCCGGGGAGGGGTTGGAGGTGGTTAAGTTCCCCAATTCTTAGCATAAACAGCTCAGGAGGCCAGGGAAGAAGCCCACCGGCACGGTGTAGGAACCACCGGCTGCAAGGAGTGGCTACCGGCCGTATGTCTGTTTTGTCGGCAAACTGGAATGGCCGGTCGGCATATTTTAATGCCGGTCGGCACTAAATGAGGGGAACCACCAGAATGTTGACACCTGTTTCCCCACTCAACCTTATCTCCTACAAAAGATCTCAGCTTCGTAGTTTTCCTCATTTTCACACTGATTTGCTCCAATGGAAGAGTTTCTTGCTACAGCATAGCATAGGGTATGCTAAATGAACAGAACGGGAGCTCACCCTCACGGGGCGTTCGGGGGACGTCTACAGCATAGCATAGGGTATGCTAAATTAAACATGTCCTAATACTAACCATCAAAAGCAGGTAAGTAAAAGGGAGAAAGAAGTGGGGATTGGAAAACATGCACACACTCACCCACACTTATTACAGATTCGCCCTCGCTCGGAGGGACCAAAAGAATAATACAATTCGAAAATGAATTAACTATCCTAGCTAATTAATTATTACAGACCAACTAAATTAATTAGACAAATTAATTAATTTAAGAAAGCAAGAAAAAGGGGCCTCGGGAAGAGGGTTCAATGCACGCGTGCTCGGGTCTTGCTCGGAAGTCCACTGCCATGTGTAGTCTGCCTCTGTTTTCCCTGCTCTGCCTCTCTGAAAACTGCCAAAGTCTCAGAATTGTTTCCCTGGACATTGGGAGACACCACCGGCTGAGGACAATGGCCACCGGCAGTAAGATGTGATCATCGGCTGTTTATGAATCTATCGGCCACGGATTTATGGTCGGTCGGCACTGAACACTGCCGGTCGGCCAAGAATGTCTGCAGAACCTGCAATTGACAGCAGCAGAGGGCAAGGCACAGCATGGCAATGCATTTCAAGCAATGTATGCACCGACTATATCCCTTATCATGTTTATGACTCAAAGGGACATGGTCCTTGGTTCTCGGACCATCAATCGCGCATTTCAATGCGTGATGGCCCAAGAGACCAATTTATGCATGTTGATTTCAAATGCAATGCAAACCAATAAACAAAGGCCCAACTCCCATCACTAAATCAAGGAGCAAGGCATGCATGCTAGATGGAGTGCAACCTAGGCATGTGAACTAGCATGCAACATGGGCATACAATGCATTTATGCAAGTATGCAAGAAAACATGCAAGGTAAGCATGCAAACAAGCAAAGGATGGATTTAAGCACGGTTTAGGCAGCCCTTACTAGGCTTAAAACAGTGGCCAAGGTGCTCAAAAATGAAGGACTAATAGGCACACAAACATGCATGCAAATGATCTCCAACACTTCAAGCATTAAAGAGCAATTCTCAAGCACACTCAAGAGGATGCAAACATGGACATATAGCATGCATTAAGCTCTAAAATCATGTTACAAGATGATGCCAAATCAATTTAAACAAGACAAGCAAAACATGCCACAATGCCCAAGTGCTTAAGACAAGCCAAGGAGGCTTGAACCAAGGTCAAGTCCACCAAACCTCACAAGGTTAAGGGGACTTAAAACAAGTCAAATGCAGACTTAAACAAAGCCAAGGGTGCACTTAGATGGCATCTAAGTGGTCTAAAAGTGCAAGCATACTCCGAGGCCTAAACAAGGGGCATAAGGTAACAACCTTTAAACACATTGAAGGAGGATTAAATGCAAGCATATAAGCATGTCAAGTGGACTCAAATGACATGGAAAATAGTCCCAACTCACTAAATCAAAGCAAGTAATGCATGCTATGCACTCACATACTTGAAGCCTACAAGCTAAAATGCAAAGAGGCTATGCAATGCATGCTAAAGTCGACCCAAACAACTAAGGACAGACCTTAAACATGGTAAAATAAACATGAAAACTTCACAAAGCCAAGCCTAAAACATGCTAGAACAATGGTTTACAACCTAAGACATGTTAAGGCAACAAAATGGCATTACAAGGCATGTATGCTAAGCAAGCATGGTGTACCAAAACCAACTTAAAACAATGCTATTTAATGGAAAAATAAGCATAAATAACAGCTAAGGCATGGTCAACAAGAGCCTAAGCTAGGTGCTCCCTCAAGAGGCAAAAATGGTCCTTTTCAAGGACAACAAGGAGAGGGGGTGGCCCTCTCCTTCTTGGGACCTCAAGGCACCATCCTTACCACTGAAACCCTCAAGATTTCAGTGGTGAGGAGGCCCAAACACCAAAGTCCCGGAGCTCACACAAAATAACACAAAACAAGGGCCAAACAAGGCTTAAGAGGGGTCAAACAACCCCAAAGCTTAAAACACTCTTAACAAACTATTTAGAGGCCTTAAAAATAGAACTTTTATGTATTATATGCAAAGCCAAAAAATAGTTGCAAGATAGGTAAAAGTAGTGTGCAAAAATGGGGTAAAAAGGGACTAGTTTCTTACCCTTGAAGTCCTCCTTCACAAATGATGATCTTGTTGCCTCCTTAAGCTCAAATCCAGTCAAGAACACCAAGAACAGCCCTCTGGTCCCTCAACAACCAAGAGAATGTGTAACACTATGTGTTTGTGTGCAATAGTATGGACAAACACACACTAGACACATACAAGAGAGAGATATAGAGATAGGAAATATGTATCAACCCTAACCCTAATCCAGAGCTCCCTCTGAAATTTTTTGTAACCCTAATGCCAAGAGAGGAGCCCTCTTCTTATAGGCAGCTCCCTCTTGTAAGGCTTTCAAAATAAGCCATCCAAGAGGGAAATATGGAGGGGAGCAGAGTGGGTGCCAGCTATCACAGCTAGCACAAAATATCTACTAAAAGTAGATGAACAGTGGTCGGCCATCCAAAATTGCCATTTTGGCAAAATAAATGGCCGATCGGCAATATACATTGCCGATGGCATAAAATCACTGGCCGGTGGCCTCAAGCCATGACCGGTGATGTGTGGGGATTCCTCACAAGGCATTCCCTGCCCCTCCAAGGCAAAACACAAGTGTTTGGTGCAAAACCAGACACAACACGGTCGAGTCGAGAGATCCTGAGGCAAGGTGCGAAACCGAGGCCTCCGGGAACTCAAGACGAACACAAACAAGGGTAATCACCAAGTGTTCCAATGGTGACGTCCAAGTCTTGAGGACGGTCAAAAATGGGGTGTCTACACTGCCTGTTTCGAAAATCACTGGCAAAGACATTGCCGAAAAGCATGGAGGAGCTGATGGCCAGAATAGAAAAGTATGCCAGAGCCGAGGAAGACACATCGGGGACAAAGGCTTCCAAATAAGAGAAGAGAAATGGTTCGCCGATGCAAAGCCGAGATAATACTGGACACGAGAAGACAAGAGTTTAGCCCAAGTGAGCAGATCCCAGATTCCAGATCTGGAATCCCAGATCCCAGAAGACAAGATCTCGGCTTAGATGATTAAGTCCGAGAAGAGAAGAGCTTGGCCCAAGTTAAAGAATTTTTTCGACAAAGGAGTATGTGGTAGCCATGCTGGGGGCAGATCCCCTGCCCATAGAGCAATATCAATGTCAAAGTCACATGCCTAATGAGAACCCAAGTGGAACTTAGGTTCACATTAGGGGGCAAAGGACTGAAGAATGATGCTTGAGATTTGGAATTTCACAAGCCGAGATGATGTTTAACACTTGTTGAAACTTGAAAAAAGTTTATAAGTTGAAGTTAAACCGAGATGATGTTTAACACTTGTTGAAAATTAAAAAGTTTACAAGTTGAAGTTAAACCGAGATGATGTTTAAACCGAGATGATGTTTAACACTTGTTGAAACTTGAGAAAAGTTTACAAGTTAAAGTTAAATCGAGATGATGTTTAACACTTGTTGAAACTTAAAAAGTTTACAAGTTGAAGTTAAACCGAGATGATATTTAACACATGTTGAAACTTAAAAAGTTTACAAGTTGAAGTTAAACCGAGATGATGTTTAACACTTGTTGAAACTTAAAAAGTTTACAAGTTGAAGTTAAACCGAGATTATGTTTAACACTTGCTGAAACTTAAGAAAAGTTTACAAGTTGAAGTTAAACCGAGGCTAAGGTTAAACACTTGTTGAAATTTTTTGAAATTTTTTTTCAAGCTGAAACCAAGGTTATGTTAAGAAAGGTACTTAGGTACTTGCCGAGGTAAATCATCAGTTTGTATAACCAAGGTGTGTCACCCCGAGAAGGTTGCACAAAGATTGAAGTGTATATTAAAGATATGCAAATTATTTTTAGTATAGAATCGTACAAGAGTAAAAAGAAGACACATACAACCACGTTGAAAGAAGAAATTAAAGAATGCATTCAGAAAAGGAAAGAAGACACTTCGGCCTAACAATGAAGAATGATTGTTTAGATTACAAAAAAGCCGGTGTGAAGTATGCCGATGTCAGACGGTGGTAATGAGCAAAGAAGTGCAACGAAAACAGCAATAAAGGATTTGAGAGAATTTGTTTTTGATTTTGATCAAAAACATGAAAATGGCAAATATGGTGCCTTGGACAACGTGCTTGACAGACGACGCGCGCAAAAATGATGCAACTTGATGGCACGTATCAGATCCGGTCCAGTAAGGGAAAGACACATGGCGAAAACGGTTGAAATACTGTGTGTACCAGCTCATACGCATGCTGGAACTCTTGCAGTTCTTGATTCAATGAAGCAAATACCTTGGCTAGGAGGACGATTTCAGTTGAGAAACTTGAACGAACTTGGTCGTTGGTTCTAAAGCATTTATGAAAGCAGACGATAGGTCTTGGTCATATTGAGCTGACGAGTTCTGACTTCGGCAATAAATGATGAAGCAAGCTTAGCCAATGTGCTAAATGGAAGAAATGATATAGGTTCCATCACCTCAGGATGCCGAGGTAATAGAACCTAGGGGCAGTTGTGGAGACATAATTTTTGAATGACAACATGTGGCTGAGGTGACACCGAAGTGTCAGCCGAGGTGTCACGTGTTCTGGTCATGATGCTGAGATGATCTCGGCTAGGCCGAGGTTATCTACAAGAATAGCGGAATTCGGGATAAGCGAATAAGGGACAAGAGTCCTAGAATGGGAGAAGACTTCAGTTTGGGTAAAGATAAGACTCTTAGAGAGTTTATCCTAATCCTACTGGGAGTCCAAGTTTAGCAGTAATCCTAAGTCCATTGGAGCTAGGCTTCTATTGGGACTAGGATTATGTTGGCTATAAAAGAGAGGCACCCTCACGGGTCTAAGGTATGTCTTTTATGCTTTGTCCAGTGAGTTTAGAACTATTGATTATCTTTGAGAGATATACTGACTTGATCATCGGAGTGCCCCCGGGTGGACGAACCACCACCGTAATCTTTTCTTTCTGTTGCAGGTCAGACATGTGCCATCTATTCTGCCAGTGCTCTTCAGCTGAATACTGAGTTGGCAGTGTGGTCAGAAAATCACTCACACAGTTTGGATTTCCTATACTTCATTCTCTGTAATGCACACTATAAAATGACATTGTTGTGTATTTTCTTTTTTCTTTTTTTTTCCGGCCTTATGAAACCCATGACGACTATGGCATCCTCTCCAAGCTTCCTCTGTCGCCGTTGATCTCTGCAACACCACCTCTCTCCCAAGCGTCAATAACTTTCTCTTCAACAAATTCCCCAATTTACTGTTGTTGTTTCCATGGTTGGTTCTGTTTGATTTCTTGTCCTCTGTTGAGCCATTGTTCAGGCCCAAATGTTCCCTTCTGTTCTTCCTGCATCTGATCCCAGATGCATTGCACAGTGATTGTAATAAACAGACACAACCTAGATCACACAAGCAAAATCAAATTTAAACCCAGAACCCCAAAACACTAATCAAAACACCACCATGGAAATAATCAGGAACTCTGTTAGGGATAATAGCCAACCTTCCAAATCTAAAATCAGAGCATATATGGCATAAAAGATATATGTGTAGACACCCCATTTTTGACCATCCTCAAGACTTGGACGTCACCATTTGAACACTCGGTGATCATCCTTGTTTGTGTTCGTCCTGAGTTCTGGAGGTCTCAGCTACGCGTCTTGTCTCAGGATCTCTCGACTCTACTGTTTTGTGTTTGGGTTTGCACCAAACACTTGTGTTTTTGCTTTGAAGGGCACGGAATGGCTTGTTGGCCATCCCTACACTCCACGGGCTGTGTTTTGTTGCCATCAGCCAAATGTTTGGCCGACTGGCACTCTGGATGGTCGACCGGCAATCTATTTTGGTCAAATTGCATTTTTGGCTGGCCGACCACTGTTCATCTGCTTTTGCAGATATTTTTATGCCAACTGTGCTAGCTGGCATACACTCTGCTCTCCTCCATACACGTGTATGGAGGGATCTCCCTCTTGACTAGCCTGTTTGGAAAGCTTTGCAAGAGGGATTGTCTATAAGAAGGAGGCTCTTCTCTCTCCATTAGGGTTACAAAATTTTCAAAAGAGCTCTGAGATTAGGGTTTGAGTTTGTATCTATTCCATCTCTATATCTCTCTCTTTTTTCGCCTTGTGTATGTGTTTAGTCTTACTATTGCACACAAACACCTAGTCCTACACCTTCTCTTGGTTGCTGAGGGACCAAAAGGCTGTTCTTGGTGTTTTTGGGTGGTTTTGAGCTTGAAGAAGCTGCTGGAGCATCATTCTTGAAGAGGGTTAACAAGGGTAAGAACTTACTCATTTTTCCCCATTTTTGCATAGCCTTTTCACCTATCTTGCAACTGTTTTTGGATTTTGCGTATAACATATAAAAGTCTTGTTTTTGCCTGCTCTAAATAGTTGTTTAAGAGTGTTTTGAGGTTTGGGGTTGTTTGGCCCCTCTTAGGCCTTGTTTGGCCCCCATTTTGTGATATTTTGGTGAGCTCCGGGACCACCTTGTTTGGGCCTCCTCACCACTGAAATCTTGAGGGATTTCAATGGTGAGGATGGTGGTTTAAGGTCCTAAGAAGGAGAGGGCCACCCTCTCTCCTTGTTGTCCTTGAAAAGGGCCATTTTAGCCTCATTAGTGAGCACCTTGTTTGAGTGTATGTTGGCCATGCCTTAACTATTTTTTATGACTATATTTCCATGATATAGCATTGTTGTGAGTTGGTTTAGGTACACCATGCTTGCTTAGCATACATGTCTTGTAATGCCATGAATTGCCTTAACATGCCTTGTGCTTTGAGCCTTGTTTCTAGCATGTTTTTGGCTTAGCTTTGTGAAGCTTTTATGCTCGTTTTAGCATGCTAAAGGTCTGTTTTTGGTCATTTGGGTTGTCCATGCTTTGCTTTGTATAGCTACCATGTAACCTCTCTTGTATGCCTTAAGCATTGACCCCTCTAGCATGCCATCCTTGCATCATTTCAGTGGTTTGGAACCACTTGTTATGTCATTTCAGTCCTCATGATATGCTCGTATGCTTGCATTTGATGCCCCTTTCATGCTTTAAAAGGTTGGTGTTTCTTGCTCCATGTTTGTGCCATTGTGTATGCCTCTAGGATTAGATCATTTAGATGCTATCTAAGTGGTTTTTGGGGCTTACTTTTGCATGATTTAGGACTGTTTTAGTTCATTTTGGTCATTTTCTTCATATGTCATATGGCCATGGTTTAAGTCCTTGGGCTTGGTGGCATGCCTAGCTTGCATCGTAGATTGGTTTGGCACCTTCTCTAACATGACTTTCAGAGCTTATAATGCATGCCATTTGTCCATGTTTGCATCCTCTTAAGTGTGCTTGAGAGTTGTTTCTATATGCCTAAGTGTTGGTCTTTGTGTGCATGCATGTTTGCATGTCATTTTGCCTTCATTCTTGAGCATATTGGCCACTGTTTTGGGCTTAGTATAGAGCTGCCCAAATTAGTTTAAGTCCATAGTTTGCATGTTGTTGCATGCTCACCTTGTGTGTTGTTGCATACTTGTGTGTTGTCACATGTTTAGGTTGTCTAACATGTTTGCTCCATGTGTTGTGGCATGATTGAATGAAGTCACATGCTTGCTTGCATGCTTGAACGTCCCCATTGTATTTGGCATACTTATTGGTTAGCATGATCGTCACATGCCTTGTATGCTTGTTCGCATTGCTCATGTTGCATACTAGCTCATACGTCTAGGTTGCATTGCATTGACATGCATGCTTAGCCTCTTGAATTGAGTATGATAGAGGTTAAGCTCCTTGCTCGTTTATGTGCATTTCATTTGAAATAAAAGTGCATAACTTGGTTTCTTGGGCCATCACGCATCGAAATGCGCGATTGGTGGTCCGAGAACTGAGAACCGTGTCCCTTTGAGTCATAAACATGATAAGGGATGTGTTGGTGCACACATTTACTTGGAATGCATTGTCATGTCTTGTTTTGCCCTCTGCTGCTGTCAAAACAGGATTCTGCAGGAAGATTTGGCCGGCCGGCCATTTTTAGTGCCGACCGACCAACAATTGGTGGCCGATAACTTAACCAATGGACGGTGATCATTTCCTTTGGCCGGTGACCATTTCCCTTGGCCAGTGGTATCCCACAGGGTTCATAGAGTGCACCTTGGGAATTTTGCAATGATCAGAGAAGGAAAACAGTGTGGACAGAGGCAACTTGTGCATGGCAGTGGACTTCCGAGCGGAGCCGAGCACGCATTGCATTGGGCCCTCTCCCCGAGGCTGTTTACTGTTTTATTAGATTAGTTAATTTGCTTAACTAGTTTAATTGGTCTGTAATATTTAATTAGCTTGTAGGTTAGTTAAATCTGTATTATTCTTTCAGTCCCTCCGAGCGAGGGCAAATTTGTAATAAGTGTGGGTGCGTGTGTGCATGTCTTCCAACCCCCAATTCTTTCTCCCTTTTACTTACCTGCTTTGATGGTTAGTACTAGGGCATATTTAATTTAGCATCCTTATGCTATGCACGCATGCATCATTCATCAGTATTGCATGCATCAGGCTCGGCACATCATACTAACTGCATAGTATTTCAAATCTAACTTGAATATGTGCATCAAATGGTTGCATTTCACATGCCATCCTAGGATTAGCCGAGCCTCTCCTAATTGCATTCTGTATGCGTTGCATTAGGCACTTAACATGGACTTGGATCATACATTGATTGCTAACGAGTTCTTTGTTTTGGCTTGGAGTACACTGTAAGTATTTTGTGCTTTAGCATCTTGCACGAGTGTGAATGTTACATGACAGCATGCTTACTATGTGGCTAGATGCTTATGTGATATGAACTGCCTGAATGCTTGTGGGTGAAGGTTGGATTGCTTGAGTTGGAATAACTCATCAAAATCCGTGTTTTAGCTTACTCGTAAGTAGCAAATTTCAAAACATTTTCCAAACAAACGGATATGCGATACTTTGTTCCAAATTAGGCGATCTAGTCTATACTTGTTTTGCTGTGCGCATCACATAGTAATTCTAGCTAATTAACCGGAATAAGAACACGTAACGTTTTCAAAATTGGATATCATGGTTAGTAGAGGTCGATCTTTGGATCGGGCGAGAGGGGGTGTTCATAGCTGACCTTCCCCAATCGTACCCAAGTTCCCGAGCCGAGGCAACTTTGGTAATGACGGACACATGGCCTTAGGCAAACGAGTCAGGGTTTCCTAAATTTCCCCATTAAAAAATATTTAGGTGGCGACTCTGTATCTGGCAAAGCAGTCCATGTTTGGCACTTCTTTTCTAAAAATCTGTTTTCTCAAAACGATTTGCTGGATTTGGACTCTTTGGTTCAGACTAAGAACCGTGACACAAAAAGGGAATCCGAACTGTGGTGGCATAAAGCCCGAGGGCGCGTCCACAATATGCTTGTGTTCCCAAGTTTTCACACCCCAATATATTATCTTCTCTCCCTATATACTTAATTCTAGTTCTCCAATTTTTGAGATGGGTTTGTGATGTAGAACAAGTAGATGATGAACTCTTTGAACAATTGGATCAACAAGGAGTAAGGAAGAGTCAAATTGAAGGTAATAGTGACACTTTTGTGACGAATTTGGAATTATCTCAAATTTGGTATTCTAATTGGAAATAGCTTTTAAAACAAAGTCATCACAATTTTGGGGATAATGTACGGTGGATTCTAGCCAAAATCATTCGCTTAAGCCCTCAAATTAGTGATTTTGCCGTTTTAAGAACGTTTCGTTTTATCAATAACTTTACTTTGAGAAGTCCGTTTTCAGCATCGTCTATTTTAGTGCGTTTCTATTGTTTCTTGGTATTCAGATTTGGGCTTAACTCAATTTTTTTTTTTGTGTGTGTAGTAATTTTCTATTTATTTTCGTGTCTAACATGGAATTAACTTAATTCTTTGTTTTCTTGTCTAGTTAGGGTTTTGTTCATTATATATAAGGATATATGATTTAGGGGAAATCAACTTCTATTCAATATAATTCAAATTCTCTTTGAGAATTCTTTGTTTCTTGTGGATTCAAGGTGTTCTTTATCTACTAGTGCGATATCTAGCCTTGTGTGATATATTCTGATGTGCCAGTTTGTGTGTGTTGTGCAGATTGTTGCAGATCAATATCTCTGGCGAAATTTTGCTGAATCTCGGCTCTCTTCTGAACCTTCAGACCCTGGATCTGTTCAATAATCAATTCTTTGGTTATGTGGTGCATCGCCGCTAGCAGCAATCACCACCTACCTATCCACCCTCCTTTCCCTTTTATCTCTTAATAATCTTTTTTTATCTAAATTCTTCGTCCTTATTATTATTCAACGTGGCAAATTTTGTTTGTTTTGATTGGACAGACTGGATAGGGGATTAGAATCCATCGGAGGGACTGTGAATCCCCCAGACTATTTGGTTGGATTGGATATGTATCCTGTGTTTGTTTTTTTATGAGATTAAATGTCTGGAAATAACTATTTTTAGTGAATCCAACGTTTGGTTGGACGGACCGGATATGATAAATGAACAAATGACTATTTTACTCTTTTTTAATTGTTTACTAAGTAATAACAATATTAAACATATATTTAATATTTTTATTTTTTAGCTAGATTAAATAAAATTTTATGTTATTTTATTTTATTTTTTACACAATTAAATAATTTTATTTTTTTAAATTAAATAAATAAAATATCAATAAAAATATATGTTATTTTTTTAATTAAAATTTTAAATAAATTTATTTTTAAAAATAATAATAATTAAATTATTAAAATTTAAATAATGAAATTAAATAAATTATAAACAAAATTTTAAAATAAAACATCAATAAAATATCTATAAAAAATTATTTTAAAAAATTAAATAAATAAAACATCAATAAAAAGTTAAACAAAATTATTTTATTTTTAAACTGAGACATTTAAATTTTATTAAATTTTACTAAATATAATACATAATTAAATAGTAGAGGGTCAAAATGGTCATTTCATCACCTAATCCCAACATTGATAGTCCCCTGAAAATTATCCCATACCCCCCCAGGATACAATAGTCCCCCATATGGGACAAGGAGTCCGACCGGACTCCATGTCCGGTGGATTAAAAATAAAACAAACACCGGATAAAGAACCTCTCCCGGATTACAATCCCATTAGTGAATAATCTCCCCTTTTATCCCCCCCCAATCAAACATACCGTGTTTGATTGGACGGGCTGGATAAGGGGGGATTAGAATCCATCGGATTTGAGTCCTGAGACTGTGAATCCCCCGGACTATTTGATTGGATTGGATATGTATCCTGTGTTTGTTTTTTCATGGGATTAGATGTCTGGAAATGACTATTTTTAGTGAATCCAACGTTTGATTGGACGGACTGGATAGAATAAATGACCAAAAGACTATTTTACCCCTTTTCAATAGTTTATTAAATAATAGCAATATTAAACATATCTTTAATATTTTAATTATTTTTATCTAGATTAAATAAAAATTTATTTTATTTTATTTTTTACACAATTAAATAAATTTATTTTTAAAAATTAAACAAATAAAATATCAATAAAAATATATGTTATTTTTTAATTAAAATTTTAAATAAATTTGTTTTTTAAAATAATAATAATTAAACAATGAAATGAAATAAAACATCTATTAAAATTTAAATAATGAAATTAAATAAAATATAAACAAAATTTTAAAATAAAACATCAACAAAGTATCTATAAAAAATTATTTTTAAAAAATAAAATAAATAAAACATCAATAAAAATTTAAATAAAATTATTATATTTTTAAATTGAGACATTTAAATTTTATTGAATTTTACTAAATATAATACATAATTAAATAGTAGAGGGTCAAAATGGTCATTTTACCACCTAATCCTAACAGTGGATTGTCCCCCCAAAATTGTCCCACACTCCCCCTAGGACACAATAGTCCCCCATATGGAGGATAAGGAGTCCGGCCGGACTCCATGTCCAGCGGACTAAAAAAAAAACAAACGGCGGATTGGATACTTCCTCCGAATTACAATCCGCACAGTAAATAGTCCCCCCCTTATCCCCCAATCAAACACACCTTGTGTGTTCCTTTTTTTTTGGACTGTGGAATCAATAATATTGTAATGCTTTCATTTTTATTTTATTTTTACTATGTTTTTGTTTATGATCTCAATTTATTGATAATAGATAATTAAAAAAAAAGAAGTGGTGGGATTCATTAAACTATTATAATGCCCAAACAGAACACAATATATAGAATACTATTAAAAAAGGATTAAACATCTCTTAAGTTTAAACTTTTGAATAAATTATTAAGGCCCGTGGGTTTATTATGAATCCCGTTTCAATGATTTAAAATTTTCATTTTATAGGATCCTCCGTATATATTGTCCATGAAAAAAATTAGATCAATTCAATAATTGTAACATTTTTTTATTTTATTGCATGAAAAAATAGATGCTAAATATGTTTTTAAAAATAGACCGCCATCTTCTTCTTTTTTTTCTTTTTTTCAAACAAACGCCATAAAAAAAAATAGACCTAAATTTTTTACATTTACATTTACGAGAATTTTTATTTTCTTTTATTATTTAGGATTTATAATAAATCAAAGTTTTAGTGATAAAAACTTAAAGAAAAAAATCACATTTTAAGAAGGAAGTATCGTTGTTACTAAAAGTGTCTTTTTATTGTATTTTTGTCAATGACATTGAGCACTTAGTAACAAATATTCTTTTAGTGACATTTTCATAATTTTATTGTAAAAAATGTCCCTTTATGTGACTTTTTGAGATGGGTGACAACATGAAATAATGTTTTAATTTTTTTTACAATAAAATTTTTACTTTTAAAGAGTTTGATCCTAAAATTCTTAAATATTGTAGTATCCCAACATTTTCCTCACAAGCACCTAAATACTGCTTGCATGTACATCACTAGGGTATGGCTATGAGACTCGTTTGACAGCAATGTTCTTAAAAAATTAAGGGGGACTATGTGTATATTCCAATAGGTAGACTTATTATCTAATAAATTTTGTGATAATCAGTAGCATTTTTACATAAAAAGAAGGTTTAATTTTAGTTTTTATCGACAATTTGAAAATTTCATAAAAAAAAAACGTTGCTAATTGTCAATTTTTATCGACATCTTTAGAAAAACATTACAGAAAATGTTACTAATTGTTAGTTTTTAGCGACATATTTAGAAAAAAGTTGTTAATTGTTGGTTTTTAGCAACATATCAAAAAGTCACAAAAAGCGTCACTAATTGTCAATTTTACGCAATGATTTTGATAGGATCAGCTTTCCGTGATGAATTGATAGGACTTAATAGGAATTAAGTCCAACTATTAACACTTATTGATAATTTATCCAAAAATGAAAAACAAAGCACATGTACCAAACTTTTTTTTGTCTTATGCTTTTAGACCCACTGTGAGACTAGCTAGGTAAAAACTCATCCCTTACTGCATGATACTTAACTGACTTGGACTAAACCACAAAGACCTGGGAGAAGAAAGTCCCATCTACGGGCACCCACCAGATGTTTGACTATGAAGCACGGATATTCTAAAAAATGTGTGGTATGAGTATCAGATATATATTAAATATGGATAAGTGTTTGATATGGCAAAATACGTATTTGATGCGGTAAATAAGTATTCGTTTTTTTTTTTTTATATAATTTAAAATTTTGAATATGAGAGTAGAGTAATACGCAAAGGATACTTGAAGAATATAGCAGGACACATGAGGGATGCGCTAAATAAGTATCCAATTTTCTTAAAAAATTTTTTATTTATTATATTTTAATACACCAAATAAGTAAATAATTTTTAATTTTTATTTTATTTTATATTTATATTTTTCAATAGTCAATACTCTTTGCTCTTGTTTTTGTTTCTTCCCCCCCCCCCTCCAAAGCTATTAGGTTGCTTTATTTAATTTTATTCCTTTTTTTTTTCCTACATTGTTTTAATATAAGTATTTCTTTACCAAATTTTTAATTTTAGGAACTTTAATATTAGTATTTCTTTGGGGGAATTACGTATAAGTCTTAATATGTGGATTCCTTGCCCAATAGGTCCTGTGAGAATTAATGACGATTTTCATCAAATACTATTAAAAAAAGTCACTAATTTTTAATTTTCAGTGACAATTAAAAAAATCGTCACAAAAAAGTTACTAATTTTCAACTTTCAACAACAATTTGAAAGATTCATCACAGAAAAAATCACTACTTGTAAATTTTAGCGACAATTTATAAAAATCGTGACAAAAAAGTTACTAATTGTCAAATTTTAGCAACATATGCAAAAAATCGTCACAAAATTATTTTTAGTAACGATTTTACTAGAACTTATTTTCAATAAGACTTGGTGGAAATTAAGTCCAACTATTAGGATATATTGGTAGTTTACCATATTTCTTTATTTAATAGGAATTTCTCGCTTTATTTATTAATTTTCTTTAGGTTTTATTTTCATACATATTACATTATTAAAATTATAAAAAATAGTTTTTTACGAATGTATCCCGCCATATTCATATCCTACTTTTTCAGATTTTGACGTATTGCTGTATCCATATCACAATATCTTGTATGCGTATCCCTGCTTCCTAGATGTTTGATAATTTAACCCACTAAAGAAAAGGTTTGAGTATTAGTGACGGCCAGCATGAGAGTCACCCAATCTGTTCAGACCAAACCTGTTCAGACAAGTGGTTTGTGAAACGATCTTTGATCTGAACACATTTGGGTGGCTTATATTTTGGTCTGAACATATTTTGTTAATAACAAAATGTGAATGTCAAATATGAATGATAACTGTTAAATCTAATGTGTAAAGAGAGAAATACAGAGAATAATGTATCTATATTATTATTGATTGATGTGTTTGATTGATGTATTTACAATTCCTATATATAGAAGAAAATGTGGTAGTAGGTGTAGGTGGTAGGTGGAGTGAAGTGGAGGTGGTAGTGGTAGGTTAGGTGAGGAGGTGAGTGTGTGTGGTAGGTGGTAGTGGTAGGTTAATACAATTTACATTAACAGCCCCCCTCAAACTCAAGGAGGATAGGCACTAGCCAACTTGAGTTTGGAGAGAGTAACAAAACAGAAAAATAAACTGATAAATAAAAAATGGATAGGAGACACGGTATGGTCATGTCAGACCGTTGTAGGAGACACTTTATGGGGTCATGTCGGACCGGTGTAGAAGGACAGTTTACGAGGTCATGCCGGACCGATGTAGCAGGACAGTTTACGAGGTCATGCCAGACCGATGTAGCAGACACTGTGTGGTCGTGTCAGACCGATGTAGAAGACAGTTTACGGGGTCATGTCGGACCGTTGTAGAAGACAGTTTACGGGGTCATGTCGGACCAATGTAGAAGCTGACCGGAATCAATGTCGGGACAGTTTATGGGGTCATGCCGGACCGAAGTAGAAGAGGTTGTGGTGGTGCACCAAGGGGGCGACTTAGGGAGTGCGCCATGGGGTGACTTGAACATGATACTGTGTATAACCCCCCCTCAAACTCAAATAGGTGTGATTATAGAAACCTATTTGAGGTTGAAACAAAGGGATTGATAAAGCTGTTCGGTGTAGAAGACACTGTATGAGTGTGTCTATAGGCTGCCCAAAAGATATACATGTAGATATACATCGAGCCATCAAAAGTCGCGCCCTCAAAAGGCGTGCCATCAAAAGGCATGCCCGAGTCATCAAAAGGCGTGCCATGAAAAGGCGTGCCAGGTTGTCGGCGTCAAGAGGCGCGCGATGCGCGTGGCTGTCCCGGCTATTTAACCAAGACAGAGCCTGAGGCCGAGGCAGAAGCAAAAAACCTGCGAAATCCGCTGAAAAACTCTGCCGTTTCTTAGAGAGAGACTCTGTAATACTCTGTTGCCCAGAAAATGGCTTCGTCGTCCCGTGGGCTGCTCACTCTCTTTCCCGACCTGAACGAGTCCACAGGAGAGAGAACTGGTGCGGTGGCCCATGAACCTCAACCAAACACCACTGGGTTTGCTCCGTTGAACTTTCCGATGCAGTCGGTGGTGCAAAAAATGGCAGTGCAAACGGATGTGGAGGCTAATCAGTATACTTTGAAGGCATGTGTGGAGTCCATGACGGCGGTTACAAACTTGTCGCACCGGCTGCAGAGTAGGACAAATGAGGTGCAGCAATTAAACTTCCAGCTGGCTCTGCTCCAACGCATGTATAAGGATGCGCGAGCAGAGATAAGCGTGCTAAGGGCAGAAAACAAGGAGCTGAAGCGGAAGGCCACCGTGATGTTCCGATTTGGAGGGCCGCCATATGCTGCAGTGGAGGAGCAGAGAGTAGTGATCGTGCCTAGTGGACGAGGAAGCACTGAGGCAACACCGTCAAGGGCCGCCCAGGACGGAGGCAAGAAGAAGAGACCGGCGGCAGAGTAGAGAAAAAAAAAAAAATCCCGCCTGTGGATGTGGTGGTTTGTTGTTTTGTTTTGTGGTTGGTGTTTTTTTTTTTTTTTTTTGTAAAATTGTGAACGGGGTTGATCCCGGAGATGAATAAAATATGGGTGTTGTGCAAATTTGTAAATTGTGTTTTTTTTTTTTTTTTAAGATATATATATTCTATATATTCCTAGTGGGATGAATAGTGGGTGCTGGCGACAGCATATTGTGGGGGGTGTGGAGTCTGACAAAAGAAAGAGTGGGATGCAGAAGGGAAGATAGGTTTTAAAAATAAAAAGAGGACATGGTGGGATGTGAAAGATGTTAATATAAAGTGGACACTGGCATGGTGTTGGCTTCAGAAGAAAAAGAAAAAGAGGTATAAGTTTATGTAAAAGTGGACATAGTGGGAGAAAATATAATAAACATATACATAGATATATATTAAAATAAAATTATGTTGAGTGAAGCATCAGTGCCGATTATGATAATGGGGCCATGGAGAGAGAAAGATTTTGGTCTCGGCTAAAGAGAGAGAGAGAGTGCCGTGTGAGGGTGTGTGTCTTCTCCCCCTCTAACCCGTGTGTCTATGTGTGTTTGTGCTGGGTGTGTTGTGTGCATGGGTCTAGAGAGAGAGAGAGAGGGAGGTTGATGCCGAGAGGTCCACAGAGAGAAGTTGATTTTCTTGAGTGGTGTTTGGGTCTCCTCTTTTTAGAGAGAGAGAGGCCGTGATTGGGCGAGAGCCAGAGAAGATACTGTGGTGGTTCTATCAGGTTGCCAGGTCAACGGCTGTTGTGTGTATGCATGGAATGATGCATGTGTTGTGTCTGTGTGTTTGTAGCTCAGATCAAGAGTATGGAGAAGAAGGATCCATCGGGCATTGTTCGGGGCCCAAGTCTAGTGACCGTCGCGAGTAGAGACACGGACGACGGGGTGAACAGCGTGGTGGCGGGTCGGGGCACAGGGGCGCGTTACAAGGCGGCGTCGGGGCCGAGGTCGACGGCGGTGGCTGCCGCGAGTGGCGGCGTGGTGGTTGGGAAGTGACACGTGCCGATCTGATAGAGGCTGAGGTTATGGTTTGTAGCGCTGGCGGCTGTTGTCGGCCGTGATGGGGAGGAGAGGCGGCGTGGTGGTTGTCCTGTTGCTTGCAACGAGGGTGCGTGAGACGATGGCGAAGAGGGTGGCACCTGTGGGAAGAGAGAGAGAGAAAAGTTGATAAGTGGCGAGGATGGATGGTAAGGGCCTTGTGAGCTTAGTCTTTTGGTCTCTGATGGGTTTGGTTGGGGGGAGAGAAAGTGAAGATGAGGAGGAGTGTTTGGTTCCCTGGAAACGGCTCCGGTCTCCTGTCAGCCGTTGTCGACCTTCTTCTTTGACTTGTTGAAATGGGTATGTGTAGAGGTCCGGCGGGCGGCCAAGGAGAGACTGCCGCCCGCCGGTGAAGCAGAATGACTAGGTTGTTAACCTAGCTCTGATACCATGTTAAATCTAATGTGTAAAGAGAGAAATACAGAGAATAATGTATCTATATTATTATTGATTGATGTGTTTGATTGATGTATTTACAATTCCTATATATAGAAGAAAATGTGGTAGTAGGTGTAGGTGGTAGGTGGAGTGAAGTGGAGGTGGTAGTGGTAGGTTAGGTGAGGAGGTGAGTGTGTGTGGTAGGTGGTAGTGGTAGGTTAATACAATTTACATTAACAATAACAAAATGTGATTGACAAATATGATCAAAGATCATATCACAAACTAGGAAGTTTAAAGATACAGGATCAAGAAACAGAATTAATGAGGAAAATATATCATTCCTAAACATCAAACAATACCGTTCGCATTAAACAGACTGTTCCACTCAAATTACTCCACATGTATTTTCCGTAATTGAGCCTGGTCGACTTGACCAGACTTTCCATGTGTCACCCATTGGACCTCCCACCACTGCAATAGACTTGACCAGACTTTCCAGATCACAGGGCACAGCAGAAAAAGATGGTTCACATTTTCTGGTTCATTCCTACAAAAGGGACACACATTTTCCACACTGCTACTCAGTACCCCAATGTTCTGTAGATAGCCTGCTGTTTTAACCCTTCCTTTCCATGCCAACAACCAACTAAGGAATTGGGCTGTAGGGGGAGCCACATTGCCCCAGATCGGTTTAGGAATAAGCAAACCAGGCCCTTTTTGTTTCTCAGATCAATGATCAATCCCTGGTTGCAGCAACAGTAAATTGACCTGAAGGGGATGCACTCCATCTTGAGGAATCTGGGCGTCCCACAATAAGCCTTGGAGGTTCACCTAATAAGCCTAACAATCTTCCCAACTCCTCCTCCTCCCAAGCAAGTAATTGTCTTCTGAATTCAAGCTTCCACTCCCCTTTTTTGTTCCCTTAAATGTCCCTTGATTGCACATATATACTCAGAGTACCTTCCTTATCAGTTCATAGTGTATACAACCTGGGGAATTCCTCCTTCAGTATTGGCTCCCTCAATGCTTCATTCTACAACAACCATTGTTGCATTGCTATTGATGCATTCATTCATTTGTTCTCTCTCTCTCTCTCTCTCTCTCTCTCTCTCTCACAGTGTTTCCTTCTTTCGTTTTCTCTCTCTCTTCGACATTTGTTCCAGTCACAACAATCACAATTTTATTGAACTAATAATATTAATATCCCAATTTTTTGGTTTGTGCTTGTAACTTAACGTAGTTTGAATTAGTTTTGTTAGTGTGATTGAGATCGTTTGAGCATTAATGTCAATAGGTTCTATTAATTGATTCCATAATAGTTATCTTCAAATAAGATAATCAATCACCGATGTTTTATATAGATAGCAATACGAAGAAAAAAAAAAAAAAACACTGGTGATATAAAATATTTCTCAAACTAAAAATAAGATATAATAACACTGATAATGACTTGCTGAATGATCCCACTGAGTGAAATTCCGGGCTATGCTAGGGCACGGTGAGGAATTGCAGGGTAAATATGGAGAAAAGGATTTGGAGGGATATTATTTGGGTTATTTTGGATATTTTAGAGGTGGGTGTTTGGTTTTTTGGGTGGTACATATAGCTAGCAAAGTTCAGGGTGGTGGTGGTGGTGGTGGGAGGGTTGTATTTGGTGTGGCAATGAGAGAGGTTTAAAACTTTTTTAAGAGTCAAGTTTTGTCAACGGTTGTTAAAAGAGAGAGAAAACTCTGTGCAAAAAGCCAATCAAATTTTGAATTCTAATGTGAAAATAAACTTTCTTTTTCTCTCTTCCTTTTTCTGTAGAGTGTTTTAGGCTGCGTTCACAGAAATTGCAACTGTAAATACAAAAGCAACTTCACACACACGTGAGATGAGAGAAAGAGGAAGCGTCGAAGGCAACTACCCTTTTATATTTTCCTTGTGAAATGAAGGCACATGAATTGACATATGAGAGTTTTCCTAAGGTGTACTTGAAACTTTGATCCTTCTACAATATATGCCCTCAAAAAGGGTATATTTTGTGTAAGTTATGAGATTTTGTAGTGTTAATAATATCATAAAGGGTTAATTACACTATTTACTCATGTAATTTGATTCAAATTCCGCATTAGTTTTTATAGTTTTAAATTGAATGATTTGATCTCTACACTTTAGTGTAATTTCAATTTCAATTTGGTATGTCCATTCAAATTGGAGGTTAAAATTAATAATTTTGGAACATTTATCAATTTTTTAAGATTTACACGTGGATAAAATTAATAGGAATTTAGATAGAATGACCAAATTGAAACAAAAAGAATTAAAGTGAAATTTAAGTTAAACTATAGGGTGAAAAGTATGGAGGAGGATTCCCTCCCGTCCAGATTTTGGACTGGAGGGTGTTGTTTGGGCCTGTAAGGCCCACCATGGGCTCCGTTTCGATTATCTGATCTGTTCATTTTGTCGGGCACTTCGTGTATTCTATCCACAAAAAATATTAGGTCGATCTGAAAACTATAAGTTATTCAATTTATTACGTTTTTCACTGAAAAAAATATATGATTTATTTTAAAAAAACACAATTGTTGTTTATTGTTTTAGTGAAAAAAATTGAATAAGTTATAATTATCAGCTTGATCTAATTTTTTTGTGTGGATGAAATACACGAAATGCCTGACAAAATAAACGGTTTGAATCATTGAAACATGGCTCGTGGTGAGCCTCACAGGCCCAAACAGCATCCTCTAATCCAAAATCTGGACTGGAGGGGATCCTCCTCCGAAAAGTATAATTAACCCTGTCATAAAATATCATAACTTTAGTCATACCTAAAAAGGCAACAAATGATTCTAATTAAATACTGGTTGAGCCATAATCAATTTTTTTCCAATCACAGCCAAAATAATTATAATTAAGTCATAACCATACTTTAACGGGTCGTAACTAAATACCATTTCAAAATAATAATAATAATAATAATAATAAAATAAGAATAGGTTATAACTTAGTCAAAACTAACTCTTGTATAGGTCAAAATAAAATACAACAAAGATCGTAACTATTACATTTTTTTTTTGGGGTCAATTGATAAGAGAATAATTATATTATGAAAAATATTTACATTATCAAACAATCCACTAATCCACAATAAACAATCTTGACCAAGCTGTTAACCAAGACAAGCCCCACAATCACTAAATACAACCCCCATAAGGGAAAAATAAGCTAATCACCTCAAAGAGTATCAAATTTATTTTCAAAAAAATTGAATGTGACGCTAAACACCCATAAGGTAAAATGTCCTAATTCAAGTGCAACATATAGTACCCATTGTTTTAAGTATGTATCGAATTTCCCTAAAAGTAGCAACTACCAAGTGGATAAGATGTCCTTAAAAAAGTATTCAATCAAATATCTAAAAAAAAGTAGAAGAAAAGTGGTTAGTGGCTCGAATTTGTATTTGCCTGAAAGTTTGAATTTGTGTTTATTGGTTGATCGTCCGAATGAGATGACCGGTGCAACACTTATCTATCATGGTTATCACTCTATATTCACAATTGTTTTAAATAGTTTACACAATAACAAATTTAAAATTACACCACACAGTCTATATTCAAAATAAAAATTGATGACACTTTTTCAGGACATATTAATTTTCCCCCTAAAGATACAAGATCAATTAATGCCCATAAATTTTTTATTTGAAGAATTCCATGGACACAGGACATACTTTATTATACAAATAATGTTATATTTAAGAACTCCGCTACATCCACACAAATTATTGTCTCCCGAGTAGTCCGAATGATGTGGCTAGAGAAGGATGAAGCTAAATCCCAGTTGCTCCAAAAGGTGAAATCCCAACCTATAAATATATTGTTTGAGTTTTTTTTCTTCATTTTTTTTTTTTTTTTTTTATGTTTTTATGACTGTTTGAGTATGTTTGAGTATTTTCTGAAGCAATGTTTACTTAGGTAGGTGTAAAATCATTGTTTAAAATAGGATATGTATGAAGCTTTTATTTGTTTAAGGACAAATTACAGAAATGGTTCCTATAATTTACTCGTATTTTTGTTTTGATCCCTGCCCTTCTAAATATATCAATTTTGTCTTGCAGTTTGGTTTTTGGCTCAAAATGGTCTAATAGTTAACGGTGGTTAGACATTTGGATGGAAATTCGACGCCTACGAGGCATGCACGGGCCAATTTTGACTTTCTTGAGTGTTTTTGGATCAATTAAATTTGTTTAATAGATGTTTTATTTAATTTCATTATTTAATTATTATTATTTTTTAAAATAAATTTATTTAAAATTTTAATTAAAAAAGTAACATATATTTGTATTGATATTTTATTTATTTAATTTTTAAAAATAAATTTATTTAATTGTGTAAAAAATAAAATAAAATAAATTTTTATTTAATCTACCTAAAAATAATTAAAATATTAAATACATGTTTAATATTGCTATTACTTAGTGAACAATTGAAAAATGATAAAATAATTTTTTGTACATTTATCCTTATCTAGTTCGTCTAACCAAACATTAGATTCACTAAAAATAGTCATTTTTCCAGATATCTAATCACATGAAAAAACAAACATGGGATATACATCCAATCCAACCAAATAGTCTGGGAGATTCACAGTCCCAGGATTCAAGTGCGATAGATTTTAATCCCCCATTTTCTAATTGTTTACTAAATAATATCATGACGATAAAATAGACATTTCACACATTACTCCCATGGGATACCAATCCCATAGAAATAAACCACCTCTCCCCAGGATTGTTTAGTCCCTCATATGAGGGATATGGCGTCCCTCATATAAATTATAAATTTTAATTTTAATTTTAATTTATAAGGCCATAATTTTTAATTTATTATTTTTAATTAAATTAAATTTATATTTTATATTTTATATTTTTTATTAATATATAATTTTAAATTAACAATACTAAAAAAATAATTTATAAATGTCTATATTTTTTATTAATATATTTATAAATGTCTATTTTAATAATAAATTATTTTTTATTAATTATTTAGTTCGCCGGACACGGAGTCTTGGGACCTGTGAATCTCCTGGACTCTTTGGTTGGATTGGATGTGTATCCCGTGTTTGTTTTCTCTTGAGATTAGATGTTTGTAAATGAATATTTTTAGTGAATCTAATATTTGATTAGACGAATTGGATAAGGATAAATATGCAAAAGATTATTTTATTATTTTTCAATTGTTTACTAAGTAATAGCAATATTAAACATATCTTTAATATTTTAATTATTTTTAGCTAGATAAAATAAAAATTGATTTTATTTTATTTTTTACACAATTAAATAAATTTATTTTTAAAAATTAAATAAATAAAATATCAACAAAAATATATGTTATTTTTTTAATTAAAAATTTAAATAAATTTATTTTAAAAATAATAATAATTAAATAATGAAATTAAATAAAATATCTATTAAATAAGTTAAATTTGAGTGATGATATTAGAGAACAAATTAAATTGATTAAAAAACACTCAAGAAAGTCAAAATTGTTCAAGAAAGTTAAGAAAGTCAAAATTGGCCCGTGTGTGCCTTGCACGCGTCGAATTTCCGTCCAAATGTCTAACCACAGTTAACTATTGAACCATTTCGAGCCAAAAACCAAACTGCAGGGGCAAAATTGATATATTTAGAAGTGCCGAGACCAAAATGAAAACACGGGTAAATTATAGGGACCATTTCTGTAATTTGCCCTTTGTTTAATTTTTAAACATTTTTCTTTCAACCTTTCTGGAACAGAGTTTGAGAAATTGCTTTGTTAGCTTTTTTACATACTATTTTTTTAGCATTTTTGTTGTTGTTGGTGTTGTTGTTGTTCTTGTCTTGTAAAGACACCCCTGCTTCTTGTTTTTGTTGATTTTCTTCTTCATTTTCTTCCTTATTTGCTTGTGATTAGCTTCTCTATTTTTTGCCACTATACTCTGTTCTTCTCTGTTTTTTCGAGACATGTTAACAGGAGTATAGAATACACAGGTGAAATGTCAAAATGGATTTTCCGTTAACTATTTATGCCATCCACCATTTGGACCAAACAACACTAATTTGTGAAAGATGGACCAAGCAGACACAATCAATAGTTTAATGTTTTATTTCGAAATTGAGGTAGCTGTTGTGCATGGAGCACAACGATTATTATTGTGCATTTAATAGGTCTCACTTTGGGTCTAATTTGATTATTTAAATTGTTCACTCTTTAAACTAGACTGAATAGAACATATCTGTGAAAAAAATAAGTTGATCAGATATTGATAGTTTTTTTATTAAATCACGTTTTTATTAAATTTTACACTTCAAATCACACTTACCATTCATTTTTTTATATACAAATGAATAGTTCTTTTTCATATTTTGAATAAAATTTTCGAATATGCTGCATTTATCGGATCAACTTTAAAAAAATTAGATTAATTTAATAAACATAGAATGTTAAATTTATCGCGTTTGTTTCTAAAAAAATGAACGACTTACAAGTATGTTTTTCAAAATAGACCATCAATTTTTTGAGTGATAAATGATAAAATGAAAACGTTATAACTATTAAATCGCTCTAATTTTTTAATTAAAAAATGATCTTATGAATAATTTAAATGACTAAATCATGACCGGCTCTATAGACATGAACGACAAATATCCAATTTAGATCTAAAATTGAAAAGAAGCGAGAATCAAACGGAAACTATTACCCCTTATATTTATATATTTATCCTTCTAAAAATATCTATTAATTTTTTAATAAAACATTTAACCAACCAAACAACCTCCAATGATGAGTGCTTGGTTGATGATGGGTGTTCCCTGCACCATCTTAAAAATAATGCATCTATAATAGTCTTATTTTATTTCGCGATAGAAGTGAGATTCTAGATGTAGAAATATAAGAAGGTGAACTTTTTCCCCATCAAAAGAAATGAGACTATTGTGGACATAACGAGCAAGGATTCTCTCATTGCTTTTCCTACTTTACTTCCTTCTTGTAATGGTTAAGATTTATTTTAAGAGAATCTAATGGCTCAGATCACTTTATTTAAAAAAATTAAAAATTAAAAAATAATTTTTTTGGAATGATCTACATCATTCAATTCTATTAAAATGAATCTTAATCATTGCAAGAAAGAAGTGAAGTAGGAAAGGTAAGGAGAAGATCCTTGCCCCACGCTAAAAACATTAACTAAAATTTACATTGTAGAGGCAATTAAGGAAGTTGTACAAGTGATTGTATAATTTAATTTTTTCCTTTTTTTTTTTTAAAAAAGGTGCTAAGTCGAAAAGTCCAATTTCAAATTTGTTTCATCACGCAGTCTATGAAGACATAGTTCCGCAAAATGACTAAATTACCCATTCTCTATTCTACTCTCTTCAACGGTCATAGTTATAAAATTTTTGTTTTATCTGTCCAAAAACTCTCTCTTCCTCTTCTCTTTCTCTCTCTATCTTTCTTTCTCTCTCCTTTCTGCAACTTCTCCCTCAACTCGCTCTTCTCTTTCTATCATCTCTTCTCTCCAACAACCCACAAATCCAAACAGAGATACCCCTCTCTCTCTCTCTCTCTCTCTCTCTCTCTCTCTCTTGCTTTCTCTTTCTCACTCTTTACATTTCTCCTTCGCATTCTCGACTGGGGGTGCACGCCCTCGTCAAACAAAGAGAGAGCATCGGAGGAGGATGTTAAAACCTATCACCTACTCCACCTACTACACCTACCACCAAACCTACCATCACCTACTCCACCTACTACACCTACCACTACCTACTCCACTACACCTACATCTCCTATATAAGGAGCCCCTCACCATTTGTAATATATAACATACAACAATTAATAATACAATTCTCTATTTCTCTATACATCAATTTTAACATGGTATCAGAGCAGGTTTAGCACCTAGTATTTTTCGCTTCACCGGCGGGCGGCAACCTCACCTTAGCCGTCCACCGGACCTCAACTTATTCCGCTTATTTTCTACACATACCTTCCCATCATTGCCCAAATCTTCTAAAAAAAAAGCTTGAATCTTTGTGGGTTGTATAGTCCTCATGGCTAGTAGCAATGAAATCAACGCTAATGAATCCAAGAGAGTGGTTCCACGAATACATGGATCCTCATATCAAACTTGAAGCTAGCTTACAACATGCTTCGCCGCCCGGACGGTACATTCAACCATGATCTAGCCGAGTTCCTCGATCGCAAAGTCCAAGCCAACACAATCCCAGTTGACGGAGTCTACTCTTTCGACGTGGTCGATCGATCCACAAGCCTCCTCAATCGAGTCTACAGACCAGCCCCAGAAAACGAGTCTCAATGGGGTTTAGTAGAGCTCGAAAAGCCCTTAAGCACCACTGAAATCGTACCTGTAATCATCTTCTTCCATGGGGGAAGCTTCAGTCACTCCTCCGCCAACAGTGCCATTTACGACACGTTTTGTCGCCACTTCGTTGGCCATTGCAAGGCTGTTGTGGTGTCTGTTAACTGTCGTCGATCGCCCGAGCATCGATACCCTTGTGCTTCTGATGATGGATGGGCTGTTCTGAAATGGGTTCACTCTAGACCTTGGCTACAGAGTGGGACAGATTCAAAAGCCTATGCTTACTTAGCTGGAGATAGCTCTGGTGGTAACATTGCTCACCATGTTGCAGTGAGAGCAGCTGAATCAGGAGTTGAAGTATTGGGTAATATACTTCTTCATCCTCTGTTTGGTGGGCAAGAAAGGACTGAATCAGAGAAGAAATTGGATGGAAGATACTTTGTGACGATTCAAAACCGGGCACTCACCTTTCTTTTATTTTACTATATATTTATATGTATATGTTTATTATAATCTATTACTCAAAGCTCCCACTACATCAACTTTTGCACAAACCCAGACCCTCAAAGCAATCATGATGTTCTTATCTCCTTCCACTTTATTTATTTATTTTTTTTTTTAAACACCTTTTGCCCACACCATATTCACCAACCTTTCTTAGAATATGTTTTGATCTAGTTCCAATGCGCCTTCTTCTTATTATATTTATTATTATTATTATTATTATTATTATTATTATTATTATTATTATTATTTTTTTTTTAGGACCACATTCAGAACCCATGATCAACACCATGGGCTTGTTCCCCCTCTTTACAAAAAAAAAAAAAAAAAAAAAAAAAAAATCTTCTCCACTGCCCCATATATATATATATATATATCTATAAAAAAAACAAAAAAAACAAAAAACAAACAAACAATTTACAAATTTGCACAACACCCATATTTTATTCATCTCCGGGATCAACCCCGATCACCATTTTACACCACAAAAAAAAAAAAAAAAAAAAAACAAAGACCACCATCACAACAACCAAAGATTTGTTTTCTTTTTTGCAGACGGCCACCCACCGACCTCACTTCTTCGCCTCTTCCGCCGGTCTTTTCTTCTTGCCTCCGTCCTGGGCGACCTTTGACAGCGTTGCCTCAGTGCTTCCTAGTCCACCGAGCACGTTCACTCCCCCGTACTCCTCCACTGCTGCATATGGCGAACCTCCAAATCGAAACATAACGGTGGCCTTCCGCTTCAGCTCCTTATTTTCCACCTTTAGCACACTTATCTCTGCTCGCGCATCCTTATACATGCGCTGGAGCAGAGCCAGTTGGGCGTTTAACTGCTGCACCTCATTTGTCCTACTCTGCAGCCGGTGTGACAAGTTTGTGACCGCCGTCATGGTCTCCACACATGACTTCAAAGTATACTGATTGGCCTCAATATCAGTTTGCACCGCCATTTTTTGCTCCACAGACCGCATCGGAAAGTTCAACGGAGCAAAACCAGAGGTGTTTGGTTAAGGTTCACGGGCCACCGCACCAATTATCTCTCTTGTTGACTCGTTGATGTCAGGAAAGAGAGTGAGCAGACCACGGGAAGACGAGGCCATTTTCTGGGCAACAGAGTGCTACAGAGTGTTACAAAGTTTCTCTCTCCGAAAACGCAGAGTTTTTCAGAGAAGGGTTGGATCCAGAGTATTTTCAGAGTGTTTCAGCCTGACAATGTTCAGAGGTTTCAGCCTGGTTTGGTTTCCACAGCCTCCGCATTGGTTTATATCGACACTGACGACGCGGCCGACACGCCGCTCTGTCGCTCACGTGCCTCGCCGCGTCTCCGACTCACCTTTTGATGGCTCGACGCTTTCTGTCTGGCACGCCTTTTGATGAAGTGGGCGCGCCTTTTGAGGGCACGACTTTTGAGGGCTCGATATATATATATCCATGTATATATATATTTGGGCAGCCTCTATACACCATCATACAGTGTATTTTCCAACGGTCCGACATGACCCCATAAACTGTCCCGACATTGATTCCAGTTAGCTTTTCCACCGGTCCGGCATGACCCCCTAAACTGTCCCGACATTGATTCCGGTTAGCATCTCCCTCGGTCCGGTGTGACCTCGTCAACTGTCCAGACTTTCTCTGCTACAACGGTCTGCCACAACCATCCAGTGTCCTCTACAACGTTATGACACAACCATCCAGTGTCCTCTACAACGTTATGACACACCCATCCAGTGTCCTCTACAACATTATGACACACCCATCCAGTGTCCTCTACAACGTTATGACACAACAATCCAGTGTCTCCTATCCTGTTTTATTTTCTGTATTAGTCTATTTTCTTATTTTACTCTCTTCAAACTCAAGTTGGTTAGTTCCTATCCCCCTTGAGTTTGCGGGGGGCTGTTAAAACCTATCACCTACTCCACCTACTACACCTGCCACCAAACCTACCATCACCTACTCCACCTACTACACCTACCACCACCTACTCCACTACACATACATCTCCTATATAAGGACGCCCTCACCATTTGTAATATATAACATACAACAATCAATAATACAATTCTCTATTTCTCTATACATCAATTTTAACAGAGGAGGATAAAATGGTGGTGGGATCGATTACTTCTTCTCCAACCTCGACCTGACTCCAATGACCTTTCTCGGATCTTCGAGCTTCTCTGAAAGAGCGAGCTCGAGAAGATAGTTTCCATTCAAGGAAACTAGGGTTTTCAGGCCCTCGGATTTCAAGATCTCGTTCTTGACTCTAGAGATCTCGCGACCATTCAGGGATTTGTGGAGGTGAAGGGTTTTGGACATGACATTAGTGACTTCGCATTCGTACCGGCGCAGTGATGTCCTTTCAGCTAGATCTGAGGGAAGATGGAGTTGTCTGGCATAAGAGGTCTCTTCATCTTAATCATTGACATTTTGGAGGCAGCGGCAGACTTCGTCGTCGCCCAAAGTGCCTAGTGGCGACATTGGCAGTTTGTCGAAGGGGTCAGAGACAAGATCTAGGTCGTTCAGTAGCCGGAAGTTCATCTCCGAATGGCCCTGCTAGTGGTGAGATCCCTCCAGTTGGAAGTTGATACTGATGAAGATTGGTTATCTTATTTTAATAGATGCAAAGATCAAAAAGAAGAAGTTGAGAGAGATAGAAAAAGATTTTGAACAAATAGTGGGTTTGTGGAAAGATTTGAATAAATACGTTCAATAGATAAGAAAAAATAGATTAAAAAAATTCAATAGATAAAATATGATTACGGGAAGAGAGAGAGAGAGAAGGATATTTGAAAGTTATGTTCAACAGATAAGAAAAAAATAGGTAAAAAAAATACAACAGATAAAAAAAGATTTGAACAGATAGGTTAAAAAATTCAATAGATAAAAAAAAAAAGAAGAGATATTTGAACAGATAGGTTAAAAAATAAAATGGCAAAATTAGAAACAAAATGTCCTTCAAAATAATAAAATGTACTTCTCATCACAATAATTTGCAAAACATGTACTTTTCACCCAAAGAATTATCCAACGACCCAACATCTCAAGCAATTTTCAAATTGAATTTATCACCAATTTTTTTTTTTTAAAAAAAAAATAAATAAATCAATTAATCCAACCAATCTTACTTGCACCATAGAAAGGATTACTATCTTGTATTAAAATTGTTTAATATGTCTCATCACACAAAGGCCATGATTATGTTTTATTTTTATGTCTTGTATTATGCGTCTCATTACATGTTTGTTAACAATGTTGTATTGGCACATAACAAAACTTATTATGAAAACAAAAGTCATCTATGGTTAAAAAAAAAAAAAAAACAAAAACAAAAACAAAAACCAACAAGCAAACAAACTCATCATAAAACTACTTTTCTCATTTTCCTTGAATAAATTTACTTAATTATATATAATGTATATGTTAGTATGATGAGACCTATCTCTAGTGAAATAGTAAAGATATCGACAAATATGCCAATAAATAAAAAAAAAAGAAAAAAAAAAGAGATATCGATGAATAATAATACCTCTAGTGAACGCTACATATTGACATATACATTTTAAATATTTTTCTATAATTCAATTATGTGTAGTTAGACTTACATTATTTTTAGGATAAAAGACAATTTTAATCTCTAGAGTATCTGTTGTTTTTCATTTTAGTCTCTTAAGTTTCAATTGTCATTTGGATCCTCGAAATTGTCAATTTGGTCATAAGTCTAACGTCCATTTACATTGATAACAGAAATACAGATAAAAAAATTTTTGATCCCTAAAATATGTGTTTTTTGTCATTTTAATCTCTCAAGTTTTAAATTTTGTCATTTTGGTCCTCAACGTTGTGAATTTAAGTCAATTTAATCTTAGCTCAAATTAAATTTGCTCAAATTGACAACGTTGATGACCAAAATAACAAAATTTAGAACGTAAGAGACTAAAATGACAAGAAACGCATATTTTATAGGAGACCAAAATTGTCTTTTATCCAAAGATAAAATATTTTTTCCATTAACAATGTAAACGAACATTAGAGATATGGTTAAATTAACTCAAATTGACAACTTTGAGTATCAAAATGATAAAATTAAAATTTAAGAAATTAAAATAATAAAAAATGCATACTTTAAGAATTAAAATTCTCTTTTATCCTTATTTTTAATTGGTAAGCCTATGACATTAGGATTTGCCTATATGCAAATGCAAAAATCTTCCAACTGCTACCAAAGATACAGTGGCATGTTTACAAAATTGAAACCTATTACCAAAGATGAGGGTTGGTGAACAAGCATGGCTGCCCTTCATATCTCATCTCTCCATACTTGTTCATACTTCTTTTATATGGTTCAATTCTAAACTCGTACCGGTAATCCGAATTATCTATTTTGTAGACATCACAATAAAGGTTATTCATGTAAAAAATTAACTTCATCAGACAATTATAAACATATGAATAAATAGCATTTTATTTTAAAAAATAAATAGTAAGTTACAATCACAGTTATCATTCGTTTTATAAAATAAAATGTAATTTTTTTCTTATGTTTATAAATATCCAATAAAACTAATTTTTTGTATGGATGACCTTTATTGCAAATTTACGAGATAGATGGTTTGGATCATCAGCACAGATTTAGAATTAAGCCTCATAAGAAGAGTATGAAAAAATATAAAAAATAAAATATAGAGGGGAGCCTATCCCGAATCCAAGGGGATGAATTGGATTAATTAAAAATAAACTTTTTTTTTTAAAAAAAAAAAAAAGAAGAAAAACTTTCCTTAGAAAATTAGATATATGACAAATAAGAGCAAGAGAAGTAATAAACATTTGTGAACATTTGTGAGTGAGTAAATCAAAGGAATAAAATAATAGAGAGGGAAAGAGAATTCCTTCACTGACTGAATTGCTTTCTTACATCACATTACTTGACCAAAGCATTGTGGATTTGCAATTCTTTAATCCTTTGTTTAAATCCCTCATCAACAAATCTCAATATCTTAAGGGGTGGTTGTTTGATGAGATTAGGTATGAAATTGGCACTAACAAAAATTAAGGTTTTAGGGATTAAAATTTAAAGACAAAATTAATTTTGGTACCAAATATTTTTGTTGTAAAAAGTATCATTGTTATACTTTTAGCAACAAAAATTGGATATTAGTGATAAATTATTATCCTTTTAGGATCAAATTTTTTGTCTCAAAAAATAAACCATTTTGAGACCAAATTATTTTGTCCCTAAAAGTCTATTTATTAGTGACATTTTCAAAATTTTGTTGCTAAAAGTCTTGCTTTTTAATTTTTCGGGACGACCTTTTAGCGATTATCCTCGTGACGATGAAAATTGGTCCCTAAATATCTTTTGCAACAAAATTTTCACTTTTAGAGACCAAAACATTTGGTCTTTAAAACCCTTATATGTTGTAGTGTGGACTCTATATTTATCACAATAAATAATCCAAACATTTGGTTAAAAAAGATAAGTTTGGATTAATAGCTCGGTTGGACCTAATAGTTTCACATGTGTAGAATAATTTAATCACATGGGATAGGTAGAATAGAAATTGATGGACTCAACTATACTTTTAATTCGCTAGTTAAATGTTGAAATTGATCCAAGAATAAGATTTTTTTTCTGTTATTTTTTTAAATATATTTTTTAAACACGTTAGATTTTTTTTTTTTTAAACATGTGTAAATTAATCTCATAATATAAAATAGTATTTTTTTTCTTTTTTTTTTAAAGCAAAATCATATATGGAAATACACTTCTAATGTAGTTTTTAAATATAATTAAAAATGGTCATATGAAAATAAAATAAAATATATTTCAAATTTAGCATTGCTATTATAAACAATTCAAAATGACAAAATGGTCTTTTAAGAAGTTATCATTTTCATAATTTCCTAATTAAACATGAGATTTATTAAAATAGATATCTAATTCTATGACAAAACAAATATGAGATACATATCATTTTCAATTAAATATTCTAAGAACGAGTTATCCTTACATTGTAATTCCTGTTGGGTCTTGTGGACCCTAACAAGTACTGTTACTGGGTCCTAGGTCTAATGGGGGGTTTTAGGGTCCTCTCTTACCAAATTTTTTGGGGCACTTTGGTAATTTCTTATTACTTCTGCATTGCCTTAATTTTATACTTATAAATAGATGAAGGATTCTTTTCTGTAAGAGAGTTGTATTGTTTTTTTTTTATCTTAGTGAAAATTGTAATAGCTGTGGACACAGTCGTATTCTAGGGTGAACTACGTAAATCTTGTGTATGTGTGTGATTTCTTCAAAAAAAAAAAAAATTTAATTTTTTTTTATCTTTCTTATTTGCTATTTTGTGTCTCATCGATCCTAGTTAGGAAGAGGTAATTTCTAACAACTGATGTCAAAGCTTTGGTTTGAGTGGAAGTGATGGCCGCAAACAAAGGAAAGGTCGAAATCGACAAATTCAATGGCATAGATTTTGAAAGATGCATATTGAAGACTATCTGTATCAAAAAAATCTATATCAGCCCCTTTTATAGTATTGTCACGACCCAAACCCTAACCGGCCAGTAATCCGTGATTACCAAAGGCTTGCTTAACAGTAACGACAACAATACAATATAAAGGGGCTGGCGGAAGTCAATCAGTAATAAAAAGATGTCCAATGAGCTGTGAAAACCTGAATGAAAAAAGACTTTTATGGACATAACCACATTTATAGCCATATGTATGTACACAGTAGCATACAGGTTAGGGACCTAATCCCTTTACTATGACTGCACAACCGAAGTTTTAAACATTCATTACATTAGCAGAGACAAAAAGGGTGAATCTGAAACACCTCAAAACAGCCTTGACTCGTGCAGGCTCATAACCTCGATATGAGGCGTGATGGTTAGCTTGACAAAACAGGAGCTTAAGTCGACGCTTCTAGTTCTGGTCCGGTGCTTGGCCACCTACATATATATAAACCGTGAGCTAAAGCCCAGTGAATAACAAATGTGTAAAGAGATTAAGAATGAATGTCCTTTCGATAATTGAAACAGTCATTTGCCTCAGTAAATCAGTTATTCAATCAGTGACTCATATTTCAAGTCATAACATTTGGTTGGAAACTATAGCAGTCATACGTAGTACATCCAATAACAGAACAGTACAGTAGGTCTAAATAGACCGAACAGTCAATTGATGGCCATCAAAACAGTAAACAGTAGTAGTTTCAAACATTGGAACTGGCAGAGATCTCGGTAATTGTAACAGTAACAATAACAGTAGCAGTAGCAGTAACAGTAACAGTAACAGTAACAGTAGCAGTAGCAGTAACAGTAACGGTCAGTTGCTGTGGATGCCACGAGTACAGTTCATAAAATAGGACAAACATTCATTCAGTAAACAATGTCATTTTAGAGAACAGTACAGTTAATCATTCAGAAATTAATTATAATTTAACATAGCTTTATAGTATCGTTACTCACAGATTATTGGGCTATAGGCAGGCTAATCGGCGTCCTTGGGTGCCAAACCTACACAGTTGCAGAACGAACACACACTAAATTACACGCCTGGAATTAATAACTTAGTCCCTTGCTTGTTTTGGTGTGGTTCTAAATCATTATTCTCATTATGATGCCTTAAACATGGCTTAAGAATACCTAGGATGGCATGAGGATGCAAAAATTTACTTAAAAATATTTTTCAAAACTTGCTGAAAACAGGGGTCACGCTTGATCATGGTTTCCTTCGCTCGAGCGGACATGCAGAATATGCTTGGTCACTCGAGCGTAGACTCCTTCACTCGAGCGATCTGCAAAAATGTGAAAAGTACTGGTGGCTGAAAATCTTCACTCGATGCTCGCTCGAGCGTGAGACACAGTTCTTCGCTCGAGCACAAGTCTTGTCGCTCGAGCGTGCTTTTGCACACGCAAAAATTCTGAGAGCTTGCAATTTACGCTCGAGCCAACATTCTGTCGCTCGAGCGAAAGTCTAAAAACAAAGGTGGTCGCTTGAGTGTGGAATCCCTCGCTCGAGCGAGGAAGCCAAATTTTGGGTTTTCCAGATTTGCTCTCAAAGCTCAAACCATGGATTTAATATGCCAAAACTCATCCTTTTGGGCCAATTCTCTGGAAAATACTTAGAAACTCATAACACAACATGTTTTGAAGATCATTTCATAAGATTAAAGCCCAAAAGTGTGTCCATTGTACCAAATTTCAACTAAAACTTTATGATCGATTCAAAGACATGGCATGCATGAGTTCTCATGAACTCCAAAACTCCAAAGTATGATCAAATGCAAGATTCAACTCAAAAACATGGTGAATTTCTAAGGTACAACCATAATATGAACATGCATGTGGAAATTTTTATGAAAACAAATCTCAAAATTCAATGATATGGACATACATGCATGGGTTGATTTAGCTTCCTCAAATTCTTGCTCAATTCTCTCATTGATTCACCTATTTAATTTGTGTTCAAGGACTAGATGGCTCAATTTCAAGGTTAAAAGGTTGGGCTCTTACCTAGGCTACTCAATCAAGCTTCACTTAAGCAAAAATTCTTGAGCAATGAACAATTCTTCAAGCTTCCCTCTTCAATTCTTCTAACTTTCAAGCAAAACTCATGTTGAATTCAATTTTCTCCTACTCTCATCTCACTCGTGTTTTTGCAAGAAAATGGAGGCTAATGGTGTGCCAAACACATATGAAATCAAACAAATGGCCTTGTAAAGGCCCACCAATGACAAATGTGTAAATAACTCAAGTTAAAATAATTTAACATGATTTATTCTAATCTAATTGTTCTAAATCAAATTTCAATTAGACCTACCATAAAATTATATAATTCCTAATAGCATATAACACAAGTCAATTTCTGAATCAGTCACCGATAAGGCTTTCAATTCGCAACTCGAAATTGAAACATGAACAGATCGTTCTATATCAAACAGATAGAAATGCAATTAAAACAACACACTCACATAATCAATTTGGGATTTCATCTTAATCATTTACTTAGCATGCTTAATCATGAATTAATGCTAAACATAGGTTAGGGTTGTCACAAGGTTCAAAACCAGAAAAGATGAAGGATAATGAGTGAATTCTTCTTGATAAACAAGCGTTGGGTGTTATTCGGCTAACGTTGTCTTGTAACGTTACATTTAACATATCAAAGGAGAAGACTATAGCGGGTCTCATGGAGACCCTCTCAAACATGTACGAAAAACCCTCTGCCTCAAATAAAGTTTATTTGGTGCGCTGATTGTTTAATCTGAGGATGACAGAAGGTGCTTTGGTGACTGAGCATCTGAACGAATTCAATATAGTGGTGACCCATTTGAGTTTAGCATATATTAAGTTTGATGATGAGATTAGGGCGTTGAATATTACCAAACAAGTGAATTTTGTAGAGGAATAATTTTGACAAAGTTTTTAGCAAAAACAAACCACTCGGGATTGTATTAGTCAAGTTATTGTTGACAAGTCCAATTCCTCGAGCTCTGTTAAATTCCTAATTGATTTTGGGATTTCTTCGATCAACCTCGATTTTTTTTTTAATTTTTAATTTTATCAAGAGTTGTTTAAGTTTCCTCAACTAAGTAAAGCTCCATGGTATTGCTATTGATGCAAATTTATTATCTGAAAGCTCTAACATTTCAAGATTTGAGAGATTGTCGATTTTTGACGGGGAAAGAGCCATTGAACTCATTTTGAAAAATCGAAGGGCTTTGAGTGCTAGGAGTTACCCGATGGCTGCTAGGATGTCACTAGTGAAGTTGTTGCTATTGAGGTTGAGGATTTGGCGTTATGTCAAAAGCCGGTTAACATCGTCGGGAATGAGGCAACCAATAAGTTTAGGGAAAGATTTATATATTTTAGCTTGGAACAATTGTAGAGAACTATAGGGAATGGTTCAATGATGTAATTGTCAGGCCCGATTTGAGGGGCAAGCCCACAAAGCACCGTTTTGGGCCCCCAAACAAAGGCTAAAAAAAGGGCCTCAAATTTATTTTGGCTCTTGTACCTGTCTATAAGAAAAAAAGCCCAATTGAATTTTAAAGGTCCACATTTGTTTTTTAATGGGAAAATTACCCGCAAGTCCTCTTTGAAATAGGTGTACTCTATTTAATCCCAAACCTTTTAGGTAGACCCAACGGTCTTGCACGCCTTCATTCTTTTCTTTATCTCTCTTTCTGATATCCAGCAACCGGCGACCATGCCTTCCTTGTTCTCTTTCTCTTTCTAATATATAGTCACCTGCAATTGACGACAATCATCGATTGGGGTTCATTGATAACCACCGATCACCGACTCTTTGTTTCACCCTTACCGACAACGAATGACATGAGTTTATGGCAAAGAAGATGACTAGACCTACATCAGATCCAGCTAAATCTAAACCAAAAACAGTTACTGAAGTATAATTCTCTCTCTCTCTCTCTCTTTATTTTTTCTACTTTTTCTCTACTGCACACTTCTTTTTTCTTGTTTTCATGGAGAAAATTTTCAAGTTCTGAACAAGTTATTTTCCAGTTTTCGTTACAAGCGGTAAAAACTGTAAAATGTTTTAGTTTTAGTTTTTTTGGTACTAAAGTGAATTAAACTTTAAATTTACAAAATTTTATAGTTTCATAACATGCTTTAGAACTATAAAATTCTGCATTTTCATAACATGCTTTAACTACAAAATTTTGCAGTTTTGTAACATGTTTTTCAGTTTAATTAATAAGAATAAATGCTTAATAGAATCATTCTTTGAAACTGTAATAATTTTACAATTTCAAATCTTGCATTTCAGCTTGATCAATATTGGAGATTATTTGTTTAAATTTTATAAAATTTGAAAAATAACATATATTTTTTCTCCATTATTGTTGTTCATTGTTGTTATATTTTTTTCCCTTCCAGTTTATCAATATTTAGCACATTTTGCTATGTTTTTTTTACTCTAATTTCTCTATTTATTCGTTTTTTTCCCCACAATATTTTAAACATTCCGATAAGTCTCTGACGATATTCATACGAACGTTTTAGACATTCTAGCGACTTCCAGTGATGTTCATAACACTCCGGCGATATTCTGACAACTTCTCAGTAATGTTGAACTTTCAGCGAGCTTCCAATGACCGTCTAACGAAAATTCAGCGGTAGTGGGATATAGCAACATCATAAATTATTATTTTTTTGGTAACAATTAAAAATATGTAGGACTAATTGGTGTGAGTGCTTTGTTTTAGAACTAGATGGACTTTGAATTTTGTATTTGGAGCCTACCTGTAAGTGCCCATTTTTTAATAAAAGACCCAATCTGAATTTGAGATCTGTAAAACATAGGCCCACTTGAATTTTGAAGGTCCAAAGTTGTTTCTTAGAAAAGGCCCAATTTGAATTAGAAAAACCCAAAAAATTGATAACTTTTGAGGCCCAAGTGTAAGTAATGCAAAACCAAAGTTTTGACTTACTGGTGGGTTTCCCTTGGTTGTAAGAACTGGGGGAACAATACAGAAAACTTTTAAGCCCTACGTGTAAGAGCGACACCATATTAAAATCGAAAGACTATAAAATTGGAGGTGTAATCTATCACAAGCATCGAAGGTACTCTATTTTCTTTTTTATTTTATTTATTTATTAATTTTATAGAACTATTCATCTAAACTTTTTGAAATTAATCGGAAACTATTATCTTTTTGAACTTTTTTTGTATTATTTATTTTCTTTTGTTTTTTTATTTACTAAATTATGATGGTATATTTGTAATATAAAATAGGGTTTCAAGTTACAATCTTTGTAATGGGTATGTGTTCATATTTTTACTTGATTAAATATTTGTTTGATGATGATTAGATGATTTTTTTTTTCTTTTCTTTTCTTTTCTGTTATGATGACATGCTTTTTATTTTATTTTATGTCTCATTTCATTGATTATTTGATTTGTTATAGTTGAAGACCAACTTAGCATTATGATAATGATATTAGTAATTTTTGGTAAACGTATCAAACATGTTATGCTTTCTAAAAATATATTTTGAATACGAAAGAAAAAATTATTCATATTTATAATCTTTTCATCGCAATTTTTTTTTTCTTTTAATATGTATGAAAAGCTCTATATTTAAGGTTCGCTTTGGGTTCCGAAAAAGTTAGAGCCGGCCTTGGTAGTTGTAGTACAAATCGATGACAATGAGGTTTTTCAGATCACAAATGAACGGTGAGATTGGCTCGGTGATGGGTTTGTCAGGGATAGAAAGTCTGGTAATGGAGGTGATCACCAGCCATTCACAATGGATAGCGCCAAGGACGGATCCATGATTATCACTATGGGGGCAAAAGTATGTTTGGGTGCACAAATCCTTGTTATTTTTAATTTTTTAGTATAATATACGATATTTTTAAAATTTTTGGAGGTGCGATCATTCCCACCTACATCTCTCCCTAGATCCATCATTGGGTTGTGCTTTTGGAGTTTGGTGGTGTTGGTGGAGTCCAAGGATTACCAAAATCGATCTAAAATGAGTCTATGAAGTCTAAACACACTCTTTCAAGTTGAGATGACAAACTTAAGAGAAATCAAATCTTTTTTTCATCTCATATTTTAATCAAAAAGTCAAAAAATCACAAAAAAAAAAAAACTTGTTCGCAAATAAGACCTAAGAAATCTCAAATTAGGCAATTCTATTGTTAGATCAAGAAATGTAGACAACAAAAAGGAAATAATCAAATCAAATCATCGAATGACTCGGCTATATTGTCAAGTTGATGTAGTGAAGTTTGATTTCCCTGTTTGAAAAAATTCATCGGCGGTGGAGTTGAGCTTGAATGTTCGTGAGAATCCATGCCAAAATTTCACAATTCCTGGTGATTTGGAGGCTGTGATGTTAGTTCTAAGGGAAATTCTAGTATATAAACTTTTTGTCATATACATTTTAAAGTTATATCAAATATTTTTTTTTTTAGTTATAACTAATTTTATCTTCTTGGTTATGACCTTATTTTAATTACGACTTATAAGATATTTAGGGATTGTTTGAGATGAACTATATAAGTGCACCTTTTGACTTTTTGGATAAAAAAGTAGAGGAAAAAAAATGATTGTTTGGGATAACTTTTTGACTTTTTACGAAAAAATATGTATTAAAATATTGTATAAAATAGCAAAATTACTGTATTGCTTTAGATAACAGTAATGATTGAAGGATCTAGTACAGATTGCTTTGAAATGACATGGTGGGTAGGCATGCTTCAGAATATATACGTATAGGATGAGCTTTCCCTTCAGTCCTTCATCAAACTGGAAGGTACTGTTGGATTTGTGGGAGCCCATCACGGGTTTCGTTTCGATAATCCAAACTGTTTAATGTGTAGAACTCGTCGAGTACTACATGCATACAAAAAATCACGTTGATCGGATATCGATAGCTATGTGATCAAATCAGTTTTGTATAAAAAAATAGATAGTGAAAAATAAACGGCTGACAAAAATCTGATTTGATCACATAGCTATTGATATCCGATCAACGTGATGTTTTACAGACATATAATACTCAACGAGTTCTACACATTGAATGGTTCGGATTATCAAAACGGAACGCGTGGTGAGTCCCATGGGCCAAACAGTACCCTCCAGTTCGATGAACGGCTAGAGGGAAGCCTCATCTAATAATTTATTTATTTTTTATTTTTTTTAACATGTTCCTGTTCGCACGTGAGCTTGTACCATCACTTCAATACAAATTTGGCTTGTGTACTTTTTTTTTGTTTTTTTTTTTTGTACTTTTTTGGTGAATAGTGATAATTTTTTGACTTTTTTTGTAATTTTTTGACTTTTTGTCTTTTATAGACTATCCCAAACAAGCACTTAGTTATGCCACATGTGTTCTTTTTTGGTGTGATTTTTACTTATAACTTGTTAAGAAGCAATAATCTATATATTATATAAGGAAATAGGGTTTTTAATCCACAAGCCTCATGTGAGCTCCAATATTTTAATCTTTTAATTTTTTAATTTTTTCATTTAAAAAAAAAACTCAGCATTTATTGACTTTTCCTAACCCACAAGCTTTTTTTACTTCTCCCATATCTACTACCGTACCATTTTCAACTTCTCCCATATACTATTATTAGTGATGAAATTGTTAAATTATTTTTATAAAAAATCTAAAAAAAATATAATTTGTATATTAAAAAAATATTTAACAAATATAAATTCTTATTAAAAAATAACAGTTGCAATTGCGAAAAAAAGAGAAAAAAATTACACTGTAAAAAATAATTTGTATATTAAAAAATATCTAAAACAAATATAAATTTTTATTAAAAAATAAGAGGTTGCAATTGTGAAAAAAAAGAGAAAAAAGTACACTATGCATGTCATTAAAATCTAAAAAAAAAATTTGTATATTAAAGAAATATTTAAAGCAAATATAAATTTTTATTAAAAAATAACAGGTTGCAATTGTGAAAAAAAAAGAAAAAAAAATTACACTGTACATTTCATTAAAATCTAAAAAAATAGTTTATATATTAAAAAATATCTAAAATAAATATAAATTCTTATTAAAAAATAGCAAGTTACAAAAAAAAAGAGAGAAAAAAAAAATTACACTATAAAAAATAATTTGTACATTAAAAAAATATCTAAAACAAATATAAATTCTTATTAAAAAATAGCAGGCTGTAATTGCGAGAGAAAAAAAAACAGAAAAAAAAATTACACTGTGCATTTCATTAATAATGCTAAAAAATGTGCCAAGTATTTGTGTAAAGGCTTGACACGTGTCCAGTGTCAAATTATCAAGTGAATATAGATGAAACCAAAGAACTCAACTTTAATGGCTAACAAATATTAGAAGCCCGACCATTGAAACCTAATAACTATTAATTAATAGAATTCAACAATTGAAAGGTCTCAAACCATATCTCTTTGTCTTTTCAAATGCTCCATTTTTTTTGGTTCATGCATTCATTCTAATATTGATAGAGAATTAGACGTGTAGAAGAGTGAGAGATATTAAAATTATATATTGAGTTATGTAATTGATGTGATGAAAAATAAAATTGTCTTCCTCTTCTATGATGATTTAACTGGTTATACCTCCAATTAAAACGTCAAGTGTGTTTCGACATCGTCATTGGATGCTGCTTTCATTTTTTTTAGATACTTTGTCTCGTAATTGCTTGTGTTTTGTGTTATGAAATTTATTACATCTGTATTTGATAAAGCTATTAGATGGACCTAATGCAAGAAGTGCAAATTATTTCAATGTCATTCACGGGATGAGAAGTACAAAAAGTATACACAAAAAGTATATAAATAGACAAGATTTTACAAAATTTGTTTATAAGTCTCATTTCTTGAAAATCTTATAATTCATTTATTTTTTGTATTATGTTTGGTTTCTATATTTCTTTTTTTTTATATATATTTTTATATAGTTTTATTTGTTTTCTTTAAAAGTTTATTTTACAAATTAATTAATAAATAAATAAATCATTTTCCATTTCGAACAATTTCATTTTTGTTTTTATTTTTTAATTTTTTCTTAAAGTAGTTTTAGTTTTGGGCAATTACTTACTTTTTTTTTATATTATATATATTGTAATTTTGTACATTTTAAGTGTATGATATTTTCATTAATACACTCAAAGATGAACTATGAAAGAAGTATCATGCGAAAATCAAGTAAGAAGAAAATAAATAAATAAAACAATACGATAAATGTGGAGCAAAGATCAAAGATTAAAAGTAAGCAAAACAAACAAGCAAGTAGAATAGAAAATTTAACAATAGACATTTGAAAATTTGCAACAAAATTTTAAAACTTTCATTTTTGCTCAGAAAATTTTATTTGGTACTAGTTAAATAAAATGCTTTTAATATATATATATATATATAAATTTGAAATTAAAACTATAGTAAATTTATGTAAGCATAATTGCGAACCACATATTTTTTTTTACTTAATATATAATATTTATATTGACTACTTTTTTCAAGTTTATTTGTTAAAGTATTTATTTAGAAGTAAAAAAAAAAATGTTGTTAGGAATAAATTTTACCTTAATTTAGTTATAAATTTTGCATGTACATTATTTTTAAGTTTTGAATAAAAGCAAATATAAAATAATTGATTAAAGATATGCTGCATTTGTTATAGTCCTTTTTCTGTGTGCAAAAAAAAAAATAAATAAAAAAAAATTACAATTTACATATATACAAATAATTGTAAACATAACCCGTGCGTAGCACGGGTGGAACACTAATTTAAATAAATGGAAAATTTTGATTTTTAAAGCTGAGCACTACAAGAATTAACACATTTGCCGACCAAAAAATTGGTCGCTAAAAGTCCATTTTTGGTCGGCAAAACATATTCCGGACCAATTTTTTTGGTCGCCAAGTTGGTCGGCAATTGAGGGTCGTGGAAAGTAATTGGCGACTAAAAAGATTTTTAGTCGGCAAAACGTTCTATTTGGCGACTAAATTGTTGGTCGCTAAACATATAATTATCGCGACTAACCTATTTAGTCGCGAAAAGACTTTGGTCGGAAAAAATTACATTCAACGACCATACATGTTAGTCGCTAATTTGGTCGCAAAAATTACTTTCAACGACCAACAAAATTGGTCGGCAAAAATTACATTCCACGACCAAAACTTCTTCGTCGCTAAATAATAGTTTCTACGACCAAAAAATTTGGTCGCTATTTGTTACTTTTCGCGACCAAAACTTTTGGTCGACAAAAGTGAGATTCCACGACCAAGTGTTGTTTTGGTCGGCAATAGATGTATTTTTTGCGACCAAAACTCTTGGTCGGCAATTGTCATTTTTTGCGAAAAAAAATTATTTATTTGTCGCGACTAATAAATTGGTCGCCAAAAGCAAGAAAACAATACACCTGTAATTCCTAATAATTCATTCAATCCATAATAAACTTATAATTTTAAAGCATCATACAAATCAACTGAATCATTAACATTCGACACAATCCAACATTCAATCCAATTTTTTTCTTTTTTGAACAATCAATTTTTGTTTATAAACATTCAATCCAATATTGAACAAAATTCATTCAACCCAACCTAAATATAACATTAAAATTCATCATATTTTCCTGCTCAATCCCAAACTTTACAATCATTCCATTCAAAACATTAATTGAGACAAGTTTTAAATATCCATCTATTGAAAACCAGTAAGTAATTGAACAAAAATTAAAAGCAAAATCAATGAAGGAATCCAAAAAAAATTCTAAAACAGGAAGAAATATATATGGTTTTGAAGCATCAGCCTTGTGCTTGATCGTTTTTGGAAGTCACCTACAAATAAAATAAGAAAAGTTAGAATCCAGAAAAACATCCAAAATGAAGTATTCTCATAAAAAAAAATTAACCATATGGCAAAAACTTTATATGATTACATTACAAACATTTGATGATGACTATACCACAATTAAGTATTGGCATACCTAAACAATGAGACAAAGCAGCTCAGCAAGTCTCGCCAAGATAATCCTTCAGTAATACTTTGAGACAACAAGGATGTTCTGCAAGAAACAATAACGTCTTGTAGATGAACCATTGCAGCATATAATTGAAATATATAATTGAACATGAGTGAAAGATTACATGTTCTATTATTCTGTCTCAAGTCAAAAAGAGGAACTCCTTTAAACAAAGGGCTCCCTGATACCCAAAAAGAAACCAAATGTCATTCTGTTTAAAATTCTATTTGTGTATCAAATAAATGAACAGGTTTTAACCTACCTTAAAATGCTCCAGTGGGTACTTGACATCAGCCAAGTTGATTTGTTCCTACAACACAATGGTGGAGAAAAACTAGACCAAAGAATAGTACACTTCATACAAGCAATTTTAGCATAAAAATTTGTATGAATTTGGGTAAATTATGATTGTACAATCGAAGGCTACCAAAGAGCAATTAACAAATTTTAAATATAGCCATCAAAAGGAGATACATGAATAGATATAACACATGAAAGCTTAGCCAACATCATGAGTATTATTCATGAACCAAAAATGAAAAGGGGGGCAAATCCAATGTATGTTTTTGGTCAATCTGTTTAAGCTTCAAATTTTATTAAGATTGCTTAATTAAACTGAATATCAAAGACCATTTTTAAATCATCACTTAGTAATTTATTCGAAGACTAGAGGCACACAGTAGGGGCAGGATTTAAAAATGTCCTGACCCATTAATTGTTTCAGAAACTAATGCATGTAGTGGGCATCCAACACAAGCCTTAAACCCCAATTACATAGGTTTTCTACACAAATCAATGAACCCTTCTTTGCCATAAATTTCAGAATGCATGTTCATGAGTTATAGGGACAAAAAACATTAGCAGTCTACCTAACAAACATACAAGCACAGCCCATATGAAAATCCACTCAATATGACTTCAAATCACATCTACTGGATGCTGGTTATGTGAATCCTCTAATAACATTATAAGCCGTGTTGAAGAGGTTTTACTGAATGCTTCATGAATGGTCTATAAATCATGATTTTGCATTATAGGCATTGGATTAATTGCTCGAAAGACAAAACGGTAAATATAACAAAGGATAACATAGTCAGACTTACAAACATGTGCACATAAATAAGTTTACTTAATTGAAAACATCAAGCGTCCATTATAATAATATCATCAAAGAAAAAAAATATCATTCTACTTCTTCTCCACTTAAAGGTAAGAAGAACATTAACGAGCAGAGCAGAGACATAAGTCTGTCTTTCGTACCATTCAAAACCACACTTCACTCAAAAGGGTTACAGACAAGTTGACTTCCAATCACAAATAAACTTACAAGGGTTAGCACCATCACAAGTCTTCTCAAGAAGAATCACAACCCAAGAAAGCCACTTTATGGCATCAGCATACTTCCCCTGTTTGTAATTATCCATCCCCTTGTTCTTCGCAGCTGAGGCTGAAACACCAGTAGGCGGTGTTTGGACAGCAAATGGTGAGGCGAGGTGGGGTGAGGACAACATTTTATATGAAAACTTCTCAATGGAAAAATTAACCAAGAGAAATTAAAACAAAATCAAAAACTAAAGATGACAAGCAAAAGAAATAACAAATTATATTAAAAAAAAGTGCTTACCACATGCCCTACTGACTGCCGCATGAGTTGCATCTCCTAAATATCGTAGCCGCAACTCATCACCAGGTACAAGACGCAACTCATTATCTACCTACAACATAAAGTGTACTTTTAGCTTTAACAAAGTGTACAAGTTTAGCAACTTTGGGAAAAAGGTATATATAAGGGAACACCACTGACTCAGGTCCCAATTCATATCCTTCAATGCATTGACACTGAGACAAGGCTCTCTGCACAAAAGAACGACAACACTCTCTGTCTTGGCAGAGATGCATCCAAGAAGGAAAGCATTTCGACAACCACAATTGTAACATACAAGGATTGTTTCTCCCAGGGGACTATCTTTTTGAAGACAAACTTCCTTGTGTTTAGCTCGAACCTACGAAAAACAATAGCATAAATGGTCCATGTTTATGTATCCTGATAATTGGTTTCCTATCTTTGTTTAGTAAATTGTCCATGGAAACCCTAGGTACCTCTTGATAGAATATTCATAAAATACTCTACATTAAATTGCTTGCCTTGAAGAAATCTTGGAGCAGATCTAGAATGCCTGGGCATTAGGTGTTAAAACCACAAAAACATCTCTACATGCTAGGGTAAGACTACGAATATCTAACTCTTATCAAACTTCGTAGTGGTGAGAGTCTAGTGCACCTAGAATAAATATATAGTTTTTAATTTGAAGATTCTTCTCCATGTTTTTATGTCTACTTTCCTTGTTATTTTATTTTCTTTAAGAGAATAGTCTAATTAATTTATTTGCCATATCTTTATTTATGACTGTAAACTTCCTATTCATATATTTCATTGATCCAAATATCATTTATCATCTTGCCAGATTATTTTATAACATTATATCGTTATTATTTCGACAGAAGAAAGAGATGTTCAATTTCGATAGCTGGCTTTTCTCTATTTATTCAATTTTTCAGATGATTGATTTTGTCACTTTGAAATCAATTAAGTTTAAAAGGCTGCTGTAATGAAGATTGGATTGCTAGAAGTTGAACTCTTTTCTCACTCCAACATTTTCTTATACTAATATCACACTTACATATTATACTAATCACTAATGTTGATCAATTTAAAAAGTAAATCATTCTAGCAGTCATCTTGAATTGGTTCATCCCCCCTGGTTAATCTTTTTAAATATAAACTATACTATAAAGCATAATGTTCCTTATAATATGCAAAGTGCTTGTTCAAATATCGATTCATTGTATGGCTTCTGTATTTCCACTTGTTAAAAAATTTATAAAACCTCTAAGGTGCCTTCACCTTTGGAAGTTGACTTCACTTCAAAATTCACACTTGCTCATTGAATATTGGATATTCTTGTCAATTTTTTGAATGATTTTGGCACGTGCTTCAATTGTGTTAAATTTATCTATTTCCTTCAAAAAGCTAGAGGTAATTGTCTCCTTGTCAACCCATATATGTTTTAGATACTTGTTAAAGTTACGTATTAGTGGTGTCATATGTTCACTAAATAGATGATAAATTTGAAACCTAAACAATTTCTGGTTGCAGAACAACCCAGATTTGTGAAACCTCTTGCATTATATGCACCGGTGCCTGGTTTGCATATTATCTCACAGTGCACCAAGGAATTAAGATATTGGCTATCAAATTCATGTCCTTGAAAATTGACATGGCATGCCAATGTAACTTCTGCTTGATTGGCAGAAAAATAATAAATAAATGACAGAAAATAATTTGCCAACATAAAATTTATAGCATTAATCACATCCAAAATGATATGTAAATGACATTTTTGAAATTATGGGGCCAATGATGGATGTTTTGATTGAAAATGAAGAGAGTAGAAGAAATCACATCATTTATCATAATTATATTTGATATGACACCATTCACTGTCGGCATTATGACAAACCAAACCCTATGGTTCTCAATTGTCATTAGAATATTTAAGCTGATAATATGCATTTCAAATGAAGAGAAATCAGTTAACTACTTATAAAAAAAGAAGAAAAAGAAGAAGCAACTTACTTCAGGAAACACACCAGGGCGACCTGCAACATGCCGAGCATGATTAAGAGCAGCTGGTGTAGTGGGGGACTCTCCAACCGTTATGTGCTTGAAATAATAAGTAGCCAAATTATCAACTGCAGATGCACACTGACATAACAAATTCAAAGGATTATTTAACGGAAAAACATCTCAAGGGAGCTGCAGTACTCTTGTATCATACCATTACAAGAATGATTCTGTATGTTAAGAAAATTAAGAATGAAGTGCCTAAGTAAACACTCTCATAACACAATGGAAGGGTAAAAGCAATGTGAGAAGGGTTTCTAGGACCTAGAGAGAAGGAAAAATATATATATATATATATATATAATATTTTAGTTTCGTCCAGCACGAAAAAAAAAAAAATGAGAACAAAATGTCAAGAGAGATAACAAACAAACCTGTGATATCATATTTGCATCCAGTACTCTTGGGAAAAATCTGAGTTTTTGATAGTGAAAATCCAAAACAGTAAGTACAGTACTATCACACACAAAAAAAAAAAAAGCTTGCGCATCTGTTCTCCTAATTGAGGTGCATATTACATATATATATTGAATTAACACAAAAATACAAAAGAGGTAGAAAAGATACATATACATGTGGAACACATTGATATAGCAGAATCACGTGGTCTTGCAAATTAAACTCACTTAGTCTTGCAATCAGCAAGTTCAGATCATGATGAATAGACAAGCCAACAGAACAACCAATAGGTTCATGATATGGCAAGCTAGCTCACCTCAGAAAATACAGAAAAAAGTTTACCAATAAATTGTTAAACCCTTTTCACCCTAATGTTGAATCATTTGTGAAACTCTCTACAATATTACAATTTTGGGATAACTAGGAATCTGAATCTGAATCAATAAATACAGCAACTTATGCAACAGATGCATAGATTCAAAAATTAAGATCAATTACATAATCTGATTCAATTCAGAACAGATCACTAGACCATGATCAATTCCAAATAGTTGGGATAACTAGGAATCATGAACATGAATATTCCACACAGTAATCACAAAACGTGCTTTGAAGATTCAGATAAAAAAATAAATAACAATATTGAATCTTGCAAGACTAGCAACAACCCAAATCGCTATTCTACCTAACATGATCTGAAAGAAGACAAATAGGAAAAGTGAAGTGAAAAGTGAAAAGAAGAACAAAAAAAAAAAGTCATCAAAAAAGAAAGAAGATAGATGCAAAGATAGAACCGAATCAAATGGATGATGATACTCACAGCCCACAACGGCAAAGCAGGAGCTTGGCCAGTGATGATCAGCCAAACCCAACCATACCCAACAAAGTAACAGTCAAAACCCACATAGATAGAAATTAGAATCGCACGAAAAAACAAAAACCGAAAAATCAAAACCATTTTTTAACAAAGAAAAACAGAGATTGAGCTGATTGGAACCTCGTTGAACGATGAAATCGTTGGTGAAGTAACAGAGGACAACCCAGACACCAACGCTGCACATTTTCTGGTCCCAGCAATTGGTGAAGAAGCTTTGAAGAAGCAGCTTCGGAGCTCATAACTCGTACCAAAATTCGTCGCTCGTCGCTCGCCTCCGTGAGAGAGAGAGAGAGAGAGAGAGAGAGAGAGGCGTGTTGTTTCGAAACAGGGGCTCTGCAAACCTGAAAGGAAATGAAAAAAGGGGGGGAAAGACGGTAAAAAGGGGGGAAATTAGTTTGGGCAGGCGGGTCAGTGAAAAAAAGGGGGAAATTTTTTTTCATTTTTTTTAATGATTTTTTTTTTTATTTGGTAGAAGTAGGGGTAATATTTCAATGAAAAATATTTTTTGTTGAAATAAAATTATTTTTTATGGTCAATTAAATTTTTTTTTTGTGGCCGATTTTTTTTTTATACTAAAAATCAAGAACTAATTTTTTGTGGTAGATGAGAGAAAGCGACAGTAGTGGTGAAGGTGGTGGATATGAGGTGCTGGTGGTGGTGGTGGTGATGGCGAAGGAGATTAGTGGTAAAGTTGTGGTAGTGGTAAAGGAGATAGAGTGGCGGTGGTAGATGAGAGGTAATAGTAGTAGTAGAGAGTGAGAGAGAGATAGAGAGACAAAGAGAGAAAGAGATAGAGAGTGAGAGATAGAAAAAGAGACAAAGAGAGAGGAGAGATGAATGGGAGAGACAGAGAGAGAGATCGAGAGAAGAGAGATGAGCGAGAGAGACATAGAGAGATGAGAGATGAACGAGAGAGACAGATAGAGAGATAGAGAGAAGAGAGATGAGCGAGAGAGACATAGAAAGAAGAGAGAGAACGAGAGAGAGAGAGAGAGATAGAGAGAAATGAGATGAGCGAGAGAGACAGAGAGAGAAAGAGAGATAAGAGAGAGCGAGAGGAGAGAGATGAACAAGAGAGATAGAGAGAAGAGAGATGAACAAAACAGACAGAGAGAGAAAATATATGAGAAAAGACATAGATAAGTGAGAAACACAGGGAGAGAGAGACAGACAGACAGACAGAGGAGAGTGATGAGTAAGAGAGAGAAATAGAAGAGAGAGAGGAAGATGACAAAATGGGTGAAAAGAAAGAGAGAGACAGAGGCGCGAGAGAATCGATGGCAGAGAGAGAGACGTGTTTAAGCCCTAACTCATTTTAGTGTGTTTGAAATCCCTCTAGAGTTCCTCGCCAAATTAATTTAAAAATCCCTCCAAAATGATAATAAATAAAAAGTAAAATTATAATAATAAATAATAGAGAGAGAAAGAGAGAGAGAAGAGTGATGAGTAAGAGAGAGACAGAGAGAGAAAGAGAGAGAGACATGGAAAGAAAGAGATAGAGACAGAGACAGAGAGAAACAAAAGATGAGTAACAAATAGACAAAGAAAGAAAGAGAAAGAGAGCGAAAAGAGATGATCGAGAGAAAAACATAGAAAAAGAGAGAGATAGAGAGAGAAGAAAGATGAGTGAGAGAGACAGAGAGAGAGACAGAGAGAAGGGAGATGAGTGAGAGAGATAAAGAAAGAAAAAAGATGAGAGAGATAGAGAGAAGAGAGATGAGCGAGAGACAAAGACAGACAGATAGAGAAGAGTGATGAGTGAGAGCGAGAAAAAGAAGAGAGACAAAGAGAGAGAGAGAGACAAAGAGAGAAAGGGATAGAGAGTGAGAGTCATAAAAAGAGACAGAGAGAGAGGAGAGATGAACGAGATAGACAGAGAGAGAGATAGAGATAAGAGAGATGAGTGAGAGAGACATAGAGAGAAGAGAGATGAACGAGAGAGAGATAGAAATAAGAGAGAGATGAACGAGAGAGAGAGATAGAAATAAGAGAGAGATGAACGAGAGAGAGAGATAGAAATAAGAGAGAGATGAGCAATAGAGACAGAGAGAAAAGAGAGATGAGAGAGAGCGAGAGAAGAGAGAAGAACAAGAGAGATAGAGACAAGAGAGATGAACGAAAGAGACAGAGAGAGATACAAAAAGGAGAGAAGAGATAGATGAGTGAAAGACACAGAAAGAGAGAGACAGACAGATAGACAAACAGACAGAGAGAGAAGAGTGATGAGTAAGAGAGAGAAAGAGAATAGAGAGAGGAAGATGAAAAAATGGGTGAAAAGAGACAGACAAAGAGAGAGAGAGAAAAAAAAAGTGAAAAAGATAAACGAGAGAGATACAGGGAGAGATGAGCGAGAGAGATAAAGAGAAGAGAGACAGAGAGAGACGAGAGATGAGAGAGATAGAGAAAAGAGAGATGAGCGAGAGACACAGAGGGAGAGACATAGAAGAGTGATGAGTGAGAGAGAGACAGAGACAAAAATAGAGACACAGAGAGAGACAGACAGACCGAGAAAAGTGATGAGTGAAAGAGAGAGAAAGAGAAGAGAGATAGAGACACAGAGAGAAAAAGAGAGACAGATAGATAGAAAGAGAGAGAAAGAGTGATGAGTGAAAGTAAATTTTTATTTTTCTTTCAGTGAAGAAAATATTTTTTATGTCAAAACTATATATACCGCGACCAAAATAATTTTTAGTCGCTGAAATTAAGGTTTTGCCGACCAAACTTTTGGTCGCGAAAGATAAAAAATAATTTTTTATATTTCTTTCAGCGACGAAAATATTTTAGTTGCCAAAACTATATATATCGCAACCAAAATAATTTATAGTCGCTGAAATTAAGGTTTTGCCGATCAAACTTTTGGTTGCGAAAGATAAAAAATAATTTTTTATTTTTCTTTCAGCGACTAAAATATTTTAGTTGCCAAAACTATATATACCGCGACCAAAATAATTTTTAGTCGCTGAAATTAAAGTTTTGCCGACCAAACTTTTGGTCGCGAAAGATAAAAATAGTTTTTTATTTTTCTTTCAGCGACTAAAATATTTTAGTTGCCAAAACTATATATACCGCGACCAAAATAATTTTTAGTCGCTGAAATTAAGGTTTTGCCGACCAAACTTTTGGTCGCGAAAGATAAAAAATAGTTTTTTATTTTTCTTTCAGCGACTAAAATATTTTAGTTGCCAAAACTATATATACCGCGACCAAAATAATTTTTAGTCGCTGAAATTAAGGTTTTGCCGACCAAACTTTTGGTCGCGAAAGATAAAAAATAGTTTTTTATTTTTCTTTCAGCGACTAAAATATTTTAGTTGCCAAAACTATATATACCGCGACCAAAATAATTTTTAGTCGCTGAAATTAAGGTTTTGCCGACCAAACTTTTGGTCGCGAAAGATAAAAAATAGTTTTTTATTTTTCTTTCAGCGACTAAAATATTTTAGTTGCAAAAACTATATATACCGCGACCAAAATAATTTTTAGTCGCTGAAATTAAAGTTTTGCCGACCAAACTTTTGGTCGCGAAAGATAAAAAATAATTTTTTATTTTTCTTTCAGCGACTAAAATATTTTAGTTGCCAAAACTATATATACCGCGACCAAAATATTTTTTTAGTCGCCAATTGTGACAAATTTAGCGACTAAATTTTTTTTAGTCGCCAATTGTGAGATTTTTAGCAACTAATTTTTTTTTTAGTCGCCAAAAATTAATATACCCCGACTAAAAAAATTTAGTAGCTAAATATTGTACTTTTACCGACTAACATAATTTTTGGTCGCCAATTCCACTACTTTTGGCAACCAAAATATTTTTAGTCGGCAAAAGTGGTCGCCAATTGTGTATTTTCTTGTAGTGGAGTGAAACATTTTTAACTACTGAATTAGCAACTTTTAATTTATAATGAGTTCTAGCACCTTAGTCGGACAGGTAGGGAAAGAAAAATAGTTGAACCTAAAGAAAGGCAAAATGGTAAGAGAAAGAGGAGATGAGAGAGACAATGAAGGCGAGCCGCTGAGGGCAACTTTGTCCACGTAGTAAATAAGAGTACTGTTGTTTTAATTTAAAAAAATTAGACATTTAAAAATTAGACATACTTCTTAAATTTAATTATATGATAATCTATTAGAATATTGAGTGAAACATCAATCTCAAAATGTGATTTTGTGAACTGATTAATCCTTTATTTATTTTTATTTTTTTTTTGAACTCAAAAGTTCCATTAAAATAAAAATTACATAAAAGGCAATTACTTATATATTTGGGTTTAATTTTTTAGGGATAAAAATGTATTTATCTAAATGTAAAATTACACATTTGGACAATCACACTATAGAGGTTTTGGATTTTTCTTTCATCTAGAACAAATCCCACATCACTATAGGAAATATGGGTTATGGTGGTGTTTTTTAAAATGCCACTGTTGATATATTTAACGACGTTTTGTAAACGCTGCATTTTTCTTTAAATAAAAAAACACCGTTTCATTAATAGAAGACGTTTATAAATGCCTTCTAATGGGTTATCTCTCACGTTCCCTCTCTCCATATTTTCACTCTTATTTTGAAGAAAAATGGTTTAGACCACTAATTAGTGGTAGAACTAATGATATGGCAGTGGGTCTTACCTATTGCCACAGTGTTACTGTGCTTTTTTATTTTTTATTTTTTAAGTGTATGTCAACTCACTAGTGATGCTTTAGAGTAACATTTTAGTCGTATGTATTATTGCTGTATTTTGAATCTCCAAATCTTGAGTGAGCAATCTCTCTCTCTCTCTCTCTCTCTCTCCCTCTCTCTATTGTCTAAACCCCATTAATATCTGAGAGCCATTTCGAACTCCACTGTCTCAAAATCGAAGTTCATCTCAAAATCGATTCAGATCGGTGAGCTCCACTCTCTCTCTCTCTGCTGTCTAAACCCTAATTAGATTCATAGATTCAGATCGGTCTCAGGGAAACAGATCAGTGATTCAGATCATTTCGAAGTTCGAAGTTCTTTCTCGAAATCAAAGTTCAGATCATGTCAGATCGGTGATTCAAATCATTTCGAAGTTCGAAGTTCTCTCTCGAAATCAAAGTTCATCTCAGCGATTCAGATCGGTGAGCTCCACTGTCTCTCTCTCTCTCTCTATCTATGTCTCTGTCTCTCCTTGTCTCTCTCAAGCTGAACTGATGGTGCAATGTCAATTTGGTTATTGAAATCAATCCTGTGAAATCCTGTGAATGGTTTTGATACTTGGTTTGAAACTATCCTGTCATATCCTTCATGCTTGTTCCATAACTAATATTGAATAAAGGAAGCTCAAATGGCCTACAAATTAGATATAGGAATGTCAGAAGGAAGAAAGTTAGTCGACCACATCCTAAACTCTGATGTGGCTCAAACCTATGCTATACACTTTATTTTTTAGGTATTTTTTTTTCATAGCTTTATCTTCTAAACAATTACTAATCATAGGTGTAAATTTTTTAAAACTCTACCCTTCTTATTTAATTTTTTTTAAAGCTTTAGCGCAAACCTAACCTTTGGCATAATTTGCACACAGTAACCACCCTCAAATTTAAACCCATAACCTCAAGATCAGTAGGCCAAATTTTAACCAGTGAACTTGTGTCTCTGTGTGATGCAATAAACTGGAATTTATTTACAATAGTGAACTGTTCTGGATTCAATGTTGTGGTGCTTCAATACAGTTGATAGTGAGCTGTTCTGGATTCAATTCTCTTATTTCTGTTAAAGGTCACACATTGGCATTCCATTAATGTATGATCAATGTTCAAACTACTAGTATTTTGTAAAACAATTACAATGGGGAACATTCAATTTTTTGCACTTCCCATTTTTTTGCTTCATCGTTTTTGCACAAGTGTATGTTTGTATATAGCATTGATCCTGAGATATTCACTTTTTCTAAGGATTCCCTACTGAAAACGCAGCATGGACGTACTTGCATGGAAAAAGGGGCTAAGATTTCTGCAAATAAAGAAGCAAAGCTTCCCTGCTGCAGTTCACTCTATTGTGGTACATTTTTGCTAATTTTATTATATTTAAGCATGTACTTCATCAATTTTAAACATTAATTAGATCTTCCTCTACCTTTCACAAACTATCACTAGATTCATGCATTAAAAAAATGGGTTTATTGCAAATTATATCTTATAATCTTTGATTATTTAGCAATCAAATTTGTTCTTTTGTATTAATAAAGTTCATGTATCAAAATATTTGTTAGCCTCTCTCTTCTGACAAATTTTATTGATGTAGTTCCTCATATAAGCAAAGAGATGGGTTTCCTTAAAGGTGGGGCCCATAAAAGATACCTTAGGCAATGTTCTGTAGCTTCTGAAGAGCAGAAAAGAGGTAAGCATGGAAGGTCTTGTTATGCTTTTCAGTTATCAGTGTTTTAATAGGCTCTAATGCACACGTTGTTTGAAGAATTATATCATTTTGGCATAAGATATAATGATGAAGCTTCAAACTATTTTAGTTTCTACAGACAAGCTGCTGACAACAGAGTCCAAAGGCATTAATGTTGCTTACATTTTGTGTAATAGTTAAATGTATCAGGAGGTTTTTTTTTTTTAATTTGTTTCGGGTGATTGAGATGGTTCATCATTTTCTACAGTGCAGCGGTAGAGTTTAAAGAAAGGATATGAATTTTCATACTGATCCTATAAACTTTGTTCATGGTGATCTACTATTGTTGAGTACTACTCATTAAGTCCAGCTACGAGAATCCCTCGGCTATTCAGCTTTGCCTATTTTCATATTATTTGTCAGATCACCCATTAAATTATATGCCATCAGCTCTATTGTTATAACTTGGGCCATTTTCTTTTTTGCCTTCCTGTTATCCTGTCCAAATTCCTTCCTGTGCTGGTGCATTTAGGGGCTATGACTGTACATGAGTAAACCATCCTAGCTAATTTTTTCTTCCGTACTCTGTTAAGTTCTTGCAAATGAGTTATTTTTTTCCCCCTCTATGTGTGTGTTTTTATTTCTTGTCATGCTAATTATTCATCTCAACATCATATTTTAGATATACATAATGCATGTTGTAGAGAGAATGGGTTGAAAAGCATGGCTGGCTTTCTAATCTTCCTAACCAAAGTTCGTTTTAAATTGCAAGTAATAGCTGTTTTCATTGTGCTTTAGAAGCACTTCTTGTTTTCATTTGTTTGATTCTAAATTATGGGTAATGCTCTTTCAATCTCTCCCTGCTTATTGATGAGCAACCTTGACATTATGCAATGATTATTTTTGGGTATTTGTTGGCCACCTATTTTAAATGTCCATTTGCTCTGCTTCCTAGTTTTGTGGAGATTATGTTTCATGTATCTTGTCTTTGCCATGTTTACCTTAAAATCTTATTAATCTTGTTTTTTTAAAGGGTTTGCAGAAATAGGACATCTTTTGATCTTCAAATAAATCTGTGTAAACTGTGCAGATGAGTTTGTATGAAGATCTTGTAGTAGCTTGGGTACCTGCAAAACTTGAATGGCTGTGGCCATGCCCTTTAGGTCAAGAACTCGTCAATAGATTGGGACGACAAAAGATTTTCAGCTATTGTGCCTGTATGTTGAACATTGTTCCATTTATCACAATGATATGAGCAGTGTTATTTCTAACTCTATGTTTTCTTTTGTTAATGCTGCTTATTCTTATTGGCTCAGGTTTCAGCTTATATTGTTCATTTTCCACTTGGATTGTTACATATGTTATGCTAAATTTTCAAGCTAAGTTTTTCATATAATTTCTGTTAGATTGCTTGATATACATTGCTAGGTTCATTTCTTAACATATATATCTGAGGACAATTGGAGATTGAAGAAATTTATTTGTTTATTTTTTGCCAAGCAATAGACGAATCTCTAATCCCTTGATCCCATGTTTTGAATCATCACCCATTGTCAACTGAGGTCTTTTCTTTTTAGTCCATCCCCGAGCCACGAAACTGATAGATCACTGGTAACATTGCAGCTAGGTTGAAGGCACTTATTTTAAGGTTTCATAATTACTCAAAGTTCTTATTTTGATACTGTATGTAGCCTCGCTAACATATGAAAAGAAATTTTTATGCAATTTGAAGAGATCGATTGGTTTGTACCCACATAGGTTTTCATTTTTCATTTGCATTAATTAATTGGAGAGATGATAAGCTAGTAGAATGAACTCATGTTGATACAACATTATCATTAGTTCTAGAGCTATGACCTTTCTTGAAGAATTCTTATGGAGGTATTTCCTCCATTTATTGAATATTTTTCATTTCTTAAATGATTAGTTAGCTTTTCTATTAATAGGTAAATAGGCTGTCCGTTGGCTTTATTGCTCTGGTAAAACCTTTCTTTTGTGCTTGAATTGGAAAATATATGTATTTTTTAGTTTTGTTGTTAAATCTGAACTGCATTGGAAATTCCTATTAATCTACGAGTTAGTCTTCAATTTCATTGTTCTTTATTATTTGTGCTGTTTAGCCGGATCTGGAATGAGACTCGGTTGGCAAACTTTTTCTACAAACCTTGCAACTTTGAGTTATTTGTCAAGCAATCCCTCAATATGGAAATGGCTATCGTCATGGCAAGGGTATGATCATATCTTTTCATTTATGAATTTTGGTACAACTTTCTTTCTTTCGTTTTTTTTACCAGTTAGAAATTCTTTTTGAATAATTCATAAGATTGGTCGTTACATTCTCCATTTTTTTTAGAAAGTTGGCATGGATTGGATTGTCCATCTTGACACTGACAAGTTACTTCATCCAACGGATGCTCATGAGTACTCTGTGAGACAGCTGCTAGTAGAGGTGCCTGGGAATGTTGATATGGTTATCTTTCCAAATTATGTGAGTGAATTGGTTTTCTTCTAAATAATTATTTAGTACTTAATACTATGAATTTATACTACTGTTAACTGGAAAGTGGTAGATTGTGTTGATTTCACCTTTCACATATAATTCTGATGTAACTTTTATTCCCTGCAACATTCCATTTTCTGAATCTAATCTGTGCAAGGCCTCTGAATCATTGAAGAGGATTGCAACAGTGGTTTTGGCAATTGAAGAGTGCACATCAAATCTCATTTTATTTTTCCAATGATCTTTCAGACATTTCTTTGACTGCGTCAACAGAAAAACCCAGGAATTTTTGTTTCTTGGTAGATGCTTTCATAGTACTTGTATGTATAATTAGTTTGAATTGCATCTTTCATGCCGATCTGTTTTGTAATAACTTTCAACTTACCCCTAGCCTAGGCACTAGTTCAACTTTATTTCAACTTGGAATTGAAATATTTTTGCATATTGAGAAGCATGAATTGATCAAGTATTATGTTTACCTAAATTTAGTCAATATATTGAATATTTTTCATCTTTATTGCAGTTTTTTTTAGTTAAATCTCACAGAATTAGCACAATTTAAAAAAAAATAAATAAATAAAAACAAACGAAGCTATAACAACATTTTTAAACGCCACTATAGAATAATGCCAACGGTTATATTTTTAAAATAGAAAAGATCTATCACGACGTTTTTAAAACGTCGCTAAATGCGGCGTGATGTCATTGTACCGTTATGCAATACATTTAGCAGCGTTAAAAAATGCCGCCTATACTAATATAGCGACACTTTTAAAGCGTCATAAAGCTACAACGACGGCCGCATCTTCGATGTTTGGTACTAAACGTCACAAAAACAATTAGCGGCATTTTTGATAGCTATAGCGGCATTTTTTAAACACTACTAAAAGCCTAATTTCCAACAGTGTTACGAACAAAAAAATGTAACATTTCAATGTAACATTCCAATAATATAACATACTAAAAAACTCATTGGTGTTCTTTTTTCAAACGTAACAACGTAACACTCTAAAAACAAACTCCGTAGTATACTTTTTCCAAATTTAATACTCCAATGTAACCAAAAAAATAAAAATAAAAAATTCATTAGTGTACTTTTTCCAAATGTAACACCCCAATCAATGTAATTCCAAACGTAATACTCTAATGTAATACACAAAAACCTTAAAAACTCCTTAATTTACTTTTTTCAAATGTTATTGTTTGAAATTATACATTTACTCAAAACTTACTAAGGAAATTTTGTATTCCTTTTGGAATTGTTTGAAGAATTTCATATCCTTTTGGAATGGTTTAAAAAATCTCATAACTTTTTTTTGAAGTATTACATTGGAGTATTACGTTTGAGAAAAGTACACTAAGGAGTTTTTATGAGTGTTACATTGTAGCGTTACATTAAGAAGTTTTTTTAGAGTGTTATATTGGAGTGTTATGTTTGGGAAAAGAACACTACAAATTTTTGTTTGGAGTGTTATGTTTGAGTGTTACATTGGAGTGTTATAATTTGAAATTGCGCCCATTTGGTAGAGCTTAAAGTCAGCTTATTTCAGCTTTTAGTTTAAATTAAGTAGTTTTTGAGTGTTTGGTCTAGCTTAAGTGATCAACTTTTAGCTTAAAATAAGTAAAAAAAGTGATTATTTTGTGAGTGGGTGAGGAGGTGCTTTTTGAAGCAGCTTAAGCGAGAAGCTGGAATTGAGGGGCAAAATGACTAAAATGCTCCTCATCAATCTCAAATATTACCATATGCCCACTATATAAACAACAATGAAAACATTGTTCACTCCTCTCAAAGAGTGATTGGCGATTTCCGACATGTGGAGGCTATTTCCGGTGTTGTGCTCTCTTTCTCTCTCGATGAAGATGAAGATTTGGGTTGCTCGATCTACAATCTCACTCGATCTGATGAAGATCTGGGTTGTCTGTCTCAATCTGCAATCTCACTCTCTCTCTGCGCATGGCTAGATCGATAGGGTTTGGAAGCGCGATGGTGACGGGATGACGACACGACGGGATCTGGGTTGCTCATTGATGAAGATGAAGATCTGCCGTCCTCTTTCTCTGTCTCTCTGTCTATTTCTCACGAACCAGTTCCCATCTCCGGCATTGTTCAGGCGGGTGAACGGCGACGAGCGACAACACACTCTCTCTACTGTTCCACATCACCGCGGTGGCTAGGGTTGCAGACCACCGGCAGCGTACAGATGGCTCAGGAAGGAAGAGAAGGAAAAAAAAATTAAATAAATTAAACAAAAATAATATCGAACAAAATAAATTGAAATAAAAATAAAAAAAATAAATTAAACAAAATAATAATAAAAATAATTTATTAATATTGAAATAAATTGTGCAAGTTATATCCATTAAATAAATTACACAATTTAATTGTAATGAAAAAGAATAATAAATTAAAAAAATAACAATTGTTATATTATTAATTGTAATAAAAAATTTTAATAAAAACAAAATTAGTAATGTCAAAAAAATTTAATATTGCATATTTTTGTAATGAATTAATTATTAATTGATACTAATAAATAACAATTGTTGATTATTAATATTACTTGATACTAATAAAAATTAATTATCAATATTAATTGATACTAATTAATAATTTTAGTATTAATTTAGACTAATTAAGCCATTAATTGATACTAATTAATAATTTTAGTATTAATTGATACTGATTAAGCAATTAATTGATACTAATTAATTTATAATGAAAAAAAATTATTACAATAATACTTCCATTACATTTTTATCAAGTGTATCAATTTTTATATCAGTTGATACTAATTAATACTAATTATATTAACTTTTATTAATGAAATAATTTTTTTAAATCAAAATTGAAAAAAAAATGACAAAATTATCATTTTTATATCATATAAGGGCAAAAAGGTCAATCACACAGAAAAAACTATTTTACAGCTTATTTACTAAACACTATTCTGCTACTTAAATTTATAATTCCACAGCTACACCAAACAGGTTACCAGCTTATGCTCACAGCTATAAGCTATAATCTATAATTACATTCTCACAGCTCTACCAAACAGGGCCATTATACATTTGCTCAAAATTTACTAAGGAGTTTTTCTACTCCTTTTAAAATATTTGAATAATCCCATATCTATTTGAAAATTTTGAAGAATCTCATATTTCAAGTTATTTTTATACTCCTTTTAAAATGTTTTCCAAATAAAAAAGATTTCCATTTAAAATTTCATTCCATAATTCCCATAAATTTTGTACCTTACCTTTCTAGCACAAAATAAAAAAAAAAAGAGAAGGAAACATAATAGAAATAAGAATATAATTGTAAATTCAATTTCTAAATAATATATTAAATCTACATTTTCAAAATCAATAAGACTAATTAGTATATAAGAAAATCTTTGAGACTAAATGGATCATCATTCCTTAAGATGAGATTGATAGGTAAATTTTCCTGGAATATTTAAGATAATTATTTCTTATATATATATATATATATTTTTAAATTATCAATTAATTATCTTCAGACTTCACTCGATGTTAAAATAAGTTTAGAAATTGAATTTCTATATTATTTTCCTTAAACTAAAAGAATTGAATTGATAAGTTATGATATACAAAAATATGTCACCATAACATTATTGTCAGAGAATTGTAAATGGAACACTCATCACCAACTAAATTGAATCATTTTTATTCAAAAGTTATAACGGAAGATTTTGATTACATTATGTAAGGATTTGTAATTTTTTTTTTTAAATTATAGAATGAGAAATATTTAAGTTGTTATCAGCTTCTGTTTACTGTTCTTTTATGTTTTTGTAACAAATAATTTTTTTTAAAAAATTAAAAACAAAAATTATCTACCAACCAATTTTTTGTCTTAGGTTTTTAGAATTATTGATAGTATGGACTAGCACAGCTTAAAGTCATCCCAACTTGACTTTGACTTGACCTAGAAAAGAAAGTAGTGCCTTTGATAATTAACCCACTAAAGAAAAGGCTAGGAATTAGCGAAGTAGAAGCTCCAGCATTATGAGAGCCACCCACTCTGATAATGGATAGGGAAATAACGGCACAGTGATAACAGTAAAAAAAAAAAAAAAAAAAAAAAAAAAATTATAAATCAGTAATAAAGTTTATATATTTTAGGGTAAATTATACAAATAGTTCCTGTAATTTACACGATATGTCAATTTGTTCCTTGTTGTTTCAATTTGTTCGATTTTGTCCTTTAATTTAATGGATTATGTCATTATAGTCCCATAAAACGCGGTTGTTAAGTTTGGTGGACGGAAAGTCAAACTATTTGTCAATTTGGTCCCTGTAGTTTACACAATGTGTCAATTTGATCCCTATCAAAATCGAGCAAATCAAAACAATAGGGACCAAATTGACACATTGTGTATGCTGGAAAATGGCTTTGGAGGCTTTGGAAAAACCTTGTTTTTTGCTAACTTTGAGCATTAATTAAGGTGGGACCCAAACTTTATTTTTAACATTTCTCATTGAGTTTATGTTTAATGTCGTGTAGTGAATAAAATCGTGTATTTGGTTGCTCAAAACCATTTCCGAATGAATGAGAATTCAATGGGCGTTTTCAGGTTCATGGAAATGGCTTTAGGTGGGTTTTCTACACATTTGTGAAATATGCTTGCCTTACATTGGAAAGGCTTAAGGTTTTGAATGGGTTACTTGGGATGGGCCCCAATGGGTACCCAAGTTTGTGGAAGGGTGAGGTTATGGGTAAAGTGGGCTAGACCCATTGGACCCAAAACAAAAAACCACACGCGTACGTCGTTGCCGCCGTCCTTCTAGACTGGGCCTGGGTGCGTGGTGTGAGGTTGGGTTGGGCTTGTCCGGGCCAATATTTATCTTTTTGGGCAAAAAACATTTGAATTTTATTTATTTATTTTTAATTTTGGTTTCAAAATTCAAATAAATTGGTCCATTTTTTTTTTCACCCAAACAGATCCCAAACCGTTACCCACCCAAATAGGTTCATACCTATTGAATTCAAATCTATATCTGTTCAAACAAGTTTGTACTTGTTCAATTTGTCTGAACAGGTTTTCTACCTGTTCGGAAAAGCCACCATTGCTCCTATATAAAGCCTTCCATTCTAGCAATTCTTGGCATCTAATTTTTCCCTCAGAATTCCGTCCTTCTTTTTCTGTTCATTTCTGTGTTTCTGCATCTGCTCTGTGTTTAATTTTTAGAAAGAAAAAGAGAGAGTCACAGCAGAGTTTTGGTTCGCTAGACTTGATTTTGTAGTGTTGCAAATCAAGTGTTAGTCATTGCATCCTGGGAAGTGGACGCCATTAAAACTCGAAGCACCGGAGCGAAGGCAAAATCTACTTTAAGGAAATTGTGTCCAACACAAGCCTCAACTTATAATTTTTGTAAGCATTTAATTTAGAATTTAATTTATTAATTTATTTTATGTATTAATTTATTTTGTTGTTTATTTTATTTACACATTTAATTTACACACACACCGCTGGGCATAACAGTGTAAACCACATGGAGTAAATTGACATTTGTGTAACTACATAGACCAAATTGACACATTGTATAGATGTTTAAAAGATTAATTTCGTAAAAAAAAATAAATAATTAAATGTTTAAAAGATTTATCAATTTTACATAATTTTATCTTTAGTGGGCAAAAATAATTTTTTAAACTTCAAAAATATTTTTTTGACATTTATTTTTGTCAAATTAGTTTATATTTTATCAACTGACGATTTTGCCCTTGAAATTGATCAGTGATATCTTCAATTGTCTTTATTTGGAACAAGATTCAAAATTCAGGGTCAAATGTGTCACAATTGAAAAGTCAGGGACCAAAATGACACAAGGTCCAAACTATAGAGACCGTTGGTGTAATTCGCCCTTAGATTTAATAATCTATTTTCTAATTAGAATAAGATTTGTGGGCAGTTAAATATGGATTTGGTTTTTATTTCCATATTATTTTGGATTTATGACAAACCTATTTGACTTTGTTTGCACCTATTAAAATTTTAAATTTAGTGTTTCTTTGTTGGTTTTGGATTGGATTGAAAGGAAATATATATATATATATATATATTTGCTTTAGAAGGATTCTTTAACTATAAATAAGTGGAGACTCTCATTCATTTAGTTGAACTTTTCAATTCCATTGGTAGGACTTTGTGGTTCGTTGGAGCCCCCATGGGGAGGGTTTTGTTGGTAGATGCATTTCTACAAGCTCAATTTCTACAAGCTCCCATAGTTTCATCAACCTTTTGTTGCTTGGTGCCCATCACATCTCTTCTTTGATTATCAGCACTTAGTGAATCAGGTTTAATTGACACCATCATTTCGTTTGACACCAAAGGGGACACAATGGCCAAATATGGCCACTGTTCAAGCTCAATGAGCACTCTATTTGATGTATTCCATGCATTAGATGTTTGACCTCCAATGTCTGGCTTCTTTGATGGTTGCTCAATTGAGGTTTGCATATTGCAACTTTCCTTGATAAACCGCAATTGTGATGAACCAAGATCTCCACACAAATAGAGACCTACACAATCACACTCAAACACAACCTATATATGCAACCAGACTTGTTTGGGTATTAACAAATAAAAATGTCGCAGTTACTTACGATTTTACTCATAAACTCCTTTTGTTGTGACTGTGTATAAAAAATTTCAATTTAAGAGTTCGTGGATTCCAAATAATTTAATGTTGGCCATAACCATTTCAAGAGTTTGGCCAATACTTGGGAAAACTCATGATCGAATCTAACCACAACACTGTCACAAATAATGTCTTTTTTTGCAGCTAAATTTTTGTTTCGGTTTTTATGTTGTCGCATAAAGATTTGTTTCTCATCCTTTTTTTTGGGGTGCATTGCCTAGTATATCGTGGCAAATAATATTTTTTGCGTCGGTCCCTATACCCTTAACATATAATGTGTGATTGGTTCTATATTCCAAGACATGTTAAGAAACTAGTGGATGGCTCACAGAATTGATTCCCAATGAAAACGTCTGGTTGTGACAATCACATACAATATTCTTTAGGAATGCATTAATGTTGTGATTGAATCATAAATTTGAATAGGAATTTAGAAGAACAAAAAAAGGAAAGAAATGAAGAAAAAACAAATTAGTTTATATTTTCTTAACATTATCTTCACATTTTTTCTTTTCCTTCTTTAAATTTTTACCCAAATATATGATCAAACACAACCTAAAAGTGTTGCTAGTTTAGGGAATGTTTGTTTGACATATTATAATTAGATTTGAAAAACCTAAGTGATTCGTGATTAGATCAAGAACTAATTATACCAATTCCCAAACAACAAAACTTACCAATCTAAATCATCAAGCACATACGAATGTGATTTAGATTGTTGTTTTTGAAACAATAAATCGACACAAATGATTTTTATGTGAAAAAACCACAATTTGAGCACCTCCAATTGTGAAAAAAAACCATGTGCGAAACACCACAAATCAATCCACTACTGAAGAAAGAAAGATTACAAAGATACCAAACAAATTACCCAAACGCTTTCAATTTGCTTCAAATCTTCTGTATATCTTTCACCGTAACCTTCGTCTCGGAATTGATTAGACTGATGTTGAATCCACAACATCCATTGTCGAACCAACAACTGCACACAGCATCAAACTTCTTTGATTACTCTGTGCTTGAATCTTCGGATTCCACCGAAGAAGAATACTCTCTAAGAAGATCAAACAAACTCCTTGATGTGTGCTTATAAGAACATGAGTTCAAAACTCAATCAAACATCAGGGAAAACCAGAAAGATATCCCCATAAGAAAATCCTAAAAACCTTAAAGAAGATCTAGAAAACGTAACCCTAGATTTGGAGCAACTTGAGGTTTTATAGAGGCTGAGATCGCGAGGTCCGCTCGAGTGTGGAAATGGATGCTCGAGCGGGGACTCTATATTGCGTGTTCCAAACCAGGGTTCATGCTCGAGCGTAAGAACCCATGGTCGAGTGTAATAACACACCACTTAGTATATTTTGCAAAGAAGCCAAAATACTGTGATGGTGGAATCTCTGCTCGAGCGCCACTTTCCCTGCTCGAGCGGGAAGGCCAAAAACATAAGAAAATTACAACTCAATTCAACCCAAGATTGGCCACAGAATTTGACAACAAGTAGGGTCCTAACAATCTCCCCCTTTGTCAAATCCCAGACAAAACTGTTCTAACAATTTTCCTAATAAACAAACCCAAAACATACTAACTAATACAATCAACAACCTCGACTTTAACAAAAACGAAAAAAAAAACCACTAAAAGTCCACAAGAGCTGAATGCGAATATGAAATACTTATAACTTGAGAAATCCACCTGCGGAAACAACCATACAAACCAAAATTGTGGAACTGGATAAATAGCCAAATATATATCTAAATAGAATTCAAATATATATCTAAACATATGTCAAAAGTATCCCAATATCCATGTATCCATGTATCAAAAACATCTCAATATCCATGCCCAAAACACAACAGTTACCCAAATGTAAAGTATCTCCAAAAATACTCCCCCTTTTTGTTTGGGAGGAAAACATAAGTGAAAACAGAAGTGAAAAAGAAACAAAAAAACAAGAAAAAAATAATTGTGCAAAGAGTATACTAGCCAAGAAAACAGATATCATGGAGTTGGTGGCGGTGGAGGTGGCTGCATTTGAAGGAGGGACAGCATCTGGGAAAGATGAACAGAGGACTGAGCAACTGACTCCTCAATGCGCCTAGATGAGACCTCCAATGCAGTGAGCCGAGCATCGGCGGTAGTCTCAAGATTAGTAAGCCTGGTCTCGAAGATATCCATCCGGCCCTCCAGACGATCAAAATGTGAGACCACGGACTATGCAAACTGATGTATCTAGCCTCGGATAATACGAACTAGAGGAAGCTGGTCCTCCTCACCGGTAGCGTCACCAGCAATAGCCGCATCATACTCTGCCTCCTCGGCCACAGCAACATCCCCTACACCTGCACCAAAACTACCCACTCCAGAAGGGACCCCCCTAATATGAGACTGACTTTGAGAGATAGTTTTTTTGGTGAAAGGCCGGGAAGGAGAAGCAAAATCATCCTCGTCAAAAAAGGGAACCTCAAACTTGGCGAGAAGCTAGTTAATGAGGCAACCATAAGGAAGACCAAGGTTATTGCGCTGAAATGCAACGACCATTTTTTGAATGATCAAGGTGGCAAGGTCGATAGATCGGTGGTGAGCAATGCAATAAAGGACAAAACTTTGTTCTTGATTTATCTCGGAGTAGTGGGTGGTCACAATGATGTTGGCACAAACAATAAGATTGAGTAAACGAAATTGGGAAAGGAGCTCATTTTGTTTGCTCAAAGAGCCCGAGAGCCATAAACGAGATGTACCACATAAACTAGTGGCCACCTCGTTGAAATCACAGGTGGGTCGAACAGGGAAAGGATAGTAAATAGGAAAGACTTTACCAATACCTAATAGCTCACGAATAAGGTCAGGGGTAACTGTGATAGACTTAGACGTGACCCAAGTCTTGAACGAAGGACCAACATCGTCAATCCCCTTCATATTACAGTAAAATTCCCGCACCCAATTAAGATTTAGACGTCTCGAGAAGGAAAGAACCAAATCCCCACCCAAAGGATCAAACAAAGGACGAATGTGGATGGACTCTAAAGTGTTTGGCAGAACATTGCGTTCAAGATAAATAGTCCTAGAGGGGTAAGACTCTGTAAACAACTTGGCTTTTTCAGCCGAGGGAAACTGGTCTGTATTAAAAGAGGAATGAGAGGCAGTTGACTTCTTATGTTTAGAAGTGGACATGACTAAACCAAGGATTACCTAAAAGAAACAACCACAAACCCCCCCAACCCAATACAAGAATCAAAACCAAAAACAGAAAAACAAACCATTAGTAAAAAGTCAAATATTTCAGAATTAAATAGCCAAGAGCAGTATAAAAATCAATATGACCAACCCTCAATGAGATCACAATATATCAAAATGCAGAATAGAACAGCCAATGAGAACATAGTGACCATAACCAAATTGCCAGATAGATATAATGAAAAAACACTAGAACATAAGGCAGTGATCATACCAAATACACAACTCACTATCCCATAACTCATGAGAGCTCATAACCACAGATTCAAGAGAATGAGAAAAGATAATCACATTGCATACAAAAATACCCAAACCAACAGACCATAAATAGGAGTAATCAAGAACCACATTCTAGAAACAGGACTCACGAGTATGGATGATGAAGATGAGAAGGAACAAAGACAACCAAAAACAAATAAAACAAATAAATTAACAAACGAAGATGGAATCATACCTGAGATAATGATGTAGTATAAGAAACAAGGAACTGAAAGGAACACACCAATCAACAACCCAAGGCAGGATGATCACAGAGTTGCCAAAGGAACCCTAGGAGAGAGAGGGATGGAATTTGGGGGAAAATGGATTGAAGAGTCGAGGAAAGGGTTTTTAAAACAAACCATTTCACTCGAGTGAGGGTTTGAACGCTCGAGCGCGCTAGAACATACGTGGCTACGCTCGAGCAAGGAATTAGACGCTCGAGCGCCAAAAACAACAGCTCAGAAGTTTGAAAAACTCTGCAAAAATGTTGGAGGGATGAAATCTACGCTCAAGCGTGAGAGTTTCCGCTCGAGCGGGGACTAAAAAAACCAATGACCAAAACACCTTTTCTGAGCAAATAAAACCGAATCGCACTGAGAAATGTGACCTGTAACAAAACAGAGGTGAGCATAACAACAAGAATATGACACTAAGATGGGATAATCCACAAACCATGAAGCTTGCAAACTCATAAATTTTGACATTATAAACCACAAAATCATGGGCAAATTAGATAAAATTAAATCAATGATCATAAGCTACATGAGAATGCACAACTCAAAAGAAAACATGAGAGCTCACATAATGAATGTGTGTGTGTAATCCTTGAGAAGCCACGAGCTAGAGTTAATCCTCGTAGTGATCGGATGGCTAGACCTCTGGCAAGAGTAACGAAACATCACAGAGAAAAGTCAAACCACTAGGAATCAAGGGGTATTTGTTTAGTAAATGCGGAGGCTCCCCCTCAATCAATGAATACCCCTTTTTTTTTGTGATTTTTCTTTTCTGTGGGCACTCATTGGTGGCTTGCACGCTCAAGAGTATGGAGACCAAACTAGAGAAGCATGAAATCAGAAAGGACGGCCTAGTTGGTGCCTCTGAGGTAGTCTTTTCCTAATGCACAGACTTCAATGAATTGAGAGAGGAACTGTGAAAGTGAAAAATGATGGTAGATGGTTAAGAGACTCAACATCACCCATGATATACCAGTATAGGTCAATTCCTCCAATAATGTAAAAGATACACTGTTAGTGGTCCATAGAGAACTTTGATCACTCGTGCGGAAACCCCTTCAACAGTTTATCTCAAGAATGTGTACAGAATGAGATCATGAAGTCAATGAGCATGGGCATTCAGAATGAGCTATGAACAAAGAAAAATGAAATCTAGCAAGCAGCATGAGAGGTGTTCATATGAGTCTAAATGCAAGGATGACAGGAATCAATGAGAATGAGATTATAGCACCCAAGTATACATAAAAGCAATCACTTACACCCCCTCAAGTAACAAGTAACACCCTAGTAACTGAGCACTACACCCAAGGTCTTTCTAAGGAACTCAAAATTAAGAAGATCAAGGGGTTTTGTAAAAATATTAGCTTTTTGATGCTTAGTGGGTACGTGTTCAAGAACAACAAGGCCTTCTTCTACTAACTCTCAGATAAAATGATGACGAATGTCAATGTGTTTGGTACGAGAGTGTTGGACAGGATATTCAAAAATGTTAATGGCACTTGTGTTATCATAGAAAAGAGTGAGAGTGTTCTGGTCAATTCCATAATCATGAAGCATTTGCTTCATCCATAGCATTTGTGCACAACAACTCCCTACAGTAATGTACTCAGCCTTAGCGGTCGAAAGAGAAATGACATTTTTCTTTTTGCTATGCCAGGTAGCCAAATTATTCCCAAGGTAAAAACACCCCCCAGATGTGCTCTTACGATCATCAGCACACCCTGCCTAGTCGGCATCAGAAAAGCCAGTGATTTCAGCTGTAGTGTCGGTTGAGAACCAAATCCTATAACCTAATGTCCCATTCACATACTTAATGATACGTTTGACAGTAATCAGATGAGACTCTTTAGGACAGGCTTGGTAACGAGCACAAACACCTACACTAAATGCAATATCAAGACGACTGGCTGTGAGGTACAAGAGACTCCCTGTGATACTCCTATAAAGGGTAGGATCAACATCAGTACCAGAGGAATCTTTGGAAAGGTGAAGACTGGTGCTCATGAGAGTGCGTGCATGTTTGGCTGACTCAAGACTGAACTTTGACACAAGGTTTTTGGCATATTTAGTCTGAGAAACAAACATACTTGAAGGAGACTGTTTAATTTGAAAACCTAAGAAATAAGACAACTCTCCCATCATGCTCATCTCAAACTCATGTGTCATGCAATCTGAAAAGTATTTAATAAGATGATAAGCAGTGGATCCAAACATAATATCATCAACATAAATCTGAGCAACAAGTATATGAGACTTAGTATGTTTCACAAATAAAGTCTTGTCTACACTACCCCTTTGAAAATCATTATAAAGTATGAAGGTAGTAAGTTTATCATACCTAGCCCAAGGGGCTTGTTTCAACCCATACAAAGCCTTGTCTAACTTGTAGACATGGTTTGGACATTTAGGGTCCTCAAACCCTTTTGGTTGCTCAACATGAGCCTTTTCTTTTAAGTACCCATTCAGAAAGGCACTTTTCACATCCATTTGAAACATTTTGAAACCAAAAAAGCATGCAACACCAAGTAAAATACGAATAGATTTGAGACATGCAACTGGGGCAAATGCCTCATCATAGTCAACACCCTCTACTTGTGTATAGCCTTAAGCAACTAACCTAGCTTTATTTCTAACCACAATACCATTCTCATCAGATTTATTCTTAAAGATCCACTTGGTACCTATCACATTCATGTCTTTAGGTCTGGGAATAAGAGTCCAAATATTGTTACGTTCAAATTGACCTAATTCTTCATGCATAGCATTGACCCAACTATCATCTAGTAAGGCCTCTTTTATATTCTTAGGTTCAATTAATGAAACATAACACATATGAGATACCTCCTCCTGAATTTGTCTTTAGGTTTTCATTCGATCTAAGACACTTCCAATCACCTGTTGAGTTGAATGATTCAGTTTCACCCTTACTAATGGTTTGAACTCTGGACTTGTGGTGACAGAAGCATCAGAAGTGGTGTCTCTTTGTGCACTCTTTGGACTCTGACTTACCTGAGAAGTTGGTGCTGTCTCAACTTCTTGTGCTTGGACCTCAGCTTCTCTTTGACTTTGTGGTTTAGTATCCAGGATTGGAGACTCACCATTTTCTTCCTCAGTTATAGCTGAGGTAGGAGAACCTGTGTCATCTATAACCACATTGATTGATTGCATTAAAGATAAAATTCGCAGGTTATAGACATGAAATGCTCTACTAGTGGTTGAATACCCTAGAAAAATACCTTCATCACTTCGGGAGTCAAATTTGCCCAAAGACTCTCTATATTTGAAAATGTAACATTTACTCCCAAAATTTTTGAAGTATTTTACATTAGGTTTCAATTCCTTCCACAATTCATATGAAGTTTGTAAAGTGCTAGGCCTTAAATACACACGATTTATGACATAAACAATAGTATTTAAGGCTTCAGCCCAAAATTTTGGAGGAACTTTCTTACTAAGGAGCATGACTCTAGCCATCTCTTGAACAACTCTGTTCTTCCTCTCAACAACTCCATTTCGTTATGGAGTAATCAGTGCAGAAAATTCACGCTTAATTCCATGCATATCACAAAAATCCGAGAACGGACTATTTTCAAACTCGCGACCATGATCAGTTCGGATTCTTATGATACGCCCAATAGAAACACCCTGTTCATTTTGGATTTTAAGGACTAAGGCCTAGAAAGCATCAAACGTATCAGATTTTTCTCTTAAAAAACTTACCCATGAAAAACGAGTAAAATCATCAACGGTTAAAAAAATGTATCTTTTACCTCCAATGCTTTCGGTGCGAGTGGGTCCCATAAGATCCATATGAACCAATTCAAGAGGAAGTTTGGTTGTAAAGTTGTTCACCTTTTTATGAAGGGCACGGGGTTTGCTTCCCAAGTTGACATTGTCCACACACATGGTTTAGATTCTTACCCAGTTTTGGTACTCGTCTCGCAAGCTCTTTGTTGGCTATCTTAGTTAGGTCTTTAAAATTCATGTGACCTAATCTTTGATGCCACAGATCAATGTTACTTATGATGGCTGAGTGGCAAGTGAGATCATTAGTGGTAACAATCCCTGTAGCAGTTATCAAATGTGTGAACCCCATGCATGACACTATTTCCCTTTTTATCTAAAATTTCACATTTATTTTTTGAAAATAATACTTCATGGTGGGAATCACATATTTGACTGATGCTGAACAGATTTGCTTTAAGACCATCAACAAGTAATGCATTTTCGAGCTTGGGAATGCCAGCCACACTTATAGAGCCCTTACTAATGACTCTAGAAGTGCCACCATCTCCAAAGGTAACAATTCATCCTTCATATTTTTCAAGGGAAGAGAAGTAGGATTTGTCACCTGACATGTGACGAGAGCGCCCGCTATCAAGGTACAACATGTGTGAGTCGCGTGTTTTTAGAGCAGTGTGAACAACAAAACAAGTCAAGTCATCCTTTCTCACCCATATCTTTTTCGTCTTAACAAAATCAGGACTGGCGGTCTTGGTAAATGACTTAGAGTTGTGAACACCCTCATGAATCTTGATGTTCTGCCTAGACATGTAAGGTTGTCTCCTAACCTAAAAGTATTAGAATTTCTACCCTTTTGAGACACCTTACCAAACAACTCGAAGCAATAAGGACGGATGTGGCCATACCTACCACAATGATAACAAACAAAAACAGGTTTTACCTTCATTTTGTTGATCTTACCCTAGTAAGCAGATGAAGAGAGGGATCACCCTGGTGCACCTTCAGCTCTCTCTTTGCTTGAGTTTTTAGGTCATGTGATGTAGAGGCCTGTCCCTTGTGAGTTATCACATTACCATAGCCTAGCCCACTTTTGTCACAACCCATTTGTTGAGACCCAAGGATGTCTTCTAATGACTTGGAACCTTTGTTCCACATGGCAATTGTGGCTCTAGCATCTCTGAGTTCTTCATCTTTTTGACCAACCATCTCTTTGAATGTAGCTTGTGACATCTCAAGGCTTTCAATCTTCTCGTTATATGTGGCATATATTTTTAGAAGTTCATTCCTTTTGGTCTCACAAGATAGAAGTTTCCCACAAAGGCCTTGCCTGTCATTAGAGATCTTGATGACATTCTGCTTGGCTGTTACAATTTCTCTTCTTAGGTTGACATTCCCTCTTTTACATGCTTTGAGCTTGAAATTGAGTTTGTCATTAATCTTGGACCAATTCAGAGATTCATCGTAAAGCTTTTCGTAAGCTTGTTGTAGATCATCACCGTCAATCTCATCATTGTTTTCTGATGTTTCATCATCTTCTTTTTGCTCATCTTTCTCGTGGACCTCATCCAGTCGAGCAACTAAGGCAGGAAAGGAGATAGATGGTGGTGAAGATGACTCTCATCTTTCATGAAATTGACTCAGAATGTTCCATGCATATTTGGCCTTTGTGCAGTGAGCAACGTGTTGCTGTTCTTCATCAGACATTGCTCTACGAATGGTAGTCAGAACTCTCTGATTGCTCGGATTGTCAGTGCTTTCAACATCCTCTTCAATGGCTTGCCAGCCCTCAGGGTCGTAAGCTCTCAAAAACATGCTAATTCTGATCTTCCAGTACAAGTAATTACTCCCATCAAAGGTAGGAGCACGGTGTAAATCCTGACCACAAGCAAATTCCATTGGCTTTAGAGGAGGTTGAGTGAAAGTGGACCAGAATGCCCTGAAAGCATTATCTTCGTCTTCACCGGATTCAGTTTCTTCGGGTTCTTGCTCTGACCCACTTTCATCAGCCCAAGCCACCGTATAGACTTTCTTTCAATTCTTTTTCAATGGACATTCAAGAGCAATATGTCTAAACCCTTGGCATTCATAACATTTGACCCCTTGCCCCTTCACAATCTTCTTTTCAGTTTTTGGAGCAAGTTTTGGTGGAAATGTTTTGGGTTTTTCATTACTCTTATCTTTTGAAATGGGGTCCCTGAAATTAGGTTTCTTTTTCTTTAAATTTTTTTTGAACTGTTTAGCAAACATAGTCGTCATCTCGGACTCTAGATCAAACTCAGTCTCAGGAGTTTTTGCAGTCTCATGAGCACTAGTGAAAGCCACACTATCTTTTTGTTTTTTCTTAGAAATCGGGTGGGCTTCATAAGTCTGCAGGTTTCCAACCAACTGGTCAAGCTTGAGGGTATCAACATTCTGAGCCTCCTCAATAGCTGTCACTTTTGATTGGAACCTCTCGGGTAAAGACCTCAAAATTTTTCCAACAACCTTAGCTTTAGGGATTTTTTCACCGAGTGTGAAATAGGAATTCACGATGTCACTAAGTTTAGCATAAAAATCATCAAACGTCTCATCATCAGGCATAAAAAAAGTTTCAAAGGCAGAGGTGAGACGTTGAAGTTTTGACCTTTTAATAGAAGTAGTACCCTTGTGAATTGTTTCAAGAATGTCCTAAGCCTCTTTTACTACCTCACACGTGCAAATCTGACGAAACTCTTCAAGTGTGACAGAGCAAAAAAGGGAACCGAGAGCCTTACTATTCTAACTCAAGTTTTGATAGTCGAATGCGTCCCATTATCAAGGGGTTTGGGAATATCAACACCATCAATGGTGATAATAGGTTCACTCCACCCATAGATCACACAGTGCCAAACTTTCTCACCGAAAGATTTTAAAAACGCTCTCATATGAGCTTTCCAATAAGAATAGTTTGTACCATCTAGTAACGGAGGTGTATGGGTCGAGTTATCTTTGCGGATAGAATCCATATCACCAATCACACAGAATCACACTTCTATAGTTTTGATAAAAACAAAGAGTGACCTGCTTTGATACCAATTGAAAAACCTAAGTGATTCATGATTAGATCAAGAACTAATTGTACCAATTCCCAAACAACAAAACTTACCAATCTAAATCATCAAGCACGTACGAATGTGATTTAGATTGTTGTTTCTGAAACAGTAAATCGACACAAACGATTTTTACGTGAAAAAATCACAATTGGAGCACCTCCAATTGTGATAAAAAAAACCACGGGCGAAACGCCACAAATCAATCCACTACTGAAGAAAGAAAGATTACAAAGATACCAAACAAATTATCCAAACGCTTTCAATTTGTCTTCAAATCTTCTGTATATCTTTCACTGTAACCTTCATCTCGAAATTGATTAGACTGATGTTGAATCCACAACATCCATTGTTGAACCAACAACTGCACACAACATCAAACTCCTTTGATTACTCTGTGCTTAAATCTTCGGATTCCACCGAAGAAGAATACTCTCTAAGAAGATCAAACAAACTCCTTGATGTGTGCTTATAAGAACATGAGTTTAAAACTCAATCAAACATCAAGAAAAACCAGAAAAATATCTCCAAAAGAAAACCCTAACAACCTTAAAGAAGATCTAGAAAACGTAACCCTAGATTTGGAGCAACTTAAGGTTTTATAGAGGCTGAGATTGCGAGGTCTGCTCGAGTGTGGAAATGGACTCTTGAGCAGGGACTCTATATCACGTGTTCCAAACTAGGGTTCACGCTCAAGCGTAATAACACACCACTCAGTATATTTTACAGACAAGCAAAAATACTGTGATGGTGGAATCTATGCTCGAGCGGGAAGACCAAAAACATAAGAAAATTACAACTCAATTCAACCCAAGATTGTCCACAGAATTTGACAACAAGTGGGGTCCTAACAAGATTGGGTAAGCCTATGAGGACAGTAAGATTGAGTTATGAGATTACTAATGCGGTGATATTAGGTTGGAGATACAAAAATAGAGTGTGTTTGTTTGTCCACTAGTATGGTGATTTTAATTAGTTGTGATTAAATCTATAAAATTATCTAAAAACTTTTATCCCATACAATATAACTTTGTTGATTTTGTAAGGTGGAGGGCAAAATGGTCTTTTAATCATCAATCCATGTAAGGAGATTTAACAATCCCAATCCTCTTATAGGAATGTTAATCCCATTGGAGGGATTCATACTCCAATAGGATTGCCAATCTTTACATTTATTGTAAACAAACATGAATTAGGTGGATCTCACAAATTGCTAATTCAATTCCCTCTCCAAACTCTCAATCAAACATGGCCTTAGAAAGAAGAGAAAAGTAAATTTTGCCATTTCATGCAAAGTATTCAAATGGGCTGGTCAAACAATTCAAACATTCTGAGGTCATCTAATGACAACAACAATCATGTAATTGACAAAGATGGCTATCTAACACATAAAGCAATAATTCTACATTCACACACAAATAGATGAAGAAAATTGCACACAAAAATCAATGCAATTGGTGTTGTACAACAAACAGTGTTTAAACAAAAATAACAAATTCCAATTGGAAAATAGAAGATAAAAGAACTACAAAAGCTGGAATTTACAACTTGCATGAAGAACAAAAATTAACATAAAGCAAATAAAATTTTGAAAAGAAATACAGGAAAAAAAAACAGTAAGAAAACCAAGCCCAAGATCCCCAGGCTTGACCTAGCTAGGTCTGAGCAGGTGGCACGCGCGTGTGGCATTTTTTACATAATCAACTTAAACCATAACTTGATTCAAGCCCGTCCTTGAAACATCCATAATTCCATTCCTTCAAAAAATTTGGATGCCCCAAATGGCTCGCACCTTTAGGTAAAACTAGGGATTTAAATATCCATCAATGTTTTCCTCTATAATCAATGTGGGATAGATAGTTACACACCTTCCCTAATACCTTAAGCACGGGGCCAACTCTATGAGACAATTTCTCATTCAACTCTTAATAATTTTTTATCATTCTTTTTGTGATATAAAGATCTCATTGTAAAGAATCTAGACCCAATTAGACCAACCTTAACCGTCAGTTGGGACCCACTCTAATTTCGCATTAATGTCACCAAAAACCCATTATTTTCCAACAATCCCCCACATAAATAAAAATTGACCGAACAAAAAAAAGGAAAAAATGGATAACGTTTAACAACAAAGACTCGGAGAGAGAGCACATAAAAAAAACCTTCATCAAATAAGGTAGCTTTTGGCCTTGAACCTTTCCTAGTGAAAGTTTATCGGATTTATTGGTTGATTAGTGAACGTGATGTTTTGAACTGTTCTACCTTTTGTGTAAATCGAGACAACTGACCTCACACAGGTGATACTCCAACCATCTTTCTGTTCTCACTGCTGTGTTCGTTTTGGCCCTGAACACTAGCCTAGTTAAATGAGTGGTTTTAAACAATTTAAACTTGTCAATTCCTAAAGAAATGGCCCCACTTCACACTCATATAGGTGACCTTCTTAAGGTATCTCACTATACCATTCTTGACTATTCAACGTATACAGTTCATTAAAAACATCAGCTCAACCTTCTACCGTACAAGTTATCATTATATACAGGAATGAGTAGGAGTATTTCGGCCAACGTGGAATATCTTCAATGAAATAATGGAGTCATTCAGCTTCTTTTGTTGTTTTGTCCAAAGCATAAAACTCATATTCCATTGTTGATCTCGATTTACACATCTGCTTGGAAGATTTCTAAGATGCAGTTGCCCCTCCCAAGGTGAACACATTTATATCAGATATGCAATTCGCATCATTATAGTACTGTTGGATATCTAGTGTAATGCACTCCATAATCCTGGATGTAACGTAAATACCTTAATGCTTGCACAATACCCTTTTAATGAGTAGCATTAAGATTGCTTGTGTATCTACTAAGCCTGCTAACCGAGCAGGCTATATCCGATCTCGTACAACTCATCAGATACATTAAATTCCCAATGATTCGAGAACATTTTGGTTAAGAGACACTCTCACCATTATTCTTGGCCAAATGTAGACTCAAGTCTACAGGTGTCCTTGACATATTTGTATTTGATCCACTAAACTTCTCAACTATTTTATCTACATAATGAGACTGAGACAATATAATACCACCAGATGTTTTGGTAATCTTAATACCCAGAATAATATCCTCAAGGCCTATATCCTTCATAGTAAATGTAGAGTTTAATAACTTCTTGGTAGTTTTAATCATTTCATCATTACTACCAATAATGAGCATGTCATCAACATATAGACACAAAATGACATAACATTTGTCATTGTCTTTGACATATGCACATTTTTCACACTCGTTGATTTTAAACCCACTTGACAACATAGCATTATCAAACTTCCCATGCCATTTCTTAAGGGCTTGCTTCAAACTATACAATGATTTGACAAGTTTATAGACTTTCTCACCTTGCCCTGGAGCTAAAAACCCCTCGGGTTGCTCCATGTAGATTTCTTCATTCAAATATTCATTTAAGAAAGTTGTCTTTACATTCATTTGATGTATCTCTAAACTACACAAAGCTGTTATCGGAATCACCATACGAATGGATGTTATTCTCGTCATAGGTGAATACGTATCAAAATAATCTAGGTCTTCTCACTGCCTATACTTTTTGATAACTAGCCTAGTTTTATAGTTATCAATCGATCCATTGGCTTTCATTTTTCTTCTAAAGATCCACTTAAAAGGTTTAGTACCTGTGGGTAAATTAACTAACTCCCAAATGAGGTTCTACAAGATGAAGTCAATTTCACTTTTGATAGCTTCTCTCCACAAAGGACTTTTCGATGAAGTCACAACTTCGTGGAATGTTAGAGGCTTTTTCTCCAACATAAAAGTCAAGAGTGTGGACCAAAGGACTTCAAAGTCCTAGCCCTTTTACCCTTTCTTAGCTCATCTAATTCCTCATGTGATCACTATCACTTGCAACTTCCTCTGTTTGCTTCACAGAACTCAGATCCCCTACTTGGGTTTAGCAAAGAAATACATCTTCAAAGAAAGACACAATCCTTGACTCCATGATGATATTCTTGTGTATATCTGAAATATTGTATTTGTGCACAAGAATCCTACATGCACTACTATTTTATCCATAACCAATGAATATATAATCCACGGATTCCGGGCCTATCCTTGTTGGAAAATAATGATTTTTTGGCAACATTAAAATTGAAAATAAAGTGGGATCCAACCGCCGGTTGAGGTGGGTCCGAGTGGGGTTGTATTCTCTTAAGTGAGAAAATTACAATATAAAAATAATGAGCCAAAACCATTAGGTTGTGAATGAGAATTGTCTCATAAAGTGGACATCAATAAAAGTTGGGCTTAGATTTGGACTTAATTTTGGTTTGGACTAGGTCTAGGCTTGTACTTATGCATGTGCTAGGTTTGGTCTTAGACTTGGACTTGGACTTAATCTTGAGCTTGAGCTTGGGCTGAACTGTGCTATGCTGGGCTTAACTTATGCATGTGTTTGAGATTGGGCTTGGATCGGGTTATGACCTAACATCCGTATCCATTTTTGTGACCTATCTAATCTAATTCTCAAAACGTATGCATTATATATACATTATGATTTATATAATGTTTTTGGAGTTTTCAACCTTTGTAACTCTAGCCCCTAATGGCTAGAATTTATGGCCTTGGTTAATATTGATATTAGCCTTTTAAAGAAGGCTCTCCCCTACAAGTATAAATAGAGGCATTTCCCCTCCAACTTAATAGGTTGTTTTTAAAGAGGTTTTTTAGTGATGAAAAATGAGATGGTGTTTTGAGATAATAAAGTTGGAGATGATTTTTATACCAAAGAAAATTTTCCTATCTTCTTTTTGCTAGCCTTTCTTTGGTTCTTGTTAGAGAGAGTGTGTGTTGCCATTGTTAAGTTCTCCGAAGCTATTGAAAAGGTGCTTCTGCATGAGTTTGTTTCAATCGTCATATCTTGAGAGATAGATGCTGGCGTACCTCTAGCACCCATAGGGAGGCAGTGAATTTGTTTTAAGGAAACTGTGGTATCACACAGGGTTCGGTTTGCGTTTCTTATCTTTTGTTCTTCAAACTTTTAGATTTAAATTCTTTCTTGTATATTATTTTGTATGTCTATATGAGTTTGTCTTGTGATATGTTTCATGATGTAATCTAGTTCATTCTTGTATTTTTTAGTTTTGTAGTTTATTCTATATTTCATTCTTTAATTAAAAAAAATTATTTTGTCATTTCTATTTAATTTATTTTTAAAAATATTTTTCTAGTATTATTATGAAAAAATACCCACAATCCTAATCTACTTGGGTGTAGGTATCACCACTTTAGCAAGACACCCCCACATTCATAAGAAAATATATAGAGGCCTGTGGCCTTTCCATAATTCATATGAGGTCTTGTCTACCTTTTTATGAGGAACCTTATTCAGAACATAATTCGCAGAGAGAATTATTTCCCCCCGCATGTTTTGTGGCAATCCAGAACTAATAAATATTACATTCAACATTTCCTTTAATGTTTTATTATTTTGCTCAGCAATGCCATTAGACTGAGGGGAGTAAGGTACTGTGGTTTGGTGGATAATCTTGTTTTGAGCACAAGTCTCACTAAACGATGATTCATATGCACCACCACAATCACTTCTCAGTGCCTTAATCTTTCATCTTAATTGATTCTCAACTTCAATCTTATAAAGAATAAATTTATAAATAGCATCATCTTTACTTTTAAGCAAATACACATAACAATATTTAGTGCAATCATTGAAAAAAGTAATAAAATACTTATTGCGACCTCAGATTTGTATGAACTTCAAGTCACACACATCATTATGCACTAAATCTAAAGGCTCGAAACTTTTTTTAGTAGGATAAAATGAAATCCTAGTCAACTCAGCTTATACACAAGTTTCACACTTGTAATTTTGATTAATCTTGAAAGATGGCATGTGATCTAACTTGATTAATCTACACAAAGAGTCAAAATTCAAACGACTTAATCTACCATGCCATAAACTAGATGACTCAAGCCTATAAGCAGAAGATAAAGCATTCCCATTAATGTTTGAGATAATTGTCATTACATTTAATTTAAACATACCACCCTACAAACCCCTTACCCACATAAACTCGGCTCTTGGTCAATACGACCTTATTGAATTCAAAAACCATGTGGAAACCATGCTTACTTAAGAAGGACCCCGAGACTAGGTTCTTGCAAATGTATAGCACAAACATGACATCATTCAGAGTCCGCTCATTTCCTAAAGTCTTCTTCATGACCACCTTGTCGTTCCCCTCGATGGCCGAGGTTGCAGAATTTCCCATGAACAACTTCTCGCTATTTGTAATCGGCTCAAAGCTTATAAACACCCTATTCTCTGCACAAATGTGGCGAGTGGTACCAGTGTCCACCCACCATTCCCTTATATTGGATCCCTCCATCTTCACTTTAGTGACACTAGTAGAAATATGCATATCATCTACATCTTGGGAAAGACCCTCTATTTCTGCTATATGAGCACGATCTTTGTTCTTAAATTGCTTCTTTGGCTTGCGGCAGTCAGCAGCCCTATCTCCATCGCTTCCACTATTGAAACACTTACCAAAAAACTTATAAGTAGGTTCTTACTGCTTGTAGACTGGCCTCTTTGAGACACCACCTCTAGGCTTCAACTTCGAGCCTTTCTTCACAGGTTGCTTCTTCTTAATCCCCAAAGACTGGTCATGCTCGACAACATTGGCCTCAGCAGTGAGGGTACTCCTCTCCTTTCTTCCTATTATCCTCTTCAATCCGGAGCCGGACAATGAGCTCTTCGATTGTCATCTCCTATTGCTTGTGCTTCAAGTAGTTCTTGAAGTTTTTCCAACCATTAGGCAGCTTCTCTATCAAAGTAGTTGCCTGGAAAGATTCATTCAAGAACATTCCCTCTTCATGAATATCATGTAGAATCACTTGAAAATCTTGGACCCAGCTAATGATGATTTTTGAGCCCACCATTTTGAAATCCAAAAACCGGTCAACCACAAATTTCTTTGCCCGTACATTCTCATTTTTGTATTTATTGTCCAAGGAATCCGCTAACTCATTTGTCGATTTCTTAGCATAATACATGTTGAAAAGCATATCTGCCAAGCCGTTGAGAACATAGTTCTAACAAAGGAACTCTGATTGCTTCCAAGTGTCCATAGCCATCAGCTTCTATTTATCTTACTCATTCTCCTCCATGGGCAGTGGATCCTCACTCAAGAACCTTGCAAAGTTAAGAGTAGTTAGGTAAAATAGCATCTTTTGTTGCCACCTTTTGAAATTCAAGCCGGTGAATTTCTCCAGGCGCTCATAATGATTGAGCAGTCATCTCAGAACAGAAACATGAGTCACCACAGGGTTCATAGCAAGGTTCATCACAAGGGTTAGCATTCTAGTTGATATGGGATTCGGATTCCCACCATCATTCACAACTCTGGTATTAGTTGCAGCAGCATCGGTAATAGTTACCATTTTTTAAAAACACAATAGAATTTGAACTATTCTATTTTTTCTAGAAACAAATTAACACTTGGAAATTCCAAAACACAAACTTAATTCAAAATTAATCTCACCTCTAATTTCAAAAATCAAACAAAGTCACCTATCTGTTTACCTATTTTTTCAATGTCACTTATCTATCACCTCACCGCTACTAGGTGTCATGGCCGGCCAACAGTGTTGGCCATCGCCGACTGCTAGCGACTTTGTAGGATGTTTTTCGGGGTTACCGAGTGCGCCCAACAGTTCAAACTCTCGATCTCCTGGTCTAGTCTCACAAGTGGAATGTGAAACATAAATGAGAGTCCAGATCCGACAATTTGTACAAAAATTCTATTTTATTGCATAAATCTTTTGCCAGAAATAGACTACAACACCAGATTTCAGAGTCACCACCAAATCTTTTGGGAAAACTAGGAAACCCACGACTCGTACCTAAGGTCACTGTCCGTCATAACCAAAATGTCTCATTTCGGAAACTTAGGTATGAAGGGGGAAGGTCATGATTTGAGCATCCTTGCTCACTCGATCAAAAAATCGGCCTCTATTAAGTAATGATATGAGTTTTATAGTCTCCATATGTTTATGTCTTGGTTTTATTAATGCTAGCATTACTATCTAAGGTAGATAAGTATAGATTGTGTCACTTGTTTTGGTTTCATGTATTTTGAAAAATCTTTTTGCATAGCTCACAAAATAACAGGGAGTTTAGAAGCATAAGAATCAAACACATTCAAACACAAGCAACATTGCCATCATCCACTGGCACTCATACAGATATTCCACTTAAGCATATAGCCACATGATATAATACAGGATATAGTAAGTAACATGTTCATGCAAGATGCTAAAACTAAAAATACTCACCTAGTGTTCCTTAGTGGTAAGCCAAAAGAATGTGTCAGAAGTATATGCATGATCCTATATACAAATAGCTAATGCAATACATACATCAAATGCACTTAGGGGTCCGGTTACTAACACATTACATGTCTATCATCTCAAGGCATGAGCTAGTGCATATAATCATTTTAGAAATGATAAATCCCACAAATGCAAGTCATGAATATGATAAATAAAACATGATGCTGCGTATACAAAAAAACGTATAAATAAAAGGGATAGAAAGATGTAGGGTTGGAAGTTATTACAACAATTGAATGAATAAAAGGCGTGGGCACTACGCCAAAACAAGGCATTAACGGTCGTTTTTTTAACGGCGGTTTTCGTTACCACTGTTAAAAATACTATTAACGGTGGTAACAAAACCACCGTTAATACCGCCGTTAATGTATCTTTAACGGCGGTTTTGTTACCGCCGTTAAAAAAACTGCCGCTAAAGTATCTTTAATGGCGGTAATGAAAATCGCCGTTAAAAAAACTACCACTAAAGCCCTCTTTTAACGGCGGTAACGAAACCACCGCTAAAGCCGTCTCATTATCGCCATTAATGACGGCGGTCTTTGCCGGCAGAGCTCCGGCGAGTGGTGACCACGCGCGGCCAGAGGTTGAACATGACCATCTACAATAAAGCAAAAGTAATGTTTAAATATTTATTTAGGGAATATATTTCATATAGAGTGGCTGTGGTGGAGTGGTTGGCCTGCGTGGATTAGAGGTCAAGGGTTCGAGACCTGGGGGGTGCAAGAAGAGAGAATTACTTTTTTAAAAATTTGAACCTATTTATGGCGGTAAAGAACCGCCGTTTTTGGTCCTATATTACTACCATTTTTGGTTGACTTTTAACAACGGTAATTTACCCTTTTACGAGGGTTGTACCTTTTCCGACACGAGTATAAACGGCGGTCGTAAATTACCGCCGTTAAAGGTTTTAACAGCGGTTTTACATCCTTTAACGGTGGTAAAAAACCGCCGCTAAAGCCCAATTTTGGCGTAGTGGGGGTTGGAAGTTTATTACAACAAATGAATTGATTTAGCCAAATTAAGCTGAATCTAACAAATTATGAGATAAAAGCAAATGAACTATAAACAACAGCCTCAAGAATCCAAGAGATCACCCTCCAAAAGCTGTAGTGTTTTGCTTTATTTTGCCTGTAGAAAAGATAACTGATCGGATGGGAGTTTCGTTGGCTAGATGATTCTTAGCGGGCTAGATGAAAGATCCGACGGAAATTCTGCTTTGCATAGCAGAGCCAAAACAAAACTACAATGCCTTCCCAAAGGGTGCTTGTCCTTTCTACCTCTTCCCCTCACAGGAACACTCAAGAGAAAAGTAGAGGGGCCTCTACCCACTATTAGCAACACAAAAATCCACTAATAATATAATATTTACAACAATTTGCGAAATGAAGTAGAAATTGAGATTGGGGAAAATTCAAGCCCAAGAAATGAATGAGAACCTACAATCATCTCTTTGTGAACAAGGACATGATAATGCCCATATTCATGATATTAACTGGAGAAAGTAGATTAATGCCCACTATTTCTTGGTAGAAGTTTTGGCTTTAAAGTAAGAGATTCATCAAAGGTTATTGAAGACTCCTCTCCTATTCATGGAACAATGATGTTTCCATCCTTTCCTATGTTCACAAAAGATTGAGCAGAGAGTTCTCAATATCTTTGGCCCAGAACCCCTTACTTTACTTCCAAGAAAAAAAATAATCAAAAAATAAAAAAAAAGAACCAACAACCTTCTTAACATCAAATTTGATGGATCATCCAAATAGCTCCATGTAACAACCACATCCATGGATTGAAGCACATGAGCCAACATGCTTGAATGGTTATATAGGTGATGAGAAAGTGCAAGAATATGAAAGAAACTATTCTATTTAATCAAATTTGTGGATGTGTGGCTACTTGATAACTCTCAACCACATCCACAAGGTTCCAATTAACACATCTATATACAACAATGATAATTTATACTCCTATAAAGAAAGAAAGGAGTACAACAATATAGAAAAGGAAAGAAAAAATCAACTCAATGGATGGTTGGCTACTTTTTACCTCCCTTCACATCCATGAGGACTTATCACATGATTACAACAGGCCAACAATAAAATTCAAAGCTTAAAGATGAAGAAAGAGAGAGAAAGTGAGAAAAGTTCAAAAGCTTCACCTCTTACAAGAGGGTGAGTTTCTTGGTTGTTAAAGTTCTTCTAGGCACCCTCAAGGTCCTTAGATATGTCTTAGAGTTCTTACAATCCTTAGCAAGAAGTTTGGAGTTAAACTTTAATGGCGTTTGGGTAGTTGGTGTGTGTGAAATGGAGGCTAAAGGAGAGGTAGGGTGACAAGCTCTAAAAAACAAGTCTCTTAGCCTTTGAAAATTTTGTAACCCCCCAAAACAAAGCTGAGATGTGTATTAATTTATAGATTTTAAGGGTCCAAATATCTAATATATTTGTGAAAAATTCACAAAAGAAGCCAAAATTTCCAAAAATACTCTGTACTCGTACATTTCAACTGGTCGTACCACCATTCATCTGTCCGGCTACATTTTTCGTCCAGCCATGAGTTGTTGTATGGCCTGATGAAAATATACCGTTAGATCAATAGCATAAAGCTAACATGGTCTGAAAGGAGAAACAAGAGCGACACCATATTAAAGTCCAAAGACTTTAAAATTGAAGGTGTAATCTATCACAAGCATCGAAGCTACGTTATTTTCTTTTTTATTTTATTTATTTATTAATTTTATAGATCTATTCATCTATACTTTTTGAAATTAATTGGGAACTATAATGTTTCTGAACGTTTTTTGTATTATTTGTTTTCTTTTGTTTTTTAATTGACTAAATTATGATGGTAAATCTCATATCACATTTGTAATATTAAATAGGGTTTCAAGTTACAATCTTTGTAATGGGTATGTGTTCATATTTTTACTTAATTAAATATTTGTTTGATGATGATTAGATGATTTTTTATTTATTTATTTATTTTTTCTTTCTGTTATGATGACATGATTTTGATTTATTTTATTTTATGTCTCATTTCATTGATTATTTGATTTGTTATAGTTGAAGATCAACTTAGCATTATAATAATGATATTAGTAATTTTTGGTAAACATATCAAATAGGTCATGCTTTCTAAAAATATTTTTTGAATACGAAAGAAAAAATTATTTGTATATATAATCTTTTCATCGCAATTTGTTTTTCTTCTTTTAATATGTATGAAAGGCTCCATATTTGAGGTTCACTTTGGGTTCTGGAAAAGTCAGAGCCAGCCCTAGTAATTGTAGTACAAATTGAAGGCAATGAGGTTTTTTTATATCACAAATGAATGGTGGGGGTGATGGTTTTGTTAGGGATAGAAAGTCTGGTGATGGAGCTGTTGATGCAGGTGATCTCTAGCCATTGACAATGGGTAGTGACAAGGGCAGATCCAGGATTATCACTATTAGGGAGGGGGGGGAGGGGGCAAAAGCATGTTTGGTTGTGCAAAATTTTAATATAATATATGATATTTTTCAAATTTTTGGGAGTGCGGTCGCTTCCACCCACATCTTCTTAGATCCATCATTGGGCAGTGCTTTTTGGAGTTCAATGGTGTTGGTGGAGTCCAAGGATCACCAAAATCGATTCTAAAACGAGTCTATGAAATCCAAACCCACTCTTTCAAGTTGAGATGACCAGCTTGAGAGAAACAAAAACTTTTTTTCATCTCATATTTTAATTAAAAAGTTTAAAAATCACGAAAAAACTTATTCCCAAATAAGGCCTAAGAGATCTCAAATCATGCAATCCTATTGTTAGATTAAGAAATGTGGAGAACAAAAAGGAAATAATCAAATCAAATCATCGAATGACTCGGCTATATTGTCAAGTTGATGTAGTGAGATTTGATTTCCCTTATTTGAAAAAATTCATCAGCAGTGGAGTTAAGCTTGAATGTTCGTGAGAATCCATGCTAAAATTTCATAATTCCTGGTGATTTGGAGGTTGTGATGTTAGTTCTAAGGAAAGTTCTAGTATATACACTTTTAACTTATATTTTTTTTATTTTAATTATGACTAATTTTATTTTTTAACTATGACCATATTTTAATTATGACTCATGAGATATTTGGTTATGTCACATGTCACTACAGGAAATTGCACTTTTGCTGACTAAAAATTTAGTTGGTAAAAGTTATCTTCGACTAATTTTTTTGGTCGCCAATTGAGGGTCTGGAAAAGTAATTAGTGACTAAAAATTTTTTTAGTCGGGAAAAAGTTATATTTGTCGACTAAATTTTTGGTCGCTGAATGTTATATTACCATGACTAAACCATTTTGTTGCTAAAGCACTTTAGTCGCCAAAAGTGATATTTTCTCTACTAAATATGTTAGTCGCCAATTGTCACATTCCCCAACCAAAAGTGTTAGTCGCCAAAACTAATGTTTGAAGAACTAAAACTTTAGTTGGCAATAGACTTATTCGCTACCAAACACTTTGGTTACCAAAATTAATAATTTTGCCGACTAATTATGTAGTCGCCAAATGTACCATTTTGCCTACCAACATTTTGTTTGCCAAATGTGAATAGTGAAACACTGACTAATCACTTGGACACCCAAAGAGGAAAAACCAAACCAAATTTTGGTCGCAAATTCAATTCTTTTTGTTTATGAAAATAGAAATAAAATATAAAAAGAATTCCATTTGACCTGTATGATATATAATAAGCCATCTAAACCATTCAATATAACCTGTAATTTGCAAGAATCATTCAAACCAACAAAATCAACTGAATCATGAACATCCAACAAAATACATAAATCAGCCAATACTTAACCTATTTAATTAAAATCATCAACTATTATAAGTTTTCATCTACAAGTAATTCCAAACTACATAATCGTCCAATTAAAATGGTCATGTAATCTATATAATTATCCAATTCACATCCAACTAGTATAAAAATTTAAAACATAACAAGTAGTTGTTATTATGTTTTAAATTTTTATCCATATGCATCTATCCAAAAATATAATTTGTAGTCTATCCAAATAGTTTTCATACACATCTATCCAAAAATATGTAATCCTTCAAAAATGTAACGAGTGCCAAATAGTCATGTACAATTCAGCTTCGTGTAAGAGTTCATCCATTTGTACAAAAAAAAAAAAATGTCAGGTAATTTTTTTATGAAAATATTTGCACATCACTCAGATTGTAAAATTGGACAAAAATTCGAAAAGGTCCATGAAAAGTAAAAGATAACATAAACAAATTAAAGGACTATCAATACTGAGAGGGTAATTTGTGTGAAGCGTGGGCCGAGCTAGGACCAAGTAGAAAGTGGGCCGAGCTGTGGGCTGAGCTGAATGGGCTTCGCGACTAGACCCTGTTAGCTTGGTCAAGAATGATTGAAATTAGCTCGGTTTGAGTATTTTGAACCGAGGTATGGACGAATGAGGACCGAGCCACGTATTGCTCGTGAATGCACCGAGCTGAGTGTGTTAGAAGGCTAGTGATAGCTTGGTTGTGTTGTCATTCTGCCATGGTAAAACCATCTCACTTGGTTAAGCAGTGGAGAGGGTGTAGAAAGATGAGCAATACCTTTCTGATTCCTAGGACTCTGCTAAAGAGAGTTGGAATCCTACTAGGATTGTGCCAGGCAGAATCTATAAAAGCTCATAGCAGGACCTATGTACAGGTATCCCAATTCTTACTCTAGAATACATAGAGCTTTTGTGTCTATTGTCTATTTGCTGACTTACGCATCGGAGAGGTTTCCGGCACACACCCGCCGGCTAGCTCACGTTTGTGTTTTCAGGTAGTAAAGTGACGACGTTTGGAGGCGTGCAAACTTGATCAACAGGATTATACGAGAAGATTATTTCTATGCTCGTACAATTGGCGCCGTTTGTGGGAACTACACAAAGAACAAAATCTTTTGATCGAGTTTTCCTCCTTAGTTGAAATCAATGGCGCACAATGAAGACTTGCCGCAATCTGCTATTGATGGGTAGACCTCGGAGGAAGGTGGGAGGCGCGAAGGTTTACCTTCCATCCCACCCATGGCAGAATTAGAACCCCAGCGACGAACTCCCAGAGGGACACACGGGAGAGACGGGGCACTAGTCCTCGTCGCTCTCAAAGTCCTGAAAGACAGAGGCGAAGGTTGGATCCTCAAGTTCTAGAGGATCGCGTAAGGGAGCAAGACGAGTTAATAAGGAAGATGGCGGTAGACACGGAGACAATGAAATGCCAGATAAAGGAAAAAGGGATGGCGACAGAAAAGGGGCACAAAGGCAACACGCCCTCTCGCCACTCGAAAGATCATGACAGACATGTCACACCATCGTAACCAGAAAGTATGAGCCTTAGAACGGGCGACACTCAATCAAGGACTTCCAGGACTCGTTACTCCAGGTTTGAGAGAACGAGGACTGAAAGATCGTATACAGAGGGAAGCAGTTATCGGCCCTCGCATACGCACCAAACAACATTTAGGAACATGGAGCTACCTAGGTCAGCGGACCTGCGAACAGTGCTTGAGGAGAAGGCCCGATGGAAGGAGGACACTAGGGCTCGCGACCTTCGCAGAGTTTCAGCCCTACAGTGATTGGCCCCTAGGACACATGGGAGTGTCGAGGTAGGGATGCCAATGCCGCGCCTTGCTTACGAGCCGGCAGATAAAGTATTAGCAAGGCTAGAGAGCTCGCCGTTCGTTCCAGCAATTGAGAACGCACCACTACCCTCAGGCTTCCACCAGCCCAAATTCACCACTTATGAGGGAAAGTCAGACCCCTACATGCACTTAAGCTACTTTTGCGCAGGTTATGGCAGTATACTGGCGAAATGAGGCTCTAATGTGTATCCTATTTCCATCCAGCCTTGGCGGCCTAGGTCTGACCTGGTTCGAAAGGTTGTCAGAAGGCCGTATAGCCTCATGGGCACAGTTGGCAGAAGCGTTTGTGACTAGATTCAGAACGAATACCAAGACACCAGTAGAGATTGACCAGCTACTCTCCATTGACATGGGCGAAAAGGAGACATCGAGGTCTTACAACAGTCGCTATTGGGAGACTTTCAACCAGATTGGGGATTGCTCTACAAATCTCGCCATCGCATAATACAAACGGGGTTTACTAGTCGGTAACAAATTGAGAGACTCAATGACAATGATGCCACCCCTCACGATGGAGGCCCTAATAGAGAGAGCGCATCAACATATCCGAGTAGAGGAAGATAGCACCCGTGCTAAAGCAAAATCTGGCACAATAGCAATGCCAGATAAAAAGACTATAGCAAAAATCAACACGGTGGAATAACCAAGTAAGAATGGGCGAGATAGGCAAGCCAACAGAGAGGACCCAGAAAAAAAGAAGTTAAGAGTCCGCACAGCCATTACCACCGTATTCAATAAACCTATCTACCGGTTTCTTAGCGAGATACGTGACGAACCCTTCGTTCGGTGGCCAGCCAAGTTGGGAGAAGCACAAAGAGGCTATGATGAAAGGTTCCGTTGCACCTTCCATGATGAGAAGGGGCATCGCACTGAAAATTGCACACCATTGAGGCAATATCTGGAGGAGTTAGTGGTTGCTGGACACCTGGACTAGTATATAGAAGGGAGAACATAGCCAGCCCCTCAGGACCTCAACAGACCAAACGGGAAGCCGATCGACGGTCCACCCTAAGGCATAATCAACGTTATACATGGGATCGTCGAACCTGAACGGGTATGTGTGCTCAGGGGGATGATCAAAAAGGCTGAGCACTTGAGAGTGGTATCAAGTGCAAAACCTACTGTCAAAAAGGGCAGAATAGAGGCTACGAACATCATATCCTTTTCAGATAGGGATCTAGTAAGGCTACATTGCCCTCACAACGATGCACTGGTGGTCACTTTACACGCCAAGAATTTCGACATCAAGCGAATTCTGATTGACCAAGGAAGCTCATGCGAGATAATGTACTACGAGACCTTCAAACAACTGAAATTGGAGGACAAAGACTTGGCACCTGCGACATCTCCGCTTGTCGGTTTCAACTCAATGCCAGAGTGGCTAGTGGGCATGATAATCCTACCAGTCAAGGCAGGAACCATGACAAAACAGGTGAAATTTTGGGTATTGAAGGTTCCTTCCACTTATAACATAATCTTGGGGAGAGCATGGTTGTATACCATGCGATCGGTAGCGTCAACCTATAGCGATCCCGGGTTTACCCTTGTTGAACAGTGATCCGGACATGTGTCCGTGGATGCTAGTTGTTGATTATTATCTTGTTTACATCCTTTCTTACTTTGTATTTGAGTTATAGGATGTGTTGGGCAGGTTTGTTACAGGTTGGTTGAGTTTAGAAACCAAAACTAGTTGCCCAGATTTTGACCTATCCGCTCGAGTGGGGGTGTTGGCGCTCGAGCGGGAATTGCACCCATCCAGTATTTCCTGTGCAGTGTTGGACGCTCGAGCGTATGGTTGGCCGCTCGAGCGGGGTTGTGTGAGTGCCGCTCGAGTGGGGAGTTGGAAGCTTGAGCGGAGACCTGGTTCTGTAAAAAGTTCTGGGAGTGTGCATCCGCCGCTCGAGCGGGATGGTTGACGCTCGAGCGGGAGTCTGTGAGTGACGCTCGAGCGGGGAGTTGGACACTCAAGCGGGGCGACTGGGTTTAAGTTCCGTGTTTTGACTTTTCAAATCACTTTTTCACTTTCTCTTCTCTCTCTTACTTTTCCAAAAACACCATTGTTGAGCCTCTCACTCTAGAACTCAACCTTCTCTCTAGGTTTTGATCTAGTAGGAGTGATTTGCTCATCTTTGGCCTTTACAAAAAAGTTGTTGATCGTCGAGGGCTACTTTTTAATCTGAAAATTTCGGGATTTGGATCACGTTGGGTTTTGTCATCTTTTCCTTTGGGGCTCCGAATTTGAGGTAGGGATATCCTACTCCTCTCTATGGATTTTGTCTTTAAATTTTGGTATTTTGAGATGTTGGGGTTGGTTTGATAATTGTGTGAAAGTTTGGGGCTTTTGTGCTATTTTACAAAAGTTGGGGTTGTATTTATAATAAACCTAGATGCATGTTTGGTATAGAGAAATGGAACAAATGTTGAATCATTGATGAAAATGGGACCTAAGGGTTGTAATGTTAATTATGGAAAATGACCTAATTACATTGATTGATTAATTGGGATAATTAATTGTGAGAAATGAGGAAATGAAATGAAATTGTTGAGATTGGGAGTGCATGGGGTTAAAGGGTGTAGTTGAATTGTTTATCACACACCGAATTGAAATGTTGATTGAATATCCATTTGTGCATTTATTTTTTGTTTAAGAAATAACTGCTTTGGGCTATCGGTGGAGGATAGTCGTGATTGTTGTAGACAATGCATGATGATTAGGCAAACGGAAACTAATCAATGGAATGTGTCATGAAAATTAACGGTTGTTAGAATACATTAACTGTAGGTATTGAGTGATTGTATATAGAACCAATGTGTTTGTATACGTTATGTGTAGAGGAGGAGATGGGGGATGTACTCCGCGGTTTAGGGGAAGATGGGGGATGTACCTCTAAACCGGATAGTGTTGGGAGAAGATAGGGGATGAACTCCGTAGATACAGCTCATATGCTTGTCTAGAGAAGTGAAGATAGAGCTTATATGCTTATCTTTGTGAAGTGTGGATACAGCTTATATGCTTATCTGTGAATGTGGGATATTGTTGTTATACATATCTGTTGGGAATGTGGATATAGCTTATATGCTTATCTGTGAATGTGGGATATAGTTTTATACATATCTGTTGAAATGATGATAGAGCTAACATGCTTATCTGTTAAAAAGGGGAAAATGAAAAGTAACTTGGACTCATAAGTCGTATGACATAAACACGTGATTTATGTGAATGTATCAGTGTTGGCCATCTATCAATTGCTAATCTTTTAGTCATTGTTCATGGTTGGTTTAGTGTATTTCTACTGGGCTGTGGCTCACCCTATATGGGAATATCATTTTCAGGTACAGGTAGCATGCCACCTCCAAGGACATAGCTTGGGAGGCTAGAGGCGGACATACTTTTGTCGTTTTATTTTTGATGTATTACATGTAAATTCAAGCCAAGGGCTTAACGTGTAAATGAGTTAGTACTCTTTTGTTGTAACCAAGTGTTAACTTGGAAAGCTGTAAGCCCGTAGGGCATTTTGCTTTTGTTGTTAACATGTAATACTTTTGTAATAAAACTCTGATGAATAGAAGAATGTGGTTATTTCATATGTTAATGAATGTTTTATTTTGAGGGCGTTACACAACCTACCATCAGGCACTGCGGTTCCCCAACGAAGTTGGAGTGATCGAAGAAGTCTTGGGAGACCAAATTATGTCAAAATAGTGCTTCGTCATAGTAAATGGCAGTCGGGCTGGAAAAGGGTATGTACAGATGGTGGAAGAGCCAGAAAACAATGAACTGTTTGCAGATGTCGGCAAAGCAGCTGAACAGAAGGTAGTGGAAGACTTGGTAGAGGTAAGGATAGATGAAAAGAACCCAGAAAAGTTCTTTCTGCTTGGCTCGTCTCTACCCAGCACTGAAAGAATAGAGGTCATGGAGTTTTTGACCTCTATCATCGAAGTGTTCGTCTGGACATCGTTTGACATGCCCGGCATTGACCCTAAGTTCATCTGCCACCAACTTAATGTCCACCCAACTGCTAGACCAATTATACAGCGCACTCGCAGATCGACACTCCATCACGCAGAGATAGTGGCGGAGGAAGTAGGAAACTTGCTGGAGGCAGGAGCCATCAGAGAAGTGCACTATCCCAGGTGGATCTCCAATACTGTTGTAGTGCCAAAGAAGAATGGAAAATGACATGTTTGCATGGACTACAATACAGTCAACAAGGCATGCCCAAAGGACAGTTTTCCCCTACCACAGATAGACCAACTAGTGGACCTGACGGCAGGACATAACCGACTTAGCTTCCTTGATGCGTATCGAGGTTACCATCAAATCGCCATGTATGAACCAGACCAGGAGGTCACATAATTTACAACGCCTAGAGGATTGTATTGTTACAAGGTCATGCCCTTTGGCCTAAAGAACGCAGGGGCTACATTCCAACGGATGGTCACCAAAATGTTTGAACCATTGTTAGGCAGAACAATAGAGGCTTACATAGATGACATGGTGGTCAAAAGCAAGGATGAGAAGGATCATCTCAGGGACTTAGATGAAATGTTCCAAATTTTGAAGTCCCACAAGTTGCGTTTAAACGCATCTAAGTGTGCATTCGGCCTAGGATCAGGCAAATTCCTAGGCTTTCTAGTAACCAACCGAGCTATAGAAGCTGATCTCTCTTAAATCAAAGCAATCCAAGATCTTGAGAGGCCCAACACAGTCAAAGAGGTACAACATCTCACTGGCCTAGCAGCCGCGCTCAACCGGTTCATAAGTCGGTTGTCAGACAGTTGTCGACCATTCTTCCAAGTATTGAAGGCCAAATTTGAGTGGGATGAGGAATGCGACTGCGCCCTAGAGAGCTTGCAAGACTACATGATATCTCCTCCATTGTTAGTAACCCCGGTGCCAGGAGAAGAGCTCTTTTTATACTTAGCGGTTTCACAGCATGCAGTCAGCGCATTGTTGGTTAGAGCGGAAGGAATCCAACACCTACCTATCTTTTATGTTAGCAAAACCTTGCTGGGCGTTGAAACAAGGTACCTACCATTGGAAAAGCTGGCATTAAGTTTGATGATGGCCTCAAGAAAGTTGTCACACTATTTCCATCCCACACCATGATCGTCCTAACGGCTTTTCCATTAAAAGCCTTGTTTGAGAGGGCAAATTTTTCTGGACGAATCTTGAAATGGGCGGTGGAGTTGGGACAATTTGATATCATGTTTCAACCTAGAAGAGCAATAAAAGCCAGGCTTTAGCAGACTTTGTGGCTAAGTTCACACCAGGAAGTCATCACATCTGTCAAGTCGATTTGACCGACACAACCGAAGTAAAGAGAGAAAGTGCCGCGAGAACTGCGCAGTGCCTAACAGAGGATGCCCAGCCACATTGCAAGCCATACAACATTGAGGACATGGAGGAAGGAGCAAATCATGCTATTCCCAATGAGGATTCATCAAAAAGTAAAGACTTAAGGCAGTCAGACAGTGAAGATCAAACCCCAACTGCAGGCATGGACTTGGAAGAAAACATTAGCAACACTCATGATCCCAAGACATCATCCGATCCCTTTACTTGTTGGAAGCTATTCGTCAGAGAGATGTGAAAACTCTTCGTGGATGGAACATCCAATAGGCACGGTGCATGACTGGGCATAGTCCTCATCTCACCAGATGGCCTAACAGTTGAACAGGTAGTCAACCTCGGCTTCCTAGCATCTAACAATGAGGCGGCGTATGAAGCACTGTTAGCAACCTTAAAATCAGCACTTTTCATGAAGGCCACTGAGCTAATGGTTTACAGTGACTCGTAGTAGGTAGTAAACCAGATTTCAGGCGACTACGAGGCAAAAGATGAGAGGATGGCTAAGTACCAAGAGTTAGTCAGAAAGGAGATCATGAAGTTCGACATAGTTTGGATAGAGCAAATCAGCCGAGAAGAAAATAGTAGAGTAGACGAGCTGGCAGACTTTGCTTTAATGGTAGATACATCTATCCCACACCCATTACTGATTGACTTCCTACCCAGACCAAGCATTGAAGAACTCGAAGTAGCTGAGGTATGTTGTGCCGAACTGGGCCCTTCTTGGATGGACCCCATCATTGTGATAACCCTGTTTCGTATTATGCTAATTGGTCCTTATTATGAATGTGATTATGTGTTTGATATGACTTTGTGTGCCATTTATGTGAAAATATGTAGTTTTGAATTTTTGTCTATTCACTGTAGGAATATCTATTTGATTATCTGCTTTGGAATTTAAATTGAAGGCCCTATCGGCCACAGAAATCGAAATTGACTGGGCCATTGTGATTGGTGTAATTTTTAGAGCTTACGATGAAATTTAATTGAAAATTGATTTGGATCGAATGAAATAGATTAAATTGATGAAATAGTGCTCAGTTAATTAGTATTAAAATAATGTGTTTGAGTAGGAGCTTATAAATGGGCCACTTTCACTCAATTCCTCTCTTTTATTCAATTTGGTTGATATTAACTCTAAGAAAAGAGAGAGAGAGGGTCGGCTAGAGAGAGAGAGAGAGAAACAATTGAAGTTTTGATCTTGAAGCTTGAATAATTTGAAGACCAACTCAAGAATTAAGCATAAGCTTGGAAGATTAAAGCTTTTAGTTGAGTAATTGGTTATGAATTCATGAGTTTAATATTGTAATTTTGTGAATTCAAAGTTTTATGGTGATCAAGAACAAGAAATGTGTTGTATTTGATGAATTTGAAGTCATGGAATGCATGCGTGTGTATAATTGCCATGAATTTGTATAATTGAGCATGAAAAGTATGATCCATGTAGGATTTTGGTTAGAGTTCATGCTTGTGGTCACCATTTGCACCATTTAAGTTGAAAATGGAAGTTATATCTCACATGCATGTACAATTCATAAGGGTATGAGTTTTGAATGCATGAAATTGTTATGTTGAAAGTAAGTTTGGTGTGATTTGGGACATGCATGTGATTAATTCATGAAATTGAGCTTCATAATGTATTGAATTTGGTGTTGGAACATGTTAGTAAATGTATGTGTGAAGTTTGAGTCATAATATTCAAGATATGTTGATTTCAATGCAAGTTTGAAGCTCAAGAAGAATTTTGAATTTTCCAGAATTTGGCATGTCCGCTCGAGCGGGAAATACGAGCGCTCCCAGGACTTTTTGTAGACATGATGTCCGCTCGAGCGGGGAAGTTCACGCTCGAGCGAGGAGCCATGTACTGAGACTTTCCGATCGAGCGTCCGAATTCACGCTTGAGCGTAGAAACGTGGCAACCAGTACTTTTGCAGACCTAATGGGTCCGCTCGAGCGGGCAAGTCCACGCTCGAGAAGGGACCCCTGTTTCTGAAATTTTGTAAATGTGTTCTGTATTCCATTTTCTGTTCTCTTTCACTTCTAAGTGCTCTTAGGCATGCATTAAGCATTATAAATGAGTTAAAAGGATAAGAATGAAGCCTAAAGAGGAATATGTGAATCAAGAATGGATTGAATTGTTTGTGACCCGTTGTGTTTATGGAATGTGTAGGGTCGAGCTACAGGGCAATCATCCAGCCGATCACTGTGAGTAATATCTTAATAAAGATATTTTGAAATATATTATTTGTCCAATTACTTATTTCTCTATAAGTCTTATGAGTTTGTTGAGTTGAATTGTGGACAAATGTTTGCTATGCCATATGGTTGGGCGTAAGGCTGTTTGTTATAAATGAATGGGCCGGAGGCCGTCTGACATGAATGATAGTCTGACTCGAATAATAGTCTGGCATGAATGAATGGGCCAGAGGCCGTATGACGCGAATGAATGGGCCAAAGGCCAGTTTGACATGAATGAAAGAATGAATGGGCTAAAGGCCAGTTTGACATGAATGAAGGAATGAATGGGCCAAAGGCCAGTTTGACATGAATGAAGGAATGAATGGGCCAATGGCCAATTTGACATGAATGAAAGAATGGTTGGGCCAAAGGCCAGTTTAACATGAATGGAAGAATGAATGGCCAAAGGCCATTTGACATGAATGATACGAATGAATGCGCCAAAGGCCGTCCGACATGAATGACACGAATGAATGGGCCAGAGGCCGTATGACATGTATGACACGAATGAATTGGGCCCGAGGCCATATGACATGTTTGGAACTGCAGTCACTTGACCTATATTTATATATATGCTAGATAGAAATACGAATTAGGCCCAAGGCCGTTTGAAGCACGTTGTTCTACATACCGTTTGTGTAACTTCTTTATTTGATATTATTCATTGGGCTTTCGCTCACGCTCATTCATGTGTCTGTAGGTGAGCCAAGGGAGGTCCAAACCCAGCCTCAGTGAAGTTTGTGTGGAACAACCAAGGTTTTGAAGAGTCAGCCCTTACGTCTCACGCACGAGACTCGTCTTCGCCCTTTTGCTATCCTATTTTATTTTGTCATGTTGGCGAGGACTTTGGATATGTTTGTATATAGTTTTGATTGGCTGACCTAGACTTGAATGATCCTGTATGTATAGAACTTTGTGTTAGTACATATTTTGATGTGAGTTATTAACATGTATATGTATGGTTTGTTAAGACGTGCCATATGAGCACAGATCATCAATGTGGACATCCCACAAACCCAAGAAACTCTATCCAATTCACAATATGAGTGACGATTCAAAGCTCTAGAGCTGATACTCTAAACCCAGCTTTAGTGACGTGGAAAAAAAAAAGAAAAAGCATAAACATCACCATCACTGTGAAGCTCACACAATTAGAGCTTCTATTTTAGAGCTTCCAAATATTTTTGTTCACAATATGGAAAGCAGATATCATTCCATTCGTTATATATATATATATATATATTTTTCTTTGTCTTATTTTTTTAAAAATTTTACCTATAAATCTCATCTCTTGGAATGGTGATCCGTTTATTCTTAAGAATTCTTTTATAGATCAATTAATCTCATTGATTTTGGAAAGTTAAACTTAATAAATTACTTGAAAATTGGGTTTACGATTATACCTTTATTTCTATTATGTTTCTCTCTCTCTCTCTCTCTCTCTCTCTCTCTCTCTCTCTTTCATTTTTTTTTAATGTTGGAAAAGTATGATACACAACTTATGGGAATCAAATTTGTGATGATTTTTTATATGAGAATTTTTTTTGTTTGGAATGACTTGAAAGGTGAGATTCTTTAAACATTGCAACAATGTTTTAAAAACTGGACTAATGAGCGAACCGAAAAAAGAGTTGAGAAGACGGGTTACTAGTTTAACTATCGTGTTGAATCGGAATCGAACTGTGATGTCATAATTATATTATGAATGTTTTTATAATTTAAAAATAAATAAAATACATTCATTTAAAATATTTTTATAATTTAATATATATATTCATCAAACATATATGTTTATATATATTTTTATATTAATATTGTTTGTAAAAATATTAATTATACATGTATTTGAGGGAAATTAGTTTGAATACAATAAATATTATATATTTCCTATATATTAACAAGTAACCATGGTGGCAGAATAGAAATTCTTACTTTTTGGAGCTTGAGGTGTTGGGTTCAAGTCAGTTTAGCGTCAACTTTTTCAATATTGGACCAAACATACCAAACTGGTCTGCTTTGCTTCAACCCAGGCCGGTTCATCTGGTTTAGCGATTTAATTGCAGTTCACACCAATTTAGCTCAAAATAACCAATTTTCAAAAGAGAACGGGCTAGAGGGAATATTCGGACTGGACTATAGATCGGTCGAATTGGCCGATCTGGTTCGATTTTCAAAACATTTCATTTCAGAATGAGTACAAAAAATGACTTGAAATATGAGATTCTTCAAACATTTTACAACGAATACAAAAATTCTTTAGCAAGTTTTAGTATTTTTTGTGTGTGTTACATTAGAGTGTTACGTTATTGGAGTATTACATTGGAGTGTTACGTTCTTATTCGTAATGTGAGATTTGTCCCAAAATGAGGGAAAATCTAAGCCCTCTATAGTACGGATTGCCCAAATGTGTAATTTCACATTTAGAGAAATCCACTTTTATCCCTCAAAAATTAAATTCAAATGTATAAGGCCCGTTTGTTTTGGGGTGTAGAAGTAGGAATGGGATTAAGATAGATGTGGGGTCCATTTAATGCCTTGTTTGTTTGTAGATTTGAACAACGGATTGATAAGTCGAACGGCTTAGGATAGGCCTTTCTAACAGGTTTTATAGTCTCCTCCACCACTTGGTATTGAAAATTAGTCCGTTGGTATTAGGAAGTGATTTTACTTGTTTATCCTCTTCTCTTCTCTCCCCCTCTTCGTTCTCTTATCATATATATATATGCATATATATGCATATTTCATTCAATTTTCTCATCAACCAAACAGAAGTGTAGACAAATTGCAAATTAGATCAGTAAAATTGAAGAGTGATACTTCGATCTTTGACTAAATCAAACAAAAGAGATACAAATCAAAAGACAACATGGGTGAACTCACAGAGGAGTGATGCTCCAATCGCCATTAACTCCGATCAGACAGAAGAGTGATGCTCCGATCAGACAGAGGAGTGATGCTTCGATCGCCATTGACTCTGATCAGACAGCAGACTGATGCTCCGATCGCCATTAACTCTCTCTCTCTCTCTCTCTCTTTCTCTCTTTCTCTCTCTTTCTGCCTTACCTGGGTGAACTCACAAAGGCAACACGTTTTGATAATGCTTTGAATGGTCAAAACCATGGGCTGGTTTTTTGAGAAACCATTAGTTGGTTTCTTTAATAATAATAATAATAATAATAATATTAAAAAATAGAAATAGATTAATTATATGATTTTAATTATAATAATAAAAATGGTTTCTTTAATAATAATAATAATAAATAGATTAATAGTTAAATTTTTTTATTATTTTTAATTATATGATTTTACTTATAATTTTTGAATACTTTAATTGGGTGATGCATTTATTAGTTGGTATAAGCTTAAATTTAATACTAATACAACAAGGGTATTTTTGTAATTTTATATGATTAATCCCATTCGTATCTCTCAAAACAAACATGAACTATTACTAGTCCACTGGTTATCAAACAAACACATTTTCTTAATCCCCTCACTAACCATCTCCTCACTAACAGTCTCCTCACTATTAATCCCTTAATTATGAATCCCCTCCATTTTACATCTGAGTACGAAGGGCTCATGTGTGTGACGATCAGGGGAGCTGGACATCAAGTTCCTTCTTTTAAACCCCTACAAGCCCTTCAACTAATTAGACATTTCTTGGCCAATAAAAAGTTGCCATCTGTTCCATTTTAAATATATTTGATTCGTCAATTGATTGTCTTTTAGTTTAGTTTACGCTCTCAATTGATTCTCTTTTGTACACGTGAAAAAAAGAAAGCAATACATTACATAAATTTGAAGTCTAATCCAAGTAGTTTTTCCTCCTTTTCGTCTTTGTTACTTGTGTTATGTTGTCTTTGGTGGAACAATGAGAGGAATTTGTAGAGAGGAAGACAAAAGGAAAGGAAAAAAAATAAAGGAATTCTTTTTTTTCTTTTTCTATAAATTCTTTAATTTTTTTTAATCTAAATACAACTGTAAAATTTACCTTTCGAATTTGGTTCAGTTTCAAGCAAAGCTAAAAATAAATAATCAAAAACTAACAGTTAAAATCATGTATCCATCTATTACTTAACAATCAAGTTTTTTCAGTGTATGTAAATTATTTATTCCTTATGAGTGATAAGAAAAAGCTGCACAAGTACTATAGCACAAAATAAAAAATATATATAAAAAAAAAAAAGAAAAGAATCTTTATAAGCTGCACTTCTTTTCAAGAAATTTACTAATAGCAATGGGCTGGGCTGATTTTTTTTTAGTAGGGGCAAGCCGTTAGTTTTATACTTAAAAAGAAAGAAAAAAAAAAAAGAGAAATATTGTAATGATCCTTAAGACTTGTAAGGAAGCGACAACCAAGCTAAAGGCTCTGACAAAACTAAACACCTAGCCTAAAAAAGATACAACTCTCACAACCTAAGATACTAAAGTCACCTACTGACACATTGACAGACACCAAATGAAAATTAATTCGTCAAAGCTACTCAAAGGTCATATTTGTTTGGCTGTAGGTGGGAGATTGGACTACCAATCTTATGGATTCTATATCGTTTATGTTTGGTTAATAAAAATAGGAGGAGATTAATAGTCTTATAGGATTATGAATATCTTTACATAAGAGGATTAGTTTGGTTAGATTTTGGATGGAATTAAAAAAATAGTGAGGAGATTAAGTCTATTTTATATAAAAAAATTATTTTTTAAAAAATTTCATCTTTTTTACTAAGTACACTTGTTTACTTTAACATTTGTTTTAATTTTTTTAATATAGAAATAATTTATTTATTTATTTTATATAAAAATAATTTAACAATCCCATCACTAATTATCTCCCACACTATCATCAAAACAAACACACTTTTACTTAATCCCTTTACTAATAATCCTCACATTAACAATCCATTCACTAACAATCCTTTAACTAACAATCCCATCCATCCTAATCCGCCAAACAAACGTGGCCAAAAAGCCAAGCCAACTGTCATCCCCCGATAAGGATGTAGGAAAATATTTTTGAAAAAATTAATTTAATATAAATAAATAATAGGAAATATTATCAAAAAATCTCATTTCACAAACTGTTGCACCATATGGTCCCACATTTTTTCTATTAGATTGCCAAGTCTTGTTGTTGTGTTCTTTTAGTCAGCCAAGTCCCTTTTTTAATTTTTTGGATTGTTTGGTCGACAAATTTGTCCTTTTTGTTAATCAATTGATGGTATTGTAGGAGTAACAGATATTGAGGGGATACGTGAATGCCACATTTGGTAGTTCGAATCTTGTAATTACAGGGAGTGGGGAATCAGTGGGTGTTCTTCTGGAATATGAAGCTAGGTTTTGGCTATTGTTGGACAGCACCAAGGGTTGTCACAGACGTCACAACAACCCACGGTGATCTGGTATGTCATACGTTTACATCCGATTTTAAGAAAATAATAGTCCAATTGATGTCCATTAGCATTTTCAATTGTTTGTTCGTGTGATTTGTTTTTGAATGATACTACATTACTATCAGTTCTGGTGGTGCGGTCGATACATTTGGATGCCACATCGCACGTTCGCATCATGGTGGCCTATGGAACAGAGACCCATACCACTATCTCATACCACTTTCACTTTCGGAGGTGCAATCCTTCACACCATAACATCACATGCACTTATGGACAAGTGCATAATGAAGATGTGGTTGCCACGTTTGGGATGAGATTAGAATGTGAATCGGTGGTCCAAATGGGTGTGGAATACCCAAATGGGAATGATAAAACATTGCTACACATGCCACCATCACTTCCAACAGTGTAGTCCTTCACACCACAGCACCACACGCACTTACGGACATGGGTGTAGAATGAAGACGTGGTTACCACTTTTGGGATAACGATTCGAAAGTGAATCGGTGGTCCAAACGAGTGCGGAATATCCAAATGGGAATGATGAAACGTTGCTACACATGTCACCATCACTTCCGATGTTACAATCCTTCACACCACAACATCACACGCATTCACGGACAAGGGCGTGGAATACCCAAATGGGAATGATGAAATGTTGACTCACCAATGAAACGTTGAATTGGTGGTCCAGAAAAGATTAGGAATGTCGGTCGGCTTTTTCAATTTTATGGTGGTTATGTTTGGGTCGGAACTGGAATGTGGGTCACCTTGTTTAATTTAGTGGAAGATATATCAATTTTTTGGATCCAGATGTGAGTTGCATTCATTCAATGTTAGGGGCGAACACATTTGGATTTGAACCCATAGGTCACCCAAATAATAGTGGTAAACTAGGAAAGCCTATGGTGAGCTTTTTCCAAACGTAACATAAATAACAGATGTGGAATTAGAATTATCTAAACGTGACATATGACACTCCAATGTGACAAACCCAATTTGATTGAATTACTGCGTGTCTTCACGTCATGTGCCAAAAAACAATTAGTAAGGAATTCACGTCCCACACTGCGCGTGTTAAAAACAACCAAACTTTAAAAAGCTACTAGTGCGTTTTTCGAACAACGTGACACACAAACACCCCACCACCTTCCCCATACATAACCACGCCATCTGTCCTCAAACTATACTAACAATGGCAAAATAGTCGACAAATTATTTAAGGGACCACTTAGTCACTAAAAAAACATTTACGACCTTATGGATTAAAAGTCCACAAAATGGGATTTACTGGTCAATTCTCCTAAATAATAAAATAAAATATAAGAAATTTTTTATAGAAATTTTATAAATTTAATAAGATTGTGACCTAAATTTAATAAGATTGTGACCGATGCCAGTATTTGAATACTGTGTCTTTAAGACGGAATTTCGCCCTCGCATTTAGTGCTTGCAATTAATAGACGTCCTGCTTCCAGGATACAACGATCGCCCCACACAAAAATTGCTTAACTTTCTATGTATACATCGAACTAATTTGTATTATGCACTCTTTCTTTTATACTTGACTATGACATATATATGAATCCTAACACTTCCTTTTTAAATGAATGCCATAAGGAAGGTATTTATAGAAGTATTTGTGACCATTCGTAAGAGTCATGACTCTAGAGTCACACTCTTTCATATGAAGAGACACCTTGAAGGGTTGCATCCCTTTCATTCAAATGGAATCCAATTTCATTCACTTATAAATTTTCCAACAATCCCTCACATGAATGAACTTGATGACATAATACAAATGAAATACAAACACTAATAAAGAGAATACAAAATGGAAATATTCTGCATCAAGATAGACAGTTTTTGGGCTTGAACTTTCTTTAGTGAAAGGCTATCGGACTTGTTAACTAATCAATAGACGTGATGACTTAAACTGTTCAGCCGTTTGTATAAGCCAAGACAATATAATTCACAAAAATATTTTCGAACACAGCTTGGTTCTATTAGTTGTGCTTGTTTTGACCTTGGGTAGTTTATGGTTTTCATGAGTGCTTTAGAGAATTTAGCTTTAATCAAATCTCATAGAAGTGGCTCCTTCACACTCATATAGGTGATCTTCATTTCGACTCTCTTAAATGCTCCTCTTGAAAAATACCTCTCTAGGTTTTTCAAGATATAAGTGATCATTAAAGCATAGATTACCCTATGTCCCCTACATACAACACATTTTACAGATATCACTCTTATCATAAAAATGGACAGAAGATAGACACCTTTAGTGATTTTCGGTGAATCATCCATAATTCAGTTGCCTTTTTGAATCTAGATCTTGAGATTTCCAGTCAGTTAGGTTGGGTTGCCATTATGGCGACTCAAAATTAATAGGCTTTAATCACATTCTCCTCGATTTACTTTCTCTTATTTGCTCTCCAGTCAAACTTTTTGTTTAGCAACCACTGTTTTTCGTTTGACCTTCACATTTTAACATCATTAATTAGTTAGTGGATCCACTATATTATCCTCAAACAATACTCACAGTTGAGATCAAATGGTCTACAGTATTAAGTCTCTGAATGAATCAAAACTTACCGTTACTCTATGTCACTTTCATTTATGAAATCAAATAATAAACATAGAGGTGTTTCTTAAAAGTTGATGAAACTATTTTCGCTTCTCCTCCAACTTTGTCCTATAGAAAGAGTTGAGATTTTTGTGGACCTACTATTGGAACCGTTACTTTGGTAAAATCTTCCAAAAACCTCCACATTTTAAATATTCTAAGAAAAATGGAAAATTAATTTCCCCTTGTAAGGATATTGCCACACAAAAAATATCAATACGCCTCAACAATTCTAATATAAATCAATATATAACATCTATCACTTATTGACTATGGTGTACTTGAATTATAAAATTCTAAATCAAATTTATGAAATAAAAAACCCATAATAATTATAACTACACAAGTCATAATTAATGTTTAGAAAAAATCATATCCTCATAAAAGTTTTGCCCAAGAACCAAACAAATTAAGATTCAAACTCTTAAATTTACTTTTGCTTCTCCTCCACATTTGTGGTAATACATAAATTAGCACAAAACCATGACTTATTGTTAGACAAGTATCACTATCATAACTAATAATTTATTTATTTTATTTATTCAAAATATTTGTGACAAAAGAACATTTAATTTCCACTTTAAGTTCAAGAGATACATTCTCTGTGATGACCAGTTCGTATTTAACCTTATTCTTTAGAGTTGTGTCAGTATTGCCTTCGTTCGAAGTCGGGTTTCAAGTGTGGTCCTGCCGTCAGTGGTGTTCGTTGTTCCTGAAAATTATTTCTATAGATATTTTCAGTTGCATTGTTTTATTTCTGAATTTGCGTGCGTCCCAGAGGGTGCGAGGTTGACTCCGGAGTGCCGGGGAGGAAGCCAAAGTTTTTCTGGGCAAGACGGCCAGGGTCGCACATGCGGGAAGGGGGCCGCACCTGTGGGAGGTCAAACCGCACGTGTAGGAAGCAGGGCAGTAGGCTGAGTGCACACTGCTAAAAAGGCAGGTGTGTGAGGTGGTGCGGGGAAGGACCGCACGTGCAGGGGTGAGAGCCTCACGTGCGGGAGGGACCGCTCTGCACGTGCGAGGAGGTGTGCCGCACGTGTGGCAGAGCGTGTTTTTGCTCTGAATTTCGTGCTTTCAACCATATTTTGTTATTTTGTCCCTTTTGCTTCCATTTCAGATTATATCACACTCTCTCTCTATAATATTTTCTCTCATTTCCTCTCATCTCTCTCTACCCAAACCCACAAAACATTATATCTTCTTTGATCTCAAGAAATCCGTAGAGATTTTGATGCTAGTCCTTTATACCAAAATGATGAGCGTGTTGAGGGCTTCGTCTTGACCGGTGTAGATTGTATTTCGGCGAGGTCAATTTTGGGCTCTTTCTCTTCTTCTCTTTTAAGGTAGGGATTTCTTTGATTCTTTTCAATGCCTCCACTATAGATAGACATATGGTATATTTTTATTGCATAAAAACCATGTGGTATGGGTTCAATTTTGAAAATCATGATAGGGAATGTGAGGCTTGGGTGTTGAGATAGAGATTGCATGGGATGGGTTGATGTTGGGTTAAAATTTGGGGTGTGATGCACTATATTTATGATTAGAAAGATAAAGCCCTAGTTCTTGTTATAATGCTTAATGGATAAAAAGGGATTGAAAATCGTGAAATAATTATGTTATGAATTTATGAAATGAGGTTAATGTGTTGGAATTTGATTTAAGATTTAATTGGATCTTACGATTTGGGTATTATTTTGGTGTTGGATTGACTATGTTTAAATATAATAAATTAATAAATTGTTAATTGTTAATTGTAAAAAGGGGATATAATCGTGAAATTAGATTATTAATGAATCACCTTACCATTAAATAGAAATAATGTGAGTTATAACATGTCGCCAGGATATAAATCTCCTATTTAAAATGATGGAAAGTGAATTGGTCATATTTTGTGAAATGAAGTAAAATTGGATTAAGGCATAAGGTGGAAAATGTTATTGTAGAAGAAAAAGGTAATTGGTTTGTAATGGATGGAATGAGACATTAACATAATATGAGTCTCGGAGATTTACTTGAGTTTGGATCACTAATGCTTTACTTCCTTCTTGTTGATTGTTGGACTTAACACCTCATGAGAATTGAATTGTAAAACACATGTGTTGAAATACAAACACTTAGAGGTTTTGTCCTTGATCATCGGTGGAGGATGACATTGTTGTGTTGAATGGTTGCATATACGTTTTACGCTTGTGTTGGTTGCACTCTGTTCTGGTTGCATGTATGCATTGCATTTGTTGGTTGTACCTTATCATGTTGTGATGATCGAAAGGGGTGTAATGCGCTGAGAATCAAAGGTACCATTACCTTCTAGCTAGCGCCTGGAGGCTGCGCTGAGAATGAGAGATACAATTCCCTTCCAGCTAGCGCCTATCAAAATGGAGCAGAGGTACCATTTCCTTCCAGCTAGTGTCTGGTAAATTGGCATGTTGTTGTTTAGAGGTGAAATCATTGGCTTACTGTGTTCGAGGCAAGTAGAGCGGAGATTTGTTGTTATTGTTGTCTTACTTAGTTATGTGTATTATGTGTTGTGATGATCATGATTCAGCGACGTTGAATTATCTTATAGGTAGTGTAGATGTGTTTGAGTATGTTTGGACGTATTGAGAGTGGTTGAGGGAGTTGCTTACCAACAATGAATTATTGATGATATTTCTTTAACTTGAATGTAAGGTTGAGAAATGTGTGGAGTCAGACTTGGGTTCTTATTTTGAATTGATAAATATATGAGAGCATTGGTTTTGGTGAACGTGTTTTCAAAAAATAAAGTGGGTATTATGGGTATTTGTCACAAATGGAACACGGAAATGGGTAAGAGTTGTTCATTGGGAAAAAGGGTAGTAAAAGTGGAAATTGATGTTGTTAAATAATTGAATGATTTTAAGAACAGTACATATATATGTATATACTTTGGTTATAAAATGTCACATTATTGATATGGTATGAGATTAGCATTCATGATCATAGCTATCTGTAAGTTATTATTGTTGAGGATCATATGGAGATCCCTACTGGACTATATTTTCATCCCATGTTGTTGAATTTTTTTCAGGTGATTATCAAGACGTACTACAAAATTTTGGATCTTCTTTATTTGTTGGCCATGTGGCCTCTTTATGTGTAGGCAGAATGCCATTGATGTAAAAAGGTTACACTCTTCTTCTTGATTTTTAAATGATGTAAGCCTATGAGCAATTTCTTTAATTGTATTTCATGTTGCATTCTTTTATCCGATTGAGAGAATCCCATTGGTTTATTCCTTAAGAATATTATGAGCTTCTGTATGCTAACTCTGAAATTGAATGTATAATAAAGGCTTGGTAATAGCAATCCAAGTAATAAAAAGTGGGGTGTGACATTCTCACAAGGAGTAATTATTTATTCTTATTTCATGGTTAATACTTAGTGCAACAAACACGTATGCATCATTGACATAATTGAATGCTCACTAAAACATATAAACCAAATTTACTGCACAAGTTCATAATAATTGATGACAAACTATGTCAGGAAACTCAAAATCATGGTATAAATAACTTTCAAATTGATTATTAACAAAATAATAATCAACACAAAAAATTTCTCAATCTTCTTCTAATTAAATAGAACAATACTACTATTTCTCTGATGTTAAAGTTGCTTTGATATTACAAGAATACAACTACTACAATAAAAATTTATTTACACATGAAATATAATTTTTCACATAATACTCCAAAAGAAACCCATTGTGATGTCATCATCACAATCACAAATTAATTGAAAATTTCATAATGTTATTTATTTATTTTTTTACAAAGTATTTCCAATTAAACTCTGATCATAAAATTAATCAATCAATTATATTAGCACATATCTGATCATCCACAGCAAACTGATTTATCTTATAGAACCGTATAGATTTAACGACAGTACAAAACAGAAATTTTTAACACATAAGTCATAATTCTCGAACAGTGTCAAAATGCATCCCAATATTAGAGTGCTGTGGAGATTGATAAGCCATACATGATGATGAATCTCATTTTAAGACACTAAATCGTAATATTATATGATATTATAATAAATCATAAATCCCAAATCAAATTCGAAGGGACATCTAAGAAAAAATAAATTGTAACAAAAGCACTGCCTATCATGATATAGAAGGGACCTAACAAATATTATAAATATAGTGACCAAGCAATTCATAGAAGTTACACAACTTTTCAGAAAAAAGCCACCAACCGACGTAATTATATATATATATATATAAATCGCTTAGTTGCTTGAAATTTATCTTCTTCTTTTTTCGGATTTTGTCTTTTCATTTTGAATAATTTACTAATAGTGAAGTATATGTTGAGTGCAGGTTTTTTCGTAATTACGCTAATATTCTTGGTGAATTATGTAACAGATTTTTTCGTAATTACGCAAACATTCGTAGTCAATCATGGAACATGTTTTTTGTAATTACGCAAACATTCTTGGTCAATTATGAAACATAGATCTGTTTTTAACAAATTACAAATACACCCACAATGTTTTTTTAAAATATGAATTGGCCCTAAGAAATTACAGCTGTCGTTTGTTATAAAGTTTCATTTAACACAATACTCAAAATCAAAAAAAATAAAAAAATAAAAAAATAAACCAATTCTCCTATACAATAATGAATTATCAAAATTATTTATTAAAAAATATTTCTCATATCATTAAAAACTGTTAATTGACTTAATGATTTATTTATTAACAAAATCGTTAATTGAAAAATATTTTTCATATCATTAAAAATTATTAATTTATTTAATGATTTACTTATTAATAAAATTGGTCATTTGTTATGCAAGTATGATTTATGTATTAATAAAATTAGTTATTTGTATATATATGTATTTTATTTTGCTTCTTTATTTGTTCAGTGATTTATCTTAGTAGTTTTTTTTTTTTTTAGATGAGAGAATTATCTTATTATTTATTTTATATTTATCTGTTGAGAAAAGCTGCACACTATAATTTTTTTTGTTTTATAAATTCAGAATAAATGTTAAAAACTCATAAATTCACCCTAAATGATATGGTAATAGAATTGAAGTCTACATCATTGGGTGTGTAACAAATCAAAAATGATACATATCATACCACATAATTCTATTATATATCTAATGATTTATTCTATTCAATTTTATAAAACAATATTTTAATTTTTAAAAAATACCAAATTATAAAACTTAAATATACTGTAATAATAGCCCGTGCCTTGCACGGGGCCTTCTTAAACTAGTATATATATATATATATATATATATTTTTTTCCCCACAATCTAACAACCAATATATGCAAAATTATATCAGCTTTATGTAACACATGATTTACAATAAAATTTGTCTTCGCAAAAGCATATTCAAATTTGATGATGAAAAAAAGAAAAGAAAAGTGTATTCAAATTTTAGTGTACAAAGCCCACAAAGAAATCTTTCTTAATTAGTAATTTGAAAAGATCATAATTCTGCATAAAGCAAGATTATAAGATTACAAAACAAATAACCAACAAATTGTAAGATTACAAAACAAAGTAACCAAAAAAAAAAAAGAAAAAAAAATCTGTACATTACAAACAAAAACAAATCAACACAATTACAAATGAAACAAAACAAAACAAAACAAAACAACCAACAAAAGTTATATAATTTACACAACGATATTGTTAAGGACTAAATTGATGTGAATTTAATGTTTTAGGGACTTGATTGATAAAAATGGAACTTTAGGGATTGAATTGAAAACTGTGTTAAACTTTAGGACTATAGTTATAACTTATCCCATTTTCATTGTTAGGTCTTTTTGTGCTGTCAATTCCACGAACAAACACGTTTCAGTTGTATTTCAGTGCCCAGTTTTTACTTGGACCACTCAAGTACAACATTGGTGGCTCGAGCGAAGAAACTTATCTTCTGGTAGTTCAGTTATGTCTGCAAAAATACTGGGATGTTTGATTTTGTGCTCAAGCGAATTTTCTGTTGCTCGAGTAAAGGCACTTATGGTTTCTCCGCGCACAAGGCATACCACTCGAGCAACCATTCCTTCGCTTGAGCAATCACCTCAAAACCGTTCCCTATAAAGCTACATGAAAGACTGATTTTATGACTTCCAGATCTAAATCTTGAGAGTTTGTGTTTGCTTCTGTAGTTATTACCCTTGTTTCCCTTGATGTCTTTATGAAATTGATCGCATCTCATAAGTTGATCACATCAAAGGGGTTTGTTTGATTCTTCTATTCAAAGAGAGTTTGATTGGTGGATTCCGAAGGTTCGAGTGTGAAGGCATTGAAGGAGTTCAAAGCGGCTCGTTGTCGTGGACTCGACATGGATGTTGTGGATTCAACATCGGGCTAATCAATTCCAAGGTGAAGGCATTGGTGAAAGAGGCACAAGAGGTGAAAGACAATTCTTGCGTGTGTTAGGTAATTGTTAGTAATCTTGTGTATGTTCATTATCTTCATAGTAGATTAATTAGTAGCGTTTTGCCTGTGTTTTTTTTTTTTTAAAAAGAAAACTGAATCACTTGATTTTCTTAATCAATCGATTACAATGTATATGCATATTTATATGGAATGAATGTAATTGCTATTTAACTATAGTTATATTTAACTGAACAATAACCAATCTATCTAACTCTGATTAATCCATAACTGCATAACTAATTCAGTTAAGTTGAACTGGAGCTTGTCGTAAATGCTTGAGCTGTAGCTGGGTTAGTTGAGTTGAATATATGTGACTATTGAGGCTCAACTTTGTAACTGGGGCTCAACTTTCCTCTGTTTTGATTGCCTAGAAGCTTGTTTCGAAGATAAAGAAAGCGAGGAGAGGAAAGTGGCTTGGTAAATATATCAACAAGCTGATCCATAGAAGAGATGTGATGAATGTGCAACTTTTTGGCTATAACTCTTTCACGAACATAATGGTAATCCACCTCAATATGCTTGGATCTGGCATGAAAAACAGAATTGTTGGATAAGGAGATAACAGACATATTGTCACACCAGAGTGTGTGAGCTGACACTGAGATGGACAGATCAGAGATCAGCATACCAAGCCAGCTAAGTTCAACAGCTATTTAAGCAAGAGCTCTATATTCAGCCTCAGTAGAAGACCTGGAGACAGTGGGTTGTTTCTTTGTTGACCAAATCAAATTGAGACCCAAAAAGACACAATAACCTGCGGTTGATCTTCAATCAAGAAAATAGTCAGCCCAATCTGAGTCAGAAAAGGCATGCAAGGTGAGAGGGCCAAGACTAAACTGAATACCAAGATGAAGAGTGCCCTTAAGGTACCATGGAAGTCTCTTAACCAAGGCAAAATGACTGGTGAGAGGTGTCTGAAGAAATTGACAAGCATGGTTAACAACAAAAGCTAAGTCATGACTGGTGATAGTAAGATATTGTAAGCCACCAACAAGAATTCTATAGAGGGAATGTTGAGAGAAAGGCAAATCTTCCTGATCAGTAGAAGATCTAAGGGTCATAGGGGAAGGAGCAGACTTACAGTTTGTCATACCAGCCTTTACTAAAATTTCAGTAGCATATTTCTTTTGAGATAAGAAGTAACCTGAGGAAGAAGAGGTAATAGAAATGCCCAAAAAATAGTTAAGAAGCCCCAATTCCTTCATGGAAAAAGTAGAGTACATGTGGGTAATGAGAGAAGAAATATATGAAGAGTCACTCCCTGTAAGGAGAATATCATCAACATAGATCAAAAGAGTGGTGATGGAGTGAGAAGTCTTCTTAACAAACAAGGAAGAATCACAATGACTGGCTTTAAAACCTTGAGTAAGAAAAAATGAAGAAAGGTGGAAAACCAGGCTCTAGAAGCTTGTTTGAGTCCATACAAAGCCTTATTGAGCTTGCAAACCATGGAAGGATGTGTTATCAACAAAACCGATAGGTTGATGCATGAGGACCTTCTATTCCAAGACACCATGAAGAAAGGCATTAGAAATGTCAAGTTGTTTGATAGACCATTGAAAGTGAAGAGCCAAACAGAGAAGAATGCGAATAATGGGTTGCTTTGCTACTGGACTGAAGGTCTCAAAATAATCAATGCCTTCAGTTTGGAGAAAGCCTTTGGCAACCAATCTGGCTTAGGGCCTAGCAATGGTGCCATCAGAATTTTTCTTGAGATAAAAGACCCATTTGCAACCAATAGCCTTTTTGGTGGGTGGAAGAGAGACTAAAGTCCAAGTACCTTGCCGAATCAAAGCATTGTATTCATCTTTCATAGAAGCAGTCCAAGCAAGTGATTGAGAAGCCTTTTTATAGGACTGTGGTTCAGTAAGACCAGAAGTAGTGAGTAAACAATGGTGCTGAGATTTGGATCTAGTGACCATAGAGTGAGTAGTAGTGGTAGGAAGAGTATTAGTGAGAGGAAGAGAAGGTAGTAGAATAGATAAAGAAGAAATGGGAATGAAAGGAAAATGAGCCTGAAAAAGATAAGGTAGATAAGTAGACTGAACTGGTGCAGTAGACAGACTGCCAACAGGAGGAGCAGGTTGAGGAACAGACTAGGATGCAGGCTGTTGGACAGACTATAGTTTATATGGCTAGCCAGACTGCAGTGCAGGATGCTAGACAGACTGATGATGAACTGGATCAAATTGACCAAACACAACAGAAACAAAAGGAAAGGGACCTGTAGAAGGCATAGCTGCAGGTGTAGGCACAGCTGGTGAGGAAGTAACAACAGAAGCTAAATTAGTGACAGAGGAAGGAGACTGTGAAGACTAGAAAAACAAGTTTAGCTGGGACAAAGAAGAGAAAACAGATGGGACTGTGGAAGAAGAAGCAAAGGAAAAAAATATTTTCATCAAAAACAACATGTCTGGAGAGATAAATCTTGCCAGTAGAAGGATCAAGACACCTATAGCCCTTAGTAGAAGGAACATAGCTAAGAAACACACAAGGCACAGACCTAGGTTGGAGCTTATGAGTGGCATAAGGCCTGAGCCAGGGATAACATCTGTAACCAATGGTTCTGAGAAATGTATAGTCAGGAGGATGTTGGAACAAAACTTCGAAAGGAGTGAGAAAATCAATCTTAGCAATAGGAAGTCTATTAATAAGAAAAACATATGTGACTAGAGCATCAAACCAATAAGCAAGAGGCAACGAAGAGTGATGCATAAGGGCAATGGTAGTCTCTATGAGATGTCTATGCTTTCTTTCAGTTACCCCATTTTGAGTAAGGGTACGAGGACAACTTAACTGATGATGAATACCCTTACTCTTTAAGAAATCATGAATTTTGGTACTAAGATATTCACCTCCATTATCACTTTTTAGAACTTGCATGTGAGTGGAGAATTGGTTTTCAACAAAGGCCTTGAATTCCAAGAACTTAGTGAAAACCTCACTTTTGTAATGAAGAGGAAACAATCATGTAAATTTGCTATAATCATCAATGAACAACACATAATATTTGTAGGAAGCAACAGAGGAAGTAAAGGGGCCCCAAACATCAGTGTGAATAAGGGCCAAAGGTTTGTTGACAGTAGAATTGGACAAACTAAGTGGAAGTCTATGACTTTTGGAAACACAACAATGTGAGCACAGTTTATTAACATCAACAGATGAAGAAGATAACAAGTGATGTTTAACAAGATATTGAAACTTCCTGGAAGAAGGATGTCCTAATCTAAAATGCCAATTAGGAGAAGTTAAGCTATTAACAGCACAATAAAAACATGTTGCTAGTGAATAAGATGCAATAGATGCAGTAGCAGATGCAGTACAACTAAGAAGATGATAGAGACCATGGGAATGAAAGCCTTTATATAGCACTTTCTTGGTACTCTTGTCCTGTATGAGAAACACATCTTTATCAAAAGTAATAGTGCAATAATTATTAGAAATAAGATAATGAACTGAAAGTCAATTTGAAGATACGCAAGGTACGTAAAGCATTTTTGATAAATGAAAAGGAAATGAGGGAGTAGGGGGAGACCTTGACCAGTGTGATGAATAGGCAAAGTATTACCATTACTAACAGTGACCTGATCAGAACCATGATATGGTTGATAGGAAGCCAGGTTGTTCAAATCATTGGTAATATGGCTGGTAGCAGCAGAGTCCAAAAACCAGTTAGTGTTGGTGTTGATATGAGAACTGTCACTAGTGGGAACATTACCAGGCTAAGAGGATATAGAGGCAACATAGGCTTAAGAAATAGAAGATCTGGCAGGTTGGAAAGAAGTATCCAATCTGTACCAACAGTCTAACGTTGAGTGATTGGTTTTTTCACATATCTGACAGATTACTTGAGACGGAAAAGTATTGTTTGAGGAAGGAACAATAGCAGAAGAATGAGTGGATGGATATCATTGATATTCTTGATGAGAACCTTGGCCATGAGATCTACCTCATCTGCCTTGAGTACCAGAAGAATTGCCTCTAAAAAATTTGCTACCATCTCTTCCTCAACCTCTGTAAGAACCTCCTTTATAGCCATCTCGAGAAGAAATTCTTGAAGCATGGTAAGCAAATGGAATTTCTACAGTGTGTACTTGCTTGGGCGAGGATTCAACGTGAATAGACTCAGAGTTTAACAAAGAACATAATTCTTCAATAAAAATGAATTCAGATCTAGTTCTGATAAAAGTTTTAAATGCATTGTACTCATCAGGCAATCCATTAAGAATCAGTAAAACCAGATCCTCATCATCTACAAGTGGTTCAGCTAAAGCTAACTAGTCAGCAATTGACTTCATCTGAGTTAATTACTCATCCATTGTATTTCCTTTTTTAACAATGTGATTGAGTTTGTTCTTCAACTGGTGAATATGTGATCTTGATAATGATGTAAAACGTTTGATAAAAGTATTCCATTCCTCATGACTCGTGGAACAATGAAGTACAGAAGTGAATATAGATGGAGAAAGAGTTGCAGTCAAACAACTGAGAAGATGAGAATCAATAATCATCCATTGTGTATACTTTGAATTCAAAACTACATTGTTGTGTTCATCAACGATAGTAGATGATGGACATACCTTTGTGCCATCAACAAAACATAAAAGTTGTATAGCTTTCAGAATATTTTGAACTTGATTTTTCCAGATAATGATATTAGTTGAGTCAAGTTTAACATTCACGAATGAATTTAGATTTGAGATGAGCAGAGCAAGGTTTGGAGGAATGGAAGACAAAGTTGGAGTTGGAGTTGAAGTTGAAGTTGATGTGGTAGCAGGAGAAGATAGATTCATGAATGGCATTGAAGACGCCATTGAGATCTTCTAAGAGCAGTGCTTGTAAGAGCTTGAATAAGGCTTTGATACCATAAAAGAAAACCGAACCACTTTATTTTGTTAATCAATCGATTACAATGTATATGCATATTTATATAGAATGAATGTAACTACTATTTAACTATAGTTATATTTAACTAAACAATAACCAATCTATCTAACTCTGACTAATCCATAACTGCTTAACTAATTCAATTAAGTTGAGCTGGAGCTTGTGCTAAATGCTTGAGCTGTAGTTGGGTTAGCTGAGCTGAATATATGTGACTATTGTGGCTCAGCTTTGTAATTATGGCTCAACTTTCCTCTGCTCTGATTGCTTTGACTGAGCTCCTTTTCATTTTTATCACAATTGGAGGTGCTCTAACTATGGTTTTTTCCACGTTAAAATCGTTTGTTTCGATTTATAAATTGTAAAATAACAATCAAAATTACTTTTGTACGTACTAGATGGTTTAGCTTCTTAGTTTTGTTTGTTTGAGAATTGTTACAATTCAATTTGTTTCGATTCATGAATCACTTAGGGTTTTCATTCATAAAATTGAAACCTATGACCCAGATAGGCAACCAAAGATGGGTGTTGGGTAGCAAATAATCCAACAGGGGTGAATTGGATTAATTAAAAATAAACTTCTTTTTAGACAAATTTTCCTTAGAAAATTAGATATATGACAAGAATAAGAGTAAGAGATTAAGTAATAAACAATTGTGAGCGAGTAAATCAAACCAATAACATGATAGAGAGAAAGAGGATTCTTCCACTTATTGAATTGCTCTCTTACATCACGTTGCATGACCCAAGCTTTCTGGATTTACAGTTCTTCATTTCTTTGTTGAAATCCCTCAACAACTCATCTCATTATTATTACAATGTAAGTCTTTATAAAGAGTACATTACTTGCTTGATGGTTCTTCTTACAAAGATTTTTGAGATAATAAATATAAGAAATATTCTCTAACTAGAGAGTATATGACAGGAGATGTTAGCACAAAAATCAGGAAGAACAATTTTGAAAGCTTGAGACGTATTTGAAGACAATTTTTAAAAAACGTAATTTGCTTTTACTTGACTGAGTTTGCTAATGGGTTATAAGCAAAGTCATCACTAGAATACCACAAGCCTTTGATGACGAACGATAACAAGCAAAATTAAAAAACCTTCCTAATATCCTTCTTTTGCAATATCTATTATGGAGAGAGAGAGAGAGAGAGAGAGAGAGAGAGAGAGTTTTATTTTTCTAGAATAACACAATATGGTCTACTACCATTTCCTCCATCCCAGAACCCCAACAGGTGCCATATGAATCACGAGTAACAAATATCCTATCTTTTGGACAAGTTTTGTTTTCTAATGAAGCAAGAGATACCACTTGAGTTACGGACCAGGTGGTTGTGTTGAAAATAATTTCCCAGTAAATTAATTTAAATATCAAAATGAAATTTAATTTTCAATAAATAAGCCAAAACCAAGTAACAGAAGATACCTAAAAATATTGTGAACCAAAACCAAAATAACTAACAGAGGTGTGATTGAGGCTAGTGTTTGGACATTGTGTCTTTAAGACATAAATTTGCCCTCTCCACTATTGCTTGAGATTTATGGACGTCCTGTCTCCAGGATATAACAATCACCTACACACAGAAGTAACACTACAGTCTGTGTGTACTGCGAACCAAATTTGTGTTAAGCACTATCTCAACAAAACCAATAAAAATGAAGATGAAGATGATTATGAACACTACCACAAGAAAACGAAAAAGCTAGGATCCAATCTATATTTTTCTGATCCTAAAATGAGAGATTGCTTTGCCATTAAATACGCAATAACCCTAGCAAGTAATAGTCACCTATGTTACTGTTTGGTCAAGAAAGGTGACTGTTGGAGACCAAGGTTTGAAAACAGAAATTTGATTTCATTTATTTATTTTTTTTCAAATAATGGTTTCTCCAAAAATTACAAGTGCCAACCCAACCCAACCCACACCCGCACGTGTGTGTTTTGGATTGAGCCTACCTCGGTCCATAGCTCCCCTCCTTACAAAACTTATGTTCATGAGTCGATTTCTCATTCACTCATTAATGGTTTCAACAACCAAAATAATTCTTTTGTTCACCATATAACAAGAAACAAATTGCTACGTAGACCCACTTAAATAATGAATGGGTCCTTGTAGACACCCCATTTTTGACTGACCGTAAGACTCAGACGTCATCGTTTGAGCGCTCGATTATTGTGCATGTTTCTGCACATTTCGAGGTTCCGGAGTTTCGGCTGAGTGCCTTGCCTCCGAGCCTCTGAACTCTTTGTGTTTTGGCTCGGTTTGTGGACCAAGCCTTGTTGACCTTCCCTGGAGGGAGAGAGAGGTTTGTAGACCACTTTTTGTGGCCGTTGACCACTTTTCCCTCTTGTAGACTAGTTTTCGATTTCTGGAGCCTTCGGCCACGCGCCTTGTCTCGGAACCGCTTAACGTTTTCCTCTTGGCTTGGTTTTTGAACCATGCCTTATAGCCTCTGCCTAGAGGGACACAGAGGTCTTGTAGACCACCTTTTGTGGCCATAGACCACTTTTCCCTCCCGTAGACCACTTTTGGTGCCCGTAGACTAGTTTTCGAGATTTTCGGCTGCGTGCCTTGACCCACGGACTCTTGTATTGCATCCTTTTTGGTTTTCTTTTGGCACAAACCATGTTTTCCTTGCTTGTAGGGTGGAATAGGGATTGTAGACCAGTTTCTCTCCCTAAAAACCACTTTTCCTTCCTGCCAGCCAGTTTTTTGGTCGGCCAACTGGTCTTGGTGGTCTTTGGACCACCAAAAGTGGTCGGCAGCCATGCCACCACCTTGCTTTCTTGGTGCAGACCACCTTCCCCCCCTTGCCGACCACTTGGTCTCCTTGTACACCACTTGTGCTGGTCGGCCAACCAGTGCAAGTAGCTGGTCGACCACTTCAATTGGTCGACAGCTTCCCTGCAGATATTTTCTTGCCAGCTATTGGGCACAGAAGGCATCCTCCATACACGTATGGAGGGATTGGATCCTAAAGCTTGTTCAACAAGCTTGTTGCACGGTTTTCTATTAAATGGAGCCTCCTCCCTCTTGCCTTAGGTTCATAATTTTGTATTGGAGCTATACATATATCATCTATCTCTATATTGCTCCACCTCTTCATATTTGTGCTTGAAAGTGCCTATTCTTCACACTTTTGCAGACAAACACCTAGTGAAACACCACACTCTTGTTGCTGAGGCACCTTGAAGGTGGTTTTCGTGTTTTTGGACTGCTTTGATCCAAAAAGGTTGTTGGAATTGCTTCCTTGAAGTTGTTCTACAAGGGTGAGTTTCTAACCCTTTAAAGCTTTGTTTTTGTTTAAGTCGCTGGCCCTATTTGCATGTTGATTTAGGCCTAACTTTAAACAGAAAAAAGCTCTGATTTTAAGTGCATAAGATGTTGGTTTGAGGCTTCCTTGGTGTTGGAGGTGATCTACTCCCTTGCATGCCCTATTTGCTAGGCTTTTGAGCCATCACTTTAGGCTTTTGTTTTAGCCTTTATTTGGCCTTTTTATCATTGAATTCCAGAGGAATTTCAGTGGTGGAAACTTGGTTTTGAGGCCTCAAATAAGAGGGGGTTGTCCCACCTCCTCTTTTCTTGTATGCTTGTGTTGATGGCTCATCAAAAGAGCATGTATTTCTATCCTCTTGAAGCTTTGTTTGAGAACTTTTTTGTGACCTTTTAGACCTCTAATGACTCTGTTTTTGGTTGTCTTGGTCACCTCTTACATGCTTCTTGTAGGTGTAGTGTAATCCTACTTGAAGCTTTTCAAAGTAGCATGCCGTTCTAGCATGTTTTGGCCCATCTTGGCATGTCTCAGGCCTTATTTCAGCATGGCATACCTCTGTTTTGGCCTGGTTTGGTTACCTCATGCATGCATTCTACACTTGTAGTGTAATCTTGCAATCTAGCCTAACATGCATCATGGTTTTGACCATCATTCTAGCATGTTTTTGGCTTAACTCCAGCAAGCTTTTGTTCATGTTTTACCATGCTTAAGCTCTGTTTTATGTTGTTTTGGTCATGCATGCCTTGCTTTGTATAGCCATAGAGCATTCTAGCTCATTAGCTTTGAGTTTCCAAGTCACTAGCATGCATTGCTTGGGCTATTTGCATGATTTGGCATAATTTGATATGTGATTTCAGTACATGTAGTGTGGCCGTGCACTCACATCTTTCACTCTTTCAATGCTTTGGAGGGTTGGTGCTTTATGCCTTAAGTATGAGCCTTTATGTATGCCATCTTGCCTAGGCTTTTGGGCTACCATATCAATGTGTTTTTGGTCTTATTTTGCCATGTTACAGCTCTGATTTTGGTTGGTGGAGTCATCTCATGCTTGGTTTTGGTAGGTGTAGTGTAATCATGCACATTGGCCTAGCCTACTTGATGTTTTGGCCCTTTATGCTAGCTTGTTTTGGCTTTGCTCCATGCATGTTTTAGCATCATTTTGGCATGCTCTAGGACTGTTTTGGGTTGCCTTGGTCATATGGTTCTTGTATTGCATAGCTGTAGTGCAATTGGCTAGCCTTGAGTTTTGAGCACCATAGCATGCTTCATTTGTGACATGTGCAGGATTTGGCATCCTTTAACATGTTATTTTAGAGCATATAGCATTGCCATGTTCCCATTTCTTTCACCCTTTGAGTGCCTCTAAGGGTCACGCATTATTGCCTCGTTTGTGGCCTAGCTTGTATGCATGCATGCCTGGACTTTTGAGCTCCCATTTCAGCATGTTTTGGTCTTTGTTTTGACCTATTTGAGCTGTCTATGGCTAGTTCATTCATTGTGCCATATATTGCATGCCTCTTGTGTAGTCCTCCTTGGTAGCTTTGTGCCTTAGGCCTCCTAGCATGCTATGCTTATGTTGTTTGGATGATTTGACATCATTTCATACATGATTTCAGTGCTTATAGTGTGGCTGAACTATTAGTCACTCCTTGAGCACTTGTGAGAGTTGTGCTCTTATGCTTAATTGGTGAGTCAATGCAGGAGCATGCATTTTCTAGCCTTTCATGCCATCTTTTAAGAGTGTTTTGGCCATTATCTTGGCATGCATGAAGTCTATTTGGGGTTGGTTTCGTCCATTGTGCACTGCTTTGTATAGCCTTAGTGTTGTGTGCCTCAATGCTTAAGGACTTTGTTTTGACATGCTTATGTTGCATTGCATTGTGTTTGGATAGGGTGTTAGTCCAAACACAAGAAACAAGGGACGTTTCATACTTGAAGTGATGAAACGTGCCTCATTTCTCGGTCGCCGATGCTCTTCATCATGCATGATAGAGTTTAAGGCCCTTATGTGTTATTTGTGCATTCATTAACATTGAATTATGCAATCTTGGTTTCTCGGCCATCGTGCATTGCGATGCTCGGTTGGTGGGCTGAGAGAGTCGAGAACCGCACTCCCTTGAGCTTAATAAATGATAGGGAGGGCGGTTATGCACACATACCTTGCAAATACACTGTCGTGCCCCTTCTTGTTCTCTGTTGCAGCAAAATGGAGTTAGGCCGAATTTTCTAGTCGGCAGACTAGAAAAAGTAGCTGGCCGACCACTTTTTCTAGTCTGCAGCAAGTGGAAGTGGTCTACAGGTGGTCTACACCACCAATAAGTGGTCAGCAATGCTCCTGGAGGTCTCCATGTTGGAGTAGAAGCTACCTGGAGCTTTGTGAAGTGCTTTGAAAACAAATGCAAACAGAGGCAAGTTGGGGCATAGCGATGAATTTCCGAACGAGGCGACCGAGCATGCATGTGCTTCTCGCCCCGTGCCCCCCCGTTTTTTTACTGCTTTGCTTAGCTAATTGTACTTAATTAGTTAACGTGTTAGCTAATTGATTTATGCTGTAATGTTTAATTAGCTAGTGTAATTAGCTAATTAGCTTGTTTTGTAATAATTAGTTAACTTGTTAGTTAATTAGTTTTGTGATGTAATAATTAGTTTAATTAGCTTAGATTAGCTAGTTATCTTATTATTCAGACCCTCCATCGAGAGGGCACAAATGTTGTAATAAGTGTGCGTGTGTGTGATGTATGTCTTCCAACCCCCATTTCTTTCTCCCTTTTACTTATCCGATTTCAGTGGTTAGTTTTAGGACATATTTCAATTAGCATACTTATGCTTGCATGTTTGCATTCACTCATCTGTTTTGCATGCACGGGGTTCGGCGCATCATACAAACTGCATTGTATCTCAATACCAATTTGAATACATGTTATCAAGTTGCATTCACATGACATCTTAGAATATCCGAGCCTATCTTCAGTTGCATTTTGCATGCGTTGTATTAGGCATTGTTGACATAGCTAGGATCATGCATTGATTACTAACTAGCTTCTTTTTTGGCTTGGAGTACTAGGTAAGGTTTTATGCTTTAGCATCTTGCATGTGTGTAAGTGTTGCCTTGCTAGCATGCTTACCATGAGGCTATTTGCTTAAATGATATAACTGCATGAATGCCTGTGGATGAAGGCTTCATTACTTGAATTGGAACAATTCATCGAAATGTGCGTTTTAAGCCCACTTGAAGTGGCAAATCATCATGTTTTAAGCCCACTTGAGGGTGGCAAATCCGTGTCTTAGCCTACTTGCGAGTAGCACCTTCAAACCATTTTCAAAAACAAACATGAGATGTTTTGTTCCAATTTAGGTGATTTAGTCTATACTTGTATGTTGTGCGCATCACATAGTAATTCTAGAGTAATAACCGGAATAAGAACACATGTGTTTTCAAAAACAACATATCATGTTAGTAGAGGCTGATCTTTTGATCGGGCGAGCGGGGGTGCTCATTTTAGGACCTTCCCCTCTCGTACCCAAGTTCCCGAGCCGAGGCAACTTTGGTGATGACGGACAAGTGGCCTTAGGCCCAAGTCAGGGTTTCCTAAATTTTTCAAAACAAAATATTTAGGTGGCGACTCTGAAATTTGGCAAAGCAGTCCATGTTTGGCGCTTTTTGATTAAAATCGATTTTCCAAAATGATTTGCCAGATTTGGACCCTTTGGTGATTTATCAGTCTTGCATTGCATTTTGTGAGATTATATTCAGAACCGTGACAGGAGTCTGAATTGTAATAGCTAGAACTACAATTCGCGCCCTCGCGCACGGAGCGGAGTTCGGGCGATCTACAGTTTCTAGCGACTCTGCTGGGGATTTAGAGAACTTCACTCGAATTCATGATATGTTGTTTTCTCTACACTTATGTGTTTCTTTTCATTACATTTGCATTAGTGCGTTTAAGTCACAGTGTTTGCCGTATGTTATTCCTGAACGGTTTACTGGAGGCTTGCTTGGAAAAGCGTGCCATAAGGCTGACCGGTTGCGGTCTCTGCCACAATGGGAACACAAACCTCGATTATTACTGAGGCACCCTTTTTGACCATTCGCTCTAGTTGCATATCGGAAGCCATAGTGACCATTCCAAACTAGGACAGGTTACTTACCCGAATGTAGGTTGTTTGAAACCACTATGTGCATAGTGAAACCCTAGCTCCTGACAAAATAGAACAGGGAAACCCTACCCCTCCATAGGGGTGTTTTGGCTTTTACTTGTTTGATATGTGCTATCAGAGTGTGTCTCTACAGGTTGTATATATCAATTTGCAAGTCTGGGTATCAGGTTTGAGGGCATCAGTATTTTGGGGGAATCAGTTTTACCTGAGGGTATCAGTTTACAGGCATAATTTTAGGGCAGAATTCAGCAAAGAGTGCAGTCATTCAGCTGTGCTCGTATCTATTCTGGTGAAATTGGGCTGAGATGCTGCATGTTTTCTCTTTTGCTAGGTAGTCTGGGAACTATAGCTTCAGAAGGCTCTAATATCCCCCAGGTGCAGTGGACTTGTGTTGATAGACTTTGTCAGGTCAGAGATTCAATTCAAGGGCAACCAGTTTTCCTTCGCCAGGGGTAAGGCAAAGAAGGGCCAGTCAAGGCTCACCGGTTCATTTGATCCGACAGTCACCAGTCACATCACATTTGTTCAAACTCAGAAAACTGTGATGGCACAGAGTTCAGAAGAAGTTGTGGCCATAGTAGCAACATTAAACTAGGGAATCGCCATGCAGGGTGAGATCGATGCTGAAATACAATGCACATCTGGGGCACCTACCACACATCCAGTCTCGGAATCCCAATAATATCAAACTCGGGAACCCACTGCTTTTGAGCTGATGAGAATGATTGAAGATATTCACAGAACAGTGGCGGATTTAGCCTTTGGACTTTTGGCTCCATCATCAACCACATCGCCTACCAGGTATTTCACGCCGAAAGGATCCCCAATCTTGGGAGGGGTTGCATTGGAAGAAGGCCAATCTCTTGGAAAAATGGAGGCCAGTGATAAGAACAAGGTAGGGGTAGGCGTTGGTCCCCATGAACACCTTCAGTGGGCTGTTGAGGCTTTGAAAGCCGAGGGACTGAACAAACAGCAAGTGCTCGCAGTTGCTTCAAAGACTGTGGATGACAGTTTCGTCACACAGGTTGGGGGCAGTTGGAATCAAGGGGCAAATCGGGAGAAGGGCCGTACTAGAGACGTTCATTTTATCTCTAACCGTGTACTCGGAAGAGATCAGCAAACTCAGCCAGCGCCTATCAATCCCTTTGCTGGTGCATCTAGGAAAACTCCACAAACCTCGAAATGCCAACCCCGAGGTCGAAGGGTCTTCCATGCCCTCTATATGCCTTTGTCCAGAGCTTTCCAAATCTTATTGGACAAGGCCATCTCGAACCCCTTCAGCCTCGGCCTCTCCCAAATCCCCTTCCGGCTAAGCATGATGCTGTCCAGTACTGTGCCTTCCATCAACAAACCGGTCATGGCACCGACATGTGTTTTCGTCTTCGCCACGAAGTACAAGATTTGATTGATAACAAGGTCATCGCCGCACCAAGTCCTGCAAAGTCTATCGGAACTGGATCGATGAATGTGGGGGATAATGTGATGTGATCGGGGGATGAACCACCTGCGGATGGCGCTCGATTTACTCCAGATGTGGTGAATGGCACGTACTGTTTTGAGCATTTGCGAATGCTATTTATTTTACTTTCTGACTTGGGTATTGGGTCAGTCTTGTTTTGTTGTATTGAGTCAGTCTTTTTGTACTAAGTCAGTTGCGTATGTCTTGTTGTATCGAGTCAGTCCTGTTGTGTCGGAGTCGAGTGATTTCGGGGGTGTTACTTCGGACATCACTGTCTTTTTATGTTTTGTCTTTTGCACTCTTTCTTTTGAGTCTGTTTCTGCTTTGGAGCCAGTTATGCCAGAAGATCTGAATGAAACAGTAGTGATTTTCACGCTTTTGTGTTTGTTTCTGCCTTGAGCCAGTTGTGCCAGATGATCTGAATGAAATGGCAGTGCTTTTCACCTACTTTTCTGTGCCTTTAAGTCATTGTATTGACCAAAGTTTTTCAAAACTTTTTCTAACATTGTGATGAAAACAAAGATGAAGGAATTCCTCGGGATTTGTAAAAATTTGATCAATTGAGAGGAAGAGAGTCATGCTGAGCCCTTAATGAATGAGATCATGCTTGTTAATGTGAGTATTGAGAAGGATCCTGGCTTGATCTAGATTGGTTCTACATTGTCTTCAGTGCGAGCGACTAGTCGCTTCCTTAAAAGATTTCAAAAAATTCTTTGCACCGTCCTGCGAAGACCTGTGTAGAATCGCTCTTGAGATTGTGCAGCATAGGATCGCTCTCAGCCTCGAGACTCGACCCCTTACTTTCAAACCTTGAACTTTGATTCAGAATGTTCAACGGTCTACCACAATGTGAGGCTTGTATGGCCAGATTTAAAGCAGCCCTTGAACTAGGGGCAAAGAAAGTCAGATCAAGAAGATTAAATGTTATCAAAAGAAGCTTGCAAAGCTAGATTAGAAGTAGCCCTTGAACTAGGGGCAAAAAATGTCCGATGTGCTCAAAGAGTCAAAAATTGGAACATTGCTCAAGCTAATGAAGATCGGCAAGAATGCCAAATCCAAGAAGGGAGGAAAGAAGAAAATATTGCTGAAGGACAATTGATCTCCTATCTACAACACTAGGGGCAAATTCAGCCCCCATTGAATGGACTCCTACATCATTAGCGAACAACAGCCATTTTCCTGGATTCAGATGGCTTCGAGATCTCAAACCATTCAACATGGACAGGTTACAACTTTTACCCTTGGAGGGCTCGTTGGGCCGAAAACCCGGAATGACGACCTAGGCAAAAGTTAGAGCAAGAAAAAGCAAAGAATGAAAAGAAGATGAAAAGAAAAGAAAAGAAAATAAAAGAATGAAAAAGAAAAAGAGAAGAAATGAAAAGAAGTGAAAAGAAAAGAAAAACATAGCTCGCAAGGTTGAAAACCCGGAAGGGCGGCCTTGGCAAAAGTTAGAGCGCAAAAGGAGAGGTTAATACCCGAGTGTACCTTAACTCGGAACTACGTCAGGCTTGATTCCCATCTTTGGGATATGTAGGTAACTTCATTCTGAAGTCCAGCCATAAACACTTCCAAATCGACTGTGTCCATGTAATAGTTTTGATCATCTTTGTCTTCTCTGTATCCGAGAGTTCAGTGGTGATCGTCACTTTGAGGACTGATTATAGTGTGCTGCGGCGCTATTCAGACAAGGGGCAACTTTCTGTTACCGTGCAGTGCCATTTAGACAAGGGGCAATTTTCTATTGTTTTGGATCTGAGGTTGTGCATCTCAAGAGTAAATTCTGTGTTGGCCGAGCAGTGGCCATTTGTAAAACAGTTTTTCAGAATTTTTAATGAGGTTGACTAATTTTCTCTCAAAAATTATTTCATTTTTCCAAAACTGGACCATTTCTTGGACCCGAAAAAGGAAAATTTTCAGTGCTCATAGCCTGACTTGCATGATTTCAAATAAAAAAAGTCAAATAAGTATGTTAATCTAACTCTCATATTGGTCAAAATTGTTTTAGTAGAAAGACAAAACAAAAAATGGTCAAAATGATGAACTAGGGCACAGTTGAGTCAGGTGTTCTGTCTTTTCCCCATTGTCAACATACTGGCCAGAAAGGGAACTCTACCTGCCAAAAAAGGGCACAACTGAAGCTAACAGCAAAGGGCTGAAAGATCTCTCATCCTCCGAGCAGCGAGGTATCAGGTCAAGTGCAAAGCACGAAATGGAAAGGGAGCAGTATATTCCACTCCCTTATCCGAAAAGGTCTGGTCACATCTGAACTAGCCAAGGGTGTCATCAACCGATGTCAGCTGCAGATTTGCTACACACCCAGTTGTAGCGCAACCTCTTTGTGGAAAAGTTCACTGTCGTGAGCAGAAGAAGAAGAATCTAGCGGAATGCTAGGGGCAAGAGCCCGTAACCTCCTGTTTATCGATCAACCACCCAGGGGGAGGGATAAAAAAGAAGAGAGATTGAAGAATAGAAAGATGTGCGCTGAGAGCAAAAGTGAGGAAAGGGCTTTTCAGAAAACAAGAGATTGAGTGCTAGAGTGATATGAGAATCACAAATGAGAAAGGGTGGGAAACAATACCCGGAGAAACTGGCTCCTCGTGAGCTGAGAGGTCTTTTGCCATTGGAACACGTCTCAGTGTCGTGTCTGTTTTTTTTGTTTGTCTCGATTCTTGTTTTGAGTCGTTTTGAGTGTCAATAGATGTGTGTAGGTTGTTTTACCTTTGTTTTCCTTTGTTGAGTCGTTTTGACTATGGTTAGTTGTAGGCTCAATACCTGGTCGAGAACTCATTTCTCAATTTCAAAAATAAAATCGCTTTGTGCTCAGAGTGCTGCGCCATTCTCTACATTATGTGCAAAACAGGATTTGTTCTTTCATAAAACTGCAGGGTTCAACCCAAGTCATGTGAGAACAGTAAAACCAGGACCTATTTGAAGCTATATAGGTTCCAGACTGCAAAGCAAAAGAAAAGAGGAAAAATGTCAGGCATCTGAGTTTGTTTCAACTTCAGCAAATTCCGAGATTGTATTCCGGATGTACCTTTTCAGGCCTTGTCAATGCTCCAAAGTATGAGTGTACCTCTACCTTAAGCTCAAGATCAAGTTTGCTTTAAGCTAGAATGGTGATCAGAAGTGCTCTCTTGAATATCATTCCTTGCCAGACGCATCTTGGCTGTGCTTGCAATGTGTTCCTAGGAGACCAACTGCGATGGTGGAAACTAGAGTTCGAATGACTGATGCCTAGAATGTAAAGGTTCGGGATTTCTGAGACTAAAGTCTGGTTTAAATGCCCAGGGGTGTATCCCCGGCTTGAAATCTGTATGGAAGCCCCATAGGTTGAGGTAGCGTGTATGCGCCTCAATTCTATATATTGAACCAACCTAGTCTGCCACCCCGTTGGAGAACAGGGAAAGTTGTGAATATGATCGAGAAGAAAGTGGCATCTGTGGCTTTCACATGCAGATGTTATCTCTCACCAATATGAACAGGGTGTACCCTTTTGAGCTGAGCATGTTCCAAAGTCGTCTGAGAGGTAAGTCGGAGGCACCAGAGTACATGTTTGATGCCCCTCTATTGCATAGAACGTGCACTTTCATATACACTTCTGTTGCATGCGTGCCGTGCATCGTTATGATTCATACATAGAATATGCTTGCTTTCGATTCCGCATAGAATATGCTTTACTTTCAATCGTGCATAGAATATGCTTTCCATGTTGCATAGAAAATGCACTCTTCCATACTTGCATAGAAAATGCTCGTATCTTTTGCATAGAAAATGCACGCTTCCATACTTACATAGAAAATGCTCATATCTTTCGCATAGAAAATGCATTCTTCCTTATTTGCATAGAACATGCATTTTATCGCACTTTTTTTATGCACCTCACTTGCATAGAAGATGCATTTTATCGCAGTTCTTTTATGCACCTTCCTCATACTTTCTTGTGCGTTGTATCTCACTCGCACTGTCTTGTGCATCTTGTGGTTGTGTTTCACTCGCACTATCTTGTGCATTGCATTAGTCTCGCGTTGTTTAGCGCATCGCACTGTCTAGCGTATTTCAAATCACTCACACTGTTTAGCGCATCGCACTGTTTAGTGCATTTCAAATTACTCGTGTTATTTAGCGCATCGTACTGTTTAGTGCATTTCAAATCACTCGCGCTGTTTAGCGTATCGCACTATTTAGTGCATTTCAAATCACTCGCGCTTTCTTGTGCATCGCACTGTTCTGTGCAGTTTACCTTCGCGCTTTCTTGCGCATTGCACTGTTTTGTGTAGTTTACACTCGCGCTTTCTTGCGCATCGCATTGTTTTGTGCAGTTTACACTCGTGCTTTCTTGCGCATCGCACTATCTTGTGCATTTCATTACATGCTCTCTCTTATCTTGCATAGAAAATGCTTGTAGCACTTGTTAGTGCATTGCTCGCCCTATTTTACGTACCTTTCTTGCACCTGTTAGTGCATTGCTCGTGCTATTTTGCGCACCTTTCTTGCACTTATTAGTGCATTGCTCGCGTTGTTTTGCGCACCTTTCCTCCACCTGTTAGTACATTGCACTCGCGCTGTTTTGCGCACTTTACCTGCACTTGTTAGTGCATTGCATCGCGCTGTTTTGCGCACTTTACCTGCACTTGTTGGTGCATTGTATTGCACTGTCTTGTGCACCTATATAGCACTGTCATGTGCACACCCCTGCATTGCACTGGTTTATGCATCTTGTTAGCACTGTTTTGTGCATTTAATCCACATCGCACTGTCTTGTGCACCTGTATAGTTGCGTTGTCATGCACGTTCTACCTGCATTGTTATGCAGCTCTTCACTTGCGTTTTCGTGCATGTTCTACTGGCATTGTTATGCACCTTTTCACCTGCATTGTCACGCACGTTCCACGTGCATTGTTATGCACCTTTTCACTTGCATTGTTATGCACCTTATCACCTGCATTGTTATGCACTTTCCACCTGCATTGTTATGCACCGTTTCACTTGCATTGTTATGCACTTTTCACTTGCATTGCTATGCATATTTCCATCGGCATCATATGTGCACGGATTTATCTCGTATTGGGATTGTGTCTTGATATAACGTTGAACATGTGTTTCTACTATATTGTACCTGTTGAGTTTCTTTCTTATGCTGGCACGATATTGTATGTACAGTTCATTTGAAGCTGGTGTAACCAGAGGATATTGTATGTACAGTTCTTCCAAGAGAAGTTCCGGTTCAGTTTGACTGCTACCCTTCTCCTCTCGCGTTTGGTATGCGTTTGGACATACCCTTCTCCTCTCGCGTTTGGCATGCATTTGGACGTACCCTTCTCCTCTTGCGTTTGGCATGCGTTTGGACCTACACTTCTCCTCTCGCGTTTGGCATGTGTTTGGACGTACCCTTCTCCTCTCGTATTTGGCATACGTTTGGGCGTAGCGTTCTCCTCTCGCGTTTGGCATGCGTTTGGACGTACCCTTCTCCATTCACGTTTGACATGCGTTTGGACGTACCTTTTTCCACTCGCATTTGACATGCGTTTGGACGTACATTTCTCCTTTCGCGTTTGACACATGTTTGGATGACTGTGTTTTCTTGCACAGTCCTTCTCTTTTTGCATTTGATACGCTGGGAGGTGTTCCTTTTGAGACTTTGGGTGTTCTCGATAGTCACTTTTAGCCTTCTCCGCGTGAGATGCAGTGAGAATTGTATAATTTTCTTACATCCTTTCTGCATGAGATGTAGTTTGGTTCGTGTTTACTTGCTCGCATAGCATTTGCTTAAAATGTTGCATTTATTTTGCATAATTGCTTCATCACAGCTCTCTTTGCATGATCATAAGTTATGTTCGGCATTGTGCATGTCATTTGCATTTTGCCCCTGCCTGCCGGCGCATCTTTTTGTTATCTTACATGTTTGTCTAAGTCTTCATCCTTGTCAAAAATGGGTCATCTTTGGGCTTTGACATTCACTCCCATCACTTCTTGACTTTCGAGTTCTTTCAAAGAGGGGCAACTGTAGATGTCACGCCCCAAACTCGCCCTTAAAAGTTTGGGCATGACCCATTCAGAAGCGGATAAATAATCGAATATACATAGCAAACGAGGCCTTAACGGAAGCACTAAGATTTAACATAATATAACAAACTCCATTGAGCTACCTCTAATATGCTAGGATCAAATGCATCATATACAATACAAGCCAAAATTATACCTCGAGCATCAGTCATATATATATACTTATATACAGTCCCAGCCCTATGATCGGGCATATACAAAAATATTAAAGTTATGTACATTCAATCTTAAATGAGTAATCAAAATACAAGTCAACATCTTAGCAAAGCTTCACAAAATTAAGTGATCTCGCCTAGTGCCTGGACTCATAAAGGTTGACAAAAGGAAATGGACGTCCTGGGTTAGGACTGACCTCCTGGTTGGTTACCTACAGAAACAGACATAACAGAGGGTGAGCCAAGCTCAGTGAATAGTAATACTTAAATAAAGCGATGCTTAACTTGAAACATAATATGTAAATATGTATAGATTCGTAGCTTATCAATCTTTAATGAGTCATACGTCATGTCTAAAATACTTTGGAAAGAGATGAGGAGAGGAATATGAACTAAATGTAGCTTTCTAAATTGTTCTGAAAATGGGTCTCCGCTCAAGCGCCACTTTGGCCGCTCGATTGGACTGTACAACTTAACAAAAAATACTGGGAGGTCGATTTTCACGCTCGAGCGGGTCTTCCCCCGTTCGAGCGGACCATGCAAATTTTGAAATTCTAAAATTTAAATTACAGCTCCAACCTGATATCCAAAGCTTCAACACATGTACATCCAAAGCTTCAACACATGTACTTAAGCATACAAATGCAAAGTCCACATAGTTGGTCTGAGTCTGTATTACTTCATAATGGTCTTAAGCCCTGTCTTGGAACATATTGGCTTGAATATAACGTTTTGGCTTAAAGCCCTTGAATGGTGTGGCATAAGCCCTTAATCATGGTGGCACAAAGCCCTTAAACATGGTGGCGTGAGGCCCTTAAACATGATGGTGCGAGGCCCTTGAATAAAGTGGCATAGAGCCCTTGGATAATTTGGCATTAAGCCCTTGAATATTGGCATTAAGCCCTTGTATATCCTTGTATGAACTCAAGAGTTGACTCACACGGATTCTAGAGGTGACTCACATCGTAGCACTTAGTTCCGTGTAGCACTTTGTTTCATATTATAATAACTTATACTGTATGGTCATGGGCGTAGAGTCTTATAAAATGAAAGTATTTCATCTTTCCCATTTCTTTAGGTACATACGTTAAAATATGAACATAGTTGCATATCGTACATGAACAAGTGCCAATTACAAGCATTAGCTATATGTAAAGCGTATAATAGTACTATTACTCATAGTGTTGTGATGACGTGCTACTTCCTCCCGGAGTGTGTCCTGCACACATTTAAAACTTGTACATTAGTTCTTTCTTTTTCCTTGTTAAATTAGTTTCTGAGTCATTACGCTCCCAATGAATTTACAGTCGTTTTAAAAGCATCAAAAAAAAAAATCTAAAAATAACAGAGGATCGAGCACGTAAAATAGAACAAAATTTTTTTTCTTCTTTTCCGCTCGAGCGCCCGAACCTCCACTCGAGCGTCCGTGTCCCTGTTTTGGGGCAATTCGATTTCAACTCAAAATTCAGCAACACCACTTCATTATACATGCCAATCAAGATGAAATTAATGCAATACATTGACCCAACTTCACTATAACATGAATTATCATTTGAATACCACAAAATAAACATGATTAGAAGCTTAATCACTCTAAACCATAACATCTTGCACTTATATACTTTCATGGGGTTGGCATAAACCAAAGATTGAAGTGTGACTTTCACATAACACCTAAATTAGGTGGCAAAACAACCAATTGATAAGAAACCTTCTTTAATCAGCCATAAATCATACATAATACAAACCCTAAGTTGTCAAAACAAGAAATCACCCTTCCTTAAGTCTAAGTGAAGGTTAAATAGGTTGGATGGAGCTTACCTTGAATTAAATTCCACAACTTTCTTTAATTTGACAATCTTCTTTGATGAATTTCTTTTCCCCCAATTCTTTTTGTTCACACCCTCTATTTTCCTCTCCCAAGAGATTTTGGATGGAAAGGTTCTTGAGTCTTAACTCAATAATACATTTAGAGACATATATAGACATACATAAAGAAAACATATATAAGGGCATATAAGACAAAATCCAATGGTTTAATCATTCCGAAATTGAAATTTCGTAAACATGCTTAACATTACATAAAAATTATGCTGATCACATATATAAAGTCAATTTCAGATAATTAAGCCCCTAAGGCTTCAAATTTCTAATTCAAACGTTTTAAATATAACAGATACTTTTCTTGTTAAATAGATAAACATCCTTAAGCATGGATTTCATTTACTTATCCGTAATTTCTCATGAGATTTCACAGTAAACAGTTAAAAGCGCAAAATAAGGACTGACAATATATCAGAAACATGTACGAGGGTCGGGTTATTACAGTAGACACCCTCTTTTTGACCGACCTTAAGACTCAGACGTCATCATTTGAGTGCTCGATGATTGTGCATGTTTGTGCTCATTTCGAGGTTCCGGAGTTTCGGCTGAGTGCCTTGCCTCCAGGCCTCTGAACTCTTTGTGTTTTGGCTCGATTTGTGGACCAAGCCTTGTTGACCTTCCTTGGAGGGAGAGAGAGGTTTGTAGACCACTTTTCGCTCTTGTAGACTAGTTTTTGATTTTCGGACCCTTCGGCCGCGCGCCTTGTCTCGAGACCGCTTAACGTTCTCTTCTTGGCTTGGTTTTTGAACCATGCCTTGTTGCCTCTGCCTAGAGGGACACAGAGGTCTTGTAGACCACCTTTTGTGGCCGTAGACCACTTTTCCCTCCCGTAGACCACTTTTGGTGCCCATAGACTAGTTTTCGAGGTTTTCAGCTGCGTGCCTTGACCCACAGATTCTTGTCTTGCATCCTTTTTGGTTTGTTTTTGGCACAAACCTTGTTTTCCTTGCTTGGAGGGTGGAATAGGGATTGTAGAACAGTTTCTCTCCCTGAAAACCACTTTTCCTGTCCACCAGCCAATTTTTTGGTCGGCCAACTGGTCTTGGTGGTCCAAAGACCACCAAAAGTGGTCGGCAGCCATGCCACCACCTTGCTTTCTTGGTGCAGACCACCTTCCCGCCCCCTTGCCGACCACTTGGTCTCCTTGCAGACCCCTTATGCTGGTCGGCCGACCAGTGCAAGTAGCTGGCCGACCACTTTAATTGGTTGGCAGCTTTCTTGCAGTTTCCTACAGATATTTTCTTGCCAGTTGTGCCAGCTATTGGGCACAAAAGTCATCCTCCCTACACGTGTATGAAGGGATTGCTTGGAGCCTAAAGCTTGTTCAACAATCTTGTTGCATGGTTGTCTATAAAAGGGAGCCTCCTCCCTCTTGCCTTAGGTTTAGAATTTTGTATTGGAGCTATACATATATCATCTATCTCTATATTGCTCCTCCACTTCATATTTGTGCTTGAAAGTGCCTATTCTTCACACTTTTGCACACAAACACCTAGTGAAACACCACACTCTTGTTGCTGAGGCACCTTGAAGGTGGTTTTGGTGTTTTTGGACTGCTTTTGATCCAAAAAGGTTGTTGGAGTTGCTTCCTTGAAGTTGTTCTACAAGGGTGAGTTTCTAACCCCTTAAAGCTTTGTTTTTGTTTAAGTCTTTGGCCCTATTTGCATGCTGATTTAGGCCTAACTTTAAACAGAAAAAAGCTTTGATTTTAAGGGTTTAAGATGTTTGTTTGAGGCTTCCTTGGTGTTGGGGGTGATCTACTCCCTTGCATGCCCTATTTGCTAGGCTTTTGAGCCATCACTTTAGGCTTTTGTTTTAGCCTTTATTTGGTCTTTCTATCATTGAATTCTAGAGGAATTTCAGTGGTGGAAACTTGGTTTTGAGGCCTCAAATAGGAGGGGGTTGTCTCCCCCTCCTCTTTTCTTGTATGCTTGTGTTGATGGCTCATCAAAAGAGCATGTATTTCTATCCTCTTGAAGCTTTGTTTGAGAACTTTTTTGTGACCTTTTAGACCTCCAATGACTCTATTTTTGGTTGTCTTGGTCACCTCTTGCATGCTTCTTGTAGGTGTAGTGTAATCCTACTTGAAGCTTTTCAAAGTAGCATGCCTTTCTAGCATGTTTTGGCTCCATCTTAGCATGTCTCAGGCCTTATTTCAGCATGGCATATCTCTGTTTTGGCTTGGTTTGGTTACCTCATGCATGCATTCTACACTTGTAGTGTAATCTTGCAATCTAGCCTAACATGCATCATGCTTTTGACCATCATTCTAGCATGTTTTTGGCTCAACTCCAGCAAGCTTTTGTTCATGTTTTACCATGCTTAAGCTCTGTTTTATGTTGTTTTGGTCATGCATGCCTTGCTTTGTATAGCCATAGTGCATTCTAGCACACTAGCTTTGAGTTTCCAAGTCACTAGCATGCACTGCTTGGGCTATTTGCATGATTTGGCATAATTTGATATGTGATTTTAGTACATGTAGTGTGGCCATACACTCACATCTTTCACTCTTTCAATGCTTTGGAGGGTTGGTGCTTTATGCCTTAAGTACGAGGCTTTATGTATGCCATCGTGCCTAGGCTTTTGGGCTGCCATATCAATATGTTTTTGGTCTTATTTTGCCATGTTACAACTCTAATTTTGGCTGGTGGAGTCATCTCATGCTTGGTTTTGGTAGGTGTAGTGTAATCATGCTCATTGGCCTAGCCTACTTGATGTTTTGGACCTTTATGCTAGCTAGTTTTGGCTTTGCTCCATGCATGTTTTAGCATCATTTTGGCATGCTCTAGGACTGTTTTGGGTTGCCTTGGTCATATGGTTCTTGTATTGCATAGCTGTAGTGCCATTGGCCTTGCTAGCCTTGAGTTTTGAGCACCATAGCATGCATCATTTGTGACACGTGCAGGATTTGGCATCCTTTAACATGTTATTTCAGAGCATATAGCATTGCCATGTTCCCATTTCTTTCACCCTTTGAGTGCCTCTAAGGGTCACGCATTATTGCCTCGTTTGTGGCCTAGCTTGTATGCATGCATGCCTAGACTTTTGAGCTCCCATTTCAACATGTTTTGGTCTCTGTTTTGACCTATTTGAGCTCTGTCTATGGCTAGTTCATTCATTGTGCCATATATTGCATGCCTCTTGTGTAGTCCTCTGTGGTAGCTTTCTGCCTTAGGCCTCCTAGCATGCTATGCTTATGTTGTTTGGATGATTTGGCATCATTTCATACATGATTTCAGTTCTTATAGTGTGGCTACACTCTTACATTTGTCACTCCTTGAGCACTTTTGAGAGTTGTGCTCTTATGCTTAATTGGTGAGTCAATGCATGAGCATGCATTTTCTAGCCTTAGTGTTGTGTGCCTCAATGCTTAAGGACTTTGTTTTGACATGCTTATGTTGCATTGCATTGTGTTTGGCATGTTGTTGCATTGCATTGTGTTTGGATAGGGTGTTAGTCCAAACACGGGAAACAAGGGACGTTTCATACTTGAAGTGATGAAACGTGCCTCATTTCTCGGTCGCCGATGCTCTTCATCATGCATGATAGAGTTTAAGGCCCTTGTGTGTTATTTGTGCATTCATTAACATTGAATTGTGCAATCTTGGTTTCTCGGCCATCGTGCATTGCGATGCTCGGTTGGTGGGCTGAGAAAGTCGAGAACCACACTCCCTTGAGCCTAAGAAATGATAGGGAGGGTGGTTGTGCACACATACCTTGCAAATACACCACCGTGCCCCTTCTTGTTCTCTGTTGCAGCATAATGGAGTTAGGCAGAATTTTCTGGTCGGCAGACCAGAAAAAGTAGTTGGCCGACCACTTTTTCTGGTCTGCAGCAAGTGGAAGTGGTCTACAGGTGGTCTACACCACCAATAAGTGGTCGGCAATGCCCCTAGAGGTCTCCATGTTGGAGTAGAAGCTACCTGGAGCTTTGTGAAGTGCTTTGAAAACAAAAGCAAATAGAGGCAAATTGGGCCATAGCGATGGATTTCCGAACGAAGTGACCGAGCATGCATGCGCTTCTCGCCCTGAGCCCCCCCCCCCTTTTTTACTGCTTTGCTTAGCTAACTTATACTTTGGTTTTGTACTTAATTAGTAAACATGTTTAGCTAATTGATTTATGCTGTAATGTTTAATTAGCTAGTGTAGTTAGCTAATTAGCTTGTTTTATAATAATTAGTTAACTTGTTAGTTAATTAGTTTTGTGATGTAATAATTAGTTTAATTAGCTTAGATTAGCTAGTTATCTTATTATTCGGACCCTCCGTCGAGAGGGCACAAATGTTGTAATAAGCGTGCGTGTGTGTGATGCATGTCTTCTAACCCCCATTTCTTTTTCCCTTTTACTTATCCATTTTCAGTGGTTAGTTTTAGGACATATTTCAATTAGCATGCTTATGCTAGCATGTTTGCATTCATTCATCTGTTTTGCATGCATCGGGCTAGGCACATCATACAAACTGCATTGTATCTCAATACCAATTTGAATACATGTCATCAAGTTGCATTCACATGACATCTTAGAATAGCCGAGCCTATCTTTAGTTGCATTTGCATGCGTTGTATTAGGCATTGTTGACATAGCTAGGATCATGCATTGATTACTAACTAGCTTCTTTTTTGGCTCAGAGTACTAGCTAAGGTTTTACGCTTTAGCATCTAGCATGTGTGTAAGTGTTGCCATGCTAGCATGCTTGCCATAAGGCTATTTGCTTAAATCATATAACTGCGTGAATGCCTGTGGATGAAGGCTTCATTACTTGAATTGGAACAATTCATCGAAATGTGCATTTTAAGCCCACTTGAAGTGGCAAATCATCATGTTTTAAGCCCACTTGAGGGTGGCAAATCCGCGTCTTACCCTACTTGCGAGTAGTACCTTCAAACCATTTTCAAAAACAAACATGAGATGTTTTGTTCCAATTTAGGTGATTTAGTCTATACTTGTATGTTGTGCGCATCACATAGTAATTCTAGAGTAATAACTGGAATAAGAACACATGTGTTTTCAAAAACAACATATCATGTTAGTAGAGGCCGATCCTTTGATCGGGCGAGCGGGGGTGCTCATTTCAGGACCTTTCCCTCTCGTACCCAAGTTCTCGAGCCGAGGAAACTTTTGTGATGACGGACATGTGGCCTTAGGCACGGGGGTTTCCTAAATTTCCCAAAACAAAATATTTAAGTGGCGAATCTTAAATCTGGCAAAGCAATCCATGTTTGGCGCTTTTTGATTAAAATCGATTTTGCAAAACGATTTGTCGGATTTGGACTCTTTGGTGATTTATTAGTCTTGCATTGCACTTTGTGAGATTAGATTTAGAATTGTGATAGGAGTCCGAACTGTAGTAACTAGAACTACAATTTGCGCCCTCGCGCACGGAGCGGAGTTCGGGCGGTATACAGTCCTACATTATTAATGGTTTAAAACCATTTTTCTTCAACAATCCCCCACATGAATGAAGCTGATGAAAAGAACATGCAACAATATGCAGACTCAAAGAGTACTAAACTGGAAATGTCCTGCAAAGGATAGGTACCTTTTTGCCTTGAACCATCCTTTGTAAAAGATTATCGGATTTACTGACAAATCAATGGTCATGATGCCTTGAACTATTATGTCTATGGTGTAAACCAAGACAACAATCTTTCACATAGTTTTATTTCCATACATAACTTGGTTCTATCGGTTGTGCCCATTTTGGCCCTAGACAATTCTTGGTTTTAATGAGTGCTCTAGAGAATTCAGCCCTTTCAATTCTCATAGAACCGGCCCATTTTAGACTTATATAGGTGATTCTCGTTAAGAGAATCCTGTTATACCCCACTTAGATTTCCAAGTTTATGAGAATCATTAAAAGAAAAAACTTCTCCTGATTATCGCTACAGGTATCACTATGTCATCATAGAAATGGGTAGAAGATTGTCTCCTTAGTGATCTTCCTGAGTCATTCTTAATTTGGTTGTCCCTTGGAACCTAGATCTTGGGATCTCCGGTCAGCTAGGTTGGGTTGCCATTAAGGTGACTCTTAAGTAATAGCTTTAGTCCTATTTCCCTCAATGATCTCACAACCTGCTCTCTAGGTAACCCTTTTGTTAATGGATCCGCAATATTATCTTTTGACCTTATGTATTCAATGGATATAACTCCATTTGAGAGTAGTTGCCTAGACAATTCTATCGGTTGTGCCCATTTTGGCCCTAGACAATTCTTGGTTTTAATGAGTGCTCTAGAGAATTCAGCCCTTTCAATTCTCATAGAACCGACCCAATTTACATTCATATAGGTGATTCTCGTTAAGAGTATCCTGTTATACCCCACTTAGATTTCCATGTTTATGAGAATCATTAAAAGAAAAAACGTATCCCGATTATCGCTGTAGGTATCACTATGTCATCATAGAAATGGGTAGAAGATTGTCTCCTTAGTGATCTTCCTGATTCATTCTTAATTCGGTTGTCCCTTGGAACCTAGATCCTGGGATCTCCGGTCAGCTAGGTTGGGTTGCCATTAAGGTGACTCTTAAGTAATAGGCTTTAGTCCCATTTCCCTTAGTGATCTCACAACCTGCTCTCTAGTTAAACCTTTTGTTAACGGATCCGCAATATTATCTTTTGACCTTATGTATTCAATGGATATAACTCCATTTGAGAGCAGTTGCCTAACGGTATTGTGTCTACGTCGAATATGCTGAGACTTACCGTCGTACATATTATTTTGTGCCGTAGCCATGGCTGGTTAACTATCACAATAAATACAGATAGCTGACATAGGTTTTGGCTACATTGGAATGTCTTCCAGGAATTGACGAGGCCATTCTACTTCTTCTCTTGCTTTATCTAAAGATATAAACTCATATTCCATTGTGGATCTTGCAATGCATGTTTGCTTGGACGATTTCCTAGAAACTGTTACATCTACCAAGGGAAAGACATAGCCACTAGTAGACTCAGAGTCTATAGTGTCAGATATCCAATTTGCGTCACTGTATCCTTCTAATACTGCTGGATATCTATGATAGCTTAGACCATAGTCACGGGTATATCTTAAATATCTAAGTACCCTTATTATTGTTGTCCAGTGGTCTTCCCCTGGATTGCTCGTGTATCTACTCAATTTGCTAACTCCATAGGCAATATTAGAACGTGTGCAGCTCATGAGATACATCAAGTTTCCAATTATCCTGGACTACTCTAATTGTGATATACTTTCCCCTAAGTTCTTCATTAAATGAAGATTAGCATCGATAGAAGTCTTAGCAAAACGGTCATCATGTTTATTAAATTTGTCAAGTATTTTATCAACATATTGACCTTAAGACAAGGTATATCCAACAGATGTTTTTGTGATTTTCATACCAAGTATAACATCCACTACTCCTATATCTTTCATGTCAAACTTAGAGTTCAACATTTTCTTTTTAGTCTTTATTATCTCATTATTGCTGCCAATAATGAGCATGCCATCCACATACAAGCAAACAATGACATATCATTTTTCAGTGTTTTTCACATAAACACATTTATCACACTCATTCCTTTTAAAATCATTTGTCATCATTACGTTATAAAACTTTTCACACCATTGTTTAGGTGCTTGTTTTAATCCATAAAGAGATTTCTTAAGTTTACACACTTTCTTCTCAAGTCCCGTATCAATAAATCCTTCTGGTTGTTCATATAAATTTCCTCATTCAAATCTCCATTCAAAAACGCAGTCTTGACATCCATTTGATGTATTTCCCGATCATGCAAAGCTCCAATAGCAATCAACATTCTAATGGATGTTATTCTTGTTAAAGGAGAATAAATGTCAAAATAGTCTACTCCTTCAGTTTGTCTATAGCCTTTAACTACAAGTCTAGCCTTGTATTTATCGATTGAACCATCCGGTTTCATTTTCCTCTTGAATATTCACTTGTATCTGAGAGGTTTACAACCTGGTGGAAGATTCACCAGTTCCCAAGTATGGTTTTGTAGGATAGATTCAATTTCACTATTGATCGCTTCTTTCCATATAGGAGCTTCTGGAGTAGACATTGCTTCTTTTTATAAGTTTGAGGCTTATTTTCCAATAAATACGTCAAAAAGTAAGGACCAAAGATTCCTATCTCTCTTATTTTGCCTACTGTAGACACCCCATTTTTGACCGCCCTTAAGACTTGGGTGCTACTAATGGTTTACTTGGTGATGAAAGATGTGCAGGGCAAAGGTCCGATTTCTTTGGCAAGGAGAGAGACAAATCCCAACCTCACACCCCATATTTGGACTAAAACAATTTTGACCAAAGATTTTAGACCTTGAAACCCTCTCTTTCAAAATATTTTGGGAAAAAGTTTCTACGATGTTCCGACGCTTGTATTTTGTTAAATGTCGCTCTTTTTGGTAAACCGAGTAAGGACAAAGTGGAAATGAATGAAAGAGAGGTGAACACTTTGAAAAATCTTTCAAAACACCTTGTTTAGGGGTTTGGAGTTGAGGAAAAGAAGAGAAGAGGGAAGAAACCCAGTTGGGAAAGGAGTTGGGCATGAGTCGTTAAGAGAGAGTCGAGCAACCCTCGCTATATCAGGACTATCCATTTGCACACTTGGATTTCAGCTATGAGGCCACCACTGTTGGAAATAAGACTTCCGGGGCTTCATTTTTCACTCGAGAATCTCCTAAAGCCGAGGTCAGACGAGGGAGATATGGCTGGTTGAAGTTAGGCATCAATCCAATTGGACCGAAACTGAGCAGTGAATCTGAAACTGAACAGTCTTCACTAAAAGCGGGATATCTATTAGCACAGTTGGAATTTTGATGTGAGGCTACCACCATTGGAAATCTTACTTCCAGGGCTTCAATTTGCACACAAGAATGACCTGAAAAGGCATCCAGATGACGGAGTTATGCTTGCTTCAAGTAGGGGACCAGGACTGATTTTTGCTGCCGGCCCCTATGGGAGTGTGTCGGCTACTTCTGGAGCATGCCGGCCACATGTCGTCCAAAAATGGTTCTTGTTGGCCACTTAAGGTGGCCGGTCGGCCAGAAATTTCCAAAAAGCCCAGAATCTGCAAATATTTCTTCTCCAGCTGTTGCACACTGCTTTAGATATTTCCAAATCAGATATTTCGACCAAATGCTCATATATTGCTATATATTGAGCCATATCTCATATATTGAAGGGTGAGAAGTTTCGGAGCCTCTCTCTCTAAAAAAATCCTCTCTCTCTAGAATTCTCTCTCTCTTGCCCCTTTGTGCATACAAGTAGAGGTGTGCATAGAAGTAGAGATACACAACTAGTTTGCCAAGGCATCCTTAACCAAACTTGACCATATTTGGGCTGAGATTACTTGGAGCCTTATTTGAGCTCTAGAAGAAGGATTGAGCTTGGTTTGTTGCCTCATTGGTGCCTAAAGTGCTCCTTGCTTCACAGGTATAATATTTTCCTTGTTTAAGCTTGTTTTGCATACTTGCTTCACCATCCTTTTTCCATTGATTTAGAATATTTTGGGGCTAGTTTTCAAATACAAAAAACTCTATTTTTAAGGTATAAAAATGGTAGTTTAAGGCTTGGTGAGTTTGGGGGTTGTTCTCCTTTTTTCTTTCTTGGCTTGTGGGGCCTTTTGTGCAACTTCTCACCACCTTCGAATCCAATTTTTTTGGCCTTTTTACCACTGAAAATAAGAGGTATTTCAGTGGTTTAAACCATGTTTTGAGGTCCAAAATAGGAGGGGTTGGCCTCCCCTTCTTGTTTCTTGTTTGCATGTGTTGATGGCCTAACAAATGAGCATGCTTTTCTACCCTTTTGAAGCTTGGTTTAAGCATGTTTTTGCCACTGATTTTCCATGATATGACTCTGTTTTTGGCTGGTTTGGTTACCTCTTGCATGCTTCTTGCACTTGTAGTGCAATTTGGTTCACTAGCCTAGCATGTTTGGTGTTTTAGCCTATTAATCTAGGATGTGTATGCTCCACTCCAGCATGTTTTTGGCTCTAATTTACCATGCTCTAGGTCTGATTTGAGTGGTCTTGGTCATGTGGCTCATGCTTTATATAGCTATAATGCAGTTGGCATTGCTAGTCTTGTGTTTCGAAGCCCCTAACATGCCTTATTTGTGATGTTTGCATGATATGGCATCACTTGACATGTAATTTCAGAGCATATGCCATTGCCACACTCTCACATTTTCCACTTCTTCAATGTGTTTGAGAGTTGTGTCTTCATGCCTTGTTTGCGAGCCATCAAATGTGCGTATTTTCCTTGTGTTATATGCCTTGATCTTAGTATATTTCAGCCACTATTTTGGCATATTTAGCCTCTGTCCGAGGTTGGTTTGGTCATTTAGGCTTAGTATTGTTTGCCTATAGTGCTATGCTCTTTGCTAGTTTCAATGCCTTTGACTTCAAGCATGTTTTGCATGCATCATTTGCATGATTTTAAGTCATTTAGCATGTCATTTCAGTGCTAAAAGTTATGCCATTGCACTCCACACTTCACTCCTTCATTCTCTTTGAAAGAGGTCTTAAGCCCCTTGTTGGCTTAAGCATGGAATTGAGGCTCTCATGCCTAATGGTTTTAGCCTTCTCTTGAGGGTTTCTACTAACCAAAAGCATGAGGTTTCTTTCATGCTTAAGGTGCTTCTGGTGGAGGCCATCTTTCCAATTAGAGGACTCTTACATTGGACATTAACCGGTTAAAGGATGGAATGGTAATTTAAAATGTGTAAACAAAATGAATCAAAGTAAAACATGCCAAGATAACATGTTTGTGTTGCATTGCATATGTTTGGATCAGACGTTAATCCAAACACAAGAAATGAGAAACGTTTCATACTTGAAGTGATGAAACGTGCCTCATTTCTTAGTCACCGACACCCTTGATCATGCATGATAGGGTGAAAGTTTCATCGAGTCTATTTGTGCATTCATTGACTTGTACACACTTGGCTTCTCGGCCATCATGCATTCCGATGCTTGGTTGGTGGCTCGAGAGCTAAGTACCATACTCCTTTGAGCTTGAGAAATGATAAGGAGGGTGGTTGTATGCACATACCTGTAAATACTTTGCTTTGCCTCTGTTGTACTCTGTTTGTAGCAAAATTGGAGTGTGCAGGAGCAAGTGGTCGACCGGCCAGAGCAAGTGGCCTACTGGCTACTTTAAGTGGCCTACAGCTTCCCTTGGTGGCCGGCAGTCCACTAGCTTGAAGATGGTTCAAAGTGATTCTGGTTCTAGAGCGGAAGCAGTCTAGGAATTAGTTCAGTGTTCAGGAATCAAAGTGAATGCAAACAGAGGCAACCGGTGGCAAGGCGACGGGATTTCGGGAGGAAGCAACCGAGCATGCATGCATTCCTCGCCCTGAGGCTCATTTTAACTACTTTGCTTAGATGGTTAACTCGTTGGTTTTGTACCTAAATAGTTAATGCGCTTAGCTATTCATTTGTGTTTGTAATTAGTTAACTAGATAGTTATTTAGTTTTTGTTTTGTAATGATTAGCTTAATTAGCGTAGCTAGGTAGCTTATTATTCGGACCCTCCATCGAGAGGAGAAATGTTGTAATAAGTGTGCGTGTGTGTGTGTGTGTGTGTGTGAATGTCTTCCAACCCCACGTCTTTCTCCATTTTATTTACCCGCTTTCAGTGGTTAGATTAGGGCATATTTCAATTAGCATACCTTGTGCTATGCATGTTTGCATCATTCATTTGTCTTGCATGCACCAAGCTCGGCGCATCATTCAAACTGCATCGTATTTCAATTCCTATTTGAATACATGTATCAAGTGTTGCATTCATATGACATGAGTAGATAGCCGAGCCTATTTAGTTGCATTTTTGCATGTGTTGCATTAGGCATCTTAACATAGCTAGGATCATGCATGATTACTAACTAGCTTTTGTTTTGGCTTGGAGTACACTGTAAATGTTTATGCTTTAGCATCCTTGCATGTGTGTAAGTGACTGCCATGATAGCCTGCTTGCCATGAGGCTATTTGCTTAACTGCTATAACTGCATGAATGCCTGTGGATGAAGGCTTCATTGCTTGAATTGGAACAATTCATCAAAATGTGAGTTTTAAGCCCACTTGAAGTGGCAAATCATCATGTTTTAAGCCCACCTTGTTTGGTGGCAAATCCACGCTTAGCCTACTTGCGAGTAGCAATTCCAAACCATTTTCGAAAAAACAAGCATGCGATGTTTTGTTCCAAATTGAGTGATTTGGTCTACACTTGTATGTTATGCGCATGACATAGTAAGGTTAGCTAATAAACCAGAATAAGAACACATGTGTTTTCAAAAACAACATATCATGTTAGTAGAGGCCGATTCTTTGATCGGGCGAGCGGGGGTGCTCATTTCAAGACCTTCCCCTCTCGTAGCTAAGTTCCCAAGCCAAGGCAACTTTGGTGATGACGAACACGTGGCCTTAGGCACGAGTCAGGGTTTCCTAAATTTCCTAAAACAAAACAGTTAGGTGGCGACTCTGAAATCTGGCAAAGCAGTCCATGTTTGGCGCTTTTTGATTCAAAATTTATTTTTCAAAACCAATTGCCGGATTTGGACTCTTTGGTGATTTATCAGTCTTACATTGCACTTTGTGAGATTAGATTCAGAACCGTGATAGGAGTCCGAACTATAGTAGCTAAAACCCAATTCGCGCCCTCGTGAGCGGAGCGAGTTTGGGCAGTCAACACCTAGTCCTTCCATGTTTTCCTCTTCTTGATTTTCCCTAACTTATCCTTGATTATTGTCAAATGCATCATCATAAGACCATTTAGGAGAATGTGACTCTTATGTTATTTTACAAGGAAATACGTGTTCAAAAAACGATGCATTCCTTGACTCAGTGATTGTATTAACATGGATCTCAGAATTATCACTTTTATGAACTAAAAATTGATAAGCACTGCTATTTTTTATATAGCCAATAAATATACAATCAACAGTTTTAGGTCATATTTTGACCTTTTTGGGGTCAGGAATAGCTACCTTAGCCAAACACCCCCACACTTTCAAATATTTGTAAGAAGGTTGTTGACCTTTCCACAATGCATACGAAGTTTCAATGTTTTCTTATGGGGAATTTTATTGAGAATATAGTTAGCAGAGAGAATTGGTTCCCCCGACAAGTTCTAGGGTAATCCCGAACTTATTAACATAACATTCATCATTTCTTTTAAGGTTCGATTTTTACGCTCAGTAACCCCATTTTGCTGAGGTATATAAGGCGTAGTGGTTTGATGAATGATTCCAACTTGTGTACAAAAATTACTAGTAGATGTGTCCTATTCACCACCTCAATCACTCCTTACACCATAAGAAATAAGGGTTTTCGCGGCATTTTTTTAACTGCGCTTTTTTAAACGTCATTTTTGCTAATATTTAACGGCGTTTTAAAAACATCGCATATTTCTTTAATCAAAATGACACCATTTTGCAATAGGTGTTTAAAAATGCCTCCAAATGCGGTAGGCCTCACGCGCCTATTTTGAATGTGAGAAAGTCTTTTAAACCCTCACGCTTTCAATCATAAAACAAACATTGAATCCTTATGCCACCTCTCTAAACCCTTATTTTGAGTCTCACCTTCAAATCTCACAGATTCACCGATTTCAAAGCTCCACTGCCACCACCATCTGCACCGACGGGGTAGCAAGATTCACCGATTCACTGATTTCATAGATTCACCGATTCCAATCTCACAGATTCACCGATTTCAGATCGGTCTGTACTGCCACCGTGATTTCGATTCAGATCAGTTTACACTGCCACTGCGATTTTGATTCTCTCTCTAGATCTCTCTCTCAGAGATTCATCTTTGATTTCATCTCAGAGCAATTTCGATTTCTCTCTCTCTCTCTCTCTCTCTCTCTCTCTCTCTCTCTCTATTTTGAAGCTCGACCGCCACCCCCATCTGCACCAGCGAGGTATCGATTTCTCTCTTGGCACTCACGTTGGTTCCATATATGTTGTTGATTTTCATCGGCAATCGCTTCTTCTTCGTATTTTGTTTTGATTATCAATTTGTTGTTTTAGCTCTCCAATTTTAAATTGAATTATTGAAGTTATTTGGAGAATGAGAGTAGTTTATTTTGTGAATACGAAGCTGTGAAATTGCATTTATGGTTTTATGATAGTTGTTAACTTCTATTGAAGTTATGGTATTCTAGTAGCTTTAACTTTAACCTCATCAACTCTATTTATTGGTCTAAGAGTAAGATGAGCTTTAGGTTTTTCTTGATTGCATTTAGTTAATTTGTTGGCTCTCTCATTTTCCTTCATTTTCCCATAGTTTCTCTATCATTTTCTCTCATTTGCTCGCCCCAGCAAATTTCGATGAACAGTCTCTAGCAAGAAAAGGTGAGTTATGTTCTTCACTTCACAGCTTTACTCGCTTGAAATTGGTTATTTTTGTATCCTTCAAATGTCTCTTGCTTTTTGCACTTGTTTGTGGTTTGTTTGCTGAAATCAAAACTGCGAATTTTTGTGTTTAGTTGTTAAAATTTCAGCTTAATTTGTTCGAATATAGTATAGATACTATTGCCGTACTAAAGATACTGTAATAGTGGCTCTGATAATTCTAGCTTGAAATTAGGCTTGATGCAGTTGTAGAAAAACCAGTATGTGGATTGGGAAACATGAGATTATAAAATAGTTATTTCTAATTAACGAGTAACTATTCTCTTCTCACAAAAATATTATGTTTACTGCGCATAGAAGTCCTGAAAAAATCGATGAAATTGAACCAACCATTCAAGATTGATAAAAAATTATGTTTTATTTTGATTTTGAAAATTTTTACATAGAAACAAACATAACCAACAAAAATATTATACTATGATGCATCTCAAGTATTCATTAAAAGAAAGCACAACCAAAATCGAGCACACCTTTCTAACAATCAATGTGCAAGATGGTCCTGGAAAATGGTATCAAAGATCGATTGTTCAAGTCCAGAGCAATAAGCTAGTCCAAGAAATAACCATGAATACCAACCCAATATTCCAACATATTACATGATTTAGAAAAAAAACATCCTAAAAAACAAACGCTAAAGAGGTCACGGAAGGGAACCTCAGCAAATAGATTAATAATCATTCACCCAATCAGTTACAAGTCAAAGTACCCAAAAAAAAACTTGCCCAAACATCTTGTTTCTCATTCCAACATAAATCCACAAATCCTTGCATGATTAGAATCTTCTCCTAGGACTTCTTGAACGGTGTCCACATGGTGATCTACAATAATACAGACAAAAAAAGGTTGGTGCTTTATGTCTGGATGGATGGACTCAAACCAATAAAAAAAATATAAGAAGCTTATAAAAATGAATTTGCAAGTGAAAATAAGTACACCAATACATACTGATATTACAGCTTTAGTGAAGTTTCAATCATTTTACAGCTACCAGATTTCATGTCATAAAGGGCTCTCACTAGAGAAGTGAATCAAATGAAGTCACAGTGACAAAAAAGATTCAAGTATTGCTATTTGTTGTCTCTTATTTCTCTCTATGAGTTTGATGTGACAATAGCAAAGCACCCCATGGCATCTAATTATGCTCTTGCTAATACCCGTTTGTCTCAGCATGAAATATTTAATAGATGTTTGGGTTTTTGTTGATATGATGTGGTAAAAACAAATTACCTACTAAAATCTAGGAAAGAATTACCAACTTCATCCCAAAGGAACCCACATTAGGGGAACTACTGATCTATTGTTTTGGGGTTTCATACTAGTAAAATGCACGTGCTAACCATTGGTAGAAACATTATATTTTTTTTAAAAAAAAAAGAAAAGAAAAAGAAAAGAAAAATAAGTTAGAAATGGATTAACTTAAAAAGCTAAATACTATTTTTGTTTACAAATTCCTCGCGTTTGTGCGTTCCTAATTTTTTTAACCAGTTTATCTTGCTGCTCTTTATTTGCCTGCAAAATAAATTTTTATGCTAATAAATTCTCTATTTGATATTTATTTTTTTTATTACTTTTTTGTGTGTTGGCATGGAGTTCAACTTACTGTCTTCAATTGGATTTGGTACTTAATTTTGAGCATGGAGGAGACTTTTTTTTTTTTTTTTTTTTTGGCATTTGGTTGCTTTATAATTCACCTCTATATGGTGCAATTTACTATGACCCCTCCCTTTTCTTTTTCTTTTTTTTTTAATTTTGTTAGGTTTTTATTCTTGGCAATCCTGTTTGACAAAACTCCTTTCAGTTGTACTTATTTCTGGACTTTTTATTTCAGTGAGGCTATGAGTTTTTAGATGCGAATCCAACCCGAATTGTGCCTTGCAGAGAAATTTGTGATGTTAATGCTTTCAAGATTGCCACTTTGCTGACTACGACGGGGATCGAGGGGCAGCACCCCCGAAGCAAAATGCAAAATTGCTTTCGAAGTTGCCTGTCCACCCTTGCTCGCTCGAGCGAAGGAGTTCTTGCTCGCTCGAGTGAAGGAGTTCTCGCTCGAGCGAAGGATGCGTCTATAAAAAAAACCTAAGAATGATGATTTTACGCTCGAGTGCAGGTTGTTTGGCTCGAGCAAAGCCGTTTATGGAAAACACGCGTTTTTGGTTCCTCGCTCGAGCGAAAGAGTCTTCGCTCGAGCGAGCTTCACAGACATAGATTTCTATAAGTATGTATTTCTGTCAGATTTTAGGATTACTTCTTCAGATCTTCTTTTTGGTTATTAAGGTTTGTATCTGAGGATATTTTGCTAGTTTTCTTTGATGTTTAATTGAGTATTCAACTCATGGGTTAAGAAGAATACATCAAAGGTTTGTTTGTTTATTCTATACAAAAGAGAGAGTTGTTCTTCGGTGGATTCTGAAGAATTTGAGCCTGAAGCTTTGGTGGATTCTAGTGTGGCTCATCGTCAAGGTAATTTTGAGGCGAAGACGAGGCTGGAAGAGGCACATAGGCGTTGGTTCAATTTGGGCGTGGATTCGCTAGGTAATTGAGAGTATACCTTTGTAATTCCTTTATATCTTCTTAGTGGATTGTTTTGTGGCTGTTGCCTGTGGTTTTTCATCACAATTGGAGGTGCTCCAATTGTGGTTTTTCCACGTTAAAATCATTTTGTCGATTTGTCTTGATTGTTTGACTGGGATTGTTTTATTGCTTTAAATTGATACATAATCACTAATCAATATTTAGCGAATTTCTAGATTTTTCAATTGGTATTAGAGCAGGTTGCTCTATTGTTGTTTAAAACTGTTAGAGCGAGATCTTGTTTGATTTGTGATAATGGATTCAATTCGTGAGGGTAATTCTATGGTTCGGCCACCCCTACTTGACGGATCCAATTATTCTTTTGGAAAGCTCGAATGAGATCGTTTTTAAAATCTATTGATGAAAAAGTTTGGCAATCTGTCTTGTATGGGTGGACCGAACCAACGATTACCATTGATGGGGTAACTTTCCCCAAACCAATTGATAAATGGGACACAATTGATTACCAAAATAGTGGTTGGAACAGTAAAGCTATCAATTCTCTCTTTTACGTTGTCACACCTGAAGAGTTTAGTCGTATTTGCAATTGTGAAGTTGCAAAAGAGGCTTGGGATATCTTACAAACTATTTATGAGGGCACTCATTCTGTTAAATGCTCAAAACTTCAAAGGCTCACGTCTAGTTTCGAAAACCTTTCAATGAAAGATAGTGAGACCTTTGATGAATTTTATGCGAAGTTGAGTGACATTGTAAATTCTAGCTTCAATTTAGGTGAAAAAATAATGGAATCCAAGATTATAGGAAAAATCTTGAGGTCCTTGCCCGATCGGTTCCAACCAAAAGTTACGGTTATTGAGGAGGCTCAAGATGTTGACAATCTCAAGCTAGATCATTTAGTTGGAAATCTCCAAACTTATGAGGCACATAGGAATGTCAAAAAGAAACAAAAAAGATGTTGCTTTTAGTAGTGCTCATAGAGCTGGAGAGGATTCTGATGAGGATTGTGAGATAGATTCCAAGATTACGGATGCTTTTGTAAAACAATTTAAAAAATATTTTCTGAAAAAAGAATCCTAATCTTTTGGAATCTACTCATACTCATAAATCCAAAGGCAAAGATAAACTCAAAATTAATTCTATAGCCAAGAAGGAGAAAGGAAAGATACAAGGGAACTCTGAAAGAGTCCAATGCTATGAATGCCAAGGATTTGGCCACTTTGCTTAAGAATGCCCCACTCATTTGAGGAAGAAGAAAGCCCTCGCTATCACTTGGGATGCTGAATCAGAATCTGATAAAGATAAAAGTGACAATGAAGATCAAGGTGAAGAGGGATATAAACAATTCCTTACTTTCATGGTGGCTTCTGAAACTAAAGGACAAACAGAGTATCCGAAGAGGCCGGTCGAGAATGCCACTGATGATGAATCCTCGGGAAGTGATGATGAAGAGCTTGAGCAAGCTTATGAAAAGTTGTATAAGGAATCGCTTAACTTATCCAAATTGAATGACAAACTCACTATGAAACTCAAAGCATGTGAAAGTGAGAATGTCAAACTAAAGGAGGAGATTTTCGAGGCTAGGATTGATGCCATCAACATAGCTAATGATCGACAAGCTCTTTGTGCAAAACTCTTGACTAGTGAGACAGAGAGGAATGAGCTATAGAAAATCTATGCAATGTATGAAGAAAAGATTGAATCTCTTGAGATGTCTCAAGTTGCTTTGGAAGAACTAATGATCAAGAAAGGGGAAGAGCTCAAGTGTGCTACGGCAACCATTGGTCTTTGGAACAAAGGATTAAAGACTTTGGACAATATCATTGGGTCTCAACGAAATTGTTCTGACAAGAGTGGCATTGGCTTTGATGGTAAGAAAGGGCAAAAATAGTGTGCATCCACATCTCATGATATAAGAACTCAAGGAAAGGGAGAACAAAAAATTCAACATGAGGATAAACTTCTCAAACTTCCTAGAGTTGGTAAGGCCAAAGAAGAGAAGGTACACCCTATTTTTATTTGTCATCATTGTGGTATGTATGATCATATTCGCCCTTATTGTTATGAGTTGCATGGGAGAGTGTCTCATAGAGATGGAATAAATTCCAACATCTCTTGGGATATGAGACACTTCATTGGTTGTAATGAGATTAAAGGTCATATTAGCCCTCGTTACTTTGATTTGCTTGAGACCAAACATGGAGCGAGTTTGCATTTGCCTAGACCGAGAAATAGGAAGTTGGAAACCAAGTCGAGACGGGTTCCCATTGAAAGCAAATGGAACCACAACGTCAAGACACCATCCAAGAACCGCAATTCTCACAACTTTCTTCATACTAAAGTGGTTTGGGTATGAAAACTTGACTTGTGTTAATTTGTATATGCTTGTTAGTTTTTAGGTTTCTGTGTATTTGTGTGTGTGTGTGTGTTTTTTTTAAGTCACTTAATGTGTGCATGTTCGTTTTCTGTCTTGCTTTGTTTAAAAATAATAAAAAAAAAAACAAAAAGATTTTCTTAGTATGGTTTTGCAAGCATAAAATTTTTGAGTGGTCCTTGCTGCATATTGGAATTGATAAGAATATATATTGCATGTTAATATGTGTGTGCTTTCTGTGGTCATTACTCATTTTGGAGAGTGTGTTTTTTTTATTAGTATGTCTCATTCTGTACACACTCTTGGATTAGCAAATTTTAGAGTCTTACGCCTTAGTGATCATTTTTCTCTATGGACTTCTGGTAGTGTATCTTTTGCTTTTCTAGAGGAATTGACCTATACTAGCACATTATGGGTGATGTTGAGTCTCTTAACCATCTCTCATCTTTTTCTATCTCCACGGCTTTCCCCTCTGTTCTTTGTAGTCCAGGCATGAGGAAAAGGCTACCTTAGAGTCACCAACCAGGCCATCCTTATTATATCCATACTTCTCTAGTTCGGTTTCCATACTCTTGAGCGTGACAGCCGCCAATGAGTGTGCAAAAGAAATAAAAAATGTGCAAAAGAAAGAATCAAAAAAAAAAAAAAAAAGATGTGCAAAAGAAAGAAAAGAAAAAGATGTGAAAAAAAGGAACAAATAAAGGATTCATTGATTGAGGGCGAGCCTCTGCCTTCACTCACTAAATACCCCTTGATTCCTAGTGGCTTGACTTTCTGTAGTTGCGCTTAGATTCTCTTGTTGGAGGTTCAGCTATCTGATCACTACTAGGATTTGAATCTAGTGTTTGTCGAACTCCAAGAGTCACACACACACTTTTTTCATGGGATATACGCTTTTCACATAATGCATCACTTTCTTTTATGAGGAATCTTCTAGAGGTTGTGCACATTGTGTTTTCAAGTAATTATGCTTCTTGGATAATCTTGTGTGTTCTAAGGTACAAATCTGAGATTTCTTGCTTGCTCCACCATATTATTTTTGTCGATTTCTTCGTGCTCATTGTTTTCTGTACAGTGTTTGTGGTTGCTTTGAGTGAAAGGGAGATTGGCTTTAGTTGGTTTGCATGATGTTATGCACTGCTTCTTTATTATTTCCTTCTTGCATGCTCCTGATAGTTACATAATCTTATCATTGCTTGTGTGGTTTCTGATCTTGCTTTTGTTGATTGAGCTTCCTTTGTCAATTCGTGACAAAAAAGGGGGGAGTAATGTTGTCCGGTGCATGTGTCTTAGGATTTCATGTATTCATGCCATGTGTCGGGTGCATGTGTCTTAGTTTTCAAGTTTTCATGCTACATGTTCTTAAAATTTCCAAGTCGCATCTATTCATGTTTGTCCATCTCATGCTTCAAATGCTTCAAGATAATCTAGCCATATGTTTATTGTTTTTTCATATACTCTTGTGGGACTAATAGTTGTTTTGGAGATTGTGGCACTAATAGCTGTTTTGCAGATCTTAACCTTGAGAAAGAAGTTTGTGTTTGTTGGCTGAAATGGGTTGGGGTAATTAGAATTTTATTTGTTAAGTGTGTTTTGTCACTGCATTGCCAAATGGGGAGATTGTTAGGTTTTTATTCTTGGCAATCCCGTTTGACAAAACTCCTTTCAGTTGTACTTATTTTCGCACTTTTTATTTCAGTGAGGTTATGAGTTTTTAGATGCGAATCCAACCCGAATTGTGCCTTGCAGAGAAGTTTGTGATGTTATTGATTTCAAGATTGCCACTTCACTGACTATGATGGGGATCGAGGGGCAGCGCCCCTGAAGCAAAATGCAAAATTGCATTTGAAGTTGCCTGTCCACCCTTGCTCGCTCGAGCGAAGGAGTTCTCGCTCAAGCAAAGGCTGCGTCTGTAAAAAAACCTGAGAATGATGATTTTACGCTCGAGTGCAGGTTGTTTGGCTCGAGCGAAGCCGCTTATGGAAAACACGTGTTTTTGGTTCCTCGCTCGAGCGAGAGAGTCTTTGCTCGAGCGAGCTTCGCAGTCACAAATTTCTATAAGTACGTGTTTCTGTCACATTTTAGGATTATTTCTTCAGATCTTCTTTTTGGTTATTAAGGTTTATATTTGGGGATATTTTACTAGTTTTCTTTGATGTTTAATTGAGTATTCAACTCATGGGTTAAGAAGAATACATCAAAGGTTTGTTTGTTCATTCTATACAAAAGAGAGAGTTGTTCTTCGGTGGATTTTGAAGAATTTGAGCCTGAAGCTTTGGTGGATTCTGGAGTGGCTCATCGTCAAGGTAATTTTGAGGTGAAGACGGGGCTGGAAGAGGCACATCGGGGTTGGTTCAATTCGAGCGTGGATTCGCTAGGTAATTGAGAGTATACCGGTATAATTCCTTTATATCTTCTTAGTGGATTGTTTTGTGGCTGTTGCCCGTGGTTTTTCATCACAATTGAAGGTGCTCCAATTGTGGTTTTTTCACGTTAAAATCGTTGTGTTGATTTGTCTTGATTGTTTGATTGGGATTGTTTTATTGCTTTAAGTTGATACATAATCACAAATCAATATCTAGCGGATTTCAAGATTTTTCAAATTTTTTAAATTTGACTTTCTTTGTGCTTGCTTTCATTTGAAGACATAACAGTTTGGTTTTTATTGATTGATTTAAGAGAGCAATGCATTTCTTAAATCTATCATAATCTATCAAGAGCATTGTAGAAACTTTTGCTTTCTTCATTAATATGCTTCATACTAGATATGCCTCTAGTATGATTGATAGTACCGATTTAGATTGCACCATTGGGATGCAATCATTAATTGTGCATGCATGCATAAATAGCCTTAGACCTATCCAAGAATCTTCATTAGAGATACCTAGTTATCTTTGATGACGCTCTTCTTGGATTGTCCAGTTTGGACAGTTCAGGAGCACAAGTCTGTATTGTAATTGGTAGTTCTACTCCTTATAGTCCATCTCGTAGAGATTTCGTGTAGGAACTGCTCATGTTCTCTTAGTGCATACTAGACAAGGCATAGCAGTACACCTAGTGTATATCGTGTATTTGGAGAACCATGGGGAGATGCCACCGAAATTTTGTTAGAGATGAACAGAGCGGTATGAGCTATTTTTTTTATAACATAGACTGTGTATTCCTGAATGAGAAAGTAGGATAAACCAACATATTAGAGGCCAGTTAGAGGTGAATGATGTCATAACGCATGCATTATAAGGTATTTAATTGAGGTTAAGAATAATTAAAATGGAATGGTAATTTTGAACTTTGTTGATTTGGCAATGGCATTTGTAGTGTAAGACGGAGTCAGATGGATAAAAGTTGGATAAATTAGCATAGGTTGTACCCAGAATACATACAAGGGGTTAAGGACTTTATTAAATTTGCATGCGACAATAAGTTGTTGTTGAATGAAGTCACATGCCCATGTAAACGGTGTCGTAATGTCAAATTGGTGGAGAAAGGCTTGTTAGGGGAACATTTAATAATCAACGGGTTTCTTCCAAGTTACACCAGTTGGATTTTTCATGGGGAGAATTTGACGTCGCATGTGCCATACAGTGTGAATGTTGGGCAAACTGATTCGAATGATGGTGATGAAACTTATGAAATGCTATACGAAGGATTTGGACTTCCTCCACCAAGCTTTATTCACGAGGCAGCAAGTTCTGGTATTAAACAAGGTCCAGATGAAAAAACTGAAAAATTCTTCAATTTATTGAAAGAGGCCGAAAGAGAGTTATATCCTGAATGTCAAAAGTTTTCAATGCTGTCATTTATTATTCGATTATTGCACATCAAGTGCCTTAGTGGATGGAGTGACAAGTCTTTTACGATGTTGCTCAAGCTTTTGAAGGATTTGTTCCCAAAGGGTGAAACTTTGCCAAAGTCATTTTATGCAACTAGGAAACTCCTTAGGGACTTGGGCCTCAATTATCATAAGGTACATGCATGCCCAAGAGATTGTTCACTATATTTGAAGGAAACAACTAGTATGGATAATTGCATAGTGTGTCACATGCCTAGATACAAATAGTTTGAGGGGGAGGAGAATGATGTTAAGAAGAAGGAACAAAGAATTCCACAGAAGATTGTTAGATACTTTCCTTTGATTCCAAGGCTTCAAAGATTGTTTATGTCATCCAAAACATCTTTAATGAGATGGCATGTAGAGGGCCGAATTGATGACGGCAAAATGAGACATGCCACTGACTCTCCTGTCTGGAAATTTTTTGATAATTTGTATCCCAAGTTTGCAAGTGAACCTCGCAATGTCAGACTAGGTTTAGTAATGGATGGATTCAATCTATTCAAAGCAATGAATGTCTCTCATAGTAGTTGGCCAGTTATTATGATGCCATACAATTTGCCACCATGGTTATGCATGAAGTAGCCTCATATGATGATGACATTGCTCATCGATGGTCCTTCTTCACCTAGAAATAACATTGACATCTACTTACGCCTTGTAGTGGATGAATTGAAAGAATTGTGGGAAAATGGTGTTGACACGTATGATGCGGAAACTAATCATATGTTCCGAATGCATGTGTAACAAGCCCCGAACGCCCCGGGAGGATGAGTCCCGTTCTGTTCATTTGGGGTTACTACAGTTTGGACTCGACTTGTGTCACGGTTCTTAATCTGAACCAAAGAGTCCAAATCTGGCAAATCGTTTTGAGAAACAGATTTTTGAAAAAGTAGTGCCAAACATGGACTGCTTTGCCAGATACAGAGTCGCCACCTAAATATTTGAAAATGGGGGAATTTAGGAAACCCTGACTCGGTGCCGAAGGCCACATGTCCGTCATCACCGGAGTTGTCTCGGCTCGGGAGCTTGGGTACGATCGGGGAAGGTCAGCTATGAGCACCCCCTTTCGCCCGGTCCGAAGACCGGCCTCTACTAACCGTGATATCCGTATTTGAAAACTTTATGTGTTCTTATCCCATTCATTAGCCTATAATTACTATGTTATGCGCGCAGCAAACAAGTATAGACCAAATTGCCCAAATTGGAACAAAACATTCCATGTTCGTTCTGAAAATGGTTTGCTACTCGCAAGTAGGCTAAAATACAGATTTTGCCACCCTCAAGTGGGCTTTTTAGAAAAGACGGTTTTGCCACTATCTAGTGGGCTTAAAACAAATATAGTTTTAACGCATTATCCCAATTTAAGCAATTTGACCTCCACCCACAGGCATTCAAGCAATTTATCTCATGTAAACACTTAGCCGCATGGCAAGCATACTATTATGGCAACATTCACACGTATATTGGATGCTAAAGCATAACCACTTACATTGTACTCCGTGCCAAAACAATAAACTAGTTAGCAAATGTGCGTGTCCTAGTTCATGTTATTTTGCCTAATGCAACACATACAAGGTGCAATTCTAGTCAGGCTCGGTTAACCTAGATATGGCATACGATATGCAACCAACTGATTCATGTATTCAATTTTGAAATTTGAAAATACAAATGCAGTTAGTATGATGTACCGAGCCCGGTGCATGTTAACAGATGCATGAATGCACGCATGCATATCATAAGGTATGCTAATTTCAAAAATGCCCTAATCTACCATCATAAGCTGGTAAATAAAAGGGAAGAAAGAAATGGGGATTGGAAGACATACACACACTCACCCACACTTATTACATGTTTACCCTCACTCAGAGGGTTCGAATTAATATTACAGTCCCAAAATAATGAACAAATAAAATTATTACAAAATTTCCTAATTAATTAAAAGAAAGGAAGCAAAAGAATGAAGAGGGTGGCCACAGCCTCTGCCTCGGGGCGCGCAGAAGATGCATGCTCGAATCCGTCCTGCCCGGAAAACCCGTACTATACTCCTGTCGCCACTGTTTGTACTGCCTCGTCTTTCTGAAAATTGCCAAAGTACTGGAGCAAGCTCCTTGCATCCTGCAGAGAACCGCCGGCCAGACAAAATTGCCACCGGCACTTCAAAATTACCATCGGCACTTTATTGGATTCATCGGCACTCCAGATAGTGCCGGTCGGCACTAAATTCTGCCGGTCGGCAGAAACTTCCTGCAGAAGACAATTTGACAGCAAACAGAGAACTGACAGTGCATGGCATGGAGTTTTTAGACACATGTGAGCATGGTCATACTTCTTATCATATTTTGAACTCAAAGAAGCGTGACTTTCGATCCTTGAACCATCAATGGTACATGGCGGGTCAAAGGATCGAATTTGCCATTTGATATGAAGATGTATGCAACAAACAACATGAAAACCGGGGCCTTATCAAGTTGGAGTCAAAGGTCCCGACGACCGGGAATCAAGGCACATTACATCACTTGAAGTATGAATGGTCCTTGATTCCCACACTTGGTTTGACACCCCAAACCAAGTAAATGCAATGCATGTAATGCTCACAAGCCTCAAATGTATCATGCCACCAAGATGTAAAGCACAACAAGCATTATGCAACCAACATGACAAAATGTATAATACCAAGCGTACAAGATACAAACATGATGCAAACATGGGGCAAATTGACCATGGGATTGATGTGCTACAAAGATTAATGGAACAACTATGCAACAAACATTAAGCAAGCATGCAAGAGGGCTTAAAATGGCAAAGGGGCAGGCCCTCACCCTTCTCAAAACAGTGGCCAAAAGTGCTCAAAATGATGGACAATCAACTCATGTGAACAAGCAAACTTATGATCCCAAAGTTAAGGCACAAAAAGGAAACATTTCACCCTCATTAACATGACTACTCATGGCATGATTAAAGCAAAGCAAAAACAGAATTTGTGCATGCAAAATAGGACCCCAAAGACTCCTAATATGGTAGCTAAAGTATCACCCATGAAGCATATGCACTAAGGCTCATTCTTAGGCATAAGAGGACACACCCTCAAGGCATGAAGGAGGCCATGCATGCACACATATAAGCATGATTCTTGGACTAAAAAATGATCCTTAGATGATGTTAAATCATGAGGGTAATCACAAACATACATGTTAGAGGCCATCATGCTCAAGGCTTTTAAGCCAAAATACAAAGCAACCCTAACAAACATGTCAAGCATGGCTAAATGGATAACAAATAAACCTTAAGCATGGAAAGACATCACTAAGAACTTCATGGAACTAAGCCAACTCTCACAAGAATCATGGCCTAACCATGAGATGCATTTCTAAGCAAGATGGAGCAATACAAAGCAAGTGTTACAAGCATACAAAAAGGCCCAAATCCGACCAAAAACAGAGGTTATATATGACCTAAGATGCCTAAAAAAATGCTGAAATGAAGCTAAGAGACATCAAGCACACATGCTACCCTTTTGAGCCCAAAAAAGCAAGTAAATAAACCATGAAGGGAGAGGGGTGTCCCTCCCCTATGCAAGACTTCAAACCATCCTTTTTGACACTAAAATACACTGATTTTTAGTGATGAAAAGATCAAAATGCTGAAGTGAACAAAACCTTATCAAAGAGGCACCAAAATAGACCAAACAAGGCCTATGAGGGTGAGTTTGCACTCAAACCACAAAGTGACCTTAATGAAAGTCTTAGAGCAGGGAAATATGAGCCTTTTTTATGTTATACACAAGAGCTAAAATAGTAAAAAAAGTAGGTAGAAAACCAATGCAAGTTTGGGGAATAAAAAGGAAGATGCTCACCCTTGAAGAACACTTGAAGAACAAATGGTCTAGCCTCCTTCTTTGGATCAAAACCAGTCCAAAACTCAAGAAACAACCCCTCCAAGTCCCTCAATCTCGGAGTAAGGTGTAATGGTGTGTGTAATGGTGCAAAAGTAAGGTAAAACACACCTTTTGAGCCAAGAAACACACACAAGAAGGGAGAGGGAGAGAGGTATAGATATAATATGTATCTATATCTCCAAAGGCTGGTTTTTGCTTCTGTTTTTCTAACCTAGAACCAAGAGGAAAGCCCCTCTCTTATAAGGATCCCTCTTGCAAAGCTTATTCAACAAGCTTGGCTAGAGGGAAATCCCTCCATACACGTGTATGGAGGGGGGGAGAGTTGGTGCCAGCTATCACAGCTGGCACAAAATATCTCCATAAAGTGGATGAACAGTGGTCGGCTGCCCAAAAATGCTATTTCGGCAAAAAACAGTGCCGACCGGCAACATATTATGCCGACCGGCAATAAAGTGTGCCGACTGGCAAACAAAAGTGCCGATGGCAGAAAATGACCAGCCGGTGGCCTCCAGCCACTGCCGGTGGTGTATGGGGATGTCTCACAAGGCATTCCCTGCCCCTCTAAGGCAAAACAAAAGTGTTTGGTGCAAAACCAGACACTAAACAGTCAAGTTCGGAGATTCTGAGGCAGGGCGCGCGAGCCGAGTCCTCCGGGAACTTCAAACGAACACAAACATGGATGATCACCGGGTGTTCAAACGGTGACGTCCAAGTCTTGAGGACGGTCAAAAATGGGGTGTCTACAGTTGCCCCTCTTTGACAGAACTCGAAAATCATAACAATGACGGGAGTGAATGTCAAAGCCCAAAGACGACCCATTTTTGACAAGGCCGAAGACTCAGACAAACATACAAGACAAATAAGATAGGCGCCCGAAGGCAGGGGGCAAAATGCAAGACAATGCACGGAGCCGAGCATAACTTATGATCATGCAAAGGAAGCTGTAACGAAGCAAACATGCGACAGTTTTAAGCTAGCATACCAAACTACACTACAATGCAAAAAGGATGTAAGAGAATTATGGAATTCTCAATACGTCTCACTCGGAGATAAAATACCTGTGCGGCTCGTCTGGTTGCACCAGCCTCAAATGAACCGTACGTACAATATCGTGCCTGAAAAGAAAACAAGCCTAACAGGTACAATATGGTTGGCAACATGCATGACAATGCAAGGATAGTGGTGTACTCGAAATGCGTGACAGCGCAAAGGAAGTGGGGAGCATGACAACGCTGTGAAGATACAAATAGGTACGTGGAGCAAGCGGTCTACGCAGGCAACAAAATTGATCATGATCATGCGGTCTACGCAGGTGATGATATTTAGCAAATATGCGGTCTACGCAGTTGAAACATGCGGTCTACGCAGGTGATGAAACTGAACATGCGGTCTACGCAATCAAGACATGCGGTCTACGCAGGTAATGAAATTAAGCATGTGGTCTACGCAATCAAAACATGCGGTCTACGCAGGTAATGAAATTAAGCATGCGGTCTACGCAATCAAAACATGCGGTCTACGCAGGTATTTAAATTAAACATGCGGTCTACGCAATCAAAACATGCGGTCTACGCAGGTAATGAAATTAAGCATGCGGTCTACGCAATTAAAACATGCGGTCTACGCAGGTATTGGAATTAAACATGCGGTCTACGCAATCAAAACATGCGGTCTACGCAGGTATTGGAATTAAACATGCGGTCTACGCAATCAAAAACATGCGGTCTACGCAGGTATTGGAATTAAACATGCGGTCTACGCAATCAAAACATGCGGTCTACGCAGGTAATGAAATTAAGCATGCGGTCTACGCAATCAAAACATGCGGTCTACGCAGGTAATGGAATTAAGCATGCGGTCTACGCAATCAAAAACATGCGGTCTACGCAGGTAATGAAATTAAGCATGCGGTCTACGTAATCAAAACATGCGGTCTACGCAAGTAATGAAATTAAACATGCGGTCTACGCAATCAAAAACATGCGGTCTACGCAGGTAATGAAATTAAGCATGCGGTCTACGCAATCAAAAACATGCGGTCTACGCAGGTAATGAAATTAAGCATGCGGTCTACGCAATCAAAACATGCGGTCTACGCAAGTAATGAAATTAAACATGCGGTCTACGCAATCAAAAACATGCGGTCTACGCAGGTATTGGAATTAAACATGCGGTCTACGCAATCAAAACATGCGGTCTACGCAGGTAAAGGAACGTACTATTACACAGCATAATCAAAACAATTTGCGGGGCTCACAAAGCATGAAAGGGATACGGGGCGGGATATTCTTCGCACGCATCGAGCGTTGCTCGTAGAAGTTGTGGCCTGAGGTCAACTCAAAGGTTCACGTTTCAAAGGTGTGATTTCCCGTATTGTGAGGGCGTCCAACGACGTGGCTGACCCGAACAAAGATGCGGAAGGTGCGTTAACCGCAAGGGGAGTTTCACCGGTATCAATTCTGATACTTTGCTACCCTGTCATTCTACGCTTTATTTTCCTTTTTACTAGTAGTTTAAGCACATTGCACTGCCTCAGGCAGGTTTTATTTTCTTTCTTAAAATCCGCACACTTTGCAAAACATGTGATGGAAATGAAACGAACCATTTTATTCAAAAGATGTTGCATTTGGGGATCTTCTATGCATCGCATCGCAGGGTATCACACCACAATGTGAACGAAATTGAACTCATTTCGGAAAGTTGCCATCGTAATAATCAGGTAGTGAACCGACTTACAACTCGATAAGCAAAACAAGGACACGACACAACCAAACAAGTGTGAATACAACTCGATAAACAAATCGAGAGCTACAAGAGAGCGAAATATAACTCGATAAGCAAATGTTCAAAACTCGATAAGCAGACGGGCGTGGCTTCGCAAGAGTTTATCGCCGGGGGGGTTTGGAGGTGGTGAAGTTTCCCACTTCTTAGCATAAACAGCTCAGGAAACCAGAAGGAAGTCCACCGGATGGTGTAGGGACCACCGGCTGCAAGGAGTGGCTACCGGCCATATATCTGTTTTGTCGGCAAACTAAAATGGCCGGTCGGCAGGTTGTTTTGGCCGGTCGGCACTAAACGAGAGGGACCACCAGAATGTTGACACCTGTCCCTCACTCACCCTTATCTCCTACAAGAGATCCCAGCTTCGTAGTTTTTCTCATTTTCACACTGATTTGCTCCAATGGAAGAGTTTCTTGCTCAAAATCTCACAACTTGGATTGCTAGCTTGGATGGCTCGGAAAAAGTGAATTTCCGGGGTTTCGGCATAAATGCACTATTCACTCTGAGTCGTACCCCGTTGCATTTCCCGTTTCTTCATGCCGCGGCAAGGTTTTGGAATCCGGTGACACATGTCTTCAGCTTCGCCGGGCAAGAGATATGTCCTACCTTCGAAGATTTCCGAGCTCTAATGGAGTCCGAGCGCGACGAGGAGCTCCTGCCCCAACTTAATTTTGGTCATGCCCAATCCTTAGGGCACATGTGCGGACTCAGCATGCGCGATGCTCGGTCTCTGATGGGCGACGGGATGTTAGACATTCCGAGTTTGGCCAATCAATTTTCTGATGTTGGTGATCGCAGCAACCATCACTAGCAAGGCTTGCGACGGCATGCCCTCTGTTTATGCATGCTATCCCACTTTCTATTTGTCTCGGGCTCTGGAGGGGCTAGTGTCTGGCTGATTGAGGTTGCCCAAGGCTTGAGAGAGGGCAAGAGCTGTATTGCCATGGTTCTGGCCGAGACGCCAATGGGCTTAGACGCCTTTTACCGTCATGAGACGTGCAGATTGGCGGGGAGTCCACTACTACTACAGGTAATGTTTCCCACCCAATCTCGCATTTCTGTATTGCTCACATCACTCGGCCCTCGAGCTCAGTCTTTTCTCACAAAAACCCATTCTCACTCTTCTCTCCTCGTACATCTCTCTATTCTTTAATCTCTCATTTTTCAATCCCTCCCCAGGTGTGGCTGATGGATAAATTGCAGGTTGTGGACTCCTGCCCAGCATATTCAGCTCGCGGCTACTTCTTCCGGCATCGTCTAGTTAATGCCTTGGATGAGGGATGGTGGTTCGCTTGGATGTGCCACTTGTCCGCAGACCGTATTGCTTGGCGGTGCCCTTGGTTGAACCTTCCGGCAATGAGTTACAATATGCCTCGGCAGACTGGGATTCAACTGGTTGGTCTCACTCATTGTGTATTCTATTTCCCATTTCGAATTCGACGCCAATTTGGCCATGATCAGACCTGCCCGCCAGAGGGGATAGAGTATCCTGCTGCATTTCCAGCCCGAGGCGCGCAGCTTGCTTGGCAGGCCACTGCATGGAGGATGAGGGAACTCCTGGCCCCCGCTCCTACTTTTAGTTGCACTTTGTCTGATGAGTGCATAGATTGGCTCAATGAAGAAGCACAGATCGGGCCCAGCTTGGCATCAGAGGCTTCGACCAGCTCTGGGAGGGGGCGCAGGGACACCTGACTTGACCATGCCCTAGATTTATTGCTTTATTAGTACTTTCAAGTTTTCTCTTATGAATGTAATAAAAAAAAGAAACTTCAATTGTATGTAAGAGCAGGAGAACTCTGTTTTGAAATCAAAGAAATTGAAAGTTGTGGCACTGAAAATTTTCCACCTTGGTCCAAAAATGGTCAAAGTTGTAAAGAGATTATTTGAACAAAGTGAGCTTATATTAAAACTTTTCAAAGGTATTATTGATGTGGATCAGAACTGGACACGCCTGAGATCTGTCACTCGAGATGCACAACCCCAAATTCCTGCAACTGGAAAGTTGCCCCTAGTCTGAAGAGCGCCGCAGCACTGCATAGCAACGGAAAGTTGCCCCTAGTCTGAGTGGCACTGTACCGGAGATTCCAACGAATGCTGATGAACAAAGATGGCTGAGATGATCAAATGGACGAAGTTGATCGGGGAAGTGTTATGGCTGAACTTCAGGATGAAGCTGCCTACGTATCCCAAACATGGGAATCAAGCCTTACGTAGTTCCGGCTTAGGTTCGCTCGAGTATTTTCACTCTCCTTTTGCGCTCTAACTTTTGCCAAAGCCGCCCTTTGCGGGTTTTCAGCCTTGCGAGCTCAGTTTTTATATTTTCTAATTTTCTGTGCTCTAACTTTTGCCTAGGTCGCCCTTTCGGGTTTTCGGCCTAACGAGCCTCTCAAGGATAGTATTTCTTCAACTTGTCCATATTGATCGGTTGAGAGAATTCTAAGCCATCTAAGTCCATCAGAACCACAGCTCCGCCTGACCAGATAGCTTTGATGATGTAGGGACCAGTCCAATTGGGTCTGAACTTGCCCCTCGGGTCGTGGATGGGAGCTCGGTTGTCTTTGAGCACCAAATCCCCTTCCTTTAGATTTCTGGACTTAACCCTCTTGTTAAAAGCCCGAGCAATCCTGCGCTGATAACTCTGAACGTGGTATAGTGCTTTCAGTCTCCTTTCGTCAAAGAGCATAAGTTCCTCGAACCTGCTCTACTACCAATCTGCCTTAGCTATCTGACACTCGGCCAATACCCGTAAAGACGGAACTTTAATTTCAATAGGTAGAACAGCCTCCATTCCATAAACTAATGAATACAGAGTTGCTCCGGTAGAAGTTCTAATTGAAGTCCTGTAGCCCCACAGAGCAAACGGCAACTTATCTGGCCAATCTCGATAGGTCTCCACCATTTTCCGCAGTATACGCTTGATGTTCTTGTTGGCGGCCTCAACTGCTCCATTGGTTTGCGGCCGATACGTAGATGACTTATGAAAAGCCACGTTATACTTTTCCAACAAGTCGACCACTTCTTTCTTAAAGTGGGATCCATTATCCGAGATGATCTCATTTGGCACCCCGTAGCGACAAATGATGTTGTTTCTGATGAATTTTGCGACGTGCGACGCTTTCAATACCGCGTATGATTGGGCCTCGACCCATTTTGTGAAATAATCTATCGCTACGAGGATATACTCATGTCCGTTCGATCCCTTCGGGGTAACAGCTCCGATCACATCGATCCCCCATACGGAAAACGGCCACGGGGAAGTCATGTTGTACAACTTGGATGGCGGGATATTCATACGGTTTGCATGGATCTGGCATTTGTGGCATCGCCGAACAAAGCCGATACAATCCTCTTCCATGGTCGACCAGTAGTAACCCTGCCTAAGGATCTTTCTGGCCAACATTACTCCATTCGTGTGTGCACCGCACTCCCCTCCGTGGATGGCCTCCATCAGGCGCTTCGACTCTTCAGCTTCTACACAGAGCTTATGCATTCCCAGATGACCCCTTTTGTACAGCTTACCTCCGCAGATGATGAACTGAACAGCCATTCTTCTAATGGCCCTTTTATCCTTGGCGCTTGCCCCTAGTGGATACGTCTCCTTTTCCAAGAAGTTCCAAATATCGTAATACCAGGGGTTGTCGTCTTGGGCCTCATCTATGGCGGAAATTGACTCGTATGCTGGCGCAAACTTCTGATCAATGATGACTGGACGCATCCGGACTCCCGACGGGATGTCTATCATGGAAGATAGAGTTGCTAACGAATCTGCAAACCTGTTGTTCTCTCTTACGAGGTGGGTGAAATTTAGTTTCTCGAACCGAGGAATTAACAAATCCAAGGTTTGGTGGTAAATTATCATCCTTTCCTCCTTGACCTTCCAGTCTCCTTTTGCTTGAGACACAACAAGATTCGAGTCCCCAATGACGTCCAACCGTCTTACCCCTAGCTCTAGGGCTGCTTCCAGACCAGCAATACATGCCTCATACTCTGCCTCATTGTTCGAGACTCTGAACCGGAGCTTGAATGCTAAAGGGATACGGGAATCGTCAGGCGCTATCAGCAACACTCCTATTCCATACCCATACTGGTTTGACGCTCCGTCAAAGTACATCGTCCAAGTTTCATCCTCGATATGCAGAATGGTTTCATCTGGGAATAGGTACTCAACCGCTTCATCCCCCTCAACCGGGTGGTCGGCAAGGAACTCCGCTACCGCTCTCCCTTTCACCGACTTGCGTGTTACATACTTCAAGTCAAATTCGGAAAGCAATAGCAACCAACGAGCTAGCCTACCCGTAAGTGCTGGTTTCTCGAAAAGATATTTGATGGGATCCAAACGTGAAACCAACATTACAGAGTGAGCTAACAGGTAGTGCCGCAGCTTCCTGGTAGCCCATACCAAGGCCAAACAAGCCTTCTCCAGTGGTGTATAGCGGGTCTCGTAATCCAGCATCTTCTTGCTCAGATAGTAGATAGCCCTTTCCACTTTATCTTCTGACTCCTGCGCGAGCATGCAGCCCATGGTGGTCTCAGTTACCGAAAGATACAATATCAACGGTCTCCCCGGTTCTGGCGATGATAACACAGGCGGGTTCTGTAGATACTCTTTGATCTGCTCAAAAGCTGCTTGACATCGGCCGTCCCATTGGAATTTCTTTCCTTTCTTCAGGAGACCAAAAAGTGATTCACAAGTCAAGGTTAATTTAGAGATAAACCGCCTTATGAATTGCACTTTACCTAGAAAGCCTCGCACCTCCTTTTCAGTCCTCGGTGGTGGCATTTCTAAGATGGCCTTGATTTTGGAAGGGTCGACCTCGATGCCCCTTTGCGTTATCAGAAATCCTAGCATCTTTCCTGCTGTAACACCAAAAGTACACTTCTGGGGATTTAGCCGCAGCCGAAATTCTCTGATCCTTTGAAAAAACTTTTGTAAGGCGGTGTAGTGGCCCTCTCTTTCTTTGGACTTGACAATCATGTCGTCCACGTACACCTCGACCTCTTTATGGATCATATCATGCAATATTGTAGTTGCTGCCCGTTGATAGGTAGCTCCAGCGTTTTTCAGCCCAAATGGCATCACTCGATAACAATATGTACCCCACGAGGTAGTGAATGCAGTCTTCTCCCGGTCCTCGGGCGCCATTACTATCTGATTATAGCCTGAGAAACCATCCATGAACGAAAGCAAGGCATGTCCTGCTGTGAAATCTATCAGTTCATCAATGTGCGGCAATGGAAAGTCGTCCTTCGGACTGGCCCTGTTCAAATCTCTGAAGTCTACAAAGACCCGAATTCTGCCATCTTTCTTCGGCACCGGAACAATGTTGGCCAGCCAAGTCGGATACTCAGACACCAACAGGAAGCCTGCATCAATCTGCTTGGTGACCTCTTCCTTGATCTTAATGGCCCAATCAGGGCGGATCCTCCTGAGCTTCTGTTTGACGGGTCGGGCCTCGGGATCAAGAGGGATCCGGTGCTGTACAATCTCAGGATCGATTCCAGGCATGTCTTCGTAGGACCACGCGAAAACATCTTTGAAATCTTTTAACAAAGCGACTAAGCGCTCGCGTTCCTCAGAAGACAACGTGGACCCGATCTGGACCAGCCGCGGGTCCTTCTCAGTACCAACATTCACAGTAGTGATTTCATCCATTAAAGGTTTAACAAATCTTTCCTGCTCTTGATCAATTAACCGTTGCAAAGCCGGAGGAATTTCTTCCTCGTCGTTTTCATCAAAATTTTGAAAATCCTGATTTAAGCAATAAATCAAAGGCATAGAAAAATACTCCGAAACCACATCCACGTCGTTCTCATTAAATACTTTCGAGCCGTCGGATTCTTCCGTTACAACAGACTCAAAAGAAAATGAAAAAGACGACCTAGACAGGACTGTGGTATCCGGGTTATCACCCCCGGGAATACCGGATCCAGACTCAGTTGAGCTGGAATCTGATTCCGACGTACAAGATTCGGTAGAACCAGATTCCGGCTCACTACCTGACCCGGTGCTGCTTGATAAAAAGCCTTCTTCATATTGCCAGATGAGAGAAGGTGCGATGGATGCATCCAAGATGGCTGATGGTAGGCCCGCAGCCGCTTCATTCCCAATCACACATACCGAGGAACTATCCCCCAAGCACCTCTGTTCGATCGGAGGATCTGATAGCAGACACGCCAGCGCTGCCCCTATTTCATTTTCGGCATCCTCAGACTGTACTTCCTTACTTTGCTCAGCCTCAGCCGATAGTTCTGCCTGCCCTTCGGCGATGTCATCCTCAGGTAACTGTAAATCAAAGAAAATCTCAAATCCCGGTACGCGCTTCTTCTCCGCATTGAGCCACGGCTCTGGGAAGCCACAGAACGGAAAGTCCTCCCCCTCCCGGACGAAACGTCCGTTCAGGGTCCCCCGAATGGGCTGGTGCATTAAGTCAAAGGGCTTTCCCATCTGTTTCGCCCTAGCCCTTCCGGCCATTTCCTTTCCTTTCCTTATCCAATCCTCTTTGGTAGGTAGGTAGCCCAAACCAAAGGTATGGGGGTTATGTGGCACTTCGGTCGATGCTACGGCACCTTTCCTACCGCTCTTGCCTAATCCCATCCTGGGGATGTGCTGGAGTTTGTTCATGAGGTAGACTGCTTGGGCGCTGACATACACCCCTTCGTTAGCTGCCATGATGTTCTGTACGACCCGAGCCTCGGCCAAGGTAAAACCTGATATGAACACATCTTCTATACCGTGCTCAATTTCTAGAACAGGCGTAGATACCTCTGGGGGTGGATGAATTGATGAGTTTCCAAAAACGATGGCTACTCCCTTCCCATAGGGGTATTTCACCACTTGATGTAAGGTAGAGGAGACCGCCTTTACCTGATGCAGCCACGGCCGTCCCAAAAGCAAGTTGAACATTGCAGGAACCTCCAAGACATGGAAATCTATCTCGTGCTGTCCTGGCCCAACTTTTGTTTGAATCTTAACTGTCCCCATTACTTCCCGGCTTGTGTTGTCATACGCCCGAATCACCTGGGCCGTTGGCACAAAATCCGCGACTTTCAAACCAATCGCATAAGCTGTCCTTGCCGGGCAGACGTTGATGGCGGACCCCGTGTCGACAAGTACCACAGGTATCCATTTATCTCTGCACTGGACAGAGATGTAGAGCGGTTTGTTATGGTTCGCACCCTCGGGTGGCAGCTCTTTGTCAGAAAAACTCAATGCTGGGGAACTTTCTCCCGAAAACACTAAGCCCACCAGCTATTCGGGCGTGGTATCTATGGAAAGTTTGGCCTTATCCATGGCTGACAGGACAGCCTGCCTATGTACTCAAGAAGCCATAAGCAGTCCCCAGATGGAGATGTCTGCTTGTATCTTTTTCAATTGTCTCAATACGGCCTCATCTTCGAGTTGCTTCTCCTTTTGTTTCTCTGCTTCATTATCTTTTCCAGACGCCTCTGGTTGATCTAGGTGTGGAGGTTTGAAATACCGTCCACTCCTAGTCATGTGATCGACTTCACCGATATACCAGGTATCATCTGGTTGGTTACCTTTCCAATCCTCGTCCGTGTGGGCAAGACATAGATCGTCGTCTTCCCACCACATACCATCTGTGACTGACAAGCATCTGTCTGGTTCTGGCATAACTATCCCGATACTCGCAGTACCTTTTATCCCTATGCTCGCAGCATCCTTCGTTTCCGTGATGGTTTCGACCCCCACGTGGCCTTTTGCTTTCCTGATCCTCTCAGAATCCTCGAATCTCTCTTGTTCTGACTGTGTCAATGCAATAGATTGCTCACTGATCCCTGTACTCAAAATGCTCCATTCCCGAGCGAAACTCTCGACACCGGCGCTCTCCGGCGATGTATTCTGCTCTTCGACACTCCCGGCCGTCGTTGACATTCCTGCCCCTGCCGGGCCTTGTTCTGACTGGAATTCCTCTATTACATCCGGTTGATCGTCTAACCACCCCGTGGCTTCTGCTGACTCTTCATAATCGAACCAGTTGATGGCTGAGTCTTGGTCATCATGAAATTGGAACTTGACAACATCCTTTTCCACGGCCGTCAAATCATCCATTCCTTGTCCTGAATTGTCCCCTCGGATTACACACAGGTCTCCCTCGACTGGAAATTCGACATTTGGTCTATTCTGGCCCACTGGTGAAATGTAGTCACTCGGACTGTAAGCATTCCTAACATCATTCTCAGACTCCGCAGACTTCGGTTTGACAACCTCTTTCCTGTTCTCGATGGTCACCACCACTGGCTTGGGTTGGGTTATGGAGACGTCCATCATGCACAAATCGGTGCAATCAGGGAGGAAAACTTTAGGTTTAGGCAGGTAGGAGGGTGTGATGTAGATACTAGGATCGTAGGATGCGACCCCAGTGTAGATGAAGTTGATTCTTTTGGGTGGTGGAACTTGGTTATGTGTGGGGAGAGGATTTGTGGTAACATTGGGTTTCTCAGGAGGTAAAATCACCCCATTATCAATGAGATCTTGAATTTCATGACGTAAACGAAAGCATAGGTCGGTGTCATGACCGTGCTGCTGGTGGAACGCACAATACTTGGCCGGGTTGTGGGTGGCAGGCAGTCTTTCAGGTAAGGGCCGCGGCTCTAGGGGCTTCAGATGCCCTTTTCTGATCAAAACCCCCAAAGCTTTGGACAGGGGCATATAAAGTGGAGCGAAGGTTCTGGTGTTTCTGGGAGGGTATTTGGCTGTTTGTGAGTTGCTTCCGGACGCACCGGAGAATGGTGTGGCTGCCGTATTTCTTGGGGAAGGGTTAGTGGTGACCATACTCACTTCGGAGGTCCTGGCAGTCGTAGCGCCACTCGGGCCTGCATTAGTACTACGATTGAAATTTCTGCGGGGTTGCTCCCGATCATTATCGATCCAACCTTGTCTCAAGGCATCCTCGATCTGCACCCCCATTTCATGCAGATCAGCAAAGGTGGGAAAGAGGACTACAATCATCTTTTGCATTAGCTTCGGCTGAAGATTGCGCACAATCATCCGAATCTGGTCTTTGTCTATGGGTCTCAAGGTCATCATTGAAGCCTTAGCACGCCATCTAGTTACAAACTCTGAGAAGCTTTCCTTGGGTTCTTGCCTCGTTGTCTCGAGATCCCGGGTCGTGATCTCGATTTGTGTTATACGAGTACTGCAGGATGAAGGCCTTAGCCATCTCGTCCCAATTTTTCTTGACGTCATCCTCCAACTTGGCATACCATGCGGACGCCACACCCGACAAGGTCCGGCCGAATAAAGATAGTTTCTGCAATCTAGTGAGGCCCATTGGCCTTAAGACATCTGAGAATAGTCGCAGGTGTACCATGAGATCCTCAGACCCGTCAAAACGATCAATTTGGGGCATCTTAAACCGATCTGGCAGCGTCACAGCTGTGTCGATGTATCCATCTCCAATGTCCGGAATGGACTTCGCACCTTGAGATTTCTTGAACAGCTTTTCAAGCTTGTGCATTTTTAACGTCATGGGGTCTACCTCGGACTCAAAGGGAGAATCCGATACATTAATGGGAGTGGGCGCCTTGGATTGTTGAGGCGGAATCGGGGGTGGAGCCGGCCCCGTTGGGATATCTGTATCTTCTTGGACATTCCAGGCGTTTGGTGTCTCTTCGGGTATTGGGACCCTTAATGGAGGAGGGATTTGCTGCGAAGGCGATGCCCCAGTTTGCTGTTGCAATCTCCCAATTAAATCCGCTTGCTCGCTCATAACTGTAGCCTGTTGCTTGGCAAATTCTGCCTGTCGGGCAGCATCTTGCTGCATTATTTTCATACTTTCCTGAAGTTGGCGCACCATCTCCTCTAAGCTAGCCATACTGTTCTGCTCTGGTTGAATTGCTGGTATGCGTTCCCTCTCTGTGGGTGAAACGGGATCCTGATCCCTACTGTACACAGGTGGGGTAGACGAAGCCCTCTGTACTGACTGTTGAACCGATATCCTCTGCCTAGTTGCTTTCCGTTTAGTAACCGGGGGTAGAGAATGGTACACTGGTTGTCCTTCTATCAGATCCTCAGATCGATGGAGCCTGCGACCTCTGATCCAGAGTGCTTGGGGAATGTCTACCGGTTTGGACGCAATGATGCTAAACTACCTAGCAAAAAGATAAATAAAGCAATAAATAAACCAACAACTGGACAGCACAACGGCATGGAATAAACAAATAATATACAGTTGGATATTCAAAACACATGGTCGATAAGCCGAACACACTGTTCCTCGACATTTGATCGCTGTTCTCAACATCTCTATTCCCAATACTGAACCCTGATACCCGCAGATAACTGATTCTCTTAAAACTGATACTGATGCCCTCAGGCCTGATGCCCAGACTTACAAACTGGCGTGTTCATTTCCCTGCAGAAATACATTCTAACAGCACATAGCAAGTAAAGAGAGCCAAAACACCCCTATGTTGGGGTAGGGTTTCCCTGTCCTATTTTGTCAGGAGCTAGGGTTTCACTACGCACACAGCGGTTCTCAAACAACCTAATATCGGGTAAGCAGCCTGTCCTAATTTGGAATGGTCACTATGGATCCGAATATGCACTAGGTCGAATGGTCAAAAAGGGCGCCCCGGTAAACCGGGGTTTGTGTTCCCATGCTGTCAGAGCCCATAGCCGGTCAACCTTACGGACATGTCTTGACAAGACAAGCCTCCGGCAAACCGTTCAGGAATGGCAGATGGCAAACACTGTGTTCCTAGGCGCACCAATGCACATGCAATGCAAAGAAACACATGAATGAGATCAAAACAGGATATCACAAGTTTGAGTCAAGCTCTCTAAAAAAAATCCCCAGCAGAGTCGCCAGAAACTGTAACAAGCCCCGAACGCCCCGGGAGGATGAGTCCCGTTCTGTTCATTTGGGGTTACTACAGTTTGGACTCGACTTGTGTCACGGTTCTTAATCTGAACCAAAGAGTCCAAATCTGGCAAATCGTTTTGAGAAACAGATTTTTGAAAAAGTAGTGCCAAACATGGACTGCTTTGCCAGATACAGAGTCGCCACCTAAATATTTTAAAATGGGGGAATTTAGGAAACCCTGACTCGGTGCCGAAGGCCACATGTCCGTCATCACCGGAGTTGTCTCGGCTCGGGAGCTTGGGTACGATCGGGGAAGGTTAGCTATGAGCACCCCCTTTCGCCCGGTCCGAAGACCGGCCTCTACTAACCGTGATATCCATATTTGAAAACTTTATGTGTTCTTATCCCATTCATTAGCCTATAATTACTATGTTATGCGCGCAGCAAACAAGTATAGACCAAATTGCCCAAATTGGAACAAAACATTCCATGTTCGTTCTGAAAATGGTTTGCTACTCGCAAGTAGGCTAAAATACAGATTTTGCCACCCTCAAGTGGGCTTTTTAGAAAAGACGGTTTTGCCACTATCTAGTGGGCTTAAAACAAATATAGTTTTAACGCATTATCCCAATTTAAGCAATTTGACCTCCACCCACAGGCATTCAAGCAATTTATCTCATGTAAACACTTAGCCGCATGGCAAGCATACTATTATGGCAACATTCACACGTATATTGGATGCTAAAGCATAACCACTTACATTGTACTCCGTGCCAAAACAATAAACTAGTTAGCAAATGTGCGTGTCCTAGTTCATGTTATTTTGCCTAATGCAACACATACAAGGTGCAATTCTAGTCAGGCTCGGTTAACCTAGATATGGCATACGATATGCAACCAACTGATTCATGTATTCAATTTTGGAATTTGAAAATACAAATGCGGTTAGTATGATGTACCGAGCCCGGTGCATGTTAACAGATGCATGAATGCACGCATGCATATCATAAGGTATGCTAATTTCAAAAATGCCCTAATCTACCATCATAAGCTGGTAAATAAAAGGGAAGAAAGAAATGGGGATTGGAAGACATACACACACTCACCCACACTTATTACATGTTTACCCTCACTCAGAGGGTTCGAATTAATATTACAGTCCCAAAATAATGAACAAATAAAATTATTACAAAATTTCCAAATTAATTAAAAGAAAGGAAGCAAAAGAATGAAGAGGGTGGCCACAGCCTCTGCCTCGGGGCGCGCAGATGATGCATGCTCGAATCCGTCCTGCCCGGAAAACCCGTACTATACTCCTGTCGCCTCTGTTTGTACTGCCTCGTCTTTCTGAAAATTGCCAAAGTACTGGAGCAAGCTCCTTGCATCCTGCAGAGAACTGCCGGCCAGACAGAATTGCCACCGGCACTTCAAAATTACCATCGGCACTTTATTGGATTCATCGGCACTCCAGATAGTGCCGGTCGGCACTAAATTCTGCCGGTCGGCAGAAACTTCCTGCAGAAGACAATTTGACAGCAAACAGAGAACTGACAGTGCATGGCATGGAGTTTTTAGACACATGTGAGCATGGTCATACTTCTTATCATATTTTGAACTCAAAGAAGCGTGACTTTCGATCCTTGAACCATCAATGGTACATGGCGGGTCAAAGGATCGAATTTGCCATTTGATATGAAGATGTATGCAACAAACAACATGAAAACCGGGGCCTTATCAAGTTGGAGTCAAAGGTCCCGACGACCGGGAATCAAGGCACATTACATCACTTGAAGTATGAATGGTCCTTGATTCCCACACTTGGTTTGACACCCCAAACCAAGTAAATGCAATGCATGTAATGCTCACAAGCCTCAAATGTATCATGCCACCAAGATGTAAAGCACAACAAGCATTATGCAACCAACATGACAAAATGTATAATACCAAGCGTACAAGATACAAACATGATGCAAACATGGGGCAAATTGACCATGGGATTGATGTGCTACAAAGATTAATGGAACAACTATGCAACAAACATGGAGCAAGCATGCAAGAGGGCTTAAAATGGCAAAGGGGCAGGCCCTCACCCTTCTCAAAACAGTGGCCAAAAGTGCTCAAAATGATGGACAATCAACTCATGTGAACAAGCAAACTTATGATCCCAAAGTTAAGGCACAAAAAGGAAACATTTCACCCTCATTAACATGACTACTCATGGCATGATTAAAGCAAAGCAAAAACAGAATTTGTGCATGCAAAATAGGACCCCAAAGACTCCTAATATGGCAGCTAAAGTATCACCCATGAAGCATATGCACTAAGGCTCATTCTTAGGCATAAGAGGACACACCCTCAAGGCATGAAGGAGGCCATGCATGCACACATATAAGCATGATTCTTGGACTAAAAAATGATCCTTAGATGATGTTAAATCATGAGGGTAATCACAAACATACATGTTAGAGGCCATCATGCTCAAGGCTTTTAAGCCAAAATACAAAGCAACCCTAACAAACATGTCAAGCATGGCTAAATGGATAACCAATAAACCTTAAGCATGGAAAGACATCACTAAGAACTTCATGGAACTAAGCCAACTCTCACAAGAATCATGGCCTAACCATGAGATGCATTTCTAAGCAAGATGGAGCAATACAAAGAAAGTGTTACAAGCATACAAAGAGGCCCAAATCCGACCAAAAACAGAGGTTATATATGACCTAAGATGGCTAAAAAAATGCTGAAATAAAGCTAAGAGACATCAAGCACACATGCTACCCTTTTGAGCCCAAAAAAGCAAGTAAACAAACCATGAAGGGAGAGGGGTGTCCCTCCCCTATGCAAGACTTCAAACCATCCTTTTTGACACTAAAATACACTGATTTTTAGTGATGAAAAGATCAAAATGCTGAAGTGAACAAAACCTTATCAAAGAGGCACCAAAATAGACCAAACAAGGCCTATGAGGGTGACTTTGCACTCAAACCACAAAGTGACCTTAATGAAAGTCTTAGAGCAGGGAAATATGAGCCTTTTTTATGTTATACACAAGAGCTAAAACAGTAAACAAAGTAGGTAGAAAACCAATGCAAGTTTGGGGAATAAAAAGGAAGATGCTCACCCTTGAAGAACACTTGAAGAACAAATGGTCTAGCCTCCTTCTTTGGATCAAAACCAGTCCAAAACTCAAGAAACAACCCCTCAAAGTCCCTCAATCTCGGAGTAAGGTGTAATGGTGTGTGTAATGGTGCAAAAGTAAGGTAAAACACACCTTTTGAGCCAAGAAACACACACAAGAAGGGAGAGGGAGAGAGGTATAGATATAATATGTATCTATATCTCCAAAGGCTGGTTTTTGCTTCTGTTTTTCTAACCTAGAACCAAGAGGAAAGCCCCTCTCTTATAAGGATCCCTCTTGCAAAGCTTATTCAACAAGCTTGGCTAGAGGGAAATCCCTCCATACACGTGTATGGAGGGGGGGAGAGTTGGTGCCAGCTATCACAGCTGGCACAAAATATCTCCATAAAGTGGATGAACAGTGGTCGGCTGCCCAAAAATGCTATTTCGGCAAAAAACAGTGCCGACCGGCAACATATTATGCCGACCGGCAATAAAGTGTGCCGACCGGCAAACAAAAGTGCCGATGGCAGAAAATGACCAGCCGGTGGCCTCCAGCCACTGCCGGTGGTGTATGGGGATGTCTCACAAGGCATTCCCTGCCCCTCTAAGGCAAAACAAAAGTGTTTGGTGCAAAACCAGACACTAAACAGTCAAGTTCGGAGATTCTGAGGCAGGGCGCGCGAGCCGAGTCCTCCGGGAACTTCAAACGAACACAAACATGGATGATCACCGGGTGTTCAAACGGTGACGTCCAAGTCTTGAGGACGGTCAAAAATGGGGTCTCTACAGCATGTTGTGTTATTGTGGACTATAAATGATTTTCCTGCCTATGCAATTTTGTCTGGATGGAGCACGAAAGGCACTTTAGCTTGTCCTTGTTCTAACACACATACTCATTCTTGATATTTGAAGAATGAAAGGAAATTATGTTACATGGGGCATCGTCGCTGGTTGAATGGCGGTCACAAATTTTGAAAAGTCAGTGCGTCTTTTGATGGCACTCATGAATTTGAACCATGTCCAACTCGGTTATCAGGGGCTAATGTGCTACGACAACTAGGGCCTAAGTTCAAATTGAATTCTAAGTGTCAACAATCTAGCAAACGGAATGGAAAGGGGAAAGGAAAGGAGGAAAATGAGGACTCGGGTCATAATTGGAAGAAGAATAGTATTTTCTTTGAGCTGTAATATTGGGAGCATAAATTGATTCGCCACAATCTTGATGTGATGCACATTGAAAAGAATGTGTGTGATATTGTATTGTGGACGACATTAAATGTTGATGGGAAAGGGAAGGACAATTTAAATACTCGTTAAGATTTGTAAGATATGGGAATTCAGAAGGCACTACATCCTCAGAAAAGGGTTAGGAACAAGTATTATTTGCCTCCTTCATGTTTTGCCATGAAAAATAGAGCAAAAAAAGTCTCTTCTGTACACTTCTGAAGAATATCAAAGTTTCAGATGGTTACGCATCCAATATCTCTTGTCGGGTTAACCTCAAACAGCATAGCATATATGGACTGAAAACTCATGATAACCATATACTCATGCAACAAATACTTCCAATAGTAGTGAGAAATTTGTTATCGAAGAAAGTGGTTGAACCATTAACTAAGTTAAGCAATTTCTTCAAGCAGTTGTGCTTCAAAACCTTAGAGTTTGATGGTCTAAATCATCTTCAATCCCAAATTGCTCTTACACTTGGCCATCTTTAGAGAATTTTTCCTCCATCATTTTTCGATATAATAGAGCACTTACCCATTCACCTAGCAGAGGAAGCGAAGATTGTCTGTCCAGTGCAATATCGATGGATGTACTTTGTAGAAAGGTGTGTAATTCTACTCCAATGTCCATTTTGTTTATATTTGCTTGTGTTATTCTTGAAATGTATGCATCTTTTTGTTTATAGGTACCTTATGATGCTTAAGTCATACATACGTAATCGAAGTCATCCTAAAGGTTCAATTGCATAGGGATACATAGTCGAAGAATGTATGACATTTTGCTCAAGGTACTTGTATGATGTTGAGTCGAAATTGCATCAACCGTTTAGGAATTGTGATGTTAGCAACAATCCTGAGATATTAATGGGGTGGGCTTTAGGAAAAGGAAAAGGGCTTGTGCTTGATAACACAACATAGGTACAGGCTCATCGGTATGTGTTATTTAACATTGCTGTGGTTGTCCCATATCAAGAGTAAGATAGATGCAACCTTTGTCTCATTATGAATGTATTTATACCAACTATAATTATCTTCCATTTTACAAGTAGTTTAATTGTGCAGGGAACATCGTGAATTTATTAAGCGGTCACCTCGTCATCTTAGAGATTATGATGTGGATCGTCGTCACAATGATGAGTTTCCCAAATGGTTCAATTCTCATGTAAGTGCATGTCAAGCACAACAAGTCTTTTATATTTTTGTAGTCCATGTGTTTTTATATTTTTTTAAGTTATTAATTGATGCTTAATATTGATAAATTTCTTTTAAAAATAGGTTGCAGAACTGTTAGCTACTGAAAATGTAGCGTTGTCAAATGAGATTAAAATTTTGGCTTTGGGACCCAGCCAAAAGGCCACCAGATTTAGTAGGTATATAATTAATGGTACTAGGTATCATACTAGGAGTCGTGAGTTGAAAAGAAAAACTCAGAATAGTGGAGTTATGGTGAAGGTAAAGACTTCTAGCTATGCAAGTGCGAAAGACATTAATCCAGTGGAAGGTGATTGTAGACACCCCATTTTTGACCGCCTTTACGACTTGGGCACTTTATTCCAAACACCCGATGATGAAAGTTACAATATGCAATCTTTTGAATTCTCTGCAAAGAAATTTGGATTCAAGCTTTAATACCAAACCTTGAACCCCATTTTGGCCAAATTATTTTTGACCTTAAAATCCTCCTTTCAAAATATTTTCCAAATGCTTCTACGATGTTCCGAGGCTCGCTTCTCGTTTAAAACATTGCACTTTTTAGTAAATCGAGTAAGGAAAAAATGAAAATACATGAAAGGGAGGTGAACTCTTTGAAAAAATCTGTAAAACCTCTTATTTATAGGTTTAGAATTGAAGAAAATAGGAGAGGAGGGAAGAAAACCAATTGGGGGAGAAGTTGGGCATCAAACTGTTGAGAAAGAATGAGCAACCTTCACTAAAATAGACATATCTCTTTGCACACTTAGAATTTAGATGTGAGGATACTACCATTGGAAAGTAGACTTCTGAGGACTCAGTTTAGACTCAAGAATCACCTAAAACCGAGTCCGGATGAAGGAGATATGCCCGTTTGATGTCGAGCTTGAATGTAGATTTTTAAGGCCCCACCAGGTCCATTTAGAACTGGCTGGGCCTCAATGAAAACTTTTCCTGGGTTGCTTTTTAGGCTCGGCCATGTGTTTTTAGGCCCGGCTGTGGGTTTTGAGGCCCGGCTAGGTCTCAATGGCGCTAGACAAACAGCTGGTTAGAATTGAAGAAATATCTTTGTTTGAAGATATTTATGATCTTTTTGGCTCAAAATTGGACCTCACACTTCATATTTTAGGGTTAAAAAACTTTCCAAAAGGCTTAGACATTGATAAGAGCTCTTGAACCTTCAAGCTTCTTTTGTTCTTCAAATCAACTTTCACCCTCCATACACCATTAAAGCATGGATTTGAAGCTTTCTTGTAGAGAATTCAAGGCATATTTTTAGAACCTAGAGGTTAGAGAATTGTTCTAGGAGATATTTGTAGAAGCTTAGACATAATTTCTTTACAAAAGCTTTCTTGACCTTCAAACCTTCTTTAGCTATACATACACAGTACATACATCATTAGAGCTTGTTTTTGAAGCTTTTGTTGAAGTTTCAAACCTAAATTTCATAAACTTGAGGGTATTTAGAATCAAGTTTGTTTAATTGCAAGCATCCTCTCTTTCAAGAGGTATAATTTTTTCATCTTCTTCCTTATTTCTCTTTTACTCTTTTATTCTCTTTTCCATGCTTTGTACACTGTTTTGGGACTATTTTGAGGACTAAAACTTGTGATGTAAGAGCTACCAAAGGTGGAGGGGTTAACCACCCTTCCTTGAACCTTATTCCAAGCTTATATCCTTGTGTTTTCCACTTATTTCTCTAATTTTAGCCACTGTTTTGGGGGCAGCTTTTGGACTATTTTGAGACTATTTTCAGAGGCTAAAATATGGTTTAGAAGTCCCAAAAGTGGAGGGGTTAGACACCCCTCCTTAGCTTTGCTTACTAGCTTTGTGTCTCTTTGTTTTTGCCTATCTTTTTGTGTTGTTTTAACATGGTTTTAGCTACTGTTTTTTACACTTTAAGGGCTTTTTTAATTTATTTAATTATTTCATGCTCTGATTAGTTTGCTTGTTGTCTCATAAGTTGGCATATATAGCTTGTTGCATGTTGTTCTAACCTTTTTTTGTTTAATTTCCATGTTAAGAGCCTCATTTTAATAATCAACCTATCATTCATTTCTTTAATTTGAGAGTTGTTTCAATCGGTTGGCGGTTGTTTACAACATAAGCTAGAGATCTATGCTTAATGGCTTAATCTCTACGGAGGTTCATCGCCAATTGCATAGTCTCTCTTTCATGTTGAGAATCACTTCTCACTTGACATGCTTCTCATTTAGTGGACGTAACCATCACCTTGGACTTAATGGACTAAAGAATGGAAAAGACTAAGAAAATTGTTAAAATGAACCAACCCACATAAAGAAAATGAAGTATCTTGCTTGGGTTCAACCGGACGTTATGCCCAGCCCATTGTGTCAAGGGTTGTCTTACATCAATTCATGATGTTTTGATGAACCTTGAAGCGTCTCTACCTCCTTCTTTAACTTCACTCTATGATAGGAGGGAGGGGTGGCTATTGATTCATTACATTCATTAATTTCTATCCATATCATGCCGTAACTCAACAAGCAATCAATACGCTCATTGATGGTTTTGGAAATGACTTCATTCTTTTCTTAAGGCTTACCATGAGAGAGGAGCAAAAGGGACAAACAGAGTTCATAATAACTTTGTCTGCACTGTTTTCACCTCAAAGCACAAAAACAGAGTTTGGCACAAAAGTGAGGCACGGTCGGCCTTTTTTATGCTTGGCCGGGCTTCATTGAGGGTCGGTTGGGCCCTAATATTTTGGTAAGCTGTGCATTTTTGGCAGAAGTAGAGGGCAACGGCTGAGGGTGAAACAGAGCAATTACACAGAAGGTAGACAGAGCAGCTTCTGAAAATTGTGCATCTTTAGTTCATATTAAATGTTGTAATATTATTGTTCATATTATTGTTGTAATCAGTATTGTTGTAATACTGGTTTATTTGTAATTATTATAGCTAGTTAAATTAGGTAGCTAGTTTATTTCTCATTATTACCCTTGTTGTAATAGCATAGTTAGCTAGTAAATGCTTTAATGATTTCATTCGATTTTGTAATAAGTAGTTTAATTCAGACTTTGATTCGCACCCTCTTGCACGAGGGCAATGTTGTAATAAGTTATATGTCTTCCAACCCCACTTTTTTCTCTCTTTTATTTATCCGTTTATGATGGTAGAATATAGCATCGTGTTTTCTTAGCATTTTTCCATGACCTGTATCCATTCGTCTTGCATACATAAGAGTTCAGCTCATCATTCTAACCAATGTCAAGATCAAAATCTTTGCTAGAATACATGTTTTATTCCATATCTTGGATTGAATCAAATGCAATGTTAGTAGCCGAACTTGTTATTTGCATGATTATATGCGTCGCATTAGTTATTTTGCATTAGTTAGAGACATGCATGTTTTCTAATTATTTTTCATTGTTTTGGCTTGGAGTACTAGGTGAGCATTTTGTGTTTAAGCATATCGCATTGTATGTCTATGTTACCATATCAAGCATGTTTTCCATGAGGCTAATTGCTTAAATAATATAACTGCTTGAATGCCAGTGGATGAAGGCTAGTTGCTTGAATTGGGATAGTTTGATTAATGTGCATTTTAAGCCCACTTTTTCAAATGGCATATTCACAAACGCTTTTCAAAAACAAGCATGAAATCAAATGTTCCAACTTTTGCAAATCGGTCTATACTTGTGTGTATCACCTAGTAAAGTTAGTTTAATAATCGGAACAAGACCATATAATGTAGATAAGAAACACATCATGATTAGTAGAGGTCGATCTCTGATCGGGCGAGCGGGGTGCTCAATTTATGACGTTCCCCTCTCGTACCTAAGTTCCCGAGCCGAGACACTTTGGTGATGACGGACTAATGGCCTTTGGCACGAGTCTTGGGTTTACTAAATTTTTCAAAAATATTTAGGTGGCGACTCTGAAATCTGGCAAAGCAGTCCATTTTTGGCATTGGATTCAAACATCGATTTTTCAAAAAGAATTGCTAGATTTGGACTCTTTTTGTGTTTTCACTATTTTACATTGCACTCATGAAATCAGATTCAAAACCACAGGTGGAGTCTGAACTGTAGGGCTATTTGCCTTCCGAAAGGAGCGCGAAAAGTTGAGCTACAATGATGTAGCATACTATGGATATATGACAAATATTATTGAATTGTATTACTCACATGACCATAGCTACATGTTATTCGTGTGCAACTGGATTGATAACAATAAGGGACTCAAGCGGGATGATTTTGGTTTTACACTTGTTAATTTCAATCACTTGTTATATGCGAAAAAACAGGACAGTGATGAGCCATTCATCCTAGCATCTCAAGTACAACAAGTCTTTTATGTTAATGATTCTGTTGATGAAGATTGGAATGTTATACTCAAGATGAAACCTAGAGGCTTATATGAGGTGTGTGGAGAACAACCAACTATTGATAAAGGACTACATCACAACGAAGTGGAAGGATTTGGTGATAAAGAGTTAGATGTAGCTTCCTTCACTTGTGAGGAGGACATGGATTGGGTTAGGCATGGTATTAATGGAACAACTGTTGATGAAACTATTGGACCTCTTGAAGCATTGACAGAGGCACAATTTGAAGATGATGAAGAAATGATATGATATTGTAATGGGTTGCATATTCACTTTTACGTTTGTGCTTTCTTTACAGATATTCATGTTAATAAAATCTTTGCTTTTATACCTTTGTAGCTTTCTTTAAATGGCCATTTTTACCTTTCATATACTATTATTCTGCTTTGAATGCAATTTGTTTATAGATTATCATGTCCTTACTTTTATGTTTATAGTTTCTTTATAGAATATCTATGAGTTCTAGCTCCAAGAGTTCTTCTAGTGAGAGTGATCAATCAAGCTCTAATAGTTCTAGTTCGGATGAGACTTATGCCACACTTAAGATAAGAGTCATACCTAATCCATTGGCATCATGGCATCCACCAGGCAGTCTTCGTACCACATCACGTAGCAGTAGTACATCACATGGCTCAGTTTTAGCTGGTACGTATAAGCTTTTTATTTATATATTTGAATTCTTTTGGATTGAAAAAATGTTTATATATGATAATTTTTTATGTTTGTTCAACCTATATTCTTATGCTTTACAAATAGTACTAACAGGTGACTGTAACAAGCCCGCGGGGGACCTCGCCACAGCTCGGACTCGACTTTGTTGTCACGGTTCTAAATCTGAACCAAAGAGTCCAAATCCGGCAAATCGTTTTAAGAAAACAGATTTTTGAAAGAAGTGCCAAACATGGACTGCTTTGCCAGATACAGAGTCGCCACCTAAATATTTTATTTTGGGAAATTTAGGAAACCCTGACTCGGTGCCAAAAGGCCACGTGTCCGTCATCACCAAAGTTGCCTCGGCTCGGGAACTTGGGTACGATTGGGGAAGGTCACTTCGTGAGCACCCCCGCTCGCCCGGTCATAGACCGGCCTCTACTAACCATGATATCTATTTTTGAAAACATTGTGAGTCCTTATTCCCGTTATTAGCCTAGGTTACTATGTGATGCTCACAGCATACAAGTATAGACTGGATCGCCTAAATTGGAACAAAACATTTCATGCTTGTTTTTGAAAATGGTTTGCTACCCGCAGGTAGGCTTGAAACATTTGATGATTTACTCCAATTCAGATAACCCAACCTTCACCCACAGGCATTCAGGCAGATATATCAGATAAGCACATAGCCTCATGGCAAGCATGCTATTCATGGCATTCACTCACACGCATGCAAGGATGCTAGAGCATAGAACTTACCGAGTACTCCAAGCCAAAACAAAAACTGTATTAGAAATCATGCATGACCCTAAGTATACAGAAATGCCTAATGCAACACATGCAAAATGCAACTATAGCAGGCTCGGCTATTATAAACATGGCATATGGAATGCTACAGCTAACATGTATTCAATTTGGAATTGAAAGTACAATGCAGTTAGTATGATGCGCCGAGCCCGGTGCATGCAAAACAGATGAATGAATGCAAACATGCTATCATACTGTATGCTAATTGAAATATGCCCTAATCTAACCATCAAAAGCGGATAAATAAAAGGGAGAAAGACGTGGGGTTGGAAGACATACATCACACACACGCACACTTATTACAGTTATGCCCTCGCACAGAGGGTCCGAATAAATATACAGTCCCAATATTACAGTCCCGAATTAAAAGAATATTACAGTCCGAAATAATATTACAGAATTCTAATTAATTAATAAATTAACTAAAAAAAAAGCGAATGAAACTGGCGTGCAAGCCAGGGACTGCCTTGCTTCTGATGGATGATGAATGTCCGGGTTGTCTTGCGCGGAAATCCACCGGAATGCCCCAATTAGCCTCTGTTTACACTTGTTCTCGAAATGCGTGCCAAGTCCCAAAAAATTGCTGATTCCTGATTTTGCTGCAATAGAGAGCAGGAAAGGGGCATAGCAATGTATTTGCACAGATATATGCGTGTCTCGATCCTCGTGCCACCAATCACGCATACCGAGGCATGATGCCAGAGGAGTCGAAATGCACAACTCAATATAGGATGAATGCACATGAAACTACAACTAAAACCTAACTCCATCATGGATAATCCGGAGTGTCGGTGACTGGGGGAATTGAGACACATTCCGTCACTCGGAGTACGAAATGTACCTCGTTTCCCGTGCCCGGGCTAACTCTTATTCCGGACACGATGCAGTATGCATGATATGCATGAAATGCAACTAAGATATAATCCTAACATACTCAATGCTATGAAAATGAGATGCCTCGAAATGCGTGCACACGGGCACGCAAACCGAGAAAATACACGAATGCAATGAAAATGATATGCCTCGAAGTGCGTGCACGCAGGCACGCAAATCGAGAAAATGATATGTCTCGAAATGCGTGCACGCGGGCACACAAACCGAGAAAATGCACGAATGCAATGAAAATGATATGTCTCGAAATGCGTGCACGCGGGCACGCAAACCGAGGCGATGATATGTGTCTCGAAATGCGTAAACGCGGGCACCCAAACCGAGGCGATGATATGTGTCTCAAAATGCGTGCACACGGGCACGCAAACCGAGGCGATGGTATGTGTCTCGAAATGCGTGCACGCGGGCATGCAAACCGAGGCGATGATATGTGTCTCGAAATGCGTGCACGCGGGCACGCAAACCGAGGCAATGATATGTGAAAATGACAAATGGACTTATACCAACATAAGTGAGCCTCAGCCGCACTCACATGAGATGCCGATGGCAGAAAATGAAGTGCCTCGAAATGCGTGCACACTGGCACGCAAACCGAGACGATGCTAAAACGATGCGAATGACATGAAAACATGATATGGACTTATACTAACATGAGTGAGCCTCAGCCGCACTCACATAAGATGCCGATGGCAGAAAATGAAGTGCCTCGAAATGCGTGCACACTGGCACGCAAACCGAGGCGATGCTAAAATGTGATGAAATATGGCAAAAATGATATGCAAGCATACTAATGGAATTTCAGCACTAAAATATGGGGGAAAACAGTCCCGAAATGAAGCGAAATGACATGAAATGCAAGGAAATGTCCCGAAATGCAACATTAGGCACCCGAAATGGCCTATAGCTATGCCAAACATGCACAATATGGACATGCAATGCAAAGACAGAAGCTAGACAGTCCCAAAATATGCACTTTCACAGTTATAAGCATGGCCAAACAGAAAGTATAGGTAGGGGAAAAATAGCATGCAAGAATAGGGGCCAAAAGAGGGGTAATGAAGCAAGTGGTATAAGCAAAACTCAAACTGAAAAATTTCCTTCTACAACACTGAAGATGGACCAAAAATATGAACATTTAAAGTATATGGCAGACCTCAAATCAGTATACAAATATGCCAAAAATGTGATGCAAAACAAGGCTCAAAAGGTGCTATAACATGAAGTATATAAAATAATCACCAAACAGAAAAAAGTGTGAATGAAACATGAATTATAGGCCAAAATAAGGCCACTTTTAGTTCGGACCAAGGGCCAAAAACAGAAGCAAAGAGGTCTATCAATTTATGCAAAAATGGGGCCAAATAGGGGATATAACTACAAGTGACACATGGAAACACCAAACAATGTTGAGCCCTTCTCCAATGTTGAAGAGGGGCTCAAAATAAGCCTTATATCAGTTTATAACATGCTCAAAAACAGATTTCTCATGGGCCAAAAATAGCATGCAAAATCATGACATACAAGATGATCAATGAAGCAAGTATATTATGGAGGGCTCAAACAGGGTTGAGCCCTTAATGAGAAGTGAAGATGAGCTCAAAAGATGGCCCTTTTCAGTTAGGGCCGGAGCTTGAAACCAAAAATAAGTGGGGTTTAGAAATAGATCAAGAAAAAGGGTCAAAAGGGTAAAAGTGTTACTTACCCTTGAAGATTCAAACTTTTGTTGCTTTTTGGATGGATTTGCAGCTTCTTTAGCCTTCAAGAATCCTTCCTTGTTGCTGGAAATGAGATGGTGGTGGTAGAGCTTGGTGGTGTAGAAGGAATGATGATTAGGGAGTTAGGGTTTTTTGAAGAGTTGAGAAGGAAGAAGATGGAGTTGGCTATGGAAGCTTGAAGAGTAAATTTTCTAACCCTTAGAAGTGAGGCCACCAGCTGGTTAAAAGGATCAAAAAGGGGGTGTAAAGGTGGGGGAGAAGGAGAGCAAAACTCCCCCACAAAATATCCTCCGGATACAGAAAATATCTGGGGGATATTTCCCCACAGCTGTAAAGGGCACAGTGCAAGGAAGCAGGCCGGCCTCACACTTTTGCTGGAGGTGGCCGGCCGGCCACACCCCCTAGCCGGCCGGCTAGGGGTCAAAAGGGTCAAGGTGATTTTCTGGCCGGCCAGCTATTGGGGAGGTAGTCCTATGTGTGTACAACACAACCATGTAGTTGAAATTCCAAGAAAGTGGGCCCAAGGGGTTCAACAATGGCTCGGAAAGAGGGGGTCAAAAGGGTCAAGTTGACTTACTGGCCGGCCATGAACTTTTAGGGGCCTCTCATGTGTGTACATCACAGATATGTGGTTCAAAGTTCAAGAAAAAAGGTCCAAGGGGTTCAACATTAGCCCGGAAGAAAGGGGTCAAAAGGGTCAGGTGACCTTAATGGCCGGCCACCAACTTTTAGGGGCCTCTCAGGTGTGTAGATCACAAATATGTGGTTGAAAGTTGGCAACACTAGCTCCAAGGTATTCAACATTAGCCCGGAAGTGCGAAAAACGGGCGCCGGGAGGCTCCGGAAGAGAGATAACTGGTTGTTGCAACAATTGCTGGCCTCCCACCCTTCAATGACCTTCCTTGTGATAAAACAGAGGTACCTGCCAAAAATGAACGAAAACCGTTGCAAAACGAATGTTCCGGGGCCAAAACACGCAGTTTGGGGTCCCGAAAATGGGCTGTTAAGCACCGAAAATGGTATTCGACCTCGAAGTGGGTTTCTCAGCCCCCAGTGTCCCTCAAAAGGGATGAAATAAGATGTATGCCAAAAATCAGAGCAATAGGAGATGGTTAAGCGGTCCCGAACCGAGGCACACGGCCTGACGGCTCCGAAAACCTGGAACCGGGCTCCGAAATGGGCAAAATGGCCTACGGCCACCAAATGTAGCCTACGGACATTGAGAGATGGTCTACGGGACCTCTCCCTCCCGTCAGGAAAAGAAACAGAGAAAACCGAGTCTGGTTCGCAAACCGAGACAAGGCACAGAAAAGGGTTCGGAAGCTCGGAGGCAGGGCTCACGGCCGCGACTCTGAAACTTCTGAACAAGCACATTATGCAATATCACCAAGTGCTCAACTGGTGACGTCTGAGTCTTAAGGTCGGTCAAAAATGGGGTGTCTACAGTTTCCCCTCTTTGACAGAACTCGGAAGTCACAAGTGACGGGAGTGAATGTCAAAGCCCAGAGACGACCCATTTTTAACAAGGCCGAAGACTTAGACAAATATACAAGATAAATAGAGATGTGCCCGCAGGCAGGGGGCGAAATGCAAATGATATGCAAGAAGCCTAAGGTAACCCAATGATCGTGCAAATGCAGTATGCTATAATGAAGCAAGTATTCGCAAATAGATGCAACAGTTTTAAGCAAGAATGCAAAGCAACAACTACATTTCATGCAGTTAAGAATGCGGAGGATTATTCAATCCCCGCCACGTCTCACACGGAGAAGATACAATACCTGCGCGATTCGTCTGGTCGCACCAGCTTCAATTGAACCGTACATACAATATCGTGCCTGCAAAAGAGAGAAATTGCAACAAACACAACATGCTAACAACATGTATTTAATGTGATTCCGAAAGTTCGACACACGCAGTGCCGGTGAGTGAATGCATCGCAATGCAAGAATGGAACATGCGTGACAACGCATGTTCAAACTCGGAGGTATGCCAAGAAATGTACATGACAATGTGAGTACGCTCATGAGAATGCAAGTTATGTGCATGATAGTACAAAACGAGCATGAATCAGGGTGTTCATTTGTCATGAAACAACGAGTGCGGAAAAGCGTGTTTCGGCGAAGGTAACTCAATCGCGGCCTCCGATCTGCTTCTTTGAAAGGTTACAACTCATTCAAAAGGGATACACCTTGATTTCGATGGATGATGATGTGACACATGTCAGAACTTGAAACCGAAGTCCCGACGGAGCAATTTCGCGACCGGAAGTGTACTTTTCTTGAACTTTTTCAGGTCCCGGGAACTCCGATCTTCCTCAAAATTCGCAGAGAGCTAGGTGAGCATGTGAGGATGATGGCCGGCCGTTTATCTTCCCAAGGGGAGGTGGCCAACCGGTTTCCACAAAAGCTAATGGCTGGCCGGCCATTTCTGCAAAAAGCAGATGGCTGGCCAGCTAGAAATAGAGGCCGGCCGGCCATGCCCTTTTCCCGGGGGCATTTTGGTCTTTTTCTCTCCTTCTTGCATGCCTTTTCAACCAAGGCTTGAGGCTTATAAAAGGCAGCCGAACCTCACTTCATTTCTTGCCTCTTTCAACGCTTTTCTCTCCAGATCTAAGTTTCACGCGCATTTTCCAACGCCCCGCGCAAATTGTTTTCGCAAAAACACTCAGTTTTAAGCATTTTGGAGCGATTAAATTCCGACTTCGAAGCTTCTTTTTGCATTTTCACCACTTGAGGTAAATTTGTCTCAATATTTGGAATATTTTCTCGGGGGTTGACTTTTGTTGACTTTTCATTTCCCGAGAGTTGGCTTTTTGTTGACTTTTTCCAATTTTGGCCCATTTTGCTCATTTTTGCTCCCCTTTTGCAGATTCTTGAAAATGGCGGGTACTTCTTCCCATGGCGGAGGTTTTCCAGGTGCCGGAGATTATTTCGATCCCATGACTCTACCTCCGAGGACCCGACCTTTCATTCCCGGGAGGTACCGTCCGCCAGCTCACGTCCTCCCGCGTGCCGTCTTCCGTCATTTTACCAGTTTTGACGAGCGAGCACCCGTGGATCTGCTTCTCAGAGAGCCGGAGCAGCATCTCTCTCACGAGGCCCGAGAGGTATTTATCTTATCTTCTGTATTTTACATTTCGCACCTTTGCCATGCTTGAACATGCAGTTTAGCTTATAACATAGTACTTTGCTTATATTTTGAACATGTAGTTTCAACATTTGAATTTCTGAACACTCGGCTCATTAATTAATTGCGAACACACAGCCCACATTAGAACACACGGCTCAAACACTGATTTGTCGAACACACAGCCCGAATTCGAAAGTGAACACACAGCCCACACTTTAAATTTTCTGAACACGCAGCCCGGATTAGATAGTGAACACGCAGCCCACAAGTTAACCGAAAGTCGAATACGCAGCCCAAATTTCAAATTTTCTGAACACGCAGCCCAGATAGATAGTGAACACGCAGCCCACAATGGTTGAAATTTGAACACGCAGCCCAAACTTCAAATTTTCTGAACACGCAGCCCAGGTAAATAGTGAACACGCAACCCACAAGTTAACTGAAAATTGAACACGCAGCCCAAATTTCACATTTTCTGAACACGCAGCCCAGGTAGATAGTGAACACGCAGCCCACAATTTTACTGAAAGTTGAACACGCAGCCCAAATTTCAAATTTTCTGAACACGCAGCCCAGATAGATAGTGAACACGCAGCCCACAAGTTAACTGAAAGTTGAACACGCAGCCCAAATTTCAAATTTTCTGAACACGCAGCCCAGGTAGATAGTGAACACGCAGCCCACAATTTACTGAAAGTTGAACACGCAGCCCAAATTTCAAATTTTCTGAACACGCAGCCCAGGTAGATAGTGAACACGCAGCCCACAATTTACTGAAAGTTGAACACGCAGCCCAAATTTCAAATTTTCTGAACACGCAGCCCACAAGTTAACTGAAAATTGAACACGCAGCCCAAATTTCAAATTTTCTGAACACGCAGCCCAGGTAGATAGTGAACACGCAGCCCACAATTTTAACTGAAAGTTGAACACGCAGCCCAAATTTCAAATTTTCTGAACACGCAGCCCAGGTAGATAGTGAACACGCAGCCCACAATTTTAACTGAAAGTTGAACACGCAGCCCAAATTTCGAATTTTCTGAACACGCAGCCCAGGTAGATAGTGAACACGCAGCCCACAATTTACTGAAAGTTGAACACGCAGCCCAAATTTCAAATTTTCTGAACACGCAGCCCAGGTAGATAGTGAACACGCAGCCCACAATTTACTGAAAGTTGAACACGCAGCCCAAATTTCAAATTTTCTGAACACGCAACCCAGGTAGATAGTGAACACGCAGCCCACAATTTAACTGAAAGTTGAACACGTAGCCCAAATTTCAAATTTTCTGAACGCGCAGCCCAGGTAGATAGTGAACACGCAGCCCACAATTTTAACTGAAAGTTGAACACGCAGCCCAAATTTCGAATTTTCTGAACACGCAGCCCAGGTAGATAGTGAACACGCAGCCCACAATTTACTGAAAGTTGAATACGCAGCCCAAATTTCAAATTTTCTAAACACGCAGCCCAGGTAGATAGTGAACACGCAGCCCACAATTTACTGAAAGTTGAACACACAGCCCAAATTTCAAATTTTCTGAACACGCAGCCCAGGTAGATAGTGAACACGCAGCCCACAATTTAACTGAAAGTTGAACACGTAGCCCAAATTTCAAATTTTCTGAACGCGCAGCCCAGGTAGATTTTGCAAGTAGCTTATTTCACTTCATCGGCACACAACCCAAACTTCATTCCATTGGCACACAGCCCTTTTTCATTTCATTGGCACACAGCCCATTTCATTTCATTGGCACACAGCCCTTTTTCATTTCATTGGCACACAGCCCATTTCATTTGATTATTGACACATGTATTCATTCTGAATGCAGGGTAGTTCCCGCAGTGTGCGGGGGTATGGTTCCACTGCCGCGAGGGATTGGTACGCTGAGCTCCCGGAGGGCGTCAGAGACTTGGTAGATTTGGCGGGGTTCGGCCCCTTCTGTGTCGGGTTGTCACGTTGTCTTGCCAGGAGGACGCTGATGGCAGCCTTGGTAGAGAGATGGTGGGACACCACCAATTCCTTTCATTTCTCTGCTACCGGGGACATGACCATGACCCCTTTTGACTTTGCTGTACTGACCGGCCTTGACGTCGGAGGTTGGTCCATCCCTTACGACGAGGACATGGGCGAGTGTGAGGCCGCCTGGATGTATTTATTGGGGGCTCACCCACCTGTTGACAGGGTCTCTGGGAGAGTCCGATACACTTGGTTCTCTTCCCATTTTCGGCAGGTGGAGATGGTGCCCGAGACTCCCGAGGAGACAGAGCAGTATGCCCGTGGTTTTCTGATGTTCCTCTTCGGTACTACCCTGTTCGCCGACAGAGGGAACACCATTGGGCTATACCTGCTGAGCGCTCTGGTTGACCTATCACAGGTCAGTAGATATGATTGGGGTGGCGCTGGCCTGGCTACCCTTTACTTTTACATGAGCGCGACCTCCCGCGGGCGGGGCGACTTACTTGGCGGCTACTGGAGAGCCTGGGAGGTACTTTCTGTCCCCTTGATTTACATTTCTGCTTCTCATTACTTGTACATTGCACACACAGCGCACTTTTACAGTCTGTATTTTGCTCTCAGCATTTCGTACTTACATTCTGCATTGCTTTTCTCAGCTATGGGTTTATGTATACTTCCCATCATTAGCCCCAGAGTTGGAGGTGGTAGGGATTCCCGTGACCCCATATTCATTGATATTTGAGGGCCCGCACCGGCCGAGGCCTCGAGAGACCCTCCTTCGCCTGCGACAGTATTTCGACACGGTGCGACATTCAGAGGTACATCGAAACTTTCAGTTCTTTTCATTTTCATCTTTGATTTGCTCTGTATATTCTTGATTTCTGATTGGTTTATGCACTCATCATCCGCAGATTACATGGCAGCCCTGGGTGTCCCTGGGTGACGGCCTCCGACTTCAGTATACCGGGGCATCGGACATCTCCCAGTACAGGGTCCTGCTCGAAGGGCCGGTTGGCAGGGTATGGTTCCTGGGGGAGCGCTTTCTGCGCCAGGTATGGGGGTATCTTTCTCAGGATATTCCCGCAGCACCTCCAGCCAGTATGCGGACCGCTGACAGACTCTCTTACTCAGAGGTAGTCGGCGCCATGCTGGGCACTGATGCTTTACTACATGTTGAGGAGGGGGACTACGCCACTTACCGTCACATATACTTGATGCCTCCATTGACAGAAGCTCGTATCCCGATGATGAGGCCTGCCGGTATGTCATCCTCGGACCAGGCTCGGGCTCGAGCTACAGACGTCCCTTCTTCTAGCAGGGCCGGTACATCTAGAGGTGGGAGTAGACCGGTTCCTCCGACTCCGTCGATTCATCCTCATGTCGGATGGCCAGATATGCCTACTGAGTTGATGGCGTGGCAGTACGGGGCTAGCTCTCCGACTCTGATTCCACTAGAGCCTCCGATGCCCAGCGATTGATACGCCATTGATCCGGACTCACCGCCGGTATGCTCCACTTCTTTTCATTCATCATTCAGATGTTTAGACACTCTTCTATTCACTGACGATTACGAGCTCATTTTTGCAGCCATCGCGAGGATACATGGAGGAGGTGGTTGGACTGGTGGCCACACTCGAGGGCATGGTCCTACGCAGGGAGGCACAGTTGTCTGTTGCGGCATTCAGGTACCCTTCAGTTTTCTGGCATTTATCATACTTCTGATGACATGCTGATTTCTACTGCATCGACAGACTACTTGTGTAGAGCACATCTGACACACACTCCACTTGTACACTGTATTTACATGCACTCACTTCATGTAGCCTTTGCTTGTATCTGCATCCGATGTATATATTTGGACTGATGTATTTGAATTGAACTCTTTGTTTTCAGATGCCTTCATGGTCGGGTCAGCCGCAGGTTAGGCCATCCGGACCTCATTGGGGAGCTGGGCCATCTGGGCCTTTTCAGGGGGCAGGGTCATCTCGGCCTTCCCGAGGAGCTGGGCCATCTAGGCCTTTTCGAGGAGCTCGAGGAGGGCCCGTCCGCAGACGCAGGGCTCACGTTGTGGAGGTGGAGCCTGATGAGGAGGAGGAGGATGCTGAGGAGGAGGAGGAGGAGGCTACCGACCGTCAGTCAGAGACATTTGCTGAGGAGGGAGGCTCCGACTCAGATGATGATGACGGTGCGGAGATTATCCCGCAGAAGAGGATGAGGCGTGCTTCTCGTTCCCGCTCCCGAGGACTTTGATGTTATTATTTCCTGCTTTATTTTTCTTTTTGCTAGTAGTTTGTAGCACTTTGCACATTGTTAGGCAGTTTTATTTTCTGTAAAACTGGTACCTCTGTTTGTTGTAAAGTATGATGAAATGAAATAGCTTTTGAAAAGATGTTTGTATTTTTAGCATCGTATCGCATCAATTTATTTTGCACACAAAAAAGGAATTGAATGGAAGTGCGCATTGTGTAATCACCCAGTCAGGTAGTGAACCGACGCAACAAACTAAGCAACTCAACTTACGAAGATATAACAGAATCTTTAGCAAGTTTACAACTCGATAAGTAAAATGCAATAACGTAAATAAACAAGACTTTAACAAAAATTGCTTAAATAGAGAGCAATGACTCAAAAACACAAAACACGTCCGCTCGACAAACAACTCGATAAGCAAAATGCAACAACTCGATAATCAAAACACCTCAACAAAAACAAAGTGTACTTCTGACGATCTGGGCATCGGAACACATCCGAAACGGAGGGAGATGAAGGCCTTTGATCCTCCCGTTGCCTGGAGATGCTTGGAACTCTCCCTCGAAGGGTAAAACAGGGTCAAGGAGATACACTGCAGCATTGCCAGCCACCCTTGGGAGCCGGCCGGCCATTTTTGGTGGAGAGAGACAGCTGGCCGACCATTTCTGAAAAAGTAAATGGCTGGCCAGCCAGAAAAAGTGGCTGGCCGGCCATTCTGTCCTGCAGCCACCAGATTTTTGACACGTGTCCCCGTGAATAGTGTTTTTCCTTCTATAAAAGCCCCAACTTCGGGAATATTCATTTTATCTTAGTTTTAGGCAAAGATGGAGGCATTTCTCGCGGAAAATATCATATCTTGGATCTCTTCTCTAGATGGCTCGGAAAAGTTGAATTTCCGGGGTTTCGGCTTGAATGCACTATTCACGCTGAGCCGTACTCCGCTACATCTCCCTTTTCTCCATGCCGCGGCAAGGTTCTGGAATCCAGTCACGCACGTTTTTAGCTTTGGCGGCCAAGAGATGTGCCCCACTTTCGAAGATTTTCAAGTTTTGATGGAGTCTGAGTGCTCTGAAGTGATCTTGCCCCAGCTCCGTTTTGGCCATGCTCAGGCTTTAGGGCGGATGTGTGGGCTCACGGCGCATGACGCTCGATCCCTGATCTGTAGTGGGGAACTGGACATCCTCGGCTTGATCCATCGTTTTTCCGACGCCGGTGACCGCAGCAACCATTATTGGCAGGGTTTCCGGCAACACGCCCTCTGCTTGTGTATGTTGTCTCACTTTCTGCTTTCCTCAGGCTTTGGCGGGGCTAGCATTCGCCTGATTGAAGTCGCCCAAGGTTTGAGAGAAGGGAAGAGCTGTATTGCCATGACCTTGGCCGAGACACTGATGGGCTTAGATTCTGTCTATCGCCGGGAGGCGACTAGGTTCGACGGGAGTCCACTGCTGCTGCAGGTAATGTTTCCCACCCGACCTCACACATATATATTTGCTCACATCACTCGGCCCTCAGGCTCGGTTTTTCTCACAAAACCCTTGTCTTACTTTTCTCTCATCGTACATCTCTCTATTCTTTATTCTCTCATTTTCCATCCCTCCCCTAGGTATGGTTAATGGATAAGTTGCAGATTGTGGACTCTTGCCCTGTTTATTCAGCTCGAGGTTACTTCTTTCGACAGCGCCTAGTCAATGCTCTTGACGAAAGGTGGTGGTTTGATTGGATGTGCAATTTGTCCGCAGACGGCATTGCTTGGCGTTGTCCTTGGCTCAACCTCCCGGCAATGAGCTATAGTATGTCCCGGCTGATTGGGATCCAATTGATTGGTCTCACCCACTGCGTATTCTATTTTCCGTTCCGGTTCCTGCGTCAGTTTGGCCATGATCAGACCTGCCCACCGGAGGGGATTGAGTATCCAGCTGCTTTCCCGATCCGGGGTGCACAGCTTGCCCGATATGCCACGGCATGGAGGACGAGAGAGCTCCTGGCCCCTGCTTCTTCTTTCAGTTGCACTTTATCTGATGAATGTGTGGATTGGCTCAATGAAGAGGCACAGGTCGGGCCTAGCTTGGCATCAGATGCTCCGTCCAGCTCTGGGAGGGGACGCAGAGATACTTGATTCAACTATGCCCCAAATTTATTGCTTATTTAGCATTTTCAAGTTTTCTTTATGAATGTACTAAAAAGCAACCTCGATTGTAATGCAAGAGCAGGAGAACTCTATTTTGAAATCAATGAAATTGAAAGTTATGGTACTGAAAATTTTCCACTTTTGGTCCAAAAATGGTCTTAGTCGTAAAAAGATTGATTTGAACAAAGTCAACTTTTATTAAAACTTTTCAAAACTATTTTCGATGTGGATCGGAACTGGACACGCCGAAAATCTGTCACTGTGATGCACAACCCCAGATCCCCGCAACTGGAAAGTTGCCCCTAGTCTGAAGAACAATGCGGCACTTCATAGCAACGGAAAGTTGCCCCTTGTCTGAGTAACTTTGCATCGTCGCGGCAACGGAAAGTTGCCCCTAGTCTGAACAGCACTGTACCGGAGATCGCGATAAATGCTGATGGATAAAGATGACTGAGATGATCAAGATGGACAGAGTTGATCGGGGAAAAGTTTATGGCTGAACTTCGAGGTGAAGTTGCCTACGTATCCCAAAGATGGGAATCAAGCCTTACGTAGTTCAGGCTAGGGTTCACTCGAGTATTTTCACTCTCCTTTTGCGCTCTAACTTTTGCCAAGGCCGCCCTTTGCGGGTTTTCAACCTTGCGAGCTCAGTTTTTATATTTTCTATTTTTTTGTGCCCTAAATTTTGCCTAGGTCGCCCTTTCGGGTTTTCGGCCTAGCGAGCCTCTCAAGGATAGTATTTCTTCAACTTGTCCATATTGATCGGTTGTGAGAACTCCAAGCCATCTAGATCCATCAGAACCACAGCCCCACCTGACCAGATAGCTTTGATGATGTAAGGACCAGTCCAATTAGGTTTGAACTTGCCCCTTGGGTCGTGGATGGGAGCTCGGTTGTCTTTGAGCACCAAATCTCCTTCTTTCAGATTCCGGGACTTAACTTTCTTGTTGAAAGCCCGGGAAATTCTTCGTTGATAGCCTTGGATGTGGTACAGTGCTTTCAGTCTTCTTTCATCAAAGAGCATGAGTTCTTCGAATCTGCTTTGCTGCCAATCTGCTTCGGCTATTTGGCATTCAGCCAATACTCGTAACGATGGGACCTCAATCTCAATGGGTAGAACAGCCTCCATTCCATAGACCAATGAATATGGAGTTGCTCCAGTAGAAGTTCTGATTGAAGTCCTATAGCCCCACAGAGCAAACGGCAGCTTGTCTGGCCAATCTCGATAGGTTTCCACCATCTTCTGTAGTATATGCTTGATATTCTTGTTGGCGGCTTCAACCGCTCCATTGGTCTGCGGCCTGTATGTAGATGACTTGTGAAAAGCCACATTGTATTTCTCCAACAAGTCTATCACTTCTTTCTTGAAGTGGGAACCATTATCTGAAATTATCTCGTTTGGCACCCCGTAGCGACAGATGATGTTGTTTCTGATGAATTTTGCGACATGCGATGCCTTCAACACCGCGTATGATTGGGCCTCGACCCACTTTGTGAAATAATCTATCGCTACCAGGATAAACTCATGCCCGTTTGACCCCTTCGGGGTAACAGCTCCGATCACATCAATTCCCCAGACTGAAAAAGGCCATGGTGAAGTCATGTTGTACAGTTTTGACGGCGGGATGTTCATGCGGTTTGCATGAATTTGACACTTGTGGCATCGCTGAACAAAGCTAATACAATCCTCCTCCATGGTTGACCAGTAATAGCCCTGTCTGAGGATCTTTCTGGCCAACATTACTCCATTCATGTGTGCACCGCACTCTCCCCCATGGATGGCTTCCATCAGGCGTTTTGACTCTTCAGCTTCGACACAGAGCTTATGCATTCCCAGATGGCCCCTTTTGTACAAATTTCCCCCGCAGATAACGAACTGAGCAGCCATTCTTCTGACAGCCCTCTTATCTTTGGCATTTGCCCCTAGTGGATATGTCTCCTTTTCCAAGAAGTTCCAGATGTCGTAATACCAGGGGTTGCCGTCTTGAACCTCATCTATGGTGGAAATTGACTCGTATGCTGGTACGAACTTCTGATCAATAATGACTGGACGCATCCGGACTCCGGACGGGATGTCTATCATAGAAGATAGAGTTGCTAATGAATCTGCAAACCTGTTGTTCTCTCTTATGAGGTGGGTGAAATTTAGCTTTTCAAACCGAGGAATTAGCAAATCCAAGGTTTGGTGGTATATTATCATCCTTTCCTCCTTGACTTTCCAATCTCCTTTTGCTTGAGACACAACGAGGTTCGAGTCCCCAATGACGTCCACTCGTCTTGCCCCTAGTTCCAGGGCTGCTTCCAGGCCAGCAATACATGCTTCATACTCTGCTTCATTGTTGGAAACCTTGAACCGGAGCTTGAATGCTAGAGGAATACGGGAATCGTCAGGCGCTATCAGCAACACCCCTATCCCATACCCATACTGGTTTGACGCTCCATCAAAGTACATCGTCCAAGTTTCATCTTCGACATGCAGAATGGCTTCATCTGGGAATAGATACTCAACCGCTTCATCCCCCTCAACCGGGTGGTCGGCAAGGAACTCCGCTACCGCTCTGCCTTTTACTGACTTGCGCGTTATATACTTCAAATCAAATTCGGAGAGCAACAGCAGCCAATGAGCTAGCCTACCCGTAAGTGTTGGTTTCTCGAAGAGATATTTGATGGGATCCAAACGCGAAACCAACATTACAGAGTGGGCTAACAGGTAGTGCCGCAGCTTCCTGGTTGCCCATACCAAGGCCAAACAAGCCTTCTCCAACGGCGTATAGCGGGTCTCGTAATCCAGCATCTTTTTGCTCAGATAGTAGATGGCTCTTTCCACTTTGTTTTCTGACTCCTGAGCGAGCATGCAGCCCATGGTAGTCTCAGTTACCGAAAGGTACAATATCAACGGTCTCCCCGGCTCTGGCGGTGACAACACGGGTGGGTTCTGTAGATATTCTTTGATTTGCTCAAAAGCCGCTTGACATCGGCCGTCCCACTGGAATTTCTTTCCTTTCTTCAGGAGGCCAAAAAGTGGTTCACAAGTCAAGGTTAATTTAGAAATAAACCGTCTTATGAATTGAACTTTACCCAGAAAGCCTCGCACCTCCTTTTCAGTCCTTGGTGGTGGCATTTCTAAGATGGCCTTAATTTTGGAAGGGTCGACCTCGATGCCCCTTTGTGTGATCAGAAACCCTAGCATCTTCCCTGCTGTAACACCAAACGTGCATTTCTGGGGATTCAGTCGCAGTCGAAACTCTTTGATCCTTTGAAAGAATTTTTGTAAGGCGGTGTGGTGGCCATCTCTATCTTTGGACTTGACAATCATGTCGTCCACGTACACCTCGACCTCCTTATGGATCATATCATGCAATATTGTAGTTGCTGCCTGTTGATACGTAGCTCCAGCATTTTTCAAACCGAATGGCATCACTCTATAACAATATGTCCCCCACGGGGTAGTGAACGCAGTCTTCTCCCGGTCTTCGGGTGCCATCACTATCTGGTTATAGCCTGAGAAACCATCCATAAACGAAAGCAAGGCATGTCCTGCCGTGAAGTCCACCAATTCGTCGATGTGCGGCAAGGGGAAGTCGTCCTTCGGACTGGCCCTGTTCAAATCTCTGAAGTCTACACAGACCCGAATTCTGCCGTCCTTCTTCGGCACCAGAACTATGTTGGCCAACCAAGTTGGATATTCAGATACCAGCAGGAACCCTGCGTCAATTTGCTTGGTGACCTCTTCCTTAATTTTGAGGGCCCAGTCCGGGCGAATCCTTCTGAGTTTCTGTTTGACAGGGCGGGCCTCTGGATCAAGAGGGATCCGGTGCTGTACAATCTCAGGATCGATTCCAGGCATGTCTTCATAGAACCACGCGAAAACATCTTTGAAATCTTTTAATAAAGCGACTAAGCGCTCGCGTTCCTCTGAAGACAACGTGGACCCGATCTGGACCAGCCGCGGGTCCTTCTCAGTACCAACATTCACAGTAGTGATTTCATCCATTAAAGGTTTAACAAATCTTTCCTGCTCTTGATCAATTAATCGTTGCAAAACTGGGGGAATTTCTTCCTCGCTGTTTTCATCAAAATTTTGAAAATCCTGATTTAAGCAATAAATCAAAGGCACAGAAAAATACTCGGAAACCACATCCACATCATTCTCATTAAATACTTCCAAGCCGTCAGATTCCTCTGTTACAACAGACTCAAAAGAAAATGAAAAAGACGACCTAGACAGGACTGTGGTATCGGGGTTATCACCCCCAGGAATATCGGACTCAGACTCAGTCGAGCTGGAATCTGATTCCGACGCAGAAGATTCGGTAGAATCAGATTCCGGCTCACTACCTGACCCGGAACTGCTAGATAAAAAGCCTTCTTCATATTGCCAGATGAGAGAAGGTGCGATAGATGCATCCAAGATCGGCGCTGGAAAGCCCGCAGCTATTTCATCTCCAATCACAGAAACCAAAGAGTTATCCCCCAAGCACTCTTGGCCGATCGGAGGATCTGATAGTAGACTCGCCAGTGCTACCCCCATTTCAAGCTCTGTGCTCTCAGAATCCACTGCTTCACACTGCTCAGTCTCAGTTGGTGGGTCTGTCTGCGCTTCGGCAACGTCATCCCCAGATAATTGTATGTCGAAGAAGATTTCAAAACCAGGCACGCGCTTCCCCTCCGCGTTTAGCCATGGCTTCGGGAAGCCGCAGAATGGAAAATCTTCCCCCTCCCGGACGAAGCGTCCGTTTAGGGTACCCCAGATGGGCCTATGCATTAAATCAAATGGCTTCCCGGCCTTCTTTGCTCTGGCCCTTCCGGCCATTTCTTTCCCTTTCCTTACCCAATCCTCCTTAGTGGGCAGATAACCCAGTCCAAAGGCGTGGGGGTTGTGTGGCACTTCGGCCACTACTGAGACGCCTTTCCGGCCGCTTCTCCGTAATCCCATCCCAGGGGTATGCTTTAGCTTGTTCATGAGGTATATGGATTGTGCACTAACATACATGCCCTCATTTGCAGCCATGACATTCTGCACCACTTGAGCCTCGGCCAAAGTGAACCCCGACAAAAACACATCCTCCGTGCCGTGCTCAATCTCCAAGACAGGTGTAGACACCTCCGGCGGCGGATGGATTGATGAATTCCCAAAAACTATCGCTACCCCTTTCCCGTGAGGGTATTTTAGCATCTGATGTAGAGTGGAAGAGACTGCTTTGACCTGGTGCAACCACGGTCGCCCCAAAAGTAGGTTAAAGGTTGCAGGAACGTCCAAGATATGAAATTCGATACTGTGTTGTCCTGGACCAACCTTGGTTTGAATTTTAACAGTCCCCATCACCTCTCTGCTGGTATTATCGTATGCTCTGATCACTTGGGTGGTTGGGACGAAATCCACGGGCTTCAACCCGATCGCATATGCCGTTCTGGTCGGGCAGACATTAATCGCAGACCCGGTATCAACAAGTACCACCGGTATCCACTTATCTCTACATTCCACAGAAATATAGAGAGGTTTGTTATGGTTTGTGCCCTCAGGCGGTAGCTCCTTGTCCGAAAAGGTTAATGCCGGGGAACCTCCTCCCGGAAAAACCAGCCCAACCAGCTGTTCAGGGGTGGTGTCTATGGAGAGTTTGGACTTGTCCATAGCAGATAGGACAGCTTCTCTGTGTACTCGTGATGCCATTAGCAGTCCCCAGATGGAGATGTCTGCTTGTATTTTCTTTAATTGTTTCAACACAGCCTCATCTTCAATCTGCTTCTCCTTCTGTCTTTCCACTTCTCTATCCTTCCCGGATGCCTCGGGTTGGTCCAGGTGTGGGGGCTTGAAGTACCGCCCACTTCTTGTCATATGGTCCACTTCATCGAGGTACCAAGTATCATCCGGCTGGTTATTCCCCCAGTCTTCATCCGTGTGGGCAAGACACAAGTCGTCATCTTCCCACCACATTCCACTGGCAGCCAACAGACACCTGTCTGGCTCCGGTCCACTCGCACTCTCAGTGCTCTCTGTCCATATGCTCGCAGCATTGTCTGTTCTCGTGCACGCGGCACTTTCAGTCCCCTCAGGGCCTTTTGCTTTTCTAATTCTCTCAGCCTCCTCAAATTTTCCTTGTTCCAACTGCGTCAGTACAGTCGTTTGCTCAACAGTTCCTACATCCGTAATGCCCATGTCCTGAGCGGAATTCTCTACATCGGCGCTCTCCGGCGATACAACTTGATTTTCGGCCGTTCCGGCCACAACTGATATTTCTGCCCCTGCCGGGCTCTGTTCTGATTGGGCTTCCCCCACTGCATCCGGTTGATCTTCGAGCCATCCCGTGGCCTCCTCTGATTCCTCATAATCATACCAATTAATTGACGCCTCCCCCAGTTCCTGGTCATCAAGAAGTTGCAGGTTGGCAAAGTCCTCCCCTGCAGCTGTCAGCTCATCTGCCCATAGCCCAGATCTATCCCCCCAGATCATGCATAGCTCTCCTGTCTCTGGCAATTCTACACTTAGCCCAATTCGGCTCGTCGATAGGATGTGCTTGCTTGGATCATAGGCTCCCCCGACAAAATTCTGTCCAGTTTCAGATTCAACAATCTCATTTCCTCCCAAAATCTGCCCTGCCCCGTCTTCGCCGGTCACCACCATCGGTTCTGGTTGGGTTTTGGAGATGTCTACCATGCACAAGAAATCAGTGCAATCGGGGAGGAGCACCTCCGGCTTGGGTAGGTGGGTGGGCGTAATAAAGATGCTAGGATCGTAAGATGCGACCCCAGTCTGGATAAAGTTGATTCTTTTGGGAGGAGGAGCTTGGTTATGTGATGGGAGAGGGTTGGTTGTGACATTGGGTTGATCAGGAGGTGCGATCACTTGTTTGTCAATAAGATCTTGGATCTCATGACGCAATCTGTAACAGCGGTCAGTATCATGACCGTGTTGTTGGTGGTATGCACAGTACTTTGATGGGTCGTAAGAGGGGGGGAGTGGATTCGGTAATGGCTTTGGTTCTAGGGGTTTCAAATGATTCTTTCTGATCAGTATTCCTAGAACTTTGGTCAGAGGCATATATAGTGGGGTAAAGGTTCTTTGGCCTCGCGGTTGGAATCGGTTGTTGGCTTGTGTGTTGCTTCCAGACGCGCCGGAGAAAGGTGTGGCAGTCATAGGTCTTGGAGGGGGAGGGGGAGTGGTGGTGACCATACCAACTTCCGAGGCTCTCGTATTCGCAGCGCCACTCGGGCCTGCATTGTTATTGCGATTGAAGGTCCTTCTCGGTTGTTCTCTGTCCTGGTCAAACAGACCTTGCCTCATAGCATCTTCTATTTGCACCCCCATATCATGTAAATCTGCGAAAGTTGGAAAGGGGACTACAATCATTCTCTGCATTAATTTCGGGTGGAGATTGCGCACAATCATCCGAATTTGATCTTTGTCTGTGGGCCTTAAAGTCATCGTTGACGCCTTTGCCCTCCATCGGATCACAAAGTCCGAGAAAGATTCCTTGGGCTCTTGTCTCGTCGTCTCAAGATCACGGGTTGTGATCTCGATCTGAGTGTTATATGAATATTGTGTGACAAAGGCCTCAGCCATCTCATCCCAATTCTTCTTCACTTCATCTGGTAATCTTGCGTACCAATGGGAGGCCACACCTGACAGGGTTCGGCCGAATAGTGAGAGTTTCTGTGGTCGTGTTAGGCCCATTGGCCGCAAGACGTCCGCAAACAGTCGGATATGGACCATGGGGTCGCCGGTCCCGTCAAAACGGTCGATTTGTGGCATTTTGAACCTATCGGGGAGTGTTACGGCCTCCTCGGTATACCCATCTCCGATATCCGGGATAGCCTTGGCCCCTTGGGATTTTTTGAAGAGCTTCTCCAGTTTGCTCAATTTTAGAGCCGTATGATCAACCTCGACCTCGGATGGAGAGTCCGGGTGATTGGATGTATGGACCTTGGACAGTTGTGGTGGAAGCGGGGGCGGAGCTGGCCCCGTTGGAAGACTCGTGTCCTCTTGTAAAATTTGGACAGTTGGTACAGTATTCTGGGTATTCGGAGGAATATTCTGAACAACAGGTACCTGCTCAGGTATTGGGGCTCCTGCTGGAGGAGGGATTTGTTGTGAAGGAGACGCTGTATTCTGTTGTTGCAGTCTGGCAATCAACTCAGCCTGCTGGGCCATGACTGTGGCCTGCTGTTTGGAGAATTCCGCTTGACGGGCAGCATCATCGTGCATTTGCTTCATACTCTCCTGCATCTGGCGCATCAAAGCCTCCATCCCTGATGTATTCGGTTGATCCATCTGTCTAACCGGTATGTCTATTTCTACAGAAGTATTTGAGACCTCAGTCCTGTAGTCCTCTGATAAAGTAAACCACTGTTCTGACAATCTCTGTTCTGACGTACTGCGCCTTTTCGGCTTCCTTCTGGTAACAGCGGGTAGAGAACGGAACACTGGCTGTCCGTCGATTAGATCCTCAGATCGGTGGAGTCGATGACCTCGTGTCCAAGGTGCTTGGGGAATGCATGTTGGGTTGGAAGCAATCGTGCTAAAACTGACCTAGCAAAAGATAAATAAAGCGAAAAGGAAATAAATAAACAGATAAACGGACAGCATAACAGCTTAAAATAAAATGCAAGACACACAGTCGGGCATAATCAACACACAGTCAATAAGCTGAAATACACATTGGCCTCGAACACTGATTATCATCCCTGTATCACTGTTCCCCGAAACCGAATCTGATATCTGCAGATAACTAATCCTCAAATACTGGCCGATGCCCGCAGGCTTGATACCCGTAATACAAAACTGATGCCCGCAGGCCTGATGTCGACAATACTGAACTGATGCCCGCAGGCCTGACACTGTCAATACTGAACCGTAGCCCGTAGGCTTGATACTCAAACTCATATACTGATTTGATGCCCGCAGGCCTGATACTGACAATTCTGAACTGAAGCCCGCAGGCTTGATGCCCAAACTCATATACTGATACATGCATTCCTGTAGAGACGCACTCTAAAGCACATAACAGATAAGTGAGAGCCAAAACACCCCTATGTTGGGGTAGGGTTTCCCTGTCCTATTGTGTCAGGAACTAGGGTTTCATTACGCACACAGCGGTTTCAAACAACCTATAAACGGGTAAGCAACCTGTCCTAATTTGGAATGGTCACTATGGATCCGAATATGCACTAGGTCGAATGGTCAAAGAGGGTGCCCCGGTAAAACTGGGGTTTGTGTTCCCATACTGGCAGAGCCCACAACCGGTCAGCCTTATGGTCATGCCTTGACAAGACAAGCCTCCGGCAAACCGTTCAGGAATAGCAGATGGCAAACACGGTGTCCTAGGCGCACCAATGCAAATGCAATGCAAAGAAACACACAAGTGTAGTCAAAAACAGATATCATGAGTTCGAGTCAAGCTCTCTAATTCCCCAGCAGAGTCGCCAGAAACTGTAACAAGCCCGCGGGGGACTTCGCCACAGCTCGGACTCGACTTTGTTGTCACGGTTCTAAATCTGAACCAAAGAGTCCAAATCCGGCAAATCGTTTTAAGAAAACAGATTTTTGAAAGAAGTGCCAAACATGGACTGCTTTGCCAGATACAGAGTCGCCACCTAAATATTTTATTTTGGGAAATTTAGGAAACCCTGACTCGGTGCCAAAAGGCCACGTGTCCGTCATCACCAAAGTTGCCTCGGCTCGAGAACTTGGGTACGATTGGGGAAGGTCACTTCGTGAGCACCCCCGCTCGCCCGGTCATAGACCGGCCTCTACTAACCATGATATCTATTTTTGAAAACATTGTGAGTCCTTATTCCCGTTATTAGCCTAGGTTACTATGTGATGCTCACAGCATACAAGTATAGACTGGATCGCCTAAATTGGAACAAAACATTTCATGCTTGTTTTTGAAAATGGTTTGCTACCCGCAGGTAGGCTTGAAACATTTGATGATTTACTCCAATTCAGATAACCCAACCATCACCCACAGGCATTCAGGCAGATATATCAGATAAGCACATAGCCTCATGGCAAGCATGCTATTCATGGCATTCACTCACACGCATGCAAGGATGCTAGAGCATAGAACTTACCGAGTACTCCAAGCCAAAACAAAAACTGTATTAGAAATCATGCATGACCCTAAGTATACAGAAATGCCTAATGCAACACATGCAAAATGCAACTATAGCAGGCTCGGCTATTCTAAACATGGCATATGGAATGCTACAGCTAACATGTATTCAATTTGGAATTGAAAGTACAATGCAGTTAGTATGATGCGCCGAGCCCGGTGCATGCAAAACAGATGAATGAATGCAAACATGCTATCATACTGTATGCTAATTGAAATATGCCCTAATCTAACCATCAAAAGCGGATAAATAAAAGGGAGAAAGACGTGGGGTTGGAAGACATACATCACACACACGCACACTTATTACAGTTATGCCCTCGCACAGAGGGTCCGAATAAATATACAGTCCCAATATTACAGTCCCGAATTAAAAGAATATTACAGTCCGAAATAATATTACAGAATTCTAATTAATTAATAAATTAACTAAAAAAAAAGCGAATGAAACTGGCGTGCAAGCCAGGGACTGCCTTGCTTCTGATGGATGATGCATGTCCGGGTTGTCTTGCACGGAAATCCACCGGAATGCCCCAATTAGCCTCTGTTTACACCTGTTCTCGAAATGCGTGCCAAGTCCCAAAAAGTTGCTGATTCCTGATTTTGCTGCAACAGAGAGCAGGAAAGGGGCATAGCAATGTATTTGCACAGATATATGCGTGTCTCGATCCTCGTGCCACCAATCACGCATACCGAGGCATGATGGCAGAGGAGTCGAAATGCACAACTCAATATAGGATGAATGCACATGAAACTACAACTAAAACCTAACTCCATCATGGATAATCCGGAGTGTCGGTGACTGGGGGAATTGAGACACATTCCGTCACTCGGAGTACGAAATGTACCTCGTTTCCCGTGCCCGGGCTAACTCCTATTCCAGACACGATGCAATATGCATGATATGCATGAAATGCAACTAAGATATAATCCTAACATACTCAATGCTATGAAGATGAGATGCCTCGAAATGCGTGCACACGGACACGCAAACCGAGAAAATACACGAATGCAATGAAAATGATATGCCTCGAAGTGCGTGCACGCGGGCACGCAAACCGAGAAAATGATATGTCTCGAAATGTGTGCACGTGGGCACGTAAACCGAGAAAATGCACGAATGCAATGAAAATGATATGCCTCGAAGTGCGTGCACGTGGGCACGCAAACTGAGGCGATGATATGTGTCTCGAAATGCGTGTACGAGGGCACGCAAACCGAGGCGATGATGTGTGTCTCGAAATGCGTGCACGTGGGCACGCAACCCGAGGCAATGATATGTGTCTCGAAATGCGTGCACGCGGGCACACAAACCGAGGCGATGATATGTGTCTCGAAATGCGTGCACGTGGGCACGCAAACCGAGGTGATGATATGTGTCTCGAAATGCGTGCACGCGGGCACGCAAACCGAGGCGATGATTTGTGAAAATGACAAATGGACTTATACCAACATAAGTGAGCCTCAGCCGCACTCACATGAGATGCCGATGGCAGAAAATGAAGTGTCTCGAAATGCGTGCACACTAGCACGCAAACCGAGACGATGCTAAAACGATGCGAATGACATGAAAACATGATATGGACTTATACTAACATGAGTGAGCCTCAGCCGCACTCACATAAGATGCCGATGGCAGAAAATGAAGTGCCTCGAAATGCGTGCACACTGGCACGCAAACCGAGGCGATGCTAAAATGTGAGGAAATATGGCAAAAATGATATGCAAGCGTACTAATGGAATTTCAGCACTAAAATATGGGGGAAAATAGTCCCGAAATGAAGCGAAATGACATGAAATGCAAGGAAATGTCCCGAAATGCAACATTAGGCACCCGAAATGGCCTATAGCTATGCCAAACATGCACAATATGGACATGAAATGCAAAGACAGAAGCTAGACAGTCTCAAAAGATGCACTTTCACAGTTATAAACATGGCCAAACAGCAAGTATAGGTAGGGGAAAAATAGCATGCAAGAATAGGGGCCAAAAGAGGGGTAATGAAGCAAGTGGTATAAGCAAAACTCAAACTGAAACATTTCCTTCTACAACACTGAAGATGGACCAAAAATATGAATATTTACAGTATATGGAAGACCTCAAATCAGTATAAAAATATGCCAAAAATGTGATGCAAAACAAGGCTCAAAAGGTGCTATAACATGAAGTATATAAAATAATCACCAAACAGAAAAAAAGTGTGAATGAAACATGAATTATAGGCCAAAATAAGGCCACTTTTAGTTCGGACCAAGGGCCAAAAACAGAAGCAAAGAGGGCTATCAATTTATGCAAAAATGGGGCCAAATAGGGGATATAACTACAAGTGACACATGGAAACACCAAACAATGTTGAGCCCTTCTCCAATGTTGAAGAGGGGCTCAAAATAAGCCTTATATCAGTTTATAACATGCTCAAAAACAGATTGCTCATGGGCCAAAAATAGCATGCAAAATCATGACATACAAGATGATCAATGAAGCAAGTATATTATGGAGGGCTCAAACAGGGTTGAGCCCTTAATGAGAAGTGAAGATGAGCTCAAAATATGGCCCTTTTCAGTTAGGGCCGGAGCTTGAAACCAAAAAGAAGTGGGGTTTAGAAATAGATCAAGAAAAAGGGTCAAAAGGGTAAAAGTGTTACTTACCCTTGAAGATTCAAACTTTTGTTGCTTTTTGGATGGATTTGCAGCTTCTTTAGCCTTCAAGAATCCTTCCTTGTTGCTGGAAATGAGATGGTGGTGGTAGAGCTTGGTGGTGTAGAAGGAATGATGATTAGGGAGTTAGGGTTTTTTGAAGAGTTGAGAAGGAAGAAGATGGAGTTGGCTATGGAAGCTTGAAGAGTAAATTTTCTAACCCTTAGAAGTGAGGCCACCAGCTGGTTAAAAGGATCAAAAAGGGGGTGTAAAGGTGGGGGAGAAGGAGAGCAAAACTCCCCCACAAAATATCCTCCGGATACAGAAAATATCTGGGGGATATTGCCCCACAGCTGTAAAGGGCACAGTGCAAGGAAGCAGGCCGGCCTCACACTTTTGCTGGAGGTGGCCGGCCGGCCACACCCCCTAGCCGGCCGGCTAGGGGTCAAAAGGGTCAAGGTGATTTTCTGGCCGGCCAGCTATTGGGGAGGTAGTCCTATGTGTGTACAACACAACCATGTAGTTGAAATTCCAAGAAAGTGGGCCCAAGAGGTTCAACAATGGCTCGGAAAGAGGGGGTCAAAAGGGTCAAGTTGACTTACTGGCCGGCCATGAACTTTTAGGGGCCTCTCATGTGTGTACATCACAGATATGTGGTTCAAAGTTCAAGAAAAAAGGTCCAAGGGGTTCAACATTAGCCCGGAAGAAAGGGGTCAAAAGGGTCAGGTGACCTTAATGGCCAGCCACCAACTTTTAGGGGCCTCTCAGGTGTGTAGATCACAAATATGTGGTTGAAAGTTGGCAACACTAGCTCCAAGGTATTCAACATTAGCCCGGAAGTGCGAAAAACGGGCGCCGGGAGGCTCCGAAAGAGAGATAACTGGTTGTTGCAACAATTGCTGGCCTCCCACCCTTCAGTGACCTTCCTTGTGATAAAACAGAGGTACCTGCCAAAAATGAACGAAAACCGTTGCAAAACGAATGTTCCGGGGCCAAAACACGCAGTTCGGGGTCCCGAAAATGGGCTGTTAAGCACCGAAAATGGTATTCGACCTCGAAGTGGGTTTCTCAGCCCCCAGTGTCCCTCAAAAGGGATGAAATAAGATGTATGCCAAAAATCAGAGCAATAGGAGATGGTTAAGCGGTCCCGAACCGAGGCACACGGCCTGACGGCTCCGAAAACCGGGAATCGGGCTCCGAAATGGGCAAAATGGCCTACGGCCACCAAATGTAGCCTACGGACATTGCGAGATGGTCTACGGGACCTCTCCCTCCCCTCAGGAAAAGAAACAGAGAAAACCGAGTCTGGTTCGCAAACCGAGACAAGGCACAGAAAAGGGTTCGGAAGCTCGGAGGCAGGGCTCACGGCCGCGACTCTGAAACTTCTGAACAAGCACATTATGCAATATCACCAAGTGCTCAACTGGTGACGTCTGAGTCTTAAGGTCGGTCAAAAATGGGGTGTCTACAGTGACAAAATGAAAACTTTGTTTAATCTCTAATGTTGTTATAAGTAGATGAATTTTGTTCAACCTACATTTATACAGAAATATTTTATGATATTGTTATTATGCACACTATTTAATCTCTAATGTTGTTATAAGCAGATGAATTCCCCCCCCCCCCTCCCGTTTAGATGAATTTCAAAATGTGTTTTATACTATGGATATAGAAGTCACTTGCTTTACCTTGCAAACCAGAAAGTGTAGTTCCAGCAGAAAATAACCTACTGTTGAGAACCCATATTCAATTCTTTGGCCCTGTTTTTGTTTTTTATAGGTCCTGGCTCAAGTTAAACCATACAAAAGTAGACAAGGGGTTCCACATATGTGCATAGTCGATGGGGTACTAGTGACAATGGTGTTTTAAAACTTGTTTCAAATGAGTTGAATCAAATAGTTGAAGGATACACACCCCTTGCTTCACATTTGGGTGTTTTGGCACGAGATGGGAGTCTTGCACCACTCACTTTTACGACTCGACATTATGTCCCACAACAAAATAAAGATAACATATGGAAGCAGATAAAGGTAATACAGATATTTAATATGAAATAAGTTGAAATGCATATTACAATTGGATTCCACATGAAATGCATATTACAAGTATAGTTGACATTGCATATTACAAGTGTGTATAATTGTAGGCTCATACGAATGCAGATGAATCCATGAAGAGAACAATAATTGCTTCATTTGGAAAGAAATGGAGAGATTGGAAATGACGAGTGAAAAATATGGGATACAAACCCTTGGAGGTAGCTAGCTCAACTTATAACTAAACTAAATCAAGTTTAATATGTATAAGATTGAAAATTGAAATTTATTATCTTTAAAATTTATCTTCTCATTTTGTATTGGGGTGATTGAGGTAGGGGTAGAGGGATGGTGGTTTGTGGTGATGATGAAGGGGTGGTGTATTGGAGGTAAAAGGGTAGTGGTTGTGGTAGTTGTGGTGGCTTTAATAACAGCGATAATGGTGATGCAAACGAGAAGTTGGAAATAAGATACTCTAATGTTTTGTTTTATCTGTCTTTTATTTACAGGAGACAAAAAAGAACAATGGGGTTTCTGCTAGTCGGCCACAGGTGTGGATGGCCGCATACATGAAAGATGGTACTTGCAATAGTGACTTAGTTAATGAAGTTATGGTATGTGATACTACTTTATTGGACTTTTAATATGATTTATATTGGATGCCAATTATTGAATTCAAAATTGTAGACTCAAATGAATGAGCTAACGGAGCACATGGAGGGATCTTTTTCGGACCCTGCTGCATTAAATGAGCAGATTTCCACACAAGTTAGGGGGCCGTAGGGACCTGGTCATGTTCGGACGTTTGGATTAGGACTGTCTTCCACTGATGTTTTTGGAGGTAGATATAGGCAATCACAAAAGCAGAATCATATCTTCCAACCTCGAGTTCAAGAACAAGTTGAAAAGCAACTTCAACAATATCAAATGCAGTTAGAGTTGAAGATGAATGACGTAATGGAGAAACAAATTCAGGCTATACACGCAGATTTTTAGTCACGAATTGAGATTTTGGAATCTCAATTGCAAGCTGTGGGCGTACCTATTACACCCTCGAACCTATTACATAGGCAGCAAGTATTTTCATTATTTTTACTAGTTATTACTTTAAATTGCCCAGAGCTACTATACAACTTAAGCCTCTTATTGAATGATAGGTTGTTGATTCACTTAGTAGTCATCCCACTGTTCGGCCAATGTCACATCAACAACAATCTCATGCATTTTCATCCCAAGAGGTGAGCAATCATTTAATCAAAGCTTTTTTGACAATACAGTATCTTATTAATTACAATACTTGTTCTTATTAAATATAGGTTCACCTTTCAAAGAAAGAGAAGAAGAAGAAGAAGAAGAAGAAGTAACAAGGTAAAAGTACTAACATCACTAGTTTTTAATTTCTCACTTTTCTAATTCTATTAAGACATGATGTGATTTGGTGTTGGAAATTAGTGAATAAGCCAAATCAGCCACATAGTTTTATATATTAAGCTTTTAAATATGGCATAAATTCATGTTCAAACCATTTAGAAAGAAGATGAGACAAAAGGGAATTAAGGCATGATATAGTTTTATATAGCCAGAATTTAGACCGTGTATGTTATTAAGTAATTGTTTTATTTTAAAAAAATAAAAATCTGTATAGTGTAACATATTCATAGTTCCAGTAGTTCAACTTAATTTGCCATATTTCCATAAATATTGAGTTGTGGCAAATTATTTGAAGATTTGTATTGTTTAGTTTTTTTTCCCAATATGATTTGTCTGTTTAAGCCACGTCGGCTTAAAGTCTTCTTTGATAACTTTTATTAATCTATTTAATATTTTAGGAAAACTATTGCTTTGTAAGAAAACGTATTGAAGGGAACAATATGATTGTGGTGTTATAGATAGCTCACTGATTTGGGTTCTAACCAAAATTAAGGATAAGAATGTTTATATCAGTATGTGATTGTGATTTTTGGTATTTTATCTTGCCTACTGGTGACTGATTTTGTTTGAAAATCAACGTATTACATGAGGTGCCTGAATGATGTGACTTAGCTGGTGGAGGTAGACTTTGTACCTAATGCTTGTTCGTGGGCATGATGTGTATCCTTTAGTTTGTATGGTGGAGTGATTTGATCTTTGTCGATTGAGGGTGATAAAAGAAATAGAGGAAGTGCCACGACCCAAACCCGCCCCTAAAAGTTTGGTCCATGACCGGCCTGTACATAGGCCTCAAAACTCAAAACAGAATTTGAAAATAATATTTAGTCACATAGGGGGCCTTAAGCGGAAGCAATATCAATAAAAGACAACATCCATTGAGCTTGTGCATACATGATGGTTTAATTGGATTTAAGCATTCAAATACATTTCCAAATATACATATACAATCAAAGAATTTATATAGATCTCACACACACTTTCATAAGACTTAATAATTTATATGACTCCCAACAATAAATTAAGGCCTCCACGTGGAGACATACCTCAGGTGACTTGGCAGACAGGCGAACCTCAGTACAACTCTAGTGTCAATCGTCGATGGGTCACCTACAGAACTATACATAAAACAGAATGAGCAAAGCACAGTGAATAATAGCAATGTAAGAAGGTTAATTGAATAAGCAAAACCTTGGATAAAATAAGTAGACAGATGCCAACCATATATAGGTCTTATCCATAACTATATCTCAATACGGTCTCAAGCTCACATATAATACAGACTGGCTTCAAGCCCATGCAGAATAGAAAACGACCATAGGACCAACACATTATGCAGAGCGGCCTCAGGCCCAACAGATTATACTGTGCGGCCTCTGGCCTAACAAATTATACAGAACGGCCTCTGGCCTAACGAATTATACAGAGCGGCTGTAAGCCTGTAACAAGCGCCCGCGTGGGACCTCGTGCTACAGTTCGGACTCGATTTGTGTCACGGTTCTTAATCTGAACCAAAGAGTCCAAATCTGGCAAATCGTTTTGAGAAACAGATTTTGAAAAAGTAGTGCCAAACATGGACTGCTTTGCCAGATACAGAGTCGCCACCTAAATATTTTTTATGAGGGAATTTAGGAAACCCTGACTCGGTGCCGAAGGCCACATGTCCGTCATCACCGGAGTTGTCTCGGCTCGGGAGCTTGGGTACGATCGGGGAAGGTCAGCTATGAGCACCCCCTTTCGCCCGGTCCGAAGACCGGCCTCTACTAACCGTGATATCCGTTTTTGAAAACTTTACGTGTTCTTATTCCATTTATTAGCCTAGAATTACTATGTTATGCGCACACCAAACAAGTATAGACTAGATTGCCTAATTTGGAAATAAACATTGCATATCCGTTTGGTTTGAAAATGCTTTGGAATTTGCTACTCGCAAGTAGGCTAAAATACGGATTTCAACGAGTTTTTCCAACTCAAACAATCCGGCCTTCACCCACAGGCATTCAAGCAATTATAACACATAAGCATCTAGCCACATGTTAAACATGTTGTCATGATAACATTCACACTCATGTGATATGCTAAAGCGGAAATACTTACATAGTACTCCGTGCCAAAACAAAGAACTTGTTAGCAAACATGCATGATCCAAGTCCATGTGAAGTGCCTAATGCATCGCATACAAAATGTTACTAGAATAGGCTCGGCTATCCTAAACATGTCATGTGAAAATGCACAATTATCACATATTCAGTTTGGGAATTGAAGTATTGATGCAATTAGCGTGATGTACCGAGCCTAATGCATGCAATACAAATGCATGGATGCACACATGCATAGCATGAGGTATGCTAAATTAAACGTGCCCTAATCTACCATCATAAGCAGGTAAATAAAAGGGAAGAAAGACGTGAGGTTGGAAGACACACACACCACCCACACACACTTATTACAGATTTGCCCTCGCTCGGAGGGACCGAATAAATATTACAAATTAATTAACTACGCAAACTAATTAAATATTACAAATTAATTAATTAACAAATTAACTAATTTAGGAAAACAGTAAAACGTCTCGAGAAGCACACCGCCATGCGCAAGCTGCCTCTGTTTTCCTCCCTTTGCTTCTCTGGAGGTTGTCAAAACCTCAGGACTACATCCTTGGACAGAGGGGATCATCACCGGCTAGATGAAATTTCCACCGGCAGTGTTGTATGGCCATCGGCAGAAAGTTGAAGCTGTCGGCAGAGAAAATAGTGCCGGTCGGCACATTACACTGCCGGTCGGCAGAGTATTCCTGCAGAACCTGCAACTCACAGCAACAGAGGGCAAAACAAGGCATGGCAGCACAATTCAAAGCATGTATGCACCAACCATGTCTCTTATCATTGTAATGACTCAAAGGGACATATGCCTCGGTTCTCGGACCACCAATCACGCATTTCCATGCATGATGGCCCAAAGAACCACGCATGCAACTTTGGTTTCAAATGCATGCAAACCAATCAAACAAATTAGGCCCAATTCCTATCACCAATTCAAGGAACAAGGCATGCATGCAAAATGCAATGCAACCTAGGCATACAAGCTAGGAATGCAACATGGCATGGCAATTAACTTATGCAAGCATACAAGCATGCATATGGCAATACAAAATGAGTGCAAAGATGGGCTTAAACATGAATTAGGCAACTCTAAAAAGGCCTAAAACAGTAGGCAATAAGTGCTAAAGAGTGAGAGCTAAATGGCATGCACACACACATGCACATAAGGACCAACACTTAAGCACAAAACAAGCAACATTCAAGCACACTTGAAAGGAGGAATCATGGACTAATTAGCATGCAACATGAGCCCTAAAATTATGTTATAAAATGATGCCAAATCAAGTTATAAATCAAGCCAAAACATGCAAAGAGTAGTCCAAGTGTTCAAGGCAAATCAATAATGCATTGAACTACACTTATCATGACCAAACATGGCATGCATTAAACAACTAAAAACAGATTTTTAGCATGTTAAAACAAGGCCAAAAGACTCCTTAGATGGCATCTAAGTGGCCCAAATTCAAAGGCATACACCATGGCCAAAACATGGAGCATTGCAACACATGCTTTCAAAGCATTAAAGAGACATGCAAGGCAATCCAACAAGCATGGAAATGGGACTGAAATAGCATGTAGGATGATTCCAAATCATCAAAACAATGCAAAGATGGCATGCTACACATGCACATACTCAAGGCCAACAAGCCCAAATACAAAAGAGCTATATAATGCATGCAAAGATCAACCCAAACGACTATGGACAGAGCTAAAACATGGCAAAATAAGCACATAAACTTCACAAATGCAAGCCTAAAACATGCTCCAACAAAGGCTAACAACCTAGAACATGTTAAGGCACAAATAGGGCATTACATGGCAACTATGCTAAACATGCATGGAGTTCCAAAACCAACTTGAAATCATGTTATATCATGGATATATAAGCATGAAAAACAAACCAAATATGCTCAACACACACTCAAGCATAGGCTTCCTTAAGAGGCCAAAATAGGTCCTTTTCAAGGACAACAAGGAGAGGGGGTGGCCCTCTCCTTCTTGGGACTTCAAAGCATCATCTTCACCACTGAAATCCCTCAAGATTTCAGTGGTGAAGAGACCTCAACACCAAAATCCCGAAGCTAGCACAAAGTGGCTCAAAATGAGGCCTTTTGAGGCCTAAGGGTGGTCAACAACCCTCAAACAACAAAACTCTCTTAATAAACAATAAAGAGGGCTTAAAAACAGAACTTTTTTATGTTATACAATAAGCACAAAACAGCTCTAAGACTAGTAGAAAATCAATGCAAAAAAGGGAAAAAAAAAAGGACTAGTTTCTCACCCTTGTAGTCCTCTTCAACAAAGATGCTCCAATGGCCTCCTTGAGCTTGAATCCAACACCAAAACTTCAAAACACACTCTTTAGAACCCCAGCTCCAAGAGGAAGGTGAAACACTAGGTGTTTGTGTGCAATAATGAGACACAAAACACCTAGTGTGCAAAATGAGAGGAAAAGAGAGATAGGTTGTGTATGTCAAACCCTAACCCTAGAAAACCAGAGCTCTCCTCTGTCTTCTCTCCTCAAAAATGTCTAAAGCCTCTCCTCTTTTGCCTTAGAGAGAGTTCCTCTCTATATGCCTCTTGTAAAGCTTACAAGACAAGCTTTGCAAGAGGGAGATCCCTCCATACACGTGTATGGAGGGGAGCAAAAGCAATACAGCTGTCCAAAAATATCTGCAAAAGCAGATGAACAGCAATCGGCCGGCAAAAAATGCCATCTTGGCCAAACAAAGTGCCGACCGGCACAAAATAGTGCTGACCGGCAACAAAGAGTGCCGGCCGGCAAACTATATTGCCGGTGGCAGCAAAAACCAGCCAGTGGCATCTAGCCACTGCCGGTGATGGGTGGGGATGGTCTACAAGCCCCACCTTGCCTCTCAAGGGCAAGATGCAAGTGTTTGGTGCAAAACCAGACACTAAACGGTCGAGTTCTGGGATCCTGAGGCAAGGCGCGCGAGCCGAGACCTCCGGGAACTCCAAACGAACACAAACATGGAAGATCACCGTGTGTTCAAACAGTGACGTCCAAGTCTTGAAGACGGTCAAAAATGGGGTGTCTACAGTTGCCCCTCTTTGACAGAACTCGAAAGTCATAACAATGACGGGAGTGAATGTCAAAGCCCAGAGACGACCCATTTTTGACAAGGCCGAAGACTCAGACAAACATACAAGACAAATAAGATATGCGCCCGGAGGCAGGGGCAAAATGCAAGACAATGCACGAAACCGAGCATAACTTATGATCATGCAAAGAAAACTGTAATGAAGCAAACATGCGACAATTTTAAGCTAGCATACCAAACTACACTACAATGCAGAAAGGATGTAAGAGAATTATGGAATTCTCAATACGTCTCACTCGGGAGATACAATACCTGTGCGGCTCGTCTGGTTGCACCAGCTTCAAATGAACCGTACATACAATATCGTGCCTGAAAAGAAAACAAACTTAACAGGTACAATATTGTTAGCAACATGCATGACAATGCAAAATGGATGCAAGACGACATGCAATATATACAAAACAATGTATAAACAATGCAAATGAAGATGCAATGTATTTGAAACAATGCAAGCTACATGCAAAGCATTTGAATCGTGATCCAATCACGAACGGTTCGAAACCACACCTATGTCAAATAGATTGATGGAGGTAACAAGTCTGTCTACCATAGAACGGTCAACTGAACTATGAGTATTGTAGACAGACGCAAGAACAAGCATTGGGTGGAATTGACATAAGTGGGGAAACAACCCGCTGGAGAAAGGACTACGATCCTAATGCCGGATGCAAAAATTACACTACAATGTAATGGATGAATATGACACGCAGGCCAAACCAAATCTTGCTTAGGAAAGGCATGCATACATACAAGCCATGTGTAACACAGAAAAGGTGCCGCAACCCTCAACCAAAATATCAACGTGGAATCGGCGCGATACACATACAGAACTGTGTTTTAACATGAAAAGTAAGGGCACATACCGGACCAAGCTCAACCTGGAAAGGCGCAAGCCGAAGGCGGAAGGTGATGCAATGAATGCATGCAATCTACAATGCAATATCAACAAATATGCAATGAAATGGATATGGATACAATGGATATGTCACGCAAGCCAAACCAAATCTTGCCTAGGAAAGGCATGCACACGTACGAGCCATGTGTAACACAGAAAAGGTGCCGCAACCCTCAACCAACATATCAACGTGGAATCGGCGCGATACACATACAGAACTATGTTTTAACATGAAAAGTAAGGACACATACCAGACCAAGCTCAACCTGGAAAGGTGCAAGCCATAGGCGGAAGGTGATGCAATGAATGCATGCAATCCACAATGCAAATGCATGACAATGCACTATGATGCAATGACTATGATTGCAACTTTCCCTATCTTACCAACAGGGTGATATACTAGGTTGGTTCAGTATCCAGAACTGAGGCGTAGACATGCCGTCTCAACCTATGGGGCTTCCATACAGATTTCAAGCCGAGGGTAAACCTCTGGGTATTTAAACCAGACTTTAGTCTCGGAACTCCCGAACCTTTGCGTTCTAGGCATAAGCCGTTCGAACTCTAGTTTCCACCGTCCCAGTTGGTCTTCTAGGAACTCATCGCAAGCACAGACAGGTGGCTTTACCCGACCACCGAAAAGTCGTTCGGGCACGACAAACACCGAAGGAATTGCACCTTCAGAGGATTTAAGGTCTCCTAGACCGGAATGCAAAATGTATGTATGACAATGCATGTTTTTGTTTTTTTTTTTTGAAATGCAAATGATGCAAGTGATGCATGTTGCATGGAATGCGCGACAACACGCGGCTCAAGAAGTGCACGGCAATGCGAACACTAAAGGTCTTACACCTTCCAAGGATTTAAGGTCTCCTAGACCGTACGTGTTTAAGGTCTCGCCAGACCATGCGTGTTTAAGGTCTCGCCAGACCATGCGTGTTTAAGGTCTCGCCAGACCATGCGTGTTTAAGGTCTCGCCAGACCCTGCGTGTTTAAGGTCTCGCCAGACCCTGCGTGTTTAAGGTCTCGCCAGACCATGCGTGTTTAAGGTCTCGCCAGACCGTGCGTGTTTAAGGTCTCGCCAGACCGTGGGTATTGTACGACGGTATGATGCGCAAAATAGCGCAATGCGTTAGGCAACGCGAGTGCACAGGACAGTGCGATGGAATGCATGTAAAATGCAATGAGATGCGCAAAACAGCGCGAAATTGAAATGCACAAAACAGTGCAATGCGCAGAACAGCGCGAGGTTTGAAATGCACAAAACAGTGCAATGCGCAGAACAGCGCGAGGTTTGAAATGCACAAAACAGTGCGATGCGCAGAACAGCGCGAGGTTTGAAATGCACAAAACAGTGCAATGCGCAGAACAGCGCGAACAATTTTGAAATGCACAAAACAGTGCAATGCGCAGAACAGCGCGAACAATTTTGAAATGCACAAAACAGTGCGATGCGCAGAACAGCGCGAACAACTTTGAAATGCACAAAACAGTGCAATGCGCAGAACAGCGCGAACAATACAATGCACAAAACAGTGCGATGCACAGAACAGCGCGAACAATACAATGCACAAAACAGTGCGATGACCAGTTTGACACGCACGCCACACGGAATGTAAACGGGCTTAAATGCGCAACAACGCACGTATTCCGGAATGCATGACAATGCAAGGAATGTAAATGCAATGATGATGCATGAGAAATGTGCACGACAATGCAAAGGGGTGCGTGTTGCAACGCATGTAACACGTGCATAACAATGCAAATGTGTGGCGCACGACAGTGCGATGTAACGTACCGAAGTAGTGTGATGAACTTGTGCAACACACATGGGGTAGCTTTTGAATTCAAAAGGATACAAAAAGGATACACCTTGCACGAATTTGAGTGCCACGCACTGGAGACACGGCCCGCGGTCAAAACGGAGGCCGGTTGAGCGTCGGAGATGCACTTTCTTGCACTTTCTTGAGCTATGAAGACCACAAACTTCCCAAATGGCCTAAACAAGGCTGTGGGAACCCCACCGGCCGAATGATGAGGCCACCGGCCGGCCATCGGCACAAAAACAATTCCATCGGCACAAAAAATTGCCGGCCGGCACAAAACATTGCCGACCGGCAAACAGTTGCTGGTGCGGGGCAGTTTTGTCCTTTCACCTTGGGTGTTATAAAATAGGGCTTCATGCCCTATTTTCTCACTTCTCCACCGCCGAAATCCCTTCCTCTCTCTCTCTAGGGTATTTCTCTCTCATTTTTCGCCCGTTTCTTCGCGTTCTACGCCCGTTTCGTCGTCGGATTCGCGATCCTCTTCGCGTTTCGGACATTTTCCACCGATCACATTCTCGTTTCGGTGCCTCGTTCGGCGTTCTCGCCTTCTCGGGGTTTGTTCCCCTCACTTTCCTCTTCATTTCCGTGCCTCTTCACATTCCGGCCTCCCCGGCCATTTCCGACCCTCTCGGGAGTTGACTTTTCAGTTGACTCTTCGTATTCCGACCCGGTTTTCCTTTTCCGGGCCATTTTCACACCACTCTCTACATGGCGGACGACATTCCACGTGGCGGGACTCCCCCGGACCACGAGATGGATCCCGGGGTCGAGCTCTTACCACTGAGCGAGCGCCCGTTCGACCCGGCGACCTACCGGCCGGCGATCCACGTTCTGCCCCCAGACGGCCTGCGTCAGTTCCGGAGCTTTGAGAGGTACGCGGCGCCTGAGCTACTACTACGCGAGCCTGCCTCCCACCTTTCATTCGGCACTTCCGAGGTAATTTTTCTTCTTTCTGCTTTACTTTCTGCAATGTAGGATACAAAACTGCCATAGTTAGCTGTATTCTTTAATTGCTGAAATCTGATATGCCGTAGACCGTAGTTGACTGTAAACATACATACAACTGATATCTGCTTGAGACTGACACATGCACACACACTGCACTAGTCCTGAATCACCCAAACACACGGCACACACTGTATTCTACTGCACACACACTGGTACCCAGTATTTGTCTGAATCTGCCAAACTTGCATACATGCCACATCTGTTCTGAAACACTCAAACACGCTGACACGGCACACGTATTTCACTGTAAGCACACCGGCACCCGGTATTTGCCTGAATCTGACAAACTTGCATACATGCCATATTTGTCTTTTCAAAACTGCATTTTGAATGTTGTCTTGCCATTGTTATTTTCTGTTTGCAGGAGGGTTCCCATACCATTCGCAGGTATGGGAATACTGGTGCTCGGGAGTGGTATGATGAGCTCCCTGATGCGGTCCAGCGCATCGTGGACCGAGCAGGCTTTGGCACCTTCTGCCAAGGGCTCTCTAGGCTCTCCACATGCAGACCTCTTCTCGCCGCTTTGGCGGAGAGGTGGTGGGACACCACCGATTCTTTCCATTTCTCTGCTGCAGGGGACATGACGATGACCCCTTATGACTTCGCGATGCTCACAGGCATCGGGGTAGGGGGTGATCCGATCCCCTTCGACACCGACATGGATGAGTGGACCGCCGCTCAGGTCCATCTACTGGGGGAGGCGCCACCGCTAGCTCGTCCAGGCTTCGTCCGATACTCCTGGTTCGAGGCACAGTTCAGGGTCCAGCCCGCATTAGGGGAGGAGGTGCAGATGACCGAGGAGGACGTGGAGAGGTATGCCCGCGGCTTCCTCATGTTCCTGTTCGGGACTACTATCTTCGTCGACCGGGCGAACACCGTGCCTCTCTGCCTTCTCAGCGCACTGGTGGACGTCCGAGACATTCTGCACTATGACTGGGGCGGCGCTGCTCTGGCCACCCTGTACGGCTATATGAGCTCGGCTTCGCGCGGCAGCGGCCAGCTACTTGGAGGTTACTGGCGGGCTTGGGAGGTACATTTCTTCTCCTCTTTTTCATTTCCGTCCGATATTCTCTGTACTCTTGTACACTGCACACACTGCGGTCTGCTTTACACTCACTGTATACTGTACACACGGCACACACATACATTCTGTTTTACACTGACTGTACACTGCTCACATCTGTACACTGTACATAATACACTGCACAACACACGGCTCTGCCATTTCTGCTTTATTCTGCTTTATCCGATAGTCATACTGACATCTGTTTTGCAGTTGTGGGTTTACGCCTACTTTCCTAGGCTTGCACCTGTACCAGTTGCGGAGCCTCCTCCGGCTGTCCCGTTCTCGAGTCGCTTCGACGGGAGATGCACCCGGCGACCACGAGAGACGTTCGGCTTCTTCCGCCGATATTTCGACACCATCACCCCCGCGGAGGTATGATTTACTTACAGTTCATTTAACTTCGCTTTCCCACTGCATGTTTCAATAACAGTAGATAACAAACTGTCTGTCACTTTCAGATCACATGGCGGCCATGGGCTTCCTTGCCGTCGGCGATGCGGGGTCGGTTCCCTGGTGCTGAGGAGACCTCGCGTTTCCGGATCTTGCTAGAGGGCCCGGTCTGTCGGGCTTGGTACCTGGGGGAGCGTTTTCTACGCCAGACCCGCGGGTTACCTGAGCAGATAGTCCCGGCTCACCCTCCTGCAGAGATGAGGGAGACCGAGGGGCTGACCACTGAGCAGCTGGATGATTACTCCATCGGCTGGGAGGAGGCCGGCTTCCGAGGCACCGGCGACTATCAGGAGTACGTGCGGACGTACCTGATGCGTCCCTTGAGCGGTCGTCGAGCAGAGGGGGCCAGGCCTGTAGCATCGGCGGCTGGGGCCGGAGCGGGAGCAGGGGCTGGATCTTCGAGGAGGGCCCGGGTCCGTGGCAGGGGCGGAGTGCGGGGAGGACGAGGAGCTGGCTGGCCTGCCCTGCCTGCTGTACTGACTTTCCAGGGGCAGGGTGGGTCGACCTATCAGATCCCCTTCGCCCCTCCACCGGCTGGTCACGAGTTCATTGACGTCCCTGACTTACCGCCGGTATGTTCTACTGCATTTCGTACAGTTATTCATTTCAGTTTACTTGATATTCCACAGAATACTAATGCATCTGATACCTTTGCAGGCTTCTTCTGAGTACACCCGTCAGTCGTTGGCGATGAATGCCTCGATGATGGGGATGCTCCAGCGGACATTTGACCTCTTAGCCGTCTACAGCATACCGGTATGTCCTTCTGACACTGGCCTCAAACCATTCATACACTGCTTTGCATAATCTGATGCACGGCACAACACCTGATACACTAATCTCACAGTATCTGAACACTGCATACACTGCATTCTGTACCGTACCCTGTACTGATAAACTGCTCGCGGCATTCTTACACTGTACTCACATGCTGTATTCTGCACCTTTAAACTGTTCACAGTGTACTGATGCATTTCCCTTTTTGTGAACTTTTCAGCCTCCTTTCCAGATTCCCATGGCAGGAGGTGCTCCAGCTAGACCTTCTGTCCCTGCTCGGGGGAGAGATGAGGAGGGCAGGATATTTCCCCGTACCAGGGGAGGGCGTACTCACGTCGGGAGTAGGTCGCGAGCTCCAGTCCCGGACGACGACGACGAGGAGTCAGAGGCGGAGGCAGGGTCATCGGAGGAGGAGACCGGAGGCGATTCTAGCTCGGGCTCTGACGACGACGCTGATGATGCCCCTGGACCCTCGTCCAGGAAGAGGACCAGGACGGACTGACAGCCCTTCGGAGTGCTTGACATAGATGCAGATTTTCGCTATCTTTTCTTTCTTTCTTTGTACTTTTCTTTTTGTTGGTAGATAGATTACCTTGTACTGCCGCAGGCAGATTTTTGTTTCCAAAACTTGTACATTTGAAAAGATAATGAAATGAAACAGACTTTTTATCTGAAAAAGTGTTTACATTTACACATTTCATGCATTGCATCGCATCTCATCATGTTACACCTCAATGTAAATGGAATTGATTGGCTGTCTGAAAATCGAACACTTGCACTGTAATAATCAGATGACTTAAACAGCCAACAGCAAAATAACCCAAGCAACCCACTGCCTGATTCTGGACACACAGCCCTTACTCTGTTGGGGATTAATCTGTATACAGCCCATAACACAGCATTCAGCTCATTCTGCACACGGCAAATTCTGAACAAACGGCCCAATCTGACAGGACGGACCTCAAAGATGGAACTGGTTGGAGTCGAAACACGTTCAAATGTAGAGAATGGCACAGCATTCTGAGCATAAGCGATTTTTGAAATCGAATAAGGGTTTTTCAGACCGGGATGTCGAGCCTACAACTGAACACAGCGGGGAGGACTCAAACAAAGAGGTACACGACCTAAACACAACGAGACACGCTCGGAATAGACCAAAGACAAAGGTTGAGGTAAACAAAACCAAAGACACGACATACAGACGCATTAGCGAAGATGGGAGACCTCGGACCACGAGGAGCCAGTTCAATCTGGGTATTGTTTCCCACCCTTTCTGATTTGTGATCCTCACATCACTCGACTCTCAAGCTCGGATTTTCTCTCAAAACCCTTTTCCTCACTTTTCTCTCAACTTACACCTCTCTATTCTTCAATCTCTCATTTTCCATCCCTCCTCGGGGTGATTAATGGATGAATAGGAAGTTGCGGGTTCACGCCTGATGCCGTTAGCTCACAGCTATTTCTTCTGGCGGGCAGAGCGCTCTTCTGGCAAGTACGTCGGTGACGGGGGAAAGACAGAACGCCTGGCTCAACTGTGCCCCTAGTTCATCATTTTAACCATTCTTTCGTTTTTGCTTTCTACTAAAACAGTTTTGATCAAAATGAGAGTCGGATTAACGTACTTGTTCAATTTTTGATTTGAAAAGCGTGCGAGTCAGGCCGCAAGCACTGAAAATTTTCCTTTTTTGGGTCCAAGACAATGGTCCAGTTTTGGAAAATGGAATAGTTTTCGAGAAAATAGTCAACCTCAGTAAAAATTTTCAAAAACTATTTTTCAAACAGCTGATGCTCGACAAGCATGGAGCTTACCCTTCGAGATGCGCAACCTCGGATCGGAGGCAACGGAAAATTGCCCCTGGTTTAAAGGGGGTGGGAGGCAATTGCCCCTAGTTTGAATGGCGGCTCACGGCGGCACGCGGCAACGGAAAGTTGCCCCTTGTTTGGGATGGTGCCGCAGCAGTCCGCAGACAGTCTTCATTGGCGGTGGTCGAACTCTCAGACACAGAGATGACGAAGACGATCACAACACATATATGGACACAGTCGCCTTGGGAGCGTTGGCGACTGGACTTTGCAATGAAATTGAAACCATTGCATGGACTGAGGCGCTTATGAAAGCGTTGGGGGCTGGACTTCATGATGAAGTTGCCTACGTATCCCAAACATGGGAATCAAGCCTTACATAGTTCCGGTTAAGGTCCACTCGGGTATTTTAACCTTCACTTTGTTTGGCTCTTATTTTTGCCAAGGCGACCAATGCGGGTTTTCGACCTTGCGAGCTTCTTTTCATTTTCTATTTCTTCTTTTTTGTTGCATTTTTCTTTTTCTTTTTCTTTCTGTATTTTTTTTCTTTTCTTTTTTGTCTCTTTTTTTTCTTTTTCAATCTTTCTTTTTGTATTTTTCTCTTTTTTTGTTGTATTTTTCTCTTGCTCTAACTTTTGCCTGGGCCGCCCTTCCGGGTTTTCGGCCCAGCGAGCCTCTCAAAGGGTAAAAGTGTAGGAAGTCCATGCCAAATGGTTTTTTTGAAATTGAGGCCTCTCTGTATCTAGGAGAACGGCTGTTGCACTGATTTGCGGAGAATCCATCCCGGTCGCTCTACGAGCTTCTTCCGACGAGATCTACTCCTTCTGATTCGGCTTTGGTGCCTCCTGCTCGAGGGCTGCTGCAAAACTGGCCACACGGGCCTTTCATGGCGTTTGTCCATTGAACTTTTTGAACGTTCTGAATGGGTTCAAACTCGGAAAACAAATAGGTTGAATCTTGAGACTGAGAGCGATCCTAGGCTGCGCAATCTCAAGAGCGATTCCACACAGGTCTTCGCAAGGCCGCGTAAAACATTTGCTTTTGAAAGTTTTTAAGAAGGCGACGAATCGCTCGCGCCGAAGATAGTGTGGAACCAATCTGGATCAGGCCAGGGTCCTTCTCAGTACTCACGCCGACAAGCATGATTTCATTCATAAAAAGGCTTAGCACGCCTCTCTTTCTCTCGGAATGATCAAAATTTTGCAAAACCCGAGGGATTCCTTCCTCTTCGTTTTCATCACCGCAGTGTTCAAAAGTTTGTTTTTTGAAAAATTTAGGTTAATGCAATGAGTTTGGGCACACAGGAGAGCAGGCGAGATGTACTATCAGCCCACTCAAATTCGCTGGTCCTTATGCTGAAAGCAAGCATGAAGGTTAAGATAGCAACAGCTGTTTCAATCGGCTCTGTTGGTGCAACTGGCCCCTCGGCAGAAACGGACTCAAAACAAAAAAAAACAGATAATAATTACAAAACGAAATGGTGTTCGGGACAACAACCCCAGAATCATCTGGTATTATATACAACGGGGACTGACTCGATACAACAAGACAGATCCTTGAGCAAAAAAAGACTGACTCAAGACAAAGAGACAGACTTAAAACAAAAGACTGACTCGACATCTAAGCCAAGATTTACAAAACTCGGTTTCACCGATGCTCAAAAATGCGTGCCAGACGCTTCATCAAAAATGTACCAAGTGTTGCCCGCAGGCGGTTCACTTTACATACTCGCAGTATCTGAGCCCTCGAAATCCAACAACTGAGTGGTGACGGGCTTGCCTGAGGTGGGTGGTAGGATAACCTTGTTATCAATCAAATCCTGCACTTCATGACGAAGACGGGAACACCCATCGGTACTGTGACCGGACTGTTGATGGTACGCGCAGTACAAGGTAGCATCATGAGTGGCGGGGAGATTCTTCGGGAGTGGCCGGGACTCCAAAGGCTTAAGATGCCCATTCTTCGCCAATATCAGCAATGCCCTACACAAAGGCATGTGGAGGTCGTGAAAGACCCTGCGCCCTCGGGGCAGGTACTTTGCAGTTTGAGGATTCTTGCCAGATGCGCTGGCGAAAGGATCAGCTGGCGCTGCCTTGGCTTTCTGAACCTTTCCCGGTGTAGGGGTGGGAGCTACTGGAATTGTCTGGGCATGACGGGGCCCATCCCGGTTTTCTGTCTGGCTTGAACTGCCCTTGGTTGGAGCGGGGAAGGCATCATCTACAGCTTTGGTCACTATTGCAGATGTTTGTTGCTTGTTCATCCCTCTGGCCTTCAAAGCCTCGACTGCCCACAGCAGTTGCTCAATGGGGTCGGCGTCTACCTTTGCCTTGTCCTTTCCCTTGGCCTCAGCCTGATCGAGGGTCTGGGTTGGTGCTAGCATGTCGTAGCTATAGCCGGAAGCCACCTCCGGCTGGCTGAGCTCTATCACAATCCGCCCCAGTAGCGGGGGCTCCTGTGGTACAAAATTCCCGGCATACGGCGCCGCTGGCGGTGAAGCCGACATTCCATAGGCGAGGTCTGCCACAAACCTTTGGAGGTCGCCTATCATCCCCATCAATTCGAAGGTGGTGGGCTCACGAGCCTGGTATAACTGGGGAGCCCAGACCGGGTGCACAACGGGCATCCTGGGCGGATATGACATACTGATGCTGGCCTCACTTTGCGGAATGGTTCCCTGCTCCGGTGCGGCTGTCATAACCACAATTTCTTCTGAACTTTGCGCCGCCATAAATCCTGCCTCAGCAAGGGGGAGACACTGGTTATTCTGTATCAACTCTGCAACTCTCTGAACTGAAAGAAAAACAGACAGCATTTCAGCCCAAACTGATCAATCACGGGTGTAGCCAAACAACTGTACCCTACTGCTGATCACTGTTCCCAGAAGTCACTATTCCCGAAAGCTGAACCAATGCCCGCGGATAACTGATTCTCACAACTGATACTGATACTGGTGTCCCCATGTTTGATACTCAAACTTGCAAACTGACATGTGCGTTCCTGTAGAGCAACACTCTAAAAGCACATAGCAAGTAAAAGAGAACAAAACACCCCTATGTTGGGGTAGGATTTCCATGTCCTATTTTGTCAGGAGTTAGGGTTTCACTACGCACACAGCGGTTCTCAAACAACTTAGCATCGGGTAAGCAACCTGTCCTAGCTTGGAATGGTCACTATGGTTCCGAATATGCACTAGGTCGAATGGTCAAAAGGGTGCCCCGGTAAAACCGGGGTTTGTGTTCCCATACTGTCAGAGCCCATAGCCGGTCAGCCTTATGGACATGCCTTGACAAGGCAAGCCTCCGGCAAACCGTTCAGGAATGGCAGATGGCAAACACTGTGTTCCTAGGCGCACCAATGCACATGCAATGCAAAGAAACACATAAATGAGATCAAAACAGGATATCACGAGTTCGAGTCAAGATCTCTAACAATCCCCAGCAGAGTCGCCAGAAACTGTAACAAGCGCCCGCGTGGGACCTCGTGCTACAGTTCGGACTCGATTTGTGTCACGGTTCTTAATCTGAACCAAAGAGTCCAAATCTGGCAAATCGTTTTGAGAAACAGATTTTGAAAAAGTAGTGCCAAACATGGACTGCTTTGCCAGATACAGAGTCGCCACCTAAATATTTTTTATGGGGGAATTTAGGAAACCCTGACTCGGTGCCGAAGGCCACATGTCCGTCATCACCGGAGTTGTCTCGGCTCGGGAGCTTGGGTACGATCGGGGAAGGTCAGCTATGAGCACCCCCTTTCGCCCGGTCCGAAGACCGGCCTCTACTAACCGTGATATCCGTTTTTGAAAACTTTACGTGTTCTTATTCCATTTATTAGCCTAGAATTACTATGTTATGCGCACACCAAACAAGTATAGACTAGATTGCCTAATTTGGAAATAAACATTGCATATCCGTTTGGTTTGAAAATGCTTTGGAATTTGCTACTCGCAAGTAGGCTAAAATACGGATTTCAACGAGTTTTTCCAACTCAAACAATCCGGCCTTCACCCACAGGCATTCAAGAAATTATAACACATAAGCATCTAGCCACGTGTTAAACATGCTATCATGATAACATTCACACTCATGTGATATGCTAAAGCGGAAATACTTACATAGTACTCCGTGCCAAAACAAAGAACTTGTTAGCAAACATGCATGATCCAAGTCCATGTGAAGTGCCTAATGCATCGCATACAAAATGTTACTAGAATAGGCTCGGCTATCCTAAACATGTCATGTGAAAATGCACAATTATCACATATTCAGTTTGGGAATTGAAGTATTGATGCAATTAGCGTGATGTACCGAGCCTAATGCATGCAATACAAATGCATGGATGCACACATGCATAGCATGAGGTATGCTAAATTAAACGTGCCCTAATCTACCATCATAAGCAGGTAAATAAAAGGGAAGAAAGACGTGAGGTTGGAAGACACACACACCACCCACACACACTTATTACAGATTTGCCCTCGCTCGGAGGGACCGAATAAATATTACAAATTAATTAACTAGGCAAGCTAATTAAATATTACAAATTAATTAATTAACAAATTAACTAATTTAGGAAAACAGTAAAACGTCTCGAGAAGCGCGCCGCCATGCGCAAGCTGCCTCTGTTTTCCTCCCTTTCCTCCTCTGGAGGTTGTCAAAACCTCAGGACTACATCCTTGGACAGAGGGGATCATCACCGGCTAGATGAAATTTCCACCGGCAGTGTTGTATGGCCATCGGCACAAAGTTGAAGCTGTCGGCAGAGAAAATAGTGCCGGTCGGCACATTACACTGCCGGTCGGCAGAGTATTCCTGCAGAACCTGCAACTCACAGCAACAGAGGGCAAAACAAGGCATGGCAGCACAATTCAAAGCATGTATGCACCAACCATGTCTCTTATCATTGTAATGACTCAAAGGGACATATGCCTCGGTTCTTGGACCACCAATCACGCATTTCCATGCATGATGGCCCAAAGAACCACGCATGCAACTTTGGTTTCAAATGCATGCAAACCAATCAAACAAATTAGGCCCAATTCCTATCACCAATTCAAGGAACAAGGCATGCATGCAAAATGCAATGCAACCTAGGCATACAAGCTAGGAATGCAACATGGCATGGCAATTAACTTATGCAAGCATACAAGCATGCATATGGCAATACAAAATGAGTGCAAAGATGGGCTTAAACATGAATTAGGCAACTCTAAAAAGGCCTAAAACAGTAGCCAATAAGTGCTAAAGAGTGAGAGCTAAATGGCATGCACACACACATGCACATAAGGACCAACACTTAAGCACAAAACAAGCAACATTCAAGCACACTTGAAAGGAGGAATCATGGACTAATTAGCATGCAACATGAGCCCTAAAATTATGTTATAAAATGATGCCAAATCAAGTTATAAATCAAGCCAAAACATGCAAAGAGTAGTCCAAGTGTTCAACGCAAATCAATAACGCATTGAACTACACTTATCATGACCAAACATGGCATGCATTAAACAACTAAAAACAGATTTTTAGCATGTTAAAACAAGGCCAAAAGACTCCTTAGATGGCATCTAAGTGGCCCAAATTCAAAGGTATACACCATGGCCAAAACATGGAGCATTGCAACACATGCTTTCAAAGCATTAAAGAGACATGCAAGGCAATCCAACAAGCATGGAAATGGGACTGAAATAGCATGTAGGATGATTCCAAATCATCAAAACAATGCAAAGATGGCATGCTACACATGCACATACTCAAGGCCAACAAGCCCAAATACAAAAGAGCTATATAATGCATGCAAAGATCAACCCAAACGACTATGGACAGAGCTAAAACATGGCAAAATAAGCACATAAACTTCACAAATGCAAGCCTAAAACATGCTCCAACAAAGGCTAACAACCTAGAACATGTTAAGGCACAAATAGGGCATTACATGGCAACTATGCTAAACATGCATGGAGTTCCAAAACCAACTTGAAATCATGTTATATCATGGATATATAAGCATGAAAAACAAACCAAATATGCTCAACACACACTCAAGCATAGGCTTCCTTAAGAGGCCAAAATAGGTCCTTTTCAAGGACAACAAGGAGAGGGGGTGGCCCTCTCCTTCTTGGGACTTCAAAGCATCATCTTCACCACTGAAATCCCTCAAGATTTCAGTGGTGAAGAGACCTCAACACCAAAATCCCGAAGCTAGCACAAAATGGCTCAAAATGAGGCCTTTTGAGGCCTAAGGGTGGTCAACAACCCTCAAACAACAAAACACTCTTAATAAACAATAAAGAGGGCTTAAAAACAGAACTTTTTTATGTTATATAATAAACACAAAAACAGCTCTAAGACTAGTAGAAAAGCAATGCAAAAAAGGGGAAAAAAAAAGGACTAGTTTCTCACCCTTGTAGTCCTCTTCAACAAAGATGCTCCAATGGCCTCCTTGAGCTTGAATCCAACACCAAAACTTCAAAACACACTCTTTAGAACCCCAGCTCCAAGAGGAAGGTGAAACACTAGGTGTTTGTGTGCAATAATGAGACACAAAACACCTAGTGTGCAAAATGAGAGGAAAAGAGAGATAGGTTGTGTATGTCTAACCCTAACCCTAGAAAACCAGAGCTCTCCTCTGTCTTCTCTACTCAAAAATGTCTAAAGCCTCTCCTCTTTTGCCTTAGAGAGAGTTCCTCTCTATATGCCTCTTGTAAAGCTTACAAGACAAGCTTTGCAAGAGGGAGATCCCTCCATACACGTGTATGGAGGGGAGCAAAAGCAATACAACTGTCCAAAAATATCTGCAAAAGCAGATGAACAGCAATCGGCCGGCAAAAAATGCCATCTTGGCCAAACAAAGTGCCTACCGGCACAAAATAGTGCCGACCGACAACAAAGAGTGCCGGCCGGCAAACTATATTGCCGGTGGCAGCAAAAACCAGCCAGTGGCATCTAGCCACTGCCGGTGATGGGTGGGGATGGTCTACAAGCCCCACCTTGCCTCTCAAGGGCAAGATGCAAGTGTTTGGTGCAAAACCAGACACTAAACGGTCAAGTTCGGGGATCCTGAGGCAAGGCGCGCGAGCCGAGACCTCCGGGAACTCCAAACGAACACAAACATGGAAGATCACCGTGTGTTCAAACAGTGACGTCCAAGTCTTGAGGACGGTCAAAAATGGGGTGTCTACAAAGCCCAGATATGATACAGGACGACTATAAGCCTAGATATAATACAGATCAGCTGTAAGCCCAGATATAATACAGAACGACTTTAAGCCCATAGATGATATAGAACGGCTTTAAGCCCAGATATCAACAGATTGGCCTCGGGCCCATCATTAGCAAAACAGAATGATTCCAAATACACCAAGATATCATTGTTCCATAATACACATATGTTCAATTTGTTCATCATGAATTCAAATAGTTAACTTGCAGATAACAGAACGTTAGTATTAACTATCAACAGTAAGCAAAACGTACTGCTACAGTACTATTACTCAACAGTGCACAAAGATTTTCCCATGGTTTATGACAAGTCGACATAGTTATCTTGCGGATAACAGAACATTAATAATAACTATTAACAGAAGGCAAATATATCACTACATTAATAGGGACAGAACAATTCACATCATAGCGGCATCGGGCCCACATCTATTACTAGGGACAGAACGACCTTAGGTCCATATCAATGCCATTATTCAAGAATATCAATTAATTGAATCAAAGCACAACATCAATGGAATAGACCACTCACAAATAACAATACATAAATCATAATCACAGGAAGTAAATGAAACATACTGTTACACTACTATTACTCACAGTGATCGGCTCCCGGTAGTAATGGGACGATGTCCTCGTCTCGACCTACAAGTACAGTGCACAACACATAATATGAGATTATACTCAATCCTTTACTTATTCTCTTTGATCATTCAATCAATTAGCCATAGTGGTACCAAGCTCAATATTCCTTAATAAGTTATAATCCATGTCTCAAAAAACACGAGAAATCGATGGGAAATGGTTTAGGTGAAGAAATGGTACAAAATTGGTTGACAGAAAGTGAAAAATCGTCACTAATTTGGGAATAACTATTTCTGTATTTAGAATTTGGGAGTGAGACTACCACCACTGGAAACTAGACTTCCGGGGGTTGAGTTTAGGCTCAAGAATCACTCAAAACGGAGTCTGGAGGCGAAAGATATGCTTATTCAAAGTTGGCTGAACAGAACTGTCACCCGCACGTGCGGGAAACAGAGTTGCACATGCGGCCCTGGGCAGTTTGCAGTCCGAAAATGGCTGTAAAATTGGAACTTCTCATTTTCAAAATCAAACCTCAATTTCATGTAAATCAAAGCCCAAAACCCTTTAATACACGATAAATTTCACATTATCAATCTCCACCAAACATCATAACCTCAAAATATTACTCAATTCCCAAACACATGAACACAAGAGCATAATATAGCCATAGTTGGGGTTCAAAGTTCACATATTCCATATCCATCCTTGATTTCATATAATTGATGCTTTAAACACAAGGATTCAAGATAGGTGATCATACCTTAGTTCAATCTTTGTCTTTCTCTGACTTTCTTCAATTTCCCCCAAGTTTCCATGGGTGATCTTCCTTCTCTTTTTTCAATTCCCTTCAATCATCTTCAAACCCCCATGATAGTTGAGTTTTTCTTCAAGAATCTTGGTCTCTCTTCTCTCTTTCTCTCTCACAGTTCTCTTGTCTCTCTTTTTAGATATTTTGGGCTCCCAAAAGATGAGATCAACCACTTAAAGACACATCCATATATACAAATAAACACACACATGGCTTAACACAATAGAGAGAGCCAAAGGTGGCCTTACGAATCGCACGAAATCAAACTTCAATTAAAGTTCCCAGGTGGCTCTAAAAATTGTGTTGATCATAAATATGTCCCCTGTTCTGGTTTCTGAAGCCTCTAAGACCTTCAATTTGCAGTACCAAGTTAACCACCCAAACGTGCATTAACGAATCAGACAAATTAGATTTCCAATTAATTTTCCCAAATTGTTCTAAAAATTTCCATTAACACACCCAAGTACTCAGTTGTGATTTCTGAACCTGTAAAGGTCGGTAATTTCAATTTTAAAGTCGTGCCTCAATAGATAATTCCTCAATTTGAACAGATATCATTAAATTAAAATGCATTAACCCATAAGGCCATAAAGGTAATCTCTAATACGAATTTTGGGTCATTACATCCTCCCCACCTTAAAAAGTTTGGTCCTCCAAACTTGATTCTCCTTGCAACATGTCGAGTTTCGTCTTGGGTATACAACACTCCTTAATTATCATAATTCCTCAAAGGTTAAGGAAACATTCACTACTCAATCGGGTTTCAAATGGCCCAAACATACTACAACAATTAGGTCAAGAATAAACAAATGCGTTCTACATTAACGACTTTATAACCCTTGCTCACTGATAAATTAAATATTCAGAACAATAGTTTTAGTAATTTGAAGTATCCTCAAGCGCTTTACTTCCATAACAAATAGAATAAGTGAGGTCTAAATTTTGAATATTTAAATGCAGGCTCAAATCCTCAACTTCAATGAAGGCTCAAATAATCAGAATTAAACTTATCACTTCAAATCAGATTCCTAATAGACTTCAAATAGTAACCCGAATTCCAAAATAAATTGTTAGTAAAATCAAATACGGATCAAACCTTAATTGTCACAATTCCCAAATTACAATAAGGTAATAATCATTTAAAATCCATAACCGCTTGGAAGATCTTAAAGTCGACATCATGACATCAACCACAGAATACATTCACCATAAAGCTATTATATTCTTGTTCCAGTAACGTCAAAGTAAGCTAAGTATGGTGCCTAATCTGATCTTTTTTTTTGTTTGTTTGTTCCATATTTAGTAAAACATTCTAATCATGGACATAAACATTTTCCAAAAATATGTAATACATAAAATTCCTCGAACCTTTCATAATTACACACAACACATTGTTCAGAGACAGTACTTAGAAACTTATCGGACCTTTTAAAGATTATCAGATGATGGGATACTTCCCAATAGCATTAAACTTATTTAAACTTTGATAGAACAATCTCTGGTCCAATTTATAACAGATAAGACAGAATGACTTCAAGTTCAATATAGAGCATTCATCAAGCATGCCACAATAAATTATCAAATGGGAAACTCATTCATGCATAGCAAAATATCTTTTTTAGAAAACTTGTCATATTCTGAACAATCGAAGTTTCGTAGCATATCTAGTCATTTTGGGGAAATTATTCGGCAAACTCATCATACCATAAACATGTCGGAAGTTCATAGCATATTTTATCATTTCAGAAAATACTTATCATATAGAACATTTCGTAACCAAGATATAGATTTCATTAAACATCGTAGAGCATAGCCATTTTCAAAATCATTCATACAAAAGTATCTTTTACAAAGACATTACTCACTTAGGTCCATGGTCAACTTACACAAGGTCACACATTATTCATCTATGTCGGAAGTACCGAATTTAATTGATGGTATGACATCTCTAAATAACACTGATCACATAAGTTTCATTCCAATGATCACTCATTTTCATATCACAATAAAGGAATAAGCCTTGAATTAATTCTCATACAAATATTTCGTCCTTAGTCAATAATGGTGAATTTATGATAACAATATGTTAGGTTCAAAACAAAAACGCATCAGAACAAAATTATGTCTTTCAGACAAATGGCAGTCCACAAAAGAAACACAATTTTCCTTTTATTCACATTCATTCACAAGAATATATGTTCGTACTGAAAGGAGGAACAAAACTTCACTTATCATCTCGTAGAAAGATTCACAACATGACCTCCTTTTCACCAATCATCCATTTCAATAACCCAAGTAATTTGATTAACAAACATATCATCTCACTATGTTAACAATGTCCATTTATATTCTTACACGTGGTAGGACAACATAAGCAATACCTCATTCTTACTACCTTTCCCTCAAGACACTAAATACAAATTAGCTTAATACATAAGATCATACCAAGTCATTTAACTCCATGGTTCAAGATTTCAGATAATACTTTCCTTCGCCAACATACATATCTTAATTCCCTCAATATATACTCTATCTCTACAAATTAACATACTCAACACCACCAACATTCTAGTCAAAATTTCAATTTCCCTGTATCACTAAACTTCCATAAAATTCCACCGAATACTATGTGATCATAGATCATGATACTTGTATTTGTTAATATTCCATTTCATCCCTACTCCGAGAGTCATAAGATGTAGATTATTAACACGCCGCATATTATTGATTAATTACCCCATAACACATAGTTTCGCATACTTAGTCATAACACACAAGCATACAAGGATATGAGTGGGGCAATTCCTTTATCTCTACTTCTTATATCAAACCATTCTCAAGTTCCATACTGGTTATTAATCATTGTATCTCTCAATTGCCATACACTTCATTGATTCACAACATCCTCTGTTTCCCCAAAATTTCGCATGGTCTAATTTCACATATAACACAGATAGAAACTAAGTTTAATCTATTTTCATATTATGTTTCCACGAACATGTTTATACTAATCAATTTGAACAGCCAAAGAACATCGATATTCCACATCTTTCAAACTTTAGCCTTATGTAACCCATTCTCATTTCATAACAATTATCCAATTCTCCTTAAACACAAAACTCAGTCTATGAAACAAAACATATGAATCTTCTTTTATTACCCCAAAGTCCATAAGAGATTAGATTCTCAGGCTTAATACTTAATTGATTGTATAACCTCACATACTTCTTTCAAAATGCACATCATCTCATTTCGTTATTAGATACATGCAACTTAAATGCATTCTGGACACTCTAATGCTCAATGGACACGTGTGTGAGATCTTAACTCGTGCTCTGATACCACCTGTCACGACCCAAACCCGCCCCTAAAAGTTTGGTCCATGACCGGCCTGTACATAGGCCTCAAAACAGAATTTTAGAATAATATTTAATCACATACGGGGCCTTAAACGGAAACAATATTAATAAAAGACAACATCCATTGAGCTTGTGCATACAGAATGGTTTAATTGGATTTAAGCATTTAAATACATTTCCAAATATACATATACAATCAAAGAATTTATATAGATCTCACACACACTTATTAACGACCCTAAAATCCATATTAGAGATTACCTTTATGGCCTTATGGGTTAATGCATTTTAATTTAATGATATCTGTTCAAATTGAGGAATTATCTGCTGAGCCACGACTTTAAAATTGAAATTACCGACCTTTACGGGTTCAAAAATCACAATTGAGTACTTGGGTGTGTTAATGGAAATTTTTAGAACTATTTCGAAAAATTAATTGGAAATCTAATTTGTCTGATTCGTTAATGCACATTTGGGTGGTTAACTTGGTACTGCAAATTGAAGGCCTTAGAGGCTTTAGAAACCAGAACATGAGACATATTTATGATCAGCACAATTTTTAGAGTCACCTGGGAACTTTAATTGAAATTTGATTTCGTGCGATTCGTAAGGCCACGTTTGGCTCTCTCTATTGTGTTAAGCCATGTGTGTGTTTATTTATATATATGGATGTGTCTTTAAGTGATGGATCTCATCTTTTGGGAGCCCAAAATATCTAAAGAGAGAGAGAAGAGACCCGTGAGAGAGAAAAAGAGAAGAGAGACCAAGATTCTTGAAGAAAAGCTCAACTATCATGGGGGTTTGAAGATAATTGAAGGGAATTGAAGAAAAAGAAGGAAGATAGCCCATGGAAACTTGGGGGAAATTGAAGAAAGTTAAAGAAAGACAAAGATTGAAACTAAGGTATGATCATCTATCTTGAATCCTTATATTTAAAGCATCAATTATATGAAATCAAGGATGAATATGGAAGATGTGAACTTTGAACCCCAACTATGGCTATATTATGCTCTTGTGTTCTTGTGCTTGGGAATTGAGTAATATTTTGAGGTTATGGTGTTTGATAGAGATTGATAATGTGAAATTTATCGTGTATTAAAGGGTTTTGGGCTTTGATTTATATGAAATTGAGGTTTGATTTTGAAAATGAGAAGTTCCAATTTTACAGCCATTTTCGGACTGCAAACTGCCCAGGGCCGCACGTGCGGCTCTGTTTCCCGCATGTGCAGGAGACAACTCTGTTCAGCCAACTTTGAATAAGTATATCTTTTGCCTCCGAACTTCGTTTTGAGTGATTCTTGAGCCTAAAATCAAGCCCCAGAAGTCTAGTTTTCAATGGTAGTGGTCTCACTCCCAAATTCTAAATAAAAAAAATAGTTATTTCCAAATTAGTGACGACTATTCACTTTATGTCAACCAGTTTTGTACCATTTCTTCACCTAAACCATTTCCCATCGATTTCTCCTATTTTCTAAGACATGAATTATAACTTATTAAGGAATAATGAGCTTGGTACCACTATGGCTAATTGATTGAATGATCAAAGAGAATAAGTAAAGGATTGAGTATAATCTCATATTATGTGTTGTGTACTATACTTGTAGGTCGAGACAAGGACATCGTCCCATTACTACCGAGAGCCGATCACAGTGAGTAATAGTAGTGTAACAATATGTTTCACTTTACTTCCTGTGATTATGATTTATGTATTGTTACTTGTAAATGGTCTATTCCATTGATGTTGTGCTTTGATTCAATTAATTGATATGCTTGAATAATGGCATTGATATGGACCTAAGGTCGTTCTGTCCCTAGTAATAGACGTGGGCTCGAGGCCGCTATGATGTGAATTATTCTGTCCCTATTAATGCAGTGATATATTTGCCTTCTGTTAATAGTTATTATTAATGTTCCGTTATCCGCAAGACAACTATGTCGACTTGTCACAAACCATGGGAAAATCTTTGTGCACTACTGAGTAATAGTACTGTAGCAGTACGTTTTGCTTACTGTTGATAGTTAATACTGACGTTCTGTTATCTGCAAGTTAACTATCTGAATTCATGATGAACAAATGGAACATATGTGTATTATGGAACAATGATATCTTGGTGTATCTGGAATCATTCTATTTTGCTAATGATGGGCCCGAGGCCAATCCGTTGATATCTGGGCTTAAAGCCGTTCTGTATCATCTGTGGGCTTAAAGTCGTTCTGTATTATATCTGGGCTTATAACTGGTCTATATTATATCTGGGCTTACAGTCGCTCTGTATAATCTGTTAGGCCAGTGGCCGTTCTGTATAATCTGTTAGGCCAGAGGCCGTTCTGTATAATCTATTGGGCCTGAGGCCGCTCTGCATAATGTGTTGGGCCTATGGTCGTTTTGTATTCTGCATGGGCTTGAAGCCATTCTGTATTATATGTGAGCCTGAGACCATATTGAAATATAGTTATGGATAAGATCTACATATGGTTGGCATCTGTCTATTTATTTTATCCAAGGTTTTGCTTATTCAATTAACCTTCTTACATTGCTATTATTCACTGAGCTTTGCTCATTCTGTTTTATGTATATTTTTGTAGGTGAGCCATCGGGGATTGACACTAGAGTTGTACTGAGGTTCGCCTGTCTGCCAAGTCACCTGGGGTATGTCTCCACGCGGAGGCCTTAATTTATTGTTGGGAGTCATATAAATTATTAAGTCTTATGTAAGTGTGTGTGAGATCTATATAAATTCTTTGATTGTATATGTATATTTGGAAATGTATTTAAATGCTTAAATCCAGTTAAACCATCATGTATGCACAAGCTCAATGGATGTTGTCTTTTATTGATATTACTTCCGCTTAAGGCCCCGTATGTGATTAAATATTATTCTAAAATTCTGTTTTGAGGCCTATGTATAGGCCGGTCATGGACCAAACTTTTAGGGGCAGGTTTGGGTCGTGACAGGAAGTTCAATGGAAACATGGGTAGAGGCGATAAGGAAGGATATAATTGATTGAGGATATGATTTTTAATAGCCAACTGGAGAAATAGACCCATGTAGCTAACTCCAATCAATTACGGCAAACCCTGTCAATAGGAGCCTTACAAAATTTGTACTATTATGCCTTCTAATAATTCCATAGTGTCTACAAAATTCATAAAATTGTCGAAAGTAGGGTAACTTGTCCCAATTTCTATACCTAGAAGGTTAAAACCCAAAAAAATATGATATAAGAAAATGTACCATGATTTTAGGAAAAAAATAACGTTGAAAAACTAATAATTAGAATAAATCAATTACATAATCTTTCAATTGCTTTAATGTCAAATCAGCTGAGTCTAGAATGTTTGGTAGATGATGTTTGAGTAGGTGTAGGTGGTTTCTAGAATATAAAATTTATGAAGTGCCCTTTGAATTGATTTTCTGTAATACTAATTTTCTTTGATGGACGTATTAGGGATCATACGAGCTTGCACCAAACAGGGTTTAGTTTGGTGAATGTAGGATATGCTTTTATAATTTGAATAGACTGGTTGTTTCTGATGTTACCTTCATCCTATCAGTATTTGTAACCGACTTCTTGATTTCAGGTTTTAAACTGGAGTGGCTTGGAGTGTCCTGACCTTAAAACAATGTACATAAAATCTTCTTCTTAGTGCTTCTTCAAGTTTTAAGTACTGTGCATAAGCATTGGGTACAAATTCTTCAATTTATGCTTATTTTGGTAAATCTGATTACAGTTTATGTTCTGATGCATGCATGCAGACCAGTGAAGACTAACAATGAACTCTCTCATCAATTTGAATTTAACTCATTCAAGCTTGAAATTTATGTTATAAGCAGGAATATATTTTTAAAAGAGAATCTAGTAAAGTTTAATAGAGTCTCTTACTCTGGTGATATCTTGAGTTTGGGATAATTTTCTTGGTAGTAATTTGCCATCTCATGTATAGTTGGATCCATCATTATAGCTCAACACTTGTTTCTCTGCTAATGTCTTTGCTAAAACATGATTTTTGGATTTCATGGTTAATGGTGATTGGATATTAAATTAAATGGGAAAGTGAATTAATGTTGCATTTTGAATGGTAGTTATTATTTCATATTAGTGCTATTTTTTAGTTTTATTACAGGTATTTTTTTAGTTTAGTTACATAAAATTAGCACAATTAAAAAAGAAAAGAAAAGAAAAGAAAAGGATATCACAGTGTTTCTAAAAATGTCGCTAAATATCATACCAACGGCTGGATGTTTTTAAAAAAGAGATACGACGGCATTTTAAAAACGTCGCTAAAGAGCATGGTGATGCCATGTTACCGTTAGTAGAAATTTTAGCGGCGTTAGTTATAGCGACGGGCGTATCTTCGACGTTTGGTGCTAAACGTCACAAAAGGATTTGACGGCGTTTTTGGGACCTATAGCGGTGTTTCTTAAACGCCACTAAAACCCCTATTTCCAGCAGTGTTATTGCCTTAATTTTTCTACCAAGTTGATTCTCAACCTCATTCTTATATTGCATGAATTTTTCTAAGGCTTCATCCTTGCTTCATAGAAAATATACCTAGCAATACTTAGTGCTATCGTCAATGAAAGTGATTGAATTTTTTTTCCCACCTCGATTTTGAACAAATTTCAAATCATAAATGTCACTATGTATTAAATCTAGTGGCTCGGTATTTCTCTCCACTGATTAAAATGGCGATTTAGTGAACTTTGCCTCAACACATACTTTACATTTGTGATTTGGATATATTTGAAACTTAGGCAAATATTCTAAGTTAATCAATCTACGCAAAGTATCACAATTAACATGTTTTAATCTGCCATGCCACATATATGAAGACTCCTACAAATAAGTAGACGATGTGTTAATATTATTAATAGTTGGAACAACAGCCATTACATTCAGTTTGAAGAGCCCATCACACATGTAGCCCTTCCCTACATACATCTCATTCTTTGTCAGTACAAATTTATAAAACTTAAAAACTAGTTTAAAACCATTCTTGCTCAGCAATGATCCAGAAACCAAATTTTTGCAAATTTTTGGCACATGCAACACTTCATTGAGAGTCAGCTTCTTTCCTAAGGTCATTTTCAGCACTACCTTTCCTTTTCCTTCAACTTTAGAAGTCGAAGAATTGCCCATGTAAAGTTGTTCTCCATTATCTACTCCTTGATATGATGAGAACAACCTTTTTTATGAACAAATGTGGCAAGTAGCGCCAGTATCCACCCACCATGTTTTGGTATTGCTCACCAAATTGACTTCAAAAACCATTCTAGACAAATTTAAATCCGAAACCATTGCACAAAGACTGTCTTCTTCTATTATGTTAGCCTGAGCTGGTTTTTTTTTCATGTTCCCTCCTTGAGTCTGTCGCTTGCGACAATCCTTGGCACGATGCCCCGGCTTGTCACATATATAGCATTTGCCTTGGAAATTTTGACTGTTGTTGAACCCTTATTTGGAACTTTCTCCAGGATGCTTCATTTTCTTACTGTTGTTCTTTGGTTGCTTTTGTTCCACCACATTTGCTTTAGCCACCATAGGATGATGTCCATTTTTCTTTTCAGCCCCACGGTTGTCTTCCTCAATCCTCAAGCGAACAATCAAATCCTCTAATGACAACTCTTTGCGTTTGTGTTTCAAATAATTTTTAAAATCCCTCCAAGAAAATGGTAGTTATTCAATTATCGCTACCACTTGGAAAGATTCACTCAGAGACATTCCTTCTGCATGTATTTCATGTGGAATAAGTTAAAGATCTTGGACTTGATTGATCACTGTCCTGGAATCTATCATCTTATAATCGAGAAAACAACCAATACCAAATTTCTTTGTTCCGGCGTCTTCTGTCTTATATTTACGGTCCAAGGAATCCCACAACTCTTTTGCGGTCTTGATTAGACTATATACATTGTATAATGTGTTATCCAATCCATTCAGCATATAATTCATGCAAAGGAAATCTGCATGTTTCCATGCATCCACTGCAGCAATAACCTGAGCATTGCTTTCATCCTCCTTTAGAGTAGGCGCATTCTCTCTTAAAAATCTTGCCAAATTCAGTGTAGTAAGATAAAACAACATTTTTTGTTACCATCTCTTGAAATCGACACCATTGAATTTTTTAGGTTTCTCTCCATGATTAATTGGAACAGTTCCAGAAACAGGACCATGAGAGACAACTGGTATAGGAGCCACTTTCAGTAACCATTTCTGTTTAACAAATAAATTTATTAAAACAGAAGATATCTCACAATAAATATGTATATGTAACAATGGTAACCAAAAAAAAAAAACTAGAAAACTAATTTTATTTTATTTTAATTACAGAGTTCAAACTAAACACAAAAATACATTAAATGTTAATTTACTTGTTTTTTAAACCTTCCTTCCAAAGAACACATGAAAACAATAACCAAATAAATAAAAACCAAACAGATACTGTGATCTAATAAAATTGTAAGTCACAAAATACAACAAACAAAAATAATAAAAACAAACAATCCAGTACAAGTTTCCACCACCTAAGGACACCAAATAAAAAAATTTGATGAACACCAAACAAATACTATGTTTGATAAAAGGAAACCAGAACCAGATATTTAGACAAAACATAGATTTACAACTCAAAGATGTATCAATTCTGTATTAATTAAATCAGAATACTACAAAATTTTATTTTCTTTTAAACTAGAAATAAACAGAACTATATATGATACCAAAAGAACACATAATGAAATTATGTATTGGGAAAACAGTCACAAAAGAATTAACTTAGCCAGGAAAAAGGAATTTATGTCTTAAAATTGTTGAAAATAATTTCCCAGTAAATTAATTTATTAATTTAAATATCAAAACGAGATTCAATATTCAATAAAAAAACATAACCAAGTAACAGAAGATACTTACAAATACTGTGAACCAAAACCAAAATAATTAACAGAGGTGTGATTGAGGCCAGTGTTTGGACACTGTGTCTTTAAGACATAAATTTACCTTCTCTACTAGTGCTTGAGATTTATAAACGTCCTGTCTTTAGGGTACAACAATCACCTACACATAGAAGTAGCACTACAATCTATGTGTACTGCGAACCAAATTTGTGTTAAGCACTCTCTTAACAAAACCAATAAAAATGAAGATGAAGATGATTATGAACACTACCACAAGAAGACGAAAAAGCTAGGATCCAATCTATCTTTTTCTAATCCTAAAATGAGAGATTGTTTTGCCATTAAATACGCAATAATCGTAGCAAGGAATAGTCACCTATGTGGCTGTTTGGTCAAGAAAGGTGACCGTTGCAGACCAAAGTTTGAAAACTGAAATCCAGATTTTTATTTATTTATTTATTTATTTTCAAATGATGGTTTCTCCAAAAATTGTAAGTGCCAAGCCAAGCCAACCCAACCCAACCCACACCCGCACGTGTGTGTTTTGGATTAAGCCTACCTCGGTCCATAACTTCCCTCCTTACAAAATTTATATTCATGAGTCGATTTCTCATTCACTCATTAATGGTTTTAGCAACCATAAGACATTCTCTAGTTCACCATGTAACAAGAAACAAATTGCTACGTTGACCCACCTAAATAATGGATGGGTCCTACATTATTAATGTTTTAAAACCATTTTTCTCCAACAGGATAACCATATAGTTTGCTATATGCTTTATGAGAAATTTCACCTATTACTATTTCTCATCACACTACAAAAAGATGGACCTTTTGCTATGAAAACTTACAGTTGCAAAAAGTAGAAATGGCATTGCAAAAAGTATTAGCGACAACATGGCAACAACAATCATAGTGGGGCAAAATGGGGTGTGGCAAAACGTGACTTATTGTCACAAATGGACTTTTTGCCGTCACTAAAGATGTATTATTTGCAACAGCTAGTTATTGTCGCAAAAAGGGAAATCTCACTTTTTAGCAATGGCACTACTTGCTGTCGCAAGTAATAAACTTTAGCAACAGTCTACACCGTCACAAAATTGTTATAATCTTCTAATAAAATCTTTTGTGACAGCCAATGGGCGTCCTAGATATCCCCCCTTTTTTTAAAAAAAAAAAAAAAGTGACAAAAAAAAACTTATATAAATGATATTTTCTTTTTCATAATACCATCCATGCATTCACAATCAAATGTATTTTTTTTTTCTTTTTTGTTTTTAAAAAAAAAGCAAACAAAATAGATTAATATTATCCACAACCAAGCCAAGTAATAGATTATTTAAGCTTGAATATAATTTTAACAAGTTTTCAAATGTTTTTAAATTTGGTTGTTTAATTTGCAAGCTGATCTCATACAAGTTTTGGTCAAGCTAATAACAAGTTGAGTTTAACAAGTTTGATTTTTATTAGTATATAAACTGACAACCAAGTAATAGTTTGTTCAATCTTGACATAATAGCTTAATAAACTTTTATGTGTTAAAGTTTAACTTGCTTACATAATAATTTAATCTTGAACATGCTCTTATTGAGCCGATAATGAAAAGTATGATTTGCTTTACAACTCTATGCTTATGCAACAATCAATAATCAAAAGACTAACTAAACACTAGACAACGAACTATTATCCTCACTTCCAAAAATCGTCCCTTGATTAGAATTATCAAGGGAATCGGAAGCATAGTTGTACTTGCTCCCAACATTACAAGGTCCAAATCCTAATTGATGGTTGCAATCGAGCAGGATTCGCAAGACCTCTCTCATGCTAGGCCTATTTGAGGGATGTGGCCAAGTGCAAATGATCCCAAGCTCAAAAACACGAGTCATTTCATCCAAGTAATGAGGTTCTTTAACCTTCTCATCAAGGACATCAACCATGTGGTTTCCTTCTTGATTGTAATATTGAAATGCCCAATCGGCTAGGCACATATCTTCATTTCCATCATTGGCTTTCCTTCCGGTAACTAGTTCCAAAAGAACAACACCGAAGCTGTAGACATCAACCTTCTCATTCACTCTTCTTGTTCGAGCATACTCTGAAATGCAAATATAGTTTAAAACGTGAATGCCAAAAAGTCTTGCATGCAAAATAAATTTTTGAATTTTTTTGGTTGTAGCTTTATAAGTTGACTTATTTTTGAATTATTTTTTTGTTTAGTGAACTTTTCTAAAGTTTGAATCATTCTTTTTTTTTTTCACATTTTGGGTATGTCTAGACTAAACCATTCTAGAAATTTAAATAAATAAATAAATAAATAGAAAAGCTCATCGAAGACAAATAAACAAAATTTTAATGATTTTTTTCGACAAGATTTAGCTTATATTTTCCTCTTCAATAGACTTTTATCAAAAGTTTTCAACATTTTTTAATAATTTTTTTTACTCTACCTGAGGAGTTCCCACTGCGACTTACAACCAAGATTTTTAATTTGTACCTTTTTTTTTTTTTTTTTCTTTTGAAAGAAGTCGTTAAAGAGAAAAATAAGATTTTTCTTTTTTTTTTTTTTTTTAAGAAGTAAAAAAATTAACTCAAATTTCTTGTAAATAAATCCATTAAAGAAAAATATGAGGAAAAATAAGTCAACTTATATATGTAACTTACCTGGAGCAAAATAACCAAATGAGCCAACCACGGTTGATATTGTATTATGCTCCACATGCTTTACCAATATCTTGGCTAGACCAAAATCTGCAACTTTAGCATTGAACTCAGAATCCAACAGGATATTGCTTGATTTCACATCTCGGTGAATTACTGAAGGCGTGCAGTCATGGTGCATGTAGCATAGCCCTTTGGCAGCTCCCACTGCGATTTGCAATCGCTTAGGCCAATCTAAAACACCACAATGGACTGAATCCGTTGTGCTTGGCCACATATCTCCATGGATCCACCTATCCAAGCTCTGATTTTCTAAATACTCATAAACAAGAAGCTTTGTAGTCTCACTTGAAATGCAACACAACAATTTCACTATGTTGGAGTGGCGAATTGTCCCCAGTATCTGAATTTCTGCCAGGAATTCCTTCTCAAGCTTTTGATCCAACTTCTTGATATTTTGGATTTGTTTGACTGCTACAACTTTGCCTAAGCAGTTCAATTTAATACGATATACCTTCCCTGACCCACCACATCCAATCACATTGTTTTCAATTAAATTAGATAAAATTTCTGACTCTTTGAAACTCAATTCCTCAATTGTGTGGAAGCGAGTAAACTCGCACTTGGAATTCAATTTGTGCACTCTTTTCTGGTAAGCTCTTTTGATCTGGAAAAGTGTGAATATAATAGGTGATGAAACTAAGATTGTCGTTACGACTACTATTATAGCAATAAGCCATGGGGATATGTTGCTTGAGGTTTTAAATCTAGAATAGCAGATATCAAGGGCGAGTGATGGATTACTAGCGCAAAGACCGGGATTGTTCAAGAAACTGGTATTGAAAAATGTGTTTTCAAACTCATTTGGGATTCTCCCGGTGAGACAATTGGAAGACAGGTTGAGAAAAGTTAGCCTTAAAAGGCCAATGTCAGTTGGAATTTGACCTGAGAACTGATTACTTGACAAGTCCAAATCAGTGAGGCTTGGTAAAGAACCAAGTTTATCAGGAATTGGACCGGAGAGCTGGTTTCGACTGAGATTTAGAAGTGTTAATGACTTCCAAGAGACAATATCTGATGGAAGATGGCCAGAAAATTGATTCCCATCGAGCACAAGTGTTGACAGGAGAGGAAGAGAGGTCAATTCTTGAGGAATTGTACCACTAAAGAAGTTGTTACTTGCGCTGAACACGGTTAAATGTTTCCAAGATGACAACCCGGATGGGATTTCACCTGAAAACTTGTTGTTACTGATCTCAAGTCGCGATAAATTTGGTGCCAGTGTTCTTGGAAGCTGACCGGTAAATGAGTTGTCGCTTAGCATCAACATTGTCAGATTGGATGATGTCCAGAGACCTGCTGGAATGCTACCGGAAAGGCAATTACCATGAACCCGAACAATCAACAAACTTGAACAATTCCCAAGTGAATTAGGCAATTCACCGGTGAGATTGTTATCAAATGCCACCACTCCTAATAGTTCACCATTAGCACACAAGTGCTCTGGCAACTTGCCAGTGAAATGGTTCGAAGGTATTTCGAACCGCTGGAGCTTCGAATATCGCCCAAATTCAGGTGGCAACGTTCCCGAGAGATTGTTGGTAAACAACTTTACATCTCTCAGTGATGGAAGGCGGCCAATGCTTTCTGGTATTTCACCGGAGAGTTGATTGTCAAACAGAGCCAAACCCGACAACAATGTTAGTTTGCCAAAATCAGCCGGTATTGTTCCAGTCAAGTTGTTTTGGGATAAATCAATTATCTCCATCATCAAAGCTTCAATGGGCCAAGGAATCGCCCCGGACAAGTGATTTTTGTAGAGATACAACTTTGTTAAATTCTTTAGCAGAAACAAACCACTTGGGATTGTACCAGTCAAATTATTGTTTGACAAGTCCAATTCCTCGAGCTCTGTTAAATTCCCAATTGTTACCGGGATTTCACCGGTCAAACTTGAATCTTTAATCCATAGTTGTTTAAGTTTCCTCAACTGGGTAAAGCTCGACGGTATTGCCATCAGGAGAAATGCATTGTCAGACAGCTCCAACATCTCAAGATTTGACAGGTTTCCAATTTCTGGCGGGAAAGAGCCGTTTAGCTCATTTTGAAAAAGCCGAAGGACTCTGAGCTCGTGGAACCGCCCGATAGCCAGTGGGATGTCGCCGGTGAAGTTGTTGCCGTTGAGGTTGAGGACCCGGAGCCTGGTCGAGAGCTGGTCAACGTCGCCAGGAATGCGGCCTACAAAGAAGTTTTGGGAGAGGTCTAAATGTTTCAGCTTGGAACAGTTGTAGAGAACCGTAGGAAATGGTCCTGGGATGTAATTGTACTGGAAATCGATGACGGTGAGGTTTTTGAGGTCACAAATGAACTGTGGGATTGTCACGGCAATGGTTTTGTTAGGGAGAGAAAGTCCGGTGACAGAGCCGTTGGTGCAGGTGATCTCGGGCCAGTTACAGTGTGTCGATGAGTTGGAGTTGGGAAATTTTGGTGGAGTCCAGTGGCTGATGGAAGGTGGATTGTACCAGTGTTGTTTGAGTCGCAACAGAATTATTTGTTCTGAATCAGTAGTAGTAGATTGGGTGTTTCCGTGCAAGGGTAGGGTGAGGAGTAGGAGGGAGAATATGGAGAAAAGGATTTGAAGGGAAGTTGTTGGGGTTATTTTGGACATTTTAGAGGTTGGTTTCGCGGGGGTTTTTGGGTGGTACATAGTTTGGGAAGTTCAGGTTTGGAGGGATGGTGAGAGGGTCGTTTTTCGGCAGGCAGATGTTTTGAAAATTTCAAGCTGGTGGCTGGGTTTTATAATGTGAAGAGTCCAAGTTTCCTCAATCCTCAATCAATGGTTAAAGAGGGAAAGAAACTTGCACTCCAAACAGCCAACAACCAACTAATTTATTTTTTTTTTTTATTTTTATTTTTTATGATCCAGGGTCCAAGTCAGTTTACACCCATTTTGACTAATCGCAGGACCCATGAAAAATACCTCTCCATATGAATCAGACAAATTTTGAGCAGAGCCTAATTTTGGGCAGAGTCTGCAGACGTGACCCAAAAAATAAATCGCTCCTAATAAAAGTTGAACGTGAGACCTTGATTAACTTTTACATTTTAGTAGTTGTTTGGGATGCACTATATAAGTGTACTTTTTGACTTTGTAGTTAAAAAAATAGAAAAAAAAAATATGTTTGGAATAACTTTTTGACTTTTTATGAAAAGATAGGTAATAAAATATTATACTAAAATCAAAATGACAATTTTACCCTTTTAACTTTTTGACTTTTTGGGTTAATTCAAAGGGAAAAATAATAATTTTGCCCTCGTAACTGTAAAATAAGTTAAGAGAGAGTTGAGAGAGTGATATTGAAAGAGAACTCTGTTATTGAAACTATATTCAGAAACCAAATAGAGGCTCCATAATATAGGAGCTGGTTACAAAACATCATTATGATATAATTCAATATAATAAGGAAAAGGAGGCCGAAAGAAGGCGGGCGACCGAAAGCAGGGACACAGAATGACAAAGAATCCTATCTAGCTAGATGTATGACCATTATATACATACTATAATATATTAACATATTATATTAACAATTATATTAATATGTTAACAGCCCCCCTCAAACACAAGGAGGACAAACATCAACCAACTGAAGTTTGGAGACAAGGTCAACGAAGCGGCCAGGAGAATGAGCTTTGGTGAAGATATCAACAGGTTGATCTGCAGAGGAGATTGGATAGAGATGGACAGTACCACGAGTGACGTGTTGACGAATAAAATGACAGTCAATCTCAATGTGCTTGGTGCGATCATGAAAAACGTCATTGTGAGCAATTTGAAGAGCACTTTGATTATCACAAAAGAGGGCAGTAGCGCCAGAGGGGGAAACACCCATGTCAGCAAGAAGCCAACGAAGCCAGAGAAGCTCCTGAGTAGTATCAGCAAGAGCACGATATTTGGCTTCGATACTGGAGCGAGCAGTAAGAGATTGTTTCTTGCTGCGCCACGAAATAAGAGAATCACCCAAGAAAAAGCAGAACCCGGTAGTAGAGCGGCGGTCAGTAGGATCCCTAGCCCAATCAGCATCGGAAAAAGCACGAAGCTGGAGAGAGGAGCGGGCAGAATAATGAAGTCCATGAAACAAAGTACCTTTGAGATAATGAAGGATACGAACTAATGCAGCATAACAAGGGGTACGAGGAGCCGACATAAACTGCCTGACAATATGAACGGCATAGGCAATATCAGGACGAGTAACAGTGAGATAGACAAGGCTGCTAACCAGCTGACGATATAGGGTAGCATCAGAGAGAAGAGTGCCATCAAGAGGTGTAAGACGACTCTGAGGCTCCAAGGGAGTGGAGGCAGTCTTGCAATTCGTAAGACCAACGCGGGTGAGAAGATCAGAGGTATACTTAGCTTGAGAGAGAAAAGACCCCGTGGAATCATGGAAGATTTCAAGAGCCAAGAAATAACTGAGAGAACCAAGGTCTTTCATCTCGAAATGATGGCTAAGAAACTGTTAAAGGCAAAGAATACCATCAATATCATCACCGGTGATAATCATATCATCCACATAAAGGAGAAGCAATGTGGTCCCTTGAGCAGTGTTTCGGATAAAAAGAGTAGTATCATAAGAACTGGAGGTGAAACCACAGTCATGAATAGTAGAGCTGAACTTGGCAAACCAAGCGCGCGGAGCTTGTTTGAGACCATATAAAGCATGTTGAAGTTTGCAGACTTTATGAGGTGGATAAGTAGACTGAGGGGGAGGTTGCATGTAGACCTCCTCAAGAAGAACACCATTAAGGAAAGCATTTTTCATGTCCATTTGATAAAGATCCCAGTGTCGGGTGGTAGCAACCGTAATCAGGCTGTGACCAGAGGTGAGACGAGCAACAGGAGCAAAGGTCTCCTCATAGTCAATACCATATTCTTGGTTGAAGCCTCTTGCAACAAGGCAGGCTTTGTAGCACTCAATAGATCCATCAGAACAAGTTTTCATTTCGTAGACCCATTTCCAACCAATGGCAGTCTTGCCAGGAGGAAGATCAACAATGTCCCAAGTGTGAGTTTTGTCTAAAGCCTGCAATTCATCAGTCATAGCTTGCTTCCAAAGAGGATTAGAGCGAGCCTCACAATAAGAGGACGGTTCATAAGTAGAAAAAGCAGTAGAACCAACAATAAAGTCACGAAGACGAGTAGAAGGTTGGGTTACTGTAACAACCCTCACTTCAACTTAGTGATACTTGCATACATTTATGAATGATCTTGTTTTGTTATGTGCATTTGCAAATCTTGTCTTGTTTTACTTGATTGTTTCTTGCATACTTTGTTCTTGTCTGGTGTATTGTCGAGGTCATCTTAAGCCTAGACACCTTGGAACCTTTCTACACTTAGAACTATGTTGTAACCACTTCGGTTGACCTCCATCTTCACCCTGGCATATTTGCCGAGATGTCTCTATCCAGGCCGAGGTATTCAGCACCAAGGCCGAGATGTGCATCATCTAGGCCGAGATGTTATTATCTAGGCGTTCTAGATCCTTGATCCTTGCACTTAGTGATTTTGTTCCTAGAATGGTATGACCTAGACCGAGGTGTGGCACATCTAGGCCAAGGTGTGGCACAGCTTAGTCAAGTGTTGTCCTTCCAAGCCGATGTCGTTGTCACTCTACTTGACGAAGCTTTGCCCTTAGCCAAGATCATCACTTGCCGGAGTGCTCTTGCCGTCTAGCTTGTTGAATACACTTTGTCATGGTCTTGTCTTGTCAAGTCAGTCACCTTTTTCAGTAGAGCCAATCAGTCGATACCACGTGTCCCAGTAGAGGGTTAAGTCTGTGACTGTCGAGAAAACATATCATTTTTGTATCAAATCTTGTCTTTAGAGAGAGAGGCTCTAGGAAAGAGAAGAAGAAGTTTTGAGTAAGAGAGTGAACTTCCAAGCTTGATCGTTGGAGCTTGAACCGTTAGATTCGAGTTTTGAGGTTAGAATCTTAACCTACTCTTGTTGTTCTTATTGATCATCTAGCTGCATTGCACGATCAAAACTGTTCTGCACGTCATGCATTGATTTAAAGTTGGTTTTAGAAAGAGAAAATGATTTTTATGTGTTCTTGAAGAAAAGCCTCGTCTGATCCGAAAGTTTGCTTCTAGAACCATGTTTTTGTGTTTGTTCTCTCAAGATCTTTGAATATGGGTACCCAGGTCCATGATTTCGGATTCTTAGCATGAAATCTCAGATTTTGTAATAGCAAGTTTTAATCTTTGCATTCATCTTCATCATGTTCATGTTCTTCATATTTGTCATGTTCTTCAAGAGAGGGAAACCCAGATTTTCCCGACTTCATTTCCTTGATTGTGGCCATCGAGGCCACGCCTCGGCAAGGAGGTGTGGGACCTCGGCCTAGACCTGGTAGTTGCCCAACTTGTTTTCTAGAGATAAGAAACTGTGTTTTGATTTGATTTGACTTAGTTTTTGAAGAATGCCGAGGTCATTTGCATGCATGCAAGACTTGTTTTGAGAAGTGCATTCGATAGACTTTGCCATGTGTTTGTAGGACTGGGACTTGCCTTGACCCTGACGTTTGAAGAACTATGTGAGTGGTATTTTTAATAAAGCTATGTTATTAATGTTTTGATGAGCTTTGCTTTGCTTTGTTTTGAAAAGTATTTGTTAAGCATGAATGATTGTCCCTATTTTGCATATCAAGAATTATCCTGGTTTGATGACCTTCTCGGGAAGTCCTTAGTGCCAAGGGACTATAATGCAACTGCACATCTTGTTTTGGAAGTCCTTAGTGCCAGGGGACTGTAATGCAATTGCACATCTTGTTTTGAAAGTCCCTTGTGCTGGAGGACTCTAAACTTTCACAGTACTCTCGTGTTAGGGGGCTACGGGCCTTTGTAACATAGGTCATTTGTGCTTTGTCTTGTTTCGCCACTGACGGTTTACCGCGTGGGTTTGTTTGTCCGAGATGTCATCATTTGTAATATGTTGATGCTAGTAAGCATCCTTTGAAGCTTTGAAGACTGATTAGATGGACGAGGATCCCTTGTTATATAAAGTTTTGACATGTATTGTTTTGAAAAGACTTCAGCTATTGTTCTTGCAAACCCTTTATTATTTATATCATTCACTGAGTATCCAAGTTCACCCTCCCTATATATATGTAGGTGATGAGCAAGAAGGCGGTGACGCCTAGATGTGATTCGCGAGCTTGTTTTAGATTTTTGTTATGTCAGCTTGACTTGCATTTACGTCGGCAGTCTTGAAAATTATGCTTCTGGACTTGTAATATTTGTATTTTGCATACGTCGGCTTGAGAAGCCTTTTGATCAAGATATAATTTGTACCTTGCTTCATTTGTAACTAAGTTGTAACCCATGTGAAGATGTTTGCTATTTCATTTGACTTACGCACAGCTCTTATGGACTAATCTGATTTGTATGTATTGCTTCCGTACTTGTGAGCCCCATATTTTTACACTCTGTTGTGTGTGGATTTTTGGAAATTGGCCTTCGGTAATCTCAGATTACTGGCCATCACGGCACCATCCTACTAGGGGCGGTTTGGGGTCATGACATAATGGTATCAGAGCACAAGTTCCTTAGTATACGTTATTCACACACTTTGAGTCCTAAAGAGCATAGGATTTCCCCTTAGAAGGATGTTAGGGTTGCATCATATTGCTTGCTATGTGAACAAGTTGCGCATCATCTCGGCATGCTTAATTGTTACTTGCCTACGTGTTTATTTTTTCATTTTGTTTTAGAGTCATATTTTGCATACTCATAGCATCATAAGGAGAGGTAAACCTCCAGTTGGCCGAGATCAGCCCGAGGACAGATTAGACAGACTGGAAAGGTTAGTTGAAGGTTTGGCCCGCGAGTTAAGGCAGACAAAACAACAGTACGCTAGTGCTACATCGACTCAGGCTGAGCAGACAAACGGCCGAAATGCAGTTCCACCTCCACCTCCTCCAGTACCACAAGTGCCCCCATAGCCAGCTTTATATGGGGATGGCCCTATAGCTTTGATCAGAGAGTTCAAGAAAATGAAGCCACCAAGATTCTAAGGGGGTATAGAGCCGATGAAAGCCGAAGCGTGGGTTTTGGAAATGGAGAAGCTGTTTGAGATCTTTCCCAGCACTGACACCCAGAAGGTGACATTAGCAGCCTTTACACTAGATGACGACACTCGCAGATGGTGGATGATGGTTTGAGAAAGCAATCCAGACTTGACCTGGACCCAATTTTTGGAGTTGTTTTACACCAAGCATTTTCCCTTAAGTGTTCGAGATCGCAAGGCTACCGAATTTCAGACTTTGACGCAAGGCAATAGAACAGTAGCTGAATATGACCGTGCCTTTACTGAGTTGGCGAGGTATGCACCCCACATGGTCAATGATGAATATATGAAGGCTAGAAAGTTTGAAAGGGGGCTGCGTGGACCGATACAAGACCGAGTTAACATGCTCAATATGCCGACTTACGCTGGAGTACTGGACAAAGCCATTCTGGCCGAAGCTAACTTGAACAGATATCAGAGTTCAAGAGAGAGCCAAAGGAGGAGGCAGAATTATGACATTCGCCGAGCACAATTTGGTACCAAGAAGAAAGCGAATGTTGGCAGTTCAAGCAACCCAAGGCAGGAAAGTGGAACTAAGCCAATATGTACAAGTTGTAGGAAGCCACATTTCGGGGTCTGTCATCGGGCGTCTAGAGCTTGTTACGAATGCGGTGAAGTAGGTCATTTTGTGAGGGACTGTCCAAAAACAAGGGCTGATGAAGGTAAGAAAGATGAGAATACCTCGGGTTCCGTACAGAAAGGTAACGTTGGGAAAGGACAGATGAGGCAAGGTAGAGTTTTTGCACTGGTACCAGGAGACACTCAGAATGCTGAGACGGTGGTGTTAGGTATACTCCCAATTTGCTCTCAAAATGCATATGTATTGATTGATTCGGGTTCTACGCATTCTTTCATTTTTGCTAAGTTTGCCGAGAAGATTAATAGGAAACTAGAACCCCTTGATTATGTGTTATTTGTATCTACTCCATCTGGGTGATCTATGAATGTTGCATCCATCTATCGAGCATGTGTTGTTATGATTGGGAATGTTGAATTGTTAGCTGATTTAATGCCATTTGACATAGCTCATTTTGATGTTATATTGGGGATGGATTGGTTAGTGGCAAATCACGCATCCATAAATTGTGTTTCTAAAAGTGTCACGTTAAAACCCCCAAACCTAGCCGAGGTCACGTTTCAGGATAAAGGAGTAGTATCCCCACCTTACTTAATTTCATCCATGAAAGCCTATAGGTTGATCCAAAAAGGGTGTTAAGGTTATTTGTGTAGCATACTAAGTAATTTGAATGGAAGTGTTGAGTTAGTCGACGTCCCCGTTGTTAATGAATTCCCCAACGTCTTTCCAAATGATTTGCTAGGTCACTTAGTTGATAGAGAGATAGAGTTTACTGTTGATATCATGTCGGGAACCCAGCCCATCTCTAAAACACCCTATAGGATGGCCCCCGCCGAGCTTAAGGAATTGAAACTTCAATTACAAGAGTTGCTAGATAAGGGTTTTGTTAGGCCGAGCACTTCACCTTGGGGAGCACCTGCCTTGTTTGTTAAGAAGAAGGATGGTACACTTCGTCTTTTTATTGATTACCGGGAATTGAATAAGGTAACCATTAACAATAAGTACCTGTTGCCGAGGATAGATGATTTGTTTGATCAGTTGCAAGGAGCACGAGTCCTTTCCAAAATTGACCTTAGGTCGGGCTACCATCAGCTTAAAGTCAAAGCCAAGGATGTTGAGAAGACCGCATTTCGGACGAGGTATGGCCACTACGAGTTTTTAGTAATGCCTTTTGGAGTGACCAATGCCCTTGTGGCATTTATGGATTTGATGAACAGAGTCTTTAATCCATATCTAGATGAGTTTGTGGTTGTCTTCATCGATGATATATTGATCTACTCTAAGAGCAAAGCTGAACACGAGGATCATTTGAGACTTACCTTACAGACTTTGAGGGATCGGAAATTGTATGCTAAGTTTAACAAGTGTGAGTTTTGGCTTTCCACTATTTCATTTTTGGGTCATGTAATTGATGAAGATGGTATTTCGGTCGATCCAAGTAAAATTGAAGCCGTTGTGAATTGGCCGAGGCCGACTAATGTGTCCGAGGTTCGTAGTTTTCTGGGATTGGCAGGTTATTACAGAAAGTTCGTGAAGGATTTCTCAAGGATTGCAATTCCGTTGACACAACTGACTAAGAAGAGAGCAGCTTACGAATGGACTGAGGATAGGGAAGCGGCCTTCCAGGAGTTGAAGACGAGGTTAGTCACAACACCAGTTCTTGTACTACCATCAGGTAATGAAGAGTTTCATGTTTATAGTGATGCTTCGCATAAAGGTCTGGGTTGTGTATTAATGCAAAAGGGTAAGGTCATAACATATGCCTCTCGTCAATTAAAGCCACATGAAAAGAACTATCCCACCCATGATTTAGAATTAGCAGCCGTGGTATTTGCTTTGAAGATTTGGCGCCACTACTTGTATGGAGCTTCTTGTCAGGTTTTTACAGATCGTAAAAGTTTAAAGTACTTGTTCACTCAGAAGAAATTGAATATGAGGCAGAGAAGATGGCTTGAGTTGTTGAAAGATTACGATATGCAGATTCAATATCATCCAGGTAAAGCTAACACCGTAGCCGACGCTTTGAGCAGAAAGATGGTTGGAAATCTGGCATGTCTAACCACGATCTTAGTGGAGCCGACTATTGTTGAGGAAGTAAAGACAAGACAGATGGAGGATGAATTCTTCAAGAAGGTAGCCGATGAGATTATCATAAAGCCGAGATCAGGGTACACCATAGAAAATCAAGTGCTCAAGTTTGAAGGAAGATTGTGTGTGGCCGACATCCCAGAGTTGAAAAGAAAAATTTTGTAGGAAGCTCACGGTTTCCAAGTTTGTTGTTCACCCAGGGAACACCAAGATGTATCAGGATGTGAAGCAGATGTTTTGGTGGCCGAATATGAAGGGAGAAATAGCCGAGTTCGTGTCCCAATGTCTGTACTATCAACAAGTGAAAGCAGAACATCAAAGGCCAGCAGGACTTCTTTAACCTTTACCGATTCCTAAGTGGAAATGGGAGCACATCTCCATGGACTTTGTGGTTGGTTTGCCGAAGACACAAAAGGGTATGGATTCGATTTGGGTTATCGTGGATAGACTAACGAAGTCAGCACACTTCTTGCCTGTTAAGACCACCTTCAACGCCGATAAACTTGCTTTGTTGTACGTGAATGAGATTGTTAGACTTCATGGAGTGCCGATGTCAATTGTGTCAGACCGAGATTCGAAGTTGGTTTCCAGATTTTGGCAAAGCCTATAAAGAGCTTTTGGGGTCGAGTTGAAGTTTAGCACGGCTTTTCATCCCCAGACTGATGGGCAAACAGAGAGGATGATTCAGACACTTGAAGATATGCTTAGACTATGTGTATTGGACCTCCAAGGAAGTTGGGGAGTACATTTTCCATTGGTGGAATTTACCTACAACAACAGTTATCAAGCTAGCATTGGCATGGCGCCGTATGAAGCGTTGTATGGAAGGAAGTGCAGGTCGCCGATATGTTGGACCGAGGTAGGAGACAAAGCTCTGCTTGGTCCCAAGCTAATTCAAGTGACAACCGAGAAGATTAAGCTCGTTCAGCAAAGAATCAAAACCGCACAGAGTCGACAGAAGAGTTATGCCGACCACAGAAGAAGAGAGTTGGAATTTGAAGTCGGGGACCATGTGTTCCTGAAGATTTCACCGATGAAAGGAGTTACAAGATTTGGGAAGAAGGGCAAGTTAGCACCCCGTTATATCGGGCCTTTTGAAGTTCTTGAGAAGGTTAACCTCACTGCCTACAGACTTGCTTTGCCGCCAGGATTGAGCCAAGTCCATAATGTGTTCCATATTTTGATGTTGAGGAAGTATATTCGAGATCCACTACATGTGATCGACTATTTCGGAATTGTAATTAATGAAGATTTAGGCTACGAAGAGAAGCCGATACAGATTGTCGATAGGCAGGTGAAACAGTTGAGAAGTAAGTCGATACCAATGGTGAAAGTTGAATGGAAGGAGCATTACGGTGAGGATGCTACATGGGGAATGGAAGAGGAAATGAAAGTCCGACATCCAGAATTGTTTTTGGAACAAGGTAACTCAAGTTTGGGGACCAAACTTCTTTAAGGGGGATAGGATGTAACAACCCTTACTTCAACTTAGTCATACTTGCATACATTTATGAATGATCTTGTTTTGTTATGTGCATTTGCAAATCTTGTCTCGTCTTACTTGAGTGTTTCTTGCATACTTTGTTCTTGTCTGGTGTATTGCCGAGGTCATCTTAAGCCTAGACACCTTGGAACTTTTCTATACTTAGAACTATCTTGTAACCACTTCGGTTGACCTCCATCTTCACCCTTGCATATTTGCCGAGATGTCTCTATCCAGGCCGAGGTGTTCTGCACCAAGGCCGAGATGTGCCTCATCTAGGCCGAGATGTTATTATCTATGCGTTCTAGATCCTTGATCCTTGCACTTAGTGATTTTGTTCCTGGAATGGTATGACCTAGACAGAGGTGTGGCACAGCTTAGTCAAGTGTTGTCCTTCCAAGCCGATGTCGTTGTCACTCTACTTGCCGAAGCTTTGCCCTTAGCCGAGATCATCACTTGCCGGAGTGCTCTTGCCGTCTAGCTTGTTGAACACACTTTGTCATGGTCTTGTCTTGTCAAGTCAGTCACCTTTTTTAGTAGAGCCAATCAGCCGATACCACGTGTCCCAGCAGAGGGTTAAGTCTGTGACTGTTAAGAAAACATATCATTTTTGTATCAAATCTTGTCTTTAGAGAGAGAGGCTATAGGAAGGAGAAGGAGAAGTTTTGAGTAAGAGAGTGAACTTCCAAGCTTGATCGTTGGAGCTTGAACCGTTAGATTCGAGTTTTGAGGTTAGAATCTTAACCTACTCTTGTTGTTCTTATTGATCATCTAGCTGCATTGCACGATCAAACCTGTTCTGCACGTCATGCATTGATTTAAAGTTGGTTTTAGAAAGAGAAAATGGTTTTCATGTGTTCTTGAAGAAAAGCCTCGTTTGATCTGAAAGTTTGCATCTAAAACCATGATTTTGTGTTTGTTCTCTCAAGATCTTTGAATATGGGTACCCAAGTCCATGATTTCGAATTCTTAGCATGAAATCTCAGATTTTGTAATAGCAAGTTTTAATCTTTGCATTCATCTTCCTTATGTTCGTGTTCTTCATATTCGTCATGTTCTTCAAGAGAGGGAAACCTAGATTTTCCCGACTTCATTTCCTTGACTATGGCCATCGAGGCCACGCCTCGGCAAGGAGGTGTGGGACCTCGGCCTAGACCTGGTAGTTGCCCAGCTTGTTTTCCAGAGATAAGAAACTATGTTTTGAATTGATTTGACTTAGTTTTTGAAGAATGCCGAGGTCATTTGCATTCATGCAAGACTTGTTTTGAGAAGTGCATTCAATAGACTTTGCCATGTGTTTGTAGGACTGGGACTTGCCTTGACCACGACGTTTGAAGAACTATGTGAGTGGTATTTTTAATAAAGTTATGTTATCAATATTTTGATAAGCTTTGCTTTGCTTTGTTTTGAAAAGTATTTGTTAAGCATGAATGATTGTCCCTATTTTGTATATCAAGAATTATCTTGTTTTGATGACCTTCTCTGGAAGTCCTTAGTGCCAGGGGACTATAATGCTACTGCACATCTTGGTTTGAAAGTCCCTTGTGCTGGAGGACTCTAAACTTTCACAGTACTCTCGTGTTAGGAGGCTACGGGCCTTTGTAACATAGGTCCTTTGTGCTAGAGGACTCTAAACTTTTGTAGCGCCCTTGTTTGAGATATCTCCCTTGCTTTGTCTTGTTTTGCCACTGACGGTTTACCGTGTGGGTTTGTTTGTCCAAGATGTCATCATTTGTAATATGTTGATGCTAGTAAGCATCCCTTGAAGCTTTGAAGACTGATTAGATGGACGAGGTCCATCCCTGTTATATAAAGTTTTGACATGTATTGTTTTGAAAAGACTTCGGCTATTGTTCATGCAAACCCTTTATTATTTATATCATTTACTGAGTATCCAAGCTCACCCTCCCTATATATATGTAGGTGATGAGCAAGAAGGCGATGACGCCTAGATGTGATTCGCGAGCTTGTTTTGGATTTTTGTTATGTCAGCTTGACTTGCATTTACGTCGGTAGTCTTGAAAATTATGCTTCTCGACTTGTAATATTTGTATTTTGCATACGTCGGCTTGAGAAGCCTTTTGATCAAGATATAATTTGTACCTTGCTTCATTGGTAACTAAGTTGTAACCCATGTGAAGATGTTTGCTATTTCATTTGACTTACGCACAGCTGTTATGGACTAATCTGATTTGTATGTATTGCTTCCGTACTTGTGAGCCCCATATTTTTACACTCTGTTGTGTGTGGATTTTTGGAAATTGGCCTTCGGTAATCTCAGATTACTGGCCATCACGGCACCATCCTACTAGGGGCGGTTTGGGGTCGTGACAGTTACCCGGTATGGTCGAGTAGAGGCAGGAGGAGCCAGAGGAAGAGACTCACCAAGATGGAAGGATCTCGAGGCAGCAAGAGCAGGACCATCAGAGCTAGTAGGTGCATGGGACAGACCAGTAGGCAAGGCAGTCTCGAGAGAGGCTGGCAGGGGCGGTAGAGTAAGCTCATTAGAGAACTCGAGAGAGGCTGGCAAGGGCGGTGGAGTAAGCTCATCAGAAAACAGATCCGTGGAAGGGTCAGTAAAAAACAGAGAGGGTGAGGGAACGGACAAACGGAAGAAAGAGAGAGAGGAAAACATTTTGTGTTCCCAAAAGACTACATGACGAGAGATACGGAGTCGTTGGGAGAGAGGATCCCAACAACGATACCCCTTGTGTTCAATACCATACCCTAAGAAGCAACAAAGGTGAGAACGTGGTTCAAGTTCGGTACGTTCATGAGGTTGGAGAAGAACAAAACAGGCAGATCCAAAGACCCTAAGGTTGGTGTAAGGGGGATGGGTGCCATGCAGACGCTCATAAGGAGTGTGATTATGAATGACAGGTGTAGGGATACAATTGATAGTGTAAGCAGCAGTGAGAGCTGCCTCTCCCCAAAAATGTTTCGGACAAGAGGAAGACAGAAGGAGAGCTCGAGTAGTGTTGAGAATATGCCATTGATTCCATTCAACACGTCCATTTTGTTGAGACGTATCGGGACAGGAACGATGAGGTTGAGTACCATGACTCTGAAGGAAGGAAAGAAAGTCAAAATCTTTATATTCCATGGCATTGTCGGAGCGAAAAAGCTTAATAGTTTTAGAAAATTGTGTTTTAACCATTACAGCAAAATTGTAATAAAGTGTTTGAGCTCAGAGTGATTTTTCATAAGAAACAACCATGTAAAATGGGAAAAATCATCTATAAAAACAACATAATAGCGTGCGCCTCCCATAGTAGGAGTAGGAGAGGGTCCCCAAATATCAAAATGGATGAGATCAAATGGTGCAAGGAAAACAGAGTCAATTTTATTAAACGACAAAGCAGGTTGTTTGGCAAGTTGACAGGACACACAATCTAAAGCATCAGAACTTGCATGACCTAAATGACCACTGGAACTTAAAGATTTTAAACGACCAACAGAAAGATGACCTAAACGACAGTGCCAAAGCTGAAAAGGAGATAAAGGAGGAGCAGTGGTAGTAGTGGTAGGAGCTGTGATCTGAGAGGAATCTAGAACATGAAGATGGATGAGTTTGTAGAGATATCCATGCTTACAGCCTATTCCAAGAGTTTGCCCCGTCCGAGGGTCCTGCACCAAACAACCAGTATGAGAAAAGGTAACAGTTAGACCATGCTCACATAATTGACTGATGGAGATAAGATTTAAAGTAAGAGTAGGCATAAGATAGACATGGGATAAAGATAAGTGAGAGGTTGAAACAGAACCAATATGACTTACAGACAGAAGAGACCCATCAGCAGTATGGATAGAAGGAACATGAGGAGTAGAAGAGAGAGGAGTAAAAATAGTAGGGTCAAAGGTCATGTGATTACAACAAGCAGAGTCAAAGTACCAAGAAGTGTTACCTGCTGTGACAGATAAAGCAGTAGATGGAGGAGTACCGAAATTCTGCCAAAAATGTTGAAACATGGCTTCAACATCGGTTTGAGAGAAGACTGGAGTGGAAGGGCCTATAGGGACAGAGGAAGGTAAATCCTCTGAGGTAGCAGCAGCAGTGCGTTGAGCAGGCATTGGTTTAAACGAAGTCCCAGAATAGTGAGAGCGGCTGCGAGAAAAATTCCCGGTGGAAGGACCATTGCGAGAGGCACGGGCCGGATTGCGGAAGCAATCTTGCTGGAGATGACCAGGGCCAGTCTTGTTGCAAAACCGACAAAGACGAATTGGACAATTAACCAGAGGATGAGTCGACGGAAGATTGTGGTTGTGACAGTAATTACAGGCAGTTGACCTCTGTGGTGAAGGTGGGGAAGGAGAACTTCGAATCTGGGGAGTGGCAAGAACAGAGTCCACAGGGTGCGGATGGAGAGTACCAAACCTGGTTTCCTCTGACAGGAGTTCAGAAATTGCTTGCTCAAGAGTGGGTAAAGGAGTGCGATGAAGGAGAGATGCGCGTACTGGCTCAAAACGGGGAGTGAGAGCCATGAGAAACTGAACCAAGCGTTGTTGGTCACGGTAAGTAGTAAACAAGGCAGCATCCTTAGTACAATCCCATGGAGGTTCAGAAAGAGCGAGCTGATCCCAAACATAATACATTTGGGAGAGGAAATCATTAATGTTCTGAGTTGTATCTTGGCACATACGGTGAAGATGACTCAGAAGCTGATATTGGTGAGCAAGGCCAGTAGTCTGATAGCGTTCTTGTAAAAATTCCCATATGGCCTTGGCGGTAGAGGAAGCAGAGTCAAGTTGGAACCAACCAAACTGAAGGCTGATAGATGTAATAAAAGTATTGCGAAACCAAGTGATGATCTGATAGTTTTTACTATCCCAATCTTCCAGTCGGTCGACATATTTGGCAGCGGAGTCCGTGGCAGCGGAATCCGTGGTCCCTTGAATGGGTTTGCACACATCCCCAGTGATGATGCGCCAAAGTTTCTTTCCTTTGAGGAAGCCAGACATAGCTTGTGCCCATAGGACATAATTAGTCCCGTCAAGAATAACGAAAATAGGGTGGTTAGAGGAGTCCAGGCGATCCATGAGAGAAAAATAGCACAATCGAGGTAGAATCTAAATAAAAAAACACCAAGGTTACCAGTGAATTCAGATGGTCAAAATCAATCGAAAAAGGAGTGAACGGACCAAAAATATGACCAGAAAGGTAGAAAATGGATTAGTCAATGAATCTAGTCAAACAAGGATGATGCAGGGCTGATGTCACAGGCGCGACGCACGTTAGCATAGAGGTGCGCGGCGTACGTTAGCAAGGGAGAACAAGCGGCCCACGGAAGCAGCCAGGGCTGACGTCAGAAACATGCGGCTCACGTTAGCAGATGAGGCTATGGCGCACAATAGCACCGGACAGTGTAGGAGGCGCATAGAGCGCGTCTGAAAACGAGGAAGCGCGTGGCCTAATGTTCTGGCGGTGCGTGGAGGCACGTGAAACGTCAGATGATGATGAATCTGGTGGCGTTGGCTTCATCGTGAAGAGACGAAGGTGCTGGTGTTGTCCAATCTGTAAATTAGGTAAGGACGAAATACGCAGCAATCTGCCAAGAAAAGAAAATGTGATGCAGCGGAAGAAGAGACTAGGAAAAACACCTGTGCTCTGATACCATGTAAAATAAGTTGAGAGAGAGTTGAGAGAGTGATATTGAAAGAGAACTCTGCTATTGAAACTATATTCAGAAATGAAATAGAGGCTCCATAATATAGGAGCTGGTTACAAAACATCATTATGATATAATTCAATATAATAAGGAAAAGGAAGCCGAAAGAAGGCAGGCGACCGAAAGGAGGGACAAAGAATGACAAAGAATCCTATCTAGCTAGATGTATGACCATTATATACATACTATAATATATTAACATATTATATTAACAATTATATTAATATGTTAACTTTCCTCACAAGCTACCCTTGAATAGTATAGATTTTTTAACATTTTTTGAAATTTTTTGACTTTTTAACTTTTTTTAATTTATGCCAAACAACACTTTAATTGTCAAAATGCACACTTTCTTTTTCTCTCTTCCTTTTTCCTGGGGGTACTTTTTTAACGAATGATTTTATAATTGATTATAATATTTTTTAACTATATATTGTTCAGCATCTCATTGCATTTCGTCGAGGAGATTAACTTCCGTCTAGATATGGATTGGAAAGGTATTATTCGAACGCATGAAATTCATTATGAATTTTCTTTTGATAATTTGAATAATTTTTTAAAATTATTTGTGTACATATTATTTATATAAAAAAATTGATCAATTAAATAATTATAACATACTTTTTTTATTTCGTTTGCCTTTAAAAAATGACTAATCTACTTTTAAAAATCCATTTGCCACTCATTTTTTTTTTATTTTTTTTATAAACAAACATAGTAAATAAAAATTCCAAAATTCTCGGATCGATCTATTTATTTTATAAATAATATATAAACGAAAAAATCTTAAATAATGAATAATTTAAATTATCAAAATTGGTCTAGACAAGTCCACATCTAGACTAGAAAGGGTCCCATCCATTCCATCAATAATAACATAGATGAATTGTAAAACCCATCAGATTGTTGTGTTGTTGATAAATAAATAGGATAAATTACATTTTAAAGTTTTTGTTGTTTTAAATTAAATAATTAAAATACATAAACTTTAAGTCTTATTTTAATTTTATTATTTCATTTAAAGTAGTGGTTAAATTTAACGTTTTTGTGGTAATTGTCAATCTCCAAACCCGTACATACAGAAAAATTAACTGTAATAAAAAATAATAATAAAATTAAAATTGGACTTAAAATGTAAAGGATCAAATTGTTTAATTTAAAACAATAGAGATCCAAGTGAAATTTGAGTCAAACTATAAGTTTGAAAATTATAATTTACCCAATAAAATTTGATAATATATATATATATATATTTTAGGGAAAATTAGAAAACCATTCCTCTCCAACTTTGTGTAGTAGGAGAGGGTCCAAAATGTTTTTATTTATTAGCTAAGGTCTCTCAATATTTTCACAGAGAAAATTCAACTTTAGAGAAATTTTGCCTGACTAAGACAAATGTCATCCAAATAAGAAAATTTTTGAAATTTTTTTAGTATGATCATAGAGAAATTTCAAAATTTCACTATGAAATCAGAGAAATTTCTCTGTGAAAATTGAAATGAAATTTCTCTGAGTCGAAGCGAAATTTCTCTGAGTCGGGCAAAATTTCTCCAAGTCAAATTTTCTCTGTAGAAATGTTGAGGGACCTTAACTATTTCGAAAATATTATATGTCCTTTATTTTACAAAATCTTAATATCAGAGACTTTAAAAATAATTCCTCTATACTTTATCGTATTATTATTATTACAGTGACAATATTATGATAATATTTTTTAACATATTTTGTTTACTGTGGAGAAGTGGTTTGGAATTTGGAAATACTCTTTGGATCCTGTAGGACGCTCGTGATCCTCAGCTAGCCACTTGAAAAGGAATGAACACTCTGGTCAGGGATGCCGGTATTAGCACTCCGATGAATAAATCAATGTATACTCTCTTGGTTGCTTGTAAGTTAAGTTTTTTAAGTTTTTTCTCACCTCTCCCTTTTTGGTTGCTGTTCTTCTATTTATATACGCCCCTGGTCCTCAGGGTATGGCCCACTCTTAATCCATCGTGTGATTGTTCATTCGACCTTCCATTTGTTGTATCCCTACTTCTATTCGGCCCTCCACTCAACTGGCTTTACGGCCGATTAGGATGCTCGGCACCTAGAATGTAAGAGACGGGCGAATATAATATATGTCCTGATTTTGTAAATATGTACTCGGTCTATCTGAGTCCTCTACTATTCGGCTCCCACAATTGCCCCCCAAACACCCCACTAACACTAGTTAGTCGGCGTGTTTGGTTTTGAATTTGAAAAGTCAAAATTTTGACGGTTAACCTCATTCCAACGTGTGTCAGAACGCACACGTTTTTTTTGTCATCATTACAAGTTCCCACCCCCACGTACGATTCCTTCATTTAATGTGATTTAAAACTTTGTCTCTTCGAATGTATATTTTGAATACTCGACGTTTCTAGTTCGCCTTCTAGTACAACTCCTTCACTTCGCGGCCTCTGCAACTTCCTCCTGTTTCTTATTATCCCTTCTATTTCTCGTAAGTTTTCTTCTTCTTCACTCCCAATATCATTTCCTTGTTTACTTTTAGTTTGCATAACCCTTAGGATTGTTAGGATGGCAAAAAATTTGAAAGATCTCCTTTCTGTGGATCAAATTTCTGGCTTCCGGTGCCACTATTCCACCCCCGATGACGTCTATTTGTCGTTCGTGGCAGACATCACCACCGATATGGAGAGGACCGATGAGAGTACAATCATTTTTCCTCTCCTATCGATTGCTGAGGACGGAGTTCGTGTTCCCCTCTACCCATTTTTAAGGGCCGTCTTTCGACACTGGGGTCTAATTCCTTCCTTGCCTAACGTGAACTTTTTCTGCATCATAATGAGGATTATAGATTTGAACCATCGTCTTAGGATTAATCTAAGTATACCTGTAATTCGGCATTGTTATGCCTTAGCCATGTCTACTGGCCAACTAGGACGCTATTTTCTCAGGGCCAAGGATACCGATCATCACTTAGTGACTATGTTTGCCAGCTCTGGCAAGCGTGTTGACGACGTGATGGTCGTTGTCTGAGATTGGGAATTCGGCGAGGGTGAAGATCGCCTAAATCATGTGCCAAGGAGAAAAGGCGAACCAGGTAGCTGTATAGCTCACTCTAGTTTCTCTTATTACCTTATATGTATTCGGCTTTCTTTCCATGTATTTACCGTTTTGTTTATACGGGTAACGATTTGAAGAAAGTATTGGTTTCAGCCGACGATGCTGTACTTGCAGAAATTAAAATCGCTCTACAGTTCGTTTGCCGTCCAAACCTTCAGCAGCAAGAGAGGGCGGCCCACATTCTATTACGATACACGCCGTTTCACACAACATTTTCGACGGAAAACCACATCCCAATTCCAAGAGGTGAGGGTTAGCTTACAGCCCTTATTTTCCCCAGCTTCAAAAACATAAAGGAGGTTAGTTCAGAAACCTCTAATTCAGAACACGAGGAAGAACAAGCAGCCAATCCGGTTGCCGTGGACCTGAACTAGTTGGAAGCCGCGGTAGACGAAGCTCTTAATTCGGCCTTTGAGAAAGCCATACTCAATTCGTCCGACCCTTCGTCCACCTTAGGCCAAGGGGACGTCTCCTTCGAAGACATTTTTACAAACTTAGGGAACTTACCTGGCTCTTACCCTGATAACAGGGCCGGCGAGTCGCTTAACCAATTGGCCAAACGAAAAAACTCCGAGAGGATGGCTACTCAAAAAAGGGCTGAAGCCGAGCGAAACCAACCTCCACCCCCTCCACCTGTCATTAGGGAAGAAACTCCTTCATATGTTCCTGTTGAAGAGGTGGTCCAGAATGAAGTGGCCGAAACGGAGCCTGTTGTCGATGAACAGGAGGGTCAAGTGACGGAGCACAGGGGTAAAAAGTGCCCGGCCGATCACGAAGCCGTTTATTTGGAAGACCCAGTGGACAAACGACCACGCTTGGAAGAATCGGACTTGGTTGTGCTGTTCATAGTACAACCAAGGATAGAAAACATGCCGGTTGGCTCCGATGCATCGGCTATAAGAGATCCAGCTGTGCCTTTGAGCCTGGCTTCCTTCATCTCTCTGTCGACTGACAAAGCAACTTTTAGGGTAGAGGCCGATCTTCTGGCCATCGCGTTAGCCGCTTAATCGGCAATATTGGTACGTGATCCTTTATAGTTTTGCAAGGCTAACCAAAAGATTGTTTCTATATTAGCCTACTGATCCTTTATTTTGTAGGCAGCGGGGAGGATAGACAAGATTGGACGTCGCCAACACGACGCTATCGAACAGATCGCGCTTTTTTACAGCTGAATTGGAAATCGAGAAGGAGAAGACAACTGAGGCCTCTCTCTGCGCCGAGTATAAGGTCGCGAAAGCGGCGACAGAGAGAATGAGGGCTAATGCTGAAGCAAATAAGGCAAGGACTGCTGACGAACTAAAAGTGTCCGTCGAGGAAAGGGCGAAAGTGAATGAAGAAGCGCTCAGATTGGCCAATGAGATGATTGCCAAGCTGGACGCCGACCTGGAAGAGTTGAAGCGAGCAAAGGCAAACCTTGAGTCCGCACTTTCCGAGTCATTCAAGGCTGGCAAGGATGCGGCCCTGGCGGACTATGTAGAAGAAGTGTCGAAATTCAAAAATAGAGGGTTCAAACACGGCTGGCTTAAAGCCTTGGCTGCTGCTAACGTGGTATCGGAACAGCCGATTCCGTACGAGCAGGTAGACGTTGAGCCGCTGAAGTCTAACCCCGAAGATTGAGTAGAATATTTTCCATTTTGTTTTTGGTATTAAGCGTATGTAGGTTTTACTAAATGTATTAGGTTTTTGATTATTCATTATTGTGAAAAATTGATGTAGGGTAGTTTTCATTTTTAAAATGAATTCTTTTTGTGCTCAATTTACAAATGAAAATATTTTTGCTATTTGTGCTCAGTTTATGAATGGAAATTATTTTTGCCTTTTGTGCTCAATGAATGTGCCTGTTAGCAGCTAAGCGATGTAAAATCATGAAATGAATGGAACAAGCTACCGAATTAAACATAACTGTAAATTGCTGCAACTTAGCCAAATATATTAGTGAATATGCCCTTGTCCCAGCAAGTTCATGAACCAGACAACCTAAAAACGGCAGCTTAGGGATTTGTTGGGGCACAATGGCAATTCGGCTAAGCTCTGATATTTAAGCCGAATAGATTGACAAATCTACTCTTGCCCCAGCAAGTTAATGAACCAGTCGGCCTAAAAATGGCAGTTTAGGAATTTCCTAGGGCACAATGGAAATTTGGCTGAGCTCTGATAGTTAAGCCGAATAAATTGATGAATCTGCCCTTGCACCAGCAAGTTGATGAACCAGACAGCCTAAAAACGGTAGTTCAGGGATTTGCTGGGGCACAATGGAAATTTGGCTGAGCTCTGATGGTTAAGCCGAATAGATTGATGAATCTTCCATTGCCCCCAATAAGTTTGATGAACCAGACGACCTAAAAATGGCAGTTCAGGAATTTGCTGGGGCACATTGGAAATTCAGCTGAGCTCTGATAGGTGAGCCGAATAGATTGATGAATCTGCCCTTAACCCAACAAGTTGATGAACCAGACGGCCTAAAAATAGAAGTTCAGGGATCTGCTGGGGCACAATGGAAATTCGGCTGAGCTCTAATAGTTAAGCCGAATAGATTGATGAATCTGCCCTTGCCCCAGTAAGTTGATGAACCAGACATCCTAAAAACGGCAGTTCAGGAATTTGCTAGGCCACAATGGAAATTCGGCTGAGCTCTGATAGTTAAGCCGAACAGATTGATGAATCTGCCCTTGCCCCAACAAGTTTAATGAACCAGATGGCCTAAAAACGGCAGTTCAGGAATTTGTTAGGGCGCAATGGAAATTCGGCTGAGCTCTGATGATTAAGCCGAATAGATTGATGAATCTACTCTTGCCCCAGCCAAAGCATGAGCTGGAAGTCCAGATACTTTTAGTTCATGGCGTAAGGCTTTTGAAGTTTAGCACTAATGAGATCGCCTCGGGGGTGCTGCACCGTAAGGAATAAATGGGGTGAGTGTTTCGTGCGCATAGGTCCCATTAGTGTACTCAGACTTAATAACCCAACCCAGTCTATTGAGGAAGCTTAGACAAGTGCGAATGTCAAATAGACTATTCTTCAACAACAGAGGAGATGAGAGGACATTGAGTGAACTGGACGCAGAGATGAAGTGAAGTGGTGAGCCTATGCGCATGAGCAGTAGGACGTCGAGGAAGCGGGAGAGCCGCCAGTCCCCTCGTTGTCGAAGTAGGTCACCCAGAAGGGAAAAGCAGCAACTGGACAAATCCCCATAACCACGCTCCAAAGGAGAATCCGGTGCGACACGCGCCTGTTGAGTTTTGCGATTTTTGTGGGGAACAAACCAATGACGGAAGCGGATTCAATCGTTCACGGCCCAAATGTGACAGTCGAGTTCGCTCGACAGATTTTTCCACCAGAAGTCCAGCAGTCGATGGTCAGTTGACAGGATTTCGAAGTGTTTCGGGAAGACATCCGTGGGACGGTGAAGGGGCTATACACCGCCTATGAAATCGGTATGCGTCTATGTGCCGCACGGCGGGATATAGAGCAGGGAGACGAACGCATTCGAAGCTTAGAAGCTCGCGTGGAGAAGGCTGAGCGCGAGCTAAGAGAGGTCAAGACTGCCAAGGCACAATCGGCCAAAAAATCTAACCCAATTGTGGAGGAAAGGGTGACCCAACGGCTAATAAGTCATGCGCTTGCCAATTGTGATACGGCTAGCATGTTTGCAATTGAGACTGCCAAGCCCAGGGGTTATGAAAAAGGCTTCCACAACGGCCAAAAGGTCGAGATAGACAAGAACAAGGAAAAACTCACCGAAGAGGTCTGCCGATGTGAGAATCGTGGAGTCAAGCACGGGTAGATCCAGGCACTTTAGGCCTCGGACGCTCTCCGGGCAGCAGGTGTTGATTCAGCGTTACCGCTATATCAGGGTCGTCATTTTGCCTTTGCGGCCTTCGAAGTTGAGAAGAGTGATGATGAGGGAGATGCCGATTTAAACTAGATATTGTAAATGCTCCAACACAGATTGGGGGCAAATTATGTATTTATTGGTTAATTAAATAAAACACCCTATTTTAAATGTTTGCATGTTTCAATTTATGTTTATACATTCTGAGCCAGTCGGTTAATTTAATGAAACATTTCATTTCAAATGCTTGCATGTTTCAACTTTTGCCTACTATGTGTGTGCTTTTTAATCGTAATATTCACGAAAAACGCGACCTGTAGGGATGGGGCTCCAAATCCAGAGTCTTTATTTGGCCTAAACGTGACCTGCACGGATGGGGCTCCAAATTCAGAGGCTTTTTTTTATCTTAGCCAATCGTGATATCCACGATGGGATATCCACGAAGAGCGCTCCGAATCCGAAGTCTTTATTCGGCCCAAACGTGACCTGCATGGTTGGGGCTCCGAATTCAGAGGCTTTTTCATCTTGGCCAATCATGATATCCACGAAAGACGCTCCGAATCCGGAGTCTTTATTCGGCCTAAATGTGACCTGTACGGATGGGGCTCCGAATTCGGAGGCTTTTTTATCTTGGCCAATCGTGATATCCATTAAAGGCGCTCAGAATCCAGAGTCTTTATTTGGCCAAAAATGACCTGCACGGATGGGGCTCCGAATTCGGAAGCTTTTTTTATCTTGGCCAATCGTGATATCCACGAAGGGAACTCCGAATCCGAAGGATTTATTCTGCCCAAACATGACCTGCACGGATGGGGCTCCGAATTCGGAGGCTTTTTTTATCTTGGCAAATCGTGATATCCATGACGGGCGCTCTGAATCCGTAGTCTTTATTCGGCCCAAACGTGACCTATACGGATGGGGCTCTGAATTCGAAGGCTTTTTTATCTTGGCCAATCGTGATATTCACAACGCGCGCTCCGAATCCGAAGTCTTTATTTGGCCCAAACGTGACTTGCAAGGATGGGGCTTCGAATTTGGAAGCTTTTTTATCTTGGCCAATCGTGATATCCACGATGGACGCTCTGAATTCGAAGGCTTTGTTCTACCCAAATATGACCTGCACGGATGGGGTTCCGAATTCAGAGGCTTTTTTTTTTTCTTGGCCAATCATGATATCCACAAAGGGCGCTCCGAATCTGGAGGCGTTATTCAACCCAAACGTGACCTGCACGAATAGGGCTCCAAATTCGGAGGTTTTTTTTATCTTGGCCAATCGTGATATCCACGAAGAGCGCTCCGAATCTGGAGGCTTAATCGGAAGACTTTTGAACTGAATTTCATAATAAGAAAATAGGAGACTTTGCATTGCAAAAGTGAAATCCGTATATGGTGAATCGTTCAAAACAAGTATCATGCCCCACAGGTTGGGTTTAATGATAGAATTTACGCAAATGCGTGGAATTCCAAGAGCGTGGCAGACTCCTCCTAAACATGTCTTTGAGCCGATATGCCCCTGTTCTCGCGATTGAGTCGATTTGATAGGGGCCGTCCCAGTTAGGACCCAATTTTCCATCAGCCGGATTCCTGGCTGCTGGAAGCACTTTCTTTAGGACCAATTTGCCTGGTACATAGTGGCGTAGCTGAATACGTTGATTATATGACTTAGCAACTGCTGTTGGTACCGTGCCATGGATGCAAAGGCACGGTCTCTTCGTTCTTCAATCAGAGTCAAATCCAAGGCCAGCATCATGTCGTTTCGGCCCATATCAAAAACTTTTGATTTCAAGGTTAGGAGGCCGATCTCCAAGGGGATAATTGCCTGCGTTCCGAAGCACAAAGCGAACGGCGTTTCCCTAGTGGACCGCTTCGGAGTAGTGCGATGAACCCACAACACACTTGGCAATTCTTCGACCCATTTGCCTTTAGCTTTCTCCAGCCTCTTTTTGATGCCATCCAAAATGGATTTGTTGGAGGCTTCAGCTTGGCCATTACTGTGTGGATGAACTGGGGTGAAGAAATAGGGCCGAATACAATACTTGCTGCACAGTTCTCGGTAGACCCCGCAATCAAACTAGGTGTCGTTGTCTGAAATAAGTGCTCTTGGAATGCCGAATCACGTTATGATATTTCTCCATACAAAATGCTTCACATCAGTATCTCGAATGTGCATTAGTGCCTCTGCTTTTACCCATTTTGTGAAATAATTTGTCGCGACAATCAAAAATCGCTTGTTGCCCGGGGCGGGAGGCAATGGTCCGACGATGTCAATTCACCATTGGGCGAATGACCAAGGACTCGTTATAGAGCTAAACTCTTCAGCAGACAGATGGGTTAAAGGAGAAAACTTCTGGCACTGTTCACATTTCTTCACGTAACATTCGGCATCAACTCTCATTGTCGATGAGCCAAACAGCGCCCGCCAGAATGGGCACCATAGCTACGTTCATATATTTCAGTCAGGAGTTCCTCGACTTTATCCGGATGAATGCATTCTAGGTAGGGACTAGAAAGGGATTTTTTGTAAAGGTTTCCTTGCGAATCCAAGTAATATCGCAGGGCTTTGTTTCGCAACTTGGGTGCTTCTTTCTTATCCAACGGGAGGTATTCGGAAGATAGGAATACAGTAATGGAGTCCATCCAACTCGGACCTGACTCTATGACATTGATCCGGACTTCCTCCGAAGGGCCAATGCTCGGCTTATGGATGAAACCCATTTTAATTGTCCGTTTAATCTCTTAGTTAATGGCAAAGGCTAGGCAAGCCAAGGCGTCTGCATGTGTGTTTTAATCACGGGTTATTTGGTTCAATTCATAATGGTCAAATTTTGCTAGCAAGGAATTTTCCGTTTTCATGTAAGCTGCCATACGGTCGTTATTGGCCACGTACTCCCCCTTTAGCTGATTGATCACCAGTTTTGAATCGCAAAATATAAACAAATGCCGAGCACCCAGGAGATGTGCATTCCGTAAGCCGGTAAGCAGGGCTTCGTATTCGTCCTCATTGTTTGATGCTTCGAAGCCGAGTTTGACAGCCTTCTCGATTTTTGCTCCGTCGAGAGCCATGATCACTACTCCGGCCCCACTGCCCCGTTGGTTGGACGATCCGTCACAATTCAACTGCCAAATGTCCCCCACATAAATTCTCTAGTTCGGCTTAGGTTGAATTTGGTAAGACTTAAAGTCGGCAAGGCATCTAGTGAATTCGGCCAGAAAGTCAGCGAGCACTTGCCCCTTGATTGAAGTTCTAGGCATAAATTGAATATCATACTGTCCGAGCTCAAGAGCCCACTTTGAGACGCACCCCGATGCTTCTGCACTACGAAGTACTGACCGGAGGGGATAGTCCATTAGTATCCCAATGGTATGCCCCTGAAAGTATTGCATCAGTTTTCTTACTACCATGACGAGTGCAAGGATAAGTTTCTCCAACGGAAGGTAACGTGTTTCGACATCAACCATTGCTTTGCTCACATAATAGACTGGTCGTTGCTCCCCAAGTTCTTCCTTTATCAGTACGGCACTGACGGCCTGGTCAGAAACTGCCAGATATAAAATGAGCGGATCACCTACCGAAGGTGTTGTCAAAAGTGGGACTGATCGGAGCTAGGTCTTCAAACCGTTCAGAGCGGCTTCACACTCGGAGGTCCATTCAAAAGCTTTACGCTGCCGGAGGGTATGAAAGAATTATCGGCAATGATCTGTGGAACGACTAATGAACCTGTTAAGTGCAGGGGCCATCCCCATTAGTTTTTGAACCTCCTTGACCAACCGAGGAGAGCCAAGTTCTAAAATTGCTGTGATGTGCCTCAGGTTGGCTTCGATTCCGTAGTGGTTAACAATGTACCCAAGGAATTTGTCGGATCTGATCCCAAAAGCACACTTGGAAGCGTTCAACTTCATTTTGTACTTTCGCAGAATGCCGAATGTTTCTTCCAGTCGGCTAGATGAGTTTTCTCTTCTTTGGACTTGACCACCATATCGTCAATGTAGACTTCCATAGTACGGTCGAGTTGCTCCTTAAACATGGCAGTGAGTAATCTTTGGTAAGTTGCCCCCGTATCCTTCAACCCGAAAGGCATAACCTTGTAGCAATAGGTTCCTCTTGGGGTGAGGAATGCAGTTTTATCTTGGTCCTCCGAATGCTTAGCAATTTGATGGTAGCCTCTGCAGGCATCTAGGAAGCTCATTCGTTGATGATGTGCCGTGGCATCTACGAGCTGGTCTATTCTAGGTAGGGGAAAGCAGTCCTTGGGACAAGCTTTGTTTAAATCTATGAAATCCACACAAACACGCCAAGTCCCATTTTTCTTCTTTACAACCATAATATTTGACAGCCATGTAGGATAGGTCACTTCACGGATTGCCCCGGCATCAAGCAACCGGTCAACTTCTTCAACAACAGCAGCGGTATGTTCTGCGGCTGATCACCGGCTTTTCTGAATAATCGGCTTGCGTTTGGGGTCAACATTTAAACGATGCTATGAAACAGATGGATCCACACCCGACATCTCATACGGTGTCCATGCAAATACATCAAGGTTGCCGAGCAAGAAGGAAATTACCTACTGCCTGTCGGCTTGATTCACGGTGGCGCCGACCATGAAGAACCTGTCAGGATTCCCGTCAATTTCAACTCGATCCAAGACTTCCGTTGCCTTTTCACTTGGGAGCCGCCCAACATCGTCGAGGCTTTCTCGATCCGGCACCTCGATAGAATTCACTTCCAGCTCTCTTGGTGTCTTTGCGGCAAGAAGGTAACATGCCTAGGCCGATTTCAAGGATCCTCGAATTTTCTCGATGCCGCGTTTAGTCAGAAATCGAAGTAGTTGATGATATGTGCTAGGCACGGCCTGCATGGTATGTAGCCAAGTTCTTCCCATGATAAGATTATATGGCGAAGGTAGCTTGACAACCAAAAACTATACATCCACTGACCGGGAGCCCACCTGAATGGGTAGTGTGATTTTGCTCAACGGATATTCCAGATTAGCGTTGAAGCCGAATAACGGATACGGAGCTGGTGATAGGTTCGACTCAGTGAAGTCGAGTTTGACGAACGTCTTGTAATACATAACTTCCGAAGTGCTCCCCTGATCAACGAGTACACTCTCAACAGTGAATCGATTTTCGCGTATGTAGACAACCCATTTTTGACCGACCTTAAGACTCAGACGTCATCGATTAAGCACTCAGTGATAGTGCATGTTGTGCTTGTTTCAAGTTTTTGGAGTTTTGTCTGAGTGCCTTGCCCCCGGGCCTCTTAACCCTTTGTGCTTCGGCTCGGTTTATGGACAAGACCTTGTTTTCTTCCCTGGAGGGAGGGAGTGGTCTGGTAGACCATCTCCTTGTGGTTGTAGACCACTTTTTTTGGTCGTAGGCCACTTTTACCGTTTGGAGACTAGTTTCTGATTTTCGGAGCCTTCAGCCGTGCACCTTGTCTCGAGACCGCTTAACGTTCTCCATTTGGCATGGTTTTTGAACCACACCTTGTTTCCTTGGCCTAGAGGGCCACTGTGGTTTAGGAGACTACTTTTGTGGTCGTAAACCACTTTTGGTGCTCGACAGCTAGTTTACGAGGCTCCCGGCTGCGCGCTTTGCCTCCCGAACTTTCGTCTTCCGTCCGTTTTGGTATGTTTTTTGTACAAACCTTGTTTTCCTTGTTTGGAAGGTGGTACAAGGGTGAGAGAGCAGTATTTCCCCTTGGAGACCACTTTTCCTCCTGCCAACCAGTTTTCTGGTCTGACAACTGGTCTCCCTGATCTTTGGGCCATCAAAAGTGGTCGGCCACCACACCATTTTCTTGTTTTCATCCTCTGGACTCACTCTCACCATGGCCGACCAGTTGTTGTTCTGGGAGACCACTTAAAGTGGTCGACTGACCACTTTAAGTAGCTGGCCGACCACTTTAAGTGGTCGGCTGCTTTTCGGCACCTTTTTGGAGATATTTTCCAACTGGAGGGCACCAGAGCCATCCTCCATACACGTGTATGGAGGGATTGGTTTGAGCCTTAGCTTCTTGGAGAAGATTTTCCTTTTGTTCTCTATAAGAGGGAGGCTTCTCCTCCCTCATCTAGGTTCAGAATTTGGAGGTTTGAGATATACATATAGCCTTGTATCGATATCTCTCTTTTGTTCTTGTTTTGTGCCTTAAAAGTGTAGTTTTGTCTCACTTTTGTACACAAACAGACACTCAAACACCTTGCTTGTGTTGCTGAGGCTTCTTGAGGTTGTTTTCGAAGTTCTTGGACTGGTTTTGGTTCAAAAAGTGTGCTGGAGTTGCAGTTGTAAAAGTGGTCTTCAAGGGTGAGTTTCTAACCCTTAAATCTCCCATTTTTGCTTAAGCTTTTAGCCCTTCCTTCATACTGTTTAAGCTTAACTCCTAACTGGAAAAAGTTTTGTTTTTGCATGCTTAAGAAGTTTGATTAAGGTCACCTTTCGTTGGGGGTGATCTACCCCCTCTTAGGCCTTGTTAGGCCTTGTTTTGAGCCATTCCTTTAGGCTCTTGTTGTAGCCTTTGCATAACCTTTCTACCACTAAAATCCAGAGCATTTTCAATGGTGGAAAGGTGGTTTTGGAGTCTTAAATAGGAGAGGGTCACCCCCTCTTCTTGTGTTTTGTATACTTGCTTCATATGCCTCATGATTGAGCATGTTTACTAAGCTTGTGTTAGCTTATTCTTTGCATGTATTTGGGGCTATTTCACCATGCCTTAGATCTATTTTGACTTGTCTTAGTCATTCCATGCATGCCTTATACACTTGTAGTGTAAATCTTGCAAACTAGCTTTGTGTGCCTCATGTTTGAGCTTGTCTTTCAAGTTGGTTTTGGGGCCATCTTAGTAGGATTTTGGTGTTATTCTAACATGCCTTAGATCTTTTTTGGGTTGGTTTCGTTGGCTCTTGCTTGCCTAATACACTTGTTGTGTAAATTTCATAAACTAGTCTTGTATGCTTCATGATGTAGCATGTCTTTCTAGCTTATGTTGAGTCCATTTCAGCATGTTTTTGGTGATGTTTTACCATGTCATACCTCTGTTATGGCTTGGCTTGGTCACCTCTTGCATGCTTCATGCACTTGTAGTGCATTTCCATGAATTAGCCTAGCATGCATCATGCTTTAACATGTCATTCTAGCATGCTTTTGACTTAACTTAAAGAAAGCTTTTGTCCATGTTGTAACATGCTTTAGCTCTGATTTGTGTTGTTTTGGCCATGCATGACTTGCTTTGTATAGCCATGGTTCAATCTAGCTTGTTAGCTTTGTGCACCAAGTCCATTAGCATGCTTTACTTGGACTATTTGAATGATTTGACATCATTTATTATGTGATTTCAGTCCATGTTTTATAGTCATGTACTTGCATTTATCAATCATTCAATGCGTTGGAGGGTTTGCCCCTTTATGCCTTAACATGAATCATTGCGTATGCCTTCATGTCTTAGCTTGCGAGCCATCATTTCAATGTGTTTTTTGGGTTATCTTGTCATGATATAACTCTGATTTTTGTTGGTTAATTCATTACATGCTTAGTCTTAATGGGTGTTGTGTAATCCACCTTATTTGCCTTGTATATATCATGCCTTATGCCCCTCATGCTACCTTTTTTTGGCTTCCTTCCATGCATGTTTTAGTATCATTTTAACATGTTCTAGGACTATTTTGGGTTGCCTTTTCCATATCCTTCATGCTTTGTATAGCTGTAGTGCAATTGGCCTTGCTAGCTTTGTGTTTTGTTGACTCATGCATGCTATCTTTGAGCTATTTAGATGATTTGGCATCATTTAATACTTCATTTCAGAGCCTATAGCATTGCCATGTTCCCACTTCTTTCATAATTTGAATGCCTTTAAGTGTTGTGCATTGTTGCCTTACTTATGGCCTAGCATGTATGCCATCTTGCCTAAGCCTTTGTGCCTCCAACTTTGCATGTTTTGGTCCATGTTTAGAACTACTTGAGCTTTGTTTAAAGTTGGTTCATGCATATTTTCCATGTATTGCATGCCTCCTTTGTAGTCCTCTTTACTAGCTTCATGCTTTAGGACCTTTGCGTGCTATACTTGTGCTTGTTTGAATGATTTGGCATCATTTCTTACTTAATTTCAGTACATTCAGTGTTGTTACACTTACATGTTTACCACTTCTTGAGCCCTCTTGAGAGTTGTGCTATTAGGCCTAGTTGATGGGCCATTGCATTGAGCATGCTTGTATATGTTTTTGGTGCCTTTGTTTCATCAATATGGTCATTGATTTGGGCATGACTGAGGTCTACCCCCCTTTTAGTTTAAGTCCATTTAGCATGTTTACTTACATGTTGTTCGCATGTTTATTATTCATTCCGTTGAGTATGCCAACTTACATTGCATTGTGCATGCCATGTGGTTATTTGTATTGTGTATGCCAAGTTGTTTCTTTGCATTGAGTATGCATGGCCCTAACATTGCTAACTTGCCCTTGTAGCATTGCATTGTGCATGCATGCATTAGCATTGTTCGCATGTCATTAGCTTTGTTAAGTTGGTCATGTCACATTGCATTGAGTATGCCATGTTGTTGTTTGCATTGTGTATGCCATGTTATTTGTTGCATTGTTGTTTGGAATAGGTGTTAGTCCAAACACAGAAAATGAGGGACGTTTCATACTTAAAGTGATGAAACGTGCCTCAATTCTCGGTCGCCAACGCTCTTGATCATGCATGACAGAGTTCTATGCCTTATGTGCTTACTTGTGCATTCATTTTCATATTGAATTGTGCAACTTCGCCTCTCAGCCATCATGCATCGAGATGCGTGATTGGTGGCCCTAGGGTCGAGAACCACACCCCCTTGAGCTTATGAAATGATAAGGAGGGTGGTTGTGCACACATATCTTGCAAATACATTGCCGTGCCCTTTCTTGCTCTCTGTTGCAGCAAATTGCAGTTTGGCAGCAAGAAGTAGTCGGCCGACCAGTAAACCAAGCTGGCCGACCACTTTTTCTGGTTTTCAGTACAGAAAGTGGTCGGCAGGTGGTCTCCTTCCTCAACAACTCATCGGCAGCCCTCCCATAGGTTCCCATGGCGGAGTTTCAGCTTTTTGGAGCTTTGTGCAGTGTTCTGGAAACAATTGCAAACAGAGGCAAATTGGGGCATCGCGTTGGATTTCCAAACGAGGCGACCGGACATGCATGCATTCTTCCCTCTGAGGGCCTTGCTTTACTGCTTTATTTGGCTTCTTTACTTAGCTAGATTAGGCATTCGTTTTGTACTTTAATAGTTAATGTGTTTAGCTATTTCAATTTGTTTTGTAATAATTAGTTAACTAGGATTAGTTAATTAGTTTGTTTTGTAATAATTAGTTTAATTAGCTTAGATTAGCTAGTTAGCTTCTTGTTCGGTACCTCCCTCGAGAGGGCACACTGTTGTAATAAGCGTGCGTGTGTGTGATGCATGTCTTCCAACCCCCATTTCTTTCTCCCTTTTACTTAACCGCTTATGATGGTTAGTTTTAGGGCAAATTTCGTTTAGCATACCTTATGCTTGCATGCATGCACCCATTCATATGTTTTACATGCACTAGGCTCGGCGCATCATACTAACTGCATTGTATTTCAATTCCAAGTTGAATACATGTTATCAAGTTACATTTCATATGCCATTCTAGAATAGCCGAGCCTATTTTAGTTGCATTTTTGCATGTGTTGCATTAGTCATCTTGACATGAACTAGGATCATGCATGATTTCTAACTAGTTCTTTGTTTTGGCTCGGAGTACACTGTGAGTGTTTACGCTTTAGCATACCGCATGTGTGTTATTGAGTGCCATGAAAGCATGCTTGCCATGAGGCTAACTGCTTATTTGATACAACTGCTTGAATGCCTGTGGGTGAAGGTTGGATTACTTGAATTGGAACAATTCATTAAATCCTGAATTTAGCCTACTTGCGAGTAGCAAACTTCAAACCATTTTCACAATACGAACATGCAATGTTTTGTTCCAAATTAGGCGATCTAGTCTATACTTGTATGTTGTGCGCACCACGTAGTAAGATTAGCTAATTAACCGGAATAAGAGCACATGTGTTTTCAAAACAAAAAATCACGCTTAGTACAGGCCCATCTTTGATCGGGCGAGCGGGGGCGCTCATTGCATGACGTTCCCCTCCCGTACCCAAGTTCCCGAGCCGAGGCAACTTTGGTGATGATGGACACGTGGCCTTAGGCACAAGTCAAGGTTTCCTAAATTCCCCGAAAATAAAATATTTAGGTGGCGACTCTGTATTTGGCAAAGCAGTCCATGTTTGGCACTTCTTTATTAAAATCAGTTTTCCAAAAACGATTTGTCGGATTTGGACTCTTTGGTGATTTATCGGTCTTGCATTGCACTTTGCGAGATTAGATTCAGAACCATGACATTGAGTCTGAACTGTAGTAGCTCAGAACAAAACGAGATTTGCGCCGCCTTCGCGAGCGCAGATATCGGAGAGTTCCTAGGAGCGCGTCTACTGTTTCTGGCGACTCTGCTATGGACTTAGAGAACTTTATTCGAACTCATGATATCTTGTTTTGACTATACTTATGTGTCTCTTTGCATTGCATTTGCATTGGTGCGCCTAAGTCACCGTGTTCGCCGTCTGCTATTTCGGAACGGTTAGCCTGAGGTTGTGTACCATAAGGTTGACCGGTAATGGGCTTTGCTACGACGGGAACACAAACTTTGATTGTTACCAGGGCACCCTTTTTGACCATTCGACCTAGTGCATATTCGGAATCCATAGTGACTATTCCAAACTAGGACAGGTTGCTTATCCGGTTATAGGTTGTTTTGAAACCACTGCGTGCGTAGTGAAGCCCTAGCTCCTGACAAGATAGGACAAGGAAACCCTACCCCAACATAGGGGTGTTTTGGCTCTCATTTGCTTGTTATGTGCTTTTAAAGTGTGTCACTACAGGAATGCACGTATCAGTTTGCAAGTCTGGGTACCAAGCCTAAGGGCATTAGTATTTTGGGGGAATCAGTTTTAGCTGAGGGTATCAGTTTACAGGCAGAATTTTGGACAGAATTCAGCAAAAAGCACAGTCATTCAGCTATGCTTATATCTATTCTGGTAAAATTGGACTGAGATGTTGCCTGTTTTCTCTTTTGCTAGGGGGAGGGTAGTAGCGGAACTATAGCTTCACAAGGCTTCGATATCCCCCGGGTGCATTGAACCTCTGTTGATAGACTTTGTCAGGTCAGTGATCCACTTCAGAGCAACCAATGTTTTCCTTCGCTGAGGCAAGGCAGAGAAAGGACAATCAAGGCTTACCAGTTCACCTGATCCGTTAGTCACCAGTCATATCACCTCTGTTCAGTTCAGCAGACTCATGATGACGCAGAGTTCAGAAGAAATTGTGGTCATGACAACAGCATTAAACCAGGGAATCACAATGTAGAGTGAGACCAATACTGAAATGCAACGCCCATCTGGGGCACCTACCGCATATCCGGTCTTGGAACCCCAATCATTTCAAACTCGTGAGCCCACTACTTTCGAGCTAATGGGAATGATCGGCGATCTTCAGAGATCTGTCGCTAATCTAGCCTTCGAAATGTCGGCTCCGCCATCGACCATATCACATGTCGAAAATTTCATGCCAGAAGAGCCCCCACTCTTGGGGCGAATTGTAATTGAACTCAGCTAACCTGAAGTCATCCCAAGTCCGGGCAATGACGTGTCGGCAACAACTGGGCTTCGTACTAATGTACCAACCCAAACCTTCGACCAAGCTGAGGCGAGTGGTAAGAACAAGGTAGAGGCAGATATTGATCCTTATGAACAACTCTTGTGGGCTATTGAGGCTTTGAAAGCCGGGGGACTGAACAAATAGCAAGTGCTCGCAGTTGCTGCAAAAACTGTGGATGACACTTTTATCACTCAAAACGAGGGCAGTTCGAGCCAAAGGGAAAATCGGGAGAAAGGCCATCGTACCAGAACCGTTCCTTCCAGTCCTAAGTCTACACCCGAGAAAGATCAGCAGACCAAGCCAGTACCTACTGACCCCTTTGCTAGTGCACCCAGCAAAAATCCACAAACCTCGAAGTATCAACCCCGAGGTCGCAGGGTCTTCCATGCCCTCTATATGCCTTTGTCCAAGGCTCTTCAAATCCTTGCTGAAAAAGGCCACCTCAAACCTCTTGAGCCTCAGCCTCTCCCTAATCGTCTTCTACCCGGTCATGATACTACTCAGTACAGTGCGTACCATCAACAAACCGGTCATAGCACCGACAATTGCTTCCGTCTTCGCCACGAAGTACAGGATTTGTTTGACAATGGGGTCGTCCTCCCACCAAGCTCAGCAAAGTCTATCGTTACTAGGTTAGTGAACTTGGAGGATAGTGCGAGTATGTGATCAGGGAATGAACCACCTGTAGGCGGTGCTTAGTTTACTCCAGATGTGGCGTATGGCACGCACTGTCTTGAGCATTTGTGAATGCTAGTTTTTGTGCTTTCTGACTTGGGTGTTCAGTCAGTCTTGTTATGTTATATATAGTCAGTCTTTTTGTACTGAGTCAGTTGGGTCTGTGTTGTTATATCGAGTTAGTCCTATTGTATAGGAGTCGAGTGATTCCGGGGGTGTTACCTCGGACATCACTATTTTGTTTTGTGTTTGTCTTTTTCATTTTCTTTTGAGTCTGTTTCTGCCGTGGAGCCAGTTATACCAAAAGATCTGAATGAAACAGCAGTGGTTTTTCATGCTTTTGTGCTTATTCTTGCCATAAGCCAGTTGTGCCAGAAGATGTGTTGAAACGACAATGATTTTCACTTACTTTTCTGTGCCTTTTAAATCATTGCATTGACCTAAGTTTTTCAGAACTTTTTTAAACACTATGGTGAAAACAAAGAGGGAGGAATTCCTCGGGTTTTGCAAAATTTGATCAACTGAGAGAAAGAGAGGCGTGCTAAGCCCTTAATGAATGTGATCATGCTTGTTAATGTGAGTACAGAGAAGGATCCTGGCTTGATCCAGATTGGTTCCGCATTGTCTTCAGCCCGAGCGATTAGTCGCTTTCTTAAAAAATTTCAAAAGAAAATATTTTGCGCCGTCCTGTGAAGACCTGTGTGGAATCACTCTTAGGATTGTGCAACTTAGGATTGCTCTCAGCCTCGAGACTCGAGCCCCTTACTTTCAAACCTTGAACTTAGATTCTGAATGTTCAAAGGTCAATCATGATGTGAGGCCTGTGTGGCCAGAGTCGACGTAGCCTTCGAACTAGAGGCAAGAAAGTCAGATCAAGAAGATCAGATGTCATCAATAGAAGCTTGTGAAGCTAGATTAGAAGCAACCCTCAAACTAGGGGCAAAAGAATTTCAAATGTGCTTGAAGAGTAAAAAATTGGGACATTTCTCAAGCTAACGAAGATTAGCAAGAATGCCAAATCCCAGAAGGGAGGAAAGAAGAAAGTATTGCTGAAGGACAACCGAGTTCCTATCCACAACACTTGGGGCAAATTCAGTCCCAATGGATGGACTCCTACATCATCAGCGAACAACAGCTATTCTCCTGGATTCAGATGACTTCAGGATCTCAAAACCATTTGACATGGACAAAGCTACACTTTTACCCTTAAGAGGCTCGCTGGGCCGAAACCCGGAAGAGTGACCCAGGCAAAAGTTAGAGCAAGAAAAAGAAGAAAAAGTACAAAAAAAAGAAGAAAAGAAAAAATTCAAAGATTGAAAAGAGAAAAGGTGAAAAAAAGAAGAAAAGAAATGAAAAGAAATAAAAAAATGAAAAGAAAAGAAGAACATAGCTCGCAAGGTTGAAAACCCAGAAAGGGCGGCCTTGGCAAAAGTTAGAGCGCAAAAGGAGAGGTTAATACTCGAGTGTACCTTAACCCGGGACTACGTAAGGCTTGATTCCCATGTTTGGGATACATAGGCAACTTCATTCTGAAGTCCATCCATAAACACTTGCAAATCGATTGTGTCCATGTAATGGTTCCGATCATCTTTGTCTTCTCTGTATCCAAGAGTTCGGTTGTGACCTTCATTATGACAATTGGTTACAATGTGCTGCGGTACTATTCAAACAAGGGGAAACTTTCCATTGTCGTTCAGTGTGCTGCAGTACTATTTAAACAAAGGGCGACTTCCTGTTGCCATTCAGTGTGTTGTGATGCCATTCAAACAAGGGGCAACTTTCCGTTGCTATGCAATGTCCTTCAGAACAAGGGGCAATTTTTCATTGTTTTGGATCTGAGGTTGTACATCTCAAGAGTAGGTTCCGTGCTCGTTGAACAATGGCCGTTTGGAAAAATAGTTTTTGAGATTTTTTAATGAAGTTGACTAATTTTCTCGAAAATTATTTCATTTTTCCAAAACTGGACTATTTATTGGACCCAAAAAAGGAAAATTTTCAGTGCTCACAATCTGACTTGCATGATTTTAAATCAGAAAATTGAGCAAGCATGTTAATCTAACTCTCATATTGATTGAAATTGTTTTAGTGGAAAGCCAAAACAAAAAATGGTCAAAATGATGATCTAGGGGCACAGTTGAGTCAGGTGTTCTGTCTTTTCCCCATTATCAACATACTTGCCAGAAAGGGCACTCTACCTGCCAGAAAAGGGCACAATTGAAGTTAACAACAAAGGGCTGAAAGCTCTCAACATTCTCCAAGCAACGAGGTATGAAGCCAAGTGCGAAGCACGAAATGGAGTGGATCAGGATATTTCACTCCCTCAGCTAGACAGGTCTGATCACATCCATACTAGCTAACGGCGTCGTCAACCGCTTTCAGTTATGGATCTGCTTCACACCCTGTCACAATTCCTCTGTGGAAAAGTTCACTGCTATGAACAGAAAAAGAAGAATCTAGCGGAATGCTAGGGGCAAGAGTCCGCAACATCTTGTTTATCCATCAACCAACCAGGGGAGGGATAAAAAATGGGAGATTGAAGAATAGAGAGATGTGCGATAAGAGAAAAAGTGAGAAAAGGGCTTTTTCAGAAAACAGGAGATTGAGTGTTAGAGTGATGCGAGAATCACAAATAAGAAAAGGATGGGAAACAATACCCGAAGGAACTGGCTCCTCGCGAACGAAGAGGTCTCTTGCCATTGGAATACGTCTAAGTGTCGTGTCTGTTGTTTTGTTTGTCTCAATTCTTGTTTTGAGTCGTTTCAGGTGTTTCTCGATGTGTTTAGGTTGTTTACCTTTTGTTTTTCGTTGTTGATTCGTAGTGCGCTGTGTTCAGTTGTAGGCTTAATACCTGGTTAAGAACTCATTTCTTAATTTCAAAATGAATCGTTTTGCGCTTAGGAGTGCGGTGCCGTTCTCCACATTTGTGCAAAACAAGATTTGTTCTTTCATAAACACTGTAGGGTTCAACCCAGGTTATGTGAGAATAGTGAAACCAGGACCTATCTTAAGCTATATGGGTTACGGGCTGCGAAGCAAAAGAAAAGAGGGAAAATTTGGAGCATCTGAGTGTGTTTCAACTTCTGCAAGTCCCGTCATTGCGTCCTGTGCGTTTGGAATGAGCTGTGTGTTCAGAATGAACAGTGTACTGTTATGGGCTGTATGTTTAGAGTAAATGGAGTACAGTGTTATGAGCTGTGTGCCAAATAGACCGAATACTGTGTCATGAGCTGTGTGTTCCGAATGAGCAGTGTGCTGTATAAGCTGTGTGTTCGAAGTGAACAGAATGCTGTGTTGACCATTTCCATGCCATGAATGGCGATCAGAAGTGCTCTCCCTAAGTACCGACCCCTGCCAGAGGCATCTTCGCTGTGTTTGCAATGAGTTCCTAGGAGATCAATTGCGATGGTGGAAACTAGAATTCAAATGGTTGTTGCCTAGAACACAAAGGTTTGGAATTTTCGAGACTAAAGTCTGTTTAAATACCCAGGGGTGTATCCCCAGCTTGAAATCTATATAGAAGCCCCATAGATTGAGGTAGCGGGTATGCATCTCAATTCTGGATACTGAACCAACCTAGCCTGTCACCCCATTGAAAAATAGGGAAAGTTGTGAATGTGATCAGGATGGAAAATGGCATCTGTGGTTACCCCAGCAGATGTTGCTCCTTGTTAGCATTTCAGGACCTTTGTACTGCGAGTTGAAGGTAAGAGTTCGAAGAACACAAAGGGGAGATCCCCGTCGGAGTAGAGCGGTTCACCGCCACTCACCTCATGAGGTGCTTTCTAAAGCGCCGCTTTGTCTATTTATTGCATTCCTTAAACATCTTGCATTGTATTTCATTATACCTATCAGATTTCTTTCGTGAACGGTATTGTATGTACTGTTCATTCAAGGAAGTTCTGGTTCAGTTTGACTGATAGCTTTCCTCTCGCATTTGGCACGCGTTTGGTTTCCCTTTCCTTTCACGTTTGGCACGCGTTTGGTTACCCTTTCCTCTCTCGCATGTGCTACATTGAGAGGTTTTCCCTTTCCTCTCTTGCATGTGATACGCTGAGAGATTTACCCTTTCCTCGCTTGCGTGTGCTATGCGGAGAGGTTTACCCTTTCCTCTATCGCGTGTGCTACGCTGAGAGGTTTTCCCTTTCCTCTCTCGCGTGTGCTACGCTGAGAGGTTTTCCCTTTTCCTCTCTTGCATGTGCTATGCTGAGAGGTTTTCCATTTCCTCTCTTGCGTGTGCTATGCTGAGAGATTTTCCCTTTCCTCTCTCGCGTGTGCTATGCTGAGAGATTTTCCTTTTTCCTCTCTCGCGTGTGCTACGCTGAGAGATTTTCCTTTTTCCTCTCTCGCGTGTGCTACGCTGAGAGGTTTACCCTTTCCTCTCTCGTGTGTGATACGCTGAGAGATTTTCCTTTTCCTCTCTTGCGTGTGATACGCTGAGAGGTGTGCCTTTCCTCTTGTTGCATTATTATGCACGCTCTCTTCTTTTCAAAACACGGGGATACGTCCCTATGTTTCTCCCTCTTTGGTTTAGAGCATTTGGAATACGTTCTAATGCCTGTACCATTATGAAACATGGGGATGCGTCCCTATGTTTCTTCCTCTTTGGTTTAGAGCATTTGGAATGCGTTCAAATGCTTGTACCATTCTAAAACACGGGGATACGTCCCTATGTTTCTCCCTCTTTGGTTTAGAGCATTTGGAATATGTTCCAATGCTCGTACTATTCTGAAACACAGGGATACATCCCTATGTTTCTCCCTCTTTGGTTTAGAGTATTTGGATTACGTTCCAATGCTCGTACCATTCTGAAATGAGGGGATATGTACCTATGTTTCTCCTTCTCTCCCTCTTTTCCTCGCACGATTTTAGTCTGTTTGGAATTTATCTCAGGTTGTGTCGTGAACACGCCTGGGTTGGTTGTTTTTGGAGCTTCTCTCATGATTTCAGCGTGGTTTGAGTGTCCCTTTTTCCTCACACGATTTCAGCGTGTTTGAAATTTATCTCAGGTTGTATCGTGAACATGCCTGGGCGGGTTGTTTTTGGACCTCCTCTCACAATTTCAGCGTGGTTTGAGTGTCCCTCTTCCTCACACGATTTCAGCGTGTTTGGAATTTATCTCAGGTTGTGTCGTGAACATGCCTGGGCGGGTTGTTTTTGGACCTCCTCTCACGATTTCAGCGTAGTTTGAGTGTCCCTTTTCCTCACACGATTTCAACGTGTTTGAAATTTATCTCAGGTTGTGTCGTGCACACACCTGGGCGGGTTGTTTTTGGACCTCCTCTCATGATTTCAGTGTGGTTTGAGTGTTCCTTTTCCTTACACGATTTCAGCGTGATTGGAATATGTCTCAGGTTGTGTTGTGTACACACCTGATTGTTTGTTTTTCCTCCTCTCATGATTCCAGCATGGTTGGAGTTTGTCCCCCATAGCATCTACTGTACTATCTGTTTCATCGCACTATTTTGTGCATTGCATTTTATCATGCTATTTGCGCATCGCACTATTTTGTGCGCCTTACTTGCACTGTGCATTGCATTTTATCGCGCTATTTAGCGCATCGCACTGTTTTGTGCACCTTACTTGCATTTTGAATGCATTTTTTTCATAGCATTGTCTTGTGCATTCGCACTTTCTTCTGCACTCGCGCTATTTAGCGCATCACACTGTCTTGTGCACTCGCGTTGTTTTGTGCATTTGCGTTGTTTAACGCATCACACTGTCTTGTGCATTCACACTAGTTTGTGCAATTTACTTGCATTGTGCATGCATTTTATCGTGCTATCTTGCGCACCTCATCTGCACTTATTAGTGCATTGCATCATTCGCGCTTTCTTGCGCATCTTATCCGCACGTTCCAACCACATTCTTATGCATCACACTTAGGTTGCATTGTCATGCACCCCTTTCCGCATTATTATGCGTCACACTTAGCTTGCATTGTCTTGTATTCCTTCCGCATTGTTATGCGTCACACTTAAGTTGCATTGTCATGCACGCACACTTTGCTTGCGTTGTCACGCACTTTTCACTTGCATTACTATGCATGTGTCTAACGATATTGTACCTGTTGAGTTTCTTTCTTTTGCAGGCACGATATTGTATGTACGGTTCATTTAAAGCTAGCGCGACCAGACGAACTGGACGGTATTGTATGTACTCCACGAGAGACGTAGCGAGAATTGTATAATTCTCTTACATCCTTTCTACATGAGTTATAGTTTGGTTCATATTCACTTACTTAAACTGTTGCATTTATTGTATATAATTGCTTCGTTACAGTTTTCTTTGCATGATCATAAGTTATGTTCGGCTTTGTGCATGTCTTTTGCATCTTGCCCCTGCCTGCGGGCATATCTCTTTGTTATCTTGCCTGTTTGTCTAAGTCTTCGGCCTTGTCAAAAATGGGTCATCTCTGGGATTTGACATTCACTCCCGTCACTTATGACCTCCGAGTTCTGTCAAAGAGGGGCAACTGTAGACACCCCATTTTTGACAGACCTTAAGATTCAAACATCATCGATTGAGCGCTCGATGATACTGCAAGTTGTGCTCGTTTTGAGTTTCCGGAGTTTTGGCCGAGTGCCTTGCCCCCGGGCCTCTTAACCCTTTGTGCTTCGGCTCGGTTTGCGGACCAGGCCTTGTTTCTCTTCCTTGGAGGGAGGGAGTGGTCTGGTAGACCATCTCTTTGTGGTCGTAAAATACTTTTTGTGGTCGTAGGCCACTACTTTTCCCGTTTGGAGACTAGTTTTCGATTTTCGGAGCCTTCGGCCGCACGCCTTGTCTCGGGACCGCTTAACGTTCTCCGTTTGGCGTGATTTTTGAACCACACCTTGCTTCCTTGGCCTAGAGGGCAACTGTGGTTTGGGAGACCACTTTTGTGGTTGTAAACCACTTATGGTGCTCGACAGCTAGTTTTCGAGGCTCCCGGCTACGTGCTTTGCCTCCTGAACTTTCGTCTTGCGTCCGTTTTGGTTTGTTTTTGGTACAAACCTTGTTTTCCTTGTTTGAAAGGTGGTACAAGGGTGGGAGACCAGTATTTCCCCTTGGAGACCAGTTTTCTAGTCTGACAACTGGTTTCCCTGATCTTTGGACCATCAAAAGTGGTCAGCCACCACACCATTTGCTTATTTTCATCCTCTGGACTCTCTCGCACCATGGCCGGCCAGTTGTTGTTCTGGGAGACCACTTAAAGTGGTCGGCTACTTTTGGGCACCTTTTTGGAGATATTTTCCTCTAGCTGGCATAGTTGGAGGGCACCAGAGCTGTCACGCCCCAAACCCGCCCCTAGAAGTTCGGTCATGACCACTTCAGAAACAGACACTTAACCTGTTTTATATCTATATATATGGGGCCTGAACGGAAGCACTAAATATTAAAATTTGACATTGGAAACAAACTCCATCAAGCTACTACTATCATGCCAGGATCACAAACTTTTAATAAACAAATAAAATCTAAAACATACACCTGAACATCGGTTATATACATATATATATACAGACTCAACCCTATTATTGGGCATGCACAAAAACATGAGAGCTATATACATCACTCTTAGATAGACATTCAAAAAGCAAGCCAACATCTTATCAGCTTAACAAAATCAATGACTGTGTATAATGCCTGGACACACGAAGGTTGACAAAAGAAGGCAGCGTCATGGCTAGGACTGACCATCTGATTGGTGACCTACAGAAACAGACATAACAGAGAGTGAGCCGGACTCAGTGAATAGTAATACATAAATAAAACGATGCTTAATTTGAAACATAACACAGGGCAATGCATATAAAGATGTGGAATTCACATAGTTAGTCTGATTCTGTGCTAAGTACATAATGGCCTTAGGTTCAATCTTGCAACATAAACATGGTGGCTATAAGCCCTTGAAACATGTGGCATGAAGCCCTTATAACATATGGCACTAAGGCCCTTGAAACATGTGGCATAAAGCCCTTGTAACATATGGCACTAAGGCCCTTGAAACAAAAAACTTGTAACATCCTTGAGCTTGTAACAGACTTGAACTTGTAACATACACTTGAAACATACCTGAATATGCTTGAACTTGTAACATACTGGAAACATGCCTAAAACACACTTGAACATCATTCATTAATTCGAACGGAACATATCATAACTAGAGCATTTCTTGTTGTATCATGTCATTATCGTACGCTTAACAATGAGAGACTAATTCACATTTTCATGAGGTTCACACAATGATTCTAAACTTTGCACTTATAACGTAGATTCTGAATAACTTCCAATTTATAAGCATCATAGCAAAATAGCTTCAATTCATATGGATGCACATAGCTACTCTTATATTTACTCAGAATCCATCATTCAAGAATGAACATAAGCTCTTTTGGGTAAATGACTTACTCTACGTGCTCTATTAATCAATAGCATACACCTTTGTTTAATCATTCATATATGTTAACATAGTTGCCTTGCCTTGTAATTAACAAAATCCTAATGGTAACCGCTACATCATTCCCATGAGTTGACATAATTAACGTAAAGTTGACAGGACATTCCTGATAATTAGTAACGAAAAGTAAGCACATTTTCATTAGATTACAGATGACTTTATCGGTTTCACAATTTCATAGTTCGGCCCTTGGCCTGAGAGGTTTTCACATTCACAATAGCCTTTGGGTTTCATAGAGTCACAACTTATCACATCGGCCTTCGGCCCTTTGGATTCACAAGTGTGGCCCTTGGCCTCATAGCTTCATAAGTCACAAGTCGGCCCTTGGCCACATAGGTTTGATCTTCACATATGGCCCTTGGTCACATAACTTCATATTTCACAAATGGCCCTTGGCCACATAGATTCATAATTTACAAATGGCCCTTGGCCACATAGATTCATAATTCACAAATGGCCCTTGGCCACATAGATTCATAATTCACAAATGGCCCCTGGCCACATAAATTCACAAGTCAGCCCTCGGCCTCATAAATTCAGAATTCATAATTCGGAAATTCATACTTCACAAATGGCCCTCGGCCACGTCGTTTCATATTTCACAAGTTGGTGATCCATACTTCACAAATTCGATATGCATATTTCACAAATCCTTTTTGATGTTTCCATAATTTCACAATGTTCCTCATATAGCATACACCTTTGATGTTACCATAATTTCACAATATTTACGTAGCATACATAACATACATGTCAACATAATTCTTATGACGAAGATCATAACGTCAATAACAATAATCACTAATGATTAAAGATACATCGAAGTACTACTACTCACAGTGCTACAACAGAGTGCTTGGCCCTCCTGAAGTGTGCCCTGTACACATATATATAACTTAGTCATTAGTTCTTTTTCCTTCCTTCGTTATTATTCACAAGCCTACCAGTATCCATCCATTATACCACAATTTCCTCCATCTCAATATATCGATATATAGAAATAGAAGATTAATATTCTTGCAAACACAATATGGAATTTATAATCAATCACTTCGATTTCAAGATAGGAAGGAATTGTATGGACATCCTCCACATTTTTCCAAAAATAAATCATTCACTTGATTTTAATAACTAAGCAAGCCCACAAGTATTTAGCAAGATAATTTGGAATTAACCCATTTTGGAAAACTCCACATTTTAGGTCACAAAAATTAAAGTCAACATAGTCAATACCATTGCACATAATCATTATAATTCAACATAAGCAACATGATTCAACTCAACATCATTAAATATAATTCAAGAGGAATTCTTAAATTCCATTTCAACATTCCAAAACCAAGTTCATATCATTCATACCCTTAATAGATTATTTCCCCAATTTTCCCTTCACATGCTAGCATGAATTCCAATATTCATAACAAAGTTCATTCGCAAATTTTAAACATAATTTTCAAACATTTCCAAATTCTAATTAAACTTGAACACATATAATTCAATACCTCAATTTCATTATTCTACTTTCAATTTGGGCCAAATCATTGAGTATCATCATTAATCAACCTAGGGTTTCAAGAAAAATGAGGATTTTTAACAAAAATTCACACTTCTTAAATTACCACTTTTAATTCCAATTTTCCCAATGATTCTACATCTAGGATTCACAATTCATCATTTTAACCCATTAATTAACTCCCAACATCTTCAAACCATAAAACCCCAAATCTCATACTATACACTACATGCTCTAAACATGGAAATTTTGTATTTAGATAATAAAATGTCACAAATCTATCTATGGATATAAGTATTGAAGAGTATTCAAACCATTACCTCAATAATCAAGCAAAGAAGTGAGCTTGAGAAGAAGCCTTCACAAATCCAAGTTTTAATCGGGTAAAAACATTGATCCTCCCTTGTTCTCCATCCTTGATGCCAAAAACCATGGTGGATCATGAGCAAAGTAAAGGAATAAGGAGGATTTGGGGCTAGGGTTTCGGACATGGAAGAGGGGAGAAGAAGAGAGGAAAAGAAATTGCAAGAAATGGCCCAAAAATCCCGTTTTTTAGCTGCTGCCCCGCACATCGCCGCACATGCGCCGCATTTCCCGCACGTGCGGTCCTGCTTCCAGCACAGATATGAAAACTTCAAACAGGCGTAACTCTCTCATCCGGACTCCGTTTTAGGTCATTCTTGTGCCCAAATTGAAGCCCCGAAAATAAGCTTTCCAATGGTTCTAACCTCATATCCAAATTCCAAATGTGGAACAAGAAAAGGGAAAAAGAGTGACGGTTGGTCATAAACGAATTATTCAAATTAAAGTTTTTGATCCAATCTTACTTTACCATCATCTTATCATCTCAATCAATACCCCAAAATAAGGTAAGAATATTCCAAACACACTAAGAAGAACATCAAAAATGAGTCCACGTGTCTCAAAATCAAACTTAACCAGGCAACCCACTCGAGCGCCCACTTATACGCTCGAGCGGAAAATCACCTCTCCCAGAATTTCAATCCGCCTGAAAAATTACTAGAAACCCCAAAAGGACGCTCGAGCGCCAACTACTCCGCTCGAGCGGAGGAGGGAAAAATTTTAGATTGTTTGGTAAAGGTCACCAATTCCAGTTTCAAAGACATAACCCAACGGATAGTTCTTCAATTCCAATAGCAAGCACATTAACCCCTAATTAAATAAGGATAACTTTCTATACGCACTTTGGGGTCATTACAAGAGCCATACTCCACACACGTGTATGGAGGGATTGGTTTGAGCCTTAGCTTCTTGAAGAAGATTTGCCTTTTGTTCTCTATAAGAGGGAGGCTCCTCCTCCCTTCTCTAGGTTTAGAATTTGGAGGTTGGAGATATACATATAGCCTTGTATATATATCTCTCTTTTGTTCTTGTTTTATGCCTTAAAAGTGTAGTTTTGTCTCACTTTTGTACACAAACACACACTCAAACACCTTGCTTGTGTTGCTGAGGCTTCTTGAGGTTGTTTTTGAAGTTCTTGGACTGGTTTTGGTTCAAAAGGTGTGCTGGAGTTGCAGTTGTAAAAGTGGTCTTCAAGGGTGAGTTTCTAACCCTTAAATCCCCCATTTTTGCTTAAGCTTTTAGCCCTTCCTTCATACTGTTTAAGTTTAACTCCTAACTGGAAAAATTTTGGTTTTTGCATGCTTAAGAAGTTTGATTAAGGTCACTTTTCGTTGGGGGTGATCTACCCCCTCTTAGGCCTTGTTAGGCCTTGTTTTGAGCCATCCCTTTAGGCTCTTGTTGTAGCCTTTGCATAACCTTTCTACCACTGAAATCCAGAGCATTTTCAATAGTGGAAACGTGGCTTTGGAGTCTTAAATAGGAGAGGGTCATCCCCTCTCCTTGTGTTTTGTATACTTGCTTCATATGCCTCATGATTGAGCAAGTTTACTAAGCTTGTGTTAGCTTGTTCTTAGCATGTATTTGGGGCTATTTCAACATGCCTGAGATCTATTTTGACTTGTCTTAGTCATTCCATGCATGCCTTATACACTTGTAGTGTAAATCTTGCAAACTAGCTTTGTGTGCCTCATGTTTGAGCTTGTCTTTCAAGTTGGTTTTGGGGCCATCTCAGTAGGTTTTTGGTGCTATTCTAACATGCCTTAGATCTTTTTTGGGTTTGTTTCATTGGCTCTTGCATGCCTAATACACTTGTAGTGTAAATTTCATAAACTAGTCATGGATGCTTCACGAAGTAGCGTGTCTTTCTAACTTATGTTGAGTCCATTTCAGCATGTTTTTGGTGATTTTTTACCATGTCATACCTCTGTTATGGCTTGGCTTGGTCACCTCTTGCATGCTCCATGCACTTGTAGTGCATTTCCATGAATTAGCCTAGCATGCATCATGCTTTAACATGTCATTCTAGCATGCTTTTGGCTTAACTTAAAGAAAGCTTTTGTCCATGTTGTAGCATGCTTTAGCTCTGATTTGTGTTGTTTTGGCCATGCATGACTTGCTTTGTATAGCCATGGTTCAATCTAGCTTGTTAGCTTTGTGCACCAAGTCCATTAGCATGCTTTACTTGGACTATTTGAATGATTTGGCATCATTTATTATGTGATTTTAGTCCATGTTTTATAGTCATGTACTTGCATTTATCACTCATTCAATGCGTTGGAGGGTTTGCCCATTTATGCCTTAACATGAATCATTGCGTATGCCTTCATGTCTTAGCTTGCGAGCCATCATTTCAATGTGTTTTTGGGGTTATCTGGCCATAATATAACTCTGATTTTTGTTGGTTAAGTCATTCCATGCTTGGTCTTAATGGGTGTAGTGTAATCCACCTTATTTGCCTTGTATGTATCATGCCTTATGCCCCTCATGCTACCTTGTTTTGGCTTCCTTCCATGCATGTTTTAGTATCATTTTAACATGTTCTAGGACTATTTTGGGTTGCCTTTGCCATATCCTTCATGCTTTGTATAGCTGTAGTGCAATTGGCCTTGCTAGCTTTGTGTTTTGTTGACTCATGCATGCTATCTTTGAGCTATTTAGATGATTTGGCATCATTTAGTACTTCATTTCCGAGCCTATAGCATTTCCATGTTTTCACTTCTTTCATGCTTTGAATGCCTCTAAGTGTTGTGCATTGTTGCCTTACTTATGGCCTAGCATGTATGCCATCTTGCCTAAGCCTTTGAGCCTCCAACTTAGCATGTTTTGGTCTATGTTTAGACCTACTTGAGCTCTGTTTTATGGTTGGTTCATGAATATTTTCCATGTATTGCATGCCTCCTTCGTAGTCCTCTTTACTAGCTTAATTCTTTAGGACCTTTGCGTGCTATACTTGTGCTTGTTTGAATGATTTGGCATCATTTCTTACTTAATTTCAGTACATTCAGTGTTGTTACACTTACATGTTTACCACTTCTTGAGCCCTCTTGAGAGTTGTTCTATTAGGCCTAGTTGATGGGCCATTGCATTGAGCATGCTTGTATATGTTTTTGGTGCCTTTGTTTCATCATTATGGCCACTGATTTGGGCATGACTGAGGTCTACCCCCCTTTTAGTTTAAGTCCATTTAGCATGTTTACTTACATGTTGTTCGCATGCTTATTATTCATTGCATTGAGTATGCCACCTTACATTGCATTTTGCATGCCATGTGGTTATCTGCATTGTGTATGCCAAGTTGTTTCTTTGCATTGAGTATGCATGTCCCTAACATTGCTAACTTCCCCTTGTAGCATTGCATTGTGCATGCATGCATTAGCATTGTTCGCATGTCATTAGCTTTGTTAAGTTGATCATGTTACATTGCATTGAGTATGCCATGTTGTTGTTTGCATTGTGTATGCCATGTTATTTGTTGCATTGTTGTTTGGAACAGGTGTTAGTCCAAACACGGGAAATGAGGGACGTTTCATACTTAAAGTGATGAAGCGTGCCTCAATTCTCGGTCGCCGACGTTCTTGAACATACATGATAGAGTTCTAGGCCTTATGTGTTTACTTGTGCATTCATTTTCATATTGAATTGTACAACTTCGCCTGTCAGCCATCATGCATCGAGATGCGTGATTGGTGGCCCAAGGGCCGAGAACCACACCCCCTTGAGCTTGTGAAATGATAGGGAGGGTGGTTGTGCACACATATCTTGCAAATACATTGCCATACCCTTTCTTGCTCTCTGTTGCAGCAAATTGCAGTTTGGCAGCAAGAAGTGGTCGGCCGACTAGTAAACCTAGCCGGCCGACCACTTTTTCTGGTTTTCAGCATAGAAAGTGGTCGGCAGGTGGTCTCCTTCCTCAACAACTGGTCGGCAGCGCTCCCACAGGTTCCCATGGTGGAGTTTCAGCTTTCTAGAGCTTTGTGCAGTGTTCTGGAAACAATTGCAAACAGAGGAAAATTAGGGCATCGCGTTGGATTTCCGAACAAGGCGACCGGGCATGCATGCATTCTTCCCTCTGAGGGCCTTCCTTTACTGCTTTATTTGGCTTCTTTACTTAGCTAGATTAGGCATTCGTTTTGTACTTTAATAGTTAATGCGTTTAGCTATTTCAATTTTTTTTGTAATAATTAGTTAACTAGGATTAGTTAATTAGTTTGTTTTGTAATAATTAGTTTAATTAGCTTAGATTAGCTAGTTAGCTTCTTATTCGGTCCCTCCCTCGAGAGGGCACACTGTTGCAATAATCATGCGTGTGTGTGATGCATGTCTTCCAACCCCCATTTCTTTCTCCTTTTTTACTTAACAGCTTATGATGGTCAGTTTTAGGGCATATTTCGTTTAGCATACCTTATGCTTGCATGCATGCATCCATTCGCCTGTTTTACATGCACCGAGCTCGGCACATCATACTAACTTCATTGTATTTTAATTCCAAGTTGAATAGATGTTATCAAGTTACATTTCCTATGCCATTCTAGAATAGCCGAGCCTATTTTAGTTGCATTTTTGCATGTGTTGTATTAGTCATCTTGACATGAACTAGGATCATGCATGATTTCTAACTAGTTCTTTGTTTTGGTTCGGAGTACACTATGAGTGTTTACGCTTTAGCATACCACATGTGTGTTATTGACTGCCATGAAAGCATGCTTTCCATGAGGCTAACTACTTATTTGATATAACTGCCTGAATGCCTGTGGGTGAAGGTTGGATTACTTGAATTTGAACAATTCATTGAATCCCGAATTTAGCCTACTTGCGAGTAGCAAACTTTAAACCATTTTCACAATACAAACATGCAATGTTTTGTTCCAAATTAGGCGATCTAGTCTATACTTGTATGATGTGCGCACCACGTAGTAAGATTGGCTAATTAATCGGAATAAGAGCACATGTGTTTTCAAAAACAAAATATCATGCTTAATACAGGCCAATCCTTAATCGGGCGAGCGGGGGTGCTCATTGCATGACCTTCCCCTCTCATACCCAAGTTCTCGAGCTGAGGCAACTTTGGTGATGACGGACACGTGGCCTTAGGCACGAGTCAGGGTTTCCTAAATTCTCCAAAAATAAAATATTTAGGTGGCGACTCTGTATCTGGCAAAGCAGTCCATGTTTGGCACTTCTTTATTAAAATCAGTTTTCCAAAAATGATTTACCAGATTTGGACTCTTTGGTGATTTATCGGTCTTGCATTGCACTTTGAGAGATTTGATTCAAAACCGTGACATTGAGTCCGAACTGTAGTAGCTCAGAACAAAATGAGATTCGCGCTGCCTTCGCGAGCGCGGATATTGGAGAGTTCCCGAGAGCGCGTCTACAGCGTAGCTCGATGACTAAGGGGTCAACGTGGGGAAGTGTTACGCCGGCCAAATCTGAATCATCGAAAGTAATGCTAGCAGCTTTATGGGGCCATTTGGCAGGAGTGAATTGCTTTTGGGGGCTAGGATGCGATTGAATTGTATGGACGGCGGAGGTCGTCGGCAAGCTGTATATCATATGGATTACGCCGGGCGAAAGTGAATCCTACCGTAGAGCAACTGTTTTGGTTAGGTTGTTCTTTTGGACATGTTGCTAGAGTCGACCGTCTTGCACCAACTTCTCAAGGTGATCTTTCAAAGCATAGCAACTGTTGGTATCATGACCGTGATCTTTGTGATATTCGCACCTCTTATCCCATCTCCTCATGTCGGAAGGTCCCACCATCTTGGGCGGCCATTTGAAGAATGGCAGATGTTAAATTTTAGTCATAACCGTGCTGGTCGGCTCCGACAACTCCGTATATTTCTTGTCCGCACGCCTTGTGCGCCTGCTATCCACTTGAAGTTGTTCATTAGCTCGGTGGGAACATTGGTCATTTGATCAGCGCGAATCTCGCCTCTTGTCTCGTTTAGCCCGACTATGTAGTTCAGGGCTCTGTGACGGCACAAAATTTATCGGCTGAACGATTTCAGATGGGGCAGTCTTGCTGGCCTTGTGCCCGGCTTTGACCCGTAGGGCGTCATCTTCAACTTTACAATATTCCTCGACTTTTTTCATTAACGACCAGACTGTTTTGGGGGGTCTTCTGGTCAAGGAACTGTAGAGGGCACTATCAGGATGCAGCCCCATTTTAAAGGCAGTGATGGCCATGGAATCATTGCAGGCATCATCTATGAGACTAAAGCATTCCCAATAACGCGCTGAATACGCTCGTAAGGTTTTCCCTGGTTGGATTTGCATTGCCTAGAGAGAATTGGCCTGTTTCGGTTGGACCTCGTTCATGATGAACCTTGCCTTGAAGGATTTTTGGAGTTGATGGATGCTCTTAATTGATGTCGGTCCCAATTTATAATACCATCTAACGGCCAATGGTCCTAAACTGCTCAGAAATATTCGGCACATGAGGGCCCCGTCATCCGCATGCAACGTCATGGCATGCTTATAATGGTGGATGTGATCAGTGGGGTCTGATTTCCCATCGTACAGGGTAAACGATGGGGCTTTGAACTTTGTAGGTAGTACTGCCTTTACGATCCGTCGCACAAAGGGATTATGCTAGTCCTCTTCATTTGAGCCATTTCGTCTTCGCTTATGACGTGCACGCGAACTCTCTTTGGAGGAACTGGTGGTTTCAACTTGTCCCTTCTTTTTGGGTTCTGGGGATAATGAGTCAGAATCACTGTCACTATCTTGTCTCCGAACTAGAGGCCGTTGACCATCCTCTCTCAGAGGTCGTCCTGGATCTTAGCGTGCAGCTTGTTTGGATTTTGCCACTTCCAAGGCCAAATCCTGACGGAGGCGCTCGTTCTCAACGATCATGTTTTCCAACCTCTGTTCGTTTTGCTTCGCCTGTTCCATGATCGCTTGCATTGTCTCATGTGCTGAAGTCGAGGGTGAGGTCTGGGAAATTGAATCGAAATTCAAGGCACGTCTTGCGGCGATATTCTCTGGTCCCAGCATGTTTGTTGGAGTGAGGTCATCTCTCAGTGTGGTTTCATCAGCGACTATCGGAGGATCTTTCGTCACGCCCGCCATGGATGTAGTTGAGTATTCCCACAGACGGCGCCAAATGCGAAGAAGTGGTTCGGAAATACTCTTTGGATCATGTAGGATGATCGTGATCCTCAGCTAGGCACCTGAAAATGAATGAACACTCCAGTCAGGGATGCCGGCATTAGCACTCCGACGGATAAATCAGTGTATACTCTCTTGGTTGCTTGTAAGTTAAGTTTTTTAAGTTTTTTCTCACCTCTTCCTTTTTGGTTGCTATTCTTCTATTTATATATGCCTCTGGTCCTCAGGGTGTGGCCCACTCTTAATCCGTCGTGTGATTGTTCATTCGGCCTTCCATTTGTTATATTCCTACTTCTATTCGGCCCTCAGCTCAATTGGCTTTATGGCCAATTAGGATGCTCGGCACCTAGAACGTAAGAGACGGGCGAATATAATATATATCCTGATTTTGTAAATATGTACTCGGCCTATCTAGGTCCTCTACTATTCGGCTCCCACATTTACTATCCCTCGTTAGGTTATGCTATAAATTATTTTTTAATCATAATTAAAAAAATAATGGGTCATAATAAAATAAAATATAAGATATAATAAAAGATTTTTTTTTTCAATCATAACCAAAATAATAATCATAATTAATATCACAATCAATCCTAATTAATCTCATAATAAATTATAACCAAACCCTACAAATATCATAACCAATTCAACATATAGTACACAACTTTTGTGTAGTATAGAATTACAAGTTATGATAAACAGCACATGTCATCATAACACTACACTAAGCTTTGTTTGGTTTTAGATTTTTTATTAAAAAAAGTACAAAAAGACAAAATAAATTATATGAGTCAATAAGAAAAAATATCACATCTAAATAATAATTATTATACTTTTTCTCTCACAAAAGTCAAAAAAAATCAAAAAAAAAAAAAAACAAACAAAACCAAATTAAAAAAATCCCAACAAAAAAAAATTAATAAGGCAAAAAAATCTATGTAAAACGAAGAGAATAACTTTGTAACCCCTCAATTATCGGAAATCATGTTGATGCTTCTTGTCAGAAGTTTAGTGCAACGGTGAAACAAAGATAATGTCCTCGTTTAAGATTTTAATTTTCATTATGTGAAAAGAATAGAGAAGGGCAAACAAATCTAATTTTAATTCTAGAAATACAAACAAACCTAGTGAAAAATACAAAAGATTTTTCCAACAGCAAATCTTCAATAATAAAAGAAACCTCTTCAATGAAAGCCACAACCCAAAAATCTATCCAATGAAAAACCTTAAAACTTTTAAATTCCTACACACCAATATTGTTAATACAATAACCATAAAGGAGAAGTAAAACATAGAAATAGAGAGGGGGGCGAAGGGAAGGGAACCCAAATCTAGTGATTCCTCATCACACTAGCCCCTTTCGTCTAAACTATATCAAAGGATCCATCGATGGTAGATTTCTCTCTCTCTCTCTCTCTCTCTCTCTCTCTCTCTCTCTGTAACGCCTTGAAATAAACATAATGTACCCATCTCATAATAACCAATAAATAGCAACATAAATGAATTAATAAGCTTTCACTAATCAAAGTTTAATATACAAAAGGTGACACATGCGAAATACATTCATAAATAGTAGATCTTGAATCTACAGCATGTGTTACAAGATTGTGAAAAGAAATGAAAGCTAAAAAAATATTCATATGCCTTAAAGGCTTATATGTTTCCAAGTCAAGGTTTGGGTACATCAAAAGTGAGTCTTAAGCTCAATATAGATAAAGCCCTAGGCTTGTACAAAATTAAATACAAAACAACAATACTAAGCCTTCAACGCCACAGTTCTCCCAAGTCCTTGGTGGAGGCATATTACCGGCACCTAAAAATGGTTTTTCCAACATAGAGTGAGCCAAAACCCAGTAGAAACACTACAGCACAATGTATAAATTTTAACAAAGCCATAAGGTTTTATGCATATGCAAAGCCAGTACCAAAATATTTATAACCTTTTTCAAAAGTCGTGCTATGCCAGGTTTATATCACAATTCTCAAAACCATGCCCTTTACAATAGAAAACATGGGGAAATCTCAAACCACTACAACATTTCACAAATATTTCGTCTGCTGGAAACCGTCAAACGACACCTATGTAAACGTAGCCTATACAAGTGCTACTATTGTCATTTTACAGATATTTTGTCCACGGGAACCAGCACCCATGTATACGCACGTTTTTCGGTACTTTCACCCTGAACACACAGACCAACTTGATTTGGTGATACACATCTTTTTTCCACATTCTACATTTTCAATGTATTAAATGAGCAACAATGTTCAATGCACATGGATGAGAAATTAGTTTAAATTGACCTAATTCTCATGCAATTTCTACAACACTCATAGCTATCATCCACCGATAACCCAAAACAGATATCTTTAAACAGATAAATAAATTTCATTAAAGATATATTTTTCCAAGATCTCAAGGTGGGAGTGATAGTACATATCTAACTCTACCATCATCATCAACATTACTTCAATTTCATAATTCTCAACATCATTTCCATTCTCTCTTTACAATATCAAACATTCACATTTTAGGACAAAATCACTTTCTCTTTGAAAATTAATTTCAAAGTAGGAAATACCTCGTTTCAACATATATTAACTTCAATTTCATGCCAACAAGCTTTTCCAAGAAACCATTTGAAAACCCCTTATTTTCATTTTGATTTCAAACCCTAGGTTTTACCAAACCCCCCCTCCAAACCACTATAATATTTTGTAAGAGCAAATAACTAAAGTAAAACTTATACAAGAGTGTGAAGAATCCCTATCTCAAGGTTAGAAAATGATTGAGAGAGTGAGAAAACTTCAACAATGTCGAAACCCAACTTTGTTCAGATGAAAATGAAGCTCTAAGTGAGCTCTATGTTCTTCTCAAAGGGAAAATGATAGAGAAATCAATGGATCTAGGTATTTTAGAAGAGAGAATGTGAGTTTTAGAGAGGGAGAAAGAGAGAGAGAGTGTGTAGATCTAGGGTTTTTAGAAAGTTTAGAGAGAGTGAGAAATGAAAAAATGATGTAAAAAGTGACTTTTATGGACTAATATACGTGCAAACTGCTCAAGTGCAAGAAGTGACACCCGAGCGTAAAACACAAAAGAAATGACCACTTGAGCGTAAAAAAATTGTTGCTCGAGCGTGAAATACAAACCCCCAGTAATTTTACAGATAGAAGGCCAATGCTTGAGCACAATAAGGGCCGCTCAAGCCAAGACCGCTCGATGCAAGAAATTTAGCTCGAGCAAAGAATACCAATTCCCAATAATTTGGTAGACCTACAAAAGTGCTGAGAGTTCACAAAGACCGATCGAGCACAAGAAGTGACGCTCGAGCATAAAAACAAAATTCTAGGCAACAAGGTTTTTGAAAAACAAGGCACTAACCTCTTCCAAACGCAAAAAACACAACCCAAAAGCCAATCCCAAAGGGGTATAAGGGAAATAAGATAAAAATGACTATACAAGGAAATAAAACCCGGATCAAAAACATCAAATGGTTCGGGTCTAAACCAGAATCGCTATAATCTCCTCTCCTTAAAGAAGTTGTCCTAGAAATTAAAACCAAACATTTAAAACTAAGTTTAAACCAATTACAACAATGATAATCAGCTAATCCCATTATCATGACCCACCCACCGGTCATTCATTCATATCAACATGATAAACAAGTTCTCAATATTGAATATGCAATTCACATTTCCAAAACATATACAATGTTTACAGTACATTAACATAGCAAAACTCTCAAAACATGCTCAAGTACCAACAAATAGGTCCGGATACTTCTCACGAACTTCCAACTCAAGTTCCCAAGTTGCTTCCTTAAGCCCGTGATATTTCCATAACACTTTCACCAAAGGAATTGTCCTGCCTTGCAAGACTTGGTCTTGAGTATCTAAGACTCTAACCGGTCTCTCCTCACACAAGGCATCCTCGTCTACCTCTAACTCAGTCCAACCAACACGTGTGAGAGATCTGGCTCATATTTTTTAAGCATACAGATGTGAAACACTTCATGAACCCCGGAAAGTTGTGGCGACAAGGCCAAGCGATAAGCTGCCTCCCCAATTCGCTCTAGGATCTCAAAAGGCCCAATAAACCTAGGAGACAACTTCCCGCTCTTCCCAAATCTCATCAAATCCCGCCTAGGTGATATCTTTAGGAAGACGTGATCTCTTACGTCAAAGGACAACGGTCTCCTCCTATGGTCAGCATAGCTCTTCTGATGGCTCTAAGCCATAACCAACCTCTTGCGGATAAGTGCAACTTTCTCCGTCATTTCTTGGACCAATTTTGGACCCAACATAAGTGCATCACCCACCTCGGCCCAACACACTAGAGACTTACATGGTCGGCCATACACGGCCTCAAACGCTGCCGTGCCAATACTAGACTAGAAGCTATTGTTATTGGTAAACTCCATTAAGGGCAAGTGACTCTCCTACGAACCCTTAAAGTCAAGAACACAACCCTGAAGTCTGAGGATGATACGCAGTGCTAAAAGTCAATCTCGTACCTAAGGCATTTTATAGGCTTTACCACGAACGAGCCGTAAAACGTAGATCTTTGTTTGAAATCGTTATAGGGACCCCGTGCAACCTCACTATGTGCCCAACGTAAAGGTCGGCTACATAATCTACCGAGTCACTCGTGCGCATAGGTACAAAGTGCACTAACTTAGTCAATCGATCAACTACCACCCAAATGGCATCATTACCTCGTTGAGTCCTCAAAAGAACCACAACAAATTCCATTGTGATATGCTCTCACTTCCACTCGGCTATATGCAAGGGTTGTAACAAACCCGCTGGCCTCTGATGCTTGACCTTCACTTGTTGACAAGTAAGGCACTTTGATCACATCCTTATTCATCCCCTTCTACCAAAACTAATGGCTAAGATCGTAATACATCTTTGTGCCTCCTAGATGCACCGCAAGGCATGAATGGTGAAACTCTCACAGTACTTCTTCTTGGCAAGACTTTGGCATGAAAGGACGGTCAAGGTATTTAACACTCGAGTTAGAATACACGTTCATGTCGTCTTTAGCTTTCCACTAGAGATCTTCTTCGGGAGGGTTTCTACCTCAAGATCACCCATTTGCGCTTCTATCACTCGGCTCACAAGTGTAGGTTGTGCAATTACTGAAAACAAGGCTGCGAACTCAACGGACTTGCCAAGATACAAGTCAAACTCACCAATAGCACCCAATATCTCCCATTCATGAATGGCCAAACTAGCTACCCTACTAATAGATTTCCTACTTAAGGCATCGGCCACAACATTGGTTTTTCCTGAATGATAATGCAACTCAAAATGATAATCTTCTATAAACTCCATCCACGCCCTCTACCTCATATTCAGGTTGTTCTATGTAAACAGATATTTCAGAATCTTGTGATCAGAAAATACTTCAAACTTCTCACCATACAAATAATGCCTCCAAATTTTCAAAGCAAAAATCACAGCTGCTAGTTTTAGGTCATGAGTGGGGTAGTTCCTCTTGTGTGTTTTCAACTAACGTGAGCCATATGCCACTACCTTCCCTTCTTGCATCAAGACGCTGTTAGGAATTAACCCTTCCTAACCAAGATCGATGAGACACGGAATAACAAACAAGAAAGAAATTAACGAGTCAAACAAATCACACACACAAGAACACAAGGATTTTCGCAGTTCACCCAAAAATAGGGTTATGTCCACGGCTGTTGCGGTTTTTACTATGATAAGAAAAATACAACTCTCTTTTAACCTAAAAGAGGCACCCCCCCCCCCTTCTATTTATAAGTATAGAATTAGGGTTACATAGATGCACATGAGAATTACGAAAGTATCCAAACCCCCCATTGGACCTAGTGTTTAAGTGAACAACAGGGTTGAGTTAACAGTACTTATCAGGATCCACCGACCCAACAATCTTCCACTTGGAACCTGATAACATAAGCTCTCCATCATCTTCATCACATAGAGGAACGCTACAATAACTCGATCTTCCTTCATCAATCTTGTAGGCCAACTGAAGTTGCATATAACTTCAGTTTATCAATGGTGAATGTCTTAGTCAACATATTTGTTGGATTCTTACTACCTTGGATCTTCTCAAGAGACAAGACTCAATCATCTACAAGTGAACGAATGAAATGGTATCATAGCTGAATGTGTTTCGTCCTAAAATGAAAAGTCGGATTCTTTGCAAGATGAATAGCATTTTGACTGTCACTATGTAAAATACTTATCTCTTGCATCTTACCCAACTCTGCTAGGAAATTTTGTAACCAAGTCATCTCCATCCCAGCTTCAGTAATAGCATACTCAACATTTGTTGTAGAAAGGGCCACAATCTTCAGTAACTGTGAAATCTAACTCACTGCTGTACCGCCCAATGTGTAAACATAATCAGTAGTACTCTTTCTATTATTCATATCACCAGCCAAGTCTCCATCAACATAACCATGTAACCCGATGCCGATTCGTCTAAAACAAAGTGCCATGTCTGTAGTACCACTCAAGTATCTATGGATCCACTTCATTGCCTCCCAATGTTGTTTGCCTAGATTACTCATGTACCTACTAACCACTCTCACTACATGTGCAATGTCTGGACTAGTACAAACCATAGCATACATTATGCTACCAATAGCTAAAGCATATGGAATGCGTTCCATATAAGCCTGCTCTTCTTCGGTCTTCAAAGACTGCTCTTTGGCAAGTCTGCAGTGGTTGGCCAATGGAGTGCTCACTGGCTTTGCACCATCTATGCTAAACCTCTTGAGAACTTTCTTAACATACTTAGCCTGTGACAACTTCAAAGTACCATTTGCCTTGTCCTCATGAATCCTCATACCAAGGATTTTGTTTGCAACTCCAAGATCCTTCATCTCAAATTGGTTGGACAAAAGTTTCTTCAATCTTTTTTATCTCTTCAATGTTAGATCCTACGATAAGCATATCATCAACATATAAGAGCAAAATAATGTAACTTTTATCAAACTTCTTGAAATAACAACAATGATTTGCTTGACATCTTATAAAACTGCTACTACACATAAACCCACCAAACTTCTTGTACCACTACCTTGGGGCATGTTTCAAACCATACAAGCCTTTTCGAAGTTTGCATACAAACTCCTCTTTGCCACGTGCCAAGAAACCTTGTGGTTGCTTCATATAAATTTCCTCCTCCAAATCACCATGGAGAAAAGCCATCTTCACATCCATCTGCTCAAGATGCAAATCTTTAGCAGCCACAATTCCTAGCACCAATCTGATAGTGGTCAACTTCACAACTGGTGAGAAAATTTCAGTGTAGTCAACCCTTTCTTTTTGCTGAAATCACTTTGCAACAAATCTAACCTTGTAACGTTTACTCCCATCATGTTCTTGTTTAACCCTGTAAACCCACTTGTTGTACAAAACTTTCTTACCCACTGATAATTCAGTCAACTCCAATGTTTGGTTCGTCATGAGTGAATCCATTTCATCTTGCATAGCTGACTCCCACTTAATTGAATCATCAACATGCAAAGCCTCACCATAACTTTCAAGTTCACCCTCATCAGATAACAACAAATAATATAAAAATAGAGACCAACATTATGTAGGTTTAGACTCTCTTTCTGACCGTCTTAACTTAGGTGTAGGAGTATGTGGCTCAGTTTGTGGAATAAGTTTTTCAAGATTATTTTGAATCTTACTATTCAAATCACTCTCACTAATCTCTTCTAACTCAACATGCTCATGACAAGTAACAGATCTAGATTCAAATTCACATGCAGACTTATCCCTATCTTAATACATTATTTTCTCATTAAATATGACATCTCTACTTCTAATTATTTTCCAATTTTTATCATCCTAAAACTGATAACCAAATTGATCAATGTCGTACCCAATAAAAGTAAATTTAATAGATTTCGGATCAAGTTTACTTCTATCAGCAGAATCTATATGCACATATGAAACACAGCCAAATACCTTCAAAAAAGAAAGATTTACCTCTTTACCACTCCAAGCTTCTTCTGGTAACTCTCCATCCAGTGGAACAGATGGACCATGGTTAATCAAATATGCTGCAGTGTTAGCTGCATTTGCCCAAAACATCTTTGGTAATCTGACTTGTATCCTCATACTTCTAGCACGTTCATTCAGAGTTCTATTCATGCATTTTGCAATGCCATTCTGTTGGGGTGTCTTTTAAACAGTCTTCTCCATTCTAATTCCACTTTCTGCACAATATTTCTTGAACTCATTGTCTTCATATTTTCCTCTATTATCTAATCTTAAGCACTTAATTTTTAGACCTGTTTCAATCACCACCAAGGCTTTCCACGTCTTAAAAGTTGTATAAACTTCAGATTTATATTTTAGAAAATAAACCCATACCTTTCTCGTTGAGTCATCGATAAAGGTAACACAGTATGATGATCCTCCAAGAGATGAAACTGGTGCAGCTTCCCACACATCTGTATGAACCAACTCCAATTTTTCTAACTTCGGTTTCCTATCATCCTTTGAAAAACTGACCCTCTTTTGTTTGCCAAAGATGCAATCCTCACAAAAGTCAATGTCCATTAATTTCAAATCTGATAGTTTCCCCTTAGATGCAAGTACTTTCATCCCTTTTTGACTCGTATGCCCAAGCCTTTGGTGCCATAGATTTGAGTCTTCCTTCTCACTAACAACTGCTACTGCATTCCTATTATTCATAGTCATGTAAAGGGTGCCTTCTTTTTGACCACGAGCAACAGCCATGGCTCCTTTGGTGATTTTCGACAAACCACCCATAAAGGTTATAACATGACCTTCATCATCAAGTTGTCCAACAGAAATCAAGTTTCTTTTCAAACCAGGCGCATGTTTGACATTCTGTATCTTCCAAACAAATTCGTTTGGCAACCTGATTGTCACATCCCCTTTACCTACAATCTTCAAAGGTTCATCATCAGCCAGATAAATCTTCCCAAAATCACCACCAATGTAATTGCCCATGATTTCCCTCTGTGAAGTAGAATGGAATGATGCCCTAAAATCTAAAATCTAAGATTCAAGAGGGCTGTCAATACTCAAGATCAAAGCATCGTAAATCTCCTCCGTTTTAGTACTAGCAGACTTCTGATTTTGATCACTTTTGTTGTTATTCAATGTCGGGAAATCTCCCTTTAGATGTCCCTTCTTTCCACAGTTCCAGCAACTCCGTCCCTCTCCAGTTCTTGACTTGCTTGTATGTTTGGATTTTGATATGTTGCAGTTCGGTTTTTTTTTTTCTGCTGATCTTCCTCTGGTTTCTGTATTTAGGGCAGAACCTGATGTTTCCCCTAATTCCCTCATGCGAATTTCTTCACTCAGAATTAAATCTCAAATATCATTGTAATTCAACTTTTCTTTTCTTGAAGAATTACTTACTGTCGTTATAGTACCATTCCAACTTCCTGGCAAACTAGATAGAAGAATCAAAGCCCTAACCTCATCATCAAATTCGATAGATATAGAACTCAATTATGTTGCCATAATATTGAATTCGTTCAGACGCTTACCTACTAAAGCATCTTCTGTCATCCTTAGATTAAAAAATCTACGTATCAATTAAACTTTATTTGAGGCAGAGGGTTTTTCGTACATGTTTGAGAGTGCCGCCATGAGAGCCACTGTAGTTTTCTCATTCGCTATGTTAAACACAAGATTATGAGACAACGTTAGCCGAATAACACCTAGCGCTTGGTGATCAAGAAGAGTCCACTCATCATCTTTTATCTTTTCTGGTTTCATTCCTGAAAGGGGCTCATACAGTTTTTTCTGATACAGATAGTCTTCAATCTACATCTTTCAAAAGCCGAAGTCCAGGCTTTTGAATTTATCAATTCTAACCTTTTCGTCTGTAGCCATCGATCCCACTCAAACCAATGCTCTGATACTAATTGTTAGGAACTGACCTTTCCTACCCAAGATTGGTGAGACACGAAATAACAAATAAGAAAGAAATTAACAAATCAAACAAATCACACACACAAGAAACACAAGGATTTATGTAGTTCACCCTAGAATAGGGTTACGTCCACGGCTGCTGCGATTTTCATTATGATCAGAAAAATACAACTCTCTCTTAACCTAAAAGAGGTGCCTCCTCATGTATTTATAAGTATAGAATTAGGGTTACACAGAAGCACATGAGACTTACGAAAGTACCCAAACCCCCTATTAGACCTAGTGTTTCAGTGAATAGTAGGGTTGAGTGAACAGTACTTATCAAGGTCCACCGACCTAACAAATGCAACCCAAACCTTCCCGTAGCATATCACAATATACCAAATAGCCCAAATCCCTCTTTGGAATAATTAACACTGGTGCAGTGGTAAGTCTAACCTTAAGCTCTTTACATGATTTCCCACAAGTCTCACTCCACACAAATTTGATCCCCTTTCTCATCAATCTAGTCAACAGTGAGGCTAACATAGAGATATCCTTTACAAACCGATGGTAATACCCAGCTAACCCCAAGAAATTATGAATCTCAAAGGCATTCTTAGGTTGTTCCCAATCTTGTACTGTTTCTATCTTGGATGAATCTACAGTCACCCCTTTCTTGGATATCACAGGGCCTAAGAACTTTACTTCTCTCAACTAGAATTCACACTTTTCGAATTTACAGTACAACTTGTGGGCTCTAAGCAACTCAAGCACAACTTGCAAGTGTTCCTCCTCGAAGAGTGAGTAAATCAAGACGTCATCAACAAAGGCGACTACAAAGCAGTCTAAGAACTCACAGAAGATTCGGTTCATCAAATCCATAAACACATCTGGTGCATTGGTTCGCCCAAAAGACATCACTATGAATTCATAATGGCCATACCCCGTACGAAATGTCATCTTCTGGATATCTTCCTCTCTTACCCTCAACTGGTGATAACCCGACCTCAGATCTATCATAGAAAAGCAGTAGGACCCTTTCAACTAGTCAAACAAATCATCTATACGTGGCATTGGATACTTGTTTGTAATAGTTACCCAATTCAACTTCTTGTAATTTATACAAAGTCGCAATGTACTATCTTTCTTCTTGGGAAAGAGAGCTAGTGCTCTCCAAGGTGAAGTATTAGGGTGAATGAAACCCTTATCTAGCAATTCTTGGAGTTGAATCTTCAACTTACTCAACTCAGCGGGTGCAAATCTATACGGTGCCATAAAAATCGACATCGTGCCAAGCACTAACTCAATAGAGAACTTGATCTCACGATGAGGGGGTAAACCAGTAAGACCCTCAGGGAAAACGTCGGGTATTTACAAAGTACCCTTGGCAATTCAACTCAGACTTCGCCACACTCACTACCCAAGAAGGTTGCAAGAAGACCACCAAGCTTACTCCGACCACGTAGATCATACACTGGCTATAAAACTCGATCGACTCTATCTCCCATGAAATAAAAACAGTCACCACTCAAGACATATATAGTAACCCTCTGATGGTAACAATCTATGACAGTCGGATACGATGACAACCAATCCATGCCCAATATAGCATCAAAACTCGATATGCCAATCAACATAAATGTAAAAACAAGCCGGTGACCGGCAACCTCTATCTCACAACCCCGACACCCCTGTTCCAAAATAATCTCACCGTTAATAGATGACTCTACACTGAGTGGTGATGCTAACCCTATTCTAACCCTAATGCCGATGCAAATGCAGATAAGATGAATGAATGGGATGTACCCGTATCAATTAACACATTGGCAATAAAATTTCATAACAAGAAAGTACCTCTCACAACTAAAGGTGCTGGCACTAAGTCTGGCATGGTAACAGCATACACACACCCTAGATGTCTCTGCTTCACCTGCTCAATGCACTGACTTAGCCGAAGAGCCACCCTGATTGGCCCTCAAGGCCTGTACTGACTGTGCAGGCTGGTGGCTTTGTGTCTGCCTCGAACCAGACGCATCAGGTGTGCCACCCAACTGAGGAAAAACCTCTTCAAGTGCTCTGCCTAGCCATATTGATAACAAGTGAGCGACTGCCCTCTCCTCTGACAGTGGCTATGGGAATGAAATGCAGATAAAACAGATCGTTGCCCTCCTTCCCTTTGTGGGCAAGCTGGAGATTTATGGCCTAACTGGCCACACTTAAAGCAAGTGAAATCTCTCTGACCACTTCTCCCAACACCCAAACTCAGTACTGGAAAAGTGGACCTCAACTATGCTCCTTGGGATTGCTGTGGATTAAAACCCCTCTGCCTTTTATTGTCCCCTTGAACATCCTGACTCCTTTTGGAGCCTATCATTCGTTCTTCCTCTATTTGTATCACGGTCTCAAGATGAGCCGCTGACTCTACAAGTCGCTCGTAATCTCTAATCGAACTAGGTACCTTGAAAAGAAGCCCAGTCCTTAACCTTTTCTCGAACTCCATACAACAGTGTTCTTCTGTCACCACTAACTCTGGTGCAAATCTAAAGAGGTTAGTAAAGGTTGCCTCAAACTCGGCGACAGGCATGTTGAACTAGTTAAGCTTTGAGAACTGCTCCCTCAACTGCTCCCTGACCATGGGAGGTAAGAACTTGTCCTGGAAGGCGTTGACAAAAGCCTCCCAAGTCACTCCAATGCACCCACGCGTATGCTTCCACCATTGACCTACATCTCCCTTCAGCTGGAAGGATCCAAAGGTCACTCTTAGTCCGTCATCTTCGATGACAAGCATCCCAAATGTCTTTACTATCTGCTCTAGCCATTCATCCGCCTTCAGTGGCTCCTTAGGATCACCCAAAACTTGTCTGAATTATATTGGAAGAACTCCCTCTTTAAGAACGACGGCCCTGCTTAAGTAACTTGGGCCTGGACTTGATTCTCATATCTAAGAATGTCCATGGATTCCCTCAAAGCTCCGATCATTTCGTGGGCCAAGGTGCCCATGGCTTGCTGACCAACTGGTTCAGCCACATTGGCCTGACCAGCCCCTTCTTCTTGCGCCAGAATCTCATCCGATAAAGGCACCTCATGCCTCCTAGGCCTACCATGCCTACCACTACCACGTCCATGTCCTGACATCCTAATGAAGGTAATAAAAGAGATTAGCACATTTACAAATGTGTCGAAGCTAACTCACTCGCGTCCTAGTGCGATGGAAAATAGTAATTCACTCCACATAAGCATGTAGTCACATAAACACATACGAATTTCCTTCATAGATAATGATTATCCCGCCGTATAGCCAGAGTTCTGATTAGAAATAGCAATGATCAAGTGCTCTTCTAATAGGACTTCTAGAAACCCGTAGGCCAAATTAATATCTTAGAAACTAAATCTCATACCCATATAACCACATAAGCATGTTATCACTTAAGCATTCCAAAAATACAAATATCTCTATCAAGCGAGACAAACCCATTGTGCTAATAACTACTTTCCGTGTACCCAAAGTATTCAAACCCGATACACTCTAATACTAATTTGTAACGCTCTGAAATAAACATAATATACTTATCTCATAGCAACCAATAAATAGCAACATAAATGAATTGATAAGCTTTCATTAATTAGAGTTTGATATACAAAAGGTGAAACATGCGATATACATTCGTAAACAGTACATCCTAAATCTATAGCACATGTTACAAGATTGTGAAAAGAAATGAAAGCTAAACAAATTCATATGCCCTAAAGGCTTACATCTTTCCAAGTCAATGCTTGAGTACATCAAAAGTGAGTCTTAAGCTCAATACAGATAAAGCCCTAGATTTGTACAAAATTAAATACAAAATAACAATACTGAGCCTTCAGCTCCACAGTCCTCCCAAGCTAAATCCTTGGTGAAGGCATATCACCAGCACCTAAAAATGGTTTTTCCTACATAGGGTGAGCCAAAACCCAGTAGAAATACTACAATACAATGTATAAATCTTAACAAAGCCATAAGGTTTTATGCATATGCAATGATAGTACGAAAACATTTATAACCTTTTTCAAAAGTCGTGCTATGCTAGGTTTATATCACAATTCTCAAAATCATGCCCTTTACAACAGAAAGCAGGTGGAAATCTCAAACTAGTACAACCTTTTACGAATATTTTGTCCGCGGGAAACCATCAAATGGCACCCATGTAAACGTAGCCTATACAAGTGCTACTATTGCCATTTTACAGAATTTTCACTCTAGACACACAGGCTAACTTGATTTGGTGATAAACACCTCTTTCTCCACGTTCACCGATTTTTTCTAAAAATCATATGCATTTTTAATGTATTAAATGAGAAACATTATTCAATACATATGAATGAGAAATTAGTTTTAATTCACCTAATTCTCTTACAATTTCTACAATACTAATAGTTATCCTCCACCGATAGCCCAAAACAGATATCTTTAAACAGATAAATAAATTTCATTAAAGATACAATTTTCCAAGATCTCAAGGTGGGAGTGATAGTATATATCCAACTCTGCCATCATTATCAACATTACTTCAATTTCATTATTCTCAACATCAATTCTATTTTCTCTTTACAATCTCAAATATCCACATTTTAGGGCAAAATCCCTTGCTCTTTGAAAATCAATTTCAAAGTAGGAAATACCTCATTTCAACATATATCAACTCTAATTTCATACCCACAAGCCTTTCCAAGAAATCTTTTGAAAACCCCTCATTTTCATTTTGATTTCAAACCCTAGGTTTTACCAAACCCTCTCTCCCCCCAAAACCACTATAATCTTTTGAAATAGCAAATAACTAAGGTAAAACTCATACAAGAGTGTGAAGAATCCCTACCTCAAGCTTAGAATATGATTGAGAGAGTGAGGAAACTTTAACAATGTCGAAACCCAACTTTGTTCGGATGAAAATAAAGCTCTAAGTGAGCTCTACCTTCTTCTCAAAGGAAATACGGTAGAGAAATCAATGGATCTAGATGTTTTAGATGGGAGAATGTGAGTTTTAGAGAGAGAGAGAGTGTAGATCTAGGGTTTTCAAAAACTTTAGAGAGAGAGAGAGATGAAAAAGTGATGTAAAAAGCGACTTTTACGAACTGATATGCGCGCAGACCGCTCGAGTGCAAGATGTGACTGCTCAAGCGCAAAAAGTTATCGCTCAAGCGTGAAATACAAACCCCCAATAGTTTTTTAGACAGAAAGCCAACGCTCAAGCGCAATAAGGGCCACTCGAACCAAGACCGCTCGAGTGCAAGAAGTTTCGCTCGAGCGAAGAATACCAATTAGTAGTTTTGTAGACCTGCAAAAGTACTGAGAGTTCACAAAGATCGCTTGAGCGTAAGAAGTGATGCTCGAGCGTAGAAGCAAAATTCTAGGCAACAAGGTTTTTGAAAAACAGGGTACCAACATGTTCCAAAAGCAACCAATACAACCCAAAAGCCAATCTCAAAGGGGTATAAGGGAAATAAGACATAAATGATTATACAAGGCAATGAAACTTGGATCCAGAACATCAAATGGTTCGAGTCCAAAATAGAATCGCTATACTCTCTCATTCATAATGTAAAAACCGATCAATGATTTCATAGAAGATGCTTTCATAGGCGATAGAGGTATATAGCTGACCCTGGCTTAAGGCGAACAAGATAGCATCTTGGGCTCTTGAATTTCCTCAAATTTTAAGCGTGTCAAATAATTTTAACTCTTGTGGTGTTAGTAGGTTTCCAAATGAGCAATGTTAGAGACTGTAGACATCCCCGAACGTCCCGGGAGGGAATCCCGGTTCGTTCGCTTTGGGCTTACTACAGTTCGGACTCAAATTGTCACGGTTCTAAATCTGAACCAAAGAGTCCAAATCCGGCAAATCATTTTTGAAAACATATTTTTTTTGTAAAGAAGTGCGAAACATGGATTGCTTTGCCAGATACAGAGTCGTCACCTAAATATTTTATTGGGGGAATTTAGGAAACCCTGACACATTTGCCTAAGGCCACGTGTCCGTCATCACCAAAGTTGCCTCGGCTCCGGAACTTGGGTACAATTGGGGAAGGTCAGCTATGAGCACCCCCTCTCGCCCGATCCAAAGATCGGCTCTACTAACCATGATATCTTGTTTTGAAAACATTATGCGTTCTTATTCCGGTTATTAGCCTAGATTTACTATGTGATGCGCACAGCACAAAAGTATAGACTAGATCGCCTAATTTGGAACAAAGCATCGCATATCCATTTGTTTGGAAATGATTTGAAATCTGCTACTCACGAGTAGGCTAAAACACGGATTTCAATGAGTTATCCCAACTCAAACAATCCAACTTTCACCCACAGGCATTCAGGCAGTAATATCACATAAGCACATAGCCACATGGTAAGCATGCTTTCATGTTAACATCCACACTCATGCGAGATGCTAAAGCATAAATACTTACCTAGTACTCCGAGCCAAAACAGAAACTAGTTAGTAATCAAATATATGATCATGGTTCATGTTAAGATGGCTAATGCAACGCATGCAAGAATGCAACTAAGAATAGGCTCAGCTAATCTAAGAATGGCATGTGAAATGCGACAACTCGATACACATATTCAAGTTGGAATTGAAGTACAATGCAGTTAGCATGATGCGCCGAGTCCGGTGCATACAAGACAGATGAATGATGTACGCATGCATAGCATAAGGTATGCTAAATTAAACATGCCCTAATACTAACCACCAAAGCAGGTACATAAAAGGGAGAAAGAAGTGGGGGTTGGAAAACATGCACACATGCACCCACACTTATTACAAATTCGCCCTCGCTCGGAGGGACCAAAAGAATAATACACTTTAATTAACCTACAAGCTAATTAAATAATTTACAGACCACCTAATTAATTAACAAATCAATTAAGTTAAGGAAATCATTAAAAGGCCTCGGGAAGAGGGATGCACGCGTGCTCGGATTGGCTTCTCCTGCAAATCCAATGCCATGGACAAGCTGCCTCTATTTTCCCTGCTCTGCTCCTCTAAAAATGGCACAATTCCCAAGGTATACCTTATGAACACTGGGGAATGCCACCGGCCATGAGGAATGGTCACCGGCCAAATAGAAGTGGTCATCGACCATCTATGGAGTTATCGGCCGTCAATAATTGGTCGATCGACACTTGATGTAGTTGACCAGCCAAAGCTTCCTGCAGAACCTGTTTTGACAGCAGCAGAGGGCAAAACAAGGCATGGCAATGCATTTCAAGCAAATGTGTGCACCAATACACCCCTTATCATGTTTACGACTCAAAGGTTGGTAGTACTCGATTCTCGGACCACCAATCGCGCATTTCAATGCGTGATGGCCCAAGAAACCAAGTTGTGCCCTTTCATGTCGAATGAAATGCAAACCAAATAAGCACATAAAGGCCCAACCTCTATCACTTGATTTCAAGAGGCAAGGCATGCATGTTCAATGCAATGCACCCTAGGCGTGGAAACTAAGTTGGCAATATGAACATGTGGGAAGCATGGAAAGCATATAACAAGTATGCAAGCTAATTGAGCATGCAAGATGCAATGCCAACATGCAAATATGCAAAACATGTGGCATGTTAAGCAATCAAAGCAAAGATGAGAATGCATGTCAAATGCACTATGATTCAAGCATGCAACACATGCGGTAGGCCAAGTATTCAACAACACACAAGGCGAGCATGCAACAACACGCGAACAATGGACTCATACCAAGGTGGACAGCTCTTTACTAAGCCCAAACAGTGGCCAAAGGCTATGGAAATGAGGCCAAATGCACATACAAGCATGTATGCATACATGATCCAATTCCTAAGCATCAAAAGGCAACTTTTAAGCACACTAAAAGGGAGGACAATCATGGACTAATGGCATGCATACTATGCTCTGAAATCATATTACAAAAGGTGCCAAACCAAGTAAACAAGACAAACTAAGCATGCAACAATGTCCGAAACTCAAGGTAAGCCAAGGGGCTTAAACCATGGCCATACCAACCAAGCCTCACAAGGTTAAGAGGACTTAAAGTAGTCCTAAGGCAGACCTAAACAAAGCTAAGGACACGCCTAGATAGCATCTAAGTGGCCTACGCATGGAAGCATACAAAAGAGGCCAAACTTGGAGCACAAGACTACAACCTTTTAGAGCATTAAGGGAACATCAAATGCAAGCATACAAGCATACCATGGGGACTGAAATGATACTATAAGTGGTGCCAAACCACTGAAACAAGCTAAGCAATGCATGCTAAACACTCACACACCCGAGGCTAGCAAGCCAAAATGCAAGGTGGCTATACAAAGCAGGTCAAGCATGGCCAAAGAAATTAAAAACAGAGCTAAAGCATACTAAATCATGCATAAAAGCTTTACAAAGCTTGGCCAAAATCATGCTATTACAAGGCTCAAAGCACAAAGCATGTTAAGGCAAATTCATGGCATTACAAGACAAGTATGCTAAGCATGCATGGCGTATCTAAACTAGCTAAAAATAGTGCTATATCATAACAAAATAAGCACAAATAACACTTAAGACATGGCCAACATGAACTTAAAAATGGTGCTCACACATGAGGCTAAAATGGAACTTTTTGAAGGCAACAAGGAGAGGGGATGGCCCTCTCCTTCTTAGGACCTTAAAGCACCATCCCCAACACTAAAATCCCTCAAGATTTCAGTGGTGAGGAGGCCCAAACAAGGTGGTCCCGGAGCTCACCAAAATAGCACAAAATGGGGGCCAAACAAGGCCTAAGAGGGGTCAAACAACCCCAAAGCTCAAAGCAACCTTAAACAACTATTTTAAGCATGTAAAAACATGAATTTTATATGCTATACACTAAGATAAAAAACAGATGCAAGGTAGGCAAAGAAACTATGCAAAAATGGGGTATTTAAAGGTAAAGTTCTTACCCTTGTAGACCCCTTCAAGAACAGCACTCCAGCTGCTTTCCTTAGCTCAAAACCAGCTCAAAACTTCAAGAACAACCTAATGGCTCCTCAACAACCAAGGTAAGGTGTTAAACTAGGTGTTTGTGCACAAAAGTAAGGACAAACATACACTTATACACAAAGAGAGGGAGATATAGAGATAGAATAGATACACTGTGGCTAACCCTAATCCAGACCTCTGGAACTCAACCCTCTAACCCTTGAGGAGGAAGGAGAAGCCCTCCTCTTATAGAGGATCACTCTTGCAAAGCTTACATGACAAGCTAAGCAAGAGTGAAATCCCTTCATACACGTGTATGGAGGGGGTGCAAGGTGTATGCCAGCTAGCACAACTGGCATAAAAATATCTGCAAAAGCAGATACACAGTGGGCGGCCAGCCAAAAAATGACAAAATGGCAAAATACATGGTCGACCGACCACAAAGAGTGCCGACCGACCAAACATATGGCCGTTGGCAACAAAACAGTGGTCGATGGCCTCAAGCCATGGCCGGTGAGGTGTGGAGGTGGCCCACATGCCACTTTCTGCCCCTCAAAAGCAAAACACAAGTGTTTGGTGCAAAACCAAACAGATCCTGAGGCAAGGTGCGTGGCTGAGACCTCTAGGAACTCAAGACGAACACAAACATGGATGATCACCGAGTGTTCAAATAACTTATGATCATGCAAAGAAAGCTATAATGAAGCATATACATACAATAAATGCAATAGTTTAAGCAATCTAACATAAATCCAACTACACTACAATGCAGAAAGGATGTAAGAAAATTATGCAATTCTCGCTACGTTTGACGCGGAGAATACAATACCTGTTCGGTTCGTCTGGTTGCACCAGCTTCAAATGAACCGTACATACAATATCGCGCCTGTAAAAGAGAGAAACTTAACAGGTACAATATTGTGCGTAATATGCACAACAATGCAATCGAAAGCTGCGTGACAACGCAATATACTAACAAGTGCGAATGAGGTGCGCAAGATAGCGCGATGTGCAAAATAGCGCAATTGAAATGCATCTGAAATGCGAGCAAGGTGCACAAAACAGTGCGATAATATGCAAATGATATGCAAAATTACAAAACAATGTAAAAACAATGGAAATGATATGCAATGCGTTTGAAACATAGTCAAACCACAAACGGTTCAAAACCACACAAATGTTATAAGGATGATGGAGATACAAAGTCCGTCTACCATAGAAAAGGTGCCGCAACCCTCAAACCACAATACCAGCAGTGGAATAGGTACGTACACATGCAGAACTATGATTAATGTAGACGGACACAAGAACAAGTAAATGGGTGGAATGACATAAGTGAGGCATGCTCTGCTGAGGAAAGACCATGATCCTAAATGTTGGACGCAACAAATTACACTACAATGTAATATATATACAATGGATAAGGCCTACGGCCAAACTGTATCTTGCCTAGGAAAGGCATCGACACATACAAACCGCGTCTAATACAGAAACGGTGCTGTCACCCTCAAACCACAATACCAGCAATAGAATAGGCGCGTACACATAATATCGTAACTGTGCTTTGACGTGAAAAATATGGGCACATACCAGACCAAGCTCAACATGGAAAGGCGCAAGCCGTGGATGGAGGTGATGCAATGAATGTATGCAAGCTACAATGCAATATTTACAATATGCAATGGAATGTATGTAAATGCAATATTTACAGTGAATGCATACAATATGCACTATATACAAGGGATGCATGACATATGCACTATTTACAATGATGCATGACAATGCAATATATACAATGACGCATGACATATGCAATATTACAATGATGCATGACATATGCAATATATATAATGATGCATGACAAAAGCAATATATACAATGATGCATAACATATGCAATATATACAATGATGCATGACATATGCAAAGTTTTTTTTTTTGTTTTGGTTTTTTTTTTGAAAATGTATGAAAAGTGCATGATGATGCATATATATATATACATATATCTATTTTTGCTCTCTTTTTTTGAAATGCATGAAAAGTGCATGATGATGTATGTGATCTTGAATGCACGACAACGCGCGTCTTTTGAAAGGCATGACAATGCACATGACCTTGAATTCGCGACAACGCGCGTCTCTTGAAATGCATGACAATGCATGTGAACTTGAATGTGTGACGACACGAGTTACTTGAAATACATGACAATGCATGTGAAGTGCGCATGATAATGCGACATAAAGAAGATGCATACTAATGCAAGTATGGCATGCGCATGACAATGCGAGTGGAATGACGTATAACTTAACGTGCGTTTACGACAAAGCATTGTAACGTATGCATGTGGGGCAACTTTCGAATCTCTCAGGAGAAAAAAGGATACAAAAAGGATATGCCGCGCATGTATTCGAGTGCTACGCACAGAAAACACAGTCCGGGTTCAAAACGGAGTTCGGTTGAGCTTCAGAAATGCCCTCTCTTGCAATATGTTGAGCAATAGAGGCCCCAAATCACATCAAAGACCTAAACAAAGGTGTAGGAGGTTCACCGGCCATCGGAGAAGGTCAGCGGCCATCCGTCGGCCACCAAAAAAGTATATCGGCCAAATATTTGGCCGATCGGCCAACAGTGTGGCCGACTGGCCAAATCTGCCTGAATCGGGGCAGTTTGGACATTTTGCATGGGTCCTTTAAAATAGGGGTTTAAACCCTATTTTGTTCACTTCCACCTGCTCGAAATTTCTTCCCCTCTCCCTTTAGGTGTTTTTTCAACCTTCGATCCACGCTTTTGTCGCGTTTTAGAGCCCGTTTCATCGTTCGATTTGCAAACGCCTTCGCGTTTCGAATACTTTGAACCTAACAAATCTCCGTTTCGGTGTACTTTTCTTGATTTCCACCACTTGGGGTTTGTTTCCCCCAAGTTTTCCTTGGTCTTCGTGCCTTTCCATACCCCGGCTTTTCCGGCCATTTTTCACCCTCCAGGGGTTGACTTTTTGGTTGACTTTTCATATTCTTGCCCAGTTTTCACTCTTCCGGCCGTTTTCATACCCTTCTCGACATGGCGGGCGGGACTCCTCCGAAGCAGGAGATGGATCCCGAGACCAAGCTCTTGCCTCTCAGTGTCCAACCATTCGACCCGGCGACCTACAGGCCGGCGATTCACGTGCTACCCCCTGACGGTCTTCGCCAGTTCAAGACTTTTGATAGGGGCGTGCCACGAGAGCTTCTTCTACGCGAGCCAGAGTCACATCTATCTTACGGCGCTTCTGAGGTACAGCCTTCCCTCTGTTTTATTTTCTGCAATGTAGAACATAACTGCGATAGTTGATTTCGTTCTTTAACTGCTTAGCCCGGATACACCGATATATTACACACTGTAGTTCATCTGTGAGTCCACCTGCACCCGATGTCTGTTTGAATCTGAACATGTGCACACACACTGTATCTGCCCAGAACCACCTCAAAAACACTGATGCATCATATGCTGTAGTTCACTTCGAGCACACCGGCACCCGATATTTGTTTGAATTTGAAAACGTGCACACATGCTGTAGTTGTATTGAACCACTTGAACACATTGATACATCATATGCTGTAGTTCACCTCGAGCACACTGGCACCCGATATCTGTTTGAATCTGAAAACATGCACACACGCTGTATTGTTACCAATTCTGAATGCTCTTCAAAACTGTATATTGAATATTGCTTTGCAACTATTTGTTTTGACCACATGGGGATTCCCATGCCTTCCGAGGGTATGGGAATGTCATGGCCCGTGGATGGTATATGGAGCTACCAGGCGCGGTTCGTCATATTGTTGATCAGGCCAGCTTTGGCACCTTCTGCAGGGGACTGTCACGCCTTACTACGAGCAGGCCTTTTCTTGCCGCTCTGGTGGAGAGGTGGTGGGACACCACCGATTCTTTTCACTTTTCCGTCACGAGAGACATGACGATGACTCCCTTCGACTTCTTGATGCTCACCGGCATCGGGGTAGGGGATGATCCGATCCCCTTCGATACAGACATGGACGAGTAAGAGGCCGCTCAGATGTACTTGCTAGGCGACAGACCGCCTCTTGCTCATCCAGGCTTCGTCAGATACTCGTGGTTCAAGGACCACTTCCGGATTCAGCCAGCTTTAGCTAAGGAGGCGCCGATGGCTCAGGAGGATGCGGAGCGGTATGCACACGGCTTCCTCATGTTCTTGCTGAAGACGACCCTCTTCGCTGACCGGGCGAATACCGTGCCTCTCTGTTTGCTGAGCGCTTTGGTGGACGTCACACGGATCCGCCTTTATTACTGGGGTGGCGCTGGCTTGGCCACCCTGTACGGCTATATGAGTTCATCCTCTCACCTTAGCAGGCAGTTGCTCGGAGGCTACTGGCGGGCTTGGGAGGTACGTTCTCTTTCTCTGTTTTACATTTCTGCTCTACATTATCTGCATTCTGTACACGACACACACTGCGGTCTGCCTCACGCTGGTTATATACTGTACACACGGCACACATATAATCTGTTTTACACTGACTGTATACTGCACACACTGCAAACATGCAATCTGCTTTACACTGACTGTATACTGCACACACTGTATACCCTGCATAATTCACTGCACAATACACGGTTCTGTAATTTCTGCTTTATTCTGCATTCTGTTTTATCTGATAAGCATACTGATATTTGCTCTGCAGTTGTGGGTCTATGCCTACTTCCTGAGGCTTGCCCCAGTCTCGGACGAGGAGACCCTCCTAAGCGTTCCATTCTCCCGTCGCTTTGACGTAAGATGCGTGCGGAGACCCCGGGGGTCTTTCATATTCTTCCGCCGCTATTTCGACACCATCACCGCCGCAAAGGTATGTTCAACTTTAGAGTTTATTCCAACCTTCTCTTTGCATTATCCTTTCGATAACAGTAGATAACCAATTGTGTGTCATTTACAGATCACCTGGCAGCCTTGGGCTCCATTGCCAGCCGCAGTTTGGGAGTGGTATGCTGGTACTGAGGAGACTGTCAGGTTCATGATTTTGCTGGAAGGCCCGGTCTGTCGGGCTTGGTACCTGGGCGAGCACTTCCTGCGTCAGACCTTAGGTTTACTAGAGCAGATAGCTCCGGGTCCACTTCCCATCGACATGAGGCAAACAGAGAGATACCCCCCACACGATATCGCTGATTACACGATCGGATGGGAGGCGGAGGGCTTTAGGGGCAAGGGCGACTACGCAGAGTACGTCCAGACCTACATCATGCTGCCTCTGAGCAGTGGCCGTCGAGCTGAGAGAGAGAGGCATGCAGCGCCAGCAGCTGAAGCGAGAGCAGGAGCAAGGGCAGGAGCACCGAGGATGGCTCGGGCCCGTGGTAGGAGTGGGCCTCGGAAAGGGCGGGGAATTGGATGGCCGGCGTTGCCCACGATGATGACATACAGAGGGCAGAGTGGGGAGATGTATCAGATCCCCTTTGTTCCCCCTCCGGCTGATCATGAGCTAGTCGGTTTCTACTACTTGCCTCCGGTATGTACTACTGCATTTTATACAGTCATTTCACTTCATTTCTCTTTGATATTCCGTAGAATACTGATACTTCTAACACTTTTGTAGGCTTTATTCGAGTATACGCGCCAGTCCCTGGAGTTAGACGCCTCCATGATGGGGATACTACAGCGGAGCTTCGACCTCCTGGCCATTTACAGTATCCTGGTACGTTCTTTCGACCATCATCTCAAACTTTGCATAATCTGATGCATCTCACCATCAACACAGTACTTGATATACGGCCCTCACGGCATTCGATACACTATATCCCACAGACTGTTCACAGCATTACTCACGGCATTCATACACTGCACTCAGTTACTGCATTCTGTATTCATATACTGCTCACAGTATTCATACACTGTACTCACACACTGCACTCTGTACTGATACATTGCTCACAACAGTCATACACTATACTCACACACTGGATTCGGCATTCATACCCTGCTTTGCGTAGTACACTGATGCATTTGCTATTTGTACTTTTCAGCCTCTATTCCAGATGTCGGCCGCAAGAGGTGCTCCAGCTGGGCCTTCCATTCCTACTCGAGGAGGAGGGCAGGGTGGCACAATATTCCCCCGCACCAAAGTGGGGGCGCACTCATGTTGGGAGTAGCTCTCGGGCACCAGTTCCCGATGATGATGAGTCTGAGGCAGAGTCATCTGAGGAGGAGACTGGAGATGACTCAGACTCGGGCTCAGATGGCGGAGCCGATGATGATGCTCCTGGACCTTTGTCCAGGAAGAGGACGAGGACAGACCCTCAGGCCTGGGATGATCGATGCTGATCCAGATTTTTGCTACTTTTCTTCTTTTTGTTTTACTTTTTCTTTTTGCTAGTAGTTTGAGTACCTTGTACTGTCGCAGGCAGGTTTTGTTTTCTTCGAAACTTTGTACTTGAAAAGATGATGAAATGAAACAAGTTTTTTGTCTGAGAAAGTGTTGCATTTGTGTATTTCATACATCGCATCGCATTGCATCGCATCATATTACACAACAATGTAAATGAGATTGATATTTTGTCTGAAAGTCAAACACTTGTATTGTAATAATCAGGTAACGAACCAGCTATCGACAAAACAACTTGCACAACCCACTGCTCATTCTGAACATACAGCCCATAACACAGCGCTCAGTTTATTCTGCACACAGCGGATCCACACAGCTCATACAAACGGTTCATTCTGAACTCATAGCTCATGACACAGTATTCTGTTTACCTGCACATGGCCCATTCTGAACAAACAATTGACTCTTGAAGAGACGGGAAGTTCACTGTTTTCAAGTGACCGGAGGGTCGAACCCCTGTAGTTTTTACAAAAGAAACAAATCTGTTCTGCAGAAATGTGAAGAATGGCACAGCACTTTGAGCACAAAATGATTTGAGAAAAGGGTTTTTAACCAGGTATTGAGCCTATGACTGAACACAGTCAAAAAGACTCAATAACGAAAAACAAAATGTAAACAACCTAAACACAATGAGACACGCTCGGAACAGACCTAAAACAAGAGTTAAGGTAAACAAAAGAAAAGACACGACACATAGACGTGTTGCCGATACGAGAGGCCTCTTAGATCACGAGGAGCCAGTTTCTTCGGGTATTATCTCCCACCCTCTTCTCATTTGTGATTCTCATATCACTCGGCCCTCAGGCTCAATTTTTTTCTCAAAACCCTTTTGCTCACTTTTCTCTCATCGCACATCTCTCTATTCTTCAACCTCTCATTTTTCGTCCCTCCCAAGGGTGGTTGATGGATAAACAAGAGGTTGTGGGTTCATGCCCAACACTATTAGCTCGCGACTATTTCCTCCGGTGACGTCTCGTCGATGTTGTTGATAAGGGAGTGAAGTATCTTGATCCATTCCGGTTCGTGCTTCACACTTGGCTCGATACCTCGTTGTTCGGAGGTTAAGAGAGCTTTTAGCCCTTTAATGACAGCTTCAGTTGTGCCCTTTTTGGCAAGTATGTTGGTGATGGGGGAAAGACAGGGAGCTTGATTCAACTGTGCCTCTAGTTCATCATTTTGACCATTTTTTGTTTTGGTTTTCTATTAAAACAATTTTGACCGAAATGAGAGTTAGATTAACATATTTGTTTGATTTTTTGATTTAAAATCATGCAAGTCAGGCTATGAGTACTGAAAATTTTCCTTTTTTGGGTCCAAGAAAATGGTTCAGTTTTGCAAAAGATGGAATAATTTTGGAGAAAATAGTCAACCTCAGTAAAAAAAATTTCAAAAACTATTTTCGCAAACGGTCACTGCTCAACGAGCACAAAACTTACTCTCTAGATGCATAACCTCGGATCGGAGGCAATGGAAAATTGCCCCTTGTCCCAAAGGGCGCAGCACGGCAACAGAAAGTTGCCCCTGGTTTGGATGGCGACTCATGGTAACGGAAAGTTGCCCCTTGTCTGGATAACCCCGCAACATACTATAGTCAGTCCTCATTAGTGATGATTGCAACCGGACTCTCGGATACAGGGAAGGCGAAGATGATCAAAACCAATATATAGACACAGTCACTTTGAAAGTGCGTGGGGCTGGACTTTAGGATGAAGTTGCCTATGTATCCCAAACATGGGAATCAAGCCTTACGTAGTTCGGGGTAAGGTACACTCGTGTATTAACCCTCACTTTTTTACGCCCTAACTTTTGCCAAGGCCGCCTTTCTGGGTTTTCAACCTTGCGAGCTTTGTTTTTCTTTTCTTTTCCATTCTTTTTTGTATCTTTTCATTCCTTTTTCTTTTTTCATCTTTTCTTTCTTTTGCATTTTTCTTTCTCTTCCCTTTTTTTTTCCTTCTTTTTTGTATTTTTCTCTTGCTCTAACTTTTGCCTGGGTCGCCCTTTCGGGTTTTCGGCTCAGCGAGCCTCTCAAAGGGTAAAAGTGTAATAAGTCCATGCCAAATGGTTTTAGGGTTTTGAAGCCATCCGTATTCAGGAGAGTGGCTGTTGTATTGATTTACAGAAAGATCCATCTTCGACTCTTCGAGCACATCGGACATTTTTGCCCCTAGTTTGAGGGGCGCTTCTGATTTAGCTTTGCAAGCTTCTTCTGATGAGGTCTGATCTTCTTGATCTGACTTTCTTGGCCTCTTGTTCGAGGGTTGCTTCAAATTTGGCCACGCAGGCCTCATGTTGTAGTTGACCGTTGAACATATGGAACTAAGGTCCAAGGTTTGAAAGCAAGGGCTTAAGTCTTGAGGCTGAGAGTGATCCTAAGCTGCACAATCTCAACAGCGATTCCATACAGGTCTTCGCAGGACTGCGCAAAACATTTTGTTTTCGAAAGTTTTTAAGAAAGCGACAAATCACTCGCGCTGAATATAGTGCGGAACCAATCTGGATCAAGCTAGGGTCCTTCTCAGTACTCACATTAACAAACATGATTTCAATCATTAAGGGCTTAGCACACCTCTCTTTCTCTCAAATGATCAAAGTTTTGCAAATCCCGAGGAATTCCTTCCTCTTCGTTTTCATCACCACAGTGTTAAAAAAGTTTTTAAAAACTTAGGTCAATGTAATAAATTCAAGGTGCAGAAGAGTGAGTGAGATGCTCCGCCGTTTCATTCAAATGCTCTGGCACAACTAGCTCAAAGTAGCAATAAGCACGGAAACATGATAGCCGCAACCGTTTCATTCAGATTTCCTGGTTGCAACTGGCTCCATAGCAGAGACAGACTCAAAAGAAAGCAAAAGCATAATTACAAAACAAAATAATGATATCCGAGGCAACAACCTTGGAATCACCTGATTTCTATACAGTGGGGCTGACTTGACACAACAAGACAGACCCTTAAGCAAAAAGACTGACTCAAGACAATGAGACAGACCCAAAACAAAACAAAGAACTGACTCAACACCCAAGCTAGAAATTACAAAACTGCATTCACAAATGCTCCCGATAGTGCGTGCCAAACGCCACATCTGAAATACACCGAGTGCCGCTCGCAGGTGGTCCAACCCCTGATCACATACTTGCAGTATCCTCGAAGTCCAACAACTCAGTGGTGACAGACTTTGCTGAGGTAGGTGGGAGGATGACCTCATTGTCGATCAAATCTTGCACTTCGTGGCGAAGGCAGAAACAACCGTCGGTGCTGTGACCGGTTTGCTGGTGGTATGCGCAGTATAAGGTAGCATCATGTGTAAAGGGGAGATTCTTCGGGAGAGGTCGAGGTTTGAGGGGTTTAAGATGCCCCTTTTTAGCCAAAATTTGAAATGCCCTAAACAAAGGCATGTAGAGGGTGTGAAAAACTCTGCGCCCTCGAGGCAAGTACTTCGAAGTTTTAGGGTTCTTGCTAGACATACTAGCGAAAGGGTCGGCAGGCACTGCCTTAGCTTTCTGATCTTTTCTTGGTTCTGGGTTGGGAGCGGAAGGAACTGTTCTGGTATGACGGGGCCTATCCCGATTTTTCGCCTGGCTTAAACTGCCCTCGGCTGGAGTGGGGAAAGCATCATCCACAGCTTTAGTCATGACTGCGAATACTTGCTGCTTATTCATCCCCCCGGCTTTCAAAGCCTCGACTGCCCACAACAGTTGTTCAACGGGATCAGCATCTGTTCCCACTTTATTTTTACCTCTAGCCTCAGTCTGATCGAGGGTTTGAGTTGCTATATTAGAGCGGAACCCAGTTGTTGTTGACATGTCATTGCCATGGCTTGGGACAGCCTCAGGCCAGCTGAGCTCGATCATAATTCGTCCCAATAGCGGGGGCTCTTGTTGTATGAAATTCCCGGCATATGGTGCAGCTGGTGGTGAAGCCGACATTCCATAGGCCAGATCGACCACAGATCTCCGGAGGTCGCCGATGATTCCCATCAATTCAAACGTGGTGGGCTCACGAGCGTGAAACAACTAGGGCTCCCAGATCGGGCGCGCGGCAGACGACCTGGGTGGATGTGGTATTTCGACATTGGGCTCATCCCGCAAGATGGTTCCTCGGTCCAACGCGGCTACCATAACCACAGTCTCCTCCGAATTTTGTGTCATCATAAGTCCGCTGAACTTGAACGGTGACTGACGCAACCGGTTGATTGATGAATCAGATATCTGTCTTGCGTCAGTAAGGGAGAACACTGGTTATTCTGTACTAAATCTCTGAACTGAAAGAGAAAACACGCAGCATTTCAGCCCAAATGGAACAGACACAGACATAGTTGAATAACTGTACTATACTATTGATCACTGTTCCCCAAAATCACTGTCCCAAAAAACTAAATCTGATACCCGCAGATATAACTGATTCCCCAAAACACTGATACTGATGCCCTCAGGCCTGGTACTAAACTTGCAAACTGACATGTGCGTTCTTGTAGAGATACACTCTAAAAGCACATAGCAAATAAATGAGAACCAAAACACTCCTATGTTGGGGTTGGGGTAGGGTTTCCCTGTCCTATTTTGTCAGGAGCTAGGGTTTCACTATGCACGTAGCGGTTTCAAACAACCTAAAATCAGGTAAGCAATCTGTCCTAGTTTGGAATAGTCACTACAGATTCCGATATGCACTAGGTCGAATGGTCGAAAAGGGTGCCCCGGTGACAACTGGGGTTTGTGTTCCCATCGTGGCAGAGCCCATAACCGGTCAACCTTATGGCACACAGCCTCAGGCTAGCCACTCAGGAATAGCAGACGGCAAACACGGTGTCCTAGGCGCACCAATGCACATGAAATGCAAAGAAACACACAAGTGAAATCAAAACAAGATATCACAAGTTCAAGTAAAGCTCTCCAAGTCCCCAGCAGAGTCACTAGAAACTATAGACGTCCCCGATCGTCCTGGAAAGGAATCGCGATTCGTTCACTTTGGGCTTACTACAGTTCGGACTCAAATTGTCACGGTTCTAAATCTGAACCTAAGAGTCCAAATCCGGCAAATCGTTTTTGAAAACAGATTTTTTTGTAAAGAAGTGCCAAACATGGACTGCTTTACCAGATACAAAGTCGCCACCCAAATATTTTATTGGGGAAATTTAGGAAACCCTGACTCATTTGCCTAAGGCCACGTGTCCGTCATCACCAAAGGTGCCTCGGCTCCGAAACTTGGGTACGATTGGGGAAGGTCAGCTATGAGCACCCCCTCTCGCCCGATCCAAAGATCGGCCTCTACTAACTGTGATATCTTGTTTTGAAAACATTATGCGTTCTTATTCCGGTTATTAGCCTAGATTTACTATGTAATGTGCACAACACAAAAGTATAGACTAGATCGCCTAATTTGGAACAAAGCATCGCATATCCGTTTGTTTGGAAATGATTTAAAATCTGCTACTCATGAGTAGGCTAAAACACAGATTTCAATGAGTTGTTCTAACTCAAACAATCCAACCTTCACCCACAGGCATTCAGGCAGTAATATCACATAAGCACATAGCCACATGGTAAGCATGCTTTCATGTTAACATTCACACTCATGCGAGATGCTACAGCATAAATACTTACCTAGTACTCCGAGCCAAAACAGAAACTAGTTAGTAATCAAATATATGATCCTGGTTCATGTTAAGATGGCTAATACAACCCATGCAAGAATGTAACTAAGAATAGGCTCGGCAAATCTAAGAATGGCATGTGAAATGCGACAACTCGATACACGTATTCAAGTTGGAATTGAAGTACAATGCAGTTAGCATGATGCGCCGAGCCCGGTGCATACAAGACAGATAAATGATGCACGCATGCATAGCATAAGGTATGCTAAATTAAACATGCCCTAATACTAACAACCAAAGCAGGTAAGTAAAAGGGAGAAAGAAGTGGGGGTTGGAAAACATGCACACACGCACCCACACTTATTACAAATTCGCCCTCGCTCAGAGGGACCAAAAGAATAATACACTTTAATTAACCTACAAGCTAATTAAATAATTTACAGACCACCTAATTAATTAACAAATGAATTAAGCTAAGGAAAGCATTAAAAGGCCTCAGGAAGAGGGATGCACGCGTGCTCGGATTGGCTTCGCCCGGAAATCCAATGCCATGCACAAGCTGCCTCTGTTTTCCCTGCTCTGCTCCTCTGAAAATGGCACAATTCCTAAGGTATACCTTATGAACACTGGGGAATGCCACCGGCCATGAGGAATGATCACCGGCCAAATAGAAGTGGTCATCGACCATCTATGGAGTTCGACCATCAATAATTGGTCGATCGGCACTTGATGTAGTCAACCGGCCAAAGCTTCCTGCAGAACCTGTTTTGACAGCAGCTGAGGGCAAAACAAGGCATGGCAGTGCATTTCAAGCAAATGTGTGCACCAATACACCCCTTGTCATGTTTATGACTCAAAGAGGGAGTACTCGATTCTCGGACCACCAATCGCGCATTTCAATGCGTGATGGCCCAAGAAACCAAGTTGTGAACTTTCATGTCAAATGAAATACAAACCAAATAAGCACATAAAGGCCCAACCTCTATCACTTGATTTCAAGAGGCAAGGCATGCATGTTCAATGTAATGCACCCTAGGCGTGGAAACTAAGTAGGCAACATGAACATGTGGCAAGCATGGAAAGCATATAACAAGTATGCAAGCTAATTGAGCATGCAAGATGCAATGCCAACATGCAAATATACAAAACATGTGGCATGTTAAGCAATCAAAGCAAAGATGAGAATGCATGCCAAATGCACTATGATTCAAGCATGCAACACATGCGGTAGGCCAAGTATTCAACAACACACAAGGCGAGCATGCAACAACATGTGAACAATGGACTCATACCAAGGTGGACAGCTCTCTACTAAGCCCAAACAGTGGCCAAAGGCTATGGAAATGGTGCCAAATGCACATACAAGCATGTATGCATACATGATCCAATTCCGAAGCATCACTAGGCAACTTTTAAGCACACTAAAAGGGAGGACAGTCGTGGACTAATGGCTTGCATACTAAGCTCTGACATCATGTTATAAAAGGTGTCAAACCAAGTAAACAAGACAAACTAAGCATGCAATGATGTCCGAAACTCAAGATAAGCCAAGGGGCTTAAACCATGGCCATACCAACCAAGCCTCACAAGGTTAAGAGGACTTAAAGTAGTCCCAAGGCAAACCTAAACAAAGCTAAGGACACGCCTAGATAGCATCGAAGTGGCCTACGCATGGAAGCATACAAAAAAGGCCAAACTTTGAGCACAAGACTACAACCTTTTAAAGCATTAAGGGAGCATCAAATGCAAGCATACAAGCATACCATGGGGACTGAAATGATGCTATAAGTGGTGTCAAACCACTGAAACAAGCTAAGCAATGCATGCTAAACACTCACACACCCGAGGCTAGCAAGCCAAAATGCAAGGTGGTTATACAAAGCAGGTCAAGCATGGCCAAAGCAACTAAAAACAGAGCTAAAGCGTACTAAATCATGCATAAAAGCTTCACAAAGCTTGGCCAAAATCATGCTATAACAAGGCTCAAAGCACAAAGCATGTTAAGGGAAATTCATGGCATTACAAAACAAATATGCTAAGCATGCATGGTGTGTCTAAACCAATTAAAATAGTGCTATATCATAACAAAATAAGCACAAATAACACTTATGACCTGGCCAACATGAACTTAAAAATGGTGCTCACACATGAGGCTAAAATGGCACTTTTTGAAGGCAACAAGAAGAGGGGATGGCCCTCTCCTTATTAGGACCTTAAAACACCATCCCCACCACTAAAATCCCTCAAGATTTCAGTGGTGAGGAGGCCCAAACAAGGTGGTCCCGGAGCTCACCAAAATAGCACAAAATGGGGGCCAAACAAGGCTTAAGAGGGGTCAAACAACCCCAAAGCTCAAAGCAACCTTAAAAAACTATTTTAAGAAAGTAAAAACAAGACTTTTATATGTTATACACTAAGCTCAAAAATAGATGCAATGTAGGCAAAAAGACTATGCAAAAATGGGGTATTTAAAGATAAAGTTTTTACCCTTGTAGACCCCTTCAAGAACAGCACTCCAGCTGCTTTCCTTAGCTCAAAACCAGTCAAAACTTCAAGAACAACCTAATGGCTCCTCAGTAACCAAGGTAAGGTGTAAAACTAGGTGATTGTGCACAAAAGTAAGGACAAACACACACTTATACACAAAGAGAGGGAGATATAGAGATAGAATAGATACACTATAGCTAACCCTAATCTAGACCTCTAGAACTCAAACCTCTAACCCTTGAGGAGGGAGAAGAAGCCCTCCTATTATAGAGGATCACTCTTGCAAAGCTTACAAGACAAGCTAAGCAAGAGTGAAATCCCTCCATGCACGTGTATGGAGGGGGTGCAAGGTGTATGCCAGTTAGCACAGCTGGCATAAAAATATCTGCAAAAGTAGATGCACAGTGGTCGGCCAGCCAAAAATGACAGAATGGCAAAATACATAGTCGACCGACCACAAAGAGTGCCGACCGACCAAACATATGGCCGATGGCAACAAAACAATGGCCGGTAGCCACAAGCCATGGTCAGTGAGGTGTGGGGGTGGCCCACAAGCCACTCTCTGCCCCTCAAAACCAAAACACAAGTGTTTGGTGCAAAACCAAACACAAAACAGTCGAGTCGAGAGATCCTGAGGCAAGGCGCATGGCCGAGACTTCCGGGAACTCAAGACGAACACAAACATGGATGATCACCGAGTGTTCAAATAGTGACGTCCAAGTCTTGAGGACGGTCAAAAATGGGTTGTCTACAGAGACCCACAATGAAGCGGTAAGAGAGTTGGGCTCTATATCATTAGATTTGTAATAAATCAAAAATTAACACATATGATGTCACCCTACTGTTGATACAATTGTGGGTATTTTTGGAAATCTCAAATATTTTCCTTTAAGAATAAAGGTCCAAACCAACTACCAAAAGCCTTTGGAGCATCTCCTACTCTTCATTACTTCTTTTTTTTTTTCAGAGTGGCTGCGGCGTGTTGAGGCACTTCTTCGCTCATGCTGCTATCTACCGCCTAAGCGCTTAAGAGATTTGTGCTAAACAGCTTTTTGCATCATCAGCGGTGCTGGCGTAGGTTTTTTTTTCCTTCTGCCTAGCTCCCCGGCCTTATCAATTAGAAACCAAATCATAAACTTAGTTTTTCGTCACGCGAAACTCAACTCTTTGGAAACCGGTATTTTCGAAAGGATTGGCACTTTCCATACTTCATGGATGCAGCATCAACAAATTCACTCATGATCAAGTTACAGCCTAAGATCTATGACCATATTATGTTATCTATTCGTATTTCGTTCATTCCATTAGTATGCTCCTAGGTACCTGTAATTATGATTTGATTTTAAATTTGAGTAAAAATCTGATTTGATATGAACTAGTCGAACTCTTTTTTCAAACTTTCATCAAAACCTTTCTAACAATTTTTTTCAAATCCCAAATTTCCCTTTTCATCAAATTTGATGAAAAAGGTAATGTCCAATACTTTAAAGAATTCAAAAAAATTATGTTCATCAAATTTTATGTTTTTTAATTTTCATCAAATTCAAATTTAATGAATTGTCATTTTGATATTAAAAATAAATAAATAAAACCTTCTTTCTTAAAACCTAAATAAAAAATATATTTATAAATTTCATTCATTTTAAGTATAAATCGAATTACACTACCTTTGAATATATTTAGCATGGATGGAGATGATGAGTTCTAAAGAAATGGGGTTTGCTTGATTCTCTATTGAGATACTGTTGTGTAAACCTCTTTTTATTTATTATTTATTTATTTGTATATGCGTTCTATCTAGAAGATTATCCAGCCTTTTTTTTTTTTCTTTTTTTTTTGGGTATTTGACTGATAGTTCGGAGATTTTTCTTCTTTGTAAGTTTTCTATCGAGAAGTTTCTGTACCAGTACATCTATTTGTAAATCTGGTTCACACCTTTGCTTTGAATAATTTTAGGTTCTAACGCAGAATATGACTTTCAATTTATAGATTAAGGCCATGTTTGTTTGGGTGGACATGAGCTTGAAATTGGACTAATAGTCCAATAAAATTATTAATCCAATGTTTAGTTAAACAATTGAATTACGGACTAATTATTTTAAACTTGACTATTAGTTAAGATAGGATACATAATCCAACGGATTCGTAGTCCTAGGACTATTAGTCATGAGAATACTAATCCAGTCCGCCTAAACAAACATGGCCTAAGATTTGAATTTGATTATTTATGCCCATATGTGAATTGGGGGATTTATGCACATATTTGAAGATTTCCTTAATCAAATTAGTTTTTGATGGGCTGGTTGTTTCAACTTGTATAAGTTAATTATAGTTTATTTTAATTTTAAAGTCTGTGTTAGACTGATTGATAAGCTTCTGTTTATAGATTATTGGATAAAAATAGCTTAAATAAGTTAAAAAAAATTAATCATATAAAAGTTAAGGGAGTGATATTTTTAACTGCTATTTTTTAAGTAACAGCTTTTAACTTTAAAAAATTATAATAAACAAGGCCGATGTTTCTTCTGATAGATTTTAGTTTTGAATATATATATATATATATACATATATATATATGATACAATTGTGTGTTTGGTAGAGGTGGGATCAGATTCACACGTCCTTGATCCTTTATAATGATCCCAATGAGTCAATTAAATCATAACTAAAAATCATAATTAAAACTACCTGAAATATAATTAAAAATCTCTTTAATTATAATTAAAATAATAATATATTATAATTAAATTAAATATAAAAATAATTATAACTGAAATATATAATACATACTTTTTTAAAAATATTTTTTATGTGTGTTATAAAAATTCACAACAAGAATATGCACCAAACATAGTTTTGTCTTTTATGTTTCTAAAATTATTGGTAGGGACGAACACAGTATTAAACTAAAATTATTAGTAGGGACGAGCACAGTATCCATATTCCATATGAGAATGACTTTGACTTTGACCACAAAGACTCAGGGAACCAGGTGGCCATGGCACGCACCAGATGTTTGATAATTTAACCCACTAAAGAAAAGGCCAAGAATTAGTGAAGTAGAAAGGCAACATTATGGGTGATTATTGGATTTTTTTTTTTTTTTTTTTTTTGACTACAGTTACATAATATTTTATAATATTATAATTGATAAAAAATATGAGATATTATAATTTTGTATGAATGATTGAGAAGTATGAAGAGATATAGTTAACGATGATTAGTGAAATAATATAAACACGAGATATTTGAAGACTACTTATTAATTTTTCACATTTTATGAGAGCCACCCAATCTAATAACAGATTGATAATATCTGTTCTTAGACCAAATCAGAGATTAATAACCACATAATTAATCGTATAATAAAATAATCATTAAATGACTATTTCACTTTAGATTGCTTTCTACTGCATCTCCTGTCACTACGCGGGTGTTTTGTATTGACTATTACCGGACCGGTCCTAAAGATAAGATTATCGCCTTGAATTCCTAAGTGCCTAATCCAAATTAAAAAGTTGATTGAAGTAGTTAATTATTAAAAATAATGAATGATTATTTTTTAAATGTATGAATTATTTGTTAACTATATCAGTTATTAGGAAAATGTCTCGTAACTCAAATTTTGTGGCTCAAAAGTGGCTCAAATAGCCAAAACGACGTCATTTTGGCCATTTTTGTGTTGTTCTGTATTCAAAACGACGTCGTTTTGGCCATTTGAGCCACTTTTGAGCCACAAAATTTTGCCATTGTCGCAGTTATTATTGTGAACGAAGTGTTATGAAGTTAAAGTTGATCAAATCTTACATTTAGTCAATCAAGTCACAAAAATTTGAACGAATTAATTATATTATCTACTGAAAAGAATATGGCAAATAAGTTATAATATGCAAGTATAATTTGTAATTTTACATTTAAAAATACAAGAAGAATAATATTTATGTGATATTTTATTGTAATATGTTTATTTTTTATTTGGTATTATAAATTTAAATTTTGTTTTATATATATATATATTGATTTTCTAAATTATAAAGCAAGGAGAACATATTTTTAACTTTTTGAATCATTGTAATGAGCTTTTCATATATACTACCTAAGAAAATTTTAACATATAATTTTAATAACTACAAATGTAACAAGACTTTGTGTGAATACTAGCAAATAAAAAATAAATAAATAAAAATGCAAATACTTACGATTTTGCCCACAAACTCTTTTTGTTATCTTTATGTATAAAGAATCTTATTTTGAGAATTCGCCTAGGACTCCCAAAGAACTCAAGATTGCACTTGGATACAACACAATTGTAAATAATATTTTTTTTAATACTAAATTTGTGTCAATTTGTGGTTTTTTTTTTTTTTTTTTTTTTTTGATAGGAGAATAATTACAGTCATTGATAAATATTTACATAATTGAATAGACGACTAACCCACAATAATTAAAAAGTCTAACAACTAATAATTGAAAACCCACCTAGCACAACACAACTAACTCACCAAGCTCAAACCCAACAACTACATACAATTAACCTCCATAATAAAAAAAAAAAAAACCATAACACTATGAAACTTCTCTCTATAGGAGTTGAATCCAATGCCTCACAGGACAAACGGGTGATACATAACCACTAGACTAAATATCTGAATTTGTATCAATTTTAATATTGTCAGATATAGTTTTTTGTTTTCTCATTGGATAGTGTGGAGACATAATTTGAGTTGTCCATGTGGCCTAGGTGGTTAGCCAAAATACCACATGGGAGATTCCTGATTCGCCAAGGTATGGTTAAACCACATCTAAATCCGAGATGTTCAAATAAGGGTTTAGAGTCCTAGATGATGACAGAGTCTCTATTTGGGTAAGGTTGGACTCCTGAGATAGTTGATCTTAATCCAAATAGGAGAAGTCTTAGACAAGTGATATCTTTGTAAATGATAGAATCCTGTAAAGTGATACTTCTAGGAGACGAGGGCACTGTTAACTATAAAAGTAAGGCACTCCCGTGGGTCTAAGATATGTTTTTAGTTATGCATTGTTACTTGAGTTACTATCTTTGTCAGATAAGTTGACTGATTTGATCGTCGGAATGCTCTTAGGTGGACGAGCTACCGTGGTATTTCTTACTCTCTTGTATGCAGGTGTTGGCTTAATTTATTCTGCCATGTGCTCTCCAGCTAAGTTTCTTAGATCTCTGCAGAGAGGTCTGTTTGGTTGTGAAGTCAAAAATCAACACCTACAATTTGGCATCGTCTGTGGAAACTTAGTAGGAATAGATGGCCAACATCCAACAACGAGGACAGGAAGGATCATCTTGATTCTTGATTCTTGGTTCTTTGTTTTTGACGAGTGGACATTTGAGTCCTTATTTCATGAAGTCGACGAGTTATGATCTCGACTGGAAGAGTATCTCTAGCATGTTGTTTAACAGACATATTGGAAAATTGGACGATATAAGTTCTATTACCTTATCGAGGTAATAAAACCTAGGAGGCATTTGTGGGGACATAATTTTGAGTTGTTCATGTGACCTAGGTGGTTAGTCGAAGTGCCACTTGGGTGATTCTGATTGGGCGAGGTGTGGTTAAACCACATCTGAATCCGAGATGTTTGAATGATGGACTACAGTCTTAGATGATGACAAACTCTCTATTTGGATAAGGTTGAACTTTTGAAAGAGTTGATCATAATTCAAATAGGAGTCTTGGATAAGTGATATCCTTGTAAATGATAGAATCCTATGAAGTGATACTTCTAGGGTATGAGGGCACTCTTGACTATAAAAGTAAGAAATCCCTATGAGTCCAAGATATGCTTTTACTTGTGTACTGTTATTTAAGTTGATATCTTTGTGATAAGTTAACTGACTTAATCATCGGAATGGTCTCGTTGGTATTTCTTACTCTCTTGTGCTCATGTATTAGCTTAATCTATTTTGCTATGTGCTCTCCAGCTAAATTCCCTAGATCTCTGCAGAGATGTCTGTTTGGTTGTGAGCTCAGAAATCAACACCCACAGCTAGCATACGGTCGCAAAAAATTTTGCGATTAGTTTTTTGACCGCCATTACACCTTAAATGTATTTTTTTTTAAGCCCAATTGTTTGCATCAGCATCTTCAATGTCAGAAACATGAGTAATTTTTTATATGCAAATAGGATATATGTCATGTGATACCTTCTATTATTGTGATTAGTTTTGACAGTAACGTCCATTATATTTATATTGGGTGTTTGCAGAACAATAAGGAGCATATACATTTATAATTGATGGAAGATAATGTTATATGATACTCTATTGACATACAAAAATTTCTGCAGAAACAATCATAATGTTTGGTTCCATTTTTTTGAATTATTTTTCCAAAAAGTGATTTGAAAACTTTATTTTAAAAAATGAACTTTGTTTGGCTTCAAAAAAATGCATTATTTCAAATTCAAGTTTCCCTCCAATATAAGGAGAGAAACAATTTAAAAAAATATATTTTGTCACATCAATAAATACTTCTATGTTAGTTTTTAAAAAACTTTATCCGGTTTTCAAAATAACCAAACAAAACTCTAAAATTTTCAAAAAATAAATTTAAAAAGCAGAAATCAAACATAATGACTAATTTTTGTGTTCAGTATTTTTGTGACGACTCGCTATTTTGCGGTTACGAAAAATATTTTTCTACGACCATTGATCCCACCAGCAAAAAAACGTATTATTTACGTCGGAAAAAGAGAAAATGTTGAAGTGTTGAAAGTAAGAAGTCCTTTCTTCTAGTAGTGTTTGTGATTGATTCTGCATTCTTGGATTTATTGATCAAAAACTAGTGGATGGCTTGCAAAGATGACTCCCATTGAGGACGTTTGGTTGTGACTATCACAATAATGGTTCTCACCTTAGAAATGGATTTTTTTTGTGTTGTCAGAAAGGAACCTCTAGGAAAATTGTGTCCATTGCTTATGGAATTCCTCGACAATTGATTAATGCACTGAAAGTGTTGCTACTTTAGGAATCAGAGAAAAGTAAATTTTGTAATTGGAAAAATTACACTATGTCGCTTTTGGGTCATTTTCTTATTTTAATTTTTAAAATTTATTTTTTATTATTTTGATCTTTTATATTTTATTTTTTTTAAATTTGCTTTAAAATGAATTTTTATTAAAAATAGACAGAAAATGACACATTAACAATTACGTGATATATAAATATTTTATTATATGTAACTCACATCTCTAAAATAAACTTAAATTCTAATATAATAATATAATTTTTTATATTATATGATAATTATTATGACATTTTATGTCTAATTTTAAATAGAAATTAATTTTAAAAGTAAATTAAAAAAATTAAAAATATAAAGAGTCAAAATAAAAATAAATAAATTTTAAAACGTAAAATAAAATAAATAGTCAAATATAATTCGTAATTTCTTGAAAAGTATTCAAATTGACTCGTCAAACACTTAAAACACCTGATGTCATCTAGGGACAACAACAATGATGTAATTGACAAAGACGGCAATCTAACACAAGCAATAAGTCTACTTGCACACAGAAGAAAATTGCACATAAAAATCAATTGTAATTGGTTCACTTCATTTTTTTCTTTTTCTTTTTCTCTTTTTGAAACCCGGCTCCTCTCAGTTCATAGTAGATTGGACCGTTTAGTGTAGATCTTGAGGTTTGTTATAAGTCTATTTTGGTAATTTATTCCAATTATTTTTGAGTTTTGATATATTAATCATTTATAAAAAATTTAGATTGATCTAAAATATAATTGTGAAAGGTGAAATTTTCTCCACAAGAAAAGCGAGATGGCGTGTCCATTTCTTCACTCTGTCAAGATAAACCAAAACGTTAGTAATAACCTTCGATCAGGATAGGTCGGGAGGACTCTCTAATGGTCAAGTCAGTTAACTGTTTGGCCATAATAATCTGTATGTAAAAGAGAGTTATTGGGTTACGTCTGGTATGTCCTCTATGCTTCTCTTGCTTGGCCTTTCATAATTACCTAACTTGAATCTCATTCGTTGGATCACTGTCCGACTCGAGGATTCTACCTTTACCTAACCCTATTCGAGCAAGTGGTCAGGTTGCTTTTATCCTTCATCGTTGGATTATCATCTTAGAGACGGCTCATATTATGTCAAATGCTAGTAGCCAATTTGCCACACGTTGTATCCTTCGGATCAAGTTGATTGGACAATCTTGTTGTCTATTAGGCTTGACCTATGTTCATGTATTTTCTGTCACGTGTTTCTGCCATTAGATGAAGTTTAATCCAACATCCTTCTTTCATTCTGTAGATTTCTCTTCTAGAAGGATATCTTTATGCTTGATTGCCCTTCATGCTTTCAAGCACATATCAGCTTTCTACCAGTTGTTCCTAATGGGCTCTTAAAAAGCTCATCTGAGCCTTTCATTTCTTCTGGGTTGATGTTTAATTGATTTGTGCCTGGGCTATTATTTTATCCATCCATGGTAATCATATACTTTTATCATATATCTACAAAAAAATAAAAAAATAAAAAAATGAACGATAAATATGATTTTTAAAATAAATTGTTCTTTATTTTAACAATAAAATATTAAAATGATATGATACAATTGTTAATATTTTTATTCATATATAATCTATACACTAGGGCATAAAATAACAAAGTGAAGAGATTATTCTGAGCTCCAAAGCACTTGAGACAAGCTAGATTTGTTTTTTGTGAATTATTGCATTCGCAAATGCACGCCGCACTCAAAAGCAGCAATAGCAAATCTTGAATAATGATGTTCTATTTATGGAAAATTAAATAATATCAAATACATGGAGAATTAAAAATGAATTAAAATAAGGATGGAAAGGTAAAAATAACTGCAAAAAAAAAAAAAAAAAATGTGGTGATTTTTACTCTTTTGCCTCTAACCTCTCTCATCTCTTCATTTTCCTTGCCTTAACTGCCGTTCCTGTTGGCCACCCCTCCTCATCCTCCTCAGTCGCAAACCACCCTTTTGTCACTCAACATTGCCACTACCAACTCCACCCTTAACTCCCTCCACCATGCCAATTTTCCAATGCAAGGAAGATTGCGACAAGAGTAAAGAGAAAAAGAAAGAGAGAAGAGGGCATTTTTCTGATTTTATAGGGCCTTGCTGTTAAATTGGTTTTCCAGATGTTCGCAAACTTTGGATAGAGTTAATCAAGCTAATGCCAGGGTCCAAACTGTAGTCAATGTACCATGAACACACACAACCCATGTAACATTTTTTAGTTGAAAAGGGCAAGAAATCATCTTGCAACAAACTGCACAAAATTCAAAACTTTTGGACAGAATTATTTGTCTCAATTGTAAATAAGTACCAATCTGGATAAAGAATTCAGGTTGCAATGCCCAATCTGGATAAATAATTGCTTCTAATAACATCTTCAGTTGTTGAAAATAGATTTAAATAGAGACCTGAGGATAAGATTCAATACCCCAAGTTCAAGTTTCTCAAAAGAAGATCACTGGAGGTTTGTCTAGGTGTTAACTTTAGATTCCCGGCTGTCTTGATATGAGGCAACTCGGGGCCAATTAGGCTAAACTAGGCAGTTGATACCTTGGATTATCGAAATAATAAAAAATAAAAAATAGACAAATAACAAAAACAAAGAGTAGATTGAAAAACATAGCCAAACCCGACAACTTTGTTTAGACTTCCAAAGTCATGCAGTATTGTTCAAGTTGTTTTCGGATAAATTGATTACCTCCATCTTTCAAAGCTTCAATGGGCCGATGAGTTGCCCCACTCAATTGACTTTTGTAGAGGTAAAACGGTGTTGTTAAATTCTTCAGTAGAAACAAGTTACTTGGATTGGTACAGTCAAGTTCTTGTTTGTCAAGTCCTGGAGCTCTCTTAAATTCTTGATTGTTTTTGGGATTTTTCAATCTTTGATGAAGAGTTGAAGAGTGGTCTTAAGAGTATTTTTTGGACAGTTGAGATTTAATTCTATAAAAGTTAAGGGTGAAATAATTATTTCACCTTCTAACTTATAAACCTTAACCCGAGCACTTTAAGATCACTTCGAGAAAAATTACTCTAAAAAAGATTCTGACTATTTTTAGGTGGTCCATAGCTAGCAAAGTTGAGGTTTGGAGTAGTGATGGTGGAGAGAAGGTTGCATTGGTGTGGCAAAGGCAGATGTTTCGAAACTTCTGATAGTTGGGTTTATATTGTGAAAAGCTTTGTCAATGGTAAAAGTGAGAAAAGAAACTTACGGTGCCAACTACCAACTAACTTTAAAAAACGTATCAAGAAAAATATTATGCAATTAAAATTTATTTTAAGTGTGGATCTGACAATGTAACAATTGAATTTACATCGTGATCATGAGTTTGGATTTCCTATAGTTCATTCTCTGTAATGCACACAATAAATGACGTTGTGTATTTTTTTTTCTTTTTTTTTCCGGTCTCATGAAACCCACAACGACTATGGCATCCTCTCCAAGCTTCCAAGCTTCCTCTGCCAACGTCAATCTTTGCAACACCACCTCTGTCCCAAGCTCAATAACTTTCTCTTCAACAAATCCCCCAATTGTTGTTTCCATGGTTGGCTCTCTTTGATTTATTGTCTGCTGTTGAGCCATTGTTCAGGCCCAAAAGTTCCCTTCTGTTCTCCCTGCATCTGATCCCAGACAGTGACTGCAATAAACAGACACAACCTAGATCACACAAGCAAAATCAAATTTAAACCCAGAACCCCAAAACACTAATCAAAACACAACCATTGAAATAATCAGGAACTCTGTTAAGGATAATAGCCAGCCTTCCAAATCTAAAATCAGAGCATATATGGCATAAAAGATCTATGCTTGTGTTCCCAAGTTTTCACACCCCAATTTGTTTCCTTCTCTCCCTATATACTTAATTCAAGTTGTCCAATTTTTGAGATGGGTTTGTGATGTAGAACAAGTAGATGATGAACTCGTTGAACAATTGGATCAACAAAGGGTAAGGAAGAGTCAAATTGAGGATAATAGTGACACTTTTGTAACGAATTTGGAATTATCTCAAATTTGGTATTCTAAATGGAAATAGCTTTTAAATCAAAGTCATCACCACTTTGGGGATAATGTATGGTGGATTTTAGCCAAATTCCTTCACTCAAGCTTGTTGGGATCTGGGATCCCGCCCAAGACCTTATAGAAATCAAAACAAGCAGAAATACACACCCACACACAAGGAGACACAATATTTTACGTGGTTCGGCCCAATGCCTACGTCCACGGGAGAGTAACCGGTTATCACTATACCAATGAGGAGATTACAGAAAGATTACAATAGAGGAGGAGCTCACACTCTCCTCACTCAGCCACTCACCCGTCTCCCTCGCTCACACCGAGGGAGACGGTCTCTCCGCCTCACATCTCTCACTCTCTTTGTTGTCTCACGGTTTGCTCACATTTTGCTCTCTCCTCTCAACCTCCATTTATAGGTGAGGGAGTAGGTGGGAGAGCCTTTGGGCAGCCTCCATCCTTGACTCTTCAAGATGGTTGGTGGCCTTCCATTGTTGACCAAGGTGTGTTCCCATGGAAGAGCATCACCTCCTTCACATGGGGTGAATTCAACAAATCACCCCCTCAACCCATGTGAGGTGATCCACTGCACATACTGCTGCTAATCTTGTCACGCCCAAATTCAACATAGTTTGCATCTCCTCACTGAGACGCTGCATCCCCTGAAGCTAGAGATAAAACACCAGAGATACAAGAGGAGGAGGGAATCCTACATCCTCAACTCAACTCACACCACTCTCTGATTTGGAGAGAGCCACTGCTCCTATCTCCCATAGATCTCTTCCATGCTTCCTGTCTCGGATGTCTATACCTGCTATGCTTGAACTTGCGCAACCAAGATATCCGACACCCCCTGATTGGATGTCCTGCACCCCCTGCTTGGATGCCCTTGACTATCATGCAACTCCTTGCATGATGAACACTGGAGCAACTAGAAAACTTCAGAGTTTGACACATCAACATCCTCAAGTTTCCTTGCTCGGAGCTTATTTCTGAACAACCAGCCTTTGCCCTTCTGCACTTCTGAACAACCTCCTGGCGTTTCCACATACGCTTGTTGTCTGTGCTGCAATCCCTGATGTTCGGTTCTGTCTCACTTGTCCGTACTGATGTTTGACAGTTAGCCCTTCTGTCAAGACAACTTCCACCGGTCTGTACAAGTTACCACTATGCAACTCCGTGCATAGTGCTCGCACCCATGGCTTCTGGTCTCCCTGCGTCAAGCTTGCTTGAGAGATCTACATCAACTCTATCATCTGCTACCATGGAACTAAAGAAACCACCATAGAGAAATAAGACTTGCCACTCCTTGGCACGCACTCTTGCGTTTTACCTGTCTCAATTTCTCTGTCTGGAAGTTCCTGTGAACTGTCAACAACCCGCTGCTGCACACTCTTCTCGCGCCTCTGTACGACACTCTAGCGTACCCTTGCACTGTTGCACGTCTGCAATTGTACTTCTGCGCTTAGTATGCTCCTCTGCAACTATTGTTCTACATGTCCACATACCATTAGTACCTTCTCGTATACAGTAGCTCCAACAGCCACAGTATTTCCCTGAGCCTGTACTGGTTGCCAAATCATCTATCCGTCGATGAATGGTCTTCTCTTTTGATTGAACCAGATCCTCCGATCACCTCAACAACCAGGAAAGTTCCCAGGAAAGACTGGTGGGGTCACAACCGGTCCCACTTAAGAACCAGTCTCCTTAGACAGTGTCTTTTTGACAGAACTTTCCTAGACCTTTGATCTTGAGATAATCATGTCTGCAATCCTCTGATCGCCCCTGACCAATCCTGATCTCCCTCGATCTGCCATTTGATCAAGCCTGATCTCCTCTGGTCTTCAATGATCTATCTCAATCTGTATCTGGTTGTCCAATCTGGTCAGAATCTGCCCATTCTAACCTCTTCAGTGAATCCGCAGCGTTCCACAATATCCGGCAACCTTCCTTCGAGTATTGAAGATGGCAAACACCCATGTTTTGACAATCTTTCCAAACCGTTCAGAATTTCACTATTCTGACCTCGCGGTTGCGTCCGGAGCGGTCCGTTTAGCTAGAACCAACCTTCGCTGCATTTCCAGGGACCTCACTGAAAACTATCCCCGAAAGCTGGGCCACACCACAATTTTCTGAAAATGTTGGGCCAAATTGAAATTTTCAGAAGTTCAGGGAATATTCCGTGTTCCAACAGAATATTCCGTCCACTGTCCCTAACGCCGTCTGCCACTTTAATCTGCCTTCTTTTTACAGAAACTCCATCTCCAAAATCTGACCGTACGGATGTGTCCGGAATACTCCAAATAGTCGGGAACCACTATTGGATCACCAAAAACGGACTCCAAATGGCTTCGATGTAGCCAAAACATTTTGTACGCCTCAGATCTGCGGCTGTACCTTCGCCGCGAAACACAGGATTCTTCCTCCTGCGGATGACGTGGCAGCTGACGTGGCTGATGACGTGGCATGCGCGTGCCATACACGCGCCTCTCCCACTCGTCTTCTTCCTTCATCCGCGCGTGGGGCGCGTGCATGCGACTGGGCCAACGCGCCGTCTGCCTTCACGGCGCGTGGATGCGCGTGCCGAGACTGGGACTCACGCTCCTTCTTCAGGCGGCGCGTGGGGGCGCGTGCCAACTCCTCTGGGTGTCTGCTTTATATGGTTGGACTCCTCTTCTCGAGCCCTTGCTCCTGGTATGCTCAAAACCTGATTTCGAGTAACTTGATTTCTGGGCAGTTTCGGACAACACGCTGTTTTTGTTCCGAAACGCCACCGACGAGGCTCTGATACCACTTGTTGGGATCTGGGATCCCGCCCAAGACCTTATAGAAATCAAAACAAGCAGAAATACACACCCACACACAAGGAGACACAATATTTTACGTGGTTCGGCCCAATGCCTACGTCCACGGGAGAGTAACCGGTTATCACTATACCAATGAGGAGATTACAGAAAGATTACAATAGAGGAGGAGCTCACACTCTCCTCACTCAGCCACTCACCCGTCTCCCTCGCTCACACCGAGGGAGACGGTCTCTCCGCCTCACATCTCTCACTCTCTTTGTTGTCTCACGGTTTGCTCACATTTTGCTCTCTCCTCTCAACCTCCATTTATAGGTGAGGGAGTAGGTGGGAGAGCCTTTGGGCAGCCTCCATCCTTGACTCTTCAAGATGGTTGGTGGCCTTCCATTGTTGACCAAGGTGTGTTCCCATGGAAGAGCATCACCTCCTTCACATGGGGTGAATTCAACAAAGCTCTCAAATTAGTGATTTTTCTGTTTTAGGAAAGCTTCGTTTTTGCAATAGCTTTATTTTGAGATGTCCATTTTTAGCGTCGTCTATTTTGATACGTTTCTATTGTTTCTTGGTATTCAGATTTGGGTTTAGCTCAATTTTCTTTTATTTTTGGAAATTTTCTATTTATTTTTGTGTTCCTTGTTTTGTTGTCTAGTTAGGACTTCGTTCATTTTATATAAGGATATATGATTTAGGGCAAATCAACTTCTATTCAATATAATTCAAATTCTCTTTGAGAATTCTTTGTTTTTTGTGGATTCAAGGTGTTCTTCGTCTGCTAGAGTGATATCTAACCTTGTGATATATATTCTGATGTGTCAGTTTGTGTGTATTGTGTAGATTGTTGCAAAACAATATCTCTGGTGAAATTTTGCTGGATCTCGGCTCTCTTTTGAACCTTCAGACCTTGGATCGGTTCAATAATCGGTTCTCTGGTTACGTCGCGCATCGCCGCAGCAACAGTCGCCACCTACTGATCCACCCTCCTTTCCCTTTTCTCTCTCGATCTCGTCGGTCTTCACGGTAGAGTGATCGCCAAAGCTGGTGGGTTGGGGGTAGGGTGGAGAGAGGAGGTGGCTTTGGCAGGGTTCAGGGTAGGGTGGGTGGTTGTCAGAGGGAGCTACTTTGTCTTAAATAGTAAACAAAACGATGTCATTTTGATGCAGTACAAAATGTATTATACAGTGTGAGAATCTAAATTCTTAGATCATACAATGATTTTTACTAATCAACCTTTTTATCTAAATTCTTGGTCCTATCATTATTCAACGTGGAAAATTTTATTTCTTTGGACTATTTTGGGAAGTTAATTTTTAGTCACTTTTTTTGGTTTGGAGTAAAAGTTAAAAGTTAATTTTTTTGTCTTTTTTTTTTATTTGGGAAGCTGATTTTTAGCCAACGGTGAAATTATAATTTTATCCTCATATAAATATTTTAAATAAATGGGAATAGTTTGGTCATTTTATTATGATTTGACATCATAAACAAACATTAATAAAAAAAGTCAAAAGTCACTTTTTACCAAATTTTCAAATCATTTGTCTAAAAAAACCAAAAACTTGGTTAAAAGTCAAAAAATTACTTTTTACTATCTTCTCAAAATAAGCCTTTTTGTGTGTTCGTTTTTGATGCAATGTATCATTATACAATGTATCATTTTGATATTATACAGTGTTGCGCTATAGAGAATCTAAATTCTTAGATCATACAATAATTTTTAGGGGTATTTTTTTTCAGGTCCCTGGTATTATGATTTTATAGCATAAAGGACACCAAATATTTTCATAATGTCTAAGGTCCATCAACAATATTTTCATAATGTCTAAGGTCCCTCAACCTTGATCCAGAGAAATTTCAGTCCAGAGAAAATTGGTCCAGAGAAATTCTGGCCCAGAGAAATTTGGTCCAGAGAAATTTCAGTCCAGAGAAATTTCAGTCCAAAGAAAATTGATCCAGAGAAATTCTGGCCCAGAGAAATTTGGTCCAGAGAAATTTCAGTCCAGAGAAATTCTGGCCCAGAGAAATTTGGTCCAGAGAAATTTCAGTCCAGAGAAAATTGGTTAGAGAAATTCTATGAACAGTGACCAGGCGAATTTCTCTGGACCAAATTTCTCTGGATGAGTTTTTCTACTTTTCTTCTCATTCACATCTAACCAGAAAAATTTTCTGCATCACCAAAAAAAAAAAAAACAACAACAACAACAACAACAACAACAACCCAGAGAAATTATGTTTTTGGTATTTGCTGGAGAAAATGCTCGTCTTTGACCCAAACAGGCGCATTACAGGTATGATGTAATTTAGGTTTCTTTTAAGTAGGACAGAAGACTAATTTAAGCCTACCTTTCAATTAAAAAAAAAAAAAAACTTTGCAATGTTGCCCATTGAATCATGACTTCTGACAGATAATAAGAGTCTGGTGAAAATTTCTGCTAAAATCTAGGAAATCAATGGTTGATTTTCAGATAGGTAGTAGATGTTATGTTTTCACACCAAAAGTATTCTTTTAAATTATGTTACCTGGAACGCAGATCGTTAGAGAGAGAGAGGGGTGTCAATGGGTTTGACTGAAATTTGTCAGATATATGTTTAGGACCTTAGACATCAAAAAATAATTTTGTGGATCTCTTCCATTACGAAAAGTGGGAGAGGGACCCTAGACCGATTTTCCCTAATTTTTATTAATCAACTTTTTTATCTAAATTCTTGGTCCTATCATTATTCAACGAGGCAAATTTATTTCTTTTGTGTGTTCCTTTTTCTTTGGACTGTGGAATCAATAATGTTGTAATGCTTTCATTCAATTTTTTTTTTTTTTTGCTATGTTTTTGTTTATGATCTCAATTTATTGATAATAGAAAAAAAAAAGAAAAAAGAAAAAAAAATGGTGGGATTCATTAAACTATTATAATGCCCAAACAGAACACAATATATAGAATATTATTATAAAAGGATTAAACATCCCTTAGTTTAGATTTTTGAATAAATTATTTAGGTCTATGGGTTTATTATGAATCCCATTTCAATGATTTAAATTATTTATTTTATAGGATCCTTTGCATACATATTCATAAAAAAGATTAGATCAATCTGATAATTGTAATATTTTTATTTTATCACATGGAAAAATAGATGCTAAATATGTTTTAAAAAATAGACCGTCATCCTTCTCTTTTCTTTTTTCTTTTTTTAAGGATTTATAATAAATTAAAGTTATAGTGATAAAAACTTAGAGAAAAAAAAATCACATTTTAAGACATTGAACACTTAGGAACGAAGTATTGTAGTTACTAAAAGTGCCTTTTTATTGTATTTTTATCAATGACATTGAACACTTGCGAACGAATATCCTTTTAGTGACATTTTCATAATTTTATTTTTAAAAGTCTGTTTATTTGACTTTTTGAGACGGGCTTATAGTGACAACATGAAATAATCTCTTAATTATTTTTTGTAATAAAATTTGTACTATTAGAGAGTTTGATCCCTAAAATTCATAAATATTGTAGTATCCCAACATTTTCCTCACAAGCACCTAAATAATGCTTGCATATACATCACTAGGGCATGGCTCTGAGACTCGTTTGAAAGTAGTGTTCTTAAAAAATTAAGGGGACTATCTACATTCTAATAGATGGACTTATTGTCTTATAAATTTTGTGATAATTAGCGACATTTTTATAAAAAAAAAGTCTAATTATCAATTTTTATAGATAATTTTAAAAATTCGTCATAAAAAAAGTTGTTAATTGTTAATTTTTAGGAAAAATTACCAATAGGTCCTACTTTTAAGACTTGTTACCCATTAAATCTTATTTTATCAGTCTTTCGTTTTTATGAATAAATTTACAGTGATAAATTTATCAGTCTCTTATTTTTATAGTAATAAATTTATCAGTTAGGACCTGTAAGTAAATAAGTCTAGTTAATAAGACTGATTGGTAAGTACTCCTAATTTTTAGCGACATCTTTAGAAAAACATCACAGAAAATATCTCTAATTATTAGTTTTTAGTGACATTTAGAAAGCATTGTTAATTGTTGGTTTTTAGCAACACATCGAAAAAAGTCACAAAAAGTGTCATTAATTGTCAATTTTAAGCAATGATTTTGATAGGATCAACTTTGTGCGATGAATCAATTGAATTTAATAGGAATTAAGACTAATTATTAACATCTATTGATAATTTATTCAAAAATGAAAAACAAAGCACATGTACCAAACTTATTTTTGTCTTATGCTTTTAGACCCACTGTGAGACCACCTAGGTAAAAACTCACCACTGATTGCATGATACTTGACTGACTCGGACTAAATCAAAAGACCTGGGAGATGAAAGTGCCATCTATGGGCACCCACCACACCACATGTTTGACTATAAAGCACAGATATTCTAAAAAATATATGGTATGAGTATTAGATATATATATCGGATATAGATATGCATTTGATATGACAAGCTATGTATTGAATATGGAAAATATGTATTTAATTTATTTTATTTTTATTTTATTTTTGTAAATTTCGAATATGAGAGGGATATGCGAAAGATACTTGAAAGATACGACAAGATACATGGGGATACGCCAAATAAGTATCTAATTTTTTTTTTTTTTTAATTTTTCATATTTTAATATGCCAAATAAGTATATAATTTTTTTTTTCAATATCTTTGTTATTTTGCATTTATATTTTTTCAATGGTCAATACTCTTCGCTCTTGTTCTTTCCGCCCTCCCCCTTATCTATTAGGTTGCTTTATTTAATTTTTTTTCCACTTTTTTTTTTTCCTACACTGTTTTAATGTAAGTATTTCTTCCCTCCCCCTCCCCCTTATCTATTAGGTTGCTTTATTTAATTTTTTTTCCATTTTTTTTCCCCTACATTGTTTTAATATAAGTATTTCTTTACCAAATTTTTAATTTTAGGAACTTTAATATTAGTATTTCTTTGGGGGAATTACATGTAAGCCCTAATATGTGGACTTATTGTTCAATAGGTCCTGTGAGAATTAATAGTGATTTTCATCAAATACTATTAAAAAACATCACTAATTATTAATTTTCAACGATAGTTAAAGAAAGCATCACAAAAAAGTCACTAATTTTCAACTTTCAGTGACAATTTGAAAGATTCGTCACAAAAAAAAAAAAAAAAAAAAACTCACTAATTGTAAGTATTAGCAACGATTTATAAAAATTGTGACAAAAAAAGTTACTAATTGTCAAATTTTAGCAACATATGCAAAAAAATCGTCACAAAAAATTATTTTTAGCAACGATTTTACTAGAACTTATTTTTAATAGGACTTGATGGAAATTAAGTCCAACTATTAAAACCTATTGATAGTTTACCATATTTCTTTATTTAATAGGAATCCCTCTCTTTATTTATTAATTTTCTTTAGGTTTTATTTTTATGCATATTACATTATTAAAAATATAAAAAATATTTTTTTTTTTTTTTACAAATGTACACCTCTTATCCATATCTTACTTTTTCATATTTTGACATATTGCCGTATCCATATCACCATATCCCATTTCTGTATCCCTGATTCCTAGATGTTTGATAATTTAACCCACAATCACCCAATCTGTTCAGACAAGTGGTTTGTGAAACGATCTTTTGTTGGGATTTATGGTTTTTATAGGCTTATTTTGGGCTAACTTGGAGTCCAAATTTGAGTAGGGTCCACACGTCTTTTGAGATGGATCCAAAGAGGTGACATGTTCATTGCCGCATTGCAAGTCACACGGTGCAAATGGTTCGTCAAAACCATTTATGAGTGAATGAGAAGTTGATATCATTTTCGGGTTCGTGGAATGGACAAATAAAAAATAAAATGTGAGCTTCCTTATAAGGCTTGTTCCACATTGGAAAATTAAGAGAATTTATGTGTGTATATAAGTTCTAGGTGTCAACATTAGGATTGGGCCCCAAGGGGCACCCCAAGCTTGTAGAAGGGAGGAATTATGGACAAAGTGAACCTTGGCTCAAACCATCACACGTGCGCACCCGCCCCGCCGCCCTCTAGGCACGGTTGTGAGTCAGGTTGGTTCTAATGTTAATTTTTTGGACAAAATTTATTTGAATTTTTTCAAATTCTTGCAGGAAATTATTTGAATTTCAAAATGAAATTAATTCAAATTTGAATTCAATTTTTTTGTTCAAAAATTGTACCTCTTCCAAGTCCGAATTCCATAACAAATAAATTGTCTAAACGGTTATCAAACTGCCAGCAGTTGAACAGATTCAAAACTACTGCAGTTATCTGTTCAAAACTGTTTGTACATGTTCCAGTTTGAAAATAGATCTATTCATCCCTTTTGTCCCTGTTCGGGCAGATCTAAAGATCACCTATTTTGCCTATAATTACCACATCATTTCCAATAGATTTCAATTCTAAAAATCATCTTATTGCCTTCCTTTTACTCTCTTGCATCAATTTATTCTTCATATAATTTTAGAAAAAATTTGGAGAGTATAGAACACAAGTTTTGTTCGCCGTACAAATTGTTTGGAGTGCTACTACAATTTGTGAAGATCATTGTATCCTGAGAGATAAACTCTATTTTTCTATAAGCACCATAGCGGGGCGATTCTGTCTTAAGGACAGAGTGTCACATACTCGACTTGATCTTTTAAATGTTTATTTGGTTCGGTAAAATAAATTTTGTAAGTAATTTATTTTTGTTTGTTTGATTTGTTTCAGCTTATTTACTTTACACAAAAGATTGTTCCAACAATCTTAGAACATATTTGAATTCTTCTGTTTAAACAAAATCTTTTCGTTTTTTTCATTTTCTTCGTTTCTTCTTCTTACAGAAATTAATTTTCTGTGGTTTTACAAAATAATATTTTGCTTGGAAAAATAAATAATAGTAATATACTGTTTGAAAAATAACAGTAATATACTATTTATTTTCTATGACAACTTGTAGTAATATACTAGTAGTCATTAACAATTCAGAATATTTATTTGTAAAGTTGGTCAAAAATTAATTTTGGTTTCCAAAAATTATTTCTGAGTTTTCATTAATTAAAATTCTATTTCAATATTTTATTTTTTGAAGTGCTACATAAATTTAATTTTCTGTGTGGAATTAATTTGTTTAAATAAAATTTTATTTTATTTTCAAATTAATTGGAAATAAAAGTTACAATTATCGTTTCTTTTATTTTTACAGAATTTAATTATGTGATTTTGGTTTAATTTTTTGTGTAGTATAAAAATTCTTATTCTAATTTTGTTTTATAATTTAGAATTCATAGTTACAGAAACTGGTCAAACTAATGTTCGAACTAGTACTGGTATGGTGGCTGCAATTGCGCCAACTCCTCCTCATGTTGTGACTATGTTAGTGAATCACAGTGAAAAGCCAGAGAAATTCTTAGGAACTGATTTATACAGAGGCAAAGGAAGATCAAGCAAGAAGGTTGCTCAAGCCAATATGACCGAAGTGAATAAAATTTCCAATGGTGTTGATGACATAAATCTTTTTGCAGTTGTTTTCAAGGCAAACCTTGTCGAAAATTCTAAAAAATGGTGGGTGGACACTTGTGCTACTCGCTATATTTGTGCTGACAAAAAGATGTTCACATCTTATTCTATAGTGGACAACAGTGAACAACTTTTTATAGGTAACTCTTCGACTTCTAGAGTTGAAGGACAGGAAAAGATTATTCTGAAGATGACATCTGGAAAGGAACTTACTCTCAATAATGTGCTGCATATACCGGACATTCGCAAGGATCTAGTCTCTGGATGTCTGTTGAGTAAAAATGGGTTTAGGTTAGTTTTTGAAAGTAACAAATTTGTACTTACAAAAAACGGGATGCATGTAGGAAAATATTACATGTCTGGTGGCCTTTTCAAACTAAATGTAATAACTGTTGTACCATCTGTTATTAATAAAAATAGGTCTTCTTCTTACTTGCTTGAGTCTTCAAATTTATTGCATGGTAGACTTGGACATGTTAATTATGGATCTTTGCGTAGATTAATTAATATGAAATGTTTACCTAAATTTGACATTGATTTAAATCATAAATGTGAAATTTGTGTTGAGGCAAAATTATCCATGACTCATTTTTCATACAATTGAAAGAAGTACGAAATCTCACTTGAATTAATTCATAGTGACATCTGTGATTTTAAATCAATCCAAACTAGAGGTGGGAAAAAATATTTTATCACTTTTATAGATGACTATACTAGATATAGTTATGTTTATTTCATTCGAACTAAGGATGAAGCTTTGGAAATTTTCATTCAATATAAGAATGAAGTTAAAAATCAACTTGGTAAGAAAATTAAAAAAAAAAACTTAGAAATGATAGAGGTGGTGAATGTGAATCACCTTTTGGTGAGTTTTGTAAAGAACATGGAATAATTCATCAAACCACCGCTTCTTGCTCACCTCAGCAAAATGGAATTGCTGAAAGGAAAAATATGACTTTAAAGGAAATGATGAATGCCATGTTACTAAGTTTTGGATCACCTCAGAACTTGTGGGGTGAAGCAATATTTTCTGCTAATTATATTCCAAACAAAGTACCTCGGAAAAAAGTGAATCGAACACCTTATGAACTGTGGCATGGGAGAGTACCATCCTACAAATACTTAAAAGTGTGAGGGTGTTTGGCTAAATTGGCTATTCCTAATCCTAAAATGACTAAGATAGGTTCTAAAACTGTTGATTGCATTTTCATTGGTTATGCCATGAATAGTAGTGCATATCGATTTTTGATTCATAAGTCAGAACATTCCGAAATGCATGTAAATACTATTATTGAATCTCGGAATGTGTCTTTCTTTGAACATGTGTTTCCAAATAAAACTGGACAAGAGACTAGTACTAACAAAAGATCTCATGATGCTATTACTAGTTAGGATAGAGAACATGATCAAGAACAAGAGCAAGAGATAGATCAAAATGAGGAAGAGGAACCTAGGCGTAGTAAACGTGCTAGCACTTTTTTGATCCAGATTTTCTAATATTTTTGTTAGAAAATGAGCCTTTAACTTTTAAAGAAGTTACGTCCAGTTTTTAGACTTCTTTATGGAAAGAAGCTATAAATAGCAAAATTGAATCCATCCTGCAAAATCACACTTAGGAATTGGTGGATTTGCCACCAGGTTGTAAACCTCTTAGATACAAGTAGATTTTCAAAAGAAAAATAAAAGCGGATGGATCAATTGACAAATACAAGGCAAGACCTGTGGTCAAAGGATATGCACAAAAAGAAGGTCTTGATTACTTTGACACATACTCACCAGCTACCAGAATAATATTCATTAGAATGCTAATTGCCATTACATTTTTGTATAGTCTAGAAATTCAACAAATAGATGTGAAAACTGCTTTCTTAAATGGTGAGTTAGATGAAGAAATTTACATGGAATAACTAGAAGGATTTTCTATTCTAGGAAAAGAAAAGAAAGTGTGTAAATTGGTTATTATATGGTTTAAAACAAGCGCCAAAGCAATGGCATGAGAAATTTGACAAAGCAATGATATCAAATGGATTCAAAATTAATGAATGTGACAAATGTGTTTATATTAAAAGCACAAGCGAGGTTATGTTATAGTATGTCTTTATGTGGATGATATGCTCATCATAGGTAGTGATAATGATATGATTAAAACTACTAAGAAAATGTTGAATAAATATTTTGACATGAAGGACATGGGGATTGCTGATGTAATTTTTGGTATGAAAATCACCAAAACATCAGAAGGTTATGCTTTGTCTCAATCACATTACATTAAAAAAATACTTGACAAATTAAGTAAAGATGATGATCATCTTGCTAAAACACCTGTGGATATTAATTTGTTTCTTTCTAAGAATGTATAGGAAAGTATTTCTTAATTAGAGTATGCCCAAATTATTGGAAGCTTAATGTACTTAATGAATTGCACTTGCCCGGATATAGCTTATGCAGTAAGTAAATTAAGTAGGTATACGAGTAATCCAAGAGTAGAACATTGGAAAGCAATTATAAGGATTCTAAGATATCTTCGATTTACTCATAACATTGGGCCTAATTATACTAGATATCCAGCAGTACTTGAAGGATACTGTGATGCAAACTGGATATCGGATACTAGAGACTCAAAATCCACCAGTAGGTATGTCTTTACTCTTGGTAGTGCGGCTATATCTTGGAAATTTTCCAAACAAACTTGCATTGCTAGGTCTACTATGGAATCAGAATTTATAACTTTAGATAAAGCTGGGGAAGAAGCAGAATGGCTTCGTTACTTCCTAGAAAATATTCCAATGTGGCCAAAACCGTTGCTTGCTATATGCATACATTGTGATAGTCAATCAGCAATAGGTAGAGCACAGAGTCATATTTGTAATGGTAAGTTGCGACACATTCGTTGATGACATAACACCGTAAGATAACTACTTTCTAATGAAATTATTTCCATTGAATATGTGAAGTCTAAAGATAACATAGCGGATCCACAAATCAAAGGATTAGCAAGAGAGTTAGTTGAGACATCATCGAGGGAAATGGGACTTAAGCCTATTAAATAAGAGTTACCACAACGGCAACCCAACCTAGTTGACTGGAGATCCCAAGATCTAGGTTCAAAGGGACAACCGAGTTGTGTATGACTTATAAGGATCACTGGAGAGTCAAAAACTCCTACCTATTTCTATGATGAAATAGTGATATCTGCAGCGTTTTAGGTTAGGTAATACTTTTAATGATTCTTATATCTAGGTATACCTAGTGGAGTATGGCAGGATACTCTTCATATGAATCACCTATATGAGTGTGAACTGGGCCAGTTCTATGAGATTTGTGAAGGGCTACAATTCTCTACAGTACTCATGAAAGACCAGGTTGTTCAGGGCTAAAACGAACATAATAGTGAGAACTAAACTGTATCTGGTAATATTCTGTGTGAGTTCTATTGTCTTGGTTTACACAAATGGTTGAATAGTTCAAGACATCATGTTCAGTAGTTAGCTAGTAAATCTGATAGTGTCTCACAAGGGAAGATTTAAAGCCAAAAGCTACCTATTCTTTGCAGAATATTCCAAATTTCTGTACTCTCTGTAATTAAATCATGTTGTTGCATTTTCTCTCCGTCAAATTCCATTCACATGGGGGATTATTGGGATTTATGGTTTTTATAGGCTTATTTTGGGCTAATTTTGAGCCCAAATTTGAGTGGAGTCTACACGTCTTTTGAGGTAGGTCCAAAGAGGTGACGTGTTCATTGTTGCATGGCAAGTCACAGGGTACAAACGGTTCGTCAAAACCATTTATGAGTGAATGGGAAGTTGACGTCGTTTTCGGATTTGTGGAATGGACAAATAAAGAATAAAATGTGGGTTTCCTTGTAAGGCTTGTCCCACATTAGAAACTTAAGATAACTTATGTGTGTATATAAGTTCTAGGTGGCAACACTTGGGTTGGGCCCCAAGGGGTATCCCAAGTTTGTAGAAGGGAGAAGTTATGGATAAAGTGAACCTTGGCTCAAACCACCACACATGTGCGTGCGCGCCGTTGCCGCTGCCGGCCAGGCCGAGTAGTGCCAGATGTGGGTGTGTGTTATGGGTCGGGTCGATTCTAAAATTAACTTTTTGGACAAAATTTATTTGAATATTTTTAATTATTGTAGGAAATTATTTGAATTCAAATTTTTTGTCCAAAAACTGTGCCTCTTCCAAGTCTGAATTCCACAACAAATAAACTGTCTAAATAGTTATAAAATTGCCAACAGCTGGACAGATTCAAAATTGTTGCAGTTATCTGTTGAAAAGTGTTTGCACCTGTTCCAGTTTGAAAATAGATCTATTCATCCCTTTTGTACTTGTTCGGATAGATCTAAAGGTCACCTATTTTGCCTATAAATACCACATCATTTCTAGTAGATTTCGATTCCAAAAATCATCATATTGTCTTCCTTTTGCTCTTGCATCAATTTATTATTCATATTATTTTAGGGAAATTTGGAGAGTATAGAACACAAGCTTTGTTCCTGTACAAATTGTTTGGAGTGCTACTACAATTTGTGAAGATCATTATATCCTAGGAGATAGACGTCATTTTTCCGTAAGAATCGTAGAGGGGCGAATCTGTCTTAAGGACATAGTGTCACACACTCGATTTGATCTTTTAATTATTTATTCGTTTCTTTAAAATAAATTATGTAAGTAATTTATTTTTATTTGTTTGATTTGTTTCAATTTATTTACTTTACATAGAAGATTGTTCCAACATCTTTGATCTGAACACAGTTGGGTTTATATTTTGGTCTGAACATATTTTGTTAATAACAAAATGTGAATGTCAAATATGAATGATAACAAAATGTGATTGACAAATATGATCAAAGATCATATCAAAAATTATGAAGTTTAAAGATTTGTCAACAAAAAAAATTAATGATAAAAATTAATATCATTCATAAGCATCAAACAATAGCGTTCACTGTTAAATAGATTGTTTCACTCAAATTACCCTAGATGCATTTTCTATAATTGAGCCTTGTCGACATCCGATCAATGTTGCCCGAAATGTGGCTGATGAAGAAGTTTTGGGAAAGGTCTAAATGTTCTAGCTTGGAACAATTGTAGAGGGCAGTAGGTAACGGTCCGGGAATGATATTTTACTGAAGGTTGATGGCGGCAAGGTTTTTCAGATCACAAATGAAAGGTGGGATTGCTCTAGTGATGGTTTTCAGTAGGATTATTTGTTCTAAATTAGTAGCTTGTGGGCGGAGCTATTCATTGTTTAGTTCCACTGGACTTTCAAATTTTGTTCAAATATATATGGAATTTTGTCCAACAGTTTTGAGTTTTAGCAAAATGACCCCAATGAATCAAGAAACAAAATATTAAATTTTGGAATATAACAAATTGACTCAATGAAGTTAAAAATATATATACAAATTTTTAATATTTTAGAAGGAAAATGTCATACAATTTTTTAACCTTTTTTTACTAACAAATGCCTCATGGAATTACACTGCTAGGAATTAATACATAACTCACTTCAATGATATAATAGGTGTCATATCAATGAGTAAAATTTTGATACTTTGTATAACATTATTCCTTTATGAAACAAGCTCACTGTTTGCCTTTTTTTTTTAATTATATATATATATATATATGTATTATTATTATTATTATTATTATTATTATTATCATCATCAATAGAAAAGAACCTTTATTGATGAAATAACCATTCTAAGGCCTCGTTTGGAAACATGCTATTTTAGTAACTTTTTGACTAAAAAATGAGGTAAAAAAACTATTATGTTTAGAATGACTTTTTTATTTTTTACGAAAAGATGTGCAAAAAAGTAGAAAGAAAAGAAAATCTTTGATTTTTTAGTATAGGTTATAGACTATTTGGTTTTTTTAATAACTTTTTTACTTTTAAACTAAAACTCTCGCATGCTAAACGAGGCGCGAGTACATAGATATTACATCAATAGAAGAGAAACCAACAATTTCAACTAAGTTAGCACCAAGAAGGAAGCACAATCATATAATAACACCCACCACAGTTGGTAAGAAACCAACCCAAGTAGAAAACAGAAAACGAACCAAAACAAGCCAACAAGTCAAGCACCATTAGTTTGACAAAATTTGATTTGGCTAAGACACTCCACGAATTTGTGTACTGAATAAGGCACTTCTGGCCAATAAGACTTTACCCAAATTGCCATCCTTACCTTCACAATATTAGCTAACTCCATCGAATTAGGTTCACAGGCTTTAAATATATATTCAGTTCTTAATTCCATATTGACCAGAGCATAGCTATACATACAAGCTTCTAGATTTTCAGCAATAGCTTTTTAAACTTAGCACCCAACCACCAATGAAATAGTCCCTCCACAGTTGCAGGTGTCACTTATTGGACCTTCCACCACTGCAATAGACTTGACCAGACTTTCTGGATCACAAGGCATAGCAAAAACATGGTTCACAATTCCTGGTTCATTCCTACAAAATGGACACGCATTCTCCACAATGCTACTGAATACCCCAATGTTCTGTAGATAGCTTGTTGTTTTTAAGCCTTCCTTTCTGTTAGGTTTTTGTTATTGGCAATCTCATTTAACAAAACTCCATTCACTTGTAATTTTATTTGTTCTTTTATTTCAGTGAGGCTATGAGTATTTAGATGCGAATCCAACCTAAAGTTTGCCTATGCAGAGGAGTTTGTTATATTAATCCTATTATGTTTGCCACTTCATTGACTATGTCGGGGATCGCCTGCAAAAGTAATGGGAGTTGTATTTTTCCGCTAGAGCGACCTTTCCTGCACTCGAGCGTAATGCATTTTAGTCAGTCTGCTCAAGCGGCCATTCTTGCGCTTGAGTGGAGATCGCGATTTTGTTTTCTATAAATATATGGTTCTATCAAATTTTAGGGTTATGGCTTCTAGATCTTCTTCTTAGGTATTAGGGTTTTTATCTGAAGCTTCTTTGTTTGTTTCCTTTGATATCTGTGAGAGTTTAATCATGAATTAATATGTAGATTATATCAAAGGGTTTGTTTAGTTTGTTTTATTCATAAAAGAGAAAGTTGTTCTTCGGTGGATTTCGTGAAACTTGAGTGTGAAGCTTTGGTGGATTCCGGAGTGGCTCATCGTCGTAGATGTTGGAAATGGTAGAAACATTCTGGGTAAAATCAGAATTTTTTCTCAAGTTTGGTCTATTTTTTAGGTGGGCTCCGAGTGTCGATTTACTCGGGTCAAAGTGGTAACGCGTTCTATGCCGCGTTGTGATTCACGTGGTATATTTGGTTGCTCAAAACCATTACCGAGTGAATAGGAAATTGAAGCCAAAGTGTGCTCCATGGAAATGGAGTTTTGGTGGAAATTCCTTAAGGTTGTAAATTGGCCTGTCCCACATTGATTTGGTGGGAAGTTTTGAAAGGGTTTATAAGGCTTGGGTGAGATACTTGGGGTGTGCCCCAAGGGGTACCCAAGTGTTTTAGAGGGAGAGGTTATGGGCTAGACCCATCGGACCCAAAAATCACCACACGCGCGCCGCCGCCGCCGTCCGGGCGGGCTGGGCTTGGGTGTGGTGTGTGGTTTGGTTGGGCTTCTAATCTTTTTGGGCCAAAAACATTTGAATTTAATTTTATTTTTTGGTAAAATAAAATTCTGAATTCAAATTAAACTGGTTTGGATTTATTGTTCATCCAAACAGGGCCCTTCCCGTTTTCAAACAGAAGTAAACTGGTTTGGATTTATTGCTCATCCAAACAGAGCCCTTCCCGTTTTTATCTATTTGAATTATTAACCCAACAGATTCAAATCTGTTTAAATTTGAAACTAACAGGTTTCATACATGTTCAATTCAAAACTAAGAGCCACCTTTACATCTATAAATAGACTAGCCTCCCATTTGGATTTTACTCCAATTTTCGTACTCCATTATCTGCTTTAAATCTCTGCATTTTGCTGCATCTTATTTCTGAAAGAAAGAGTGTAAACACTTTGTGTGTTCGACGAACGATTAAATTGTAGTGCTGCTTTTATTCGTTGATAAGATCATTTTATCTTGGGAGATAGACATCCAAATTCTGATAGCACCGTAGAGAGGACGAATCTGTCTTAAGGACACAGTGTTAAACACTGGACTTGATCAGAAAAGTTATTCAAATAAATTAACCAAGTAAGCTGTTAAGTTTATTCTGTTTTATTTGTTTATTTAATCAGATTTTATTTTTATTTTTGTAACAAAATAAAATCTGTGGTTTTATTTATTTATTTATTATTTCGAGTTTGATTTTTGTAATCAAACAAATTCTCTCATTTTCTTTATTTCTTTATATTCTTGTTGTTATTTTGTACACAACAGAATTTAACTTATTTAAATACAGTGAAGATTGTCCTACAATCTTAAGACAGATTATTTTTTTTTTGTATCTTCATTGTATTTAATTTTCTGTGCTTTCAAAGTAATATTCTGGTTGGAAAAACAAATAGTGATTTATGCTATTTGACAGATAGTAGTAATATACTGTCTCTTTTCTTTGACAACTAGTAGTAATATACTGGTGTCATTAACAATTGCAGAATATTATTTGGTATTACAGAAAATTATTGTGATATTTTATTTTCTAGTTTTAGTAACAAGGAAAATAAAATTATTTTGTTGTTATAATTTATTTTCTGGTTTTAGTAACTAGAAAATTAATTTGTGTTTTAATTTTTTCTGATTTTTGTAATCAGAGATTATGGCTACTACAACTGAAACTGCATCTGGCAGTGGTACTCCTATTGTTACACCTACATCGGTCCCTATCCAAAACCATGTTCATGTACCAATCAATCATGGAGAAAAATCGGAAAAATTTAACGGTACCGAGTTTAAGAGATGGTAGCAGAAGATGCTGTTCTATCTTACGACTCTTAATTTGGCCCAGTTTCTCCATGAAGAGGCTCCAGCACTTAAAGAGGGTGAAAGTGATTGGCAAGTTGTTGCCGCTGTAGATGCTTGGAAACATTCAGATTTCCTCTGCAGAAACTACATCCTAAATGGCCTTGACAATATGCTGTATAATGTATATAGTTCTCTGAAAACAGCAAAAGAATTGTGGGATTCTTTGGAGAAGAAATACAAGACAGAAGATGCCGGCACGAGGAAATTTGTCGTCGGTAAATTTCTGGACTTTGTAATGGTAGACTCCCTAACGGTAATTTCTCAAGTTCAAAGTTTTCAAATAATTTTGCATGATATTCATTCAGAAGATATGTCTCTTAGCGAGTTATTCCAAGTCGCTGCTTTAGTGGAAAAGTTACCACCGGCTTGGAAAGATTTCAAAAATTATTTAAAACATAAACGCAAAGAGATGACTATGGATGAATTGATTGTAAGATTAAGAATTGAAGAAGATAACCGAAAGGCTGAAAAGAGGAATGGGAAAAATCCCATTGAGTCCAAGGCTAATGTGGTAGAACAAGTTCATAAACCACATAACAAAAAGAGAAAGTTTACTGGAGATGGTCCTAAACAAGGCGATAGTAGCAAGAAGTTCAAAGGAAAATGCTATAACTGTGGCAAAACTGGACATCGAGCTTCTGACTGCAGCCGCCCTAAGAAGGATCATGGAAGTACAAGTAAGAAGACCACCAATCAGGCCAATGTAATAGAATTGGATTACATCTCTGACGGAGTGAATGACATCAACCTCTCTGCTGTGATGTCTGAGGCTAACTTGGTTGGAAATCCCAAAGAGTGGTGGGTTAACACTGGAGCAACTCGTCACATTTGTGCGGACAAGAAGATGTTCACTACCTATAATGAGGCTGCAAATGGTGAACAACTTTTTATGGGAAATTCTTCTACTTCTACTGTGGCTGGACAAGGGAAAGTGATCTTGAAGATGACATCAGGGAAAGAACTAACCCTCAACAACGTACTACATGTACCTGACATCCGGAAGAATTTAGTTTCTGGGTCTTTGTTAAGTAAAAATGGTTTTAGGCTTGTATTTGAGTCTGATAAATTTGTATTAACAAAGAGTGGTATGTATGTTGGTAAGGGATACATGAGTGATGGTCTCTTTAAGTTGAATGTAATGACAATTGTACCGAAAGTTGCTATGAATAAGAATAACACATCTTTTGTTTATATTCTTGAGTCAAATTTATGGCATGGTAGATTAGGACATGTGAATTTTGATACTTTGCGTAGATTAATTGGTTTAGATCATATACCAAAGTTTGAAATTAATCCTAATCATAAATGTGAAATTTGTGTAGAAGCGAAACTAACTAAGGTTCCATTTAAATCGGTTGAAAGAAAAACCGAACCTCTAGAATTAATTCATACTGATGTATGTGATTTAAAATTTATTCAAACTAGAGGAGGCAAAAAGTATTTCATAACATTTATCGATGATTGCACAAGATATTGTTATGTTTATTTACTTAGAAGTAAAGATGAAGCCTTAGAAATGTTTAAACTCTACAAAACAGAAGTTGAAAATCAACTTGGTAAAACCATTAAAATGGTTAGAAGTGATAGGGGTGGTGAATATGATGCACCATTAAATGAATTTTGTGCACAACATGGCATTATTCACCAAACTACAGCCCCTTATTCTCCACAGCAAAATGGAATTGCTGAAAGGAAGAATAGAACCCTAAAAGAAATGATGAATGCCATGTTACTAAGTTCAGGTTTACCACAGAACTTGTGGGGGGAAGCAATATTGTCTGCTAATTATGTTCTTAATAGAATACCCCACAAGAAAACCAACAGCACTCCTTATGAATTGTGGAAAGGTCAACCACCTTCCTACAAATACTTAAAAGTGTGGGGGTGTTTGGCAAAAGTTGAAGTTCCTGTTCCTAAAAAGACTAAGATTGGACCAAAAACAGTAGACTGTGTGTTTATTGGTTATGCTCAGAATAGTAGTGCATATCGGTTTCTAACTTATAAATCAGAAATACCTGATATAAATGTGAACACTATTATAGAGTCAAGAAATGCTGTGTTTTTTGAATATGTCTTTCCTTACATGAAAGGACAGGAATTAAGTTCACAGAAAAGAACTTATGATTGTACACAAAGTCAAGAGATTAATGACAATCAAACACAAGAGACTAGTAATAGTCTCGACCAATAGGATTTAACTAATGATGAACCAAGACGAAGTAAGAGAGCGAGAACATCAAAATCCTTTGGTCCAGATTTTCTGACATACTTGTTAGAAAATGAACCTCAAAGCTTTAAGGCAGCAATGACAAGTCCTGAAGCACCTTTGTGGAAAGAGGCTGTTAATAATGAAATTGAATCCATTATGCAAAATCATACTTGGGAATTGGTGGATCTTCCACCAGGTTCTAAACCTCTTGGATATAAATAGATATTCAAGAGAAAAATGAAAGTAGATGGTTCAATTGACAAGTATAAAGCAAGACTTGTTGTTAAAGGTTACAGACAAAAGGAAGGTCTGGACTATTTTGACACATATTCCCCTGTGACAAGAATAACATCCATTCGCATGCTTATTTCTATAGCAGCGTTGTTTAATTTAGAAATACATCAAATGGATGTTAAGACAGCTTTCTTAAACGGTGATCTAAATGAAGAGATCTATATGGAACAACCCGAAGGGTTTGTAGTATCAGGGCAAGAAAAGAAAGTTTGTCGACTTGTAAAATCCCTTTATGGATTAAAACAAGCACCTAAGCAATGGCATGAAAAATTTGATCATGCAATGCTTACTAATGGGTTTAAGATAAACGAATGTGACAAATGCGTCTATGTTAAAAACACTGACCAAGGATATGTCATAGTTTGTCTTTATGTGGATGACATGCTTATCATTGGAAGTAGTCAAAACATGATCAAATCAACTAAGCAGATGCTTAACAAAAGATTTGATATGAAAGATATGGGGGTCGCAGATGTTATATTAGGAATGAAAATTACTAAAACATCTGACGGATATGCATTATCTCAATCTCATTATATTGAGAAGATTCTTGATAAATTTATCAAGGATGATTTGAATTTAGCTAGAACACCTGTAGACATCAGTCTTTATTTATCGAAAAATAAAGGTGATGCAGTGTCTCAGTTAAAATACTCCTAAATCATTGGAAGCCTAATGTACCTAATGAATTGTACTCGTCCTGATATAGCTTATGCTATCAGTAAATTGAGTAGGTACACTAGTAACCCTGGAGAAGACCATTGGAAAGCGATCATTCGGGTTCTTAGATATCTAAGATTTACTCGTGATCATGGTTTGAACTTTACTTGATATCCAGCAGTACTCGAAGGTTATTGTGATGCCAATTGGATATCGGATACTAAAGATTCAAAATCCACTAGTGGATATGTCTTTACTCTAGGAGGCGCTGCTGTTTCTTGGAAGTCCACGAAACAAACTTGCATTGCACGATCCACAATGGAATCTGAGTTCATTGCTTTAGACAAAGCAGGTGAAGAAGCAGAATGGCTTCGTCACTTCTTAGAAGACATTCCAATATGGCCAAAACCTGTGCCAGCTATTTGCATTCATTGTGATAGTCAATCTGCAATAGGCAGGGCACAGAATCACATGTATAATGGTAAGTCACGACATATTCATCGTCGACATAATACCGTAAGGCAATTGTTGTCAAACGGAATAATCTCAGTAGATTATATAAAATCTAAAGAGAATATTGCGGATCCGTTAACAAAAGGTTTGACAAAAGAGCTAGTGTATAGTTCATCGAAGGGGATGGGATTAAAGCCTATTACATAAGAGTCGTCATAATGGTAACCCTACTTATATGACTGGAAATCCCAAGAACTAAGTTCAAAGGGACAACTAAGTTATGTATGGCTCACCAGAAATCACCAAGGGATTAAAAATTCCCTACCCATTCCTATGGTGAGAGTGATATCTGCAACATATGTTGTATGCAGGGGTATAAGGATAAGCTTTGCTTTTAATGATTACTTATATCTTGATTAAGGTATAAAATCAAGACGAGTATAAGGAGATACTCACAATAAGAATCACCTATATGAGTGTTGAACTGGGGCCGGTTCTATGAGAATGAAAAGGCCAAATTCTCTAGAAACACTTATGAAAACCAGGCGCATTCAAGGCCAAAATGAACACAACAGTGAGAACCACGATGTGTTAGAAGATATTTTGTGTGAAATCTGTTGACTTGGCTTACACAAACGGCTGACCAATTCAAGGCATCGCGTCCATTGGTTAGCCAGTAAGTCCGATAGGTTATCACTAGGGAAGGTTCAAGGCCGAAAACTACCTATCCTGATGCAAGATATTTTCGACTTATACTCTTTCGTTAAAGTCTGCATATTGTTGCATTTCCGTTGTCATCAAATTCCATTCATGTGGGGGATTGTTGGAAATGGTAGAAAAATTCTGGGTAAAACCAGAATTTTTTCTCAAGTTTGGTCTATTTTTTAGGTGGGCCCCGAGTGTCGATTTACTCGGGTCAAAGTGGTAACGCGTTCTATGCCGCGTTGCGATTCACGTGGTATATTTGGTTGCTCAAAACCATTACCCAGTGAATAGAAAATTGAAGCCAAAGTGTGCTCCATGGAAATAGAGTTTTGGTGGAAATTCCTTAAGGTTGTAAATTGGCTTGTCCCACATTGATTTGGTGGGAAGTTTTGAAAGGGTTTATAAGGCTTAGGTGAGATACTTGGGGTGTGCCCCAAGGGGTATCCAAGTGTTTTAGAGGGAGAGATTATGGGCAAAATGGGCTAGACCCATCGGACCCAAAAATCACCACACACGCGCGCGCGCCGCCGCCGCCATCCGTCCGGTCGGGCGGGCTGGGCTGGGCTTGGGCGTGGGTGCGTGGTGTGTGGTTGGGTTGGGATTCTAATCTTTTTGGGCCAAAAACATTTGAATTTAATTTTATTTTTTGGTAAAATAAAATTCTGAATTCAAATTAAACTGGTTTGGATTTATTGTTCATCCAAACAGGGCCCTTCCCGTTTTCAAATAGAATTAAACTGGTTTGGATTTATTGCTCATCCAAACAGAGCCCTTCCCGTTTTTATCTGTTTGAATTATTAACCCAACAGATTCAAATCTGTTTAAATTTGAAACTAACAGGTTTCATACATGTTCAATTCAAAACTAAGAGCCACCTTTACATCTATAAATAGACTAGCCTCCCATTTGGATTTAACTCCAATTTTCGTACTCCATTCTCCGCTTTAAATCTCTGCATTTTGCTACATCTTATTTCTGAAAGAAAGAGTGTAAACATTTTGTGTGTTCGACGAACGATTAAATTGTAGTGTTGCTTTTATTCATTGATGAGATCATTTTATCCTGGGAGATAGACGTCCAAATTTTGATAGCACCGTGGAGAGGACGAATATGTCTTAAGGACACAGTGTTAAACACTGGACTTGATCAGAAAAATTATTCAAATAAATTAACCAAGTAAGTTGTTTAAGTTTATTCTGTTTTATTTGTTTATTTAATCAGATTTTATTTTTGTTTTTGTAACAAAATAAAATCTGTGGTTTTATTTATTTATTTATTATTTCGAGTTTGATTTTTGTAATCAAACAAATTCTCTCCTTTTCTTTATTTCTTTATATTCTTGTTGTTATTTTGTACACAACAGAATTTAACTTATTTAAATACAGTGAAGATTGTCCTACAGATTCGACATTGGCGTTGTGGATTCAATGTTGGGCAAGACCATTCCGAGGTAAAGACAGGACTAGAAAAGGCACATAGGGGTCTGTTCGATTCGGGCGTGGATTCGCTAGGTAATTGAGAGTACACTTGTATAATTCCTTTGTGTCATCTTAGTAGATTGTTATGTGGCTTTTGCCTGTGATTTTTTATCATAATTGGAGGGGCTTCAATTGTGGTTTTTCCACATTAAATCATTGTGTTGGTTTGTCTTTGATTGTTTGATTGAGATTGCTATTTATTGTTCAAAATTGATACATTATCACAAATAAATATCTTGGGGATTTTTAGATTTTTCACTTTCCATGCCAACCAACTGAGGAATTGGGCTCTAGGGGGAGCCACATTGCCTCAAATCAGTTTAGGAATAAGCAAACTAGGCCCTTTTTGTTTCTTACATCAATCCCTGGTTGTAACAACAGTAAATTGACCTAAAGGAGATCCACTCCACCTTAATGAATCTGGGCATCCCACAATAAGCCTTGGAGGTTCACCTAATAAGCTTAACAATCTTCCCAACTCCTCCTCCTTCCAAGCAAGTAATTGCCTTCTGAATTCAAGCTTCGACTCCCCTATGTTGTTCCCTAAAATGTCCCTTGATTGCATATATATACTTAGAGGCCATGTTTGTTTGGGTGGACTGGATTATGTTGGATTAGCATTCTCATGACTAATAGTCTTAGGACTATAAATCCCTTTAGATTGTGTATCATATCCCATGTTTGCATTGAGTTAGGATTATAAGGAGGGACTAATAGTCTAGACTTTGGCTTAGTCCTCCAATTTATATCCCACCCCTCTCTGTGGGATTGAATAGTCCATCATATGTGGGATACCATATCCGGTTGGATTGTTAGTCTGTATTTCAATTGTTTAAATAAACACTGGATTAATAATTTTTTTGAACTATTAGTCTAATCCCAAGCTTATGTCCACCCAAACAAACATGGAAAGAGTACCTTCCTTATCAGTTGATAGTGTATACAACCTGGGGAATTCCTCATTCAGTATTGGCTTCCTCAACGCTTCATTCTACAATAACCATTGTTGCATTGCTATTGATGCATTCCTTCATTTGTTCTCTCTCTCTCTCTCTCTCATAGTGTTTTCTTCATTCGTTCTCTCTCTCTCTCTTTAACATTTGTTCTAGTCACAACAATCACAATTTTATTGAAGTAATAATATCCTAATTTTTTTGGTTTATACTTGTAACTTAACGTAGTTCGAATTACTTTTGTTAGTTTGATTGAAAATGTATAATATTTACATGGCATCGTTTGAGCATTAATGTTGATAGGTTCTATAAAGCTAAAAAATGACTGTTTATATCATTTATTTTTTTTCACCTTCAAAATATGTGACAAGATTCGTATTAATTGATTCCATTATAGTTATCTTCAAAGAAAATAATCAACCACGGGTATTTATATAGGTAGTGATAAGAGAGAGAGAAAAAAAACTGACAGATATATAACATTTCTTAAACTAAGATATAATGACATTGATAATGACTTGCTGAATGATCCCACTGAGTGAAATTCCTAGCTACGCCGGCAGGGTGAGGAATTGGAGGGTAAATATAGAGAAAGGGATTTGGAGGGATATTGTTGGGGTTATTTTGGATATTTTAGAGGTGGGTGTTTGGTTTTTTGGGTGGTACATAACTAGCAAAGTTCAGGGTGGTGGTGGTGGTGGTGGTGGTGGTGGTGAGAGGGTTGTATTTGGTATGGCAATGACACATGTTTTAAACTTTTTTAAGAGTCATGTTTTGTCAATGGTTGCTAAAAGAGAGAAAACTTCGTGCCAAAAAGCTAATCAAATTTTCAATTCTAATGTGAAAATAAACCTTCTTTTTCTCTCTTCCTTTTTCTGTGGAGTTTTTAGGCTATGTTCATCGAAATTGTAACTGTAAATACAAAAGCAAGTTCACACACACATGAGATGAGAGAAAGAGGAAGCATCCAAGGCAACTACCCTTTTATATTTTCCTTGTGAAATTAAGGCACATGAATTGATATATGAGAGTTTTCCTAAGGTGTACTTAAAACTTTGATCCGTCTATAATATATGCCTTCAAAAAGGGTATATTATATGTAAGTTACGACATTTTATAGTGTTAATATCATAAAGGCTTAATCATACTTTTCACTTATGTAATTTGATTCAAATTTTGCTTTAGCTTCTATAGTTTTAAATTGAATAATTTAGTCCCTACACTTTAGTGTAATTTCAATTTGGTATGTCCATTCATATTGGAGGTTAAAATTAATAATTTTAGAACATTTATTAATTTTTTAAGGTGTACACGTGGACAAGATTAACAAAAAATTAGATAGAATGACCAAATTGAAACAATAAGAATTAAAGTGAAATTTAAGTCAAACTATAGGGTGAAAAGTATGGAGGAGGATTCCTTCCCATCCAGATTTTGGGCTGGATGGTGTTGTTCGGACCCGTAAGGCCCACCGTAGGCCCTATTTCGATGATCTGAACTGTTCATTTTGTCGGCACTTTGTGTATTTCATCCCCAAAAAAGATTAGGTTGATTCGATAATTATAACTTGTTCAATTTATTATGTTTCTTACTAAAAAATGTATGATTTATTTTAAAAAACACAATTGTCGTCTATTTTTTTAATGAAAAATTGAACAAGTTACAGTTATTGGATTGACCTAATTTTTTTATATGGATGAAATATACGAAGTACTCGACAAAATGAACAGTTTGAATCATCGAAACAGGACCCCGTGGTGGGCCTCACATGCCCAAACAGAATCCTCTAATCTAAAATTTGGAATGGAAGCTTTGAAAAGTATAATTAACCCTATCATAAAATATTATAACTTCAGTTATACCCAAAAAGGCGACAATTGATTATAATTTAATACTAGTTGAGCCATAATAATTTTTTTTTCTTCAGATCATAACCAAAATAATTATAATTATGTCATAACTTATAATTTAATGGGTCATAACCAAATACTATTTTAGAATAATAAAAAAAAAAATCAGAATATAGGTTATAACTAAGTCAAAACCAACTCTTGTGATGTAGAACAACTAGCCGAAGACTTCTTGGAACAATTGGACCGACAAAAGGCAAGAAAGATATAGAACAAAATTCTATAATTTTTATATTTCTTAATTTTATTATTTTAGAATTAGATTTTGACTAGTATTTTAAATAGTTTAGAATTTTAGTCTCTTAGGTTTCCTAATTTGTGTTAATTTAAGTTTCCTAGTTTCCTATTCTCTTAGGTTTCTTAATTTGTGTTGATTTAAGTTTCCTTGTTTATTTTAGAATTACTTTTCCTACAAGTATTAGGTTTAGTTTATTATAAATAAGCCTACAAACATATGTAATTCATTCATTCAATTAATAGTATTTTAAAGAGTTTTTCTTTTATCTTTCTTGTGGATTCAAGGGTGTTCTTGTGGATTCAAGAATTCTCGTCTACTAGAACGATATCTAGTCTCGTGTGATTTATTCCGCTACGTCAAGTGGTATCAGAGCAATGAGTCACCTGGCTGAATGGCACAAGACATAGTAGATCATGCAAACCCTACTGGCGGTGATCGTGAGGTCGAGGCCTTGTGGGTAGTATATGAAAAATAGCATGAGTGAATGAAATTCGTGATCTGCTTATTGGCCTAAATCTCAATGCCGACAACAGGCCACCAGTGGTTGATAGGGTCCGTGTTGAGGGAGTTGCCCAAGGCTAACCTGTTAACCAGAATAGAGTGCGCACCGAAGGATTCGCCCGAGGTCAACCTATTCAGAATGCTCCTAGACGTCCTCTTCGTTGTCCATTTGATAGTGAGGAGGAGTCTGAACCAGAGTTTGAACCACTTCCAACCAACAATCAACCCAGAAGGCAACAATAACAAGGGTTCAATGAGTACCAAATAAAGATAGATCTTTCCCAATTCAATAGAAATCTACATATTGAGGATTTTCTTGACTGGCTTTCAGAGATGGAGAGATTTTTTGGGATGATGGATGTTCTAGAATCAAAGATGGTGAAATTGGTGGCGTACAAACTAAAAGAAGGTGTTACGGTATGGTGGGATCAATTGCAGAAAAATAGGCATCGACAAGGGAAATAATATGTACGGACTTGGTGGCAGATGAAACAACTTCTCCAAGATAGATTTTTAACACCAAATTATGATCAATACTTGTTTCAGTTGTACCAAAATTGCATCCAAGAAATTCGATCTGTATTTGATTATACAATTGAATTTTGCCGACTTTCATATTGTAATAATCTGAATGAGACCGAAAGACAACGTGTAGCCCGATATCTCAATGTGTTAAAATTAACCATTTGAGAGAAGATGTGGTTATCAGTAGTGTGGACTGTGGATGAAGCACATAATATGGCTCTCAAAGCCGAGCTAATGAAGCGTAAGACAATCTATTTAGGATATTGGCGGAACCTTCCTGATTCGTCATTTCTTACAAGGTAAAAGGAAAAGGGGCTGCCCAACCAATAGTTCTAGTAAATCAGTAGAGGAGTACTATTGGTGGAGAAGGAAACCAGATGACTGAATCAAGTAGTAGGGAGGCACCTCGAAACACAAATCCTTATGCCAAACCAGCAACAAATAAGTGTTATAGATGTGGCAAGCCTGACCATCGCTCTAATGTGTGCCCAGAAAGAAGGATTGTTAATTTAGTTGAAGAAGAAGATGAAATTAGGGATGATAAAGATGCAGAATATGAGGGTGATCAGTATGAAGGTGCTCAACTCACCAGAGAAGAAGGAGAACGAGTCAACTGTGAAGTTCAAAGGGTTCTATTTACACCAAAAACTGAGTACCTCAATCAACGTCACAGTATTTTTCACTCTTGTTGTACCATAAATCAAAAGGTGCATGACCTTATTGTGGACAGTGGAAGTTGTGAAAATTTTGTGGCTAGACGATTGGTGGTGCACCTGAAGTTGTCTCTTGAACCACACCCTCTCCCTACAGTATTGACTAGATCAAAAAAGGACCTGCTGTCAAGATAACTGAAGTATGTAAGTGTAGCCCGACTTTTCGTGCTCCCTTTTGGAAGACGAATAAGCCCTACAGTATCGGACTCTTGCGGTTCTAAATCTGATCTCTCAAGTGTAATGTGAAATAGATAAACACCAAAGAGTCCAAATCCGGTAAATCTTGTGAAAAATTGATTTTGAATCAAATTGCCAAAAATGGACTGCTTTGCCAGATACAGAAGTCGCTACCTGAATATTTTTGGAAAATTTAGGAAACCCATGACTTGTGCCAAAGGCCACGTGTCCGTCATCACCATGATTGTCTCGGCTCGGGAACTTAGGTACAAGAGGGGAAAGTCATGAATTGAGCACCCCTGCTCGCCTGATCACAAGATCTGCCTCTACTAATCATGATATGAATCTTATTTACATTATATGCTCTTGTTCTGGTTTCTTAGGCTAGCATTACTATGTGATGCGCACACGTACAAGTATAGACTAACTTGCAAGAATTGGAACACTTGATTTATGTTTGTTTTAAAAGTTGTTTTGAATATGTATCACTTTAAAAAGTGATTTCATATGAACATCACTCAAATTATTCCACTTCAAGGCGTTCAAAACAGTTTATCATTTAAGCGCTTAGCCTCATGGCATGCATGCTAGACATGACAACAATCACACACATGCAATAGGCTAAAGCGAATAAAGGCTCATCTAGTACTCCAAGCCAAAAAAGATACTAGTTAGAAAAATGCATGATTCCTAACTATGCAATATGACTAATGCAACACATGCGATATGCAATTACTAGGCCCGGCTACTAATATGGCATATGAATCAAGTGAATAGCATGCTGTCTAAGCACGCATTCAAAGAAGTATTTAACTAATGATGCAAGTTAGAATGATGAACCGAGTCTCGATGCATGCAAATCAAGCGGATGCAAACATGGAGAATGCTAAACAAAACATGATGCCCTAAACTAACCATCATAAGTAGTTAAATAAAAGGGAGAAAGATGTGGGGTTAGAAGACATACACATGATTACAACATTGTGCCCTCACACAAGAGGGTTCGAATGAACTAACTAGCTAAGCAATTAAAGCTAAACTAATTAACTATTACAAACTCAAATGAATAATTTAGCTAAACTACTTAACTAATTATTACAAATCAAATTAATTAACTATTCTAGCTAACTAATTATTACAACACAAAATTAGCTAACTAATTAATTACAAAACGATGTAATCGAATTAACTACTCTAATTATTCCTTCTCGAGAAACGAGGAATGTTCATGCATGCACAGACTTTTCACCTGAAAAAGCCATTGTTTCTCCGCCTGAATGCCTCTGTTGCACAGTAGAACACTTGCATTGATTTCCACCTGCAGACCAACTCTATTTTACTTCAAAAGTACACTACTGGATTTTGGACTGGTGGCCGGCAGAGGGCCTACCGTCGTCCACTGATGATGGCCTGTCGGCCATTAATGGCTGAATTTTCCTGCTGCAACAAAGAGCAAACAGAGTGGAGACAGTGTATTCTCAAGGGTTTGTTTGCAGAATTTATCCCTCTTTATCATTTGAACAGCTCAAAAGAGTAGTAAGTTTAATTCACAAACCACCAATGAATGCAATTTCATTGCATGATGGCTTATGAATCACGTGTGCAAATTCAATGAATGCAATAAAACAAGTCTCTCGAAACCACCTCCCTATCATGAAAGATCAAGGGAATTAGTTGACAATGAATCTTGAACCGCTTTCATTACTAATGAGTATGAAACGACACAAGACTCAAGGGTTCAATTAATGTCTGATTGAACCCTAACCAAATTATGATCTTGCACCTTTTTTAGCCTCAATTTTATTATTTCATTTTAGATTGCCATTTGTTCTTTAGTCAATTGAGTCCAAAGATGAATTTAAGTCCTCTAATAGAAAAAGGGCTCAAACCAAGTGTTGCTTTGGGCATGAAAAAGACATCATACCGTTGGTAATGAATTCCCAAAGGGATTAAACCATTAAGCATGACACCTCAATCTCATGCTTTAACAAACAAATGATTTGAAACTACTTTCAAAGCAAAACAAAAGCCAAGAAATGAGGGAGGTTGTAGAGGTGATTAAGATTGATCACAAGTATGGAAAGCCATAAATAAACACTATCAACTCAAATAAGATGGTGTCTAATGCTTAAAACACCAAACTTATGAGGACAATTACATTACAAGCATGCAATATAAGGGCCAAATGCAACAAACACTTAAAAACGGTCCTAAATAAGTCCTAAATGCTGAAATTAAGATAAAATAGCCAGAATAATAAGTTAAAACATGGATCATGCTAGACTAGTAAGCAAAACACAAGGAGGGGAGGCTAACCCCTCCAATTTTGGACTTCAAAACATGATCTTAGCGACTGAAATAATTCTGAAAATCAGTGTTTAAAACATCAAAAAAAGATAGTGTAAAGGTGGGAAACACAAGGGTAAAGGCCTTGAGAGTAAGGTGTAAAGAAGGGTGAACCACCCCTCAACCTTTATTGGCCTTAAAACCCAAGTTTTAGCCCAAAAATACAAAGTTTTTATAGCCCAAAAACAGTTGGAAAATAGTAAAAAAAAGAGTACATACAACAAGTAAAGAGGCAAAACTTTATACCTCTTGAAGAGGTGATCACTTTCAAGCAATAAAACAAGGTAAACACACCCTCAAAAGCTCAAATAAGGCTCAAAGATACATCAGCTTAAAGATGGAGAGGTTTGGTGAAGAGTGTATCGGCAAAGGTGAAGAAATTTGTAAGAGAGAAAGAGAATTGTAGAGAGAGAGGAAAAAATTTTTCTAACCCCAAAGCAAGAGGGGGGTTCTATATATATAGAAAAACATGAACCTCCCTTAGAAACATCTAGCAATATACATGGGAGCAGATGCAAGCATCTGTGCAAACAGCTGGCACAGTTGTCACAAAATATCTGCAAAACACATTGGTGGCCGGCAGGCCACATCAGTGGCCAGCAACCAAAAGCAATGGACGACAGCCCATAGCAGTGGCCGGTAGCCCACCAGAGGTTACAGGCTTGAAAATCCAAGGTTTTGGTCCAAAAACAGGGCAATAGGGGTGCAAGGTTTGGAGGACTCAAAGCTGTGGCATTCTGCTGAGGACTTCGAGCCCTTGACAAGCATATACACTCATCATTGGATATGCAATCGATGACGTCCAAGTTGTAAGGGTGGTAAAAAATGGAGTGTCCACAGTTGTCCCTCTTTGACAGAACTTGGAGTCATAAAATGACGTGAGTGAATGTCAAAGCCCGAAGATGACCCATTTTGACAAGGCCGTAAGACTTGGACAAATAATCAAGACAGAAATAGATGGTTGTACCAACAGGCTGCCTACATATCCCTTTTCAAGGAATCAAACCAGCGTAGTTTTGGGGCAAGATGCAAATAATATGCACAAAAATACTTTGAAGGCTAGATTCACACGCTTCGCGAAACCGGCTATTTTGAAAACTCATGATCATGTGAGATGATGCAATAAACAATATAACGAGATAATAACAGATGAATGAGAAGCTTCAAGCTTAAACCCAACACAGGTTCCTTAAAAAAAAGATCCACACACTTTGATCATGCCAAAACATAAGACAAGGAAAGAAAACACAGCTCAGTGTTGTATTGCACGCGTCCTGAGAAACGAAAATTGCTCATGGTCGTGTTTCAAATGTCTCGAGATAAAAACCACTCAAGGTCGCGCTTCACGCATCTTAAGAAACAGAGGAAAGGAAACCGCTCGAGGTCTCATTTCACGCTTCTTGAGATAAAAGCCACTCAAGGTCGCGTTTCACATATCCTGAAAAACAAGAAAAATCGCTCGAGCTTGTGGTTCACACGTCCCGAGATAAAACACACCTAGGGCTGCACTTTGCACATCCTAAGATAAAAGAAAAATTGCTCAGGCTCGCGCTTTACGTGTCCCAAGATAAAACAAACCTAGGGACGTACTTCACGCGTCCTAAAAAACAAGAGAAACTACTCGGGCTTGCGCTTTACGTGCCCCGAGATGAAACATGCCCAGGGCGACGCTTCATGCATCCTAAGAAACAAGAGAAACTGCTTGGGCTCCCACTTCACGTGTCTTGAGAAAACAAAAAAAAAAAAGCTTAGGCTCGTAGTTCAGACATCCCGAGATAAGAGAAAACCACTTAGGCTCGCGTTTCATGCGTCCCGAGATAAAACAGACCTAGGGTCACGCTTCACGCATCCTAAGATAAGGGAGAAACCGCTCAAGCTCGTGTTTCACGCATCTTGAGATAAAGCACAAGAGGTGTGCGACAGATGCACAAAATCAACAAATGTGATAGATGCACAAAGTGATCGTATGGGATAAATGCACAAAGTGAACGTGTGTGATAGATGCACAAAGCATATTCCATGTAAGATGGACAACCGACGTATGATGTTTATTTGGAAGCATGTTCTATACAAGGAACAAAACCATATTCTATACATGAAATAAGAGCATATTCTATGCAAAATTGACAACGCATTCAATGCACAAATCATAAACAATGCAAGACACTTATGCAGCATACATATATGTGAAATGCACATTCTATGCAACGGAAGTGAACAGAGACGTAATTTGACAAAACGAATAAAGCCATATTTGGTGGCAACTTCCGATTTACCTCTCAAAGGAATTGCAACATGTTCAAAAGGATACACCCTCATTCATAGTAGCAAGTGGGACACGTTCACATCGGAACACAGCTGTAAGCTCTTAAAACAGAACCTTCCATACACTACTCAAAAAGTAGAAGAACAGAACAGCACCAGGACCCACCCGAGAGCCACAGGCCACCTGCCGGCCACTAGAAGAATCCGCCAGCCACAAGAAAACCTTGTTGGCCATAGATGTGGCCTACAGGCCACGAATGGTGGCCTGCCGGCCATCGATGGTAGATTCGGGGTAAAATTGACTTTTTGCTTCGGGTCTTTAAATATAGGCCTCAAGGCTTCATTTCCTCACTTCTCCAAGCTCGAAAACGCTCCCCCTCTCTCCCAAGGTACTTTCTCTCTCTAGATTCGTGCTTTATACGCGTTTTTCAACACCCCACACAAACTTTTTTTTGTAAAACCCTCTTAGTTCTCTACATTTTGAATTGATTAGATTTTGATTTTGTCGTTTTTTCTTGGATTTTCACCACTTTAGGCTTGTTCCCCTCGAGTTTCTCTTGGGTTTTGTGAACTTTCCCTTGCATTGACTTTTTCTCCCATTTTCTCTCTCCTAAGGTTGACTTTTTTCAAGTTTGCCTTCTTTTCTCCATTTTTCACCTACTTTTCACCCATTTTTCAGATAGCAGATGAGATTCCTCACGACAGAGCTCCGCTAGAGGTTCCACCAGTGTTTTCACTCGTTGCAGAGGTAGAGGAGCCAGCAGTTGCTGAGACTAGCGAGGTGGCTAAGGGCATTGAGGCTAACCATGAGGCAGAGTTTGCGCTCGAGTTTGAGCCAGAGCCGTTGCCATTAAGAGTATGGCCCTTCGATCCGGCGACATATCATCCCTGCACATATATATTACCACATGGAGGTATTAGACATTTCAGCGATTTTGCCTGCAGCATACCAGAGGACCTCCTATTGAGGGAGTCGGCCTCCTACCTTTCATCCAGTGCTACTGAGGTATGAATTCTATTTTCATGCATTCTTGCCTCCTTTTAAATACATTTCTTGCACTACCTTTCATCAGACTGTACTTTTATCATTGCCTTTCATCTTATTCATCTGTTCTTTGTCGCAGGGAGACTCCCGTGCCTACAGGGGTTACGGAGCGACGACAACGAGGGACTAGTACGACGAGCTTCCTATCGGGGTCCGCGACATCGTCAATGAGATTGGCTTCGGCCTTTTTTGCTTCTGCCTGACACGTGTTATAGCTAGTCACCCCTTTCTAGGAGCGCTAGTGGAAAGGTGGTGGGACACCACTAACTATTTCCATTTCTCTACTGTCGGGGAGATGACGATGACTCCCTACGACTTTGCGATGATCACAGGCTTAGGAGTAGGGGGCGATCCGATCCCCTTTGACACAGACATGGGCAAGTGGGAGGCTACTTGGATCGACCTGTTGGGAGATACAGTTGGTTAGCCGAGAAGTTCCGCGGGTGCGAGCCCGAGACACTGGAGGAGATGGAGTAGTATGCCTGGGGTTTCCTGATGTTTGTCCTCGGTACTACCTTGTTTTCAAATAGGTGGAACACTGTGGGTTTATATCTGTTGAGCGCCTTGGTGACCCTTCCCCGGCTACACTTCTATGACTTGGGTGGTGTTGGCCTTGCCACCCTAAACGGCTATATGAGCTCCACCTCCCGCTTGAGGAGAGAGCAGATCGGAGGCTACTGGCGAGCTTGGGAGATATGCATTTTAGTTTCCTCTTTGCACTTTACACTTTCTATTTCAGTTTTTCCTGCTTTATATCTGTTCAACACCTATGCTTTTTACTTTGCACTTTCTATATCTATTCATGCCCTGTGCACTTTCCTTGCAGCTATGGGTTCATGCATATTTTCCAGCCCTCACTCCAGAGCCTATGAAGGAGCTCCCCATGGTGGTTCCCTACTCGAGACGATACGATGGTTTGTGTCAACACTAGAGTCGCGAGACCTTTGTCTTCTTCCACCATTACTTTGATATTGTGGCCGCTCACGAGGTAACCCAAAACATAGTCATTTTTCCTTTACAACTATTATGATTCACACTTTAACAACTGACTGCAACTAACAATCTGTACATTCTCTGTTTGTAGGTCGCGTGGCAGCCTTGAGCCACGATGCTATCCAGGGTGAGAGACCAGTACATGGGAGCCTGGGGTACATCGCGTTTCCGAATTCTGCTGGAGGGCCCAGTCTGCCGGGCTTGGTTCTTAAGCGAGAGATTCAGTCGCCAAACTGTGGGCTTGCCTGATCCGGTTGTTCCGATGCCATCCCCGAAGTCTATGAGGACAGTGGATAGCCTATCTATTGGCGCAGTCATACAGTTCATGGTGGGCTTGGATGCTGACTTCTTCAGAGAAGAGGGCGATTACACGACATTTATTTAGACCCACCTTATGCCTCCTCTGATAGGAGCTCATGTAGGCGATGAGGTAGGGGTTCCTGCGACATTCGAGGCAACTCGGGTGACTAGGGCCCATGCTAGAAGGGCTCCCCCTGTGGAGCAGATTACACATTGGCTAGAGCTTCCCACTGCGCTTACATGCTGGTGACCTACTAGGACTGCTTATCAGATTTTGATTAAGCTAGCGGAGGCTGGGCATGAGTTTGTTGGAGTCCAAGACACGTCTCAGGTATGGACCACATTTTATATTTTGCACACGACATTTTCATTTCAGATATGTTTATCTTTGACATTGACCATCTAAATGCACTTGCAGGCATCTATAGAGTATATGGGGAGCCTCCTCGAGCTGGTGGCTTCTCTGATGGGTATGGTGCAGAGGAGAAAGATGCTGCTTGGTCTCCACGGTATCCAGGTAATTTCGTTTGCTTTGCGCTTCATGTTATCATATTTCCACTGATACACTGGTATTTTAACCGCAATCTTTCCCAAACTGCACTGATACACCGTATTGGCACACTGTACTCATACTTTATCTGATTTCTGCATGACACTTATTCTACATACTATGCCTGCATCTGATACACACACTGTAGCTGATATGTTGACAAATATTTTTTCCAGATTTCATCTGCACTGATGGCACTTGCGACAGCAGCACCAACATTGGTAGTACCTCCTCCAACAGTAGGAAGGAGAAAGAGACAGGCCCCAGCTCATGGCCGAGATATGAGTCGTGGTCGAGGCAGAGATAGCGTCACCTAAGGTCAGAACAGTCCCTCAGAGCCCATCTTAAGCGACGATGGTGCTGAGACTAGTGATTTCGAGGAGGCAGTGAGTCGGCATTCTGAGTCATCCGAGAGTGGAGATGATGATACTGGCTCAGGGGCTAAGAGCGGAGGTGTCACCGAGGCGGGCCCTAAGGTAGAGAGTGGAGATGATACTGGCTCTGGTTCAAAGTTTGAGTTGTATAGCGGTGTCGATGAAGATAGTGCCGCTGAGTCCTCCCCTCCGAGGAAGAGGACGAAGAGGGTCTCTCGAGCATGAAATGATTGGGGATGATGTTTTTGTACTTTTTACTTAGTTTGTTTTTTTGGTAGCATTAGCACATGTATAGCTTCAGATAGGTTTTATTTACTTTTGAAACTTGTACTCCTCTTTTGTAAAAACCCTGATCAGAATAAAACCTCTCAGTTTTTTTTCATAAAGAGGGTTGTCATTTTTGCATCATGAGCATCATATTTGTATGAAATGGACATGGAATTGAATCTGCCAAGAGAGCGCTTGATTGAAACAATATTCTTAATTGGGGAATGAGCCGACCAACAACCAAAATACAAAATACAACTCAATAAATAAAGCAAAAAACAATTTGAATATAAATAAACAAACTTGCTACAACCAAAAGACTCAAAACAAGACCTCAAAACACTCAAAGATCGAGACGAAACACATGCTTCTAGCACTACCCGGCACAAAGGTGGACGACAGGCCAGAAAAGAGAGCTGCTGGCTAGAGATAAAGGTTGCCAGCAAGGAGGAACCTCTAGACTATTGACAGCTGGCTTCCACTCATAGCCTTATCTTTTACAAAAGGTTCTGCTTCGTGATTTCTTCTCCAGAACCTCATTTCAATTGTAATTTCTTCCACAAATGGAGATATTCCTTGCCGAGAAGCTTACGGATTGGATAGATGCTTTCGACGGCACGAAAAAGGTAAATTTTCAGGTTTCGACATAAATGTACTTTTTCTGTTGAGCCATACTCCAATTTGTTTTCCATTCCTTCATGCTGCAGTTAGATGCTGGGACCCAATTACACATGTCTTTCGCTTCGGGAGATAAGAAATATGCCCGACACTTGAAGAATTTCAGGTATTAATGGAATCTTGGCGCGATGAGTAAATCATGCCTCAGCCTCGTTTTGGCCACGCCTAAGCTTTGGGACGAATGTGCAGGCTCACTTTGCACAAGGCTCGATCTTTGGCCCACAACGAAAATCGATTTTCTGACATTGGTGGCAGAGGCGACCTTCTCTGGTGAGGTTTTCGGCAACATGCCCTCTGCTTATGTATGCTTGCACATTTCTTTCTTGCCCCTAGTTTCGGCAGATCTAACATTCGGTTGATCGAAGTGGCTCAAGGCTTGAAAGAAGGTAAGAGTTGCATTGGTTTGGCACTGGCTGAGACATTGATGGGCTCAGATGCCTTTCATCAGCGAGAGACTACCAGATTCGTGGGAAGTCCACTACTTCTTCAGGTATTGTTTCTCACCCTTTCTCATATGTGTTTCTCACATCACTCGGCACCCATGCTCTATTTGTCTCTCAAATCCCTTTCTTACTCTTCTCTCAACATACATCTCTATATTCTTCAATCTCTCTTTTCTTTCATTCCTTCCCAGGTGTGGCTTATGGATAAGCTGAAGGTAGTGGACTCTTGCCCTGAATACTCAGCTCGAGATTATTTTTTCCGCCATCGACTAGTGGATTTCCCCAACGAGGGATGGTGGTGCAACTGGATGTGCAGCAGGTTTGTGTGGACTCGACTTTCTTTGCGCCCCTTTCGGAGAGCTCGAATTGGTCCTACAGTTCAGACTCCTGTCACGGTTCTAAATCTAATCTCACAAAGTGCAATGTGAAACTGATAAACACCAAAGAGTCCAATCTAGCAAATCATTTTGGAAAATCAGATTTTGAATCAAATAATGCCAAAACTGGACTGGTTTGCCAGATTACAGAATCGCCACCTAAATATTTTATTTTGGGAAATTTAGGAAACCCTGACTCGTGCCAAAGGCCATGTGTCCGTCATCACCAAAGTTGCCTTGGCTCGAGAACTTGGGTACAAGAGGGGAAGGTCCTGAAATGAGAACCCCCAACTCGCCCGATCAAAGATCGGCCTCTACTAAGCATGATATGTTGTTTTATAAGCACATGTGTTCTTATTCCAGTTATTAGACTAACTTTACTATGTGACGCACACATACAAGTATAGACTAGTTGCAAGACTTATAACAAATCAACTCATGTTTGTTTTTGAAAATGATTTGAATTTGCCACCCTCAAGTGGGCTTAGAAAATGTGGATTTGCCACCTCAAGTGGGCTTAAAACATGATGATTTTCCACTTCGCAAATGGGCTTAAAACTTGCATTTATCGAATTGTCCTAATTCAAGTAACAAAGCCTTCGTCCACAGGCATTCATTCAGTTAATCACTTAAGCAAATAGCCTCATGGCAAGAATGCTATCATGGCAACACTCACACTCATGCAAGTATGCTAAAGCATAAAACTTACAGTGTACTCCAAGCCAAAACAAAAGTTAGTTAAAAATCATGCATGATCCTATCTATACAAGATGTCTAATGCAACAAATGCAATAATGCAACTAATAGGCTCGGCTGCTAACATAGCATATGAATGCAACAACTTGATACACGTATTCAAAGAAGTATTGAAATACGATGCAGTTTGAATGATGTGCCGAACCCGGTGCATGCAAGACAAATGAATGATGCAAACATACAAGCATAAGGTATGCCAATCAAAATGTGCCCTAATCTAACCATCAAAAGTGGTTAAATAAAAGGAAGAAAAAAGTGGGGTTGGAAGACATGCACACACACACGCACACTTATTACAACATTATGCCCTCGCGAAGGAGGGTCCGAATAAATAAGTTAAGCTAAGTAAATTAATCTAATTAAAACTAATTAGACTAATTATTACAAATCAAACGAATAACTAGTAAACTGCTAATTATCACAACACAACATAAAGAAATAGCTAAGCTAAAACTACTTAATTACTACAATAATCAATGCAAATTAACCAAGTAATTAACATATTAAACTACGATACTACTACTCTGCCCCGGGATGTAGAAGATGCATGCACTCGGTTTTTTGCCCCCGAAAAGCCCACTAGTTTACTCTTGAGAGGCTCTGTTTGCAGGGTTACTCCAAGAACTTTCTGCTCCACCTTACCAAACCAATGCTGAGGGCTGCACCAGTGGCCTGCCGGCCATGAATGCTTGCTGTCGGCCATCTACCGGCCAAAGGTGGGCCTCTGCCAGCCAAGGGTGCTACACTGACGGCCACAAATAAGCCATTGCCGGCCACTGATGCTCTGGGTCACCACACTACAACAGGGCACAAATAGAGGAAAATGGAGGGTTTTCCAAGGATATGTTTGTACTGTGCCCCTCCTTATCATCTCAAAACATCAAAGGAGTGGCACTCTTGGATCCAAAACCACCAATCAAGTATTTTCAATACATGATGGCCAAAGATCCAAGTTGCATAATTTCAATAAATGCACAAATATGACACAAAGGACCACCACCCTATCATGCATGATCAAAGATGGTGGAGACAAAGGAGATTGGCTCATTTCATCACTTTGAGTATGAAATGGACCAATCTACCTTGTGTTCAATATAACGTCCGATTGAACATATGCAATCCAAACATAACATGCTTATCTTGGTCATGTTTTACTTGATTCATTTTGTTTACTCATTTTAGCATTACCAAGTCATTTTTTAACCGGTTAAGTCCAAGATGATTGTCCTCTAATTAAAAAGATGGTCTAAACCACAAGTGTCTTGAGCATGAAAGATGCCTCATGCTGTTGGTTAGGAGGAACCCTCAAGTGAGGGTTAAAACCATTAGGCATGAGAGCCTTAAGTTCACACTCAAGCCAACAAGGGGCTCAAGATCACTTTCAAAACAAAATGAAAAGTGAAGAATAGAGGGAGGTTGTAGAATTTTCAATGCTGAAATGGAATGAAAAATAGTGCTACAACATGTAAACAACTAATGTACAACATGTTAAAAGCCAAAAACACTAAAGCTAGTGAAGAGCATTACACTAGAGACATACAATATCAAGCTCAAATGACCAAACCAGCTCAAAATAGAGCTTAAACATGTCAAAACAATGGCTAAAACTTGCTGAGATTAAAGCATAAAAGGCAAGAAAAACATGCTCATGTGTTGGCTCACAAACAAGACACAAGGCACAACTCTCGAAAGCAGTGAAAGTGTGGAATAAGTGAGAGTGTGATAGAGATATATGCACCGAAATCACATGTTAAATGATGCTACAACATGCAATCATCTCAAGCAAAGCTTGTTAGAGGCCTTAAAACATAAAGCTAGTGAAGGCAATTACACTATAGCTATGCAAGACAAAGCTTGTATGACCAAGAAAACTCAAAACAAAGCTAAAGCATGCTAAATTAGTAGCAAAAACATGCTGGGATCAGGTCACTAAAAGGTAGAAAAACATGCTCACATGTTGGGCTATCTACACTTGCAAACAAGACACAAGGAGGGGAGGCCACCCCCTCTTATTTTGGATTTCAAAACATACTTTTCACCACTGAAATAGCTCTGAATTTTAGTGGTTAAAAGGCCCAAAAAGTTTGATGAAAAGGTGGTAAGAAATGGCACAAAAGGCTTCACAAGCCAAAGAGCAAAAAGAGGAGACCACCCCCTAACTCAACAAGGTTCAAACCACCATTTTAAAACCTTAAAAACAGAGTTTTTATGGTTGAAAAACCAGGTCAAAGCAGTGTGAAGAGATGGCCAAGCAATCAATTAAAACAAAGCTTAAAAGATGTAAGCTTTATACCTTTGAAGCACAGCAACAAAACAACCACAATTCTGAGATAAAACTAGCCTTAGGAGCTCAAACAAGGCCTCCAAGAACCTCAGCTCTAAGATAAAGGTGTTTGGTTAAGGGTCTTAGTGAAAATATGTAGAGAATTCTCACTTTCAAGCACAAAATAGGGAGAGAGAGAGAGAGAGAGAAATTTTGCTCACAAAATTTTTGCCACCCCCTACATGCAAGAGGATGACTTCTATATATAGGAGATACAAAATCCTCTTGAAAAGATCCAACCATCCACGTGCAAGCAGATGCTCTAATCTGTGCAAACAGCTGGCACCAAAATATTAGAAAATATCTACTAATGCACTGGTGGCCGGCCAGCCAACCATCAATGATGGTCGACAGGGGCTCATTGATGGCCGGTAGGGCACATCAATGGCCGTTAGGCCAAAGCCCGTGGCCGGCAGTACCCAAAAATGGCCGGCAATGCACTAGATGTAACATGCTGGAAAGACCAAAACATGGTCCAAAAATGAGACAGAATTGATGCAGGGTTTGGAAAGCTCAAACCTATGGCGCTCCGCCATGGAATTTGAGTGCTCGATGAGCAATCAAACTTGTCATTGGATGTACCTGGCAGAATATCCAAGTCTTGAGGACGATCAAAAATGGGGTGTCTACAGTCTACTACAGACATAGTTTGTCGTTGCCCTTGGCTTAATCTTACCGAGATGAGTTACAGCATGGCTGGTAACCTGGGATACAATTGATTGGCCTCATGCATTGTGTGTTCTACTTTCCCTTCTGATTTAGATGCCAGTTCAGGCATGATCAGACCCACCTAGAGGAGGAGGTAGAATACTTGGTTTCATTCCCCATTCGTGGTTCACACTTGGCTAGGTACCTCACTGCTTGGAGGATGAGGGAACTTCTGGCCCTTGCCCCTAGTTTTAGTTATGCCCTTTCTGGCGAATGCTTGGCTTGGCTTGAGGATGAGGCATAAACCGGGCCACTTTGGCTTCAGAAGCTTCCACAACCACGAGCAGGGGATGCAGGAGCACCTGACTCACCTATGCCCCAAGTTTATTGCTTTGACCTTTCTTTTCAAGTTTTTTTTTTTTTTCAATGTAATAAAACCAACTTTGATTTGTATCAGAGCGTTGGAGAACTTTATATGGAAATCAATGCAATTAAAGTTGTGAGCACTAAAAATTTTCCTTTTGGTCCAAAAACGGTCTAAGTTGTAAAGGTAAAATTTTGAACAAAATCAACTTTTATTAAAACTTTTGAAAACCATTTTCAGAAAGGAACATTACCTGACATGCACAGAATTAATCCTTAACATGTACAACCCCGAATCAAAAGATTAGAGATGCCTCTGATTGAACACCACTGCTCTGCATTGTAATCAGCTCTTCTCTCAGAGTAAGATCACAACCGAACTCTCAGGTAAAGAACAAATAGAGATAACCTGATCAGACACATGGATAGGACAATTAAGTTGGAAGTGATTACGGCCGAACTTCAAGATGAAGTTACCTACGTATCCCAAAGATGGGAATCAAGCCTTACGTAATTCGGTTCAAGTTCACTCGAGTATTAACTCTCTCCTTTTGTGCTCTTAACTTTTGCTAAAGTCGCCCTTTAAGGTTTTCAATCTTGCGAGCTCAATCTTTCTTTATTTCTAATTTTTCATGCTCTAACTTTTGCCTAGGTCGCCCTTTTGGGTTTTTAGCCTAGCGAGCCTCTCAGGGATAGTATTTCTTCAACTTGTCCATGTTGATCGGTTGTGAAAATTCCAAGCCATCTAAATCTATGAGAATAACAGCTCCACCCGACCAAATAGTTTTGAAGATGTAAGGACCAATCCAATTGGGTCTAAACTTGCCCCTAAGGGCATGAATGGGAGCTCGGTTGTCTTTCAGCACCATGTCCCCCTCTTTGAGATTTTGGGACTTAACTTTCTTGTTAAAAGCTCTAGCAATTCTGCGCTAGTAGCCCTGAACATTATATAATGCTTTCAACCTTATCTCGTCAAATAGCATCAACTCCTCAAATCTGCTTTGTTGTCATCCATCTCTGCTATTTGACACTCAGCCATAACTCGCAGCGACGAGATTTCTATTTCAATTAGCAAAACGGCTTCCATCCTGTAGACGAGAGAATAAGGAGTTGCCCCTGTAGACGTCTGGATTGAAGTTCTTTAACCCCAGAGTGCGAATGGCAATTTATCTAGCCAGTCCCTATAGGTATCAACCATCTTCTGCAAGATATTCTTGATGTTCTTGTTGGCGGCTTCAACGGCTCCATTGGTTTGTGGCCTATATGTAGATGACTTATGGAAAGCCACATTGTATTTCTCCAACAAGTCTATCACCTCTTTTATGAAGTGAGGGTGATTATTTGATATGATCTCGTTTGGGACTCCATATCGGCAAATGATATTGTTTCTGATGAACTTGCCCACATGCGATGCTTTCAACACTACATAAGACTGAGCTTCCACCCACTTTGTAAAGTAATCAATTGCCACCAAGATGTATTTATGCCCATTCGACCCTTTTGGTGTGACTGCACCGATAACGTCGATTCCCCAGACTGAAAAAGGCCATGGCGAAGTCAAGTTATACAATTTTGACGACAGAATGTTCATGCGATTAGCATAATTTTGGCATTTGTGGCATCGCCAAACAAAACCAATACAATCCTCCTCCATGGTGGACCAGTAGTAACCTTGCCTGAGAATCTTCTAGGCAAGCATCACTCTGTTCATGTGCGCTCCGCACTCTCTGCCATGGATGGCCTCCATCAGGCACTTTGATTCCTTTTCTTCGACACACTACTTGTGCATTCCCAGATGACCTCTTTTGTATAGCTTACCTCTGCAGATGATAAATTAGACGACCATTTGCCATATTTCCCTTTTTGTCCTTGGCATTTGCCCCTAGTGGATAAATCTCCTTTTCCAAGAAGTTCCAAACATCGTAATACCAAGGGTTTTTGTCTTGTGCTTCATCTATAGCGGCGATAGTTTCGTAAGTCGACATGTATTTCTGCTCAATGATAATTGGACGTATCTGGACTCCAAGTGGGATGTCTACCATAGAAGATAGAGCTGCTAAAGCATTAGTGAACATGTTATTCTCTCTCAGTAGATGTGTGAAAATCAGTTTTTCAAACCTAAAAATCAAAACGTTCCGGATTTGGTGATAAACCTATATATTTTCTTCTTTGACTCTCCAGTCTCCATTTGCTTGAGAAACAACTACGTTTGAGTCCCCGATAACATCCAACCTTTTTGCTCCTAGTTCCAGGGTAGCTTCTAAACCAGCGATACACGCTTCATATTTTGCTTCATTATTGGACACCTTGGACTGGAGTTTGAAGGCTAAAGGTATATGGGAGTCATCGGGTGCTATCAGCAATACACCTATCCCATAACCATACTGATTGGCTGCTCCATCAAAGTACATTGTCTAAGTCTCCTCCTCAACTTACAGAATGGCTTTATCTGGGAATAAGCATTCCATCACCCATCCCCTTCTACTGGGTGGTCTCCCAAGAACTCCGCTACAACTCTTCCCTTAACCGACTTGCGGGTGACATATTTGAGATCAAATTCGGAGAGTAAAAGCAACCAACGAGCTAGTTTACCTGTAAATACCGATTTCTCAAAGAGATATTTAATGGGATCTAATCTCGAAACCAAGATTACAGAGTGAGCTAACAAGTAGTGCCTCAACTTCCTAGTAGCCCATACCAAGGCTAAGCAAGCATTCTCCAACAGAGTATAGCGGGTCTCATAATTCAACATTTTCTTACTCAAGTAGTAGATGGCTTTCTCCACTCTATATTCAGATTCCTAAGTGAGCATGCATCACATGGTCGTGTCTATCACTGACAGGTACAGAATCAAAGGCTTCCCCAGCTCTGGCGGCGATAACACAGTTGGATTCTAGAGGTACTACTTAACCTGCTCAAAGGCAAATTGATATCGACCATCCCATTGGAATTTCTTTCCTTTCTTTAGGAGACCAAATAGTGGTTCACAAGTCAAGGTTAATTTGGAAATAAATTGTCTTATGAATTGCACTTTGCCCAGAAAGCCTCACACTTCTTTTTCGGTCCTTGGTGGTGGCATTTCCAGGATGGCCTTGATTTTGGAAAGATCTACTTCGATGCCCCTCTGTGTGATCAAAAAGCCCATCATTTTCCCTGCTATTATGCCAAATGTGCATTTCTGTGGGTTTAACCTCGAACTGTATTCTCTGATTCGTTAAGAGAATTTCTCCAAGGCGGTGTAGTGGCTCTCTCTTTCTTTGGACTTGACAATCATGTTGTCCATGTATACCTCGACCTCTTTGTGGATCATATCATGCAGAATGGTGGCTGCAGCCCTCTGATAGGTAGCTACGACATTTTTCAACCCAAATGGCATAACCCAGTAGTACTACGTACCCCACGATGTAGTGAATGCGGTTTTCTCTTTGTCCTCGGGCGCCATTAGAATCTGGTTGTACCTGGAAAACCCATCCATAAAGGATAGCAATGCATGGCCCGCAGTGAAGTCTATTAACTCATCAATATGTGGCAGAGGAAGTCATCCTTCGGACTGGCTTTGTTCAAGTCCCGAAAAGTCCACACACACCCAGATTCTACTATCCTTTTTAGGCATTGGGACGATGTTGGCCAACCAAGTCGGATACTTAGATACTAACAAGAAACCTGCCTTAATCTGCTTGGTGACCTCTTCCTTGATTTTTAGCACCCAATCCTGATGAATTCTACGCAACTTTTGCTTGACGGGTCGGGCCTCGGGTCAAAAGAGATCCGATGTTGTACAATCTCAGGATCGATTCCAGGCATGTCTTCATAGGACCACGCGAAAACATCTTTGAAATATTTTAATAAAGCGACTAAGCGCTTGCACTCCTCCAAAGACAATGTGGACCCGATCTGGACCAAACGCGGATCCTTCTCAGTACCCACATTAATAGCAATGATTTCATCAGCATAGGGTTTAGTAAATCTCTTATCCTCTCGATTAATCAAGTTTTTCAAAACTAGAGGAATTCTTTCCTCTTCATTTTCATTAAAATTCTAAAAATCTTGGTTAATACAATAAATAAGAGGCACAGAGAAATACTCAGAATTGGCAACATTCTCATTCGTAAGTTCCAGCTCCTCAGTTATAACCGACTCAAAAGCAAAAGAAAAAGAGGACTTGGACAAGAACTTGGCATCTGGGTTACCACCCCCGAGAATACCAGACTCAGACTCAGAAGAATCGGAATCTGATCTCGACTCCACAAACTCAGTGGAATCAGATTCTAGCTTATCACCCCGACTCAGAACTAGACAGATAGCCTTCCTCCCGCTACCAAAGAAGAGATGGTGCCTCTGATGGGTCCAAAATGCTGCTGGTTGGGTTCACACCCTGTTTTTCCCCGATCATGGAGATGGTAAGGTTATCCCCCAAGTTCTCTGAGTCAGCCGTAGGATTTGCAAGAAGACAAGCCAGTGTTGCCTTTACTCCAAGTTCGTTGTTGTCTGAATCACTTTCCATGCTCTGTTCAGCTTCAGTACTTGGTTTAGCTTTTTCCTTGGTATCACTATCTTGTAGCTGCAGGCCAAAGAAGATTTCGAACCCAGGGACACGTTGCTTCGTGGAATTCATCCAGGGCTTGGGAAAGCCGCAAAAGGGGAAATTTTCTCCCTCTTGAACAAAGTGGCCATTCAGGGTTCCCTAGATTGGCCTGTGGATGAGCTCATAGTGTTTCCCGGTTTGCTTGGCCCTGGCTCTGCCTATGATTTCTTCTCCTTTCCTGATCCAGTCCTCTTTGGTGGGTACAAAGCCCAGACCAAAGGCATGTGGATTGTGCGGCACGTCTGTCAATGCCATGATATCTTTCCAGCCACTTCTTCCAAGTCCCATTCCTGGCACGTACTGCAGTTTGTTCATGAAATATATAGATTTGGGCGTTGACATACATGCCCTCATCAGCGGCCAAAATGGTCTGCACTACCTGGGCTTCAACCAGAGTGAACCCTAAGAGGAATACATCCTCCTCGCCATAAGTGATCTCCAACACTAGTGTAGTTACCTCTGGTAGGGGATGAATGGATGAATTCCCAAAAATAATCGCCACCAATTTCCAGTGAGGATACTTTAACATTTGGTGGAGGGTGAAGGAGACAACTTTCACGTGATGCAACCAAGGCCTCCCTAGCAGTAAGTTGAAGGTGGCTGGCACATCTAGGACATGGAACTCGACATCTTGCAGAACCGGTCCCACCTGGACTCTAATTTGCACCATACCCATGACCTCCCTGCTCGTATTATCGTATGCTCGAATTACTTAGGCCGTGGGCACAAAGTGTGATGGTCTAATGCCGATTGCATAGGTTGTGCAGGAAGGACAGACATTGGTAGCCGAACCAGTGTCTATCAACACCATTGGGACCCATTTTTCTCAGCACTCAACAGATATGTACAATGTTTTGTTGTGAGCTGAGCCTTTCAGCGGCATTTCTTTGTCAGAAAAGGTTAGGGTTGGTCTGGCGCCACCTGGGAAGACCAATCCCACAAGCTATTCAGGGGTAGTGTCAATGGACAATTTAGCTTTGTCCATTGTTGATAGTACTGCCTGTCGATGTACCCATGAGGCCATGAGAAGACCCCAAATTGAAATGTCAGGTTGGATTTTCTTAAGCTGCTTTAACAATGCCTCTTCTTCTAGCTGCTTCTTTTTCTGTGTTTCGACTTCTCTGGCTTTTCCAGATGCCTCAGCCTGATATAAGTGTAGTAGCTTAAAATACTGCCCATTTCTTGTCATGTGATCTATCTCTTCTGTGTACCACGTGCTGTCTAGAAGGCACTCACCCTAATCTTCGTCGGTGTGAGCCAGATGTAGATCATCATCATTCCACCATACACCTTCGGCAGCCAACAAATATTTGTCTAGCTCTGTTTGGATCACTTTTATATCACTGGTATATTTCACAGGGTGTTGGGCTAGTACTGCTTTCTGGTTGTCTTCAACCCTCTTTTGTTCAAACTGCTTCAGTACAGCTTCATGTTCTATGTCCACAGTGCTCACAGTTTTTCCTTTTCATCGGCCCTTCCAGCCACTACAGCAATTCCTACTTTCTTTTCCTCCGGTTTCATTTCAGTTCCTTCCTCCTTGTCTGGTTCATCACTCAGTCACCTAGAGTTGTCCGTTGATCTGTTCAAGTCGAACTAGCCAATCTGCACATCCCCTTGATCCTGTTTGTCAAAGAATGGCAAGTTGTCTAAATCCTCCTCGAGTTCCACCAAATCATCTAACCCTTGGCTCGAGCCATCCTCCCTAACCACACTAACCTCCACTACATTTGGCAACACCAATTCCGGCCTGACTTGACTGGTTAGCACAATGTAGCAACACGGATTGTACACCCCATTAGGTAAGTTCTCAGAACTCTCCAACAACGGACTCATACCTTCCTCTAAGGCCTGCCTCCCTTCTACTATAACTGTCACCACCACAGGCTTAGGTTGAAGTGCAAACGTGTCCATCATACACAAATGTGACAACGTCGGTCTTCGTTGGTGGGAAGGGATAATGTATACACTGGGGTTGTAGGGGATGGCTAATGTATGGATTAGGTTTAGATTTTGAGGTGAGGGAACTTGATTATGGGTCGGGAGAGGGTTTGTAGTTACATTTGGTTTCTGGGGTGGTGCGATCACCTTGTTGTCAATAAGGTCTTGGATCTCATGATGTAGTCGAAAGCATTAGTCGGTATCATGACCATGTTGTTGGTGAAACACATAGTATTTTACTGGGTTGTGTTTAGATGGGAGAGGATCAAGTAATGGGCGAGGCTCTAATGGTTTAAGGTGCCCTTTTTTGACCAACACCTTCATGGCTTGAGATAGGGTCATATAGAGTTGGGTAAAGGTCCTTTGGGATAGAGTAGAGTTGGCTAATGTTTATAAAGGTGTGTTAGCGAAGGGATTGGCGTTCTTGGTTATGGTGATGACAACGCTCATATCTAATGGCCTCGCAGTTGTGTTACCACTAGTGGTAGCATTGGGACTGAGCACAAAACGATTTTTTGCCTGCTATTTCTCGTCTGTAATGAGCCCTTGTTTTATGGCATCTTCGATCTAAACCCCCATCTCATGGAGCTCGGGGAATGTGAACAGAGGTAGAATGATCATTTTCTACAACAACTTCCCGTGTAGATTGCGGACTACCATCATTATCTAATCTTTCTCGGAAGGCCTTGTGGTCGTCATTGAAGCTTTAGCCCTCCACCTCGTCACAAATTCTGAGAAGTCCTCCTTCGTCTCTTGGCGCATTGCCTCAAAATCACGAGTTGTGACCTCAATTTGTGTGTTATATGAGTACTGAGCAATAAAGGCCTTGGCCATTTCCTCCCAATTCTGCTTAACAGAATCCTCCAACTTCACATACCAAATAGCTGCTATACCAGACATGGTACGGCCAAAGAGAGAGAGAGCTTCTACAACCTGGTCAGGCCCATCTGTCGCAGGATGTTTAAAAACGTCCTTAGATGAACCATGGGATCTCCGAAGCCATCAAATCGATCAATGTGCGTCATTTTGAACCGATCTGGCAATGTCACTGCAGAGGCGATATACCCACCCTTTGTGTCGGGGATGGAATTAACACCTTGTGCTCTCTTGAATAGCTTCTCCGGCTTGTTGACCTTAAGAACAGTTAGGTCAACCTCAAATTCAAATGGAGCTTCAGTTTGATACATTGGTGTTTTGAAGGCTTGTGCTGGGATCGGCTCTGCTGGATTGCCTTGATTTTCTTGGACATTAGCGGTATGGGCAGTGGCTCTGGGTGCTCGGATACCCATGGAAGGTGCATGGGATGCAGAAATCGTTGCCACCTGTTGTTGTTGTTGTTGTTGTAACCTGTTTATTACCTCAGCTTGACAGGCTGTGACCTTGGCCTGACGAGTAGCATCTTGCTGTAGGGTTTCAACTGTTTCCTGAAGATAATGTATTAATTCCTCCATACTGACTGGGGGATACTATGTCATCAGAATGGGCGAGAAATCTCATGCTGGACTAAAAGTAGAAGATTGTCCCTGAGCCTGACTGGATGCAGGTGAATTAAGGGGTGACTGTTGTAAAAACTAGACCGGTGAACTCTGCCTGACTCTCCTCCGTCCCGTAACCGGTGGGAGTGAAGTAAACACGGGTTGTCCTCTAACAAGATCTCCAACTTTACAAAGCCTTCTGACTCGAGTCCAGAGCACTTGGGCGATATCCGAACTTTCTGAAGCTATGGTGTTAAACTACCTAGCAAAAAGAAATAAAGAAAAAAAGAAAGTAGTAATCAGAAACTGCACTGCACCTCAGCTAATGATGTTACCAACATAGATGTAATCAAACCTGTAAGATTGCACTCAACACTGAATTATGCCCCCAAAACGAATACCAAATTTGCGACTGATATGCACATTCCTGTACAGTTTCACTGTAAAGCACATACTAGTTAATCGAGAGCCAGAACACCCCTATGAGGGGGTAAGGTTATCCTGTCCTAGTTTCGTTAGGAACTAGGGTTCACTATTCAAACATAGCGATTTCACGCAATCCTGTATTCATGTGAGCATCATGTTCTAGTTTGGAACAGTCTTTACGGCTTTTCGATATGCAACTAAGCCGAATGATTGGAAGGGTGCCTCAATGAGACTACCTAATATACCTCTCACACCTAACACCGAGAAGTGAAAGAAGGATCAAATGGTACAACGGTAGTCCAAATCCAAGGGTTGTGTTTCCATCATATCAGAGCCCATGACCGATCAGCCTTTTGCAAAGCTTTTAGGCAAGCCTTCGGAAAACCGTCCAGAAAAAGCAAATGGAAAACACAGTGACTTAAATGCACCAATGCAAATACAATGTAAAGAAACATATAAGTGCAGATAAAATTTTACATCATGAATTTCAACTCAAGTTCTCTAAGTCTACAGCAGAGTCACTAGAAACTATAGCTCGACTTTTCGTGTCTCCTTTCGGAAGACGAATAAGCCCTACAGTATCAGACTCTCGCGGTTCTGATTCTGATCTCACAAGTGCAATGTGAAATAAATAAACACCAAAGAGTCCAAATCCAGCAAATTTTGTGGAAAATTGATTTTGAATCAAATTGCCAAAAATAGAGTACTTTGCCAGATACAGAGTTACCACCTAAATATTTTCGAAAAATTTAGGAAACCTATGACTCGTGCCAAAGGCCTCGTGTCCGTCATCACCAAGATTGTTTTAGCTCGGGGACTTAGGTACGAGAGGAAAAGGTCATTAATTGAGCACCCTCGCTCGCCTGATCACAAGATCAGCCTCTGCTAATCATGATATGAATCTTATTTACATTACATGCTCTTGTTCCGATTTATTAGGCTAGCATTACTATGTGATGCACACACACACACAAGTATAGACTAACTTACAAGAATTGGAATGCTTGATTCATGTTTGTTTTGAAAGTTATTTTAAATATGTATCACTTTAAAAAGTGATCGCATATGAACATTACTCAAATTATTCCAATTCAGGCAATTAGCCTTCATCCACAGGCGTTCAAACACAGTTTATCATTTATGCACTTAGCCTCATGGCAAGCATGCTAGACATGGCAACAATCACACGCATGCGATATGCTAAAGCGAGTAAAGGCTCACCTAGTACTCCAAGCCAAAAAAGAAACTAGTTGGAAAAATGCATGATTCCTAACTATGCAATATGACTAATGCAACACATGCGATATGCAATTAATAGGCCTCACGACTAATATGGCATATGAATCAAGTAAATAGCATGTAGTCTAAGCACATATTCAAAGAAGTATTTAACTAATGATGCAAGTTAGAATGATGAACCGAGCCTCGATGCATGCAAAAAAAGTGGATGCAAACATGGAGAATGCTAAACAAAACATGATGCCCAAAACTAACCATCATAAGCAGTTAAATAAAAGGGAGAAAGACGTGGGGTTGGAAGACATAGACATTATTACACATTATTAACTATTCTAATTATTCCTTCTCAGGAAACGAGGAATGTTCGTGCATGCACAGACTTTCCACCCGAAAAGCCCACTGTTTTTGCTGCTGAATGCCTCTGTTGCACAATAGAACACTTGCACTAATTTCCACCCCCAGACCAACTCTGTTCTGCTCAAAAGTACACTGCTAGATTTTGCACTAGTGGTCGGTAGAGGACCTGCCGTCCACTGATGATGGCCTACCGGCCACTGATGACTGAACTTTCTTACTACAACAAAAAGCAAACAGAGTAGAGATAATGTATTGTCAAGGGTTTGTTTGCACAATTTACCCCTCTTTATCATTTGAACAGCTCAAAGGAGTAGTAAGTTTAATTCACGAACCACCAATGGATGCAATTTCATTGCATGATGACTTATGAATCAAGTGCGCAAATTCAAGGAATGCAATAAAACAAGACTCTCAAAACCACCTCCTTATCATGAAAGATCAAGGGAAGTAGTTGACAATAAATCTTGAACCGTTTTCATCACTAATGAGTATGAAATGACTCAAGACTCAGGGGTTCAATTAACGTTCGATTGAACCATAACCAAATTATTATCTTGCACCTTTTTTAGCCTCAATTTTATTACTTCATTTTAGATTACCATCATTTCTTTAGTCAATTGAGTCCAAAGGTGAATTTAAGTGCTCTAATGGAAAAAGGGCTCAAACCAAGTGTTGCTTTGGGCATGAAAAAGACATCAAACTGTTGGTAATGAACCCCCAAAGGGATTAAACCATTAAGCATGACACCTCAATCTCATGCTTAAACAAACAAATGATTTGAAACCACTTTCAAAGAAAAACAAAAATCAAGAGATGAGGGAGGTTGCAGAGGTGATTAAGAGTGATCACAAGTATGGAAAGCCATAAATAAACACTATCAACTCAAATAAGATGGTGTCTAATGCCTAAAACACCAAACTTATGAGACAATTACACTAGAAGCATGCAATATAAGGCTCAAATGCAACAAACACCTAAAAATAGTCATAAAATAGTCTTAAATAAGTCCTAAAACATGCTGTAATTAAGACAAAAATAGCTAGAATAATAAGTTAAAACATGGATCATGCTAGGCTAGTAAGCAAAACACAAGGAGGGGAGGCTAACCCCTGCAATTTTGGACTTCAAAACATGATTTTAGCCACTGAAATAACTCTAAAAATCAGTGTCGAAAAGCTCAAAAAAAGATAGTGTAAAGGTGAAAAACATAAGGGTAAAGGCCTTGAGAGCAAGGTGTAAAGAAAGGTTAACCACCCCTCAACCTTTATTGGCCTTAAAATCCAAGTTTCAGCCCAAAAATATAGAGTTTTTACAACCCTAAAATAGTAGGAAAATAGTAAGAAAAAGAGTAAAGATAACACGTAAAGAGGCAAAGCTTTATACCGCTTGAAGAAGAGATCACTTTCAAGCAATAAAACAAGGCAAACACACCCTCAAGAGCTCGAACAAGGATCGAAGATACCTTAGCTCAAAGATGGAGAGGTTTGGTTAAGAGCATATAGGCAAAGGTGAAAAAATTTGGAAGAAAGAAAGAGAGAGGGAGAGAGAGAGAGAGAGAGAGAGAGAGAGAGAGAGAGAGAGAGAGAGAGAGAGAATTGTAGAGAGAGGAAAATTTTTTCTCTAAAATTTTTCTAACCCCAAAGCAAGAGAGGAGGTTATCTATATATAAAAAAACATGAACCTCCCACAGAAACTTCTAGCCATACACGTAGGAGTAGATGCAAGCATCTGTGCAAACAGCTGGTACCGCTGTCACAAAACATCTGCAAAACACATTGGTGGCCGGCAGGCCACATCAGTGGCCTGCAACCAGAAGCAATGGCTGGCAGCCCATAGTAGTGGCCGGCAGGCCACAAAAGGTTGCAAGCTTGAAAATCCAATGTTTTGGTCCAAAACAAGGTAACAGGGGTGCAAGGTTTAGAGGGCTCAAAGCTGTGGCATTCTGCTAAGGACTTCAAGCCCTTGACAAGCATATACACTCATCACTGGGTGTGCAAGCGATGATGTCCAAGTTGTAAGGGCGGTCAAAAATGGGGTGTCTACAATAAGGTACCTATTTTTGTTGGCAAATGTTATAAATTTGATGTATTATGTGATGTGGTTGTTATGGATACTAGTCATGTATTACTTGGAAGACCTTGGCAATTCAATGCGGATATTACATTTAGAGGGCGAGACAACACTTATGTGTTCAATTGGGGGCCTCATAAAATTGCTATGAGTCCCTTAAAGCAACACACAGTGCCTTCGAAAGTCGAAGCGAAGTATTTCCTCACTATAACCAATTCAGAGGCCGAGTTTGTGGCAGATGCGAAAACTTCACAAGAGTCATATGCTATGGTTGTGAAATCAATGATACCTGCAGCCAAGTAGAACACAGTCACACCAATCCCTCAAAAAATCAACCATTGTTGGAGGAATTCTAGGAGCTTACTGCTGATGAGTTGCCAAATGAACTTTCACCTATGAGGGACATTGAACATCAAATTGATTTCATACCAGGAGCAAGTCTGCCAAACCTACCACATTATAAAATGAGTCCAAAAGAGAGTGAGATCCTGCGGGAGAAGGTCGAAGAATTGCTACGAAAGGGACTTATTCGTGAAAGCCTAAGTCCATGTGATGTTCCAGCATTATTAATGCCAAATAAATATAGAAGTTAGAAAATGTGTGTAGACAACTTAGCCATTAACAAGATTACCACCAAGTACAGATTTCCCATTCCCAGACTAGATGATATGTTGGACATGCTAGAAGGATCAAAGTGGTTTTCAAAGATTGATCTGTGAAGTGGGTACCATCAAATTCAAATCTGTCTTGGGGATGAATGGAGAACAACATTCAAGACTAAGGATGGTTTGTATGAATGGTTGGTTATGCCATTCGGCCTTTCTAATGCTCCCAGCACCTTTATCCGAGTTATGCATCAGGTATTACGACCTTTCACTAGGAAATTTGTCGTGCTTTATTTTGATGACATCTTAATCTACAGTAAATCATAGGAGGATCGCATGACCCATTTATGGGAGGTGTTGACAGCACTGGATGTAAGCAAGTTTTACGTTAACCTTAAGAAGTGCAGTTTCCTCACAAGTAGCTTGTTGTTCATGGGTTATGTGGTTAGTTCAGATGGCATTCATGTGGATCAAGAGAAGGTTCGAGCCATCCAAGAGTGGCCAACACCCAAGACTGTTAGTGATGTTCAAAGTTTCCATGGGTTGGCTACGTTCTATAGGCGTTTCATTCGAAGTTGCAACACTATTGTGGCACCAATAACAGAGTGCATGAAGAAAGGAAAATTCATGTGGGGTGATGATGCAGAAAAGAGCTTCTTGATGATCAAAGAGAACTTGTGCACTGCACCAGTGGCCTTTTTCAGTGAAAAATTAAGTGAAGCTCAGCAAAAGTGGAGCACTTATGACCAAGAATTTTATGCAGTGGTTCGAACTTTGAAGCATTAGGAACATTACTTGATACGAAGAGAGTTTGTGTTGTATATTGATCATCAAGCCTTAAAGTTTATCAACAGCCAGAAGCACCTGGATACCATGCATATAAGATGGTCTACTTTCCTTCAGAAATTTCCTTTTACTATTCGCCACAAATCAGGGGTTTTGAATTGAGTCGCATATGCCTTAAGTCGACAGGCTAGTTTATTAGTCACATTGACACATGAGATTGTGGGGTTTCAGTTCCTAAAAGAACTTTATCCTGATGATGATGATTTCAAGGAGATATGGGCAAAGTGTATTCAAAGGCAACCAGTCACTGATTTCCACGTCACTGATGCTATCTATTTTGAGGAAATCGTTTATGCATTCCCCATATCTTTTTGTGAAAGAAACTAATTCGGGATCTCCATGGTAGTGGCTTAAGTGGACATTTGGGCAGGGACAAGACTATTGTAAGTATGGAAGAACGATATTTCTGGCCTTAGTTGAAGTGAGATGTTGGCAATTTTGTGAGGAAGTGCAACATTTGTCAGGTATCCAAAAGGGCACTCTCAGAATACTGGCCTCTCTATATGCCTCTACCTGTTCCTAACAGCATTTGGGAAGACTTGTCGATAGACTTTGTGTTGGTACTCCCTCGTACCCAACGTGGAGTTGATTCTATGTTCGTAGTGGTTGACAGGTTTTCAAAGATGGCACATTTTATTCCTTGTCGAAAGACTTTAGACGCCTCTCATGTGGCTTGATTATTCTTTCGAGAAGTAGTTCGTTTGCATGGAGTCCCTCAATCCATTACCTCAGATCATGATGTCAAGTTCCTTAGCCACTTCTGGGTGACTTTGTGGAAGATATTTAACACAGCCTTGAATTATAGTTCAACCAATCATCCTCAAACAAATGGTCAAACAGAGGTGACTAATAGGACTTTGGGCAATTTGGTTCGCAGCATTTGTAGAGACAAACCAAAGTAGTGGGATCTTACTTTGTCTCAAGTAGAATTCACATATAATAGCGCAGTTCACAATGCCACAGGAAAGTCACCATTCTCTCTGGTGTATGTCATGCCTCCAAAACATGCAATTGATTTGCTCCATTTGACTCGGGGTCCAAGAGTGAGTACTGCCTCTGAAACCGTGGCCAAACAAGCCCAAGCAATACAAAAAGAAGTACGAAAAAAGCTGGAAGAAACAAATACCAAATATAAGGTAGCTGCAGACAACCATCGGTGCTCCAAACTGTTCAAGGGAGGAGATTCAGTAATAGTGTTTTTGTGCAAAGCCAGATTTCCAGTTGGCACATACAACAAATTGAAGCCTCGCAAGTATGGTCCATATAGGGTGTTGAAGAAAATCAATGACAATGCTTATGTGATTGAGCTACTAGACGACATGAAGATTTCCAAGACTTTTAATATAGCTGATTTATATGAGTATAATGCCGAAGAACCCCTCTATCTAGAATCGAAATCGAGGTCGACTTCTCTTCAAGAAGAAGGGACTGATGTAAAACAAGAAGCCAGAGACTTCTTGGAACAATTGGACCGACAAAAGGCAAGAAAGATGTAGATCAAAATTCTATAATTTTTATATTTCTTAATTTTATTATTTTAGAATTAGATTTTGACTAGGATTTTAAATAGCTTAGAATTTTAGTCTCTTAGGTTTCCTAATTTGTGTTGATTTAAGTTTCCTAGTTTATTTTAGAATTACTTTTCCTACAAGTATTAGGTTTAGTTTATTATAAATAAGCCTACAAACATATGTAATTCATTCATTCAATTAATAGCATTTTAAAGAGTTTTTCTTTTATCTTCCTTGTGGATTCAAGGGTGTTCTTGTGGATTCAAGAATTCTCGTCTACTAGAACGATATCTAGTCTCGTGTGATTTATTCCACTTGCATCATCTTGTATGGGTCAAAATAAAATACAACAAAGATCGTAATGCTACATTTTTTATTTTTATTTTTGGTCAATTGATAAGAGAATAATTACATTATGAAAAATATTTACATTATCAAACAACCCACTAATCTATAATAGCTAGAAGAGGAAATATCATTTTTCCCCCCAAACTATCACGCATTTTTCATATTGACCCTCATACTTCGATTTATTTCGATTTAGTACCTGAACTATTCACAAATTGATCAATTAGACCCTTGTCGTCACCTTCCATCTACAATTGGACGGTATGTGCTGACGTGGCATTTAAAATCTCATTTTATTCCCCCAAACTATATCTTAAAAACCAATTTACCCCTCAAATTAAAAATCAATTTTCCCCCAAAACTATACTTTAAAAATCAATTTGCCCCCACATTAGCACATTTCGTCCAATTGTGGACGTAAGGTAACGGCAGGGGTCTAATTGATCAATTTATGAAAAGTTTAGGTACTAAATTGAAATAAATTGAAGTATGGGAGTTAACATGAAAAACGCGTGATAGTTTGGGGGGAAAACACACTACAAGAAATATAGAATTTAACGGCGTTTATTTAGCGACGTTTTCATAAACACCACTATTTCTAACCTTTAACGACGTTTTATAAACGTCACGTTTTATTTTAATTAAAACGGTACCGTTTAAGGAATAGAAGTCGTTTTTTAACGCCTTCACATGTGTTACAATGTTATTCCTCCCTCTCTTAGCTCTACTATCAGAACCGTTCTCACTGTCTCTTCAGGCCCTCATTTTGAATCTGGAAACCTTCAGTTCGGTTTCATCTCAGATCTCTCACTCACTCACTCGATCCCTCAAATCTCTCACTCACTCGATCGCTCTCTCTCTCTCTCTCTAAACCCTTCAGTCTCAGAGATTAAGATTCAACCTTCTTCAGCTCGGTTTCATCTCAGATCCAATCTCAAAGTGATTTCGATTTCGAAGCTCTCTCTCTCTCTCGATTTTGAAGCTCCACCGCCACCACCATCACCACCGTTGACTAAGGTGAGCACCATCGTCTACAATCTCAATTTCGTATTCTTTTCTCTCTCTCTCTCTCTCTCTCTCTCTCTCTCTCTCTCTCTCAAGCTTTTCCTTCCGGCGATTCTTCTCCTAGGGTTTACATAAGTTTAAGATTTCAGATCTGAGATTTCTCATTCAAAACTTAAGTTTCAGATCTGAGATTTCTCATTCAAAAATATGTTTGGGATTTGAGATTTCTTATTCAAAAACATATGTTTCGGATCTGAGATTTCTCATTCAAAAATATGTTTGAGATCCGGAATTTCTTATTCAAAAACACATGTTTCAGATCTGAGATTTCTCATTCGAAAATATATGTTTATGATTTGAAATTTCTCATTAAAAATTTTCATTCGAAACAATAATTTCTTAATCTAAAATTTTATGCTGGGTTCGGCATTAATTAATGCAAAAATAATTTCATACCAATTATTTGTCCTCTGTTTATTAATTTCATACCAATTATGAATGTATCTATTCCCCTCTCTCTAATACTTGCTGTCGAATTGCTAGACTGGGATTTCTTAATCTAGCCTTGTGATAGAAAGGGAAGGGAAGGTTTCCTCCATATGATAGAAAAGATTAAGGAGGAGAGTAGGGAAAGGAAAGGAGAAAGCTCTTTCCTCCACCCAAAAAAATCAATCTGCTGAAATGTGGTCCGTAAGGAAAGAGACAGAAGATGTTTGAAATTTTGGGCTAGTTCTGTATTACTGTTGGAAAATTTTGTATTGTGACTGAATTTTTTCTTACAATAAACCTTGTTAAGCTTTTCATTTCTACTCTCTCATGGTGGCTTTCTTCATTAATTATACTTAACATAAGACTCTTCTAGACTCAGACCTTGATATATTCTTCATGCATCATAACATATCTTTCACATAATTCTAGAGTCCTTAGATATTTAGTAAATTTCAATTTACTTTTTTTCTATAGAAGAAGCTGACTTGGGTATTAAAATACATGAAACTAGCTTGCATTCATTAACAAGTTGTTTGGAATGGTGGAATTGGTATTTGAAAATGGGATTTTTTTATGTTCATTTTGTTTGTTTTTTCTTTAAACAGGGCAATTGCCGAATATTTGTCACATGATCTCCCTTACAAGTTATCACCCGACGATGCTTTTGTCACATCTGGTTGCACTCAAGCTATTGATGTGGCATTGTCAATGTTAGCTCGCCCGGGAGTGAATATTTTGCTTCCAAGGCCAGGGTTCCCAATCTACGAACTTTGTGCTGCTTTTAGACATCTTGAAGTTCGGCATTTTGATCTTCTTCCCAAAAAGGGTTGGGAAGTTGATCTTGATGCTGTCGAAGCTCTTGCAGACCATAACACTGCTGCAATGGTAATCATAAATCCTGGGAATCCATGTGGCAATGTCTATACTTATCCACATTTGAAGAAGGTATTCTTCACTTCATAATTGGTTTTATGGTTACAATAAGCATTGGGTTTTCTATTAACTGATTTATTGCAATTAGATTGCTGAAACTGCAAAAAGGCTAAAAATTCTTGTAATTGCTGATGAAGTTTATGGCCTCCTTGCTTTTGGGGCTAATCCTTTTGTGCCGATGGGAGTTTTTGGTTCAGTTGTTCCAGTTCCCACGCTTGGCTCTTTATCAAAGCGATGGATAGTCCCTGGTTGGCGACTTGGTTGGTTTGTGATAAATGATCCAAATGACATCTTCAGAAACCCCAAGGTTTGCTCTGTGTACTTTCTCTTCTGATAATGTTGGTTACCATTCTCGGTATTGAATTATGTTGTCGATCAATGTCTTGAAAGTAAATGCAAGATGATTTGTTTTAATAATTATCATTCAGACATGGATTTGTTTTCATTGTATTTGGTTTTTTATGGTGTACTCACTTTAAACATTTTTATTTCATGCGGGCACAAATTTATTTTTTTATTAACCAAACATTAAAGTTCTTGTAGATGATGTCATGGCTAAAAAAAGTTGATTTTTGTCACTAAATTTACTTGCACCAGTGCTAATGGTTTATTTTTCCTTTAAACTGATTGTTGAGCGGCTTAAGAAGTATTTTGATATTCTTGGGGGTCCTTCGACATTTATACAGGTGAGTACCTTATTCCTTGGGTGCTTGTTTTGAAACATTGAAGTCAGGATTTGTTCTGTTTTCTTAAATGAAATAATTTTTTGCATTCGGTTGATGCATTTCCTAGATTGGTCAAGTTAAAAATTATAACTTGCAGCCATTTTCTAACCCTTCCCAAAAGAATGGAAAAGGAAAAGAAAAAAAATATATATCCACTTTCCTAAATCAATGTCAATGAGACCATGAATCTGTGTTTGGATCTTGGATTTGTGGAGAGATTTGAATGCTAAGGAAAAGGAAAGGGAGAAGTAGATGAAATAGAAGCTAAGTTATTCATTGACTTTTCCCTTTCCATATACAAATCCCACTTTTCCCTTCCCTTTACAAATCACTTGGCTAAATTTCATTCGCTTTTCCCTTCCCTTTTTCTTTCTCCCCACAAAAGCATGGATGCTTGACCTTAAAATGTCTGAAGTTCTGACTTCATCCGGAAAAGTGCAAATTTCACTACCAAATTTTGTTCATTTCAAAAGACCATCGACTTAAATCACTCATTTCTCTTTCTTAACAATATTTTCCGTGGTTCTAGGCAGCAGTCCCACGCATTCTTCAGCAAACTGAAGACGTATTCTTTACAAAGACCATTAATATACTAAAGCAGACTTCTGATATTTGTTGTGAACGAATAAAGAAGATTCCTTGCATTTCATGCCCATATAAACCAGTGGGATCCATGGCTGTTATGGTAAGGAATTTATAGAATTTTTCAGTTCTCTGCAATGTGGAAGTAAACTGCAGTCCTCGAATTTTTCGGTTCTCTGTTTATTAATTTCATACCAATTTTCATTTTCACTATAATTTAATTTGCAGGTGATGTTCAGCACTGATGGTTATGCATTTCCAGAGACTTTTTACTTAGGTTAGTTTAATTAGTTATCTATCAATTTTATACTTTATTTTGTGATAATATCTTCAAAATCTTGGAGGAGCCAGTTCTGATTGCAGATTGAAATTAATATGAATACAAAATAGAGCCTATTTCTCTTGTTAATTGACTTGATAATATATTTCTAACATCATTAAAAATTATTAATTGACTTGATAATTTATTAATAAAAACTATAATTTATTATGAAATTAAAAATCTCAAAGATGAAATGTAATTTTTAAAATTATAAAAACAGATTCGTATTTTAATCAAATCTCAAATTCTATGCGTAATTTACCCTATAAAATAGAAAAAGGAGGATCTAACTGGGAGAGAGGACAAGACGGTTCTGGATGAAATTAGACCGGTTGGAAGGTAGTAGTGGGTTGGCATTGTCATCCCTCTCCAATTTTTCCCTTCTCTATTTTATTCTCTTCTCTTCTATTTCATTCATTCTTCATAGTAATCTTTTATTTCATTTCATTTTCTTTTTAGAAAACACAACACACACACACACTCACTGTCTACTCTCTATCTAGTTTCTTGGAAACACAGTCTCACAATCTCTGTACACAAACTTCTCAGTTTCTTTTCTTTGATTCTGACGAACCCACAAGAACAGGATTGACATAGTTGCTGGAGCTGAAGTTTGAAGATGACGGTGACGGTGACGATGATGATGATGATGATGAGTAGTCTTTTTCGAGAGATGTTCTCAAAGAGTTCACTGAACTTTTGAGTGAGTGTTTGACTAATGCTTGAAGGGTTGTTGGGGTTTTCATAAATGGTTGTTGGTTCTACATCTTTCTTGGGTAGTTTTTTGAATGCTTATTTTATTTTATTTTTAGTTTTGTCTGTGCACTGAATATTCCGTAAAGCCAACTCGCCTCTTCGTTCTCATATATTTATGTTGTATGTTCTCTTCAATTATATCATTCAGCAATAGTTTTTAATGGTTTCAGCAACAGTTTTTAACGGTCTCTCTCTCTGTCTCAAAGTCTCCTCATTTTAGGTAGTCGGATTTTCCTACTTACACTGACCTTTCTGGTTCTCAAAAGGTAAGCAATATTTTATTTTTTAAGATCTCCCAATTTTCCTCTGTTTTTAGTTTTCTTTTTTGTTTTTTTATTTTTGTGGATGTTGATTGGTTTTCTTAGTTCCTTCTTAGTGGGAAATTCTTTAGCTATTAATGGTAATCAGTGAATATGTGCTCTTAGTGTCATTGAATTCCCATTTTAGTTGTTTTTGTACTATGATCAAAGTTTAATCATTTTACACACTAGACTTGATGATGCAAACTCATGAACTTTAATCTCTGCAGTGATTTGGGTTGCTGATAAGAGTATCGGATCTGGGTTAGAGTTGGAAGAGTGGTTGATTTGTTATCTTAGTTGGAAAATTCGTCGAAAAGATGAAGAGCGCTGCGTTTGTGGCTATTGCTGCTGCAATTGGTAACTTCTTGCAAGGTTGGGATAATGCCACTATTGCAGGTACTTGTCATTTTAATAATCTAATTCCTCATTTTTTAATTCACTCATGGAAATGATGTAGATTTAGTATTTGCCTGAGTTGATTGATATCCTTGTTCCCAAATTCCCTATTTAATGGATCTAATGAAATGGAAATCAAATTAGTAGGATTTTTGTGCAGTCAAATTTGATTCGTGGATTCAACTATAGATGCTTAATTTTCTATGATCTTTTCTTTGTTTCTTAGTTTGCTTCCCCTCCTTGGAAAGACAGGAGGGAAAGCCCCATTGATAGCTTGATATTGAGTAAATTAGCATTGAGTGCAAACGCATCAATCTAAAGTTTTTGATGATTTGATAAATGAATAAGATAGGTTGAATTTGATAATTGCTAGAAGTTTTTTTTTTCTGAAGTAGTTAACAATATGGGTATTTTTGGAGAAAAGAAAAAAGTGGTGCAAAGCTTCAAATCCCTTCTGAGTTGTGTGTTTTATGTAATAGTGTAGATGTTTCATTACTGGAAAAATAATGATTTATTATTATTTTTTTAACATTACAGGGGCTATAGTGTACATAAAGGAGGACCTGAGTTTGGAAACTACTATAGAAGGGCTTGCTGTGGCCATGTCACTCATTGGAGCCACACTTGTCACAACTTGCTCGGGTCCCATATCAGATTTGATTGGTCGGCGTCCAATGCTAATAATGTCGTCAATGTTCTACTTTGTTAGTGGTTTGGTAATGTTGTGGTCTCCTAACGTCTATGTTCTACTTGTAGCGAGGCTAATAGATGGATTTGGAATTGGTTTGGCTGTTACTCTTGTCCCGGACTATATATCTGAGACTGCTCCGGCAGATATAAGGGGGTTGTTAAATACTTTTCCACAGTTCGCCGGTTGATGGCGGGGGTGAGAAGAAAGGAATAGTAGGCATTGTTGTTGGGATGGTTGGGATTGAAGGCATCGTGGTCGGGATTGTGGGCAGTGAAGTAGCCGGCAGTGGTGGCAGAGTCAATGTAGGAAGAGTAGGCATGGTTGGCAGTGTTGGATTGGGCAAAGTTAACGGAATTTGGGTGCTTGGCAGTGGTGGCAGTGTGGGCATTGGCAAGCTTGGGATTGTTGGCATTGTGGGCAAAGGCATACTTGGCAATGGTGGCAATGTGACTTTAGGCAGAGATGGAATTGTAGGCATTGTTTGCAGTAGGTTGCGAGCTGCCAAACTCATCTGGATGCTTGAAAATGAAAGCATCAAAACCAGAGATAGAACAAAACTAGTATGAAAAGCAGCCATTTATATTGTTAATTTTCATCGGCAATCGCTTCTTCTTCGTATTTTGTTTTGATTATCAATTTGCTATTTTGTTGATATCATGTGAGTTTCATTCTAATCTAATATTGAATCAACTTCTATCCTCTTTGGTATGCTTTTTTATGTGTCAAAGATTGCAGGGAGCAAAAGCGTTATGGAATGACACCCCTCAAGAAACCTGTGGATCTTCAGAGATTGAATGAATTGGTGTCAATTGGGTAAGTGGAACCAGAATAATGTATTTATTTTCCCAATCACTGATTATTATTTTTTTCTTTTTCCTTCCTTTTTTCTGAAGTCAATTCTTGTTGTTAACTTTTGTCATCAGTATTATTTTCTCACTAGATGTCACCATTTAGTCTTAGGTCTTCAAAAGTGAAAATAAATATTAAAATATAGAAGACAGAAGGGTGAAATTAATGTAATTACATATGGCTCTGACTCTTGGAATTTTTTTCCCCCCTGAAATTTTAAATAAAAAGTGAACCAATGTTGTCATCTGCCTTGAATCCAATGCCTTAATGCAGTTCAACTTTCGTCCCACTTTTCCTGGGGCACAGTCCTACATTTCTGATACATTGATCGATAATGTTTTGGCTGTGTTTGATATCTGGATTAGGTTCACTATGATTATGAATTCGGTGGGATTGAGTGATGGGATTACCAATATGGTGGTATTAGGTTGGAAATGTGAGATTAATTGCATTTGTTTGTTTACTATGGGAAATAGTTACATGCTCGTGTTTGTTTTGCTTTAATTGGTTGAGATTAAATCTATGAAATTTTTTAAAAGCTCTCATTACATAAAAGTCAGCTTTGTGCATTGAAAAGCTCTCATTACATTAAATCCATAATTCATTAGTTTACATGTGTTTTTTATTGGGACCAATCCTTCTTTATTTCTGCTTTCTCAGGACTCTTCAGATGTTTCTTCAAGAGCTGGCATTTCACCACCATTTTGTTTCCATAGTTGCAGACATGCTGCATAGTGCCAATTGGAGGCACATGTGACGAATGTACACATATAGCTTCTCATTATCCTTATATTATATGCTCTATGGTAGAGGTGTTTTTATTATTATATTTTTCTTTTTTTTAATTTCTGACATGCATAACTTGAATGCTGTATTGCAGTGTAAAGATCCTCACTTCTGAAAGTAAATGGCGATGATGTGCTTTGAAGTATTCACTCTACATGTAAGAAGAAGAAGAAGAAGAAGAACTAACAAGGTAAAAGTACTAACATCACTAGTTTAAGCTGATAATAATATTCATAAATCAATAGTGTTAAAGACATGTTAGGCAAATGCTTTTTTGAGTTGAGAATGATGTTATTCATAAATCATATACATTGTTTTTAAGTATCAAGTGGTTTTCACAAGTATGGTTTATTCTTCTTCTCCTACATTGTGTTTGGAAAGTGTCTAAGAAAAAGAAACAGTGTTGTGAGAATGTCCAACACACATGAGCAAACATGGTACTTATTGCATCTTAGTTTATCTATGTAGTCCTCAATTTGTTAGATAATTATATACTAAATTTTCCTAGGTGGAAAACATACTCAATGCTATAAAGAACTAGATAAATTATGTGGGTACAATTAGTTGAGAAACATACTCAAGTTTTCTTCCCAAAGTTTCTGTAGTTCATGTAACAGTTATTAGACACCAAGAGTAACTAGAAAACACTGACTAATAATAAAGTCTAGAAGAAGCCAAGTTTTCTATTTTCTTTTCTTTTATCTTGCCCTTTATTTTTCTTTCTCCCTTTTTTTCCCCCATCCTATTTGTAGGAAGAAAGAAGAGGTTGTGGCGACAAAACAAAAAATGACACCAAACCATCACCATATGCATTCTTTAATAGCAATTTCCATAGAACAGTATACCAGTTTTTGCCTCAATATCGGGTGCAAAGATTCTCTTAGTGCTTGAGCAGAAGCTCCAATCCTAAACAGCCCCTAACTACTAATAAAACCCAATGTGTGGTTGATGGGTAAAATGGGAACCACAAAAGTCAAACAGCCATTTTTGTTGATGTGCTTGCTTTATACCCAAGTTTTGGTCCTGTAGGTGGTATTATTATAATTATAATATAGTTATTTACCTATATATTATATTAATATTATAGTATAAAACTATGTTATATAATATATCAAAATGTTGTCCAATTTCTTCTCCTCCTCTTGGTTTCATTTGAGAGCTAGATTTAACGTTTGCTTCGAGTCCGGATGAGAAACTAGAGAGAGAAAGTAGACCGAGAGAGAGAGAGAGAGAGAGAGAGAGAGAGAGAGAGAGGGTCATACATGTCTGAGCCCGCACTTTTTGTGATCTGTTCATCTTCTCTCTATTTGTCCTAAAAAGTCTCAGATCACTCGATTTTCCTCTGAAATTTACACAGACCCACATACATATACCTCCAGATTTTGTAGCCTGAGGTACAGATCTCCGATCTCACTTTTCTCCACCTTCAAATCTTGTATTTATGTATGTTTATTCACTGTTCTAGGTGTATGTTCATGTATAGAGCTCAATTTAAACCTTTTGCTTCATCATTTCTTAATTTTCTGTTAGATTTCTAGGTTTATGGTAATTTTGAGCTCTATTCCAGCCATCAAAGACGCGTTTTTTTGAAGTCATTTCCGAAACATACTTTGAACATAGGATCAGTGGGTCTGGTTTGGCCGACTGACTCTGGACCAAAATGAACTTGTTGACAGATTGTGAGAGCATGGCCTCAATTGGTATTTGATATGAAGACCATCACCATCTATTTTTATATCTTCTCTTATTATATGATGTGTTAATGCTGTAATAGTGCTACATTTTGTTTCTACCTTAAACTCAGGTTTTTTGACAGGAGCACATATTGGAAATTTGGGTAGTTGGTTTAGAAAACAGTCTAATATTGTGATGTCAGGTTATGTTGTTAATAGATATACTCAATTTTGTACTTTAGAATGATATAATTCCATTTTAATCTTTGACTGCATTGTTCAAAGGTATATCAGTAATTTCATATCTTGTATATGGAAGTTAAATTCTATTCCACCTGTTTCGTCGTTGTTTCCTCGTGCAACTTCTGTATCTAAATCTAATGAATTCCAATTAATTTGACTGTCATGCAGGCCCCTTACTACTGTCAGCAGCCTGAGTTTTGATTACTTGCAAAACCATTGATTGACAATTTAGATGGGAAATCTCTGTATAACAGAATTGAATACAGGCTAGCCAGTACTTTCTCTGTATCCATGATTGTCCCCTTGGTCTTGGACTCTCTTATATTCTTGGAACCTTATCAGCATAGAAGTCTTAAAATTTTGCTGTTCCAAATTATTTTGTCTGTGATTTTCTTTTCTATTAGGGAGTGAAGGATAATACTAGTTGACTTTCGTTTATTATATTTTTTAATTTATGTTTGCATGGCTATCATATACATACAGTTCAGTCATATTGAGTTCATTGAGACTGTGCTTTCTTCTTTCTTCTTTTTTTTTCGTTTAATTTAATTTAATTTAATTATTTATTTTTAAGCATATGTTGGCGCATTGTATTGGAAGTTCGGATGTAAATGGACCAAACTCATTGTTTGGTTTATAACGCTAAAACCGTTTTTGAGCTTTTTATTTTTTGTCAAGTGATTATTTTATGCTTCATTTATTATTTCAATGGGAGCTATTATTTTATATGTTAGTTATTTTATATTTATTATAGGTATTTGAATGGAAGTTGGATATTAATTGAATAAGAAACTGAATTAATGTTTCATTTTTGTTGTTTGAATGAGAGTTAATATTTTATATGTCAGTATTACTACAGGTATTTTTTTAATTCAATCAAATAAAAATAAGTATAATTTAAAAAAAAAAAGGGATATGACGGCGTTTCTACAAATGCCTTCTAAACTGTCATGTTTTTTGAAAACAGATACCACGGCGTTTTAACAACGTCGCTAAATATTGTTGGGGACGTCAGCAAGTCTATAGTGGGACATTTGGCGGCGTTTATTAAAACGCCTCCTATACTAATATCACGGCGTTTTTAAAACGTCACAAAGATACAGCGACGGCCGCAGCTTCGACGTTTGGTACTAAACGCCACTAAAAGAATTAGCGGCGTTTTTGATAGATATAGCGGCGTTTTTTAAACGCCACTAAAAGTCCAATTTCCAGCAGTGACAATATTTCCTCTAGCTAGAAAGTCAACAAAACTTAACAATCCTGACCAAGTTGTTAACCAAGCCCAACAATCACTAAATACAACCTCAATAATAGGGAATAAATAAGCTAATCAACTTGAAGAGTATCAAATTTATTTTCATAAAAGTTGAATCTAAAATCTTATACCACAAATGACGTTGAACACCCATCAGGTAAAATGTCCTAATTCAACTGCAACATATAATACACATTGTTTTAAGTATGTATCGAAATTCCGTAAAAGTAGCAACTACCAAGTGGATAGGATTTTCGTAAAAAAGTATTCAATCAAATATCTAAGAAAGTAAAAGAGAAGTGGTTAGTAGCTCGAATTTGAGTTTGCTCAAAAGTTTGAATTTATATTTATTGGTCGACCATCCAAACGACTACTCAGACGGCTAGTGCGACACTTGTCTATCATAATTGTCACTTTTGTTGATAGCGCTTTCACCTTCTTGTCGGACGATTGACCGGACTACCGACAAACCAAAATTCAAGCGATTTCGAACAAACTCATATTCAAACTACCAAACAATGCTGAAAAGTAGAATGTATAGATCACAATTGTTTTCAAATAGTTTACACAATAACAAATTTAAAATTACACCACATTCTATTTTCAAAATAAAAATTGATGACACTTTTTCATAATATATTAATTTTCCCCCTAAAGATACAAGATCAATTAATGCCCATAAATTTTTTATTTGAAGAATTCCATGGACACAGGACATACTTTATTATACAAATAATGTAATATTCAACAACTCCACTACGTCAACACAAATTATTGTCTCCCGAGTAGTCTGAATGATGCGGCTAGAGAAGGATGAAGCTAAATCCCAGTTGCTCCAAAAGGTGAAATCCTAACCTATAAATATACTTGTTTTTTTTTTTCTTTTATTTTTTTGTTTTTATGACTGTTTGAGTATTGTTGGAAAAAAAAAAAAAAAAGGTTTTTGCTAAATTTAATGTGAAATTAAAGTAGATCCAAACCATTAGTTGAGATGTGATTAAACAAGTTTAGATTATTTGTAATAAGATCTTTACACCACAAAAAGAATGACAAAAAATCATTAATAATTAAATAAGAAATTGTCTCATAAAGTTGGCCTCATGAATGAGGTATTGGGAATTGTGTATAACTACCAATCCCACATTGATCCGGGTCAGGGTCCGTGGTCCATGATCCGTGATCCATGGGTCATGGATCTTGGATCTTGAGACTTGGGACTTTGGCTTGAGGCTTGTTGGAATGGGCCAAGTCTGCTGCAAATATGTATATACACATATGTTTATAATTTGTGTAACTCACACTTAGAATTCCCATCAGTTTTGGTGCATTATTTCGGTAGTTTTCAGGAGTAATGACCTGTTTGGTGCCAGCCTTGATAGCCGGAGGCTCCTCCTCTCTCCCCCATGGTGTATAAAAGGAGGTCCATCTTCCTTGGTTTGGTATAGAAATTTTTGTTGTCATATTATAGTCAAGTCAGTCTCCTCATATAATATATTCTTCCTGTGTTGAGAGAGTGCAGTCATTGTCCGTTCGCCAAAGCTAACAGAAGGTGCTTCTACGTTAGCCCGTCTAAACTGTCGTATCCTGTGAGATAGAAGTTGACGTACCTCCAACACCCATGGTGAGGTGGCTAATCTATTTTAAGGAGACTGTGGTATCACACAGACTTTGGTTTGCTTCTTTACCATTTTTCTATTTGATATGTATTTTTTGTTCATCATGTTTATGTTCTAGAATTTATTTTATTAAATATGAATTTATTTGTTTTATTTAATTACATAATTTGTACAGCAATCTTAAAACAGATTAATATTCTTTTCCATGAAATTGAACAAATAGATTCATCTACTAATTTAGAATAACTCAGATTCATGTATAAGGCTAATTGGTTTTGGTTTCCGTGACTAAATAACATGCTGTGTCTAGACCACAGTTTCAATATGATAAAGAGGTTCATCTTTAATGTTAATAAATCACACCGCTTGTATATATTGACTGGGGAAATATATATATATATATATATGTATTATATGTAATTGTTTTGGTTATGGTCTTTCGGGTGATGTTCGCTATCCTGTATTTCAGTAGAGATATAACATGCTTGCTATTGTTATTATTGGTTATGTGTCATAGCAGTTTTCTACAAAATGAATGGCCACTGTTTGAATTCATGATTAAATTGCATGCCTCCTGTATACACTCCTACCATTATGTTAGTCTCTTTGAATAATAAAAGCCCACTGTTACATATATGAATTCTTGGTTACAAATTCGTGTTTAGTTCGATAAATTCACATATGAAATGGTGTGTTTTAATTTTTCAATGTTATTTGGTTTAGTATAATTTTAATGAGCATGATTCATAATTTCCTACCATGCTTTGCATATCTTATTATGTTATAATTTTATAATATAATGTGCATGCTCATAAGTGTTTAAATTTATTTTCATGACATACCAATCAGTTTCTGCTTTTCTAGTATCATAGACATGTTCAATTTTCCTATATGCTAGATCAATTCACATGTTTATAGGAAATGTGCATGTTCTTTGTTTTCTAGATTTTAGTTTGATACATGCTCATAATTTCCTAGTGTGGTGGCATGATTTTAATTGTTAGAATTATTTACATTTTTTGTGAATTAAATTCATTTATAACTCATGGCAATTAATTTTAATTGAATTTTGGAGTTATAAAATTTTTGTAACTTGGCTATATTTATGTACATGATTATTGTGTAATAATCTCCTATAAACTCTTGTCAATTAATTTAATTTAATTTTTAGAGTTATAATGTTTGTGATTTATTTGGGAGTTATAAGGTTAACTGTATAACTTGTCTAAAATTTTAATTTTTCTATTAAACAAATTTATTATTGTTACAGTTTTTTTTTTTTTTTTTTTTTTTTGCCGAAACTACACAAGATTCTACACGAGAGTTCCAAATAATTCTACACGAGATTCATGCAGAGGGAATGTTCCTGAGTGAATCAATCCAAGCAACTGCACTGATTGAGAAGCTGTCTAACGGCTGGAAAGACTTCAACAATTACTTGAAGCATAAACAAAAAGATATGACAGTCGAAGAGCTCGTTGTTAGGCTACGAATTGAGGAAGACAATAGGAGGAAATGGGGGAATACCTCCACTATGAAAGCAAACGTGGTTGAGCATGGCCAGTCCTTGGGGGTAAAGAAAGAGCCACCGACAGGCAAAAGCTCAAAGTTGGGGGCAAGAGGCGGTGTCTCCAAAAGACCAGTCCACAAGCCGCATGAACCTACTTTTAAGTTCAATGGAAAGTGCTTCAACTGTGGAAGTGATGGGCATCAGGCAGTTGACTACTGCAAGAAGAAGAAGCCTTACAATGCGTATCTTCCACAAAACAAAAGTCGGGCACACACGACTGAGATGAAGGATCGATCACAAGATGTGGACGACATGCATCTGGTAGCTGTCGTCTCTGAAGTGAACATGGTAGGGTCCAACCCGAAAGAATGGTGGGTGAACAATAGGGCCACTCGCCACATCTGTGCAGAGAAGAAAATGTTCACAACCTTTGAACTGGTTTCAAACGGTTAGAAGTTATTCATGGGGAACTCTACCACCTCAACTGTTGAGGATAAAGGCAAGGTGGTCTTGAAGATGACTTCAAGAAAAGAGCTGACTTTGAACGATGTCCTATATGTGCCAGACATCATAAGAACCTTGTCTCAGGGTCGCTCTTAAGTAAGCATGGCTTCCATATGGTGTTTGAGTCGGATAAGGTCATATTGACCAAGAGCGGGTCTATGTGGGGAAATGGTATATGTCGGGCGGTATGTTTAAGTTCCATGTAATGACTCTTGTCCTTGAAATTAATGAAACAACTTATTCTTCTGCTTATATGCTTCAATCCCCTAATTTATGACATGGTAGACTGGGTCATGTAAATTTTGCCTCTATGCGTAGATTAATCAAGTTAGATCACATACTATCTTTTAAGATTAATCCAAATCACAAGTGTGAAACTTGTGTAGAAGCAAAATTGACAAAGACTTCTTTTCATTCTGTTGAAAGAAGTGTCAAGCCTTTGGATTTAGTGCATAGTGATGTGTGTGACTTGAAAGTCGTACAATCACGTGGTGGCAACAATATTTCATCACTTTTATTGATGATTGCACTAAATTCTGTTATGTTTGTTTGCTTAAAAGCAAAGATAAGACGATTGATAAATTTATTCTTTTCAAGAATGAAATTGAGAATCAACTAAGCTGAAAAATCAAGGCAATAAGAAGTGATCGTGGTGGTGAGTATGAATCCCCATTTTGTTGAGATTTGTACTCAATTTGGGATTATTTACCAAACCACAGCGCCTTACTCCCTTCAGTTAAATGGTATTGCTGAGTGGAAGAATAGAATGTTAAAAGAAATGATGAATGCAATGTTAATAAGTTCTGAGTTGCCACAGAACTTGTGGGGAGAAGCTATTCTCTCCGCGAATTACATTCTAAACAGAATCCCTTGGAAGAAAGTAGAAAAGACTCTATATAAATTATGGAAAGGCCGCAAGCCTTTATATAATTTCCTACGAATATGGGGGTGTCTTGCAAAAGTGGCTGTACCTACACTCAAGCGGGTTAGGATAGGTTCGAAAACCATGGATTGTATATTCATTGATTATGCATAGAATAGTAGTGTATATAGGTTTTTTGGGCACAAGTCTGATATTTCAGATATCCACAAGAATACCATAATGGAGTCAAGGAATGCGTCATTCTTTTGAAGGCATATTTCATTGCTAAAACCGAGGAAATGATCAAAGTTCTGAGAAGGAACTTGAAGATGATCAAGTAGATGATCAATATGAGGAAGTAGATGGGCTAAGAAGGAGCAAGAGGGATAGGACTGCCAAGTCCTTTAGCTCGGACTTCTTGACTTACATGTTAGAGGGAGAACCTCAAACTTTTCATGAAGCTGTGACTTCACTTGAAAGTCCCTTATGGAAAGAAGTAATTAAGAGTGAAATTGACTCCATCTTACAGACACATACTTGGGAGTTGGTTGATCTACCCCCAGGCAGTAAGGCCTTGGGGAGTAAGTGGATCTTTAGAAGAAAGATGAAGGCGGATGGGTCAATTGATAAGTATAAAGCTAGGCTAGTTATCAAAGGATACATGCAGCGAGAATGCTTGGATTACTTTGATACGTATTCACCTGTGACAAGGATTACATCCATTCACATGGTGATTGCGATAGCCGCTTTACGCGGTTTGGACATACATCAAATGGATGTAAAGACAGCTTTGTTAAATAGAGATTTAGATGAAGAAATCTACATGGAGCAACCCGAGGGGTTTTCAGCTCCAAGGAAAAATAAGAAAGTCTGTAAGCTTGTCAATCATTATATGGTTTGAAGCAAGCTCCTAAGTAATGATATGAGAAGTTTGACAGTGCTATGTTGTCAAATGGATTTAGAATCAATGAGTGTGACAAGTGCGTATATGTTAAAGACACTGACAGATGTTATGTCATTTTGTGTTTATACGTAGATGACATACTCATTGTTAGTAGTAATGATGAAATGATTCGAACTACCAAGAGATTATTAAACTCTAAGTTTGACATAAAAGATATGGGCCTTGCAGATGTCATTCCGGGTATTAAGATTACTAGAACATCTAGTGATATTGTACTTTCTCAATCTCACTATATTGAGAAGATATTTGAGAAATTTGGTAAATCATATACAAGTGTGTTTAGGACACCAGTAGACGTGAGTCTACATTTGACCAAGAATAATGGTGAGAGTGTCTCTTAGCTAGAATATTCTCGGGTCATTGGAAGTTTGATGTATCTGATAAGTTGTATAAGGCCGGCTATAGCTTACTCTATTAGCAGGCTTAGTGGATAAATGAGTAATCTGAACGCCACTCATTGGAGGGGCATTATGGGGGTGTTAGGTTACCTACATTACACCCGGGATTATGGGCTGCATTATACCAGATACCCAATAGTACTGAAAGGGTATAGTGACACTAATTGGATATCTGATATAAAGGAATCAAAATCCACTAGTGGTTATGTGTTTACCCTTTGAGAGGCAACCTTGTCTTGGAAATCTTCCAAGCAAATGTGTATATTGAGATCAATGATGGAATTTGAGTTAATTGTTTTGGATAAAGCAACTGAAGAAGCTAAATAGTTTTGCCAGTTCAATGAGGATATTCCACATTGGCCGAGGCCTACGCCTGCTATCTGTTTTCATTGTGATAGCCAGTCGGCGATTGGACGGACACAAAGTCATATGTATAATGGAAAGTCTAGACAAATTTGCCGTAGACAAAATTCCATACGACAACTACTCTTTGATGGAGTTGTCTCTCTAGACTATGTAAAGTCTAAGGACAACATTGCGGATTTGCTAACCAAAGGGTTAACTCGAGAGTTAGTAGAAACGTTGTCGAGATGAATGGGGTTAAGACCATTAGTAATTTTACCGGAATGGAAAACCCAACTTAGTTGACTGGAGATCCCAAGATCTAGGTTCAAAGGGATAACCTAACTTCGTGTAACGAGTGAGTCACTGAAGAGGTAAATCCTCTTGTCCATTCCTTTGTACAGTGAAACCCCGTGGGGGTGGAAGGTTAAGCTAATGCTTTTAATGACCCCAGTGATATGAATAACCAATCGTGGTATAAGAGATACCTGATAAACGCCGCCTATGTGAGTGCGAAGTGGGACTGGTTCTTTAAGAATTGAAAAGGTCGAATTCTTTAAAAACACTCACTAAACCAAGCTAGTGTTCCAGGGCCATACCGGACACACCAGTGAGAACAAGAACAATAGTTAGACTAACTCCTGTGTAAGGTCTATTGTCTCGATTTACACAAACGGTAGACCAGTTCAAGACATCACGTTCACTGGTTAGCTAGTAAATCTAATAGACTTTCACTACGAAAGGTTCAAGACTAATAGCTACCTTTTCTGATGCAGGGTTAGTCTATGTGCTCTTTCTCTGAGTCTTTGTTGTAAACGTTGTTCGTTTTCTTTATTTGATCAATTTTTATTCATATGGGGGATTGTTGGGAAAAAAAATGTGTTTTTGGTAGCTTTAATGTGAAAATAAAGTAGATCTCAACTATTGGTTGAGATGAGATTCAATGGGTTTAGATTCTTTGTAATAAGGTCTTTACACCACAAAAAGAATTACCAAACTATTAAGAATTGAATGAGAAATTGTCTCATAAAGTTGGCCTCATGAGTGAGGTATTGGGAATTGTGTATAACTACCAATCCCATATTGATCCGAGTCTGGGTCCGAGTCCGTGGTCTGTGATCCATGGGTCGTGGATCTTGGATCTTGAGACTTGGGACTTGGGCTTGGGCTTGAGGCTTGCTGAAATGGATTAGGTTTGGGTTGGGCTAGGTTGGTGGTCCACCAACCTAATCTTTTTGGGTCAGGTCTGCTGCAGATATGTATATACACAAATGTGTATAATGTGTGTAACTCACTTTGAATTCCCATCAGTTTTGATGCATTACTCTAGTAGTTTTCAGGAGTAATGGCTTGCATTTGGTGTCAGCCTTGATGGCTGGAGGCTCACCCTCTCCCTCCATGGTATATAAAAGGAGGCCTATCTTCCTTGGTTTGGTACATAAATTTTTGCTCTCATATTATAGTCTAGTCAGTCTCCTCTTATAATATATTCTTGTGTTGAGAGACTGCTGCCATTATCGGTTCGCCAAAGTTAACTGAAGGTCCTTCTGCGTTAGCCAATCTAAACTATCGTATCCTAGAAGACAGAAGTCGACGTACTTCCAGCACCCACTGTAAGGTGGCTAATCTGTTTTAAGGAGACTGTGGTATCACACAAGTTTCGGTTTACTTCTTTACCATTTTTCTATTTGATATGTATTTTCTGTTCATCATGTTTGTGTTCTGAAATTTATTTTATTAAATATAAATCTATTTATTTTGTTTAATTATACAATTTGTACTACAATTATTTCCTGAAGCAATGTTTACCTAGGTAGGTGTAAAATCATTGTTTAAAATAAGGCATGTATGAAGCTTTCATTTGTTTAATTTTTAAACATTTTTCTTTCAACCTTTCTAGAATAGAGTTTGAGAAATTGCTTTGCTAGCCTTTTTACATACTATTTTTTAAGCATTGTTGTTGTTGTTGCTGCTGTTGCTGTTGCTGTTGTTGTTTTTTGTGTTTGGAACAAAAGTGAAAAAAGTGCTGCTTGTCTTGTAAAGAAACCTTTGCTTCTTGTTTTTGTTGATTTTCTTCTTCATTTTCTTCTTTATTTGCTTATGATTAGCTTCTCTATTTTTTCCCACTATACTTTGTTCTTCTCTGTTTTTTCGAGACATATAATACTGGTGAAATGTCCAATTTACCCCTTTAACAGCCTTCAAAATGGCTTTTCCGTAACTATTTAGACGCCATCCACCATTTGGACCAAACAACACCAATTTGTGAAAGTTTGGGGACCAAGAAGACACAATCAGTAGTTTAATGTTTTATTGCGAAATTGAGGTAGATGTTGTGCATGGAGCACAACAATTATTATTGTGCATTTAATAGGTCTCACTTTAGTTCAATTTGATGATTTAAACCATTTACTCTTTAAATTAGATCGAGTATAACATATCTATAAGAAAAATAAATTAATCAAATATTGATAACCTTTCTATTAAATCATGTTTTTATTAAATTTTACACTTCACACTTACCATTCCTTTTTTATATATATACAAATGGATAGTTCTTTTTCATATTTTGAATAAAATTTTCGAATATGCAACATTTATCGGATTAACTTTAAAAGAATTAGATTAATCCAATAAACATAAAAGGTTAAATTTATCGCGTTTGTCTAAAAAAAAAACGAAAAACAACTCACAAGTATGTTTTTTTAAAATACACTATCAATTTTTTGGGTGATAAATGATAAAATGAAAATATTATGACTATCAAATCAATCTAATCTTTTCATCAATAACATACATAAGCGATCTTACAAAATGAATGATGTAAATTACCAAAATAAAATCATGACGGGCTCTATAGACATGGACACTATCCAATTTAGATCTACAATTGGAAAGAAGCGAGAATCAAACAGAAACTATTACAACTTATATTTATATACGGAAAATATTTAGAATCCTCAAAATTTGTGATTCCCACAATTCTTAATTGATTTCTGACCACTCATTAATATATTTTTTTTTCCTCTCTCTCTTCTCCCTCTCTCTTACAAATGTGTGGGGGGAGTGAGGGTGCTGGGGGTCTATATCACAGTATATATTTACCATTCTAACAATATCTATTATTTTTTTAATAAAACATTTAACCAACCGAGCAACTTCTAATGCTGAGTGCTTGGTTGATGATGGGTGTTCCATGCACCATCTTAAAAATAATACAACTATGATAGTCTTAATTTATTTCGCGATAGAAGTGAGATTCTAAATGTAGAAATATAAGGTCAACTTATTCCCCATCAACAGAAATGAGACTATTATGGATATAACACACTGAAAATATTAACTAAGGTGTTGCTTGGAATAAATTAAAAAAGTTAAAAAGTTAAAAAAATTATTTAAAAAGTTAAAAAGTTTATACTATTCAAGGGTATTTTGTGGAGGAAGTCATCAGGGCAAAATAATTTTTGCCCTTTGCATTTAATTACTCAAAAAGTAAAAAAGTCAAAAAGGTAAAATAGTCATTTTAATTTTACTACAATATTTTATTACACATCTTTTCGTAAAAAATTTAAAAATTATCACAAAAATACATCTTTTTTTCTCTATTTTTTAAACCAAAAATTTTAAAAGTATACTTATATAACATATCCCAAACAATTATTAAATTTACATTATAGAGGCAATTAACAAATTTGTACAAGTGAATGTATAATTTTTTTTTAAAAAAAAAAAAATAGAAAAAGTGCTCGGTCAAAAAGTCTAATTTCAAATTTGTTTAATTTAAAATTTCACACGTTAAATTATTCAGTCCATAAAGACATTTCTATATGATGCCCAAACTATTCTACTCTCTTCACCGGTCACAGTTTCTCTCAGATAAAGTTTTTGTCTTATCTGTCCAAAAACTCTCTCTCTCTCTCTCCTCTCTGCAACTTCTCCCTCAACTCTCTCTTCTCTTTCTATCATCTCTTCTCTCCGACAACCCACAAATCCGAAAAACAGAGATACCACTCTCTCTCTCTCTCTCTCTCTCTCTCTCTCTCTACATTTCTCTTTCGCCTTCTCGACTGGGGGTGCACCGCCTCGTCAAACAAAGAGAGAGCATCGGAGGAAGAGGAGAAAATGGTGGTGGGATCGAGTACTTCTTCCCAAACCTCGACCTGACTTCAACGATCTTGTTCAGATCTTCGAGCTTCTCCGAAAGAGCGAGCTCGGGAAGATAGTTCTCGTCCGAGGAAACTAGGGTTTTCACCCCTTCGGATTTCAAAATCTCGTTCTTGAGTCTAGAGTTCTCGCGACTATTCAGGGATTTGTGGAGGTGAAGGGTTTTGGACATGACATTAGTGACTTCGCACTTGCACCGGCGCAGAGATGTCCTTTCAGCTAGATCTGAGCAAAGATGGAGTTGTCTGGCATAAGAGTCTCTTCATCTTCATCATTGACATTTTGGAGGCAGCGGCCGACTTGGTCGTCACCTGAAAGTGCCTAGCGGTGACATTGGCGGTTCGTTGAAGGGGTCATCCGGCAGCCGGAAGTTCCTCTGCGAATGGCCCTGCTAGTGGTGAGATCCCTCCAATAGGAAGTTGATGAAGATTGGTTATCGTATTTTAATAGGTACAAAGATCAAAAAGAAGAAGTTGAGAGAGATAGAAAAAGATTGTAAACAAATAGTGGGTTTGTAGAAAGATTTGAACAAATATGTTCAACAGAAAAGAAAAAATAGATTAAAAAAATTCAACAGATAAAAAATTAGTTGAACAGATACTGAGTTTGTCGATGGAGAAAGAGATTTGATTAGACCTGTTCAACAGATAAAATAATAGGTTAAAAAATTCAACAAATAAAAAAAGATTTGAACAAATAGGTTAAAAAAATGCAATAGATAAAAAAAAAGATTTGAACAGATAAATTAAAAAATAAAATGGCAAAATTATAAATAAAATATCTTCCAAAATAATAAAATGTATTTCTCACCATGATAATTTACAAAACATATACTTCTCACCCAAAGAAAGTATCCAACGGACCCAACTCCTCAAGCAATCTTCAAATTGAATTTATCATCAATTTTCTATAAAATATATATATATATATATATATATATTTTTTTTTTTTGATTAATCCAACCAATCTTGCTTGCACCATAGAAAGGGTCACTATCTTGTATTAAAATTGTTTAGTATGTCTCATCACACAAAGGCCATGATGATTATATTTTACTTTTAGATCTTGTATTATGCGTTACATGTTTGTTAACAATGCTGTATTGACACATAACAAAACAAAGTATGAAAACAAAGTCATCTATGGTAAAATAAATAAAACAAAACAAAGTCATCATAAAATTATTTTTCTCATTTTTCTTGAATAAATTTACTCTATTATATATAATGTATATGTTAGTAGGATGAGACCTATCTCTAGTGAACTAGTAAAGATAGCGACAAATATGCCGATAAAAAATAAATAAATAAAAGAAAAAGATATCAACAAAAAAGAATACCTCTAGTGAATGCTACCTATTGACATATACATGTTAAATATTTTTCTATAATTCATTTATGTGTAGTTAGAGTTACATTATTTTTAGGATAAAAGACAGTTTTAATACTTAAAGTATGTGTTGTTTTTCATTTTAATCTCTCTAGTTTCAATTTTGTCATTTTGATCATCAAAATAGTCAATTTAAGTCAATTTGGTCATAGGTCTAACGTCCATATATATTGATAACAAAAATATGGATAAAAGAAAATTTTGGTCCCTGAAGTATGTGTTTATTGTCATTTTAGTCTCTCAAGTTTTAAATTTTTTCATTTTGGTTCTCAATGTTGTCAATTTGAGTCAATTTGGTCCTAGGTCAAATTATTAGCTCAAATTAAATTAGCTTAAACTGACAATGTTGAGGACCAAAATGACAAAAATTTAGAACGTATGGGACTAAAATGACAAGAAACGCATATTTTAGGGATCAGAATTGTGCTTTAGATAAAAATATTTTTTCCATTAACAATGTAAACAAATGTTAGAGATATGACTAAATTAACTCAAATTGACAATTTTCATAATCAAAATGATAAAATTAAAATTTAAGAAATTAAAATAATAAAAAACACATACTTTAAGAATTAAAGTTGTCTTTTTTCCTTATTTCTAGTTGGCAAGCCTATGGAATTAGGCTTTGCCTATATGCAAACGCAAAAATCTTCCAATTGCTACTGATGATACAGTAGCAAGTTTACAAAATTGAAACTTGTTACGAAGATGAGGGTTGGTGAACAACCTTCATATCTCATCTCTTTATGCTTATGTACTTTTTTTTATAGGTTTCAATTCTAAACTCGCCTTGATGATTCAAATTATCTATTTTGTAGACATTGTAATAAAATTCATACAAAAAATTAACTTTATCGAACAACTATAAATGTGACACCCCTGTTCCGTAGTATGTTAATTAGTCCTTAACATGATGTGATTATGTATTTTGATATGATTTTGTGTTCCACTATGTGAAAATATGTGGTTTGAAATTTTATCTGTTCATCGTAGGAATATCTGTTTGAGTAGTCTGTTTTGGAAATTTAATTGAGGGCCTTATCGGCCACGGAACCCGAAATTGATTACGCCATTGTGGTTGGCATAATTTTTAGGGCCTACGGTGAAATTTAATTGAAATTTGATTCTGGTCAATTTAAACTGATTAAATTGAGAAATTAAGTACCCCATTATTTTATATTAAAATATTTGTTAGTGGGGCTTGTTGTATATTTGTATTGCACTCTCCTTTAGCTCTCTTAAAACTCAAAATCTGAGTTAGACAATTGAGAGTGAGAGAGAGGCCGGCCATGGAGAGAAAAAGGGAGAGATTTGTGTAATTTGGGCTCAAGACTTGGGAATTTGAAGATCTAGCTCAAGATTTGGCTAGAGCTTGAGTGTTGAAGCTCTTAGGTAAGTGATTTCATGAACTCTTACTTGTAATTTGTAAGTTCAAGGGTTGTTTGTGACCAAGAACATGTAATGAGTTGATTTTTGTTGAGATTGAAGTCTTAGAACTCATGCATGTAAGAAATTACCTTGAAATTGCATGTTTGAGCTTGAAACACATGATTCATGTGGAGTTTTGGGTAAAGCTCATATTGTAGTCACCATTTGTACCATCTAAGTTGAGAATGATGAGCATCTCCCACATGCATGTACAAATCATGGGAGTATAAGTCTTGAATGTTGAATTTGAGCATGTTGATGATGGGTTTGAGACAATTTGGGACATGCATGTAGATAATTCATGTAATTGAGCTTCCTAATGTTGTAATCTGCATTAGTAGCATGTTAGCATGTGTAAATGTGTAATTTGAACCATTGCATGCAAGAAATGTAGATGGAAAACTGATTTGGAGCTCAAGAACACGATCTGGGAAACCCAGATTTTTGAGGTCCGCTCGAGCGAGAAAATCGTGCTCCCAGCATTTTTTTGCAGAGTTGGATGCCCGCTCGAGCGGGACATTTCACGCTCGAGCGTGGATTTTTGTAGACGGACCTTCAGCTCGAGCGCATCTTTTGTGCAACCAGTACCTTGCAGGCCTTAAGGGTCCGCTCGAGCGGAGAATCTTACGCTCGAGCGGGGACCCTGTTTCCTGGAATTTTGTTCATGCATTCTGTGATTCGTTTTCCGTTCTCTTTCACTTGTAAGCACTCCTAGGCATGTGTTAAGCATTGTAAATGAGTTAATGAGATAAGAACAAAGCCTAAAGAGGAATATGTGAATTAAAGAACGGATTGAACTGTTAGTGACCCTTTTGTATTCATGAAATGTGTAGGGTCAAGCTCCAGGGCGCATCCACAAGCCGATCACTGTGAGTAATATCAATATTTGAAAACTTGTCAATGTCCAATTGTTATTCCCCTATAAATATTATGAGTTGTTAATTGGGATTGTGGACAAAAGTTTGACATGAATGAATGGGCCAAAGGCCGTTTGACATGAATGAACGGGCCAAAGGCCGTTTGACATGAATGAATGGGCCAAAGGCCGTTTGACATGAATGAACGGGCCAAAGGCCGTTTGACATGAATGAATGGGCCAAAGGCCGTTTGACATGAATGAATGGGCCAAAGGCCGTTTGACATGAATGAACGGGCCAAAGGCCGTTTGACATGAATGAATGGGCCAAAGGCCGTTTGACATGAATGAATGGGCCAAAGGCCGTTTGACATGAATGAATGGGCCAAAGGCCGTTTGACATGAATGAATGGGCCAAAGGCCGTTTGACATGAATGAATGGGCCGAAGGCTGTTTTGCCATGAATGGAAACCCGGATGGGCCAAAGGCCAGAATGTTTGGAACTACAGTTACTTGACTTGCATTTCGTATAGTTATATATATTTTGCTGTTAAACAGAAGTATGAATTGGGCCCAAGGCCGTTTGGAGCATGTTGATCTACATATTGTTATGTAACTGTTATACTTGATATTATTCACTGGGCTATCGCTCACGCTCATTCATGTATTTGTAGGTGAGCCAAGGGAAGTCCAAACCCAGCCCCAGTGAAGTCTGCTAGGAACAACAGGAGTTTTGGGAGAGTCAGCCTTGTGCCTCGCGCATGAGACCATCCTTGCCCTTTTACTATGTACCTATGTTTTGTCTTGTTGGCAAGGACCCAGTGCATGTCTGTACATAGTCTGTTATAGGTTGACTCGTTTTGGACGATCCTGTCTGTAATGAATTTTGTGAAGCTGTACTTTTGATGTGAGTTATTAGCGTATCTGAGTATGGTTTGTTTGATGTGCATATAAGCACGGCTCTATGGACAAAGTTTTTAATTTTGCTTCCGTTTGGCCCCCATTAACTCTGTTAAAATACGTTTAAAACAGTTTGAGGCCGTAGGTAATCTCATGATTACTGGCCGGTTACGTCCTTAACCCACGGGGGCGGGTTCGGGTCGTGACAGAGTGGTATCAGAGCACGAGTTAATAACTCACACACTTGTCCAAAAAGAGCATTAAGCGTCTAGATAAGATCTAGGATGCATTCATGTGATAAATACGAGTTTGGAAGCATTGATTATATGCTTAAATGTTTTGTTATGAATAATTATATGTGTAAGTTGTGAACTACTTGCATTACGAATTATCTGGAAATATGTGCTCCTTAGTGTATGTGTACTTGTGTACCTTTGGTATGGAATATAATGCAAGTTTAATTAGATGGTGAGAACCAGAGGTGATGAGTTAGAGGAATCCTCTGCTGCCAGACTGGACAGAATGGAAAGACTGATTCAGGAAATGGCAGAAGCTTTGAGACAGCAACAGGAGTGGCAACAACAGTGGCAGCAACCACATCCGCCACCTCCACCTCCGGCACCACCTGTGCCAGATAATCAAAATGATGATCGGATAATCGCTCTCACCAAGGAATTCAAGAAAATGAAACCACCACAGTTCCATGGTGGACTAGATCCCTTAAAAGCCGAAGCTTGGGTACTTGGGATTGAAAAACTGTTTGAGGTGTTTCCGTGCTCGGATACACAGAAAGTGCTTCTAGCCACCTTTATGCTAGAAGATGAAGCGAGAAGATGGTGGATGTTGATGAGGGAAAACCACAGAGATATTGATTGGGCGAAATTTTTTGAAATCTTCTATGACAAGTACTTCCCGCAGTGCGTCCGGGACAGGAAAGTGGCAAAGTTCATGGAACTCAAACAAGACAGTATGACTGTAGCTGAGTATGAGGCCAAATTTACTGAGTTGGCCAGGTTTGCACCACACGTAATTGACACTGATTATAAGAAGGCAAGGCATTTTGAAGGTGGGCTCCGGAGTGACATCCTAGAGCGGGTGAACGTCCTGAAATTGGAGACCAACATTGGAGTGCTTGACCGGGCCATCATATCAGAGGCTAATATAGCTAGACAAGCTAAGCCAACAACCGAATGGAGAGGCAACAAAAGACAAGGCTTCTTTGTGAAGAAGAAATTTCTGAAAAAGCAAAACACGGGCTCCTCAACTACCTCAAGTTCTTCCCGAGACACGACTCCCATGTGCAACACTTGTAGCAAAAGGCACCGTGGAGTTTGTTACCGTGCATCGGGAGCCTGTTTTAAGTGTGGGAAACAAGGGCATATAGCCCGAGATTGTAATCAGAATAGTGGGAAGATAGCTGCTAGCTCCACTGCATCGATCCCGAAGCCGGGAAACACTTTGAGATCTGCTACTACTGGGGATACAGTGAGACAAGGGAGAGTCTTTGCACTCGTTCCGGGTGATACACGGAATGCCAATGCCGTTGTCTCAGGTACTATCTCGATATGTAATCAGGATGCTTTTGTGTTAATTGATTCTGGATCAACGCATTCATTTGTGACATATGCATTTGCATCTAGACTGAAAAGACCCCTAGAATTGTTGCCATATTTGTTATGTGTGTCTGCTCCATCGGGGGAATCTGTGTTATGTGACTATATATATCGGTTTTGTGACATGCATATTGAGGATGCTACCCTGTATGTAGATTTGTTGCCCTTAAACTTTAGACACTTTGATGTAATTTTGGGCATGGATTGGTTGACCAAATACTGTGCCACTATAGATTGTGTGACAAAGAGGGTTGTATTTAAACCACCAGAACAGAAAGAAATTGTGTTTGTGGGAAATGGGGTAGTACCTCCACCATATTTGATATCTGCAATGAAAGCATGTAAATTGATCAGGAAGGGATGCCAGGGTTATTTGTGTTATGCATTGACTGAACAATCCGTGAATGTTGAATTGAATGATATTCCCGTCGTTAGAGAATTCCCAGATGTGTTTCCAAATGAATTACCAGGGGAATTGGTAGACAGGGAGATAGAGTTTACTATTGAAACTGTGCCAGGCACCCAACCTATTTCTAAAACTCCCTACAGGATGGCTACAGCCGAAATGAAAGAATTAAAAGAACAGTTGCAAGACCTTCTTGATAAAGGGTTTATCCGGCCCAGTACTTCGCCTTGGGGCGCACCAGTGTTATTTGTAAAGAAAAAGGATGGTACCTTACGCCTATGTATTGATTACCGGGAATTGAACAAGGTAACGATAAAGAATAAATATCCCTTACCCCGTATTGATGACTTATTTGACCAGTTGCAGGGATCACAGGTGTTTTCTAAGATTGATTTGAGATCCGGGTATCATCAGCTGAAGGTTAAGGCAGAAGATGTTGAGAAAACCGCATTCAGAACGAGGTATGGTCATTTTGAGTTTCTTGTTATGCCATTTGGAGTGACTAATGCTCCGGCAGCATTTATGGACTTAATGAATAGAATTTTTAAAACCTACCTTGATGAGTTTGTTGTTGTCTTCATCGATGATATTTTAATATACTCTAAAGATAGACTTGAACACGAACATCATTTGAGGACTGTTTTACAAATACTTCGGGAAAGAAAACTATTTGCTAAGTTGAAGAAATGTGAATTTTGGTTGGATGAGGTTATTTTCTTAGGGCACGTGGTCAACAAGGAAGGAATTTCAGTGGACCCGCAGAAAATAGAAGCAATTGTGAATTGGCCTACACCAACTAATGTGACAGAAGTTCGCAGTTTCATGGGCTTAGCTGGGTACTACAGAAGGTTTGTAAAGGACTTTTCGAAATTAGCTGTGCCTCTTACCCAATTGACACGTAAAGGACAACCATTTGAGTGGAATAGTGAAAGAGAATCAGCCTTTCATGAATTGAAGACAAGATTGACCACTGCACCAATTTTGACACTACCTTCAGGTAAGGAAAATTTTGTGATTTTCAGTGACGCATCTTATAAGGGTTTGGGTTGTGTGTTAATGCAGAACGGAAAGGTTATTGCTTACGCCTCCCGACAGTTGAGGCCACATGAGAAGAATTATCCAACACATGACCTAGAATTGGCCGCAGTTGTTTTTGCTTTGAAAATCTGGCGGCATTATTTGTATGGGGCAAAGTGTGAAGTCTACACAGATCATAAAAGCCTAAAATACTTCTTCACGCAGAAAGAGTTGAATATGCGTCAGAGAAGATGGCTGGAATTGATAAAAGATTACGACCTAAAAATTCAGTATCACCCCGGAAAAGCTAATACAGTGGCTGATGCCTTGAGCAGGAAATCAACGGGAAGTATGGCTTGTTTGCTTACTGAACAAAGGGAGATTTTGCAAGACTTTGAAAAGTCTGAAATTGAAGTGGTAGTGTGTGAACAGGGCGGATTGATAGCCGCTATTACAGCCGAGCCGGCAATTGTTGATGAAATCAAGCAAAAACAGAAAGAGGATGAGTTCCTCAGAAAGGTAATTGATGAATTTGAAGTCAGCCCAAAAGCAGAGTTCAGCATCGAGAATGGAATGTTGAAATTTCGAAACCGAATATGTGTTCCAGTTATTCCGGAGCTAAAGAAGAGGGTCTTAGATGAAGCCCACAGATCCGTATTTGCCATGCATCCGGGTAACAATAAAATGTATCGGGATTTGAAACAAACCTATTGGTGGCCTAAAATGAAGAAAGAGATTGCAGAACATGTGTCTAAGTGCCTTCAGTGTCAGCAAGTTAAGGCTGAACATCAGAAACCAGGCGGTCTACTTCAACCTCTCCCCATTCCTGAGTGGAAGTGGGAACATGTGACCATGGATTTCGTTGTTGGCCTACCTCGGACTTCCCGCGGTATGGATTCTGTTTGGGTTGTAGTTGATAGACTGACTAAATCTGCACATTTTCTGCCTGTCAAAACTACATTTACTGCTTACAGGTTGGCTACTATTTATGTTGATGAAATTGTCCGCTTACATGGAGTTCCAGTATCCATTGTGTCGGATAGAGATCCGAAGTTTGTATCTAGATTGTGGAAGAGTTTGCAGGAAGCTATGGGAACAGAACTAAGGTTCAGCACTGCATTCCACCACAGACGGATGGGCAGTCAGAACGAACAATACAGACTTTGGAAGATATGCTTCGCATGTGTGCTTTGGATTTTCAGGGGAGTTGGGAAGATTACCTGCCTCTTGCAGAATTTGCCTATAATAATAGCTTCCACTCCAGCATCGGTATGGCACCATACGAGGCTTTGTATGGTAGGAGGTGTAGATCACCTATTTGTTGGACAGAGGTCGGGGACAGAGCTTTGCTCGGGCCTGAAATTGTACAAGACACCTCTGAAAGGATCAAAACTATTCGGCAAAGGCTCAAAACAGCTCAAGACCGACAGAAGAGTTATGCAGATGTCCGGAGAAGACCTCTTGAGTATGAGGTCGGCGACCATGTGTTCATCCGTGTTTCTCCAATGAAAGGCCAAGTCAGGTTTGGGAAAAAGGGCAAGTTGACGCCCCGTTATATTGGGCCGTTTCAAATTTTGGAGAAACTTGGTCCAGTTGCTTATAGAGTTGCTTTGCCACCGGGATTTGAACAAATCCACAATATGTTTCATGTGTCAATGTTGAGGGGTTACCTCCGAGACCCGTTGCATGTGATTGATTATCACCGGATTGCTATTGATGAAAATATGGAATATGCTGAATGGCCGGAAAGAATTGTCGACCGACAAGTGAAAGAATTGAGAAACAAATCCATTCCAATGGTGAAAGTGGAATGGAAGGAACACTATGGGACAGATGCTACATGGGAAAAAGAGGAGGAAATGCGTCTACGCTATCCACATTTGTTTCCCGACGAAGGTAAGTTAAGTTTGGAGGACCAAACTTCCTAAAGGGGGGAAGACTGTGACACCCCTGTTCCGTAGTATGTTAATTAGTCCTTAACATGATGTGATTATGTATTTTGATATGATTTTGTGTTCCACTATGTGAAAATATGTGGTTTGAAATTTTATCTGTTCATCGTAGGAATATCTGTTTGAGTAGTCTGTTTTGGAAATTTAATTGAGGGCCTTATCGGCCACGGAACCCGAAATTGATTACGCCATTGTGGTTGGCATAATTTTTAGGGCCTACGGTGAAATTTAATTGAAATTTGATTCTGGTCAATTTAAACTGATTAAATTGAGAAATTAAGTAACCCATTATTTTATATTAAAATATTTGTTAGTGGGGCTTGTTGTATATTTGTATTGCACTCTCCTTTAGCTCTCTTAAAACTCAAAATCTGAGTTAGACAATTGAGAGTGAGAGAGAGGCCGGCCATGGAGAGAAAAAGGGAGAGATTTGTGTAATTTGGGCTCAAGACTTGGGAATTTGAAGATCTAGCTCAAGATTTGGCTAGAGCTTGAGTGTTGAAGCTCTTAGGTAAGTGATTTCATGAACTCTTACTTGTAATTTGTAAGTTCAAGGGTTGTTTGTGACCAAGAACATGTAATGAGTTGATTTTTGTTGAGATTGAAGTCTTAGAACTCATGCATGTAAGAAATTACCTTGAAATTGCATGTTTGAGCTTGAAACACATGATTCATGTGGAGTTTTGGGTAAAGCTCATATTGTAGTCACCATTTGTACCATCTAAGTTGAGAATGATGAGCATCTCCCACATGCATGTACAAATCATGGGAGTATAAGTCTTGAATGTTGAATTTGAGCATGTTGATGATGGGTTTGAGACAATTTGGGACATGCATGTAGATAATTCATGTAATTGAGCTTCCTAATGTTGTAATCTGCATTAGTAGCATGTTAGCATGTGTAAATGTGTAATTTGAACCATTGCATGCAAGAAATGTAGATGGAAAACTGATTTGGAGCTCAAGAACACGATCTGGGAAACCCAGATTTTTGAGGTCCGCTCGAGCGGAGTAATGGCCGCTCGAGCGAGAAAATCGTGCTCCCAGCATTTTTTTGCAGAGTTGGATGCCCGCTCGAGCGGGACATTTCACGCTCGAGCGTGGATTTTTGTAGACGGACCTTCAGCTCGAGCGCATCTTTTGTGCAACCAGTACCTTGCAGGCCTTAAGGGTCCGCTCGAGCGGAGAATCTTACGCTCGAGCGGGGACCCTGTTTCCTGGAATTTTGTTCATGCATTCTGTGATTCGTTTTCCGTTCTCTTTCACTTGTAAGCACTCCTAGGCATGTGTTAAGCATTGTAAATGAGTTAATGAGATAAGAACAAAGCCTAAAGAGGAATATGTGAATTAAAGAACGGATTGAACTGTTAGTGACCCTTTTGTATTCATGAAATGTGTAGGGTCAAGCTCCAGGGCGCATCCACAAGCCGATCACTGTGAGTAATATCAATATTTGAAAACTTGTCAATGTCCAATTGTTATTCCCCTATAAATATTATGAGTTGTTAATTGGGATTGTGGACAAAAGTTTGACATGAATGAATGGGCCAAAGGCCGTTTGACATGAATGAACGGGCCAAAGGCCGTTTGACATGAATGAATGGGCCAAAGGCCGTTTGACATGAATGAATGGGCCAAAGGCCGTTTGACATGAATGAACGGGCCAAAGGCCGTTTGACATGAATGAATGGGCCAAAGGCCGTTTGACATGAATGAATGGGCCAAAGGCCGTTTGACATGAATGAATGGGCCAAAGGCCGTTTGACATGAATGAATGGGCCGAAGGCTGTTTTGCCATGAATGGAAACCCGGATGGGCCAAAGGCCAGAATGTTTGGAACTACAGTTACTTGACTTGCATTTCGTATAGTTATATATATTTTGCTGTTAAACAGAAGTATGAATTGGGCCCAAGGCCGTTTGGAGCATGTTGATCTACATATTGTTATGTAACTGTTATACTTGATATTATTCACTGGGCTATCGCTCACGCTCATTCATGTATTTGTAGGTGAGCCAAGGGAAGTCCAAACCCAGCCCCAGTGAAGTCTGCTAGGAACAACAGGAGTTTTGGGAGAGTCAGCCTTGTGCCTCGCGCATGAGACCATCCTTGCCCTTTTACTATGTACCTATGTTTTGTCTTGTTGGCAAGGACCCAGTGCATGTCTGTACATAGTCTGTTATAGGTTGACTCGTTTTGGACGATCCTGTCTGTAATGAATTTTGTGAAGCTGTACTTTTGATGTGAGTTATTAGCGTATCTGAGTATGGTTTGTTTGATGTGCATATAAGCACGGCTCTATGGACAAAGTTTTTAATTTTGCTTCCGTTTGGCCCCCATTAACTCTGTTAAAATACGTTTAAAACAGTTTGAGGCCGTAGGTAATCTCATGATTACTGGCCGGTTACGTCCTTAACCCACGGGGGCGGGTTCGGGTCGTGACAATAAACATATGAATAAATAATATTTTATTTTAAAAAACAAATGGTTTAAGTACAATCACATTTGTTATTCATTTTATAAAACAAAATGTGATTTTTTTTCTTATGTTTATAAATATCCGATGAAATTAATTTTTTGTATGAATGGCCTTTATTGCAAAATCTGCGAGATAGATGGTTTGAATAATCAGTATGGGTTTAGAATTAAGTCTCATAAGAAGAGTATGAAAAGACATAGAGAAATAAAGTATATAGGGGAGCCTATCCCGAATCCAAGAGGATGAATTGGATTAATTAAAAATAAACGCCCTTTAAAAAAAAAACAACTTTCTTTAGAAAATTAAATATATGACAAAAATAAGAGCAAGAGATTAAGTAATAAACATTTGTGAACATTTGTGAGTGAGTAAATCAAAGGAATAAAATAATAGAGAGGGAAAGAGAATTCCTCCACTGACTGAATTGCTTTCTTACATCACATTACTTGACCCAAGCATTGTGGATTTACAATTCTTTATTCCTTTGTTTAAATCCCTCAACAACCAATCTCAGTATCTTAAGGGGGTGGTTGTTTGATGAGATTAGGTATGGAATTGGACTCCATATTTATCAAAATAAATAGTCCAAACATTTGGTTAAAAAAAGATAAGTTTGGATTAATAGTTCGGTCGGACTAAAAGTTCCACATATGTAGAATAATTTAATCACATGGGATATGTAGGATAGAAATTGATGAACTCAACTAAACTTTTAATTAGCTAGTTACATAATGAAATTGATCCAAATATAAGATTTCTTTCTTTTGTTTTTTTAAATATATTTTTTAAACACGTTAGATTTTTTTTTAAACATGTTTAAATTAATCTCATAATATATAATAGTATTTTCTTTCTTTTTCTTTTTTTTTAATAGCAAAATCATAAATAGAAATACACTTTTAATGTAGTTTTAAAATATAATTAAAATGGTCATATTAAAATAAAATAAAATATATTTCAAATTTCGCATTGCTATTATAAACAATTCAAAATGATAAAATGGTCTTTTAAGAAGTTATCATTTTCATAATTTCCTAATTAAACATGAGATTTATTAAAATAGACATCTAATTCTATGACAAAATAAATATGAGATACATATCATTTTCAATTAAATAGTCTAAGAATGATTTATCCTTACATTGTAATTCCTATTGGGTTTTGTGGACCTGACAAGTACTATTCACTAGGTCCTAGGTATAATGGAGGGTTTGGGGACCTCTCTTACCAAATTTTTTGGGGTATTTTGGTAATTTTTTGTTACTACCGCATAGCCTTAATTTTATACTTATAAATAAATGAAGGGATTTTTTTTTTGAAAGAGAGTTGTATTGTTTTTTGATCTTAGTGAAAATTACGACAGCCGTGGATGCAGTCGTATTCTAAGGTGAACCATGTAAATCGTGTGTGTGTATGATTTCTTTGATTTATTTTATCTTTCTTGTTTGTTATTTCGTATCTTATTGATCTTGATTAGGAAGAGGTAATTTTCTAAGAACTAATGTCAGAGCTTTGGTTTGAGTGGAAGAAATGGCTACAAACAAAGGAAAGGTCAAAATCAATATATTCAATGGCACAGATTTCAGATTTTGGAAGATATAGATTGAAGACTATCTGTATCAGAAAAATATATATATCAACCCCTTTTAAGGTCAAAACCAGAAATGATAAAGGATGATGATTGGAGTCTTCTTGATAAACAAGCACTGGATGTTATTCAGCTAATGTTGTCTTGTAACGTTACATTTAACATTGCGAAAGAGAAGACTAGAGTGGGTCTCATGGAAACCCTCTCAAACATGTATGAAAAACCCTCTGCCTCAAATAAAATTTATTTAATGCGCAGATTGTTTAATTTGAGGTGCTTCAGTGACTGAGCATCTGAACGAATTCAATATAATGGTGACCCATTTGAGTTTAGTACATATTATGTTTGATGATGAGGTTAGGGCTTTGAATAGTACAAAACAAGTGATTTTTGTAGAGGAATAATTTTGACAAATTTTTTAGTAGAAACAAACCACACGGGTTGTACTAGTCAAGTTATTGTTTGACAAGTCCAATTCCTCGAGCTTTGTTAAATTCCTAATTGATTTTGGGATTTCTTTGATCAACCTTAATTTTTTTTATTTTTTTATTTTTTATTATCAAGAGTTGTTTAAGTTTCCTCAACTAAGTAAAAATCTACGGTATTCCTATTGGTGCAAACTTATTGTCTAAAAGCTCTAACATTTCAAGATTGGGTTGTTGATTTCTGAAAAGAAAGAGCCATTGAACTCATTTTGAAAAATCGAAGGGCTTTGAGCTCTAGAGCCCGATGGCTGCTACGATGTCACTAGTGAAGTTGATGCCATTGAGGTTGAGGATCTGGAGTTAGGTTAAAAGTCGGTTAACATCGTTGGGAATGAGGTGACCAATAAGTTTAGGGAGAGATCTATATATTTCAACTTTGAACAGTTGCAGAGAACTGTAGGGAATGGTCCAGCAATATAATTGTCAGGCCTGATTTTGAGGGCAAGCCCTCAAAGCACCACTTTGGGCCCCCAAACAAAGGCTAAAAAAGGGCCTCAAAATTATTTTGGCTCTTGTACCTGTCTATAAGAAAACAAAGTCCACTTGAATTTTAAAGGTCCACATTTGTTTTTTAATGGGCAAATTACCTGCAAGTCCTCTTTGAAATAGGTGTACTCTATTTAATCCCAAACCTTTTGGGTAGACCTAATGGTCTTGCGCGCCTTTTTTCTTCTCTTTATATCTCTTTCTGATATCCAGCAACCAGTGACCATGCCTTTCGTGTTCTCTTTCTCTTTCTGATATATAGTCACCGCAACTGATGATTATTATTGATTGAGGTTCAAAAACAACCACCGATCACCGACACTTTACTTCACCCTTACAAACAGCGAAGGAAATGAGTTTTCGACAAAGAAAATAAGTAGATCTACATCAAATCTGACTAGACCTAAACCAAAAATAGTTGTCGGAGTACAATCCTCTTTTTATATCTGTCTCTCCTTGTTTTTTCTACCTTTTCTCTACTACACACTTCTCTTTTCCTGTTTTAATGGAGAAAATTTTCAAGTTCTGAAAACGTTATTTTCTGTTTTTGGTTACAGGTAGTAAAAATTGTAAAATTTTTCAGTTTCAGTTTTTTTAGTGCTGAAATGAATTATACTTTGAAGATGCAAAATTTTATAGTTTCATAACACACTTTAAAACTATAAAATTCTGCATTTTCATAACATGCTTTTACTACAAAAAATTGTAGTTTCGTCACATATTTTTCAGTTTGATTAATAAGAATAAATGTTTAATAGAATCATGCTTTGAAATTATTATAGTTTCAAATCTTACTTTTTAGTTTAATCAATATTAGAAATTATTTGCTTAAATCTTGTAAAATTTGAAAAATAACATATGGTTTTTTTTTTCATTATTGTTGTTTGTTGTTGTTACATTTTTTTTCCCTTCCAGTTATCATTTTGCTATTTTTTCGTTCTAATTTATCTATTTATTCTTTTTTTTTTTCACAATATTTGGGACATTCCGGTGAATCTCCGACGATATTCATTATGTCCAACGAATGTTCTAGACATTCTGGCAACTTTCGGTGATGTTGAACATTCTAGCGAGCCTCCAGTGACCGTCTGATGAAAATCTAATGGTAGTGGGATATAACGTCTTAAATTTTTTTTTAAAATGATTTTTTTGGTAACAATTAAAAATATATAGGACTATTGGTGCAAGTGTTTTATTTTAGAATTAAATAGAGTTTGAATTTTGTATATGAGACATACCGGTAAGTGCCCATTTTTTTAATAAAAAGACCCAATCCAAATTAGAGATCTGTAAAAATAGGCCGACTTGAATTTTGAAGGTCCAAAGTTGTTTCTTAGAAAAGGCCCAATCTGAATTAGAAAAACCCCCAAAATTGATAATTTTTGAGGCCCAAGTGTAAATAGTATAAAAGCAAAGTTTTGACTTACCTGGTGGGTCTCCCTCGGTTGTAAGAATTGGGGGAACAATACAGAATACTTTCAGGCCCCGTTTATTTTCAGAGATAGGATGGAGGGGATTAATAGTGAGGGGATTGATGGTGATGGGATTGATAATGAGGAATTGTTAAATTATTTTTATATAAAATAATAAAACAAATAAAAAAATATAAAAAATTAAACATTATGTTTAAAAAAAATTCCCAATATATAAAAAGTAAAAAAATTTCTAATCCCCTCACTATTTTTCTAATACCATCTCTACCTCCTCCTTACCGATCCCCCTTCCTCCTCCTTACTAATACCAAGGGATTACTAATCTTCTCCCTATCTCTCAAAACAAACACCCCATTCTCAATTCCCTCCTCACTACCAAACCCAATCCCCTCCCTATAACCCTAAACAAACGGGGTCTCAAGCCCTACGAGTAAGAGCGACACTATATTAAAGTCCAAAGACTATAAAATTGGAGGTGTAATCTATCATAAGCATCGAAGGTACTTTATTTTCTTTTTTATTTTATTTATTTATTAATTTTTATAGAACTATTCATCTAAACTTTTTGACATTAATTGGGAACTATTATGTTTCTGAACTTTTTTTGTATTATTTTTTTTCTTTTGTTTTTTTTATTTACTAAATTATGATGGTAAATCTCATATCATATTTGCAATATAAAATAGGGTTTCAAGTTACAATATTTGTAATGGGTATGTGTTCATATTTTTATTTGAATAAAAATTTGTTTGATGCTGATTAGATGATTTTTTTTTTTTTTGTTATGCTGACATGATTTTTATTTTATTTTATTTTATGTCTCATTTCATTGATTATTTGATTTGTTATAGTTGAAGACCAACTTAGCATTATAATAATGATATTAGTAATTTTTGGTAAATGTATCAAACAAGTCATGCTTTCTAAAAATATATTTTGAATATGAAAGAAAAAATTATTTGTATATATAATCTTTTCATCGCAATTTTTTTTTCTTTTAATATGTATGAAAAGCTCTACATTTAAGGTTTGCTTTGGGTTCCGGAAAAGTCGGAGCCGGCCCTGATAATTGTAGCACAGATCGATGGCAATGAGGTTTTTCAAATCACAAATGAATGGTGGGATTGGCCCGGTGATGGTTTTGTCATGAAAGAAAGTCTGGTGATGGAGCCGTTGATGGAGGTGGTCTCCAGCCATTGACAATGGATAGTGCCAAGAACGAATCCAAGATTATCAATATGGGGAGCAAAAGTATGTTTGGTTGTGCAAATCCTTCTAATTTTTAATTATTTTAAATATTTTAGTAAAATATATGATATTTTTAAAATTTTTGGGGATACAGTCGCTCCCGCCTATATCCCCCTAGATCCATCATTGGGTGGTGCTTTTGGAGTTCGGTGGTGTTGGTAGCGTCCAAGGATCACCAAAATCAATTCTAAAATAAGTCTAAACACACTCTTTCAAGTTGAAATGACAAATTTGAGAGAAGCTAACTCTTTTTTTTCATTTCATATTTTAATCAAAAAGTCAAAAAATTAAAAAAAAAAAACTTGTTCCCAAATAAGACCTGAGAGATCTTGGATCAGGCAATTCTATTGTTAGATCAAGCAATGTAGAGAACAAAAAGGAAATAATCAAATCAAATCATCGAATGACTCGGCTATGTTGTCAAGTTGATGTAGTGAAGTTTGATTTCGCTTGATTGAAAAAATTCATCGGCGGTCACTACTACAAAAACAGATAAAGATTACACTTTTTTTGTGTGATGTTTGTTATTTAATCACACCTTTTAAGTTTTATTAAAGTGTGATCTTTGGGAGTGTGATTAATAACATTTAGATTACACCTTTTAAGTGTGATTAAAAACATTTAGATCACACATTTTAAGTTTTTTTTTTTTTTTTTTTTTTGATCGGCAAAGAAAATCTTCATTGATGAAAGTATACAAAAAGGATATAGGACATCAATAAAGAGGAGCTTGGAGCTAACTGAAGCTCCAAGGTCCAGTTGGTGAGAAACCAACAACAACACAAAAAGGAACAGAAATGAAGCAAAACAGACTACAGATCAGCAAATTGCACTGAGCATAAGCACCAAAAACTGAGCAAAACTCCTACAACAACTGGGCTTGAAAAAAGGCACACTACAGCAGTTCAGCCCATGCCACCTACCCCTCCCGAACACCTCCTAATTTGCCTCAGATTGGTTCCAAAATCCTGCATAGAGAACTCTGTTCAAACACCATTGTGAATACTGCAGGGATTAACATTATCAATCAGAAACAATACAACCAGATAGCAGCCAAACCACTTAATACATTCTCCTGTTCTGCATGGGACTTGAATATACCAGCTTCTACCAGAATGAACAAGACAGAATAGCAGAGCAGCTAACAAACCAGACGAAGCAGATTAACAGAGCAGCTCAGGTGAAGCAGATAACCAGATCAGAAGAAGCAGATTGACCGAACAGTTGAAGAAAATTAATCAGAACAACTCAGATGAAGCAGATTAATAGCACAGCAAGTCAAAGTGGACTTCACAAAAATATCAACCAACCCACGCTCACTAAGAACATCATGAGACACCCCTGGATCCATCTCCCAAGCAAAATCTAATGTGCTCCAAATTAAGAATGAAATCATGCACAGAGAACCTACAATCCTTAAATACCTCCTTAAACCAAACAGCCATTCTAACCTTAATCATATCAGAAACACCCTCCCCACTTGGGGCAACATCTCGAAATAAGCATTCATTGCGATGGTTCCATAGAGACCACATAACAACCATAGGAAGAGCTTTCCACATCAACCTCGCATTTTCCTAAACCTCACCCCTGCCCACCAGTCAAGAACAGCCTCCACTGAATCTGGCAAAGCACCTTGGGCATCCCACCATTTTAGTATTGCAGACCACACACTCTAAGCCACTTGGCATGACAATAACACATGGTTAATTGTCTCAACCCCAGATTTGCACAGGCAGCATACTGAGGATGCATTAGCATGTAGTACACCAATCCTGGTAAGAAATTTTGAAGTCTTTAATTTACCGTTCCAAGCAAGCCATCCAAAAAATTGAACTCTAGGTGGGATGTGTTTTACCCAAATCCTTTTACTGATTGGACTGAAGCTACCAAAACCAGCTGCTAAAAATCTGTACACTGATTCAACCGAAAAACTCCCTGTTTTTGAAGGCATCCAAACTAGTGTATCTTCTTCAGAGTTCCTAACAACTGAGCCTACCTCTAGCTGGTTTTTCAATCTGGTTACCTCCGGACTTTTCCAATCATACAGTTCCCTTCTAAAGTGGAACACCCACTCACCAACATCCTCTTTCCTGTCCAGCATAGTAGCTAGAGTCTCACCCTTTTCACCTACCAACCTATACAAGCGTGGGAATTCGTCTTTGAGACATAAGTTGTTACACCATTTATCCACCAAAAATTTAACTCTATGGCCATTCCCCACTTTCACCTTACAGTTATTCAGAAAGAATTCCAGCAGATTGCCACTCTGATTAGATCCTGATAATATGTCTTTCCACATTTTAGAAAACCTGCTAATGGGGCTAGCAGGAGGGCTCCAGCTCCCCTCATCTAACCAATATTTGCTACAAATGACCCTCCTCCACAAAGCTTTGTTCTCAACCCCAAACCTCCACCTCCATTTCAACAAAAGGCAATCATTAACCACCTTAACTCTCCTTACCCCCAAACCCCCTTGCTCCACTGGTTTAGATACTTCCTTCCATTTTACCAAGTGAACCTTCCTCTTCAATTCAAATCCACCCCAGAGGAAAGAAGCCTGAATCTTATCCAGGTCTCTGGCTACCCCTTGAGGCAATTTAAACAATGACAAATAGTAAATGGGCAGAGAGGACAGAATAGATTTAATTTACGAAAGTCTCCCAGCAAAAGAAAGTAATTTCCTTTTCCAGCCTGTTAATTTGCTTCTAAACTTGTCCAATACAGAACTCCATGATGTTTTCCTACTTGGGTTAGCACCCAATGGGAGTCCAAGGTGCTGAAATGGCAGAGTTCTCACTTTACAATTTAACATTGAAGCAAACTCCAACATCTCCTCCTCTGGAACACACACTCCACTAACTATACTTTTGTGGTAGTTTATCTTTAGACCTGAAAGCATCTCAAAACACCTCAGAATCTTCTTAAGATTTCGCACCTCCCGAACATTGGCTTCACACAATATTAGTGAATCATCTGCAAACTGAAGGTGAGTAAGAACCACCCCACCTGAGCCAATCTTCACCCCTTTTATTATCCCCAAATTCAAAGCTCTTGACATTAAAATGCTCAACCCCTCTGCAGCAATATTAAACAAGAAGGGGAACAAGGAATCCCCTTGCCTAAGACCTCTTTGAGGGCTAAATTCCTCTGTAGGAGCTCCATTGACAAGCATAGATAATTGCGCAGAAGTTATACACACCCTAATCCACTCCACCCATTTCTCTCCAAACCCAAAATTTTCCATCATTGAGAACAGAAACTCCCAATTCAGTGTGTCAAAAGCTTTCTCAAAATCAAGCTTTAAAATCAAACCTCTCTTCCTAGATTTCTTCCAACTATCCACAACCTCATTAGCCACCAACACACCATCTAGAATGTTCCTACCTCCAATGAATGTTGATTGATTCACACTAATGATGTGAGGGGTGACTGCCTTCAACCTTGAGGATAAAACCTTAGTGAGGATTTTATACAATGACCCAACCAGACTGATAGGCCTATAATCGACTAAACCCATAGGATTCTCCTTCTTAGGGACCAAAGTAATGAATGAACTGTTTATCCCTCTAACCAGCTTACTGTTTTTATGGAAATCAGCCATGAAAGATAGCACATCAGACTTCAATACCTTCCACAATTTCTGAAAGCATGACAAGTTAAACCCATCTGGGCCTGGAGCCCTGTTACCATCACAACCCTTAACAGCACTCCATATCTCTTCCTCAGAAAATTCTGCTTCCAACAAATCAAAATAGGGACTTTCCCTTAAGTATGATTAATAACATTTAGATCACACCTTTTAAGTGTGATTAAAAACATTTAGATCACACCTTTCAAATGTGATTGATAATATTTAGACCACACTTTTTAAGTGTGATTAATAACATTTAGATCACACCTTTTAAGTGTGATTAAAAATATTTAGATCACACATTTTAAGTGTTATTAATAACATTTAGATCACACCTTTTAAGTGTGATTAAAAATATTTAGATCACATTTTTTAAGTGTGATTAATAACTAATAAAACATGTGATAATAAATATTTAGATCACAGATTTTAAGTGTGATTAATATCTAATAAAACACGTGATTAATAATCAGATAAGATCACATGTTATATGCATTTGAAGAATGTAATACACACTATATACTATATTTTGAATCACAATCATATATTGAATGAAATAACGTCATATATTTCATAAATGAAAGTTAAATGTTCAAAAAGTATATACAAAGGAATTAGTAAAAAGTTTTTAACTATGCTTACATATATTAAAAAATAAAAAAAAAAACTTGAAAAAACTAAGTTATTGAATTGTTTTACCATATTTTGCATTTCTTCAAGAAATTTCTGACCTGAAAAATAAAAATACAAATTAATTCAGAAACCGCTAGAAGCATATGAATAAACTTAATATTTTTGTAGAGACTTACAAAAGACAAAAATCGAACATTTTCTCATCACACTGATTCTTCATCTTATGCATCAATAGAAAAAGAAAAACAACTTTGATTGTTACTAATATAAAATGTTTGGATTACCATATATAAATATGACATATACATAGAATCAATAAATCCAAAATGAAAATCTTCAATGTATGAGCAGATATTTTACAGTCATAAAACCAAATATACATAGAATCAACAAATCTAAAATGAAATCTTGAAGTGATTATATATTCTTTACCAACTAAAGAAATTGGTGATTAGTAATTTAAAGAACGGGAGTTATATCATACTTACATTGGATTTCAACTCATATTGTTTAGTACGAAATTAATCCATTCAACTCGCACTTCATCAAGTTCGATTTCCGTGTAAGTCTTTTTTCCATTGAACTGCAAGAGGTTATTTACAAACAATTAGATAATAAAGAAGATGTACAAGTATCATGAATATTATAGTAATAAAAGTTTAGAATTTATCTCACATTTTGTTTTCTTAGGATGCTTTGATCTCTAATGAGGTCTTTCATATACCGCATTACATAAAACCCACATTCCACGTTTGTAGGTTGTTGCGGGGACTACATAAAAGCATTTTCATTATTCTTAGAAACTATATATAAAGTGTTATGATCAAGTTGAACAATCATTAGCATAAATATAAGTATGATAAAATTAGAGAAAATGATATTGATTACCTGAACTACTTTCCAAACTGGATTGGTCCTCCTCCTCCTCCTTTGGGTAGTTTCATAAATTTTCAAAGCACTTTACAAAAGAAATTCCAGATGTCAAAATATTTTTAGAGTAACTCAAATTGCTTAAAAATGTACGAACTAGCCAAACTTACGTGTTTATTACAACTTCAAAGCTTGTGTTTATTTTAGAATTAATCGGATCAAGCAAGTACACAATCATCAATGTTAGATCAATGACTAACAATATCCAATGGTACCTACAATTGAACAAGTCACAAGTATAAGCTTAACAAGTTTATTATCATTTGAACAAATGAAGTAAATAGTTTTAGATAATTACCCAATATTATAAGGAATTAAAATCACTTGTTCTACAATAGCCTCCTCTAATCTTCTTGCAAGCAACACTGATTTTGATTTCTCCTTAGCCATAGTTTTTCCACTAACGACACAAGGGTTAACAAATACAAATTGTTTCCTCTAATTGGAAGCCTTCAACACGTGATGGAGATGACTAATAAAATAAAAAAAATTTAATTAAATTCGTAATTCATAAAATCTGCAGAAATAACTATTGATGTAGCAAATTTTCCTTGCCTTATGTACAACATGATACATGTAACAGATAATTCTTTTACATGACATATGTACTCCATGTCTACTCTTTGAAGTTGGATATTGATCTCCTCCCCAAATATGTCTTTCTCTAGTGGAATGTCTATGGCTTCATCATACTTGATATGCTCAACTAATGAAACAAAAGATTGAATGGACTCTTGATATTTTCCACATTCAACATTAATTGAAGCTCCCTAAGTTTAAAATTTTCAACATAAACAAATATAAGTCAACTTTAACTTTAATAAATTGTAATAAAGTTTCTAAGTTTGAATATTTTACCTCATCACCGACCAATACAAGATTTTTGGGCCAAGCTACAAAAAATCCAACTACTTCTCCAACAATAAGCATCTCATCTGGGATATGTATAGGAAGAGGGGCATCTTTTTGAATAACAACTTCAACAGACACACGTACATTGGATTCTCCTAATGGCACCATATGAATGGCTTCATTGTGTTCAATTCTCTCTTACACCGTACCATGAGCAACAATATTTTCAATGGAACCTATCGTGAGTTTACATTGTTTTCCCTATAACACAAAGTTAAAAATGTAACTTCTAATAATATCACTAACGATATTAGAAATTATAACATCAATAGATAAAAACTACACACATTTCTCTTATTCTGTTTAGGATCTTGAGGTGGAATGTCGTCCTTAGTTCTCACCATATTTTCTGCTAATAAAGAATCATTCTGAAAATTGCCTCTACCACCACTTTTCAATGTGTTTGAACATTTGCTCTATAACAAACACACAAATAACAACAAAAGCACTAATAAAATTACTAACAGTATTAGAAAATATAACAACTTTAGGTGTTCTAAATGCTACACACCTTTATAATCTTTTGGGTAAGAGCTTGGGGTGGAATGTCATCCTTAGTTCTCACTCTGTTTTCTGTTAAGAGAAAATCAGGCTGAAAATTTCCTTCATAACCACTTCTCAAGATGTTTAAACTAACATGTTCAGATTCTGGTGTATATGGTATTTGTTGTTCCACTGCACTAAGCCTAGCTTGCAATTGTACCACCGCTGCCTCAAGATCATTACACTTTTTCTCCCAATGTGACTGATTCCCACGTCTAGGCAAGTGAAAGTAGGTGCTAGGTGTGACAGAATTTCCTACACCCCTTACTCGACTAGAAGATTCAGGAGTACCCAATGCCATAGCAAGAATGTCATTGCATCCTTCGATCTATAAACTCCCATCACTTTTTTGTTTGGTCAACTCATCCTACAATATTACATTACTATATAAGAAAGATGAACAGTTAAGATAATATAAAATAAATGCAATAAGTACACACAAATATCTTACAATTCTCGTAGCTTGTTCCATAATTGTCTTGTCATCATATTCTCCATTTTTATTTTGACGAGCCTTTTTCCATAGAACGCTTCTGTCCAAATCTTCAGTAGATCCGGTCATACGTTTCTATCAATTAAACATACATCAATTTTTCAAAGTAATGATATCAAAATTGTTATTAAATAATAAAATTTATAACCACTTACATAGTCTTCCTGAAAGCGAGCATAGCCCTTTCGACTAATTCTATGGTTATACTTATTTTGACTTCGTCTCCATTTCTGAACCTGGCTCAAAATCTTTGAAAATGTAACACACAAAATTAATCCAAATGTATAGCATTTAATATTTTTTTTTTAGGTGAATGAGTCATAAAATAAAACATAAAATTTACAAGATTACAAGGGGCATGCCACTGTTATTACATAACTATACGAAGTTTGATGGGTCTAGCATTTAATACTGACATTTTAAACAACTAAAGTTTGATTATTTTTACCTCAAACTCTTCTGATAGTCGCCTTTCAAGAAATGAGTCCCAATGTCTTTGTTCAATGAATCCATACATTGCTGGTGGGTTTGATATGATCTCAGGATTGCACTTGTTTTCACGTATGTACTTGGTAAGTTCTTTCTTGAATGCCCTCCATTTTGAACAAATTGAAGATAATACATTTTTCTTACTTCTTTCATTCACTTTGTATGTTAACTGAGTAGTCAAAAAATATAACGTTATAAAATTCTAATTTTGATTGCACTTAAATACATGTTTAAATGTCTTACTTACCTCTACACAACTCCATAATTTTTCTTTCAGTTCTGCTGGCACCTCAAACCAGTCTTTATAGCATATCGGAATCATTGTGTGAGCCAACGCCCCATGATAGCTTGAACATTTGATTGAATTGTTTCCAATCAATTGACCATTCTCATTATAGTCAATGGCTTTTCGTACACCAGAACTCCTATCCTTTATGACATCCGGTAATGTTGTCGAACCTCTGCCTTTTCTTTTATTAGATGTTGGCTCTGTTGCTGGTAACCATGCATCCTCTCCATCAGTAGGCAGGACATGAGAAGTATCCATCCTGTGAATAAAATAAAATAAAAATTTAAGAAAAAAATGTCAAATAGTTAGACAATTAAATATAAAGACATGAAGAAAATGAATATAAGTCAAACATTTTAACATGAAAATACAATACTTAAACATACATTCATAAAGACATTTTTTTTTCATCATGGATTATCGAGCCAAGTTCCCTCACAATCTCCTCGCATGTAAGATGACATAGAATCATCAACCACATCGAATGATTCAACTTCTGGCAAAACTTTTGTAAAGCCATGGTGCTCTATACAAAAATCATTGAACTCATCATCCTTTTCACAAGAATATTGTTTTTGAGGAGGTTCTAGCACAACTGACCATCTCGGATCAAGTTGATCTTGTACATAAAAAACTTGCTTAGCTTGGGAAGCCAAAATAAAGGGATCGTCTTTATGGCCTATTCTCCCTAACTCAACTAATGTGAAACCCAACTCATCCACTCTAATTCCCTTTGTGTTGTCAACCCAATCACACTTAAATACCGGAATCTTGAACATATTGTAGTCAAGTTGCCATATCTCAATAATAACTCCATAGTAACTCATATCAGTAAACACTGGGTTCTTATCCTTGTAACTTGTCACGTGCATTGTTGTTACCACTAAACTAACTCCACTGTTTTGGCTAACTCGTGAGTTATCCCAATCTTTTGTGTGATAACGGCAACCATTGATGATATAGCCAGGGAATTTTATAACATCCAATCGAGGTCTTTGTGCTATCCACTTCAGGTTATTTGAGATATTATTTTGGCCACTTAATTACTTTGAGACCTGTATATGGTTGAATAGTTAGGTAACTTTTTCTTAATAATATTTGCTATTAGAAAAAGATAAATGTTGAATTACCCCAATACCTTTTCACGAAGCCAATACATAAATGTTTTATTATGCTCAATTTGTAGCCATTTTTAACTTTGTGATTGACGATGATATTTTAGCTTCAACCAAGCCATATGCTCCCTATCAAATCATCAATAAATCAATATATTATGAGATAAATCTCTAACTTGTGAGAATACAATTAAACAAAAATGTACATGAAATATTTTTACTTAATGTATGGTTGAATGTCACTTGTATTTTCTAACACATAACGATGTGCTTGCTCCCATTCATTACGATCAACAGTAACAACATAACCACTTGATAAAGGCCTTCAAATTTCTATATCATCATCAACTGTATGTTCCTATTAGAAGGAATCCCGATTGCATCCACTCCAGATAAGTACTCTGCACAAAACTCGACAGCTTCTTCTACAATGTAACTTTCAACAATGCAACCTTTAGGACAATTACGATTATGAACATAACCCTTTAAGATCTTCATGAACCTCTCAAATTGGTACATCCATCTAAAGTGAACTGGTCCATAAAGTCAAACTTCTCTAACAAGATGCATTGTCAAATGCACCATGATATCAAAGAACGAAGGTGGCAAGTACTTTTCAAGCAAACACAATGTCACCACAAGATCTTTTTGAATCTCATCAAATTTTCCCACATCTACCACTTTGCTACAAATAGCATTGAAAAAGAAACATAACCTGATAATGGCATTTCTCACATACTTAGGTAACACATATCGTATTGCCACAGGTAGTAACTGTTGCATCAATACATGACAATCATGTGATTTTAGACCATAAAGTTTCAAATCTTGCATTGATACACGACTTCCCAAATTTGAAGAGTATCCTTCTGAAACCTTCAATTCCAATATTCTTCTTTTCTCCTCCTTAGACAATGTGTAACATGCTGGAGGCAAGTATGTTCGTTTCTCCCCAATTTGTGGTGCCAATTCTTCATGCAAACCCATTTCTACAAGATCAAGGCGAGAATTAATTCTATCCTTTGTTTTTCCTGGAATATTAAGTAACGTACCAATGAGGTTCTCACACACATTCTTCTTAATATGCATAACATCCAAATTATGTCGAACATGTAAGTACTTCCAATATTCAAGATCAAAGAATAATGATTTCTTCTTCCAACATTTTGTACCACCAACATGTAATGCTTTTTTATTTTTATTTCCCCATATGGTTACAAGCCCTTCAACCTTATTGAATATCTCCTCCCCAGTTAATGGTATTGGAGCTAATCCAAACTCTTGCTCACCATTAAAAGCCTTTTTTTGCCTTCGATATGAATGATAGCATAGAAGAAATTTTCTGTGGCCAACATATGTGTTCTTGTTACCATATTTAATTTAATCTGTGAGAACATGTTCCTTCACTGCAAATTGGACATGCATAATATCCATTTACAGTACAACCGCTCAAATTACCTAATGTTGGAAAGTCGTTAATTGTCCACAACAATATAGCCTTCAGCCTGAAGTGTTCTTCTTTATAAGCGTCATAAGCTTCAACACCTACCTCCCACAACATTTTCAAATCATCAATTAGTGGTGTCAAGTAAACATCAATGTCATTACCAGGTTGTTGTGGACCTGATATTAACAATGATAACATCATAAATTTCCTCTTCATACATAACCACGGTGGAAGATTGTAGGTAATCATTATAACTGGCCAACAACTATACCTACTTCTAAGGGAACTGTGTAGATTTATTCCATCTGTAGAAATAGCTAATCGAAGGTTTCTTGGCTCTGCAGCGAAATCTGGCCACTTGTGGTCTACTAACTTCCATGATGGAGAATCTGCTGGGTGACACATTGTGCCATCATAATCTCTTTCGTGAGCATGCCATGTCAAATCCTTCGCTATTTTTGATGATTGGAACATCCTTCGAAACCTTGGGATAGGTGGAAAATACCATAAAACTTTTGCAGGCACATCCTTTCTTATTTCAGTGGAAGTCTTCTTCAACTTCCATCTAGATGTACCACATGTAGGACATGAAGTTGCATCTTTGTACTCCTTCCTATAGAGTATGCAATCATATGGACATGCATGTATTTTCTCATATCCCATTCCCAATGCAGCAAACGTCTTCCCAGCCTCATACATGGATGATGGTATTTCATTGTTCAATGGCAGCATATCACCCAACAATGTCAGTTGGTCTGAAAACCCAGTGTGAGATAGGCTATTCGTAGTTTTGAAGTTATATAGTTTAACCAATGCAGATAACTTGGTAAACTTTGTGCAACCCGGATACAATGGTTTTTCAGCATCTTCAAGTAATTTCTTAAACACTTCAGGATCAGCCGTGCAATGATCGTATGCATCTTGAACCATTTCTATTATTTCAGCTACATTGTCTGTGGGAGACGGGTCAAATTGTTAGAAAAATCTTGTTCATTTAAACATGGTGATGTCCCACTAGTGATTGCTTCTCCATGCCATATCCATGTGGTATAACTTTGGTCAACACCATTGAAAAAGAGATGATTTCTAATCTCTCGAATAGGTTGGCTTCTCAAGTTTCCACAGACTCTGCAAGGACAACGTATGGATTGAAGATCACTTGGACGGATCATAGAAAAATTAAGAAATTGTTCAACTCCATTCTCATAGTCTTTTGATCTTCTATCCTTGAACATCCAAGATTTGTCCATTTTAAATGTATTTTTGAATACCTATACCAACAAAGAAATTAGAATATAAAATAATAAGTTAGAGGCTACACAGTTGATAACATCAAAGGAATGTCATTGAGAAGGCACAATTTCTTTGATAGAACATTAAATGCCTCAAGCAAACTTGCAACAAATAAATAAATAAATAAAATACAAGATCTTATAACAAATAATTTATTTGATCTATGAATAATTGCAAAGTCAAAAAAAGAAAAAATAATAATTCCATAAAGTCTAAACAATTCTAAAATAATTCCATAAAGTCTAAACAATGGTGGGATAGGGTGAAGCTCAAGATGAAGGAGAAAAAAATTTGGAATATGGTGCCACTAGTGATGCTGTTCAGTTCATGATTTTATGATCAATTTGAATCAGGTGCTGCAGCTGCTGAGGTGAAGGGTGCTGCAGCTGGTGTGGTTTGTTTACTAGGTGTAACTGTTGAGGTTAGAAGGTGTCTGGGTTAGCAGCTGCAACATTGTTCTAGAGAGCAGCAGCAGCAGTGTGCTTGGTTTTGGAGAGAAGCAGCATCAGTGTGCTTGGTTCTGGACAGCAGTAGCAGCAACAACAGTGTGTTTAGTTCTGCACAACAACAATAACTACTGGTATTTTTGATGTACGAAAATTTGGTGCTGTGGGGGATGGAAGTATTATTGCTCATGCTAGTATTGCTTGAGCTTGTGCTCACTGTTTCTGACCACACTGTGGGGTAATCTAGATGCAGATGGTCAGTGTCTAGCTGGATGGCCTTGGTGTTGTCCTTACATAGTATTTTTGTGACCTGATTACCATATAGGTTGGAGAGCCATCCTGGGCTGGTGTAGTAGGATGAACTGATGGTGTTGTGGCAATTTATTGTGATTTTTCATATGACTTTGTCCTAATACTTCTCCTTGTCCTGTTTTTCTAGAGGACACATTGAAGGCCATGAAAGAGAAGTCAAATGAGCCAGAAGCCGCAGAACCAGAGCCAACTACTGAGGTTCTTTTCCTTTGTAGCTATGAAGGCTGTGGGAAGACATTTATCGATGCTGGAGCTTTGAGGAAGCATTCACACATCCATGGAGAGAGACAATATGTTTGCCATTATGAAGGGTGTGGAAAGGTAATATTTTTAATCTAACATGTTAGAGTTATGTAAGTGTGATCTGGTAAAATTCTACAATTTAGTTTCACTTAACAGTTTCTGCTTTGTAGTAACAAGCACCAGATAAATCTCATTGTAGTACTAGTACTGATTCTATTATTCAGATCATTTTGATTCTTGATGAGCAATTCTAATGTGGACAGTTGAATTGCATATTGTGTTTCAAAGCAATTTTGTGTTTTGTAATTTGTTTATTGTTATGAAGAACATTACTTCTGTCCACTCTCTCCCTCTCTGTCTTCTCTCATGCGTGTAGTAGTGATCTCCCTTGGCAATTTGAATGTTGAAAAAATGGATAAATTCTTCCTATCCTGTTAGCTGAGCTAAGACAATCTTCATTGGAAGAGTGATTAATAGAAGGTGAAAGGTGATGGAGAGGAAAAATAGAAAAAAGAGGGAGAAATTGTGGGATTACATCCAGAATCAAGAAGAGTCACACCCCTTGATCTGAAATTTTTTTTTGGAGAAAACCCAGGCAATCAGTTCTAGGTTCCTCGGCATTTTCACCAAGCAAAAGATTAAGCACTTTAGATAATATGCTTCAAGACATATCTTGACTGTCTTATCAATGTGTGAAATTACAATCTTATATACATGATATATAAAGATACTGAAGGAGGTACTTTATAGCTATGTATTTAGGAGGGAAGTTGTAGACTAGGTACAAAAAGCATCCTACTAGAAGGTCACTTAAGCACTATATATGTAATCTAAATTAGATACTGAAGGAGTTACTTCATAGCTTTGAGTAATTTAGAGTGAACTAGAACATAACTTAGGCACTATATATGTAAACTAAATTTAATATTGTACCTGTAATACTCGTGTATATGGAATACTGAAGGAGTTACTTCATAGTTGATTGAATCATCTCCTAACTGAAAGTAACAACTTACTAAGGAGGTTACTTAAGGACTAAAGATGTAAATTCAATTTATTAATATACATGTAATAGTTCTATATATAGGATGCTGAAGGAGATCCCTCATAGGCAAGTACCTTGGAGTGAAGTATTCTATTTTGTAAAAATAGCAAACTAGACTACTGATAATGAAAAATCATAAGATGACTAATACTTTTATGAAGCACTTTAAAATCCATAAATCCACAAAGCCATCAAGCTACCCTGTGGCAATGTGTTGAAGTAGAACCAATTTGTTCTTTTACTTACATTTCTTATTCTTTGGGAATTTTGTTGCTTGCAAGGTTGCAACAAGCAGGTTGCTGCTTATAGTCATGTCCTACCGAAAATCTCATGTCAATGTTTTGTAAAGTAGGTGTTGTTGTGGGATTTGATAACGAGGGGCTAAAGCACCTCAATTAGAGAGCCAAGCATATAGCCCTTGACAGAGAAAAATGGCTAAAAAATGATTCATGTAGCCGATCCCACTTGATAAAGACACAAAGTTTAGTTTGGTTTGGTTACTTTTTCTCGTCTCGCTTGCATTGTGTATGTTTCTTATGTTAAACTCTAATATCTTCTGGATGCTTTTTAAATAATGATTGAGATAACCATCCTGCTCTATGTGCTATTTCAAACCTAAGATTCATTATAGAAAAATGCTGTTTAATACCTAAGGAAACCTAATATGACGTCTGATCTCTCTAATTTAAACATCAAGAAAGGGTTTAGCAAGCACAAATTGAGGTACACGGGTTAATAAAATCTCACTTGTCAGAAAAATACTGAGAGCTCTATGCACTTTTAAGGTGTTATACTGGGGGCTACATCAGTTAGCAAAATGTAGAGGAATTGGGGAGATCAAAAAATTGTGAGGAATTGCATTGGATATTACCAAAAAAAAATAATACCAATAATAATAGAAAATGTGGTTCACATAATTCACTACAAAATAGATTAAACAAGATATGTGAAGGTACTTTTGTGATTTCTTGTCCAGAATTAAAGGTAGAGTCTGAAACTGCCAAATTGATCTGTGGATGTGGAGTGACTCATGTTGTGATCAAGCCTGGCCAGTGTTGCATTCTCTATGGATCTTTTATAAATTTATTGATTGCTTAGTTTTTCCTTTTCCCTTCTCCATTTCTTCCCTCTCCTCTGAGGCTTATTAAATAGTCTACAGTCATGTAGACTTCTCCACCCTCTGTTAAACTTATCAAATACATATCCATAGCCAATACCACAAGAGGATAAATACATAAATAGAGAAGAAAACTCTGCAAAATTTGTGATTCTACTATATCAACAGAAATACATACAAAAGGGGCATAAAAACCAGAGGACTCACCAGGAATTTCAAGAGATTTTTTATTTGAAAAGACAAACTTCAATGGTGGTTTGAGTGAGTAACTTCAATGGTGGTTCGGAGCTATGATGAAGAAAATGAACGATTTCGTTTCAGCAAGGAGAAGAGATTCAATCTTGTTGGGAAAGGCAATGGTGGTTGGGAGTTGAGATGAAGAAAATGAACGGTTTCGTTTCAGCAAGGAGAAGAGATTCTGATGTTGGGAAAGGCAAGAGTCATTTGCTCTCAATGATGGTACAGAATAGGCGCCAACTTGGAATCAGATTTTATATAAAAATGAAATAGAAATATTTTATTCAATCACACCTATGATTAAAATACATATATAATCACACTTATTTAAAAAGTGTGGTTAAAATAAAATGAAATCGATACGATCACACCTATTTAGGGAGTGTGATTAAAATACATATATAATCACACTGATTTAAAGTGTGATTAAAATATATATATAATCACACTTATTTAAAAAGTATGATTAAAAATAAATATTATATATAATGACATTTAATTAAAAAGTGATATAAAAATAAATATAATCACATGTTAATTAAAAGGTGTGATTAAAAAAAAAAATATATATATATATATAATCACACTTAATTGAAAAGTGACATAAAAAACGGATATTATCACACTCAATCAAATCAAGTGTGATTAAAATATCAATCTAATTTTTTTTAGGGTGAAAAGTGACATAAAAAACGGATATTATCACACTCAATCAAATCAAGTGTGATTAAAATATCAATCTAATTTTTTTTAGGGTGAATTACACTAATATTCCCTATAGTTTGGGGGTTATGTCACTTTGGTTTCTAACTTTCCAATTGTGACACATTTGATCCTGAAATTTGAATTTTGTTCCAAATAAGGACAATTGAAAATATCATTAGATTTTTCAACGGTAAAATCATCAATTTGATAAAATATGAACTAATTTGAGAAAAATAAATGTCAAACAAATATTTTTGAATTTTTAAAAATTATTTCTACCAACTAAAAATAAAATTATGTAAAATTGATAAATCTTTTAGACATTTTTTTTTACCAAATTAATTTTTATTATTTGTTTGGATAGTGATCATGTAAAATTAATCATGTAATTTTTATTAATTTTTATCAATTTTACATAATTTTATCATTGGTGGATAAAAAAAAATTTAAAATATTTTTTTCACATTTATTTTTGTCAAATTAGTTTATATTTTATTAAATTGATGATTTTGCTCTTGAAATTAAACAATGGTATCTTCAATTGTCCTTATGCGGAACAAAATTCAAAATTCAGGGTCAAATGTGTCTAAATTGAAAAGTCAAGGACCAAAGTGACACGAGTCCCAAATTATAGGGACCGTTAGTGTAATTTGACCTTTTTTTTTTTAATCACACTTCCATTAAAAGTGAGATATTTTTATTTACCACGGCTTGCATTTACTGTATGTCGTTAATGTGAATCCGTGAAAACCCAGTTTTGTTGTAGTGAGGAGAAGAGACCTGTGTGTTTGTAAAATTCAACCTTGTTGGGGATGGAAAGAGTCGTCCTCTGTCATTCATGGGTGTAGAATAGAGGCGCAAATTTTGGAATTGTATATTTTATATAAAAATCAAATTGGAATATTTTATACAATCACACCTATTTAGGGAGTGTGATTAAAAAGTAGTAATGTATATGTAATCACACTTTAATTAGAAGGTGTGATTAAAAACTATATAAATAATCACACTTTAATTAGAATTTGTGATTAAAAAAATATATATATATATAATCATACTCATTTGAAAAGTGTGATTAAAAAGTAGTAATGTATATATAATCACACTTTAATTAGAAGGTGTGATTAAAAAATATATAAATAATCCCACTTTAATTACAAGGAAAAATTAGTCTAAGGTCCCTCTCTCATTTTTGGTAATTGAAAAGATCCACAATACTTTTTTATGATGTTTAAGGTCCTTCCCATATATCAGAGAAATTTAAGTCACTGAAATCAAACTCATTCCTCTCTCTACCTTCTCTATTTCGACCGAGATCTGGAAATGAAAGGAGATGAAGTGAGCTCTTATCAGCTATGGAAGATCAAACGAGTTCTCCGAAAGGGAAAGCTCACTCTCCTCTGTCTCGTCCTCACAGTGGTCGTGATTCGGAGCAATCTCGTTGCCGGAAAGTTCAGAACTCCACAAGAGGACTTCAACGAGATCCGAGACCACTTATACTCTAGCCGGAGCACCGAGCCACACCGTGTTCTTGAAGAAGCCTCTCCTCTTCTCTACTCCTCCATCAACCACTCCTCTACCGTCTCTTCCCCCAACGAGTGCAACTTCTTGTTTTCCAACTTTCTTACACCTAAGCAATCTGTTGCCTGACTAAGACCCGAGAGTTCACTCCGATTGAGGTAATTCTTGGTGGATCGATGAAGATATTGAGAGAGACACCAACCTCGGTGATAATGAGGTTCAAGGCTGAGAGCGTAGAGTCGGCTCATCACCACACTTTTGGGCATGATTTGGTGGTGCTGAAGGGTAGCAAAGGGTGTGGATTTTGAGCAAGAAAGAGAATTACGATTTAGGTGTTGGTGATTTCTTGTTCACGCCGACTGGAGATGTGCATTGGGTGAAGTATTTTGAGGATACTGAGTTTTTCATCAAGTGAGATGGGCATTAGGATCTTTTGATGGATGAGAATTTTGATGCTGCCAATGCTTCTATTCAGAAGGAGATTTAGTTGGTGGGTTGGTGTAAGAATGGAGGTATGGGTGAGCAAACGAAAGAAAATTGTGTTAGCTTTTTGATCAATTTTTTCTGATTGAGGCAACATACAAAGAAAATGGTTAGTAAATTGGAGAGAAATTCTGGAATTTTCAAAGAATTTCTCTGGGTTCAATCCAGAGAAAATTCAAATTTCTTTGAGTTCGTTTTGACCAATTTTTTCTGAGTTCAAATTCAAATTCAAATTTCTCTGGGTTCATTTATAAACCAGAGAAAATTTAAATTTCTCTGGATTCATTTTAACTAATTTTCTCTGGATCAAAAAGACACATTATTTTATGAAATCCAGTGAAATTCCTGTATACATCTTCAAAAAACTAATCATCACATAAATTTATTCTAATAACTGTTAATAAGTTAAAACAAACCAAATATCTAATTTGAAGGTACTCTGTTATGGATTTCTATGCATTCGCTTTGTCATGTCTGATTACAAGATTGATCATCTTCTACATTGTTAATGTGTGTTCATTCAAAGTGCAAATGAAGGCAGATGGTGTGTCATTTTGAGAGCTGCTGATATTGTGGTTTTTTTTTTTTTTTTTTTTTTTTTTTTTTTATATATATATGTTAGTCCATAGATTCAGAGAAATTTGCATGTTCAAAGTCTTGAACCCAAAGAAATTCTTTGGAAGCCCAGAATTTCTCTGGGCTGGAATTTCTCTGGACTGAAATTCCTCTGGATGGGAAATTCTCTGGAGAGAAATTTCTCTAGGAAGTCCAGAGAATTTCTCTGGATGAAATTTCTCTGAATCAAATTGAGGGACCTTAGACATTATGAAAATATTTGGCGTCCTTTATGTTATAAAATCTTAATATCAAGGACCTTAAAAAAAATCCCCTAATTACAATGTGTGATTAAAAAATATATATATAATCACACTTATTTAAAAAGTGTGAGTAAAAAGTAGTAGTGTATATATAATCACACTTTCTAATTAAAGTATGATTAAAATATATATATATATATATATATATATAATCACACTTTAATTAGAATGTGTGATTAAAAAATATATTTATAATCACACTTATTTAAAAAGTGTGATTAAAAAGTAGTAGTGTATATATAATCACACTTTAATTAGAAAGTGTGATTAAAAAATATATAAATAATCACACTTTAATTAGAAAATGTGATTAAAAAATATATAAATAATCACACTTTAATTAAAATGTGTGATTAAAAAATATATTTATAATCACACTTATTTAAAAAGTGTGATTAAAAAGTAGTAGTGTATATATAATCATACTTTGATTCGAAGGTGTGATTGAAAAAAAAAATATATATAATCACACTTAATTGAAAAGTAACATAAAAAATAAATATTATCACACTCAATCAAATTAAGTGTGATAAAAATATCAATCTAATTTTTTTTTTATCACACTTCCAATAAAAGTGAGATATTTTTTTTCTTAAAGTGTGATCTTTAACTATTTTTGTAGCAGTGGGTGGAGTTGAGCTCGAATGTTTGTGAGAATCCATGCCAAAATTTCACAAATCCTGGTGATTTGCAGGTTGAGATGTTAATTCTAAGGGAAATTCAAGTATATACACTTTCTATCATATATATTTTTAAGTTATATCAATATTTTTTTTTTTTAAAGTTATGACTAATTTTATTTTTTAGTTATGACCTTATTTTAATTATGACTTATGAGATATTTGATTATGTCACATGTGTTTGGTATAATTTTTACTTATAACTTGTTAAGCAACAATAGTTTAAATAAATGGAAAATTTTGATTTTTAAAAGCGGAGTGAAACATTTTTATCTTCTGAATTAGAAACTTTAAGTTTATAATGCGTTCCAGCACCTTAGTCGGACAGGTAGAGAAAGAAAAATGGAAAATGAGTGAGAGCACTAATTAGTGCTATCACTAATGATGTGGCAGTGGGCCCCACCAGGAATGATTTGATGTTTTGGCTTTGGTGTTGTATTTTTTTTTCTTTTTTTATTGAGTGCCAAGTCATTAGTGGTCTTTTTAGAGTTCCAAAATTAGTGGTCTCTATCATTGTTGAAGAAAAATAGTTGAACCTGAAGAAAGACAAAATGATAAGAGAGAGGAGAGGAGATGAGAGAGACAATGAAGGCAACTTTGTCCACGTAGTAAATAAGAGTAGTGTTATTTTAATTATATAAAAAAAAATAGACATACTTTTTAAATTTAATTATGTGTTAATCTATTAGAATATTGAGTAAAGTATCAATAAATTTCAAAATGCGATTTTGTGAACTGTTTACTCTCTCTTTTTTTTTTCTTTTTTTTTTTATGAACTCAAAAGTTCTATTAAAGTGAAAATTACATGAAAGGTAATCACTTACATGTTTAGGTTTAATTTTTTAGGGATAAAAATGTGTTTCTCTAACTGTAAAATTATACACTTGGGCATCACACTATAGAGGTTTTGGATTTTTCCTTCTTCTAGAACAAATTCCACATTACGAACAAAAAATGTTAACACTTCAATGTAACATTTCAATAATGTAACACTCTAATGTAACACACTAAAAAACTCTTTAGTATACTTTTCTCAAACGCAACAGTGCAACACTCCAAAAACAAACTCCTTAATGTATATTTTTTTCAAATGTAACACTCCAATATAACAAAATAAAAATAAAAATTTCTTTAGTATATTTTTCCTAAATGTAACACTCCAATCAATGTAATTCCAAACATAATACTCCAATGTAACACACACAAAAACATTAAAAACTCCTTAATGTACTTTTTTCAAACGTTACAGTTCGAAATTATACATTTACTCGAAGCTTATTAAGGAATTTTTGTATTCATTTTAGAATGGTTTGAAGAATTTCACATCCTTTTGGAATGGTTTAAAGAATCCCATAACTTTTTCTTAGAGTATTACGTTTGAAAAAAGTGCACTAGGAAGTTTTTTTCGTCTTACATTGTAGTGTTACACTAAGAAGTTTTTTTGGATTGTTACGTTTGAAAAAAATACGCTAAGATTTTTTTTTATTTTTTTTAAGTGTTACGTTTGAATGTTACATTAGAGTATTACATTTTAAAATTATATATTTGCGCAAAACTTACCAATGAGTTTTTCTACTCCTTATAAAATATTTGAAGAATCCCACATCCTTTTTAAAATTTTGAAAAATCTCATATTTCAAGTTATTTTTGTACTCATTTTAAAATTTTTCCAAATAAAAAAGATTTTCATATAAAAATTCATCCCATAATTCCCATAAATTATGTACCTTACCTTTCTAGTACAAAATAACAAAAGAGAATGAAACATAATAGAAATAAGAATATAATTGTAAATTCAATTTCTAAAAAATATATTAAATCTAGATTTTCAAAATCAATGTGACTAATTAGTCTATAAGAAAATCATTGAGACTAAATGGATCATCATTTCTCAAGATGAGATTTATAGATAAATTTTCCTAAAGTATTTTCAATCAATTATGTTTGCACTTCACTTGATGTTAAAATAAGTTCTAAAATTAAAATTCTATATTATTTTCCTTAAACTAATAGAATTGAATTGATAAGTTATGATATACAAAATATGTCACCATAACATTATTATTAGAGAATTGTAAATGGAACACTCATCACCAACTAAATTGTAATAATTTTTATTCAAAAGTTATAATGAAAGATTTTTATTACATTACAGGTCCGTTTGACAAGTTAGTTTGTGGCTATTTTAGCTACAAAAGATAAAATAAGCTATTTTAGTCACAACAAACAAAATATCACATCTAACCCATAATTATTACACTCTTCTCTCACAAAAAAAGTCAAAAAAGTCAAAAAGTCCTTTCTAAACCAAGCTTTTTAGCCGAGACTAAAATAGCCCAAAAAAAAAAAATAAAATCAAAAAGTCAAAAAATCAACCCACTTCCCAAACGGAGGCTACGTAAGGGTTTGTAATTTTTTTTTAATTATAGAATTAGAAATATGTAATCAACTCCTGTTTACTGTTCTTTTATGTTTTTGTAACAAATAATTGTTTTAAAAAAAATTATTTAAAAAAATTAAAAACAAAAATTATCTACTAAACAATTTTTTGTCTTATGTTTTTTGAATTATTGATAGTATGGACTAGCCCAGCTTAAAGTCATCCCAACTTGACTTTGACTTTGATTTGACCACAAAGACCTAGAAAAGAAAGTAGCGCCTTTGATAATTAACCCACCCGAAAATGTGTGAGAGCTCAAAATTGCACCACCCGAATCCTCCGAATGCCAAAACGACGTCGTGCTAGCAAATTTATTTATTTTTTTTCTTTTCTTTTTTCTTCTTCCTCGAAATTGGTTTGTGGGAAGGAGAGAGAAACATATCGAAATTGGTTTGAGGGAAAGAGAGAGAAATAGAGTGGCTAGAGAAAGAGAGGAGGAAGAGAGGATCGATGGTGATGGTGGCATAAGATCGACGGTGATGGCGGCGTAAGATCGACGGTGGGTATCGTCGATCGACCGTTTTCTCTACTTTTTTTTTTCCTAGCAGATCTGGATTTTAAGATGAAGGGAAAAAAAATTTGTTGATGTTGATGATGATGTTGATGAAGATGTTGATGATGATGGTGTTGATGAAGATGGTGATTCTCTCTCTGTGTTGATGTTGTTGTGTTGATGAAGATGTTGATTCAGTTGTTGTGTTGTGGCGTTGATGAAGATGTTCTTCATTCTTCATCTTCATCTTTCTTGATTTTCTGTTTGAGAAAGGAAAAATAGAAAAAAAGAAAAAAAAAATTCGGGCTATTCGAGCCTTATATTTTCGGGCAACGTAGCATGACTCCTCTCATAATGCTGGTGGAGTCGTGCTACGTCGCCCGAAAATATAGGGCTCGAATAGCACGAAATATATATATATATATATATATTTTCTGTTTTTCCTTTCCCAAACAGAAAATCAGAAAAGATGAAGATGAAGAACGAAGAACATCTTCATCAACACCACAACACAACAACTAAATCAACATCTTCATCAACACAACAACATCAACACCGAGAGAGAATCACCATCTTCATCAGCACCGTCATCATCAACAACATCTTCATCAACACATCATCATCAACATCAACAAATTTTTTTTCCTTTCATCTTAAAATCCAGATCTGCTAGGAAAAAAAAAAAGAAGTAGAGAAAACAGTCGATCGACGATACCCACCGTCGATCTTACGCCGCCATCACCGTCGACCCTCTCTTCCTCTCTCTCTCTGGCCTCTCTGTTTCTCTCTCTTTCCCTCAAACCAATTTTGATCTGTTTCTCTCTCCTTCCCTCAAACCAATTTCGAGGAAGAAGGAAAAAGAAAAGAAAAAAAATAAAAAATTTTCCAAAACGACGTCGTTTTGGCATTCGGGGCATTCAGGCGGTGCAATTTCGAGCTCTCACTCATTTTCCTTATGAGAGCCACCCACTCTGATAATAGATAGGGAAATAACGGCACAGTGATAATAGTAAAAATAATTATAAATCAGTAATAAAGTTTATATATTTTAGGGTAAATAATATAAATAGTTGCTATAGTTATACGATATGTTAATTTGGTCATTATTATTTCAATTTGTTCGATTTTATCCTTTATTTTAACGGATTGTGTCATTTTAGTTCAATAAATCACTGTTGTTAAGTTTAATGGACGAAAAGTCAAACTATGTGTCAATTTGGTCCCTATAGTTTACACAATGTGTCAATTTGATCTCTGTCAAAATTGAGTAAATTAAAATAACAGGGACCAAATTGATACATTGTGTAAACTACATGAACCAAATTGACACATTGTATAGAGGTTTAAAAATTAATTTGGTAAAAAAATAAATAAATAAACAAATATTTAAAAGATTTATTAATTTTACATAATTTTATCTTTAGTAGGTAGAAATAATTTTTAAAACTTCAAAAAAAATTTTGACATTTATTTTTGTTAAATTAATTTATATTTTATCAAATTGACGACTTTGCCCATAAAATTGACAATGGTATCTTCAATTGTCCTTATTTGGATCAAGATTCAAAATTCAGAGTCAAATGTATCACAATTAAAAAGTCAGGGACCAAAATGATACAATGTCCAAACTATAAGGACTGTTAGTGTAATTCGCCGTTACATTTAATAATCTATTTTCTAATTGGAATAAGATTTGTGGGTAGTTAAATATGGATTTAGTTTTTGTTCCCATATTAGTTTGGATTTATGACAGAACTATTTAATTTTGTTTGGACTTATTAAAATTTTGAATTTAGTGTTTCTTTGTTGGTTTTAGATTGGATTGAAAAGAAATATATATATATATATATATATTGTTTGTTTTAGAAGGATTCTTTAACTATAAATAGGTGGAGACTCTCATTCAATCAGTTGAACTTTTCAATTCTATTAGTAGGACTTTGTGGTTCCTTGGAGCCCCCATGGGGAGGGTTTTGTTGGTAGGTGCACTTCTACAAGCTCCCACATTTTCACCACCCTTTTGTTGCTTAGTGCCCATCACATCTCTCCTTTGATTATCAACACTTAGTGAATCAAGTTTAATTGACATCACCATTTCGTTTGATGGCAAAGGGGACACAATGGCCAAATTTGGCCACTGTTCAAGCTCAATGAGCACTCTATTTGGTATATTCCATGCATTAAATGTTTGACCTCCAATGTTTGGCTTCTTTGATGGTTGCTCAATTGAGGTTTGCATATCGCAACTTTCCTCGATAAACCGCAACTGTGATGTACATCTCCACACAAACAGAGACCTATACAATCACACTCAAATGCAACCTATACTTGCAACCAGACTTGTGTGGCTATTAACAAATAAAAATGTCGTAGTTATTTACGATTTTACTCATAAACTCCTTTCGTTGTGATTGCGTATAAATAATTTCAATTTAAGAGGTCGTGGATTATAATAATAAAATAATAATTACTTATCCCAAAAAAAAGATTCCAAATAATTCAATGTTGGCCATAACTATTTCAAGAGTTTGGCCACTACCCAAGGAAACTCAAGATCGAACCTAACCACAACACTGCCACAAATAATGTCTTTTTTTGTAACTAAATTTGTGTTTCAGTTTTTATGTTGTCGCACAAAGATTTTTTTTCTCAACCCTTTTTTTTTATGCCTTGCCTAGTATATCGTCGCAAATAATATTTTTTTTGTCGGCCACTATACCCTTGAAATATAATGTGATTGGTTCCGTATTCCAAGACATGTTAAGAACTAGTGGATCGCTCAAAGAACTGACTTCCAATGAAAACGTTTGGGTGTGACAATTACATACAATATTTTTTAGGAATGCATTAGTGTTGTGATTGAATCATAAATTTATATAGGAATTTAGAAGAACAAAAAAAGAAAAGAAATAGACAGAAAAAAAAAGTTTATATTTTATTAACATTGTCTTCACATTTTTTCTTTTCCTTTTTAAATTTTTACCCAAATATATGATCAAACACAACCTAAAAGTGTTGCTAGTTTAGGGCATGTTTGTTTGACAAATTATAATTATATTGGCTAGGACTATGAGAACAATAAGATTAAGTGATGATATTATGAATGTGGTGATATTAGGGTGGAGATATAAAAATAGAGTGTGTTTGTCTGTCCACTAGTATGGTGATTTTCATTAGTTGTGATTAAATCTATAAAATTATCTAAAAACTTTTATCACATACAATATAACTTTGTTGATTTTGTAAGATGGAGGGAAAAATGGTCTTTTAATCATCAATCCATGTAAGGAGATTAACAATCCCAACCCTCCCAAAGGAATGGTAATCCCATTGGAGGGATTCATACTCCAATAGGATTGCCAATCTTATACATTTTATTGCAAACAAACATGAATTAGGTGGACCTCACAAATTGCTAATTCAATTCCCTTTCCAAACTCTCAATCAAACATGGCCTTAGGAAGAAGGGAAAAGTAAATTTTGCAATTTCATGCGAAGTATTCAAATCGGCTGGTCAAACAATTCAAACATTCTGAGGTCATCTAATGATAACAACAATCATATAATTGACAAAGACGGCTATCTAACACATAAAGCAATAATTCTACATTCACACATAAATATATGAAGAAAATTGCACACAAAAATCAATGCAATTGGTGTTGTACAAGAAACAATGTTTAAACAAAAATAACAGATTTAGATTTATTTAATTCGGATTATAAAACAGAAGACAAAAGAACTACAAAAGCTAGAATTCACAACTTGCATGAAGAACAAAAATTAACATAAAGCAAATAAAACTTTGAAAAGAAATACAGGGGAAAAAAAAACAGTAAGAAAAGCAAGCCCAAGATCCCCGGGCTTGGCCTGGCAGGGTCCGAGCGGGTGGCACGCGCTTGTGGCATTTTTTACATAATCAACTTAGACCATAATCTTGATTCAAGCCCATCCTTGAAGCATTCATAACTCCATTCCTTGAAAAAATTTAGATGCCCTAAATGGCTCGCACTCTTAGGTAAAACTAGGGATTTAAATATCTATCAATGTTTTCCTTTATAATCAATGTGGGATAGATAGTTACACACCTTCCCCAATACCTCATTCATGAGGCCAACTCTATGAGACAGTTTCTCATTCAATTTTCAATAATTTTTTATCATTCTTTTTGGAATATAAAGATCTCATTATAAATAATCTACACCCAATTGGACCCACCTTAACTGTCGGTTAGGACCCACTCTAATTTCACATTAATGTCACCAAAAAACCATTATTTTCCAACAATCCCCCACATAAATAAAAATTGACCGAACAAAAAAAAAAAAAGGTAGGGGGGCATAATGTTTAACAACAAAGACCTAGAGAGAGAACACACAAAATAACCATTCATCAAATAAGGTAGTTTTTGGCCTTGAACCTTTCCTAGTGAAAGTCTATTGGATTTATTGGTTGATTAGTGAATGTGATGTTTTGAATTGTTCTACCGTTTGTGTAAACTGAGACAACAAACCTCACACAAGTGTTACTCTAACCATCGTTATGTTCTTACTGTCGTGTTCATTTTGGCCCAAACCACTAGCCTATTTTAGTGAGTGGTTTTAAGCAATTCAACCTTGTTAATTCCTAAAGAAATGACCCCACTTCGCACTCACATAGGTGACCTTCTTAAGGTATCTTGTGATACCATGCTTGACTGTTCAACATATACAGTTCATTTAAAACAACAGCTTAACCTTCTACCCTACAACTTATCACTATATACAGGAATGAGTAGGATTATTTCAGCCAACGTGGAATATCTTCAATGAAATAGTGGAGCCATTCAACTTTTTTTTTTGTTTTGTCTAAAGCAAAAAACTCATATTCGATTGTTGATCTCGATTTACACATCTGCTTGGAAGATTTCCAAGACATAGTTGGCCCTTCCAGGGTGAACACATTTATATCAGATATCCAATTTACATCACTATAGTATTATTGGATATCTGGTGTAATGCACTCCATAATCCTGGATGTAGCGTAAATACCTTAAAGCCTGCACAATACCCTTACAATGAGTAGCATTAAGATTGCTTATGTATCTACTAAGCCTACTAACTGAGTAAGCTATATCCAGCTTATACAACTCATCAGGTATATTAAATTCCCAATAATTCGAGAATATTCTAGTTGAGAGACACTCTTACCATTATTCTTAGCTAAATGTAGACTCAAGTCTGCAGGTGTCCTTGACACATTCTTATCTAATTCACTAAACTTCTCGACTATCTTATATATATAATGAGATAGAGACAATACAATACCACCAGATGTTCTAGTGATCTTAATACCCAGAATAATATCTTCAAGGCCCATATCTTTCATATCAAATGTAGAGTTTAACAACATATTGATAGTTCTAATCATTTCATCATTACTACCAACAATGAGCATGTCATCAACATATAGATACAGAATGACAAAACCTTTGTTAATGTCTTTGACGTATACACATTTGTTACACTCGTTGATTCTAAACCCACTTCACAACATAGTATTATCAAACTTCCCATGCCATTTCTTAGGGGCTTGCTTCAAACTATACAATGATTTGATAACCTTATAGACTTTCTCACCTTGCCCTGGAGCTGAAAACCCCTCAGGTTACTCCATATAGATTTCTTCATTCAAATCTACAATTAAGAAAGTTGTCTTTAGATCCATTTGATGTATCTCTAAACTACACAAAGCTGCTATCAGAATCACTATACGAATGGTTGTTATTCTCATCACAGGTGAATACGTATAAGAATAATCCAGGTCTTCTCACTATCTATACCTATTGATAACTAGCCTAGTTTTATACTTATCAATCGATCCATTAGCTTTCATTTTTCTTCTAGAGATCCACTTAAATGGTTTACTATCTGGGGGTAAATTAACTAACTCCCAAATGTGGTTCTACAAGATGAAGTTAATTTCACTTTTGACAGATTCTTTCCACAAAGGACTTTCTATTGAAGTCACAATTTCGTGGAAAGTCAGAGGCTCTTTCTTCACCATATAAGTTAAGAAGTGTGGACCAAAGGACTTCGAAGTCCTAGCCCTTTTACCCCTCCTTGGCTTATCTAATTCCTCATGTGATCACTATCACTAGCAACTTCCTCTGTTTGCTTCACAAAACTCGGATCGCCTACTTGGGTTTGGCAAAGGAATACATCTTCAAAGAAAGACACAACCCTTGACTCCATGATGATATTCTTGTGTATATCTAAAATATCGTATTTGTGCACAAGTAACCTATATGAACTATTATTTTGTCCATAACCAATGAATATATAATCCACGAATTCCGGGCCTAACCTTGTTGGAAAATAATGATTTTTCGACAACATTAATTCAAAATTAAAGTGGGATCCAACTGCTGGTTGAGGTGGGTTTGAGTGGGGTTGTATTCTCTTAAGTGAGAAGATTACAATATAAAAATAATGAGCCAAAGCCATTAGGTTGTGAATGAGAATTCTCTCATAAAGTGGGTATCAATAAAAGTTGGGCTCAGATTAAGACTTAGTTTTGGTTTGGACTAGGCCTAGGCTTGTGCACGTGCTGGGTTTGGTTTTAGACTTGGACTTGGACTTAATCTTGAGCTTGAGCTTGGGCTGAACTGTGCTATGTTGGGCTTAACTTGTGCATGTTTTTTAGATTGGGCTTGGATGGGGTTGCAACCCAACACCCGTATCCATTTTGTGACCCATCTGGTCTAATTCTCAAAGCTTATGCATTATATATACATTATGATTTATATAATGTTTTTAGAGTTTTAAGCCTTTGTAAGGCTCTCAACTACAAGTATAAATATAGCCATTTCCCCTCCGACTTAATAAGTTGTTTTTAGAGAGGTTTTTTAGTGATGGAAATTGGGATGGTGTTTTGAGATAATAAAGTGGGAGATGATTTTTGTACTAAAGAAATTTTTCATATCTTTTTTTTGCTAGCCTATCTCTGGTTCTTGTTAGAGAGAGTGTGTGTTGCCATTGTTAAGTTCGCCGAAACTATTCAAAAGGTGTTTTTGTATGAGCTAGTTTCGATCATCGTATCTTGGGAGATAGATGTCGGCATACCTTCAACACCCATCTCGAGGTAGTGAATTTCTTTTAAGGAAACTGTGGTATCACACAGGGTTCGATTTGCGTTTCTTATCTTTTGTTGTTCAAACTTTTAGATTTAAATTCTTTCTTGTATATTAATTTCTATGTCTATGTGAGTACGTCTTGTGATATGTTCCATGATGTAATCTAGTTCATTCTTGTATTTTTTAGTTTTGTAGTTTATTCTATATTTCATCCTTTAATTTTTAAACAAAAAAAAAAAACAAAATTGTTTTGTCATTTTTATTTAATTTATTTTTTATATTTTTCTATGGAAAAATAGAAACAATCCTAACCCGCTTGGGTGTAGGTATCGTCACTTTAGCAAAACACCCCCACATTCATAAGAAAATGTATGGAGGCTTGTGGCCTCTCCATAATTCATATGGGGTCGTGTCCACCTTTTTCTGAGGAACCTTATTCAGAGCATAATTCGCGGATAGAATTGTTTCCCCCCACATGTTATGTGGCAATTTAGAACTAATCAATATTGCATTCATCATTTGCTTAATGTTTTATTCTTTTGCTTAGCAATGCCATTAGACTGACTAGAGTAAAGCATTGTGGTTTGGTAGATAGTCTTGTTTTGAGCACAAGTCTCATAAACGATGATTCATACTCACCACCACGATCACTTCTCAGTGCCTTAATCTTTCAGCTTAATTGATTCTCAACTTCATTCCTATAAAGAATAAATTTATCAATAGCATTATCTTTGCTTTTAAGCAAATACACATAACAATATTTAGTGCAATCATCGAAAAAAGTTATACTCTGTCCATCCTAAAATATTAGTCCATTATTCCATTTTTCATTGTCTCAAAATATTAGTCCCTTTTCAAAAATCAAGTACAAAAATAATATAAATCTCTTATTTTGCCCTTATTTTAAATTCATTAACAACATAAAAAATATAATTATGACATTGATATTCCCCAAAAAATGTACTATCAAAGGGTAATTTTAGAAAATCAATTTTTTAAAAGTGCAATAATTATACTACCAAAAAAAGTTGGATTCCCCAAAATGGACCATTATTTTGGGACGGAGAGAGTAAAATACTTATTGCGACCTCAGATTTGTATGAACTTCAAGTCACAAACATCATTATGCACTAAATCTAAAGACTCAAAACTTTTTTCAGTAGGATGAAATGAAATCCTAGTCAACTCAGCTTATACACAAGTTTCACACTTGTGATTTTGATTAATCTTGAAAGATGGTATGTGATTTAACTTGATTAATATACACAAAGAGTCAAAATTCACATGACTTAATCTACCATGCCATAAACTAGATGACTCAAGCATATAAGGAGAAGATAAAGCATTCTCATTAATCTTTGAGATAAGTGTCATTACATTTAACTTAAACATACCACCCTACAAATACCCATTACCCACATAAACTCTACTCTTGGTCAATATGACCTTATCGAATTCAAAAGCCATGCGGAAACCATGCTTACTTAGGAGGGACCCCGAGACTAGGTTCTTGCGAATGTCTGGCACAAACATGACATCATTCAGAGTCCGCTCTTTTCCTAAAGTCTTCTTTAGGGCCACCTTGCCCTTTCCCTCAATAGTCGAGGTTGCAAAATTTCCCATGAACAGCTTCCCACTGTTTGTAATTGGGTCGAAGCTTTTAAACACCCTATTCTCTACACAAATGTAGCAAGTGGCACCAATGTCCACCCACCATTCCCTTGTGTTGGATCTCACTAACTTCACTTTAGTGACAGTAGTAGAAATATACATATCATCTACATCTTGGGAAAGACCCTCAATTTCTGCTATGTGAGCATGACCCTTGTTCTTAAATTGCTTCTTTGGCTTATGGCAATCAGCAACCCTATCTCCATCACTTCCACAATTGAAGCACTTACCAAAAAACTTATAAGTATGTTCTTGCTGCTTGTAGAGCGGCCTTTTTAAGACACCACCTCTAGGCTCCAACTTCTAACCTTTGTTAACATGTTGCTTCTTCTTAACCCCCGAAGACTAGTCATGCTCAACCACATTGGCCTTACCAGTGAGGGTACTCCCCCCTTTCTTCCTATTATCCTCTTCAATTCGGAGCTGGACAACGAGCTCTTCGACTGTCATCTCCTTTTGTTTGTGCTTCAAGTAGTTCTTGAAGTTTTTCCAACCATTAGGCAACATCTCTATCAAAATAGTTTCCTGGAAAGATTCACTCAGGAACATTCCCTTTGCATGAATATCATGTAGAATCACTTGAAAATCTTTGACTTAGCTAATGATGATTTTTGAGTCTATCATTTTGAAATCCAAAAACCGGTCAACCACAAATTTCTTTGCCCTGACATTCTTAGTTTTGTATTTCTTGTCCAAGGAATCCAATAACGTCTTTGTCAACTTAACATAACACATGTTGAAAAGCGTATCTGCCAAGCCGTTGAGAACATGGTTTCAACAGAGGAACTCTGAGTGCTTCCAAGCATCTAGAGCTATTAGCTTCTTATTATCTTACCCATTCTCCTCCATGACTAGTGGATCTTCACTCAAGAGCCTTGCAAAGTTAAGAGTAGTTAAGTAAAATAGCATCTTATGTTGCCACCTCTTGAAATTCACGCCAGTGAATTTCTTCGGGCACTCATAATGATTGAGTGGTCCCCTCAAAATAGAAACATGAGTCACCATAGGGTTCATGGCAGGGTTCATCATAGGGGTTAGCATTCTAGTTGATATGGGATTCGGATTCCCATCATCGTTCAGAACTCTGGTACTAGTTGCAGCAACACTGGTAACAGTTACCATTTTTTAAAAAGAAAATAAAATTTCAACTATTCTGTTTTTTCAGAAAACAAATTAGCACTAGGAAATCCCAAAACACTGAAACTTAATTCAAAATTAATCCCATTACTGATTTCGAAAATCAAACAAAGTCACCTATCTATTTACCTATTTTTCAATGTCACTTATCTATCACCTCACCGCTACTAGCTGTTGTGGCCGACCAACAGTGTCGGCCATCGCCGACCGCTAGCACCTTTGTAGGATGCTTTTTGGGGTTACTAAGTGCGGGCAACAGTTCAAACTTTCGATCTCCTGATCTAGTTTCACAAGTGCAATTTGAAACATAAATGAGAGTCTAGATCTGACAATTTATACAGAAAATCTATTTTATTGCAAAAATCTTTGCTAGAAATGAACTACATCACCAAATTTCAAAGTCACCACCTAATCTTTTGGGAAAACTACGAAACCCATGACTCGTACCAAAGGTCACTGTCCGTTATAACCAAAATGTCTTAGTTCGGAAACTTAGGTATGAAGGGAAAAGGTCATGATTTGAGTACCACTGCTCACTCTATCAAAAAAATCGGCCTCTATTAAGCAATGACATGAGTTTTATAGTCTCCATATGTTCATATTCCGGTTTTAATAATGCTGACATTACTATCTGAGGTAGATAAGTATAGATTGTGTCACTTGTTTTGGTTATGTTTTGATTTCATGTATTTTGGAAAATCTTTTTGCACAACTCACAAAATAACAGGGAGTTCAGAAGCAAAAGAATCAACCACATTCCAGCACAAGCAACATTGCCTCCATCCACCGGCACTTATACAGATATTCCACTTAAGCATAGAGCCACAGGGTATAATGTTGGATATAGTAAGTAACATGTACATGACAGATGCTAAAACTAAAAATGCTCACCTAGTACTCCTTAGTGGTAAGCCAAAAGAATGTCAAAAGTATATGCATGATCCTATATACAGATAGCTAACACAATACATACATCAAATGCACCTAGGGATCCGGCTACTAACACATTATATGTGCATCATCTCAAGGCATGAGGTAGTGCATATAATCATTTTAGAAATGATAAATCCCACAAATGCAAGTCATGAATATGATAAATAAAACATGATACTGCATATACAAAGAGCGTATAAATAAAAGGGATAGAAAGACGTAGGGTTGGAAGTTTATTACAACAAATGAATTGATTCAGCCAAATTAAGTAGAATCTAACAAATCATGAGATAAAAGCAAATGAACTATAAACAACAGCCTCAAGAACCGAGGAGATCATCCTCTAAAAGTTGTAATGTTCTGCTTTATTCTGTCTGTGGAAAAGATAACGGATCGGATGGGAGTTTCGTTGGCTAGATGATTCTTAGCAGGCTGGGTGAAAAATCTAAGGGAAATTCTGTTTTGCATAGCAGAGCCAAAACAAAACTACAACACCTTCCAAAATGGTGCTCATCCTTTCTACCTCTTCCTCTCACAAGAACACTCAAGAGAGAGGTAGTGTAACGATCCCAATTTTGCCACTTTGCTGAGTATGTTGGGGATCGAGCTGCCCAGTCAGCTCACGGGGGTCCAGGGGGTAGCGCCCCTTGGCGGGTCCAAGGGTAGCGCCTTGGTAGGGATCAAGCTGATATTTGAAATCACTTTTGTATATCTCTCTCTCTCTAAAAACACTTTCCTCTCCCTTCTCTCTACATTTCCCTACGCCAAATTGGATCAAAACCTTGATTTCTCGAGATCCATTAGAGTTCTGCCATAAGTTCTTTATCAAAGTTTGTTAACTTCTCAAGGGCTTCGTTGTGTGTGGTGAAGATCGAGTTTCGACACCGTTGATTTTGGGGATTTCATCTCATTTCTTCTTCAAAACTTGAGGTAAAGATTTTCTTAGAGTTATATATATATATATATATTTGCAAGATCTATATGATTTTCGAAATCATCTTTCAATAGATTTGAGTTGTATAGTTTTGGTGAGAAAACCTAGAATTTGGAAAAAAAATTTAGGAGACTGAAAATCCATGAATGATATTGTTATATTTATTTTGTGTGTCAAAATAAATGGATGTTTGGAAAAATTTCTTATTTATATTTATATAAATGATGAATTTCAGGGAATATGAGAATTGTTGTTCATTTTGGAAATTATTGTTCAAAACATTGAAATGGTCTTGAAATAACTAATTGTCGAGGGTACTTGAGAGGAGGGAATTATGTTATTCCTTGGATGATGAATTGGAATAAAAGTATTTATATTCATCTTGTGAAATTGACATATCAATTCATTTGATTACATTAAACTTTGAAAGTTGATTTGAAAACTTACATTGAGAAAAGAATGTTGAGAAACAAGTTTTCATGGAATGGTTTTGGGATAAATACGTTGGTAAGTCTTGACAGGTGGTGTAGATGATATTGAACAAGTTGGCCTGAGAGTCCAGGATAAAAGTCCGAAAACCCGCGCGGATAGGTGTTGAGCCTTCCGATTAATACCGGTAAAAATGATAATTTGGTAGTACTTGTATAGTCTACTTGCAGACATCGACCTAGAAATTACCAGAGTCGTATTTACCACCCTTGAAATAAATTGTTAAGTTTTGAACAATTGAAATTCCATGATATCATTGAGCATGATGGTTTTCAAAAGATGAATATGTGATTTATTTTCAAAAAGGGCATAGCATGGCATGTGCATTTCATCTCTTGAGACTTGTATAAAATGTATATACTTTGTTAAGAATTTTCTACTAGGCTTTATGCTCACCCTACGGGATTCTTGTGCATGAAAAGATGTGGTGATCCTACCCAACTAGGGGCGTGGAAGTATGTGTGTTGGGAGTACAATGCTCTCATTTTGCTGTGACTCTGTGTGTAAGCCAAGGGCTGTGTTTGTGTGGGTTTGAATAACCTTTTTGTGTAACCAGGCTCAAGCCTAGGAAACTTGTAAACCCTTAGGGGTATTTATTTGTTTATTTACTTGTTGTTGGATTAATGTGTTGTTGCATGAGGAACTATTGTATCATGTAATGTAAGTTTGCAGATTTATATTCGGTTTTCCTTGAAAGAGCCATGATTGTTGTCTTATTATTTGGGCTAGAAATTTGGGGCGTTACGGGTAAAGGGGCCTCAACCCACAATTAGCAACACAAAAATCCAATGATAATATAATATTTCCAACAATTTGCCAAATGAAGTAGAAATTGAGATTGGGGAAAATTCAAGCCCAAAAAATAAATGAGAACCAACAATCATCTCTTTGTGAACAAGGATAGGGTAATGCCCAAATTCATGATATTAACTAGAGAAAGTAGATTAATGCCCACCATTTCTTGGTAGAAGTTTTGGCCTTAAAGTAAGAGATTCATAAAAGGCTATTAAAGACTCCTCTCATATTGATGGAACAATGATGTTTCCATCCTTTCCCATGTTTACAAAAGATTGAGGAGAGAGTTCTTAATATCTTTGGCCCAGAACCTTTTACTCTACTTCCAAGAAAAAAAAAATCAAAAAAAATAAAAATAAAAACAAAAAAAAAAGAAAAGAACCAACAACCTTCTCAACATCAAATCTCATGGATCATCCAAATATCTCCATGTGACAACCACATCCATGGATTGAAGCACATGAGCCAACATGCTTGAATGGTTATATAGGTGATGAGAAAGTGCAAGAATATGAAAGAAACTACTCTATTTAATCAAATTTGTGGATGCGTGGCTAATTGATAACTCTCAACCACATCCACAAGGTTCCAATTAATGCATCTATATACAACAATAATAATTTATACTCCTAGGAAGCAAGAAAAGAGTACAACAATATAGAAAAGGAAAAAAACAATCAACTCAATGGATGGATGGCTACTTTATACTTCCCTCCACATCCATGAGGACTTATCACATGATTACAACAGGCCAACAATAAAATTCAAAGCTTAAAGATGAAGAGAGAGAGAGAGAGAGAGAGAGAGAGAGAGAGAAAATGTGGGAAAAGTTCAAAAGCTTCACCTCTTACAAGAGGGTGAGTTTCTTGGTTGTTATGCTTCTTCTAGGCACCCTCAAGGTCCTTAGATGTGTCTTAGAGTTCTTACAATCCTCAGGAAGAAGTTTGGGGTTGAGCTTTAATGGTGTTTGGGTAGTTGGTGTGTGTGAAATAGAGGTTAAAGGAGAGGTAGGGTTCTAAGCTCTAAAAAACAAGTCTTTTAGCCTTTAAAAATTTTGTAACCCCCCAAAACGAAGCTGAGACGTGTATTTATAGACTTTAGGGGTCAAAATATCTAAGATATTTGCGAAAAATCCGCAGAAAAAACCAAGATTTTTGAAAATACTCTGTACCCGTACATTTCAACTGGCTGCACCACCATTCATTCGGCTGACTACATTTTTCATCCAGTCATGAGTTGTTGTATGGCCCGATGAAAATATACCGTTAGATCAATTGTGTAAAGCTAACATGATTTGAAAGGAAAAACAAGTAAGAGGGACACCATATTAAAGTCCAAAGACTATAAAATTGGAGTTGTAATCTATCACAAGCATCGAAGCTATGTTATTTTCTTTTTTATTTTATTTATTTATTAATTTTTATAGAACTATTCATCTAAACTTTTTGAAATTAATTGGGAACTACTATGCTTCTGAACTTTTTTTTGTAGTATTTGTTTTCTTTTGTTTTTTAATTTACTAAATTATGACCGTAAATCTCATATCATATTTGTAATACAAAATAGGGTTTCAAGTTACAATCTTTGTAATGGGTATGTGTTCATATTTTTTCTTAATTAAATATTTGTTTGATGATGATTACAAGATTTTTTTTTTCTGTTATGTTGACATGATTTTTATTTTATTTTATTTTATGTCTCATTTCATTGATTATTTGATTTGTTATAGTTGAAGATCAACTTATCGTTATAAGATATTAGTAATTTTTGGTAAACATATCAAATAGGTCATGCTTTCTAAAAATATATTTTGAATACAAAAGAAAAATTATTTGTATATATAATCGTTTCATCACAATATTTTTTTTCTTTTAATATGTATGAAAGGCTCTATATTTAAGGTTCGCTTTGGGTTTGGGTTCCGAAAAAGTTAGAGCCAGCCCTGGTAATTGTAGTACAGATTGATGGCAATGGGGTTTTTCAGATCACAAATGAATGGTAGGATTGGCCCAGTGATGGTTTTGTCAAGGAGAGAAAGTCTGGCAATGGAGCTGTTGATGCAAGTGATCTCTGGCCATTGACAATGGGTAGTGCCAAGGGCGGATCCAGGATTATCGCTACGAGGGATGGGGCGAAAGTATGTTTTGTTGTGCAAATCCTTCTAATTTTTAATTATTATAAATTTTTTAATATAATATATGATATTTTTTTTTTTTTTTAAATTTTGAGTGCGGTCGCTCCCACCCACATCCTTCTAGATCTATCATTGGGTAGTGCTTTTGGAGTTCGATGATGTTGGTGGAGTCCGAGGGTCACCAAAATCGATTATGAAATGAGTCTATGAAATCCAAACACACTCTTTCAAGTTGAGACGACCAGTTTGAGAGAAACAAAATCTTTTTTTCATCTCATATTTTAATCAAAAAGTCAAAAAATCACAAAAAAACTTGTTCCCAAATAAGGCCTAAGAGATCTCAAATCATACAATTCTATTGTTAGATCAAGAAATGTAGAGAACAAAAAGGAAATAATCAAATCAAATCATCGAATGACTCGACTATATTGTCAAGTTTATGTAGTGAAGTTTGATTTCCCCTATTTGAAAAAATTCACCGGTGGTGCAGATGAGCTTGAATGTTCGTGAGAATCCATGCCAAAATTTCACAATTCTTGGTGATTTGGGGGCTGTGATGTTAGTTCTAAAGGATGTTCTAGTATATACACTTTCTATCACATACACTTTTAAGTTATATTTTTTTTTTTAGATATGACTAATTTTATGTTTTTAACTATAATCTTATTTTAATTATGACTCATGAGATATTTTGGTTATGTCACATGTGTTGTTTTTTGGTATAATTTTTACTTATAACTTGTTAAGCAGCAATAATTTAAATAAAGGGAAAATTTTGATTTTTAAAAGCTGAGTGAAACATTTTTAACTTCTGAATGAGAAACTTTTAATTTATAATAAGTTTCAGCACCTTAGTCGGACAGTTAGAGAAAGAAAAATAGTTGAACCAAAAGAAAGACAAAATGATAAGAGAAAGAGGAGAGGAGAGAGACAATGAAAATGAGCCAGTGAGGGCAACTTTGTCCACGTGGTAAAAAAGAGTAGTGCTATTTAATTAAAAAATTAGATATATTTTTAAATTTAATTATATGATAATCTATTAGAATGTTGACTGAAGCATCAATGAATCTTAAAATATGATTTTATGAATTGTTTAGTCTTTCATTTTTTCTAATGAACCCACAAGTCCCATTAAAGTGAAAATTACAAAAAAGAGTAATTACTTTCATGTTTGAGTTTAATTTTTTAAGATAAAAGTGAGTTTCTCTAAATGTAAAATTATACATTTAAGCAATCATACTATAGAGGTTTTGGATTTTTTCTTTTCTTGGAATAAATCTTACATTATGAACAAAAATGTAACACTTCAATGTAATGCTTCAATAATGTAGCATTCCAACATAACACACTAAAAAACTCTTTGGCATAATTTTCTCAAAAGTAACAACGTAATACTCCAAAAACAAGCTCCTTAGTACACTTTTTCCAAACATAACACTCCAATGTAACACACGCGCACACACACACAAAAATAAATAAATAAATAAATAAATTCCTTAGTGTATTTTTCCTAAATGTAACACTCCAATCAATGTAATCCAAAACTTAATACTCCAATGTAGCATATTTCAATGTAGCATACAAAAACATTAAAAACTCCTTAATATATTTTTTTCAAACGCTATAGTTTGAAATTATACTGTGAAACCCCGTATTTTTTATATAATAAAAATAATATATAATTATTCACAATATTTTGAATTTAATATTCTGTATATTTTTATACTGAAAATTTATTCAAAACAAAATAAAATAAAATATTTTTGACTTTATATTATTACTCAATATTAATTTCTGAACCGTATGATATTTTTATTATATTTTTCTTTACATTTTTTTTGTAGTCAAATTACACTAGAACCTAATATTTTCTGTACTAAAATCCAATCCAAAAAAAAAAAAAAAAAAAAAGGAGAAAAACCATGGGCTTGCTCCCCAGGTTTTCTCACTTTCCACCTTCAACGTGCAACCATTTTATACATCAAAAATGTGGTGGACATGCAATACCACCAGGTGTTCAATTTCTCATTTTTATTTCTTTTCATCTTCCTCATTTTGCCCATAAATTGAGCCCAAGTCTTCCTCACCTTTCTTCACTTCCAGTTTCATCTCTCTCGGTTCTCTCTCCCTCCATCTCTCATTCTCAAAACTCTCTTTCTCCTTCTTTATCTATGTTTTTCCTCCTCCCCCAACCTCCATAGCCATGGCCTCAACCCATACTATCATCATCCGAAACACCAACCCGCAAACTTCACCACCATTGGCGCACCGTCGGACCGCCACCACCACCATCACCTATTTCCATTATCATCTAGAACCACCATTCACAAAGTGTTGCAGGTGAAGAAAGAGAAAAAGAAGGAAGATGGAGGAGAAAGAAACAAAGTTAGAGAAGTTTACTTTGAATTTCAAAAAGTTGGTTTTCGGCTTACTTTCGGCATGTCAAAACCATCCATTCCGGGAAGAATTGAGAAAAATGGATCATGTAAGATGAAGTACGGAGTAAGTTGAAGAGATTGGCGAAAGAATGAAGTAAAACCGTTAAGAATTAAGAAAGTTATGGAGTCCGAAAGATGGTTCGAAGAAATGTCCGAGACGGTAGGAAAATAATCTTATTTTTGGTCAAATTTTGGAGGTCCGAAGGCATGCAAAAAGAGACGGAACGAGGCGTGTGAGTAGTGAACCAAAAACTAGGCCGTGAGGTGAATCCAATGACAGAAAAATAAGATAAAACGGAGTTACGATGAAGAAGATACAAGTATTTGAACTGGGGAGATTGAAACCAAATTTCTGGGTCTCTCCTGTTCGTGCATGCTACGGCTTTGGAGAAGATGAGCTTAAATTTTATCCTATGTTTCTCGGCCCATGCTGCTACGGTGCACCCTAGTACCTTTAGGTTAATCGAGTGGTCCTATGACTTTGGGGATGACCACCCTTAGGTTTTTCGACGTGTAGAATCCATTTTTGGGGTTAGATCTTGCAAATTCTGAGTCTAAGATGATGATCAACAACTAAAAGTTCTAAGAGAATCCAATGGCAGATCAACGGTGAGATCGCGTCCGATTGATGTGAAATTTTAGCAAGACGATCATGGAGCCAGGACAATCATATCTTACGATCAGAATCATAAATCAAATTCGGACGATAAATCGTTAACAACCTAACATAGTAAGAAAACTCTCATAACCGTCTCATTCTTTTTAATTGTTAAATATTTAGATTTGTGTTCATATGTTAACATAGCTAAAACTTTAGATAAAATTTTGTTTATAGTTGTATGTGAATTTGTGATTGGTATGTTAAATATTTGAAGGTCATTTCTTTATTAGTAGCCTTAAAATCATGATATAATCTTGGATTTAGACTTGCATGTGTAATTTGTGCCATTAAAAAGATGATTAAAGATTTTATTTGGTTTGATTATATAACTCTTCAATCTGCTAGAAACTTGTACGAATTTTTAGACAATTTTATGCTCAAAATTTTGAAATGATTTCTTCTACAAAGTTGTTGAGAATGATGTCTAGTTCATCCAGGAATTTTCTTAACAATTATTGAGCCTGGTACGAATTTATACAAATTTATAATTAAATCTGCTACTGTAAGACAGATTTTAGTATATGTTTAAAAGCTTATTAAAAATTCTATACTAAGCCAAATCTGGTAATTTCTAACTAAAATATGAAATTTGAGAAGTCTAATTTCATACTAAATTTTTAGATTGTGAATCTGATTTATAAATTTAAGTATGGAATTAATTTAAGAAAATGTGATAAATCGGTGTCATAAAAATTTCTGGGAATTTTACAGAATTATTTACAACTTATTTTTGGGAATTTATTTCTGAAAAATGACCCAAACATATTTATTGAATATTCTGTACATTTTCACGAATTTTAGAACTGTATAAATAATTTATTTATAATTTTTATTACCTAAGGTATAACCTGAAAATTTCTAGACAGGTTTAAGATCATGACTTTAATTATTTATTCGGATAAAAATCAGTTATTGTGTTGGTCCAATTCATCAAATATAGTAAATTAATAATCCATGTATGGGTGTATTGTGGTTTATTTAATATTGTGGTAGTCTAATCTTGTAAATTAAAGATCCATGCACGTGTGTGACTTTGGTTTATTTTCTCTGTATCTAAACTATTATTTCATACCATGGTTTAAATAAATTGTTTATTTAAATGCTGTACATTTATTTATTATTGTGTGACATGTGCAATATTTTATGTTGGGAATTTTAATGAGTTGATATAACATCAATTGTGATTAAAATTTGGAATTCTTTGTGAGTAATATCAAAATTAACTGAAATGATTAACGGCATATACAAAGTTAACAATTGACGGTTAATACCAGTTGTTCGGAGTGAGTCTTGGTTTAAAGACTGTACGGAATTAAGGGTTGACGGTTAACACCGGTTGTTCAGGGTGAGCCCTGGTTTTGAGAATTCTCACGTAAATTGTGTTGCGAAACTCTAAGATGGCACGGGACTTATTTGAACCCTTTTCGGTATTTGGTTTTGGAATAAGGGTGGATGTGCTGGTGGCACACAGGGAGGTTACGTACCCCTGGCAGACCGTTTCCTTGGGGCAGACCACGGATGCCACTACTTGGGTATATAACTCCGGATGTGGGCATCCCTGGTAGTTACGGTTGGTAACACTTGAATATTTGACCAAGGGAGGGTTTCAAATTAACCGTTGCCATGCTTAGTGGTTGGTAAGTTAAATCTCTTTGGTGAGATTTCGAGTGTCACTTAATTTATTAAAATTATTGAAATTATTTTAATGGTTGTAATTTATGCTTACAATTATATTGTCATCTCATGTTTATAATCTCATTAATTTTTCTCTTAAAAGGAATGGTAGGTTGGTTATGTTTTCTTACTGTGTTGCAAAACTCATGGCATATATTTTTGTTGCCCTGGCGTTTTATGCCAGGTCTTGGCGAGAAAATAATTGAAGCTGAAATGGAGTCGACACTAACGTAGAGCCTTGGCTGACCTGAAACCCCGAGTAGAGCCGAGTAAATTATATTATGTTATATAATAGATATTAAGGACTTTGTAATTTCATTTGATGTTGTATTTGGATAATTTTAAGTTTTTATCTATTGTTATTTGGGCGTTTGGTTATGTACGAGAATTGGATTACCCTATTAAGATGTCAACTTTTTAGTTTATTAAGTCATTTTGTTTATATAATTTCCCTTGAGATTTAAAAAAAAATTTGGGGCGTCACATATACATTTACTCAAAACTCATTAAGGAATTTTTGTACTCTTTTTGGAATAGTTTAAAGAATCCCACAACCTTTTTTGGAATATTACATTGGAATATTACGTTTGAAAAAAGTACATTGAAGAGTTTTTGTATGTGTTATATTGTAGTGTTACACTGAGGAACTTTTTTAGAGTGTTATATTGAAATGTTACATTTAGAAAAAGTACACTAATTTTTTTTTTTTTTGAGTGTTACGTTTGAGTGTCATATTGGAGTGTTACAGTTTGAAATTATACATTTGTTTAAAACTTACTCAGGAGTTTTTCCACTCCTTTTAAAATATTTGAATAATTCCATATCTTTTTGAAATTTTTGAAGAATCTCATATTTCAAGTTATTTTTATGCTCCTTTTAAAATATTTTCTAAATAAAAAAGATTCCCATATAAAAATTCATCCAAAATTTAATTCTCATATATTCTATACCTTACCTTTCTAGCACACAAAATAAAAAAATTTTAAAAAAAAATAGAGAAGGAAACATAATAGAAATAAGGATATAATCGTAAATTCAATTTCCAAATTATATATGAAGTCTGCATTTGCAAAATCAATGGGACTAATTAGTCTATAAGAAAATCTTTGAGACTAAATGAATGATCATCACTCAAGATGAGATTTATAAATAAAGTTTCCTAAAATATTTAAGATAATTTTCTTTTTTATATATTTTTTAATTATCAATCAATTATCTTCACACTACACTCAATGTTAAAATAAGTTTAGAAATTGAATTTCTATATTATTTTCCTTAAACTAATAGAATTGAATTGATAAGTTATGATATAAAAAATATGTCACCATAATATTATTATTAGAGAAATGTAAATGGAACGCTCATCACCAATTAAATTGTAATATTTTTTATTCAAAAGTTATAATGGAAGATTTTTATTACATTATGTAAGGGTTTGTAATTTTTTTTTTTTAATTATAGAATAAGAAATATGTAAGTTGTAATCAGCTTCTGTTTACTGTTCTTTTACATTTTTGTAACAATTAAATTTTTTTTAAATTTATTTTTACAAAAATTAAAAACAAAAATTATCTACCAAACAATTGTTTGGCTTATGTTTTTAGAATTATTGATGGTATGGACTACCACAGCGTAAAGTCATCCCAACTTGACTTTGACTCTGACTCGACCACAAAGACCTAGAAAAGAAAGTTGTGCCTTTGATAATTAACCTACTAATACTGTGTTTGGTTGGGGGATTTGGAAAGAGATTTAAAAAGAGAAATGGAAAAGGTAGGTGAAATATGAATAAAACATGTCTATATTTCACCTAGTTTCACACACCTTTTTCCTTTCCCTTTCCAAATCCCTCCTCAAATCTCCCAACCAAACACAACATAAAAAAAAAGGCTAAGAAGAAAAATGACGGCCAGTGATAACAGTAAAATAATAATAATAATAATAATAATAAAATAAAAAAAATTATAAATCACTAATAAAGTTTATATATTTAATAATCAAAATGTTATTGGTCCAATGCCCAGTCTCAATATAATTTAGATTTAACAATCTATTTTTTAATTGGAATAAGATTTGTGGGTGATTAAATATGGATTTGGTTTTTATGCCTATATTAGTTTGGATTTATGATAGACTTATTTGACTTTGTTTGAACTTATTAAAATTTTGAATTTAGTGTTTCTTTGATGGTTTTGGATTGGATTGAAAGGAAATATATATATTTTTCACTTTACAAGGATTCTTTAACTATAAATAGATGAAGACTCTCATTCATTTAGTTAAACTTTTCAATTTCATTAGTAGGACATTGTAGTTCATTGGAGCACCCATGGGGAAGGTTTTGTTGGTAGGCCTTCGGGCCTTTAGTGTGGCCTTTGGTCACTAGTGTCTCTTTTTTGAAACTTTGGATTTATATTTGGTGAGAGATCTTGAATTTTGAACTTCGTAAACTTAATTATTTGTGAGTGATTACTTTGTCACTATTGTAGCTCTTAGAAGCAATTGTTCTCTTTGCTAATGAAATCATTCTCTTTGTGATTGTCTATGGACGTAAGCTTAGATCGAATCACGTAAATCTTGGTGTCCTATTAGTTTATGGTTGTTTCTCTCTCTTGGATTTGTATGATTCTTTTGTTCTATATTCGAAGCCATTAATTATCTTGGTGTGGTTGAGTTTTCTTGGGACTTTCCACACAAAATTAGTTAATTATTTAAAAGCAATGAATATATATATATATATATATATATTTGGGTAAAAAAAAGCAATGAACAGTTAATTCTCAAATACATGAATTGTTAGTTGGCTATATAAGATATAATTGTGTAAGGAAAATAAAAAATTTAAAAGTTGAAATCGATCAAATCTAATATTCGGTCATTTGTGTCAGAAAGATTGAACATATTAGTTATGGTATCTATCGAAAAGAATATGGTAAGTGTGGAGATATATTTTCTGAGCACCAATACGTGGCCAGGGTGCCACGTGTCCTGGTCGTGACGCCGAGGTAATCCCGGCTAAGCCGAGATTTCCTTCGAAGATATCGGAATCCGGGATAAGCGGATAAGGCACAGGAGTCTTAGAATAAGGAAGGACTTCAGCATAGATAAGGATAATACTCTTAGGGAGTCTATCTTTATCTCTTGGAGAGTCCAGGATAAGCACTGAGCCAGAGTCCATTGAAGCTAGGCTTCTATTGGGACTAGGATTGAATGAGCTATAAAAGAGAGGCACCCCCGATGGGTCTAAGGTACGCAATTTATATTCAGAACAGTGAGTTAAGCACTATTGATTATCTTTGAGAGATATTTGATTACTGATTTAATCATCGGAGTGCCCCCAGGTGAACGAACCACTGCCGGAGTCTCTTCTTTCTGTTGCAGGTTGTTCGGGCTAATCCTATTCTGCCAGTGTTCTCCAGCTGGATACTGAGTTGGCAGTGTGGTCAGAAATTCACTCACACAGTAAGTAAGCAAGATTATGCAAGTTTAATTTTATAATTTTGCATCTACAAATGTGAGAAGAGCAATATTTAATTGATACTTGTTATAGTCGATTTATTTTTTATTTAGTATTATAACTTTAGGTTTTGTTTAATATTTTTCTTGATTTTGTTAACTCATAAAGCAACGAGATCGTATTTTAAATTTTTAAGTTTTTGTAATTTTTTTTTTTCATATATTGATCTGTGTGAGTAAATTTAGTATATAGTTTTAGTAATTATGGCTACATTTGGAAAAACAAGTTAGGGGCTAAAATAGCCTCAAAAAAGAAAAAAGTCAAGAAGCCTAAAATGAAGAAAGGGAACATCACGTCGTTCATAGGCTGCCACCACAAGTGGTTAAGTGACAATCTTGCCTCCTAGAACATGCCACGTCAGCAAGGACTTTGTTATTTGGGAAAAGGATATTTTATTAGGATAGGGGCAATTTGGTCATTTGCTATTCAAACATCATTTCAAACACATTTTTCAATACAACAATCAATCAAAAAATTCAACTCATCTTTCCAAACACAAGCTAAAATAGCATACTAAAATAGTCAAATAGTAAAAAATGCCAAAAAAGTAGCCCCTTCCCAAATGCAACCTTTATATGCAACCAGACTTGTGTGGGTATTAGCAAATAAAAATGTCGCAATTACTTACGATTTTACTCATAAATTTCTTTTGTTGTGATTGCGTATAAAGAATTTCAATTTAAGAGTTAATGGATTCCAAATAATTTAATGTTGGCATAACCATTTCAAGAGTTTGCCCAATACCCGGGAAAACTCATGATCGAACCTAACCACAACACTGTCACAAATAATGTCTTTTTTTGCAACTAAATTTTTGTTTCAGGTTTTTTGTTGTCGCACAGAGATTTTTTTCTCAACTTTTTTTTTCTTCTTTTGGGTGCATTGCCTAGTATATCGTCGCAAATAATATTTTTTTTTTGCGTCGGCCACTATACCCTTAACATATAACGTGTGATTGGTTCCGTATTCCAAGACATGTTAAGAAACTAATGGATGGCTCATAGAACTGACTCCCAATGAAAACGTTTGGTTGTGACAATCACAATAATAGTTGGAACAGTGACAAATGTGTTTGTTTGTGTTGTTGAAAGGAACCTTTAAGAAAATTGTGTTCATTGTTCATGGAATTCTTTAGGAATGCATTAATGTTGTGATAGGATCATAAATTTATATAGAAATTTAGAAGAAAAAATTTATATTTTATTAACATTGTCTTCACGTTTTTTCTTTTTCTTTTCAAATTTTTATACCAATATATGATAAAATACAACCTAAGAGTGTTGCTAGTTTAGGGCATGTTTGTTTGACATATTATAATTAGATTGGGTAGGATTATGAATATGGTAATTAAGATTCAGTGATGAGATTACTAATGTGGCGATATTAGGTTGGAGATATAAAAATAGAGTGTGTTTGTTTGTCCACTAGTATGGTAATATTAATTAGTTGTGATTAAATCTATAAAATTATCTAAACACTTTTATCACATACAATATAACTTTGTGGATTTTGTAAGGTGAAGGATAAAATAGTCATTTAATTATCAAACCATGTAAGGAGATAAACAATCTCAACCCTCCCATACGAATGTTAATCCCATTGATGGGATTCATACTCCAATAGGATTGCCAATCTTATACATTTTATTGAAAACAAACAAAAATTAGGTGGATGTCACAAATTGCTAATTCAATTCCCCATCCAAACTCTCAATCAAACATGACCCTCAAAAGAAGAGAAAAGTAAATTTGCAATTTCATGCGAAGTATTCAAATTGGCTGGTCAAACAATTCAAACATTCTTAGGTCATCTAATGACAACAACAATCATGTAATTGACAAAGATGGCTATCTAACACATAAAGCAATAATTCTACATTCACACATAAACATATTGAAGAAAATTGCACACAAAAATCAATGCAATTGGTGTTGCACAAAAAAACAATGTTTAAACAAAAATAACATATTCAGATTTATTTAATTCGAATGATAAAACGAAAGGTAAAAAAACTACAAAAGCTGAAATTTACAACTTGCATGAAGAACATAAATTAAGATAAAGCAAATAAAATTTTTAAAAGAAATACCAAAAAAAGCCCAAGATCCCCGGGCTTGGCCCAACCTGGTCCGAGTGGATGGCGCGGATGGCGCGCATGTGGCTTTTTTTACATAATCAATTTAGACCATAATCTTGATCCAAGTCCATCCTTGAAGCATCCATAATTCCATTCCTTCAAAAAATTTGGATGCCCCAAATGGCTCGCACCCTTAGGTAATACTAGGGATTTAAATATCCATAATGTTTTCCTCTATAGCCAATGTGGGATATATAGTTACACACCTTTCCCAATACCTCATTCACGAGGCCAACTCTATGAGGCCGTTTCTCATTCAATTCATAATAATTTTTTTATCATTCTTTTTGTGATGTAAAGATCTCATTGCAAAGAATCTAGACCCACTTGGACCCTCCTTAACCGTCGGTTGGGACCGACTCTATTTCACATTAATGTCACCAAAAAACCATTATTTTTCAACAATCCCTCACATGAATAAAAATTGACTGAAAAAAAAAGGATAATGTTTAACAGCAAAGACTCGGAGAGAGCACACAAATTAACCCTTCATCAAAGAAGGTAGCTTTTAGCCTTGAATCTTTCATAGTGAAAGTCTATCGGATTTATTGGTTGATCAGTGAATGTGATGTTTTGAATTGTTCTACCATTTGTGTAAACCGAGATAACAAACCTCATACAAGTGTTACTCCAACCATTGTTCTGTTCTCACTGTTGTATTCATTTTGGCCCTTAACACTAGCCTAGTTCAGTGAGTGGTTTTAAACAATTCAACCTTGTCAATTCTTAAAGAAATTGCCTCACTTCGCACTCAAATAGGTGACCTTCTTAAGGTATCTTGCTATATCATGCTTGATTATTCAACACATACAGTTCATTAAAAACATCGGCTTAACCTTCTACCCAACAAGTTATCACTATATACAGGAATGAGTAGGAGTATTTTACCCAATGTTGAATATCTTCCATGAAATAGTGGAGCCATTCAGTTTCTTTTGTTGTTTTGTCTAAAGAAATAAACTCATATTCCATTGTTGATGTGATAACCCTGTTCCGTATTATGCAAATTGATCTTAATTGTGATTGCGATTATGTGTTTAATATGATTTTGAGTGTCATTTATATGATTATACGTGATTTTGAATTTCTATCTGTTCACCGTAGGAAAATCTGTTCAACTTATTGTTAGAAACTGAAAATTGAAGGCCTTATCGGCCACTGAAACTGAAATTGACTACACCATTATGATTGGCATAATTTTTAGAGCCTATGATGAAATTTAATTAGAAATTGATTTGGATCAAAATAATTAGATTCAGAACGATTAATTAAGCTCAATTGCTTAGCCTTAATTAATTTGATTAGCCAAGCCTATAAATAAGCTTATATACACTCAATTCCACTCTTTGAACTCATTTGGCTAAAATCACACCTTAGAGAGAGAGTGAGAGTGCCGAATTTAGAGAGATGGGGAGCTCAAGATAGAGGATTGATCAAGAAGCTTGGGAATCTTCAAGATTGACTCTAGAATTAGCTATAATTTAGGAGAATTGAAGCTCATAGGTGAGTAATTGAGCAAAGATTTATGAGTTAAGTTTGTAATATTGTGAATTCAGGTTATATTGGAATCAAAAATGAGGATTTGTGTTGAATTGGGTGAGTTTGAAGTTTATATGCACATGCATGCATAGAATTGCCATGAATTTGTATAATTGAGCATCATACATATGATCCATGAAGAATTTGGTGTCAACTCATGCCTTTGATCATCATCTATATCATTTAAGTTGGAAATAGGAGTTGTATCCCACATGCAAATACAATTCATAGAGGTATGAGTTTTGAATACATGAATTTGTTATGTTGGAAATAAGTTCGGTGTAATTTGAGGCATGCATGTAATTAATTCATGAGATTTGAGCTTCATAATGTCATAATTTAGCATTTGTATCATGTTAGAGGATGTACACATAAGTTTTGGGGTCATAATATGCAAGATATGTCAATTTGAATGCAAGTTTGAAGCTCAAATAGAATTCTGGAAAACCCAAAATTTGGCATGTCCGCTTGAGCGGGGTAAAGGCCGCTCGAGCGTGAAATGCTAGCTCCTAGAACTTCTACAGACATGGATGTCCGCTCGAACGGAGAGATTCACGCTCGAGCGCCAAGCCGTGTGGTTTGGCTTTCAGCTCGAGCGTCCGAAGTCACGCTCGAGCGTAAAAATGAGGCAACCAGTACTTTTGCAGACCATCGGGGTCCGCTCGAGCGGCAAAATACACGCTCGAGCGGGGAGCCCGATTTCAGAAATTTTGAAAAGATAATTTATGTTTTGTTTTTCGTTCCCTTCCACTTCTAAGCACTCTTAGGCACGCATTGAACATTGGAAATGGATTAAGAAGATAAGAAAGAGGCCTAAAAGGAATGTATAAGTTAAGAACGGATTGAATCGTTTGTGACCCATGTATGTGTTATGTATTATGTAGGGTCGAGCAAAAGGACGAATCCGCAAGCAGATCACTGTGAGTAATATCTTAGTAAAGATGTTTTGAAGTATGTTATTTGTCGTATTGCTTGTTCCAATAAAAGTCTTATAAGCTTGTTAATTTGAATTGTGGATAAATATCCATTATGCCATATGATTGGACCAAAGGCCGTCGGATATGATTGATTGGGCCAAAGGCTGTTGTATACGAATGATAGGGCCAAAGGCCGTCTGACATGAATGATAATCTGACACGAATGATTGGGACAAACGTCGTCTGACATGGATGATAATCTGACATAAATGATTGGGCCTTAGGCCATCTGACATGAATGATTGGGCCAAAGGCCATTTGACATGAATGATTAGGCCAAAGGCCGTCTGACATGAATGATTGGGCCAAAGGTCGTTTGACATAAACGATTGGGCCAAAGGCCATTGGATGCAAATGATTGGGCCGAAGGCCGTTGGATGCAAATAATTGGGCCGAAGGCCGTTTGACATGAATGAATTGGGCCAGAGGCCATTCGATATGCTCAAGATTAAAGCCGTCTAGTGTACTGGATAAAACCAAAGATGGGCCCAAGGTCGCTTGATATTTGTATATCTATTTCGGACTTCATTCACGTATTCTCCTTATTTGATATTATTCACTGGGCTTTCGCTCACTCTCATTCATGTGTCTGTAGGTGAGCCAAGTAATGTCCAAACCTAGCCTCAGTGAAGTACGTGAGAAACAGTAAAAGTTTTGAAGAGTCAACACAAACGTCTCACGCACGAGACCTGTTTCGCCCTTTTGTTCTTTTGCATGTTTTTGCTATGTTGGCGAAAACACTAGATCACTTTCATATATAAGTTTTGTTTGGTTGACTACTTGATTGAAAGTTCCTGGACATAGATTAACTATATGGGTTTGTGACGTGTGAGTTATTATAAAATATTTTGGAATGATTTTGCTACATCATGTAAGTACCGCTCTATGGACAAAATTTTTAAGTTGCTTCCGTTTGGCCGCTTAACTCTGATGGAGTATCTTTTATTTGGTTTGAGGCCGCTGGTAATCCCTTTATTACTGGCCAGTTATGACCTTAATCCATAGGGGTGGGTTCGGGTCATGACAGAGTGGTATCAGAGCACGAGTTAATAACTCACACACTTGTCCAAAAGAGCAATAAACATCTAGAAAAGATCTAGGATGCATTCATATGATAAGTAGGAATCTGTAAACATTGTGAATGTGCTTAAATGCTTCAAGATAAAAGATCACGTGCTATATGTTTGTGAATTACTTGCATTACGAATTATGTGAATATATATACTCCTCAGTATGTGTATACTTGTGAAACTTTTGTATAAAAAATAATGCAAGTCTAATCAAATGGTGAGAACAAGAGGTGATGAGGTAGAGGAGTCCTCTACTGCCAGAATGGATAGGATGGAAAGATTCATTCAGGAAATGGCAAAAACATTGAGGCAACAACAACAGTGGCAGCAACCACATCCTCCACCTCCACCTCCGGCACTCCCCGTGCCAGATTTACAGAATAATGACCGGATAATAGCTCTCACCAAAGAGTTTAAGAAAATGAAACCACCACAGTTTCATGAGGGATTAGATCCGTTAGAGGCCGAAGGATGGGTTCTCGGCATCGAAAAGCTATTTGAGGTGTTTTCTTGTTCAGAAACACAAAAAGAACTCTTAGCCACCTTTATGCTAGAAGATGAGGCAAGAAGATAGTGGATGTTAATGCGTGAGAATTATAAAGACATTAACTGGATGAAATTCTTGGAAATTTTCTACGATAAGTGCTTTCCACAGTGTGTCTGTGACAGGGAGAGTGTCGGAGTTCATAGAACTTAAGCAAAACAGTATGACAGTGGCTGAGTATGAGGCTAAGTTTACTGAGTTGGCCAGATTTGCACCACATGTGGTCGACACCGACTACAAGAAAGCGAGGCATTTTGAAGGTGGGCTTCGCGACGATATCTTAGAGAGAGTGAAAGTTCTCAAGCTAGAAACCTATATTGCGGTGCTCGACCGGGCCATAATGTCAGAAGCTAACATAGCCAGACAAGCCAAAGCAACAACTGACTGGAAAAGTAGCAAAAGACAAGGCTTCTTCTCAAGGAAGAAATTTTCAAAGAAGCAGAATACAGGCTCCTCAAGTACTTCTAATTCTTCCTGAGATACATCTCCAATATGCAACATTTATAGTAAAAGGCATTGTGGAGTTTGTTATCGTATGTCAGGGGCTTGTTTTAAGTGTGGAAAAACGGGGCATATGGCCAGAGATTGTAATCAGAACAGCGGAAAGTTGACTGCTAGCTCCACCGCATCAATTCCGAAACTGAGAAATACTACAAGATCTACTACTATCGGAGATACCGTGAGGCAAGGGAGAGTTTTTGTGCTTGTTCTGGGCAATACACGGAATGCTGAAGCCGTTGTCTCAGGTACTATCTCTATATGCAATCAGGATGCTTTTGTGTTAATTGACTCTGGATCAACACACTCTTTCGTAACTTGTGCGTTTGCATCTAGACTGAGTAGACCTCTAGAATCATTGCCATATTTGCTATGTGTGTGTGCTTCATCCGGGGAATCTGTGTTGTGTGCATTGGTATATTGATTCTGTCATATGTGTATTGGGAATGCTATTCTGTATGTAGATTTGTTACCCTTGAACTTTGGACATTTTGATATAATTATGGGCATGGATTGGTTAACCAAATACTGTGCCACTATTGATTGTGTAACGAAACGGGTTGTATTTAAACCACCGGAACAAGAAGAAATTGTGTTTGTGGGTAACGAGGCAGTACCTCTACCTTATTTGATATCTGCAATGAAAGCATGTAAATTGACCAGGAAGGGGTGCTAGGGTTACTTGTGTTGTGTGTTAGCTGAACAAATTGTGACTGCTGAATTAAGTAGCATCCCTATTGTTAGTGAATTCTCAGATGTGTTTCCAAGTGAATCACTAGGGGAATTGGTGGACAAGGAGATAAAGTTTACTATCGAAGTTGTATAAGGAACTCAGCCTATTTCTAAAACTCCTTACAGAATAGCGACAACTGAAATGAAAGAACTGAAAGAACAATTGCAAGACGTACTTGACCAAGGGTTCATCCGACCTAGTACTTCACCATGGGGTGCACCGGTGTTATTTGTGAAAAAGAAAGACGGAACCTTGCGCTTGTGTATTGACTATCGAGAGCTAGTACTTCATCGAGAGCTAAACAAGGTGACAATAAAGAATAAATATCCCTTACCTCGTATTGATGATATGTTTGACCAGTTGCAGGGATCACAAGTGTTTTCCAAAATTGATTTGAGATCCGGGTATCACCAGCTGAAAGTGAAAGCAGAAAATGTTGAGAAAACTGCGTTTCGGGTAAGGTATGGCCATTATGAATTTCTTGTTATGCCATTTGGGGTGACTAATGCTCCTACAACATTTATGGACCTAATGAACCAAATATTTAATACCTACCTTGATGAATTTGTTGTAGTTTTTATCGATGATATTTTGATATATTCAAAGAATAGACTCGAACATGAACAACATCTGAGGACTGTTTTGCAAACACTTAGGAAAAAGAAATTATTTGCCAAACTAAAGAAATATGAGTTTTGGTTGGATGAAGTCATTTTCTTAGGGCATGTTATCAACAAAGAGAGAATTTCAGCGGACCCTTAGAAAATAGAGGAAATTATAAATTGGCATACACCGACAAACGTAATAGAGGTCAGCAGTTTCATGGGCTTGGCTGGGTACTAGAGGAGATTTGTGAAAGACTTTTCAAAAATAGCGGTGCCTCTTACCTAACTGACCCGCAAAGGGCAACATTTCGAATGAAACGACGAAAGGGAAACTGCCTTTCATGAACTGAAAACATGATTGACCACCACACCAGTTCTGACATTACCATCAGGTACAGAAAACTTTATGATTTTCAGTGATGCATCTTATAAAGGTTTGGGTTGTGTGCTAATGCAGAATGGAAAGGTGATTGCCTACGCCTCTCGACAATTGAGGTCAAACGAAAAGAACTACCCAACGCATGATTTAGAATTGGCTGCAGTGATATTCGCTTTAAAAATCTGGCGGCATTATTTGTATGGGGCAAAGTGTGAAGTCTACACAGATCACAAAAGTCTGAAATACTTCTTTACGCAGAAGGAGTTGAACATACGACAGAGGAGATGGCTTGAATTGATAAAAGACTATGATCTTGAGATTCAGTACCACTCTAGGAAAGCAAATACAGTTACTGATGCCTTGAGCAGAAAATCAACGGGGAGTTTGGCTTGCTTACTCATTGAATAGAAAGGGATCTTACAAGATTTTTAGAAATCCGAGATTGAAGTGATAGTGTGTGAATAGGGCGGATTGATAGCCATCATTTTAGCCGAATCGACAATCATTGATGAGATTAAACAGAAACAGAAGGAAGATGAGTTCCTTAAAAAGATAGTTGATGAATTTGAAATGAATTCGAGACCGGAATATAGTGTGGTAAATGAGGTGCTGAAATTCCCAAGCAGGTTGTGTGTTCCAAACATTCCCGAGTTAAAGAAGAAAATTCTAGATGAAGCCCATAAGTCAGTGTTTGCTATGCATCCGGGTAATAACAAAATGTATCGGGATTTGAAACAAAGCTATTTGGTAGCCCAAAATGAAGAAAGAAATTGCAGAATATGTGTCCAAGTGCCTTCAGTGTCAGCAAGTTAAAGCTGAACATCAGAAATTGGGCGGTCTACTTCAACCTCTCCCCATTCCTGAATGGAAGTGGGAGCATGTGACTATGGACTTTGTTGTTGGTCTACCTCGAAATTCTCGAGGTATGGATTCTATTTGGGTAGTAGTTGATAGACTCACTAAATCTGCACATTTCCTACCTATTAGAACTACATTTGTTGCTTATAGACTAGTTACTATATATGTTGATGAGATTGTCCGTTTACACAGAGTTCCAGTATCTATTGTCTCGGATAAAGACCCGAAATTTGTGTCTAGATTGTGGAAAAGTTTGCAAAGAGCTATGGGGATAGAATTAAGGCTTAGTACTGCCTTCCATCCACAGACAGACGGGCAATCAGAACGGACAATACAAACCTTGGAAGATATGCTAAGAATGTGTGGCTTGGATTTTCAAGGGAGTTGGGAAGATTATTTGCCACTAGCAGAGTTTGCATACAATAACAGCTTCCACTCCAGCATCGGTATGGCACCATATGAGGCTTTGTATGGTAGAAGGTGTAAATCACCAATTTGTTGGACAGAAGCCGGGGATAGCGCCTTGCTTGGGCCTGAAATTGTGCAAGACACTTCTGAAAAGATCAAAACTGTTCAGCAAAGGCTCAAGACAACCCAGAGTCGACAAAAGAATTATACGGATGTTCGAAGAAGACCTCTCGAATATGAGGTTGGTGACCATGTGTTTATCCGTGTGACTCTGATGAAGGGCCAAGTAAGGTTCGGTAAGAAAGGGAAATTGTCGCCTCGTTACATTGGGCCATTTCAAATTCTAGAAAAATTTGGTCCAGTTGCTTATAGAGTTGCTTTGCCACCAGGATTCGAACAAATCCATAATGTGTTTCATGTATCAATGTTGAGGAGTTGTCTTCGGGTTCCATTTCATGCGATTGATTATCATCGGATAGCTCTTGATGAAAATATGGAATACACAGAATGGCCGGAACGAATCATTGACTGGCAAGTGAAACAGTTAAGAAGCAAGTCCATCCAGATGGTGAAAGTGGAATGGAAAGAACACAATGGGACGGACGCTACATGGGAAAAAGAGGATGAAATGCGACTACACTATCCACTTCTGTTTCCTGACGAAGGTAAAATAAGTTTGGAGGACCAAACTACCTAAAGGAGGGAAGACTGTGATAACCCAGTTCTGTATTACGCAAATTGATCTTAATTATGATTGTGATTATGTGTTTAATATGATTTTGAGTGTCATTTATATGATTATACATGATTTTGAATTTCTATCTGTTCACCGTAGGAAAATCTGTTCAACTTATTGTTAGAAATTGAAAATTGAAGGCCATATCGGCCACAGAAACCGAAATTCACTACGCCATTATGATTGGCATAATTTTCAGAGCCTATAGTGAAATTTAATTAGAAATTGATTTGGATCAAAATAATTAGATTCAGAACGATTAATTAAGCTCAATTACTTAGCCTTAATTAAGTTGATTAGCCAAGCCTATAAATAGGCTTATATACACTCAATTCCTCTCTTTGAACTCATTTGGCTGAAATCACACCGTAGAGAGTGAGAGTGCCAAATTTAGAGAGAGAGGGAGCTCAAGATAGAGGATTGATCAAGAAGCTTGGGAATCTTCAAGATTAACTCAAGAATTAGCTATGATTTGGGAGAATTGAATCTCATAGGTGAGTAATTGAGCAAAGATTTATGAGTTAAGTTTGTAATACTTTGAATTCAAGTTATATTGGAATCAAGAATGAGGATTTGTGTTGAATTGGGTGAGTTTGAAGTTTATATGCACATGCATGCATAGAATTGCCATGAATTTGTATAATTGAGCATAATACATATGATCCATGAAGAATCTGATGTCAATTCATGCCTTTCATCATCATCTACATCATTTAAGTTGGAAATAGGACTTGTATCCCACATGCAAATACAATTCATAGAGGTATGAGTTTTGAATACATGAATTTGTTATGTTGGAAATAAGTTCGGTGTAATTTGGGGCATGCATGTTATTAATTCATGAGATTTGAGCTTCATAATGTTGTAATTTAGCATTTGTATCATGTTAGAGGATGTACACATGAGTTTTGGGGTCATAATATGCAAGATATGTCAATTTGAATCCAAGTTTGAAGCTCAAATAGAATTCTGGAAAACCCAGAATTCGGCATGTCCGCTCGAGCGGGGTAATGGCCGCTCGAGCGTGAAATGCTAGCTCCCAAAACTTCTGCAAACATGGATGTCCGCTCGAGCGGAGAGATTCACGCTCGAGCGCCAAGCCGTGTGGTTTGGCTTTCAGCTCGAGCGTCTGAAGTCACGCTTGAGCGTAAAAATGAGGCAACCAGTACTTTTGCAGACCATGGGGGTCCGCTCGAGTGGCGAAATACACGCTCGAGCGAGGAGCCCTGTTTCAGAAATTTTGAAAAGATAATTTATGTTTTGTTTTACGTTCCCTTCCACTTCTAAGCACTCTTAGGAACGCATTGAACATTAACATTGGAAATGGATTAAGAGGATAATAAAGAGGCCTAAGAGGAATGTATAAGTTAAGAACGGATTGAATCGTTTGTGACCCATGTATGTGTTATGTATTGTGTAGGGTCAAGCGCAAGGACGAATCCGCAAGCAGATCACTGTGAGTAATATCTTAATAAAGATGTTTTGAAGTATGTTATTTGTCCTATTGCTTGTTCCTATAAAAGTCTTGTGAGCTTGTTAATTTGAATTGTGGTCAAATATCCGTTATGCCATATGATTGGGCCAAAGGCCGTTTGACATGGATGATAATCTGATATAAATGATTGGGCTAAAGGCCGTTTGACATGAATGATAATCTGACATGAATGATTGGGCCAAAGGCCGTTTGACATGAATGATTGGGCCAAAGGCCGTCTGACACGAATGATTGGGCCAAAGGCCGTTTGACATAAACGATTAGCCCAAAGGCCATTGGATGCAAATGATTGGGCCGAAGGTCATTCGACATGAATGAAATGTACCAGAGGCCGTTTGATATGCTCGGGCATAAAGTCGTCTAGCGTACTAGATAAAACCAAAGATGGGCCCAAGGCCATTTGATAATTGTATATCTATTTTGGACTTCATTCACGTATTCTCCTTATTTGATATTATTCACTGCGATTTCGCTCACCCTCATTCATGTGACTGTAGGTGAGCCAACTAATGTCCAAACCCAGCATCAGTGATGTACGTGAGAAATAGTCAATGTTTTGAAGAGTCAACCCAAACGTCTCACGCACGAGACCTGTTTTGTCTTTTTGCTCTTTTTGCTATGTTGGCGAAAATGCTGGATCACTTTCGTATATAAGTTTTGTTTGGTTGACTGCTTGATTGAAAGTTCCTGGACATAGATTAACTATATGGGCTTGTGACGTGTGAGTTATTATAAAATATTTTGGAATGATTTTGCTACATCATGTAAGCACTGCTCTATGATGGAGTATCTTTTATTTGGTTTGTGGGCACAGGTAATCCCTTTATTACTGGCCGGTTATGACCTTAATCCATAGGGGCGGGTTTGGGTCATGGCAGTTGATCTCGATTTGCACGTCTGCTTGGAAGATTTCCAAGACATAGTTCCCCTTCCCTAGGTGAACACATTTATATCTGATATCCAATTCACGTCGTTATAGCACTGTTAGATATTTGGTGTAATGCAGTCCATAATCCTAGATGTAATGTAAATACCTTAACACCTGCATAATACCCTTCCAATGAGTAGCACTAAGATTGCTTGTGTATCTACTAAACTTACTAACTGAGTAGGCCATATTCGGTCTTGCACAACTCATCAGATACATTAAATTTCCAATGATTCGAGGACATTGTAGTTGAGTGACACTCTCACCATTATTCTTGGCCAAATGTAGACTCAAGTCTATAGGTGTCTTTGACACCTTCATATCTAATCCACTAAACTTCTCAACTATCTTATTTACATAATGAGACTAAGACAATATAATACCACCAGATGTTCTAGTGATCTTAATACCCAGAATAATATCTTCAAGGCTCATATCCTTCATATCAAATTTAGAGTTTAACAACTTCTTGGTAGTTCTAATCATTTCATCATTATTACCAACAACAAGCATGTCATTAACATATAGACACAAAATGGCATAACTTTTGTCAATGTCCTTGGCATATACACATTTGTCACACTTGTTGATTCTAAACCCACTTGACAACATATCATTATCAAACTTTCCATGCCATTGCTTAGGGGCTTGCTTTAAACTATACAATGATTTGGCAAGCTTATAGACATTCTCACTTTGCCTTGGAGCTGAAAACCCCTCAGGTTAGTCCACATAGATTTCTTCATTCAAATCTACCTTTAAGAAAGTTGTCTTTACATCCGTTTGATGTATCTCTAAACTACACAAAGCTGATATCGAAATCACCATACAAATGGATGTTATTCTCGTCATAGGTGAATACATATTAAAATAATCCAAGTCTTCTCACTGTCTATACCCTTTGATAACTAGCGTAGTTTTATACTTATTAATCGATCCATCAACTTTCATCGTTATTCTAAAGATCCACTTAAAAGGTTTACTACCTGGGGGTAAATTAACTAACTCCCAAATATGGCTCTACAAGATGAAGTTAATTTCACTTTTGATAGCTTCTTTCCATAAAAGACTTTTTGATGAAGTCACAGGTTCGTGAAAAGTTAGAGGCTCTTTCTCCAACATATAAGTCAAGAAGTCTAGACCGAAGGACTTCGAAGTCCTAGCCCTTTTTCCCCTCCTTGGCTCATCTAATTCCTCATTTGATCACTATCACTAGCAACTTCCTCCATTTGCTTCACAGAACTTGGATCCCCTACTTGGGTTTGGCCAAGAAATACATCTTCAAAGCAAGACACAGTCCTTAACTCCATGATGATATTCTTGTGTACATCTAAAATATCGTATTTGTGCACAAGAAACCTATATGCACTACGATTTTGTCCATAACCAATGAATATATAATCCACAGATTCCAGGCCTATCCTTGTTAGAAAATAATGATTTTTCGGCAACTTTAATTCGAAATTAAAGTGGGGCCCACCCGTCGGTTGAGGTGAGTCCGAGTGGGTTGTATTCTCTTAAGTGAGAAGATTACAACTTGGGTGTAGGTATCGCCACTTTAGCAAGACACCACCACATTCATAAGAAAATATATGGAGGCTTGTGGCCTTTCCATAATTCATATGGGGCCTTGTCCACCTTTTTCTGAGGAACCTAATTCAAAACATAATTTGCGGAGAGAATTGTTTCTCCCTACATGTTCTATGGCAATCTAGAACTAATCAACATTGCATTCATCACTTGCTTTAATGTTCTATTCTTTTGCTCAACAATGCCATTAGCCTGAGGGGACTAAGGCAATGTGGTTTGGGGGATAATCTCGTTTTGTGCACAAGTCTCAATAAACGGTGATTCATACTCACTACCACAATCACTTCTCAGTGCCTTAATCTTTCAACTTAATTGATTATCAACTTCATTCTTATAAAGAATAAATTTATCAATAGCATCATCTTTACTTTTTAGCAAGGGAAAATTATGCAAATAGTTGTAACGCCCTCAAAATAATAACATTAAACCCATAAGATAATACAAGCATTTACATATAAACTAACCACATTCCTTTATTTCATTGAGTTTCATTACATAAGTATTACATGTTAGCATCAAAACAAAATGCCCTACGGGCTTACAGCTTTCCAAGTTAACACTTGGTTTCATCAAAAGAGTACTAACTCGTTTACACATTAAGCCCTTGGCTTCAAGTTACATGTAATACATCAAAAGTAAAACAACTACACTATGTCCACCTCTAGCCTTCCAAGCTATGTCCTTGGAGGTGGCATGCTTCCTGTACCTAAAAATGATATTCCCATATAGGGTGAGCCACAGCCCAGTAGAAATACACTAAACCAACCATGGACAATGACTAAAACATTAGCAATTGATAGTTGGTCGACACTGATACAATCACATAAATTACATATTTATGTCAACGACTTACAAGTCCCAATTACTTTTCATTTTCCCTTTTTCAACAGATAAGCATGCTAGCTCTATCATCATTTCCACAGATATGTATAAAAACTATATCTCACATTCAGATAAGCATAATAGCTATATCCACATTCTCAATAGATATGTATATCAACAATATCCACAGATAAGCATATAAGCTGTATCCACATTCTACAACAGATATGTATATCAACAATATCCACAGATAAGCATACAAGCTGTATCCACACTTCACAAAGATAAGCATATGAGCTCTATCTTCACTTCTCTAGACAAGCATATGAGCTCTGTCTACGGAGTTCATCCCCTATCTCCTCCCAATACCTATCCGGTTTAGAGGTACATCCCCTATCTTCCCCTAAACCGCGGAGTACATCCCCTATCTCCTCCTCTACACATAACGTATATAAACACATTGGTTCTATATACAATCACACAATACACACAATTAATGTATTCTACCCACCGTCAAGTTCCATGACACATTCCATTGATTAGTTTCCGTTTACCTAATCATTATGCATTGTCTACAACAATCTCGACTATCCTCCACCGATAGCCCAAAGCAGTTATTTCTAAAACAGAAAATAAATGCACAAATGGATATTCAATCAACATTTCATTTCCTCATTTCTCACCAATTAATTATCCCAATTAATTAAACAATGTAATTAGGCCATTTTCCATAATTACTATTTCAACCCTTAGGTCCCATTTTCATCAATGATTCAACAATCATTCCATTTTTCTATGCCAAACATGCATCTAGGTTTATTATGAATAAAACCCCAACCTTTGTAAAAATTACACAAAAGCCCCAAACCTTTACAAGATTACCAAACCAAGCCCAACATCTCAAAATACCAAAATTTAAAGACAAAACCCATAGAGAGGAGTAGGTTATCCCTACCTCAAATTCGGAGTTCCAAAGGAGAAGACGACAAAACCCAACGTGCTCCAAAACCCGAGATTTTCAGATTAAAATGAAGCCCTCGACGATCAACAACTTTTTTGTAAAGGCCAAAGGTGAGTAAATCACTCCTACTAGATCAAAACCTAGAGAGAAGGTAGAGTCTAGAGTGAGAGGCTCAACAATGGTGATTTTAGAAAAGTAAGAGAGAGAAGAGAAAGTGAAAAAGTGATTTAGAGAGTCACAAATTCGGGACTTTAACCCAGGTCTCCGCTCGAGCGTAAAACACCCCGCTCGAGCGGCCACTCACAGACTTCCGCTCGAGCGGCCAACCTCCCGCTCGAGCGCAGAATGCTCTCGCCCAGCACTTTTGCAGAACCAGGCCTCCGCTCGAGCGGCCAACTCCACGCTCGAGCGTACAACACTGCACAACAATTACTGGATGGGTATATTCCCCGCTCGAGCGCCCAAACCCCCGCTCGAGCGTACAGGCCAAAATCTGGGCAACTAGTTTTGGTTTGTAAACTCAACCAACCTGTAACAAACCCGCCCAACACATCCTATAACTCAAATACAAAGTAGGAAAGGATGTAAACAAGATAATAAACAACTACCAACATCCACGGACACATGTCCGGATCACTATACAACAAGGGTAAATCCGGGATCGCTATAACCTCCCCCTCTTAAAGAATTTCGTCCCCGAAATTAAACACAAGTTTTCAAAAACAAGTTTTCCTCCATTTTAAACAATGTTACATTTTAACATTCAACAATTCGACCCATTACCGATCATCCCATCCCTTTAACAAGAGACATATCACAATATGTAAACAACATATGTACTTTCAACATGCATCAACATTATGCACTATCCTTCCAATTTCAACAATATATTTAACACATATAATGTCACTTTCAACTTCCATATTAGGCAAGTTCCAAAACATACTTCCAATAACCAAAACATTTTCAATGTTTCACAACTTAAGACATATATCAAAGCTCTTAAGTTCAACAAGATGTAAAATTTAAATATAAGATTACATAACAACAAACAAGTCCGGATATTTCTCTCGGACTTCCAACTCACGTTCCCAAGTGGCTTCCTCCACTCCGTGATGTTTCCACAAGACTTTCACCAAAGGAATGGTCTTGCCACGCAGGACCTGATCCCGCCTATCCAAGACCCGAACCGGTCTCTCCTCATACGAGGCATCCTCATCTACCTCTAAATCAGTCCAATCCAACACATGTGATGGATTTGGCTCATACTTCTGAAGCATACTCACATGAAACACGTCATGCACTCCGGACAACTGCGGCGGTAAGGCTAACCGATAAGCAACCTCACCTATCCTTTCAAGGATCTCAAAAGGACCAATAAACCGAGGGGATAACTTCCCACTCTTCCCAAACCTCATCAGGCCTCGTCTAGGTGATATCTTCAGAAAGACATGATCACCTACCTCAAACGCCAAAGGCCTCCTTCTACGGTCAGCATAAGATTTCTGCCGACTCTGGGCTGTAACAAGCCTCCTACGGATAAGCTCAACTTTCTCCGTCGTCTCCCTAACTAACTCCGGACCCAACAAAGGTGCATCACCCACCTCGGCCCAACAAACTGGAGACCTACACGGTCGGCCATACAAGGCCTCAAACGGTGCCATACCGATGCTAGACTGAAAACTGTTGTTGTAGGCAAACTCTACCAATGGCAAGTGCCTCTCCCACGTCCCACTGAAGTCCAGGACACAACCCCGAAGCATATCCTCGAGGATCTGAATAGTACGCTCGGACTGCCCGTCAGTCTGAGGATGATAAGCCGTACTAAAGGTCAACTTAGTGCCCAGTGCACTCTGCAAACTCTGCCACAACCTAGCAGTAAAACGAGGATCTCTATCTGAGACGATCGTCACTGGGATCCCGTGCAATCTCACTACGTCCCGAATATACAAATCGGCAAGATGATCTACCGAATCTCTCACGTGCATAGGAATAAAGTGCGCCGACTTAGTCAACCGGTCTACAACCACCCAAATAGCATCACTACCCCGCTGAGTCTTCGGAAGACCTACAACGAAGTCCATAGTGACATGCTCCCACTTCCACTCGGCAATAGGCAAGGGTTGCAACAAACCCGCTGGCCTCTGATGCTCGGCCTTCACTTGCTGGCAAGTGAGGCACTTCGATACGAAAACAGCCACATCTCTTTTCATACCCCGCCACCAAAACTGGCGACCCAAATCCTGATACATCTTAGTACCTCCCGGATGCACCACAAGGCGCTAATGGTGAAACTCTCGGAGTACCTCCTCTCGGCAAGCCTCCGGTACAAACAAACGGTCTCGGTATCTCACACTCAGGTCGGGATACACCGTCAGACCCTTCTCAACTTTTCCACTGGAGATCTTTTCTCGGAGGGATTCTACCTCAAGGTCACCTCTCTGTGCCTCTAACACTCTAATCACAAGTGTAGGCTGCGCAACAACAGAAAACAAGGCCGCAGCCTCGACAGATTCGCCCAGTAGCAAATCAAACTCGCCAAGTGCTCCCAACATCACCCATTCCCGGATGGCTATACAAGCTACATCACTAATGGTTTTCCTACTAAGGGCATCGGCCACAACATTGGCCTTTCCCGGATGATAATGCAACTCAAAATCATAATCCTCGATGAACTCCATCCATCTCCTCTGCCTCAGATTCAAGTCTCTCTGTGTAAACAGATACTTCAAACTCTTGTGATCCGAGAATACCTCGAACCTCTCACCATAAAGGTAGTGCCTCCAGATTTTCAAGGCAAAAATCACAGCTGCTAACTCTAGGTCGTGTGTGGGGTAATTCTTCTCGTGTATTTTCAACTGACGTGAGCCATAAGCTATCACTTTCCCCTCTTGCATCAACACACAACCCAAACCCTCTCGTGAGGCATCACAATAAACCGCATAACCCAACCCTCTCTCCGGAATAATCAATACCGGAGCGGTGGTCAATCTAACTTTCAGCTCTTGGAACGACTTTTCACAAGTCTCACTCCACACAAACTTGACTCCCTTCTGAGTCAGTCTAGTCAACGGTGACGCTAACCTGGAGAAATCTTTCACAAACCGACGGTAATACCCAGCCAATCCCAGAAAACTGCGGATCTCAAACACACTCTTAGGCTGTGCCCAATCTTGCACTGCCTCAACCTTGGATGTATCAACAGACACCCCTTCCCCGGATACCACGTGGCCTAAGAATTTGACTTCCCTCAGCCAGAACTCACACTTCCCAAACTTGGCATACAGCCTATGGGCTCTAAGTAACTCAAGCACCACTCTCAAGTGTGCCTCGTGCTCCTTCTCAGAAGACGAATAGATAAGGATATTGTCCACGAAAACAACCACAAATCGGTCTAAGAACTCCCGGAAAATCCGGTTCATCAAGTCCATAAAGACTGCCGGTGCATTGGTAAGCCCAAATGGCATCACCAGAAACTCATAATGGCCATACCGCGTACGGAATGCCGTCTTCGGAATATCCTCTTCCCTGACCCTCAACTGATGGTAACCCGATCTCAAGTCTATCTTAGAGAAACAACGGGAACCCTTCAACTGGTCAAACAAATCATCTATACGGGGCGTAGGGTACTTGTTTTTAACCGTAGCCCGATTCAACTTCCGGTAGTCTATACACAATCTCAAGGCACCATATTTCTTTTTAACAAAGAGTGACGGTGCTCCCCACGGTGAAACACTAGGGCGAACAAAGCCCTTATCTAGCAATTCCTGGAGCTGAACTTTCAACTCAACCAACTCTGCTGGAGCAAAACGGTAAGGTGCCATAGAAATCGGCGCCGTACCAGGCACTAAATCAATAGAGAACTCTATCTCTCGGTGAGGTGGCAAACTAACAAGATCTTCGGGAAAGACATCCGAATACTCACAAACCACCCTCGGTAATACATGCTGGGTCTCACCATGCTCACCACTCTCAAAGCTAGCAAGTAGACTACTAAGCTCACTTCGCCCTCGCGAATCATACCCCGGTGGCAAAACACTACCGACCCGGTCTCCCAAGAAATGGAACCACTCCCCGCTCAAGGTACACAATGTAACCCTCTGGCGGTAGCAATCAATAACAGCCCGGTATGACGATAACCAGTCCATACCCAAAATAACATCAAAACCCTTCATGGGCATGACAACAAACGGAAAAGGAAGCCTATAGTCGGCGACCTCTATATCACATCCTCTAACACCCTGTTTCAGAATCAACTCACCACCCAAAGGCGATACCACACAAATAGGAGATGCTAACTGTGCTAACTCCAATTCGAAAACAGATGCAAATGCAGCAGATACAAAAGAATGAGATGCACCCGTGTCTATCAACACATTAGCAACTGAGTTGCAAAACAGAAAAGTACCTCTCACTACTGATGGAGCCGGTACTAAATCCTGCGCGGTAACAGCATACACGCGCCCCGTAGGCCCCTGGTCTACCTGCTCACCTCTCGGAGCAAAAGACTGCTGCACAGACTGGGATGACGAAGCTCCCGGATTGGCCCTCGAGGCCTGCACAGACTGAGCTGGCTGAAAATCCTGCGTCTGCCTAGAACCATACGCTCCCGAAGTGGCACTCAACTGTGGGCAAAACCTCTTCATGTGCCCAGGTTGTCCACACTGATAACAAGTCAAGAGCTGCCCCCTGCCCAAACTCTGACTCTGCGGTCTAGCTGAAGAAGAAGCAGCTTTCTGACCCCCACCCTTCTGCGGGCAAACAGATACCTTGTGACCCAGCTGGCCACACTTGTAACAGGTGAAATCCCCCTGACCACCTCTCCCGGAGCCTGCACTCGGCACTGGGAAGGTCGATCTAGCAACACCACCCTGCGACTGCTGAGGGTTATAACCCTTCTGTCTCCTGCCATCACTCTGACTATCCTGGCTCCTCTTGGAGCCTCTCTGACCCTCATCCTCCTCCTGCATCATAAGCTCCATATGAGCTGCAGCATCCACTAGGTGTCTATACTCTCGAATATAAGACCCACCAATTCTCAACTTGAGGCCCCGCCTCAACTTCCTCTCAAACTCATAGCAACGGCGTTCCTCTGACGCCACCAGTTCAGGTGCAAACCTAGACAGACTGGTAAAAGTAGCCTCAAACTCGGCCACTGACAAGCCCTGCTGATTAAGCCGGCTAAACTGATCCCTCAGCTTCTCCCTAGCTGCTGCTGATAAAAACCTCTCCTGAAAAGCATTCACAAACGCCTCCCAAGTACCACCAACACGAGCTTTCTCGTACTTCCACCATTGACCCGCATCTCCCTTCAGTTGGAAGGATGCCAAGGTCACTTTCAGTGCTCCGTCCTCGATGCCAAGCATCTCAAACGTCTTCGTTGTCTGTTCGAGCCATTCATCTGCCTTAAGCGGCTCTTTAGGATCCCCGATAAACTCGTCCGGATTACACCGGAAGAACTCCCTCTTCAAGAAGGAAGGCCCTGTCTCAGCTGCCTGATTCCCAGCTCTAAGAATTCCCAAAGCTCCTGCTATCTCTCTGGCCAAGGCACCCATAGCCTGCTGACCTACTGGCTCGGCCACATTGGCCTGCCCAACTCCCTCCTGCACTGCCGGAATCTCACCCTGTAACGGTACTTCATGCCTCGCAGGTCTACCACGCCTAGCACCTCTTCCTCGTCCTGACATCCTAATAAAGGCAACACAGAACGTTAGCACATTCATAAATGTGCCGAAACTAAACACTCACGTCCTAATGCCTGGACAACTGTAATTCACTCCACATAAGCACATAAACACATAAGCACTTACGAATTTCATTTCCGGATAATGATAGTCCCGAGGCGTTACTAGAGTTCCGGTTAGAAACAGCGTTGATCAAGTGCTTTTCCAACAAGACTCCCAGAAACTCAAGGATCCAATCAACATCCTAGAAATTAAATCCCATACCCACATAGTCACATAACCATGTTATCAAATAAACACATAGCATATGGTACTACATCTACGTCTCTATCAAGCGAGACAAACCCATTGTGATCCTAATCACTTCCCACGTACCCAAAGTATTCGAACCCGGTACGCTCTGATACCAAGTTGTAACGCCCTCAAAATAATAACATTAAACCCATAAGATAATACAAGCATTTACATATAAACTAACCACATTCCTTTATTTCATTGAGTTTCATTACATAAGTATTACATGTTAGCATCAAAACAAAATGCCCTACGGGCTTACAACTTTCCAAGTTAACACTTGGTTTCATCAAAAGAGTACTAACTCGTTTACACATTAAGCCCTTGGCTTCAAGTTACATGTAATACATCAAAAGTAAAACAACTACACTATGTCCACCTCTAGCCTTCCAAGCTATGTCCTTGGAGGTGGCATGCTTCCTGTACCTAAAAATGATATTCCCATATAGGGTGAGCCACAGCCCAGTAGAAATACACTAAACCAACCATGGACAATGACTAAAACATTAGCAATTGATAGTTGGTCGACACTGATACAATCACATAAATTACATATTTATGTCAACGACTTACAAGTCCCAATTACTTTTCATTTTCCCTTTTTCAACAGATAAGCATGCTAGCTCTATCATCATTTCCACAGATATGTATAAAAACTATATCTCACATTCAGATAAGCATAATAGCTATATCCACATTCTCAATAGATATGTATATCAACAATATCCACAGATAAGCATATAAGCTGTATCCACATTCTACAACAGATATGTATATCAACAATATCCACAGATAAGCATACAAGCTGTATCCACACTTCACAAAGATAAGCATATGAGCTCTATCTTCACTTCTCTAGACAAGCATATGAGCTCTGTCTACGGAGTTCATCCCCTATCTCCTCCCAATACCTATCCGGTTTAGAGGTACATCCCCTATCTTCCCCTAAACCGCGGAGTACATCCCCTATCTCCTCCTCTACACATAACGTATATAAACACATTGGTTCTATATACAATCACACAATACACACAATTAATGTATTCTACCCACCGTCAAGTTCCATGACACATTCCATTGATTAGTTTCCGTTTACCTAATCATTATGCATTGTCTACAACAATCTCGACTATCCTCCACCGATAGCCCAAAGCAGTTATTTCTAAAACAGAAAATAAATGCACAAATGGATATTCAATCAACATTTCATTTCCTCATTTCTCACCAATTAATTATCCCAATTAATTAAACAATGTAATTAGGCCATTTTCCATAATTACTATTTCAACCCTTAGGTCCCATTTTCATCAATGATTCAACAATCATTCCATTTTTCTATGCCAAACATGCATCTAGGTTTATTATGAATAAAACCCCAACCTTTGTAAAAATTACACAAAAGCCCCAAACCTTTACAAGATTACCAAACCAAGCCCAACATCTCAAAATACCAAAATTTAAAGACAAAACCCATAGAGAGGAGTAGGTTATCCCTACCTCAAATTCGGAGTTCCAAAGGAGAAGACGACAAAACCCAACGTGCTCCAAAACCCGAGATTTTCAGATTAAAATGAAGCCCTCGACGATCAACAACTTTTTTGTAAAGGCCAAAGGTGAGTAAATCACTCCTACTAGATCAAAACCTAGAGAGAAGGTAGAGTCTAGAGTGAGAGGCTCAACAATGGTGATTTTAGAAAAGTAAGAGAGAGAAGAGAAAGTGAAAAAGTGATTTAGAGAGTCACAAATTCGGGACTTTAACCCAGGTCTCCGCTCGAGCGTAAAACACCCCGCTCGAGCGGCCACTCACAGACTTCCGCTCGAGCGGCCAACCTCCCGCTCGAGCGCAGAATGCTCTCGCCCAGCACTTTTGCAGAACCAGGCCTCCGCTCGAGCGGCCAACTCCACGCTCGAGCGTACAACACTGCACAACAATTACTGGATGGGTATATTCCCCACTCGAGCGCCCAAACCCCCGCTCGAGCGTACAGGCCAAAATCTGGGCAACTAGTTTTGGTTTGTAAACTCAACCAACCTGTAACAAACCCGCCCAACACATCCTATAACTCAAATACAAAGTAGGAAAGGATGTAAACAAGATAATAAACAACTACCAACATCCACGGACACATGTCCGGATCACTATACAACAAGGGTAAATCCGGGATCGCTATAATAGTCCTTGTAGTTTACACGATGTGTCAATTTAGTCCCTATAGTTTCAATTTGCTCAATTTTGCCCCTTAATTTAACGGATTGTGTCATTTTAGTCCAATAAATAACGGTTGTTAAGTTAATTTAATGGAAAGTCAAACAATGTGTCAATTTGGTCCCTATATTTTCCACAATGTGTCAATTTAGTCCTTGTCAAAATCGAGAAAATTGAAGCTACAGGGACCAAATTGACACATTATTTGTCTTTCCATTAAATTAACTTAACAACCGTTATTTATTGGACTAAAATGACTCAATCCGTTAAATTAAGGGACAAAATTGAGCAAATTAAAACTATAGGGATCAAATTGACACATCATGTAAACTACATGGACTATTTGCATAATTTACCCTTTAAGCAAATACACATAACAATATTTAGTACAATCATAAAAAAAAGTAATAAAATACTTATTGCCACCTCGGATTTGTATGAACTTCAGGTCACACACATCATTATGCACTAAATCTAAAGGCTCAAAACTTTTTTGAATAGGATGAAACAAAATCCTAGTCAACTCAGCTTATACACAAGTTTCACACTTGTGATTTTGATTAATCTTGAAAGATGGTATGATCTAACTTTATTAATCATCAAAATTCACATGACCTAATCAACCATGCCATAAACTAGATGACTAAAGCATATAAGTAGAAGATAAAGCATTCTCATTAATCTTTGAGATAATTGTCATTACATTTAACTTAAACATACCACCGTACAAATACCCTTTACCCACATAAACTCTGCTCTTGGTCAATATGACCTTATCGAATTCCAAACCATGCGGAAACCATGCTTACTTAGGAGGGACCTCAAGACTAGGTTCTTGCAAATGTTCAGCAAAAACATGACATCATTCAAAGTTTGCTCATTTCCTGAAGTCTTCTTCAGGACCACCTTGCCCTTTCCCCCGATGGTCGAGGTTGCAGAATTTCCCACGAACAACTTCTCGTTGTTTGTAATCGGCTCGAAGCTTCTAAACACCCTATTCTCTGCACAAACGTAGCGAGTGGCATCAATGTCCACCCACCATTCCTTTATGTTGGATCCCACCAAATTCACTTTAGTGACAACCGTAGAAATGTGGATATTATCTACATCTTGGGAAAGACCCTCCATTTCTTCTATGTGAGCACGATCCTTGTTCTTGAATTGCTTATTTGGCTTGCGACAGTCAGCAACCGTATCTCCATCATTTCCACAATTGAAGCACTTACCAAAAAAACTTGAAAGTAGGTTCTTACTACTTGTAGACCAGCCTCTTTGAGACACCACCTCTAGGCTCCCACTTCAAGCCTTTGTTCATAGGTTACTTCTTCTTAATGCCTGAAGACTGGTCATGCTCAACCACATTGGCCTCAACAATGAGGGTACTCCCCATTTTCTTCCTGCTATCCTCTTCAATTTGGAGCTAGACAACGAGCTCTTCGACTGTCATCTCCTTTTGCTTGTGCTTTAAGTAGTTCTTGAAGTTTTTCCAACCAGTAGACAGTTTCTCTATCAAAGTAGTTGCCTAGAAAGATTCACTTAGGAACATTCTCTCTGCATGAATATCATGTAGAACCACTTGAAAATCTTGGACCTGGCTAATGATGATTTTTTAGTCTACCATTTTGGAATTCAAAAACTGGTCAACAATAAAATTCTTTGCCTTAACATTCTCGGTTTTGTATTTATTATCCAAGGAATCTCCTAACTCCTTTGTCGACTTCTTAGCATAATACATATTGAAAAGCGTATTTGCCAAGCTGTTGAGAACATAGTTCTAGCAAAGGAAGTTTGATTGTTTCCAAGAATCCAGAGCCATCAGCTTCTGTTTATCTTACTCATTGTCCTCCACGGCTAGTGGATCCTCACTCAAGAACCTCGCAAAGTTAAGAGTAGTGAAGTAAAATAGCATCTTCTGCTGCCACCTCTTGAAATTCACACTGGTGAATTTCTCTGGGCGCTCATAGTGATTAAGTGGTCCCCTCAGAACAAAAACATGAGTTACCACAGGGTTCATAGCAGGGTTCATCACAGGGGTTAGCATTCTAGTTGATATGGGATTTGGATTCCCACCATCATTCACAACTTCGATACTAGTTACAGCAACATTGGTAACGGTTACCATTTTTGAAAAGCAAAATAGAATTTCAACTATTCTGTTTTTTTAGAAAACAAATTGACACTCGGAAATCCCAAAACACTAAAACTTAATTCAAAATTAATCTTACCACTGATTTCAAAAATCAAGCAAGGTCACCTATCTATGTACCTATTTTTTCAATGTCACTTGTATATCACCTCACTACTACAAAATGTTGTGGTTGGCCAACAGTGTCGGCCATTGCCAACCGCTAGCAACTTTGTAGGATGCTTTTCGGGGTTACCGAGTGTACGTAACAGTTTAGGCTCCCAATCTCCTAATCTAGTCTCACAAGTACAACGTGAAACATAAATGAGAGTTCAGATCCGACAATTTGTATAGAAAATCTATTTTATTGCAAAAATCTTTCCCATAAATGGACTACATCACCAGATTTCAGAGTCGCCACCTAATCTTTTAGGTAAACTAGGAAACACATGACTCGTGCCAAAGCTCACTGTCCATCATAACCAAAATGTCTCAGTTCAGAAACTTAGGTATGAATATGGAATATTATGATTTGAGCACCCTACTCACTTGATCAAAAAATCAGCCTTTATTCAGTAATGATATGAGTTCTATAGTCTCCATATGTTTATATTTCGGTTTTAATAATGCTAACATTACTATCTGAGGTAGATAAGTATAGATTGTGTCACTTGTTTTGATTATGTTTTGATTTCATGTATTTTGGAAAACCTTTTTCCACAACTCACACAATAACAGGGAGTTTAGAAGCATAAGAATTAACCACATTCCAACACAAGCAACATTGTCTCCATCCATTGGCACTCATGCAGATATTCCACTTAACCATATAGCCACATGGTATAATGCTGGATATAGTAAGTAACATGTACATGCAGGATGCTAAAACTAAAAATGCTCACCTAGTACTCCTTAGTGTAAGCCAAAAGAATGTGTCAGAAGTACATGCATGATCCTATATACAAATAACTAATGCAATACGTACATCAAATGTATCTAGGGTATCTCAAGGCATGAGGTAGTGCATATAATAATTTTAGAAATGATAAATCCCACAAATGCAAGTCATGAATATGATAACTAAAACATGATGTTGCGTATACAAAAGCGTATAAATAAAAGGGATAGAAAAACGTAGGGTTGGAAGTTATTACAACAATTGAGTAAATATATAACAAATGAATTGATTCAGCCAAATTAAGCTGAATCAAACAAATCATGAGATAAATGCAAATGGACTATAAATAGTAGCCTCAAGAACCCAGGAGATCACCCCCTAGAAGCTGGAATGTTCTGTTTTATTCTATATAGATAGAAAAGATGACTGACCAAATGGGAGTTTCATTGGCTGGATGATTCTTGGCGGGCCGAATGAAAGATGCGAGTGAAATTTTACTTTGTGGAGAGGTATAGGAGCCTCAACCCACAATTAGAACCACAAAAATCCACTAATAGTATAATATTTAGAACAATTTTCCAAATGAAGTAGAAATTGAAATTGGGGAAAATTCAGGCCCAAGAAATGAATGAGAACCTACAGTCATCTCTTTGTGAACAAAGACAGGATAATGCCTAGATTCATGATATTAATTGGAGAAAGTAGATTAATGCCCACTATTTCTTGGTAGAAGTTTTGGCTTTAAAGTAAGAGATTCATCAAAGGCTATTGAAGACTCATTTTTTATTCATGGAACAATGATGTTTCCATCCTTTCCCATATTCACGAAAGATTGAGGGGAGAGTTCTCAATATCTTTGGCCCAGAACCTCTTACTTTACTTCCAAGAAAAAAAAAACAATCAAAAAAAAAGAACCAACAAAATTCTTAACATCAAATCTCATGGATCATCCCATGCGACAACCACATCCATGGATTAAAGCATATGAGCCAACATGCTTGAATGGTTATATAGGTGATGAGAAAGTGCAAGAATATGAAAGAAACTACTCTATGTAATCAAATTTGTGGATGGGTGTGTAGACAACCCATTTTTGACCGCCCTTAAGACTTGGGCGCTACTGATGTTTACTTAGTGGTGAAAGTTGTGCAGTGCAAGAGTTCAATTTCTTCGGCAAGAGGAGAGAGTTAAATTCCAACCTCACATGCCTTTCGGACCAAAACTATTTTGAAAAAATGATTTTGAGGCCTTAAAACCCTCTCTTTCAAAATATTTTTGAAAAGAAGTTCTTACGATGTTCCGAGGCTCGCATTTCGTTAAATGCTGCGCTTTTCGGTAAACCGAGCAAGAACAACGTAGAAATGAATGAAAGAGAGATGAAATCTTTTAAAAATCTTTCAAAACACCTTGTTTAGGGGTTTGGAGTTGAAGAAAAGAGGAGAGGAGAGAAGAAAACTAGTTTGGGAGAAGTTCAGCATGAATCCGGGAAGGATCGAAACTGAGCGGCTTCACCAAAACAGACATAACTTTTTCACAGTTGGAATTTTGATGCAAGGCTGCTACCATTAGAAAGCTTACTTCTGGGGCTTCAATTTGGACACAAGAATGACTTGAAAAGGAGTCCAGATGATGGAGATATGCCCATTTGAAGTTTGACTTGCGGAGTAGATTTTTGCTGTCGGCCAGAAAAGTAGCCGGCCGACCAGTTGAGGTGGCCGGTCGGCCAGTTAAAGTAGCCTGCCGGCCACTTTTTCAAAAATTTCATTTTTTTTGCAGATCTTTTCCCTCCAGCTGTTGTGCATTGCTCCAGATATTTCCAAACTTAGATATTTCGACCAAAGCTCCATGTTTGCTATATATGGAGCCATATCACTCATTTTGCAAGAAAAGAACAATTGAAGCAATTTTGGGAGCCTCTCTCTCTAAAAAGTCTTCTCTCTCTAGAAATTTCAGAGCTAAATTTCAGCATTTCTCTCTAGTTTGCTCTCTCCCTCTTGCCCTTGTGTGCATACAAGAGATATACTTGGAGATATACTTCTAGTTTGCCTAGGCATCCTTCATCAAAGTTGCATATCATTGGGTTGAGGTCCCTTGGAATCTATTTTGGGCTGTTGGAAGGTCATTTGAGCCAAGAGAGTGGCTGTTCTTATGCTGTGCTTCAAGAGGTAAAAGTCTAAACTTGTAAGCTTGTTTTGCACACTTGTTTCACCATCCTTTTTCCATTGTTTTGGACTATTTTTGGTTTTCAACTGAAAAAAGCTCTGTTTTTCAGTCCTTAAAGTGGTGGTTTAAGCCTTGTTTGGCTATGGGGTGTTTCCCCTCTTTTACTCTTTGGCTTGTGAAGCCTTTTGAGCCGACTTCCAAAACTTTTAAAACTATCTTATTTTGGCCTTTTAACCACTGAATTCCAGAAGAATTTCAGTGGTAGAAACCATGTTTTGAGGTCTAAAGTAGGAGGGGGTGGCCTCCCCTCCTTGCTTCTTGGTTGCATGCCTTGTTGGCCTAATTATTGAGCATGTTTTTTTAGCCTGTGTTGGCTTGTTCTTAGCTTATTTTTGGGCTTATTTCATCATGGCATAACTCTATTTTGGCTTGGTTGAGTCACCTCTTACATGTTTTTTACACTTGTAGTGTAATCTTTCCATTTAGCCTTACATGCTTGCTACTTTGGCTCATCATTCTAGCTTATTTTGGCTATGCTCCCACATGCTTTTACTCTTGTTTTAGCATGCTTAAACTCTGTTTTTGGCTAGCTTGGTCAATTCTTGCTTGCATTTTCTACTTGTAGTGCAAATCGTGCTTACTAGCTTAACATGCTTGATGTCGTAGCCTATCATTTTAGCATGTATTGGCACCATTCCATCACATTTTTGATAATTTTTTGACATGCTTTAGGAATGTTTTGAGTGGTCTTGGTCATATGAGCGATGCTTTGTATAGCTATAGTGCAAGTGCCTTCACTAGTCTTGAGTTTTGAGGCACTTAGCATGCTATATTTGTGATGTGAGCATGATATGGAATCATTTGGTATGTAATTTCAGAGCTTATATCTTTGCCATACTTCCACTTAAATCACTCTTTCAATGCTTTTGAGAAGTTGAACATTATGCCTTGTTTTATGAGCCAATACATGAGCTTATTTTTCTTGCCATCTATGCTACAAGTCTAGCATGTTTTTGCCACTATTTTGACCTGCCTTAGACCTATTTTGAATGGTTAGGGTCATTTGAGCATTGCTTAATATGGTTGTAGTGTAAAGGGGCTTGACTAGTTTTGAGTTTTGGGGCCTTTAACATGTTGTGCATGTGATGTTTGCATGGTATGGCACCATTTGTCATGTAATTTCAGTGCATGTAGTGTAGTTACACTCTCACATACTTCACTCATTCATTGCTTTTGAGGGTTGTGTATTATGCCTTGCTTATAGGCCAACATGTGTGCATGCTTCTCTTGCTTTTTGAACTTCCATTTCAGCATGTTTAGGCCACTGTTTTGGCATGTTTAACCTCTGTCTAGGGTTGGTTTGGTCATTTAGGCTTAGTATTGTATGCCTATAGTGTTATGCTCTTTGCTAGATTCAATGCTTTCGACTCCGAGTATGCTTTGCATGCATCATTTTCATGCTTTGATGTCATTTAGCATGCTATTTCAGTGTTGAAATATGTGCCATTACATCCCATTATTACACTCTCTTATTCGCTTTGAAAGTAATCTTAAGCCCCTTGTCGGCTTGAACATGGAATTGAGACTCATGCCTAATGGTTTTAGCCTTCTCTTGAGGGTTTCTACTAACCAACGACATGAAGCTTCTTCCATGCTCAAGGTGCTTGTGGTTTAGATCCTCATTCAAAATTAAAGGACTCTCACTTTTGGACTTAACCGGTTAAAAGACTTATCGGTAATTTAAAATGAGTAAACAAAATGAATTGAAGTAAAACTTGCCAAGATAACATGTTTATGTTGCATTGCATGTGTTTGGATCGGACGTTAATCCAAACACGAGAAAAGAGGGTCGTTTCATACTTAAAGTGATGAAACGTGCTTATTTCTTGGTCACCAACCCTCTTGATCATGCATGATTGAGGCAAAGGATCTTATATGTTGTTTGTGCATTCATCAATATTGTGCGGGCTTGACTCTTTGGCCATCATGCATTAAGATACGTGATTGGTGGCTTGAGAGTCAAGTGCTACGCTCCTTTGAGCTTGAGAAATGATAAGGAGAGTAGTTGCACGCACATTTCCTTGTAAATGCATTATTGTGCCTTTGTTGATCTTTGTTGCATCAAAATTGAGGTTCTGGAAAAGGAAGTGGCCAACCGGCCAATTGTAGTAGGCTGTCGATCAGTTGAAATGGCCGGCCGGCCACTTGCAGCAAATTTGTCCAGCATGCTCCTATTTTGGGGCAGATTCAACCTGGAAGTGCATTCGATGTTCTGAGGTCACCGCAAGGGTAAATAGAGACAACTCATGGCAGCGCAATGCATTTCCGGGTGAAGCGAACCAAGCATGCATCTCTTCGTCGCCCTCGATGCCATTTAACTGCTTTGCTTAGTTGGCTCATTTGTCGGTTTTGTAATTAATTAGTTGATGTATTTAGCTAATTTAATTCATTATTGTAATTTCCTTATTAGCTTAGCATAGCTAGTTTTCAATTCGGTTTGTAATTAATTAGCTTAGCATAGTTAATTAGTTGATTTGTAATAAGCAGCTTAGCTTAGCTCTTATTTATTCGGACCCTCCATCGAGAGGGCAAATGTTGTAATAAGTGCGCGTGTGTGTGTGAATGTCTTCCAACCCCACGTCTTTCTCCCTTTTATTTACCATCTTTTTGATGGTTAGTTTTAGGGCATGTTTCAATTAGCATACTTATGCTTTGCATGCGTGCATCATTCATTCGTATTGCATGCACCGGACTCGGCGCATCATTCAAACTGCATTGAATTTTAATACTTACTTGAATACGTGTGTCAAGGCATGTTATCTAGTGTTGCATTCATATGCCATCTTAGAATAGCCGAGCCTATTTGGTTGCATCTTTGCATGTGTTGCATTAGGCATCTTAACATAGTTAGGATCATGCATGATTTCTAACTAGTTTTCTGTTTTGGCTCAGAGTACACTGTGAGTGTTTACGCTTTAGCATACTTGCATGTGTGTAAGTGACTGCCATGTTAGCATGCTTCCCATGAGGCTATTTGCTTAACTGCTATAACTGCATGAATGCCTGTGGATGAAGGTTTCATTGCTTGAATTGGAACAATTCATCAAAATGTGAGTTTTAAGCCCACTTGAAATGGCAAATCATTATGTTTTAAGCCCACCTTGTTTGGTGGCAAATCCGTGCTTTAGCCTACTTATGAGTAGCAATTCCAAACCATTTTCGGAAAAAAACAAGCAAGAGATGTTTTGTTCCAAATTGAGTGATTTAGTCTATACTTGTGTATTGTGCGCATCACATAGTAAAGTTAGCTAATAAATCGGAATAAAAACACATGTGTTTCCAAAAATAACATATCATGGAGGAGGGCTAGCGATGGTATAGTAGGGAGGGGGCACTACAAGAAATTACAGTTTTAGCAACTACTTTTGGCGACACCATCAAAATTGCATAGCTAAAACATCGTTTTCGCGACGCAAAAATCATTTTCAACGCTAAAAAGGTTAACATTAGCGACTTGATCAACAAGTGGTTGCTAAAAAGTCAAATATAAATTAGGCGCCTAAAAAAAATTAGCGCTCCAACATGAGAAAAGTTTTAGCGATGATTAATGAGTTTCAGCGACAAAACAGTCCCTTGCTATTAGCATAAGAGTTACGACGATGTAAATGGCACGTCGGCAAAGGTTTAAGTCATTAACAACAAATGTGCTTTAGGTCGTTGTAGGTTTTATAATAGCTGATGTATTTATATTTACTGAAACATTAAAACTGTGTCGTTTTGGTACCAACCTTAAAACTGTATAAAAAAATCCCTAATATTTTTTCTGTAAACCTCCACTTCTCAGCGAGGTAACGCCCCATCTTCCCTCCATGTTCTCTGTTACAGTCGCACCGGATGGTCTCTCTCACAATCGTTGTCGCTAGTTCTCTAACCGACGCTGCTATTGTTGTCGATTCACTCACTTCTGTAAGTTACTCTCCCTCACCACCATCGTTCTCTCTCTCAATTTCTAATCCCTAACTTATTTGAAAATAAGAGTTCCCTGCTATTATCTGAAAAAATTTCGTCAGGTCCCAAAGTTTCAAAGGAAACCTCTTCTAATTATTCTTTCATTCTTTAATCATTAACAATTTAATAAGAAAGGGAAAGGAAACATGATGGGTTAGAGAGAGAGTGTCTGCCTTCTCTCTAGAAACTACCTCAGTTTCTAGGGTTTATTCATTCAATATTTCATTGATGATGGATGATTACTCATCTGATCTACACGACTTAGCTACGATGGGTGATGAACTAGTGGTTGAAGGTACTACTACACCTAAGTGGAGTTCGCACATCTTGAAGGATAGTCTTTCGGATAGTGATTTGTTAATTTTGATGGACATCGCGAAGAGAAATGGGGGTAAGAAACATTGTTTTGCATCTGATATCGAGTTGGATAGGAGCCCTAAGGCTTCGATTGGTGTTGAGTTTGAGATCCATAGTCCAAGTTTTTTTGTTGACGCTATGGGTGGTCTCTGCTCTGAGATTCGAGAGACGAATGTTATTCAGCTCTACATTAAAACAATAGGTATTTACTTTTTTCTCAAGAGATGTCTAATGGTTTGATAAATTTGAGTGATTGATTAATGCAACAGACTCATAAGGATTCAGATTGATTAATTGTTTTTCTCTTTTCTCTGGTTTGCTTCAAATGATTTTGTGGATCTTATTGGCTATTGAGCATAGTTTATGGGTTTTGTTGACTTTGGTTGTATATATGTAGAGGAATTGTGTTAATTTTTTGTTTGTACATATATATTTTTGGGAAATTCTGGAATACATACCCCCCATTTTGAGGTATTATATTCAAGATAAGATATTTTGTGGTGTTAATATTATTTTGATACTCTTGATTTTGGTTAGGCATAGAGAATTGAAAGAATCTCACATTAGAAAAGTACATCAGGAAGATGGATTTGCTACTTCAAAACTATTTCATGTTGACAGAGAAAAATTAACGTACGTAATTATTGTGAAGAACAAAACTAATAATTTTTTGCAGCTGATCAGAGACCTGCCCAAGGCATTGAGCTTTACTTTACAGGCCAGTTTGTTACAAAGAGTTTGATCTGCAGGGTATGTTTGATGTGCATCACAATCATATTAAGATTGATTACACAACCACGTTCGTGGGGTAATTTGAAATTTCTTTTCTTTTCCTTTTTTCTAAAGAAGAAAAAGAAAAGATGCGGATGGGAAAGAGTGGTCAAAACAATGGTTTCCCTACTAAGGAAAAATGTATGGCAGTGATACCATCACATCATTATTTTGGTATGTTTAATTTCAGTGCATCATATCATTATTTTTTATCTGTTAAGCTTACAGGGCACTAAACAGGATAAGATATATACAATCAGCAATGGAGTTTATAAATCTATGATATCTATCCACCACCGATAAGCACTTGTATCCATTGAAATGATTAAAGAAAAAATGAAAGCAGAAACCAAATGCACAAAGAATAATCAGGCGTTATCTGTTTTTACTTTTAATTTCTAGGTATGTGAAGGCATTATCTGCTCTCTCAATCAATAAATAGACTTTTATTTTTAATAACTACTCATGTAATTGTAATCTTAACCCCTCTTTTTCGTGAAGAGGCTGATTCTCATCACTCAAACCTTTGCCACTGGGCTGGGGGTAGATAACACTTGCCAGCATCAGGTTACGACGACAAAGTGCATTGTTGAGGCTGAATTTCTATTTCAGACAATGTTCTCTGTTCATTTCATCTTCTTGAAGTTACATGTACCTGCTTTCTATGTGATTCTAACATTAGTGATATACTTTATTGATGTTGTTTGTAGGCCTTTTGAACTTTTGGAGCGGTTCCGGATGTATGAATTTTCTGAAGGAACCCTGCATCCATTTGAATGCACACAAAGTTAATCGCATCCTTATCAATTGCATAGGTAACTAGTAAGCTAATTACAAACTGTTTTCTGTTATATTATTTTGTTTTATGAAAAATACCTTTCTTTTTTCTTTTTCTCCTCAGAAAAAGGCCATCTAGTTGGACTCAAAATGTGTCTTGAATTTGTGATGAAGAGTTCCATGCTAGGTTCATATCTCAATTTCCATGACCAACCCAATTTCAATTGGTTATTTATGTGAACATTTATTACCTCTATGAGAATGGGTTGTTTGGGTGAGCATTTGTAAGTTACATTAACTAATATATAATTCTAGGAGTGACTAATATAATACAATTACCTGAGCAGTTATTACATAGGAGAAACAATTAAGGTAATGTTTGGTTCATTTAAATTTTTAGTTATGTAAATTAAATAAGTAAATCAATCATGTTGGTCCAGCCCAAGAATTGCAGGATCCCAAACATTGGAGACAAGATAGGCCTTAAGTTCTAAGTGGGAAGATATAAAATGGCAAAAGACATCTCAACATTGGGCCCATAATTGCTTTCTTTTGGATCTGATATTCTCCAATTGTGATCTCTAGGATTGAATGCATCAGTCTGAATATCGCTTAGGTAATCATGCTATGCAATTCTATTAATCCTAATTCATTTAGGATCATTTGTAATATCTGTTACATAGTTCAACATTCACCTTGTGTAATTTGAGTAATGAATTGAGTTATTGGTAAAAGAAAAAAAAATACCAAGAATGTCGTAGTGAAGCATAACCCAAAACTTTGCCAAACTATTTTAAGCATTGATGATGTATGATTTTTATCTTATTAATTGACTTCTTTCCCTGTATAAATGCAGTGGAGAAATGAGTAGATGGTAAAGCAGAGAATTACCAAGAATATCGCAATGAAACTGAACTTTTCATTTTGAATTTTACTGATGATAATTTTGGATCTTAATGTTACTGAATTTGATTCATTAGTGCCTGTGTCAGGCACAAATGACAACTAAACAAAGGGATCCATAGTGCCATAGTTCAAGACTCATTCCGTATAGCCTCTAGTCTATATCTGCTCTAGTTATGGAAGATAGGGGGGAGTAACATTCCTTTGTTCCAGATGGTAGTAATTTCATTAGTACTACTAGAAAACATGAATTTAGAGTGTTTTATTAAGCAATGAATCACTTTGGTTAAAATTTATGTTGGTGTACCTAAAAACTAATTGTTGGAATCTATTTGGACTGTCGTATTGTCTTTTTTGGAGTCGCTTGAGGAGCATTTGGAGATGACATCACTACAAGAAATTGCACTTTTAGCGACTACTTTTGGCGACGACGTCAATTTTTCATAGCCAAAACTATATTTTTGGCGGCGCAGTGATGAATTTCATTGGTAAAAGTAGACCTTTACCGACGCGATTTACTACCGTTGCTAAAAAAACATAACATTCACTAGGCGGCAAAATAATTGGTAGGCGCCAAAATTTCAAAAAATTTAGCTATGAGGCTTATGTTTTAGCATCACAATATGCGTCGCTATTAGTGTGCTTACTTTTGGCGATGACAAGTTAGCGTGGGCAAAGAGTAAAATATTTGGCGACAACAACACTAATCGTTGGTAAAAGTTTTGCTAGTGAAATAAGGTGATTTAGTGATTTGTGTTTTTATTATAACTTTTTAAAGAGTTTTAAATATTCTAGTTATTGAATTGTAAAATTAAAGTGATTATCAAATTAGATCACAAAATGAACCCATCAAGCCCAAACACACTCTTAAGTTGAGGTGGCTAATTTGAGATAATTTAAACTTTTCCAAAGAATGTGGTTAGATTATCAATTTCAATGTTTGGTTTTACTTCCAGAAACTTGTTTCAGAATTTTTTTCTTCTAAAAAACTAAAAAAAAAATTTGGTAAAAAAATTAAAAAAAATACTTATTATTTTTGTACAATTTTATCTTTTAGGAGGTCATAAATAATTTTTTAAATTTTAAAAATATATTTTTGATTTTTATAATTTTCGAATTGGTTGTAATTTTTACAAATATAAATATATATATATATATATATTTATTTTATTTTATTTCAATTTTTTTTTTACCTCAAAAAATTGAGGCGGCACCCCCCCTCTCTTTTTAGGATGGGTAAACCCTTGTCTTTCATTCTTGCACAGCCTTTTCACGATTTTTTTTTTGTTTATTAGCTAACACTACAAGATTTTATTTTATTTTATTTTTCAATCAAATACAAACTCTTTGGGTTCGTTGAAAATTGTATAAGTTGCTGTTAGTAATGGGCGCCCATGTGGCATGACCATTTAAATTTAACATTTGATCCTTATCCAAATAGGTTTTGATTTTGAAATCAAACCTATTTAGGATAACCACTCTTGAAACAGACGTTATCAGTTTGAACTGATATAGATAGATATAATATATATTAGATATTATCTGTATCTTAACTGATATGGATAGATATTATAATATATTAAATATCTGATATGGTTATGGGTAATCGGTGAAAAGGGAAAACAACGTAGTCTGTTTTTCTACCCACATTCTGACTCTCTCCCAAAAACACAACGATCAAGTCTTTGACACTGTGGTTAGTGTGGGTGATATTCAATCTGTGATATCACTCCACTGCTGGGTTGGTTCATCAAGAAGTTTCCTGGAAGCACGTGATTTATCCAAGAAGGTTCTATCATCAAGAAGGTATAATCTGATCATTTTAATCCGCTGCATATTCTGTATATTTTTTTGAGTCTACATTGGTATCAGAGCCTGTTAATGGATATTTTCGTGTTTTCCTCATGTGTATACTTTTATATGTATATGTATATATTATACACATGAATATTTGTAGAAAATTTTTTTTTTTCTGATTAGGAGCATAAAAATATTTTTTTTATGTTCATTAATGCCTTTTTTCATATCATAAATAGTTTTATTTTGAAAAAAGGAGTCCGGCAGTACGAAAATCGGACCAGAAAACACCTTGGAAGGCGGCGCGTGGCCTGCACGCGCCACCAGACGCAGTGGGCCGTTTCCACGCGCCTCCACGCGCAGCCACGCGCCTCCACGCGCCAGCTGCTCACCCGACGCGCTTGCACGCGCTCTCACGCGCGCATCAGCGGCGCAGTCACGCGCGGGCCCTCCGCGCCACGCACGCGCGCCGTGCGCTGAGCCGCGAGCCGAGCCGCGCGCTGAGCCGCGAGCCGAGCCGCGCGCTGAGCTGCGAGCCGAGCCGCGAGCCGAGCCGGGCGCTGAGCCGTGAGCCGAGCCGCGAGCCGAGCCTCGAGCCGAGCCGCGTGCTGAGCCGCGCCGTTTTCCTCGGCTGGCTTGGCTGCTGGCGATTAGGCACTGTTTGTTTTGTTTTTAATTCTGAACTGCGTTAAATGGTCATAATTAATTCATTACATATTTGTTTTATGCGTGACTTATACTGTTGGACTCAGAATTAATTTTTCTACATTCTGTAAAATTTTGAAAATTTTCAGAAAATATAAATTATTTTTCCTGTGTTAATAATTCATTTTTTATGCTTTAAAATGATTCTGGTATTGCATAAATAATTTTCTGGGGCTGAAATATTTATTGTAGACTTCTGAAAGGTTTTATTATTTACTGGTAATATTGTCTCATTTTATCAGTTTCTGGATTTTTTATTTCTAATTTTATGTGTATTTATTAGTCATTTAAAATTCCAGAATATTTCAGAAAAATTTCAGAATATTTCAGAACAATGTACATTTTAATTTTGGCATAATCTGAATATTGTTTCTGTTTACTAGTTTCTGGATTTTTTTATTTCTAATTTTATGTGTGTTTAATTAGTTATTTGAAATTCCAGAAAATTTCAGAAAATTCCAGAAAATTTCAAAAAGGATGTACACTTTAATTATGGCATAATCTGCATATTAAATACATTTTTTTTTGGTTTTTTAATATGTTGCAATTAAAGCATGATTATTTATTTATTTATTTATTTGAATTCCACCATTAAATAAATATAGCATGAGTTGTTTGCAAATTTATATTGACATGCTATTGTATGGAATTTATCATGCTTTGTATATGCCATAAATAGTGGGAGATTGTTTGATTATTTTTTGCGCATGGAATGAAATTAAATTTTGATAATTATCACTAGAGGCGCAAGAGATGATTACGAGCATAGCAAATTTTCGATCTTGAGACATGTGTAAAATTATCATTATTTAATTTAGATTCTTTTTGCTGCAAAATATTTTGTTTTGTGTTGCTATCATTAATATCCCCTGCGCATTTTTTATTTACTCTGTATGTAGAAATGGCTGCTAAGTCAGTGGTGGCAGACTTAACTAAGGGAGAGAAATTGGATGGCGACAATTACGACATATGGCGCCGTAAGATCCAATACCTCCTCAATGAGCAAGAAGTGTTGACCACACTTGAACAAGTGATGGTTGAGCCAGAGCAGGGCAATACAGCTCAACATCGTCGTGATCTTGAAGCCTTTCAGACTTGGCGTAACAAAGATCGGTGTGCGCGCTTTACTATGTTGAGCAGCATGCACAACGACTTGATTAGTGAGTTTGAGCATTGCCCGACTGCATTTGAGATGTGGGAAGCTCTCAAGCAAAAGTTTGGTATTACCTCTTTGGCAAAGCTACGTGGGCTGACTATGAAGTTTGACTCATATCAGAAAAGGGCGCATCACTCGATGAAGCAGCATTTGAGAGTCATGTCAGCCATGATACGTGAGCTTGCGGCTGCTGGGCATAATTTGACTCAAGAGCAGCAAGTACAGGCTGTGATACGCTCTCTGCCAAATTCTTGGGAGCAGATGAAGCAGAACATGATGCATAATGAGAGTGTGAAAACATTCGAAGACATATCGCGTCATTTGGAGCTAGAGGCTGAGCGCCTTGAGGCGGCTAAGTCTGATGGTTCTGCTATGGTGGTTGAGTCAAGCTCACGTAGGACTTCTCAGTTCAAACGTGGAAAAGCAAAAGGTGCCCCTAAGAAGCAAGCAGCGGCTGCACTTAAGCCCAATGGCGCTAGAAATTTCAAGCGTAGGGGCAAGAGAGGTGGTAAGAAGGCAAAGGCTAAATTGACATGCTTTAACTGTAACAAAGAAGGACACTTCGCTCGGGATTGCCCTGAGCAGAAGAAGGTACTCCCTTACTTAATTTCTCGCATTCAATGCTTTGTGTCTAGTCAAGCATTAATTGCTCATTCTCCTCATTTTTGGGTTGTAGACTCCGGAGCAACAGACCACATCGCGAGGGACAGAGTAGGGTTCGTTGAGTATCGTCGAGTACCTGCTGGGAGCAGAAAAGTTTACATGGGGAACGAGTCCAGTGTGGAGGTGCTTGGCATTGGCACATTCAAGCTGGAAATGCGACGAGGGCGCACCTTGTATCTTCATGATGTTCTTTATGCTCCGGATATTCGGCGAAACTTAGTTTCAGTTATTAGCATGATGAGCCTTGGTTTTAGCTTTTGTTTTGAGAATAATGGTGTTAGCATTTATTTGGGAACAATTTTTTATGGTTTTGGTTATCTTTCAAATGGTTTTTTAGTTTTGGATGTGGATGATTCTAGTATTAATAAAAATGCCAATGGATCTATTTCTAATATTGCATCTTTTTGTGATAATGATTCTATGAGATGGCATGCTAGATTAGGCCACATAGGGCAAGACAGGATGACTAGATTGGCTAGAGAAGGTCTTTTAGGCCCACTCGCTAGAGTCACTTTGCCTACTTGTGAGCACTGTCTTGCTGGAAAGGCAACAAGAAAACCATTTGGGAAAGCCATAAGGGCATCTATCCCATTGCAACTTATTCATTCTGATATATGTGGACCAATGAATGTGAGGGCAAGGCATGGAGCCCCCTATTTCATCACATTTATAGATGATTGCACACGTTTTGGTCATGTCTATCTGATTTCTCACAAGTCAGAAGCATTGGATTGCTTTAGACGGTATGTTAATGAGGTTGAGAATCAATTAGACAAGAGCATTAAAGCTCTAAGGACTGACCGAGGACGTGAGTATCTATCTGAGCAATTTAAAGTGCTCTGTGAGGAAAAAGGAGTTATCAGGCAATTGACAATTCCTAGGACTCCGCAACAAAATGGTGTAGCGGAGAGAAGGAATCGCACATTGCTTGACATGGTTAGATCAATGATGGCGCAAGCTAATCTTCCAATTTCTTATTGGGGAGATGCTTTGTTGACTGCTGCCTACGTCCTTAACCGTGTGCCCTCCAAATCAGTTCCTTCCACCCCATATGAGATGTGGACTGGCAAAAAGCCTGATTTGGGCAATTTGCGGCCTTGGGGTTCGGCAGCTTACATACACAACGCTTCTCATAAGTTTGGGAAGTTGGGCCCTAGAGGAAAGAAGTGTATCTTCATTCGCTATAGTGAGCATTCTAAGGGCTATGTGTTTGTTGGGGAGCATCCGGATGGAAGTGTGACTGAAATTGAGTCGCGAGATGTGGATTTCCTAGAGGAGGATTTCCCTAGCAGAGGTGAGGTAACTAGAGAAGTAGAATTCTACGAGATGGAGGATCTACTTGAAGGCGCACCTAGTAGCTTAGTAGAGAATGAGGAAATAATTCCTCAAGCTCCTAGGGACAGTGGGAGCGATCTACTTACCCATGGATTGGATCCAATGGATGAGGATTCTCAACTACGTAGAAGCAAACGTGGAGCTATACCCCGTCGTCGTTTTGAGATTGAAGGGGAAGCATTCATGATTGCTCCGAGTGATGAGATGGAGCCTAAGAATCTCAAAGAGGCTCTCTCATCCCCTGCTAGTAAAGAATGGAGTACTGCAATGGAAGAAGAAATAGAGTCTATGAAGAAAAATCATGTCTGGGACTTGGTTGATTTGCCGCTAGGGCGCAAGACTATTGGGAACAAATGGGTTCTCAAAATCAAGCGCAAGGCGGATGGTTCCATAGAAAGGTATAAGGCTCGCCTAGTGGCGAAAGGTTACACCCAACGAGAGGGTGTGGACTATGAGGAAACTTTTTCACCAGTTGTAAGGTTTGCCTCTATTCGCCTAATCCTGGCCATAGTAGCTCAGTTGGACTTAGAGCTATATCAGATGGACGTTAAAACTGCATTTCTCAATGGAGAATTGGATGAAGAGATCTATATGGATCAACCAGAAGGCTTTGTGGCAGTAGGTCAGGAGCGCAAAGTTTGCAAGCTTCAACGATCTATTTATGGCTTAAAGCAATCATCCAGACAGTGGAATCTGAGATTTCATCGAGCCATTATTTCAAATGGGTTTACGATGATTGATGAAGATCACTGTGTGTACGTTAAGCGGTCCAAGGACATTTTTCTGATATTGTCATTATATGTAGATGACATATTATTGGCTGGAAATGACAAGGAGATGATTGTCGCCACTAAAATGTGGTTGTTCTCTACATTTGAAATGAAGGACATGGGTGAGGCGAGCTATGTGCTCGGTGTTAAGATCCTCAGGGATCGCTCTAGGAGACTTCTTGGTTTATCTCAAGAGACTTACATTAAGACTATTCTAGAGCGGTTCCAGATGCAGAGCTGCAAACCCATTGACACTCCTGTTGCAAAAGGCGAGAGCCTAAGCCTTGATATGGGTCCTAAGACTCAAGAAGAAAATGAAAAGATGGCCCGTGTTCCCTATGCAAATGCTGTTGGAAGCTTGATGTATGCTATGATGTGTACACGTCCTGACATTTGTTATGCAGTCGGATTGGTGAGTCGTTACCAATCCAACCCAGGACCAGCTCATTGGAAAGCAGTTAAGAGGATATTACGATATCTTAGAGGAACTGCAGATTACACACTTTGCTACCAGAGTTCAGATCTACATCTAGTTGGCTATTGTGATGCTGACTGGGGAGGAGACCTAGATGAGCGTAAGTCTACTTCAGGATATGCTTTTATGCTTAGCGATGGTGCTATTTCTTGGAGCAGTAAGAAGCAATCCTGCATCGCCTTATCGACCATGGAGGCTGAGTTTGTGGCTTGTTCATCTGCCGTTCAGGAAGCCGTGTGGTTGAGGAGATTCCTTCAGCATTTGGATGTTGTCACACACACTTCAGATCCTGTGACTATCCATTGTGACAGCATGGCTGCACTCGCTTACGCTAAGGATCCTAAATACCATGGCAGAACCAAACACATTGATGTGAGGTTCAATTTTATCAGAGATATTTTGGCGCAGAAAGAAGTGATCCTGGAGCACATCCCTACAAGTCGCATGGTTGCGGACCCTTTGACTAAGCCCATTGCTAGAGATGTTTATCTTACTCATGTTAGGGCTTTAGGACTACGTAGGTGGTGATTTTTTATGTGTATTCAGTTGAACTCTTTTTTTGGGGATATTAATGCCATTAGTATTCATACTTGTTTCTATCACACATTTATGTTTACTACTTTTAGTAATGGTTTGTGAATTAGCATACACAAAACAATTAAATTGATGTTAGCAGGCAAGATTGGCTCACTCACACGAGCAATCGCCCTTAGCGCTGGGTAGCGAGTAAGGATGAGACTAGAAGCTAAAATTATCCACTAGCTATGTCGCCTTGGTTGGAGCCAAGATGAGGTCTTGTTAGAGACCGGTCATGGATATGAGAGTACCCACTTTTCCATGATATGTCTGTTATGGATAGCCAGATGCGAGATCTCATTTGATGCCTGAGAGGCGAGCAAATAGAGAATTCGAGTTAGACGCTAGGAAGCGACTCGTGCGCTTAAGAGCGACTAGACTAAGATCTGTATGGTGTGTGAGTTTAACATCACTCTTTAGAAGAGTAACTCCACTATAACATGCATTCATACTGCATGTGCTTATCGACCCGTTAGCGAGGTGAAAGAATGGATCCCTGCTTCTTCACCGTGTGAGTCCTAAAAGTCATTTTTTTCCTAAATGACTTCACTTTGTGCCTTTTTGTGACCTTTGACTATGTCATAAGATGAGGAGTTGATGTTCAGCTACTTTGGTATGTTGCCTGCGGTCATGTATGATTCGGCTTTAAGGGACATTACTGGGAAAGCGGTCAATTTCAAATTGAATGATATGAGGGTGAAGGGAAGATCATCTAGTTCTACATCTCTGCTCTATATTCACTGTCGACAACTCACATCGCTCTTTATAGGATGCTGATTGGGTGTGAATATAATGCGGGACCTAGGAGAGTCAAACATGCTCTTTGAGGGATTAGAGATGTTTTTGGACTGATGTAGCTAGATGGGTCTGGGTACATGAGACACTATTTCTGTTCTTTTTGGGTTGATGTCTCTATGCTGACTCATGTTGAGTTTCTAGTATAGAGCTCCCACTTGCAGGTGTTCTCAGCGGTCGCACGGTGCATTGGCTAGTATGAGATTGTTCGTTTTTGGGGAGATTGAGATAGAGATGTGGCAGTGTCATGCCAACTCATGTGCGAGTGGGAGATGTTAGTAATGGGCGCCCATGTGGCATGACCATTTAAATTTAACATTTGATCCTTATCCAAATAGGTTTTGATTTTGAAATCAAACCTATTTAGGATAACCACTCTTGAAACAGACGTTATCAGTTTGAACTGATATAGATAGATATAATATATATTAGATATTATCTGTATCTTAACTGATATGGATAGATATTATAATATATTAAATATCTGATATGGTTATGGGTAATCGGTGAAAAGGGAAAACAACGTAGTCTGTTTTTCTACCCACATTCTGACTCTCTCCCAAAAACACAACGATCAAGTCTTTGACACTGTGGTTAGTGTGGGTGATATTCAATCTGTGATATCACTCCACTGCTGGGTTGGTTCATCAAGAAGTTTCCTGGAAGCACGTGATTTATCCAAGAAGGTTCTATCATCAAGAAGGTATAATCTGATCATTTTAATCCGCTGCATATTCTGTATATTTTTTTGAGTCTACAGTTGCAAAACTGAAAAAGGGAGGGTTCGAAAAGGAGACTTCGCAGTGGCGAGATTTCAACCTGGAAACTGTGCTTTCTCTTCGGTGGTGAGACTGCTTGGGCGGCGGCGATGATCGACGGTTCGAAGGGGAAGGGTTTCATTCTCTTCTCTTCGATCTGAAAAAATAATAGTTCAATTCTTGAGGTATGTTCGAATTCCACCATTCTCTCTCTCTCTCTCTCTCTCTCTCACACACACACACACACACACACTCACACACACACACACACACACACACACTCACACACACATTCACTCCATATTTGTTCAATTATTTGGTTTTTTTAACTGCAATTTTGATTATGGGTTTGTAGAATTTTGATCGATGGATTAATGTTATGGATTGTTGGATCTATTTGAGTGTTGGGTTTGTTTGGGTGTCTACATTGAGACTTTAGTTCATCAATTGTTTGAAGGGTTATCCATCAGAGTCCATATCATACTTCCACTATTGTCGATCATACTTTCAAGAAGGTCAGACCCTCGAGGTTCTACTTGCTAATTCTTCATCTATATTCTTATGGATGGCGTGTCATGTAAACATTCAGATAATGATAAAATCACTTTCATATCCTCATCTAAATCTGCTATAACCGCCCCTGCCCACACAATGCATTCATCTTCATCTTCATCTTATTCTTCTTCTTCATTTTTTATTTTTATTTCTCCTGGGTGGCTTTCCCTCTTATATTTTATAATCCTAAAATGCAAATGAGTAAAAATGAAATGAATGTAATATCGGTCTCTGCTTCGAGCAACCAGAGCATACAAAAAAAAAAGGTTCAATGAGAGTGATTTTGCGGTTAATTTAAGAAACTATGAACACGAACAAAATTTGAATTGGATGAATTTGAGCCTTTAAAGGTGACTGGAAAGAAAAACAGTTGCCACATGTGGGTCTTGAAGTGTCCAAGCTGATAACCAGAACTTGCCTGTCTTGAAGGAATGGAAATTGATCTAGTTAACAAATCAAAAGGGTTGCCGATTCAACAAGAAGTCAAATGATTCTAGATTTCAAATTTCAAAACATGTCTTTTATTTTTTTTTTTTATTTGCAAACACTTTAAAACTTGTTAACTAATAATATACAAAGCTTGAACGCAATTCAATTCACACAATCCTTTTAAGTGGTCAAACAAAGTGTTTCAACTGGCAGTTGAACAATTCTATTTAATTTGCCAAAAAAAAAAAAAGGAAAAATAGCTTTGGGGTTTTCAATGAAGCTTTACTAGTTATGGTCAGGGTTGTCCAACTACTGAGTGGGTTCTGGTTTCAAATATTGCATTAAGTATTGATACCAAAGTCAGTATCAGTTTTGTTCATGATCTTCTGGATGGAAGTGAGCATGCTATGTTTTTTTTTTTGTAATTGTTATTATTGTTTCTGTCATTTTTATTATTATGATGATTTTGTTATTGGTGTTTTTTATCATTATTATTAATGCTATCACTGTCATTATTTTTCTTTAAAAGAGAGTAAGTAGGTAGTCAAGCATCTCATATTTATGTGATGGAAATACTAAATGTTTGTTAACAGAGTCTACTGTTTTATTAGGCTTTGAGTCAGCAAAGTTCATGTTATAATGTCATATAGGATCATTACGTGCAATGTTGATATGCATGCATACATAATTGTCAAAAAATCAGATTTTGTTGTATAGAAGATTAGTTGAGTTATTTATTTATTTATTTATTAATTCTATTAAATTTGACAAGGGATATTTGTAATCTCTAAATTTACAAGAGACAATATGTATTTTAAACAAATTTCATAAGGTATATTTGTAGTTTATTCTAAAAATAATATGGAGGTCATCCACTTGAATTTTATTATTGATGTTCTTATCTTCAATTTTCCTTTCTTTACTGGAAGTTTGCAAGGGCCGAGTTTGGACACAACAGAGGTGAAGTTCTGTTGCACCTCAAAGAAAAGGTGAATAAATTTTCTTTGCCGCCAAACTTTAATATCAGTGACAAAGGCCCCAAAATTGTGTTTGCTTAAAGACTAATTTGAACAGATGTAGCCTTGAACCTAATCAGATCTCAATTTTTATCCCATTAGGTAGAAAGGGATATGAATGGTCAATTTTCCTTGGATGACCACTCAGTGTTCATCATAATACTCTTCTAGAGTTCCTTGAATCAAAGATTGGCCGCATAAAAACCTAGTTAAATCATAAAACCGTTCCAAGATATATAACATCCCATTTGTATGTTGATATGCTACTGTTATTCCAACTTTGTGGCAGTTTTTTTTTTGGGTGCATGCCTCTGGCTATTTTTGGATGCTGGTTATGAGTTATTTCTTTATTTCTTTATTTGGCATTTGTCATTACATAATTTGATGAGGTGAAAATGTTAATCATTTGATGGATTTATTTTTCAATGGACTAAAGCAAGTAATATAGAGTCTTATGTTGATGCCATAGTGTACTCCGCTTTCAGCTTTTTTTGGTAAAAGTTTTCATATCGTTTTCAATAGATTTTGCTAGTCTAGTGAGCGATCCACTATTTTCACTGTAGAATTGGTTTTATTTTTGGCATTTTAAAGTTTTTCAATTATGTGGATCAGATTTCGTTGAATCTTTTGATTGTTTCGTCTTGAAATTTGACTTTCGGGAGCAGAGTGTTTGAACCTTGTTTTGTTTTTTGCTAGAAATGTCCTGTTTAGGTCTTTGCCTCATTTGAATTTTTTCAACACTCCTTTCGGGTAAGATTTTATTTGAATTTATCAGTATTGTGAAGATTTTTATGTGTTTCAGTTGAATTTCAAGTCACACTTGATGTCATACAGTGTTTGGTTCATGAAATGCTTAGAATTTAATATCAATTAGCATATTTGATTGCCTAAGCCTATTTAGATGTAGTTTCTGCTTATTTAGAATTGTAACAGTGGTTAATGAGGTTTCACTGACTGATCCAGTTTAAATTTTGTTTGTGGCTCAGACATTGGACGGAATTTTAGGTGATAATAAAGGAATTAACAGTCTCTTGCATTGAGTGATCGTTTACTGCTTTCCATTTGAAGCACTTTCCTTGTAAATAGAAGTGATAGTAAAGTCTAATTGAAGTGTGTTCCATGTGAGAGGAAACATGGATTTTTTTAGGAATTACTCTAATGAAACGATTTCCCAGAGTGCCTTGGATGACAAAGGGCAGGGACAGACCATGACTTCACTACAACTGTTCTGTTCTTAAACGTGATTTCTATCCCAGATATATTACTTACTCAAAGGAGGATGAAGCGGTTCGATGTATTCAATCAGTGCATGGGTTTACCTTGGATGGTAGATCATTGAGGTGGGAAATGGCTACATTCAAGATTTATGTTCTATTCTGTATTCTCTTATGTAGGTGTTGGGATTTCATTTTGCAGGGCATGCTTTGGAACCACAAAGTATTGTCATGCCTGGCTGAGAAATGTGGTATGATTTCTGAATTATTGATTGGAAATTGGACTATTGGTTATAGGTGAGGATTGAAATTTTTTTGGTGCAGTCTTGCAGCAATCCTGATTCTGTATTTGCATGAGATTGGCACACAAGAAGATAGTTTCACTAAAGATGAAATAATATCAGCATACACAAGGTATTTTCATATTTTGATTACCCTCTGCTTTTCCTCTCATTTAATTAACATATGGCCCTAAGTCCATACTATAAGATTTTGAATGAACGTTGTGCATAACACTTGGGTTTGTAGTGGTAGACTTGGGATTTTTTTTCTGCGAGCTAACTAAGAACGTCCCTGATGTGGATTTTATCTTTTTAAGCACCGTAATTGGTCACTGATACAACTATAATTGGCGGTGAGGCAAATCAGAAATACAAGATGTCCTTGGAAAATTTGTCTTAAAATGAAAAGGAATGTAAACCTGAGACCAGGCTTATCAATGGATTGTATTCTAAGCTGAATCTAATCCAATAATTTGTGGTTGAAATGTGATTATTCAATTACTATCAGAATCTAATAGGTCTGATTGTTAACAGATCAGACATGGATTTAGTTGATCTGATCTGTTAATGATTCTGTTCAATTATAAAGATGAATATGCTAGTTATAAAATGTTTCAGCTGTCAAATCCTAATTTATTGGATGGTGGCTTCTCCGTATACTGCAGAACAACAACACTTATTTGACTATAGGATTTTTTTTAACAACACTTGTTTAGAAACTTATGCATGATATAGTTTTTGGGTAGTTTATAACTTTTTGGACAATTATAACTTAAGGATAGTTCTTTTTGGATGGTTTTGAATTAAGGCTAGTTTTTAGATGATTGGAATGTATAGACAATTCTGAATCTAGGTTGAGAGAGGAACACAATAACTGGACCATGATTTTGTGTTCACTGGCTGCCCAACTACATAATGACAGCAACCTCTATTCAGTCAGTATTAGAGAGTTGTAGAGTATAGTGTAACTTACCCTAAAACTTTTCTCCATAGTCACAGATCCATACCCACCATAGCTACCCATCTTCCCTACAGCAAGCATTCCAGGTGATGAAGATGAAGATGGCGATGGAACTGCTGCAAAATCACACACACCACCAAACTAATATTAAAAAAAAAAATTTAAAATTAAATGGTATGAAAGTACATATATTTTTTTTCCGGGTGTCAAAATTAGTTGGTTAGTTAATTAGTTAGTAGTAAGTTAAATTACTACTAATAACATTTGATGCTTCACCATAAATTCAAACTTAAAATCTCCCCCAATTTATTTCTTAGAAATTAAGGAGTATAACCACTTGAATGTTTGAAAAAAAATAAATAAATAAAACCCAAGGATCTCAACTACTTGACCTAGACTTAAGTTCTTCATAAAACTATTAATTGATCCACATTAAAAATAGAAAAACCAGCTTAGTCTTTAGCATAATTTGAACAAAGTAACAAATGTAAAGCAATAAATATATACATATCGTAAGTACATCTACAAAAGCATTGTGGAGAAATGAACAATGAAAAGAGAGAGAGAGAGAGAGAGAGAGAGAGAGAGGGGTTGCTGACTGTTGATGCTTTACCAGGGCTGATGTTAGGGTACTTGTTATAAACAGGATCTTCAGATCTCCAACCTCCTCCTCCTCCTCCTCCATTTCCAACAACACCACTTCTCTGCATGGGGATATCAGTGGTGAACCTCTTCTTCTGCTTCTCGCAAGCTTTATGGTTCTGAAACCAATAAAACACATTCTTCCCTTCAATCTTTCCATACTGTCTCAACCTTGCAGATATCCTCTGAATCTGCTCAAAGACATTAGCAGTAGCAGGAGAGGATTCAATTTGCCCGACACACCTCACAAATCCCATGTGGAAGATTCTCTTCAAGTGGTCCTCTTTGCTATTTGGAGAAATGTAGTGGATGCTAACAAATAATAGGCAAATCACTGGCAATGATTCGAAAGCAGTATAATTAACCATTTCATGGGACTTTGTTTGATTCTTGTTTGAGGTCCTTCCAATTATACCCATGAATGATCAACACTTTTCTGCTACATTAACTTTGAATATGATTTTTTAAATTTTTTATTTTTGCTTTATTTCTGGGGTGATTAGTCAAGGCTAACTACCAATCAAGGTCAAATACCAATCAAGGTCCACTTGAAATAACTATTTCCCTTTAGTAGTAAATTCTCAATCTCATATTATTCTTCTATTTTTTGATCGATCGCTTATATTAGCTTTTTAGCTGCTGGTTCAGTCATAAAAAGATCTTTACAACAAAGCATAAACCTAATAATTCCAAAGGGATCTTGCTTGATTTTGTTTGTATTGGCATTGATTTTAGACAAAGCTTCTCCCAAAAAGAGGGGGGGGGGAATTAGAAAAAACTCTTATTTCTTCCTAAATTATGCATGCTATTATAAATAATATTCAAGGGGGCTGATTATTTTTATTTTCTATTTTTTCAAGCTGAGGCCTTGTCCAGTCTCCATATTGGTTTGAACAAGCTCATTAATCAATAACCTAAAACAGTCTGATTGTTTAAGAAACTTTTTTGATTGAATGATACTCATAGAGAAAACAATTCAGAGTGGCAAGCACTTCCTCACATAATTCACCATTAGACAGCAAATTGTATGTACTCTGTGTTGGTAATAGAATTCAACTGAGAAATGGACATGAAAATACCAATGCAATGATGCTTTTGCCTTTAAATGTGAGAGAATTCCATAACTGTCTAATTATAACATTCTTTCCTTCAGAGATTCTCTTGTTATTTGCTCAAAGAGATTAGCAGTAGAGGATTCAATTACGTAGGCTTACGTGACAGATGCATTTCCTCATGAAGTGTTTTTTATTTGAATCTTCACAATCTTTGCAGCCCAATCTGCTAGTTGTTGACCTAAATCTTCCAGTAGCATCCAGTTTAGTTGGCGAACACGAACTAGAATTTGCGTTGGGATTGCACGGGGACTTGCCGTTCTTCATGAGGAAGTGCGACCACATATCGTTCATCGAGATATCAAAGCTACCAATATTCTCCTCGACAAAGACTTGACACCCAAAATTTCAGATTTTGGTCTACCAAAACTTATCCCAGCCAACATGACTCATGTCAGTACCTGTGTGGCAGGAACAATGTAAGTTCTAACAATAATGCATCCATTTTTTTAATCCATCTAATCATAAGAGTTCATCTTCATTACATTCTTAGAGAAATTACCAAAAACATAAATTGCATTTGTACTCGAGATAGTGACTTGCACAAGATAAGTTATTGGTTTGATATCAAATAATCCCCAGTCATGCACATGATGTCTACAAAGAAATGGCAACTTAATCGGTCGTCTTTAAATCATGCTACTTTTTTGTTGTTGATTTGTCTAGATAATAGATAGTTATTTTCTGTTGATTTTGTTGATGAAGGAGATTCATTGGTGGAATCTTTTGGGTAGAATTATGGATGGCAATTAAATCCGAACCCAATGGAAACCCACCCTGCCCCGCTATTATTAGAGCGGATTTCCCCAAATTCCCCCCCCCCCAATGATTAACTGTTTTTCTTCTCTCATTTTTCAGAGCACTGTTGGCTGATGGTTGTTGCTTGTTGGTCTGTTGCTGCCGCTGCAATGTTGTTGTGAAGCGGGCTGCTACTGAATGATGGTCTGCTGCAAATTTGGATTGTTAGTTTCATGTTTTCATTTTGTTATCTGTTGTTTTACTATGGGTTCACAATTTGGATGTATTTGAGTATTTTTGTGAGTTTACCCGTTCAGATTTTATACACCGCTTCCAAAAGCATATTTTTCAGCAGTGTTTTTTGGCCTACACATCAACTTTAGGTGATTTAATATCAATGTTACTAGTTTGTAATAGTAGTGCCTGAGGGATGCCTCTTGTAAATATGTACATCTTATAAAAAAATAAAAATGATTTTCAATTTTTTTTGCCACTACAAATTTGTCATTGCCAAAAAGTAAAGCTTTCTCGACAAACAACTTGTCGGTAAATGTGTAGCCAAAAGTTTATTTTTGCCCACTCATATTGTGTTGCTAAAAGTGTATTTTTTGCCAATGTCAATTTGTCGTTGCCAAAAGTAAAGCTTTATTGACAACCAAATCGTTGGCAAATGGCAACATTTACCGACGTAAATGTGTCGCTGAAAGTTTACTTTTGCCCACTCATGTTGTGTTGGTAGAAGTGTATTTTTTGCCAATGTTAATTTTTCGTTGTCAAAAGTAAAGCTTTAGCGACAAACAAATCGTTGGTAAATGGCAACATTTACCGACGTAAATGTGTCGCCAAAAGTTTACTTTTGTCGACGCATATTTTGTCGCTAAAAGTATATTTTTTGCCCATGCAAATTTGTGTCGCGAAAAGTGCCACACAATCATCATATTTGAATGACTTTTACCGATGCAAGGTAAATTGCCGACGATGGATGAAGGCTTTTATCGACGACTATGTTCGTCGCTAAAGGCATTACTTTTACCAACGCAATGATAATTTCGTCAGTAAAAACTTTTGCCAACTCACTTTTGCCTACGGGTTGCCAACGTAGCTTTGTGTGTTGGCAAAACTCTTTGCCAACGAATTTTTCCTTTTAGCAACATATTTTGTTACGTTGCGAAAAATGCAATTTCTTGTAGTGCATCAAGCATAATGGAGTTTCTTAAGAAGCAAGGTTTCAAAGGACAATTTAGAGGAGAAGGTATCCCATGAACTCGTACATCGCCTTTTTGGTAAGTCTCGCTTGTTTTATCTTTTTATTTTTCTCATGTTGGTTAGTATATACTAGTTAAAGTACAACAGTTTGACTACTTATTAACTAAGATGTAACAAGTTTGAAGATGTATTTAATGAAAATAGATTCATTATCAAAATTCTTACTTAGCATGACCCTAGTTAAAATACACACTAACCAAAGTAAAGACAAGACTATGTGTTTACTTTTTTGTGTATTTTTGCTAGGCAGTGTTGAAGTTGCTCTAAGTTAGTGATGTGATTAATAATGGGTGTTTCTTTTATTGAGTTTTTCACTGTAGAAGAAATGAAGGAACATGTATTGAGTCTCAGGCAGTGGGTTGGTCAAGTTTGTATATCACTTTATGATTGCTGCTATTTTGTATATATCATTAGGATGGTTTAGCATAATAAGGACTTTTAATAGATTGATCCATTTGAACGTTTTCCCTATACTCAACTTAGTGAAGCCACATTTCAACCACTTTGTCCTGGGTAAAGAAGCCTTTTCTTGAGATCATGTGCTTTCTCACAACTTACATTCATATCTGTTGGTCTATCTCTTATTCTTGAGGCTTCAACTTCCTCCTCTTAGTGGTGCTGTCCTTATTATTTGACACAGACATTCAATTCGTGTTAGCCAACCAATCATATATTGTCTTCATTGTGCTCTATTGGACTATATAAGAAGCAAATGAGGAATATTTAGCAAACTTTATTTTTACCTGGTGTTAGCTTGAGTTGCATATCCTGACACCCACAAAAAGGGAGGTGCAGAATTCAACTCCCTGTAAGGAGCCACTCTATCAGAAAAGAACTGATCTTTGTAATTCAGTTTCCAGGACTTGCTGTTGTCATTTTGCCTCAAATAAATTTATTTGCACCTCATTTGCGTAAGATTCCTGTTCTTTAAAATGTATACAAATAAATATATAAATAATATTAGCCAAAAGCAGCCAAAATTAAAAACCAAAGAGTCAAAAAAATCATAAGCATGTTTATAAATAAAAAATAAAAAATCACAATGATTCTTTACCAAAGACGATTTGATCAATACTTTTGTTGGGTACAAATTCATAAACATGGAGGCATTGAGGGGCTTCAATGGTACAACCCAAAAGTCTTACAAGGTTCTTGTGTTGAATTCCACTGATCAAAATATTTTGAGAGAAGTTGTAGGTTTTTGTATGTAAATTGCTGACAGACTGTTTATAGATTCTTCTAGGAGTGAGCAACTATAGGAAACATGTTTTTTTTTTTTTTTTAACTAAATGAAATATGTGTTTTGACTTATTTTGTGAAGATACACCTATTTTAGCAGAAATTTTGCAATGACTCTTGATTGAATTGTTGCTTTTGGTGCAATTTATTGATCACTTGTTTCGAACAATGTAAATAAGAGCAAAGGGAATTTTATGGTTGACACATTGTGCAGAAAAGCTGTTAATCTGATATGAGAAGTTAGAGATTTTTATTGGATCAATTGTTAAGAGGCTTTTGCTTTATAGGAAAGACCACTTTACACATTAGGAAAAATATGCATATTTTATTTTTTGACTATGATTTATTATGATTGGCATGCAAAAGTTTGATTGCTGATTTTTAACTTGTGAGAGAGAATTTGATTTGGTGGTTGTTTTCAAAGATTAGAACCCAACATGCATGAAAAACCCATTGTCGTGAATCAAATGTACCTCAATGCTACGTTATATCTTGGAGCTATTATATATATATATATATATATTCTACCCTTAGTGATAGTGATATATGGTATTCTTGCAATCTTTTGGCATCTTATGTTATCCGTGTTGCTTTATCATCAAGGATCACCTCAACTCTTTGAAGTTCTGATTTGTTAGATGCATTTCTACTAAATTGGTTTATAAAATAAAATTATTTATATATGAGTTTAGATGTAATTGATAATATATTAATATTTTCTTTGTCTATTTTCTTTGCAGATTGGTTTTTGATGACGTTTGAAAGTATACTTGCAAATGAAGATCAACTGTTGAATTTTGTTTCCTGAACTGATACTTAGTTGTAGTTGCAAATCAAGATTGAGTATTGATTTTTTTTTTTATTTTTTTTTTTTGTGGATTCCACATTAGTTCATTTTGGGATTTGCTTTGGCGGTTTTTTTGTTATACTTAATGGATTATATTATTAAAGTTGTTTGATGAATATATTTTGATTTATAATATAAATTGTTTATTGATTTTTTTTTTTTTTTGTTTTGTGGAGTGATGTATAACAGCTAGTGATTTCTTAGTACAATTAAAAGGCTATTTGGATATGAGCAGAGATATTTGCGAAATAATAATTGAAATTGAAATATAAAGTATGGAACAGGTTTAGTGATGAATTTGTTTCGTCATTTGTACTTGTTATTATGACAAAGTAATTATTCGTCATTAATAAACATTTTTTGTGACAAAATTTATTGTAGCGCATATAGGAAGTTTTCATAGATTTTGTTGTTACGTATATAAATATATTTGCGACGAAATATATTTCGTCACCCATGTATGACTTTTGTAGATGAAAAATTTCGTCACCTTTACATCTTACTGTGACGAAATTATTTCCTCATCAATGATCAACATTTGTGACAAATTTATTCGTCAACTAAAATTATAAATATGGTATTGAATAATTATTTGGTGACGAAAATGAGAATTTTTGGCGACAAAATCTTGTTTTATTGGTGACAAAAAATTTCATCATTGAACTAATTTCATTGGTAACGAAATTATTTTTTGTCACGGTGGTTTTTAGTGACAAACATTCAATGACGAAGCTGGTGACGAAAATATTTCGTCACAAATATCTATAGCTCTTTCGAGACAAAAAAATTTCGTCATTCAAGACCCAGCTTGTTGTAGTTAATTCCTTTTTGTGAATGTTTCGGTATTTTTTTTTTCTACATGTATCATTTGGCAAATCTTGAATAGTTGATGTTCCATTTAGAAAAACTAAAATAAATAAAAGGAAGTAGAAGAAATAATTGCAAATAAATGGAGAGTAAAACATAAATTACGAAATAGGTTAAAATAGTCAATAACACAGTTACATCAAAATCATAATCACTTCATTTTTTTCTCTTACAACCATCGAATCAACTACAAATAATAATAATCATAATAATCAACTTTCTAAATACACCTTTTTTTAGTGAGGTTAAAAAAAAAGTTAAAAAGTCAACAAAATAGCCAACGTCACAAATGAGCCTGATGTGAACATTCATTTTGGTTTTATTTAGAGAAGGCTAAATGTAAACACAGTGGGCCATAATGTTGAACATTTAGAATGACAACAATCACATATGATCACAATGCTTAAAACCATAACGTGAACATTCACATAAGCCATAATGTGAACAAAATGACCAAATGAATAGAATGATGACTTCCAAAGCACCATATTATAATGTGAACATTCGCAATAGCCAAATTGTAAACACATGAAAAAAAATTATAAACATATCACATAAAATCATGATTGCCTTGAGTAGAACCATGATATGAATATTCACATGAGCCATGTTGAGAACAAAATGAAATAATGCGAACATATCACATGAAAACAGTATTGCTAAGTTCACAGTTCACATAAATGTAAATATGGAATAAATTGTCAATAATGGGGCAAGCAGAGTGTGAACATTCACATAATACAAACACTCACAAAACATCATCCCAAATCATCAAATACATGGTGTGAACATTTACACAACACAAGCAGCCACAAAATATCATCAAACAGCCATAAAACATCATCGCAATCAATCAAGTATGTGGTCTGAATATTCATATGACATAAACAATTACAAAACATCATCACAAACAACCAAATATATGGTGTGAGCATTCACATCACAAAAAATGTGAACATTCACACATTGTTTTGTAGTACAAAATTTGACAATATGTCACACAATCAAATGAAGGCACTAACAAAGTAACTCATTCTGTCTACAATGCAATCGATGTGTATTTCACATTGCATCAATATTGTCTATACTATTTGATACTAAAACGAAAGGGTGGTTTCTAAAATAATAACAATATGAATATGAATAATATAAAATTTGAAATCATATTTCAATAAGATCGTTAATCTACTGCGTCAGTTCAGTGTGAATGTTCAACGACAAGAACCTATAGAGGAAGGAAACACAACGAAGTTGGTTATGAATGATTATAGGGACACAATGGAGTGATTTTTGGTTTTCTGCAAAATTTAGGAAAAAAATCAAGAAACGTTTCCTATATTGTTGTAAGACTTTTTGAAACCCGTAACAGATTCATTGCTAGGGTTTTTTTTAGTAATTTTGCCAATCATGGAACTTATTGGAACATAAGAAAATGATATGAACTAATTAGAACACAAGTATTAGAAGAGGAATTTATCAAAAGATGCCATGTATATAAATAAGTGTTAAGACGTTTTGTGGTTTTAATGGTTTTGTGAGTTGACTCACTAAGTTAAAAATAAATTCAATTTTTGAAAACAAATTTTTAATATGAGGATAAAATGGCAAATTTATATTTTTATTAAAGGAGTTAGGTGTTGCATTTTAGTTCAAAATCATGAAGAATGTATGTGGCCATCTTTTAAAAATGAGGAGGTAAAGTGCTACAAAATTATACCACACAGATATAAAATAGATTAAACCTTATTTTTCTTATTTATACAAATTTATATATATTCATTTATAAGACTTGTTTTGAGAGGAGTGTTCTTGAAAAATTGAAAACAAAAATATGTACCAAACATATTTTTGTCTGGTACTTTTAGAATTATTTATGGTAGTGATAGCGCATAGACCCACTCTGAAACTAGCCCAAGTAAAGTCATCCCATATTCTATGAGAGGTAATTGACTTTGACTAGACAACAAAGACCCTTAAATTAATATAATGCTAACAGATGAAATATCAATAAAATGTGAGATAAATATGGTCATTATCGCATTATTATTATTCAAATCAGACTTTGACTAGACAACAAAGACCCTTAAATTAATATAATGCTAACAGATGAAATATCAATAAAATGTGAGATAAATATGGTCATTATCGCATTATTATTATTCAAATCATTACTGAAAGAGTAAATTACAGACAAATAAGTTTAAAAATATAGAATCAATCATAAAATTAATAATAAAAGTCATACGCATCAAATAATTGAGTTTTCCATTAAACAGACTGTTCCACTCAAATTACTCTACATGTTTTTTTTTAATTGATTTTTTATTTCTAAATTTATTGATTATTCATTGATCAGGCACTAGGGTTGACTCCCAATGAACACGTTCCATTGTGACTATCACAAAGAATGGTTGCAACCGTGAGACATGTGTTTGGTTTAAAAAACCATAATGTATTTGCAACTACCAAGATTTATACATAGTTGGCCTATTATATAGGCCATATAACAATACCAAACAATAATACAATAAATAAAACAAAAAAAGAAAAAATTAGAGAAAATTATAAATAAAAACAATTCTAAAATTTGAGTCTTGTAATAAAAATAAAGGACATTCGATTCATAAATCCAAATTTTAATTTTTTTTTTTGCCAAAGGTTCAAGCGTTGAAATACTTTGTATAAAATAACAAACTTAAGCAAAATGTCAGAAATGCCCATATATATCATATACAAGGTTTTATTCCATCACAGATAGTTGCACTCTCTCTCACTCTTTCTCTCCAAACCCTAACCCTTTTTCACTTTTCAAACTCTCTCTCTCTCTCTCTACTCATCCACCGCTACTCCTCTGGTGTTGTTCCTCTGCCGTCCTCTATCGATGCTCCTCGTTGTTGAACCAAAGCTCCGTAACTCTGCCATCATTCAATCGAAGCTTCACCGCCTATAACGGTTCTGGTTTAGAATCGACCCATTCCATACTCTTATATCTGGGATCCTGTACCTTTAATTGTTGTTCGTGCCCTTTATCATCTTGTTGGTAGTCGAGTTGGGTTGTTGGTTGTGTTTGAAACAAGTTGGGTGTTAGTTTTTCAAAAGTGTTGCTGTCTAGTTTTCTTCTTGTTTACTCGAGCGATGTTTTGATCAAGGAGTCTTTGAGATCTCTCAGTATTTTTGCAAGTCTACAAAACTTCTGGGAGTACGGTATCTTCGCTTGAGTGGTCTTTTCTACGCTTGAGTGGTCTTCTGCTGTATGCAAAACTTCTGGGAGGGGGTCATTGTACGCTCAAGCGGGGCTTTGGTCGCTTGAGCTATGTCACTTATTGTGTCTGACACTCGAGCGGTGTTTTGATTGCTCTAGTAGTTTGTGCATATATCAGATTGAGGAAAGGGAAATTTTAATCACTTTTTCATTTCGCTCTCTCTCTAAAACATTCCCAACCCTAATTTCTTCTCCTTCTCTCTCTAGTTCTTGCTTGAAACCTCAAATACTTCATAGCCCATTGATTTCTCTACAATATATCCTCGGAGAAAAAGGTAGAGCTCATTGTAAGCTTCATTTTAATCGGAAAAGATCTTGTTTTTGGCATTGTCAAATTTCCACCCTTGCTCTTTTTCTCTTTTACTTTTAAGGTAGAGATTTCTTTAACCTTTGGTATGATTCTCAGCTTAGGTATTTCCTCCTTGAAAATGGTTAGTGATTTGGGGATTTTGAGTTAAACCTAGGGTTTGATTTTGCAATGTAAAAGAGGGATTTTCAAATGGGTTCTTGAGAAAAGTTGTAGGGATGGAAATTATTGTTGAGATATGTTGGAATATTGGACATCTCTTCCCAAAATGTGTTTTAATTTATTTAATTTAATTTATTTTTTATTTGTTTTTTTTAAAAAAAAAGAAGAAGAAGTAAAAGATGAGTGATTTGAAATTCTTTGATGTTTGATTTTTGAAAGATAAAAGGAATGATATTGGATTTTGAAAAGATAAAAAGAATATATCTGTTGATGATAAGGATGAAGTTGGATATGTATTATCACTCACATTATGAGATTTTGAGATTTATACTTGTCGTTGAAAATTATCTGTTGAGTAGAGATATTTGTTTTGGGCTATCGATGAAGGATAGTCTTGATTGTTGTAGAAATTTCATGAGGATTAGGTTAATTAAAAGTAATTACTCATACTTTTTGCAATGAGCATTGTTTCATATTTAAACATTGAAAATGTATTGTTTTGAGAAAAATGGGTGTATACTTTCGTGAATCTGGTTAGGGGTGCGTAGACACCATTTTTGACCACCCATAAGACTTGGGCACTTTATTCCAAACACTCAATGATGAAATACTATGTTGTGCATACGTTCAATTTTCTCAGCAATAAGCTTCAGTTTTTCAGTTTCAGAGCCTAGAACCTTGCACCATCTTTGGACCAAAACCTTTTTTTTTCCAAAGCCAGACCACCCAGAGGCCTGTTAGCCAACAGGTGGCCGACTGGCCAAAAATTACTGGCCGACCATCCCCTACTTGGCCGGCTGGCCAGGTTTCCCGGCAGAATAGATATTTACAACCAGTTGTCCCCCCATGTGCATGCTTTACACCAGCTGACTCAATATAGGTATTTCTGAGATAGCAACCTATTTTTCTATATATAGGGGACTTTCCCTCTTGGTCTTAAGTTAGAAAAAATTGCCAAGTGCCCAAACCTTTCAATATACTCTTCCTCTCTATCTTGTAATATACATACACTCTACATATACTTTCTAAACCAAAAATTTGAGGCTTTTTGCTGAGGTTCTTGAGTTAAAATCTCAGCCTTTGAGAGTAGATATCTTTTGGTTTGTGAACAAATGAGTAACTTCTCTTCAAGAGGTATAACTTTGGCTATTTTTACACTACTTCTTCTTTCTCTTTTCTTACTGTTTTTTTACTATTTTGGACTGTCTTTGTGGGCTGAAACTTGTGATTTAAAGCTACCAAAGGTGGAGGGGTTAATCACCTTTCCTTGAACCTTGTTCTACAAGCTTTTATCCTTGTGTTTCCTACATATTTTCCTACTTTGGCTACTGTTTTTCAGAGTTGTTCAAAGGCTAAATATGTGGTTTTGAGGTCCAAGAAGTGGAGGGGTTAGCTCCCCTCCTTAGGCTTGGTTACTAGCTTTAATTCTCTTTCATTTTTTTTTACCTTTTAAGCTTTTGTTAAAGTAATTTCAGCATTGTTTTTGCTGTTTTAGGACTATTTTAGTGTGTTTATTTAGTTTGGGCTTTCAATATTAGGCTTGTGTTGTTGTAAGTCCTAATAGGTTTGGTGGTTTAGGCCTTAGACACCAACCTATTTGAGTTGATAGCTTTTATTTCATAGTTTTCATACTTGTAATAATCATCTCGGCAACCTTTCTCCTTTCTTGGTTTTCTTTCTTTTCGTTTAAGCATTGTTTCAAACAATCGATTGTTGCTTAAGGCATGCAAAAGAGACCTTCCATGCTTAATGGTTTAATCTCTTCGGAGGTTCATTACCAAAGCATTACATCTCTCTCATGCTAAGAACAACTTCTTGTTTGACACTTTGCTTCGTTAGTGGACATAACTCTCACTTTTGGACAAAATGATAAAGGCTAAGAAAAATGAACTAAAAGAGGCACAAGATAATAAAATTGAGTTGGGTTCAATCGGATGTCAATTGAACCCATTGAGTCTTGAATCATTTCATACTCTTTAGTAATGATAATGGCTCAAGAATCAAGGTCTACCACTTCCCTTGAGGTCACTCCATGATAGGGAGGTGGTTTTTGTTTGTCTTTTATTTTCATTCATTGAGCTTTTGTCCTGTCGATTCATAGATCATCACACAATGAGTTTACGACAATTGACAGTTTGCGAATCGAGTTTGCCCCTCCCTTGATTAGCCTCAAGATGGGGGGAGGCAGAATGGACAAACACCTCCTAGAAACAGTCTGTTTTTTATTTGTTTCTTTTCTGTTGCAGCAAGGCAGTGTCAAAAAACAGTGGCCGGCTGGCCACCCAGCCATCCGACAGACTATAGACACCCCATTTTTTATCGCCCTTAAGACTTGTACGCCACTAATTTGATCACCCAATGATGAAGGTACACGCTTGTCAAATGATCGATGTCCTTAGCAGGGAACCTCAGTTTTGAACCTACAAACCGGGTGCCTTGTTATTGGACCAAAACAACAGGCTTTCAAGCCTAATCATCCAGGGACTTACAGACCCACTAGTGGCCTGCCGGCCACTTGTGTAAAAACTCAAATCTTTTTGACAGTTGTGCCAACTGCCTCTACAAATGAATGCACTACACTAGCTGTGTCTGTATGGATATTTCTGAGATAGTCTCATACAGTTCTATATATGGATGACTACCTCTCCTAATTTAGGGTTAGAAAAGTTTGTGGAGTAAAAAATCTCGGAAAATATTTCTCTCTCAATATTTCTCTCCCCCTTGCAACTTCTATATCTTTTGCCTAGACACTCTAAATCAAACCTTGAGGGTTCTTTGCTAAGGTGTTTAAGCTTACATTTTAGCACTTGAGGGTGTGAAATTGGTGGTTTGTAATTCAAAGGGTCATTCCCCTTGAAGAGGTATACATCCTAGCTCTTTTGTACCATCTCTCTCTCCATTTTTATTGTTGTTTTTGTGCTATTTTTCACCTGTATTTGTGGGCTGAAACTTGTGGTTGAAAGCCATTAATGGTAGAGGGGTAACCCACCCTTCTTTGAACCTTGTCTTCTAGGCCTTCATCTTTGTGTTTCCCATCTTTTCATCATCTTTTTGTGAGCTTTTCAACACTGATTTTTAGAGGTTTTTCAGAGGCCAAAATGAGGTTTTGAAGACCCAAAAATAGAGGGGCTAGCCTCCCCTCCTTTGTCTTGTTTACTAGCTTAATTACCTCATTATTTTTAGCTTACTCTTTTAACTTTTTGACTTTAATTCCAGCACTGTTTTGGCCTATTTTAGGACTATTTTTATGTGTTAGTTCCATTCATGCTTTGTATTGCATGCTTGTAGTGCAATAGTCCTCATAGGTTTGGTCGCTTAGGCCTTAACCACCAACCTATTTGAGTTGATGGCATTTATTTCGAGCTTTCCATACTTGTGTTCATCTTTAATCATCTCTGCACCCCTCTCATTTCTCGGCTTTTTCCTTGCCTTGAGAATCGTTTCAAACTAATGGTTTATTTAAGCTTGAGATTGAGATCGTTGTGCTTAATAGTTTAATCTCTTCAGAGGTTCATTACCAATGACATGACATCTCTCTCATACCTTAAACCAACCATTGGTTTAACACTTCCCACCTTTAGTGGACTTAATGCTCATTATTGGACTCAATCAATTAACGAATGAAAAAGGTAATTAAAATGGAGTAATAAAATTGGGAATAAATTGGAGCAAGATAATGAAATGGTTTGGGTTCAATCGGATGTTAATTGAACCTATTGAGTCTTGAGTTGTTTCATACTTGTTAGTGATGAAAACAGTTCAAGAGTCGATGTCAACCGCTTCCCTTGATTAGTATCATGATAGGGAGGAGGTTCTTGAGTCTTTAATTGTTCATTTATTGAAATTGTATCCCTTGGTTCATAGGCCATCGTGCAATGAATTTTCATCGATTAATGGTTTGCGAATCGAGCCTACCCCTCATTTGAGCTGTTTGATTATAAAGAGATGTATGGTGGACAAACATCCCCTAGGAATGCTCTATTTGTGCTCCATTTGTTTTTTGTTACAACAAGAGAAACCCAACATTAGTGGCTGGCAGGCCACCTTTTTTGTACGGCCAGCCACCATTAGTGGGCGGTTGGCCACCACTTATGGCCTGTCGGCCACCTTTTTCAATCAGGCAGAACCACTTTCTTTATAGAGTAGAGCAGAGGCTGAGGTGCAAAAAACAGTGCAGAGGCACTCTCAAGGGAAGAAATTCATGTGCATGTATAAGTCACTTCCTTGCTCCTCGGGGCCCATTAGACTTGTTTTTGTTAATAGCAGTATGTTGTTCGTGAACTTGGAATTAATTAGTTAATTAATTAATTCCGTAATGTAATTAATTAGTTAGTTCAATCAGTTAATTTGTATTAATTAGTTAGAGTAGCTAGTTGATATTTTTGTGTTGTAGTTGTTTAATTAGCTATAATAGTTAGTTAAATTCGGTGTCGTAATAATTAGTTAGCTAGTTTAGCTAATTCATTCATTCGGACCCTCCCATGTGAGGGATAATATGTAATATTTTTGTATGTCTTCCAACTCCACGTCTCTCACCCTTTTATTTACTTGCTTATGATGGACAATGTAGAACATTATGTTTCTTTTAGCATTTCCCATGTACCAAGCATCCATTAGTCTTGCATGCATGAAGTTCGGTTCATTATTCTAACAAGCATTGTCGTTTAAATACTTATTTGAAAACGTGCTTAAAATCGCATGCTATCAAATTGAATTGTATGCCATGCTAGTAGCCAGACTTCTAATTGCGTATTGCATGTGTTGCATTAGGCATATTTCATTAGTTAGGATCATGCATTTTTTTAACTATTTTCTCTCTTTTGGCTCGGCTCGAGAATTGGGGTAAGCTTTTATTGTTTTAGCATATTGCATGCGTGTGATTGTTGCCATGTCAAACATGAATACCATAAGGCTAAGTGCTTAAGTGATGAATTGTTTGAATGTCTATGGATGAAGGCTAATTGTTTAAACTAGAATAGTTTGATCATAGTACATATGAGTTCACTTTTTCAAGTGGTACATATTCAAAAAAAATTCAAACAAACATAAAATCAAAGTTTTCCAATTTTTGCAAATTAGTCTATACTTGTGTGTGCGTCACATAGTAAGTTAGCCTAATAATCAGAACAAAAGCATGCAATGTAAATAAGAATCACATCATAATTAGTAGGCTGATCTTTGATCGGGCGAGCGGGGGTGCTCAATTTATGACCTTCACCTCTCTTACCTAAGTTCCCAAGTCGAGACACTTTGGTGATGACGGATAAGTGGCCTTTGGCACGAGTCTTGGGTTTCCTAAATTTCTGAAAAATATTTAGGTGGTGACTTTGTATTTGGCAAAGCAATTCATTTTTGGCATTTTGATTCAAAATTTATTTTCCAAAAGATTTGCCGGATTTGGACTCATTTGTGTTTATCTATTTCACATTTCACTTGTGGAATCATATTCAGAATCACGGGAGTGCAAACTGTAGGGCTATCGTATCCGAAAGGAGCACAAAAAGTCAAGCTACAGTTTTTGGCAACTCTGCTGGGGATTTAGAGAACTTGACTCGAACTTCATGATGTGAAATCATACCTACACTTATATGTTCTTTGCATTACATTTGCATTGGTGTGCTTAAGTCACTGTGTTTGCCATCTGCTATTCCTGGACAGTTTGTCAGAGGCTTGCCCAAAAAGCTTGCCAAAAGGTTGACCAGTCATGGGCTTTTCCATGTGAGGAACACAGCCCTTGGATCTGGACTACCGATGTACCATTTGATCCTTTTTTTCACTTCCCAGTGTTAGGTGTGATAGGTATATTAAGTAGTCTTGCTGAGGTACCCCCTATTGACCATTTTGCCTAGCTGCAAATAGTAAAGCAATAGTGATTACTCCAAACTAGGACAGGATGCTCACCCATATGCAAGATTGTGTGAAACTACTTAATTGAAATAGTGAACTCTAGTTCCTAACAAAACTAGGACAGGGTAACCCTTCCCCCTCATAGAGGTGTTCTGGCTCTCTGTTAACTAGTATGTGCTTTACAGTGAAATTGTACAGGAATGTGCATGTTAGTTGCAAGGTTGGTATTTGTTTAGGATAGAATTCAGTGTAGAGTACAGTCCTACAACTTTGTTCACGTCTGCATTAATAATATCTTAGCTGAGGTGCTGTGCAATTTCTAATCACTGCTCTTTTAATTTTTTTTTTTTTTTTTTTTTTGCTAGGTAGTTCAAATCATAGCTCCAGAAAGTTCAGATATCCCCCAAGTACTCTAGACCCGAGTCGGAAGACTTTGTAAAGTCGGGGATCTTGTTCGGGGACAACCCGTGTCTACCTCACTCTCACCGATTACAAGACGAAGGAGGGTTAGGCAGAATTCACTAGTCTAGTTCTTATAACAATCAACGCTTAGCTCACCTGTGTTTAGTCCAGTTCAAGAATAGCTGTCTCCTTCCAGTCCAGCTCAAGACCGATCACTCCTTCAAATGAAAAAGTATCCCCCAGCTAATATTGAAGAATTGATACTCCAGCTACAGCAAATAGTGAAAGCATTACAGCATGATAAGGCTTGCCACGCCGAAGTTGTGACCTGTCAGGCTGAGGTCATAACTAGGTTACAACAACAGCAACCGCAGCCGGCTGCAGCCTCTGCATCCCATGCACCCACCGCAGCTATCCCTGTGCTCGGTGTCACTGCTAATACTACCGCTGCTCAAGATCCACAAACCCAAGGTAATTCGACTTTCCCAGTCCCAACAGAACCAATCCTTGCACAAGCTTCCAAAGCCCTGGTTTATCAAACTGAGGCCCCATTCGAGTTAAAGGTTAATCCAAATGTGCTTAAGGTCAGCAAACTGGAGAAATTGTTCAAGAGCGCACAATGGGTCAACTCCATCCCAGACATAGAGGATGGATACACTGAGTCGGCGGTGACATTACCCGAGTAGTTTAAGACACCATACATTGATCGTTTTGATGGCTCCAGGGTCTCGATGGTTCACTTACAGTTGTTTTCAGCCATCTTACGCCCAATGGGTTTGACTAGGTTGCAGAAGCTATCCCTCTTTGGTCGGACTATGTCCGGTATAGCGGCCATCTGGTACACCAAGTTGGAAGACTCTCTAAAACAGAATTGAGATGAATTAGCCATGTCCTTCATGGCTCAGTACTCTTACAACACTCAAATTGAGGTCACAACCCCTGATCTTGAGGCGACACGCCAAGAGCCAAAAGAAGGTTTCTCTGAGTTTGTGACGAGATAGAGGGCCAAAGCCTCAATGATGACCACTCAACCTTCAGAAAAAGATCAGACAGGAATGGTTATCCAGAATTTACATGGCAAGTTGCTGCAGAAGATGATTGTTTTGCCTCTATTTACATTCACAGAGCTCCCTAAAATGTGGGTTCAAATCGAGGATGCCATGAAGCAGGGGCTTGCTACTGATGAGAAGGAGCCAGCCATGAGGCCATTTGTTCGCAGTTCCAATGCTACTGGTGGTAGCATAGCTACGAGACCATCGAATGTAAGTGTTGTCACCGCAACAAAAACTATCGACCCTTTAACCAACACAACTCCACAAACATCGTCCAACCCTACCGGACCCCAGAGTAAGACTTTCAACCAACTATATATGACCCTATCCAAAGCCATGCAGGTGCTAGTCAAGAAAGGGCACTTAAAATCTTTAGAACTTGACCCACTTCCTGACCCTCTTCCACCCAAGCATAACAGCACAAAATACTGTGCTGAACGGTTACGACACCGACCAGTGCTTTTGCTTGCTTTATGAGATTTAGGATATCATTGACAATAAGGTCATCGCACCACCTCAGAAACCAAATGTAACTACCAACCCACTCCTAGCCCATAATCAAGTTCCCCCACCTCAAAATCTTAACCTGATCCATACAATGGCCACCTCCTATGACCCCAACGTATATATGATCCCCTCCCACCTACCAAAACTGACATTGTTCATTCCTAAAAGCACAGATCTGTGCATGATGGACATGTCTAAACCTTAACCCAAGCCTGTGATGATGACACTTGTAATGGAAGGGAGGTCAACCTTGGAGGAATGTATTAGTCTGTTGTCAAAGTGTACTGAGGACTTATCGAATAGGATGTATTATCCAAGTTGCTATGTTGTGCCAACTAGTCAAACCAAGCCTGAACTGGTGCTACCAATTTTGGTAGGCATCAATGTGGTCAGAGATGATGGCCCGAGCCAAGGGTTGGATGATTTGGTAGACCTCGAAGTGGATTTGGACAATCTGTAGTTCTTTGATAAGCATGATCAGGGAGATATACAGATTGGCTAGTTTAACCTGAACAGATCAACCGATAATAACGGATGGCTGAGTGATGAACTAGATAAGGAAGAACAAACTAGGATGAAATCAGGGAGAAAGGAAATAGAGGTAGCTGTAGTGACCGAGAAGGCTAATGAGAAAGGAAAACTGCCAGAGGGTAGAGGTGTAGAAAGCCCAAGTCAAGAAGTGGGAGTTATAAACACCATAGACACTGAATAGGAAACTGCACTAAGGCAGTTTGAAAGAGAAAGAAATGAAGACAGTCAGAAAACTGTAATTGAGTGGCACCCTGTGGGGAACACTTATGATGTGAAAATGATTCAAGTGGAGCCTAACAACTGCGTATCGGCCACTAAAGGAGAGTGGTCGGACGACAATGATTTGCACTTGGCCCATACTGATGAAGACTAGGGGGACTGTATCCTGGATAACACATGGTACGCCGAGGAGATAGACCATCTTACCTACAGTGGACGACACTTTAAGCCACCACACTTGGATCACGCAAAACCATTTGGAAAGGACCTGGAGGTTGAGAAACCGAAAGCGAAACAACTAGAAGAGGAGTTGGTGCTAAAACAGCTCAAGAAAATCCAAGCCGATATCTCTATTTGGGGACTCCTTATGGCCTCACAGGTGCACTGGCAGGTAGTATTGCCGGCAATGGATAAGTCTAAATTGTAACAACCCCGACCCATGATTAATGTTGATCTATGATTTAATGTGCCTAATAAGTTATTGAGATCAAATTCTAAATTAATTGCATGTGTTGCATTAATTATACTTTTATCTGTCTCTTATAGAAATATCTGTTTCCGTTTCCGTTTCGATTTGGAAATTGAAGGCCTTATCGGTATCTGATCACGAAATTGGCTTCGTATATGTGTTATTTGGAATTTTTAGAACACTAGTGGGTTCAATTGAAATTCGATCCGGAACGATTAAATTAGATAAATAATGTCAATTTAGTAGCTATAAATGAAGTCATCCTAGTGGAGCCTATATAAAGCCACTTTGATTTCCTTAATACATTTTGCACTCTCATTCCATACTCCTCATAGCTCAATGTGAGAGAGGGAGAGAAAAGAGGAGACTTGAGCTCAACTAGGGCGATTGCTAGAGAATTGGGAGGAATTGACTTGAACTTGGCTAGAATTTGAGTCATTAGGAAGAATCACTCAAGAACTCAACGAATTGAGACTTGTAGGTGAGGAATTTAACCCTTGAGTTATGTAATTAACTCATTTAAGTTGTGAGTTCAAAGGAAAATGAAAGCTTAGTGCATGAAATGAACTAAGGAAATGGGAAAGAAGAAGAGTAGAGCTTGCATGTGCATTTCATGCTAATTTTTAAAGTTGATTTCAAGTAAATTCTCCATGCATGTCATGTTCTCAACTTAATTATGAAACTCATCTTGTTTTCCATCATCTTGCCTCAATTGATCATGTTTGGGAAGCTTTGAAGTCAAGAAAGTGCTTGCATGTAAGTCTATGTGTTGTTTTATAAGTTTCAATTTTGATTTTACTCAATTGACTTACTCTTGGGCCTTGATTTTGTGAAATGATCTTTAATTCTTACTATTTTCAAAGTTTAAACTTGTTTTCTCAAGTTTTGGGACCAAGAGTTGTGTTTTAATTGGTTAGATTCAAGTTTTAAGCTTGGGAGTGCAATCTGGAAATTCCAAATTTTGCACTTCCGCTCGAGCGAAGGAATCTATGCTCGAGCGACCACTCTGAGTGCGAGCATTTCCACTCAAGCAACCAAAAGTATGCTCGAGAGTGTGAAATGCATGCTCCCAGAAGTTCTTTTGTTTTCTAGACCACTCGAGCGACAAAAGTTGCGCTTGAGCGAAGGCATGTCTCTCGCGCTCGAGCGAGCGTCGAGCGAAAAAATCGAGCAACCAGCACTTTTGCAAGGGTTTACAGACTGCTCGAGTGACAGATCTTGCACTCTAGTGACCACTCACATTTTGCATGTCTGTTCGAGCGTAGGAAGTTGTGCTCGAGCAAGGACCCTATTTTCAGTAAATTTTGTTAAGTGTTTTCAAGTGCATTTTTTTGTATCCTCATTGCATCCTAGGTATTCTTAGGCTAAAATTAAGACACCATAATGAGGATAAGAAGTAGAAACACACAAGGGCAAATGAATTGAGTTACGTACAAGTCGAGTGTGCATTTTAGTGTATGTATCTATTGTGATTGGTGTAGGTCACGCGCTGTGAGCTGTTGATCCATTGGTTTGCTACCAAGCTATCTGTACAACTATCTGTGAGTAATAACTTAGTAGAGTTATATTTGATATGAAATACTTTCTGAACTTTATGATATGATATGAACCGTTTTCGAAGAATACAAAAGGCCATTATGTTATTACATGAATGATGAAACACTTCTTTGAAATGTTTACGTGGTATCCTTAGCAGAGGCCCTCACCCAGGGGACATAATACTGTGGTTTATAGTCATGAGGCCCTTGCCCGGGGGAAACAATACTGTGGCCCAGGCCCTCGCCTGGGGAAGACAATATCGTTGCTCATGTATGAGATATGTTACCCGGTACCGGAGGTTCCAATGTGGAACTTAATAAGCTTGACCAAAGAGATATGTTTAATGCTAATAGATACACCACTCAAGATAGGAATATGACTATGATTCTATTTCTACAATGAGTATGATTGTGTTTCTGTTCATTAAGTGATTTGAAGTTATATCTGTGCTGGACATCATTCATTTAAACCCCTTTACTCCATTATTATTCACTGGGCTTCCGTTTACTATTTAGATTATGTATGTAGGTGACCCAGCACCCGACTAGGCTGAAAGTTGATGGCCTGAAATTCTACTTTGTCAACCACCCTTTGCGCCTCCCGAGGAGGTTCCAGATTAAGTCAAGTTTAGTGGCTGTTTTGCGAATGTAATAGGCATTGTCTCTTTTGATTTTCGGACAAGATTTTTGTTAATATGTGCATGGAGTGACATGTAAATACTGTATCTTTTGACGTCACTCATGAGTTTATAAAAGTTTAAGATTATCTGTCCCACGTATGTCTTCAAAGCTCAATGGACTATGTATACTTTATATATTTGCTTTCGCAGCCCTTAATTATATGTTATTTTGTATAGAGGCCTTTGGTAATCCAAGGATTATTGGCCGGTTATGACGCTAAACCCATAGAGGCAGGTTTGAGTCGTGACATAAATTGTCCATTGATACTACGCCCGAGCAACTTGTGGGCTTGTTCTTTCCGGGTGATGCAAAACCAATGTTCACTTTTGCTAACAAAGAACTGTCGCCAGAAGGCTCGGCTTATAACAAACTGTTATATATATGTGTGGAATGTAGAGAGAAGTGGGTACTGGTGGTGTTAGTAGATACCGGTTCTGCTATTAATGTTTGTTTGTCCCGTACTGCCTATGCAATTGGCATCAAATCGGCGGACTTTGTTCCTACAGCCCAAGTGACACGTGCATATGATAGCACAAGCAAAGAGGTCATAGGCACGGTGAAAGTGCAAGTGCAAGTTGGCCCATCAGAGCAAGAGATTGAGTTTCACGTCCTCGATGTACCGGCTACCTTTAACTTGTTGTTAGGGAGGCCTTGATTACATCACGTGAAGGTTGTCTCCTCCACCCTCCATCAGTTTCTGAAGTGTCCTTATGAGAGAGGAGTAGCAACTATTTTTGGGAACTCATCCATCCACCCATCACCAGAGGTGACAACGCCAGTGCTAGAGATCAATCATGGTGGAGAGGATGTATTCCTTTCAGGATTCACTCTGGCTGAAGCTCAAGTAGTGCAGACCATTCTGGCCACGGACGAAGGCATGTACATTAGTGCCCAGTCCATCTACTTCATGAACAAATTGCAGCACATTCTGGGAATGAGGCTTCGACCAAGCAGCCAGAAAGGTGTCACGACACTATCAGAGGTGCCACACAACCCACATGCCTATAGACTGGGCTATGTACCCATCAAAGAGGACTTGGTAAGAAAGGGGGAAAAGATGAAGGGCAGAGCCAAGGCCAAAAGAGCTGGGAAGCAGTATGAGCTCATCTACAGGCCAATCCAAGGGACACTGAATGGTCATTTTGTTCGAAAGGGAGAGGATTTCCCTTTTTGCGGCTTTCCTGAGCCTCAAGTAAATTCCTTAAAAAAGCGTATCCCGGAGTTTGAGATCTTCTTTGATCTTCAATTGCCAGATAGTGATGAGGAAAGGGCTAAACCAAGCACCAAAGCTAGCCGAAGCCCAGAAGATGACTTAGTCAGCAGTGAGGCCAAAGTAAGGACAGCACTGGCCAATCTCCTTACAGATCCCGCGACTGACCTAGAGAACTTGGGGGATAACTTTACTGTCTCCATGATCGGGGATAAACTGGGGTGTGGACCCAACCACTAGAATTTTGGATGCATCAAAGGCACCATCTCTTGCCTGGCAGCTGGAACAAGGCTATCTTTCCAGTTCTAAATCGAGTGATGAGCCAGAATCTGATTCCACTGAGTCTATAGAGTCGAAATCAGATTCAAGTCAGTTTGGGGATTCTGAGTCTGGCATTTCTGGGGGTGGTAACCCGGATGCCAAAGTCTTGTTGAGGTCCTTCTTTTCTATTTCTTTTGAGTCGGTTGTGACCGAGGAGCCAAAACTTTTGAATGAAAATGCTACAGATCCTGAGTACTTCTTTGTGGTGCTGATTTATTGTATTGACCAATATTTTTAGACTCTTAATGAAAACAAAGAGGAAGCAATTCCTTTGGCTTTGAAAAACTTGATTAATCGAGAGGATGAGAGGTTTTTAAGCCCTGTGTTGATGAAATCATTGTCGTTAATGTGGGTACTGAGAAGGATCCGCGCTTGGTCTAGATTGGGTCCACGTTATCTTCGGAGGAACGCGAGCGTTTAATCACTTTATTAAAAGATTTCAGAGATGTTTTCGCGTGGTCATACAAAGACATGCCTGGAATCGATCCTGAGATTGTATAGCACCGAATCCCTCTCAACCCCGAGGCCCGACCAATTAAGTAGAAGCTGCGTAAAATTCATCCAGATTAGGCATTGAAAATCAAGGAAGAGGTCACTAAGCAAATTGAGGCAGGATTCTTGTTGGTATCCGAGTATCCGACCTGGTTGGCCAATATCGTCCATGTATCGAAGAAGGATGACAGAATTTGGGTTTGCATCGATTTTCGAGATCTGAATAGAGCCAATCCGAAGGATAATTTTCCACTACCACATATTGATGAGTTGGTAGACTTCACCGTGGGCCATGTATTGTTTTCCTTTATGGATGGGTTTTCCAAGTATAACCAGATTCTGATGGCACCTGAGGATAGAGAGAAGACCACTTTCACCATACCATAGGGCACCTACTACTATCGAGTTATGCCGTTTGGGTTGAAAAATGTCGAGGCTACCTATCAAGGGTTGCAACCACATGATCCACAAAGAAGTTGAGGTGTACGTGGACGACATGATTGTCATGTCCAAAGAACGAGAAGGCTATTACACCGCACTAGAAAAGTTCTTTTAACGGATCAAAAAGTACATGTCGAGGTTAAACCCACAGAAGTGCACCTTCGGAGTGACTGCAGGGAAAATGTTGGGATTTTTTATCACACAGAGAGGAATTAAAGTAGATCCTTCCAAAATCAAGGCCATCTTAGAAATACCACGACCGAGGACTAAAAAGGAGGTGCGCGGCTTTTTGGGGAAAGTGCAATTCATAAGACAGTTTATTTCAAAATTAACCTTGCCTTGTGAACCACTATTTGGTCTCCTAAAGAAAGGGAAGAAGTTCAGATGGGATGATCGTTGTCAATTCGCCTTTGAACAGGTCAAGCAGTACCTCCAGAATCCACCTGTGTTTTCACCGCCGGAGCTGGGGAAGCCTCTAATCTTGTACTTATCGGTAACAGATACAACCATGGGGTGCATGCTCGGTCAAGAATCTGAAGATAGGGTGGAGAAGGCCATTTACTACATGAGCAAGAAGATGCTAGACTACGAGACTTGATACACTACCTTGGAGAAAGCTTGCTTAGCCTTGGTATGGGCTACCAGGAAGTTGAGACATTACTTGTTAGCTCACTCTGTAATCTTGGTTTCGAGATTAGATCCCACCAAATATCTTTTTGAGAAACTGGCACTTACAGGTATGATAGCTCGCTAGTTGCTTCTTCTCTCTGAATTTGATCTCAAATATGTTATCGGCATGTCAGTTAAAGGGAGAGCTGTGGCAGAATTCTTGGCAAATTACCCAATAGAATAGGATGATGCAGTGGAATACTTGTTCCCAGATGAAAACATTCTACAGGTGGAAGAAGAAACGTGGACGATATACTTTGACGGAGCATCTAATCAGTACGGTTATGGGATTAGTGTATTGCTGATAGCACCTGATGATTCCCATATCCCCCTAGCCTTCAAACTTTGACTCAAAGTGTCCAACAACGAAGCAAAATATGAAGCGTGTATTGTTGGCTTGGAAGCAACCCTATAACTAGGGGCAATAAGGTTGGATGTCATTGGAGACTCAAACTTGGTTGTTTCTCAAGCAAACGGAGATTGGCAAGTCAAAGAAGAGAAGATGAAGGTTTACCATCAGACCCTGGATATGTTGATTCCGAGGTTTGAAAAACTAACGTTTACACATCTGCTGAGAGAGAACAACCTGTTTACTGACGCGTTGGCAACCCTATTTTCATGGTAGACATCCTGCTTGGAGTCAAGATGCATCTGATTATTATCAAACAGAAATACACGTCGGCTTATGAGACGCTCACTGTGATAGATGAGGCTCAGGATAGAAACCCCTGGTATTATGATATTTGAAATTTTCTGGAAAAATGGAGATATCCACCAGGGGCAAATGCCAAGGACAAATGAGGAATACGGCGTCTGGCTGTCCAATATATCATCTGTGGTGGTAAGCTTTACAAAAGAGGCCACCTAGGAATGCACAAGTTGCGTGTTGAAGAGGAAGAATCGAAGCGCCTCATGGAAGCGATCCACGGAGGGAAGTGTGGAGCACACATGAACGGTGTGATGCTAGCCCGGAAGATCCTCAAACATGGTTATTACTAGTCGACCATTGAGGAGGATTGCATTGGTTTGGTATGGCAGTGCCACAAATGTCAGATCCATGCCAATCGCATGAATATCCTGTCGTCTAAGCTTTACAATATGACTTCGCCATGGCCTTTCTCATTTTGGGGAATTGACGTTATCGGTGCAGTCACGTCAAAAGGTTCCAATGGACATGAGTTCATTCTGGTGGCAATTGACTATTTTATGATGTGGGTGGAAGCTCAGTCCTATGCCATGATGAAAGCATCGCACGTGGCTAAATTTATCAAAAACAATATCATCTGCCGATATGGGGTTTCGAATGAAATCATCTCAGATAACGGCTTTCACTTCAAGAAGGAGGTGGTGGATTTGCTCGAGAAATATAACATGGCTTTTCACAAGTGATCGACATATAGACCACAGACTAATGGAGCTGTTGAGGCTGCCAATAAGAATATCAAGAACATCTTGCGGAAGATGGTGGAAACATACAAGGACTAGCCAGATAAACTACCATTCGCGCTTTGGGGATACAAAAGCAACCTCATATTTTCTCATCTATTGGATGGAAGCTATTCTGCCAATTGAAATTGAAGTTTCGTCGCTGCGAGTTATGGCCGAGTGTCAGATAACGGAGGCGAACTAGCAGTAGAGTAGATTTGAGGAGTTAATGTTGTTTGATGAAAGAAGACTAAGGGCGTTGTATCACATCCAGGGTTATCAACATAGAATTGCTAGGGCTTTTCACAAAAAGGTTAAGTCTAGGAATCTCAAGGAAGGAGATATGGTACGGAAAGACAACCGAGCTCCCACCCATGACCCTAGAGGCAAGTTCAGACCTAATTGGACTGGCCTTTACATCATCAAGGCTATCTGGTCAGGAAGGGCGATTATTCTCATAGACTTGGATGGCCTAGAGTTTTCACAACCGATCAACATGGACAAGTTGAAGAAATATTACCCTTGAGTGTCTCGTTAGGCCGAAAACCCAAAAGGACACCTACGCAAAAGTTAGAGCATGGAAATTAGAAATAAAGAAAAACTGAGCTCGCAAGGTCGAAAACTCGGAAGGGCGACTTTGGCAAAAGTTAGAGCACAAAAGGAGAGAGCTAATACTCGAGTGAACCTAAATCGAACTATGTAAGGCCTGATTCCCATCTTTGGGATACGTACACAACTTCATCTCAAAGTTCAGCCGTAACTATCGCCCAACTCAACTATCCTATTCGTTCATGTTTGTCAAGTCATCTGTCTCCATTATTTTGTTCGCTTGGTTGCATGATCTTCAGTTTGGCAGAAGGGTCGGTTGTGATATGGTACAGTACTGGTGAATGCAGTTATAGGCTGTTGTGATCTGTTGATTTGGGGTTGTGCATCTTTAGGGCTGATTCTATGTGTGTTAGGTGGTGATCATTTCCGAAAATGGTTTTTAAAAGTTTTAATAAAAGTTTATTTTGTTCAAAATTTTCTTTTTTACAACTTAGACTATTTTGAGACCAAAAGGAAAATTTTACTTTAATTCAACTGATTTCAACACAAGTGCATTCTCCAACTCTCTGATTTGAATCAAAGTCGCTTTTACATCATAAAACTTGAAAAGAAAAGTCAAAGCAATAAACTGGGGGCATAGATGAGTCAGGTACTCCTGCATCCTCTAGCCAAAGTTGGCCTAAACCTCTGCCTAGCCCTTGAGCCAAGCCAAGCAAAGCACTCGCTGGAAAGGGCATAACTGAAACTAGGGGCAGGGGCCAGAAGATCCCTCGTCCTCCAAGCAACGAGGTACCGATACAGGTTTGACGAGCAAATTGGGAATGGGGCCAAGTATTATACCTTCTCATCTGGACAGGTCTGATCATGCTCAAGCTGGCATCTAAATCGAAAGGGGAAGTTAAACACACAGTGCGTGAAGGCAATCAATTGTATTCCTGGTTGCTAGGTCATGTTGTAGCTTATCTCAGCCAAGTTAAGCCAGGGGCAAGCCAAGCCATGTCAGCTGCAGATCTGCTGCAGATCCAGTTGCACCACCATCCCTCATTAGGAAAGTCTACTAGTCTATTACGGAAGAAGTAAGCTCGAGCTAAATATTCGGGGCAACGATCCACTACTTTCAACTTATCCATGAGCCATACCTGGAAGGGATGAAAAATAAGAGAGATTAACGAATAAAGGGATGTATGCTGAGAGAAAAGTAAAGAAAAGAGCTTTGAGAGAAAAATAGAGTGTGAGTGCCAAGTGATAGAAGGCTCATAAATAAGAAAATGGGGGGAAACAATACCTGGAGAAGCAACAGACTCCCCGTGAACCTGGTGGTCTCTCACTGATAAAAAACATCCAAACCCATCAGGGTCTCAGCCAGTACCAAACCAATGCAACACTTGCCCTCTTTCAGGCAATAGGCTACTTCGATCAGCCTAATGTTGGCTCCGCCACAACTAGGGGCAAGAAGGAACTGCGCGAGCATACATAAACAGAGGGCATGTAGCCAAAAGCCTCGCCAAAGAGGGTTGCCTCTATCTCTGATGTCAGAAAATTAATAAATTAAGATGGGTATGTCTAGCTCTCCATCATGAGCCAGGAATCGAGCCTTGTGCAAAGTAAGTCCACACATTTGTCCCATAGCCAAGGAATGGCCAAAACGGGGCTGAGGCATGAATTTCTCATCGCACCGAGATTCCATCAATGCTTAAAACTCTTCCAAAGTCGGCATATTTCTTGTGCTCTGAAGCAAAATACATGTGTAATTGGGTCCCAGTATCGGACCACAGCATGGAGGAACAGAAAACAAAGTGGAGTGCGGATTAACGGAAAAAGCACGTTTATGCCGAAACCTCAAAAATTTACCTTTTCCATGCCGTCTAAAGTGGCTATCCAATCGCTGAGTTTTTTGGGCAAAGAATGTCTCCATTTTCAAATAAAGCAGTAGCTAAAATGATGTTCTGGAGAAAAAATCACGAAGGAAGACCTTTTGTAGAAGATAAGGCTGTGAGTGGAGGCCAACTGTCAGCTAGCTGGTGGATCACCACAAGTGGCCGACGACCCACTTTCACTGGCCAGCCGCCTACTTTTTGTGGCCTAGCAATTTGGCATTTTGATTTTGTCCTGGTCTTTTTGTTTTGGGAGTTTTGTTTTGAGTCTTTTGTATTTAGCAAGTGCAAATACCTATGTTTAGGTTGTTCTTTATTTTATTTTTTCATTTATCGAGTTGTATTTTGTACTTTGGTCGTTGGACGGCTTATTATCCGATTAAGAACACCATTTCAATGCAAGCATTCTCAGTTTCAAATACCATTCCATTTCCATTTTATGCGAATGTGGTGCTTATGATGCAAGAACAAAAAACTCTTTTTATAAAAATTGTGAGGTTTTACTTTGATCATGGTTGTTGTTTTTTTTTTTGTATTTTATTTTATTTACAAAAGAGAGTAAAAACAAAAAGTAAAAAAACCTATCTGAAGCTATACATGTGCTAAACTACGAAATAAAAGAAACAAAAAGTAAAAAGTACAAAAATCAATTCCATTCATCTTAAGCTCGAGAGGCCCTCTTCGTCCTCTTCCTTAGAGGGGACTCAGGGGCACTGTCTCCGTCAACACTACCACCATCAAAATCAGACTCTGAGCCAGAGCCAATATCATCATCTTCGTTCCCTGCCTCAGAGCCAGCCTCATCGACGTCTCCGCTCCCTGACCCGGAGCCAACGTCATCGTCCCTACTCTCGGACTCAAAGCGTCGGCTCATTGCCTCATCGGAGTCACTGGTCTCAGTATCATCCCCACTCAAAATGGGCTTGGACTCCCTGCTCTGACCCTGAGCACCCCTGCCTCTGCCTCGACGTTAGTGCTCATCTCCGCCGCATGCTAGGGTCTGTCTTCCTCTCATTCCTACTGCTGGGAGAGGTGCTGCCGTTGCTGTCACTGCCGCTGCCACTGCCACTGCCACTGCTGCTGGTGCCCTCGATACAGGTGGGATCTGAAAATCAAGCATCAACATATTAGATACAGTGTATGTGTTGTTGCAGAAGGCAGTATGCAGAATGAGTATAGTATGTAGAGTATGTACACAGAATGAGTGTCATGCATAAGCCATATTCAAGCTGGGTTCAGTGTGTCAGTGTAGTTTGATATAGTGTTAGAGAGCATTTCAGTGTATGAGTGGTGATATGATAGTGTGGTGCACAACGGTGTGAGTTAGCAGTGAAATGCATGCGAAAAATGGGGGAAAATATCTAAATACCATGGAGACCAAACAGTGTCTCTCTTCTCTATACCATGCCAACCATGGAAGCAACTAGCTGGAGGAGGCCCTCTGTGTACTCTGTGGGTGCCTGCAAGTGCATTTGAATGATCAGTGTTCGGAATCATTAGTATCTGAAAAAGGTAAAGTGTGGGTTGCAAGCTGTAAAGTGTGGTCCATACATGAGGTGCCCTCAGAGCTCTAATATACCCGTGCCCAGCCTCAGGTGGCTCTATCGAAATCTGATAGGCTGTCCCGATCGGTTGCTAGCATGTAAGCACAGTAGGAATCTCCGGCCAACCGGCATCCTGCACAGTAGGAGGGGTCTCTCCAAAACTAGCCTCGGCCTCCTAAGCATCCTCTCGAGCCAAAGAAGTACCTGTTGTGTCGCCCGCGCAAACTCCAACAAGGGCAACAAAAGATGAGTTCGGATGAAGGTCGTATAATCGCCCTCTCCTCTAAAGTAGTCGGCGTCTAGCCCCATCATATATTGAATAATGGCCTCAACTAAGAGGCTATCAACTATCTTCATGGATACCGGGGGTGCCATCCTAACAACTGGGGCGGGTAAGCCCAGTGTCTGGCATACACACCGCTCCCCCATGAACCAGGCTCGATAGAATGGGCCCTATTTTAAAATTTGGTATCGAGACGTGGCCCAGGCCCAGGCATACTGGTCTTTAACTCTGGCTGGCATCGTCGCTCAGGGATGCCAGGTGATCTATGAATAGAGAGGGCACAGGTTGTCAGTTGCTGTCAGCTGTTAGAATATGGCTCAGAACTGTAGCAATGGAAATAAAGTAGAAGTGATTGCAAGTTTTGGGGTACCTTACGGGCTACCGCTATATGGAAGTATCGGCGGCAGAAGGCAAATGTCATGTCTGCGGCGGCACCTGCCATCATACCATCGTGAGTAGGGCACGATTGGAGCAATCTCATCCATTAGCTCTGGGGAAAGGGCCGAGAAATAGGCATAAACCCACAGCTGTAAGAAAGTGCGAAGCAGAAGGCACAGTGTGTGAACAAATATAAAACATAGAGTGAGAAGTAGAAAGCACAATGCATGAACAGATATAAGGTAGAAAATGCAAAACAGAAAGCATAAGAAGAAGTAAACAGAACCGAAGGTGCAGTGCATACCTCCCAGGCTCTCCAGTAACCTCTGATCCGCTCTCCCTTTATACAGGAAGTGGAACTCATGTAGCTGTAGAGTGTGGCAAGGCCAGCTCCACCTTCGTCGTAAAACTAGGCTCGGGGTAGGATCACAAAGGTGCTCAGCAAGTACAAACCCGCGGTGTTCCACCTATTTGCAAACAAGGTGGTACCGAGAACGAACATTAAAAAGCCCAGGCGTACTGCTCTACCTCCTCATATGTCTCAGACTGACTCTTGTAGAAAGCTCAGGGAACCAGCTGTGTCTAACCATAGTTGGCCTATACAGAGGTGGGCTCACTCCAAGCAGGTAGATCCAGGCTGCCTTCTACTCGCCCATATCCATGTCGAAAGGGATCGGATCACCCCCTACTCCTAAGCTTGTGATCATCGAGAAGTCGTAGGGTGTCATCGTCATCTCCTAAGAGGAAGAGAAGTGGAAGGAGTTGGTGGCATCCCATCACCTCTCCACTAATGCTCCGAGTAAGGCCTAGCTAGCCATATAGTGTGTGAGCCCGGTGCAGAGTAAGCCAAAGCCGGCCTCATCGATAAGGTCGTGGACTCCGAGGGGGAGCTCGTGATACCAATCCCTGGCCGTCACTACTCTGTAACCCCTATAGGAACGAGAGTCCTCCTGTGACAAAAAAGAGTGAATCAAACGAGAGATAGAGATAAAAGAAGAATCAGATGAAAGGCAATGCAAGAAATACAATCAAATGAAAGGCAAGAAAGCATGAAAATAAAGTTCGTACCTTAGTAGTGTCGTGGGAAAGATGGGAGTCTGGGTCTCTTAGCAAGATATCCTCCGGCACGCCCTCAGCAAAATCATCAAAACACATGATGCCTCCAAGTGTCATCGTGAGCATGCAGCGGTGGTAAGCGGCCGAATCAAAGGGCCTCACTTGTGATGGTAGTAGCTCAGGCTCGAGCCCTAGAGCGAACTCTACCTCGAAATCGACGGCAATGTCCTCCGCCATCCCGTCAGGCTCAGCAATCACCGGCTCCTCGGTCTTGGCAGAGGGTGAAAGTGCAGGTGAAACCTTGCGAGGGGCGTCATCATGAGAAATGTTGTTTGCCGTCTAAAAAGTGAGTGAAAAGTGGAGAAAATGAAGGAAATGGGGAAAACTTGGAAAAGTCAACCCTAGGAGAGAGAAAATGGGAGGAAAAGTCAAAACCCGAGAAAGCTCACAAAACTCAAGAGAAACCCGAGGAAAACAAGCTCAAAGTGTTGAAAACCATGAAAATCAACGAAAGCAAAATCTGATCAGTTCAAAGTGTATAGGATCAAAGAGGGTTTGCGAATAAAGTTTGCATGAGGCGTTGAAAAACGCGTGTAAAGCACAAATCTAGAGAGCGAAAGCACCTTGAGAGAGAGGGAGGATGATTTCGACCTTGGGTGTGGGAGGAAATGAGGTTTGGTGATGTGTTTAAGTAGACTCGAGCGGAAAAGACCGAAGTGCCCCCAATTTTGCATTAGTGGCCAGCAGGCCCCTTTTGTGGCCCAGTGTTGGTTTTGTTCCCCTTTTGCCCTAACAGTGTATGGGAGGTCCTATTTTGGCTATAGACAGAAGGATTAAGGTATTTGCATTGGATTTGATTTCTGAGGAGCTTGAAATTGTGTTCCAGTTGCGCCATTTCAACGCCTGCTATACTCTGGCGCGTGAATGTGCCCCAATTTCAAATACGCATAAGTTGTATCCTTTTGAGTATTCTGCAAAGTCTCCGAGGGGTAAGTTGGAGGTTGTTGGCGAACATCGTTTTTGTCCACTTTGTCGATTTACATATCTAATATCTTCTTTTGCATAGAACATACACTCTCAGATACCCCTATGTTGCATGTGCACGTTGCATCGTTCGTAACTCATATGTTATCCAGTTTGCATAGTGCATAGAACATGCTTTCAATTTTCTCACATAGAACACGCTTTCAATTTTCTAGCACATAACATGCTTTCAATTAACATCACATGTCGGTTGTCTACAGTCTTACATAGAACATGCGTTGTCATACAATTTCGTTCACTTTGTGCATCTATCGCACTTATTCACTCAGTGCATCTATCGCACCCGTTCACTCTGTGCATCTATCACACTTCACCTTGTGCATCTATTGCACTGGTTCACGTTGTGCATCTATCGCACTAGTTCACTTTGTACATCTATCGCACTGGTTCACTTTCTGTATCTATCCCACTCGTTCACTATGTGCATCTATCGCACTTGTTCACTATGTGCATCTATCGCACCCATTCACTTTGTGCATCTATCGCACTCATTCATTATGTGCATCTATCACACCCGTTCACTTTGTGCATCTATCACACCCGGTCACTTTGTGCATCTATCGTACTCGTTCACTTTGTGCATCTATTGCACGCATTCACTACGTGCATCTATTGCACTTCTTCACTTTGTGCATCTATCGCACCTGTTCACTTTGTGCATCTATCGCACCTGTTCACTTTGTGCATCTATCACACTCGTTCACTTTGTGCATCTATCGCAGTCGTTCACTATGTGCATGTATCCACTTGTTCACTATGTGCATCTATCGCACCCGTTCACTTTGTGCATCTATTGCACTTGTTCACTTTGTGCATCTATGGCACTTGTTCACTTTGTGCATCTATCGCACCCGTTCACTTTATGCATCTATCGCACGTGTTCACTATGTGCATCTATCGCACCCGTTCACTTTGTGCCTCTATCGCATCCGTTCACTATATGCGTCTATCGCACCTGTTTACTTTGTGCATCTATCACACTCGTTCACTTTGTGCATCTATCCCACCTATTCATTATGTGCATCTATTGCACCTATTCACTTTGTGCATCTATCGCACTTGTTCACTTTGTGCGTCTATCGCATTTGTTCACTTTGTGCGTCTATCGCACTCGTTCACTTTGTGCATCTATCGCACACGTTCGTTACACGGTGCATCTATCACATACTGTTACTGCATTGTGCATAGAGTGTGTTTTATTTCTTTCCGTGTGAAACATGGTTGGACTTAGTTGTGATCTTGTTATTGCTTATTGAATCATCTTCCATGATCATGGATTTGTAAAATAGCCAGCTTCGCGAAGCGTGTGAGTTCAGCTTTCAAATTTGTGCATGTCATTTGCATCCTACCCCTGAACTACACTGGTTTGATTCCTTGCAAAGGGATACGACGTCAATGTCCTTCGTCGCCCCGTCGGCCTCAGGAATCGCCGGCTGCTCCGTCTCGGCAGGGGGTGAAAGTACAGGTGGAACCTCGAGAGGGGCGTCATCATGAGGAATGTCGTTTGCCACCTGAAAAGTGGATGAGAAGTGGAGAAAATGGAGAAAATGGGAAAATTTTGTAAAAGACAACCCTAGGAGAGAGAAAATAGGAGAAAAAGTCAAAACCTGAGAAAGTTCACAAAACCCAAGAGAAACCTGAGGGAAACAAGCCCAAAGTGTTGAAAACCCAAGAAAATCAACGAAAACATAATCTGATCGTTTCAAAGTGTATATGATCAAAGAGGGTTTGTGAATAAAGTTTGCATGGGGCGTTGGAAAACGCACGTAAAGCACGAATCTAGAGAGAGAAAGCACCTAGAGAAAGAGGGAGGATGATTTCGGCCTTGGGTGTGGAAGGAAATGAGGTTTGGTGATATGTTTAAGTGGACCTGAGCTGAAAAGACCGAAGTGCCCCCGATTTTGCATTAGTGGCTGGCAGGCCACTAATAGTGGGCGGCCATACACTATTAGTGGCGAACAGGCCCTTTTTGTGGCCGGGTGCTGCTTCTATTCCCCTTTTGCCCTAACAGTGTATGGGAGGTCCTATTTTGGGTCTGTACAGAAGGATTGAGGTATTTGAATTGGATTTGATTTCCGAGGAGCTCGAAATTGCGTTCCGGTTGTGCCATTCCAATGCCCGCTATACTTTGGCGTGTAAACGTGCCCCAATTTCAACTATGCACAGGTTGTATCCTTTTAAGTATTCTGCAAAGTCTCCAAGGGGTAAGTCAGAGGTTGTTGGCAAACATCATTTGTGTTAGCTTTGTTGATTTACATATCTAATATCTTATTTTGCATAGAATATGCACTCTCAGATACCTCTATGTTGCATGCGCGCATTGCATCGCTCGTAACTCATATGTTTATCATGTTTGCATAGTGTATAGAACATGCTTTCAATTTTCTAGCACAGAACAAGCTTTCAATTAACATCATATGTTGGTTGTCTATAGTTTTGCATAGAACATGTGTTGTCAAACAATTTCGTTCACTTTGTGCATCTATTGCACTTGTTCACTTTGTGCATCTATCGCACCCGTTCACTTTGTGCATCTATCACACCTGTTCACTTTATGCATCTATCGCACCCGTTCACTTTCAACATCTGTTGCACTCGTTCACTTTGTGCATCTATCGGACTCGTTCACTGTGTTCATCTATCCCACTTGTTTACTTTGTGCATCTATCACACCCATTCACTTTGTACATCTATCACACCCGTTCATTTTGCCCATCTATCTCACTCATTCACTTTGTGCATCTATTGCACTCGTTCACTTTTCGCGTCTATCGCACCTATTCACTTTGTGTATCTATCGCACTCGTTCACTTTGCGCATCTATTGCACGCGTTCACTATGCGCATTTATCGCACTTGTTCACTTTGTGCGTCTATCACACTCGTTAACTTTGTGCATCTATCGCACCCGTTCATTTGGTGCATCTATCGCACTCGTTCACTATGCGCATATATCGCACTTCTTCACTTTGTGCATCGATCGCACCTGTTCACTTTGTGCATCTATCGCACTCGTTCACTTTGTGCATCTATCGCACTCGTTCACTATGTGCATCTATCCACATGTTCACTTTGTGTATCTATCACACTTGTTCACTTTGTGCATCTATCACACCCATTCAATTTGTGCATCTATCGCGCTCATTCACTTTGTGCATCTATCGCCCTTGTTCACTTTGTGCATTTATCACACTCATTCACTATGTGCATCTAACGCACTTGTTCACTATGTGCATCTATCGCACCCGTTCACTTTGTGCATTTATCGCACCCGTTCACTTTATGCATTTATCGCATCCGTTTACTTTATGCATTGTGCATCTATTGCACCCGTTTACTTTGTGCATTGTGCATCTATCGCACCTGTTCACTATGTGCATCTATCGCTTCCACTCACTTTGTGCTTCTATCACACTTGTTCACTTTGTGCGTCTATCGCACTCGTTCAGTTTGTGCTTCTATCGCACACGTTTGTCACGCCATGCATCTATCACATACTGTTACTACATTGTGCATAGAATGTGTTTTATTTATTTCCGTGTGAAACGCGGTTGGACTTAGCTATGATCTTGTTATTGTTTATTGTATCATCTTCCGTGATCATGGATTTATAAAATAGCCGGCTTCTCGAAGCCTATGGGTCCAGCTTTCAAATTCGTGCATATCATTTGCATCCTGCCCCTTGTAGCTTGACTTTTTGCACTCCTTTCGGAAAATGAGAAGCCTTATAGTTCAGACTCTACCTGTGGTTCTGAATCTGATTTCACAAGTGCAATGTGAAACAGTGAAAACAAAAAAAGAGTCCAATTCTAGCAATTCTTTATGGAAAATTAATGTTTTGAATAAGATGCCAAAAATGGACTGCTTTGTCAGATTTTAGAGTCGCCACCTAAATATTTTTGAAAAATTTAGGAAACCCAAGACTCGTGCCAAAGGCCATTAGTCCGTCATCCCCAAAATTGTCTCGGCTCAGGAACTTAGGTACGAGAGGGACAGGTCATGAATTGAGCATCTTCTCTCTCCATCAAAGATCGGTCTCTACTATTCATGATGTGATTCTTATTTACATTATATGTTCTTATTCAGATTATTAACTATATTACTATGTGACGGGCACACAAGTATAGACTAATTTGCAAGAATAAGAACATCTGATCTCATGTTTGTTTTTTGAAAAGAGTTTATGTGCCACTTGAAAAAGTCAGCTTAGCAACTAGCCTTCATCCACAGGCATTTAAACAGTTATACCATTTAAGCATTTAGCCTCATGGTGAACATGCTTTACATGGAAACATTAACACTCATGCGATATACTAAAGCAAGTAAAGGCTCACCTAGTACTCCAAGCCAAAATAAGCAAAAGAGTTAGAAAAAATGCATGATCCTAATTAATACAATATGGCTAAATGCGACGCATGCAATGTGCAATTACTAGGCTCAACTACTAACATGGCATATGAACCAATTTGATAGCATGTGGTCTAAGCACGTATTCAAAGAGGCATTTAACTAACGATGCAAGTTAGAATGATGCGCCAACCCTCAATGCATGCAAGACAAGTGAATGCAAACATGAGAGATGCTAAATGAAACATGATTCTCTAATCTAACCATCATAAGCAGGTAAAGAAAAGGGAGAAAGATGTGGGATTGGAAGACATACACGTTATTACAACATTTGAGCCCTCACGCAGGAGGATCTGAATAAACTAACTAGCTAAGCTAATTACTATGAACTACAAACCGAATGAAATAATCAACTAAACTAGCTAATTAATTATTATAACAAATTAACTAACTAATTGAACTAACTAATTAATTAATTATAAATCAAAACAAACTAATTAATTACATGAATACAACATGAAAGAAGTGCTAAGCTAGCTATTCGAATTACTCCATCTCGGGAAATGAGGGGTGCTCATGCATGCATGGATTTCCATTCGAAAAATACCATTGTCCTGCTGCCAGATGCCTCTGTTGCATAGTAGAACATTTTCAATGTTTTCCGTCTCAGAATCAACTCTGTTTTGCTAGAAAAGTACACTACTTGGTTTTGCAAAGGTGGCCGGCAGGCCAAAAGTGGTGGCCGGCTGGCCACAAAAGTAGCCTGCTGTCCACAAAAAGATGGTCTGCCTGCCAGAAATAGTGGCCGACCGGCCGCTGGAGTCTGGCCCTTCCTGCTACAACAGAGGACGAACAAAGCAAAAAACAGGGTATTCTCAAGGGATGTTTGTGCACTTTACCCCTCCTTATCATTAGAAAGCTCAAAGGAGTAGTAAACTTGATTCACAATCCATCAATTCAAGCAATTTCATTTCATGATGGCCTATGAACCAAAGGGTACACTTTCAATAAATGCTCAAATAAAGACTCTCAAACCTCCTCCCTGCCATGAATGATCAAGAGAAATGGTTGTCAATGACTCTTGAACTGTTTTCATCACTAATGAGTTTGAAATGACTCAAGACTCAAGGGTTCAATTAATGTCCGATTGAACCCAAACCAAGTTATTATCTTGCATCATTTTAGTCCAAGTTTTATTCTTCCATTTTAATTACCTTTCCATTCTTTAATTCATTGAGTCCAAAGGTGAAGATTAATTCCTCTAAAGGAGGGAAGTGTCAAACCAAAGGTTAGTTTAAGGCATGAGAGAGATGTCACACCGTTGATAATAAACCCCTAAAAGGGATTAAACAATTAAGCACGACAACCTCTATCTCAAGCTTACAAGAACTATCGGATTGAAACAACTCTAAAAGAAAATAAAAGCCAAGAAATGAGGGAGGTTGCATAGATGATTAGAGGTGATTACAAGTAAGAAAGCAAGAAATAAATGCTATCAACTCAAATAGGTTGGTGGCTAAGGCCTAAAACACCAAACCTATGAGGACAACTAAGCTACAAGCATGCAAAACAAAGCATAAATGCAATGAACACCTAAAATAGTCCTAAAACAGTCTTAAAACATGCAAAAGAAGTGTTGGAATTAAGACAAAAATAGCTAAAATAGTAAGCTACAACATAAAGCTATGTAAGCTAGTGAACAAGACACAAGGAGGGCAGGCTAACTCCTCCAATTTTGGATTTCATGACATGTTTTTAGCCACTGAAATAACTCTGAAATTTAGTATTAAAAAGCTCAAAAAAAGATATTTTAAAGGTGGGAAACACAAGGGTAAAGGCTAGAGAAGTAAGGTGGAAAGAGAGGTGAACCACCTCTCCACCATTTTAGGCCTTACACCACAAGTTTCATTCCAAAAATACAAAGTTTATACAGCCCAAAAACAATAGAAAAATAGTAGGAAAATAAGCAACCAAAGCAATGAAACAAGCTAAGGCTTATACCTCTTGAGAAGAAGAACAGTTTTAAGCAACAAGTCAACACATACATACCCTCAAGAGCTCAAAGTAGGCTCAAACGTACCTTAACTCAAAGATGGCAAGGTTTGGTTAAGAGTGTATAGGTTTCGAGAGAGAGAGAGAGAGAGAGAGAGAGAATTGTAGAGAGAGAAAATTAATTTTTCCTTAATTTTTCTAACCCTCAAAAATGGAAGGGCAAGTCCTCTATTTATAGAAAAACATCACACTCCCTCAGAAACATCCATCTATACACGTGTAGGTAGATGCAAATATCTGTGCAAACTGCTGGCACAGCTGGCAGAAAATATTTGGCAAACACACTTGTGGCTGGCAGGCCACCATTCTGCCAGCAGGCCACACACTTTGCTGGCAAGGCACAAGGGTGGCCGGCAGCCCACAAAAATGGGCTTGTAGGTCCCAAGTTTTTCAGGTTTAAAAGGCTGGGGTTTTGGTGTAAAAACAAGGCACAAGGTTTGCAGGGTTTTGACGTTCAAAGCTATGGCAATCCGCTGAGGACTTTTGAGCACTTGACAAGCGTATAGATTCATCATTGGGTGTGCAAGTGATGGTGCCCAAGTCGTAAGAGCAGTCAAAAATAGGGTGTCTACACCCCTGAACTATGTTTGTTTGATTCCTTGCAAATGGATACTTAGGCAGCTTTCGAGCTCAACCAATTTATTTTATATCTTGATTGTTTGCCCAAGTCTTATAACCTTGTCAAAATGGGTCATCTCTGGGCTTTGACATTCACTCGCGTCATTTTATGACTTCATGTTTTGTCAAAGAGGGGCACCTGTAGACACCCCATTTTTGACCGCCCTTAAGACTTATGTGCCACTGATTTGATCACCCAATGTTGAAGATACATGATTGTCAAATGCTCGATGTGCTCAGCAGGGAACCTCAGTTTTGAACATACAAACCTTGTGTCTTGTTTTTGGACGAAAACAACAGGTTTTCAAGCCTGATCATCCAGGGACTTGCAAACCCATTAGTGGCCTGCCGCCCCCTTTTAGTGGCCTGCCGGCCACTTGTGTAAAAACTCAGATCTTTTTGCCAACTATGCCAGCTGTCTCTACAGATGCATGCACTGCACCAGCTGTGTCTGTATGGATATTTCTGAGATAGTCTCGTATAGTTCTATATATGGATGACTCCCTCTCATAATTTAGGGTCAGAAAAATTTGTGGAGTAAAAAATCTTGGAAAAATATTTCTCTCTCTACATTCTCTCTCTCCCTTGCAACTTCTACACCTCTTGCCTAAACACTCTAAACCAAACCTTGAGGGTTCTTTGCTAAGGTGTTTAAGCTTGCATTTTAGCACTTGAGGGTGTCAAATTGGTGGTTTGTAATTCAAAGGGTCATTCCTCTTCAAGAGGTATACATCCTAACTCTTTTGTACCATCTCTTCTCTCCCTTTTTATTGTTGTTTTTGTGCTATTTTTCACCTGTATTTGTGGGCTAGAACTTGTGGTTTAAAGCCATTAAAGGTAGAGAGGTAACCCACCCTTCTTTGAACCTTGTTTTCTAGACCTTCACCCTTATTTTTCCCATCTTTTCATCATCTTTTTTTGAGCTTTAAATACTAATTTTCAGAGGTTTTCAGAGGTTAAAATGAGATTTTGAAGACCCAAAAATAGAGGGGCTAGCCTCCCCTCCTTTGGCTTGTATACTAGCTTAATTACCTCATTATTTTTAGCTTACTCTTTTAGCATTTTGACTTCAATTCCAGCACTATTTCAGCCTATTTTAGGACTGTTTTTATGTGTTAGTTCCATTCATGCTTTGTATTCTATGCTTGTAATGTAATAGTCCTCATAGGTTTGGTGGCTTAGGCTTTAACCACCAACCTATTTGAGTTGATAGCATTTATTTTGAGATTTTCATACTTGTGTTCACCTTTAATCATCTCTGCACCCTTCTCATTTCTATACTTCTTCCTTGCCTTGAGAGTCGTTTCAAACTAATGGTTTGTTTAAGCTTGAGATTGAGATCATTGTGCTTAATGGTTTAATCTCTTCGGAGGTTCATTACCAATAGCTTGACATCTCTCTCATGCCTTAAACCAATCCTTGGTTTGACACTTTACTTAATGCTCATTATTGGGCTCAATCAATTAATGAATGGAAAGGTAATTAAAATAGAGTAATAAAATTGGGAATAAAATGGAGCAAGATTGTGGAGAAGTGGTTTGGAAATACTCTTCAGATCCTGGGAGACGCTAGTGATCCTCAGCTAGTCACCTAAAAAGATATAAACACTCAAGTCGGGGATGCCGGAATTAGCACTCCGACGGACAAGTGTAACAGCGCCCGCGTGGGACCTCGTGCTACTACAGTTCGGACTCGATTTGTGTCACGGTTCTTAATCTGAACCAAAGAGTCCAAGTCTGGCAAATCGTTTTGAGAAACAGATTTTTGAAAAAGTAGTGCCAAACATGGACTGCTTTGCCAGATACAGAGTCGCCACCTAAATATTTTTTTATGGGAAATTTAGGAAACCCTGACTCGGTGCCGAAGGCCACATGTCCGTCATCACCGGAGTTGTCTCGGCTCGGGAGCTTGGGTACGATCGGGGAAGGTCAGCTATGAGCGCCCCCTTTCGCCCGGTCCGAAGACCGGCCTCTACTAACCGTGATATCCAATTTTGAAAACGTTATGTGTTCTTAAACCGGTTATTAGCCTAGAATTACTATGTTGTGCGCGCAGCAAACAAGTATAGACCAAATCGCCCAAATTAGAACAAAACATTTCATGTTTGTTTTGAAAATGGTTTGCTACTCGCAAGTAGGCTAAAATGCAGATTTTGCCACCCTCAAGTGGGCTTTTAAAAAAGATGATTTTGCCACTATCTAGTGGGCTTAAAAAATATAGTTTTAACGCATTATCCCAATTTAAGCAGTTTGACCTCCACCCACAGGCATTCAAGCAATTTATCTCATGTAAACACTTAGCCGCATGGCAAGCATACTATTATGGCAACATTCACGCGCTTGTTGGATGCTAAAGCATAACCACTTACATTGTACTCCGTGCCAAAACAATAAACTAGTTAGCAAATGTGCGTGTCCTAGTTCATGTTATTTTGCCTAATGCAACACATACAAGGTGCAATTCTAGTTAGGCTCGGTTAACCTAGATATGGCATACGATATGCAACCAACTAATTCATGTATTCAATTTTGGAATTTGAAAATACGAATGCGGTTAGCATGATGTACCGAGCCCGGTGCATGTTAACAGATGCATGAATGCACGCATGCATATCATAAGGTATGCTAATTTCAAAAATGCCCTAATCTACCATCGTAAGCTGGTAAATAAAAGGGAAGAAAGAAATGGGGATTGGAAGACATACACACACTCACCCACACTTATTACATGTTTACCCTCACTCAGAGGGTTCGAATTAATATTACAGTCCCAAAATAATGAACAAATAAAATTATTACAAAATTTCCTAATTAATTAAAAAAGGAAGCAAAAGAATGAAGAGGGTGGCCACAGCCTCTGCCTCGGGGCGCGCGGATGATGCATGCTCGAATCCGTCCTGCCCGGAAAACCCGTACTATACTCTTGTCGCCTCTGTTTGTACTGCCTTGTCTTTCTGAAAATTTCCAAAGTACTGGAACAAGCTCTCTGCATCCTGCAGAGCACCACCGGCCAGACAGAATTGCCACCGGCACTTCAAAATTCTCATCGGCACTTTATCGGATTCATCGGCACTCCAGATAGTGCCGGTCGGCACTAAATTCTGCCGGTCGGCAGAAACTTCCTGCAGAAGACAATCTGGCAGCAAACAGAGAACAGACAGTGCATAGCATGGAGTTTTTGGACACATGTAAGCATGGTCCTACTTCTTATCATATTTTGAACTCAAAGAAGCATGACTTTCGATCCTTGAACCCTCAATGGTACATGGTGGGTCAAAGGATCGAATTTGCCATTTGATATGAAAATGCATGCAACAAACAACATGAAAACCGGGGCCTTATCAAGTAGGAGTCAAAGGTCCCGATGACCGGGGATCAAGGCACATTACATCACTTGAAGTATGAATGGTCCTTGACTCCCGCACTTGGTTTGACACCCCAAACCAAGTAAATGCAATGCATGTTATGCTCACAAGCCTCAAATGTAACATGCCACCAAGATGGAAAACACAACAAGCAATATGCAACTATCATAACAAAATGTATGATACCAAGCACACAAGATACAAACATGATGCAAACATGGAGCAAATTGACCATGGAATTGATGTGCTACAAAACTTAATGGAACAAATATGCAACAAACATGGAGCAAGCATGCAAGAGGGCTTGAAGTGGCAAAGGGGCAGGCCCTCACCCTTCTCAAAACAGTGGCCAAAAGCGCTTAAAATGATAGACAATCAACTCATGTTAACAAGCAAACTTATGGTCCCAAAGCTAAGGCACTAAAGGAGACAACTTACCCCCACCAACATGGCCATTCATGGCATGATTAAAACAAGTAAAAACAGAATTTATGCATGCAAGATAGGACCCCAAAAAAACTCCTAATATGGCAACTAAAATAAACCCCATGAAACAAATACACCAAGGCTCATTCTTAGGCATAGGAAGACACAACCTCAAGATATGGAAAAGACCATGCATGCACCCATGTAGGCATGATTTTCGGACTAAAATGGCATGGCAAACAACCTCCACTCATCAAAGTAGACCAACCAAAGCACTTATGACTCATATACTTGAGGGCTCACAAGCCAAAATACATAGCAACCATAACAAATATGCCAAACATGACCAAGTTGATAACCAACAGATTTTTAGCATGGAAAAACAATGCTAAATGCTTCATGGAACCAATCCAACACATACAAAAATCATGGCCTAATCATGGGATGTATTTCTAAGCAAGATGGAGCAATACAAAGCAAGTATTACAAGCATACAAGAGGGCCCAAATCCGACCAAAAACAGAGGTTATGTAAGACCTAAGATGCCTAAAAAAGTACTGAAATGAAGCCAAGAAACAACAAGCACACATGCTATCCTTTTGAGCCCAAAAAGCAAGGAAACAAAACCATAAAGGGAGAGGGGTGTCCCTCCCCTATGCAAGACTTCAAACCAACTTTTTTGACACTAAAATACACTGATTTTTGGTGATCAAAAGATCAAAATGCTGAAGTGAACAAAACCTTATCAAAATGGCACCAAAATAGGCCAAACAAGGCCTATGAGGGTGAGTTTGCAATCTAACCACAAAGTGACCTTAATGAAAGTGTTAGAGCAGGAAAATATGAGCCTTTTTTATGTTATACACAAGAGCCAAAACAATAAACAAAATAGGTAGAAAATCAATGCAAGTTTGGGGAATAAAAGGGAAGATGCTCACCCTTGAAGAACCCTTGAAGAACAAATGGCCTAACCTCCTTCTTTGGATCAAAACCAGTCCAAAACTCAAGAAACAACTCCCCCAAGTCCCTCAATCTCGGACTAAGGTGTAATGGTGTGTGTAATGGTGCAAAACTAAGGTAAAACACACCTTTTGGGCCAAGAAACACACACAAGAAGGGAGAGGGAGAGAGGTATAGAGATAATATGTATCTATATCTCTCAAGACTGATTTTTGCTTCTGTTTTTCTAACCTAGAACCAAGAGGAAAGCCTCTCTCTTATAAGGATCCCTCTTGCAAAGCTTATTCAACAAGCTTGGCTAGAGGGAAATCCCTCCATACACGTGTATGGAGGGGAAAGGAGTTGGTGCCAGCTATCACAGCTGGCACAAAATATCTCCATAAAGTGGAGGAACAGTGGTCGGCTGCCCAAAAAAGCTATTCCGGCAAAAAACAGTGCCGACCGGCAACATATTATGCCGACCGGCAATAAAGTGTGCCGACCGGCAAACAAAATTGCCGATGGAAGAAAAAGACCAGCCGGTGGCCTCCAGCCACTGCCGGTGGTGTATGGGGATGTCTCACAAGGCATTCCCTGCCCCTCTAAGGCAAAACAAAAGTGTTCGGTGCAAAACCAGACACTAAACAGTCGAGTTCGGGGATCCTGAGGTAAGGCGCGCGAGCCGAGACCTCCGGGAACTCCAAACGAACACAATCATGGAAGATCACCGCGTGTTCAAACAGTGACATCCAAGTCTTGAGGACGGTCAAAAATGGGGTGTCTACAGTTGCCCCTCTTTGACAGAACTCGAAAGTCATAACAATGACGGGAGTGAATGTCAAAGCCCAGAGACGACCCATTTTTGACAAGGCCGAAGACTCAGACAAGCATACAAGACAAATAAGGTGTGCGCCCGGAGGCAGGGGCAAAATGCAAGACAATGCACAGAGCCGAGCATAACTTATGATCATGCAAAGAAAGCTGTAATGAAGCAAACATGCGACAGTTTTAAGCTATCATACCAAACTACACTACAATGCAGAAAGGACGTAAGAGAATTATGGAATTCTCAATATGTCTCACTCGGGAGATACAATACCTGTCCGGTTCGTCTGGTTGCACCAGCCTCAAATGAACCGTACATACAATATCGTGCCTGAAAAGAAAACAAACTTAACAGGTACAATATGGTTAGCAAAATGCATGACAATGCAAGAATAGTGGTGTACTCGAAATGCGCGACAGCGCAAAGTAAGTAGAGAGCATGACAATGCATATTGAAATACAACTAGGCAAGCGAAGCAAGCGGTCTACGCAGGCGACGAAATTGATCATAAGCACGCGGTCTACGCAGGTGATGAAACTAAACAAGCGGTCTACGTAATTAACACATGCGGTCTACGCTGGTGACGGAGTTAAACATGCGGTCTACGCAATCAAAACATGCGGTCTACGCAGGTAATGGAATTAAACATGCGGTCTACGCAATCTAAACATGCGGTCTACGCAGGTAATGGAATTAAACATGCGGTCTACGCAATCAAAACATGCGGTCTACGCAGGTAATGGAATTAAACATGCGGTCTACGCAATCAAAACATGCGGTCTACGCAGGTAATGGAATTAAACATGCGGTCTACGCAATCAAAACATGCGGTCTACGCAGGTAATGGAATTAAACATGCGGTCTACGCAATCAAAACATGCGGTCTACGCAGGTAATGGAATTAAACATGCGGTCTACGCAATCAAAGGAACGTACTATTACACAGCATAATCGAAACAATTTGCGGGGCTCACAAAGCATGAAAAGGATACGGGGCGGGACATTCTTCGCATGCATCGAGCGTCGCTTGCAGAAGTTGTGGCCTGAGGTCAACTCAAAGGTTCACGTTTCAAAGGTGTGATTTCCCGTATTGTGAGGGCGTCCGACAACGCGGCTGACCCGAACAAAGATACGGAAGGTGCGTTAACCGCAAGGGGAGTTTCATCGGTATCAATTCTGATACTTGGCTACCCTGCCATTCTACGTTTTATTTCCCTTTTTACTAGTAGTTTAAGCACATTGCACTGCCTCAGGCAGGTTTATTTTCTTTCTCAAAATTCATACACTTTGCAAAACATGTGATGGGGAATGAAACTAATCGTTTTATTCAAAAGGTGTTGCATTTGTGGATCTTCTGTGCATCGCATCGCAGGGTTTCACACCGCAATGTGAATGAAATTGAACTCATTTTGGAAAGTTGCCATCGTAATAATCAGGTAGTGAACCGACTTACAACTCGATAAGCAAAACAAAGCTATGACACAACCAAACAAGTGTGAATACAACTCGATAAACGAACCGAGAGCTACAAGAGAGCGAAATACAACTCGATAAGCAAATGTTCAAAACTCGGTAAGCAGACGGGCGTGACTTCGCAAGAGTTTATCGCCGGGGGGGATTTGGAGGTGGTGAAGTTCCCCAATTCTTAGCCTAAACAGCTCAGGAAACCAGGGAGGAAGCCCACCGGCAAGGTGTAGGAACCACACCGGCTGCAAGGAGTGGCTACCGGCCGCATGTCTGTTTTGTCAGCAAACTGAAATGGCCGGTCGGCATATTTTTATGCCGGTCGGCATATATTTCTGGCCGGTCGGCACTAAACGAGGGGAACCACCAGAATGTTGACACCTGTCCCCCCACTCAACCTTATCTCCTACAAAAGATCTCAGCTTCGTAGTTTTCCTCATTTTCACACTAATTTGCTCCAATGGAAGAGTTTCTTGCTCAAAATCTCACAGCTTGGATTGCTAGCTTGGATGGCTCGAAAAAGGTGAATTTCCGGGGTTTCGGCATAAATGCACTATTCACTCTGGGTCGTACCCCGTTGCATCTCCCGTTTCTTCACGCCGCGGCAAGATTTTGGAATCCGGTGACACATGTCTTTAGCTTCGCCGGGCAAGAGATGTGTCCTACCTTTGAAGATTTCCGAGCCTTAATGGAGTCCGAGCGCGACGAGGAGCTCCTACCCCAACTTAATTTTGGCCATGTCCAATCCTTAGGGCGCATGTGTGGACTCAGCATGCGCGATGCTCGGTCTTTGACGGGCGATGGGATGTTAGACATTCCAAGTTTGGCCAATCGATTTTCTGATGCTGGTAATCGCAGCAACCATCACTGGCAAGGCTTCCGGCGACATGCCCTCTGCTTGTGCATGCTGTCTCATTTCCTGTTCATTTCGGGCTCTGGAGGGGCTAGTGTCCGGCTGATTGAGGTTGCCCAAGGCTTGAGAGAGGGCAAGAGCTGTATCGCCATGGTTCTGGCCGAGACACTAATGGGCTTAGACGCCTTTTACCGTCATGAGACGACTAGGTTGGCAGGGAGTCCACTACTGCTACAGGTAATATTTCCCACCCAATCTCGCATTTCTGTATTGCTCACATCACTCGGCCCTCGAGCTCAGTCTTTTCTCACAAAACCCCATTCTCACTTTTCTCTCCTCGTACATCTCTCTATTCTTTAAATCTCTCATTTTTCAATCCCTCCCCAGGTGTGGTTGATGGATAAATTGCAGGTTGTGGACTCCTGCCCAGCATATTCAGCTCGCGGCTACTTCTTCCGGCATCGTCTAGTTAATGCCTTGGATGAGGAATGGTGGTTCGCTTGGATGTGCCACTTGTCCGCAGACCGTATTGCTTGGCGGTGCCCTTGGTTGAACCTTCCGGCAATGAGTTACAACATGCCTCGACAGACTGGAATTCAACTGGTTGGTTTCACTCATTGTGTATTCTATTTCCCATTTCAGATTCGACGCCAATTTGGCCATGATCAGACCTGCCCACCAGAGGGGATAGAGTATCCTGCTACATTCCCAGCCCGGGGTGCGCAGCTTGCCTGGCAGGCCACTGCGTGGAGGATGAGAGAACTCCTGGCCCCCACTCCTACTTTCAGTTGCACTTTATCTGACGAGTTCATAGATTGGCTCAATGAAGAAGCACAGATCGGGCCCAGCTTGGCATCAGAGGCTTCGACCAGCTCTGGGAGGGGGCACAGGAACACCTGATTTGACCATGCCCTAGATTTATTGCTTTATTAGTACTTTCAAGTTTTCTTTCCTGAATGTAATAAAAGAAGCAACTTCAATTGTTTGTAAGAGCAGGAGAACTTTGTTTTGAAATCAATGAAATTGAAAGTTCTGGTACTAAGAATTTTCCACTTTGGTCCGAAAATGGTCGAAGTTGTAAAAAGATTATTTGAACGAAGTCAGCTTATATTAAAACTTTTCAAAAACATTTTTGATGTGGATCAGAACTGGACACGCCTGAGATCTGTCGCTTGAGATGCACAACCCCAGATTCCTGCAACTGGAAAGTTGCCCCTAGTCTGAAGAGCCTCGTAGCACTGCATAGCAACGGAAAGTTGCCCCTAGTCTGAGTGGCACTGCACCGGAGATTCCAACGAATGCTGATGGACTAAAGATGGCTGAGATGATCAAATGGACAAAGTTGATTGGGGAAGTGTTATGGCTGAACTTCAGGATGAAGCTGCCTACGTATCCCAAACATGGGAATCAAGCCTTACGTAGTTCCGGTTTAGGTTCGCTCGAGTATTTTCACTCTCCTTTTGCGCTCTAACTTTTGCCAAGGCCGCCCTTTGCGGGTTTTCAACCTTGCGAGCTCAGTTTTTATATTTTCTGATTTTTTGTGCTCTAACTTTTGCCTAGGTCGCCCTTTCGGGTTTTCGGCCTAGCGAGCCTCTCAAGGGTAGTATTTCTTCAACTTGTCCATATTGATCGGTTGAGAGAATTCTAAGCCATCTAAGTCCATCAGAACCACAGCTCCGCCTGACCAGATAGCTTTGATGATGTAGGGACCAGTCCAATTGGGTCTGAACTTGCCCCTCGGGTCGTGGATGGGAGCTCGGTTATCTTTGAGTACCAAATCCCCTTCCTTTAGATTTCTGGACTTAACCTTCTTGTTAAAAGCCCGAGCAATCCTGCGCTGATAACTCTGAACGTGGTACAGTGCTTTCAGTCTTCTTTCATCAAAGAGCATTAGTTCCTCGAACCTGCTCTGCTGCCAATCTGCCTCAGCTATCTGACATTCGGCCAATACCCGTAAAGACGGAACTTCAATTTCAATAGGTAGAACAGCCTCCATTCCATAAACTAACGAATACGGAGTTGCTCCGGTAGAAGTTCTAATCGAAGTTCTGTAGCCCCACAGAGCAAACGGCAACTTATCTGGCCAATCTCGATAGGTCTCCACCATTTTCCGCAATATATGTTTGATGTTCTTGTTGGCGGCCTCAACTGCTCCATTGGTTTGCGGCCGATACGTAGATGACTTATGAAAAGCCACGTTATACTTTTCCAACAAGTCGACCACTTCTTTCTTAAAGTGGGATCCATTATCCGAGATGATCTCATTTGGCACCCCGTAGCGACAAATGATGTTGTTCCTGATGAAATTTGCGACGTGCGACGCCTTCAACACCGCGTATGATTGGGCCTCGACCCACTTTGTGAAATAATCTATTGCTACCAGGATATACTCATGTCCGTTCGATCCCTTCGGGGTAACAGCTCCGATTACATCGATTCCCCACACGGAAAACGGCCATGGGGAAGTCATGTTGTACAACTTGGATGGTGGGATATTCATACGGTTTGCATGGATCTGGCATTTGTGGCATCGCCGAACAAAGCCGATACAATCCTCTTCCATGGTCGACCAGTAATAGCCCTGTCTAAGGATCTTTCTGGCCAACATTACTCCATTCATGTGTGCACCGCACTCTCCTCCATGGATGGCCTCCATTAGGCGCTTCGACTCTTCAGCTTCTACACAGAGCTTATGCATTCCCAGATGACCTCTTTTGTACAGCTTACCTCCGCAGATGATGAACTGAATAGCCATTCTTCTAATGGCCCTTTTATCCTTGGCGCTTGCCCCTATCGGATACGTCTCCTTTTCCAAGAAGTTCCAAATATCGTAATACCAGGGGTTGTCGTCTTGGGCCTCATCTATGGCGGAAACTGACTCGTATGCTGGCGCAAACTTCTGATCAATGATGACTGGACGCATCCGGACTCCCGACGGGATGTCTATCATGGAAGATAGAGTTGCTAACGAATCTGCAAACCTGTTGTTCTCTCTTACGAGGTGGGTGAAATTTAGTTTTTCGAACCGAGGAATTAACAAATCCAAGGTTTGGTGGTAAATTATCATCCTTTCCTCCTTGACCTTCCAGTCTCCTTTTGCTTGAGATACAACAAGATTTGAGTCCCCAATGACGTCCAAATGTCTTTCCCCTAGCTCTAGGGCTGCTTCCAGACCAGCAATACATGCCTCATACTCTGCCTCATTGTTCGAGACTCTGAACTGGAGCTTGAATGCCAAAGGGATACGGGAATCGTCAGGCGCTATCAGCAACACCCCTATCCCATACCCATACTGGTTTGACGCTCCGTCAAAGTACATCGTCCAAGTTTCATCCTCGATATGCAGAATCGCTTCATCTGGGAATAGGTACTCAACCGCTTCATCCCCCTCAACCGGATGGTCGGCAAGGAACTCCGCTACCGCTCTCCCTTTCACCGACTTGCGTGTTACATACTTCAAGTCAAATTCGGAAAGCAATAGCAACCAACGAGCTAGCCTACCTGTAAGTGCTGGTTTCTCGAAAAGATATTTGATGGGATCCAAACGTGAAACCAACATTACAGAGTGAGCTAACAGGTAGTGCCGCAGCTTCCGGGTAGCCCATACCAAGGCCAAACAAGCCTTCTCCAGTGGTGTATAGCGGGTCTCGTAATCCAGCATCTTCTTGCTCAGATAGTAGATAGCCCTTTCCACTTTGTCTTCTGACTCCTGTGCGAGCATGCAGCCCATGGTGGTCTCAGTTACCGAAAGATACAATATCAGCGGTCTCCCCGGTTCTGGCGGTGACAATACAGGCGGGTTCTGTAGATACTCTTTGATCTGCTCAAAAGCTGCTTGACATCGGCCGTCCCATTGGAATTTCTTTCCTTTCTTCAGGAGGCCAAAAAGTGGTTCACAAGTCAAGGTTAGTTTAGAGATAAACCGCCTTATGAATTGCACTTTACCTAGAAAGCCTCGCACCTCCTTTTCAGTCCTTGGTGGTGGCATTTCTAAGATGGCCTTGATTTTGGAAGGGTCGACCTCGATGCCCCTTTGCGTTATCAGAAACCCTAGCATCTTTCCCGCTGTAACACCAAAAGTACACTTCTGGGGATTTAGCCGCAGCCGAAATTCTCTTATCCTTTGAAAAAACTTTTGTAAGGCGGTGTAGTGGCCCTCTCTTTCTTTGGACTTGACAATCATGTCGTCCACATACACCTCGACCTCTTTATGGATCATATCATGCAATATCGTAGTTGCTGCCCGCTGATAGGTAGCTCCCGCGTTTTTCAGCCCAAATGGCATCACTCGATAACAATATGTACCCCACGGGGTAGTGAATGCAGTCTTCTCCCGGTCCTCGGGCGCCATTACTATCTGATTATAGCCTGAGAAACCATCCATAAACGAAAGCAAGGCATGTCCTGCCGTGAAATCTACCAGTTCATCGATGTGGGGCAAGGGAAAGTCGTCCTTCGGACTGGCCCTGTTCAAGTCTCTGAAGTCTACACAGACCCGAATTTTGCCATCTTTCTTTGGCACCGGAACAATGTTGGCCAACCAAGTCGGATACTCAGACACCAACAGGAAGCCTGCGTCAATCTGCTTGGTGACCTCTTCCTTGATCTTAATGGCCCAATCAGGGCGGAGCCTCCTGAGCTTCTGTTTGACAGGTCGGGCCTCGGGATCAAGAGGGATCCGGTGCTGTACAATCTCAGGATCGATTCCAGGCATGTCTTCGTAGGACCACGCGAAAACATCTTTGAAATCTTTTAACAAAGCGACTAAGCGCTCGCGTTCCTCAGAAGACAACGTGGACCCGATCTGGACCAGCCGCGGGTCCTTCTCAGTACCAACATTCACAGTAGTGATTTCATCCATTAAAGGTTTAACAAATCTTTCCTGCTCTTGATCAATTAACCGTTGCAAAACCGGAGGAATTTCTTCCTCGTCGTTTTCATCAAAATTTTGAAAATCCTGATTTAAGCAATAAATCAAAGGCACAGAAAAATACTCCGAAACCACATCCACGTCGTTCTCATTAAATACTTCCGAGCCGTCGGATTCTTCCGTTACAACAGACTCAAAAGAAAATGAAAAAGACGATCTAGACAGGACTGTGGTATCCGGGTTATCACCCCCGAGAATACCGGACTCAGACTCAGTTGAGCTGGAATCTGATTCCGACGTACAAGATTCAGTAGAATCAGATTCCGGCTCACTACCTGACCCAGTGCTGCTTGATAGAAAGCCTTCTTCATATTGCCAGATGAGAGAAGGTGCGATGGATGCATCCAAAATAGCTGATGGTAGGCCCGCAGCCGCTTCATTCCCAATCACACATACCGAGGAGCTATCCCCCAAGCGCCTCTGTTCGATCGGAGGATCTGACAGCAGACACGCCAGCGCTGCCCCCATTTCATTTTCAGCGTCCTCGGACTGTACCTCCTCACTTTGCTCGGCCTCAGCCGATAGATCTGCCTGCCCTTCGGCGATGTCATCCTCAGGTAACTGTAAATCAAAGAAAATTTCAAATCCCGGTACGCGCTTCATCTCCGCATTGAGCCACAGCTCCGGGAAGCCACAAAACGGAAAGTCCTCCCCCTCCCGGACGAAACGTCCGTTCAGGGTCCCCCGAATGGGCTGGTGCATCAAGTCAAAGGGCTTCCCCATCTGTTCGCCCTGGCCCTTCTGGCCATTTCCTTTCCTTTCCTTATCCAATCCTCTTTGGTGGGTAGGTAGCCCAAACCAAAGATATGGGGGTTATGTGGCACTTCGGTCGATGCTGCGGCACCTTTCCTACCGCTCTTGCCTAATCCCATCCCGGGGATGTGCTGGAGTTTGTTCATGAGATAAACTGCTTGGGCACTGACATACACCCCTTCGTTAGCTGCCATGATGTTCTGTACAACCCGAGCCTCGGCCAAGGTAAAACCTGATATGAACACATCTTCTATACCATGCTCAATTTCTAGAACAGGCGTAGACACCTCTGGTGGTGGATGAATTGATGAGTTTCCAAAAACAATGGCTACTCCCTTCCCATAGGGGTATTTCACCACTTGATGTAAGGTAGAGGAGACCGCCTTTACCTGATGCAGCCACGGCCGTCCCAAAAGCAAGTTGAACGTTGCAGGAACCTCCAAGACATGGAAATCTATCTCGTGCTGTCCGGGCCCAACCTTTGTTTGAATCTTAACTGTCCCCATTACCTCCCGGCTTGTGTTATCATACGCCCGAATCACCTGGGCCGTTGGTATAAAATCCGCGACTTTCAAACCAATCGCATAAGCTGTCCTTGCCGGGCAGACATTGATAGCGGATCCCGTGTCGACAAGTACCACAGGTATCCATTTATCTCTGCACTCGACAGAGATGTAGAGCGGCTTGTTATGGTTCGCACCCTCGGGTGGCAGCTCTTTGTCAGAAAAACTCAATGCTCGGGAATTTCCTCCTGAAAAGACTAATCCCACCAGCTGCTCGGGCGTGGTGTCTATGGACAGCTTGGCCTTGTCCATGGCTGTAAGGACAGCTTGTCTATGTACTCGAGAAGCCATAAGCAGTCCCCAGATGGAGATGTCTGCTTGTATCTTTTTCAATTGTCTCAATACGGCCTCATCTTCGAGTTGCTTCTCCTTTTGTTTCTCTGCTTCATTATCTTTCCCAGACGCTTCCGGCTGATCTAGGTGTGGAGGCTTGAAATATCGTCCACTCCTAGTCATGTGATCGACTTCGCCGATATACCAGGTATCATCTGGTTGGTTACCTTTCCAATCCTCGTCCGTGTGGGCAAGACATAGATCGTCGTCTTCCCACCACATACCATCTGCGACTGACAAGCATCTGTCTGGTTCTGGCACAGCCGTCCCGATACTCACAGTACCTTTTATCCCTATGTTCACAGCATCCTCCATTTCCCTACTTGCGGCGGTTTCGACCCCTACGTGGCCTTTTGCTTTTCTGATCCTCTCAGAATCCTCGAATCTTTCTTGTTCTGACTGTGTCAATGCAGTAGATTGCTCACTGATCCCTGTACTTAAAATGCTCCATTCCCGAGCGAAACTCTCGACACCGGCACTCTCCGGCGATGTATTCTGCTTTTCGACACTCCCGGGCGTTGTTGACATTCCTGCCCCTGCCGGGCCTTGTTCTGACTGGAACTCCCCTATTACATCCGGCTGATCGTCTAACCACCCCGTGGCCTCTGCTGATTCTTCATTATCATACCAGTTGATGGCTGAGTCTTGGTCATCATGAAATTGGGACTTGACAACATCCTTTTCCACGGCTGTCAAATCATCGATTCCCTGTCCTGAATTGTCCCCTCGGATTACACACAGCTCTCCCCCGACTGGAAATTCGACATTTGGTCTATTCCGGCCCACCGGTGAAATGTAGTCATTCGGACTGTAAGCATTCCCAACATCATTCTCAGGCTCCACGGACCCTGGTTTGACAACCCCTTTCCTGTTCTCGATGGTCACCACCACTGGCTTGGGTTGGGTTATGGAGATGTCTGTCATGCACAAATTGGTGCAATCGGGGAGGAAAACTTTAGGTTTAGGCAGGTGGGAGGGTGTGATGTAGATACTGGGATCGTAGGATGCGACCCCAGTGTAGATGAAGTTGACTCTTTTGGGTGGTGGAACTTGGTTATGTGCGGGGAGAGGATTTGTGGTAACATTAGGTTTCTCAGGGGGGAGAATCACCCCATTATCAATGAGATCTTGAATCTCATGACGTAAACGAAAGCACAGGTCAGTGTCATGACCATGCTGCTGGTGGAACGCACAATATTTGGCTGGGTTGTGGGTGGCGGGTAGTCTTTCAGGTAAGGGCCGCGGCTCTAGGGGCTTCAGATGCCCTTTTCTGATCAAAACCCCCAAAGCTTTGGACAGGGGCATATAAAGTGGAGCGAAGGTTCTGGTGTTTCTGGGAGGGTATTTGGCTGTTTGCGAATTGCTTCCGGACGCGCCGGAGAATGGTGTGGCTGCTATATTTCTCGGGGAAGGGTTAGTGGTGACCATACTCACTTCGGAGGTCCTGGCAGTCGCAGCGCCACTCGGGCCTGCATTAGTACTACGATTGAAACTTCTGCGGGGTTGATCCCGATCATTATCAATCCAACCTTGTCTCAAGGCGTCCTCGATCTGCACCCCCATTTCATGCAAATCAGCAAAGGTGGGAAAGGGGACTACAATCATCTTTTGCATTAGCTTCGGCTGAAGATTACGCACAATCATCCGAATCTGGTCTTTGTCTGTGGGTCTCAAGGTCATCATTGAAGCCTTAGCCCGCCATCTAGTTACAAACTCTGAGAAGCTTTCCTTGGGTTCTTGCCTCGTTGTCTCGAGATCCCGGGTCGTGATCTCGATTTGTGTGTTATACGAGTACTGTAGGATGAAGGCCTCAGCCATCTCGTCCCAGTTTCTCTTGACGTCGTCCCCCAACTTGGCATACCATGCGGACGCCACACCTGACAAGGTCCGGCCGAATAAAGATAGTTTCTGCAATCTGGTGAGGCCCATTGGCCTTAGGACGTCTGAAAATAGTCGCAGGTGTACCATGGGATCCTCAGACCCGTCAAAACGATCAATTTGGGGCATCTTAAATCAATCTGGCAGCGTCACGGCTGTGTCGATGTACCCATCTCCAATGTCCGGAATGGACTTCGCACCTTGAGATTTCTTGAATAGCTTTTCAAGCTTGTGCATTTTTAACGTCATGGGGTCTATCTCAGACTCAAAGGGAGAATCCGATACATTAATGGGAGTGGTTGCCTTGGATTGTTGAGGCGGAATCGGGGGTGGAGCCGGCCCCGTCGGGATGTCTGTATCTTCTTGGACATTCCGGGCGTTTGGTGTCTCTTCGGGTATCGGAACCCTTAATGGAGGAGGGATTTGCTGCGAAGGTGATGCCCCAGTTTGCTGTTGCAATCTCCCAATTAAATCCGCTTGCTCACTCATAACTGTAGCCTGTTGCCTGGCAAATTCTACCTGTCGGGCAGCATCTTGCTGCATCATTTTCATGCTTTCCTGAAGTTGGCGCACCATCTCCTCTAAGCTAGCCATACTGTTCTGCTCTGGTTGAATTGCTGGTATGCGTTCCCTCTCTGTGGGTGAAACGGGATCCTGATCCCTACTGTACACAGGTGGGGTAGACGAAGCCCTTTGTTCCGACTGCTGAACCGATATCCTCTGCCTAGTTGCTTTCCGTTTAGTAACCGGGGGTAGAGAATGGTACACTGGTTGTCCTTCTATCAGATCCTCAGATCGATGGAGCCGGCGACCTCTGATCCAGAGTGCTTGGGGAATGTCTACTGGGTTAGACGCAATGATGCTAAACTACCTAGCAAAAAGATAAATAAAGCAATAAATAAACCGACAACCGGACAGCACAACAGCATAAAATAAACAAATAATATACAGTTGGATTTTCAAAACACATAGTCGATAAGCCGAGCACACGGTTCCCCGATACCGATCACTGTTCTCAAAATCTCTATTCCCAATACTGAACCCTGATACCCGCAGATAACCGATTCTCTTAAAACTGATACTGATGCCCTCAGGCCTGATGCCCAAACTTACAAACTGATGTGTTCATTTCCCTGCAGAAATACATCTTGAAAGCACATAGCAAGTAAAGAGAGCCAAAACACCCCTATGTTGGGGTAGGGTTTCCCTGTCCTATTTTGTCAGGAGCTAGGGTTTCACTACGCACGCAGCGGTTTCAAACAACTTAGCATCGGGTAAGCAACCTGTCCTAGCTTGGGAATGGTCACTATGGTTCGGAATATGCACTAGGTCGAATGGTCAAAAAGGGTGCCCCGGTAAAACCGGGGTTTGTGTTCCCATACTGTCAGAGCCCATAGCCGGTCAGCCTTATGGACATGCCTTGACAAGACAAGCCTCCGGCAAACCGTTCAGGAATGGCAGATGGCAAACACTGTGTTCCTAGGCGCACCAATGCACATGCAATGCAAAGAAACACATAAGCGAAATCAAAACAGGATATCACGAGTTCGAGTCAAGCTCTCCAAATTCCCCAGCGGAGTCGCCAGAAACTGTAACAGCGCCCGCGTGGGACCTCGTGCTACTACAGTTCGGACTCGATTTTTGTCACGGTTCTTAATCTGAACCAAAGAGTCCAAGTCTGGCAAATCGTTTTGAGAAACAGATTTTTGAAAAAGTAGTGCCAAACATGGACTGCTTTGCCAGATACAGAGTCGCCACCTAAATATTTTTTTATGGAAAATTTAGGAAACCCTGACTCGGTGCCGAAGGCCACATGTCCGTCATCACCGGAGTTGTCTCGGCTCGGGAGCTTGGGTACGATCGGGGAAGGTCAGCTATGAGCGCCCCCTTTCGCCCGGTCCGAAGACCGGCCTCTACTAACCGTGATATCCAATTTTGAAAACGTTATGTGTTCTTAAACCGGTTATTAGCCTAGAATTACTATGTTGTGCGCGCAGCAAACAAGTATAGACCAAATCGCCCAAATTAGAACAAAACATTTCATGTTTGTTTTGAAAATGGTTTGCTACTCGCAAGTAGGCTAAAATGCAGATTTTGCCACCCTCAAGTGGGCTTTTAAAAAAGATGATTTTGCCACTATCTAGTGGGCTTAAAAAATATAGTTTTAACGCATTATCCCAATTTAAGCAGTTTGACCTCCACCCACAGGCATTCAAGCAATTTATCTCATGTAAACACTTAGCCGCATGGCAAGCATACTATTATGGCAACATTCACGCGCATGTTGGATGCTAAAGCATAACCACTTACATTGTACTCCGTGCCAAAACAATAAACTAGTTAGCAAATGTGCGTGTCCTAGTTCATGTTATTTTGCCTAATGCAACACATACAAGGTGCAATTCTAGTTAGGCTCGGTTAACCTAGATATGGCATACGATATGCAACCAACTAATTCATGTATTCAATTTTGGAATTTGAAAATACGAATGCGGTTAGCATGATGTACCGAGCCCGGTGCATGTTAACAGATGCATGAATGCACGCATGCATATCATAAGGTATGCTAATTTCAAAAATGCCCTAATCTACCATCGTAAGCTGGTAAATAAAAGGGAAGAAAGAAATGGGGATTGGAAGACATACACACACTCACCCACACTTATTACATGTTTACCCTCACTCAGAGGGTTCGAATTAATATTACAGTCCCAAAATAATGAACAAATAAAATTATTACAAAATTTCCTAATTAATTAAAAAAAGAAGCAAAAGAATGAAGAGGGTGGCCACAGCCTCTGCCTCGGGGCGCGCGGATGATGCATGCTCGAATCCGTCCTGCCCGGAAAACCCGTACTATACTCTTGTCGCCTCTGTTTGTACTGCCTTGTCTTTCTGAAAATTTCCAAAGTACTGGAACAAGCTCTCTGCATCCTGCAGAGCACCACCGGCCAGACAGAATTGCCACCGGCACTTCAAAATTCTCATCGGCACTTTATCGGATTCATCAGCACTCCAGATAGTGCCGGTCGGCACTAAATTCTGCCGGTCGGCAGAAACTTCCTGCAGAAGACAATCTGGCAGCAAACAGAGAACAGACAGTGCATATCATGGAGTTTTTGGACACATGTAAGCATGGTCCTACTTCTTATCATATTTTGAACTCAAAGAAGCATGACTTTCAATCCTTGAACCCTCAATGGTACATGGTGGGTCAAAGGATCGAATTTGCCATTTGATATGAAAATGCATGCAACAAACAACATGAAAACCGGGGCCTTATCAAGTAGGAGTCAAAGGTCCCGATGACCGGGGATCAAGGCACATTACATCACTTGAAGTATGAATGGTCCTTGACTCCCGCACTTGGTTTGACACCCCAAACCAAGTAAATGCAATGCATGTTATGCTCACAAGCCTCAAATGTAACATGCCACCAAGATGGAAAACACAACAAGCAATATGCAACTATCATGACAAAATGTATGATACCAAGCACACAAGATACAAACATGATGCAAACATGGAGCAAATTGACCATGGAATTGATGTGCTACAAAACTTAATGGAACAAATATGCAACAAACATGGAGCAAGCATGCAAGAGGGCTTGAAGTGGCAAAGGGGCAGGCCCTCACCCTTCTCAAAACAGTGGCCAAAAGCGCTTAAAATGATAGAAAATCAACTCATGTTAACAAGCAAACTTATGGTCCCAAAGCTAAGGCACTAAAGGAGACAACTTACCCCCACCAACATGGCCATTCATGGCATGATTAAAACAAGTAAAAACAGAATTTATGCATGCAAGATAGGACCCCAAAAAAACTCCTAATATGGCAACTAAAATAAACCCCATGAAACAAATACACCAAGGCTCATTCTTAGGCATAGGAAGACACAACCTCAAGATATGGAAAAGACCATGCATGCACCCATGTAGGCATGATTTTCGGACTAAAATGGCATGGCAAACAACCTCCACTCATCAAAGTAGACCAACCAAAGCACTTATGACTCATATACTTGAGGGCTCACAAGCCAAAATACATAGCAACCATAACAAATATGCCAAACATGACCAAGTTGATAACCAACAGATTTTTAGCATGGAAAAACAATGCTAAATGCTTCATATAACCAATCCAACACATACAAAAATCATGGCCTAATCATGGGATGTATTTCTAAGCAAGATGGAGCAATACAAAGCAAGTATTACAAGCATACAAGAGGGCCCAAATCCGACCAAAAACAGAGGTTATGTCAGACCTAAGATGCCTAAAAAAGTACTGAAATGAAGCCAAGAAACAACAAGCACACATGCTATCCTTTTGAGCCCAAAAAGCAAGGAAACAAAACCATAAAGGGAGAGGGGTGTCCCTCCCCTATGCAAGACTTCAAACCAACTTTTTTGACACTAAAATACACTGATTTTTGGTGATCAAAAGATCAAAATGCTGAAGTGAACAAAACCTTATCAAAATGGCACCAAAATAGGCCAAACAAGGCCTATGAGGGTGAGTTTGCAATCTAACCACAAAGTGACCTTAATGAAAGTGTTAGAGCAGGAAAATATGAGCCTTTTTTATGTTATACACAAGAGCCAAAACAATAAACAAAATAGGTAGAAAATCAATGCAAGTTTGGGGAATAAAAGGGAAGATGCTCACCCTTGAAGAACCCTTGAAGAACAAATGGCCTAACCTCCTTCTTTGGATCAAAACCAGTCCAAAACTCAAGAAACAACTCCCCCAAGTCCCTCAATCTCGGACTAAGGTGTAATGGTGTGTGTAATGGTGCAAAACTAAGGTAAAACACACCTTTTGGCCCAAGAAACACACACAAGAAGGGAGAGGGAGAGAGGTATAGAGATAATATGTATCTATATCTCTCAAGACTGATTTTTGCTTCTGTTTTTCTAACCTAGAACCAAGAGGAAAGCCTCTCTCTTATAAGGATCCCTCTTGCAAAGCTTATTCAACAAGCTTGGCTAGAGGGAAATCCCTTCATACACGTGTATGGAGGGGAAAGGAGTTGGTGCCAGCTATCACAGCTGGCACAAAATATCTCCATAAAGTGGAGGAACAGTGGTCGGCTGCCCAAAAAAGCTATTCCGGCAAAAAACAGTGCCGACCGGCAACATATTATGCCGACCGGCAATAAAGTGTGCCGACCGGCAAACAAAATTGCCGATGGAAGAAAAAGACCAGCCGGTGGCCTCCAGCCACTGCCGGTGGTGTATGGGGATGTCTCACAAGGCATTCCCTGCCCCTCTAAGGCAAAACAAAAGTGTTCGGTGCAAAACCAGACACTAAACAGTCAAGTTCGGGGATCCTGAGGTAAGGCGCGCGTGCCGAGACCTCCGGGAACTCCAAACGAACACAATCATGGAAGATCACCGCGTGTTCAAACAGTGACATCCAAGTCTTGAGGACGGTCAAAAATGGGGTGTCTACAACAAGTCAGTTCAGACACTCAGGATAGCTTGTTTACTAAGTTAAGTGAAGTGATTCTTGCATACCTTTCTCAATCCATTGTTCTCGTATTTATACCTGTTCCTTTTGATCCTCGGGGCCAGGGCCTACTTTCTAATCATTGTCCTTTCTCTTATTCGGCTCTAAGGATCTACACTTATTCGGCACATGTATTATATTCGGCTTCCCATTCTCGTAGGATACAGCCAATTAACATCAGTCTTCTAAAGTACGCACCTTCTAATTTTGCCATTATTCGGCTCCCACAATTGCCCCCTGAACTCCCTATTGACGGTAGTTAATCGGCGTATTTGGCCTTGAATTGGAAAAGTCAAAATAGGTCAGGCGGCTTCGCGTACCCCGATACAGATGTCAGAATGCGCACACCTTTTCGGTCATCATTACACTTCCCGCCTTATTCGTGCGTCTCGCATTTATTGCGATTTGAAATTTCAGTCCTTTCGAGTGCACATTTTGTCGAGTATTCGAGACTCTTGGACCGCCAGCGGGTATCCCTTCTCTGACTTGTATTTTCTGTAATTCTGTAATTCTTCTCCGTCTATCCTTGCCCCGTTTACTCCTCGTAAGTCTTTTTCTCTCTTCTTTGCAATCCTATTTTCTGTTTGTCATTTTGATTTCGGTGGAACCTTGAATCCCCGCAAAAATGGCTAAACACTTGAAAGACCTCCTTTCTGAGGGTCGTATTTCTAGATTCCGGCGACACTTTTCCATTCCTGACAATGTCCACTTATCTCTTGTAACGAACAGTACTCTTGATATGGAGAGGGAGGATCAAAATACGATCGTCTTCCCTCTCTTATCCATAGCGGAGGGCAGAGTCCGTTTTCCCCTACATCCATTGCTTAGGGCCGTCCTTCGCTATTGGAGTCTGATTCCTTCTCAACCCAATGTAAATTTCTTTCGAATCATCATGGAGGTGATAGAGTTGAACTGACGCCTTAGGATCAACTTTGGCATTTCGGCGATTCGGCACTGCTACGCTTTGGCCAAATCTTCCGGTTGGTTAGGGCAATACTTTCTCAGGGCCAAGGACACTGACCATCACTTGATAACCATGCTTGCCAGTTCTGGTAAGAGAGTTGACGACGTAATGGTCAATGTCCGAGGTAATTGGCAGTTCAGTGAAGGCGAAGACCGCCTAGACCCTATTCCCAGACGGAAGGGTGATCCAGGTTGCCATGTAACGCCTCGTGTTTGTTGATCTGCCTTTTATTCGGCTTTTTTCCTTTAATCACCCCTTGTTCTTTGCAGGTAACAGATTGAAGAAGATTCTTCCCTCAACCGATGACACAGTCCTTGAGGAAATTAAATCTGTACTCAGATACTTTGGCCGTCCAAACGTACAAAAGCAAGGGAGAGTTGCTCACATACTCCTCCGATACAAACCTACTTATACTACATTCTCGGCTGCGGACGACATTCCAGTTCCATCCGGCGATCAACACCTTTTGGCTCTTCTCTTTCCCAACTTCAAGAGTCTTAGGCAAATTGGCCTCGAAGATTCGGATTCGGGGGAAGACGCGGAGCCGGTGGTAGAGGTAGTTGCCGAACCAACCAGAGACGTCACGGAGGAGGCCGAAGAGGTCGACGAGGCGATACGCTCAGCGCTCGAGGCTGCCAGACTCAACCAGCCTTCACCGTCCACTTCGGGTCGGGCAGAGTTTTCTTCTGGAGATATTTTTACAAATTTGGGAGGCCTACCCGGTAATTTTTCTGAAGGTACAGTTAGGGAAAGCCTTACGCAGATGGCGCGAAAGAAAAATGCTGAGCGAATGGCTGCTCGAAAAAAGGCCGAGGCGGCCCATTCTGAGCCCACCTTGATTAAAATTTTCGTACCCGTTATTGAAGAGACGGCTCAGGTTGCTGCGGCCGAAGTGGGGAAAGAGGTTGAACAACAGGTCATTGACGAATGGCTGATTCCGGAGGAGCGGGGCAAAAAGCGTAGTTCCGAGGGAGAGGCTAGGTTGGAGATTAACCCTGCTTCCAAACGGCCTCGTTTAGAAGAGTCGGGCGTGGTTGCTCCTTTTATTGTTCGGCCGAAGATCAAAGATACGTCGATCTCTTCTGATGCTTCAGCCATTGAGGATCTAGCCGTGGTATTGAGCCTGGCGGCTTCAATTTCCTTGCCGGCTGACAACGCAACCTTTCGCGCCGTGCTGGATGTTATGGCCATAGCCCTATCTGCGCAGTCGGCGCTCCTGGTAAGCGACCATCTCAAATTCTCTTGAATTTGATTTCATTAAGGTAGCTGACGATCCCAACTTGTTTTGCAGACGGTTGGCAGGATCGCGGACCTAGGCCGCCGCCTGCATCATGCCCCTGGCAGGATTGATCATTTGCAAACGAAGGTGGTCGGTCAAAAGAGTAAGGCCGAGTTTGAAGTGATGAGAGCCGCAATGGAGAGTGCGTGGGCTGAAACAGAGGAGGAGAGGGCTCGCTCAGCTGAACAGCTCTGCTCTGACACTGAGAGCAGGGTAAATGCGAGCGAAGAATCGCTCAAGTTAGCCAAGGAGGCGTTTGCCGAGGTGGAGGTTCAGTTAGAGGTGCTCAAGGCGGCCAAGGAAAAAGCCGATTCTGAGGCTTCTGCGGCATTTGAGGCAGGAAAAAGCGCCGCCTACACAGAATATGTAGATGAAGTCCCCAAATTTGAGAATTGGGGGTTCAAACATGGGTGGCTCAAAGCCCTTGCTGCAGATGGGGTTACATTGGCCTTGCCAATTCCCTACGAGCAAGTAGACGTTGAGCCACTTGAATCTGACCCCAATGATTGATCTGGGAGACATTTCAATTTTATTAAGTATTTTTAATTCCAATGTAAGTTATTATTCCGTAGACTTTTGTTGGTTCAAGGTAGTTTTCATGTATAAATTGGTTACTATTTGCGCTCAATTTATTAATGAAAATTTCCTTGTTATTTCCCCACCACTTGTACACAGTTTGTGAAGTTATGTTAATGAAGAATGTTTTGCCTTTAACTACTTTGGATAAAATCATTGCTGTGTTTGAGCTTTCAGAGATTGAATATCTTACGACAATATTGATTTATCACTCTATAGACACCCCATTTTTGACCGCTCTTAAGACTCAGATGTCACCAACTGGGCGCTCGGTGATGTTGCATGTTGTGCTCGTTCTGAAGTTGCGGAGTCTCGGCTGCGAGCCTTGCCTCCGGACTTCGGAGCTCTTTTGTGCTTTGCCTCGGTTTGTGAACCAGGTCCTGTTTTCTCTTTTTTCTCTTCTCGAAGGGAGGGAGAGGTCTCGTAGATCATCTCGCAATGGCCATAGGCTACGTTTCGTGGTCGTAGGCCATTTTTTCCATTTGGAGCCCGGTTTTCGGTTTTCGGAGCCGTCGGCTGTGTGCCTCGGTTCGGGACCGCTTAACTACCTCCGTTTGCTCTAGTTTTTGGCACACATCCTATTTCCTCCCTTTAAAGGAACACTGTGGCCCTGGAGACCACCTTCGTGGTCATACGCCACTTCTGGTGCCTAACAGCCTATTTTCGGGGCCCCGAACCGCGCGTTTTGGCCCCCGAAACTTCGTTTTGCATCCGTTTTGGTCCATTTTTGGTAAAGACCTTATTTTCATTGTTAGGGAGGTGGTAGGATAGTGTCCGGACACCTCTTCCCCTGAAAAGCCAGTTTTCTCATTTCCTCTCTCCAAAAGCCGGTTTTTCTGACAGAAAGTTGGTTTTTCTCACTTTTGAGCCACATTTTCTGGCTTTTCATACCACCATTGTGTTGTGCTCATCTGGGAGGCCACCAATATGGGTAGGCCGGCCGGAAATTCATCTTGACCCTTTTGAACCTTGCTTAAAAGCTAGCTTTTCTCTCTCGTGGGTCACTTTTTCTGGTGTTTCTCCACACAGCTGTATTCTACTCATCTGGGAGGCCACCTTTCTGGGTAGGCCGACCAGCAATTTTTGTTGACCCTTTTGACCCCTGGTTGGCCGACCAGGGGGGGTGGCCAGCCGGCGACTTGAACTGGCCGGCCTGCTTCTTGTTTTTTGCTTTTTCTAAGTGTAATCCAGCTGTGCCAACTGGAAGCCATTTGGTGCATCCTCCATACACGTGTATGGAGGATAGTTAAAGGAGAGGCTTGGCTTCATATCAGCTGGTTGGACAAAATTCCTTAAGGCTTGTAACCTCCCTCCTCCATTGTCACTATTCTAACCTCCAAAACCCTCATTTTCCTGGTCCATTTGCACTACAACCCTTAGCACCACACCTCCATCATCCATTCCAGCACCTTGGAAGTCATTTGCAGAGGTTGAAAGCTCACCAACTTGGTCCAAAAGCTGCTGGAGGTCAGCTCTTCAAGGGTAAGTGTCTATTTCCCTTAAACTTGCATTTTTTTGCTTCATTACTTAGCTTCACTTGAAAGTATTTTTGGGCTTTGTCATAAACTAGAAAGTGCCATATTTTGAGCTCCTCTTCAACTTTGTTTAAGGGCACTTTGCTGTTTGAGGTCATCTACTTCCCCTTACCCTCTATCTCTCTTTTAGGGCTATTTTTGCATCATACTTTAGCCTTACTTGTGAACATTTTTGAGATTTTCTATGAACTAGAAAAAGCCTTTTTTTAACCTCCTCTTTAAGTTTTCTTAAGTTCACTTTTCTGTTTGGAGTCATCTCCTTCCTTGCATGCTTCATTCCTTCATATTTTGGGCTATGCATTAGAGCATTTGCATTGGAATTTCTTTGGCCTCTTAGCCGCTGAAATCTAGGGAATTTTCAATGGATTTGATGAGGTTTTGAGCTTTGAAATCATAGAGGGGTGACCCTCTCACCCCTCATTTTCTTTACTAGCATCATTGGCTTTCCAAAGGGGCTCTATTTTGCATGCATCGAAGTCATGTTTCAGGCCTCATTCTGTGAGTTTTGGGGTCTTCCTTGGCTCTGTCAAAGGCCCTTTTGTCCATATTTTATACCTACAATGCATGTGTAGAGCAATCCCATCCAAGGCTCTTCAAAGGAGCCTTTCTTTGCATGTTTCCTAAACTGATTTCAGGGCCTATTTTGTGAGTTTTAGTATTGTCATATTTAATTTCCAAAGTTGGTTTTGCCATGCTAAGTGTCTATCTTATATGTGCTTAACAACCCCTTACAAGGCCCTCCAAAGAAGCCCCTCATTTTTGCATGCATTGGCTGCATTTCAGTGATTATTTAGGCATATTTTGGCATGTTTTATTCATTGTTTTTGGCTAGTTTGATGAGTTCTCATTTGCTTCATACACATGCCATGTAAACCATGCTTGCTAGCCAATGTTGCATGCTATTTTAGTCCATCATGTTGGCATCTTTTGGCCATGCTCTAAACTAGAAATGTACATGTTTTGGGACTGCCTTGGCTCTGTCTTTTGACTTCATGATCAAATAATGCTTGCTTTGTATACTTGTGGTTCAATACATGTGCCTAGTTTTGAGATTCGGGGCTTATTCCATGCATCGAGTGCCATATTTCCATGTTTTGGGACCATTTAGCATCATGTTTCAGCGTTGGAAATTACATGTTTGTATGCCATCTTTCATCCCTTGCCATGCTTTGGTAGAGTGGTATTTTATGCCTTAGGTTTGGTCCTCGGTATGCGTGCACGCATTTCGGTTGTCTCTTTTCCACCTCATGGCTACTGATGTGAGTGTGGCTGAGGTCCACGCATGATTGGTGTAAGTCCATTATGCATTGCGTATGCCTTTTCAATTCATAGCATTGCGTATGATAGGTTGCGTGTTAGAGCTTTGTGTATGCCTTATTACATCGAGCATTGTGTATGTCATTTCATAGCATTGCGTATGCTAGGTTGTATGTTAGTTGCATTGTGTATGCCATCTCATTTGCATTGTGTTTGGGATAGGAGTTAGCCTGAGCACGGGAAACGAGGGACGTTTCGTACTCCGAGTGACGGAACATGTCTCAATTCCCTGTCGCCGACACTCTGGATTACCCATGATGGAGTTTAGGTCTTGTTGTGTTTTCATGTGCATTCATCTCATATTGAGTCGTGCAATTCGGCTCCTCGACCATCAGGCATCGATATGCGTGATTGGTGGCACGAGGACTGAGGACTACACCCCCTGAAAAGTAGTCATGCATACATATGTGAAATACTTTGCCATGCCCCTTCGTTGCTCTCTGTTGCAGTAAATCAGAAATCAGCGGCCTTCTGGAGCGTTGCGCAATATTCTGAAAACAATTGCAAACAGAGGCAAACCGGGGCATCGCAATGGATTTCTGCGCAAGGTAACTCGAGCATGCATCACTCATCATTTGGAACAGAGTTGAGGCAGTCCATAGGCTTGCATGCTAGTTTACTCGCTTTCCTAGATTAATTTGTTAATTAATTAGGGTTTTGTATTTATTCGGACTGTATTATTTATTTAGACCCTCCGAGTGAGGGCACAATTGTAATAAGTGTGCGTGAGTGTGATGTATATCTTCCAACCCCACGTCTTTCTCCCTTTTATTTACCAACTTATGATGGTTAGATTAGGGCATGTTTCAATTAGCATACAGTAAAATAGCATGTTTGCATTCATTCATCTGTCTTGCATGCACCGAGCTCGGCGCATCATTCTAACTGCATTTGTATTTCAATTCGAATACTTGTTAGTTGTGGCATTTCATATGCCATCTTTAGAATAAACGAGCCTATCTTAGTTGCATTTTGCATGTGTTGCATTAGGCATTTCTGTATAGTTAGGATCATGCATGGATTTCTAACATAGCTTATGTTTTGGCTTGAAGTACACGGTAAGTTTTATGCTTTAGCATCCTTGCATGCGTGTGAGTGACTGCCATGATAGCATGCTTACCATGAGGCTATTTGCTTATATGATATACCTGCCTGAATGCCTGTGAATGAAGGTTGGGTTATTTGGATTGGAACAATTCATCAATTGTGAGTTTTAAGCCCACTAGATAGTGGCAAATCACCTTGTTTTCTAAGCCCACCCGAGGGTGGCAAATCCACATTTTAGCCTACTTGCGAGTAGCAAACCGCTTTAAAAAAAACAAACATGAGATGTTTCGTTCCGATTCAGGCGACCCAGCCTGTACTTGTATGCTGTGTGCATCACATAGTAAATCTAGGCTAATAACCGGAATAAGAACGCATAATGTTTTCAAAACTCGATATCATGGTTAATAGAGGCCGATCTTTGATCGGGCGAGCGGGGGTGCTCACGAAATGACCTTCCCCAATCGTACCCAAGTTCCCGAGCCGAGGCAACTTTGGTGATGACGGACACGTGGCCTTAGGCAATGTGTCAGGGTTTCCTAAATTTCCCAAAATAAAATATTTAGGTGGCGACTCTGTATCTGGCAAAGCAGTCCATGTTTGGTACTTCTTTTAAAAAATCTGTTTTCAAAAACGATTTTCCGGATTTGGACTCTTTGATGATTCATCGGTCTTGCATTGCACTCTACGAGATTAGATACAGGACCGTGACTTCGAGTCCTGAACTGTAGTGAGCCCAATGAACAAAACGGGGGGGACATCCTCCCGTGGCGTTCGGGACGTCTACAGTTTCTGGTGACTCCACTGGGGATTTAGAGAACTTGACTCGAACTCATGATATCTTGTTTTGATTACACTTATGTGTTTCTTTGCATTGCATTTACATTGGTGCGCCTAGGACACTGCATTTGCCGTATGCTATTCCTGAACAGTTTGCCGTGGGCTCGCTTTGCGAAGCGTGCCATAAGGCTGACCGGTTGCGGGCTCTGCCATGACAAGAACACAAACCCCGGTTTTACCGAGGCACCCTTTTTGACCATTCGACCTAGTGCATATCGGAATCCATAGTGACCATTCCAAATTTGGACAGGTTGCTTACCCAATCATAGGTTGTTTGAAACCGCTGTGTGCATAGTGAAACCCTAGCTCTTGACAAAATAGGACAGGGAAACCCTACCCCAACATAGGGGTGTTTTGGCTCTCACTTGCTTGCTATGTGCTTTTACGGTGTGTCCCTACAGGAATGCATGTAATAGTTTGCAAGTCTGGGTATTAGGCCTGCAGGCATCAGTATCTGGGAATCAGTTTTACCTGAGGGTATCAGTTTACAGGCGGACTTTTGGGCAGAATTTGGTAGAGAGCACGGTCATTCAGCTACGCTCATATCTGTTTTGGTAAAACTGGGCTGAGATGCTGCCTGTTTTCTCTTTTGCTAGGTAGTCCTGGAATTATAGCTTTAGATGGTTCCAATATCCCCCAGGTACATTGGACTAGTGCTGATAGACTTTGTCCAGCCAGAGACTAAGTTCAGAGCAGCCAGTGTTTTCCTTCCCTGAGGCAAGGCAGAGAAGGGCCAGTCAAGGCTCACCGGTTCATCTGATCCGTCAGTCACCAGTCACATCATCAGCAGACCGTGATGGCACAGGGTTCGAAAGAATTTGTGGTCGTGATAGCAGCGTTAAATTAGGGAACTGCCATGCAGGCCGAGACTAGTATTGAAACGCAGCGCCCATCTGGGGCATCTGCCTCACATCCAGCTTTGGGACCCCAGCCGAACTTTGACCCACTTCCGCCAGCTGAAGATTTTCAGGGTCCAGATCCTCGAGAAGGGTTGGCTCAAGCCCGAGTTTTCAGACCCCTGGTGCAGCCTAATGAGAGGCTTTATTCCCTTGATGTTAATGAGCTCGATCTGACCGCAGTGAAAATTGCAAACCTTGAGAAGCAATTCAAAAAGGTACATGGCCTTAACTCCATTCCCGACATTGAGGATGGGTACACCGAGGTTGCCGTACGACTCCCAAACAGATTCAAAATGCCACATATTGACCGTTTCGACGGGTCTGGAGATCCTATGGTACATATCCGGCTTTTCTTGGATATCCTAAAGCCGATGGGTCTGACTAAGCCACAAAAACTCTCTCTGTATGGAAGAACCCTATCGGGTGTAGCAGCCACTTGGTATGCCAAATTGGAGGATAAAGTGAAGCAAAACTGGGAAGAACTGGCTGAGGCCTTTGTCGATCAGTATTCCTACAATACCCAAGTTGAAATGACCATCCAAGAGCTTGAAGCAACTCGCCAGAACCCAACAGAGCCTTTTGTGGAATTCGTTGCGAGGTGGAGAGCAAAGGCAGAACAAATGACAGATCGTCGCCCTTCTGAGAGGGATCAAGTGCAGATGATGGTGCGAAACCTCGAGCATGATATGTTGGAAAAGTTGATAGTCGCTCCGCTATTCACTTTCAAAAGTTTGCATGAACTGGGGGTTCAGATCGAGAATGCGTTCAACAGTGGGATCATTCCCAGAACAAGTGAAGCGACAAGGAGGGTGATTTCAGGGAGTGCCAATGCTGGTAGTAGCGCTATTCCCAAACCCGCAGAAATCAATACAGTCGCCACAGCCAACCCTTTTGCCAATCCAAGCCTACAAATCGCCGGCCCAGCCCAAGCTCAGGGCAGAACTTTCATCCCTCTCTATATGAGCTTGACTAGCGCACTAAAAGTCTTGATGGAAAGAGGGTATCTCAAACCCCTCGATCCTCAACCTCTGCCTGACCCACTCCCAGCCAGACATAACCCCTCCAAGTACTGTGTGTACCATCAGCAGCGCGATCATGACACTGACCGTTGCTACCGCCTTCGTCACGAGGTCCAAAATCTCATCGACAACCGGACAATAGCTCCACCTTTAGACCCCAATGAGCAAGTACCTCATCCACATCTCAATCTAATCCATACACTGGCCGTCCCTTACGACCCCAGCATATACATCACCCCAGTCCATCTACCCAAGCCTGAGGTTTTTATCCTAGAAAGCATGGACTTATGCATGATGGGTGCATCTGAACCCCAATCATCTCAAACCTGTGAGCCCACCACTTCTGAGTTGATGAGAATGATCAAAGATCTTCAGAGAACTGTGGCAGACTTAGCCTTTGGAATTTTGGCTCCATCATCGACCACATCACAGGCTAGAAGTTTCAATCCAAAAGGCTCCTTAATCTTGGAGCAAGCTGCAACTGAAAAGGGCTAACCTGAAGCCATCTCAGATCTGGGTGTTGGCGTGTCGACAACAACTGGGCTCCGCTCGGATATAGCGACCCGATCCTTTGATAAAGTGGAGGCCAGTGGTAAGAACAAGGTAGGGGTAGACATTGATCCCCATGAACACCTCATGTGGGCTGTTGAGGCTTTGAAAGCCGAAGGACTGAACAAATAGCAAGTGATTGCAGTTGTTGCAAAGGCTGTGGATGACACTTTCGCCACTCAAGTTGGGGGCAGTCTGAATCAAAGGGAAAACCAGGAGAAGGGCCGTCATACCAGAGACGATCCTGTTAGCTCTAATCCTCCACTCGGAAGAGATCAACAAGCCAGGCCAGCACCTGCCAATCTCTTTTCTGGTGCGCCCAGAAAAAATCCACAAACCTTGAAGTACCAACGCCGAGGTCGGAGGGTCTTCCATGCCCTCTATATGCCTTTGTCCAAAGCTCTCCAAATCCTTGTTGGACAAGGCCATCTCAAACCCCTTGAGCCTCGGCCTCTCCCGAACCCTTTTCCGGCTACACATGATGCTACCCGGTACTGCGCGTACCATCAGCAAACTGGCCATACTACCAACAACTGCTTCCGTCTTAGCCATGAAGTACAGGATCTATTTGATAACGGGGTCATCCTCCCGCCGAGCTTAGCAAAGTCTATCGGCACTGGAACGGTGAACTTGGGGGATAATGTGATGTGATCAGGGGATGAACCAGCTGCGGGTGGCACTCGATTAACTCTAGACGTGGAGATGGCACGCACTGTTCTAAGCAATATACAAACACTAGTTTTTGTGCTTTCTGACTTGGGTATTGAGTCAGTCTTGTTGTTTTGTATAGAGTCAGTCTTTTCTTTCTGAGTCAGTTGGGTCTGTCTTATTGTACCGAGTCAGTCCTATTTTGTTGGAGTCTGGTGATTTTGGGGGTGTTATCTCGGACATCATTTGCTTGTTTTGTGTTTGTCTTTTCATTTTCTTTTGAGTCTGTTTCTGCCTTGGAGCCAGTTGTGCCAACAGATTCTGATTGAAATAGCAGTGATTTTCGCACTCTTGTGTTTGCTTCTGCCGTGTGCTAGTTGTGCCGGGATTTGAATGAAATGACAGTGCATTCCACCTGCTCTCTTTATGCCCTGAAATTATTGCATTGACCTAAGTTTTTCAAAACTTTTTGAACACTGCGGTGAAAATAAAGAGGGAAGAATTTCTTGGGTTTTGCAAAATTTGATCAACTGAGAGGAAGAGAGACATGCTAAGCCCTTAATGAATGAAATCATATTTGTTAATGTAAGTACTGAGAAGGACTCTGGATTGATCCAAATTGGTTCCACACTGTCTTCAGTGCGAGCGACTGGTCGCTTTCTTAAAAGATTTCGAAAAATGTTTTGCTCGGTCTTGTGAAGACCTGTGTAGAATTGCTCTTGAGATTGTGTAGCTTAGGATCGCTCTCAGCCTCGAGACTCGACCCCTCTGCTTTCAAAACCTTGAGCTAAGATTTAGAATGTTCAACGGTCAATCACGATGTGAGGCCTGTGTGGCCAGATTTGAAGTAGCCCTCGAACTAGGGGCACGAAAGTCAGATCAAGAAGATCAGACGTCGTCAACAGAAGCTTGTGAAACTAGATCAGGAGCACCCCTCGAACTAGGGGCAAAAGAATTTCAAATGTGCTCGAAGAGTCAAAGATGAAGATCATCGAGAATGCCAAATCCCAGAAGGGAGAAAAGAATAAAGTATTGGTGAAGGACAACCAAGTTCCTATCCACAACACTATGGGCAAATTCAGCCCCCTATTGGATGGACTCCTCCATAACAACAGCCATTCTCTAGGATTCAGATGGCTTCGAGATCTCAAACCATTCCATATGGACAAAAGCTACACTTTTACCCTTGAGAGGCTTGCTGGGCCGAAAACCCGAAAGGCCGACCCAGGCAAAAATTAGAGCGAGAAAAGAAGGAAAAGAACCAAAAAAAAAAAGAAAAAATGCAAAAAAAAAGAAGAAAATGCAAAAAATGAAGAAAAAATTGAATTGAAAGAAAAAAAAAAAGAAAAGAAAAGAAATAAAAAAATTGGAAAGAAAAGAAAAACAGAGCTCGCAAGGTTGAAAACCCGGAAGGGCGGCCTTGGCAAAAGTTAGAGCGCAAAAGGAGAGGTTAATACCCGAGTGTACCTTAACCTCGAACTACGTAAGGCTTGATTCCCATCTTTGGGATACGTAGGCAACTTCATTCTGAAGTCCAGTTGTAAACACTTCAAATTCGACTGTGTCCATGCGATGGTTCTGGTCATCTTTGTCTTCTCTGTATCTGAGGATTTGGTTGTGTTCTTTACTCTGAGGATTGACTACAATGCACTGCGATGCCATTCAAACAAGGGGCAACTTTCCGTTTCCATGCAGTGTCCTTCAGATGAGGAGCAGTTTGCCATTGTTATGGATCTGAGGCTGTGCATCTCAAGAGTAGGTTCCGTGCTTGTTGAGCAGTGACCATTTGCAAAAACAGTTTTTGAAAATTTTTACGGAGGTTGACTAATTTTCTCGAAAATCATTCCATCTTTTTCTAAAACTTGACCTTTTTCTTGGATCCAAAAAAGAAAAATTTTCAGTGCTCATGACCTAACTTGCATGATTTTCAAAATCAAAAAGTTGAACAAGTGTGTTAATCTAACTCTCATATTGGTCAAATTGTTTTAGTAGAAAACCAAAAACAAGAAATGGTCAAAATGATGAACTAGGGGCACAGCTGAGTCAGGTGGTCTGTCTTTTCCCCATTGTCAGCACACTTGCTAGAAAGGGCACTCTATCTGCCAGAAAGCGCACCATACCTGCCGGAAAAGGGCACCATTGAAGCTAACTGCAAAAGGGCTGAAAGCTCTATCATCCTCCAAGCAACGAGGTATCAAGCCAAGTATGAAGCACGAACTGGAATAGGGCAAGATATTCCACTCCCTCATCTGGACAGATCTTATCACGCCTAAATTCCCCAACAGAGCATCGTCAACCGATGTCAGCTACAGATTTGCTACTCACCCAGTTGTAACGCAATTCCTCTGTGGGAGGAATTCACTAGCTGTGCGCAGAAGAAAGAGAATCTAGCAGAATATTAGAGGCAAGAGCCCGCAATTTCTTGTTTATCCATCAACCACCCAGGGGAGGGATGAAAAAAAATGAGAGATTAAAGAATAGAGAGATGTGCATTGAAAGAAGAAGTGAGGAAAAGGATTTTGTGAGAAACGCCGAGCCTGAGGGCCGAGTGATGTGAGAATCACAAATAAGAAAGGGTGGGAAACAATACCCGGAGAAATTGGCTCCTCGTGCACCGAGAGGTCTCTTGCCTTTGTAACACAGCTGAGTGTTGTGTTTGTGCATTTGTGTTTGTCTCGATTCTTATTTTGAGTCGTTTGAGTGTCAATAGATGTGTTTAGGTCATTTTACCTTGTTTTTCCTTTGTTGAGTTGTGTTTAGGTTGTTCTACCTTTGTTTTCCATTGTTGAGTCATAGTGTGTTGTGTTCAGTTGTAGGCTCAATACCCGGTTGAGAACCCTTTTCTCATTTTCAAAAAAATCATTTTGTACTCAGAGTGCTGTGCCATTCTCCACATTTGTGCAAAACAGGATTGGTTCTTTAACAAAACCGTAGAGTTCAACCTAGGTCATGTGTGAATAGTAGAACAAGGACCTATCTGAAGCTATATAGGTTCTGGACTGCAAAGCAAAAGAAAAGAGGGAAAATTTGGAGCATCTTAGTCTGTTTCAACTTCGGCAAATTCCGAGACTGCACTCCAGGTGTACCTTCTCAGGCCTCGCCATTTCTCTGGAGTATGAGTGTATCTCGACCCCAAGTGTAAGCCTGCTTCAAGTCAGAATGGCAATCCAAGCAGCACCCGAGGGTTTCACATGCAGATGTTATCTCTCGCCAATATAAACAGGGTGTCCCCTTTTGAGCTGAGCGTATTGCCAAGTTCTCCAAAAGGTAAATCGGAGGCACCAGAGTACATGTTTGATGCCCTTCCATTGCATAGAATGTGCACTTTCATATACACTTCTGTTACATGCGTGCCGCGCATCGTTATGATTCATGCATAGAATATGCTTGCTTTCGATTCTGCATAGAATATGCTTTCAATATTGCATAGAATATGCTCCTGTTTCTCGCATAGAAAAATGCTCGTATCTTTTGCATAGAAAATGCACTCTTCCATACTTGCATAGAACATGCATTCACTCGCACTGTCTTGTGCATCTTGTGGTTGTATCTCACTCGCACTATTTTGTGCATTGCATATCAATCGCGCTGTTTAGCATATCGCATTGTTTAGTGCATTTCAAATCAATCGCGCTGTTTAGCGTATCGCACTGTTTAGTGCATTTCAAATCATTCGCGCTATTTTGCGCATTGCACTGTTTTGTGCAGTTTACATTCGCGCTATTTTGCGCACCTCAATCGCACTGTTTTGTGCATTTCAAATCACTCGTGCTATTTTGCGCATTGCACTGTTTTGTGCAGTTTACATTCGCGCTATTTTGCGCACCTCAATCGCACTATTTTGTGCATTTCAAATCACTCGCGTTGTTTAACGTATCGCATTGTTTAGTGCATTTCAAATCATTCGCGCTATTTTGCGCACCTCAATCACATTGTTTTATGCAGTTTATCATTCGCATTATTTTGCGTATCGCACTGTTTTGTGCAGTTTATCATTCACGCTATTTTGCGCACCTCAATCGCACTGTTTTGTGCAGTTTATCATTCGCGCTATTTTGCGCATCGCACTGTCTTGTGCAGTTTACATTCACGCTATTTTACGCACCTTAATTGCACTGTCTTATGCTTTGCATATCGCATCGCGCTATCTTGCGCACCTTACCTGCACTTGTTAGTGCATTGCATCGCGCTACCTTGCACACCATACCTGTACTTGTTAGTGCATTGCATCGCGCTATCTTGCGCACCTTACCTACACTTGTTAGTGCATTGCATCGCGCTATCTTACGCACCTTATCTGTATCGCACTGTTTTGTGCATTCACCATGCTCATACTGTTTTGTACACCTTTAGCATCGCACTATTTTGTGCATCTTCTTAGCACTGTTTTGTGCATTCACTCTGCATCGCACTGTCTTGTGCACATTGTATTTTTGCATCATTCGCACTGTCTTGTGCACTCCTTGGCCTAGGAGACCTTAAATCCTCTAAAGGTGCAATTCCTTTGGTGTTTGTCGTGCCCGAACGACTTCTAATGGTCTGGTATAGCCACCTGCCTGTGTTAGCGGTGAGTTCCTAGGAGACCAACTGAGACGGTGGAAACTAGAGTTCGAATGGCTCTTGCCTAGAACGCAAAGGTTCGGGACTTCCGAGACTAAAGTCTGGTTTAAATACCTAGGGGTATATCCTCGGCTTGAAATCTGTATAGCAGCCCCATAGATTGAGATAGCATATGTATGCGCCTCAATTCTGGATACCGAATCAACCTAGTCTGTCACCCTGTTGGAGAATAGGAAAAGCTGCGACCATAGTCAGGGAGAAAAGTAGTACCTGTAGTTCAACTGAGAAGAAGAGGAAGATTCCCACATCAGCATGAGGTAGGACATTGCCGAGGTAAGTCATTGCCAATTGCCCCTATAAGGTACCTCCTTTTTCCTAGCTATCACATTGCATTTTAGTCATTACAGTGCATAGCGTATAAGTCCAATTTTCAAACCGGCTTTGCGTAGCGTATAAGTCCAATTTTCAAACCAGCTTCGCGTAGCGTATAAGTCCAATTATCAAAATCTTTTTACATATCATTTTGCATCCTACCCCTGAACTATGCTAGTTTGATTCCTTGCAAAGGGATACGTAGGCAGCCTGTGGGCACTACCATTTATTTATCTATATTTTATTTGTTTGTCCAAGTCTTCGGCCTTGTCAAAAATGGGTCGTCTCTGGGCTTTGACACTCACTCCCGTCACTTCTTGACTTCCGAGTTCTGTCAAAGAGGGGCAACTGTAGACACCCCATTTTTGACCGCCCTTAAGACTCAGACGTCACCAACTGGGGGCTCGGTGATGTTGCATGTTGTGCTCGTTCTGAAGTTGCGGAGTCTCAGCTGCGAGCCTTGCCTCCAGACCTTAGAGCACTTTTGTGCTTTGCCTCGGTTTGCGAACCAGGTCCTGTTTTCTCTATTTTCTCTTCCCGAAGGGAGGGAGAGGTCTCATAGATCATCTCTTAGTGGCCGTAGGCTACGTTTCATGGTCGTAGGCCATTTTTCCCATTTGGAGCCTGGTTTCCGGTTTTTAGAGCTGTCGGCCGTGTGCCTGGGTTCGGGACCGCTTAACTACCTCCGTTTGCACCAGTTTTTGGCACACATCTTATTTCCTCCCTTTAGAGGAACACTGTGGCCCTGGAGACCACCTTCGTGGTCATACGCCACTTCTGGTGCCTAACAGCCTATTTTCGGGGCCCCAAACCGCGCGTTTTGGCTGCCGAACCTTCGTTTTGCATCTGTTTTGGTCCATTTTTGGTAGAGACCTTATTTTCATTGTTAGTGAGGTGGTAGGATGGTGTCCGGCCACCTCTTCCCCTGAAAATCCAGTTTTCTCATTTTCTCTCTCCAAAAGCCGATTTTTCTGACAGAAAGCTGGTTTTTCTCACTTTTGAGCCACATTTTCTGGCTTTTCATACCACCATTGTGTTGTGCTCATCTGGAAGGCCACCAATATGGGTAGGCTAGCCATAAATTCATCTTGACCCTTTTGAACCTTGCTTAAAAGCTAGCTTTTCTCTCTCTTGGGTCACTTTTTCTGGTTTTTCTCTACACAGCTGTATTCTACTCATCTGGGAGGCCACCTTTCTGGGTAAGCCAACCAGCAATTTTTGTTGACCCTTTTGACCCCTGGTCGACCGACCAGGGGGGTGGCTGGCCGGCCACTTGAACTGGCCGGCCTGCTTCTTGCTTTTTTCTTTTTCTGAGTGTAATCCAGTTGTGCCAGCTGGAAGCCATTTGGTGCATCCTCCATACACGTGTATGGACGATACTTGGGACCTTTTTTGGATATTTTGGAGCCTCTCCTCTATAAAGGAGAGGCTTGGCTTCAGATCAGCTGGTTGAACAAAATTCCTTAAGGCTTGTAACCTCCCTCCTCCATTGTCACTATTCTAAGCTCCAAAACCCTTATTTTCTTGGTCCATTTGCACTGCAACCCTTAGCACCACACCTCCATCATCCATTCCAGCACCTTAGAAGTCATTTGCAGAGGTTGAAAGCTCACCAACTTGGTCCAAAAGCTGCTGGAGGTCGGCTCTTCAAGGGAAAGTGTCTATTTCCCTTAAACTTGCATTTTTTTGCTTCATTACTTAGCTTCACTTGCAAGTATTTCTAGCTTTGTAATAAACTAGAAAGTGTCATATTTTGAGCTCCTCTTGAACTTTGTTTAAGGGCACTTTGCTGTTTGAGGTCATCTACTTCCCCTTACCCTCTATCTCTCTTTTAGGGCTATTTTTGCATCATACTTTAACCTTACTTGTGAACATTTTCAAGATTTTCTATGAACTGGAAAAAGCCTTTTTTTGACCTCCTCTTTAAGTTTGCTTGAGGTCACTTTTCTGTTTGGAGTCATCTCCTTCCTTGCATGCTTCATTCCTCCATATTTTGGGCTATGCATTAGAGCATTTGCATTGGAATTTCTTTGGCCTCTTAGCCACTGAAATCCAGGGAATTTTCAATGGCTTTGATGAGGTTTTGAGCTTTGAAATCATAGAGAGGTGACCCTCTCACCCCTCATTTTCTTTACTAGCATCATTGGCTTTCCAAAGGGGCTCTATTTTGCATGCATCGAAGTCATGTTTCAGGCCTCATTCTGTGAGTTTTGGAGTCTTCCTTGGCTCTGTCAAAGGCCCTTTTGGCCATATTTTATACCTACAATGCATGTGTAGAGCAATCCCATCCAAGGCTCTTCAAAGGAGCCTTTCTTTTCATGTTTCCTAGACTGATTTTAGGGCCTATTTTGTGAGTTTTAGGGCTGTCATATTTAATTTCCAGAGTTGGTTTTTCCATGCTAAGTGTCTATCTTGTATGTGCTTAACAACCCCTTGCAAGGCCCTCCAAAGAAGCCCCTCATTTTTGCATGCATTGGCTGCATTTCAGTGATTATTTAGGCATATTTTGGCATGTTTTATTCATTGTTTTTGGCTAGTTTGATGAGTTCTCATTTGCTTCATACACATGCCATGTAAACCATGCTTGCTAGCCAATGTTGCATGCTATTTTAGTCCATCATGTTGGCATCTTTTGGCCATTCTCTAAACTAGAAATGTGCATGTTTTGGGACTACCTTGGCTCTGTCTTTTGACTTCATGATCAAATAATGCTTGCTTTGTATACTTGTGGTTCAATACATGTGCCCAGTTTTGAGTTTCGGGGCTTATTCCATGCATCGGGTGCCATATTTCTATGTTTCGGGACCATTTAGCATCATGTTTCAGCGCTGGAAATTACATGTTTATATGCCATCTTTCATGGCTACTGATGTGAGTGTGGCTGAGGTCCACGCATGATTGGTGTAAGTCCATTATGCATTGCATATGCCTTTTCAATTCATAGCATTGCGTATGCTAGGTTGCGTGTTAGAGCTTTGTGTATGCCATGTTACATCGAGCATTGTGTATGCCATCTCATTTACATTGTGTTTGGGATAGGAGTTAGCCCGAGCACGGGAAACGAGGGACGTTTCATACTCCGAGTGACGGAACGTGTCTCAATTCCCTGTCACTGACACTCCGGATTACCCATGATGGAGTTTAGGTCTTGTTGTGTTTTCATGTGCATTCATCTCATATTGAGTCGTGCAATTCAGCTCCTCGGCCATCATGCATCGATATGCATGATTGGTGGCACGAGGACCGAGGACTACACTCCCTGAAGAGTAGTCATGCATACATATGTGAAATACTTTGCCATGCCCCTTCGTTGCTCTCTGTTGCAGTAAATCAGAAATCAGCGGCCTTCTGGAGCGTTGCGCAATATTCCGAAAACAATTGCAAACAGAGGCAAACCGGGGCATCGCAATGGATTTCTGCGTAAGGCAACTCGAGCATGCATCACTCATCATTTGGAACAGAGCTGAGGCAGTCCATAGGCTTGCATGCTAGTTTACTCGCTTTCCTAGATTAATTTGTTAATTAATTAGGGTTTTGTATTTATTCGGACTGTATTATTCATTTCGGACTGTATTATTTATTCGGACCCTCCGAGCGAGGGCACAATTGTAATAAGTGTGCGTGAGTGTGATGTATGTCTTCCAACCCCACGTCTTTCTCCCTTTTATTTACCAACTTATGATGGTTAGATTAGGGCATGTTTCAATTAGCATACAGTATGATAGCATGTTTGCATTCATTCATCTGTCTTGCATGCACCGGGCTCGGCGCATCATTCTAACTGCATTTGTATTTCAATTCGAATACTTGTTAGTTGTGGCATTTCATATGCCATCTTTAGAATAGACGAGCCTATCTTAGTTTCATTTTGCATGTGTTGCATTAGGCATTTCTGTATAGTTAGGATCATGCATGGATTTCTAACATAGCTTCTGTTTTGGCTTGGAGTACTCGGTAAGTTTTATGCTTTAGCATCCTTGCATGCGTGTGAGTGACTGCCATGATAGCATGCTTACCATGAGGCTATTTGCTTATATGATATACCTGCCTGAATGCATGTGGGTGAAGGTTGGGTTATTTGGATTGGAACAATTCATCAATTGTGAGTTTTAAGCCCACTAGATAGTGGCAAATCACCTTGTTTTCTAACCCCACCCAAGGGTGGCAAATCCACATTTTAGCCTACTTGCGAGTAGCAAACCGCTTTAAAAAAAACAAACATGAGATGTTTCGTTCCGATTCAGGCGACCCAGCCTATACTTGTATGCTGTGTGCATCACATAGTAAATCTAGGCTAATAACCGGAATAAGAACGCATAATGTTTTCAAAACTCGATATCATGGTTAATAGAGGCCGATCTTTGATCAGGCGAGCGGAGGTGCTCACGAAGTGACCTTTCCCAATCGTACCCAAGTTCCCGAGCCGAGGCAACTTTGGTGATGACGGACACGTGGCCTTAGGCAACGAGTCAGGGTTTCCTAAATTTTCCAAAATAAAATATTTAGGTGGCGACTCTATATCTGGCAAAGCAGTCCATGTTTGGTACTTCTTTCAAAAAATCTGTTTTCAAAAATGATTTGCCGGATTTGGACTCTTTGATGATTCATCGGTCTTGCATTGCACTCTGCGAGGTTAGATACAGGACCGTGACTTCGAGTCCTGAACTGTAGTGAGCCCAATGAACAAAACGGGGGGGACATCCTCCTGGGGTGTTCAGGGACGTCTACACACTCATATGCCGAGTATTGTGGGCATTTAAGCCGAATAGGTTGGTGAAATTGCCCTAGCCCCAGGTGGTTGATTATCGTTTGGATGTCGGATGAGACGACCTTAAGAATTTTGAAGAATCGATTCGTGAGCCGTCTGGGGCACTTAAGCCGAATGGATTGATGAATCTTAAGAATTTTGAATAATCGATTCATGAGCCGGCTGGGGTAGTTGAGCCGAATGGATTGATGAATCTGCCCTTGCCCCAGGCGGTGCATGATCATTCGGGAGCCGAATGAGACGACCTTAAGAATTTTGAAGAATCGATTCATGAGCTAGCTGGGGTAGTTGAGTCGAATGGATTGATGAATCTGCCCTTGCCCTAGGAGGTACATGATCATTCAGGAGCCGGATAAGACGACCTTAAGAATTTTGAAGAGTCGATTCATGAGCCGGCTGGGGTAGTTGAGCCGAATGGATTGATGAATCTGCCCTTGGCCCAGGCGGTGCATGATCGTTCGGGAGCCGGATGAGACAACCTTATGAATTTTGAAGAGTCGATTTATGAGCCGTCTGGGGCACTTGAGCCGAATAGATTAATGAATCTGCCCTTGCCCCAGGCGGTGCATGATCATTCAAGAGCCGGATGAGACGACCTTAAGAATTTTGAAGAATCGATTCATGAGCCGGCTGAGACGACCTTAAGAATTTTGAAGAGTCGATTCATGAGCCGGCTGGGGTAGTTGAGCCGAATAGACTGATGAATCTGCCCTTACCCTAGGCGGTGCATGATCGTTCGGGAGCCGGATGAGACGACCTTAAGAATTTTGGAGAGTCGATTCATGAGCCGTCTGGGGCACTTGAGCCGAATTGATTGATAAATCTGCCCTTGCCCTAGGCGGTGCATGGTCATTCGGGAGCCGGATGAGATGACCTTAAGAATTTTGAAGAATTGATTCATGAGCTGTCTGGGGCAATTGAGCCGAATAGATTGATGAATCTGCCCTTACCCTAGGCGGTGCATGATCATTCGGGAGCTGGACGATTGAGGTTTTCTCAATTAATGAGATTGCCTCGAGGGCGCTGCCTCTGTAAAGGATAAATGAACAAAGGTACAACCTTTATGAGCTTAGTAAACAACTAACTCCAGCTCTTGGTGGAAGATTTATCGTGTGAATGTCGAACATACTCTTCTTTAACAGTAGAGGGGAATCAAGGACGCTAGCTGAGTTGGGCGGAGACATGAATCGAGGTGGTGAACCTTCGCGCACAGGAAGTAGGAGTTCTAGGGATCGAGAAAGGCGTCAGTCTCCTCGACGTCGAAGCAGGTCACCCAGGCGGGACAAGCAGTCGCAGGGCAGATCTCCGCAACTCCGAGTCGAGAGGGGATCTGACGCGAATCCGTGCCCATTAAGCTTTGCGGTATTTGTGGGGAATAGACCCATGACAGAGGCGGACTCGATCGTTCGAGACCCAAATGTAGCGGTCGAGTTTGCTCGACAAATTTTTCCTCCTGAGGTTCAGCAGTCAATGGTAGGTCGCCAGGACTATGACGTATTTCGCGAAGGCATTCACAGGGCGGTGAAGGGGCTTTACACTGCCTATGAAATTGGCATGCGGCTGCGCGCTGCTCGTCGAGAATTGGAGAAGAATGAGGAACGTATTCAAAGTTTGGAGGCTCGCGCGGAGGCGGCTGAGCGTGAGTTAAGGAAGACCAAGGCGGCTGAGGGACAACCCGCCGGGCAGGGAAACCCAATTGTGGAGGAAAAGGTTACCAGTCGGCTCATTAGTACCGCGCTCGCCGATCGTGAGACGGCGAGTATGTTTGCAATGGAGTCTGCGAAGGGGAGGGCCTATGAAAAAGGTTTTCATGAAGGCTGAAAAGTTGGAATCGAAAAGACCAAGGAGAAGCTTACCGAAGAGGTTTGTCGATGTGAGAATCGTGGATTTAGGCACGGTTGGATCAAGGCATCCCAAGCCGCGGAAACTCTTCGAGCATCAGGCATTGATTCGGCATCGCCAATCTACCACAGTAAACATTTTCCGTTTTTTGCTTTTGAAGTCGAGAAAAGTGAGGATGAGGGTGACGCCGTATAAGAATACGCATTATAAGGTTGAATCACAATAAAAACTTTGTAATTTATTGTTTGATTGAATAGAAGCGTTCTATTATAAATATTTCGTCGTAGTTCGTATTCGGTATATACGTGTTTCGTTTTATTATATGAATGTTTGAATGAATGTACAAACATTGATCGTATAGTGATACGCCGGCTTATAGGCGACGTCGGCCCAATTGTGATGGCCATTTGTTCTCGAATGTGGCCACTGTAATTTCAAGAGGCCAAAAGCCAATACATGGAGTGACTGTGGCAAATTCCAGTCGGCGCGAGGTCTAAATGCTTGGCCGGTTGGATTGATAGCGCTGCCCCTGTCCCAGTCAGTGCATGTGTTCCAAAAAGCCGTTCGGGTACCTAGGCCGTGGTGAATGTCAACCGACATTCGTCTCTTGGGGTTTTGGTGTTAATGAAATTGCCTCGGGGTCACTGCCAGCATTTAAAAGTAAATGGAATGGACTCTTCGTGCCAGTGACCTCATTAATATAACGCCATTTGTTGCGTGGGGTTATATAATATTGTGGATGTTAAACAGAGTTTCTTTAATCAGCCAAACTCGAACTTTGGCCTAGCTTGATGTCGCAATGGATCGCAGCGGAGAATTCTCTGGTGTAGAAGGTAGGTCGTTAAAAAATAAACGGGAGGCGCATTAGCCTCCAAGTCGTCAAAGCAGATCGCCCCGAAAGGAAACACAACGATCATTACCCTTAACCTTCCTTGTCTTGGATCTTGGCCTTGACATTATCGATGGTGTCAGAGGGAGGTCCAGAGATACGCTAATTCGGGCACGATTGGATAGGGCATTTTGAGCTGAGGAGGCCTTCCAAACGACGTGCATTGATTCGGGGCCTCCGTTGTATCAATGTGATTAATTCCCCTTTGCACCTTAGAAGTTAAAGATAGATATTGTAATGTTCGAACGCAGATTGCGTCTATATAACAACTGTTTGACCAAATAAAAAGTTTTATTTCAAACATTTGCGTCTTACTCTGGATTTTTTATATGCTTAGCTAAGAACCTTATTTCGAATGTTGGCATGTTTTGTTTCGTTTTGTTTGTGCCGAAGGGTGCTCCGAATTCGGAGGTATGATCTGCCCTAGGGTGACACGCGTCAGAGGCGCTGCGAATTCGGAGTCTTAATCGGCCCAAAGACATCTTGCGCCGATGGGGATTTGTAACCGGCGTTTCGATGTAGAGACTTTAATTGGCCCTAAGGTGTCATGCACCAAAAGGGGGCTCCAGATCCAGAGACTTAGTTTGGCCAATTGTGATATCCACGAAGGGCGCTCCGAATCCGGAGTCTTAGTCGGCCCTAAGGTGTCATGCACCAAAGGGGGCTCTGAATCCGGAGACTTTAGTCGGCCCTAGGGTGACATGCACCAAATGGCGCTCCGAATCCGGAGATTTAGTTTGGCCAATTGTGATATCCACGAAGGGTGCTCCGAATCCGAAGTCTTAGTCGGCCCTAAGGTGCCATACACCAAAGGGGGCTCCGAATCCGGAGACTTTAGTCGGCCCTAGGGTGTCATGCACCAAAGGGGGCTCCGAATCCAGAGACTTAGTTTGGCCAATCATGATATCCACGAAGGGCGCTCCGAATCTGGAGACTTAGTTTGGCCAATCATGATATCCACGAAGGGCGCTCCGAATCTGGAGACTTAGTCGGCCCTAAGGTGTCATGCACCAAAGGGGGCTCCAAATCCGGAGACTTAGTTTGGCCAATCGTGATATCCACGAAGGGCGCTCCGAATCTGGAGTCTTAGTTGGCCCTAAGGTGTCATGCACCAAAGGGGGCTCCGAATCCGGAGACTTAGTTTGGCCAATCGTGATATCCATGAAGGGCGCTCCGAATCCGGAGTCTTAGTTGGCCCTAAGGTGTCATGCACCAAAGGTGGCTCCGAATTCGGAGACTTTAGTTGGCCCTAGGGTGTCATGCACCAAAGGGGGCTCTGAATCCAGAGACTTTGTTTGGCCAATCATGATATCCACGAAGGGCACTCTGAATCCGGAGACTTAGTTTGGCCAATCGTAATTTCTACGAAGGGCGCTCCGAATCCGGAGTCTTAGTCGGCCCTAAGGTGTCATACACCAAAGAGGGCTCCGAATCCGGAGACTTAGTTTGGCCAATCGTGATATCCACGAAGGCCGCTCCGAATCCAGAGTCTTAGTCGACCCTAAGGTCTCATGCACCAAAGAGGGGACTTTAAGAAATGAATTGAGCGACGAAGAAAAATGGTTTGCATTGGAGAAGTGATATATATATACAAGTATCAAAGCCCACAGGTCGGGTCAGTGATAGGGTTTTCATAAAATCTCTACTTGTGCCGATTGCGGGGAGCCACGGATTTCTTCAATGCCATGGGCTATCAGGAAGCGCACAAGCTGATGATAAGTGCTTGGAACGGCCTTCATAATATGTAACCAGGTTCACCCCATGATGACATTATACGGCGAAGGGAGCTTTACGACCAGGAATTCTACTTCGACCGTTCTGGAGCCCGCTCGAACAGGTAGTATGATATTCCCTAACGGGTACTCAGGATTCGTATTAAAGCCGAACAATGGGTGAGGCGCCGGAGACAGATCTGACTCGTTGAAGCCGAGTTTGATGAAAGTTTTGTAATACATAACCTCTGAAGTACTCCCTGGGTCTATGAGAATGCGTTCGATGGTGAACCGATTTATGCGTAATTTGATGACCAACGGATCGATGTGGAAGGCTGTTGTGCCGCTAAGATCGGAGTCATTGAAAGTAATTGCCGGAGCTTCTCTGGGCCATTCGACTGGAATACGTTGCTTTTGGGGGATTGGATGCGATTGAATTGTGTGCACAGTTGGGGATGCAGGTAGGCTGTAGATTATATGGATCACGCCAAGTGGAGGTGAGTCCTGCCTCAAGGCTAATGCCTTGATTGGCTTTCTCTTTCTCACGTACTGTTGCAGTCGGCCGTCTTGCACCAGTTCTTCCAAGTGATCCTTTAATGCGTAACAGCTCTTGGTTTCATGGCCGTGATCTTTGTGATACTCGCACCGCCTATCCCTTCTTCGCGTGTCGGGTGGCCCCACCATCTTTGACGGCCATTTGAAGAATGGAAGGTGTTGGACTTTGGTCATTATTGCAGTGATTGGTTCAGACAACTCTATGTACTTCTTGTCGGCACGCCTCGAGCGCCTGCTGTCGACTTGCAGTTGTTCATTCGTTCGGTGGGAGCGTTGATCGCTTGAACGGCGAGAGTCCTACCTTTTGTCTTGTTTAGTGTGTTGCCGTGGCTCAGGGCTCGGAGGTGGCACAAAACTTATTGGTTGAGCAATTTCAAGGGGGGCCGTTTTGTTGGACATTTGACCGGCTTTTATTCTCAAGGCATCATCTTCCACTTTGCAATACTCTTCAACTTTCTTCATCAACACCCAGACTGTTTTGGGGGGTCTTCTGGTTAGGGAATTGCAAAGAGCACTGTCGGGATGTAGTCTCATTTTGAAGGCGGTGATAGCCATAGAGTCGTTGCAAGCGTCATCGACGAGGTTGAAGCACTCCCAATAGCGTGCCGAGTATACTCTAAGCGTTTATCCTGACTGGATCTGCATAGTCCAGAAAGAGTCGGCCTGTTTCGGCTGTACCTCGTTGGTGATAAACCTGGCCCTGAAGGATTTCTGTAATTGATGGAAGCTTTTGATCGAAGCCGGCTCCAGCTTGTAATACCACCTGACAGCTAATGGCCCCAGGCTGTTGGGGAATTTTCGGCACATGAGGGCTTCGTTGTCTACATGCAATGTCATGGCCTGCTTGTAGTGACGGATATGATTAGTGGGGTCTGATTTTTCGTCGTAAAGAGTGAATGACGGAGCTTTGAACTTCTTGGGCAGGGCCGCCCTTGTAATCCGTCAGACAAAAGGATCGTGCTGGTCCTCTTCGCCTGAACTGCTTCTTCTGTGCTTGTTCCTTGTATGTAGACTCTTTTCGGAGGAGCTGGAAGTTTCAGATCATCCCTTCTTGTTGAGCTCCATGGGTAATGACTTTGAGTCGCTATCGGTATCCTTTGGTCGGGCTCGAGGTCGTTGTCCACCTGCCCTCGAAGGTCGTTTGGGATCTTGGTGCACGGCTTCTCTGGATTTTGCTACTTCCAGGACCAAATCTTGACGGAGACGTTCATTTTTAGCGATCATGTTTTCCAGCCTTTGTTCATTCTGCTTTGCTTGTTCCATGATCGCTTGCATTGTCTCTTGCGCTGAAGTCATTAGTGAGTCGAAGTTCAAGGCGCGTCTTGCAACGATGGTTTCCTTTCCAAGCATATTTGTTGGAGTGAGGTCATCTCCCTGTGCGGTCTCGTCAGTGGCTATCGGAGGATCTTCAGTCACGCCTATCATGGATATATTTGAGTATTCCCACAGACGGCGCCAATTGCGGAGAAGTGGTTTGGAAATACTCTTCAGATCCTAGGAAACGCTAGTGATCCTCAGCTAGTCACTTGAAAAGATACAAACACTCGGTCGGGGATGCCGGAATTAGCACTTTGACAGACAAGTCAGTTCAGACACTCAGGATAGCTTGTTTACTAAGTTAAGTGAAGTGATTCTTACATACCTTTCTCAATCCATTGTTCCCGTATTTATACCTGTTCTTTTTGATCCTCGGGGCTAGAGCCTACTTTCTAATCATTGCCCTTTCTCTTATTCGACTCTAAGGATCTACACTTATTCGGCACATGTATTATATTCGGCTTCCCATTCTCGTAGGATACAGCCGATTAATATCAGTCTTCTAATGTACGCACCTTCTGATTTTGCCATTATTCGGCTCCCACAAAGATAATGAAATGGTTTAGGTTCAATCGGACGTTAATTGAACCCATTGAGACTCTTAAGTCGTTTCATACTTGTAAGTGATGAAAACGGTTCTAGAGTTGATATCAACCGCTTCCCCTGATTAGTATCATGATAGGGAGGAGGTTCTTAAGTCTTTAATTGTTCATTTATTGAAATTGTATCCCTTGGTTCATAGGCAATTATGCAATGAATTTGCATCGATTGATGGTTTACGAATCGGGGCCTATCCCTGCTTTGAGCTGTTTGATGATAAGGAGTGGCAGGGTGGACAAACATCCCCTGACAATGCTCTATTTGTGTTGTTTTCTATTGCAGCACCAACATTAGTGACCGGCAAGCCATCTTTTCTGTACGGCAGGCCACTATTAGTGGGTGGCCGCCCACCACTTCTGGCCTACCGACACCTTTTTCAATCAGGTAGAACCACTTTTTTTACAAAGCAGAGCAGAGGTTGAGGTGCAAAAAACAACGCAGAGGCACTCTCGAGGGAAGAAATTCATGTGCATGCATAAGTCGCTTCCTTGCTCCTCAGGGCCTGTTAGACTTGTTTTTGTTAATAGTAGTATGTTGTTCGTGAACTTGTAATTAATTATTTAATTAATTAATTCCCTAATGTAATTAATTAGTTAGTTTAATCAGTTAATTTGTTTTCATTAGTTAAAGTAGCTAGTTGATCTTTTTGTGTTGTAGTTGTTTAATTAGCTAGAATAGTTAGTTAAATTCGGTGTTGTAATAATTAGTTAGCTAGTTTAGCTAATTCATTCATTTGAACCCTCCCCGTGTGAGGGCCAATATGTAATATTTGTGTATGTCTTCCTACCCCACGTCTTTCTCCCTTTTATTTACTTGCTTATGATGGATAGTGTAGAACATCATGTTTCTTTTCCCATATACCAAGCATCCATTAGTCTTGCATGCATGAAGTTCGGTTCATCATTCTAACAAGCATTGTCGTTTAAATACTTCTTTGAAAACGTGTTTAAAACTGTATGCTATCAAATTGAATTGTATGCCATGCTAGTAGCCGGACTTCTAATTACATATTGCATGTGTTGCATTAGGCATATTTCATTAGTTAGGATCATGCATTTTTCTAACTAGTTTCTCTCTTTTGGCTCGGCTCAGGAATTGGGGTAAGCTTTCATTGTTTTAGCATATCGCATGCATGTGATTGTTGCCATGTCAAGCATAAATACCATGAGGCTAAGTGCTCAAGTGATGAATTGTTTGAATGCCTGTGGATGAAGACTAATTGCTTAAACTGGAATTGTTTGATCAAAGTACATATGAGTTCACTTTTTCAGGTGGTACATATTCAAAACATTTTCGAACAAACGCAAATCAAAGTGTTCTAATTTTTGCAAATTAGTCTATACTTGTGTGCGTGTCACATAATAAGTTAACCTAATAATCGGAATAAGAGCATATAATATAAATAAGAATCACATCATGATTAGTAGAGACCGATCTTTGATCAGGCGAGCGAGGGTGCTAAACTCATGACCTTCCCCTCTCGAACCTATGTTCCTGAGCTGAGACACTTTAGTGATGATGCATAAGTGGCCTTTGGCATGAGTCTCGAGTTTCCTAAATTTTCTAAAAATATTTAGGTGCTGACTTTGTATCTGGCAAAACAGTCCATTTTTTGCATTTTGATTCAAAATAAATTTTTTAAAAGATTTGCAGGAATTGGACTCATTTGTGTTTATCTATTTCACATTGCACTTGTGGAATCAGATTCAAAATCACGGGAGTCCAAATTGTAGGGCTATCACATCCTAAAGGAGCGCGAAAAATCAAGCTACATGAACCACTTTTTGAGGCCGGCTGGCCACTCCACTTTAGACAAACAATTTATCTATTTCACATTGTACTTGTGGAATCATATTCAGAATTACGGGAGTCCAAACTGTAGGGCTATCGTATCCTAAAGGAGCACGAAAAATCAAGCTACACGGACCACTTTTTGAGGCCGGCCGGCCACTCCATTTTAGACAAACAATGCCATTTTCATGGCAGAACAGAGCAAAAGCTGGGGTGAAAGCAATTTACTTGTTTGATTGCAAAACAGAACAGTTATGGCAACAAAATAGGGGCGTTTCCAAGAGGATGCTCTCGTTTATGCATGTGGTTCTTCGGCTCCCGTTGTAATTAATTAGCTTACATAGCTGTTAGATTAATTAGTGTGTTGCAATTAATTAGTTAAATTCCTTTGAGTTTGTAATAGCTAGTTAACTTAGTTAATTAATTTGGTATTGTAATAATTAGTTAATTAGGACATTTATTCGGACCCTCTTGTGCGAGGGCCAATTCGTAACACTTGTAAATATTGTGTATGTCTTCCAACCCCCATTCTCTCCCTTTTATGAACTTGCTTATAATGGTAGCATCATGTTTTAAATTTTCCATGTCATTACCATGCTTAATTATCCATTTTTCATACATTTGGTTTCGATGCATCATTCTAACTTTATGGCCATTCCTTATTTATTTGAATACGTGTCTTACTGCATGCTATCAAATTGATTCATATGTCATGTTAAAAACCTAGCCTTATAGTTGCATTTTGTATGTGTTGCATTTAGTCACTTGCATATTTAGAGCATGCATTTTTCTGTCACGCCCCACTTTTTATTACTCGAAATCATTACCAATTCATTACTTTAATTCAAGTTCAGAGATCACATGCGGAAATAAACTCAAATGTTCGAATAGTAGAAATGAATACCCATTCTCTCATTCGTATGCAAACTAAATACAACATGAACATACGAAATAAATTGCCCTTGGGCTTACATCATTAAAGAAGAAGGGTATAACCCTTTTTCATAAATGGCATTCTGCCAACACAAAAGAGGCCCCATGGCCAACAAATATGAAGATCCAAAATCTTGTAGCACATCTTAATTATCACCTGAAAAAGATTCAACAACGTGGGATGAACATATAGTCCAGTAGGGATCTCAACATGGTCCTCAACAATAACAACTTACAGATAGCTATGATCATGAATGCTCAATCTCATACTAGAATAGTGATGTGTCAGTTTATACAAAATATACATAAGTTTGAACTTTTCTCGAAAACAGCCATTTCATTCAACGCTATAAGTGGTTCATCTTTCTTTCCTTTTCATTACCCCTTTTTCCACAAACTTTCATGACAATAACAATTCTAGAAAACAATTTCGCCAAGCCCATTACTTTCCTCTCATTTTCCATATTTACAACAGGTTTGCCCTTTCTAAACATGTTCACAAAAACCAAATTTCCTTCACACTTTCCAAAATCTCAAAATAGCATTTAGGTTTGTTTCCAACATATTCATATCTATCCATGCATACCTTTAGTAAAAAGGGGAATAATAAATCATCAACATGTATATAATCAACAATTGAGGCAACTCGGCCTTTTCAAAACTGTAACCATTGTAACCCATAACATACTCAGATACACTCAGACAGTGATGATAAAAGCTCTACTCTACCTGCCATAAGCACGATAAGTTAAGGATACGTCATACAACAAATGACTAGCCAAATTCTTCAGACACAAGCTGAAAGATAATGGTACCTAGTCCACATTCTCCAGACACAGGTTGGAAGGTAATGGTACCTAGTCCAAGTTCTCCGGGCGCTAGATAGAAGGCACTGGTACCCCTCATTCTAAGCACGGTATATAACACCAACCATCTCAATATAACAAAGCACAACCAATAAGTGTAGTACATACACAATGATTCAACACAACAATGTCATCCTCCACCGATGACCAAGGACAAAACCTCTAGATGCATGAATTCAGTACACCTATTAAAAGGGACTCAACTTTCAAGCAATCTTAAGCCCAACAATGACACTAGTGCGATAGTTAAAGATAAAACCCCCAAATGTGTGTATTCAACACTCATGATACAATAGTTTAATACTCATATTCATTTTCTGTGACTCACATAGAGTTAACATTTCACTTCCCATTTTCAAGATCAACCCTCATAATTTCCCAAGTAGACATGTTCACCACTTATTCCCAAAACACTTTTCTCATTTCACAAAACCAAATCCATTCTTTTCATTTCATAAAACCAATTTCATGGATAATAAAGCCATAACCCATCTTACTTCAATACGTTCATTTCAAAATAACCCTGATGCCATAGTTAATCCCTTAGTCATCAATACTTTTACACAACTCATATTAACAATAGTGATATACAAATATTGTTCAATCATCCTCCCTCGTTAATTTACCAAATCAAAATATAATTTAGGGCTTTCTCTTCTTTCAACAATATCATGCTAGATTACCTCCCAAATAGCCCAAATAACAATCAATGATAACAAATTCATTCTCAAACAACTAACCCTAGGTTTCCCCTTCATGATTTTCAAACAAATCCAACATGGATATGATTTTCATGCAATACAAAACTACCACATGTCTATCTATAAACGAGGCACTGAAAAAGAGCAAGGAAATCCTACTTCAAATGGAGAACTCAAGGAGAAGAAGAGAGAAACTCGAAAGTGCTCCAAACCCAACCTTTCTTGCATCAAAACGAAGGCCACGCCAAACTCCACCTTTCTTACAAAGGAACTAGGCTAGAAACACACTAGAGCTAGATGGATTTTATAGAGAAGTTGTAGTCTAGAGTGAGAAGCTCTCAAGTTATTCATTCAATGAACTCCATTAAATAGATTAGTGTATCTCATACATTCATGATGCATAATGCATCTTCTATATTAATGAATTCATTAGATAGATTAATGTATCTTGCATATTCATAATAGATACATATTGCATCTCTAAGATTCATTCATAATGAATCCATTACATTCAATGTATTAGCATTAGTCTTCTATACATTGTATATATAGGTGCATTCATCAATAATTAGTCACCTTCTAATTGATGTACATGTATCTTACTTAATGAGATGAATCTAGTATAATCATGCATAAGCTTTGAAAAGTTAGAGAGAGAGATTGGCCCGAAAAAGTGATCCAAAAGCTATTTTTCGGACTGATATACAAACAGGTCCGCTTGAGCGTCAAAAGCCCCGCTTGAGCGTGAAGCCCAAAATCTGGACATCAACCCTTAGTTTCCAAACACAACCAACCTATTTTAAGCCTGCCCAACACGACCCAAGACTCATATACAAAGAGTAAAGGACGGAAACAGGAATAAGACAACAACACATCCACGGAATCGAGTCCGGAATACAATCAAACAATGAAGGGAAAACCGGAATCGCTATATTTTCTAACTATTTTCTTCTATATTGGCTTGCCTCAATTGAGTACTAGGTAAGTGTTTTTGCTTTAGCATATTGCATGTATGTTTGTGTTGCCATATCAAGCATGTTTACCATAAGGCGAAGTGCTTAGTTGATATATCTCTTGAATGCTGGTGGATGAAGGCTTTTTGGTTTAAATTGAGACAATTTGATTCATGTACGTATGAGCTCACTTTTTCAAGTGGCATATATTGTATATATTCAAGACACTTTTTAAAAAAACATGAAACCAAAGCATTCCAAAGTGGGTGAATTAGTCTATACTTGTGTGCCTCACATAGTAATGTTAGCATAATAATCGGAACAAGAGCTTATAATGTATATAAAAATCACATCATAATTAGTAAAGGCCGATCTTTGATCGGGTGAGTGGGGTGCTCAATTCGTGACCTTCCCCTCTCATACCTAAGTTCCGGAACCAAGATAACTTTGGTGATGACGGACAAGTGGCCTTTGGCATGAGTCATGGGTTTCCTAAATTTCACAAAAATATTTTAGTGGCGACTCTAAAATTTGGCAATGTAGTCCATATTTGGCATTTCTTGCGAATAATGGATCTTTCTAAGATTTGACAAAATTGGACTCTCATTTTCGAGATTCAAAACCACGGGAGTCCGAACTATACGGAGATTGCATCCAAGAAGCAAGCTACAGGGTGTGGTTGTGGTTTATATTGTTAACCTATGTGTCCTTGGTGAAAGTACAGAAACCCACGCAATTAGGTGCCGATCTTTCTGGTTAATACCAGTAAAATGGCTTTGGTTATGCTTGTATAGCCTACTAACATACACGTATCTAAAGATTTCCAGTATTTGTATCCACTGCCCTGTTTTCTAACTTGAAAGTATTGTTTATTAAATTGAATCACATATAATTGAGACATGGCATAGTTTTGAAAGAGAAAGCATAATGTTTTGGAAAATGGCATTGCATTGCATTCACCATATCACTTTGTTAAGCTTCATACGTTGTGTTTGAGTATTTCCACTGGGCTTTAGCTCCCCCTATGTGGAAAACAACTTTCAAGTATTGGTGATATGCCTCTACCAAGAACTTAGTTTGGGAGGACACTAGAGCTAAAAGCTCATTTTTGTTTCTTTTATTATAATTATCTTTTGTATAAGCCTCAGGCTTTTTAATTGTTTTTGGACTTTGATCCACCTTGTTGTAACCGAGCAATGACTTGAAAAGTTGTAGTCATTAGTGTATAAACTTATTTGTATTCCCTTTTATTTTCAGTTCACTCTTACATGGTATATGTTATAGATTTAGGATGTAAGATTTATAAATTTATATATACATATGTCATCTTTTGTACATTAAAAGAACATAAATGAAAAGTTAATATTTTACATATTTATGTTTTTCTATTGAAAGGGTTGCTGTAACTATTTCGGGGAATTACACCGCCCCACACCCCCAGTCCCAGCGACCATCTTTGATCGCCGCCGTCTCTCGCAGTGCACAACTTCAAATCTGAGTGAATCTCTCTCTCTCTCTCTCTCTCTCTCTCTCTCAGCTCAGATCGTGGTTGTACGCCTCTTCCACCTTATGGCATCAACAATCACGAACAACTTTAATCCACACCGGCGAGACTCGACCTTCTCTGACTCCTAGATCTATGTAGTTTCTTCAAAAACCCCCAGATCTATGTTGACTCGACCTTCTCTAACTCCTTGATCTATGTAGTTTCTTCAAAAAACCCCAGATCTATGTTGCTTCTTAACCAAATCAATTTTTCAACTTCGCAACTTGAACTTCATCAAGATCTCACTTCATTCTTTCAGATCTGTGTGGCTTCTCAATGCTTTCCACAAATTCAAGAATCAATGGCCATTCTCTCTCTCTCTCTCTCTTCCCCTTTCGAAGTCCACCACCATATGCCTGGTCGATTTGTTGATGCACTGTTACTCACCTTCCATTGTTCAATTCAATCAAATCTTTTACTCTTTTTGATCGAATCCATTCATTTCTGATATATGTAAGGTGATTTATGTTCATTTCTCTCCGTCCTTTCGATATCCTGGATTTGATTTGATTTTTTTTTTTTTATTTCACATAATTCTTGGAACTCTTAATCCCCTTGTTGTATCTTTATCTTTCATAATTTTGTACAATTCTTTTAGATGTTAAATTGCTTATATATATGTATGAAATCGTTTTGCAAAAATTCATCTACTTGGAAGCACATGATTTGGATTAGGATCTGTACATGTATATTCTTTGGGAGGGGGGGGGTTGTTTGGTGTAGATTATAGGAGGTGGTTATAGTTTATTTTAATTTGGGAATTTGTGTCAAACTATTTGGTATAGTTTCTGTTTACAGTTTTTTTTGGCAGAAATAGCTTAAATAAGCTGAAAAAAACTGATTATTTAAAACTTGGGAAATGAATACTTTTGATTTCTGCTTTCTTTCTGATTATTAACTTTTAGCTTACAAAAAGCTGCACCAAATAGCACCTTTATCAGTAGCTTATGCCTCAATTTAGCAGTTGATTATGCCCCTGTTCTATTTGGTGCCTGCTTATAATTTATTTATTTAGGAAATTTGTATAGTATTTGTTGTAATTTTTTTGTTTGTTATAGTTTTTGAGAGAAAAATAACTTAAATAAGTTAAAAAAACGAATAATTTGGTAGCTATATGTCTTTAACTTCTGAGTTTTTATTATCAATTTTCAGTTTTAAAAAAACCTTCACAAAAGTGGGCCAGTGTCTAATAATTTATGCATCAGACATCAATTGCTAGTCACTATGTCGACACAATTAATAGTTTTGTATTTATATATATCGGCATATACCTCAGCACCTCACTGGTTAATTTTTTAGTGCTTAAAGTTTTATATTTAAATGGTATTTTCTAGTGGTTTGGTTTTTCTATTTCAAGTTTTCACTTTTGTTTACTATTGATTCCCATCACATAACAAATCTGGTCCAGTATTCTTTTTGTTCTTTATTATTTTTTTGCTCGAAGATCCAACATCGACGCAATCACTCAAAGACCAAGCTTCCAAAATCATCTTCAAATCGCATTACCATAATCAATTATATTCTCAATTCTCGCTATATACACAAAATAGATTGAAATCTAGTTTTAATGCTTGTTTTAACCATAGAAATCAAGCTTTTAGAGTATAAACCATCAATAATCGCTGCATCAGCGCTTCCCTGTGCTTCTCAAGAGTTGTTTCCTATGCAATTTCCATGTTTCAGTGCTACGATTGCTTCTTGTGAATATGTAAATAAAGTAAGAAGCATATACACACATACATACATGTTTGTTTTTATATATCTTTGATGTGATTACAAATTGAGTATTGATTTTGTAGAAGCTGTGGAATTGCTTGATTGTAATGGAGGAGACGATGACAGATGGTTGATTTGGGGGTGGGGATGGAGGTAAGTGGGGATTACTGCTATTGTTGATTAGTTATTTAGAGTACCTTTGCTCTGTTTCGTTTAGTTTCATATGTTTTTCAATTTTTTAACCCCTGAAGATGGTGTTGAAGTTGACAGATAGCACCCCTCTTTCTCTCTCTGTCTCTCTCTCTCTCTCTCTCTCTCTATATATATATATATATCTATGTCATATTTGAGTATTGGTGGTAGAAAATTTCAACAAATAGCAAAAACAAGTTTGTGAATTTCAACAGTATCTGTTACATTTCACCAAGTATGCATTTCATGTTTGTTAATGTAAATTGTAAATTGTGTAAATTACCACACCACCAACTCCACCTACCATCTCCACTACCACCCACCACCTCCACTACCATCCACTACCACCACTCACTTACCTCACCTACTCCCAAATCCTCTCCTATATAATAGCTTGTAATATACAAAATATATACAACAATCTTGTAATACATCAATCAATAATATACATCAATTTATTTTACATGGTATCAGAGCTAGGTTAAGAACCTAGTATTTTCGCTTCACCGGCGGGCGGCAGCCTCGCCTTGGCCGCCCGCCGGACCTCTCATCTTCCAACTATTTCTGCATGCCGGATTTTCATCCATCAAAACCAACACCACCTCGCTGCCGTCATCCACTTCTCCACCACCACCTGCAGCTTCATCTCCGCCGCTGACATCTCTCTCTCTCTCTCTCCTCCAATCTCTTCAAACACCCAGTCATGTGTTTCACAGAGATTGCTTGGATAGATGGGTGGATGAAGGTAGGGTCACTTGCCCTTTGTGCAGATCTATGCTTCTTCCTCCTAACACCAATCCATGGATGGTACTCAGTCTTGTCTTTGATCTTGAACATGATGTTTCCATTGACATCGATGACTACGAAGTTGCCCTCTGTTATGGTCAGGAGCGCTTCCTCACGATGGTTAGATTAACTGGGTACGGTGCGCAATATTGTGGGCTTATCACGGCCACTGGGTTTGCTACGCTCACTGTAGCGATGCCGGCACTATGATACCAGGTGAACTTCGCCTGTCGGAGACCCACCTAGACAACCAAAAAAAAAAAAAAAAAAAAAAAAAAACACACAACACTCAGACAACACAAACACGAGGCCCACGGCTCTCTCCCTCAACCTGATCTCTCTCTCTCTCTCTCTGAGGGGGGCTGGGTTGGTGAAGTTGGTGGACACATGCAACACAACTTCTTCTTCCATACACACAGCGCACGGGCTGGTTACACCAGCAGCTGAATCACGGAGAACCCATAACTGAAGGAGCAAGAAAGCACCGCCACCAACACTTGCCATGCTAGACGGTGGCTCCGCCGACCCCCCGAGAACTCAGATCTTCTGTGTTTATGTTGGGACAGGTGTTCAATTTTTCGGGATGATACTCGTCACTATGATGTTTGCTGTCCTCAGGTTTCTATCTCCTTCAAATAGAGGTGGGTTGATGACGGCCATGCTTCTTCTGTGGGTCTTCATGGGCTTTTTTTTTTTTGCTGGATACGCTTCTACCCGCCTCTACAAGATGTTTCAAGGATCAAAATGGAAGCAAATCACCCATGCACTCGAGCTCCAACGCCGAAACCACGCTACCATTGTTGAAGCTTGCGGCTACCAATCAACACCAACACCACCGGCGGCACAAGACCACCAGCGGCACAAAACATACTGCGTATACCGAGCCCACCAGCCCTGGCGCCACCCTCAGTCGGAGCCCATCAAACCCAATATACACACACTGCTACAGACAGCCATCACACACCACACCACCGACTGTCATCACACACACACGGCCTCACTTTTCCCAGTCTCTCTCACTTTACACCCACTCTCTCTCTCAAACAGATTTTCTCTCTCTCTTTACTTTTTCCCACCCCCCAACACCTAATCATCCTGCTGGCATGTATTTTCTTCTTTCCACCACATACCACCCTACCTGTCTCCACTCTTATTTTCCTCTTTTTTTTTTTTTTTTTTCTTTCTTTTGCCTTTTCTTATCATGACACTCAGATGGCATGTCCCTCAGCCATTTGACAAGTTATTTTTCTTTTTCTTATCCCCATATTTATCCTTTTCGTTTTTCATATCTATATATATATATCTATATATTAAAAAAAAAAAAACAAACAAAAACAAAAAAAAAAAACAAAACAAAAGCACAAAAAAAAAAAAAAACAAAAAAAACAAAAAACAAAAAAAAAAAAAACATTCCATTCACAACCACCTCGGTTTTCATTCCCCAATCCATTCACCACCTCGGTTTTCAACCCGATCACCATTTTACACTAGGATCCACCCCGATCCCAATTTTACAGCAAAAAAAAAAAAAAAAAAAAAACCAAACAAACAAACAAACCAAAACAAAACCACCACACCCCCAGGAGGGATTTTTTCTTTTCCCTTCTCTACTCTACTGCAGGTCTCTTCTTCTTGCCTCCGTCCTGGACGGCCCTTGACGGTGTTGCCTCCGTGTTTCCCACTCCACTGGGCATGATCATTACTCCCTGCTCCTCCACTGCTGCATATGGCGGACCTCCAAATCGGAACATCACGGTGGCCTTCCGCTTCAGCTCCTTATTTTCCGCCTTTAGCACACTTATCTCTGCTCGCGCATCCTTATACATGCGTTGGAGCAGAGCCAGCTGGGAGTTTAACTGCTGCACCTCATTTGCCCTACTCTGCAGCCGGTTCGACAAATTTGTAACCGCCGTCATGGACTCCACACATGCCTTCAAAGTATACTGATTCGCCTCCACATCCGTTTGCCCTGCCATTTTTTGCTCCACCGACTGCATCGGAAAGCTCAACGGAGCAAACCCAGTGGTGTTTGGTTGAGGTTCACGGGACACCGCACCCGTTATCTCTATTGTTGACTCGTTGAGGTCGGGAAAGAGAGTCAGCAGACCACGGGACGACGAAGCCATCTCTCGCAACAGAGTGTTACAAACTATCTCTCTCAGCACAACGAAGAGTTTTTCAGAGGATTTCGCAGGTTTTTTGCTTCTGCCTCGGCCTCAGGCTCTGTCTTGGTTAAATAGCCGAGGCAGCCACGCGCATCGCGCGCCTCTTGACGCCAGACAAACGGGCACGCCAGCCAAGGCACTCACGTGCCTCGCCATCATATCTGGCACGCCTTTTGATGCATCGGGCACGCCTTTTGATGGCACGCCTTTTGAAAGATTGGGCACACCTTTTGAGGGCACGACTTTTGAGGGCTCGATATCTACATCCATGTATATTTTTTTTTGGGCAGCCTATATACACACTCATATAGTGTCTTCTACACCGGTCAGCTTTATCAATCCCTTTGTTTCAACCTCAAATAGGTTTCTATCTTCACACCTATTTGAGTTTGAGGGGGGGTTATACACAGTATCATGTATAAGTCGCTCATGGCGCACTCCCTAAGTCACCCCCTTGGTGCACCACCACAATTTTCTACAACGGTCTGACACGACCACACAGTGTCTGCTACAACGGTCCGATATGACCTCGTAAACTGTCCCGACATTTGATTCCGGTCAGCTTCTACAACGGTCCGACATGACCCCGTAAACTGTCTTCTACAACGGTCCGACATGACCCCGTAAACTGTCCTGCTACAACGGTCCGACATGACCCCATAAACTGTCTTCTACATCGGTCTGACACGACCACACAGTGTCTGCTACAACGGTCCGACATGACCCCGTAAACTGTCTGCTACATCGGTCCGACATGACCCCGTAAACTGTCCTGCTACATCGGTCCGACATGACCCCGTAAACTGTCTTCTACAACGGTCCGACATGACCCCGTAAACTGTCCTGCTACATCGGTCCAACATAACCCCATAAACTGTCTTCTACAACGGTCTGACACGACCACACAGTGTCTGCTACATCGGTCCGACATGACCCCGTAAACTGTTTGCTACAACGGTCCGACACGACCATACCGTGTCTCCTATCCTGTTTTATTTTATTTATCAGTTTATTTTTCTGTTTTGTTACTCTCTTCAAACTCAAGTTGGTTAGTTCCTATCCTCCTTGAGTTTGAGGGGGGCTGTTAATGTAAATTGTAAATTGTGTAAATTACCACACCACCAACTCCACCTACCATCTCCACTACCACCCACCACCTCCACTACCATCCACTACCACCACTCACTTACCTCACCTACTCCCAAATCCTCTCCTATATAATAGCTTGTAATATACAAAATATATACAACAATCTTGTAATACATCAATCAATAATATACATCAATTTATTTTACAATGTTGTTTGGTTCCTGGGAAAGAAAATTCCAGGGATGTGTGTTTAGTTTTGCTATTTTGAACAGATAGGGGCTTTGCTGTATTTCAATAACAAAGATTTGAATAGAGAAATAGAATTCCATGAAAAAATTGAACATATAAGAATAGTTGGACATATAGATTTGAACAAATAAGCAGAAAAAATTGAATTGCTAGAAAAAAAAAATTTGAACTGATAGTCAACGAAAGTCAACAGATAAATTAAGGGGTAAAATTGAAAACAAAATATTTTGAAAAACTATCAAAAGGAATTTTCACCAAATTATTTCACAAAGGATGAACCTTTCACAAAAAAAAAAAAAAAATACATAAATAAACTTATACCTTTCTTACGTTGGACTTTTCAACAATTTCTGAATGTAGGCTGAAATATTGAATGAACCACTCCACCACTTGAGCGCACAAATGACCGCTTGAGTGGTCAAACAACGTTGGTAATTATAGTTAGCGAAGTGGCAAACAAGGAATACTGAATGTCAACACAAACTCTTCTATATGGGCACAACTCGAGTTGGATTGGTATTTAAGCACTCACAGCCATATTAAAACAAAAGAGCGAATAAATTACAGCTGAAAGAAGTTTTGTCAAATTTGCCAATTACAAAAACCTAACAATCTCTAAAATAAATCTTAAATTTTTTATTTTGTCAATTTAAATTCTAATCTTCTGATTTATTTTCAATTTAAATCATTTGCATACTTTCATTAAATAAAAGTGACAGAAAAATAATATTTTAGTCATTATATTCAATATGGGTATATGGAAAATGTCTTGAATACTGTTTTTCATTAAGTTTAATAACTAAAAATGTCATTTTTAATCGCTTTTACTTAACAAAAACATGCAAATTATTTAGACGGAAAAAAATTACTATATTAAGGTTTAAATTGACAAAATAAAAAATTCTGAATTTATTTTGTTGTAAGGCTCCAATTTTAAAATTCTTTTATAATTTCTTCAAAAATTTATAGGTATTAATAGAAGTCGTATTTGTACTCTTTTGGGAGATGAGAGTTTTGATTTTTTTTGTGGAGATGCTATTGACTTAATAGTTTCAAGCATCATTATATATAAAATAAAATAAAAAATTATAACTCTCATCTCTCATTTGACATGTGTGTATGCCTTCCTTTCGCAAGAAAAATATGCAAGTGTAGTTTTATTTATATATTTATTTATTTTGATAATCGGTTGTCTGGATTAATTTACGTGTACTTCGATTAATTTGGGCTTCAAGTTCCGGTAATGAAGCAAAAGATACCACCCAAGTTACAGTTCATGATGATTAGCCACATAGCTTGCTATATGCTTTATGAGAAATCTAACTTATTACTATTTCTCATCAATTACCATGTTAAATAGTTACTTATGTAAGGTGTAAATGAGTCGAATAATAGATTATTTAAGTTTAATTACAAACTTAACAAATGCTATATTTGTTCAAGCCAATCTCAAATGAGTTTTGATTGAACTAATAATGAATCAAGCTTTAAAAGTTTGATTTTTATAAACATATAAGCTTAGAGTCAGTAGTAGATTGATCAATCTTCAGATACAAACTTAGCAACACTTTAAAATGAGTTCGAGTTTAGCTTATTTACATAGTGAGTTGATATTGAAATAGTTTTTCACAAGCCTAGTGTCACGACCCAAACCCGCCCCTATGGGTTTAGCGCTGCAACCGGCCAGTAATCCGAGATTACCGAAGGCCTGCTTAACAGTCAAACAATAATACAGAGTACATGGGCCTGGCAGAAGCCAAAACAGTAAATAGACAATGTCCAATGAGCTGTGACAGTCTGTATGCAAAAAGACTTTTCATATATATATATACAATTAGTACCAAGACAGTATGTACAATGTATACAATCATTCAGGACAGGGACTTAATCCCTATTAAACAGTACAGTACAAAAACATTCAGTCTAAACAGTAGTTACATAACAGATACAAAAAGGGGAGAACTAAAACATCCCCAAAGCCCTGGCTTGATAGGCTCGGAACCTCGCAGTGAGGCACAGTGGTTGGCTTTGACAAAAGGGAGTCTAACCCACGCTCCTAGCTCCGGTCTAGTGCCTGTACACCTACATATATATATGAGCAGTGAGCTAAAGCTCAGTGAATAGCATAATGCGTAAAGAGGTTAAGAATGAATGTCCTTTCAGTATTGAAAGCATTCAATTGATTCAGTATAACAGTCATTCAGTCATAACAGTCATATGTGGTACATCCAATAGTAGAACAGTATAGTAAACAGTAGGTCCTGGAAGACCAAATAGTCAATGATGGCCATCAGTAATGGTTCCAAACATGGGAATCGACAGAGATCTCAGTAACAGTAACAGTAACGGTAGTTGCTAAGGATGCCACAGTATAGTTCAGAATAGAGGACAAACATTCATTCAGTTAACAGTAAACAGTTCAGAAAATAGTTCAATTGATCATTCAGAAAATATTCATTTTCGAACATATCTTTACAACATTGTTACTCACAGAGTTCTGGGCTACAGATAAGCTAAAGCGCGTCTCCGAAAGCCAATCCTACATAGTTGCAGAACGAACACACACTAAGCTACACAGTTGGGAAAATAATAACTTAATCCCTATCTTAACTCGGTGTGGTTCTACCTCAATATCCTCATTAAGATGCCTTAAACTAGGCCTAAGAATGCCTAGAATGGAATGAGGATGCAAAGATGCACTTTAAAAATATTTTCAGAAAACAGACGTCTCGCTCGAGCGCCACTTACCCCGCTCGAGCGGACATGCAAACAAAAGTCTCCCCTCGAGCGTAAGATTTCCCACTCGAGCGGACTACAAAAGTATTGGATGTATGAAAATCACGCTCGATTGGGCGCTCGATACCCGCTCGAGCGTGTGACACAAGTCCTCGCTCGAGCGTCCAATACCCCGCTCGAGTAGACTGTAAAATAGATGAAAGTGCTGGGAACCCGAATTTCACGCTCGAGCGCCAGTCACTCCGCTCGAGCGTGAGTCCAAAATCTGGAATTTCCAGATTTGAACCTCAAGCTCAAAACCAAGTTTCAATGTACCAAATTCGATCCTTTTGGGCTAATTTTCTAAAAAATACTTCAAAACTCATAACATAACATGTTTCAAAGGTCAATTTGAGAAATCAAATCCCAAAGGTAGTTCAATTAAATCCAATTTCAAACCAAACTTTCAAGAACATGATAAACATGTACATGCATGAATTTAAATACTTTAAAGCTTCAAATGCTAGCTCAACTGAGCCAATTCTTTCCAAAACATGCTAAACTCATGGTCCTTAACTTTAACATGAACATGCATGTGACAATTTTCCATGAAAACAATTTTAAACTCATCAATATAGGCATGCATACATGAAATGAGCTTCAATTCAACATATAGAATCAATTCTAGACTTTAACTCACTAAATTTCCATGATTCATGAAGATACAACTTAAATACATAAACCAAGGGATAGAATCTCTACCTTAGGTTTCCAATCACAAGTCTAGAGGCTCAATTTGGCAAATTCTCTAACAATTCTTCCAATTTCCAAGCAAATCAACAAGATGAAAACCAAGTCTCTTAGTTCTCTCTCTCTCTCTATGGTCGATTGTGCTTAGAAATGAGCTGATGAAATGTGTATGGATGAGTGTAATAAGGCTCAAATATGGTCTAAGGTAGTGGCCCACTCACAATGGCATTTTGGTAGATAAAACCAACTTATATGTTTTACATTATCTAATCTAATTTAATCACACTAAATCACATTTTGGATAAACATGCCATAAATTCACATAAATTCTAATGATCATAAAATACTAATCGATTTCGGATTCGGCCGCCGATAAGGTCTTCAATTTGCAGTTTAAAGCATAAAACATAGACAGATAATTTATCAATCAAACAGATAGAAATGCATTTAAACTAGTACATTCAATCAATCAGTTCAGTTTTTTAGTCAGTTCAATTACTTATCATGATCAGTCTCAGTTTAGCAGTAATCAGTAGCTTAATCAGTAATCAGTGGTGAGGGTTATTACAGTCTCCCCTCCTTAAAAAGAGTTTAGTCCTCCAAACTCGAATTACCTTCATTCTGGAAGAAAATCGGATTCAGTGGAAACAAGTCAGGATATCTCTTGGCCATGTCATCTTCCCTTTCCCAAGTGACATACACGCCACCATGGTTCTGCCAGTCAACTTTCACTAACGGAATCTCTTTGTTTCTCAACTTCTTGATCCGTCTGTTTATAATCTATATAGGTCGTTCTTCATAAGTGTAGTCATCGCTTAGCACTACATGGGTAGGCTCAATCACATGGAAGGGATCCCAAAGGTATTCCCTCAACATTGAAATATGGAACACGTTGTGCATATGCTCCATTTCAGGAGAAAGCGCTACTTGATACGCCACCGGATTGATTTTTTCAATAATCTCATACGGTCCGACATATCTCGGCACTAACTTACCCATGACTCCAAAACGAGTCTGGCCTTTCATTGGTGTCACTTTCACAAAAACGTGATCACCTACTTCATACTCTCTGTCTCACCTTCTGACATCCGCATAACTTTTCTGTCTGCTCTGTGCGGTTTTCAGTCTTTGTTGTATCAGTTTCACTTTTTCTGTAGTTTCATAGACAATCTCGGGCCAAGCAAAGGCCCATCTCCAACTTCTGCTCAGCAAATCGGAGATCGACATTTTCTGCCATACAATGCCTCGAAAGGCGCCATACCAATACTTGAATGAAAGATGTCATTGTAGGCAAATTCAGCTAACGGTAAATGGCTCTCCCAATTTCCTTGAAAGTCAAGGACACATATTCTCAACAAATCCTCCAGAGTCTGGATGGTCCTTTCTGACTGGCCATCTATCTGAGGATGGTATGCACTACTCAATCTCAGTTCAGTACCCAATGTCGTTTGCAGACTTTGCCAGAATCTCGATGTAAACTTCGAATCCCTATCAAAAACAATGGACACAGGCACTCCATGCAATCACAAAATTTCCTCAATGTAGAGTATAGCCAATTTGTCCGCATTATAAATTGTTTTGACAGATGAGAAGTGAGTACGTTCAGTCAGTCTATCAACAATAACCCAAATTGAGTCCATACCTTTACTGGAGCGAGGTAAACCAACGATAAAATCCATGGTAATATGTTCCCATTTCCACTCTGGTATCGGTAAAGGTTGCAGTAAGCCTGCAGGTCGTTGATGTTCGGCTTTAACTTGTTGGCAATGAAGACATTTTAATACAAAATCAGCAATTTCTTTCTTCATTCTCAGCCACCAGAAATTCAATTTCAAGTCTTAGTACATTTTCGTATTCCCTAGATGGATAGACAATTTTGAATTGTAGCCCTCTTGCAAAACTCTTCTTTTCAGTTCAGAATCACTCAGTGTACACAGTCTTCCTTGGAATTTGAACACATTATTCTCAAATTTGAAATCTGGCCTCGGTTTAGATTCTCGTTCTTCGATGATTTTCTTCAGGAAGTCATCCTGTTGCTGTTTTTCTTTAATTTCTTCAATCAATGCCGGTTGAGCAGAAATAGCAGCTATTGTTCCACCTTGTTCTCGCAAAACAATCTCAATGTTAGATTTCTCAAGGTCACAAAGCAACTCTTTCTGTCCGGTGAGTAAACATGCTAAGTTTCCAATCGATTTCCGACTCAGTGCATCAGCAACAGTGTTAGCTTTCCCCGGATGATACAAAATTTGCAGGACATAGTCTTTTATTAGTTCTAACCATCTCCGTTGCCTCATGTTCAGTTCTTTCAGTGTGAAGAAATACTTTAAACTTTTGTGGTCTGTGTATACCTCAGATGTCGCCCCATAAAGGTAGTGACGCCAAATTTTCAGTGCAAGCACTACTGCGGCAAGTTCTAAGTCATGGGTCGGGTAGTTCTTTTCATGCAGTCTCAGTTGTCGGGAAGCATAGGCAATAAATCTCCCATTCTGCATTAAAACACATCCCAAACCCTTATGAGAAGCATCACTAACAATGGTAAAACCATCCGTACCTGAGGATAGGGTAAGAACCGGTGCAGTCACAAGTCCAGTTTTTAACTCTTGGAATGCTGATTCTCTTCGGTCAGTCCAGTCAAATGATATCCCTTTCTGAGTCAACTGTGTCAGTGGTAAGGCAATTTTGGAGAAGCCTTTGACAAATCTTCTATAATACTCGGCTAATCCCAAAAAGCTTCGGACTTCTGTAACATTTGTTGGTCTAGGCCAATTTACCACAGCTTCAACTTTTTGTGGGTCAATGGAAATGCCATCTCTACTAATAACATGTCCCAAAAACATAATATGATCAAGCCAAAATTCGCATTTAATCAATTTCGCATACAGTTTCTGTTCTCTTAGGGTCTGTAAGGCAAGTCTCAGATGATGTTCATGTTCTTCTCTACTCTTAGAATAAATCAGAATGTCGTCTATAAATACAACAATAAAGTCATCGAGGAATGGTTTTAAAATTCTGTTCATAAGGTCCATAAATGCAGCAGGTGCATTGGTAACTCCGAAAGGCATAACTAGGAATTCGTAATGTCCATACCTCGTTCGAAAAGCAGTTTTGTCAATGTCCTCTGGTTTATCTTTCAGCTGGTGATATCCGGATCTGAGATCAATCTTAGAGAACACTTGAGCACCCTATAACTGATCAAATAAGTCATCAATACGTGGCAATGGACATTTATTTTTCACAGTTACCTTGTTCAATTCACGGTAGTCGATACAAAGTCTCAGTGAGCTGTCTTTCTTTTTCACAAAGAAGACAGGTGCGCTCCATGGCGAAGTACTGGGCCTGATGAACTTCTTATCTAACAGTTCTTGCAGTTGCACTTTCAATTCTTTCAGTTCAGTCGGAGCCATTCGGTAAGGAGCTTTAGATACTGGTTGTGTACCCGAAATTACATCAACGGTGAACTCAATCTCCCTATCAATCAAATCCTCTGGCAGATCATCTGGAAAAACATCTGGGAATTCTCTGACTATAGGAACATTGTTCACATCAGTATTATCATCAATAGGTACAGTCAATATAGAACAGAAATACCCTTTACACCCCTTTCTAATCAGTTTATAAGCTTCCATAGATGAAATCAGATATGGAGGAGGTACTACTCCTACTCCGTTAAACACAAATTCAGGCAAACCAGGTGGACGGAAAATAACTTGTTTTGTTACACAGTCTATGGTAACATGATACTTCGTTAACCAGTCCATCCCCAATATTACATCAAAATGGTCATTGTTTAGAGGCAGTAAATCAATATACAAATGCATATCCCCAACAATAATTTCACATGCAAGGTACATATAAGCACAAGTCATAGATCCCCCAACAGGTGAAGATACAGCTAACAGATAGTTCATGGGTTCTAATGGTCTATTCAACTTTCGCGAAAAAGCATGCGATACATATGAATGTGTAGACCCCGAATTAATCAAAACATATACATTTTGAGCACAAATTGAGAGTATACCTGACACGACGGTCTCGGAATTTTGTACGTCTCCCGGTACGAGTGCGAACACTTGGCCTTGCCTTATGTGCTCTTTCCCAGTAGCTTTGGGGTTGGGTTTTGGTGGAGCAGTTGATGCTGCGCCGCTGGCTGCAGCTTTACTATTGCCCTAAGGAGCAGAGGGGCAATCTTTTACCATGTGGCCCACCTTGCCACACCTGTAACAAGCACCAGATAATTTATAACAAACCCCCTTGTGTTTCTTACCACATTCAGAACAGGGCGGTATAGAACCAATTCCCTGTCCGGAATTGGTTGTTGACCCCGAGTTTTGTTTTTTGTTCAGTGGGTTGTTTCTACCTTTCTTGAATTTAAAACCCCGTTTCTTCCCGCGCCACTCTGTTGCGGGTGTTTCAGTCTGTTTCAAAGCTTCGATATTTGCTTCGGCCATAATGGCTCGGTCAAGGACATCCACATACTTCAATAGTTTCAAAACATTGATCCTATCAAGGATTACAACATTAAGGTCGCCTTCAAACTTCCTGGCCTTTTTGTAATCTGTATCAACCATGTGTGGTGCATAACGGGCAAGTTCTGTAAATTTAGATTCATACTCAGCTACTGACATGGTACCCTGTTTCAGTTGTTCAAACTTAGTCACTTTTCTGTCCCTAACACACTGAGGGAAGTATTTCTCAAAGAAGGCTCCCTTAAACTGAGCCCAATCCATAGCAGTATTGGTGTCACGGACTAGCATCCACCACCTTCTAACTTCTTCTTGTAAGGTAAAGGTAGCTAGCAACACTTTATGTGCTTCAGAGCACGGAAACACTTCAAATAATTTTTCTATTTCAAGAACCTAAGCATCAGCCTTTAAGGGTTCAAGGCCTCCCTGAAAAGATGGCGGTTTCATATTGCTAAATTTCTGTGTCAGAGCTATGATATCATCATTAACAGGTGGCTCTGGTTGTACTGGAGGAGGTGGGGGCTGTGGGTTCTGTTGTTGCTCTAGTCTTTGAGTTAGTAATTCCACCATTCTATCCAACCTCGCCATTCTAGCCTCAGAGGATTCAGCTTCATCAATATTTCTTGCGTTGTCCATTTCACTATAGACAGTAATAACAATTATAAACATAGGCAGTTGCATGCTAAGACAAATTATCACATTAACAGTCATATTCATATCTTAGCCACACACACTTATCATGCTCATGTAATGCCCTAATCACTTTTCTAGGACATCCTATAGCTCATTTGGACACGTGTGTGCGGTATAACTCATGGTTAAGTATCGCTTTGATACCACTCTGTCACGACCCAAACCCGCCCCTATGGGTTTAGCACCATAACCGGCCAGTAATTCAAGATTACCAAAGGCCTGCTCAACAGTCAAACAATAATACAGAGTACAGGGGCATGGCGGAAGCCAAAACAGTAAATAGACAATGTCCAATGAGCTGTTATAGTCTGTATGCAAAAAGACTTTTCATATATATATATACAATCAGTACCAAGACAGTATGTACAATGTATACAATCATTCAGGACGGACTTAATCACTATTAAACAGTACAGTACAAAAACATTCAGTCTAAACAGTAGTTACATAACAGATACAAAAAGGGGAGAGCTAAAACATCCCCAAAGCCCTGGCTTGACAGGCTCGGAACCACGCAGTGAGGCATAGTGGTTGGCTTTGACAAAAGGGAGTCTAACCCACGCTCCTAGCTCCGGTCTAGTGCCTGTACACCTACATATATATATGAGCAGTGAGCTAAAGCCCAGTGAATAACATAATGCGTAAATAGGTTAAGAATGAATGTCCTTTCAGTATTGAAAGTAGTCAATTGATTCAGTATAACAGTCATTCAGTCATAACAGTCATATGTGGTACATCCAATAGCAAAACAGTACAGTAAACAGTAGGTCTTGGAAGATCGAACAGTCAATGATGGCCATCAGTAATGGTTCCAAACATGGGAACCGACAGAGATCTCTGTAACAGTAGCAGTAACAATAACGGTAGTTGCTAAGGTTGCCACAGTATAGTTCAGAATAGAGGACAAACATTCATTCAGTTAACAGTAAACAGTTCAGAAAACAGTTCAATTGATCATTCAGAAAATATTCATTTTCGAACATATCTTTACAACATTGTTACTCACAGAGTTCTGGGCTACAGATAAGCTAGAGCGCATCTCCAAAAGCCAATCCTACACAGTTGCAGAATGAACACACACTAAGCTACATAGTTGGGAAAATAATAACTTAATCCCTATCTTGACTCGGTGTGGTTCTACCTCAATATCCTCATTAAGATGCCTTAAACTAGGCCTAAGAATGCCTAGAATGGAATGAGGATGCAAAGATGCACTTTAAATTTTTTTTCAGAAAACAGAGGTCCCGCTCGAGCGTCATTTACCCCGTTCGAGCAGACATGCAAACAAAAGTCTCCCCTCGAGCGTAAGATTTCCCGCTCAAGCGGACTGCAAAAGTACTGGATGTGTGAAAATCACGCTCGATTGGGCGCTCGATACCCGCTCGAGCATGTGACACAAGTTCTCACTCGAGCGTCCAATACCCCGCTCGAGCAGACTGTAAAATAGATGAAAGTGCTGGGAACCCGAATTTCACGCTTGAGTGCCAGTCACTCCGCTCGAGCGTGAGTCCAAAATCTGGAATTTCCAGATTTGAACATCAAGCTCAAAACCAAGTTTCAATGTACCAAATTCGATCCTTTTGGGCTAATTTTCTGAAAAACACTTCAAAACTCATAACATAACATGTTTCAAAGGTCAATTTGAGAAATCAATGCCCAAAGGTAGTTCAATTAAATCCAATTTCAAACCAAACTTTCAAGAACATGATAAACATGTACATGCATGAATTTAAATACTTCAAAGCTTCAAATGCTAGCTCAACTGAGCCAATTCTTTCCAAAACATGCTGAACTCATGGTCCTTAACATTAACATGAACATGCATGTGACAATTTTCCATGAAAACAACTTTAAACTCATCAATATAGGCATGCATACATGAAATGAGCTTCAATTCAACATATAGAATCAATTCTAAACTTTAACTCACTAAATTTCCATGATTCCTGAAGATACAACTTAAATACATAAACCAAGGGAAAGAATCTCTACCTTGGGTTTCCAATCACAAGTCTAGAGGCTCAATTTGGCAAATTCTCTAACAATTCTTCTAATTTCCAAGCAAATCAACAAGATGAAAACCAACTCTCTTAGTTCTCTCTCTCTTTATGGTCGGTTGTGCTTAGAAATGAGCTGATGAAATGTGCATGAATGAGTGTAATAAGGCTCAAATATGGTCTAAGGTAGTGGCCCACTCACAATGGCATTTTGGTAGATAAAACCAACTTATATGTTTTACATTATCTAATCTAATTTAATCACACTAAATCACATTTTGGATAAACATGCCATAAATTCACATAAATTTTAATGATCATAAAATACTAATCGATTTCGGATTCGGCCGCCGATAAGGCCTTCAATTTGCAGTTTAAAGCATAAAACATGGACAGATAATTTATCAGTCACACAGATAGAAATGCATTTAAATCAATCAGTTCAGTTTTTCAGTTAATTCAATTATTTATCATAATCAATCTAAGTTTAGTAGTAATCAGTAGCTTAATCAGTAATCAATAGTAAGGGTTATTACACCTAGCATGAGCAACTTGATTTGTTTTACAAGGGCAGTCCTGCCACATTGCTGCTCTACTCGAGGTAGGAATAACCTGGTGAAGGGCACCAAGCAAGTTAAGTTCACAAAAGGAATCACTAAGGTCAACTGCAGTCTACAGATGAACGAAGTGACAAGCCCCTTTAGAGATAGGGGGCGACTTTCTTGTGGTAGTAATTACGAATGCTTATGTAATAGTCAAGAATGAAAAGAGTAGCTAAACAATGGAAAACAAACTACCATCCTCACCTTCAAAATTGCTCCCCTGCCTAAAATCATCTGAGAAGTCAGAACTGCAGTCATTCTCACTCCCAACATTACCCCCTCCAAATCCCGATTGATGGCTGCAATTGAGCAAGATTTGTAAAACCTGACTCATGCTAGGCCTATTCGAGGGAAGTGGGCCAGTGCAAATGATCCCAAGCTTGAAAACACAAGTCATTTCATACACGTAATGAGGTTCTTTAATCTTCCCATCCAGGGCATCAACTAAGTGGTTTCCTTCTTCATTGTAATATTGAAATGCCCAATCGGCAAGGCACATATCTTCATTTTCATCGTTGGCTTTCTTACCAGTAACTAGTTCAAGAAGGACAACGCCAAAGCTATAGACATCAATCTTCTCATTCACTCTGCTTGTCCTAGCACACTCTGAAAGTCATATATAATTTAAAATATGAATGTCAAAAAATTTAATGTAAAATAAATTTTAGGATTCTTTTAGTTACAGCTTATAAGTTGACTTATTTTTTTGTCTTATATTTTTTATTTTTAGCGAACTTTTTACGACTTTGAGGTAATTTTTTTTAATACACTTTACATCAATCTAGACTAGACAAATCTAAAAAAAATTTAAATTTAAAAAAAAAATCTCATTAAAGACAAAATTAAACTTTTTAGGAGTTTTTCAACATAATTTAACTTATTTTCGTCTATAGTAGATTGTTTCAAAATTTTTGCACATTTCCTTAATTTTTAACTCAGCTCCTAGCTAACTCTTACAGTGATTTGGAACAAAGATTTTAAATTTTGGGGGGGAAAAAAAAATTGGAGTTTGAATTTTGTAGCAACATAAACTAAGTTTTTAATTTTGTCAATTTAAATCATAATCTTTTAATTGTTTCAATCTAATTTATTTACCTATTTTGGTTAAGAAAAATTGATGAAGGGAAAATAAATACTTTAGTCATTAAACTCAGTGAAAAAATATATTTTAGATATTTTATATACACTTACATTGAATTTAATGACTAAAATACAAATTACTGTAGGTCTTGCTTAACGGAAATAGGTTGTTAGTTTACATTGACAATAAATCAGAAGATTATGTTTAAATTGACAAAATTAAAAATCCAGGACATTTTTTGTTACAAAGATCAAACTCTGGAATTTTTATTTTTTCTAAATTTTCTTAGAAAAATTTCCGTCCATCTCGACTCGACAATCTTTAAAATTTTGAAAATTTTCCAAACATCTATTTAAAGAAAAAAGCAAACCTTTTCATTTTTTTTTTTGCACAAGATTTAACATATTTTCGTCTTTAGTAAACTGATTTCAAAACTACTTTTACATTTAAAAATTTTTGAACTTAGCCGCTGCCAGCGCCGACCGCAATTTGCAACCAAGAGGTTTGTTTTTTTAGTTATTTGAAAAAAGTTATTAATGACAAAAATAAATCATTTTAAAAATAAATTTAAGAAAACGTAAAAAAAAAAGTATAAATTTTAATTTTTTTAAAAATAATTCATTAAAGATGAAAATAAGTTAAAAATAAATCAATTTATATGTTAATTACCAGGAGCAATGTACCCAAAAGAGCCAACCACAGTTGACATCGTATTAGGCTCTCCATGCTTTACCAATATCTTGGCTAGGCCGAAATCTGCAACTTTTGCATTGAACTGATAATCCAACAGAATATTGCTCGATTTCACATCTCGGTGAATTACTGAAGGTTTGCAATCATGGTGCATGTAGCATAGCCCTCGCGCAGCTCCCACGGCAATTTTCAACCGCTTAGGCCAATCCAAGACAAAACTGTGGTCTGAATCCGACATGCTTTGCCTCTTTTTTCCATGAAGCCAATTATCCAAGCTATGGTTTCCCAAATACTCATAAACAATAAGTTTTGTAGTCTCACTAGAAATGCAACTCAACAATTTCACTATGTTGGAATGGCGAATCGTGCCCAATATCTCAACTTCTGCTAGGAATTGCTTCTCGACATTTTGATCCAACTTCTTGATAGTCTGAATCCTCTTAACTGCTACAATTTCACTTGAACAGTTCAACTCAACACGATATACTTTTCCCGACCCATCACTTCCGATCACATTATTTTCAGTCAAATTTGACAAAATGTCTGACTCTTTGAAACTCGAATTCAACTTCTGATAGTAAGTGAGCTCAAACTTGGAATCCGATTCATGTTCCTTTTTCCAGCAAGTTTTAATTAGGAAGAATGTGAGTAGTGTAGCTGATGCGAGTAAGACTGTTGCTATAACTATGATTATAGCGAGAAGCCTGGAGGATATTTTGCTTGAGTTTTCAAATCTAGAAGAGCAGATCTCAAGGCCGAGTGATGGATTGCTTGCACAAAGACCGGTGTTGTTCCAGAAGCTGCCATTGAAAAAAGTATTTTCAAACTCAGCTGGGATTCTTCCAGTGAGACAGTTGGAAGAGAAATTGAGGGAAGTTAGCTTTAAATGGCCAATCTGAGTTGGAATTTGACCTGAGAACTCATTCCTTGACAAGTCCAAAACAGTGAGGCTTGGTAAAGAACCAAGTTTGGCAGAAATTGAACCCGAGAGTTGGTTTCGACTGAGATTCAGAGTGGTCAGCGACTTCCATGAGACAATATCTGATGGAAGATGACCGGAAAATAGATTCCCATCAAGTTGCAGAGTTGTCAATTGAGAAAGTGTTGTCAATTCTTGGGGAATTGAACCAACAAAGAGGTTGTTACTTGCACTGAACACTGTTAAATGCTTCCAAGAAGACAACCCAGTTGAGATTTCACCGGAAAACTTGTTATTACTGATCTCAAGTCGTAATAAACTTGGTGCAAGTGTTCTTGGAAGCTGACCGGTAAAGGAGTTATCGCTAAGCATCAACAATGTCAGATTGGTTGATGTCCAGAGACCAGCTGAAATACTGCCAGAAAGGCGATTACCATTAACCCGAACAATCAACAAACTAGAACAATTGCCAAGTGAGTTAGGCAATTCACCACTCAAATTGTTATCATATGCCGCAATTCCTATTAGTCCACCATTAGCGCACAAGTACTCCGGCACCTTACCGGTGAAATGGTTCTGGGCGACTTCAAACCTCTGAAGAATGGAATATTGCCCCAAGTCCGGTGACAATGTTCCAGAGAGATTGTTGCTGGACAATGTTAAATATCTCAGTGACGGAAGGCGACTAATGCTTTCCGGTATCTCCCCCGAGAGTTGATTGGAAAATAGAGACAAAACTGACAACTCTGTTAGTGTACCAAAATCATCCGGAATTGTTCCTGTCAAGTTGTTTTCGGATAAATCGAATTCCTTCATCTTCAAAGCTTCAATGGGCTGAGGAATTGGCCCGGACAAGTGATTTTTGTAGAGATATACTATTGTTAAATTCTTCAGCAGAAACAAACCACTCGGAATTGTACCAGTCAAGTTATTGTTTGACAAGTCCAATTCCTCGAGCTCTGCTAAATTCCCAATTGTTTCCGGGATTTCACCGATCAAACTTGAATCTTTGATCAATAGTTGTTTAAGTTTCGTCAACTGGGTAAAGGTGGATGGTATCGCCATTGGCGCAAATTCATTGTCCGACAGCTCCAGCCATTCGAGCCTTGACAGGTTACCAATTTCTGGCGGGAAAGAGCCGTTAAACAAATTTAGAAAAAGCCGAAGGGTTGTGAGCTCAGGGAACCGCCCGATGGTTGCTGGGATATCGCAGGTGAAGTTGTTGCCGCTGAGGTTGAAGGTCCGGAGATGAGTGGACAACCGGTCGACATCGCCTGGAATGCAGCCCACGAACAAGTTTTGGGAGAGGTCTAAATGTTCAAGCTTGGTACAGTTGTAGAGAGCCGTAGGGAAGGGTCCGGGGATGTCATTGTACTGGAGATCAATGGCGGTGAGCTTTTTGAGGTCACAAATGAACAGTGGGATTGGCCCGGTGATCGTTTTGTCGATGAGGGAAAGTCCGGTGACGGAGCCATTGGAGCAGGTGATCTCAGGCCAATTACAGTGGTTGGAGGAGTTGGAGTTTGGTGGTGATGGTGTCCAGTGGTTGATGGAGGGTGGATTGGACCAGTGTCGCTTGAGTCTGAGTAGGATTGTTTGTTCTGAATCAGTAGATTGGGAGTTTCCTTGCAAGGGCACGATGAGTAGTGGTACGGAGAATATGGAGAGAAGGATTTGAAAAGTTGTTGTTGGGGTTATTTTGGACATTTTATAGGTGGGTTTCGCGGGTATTTTTTTGGGTGGAACGTTGCTTGGGAAGTGCTGGTGGTAGGTGTTTCATAACTTGAGGCTGCTAGTTGGTTTTATAATGTGATCGGGTCAACCAGAGTCAAGTCAATGGCTAAAGAGACAAAACTTGACTGACTGGTGTTTGTCAAGTTGGTTTGTGGCTAAAATAATCACAAAAGATAAATAGGCTATTTTAAGCACAACAAACAAAACATTACATCTAATCCATAATCATTACACTCTTCTCTCACAAAAAAATAAAAAATAAAAAACAAAAAGCAAAAAAGTCTTTCTCAAACCAAGTTTTTTAACTCAGGCTAAAATAGTCAAAAAAACTAAAAAATCAAAAAGCCAACACACTTTCCAAATGGAGGCTAAAAAGAATGTGGTGAATAAGTTATAATATGCAAGTATAATTTGTAATTTTTCATTTAAAAATACGAGTAGAGTAATATTTATGTGATATTTTACTGCAATATGTTTATTTTTTATTTGGTATTATAAATCTAAATTTTGTTTGATATATATTGCTTTTCTAAATTATAAAGTAACAAGAACAAATTTTTAGTAACTTTTTCAATCATTGTAATGAAAAAAAATTGCAGGTACTTACGATTTTGCCCATAAACTCTTTTTGTTATCGTTATGTATAAAGAATCTTATTTTGAGAGTTTGCCTAGGACTCCCAAAGAACTCAAGATTGCACTTGGACACAACACAACTGCAAATAATGTTTTTTTTTTTTTTTTGCTTTTTTACTAAATCTTTGTCGATTTTTATGTTTTTATTTTTTTTGTCAACAGATAGCAGAATAATTATAATCATTGACAAATATTTCAATAATTGAGCAGACGACTAGCTTATAATAATTAAAAGTTTAACAACCAATAATTGAAAACCCACCAAGCCCAACACAACTAACTCACCAAGATGAAACCCAACAACTACATACAATCAACCCCCATTATGGGGATAAAAAAACCATAACACCATCAAACTTTTCTCCATAAGAGCTGAATCCAATATTGCACACAACAAACGGGTGCTACATAACCACTAGATTAAATATTTGAATTTGTATCAACTTTTATGTTGCCAGATAGAGTTTTTGTTTTCTTATTGGCTAGTGTGGAGACAAAATTTTGACTAATCCACATGGCTTAGGTGGCTAGCCGAAGTACCACGTGGGTGATTCTGATATGCCGAGGTATGATTAAATCACATCTGAATCCGTGATATTTAAATGAGGGATTAGACTCCTAGATGATGACAGACTCTTTATTTGGATAAGGTTGGACTCTTGAGAGAATTGATCTTAGGAGAAATAGGATGAGTCTTCGTTAAGTGATATCCTTGTAAAGGATAGTCCTATAAAGTGATACTTTTAGGAGACGAGGGTACTGTTGAATATAAAAGTAAGATCCCTGTGGGTCTAAGGTATGCTTTTACTTGTGCACTGTTATTTGAGTTGATATCTTTGTGAGATAAGTTGGCTAACTTGATTGTCGGAGTGCCCTCGGCTGGATGAGTTACCATGATATTTCTTACTCTCTTATGTCCAGGTGTTGGCTTAATCTAATATACCGCATGCTCTCCGGCTAAGTTCTTTAGATGAAGTCTATTTGGTTGGGAGGTCAGAAATCAACACCCACAATTTGGCGCCGTCTGTAAGAACTTAGTAGGAATAGATAGCCAACATCTGACAAGGAGGATAAGAAGGATAATCTTGATTCTTGGTTCTTTGTTTTTGATGAGTGGACGTTTGAGTTCTTGTTTCATGAAGCTGACGAGTCATGATCTCGATCGGAGGACTATCTCTAGCATGTTGTTTAGCCGACATATTGAAAAATTTGACGATATAGGTTCTATCATCTTAGGTTGTCGAAGTAATAGAACCTAAGGGGTAATTGTGGAAACATAATTTTGAGTTGTCCACGTGGCCTAGGTGGTTAGCCCAAATGTCACGTGGTTGATTCTGATTGCTTGAGGTGTGGTTAAACCACATTTGCATCCGAGATGTTCAAATGATGGACTACAGTCCTAGATGATGCCCAGACTCTCTGTTTAGGTAAGGTTGAACATTTGAGAGAGCTGATCATAAGCTAAATAGGAGGAGTCTTAGATAAGTGATATCTTTGTAAATGATAGAGTCCTATGAAGTGATACTTCTAGGAGACGAGGGCACTGTTGACTATAAAAGTAAGGCATCCCCGTGAGTCTAAGGTATGCTTTTACCTGTGCACTGATACTGGAGTTGATATCTTTGTGAGATAAGTTGACTAACTTAATCATCGAAATGCTCCCGATGGTATTTCTTACTCTCTTGTGCGTAGGTATTGGCTTAATCTATTTTGCTGCGTGCTCTTTAGCTAAATTCCCTAAATCTCTGTAAAAAGGTCTGTTTGGTTATGAGGTCAGAAATTAACATCCACAGCTAGCATATGGTCACAAAAATTTTTGCGATTAGTTTTTTGACCAAAATTACACCTTAAATGTATTTTTTTTTAGCCCAATTGTTTCCATGAGCATCTTCAATGTCAAAAATATTATTAATTTTTGTATGTGGATAGATAGGATATATGTTATGTGATATTTTCTATTATTGTGATTAGTTTTGACAGTAACGTCTACTACATTTATATTGGGTCCTTGCAGAACAATAAGGAACATATATTTTTATAATTGATAGAAAATAATATTATATGATATTCTATTGACATACAAAAACTTTTACAGAAACAATAATTTTTGCGTTCAGTATTCAATGGCCTCGTTTGGGAAGTGGCTATTTTAGAGGCTTTTTGGCTTTTTAACTATTTTAGTAGGCTATTTTAGTTTTTGTGTTTGGGAAGATGGGATAGATTTTTATTTGAGTTGGTGTATTGAAAAATGTGTTGAAATGATGTTTAAAGTTAAAATGACAAATTTATCCTTAATCTCACACTTTTCAAAATAAATATAAAGAGGCGAAATGGTAATTTCCCTACCTGTCACTGTGACATTGGTAGGCTCTGTCACAGTGACAGCACTGCTGGCCTATATATATATATATTTTTTTTTTGAGTTTTGCACCTCCGCCCTATTGTTCATGTTTTTTGGCTTAAAATTGAAATGAGGCTATAATAGCCTGAACCTGCCTTTCCCAAACAGCGCCAATATTTTTCTATGACCATTGATCCCACCAGGAAAAAAAAAGTATTATTTACATCGGAAAAAGAGAATATGTTGAAATGTTGAAAGGAAGATGTCCTTTCTTTCTTCTAGTAGTGATTGATTCTTATTCTCAGATTTATTGATCAAAAACTAGTGGATGGCTTGCAAAGATGACTCCCAATGACCACGTTTGGTTGGTTCACAATAATGGTTCTATCCTTAGAACATGGGTTTGCTTGTGTTGTCCGAAAGGAACCTTTAAGAAAATTGTGTCCATTGCTCATGGAATTCCTCGAGAATTGACCAATGCGCTGAATGTGTTGCTACTTTAGGAATCTGAGAAAAAGAAATTTTGTAATTGAAAAAATTACACTATGTGGCTTTTATGGTTGGTCATTTTTTTATTTTAATTTTTAAAATTTATTTTTTATTATTTTGATCTTTTAAATTTTAAATTTTTCTTAGTTTACGTCTAAAACAAATTTTTTATTAAAAATAGACAGAAAATAATAGATTAACAATTACGTGACATATAAATATTTTATTATATATAACTCATAAACTAAACTTAAATTTCAATATAATAATATAATTTTTTATAATATATGATAATTATTATGACATTTTATGTCTAATTCTAAATAGAAATTAAATTTAAAAGTAAATTAAAAAAATTAAAATGCAAAGGGTCAAATAAAAATAAATAAATTTTAAGAAGTAAAATAACAAATAATAATAATAATTTACCTTTCGCAATTTCATGAAAGGTATTCAAATTAACTCGTCAAACTCTTAAAACATCTGACGTCATCTAATGATGACAACAATGAAGTAATTGACAAAGATGGCAATCTAACACGTGCAATAAGCCTACATGCAAACAGAAATATATGAAGAAAATTGCACATAAAAATCAATTGCAATTGGTTTACATCATTTTTTCTTTTTTTGGAATCCAGCTCCTCTCAGTTCACAGTAGATTAGACGATTCAGTCTAGTTTGTTATAAATCTCATTTCAATAATTTATTCCGATTATTTTTAAGTCTTGATATATTAGTCATTTATAAAAAAAATTTAAATAGATCTAAAATGTAATTATGAAATGTAACATTTTCTCAACAAGAAAAACGAAATAGCGTGTCCATTTCTTCACTCTATCAAGATAGACCAAAACGTCAATAATCATCCCCCGAATCCCATCAAGATAGGTCGGAAGGACCATTCGATAGTCATGTTAGTTAACTGTTTGGCCATAATAATCTACATTTAAAAGAGAGTTCTTAAGTTACCTCTAGTCTGTCCTCTATACTTCTCCTGCTTGGCCTTTTATAATTACCTAACTTGAATCTCGTTCGTTGGATCACTGTTCAATCCGAGGATTCTACTTTTACTCAACCCTATTCGGGCAAGTGGCCAGGTTGTTTTTATCTTTAATCGTCGGATTATCATCTTAGAGACGGCTCAGATTATGTCAAATGCTAGTAGCCAACTTGTCAAGTGTTGTATCCGTCGGATCAAGTTGATTGGATAATCTTGTTGTTTATTAGGCCTGACCTATATCCGTGTATTTTCTGTTAGGTGTTTCTGCCGTTAGATGAAGCTTAATCCAGCGTCCTTTTTTCATTCTGTAGATTTCTCTTCTAGAAGGATATCTTTATGCTTGATTGCTCTTCATGCTTTTAGGCACACGCCAGCTTACTGCCAATTGTTCCTAATGGACTCCTAAAAGGCTCATCTGAGCCTTTTTTTTTCTTCTAGGCTGATGTTTAATTGATTTGGGCTTGAGCTATTATTTTATCCATCCATGGTATTCATATACTTTAATCATATATCTTCAAAAAAATAAAATTAAATAAATAAACGATAAATATGATTTTTAAAATAAATTGTTCTTTAGTTAGAAATAAAATATTAAAATGATATGATACAATTGTTAATATTTTATTTTATTTTTTTATTTTATGTAATCTATGCACTAGGACATAAAATATAAAGTGAAAAGATTATTCTGAACTCCACAGCACTTGAGACAAGCTAGATTCTTTTTTGTGAATTATTGCATTCGCAAATGCACACCCCACTCAAAAGTAGCAATAGCAGATCTTGAATAATGATGTTCTATTTCCGAAAAACTAAATAATATCAAATACATGGAGAATTAAAAATGAATTAAAATAAGGATGAAAAGGTCAAAATAACTGCCAAAAAAAAAAAGAAAAAAAGAAAAACGAAAGTGGTGATTTTTACTCTTTTGCCTCTTAGCCTCTCTCATCTCCTCGTTTTCCTTGCCTTAACTGCCTTTCCTGTTGGCCACCCCTCCTCATCCTCCTCAGTCACAAACCACCCCTTTGTCACTCAATATTGCCACTACCAACTCCACCCTTAACTCCCTCCTCCATGCCAATTTTCCAGTGCAAGGAAGATTGCGACAAGAGTAAAGAGGAAAAGAAAGAGAGAAGAGGGCATTTTTCTGATTTTATATGGCATTGCTATTAAATTGGTTTTCCAGATGTTCACAAACTTTGGATAGAGCTAATCAAGCTAATGCCAGGGTCCAAACTGTAGTCAATGCACCATGAACACACACAACCCATGCAACATTTTTTAGTTGAAAAGGGCAAGAAATCATCTTCCAATAAACTGCACAAAATTCAATACTTTTGGACAGAATTATTTGTCTCACTTGTAAATTAGTACCAATCTGGATAAAAAATTCAGGTTGTAATCCCCAATCTGGATAAATAATTACTTCTAATAACATGTTCAGTTGTTGAAAATAGATTTAAACAGAGACCGGAGGATAAGATTCAATATCTTAAGTTCAAGTTTCTCAAAAGATCACTGGAGGTTTGTCTAGGTGTTAACTTTAGGTTCCCGGCTGTCCTGATATGAGGTAACTCGGGGCCCATTAGGCTAAACTAGGCAGTTGATACCTTGGATTATCAAAATAATAAAAAATAAAATATAGACAAATAACAAAAAACAAAGAGTAGATTGAAAAACATAGCCAAACCCGACAACTTTGTTTAGACTTCCAAAGTCGTGCAGTATTGTTCAAGTTGTTTTCGGATAAATTTATTACCTCCATCTTTCAAAGCTTCAATGGGCCGATGAGTTGCCCCACTCAAGTGACTTTTGTAGAGGTAAAACAGTTTGGTTAAATTCATCAGTAGAAACAAGTCACTTGGAATGATACAGTCAAGTTCTTGTTTGTCCAAGTCAGATTCCTGGAGCTCTCTTAAATTCTTGATAGTTTTTGGGATTTCTCGATCTTTGATGAAGAGTTGAAGAGTGGTCTTAGAGTATTTTTTGGACAGTTGAGATTAATTCTATAAAAGTTAAGGGTGGAATAATTATTTCACCTTCTAACTTATAAACCTTAACCCTATCACTTTAAGATTCGAGAAAAATTACTCTAGAAAAGATTCTGACTATTTTTAGGTGGTCCATAGCTAGCAAAGTTGAGGTTTGGAGTAATGATGGAGGAGAGAAGGTTGTTTTGGTGTGGCAAAGCCAGATGTTTCAAAACTTCTGATAGTTGGGTTTTATATTGTGAAAAGTTTTGTCAATGGTAAAAGTGAGAAAAAACTTACGGTGCCAACCACCAACTTTCAAAAACGTATCAAGAAAAATAATATGCAATTAAAATTTAATTTGAGTGTGGATCTGACAATGTAACAATTGAATTTGCATCATGAGCTTGGGTTTCCTATAGTTTATTCTCTGTAATGCACACTATAAAATGACATTGTAGTGTATTTTTTATTTGTTTATTTATTTATTTATTTTTCCAGTTTATGAAACCCACGATGACTATGGCGTCCTCTCCTAGCTTCCTCCACCAACGTCGATCTTTGCAACACCACCTCTCTCCAAAGAGTCGTTAACTTCCTCTTCAACAAATCCCCCAATTACTGTTGTTGTTGAGCCATTGTTCAGGCCCAAAAGTGTTGGAAATGGTTATGTTATAGAATTCTGGATAAAATCAGATATTTTTTTTTAAAGTTTGGTCTATTTTTTAGGTGGGCCCTGTGCGTCGATTTTCACGGGTCAAAGTGGTAACGCGTTCTATGCTGCGTTGTGATTCATGTGGTATATTTGGTTGCTCAAAACCATTACCGAGTGAATGAGAAATTGAAGTCAAAGTGTGCTCTATGGAAATGGAGTTTTGGTGGAAATTCTTTAAGGTTGTAAAATGGCTTGTTCCACATTGATTTGGTGGGAAGTTTTGAATGGGTTTATAAGGTTTGGGTTTGGTACTTGGGGTGTGCCCCAAGGGGTACCCAAGTGTTTTAGAGGGAGAGGTTATAGGCAAAATGGGCTAGACCCATTGGACCCAAAAATCACCACACACGCGCGCCGCAGCCGTCTGTCTGGGCTGGGCTTGGGTGCGTGGTGTGAGGTTGGGTTGGGCTTGTTCGGCCAAAAATATTTGAATTTAATTTTATTTTGTATAAAATAAAATCCAGAATTCAAATAAAACCGAAAATAAACTAGTTTGGTTTTACTGTACATCCAAACAGGGCCCTTCCCGTTTTTGTATCTGTTTAAATTATGAACTCGACAGGTTTCATACCTGTTCAATTCAAAACCAGCAGCCACCTTTACATCTATAAATAGACTTCCATTTGGATTTTACTCCAATTTTCGTACTCCATCATCTGCTATAAATCTCTGCATTTTGCTGCATTTAATTTCTAAAAGAAAGAGTGTAAACGCTTAGTGTGTTCGTAAGGCAAATAATTTGTAGTGCTGCTATTGTTTGTAGTAGATTATTTCATCTTGGGAGATAGACGTCCAAATTCTGAAAGCACCGTGGAGAGGACGAATCTGTCTTAAGGACACAGTGTTAAACACTGGACTTGATCAGATTATAATTCGAACAAATTAAATCAAGTAAGTTATTTAATTTATTTTCAGTGTTATTGTTATTTATTTAAATCAGATTTTAATTTTATTTTTGTAACAAAATAAAATCTGTTATTTATTTATTTATTTTTATTTTGAGTTTGATTTTTGTAATCAAATAATTTCTCTCCTTTCCTTTATTCTTTATATTATGGTTGTTGTTTAGTACACCACAGAATTTAATTTATTTAAATATAGTGAAGATTGTCCTACAATCTTAAGACAGATTTTATTTTTGGTATCTTCATTGTATTTAATTTTCTGTGATTTCATAAGACATATTCTGGTTGGAAAAACAAATAGTGGTTTATGCTATTTGACAGATAGTAGTAATATACTGTCTTTTTTCTTTGACAACTAGTAGTAATATACTGGTGTCATTAACAATTGCAGAATATTAATTTGTGTTACAGAAAATTATTGTGATATTTTATTTTTCTAGTTTTAGTACGAAGGAAAATAAAATTATTTTGTGTTATAATTTATTTTCTGGTTTTAGTAACTAGAAAATTAATTTGTGTTTTAATTTTTTCTGATTTTTGTAATCAGAGATTATGGCTACTGCAACTGAAACTGCATCTGGTAGTGGTACTCCTATTGTTACACCAACACTGGTCTAGAACCATGTTCATGTACCAATCAATCATGGAGAAAAACCGAAAAAATTTAACGGTACCAAGTTTAAGAGATGGCAGCAGAAGATGCTGTTCTATCTTACAACTCTTAATTTGGCCCAGTTTCTCCATGAAGAGGCTCCAGCACTTAAAGAGGGTGAAAGTGATCGGCAAGTTATTGCCGCTGTAGATGCTTGGAAACATTCAGATTTTCTGTGCAGAAACTACATCCTCAATGGCCTTGACAACATGTTGTATAATGTATACAGTCCTTTGAAGTCAGCAAAAGAATTATGGGATTCTTTGGAGAAGAAATACAAGACAGAGGATGCTGGCACGAAGAAATTTGTCGTCGGTAAATTTCTGTATTTTGTTATGGTAGATTCCCAAACAGGAATATCTCAAGTTCAAAGTTTTCAGATAATTTTGCATGATATTCATTCAGAAGGTATGTCTCTTAGTTAGTCTTTCTAAGTCGCTGCTTTAGTGGAAAAGTTACCACCGGCTTGGAAAGATTTCAAAATTTTTTTAAAACATAAACGCAAAGAGATGACCATGGATGAACTTATTGTAAGACTGAGAATTGAGGAAGATAACCGCAAGGCTGAAAAGAGGAATGGGAAAAATCCCATTGAGTCCAAGGCTAATGTGGTTGAACAAGTTCATAAGCCACATAACAAAAAGAGAAAGTTTACTGGAGATAGTCCTAAACAAGGCGACAACAATGGCAACAAGAAGTTTAAAGAAAAATGCTATAACTGTGGCAAGACTGGACATCAAGCTTCTGACTGCCGCCGCCCTAAGAAGAATCATGGAAGTAAGAGTAAGAAGACTCCAATCAGGCCAATGTAACAGAATTGGATTACATCTCTGACGGAGTGAATGACATCAACCTCTCTGCTGTGGTGTCTGAGGCTAACTTGGTTGGAAATCCCAAGGAGTGGTGGGTTGACACTGGAGCAACTCGTCACATTTGTGCGGACAAGAAGATGTTCACTACCTACAATGAGGCCGCAATTGGTGAACAACTTTTCATGAGAAATTCTTCTACTTCTACTGTGGCTGGACAAGGAAAAGTTATCTTGAAGATGACATCAGGAAAAGACTTGACCCTCAACAACGTACTGCATGTACTTGACATCCGGAAGAATTTAGTTTCTGGTTCTTTGTTAAGTAAAAATGGTTTTAGGCTTGTCTTTGAGTCTGATAAATTTGTATTAACAAAGAGTGGTATGTATGTTGGTAAGGGATACATGAGTGATGGTCTCTTTAAGTTGAATGTAATGACAATTGTACCGAAAGTTGCTATGAATAAGAATAACGCATCTTTTGCTTATATTCTTGAGTCGAATTTATGGCATGGTAGATTAGGACATGTAAATTATGATGCTTTGCGTAGATTAATTAGTTTGGATTATATTCCAAAGTTTGAAATTAATCCTAATCATAAATGTGAAGTTTGTGTAAAAGCAAAAGTAACTAAGGCTCCATTTATATCGGTTGAAAGGAAAACCGAACCTCTAGAATTAATTCATACTGATGTATGTGATTTAAAATTTATTCAAACTAGAGGAGGCAAAAAGTATTTCATAACTTTTATCGATGATTGCACAAGATATTGTTATGTTTATTTACTTAGAAGTACAGATGAAGCCTTAGAAATGTTTAAACTATACAAAACAGAAGTTGAAAATCAACTTGGTAAAACCATTAAAATGGTTAGAAGTGATAGGGGTGGTGAATATGATGCACCATTAAATGAATTTTGTGCACAACATGGCATTATTCACCAAACTACAGCACCTTATTCTCCACAGCAAAATGGAATTGCTGAAAGGAAGAATAGAACCCTAAAAGAAATAATGAATGTCATGTTACTAAGTTCAGGCTTACCACAGAGCTTGTGGGGGGAAGCAATATTGTCTACTAATTATGTTCTTAATAGAATACCCCACAAGAAAACCAAAAGCATTCCTTATGAATTGTGGAAAGGTCGACCACCTTCCTACAAATACTTAAAAGTGTGGGGGTGTTTGGCAAAAGTTGAAGTTCATGTTCCTAAAAAGACTAAGATTGGACCAAAAACAGTAGACTGTGTGTTTATTGGTTATGCTCAGAATAGTAGTGCATATCGGTTTCTGACTTATAAATCAGAAATACCTGATATAAATGTGAACACTATTATAGAGTCAAGGAATGTTGTGTTTTTTGAACATGTCTTTCCTTACAAGAAAGGACGGGAATTAAGTTCACAGAAAAGAACTTATGATTGTACACAAAGTCAAGAGACTAATGACAATCAAACACAAGAGACTAGTAATAGTCTCGACCAACAGGATTTAACTGATGATGAACCAAGACGAAGTAAGAGAGCAAGAACATCAAAATCCTTTGGTCCAGATTTTCTGACATACCTGTTAGAAAATGAACCTCAAAGCTTTAAAGCAGCAATGACTGGTCCTGAAGCACCTTTGTGGAAAGAGGCTGTTAATAATGAAATTGAATCCATTATGCAAAATCATACTTGGGAATTGGTGGATCTTCCACCAAGTTCTAAACCTCTTGGATATAAATAGATATTCAAGAGAAAAATGAAAGCAGATGGTTTAATTGACAAGTATAAAACAAGACTTGTAGTTAAAGGTTACAGACAAAAGGAAGGTCTGGACTATTTTGACACATATTCCCCTGTGACAAGAATAACATCCATTCGCATGCTTATTTCTATAGCAGCGTTGTTTAATTTAGAAATACATCAAATGGATGTTAAGACAACTTTCTTAAACAGTGATCTAAACGAAGAGATCTATATGGAGCAACCCGAAGGGTTTGTAGTATCAGGGCAAGAAAAGAAAGTTTGTCGACTTGTAAAATCCCTTTATGGATTAAAACAAGCACCTAAGCAATGGTATGAAAAATTTGATCATGCAATGCTTACTAATGGGTTTAAGATAAACGAATGTGACAAATGCGTCTATGTTAAAAGTACTGACCAAAGATATGTCATAGTTTGTCTTTATGTGGATGACATGCTTATCATTGGAAGCAGTCAAAACATGATCAAATCAACTAAACAGATGCTTAACAAAAGATTTGATATGAAAGATATGGGGGTCGCAGATGTTATATTAGGAATGAAAATTACTAAAACATCTGACGGATATGCATTATCTCAATCACATTATATTGAGAAAATTCTTGATAAATTTATCAAGGATGATATGAATTTAGCTAGAACACCTGTAGACGTCAATCTTTATTTATCAAAAAATAAAGGTGATGCAGTGTCTCAGTTAAAACACTCCCAAATTATTGGAAGCCTAATGTACCTAATGAATTGTACTCGTACTGATATAGCTTATGCTATCAGTAAATTGAGTAAGTACACTAGTAACCCCGGAGAAGACCATTGGAAAGCGATCATTCGGGTTCTTAGATATCTGAGATTCACCCGTGATCATGGTTTGAACTTTACTCGATATCCAGCAGTACTGGAAGGTTATTGTGATGCAAATTGGATATCGGATACTAAAGATTCAAAATCCACAAGTGGATATGTCTTTACTCTGGAAGGTGCTGCTGTTTCTTGAAAATCCACGAAACAAACATGCATCGCACGATCCACAATGGAATTCGAGTTCATTGCTTTAGACAAAGCAGGGGAGGAAGCCGAATGGCTTCGTCACTTCTTAGAAGACATTCCAATGTAGCCAAAACCTGTGCCAGCTATTTGCATTCATTGTGATAGTCAATCTGCAATAGGCAGGACACAAAATCATGTGTATAACGGTAAGTCACGACATATTCGTCGTCGACATAATACCGTTAGACAGTTGTTGTCAAATGGAATAATCTCTATAGATTATATAAAATCTAAAGAGAATATTGCGGATCCGTTAACAAAAGGTTTGACAAAAGAGCTAGTGTATAGTTCATCGAAGGGGATGAGATTAAAGCCTATTACATAAGAGTCGTCATAATGGTAACCCTACTTAAATGACTGGAGATCCCAAGAACTAAGTTCAAAGGGACAACTAAGTTATGTATGGCTCGCCAGAAATCACCAAGGGATTAAAAATTCCCTACCCATTCCTATGGTGAGAGTGATATCTGCAACATATGTTGTATGCAGGGGTGTAAGGATAAGCTTTGCTTTTAATGATTACTTATATCTTGATTGAGGCATAAATCAAGACGAGTATAAGGAGATACTCACAATAAGAATCACCTATATGAGTGTCGAACTGAGGCCGGTTCTATGAGAATGAAGAGGCTAAATTCTCGAGAAACACTTATGAAAACTAGGCACGTTCAAGGCCAAAATGAACACAATAGTGAGAACCACAATGTGTTAGAAGATATTTTGTGTGAAATCTATTGTCTTGGCTTACACAAATAGCTGAACAATTCAAGGCATCGCGTCCATTGGTTAGCCAGTAAGTTCGATAGGTTATCACTAGGGAAGGTTCAAGGCCGAAATGCAAGATATTTTCGACTTATACTCTTTCGACAAAGCCTGCATATTGTTGCATTTTTGTTGTCATCAAATTCCATTCATGTGGGGGATTGTTGGAAATGGTTATGGTTATAAAATTCTGGATAAAACCAGAATTTTTTTCCTAAGTTTGGTCTATTTTTTAGGTGGGCCCCATGCGTCGATTTTCACGGGTCAAAGTGGTAACGCGTTCTATGCCGCGTTGTGATTCACGTGGTATATTTGGTTGCTCAAAACCATTACCGAGTGAATGTGAAATTGAAGCCAAAGTGTGCTCCATGGAAATGGAGTTTTGGTGGAAATTCCTTAAGGTTGTAAAATGGCTTCTCTCACATTGATTTGGTGGGAAGTTTTGAATGGGTTTATAAGGCTTGGGTTTGGTACTTGGGGTGTGCCCCAAGGGGTACCCAAGTGTTTTAGAGGGAGAGGTTATGGGCAAAATGGGCTAGACCCATTGGACCAAAAAATCACCACACACGCGTGCGCCGCCGCTGCTGTTCGTCTGGTCGGGCGAGCTGGGCTGGGCCTGGGCTTGGGCGCGGGTGTGTGGTGTGAGGTTGGGTTGGGCTTGTTCGGCCCAATACTAATCTTTTTGGGCTAAAAATATTTGAATTTAATTTTATTTTGTATAAAATAAAATCCAGAATTCAAATTAAACCGGAAATAAAACTGGTTTAGTTTTACTGTACATCCAAACAGGGCCCTTCCCGAAATAAACTAGTCTAGTTTTTAACGTACATCCAAACAGAACCCTTCCCATTTTGTATCTGCTTAAATTATGAACCCAACAGATTCAAATCTATTTGAATTCAAAACCAACATGTCATACCTGTTCAACTCAAAACCAACAGCCACCTTTACATCTATAAATAGACTAGCCTCCCATTTGGATTTTACTCCAATTTTCGTACTCCATCCTCTGCTATAAATCTCTGCATTTTGCTGCATTTAATTTCTAAAAGAAAGAGTGTAAACACTTAGTGTGTTCGTAAGGCAAACAATTTGTGGTGGTGCTATTGTTTGTAGTAGATCATTTCATCCTGGGAGATAGGCGTCCAAATTCTGAAAGCACCGTGGAGAGAACCAATCTATCTTAAGGACACAGTGTCAAACACTGGACTTGATCAGATTATAATTCGAACAAATTAAATCAAGTAAGTTATTTAATTTATTTTCAGTGTTATTGTTATTTATTTAAATCAGATTTTAATTTTGTTTTTGTAACAAAATAAAATATGTTTTTATTTATTTATTTTTTATTTCGAGTTTGATTTTTGTAATCAAACAATTTCTCTCCTCTCCTTTATTCTTTATATTTTGGTTGTTGTTTAGTACACAATAGAATTTAATTTATTTAAATACAGTGAAGATTGTCCTACAAAAAGTTCCCTTCTGTTCTGCCTACATCTGATCCCAGATGCATTGCACAGTGACTGCAAATAAACGGACACAACCTAGATCACACAAGCAAAATCGAATTTATTGGGATAAATTGATTACCTCCATCTTTCAAGTTGTTCAAGTTGTTTTCGGATAAATTGATTACCTCCATCTTTCAAAGCTTCAACGGGCCAATGAGTTGCCCCACTCAAGTGACTTTTGTAGAGGTAAAACAGTTTTGTTGAATTCATCAGTAGAAACAAGTCACTTGGAATGATACAGTCAAGTTCTTGTTTGTCAAGTCAGATTCCTGGAGCTCTCTTAAATTCTTGATTGTTTTTTGGGATTTCTCAATCTTTGATGAAGAGTTGAAGAGTGGTCTTAGAGTATTTTTTGGACAGTTGAGATTAATTCTATAAAAGTTAAGGGTGGAATAATTATTTCACCTTCTAACTGATAAACCTTAACCCTATCACTTTAAGATTCGAGAAAAATTACTCTAGAAAAGATTCTGACTATTTTTAGGTGGTCCATAGCTAGCAAAGTTGAGGTTTGGAGTAATGATGGAGGAGAGAAGGTTGTTTTGGTGTGGCAAAGGCAGATGTTTCAAAACTTCTGATAGTTAGGTTTTATATTGTGAAAAGTTTTGTCAATGGTAAAAGTGAGGAAAAACTTACGGTGCCAACCACCAACTTTCAAAAACGTATCAAGAAAAATAATATGTAATTAAAATTTAATTTAAGTGTGGATCTGACAATGTAACAATTGAATTTGCATCATGAGCTTGGATTTCCTATAGTTTATTCTCTGTAATGCACACTATAAAATGACATTGTAGTGTATTTTTTATTTATTTATTTATTTATTTTTCCAGTTTATGAAACCCACGACGACTATGGCGTCCTCTCCTAGCTTCCTCTACCAATGTCAATCTTTGGAACACCACCTCTCTCCCAAGCGTCGTTAACTTTCTCTTCAACAAATCCCCCAATTACTGTTGTTGTTTCCATGGTTGGTTCTCTTGGATTTATTGTCCTCTGTTGAGCCATTGTTCAGGCCCAAAAGTTCCCTTCTGTTCTGCCTGCATCTGATCCCAGATGCATTGCACAGTGACTGCAATAAACGAACACAACCTAGATCACACAAGCAAAATCAAATTTAAACCCAGAACCCCAAAACACTAATCAAAACACAACCATTGAAATAATCAGACTCTGTTAGGGATAATAGCCAACCTTCCAAATCTAAAATCAGAGCATATATGGCATAAAAGATATACGCTTGTGTTCCCAAGTTTTCACACCCCAATTTGTTTTCTTCTCTCCCTATATTCTTAATTCTAATTGTCCAATTTTTGAGATGGGTTTGTGATGTGTAACAAGTAGATGATGAACTCTTTGAACAATTGGATCAACAAAGGGCAAGGAAGAGTCAAATTGAGGATAATAGTGACACTTTTGCGACGAATTTGGAATTATCTCGAGTTTGGGATTCTAATTGGAAATAGCTTTTAAATCAAAGTAATCACCATTTTGGGGATAATGTGTGGTGGATTTTAGCCAAATTCCTTCACTTAAAGCTCTCAAATTAGTGATTTTGCTGTTTTAGGAAAGCTTCGTTTTAGTAATAACTTTATTTTGAGAAGTCCACTTTTAGCGTCGTCTATTTTGGTGCATTTCTATTGTTTCTTGGTATTCAGATTTGGGTTTAACTCAATTTTTTTTTTGGTGGTAATTTTCTGTTTATTTTTGTGTATAACAAGGAATTAACCTAATTCCTTGTTTTCTTGTCTAGTTAGGGTTTCGTTCATTTTATATAAGGATGATTTAGGGCAAATCAACTTCTATTCAATATAATTCAAATTATCTTTGAGAATTCTTTATTTTTTGTGGATTCAAGGTGTTCTTCGTCTGCTATAACGATATCTAACCCTGTGTGATATATTTTGATGTGTCAGTTTGTGTGTATTGTGATGATTGTTGCAGGACAATATCTCTGGTGAAATGTTGCTGGATCTCGGCTCTCTTCTGAATCTTCAGACCCTGGATCTGTTCAATAATCGGTTCTTTGGTTACATCGCGCATCACCGCTAGCAGCAGTCACCACCTACCCATCCACCCTCCTTTCCCTTTTCTCTCTCGATCTCGTCGGTCTTCACGGTAGAGCGATCACCAGAGCTGGTGGGTTGAGGGTGGGGTGGAGAGAGGAGGCGGCTTTGGCAGGGTTCAGGGTGGGGTGGATGGTTGTTGGAGAAAGCTACTCTGTCTTAAATAATAAACAAAGTGATGTCATTTTGATGTAGTACAAAATATACTATACAGTGTGTCCTATAGAGAACCTAAATTCTTAGATCATACAATGATTTTTGTTAATATTCTTTTTTTTATCTAAATTCTTGGTCCCTATCATTATTCAACGTGGCAAATTTTATTTCTTTTTGTGTGTTCCTTTTTCTTTGGACTGTGGAATCAATAATGTTGTAATGCTTTCATTTTTTTTTTTAACTATGTTTTTGTTTATGATCTCAATTTATTGATAATAGAAAAGAAAAAAAAAGAAAAAAGAAAAAAAAAGTAGTGGGATTCATTAAACTATTATAATGCCCAAACAGAACACAATATACAGAATATTATTAAAAAAAGATTAAACATCCCTTAAGTTTAAATTTTTGAATAAAATATTTAGGCCTATCGGTTTATTGTGCATCCCATTCAATGATTTAAATTATTCATCTTATAGGATCCTCCGTATATATTATCCATGAAAAATATTAGATCAATATGATAATTGTAACATTTTTATTTTATTGCATGAAAAAAATAGATGCGAAATATGCTTTTAAAAATAAACCATTATCTTCTTTTTTTTTGGCAAACATTTTTTTACATTTACAGTTATGAGAAATTTTGTTTTATTTTATTATTTAGGATTTATAATAAATTAAAGTTTTAGTGATAAAAACTTAGAAAAAAAAATCACATTTTAAGAACGAAGTATCGTAATTATTAAAAATGCCTTTTTACTGTATTTTTATCAATGACATTGAACACTTAGGAACGAATATCCTTTTAGTGACATTTTCATAATTTTATTGTTAAAAGTCCCTTTATTTGACTTTTCGAGATGGGTTTATAGTGACAACATGAAATAACCTCTTAATATGTTTTGTAATAAAATTTATACTTTTAGAGAGTTTGATCCCTAAAATTCTTAAATATTGTAGTATCCCAACATTTTCCTCACAAGCGCCTAAATACTGCTTGCATATACATCACTAGGGCATGGCTATGAGACTCGTTTGAAAGTAGTGTTTTTAAAAAGTTAAGGACACTGTGCATATTCTAATAGGCAGATTTATTATCTAATAAGTTCTGTAATAATTAGCGATGTTTTTATAAAAGAAAAGTCTAATTATCAATTTTTATCAATAATTTGAAAAATTCGTCATAAAAAAGTTGTTAATTGTTAATTTTTAGCGACATCTTTAGAAAAACATCACAAAAAATGACTCTAATTATCAGTTTTTAGTGACATTTAGAAAAATGTTGTTAATTGTTGGTTTTAGCGACGTATCGAAAAAAGTCACAACAAGCATCATTAATTGTCAATTTTAAGTAATGATTTTAATAGGATCAAATTTCTGCATTGAATTGATTAGATTTAATAGGAATTAAGTCTAACTATTAACACTTGTCTAACTTATTTTTGTCCTATGCTTTTAGACCCACTGTGAGACTAGCTAGGTAAAAACTCACCCCTGATTGCATGATACTTAACTGACTTGGACTATATGACAAACAGCGGGGAGAAGAAAGTGCCATCTATGGGCACCCACCACACCAGATGTTTGACTATGTAGTAGGGATATTCTAAAAAATATATGGTATGAGTGTTTGATATGTATCGGATATGTATACTCATTTGATATGACAAGATATGTATTGAATATGGTAAATAAGTATTCACCTTTTTTTTGTTGTTGTAAATTTCAAAAATGGGAGGGATACGCGAAAAATACTTGAAAGATACGACAGGATACATGAGGGATATGCCAATTAAGTATTCAATTTTTTTTTTTATTTTTCATTTTTTATATTTTAATATGCCAAATAAGTATATAAATTTTTTTTTTTAAATTTTTTTCTTATTTCAAATTTATATTTTTTCAATGGTCAATACCCTTTACTTTTGTTCTCCCCCCCCTTCACTTTTATCTATTAGGCCTATTTATTTATTCATTTTTCTACTTTTTTGTTTTTTTCTACTCTATTTTAATGTGAGTATTTCTTTACTAAATTTTTAATTTTAGGAACTTTAATGTTAGTATTTCTTTGGAGGAATTACGTGTAAGTCCTAATATGTGGACTTATTGTCCAATAAGTCCTGTCAGAATTAATAGTGATTTTCATCAAATACTATTAAAAAGCGTCACTAATTATTAATTTTCAGTTACAGTTAAAAAAAGCCTCACAAAAAAGTCACTAATTTCAATTTTCAGCGATAGTTTGAAAGATTTGTCATATAAAAACATCACAAATTGTAAGTTTTAGTGACAATTTATAAAAATTATGACAAAAAAAGTCACTAATTGTTAAATTTTAGCAACATATACAAAAAATCATCACAAAAAATTATATTTAGTGACGATTTTACTAGAACTTATTTTCAATAAGACTTGATAAAAATTAAGTCTAACTATTAGAACCTATTGATAGTTTACCAGATTTCTTTATTTAATTGGAATCCCTCTTTTTATTTATTAATTTGCTTTAGGTTTTATTTTCATGCACATTACATTACTAAAATTATAAAAAATAATTTTTTTTACGAATGTACGCCTGCCTTATCCATATCTTGCTTCTTCAGATTTTAACATATTATCATATCCATATCACCGTATCTCATACCGTATTAGATGTTTGATAATTTAACCCACTAAAGAAAAGGTTTTGAGTATTAGTAAAGGCTAGCATGAGAGTCACCCAATCTGTTCAGACAAGTGGTTTGTGAAACGATCTTTGATCTGAACACATTTGGGTGTATATTTTGTGAAACGATCTTTGATCTGAACACATTTGGGTGTATATTTTGGTCTGAACATATTTTGTTAATAACAAAATGTGAATGTCAAATATGAATGATAACAAAATGTGATTGACAAATATGATCAAAGATCATATCACAAACTATGAAGTTTAAAGATTTGTCAAGAAACAAAATTAATCAGAAAAATAAATATCATTCATAAACATGAAACAATAGCGTTTGCTGTTAAACAGACTGTTTCACTCAAATTACTCTAGATGCATTTTCTGTAATTGAGCCTGGTCGACATCCGATCGATGTCGCCGGAAATGTGGCCGACGAAGAAGTTTTGAGAAAGGTTTAAATGTTCCAGCTTGGAACAATTGTAGAGAGCAGTAGGTAACAGTCGAGGAATAATATTGTACTGAAGGTTGATGGCGGCAAGGTTTTTCAAATCACAAATGAACGGTGGGATTACTCTGGTGATGGTTTTTAGTAGGATTATGTGTTCAAAATCAGTAGCTTGTGGGCGGAGCTATTCATTGTTTAGTTCCACTGAACTTTCAAATTTTGTTCAAATATACATGGAATTATGTCCGACACTTTTGAGTTTCAGCAAAATGACCCCAGTGAATCTAGAAACAAAATATTAAATTTTGGAATATAACAAATTGCCTCAAGAAGTTAAAAATATATATATACAAAATTTTAATATTTTAGAAAGAAAATGTCATACAATTTTTTAACTTTACTTTTTTTACTAACGAATGCGTCATGGAATTACACTGCTAGAAATTAAAACATAACTCACTTCAATGATATAATAGGTGTCATATCAGGGAGTAAAATTTTGGTACTTTGTATAACATTATTCCTTTATGAAACAAGCTCACTGTTTGACAGAAAAAGGCTCCTTAGCAGCAGCCAATTAGTTTGACAAAATCTGATTTGGCTAAGACACTCCACCAATTCGTGTACTGAATAAGGCACTTCCGGTAGATTAGACTTTGCCCAAATTGCCACCCTTACCTTCACAATATCACCTAACTCCACCGAATTAGGTTCACGGGCTTTAAATATACATTCATTTCTTAATTTCCATACTGACCAGGGCATAGCCATAGGTACAAGCTTCCAGATTTTCAGCAATAGCTTTTTAAACTTAGCACCCAACCACCACTGAAGTACTCCCTCCACAGTTGCAGGTGTCACTCATTGGACCTCCTACCACTGCAATAGACTTGACCAGACTTTCCGGATCACAGGGCATAGCAGAAAAAACATGGTTTACATTTTCTGGTTTATTCCTACAAAAGGGACACATTCTCCACACTGCTACTCAGTACCCCAATGTTCTAAAGATACCTGTAGCGATCCCAATTTTGCCACTTCGCTTAGTATGTCGGGGATCGAGCTGCCCGGTCAGCTCGCAGGGTTCCAGGGGGTAGCACCCCTTGGCAGGTCCTAGGACAGCGCCCTGGCGAGGTTGAGTGGCAGCGCCCCCGAAGCAAAAATGCAAAATGCATTAGAAGTTGCTTGTCCGCTCGAATAGTCGTTTATACGCTTGAGCGGAGAATGTTTGGTTCTAGAAGTTTGACCTGTCGGCAAAAGTACTCGGAAAGTGTATTTGATGCTTGAGCGGAGCTTTCCACGCTCGAGCGGTCCATGTTACATCAGTTCGTGAATCTGATATTTCAGATCACTTTTCTATATCTCTCTCTAAAAACCCTTTCCTCTCCCTTCTCTCTACATTTCCCTATGCCAAATTGGATCAAAACCTTGATTTCTTAAGATCCGTTAGAGTTCTGCCATAAGTTCTTCATCAAAGTTGGTTAACTTCTCGAGGGCTTCGGTGTGTGTGGTGAAAATCGAGTTTCGACACCGTTGATTTTGGGGGTTTCATCTCATTTCTTCTTCAAAACTTGAGGTAGAGACTTTCTTAGAGTTATGTATATATTTTTGCAAGATCTATATGATTTTCGAAATCATCTTTCGATAGCTTTGAAAATTGATTGTTGATTCAAGAAGTTGAGCGATTTTGAAATTGGGTTTGTCTCTTGTTCTTTTAAAATGATCTTATGGGTTTTGATCTTCATTGATTGAAGAAAAGATGATTTCAGAAAGTTTTCTTTCAAAGGATTTGAGTTGTATAGTTTTGGTGAGAAAATCTTGAATTTGGGGATTTTTTTAAAAGAGACTGAAAATCCATGAATGATAATGTTGTATTTATATTGTGTGTCAAAATAAATGGATGTTTGGAAAGTTTCTTATTTATATTTATATAAATAATGAATTTTAGGGAATATGAGAATTGTTGTTTATTTTGGAAGTTATTGTTCAAAACATTGAAATAGTCTTAAAATAACTAATTGTTGAGGATATTTGAGAAGAGGGAATTGCGTTATTTCTTAGATGATGAATTGGAATAAAAGTATTTATATTCATCTTGTGAAATTGGCATATCAATTCATTTGACTACATTAACTTTGAAAGTTGATTTGAAAACTTGCATTGAGAAAAGAATGTTGAGAAACAAGTTTTCATGAAATGGTTTTTGGGTAAATACGTTGGTAAGTCTTGATAGGTGGTGTAGATGATATTGAATAAGTTGGCCTAAGAGTCCGGGGTGAAAGACCGAAAACCCAGCGCGGATAGGTGTCGAGCCTTCTGATTAATACCAGTAAAAATGACAATTTGGTAGTACTTGTATAGTCTACTTGTAGACACCGACCTAGGGATTACCAGAGTCATATTTACAGCCCTTGAAATAAATTGTTAAGTTTTGAACAATTGAAATTGCATGACATCATTGAGCATGATGGTTTTCAGAAGATGAAAATGTGATTTATCTTCAAAAAGGGGCATAGCATGGCATGTGCATTTCATCTCTTGAGAATTGTATAAAATGTATATGCTTTGTTAAGGATTTCCTACTGGGCTTTATGCTCACCCTACGGGATTTTTGTGCAGGAAAAGATGTGGTGATGTTGCCTAACTAAAGGTGAGGAAATATGTGTTGAGAATATAAGATTATCATTTTGCTATGACTCTGTGTGTAAGCCAAGGGTTGTATGTGTGTGGGTTTGAATAACCGTTTTGTGTAACCAAGCTCAAGCCTTGGAAACTTGTAAACCCTTGGCGGTATTTATTTGTTTATTTACTTGTTGTTGGATTAATGTATTGTTGCATGAAGAACTATTGTATCATGAAATGTAAGTTTGGAGATTTATATTCGGTTTTCCTTAAAAGAGCCATGATTGTTGTATTATCATTTACGCTAGAAATTTGGGGCGTTACAACTTTGTATCAGAGCTACCGGGTTTGAATACTTGGAGCTCGTGGGAAGTGGTTGTTTAACTACAATGGGTTCATTTAACATGTTTAGGAAGTGTTATGCATTTTGTGACTATGTGATAACATGCTTATGTGACTAAATGGATATGTGTAGACACTCCATTTTTGGCCGTCCTTAAAACTTGGGCGTCACTGATGGTTTACTTGTTGGTGAAAGATGTGCAGAGCAAAAGTTCGATTTCTTCAGCAAGAGGAGAGTCAAATCCCAACCTCACACCCCATTTTGGACCAAAGCTATTTTGAATGGTTTTTAGACCATAAAACCCTCTCTTTCAAAATATTTTTGAAATAAAGTTTCTACAATGTTCCGAGGCTTGCATTTTGTCAAATGTTGCGTTTTTCTGTAAACTGAGCAAGGACAAAGTGGAAATGAATGAAAGAGAGATGAAATCTTTGAATTTTTTTTCAAAGATTTCATCTCTCTTTCATTCCACTTTTTCAAAGACTTGGGCGTTGCTGATGGTTTACTTGTCGGTGAAAGATGTGCAGAGCAAAAGTTCGATTTCTTCGGCAAAAGGAGAGTCAAATCCCAACCTTTTGGGGCTTCAATTTGGATACAAGAATGACCTGAAAAGGAGTCCAGATGAAGGAGTTATGCCCATTTGAAGTTGGACCTGGAGAGCAGAATTTTCCTGCCGACTAGAAAAAGTAGCTGGCCGACCAGAAAAGTGGTCGGCCGATCAGAAAAAGTGGTCGGCCGACCAAAAAAGTGGCTGGCAGGTCCCAAACTCAAATTTTTTGAAGATATTTTCTCTACAGCTGTTCTCCACAACCTCCAGCTGTCCCAAAAACAGATATTTTGAACCAACTCTTGCTTTTTGATATATATGAGCCATATCTCCCATTTTGCAAAGGGGAACTTCTTGGGCAAGTTTGAGAGCCTCTCTCTCTAAAAACTCCTCTCTCTCTAGAATTTTCAGACCAAAATCTATGCCTCTCTCTCTTAAGCCTCTCCCTCTTGCCTTTTGTGCATGGAAGTAGAGAAATACCTCTCTTTTGCCTAGACATCCTTGGTGAAAGTGGTCCATCTTTGGGAGGAGGTTGCTTGAAGCTTACTTGGGACTTTGTTGGAGCTCCAAAAGGTGTTTTGGCTCAGATTTTGGGCTGGTTTTGCAGCTGTGCATCAAGGGTAACATCTCTCTCCCTTTAAGCTTGTTTTACACATTTGCTTGGCCATCTTTTCACACTACTTTGGGGCTTTTTTTGGGGGTAGAGTTGAACTACAAAAACCTTTTCTTTTCCTCTGTTTTTCATTCATAAAAGCCTTGGTTTGTGCTTTGATTGGCTAGGTGGTTGTCCTCCATTTTGCTTCTTGGCTTCTAAGGCCTTGTGAGCTAACTTTTAAACTTTTCAAACAACTTCTTTTTGGCCCTAGAACCACTGAAATCCAAAGGATTTTCAGTGGCAAAAACCCTATTTTGAGGGCTCAAATAGGAGAGGGTGGTCTCCTCTCCTCTTGTGTTGGTTGCTAGTGTTGATGGCCAACCAAATGAGCATGTATTTTTACTTATTTGTGGCTTTATTTGGGCTCATTTTTGTGACTTTTGGGACCTTCCATAACTCTGTTTTAGGCTGGTTTACTCACCTCTTGCATGCTTTATACACTTGTAGTGTAAACTTGTACACTAGCCCAACATGCATCATGCTTTAGACCATCATTCTAATGTGATTTTGGCTTAACTCCAAGAAGATTTTGGCTATGTTTTAGCATTCTTAAGGTTTGATTTATGTTTTTTTGGTCATGCATGCCATGCTTTGTATAGCCATAGTGCATTTTAACTCACTAGCCTTGAGTTTCCAAGCCACTAGCATGCATTGCTTGGGCTATTTGCATGATTTAGCATCATTTGGAATGATATTTTAGAGCATGTTTCATTTCCATGCACTCACATGTTTCACTCCTTCAATGCTTTGAAGGGTTCATGCTTTGTGTCTTAAAAAAGAGCCCATGTGTATGCCATCTTGCCTAGGCTTTTGGACCACCATTTTAGTGTGCTTTGGGTCTTATTTTTCCATGATATAACTCTGTTTTTGGTTGGTTAGGGCATTCCTCATTTTCTTCTTACACTTGCAGTGTAAGTCCTCTTTACTAGTCTTGTATGCCTAATGAGTGAGCTTGTTATTCTAGCATGTGTTGACTTGGTATTAGCCCATTTTTGGTGTTAGTTTGACATGCCATAACTCTAATTTTTGTTGGTTAAGTCATCACATGCTTGGGTTTGGTAGGTGTAGTGTAAACCTCCTTATTGGCCTTACAAACTCCATGTTTTGACCCTTCATGCTAGCTTGTTTTGGCTTTGCTCCATGCATGTTTTGTCATTATTTTGGCATGCTCTAGGACTATTTTGGGTTGTATTGGCCATATGCTTCATGCATTGCATAGCTATAGTGCAAATGCCTTGACTAGTCTTGAGTTTTGAGGCCTCTACCATGCTATACTTGTGATGTTTGCATGCCTTGGCCTCATTTTAAATGATATTTCAGAGCTTATATCTTTGCCATACTCTCATGTTTATCACTCCTTCAATGTGTTTGAGAGTTGCACCTTTATGCCTTGTTTGTGAGCCATTGCGTGAGCCTCATTTTCTTGCCTTTCAAGCCATCATCTCAGTCCATTTTGGCTACTGTTTTGGCATGCATAAGGTCTGTTTGGGGCTGGTTTGGCCATTTGAGCATTGTCTTGCATGCCTCTAGTGTAATGCACTTCACTAGCTTTGATGCTTAAGCCTTGCAACATGCATCACATGAGTTGTTTGCATGATTTTAAGTCATTTAGCATGACATTTCAGTGCTGGAACATATGTCATTGTACTCCATGTTTCATCCTTTCAATGCCTTTGGAGAGTTGTGTCTTTTGCCTTAATCTTGCATTAACATGTATGCATGCTTGGCTAGTCCTTGGAGTCTTCATTTCAGCATGTTTGGCCACTTATTTGGGCATGACTGAGGTCAGTCCATTTTGGTTTAAGTCCATCGAGCATTGTGTATGCCATATGGTTCATTGCGTTGTGTAGGCCATGTCCATTTGCATTGTGTATGCTAGTTGTTGTTCATATTGTTGCATGCTTATGTTGTCTTGCATTGAGTATGCATGCATTAGCATAATTTGCATGTCATTAGCTTTGTTAAGTTAATCGTGTCACATTGCATTGAGTGGGCCATGTGGTTCTTAGCATTGTGCATTGTGCATGCCATTAGCATTGAGTATGCTAAGTTACATTGCATTGCATGTTTGCATGCTTGTCCCTTGCATGTTGTCTGCATCCTTGTTTAGTTGTATTGCATCGAGTTGCATGCTTGAGTCGCATTGGATATGCCATGCTTGCTTTGCATCTGTGTTTGGAATAGATGTTAGTTCAAACACGGGAAACGAGGGACGTTTCATACTTGAAGTGATGAAACGCGCCTCAATTCTCAGTCGCCGACGCTCTTGATCATACATGATAGAGTTTTAGGCTTTATGTGTTTACTTGTGCATTCATTTCCATATTGAATTGTGCAAATTCACTTCTCAGCCATCATGCATTGAAATGCGTGATTGATGGCCCGAGGGTCGAGAACCACACTCCCTTGAGCTTATGAAATGATAGGGAGGGTGGTTGTGCACACATATCTTGCAAATACATTGCCATGCCCTTTCTTGCTCTCTGCTGCAGCAAATTGAAGTCTAGCTGCAGAAACTGGTCGGCCGACCACTTTTTCTGGTTTTCAGCACAAAAAGTGGTCGGCAGGTGGTCTCCAATGCCAACAACTGGTCGGTAGCATCCCTACAGGTTCCCATGGTGGAGTTTCAGCTTTCTGAAGCTTTGTGCAGTGTTCTAGGACCAGTTGCAAAAAGAGGCAAATCGGGGCATCGCGGCGGATTTCCGAGCTAGGCAATTCGAGCATGCATGCATCCCTTGTCACGAGGCCATTTTAGTACTTTTGTTAGCTTAGAATGTGTATTTTTTCCAATTTGGTTGTGTAATAATTAGATTAGCTTAGATTAGCTAGTTAGTTCTGTATTGTTCATTCGGACCCTCCGTCGAGAGGGCACAACTATTGTAATTAAGTGTGCGTGTGTGTGATGCATGTCTTCCAACCCCCATTTGTTTCTCCCTTTTAATTACCAGCTTACAATGGTTAGTTTTAGGGCATGTTTCAATTAGCATCATTATGCTTGCATGTTTACATCCATTCATTTGTCTTGCATGCACCAGGCTGGCGCATCATACTAACTGCATTGTATTTCAATTCCTTTTTGAATACATGGATCAAATTGCATTTCACATGGCATTTTAGAATAGCTGAGCCTATCTTAGTTGCATTTTGTATGTGTTGCATTAGGCATTCTTGACATAGCTAGGATCATGCATTGATTTCTAACATAGCTTTTGTTTTGGCTCGGAGTACTCGATAAGTGTTTATGCTTTAGCATCCTTGCATGTGTGTGAGTGACTGCCATAATAGCATGCTTTCCATGAGGCTAACTGCTTATGTGATATAACTGCCTGAATGCTTGTGGGTGAAGGTTGGATTACTTAAATTGGAACAATTCATTGATTGCGAGTTTTAAGCCCACTTGAGAGTGGCAAATGACCATGTTTTCTAAGCCCACTTGAGGGTGGAAAAATCTGCATTCTAGCCTACTTGCGAGTAGCAAACCGTTTTCAAAAACACACATGAGATGTTTTGTTCCAACTTAGGCGATCCAGTCTATTCTTGTATGCTGTGCGCATCACATAGTAATTCTAGGTTAATAACCAGAATAAGAGCACTTGGGTTTTCAAAAACAAGATACCATGTTAGTAAAGGCTGATCTTTGATCAGGCGAGCGAGGGTGTTCATTGTATGACCTTCCCCTCTCGTACCCAAGTTCATGAGCCGAGGCAACTTTGGTGATGACGGACACGTGGCCTTAGGCAACTAAATATTTAGGTGGCGACTCTGTATCTGGCGAACCAGTCCATGTTTGGCACTTCTTTCTAAAAATCAGTTTTTCAAAACGATATGCCGGATTTGGACTATTTGGTGATTTATCAATCTCGCATTGCACGATCAGATTAAGAACCGTGACATTGAGTCCGAACTGTAGTGAGCCCAATGAACAAAACGGGATTTTCCCGGGACGTTCGGGCGCGTCTACAGTTTCTGGCGACTCCGCTGGGGATTTAGAAAACTTGACTCGAACTCATGATATCTTGTTTTGATTACACTTATGTGTCTCTTTGCATTGCATTTGCATTGGTGCGCCTAGGACACCGTGTTTGCCATCTGCTATTCCTGAACGGTTTGCCGGAGGCTCGCTTTGAGAAGCGTGCCATAAGACTGACTGGTTACGGGTTCTGACATGATAGGAACACAAACCTCGATTTTTACCGGGGCACCCATTTTGACCATTTGGCCTAGTGCATGTCGAAATCCATAGTGACTATTCCAAACTAGGACAGGTTGCTTATCTGGTTATAGGTTGTTTGAAACCGCTGCGTGCTTAGTGAAACCCTAGCTCCTGACAAAATAGGATAGGGAAACCCTATCCCACCATAGGGGTGTTTTGGCTCTCATTTGCCTGCTATGTGCTGTTAGAGTGTGCCTCTACAGGTTGCATATATCAGTTTGCAAGTTGGGTTATCAGGCCTGCAGGCATCAGTATGCGAAGAATCAGTTTTACCTGAGGGTATCAGTTTACAGGTAGAATTTGGAGCAGAATTCAGTAAAGAGCACGGTCATGCAACTATGCTTATATCTGTTCTGGTGAAATTGGGCTGAGATACTGCCTGCTTTCTCTTTTACTAGGGGGTAGTCTTGGAACCGTAGCTTCAGAAGGCTCCAATATCCCCCGGGTACATTGGACTTGTGTTGATAGACTTTGTCAGGTCAGAGATTTAGTTTAGAGCAGCTAGTGTTTTCCTTCGCTGAGGCAAGTTAAAGAAAGGCCAGTCAAGGCTTACTGGTTCATCTGATTCGTCAGTCACCAGTCGCATCACCTTCGTTCAAACTTAGCAGACCATGATGGCACAGAGTTCGGAAGAAGTTGTGGCCATGGTAGCAGCGTTAAACCAGGGAATCGCCATGCAGGGTGAGACTGATGTCGAAATGCAACACCCATCTGGGGCACCTACCACACATCCAGTCTCGAAATCCCAATCATCTCAAACCCGTGAACCCACCACTTCTGAGCTGATGAGGATGATTGAAGATCTTCAGAGAACAGTGGCAGATTTAGCTTGTGGAGTTTTGGCTCCATCATCAACCACATCGCCTACTAGGGATTTCACACCAAAGGCTCCCCAATCTTGGGACTAGCTGCATTGGAAGAAGGCTAGTCTCCTGGCAAAGTGGAGGCTAGTGGTAAGAACAAGGTTGGGGTGGACATTGGTCCCCATGAACACCTTCGGTGGGCTATTGGGGCTTTGAAAGCTGAGGGGCTGAACAAACAGCAAGCGATCGCAGTTATTGCACAGATTGTGGATGACACTTTTGCCACTCGGAATGAGAGCAGTCTGAGTCAAGGGGCAAACCGAGAGAAGGGCCGTCGTACCAGAAATGATCCTTTGAGCTCTAATCCTGTACTCGGAAGAGATCGGCAAACCAAGCCAGCACCTGCTGACCCTTTTGTTAGTGCGCCCAGCAAAAATCCACAAACCTCGAAGTACCAACCCCGAGGTCGCAGGGTCTTCCATGCCCTCTATATGCCCTTGTCCAAGGCTCTTCAAATCCTTGTTGAAAAAGGAGCCTCGACCTCTCCCTGGTCGTCTTCCACTCGATCATGATACTACCCAGTACTGTGCGTACCATCAACAAACCAGTCACAGCACCGACAATTGCTTTCGTCTTTGCCATGAAGTACAGGATTTGTTTGGCAACGAGGTCAACATCCCACCAAGCTCAGCAAAGTCTATCATCTTTGGATCAGTGAACTTAGGGGATAGTACGAGTATGTGATCAGGAGGTGAACCACCTGCGGGCGACAGTCAGTTTACTTCAGATGTGGCGTATGTCACGCACTGTTTTGAGCATTTGCGAATGCTATTTTTTGTAATTTCTGACTTGGGTATTGGGTCAGTCTTGTTTTATTATTATTATTGAGTCAGTCTTTTTAAACTGAGTCAGTTGGGTTTGTCTTGTTGTATCGAGTCAGTCCTGTTTTGTTAGAGTTAGGTGATTTCGGGAGTGTTACCTCGGACATCACCTGCTTGTTTTGGTGTTTGTCTTTTACACTCTTTTGAGTCTGTTTCTGCCGTGGAGCTAGTTACGCCAGAAGTTATGAATGAAACAACGGTGATTTTCTTGCTTTTGTGTTTATTTCTTCCTTGCGTCAGTTGTGCTAGAAATTCTAAAAGAGATGGCAATATTTGACTAGAAGCTGTGTCTTTTCTATGCCTTGAATTCATTGCATCGACCTAAGTTTTTCAAAACTTTTTTTTGAACATTGTGATAAAAACGAAGAGGAAAGAATTCCTCGGGAGTTGCAAAATTTGATCAATTGAGGGAAAGAGAGGTGTGCTAAGCTCTTAATGAATGAGATCATGTTTGTTAATGTGAGTACTGAGAAGGATCCTGGCTTGATCCAGATTGGTTCTGCACTGTCTTCAGCGCGAGCGACTAGTCACTTTCTTAAAAGATTTCAAAAAATGTTTTGCGTGGTCCTGCGAAGACCTATGTGGAATCGCTCTTGAGATTGTGCAGCTTAGGATCGCTCTCAGCCCCGAGACTCGACCCCTCACTTTCAAACCTTGAACTTGAAATTAGAATGTTCAACGGTTAACTACAATGTGAGGCCTGTGTGGCCAGATTCGAAGCAGCCCTCGAACTAGGGACAGGGAAGTCAGAACAAGAAGATCAGATGCCATCAAAAGAAGCTTGCAAAGCTAGATTAGAAGCACCCCTCGAACTAGGGGCAAAAATGTCAAAGGTGCTCGAAGAGTCAAAAAAATTGGGATGTTTCTCAAGCTAACAAAGATCAGCAAGAATGCCAAATCCCAGAAGGGAGGAAAGAAGAAAGTATTGCAGAAGGATAACCGAGTTCCTATCCACAACACTAGGGGCAAATTCAGCCCCCCATTGGATGGACTCCTGCATCATCAGCGAATAGTAGCCATTCTCCTAGATTCAAATGGCTTCAGGATCTCAAAACCATTTTACATGGACAAAGCTACACTTTTACCCTTGAGAGGCTCGCTGGGCCAAAAACCCGAAAGGGCGACCCAGGCAAAAATTAGAACAAGAAAAAGAAGAAAAAGAACAAAAAAGAAAAAGAAAAATGCAAAGAATGAAAAAAGAAAAAGAAAAAGAAGAAAAATGAAGAAAATGAAAGGAAAAGACAAAAAAGAAAAAAGTAGAAAAGAAATAAAAAGAAAAGAAGAACATAGCTCGCAAGGTTGAAAACCCGAAAGGCCGGCCTTGGCAAAAGTTAGAGCGCAAAAGGAGAGGTTAATACCCGAGTGTACCTTAATCCCGAACTACGTAAGGCTTGATTCCCATATTTGGGATACGTAGGCAACTTCATTTTTAAGTCCAGCCACAAGCACTTCCAAATCGACTGTGTCCATGTAATGGTTCTGATCATCGTTGTCTTCTCTGTATCTGAGAGTTCGGTTGTGATCGTCACCTTGAAAACTGGTTACAGTGTGCTGCGGTACTATTCAAACAAGGGACAACTTTTTGTTGCCATACGATGCACTGCGGTGCCATTCAAACAAGGGGCAACTTTCCGTTGCCATGTAGTGCCGTTCAGACAAGGGGCAATTCTCCTTCGGATCTGAGGTTGTGCATCTCAAGAGTAGGCTCCGTGCTCGTTGAGCAGTGGTTGTTTGCAAAAATAGTTTTTGAGAATTTTTACTGAGGTTGACTAATTTCGTCAAAAATTATTCCACTTTTCCAAAACTTGACCATTTCTTGGACCCAGAAAAGAAAATTTTCAGTGATCATAACCTAACTTGCATGATTTCAAATCAGAAAATCGAACAAGTGTGTTAATCTAACTCTCATACTGGTCAAAATTGTTTTATTAGAAAGCAAAAATAAAAAAAAAATGGTTAAAATGATGAACTAGGGGCACAGTGGAGTCAGATGTTCTGTCTTTTCCCCATTGATACCATACTTGCCGGAAAGGGCACCCTATTCTCCAAGAAGGGCACAGCGGAAGCTAACAGAAAATGGCTGAAAGCTCTCATATCCTTTGAGCAGCGAGGTATCAAGCCAAGTGCGAAGCACGAACTGGAATGGAGCAAGGTATTCCACTTCCTCATCTAGACAGATCTGATCACGTCCAAACTCCCCAGCAGAGCATTGTTAACTGATGTCAGTTGTAGATCTGTTGCACGTCTGCTCGCATTGCAACCCCTCTGTGAGAGAAACTCACTATTGTGAACAAGAATGAGAATCTGGCAGAATACTAGGGGCAATAACCCACAACTTCCTGCTTATCCATCAACCACCCAGGGGAGGGATAAAAAAATGAGAGATTGAAGAATAGAGAGATGTGCGCTGAGAGAAAAAAGTGAGGAAAAGGGCATTTTCAGAAAAACAGAGCCTGAGGGCCGAGTGATGTGAGAATCACAAATGAGAAAGGTTGGGAAACAATACCCGGAGAAACTGGCTCCTCGTGCACTGAGAGGTCTCTTGCCATTGGAACACGTCTCTGCGTCGTGTCAGTCGTTTTGTTTGTCTCGATTCTTGTTTTGAGTTATTTCGGGTGTCTATAGATGTGTTTAGGTTGCCTTACCTTGTCTTTCTCTTTGTTGTTGAGTCGTGGTGTGCTGTGTTCAGTCGTAGGCTCAATACCCAGTTGAGAACTTATACTCACTCTTAATTTCAAAAAAATCATTTTGTGCTTAGAGTGCCGTGCCGTTCTCCACATTTGTGCAAAACAAGATTTTGTTCTTTCAAAAACCGCAGGGTTCAACCCGGGTCATGTGGGAATAGTAAAACCAGGACCTATCTGAAGCTATATAGGTTCCAGACTTTGAAGCAAAAGAAAAAAGGGAAAATATCGAGCATCTGAGTTTGTTTCAACTTCTGCAAGTTCCGTCATCGCATCCTGTATGTTCAGAATGAGCTGTGTTCAAAATTAAAAGAATACTGTGTTATGAGTTGTGTGTTCAGATCGAGCAGTGTTGTGTTATGAGCTGCGTGTTCAAAATTGAAATGTGTGAGTTGTGTGTTCAAAATGAAGTGAATGAGCTGTGTGTTCAGAAATGAAAATTTATGAGCTGCGTGTTCAGAATTAAGAATGAGCTGTGTGTAAATGAAAATGTATAAGTTGCGTGTTCAGAATTGAAATGTGTGAGCTGCGTGTTCAAAATGAAGTGAATGAGTTGTGTGTTCAGAAATGAAAATTTATGAGCAGCGTGTTCAGAATTAAGAATGAGCTGCGTGCAAATGAAAATGTACGAGCTGCGTGTTCAGAATTGAAATGTGTGAGCTGCGTGTTCAAAGTGAAGTGAATGAGCTGTGTGTTCAAAATGAAAAAACGCTGAGCTGGGTGTTCAAAATTGGAAAAATGAGCTGTGCGCCCGAAAAATGAGCTGTGCGCTCGAAAATGAGCTGTGTGCCCGAAGAATGAGCTGGGTGCCCGAAAATGAGCTGTGCGCTAGAAGAATGAGCTGGGTGCTCCAAAATGAGCTGTGTGCCCGAACAATGAGCTGCTTGCCCAAAGAATGAGCCGTGTGCCCGAAAATGAGCTGCGTGCCCGAAGAATGAGCTACGTGCCCAAAAATGAGCTGCGTGCCCGAAGAATGAGTTGTGTGCCCAAAAATGAGCTGTGTGCCCGAAGAATGAGCTGTGTGCCCAAAAATAAGCTGTGTGCCTGAAGAATGAGTTGCGTTCTCGAAGAATGAGCTGTGTGCTCGAAGAATGAGCTGCGTGCCCGAAAATGAGCCGTGTGCCCGAAGAATGCGCCGAGTGCCCGAAAATGAGTTGCGTGCCCAAAAATGAGTTGTGTGCCTGAAGAATGAGCTGCGTGCCCAAAAATGAGTTGTGTGCCCAAATGTGCTGTGTGCCCCAAATGTGCTATGTGCCCAAATGAGCTATGTGCCCAAATGTGTCGTGTGCCCAAGTGAGCTGTGTGCCAAATTAACAGAATATTGTGCTGTGAGCTGTGTGCCATGTCAACATCGTATTCTAAATAAGCTGCGTGCCAAATCAGTATTGCGCTATGTGCGGGCCGTATGCCAGAATAAGTAGAAGTACTGTGCATATGAATGTGTTCAGAACGAGCAGATATAATACATAGCAAAAGCATGAAGTGTGCAAGAAATGCAAAATGCATCGTTATGCACACCTTTCTCGCACTGTTATGCACATTTTAAGCGCATTGTTATGCACACTACTCGTCGCACTATCACGCACGTCTACTTTGCATTGTTATGCATCTTACTTGCATTGTGCATGCATTTTATCACGTTATTTTGCGCAGTGCACTATTTTGTGCACCTTACTTGCATTGTGCATGCATTTTATTACGCTATTTTGTGCATCGCACTATTCTGTGCACCTTACTTGCATTGTGCATGCATTTTATCACGTTATTTCGCGCATCGCACTGTTTTGTGCAGTTTACACTCGCGTTTTCTCGCGCATCATACTATTTTGTGCAGTTCATACTCGCGCTTTCTTTCGCATTGCACTATCTTTTGCATTTCATTACATGCTCTCATCTTGCCTAGAAAATGCTTATATCTTTTGCATTGAACTTGTATCGTGCTATCTTGCGCACCTTGCCTACACTTGTTAGTAAATTGCATCGCGCTGTCTTGTGCACTCACCTGGTCTGGGAGACCTTAAATCCTTTGGTCTAGGAGACCTTAAATCCTGCATCCCCCCCCCCCGGCATTGTTTTGTGTACCCTCCAATCTAGGAGACTTTAAATCCTCTAAAGGTGCAATTCCTTTGGTGTTTGTCATGCCCGAACGACTTCCAGTGGTCTGGTATAGCCACCTACCTGTGTTAGCGGTGAGTTCCTAGGAGACCAACTGAGACGGTGGAAACTAGAGTTCGAATGGCTCATGCCTAGAACGCAAAGGTTCGGGATTTCCGAGACTAAAGTCTGGTTTAAATACCCAGGGATAATATCCTCGGCTTGAAATCTGTATGGCAGCCCCATAGATTGAGATAGCATGTGTATACGCCTCAATTCTGGATACTGAACCAACCTAGTCTGTCACCCTGTTGGAGAATAGGGAAAGCTGCGACCATAGTCAGGGAGAAAAGTAGTACCTGCGGCTCAACCGAGAAGGGGAAGGTCCCCAGCAGCATGAGGTAGGTCATTGCCAATTGCCCCTGTAAGGTACCTTCACTTCCTAACTACTACATCATCTAGTATGTCCATTGCAGTACATATAGAATATATCGCATGCATCTACTGCATATCCATTGTATCGCTTGTGCCTTTCCATGTTAAGCTTAGTCTGGTATATGTCCATACTTTTCGTGTTAAAGCATGGTTATGTGATTATGTGTACGCACCCACACCACTTAGGGAATTGTGATTTGAGGGTGCTGACACCATTTCTGTGTTAGACGTGGTTTGTTTTGTGTCTATGTCTTTTCTAGGAAAAATATGGTTTGGCCGCATGCTTTATTCACTTCATCCATCGCATCCATTGCATCATATTTTAGTTTGTTGTATTCAGCATGTAGGATCACGATCTTTCCTCAGCAAATCATTCCTCACTTGTATCATACCGCCCAATGACTTGTACTTTGTGGTCTTTCTGCGAAACACATAGTTTTGCATGTGCTCGCACCCCTTTCACGTTGAAACACGGTTCTGTTATGTGTAAGCATCCATGCTGGGCTGGTCCAGCACTGAGGATGTAGGCATTTAGCCTGTGTTAGGCGTCGTTCGGCTCATGCCCACTGCCTCTTCTATGTTACACGTAGTTTGATTTTTCATCTACATCCCTTTATGATATTTGTGTGGTTTTGCACTGCTTGTGGTTTGATTATTTCGATATATTGCATATCATTTGCATTGTTTCATTACATTGCATTGCATAAATCCTGAATTTTCAAACCGGCTTCGCGTAGCGTATAAGTCCAATTATCAAACCGGCTTCGCGTAGTGTATAAGTCCAATTTTCAAACCGGCTTCGCGTAGCATATAAGTCCAGTTATCAAAATCGGTTAACAACAGCTGGTGCGCCTGTCTGTTCACACCACCCAAATCGGCTTCGCGTAGCGTATAAGTTCAATTATCAAAATCTTCTTACATAACATTTTGCATCCTGCCCCTGAACTACGCTGGTTTGATTCCTTGCAAAGGGATACGCAGGCAGCCTGCAGGCTTATCTGTATCTTCGGCCTTGTCAAAAATGGGTCGTCTTTGAGCTTTGACATTCACTCACGTCACTTCATGACTGTGAGCTCTGTCAAAGAGGGGCAATTGTAGACACTCCATTTTTGGCCGTCCTTAAGACTTGGGCGTTACTGATGGTTTACTTGTTGGTGAAAGATGTGCAGAGCAAAAGTTCAATTTCTTCGGCAAGAGGAGAGTCAAATCCCAACCTCACACCCCATTTTGGACCAAAGCAATTTTGAATGGTTTTTAGACCTTAAAACCCTCTCTTTAAAATATTTTTCAAATAAAGTTTCTACGATGTTCTGAGGCTCGCATTTTGTCAAATGTTGCGCTTTTCGGTAAACCGAGCAAGGACAAAGTGGAAATGAATGAAAGAGATATGAAATCTTTGAAAAATCTTTCAAAACACCTTGCTTAGGGGTTTGGAGTTGAAGAAAATGAGAAAAGAGAGAAGAAAACTAGTTTGGGAGAAGTTCGACATGAATCCGAGAAGGATCGAAACTGAGCGGCTTCACCAAAACAGGCATAACTTTTTGTACGGTTGGAATTTTGATGTAAGGCTGCCACCATTGGAAAGCTTACTTCCGGGGTTTCAATTTGGACATAAGAATGACCTGAAAAGGAGTCTAAATGAAGGAGTTATGCCCATTTGAAGTTGGACTTGGAGAGCAGAATTTTCCTACTGACCAGAAAAAGTAACTGGCCGACCACAAAAAGTGGTCGGCTGACCAGAAAAAGTGGCTAGTAGGTCCCAAACTCAGATTTTTTGAAGATATTTTCTCTCTAGCTATTCTCCACAACCTCCAGCTGTCCCAAAAACAGATATTTCGAACCAACTCTTGCTTTTTGATATATATGAGCCATATCTCCCATTTTGCAAAGGGGAACTTCTTGGGCAAGTTTGAGAGCCTCCCTCTCTAAAAAATCCTCTCTCTCTAGAATTTTCAGACCAAAATCTATGCCTCTCTCTCTTAAGCCTCTCCCTCTTGCCTTTTGTGCATGGAAGTAGAGAAATACCTCTATTTTGCCTAGACATCCTTGGTGAAAGTGGTCCATCTTTCGGAAGAGGTTGCTTGAAGCTTACTTGGGACTTTGTTGGAGCTCCAAAAGGTGTTTTGGCTTAGATTTTGGGCTGGTTTTGCAGCTGTGCATCAAGGGTGACATCTCTCTCCCTTTAAGCTTGTTTTACACATTTGGTTGGCCATCTTTTCACACTACTTTGGGGATTTTTTTGGGGTAGAGTTGAACTACAAAAACCTTTGCTTTTCCTCTGTTTTTCAGTCATAAAAGCCTTGGTTTGTGCCTTGGTTGGCTAGGGGGTTGTCCTCCCTTTTGCTCCTTAGCTTGTAAGGCCTTGTGAGCTAACTTTTAAGCTTTTCAAACAACTTCTTTTTGGCCTTAGAACCACTGAAATCCAAAGGATTTTTAGTGGTAAAAACCCCATTTTGAGGGCCCAAATAGGAGAGGGTGGTCCCCTCTTCTCTTGTGTTGCTTGCTAGTGTTGATAGCCAACCAAATGAGCATGTGTTTTTAGTTCTTTGTGGCTTTCTTTGGGCTCATTTTTGTGACTTTTGGGACCTTCCATAACTCTATTTTAGGCTGGTTTACTCACCTCTTGCATGCTTTATACACTTGTAGTGTAAACTTGTACACTAGCCCAACATGCATCATGCTTTAGAACATCATTCTAATGTGATTTTGGCTTAACTCCAAGAAGCTTTTGGCTATGTTTTAGCATTCTTAAGGTCTGATTTATGTTGTTTTGGTCATGCATGCCATGCTTTGTATAGCCATAGTGCATTTTAGCTCACTAGCCTTGAGTTTCCAAGCCACTAGCATGCATTGCTTGGGCTATTTGCATGATTTAGCATCATTTTGAAAGATATTTCAGAGCATGTTTCATTTCCATGCACTCACATGTTTCACTCCTTCAATGCTTTGAAGGGTTCATGCTTTGTGTCTTAAAAAAGAGCCCATGTGTATGCCATCTTGCCTAGGCTTTTGGACCACCATTTTAGTGTGCTTTGGGTCTTATTTTTCCATGATATAACTCTGTTTTTGGTTGGTTAGGGCATTCCTCATTTTCTTCTTACACTTGCAGTGTAAGTCCTCTTTACTAGTCTTGCATGCCTAATGAGTGAGCTTGTTATTCTAGCATGTGTTGACTTGGTATTAGCCCATTTTTGGTGTTAGTTTGACATGCCATAACTCTAATTTTTGTTGGTTAAGTCATCACATGCTTGGGTTTGGTAGGTGTAGTGTAAACCTCCTTATTGGCCTTACAAACTCCATGTTTTGACCCTTCATGCTAGCTTGTTTTGGCTTTGCTCCATGCATGTTTTGTCATTATTTTGGCATGCTCTAGGACTGTTTTGGGTTGTATTGGCCATATGCTTCATGCATTGCATAGCTATAGTGCAAATGCCTTGACTAGTCTTGAGTTTTGAGGCCTCTACCATGCTATACTTGTGATGTTTGCATGCCTTGGCCTCATTTTAAATGATATTTCAGAGCTTATATCTTTGCCATACTCTCATGTTTTTCACTCCTTCAATGTGTTTGAGAGTTGCACCTTTATGCCTTGTTTGTGAGCCATTGCGTGAGCCTCATTTTCTTGCCTTTCAAGCCATCATCTCAGTCCATTTTGGCTACTGTTTTGCATGCATAAGGTCTGTTTGGGGCTGGTTTGGCCATTTGAGCATTGTCTTGCATGCCTCTAGTGTAATACACTTCACTAGCTTTGATGCTTAAGCCTTGCAACATGCATCACATGAGTTGTTTGCATGATTTTAAGTCATTTAGCATGACGTTTCAGTGCTAGAACATATGTCATTGTACTCCATGTTTCATCCTTTCAATGCCTTTGGAGAGTTGTGTCTTGTGCCTTAATCTTGCATTAACATGTACGCATGCTTGGCTAGTCCTTGGAGTCTTCATTTCAGCATGTTTGGTCGCTTATTTGGGCATGACTGAGGTCAGTCCATTTTGGTTTTAAGTCTATCGAGCATTGTGTATGCCATATGGTTCATTGCGTTGTGTATGCCATGTCCATTCGCATTGTGTATGCTAGTTGTTGTTCATATTGTTGCATGCTTATGTTGTCTTGCATTGAGTATGCATGCATTAGCATAATTTGCATGTCATTAGCTTTGTTAAGTTAATCATGTCACATTGCATTGATGGGCCATGTGGTTTTTAGCACTGTGCAATGTGCATGCCATTAGCATTGAATATGCTGAGTTACATTGCATTGCATGTTTGCGTGCTTGTCCCTTGCATGTTGTCTGTATCCTTGTTTAGTTGTATTGCATCGAGTTGCATGCTTGAGTCGCATTGGGTATGCCATGCTTGCTTTGCATTTGTGTTTGGAATAGGTGTTAGTCCAAACACGGGAAACGAGGGACGTTTCATACTTGAAGTGATGAAACGCGCCTCAATTCTCGGTCGCCGACGCTCTTGATCATACATGAAGTGCATTCATTTCCGTATTGAATTGTGCAGCTTCACTTCTTGGCCATCGTGCATTGAAATGCGTGATTGATGGCTCGAGGGTCGAGAACCACACTCCCTTGAGCTTATGAATTGATAGGGAGGGTGGTTGTGCACACATATCTTGCAAATACATTGCCGTGCCCTTTCTTGCTCTCTGTTGCAGCAAATTGAAGTCTGGCAGTAGAAACTGGTCGGCCGACTAGGTAGAGTGGCTGGCCGACCACTTTTTCTGGTTTTCAGCACAAAAAGTGGTCGGCAGGTGGTCTCCAATGCCAACAACTGGTCGGCAGCATCCCTACAGGTTCCCATGGTGGAGTTTCTGCTTTCTGAAGCTTTGGGCAGTGTTCTAGGACCAGTTGCAAACAGAGGCAAATCGGGGCATCGCGACGGATTTCAGAGCGAGGCAATTAGAGCATGCATGCATCCCTCGTCACGAGGCCATTTCAGTACTTTTGTTAGCTTAGAATGTGTATTTGTTCCAACTTGGTAGATTAGTTTAGATTAGCTAGTTGGTTCTGTATTATTCATTCGGACCCTCCGTCGAGAGGGCACAACTGTTGTAAATAAGTGTGCGTGTGTGTGATGCATGTCTTCCAACCTCCATTTTTTTCTCCCTTTTATTTACCAGCTTACGGTGGTTAGCTTTAGGGCATGTTTCAATTAGCATCCTTATGCTTGCATGTTTGCATCCATTCATCTGTCTTGTATGCGCCAGGCTCGGCGCATCATACTAACTGCATTTTATTTCAATTCCTGTTTGAATACATGGATCAAATTGCATTTCACATGACATTTTAGAATAGCCGAGCCTATCTTAGTTGCATTTTGTATGTGTTGCATTAGGCATTCTTGACATAGCTAGGATCATGCACTGATTTCTAACATAGCTTTTGTTTTGGCTCGGAGTACTTGGTAAGTGTTTATGCTTTAGCATCCTTGCATGTGTGTGAGTGACTGCCATAATAGCATGCTGGCCATGAGGCTAACTGCTTATGTGATATAACTGCCTGAATGCCTGTGGGTGAAGGTTGGATTACTTGAGTTGGAACAATTCATTGATTGCGAGTTTTAAGCCCATTTGAGAGTGGCAAATCACCATGTTTTCTAAGCCCACTTGAGGGTGGAAAAATCCGCATTTTAGCCTACTTGCGAGTAGCAAACCGCTTTCAAAAACGAACATGAGATGTTTTGTTCCAACTTAGGTGATCCAGTCTATACTTGTATGCTGTGCGCATCACATAGTAATTCTAGGTTAATAACCGAAATAAGAGCACATGTGTTTTCAAAAACAAGATATCATGTTAGTAAAGGCCGATTTTTGATCGGGCGAGCGGGGGTGCTCATTGCATGACCTTCCCCTCTCGTACCAAAGTTCTCGAGCCGAGGAAACTTTGGTGATGACGGACACGTGGCCTTAGGCACGAGTCAGGGTTTCCTAAATTTTCCAAAAATAAAATATTTAGGTGGCGACTCTGTATCTGGCGAACCAGTCCATGTGTGGCACTTCTTTCTAAAAATCATTTTTTCAAAACAATATGCCGGATTTGGACTCTTTGATGATTTATTAATCTCACATTGCACTTTGCAAGATCAGATTAAGAACCGTGACATTGAGTCCGAACTGTAGTGAGTCCAATGAACAAAGTGGGATTTTCCCGGGACATTCGGGTGCGTCTACAATATGCGATTAGACTTTTGGGATGTTGTTTGTGCCTTTTAAATTCCTTGAGGTCTCATTAGAAGGGTACTTGATCAATACTCGTTCTACTAAGAATTCTTGGTTTTTCGTGGGATGGATTTCATCGTAAAAGAATAGTCTGTATGTGTTTACATGACTAAGTGCTTATGTGGAGTGAAATTGAATTGTGCATATGGTAGAGAAATATATAGAATTGTTGTAGTCGAACGTGTGAGTCAAGTTACGAGCACATATGAGTTATTGTGCTAAATTATTTCTCTTGTGTCCTTTATTAGGATGTCAGGAAGGGGTCAAGTCCGTGGTGGTAGAGACGGGAGGTGTGGTAGGGCTCATCGAGGTGTGCATGAGGTACCGGTCCATAGGGTTCCGATGCAAGAAGAAGGGTTCAGCTAAGCTAATATGGCCGAGTGTAGACACCCCATTTTTGACCGTCCTCAAGACTTGGACGTCACCATTTGAACACTCGGCGATTATCCATGTTTGTGTTCGTTTGGAGTTCCCGGAGGTCTCGGCTCGCGCGCCTTGTCTCAGAATCTCCGAACTCGACTGTTTAGTGTCTGGTTTCACACCAAACACTTGTGTTTTGCCTTGGAGAGGCAGGGTAGGGCTTGTGGACCATCCCCACCTATCACCGGCAGTGGCTAGAGGCCACCGGCTGGTTTTTGCTGCCACCGGCAATGTATATTGCCGGCCGGCACTATTTTTTGCCGGTCAGCACTATTTAGTGCCGGCCGGCACTCTTTTTGGCCAAGATGGCATTTTTGGCCGGCCGATTACTGTGCATCTGCTTTTGCAGATATTTTAAGACAGCTGTCCTGCTTTTGCTCCCCTCCATACACGTGTATGGAGGGATCTCCCTCTTATGAAGCTTGTCTTGTAAGCTTTACAAGACAAGAAGTGCCATATAGAGAGAGGTGGCTCTCTTGGCTTGAGAGGAGAGACTTGAAACACTTGAGAGATATTTAGACAGCCATTTTTAGGGTTTTGAGTTCTAGGGTTAGAATCCATACACCTTCCATCTCTATATCTCCCTCTTGTGTGTGTTTTAGTGTGTTTGTGTCTTACTATTGCACACAAACACATAGTGTTTCACCTTCCTTTAGCTACTGAGGTTCTAAAGGGTTTTTCTTGGTGTTCTTGAGTGGTTTTGAGCTTGAAGAACCAGCTGGTCCACCATTTGTGAAGAAAGTCTTCAAGGGTAACAATTTTGACTTTATATTCCCCATTTTTGCATTGATTTTGTACCTATCTTAGAGCTGTTTTTGTGCTTATTGTATAACATAAAAAAGTTCTGTTTTTTAGTCCTCTTGATTGTTTATTAAGAGTGTTTTGTGGTTTGGGTAAGTTTGAACGCTCTTAGGCCTTAAAAGGCCTCATTTTGTGCCCTTTTGTGCTAGCTCCGGGATTTTGGTGTTGGGGTCTCTTAACCACTGAAATCTTGAGGGATTTCAGTGGTGAAGATGATGCCTTGAAGTCCCAAGAAGGAGAGGGCCACCCCCTCTCCTTGTTGTCCTTGAAAAGGGCATGTTTTGGCCTCTTGAGAGAGCATTATGCTTGAGTGTGTGTTGAGCATGTTTAGGCTGTTTTTCATGCTTATATATCCATAATATAACATGATTTTAAATTGGTTTTGGTACTCCATGCATGCTTAGCATAGTTGCCTTGTAATGCCTTGTTATGCCTTAACATGTCTTAGGTTGTTAGCCTTTGTTGGAGCATGTTTTAGACTTAGTCTTGTGAAGATTTTGTGCATGTTTTGCCATGTCCTAGGTCTGTCCTAGGTTGTTTGGGTCGAATTCGGCATGCATCATATAGCCCCTTTGCATTCCGGCTTGTTGGCCTTAAGTATGTGAATGTATAGCATGCTATCCTTGCATTGTTTTGGTGATTTGGGACCATCCACCATGCCATTTCAGACCTTATTGTATGCTTGAGAGCTCGCATTTGATGTCCCTTTAATGCCTTGTAAGGTTGTCATCTCATGCTCCATGTTTTGGTGTTTATGCATGCCTTTGTTTTTGAATCATTTAGATGCCATCTAAGTGGTCCTTAGGCCTTGTATTAATGTCCTAAAACTCTGTTTTTGGTCAATGATTTCATGCCATGTTTGGTCTTGCTAAGTGTAGTCCAATGCTCCATTGGTTTGTTTTGAGCACTTAGGCCATTTGATGCATGCTTGGCTTGATTTATTGCTTGGTTTGGCACCATGTTTTAGCATGATTTCAATGCTTATGTTGCATGCTAATTAGTCCATGATTCCCCCTTTCAAATGTGTTTGAGGGTTGTTCAATTTGTGCCTAAGTGTTGGCCTTCAACATGTGTATGTGTGCATGTGTATTTGGTCCCTCATATTATAGCATTATGGCTATTGTTTTAGGCCTATTTAGAGCTGCCTAATTCATGTTTAAGTCCATCTTTCCATCTATTTGCATTGCCATATGTATGCTTGTATGCTTGTATAAGCTTGTCCCCATGCCATGTTGCATCCTTAGCTTGTATGCTTAGGTTGCATTGCATTTTGCATGCATGCCTTGTTCCTTGACTTGATGATAGGAATTGGCTCTTGTTTGGTTTGATTGGTTTGCATTGCATTTGAAATCAAAGTTGCATACTTGGTTCTTTGGGCCATCATGCATGGAAATGCGTGATTGGTGGTCCGAGAATCGGGGCACATCCTCCTTTGAGTCATTAACATGATAAGGAATGTGATAGGTGCATAAATTGCTTGAATTGCATTGCCATGCAAGATTTTGCCCTCTGCTGCTGTGAGTTGCAGGTTCTGCAGGAATTTATTGCCGGCCGGCAGTATTTAGTGCCGACCGGCAGTCAATCGATGGCCGGTGGATCTATTTTGTGCCGGTGACTAAATGCTACTGCCGGTGGAAATTCTGCTCAGCCGATGATATCCCCCAGTGTCCTGAGAGGCATTCCTGAGACTTTGGCAGTTTTCAGAGGAGCAGAGCAGGGAAAACAGAGGCAAACTATGCATGGCAGTGCGATTCTGAGCCAGTCCCGAGCATGTGTTGCATCTGGCCCTCGCCCCGAGGCGGTTTACTATTTTTCTTTAGTTTAGTTAATTTGTTAATTAATTAAGCAATTTGTAATATTTAATTAGCTTGTGTAGTTAATTAATTTGTATTATTATTTTGGTCCCTCCGAGTGAGGGCAAATCTATAATAAGTGTGTGTGGGTGGTGTGTATGTCTTCCAACCCCACTTCTTTCTTCCCTTTTATTTACCTGCTTATGATGGTAGATTAGGGCACGTTTAATTTAGCATACCTTATGCTATGCATGTGTGCATCCATTTGTATTACATGCATTAGGCTCGGTACATCACGCTAACTGCATTTGTACTTCAATTCAAAAATTGAATATGTGATAGTTGATCGCATTTCATATGCCATGCTTAGGTTAGCCGAGCCTATCTAATTGCATCCTGTATGTGTTGCATTAGGCAATTTAACATGAACTAGGACACGCATGTTTGCTAACTAGTTTACTGTTTTGGCGCGGAGTACGATGTAAGTATTTATGCTTTAGCATCCCGCATGCGTGTGAATGTTGCTATGACAGTATGCTTGCCATGCGGCTAAATGCTTATGTGTTAAACTGTTTGAATGCCTGTGGGTGAAGGTTGGATTGTTTGAGTTGGAAAAACTCATTGAAATCCGGGTTTTAGCCTACTTGCGAGTAGCAAATTTCAAAGCATTTTCAGAACAAACGGATATGCAATGTTTCTTTCCAAATTAGGCAATCTAGTCTATACTTGTTTGCTGCGCGCATAACATAGTAATTCTAGGCTAATAAATGGAATAAGAACACATAACGTTTTCAAAATCGGATATCATGGTTAGTAGAGGCCGGTCTTCGGACCGGGCGAAAGGGGGTGCTCATAGCTGACCTTCCCCGATCGTACCCAAGCTCCCGAGCCGAGACAACTCCGGTGATGACGGACATGTGGCCTTCGGCACCGAGTCAGGGTTTCCTAAATTTCCCCATTTTAAAAATATTTAGGTGGCGACTCTGTATCTGGCAAAGCAGTCCATGTTTGGCACTACTTTTTCAAAAAATCTGTTTCTCAAAACGATTTGCCAGATTTGGACTCTTTGGTTCAGATTAAGAACCGCGAGTCCGAACTGTAGCAGCGGAGGTCCCCCTCCGTGGAACTATTACACCGAGCAAGCAGGCCAAGCTAATATGGCCGAGCAAGCAGGCCAAGCAAATTTGGCCGAGCAGGTGGGACAAGCGGGTCAAACCGCAATGGGGGGCCCTAGCTCGAGAAATGGCAGGAGCTTTAAAAGAGTCTATGAACTTGTTGAGGATGGAGAATCAAGCCCGAGAGAACACTGTGGAGTCAAGGGCGAGTTTCCTTACTAGAGAGTTCTTGTGGGCCAAACCGGATGAGTTCCATGGTGGCCCCGAGCCCAAGAAAGCGGATGAGTGGCTCGAACAAACTGTGAAGACATTTGAGATGCTTCACATTGAAGATAGTGAACTAAGAGTGACTCTAGCGAGTTACTACCTTAAGGGAGACGCAGGTCAATGGTGGAAATATGCCAAGGGCAGAGTGGAGCCGACATGGGAAGCATTTGCGGTTGCTTTCCAATATAAGTACATACCTCCGACTGCTAGGAAGAGATTGAGGCAAGAGTTTAAAGACCTCAAACAACTCGACATGCCCGTCGCTGAGTTTGAGGCGGTCTTCTCTAGTTTGTCTAGATTTGCACTAGAGTTGGTGGCAATGGAAGAGCGCCGTTGCATTGAATTTGAAAAGGCATTGAAAACAAAAATTATGTTCAAGCTTGTCGGAAATATGATTCAAGAATATGACCGTCTCGTGGAGACAGTGACACACATAGAAATTTCCATACAAGCCGAGGAGGAGAGGCTTCGGAGTTCGAGGTCTAGGGGCCAAGAGTCTCAAGGAGACTATAGGTAGAACAAGAAGAGCAGGAACACCTATCCATTCCAGTCCCAACCACAGCAGTCTAGATCCACTTTTCCTTTGCCTAGTGCGGGTCTGGGAAAAAGTGCATCGAGTAGCTTCTCGTGTTTCAAGTGTGGCCAACCCGGTCACAAAGTTTTCTCATGCCCACAGAAGGGAGGAAGGCAGTTAATAGCACCACCACATAACCGATCTCAAAGTCAGTCTCAGTCTCAAAATAAAGGTTAAGGGTTTAATTGTTATCAGTGTGGTCAGCCGAGGCATATGAAGAGAACTTGCCCACAGTTGGGAGGCACATCTGGCGCATTAGGGTCGAGGTAGACTTAGAGCCACCAGCAGGCTCAATTAGTCCAAGCTTTGCGAGTTAATCAGGGAGCCCCTTCGGCTCAATCAGTATAACAGGCCTATGCTCCAAGAGGGGAGAAAGTCAATCAGGGGCCACAGGGACGCGTGTGTGCTGTTACCGTGCCGGAGCAGTTGCCAGAATCCTCAGTTGTGAGAAGTATTTTTGTTGTGTGTAATTCTTTGGCTAATGTATTGATAGACACGGGTGCATCTCATTCATTTATATCTACTGCATTTGCTTCTGCATTAGGGTTAGAGGTAGCACAGTTAGTTCCTCCACTCAGAGTAGAGTCACATGTTGGGGGTACAGTTGATTTAGACCGGGGTTGTCGTGATTGTGAAATAGGAGTTGTCGGGCGTCAACTTTCGTTTTCTTTTGTGTTACTAGATATGTCAAGTTTTGATGTCATTTTAGGCATGGACTGGTTGTGTTCTTATCAAGCTGTGATTGATTGTTACCATCAGAGAGTTATAGTGTGCACTTTGGGTGGTGATCGTTTCTATTTTCAAGGTAATTGAGTTGATAGAGCCTTGTTGCTAGTTTTTGACCCTCGTAGTAGGAGCAAGCTTAGTGGCCTTTTTGCAACTCTCTTGGATAGTGAGAGTGACGGGGCTCGTGTTGAGTTACCAAGGGTAGTTTGTGAATACCTGGATGTCTTTCCAAAAGATCCTACTAGTTTACCACCTCACTGGGAGATCGAGTTCTCCATGGATTTAGTGTCTGGCACGGCACCGATTTCCATATCACCGTATAGATTTACACCCGCCGAATTGCATGAGTTGAAGATTTAACTCCAAGAACTTTCAGACAAGGGCTTCATTCACCCTAGTACATTGCCTTGGGGAGCACCGACTCTCTTTGCGAAGAAGAAGGATGGGTCATTGCGGTTGTGTAATGATTACCGCAAGTTGAATAGAGTTATAGTTAAGAACAAGTAACCTTTACCGAGAATAGATGATTTGTTTGACCAACTTAGAGGGTCTCGTTGCTTCTGAAAAATAGATTTGAGGTCGGGGTACTATCAGTTGAGAGTCCGGGAGGAGGACATTTAGAAGACGGCCTTTCGTACTTGTTATGGCCACTATGAATTCCTTGTAATGCCTATTGGGTTGACCAATGCACCGGCTTCCTTTATGGATTTGATGAACATAATTTTTCGGGAATACTTGGACCGTTTTGTGGTCGTCTTTGTGGACGACATCTTGATTTATTCAATCTCTGAAGAGGAACACGAGACTCACTTTCGGGTAGTGCTGGGTTTACTTAGTGAGCAACAATTGTATGCCAAATTTGAAAAATGCGAGTTTTGGTTAACAGAGGTGAAGTTTTTGGGGCATGTAGTGTCTAGAGAGGGAGTGACTGTGGACTCCTCAAAGATAGATGCTGTATAGGATTGGGAACAACCCAAGAATGTTTTTGAAATCTGGATTTTCTTGGGATTAGCGGGGTGTTATCGACGTTTTATAAGGGACTTCTCGAGACTAGCTGCACCTTTGACTAGGTTGACTAGAAAGGATATCAAATTTGTGTGGAGTGAGGCTTGTGAAAAGTCATTCCAAGAACTTAAGAGTAGATTGACTACCGCACCGGTTTTGATAATTCTGGAAAGGTGTTTGAATTACATTGTCTATTGTGATGCGTCCGAGGATGGACTTGGTTGTGTCTTGATGCAAGAGGGAAAAGTTGTGGCATGCGGTTCACGACAACTGAAAACTCATGAGAAAAATTACCCCACCCATGATCTAGAATTAGCAGCGGTGATTTTTGCTTTGAAAATTTGGAGGCATTACTTGTATGGTGAGAAGTTTGAAGTCTTCTCCGATTATAAGAGTCTAAAGTATTTGTTTTCTCAAAAAGACTTGAATTTACGACAACGGAGGTGGATGAAATTTATGGAGGATTATGACTTTGAGTTACACTATCATCCAGGGAAGGCAAATGTGGTGGCCGATGCTTTGAGTAGAAAATCTGTGAGTAGTTTGGCAAGTGTGGCCATTCGGGAATGGGATATGCTAGATGTCATTGGCAAGTTTGATTTGCACTTGGGTGAGTCTAGAGAGAGTGCTACCTTATTTACTTTGAATGCTCAACCTATGTTGGTTATTAAGGTCATAGAGGCACAACGAGGAGATTGTGATGTGGAATCAATCCGTGTTAAGATTTCCAATAGAAAGGAAGAGAAAGGTTAGAACGTTCACTCGGATCTGAGTGTATGTTACCGAGACCGTTTGTTTGTACCAGAATCTTGTAGAGAAAAAGTACTTTGGGAGTTCTATCACTCACGCCTTGCGGTACACTCAGGAGGCACTAAAATGTATCATGATTTTAGTTGTCAATTTTGGTGGAGGGATATGAAACGGGATGTTGCTTTATTTGTATCGAATTGCCTTACTTGTCAACAAGTGAAGGCCAAAAACCAAAGACCAGCGGGTTTGTTACAACACTTACCGATAGCCGAGTGGAAATGAGAGCATGTTACCATGGATTTTGTAGTTGGGCTTCCTAGAACACAACGAGGCAATGACACCGTTTGGGTGATTGTTGATAGGTTGACTAAGTCTACCCATTTCATTCCGATATGCACAAGCAACTTAGTTGAACGCTTGGCAGAGTTGTACATTAGAGAGATAGTTCTACTTTATGGAGTCCCTGTAACTATTGTGTCGGATAGGGATCCTCGCTTTACTGTCCGGTTATGGCAAAGCCTCCAAGAAGCGCTGGGAATTAAGTTGACTCTTAGCACCACTTATCATCCTCAAACCGATGGACAGTCGGAACGTACCATTCATATTTTGGAGGACATGGTTAGAGCTTGTGTCCTTGATTTTAAAGGGCCTTGGGAAATGAACTTAACATTGATTGAGTTTGCTTACAACAATAGTTACCAAGCTAGTATTGGGATGGCACCATTTGAGGCCTTGTATGGCCGACCTTGTAGATCACCGACTTGTTAGGCCGAAGTGGGTGATGCATCGTTACTGGGTCCGGAAATTGTTAGAGACACAGCCGAGAAAGTTGTTCTCATTCGGAAGAGGTTAGCTACGGCCCAAAGCTGACAAAAGAGTTATGCTGATAAGAGGAGACGACCTTTATCTTTTGAAGTTGGTGACCATGTATTTCTAAACATCTCACCAAGGCGAGGTTTAATGAGATTTGGTAAGAGTGGTAAATTATCTCCAATGTTCATTGGGCCTTTTGAGATCTTAGAGCGAATTGGGGAAATGGCATACCGGTTAGCTTTACCGCCACAACTTTCGAGAGTTCACAACGTATTTCATGTAGTTATGCTTAGGAAGTATGAACTCGACCCTTCTCATGTGCTTGGTTGGGCTGACTTGGAGGTAGATGATGATGCCTCTTACAAAGAACGGCCGGTTCAAATATTAGATACCTAGGAGCAAGTGCTGCAAAACTATATCGTTGGCAAAGGTGTTGTGAAGTCACCATGGGATTGAAGAATCGACGTGGAAACAGGAGGCGGAAGTCTGCTCCAAATATCTGGATTTATTTGAAAATGCTTAAGTTGCTTTTCTTTGTAATATTCCCTACTGTTGAGGGAAACATATTTAAAGTTGTTAACCACATGTTGATATGTGCGTTGTTGTTTTAAGCATAAGGTTGTTTAGAGTTGCCATTACTTTTTGAGAAATTTCACATTTATGCATATTTTGGAGGTTGTTGTTAATGAGATAACCATGGTAGAAATGGTGGAATTTGGTTAACAGTTAGTATTGCGATTTGCAAATGAAATAGCGTGGTTTTGATCGCTAGAAACCCTTTTTTTGGGTAGTTTGATTTGAAATTTTGGGGACGAAATTCTTTAATGGGGGAAGGTTGTAGCGATCCTAGTTTTGCCACTTCGCTGAGTATGTCGGGGATCGAGCTGCCCGGTCAGCTCGTGGGGGTCCAGGGGGCAGCGCCCCTTGGCGGGTCCTAAGGCAGCACCCTGGCGGGGTTGAGGGGTAGTGCCCCGGAAGCAAAAATGCAGAATGCATTAGAAGTTGCTTATCCGCTCGAGCGGCTGTTTATGCGCTTGAGCAGAGAATGTTTGGTTTCAGAAGTTTGACCTCTCCGCAAAAGTGCTAGGAAAGTGTATTTGATGCTCAAGCGGGGCTTTCTACGCTTGAACGGACCATGTTATATTAGTTCGTGAATCTGATATTTCAGATCACTTTTGTATATCTCTCTAAAAACCCTTTCCTCTCCATTCTCTCTACATTTCCCTATGCCAAATTGGATCAAAACCTTGGTTTCTCAAGATCCATTAGAGTTCTGCCGTAAGTTTTTCATCAAAGTTGGTCAACTTCTCGAGGATTTCGTTGTGTGTGGTGAAGATCGAGTTTCGACACTGTTGATTTTAGGGGTTTCATCTCATTTCTTCTTCAAAACTTGAGGTAGGGATTTTCTTAGAGTTATAAATATATTTTTGCAAGATCTGTATGATTTTCGAAGTCATCTTTCGACAGCTTTGAAAATTGATTGTTGATTCAAGAAGTTGAGTAATTTTGAAAGTGGGTTTGTCTCTTGTTCTTTTAAAATGATCTTATGGGTTTTGATCTTTGTTGATTGAAGAAAAGATGATTTTAGAAAGTTTTCTTTCAAAGGATTTGAGTTGTATAGTTTTGGTGAGAAAACCTAGAATTTGGGGATTTTTTAAAAGAGACTGAAAATCCATGAATGATATTGTTGTATTTATTTTGTGTGTCAAAATAAATGAATATTTGGAAAGTTTCTTATTTATATTTATATAAATGATGAATTTCAGGGAATATGAGAATTGTTGTTCATTTTGAAAATTATTGTTCAAAATGTTGAAATTAGGGGTGAGCAGCGGATATACCGATCAGCCAAAACTGACCGAACCGAACCGATCCGCCGCATTTAGGACGAATGCGTGATGATGAGCGGACAGTTACTGATTGATTTTCTCCAATCCGCCAATCTGGCGGACGGATGGCGGATTCGAGATTTCTTTGGCCGCAACCAAACCGCCAAACTGCGATCACCCCTAATAGTTTATAAGACTTTGTGTTTTTTAGTTTCATTAAATATTCTGTTTGTGTTTTCAATTAAAAAAAAGTTTAAATATTATGTTGAAAAAAAGTTTTCAACTTGAATATCTTTTTTGAATTGAAAAAAATAAACGTATTATTTATCTATATTTTTTGGTTTTTAAATATATCTCTAAAAATAATAAATAGAAAATATGATATATGCTAGTTGATTTTTATTTTCAAAAACAGATATAGATGTAACAAGACAGAGACATACAATCTCTACTACTGCTTTGTTTATGGTTTTGGTGGTTTGAATTGTTTTTTATATTTTAAGAACCACAGATTGTAATACTTTATGTGGATGAGGCATGCTGTGATTGTATTATGTAGATGAGGCATGCAATGATTGTGATATTCTAAAGTTTCAAACTTTCTTGCTTTGGATGAGGCATGCTGTAGACACCCCATTTTTGACCGACGTTAAGACTCAGACATCATCGATTGAGCGCTCGGTGATTGTACATGTTGTGCTCGTTTCGAGGTTTAGGGGTTTTGGCTGAGAGCCTTGCCTCCGAGCCTCTGAACACTTAGTGCTTTGGCTCGGTTTGTGGACCAAGCCTTGTTTCTCTTCCTTGGAGGGAGGGGGTGGTCTGTAGACCACCTCTTTGTGGTCGTAGACCACTTTTCTCATTTGGAGACCAGTTTCTGATTTTCAGAGCCTTCAGCCACGCGCCTTGACTCGGGACCACTTAATGTTCTCTGTTTGGCGTGATTTTTGAACCACACCTTGTTGCCTTTGCCTAGAGGGACACTGTGGTCCGAGAGACCACTTTTGTGGTCGCAGACCACTTGTGATGCCCGTAGACCAGTTTTCGGGGCTCTTGGTTGCGCACTTTGCCTCCCGAACTTTTGTCTTGCATCCGTTTTGGTTTGTTTTTGGTACAAACCTTGTTTTCCTTGTTTGGAATGTGGTATAAGGGTGGGTGACCAGTTCTTCCCCTTGGAGACCACTTTCCTCTCTGCTAGCCAGTTTTCTGGTCGGCCAACTGGTTTTCTTGGTCTTTGGGCCACCTTTTATGGTCGGCCACCACACCACTGCATTGTTTTCATGCTGTAGACTCTCTTCCACCATGGCCGACCAGTTTTCTTCTTGGGAGACCACTTATGGTGGTCGGCCGACCACTCGGCTGTTTTTGATCACGTTTTTGGAGATATTTTCATCTAGTTGGCACAGCTGGAAGGCACTAAAGCCATCCTCCATACACGTGTATGAAGGGATGGCCTTGGACCTCAAGCTTGTCCAACAAGCTTGATCTTTGGTTCTCTATAAAAGAGAACCTCCCCCCTCCTTCCTTAGGTTCAGATTTTGTGCCTTGAGCTATAGATATGCACTTTTGTCTCTATCTTGCTCTTGCTCTTCATTTTTGTGCCTTAAAGTGCAGTTTTATCATACTTTAACACACAAACACACACTCAAACACCATCCTTTTGTTGCTGAGGTGCTTAGGAGCTGGTTTTGGTGTTGTTGGATTGGTTTGAGCTTGGAAAATCTGCTGGAGTTGTGGTTTTGAAGGTGTTCATCAAGGGTGAGCTTCTAACCCTTAAATCCCTTGATTTTGCTTAAGCTTTTGGACCTATTTGCATGCTGATTTAAGCTTAACTTTCTACTACAAAAAGTTCTGTTTTTGCATGCTTAAAATATTTGTTTAAGGTCACTTTTTTGTTGGGGGTGGTCTACCCCCTCTTAGGCCTTGTTAGGACTTGTTTTGAGCCATCCCTTTTGGCTCTTGTTCTAGCCTTTGTATGACCTTTCTACCACTAAAATCCAGAGGATTTTTAGTGGTAGAAAGGTGGTTTTGGGGTCCCAAATAGCAGAGGGTCATCCCCTCTCTTTGTGTCTTCAATACTTGCTTCATTTGCTTCATGTTTGAGCATGTTTGTTAAGCTTGTGTTGGTTTGTTCTTAGCATGTATTTGGTGTTATTTTAGCATGCCTCAGATCTTTTTTGACTTGGTTTGGTCATTCCATGCACGCCTTATACACTTGTAGTGTATTCCTCATAAACTAGTCTTGTATGCTTAATGAAGTAGCATGTTATTCTAGCTTATTTTAAGTCTATTTCAGCATGTTTTTAGTGTTGTTTTGCCATGCCTCAGATCTGTTTTGACTTGGTTTGATGGCCCTATGCATGCTCGATGCACTTGCAGTGCAATTCCATGAACTAGCCTAATGTGTGCCATGCTTTAACATGTCATTCTAGCATGCTTTTGGCTTAACTTCAAGAGGCTTTTGTCCATGTTTTAGCATTCTTAAGCTCTAATTTGTGTTTTTTTGGTCATGCATGCCATGCTTTGTTTAGCTATAGTGCATTCTAGCCTGTTAGCTTTGTGTATCAAGTCCACTAGCATGCATTGCTTGGCCTATTTGAATGATTTGGCACCATTTGTTGTCTGATTTCAGTTCATGTTTCATGTTCATGCATCACATTTGTCACTTATTCAATGCGTTGGAGGGTTGGCCCTTTATGCCTTAACATGAGCCATTGCGTATGCCTTCATGCCTAAGCTTGCGAGCTACCATTTCAGTGTGTATTTTGGGTTATTTTGCCATGATATAACTCTGATTTTTGTTGGTAAAGCCATCTCATGCTTGGTCTTGGTAGGTGTAGTGTAATCCACCTTATTTGCCTTCCATATTCCATGCCTTATGCCCTTCATGCTAGCTTGTTTTGGCTTCCTTCCGTACATGTTTTAGTATCATTTTGACATGTTCTAGGACTGTTTTGGGTTGCCTTGGCCATATGCTTCGTGTTTTGCATAGTTGTAGTGCAAGTGCATATGCTAGTTTCAAGTTTTGAGCTTCATAGCATGCTTCATTTGTGTTGTGTACATGATATGGCATCATTTAATACTTGATTTCGGAGCGTGTAGCATTGTTATATTCTCATGCATATCACTCTTTAAGTGCCTTTGAGTGTTGTGCATTGTCACCTTGTTTATGGCCTAGCATGTATGCCATCTTGCCTAGGTCCTTGAGCCCTCATCTCAGCATGTTTTGGTCTTTGTTTAGGCCTAATTAAGCTCTGTCCATGATTGGTTCAATCATTTGTGCCATGTATTGCATGTCCCTTGTGTAGTCCCTTTAATGGCTTTGTGCCTTAGGCCCTCTTGCATGCTTTACTTGTGTTGCTTGAATGATTTGGCATCATTTCACACTTGATTTTAGAGCCTTTGGTGTTGTTACACTTCCATGTTTATCGCTTCTTCATCATGCTCGAGAGTCGTGTTCTTAGGCCTAGTTGATGGGCCAATGCATGTGCATGTGCATGCTTTGCCTTTTTGTGCCTTTGTTTCATCATTATGGCCTCTGTTTTGGGTATGACTAAGGTCTGTCCATTTTGGTTTAAGTCCATTGAGCATTGTGTATGCCATGTTACATCGCATTGTGCATGTCATGTTGTTCATCGCATTGTGTATGCTATGTTCTTGTTCGCATTATATATGCCATAATCACATTGCATTGTGCATGCCATTAGCATTGAGTATGCTATGTTACATTGCATTGCATGTTTGCATGCTTGAGTCGTATTGCATGTATGCATGTTCGATGTTGCATTGCATTGTGTATGCCATATTATTTGTTGCATTTGTTTGGATTAAGTGTTAGTCCAAACACGAGAAACGAGGGACGTTTCATACTTGAAGTGATGAAACGTGCCTCAGTTCTCGGTCGCCGACCCTCTTGATCATACATGATAGAGGTCTAGGCATTTATGTGTTTATTTGTGCATTCATTTCACATTGAATTGTGCAATTTGGCTTCTTGGCCATCATGCATCGAGATGCGTGATTAGTGGCCCGAGGGTCGAGAACCGCACTCCCTTGAGCTTATGAAATGACTGGGAGGGTGGTTGTGCACACATATCTTGCAAATACATTGCCATGCCTTTTCTTGCTCTCTGTTGCAGCAAACTGGAGAAGTGTAGCAACAAGTGGTCGGCCGACCAGAAAAACTAGCTGGCCGACCACTTTTTCTAATCTGCAGCAAAGAAAAATGGTCGGCAGGTGGTCTCCCCCTTCAACAACTGGTCGGCCATGTTCCTACAGGTCCCCAAGGTGAGTTGCAAGCTTTCTGGAGCTTGGTGCAAGGTTCTGAGGACAGTTGCAAATAGAGGCAAATCAAGGCATCGCGACGGATTTCCGAACGAGGCGACCGGGCATGCATGCACTCCTCATCCCGAGGACCTCTTTTTACTACTTTCCTTAGCTAGGTTATGCTTTGGTTCTGTACCTAATTAGTTAAATGTGTTTAACTATTCAATTTGGGTTGTAATAACTAGTTAGTTAACTTGTTAGTTAATTAGCTTTGTTTTGTAATAATTAGTTTAATTAGCTTAGATTAGCTAGTTAGCTTCTTATTCGGACCCTCCATCGAGAGGGCCAACTGTTGTAATAAGCGTGCGTGTGTGTGATGCATGTCCTCCAACCCCCATTTCTTTCTCCTTTTTACTTAACCGCTTACCATGGTTAGTTTTAGTGCATATTTCGATTAGCATCCTTATGCTTTGCATGTGTGCATCATTAATCTGTTTTGCATGCACTGGGCTCGGCGAATCATACTAACTACATTGTATTTCAATTCCAAGTTGAATACATGTATCGAATTGTCGCATTCATATGCCATTCTAGAGTAGTCGAGCCTGTTTTAGCTACATTTTTGCATGTGTTGCATTAGCCATCTTAACATGAACAAGGATCATGCATGATTTCTAACTGGTTCCTTGTTTTAGCTCGGAGTACACTATGAGTGTTTATGCTTTAGCATACTGCATGCGTGTTAAGTGTTGCCATGTTAACATGCTTACCATGAGGCTAACTGCTTATTTGATATAACTGGATGAATGCCTGTGGGTGAAGGTTGGATTACTTGAATTGGAACAATTCATTGAAATCCGTGATTTAGCCTACTTGCGAGTAGCACCTCTAAACCGTTTTCAAACAAACGAACACGCAATGTTTTGTTCCAACTTAGGCGATCTAGTCTATACTTGTATGCTGTGCGCATCACATAGTAATTCCAGGTTAATAACCGGAATAAGAACACATGTGTTTTTAAAAACAAAATATCATGCTTAGTACAGGCCCATCTTTGATCGGGCGAGGGGGTGCTCATTGCATGACCTTCCCCTCTCGTACCCAAGTTCCCGAGCCGAGGCAACTTTGGTGATGACAGACACGTGGCCTCAGGCACGAGTCAAGGTTTCCTAAATTTCCCCCAAAATAAAATATTTAGGTGCCGACTCTGTATCTGGCAAAGCAGTCCATATTTTGCACTTATTTATAAAAATCAGTTTTCCAATACGATATGTCGGATTTAGACTCTTGGTGATTTATCGGTCTTGCATTGCACTTTGCGAGATTAGATCCAGAACCGTGACATTGAGTCTGAACTATACTAGCTCAGAACAAAATAGGATTCGCGCCCTCGCAGGCGCGGAGCCCAGAGAGCTCTCGGGGGCGGTCTACAGTTTCTGGCGACTCTACTGGGGATTTAGAGAACTTGACTCAAACTCTTGATATCCTGTTTTGATTACACTTATGTGTCTCTTTACATTGCATTTGCATTGGTGCGCCTAGGATACCGTGTTTGCCGTACGCTATTCCTGAACGGTTTGCCAGAGGCTCGCTTTGAGGAGCGTGCCATAAGGTTGACCAGTTGCGGGCTCTGCCACGATGGGAACACGAACCCCGATTTTTACCGGGGCACCCTTTTTGACCATTCGACCTAGTGCATATCGGGAACCATAGTGACTATTCCAAACTAGGACAGGTTGCTTACCCAATGATAGGTTGTTTGAAACCGCTGCGTGCGTAGTGAAACCCTAGCCCCTGACAAAATACGACAGGGAAACCCTACCCCAACATAGGGGTGTTTTGGCTCTCATTTGCTTGCTACGTGCTGTCAGGAGTGTATCTCTACAGGAATGCATGTATCGGTTTGCAAGTCTGGGTATTAGGCCAGAGGGCATCAGTATACAGAGAATCAGTTTTACCGGAGGGTATCAGATTTGGGGCAGCAATTTGGCGCACAGTAAACAGTGGTTGAGAACAGTGTATTTGGCTTGCAAGTGCCAACTGTGTGTTGTCTTTATTTAAGTCGTTATGCTGTCCGTTTACTGGTTATATGTTTCCTTATTATGCTTTATTTATCTTTTTGTAAGGTAGTTTAGCACAATTGCATCCGACCAAGCAGATATTCCCCAAGCACTCTGGCTTAGAGGTCGCAGACTTCATCGATCCTAGGATCTGATAGACGGACAACTAGTGTACCACTCATTACCCCAGGTTATTAGACAGAGATCAGCTAGGCGCAGTGCATCAGTACAGTGGTTGTCAGATCAGAGGTCCTTGAATAGTCGGGTTGAGATTTCCGAGTCTACTGCAGAGACAAATATACCAGTTATTCAGTTAGACCAGTACCCTATGGCAGGTATGGAAGAGATGATGCGTCAGTTCTAGGAAAGTATGCAAGCTATGCAGCATGATGCTGCCCGTTAGGCAGAAGTGGCTGCACGTCAAGCAGAAGTAGTGGCCCAACAGGCAGAGTTAATTGCCAGGCTACAGCAGCAAACCGGAGCATCTGCTTCACAACAAGCTCCTTCACCACCAAGAGTTCCAATACTCGGGGAGACCGCCAACGTCCAGGAAAATATGGACATACCAACGGGGCCAGCTCCGTCCCCAATCCTACCCTAGCTATCCATAGCGCCAACCAATCTAGTGAATTCACCGTTTGAATTTGAGGTGGATCCAACGGCGCTAAAAGTAAGCAAGCTAGAAAAGCTATTCAAGAAGTCTCGAGGCGTGAAATCCATTCCGGACATAGAGGATGGATATATAGTTCGGCCGTGACTCTGCCAGACCGGTTTAAAATGTCGCACATCGACCATTTTGATGGCTCTGGGGATCCTATGGTGCACCTGCGGCTGTTTTCAGACATCCTAAGGCCGATGGGCCTCTCCAGATTGCAGAAGCTTTCCCTGTTTGGCCGGACCCTGTTGGGTGTAGCGGCTATTTGGTATGCAAAACTGGAGGACTCTGTTAAGAGAAGCTGGGAAGAGATGGCTGGGGCCTTCATAGCTCAATACTCCTACAACACTCAGATCGAGGTCACAACTCATGATCTCGAGACAACCAGGCAAGAGCCAAATGAGAGTTTCTCCGATTTTGTAACCCGCTGGAGGGCTAAAGCCTCAATAATGACCATCAGGCCCGTTAACAAGGATCAGATTCAGATGGTTGTGCGCAACCTCCAGCCCAAGCTCATGCAAAAGATGATCGTCCTTTCCCTACCCACCTTTGCAGATTTACATGAGATCAGGGTACAGATCGAGGACGCGATGAAACAAGGTCTGATTGACCATGAAAGAGAGCATTCAACCGCAGTACGAATGCAGGCACAAGCAGTGCTGTAGCTGGCAGAACTTCAGATGTAGGAATGGTCACCACCACCACTCCAAAAACCCTTGCAGCTACACCCTTTACCGGTGCGTCCGGAAGTAGCTCGTAAATAGCCAGATACGCACCCCGAGGCCAAAGAACTTTCACCCCACTATACATGCCTTTGTCCAAAGCTTTGGGGGTTTTGATCAAGAAAGGGCACTTGAAGCCCCTAGAGCCGTGGCCCTTACCGGAAAAGCTTCCTCCCTCCCATAACCCGGCGAAAAACTGTGCCTTTCACCAACAGCATGGTCATGAAACCGACCAGTGCTTTCGATTGCGTCATGAGATTCAGGATCTCATTGACAACAGGGTGATCGTGCCTCTGGAGAAGCCGAATGTCACAACCAACCCACTCCCACCACATAACCAAGCTCTACCTCCCAAACACATTAACCTCATCCAAACCTCGGTCATTCCTCATGACCCGAGCATATATATCACACCTTCCCACCTACCCAAGCCAGAGGTGTTCATTCCTGACAGCACTGATTTGTGCATGTTGGACATCTCCCAAACCCAACCTGAACTGGAAGTGGTGACTATCAACGATAGAATTGGGACGACTCCTGAGGCAGATGGTAATGAGGATTCAAAGCCTGAGGGGTCTTCAAACTTTGAGTACAACCCGAGTGGTTATATCATAGCAATAGATCAGTTTAAACTGAGAGTAGAGCTGCCGGTTGGGGTGGAGGTCTGTGTAGTTCGAGAGGATAGACCTAATCAGGGGCTAGATGACCTAGCGGAATTGGAGGAGGACATAGCCAACCTTTAGTTCTTCAATGAACAGGATCCGGGGGATGTGACTGTCAACTGGTTCAACTTGGAAGGGTCAGGAAAAGCTACTGGGTGGCTCAGCGACGAGCCAGATGTTGTTGAGAAGCCTTAGCTAGAATAGGGTCCATCAGAAACGGCGACATCAGTAGTGGCCGAAATGGCCAGGAATCAGAATGGACCGCCAGAGAGCACCGGTGTTAAGAATTTTGCTCAGGATCAGAGCATCTTGAGTATAGAAGATACTGAGCAGCAGGTTGCACTGAAGTAGTTCGAGTAGGAAAAGATCAAAGATCTGGAGAGGGCTAGAAACGCCAAAGCCCCTATGGGGACAGAATGTGCTGTAAGCGCAAGAACGGAATGTGCCGTGTGCACAAGAACAATTGTAACGGAACCGGATAGCTGCTTGTCGATGGCTGACGATATGTGGTGGGAAGATGACAACCTATGTCTTGCCCACACAGACGAAGATTGGGGACAAAACCAACCGAATGATACCTGGTATGTGGGAGAGGTGGACCACATGACCAGCAGTGGGCGGTATTTCAAGCCCCCACACCTGGATCAACCAGAGGCATCCGAGAAGGGCAAGGAAGCAGAGAAACAGAAAGAAAAACTGCTTGAAGAGGAGGCTGTATTGAAATAGCTCAAGAAGACACAAGCAGACATCTCCATCTGGGGACTGCTTATGGCCTCAAGAGTTCATAGAATGGACAAGGCCAAACTTTCAATCGACACCACGCCTGAGCAGCTAGTAGGGTTGGTCTTTCCGGGAGGAGCTTCCGCAACGTTGACCTTCGCTGACAAGGAACTGCCGCCTGAGGGCTCAGATCACAACAAACCGCTCTATATCTCTGTGGAATCCAAAGATAAATGAATACCAGTAGTTCTTGTTGACACAAGATCTACTACCAACGTGTGTCCGTCGAGGACGACATATGCAATCGGGTTGAAGCCTGCAGACTTTTTGCCTACTGCCCAGGTGATAAGGGCATATGACAATACCAGTAGAGAAGTGATGGGGACCGTGCAGATTCAGACTCAGGTTGGTCCAGGACAACACGATATTGACTTTCATGTCTTGGACGTTCCCGCAACCTTTAATCTACTCCTAGGGCGGCCGTGGCTGCACCAGGTGAAGGTAGTCTCTTCCACCCTGCACCAGATGCTTAAATACCCCCACGGGAAGGGGGTGGCTATAGTTTTTGGGAATTCTTCAATTCATCCGCCGCCAGAGGTATCTACACTGGTTCTGGAAATCAAGCATGGCGCGGAGGATGTGTTCCTGTTAGGATTTACCCTAGCCGAGGCCCGGGTTGTACAGAACATATTGGCTACTGATGAGGGGTTGTATGTCAGCGCACAATCAGTCTACCTTATGAACAAGCTCCAACACATTCCCAGGTTGGGATTAGGGAGAAGTGGCCAGAAAGGTGTAGCAGCATCGGCCGAGGTGCCGCACAACCCACATACCTTTGGTTTAGGTTATCTGCCTACCAAAGAGGATTAGGTGAGGAAAGGTAATGAGATGGCCGGAAGAGACAGGGCAAAGCAAACCGGGCAGCATTGTGAATTAATGCACCGGCCCATCCAGGGTACCCTGAACGGACGCTTTGTCTGAGAGGGGGAAGACTTCCCGTTCTGCGGCTTCCCAGAGCCATGGCTAAATGCAGAGAGGCGGCGGTTGCCGGGATTCGAGATTTTCTTTGACTTGCAATTGATTGGGGATGATGTTGCTGAGGATCAGATAGACCCACCAGCTGAGGTTGAACAGTGCAAGGGGGAGGATTCCGAGAGCGGGGAGTTTGCAATAGGGGTAGCACTGGCTTGTCTACTTTCAGATCCTCCGATCGTACATGAGTGCTTGGGGTATAACATCTCGGTGTCCATGATTGGGAATGGAACGGCTGTGAGCCCATCTTCAAACATTCTGGAAAGCATCCATCACACCCTCCCTCGTCTAGCAATACGAGGAGGGATTCTTATCGAGCAGCACTGGGTCGGGTAGTGAGCCAGAATCTGATCCCACTGAGTTTGTGGAGTCGGAATCAGGTTCCAGCTCGTTTGAGTCTGAGTCCGGTATTCTTGGGGGTGACAACCCGGATGCCATAGTCCTATCTAAGTCGTCTTTTTCTTTTTGCTTTGAGTCTGTTGTAACAGAGGAATCAGGCAATTTGGAAGTCATTAATGAGAATTGTGTAGTTATGGCTTCTGAGTACTTTTCTATGCCCTTAATTTATTGGTTTAATCAAGACTTTCAAAATTTTGATGAAAACGATGAGGAAGAAATTCCTCTAGTTTTGAAATATTTGCTTGATCAAGAGCAGGAGAGGTTTGTAAAACCTTTTGTCGATGAAATCACCCAAATTAATGTTGGTACTGAGAAGGACCCGCGGCTGGTCCAGATCGGGTCCACGTTGTCTTCGGAGGAGCGCGAGCGCTTAGTCGCTTTGTTAAAAGATTTCAAAGACGTTTTCGCATGGTCCTACGAAGACATACGTGGAATCGATCCTGAGATTGTACAGCATCGGATCCTTCTTGACCCAGAGGCCCGACCTGTTAAGCAGAAGCTCCGAAGGATCCGCCTGGACTGGGCTCTAAAGATCAAAGAAAAGGTCACCAAGCAAATTGACGCAGGGTTCCTGCTAGTATCTGAATACCCAACTTGGTTGGCCAATATAGTTCTGGTGCCGAAGAAGGATGGTAGAATTCGATTATGTGTGGACTTCAGGGATTTGAACAAAGCCAGTCCGAAGGACGACTTTCCTCGGCCGCATATCGACGAGTTAGTAGATTTTATTGCTGGGCATGCGTTGCTCTTATTCATGGATGGGTTTTCTAGCTACAATCAGATATTAATGGCACCCGAGGACTAGGAGAATACCTCTTTTGCCACCCCGTGGGGAACCTATTGTTATAGGGTGATGCCGTTTGGGCTGAAGAATGCTGGGGCTACGTATCAACGGGCCGCGACCACAATTTTGCATGACATGATCCATAAAGAGGTTGAGGTGTACGTGGACGACATGATTGTCAAGTCCGAAGAAAGAGAGGGCCACCACATCACCTTGCAGAAATTCTTCCAACGGATCAGAGAGTATCAGTTGCTGCTGAATCCTCAGAAATGTACGTTTGGTGTTACAGCAGGGAAAATGCTGGGGTTCTTGATCACATAGAGAGGTTTCGAGGCCGATCCTTCCAAAATGAAGGCCATCTTAGAAATACCACCACCAAGGACTCAAAATGAGGTGCGAGGCTTTCTGGGTGAAGTGCAATTCATAAGACGATTTATTTCAAAATTAACCTTGACTTGTGAACCACTGTTTGGTCTCCTGAAGAAAGGAATGAAGTTCCAATGGGATGGTCGATGCCAAGCTGCTTTCGAACAGATTAAGCAATATTTACAGAACCCACCTGTGTTATCACTGCTTGAGCCAAGGAAACCATTGATTCTATATCTTTCAGTGACTGAAACTACAATGGGCTGCCTGCTCGCACAGGAGTTTGAGGACAAAGTGGAGAAAGCTATCTACTATCTGAGCAAGAAAATGATGGATTACGAGACTCGCTACACTCCGCTGGAGAAGGCTTGTCTGGCCTTGGTATGGGCTACCAGGAAGCTGCAGCACTACTTGTTAGCTCACTCCGTAATACTGGTTTCGAGATTAGATCCCATCAAATATCTCTTCGAGAAACCGGCACTTACGGGTAGGCTAGTCCGTTGTAGACGCGCCCTCGGGCCTCATGCTACAGTTCGGACTCAATTTGTCACGGTTGTGCAATGTGAGATTGATAAATCACCAAAGAGTCCAAATCCGGCAAATCGTTTTGGAAAACAGATTTTCGTAAAGAAGTGCCTAACATGGACTGCTTTGCCAGATACAGAGTCGCCACCTAAATATTTATTTTGGGGGAATTTAGGAAACCCTGACTCGTTGCCTAAGGCCACGTGTCCGTCATCACCAGAGTTGCCTCGGCTCGGGAACTTGGGTACGATTGGGGAAGGTCAGCTATGAGCACCCCCTATCGCCCGACCCGAAGATCGGCCTCTACTAACCATGATATCTTGTTTTGAAAACATTATGCGTTCTTATTCCAGTTATTAGCCTAGACTTACTATGTGATGCGAACAGCATAACAAGTATAGACTGAGTCGCTTGAATTGGGACAAAGCATTTCATGTTTATTTTGAAAACGGTTTGCTACTCGCAAGTAGGCTAAAATACAGGTTTTGCCACCCTCAAGTGGGCTTAGAAAAGATGGTTTTGGCACTGTCTAGTGGGCTTAAAACTCATAGTCAATGCATTATTCCAATTCAGATAACCCAACCTTCACCCACAGGCATTCAGGCAGATATATCACATAAGCATATAGCCTCATGGTAAGCATGCTAATATGGCAACACTCACACGCATGCAAGATGCTAAAGCATAAGAGCTTACCTAGTACTCCAAGCTAAAACAGAAACTAGTTAGTAATCAAATGCATGATCCCAGTTCATGTTAAGATGGCTAATGCAACACATACAGAATGCAACTAGAATAAGCTCGGCTAATCTAAGAATGGCATGTGAAATGCGACAACTCGATACACGTATTCAAGTTGGAATGGAAATACTATGCAGCTACTATGATGCGCTGAGCCCGGTGCGTGCAAGACTGATGAATGATGCACGCATGCATAGCATAAGGTATGCTAAATTAAACATGCCCTAAACTAACCATCGAAAGCTAGTAAATAAAAGGGAAGAAAGACGTGGGGTTGGAAGACATACTCACACTCACGCACACTTAATACACAATTGCCCTCACTCGGAGGGTCCGAATAAATAATACAAATTTAACTAACTAGCTGACTAACTAATTAATTAATTACAAAACTTCTAATTAATCAACAAATTAATTACAAAAAGAAGGTGGCCGCAGCCCCGCCTCGGAATGATGGGATGATGCATGCTCGATTTGCCACACCCAGAAACCCGGTACCATGCCACTGTTGCTTCTGTTTACATTGCCTTGCTCCTCTGAAAGATATGAAAGTTTCCAGATCTGCTTTGAACTTCCTCCTGAGTGTTTTTCATTTCCACTGGCCCGAACAAAATTCCATCGGCCATGGGAATGGGATTATCAGCCAAATCTTGTGTCATTGGCTGGACAATGATGGCCGATCAGCACAAAAAGTGGTCGACCGGCCATTTCTATCTGCAGAGCCCTGTTTTGACAGCAGCAGAGGACAGACAGTGCATGGTATGGAATTTTCAAAGCAATGTGTGCATGGCCACTCTCCCAATCATGCTATAGACTCAAGGGAGTATGGCCCTCGGTACTCGGGCCACCAATCACGTACTTCGATGCATGGTGGCCAAAGGCACCAAGTTTGCAACTCAATGTAAATGCATGCAACAAAACAAATGAGTGCTAACGCCCTATCATGTTGAGATCAAGGGGATCGACGACCGAAGAGTGAGACGTGTTTCGTCACTTTAAGTACGAACACGCCTCATTCCTCATGCTTGGTTTGACACCCCAAACCAAGCAAAAATGCAATGCATGTGTGAGATGTGACTCAAGTATGCACATAAGGCTAAAGTACCAAACATGCCAAATGTAATGTGACCTATAATGCAAGTATGCAATGTGCCAAACATGCGATGCAAACATGATGTGCAACTAGCTAAGCAACAATGCAAACATGCAAAGATGATATAATGCAAACATGAGACCAAAGTAATGCAACATGTCAAAACATGCAATAGTGGACTTAAACAAAAATGGGAGGCCTCAGGCATGCCCCAAAACAGTGGCCATAGATGATGCATAAGGACGCAAATCATGCATGGAAGCATGCACATACCAAGGCCTATCACCTAAGCATGGAAGGGGTAACTTTCAAGGACACTTAAAGGTGATAAATATGGACATTAAACACTCATGTTAAACTCTGAAAAGCATACGAAGGATGATGCCAAAACATGCTAGGAAATGGATGCGAGATGGAAGGCATTCAAGGCCACAAAAGAGGGCATTACTCAACACCTACCCTAAGCAAACATGGCATGGATTTTTCAAGGCAAAACAGAGTTTTATCATGCACAAATGAGGCCCAAAACCCACTGATATGGCAACCCAAAGCCTCAAACACATAGGCATGCACAATGCTTCATTTCAAGGCACAAAAGGACACCTCTTCAAGGCATGGAAGGAATGATGAATGCAAGCATACAAGCATGGATTATGGACTAAAATATGATCTCCAATGATGCCAAATCATGAGAATATGCTAAGCCAAGCATGCTAGTGACCCACACACTCAAGGCTTACAAGCCAAAATGCAAAGAGGCTATACCAAACATGGAAAACATGATCAAATCAGTACCTAACAGACCTCAAGCATGATGAAATATGACCAAAAGCTTCATGAAGCCAAGCTAGAACATACAAGCATGGAGGCCTAAATGCATGGTACCCTTCTAGGCAAAATGGAGGAATGCAAGGCAAGTACATTGTGCATGCAAGAGGCCATAAATCCTACCAAAGACAGAGGTATAATATGACCATATAACACCCAAAAACCTCTGAAATGGAGCCAAAAACAACTAAGCATGCATGCTACCCTTGTGAGCCAAAAACATGAACAAATGAGACACAAAGGGAGAGGGGTGTCCCTCCCCTATGCAAGACCTCAAAACCTCTTCTTCACCACTGAAAATCCTCTGGATTTCAGTGGTGAGAAGGCCAATGCACAAAGGTATTCAAAGCTTAACAAGGAGAGCACAAAATGGGCCAAACAAGGCCTAAGAGGGGGAGGTCGACCCCCAACACCAAAATGACCTTAATGAAGTGTCTTAAACACACAAAAAAAAAAAGAACTTTTATATGTTATACACAAAGCTCAAAACAGCATGCAAAGGGGGTTAAAAGCTAGTGCAAGATTGGGGAAAATAAAGCAATAGTGTTGCCCTTGAAGAACACTTCAAGAATAGCAAGTCCAGCCGCCTTCTTCTGATCAAAACCAGCTCAAAACTTCAAGAACAAACCCTCAACACCTCCAAAGTCGAAGTATGGTGTAATGCTAGGTGACTTAGTGCAAAACTAAGAACAAAACACACTTTTTGGCTCTCTAACACACACAAATGAAGAGAGAGAGGGAGATATAGAGAGAGAAGGTATATATATTAGATATATATGTATTAGATCTAGTTTTGTTGAACCTCCTCAAAGGAGAGAGAAGGTCTCCTTATATAGAGCAAGATGGAGGCTTAAGCTTCCAAGAGAAGCTAACAAAAGGGGTCAAGGCTTCTTAAAGAAGCTAAGGCAAAGGGGCCAAGGCTTCCTTAGAAAGCTGAGACAGGTGTCTAAGCTTCTTGAGGAAGCTAAGACAAAGGTCCAAGCTTCCCTAAGAAGCTAGACCAAAAGGGTGCAAAGGGTGCAATTCCTCCATACACGTGTACAGAGGACAGGTCCGTGCACTCCAGCTGGCACAGCTGGCATGCACAATGCCTGAAAAAGGCAAAAAGGTGGTACCAGCCAAAAAATGAGTCCATCGGCCAAATAAATAGTCGGCCGACCTCACAAAGTGCCGACCGGCCATCACCAATGGCCGGTGGCAAGAAGACACGGCCGGTGGCCTCCAGACATGGCCGGTGAGGCGTGGGGATGGCCAACAAGCCATTCTCTACCTCCCAAAGCAAAAACCAACAAGTGTTTGGTCCAACCAAGCACAAGACAACCGAGTTGAGAGATCCAGAGGCAAGGCGCGTAGCCGAGACCTCCGGGAACTCAAAACGAACACGAACATGGATGATCACCGAGTGTTCAAACGGTGACGTCCAAGTCTTGAGGACGGTCAAAAATGGGGTGTCTACACCCGTTGGTTGCTTCTGCTTTCTGAATTTGATCTGAAGTACATGACGCGCAAGTCAGTGAAAGGGAGAGTGGTGACAGAGTTCCTAGCCAATCACCCAGTGGACGGGGATGAAGCAGTTGAGTATTTGTTCCCGGACGAGGCCATTCTGCATGTCGAAGAAGAAACTTGGACAATGTACTTTGATGGAGCATCAAACCAATATGGGTATGGGATAGGGGTGTTGCTGATAGCACCCGACAATTCTCGTATACCTCTAGCATTCAAACTCCAGTTCAGAGTGTCGAACAATGAGGCAGAGTTTGAGGCATGTATTGCTGGTTTAGAAGCCGCCCTAGAGCTAGGGGCAAAATGGTTGGATGTCATTGGGGACTCGAACCTTGTTGTATCTCAAGCTAAAGGAGATTGGAAAGTTAAAGAAGAAAAGATGAGAATCTATCACCAGACCTTGGACGTGCTGATTCCTCAGTTTGAGAAGCTAAATTTTGCTTATCTGTTAAGAGAGAACAATAGGTTCGCAGATTCATTAACAACTCTATCTTCTATGATAGACATCCCTTTCGGACTCCGGATGCGTCCGATCATCATTGAATGGAAATTTGTGCCGGTCTACGAGCTGATTGCTGCCATAGATGAAGTACAAGATGAGAATCCCTGGTATTACGACATCTGGAACTTCTTGGAAAAGGAGATGTATCCACCAGGGGCAAATGCCAAAGATAAGAGGGCAATTCGAAGAATGGCTGCTCAGTTCATTGTCTATGGGGGTAAACTGTACAAGAGAGGTCATCTAGGGATGCATAAACTGTGTGTTAATGCTGAAGAATCCAAGCGCCTAATGGAGGCCATCCATGGAGGAGAGTGCAGATCGTACATGAACGGGGTGATGCTAGCCCGGAAGATCCTTAGACAGGGTTACTACTGGTCCACCATGGAGGAGGATTATATTGGCTTTGTTCGGCGATGCCACAAGTGTCAGATCGATGCGAATCGCATGAACGTTCCGCCGTTGAAGCTGTACAATATGACTTCGCCATGGCCGTTTTCAGTCTGGGAGATTGATGTGGTTGGGGCTGTCACTCCGAAGGGATCCAATGGGCATGAGTACATTTTGGTAGCGACAGACTATTTCATGAAGTTGGTTGAAGCCCAATCTTACGCGGTGTTGAAGGCATCGCATGTCGCTAAGTTCATCAAGAACAACATCATCTGTCGCTACGGGGTCCTGAATGAGATTATTTCAGATAATGGCTCTCACTTCAAGAAGGAGGTGATTGACTTGTTGGAGCAGCATAACGTGGCTTTTCATAAGTCATCTACATATCGGTCACAGACCAACGGAGCAGTTGAGGCGGCCAACAAGAACATCAAGCATATTCTGCAGAAGATGGTGGAAACCTACTGAGACTGGCCAGATAAGGTGCCTTTTGCTCTATGGGGCTACCGGACTTCAATTCGAACTTCTACTGGAGTAACTCCATATTCCTTGTTTATGGGATGGAGGTTGTTCTCCCTATCGAAGTTGAGCTTCCGTCATTATGGGTATTGGCTCAGTGTCAAATAGCTGAGGCAAATTGGTAGCAAAGCAGGTTCAAAGAACTCATGCTCTTTGATGAAAGAAGGCTGAAAGCACTATATCACGTTCAGGGTTATCAACGAAGAATTGCCAGGGCTTTCAACAAGAAGGTTAAGTCCAGGAATTTGAAAGAAGGAGATCTTGTGCTCAAAGACAACCGAGCTCCCATCCACAACCCTAGAGGCAAGTTCAGACCCAATTAGACTGGCCCTTACATCATCAAGTCTATCTGGTCGGGTGGAGCTGTCGTTCTGATGGACCTAGACGGCCTAGAGTTCTCCCAGCCGATAAACATGGACAAGTTAAAAAAATACTATCCTTGAGTGGCTCGCTAGGCCGAAAACCCAAAAGGGCGACCTAGGCAAAAGTTAGAGCATGAAAAATTTGAAATAATAAAAACTGAGCTCGCAAGGTTGAAAACCCAGAAAGGGCAGCCTTAGCAAAAGTTAGAGCGTAAAAGGAGAGTGTCAATACACGAGTGAACCTGAGCCGAACTACATAAGGCTTGATTCCCATGTTTGGGATACGTAGGCAACTTCATTCTGAAGTCCAGCCACAAACACTTCCCCGATCAACTTTGTCTGTGTGATCATGTTGGCCATCTTTGTCTATTCTACATTCAAGTGCTCGGTTGTCATCTCCAATGCAGTGTTATTCAGACTAGGGGCAACTTTCCAGTTGATAGGATCCAGGGTTGTATATCTCAGTGATAGATCTCGGGTGTGCCCAGTTGTGATCCATATCGAAAATGGTTTTGAAAAGTTTTAATAAAAGTTGATTTTGCTCAAATTAATCTTTTTACAACTTAGACCATTTTTGGACCAAATGGAAAATTTTCAGTACCCACAACCTTTAATTATATTGATTTCAGTACAGAGTTCTCCTACTCTTGAATGCAAATTGAAGTTGCTTTTTATCACATTCATAAAGAAAACTTGAAAGTACTGATTAAAGTAAATAATTCGGGGCATAGTCAGGTGTTCCTGCGTCCCCTCCCAGAGCTGGTCGAAGCCTTTGATGCAAAAGTAGGCCCAACCTGCGCCTCTTCATCAAGCCAAGCTATGCACTTATCAGATAGAGTGCAGCTGAAAGTGGGAGTGGGGGCCAAACGCTCTCTCATCCTCCATGCTGTGGCATACTGAGCTAGCTGTGCACCTTAGATTGGAAATGCAGCAGGGTACTTTATCCCTTCCTCTGGGCAAGTCTGATCATGTCCGAACTAGCGCCGGAATCAAAATGGATAATAAAGGACACAGTGTGTCAGGCTGACCAACAAAATCCCGGGCTGGCGAGTCATGTTATAGATCATCGCCGGTAGATTAAGCCAGGGACAGCGCCAAGCAATGTCAAGAGCACACAAACTGCGCATCCATTCGTACCACCATTCCTCATCAGGGGCATCGACTAGACGTCACCGGAAGAAATAGCTGTGAGTAGAATATGTTGGGCATGAGTCCACAACCTTCAACTTATCCATCAACCATGTCTGGGGAGGGATGAAAAATGAGAGATTAAATAATAGAGAGGCATACGTTGAGAGAAAAGTGAGAAAAGGGTTTTGAGAGAAAAATCGAGCATGAGGGCCCAGTGATGTGAGAAATATACGTGAGATAGGGTGGGAAACATTACTTGCAGCAGTAGTGGACTCCCTGCGAATCTAGTCACCTCTCGGCGATGGAAAGTATCCAAACCCATCAACGTCTCAGCTAGTGTCATAGCGATACAGCTCTTGCCCTTTTCCAAGCCCTCGGTAACCTTAATCAAACGGGTGCTAAACCCACCAGAGCTTGGGGCAAGCAAGAAATGGGACAGCATGCACAAGCAAAGCGCATGTCGTCGAAAACCCTGCTAGTGATGGTCGCTGCGGTCATCGGCATTAGAAAACCGACGAACCAAGCTCGGAATGTCTAGCTCCCCATCGCGGATCAATGACCCAGCATCATGCAAAGTGAGCTCGCACATCCATCCCAAGGCTTGAACGTGGCTGAAGCGGAGCTGAGGCAAGATTTCTTCGTTGCGCTCGGATTCCATCAAAACTTGGAAGTCTTCGAAAGTGGGGCACATCTCTTATCTGCCAAAGCTAAAGACGTGGGTGATCGGATTCCAAAACCTTGCCGCGGCATGAAGGAAAGGAAAACGTAGCGGGGTGCGGCCCAATGTAAATAGTGCATTTATGCCAAAGCCCCGGAAGTTTAGTTTTTCCAAGCCATCCAAGTTGGCGATCCAATTTGTGAGATTTTGGACAAGAAATGCCTCCATTTTGGTGCAAAACTGAGTTAAAATGAGGGAACCACGAAGTTGGAACCTTTATGGAGGATAAGGCACTGTTTGGATGACAAGTGTCAGAAAACTGGAGGTCCCCAGGCCAAGTGGTCGGCCGACCACTTTTTCTGGTCGGCCAGCTAGTTTTTCTGGTCGGCTAACTACTTTTCTGGTCTGCAGAACAAAAAACTGTTCGGCAGCCCTCTTTACTAGTCGACCATGTGCAAAAAGTGGTCTTCAGCTCTTTCTTGTCTCCAGAAGGGAGTCTCTACCTTCTCTTGTGTGCTGAGAGCGCTGAAGGTCTGAGTCTACCTCTGTTTCGGATGTGTTCTGTCGCTTTGTTTGTCCAAAATGCATTTTCTTATCGAGTTGTTAAGTTTTGTTTTATCGAGTTGTTGCTCTTTGATTATTGAGTTGTTGCTCTTTGTTTATCGAGCTGTTGCTCGTTGCTTATCGAGTTGTAAACTTGCTAAGGTTTTGTTGTTTCTTGGTCAGTTGAGCTGTTTAGTTTGTTGCGTTGGTTCACTACCTGACTTGGTAATACACGGTGTTCAATTTCCATTCAATCTCATTTTTGTGCAAAATGGTGCGATGCGGTGCATAGAATACAAATACAACACTTTTGAACAAAAAGTCGTTTTCATTCCATCATAGTTTCTTTTTTTACATCAATTTACAAAAAAGGTACAAGTTTTAAGAAAAATAAAAAAAAAAACTGCCTAATGATGTACAATGTGCTACAACTACATGTAAAAAGAAAAATAAAGCAGGAACATCTGCATCAATGCTATCATGCTCAAGACCGAGAGGCCCTCTTCACCCTCTTCGGCTGAGCAGCCTCTGCACCACCACCGCTAGCACCCCTATCTGAATCGGAGTCACCGTCCTCAGAATCCTCCTCGGCGTCACCTCCGTCCTCAAAACCAGAACCAGAGTCGTCCTCTCTGCCTGTGGATGTCTCCGACTGAGGATGCGCTGACTCCTCCTCATATCTGACAGGCGCTCTACGTCTACCTCGGCTGCGAGTCAAGTCCCCTCTCCTAGCTCCTCAAGAAGGCCTAGATTGCCCAGGCCATGACAGTGGAACCTGAAAAGGGCAGTTTGAATACATCAGCCAGAGTATATATATCAGATATCAGATGCAAGTATGATGCATGGAGTGTGTGCATGCAGATATAGTATGTGGATGTGATGTGTCAGATGTGCTCTACACATGCAGTGAATCAATATGGTGAAATATTCAGTTTCAGTATGTCATCAGAAGTATGATAAATACAATGAAATTGAAAAGTACCGGAATGCCGGCGGCGTACAGCATCGTCTCCCTCCGGAAGACCATGCTCTCGAGTGAGGCCACCACCCCGAGCAACCCCTCTGTATACTCTCTGGGAGGCTGCAGATACAAGTTCAAGTCATCAGTAAATGAATGAATGTCTAAATATCTGAGTAATAAATGAAAACTGTGGAGCATACCGGTGGTGAGTCAGGGTCACTGACGTATCAATGGTCGGGCAATGGAGGCTCCAGTGGAATCTAGTACGATGTCCTATACTGCCAACCCTCAACTCGGTCGGAAGATCTGGCCACCCAGCATACTAGCAAGTTGAAGGCATCCCTCTAGCCCCACCCCTCGATGTGCGAGCCCTGCTAGTGGAAGGGATGTCTGCAGCTCGAGCATGACTCGATGATGGCATGTCGGACGCCCTCCTTGTGGGAGTATGGACACCTGTCAGAGGAGGCATCAAGTATGTATGGCAGTATGTCGCGTCCTCCCCCTCCTCCAAGAATAGAACTGCGTCAACACCCAACATAAGGTCGTCGACCTCTCGGGGAGTAAGGTGCTCCGTGGACCGCATGTCCAGTGGGGGAGGTGAGGGGATATCCTGAGTGGAATTACCTATCGTCTGACGCATGAAGCGATCCTCGAGAAACCAGGCCCTGCCGGCTGGTCCCTCAAACAAAACCCTGTATCGGGAGGGGCCCCATACCCTAGGGAACTGGAACCGAGCATATCCGGGCATCTCCAGCCAAGGCTGCCAAGTGATTTGAGGATAACAAGTGCATAAACTGATTAGATGTCATAAATATGCAAGATGAATCAAAGCTGAAACCATGAAGAACTGAGAGTTCTAGTTTACCTCGGACGCCCACACAGTGTCGAAGAACTGCCTGAGATATGGCAGAGTCTCCCGGGGCCTCGACCAGCATCAACCCTCAAATCTGCGTGAATAAGGGATCTCAAGAGGTGCCTCGACCTCTAGCTCGGGGGCGAGTGTCGGGAAGTAGGCATAAACCCACAGCTGTGAAAAGCAAGACAGTGGCTGTCAGAATACAAGATGTATAGAAAATGCAGAATGCAGAGTACAGAATGTAATATGTGCAATGTGTGCCATGTGCAGTGTACAGATAATGAAAAGCAAAAATGTAAATAAAGAGGGCAGAATGTACCTCTCAAGCTCGCCAATAGCCACCTACTATGGTCCCCCGCTCGCGGGAGGTCGCGCTCATGTAGCAATAAAGGGTAGCGAGGCCAGCGCCACCCTAATCAAAGTGCCGGACCTGTGATAGGTCAACCAGAGCACTGAGCAGATATAGCCCAACTGTGTTCCCCCTGTCGGAGAACAGTGTGGTCTCTCGCAGGAACATCAAAAATCCCCGGGCATACTGCTGTATGGCCTCAAAAGTCTTGGGCGTAGTCCTCCGGTACTGCTCTGCAAACCAGGTGTACCTGACCTTGCCTGATGATCTGTCGATCGGAGGACGGGCTCCGAGTAGATAAATCCAAGCTGCCTTCCACTCACCCATATCAACATCGTATGGGATCGGTCGGCCCGCCACGTCGAGGCCCGTCAGTATGGAAAAGTCATACGGGGTCATCGTCATGTCCCTGGTAGCAGAAAAATGGAAGGAGTTGGTGGTGTCCCACCATCTCTCTACAAGTGCGCCCAGAAGGGTCCTGCTCGCAAGATGACGTGATAATCCCATACAAAATGGGACAAATCCCGCCTCATCAATGATGTGTCGAACAATATTTGGGAGCTCCATATACCACTCCCTCGCAATAATTGACCCATAACCCCGTGTGAAACGGGAAGATACCTGCGGGTAGAATGAACAGATGTAATTAGTTTCAGATTGAAAAGAATGCTGTGTTATGAACTGTGTGTTCAGATTAAGCAGTGTTGTGAGCCGTGTGCAAATTGAAAAGAATGCTGTGTTATGAACTACGTGTTCATATTGAGCAGTGTTATGAGCCGTGTTCAAATTGAAAAGAATGCTGTGTTATGAACTGTGTGTTCAGATTGAGCAGTGTTGTGAGCCATGTGCAAATGCAAAAGAATGTTGCGATATGAACTGCGTCTTCAGATTGAGCAGTGTTGTGAGCCCTGTGCAAATTGAAAAGAATGTTGTGTTATGAACTGCGTGTTCAAATTGAGCAATGTTGTGAGCCCTGTGCAAATTAAAAAGAATGTTGTGTTATGAACTGCGTGTTCAGATTGAGCAGTGTTATGAGCTGTGTGCCCAAAATGAGCTGTGTGCCTAAAATGAGCTGTGTGCCTAAAATAAGCTGTGTGCCCAAAATGAACTGCGTGCCCAAATGTGTTGCGTATCCAAAATGAGCTGTATGCTAGATTAACAGAGTATTGTGATGTGAGCTGTGTGCCAAATCAACAGAGTGTTGTGTTTTAAGCTGTGTGCCAAGTCAGCATTGTGCTATGTTATGAACTGTGTGTTCAGAATGAGCAGAAATACTATATATGTGAATGTGCTCGGCGCGCGAAGTCGGTAAAATGATGGAAGGTGCAAGAAGGAAGGGTATGCTCCTGCGGGTGGTACCCCTCCAGGTCAAATGGCCATATACTCGGTGGCAACAGTATGATGTCGGGCTCATCCTCTACTCGCAGGGAGCCTCCGCCATACGGAATATCGTCAGGCATCTGAAGAAATCTGCAAAAATGAGCAAAAATAAGCAAAATGGGCCAAAATTGCAAAAAGTCAACTCTTGGGAAGAGAAAAAGTCAACAAAAGTCAACACCCGGGAAAAGGTGCTAAACTTCGAGACAAACATGCCTCAAGTGGTGAAAATGGAGAAAGAAGCTCCGAAAACAAATTCTAATCGGTTCAAAACGAAGAGAATCGAAAGTTTTCGCGAAACAACTTCGTGTGGGGCGTTGGAAAACGTGTATAAAGTGCAGATCTGAGAAAGAAAATGGTCTAGGGAGGAAGAGAAGTTGATTTTGGCCTTGTGTTTGTGAGCAAAAGTCATTTAGAGTTGTGTACTTAAAGATCCGGCCTCAAAATGACAAAATTGTCCTTGTTTTCATAAACTGGTCAGTCGACCAGTTTTTCTGGCTGGCCGACCACTTAGGTGGCCAACAACTGGTCGGCCATTGTTCTAGGTGGTCGGCCACCCTCTTGGGTGGTCTTCAAGGTCTCATTTTCCTCCCTCTGTGTTTTGGTGATGATTGGAGTCCTCGGCTCTCGAGAAAGTGCAAGGAAAGTACACTTTTCGACTCAAAATCGTCCCTGCGGGAATTTCGATTCAAGTCTTCGATGCGTGGCTCATCAATTACTCGTCAAGAGCAAGGTGTATCCTTTTGAGTACTTTGTGACTCCTCCGAGAGGTAACTCGGAGGTTCAGGTTAAATTGCTTGCGTTAAGATTTGTATCTCCTTTTTTAGTATTTTGCTTCGAACGTATTTTTGGAGTTGCACATTTCAAATGCATTATAATGCACATCACTTCTTGCATTGTTATGCACACCACTCGTGGCATTGTTATGCACTTTTCTCTCGTATTGTCAAGCACACTTTATTTGCTTTGTCACGCACGTTTTGCTCATATTGTTCTGCACATTCCTATCGCATTGTTATGCGCCACACTTAGGTTGCATTGTCGTGCACCCATTCCAATCGCATTGTTATGCGTCACACTTAGGTTTCATTGTCATGCACCCCTTCCACTCGCATTGTTATGCGCACACTTAGGTTGCATTGTCATGCACCTTTTCACTCGCATTGCTGTGCACTTTTCACTTGCATTGTTATGCATGCTTCCATCGGCATTGTGTATGCACGCGTTTATCTCGCATTAGAATTGCATCTTGATGTAATGTTGAACATGTGCTTCTAACTATATTGTACCTGTCTATTTTCTTTCTTTTGCAGGCACGATATTAAATGTACGGTTCATTTGAGGCTGGTGCGACCAGACGGTATTGTATTTACTCCGCGTGAGACGTAGCGAGAATTGTATAATTCTCTTACATCCTTCCTGCATGAGTTGTAATTTGGTTCGTATGTATTCGTTTGCTTAAACTGCTGCATTTATTATTTATAATTACTTCATTACAGCTCTCTTTGCATAACCATAAGTTATGTTTGGCTTTGTGCATGTCTTTTGCATTTTGCCCCTGCCTGCTGTAGACACCCCATTTTTGACCGTCGTTAAGACTTGGGCACTACTGATGGTTTACTTGGTGGAGAAAGGTGTGCAGGGCAAAGGTTCAGTTTCTTCGGCAAGGAGAGAGTCAAATCCAAACTTCATACCCCTTTTGGACCAAAACAATCTTGATCAAAAGATTTTAGATCTTGAAACCCTCTCTTTCAAGATGTTTTGAAAATAAAGTTTCTACGATGTTTCGACACTCGCATTTTATTAAATGTCGCGCTTTTCGATAAACCGAGCACGGACAAAGTGGAAATGAATGAAAGAGAGATGAAATCTTTGAAAAATCTTTCAAAACAGTTTGTTTATGGGTTTGGAGTTGAAGAAAAGAGGAAAGGAGAGAAGAAAACTAGTTTTAGAGAAGTTCGGCATGAATCCAGGTAGGACCAAAACTGCGCGGCTTCACCAAAACAGGCATAACCTTTTTCACAGTTGGAATTTTGATGCAAGGCTGCCACCATTGGAAAGCTTACTTCCGGAGCTTCAATTTGGACACAATAATGACCTGAAAATTAGTCCATATGAAGGAGTTATGCCCATTTGAAGTTGGACCTGGGAAGTAGAATTTTCCTAAAAAACTAAAAAAGTAGCTGGCCGACCACTTTTGAATGAAAAGTGGTCATTCAAAAGTGGTCGGCCAACCAGTAAAAGTGGTGGGCCAACCACTTTAACTGGTCGGCAGTCTTCTTGCATATTCTACAAGTGTAGTGGATGCCAACTGTGCCAGCTGGAGTGCACAGATTGCATCCTCCATACACGTGTATGGAGGGATTGCATCTAGCTTCAAACTTCTTCAACAAGCTTGGTGCTTGTTTCTCTATAAGAGGAAAGTCTCTCTCTCTTGTCTCAGGTTCTGAACTTGGCTGAGGGTGATAGATACATCTCCCTCTCTATATTCTTCTCTCCCTCTATATTTTGTGCCTTAAAGAGTGTTATTCCTTCATTTGTGCACACAACCTCCTAGCCAAACACTCTTACCTTGTTGCTGAGTTGCTCGAGGGTCTTGTGGGAGTTCAAAAGTTGGTTTTGGCTCAGGAAACCTGCTGGTTTTGCAGTGCTTCAAGGGCAATCCCTTTTCTCCTCTTTAAGCTTTGTTTTTGGTTACTCTCCTAGCCATATTTACATGCTGATTTGAGCTTAACTTCCTACAAGAAAAAGTTTTTTTTTAGTCCTTGTGATGTTTGTTTAAGGTCATTTTTGCATTGGGGGAGGTCCACCCCCTTTTAGGCCTTGTTAGGCCTTGTTTTGAGCCATCCCTTTTGGCTCTTGTTCTAACCTTTGCATGACCTTTCTACCACCGAAATCCAGTGGATTTTCAGTGGTAGGCATGTGGTTTTGAGGCCTCAAATCAGAGGGGGGTGACCCCCTCTCTTTTGGTTTTGTTTGCTTGAGTTTTTGGCCTATCAAAGGAGCATGTGTCCCTTTACTTTTAAGGCTTGGTTCAGGCCCTTTTTTGTGACTTTTAGGACCAGCCTTGACTCTGTCCATGGCTGGTGTGGTCATCTTTTCATGCTCCTTGTATGTGTAGTGTAATCCCCTTTGTGGCTCATCAAAGTAGCATGTCTTTCTAGCATGTTTTGGCTACATTTCAGTAGATTTTTGGTCATCATTTGACATTTCATGACTCTATTTTTGACTGATTTGGTAGTCCTTTGCATGCTCCATGTACTTGTAGAACAAACCTTACTTACTAGTCTTGTGTGCATGATGTTTTGGCTCATCATTCAAGCATGTTTTGACTCCACTCCAGCACATTTTTGGCTTTGATTTAACATGCTTGAGGTCTGATTTAATTGGTTTTGGTCATGCATGTTTGGTTTTGCATAGCTATAGTGCATTTGGCTTTGCTAGCCTTGCACTATGGAACCCCTAGCATGTCATATTTGAGCCTCTTTCATGGCATGGCATCATTTGGTAGGTAATTTCAGACCATAAACTTCTGCCATGCTCTCATGTTTATCACTCTTTCATTGTGTTTAAGAGTTATGCCCTCATGTCTTGTTTGCGGGCTAATTCAGGAGCCTATCTTTCTTGCCATCTTTGTTGCGAGCCTAGCATGTTTTTGCTACCATATTGACCTGCATTAGGTCTATTTTGAGTGCTTTAGGTCATTTGAGCATTGCTTGGTATGGTTGTAGTGTAAAGCCCTTGACTAGCTTTGTATTTCAAGTCTCTTGGCATGCTTTATTTGAGCTATTTGCATGATATGGCTTCACTTTGCATGTAATTTCAGAGCATATAGACTTGTCATGCTCCCACTTTTGTCACCCCTAGAGTGCCCCTAAGGGTTGTGTTCTTGTTGCCTAGCTTGTGGACCAATATGTGCGCATGTGTGTCTTGCCTTTTGGTGCCTTAGTCTTGGTGTTATGGCCACTGATTTAGGCATGACTGAGGTCAGTCCATTTTGGTTTAAGTCCATCGAGCATTGTGTATGCCATGTGGTTCATTGTGTTGTGTATGCCATATCCATTTGCATTGTGTATGCTAGTTGTTGTTCATATTGTTGCATGCTTGTGTTGCCTTGCATTGTGTATGAATGCATTAGCATTGTGCATGCCATTAGCCTTGTTAGGTTGTTCATGTTGCATTGCATATTTGCATGCTTGTGTTGCATTGCATTTTTGCATATCCCATGTTACGTAGCATTGTGCATGCCATGTTATGTGTTGCATTGTGTTTGGAATAGGAGTTAGTCCAAACACGGGAAATGAGGGACGCTTCATACTTGAAGTGATGAAACGTGCCTCAATTCTCGGTCGCCGACACTCTTGACTATACATGATGGAGTTCTAGGCCTTAGGTGTTTGTATATGCATTCATTCCATTTTGAGTTACGCAATTCGGCCCCTCGGCCATCATGCATCGAGATGCATGATTGGTGGTTCGAGGGTCGAGACCTACACTCCCTTGAGCTTATGTAATGATAGGGAGGGTGGTCACGCATACATGTGTTGTGAATACTTTGCCATGCCCCTTTCTTGCCCTCTGTTACAGAAAACCAGAAACCAGCAGCAAAAACTGGTCGGCCGACCAGATAACGTGGCTGGCCGACCACTTTTTCTGGTTTTCACCACAAAAAGTGGTCGGCAGGTGGTCTCTAAGGCTAATATCTGGTCGGCAGCATCCCTACAAATTCCCAAGGTGGATTTTCATCTCTTTGGAGCTTCATGCAAGTTTTTGAGATCAATTGTAAAAAGAGGCAAATCGGGGCATCGCGAGGGATTTCCGAACAAGGCGACTCGAGCATGCATGCATCCTTTGTCATCCAAAGCAGAACTGAGGTAGCCTACATCATATAGTTTATATGCTTATTCAATTGCTAACTTAGTTAATTTGTTAATTAGTTAGAGTTGTGTAATAATTAGTTGTAGCTTGTTATTCATTCTGTTGTGTAATAACTAGTTTAATTAGATTAGCTTAGATTAGCTAGTTGGTTCTGTATTATTCATTCGGACCCTCCTCCAAGAGGGCACAACTGTTGTAAATAAGTGTGTGTGTGTGTGATGCATGTCTTCCAACCCCAATTTCTTTCTCCCTTTTATTTACCAGCTTACGATTGTTAGTTTTAGGGCATGTTTCAATTAGCATCCTTATGCTCGCATGTTTGCATCCATTCATTTGTCTTGCATGCACCGGGCTTGGCCCATCATACTAACTGCATTGTATTTCAATTCCTGTTAGAATACGTGTATCAACTTGCATTTCACATGACATTTTAGAATAGCCGAGCCTATCTTAGTTGCATTTTGCATGTGTTGCATTAGGCATTCTTGACATAGCTAGGGTCATGCATGATTACTAACTATCTTCTGTTTTGGCTTGGAGTACTCGGTGAGTGTTTATGCTTTAGCATCTTTGCATGTGTGTGAGTGACTACCATGATAGCATGCTTGCCATGAGGCTAACTGCTTATGTGATATAACTGCCTGAATCCCTGTGGGTGAAGGTTAGATTACTTGGATTGGAACCATTCATTAAATACGAGTTTTAAGCCCACTTGAGAGTGGCAAAATCATGTTTTTCTAAAGCCCACTTGAGGTTGGCAAATCCACGTCTTAGCCTACTTGCAAGTAGCACCTTCAAACCATTTTCAAATAAACCAACATGAAATGTTTTGTTCCAATTTAGGCGATCTAGTCTATACTTGTGTGTTGTGCACATCACACAGTAAATTCTAGCTAATAACTAGAATAAGAACGCATATGTTTTCCAAAACAAGATATCATGTTTAGTAGTGACCGATCTTTGATCGGGCTAGCAGGGGTGCTCATTGCATGACCTTCCCCAATCGTACCCAAGTTCCCAAGCCGAGGAAACTTTGGTGATGACGGACACGTGGCCTTAGGCACGAGTCAGGGTTCCCTAAATTCCCCCAAGATAAAATATTTAGGTGGCGACTCTATATCTGGCAAAGCAGTCTATGTTTGGCATTTCTTTCTTAAAAATCAGTTTTTCAAAATGATTTGCCAGATTTGGACTCTTTCGTGATTTATCAATCTCGTATTGCATTTTGCAAGATCAAATTAAGAACTGTGACATTGAGTCCGAACTATAGTGAGCCCAATGAACAAAACGAGATTTTCCCGAGACGTTCGGGCGCACCTACACCTACTGGCACATCTCTTTATTATCTTGCCTGTTTGTCTAAGTCTTCGGCCTTGTCAAAAATGGGTCATCTTTGGGCTTTGACACTCACTCCCGTCACTTCTTTACTTCTGAGTTCTGTCAAAGAGGGGCAACTGTAGACACCCCATTTTGACCGACCTTAAGACTCAGATGTCATCGATTGAGCGCTCGGTGATTGTGCATGTTGTGCTCGTTTCGAGGTTTCAGAGTTTTGGCTGAGAGCCTTGCCTCCAGGCCTCTAAACTTTTTGTGCTTCGGCTCGGTTTGTGGACCAAGCGTTGTTTCTCTTCCCTGGAGGGAGGGAGTGGTCTATAGACCACCTCTTTGTGGTCGTAGACCACTTTTCGTGGTCGTAGACCACTTTTCTCGTTTGGAGACCAGTTTTTGGTTTTCAGAGCCTTCGGTCGCGTGCCTTGATTCGGGACCGCTAAATGTTCTCCGTTTGGCGTGGTTTTTGAACCACACCTTGTTACCTCTGCCTAGAGGGACACTGTGGTCTGGGAGACCACTTTTGTGGTCGCAGACCACTTGTGATGCCCGTTGACCAGTTTTCAGGTCTCTTGGCTGCACGCTTTGCCTCCCGAACTTTCGTCTTGCATCCGTTTTGGTTTGTTTTTGGTACAAACCTTGTTTTCCTTGTTTGGAAGGTGGTACAAGGGTGGGAGACCAGTTCTTCCCCTTGGAGACCACTTTCCTCCCCGCCAGCCAGTTTTCTGGTCGGCCAACTGGTTTTCTTAGTCTTTGGGCCACCTTTTCTAGTCGGCCTCCACACCACTGCATTGTTTTCATGTTGTAGACTCTCTCCCACCATGGCCGGCCAGTTTTCTTCTTGGGAGACCATTTGTGGTGGTCGATCGACCACTTTAAGTGGTCGACTGCTTTTCATCACCTTTTTGGAGATATTTTCATCCAGCTGGCACAGCTGGAAGGCACTAAAGCCATCCTCCATACACGTGTGTGGAGGGATGGCCTTGGACCTCAATCTTGTCCAATAAGCTTAATCTTTGGTTCTCTATAAAAGAGAACCTCCCCCCTCCTTCCTTAGGTTCAAATTTTGTGCCTTGAGCTATAGATATACACCTTTGTCTCTATCTTGCTTTTGCTCTTCATTTCTGTGCCTTAAAGTGTAGTTTTATCATACTTTAACACACAAACACGCACTCAAACATCATCCTTTTGTTGTTGAGGTGCTTAGGAGCTAGTTTTGGTGTTGTTGGATTGGTTTGAGCTTGGAAAACCTGTTGGAGTTGTGGTTTTGAAGGTGTTCATCAAGGGTGAGCTTCTAACCCTTAAATCCCTTGATTTTTCTTAAGCTTTTGGACCTATTTGCATGCTGATTTTAGCTTAACTTTCTACTACAAAAAGTTATGTTTTTGCATGCTTAAAATGTTTGTTTAAGGTCACTTTTTTGTTGGGGGTGGTCTACCCCCTCTTAGGCCTTGCTAGGACTTGTTTTGAGCCATCCCTTTTGGCTCTTGTTCTAGCCTTTGCATGACCTTTCTACCACTGAAATTCAGAGGATTTTCAGTGGTGGAAAGGTGGTTTTGGGGTCCCAAATAGGAGAGGGTCATCCCCTCTCTTTGTGTCTTCAATACTTGTTTCATTTGCCTCATGTTTGAGCATGTTTGTTAAGCTTGTGTTGGTTTGTTCTTAGCATGTGTTTGCGGTTATTTCAACATGCCTCAGATCTGTTTTGACTTGGTTTGGTTATTCCATGCATGCCTTCTACACTTGTAGTGTATTCCTCATAAACTAGTCTTGTATGCTTAATGAAGTAGCATGTTATTCTGGCTTATTTTGAGTCTATTTCAGCATGTGTTTTAGTGTTGTTTTGCCATGCCTCAGATCTGTTTTGACTTGGTTTGATGGCCCTATGCATGCTCCATGCACTTGTAGTGCAATTCCATGAACTAGCCTAATGTGTGCCATGCTTTAACATGTCATTCTAGCATGCTTTTGGCTTAACTTCAAGAAGCTTTTGTCCATGTTTTAGCATTCTTAAGCTCTGATTTGTGTTGTTTTGGTCATGCATGCCATGCTTTGTATAGCTATAGTGCATTCTAACTTGTTAGCTTTGTGTATCAAGTCCACTAGCATGCATTGCTTGGCCTATTTGAATGATTTGGCATCCTTTTTTATGTGATTTCAGTTCATGTTTCATGTTCATGCATTCACATTTGTCACTTATTCAATGCGTTGGAGGGTTGGCCCTTTATGCCTTAACATGAGCCATTGCGTATGCCTTCATGCCTAAGCTTGCGAGCTACCATTTCAGTGTGTATTTTGGGTTATTTTTCCATGATATAACTCTGATTTTTGTTGGTAAAGCCATCTCATGCTTGGTCTTGGTAGGTGTAGTGTAATCCACCTTATTTGCCTTCCATATTCCATGCCTTATGCCCCTCATGCTAGCTTGTTTTGGCTTCCTTCCGTACATGTTTTAGTATCATTTTGACATGTTCTAGGACTGTTTTGGGTTGCCTTGGCCATATGCTTCATGTTTTGCATAGTTGTAGTGCAAGTGCATATGCTAGTTTCAAGTTTTGAGCTTCATAGCATGCTTCATTTGTGTTGTGTACATGATATGGCATCATTTAATACTTGATTTTGGAGCGTGTAGCATTGTTATATTCTCATGCATATCACTCTTTAAGTGCCTTTGAGTGTTGTGCATTGTTGCCTTGTTTATGGCCTAGAATGTATGCCATCTTGCCTAGGTCCTTGAGCCCTTATCTCAGCATGTTTTGGTCTTTGTTTAGGCCTAATTAAGCTCTGTCCATGATTGGTTCAATCATTTGTGCCATGTATTGCATGCCCCTTGTGTAGTCCCTTTAATGGCTTTGTGCCTTAGGCCCTCTTGCATGCTTTACTTGTGTTGCTTGAATGATTTGGCATCATTTCACACTTGATTTCAGAGCCTTTAGTGTTGTTACACTTCCATGTTTATCGCTTCTTCATCATGCTTGAGAGTTGTGTTCTTAGGCCTAGTTGATGAGCCAATGCATGTGCATGTTTTGCCTTGCCTTTTTGTGCCTTTGTTTCATCATTATGGCCTCTGTTTTGGGTATGACTAAGGTTTGTCCATTTTGGTTTAAGTCCATTGAGCATTGTTTATGCCATGTTACATCGCATTGTGCATGTCATGTTGTTCATCGCATTGTGTATGCTATGTTCTTGTTCGCATTGTGTATGCCATAATCACATTGCATTGTGCATGCCATTAGCATTGAGTATGCTATGTTACATTGCATTGCATGTTTGCATGCTGAGTCGCATTGCATGTTTGCATTCTTGATGTTACATTGCATTGTGTATGCCATATTATTTGTTGCATTTGTTTGGATTAAGTGTTAGTCCAAACACGAGAAATGAGGGATGTTTCATACTTGAAATGATGAAACGTACCTCAATTCTCGGTCGCCGACCCTCTTGATCATACATGATAGAGGTCTAGGCATTTATGTGTTTATTTGTGCATTCATTTCACATTGAATTGTGCAATTTGGCTTCTTAGCCATCATGCATCGAGATGCATGATTGGTGGCCCGAGGGTCGAGAACTGCACTCCCTTGAGCTTATGAAATGATAGGGAGGGTGGTTGTGCACACATATCTTGCAAATACATTGCCATGCCCTTTCTTGCTCTCTGGAGAAGTGCAGCAACAAGTGGTCGGCCAACCAGAAAAACTAGATGGCCGACCACTTTTTCTGATCTGCAGCAAAGAAAAGTGGTCGGCAGGTGGTCTCCCCCATCAACAACTGGTCGGCCATGTTCCTACAGGTCCCCAAGGTGAGTTGCAAGCTTTCTGAAGCTTGGTGCAAGGTTCTGAGGACAGTTGCAAACAGAGGCAAATCGGGGCATCGCGACGGATTTCCGAACGAGGCAACCGGGCATGCATGATTTCTAACTGGTTCTTTGTTTTGGCTCGGACTACACTGTGAATGTTTACGCTTTAGCATACTACATGTGTGTTAAGTGTTTCCATGTTAGCATGCTTACCATGAGGCTAACTGTTTATTTGATATAACTGCCTGAATGCCTGTGGGTGAAGGTTAGATTACTTGAATTGGAACAATTCGTTGAAATCCACGATTTAGCCTAATTGCGAGTAGCACCTCTAAACCGTTTTCAAACAAACGAGCATGCAATGTTTTGTTCCAACTTAGGCAATCTAGTCTATACTTGTATGCTGTGCGCATCACATAGTAATTCTAGGTTAATAACCGGAATAAGAACACATGTGTTTTCAAAAACAAAATATCTTGCCTAGTACAGGCCGATCTTTGATCGGGCAAGCGGGGGTGCTCATTGCATGACCTTCCCCTCTCGTACCCAAGTTCCCCAGCCGAGGCAACTTTGGTGATGACGGACACGTGGGCTTAGGCACGAGTCAGGGTTTCCTAAATTTCCCCCAAAATAAAATATTTAGGTGGCGGCTCTGTATCTGGCAAAACAGTCCATGTTTGGTACTTCTTTATAAAAATCAGTTTTCCAAAACGATTTGCCGGATTTGGACTCTTGGTGATTTATCGGTCTTGCGTTTCACTTTGCGAGATTAGATTCAGAACCGTGACATTGAGTCCGAACTGTAGTAGCTCAGAACAAAACGGGATTTGCGCCCCCACAGGCGCGAAGCTCGGAGAGCTCTCGGGGGCGGTCTACACATGCAGTGATTGTAATATTTTTTTAAGTCATTGACTGTAATACTTTCTTCTTCTTTTTTTGAGGAAGTGCACAAGTTAAATTATGTTGAAAATTTATAAAATTTTAAACCGCCAATCCGATTCGCATCTATCCGCCAATCCGTCAATCCGCTCAATCCACATCCGCCGGATTGGCGGACGGATGCAGATTGATTTTCTCCAATCCGCCAATCTGGCGAACGGATGGCGGATTGAAGGTTCCGTGGTCGCAACCGACCCACGCCCACCCCTAGTTGAAATAGTCTTGAAATAACTAATTGTTGAGAATACTTGAGAAGAGGGAATTGTGTTATTCCTTAGATGATGAATTGTAATAAAAGTATTTATATTCATTTTGTGAAATTGGCATATCATTTCATTTGATTACATTAAACTTTGAAAGTTGATTTGAATACTTGCATTGAGAAAAGAATGTTGAGAAACAAGTTTTTATAAAATGGTTTTGGGGTAAATACGTTTGTAAGTCTTGCTAGGTGGTTTAGATGATATTGAATAAGTTGGCCTGAGAGTCCGGGGTGAAAGACCGAAAACCCGCGCGGGTAGGTGTCGAGCCTTCCGGTTAATACCGGTAAAAATGACAATTTGGTAGTACTTGTATAGTCTACTTGTAGACACCGACCTAGGGATTACCAGAGTCGTATTTACCGCCCTTGAAATAAATTGTAAAGTTTTGAATAATTGAAATTGTATCATATCATTGAACATGATGGTTTTCAAAAGATGAAAATATGGTTTATCTTCAAAAAGGGGCATAACATGGCATGCGCATTTCATCTCTTGAGACTTGTATAAAATGTATATACTTTGTTAAGGATTTCTTACTGGGCATTAAGCTCACCCTACGAGATTTTTGTGCAGGAAAAGATGTGGTGATGCTGCCTAACTAAAGGCGAGAAAATGTGTGTTGAGAGTTTGAGACTCTCATTTTGTTATGACTCTGTGTGTAAGCCAAGGGTTGTATGTATGTGGATTTGAATAACCGTTTTGTGTAATCAGGCTCAAGCCTTGGAAACTTGTAAACCCTTGGGAATATTTATTTGTTTATTTACTTGTTGGATTAATGTATTGTTGTATGAAGAACTATTGTATCATGTAATGTAAGTTTGGATATTTATATTCGATTTTCCTTGAAAGAGCCATAATTGTTGTATTATTATTTGGGCTAGAAATTTGGGGCGTTACAATAGCCTGCTGTTTTAACCCTTCCTTTCCATGCCAACCGAGGAATTGGGCTCTAGGGGGAGCCACATTGCCCCAGATCAGTTTAGGAATAAGCAAACTAGGCCTTTTTTGTTTCTCACATCAATCCTTTGTTGCAGCAACAGTAAATTGACCTGAAGGGGATGCACTCCATCTTAATGAATTTGGGCATCTCACAATACGCCTTGGAGGTTCACCTAATAAGCCTAACAATCTTCCCAACTCCTCCTCCTTCCAAGCAAGTAATTGCCTTCTGAATTCAAGCTTCCATTCCTTATCAGTTGATAGTGTATACAACTAGGGGAATTCCTCCTTCAGTATTGGCTCCCTCAATGCTTCATTCTACAACCATTGTTGCATTGCTATTGATGCATTCCTTTATTTGTTCTCTCTCTCTCTCTCTCTCTCTCTCTCTCTCTCTCTCTCTCTATATCATAGTGTTTCCTTCATTCATTTTCTCTCTCTTCGACATTTGTTCCAATCACAACAATCACAATTTTATTGAAGTAATAATATTAATATCCCAATTTTTGTTTGTACTTGTAACTTAACCTAGTTTGAATTACTTTTGTTAGTGTGATTGAGAATGTATAAATTTTACAAGGCATCGTTTGAGCATTAATGTCAATAGGTTCTATAAAACTAAAAAATGACTGTTATATGTCAAATTTTTTTTTCACCTTCAGGGTATGTGACAAGATTTGTATTTATCGATTCCATAATAGTTATCTTCAAATAAGATAATCAATCACTGGTATTTATATAGGTAGCAATACGGGAAAAAAAACTGGTGATATATAACATTTCTTAAACTAAAAATAAGATATAATAATATTGATAATGACTTGCTGAATGATCCCACTGAATGAAATTCCGGGCTACGCTAGGGCAGGGTGGGGAATTGCAGGGTAAATACGGAGAAAGGGATTTGGAGGGATATTGTTGGGGTTATTTTGGATATTTTAGAGGTGGGTGTTTGGCTTTTTGGGTGGTACATAGCTGGAGGGTTGTATTTGGTGTGGCAACGACAGAGGTTTAAAACTTTTTTAAGAGTCAAGTTTTGTCAATGGTTTTTAAAAGAGAGAAAACTCTTTGCCAAAAAGCCAATCAAATTTTGAATTCTAATGTGAAAATAAACTTTTTCTTTTTCTCTCTTCCTTTTTCTGTAGAGTGTTTTAGGCAGCGTTCACCGAAATTGTAACTGTAAATACAAGAGCAATTTCACACACACATGAGATGAAAGAAAGAGGAAGCATCCAAGGCAACTACCCTGTTATATTTTCCTCGTGAAATGAAGGCACATGAATTGATATATGAGAGTTTTCCTAAGGTGTACTTAAAAGTTTGATCCTTCTACAATATATGCTCTCAAAAAGGGTATGTTTTGTGTAAGTTATGAGATTTTGTAGTGTTAATATCATAAAGGGTTAATTACACTTTTTACTTGTGTAATTTGGTTCAAATTCCGCTATAGTTTTTACAATTTTAAATTGAATAATTTGGTCTCTACACTTTAGTGTAATTTCAATTTGGTATGTCCATTCAAATTAGAGGTTAAAATTAATAATTTTGGAACATTTATCAATTTTTTTAAGGTTTACACATGGACAAAATTAACAGGAATTTAGATAGACTGACCAAATTGAAACAATAAGAATTAAATGAAATTTAAGTCAAACTATAGGGTGAAAAGTATGGAGGAGGATTCCCTCCCGTCCAGATTTTGGACTGGAGAGTGTTGTTTGGGTCTGTGAGGCCCACCATGGGCTCCATTTCGATTATCTAAATTGTTCATTTTGTCGGGCACTTCGTGTATTCCATCCAAAAAAAATATTAGGTCGATCCGCTAACTATAACGTTTCTCATTGAAAAAAATATATATGATTTATTTTAAAAAAACACAATTGTTGTTTATTTTTTTAGTAAAAAATTGAACAAGTTACAATTATCAAATTGATCTAATTTTTTTTGTATGGATGAAATATACGAAGTGCCCGACAAAATAAACGGTTCGAATCATTGAAATGGGGCTTGTGGTAAGCCTCACAGGCCCAAACAACACCCTCTAATCCAAAATCTGGACCGAAGGGATCCTCTTCCGAAAAGTATAATTAACCTTATCATAAAATATCATAACTTTAGTCATGCCTAAATAATTAAACACTAGTTCAGCCATAATCAAATTTTTTCTGATCACAGCCAAAATAAATATAATTAAGTCATAATAACCATACTTTAATGGATCACAACTAAATACCATTTCAAAATTAAAAAAAAAAAAAAATCAGAATAGGTTATAACTAAGTCAACTAACTCTTGTATAGGTCAAAATAAAATACAACAAAGATCGTAACCAATAAAAAATTTTTTTTTGGGGGGGTGTCAATTGATAAGAGAATAATTATATCATGAAAAATATTTACAATATCAAACAGTCCACTAATCCACAATAACCAATCTTGACCAAGCTGTTAAACAAGACAAGCCCCACAGTCACTAAATACAACCCGCATAATAGGGAATAAATAAGCTAATCACCCCAGAGAGTATCAAATTTCTTTTCATAAAAATTGAATATGAGATCCTAAACCACAGATGACGCTAAACACCCATCGGGTAAAATGTCCTAATTCAAGTGCAACATATTGTACACATTGTTTTAAGTATGTATCGAATTTCCCTAAAAGTGGCAACTACCTAGTGGATATGATTTCCTTAAAAAAGTATTCAATCGAATATCTAAAAAAGTAGAAGAAAAGTGGTTAGCTGCTCGAATTTGAATTTGCTTAAAAGTTTAAATTTGTGTTTGTTGGTTGACCGTCTAAATGAGACGACTGGTGCAACACTTATCTATCACGGTTGTCACCCTTGTCCATGGTGGCTTTCACCTTCTTGCCGGACAACCGACAAAACAAAATTCAAGTGATTTTAGATAAACTCATATTCAAACTACCAATTAGCACTGAAAAGTAAAATGTATAGATCACAATTGTATTAAAATAGTTTACACAATAACAAATTAAAAATTACACCACACAGTCTATATTCAAAATAAAAATCGATGACACTTTTTCATAACTTATTAATTTTCCCCCTAAAGATACAAGATCAATTAATGCCCATAAATTTTTTATTTGAAGAATTCCATAGACACAGGACATACATTGTTATACAAATAATGTTATATTTAACAACTCCGCTACATCCACACAAATTATTGTCTCCCGAGTAGTCCGAATGATGTGGCTAGAGAAGGATGAAGCTAAATCCCAGTTGCTCCAAAAGGTGAAATCCCAACCTATAAATATACTTGTTTGAGTTTTTTTTCTTCTTTTTTTATTTATTTATTTATTTTTATGTTTTTTTATGACTGTTTGAGTATGAGTATTTTCTGAAGCAATGTTTACCTAGGTAGGTGTAAAATCATTGTTTGAAATAGGGTATGTATGAAACTTTTATTTGTTTAAGGGCAAATTACAAAAATGGTCCCTATAGTTTACTCGTATTTTTATTTTGGTCTCTACACTTCTAAATGTATCAATTTTGTCCATGCAGTTTGGTATTTGGCTCGAAATGGTCCAATAGTTAATGGTGGTTAGACATTTGGATGGAAATTCGACGCTGCAAGGCACGGGCCAATTTTGACTTTCTTGACTTTCTTGAACAATTTTGACTTTCTTGAGTGTTTTTGCATCAATTCAATTTCTTTAATAGATGTTTTATTTAATTTCATTATTTAATTATTATTATTTTTTAAAATAAATTTATTTAAAATTTTAATTAAAAAAATAACATATATTTTTATTGATATTTTATTTATTTAATTTTTAAAAATAAATTTATTTAATTGTGTAAAAAATAAAGTAAAATAAATTTTTATTTAATCTAGCTAAAAATAATTATAATATTAAAGACATGTTTAATATTGCTATTACTTAGTAAACAATTGAAAAATAATAAAATAGTTTCTTGCACATTTATCCTTATCTAGTTCGTCTAACCAAACATCAAATTTACTAAAAATAGTCCTTTTCAAATATCTAATCACATGAGAAAACAAACACGGGATACACATCGAATCCAACCAAATAGTCTGGGGAATTCACAATCCCAAGATTCAAGTCTGATGGATTCTAATCCTCTATTTTCTAATTGTTTACTAAGTAATATCATGACAGTAAAACAGACATTTCACACATTACCCCCATGGATACCAATCCCATGGAAATAATCACACCCCTCCCCCCGGATTGTTTAGTCCCTTATATGAGGGATATGAAGTCCCTCATATAAATTATAAATTTTAATTTTAATTTTAATTTATAAGGCCATAATTTTTAATTTATTATTTTTAATTAAATTAAATTTATAATTTTAAATCAACAACACTAAAAAAATAATTTATAAATGTCTATTTTAATAATAAATTATTTTTTATTAATAATTTAGTCCGCCGGACATGGAGTCCTGGGACTGTGAATCTCCCAGACTATTTGGTTGAATTGGATGTGTATCTCATGTTTGTTTTTTCTTGGGATTAGATGTCTGAAAAAGACTAATTTTAGTGAATCTAATGTTTGGTTAGACGAACTGGATAAGGATAAATGTGCAAAAGACTATTTTACCATTTTTCAATTGTTTAATAAGTAATAGCAATATTAAACACATATTTAATATTTTAATTATTTTTAGCTAGATTAAATAAAAATTTATTTTATTTTATTTTTTACACAATTAAATAAATTTATTTTTAAAAATTAAATAAATAAAATATCAACAAAAATATATGTTATTTTTTTAATTAAAGTTTTAAATAAATTTATTTTAAAAAATAATAATAATAATTAAATAATTAAATTAAATAAAACATCTATTAAATAAGTTAAATTTGAGTGATGATATTAAAAAATAAATTGAATTGATTCAAAAACACTCAAGAAAGTCAAAATTGTTCAAGAAAATCAAAATTGGCCCATGCGTGCATTGCACGTGTCAAATTTCCGTTCAAATGTCTAGCTACCATTAACTATTAAACCATTTCGAGCCAAAAACCAAACTGCGGGGACAAAATTGATGCATTTAGAAGTGCAGAGACCAAAATGAAAATACGGGTAAATTATAGGGACCATTTCTGTAATTTGCCCTTTGTTTAATTTTTAAACATTTTTCTTTCAACCTTTCTGGAACAGAGTTTGAGAAATTGCTTTGTTAGCTTTTTCACATACTATTGTTAGCACCATAAATCTGCAATTTTTATTATTATTTATTATTTATATAATTGCAGGACACGTGGCATCCTCTTATTCATTTGGAAGTTAAAAGAAGTTATAGAGATAATGGAGAATATGAACGACAAAGTGGATGAGTGGGAGGACAAAGTGGATGAGTGGAAGGACACATGGCAAGACAAGAATGAAGATGGAAGAAATGGGTAGTTACTAAGTAGTTATTGCGGTATTTTTTCTTCTATAAATAGCCATTAATGGCTACATTGTAAAAGAAGGAGAATCATAAATCAAAGACAATTGATTTCAATATTTCTTATCATTTTTCTTATCTTAAGAGTAGCTTAACATAGATTTATATTTCGAAGCATTTATTTTCAGCATTTCCATTTCGAAGCATTTTATGCTCTTTCTTTTCGAAGCATAGGAGTAGAGGTAAGTAATTATTATTTTGATTGTTCACTCAATCATCTTTCTCCGTCCCTTTTTCTTCTTTTACTTTTTCTTTTCACTACACTTGGCAAATTTAAAGTCCTCTTCGTTGAGGCAAAAGAACCGTCAACACAATCGCTTGATAATTGGCTTGAATTTAATCTGTAAGGATATTTCAATCCTTGCTGGCACGCTCGCATTTATGATATTTTCCTTCGTAGGAAAAATAAGTCAACATTTTTTGGCACGCCCGGTGGGACTGCCAAGTGTAAGAAATGACAAACGATTTGGATTTCGCCATTCAAACTTGTCAATTTGAAATATATTGGCGTGAAAGAAAAATTTTGGATCTTCAAGAAGAGATCCATTTTCTTGATGAAATAAACTTTCATCCATTACAATATTATTTGGTGGAAGAAAAAAGACACCATTTAATTAGAGAAATTCATCAACTTGATATGGAAATTCGCCAATGGAATGATGAGTTATCAACTCTCACTACCAAGTCTTTAACTGAGGCTTTAATGGCCGGAATTGTTGAATTTTTTCAGAATTTTTCCATGGTTGAAAATAGCAAAAGTAAAGAGTTGATTTCATCAATGGCTCGGGGGGTTCAAGAGTCCGTTTTTAAAGAGCCAAATTATGAAATTAACATAACGAAAGAGCATATTTTTGAGCCAAATTTGGCTAAGAATGATGTTTTATACATGGCTCGGGAGGTCCAAAAACCAAATTTTAGAGAGTCAAGTCATGAAAATAATATATCTATGGGTGATTTTCATAAGTCATTAATGGCTAACATGGAAAAACAACCCACTTTGCCAAATAATTATGAAAACCTATTCAGCAAAAGTCATATTTTTAAAACAAACATGGTCAAGAATAATGAACAAGCCACTGTTCATGAATTCAAAATTTTTGATATTTTTCAAAATGTCAAAAAGTATAAATTTTCATGGTCACACTATACCATGACTTTTGGTGTTCAAAATCCTTTTTGGATTTGTGGTTCACATCAAAATATAATTATGATGATGTGGCTAATAAAATTAACAAATTGTTCTTATGAGTTCGAAGCACTAAGAACAAGGGATGACCATTTAAAATGCATGAACTTGGCTAGAAAAAGCTTGTGCATTTAAATAAATGGTTGAGAATGACTTATCTTTTCAAATTGATGGCCAGTTGTTTGTATGTACACAATCAAAGCATCGAAGATACATTCGAAGCATCAAGAGTTGTTTCGAAGGTTGATTACTTCACATTCGAAGCTGTATAAAGCTTTGAAGATACATTCGAAATATCAAGAGTTGTTTCGAAGGTTGATTACTTCACCTTTGAAACTGTATAAAACTTTGAAAACTTTCGAAATGTGTACATCTCTTCAAATATATGTAAAATGACAATTAATTAGTTGTCGAATAATGCCTGTTTTTGGCATCATAAGTTGGCTCGAAGAACAACAGTTTTGGTGTCTTTGAAGAATTAATAATTGGTTCGAAACACAAAATTAATATTCCATTAATTATGTGTGAACCAGAACATATAAGTTTTGAATAAACCACAATGGTTGGCCAAAAACAGCTTCGAAAGCCGTTTTGCCATAAGTTGCTTCGAAAGCCGTTTTGCCATAATTTTGTAAGCTTCGAAGCACTCTATCTTGCATCAACAACAGCTTCGAAGAAATAATAATGGTGGTTGTGAACCTTCGAAGCTGTGTCGAGTATTTTTGAGGATGTAATTCGTCTTTTGTTGGTTCCATTGACCTTCGAAGAATGATTTTGGTCCTTTATATCACTTTTGAAGCTTGTTACTAATAATAATTCGAGTCATCTAGTCATAATTTCATACTCATTCGAAGCACTTTATTGGTGTTGTTACATCATTCGAAGCACTTTGCTGCTTAGGTTAGTCATGTGCTTGGTTCGGCCCTTCAAAAATTCAAATAAACATCATTTTTAAGGGCCGCGGGGGGTAATGTTAGCACCATAAATCTGTAATTTTTATTATTATTTATTATTTATATAATTGCAGGACACGTGGCATCCTCTTATTCATTTGGAAGTTAAAAGAAGTTATAGAGATAATGGAGAATATGAAGGACAAAGTGGATGAGTGGGAGGACAAAGTGGATGAGTGGAAGGACACATGGCAAGACAAGAATGAAGATGGAAGAAATGGGTAGTTACTAAGTAGTTATTGCTGTATTTTTTCTTCTATAAATAGCCATTAATGGCTATTTATAAAAGAAGGAGAATCATAAATCAAAGACAATTGATTTCAATATTTCTTGTCATTTTTCTTATCTTAGGAGTAGCTTAACATAGATTTATATTTCGAAGCATTTATTTTCAGCATTTCCATTTTGAAGCATAGGAGTAGAGGTAAGTAATTATTACTTTGATTGTTCACTCAATCATCTTTCTCCGTCCCTTTTTCTTCTTTTACTTTTTCTTTTCGCTACACTTGGCAAATTTGAAGTCCTCGTCGTTGAGGCAAAAGAACCGTCAACACAATCGCTTGATAATTGGCTTGAATTTAATCTGTAAGGATTTTTCAATCCTTGCTGGCACGCTCGCATTTATGATATTTTCCTTCGTAGGAAAAATAAGCCAACAACTATTTTTTTAGCATTTTTGTTGTTGTTGTTGTTCTTGTTGTTCTTGTCTTGTAAAGAAACCGCTGCTTCTTGTTTTTGTTGATTTTCTTCTACATTTTCTTCTTTATTTGCTTGTGATTAGCTTCTCTATTTTTTGCCGCTATACTCTATTCTTCTCTATTTTTTCGAGACATGTTAACAGGAGTATAGAATACACAGGTGAAATGTCAAAATGGATTTTCCATTAACTATTTATGCCATCCCCCATTTGGACCAAACAAACACTAATTTGTGAAAGTTGGGACCAAGAAGACACAATCAATAGTTTAATATTTTATTTTGAAATTGAGCTAACTGTTGTGCATGGAGCACAACAATTATTATTGTGCATTTAATAGGTCTCACTTTGGGTCTAATTTGATGATTTAAACTGTTCACTCTTTAAACTCGATTGAGTAGAACACATATGTGAGAAAAATAAGTTGATCAAATATTGGTAGCCTTTTTATTAAATCACGTTTTTATTAAATTTTACACTTCAAATCACACTTACCATTAATTTTTTTTATATACAAATGAATAGTTCTTTTTCATATTTTGAATACAATTTTTGAATATGCTACATTTATCGGATTAACTTTAAAAAAATTAGATTAATCCAATAAGCGTAAAATGTTAAATTTATCGCGTTTGTCTCCAAAAAAATGAACGGCTTACAAGTATGTTTTTTAAAATCGACCATCAATTTTTTGGGTGATAAATGACAAAATGAAAAGGTTATAACTATTAAATCGATCTAATTTTTTCATTAAAAAATGATCTTATAAAATGAATAATTTAAATCACTAAAATAAAATCATGACGGGCTCTATAGACATGAACGACAAATATCCAAGTTAGATCTAAAATTGGAAAGAAGCGAGAATCAAACGGAAACTATTACACCGTATATTCATATATTTACCATTCTAAAAATATCTATTAATTTTTTAATAAAACATTTAACCAACCAAACAACCTCCAATGATGAGTGCTTGGTTGATGATGGGTGTTCCATGCACCGTCTTAAAAATAATACAACTATAATAGTCTTATTTTATTTCGCGATAGAAGTGAGATTCTAGATGTAGAAATAAAAGGTGAACTTTTTCCCCATCAAAAGAAATGAGGCTATTGTGGATATAACACACTAAAAACATTAACTAAATTTACATTGTAGAGGCAATTAAGAAAGTTGTACCAGTGATAGTATAATTTTTTTATTTTTTTATTTTTAAAAAAAGATGCTCGGTCAAAAAGTCCAATTCCAAATTTGTTTCATCTAAAAGTTCACGCAGTCTATGAAGACATACTTCTGCGAAATGACCAAACTACTCATTCTCTATTCTACTCTCATCAACGATCATAGTTATAAAATTTTTGTTTTATCTGTCCAAAAACTCTCTCTCTTCCTCTTCTCTTTCTCTCTCTATCTGTCTCTCTCTCTCTCCTCTCAGCAACTTCTCTCTCAACTCGCTCTTCTCTTTCTATCATCTCCTCTCCAACAACCCACAAATGCAAACAGAGATACCACTCTCTCTTTCTTTCTCTCTCGCTTTCTCTTTCTCACTTTTTACATTTATCCTTCGCCTTCTCGATTGGGGGTGCACCGCCTCATCAAACAAAGAGAGAGCATAGGAGGAGGAGGATAAAATGGTAGTGGGATCGATTACTTCTTCCCCAACCTCGACCTGACTCCAATGACCTTCTTCAGATCTTCGAGCTTCTCTGAAAGAGCAAGCTCAAGAAGATAGTTTCCATTCAAGGAAACTAGGGTTTTCAGGCCCTCGGATTTCAAGATCTCGTTCTTGAGTCTAGAGATCTCGCGACTATTCAGGGATTTGTGGAGGTGAAGGGTTTTGGACATGACATCAGTGACTTCGCATTCATACCAGTGCAGAGATGTCCTTTCAGCTAGATCTGAGCGAAGATGAAGTTGTCTGGCGTAAGAGGTCTCTTCATCTTCATCATTGACATTTAGGAGGCAGAGGCAGACTTCGTCGTCACCCAAAAGTGTCTAGTGGCGACATTGGCAGTTTGTCGAAGGGGTCAGAGACAAGATCTAGGTCGTTCAGTAGCCAGAAGTTCATCTCCGAATAACCCTGCTAGTGGTGAGATCCCTCAAGTTGGAAGTTGATACTGATGAAGATTGGTTATCTTATTTTAATAGGTACAAAGATCAAAAAGAAGAAGTTGGGAGAGAAAGAAAAAGATTTTGAACAAATAGTGGGTTTGTGGAAAGATTTGAACAAATTCGTTCAATAGATAAGAAAAAATAGATTAAAAAAATTCGATAGATAAAATATGATTATGGGAGAGAGAGAGAGAGAGATTTGAATAGTTATGTTCAACAGATAAGAAAAAATAAGTTAAAAAAAATACAACAGATAGAAAAAGATTTAAACAGATAGGTTAAAAAATTCAATAGATAAAAAAAAAGGATTTGAACAGATAGGTTAAAAAATAAAATGGCAAAATTAGAAATAAAATATCTTTCAAAATAATAAAATGTACTTCTCACCACAATAATTTGCAAAACATGTAATTTTCACCCAAAGAAATTATCCAATGACCCAACATCTCAAGCAATTTTCAAATTGAATTTGTCATCAATTTTTTTTAAAATAAATAAATAAATAAATCGATTAATCCAACCAATCTTACTCACACCATAGAAAGGCGCACTATCGTGTATTAAAATTGTTTAATATGTCTCATCTCACAAAGGCCATGATTATATTTTATTTTTATATCTTGTATTATGCGTCTCATTACATGTTTGTTAACAATGTTGTATTGGCACATAACAAAACTTGGTATGAAAACAAAAGTCATCTATGGTTAAAAAAACAAACAAACTCATCATAAAACTACTTTTCTCATTTTCCTTGAATAAATTTACTTAGTTATATATAATGTATATGTTAGTATGACGAGACCTATCTTTAGTGAAATAGTAAAGATATCGACAAATATGCCAAAAAAAAAAAGAAAGAGATATCGATGAGTAATAATACCTCTAGTGAACGCTACGTATTGACATATATATTTTAAATATTTTTCTATAATTCAATTATGTGTAGTTAGACTTACATTATTTTTAGGATAAAAGACAGTTTTAATCTTTAAAGTATCTATTGTTTTTCATTTTAGTCTCTTAAGTTTCAATTGTCATTTTGATCCTCGAAATTGTCAATTTAAGTCAATTTGGTCTAATGTCCATTTACATTGATAACAGAAATACAGATAAAAGAAAATTTTGATCCCCAAAATATGTATTTCTTGTCATTTTAGTCTCTCAGATTTTAAATGTTGTCATTTTGGTCCTCAACGTTGTGAATTTATGTTAATTTAGTCTTAGCTCAAATTAAATTGGCTCAAATTGACAACGTTGATGACCAAAATAACAAAATTTAGAACATAAGGGACTAAAATGACAAGAAACGCATATTTTAGGGACCAAAATTGTCTTTTATCCAAAGATAAAATATTTTTTTCAATAACAATGTAAACAAACATTTGAGATATCGTTAAATTAACTCAAATTGACAACTTTGAATATCAAAATGATAAAATTAAAATATAAGAAATTAAAATAATAAAAAATGCATACTTTAAGAATTAAAATTGTCTTTTATCCTTATTTTTAATTGGTAAGCCTATGGCATTAGGATTTGGCTATATGCAAATGCAAAAATTTTCCAATTGCTACTAAAGATACAGTAGCCTGTTGACAAAATTGAAACCTATTACCAAAGATGAGGGTTGATGAACAAGGTGGGGGTTGGTGAACAATCATTGTTGCCCTTCATATCTCATCTCTCCATACTTGTTCGTACTTCTTATTATGGTTCAATTCTAAACTCGTACCGATAATCCGAATTATCTATTTTGTAGACATCGCAATAAAAGTTATTCATGCAAAAAATTAATTTCATCAAACAATTATGAACATATGAATAAATAGCATTTTATTTTAAAAAAATAAATAGTAAGTTTACAATCACATTTATCATTCGTTTTATAAAATAAAATATGATTTTTTTCTTATATTTATAAATATCCGATAAAACTATTTTTTGTGTATGGATGACCTTTATTGAAAAATCTACGAGATTGATGGTTCGGATCATCAATACAGATTTAGAATTAAACCTCATAAGAAGAGTATGAAAAAATATAGAAAAATAAAATATAGAGGGGAGCCTATCCCCAATCCAAGAGGATGAATTGGATTAATTAAAAATATACTCCCTTTTTTTAAATAAAAAAAAAACTTTCCTTAGAAAATTAGATATATGACAAATAAGAGCAAGAGATTAAGTAATAAACATTTGTGAACATTTGTGAGTGAGTAAATCAAAGGAATAAAATAATAGAGAGGGAAAGAGAATTCCTCCACAGACTGAATTGCTTTCTTACATCACATTACTTGACCCAAGCATTGTGGATTTGCAATTCTTTATTCCTTTGATTAAAGGAATTTTTTTTTAGGGTCCCTGATATTAAGATTTTATAGCATAAAGGACATTCAATATTTTCATAATGTCTAAGGTCCCTTAAATTGATTCAGAGAAATTTTAACCCAGAGAACTTTCCATCCAAAGAAATTTCAAACCAGAGAAATTTGAAATTTCTCTCGTTTGTTCAATTTTTTTTTATTTTCTATGTTTTGAAATTTCTCTAGGGTTGAATTTTCTCTAATTTGCTTACAAATAACTCTGCGATTTGTTCACAATTTTCTCTGTGTATTTGACTAATATTCTCCGATTTACTCATAATTTTCTCTATGTTTTAACCAAACCAGAGAAAATTGTGTCTGTTACTTTTCTGTGTTAATATTCTTTGTGTGATGGCCAGAGAAATTTGTTGATTTTCTCTGGCCAAAACACATTCTCCCACTATGATCAAATCACACATTCAATTTCAATCCACAATTTCAAGTAACCACATCCATAATCTAAAAACTCAAAATGAATTCAAACCTTATCAATATTTCTAACATCAACTGCCTTCAAACAAGACACCTTAAACTCCATCAACAAATCTCTCTCCATCAATGCCAACTTCAAGAACGCCTTCACTGCAGTCGACCCAGAGAAATTTCTCTGACTTCATAAATTTCTCTTGCTCTATTCACAAAGAATTTCTTTGACTTTTTGTAATATGTAAGCCAACAATACAATCTTTACTAACAAACCCACAAATTTCTCTGGTCCAAAACCAGATAAATTCTCTCCAAACCAGACAGATCAGAGAAATTCTCTCTATTTGCAGCAGAGTTATATTTTTATAAACAAACCTTGGTGATTGTACATTGATCTAGAAAATTTCTCTGACTTCACAAATTTCTATGACTTCAAATAAACCAGCTTCACTTTGAGGATGATGATTCTATTGTCTACGTCTGTCTTGAATGCAAGTTTTTTGCTCATTTTGCCACCACCAACACACACTCGCACTGCTCCAATATTCATTTAGTCAGTTGTACGAGAATATTGGCAATGTAAATGGATTCAGCGGGAAATTTAAGTGCCATGCGTGTCAAGTATATGCTTCAGGCTTTGCCTATGTATATACCAAGTGCGCAATCTTCTTTGACATTAGATGTCCAATTTCAAAACCCTTCCTCATCCGCTCTCAACTTCACCACCAGCACCATCTTGCTTTCTTCGCCGCCATCCGAATCTGAAGTTGCATTGATCGTCGTGCAGCACCGGTGAGCACTGGTATGGTTTGAGGTCGACGCGGATGACCGCGACCGAGCTGAAATCGGCGAAGCAATGCAAACTAAGAGGCGCACGTGAGCTAAACCGCAGCACAGCAGCAGCTGGAGTAGGTCAATGGCGCAATGTACTGACGGTCATGAGTGAATTGATGAGGTTGGAAGGATGCGCCGCTGAGTTGTCACGATGTCGGCTAGTAGGTTGGTGAAGACAATGCTGATTGGCAAGCTGGTATGGCGTCGGTGTGAGCCAACAGCGACTTGGGTCGCGGTGTTGATGTGTTAGGAGTTGCTGCGATGGGCGGTGTGCAAACGATGGTGATCCTCGGCAGCGGTGGGAGATAGACGAAGCATTGGTTTGATGTAGGGGAGAGAGAGAGAGAGACAGCAGAGAGTGAGAAGAGAGAGACCAAACTCAGTTTTTGAAGCCCTTTCGTTTCTTCTTAAATTTTTCTGTGATATATGAGTTTGGGGTTGAAGGACCTTAGACATCATAAAATAACATTGTGGATCTCCTCCATTATTAAAAGTGGGAGAGGGACCTTAGACAAATTTTCCTTGTTTAAATCCTTCAGCAACCAATCTCAATATCTTAAGGGGGTGGTTGTTTGATGACATTAGGTATGAAATTGGCACTAACAAAAATTAAGGTTTTAGGGACTAATTTTTTTTTTTTTTTGGTACCAAATATTTTTGTTGCAAAATGTATCATTATTATACTTTTAGCAACAAAAATTGGATATTAGTGATAAATTATTATCCTTTTATGACCAAATTTTTTGTCTCAAAAAATAAACTATTTTGAGACCAAATTATTTTGTTCCTAAAAGTCTATTTATTAGTGACATTTTCAAAATTTTGTTGCTAAAAGTTTTGTTTTTTATTTTTTAGGACGACCTTTTAGCGATTATCCTCATGACAATGAAAATTGGTCCCTAAATGTCTTTTGCAACAAAATTTTCACTTTTGAAGACCAAAATATTTGGTTTCTAAAACCCTTATATGTTGTGGTGTGGACTCTACATTTATCACAATAAATAATCCAAACATTTGGTTTAAAAAGATAAGTTTGGATTAATAGTTCAGTTGGACCTAATAGTTTCACATATGTAGAATAATTTAATCACAGGAAATATGTAGGATAGAAATTGATGGACTCAACTATACTATTAATTCGCTAGTTAAATGATGAAATTGATCCAAGTATAAGATTTTTTTCTGTTATTTTTTTAAATATATTTTTTAAACACGTTAGAATTTTTTTTTTTAAACATGTGTAAATTAATCTCATAATGTATAATAGCATTTTTTTTAAAGCAAAATCATATATAGAAATACACTTCTAATGTAGTTTTTAAATATAATTAAAAATGGTCATATGAAAATAAAATAAAATATATTTCAAATTTAGCATTACTATTATAAACAATTCAAAATGACAAAATGGTCTTTTAAGAAGTTATCATTTTCATAATTTCCTAATTAAACATGAGATTTATTAAAATAGATATCGAATTCTATGACAAAACAAATATGAGATACATATCATTTTCAGTTAAATAGTCTAAGAACGATTTATCCTTACATTGTAATTCCTGTTGGGTCTTGTGGACCCTAACAAGTACTATTACTAGGTCCTAGGTCTAATGGGGGGTTTTAGGGTCCTCTCTTACCAAATTTTTTTGGGTACTTTGGTAATTTCTTATTACTTCCGCATTGCCTTAATTTTATACTTATAAATAGATGAAGGATTCTTTTTTGTAAGGGAGTTGTATTGTTTTTTGATCTTAGTGGAAATTGCAGCAGCCATGGACGCAGTCGTATTCTAGGGCGAACTACATAAATCTTGTGTGTGTATGTGTGATTTCTTCATTTTTTTTATTATTATTTTGTGTCTCACCGATCCTGGTTAGGAAGAGGTAATTTCTAAAAACTGATGTTAGAGCTTTGGTTTGAGTAGAAGTGATGGCCGCAAATAAAGGAAACATCAAAATCAATAAATTCAATGGCACAGATTTTGGATTTTGGAAGATGTAGATTGAAGACTATCTGTATCAAAAAAATCTATATCAGACCCTTTTATAGGGTCAAAATCAGAAAGGATGAATGATAATGAGTGGGATCTTCTTGATAAACAAGCATTGGGTGTTATTTGGCTAACGTTGTCTTGTAATGTTACGTTTAACATATCAAAGAAGAAGACTACAGTGGATCTCATGGAGACCCTCTCAAACATGTATGAAAAACCATCTTTCTCAAATAAAGTTTATTTGGTGCGCAGATTGTTTAATCTGAGGATGACAGAAGATGCTTCAGTGGCTGAGCATCTGAATGAATTCAATATAGTGGTGACCCATTTGAGTTTAGTATATATTAAGTTTGATGATGAGATTAGGGCTTTGAATATTACCAAACAAGTGATTTTTGTAGAGGAATAATTTTGACAAAGTTTTTAGCAAAAAAAAAAACCACTCGGGATTGTACTAGTCAAGTTATTGTTTGACAAGTCCAATTCCTCGAGCTCTGTTAAATTCCTGATTGATTTTGGGATTTCTTCGATCAACCTCGATTTTTTTTTTAATTTTAAATTTTTAATTTTATCAAGAGTTGTTTAAGTTTCCTCAACTAAGTAAAGCTCCATAGTATTGCTATTGGTGCAAATTTATTATTTGAAAGCTCTAACATTTCAAGATTTGCGAGGTTGTCGATTTTTGATACGGAAAAAGCCATTGAACTCATTTTGAAAAATCAAAGGGCTTTGAGCGCTAGGAGCTGCCCGATGGCTGCTATTATGTCACTAGTGAAGTTGTTGCTATTGAGGTTGAGGATTTGGAGTTATTTCAAAAGCCGGTTAACATCGTCGGGAATGAGGCAACCAATAAGTTTAGGGAGAGATTTATATATTTTTGCTTGGAACAGTTGTAGAGAACTGTAGGGAATGGTCCAACGATGTTGAAAAATCTAGAAATCCCCTAGATGTTGATTTGTGATTATGTATCAATTTTAAGCAGAATATAACAATCCCAATCAAACAATCAAACAATCAAGACAAAGAGACACAACAATTTTAACGTGGAAAAAACCACAATTGGACACCTCCAACAAGAGAATCTAAGCACAACAAAGGAAAGTCAAACCACTAGGAATCAAGGGTATTTGGTGAGTAAAGGCGTAGGCTCCCCCTCAATCAATGAATCTTTTCCCTTTTTTTTTTTTTTCTTTCTTGTGCACATTTTTTCTTTCTTTTGCATATTTTGTTTTCTTCTTTTTTTTTTCTTTTTCTTTTTCTTTTTCTTTTTCTTTTGCACAATCATTGGTGGCTGACACGCTCAAGAGTATGGAAACCGAACCAGAGAAGCATGGATATAATAAGGATGGCCTGGTTGGTGGCTCTGAGGTAGCCTTTTCCTCATGGCTAGACTGCAAAGAATAGAGGGGAAAGCCATGGAGGTGCAAAAAGATGGTAGGTGGTTAAGAGACTCAACATCACCCATGATATGCTAGTATAGGTCAATTCCTCTAGAAAAGCAAAAGATACAATGCCAGAAGTCCATAAAAAAATAATCACTAAGGTGGAAGACTCCAAAATTTGCTAATCCAAGAGTGTGTACAGAATGAGACATACTAATCAAAAAACACACACTCCAAAATGAGTAATGACCACAGAACGCACACACATATTAACATGTAATGGATTGTCTCATCAATTCCAATATGTACCAAGGACCACTCAAAAATTTCAAGCTTGCAAAACCATACTAAGAAAATCTTTTTGGAATTTTTCTTTTTTTTTTTTCAATTTTTTTTTTCTTAACCAAAGCAAGACAAAAAAAAAAAAAAAAAAAACAAACAAGCACACATTAAAAAACCCGAAAAAAAAACACACAAAAACCTATAAACTAAAACGACCAAACAAATTAACACAAGTCAACTTTTCTCACCCAAATCTTTTTGGTCTTAACAAAATCAGGTCTAGCGGTCTTGGTAAGTGTCGTGGTGTAGTGAACACCCGCATGAATCTTGGTATTCCTCCTAGACATGTAAGTCGAATTTCTACCCTTTTGAGGCACTCTCCCATGCAACTTATAACAATAAGGGCGAATATGACCATGCATACCACAATGATGACAAATAAAAACAGGGTGTACCTTCTTTTGTTTTACCTTACCAACTCTAGGAAGTTTGAGAAGTCCATCCTTTTGTTGGATTTTTTGTTCTCCCTTTCCTTGAGTTCTTGTGTCATGAGATGTTGAAGCACTCTGTTTTTGCTCTTTCTTACCACCAAAGCCAATGCCACTCTTGTCACAACTCATTTGTTGAGACCCAATAATATCCTCCAAAGTCTTTGATCCTTTGTTCCAAAGACCAATGGTAGTCATAGCACACTTGAGCTCTTTCTCTTTCTTGATCATTAGTTCTTCCAAAGCAACTTGTGACATCTCGAGAGATTCAATCTTTTCTTTATACATGGCATGGGTTTGCAGCAGCTCATTCCTCTCTGTCTCACAAGTCAACAATTTTGCACAAAGAACTTGTCGATCATCAGCTACCTTGATGGCATTAATCCTGGCCTCGGAAATCTCCTCCTTAAGTTTGACATTCTCACATTCACATGCTTTGAGTTTCTTTGTGAGTTTGTCATTCAATTTGAATAACTTAAGAGACTCCTTATACAACTTTTCATAGGCTTGCTCAAGCTCTTCATGATCGCTCTCCGAGGATTCATCATCAGTGATATTCTCAACTGACCTCTTTGGAGAATCTGTTTGTCCTTCAGCTTCAGAAGCCGCCATGAAAGCTAGAAATTGTTTATGACCCTCTTCGCCTTGACCTTCATTGTCACTTTCATCTTCATCAGATTCAGATTCATCATCCCAAGTGATGGCAAGGGCTTTCTTCTTCTTCAAACGAGTGGGGCATTCTTGAGCAAAATGGCCAAATCCTTGGCACTCATAGCATTGGAGTCTTTCAGAGTTTCCCTGTATCTTTCCTTTCTCCTTCTTGGCTATAGAATTAATTTTGAGTTTATCTTTGCCTTTAGATTTATGAGAATGAGTAGATTCCAAAAGATTAGGATTTTTTTTCAAAAAAGATTTTTTAAATTGTTTAACAAAAGCAGCCATAATCTTGGAATCTATATCACAATCCTCATCAGAATCCTCTCTAACTTTATGAGCACTACTAAAAGCAATATCTTTTTGTTTCTGTTTGAAATTTCTGTGTGCCTCATAAGTTTGGAGATTTCCAACCAACTGATCCAGCCTGAGGTTGTCAACATCTTGAGCCTCCTCAATAGCCGTAACTTTTGGTTGGAACCGATTGGGCAAGGATCTCAAAATTTTTCCCACAACTTTGGATTCTGGAATTTTTTCACCTAAATTGAAGCTGGAATTTACAATGTCACTCAACTTCGCATAAAATTCATCAAAGGTCTCACTATCTTTCATTGAAAGGTTTTCGAAACTAGATGTGAGCCTTTGAAGTTTTGAGCGTTTAACAGAAGGAGTGCCCTCATGAATAGTTTGTAAGATATCCCAAGCCTCTTTTGCGACTTCATAATTACAAATACGACTAAATTCTTCAGGTGTGATAGCGCAAAAGAGAGAATTGATAGCTTTACTATTCCAGCTACTATTTTGGTAATCAGTTGTGTCCCATTGATCAATTGGTTTGGGGATTGTAACTCCATCAACAGTAATTGTTGGTTCAGTCCACCCATTCATGACGGATTGCCAAACTTTTTCATCAATAGATTTTAAAAAAGATCTCATCCGAGCTTTCCAAAAAGGATAATTGGATCCGTCAAGTAGGGGTGGTCGAACCATAGAATTTCCTTCACGAATTGTATCCATTATCACAAATCAAACAAGATCTCGTTCTAAAAGAAAATATATTTTTTTTAAAAAAAAAAAAATAGAACGACCTGCTCTGATACCAATTGAAAAATCTAGAAATCCCCTAGATGTTGATTTGTGATTATGTATCAATTTTAAGCAGAATATAACAATCCCAATCAAACAATCAAACAATCAAGACAAAGAGACACAACAATTTTAACGTGGAAAAAACCACAATTGGACACCTCCAACTGTGATAAAAAAAAACCACGGGCAACAGCCACAAGACAATCCACTAAGAAGAATTAAAGGAATTACACAGGTATACTCTCAATTACCTAGCGAATCCACAACGCCTAATTGAACCAACCTTTATGTGCCTCTTCCAACCCCATCTTCACCACGGAATTGTCTTTCTGATGAGCCACTCCGGATTCCACCAAAGCTTCAGGCTCGAATTCTTCAAAATCCACAACTGAAGAATAACTCTCTCTTTTGTGTATAACAAACAAACCTTTGATGTACTCTCTTTAGATCATGAGTTGAATACTCAATAAAAACATCAAAGAAAACTCACAAAGTATCCCCAGATATAAACCCTAGAAAACAAAAAGAAGATCTGGAGTAGTTATCCTAAAATCTGACCTAACACGCGAATTTATAGAATCTGTCCCGCGATCTCCGCTCGAGCTCAACACAGCCCGCTCGAGCGGACTGACCAAAAACTGCGTGCGAACAAACTGAGATGCGCTCGAGCGTAGGAGAATCCGCTCGAGCGTAAAATCACACCTTCCAGTATTTTTACAGGCGACTGCAGAGATGCTGAGAGCTTCCAATCCCCGCTCGAGCGTCACTTTCCCCGCTCGAGCGGGAAGGCCAAAAATGGAAAAACTGGAAAAAAATAACATGATCGGACAGGCTGGACCCCCGCGAGCTGACCGGGCAGCTCGATCCCCGTCATAATCAGCGAAGTGGCAATCTTGAATGCTTTATCATCACAAACTTCTCTAAATGGCACAATTCGGGTTGGATTCGCATCTAAACACTCATAGCCTCACTGAAATAAAAATGCGAATAAAATTACAACTCAAAGGAGTTTTGTCAAACGGGATTGCCAAGAAATAAAACCTAACAGATGTAATTGTCAGGCCCGATTTGAGGGGCAAGCCCACAAAGCACCGTTTTGGACCCCCAAACAAAGGCTAAAAAAGGGCCTCAAAATTATTTTGGCTCTTGTAACTGTCTATAAGAAAAAAAGCCCACTTGAATTTTAAAGGTCCACATTTGTTTTTTAATGGGTAAATTACCTACAAATCCTCTTTAAAATAGGCGTACTCTATTTAATCCGAAACCTTTTAGGTAGACCGAACGGTCCTGCGTGCCTTCCTTCTTCTCTTTATCTCTCTTTTTGATATCCAGCAACCGGCGACCATGCCTTCCTTATTCTCTTTCTCTTTCCGATATAAAGTCACCTGCAATTGACGACAACCAACGATTGGAGTTCATCAATAACCACCGATCACTGACTCTTTGTTTCACCCTTACCGACAACGAATGAAATGAGTATATGGCAAAGGAGATGACTAAATCTACATCAGATCCAGCTAGATTTAAACCAAAAATAGTTACCAAAGTACAATTCTCTCTCTCTCTCTCTCCCTTTTTATTTTTTCTACTTTTTCTCTCCTACACAGTTCTTCTTTCTTGTTTTCATGGAGAAAATTTTCAAGTTCTGAACAAGTTATTTTCCAATTTTCGTTACAAGCAGTAAAAACTGTAAAATGTTTTAGTTTTAGTTTTTTTGGTACTAAAATGAATTATACTTTAAAGTTACAAAATTTTATAGTTTCATAACATGCTTTAGAACTATAAAATTCTGCATTTTCATAACATGCTTTTACTACAAAATTTTGCAGTTTCGTAACATGTTTTTTAGTTTGATTAATAAGAATAAATGTTTAATAGAATCATTCTTTGAAATTGTAATAATTTTACAATTTGAAATCTTGCATTTAAGCTTGATCAATATTGGAGATTATTTGCTTAAATCCTACAAAATTTGAAAAATAACATATGTTTTTCCTCCATTATTGTTGTTCGTTGTTGTTATATTTTTTTCCCTTCCAGTTTATCAATATTTAGCACATTTTGCTCTTTTTTTTTTCACTCTAATTTCTCCATATACTCATTTTTTTCCCCACAATATTTTAAATATTCCGATAAGTCTCTGACGATATTCATGACGTCAAACGAACGTTCTAGACATTGTAGCGACTTCCAGTGATGTTCAGAACACTCCGGCGATAAAATTGGAGGTGTAATCTATCATAAGCATCGATGGTACTTTATTTTCTTTTTTATTTTATTTATTTATTAATTTTTATAGAACTATTCATCTAAACTTTTTGAAATTAATTGGGAACTATTATGTTTCTGAACTTTTTTTGTATTATTTTTTTTCTTTTGTTTTTTTTTATTTACTAAATTATGATGGTAAATCTCATATCATCTTTGTAATATAAAATAGGGGTTTCAAGTTACAATCTTTGTAATGGGTATGTGTTCATATTTTTACTTGATTAAATATTTGTTTGATGATGATTAGATGATTTTTTTTTTCTGTTATGATGACATGATTTTTATTTTATTTTATTTTATGTCTCATTTCATTGATTATTTGATTTGTTATAGTTGAAGACCAACTTAGCATTATGATAATGATATTAGTAATTTTTGGTAAACATATCAACCAGGTCATGCTTTCTAAAAATATATTTTGAATACGAAAGAAAAATTATTCATATATATAATCTTTTCATCTTAATTTTTTTTTTCTTTTAATATGTATGAAAAGCTCTATAATTAAGGTTTGCTTTGGGTTCCAGAAAAGTTAGAGTCGTCCTTGGTAATTGTAGTACAGATCGATGGCAATGAGGTTTTTCAGATCACAAATGGGCGGTGGGATTGGCCCAATGATGGTTTTGTCAGGGAGAGAAAGTCTAGTGATGGAGACATTGATGGAGGTGATCTCCGGCCATTCACAATGAATAGTGCCAAGGACGGAACCATGATTGTCACTATGGGGGGCAAAAGTATGTTTGGGTGTGCAAATCCTTCTAATTTTTAATTATTTTAAATTTTTTAGTATAATATAAGATATTTTTAAAATTTTTGGAGGTGCGATCGCTCCCACCTACATCCCCCTAGATCCATCATTGGGTAGTGCTTTTGGAGTTCAGTGGTGTCGGTGGAGTCAAAGGATCACCAAAATCGATTCTAAAATGAGTCTATGAAGTCTAAGCACACTCTTTTCAAGTTGAGATGACAAACTTGAGGGAAACCAAATCTTTTTTTCATGTCATATTTTAATCAAAAATTCAAAAAATCACAAAAAAAAAAAAATTGTTCGCAAATAAGACCTAAGAGATCTCAGATCAGGCAATTCTATTGTTAGATCAAGAAATGTAGAGAACAAAAAGGAAATAATCAAATCAAATCATCGAATGACTCAGCTATATTGTCAAGTTGATATAGTGAAGTTTGATTTCCCCTGTTTGAAAAAATTCATCGACGGTGAAATTGAGCTTGAATGTTCATGAGAATCCATGCCAAAATTTCACAATTCTTGGTGATTTGGAGGTTGTGATGTTAGTTCTAGGGGAAATTCTAGTATACACACTTTCTATCATATACATTTTAAAATTATATCATTTTTTTTTTTGTTAAAACTAATTTTATCTTTTTGGTTATGACCTTATTTTAATTATAACTTATGAGATATTTATGGATTGTTTGAGATGAACTATATAAGTACACTTTTTGACTTTCTAGATAAAAAAGTAGAAGAAAAAAATGATTGTTTGGAATAACTTTTTAACTTTTTATGAAAAAACGTGTATTTATTGTATAAAATAGCAAAATTATCGTATTACCCCTATATCCTAGGCGTACTGACAGTGATGATTGAAGGAACCAGTACGGATTGCTTTGAAATGAGATGGTGGGCAGGCATGCTTCAAAATATATATGTATAGGATGAGGCTTCCCTCCAGTCCTTCATCGGATTGAAGGGTACTGTTGGATCTGTGAGGGCCCACCATGGGTTCCGTTTCGATAATTCGAACCACTTAACGTGTAGAATTTGTTGAATACTACTTGGCTGTAAAAAATTCATGTTGACCGGATATTGATAGCTATGTGATCAAATCAGTTTTGTATTAAAAAAAAATAAACGGCGAAAAATAAATGCCTGACAAAAATCTGATTTGATCACATAGCTATCGCTATCTGATCAACGTGATTTTCTACAAGCATATAGTACTCAACGAGTTCTGCACATTAAACGGTTCAGATTATCGAAACGGAACCCATGGTGGACCCCCACGGGCCCAACAGTACCCTCCAATCTGATGAAGGGCTGGAGGGAAGCCTCATTTTTTATTTTTATTTTTTTTAACATGTTCCTGTTCGCACGTCAACTTGTACCATAACTTCAATACAAATTTGGCTTGTGTACTTTTTTTTTTTTATACTTTTTTGGTGAATAGTGATAATTTTTTGACTTTTTTAGTAACCTTTTGGCTTTTTGGCTTTTATAGACTACCCCAAACAAGCACTTAGTTATGCCACATGTGTTGTTTTTTGGTGTGATTTTTACTTATAACTTGTTAAGCAGCAATAATCTATATATACCATATAAGGAAAATGAGATTTTTAATCCACAAGCCTTATGGGAGTTCCAATATCTCAATCTTAATTTTCTAATTTTTTGATTTTTTTTTTAAAAAAAACTCAGCATTTATTGACTTCTCCCAACTCACAAGCTTTTTTTACTTCTCCCATATCTACTACCGCACCATTTTCAATTTCTCACATACACTATGGTTAGTGATGAAATTGTTAAATTATTTTTATATAAAAATCTTAAAAAAATAATAATTTATATATTAAAAAATATATAAAACAAATATAAATTCTTATTAAAAAATAACAGTTGCAATTGTGAAAAAAAAGAGAAAAAAATTACACTGTAAAAAATAATTTGTATATTAAAAAATATCTAAAACAAATATAACTTTTTATTAAAAAATAAGAGGTTGCAATTGCAAAAAAAAAAAAAAAAAAAAAGAAGAAGAACAGAGAAAAAATTACACTGTCCATTTCATTAAAATCTAAAAAAATAATCTGTATATTAAAGAAATATCTAAAATAAGTATAAATTCTTATTAAAAAATAACAGGTTGCAATTATGAAAAAAAAAGAGAAAAAAAAAATTACACTGTACATTTCATTAAAATTAAAACAAATAATTTATATATTAAAAAAATATCTTAAAAAAAATATGAATTCTTATTAAAAAATAACAGGTTACAAAAGAGAGAAAGAGAGAGAGCGTGAGAGAAAATTACACTGTAAAAAATAATCTGTACATTAAAAAAATAGCTAAACAAATATAAATTTTTATTAAAAAATAACCGGCTATAATTGCGGAAAAAAAAAGAGAAAAGAAAATTACATTGTGCATTTCATTAATAATGCTCAAAAAATGTGCCAAGTATTTGTGTAAAGGCTTGACACGTGTCCAGTCTCAAATTATCAAATGACTATAGATGAAACAAAAGAACTAAGCTTTAATGGCTAACAAATATTAGAAGTCCAACCATTGAAGCCTAATAATTATTAATTAATAGAATTCAGCAATTGAAAGGTCTCAAACCATATCTCTTTGTCTTTTCAAATGTTCCATTTTTTTGGTTCATGCATTCATTCTAATATTGATAGAGAATTAGACGCGTGGAAGAGTGAGAGATATTAAAATTATATATTGAGTTATGTAATTGATGTGATGAAAAATAAAGTTGTCTTCCTCTTCTATGGTGATTTATCTGGTTATACCTCCAATTAAAACATCAAGTGTGTTTCGACATCATCATTAATTGCTTGCGTTTTGTGTTATGGAATTTATTACATCTGTGTTTGATAAAGCTATTAGATGGACCTAATGCAAGAAGTGTAAATTATTTCAATGTCATTCAGGAGATGAGAAGTACAAAAGCATACACAAAAAGTACACAAATAAACAAGATTTTACAAAATTTGTTTGTAAGTCTCACTTCTTGACACTCTTATAATTCATTTATTTTTTGTATTTTATTTTATGTTTGGTTTCTATACTTTTTTTTTATATAGTTTTATTTGTTTTCTTTAAAAGTTTATTTTTACAAATTAATAAATAAATAAATAAATAAATCATTTTCTATTTCAAACAATTTTATTTTGTTTTTATTTTTTAATTTTTTCTTAAAGTAGTTTTAGTTTTGGGCAATTACTTACTTTTTTTTTTATATATTATATATATTGTAATTTTGTGCATTTTAAGTGTCTGATATTTTCAGTAATACACATGAAGATGAATTTTGAAAGAAGTATCATGCGAAAATCAAGTAAAAAGAAAAAAATAAATAAAACAATACGATAAATGTGGAGCAAAGATCAAAGATTTGACAAGCAAGCAAACAATAGACATTTGAAATAACAAGCAAGTAGAATAGAAAATTTAACAATAGTCATTTGAAAATTTGTAACAAAATTCTATTTCGTACTAGTTAAATAAAATACTTTTAATATATATATATATATTTAAATTTGAAATCAAAACTATAGTAAATTTATGTAAGTATAGTTGCGAACTACATTTTTTTTTTTACTTAATGCATAATATTTATATTGACTACCTTTTTCAAGTTTATTTTTTAAAATATTTATATAGAAGCAAAAAAAAAAATGCTATTAGAAATAAATTTTTCCTTAATTTAGTTATAAATTTTGCATGCATATTATTTTTAAGTTTTTAATAAAAACAAACATAAAATAATTGATTAAAGATATGTTGCATTTGTTATAGACCTTTTTATGTGTGCAAAAAAATAAATAAATAAAAATAAAAATCACAATTCACATATATATAAATAATTGTAAACATAACACGTGCATAGCACTGGTGGAACCCTAATTTAAATAAATGGAAAATTTTGATTTTTAAAAGCTGAGTGAAACATTTTTAACTTCTGAATTAGCAACTTTTAATTTATAATGAGTTCCAGCAACTTAGTCGGACAGGTAGAGAAAGAAAAATAGATGAACCTACAGAGGAAAAATGGTAAGAGAAAGAGGAGAGGAGAGAGATAATGAAGGCGAGCCAGTGAGGGCAACTTTGTCCACGTAGTAAATAAGAGTACTGTTATTTTAATTTAAAAAAATTAGACATACTTCCTAAATTTAATTATATGATAATCTATTAGAATATTGAGTGAAACATCAATAAATCTTAAACTGTGATTTTGCCAACTATTTAATCATTTATTTATATATTTATTTTTTTATGAACTCAGAAGTTCCATTAAAATAAAAATTACAAAAAAGGCAATCACTTATATGTTTGGGTTTAATTTTTTAAAGATAAAATTGTGTTTATCTAAATGTAAAATTACACATTTGGGCAATCACACTGTGGAGGTTTTGGATTTTTTCTTCATTGGGAACCAATTCCACATCACAACAGGAAATATGGGTTATGGTGGCGTATTTTCAATGGCGTTTTTTAAAACGCCACTGTTGATAATATTTAACGACATTTTGTAAACGTCGCATTTTTCTTTAAATAAAACGGCGCCTGTTTCATGAATAGAGGACGTTTATAAATGCCTTCTAATGGGTTATCTCTCATGCTCCCTCTCTCTCTATTTTCACCCTTATTTTCAATCTCTCTCTCTCTCTCTCTCTCTCTCTCTCTCTCTCTCTAAACCCCATTAATATCTCAGAGCCATTTCCAACTCCACCGTCTCAAAATCGAAGTTCATCTCGAAATCGATTCAGATCGGTGAGCTCCACTCTCTCTCTCTCTCTCTCTCTCTCTCTCTGTGTTGTCTAAACCCTAATTAGATTCATAGATTCAGATCGGTCTTAGGGAAACAGATCGGTGATTCAGATCATTTCGAAGTTCGAAGTTCTCTCTCGAAATCGAAGTTCAGATCATTTCAGATCGGTGATTCAGATTATTTTGAAGTTCGAAGTTCTCTCTCGAAATCGAAGTTTAGATTATTTCAGATCGATGATTCAACCACTTTGAAGTTCTCTCTCGAAATTGAAATTCATCTTAACGATTCAGATCGATGAGCTCCACTCTCTCTCTCTCTCTCTCTCTCTCTCTCTCTCTCTCAAGCTGAACTGATGATGCAATGTCGATTTGGTTATTGAAATCAAACCTGTGAAATCCTATGAATGGTTTTGATACTTGGTTTGAAACTATCCTGTCATATCCTTCATGCTTGTTCAACATGGCTATTATCGTTCATGCTTGTTCCATAACTAATATTGAATAAAGAACGCCCAAATGGCCTACAAATTAGATATAGAAATGTCAGAAGGAAGAAAGTTAGTCGACCACATCCTAAACTCTGATGTGGCTCAAATTTATGTTATACACTTTATTTTTTAGGTTTTTTTTTTATATAGCTTTATCTTCTAAAAAATTACTAATCATAGGTGTAAAATTTTTAAAACTCTACCCTTCTTATTTAATTTTTTTTTAAAGCTTTAACGCGAACCTAACCTTTGGAATAATTTACACAAAGTAACCACCCTCAAATTTAAACCCACAACCTCAAGATTAGCAGGCCGAAATTTAACCAGTGAACTTGTGTGTCTTTGTGTGATGCAATAAACTGGAATTTATTTACATTAGTGAACTGTTTTGGATTCAATGTTGTGGTGCTTCAATACAGTTGATAGTGAACTGTTCTGGATTCAATTATCTTATTTTTGTTTAAGGTCACACATTGGCATTCCATTAATATATGATCAATGTTCAAACTACTAGTATTCTGTAAAACAATTACAATGGGGAACATTCAATTTTTTGCACTTCCCATTTTTTTACTTCATCGTTTCTGCACAAGTGTATGTTTGTGTATAGCATTGATCCTGAGATATTCACTTTTTCTAAGGATTCCCTACTGTCGAACGTAGCATGGACGTACTTTCATGGAAAAAGGGGCTAAGATTCCTGCAAATAAAGAAGCAAAGCTTCCCTGCTGCAGTTCACTCTATTGTTGTACATGTTTGCTAATTTTATTATATTTAAGCATGTACTTCATCAATTTTAAACATTTATTAGATCTTTCTCCACTTTTCACAAACTATCACTAGATTCATGCATTAAAAAAATGGGTTTATTGAAAATTATATCTTATAATATTGGATTATTTAGCAATCAAATTTGTTCTTTTGTATTAAAAAAGTCCATGTATCAAAATATTTGTTAGCCTCTCTCTTCTGACAAATTTTATTACTGTAGTTCCTCATATAAGCAAAGAGATGGGTTTCCTTAAAGGTGGGGCCCATAAAAGATACCTTAGGCAATGTTTCGTAGCTTTTGAAGAGCAGAAAAGAGGTAAGCATGAAAGGTCTTGTTATCCTTTTCAGTTATTAGTGTTTTAATAGGCTCCAATCCACACATTGTTTGAAGAATTATATCATTTTGGCATGAGATGTAATGATGAGGCTTCAAACTATTTTAGTTTTTGCAGACAAGCTACTGACAACAGAGTCCAAAGGCATTTATGTTGCTTACATTTTGTGTAATAGTTGAATGTATCAGGAGTTTTTTTTTTTTTTTTGGGTGATTGAGATGGTTCATCATTTTCTACAGTGCAGCGGTAGAGTTCAAAGAAAGGATATGAATTTTCATACTGATCTTATAAACTTTGTTCTTGGTGATCTGCTTTTGTTAAGTACTACTCATTAAGTCCAGCTACGGGAATCCCTCAGCTATTCAGCTTTGTCTATTTTCATATTATCTGTCAGATCACCTGTCAAATTATATGCCATCAGCTCTATTGTTATAACTTGGGCCATTTTCTTTTTTGCCTTCCTGTTATCCTTTCCAAATTCCTTCCCGTGCTGGTGCATTTAGGGGCTATGACTGTACATGAGTAAACCACCCTAGCTAATTTTTTCTTCCGTACTCTGCTAAGTTCTTGCGAATGAGTTATTTTTTTCCCTCTGTGTGTGTTTTTATTTCTTGTCATGCTAATTATTCATCTCAACATCATATTTTAGATATACATAATGCATGTTGCAAAGAGAATGAGTTGAAGAGCATGGCTGGCTTTCTAATCTTCCTAACCTAAGTTCGTTTTAAATTGCAAGTAATAGCTGCTCTCACCGTGCTTTAGAAGCACTTCTTGTTTTCATCTATTTGATTCTAAATTATGGGTAATGCTCTTTCAATCTCTCCCTGCTTATGGATGAGCAACCTTGACATTATGCGATGATTATTTTTGGGTATCTGTTGGCCATCTATTTTAAATGCCCATTTGCTCTACTTCTTGGTTTTGTGGAGATTATGTTTCATGTATCTTGTCTTTGCCATGCTTACCTTAAAATCTTATTAATCTTTTTTTTTTAAAGGGTTTGCAGAAACAGGACATCTTTTGATCTTCAAATAAATCTGTGTAAACTGTGCAGATGAGTTTGTTGTTGGCCCCAAACGTCTTTTGGGGTTGGTCCGAAGAGGTGATGTGTTCCTTGCTGCATGGCAAGTCACAAGGTGAAGACAGTTCGTCAAAACCATTTATGAGTGAATGGGAACTTGACGTCATTTTCGGGTTTGTGGAATGGACATTTAATGAAGTAAATATGGGTTTCATTGAAATGGGTTGTCCCACATAGAAACTTTAAGAGAGCTTTTGTGGGTATATAAGCTCTTGGTGTACCAACTTGGGTTGGGCCCCAAAGGGGCACCCCAAGTTTGTAGAAGAGAGGAGTTATGGACAAAGTGAACCTTAGCCCAAACCACCACACGCGCGCCGCTGGCCGTTTGGCTGAGCCGAGCTGTGCCGGGCGCAGGTGTGGGTTGGGTTGGTTCTAATGTTAATTTTTTGGACAAAATTTATTTAAATTTTTTCCAAAAAATTCTTGTAGGAAAATTTAATTTTCTGAACCGAAATTAATTCAACTTTTGAATTTAATTTTTTTGTCCATTTGTTACTTCTTCAGTCCATTTTTTCGAGACATGGCAGAGTTTTTGCATTGGTGCCAGGAGATACTCAGAATGCTGAGGCAGTCGTGTCAGGTATACTCCCAATTTGCTCTCAAGATGCATACATATTGATTGATTCGGGTTCTACACATTCATTTGTATCTGCTAAGTTTGCCGAGAAGTTAAATAGAGAACAAGAACCCCTTGATTATGTGTTATATGTGTCTACTCCATCTGGGAGAACTATGATTGTCGCATCCATTTATAGGGCGTGTGTCGTTGTGATTGAGGGCGTAGAATTATTAGTTGATTTAATGCCGTTAAGCATGACTCACTTTGATGTCATATTGGGAATGGACTGGTTAGTAATGAATCATGCATCTATTAACTGTGTTTCAAAGAGTGTCACACTGAAACCCCCAAACCAAGCCGAGGTTATTTTCCAAGGTAAAGGAGTAGTACCCCCACCTTACTTAATCTTATCAATGAAAGCCTATAAGTTGATCCAAAAAGGGTGTCAGGGTTATTTGTGCAGTGTACTAGGTGATTCGAATGGAAGTGTTGAGTTAGCCGACATACCAGTTGTTAAGGAATTCCCCGACGTCTTTCCAAATGAGTTGCCTGGCCACTTGATCGATAGAGAAGTAGAGTTTACTGTGGACATCATGTCAGGAACGCAGCCTATCTCCAAAACACCCTATAGAATGGCCCCAGCTGAACTTAAGGAACTGAAACTACAATTACAAGAATTGTTGGATAAGGGATTCATTAGGCCGAGCACTTCACCATGGGGAGCACCCGTTCTATTTGTTAAGAAAAAGGATGGCACACTTCGCCTTTGCATTGATTACCGGGAACTTAATAAGGTAACCATTAAGAACAAGTACCCATTGCCTAGGATTGATGATTTGCTCGATCAACTGCAAGGAGCATGAGTCTTTTCCAAGATTGACCTTAGGTTGGGCTACCATCAGCTGAAAGTTAAAGCTGAGGATATTGAGAAGACTGCTTTTCGGACAAGGTATGGCCACTACGAATTTTTGGTAATGCCTTTCGGAGTGACCAACACTCCTGCGGCATTCATGGATTTGATGAACAGAGTTTTCAAGCCGTACCTGGACGAGTTCGTGGTTGTTTTCATCGACGACATACTGATCTATTCCAAGAGTGGTGATGAGCATGAGCAGCATTTGAGACTAGCCTTACAAATCCTGAGAGGCAGGAAGTTATATGCCAAGCTTAGCAAGTGTGAATTTTGGCTTTCCAGCATTTCATTTTTGGGCCATGTGATTAATGAAGAAGGAATCTTTGTTGATCCAAGTAAGATTGAAGCCGTCGTGAATTGTCCGACGCCGACCAACATGTCCGAGGTTCGTAGTTTTCTGGGTTTGGCCGGCTATTACAAGAAGTTTGTGAAGGATTTCTCAAGGATTACAGTACCACTGACACAACTAACTCAGAAAGGAGTGGTTTACGAATGGACCAAGGATAGGGAATCAGCTTTTCGGGAGTTAAAGACGAGGTTGGTTACAGCGCCGATAATTATACTACCGTCAGACAAAGAAGAGTTTCAGATTTATAGTGATGCTTCACATAAGGGATTGGGTTGTGTGTTAATGCAAGGGGGCAAAGTCATAGCATATGCATCTCGTCAGTTAAAACTTCATGAAAAGAACTATCCAACCCATGATCTAGAGCTAGCAGCCGTGGTGTTTGCTTTGAAGATTTGGTGCCACTACTTGTATGGAGCCTCTTGCCAAGTTTTTACAGATCACAAGAGCTTGAAGTACTTGTTCACTCAAAAGGAACTGAATTTGAGGCGGAGAAGGTGGCTTGAATTATTGAAAGACTACGACATGCAAATTCAGTATCACCCAGGTAAAGCAAACTCGGTAGCCAACGCCTTGAGTAGAAAGTCAGTGGGAAGTTTGGCATGCCTAGCTGTGATTTCAGTGGAGCCGACTACTATTGGGGAAGTAAAGGCAAGGCAAATGGAGGATGAACTCCGGAAGAAGGTGGCTGACGAGATTATCACCAAGCCGATGTCAGGTTACACCCTTGAGAATGGAGTGCTTAAGTTTGAAGGGAGATTGTGCGTGGCCGACGTCCCAGAGTTGAAAGGAAAGATTTTACAAGACTCTCATGGATCCATATTTGCAGTTCATCCAGGGAACACCAAGATGTAAAACAGACCTTTTGGTGGCCGAATATGAAAAGAGAGATGGCCGAGTTCGTGTCCCAGTGTTTGTATTGTCAACAAGTTAAAGTAGAACATCAGAGGCCAGCAGGACTTCTCCAATCTTTGCCGATTCCTGAATGGAAATGGGAACGCATCTCCATGGGCTTTGTGATTGGTTTGCCGAAGACACAGAAAGGAATGGATTCGATCTGGGTTATAATCGACAGATTAACTAAGTCAGCACACTTCTTGCCTGTTCAGACTACATTCAATGCTGACCGACTTACTGTACTGCACATGAATGAGATTGTGAGACTTCATGGAGTGCCGATGTCCATTGTGTCAGACCGGGATCAGAAGTTTGTTTCTAGGCTTTGGCAGAGTTTACAAAGAGCTTTGGGGACTGAGTTGAAGTTTAGCACGGCTTTTCATCCCCAGACCGATGGCCAAACAGAGAGAACAATTCAGACACTTGAGGACATGCTTAGATTATGTATATTAGACTTCAAGGGAAGCTGGGAAGTGCATTTGCAATTGGTAGAATTCGCTTACAACAACAGTTATCAAGCTAGCATTGGCATGGCGCCGTATGAAGCCTTGTATGGAAGAAAGTGCAGATCGCCGATATGTTGGACCGAAGTAGGAGCTAAAGCTTTGATCGGCCCCGATCTAGTTCAAAGGACAACCGAAAAGATCAAGCTTATCCAACAGAGAATCAGAACCACTCAGAGTCGACAAAAGAGTTACGCCGACCAGAGAAGGAATGAGTTAGAGTGTGAAGTTAGAGATCATGTATTCCTGAAGATCTCGCCGATGAAAGGAGTTTCAAGATTTGGGAAGAAGGGTAAATTGGCACCCCGTTACATTGGACCGTTTGAAATTCTTGAGAAAGTTAATCCGATTGCCTACAGACTTGCTTTACCGCCAGAACTAAGTCAAGTTCACAATGTGTTCCATATTTCGATGCTGAGGAAGTATATTCGGGATCCACTGCATGTAATCGATCATTCCGGGATTGTGGTTAGTGAAGATTTAGGCTACGAGGAGAAGCCGATAAAAATTATTGATAGACAAGTGAAACAACTGAGGAACAAATTGATTCTAATGGTGAAAATTAAATGGAAAGAGCATTACAGCAAGGATGCTACATGGGAAATGGAAGAAGAAATGAGAATTCGTCATCCGAGGTTATTTGTATAGCAAGGTAATTTAAGTTTGGGGACCAAACTTCTTTAAGGAGGGTAGGATGTAACGACCCTCACTCTACCCTAGTCATGCTTGCATATGTTACATGATCTTGTCTTGACATATTGCATCTTTGCAAACCTTGATTTGCCTTGCTTAAGTGTTTCGTGCATGTTTTGTACCTTGCTTGGTGTGAGTTTAGCCGAGGTCATCTTCAGTCTAGAATTATCCTGGAACCACTTTGTTTGACCCCCACCTTCGCCCTGACATATTGGCCGAGATCTCATTATCTAGGCCGAGGTGTTCATCACCAAGGCCGAGATGTGTATTATCTAGGCCGAGATGTTACCTTGGCACCTAAGTGATCTTGTCCTTGAGTGGTATGACCTAGACCGAGGTGTGGCACATCTAGGCCAAGGTGTGGCACAGCTTAGTCAAGTGTTGTCCTTCCTAGCCGAGATCATTGTTCCCCTACTTGCCGATGTCATGTTCTTAGCCGATGTCATTACCCGCCGGAGTGCCCATGCCATTTTGCTTGTAGAACACACTTTGTCATAGTCTTGTCTTTTCGCTCAGTCACTTTTTGAGTAGAACCAATCAGCCGCTGCCACGTGCCCTTGCAGAGGGTTAGGTCAGCCGGCAGACCCAGAAATATACATTTTTGTATTACATCTTTGCCTGGTAGAGAGAGAGGCTCTAGGAAGAAGAAGAAGTTTTAGAGTGAGAGAGTGGGCTTTTGAGCTTGATTCCTAGAAATCAAACCGTTAGATTCATGTATTGAGGTTAGATTCTTAATTTACTTTTGTTGTTCCTTATGTTTATCTAGCTGCATTGCACGATCGAACCTGTTTTGTATGTTATGCATTGGTCTAAAGTTGGTTTTAGAAAGAGAAGATAGTGTTCATGTGTTTTTGAAGAAAAAGTCTTGTTTGATCCGAGGGTTTGCCTTAAGTTTCATGTTTTGTGTTTGTTCTCGCAAGATCCTTGAATATGGGTACCCAGGTCCATGTTTTTGAATTCATAGCATGAAATCTCAGATTTTGTAATAGCAAATTATGATCTTGCGTTCATCCTCCTCATGTTCATGTTCTTCATGTTCGACATGTTCTTCAAGAGAGGGAAACCCAGATTTTCCCGACCTCATTTCCTTGAATGTGGCCATCGAGGCAACACCTCGGCAAGGAGGTGTGGGACCTTGGCCTAGACCTGGTAGTCGCCCAGCATGTTTTCCCGAGATGAGAAACAGTGTTTTGTTTTGACTTAACTTGGTTTCGAAGGATGCCGAGATCACCTGTATGCATGTGAACTTGTTTGATAATGTATTCAACAGACTTTGCCATATGTTTGTAGGACTTGGACTTGCCTTGACCCCGATGTCTGAAGAGCTATGTGAGTGGTATTTTTAATAAAGTTATGTTATTAAGTTTTGATAAAGTTTTGCCTTGTTTGTTTTGGAAAAGTATTCTGTGAAGCATGAATGATGATCCCTATTTTGTATACCAAGTATTAGCCTTGTTTTGACTGACAATCTTGAAAAGTCCGTACGTGCTAGGGGACTATAAGCATTTGCAGCACAACCTTTGTCAATGTCACCCCTTGGAACTTGAAAACCTTGAAAGACTTAAATTATTGAGACTTGAAAGATTTGTTAGATAAACTTGATTTGCCCTTGGATTTTGTACAAGATGTGTTATGCTTGATTTGATAAAGATTTCGGATATCATTCATGCAAACCCCTTTATTATTTATACCATTCACTGAGTACCCAAGCTCACCCCTCTCTATATATATGTAGGTGACAAGCAGGACAGCGGTGACACCTAGATGTATTTGCTACTTGTTTTGGATTACGCACTTTTGCCGCATCTTGAAGATTATGCTTCTTAGTTGTATTTTGTTGTATTTTGTATTTGATAGCTGAGAAGCCTTTTGGTCAAGATGTATTTTTGTACTTCTTTTTGTTGTATTAAAGCTATGTACGAATGTATGCCATTCCATTTAACTTATGCACAGCTCTTATGGACTAATTAAATTTGTATCTATTGCTTCCGTACATGTTAGCCCCATACGTAACACTCTGATTGTGTGTGAATTTTGAAAGTTGGCCTTCGGTAATCTCGGATTACTGGCCATCATGGCACCATTCTACTAGGGGCGGAATGGGGTCATGAAAACCATCCTACAAATACTTAAAAGTGTGGGGGTGTTTGCTTAAAGTGGCTATTCCTAGTCCTAAAAAGACTAAGATAGGTCCTAAAACCGTTGATTGCATTTTCATTAGTTATGCCAAGAATAGTAGTGTATATCGGTTTTTTATTCATAAATCAGAACATTCTGAAATGTATGTAAACACTATTATTGAATCTCGGAATGCATCTTTCGTTGAACATGTATTTCCAAATAAGACTGGACAAGAGATTAGTACTAATAAAAGATCTTTTGATGCTATTACTAGTAATGATAAAGAACAAGATTAAGATCAAGAGCAAGAGATATATCAAAATGAGGAAGAGAAACCTAGGTGTAGTAAACGTGCCAGAACTTTAAAATCTTTTGGTCCAGATTTTCTAACATTTTTGTTAGAAAATGAGCCTTTAACTTTTAAAGAGGCTATGTCCAGTCCTGAAGCTTCTTTATGGAAAGAAGCTATCAATAGTGAAGTTGAATCCATTTTGCAAAATCACACTTGGGAATTGGTGGATTTGGCACCAGGTTGTAAACCTCTTGCGCACAAGTGGATTTTCAAGAGAAAAATGAAAGTGAATGGATCAATTGACAAATACAAGGCAAGACTTGTGATCAAAGGATTTAGATAAAAAGAAGGTCTTGATTATTTTGACACATACTCACCGGTTACTAGAATAACATCCATTAGAATGCTAATTGCCATTGCATCTCTATACAATCTGCAAATTCATCAAATGGATGTGAAAACCTCTTTCTTAAATGGTGAGTTAGATGAAGAAATTTACATGGAACAACCAGAAGGTTTTTCTGTTCCAGGAAAAGAAATGAAACTTTGTAAATTGGTTAAATCATTATATGGTTTAAAATAAGTGCCAAAGCAATGGCATGAGAAATTTGACAAGGCAATGATGTCAAATGGATTTAAAATTAATGAGTGTGACAAATGTGTTTATATTAAAAACACAGACAAAGGCTATATCATTGTATGTCTTTATGTGGATGATATGCTCATCATAGGTAGTAATAATGACATGATTAAAACAACCAAGAAAATGTTGAATAAACATTTTGACATGAAGGACATGGGCATTGCTGATGTAATTCTTGGTATGAAAATTACCAAAACATCATAAGGATATGCTTTGTCACAATCTCATTATATTGAAAAAATACTTGACAAATTCAGCAAAGATGATGATCATCTTTCTAGAACACCTACGGATGTTAATTTGTTTCTTTCTAAGAATGTACAGGAAAGTATTTCTCAATTAGAGTATGCCCAAATTATTGGAAGCTTAATGTACTTGATGAATTGCACTCGCCCAGATATAGCTTATGCAGTAAGTAAATTAAGTAGATATACGAGTAATTCGGGAGTAGAACATTGGAAAGAAATTATAAAGGGTTTTAAGATATCTCCAATTTACTTGTAACATTAGGCCGAATTATACTAAATATCCAGCAGTACTTAAAGGTTACTGTAAAGCAAACTGGATATCAGATACTAGAGACTCAAAATCCACCAGTGGGTATGTCTTTACTCTTGGTGGGGCGGCTGTATCTTGGAAATCTTCCAAACCGACTTGCATTGTTAGGTCTACTATGGAATCAGAATTCATAGCTTTAGACAAAGCTGGGAAAGAAGCATAATGGCTTCGCTACTTCCTTGAAGATATTCTAATGTGGCCAAAACCAGTGCCTGCTATATGCATACATTGTGATAGTCAATCAGCAATCGGTGGAGCACAGAGTCATATGTATAATGGTAAGTCACGTCATATTCATCGTCGACATAACACCGTGAGACAACTACTCTCTAATGAAATTATTTCCATTGAATATGTGAAGTCTAAAGATAACATAGCGGATCCACTAACCAAGGGGTTAGCAAGAGAGTTAGTTGAGAATTCATCGAGGGGAATGGGACTTAAGCCTATTAAATAAGAGTTATCACAACGGCAACGCAACCTAGTTGACTGGAGATCCCAAGATCTAGGTTCAAAGGGACAACTGAGTTGTGAATGACTCAGAAGGATCACTGGGGAGTCCAACTCCTACCCATTTAAAGGATGAAATAGTGATGTCTATAACGCTTTAGGTTAAGTAAAATTTTAATGATTCTTATATCTAGGTAAACCTAGTGAAGTATGGCAAGATATTTTTCATAAGAATCACCTATGTGAGTGTGAACTGAACCGGTTCTATGAGATTTGTGAAGGGCTACAATTCTCTAGAGTACTCATGAAAGACCAAGTTGTTCAAGGCCAAAATGAACAAAATAATGAGAACTAAACTGTGTCTGGTGATATATTGTGTGAGTTCTATTGTCTTGCTTTATACAAATGGCTGAACAGTTCAAGACATCATGTTCACTGGTTAACTAGTAAATCCGATAGTGTCTCACAAGAGAAGGTTCAAAGCCAAAAGCTACCTATCCTTTGCAGAATATTTCTAATTTCTGTACTCTCTGTAATTAGATCATGTTGTTGCATTTTCTCTCCGTCAAATTCCATTCATGTAGGGGATTGTTAGAAAAATTGGTTTTATAAGGCTTATTTTGGGCCAACTTTGAGCCCAAAATTGAGTGGGCCCCAAACGTCTTTTCGGATTGGTCCGAAGAGGTGACGTGTTCCTTGCCGCATGGCAAGTCACACAGTGAAGATAGTTCGTCAAAACCATTTATGAGTGAATGGGAACTTGACGTTGTTTTTGGGTTCGTGGAATGGACACTTAAAGAAGTAAATGTGGGTTTCATTGAAATAGGTTGTCCCACATAAAAACTTTAAGAGAGCTTTTGTAGGTATATAAGCTTGTGGTGTACTAACTTGAGTTGGGCCCTAAGGGACACCCCAAGTTTGTAGAAGGGAGGAGTTATGGACAAAGTAAACCTTAGCCCAAACCACCATACGCGCGCACCGCCACTGCCGCCGATTGTCTGGTCGGGCCGAGCTGTGCCGGGCGCGGGTATGGGTGTGGGTCGGGTTGGTTCTAATATTAATTTTTTTGGACAAAATTTATTTAAATTTTTTCCAAAAAATTCTTGCAGGAAAATTTAATTTTCTGAACTGAAATTAATTCAACTTTTGAATTTAATTTTTCTATCCATTTGTTACTTCTTCAGTCCATTTTTTTGAACAGATTTAAACTATTTTTGACAGGTATAAAAATGCCAAAAACTGCCAGCAGTTATAACAGATTCAAATAGGTTGTAGTTCTATTCAAAATTTGAACTAAATCTATTCAAAACAGTGTCATACCTATTTGGCAGTTTACACACCTGTTCGGACAGATTTTTGGTCACCTTTTTTGCCTATATATAGAGGCCATTTCAAGCAGTTTTTTGCAAGAAAAAACATCCAAAACCAGTCTGAAAAATTCATTTTTCTTGCTGTCCCATTTTGCTGATTTGCATTATTTATTCTTCATTCTAGTTTTAGAGAAATTTTAAAGAGAGTATAGAACACAAGGTTCTAGTTCGCCGGAAAAATTTGTTTGGAGTGCTACTACAAATTTGTGAAGATCATTGTATCCTGAGAGATAGACGCCACTTAACCATAAGCACCGTAGCAGGGCGAATCAGTCTTAAGGACAGAGTGTCACACACTCGACTTGGTCTTTAAATATTCATTCGGTTCGGTAAAAATAAATTTGGTATGTAATTTATTTTATTTGTTTGATTTGTTTCAATTTATTTATTTTTCACAGAAGATTGTTCCAATATTTGTATGAAGATCTTGTAGCAGCTTGGGTACACCTGCAAAACATGAATGGCTGTGGCCACATCCTTTAGCTCGAGAACTCGTCAATAGATTGGAACGACGAGAGATGTTCAGCTATTGTGCCTGTATGTTGAACATTGTTCCATTTATCACAATGATATGAGCAGTGTTATTTCTAACTCTATGTTTTCTTTTGTTAATGATGCTTATTTTTATTGGCTCAGGTTTCAGCTTATATTGTTCATTTTCCACTTGGATTGTTACATATGTTATGCTAAATTTTCAAGCTAAGTTTTTCATATAATTTTTGTTAGATTGCTTGATATACATTGTTGGGTTCATTTCTTAACATATATATCAGAGGACAATTGGAGATTGAAAAATTTTATTTTTTTATTTTTTGCCAAGCAATAGAAGAATCTCTAATCCCTTGATCCAATGTTTTGAATCGTCACCTATTGTTAAGTGAGGTCTTTTCTTTTTAGTCCATCTTTGAGCCACGAAATTGATAGATCACTGGTAATGTTGCAGCTAGGTTGAAGGCACTTATTTTAAGGTTTCATAACTACTCAAAGTTCTCATTTTGATACTGTATGTAGCCTCGCTAACGTATGAAAAGAAATTTTTATGAAATTTGAAGAGATCGATTGGTTTGTACCCACATAGGTTTTCATATTTCATTTGCATTAATTAATTGGAGAGATGATAAGCCAGTAGAATGAACTCGTGTTGATACAACATTATCATTAGCTCTAGAGCTATAACCTTTCTTGAAGAATTCTTATGGAGGTATGTCCTCCTTATATTGAATATTTTTCATTTCCTAAATGATTATTTAGCTTTTCTATTAATAGGTAAATAGGCTGTTTGTTTGCTTTAATGCTCTGGTAAAGCCTTTTCTTTTGTGCTTGAATTGGAAAAAATATATATTTTTTAGTTTTGTTGTTAAATCCGAACTGCATTGGAAGTTTCTATTAATCTATGAGTTAGTCTTCAATTTCATTGTTCTTTATTATTTGTGTTATTTAGCCTGATCTAGAATGAGACTTGGTTGGCAAGCTTTTTCTACAAACCTTGCAACTATGAGTTATTTGTCAAGCAATCCCTCAATATGGAAATGGCTATCGTCATGGCAAGGGTATGATCATATCTTTTTCATTTATGAATTTTGGTACAACTTTCTTTCTTTTTTTCTTTTTTACCAGCTAGATATTCTTTTTGAATAATTCTTAAGATTGGTCTTTACATTCTCCATTTTTTTTAGAAAGCTAGTATGGATTGGATTGTCCATCTTGACACTGACGAGTTACTTTATCCAGTGGGTGCTCATGAGTACTCTGTGAGACAACTACTAGTAGAGGTGCCTGGGAATGTTGATATGGTTATATTCCCAAATTATGTGAGTGAATTGGTTTTCTTCTAAATAATAGTTTAGTACTTAATACTATGAATTTATACTACTGTTATCTGGAAAGTAGTAGATTGTGTTGATTTCACCTTTCACATATAATTCTGATGTAACTTTTATTCCTTGCAACCTTCCATTTTTTGAATCTGATCTGCGCAAGGCCTCTGAATCATTGAAGAGGGTTGCAACAACGGTTTTGGCAATTGAAGAGTGCACATCATATCTCATTTTATTTTTCCAATGATCTTTCAGACATTTCTTTGACTGCGTAAACAGAAAAACCTAGGAATTTTTGTTTCTTGGTAAATGCTTTCATAGTACTTGTATGTATAATTAGTTTGAATTGCATCTTTTGTGCCGATCTGTTTTGTAATAACTTTCAACTTACCCCTAGGCACTAGTTTAACTTTATTTCATCTTGGAATTGAAATATTTTTGCATATTGAGAAGCATGAATTGATCCAGTATTATGTTTATCTAAATTTAGTCAATATATTGAATATTTTTCATCTTCATTACATGTATTTTTTTTTTAGTTAAATCTCACAGAATTAGCACAATTTCAAAAAAAAAATAAAAAATGAAGCTATAATGGCGTTTTTAAAAGCCACTATAGAATAATGCCAACGGTTATATTTTTAAAATAGAAAAGATATATCACAACGTTTTTAAAACGTCACTAAATGTGGTGTGACGTCTGCTATGCAGCACATTTAGTGGCATTAATATAGCGACGCTTTTAAAGTGTCATAAAGCTATAGCGATAGCCGCATTTTCGACGTTTGGTACTAAACGTCACAAAAAAATTATCGGCGTTTTTGATAGCTATAGCAACGTTTTTTAAACGCCACTAAAAGCCTAATTTCCAGTAGTGTTCCGAACAAAAAACATAACATTTCAATGTAACATTCCAATAATATGACACACTAAAAAACTCATTGGTGTACTTTTCTCAAACGTAACAACGTAATACTCCAAAACAAACTCCGTAGTATACTTTCTCCAAATGTAATACTCCAATGTAACCAAAAAAAAATAAATTATATTAGTGTACTTTTCCTAAATGTAACACTCCAATCAAGGTAATCCCAAACGTAATACTCTAATGTAACACACAAAAACATTAAAAACTCCTTAATTTACTTTTTTCAAACGTTATATTTTGAAATAAGACATTTACTCAAAGCTTACGAAGTGTAACACCCCGAAATATCCCAACGTGAATTAGATACATTAGCCAACATTCACTAAGGGACAAAATAGATCTCCAACCTTTACACCATTAATTAACAAAGTTTATGCACAGTTTCACATGCGAATTATACATTAAATGATATAGAAATGCATGAATCTATAGCATGTAAAGCATCATGTCCCAAAAATAATAAAATGCCCTCATGGGCTTACAACTTCCAAGGCTTAAGCTCGGTTACACAAAAATGGCCTCTCGAACCCATACAAGAATAGCCCTTGGCTAGCAAAATAAATCGCAACAAAATAGAGTTATTTACTCTTCACCAAAAATGTGTACACGCCCTCAACTCGGCGGGATCACCACATCATTTCCTGCACCAAAATCCCATAGGGGTGAGCATAAAGCCAAGTAGAGAAACCTTACAAAGTATATACAGTTATGCAAATTCCCAATGTTAAATGCAAATGCAAATGCCAATGTTCAATGCAAATGCCATGCAATAACATTTTTAAAGAGAATTTCTTTTACATGCTCCTTTTGAAATCACCATGTTCCATCAATAATTTGAAATCTCAACAATTCCAAACTTGCAATTTTATTCAATAGGGGCGGTAAATACGACTCAGGTAATCCCTAAGTCGATGTCTGCAAGTAGACTCAACTAGCACTACCAAAACCCCACTTTACCAGTTGCTAACCGGAAAGGAAGTAGTACCTCCTCCGCGCGTGTTTTCGGTCTTTCACCCCGGACACTCAGGCCAACTTATCAATTTCATCTACACCTCCTATCCGGAATTACCAATGTATTTACCCCATAACATTTCAATAGTTCTCATTCAAAATATTTCTTTTCTCAGTGCAAACGTTTCCAAACTCAATTCAAGATGCATGATGATAATAATAAATTGAATGAGCATGTAATGCAATAATTAATGCCTCATAACATTTCTCCATTTTTCCCCTCTCCAATGTTATTTCACAAAATAACCATATACTCAACCAAAGTTATCAACACATAGCAATATTTTCTCATCATGCACAATTCTTAGCAAATAGTTTCTTTAAGATTTTATACAATTTTTTTTGAAAGTCAATGTCCCAGATTTACAATTCTCATAATCCATGTTACTCAACAATTTGTCATCTTACAACTATACATGTTCATGCATTTAACAATGATTTTAAAATAAATTCTCAACCCTCAATATCAAGAAGATTGCTATTTTTGCAAACCATATTATGAAATCTACACTTCTTCATTTCTTCAACACAAGAAAAAGAAGGAAACCCATAGGTTTTTCCCACATGTTCCAAAATCCCCAAATTTCTAGTTCTCTTCTTCACAAACAACACACACACACACACGCACTAAACTCTTGAAAAGGACCCTCAAGTCAAATAATTTCAACTCTCAAGATGCTGTCTTAAGGGGATTTGAGATTTTTAAAACCCACTTTTGAAAATCTCTACATTTTGGGTCACAAAATCAAAACCAACATAGTAACTCAAGAAAATCTTTAAATCAACATCAATTATTGCAAAACATGTATATATAACTCAAGAAAGTCCCTACCTCAAGGTTTGATGAAGAAATCAAGATGAAACCCTTGAAATCAAAGATGCCCAAACTCAATCTCCACCTTACACAATGTAGCTCTTAAGGAGCTCTTCCACTTTGATGAAGGGATTTGGGCTAGAATGCACTAGATCCAAAGAAATCAAGAACTCTAGGTGTTTTGGTGTATGAAAGGTAGAGAGAAGGAAGAGGATATGATTTTCAGAGAGAGAGAGAAATGAGCCAAAAGTGATACAAACACAGCCTTAAAGAGAAAATAAAATAGAGATTCGGATTGCCCAGCGACCGGCACGCATTCGACACGTGCGGCCCTCAACCCCGCACGTGTGGCCTTCCCATGCCGCACCTCCTCCAGCACCTGCATATATTGCAGTGTGCTACCCCAAACTTCCCCTGAATTCCGCACATGCGAACCCTCTCCTGCACGTGAGGCCCAAGGCCCCGCACGTGCGACCCTGTTTTTCCCAGCCCAGAATTTTCTCAGCTCAATTCTAGGCACTTCGGACTTGACCTCGCACTCACCGGAACAAGTGAAAATCAACACCGAACAAGCAAGAACAAGAATTTATTTCAGAACAGAACTTCCGGACATTTCAAACCCAATGGCAACAAAAGGAGAACGGAGCGAATAGGACACCCGGTCGTCACACGAAGGAATTTTTGTACTCCTTTTGGAAAGGTTTGAAGTATTTCACATCCTTTTAGAATGGTTTAAAAATCCCACAACTTTTTTTTGGAGTATTACATTAGAGTATTACGTTTGAGAAAAGTACACAAAGGAGTTTTTGTGTGTTACATTGTAGTGTTACATTAAGGAGTTTTTTTAGAATATTATATTAGAGTGTTACATTTGAGAAAAGTACACTAAGAATTTTTTTTTTGGAGTGTTATGTTTGAGTGTTACATTGGAGTGTTACAGTTTGAAATTATACATTTGCTCAAAACTTGGTAAGGAGTTTTTCTACTCCTTTTAAAATATTTGAATTATCCCACATCCATTTGAAATTTTTGAAGAATCTCATATTTCGAATTATTTTTATACTTCTTTTAAAATGTTTTCCAAATAAAAAAGATTTCCATTTAAAAATTCATCCCATAATTCCCATAAATTCTATATGTTACCTTTCTAGCCCAAAATAAAAAAAGAGAAGGAAACATAATAGAAATAAGAATATAATTGTAAATTCAATTTCTAAATAATATATTAAATCTACATTTTCAAAATCAATGAGACTAAATGGATCATCATTCCTCAAGATGAGATTTATAAATAAAGTTTCCTAAAATATTTAAGATAATTATTTCTTTTATACATATTTTTTATTTATCAATTAATTATCTTCACACTTCACTTGATGTTAAAATAAGTTTAGAAATTGAATTTCTATATTAATTTTCTTAAACTAATAGAATTGAATTGATAAGTTATGATATACAAAATATGTTACCATAACATTATTATTAGAGAATTGTAAATGGAACACTCATCACCAACTAAATTGTAATCATTTACATTCAAAAGTTATAACCGAAGATTTTTATTACATTATGTAAGGATTTGTAATTTTTTTAAAAAAATTATAGAATCAGAAATATTTAAGTTGTAATCAGCTTCTGTTTACTGTTCTTTTATGTTTTTGTAACAAATAATTTTTTTTTAAAATTTATTTAAAAAAATAAAAAACAAAAATTATCTACCAAGCAACTTTTTGTCTTGTGTTTTTAGAATTATTGATAGGATGGACTAGCACAGCTTAAAGTCATCCCAACTTGACCTTGACTTGACCTAGAAAAGAAAGTAGTGCCTTTGACAATTAACCCACTAAAGAAAAGGCTAAGAATTAGCGAAGAAGAAGCACCAGCATTATGAGAGCCACCCACTCTGATAATAGATAGGGAAATAACTGCACAGTGATAACAGAAAAAATAATTATAAATCAGTAATAAAGTTTATATATTTGAGGGTAAATAATACAAACAGTTTTTATAGTTTATATGATATGTCAATTTGGTTCTCATTATTTTAATTTCCTCGATTTTATCCTTTATTTTGACGGATTGTGTCATTTTAGTCCTGTTAAGTTTTATTATTGGCAATCCCGTTTGACAAGGATTTCTTTAAGAAGTTGATTTTCTTCCAAAACTAGGATTACTTTTGAATTTCTATAAGTAATTGGATTTCTTTCAAAACTAGGATTACTTTTAGATTTTCTATAAATAGTTGGTTTTCTCCCAAAACTATTTAATTCCTCCAGATCTTCTTTTTGGTTCTTAAGGTTTATATCTGGGGATATTTTGTTAGTTTTCTTTGATGGTTTGATTGAGTATTCAACTCATGTTTTAAAGAGTATACATCAAAGGTTTTGTTTGTTCTACAAAAGAGAGAGTTGTTCTTCAGTGGATTCTGAAGAATTCGAGCGTGAAGCTTTGGTGGATTCCGGGGTGGCTCATTGTAAAGACAATTCCGAGGTGAAGACGGGTTGGAAGAGGCACATAGAGGTTGGTTCAATTAGGCGTGGATTCGCTAGGTAATTGAGAGTATACCTGTGTAATTCCTTTAAATCTTCTTAGTGGATTGTTTTGTGGCTGTTGCCCATGGTTTTTTAATCACAGTTGGAGGTGTCCAATTGTGGTTTTTTGCACGTTAAAATCGTTGTGTTGATTTGTCTTGATTATTTGATTAGGATTGTTATATAGTGCTTAAAATTGTTACATAATCACAAATCAATATCTAGGGGATTTCTAGATTTTTCAATTGGTATCAGAGTAGGTCATTCTATTTTTTTAAAAAATTTCTTTTAGAACGAGATCTTGTTTGATTTGTGATAATGGATACAATTCGTAAGGGAAATTCTATGGTTTGACCACCCCTACTTGACGGATCCAATTATTTGTTTTGAAAAGCTCGGATGAGATCGTTTTTAAAATCTATTGATGAAAAAGTTTGGCAATCTGTCATGAATGGGTGGACCGAACCAACAATTACCGTTGATGGAGTTACAATCCCCAAACCAATTAATAAGTGGGACACAATTGATTACCAAAATAGTAGCTGGAATAGTAAAGCCATCAATTCTCTCTTTTGCGCTATCACACCTAAAGAATTTAGTCATATTTGTAATTGTGAAGTCGCAAAAGAGGCTTGGGATATCTTACAAACTATTCATGAGGGCACTCCTTCTGTTAAACGTTCAAAACTTCAAAGGCTCACGTCTAGTTTCGAAAACCTTTCAATGAAAGATAGTGAGACTTTTGATGAATTTTATGTGAAGTTGAGTGACATTGTAAATTCCAGCTTCAATTTTGGTGAAAAAATTCCAGAATCCAAAGTTGTGGAAAAAATTTTGAGATCCTTGCCCGATCGGTTCCAACCAAAAGTTACGGCTATTGAGGAGGCTTAAGATGTTGATAACGTCAAGCTGGATCAGTTGGTTGGAAATCTCCAAACTTATGAGGCACACAGGAATTTCAAAAAGAAACAAAAAGATATTGCTTTTAGTAGTGCTCATAAAGTTAGAGAGGATTCTGATGAGGATTGTGATATAGATTCCAAGATTACGGCTGCTTTTGTTAAACAATTTAAAAAATCTTTTTTGAAAAAGAATCCTAATCTTTTGGAATTTACTCATTCTCATAAATCTAAAGGCAAAGATAAACTCAAAATTAATTCCATAGCCAAGAAGGAGAAAGGAAAGATACAAGGGAACTCTGAAAGACTCCAATGCTATGAATGCCAAGGATTTGGCCACTTTGCTTCAGAATGCCCTACTCGTTTGAGGAAGAAGAAAGCCCTCCCCATTACTTGGGATGATGAATCAGAATCTGATGAAGATGAAAGTGACAACGAAGATCAAGGTGAAGAGGGGTAAAAACAATTCCTTGCTTTCATGGCAACTTTCGAAGCTGAAGGACAAACAGATTCTCCGAAGATGTCAGTTGAGAATATCACTGATGATGAATCCTCGGAGAGTGATCATGAAGAGCTTGAGCAAGCTTATGAAAAGTTGTATAAGGAGTCTCTTAACTTATTCAAATTGAATGACAAACTCACAAAGAAACTCAAAGCATGTGAAAGTGAGAATGTCAAACTTAAGGAGGAGATTTCCGAGGCCAGGATTAATGCCATCAAGGTAGCTGATGATCAACAAGTTCTTTGTGCAAAACTGTTGACTTGTGAGATAGAGAGGAATGAGCTGCTGCAAACCCATGCCATGTATGAAGAAAAGATTGAATCTCTCGAGATGTCACAAGTTGCTTTGGAAGAACTAATGATCAAGAAAGAGGAAGAGCTCAAGTGTGCTATGGCTACCATTGGTCTTTGGAACAAAGGATCAAAGACTTTGGAGGATATCATTGGGTCTCAACAAATGAGTTGTGACAAGAGTGGCATTGGCTTTGGTGGTAAGAAAGAGCAAAAACAGAGTGCTTCAACATCTCATGATACAAGAACTCAAGGAAAGGGAGTACAAAAAATTCAGCATAAGGGTGGACTTCTTAAACTTCCTAGAGTTGGTAATGTAAAGGAAAAGAAGGTACACCCTGTTTTTATTTGTCATCATTGTGGTGTGCATGGTCATATTCGCCCTTATTGTTATAAGTTGCATGGGAGAGTGTATTTGCCTAGACCTAGGAATAGGAAGTTGGAAACCATGTCGAGACGGGTTCCTATTGCAGGGGAAAGGAACCACAACGTCAAGACACCACCCAAGAACTGCAATTCTCGCAATTTTGTTCATACTAAAGTGGTTTGGGTGAGAAAACTTGACTTGTGTTAATTTGTTTATTTGTTTTAGCTTTTGGGTTTCCGTGTGTTTTTTTTAATATTACAAAAAAAATGTGTGCATGTTCTTTTTTTTTGTCTTGCTTTGGTAAAAAAAATTAAAAAAAAAATTAAAAAGATTTTCTTAGTATGGTTTTGCAAGCTTGAAATTTTTGAGTGATCCTTGGTGCATATTGGAATTGATGAGAATATCCATTACATGTTAATATATGTGTGCTTTCTGTGGTCATTACTCGTTTTGGAGTGTGTGTTTTTTGATTAGTATGTCTCATTCTGTACACACTCTTGGATTAGCAAATTTTGGTGTCTTCCGCCTTAGTGAATATTTTTTTTCTATGGACTTCTGGCATTGGTCTTTTGCGTTTCTAGAGGAATTGACCTATACTAGCATATCTTGGGTGATGTTGAGTCTCTTAACCACCTACCATCTTTTTGCATCTCCATGGCTTTCCCCTTAATTCTTTGTAGTCTGGCCATGAGGAAAAGGCTACCTCAGAGTCACCAATCAGGCCATCCTTATTATATCCATGCTTCTCTGGTTCGGTTTCCATACTCTTGAGCGTGTCAGCCGCCGATGATTGTGCAAAAGAAAAAAAAAGAAAAAGAAAAAGAAAAAATATGCAAAAGAAAGAAAAAATGTGCAAAAGAAAGAAAGAAAAAAAGAAGAAGAAAAGATTCATTGATTGAGGGGGAGCCTCCGCCGTTACTCACCAAATACCCCTTGATTCCTAGTGGTTTGACTTTCCTTTGTTGTGCTAAGATTCTCTTGTCGGAGGTCCAGCTTTCATATCACTACTAGGATTGAATCTAGTGTTTGTCGAACTCCAAGAGTCACACACACACTTTTTATCATGGGATCTATGCTTTTCACATAATGCATCACTTTCTTTCATGCGGAATCTTCTACAAGCTGCGCACATTATGTTTTCTTGTAATGGTGCTTCTTGGATAATCTTTTGTGTTTTAAGGTACTAATCTGAAATTCCTTGCTTGCTCTACCATATTATTTTTATCGTTTTCTTCTTGTTCATTGTTTTCAGTGTTTGTGGTTGCTTTTAGTGAGGGAGAGTTTGGTTCATCTTGTTTTGGGGTGGTAAGGGAGTTTGGTTTTTCATTGCAAGAGTTGTTTAGCATGAACACTTTGATATGTTTGGTAAGGGAGTTTGGCTATATGTTTTGCATGTTGCTATGCACTGTTTGCCCTTCTTGTATGTTCCTGGTATTTACATCGTCATATCATTGCATGTGTGGTTTATGATCTTGCTTTTGTTGTTTGAGAGTTGTTTTTCATGAGTCTTAGTTTTCATCTATTCATGTTTTCCATCTCATGCTTCAAATGCTTCAAGATAATCTAGCCATATGTTTATTGTTTTTTCATATACTCTTGTGAGACTAATAGTTGTTTTGGAGATTGTGGCACTAATAGCTATTTTGCAGATCTTAATCTTGAGAAAGAAGTTTGTGTTTGTTGGTTGTAATGGGTTGGGGTGATTAGGATTTTATTTGTTAGGTGTGTTTTGTCACGGCATTGCCAAAGGGGGAGATTGTTAGGTTTTATTATTGGCAATCCCGTTTGACAAGGATTTCTTTAAGAAGTTGATTTTCTTCCAAAACTAGGATTACTTTTGAATTTCTATAAGTAATTGGATTTCTTTCAAAACTAGGATTACTTTTAGATTTTCTATAAATAGTTGGTTTTCTCCCAAAACTATTTAATTCCTCCAGATCTTCTTTTTGGTTCTTAAGGTTTATATCTGGGGATATTTTGTTAGTTTTCTTTGATGGTTTGATTGAGTATTCAACTCATGTTTTAAAGAGTATACATCAAAGGTTTTGTTTGTTCTACAAAAGAGAGAGTTGTTCTTCAGTGGATTCTGAAGAATTCGAGCCTGAAGCTTTGGTAGATTCTAGGGTGGCTCATTGTAAAGACAATTCCGAGGTGAAGACAGGTTGGAAGAAGCACATAGAGGTTGGTTCAATTAGGCGTGGATTCGCTAGGTAATTGAGAGTATACCTGTGTAATTCCTTTAAATCTTCTTAGTGGATTGTTTTGTGGCTGTTGCCCGTGGTTTTTTAATCACAGTTGGTTGTGTCCAATTGTGGTTTTTTCCACGTTAAAATCGTTGTGTTGATTTGTCTTGATTATTTGATTGGAATTGTTATATACTGGTTAAAATTGTTACATAATCACAAATCAATATCTAGGGGATATCTAGATTTTTCAAGTCCAATAAATCACTGTTGTTAAGTTTGGTAGACGAAAAGTCAAACTATGTGTCAATTTGGTCCATGTAGTTTACACAATGTGTCAATTTGGTCTCCGTCAAAATTGAGCAAATTAAAACAACAGGGACCAAATTGACACATTGTGTAAACTACATGGACCAAATTGACACATTGTACAGATGTTTAAAAATTAATTTGGTAAAAAAAAAAATAAATAAACAAATGTTTAAAAGATTTATCAATTTTACATAATGTTATCTTTAGCGGGTAGATATAATTTTTAAAACGTTAAAATATTTTTTTGACATTTATTTTTGTTAAATTAGTTTATATTTTATCAAATTGACGACTTTGCCCTTGAAATTGAGTAATGATATCTTCAATTGTCCTTATTTGGAACAAGATTCAAAATTCAGAGTCAAATGTGTCACAATTAAAAAATCAAGGACCAAAATGACATAATATCCAAACTATAAGGACCGTTAGTGTAATTCACCGTGGTAGTTAAATATGGATTTAGTTTTTGTTCCCATATTAGTTTGGATTTATGACAGACCTATTTAACTTTGTTTGGAATTATTAAAATTTTGAATTTAGTGTTTCTTTGTTGGTTTTGGATTGGATTGAAAGGAAATATATATATATATATATATATTGCTTTAGAAGGATTCTTTAACTATAAATAGGTGGAGACTCTCATTCAATCAGTTGAACTTTTCAATTCCATTGGTAGGACTTTGTGGTTCGTTGGAGCCCCCATGGGGAGGGTTTTGTTGGTAGGTGCGCTTCTACAAGCTCCATTTCTACAAGCTTCCACATTTTTATCCCCCTTTCGTTGCTTAGTGCCCATCACATCTCTGTTTTGATTATCAGCACTTAGTGAATCAGGTTTAATTGATATCACCATTTCGTTTGACGCCAAAGGGAACACAATGGCCAAATTTGGCCACTGTTCAAGCTCAATGAGCACTCTATTTGGTGTATTCCATGCATTAGATGTTTGACCTCCAATGTTTGGCTTCTTTGATGGTTTCTCAATTGAGGTTTGCATATCAGAACTTTCCTTGATAAACCGCAACTATGATGTACCAAGATCTCCACACAAACAGAGACCTACACAGTCACACCCAAACGCAACCTACATATGCAACCAGACTTGTGTGGGTATCAACAAATAAAAATGTCGTAGTTACTTACAATTTTACTCATAAACTCCTTTTGTTGTGATTGCGTATAAAGAATTTTAATTTAAGAGGTCGTGGATTCCAAATAATTCAATGTTGGCCATAACCATTTCAAGAGTTTGGCCAATACGTAAGGAAACTCGCGATCGAACCTAACCACAACACTGCCACAAATAATGTCTTTTTTTGTAACTAATTTTTTGTTTTAGTTTTTATGTTGTCGCACAAAGATTTTTTTTCTCAACCTTTTTTTTTTGGGGGGGGGGGGGGAGGGGAGTGCATTGCCTAGTATATCGTCGCAAATAATATTTTTTTTGTCAGCCACTATACCCTTAAAATATAATGTGTGATTGGTTCCGTATTCTAAGACATGTTAAGAAACTATTGGATGGCTCACAGAACTGACTCCCAATGAAAACGTTTGGTTGTGACAATCACATACAATATTCTTTAGGAATGTTGTGATTGAATCATAAATTTATATCGGAATTTAGAAGAATAAAAAAAGGAAAGAAATATAGTTTATATTTTATTATAACATTGTCTTCACATTTTTTCTTTTCCTTTTTAAATTTTTACCCAAATATATGATCAAACTCAACCTAAAAGTGTTGCTAGTTTAGGGCATGTTTGTTTGACAAATTATAATTAGATTGGGTAGGACTATGAGTACAATAAGATTAAGTGATGAGATTATTAATTTGGTGATATTAGGTTAGAGATATAAAAATAGAGTGTGTTTGTTTGTCCACCAGTATGGTGATTTTAATTAGTTGTGATTAAATTTATAAAATTATCTAAAAACTTTTATCACATACAATATAACTTTGTTGATTTTGTAAGGTGGAGGGAAAAATGGTCTTTTAATCATCAATCCATGTAAGGAGATTAACAATCCCAACCCTCCCATAGGAATGGTAATCCCATTGGAGGGATTCATACTCCAATAGGATTGCCAATCTTATACATTTTATTGCAAACAAACATGAATTAGGTGGATCTCACAAATTGCTAATTCAATTCCCTCTCCAAACCCTTAATCAAACATGGCCTTAGGAAGAAGAGAAAAGTAAATATTACAATTTCATGCGAAGTATTTAAATCGGCTGGTCAAACAATTCAAACATTCTGAGGTCATCTAATGACAACAACAATCATGTAATTGACAAAGATGGCTATCTAACACATAAAGCAATAATTCTACATTTACACATAAATATATGAAGAAAATTGCACACAAAAATGAATGCAATTGGTGTTGTACAAAAAATAATGTTTAAACAAAAATAACAGATTTAGATTTATTTAATTCGGATTAGAAAATAGAAGATAAAAGAACTACAAAAGCTAGAATTTACAACTTGCATGAAGAACAAAAATTAACATGCTTGGCCCGGCCGGGTCCGAGCTGGTAGCGTGCGCTTGTGGCATTTTTTACATAATCAACTTTGACCATAATCATGATTCAAGCCCATCCTTAAAGCATTCATAACTCCATTCCTTCAAACAATTTAGATGCCCTAAATGGCTCGCACCCTTAAGTAAAACTAGGGATTTAAATATCCATCAATGTTTCCTCTATAATCAATGTGGGATAGATAGTTATACATCTTCACCAATACCTCATTCACAAGGCCAACTCTATGAGACAGTTTCTCATTCATTTTTCAATAATTTTTTATCATTCTTTTTGGAATATAAAGATCTCATTATAAAGAATCTAAACCCAATTGGACCCACGTTAACCGTCGGTTGGGACCCACTCTAATTTCGCATTAATGTCACCAAAAAACCATTATTTTCCAACAACTCCCCACATGAATAAAATTTACTGAACAAAAAAAAAGGGGGAGGGGGGGATAACGTTTAACAACAAAGACCTAAAGAGAGAGCACACAAAATAACCATTCATCAAATAAGGTAGCTTTTTGGCCTTGAACCTTTCCTAGTGAAAGTCTATCGGATTTATTGGTTGATCAGTGAACATGATGTTTTGAACTGTTCTACCGTTTGTGTAAATCGAGACAATAAATCTCACGTAGGTGTTACGCTAACCATCATTCTATTCTTACTGTCATGTTCGTTTTGGCCCTAAACACTAGCCTATTTCAGTAAGTGGTTTTAAACAATTCAACCTTGTTAATTCCTAAAGAAATGACCCCACTTTGCAATCACATAGGAGACCTTCTTAAGGTATCTCGTTATACCATGCTTGCCTATTCAACATATACAGTTCATTAAAAACATCGACTTAACCTTCTACCCTACAAGTTATCACTATATATAGGAATGAGTAGGAGTATTTCAGCCAACAGGGAATATCTTCAATGAAATAATGGAGCCATACAACTTTTTTTGTTTTGTCTAAAGCAAAAAACTCATATTCCATTGTTGATCTCGATTTACACATCTGCTTGGAAGATTTCCAAGACACAGTTGCCACTCCCAGGGTGAACACATTTATATCAGATATCCAATTCGCGTCACTATAGTATTGTTGGATATCTAGTGTAATGCACTCCATCATTCTGGATGTAACGTAAATACCTTAACACCTACACAACACCTTACAATGAGTAGCATTAAGATTGCTTGTGTATCTACTAAGCCTACTAACCGAGTAAGCTATATCTAGCCTTACACAACTCATCAGATACATTAAATTCCCAATAATTTGAGAACATTCTAATTGAGAGACACTCTCACCATTATTCTTAGCCAAACTTCTCAACTAATCCACTAAACTTCTCAACTATCTTATCTATATAATGAGACAGAGACAATACAATACCACCAGATGTTATAGTGATCATAATACCCAAAATAATATCTTCAGGCCTATATCTTTCATATCAAACGTAGAGTTTAACAACCTCTTGGTAGTTCTAATCATTTCATCATTACTACCAATAATGAGCATGTTATCAACATATAGACACAGAATGATAAAACCTTTGTCAGTGTCTTTGACATATACACATTTGTTACACTCGCTGATTCTAAACCCACTTGACAACATAGCATTATCAAACTTCCCATGCTATTTCTTAGGGGCTTGCTTCAAACTGTACAATGATTTGATAACCTTACAGACTTTCTCACCTTGCCCTAAAGCTGAAAACCCCTCAGGTTACTCCATATAGATTTCTTCATTCAAATATACATTTAAGAAAGTTGTCTTTACATCCATTTGATGTATCTCTATATTACACAAAGCTGCTATCAGAATCACTATACGAATGGATGTTATTCTCGTCATAGGTGAATACATATCAAAATAAACCAGGTCTTCTCACTGCCTATACTTATTGATGACTAGCCTAGTTTTATACTTACCAATCGATCCATTAGCTTTCATTTTTCTTCTAAAGATCCACTTAAATGGTTTACTATTTGGGGGTAAATTAGCTAACTCCCAAATGTGGTTCTACAAGATGAAGTTAATTTCAGTTTTGATAGATTCTTTCCGCAAAGGACTTTTTGTTAAAGTCACAACTTCGTGGAAAGTCAGAGGCTCTTTCTGCAACATATAAGTCAAGAAGTGTGGACCAAAGTATGTCGACGTCCTAGCCCTTTTACCCCTCGTTGGCTCATCTAATTCCTCATGCGATCACTATCACCAGCAGCTTCCTCTGTTTGCTTCATAGAAGTCTAATCGCCTACTTGGGTTTGGCAAAGAAATACATCTTCAAAGAAAGACACAGCCCTTGACTCCATGATGATATTCTTGTGTATATCTAAAATATTGTATTTGTGCACAAGAAACCTATATGCACTACTATTTTGTCCATAACCAATGAATATATAATCCACAGATTCTGGGCCAAACCTAGCTAGAAAACAATGATTTTCCGACAACTTTAATTCGAAATTAAAGTGGGATCCAACCGCCGGTTGAGGTGGGTCCGAGTGGGGTTGTATTCTCTTAGGTGAGAAGATTACAATATAAAAATAATGAGCCTTGTGAATGACAATTCACTCATAAAGTGGGCATCAATAAAAGTTGGGTTTAGATTAGTTTTGGTTTGGACTAGGCCTAGGCTTGTGCACGTGCTGGGTTTGGTTTTAGACTTAGACTTGGACTTAATCTTGAGCTTGAGCTTGGGTTGAACTATGCTATGTTGGGCTTAACTTGTGCGTGTTTTTTAGATTGGGCTTGGATCGGGTTGTGGCCCAACACCCGTATCCATTTTGTGACCCATCAAGTCTAATTCTCAAAACTTATGCATTATATATACATTATGATTTATATAATGTTTTTAGAATTTTAAACCTTTGTAACTCTAGCCCTAATGGCTAGAATTTATGGCCTTGGTTAATGGCAATTTGATGACCCTATTGATGTTAGCCTTCTAAAGAAGGCTCTCCCTTACAAGTACAAATTTAGGCATTTTCCCTCCAACTTAATAGGTTGTTTTTAGAGAGGTTTTTTAGTGATGGAAATTGAGATGGTGTTTTAAGATAATAAAGTTGGAGATGATTTTTGTACCAAAGAAATTTTTCATATCTTCTTTTTGCTAGCCTATCTTTGGTTTGTCTTAGAGAGAGTGTGTGCTGCCATTGTTAAGTTCGCCAAAGCTATTCAAAAGGTGTTTCTGTATGAGCTGGTTTCGATCATCGTATCTTGAGAGATAGATGTCGGCATACCTCCAGCACCCATCTGGAGGCAGTGAATTTGTTTTAAGGAAACTGTGGTATCACACAGGGTTCGGTTTGCGTTTCTTATCTTTTGTTGTTCAAACTTTTAGATTTAATGTGAGTCCGTCTTGTGATATGTTCCATGATGTAATCTAGTTCATTCTTGTATTTTTTTAGTTGTGTAGTTTATTCTGTATTTCATTCTTTAATATTTTTTTTAAAAACACAATTGTTTTGTCATTTTTATTTAATTTATTTTTTAGATTTTTCTATGGAAAAATAGCAACAATCCTAACCCGCTTGGGTGCAAGCATCGCTACTTTAGTAAGACACAACCACATTTATAAGAAAATATATTGAGGCTTGTGGCCTTTACATAATTCATATGGGGTTGTGTCCACCTTTTTCTAAGGAACCTTATTCAGAGCATAATTCGCGGAGAGAATTGCTTCCCCCCACATGTTATGTGGCAATTTAGAACTAATCAATATTGCATTCATCATTTCCTTAATGTTTTATTATTTTGCTTAACAATGCCATTAGATTAAGGGGAGTAAGGCACTGGGGTTTGGTGGATAGTCTTGTTTTGAGCACAAGTCTCATAAACGGTGATTCATACTCACCACCACGATCATTTCTCACTGTCTTAATCTTTCATCTTAATTGATTCTAAACTTCATTCTTATAAAGAATAAATTTATCAATAGTATTATCTTTACTTTTAAGCAAATACACATAACAATATTTAGTGCAATCATCGAAAAAAGTAATACTAAATACTTTTTGCGACCATGGATTTTTATGAACTTCAAGTCACACACATCATTATGCACTAAATCTAAAGGCTCGAAAATGTTTTTCAATAGGATGAAACGAAATCCTAGTCAACTCAGCTTATATACAAGTTTCACACTTGTGATTTTGATTAATCTTGAAAGATGGTTTGTGATCTAACTTGATTAATCTACACAAAGAGTCAAAATTCACATGACTTAATCTACCATGCCATAAACTAGATGACTCAAGCATATAAGGAGAAGATAAAGCCTTCTCATTAATCTTTGAGACAATTGTTATTACATTTAACTTAAACATACCGCCCTACAAATACCCCTTACCCACATAAACTCTACTCTTGGTCAATACAACCTTATCGAATTCAAAAACCATGCAAAACCATGCTTACTTAGGAGGGACCCCAAGACTAGGTTCTTGCAAATGTCTGGCACAAACATGACATCATTCAAAGTCCAGTCTTTTCCTAAAGTCTTCTTTAGGATCACCTTGCCCTTTCCCTCGATAGTCGACGTTGCAAAATTTCCCATGAACAACTTCTCGCTGTTTGTAATCGGGTCGAAGCTTCTAAACACCCTATTCTCTACACAAATGTGGCAAGTGGCACCAATGTCCACCCACCATTCCCTTGTATTGGATCCCATTAACTTCACTTTAGTGATAGCAGTAGAAATATACATATTATCTACATCTTGGGAAAGACCCTCAATTTCTGCTATGTGAACATGATCCTTGTTCTTAAATTGCTTCTTTGGCTTGCGGCAATCAGCAACCTTATCTTCATCGCTTCCACAATTGAAGGACTTGCCGCTTGTAGACCGGCCTCTTTGAGACACCACTTCTAGGCTCCAACTTCTAGCCTTTGTTCACATGTTGCTTCTTCTTAACCCCCGAAGACTAGTCATGCTCAACAATATTGGCCTCAACAGTGAGGGTACTCCCCTCCTTTCTTCCTATTATCCTCTTCAATTTGGAGCCAGACAATGAGCTCTTCGACTGTCATCTCTTTTGCTTGTGCTTTAAGTAGTTCTTAAAGTTTTTCCAACCATTAGGAAACCTCTGTATCAAAGTAGTTGCATGGAAAGATCCACTCAGGAATGTAGACGCGCCCGCGGAGGGGGACCTCGCTACTACAGTTCGGACTCGCGATCTTTGTTGTCGTGGTTCTTAATCTGAACCAAAGAGTCCAAATCCGGTAAATCGTTTTGAGAAACAGATTTTTGAAAAGAAGTGCCAAACATGGACTGCTTTGCCAGATACAGAGTCGCCACCTAAATATTTTTTAATGGGGAAATTTAGGAAACCCCGACTTGGTGCCGAAGGCCACATGTCCGTCATCACCGGAGTTGTCTCGGCTCGGGAGCTTGGGTACGATCGGGGAAGGTCAGCTATGAGCACCCCCTTTCGCCCGGTCCGAAGACCGGCCTCTATTAACCGTGATATCCAATTTTGAAAACGTTACGTGTTCTTAAACCAATTATTAGCCTAGAATTACTATGTTATGCGCGCAGCAAACAAGTATAGACTAGATTGCCTAATTTGGAAGTAAGCATTGCATATCCGTTTGTTTTGGAAAATGTTTTGAATTTGCTACTCGCAAGTAGGCTAAAATGCGGATTTCAACGAGTTTTTCCAACTCAAACAATCCAACCTCCACCCACAGGCATTCAAAGCAGTTTAACACATAAGCACTTAGCCGCATGGCAGGCATACTGTCATGGTAACACTCACATGCATGCGAGATGCTAAAGCATAAATACTTACATCGTACTCCGTGCCAAAACAGTAAACCAGTTAGCAAACATGCATGTCCTAGTTCATGTTAAAAATGGCTAATGCATCGCATGCAAAATGCAATCTAGGCAGGCTCAGCTAGCCCTAAACATGGCATGTGAAAATGCACAATTATCACATATTCGGTTTAGAATTTTGAAGTACAAATGCAGTTAGCGTGATGTACCGAGCCTAATGTATGTAATACAAATGCATGGATGCACGCATGCATAGCATAAGGTATGCTAATTTCAAAAAATGCCCTAATCTACCATCATAAGCAGGTAAATAAAAGGGAAGAAAGAAATGGGGATTGGAAGACATACACACACTCACCCACACTTATTACATATTTACCCTCACTCAGAGGGTCCAAATGAATATTACAGTCCCAAAATAATAAACAAATAAAATATTACAGTCCCAAATAATAAACAAACAGAATTATTACAAAAATTCTAATTAATTAAAAGAAAAGATGCAAAAGAAAGAAGAGGGTGGCCGCAGCCTCTGCCTCGGGATGCGCAGATGATGCATGCTCGGAACTTGACTCGCCCGAAAAACCCGTACCATACTCCTGCCACCTCTGTTTGTACTGCCTTGTCTCTCTGAAAATTACCAAAGTCCTGGAACAGGTTCCTCACATGCTGCAGAGCACCACCGGCCAGACAGAATTCCCACCGGCACTTCATAATTTCCACCGGTATTTGTTGGATTCATCGGCACTCCAGAGATTGCCGGTCGGCACCAAATTCTGCCGGTCGGTAGAAACTTCCTGCAGAAGACAATTTGACAGCAAACAGGGAACAGGCAGTGCATGGCATGGGGTTTTCAGGTACATGTGGGCATGGTTATGCTTCCTATCATGCTTTGAACTCAAAGAAGCATGACCTTCGATCCTCGAGCCATCAATGGTGCATGGTGGCTCAAAGAATCAAATTTGCCATTTGATGTAAGGATGCATGCAACAAACAAAATGGGATCCGAAGCCTTATCAAGTTGAAGTCAAAGGCCCCGGTGACCGGGAATCGAGGCACATTACATCACTTGAAGTATGAATGTTCCTTGATTCCCACACTTGGTTTGACACCCCAAACCAAGTGAATGCAATGCATGTCATGCTCACAAGGCTCAAATGCAACATGATACCAATTATGCGAGACACAAACAAGTACTATGCAACCAACATGACAAATGTGTAATGCCAAGCATACAAGGTGCAAATGTGATGTAAACATAGACCAATTTGGGAATGGGATTGGCATGCTACGAGGCTTAATGAAGCAACCATGCAATACATATGAAACAAGTATGCAATGGGGGCCTCGAACCATAAAGGGACAGACCTTAGTCCGCCCCCAAAACAGCACCAAAAAATGCTCAAAATGATGGGCAACATCTCATGTTAACAAGCAAAGTTATGGTCCCGAGATTAAGGCACGAAAAGGAGACAACTTACCCCCACCAACATGACCTCTCATGGAATGATTAAAACAAGTAGAAGCAGAATTTTGCAGACCAAGATAGGACTCCAAACCTTCCTAATATGGCAGCTAAAGTGACTCCCAAGAGGCATATGCACTAAGGCTCATTCCTAGGCATAAGAGAGTACACCCTTAAGGCACAAAAGAGGTCATGCATGCACACATACAAACATGATTCTTGGACTAAAATGTGGTCCTAGATGATGTTAAATCATGAGGGTAATCACAACCATGCATGCTAGAGGTCAAAATGCTCAAAGCTTTCAAGCCAAAATACATAGCACCTATGACAAACATGCCAAGCATGACCAAATGGATAACCAACAGACTTTAAGCATGGAAAAACAATCCTAAAAGCTTCATGGAACTAAGCCAACACACACAAGAATCATGGCCTAATCATGAGATACACTTCTAAGCAAAATGGAGCAATACAAAGCAAGTATTACAAGCATACAAGGAGGCACAAATCCGGCCAAAAACAGAGATCCCACATGACCTAAAAACACCCAAAAAGTTCTGAAATGAAGCAAAAACCAAGCAAGCATGCATGTCACCCTTTTGGGCCACAACTCAAGGAAACAAGACCATAAAGGGAGAGGGGTGTCCCTCCCCCATGCAAGACTTCAAACCGACTTTTTTAACACTAAAAATATACTGATTTTCAGTGGTGAAGAGATCAAAATACAAGGATGACCAAAGCTTAACCAAAGAGGCAACAAAAGTGACCAAACAAGGCCTAATAGAGTGAGTTTACACTCAAACTACAAAATGACCTTAATGAAAGTTCTAAAGCATGAAAATATAAGCCTTTTTCATGTTATACACAAGAGCTAAAACAGCAAGCAAGATAGGTAGAAAACTATTGCAAGTTTGGGGAATAAAAAGCAAGATGCTCACCCTTGAAGAACCCTTGAAGAACAAATGGTCTAGCCCTCTTCTTTTGATCAAAACCAGTCCAAAAACTCAAGAAACAACCCCCCAAGTTCCTCAATCTCGGAATAAGGTGTAATAGTGTGTGTAATGGTGCAAAAGTAAGGTAAAAACCACCTTTAGGCCAAGGAAACACACACAAAGGAGGGAAGAGAGGGAGATATAGAGATAATATGTATCTATATCTCTAAGCTCTGGTTTTTGGTTGCAAAAAGTCTAAACTAAATCCAAGAGGAAAGCCCCTCTCTTATAGGACTCCCTCTTGCAAAGCTTATACAACAAGCTTGGCTAGAGGGAGATCCCTCCATACACGTGTATGGAGGGGGCAAGAGTTGGTGCCAGCTATCACAGCTGGCACAAAATATCTCCATAAAGTGGATGAACAGTGGTCGGCTGCCCAAAAATGTCACTTCGACAAAAAACAGTGCCGACCGGCAATAAAATGTGCCGACGGCCAAACAAAAGTGCCGATGGCATCAAAAGCCAGCCGGTGGCCTCTAGCCACTGCCGGTGGTGTGTGGGGATGTCTCACAAGGCATTCCCTGCCCTCCAAGGCAAAACAAGAGTGTTCGGTGCAAAACCAGACACTAAACGATCAAGTTTGGAGATCCTAAGGCAGGGCACGCGAGCCGAGACCTCTGGGAACTCCAAACGAACACAAACATGGATGATCACCGAGTGTTCAAACGGTGACGTCCAAGTCATGAGGACGGTCAAAAATGGGGTGTCTACAGTTGCCCCTCTTTCACAGAACTCGAAAGTCATAACAATGACGGGAGTGAATGTCAAAGCCCAGAGACGACCCATTTTTGACAAGGCCAAAGACTTAGACAAACATGCAAGACAAACAAGATATGCGCCCGAAGGCAGGGGCAAAATGCAAGACAATGCAGAGAGCCGAACATAACTTATGATCATGCAAAGAAAACTGTAACGAAGCATACATGCGACAGTTTTAAGCTAGCACACATCAAACTACACTATAATGCAGAAAGGATGTAAGAGAATTACGCCATTCTCAATACGTCTCACTCGGGAGATACAATACCTGTGCGGCTCGTCTGGTTGCACCAACCTCAAATGAACCGTACATACAATATCGTGCCTGAAAAGAAAACAAACTTAACAGGTACAATATCGTTAGCAACATGCAAAGTAGTGTACTTGAAATGCGTGACAGCGCAAAGCAAGTGGGGAGCATGATAATGCATATGGAAATACAACTAGGTAAGTGGAGCAAGCGGTCTACGCAGGCGACGAAATTGATCATAAGCATGCGGCCTACGCAGGTAATGGAATTGACAAGTATGCGGTCTACGTAAGCAAAACATGCGGTCTACGCAGGTATTGAAATTAAATATGCGGTCTACGCAATCAAAACATGCGGTCTACGCGGGTAATAAAATTGATAAATCATGCGGTCTACGCAAGCAAAACATGCGGTCTACGCAGGTAATGAAATTAAACATGCGGTCTACGCAATCAAAACATGCGGTCTACGCAGGTAATGAAATTGATAAATCATGCAGTCTGCGCAAGCAAAACATGCGGTCTACGCAATCAAAACATGCGGTCTACGCAGGTAATGAAATTGATAAATCGTGCGGTCTGCGCAATCAAAACATGCGGTCTACGCAGGTAATGAAATTGAACATGCGGTCTACGCAATCAAAACATGCAGTCTACGCAGGTAATGAAATTGATAAATCATGCGGTCTACGCAAGCAAAACATGCGGTCTACGCAGGTAATGAAATTGAACATGCGGTCTACGAAATCAAAACATGCGGTCTACGCAGGTAATGAAATTGATAAATCGTGCGGTCTACGCAAGCAAAACATGCGGTCTACGCAGGTAATGAAATTGAACATGCGGTCTACGCAATCAAAACATACGGTCTATGCAGGTAAAGAAAGGATGTACCATTACATAGCATAATTGAAACAATTTGTGGAGTTCATAAAGCATGAAAAGGATATGGGGCGGGGCATTCTTCGCACGCATCGAGGGTTGCTCGCAGAAGTTGTGGCCTGAGGTCAACTCGAAGGTTCATGTTTCAAAGGTGTGATTTCCCGTATTGTGAAGGCGTCCAACGACGTGGTTGACCCTAACAAAGATGCGGAAGGTGCGTTAACCGCAAGGAGAGTTTCACTGGTATCAATTCTGATACTTTGCTACCTTGTCACTCTGCGCTTTACTTTCCTTTTTTACTAGTAATTTAAGCACATTGCACTGCCTCGGGCAGGTTTTATTCTTTTTCAAAGTTACACATTTTGCAAAACACGTGATGGGAATGAAACAATCCATTTTGTTCAAAAGATGTTGCATTTGTGGATTTTCTGTGTATCGCATCGCAGGGTATCACACCACAATGTGAACGAAATTGAACTCATTTTGGAAATGTGCAATCGTAATAATCAGGTAGTGAACCGACTTACAACTCGATAAGCAAAACAAAGACACGATGCAACCAAACAAGTGTGAGTACAACTCGATAAACAAATCAAGAGCTCAAAGAGAGCGAAATACAACTCAATAAGCAAATGGTCAAAAACTCGACAAGCAGACAGGCGTGGCTCCGCAAGAATCGACCACCGAGGAGGGGTTGGAGGTGGTGAAATTCCCCGATGCCTAGCATAAACAGCTTAGGAAACCAGAAGGAAGCCCATCGGCTTGGGGGGAGAGACCATCGGCTACCGGCCATAAAATTGCCTTGTCGGCAAACTATTATGGCCGGTCGGCAAACAGTTTGGCCGGCCGGCACTAAATGAGGGGATCAGCAGAATGTTGACACCTGTCCCCCACTCAACCTTATCTCCTACAAAAGATCCCAACTTCGTAGTTTTTCTCATTTTCACACTGATTTGCTCCAATGGAAGAGTTTCTTGCTCAAAACCTCACAGATTGGATTGCTAGCTTGGATGGCTCGGAAAAAGTGAATTTCCGGGGTTTTGGCATAAATACACTATTCACTCTGGGTCGCACCTCATTGCACCTCCCATTTCTTCATGCTGCGGCAAGGTTCTGGAATCCGGTGACGCATGTCTTTGGCTTCGCCGGGCAAGAGATATGTCCTACCTTTGAAGACTTCCAAGCCTTAATGGAGTCCGAGCGTGACGAGGAGCTTCTACCCCAACTTAATTTTGGTTATGCCCAATCCTTAGGGCGCATGTGTGGACTCAGCATGCGCGATGCTCGGTCTCTGATTTGTGACGGGATGTTGGACATTCCGAGTTTGGCCAATCGATTTTCTGATGCTGGTGATCGCAACAACCATCACTGGCAAGGCTTCCGACGACATGCCCTCTGTTTGTGCATGCTATCCCATTTTCTATTTGTCTCGGGCTCGGGAGGGGCTAGTGTCCGGCTGATTGAGGTCGCCCAAGGCTTGAGAGAGGGCAAGAGCTGTATTGCCATGGCTCTGGCCGAGACGTTAATGGGCTTAGACGCCTTTTATCGTCATGAGACGACTAGGTTAGCGGGGAGTCCACTACTGCTACAGGTAATGTTTCCCACCCAATCTCGCATTTATGTATTGCTCACATCACTCGGCCTTCAAGCTCGATCTTTTTCTCACAAAAACCCATTCTCACTTTTCTCTCCTCGTACATCTCTCTATTCTTTATTCTCTCATTTTTTTTTTCAAATCCCTCCCCAGGTATGGTTGATGGACAAACTGCAGGTTGTGGACTCCTGCCCATCATATTCAGCTCGCGGCTACTTCTTCTGGCACCGTCTAGTCAATGCCTTGGATGAGGGATGGTGGTTCGCTTGGATGTGCCGTTTGTCCGCAGACCGTATTGCTTGGCGGTGCCCTTGGCTGGACCTTCCGGCAATGAGTTACAACATGCCTCGGCAGACTGGGATTCAATTGATTGGTCTCACTCACTGCGTATTCTACTTCCCATTTCAGATTCGACGCCAATTTGGCCACGATCAGACCTGCCCGCCAGAGGGGATAGAGTATCCTGCTGCATTCCCAGCCCGAGGCGCACAGCTTGCTTGGCAGGCCACCGCATGGAGGATGAGAGAACTCCTGGCTCCCGCTCTTACTTTCAGTTGCACTTTGCCTGACGTGTGCATAGATTGGCTCAATGAAGAAGCACAGATCGGGCCCAGCTTGGCATCAAAGGCTTCGACTAGCTCTGGGAGGGGGCGCAGGAACACCTGACTTGACTATGCCCCAGATTTATTGCTTTATTAGTACTTTCAAGTTTTCTTTATGAATGTAATAAAAAGCAACTTCAATTGTATGCAAGAGCAGGAGAACTCTGTTTTGAAATCAATGAAATTGAAAGTTGTGGTACTGAAAATTTTCCGTTTGGTCCAAAGATGGTCGAAGTTGTAAAAAGATTATTTGAACAAAGTCAGCTTTTATTAAAACTTCTCAAAAACATTTTTGATGTGGATCAGAACTAGACACGCCTGAGATTTGTCACTGAGATGCACAACCCCAGATCCCCGCAACTGGAAAGTTGCCCCTAGTCTGAAGAGCGCCGCAGCACTGCACAGCAACAGAAAGTTGCCCCTAGTCTGAGTAGCACTGTATTGGGGATTCCAGCGAATGCTGATAGACAGAGATGACTGAGATGATCAAATGGACAAAGTTGATCGAGGAAGTGTTATAGCTGAACTTCAGGATGAAGCTGCCTACGTATCCCAAACATGGAAATCAAGCCTCACGTAGTTCCGGCTCGGGTTCACTCGAGTATTTTAGCTCTCCTTTTGCGCTCTAACTTTTGCCAAGGCCGCCCTTTGCGGGTTTTCAGCCTTGCGAGCTCAGTTTTTATATTTTCTAATTTTCTGTGCTCTAACTTTTGCCTAGGTCGCCCTTTCGGGTTTTCGGCCTAGCGAGCCTCTCAAGGATAGTATTTCTTCAACTTGTCCATGTTGATCGGTTGAGAGAATTCTAAGCCATGTAAATCCATCAGAACCACAGCTCCGCCTGACCAGATAGCTTTGATGATGTAGGGACCAGTCCAATTGGGTCTGAACTTGCCCCTCGGGTCGTGGATGGGAGCTCGGTTGTCTTTGAGTATCAAATCCCCTTCCTTTAGATTTCTGGACTTAACCTTCTTGTTAAAAGCCCGAGCAATCCTGCGCTGATAACTCTGAACGTGATACAGTGCTTTCAGCCTTCTTTCGTCAAAGAGCATAAGTTCCTCGAACCTGCTCTGCTGCCAATCTGCCTCAGCTATCTGACACTCGGCCAATACCCGTAAAGACGGAACTTCAATTTCGATGGGTAGAACGGCCTCCATTCCGTAAACTAACGAATACGGAGTCGCTCCAGTAGAAGTTCTAATCGAAGTCCTATAGCCCCACAGAGCAAACGGCAACTTATCTGGCCAATCTCGATAGGTCTCCACCATTTTCCGCAGTATGTGCTTGATGTTCTTGTTGGCGGCCTCAACTGCTCCGTTGGTTTGCGGCCGGTACGTAGATGACTTATGAAAAGCCACGTTATACTTTTCCAACAAGTCGACCACTTCTTTCTTAAAGTGGGATCCATTATCCGAGATGATCTCATTTGGCACCCCGTAGCGACAAATGATGTTGTTTCTGATGAACTTGGCGACGTGCGACGCCTTCAACACCGCGTATGATTGGGCCTCGACCCACTTTGTGAAATAATCTATCGCTACGAGGATATACTCATGTCCGTTTGACCCCTTCGGGGTAACAGCTCCGATCACATCAATCCCCCACACGGAAAATGGCCACGGGGACGTCATGTTGTAAAGCTTGGATGGTGGGATGTTCATACGGTTTGCGTGGATCTGGCATTTATGGCATCGCCGAACAAAGCCGATACAATCCTCCTCCATGGTCGACCAGTAGTAACCCTGCCTGAGGATCTTTCTGGCCAACATTACTCCATTCATGTGCGCACCGCACTCCCCTCCATGAATAGCCTCCATTAGGTGCTTCGACTCTTCAGCCTCTACACAGAGCTTATGCATTCCCAGATGACCCCTTTTGTACAGTTTACCCCCGCAGATGATGAACTGAACAGCCATTCTTCTGATCGCCCTCTTATCCTTGGCATTTGCCCCTAGTGGATACGTCTCCTTTTCCAAGAAGTTCCAAATATTGTAATACCAGGGGTTGTCGTCTTGGGCCTCATCTATAGCGGAAATTGACTCGTATGCTGGCGCAAACTTCTGATCAATGATGACTGGACGCATCCGGACTCCAGACGGGATGTCTATCATGGAAGATAGAGTTGCTAGTGAATCTGCGAACCTGTTGTTCTCTCTTACGAGGTGGGTGAATTTTAGCTTCTCGAACCGAGGAATTAACAAATCCAAGGTTTGGTGGTAAATTATCATCCTTTCCTCCTTGACCTTCCAGTCTCCTTTTGCTTGAGACACAACAAGATTCGAGTCCCCAATGACGTCCAATCGTCTGACCCCTAGTTCTAGGGCTGCTTCCAGACCAGCAATACATGCCTCATACTCTGCTTCATTGTTCGAGACTCTGAACTGGAGGTTGAATGCTAAAGGGATACGGGAATCGTCAGGCGCTATCAGCAACACCCCTATCCCATACCCATACTGGTTTGATGCTCCGTCAAAGTACATCGTCCAAGTTTCATCCTCGATGTGCAGAATGGCTTCATCTGGGAATAGGTACTCAACCGCTTCATCCTCATCAACCGGGTGGTCGGCAAGGAACTCCGCTACCGCTCTTCCTTTCACTGACTTGCGTGTTACATACTTCAAGTCAAATTCGGAAAGCAATAGCAACCAACGAGCTAGCCTACCCGTAAGTGCTGGTTTCTCGAAAAGATATTTGATGGGATCCAAACGTGAAACCAACATTATAGAGTGAGCTAACAGGTAGTGCGGCAGCTTCCTGGTAGCCCATACCAAGGCCAAACAAGCCTTCTCCAGTGGTGTGTAGCGGGTCTCGTAATCCAGCATCTTCTTGCTCAGATAGTAGATGGCCCTTTCCACTCTGTCCTCTGACTCTTGCGCGAGCATGCAGCCCATGGTGGTCTCAGTTACTGAAAGATACAATATCAACGGTCTCCCCGGCTCTGGCGGTGACAACACGGGCGGGTTCTGTAGATACTCTTTGATCTGTTCAAAAGCTGCTTGACATCGGCCGTCCCATTGGAATTTCTTTCCTTTCTTCAGGAGACCAAAACGTGGTTCACAAGTCAAGGTTAATTTAGAGATAAACCGTCTTATGAATTGCACTTTACCTAGAAAGCCTCGCACCTCCTTTTCAGTCCTCGGTGGTGGCATTTCTAAGATGGCCTTGATTTTGGAAGGGTCGACTTCGATGCCCCTTTGTGTAATCAGAAACCCTAGCATCTTCCCTGCTGTAACACCAAAAGTACACTTCTGGGGATTCAACCGCAGCCGAAACTCTCTGATCCTTTGGAAGAATTTTTGTAAGGTGGTGTAATGGCCTTCTCTTTCTTTGGACTTGAGAATCGTGTCGTCCATATACACCTCGACCTCTTTATGGATCATATCATGCAATATTGTAGTTGCTGCCCGTTGATAGGTAGCTCCAGCGTTTTTCAGCCCAAATGGCATCACTCTATAACAATATGTACCCCACGGGGTAGTGAATGCAGTCTTCTCCCGGTCTTCGGGTGCCATTACTATCTGATTATAGCCTGAGAAGCCATCCATAAATGAAAGCAAGGCGTGTCCTGCCGTGAAATCTACCAATTCATCAATGTGCGGCAAGGGAAAGTCGTCCTTCGGACTGGCCCTGTTCAAATCTCTGAAGTCTACATAGACCCGAATTCTGCCGTCTTTCTTCGGCACCGGAACAATGTTGGCCAACCAAGTCGGGTACTCAGACACCAGCAGGAAGCCTGCATCAATTTGCTTGGTGACCTCTTCCTTGATCTTAAGGGCCCAATCAGGGCGGATCCTTCTGAGCTTCTGTTTGACAGGTCGGGCCTCGGGATCAAGAGGGATCCGGTGCTGTACAATCTCAGGATCGATTCCAGGCATGTCTTCGTAGGACCACGCGAAAACATCTTTGAAATCTTTTAACAAAGCGACTAAGCGCTCGCGTTCCTCAGAAGACAACGTGGACCCGATCTGGACCAGCCGCGGGTCCTTCTCAGTACCAACATTCACAGTAGTGATTTCATCCATTAAAGGTTTAACAAATCTTTCCTGCTCTTGATCAATTAACCGTTGCAAAACCGGAGGAATTTCTTCCTCGTCGTTTTCATCAAAATTTTGAAAATCCTGATTTAAGCAATAAGTCAAAGCACAGAAAAATACTCCGAAACCACATCCACGTCGTTCTCATTAAATACTTCCGAGCCGTCGGATTCCTCTGTTACAACAGACTCAAAAGAAAATGAAAAAGACGACCTAGACAGGACTGTGGCATCCGGGTTATCACCCCCGAGAATACCGGACTCAGACTCAGTTGAGCTGGAATCTGATTCCGACGCACAAGATTCGGTAGAATCAGATTCCGGCTCACTACCTGACCCGGTGTTGCTTGATAAAAAGCCTTCTTCATATTGCCAGATGAGAGAAGGTGCGATGGACGCATCCAAAATAGCTGATGGTAGGCCCGCAGCCGCTTCATTCCCAATCACACATACCGAGGAGCTATCCCCCAAGCACCTCTGTTCGATCGGAGGATCTGAAAGCAGACATGCCAGCGCTGCCCCCTTTTCGTTTTCATCGTCCTCAGACTGCACTTCCTTACTTTGCCCAGCCTCAGCCGATAGATCTGCCTGCCCTTCGGCGATATCATCCTCAGATAACTGTAAATCAAAGAAGATCTCAAATCCTGGCACGCGCTTCTTCTCCGCGTTGAGCCACGGCTCTGGGAAGCCACAGAACGGAAAGTCCTCCCCCTCCCGGACGAAGCGTCCGTTTAGGGTCCCCCGAATGGGCTGGTGTATTAAGTCAAAGGGCTTCCCCATCTGTTTCGCCCCGGCCCTTCCGGCCATTTCCTTTCCTTTCCTTATCCAATCCTCTTTGGTGGGTAGGTAGCCCAAACCAAAGGTATGGGGGTTATGTGGCACTTCGGCCGATGCTGCGGCACCTTTCCTGCCGCTCTTGCCCAATCCCATCCCGGGGATGTGCTGGAGTTTGTTCATGAGATAGACTGCTTGGGCACTGACATACACCCCTTCATTAGCTGCCATGATGTCCTGTACGACCCGAGCCTCAGCCAAGGTAAAACCTGATATGAACACATCTTCCACACCGTGTTCGATTTCTAGAACAGGTGTAGATACCTCCGGCAGTAGATGAATTGATGAGTTTCCAAAAATAATGGCTACTCCCTTCCCATGGGGGTATTTCACCACTTGATGTAGGGTAGAGGAGACCGCCTTTACCTGATGCAGCCACGGCCGCCCCAAAAGCAAGTTGAACGTTGCAGGAACCTCCAAGACATGGAAATCTATCTCGTGCTGTCCAGGCCCAACCTTTGTTTGAATCTTAATTGTCCCCATCACTTCCCGGCTTGTGTTGTCATACGCCTGAATCACTTGGGCCGTTGGCACAAAATCCGCGACTTTCAAACCAATCGCATAAGCTGTCCTTGCCGGGCAGACGTTGTTGGCGGACCCCGTGTCGACAAGCACCACAGGTATCCATTTATCTCTGCACTCGACAGAGATGTAGAGCGGCTTGTTATGGTTCGCACCCTTGGGTGGCAGTTCTTTGTCAGAAAAACTCAATGCTGGGGAACTTCCTCCCGAAAAGACTAAGCCCACCAGCTGTTCGGGCGTGGTATCTATGGAAAGCTTGGCCTTGTCCATGGCTGAAAGGACAGCCTGCCTATGTACTCGAGAAGCCATAAGCAGTCCCCAGATGGAGATGTCTGCTTGTATCTTTTTCAATTGTCTCAATACGGCCTCGTCTTCGAGTTGCTTCTCCTTTTGTTTCTCTGCTTCCTTATCTTTTCCAGACGCCTCCGGTTGATCTAAGTTTGGAGGCTTGAAGTACCGTCCACTCCTGGTCATGTGATCGACCTCGCCAATATACCAGGTATCATCTGGTTGGTTAGCTTCCCAATCCTCGTCGGTGTGGGCAAGACATAGATCGTCGTCTTCCCACCACATACCATCTGCAGCTGACAGGCATCTGTCTGGTTCTGTCACAACTGTCCCGATACTTGCAGTACCTCTTATCCCTATGCTCGCAGCATTATCCATTTCTGTATTTATGGCAGTCTCAACCCCCACGTGACCATTTGCCTTCCTGACCCTCTCAGAATCTTCGAATCTTTCCTGTTCTGACTGTGTCAACGTCGTAGATTGTTCAATGATCCCTGTATTCAAAATGCTCCATTCCTGAGCGAAATTCTCGACACCGGCGCTCTCCGGTGATGTATTCCGCTTTTCAACCACCCTGGCTGTTGTTGACATTCCTGCCCCTGCCGGGCCTTGTTCTGACTGGAACTCCCCTATTACATCTGGCTGATCGTCTAACCATCCCGTGGCCTCCGCCGATTCTTCATAATCGAACCAGTTGACGGTTGGGTCTTCTGGATCTTGATTACCGTAAAAATGGAACTTGGCAAAGTCCTCTTTTACAGCTGTCAAATCATCCATTCCCCGTCCTGGGCTGTCCCCTTGGATTGCACACAGCTCTCCCCCGGCTGGAAATTCGACATCTGGCCTATTCTGGCCCACTGGTGAAATGTAGTCACTCGGACTGTAAGCATTCCCAACATCATTCTCAGGCTCCACAGACTCTGGTTTGACAACCTCTTTCCTGTTCTCGTTGGTCACCACCACTGGCTTGGGTTGGGTTATAGAGACGTCCATCATGCACAAATCGGTGCAATCAGGGAGGAAAACTTTCGGTTTAGGCAAGTAGGAGGGTGTGATATATATACTAGGATCGTAGGATGCGACCCCAGTGTGGATGAAGTTGATTCTTTTGGGTGGTGGAACTTGGTTATGTATGGGGAGAGGATTTGTAGTAACATTGGGTTTCTCAGGGGGTAAAATCACCCCATTATCAATGAGATCTTGAATCTCATGACGTAAACGAAAGCATAGGTCGGTGTCGTGACCGTGCTGCTGGTGGAACGCACAATACTTGGCCGGATTGTGGGTGGCGGGTAGTCTTTCAGGTAAGGGCCGCGGCTCTAGGGGCTTCAGATGCCCTTTTCTGATCAAAACCCCTAAAGCTTTGGACAGGGGCATATAAAGTGGAGCGAAGGTTCTGGTGTTTCTGGGAGGGTATTTGGCTGTTTGTGAGTTGCTTCCGGACGCACCGGAGAATGGTGTGGCTGCCGTATTTCTTGGGGAAGGGTTAGTGGTGACCATACTCACTTCAGAAGTCCTGGTAGTTGTAGCGCCACTCGGGCCTGTATTAGTATTACGATTGAAATTTCTGCGGGGTTGCTCCCGATCATTATCAATCCAACCTTGTCTCAAGGCGTCCTCGATCTGCACCCCCATTTCATGCAGATCAGCAAAGGTGGGAAAGGGGACTACAATCATCTTTTGCATTAGCTTCGGCTGAAGATTGCGCACAATCATCCGAATCTGGTCTTTGTCTGTGGGTCTCAAGGTCATCATTGAAGCCTTAGCCCGCCATCTAGTTACAAATTCTGAGAAGCTTTCCTTGGGTTCTTGCCTCGTTGTCTCAAGATCCCGGGTCGTGATCTCGATTTGCGTATTGTATGAGTACTGCAGGATGAAGGCCTCAGCCATCTCGTCCCAACTTCTTTTGACGTCGTCCTCTAACTTGGCATACCATGCGGCCGCTACACCCGATAGGGTCCGGCCAAACAAAGACAGCTTCTGTAATCTGGTGAGGCCCACTGGCCTTAGGACGTCTGAAAATAGTCACAAGTGTACCATGGGATCCTCAGATCCGTCAAAACGATCAATTTGTGGCATCTTAAACCGATCTGGCAGCGTCACGACTGTGTCGATGTATCCGTCTCCAATGTCCGGAATGGACTTCGCACCTTGAGATTTCTTGAACAACTTTTCAAGCTTGTGCATTTTCAATGTCACGGGATCCACCTCGGACTCGAAGGGGGAATCCGATAGACTGACAGGAGTGGGCGCCTTGGATTGTTGAGGCGGAATCGGGGGTGGAGCTGGCCCCGTTGGGATGTTCGTATATTCTTGGACATTCTGGGCATTTGGCGTCTCTTCGGGTATCGGAACCCTTAGTGGGGGAGGGACTTGCTGTGAAGCTGACGCCCCAGTTTGCTGTTGCAATCTCCCAATTAACTCCGCTTGCTCACTCATAACTATGGCTTGTTGCCTGGCGAATTCTGCCTGTCGGACAGCATTCTGCTGCATCACTTTCATGCTTTCCTGAAGTTGGCGCACCATCTCCTCTAAGCTAGCCATACTATTCTGCTCTGGTTGAATTACTGGTATGCGTTCCCTCTCTGTGGGTGAAACGGGATCCTGATCCCTACTGTACACAGGTGGGGTAGACGAAGCCCTTTGCACTGACTGTTGAACCGATGTCCTCTGCCTAGTTGCCTTCCGTTTAGTAACCGGGGGTAGAGAACGGTACACTAGTTGTCCTTCTATCAGATCCTCAGATCGATGGAGCCGGCGACCTCTGATCCAGAGTGCTTGGGGAATGTCTACCGGGTTAGACGCAATGATGCTAAACTACCTAGCAAAAAGATAAATAAAGCAATAAATAAACCAACAATTGGACAGCACAACGGCATAAAATAAACAAATAATATACAGTTGGATATTCAAAATACATAGTCGGTAAGCCGAACACACTGTTCCTCGATACTGATCCCTGTTCCCAAAATCTCTGTTCCCAAAACTAAACCTGATACCCGCAGATAACTGATTCATAAACTGATACTGATGCCCTCAGGCCTACTACTCAGTCCTGTAAACTGACATGCGCGTTCCTGTAGAATCACATTCTAAAAAAAAGCACATAGCAAGCAAAGAGAGCCAAAAACACCCCTATGTTGGGGTAGGGTTTCCCTGTCCTATTTTGTCAGGAACTAGGGTTTCACTATGCACACAGCGGTTTCAAACAACCTAACATCGGGTGAGCAACCTGTCCTAGTTTGGAATGGTCACTATGGATTTCAATATGCACTAGGTCGAATGGTCAAAAAGGGTGCCCCAGTAAAACCGGGGTTTGTGTTCCCATGCTGTCAGAGCCCATAACCGGTCAGCCTTATGGTCATGCCTTGACAAGACAAGCCTCCAGCAAACCGTTCAGGAATGGCAGATGGCAAACACTATGTTCCTAGGCGCACCAATGCACATGCAATGCAAAGAGACACATAAATGAAATCAAAATAGGATATCACGAGTTCGAGTCAAGCTCTCTAAAATCCCCAGCAGAGTCGCCAGAAACTGTAGACGCGCCCGCGGAGGGGGACCTCGCTACTACAGTTCGGACTCGCGATTTTTGTTGTCGCGGTTCTTAATCTGAACCAAAGAGTCCAAATCCGGCAAATCGTTTTGAGAAATAGATTTTTGAAAAGAAGTGCCAAACATGGACTGCTTTGCCAGATACAGAGTCGCCACCTAAATATTTTTTAATGGGGAAATTTAGGAAACCCCGACTCGGTGCCGAAGGCCACATGTCCGTCATCATCGGAGTTGTCTCGGCTCGGGAGCTTGGGTACGATCGGGGAAGGTCAGCTATGAGCACCCCCTTTCGCCCGGTCCGAAGACCGGCCTCTATTAACCGTGATATCCAATTTTGAAAACGTTACGTGTTCTTAAACCAATTATTAGCCTAGAATTACTATGTTATGCGCGCAGCAAACAAGTATAGACTAGATTGCCTAATTTGGAAGTAAGCATTGCATATCCGTTTGTTTTGGAAAATGTTTTGAATTTGCTACTCGCAAGTAGGCTAAAATGCGGATTTCAACGAGTTTTTCCAACTCAAACAATCCAACCTCCACCCACAGGCATTCAAAGCAGTTTAACACATAAGCACTTAGCCGCATGGCAGGCATACTGTCATGGTAACACTCACATGCATGCGAGATGCTAAAGCATAAATACTTATATCGTACTCCGTGCCAAAACAGTAAACCAGTTAGCAAACATGCATGTCCTAGTTCATGTTAAAAATGGCTAATGCATCGCATGCAAAATGCAATCTAGGCAGGCTCGGCTAGCCCTAAACATGGCATGTGAAAATGCACAATTATCACATATTCGGTTTAGAATTTTGAAGTACAAATGCAGTTAGCGTGATGTACCGAGCCTAATGTATGTAATACAAATGCATAGATGCACGCATGCATAGCATAAGGTATGCTAATTTCAAAAAATGCCCTAATCTACCATCATAAGCAGGTAAATAAAAGGGAAGAAAGAAATGGGGATTGGAAGACATACACACACTCACCCACACTTATTACATATTTACCCTCACTCAGAGGGTCCAAATGAATATTACAGTCCCAAATAATAAACAAACAGAATTATTACAAAAATTCTAATTAATTAAAAGAAAAGATGCAAAAGAAAGAAGAGGGTGGCCGCAGCCTCTGCCTCGGGATGCGCAGATGATGCATGCTCGGAACTTGACTCGCCCGAAAAACCCGTACCATACTCCTGCCACCTCTGTTTGTACTGCCTTGTCTCTTTGAAAATTACCAAAGTCCTGGAACAGGTTCCTCACATGCTGCAGAGCACCACCGGCCAGACAGAATTCCCACCGGCACTTCATAATTTCCACCGTCATTTGTTGGATTCATCGGCACTCCAGAGATTGCCGGTCGGCAGAAACTTCCTGCAAAAGACAATTTGACAGCAAACAGGGAACAGACAGTGCATGGCATGGGGTTTTCAGGTACATGTGGGCATGGTTATGCTTCCTATCATGCTTTGAACTCAAAGAAGCATGACCTTCGATCCTCGAGCCATCAATGGTGCATGGTGGCTCAAAGAATCAAATTTGCCATTTGATGTAAGGATGCATGCAACAAACAAAATGGGATTCGAAGCCTTATCAAGTTGAAGTCAAAGGCCCCGGTGACCGGGAATCGAGGCACATTACATCACTTGAAGTATGAATGTTCCTTGATTCCCACACTTGGTTTGACACCCCAAACCAAGTGAATGCAATGCATGTCATGCTCACAAGGCTCAAATGCAACATGATACCAATTATGCGAGACACAAACAAGTACTATGCAACCAACATGACAAATGTGTAATGCCAAGCATACAAGGTGCAAATGTGATGCAAACATAGACCAATTTGGGAATGGGATTGGCATGCTACGAGGCTTAATGAAGCAACCATGCAATACATATGAAACAAGTATGCAATGGGGGCCTCGAACCATAAAGGGACAGACCTTAGTCCGCCCCCAAAACAGCACCAAAAAATGCTCAAAATGATGGGCAACATCTCATGTTAACAAGCACAGTTATGGTCCCGAGATTAAGGCACGAAAAGGAGACAACTTACCCCCACCAACATGACCTCTCATGGCATGATTAAAACAAGTAGAAACAGAATTTTGCAGACCAAGATAGGACTCCAAACCTTCCTAATATGGCAGCTAAAGTGACTTCCAAGAGGCATATACACTAAGGCTCATTCCTAGGCATAAGAGAGTACACCCTTAAGGCACAAAAGAGGTCATGCATGCACACATACAAACATGATTCTTGGACTAAAATGTGGTCCTAGATGATGTTAAATCATGAGGGTAATCACAACCATGCATGCTAGAGGTCAAAATGCTCAAAGCTTTCAAGCCAAAATACATAGCACCTATGACAAACATGCCAAGCATGACCAAATGGATAACCAACAGACTTTAAGCATGGAAAAACAATCCTAAAAGCTTCATGGAACTAAGCCAACACACACAAGAATCATGGCCTAATCATGAGATACACTTCTAAGCAAAATGGAGCAATACAAAGCAAGTATTACAAGCATACAAGGAGGCACAAATCCGGCCAAAAACAGAGATCCCACATGACCTAAAAACACCCAAAAAGTTCTGAAATGAAGCAAAAACCAAGAAAGCATGCATGTCACCCTTTTGGGCCACAACTCAAGGAAACAAGACCGTAAAGGGAGAGGGGTGTCCCTCCCCCATGCAAGACTTCAAACCGACTTTTTTAACACTAAAAATATACTGATTTTCAGTGGTGAAGAGATCAAAATACAAGGATGACCAAAGCTTAACCAAAGAGGCAACAAAAGTGACCAAACAAGGCCTAATAGAGTGAGTTTACACTCAAACCACAAAATGACCTTAATGAAAGTTCTAAAGCATGAAAATATAAGCCTTTTTCATGTTATACACAAGAGCTAAAACAGCAAGCAAGATAGGTAGAAAACTATTGCAAGTTTGGGAAATAAAAAGCAAGATGCTCACCCTTGAAGAACCCTTGAAGAACAAATGGTCTAGCCCTCTTCTTTTGATCAAAACCAGTCCAAAAACTCAAGAAACAACCCCCCAAGTTCCTCAATCTCGGAATAAGGTGTAATAGTGTGTGTAATGGTGCAAAAGTAAGGTAAAAACCACCTTTAGGCCAAGGAAACACACACAAAGGAGGGAAGAGAGGGAGATATAGAGATAATATGTATCTATATCTCTAAGCTCTGGTTTTTGGTTGCAAAAAGTCTAAACTAAATCCAAGAGGAAAGCCCCTCTCTTATAGGACTCCCTCTTGCAAAGCTTATACAACAAGCTTGGCTAGAGGGAGATCCCTCCATACACGTGTATGGAGGGGGCAAGAGTTGGTGCCAGCTATCACAGCTGGCACAAAATATCTCCATAAAGTGGATGAACAGTGGTCGGCTGCCCAAAAATGTCACTTCGACAAAAAACAGTGCCGACCGGCAATAAAATGTGCCGACGGCCAAACAAAAGTGCCGATGGCATCAAAAGCCAGCCGGTGGCCTCTAGCCACTGCCGGTGGTGTGTGGGGATGTCTCACAAGGCATTCCCTGCCCCTCCAAGGCAAAACAAGAGTGTTCGGTGCAAAACCAGACACTAAACGATCAAGTTTGGAGATCCTAAGGCAGGGCACGCGAGCCGAGACCTCCGGGAACTCCAAACGAACACAAACATGGATGATCACCGAGTGTTCAAACGGTGACGTCCAAGTCTTGAGGACGGTCAAAAATGGGGTGTCTACAAGGAACATTCCCTCTACATGAATATCATGTAGAATCACTTGAAAATCTTGGACCGGGCTAATGACAATTTTTGAGTCTACCTTTTGAAATCCAAAAACCGGTCAATCACAAATTTCTTTTCCTTGACATTCTTAGTTTTGTATTTATTGTCAAAAGAGTCCCATAACTCCTTTGTCAACTTAGCATAATACATGTTGAAAAGCGTATCTGCCAAGCCGTTGAGAACATAGTTTTGACAGAGGAACTCTGAGTGCTTCCAAGCATCTAGAGCCATCAGCTTCTTTTTATCTTACCCATTCTCTTCCATGACTAGTGGATCCTCACTCAAGAACCTCACAAAGTTAAGAGTAGTTAAGTAAAATAGCATCTTCTGTTGCTACCTCTTGAAATTCACGCAGGTGAATTTCTCTGGGCATTCATAATGATTGAGTGGTCCCCTCAGAATAGAACATGAGTCACCACAGGGTTCATAACAGGGTTCATCACAAGGGTTAGCATTCTAGTTGATATGGGATTCAGATTCCCATTATCGTTCACAACTCTGATACTAGTTGTAGCAACATCGCTAACAGTGACCATTTTTTAAAAACAAAATAGAATTTATACTATTCTATTTTTCCAGAAAACAAATTAGCACTAGGAAATCCCAAAACACTGAAACTTAATTCAAAATTAATCTCGCCACTGATTTCAAAAATCAAACAAAGTCACCTATTTGTTTACCTATTTTTCATTGTCATTTATCTATCACCTCACCGCTACTAGTTGTTGTGGCCGGCCAACAGTGTCGGCCATCACCGGCCGCTAGCACCTCTGTAGGATGCTTTTTGGGGTTACTAAGTGCGCCCAACAATTCAAACTTTCGATCTCCTGATCTAGTTTCATAAGTGCAATTTGAAACATAAATGGGAGTCTAGATCTGACAATTTATACAAAAAATCTATTTCATTGCAAAAGTCTTTGCAAGAAATGGACTACATCACCAGATTTCAGAGTCATAACCTAATCTTTTAGGAAAACTAGGAAACCCATGACTCATAACAAAGGTTACTATCTGTCATAACCAAAATGTCTTAGTTCGGAAACTTAGGTATGAAGGGGGAAGGTCATGATTTGAGCGTCACTGCTCACTTGATCAAAAAACCGGCCTCTATTAAGTAATGATATGAGTTTTATAGTCTCCATATGTTCATATTCCAGTTTTAATAATGCTAACATTACTATCTGAGGTAGATAAGTATAGATTGTGTCACTTGTTTTGGTTATGTTTTGATTTCAAGTATTTTGGAAAATCTTTTTGCATAACTCACAAAATAACAGGGAATTCAAAAGCAAAAGAATCAACCACATTCCAACACAAGCAGCATTGCCTCCATCCACCGACACTTATACAGATATTCTACTTAAGCATATAGCCACATGGTACAATGCCGGATATAGTAAGTGACATGTACATGTAGGATGCTAAAACTAAAAATGCTCACCTAGTACTCCTCACTGGTATGCCAAAAGAATGTATCAGAAGTATATGCATGATCCTATATACAAATAGCTAATGCAATACATACATCAAATGCACCTAGGGATTCTACTACTAACACATTATATGTGCATCATCTAAAGGCATGAGGTAGTGCATATAATCATTTTAGAAATGATATATCCCACAAATGCAAGTCATGAATATGATAAATAAAACATGATGCTGCATATGCAAAAAGCGTATAAATAAAAGGGATAGAAAGACATAGGGTTGGAAGTTATTACAACAATTGAATGAATAAAAGACGTGGGGTTAGAAGTTTATTACAACAAATGAATTGATTCAGCCAAATTAAGTAGAATCTAACAAATCATGAGATAAAAGCAAATGAACTATAAACAACAGCCTCAAGAACCCAGGAGATCACCCTCCAAAAGCTGCAGTGCTCTGCTTTATTTTGCTTGTAGAAAAGATAACTGATCGGATGGGAGTTTCGTTGGCTAGATGATTCTTGGCGGGCCGGATTAAAAATCCAAAGGAAATTCTGTTTTGCATAGCAGAGCCAAAACAAACTGCAACACCTTCCAAAAGGGTGCTCATCCTTTCTACCTCTTCCCCTCACAAGAACACTCAAGAGAGAGGTAGAGGGGACTCAACCTACAATTAGCAACACAAAAATCCACTGATAATATAATATTTCCAACAATTTGCCAAATGAAGTAGAAATTGAGATTGGGGAAAATTCAAGCCCAAAAAATAAATGAGAACCTACAATAATCTCTGTGTGAACAAGGACCGGATAATGCCCAAATTTGTGCTAGAAAAAGTAGATTAATGCCCACCATTTCTTGGTAGAAGTTTCGGCTTTAAAGTAAGAGATTCATCAAAGGTTATTGAAGACTCCTCTCAAATTCATGGAACAATGATGTTTCCATCCTTTCCCATGTTTACAAAAGATTGAGGAGAGAGTTCTTAATATCTTTGGCTCAGAACCTCTTACTCTAGTTCCAAGGAAAAAAAATCAAAAATAAATAAATAAATAAATAAATAAATAAATAAATAAAAAAGAAAAGAATCAACAACCTTCTCAACATCAAATCTCATGGATAATCCAAATAGCTCCATGTGGCAACCACATCCATGGATTGAAGCACATGAGCCAACATGCTTGAATGGTTATATAGGTGATGAAAAAGTGCAAGAATATGAAAGAAACTACTCTATTTAATTAAATTTGTGGATGTGTGGCGATTTGACAACTCTTAACCACATCCACAAGGTTCCAATTAACACATCTATATACAACAACAATAATTTATACTCCTAGGAAGCAAGAAAAGAGTACAACAATATAGAAAAGGAAACAAACCAATCAACTCAATGGATGGATGGCTACTTTATACTTCCCTCCACATCCATGATGACTTATCACATGATTACAACAGGCCAACAATAAAATTCAGAGCTTAAAGATGAAGAAAGAGAGAGAGAAAACGTGATAAAAGTTCAAAAGCTTCACCTCTTACAAGAGGATGAATTCCTTGGTTGTTAAACTTCTTCTAGGCACCCTTAAGGTCCTTAGATATGTCTTAGAGTTCTTACAATCCTCAGCAAGAAGTTTGGAGTTAAGCTTTAATGGTGTTTGAGTAGTTGGTGTGTGTAAAATAGAGGTTAAAGGAGAGGTAGGGTGATAAGCTCTAAAAAATAAGTCTCTTAGCCTTTAAAAATTTTGTAACCCCCCAAAACGAAGCTGAGACGTGTATTTATAGACTTTAGGGGTCAAAATATCTAAGATATTTGTGAAAAATTTGTAGAAAAAGCCAAAATTTTCGAAAATACTCTGTACCCGTACATTTCAACTGGCGGCACCACCATTCATCCGGCCGACTACATTTTTCATCCAGTCATGAGTTGTTGTATGGCCTGATGAAATATACCATTAGATCAATAGTGTGAAGCTAACATGATTTGAAAGGAGAAACAAGTAAGAGCAACACCATGTTATAGTCCAAAGACTATAAAATTGGAGGTGTAATCTATCACAAGTATCGAAGCTACGTTATTTTCTTTTTTCTTTTATTTATTTATTAATTTTTATAGAACTATTCATCTAAGCTTTTTGAAATTAATTGGGAACTATTATGTTTCTGAACTTTTTTTTTTTTTTTTGTAGTATATGTTTTCTTTTGTTTTTTAATTTACTAAATTATGATCGTAAATCTCATATCATATTTGTAATATAAAATAGGGTTTCAAGTTACAATCTTTGTAATGGGTATGTGTTCATATTTTTACTTAATTAAATATTTGTTTGATGATGATTAGATGATTTTTTTTTTCTGTTATGATGACGTGATTTTTATTTTATTTTATTTTATGTCCCATTTCATTGATTATTTGATTTGTTATAGTTAAGATCAACTTAGCATTATAATAATGATAGTAGTAATTTTTGGTAAACATATCAAATAGGTCATGCTTTCTAAAAATATATTATTAATACGAGAGAAAAAATTATTTGTATATATAATCTTTTCATCACAATTTTTTTTCTCTTTTAATATCTATGAAAGGCTCTATATTTAAGGTTCGCTTTGGGTTCCGAAAAATTCAGAGCCAGCCCTGGTAATTGTAGTACAGATCGATGGCAATGAGGTTTTTCAGATCACAAATGAACGGTAGGATTGGCCCGGTGATGGTTTTGTCAAGGAGAGAAATTCTGGTGATGGAGCTGTTGATGCAGGTGATCTCTGGCCATTGCCAATGGGCAGTGCCAAGGGCGGATCCAGAATTATCGCTATGGGGGATGGGGAGAAAGTATGTTTTGTTGTGCAAATCGTTCTAATTTTTAATTATTATAAATTTTTTAATATAATATATGATTTTTTAAAAAAAAACATTTTGAGTGCGGTTGCTCCCACCCACATCCTCCTAGATCTGTCATTGGGTAGCGCTTTTGGAGTTCGATGGTGTTGGTGCAGTCCAAGGATCACCAAAATCGATTCTTATGAAATCCAAACGCACTCTTTCAAGTTGAGATGACCAACTTGAGAGAAACAAAATCTTTTTTTCATCTCATATTTTAATCAAATAGTCAAAAAATACAAAAAAAAACTTGTTCCCAAATAAGGCCTAAGAGATCTCAAATCATGCAATCTATTGTTAGATCAAGAAATGTAGAGAACAAAAAGGAAATAATCAAATCAAATCATCGAATGAGTCGGCTATATTGTCAAGTTTATGTAGTGAAGTTTGATTTCCCCTGTTTGAAAAAATTCACCGGTGGTGGAGTTGAGCTTCAATGTTCGTGAGAATCCATGCCAAAATTTCACAATTCTTGGTGATTTGGGGGTTGTGATGTTAGTTCTAAGGGAAGTTCTAGTATATACACTTTCTATCATATAAACTTTTAAGTTATATTATTATTTTTTTAGTTATGACTAATTTTATTTTTTTAACTATAACCTTATTTTAATTATGACTCATGAGATATTTTGGTTATGTCACATGTGCTGTTTTTTGGTATAATTTTTACTTATAACTTGTTAAGTAGCAATAATTTAAATAAATGGAAAATTTTTATTTTTAAAAGTTGAGTGAAACATTTTTAACTTCTGAATTAGCAACTTTTAATTTATAATAAGCTCCAGCACCTTAGTCGGACAGGTAGAGAAAGAAAAATAGTTGAACCAAAAGAAAGACAAAATGACAAGAGAGAGAGAAGAGGAGAGAGACAATGAAGATGAGCCAGTGAGGGCAACTTTGTCCACGTAGTAAATAAGAGTAGTTTAATTAAAAAAAATTAGATATATTTTTAAATTTAATTATATGATAATCTATGAGAATATTGAGTGAAGTATCAATAAATCTCAAAATATGATTTTATGAATTGTATAGTCTTTTCTTTTTTTCTTATGAACCCACAAGTCCCATTAAAGTGAAAATTACGCAAAAGAGTAATCACTTTCATGTTTGGGTTTAATTTTTTAGAATAAAAGTGAGTTTCTCTAAATGTAAAATTATACATTTGAGCAATCATACTATAGAGGTTTTGGATTTTTCCTTCTTCTGGAATAAATCTTACATTATGAACAAAAACGTAACACTTCAATGTAATGCTTCAACAATGCAATGTAACACACTAAAAAACTCTTTGGTATAATTTTCTTAAAAGTAATAACGTAACACTCCAAAAACAACTCCTTAGTATACTTTTTTCAAACATAACATTCCAATATAACACACAAAAAAAAAAATTCCTTAGTGTATTTTTTCTAAATGTAACACTCCAATCAATGTAATCCCAAACTTAATACTCCAATGTTGCATTATTCAATGTAACACACAAAAATATTAAAAACTCATTAATGTACTTTTTTCAAACGCTACAGTTTGAAATTATACATTTACTCAAAACTTATTAAGGAATTTTTGTACTCTTTTTGGAATGGTTTGAAAATTTTCACATCCTTTTGGAATGGTTTAAAGAATCCTACAACCTTTTTTTGGAGTATTACATTGGAATATTACGTTCGAGAAAAATACACTAAGGAGTTTTTGTATATGTTATATCATAGTGTTACACTATGGAGCTTTTTTAGAGTCTTATGTTGAAGTGTTATATTTGGGAAAAGTACACTAATTTTTTTTTTTAATATTTTTTTGGAGTGTTACGTTTGAGTGTCACATTGGAATGTTACAGTTTGAAATTATACATTTGTTCAAAACTTGCTAAGAAGTTTTTTCACTCCTTTTAAAATATTTGAATAATCCCATATCCTTTTAAAAATTTTGAAGAATCTCATATTTCAAGTTATTTTTATGCTCATTTTAAAATATTTTCCAAATAAAAAAGATTCACATATAAAAATTCATCCAAAATTTAATTCTTATATATTATGTACCTTACCTTTCTAGCACAAAATAAAAAAATTAAAAAAAAAAAAGAGAGAAGGAAACATAATAGAAGTAAGGATATAACCGTAAATTCAATTTCCAAATTGAAAAATCTAGAAATCCCCTAGATGTTGATTTGTGATTATGTATCAATTTAAAGCAGAATATAACAATCCCAATCAAACAATCAAACAATCAAGACAAAGAGACACAACGATTTAACGTGGAAAAAACCACAATTGGACACCTCCAACTGTGATAAAAAAACCACGGGCAACAGCCACAAGAACAATCCACTAAGAAGATTTAAAGGAATTACACAGGTATACTCTCAATTGCCTAGCGAATCCACAACGCCAAATTGAACCAACCTCTATGTGCCTCTTCCAACCCCATCTTCACCACGGAATTGTCTTTCTGATGAGCCACTCCGGATTCCACCAAAGCTTCAGGCTCGAATTCTTCAGAATTCACAACTGAAGAATAACTCTCTCTTTTGTGTATAGCAAACAAACCTTTGATGTACTCTCTTTAAATCATGAGTTGAAGACTCAATAAAAACATCAAAGAAAAAACAAACAAAATATCCCCAGATATAAACTTTAAGAACCAAAAAGAAGATCTGGAGGACTTCAATCAATCACTTAGTTTTGGGAGAAAACCAAGTATTTATAGAGAACCAAAAGTAATCCAAGATTGGGAAGAAAACAAACTCCTTGAGAAATCTGGATTCTGAGGCTCGCTCGAGCGAAGCTTTTCTGGCTCGAGCGAACAGTGTATTTTTCATGATTTCTACTAGTGCCTTGGCTCGAGCGACGGATCCTTGGCTCGAGCGAGGAATACACTTTTTCAGGTTTTTCTGGCCCGATCAGCTCGACCCCCGTAATAATCAGCGAAGTGGCAATCTTGAAAGCATTAACATCACAAACTTCTCTGCATGGTTCGATTCGGGTTTGGATTCGCATCTAATAAACTCATAGCCTCACTGAAATAAAAGTGCAAAAATAAATACATCTGAAAGGAGTTTTGTCAAACGGGGTTGCCAAGAATAAAAACCTAACAATCTCCCCATTTGGCAATGCCGTGACAAAACACATCTAACAAATAAAATCCTAATCACCCCAACCCATTACATCCAACAGAAACAAACTTCTTTCTCAAGGTCATGATCTGCAAAACAGTCATTAGTGCCACAATCTCCAAAACAACTATTAGTCCCACAAGAGTATATGAAAAAGCAATAGACATATGACACAGTTATCTTGAAGCAAGAATAGATGAAAACTAAGACTCATGAAAAACAACTCTCAAACAACAAAAGCAAGATCATAAACCACACAAGCAATGATATGACGATGTAAATACCATGAACATACAAGAAGGGCAAATAGTGCATAGTAACATGCAAAACATATAGCCAATCTCCCTTACTAAACATATCAAAGTGTTCATGCTAAACAACTCTTGCAATGCAAAACCAAATTCCATTACCAACCCACATCAAGATGAACCAAACTCCCCCTCACTAAAAGCAACCACAAACACTGAAAACAGTGAACAAGAAGAAAACGACAAAAAATAATATGGTGGAGCAAACAAGGAATTTCAGATTAGTACCTTAAAACACATAAGATTATCCAAGAAGCACCATTACAAGAAAACACAATGTGCACAGTCTGTAGAAAATTCCTCATGAAAGAAAGTGATGCATTATGTGAAAAGCATAGATCCCATGATAAAAAGTGTGTGTGTGACTCTTGGAGTTCGACAAACACTAGATTCAAACCTAGTAGTGATATGAAAGCCGGACCTCCGACAAGAGAATCTTAAGCATGACAAAGGAAAGTCAAACCACTAGGAATCAAGGGGTATTTGGTGAGTAAAGGCGGAGGCTCCCCCTCAATCAATGAATCTTTTCCTTTTTTTTTCTTTTCTTTTTTTTTCACATGTTTTTTCTTTCTTTTGCATATTTTGTCTTCTTCTCTTTCTTTTGCTTTTGCTTTTTCTTTTTTCTTTTTCTTTTGCACATGTTTTTTCTTTCTTTTGCATATTTTGTCTTCTTCTCTTTCTTTTGCTTTTGCTTTTTCTTTTTCTTTTACTTTTTCTTTTGCACAATCATTGGTGGCTGACACGCTCAAGAGTATGGAAACCGAACCAGAGAAGCATGGATATAATAAGGATGGCCTGGTTGGTGACTCTGAGGTAGCCTTTTCCTCATGGCTAGATTGCAAAGAATTAAGGGGAAAGCCGTGGAGGTGCAAAAAGATGGTAGGTGGTTAAGAGACTCAACATCACCCATGATATGCTAGTATAGGTCAATTCCTCTAGAAAAGCAAAAGATACAATGCCAGAAGTCCAAAAAAAATAATCACTAAGGCGGAAGATTCCAAAATTTGCTAATCCAAGTGTGTGTACAGAATGAGACATACTAATCAAAAAACACACACTCCAAAATGAGTAAAGACCACAGAAAGCACACACATATTAACATGTAATGGATATTCTCATCAATTCCAATATGTACCAAGGACCACTCAAAAATTTCAAGCTAGCAAAACCATACTTAAGAAAATCTTTTTGGGATTTTTTTATTTTTTTTTTTTTTAACCAAAGCAAGACAAAAAAAAATGAACAAGCACACTTTTTTTTTAAAAAAAAACACACAAAAAACCAAAAACTAAAACAAATAAACAAATTAACACAAATCAAGTTTTCTCACCCAAATCTTTTTGGTCTTAACAAAATCAGGTCTAGCGGTCTTGGTAAGTGTCGTGGTGTAGTGAACACCCTCATGAATCTTGGTATTCCGCCTAGACATGTAAGTCGAATTTCTACCCTTTTGAGGCACTCTCCCATGCAACTTATAACAATAAGGGCGAATATGACCATGCATACCACAATGATGACAAATAAAAACAGGGAGTCTAGGGTGTACCTTCTTTTCTTTTACCTTGCCAACTCTAGGAAGTTTGAGAAGTCCATCCTTATGTTGAAATTTTTGTTCTCCCTTTCCTTGAGTTCTTGTATCATGAGATGTTGAAGCACTCTGTTTTTGATCTTTCTTACCACCAAAGGCAACGCCACTCTTGTCACAACTCATTTGTTGAGATCCAATGATATCCTCCAAAGTCTTTGATCCTCTGTTCCAAAGACCAATGGTAGCCATAGCACACTTGAGCTCTTCCTCTTTCTTGATCATTAGTTCTTCCAAAGTAACTTGTGACATCTCGAGAGATTCAATCTTTTCTTCACACATGGCATGGGTTTGCAGCAGCTCATTCCTCTCTGTCTCACAAGTCAACAATTTTCCACAAAGAACTTGTCGATCATCAGCTGCCTTGATGGCATTAATCCTGGCCTCGGAAATCTCTTCCTTAAGTTTGACATTCTCACTTTCACATGCTTTGAGTTTCTTTGTGAGTTTGTCATTCAACTTGAATAAGTTAAGAGACTCCTTGTACAACTTTTCATAAGCTTCCTCAAGCTCTTCATGATCACTCTCCGAGGATTCATTATCAGTGGTGTTCTCAACTGACATCTTCGGAGACTCTGTTTGTCCTACAGTTTCAGAAGCCGCCATGAAAGCAAGGAATTGCTTATGTCCCTCTTCGCCTTGATCATCGTTGTCATTGTCATCGTCATCAGATTCTGAGTCATCATCCCAAATGACAGCAAGGGCTTTTTTCTTCCTCAAACGAGTGGGGCATTCTGAAGCAAAGTGGCCAAATCCTTGGCATTCATAGCATTGGAAACTTTCAGAGTTCCCTTGTATCTTTCCTTTCTCCTTCTTGGTTATTGGATTAATTTTGAGTTTATCTTTGCCTTTTGATTTATGAGAATGAGTAGATTCCAAAAGATTAGGATTCTTTTTCAAAAAAGATTTTTTAAATTGTTTAACAAAAGCAGCCATAATCTTGGAATCTATCTCGCAATCCTCATCAGAATCCTCTTCCACTTTATGAGTACTACTAAAAGCAATATCTTTTTGTTTCTTTTTGAAATTCCTATGTGCCTCATAAGCTTGGAGATTTCCAACCAACTGATCCAGCTTGAGATTGTCAACATCTTGAGCCTCCTCAATAGCCGTAACTTTTGGTTGGAACCGATCGGGCAAGGATCTCAAAATTTTTCCCACAATTTTGGATTCTGGAATTTTTTCACCTAAATTGAAGCTGGAATTAACAATGTCACTCAACTTCGCATAAAATTCATCAAAGGTCTCACTATCTTTCATAGAAAGGTTTTCGAAACTAGATGTGAGCCTTTGAAGTTTTGAGCGTTTAACAGAAGGAGTGCCCTCATGAATAGTTTGTAAGATATCCCAAGCCTCTTTTGCGACTTCACAATTACAAATACGACTAAATTCTTCAGGTGTGACAGCGCAAAAGAGAGAATTGATAGCTTTACTATTCCAGCTACTATTTTGGTAATCAGTTGTGTCCCACTTATCAATTGGTTTGGGGATTGTAACTCCATCAATGATAATTGTTGGTTCAGTCCACCCATTCATGACGGATTGCCAAACTTTTTCATCAATAGATTTTAAAAAAGATCTCATCCGAGCTTTCCAAAAAGAATAATTGGATCCGTCAAGTAGGGGTGGTCGAACCATAGAATTTCCTTCACGAATTGTATCCATTATCACAAATCAAACAAGATCTCGTTCTAAAAGAATTTTTTTTTTTAAAAAAAAAGAACGACCTGCTCTGATACCAATTGAAAAATCTAGAAATCCCCTAGATGTTGATTTGTGATTATGTATCAATTTAAAGCAGAATATAACAATCCCAATCAAACAATCAAACAATCAAGACAAAGAGACACAACGATTTAACGTGGAAAAAACCACAATTGGACACCTCCAACTGTGATAAAAAAACCACGGGCAACAGCCACAAGAACAATCCACTAAGAAGATTTAAAGGAATTACACAGGTATACTCTCAATTACCTAGCGAATCCACAACGCCTAATTGAACCAACCTCTATGTGCCTCTTCTAACCCCATCTTCACCACGGAATTGTCTTTCTGATGAGCCACTCCGGATTCCACCAAAGCTACAGGCTCGAATTCATCAGAATTCACAACTGAAGAATAACTCACTCTTTTGTGTATAGCAAACAAACCTTTGATGTACTCTCTTTAAATCATGAGTTGAAGACTCAATAAAAACATCAAAGAAAAAACAAACAAAATATCCCCAGATATAAACTTTAAGAACCAAAAAGAAGATCTGGAGGACTTCAATCAATCACTTAGTTATGGGAGAAAACCAAGTATTTATAGAGAACCAAAAGTAATCCAAGATTGGGAAGAAAACAAACTCCTTGAGAAATCCGGATTCTGAGGCTCGCTCGAGCGAAGCTTTTCTGGCTCGAGCGAACAGTGTATTTTTCATGATTTCTACTAGTGCCTTGGCTCGAGCGACGGATCCTTGGCTCGAGCGAGGAATACACTTTTTCAGGTTTTTGTATGGACGCAATCCTTGGCTCGAGCGTGCATTCCTTGGCTCGAGCGAGACTTAGCTCGAGCGAGAACTCCTTGGCTCGAGCGAGCAACGACGGACATGCAATTTTGAATGCAATTTTGCATTTTGCTTCGGCCGAAGTAGCAATCTTGAAAGCATTAACATCACAAACTTCTCTGCATGGTTCGATTCGGGTTTGGATTCGCATCTAATAAACTCATAGCCTCACTGAAATAAAAGTGCAAAAATAAATACATCTGAAAGGAGTTTTGTCAAACGGGGTTGCCAAGAATAAAAACCTAACACAAATTATATATTAAATCTACATTTTCAAAATCAATGGAACTAATTGGTCTATAAGAAAATCTTTGAGACTAAATGGATTATCATTCCTCAAGATGAGATATATAAATAAAGTTTCCTAAAATATTTAAGATAATTTTCTTTTTATATATTTTTTAATTATCAATCAATTCTCTTCACATTTCACTCGATGTTAAAATAAGTTTAGAAATTGAATTTCTATATTATTTTCCCTAAACTAATAGAATTGAATTGATAAGTTATGATATACAAAATATGTCACCATAACATTATTATTAGGGAAATATAAATGGAACACTCATCACCAACTAAATTGTAACATTTTTTATACAAAGTTATAATGGAAGATTTTTATTACATTATGTAAGGGTTAGTAATTTTTTTTTAATTATAATATAAGAAATATGTAAGTTGTAATCAGCTTCTGTTTACTGTTCTTTTACGTTTTTGTAACAATTAAATTTTTTTAAATTTATTTTTGAAAAAATTAAAAACAAAAATTATCTACCAAACAATTTTTTGGCTTATGTTTTTAGAATTATTGATAGTATGGACTAGCACAGCTTAAAGTCATCCCAACTTGACTTTGACTTGACCACAAAGACCTAGAAAAGAAAGTAGGGCCTTTGATAATTAAACCACTAAAGAAAAGGCTAATAATTAGCGAAGTAGAAGCTCCAGCATTATGAGAACCACCCACTCTGATAATAGATAGGGAAATAACGGCACAGATAACAGTAAAAAAAAATTATAAATCAGTAATAAAGTTTATATATTTTAATAATTAAAATGTTATTGGTCCAATGTCCATTCTCAATATAATTTAGTGTGGGGATATATTTTCGGAGTACCAACACGTGGCCAAGGTGACGCCGACGTGTCAGCCAAGGTGCCACGTGTCTTGGTCGTAACGCCGAGATGATCTCAGCTAGGCCGAGGTTATCTCCGAAGATATCGAAATCTGGGATACGAGGATAAAGGACAAAAGTCCTAGAATGGAAGAAGACTTCAGCCTGGATAAGGATAAAGCTCTTAGGGAGTTTATCTTTATCTATTGGAGAGTCCAGGATAAGCATTAAACAGAAGTCCATTGAAGCTAGGCTTCTACTGGGACTAAGATTTGGTTAACTATAAAAGAGAGGCATCCCCATAGGTCTAAGGTATGCTTTTTTATATTCTGAATAGTGAGTTAAACACTTTTGCTATCTTTGAGAGAAAACTGACTTGATCGTCGGAGTGCCCCCGAGTGGACGAACCACCGCAAGATTCTTTTCTTTTCTGTGACAGGTCGTTCGGGCTTAATCTATTCTGTCGGTGTTCTCCAGCTAAGTACCTATTTGGCAGTGTGGTCGGAAATTTATACACACAATTTGGCACTGTCTGTGGGAAAGAAAGGAGAATAGATGGCCAACGACGGACAGAAAGAGAAGATTGGGGATAACACTCCAACTGGGAGTGGGAGACCTATCGACCTTGACGTCGAAGAAGACAATTGCAACGAAGAAACTCGTGACCAGAATCACGGAGGAAAGGACGTCGGCCGGGAAGGCGATGTACCAAAGAAAACGAACCAAAGCGGGTACTACAATGAGGACAACCTCCAGGTATGGAAAGAAAGGTGCCTGCAGAGGGACGATGAGGTAAAGACCATAGCGAACAAATTGGCGGACCTACAAACAATGGTCAATTTCATGATGCAAAATAACGTCATGCAACCACTATTCCCACTGTAGGAGACGCCGATTCCAGCGGCCAATGCCTAGAATGGATGGCAGAAAACAATTCCTGTAGCCCCCCAGCATGCCAGGAGCGAAAGACACTCTCACCGGCCTTTAAGGGAGGTCGGGCGAGGAAAGCCAAGAAGGGAAGAATCTCGAAGGACACACCGCATCAAGGAGGCAAACCCCAGAGAACATCGGCATGTTCAAAGGCAGGAGTTGTGCGTCGATGCGACCAATGGAGAAAGGTCAAAAAGGGCTCACAACGAAGCTAAAAGCAGTGCACCTAAAAGACTGAAATCAGGAGATAGGTGAGCTCCTGAGTGGACCAAAGAGGACTTAAGAGATTACCTCAAGAGGAAGCAAGAGCATGCCGAGGTAACTTCCCCTGTTAAGCCAAGAACACCATTCTCGGTAGAGTTAGACAAAGTTGAGGCCCCGAAGAGATTCAGCATGCTGAGGTTCCAAATATACGATGGTAAGTCAGACCCCAACTTTTACGTCGACTTGTACCTGAACTCGATGGCGTTGTACACCAGGAACGAGCCGTTCCTTTGCAAGGTGTTCCCCTCATCCTTCGGGGAGATTGCATCGGACTGGTTTCACAAATTACCGAAGGGAAGTGTGAAGACCTGGAAAGGCCTGGCCGAGATGTTCGTGGCCAAGTTCGTGACAAACAAACTGCAGCCATTAAGGGTGGACGCCCTGATGGTTCTGAGAATCAGTGAGGATGAAGGCCTTAGGGCCTACGCAAAAAGGTATTATGAGGTGTTCAACCGAATACCCGATTGCAACCAAGCGGTGGCGGTCGTGTCTTTCAAGAATGGCCTGAAAGATGATTGCGCACTATGAAAGTCATTGGCAAAGACATTGCCAAAAAGTATGGAGGAGCTCATGGCCAGAATTGAGAAATATGCCAGAGCCGAGGAAGACACGCCAGGGATTAAGGCGACAAAGCAAGAGAAAGCAAACGGGTCGCCGAAGTGAGGCTGAGGTAACAACAAATCCAACAAACAGGAGATAGGACTGAGAACCGCACAGGCAGTCACGACTGTATTCTGAATCCCAATTCACAAAGTCCTAGATAAAATCTGAACCCAACCCTACTTAAGAGCACCAGTCAAGGTACAAGGGGAGTTTATGGGAAGAAACCTTGGAAAGCACTGTGCTTACCATAATGATGATGGACATCTGACTCAGGGTTGCAGAGCCCTGAAGTCACACCTAGAAGACCTGGTAAGGCAAGGCCATTTGAGGGACCTTGTAGATGAGGCCAGGACAAGGGAATAGCAAGCAAGACTTCCTCAGGCACCGGCAGCTCCACCATCCCCAGCACAGTAGCCACAGGCAGGCGGACCTCGGGTAGTTAATGTTATTCACTCGAAGGTCAACAAAAACAAAATACAGGGGGAGACCCAGAAGGTAAAGCACCTACAGTATGTGTACCAGGTCCGGCAGAAAAGACCTCGGGCAGAGTAGTGCCAGGGACCAGTAGTGTCCTTTACTGAAGCTGACCTTGAGATGGTACAACATCCGCACAATGATGCCTCAATAGTATCCCTCCAGGTTGGGGAATGCCAAGTAAAGCGCATCCTAATTGACGAAGGCAGCTCTTGTGACATCATGTATGTCATACGTTACAAGGAGCTGGGCCTTCACCCTGACGATATAGAGCAATCCAATGGCCCAATGGTCGAGTTTAATGGAACGCCGACATGGTCGCTGGGCACAACAAGCTTGGAGGTGCAAGCTGGCACCAAGAAGATAAAGATAGAGTTCACCGTAATCGACACACCCTCCCCTTACAATATTATCTTGGGAAGGCCATGGTTGCATGCAATGGGGGCTGTTCCCTCAACATTCCATCAGCTACTGCGGTTCCCAACAGAGCATGGGATAGAAGAGGCCAGAGGGGATCAGCTGCAGGCAAAGAACTGCTCCATGGAAGCAATGAAATCCACCTGCAGCATACGAGAACCAAAAAGGGCGGAGATCAAAGACGAGGACGTAGAAGTCCTAGAGGACATCGGCAAGGAACCAGCCAAGAAGAGTGAAGAAGCCCTAAAGAAAATCCTTGTCCAGCAGGGGGATGAAGAACGCTACTTCCTTCTCGGCTAAAGCTTAGCCAAAGAAGAGGAAAAAGAACTAGAGGCGTTCTTAAGAGCAAACATTGAAGTGTTTGCCTAGACGCCTTACGAGATGCCTGGCATTGACCCTGAGGTCACTTGCTATAAACTGAACGTAGACAGGTCGGCCAAACCTGTAATCCAACAGGCAAGAAGACCGATGCTGATGCATGTCGAGGCAGTGGAAGAAGAAGTAGACAGACTTCTGGAAGCCAGAGCCATTCGAGAGGTAAATTACCTGACATGGCTATTGAATACAGTGGTGGTGAAGAAAAAGAATGGTAAATGGAGGGTCTGCATAGACTTTACCAGCCTAAACAAAGCCTGTCCCAAAGACAGCTTTCCTTTACCCAAGATAGAACAACTGGTGGATGCCACTTCAGGGCATGGAAGGATGAACTTCCTAGATGCCTACAGGGGGTACCATCAAATAGCCATGTACCCCCCAGATGAGGAGAAGACTGCGTTTATCACCCCAAAAGGGCTATATTGCTACAGAGTGATGCCTTTTGGGTTAAAAAACTTAGGTGCAACTTACCAAAGATTGGCAACCAAAATGTTCAAACACTTGATTGGCCGAACAATGGAAGTTTACATCGATGACATGGTCGCGAAGACCAAGGAACCTGAAGGTCATTTGTCCGACCTAAAAGCAGTCTTTGATATCCTTAAGACATATCGGCTTCAAAGACTGGAAGGGACATTGAGGCCAGGCCAGATCAGATCAAGGCCATCCTAGAGTTGAAGAGCCCGACGTCGGCAAAGCAGGTGCAAATGTGACTGGAAGGGCTGCAGCCCAGAAAAGGTTCATAAGCAGAAGCTCAGACAGGTGCAAACCTTTCTTCAGCTTAGTGAAGAAAGCCACAGACTTCTTATGGACCGAGGAGTGCGAAGCCGCCTTGGCCGACGTGAAGAAGTATTTGACCACGGCTCTAGTTCTCTCAAATCCAGAACCTGGAGAGGAGCTGTTTCTGTACGTAGCAGTTTCAGAACATATAGTAAGTGCAGTAGTAATCCGAGAAGAAAAATGGGAACAAAGGGCTGTTTACTATGTAAGCAAAACCCTGGCTGATGCAAAAACCAAGTACTTACCCTTGGAGAAGTTAACACTGGCCCTAGTAATGGCTTCTAAGAAGCTGAACCATTACTTTCAAGCCCACAAAATTGTGGTGCTGACTGAACATCCTCTGAAGTCCCTGTTACAGCAGGGAGACCTGACAGGCAGAATAGCCAGATGGGCAGTGACCTTGGGCCAGTATGACCTGGAATATAGACCCAAAACAGTAATCTAAGGCCAAGTCTTGGCCGACTTCGTGGCCGAATTCACACCAGGAGCCATCGTACATCGGGGTCTGTTGAGCGAAGGTGAACGATGTCCAAACGAGCAAAAAGGAGCCCAGCCAAAGGCCACAGAACAAAAGAAAAAAGAAAAACTCAGGCCCTGCAGCATTTATGTCGGCGACTCTTTTCGACTGTTTGTTGATGGAAGTTCAAACCGACAAAGAGCGGGGGCAGGAGTAGTGCTAGTATCCCCAGATGGGCAGATACTAGAACAGTCCATTCGTTTGGGGTTCAAGGCCTCAAACAATGAAGCAGAGTATGAAGTACTAATTGCAGGACTAAAACTGGCAGTGACAGTAGAAATAGATGAGGTGATAGTCTTTTGTGACTCTCAGCTTATAGTCAACCAGACAACAGGCGAGTTCGCAACCCGAGATGAACGTATGTCAGCATACGCAAAGGAAGTAGGCAGGTTGGTGGCCTTGTTTCAGAATTGCTGACTACAGTAGGTTAGCCGAGATGATAACAGTCACGCCGATGCCCTGGCCAACCTGGCTAGTGCAATACAACCTGGAAAGGCAAGGACGATAATGGTCGATTACTTGTCGGACCCGAGCATCGAATCATTGACCACAGAGCGTGAAGCAATGTGTGTGGACATGGGACCAAGCTGGATGGACGCAATAATAACATTCTTGAAAGAACGAAAACTGCCAGATGATCACAAAGAGGCACACAAGATCAGATTGAAATCGGCAAGATTCAGTCTGACAGCAGAGGGACATCTCTACAGAAGATCCTTCACTAGACCCCTTTTAAGGTGTGTACATCCCTCACAAATTGAAGATTTTTTATATGAAATACATGAAGGAATATGTAGAAGCCACGCTGGGGCAGATCACTTGCTTATAGGGCCATTACCCAAGGGTATTGGTGGCCCTGCATGCGGAAAGATGCAGAAGCCTATGTCAAGAAGTGTGACAAGTGCCAAAGGTTTGCACCATTGATACACCAACCAGCAACAGACCTAAACCCAGTATCCAGTCCTTGGCCGTTTGCCCAATGGGGCATGGATCTTGTTGGACAACTGCCCCAAGCAACAGGGCGAAGGAAGTATCTACTGGTAGCAGCAGATTACTTCACCAAGTGGATAGAAGCTGAACCCCTAGCCAAGATCCGAGATGTGGATGTAAAGAGCTTCATATGGAAGAACATTATAACCAGGTTTGGGATCCCAAGAGCAATATTAGCAGACAATGGAACACAATTTGACAGTAAGCTAATCAAGAGCTTCTGTGCAAAGTTCAAAATCAAGAATTACTTTTCAATCCCAAGCTTTCCCCAAAGCAATGGACAAGCAGAAGCATCCAACAAAGTTATCTTGGATAGGATAAAGAAGAGGCTGCAAGCAGCAAAGGGAAAGTGGGTGGATGAACTGCCAAGTGTACTCTGGGCATATCGGACTACGCCGAGAAGATCAACTAGGGAATCCCCATTTGCCATGGCTTATGGCACAGAAGCAGTCATTCCTCTAGAAGTCGGCATCCTAGGGATCAGAACTCAGGGAGTTGAAAATGGGACTAATGATGTATTATTAGCCCGAGATCTAGATTGGCTAGAAGAAAGAAGGGAGAGAACTGCAATTCAACTAGCAGCTTACCAGCAACAGCTTGCCAGGGCCTATAATAAGAAGGTCAACCCAAGGGAGTTTCAAATCGGTGACCTCGTCTTGAGAAAGGTCATCGGCAACAAGAAGGATCCTAGAGAGGGCAAGCTTGGTCCAAATTGGGAGGGACCCTATAGAATCATCTTGGTGTTGAGAAATGGGGCATATCCGCTTGAAGATAACGAGGGCAAAGAGTTGCCAAGGCCCTGGAATACTTGCAATCTGAAATTTTTCTATCATTAGATTTTCTTGTTTTTTGTTATTTTCCGAAGTAATAAATAAAGTTTTAGCTTGATTTTTCTACACTTATGATTGATAAAGATACTTGACGAGGTTTCTGGAATACATGCATAATGAGAACCCAAGTGCAACTTAAGTTCACTTTAGGAGGCAAAGAGTTGGAAAATGGTTCCTGGAAAGATAGAATATACAAGCTAAAATTAGTTTAACACTTGTTGAAATTTGTGAAAAATTTACAAGTTGAAGTTAAACTGAGGTTATGTCTAACACTTGTTGAAATTTGAGAAAAATTTACAAGTTGAGTTAGACCGAGATCATGTCTAACACTTGTTGAAATTTGAGAAAAATTTACAAGTTGAGTTAGACCGAGATCATGTTTAACACTTGTTGAAATTTGAGAAAAATTTACAAGTTGAAGTTAAACTAAGGTTATGTCTAATACTTGTTGAAATTTGTGAAAAAATTACAAGTTAAGGCCAGAGGTTATATTAAAATAAATACTAATGTACTTGTCGATGTAAACTGTTGGTGTATATAACTGAGGTATTTCACCCCGAGAAGATTGCACAGTTAAAGTGTACATTGAAGATATGAAAAATAATTCTAAGTGTGGAATCATACAAGAGTAGTAAAGAGAAGACAAAGATACAAGCATTCAGGAAAGGAAGTTGTATTAACATTCAAAAGATGACATGTCGGCCAAGCTTACAATTGTTCCAAAAAGAAGAAATACAAAATACAAAAGATAAAGGACATCAAAATTAAGACTCTTCGGCAACACCAGATGGTTGGGTTTGAAGTTTAGAAGACTACTGGGAGGACATCTCGGTAGCCTTCTCAGCCACGAGCTCGGCAACTATTTCTTGAAGGGTTTGATCGAGGCTCTTGTCGGCGAGAGGCACGTCCGATGATGCCTTCTCAGGAGTAGCATCCTTGGGAACCTCCTCACTCTCCTCATCTTGAGTCAAATCCAGGACTTGCTCATTTGGAGTAGGGGACTTGGCCCCAACAACTTCCTTGGATTTCCTCACTAAAGCCTCCTCCTCAGACTCAGAATCATCGTCAGATTGGCTTGGAGTCGGAGGAAATGATAGGGCAAGGACATCAGTGTTCCTAAGGGGGGAGTCCTCGGGGACTTCGAGCTTTTTTAGGAGAGCCATCCAACCAAGGGTAAAACCCTTGTTGCATGCCTGCTTCACCTGACACTCGTAGTCCGCCGTGACATTGGCCACCTCCTCAGCGTATGCCTTTTCGTCTGCGGCCTTGATTTCGGCCTCTTTTATGGCCAAGGCATCTTGAAGTTCTTTCTGGGCCTGGGTTATCTTTCCCTCGGCCTCTCTATTTTCGGCCTCGAGAACCTTCTTGATGGCCTCAGCGGCATCCGCTTTTTCTACGGCGTCATCCTTAGCTTTGATAGCAGCCTCGGCCTGATCTTCTAAAGTCTTCATTTTTGCCTCGGCCCTTTTATTGGTCTTTTGCAGACTAGCAACCTCTCTGGTCTTGTTAGCTAGCGCCTTCCTTGTCTCAAAAGATTGCATTGAGAAGGAGTGGGCATGCTGGATTGCTTGAAGAAAAATGGACAGAGCAGAAGTCATTAGAAAATTCTCTAAGTATAAAAAAGAGAAAGAAAGAAAAATACCAAGTATAAAGAACTTACTTGAACGGAATGCTGCAGCATCAGAGCAAAATTTTTGTATTCACTCATCTAAGCGTTACGATTAAGATCTTCGGGCAGAAGCAAGGCAGTGGAAAGTGCAACGCCGACCTCAATATCGTTGGCACTATCACCAGCCTTGACTGGCTTATCGTCAATTGTGATTGGCGGGGCCCAGGGGGATTCACGCTTTAGAGACCCCGAGGTGGTTGCAGAGGATGACCTCGGCCTCTTTGATTTGGTAGACTCAGATGGTGGGGCCTCGGCAGGCCTCTTTTCGGCAGCAGAAGAGGTCTTCTCACTCTCTGCCAATTTTGAAATTGGCAACGTGTCTTTAGTGTCAATCTGAGTCACCGTTGCCTTGGGCTAAGCCTTCTTCTGACGCTTTGGCTTTGGCTTTGGCTGAGGCTGGGTTTGAGCTGGTTGAACATCAACTGAGTCAGGAATGTTGGCTAAGAGATCTTTAGCGACTGCCTTCTGACGACCCATCTCGGCGGAAATTGTAGTTCTACGGCAGCGTTGGCGTTGAGATGGAGGGATCAAATATGGAGCCGAGGTTGACGGCTGCTCTGCTAGATCAGAGGTCGAACCTTGATCTGGCTGAGATGAGGAGGCTGCTTGAGGAGTTGTGGCGGAAGGTGGAGTAAGGCTTTTCTTCTTCTTTTGGACGTCGGGAAGAACCGACTTGTAGGTGGGAATAAAATTGAGTAGCAGAGGGGCCTTCCGCTTATGAACAGGCAAATCCAGTAGCCTCTTGAAGTCCTTGCTGGGAAAGAAAGACTTGCGGAAGCCCTTTGGTGGTTGGGGAAGAACTGCAAAAAGAAGAGCACAAATGTTAGAACAAAGTATTAAAAACTTTAAAAAAAAGAGAACGAGGAAAAAGTGACATTTGGCCCTTACCATCTCCTTCTCTGAAAACTGTTCGGCTAAGGGGATAAAGATGGAGGTCATCATTTGGTTGAAATTGCCAGTTGCCTGAGATGATGAAGTAATCGTCTCCAGCACCCTTATTTGAGTCTGGGAGGTCGGCAATGAGCTTGTACTCAGTGGACCTCGGCTTGAAGTAGTAGACATGGCCTTTTTCTGATTTCAGGCGACACATGGTATAACAATACTGAATATCAGCAAGGGTGACCCTAGTGTTTTCATTTTTGGCTAAGGTAATTATGCCATTGATAACTCGATAAGAGTTGATGGCGAGTTGTATTGGGTTCAATTTGTAGTAGTGAAGGACTTCTCGGAAAAGGGGATCAAGTGGAAACCTAAGTCCACACTCGACAAAAGCCACTACTGGGAAAGGCATAAGGTTTTTGTCAGGCATAATAGAGTCTTCCTCTCCAGCCAACCTGACGTGGATGTCGGCAGGAATAGAAAACTCTCGCCTAAAGTACTCTAATTTGGTCGGGGTATCTACCCTATGCTTCCACATACCCATAACGCTAACTTAAATTGGAAGTTGGATTTCAGAAGGAAGATGCTTTGTAAGGATTTTAGAGACCTCGGCAAGAACCTAAATATAAGCTAAGGTAAGAATTTGTGGGGATCGTTTCAATTTCTTCTAAGGTTTGTGAGTTCTACAAACAAATCCCAAACCTAGATATATGGAAACGAAGATTGAAGGCACAAATCTGGAAAAGACATAGAAAACAAAAAACAAGAACATGTTTCAGAATCAAGAACAATGGCGAAATTTGTGAGTAGTGTGTGCGTATTCAAGACACAAATTGGGCAAAAGCAAAATTCGAAAAATAAATGTACTCAGGTACATGATTCATAAATCAAGAACTCGAGTGAAACAGCAATCGCAACGAATAATGAAACAAAGCTTTTGGAAAAAAAAATAAAAAAAAAAATTGATTGAAACGAAGGAACAGTGACTTATAGGGAAAGATTAAGGTCGCCGAGATTAGACGACGGCAGCAACCGCAGAAGTACATCAAAATCCTCGCCGGAAGGGGAGAACGAAGCTGGTTGCAAAAAGCTTCGTGGAGAGCGACAATGGCAGATTTGTGAGAAAAAGTTAGAAAGAGAAAGCTAGGTGCTTCAGAAACAAATTGTGGGAAGTGAAAAGACGAAGAGAGAAGGAACTGGTTTTGTCGAAAATGTGAAAAGGCGGCAAAAGGAAATTGATGAGCCTAGAACAAGGCATTGGTCAGACGGCGCACCCAGACACAATACGGCTTACAAGCGCGTATCAGACACGGTCTAGTAGGGGACAAACGTGTGGCAGAAACGGTTGGTTTATTTTTGCGTGACAGCTCATACACGAGAAAGAGCTCTTGGAATGCTTGATTTTATGGAGCAGTACCTCAGCCTGTTGTGATTAGATCATAAATTTATATAGACATTTAGAAGAAAAAATTTATATTTTATTAACATAGTCTTCACGTTTTTTTCTTTTCCTTTTCAAATTTTTACCCCAATATATGATAAAACACAACCTAAAAGTGTTGCTAGTTTAGGGCATGTTTGTTTGACATATTATAATTAGACTGGGTAGGATTATGAGTATGGTAAGATTGAGTGATGATATTACTAATGTGGTGATATTAGGTTGGAGATATGAAAATAGAGTGTGTTTGTTTGTCCACTAGTATGGAAATATTAATTAGTTGTGATTAAATCTATAAAATTATCTAAACACTTTTATCACATACAATATAACTTTGTGGATTTTGTAAGGTGAAGGGGAAAATGGTTTTTTAATTATCAATCCATGTAAGGAGATAAACAATCTCAACCCTCCCATAGGAATGTTAATCCCGTTGAGAGGATTCATACTCCAATAGGATTGCCAATCTTATACATTTTATTGCAAACAAACAAAAATTACGTGGATTTCACAAATTGCTAATTCAATTCCCTCTCCAAACTCTCAATAAAACATGGCCCTAGGAAGAAGAGAAAAGTAAATTTCGCAATTTCATGATTGCCTGGTCAAACAATTCAAACATTCTTAGGTCATCTAATGACAACAACAATCATGTAATTGACAAAGATGGCTATCTAACACATAAAGCAATAATTCTACATTCACACATAAACATATTGAAGAAAATTGCACACAAAAATCAATGCAATTGGTGTTGTACAAAAAACAGTGTTTAAACAAAAATAACAGATTCAGATTTATTTAATTCAGATTATAAAACAAAAGATAAAAGAACTACAAAAGCGGGAATTTGCAACTTGCATGAAGAACATAAATTAACATAAAGAAAATAAAATTCTGAAAAGAAATGCCAAAAAAAAAAAAAAAAAAAGTAAGAAAGGCAAGCCCAAGATCCCCGGGCTTGGCTTGGCCGGGTCCAAGCCGGTGGCGTGCATGTGGCATTTTTTACATAATCAACTTAGACCATAATCTTGAACCAAGTTCATCCTTGAAGCATCCATAACTCCATTCCTTCGAAAAATTTGGATGCCCCAAATGGCTCGCACCCTTAGGTAACACTAGGGATTTAAATATCCATCAATGTTTTCCGCTATAACCAATGTAGGATATATAGTTACACACCTTTCCCAATACCTCATTCACGAGGCCAACTCTATGAGACAGTTTCTCATTCAATTCTGAATGATTTTTTATCATTCTTTTTGTGATGTAAAGATCTCATTACAAAGAATCTAGACCCACTTTGACCCACCTTAACCGTCAGTTGGGACCTACTCTAATTTCGCATTAATGTCACCAAAAAACCATTGTTGTGATGACCGGGTGCATTATTCGCTCCGTTCTCCTTTTGTTTTCGTTGGGTTTGAAGTGTTCGGAAGTTTTGTTCTCGATAAATTCTATTTCTTGTTCGTTCGGTGTTGATTTTCACTTGTTCCGGGGAATGCGACGTATTGCCTAAAATAGAGTTGAGAAAATTCTAGGCTGGGGAACTAGGGCCGCACGTGCGGGAGGTGAGGCCGCACATGCGGAATTCAGGGGATGTTTGGGGCAGCACATTGCTATATCTGCAGGTGCTGAAGGAGGTGCGGCATGGGAAGGCCGCATGTGCGAGAGGTAAGCTCAGCAGGTGCGGGACACGTGCCGCACGTGCGGGACGCAGGCAGTCCGAGATCTCTGTTTTTTTCTTTCTTTGGGGCTGAATGTATCTCATTTTTTTCATATCTCTCTCTCTCTAAAAATACATTGCTCTCCATTCTCTCTATGTTTCTACCTCAAAACAAGATCAAAATCTTTGATCTTCTTGCATCCATTTGAAATCTACCCATAGCTTGTTCATCAAAGTGTAAGAACTCCTCAAGAGTTTCCTTGTGTACGGTGGAGATTTGGCTTTAGCATTTTTTATTTCTAGGGTTTCGTCTCTTTTCTTCATTAAACCTTAAGGTAGGGACTTCTTTGAGTTATATATACATGTTTTGCAATGATTATGTGTTTTAAGGGTTTTCTTGAAGTTATTACATTGCTTTTGATTTTATGGTTCAAAATATAGAGATTTTCAAAAGTGGGTTTAAATCTCAACTTTTTTGTTAATCCTTGAGGGTTTCACTTTCATTAATTTAAGAAAGATGACTTTGGTGGGATTTCACCAAGGAAAAGGGGAGATGTTTTGGTTTTGATGAAGAACCCTAGAAATTTGAGGGTTTTGGAAAATATGGAAAAAGGCCTATGGATTTCTTCCTTTTTCTTGTGTTAAAAGAATGAATGAGTGTAGATTTCATAATGTGATTTACGAAATGGCAATCTTCTTGATATATAAGGGTTGAGAATTTATTTTAAAGTTACTGTTAAATGCATGAACATGTGTAGTTGTGAGATGACAAATTGTTGTGTACCATGGATTACGAGAATTGTAAATCTTGGAGATTGATGTTCAAAAATTACATATAGTCTTGAAGAGACTAAATTGTCAAGAATTGTGCATGATGAGAAAATATTGCTATGTGTTGATAGCTTGGGTTGGGCATATGGTTATTTTGTGAAATAACATTGGAGGAAGGAAAAATGGAGAAATGTCATGAGGCATTAATTATTGTGTTGCATACTCATTCGATTTATTATTGTTATTATTATGCATCTTAAATTGAGTATGAAATGCTTACATTGAGAAGAGAATATTTTGAATGAGAACTATGGAAATGTCTATGGGGTAAATACGTTGGTAAGTCTAAATAGGAGGTCTAGATGAAATTGATAAGTTGGCCTGAGTGTCCAGGATGAAAGATCGAAAACAAGCGCGGAGGAGGTACCACTTCCCTTCCGGTTAGCAACCGGTAAAGTGGGGTTATCGGTAGTGCTTGTTGAGCCTACTTGCAGACACCAACCTAGGGATTACCTGAGTCGTATTTACCGCCCCTATTGATTAAAATTGGAAGTTTTGGAATTGTCGAGATTGCAAACCGTTATCAAAACATGGTGATTTTTTAAGAAGAGCATGTAATGAAATTTTCTTTAAAATGGCATTGCATGGCATTTGCATTTTCATTTAACATTGGAAGCTTGCATAACTGTATATACTTTGTAAGGATTCTCTACTGGGCTTTATGCTCACCCCTATGGGATTTTGGTGCAGGAAAAGATGTGGTGATCCCGTCGAGTTGAGGGCGTAGATATATTTTCTGAAGAATAGATGACTCTATTTTTGTTGTGAATTTATTTGCTAGCCAAGGGCTTAAATGTATGGGTTCGTGAAACCATTTTTGTGGGCTCAAGCCTTGGAATATGTTAGCCCTTAAGGGCATTTTATTTGTTGTTAAGATGCAATGCTCTACATGCTATAGATTCACGTGTCTTCATACCGTTGAATGTATAATTCGCATGTGGAACTTTTGTATAAACCTTGTTGATTAATGGCGTAAAGGTTGGAGTATTGTTATTATTGTTTAGTGGATGTGGGTTGATATACTAAATTTATGTCGGATTATTTCGGGGCATTACAATTATTTTCCAACAATCCCCCACATGACTAAAAATTGACAAAAAAAAAAAAAAAGGGATAATGTTTAACAGCAAAGACTCAGAGAGAGCACGCAAATTGACCCTTCATCAAAGAAGGTAGCTTTTGGCCTTGAATCTTTCTTAGTGAAAGTCTATCAAATTTATTGGTTGATCAGTGAATGTGATGTTTTGAACTGTTCTACCATTTGTGTAAACTGAGATAACAGACCTCATAGAAGTGTTACTCCAATCATCGTTCTGTTCTCACTGCTATATTTGTTTTGGTCCTTAACACTAACCTAGTTCAGTGAGTGGTTTTAAACAATTCAACCTTGTCAATTCTTAAAGAAATTGCCCCACTTCGTACTAGCAACACCCCCCTGAGACTGCTGAAGGTTAGTACCCCTCTGTCTCCTGCCATCACCCTGACCATCCTGGCTCCTCTTGGAGCCTCTTTGTCCCTCCTCCTCCTGCATCATGATCTCCATGTGGGCTGCAGCATCAACCAAGCGCCCATAGTTTCGGATCACAGAACCCCTAACTTTCATCTTGAGGCCGCGCCTCAACCTCTTCTCAAACTCAATACAGCGGCGTTCCTTGGACGCCACAAGTTCAGGTGCGAACCTGGACAAGCTAGTAAAAGCAGCCTCATACTCGGCCACTGAAGAACTCAACTGCAAAAGCTGGTAGAACTGGCCTCTCAGCTTCTCCCTGACTGCTGGAGATGAGTACTTCTCCTGAAAAACCTTCACAAAAGCCTCCCACGTGCCAGCAATACGGCCCCTTATGTATTTCCACCATTGACCCACACCCCTTTTAAGGTGGAAGGATGCCAAGGTCACTTTCAACGCCCCGTCCTCAATGCCAAGCATCTCGAACGTCTTCCTCATCTGCTCCAACCACTTGTCAGCCTTAAGTGGCTCCTTTGGGTACCCAATAAACTCGTCCGGGTTAGACCGGAAGAACTCCCTCTTCAAGAAGGAAGGCCCTGCCTCAACAACCTAGGCCTGCACTGGAGCCTGAACTGGATTCTCAGCTCTGAGAATACCCATAGATTCCCTCAAAGCATTGGCTATCCCTCGGGCTAAAGCGCCCATAGCCTCCTGACTTGCTGGCTCGGCGACATTGGCCTGGCCAACCCCCTCCTGCTGTGCCGGAATATCATCCGGTAAAGGCATCTCTTGTCTACCATGTTTGCCACGTCTACCACCTCTTCCTCGTCCTGACATCCTAATAAAGGTAACGAAGAACATTAGCACATTCATAAGTGTGCCAAAACTAAACACTCGCGTCCTAATACATGGACAACTGTAATTCACTCCACGTAAGCACATAAACACATAAGCACTTATGAATTTCATTTCCGGATAATGATAGTCCCGAGGCGTTACTAGAGTTTCGGTTAGAAACAACATTGATCAAGTGCTTTTCCAACAAGACTCACAAAAACCCAAGGATCCAATCAACATCCTAGAAACTAAATCCCATACCCAAGTAGTCACATAAACATGTTATCAAATAAACACATAATGTCACACATAAGTCTATAACAAGCGAGACAAACCCATTGTGATACTAATCACTTCCCACGTGCCTAAGGTATTCGAACCCGGTACGCTCTGCTACCAAGTTGTAACGCCCTCAAAATAAACCCATAAATCATCCAACAATAGCATGCTTAGACATAAGAAAGTAAAGCATAAATATATTCCATCAGAGTAATCATTACAAAATGTATTACATGTTGACAACGAAAGTAAATGCCCTATGGGCTTACAACTTTCCAAGTCAACACTTGGTTACAAAAGGAGAGTAATAACTCTATACAAAGAAAGCCCTTGGCTTGATATGCATGTAATACATCAAAAGAAAACAAAACAACAGAAACAGTCTGTCTGCCTCTAGCCTCCCAAGCTATGTCCTTGGAGGTGGCATGCTACCTGTACCTGAAAATGATGTCCCATAAAAGGTGAGCCACAGCCCAGTAGAAATATACTAAACCAACTATAAACAATGACTAAAATAATAACATTCAATAGATGGTCCACACTTGTACTCTAACATATGTCGCATTACAGTTTCACGACAATCATGCCCATGGCACACTTCAGTTTCCATTTCTTATTCAACTTCGAGTTTGAAAACAAGGCTTAGAACCTAGCCAGATAACTTAATGAGATTAAGACTCATCTTTAAAACACTTTCGAAATTCATGATGGATATACATTTTGGTGCTGTATCAATAACACATAGAAACATTTCTATACTTCACAATTGATAACGATAAACATTTTAGTGCTATATCAAATCAATTCAAACACTTCCATAATCCACACTTGATACACATTGTAGTGCTGTATCAATGTCACACAAAATCCGATTTAGAGGTCCATCCCCTATCTTCCCCTAAACCATGGAGTACATCCCCTATCTCCTCTCACACACAATGTATATAAACCTAGATCATATACACAATCAATCAATACATAAAGTTAATGTATTATTCCAACCGCTATACTCGATAGCATACTCAATCGATTAGTTTTAGTTTGCCTAATCATCATGCATTGTCTACAACAATCAAGACTATCCTTCACCGATAGCCCAAAGCAGTTATTTTTAAACAGAAAATAAATGCACCAAATGGATAAAATATCAATATTTCAACTAGGTGAGTGATAAATGATCCAACTACACCCTTTAATCCCATACGTTCCCAATTTCAACATTCTCAATTCAACTTCTCATTTCTCAAAACAAATTTCACAAATTAATTCATCAATCTAATTAGGGCATTTCCCTTAATTAACAAAACAACCCTAAGGTTCCATTTCTATCAATAACCCAACATTTATCTCATTTCTCCATGCTAAACATGCATATAGGCTTATATAAATAAAACCCCATCTTTTGTAAAATTACACAAAGACCCAAACTTTCTCAAAATTACCCAACAATCCCCAACATATCAAAATGCTAAAATTTAAAGACAAAGCTGATAAGGAGGAGTAGGATATCCCTGCCTTGAAGTTAGAGCTCAATCAGAGGAGATGAAGAAAACAAAAATGCTCCAAACACCAAGATTCTCGGATCAAAACGTAGCCCTCAACGATTAACACACTTTTTACAAAGGCCGAAGGATAGGGAGACACTCTAACTAGATCAAACCCTAGAGAGAAGGAAGATCCTAGAGAGAGAGGCTCTCAAAAATGATTTTGGAAAAGTAAGAGAGAGAAAAGAAATGTAAAAAGTGATTCAAAATTACCCAGCTGCCCACTGATATACGACACTCCCGCTCGAGCGGATAATAGAACGCTCGAGCATCAAGCACAAAAATCTGGACACACTCGAGCGCAAGAAGGACCGCTCGAGCTCCAAGACACAAGAATAAAATACATCCGCTCGAGCGTAGATTTCTCCCTCCCAGAACTTTCACAGACAAGGCACTACCCGCTCGAGCGTAAAAAACATACCCGCTCGAGCGCGACCCGCTCGAGCGTAAAAAAAATACCTGCAGAAGTTTTACAGGGACACGAGATACTGGGAGTGTGTAAATCCCACACGAGCGCAATAAGGCCCGCTCGAGCAGTCAATCCAAAACCAAACTCTGCTCGAGCGCAGAATGATCCGCTCGAGCGTAACACCAAAAACCTAGGCAACTACACTTGAGACCAAAACTCAACCTACCTGTTTAGAACACACCCAACACATCCTAGAACTCAAATACAAGGTACGAAAGGATGTAAACAAGATATAAACAATTGCTAACATCCACAGAACCAAGTCCGGATCACTACACAACAACGGGTAAAACCCGAAATCGCTATACTAATATATAATAATTTTTAAAAATCCCCTTTGAATGATAATTTTCTCAATAAAATACACAAAATAATGTAACTCATCTACATTAGAGGTGAGAATACGTTAGAGTAGGGGTGAAAGTGGATCGGGTTAGGTCAGGTAACATCCCATTCACCATTCGTCCAAAATTGGGTAGATTGAAAAAAGTCGATCTGCATCTGTCCACCAGTTCAGTGGATGCGGATTGAGTTCAGTGGATGCGGATTGAGCAGGCCGTGCAGGTTGGCAGATGGATGCGATCAATCTGACGGTTTGGACTTTACAAAATTTAGGCATTTTTTTTATAATTATAATTCATAGTTTTTACAATCTCCAATAACTAGTAATCTGAAAAAATATGTATTATTTGTCTATAATAATTGGCCATGGCACCACGCATGGATATTTTTAAGGTATTGTAGACGTCCCCGAACGCCCCGGGAGGAACGAGCTCCCGTTCTGTTCATTTGGGGTCACTACAGCTCAGGACTCTCAAATTTGTCACGGTTCTAAATCTGAACCAAAGAGTCCAAATCCGGCAAATCGTTTTGAGAAAATAGATTTTGAAAGAAGTGCCAAACATGGACTGCTTTGCCAGATACAGAGTCGCCACCTAAATGTTTTTTAATGGAAAATTTAGGAAACCCTGACTCGGTGCCAAAGGCCACGTGTCCGTCATCACCAAAGTTGCCTCGGCTCGGGAACTTGGGTACGATTGGGGAAGGTCACTTCGTGAGCACCCCCGCTCGCCCGGTCAGAGACCGGCCTCTACTAATCATGATATCTATTTTTGAAAACATTGTATGTTCTTATTCCGGTTATTAGCCTAGGTTACTATGTGATGCGCACAGAATACAAGTATAGACTGAGTCGCCTGAATTGTAACAAAACATTTCATGTTTGTTTGTTTGAAAATGGTTTGATGGTGCTACCCGCAGGTAGGCTAAGACGTGGATTTGCCACCCTTGGGTGGGCTTAGAAAACAATGGTTTTGCCACTATCTAGTGGGCTTAAAACAAACATTTGATGAATTGTTCCAATCCAAATAACCCAACCTTCACCCACAGGCATTCAGGCAGTTATATCACATAAGCAATTAGCCTCATGGTAAGCATGCTATTCATGGCATTCACTCACACGCATGCAAGGATGCTAAAGCATAAAAACTCACCGAGTACTCCAAGCCAAAACAGAAACTACATTAGAAGTCATGCATGAATCCTAAGTATACAGAAATGCCTAATGCAACACATGTAAGAATGCAAACTATAGCAGGCTCGACTATTCTAAACATGGCATATGGAATGCTACAGCTAACATGTATTCAACTTGGAATCGAAATACAAATGCAGTTAGTATGATGCGCCGAGCCCAGTGCATGCAAAACAGATGAATGATGCAAACATGCTGTCATACTATATGCTAATTGAAATATGCCCTAATCTAACCATCATAAGCAGGTAAATAAAAGGGAGAAAGACGTGGGGTTGGAAGACATACAACACACACACGCACACTTATTACAATATTGCCCTCGCACAGAGGGTCCAAATAAATATTCAGTCCCGAATAAAAGAATATTACAGTCCAAATATTACAGTCCGAATAATATACAAATTCCTGATTAATTAATCAAATTGACTAAGAAAGCTGTAAAACTGGCGTGCAAGCCAGGGACTGCCTTGCTCCTGATGAATGATGCATGTCTGGGCGGCCTTGCGCGGAAATCCACTGGGATGCCCCAATTAGCCTCTGTTTACACCTTTTCTTGAAATGCGCGCCAAACTCCAAAAAGTTGCTGATTCTTCATTTTGCTGCAACAGAGAGCAGGAAAGGGGCATGGCAATGTATTTTCACAGATATATGCATGCCTCGATCCTCGTGCCACCAATCACGAATATCGATGCATGATGGCAGAGGAGTCGAAATGTGCAACTCAATATAGAATGAATGCACGTATAAACACAACAAGAACCTAACTCCATCATGGGTAATCCGGAGTGTCGGTGACTGGGAATTGAGACGCGTTCCGTCACTCGGAGTACGAAACGCACCTCGTTTCCCGTGCCCGGGCTAACTTCTATCCCGAACATGATGCAATATGCATGATATGCATGAATGCAACTAAGATACAGCCTAGCATGCACAATGCTATGAAAATGAGATGTCTCGAAATGCGTGCACACAGGCACGCAAACCGAGAAAATGACAGAATGCGATCTAAGATACAACCTAGTATGCACTATGCTGTAAAAAAGAGATGCCTCGAAATGCGTGCACACGGGCACGCAAACCGAGAAAATGATATACGCAATGCAAATGACATGAAAATATGATATGGGCTTACACTAACATGAGAGAGCCTCAGCCACACTCACATAAGAGGCCGATGGATGAAAATGAAGTGCCTCGAAATGCGTGCACACGGGCACGAAAATCTAGGCAATGCCTATGCAATGCAATAATGGGCTTACACCAACATGAGAGAGCCTCAGCCACACTCACATAGGAGGCCAATGGATGAAAATGAAGTGCCTTGAAACGCGTGCACACGGGCATGCAAATCGAGGCAATGGCCTATGCAATGCAATAATGGGCTTACCCCAACATGAGAGAGCCTCAGCCACACTCACATAGGAGGCCAATGGATGAAAATGAAGTGCCTCGAAACGCGTGCACACGGGCACGCAAATCGAGGCAATGGCATATGCAATGCAATAGCATGGAAAATGATATGCAAACATGCTAATGGAATTTCAGGACTGAAATGTGGGGAAAACAGCCCCAAAACGAGGCGAAAGTACACCCGATGCATGGAATAGTCCCGAAACATGGATTTTGGCACCCGAAATGGCCTATAGCTATACCAAACATGCACAATATGGACATGCAATGAATAGACAGTAGCAAGGCAGCCCCAAAATAAGCATTTTTCCAGTTCAAAGCATGGCCAAACAGCAAATATAAATAGGGCAAAACTAGTATGCAAAAATGGCCCTAAATATGAGGTTATGAAGCAACTCACAGCTGCTGACCCCAAACAGGTTAGGGCCCTTCAACAACATTGAATAGGGGCCCAAAATAAGCCACTTTACAGAACTGTAAAAACCCCAAAAACAAACATAGGTATGGCTGAGCTCTTATGCAAGAATTGGACCGAAAAATGGACAAAGAAGCAAGTGGTAGATGCAAAGCCCAAACAGAAAAAGAGTCTTCTATAACACTGAAGAGGGGCCAAAAATATGCACATTTACAGTTTATGGCAGCCCCAAAATCAGTATACAAACATGCTAGAAATGCAATGCAAAATGAGGCTCAAAAGTGGCTATAACATGAGGTATACAAAGCATTCACCAAACAAGCAAAGACCCTTAATAAAACATGTTAAGAAGGTCAAAATAAGGCCACTTTAAGTTCTGATCATGGTCCAAAAATAGAAAAATGATAGGCTAGTGAAGCATGCAAGAATATTGACATACAAAGAGATATTGAAACAAGTGTGAGATAGGGTTCTCAAAGAGGGTTGATCCCTTCAACAAACATGTAGAATAGCTCAAAATAGACCTAGTTTTAGTTAAGGTCAGAGCCCAAAACAATAAGCAACTTGGCTAAGAAATTGGCGCAAAAAAAAAGAGCTACAAAAGGGGGAAAGTCTACTTACCCTTGAAGACCAACACTTTTGTTGCTTCTTGGACCAGATTTGATGACTCTAAGCTGTTGGAATCCCTTCCTTTGCTGTTGGAATGGAGTGGTGATGGTAGAGCTTGAAGATGATGAAGAAATGGAGCCAAAACTTAGGAGTTTTCAAGGAAAATGAGAGAGATGGATGGAGATATGTATATATATGCTTGAAGCAATTTTTCTAACCCTTAAAACCAATGTTGGCAGCTGGTTATATGGACCAAGGAGAGAGGGAGTATGGAGGGAAAGGGTGGGGGAAAAGGACCAAGTCCTTTCCCCAAAAGGTGTCCCTCGGATGAAGATATTTTCTGGGGGAAACAGCTATACAGCTGTAAAGTGTATTTTGTGAGGATCATGGCCGGCCAACTTTTGGAGTTGCAGGTGGCCGGCCGGCCACCCCCCCTAGCCGGCCGGCTAGGGGTCAAAAAGGTCAAGTTGATTTTCTGGCCGGCCACCACAAAAAGGTGTCCTCCCAGGTGCCCTCAACACAACCCTGTGGTTCAAAATTGGCAACTGTAAAACAGGAGAGAGAATAGGCCATTTTTAAGAGGGGTTCAAAAGGGTCAAGCAACATTAGTGGCCGGTGTGTACAACACAAATATGTGGTTAGAAGTTCAAGAAGATAGTCCAAGGGTGGTCAACATTGGCTCGGAAGTGAGAAAAACGGGCGTCGGAGGGCGCCGGAGGATATATAACTGGTTGCTGAAATAATTGCTGGCCTCCCACCCTTCTAAGGCCTTCCTGGTGATGAAACTGAGGTACCTTCCAAAAATGAACGAAAACCGATGCAAAACGAATGTTCGGGGGCCAAAACGCGCAGTTCGGGGCCCCGAAAACTGCCTGTTAAGCACCGAAAGTGGCATTCGACCACGAAGTGGGTCTCTCAGACCTCAGTGTCCCTCAAAAGGGAGTAAACAAGAAGTATACGAAAAACCGGGGCAATAGGAGATGGTTAAGCGGTCCCGAACCGAGGCACACGGCCTGACGGCTCCGAAAACTGGGAACCGGGCTCTGAAATGGGCAAAATGGCCTACAGTCACAAAATGTAGCCCACGGCCACTGAGAGATGGTCTACGGGACCTCTCCCTCCCCTCAAGAAAAGAAACAGAGAAAATCGAGTCTGGTTTGCAAACCGAGGCAAGGCACAGAAGAGGGTTCGGAAATCCGGAGGCAGGGCTCACGGCCGCGACTCTGAGACTTCTGAACGAGCACGATATGTAGTATCACCGAGCGCTCAACTGGTGACGTCTGAGTCTCAAGGTCGGTCAAAAATGGGATGTCTACAGGTATTATTTTCTATTTTCCCAAAAATATAGATTTTATTATTTCTACTCTATATTGTCACTCGTTAGCAATTTTTTTTTTTTTTTTTTTTTTGGAAACCTATGGGTGGATCAGGTTCATACGGGTGCGAGATGGTTGATCCGCCACCCAAACCATTTCCGTAAATTTGGAATATTTCATCCGCATCTGTGCGCTGAAAGACACGCATCTATCCAAAATCAATCAGGTTGGACGAATCCATGATCACCCCTACGTTGGAAGATGCAGCTCGGACGGGTTTGGACGAGTTGAGAGGTTCTCTACGTCCAACTCAAGTTGTGATGAGAGTTGTCTAGGCTCGCTCAAGCCCTAATTTTAACTCGAGATTGTCTGTCTAAACCCGACCCAAGCTAAACTCGAATTCCCGGAGTTGCCCGAATTGCACATAAATTTCAATTTTTTTTTTCTTTTTTGTTTTTAGTGCTGCTAAGTTAATTAATTTGTTAACATTAGACTATTTATTTTTTTTATTTTTATAAAATCGTTAATAACATCAAAACATATAATTTATATAATGTAAGAAATATGTCGTTATGATAGTATTTACAATTTATGAGTAAAAAAAATAAATAAGTAAAATTTTCTATTGTGTTATGGGACAACCACATCCTTGATTAATTAAGTTAATCATATGATTTGCATTGATTATGTGTTTATGTGCTATTATGTGCCATGTCTGAAATGAATTATGATATTGTGAACAAATGTGTATAGGATATGAATTGAACCTATCTAATTCAGTAAATTATACAATGTTAAATTAAATATTGGGAATAGGTAATTAGAGCCTAATTCACATTAGTGTGAAGTTTAATTTGAATTAGATTATGATGAGACTTGAATTAATTTAAGTGAATTTGATGTAATTAGAGCCAATGTAATTTGTTAATTTAAACTTAGAATAAATCAAGGCCTAGGAATGATTATACACTTCTTAATCTATTCATCAACTTAACTAGAGAAAAGAGAGAGAGAGTTAGTGCATATTGTTGGAGTCATACACTTGAGAGAAAGAGAGAAAACTCCAAAGAGCTCTAGAAGAAGTAGAAAAGAAGAGGAAGAACAAGAACAAGGTGAAATTGAAGGAAAATCTTCATAATTCAACCATTCAAGGTAGGATTGCTTTTCTATTTTTATGAAATTGAAGTGTTATACTCATAATCCCTTAGAATTTGAGTTGAATTAGGATGAAATCATGCATGATTGAGAATGTTATAATGAATGAAGATATAATGACCCTATATAACCATCTAAGGCAAGAATTTAAGTAATGAGCTCATAATCTTCACATGCATGGCATGTTTTCATGGAATTCTTGTTTATACATATAATTTCTTGCATGATTCTTGAAAATTGAGGAAGATACTTCATGAATTTTGAAGAATGGAACTCGAACTTACATGTTTTATGATTCCACATTTCTATTCTAAATTTTGATCTTTTAAGTGGAAATTGGGTTTTGTCTATGAAGTTATAATCTTTAATTGAACTTAGAAATATGAAATTCAAGTTATTTTTAAGGATTTTGGGCCTTGATATGCATGAAATTGAAGTTGGATTTTGCAAAGAATGAGTTCCAAATCAAGAGCAGATTTTCAGACACAATTCAGTCTAAAACCGCACGTACTGCAAAGGGCCCCGCACGTGCAGAAACAGAGCATAGAAGGGCTTCATCACTATTTTAATTCTGCACGTGCGGTTACGCCCTCTGCACGTATGGTTTTCAAGACGATCCCCATTTCGTTTTCTCTTTGTTTTTCTGACTTTCGGGCCTCCATTTGCATGGTTTTCACGTGTATTTCGAATTCATATGCATATCATGAACATGAAATAAATAAAAGAATGAATAGAAATAACCAAACGAACAAGTAACGAATGAACCAAATAGGTTTAAGAACTGACTGAATGAATTGAACATGTTTTAAGATGTTGTGCTTGAATGTGTTTGTGTAGGTCAGACGCTACATTCTAATCACATGATTCAAGGAGCCAACAATGAGTAACAACCTAGTAAAGATATATTTGAATTATAAGTATTTTCTAAATTATAAGATGCCCTGTTTTTTAAATGATGCTTTCTGTGTAATGACCGGTTTCGTTATACGTCACTTCACTTATTGTCTTCATTGGGTTTGTTGTGTCCGGAAGTCTTTTCTCAAATTCCTGTCCTTGTTTATTTTGGGTTTGTTTTTCTCCTATTTCAGAGGGTGCACGGCCGAGTCCGGAGTACCTAGAATTGAGCTGAAAAATTTCTAGACCGAGGAACCAGGGCCGCACGTATGGAAAAGGGACTGCACATGCGGGAGGTTCGGCCGCACATGCAGAAAACAAGGGAGATGCTGGGTGCATACTGAAATAAAAGCACTTAAGGCAGCAAGTGTGGGAGAGGGAGGGCTGCGCGTGTGGGGATGAAGGCCGCATGTGCGGAAGGCACACTCCTTACGTGTAGGCATGGGTGCCACACGTGCGGTGGTAGGTAAGGCCGAATTTTTAGCTTTTTCTTCTCTTTGGGCTGTTTGTATCTCACTTGTGTTACACCTCTCTCTCTCTCTCTCTCTCTCTCTCTCTCTCTAAAAACTCTTTTCTCTCCCTTCTCTCTACATTTTTCTACACCAAAACAAGATCAAATCCTTGATCTTTCTTCATCCATTAGAAATTTGTCTATAGTTTCTTCTTCAAAGTTGTAGAGCCTCTTGAGAGCTACATTGTGTGCGGTGGAGATCACATTTTAACACCGTCAATTTGGGGGTTTTTCATCTCATCTCTTCAACAAACTTGAGGTAGGGAATTACTTAGAGTTATATATATGTTTTTGCAAGTTTTTTATTGATTTTTGGAGAACTCTCCCTTGTTGATTTCGAAAATGGGTTTTTGTCTAAAAAAATTGATGGTATTGTAGAAGAAGACCATCTTTTGTTCTTTTGAAAGATTTTTCTTGAAATGTTCAACCATATGAGTTCTGATTAAGGTATTTAATGAGGTTTTTGTAAAGGGATGAGGGAATGTTGGCAGTTTTTGTGAAAAACCTAGAAATTAGGGGTTTTAGAAACAATGTGAGGATTAATGGATTTTTCTTGAATTAAATGAAAGACTGAGTGAGAATTTCATATTGTTTTTGTAATATGACAACTTCTTGATGTATGAGGGTCTGGAGACCTCACTTGAATTTCATTGGTTAAATGCATGGACATATGTAGTTATGAAATAACACATTGTTGAGTTCCTTGATATATAAGAATTGTGATTTCGGAAGTTGATGTTCAAAACATTGTATATAAGTCTTGAAATGACTAAGGTGTTGATAATTGTACAAGATGAGGAAATGTTGCTACGTGTTGATAGATTAAAATGAATATGTGGTTATTATTGTATTATTGTTAAGATACTTGGAAATGGAGAAATGTTTTGAGGTATTGATAATTGTTGCATTACATACTCATTCAATTGATTACTATACATTTTGAATTGAGTTTGGCAACATTTGCAATGAGAAAAGAATAATTTGAAATGAGAACTATCGAAATGTTTTGGGGTAAATACGTTGGTAAGTCCGGATAGGAGGTGTAGATGAAATTGATTAAGTTGGCCTAAGTGTCCAGGGTGAAAGATCGAAAATACGCGCGGATGAGGTACCGCTTCCCTTTCGGTTAGCAACCGGTAAAGTGGGGTTTTGATAGTGCTAGATAAGCCTACTTGTAGACACCAACCTAGGGATTACCTGAGTCGTATTTACCGCCCCATTGAATAAAATTGTAAGTTTTGGAATTGTTGAAATCTCAAGCTATTGTTGAACATGGTAATTCTTTTAAAAAGGCATGCAAATGAAATTCTCTTTTAATTGGCATTGCATGGCATTTGCATTTGATATTGGAAATCTTGCATAAATGCATATACTTTGTTAAGGATTCTCTACTGGGCTTTGTGTTCACCCCTATGGGATTTTGGTGCAGGAAAAGATGTGGTGATCCCGCCGAGTTGAGGGCGTGGACATATTTTGTGAAGAGCAAATGCCTATGTTTTGTTGTGATTTATTTTGCTAGCCAAGGGCTATTCATATATGGGTCCGAGAGGCCATTTTTGGTAACCGAGCTTAAGCCTCGGAAATTATAAGCCCATGAGGGCACTATATTCTTTTTGGGATTTGATGTTCTACATGCTATAGATTCATGTATTTCTATATCATTGAATGTGTAATTTGCATGTGGAACTTTTGTATAAACCTTGTTGATTAATGATGTAAAGATTGGAGAACTGCTAATATTATTTAGTGGATGTTGACTGATGTATTTAATTTATGATGGATTATTTGGGGCGTTACATTTTGACTGATTGAATGATTGTCCTATTTATGAAATGTATTCGTGGCATCTACATCATCTGTTACTGTTACTGCAACTGCTACTGTTACAGAGATCTCTATCAGTTCTAATTTTTGGAACTACTATTTACTGAATTGATGACCATCATATATGACTGTTCTGGTCTTCCAGGACCTACTATATTGTTTTGCTAATGGATGTACCACGTATGACTGCTACGATTTCAATATGATTTGACATGTTATAAGATACTGATTTGAGAAATTGATTCACTGATGAAATTGACTGTTTGAAATTATTGAAAGGACATCATTCATTACCCTTTTACACCGTTGTTATTCACTAGGCTCTAGCTCACCGTTTTATATATGCATGTAGGTGATCAAGTGCAAGACCAGACCTAGTGGCGTCGACTTGAACTTAGTTTATCAAGCTAACTTTTGTACCTCACTGCGAGGTCCCAACCGGGTCAAGCTTCTAAGCTTCATGGGTGGTTTAGAATTCACCCTTTTGTATTTGTAAACAAGTGTTATGAATGTTGCTAAGGCTTTTGTGAAGATTGGTTTTGTTATTAGGATTTAATTCCTAAGTTATGTTTATTTATTTTTTTGGTACTTAAGCTTGACGTGGATTTATGTGTATGTGTATATGTGTATATAAAGGATTGTTTTGGTCATTTAAGTTTTCACAGCTTATTGGACGCTATAATTTATTATTTAAGGCTTCCACCACCCCTTATTATTGTGCTACTGTTAAGTAGGCCTTTGGTAATCTCAGATTACTGGCCGATCATTTCTCTAATCCCTTGGGGCAGGGGTTGGGTCGTGACATGTTACTTGTGTATATAATATATATTCAATATGATCTAACGATCTAAATTACTTTAATATCATTTAATGGCTAATAATTTATATGTATATTCAATATTTTTTTATATATATTTACATATATAATTCGGGTTAAAGGCTACTTGGGTTGTTTGATATTTTTGCTCAAGCCTGCTCAAATTTAATTTAGGTTTTTGCGCAAACTTGTATTGAATTTGAAAATATTTTTCTCAAACCTTAAAAAATTTCAGGCCGAACTTAAGTTGCTCGGATTGAGCTCGCCCAAATTACACCGAATCTATAAAATAACTTTTCGTAATGGAGATTTGCAAGTTGTGAGAAGCAAGACAAATGCATAACGGAAGGAGAAAAAAAAGAAAAAGAAAAAAGAGGGGGGTAAATTATGTAAATGGTCTCCGTAATTTATACGATGTGTCAATTTAGTTTAATTTCTTTAGATTTTCTCGATTTTGCCCCTTAATTTAATGCATTGTGTCATATTAGTCCAATAAATAATAGCCGTTAAGTTTGGTGGACATAAAGTTGTCACGTGCTCAAATGATGTGTCAATTTGGACCCTGTTGTTTTAATTTGCTCAATTTTTATAGGACCAAATTGACACATCGTGAAAACTACAGGAACCAAATTGACACATCGTTTGAGTTTCCGACCACCAAACCTAACGGCTGTTATTTATTGGACCAATATGGCACAATCCGTTAAATTAAGGGAAAAAATCAAGCAAATTAAAATAATAGAAACTAAATTGATACATTGTGTAAATTATAGGGACCATTTACATAATTTATCCCTAAAAAATTCCCCAAAACAATGACATTTTGAAAACACTACAAAGTGCACTATAGGAAAACATGGCAGAGAATATAAACTTTGCTAATATGGCCAATTTTTTTTTATATTTTAAATTTTAAAATGTCATAATTTTTATATTACATGTTTGATTTTTTTAAAAAAATTATATTTTAAAATTTATTATTTAGGATATATCAAACAAGATCAATATTAAATATAAAATAATTTTTTAATGAAACGACTGTATATAACATTGTTGTGGGAAATTGATAAAATTTTAAATTTTAAAACTAGGAAAAATTTAGAAAAATCTCAATTTCGTACAGTTAAAAAAGTAATATTTTAGTTTTACGAATTTTATATTCAATATTGTTCATTTGATCTCACTAGATAGGTTCCAGAAATATAATTTTATTAAACACAAATGGACAAATTACACCGGTATTCCTTATATTTTATTTCTTGTGTCATTTTGGTCCCTACACTTTCAATTGGCTCAATTTTGACCCTTGATGTTAAATTTTGTATCGATTTGGTTCAATTGATAATATTAGTATTTTCTAAGGAAAATTATCACTAAATTAGTTGAGGTGAACTCACTAGATTAAATAAGTTTATAATTGTGCTCTTAAAAATATAACACATGACACTTTTTTGCGTATTTTTCATAAAAAAAATTGTTAATAATTGCAATCAATTGGACCAAATTGAAAAAACTCATAAATTCATGGTCAAAATTGAGCTAAATGAAATTAGGAGTAAAATGACACAATGACCAAAGTATTAGGACTACTGTCATAACTTACCCAAATGTATATAATAAAAGTTTGGACAAATTATAACAGTAGTCTCTGAATTTTGTTGCTTGTATCATTTTAGTCCCTATAATTTCAATTGACTCAATTTTGATCTTTAATTTTAGATATTGCATTAATTTGATCCAATTGATAATGTTTTTAGGATTTTTAATGGAAAATTATTACTGAATTTGTTGAGTTTAAGTCATCAATTAATTAAATTTACAATTTTATTGCTAAAACCATGACACGTGACATTCATGTGCGTATTTTTCAAAACAAAAATGCTAGCAATTAGAATCAATTGGACTAATTTGAGACAAAATAAAAAAAAAAATTCATAGTCAATATTGAGCGGATTAAAATTACAGGAACCAAAATGAGATAAGGGCCCAGTGTAGGGATTAACAGTGTCATTTACCGTAAGAATTTTGAAACAACAAAAATAAAAGTATTATCACATCAGCATCTTGAAGTATGGTCACTTCGCTAGAAGAAGCTATTGAGGTCTTATTTGGGAATTGGTTATTTTAGTTGACCTATTGATTTTTACGGGAAAAAAAATGAGCACAAAAATAAAATAAGTGACGTGATAATATGTAGTGACTTTTTAGCTATTTTATCCTATTGACAAACGAGACCTTAGTGCTATTGGGGTGGGGCTAGGGATGGTCAAGGATGGAGTTTGTAGTAATCCATCCCCGACCCATATCATATTGTGGGTGGGGCAAATCAGGAGATGGCAGTGGCAATGGTAGGAACGGGGTGCGGGGTACTAGACGGGTTAATTTTATAAATTGAAGAATGAGAATATTAATAAAAATTATAAATAATATAGTATATTAAAGTTAATGATCTATAGTTAATGAGAATTATAAGATATAAGATAAAAAAATAAATGAGTAAAAATTAATATCAAGTATAATATTTTAGTATTTTAAGTTTATTATAATGAAAAACTTAAATTATATATATACTATATACAAATATATTGAATAAATATAATAGGGGGTGGAGGTCGGGTAGAACAGTACAAGGGAAGTAAACCTATGTGAGGCAAGGCACGACAGGAGAAAATGACCATCCCTACCCACAATTTTTTGTTAAGACATGGTGTTTGGTGATTGATGAATAGCATTGCCACATAATGCCCTTGGAGAGCCTAATAATTTTTTGCTTCACTTATGAACGTATATTTGCATATGTTGATAATTCTTGAAAAAAAAAAATGAACAAACAACATTTATTGGGATAAAATCTATTGAGACCTAACCTCCAATAGTTTTATAAAATAGGACTTGTCATTAAAATGTTGGATATTTTTGTCTTATGCTTTAAAACTATTTATAGTAGTGATAGCCCATATCGTGTAAACTCATCCAATATTCCATGATACTTAATTGACTTCGAGTATACCACAAAGACCTAAGCGAAGAAAGTGCCCATGCGTGGGCACCCACCAGATGTTTGATAATTTAACCCACTAAAATGGTTGTTGATGTGCCTTATAGGCATATTATTGTGCTGTAAGTTTGTGAGGGTGTGTTTTGAATTGTTTATATTGTAGAGTTTGTTGAATAGATTATTCATAAAAAAATTTAAGTTATTTAGACATTTGCAACTCATAACAAGATCACGTTTATATTTAGAAAAAATAAACAATTAGTATGATTTTGATAATTTCTTAGTGTATTTATTTGGCTTGATGATGAGATTATATTTGTCCGATTAATTTTATTTTTTGTAAGAAAGATATAATCAAAGAACTTATAATATGAACATATCGAATCATTAAAATACAGTTGGAACAATCCTTCACGATAGGATTTTCGCCGGTGCTAGTGGGGTGGGGGTAGGGTGGAGAGAGGAGGTGGCTTTGGTGGGGTTCAGGTTGGGGGTTTGTGTTTGCCGGATTAGTATGATTTTGATAATTTCTTGGTTCTATCGTGGCAAATTTTGTTTCTTTTTGTGTGTTCCTTTTTCTTTGGACTGTGGAATCAATAATGTTGTAATGATTTCATTTTTATTTATTTATTTTTTAGCTATGTTTTTGTGTGGCTTTGGTGGGGTTCAGGTTGGGGGTGTGTAGTTGCCGGATTAGTATGATTTTGATAATTTCTTGGTTCGTGGCAAATTTTATTTCTTTTTGTGTGTTCCTTTTTCTTTGGACTGTAGAATCAATAATGTTGTAATGATTTCATTTTTATTTTTTTTTTTAACTATGTTTTTGTTTATGATCTCAATTTATTGATAATAGATAAAAAAAATAAAAAATAAATAAAAAAAATGGTGGGATTCATTAAACTATTATAATGCCGAAACAGAACACAACATATAAAAATGTTATTAAAAAAGGATTAAACATATCTCTCAAGTTTAAATTTTTGAATAAATTTGTTAGGCTTATAGGGTTTATTATAGATCCCATTTTAATGATTTAAATTATTCATTTTGTAGGATCCTCTGTATATATTATCCATGAAAAAAAATCATATCAGTTCGATAATTGTAACATTTTCACATTATTGCATGAAAAAATAGATGCTAAATATGTTTTTAAAAATAGACTGTCATCTTTTTCTTCTTTTTTTTTTTTTCTTTTTTTCCCCCCAAACATATGCCTTAAAAAAAAAAAAATAAGTAGTCCTAATTTTTTTACATTTATAGTTATGAGAATTTTTTATTTTATTTTATTTATTAGGATTTATAATAAAATAAAATTTAGTGATAAAAATTTAAAGAAAAAATCACACTTTTTAAGAGTGAAGTATCATAGTTACTATAAGTGCCTTTATTGTATTTTTATCAACGGCATTGAACACTTAGTAATGAATATCCTTTTAGTGACATTTTCATAATTTTATTGTTAAAAGTCCTTTTATTTGACATTTCGAGATGGGCTTATAGTGACAAAATGAAATAATCTACTAATATTTTTTTGTAATGAAATTTTTATTTTTAAAGATGAATGAATTTGGTCCTTAAAATTCTTAAATATTATAGTATCCCAACATTTTCCTCAAAAGCACCTAAATATTGCTTCCATATTATTACATCACCAGGGCATGGCTATGAGACTCGTTTGAAAGAAGTGTTTCTAAAAAATTAACGGCAGGTGGACATATTAATTGCTCAATAAATTTTGTGATAATTATCGGTGCTTTTATAAAATAAAAAAATATATAAAAAAGCGTTAGTTTTAGTTTTTAGCGACAGTTTAAAAAAAATTTCATAGAAAAACATTGTTAATTGTCAACTTTTAGCAACATATTTAGAAAAATGTCACAAAAAAGTCACTAATTGTCAATTTTGAGCGACAGATCCAGAAAAACATTACAAAAAGCGTCACTAATTATTAATTTTAAGCGATGATTTTATTAGGATAAGTTTTTAGCAACGAATTGATAAGACAAGTCTAATTATTAGGACTTGCTATAATTTACTAAAAATTGAAAAACAAAGCACATGTACCAAACTTATTTTTGTCTTATGCTTTTAGACCTTCTGTGAGACTAGCTAGGTATAAACTCATCCCTTATTGCATGATAGTTAACTGACTTGGACTAAACCACAAAGACCTAGGAGAAGAAAGTGCCATCTATGGGTACCCACCAGATGTTTAACTATGAAGAACTTTAAAAAACGTGTTGTATGCGTATCCGATATATACCGGATATGGATATCTGCGGCGGGATACAAATTGGATATGTCAAATAAATATTTGTTTTAATTTTATTTTTTTTTTAAATTTCAAATACAAGAGGAATACGCGAAAGATACTTGAAGGATACGATAGGATACGTGAGGGATACACAAGGATGCACCGAATAATTATCCAATTTTTTATTTTCTTATTTTTTATTTTTTATGTTTTAATACGCTAAACAAGTATATAATTTTTTTTCTTATTTTACATTTATATTTTTTCAATGATCATTTTTTTTTTGCTCTCGTTCTATTCCCCCCCCCCCCCCCCAATCTATTAGGCTACTTTATTTAATTTATTTTCATTTTTTTTTGTGTGTGTTACCCTACACTGTTTGATGTAAGTATTTCTTACCAAATTTTTAATTTTAGGAACTTTAATGTTAGTAATAGGAATAATTCTCTTTATTTATTAATTGCTATTGGTTTTATTTTCATGCATATTACATTATTAAAATTATATAAAATAATTTTTTTTACGAATATATCCCTGCCGTACTTGTATTCTAGTTTTTCAAATTTTGGCGTATCGTCGTATCCTTATCGTTGTATTCTATATATGTATCCGTACTTCTTAAAATTGATAATTTAACCCACTAAAGAAAAGGTTTGAGTATTAGTAATGGCCAGCATGAGAGTCACCCAATATGTTCAAACCAAATCTGTTCAGATGAGTGGCTTGTGATACGATATTTGATCTCAACACATTTGGGTGGCTTATATTTTGGTCTGAACATATTTTGTTAATGACAAAATGTGAATGTCAAATATGAATGATAACAAAATGTGATTGACAAATATGATCAAAGATCATATCACAAACTATGAAGTTTAAAGATCTACCAAGAAATAAAATTAAAGAGTAAAATTAATATCATTCATAAACATCAAACAATAGCGTTCGCCGTTAAACAGACTGTTTCACTAAAATTACTCTAGATGCATTTTTTGTAATTGAGCCTGGTAGAAATTCGATCGATGTCGCCGGAAATGTGGCCTACGAAGAAGTTTTGGGAAAGGTCTAAATGTTTCAGCTTGGAACAATTGTAGAGAGCAATAGGAAATGGTTCGGGAATAATTTTGTACTGAAGATTGATAGCGGCGAGGTTTTTCATATCACAAATTAATGGTGGGATTGCTCTAGGGATGGTTTTTAGTAGGATTATTTATTCTACATCAGTAGCTTGACGGCGAAGCTATTCATTGTTTAGTTCCGCTGGACTTTCAAATTTTGTTCAAATATATATGAAACTTATCCTGAAAGGTGTTAACAAAAGCCTCCTAAGTCACCCTAATGCATCCACGAGCCAAGGTCACTCTCAAGTTATCGTTCTCAATGCCAAGCATCTTGAATGTCTTCACCATCTGCTCTAACCACTCATCTGCCTTCAATGGCTCCTTAGGATCCTCCAAAAAGTCATTCGAATTTGACTGGAAGAACTCTCTCTTTAGAAAAGATGGCCCTATCTCGGCAACACTGGTATGGACTTGATTCTCAGTCCTGAGAATGTCCATGGATTCCCTCAAAGCAGCAGCCATTTCCTGGGCCAAAGTGCCCATGGCATACTGACCTGCTGGTTCGACCACGTTGGCCTGACCAATTCTTTCCTCTTACGCCGGAATTTCATTCGATAACGGCGCCTCCTGCCGTCTAGGCTTACCACGACTACCACCACCACGTCCACGTCCTGACATCCTAATAAAGGTAACACAACAGATTAGCACATTCACAATTTTGCCAAAACTAATTCACTCGTGTCCGAAAGCGGTGGACAACAAATAATTTACTTCACATAAGCACCTAATCACATGGACACAAACAAACTTCCTTTCTAGATAGTAACTGTCCTGCGACATTGCCAGAGTTCCAATAAGAAATAGTAGTGATCAAGTGCTCTTCTAACAGAAATAGCTGTGACATTGCCAAGAGGCTTGAACAAAAATATTTACATCAAGAAACCAAAAAGGAAGCCTTAAGCTCCGAGTCCTCCCAAGCTATGTCCTTGGTGGAGGTATATCATCAACACCTGAAAGTTGTTTTCCACATAAGGTGAGCCAAAGCCTAGTAGAGATACTCGAACACTGTATATAAATCTTAGCAAAATTATAAGGTGAATGCACATGCATGCCATTTTGCAAACATTTCTCGTTTTCTATCTCAAAACAATGCATTGCCAGATTATACATCAATTCATGAAAATAATCATTTTTTAACAAAAAAACAAGGTAGTGGATACAAAACACTGAGAATCTCTAAGTATGTGTCTACTAAAGTCATTTTACCAGTACTAACCAGAAGGATCGGCACCTAATTGCGCCGGTTTCTAGACCTTCACCAAAGACATACAAGCCAACATCATACCACAGCCACACCCTCTAACCAGATTCACCATGGTATTTACCCATTTTTCTCAAAAACAATACATTTACAATGTTCAATGTGTAATGATTCTTAATGCACAATGGGTGAAAAATTTGTTTCAATTCAACCTAATCCTCATGCAATGTCTACAACAATCAAGACTATCCTCCACCGATAGTTCAAAATAGATATTTCTATTCAATAGATAAATTCCAAATCAAAAGATACAATTTCATCAATTACTATAGAAGTCATATTACATATCCAACTCTACCATCATCATCAACATAACCATTATTCCAATTTCACAATATCCAACATCATTTTCCATTTTCCTTTCACAATTTCAAATACCCAAAATTAGGGCAAAACCCCTTTATATACAATATCAATTTTAAGAAAAGATTTCCATCATTTCAACACAACTCATCCATAACCATATTCCCACAACCATTTTCAAGAATTAATTTGGAAAACCCCTCTTTTGGTTTCAAACCTTAGGTTTTACCAAAATTCCCAAATAATAACCCTTTTTCAAAGAGCAAATAACTTAGCTAAAAATCATATAAAAGAGTCAAAGAAATCCCTACCTCAAAGTAGAAGACACGAAGGAAACACGGATAGAACTTGACAGAGTCAAAAACACAAAATGCTTCGATTAAAACGAAGCCTTCAACGTGCTCAACGTTTTTTTCCAAGGGACTAGGGTGAGGAAACTCACAGATTGAGAGTATTTAGAGTAAGAAATGAGAACTAAAGAGAATGTGTATGGATCTAAGGTTTTGGAATGTTTAGAGAGAGAAAGAGATGAAAAAGTGATCCAAGAGGCTTCCCTTTTGGACTGATATACGCACAGATCGATCAAGCGCAGGAATGGTTGCTTGAGCGACAAACACAAAAAGAAGACACCGCTCAAGCGACCAAAACCATTGTTTGAGCACACAATGACTCCCTCCAAGTAGTTCAGACCTGCAAAAGTTCGTTCGAGCGCAAGAAAAACCGCTCGAGCGAAGATATCAAACTCTAAGTAGTTTTGCAGACTGCAAAAGACCGCTCGAGCACATGAATGGTCACTTGAGTGAACAAGCAAAATTCTAGTCAACAACTCTTTGAAAAATTAACTTCCCAACCTGTTTCAAACACAACCAAAGCTCCTAATAGCCAAACCCAACAAACCACAAGATGCAAATGAGCTAAACAACAGTTAAATACACGAGTTCTCGGATCCAAAAGCAATAAAAGGGTCGGATTTAAACCAGAATCGTTATAATCTCTCCTTTAAGGAATTTCATCCCCGAAATTTAAATTCAACATTCATTACAAGAAAGTGAAACAATTTCCATACATCCAAATTTGTAACAAGGGTAATATATATTGTATGATACATTTGTTAAAAAATTATTTAAATAAATATGTTTTTACTATTCACCTTTTAAAAAATTAGGCTGATCACTATTTATCTTTTGACAAATTTAAAATTGATTAGTTGCTTCATTTTGACAAATGTGATTTTAGTGAGATGTCATATTTTGACAAATTTAATATACTCACATGAGATAGTTGATATATTTAAAATCTATATGGCAATCACAAAAATATTTGATTTGTGTAACATACTCAAGTGGTGTTTGATAGCAAATCAGACTTTTTATTCAAATACACATACATTACTTGTATGTTGTTTATAATATATTATTTATAAGTTTGGGTATGCGGACGGTGCCATGTGATGCATTTTTACATACACACACACATATATATATTGATATAATAAAAAGAAAAAATCCTCAAGTTTGAACTTGTGTGGTGCATCAGTAATAAATATATATATATATATAGTCAAAATCTTGAAATTGATATACTATATTGATTGCAGGAGAAAACTTATTTAATTTTTTATTGAAAACAAATCCTTGAAGATGTTTTGCCTGCAGAATGAAAAAGAAAAAATTGTAAGCTGGTTTGAATTTCCTTGCAAAAAGAAAAAGAAAAAGTTAGAAAATAGACAAAATTTCATGTGGTTTTTTACTTCAAGGAACCCATAATGATGGAGCAAAATCATTTGCTTATTTGAATTCAAAGATGTGATAATTGTATTATATTATTCAAATTGCCTACAAAAGGGTGGCTCATGTTTGAATTTTGTATCATGTCACACATACACACACACACACACACACACATATATATATATATATATATATTATAATAAATTTTCTTGTTTGAAAGTTGTGATTTTTGTCTACAAAAGCGGTGGCTCCATATTTGACAAAACAAAAAAAAAGGAAGAGAAAATAATCAATTGCCGTCTATTTGAATCAAAGAACGTGCCATGTAATCCATGACATCAGCAAGGAGCGTCATATCTCCAACGGATAGATTTTTGGTACAAATAGAAGCGTTGTGTGTGGAGAAAAATCAAGAACTTGAAGAGAAGAAAATTTCTATGTGCTCCAAAATTTTGAGTATATTCTGCTCTTTCACTTTCAGATATAAGTGTAGCCTTTGATCTTACACTTTCATATCTACTCTTTGCGAGAGAATTATTGTAAAAGAGGATTTAAGTACCACTTATTTTTATTCATTATTTTTGTGAGACATTTTGTAAGGGTGAGGCATTTATTATTGAGAGAGGCTCAATAGATAAGAGTAAGTCTTGTGCAAAATCCACAAGATTGGTAAAGACTTGGTGGTGTATTAATTTATTTTGATAGTAAAGAAATTCTCAAGGAGGTTCCTTGAGGAGTGGACGTAGGCCTGGCGTGTCGAACCACTATAAATCTCAGTGTTTGATTTTCTCTCCCTATCTCTCTTATTTTTTATATTGATAATTATTATTTTGTTTTTTATTTGTTAAAATTTTGAATATTGTGTTTATAAAATTTAATATTGTAAATTTTTTTTAAATAACCCAATTTACCCACTCTTAGGTTGCCTACCTGGGATAACAATTGGTATTAGAGCCTAGGCTCTAGTTTGTGTGACTAAACCGTCTTAGAGTAGATCATGGTAGCCCTTAGTTATTCATTACCTGAGGGACAGGCATCCAATAGGCCACCACTGTTTACCGGCACAAATTTTGGCTATTGGAAAACTAGGATGACCATACATGTTCAATCTAATGATTATGAATGCTAGAAAATTATTTGCAATGGTCTGAAAATTCCTACCAAAATCGTAGATGGACTTAGGGTACCAAAACCTGAAGATGAGTGGAATGAATCAGATACTAGAATTGCCCAAATTAATGTCAAAGCCACAAACATGTTGTACTGTGCCTTAGATGCCAACGAGTTCAATAGAATTTTCACATGTAATGGTTTAATGGTTTAACTTCTTTTGGAAAAATATATACTAATGCTAAAATTGTAAGAAAAGTGCTTAGGTCATTGCTAAAAAGTTGGGAGACAAAAGTCATTGCCATTACCGAAGCCAAGGATTTATCAAAGCTAAGTCTAGATGAGTTAATGGGATCTCTCTTAACTCATGAGCTCATAATGCAAGAAGGAAAGGAAGAGGAAGACAACAACAAGAAGAAAGGAATAGCCTTCAAATCCACCTTGAAACATCAAGTGGAAGATGATTCAGAAGATGATAAGGAAATGACATTCATCACTAGAAAGTTTACAAGGTTTGTGAAAAAGAAACAAGGCGTGGAAAATTTTTTAGAAAAGATTTCAATAATGGGGATTTTCAAAAAGGAGAAAATCACAAAAAATCTGAAGTTACCTGCTACGAATGCAATAAACCTGGACACTACAAATCAGAATGTCCAGAACTTAAGAAACAATTCAAGAAAGACAAGAAGAAAGCCATGATTGTGGCATGGGGAGAAGAAAGTGATGAAAGCGACTCAGAAATCGAAGTTTGCAAAAATGAGGCTGCTAACCTATGCTTAATGGCACTTGGAAATGAAGATGAGGTAAATGATGAATCTTTTACGTTTGATGAATTACAATCAAGTTTTGATGAATTACATGCTGAATTTAAGAAACATAGTTTGAAAAGTAATTGTCAAAAGAAAGTGATTTCAAGTTTATCAAAAGAAAATGAATCCTTAATTTCCAAGATAAATACTTTAGAAAATGAAGCCATAAAAATGAAAAAGGAAGATGAGATTTTAATTCGAAAAGAGTCTTCAACTTCTGAGAAAAGATTAGTTATATTACAATAAGAAAATGAGTCTTTAAAAAAGGAGCAAATTATTTTGAAAGAAAATATTGAAGGCTTGAAAAGTACTCTTTCAAAATTCATTCAAGGTAGAGAGACTTTAGATAAAATTCTAAAAAATCAAAATCGTACTTTTGGTAGAGCTGAAATTGGATATAAACATTTTTCAAAAGTAAAAATCGTAAAAAATAGTTTTGTGCATGCATTCTTTAGTCACTCTCATCTCACATGCCGTTTTTGTGGTACAAAAGGTCATATTTCACCTTCATGTCCTGTCAAAAGAAATCATTTTGCAAAAATAAAAAAAATATGGATTCCTAAAGACATTTCAAGAATGTGAAATTCTAACTTTTATGGACCCAAGAAAATATGAGTACCAATAGAAAAATCAAATTTTTGTAGGTATGTTTCAAGACAAATTCCAGTAACGATAGATGGTATCTCGACAGTGCATGTTCGAGACACATGACCGGAAATAAAACTATGTTCGCCACACTCCAACCAAAGGATGGTGGATATGTGACTTTTGGTGACAATAGCAAGGAAAAAATCACAGGTGTAGGTAGTATCGGTAAAAATCCTTCTCCTATTATTGAAAATGTTTTACTTGTTGAAGGTTTAAAACATAACTTGCTTAGCATTAGTCAATTATGTGATAAAGGATATAGAGTTATTTTTGAGAAAATTCATTGCACTATTGAGAACACCCTAGAAAACAAAACTTTATTTGTAGGTTATAAACATGATAATGTATATGTGTTAGATTTACATGATTTGTCTTCTCATTTTAACATTAAATTTTTATCTGCTATAAATGATAATGGTTGGCTTTGGCATAGAAGATTAGCACATGCTCATTTCGATTTAATTTCCAAGCTTTCAAAAAATGAGTTAATTAGTCATTGGTTTACCAAAAATTGTTTTTGAAAAAGACAAACTTTGCGATGCATGTCAGTTTGGAAAACAATCTAGAATTTCTTTTAAATCTAAAAATATTGTTTCAACAACTAAACCGCTTCAACTCTTGCATATTGATTTCTTCGGACCATCTAGAACATTAAGTTTAGGAGGAAAATCATATGCTCTTGTTTGTGTTGATGATTATACTAGATATACATGGGTATTATTTTTAGCACACAAAAATGAAGCTTCTTATAATTTCTCAAGACTTTGTAAAAGAAGTCAAAATGAAAAAATTCTTAATATTTGTAGTATTAGAAGTGATCATGGTAAAGAATTTGAAAATGATGATTTTATTATGTTTTGTGATGAGTTTGGAATTAATCATAATTTTTCTGCCCCTAGAACTCCTCAACGAAATGGTGTAGTTGAAAGAAAAAATAAAACTCTTGAAGAAATGGCTCGTACTATGCTTTGTGAAAATAATTTGCCTAAATATTTTTGGGCGGAAGCCGTTAACACTGCATGTTATGTTATAAACCGTGTGTAGACACCCAATTTTTGACCGTCCTCAAGACTTGGACGTCACCGTTGGAACACTCGGTGATCATCCGTGCTTGTGTTCGTCTCGAGTTCCCAGAGGTCTCGGCTGCACGCCTCGCCTCAAGATCTCTCGACTCGACTTTTCGGCGTCTGGTTTTGCACCAAACACTTGTGTTTTTGCCTTGAGAGGCAGGGAATAGCTTGTTGGCCATTCCTACACCTCATCGGCTGTCCCCTCACATTACCGGCCGTTTATTGGTGCCACCGGCAGTGGTTTCTTAAAACCAATGGTCGGTCGGCACTATATTTTGCCGGCCGGCACTTTGTTCTGGCCGGTGACCTTTTTTTGCTGGCCGGTGTGACTCTTTTGCACCCTTCAGACTTGGTGCATGCCAGCTATGCCAGCTGGAATGCACCAACACTCCTCCCCGTGCATGTAGTGGCTGTTTTGCCCCTTTTGCCCCCTTTTGGTCAAAGCTTCTTGAGGAAGCTTGACCCTTTGTCAAAGCTTCCTCAAGAAGCTTGGCTAGTTGTCTTAGCTTCCTCAAGAAGCCTTGACTCCTTTGCCCCCTTTGCCCCCTTTGCCCCTTTCATTTAGCTTCTTTGAGAAGCGTAAGTCATTTCCCTTTGCCTATTTAAGCACCTCTCTTCTTCCATTGTTGTGTTTGGAGTTTTGAACATAAAAAATCAGAGCTTATATACATATACATCTGATATATACACACTCTCTCTCAATATTTCCCTCTCTCTCCTCCCTTGTGTGTGTTTTCTTGGCCTAAAAGTGCATTTTGACCTTACTTTTGCACTAATACACACACCATTACACCTTGCTCCGAGATTGAGAGGTTTTGAGGGTTGTTTTTTGAGGTTTTGGACTGATTTTACTCAGTAGAGTGTGGCTGGACCACCTGTTCTTGAAGTGTTCTTCAAGGGTAAGACTTTCACTTTAGTTTCCCCAATCTTGCATCGGCTTTTAACCTATCTTGCATATTGATTTGAGCTTTGTGTATAACTAAAAAAAGTCTTATATTTTCATGCTTAAGAACTGTCATTAAAGGTGTTTTGGCATTGGGGGTCGAAATCCCCCTCTTAGGTCTCTTTTGGCCCCTTTTGGTGTCTTTTTCTTTAAGCCTTACTTGCTTTGTTGTATTAGCCTTCTCACCACTGAAATCCAGTGGATTTTTAGTGGTGAAGAAGATGGTTTGAAGTCTTGTATAGGGGAGGGACACCCCTCTCCCTTTGTGTCTCATTTGTGCATGTTTTGGGCTCATAAGGGTAGCATATATGCTTGGTTGTTTTTGGCTCCATATCAGATGTTTTTGGTGCTATTTAGGTCACATGTCATCTCTGTTTTGGGTCGGATTGGTGGCCCTTTGCATGCTTAACATACTTGCTTTGTATTCCTTTGTTTATGCCTAGAAATGCATTATTACTTTTGACTACCATGCTCTCATATTTTGGCTTCACTTTGTGAAGTTTTTGACCATATTTTGCCATGTATGAGGTCTGTTGGCCACTGATTTGGTCTTGTTTAGCATGCTTGATATAGTTGCTTTGCATTTTGGATCATGAGCCTTAAGGATATGGGTCATGAACATGCATTGGTTAGGCTATTCCGTTGATTTGGAATCACTTAGCATATCATTTCAGTCCCTAAACCATGCTTGTATACTTGCATTCATCGCTCCTCTCATGCTTTGAAGTTGTACCCTCTTATGCCTTGAAACGTGCATTGTGTATGCCTAGGTGTTTGTTTCATTTGGGATGCCATATGTGTGGGTTTTTGGAGCTCTTTTGCATGCTAAAATTCTGTTTTTGGTTGTATAGTTCATGCCATATTTGTTTGGGTTAGTGGTGGTAGAATGCCCTTTGTTATGCCTTAGCTTTGACCCCTCTTTTGGCTTACATGTTTGTAGTGCATTTTGTCCATCACTTGAAGCACTTTTTGCCACTGTTTTTGGGGGTGTTTGAGGCCTCCCATTTTAATCTAAGTCCCTTCTTGGACATGGTTGTATGCTTGACTTGTTGCCTCTAATTGCATGCATGCATTGTACCATATTAGCATTACGTGATGAGTTGCATTGTAGCATTGCATATTAGGAACATTGTATGCTTGCCATGATATGTTGCATTACATTTGGCATCCCTTGTTTTTTTTGTGATATGTTGCATTTTCGAGCCATGTTTGCATAACATGCATTGCATTACTTGGTTTGGGGTGTCAAACCAAGTGTGAGGGTTAAGAAGTGTTCATACTACAAGTGATGTAACGCGTCTCAACTCTCGGTCACCGAGGCCCTTGACTTTGGCATGATTGGGTCTTGGTCTTCATTTATATGTTGCATGCATTTTCATTGAATTGCAACCTTGGCTCCTTAGGCCATCACGCATCAAACTGCATGATTGATGGCCCGAGGGTCGAGGGTCATGCTCCCTTGAGTCCCTTGCATGATAGGGAGTGTGCCTGCGCATACATTTGCTTGAAATTCTATGCCATACACTGTCTGTCCTTGTTGCTGTCAAAAACCAGTTTCTGCAGGCAGTTTCTGTCGACCGGCACTGTAGAGTGCCGACCGGCCATGTAATGGTGGCCGATAATGTGAAACCCCAGCCGATGGATAAGTTTCATGGCCGATGGGTATTCCCTTCAGCTGATGGCGTCCTACAGGGTTCAGGGAACCTGTCCCAGGATTTTGGCAGTTTTCAGAGAAGCAGGGCAGTGTAAACAGAGGCAGCAGTGGTATGGTACGAGCTTTCAGGGCAAGTTCAATCCGAGCATGCATCATTCACGCATCCCAAGGCGGGGGGCTGCGGCCATCTTCTCTTTGCATTTAATTTGTTAATTAGATTAGAAATTTTGTAATATTTAATTTAGTATTATTTATTCGGACTGTAATATTTATTCGGATCCTCCGAGCGAGGGCAATTGTGTAATAAGTGTGCGTGAGTGTGTGTATGTCTTCCAACCCCACGTCTTTTTTCCATTTTATTTACCCGCTTATGATGGTAGACTAGGGCATATTTAAATTAGCATACGTTATGCTTAGCATGCGTGCATCCATACATTTGTCTTACATGCACCAGGCTCGGTACATCATGCTAACTGTACTCGTATTTCAATTCCAAGCTAAGTATTTGTTAGTTGCAGCATTTCACATGCCATATTTAGGATAGCCGAGCCTGTTTGAATTGCATCTTTGCACATGTTGCATTAGCCATTTCAAATATGAACTAGGATCATGCATGTGATTACTAACTGGTTTCTGTTTTAGCTTGGAGTACTAGGTGAGCTTTTATGCTTTAGCATGCCGCATGCGTGTGAGTGTTCCCATAATTGAATGATTACCATGAGGCTAGCTGCTTATGTGATATAACTGCTTGAATGCCTGTGAATGGAGGTCGAATTGCTTAAATTGGGATAACGCATTAAAACTGTGAATTTTAAGCCCACTAGACAGTGGCAAAACCATCTTTCCTAAAAGCCCACTTGAGGGTGGCAAAACCTGCATTTTAGCCTACTTGCGAGTAACAAACCATTTTCAAAACAAACATGAAATGTTTTGTTCCAATTTAGGCGATTTGGTCTATACTTGTTTGCTGTGCGCAAAACATAGTAATTCTAGGCTAATAACTGGAATAAGAACACGTAATGTTTTCAAAACACGATATCACGGTTAGTAGAGGCCAATCTTTGATCGGGCGAGAGGGGGTGCTCATAGCTGACCTTCCCCAATCGTACCCAAGTTCCCGAGCTGAGGCAACATTGGTGATGACGGACACGTGGCCTTTGGCACCGAGTCAGGGTTTCCTAAATTCTCCAAAATAAAATATTTAGTTGGCGACTCTGTATCTGGCAAAGCAGTCCATGTCTGGCACTTCTTTTTCTAAAAACCTGTTTTCTCAAAACGATTTGCTAGATTTGGACTCTTTGGTTCAGATTAAGAACCGTGACACAAATCGAGTCCGAACTGTAGCGAGGTCCCTCGCGGACGTGTTACAGTTTCTGGCGACTCTGCTGGGGAGTTTAGAGAGCTTGACTCGAACTCGTGATATCCTGTTTTGATTTCATTTATGTGTTTCTTTGCATTGCACGTGCATTGGTGCGCCTAGGAACACAGTGTTTGCCATCTGCCATTCCTGAACGGTTTGCTGGAGGCTTGTCTTGTCAAGGCATGACCATAAGGCTGACTGGTTGTGGGCTCTGACAGTATGGGAACACAAACCCTGGTTTTACCGGGGCACCCTTTTTGACTATTCGACCTAGTGCATATTGAAATCCATAGTGACCATTCCAAGCTAGGGCAGGTTACTTACCCGATCACAGGTTGTTTGAAACCGCTGTGTGCATAGTGAAACCCCAGCTCCTGACAAAATAGGACAGGGAGACCCTACCCCAACATAGGGGTGTATTGGCTCTCACTTATCTGCTATGTGCTTTAGAGTGTATCTCTACAGGAGCGTACATATCATTTTGCAAGAATGAGTATTAGGCCCGAGGGCACCAGTATCAGTGTTGTTGAGAAATTAGTTATCTGTGGGTATCAAGTTCAGTTCTGGGAACGGTGATTTGAGAACAATGATCAGTATCGAGGAACAGTGTGTTCGGCTCACCAACTGTGTGTTATAAATACCCAACTGTGCGTTGTGTTTGTTTATTTTACGCCGTTATGCTGTCCGATTGTTTGGTTATTTATTTCTTTATTTATCTTTTTGCTAGGTAGCTTAGCACAATTGCTTCCAACCTGGTAGATATTCCCCGAGCACTCTGGACTAGAGGTCGTCGACTCCATCGATCCAAGGATCTGGTAAGCGGACAGCCAGTGTACCATTCTTTACCCCCGGTTACTAAACGGAGGGCAGTTAGGCAGAGGATATCAGTTCAGCAGTCAGTATAGAGGGCTTTGTCTACCCCACCCGAGTACGGTAGGGATCAGGGTTCTGTTTCACCCACAGAGAGGGAACATATACCGATAATTCAGTCAGAACAGAACAGTATGGCTAGTTTAGAGGAGATGGTGCGCCAACTCCAAGAAAGCATGAAAGTGATGCAGCAGGATGCTATCCAACAGGCAGAGTTCGCCAAACAGCAGGCCACGGTTATGAATGAACAAGCAGAGTTAATCGTGAGGTTACAGCAGCAAACCGGAGCATCTGCTTCACAGCAAGTCCCTCCCCCTCTAAGGGTTCCGATACCCGAAGAAACACCGAATGTCCAGAATGTCCAAGAGAATACAGACCTTCCAACGGGGCCAGCTCCGCCCCCGATTCCACCACAACTATCCAAGGCGCCCACGCCTGTCAATATACTGGACTCTCCTTTTGAGTTCGAAGTGGACCCCACAGCCTTAAAATTAAGCAAGTTGGAAAAGATGTTTAAGAAGTCCTAGGGAGTCAAGACCATCCTTGACATCGAAGATGGATACACCGACACAGCTGTGACGCTGCCTGACAGATTCAAAATGCCGTACATTGATCGATTTGATGGGTCCGGGGACCCCATGGTACACCTGAGGTTGTTTTCAGATATCCTAAGGCCAATGGGCCTCACTAGACTGCAGAAGCTGTCTCTATTTGGCCGGACCCTGTCGGGTGTAGTGGCCGTATGGTATGCCAAATTGGAGGATGACGTCAAGAGAAGCTGGGATGAAATGGCTGAGGCCTTCATCTTGCAGTACTCATACAATACACAAATCGAGATTACGACCCAGGATCTCGAGACAACGAGGCAAGAACCCAAAGAGAGCTTCTCAAAATTCGTGACCAGATGGCGGGCTAAGGCTTCGATGATGACCTTAAGGCCCACGGACAAAGATCATATTCGAATGATTGTGCGCAATCTTCAACCCAAGTTAATGCAGAAGATGATCGTACTCCCCTTTCCTATCTTTTCCGATTTACATGAAATGGGGGTACAGATTGAGGATGCACTAAAGCAGAGCTTAATCGATAATGACCGGAAGCAACCCCGCAGAACTTTCAATCGTAACACTAATGCAGGCCCGAGTGGCGCTACAACTACCAGGACCTCCGAAGTCAGTATGGTCACCAACAACCCTCCCCAAAGAACTATGGCGGCCGCACCATTCTCCGGTGCATCCTGAAGCAACCCACAAACAGCCAAATACCCACCCAAAAACACCAGAACCTTTGCTCCGCTTTATATGCCCCTGTCCAAAGCTCTGGGGGTTTTAATCAGAAAAGGGTATCTGAAGCCCCTAGAGCAGCGGCCCTTACCAGAAAGACTCCCCGCTACCCACAACCCAGCCAAATATTGTGCATTTCACCAACAGCACGGTCATGACACCGACATGTGCTTCCGATTACGTCATGAGATTCAAGATCTCATCGATAACAGGGTGATTTTGCCTCCCGAGAAACCCAACGTTACTACAAACCCTCTCCCCACACATAACCAAGCTTCACCACCCAAAAGAGTCAACCTCATCCAAACTGGGGTCATGCCTTACGATCCTAGCATCTATATCACTCCTTCCCACCTGCCTAAGCCGAAAGTGTTCCTTCCCAATTGCACTGATTTGTGCATGATGGACACCTCCATAACCCAACCTAAGCCAGCGGTGATGACTGTCGAGGACAGGAGAGAGAAGATTCCAAAGGAGAAGGGGGTTGTTGAGCCAGAGTTTACGGAATCTGGGAGTAGTGTTGAGAAAGCCTATAGTCCAGGCGGCTACATTTTGTCAATAGGCCAGGATAGGCTAGATATGGAACTACCAACAGATGAGGAGCTGTGTGTAATCCAGGGGGACGGTCTGGGACAGGGAACAGATGATTTAACGGCTATGGAAGAGGACCTTGCCAAGCTCCAGTTTTACAGTAACCAAGATCAAGGGGACTCAGCCGTCAACTGGTTCGATTGTGAGGAATCAACCGAGGCTACGGGATGGTTGGACGATCAACCAGATGTGGTAGAAGAGTTTCAGCCACAACAAGGCCCGGCAGGGACAAGAATGTCAGTGACAGCCGGAAGAGTTGAAGAAGAGAATGCATCGCTGGAGAGCGCCGGTGTCAAGAATTTCGCTCGGGATTGGAGCATTTCGAGTACGTGGATTATTGAACAGTCGGCTGCATTGACACAGTCGGAATAGGAAAGATTCGAAAATTCCGAGAGAATCAGGAAGGCAAAAGCCCATGTGGGGACTGAGACTGCTGTGAGCACAGAAATGGGGAATGCCGCGAGCACAGGGATAGAAGGTACTGCGAGTATGAGAACAGTCATGCCAGAGCCGGACAGGTGTCTGTCGGCTGCAGATGGAATGTGGTGAGAGGACGATGATTTATGTCTTGCCCACACAGACGAAGATTGGGGGAGTAACCAACCAGATGATACTTGGTATATCGGTGAAGTCGATCACATGACTAGGGGTGGACGGTATTTCAAGCCTCCACACCTAAATCAACCAGAGGCGTCTGGAAAAGATAGGGAGGCAGAGAAGCAAAAAGAAAAGCAACTCGAGGATGAGGCTGTATTAAGGCAAATGAAAAAGATACAAGCAGACATCTCCATCTGGGGGCTGCTTATGGCTTCTCGAGTACATAGAAAGGCTGTCCTTTCAGCCATGGACAAGGCCAAACTCTCAATAGAGACTACGCCGGAGCAGTTGGTTGGATTGGTTTTTTCGGGAGGAGCTCCCCCGATGCTGACATTTTCCGACAAGGAATTAGCACCCGAGGGGGGAAACCATAACAAGCTACTCTACATCTCTGTGGAGTGTAGGAATAAATGGATACCGGTGGTCCTTGTCGACACAGGATCCGCCATCAACGTCTGCCTGGCAAGGACAGCCTATGCGATCGGTTTGAAAATCGCGGACTTTGTGCCAACAGCCTAGGTGATTCGAGCGTATGACAACACAAGCCGGGAAGTAATGGGAACAGTTAAGATTCAAACAAAGGTTGGGCCGGGACAGCATGAGATAGATTTCCATGTCTTGGAGGTTCCTGCAACTTTCAACCTGCTTTTGAGGCGGCCGTGGCTGCATCAAGTCAAGGCAGTCTCTTCTACCTTGCATCAAATGGTGAAAATACCCCTATGGAAAGCGAGTAGCCATTGTTTTCGGGAATTCATCGATCCATCCACCGCCGGAAGTATCTACGCCAGTTTTGGAAATTGAGCACGGCATGGAGGACGTGTTTATGTCAGGTTTCACCCTTGCTGAGGCTCGGGTTGTACAGGACATCATGGCTACTAACGAGGGGGTATATGTCAGTGCCCAAGCGGTATACCTCATGAACAAGCTTCAACATATCCCTGGGATGGGATTGGGAAAGAGCGGCCGGAAGGGCGTCGCAGCATTGGCCGTAGTGCCACATAACCCACATACCTTTGGCTTGGGTTATCTACCCACTAAAGAGGACTGGATAAGGAAGGGAAAGGAAATGGCTGGAAGAGCCAGAGCAAAGCAGGCTGGGAAGCCTTTTGAGTTGATGCATAGGCCCATTCAGGGTACCCTAAACGGACGCTTCGTCCGGGAGGGGGAGGACTTTCCGTTCTGTGGCTTCCCAGAGCCGTGGCTGAACGCAGAAAGGAAGCGCGTACCAGGGTTTGAGATTTTCTTTGACCTGAAGCTACCTGAGGATGACGTTGCCGAAGGGTAGACAGATCTATCAGCTAAGGTTGAGCAGAGTAAGGAAGTGCAGTCTGAGGACGCTGAAAATGAAATGGGGGTAGCACTGGCATGTCTACTTTCAGATCCTCCGATTGAACAGAAGTTCTTGGGAGATAACTTTTCGGTATGCGTGATCAGGAATGAAACGGCTGCGGGCCTACCATCAACTATTTTGGATGCATCCATCGCACCCTCTCTCGTTTGGCAATACGAAGAGGGATTTTTATCAAGCAGCACCGGGTCAGGTAGTGAGCCGGAATCTGATTCCACCGAGTCTTGTGAGTCAGAATCAGGTTCCAGCTCGACTATGTCTGAGTCCGGTATTCCTGGGGGTGATAACCCGGATGCCACAGTCCTGTCTAGGTCGTCATTTTCTTTCTCTTTTGAGTCTGTTGTAACAGAAGAATCGGACGGCTTGGAAGTATTTAATGAGAATGATGTGGATGTGGTTTCTGAGTATTTTTCTGTGCCTTTGATTTATTGCTTAAATCAGGATTTTCAAAAATTTTGATGAAAAGGACGAGGAAGAAATTCCTCCGATTTTGCAACGATTAATTGATCAAGAGCAGGAAAGATTTGTTAAACCCTTAATGGATGAAATCACTACTGTGAATGTTGGTACTGAGAAGGACCCGCAGCTGGTCCAGATCGGGTCCACGTTGTCTTCGGAGGAACGCGAGCGCTTAGTCGCTTTATTAAAAGATTTCAAAGACATTTTCGCGTGGTTCTACGAAGACATGCCTGGAATCGATCCTGAGATTGTACAGCACCGGATCCCTCTTGACCCCGCGGCCCGACCAATCAAACAGAAACTCAGGAGGATCCGCCCGGACTGGGCTCTCAATATTAAGGAAGAGGTCACCAAGCAAATCGACGTAGGCTTCCTGTTAGTATCCGAATACCCGACTTGGTTGGCCAACATTGTTCCAGTGCCGAAGAAGGATGGCAAGATTCAAGTATGCGTGGATTTCAAGGATTTGAACAGAGCTAGTCCGAAGGACGACTTTCCCTTGCCACATATTGATGAGTTGGTGGATTTTACAGCGGGGCATGCTTTGCTCTCGTTTATGGATGGTTTCTCAGGCTACAATCAGATAGTGATGGCACCCGAAGGCCGGGAGAAGACTGATTTCACCACCCCGTGGGGGACATACTGTTACAGAATGATGCCGTTTGGGTTAAAGAATGCTGGAACTACATATCAACGGGCCGCGACCACGATATTGCATGACATGATCCACAAAGAGGTGGAGGTGTACGTGGACAATATGATTGTCAAGTCCAAAGAAAGGGAGGGCCACTACACCGCCTTGCAAAAGTTCTTTCAAAGGATCAGAGAATTCCGGTTGCGGCTGAATCCTCAGAAGTGTACGTTCAGTGTTACGGCAGGAAAAATGCTAGGGTTTCTGATTACACAAAGGGGCATCGAGGTCGACCCTTCAAAGATCAAGGCCATCTTAAAAATGCCACCACCAAGGACTGAAAAGGAGGTGCGAGGCTTTCTAGGTAAAGTGCAATTCATAAGATGGTTTATCTCAAAATTAACCTTGACTTGTGAACCATTTTTTGGTCTCCTGAAGAAAGGCAAGAAATTCCAATGGGACGGCCGATGCCAAGCTACTTTTGAACAGATCAAGGAATACTTACAGAACCGACATGTGTTGTCACCACCAGAGCCAGGAAAACCGTTGGTATTGTATCTTTCAGTGACCGAGACCACAATGGGCTGTATGCTCGCGCAAGAGTCAGGGGACAAGGTAGAGAGAGCCATCTACTATCTGAGCAAAAAGATGCTAGAGTACGAGACTCGCTATACGCCATTGGAGAAGGCTTGCTTAGCTTTGGTATGGGCTACTAGGAAGCTGCGGCACTACCTGTTAGCTCACTCCGTAATGTTGGTTTCACGACTCGATCCCATCAGATACCTTTTCGAGAAACCAGCACTTACGGGTAGGCTAGCTTGTTGGTTGCTGTTGCTTTCCAAATTCGATCTAAAATATGTGACGCGCAAGTCAGTCAAGGGAAAGGCAGTGGCAGAGTTCTTGGCCAATCATCCAGTGGAAGGGGGTGAAGCAGTTGAATACCTATTCCCAGACGAAGCCATTTCGCACATCGACGATGAGTATTGGACGATGTATTTTGATGGAGCGTCAAACCAATACGGGTACGGAATAGGAGTGTTGCTAATAGCACCCGATAATTCTCGTATCCCTCTAGCCTTCAAGCTCCGGTTCAAAGTCTCGAACAACGAAGCAGAATATGAGGCATGTATTGCCGGTTTAGAAGCAGCTCTGGAACTAGGGGCAAGACGGTTAGACATCATCGGGGATTCGAACCTTGTTGTGTCTCAGGCAAAAGGAGACTGGAAAGTCAAAGAAGAAAAAATGATAATTTACCACCAGACCTTGGACTTGTTAATTCCTCGGTTTGAGAAGCTAACTTTCACTCATCTAGTAAGAGAGAACAACAGGTTCGCAGATTCGCTAGCAACTCTATCTTCCATGATAGACATCCCGTCTGGAGTCCGGATGCGTCCGGTTATTATTGATCAGAAGTATGTGCCGGCGCATGAATCAATCGCCGCCATAGACGAAGTTCAGGACGAAAACCCCTGGTATTACGACATTTGGAACTTCTTGGAGAAAGAGACGTATCCACTAGGGGCGAATGCCAAGGATAAGAGGGCGATCAGAAGAATGGCCGTTCAGTTCATCATCTGTGGGGGTAAGCTGTATAAGAGAGGTCATCTAGGAATGCACAAGCTATGTGTCGAAGCCGAAGAATTGAAGCGCCTGATGGAGGCCATCCATGGAGGAGAGTGCGGTGCACACATGAACGGAGTAATGCTAGCACGGAAGATCCTCAGATAGGGTTACTACTGGTCCACCATGGAGGAGGATTGCATCAGTTTTGTTCGGCGATGCCACAAATGTCAGATCCATGCAAACCGCATGAACATCCCGCCGTCAAAGCTGTATAACATGACTTCACCATGGCCATTTTTAGTTTGGGGAATTGATGTGATCGGGGCTATCACTCCGAAGGGATCGAATGGGCATGAGTTCATCCTAGTCGCGATAGATTACTTTACAAAGTGGGTCGAGGCCCAATCATATGCCGTGTTGAAGGCGTCGCACGTTGCAAAGTTTATCAGAAACAACATCATCTGCCGCTACGGGGTCCCAAACGAGATTATTTCGGATAACGGTTCCCACTTCAAGAAGGAAGTGATTGACTTGTTAGAGAAATACAACGTGGCTTTTCATAAGTCATCCACATACCGGCCGCAAACCAACGGAGCGGTCGAGGCCGCCAACAAGAATATCAAACACATACTACAGAAGATGGTGGAAACCTACCGGGATTGGCCAGATAAGCTGTCATTTGCTCAGTGGGGCTACAGGACTTCAATTAGAACTTCTACCGGAGCGACTCCATATTCATTGGTTTATGGGATGGAGGCCGTTCTACCTATCGAGATTGAGGTTCCATCATTGCGAGTATTGGCTGAGTGTCAAATAGCCGAAGCAGATTGGCAGCAAAGCAGATTTGAGGAACTCATGCTCTTTGATGAGAGAATACTGAAAGCACTGTACCCTGTTCAAGGCTATCAGCGCAGAATTGCCCGGGTTTTCAACAAGAAAGTTAAGTCCAGGAATCTAAAGAAAGGAGACTTGGTTCTCAAGGACAACTGAGCTCCCATCCACGACCCAAGGGGCAAGTTCAAACCTAATTGGACTGGTCCCTACATCATCAAAGCTATCTGGTCAGGTGGAGCTGTGGTCCTAATGGACCTAGATGGCCTAGAATTTTCCCAACCGATCAACGTGGACAAGTTGAAGAAATATTACCCTTGAGAGGCTCGCTAGGCCGAAAACCCGAAAGGGCGACCTAGGCAAAAGTTAGAGCACAAAAAATTAGAAAATATAAAAACTGAGCTCGCAAGGTTGAAAACCCGCAAAGGGCGACCTTGGCAAAAGTTAGAGTGTAAAAGGAGATTGAAAATACCCAAGTAAACCTAAGCCTGAACTACGTAAGGCTTGATTCCCATCTTTGGGATACGTAGGCAACTTCATCCTGGAGTTCAGCCGTAACCTTTTCCCCGATCAACTTTGTCCATTCGATCACCTCAGTCATCTTTGTCTATCAGCATCCATTGGAATCTCCAGTCCAGTGCTATTCAGACTAGGGGTAACTTTCCGTTGCCATGCAGTGCCGCGGTACTCTTCAGACTAGGGGCAACTTTCCAGTTGCAGGGATCTGGGGTTGTGCATCTCAGTGACAGATCTTAGGCGTGTCCAGTTCTGATCCATATCGAAAATGATTCTGAAAAGTTTTAATAAAAGTTGACTTTGTTCAAATTAATCGTTTTTACAACTAAGACCATTTTTGGACCAAAGCAAAAAATTTTCAATGCCACAACCTTCAATTTCATTGATTTCAAAGCAGAGTTCTCCTGCTCTTGCATACAATCGAAGTTGCTTTTTATTACATCCATAAAGAAAACTTGAAAGTACTAATAAAGCAATAAATCCGGGGCATAGTCAAGTCAGGTGTTCCTGCGCCCCCTCCCAGAGCTGGTCAAAGCCTCTGATGCCAAGCTGGGCCCTTCCTGTGCCTCTTCATTGAGCCAATCCAAGCACTCATCAGACAAAGTGCAACTGAAAGTAGGAGCGGGGGCCAGGAGTTCTCTCGTCCTCCACGCGGTGGCTTGCCGAGCAAGCTGTGCGCCTCGGGCTGGGAATAGAGCAGGATACTCTATCCCTTCTGGTGGGCAGGTCTGATCATGGCCAAATTGGCGTCGAATTCGGAATAGGAAGTAGAATGCACGGTGAGTGAGACCAATCAATTGAATCCCAGTCTGCCGGGACATGTTGTAACTCATTGCCGGAAGGCTGAGCCAAGGGCACCGCCAAACAATACGGTCTGTGGACAAGCGGCACATCCAAGCGAACCACCATCCCTCATCAAGGGCATTGACTAGACGGTGCCGGAAGAAGTAGCCGCGAGCTGAATATGCCTGGCAAGAGCCCACAACCTGTAGTTTGTCCATCAACCATACCTGGGAAGGGATGAAAAATGAGAGAATAAAGAATAGAGAGATGTACGATGGGAGAAAAGTGAGAATAGGGTTTTTTGAGAAAAACCGAGCTTGAGGGCCGAGTGATGTGAGCGATACATATGTGAGATTGGGTGGGAAACATTACTTGTAGTAGTAGTGGACTCCCTGCTAATCTGGTCGTCTCACGACGATAAAAGGCGTCTAAGCCCATCAACGTCTCAGCCAGAGTCATGGCAATATAGCTCTTGCCCTCCTTCAAGCCTTGGGCAACCTCGGTCAGCCGGACACTAGACCCTCCGGAGCCTGAGACAAATAGAAAATGAGATAGCATGCACAAACAGAGGGTGTGTCGCCGGAAGCCCTGCCAATGATGGTTGTTGCGATCACCGGCATCAGAAAACCGATCGATCAAACTCGGAATATCAAGCATCCCGTCACAAATCAGAGACCGAGCGTCACGCATAATGAGTCCACACATTTGCCCTAAGGATTGGACATGGCCAAAATTAAGTTGGGGCAGGAGCTCCTCGTCGCGCTCAGACTCCATTAAGGCTCGGAAGTCTTCGAAGGTAGGACATATCTCTTGCCCAGCGAAGCTAAAGACATGCGCCACCGGATTCCAAAACGTCGCCGCGGCATGGAGAAACGGAAGGTGCAACGGGGTACAACCCAGAGTGAATAGTGCATTTATGCCGAAACCCCGGAAATTCAACTTTTCCGAGCCATCCAAGCTAGCAATCCAAGCTGTAAGATTTTGAGCAAGAAACTCTTCCATTAGAGCAAATCAGTGTGGAATTGAGAAAAACTACGAAGCTGAGGTATTTTGTAGGAGATAAGGTTGGGTGGAGGACAGGTGTCAACATTCTGGTGATTCCTTCATTCATGGACGGCCGGTAAAATATTGTGCCGACCGGCCATCACCTTTTGCCGACCGAACAAATTTTTGGCCGATGGCCATTTCTTGTGACCGATGGCCTCTACCCCTGGCCGATGGTCTTCCTCTTTGTTCCCTGAGTTGTTTATGCTAGGGATTGAGGAACTCCACCACCTCCAATCCCCCCCCCCGGTGATCGATTCTTGCGGAGTCACACCTGTCTGCTTATCGAGTTATTGTACATTTGCTTATCGAGTTGTATTTCACTCTCTTTAAGTCTTTGATTTGTTTATTGAGTTGTACTCACACTTGATTGGTTATATCATGCCTTTGTTTTGCTTATCAAGTTGTAAGTCGGTTCACTACCTGATTATTACGATACAAGTACTCAATGTTCAAAGCAGGTTCAATTTCGTGCACATTGTGGTTTGATACCTTGCGATGCGATGCATAGAAAATTTACAAATGCAACATCTTTTGAACAAAATGGTCGTTTCATTCCCATCACGTGTTTTGCAAAATATGTAATTTTGAGAAAGAATAAAACCTGCCCGAGGCAGTGCAATGTGCTCAAACTACCAGTAAAAAGGAAAGTAAAGCATAGAATGGCAGGGTAGTGAAGTGTCGGAATTGATACCAGTAAAACTCCCCTTGCGGTCAACGCACCTTCCGCACCTTTGTTCGGGTCAACTACATGGTTTGGCACCTTCATCACTCGAGACAATGCGAGAAAGCACACTTTTGAAACGTGAACCTTCGAGTTGACCTCAGGCCACAACTACTACGAGCAATGCTCGGTACGTACGAAGAACGTCCCTTCCCATATCCTTTTCATGTCTTGTGGATTCCACAAATCGTTTCAATTATGCTGTGTTACAGTACTTTACATTCCAGCATCGTGAATAACATGTTTTTACTTACGTGTGTACATTCAATTCTTCTCATACACGTTACTTGCGTAGACCGCATGTTTGTAATCAATTTCATTACTGGCGTAGACCACATGTTTTACTTGCGTAGACCGCATGTTTTGCTTGCATAGACTACATGTTCTGCTTGCGTGGACCGCTTTCTTATGTTCAAATTCATTACTTGCGTAGACCGCATGTTCTACTTGCGTAGACCGCACGTTTGAAACCAATTTCATTGCTTGCGTAGACCGCATGCTTATGATCAATTTCGTTGCCTGCGTAGACCGTGTGCTCCACTTGCATGTCTGTGCCTTCACAGCATTGTTATGCTTCCCACTTGCTTTGCGTTGTCACGCATTTTCAAGTACATTAATGTGCATGTTGCTAACGATATTGTACCTGTTAAGTTTGCTTTCTTTTCAGACACGATATTATATGTACGGTTCATTTGAGGCTGGTGCAACCAGACGAACCGGACAGGTATTGTATCCTCTGCGTCAGACGTATCGAGAATTACATAATTCTCTTACATCCTTTCTGCATTATCGTGTAGTTTGGTGTATGCTAGCTTAAAACTGTCGCATGTTATGCTTCGTTACAACTTTCTTTGCATGATCATAAGTTATGTTCGGCTTTGTGCATCGTCTTGCATTTTGCCCCTGCCTTCGGGTACATATCCTGCTTGTCTTGCATGTCTGTCTAAGTCTTCGGCCTTGTCAAAAAGGGGTCGTCTCTGGGCTTTGACATTCACTCCCGTCATTGTTATGACTTTCGAGTTCTGTCAAAGAGGGGCAACTGTAGACACCCCATTTTTGACCATCCTCAAGACTTGGACATCACCGTTGGAACGCTCGGTGATCATCTGTGCTTGTGTTCGTCTCGAGTTCCCGGAGGTCTCGGCTGCGCGCCTCGCCTCAGGATCTCTCGATTCGACTTTTCGGCGTCTGATTTTGCACCAAACACTTGTGTTTTTGCCTTGAGAGGCAGGGAATAGCTTGTTGGCCATTCCTACACCCCACCGGTTGTCCCCTCACATTACCGGCCGTTTATTGGTGCCACCGGCAGTGGTTTCTTAAAACCAATGGCCGGTCGGCACTATATTTTGCCGGCCGGCACTTTGTTCTAGCCGGTGACCTTTTTTTGCTGCCAGTGTGACTCTTTTGCACCCTTCAGACTTGGTGCATGCCAGCTGTGCTAGCTGGAATGCACCAACACTCCTCCCCGTGCATGTAGTGGCTGTTTTGCCTCTTTTGCCCCCTTTTGGTCAAAGCTTCTTGAGGAAGCTTGACCCTTTGTCAAAGCTTCCCCAAGAAGCTTGGCCAGCTGTCTTAGCTTCCTCAAGAAGCCTTGACTCCTTTGCCCCCTTTGCCCCTTTCATTTAGCTTCTTTGAGAAGCTTAAATCATTTCCCTTTGCCTATTTAAGCACCTCTCTTCTTCCATTGTTGTGTTTGGAGTTTTGAACATAAAAAACCAGAGCTTATATACATATACATCTTATATATACACACTCTCTCTCCATATTTCCCTCTCTCTCCTCCCTTGTGTGTGTTTTCTTGGCCTAAAAGTGCATTTTGACCTTACTTTTGCACTAATACACACACCATTACACCTTGCTCCGAGATTGAGAGGTTTTGAGGGTTGTTTTTTGAGGTTTTGGACTGATTTTTCTCAGTAGAGTGTGGCTGGACCAACTGTTCTTGAAGTGTTCTTCAAGGGTAAGACTTTCACTTTAGTTTTCCCAATCTTGCATTGGCTTTTGACCTATCTTGCATATTGATTTGAGCTTTGTGTATAACTAAAAAAAGTCTTATATTTTCATGCTTAAGAACTGTCATTGAACGTGTTTTGGCATTGGGGGTCGAAATCCCCCTCTTAGGTCTCTTTTGGCCCCTTTTGGTGTCTTTTTCTTTAAGCCTTACTTGCTTTGTTGTATTAGCCTTCTCACCACTGAAATCCAGTGGATTTTCAGTGGTGAAGAAGATGGTTTGAAGTCTTGTATAGGGGAGGGACACCCCTCTCCCTTTGTGTCTCATTTGTGCATGTTTTGGGCTCATAAGGGTAGCATATATGTTTGGTTGTGTTTGGCTCCATATCAGATGTTTTTGGTGCTATTTAGGTCACATGTTATCTCTGTTTTGGGTTGGATTGGTGGCCCTTTGCATGCTTAACATACTTGCTTTGTATTCCTTTGTTTGTGCCTAGAAATGCATTATGACTACCATGCTCTCATATTTTGGCTTCACTTTGTGAAGTTTTTGACCATATTTTGCCATGTATGAGGTCTGTTGGCCACTGATTTGGTCTTGTTTAGCATGCTTGATATAGTTTCTTTGCATTTTGGATCATGAGCCTTAAGGGTATAGGTCATGAACATGCATTGGTTAGGCTATTCCGTTGATTTGGAATCACTTAGCATATCATTTCAGTCCCTAAACCATGCTTGTATACTTGCCTTCATCGCTCCTCTCATGCTTTGAAGTTGTACCCTCATATGCCTTGAAACGTGCATTGTGTATGCCTAGGTGTTTGTTTCATTTGGGATGTCATATGTGTGGGTTTTTGGAGCACTTTTGCATGCTAAAATTCTGTTTTTGGTTGTATAGTTCATGCCATGTTTGTTTGGGTTAGTGGTGGTAGAATGCCCTTTGTTATGCCTTAGCTTTGACCCCTCTTTTGGCTTACATGTTTGTAGTGCATTTTGTCCATCACTTGAGGCACTTTTAGCCACTGTTTTTGGGGGTGTTTGAGGCCTCCCATTTCAGTCTAAGTCCCTTCTTGGACATGGTTGTATGTTTGACTTGTTGCCTCTAATTGCATGCGTGCATTGTACCATATTAGCATTACGTGATGAGTTGCATTGTAGCATTGCATATTAGGAACATTGTATGCTTGCCATGATATGTTGCATTACATTTGGCATCCCTTGTTTTTTTTGTGATATGTTGCATTTTCGAGCCATGTTTGCATAATATGCATTGCATTACTTGGTTTGGGGTGTCAAACCAAGTGTGAGGGTTAAGAAGTGTTCATACTACAAGTGATGTAACGCGTCTCAACTCTCGGTCACCGAGGCCCTTGACTTTGGCATTCATTTATATGTTGCATGCATTTTCATTGAATTGCAACCTTGGCTCCTTAGGCCATCACGCATCAAATTGCATGATTGATGGCCCGAGGGTCGAGGGTCATGCTCCCTTGAGTCCCTTGCATGATAGAGAGTGTGCCCGCGCATACATTTGCTTGAAATTCCATGCCATACACTGTCTGTCCTTGTTGCTGTCAAAAACCAGTTTCTGCAGGGAGTTTCTGCCGACTGGCACTGTGGAGTGCCGACCGGCCATGTATTGGTGGCCGATAATGTGAAACCCCAGCCGATGGATAAGTTTCATGGCCGGTGGGTATTCCCTTCAGCCGATGGCGTCCTACAGGGTTCAGGGAACCTGTCCTAGGATTTTGGCAGTTTTCAAAGAAGCAGGGCAGTGTAAACAGAGGCAGCAGTGGTATGGTACGGGCTTTTAGGGCAAGTTAAATCCGAGCATGCATCATTCACGCATCCCAAGGTGGGGGGCTGCGGCCATCTTCTCTTTGCATTTAATTTGTTAATTAGATTAGAAATTTTGTAATATTTAATTTAGTATTATTTATTCGGACTGTAATATTTATTCGGACCCTCCGAGCGAGGGCAATTGTGTAATAAGTGTGCGTGAGTGTGTGTATGTCTTCCAATCCCACGTCTTTTTTCCCTTTTATTTACCCGCTTATGATGGTAGACTAGGGCATATTTAAATTAGCATACGTTATGCTTAGCATTCGTGCATCCATACATTTGTCTTACATGCACCAGGCTCGGTACATCATGCTAACTGTACTCGTTTTCAATTCCAAGTTGAGTATTTGTTAGTTGCAGCATTTCACATGCCATGTTTAGGATAGCCGAGCCTGTTGGGATTGCATCTTTGCATGTGTTGCATTAGCCATTTCAAATATGAACTAGGATCATGCATGTGATTACTAACTGGTTTCTGTTTTGGCTTGGAGTACTAGGTGAGCTTTTATGCTTTAGCATGCCGCATGCGTGTGAGTGTTCCCATAATTGCATGATTACCATGAGGCTAGCTGCTTATGTGATATAACTGCTTGAATGCCTGTGGATGGAGGTCGAATTGCTTAAATTGGGATAACGCATTAAAACTGTGAATTTTAAGCCTACTAGACAGTGGCAAAACCATCTTTTCTAAAAAGGTCATCACTGATCAACACGTTAAAATTCTTTTTGCACTATGTTATATTTTTTTACTTGTTGTATGTGCTCCAAACTCTCTTGGATTTAATAATGGTTGCTTCTACCTTGTCTGAAGAAATTGTTTTTATTTTTATTTTCTCCTTTTATGCTAGTGCACTTGGTGTAGTTGTTTATGGCCGGATCTTAATGGCCCTTGGTATTATAGATTGGTAATTTGTTTCTTCAAACTTATATAATTTTTAGTGCATTAATTTAGGGGGAGACTCATATATTTTGAGATTTACAATAATAATAATAATAATAATAATAATAATAATAATAATAATTATAATTATAATAAAAGGGGTGTGTGTATATTCTGTGCATAATTTTAGGGGGAGTACATATATATGTATATATATATATATATATATTTTTGCACTACTTCTTATCTGCACCACCAAATTTTTTTTTTCAAAAACAAAATTTATATAAATACAAAAAAAAAAGGCGAGGAGAAATGCTTGCAATTTTATTTCAGAAGGAGAAAATATTACTCGATTACATGTAAGTTTTCAGAAGGCTTCATAGATCTTTTTCATTTCACTTCTCTCAACAATTTTTAATGAGCCTCTTTTACATGTCTCTCTCTATTTTCGACTTCTATGAGTCTTGGCATTATAACCGTTGCATAATATTGCACCGCATTCTCCAACTATGCATTTTTCCTTTTTGGCTCTTTCTTCTCCTTACACATATTAACCAATTGTTATTTTAACAAGCCCACCTCATCTCTCCATTACTGATTTTCTTGTACTCTTGCTTGTAATCGTTACGCCATATTGGAAACTACAGTCATTGCCTGTGTACTAAGAGCCATAGTGTTACTAATAGCATCGATATCATTTCGATTACCAATAACACTAAGACCCTCATTTACAGGAATAACATGTGCTTGCACCACTGGTAACCTCTCATTTGCCCGCATTACAGGCACCTCATGCAAGTCTGAACCATTGATGACTAAGGTAAGGAATGACATGATTACACAAGAAGCTAAAACAATTTTTTTTTCTCCAACACTTGATAATTTCGCCTCTTTGCCTATCATCCTTGTCACTTTTTATACACTCCATCGATCCAATACTCGATGCATATTTGCTCAAATATTTTGTTTGTCAACATTTTGTGCGCTCGAGATGCTTCAAAATCCCCACAATGATTCCAAAAAGACAGAAGGCCCATTATTTTATTTTTGGCCGCTCAGATTATTTTATCAATTGTGTTTCTCTTCATCCTTTATTTTGATGATGTCAAATGGGGAGAAAAAAATATGATTTTGCTTTTGAAAACTATATGTTGCAGGGTTATCAAATATTTTGTTAATTTTATTTTGTGTCAAATCCATACAAATATTTCCATCATCAAAAATGGGGAGATTGTTAATCATATTATTTAATTTTGATGATGTCTAAAATATTTTTTGCAAAAATTTGGATTTTTTAATATACATATTATTTAACACAAAATATTATCTGTTTAAAATATATATTGTATGATACATTTGTTAAAAAATTATTTAAATAAATTTGTTTTTACTATTCACCTTATAAAAAATTAGGCTGATCACTATTCATCTTTTGACAAATTTAAAATTAATTAGTTGTATCATTTTGACAAATGTGATTTTAGTGAGATGTCATATTTTGCCAAATTTAATATACTCACATGGGATGGTTGATATATTTAAAATCTATATAGCAATCACAAAAATATTTGATTTGTGTAACATACTCAAGTGGTGTTTGATAGCAAACCAGACTTTTTATTCAAATACACATACATTACTTGTATGTTGTTTATAATATATTATTTATAAGTTTGGAGATGCGGACGATGCCATGTGATGCATTTTTACATACATACCTATATATATATATATATATATATTGATATAATAAAAAAAATCCTCAAGTTTGAACTTGTGTGGTGCATCAGTAATAAATATATATATAGTCAAAATCTTGAAATTGATATACTATAATGATTGCAGGAGAAGACTTATTTAATTTTTTTATTGAAAACAAATCCTTGAAGATGTTTTGCCTGCAGAATGAAAAACAAAAAATTGTAAGTTGGTTTGAATTTGCTTGCAAAAAGAAAAAGAAAAAGTTACAAAATAGACAAAATTTCATGTGGTTTTTGACTTCAAGGAACCCATAATGATAGAGCAAAATCATTTGCTTATTTGAATTCAAAGATGTGATAATTGTATTATATTATTCAAATTGCCTACAAAAGGGTGGCTCATGTTTGAATTTTGTATCATGTCACACATACACACACACACACACACACACACACACACACACACACACATATATATATATTATAATAAATTTTCTTGTTTGAAAGTTGTGATTTTTGTCTACAAAAGCGGTGGCTCCATATTTGACAAAACAAAAAAAGGAAAATAAAATTATCATTTGCTGTCTATTCGAATCAAAGAACGTGCCATGTAATCCATGACGTTAGCAAGGAGTGTCCTATCTCCAACGGGTAGATTTTTTGGTATAAATAGAAGTGTTTTGTGTGGAGAAAAATCAAGAACTTGAAGAGAAAAAAATTTCTGTGTGCTCCAAAATTTTGAGTATATTCTGCTCTTTCACTTTCAGATCTAAGCATAGCCTTTGATCTTACACTTTCATAGCTACTCTTTGTGAGAGAATTATTGTAAAAGAGGATTTAAGTATCACTTATTTTTATTCATTATTTTTGTGAGACATTTTGTAAGGGTGAGGCATTTATTGTTGAGAGAGGCTCAATAGATAAGAATAAGTCCTGTGCAAAATCCACAAGCTTTTGGAAAGACTTGGTGGTGTATTAATTCATTTTGATAGTAAAGAAATTCTCAAGGAGGTTCCTTGGGGAGCGGACGTAGGCCTGGCGTGCTGAACCACTATAAATCTCAGTGTTTGATTTTCTCTCTCTATCTGTCTTATTTTTTATATTGATAATTATTATTTTATTTTTTATTTGTTAAAATTCTAAATATTGTGTTTATAAAATTTAATATTGTAAATTATTTTAAATAACTCAATTCACCCCCCCTCTTGGATTGTCTACCTGGGATAATACCAACTATCAGCTCAGATTGCCAAGATAATAAAACTTAGGGGCAGTTGTGAGGACATAATTTTGAGTTCTCCACGTGGCCTAGGTGGTTAGCCGAAGTGCCACGTGGGTGATTCTAATTGGCCGAGGTGTGGTTAAACCATATCTGAATTCGAGATGTTCGAATGAGGAACTAGAGTCTTAGATGATAATAGACTCTCTATTTGGGTAAGGTTGGACTTTTGAGAGAGTTGATTTTAATCCAAATAGAAGGAGTCTTGGATAAGTAATATCCTTATAAGGGATAGTGTCCTATGAAGTGATACTTCTAGGGGACAAGGGCACTGTTGATTATAAAAAGTAAGGCATCGTATGGGTCTAAGGTATGCTTTTACTTGTGCACTGTTACTTGAGTTGATATTTTTGTGAGACAAGTTGATTGACTAGATCATCGAAATGCTCCCAGTGATATTTCTTACTCTCTTGTGCGCATGTGTTGGCTTAATATACTCTTATGTATGCTCTCCAGCTAAGTTTACTTGATCTCTACAGAGAAGTCTGTTTGGTTGTGAGGTCAAAAATCAACACCCACAACTAGCATATGGTTGCAAAAATTTTTGCAATTAGTTTTTTTACCGCAATTACACCTTAACAGCATATTTGTTTGGACGGACTGGATAAGGGGGGATTGAAATACATTGGATTGTAATCCTGGGATTCATAGTCCTGGGATTATTTGGTTGGATATGATATGTATCCTATGTTTGTTTAGTTATGAGATTAGTTGTCAGGAAAGGACTATTTGGTTGGATATGATATAAATCCTATGTTTGTTTGGGATATTATGGAGAAGGATAAATGCTCAAATGATTATTTTACCCTTTTCAATTATTTACTAAGTAATAGCAATATTAAACATATCTTTAATATTTTAATTATTTTTTGCTAGATTAAATAAAAATTTATTTTATTTTATTTTTCACACAATTAAATAAATAAAATATCAATAAAAATATATGTATTTTTTTAATTAAAATTTTAAATAAATTTATATTAAAAAATAATAAAAATTAAATAAAAACATCTATTAAAATTTAAATAATGAAATTAAATAAAATATCAACAAAATTTTAAAATAAAACATCAATAAAATATCTATAAAAAATTATTTTAAAAAATTAAATAAATAAAACATCAATAAAAATTAAATAACATTATTTTATTTTTAAATTGAGACTACTTTATTAAGTATAATGAATACTATGATGAAAAAGATATTTAATACTAGAGGGTCAATAATGTAATTTGGCAACCTAATCTAATGGGATGAGTTATCCCATGATTTGTATCCCTCTATGGAATACAATAGTCCAACAGATTTGGGATTAATAGTCCGGATGGACTATTAGTCTGGTGTAAAAAAATTGAAACAAATAACAGACTATTAGTCTAGATAGACTATTAGTCCAATCCCACCCTTCAATCCCACCATAGAAACATGCACTAAATGTATTTTTTCTTAGCCCAATTGTTTGCATCAGCATCTTCAATGTTAGAAACATGAGTAATTTTTGTATACGAATATGATATATGTCATGTGATACCTTTTGTTATTGTGATTAGTTTTGACAGTAACATCCACTATATTTATGTTAGGTGTTTGAAAAATAATAAGAAGCATATACATTTGTAATTGGTGAAAGATAATGTTATATGATATCTTATTAATATACAAAAATTTCCAAGAAATTTAATGTGTTTGGTTTGAGTTTTTTGAATTAAGTTTTTTGAAAATTGTGTTTTTTGGTTTTTGTATTTTTTTGTTTTTAGTGAATATTTTTAAAATTTTAAACATTTTTTTTTTACTTTTTTAGATGCACTTTTCTTAGATGTATCTAAAAAGTAAAAAATTTGTGAAAAAATATTTTAAAAAATACATAAAAATATAAAAAATGAACTGAATTCTCGTATTTTTTGTATTTATATTTTTGATATTTAGTGAATTTTTAAAAAGTTTTTTTCACATTTTTTTTACTTTTTAGTATATTTATGTTAGGTATGTCTAAAACTTAAAAAAATTTGCTTAAAATATTAAAAAAAATTCAATAAAAATAAAAAAATACAGAGAAAAAGAAAAAATAATTTTATAAAAAGTATTTTTAGAAAACTCTAACCAAGCAAATAAAAGCTATCAGTATTTTTGTAACTACTCTATTTTGCGGTTGCAAACAATATTTTTCTACGACCATTGATCCCACCAGCAAAAAAACGCATTATTTACATCGGAAAAAGAGAAAATGTAGAAATGTTAAAAATGAAAAGTCCTTTCTTCTAGTAGTGGTGTGATTGATTCTGTATTATTAGATTCATTGATCAAAAACTAGTGGATGGCTTGCAAAGATGACACTAGTGTTGCTACTCTAGGAATCTGAGAAAAGTAAATTTTGTAATTGGACAAATTACACTATGTCGCTTGTATGTTTGGTCATTTTTTTTATTTTTAATTTATATTTTTTTTATTATTATTATTTTTTTATATTTTAAGTTTTTTTTAAAATTTATTTTTAAAATTTGTGGATGGCTTGCAAAGATGACTCCCAATGAGGACGTTTGGTTGTGACTATCACAATAATGGTTCTCAACTTAGAAAATGGATTTGTTTGTGTTGTCAGAAAGGAACCTTTATATTGTGTTTAGTTGAGAGATTTGAAGAGAGATCTGAAAAGGAAAAGAGAAAATATGTATGAAATTATGTGAAATGTAGGTATATTTTATTTATATTTCACCTAACTTTTCCCTTTTCTTTTTCAATTTCCTTCTCAAATCCTCCAACCAAACACAGCGTTAAGAAAATTGTGTCCATTGCTCATGGAATTCCTCGAGAATTACTTAATGCACTAAAATTCTTGCTGCTATAGGAATCTGAGAAAAGTATGTAATTGGAAAAATTACACTATGTCGCTTGTATGTTTGGTCATTTTTTTATTTTAATTTTAAATTTTTTTTAATTTTGTTCTTTTATATTTTAAGTTTTTCTTAATTTATTTCTAAAATGAATTTTCATTAAAATAGATAGAAAATGACACATTAACAATTACGTGACATAGAAATATTTTATTATATATAACTCACATCTCTAAAATAAACATAAATTTTAATATAATAATATAATTTTTTATATTATGTGACAGTTATTATGACATTCTCTGTCTAATTTTAAATAAAAATTAATTTTAAAAAATAAATTGAAAAAAAATTAAAATACAAAGGATCAAAATAAAAATAAATAATCAAATATAAAATAATTTCATGAAAAGTATTCAAATTGGCTCGTCAAACACTTAAAGCACCTGACGTCATCTAATGATGACAACAATGATGTAATTGACAAAGATGGCAATCTAACACGAGCAATAATACAGAAACATATGAAGAAAATGGCACAAAAAAATCAATTGCAATTGGTTCACTTCAATTTTTTTTTTTTTTTTTGACATCCAGCCCCTATTAGATCACGGTAGATTGGACGATTCAATCTAGCTCATGAGGATTGTTATAAGTCTCGTTTCGATAATTTATTTCGATTATAAGTCTTGATATATTAATTATTTATAAAAAAAATTAGATTGATCTAATAATTGTAATTGTGAAAGGTGAAATTTTCTCCACAAGAAAAGTGAGATGGTGTTTCCCTTTCTTCACTTTGTCAAGAGAAAACAAAACGTCAGTAATCACCCTCCGATTCGGATAGGTCAAGAGGATCCTCCGATGGTCAAGTCAATGAACTGTTTGGCCATCATAATTTGTATTTAAAAGAGAGTTCTTGAGTTACCTTTAATCTGTCTTCTATGCTTCTCCTGCTTGGCCTTTTATAATTACCTAACTTGAATCTCGTTCGTTGGATCGCTGTTAGATCCGAGGATTCTACCTTTACCTAACCTTGGTCGGGCAAGTGGCCAGGTTGCTTTTATCCTTAATCGTTGGATTATCATCTTACAGACAACTCAGATTATGTCAGATGTTAATAGCCAATTTGCCAAGCGTTGTATCCGTTGGATCAAGTAGATTGGATGATCTTGTTGTCTTATTAGGCCTAACCTATGTCCCTGTATTTTCTGTCAGGTGTTTCTGCCGTTATATGAAGCTTAATCCAACGTCCTTCTTTCATTCTACAGGTTTCTCTTCTAGAAGGATATCTTTATGCTTGATTGCCCTTCATGCTTTCAAGGACACGCCAACTTGCTGCCAGTTGTTCCCATTGGGCTTCTAAAATGCTCCTTTAAGCCTTTTCTTTCTTCTGATCCGATGTTTACTTGATTTGAGCTTGAGCTATTATTTTATCCATCGATGGTAATCATATACTATTATCATATATCTTCAAAAAAATATAAGTAAATAAAAAAATGATAAATATGATTTTTACTCTTTTGCCTCTTAGCCTCTCTCATCTCTTCGTTTTCCTTGCCTTAACTGCCTTTCCTATTGGCCATCCCTCCTCATCCTCCTCAGTCACAAGCCACCCCTTTGTCACTTAACATTGCCACTACCAACTCCACCCTTAACTCCCTCCTCCATGCCAATTGTCCAGCGCAAGGAAGATTGCGACAAGAGTAAAGAGAAAAAGAAGAAGAGAAGAGGGCATTTTTCTGATTTTATAGGCCATTGCTATTAAATTGGTTTTCCGGATGTTCACAAACTTTGGATAGAGTTAATCAAGCTAATGCCAGGGTCCAAACTGTAGTCAATGTACCATGAACAGGACAAGAAATCATCTTCCAACAAACTGCACAAAATTCATTACTTTTGGAGAGAATTATTTGTCTCACTTGTAAATAAGTACCAATCCGGATAAATCAGGTTGCAATCCCCAATCTGGATAAATAATTACTTCTAACAACATGTTCAGTTGTTGAAAATAGATTTAAACAGAGACCTGAGGATAAGATTCAATATCTTATGTTCAAGTTTCTCAAAAGATCACTGGAGGTTTGTCTAGCTGTTAACTTTAGGTTCCCAGCTGTCTTGAAATGAGGTAACTTAGGGGCTAATTAGGCTAAACTAGGGAGTTGATACCTTGGATTATCGAAAAAATAAAAATAAAAAATAAATAAATAACAAAAAACAAAGAGTAGATTGAAAAACATAGCCGAGACCAACTACTTTGTTTAGGCTTCCAAAATCATGCAATATTGTTCAAGAAGTCTTCGGATAAATTTATTACCTTCATCTTTCAAAGCTTCAATGGGCCAATGAGTCGCCTCACTCAAGTGACTTTTGTGGAGGTAAAACAGTGTTGTTTGTTAGGTCCCTTTGTTGTCAAATCCACAAACAAACTCTGTTTTATAGAGTTGTATTTTTTCCTTGTTTTTTGGCTTTCCCGCTCGAGCGGGACCATTGGCGCTCGAGTGGAATGTGTACTACCTCAGTAGTTGGGTGTGTCTGCAAAAATACTAAGAAGTGTGATTTCACGCTCGAGCGTGGGTTACAGCGCTCCAGCGGAAACTTGTTTATTCACACGCGTGTTTTAGCGGATCCGCTCGAGCGGAGTGCGCAGCCCCTGTTTTCTATATATATGTGTTTAAGTCTATTTTAGGGTTAAGTTTTCCTAGATCTGTTTTGGAAGCTCTAGGGTTTTGTTTTGGGGCTTGTTTGCTAATTTTCCTTGATATCTTTGAGTGAGTTTTAAACCTATGATTTGAGATACATACATCAAGGAGTTTGTTTCTTCATATTCAAGACTGTTCTTCTTCGGTGGAATCCAGAGATTCAAACGTGGAGCGTCAAAGGAGTTTGATACTGTGCGTGGTCGTTGATTCGACAATAGAAGTTGTGGATTCAACTTCATACTAATCAATTCCGTGACGAAGGCTGTGGCGAATGATTTACAGAAGGTTTGAAGACAAATTGGATGCGTTTGGTAATTTGTTTGTTATCTTTGTAATCTTTCTTTCTTCAGTAGTGGATTGATTAGTGGTGTTTTGCCTGTGGTTTTTTTTTTTTTATCACAATTGAAAGTGCTTCAATTGTGGTTTTTCCACGTAAAAATCGTTTGTGTCGATTTATTATTTTTCGAAAACAACAATCTAAATCACTTTTGTAAGTGTTTGATGATTTAGATTGTGTGTTTTGAATGATTAGGAATTGGAGCAATCAAATCTTGATCTAATCACGAATCACTTAGGATTTTCATTGTTAAATTCTTCAGTAGAATCAAGTCACTTGGAATGGTACGGTCAAGTTCTTGTTTGTCAAGTCAGATTCCTGGAGCTCTCTTAAATTCTTGATTATTTTTGGGATTTCTCAATCTTTAATGAAGAGTTGAAAAGTGGTCTTAGAGTATTTTTTGGACCGTTGGGATTTAATTCTATAAAAGTTAAAGGTTCAATAATTATTTCATCTTCTAACTCATAAACCTTAACCCTATCACTTTAAGATCACTTCGAGAAAAATTACTCTAAAAAGGATTCTGACTATTTTTAGGTGCTCCATAGCTAGCCAAGTTGAGGTTTGGAGTAGTGATGGAGGAGGGAAGGTTTTATATTGTGAAAAGTTTTTCCAATGGTAAAAGTGAGAAAAAACTTACGGTGCCAGCTACCAACTAACTTTCAAAAACGTATCAAGAAAAACAATATGAAATTAAAATTTATTTTAATTGTGGATCTGACAATGTAAGAATTGAATTTACATCATGAGTTTAGATTCCCTATAGTTCATTCATTTGCACACTATAAAATGACATTGTTTTGCAATTTTTTTTTTCTATTTTTTTTTCCAGTCTTATGAAACCCACGACGACTATGGCATCCTCTCCAAGCTTCCTCCGCCAACGTCGATCTTTGCAATGCCACCTCTCTCCCAAGCGTCAATAACTATCTCTTCAACAAACCCCCCTGAAAAATCTAGAAATCCTCTGGATGTTGATTTGTGATTATGTATAAATTCTAACCAGTAAATAACAATCCCAATCAAACAATCAAGACAAATTGACAGAACGATTTTACGTGAAAAAACCACAATTGGAGCGCCTCCAATTGTGATAAAAAAAAAACCACGGGCAAAAGCCACAAAACAATCCACTAAAAAGACATGCATGAATTACACAAGTATACTCTCAATTACCTAGCGAATCTACGCCCGAATTGAACCGACCCCAATGTGCCTCTTCCACCACTGTCTTCACTTCTGAATTGTCTTGCCCAACGTTGAATCCACAACACCGATGTCGAATCATGACAATCAGCCACTCCAAAATCTACCAAAGAACAACTCTCTCTTTTGTGTAGAATAAACAAACAATCCTCTGATGTATGCTTCTTAAACCATGAGTTGAATACTCAATTAAACATCAAAGAAAACTAGCAAAATAGCCGCAGATATAAACCCTAATACTCAAGAAGAAGATCTGGAGGCGCTACCCTAAAATATGACTGAAACACATATTTATAGCAATCTGTTCCGCGATCTCCGCTCGAGCGCCGAAATGGCCGCTCAGGCAGACCAATGCTCGAGCGCAGGAAATTCTGCTCGAGCGGGAAAAAACATCTCCCAGTATTTTTGCAGGCGATCAAACTTCCAGAACCAAGGATTCTCCACTCGAGCATACAAACCCCTCGCTCGAACGGATAGGCGACTTTGAATGCACTTTTGAATTTTGCATCGAGGCGCTGCCCCTCAACCTTGCCGTGGCGCTGCCCCGGACCCGCCAAGGGGCGCTGTCCCCTGGACCCCCGCGAGCTAACTGGGCAGCTCAATCCCCGTCATAGTCAGCGAAGTGGCAAACATGAAAGAATTAACATCACAAACTCTCTGCAAAGCACAATTCGGGTTGGATTCGTATTTAAAAACTCATAGCCTCGCTGTAATAAAAGTGCGAAAACAAGTACAACTGAAAGGAGTTTTGTTAAACGGGATTACCAAGAATAAAAACCTAACACCCCCAATTTACTGTTGTTGTTTCCATGGTTGGCTCTCTTTGATTTATTGTCCTCTGTTGAGCCATTGTTCAGGCCCAAAAGTTCCCTTATGTTCTGTCTGCATCTGATCCCATATGCATTGCACAGTGACTGCAATAAACAGACACAACCTCGATCACATAAGCAAAATCAAATTTAAACCTAGAACCCCAAAACACTAATCAAAACAAAACCATTGAAATAATCAGGAACTCAGTTAGGGATAATAGCCAACCTTCCAAATCTAAAATCAGAGCATATATGGCATAAAAGATATATGCTTGTGTTCCCAAGTTTTGACATCCCAATTTGTTTTCTTCTCTCCCTATATATTTAATTCTTGTTGTCCAATTTTTGAGATGGGTTTGTGATGTAGAACAAGTAGATGATGAACTCTTTGAACAAGTGGATCAACAAAGGGTAAGGAAGAGTCAAATTGAGGGTAATAGTGACACTTTTGTGACGAGTTTGGAATTTTCTCAAATTTGGTATTCTAATTGGAAATAGCTTTTAAATTAAACTCATCACCATTTTGGGGATAATGTATGGTGGATTTTTGCCAAATTTCTTCACTTAAGCTATCAAATTAGTGATTTTGCTGTTTTAGCTTCATTTTAGCAATAACTTTATTTTGAGAAGTCTATTTTTAGTATCGTCTATGTTGCTGCGTTTCTTTTCTATTGTTTCTTGGTATTCAAATTTGGGCTTAACTCAATTTATTTATTTTTTATTTTTTCTTTTTTTTTTTTTGTATGTGTGTGTGTGGTAATTTTCTGTTTATTTTCATGTCTAATAAGGAATTAACTTAATTCCTTGTTTTCTTGTCTAGTTAGGGTTTCGTTCATTTTATATAAGGATATATGATTTAGGGCAAACCAACTTCTATTCAATATAATTCAAATTCTCTTTGAGAATTCTTTGTTTCCTGTGGATTCAAGGTGTTCTTCGTCTGCTAGAGCGATATTTAGCCTTGTCTAATATATTATGATGTGTCAGTTTGTGTGTATTGTATAGATTGTTGTAAAACAATATCTCCGGTGAAATTTTGCTATCTTTTGAACCTTCAGACCTTAGATCTGTTCAATAATTGGTTCTTTGGTTACATCGCACATCACCGCTAACAGCAGTCACCATCTACCCATCCACCATTCTTTTCTTTTTCTCTCTCGATCTCGTCAGTCTTCATGGTAGGGCGATCGCCAGAGCTAGTGGGTTGGGGGTAGGGTGGAGAGAGGAGGCGGCTTTGGCGGGGTTCTGGGTGGGGGTGGGTGGTTGTCGGAGGAAGCTACTTTGTCTTAAATAATAAACAAAATAATGTCACTTTGATGCAGTACAAAATGTACTATACAGTGTGCCCTATAGAGAATCTAAATTCTTAGATCATACAATGATTTTTGTTAATAATCTTTTTTTATCTAAATTCTTGGTCCCAATCATTATTCAACGTGGCAAATTTTATTTCTTTTTGTGCTCCTTCTTCTTTGGACTATGGAATCAATAATGTTGTAATGCTTTCATATATATTTTTTTTACTATGTTTTTTTTTATGATATCAATTTATTGATAATAGAATTAAAAAAAAAAAAGTGGTGGGATTTATTAAACTATTATAATGCCCAAACAGAACACAATATATAGAATATTATTAAAAAAGGATTAAACATCTCTTAAGTTTAAATTTTTGAATAAATTATTTAGGCATGTGGGTTTATTATGAATCCGGTTTCAATTATTTAAATTATTTATTTTATAGGATCCTCCGTATATATTATCCATGAAAAAAAATTAGATCAATCAGATAATTGTAACATTTTTATTTTATTGCATGAAAAAATATATGCTAAATATGTTTTTAACAATAGACTGTCATCGTTTTTTATTTTTTTTTCCTTGCAAACAAACACCATAAAAAAAAATAAACCGAATTTTTTTATATTTACAGTTATGAAAATTTTTGTTTTATTTTATTATTTAGGATTTATAATAAATTAAAATTTTAGTGATAAAAACTTGTTGGCTTTTTGGCTTTCGAAGGTTATTATTGTGATTGCGCGCGTGCCAGCAAAGATCAATTCAGTCCTTACAGAAATTTAATTGCCAACCAATTATCAGACAACTGTGTTTTAGTTCTCTCGACCTCAATGAAGAGGACTTTTACTGGTGGCTTGATTTAGGAGAATTTAAACAGAATACCAATCAAATAAAGAAAATCTGAAGCATTTCACTAGAATGAAAAACTTACAATGATTCAAAGCAACAATCTATGTGAAACTACTCCTATGAATGAAAATGCAGTGCAGAATTTGAAGTACTGGAATGTAAAGAACAGGGTATGTAAAAGTAAAGTAGAATAAGACTGGTTTTTTAGATCTGAGTCCGGGGGCTTTTTCCAGGGTCTTCTCTGCTATTTATACTACTCAAAGATGACAGTCGAACTGTATTTCCAACCGTCAAACTGCTCCTCCATGATCGCTGATTATGTAGCCTCAAGATTAGCTCCACTATGCCATCATTTGCAGTTAAGCTTCCCTCCTAAATTTGAATTTAAATAAGAGTAACCACTGATGCCACATCACCTTGCATCTCTTTGTTGATCCACTGCTACTCAGATCTCATAACAACCAATATCAATTGCCACGTGTACGATCAGGATCGAAGACTTGAATGGTCTCCCCATATTACCCTTACTTTGCCACGCGTCGAATTGTCACTGGCTTGTACAAAATATGCAGCCAACATTACCCCCCGCACTAATATACCCAAGACTTGGTGATATTAGTAGATCAGGGTCTTTTTCCCACGTCTTAGAACGTGCATGGATTTTGCATCTTCCCAGAAATGCAACTGTCACTCACCATCTATATTAAACTCTCATTTAATCCTTTGAACACTTCCACCGTCTTAGCATTCGAATAGACTGATACATTTCATGGCCGAATTAATTTTTTCCTCCAACGATCGAGCACACGAAGAGTCATATGTCGATGCTGTTCCGTCTCGAAAGAACGTCCATGCATTTATTAGCCACCTTTACCCACCTTTCTATATTTAGGTCATGGATGCCTTTGCAAATTATCAATCCTTGGACTTCGAACATATTGCCCTTAATCCTTCGATCCAGAAACTCACAAATATGGACATGGGAGGTTCTTCTTCTGTCTCACCCTTGGACTACGAACAAATAGCTCTCAATCCTTTAATTTAGAAAGTTGCAAATATGGACATGGGAAATTCTTCTTCGCAATCCTCCGCATGGGACAAGACTGCGACTTCTTCCTCTTCTGGTGCTTCCGACTGGACAAGTTGGTCAAAGCCTGAGTCTTGTGATTTGAGGGAACGAATTAACCATCACTTTGTCAAATTTACTGACCCTTTGGAGTTCCCTTCTTATGCACGAAGCTCGGTGGTCTATCCTTACGTGCCCATTGACCATCGACGCAGTTTGGAGGAGAATCTGCTTGTGGCATGGTATACATCCTCCATGCCTACAAAGATAGTGCACGCCACCCGATGCCTAGAAGAGGCACAAGGGTACAATCCATAATTCTTAGCCCAGAAGACGAAGATTTGTTCTTCTGACTGGCTTGATTATATTAATGCCCTTGTTCCTTCTACCCTTGTTCCACCTCCTGAAATAGAAGCATCCACACCTTCTCCCCTGCCCAATCCTCGTTGGATAGAGAGATTGAGGCTTGCCCTCTCTGTAGATAAGATTTTTCCACCTTACAAGCCTCCACCTTCTCCCACTCCTGCTGAACGGAAACAAGCTCTACTTCTGCTTGCGGCTTTCTCTCATTTGCCCTTCAATGTTGTTGAGGACGAAGTTCCTCTCAAGAACCTTCGATGGGCTTGTGAAATTCTGACTCGGGGTCATGTTCTCAATCCTCTTGCCTAAGCAGAACTTTACATGTTTTTGGGCCAGCTTCCGTTGCTTCTCCACTGGCATCGGACCTCTATGGCCACTACACGATCTTTAGACCAACTTTCGTCCCTTCGAATTCACGCCCTGTACGAAGCAGAGAACTTCATTGAAGAATTTGATGGTTTTAAGAACAAAGATTCTACGTACTGGGATGACTTAGAGATGGACGAATTGGAACAAGGATTGAGAGAAACAGCTTTCGAAATAAAGGTTGAAGAACTCTTTTATGAAGTGAGAGCTCATCAACTCATGCAGCCAATGTTAGAAAAAATAGAGGACAGAATAAAGAAAGAACAGAAATTCATTGATTATAGCTGGACTAAATTTCATGATCTTGTTATTTATTCTATTCCTTATTTTTATGAGTTTGAGTTTGTACCCAAATAGAGCTATTCGATGTAACTGTTTTTGCTTTAATACAAGACTTCTCTTTGTTTGATATGGTTTGATCTTGTCTCTATTTGTCTTTAAAAGCAATTTCAGAGCTTCGAACTGAACAATCTTTTCCTTCGAACCTGGATTCGATCGTTTAAAATGAATACTAACAACACGACCATGAGCTTTTCCAATTTAGGGAATGCAGATTAGTCAGTTCTAAATTGATCTTTTCCTTTTGAACAACAGTCCATATTTTCAAAAATATGGAAGCTCCTTTTGAGGGCTACACTGTTTTAGTTCAAAAAGTCAACTTTTCTGAATATATATATAAACCAACTATGGGTTTCGATGTTTCGAATGCCAATTTTCCTTCCCAAGGAATTTCTAATTTTACTTTGAAGAACATCACTGTCATTGAGAAACCTAAAACAGGTCTTTAGTCCTTTTGAAGTAAACGAATACTTGAACATTCTTGTATCCATTGAGTACGGAATGCGCTTCGAAGCCGGCTCTTAGTTTCGAAGCCGTTGTTATTGGACTTTTGGCACCAAAATCTAGTGTGTTATGTTTTGAACACCAATTTCCATCCTCACGGGGTCTCAAGTTTCACTTCGAAGGTCATCATTTTCATTAAGAAGCCCAAAACAGGTCTTTAATCCCCTTCTACGTAAATGAATATTTGAGTATTCTTACATTCTTAAGCGTGGAATGTGCCTCGAAGCTGGCTTCTTAGTTTCGAAGCCGTTGTTATTTGACTTTTGGCGCCAAAATCTGGCTTCGAAGCCAAACATTCTACTTCGAAGCTGGTATCAACATCTGGGATATGTTTTTTCCCTCCAAGAGTATCAATATTGAAGGAAATTCTTCATATTCGTACTTTTAGTACTTAACGAATTTACACAATGTTTCTTTCAGATATAAAGGCTTTTGAAATCCTTTTATTCCACATTCTGAAATCACTTGCTCGCTCAACATACAAAACCCTTCACCTCTATTCGTCTCCCACTTCTTTCTACTCCCTTTTTCAGCTTCGTCCTTTGAGAAAGCGTTTTATCAATGGCTTCCTCCTCATTGAAAGTGCCAGTTGTAGAGCGTGCGAGCCCATCTATAGCCCTGAAAAGGCTTATTGATGCAGAATGTGAAAAGTACAAAGTTGGGGAGAAAAATGCCATTGACGGACGCATCTTCATTCCTCGTCATCATGCGCAACAAGACTATGTGCTTGGTCCCATATTCAAGGAGATTCCTATTGAGCTTCCAGCTCTATACCCTCGTCTGGAAGACCATTGTCTCATTTACGAAGGTGGCCTTGACTGGAGGAACTGGAAGACGAATCGTCCCCACCGATGCTGGCCCACGGTGAGACTGGAGTGGCAAGAATGGTATGATTGAATTGTCCCTAGTAGGACCTTGGACCTTCAAGAACTCTGCCTCCTTGATGCCCTTTGGTTATCCAGGTTAACCATTTCAGAGGACCCCTTTTTAGTTCCTGCTGCTCTGTGCTTTTGGAATTCTATTTTTAATTTCTTCCAATTCAAATGTGGGATGATGGCCCCTACTGTGCTTGATATTTGCCATCTTTTAGGATTATCTCCCATTTGAACTCTCATTGGACCAGATTATCCTGACCTAGCAGTCCCTTTTTCCCTCCCCTTTCTTAACTCATCCTATAGTGACTTTGTCAAGGCTAAGAATAGAAGGGAGGGTCTTGTGACCGATAGGGAATTCTTTTCTTTCTTATTATATTGGCTTTGCAAGTTCCTTTTCTGCACTTCTTCTCAAAGAATTATGCCTGAATTTGCCCCTCTTGCCAAAGCCCTTGTTTTACAGAAAAGGGTGGCTTTAGCCCCATACGTTCTAGGTCACGTATACAGAGCCTGCTCTCTTTTTTGTGAGAAACCCTTAGATGTCAATCAAGGGGGACTGATTTGGATTCTTCAGCTTTGGCTTTTTGCTTATTTCCCCGAGTTACAATCCAAATGCCTTAAATTTTTTGAACCAGACCCCCTACTCATGGCATAAGGCTAGCCAATGCTTCTCTTTATCCTTCTACTTTTGCTTTTTACTTCTCTTTCTTCCACCAACTTTCAGCTTCTCCTCTTTCCTACTACTTTCGTCCCTTTGAACCCACTACTATTGGCCCACTTTGGTTGAAGAATTTCCTAAGTGATAGGCTCTGTGCTTCACCTGTTCACAAGGATATATGGGTCTCCATTTTAATTCCCAGAGAATTATTCATTGGGACCATGAATCCCAGAGCTTACAAATGCATTGCTGAGCCATATTGTCCTGCACAATTTGCTAGACAATTTGGCTTTACTCAGGTGGTCCCAATACCTCTCTGTAGTAACACCAATCTAAGTCTTACCACAAGGGATGTGAAAGTTCGAACGTCCAGACTGGAAGAGGCAACTTCCAAATTTATACAGGACTTGATCGATTTTGAGTATATCTCCTTCCTTCCCCTAGGTAACATTTTGAAGAGATACCAAAATTGGTGGGTGACCAATATGGAAGTGCACTTGGCCATTCCCCCTCAAGACCTACTGACGGTGTTAGATGTACCCAAGCCCAAAGGAGCTGGAGCTGCTACTTCTTCCACCGTTCTGACCACTCCAGTTCCTGTGTCTGCCTCTACTCCTAGAGTTACTCGGGCCACCTCGAAGAAAGGTATATACTCTCATCTCTTCTCTTTTACCTTCTTTATAATGCTTTCAGTCTTATCATTACTTCTTCCTTTTGTGAAGGTGGTGTAGGTACCTCACAGGGAGATTCTCCTCAGAAGATTCAAGCTCTAAATCTCCTCAAAAGCAAACAGCAACAAAAGAAAATGAGGAAGTTTTTGAGGTGCAAGCAGAAGAAGAAGAAGAAGCAGAAGAAGAGTTAACCCAAGAGCAAGAGTCTTCCCTGAAAAGAAGGAAAAGACTGGTCGTCCCTTCTTCTGCTTGGTTCAAGATCCCATGCATGAGACAATGGTCAGAGTGGAGGAACTCACTTCTGAAGAATCTGAATCCCAAACTGGAGAGAAAGAAGTTGAGGAAGAACATTCAATGCCTGCACAAAGAAAAAAGAGAAGGAAGATGACTGTCTCTCCTTCTGATTTTGTTGAAGACCTTATACATGAGGCAGCTGCTAAGGCAGTGGAACGAGAGCATTCGAAGGCCATAATTGTCTTTGAGAGAGCTGAGAAGAAACGACAGCAGCAATTCTTAAGAGACGAAGCTGCTACTGCTGATGCACTTCAAAGGGATGCTGCAAGAAGACAACACGTTGCTGATCACTACTCTCTTCGAAGCTCTCCTACTGCTACTGTCACTTTTGAAACAAGTAACTTCTTTAAAGCCTCTACTGTTTTTCCTTGTTAATCTTGTGGGTATTGAGCTTTGACATCACTTTGTCCTTTTCTTCTTTTGCAGCAACAAATCCTAAGCTTACTCTTTCAATGAGAACTCTCTCAGTTTCAATTGAGGCTGATCAGATGCAAAATGTGAAGACCATTCAGATAATACTCCCACTTCCTAGGCCTACATTCAATGTATCCTTCTTGAGGCCAAGCATTCCTGCATCTCTTTCTTTTGGATTGAATCCATATCTCCCTTTCTTATCTTTGGATCTACCTTTATTCGATTCTTTTCTGAGCCTTGCTCTTTCCCTTCCCCCTAAGGAAATTCCAACTATTACTCTATCTTAGATGATAGTTGATTCCCCAAAAGAGGGTGCTGGTGGCTCTCCAACCCATGGTTTATTACCTTTATCTACTTCCAGCCCTTCTTCCCTTGACATATTGGTGGCTAGGGCCATAGAGACTGCTGAAAATGTTCCATCCATTTCTCCTATCCCTATGCAATCGTCTGTGTCTTTTACCACTACTCTTTCTGCACCCCTCATGTTCATGGACGAAGTAGATGTCTTCGAAGCAAGACTAGCTAGTCTCTTTGACATAGCCTCTACCTCTCCAATAACTAATGATGAGGCTGAGCCGTTGGTACTAGCTGACTCCCTGTTAGAAATTCTTGAGAGCTCCTCTTCCTCCAGTAGGAAGCCTTCTGCACCTCTGATGGATTTTGACTGCTGTCTGGAATTACTGATATCTTTTTCAAGGATTCCTTTCGAGGCTATACAAAGGCCTATAATAAGAAATGGCTTCCTGCAGTGCTGCAAAGCTGTTGAGCAATCCAACATGACTGTCTCAAGTCATCTATCTCAGGCAGCAGCTACTATTGACTTTTATATCAACATTTGTCATACTGCCAAGGTTGCAGAGGAGAGATTAGCGAGAGATCAGAGCTTTGTTTCCGCAGTACATTCTGAAGTCTCAGTGCTAAAGGAACAACATTCCTCTGTCTCCCATTTTCGAACTCAACTACTAGAGAAGAAAGCTCAACTTGAGGAGGAGCTGTCTGCAGTGAATCAAGCCTTAATTCGAACTGACACAAAACTGCAGATCACCAACCAAGGATTGGCCGATCGAAAGCAAGAAATGACCACGACCATTCAATTGGCTCCTTCATTTAAGAATAAGAAGTCTGTTGTAAAAGAACAATTAAGGCATTATAATGATTTTTGGGCCAATTTATGGCAGAATGTATTTAACTCTTTATGAAGAAAAACAAATTCTGATTTATCATTTGAGTACTCTTGTGTTCTTTTGCTTGACATTCATTCTACTCCTTGTGTTTCCCAGATAGTTGGAAAATAAGGCTTCAAATATCTGCCATTGATCTTTTTGGGATGTATGTATCCATTCAAATTTCTCAAATGGTATGTCCCAAAAGGTAGGACTCTATGAATTTGATATGGTCCTTCCCAGTTAGGTGACCATTTACTAAACTTATGGCTTTTAATACCTATTAGGTGTATCTTTTTCCACACCAAATCACTTTCATCAAAGCCAATGTGCTTGACTTTCTTATTGTAAATTTTGGCTGCTTTCTTCTTTTGAAAGAGAATGCTATTTAATGCCAGAATTCTGGCCTCATCTATTCCTTCTAATTCCAAGCACATACTCTGATGGTATTGCTCAGAATCTAGCTGGTCTTGGCATCTTACCCTCAAAGACTTAACATTAATTTCCACAGGCAATACAACATCATGCCCATACACCAAGGCATAAGGAGTAACTCCTGTGCCTGACCTTGGAGAAGTTCTATAAGCCCACAATACAACCAACAACAAGTTATGCCAATCCCTAGGATTGTTTTCCACAACCTTTTGTATTCCTTTATTCAATGACTTATTGAATGATTCAGCCTGGCTGTTAGCTTGTGCATAATAGGGGGTGGAATTAATAAGGCTAATTCCAAACTCAGCCACAAAAGACCTCACCATTTTTTCATCAAACACAGTCCCATTATCAACAGTTATGGTTTGCGGGATGCCAAACCTATGGATCAAATTCTTGATGAACCCAATGACCTCAGTCTGGTCTACAGCCTTGTATGGCTTAGCTTCGACCCACTTGGTGAAATAATCAGTAGCCACCAAAATGAAACAATGATGCTTCGAAGAGGGTGGGTGTATTTTTCCCATCATATCCATGGCCCATCCTCTGAATGGCCAAGGCTTTACTACTGCATGTAGGTCAGTTATGGGCACATGCCTTATTGTACCATGCTTTTGACATGCCTGGCAACCCTTTGCATATTCTATGCAGTCTTTAAGGATAGTTGGCCAATAATAGGAATGTCTTCGAAGCATCCATCTCATTTTTACACCAGGCTGATGTGCACCACAGATGCCTTCATGAACCTCAGCCATAGCTGTTAATGTTTCTTTTGGTCCTAAACATTCCAACAATAGACCATCTCCCCCCCCCCCCCTTTTGTAGAGATCATTGTTATATGTGATGTATTGTATAGATTGAAATTTGATTCTTCTGCTGGCCTTTGAGGATGGGCCAGCCAAGTACTGTATTATTGGATGCCCCTAATCTTGTTCTTGTAAATCATTATGATTGACTTCCAGGACTACATTCCTTTTATTTAAGGGTGGTATAGATTTCTGGTATGTTGTTTGGCTTATGTCCCGTTGGGTACCATCCTTCATCTTGAAATTCGAGGCTTTCTGAGCTACATCTTTAGCTCTATTATTCAAGAATCTTGGAACATGAGTTGCATTTGCTATTTGAAATTGAGAGAGCAAATGTAATGCGACAACATAATATGGCAGTATGCTTATACTTTGACATTTGAAAATCCCTTTCACTTGGTTAACCACCAATTGAGAATCTCCAAATATGTCAACTGTATGTACTTGTAATCCAATAAGAATTTCCAATCCCACTATCAAGGCTTCATATTCAGCTTGATTATTAGAACAAGTAGTTTCATCCACTTTGAAACCATGTGTGGTTTCTATTCCTTGTGGTGACTTAATCACTATACCAATTCCAGTTAGGCCATTGGCTTTCGATCCATCAAACCACATTTTCCATGGCTCGACACTAGCCATACCAAGTTCCATTATCTCTTGACTCTCTATTTGAGATGGATGGTCTGCCAAAAAATTGGCTAAAACTTGTCCTTTCACTGCCTTTTGGAGAACATATTCTAAGTGAAATTCTAACAAGGTTAATACCCATTTGCCAATTCTTCCCCTCAACACAGGTCTAGATAACATATATTTAACCAAATCTGTAGTTGCAATTACCAAGACAGTTGTAGGCAAAAGGTAATATCTTAATTTCATTGCAGCAAAATACAGCTCAAGGCAAAGCTTTTCTACAACTGAATATTTACATTCACAAGAATTTAAAAACCTACTAAGGTAATAAACAGCTTGTTTCTTGCCTTCTTTATTCTCTTGGGCTAAGAAAGCTCCCAATAAATCTTCTGCTGTAGCTATATACAACTTCAAAGGCTTAACGCCATTTGGTGGTATCAATACTGGAGGGTTGGCCAAGTCGGCTTTGATTCCTTCGAAAGCAATTTGATGCTCCGCTGTCCACACAAATTCCTCTTTATCTTTCAGCCTTAATAAGGAAGAAAATACTTTAGTTTTCCCTGCAGTGTTAGAAATGAATCTTCGAAGAAAATTAACCTGTCCAAGGAACTTTTGTAATTCTTTCTTACTTGATGGAGGTCTGGCTTCAATGATGGCTTTGGCTTTATTCTGGTCAATCTGTATTCCTTTCTTGTGTACTACATAGCCCAAGAAGTTTCCAGATGATACACCAAAAGCACACTTAAGAGGATTAAGCTTCAATTTAAACTTTCTCATTCTTTCAAAGGCTGCTTCTAGGTGAAACAGATGTTCCTCCATGGATTGGGATTTAACTACAATGTCATCAATATAACACTCTAAATACCCTCCAATAAGGTCATGAAAGATAGTGTTCATAGCCCTCTGATATGTGGCCCTAGCATTTTTTAGGCCAAATGGCATTTTAACCCATTCGAAGGTCCCAATATTCCCAGGACTTCTGAATGTTGTCTTGTGAACATCCTGCTCCGCAATGCAGATTTGGTTGTAACCAGAGTGCCCATCCATCATTGATAAAATTTGATGCCCTGCTGAACTGTCCACCAGCAAATCTACTATAGGCATAGGATATTCATCTTTTGGAGTTGCTAGATTTAGGTTTCTAAAATCGATGCATACCCTCATTTTGTCATTCTTCTTAACTACAGGCACAATATTAGATAGCCATTCAACATACCTGGCTGTCCTGATAAAGCCTGTCTTGAGTAGTCTAAGAATTTCTTCCTTAACTTTCTGGATCACTTCTGGACCCATTCTTCTTGGTTTTTGTTTGTATGGCTTGAAGTTAGGCTTCATAGGAAGCCTATGTTCCACTAATGACCTATCCAATCCTGGTAGTTCATTATAAGACCATGCGAAACAATCTTTATATCTCCTCAGTATAACCAATAACTGGTTCCTGTCAAGAGTATTCAACCGAGCACTTATATAAATGGGTTATTGTACAGAACCTTAACCTAAATTTATTTCTTCTAAGGGGTCTTGTATCTGAGTACTTACGGGAACTCCTTCTTTGATTCCTCCTAGCTTCGAAGCAATCTCCTTGCTGCGTTCTGTTCCTAGGTTCTTTGATTCAACCTCTTTACCCTCCTCCTCATAGACGAAGTCTGTCCATAAGGCTTCTTCTTCGTGTATTTCTTGGACTTTTGTCTCTATGTCCAATGCACAGTATTTATCAAGGGTCAAAACTCTGGCTTGTTGCTGCTCCTGCTTGTAGCCAATTATCATGACTTCTTTCTCTTGCTCCCGCACTTTCTGGACTATTGACTTTACATCCAATATTGAAAACTTAATTAAAGCCAAAGACTTGGCTTCTGGTGCTTCATCTTGCTGCTTATAACCAGGCATCATTGTCATCTTTAACGACCACCTCTTCATCAGCACTCTCCTGGACTAAGTGCTTCAGGTGTGTCACTTCCTCATCAGCTGTTACTTCGGCTGAGCCATCAGATTTTATCAGTATACTGAGTGGTGTCACTCCCTCAATATACAACTTGGTTTCTGCGAATTCTGTGCAGGCTACGAAAGGTTGAGGATCTGCATCAATTTCCTCTGTCTCCCCATTGCCTAGAGCCATTATCATTTTTTGATGCAAAGAGGAAGGCGCACATTTGTTAGTGTGGATCCAATCTCTACCAAGTAAAGCATTGTACTTCGCATTGCTATCGATGACGAAAAACGCCGTCATGCAGTCCCTGGTTCCCACACTTAGGTTGATAGGTAGAATTCCCTGGGCCATCTGTTTGTCACCAGCAAAACCAGCAATGGTTGTACTGGTTGGGATTAACCTGGGATTCTTTTTCCCTAATTTCTTCAAGGAAGATTTCGGTAGTAAGTTCACCGCTACCCCATTATCCACTAAGACTCGGTTCAACTGTATCCCATCGAAGAAGGCCTTAATAAACAAAGGCTTAACATGCTGTGTCATAGAATTCGAGGGCTATTCAAAAGGATACGAGAGGTTAATACTTACCACTTCTTCACTCTCATACTCAGTTTCCATTGGGGTAATCATTCCGGAATTATCTTGTACCACACTCACTTGTGAGTCTTCACTAGAGATTGGAATTGGGTCAATTTCTTGCCCCTCTTGATTCTCATCTCCAGCTTGGAATTCATGCGGGAGTATGTGTGCCATGTTCACTGACACCGAGCCAAATTGGATGGCCGGCTGTGTTTGCTTCTCTTTTTGGCCACCTTGTTCAGTCACTCCAGAAGCATCCTCCATGCCGCTTTCTAGTACTTTATCCTTTGAATGGTCTGTCATGACTGGTTTTTCAACCAGGAACGTTTGTTCAGCCATGAAGGCTTCGAACATTTCTTCCTCAACCATTTCTTTCTTTTGGCTTAAACCAACTTTCGTCTCTGGTTTGCTGTCACTTTCCATTAGTGCCTTCTCTAATCCCGCTAAACTGGACTTCTCCCTGGCTCTTAGTTCAGAATGAACTTTGGCCAACTATTTTCTGTTGCAACACATTTTGCCTTGTAGAGTTGGTTTTGGAGTAGGGTTTGACTTTGGATTCTTCTTTCCTTTTGTCTGTGCCAATAAGGAATTCTCTCCATTTTCTTTCAGGTCTCGTTGGTGCTGAGTGTATCTACACTGAATTTTTCTCCTTTGTGATCTAGAAATCACGGGGACCATATCTGGTTCCTTTGTTTTTGGGTGCTTAAGCAAGACCCAATTGTTCGGAGCCACCAAAGGAGGTCTGACCATCCTACCTTGGTTTCCAGCAACCTCTCTCTGGGTAGACACTTCCCTAGGTTTGTTCTGCATTACAAACCAGTCTGGGACCCCAGGTATCTACAAACTTACTGACCCTGCCGTGGAACTACTTCCTTCTTCCTTCGAAGCTTTCCTCGAAGCTAGCCGCAAAGGCCACTGCTTGGTCCTAACTTCATGCTTTGGGCCTAACTCCGGCCTTCGATGAAGGTGTCCACTTTCTGTCTTGCGTGAGGCTAGTTTAGGGGACCAATCTCTGGTTTTAATCCCATAAGCTGGACTTCTCTCCAAGCTCCTCCCAGAATGGCTGCTTTTCGTTTTGTAATAATTAGCTGGCCTGGATTCATGTAAAGGCTTCTTGCCATTGAAATGCATCCTATCAACTGTTGGTTCAACCCTCAAGGGCTGCTGCCTGACGCTAGATGGATATGGCCTTTTATTGTAAGCATTGGTTGGTTTAGGACGTCTCTGCACATCCTTGTAGTACTGCTTCCCATCAATCGGGAGTCCTTTCAACCATTTGTAGCTTAGTCTGCACCTAGGACACATCCTCTACATTACAGCTGCTTCTAAGGAATCGTCATCCAATGCTTCTTCCTTAGAGTCTTCCCTCTAGTGTGAGAAACCTTGTCCAATAGCTGGTAGATCTCTAGTGTCTTTCTTGATTGCTGTCTGGTTGGCCACATGCATCTGTACATTGACTTCTTCTAATTCTTTCAAAGACAGGTTCTGAAAATCTGGCATAATGACATTGGCTGCCACCTCTCCAATTTCTGGAAATGGATTACTGTCGATCCCCATGGCCTTTTCAGCTTTGGCTGGGAATTTCAAACTCCATTTCCGAATTTGTTCTTGGATCCTGTCTTGAAAAACAACACAGTTTTCAGTCGAGTGAGACCAAGAATTATGCCATTTACAATATACTTTTCCTTTAAGTTCATTAAGAGATGGAATTGTAACCCCTTTTGGTAACTTAAGGAAGCTGGCCGCAATCAAATGATAAAAAATGTCATCTGCCTTAGTTAAATCGAAAGAATATTTCCTGTGGAGATCTTTCTTTTTAAATTGCTAGTCAATTGTCGTATCCTTATGAATTAATGCTTCACAGATCATAGGTTCTTTCCCCACAATCTCTGCTGCATCAATCTCATAGTTAGGATCTTTGTAGTATGTCTTATATGATGCATTATTTCGATCTTGCTCCTTTTCTAGTAATGCTTCATATCTAGATACTTTGTAAGTCAGTTCCACTAAGTCCCTAAACTCTGTTGAGTCAAACTTCTTTCGAAGCCTAAATTCTAAGCCATTTTGAGCCAATCTTACAAATTCTAGCTCTGGCAAAATGACTCTACATTTATTTCGAGCCTTTTTAAATCTGGCAATAAACTGAGTAGCCTTTTCTTCAGGCCTTTGACTCAACCTTGCCAAGTCTGCCATGGAAATTTCTGGCTCCTATTGGAAAAATTGGGCATGAAATGCCTCTTCCATTTGTTGCCAAGTTTGGATTGAGCCTGGTGTAAGGTTAATGTACCATACAAATGCTCCCCCAGTTAAAGAATTTGGGAACAGCCTCAGCTTCATAAAATCATTATTAGTGAATTCACCGCATTGAGCACCGAACCTAGCGATATGCTCTACTGTTAACTGGTTTCCATTCCCATAAAAAAGAGTGAAATTTGGTGTCCTGAAACCTCTTGGGTATTCATGTACCCTATCTATCCATTATGGGTAGGGTTTTCTGTATACAGGAGTCTGGACCCCCCGAGCCATTGGTCCACACATCTCCCTAACGATGTTAGCAATTTGGTCCCTAGGGACCATATTTTGTGCCTGCTGAATCACCGCCGGAGGAACAAACACAGGATTTGGTGGACAAACTTGTGCTTGTGGTCCTCTTGGTCCATAAGGTGGTATATTTGGGACTGGTTGTTCCTGTGGTGCAGGTCGCTATTGGGGGTGTGGGTAACCCCTTTGAATTTGTCCTACGAAAGGACCTATGAAAGGTGCTGGAACTGGTGTTGTGTTTCTTCCATTTGTAGGAAAACCTTCTAACCCACCGGGTATAAATTCGAATAAGGGATTAGTGAACCCCCTTGTGCCAGGTATGGCTTCAAACATGGGATTCAGAACCATTCTTATGCCATTTCCTTGTACTGGGCCAGTTCCACCAAATTGCATGGCCTCACTGTTAAGTACTGAGACATTTTGACCTACAACGGGCCTTGGAACAGGTTCGTACCAAGACTGAGGTGATGGTCTTTCATGGTTCTGATTACTAGTTTGTCTATTAGAATGTCCATTAACTTGCATAGGCTGTTTATCTCTAGCCAATCTTTGCTAAGGGACATTCGAAATTTCCTCCATGTGTCTTGCGTTTGTTTGTTGGTGGTTATTCATTCGATCCAAAAAGGATGTTGCCCACCTTTCCATTGTGTTCATTAATTGCTGTCCCATTGCATCTATTAAGCCACCCCATGGATTCACTGGCTGAGTAGATGAGACAGTGGATGGTCCAATTCCTTGGTCTCGTCCAATATTACGAACAAATGGTATTTGTTCTGAAGTACTGGTCTGTTCGACCATAGGTTCCGATAAAATAGGAGTTTCTATAGGATGTGTTATCACATTATCCTCTGGATTAGGTATCTCTACCTCTCCTTCCATGCCTTCTTCCAAGCGTTCATTTTCTCCTTGTCTCCTACGTCTAGCCATTTTAAATGTATTCCCACCGGGCGTGCCAAAAATATATGTTGGCCTTTTAGCTTTCGAAGGTTATTATTGTGATTGCGAGCGTGCCAACAAGGATCAATTTAGTCCTTACAGAAATTTAATTGCCAACCAATTATCAGACGACTGTGTTTTAGTTCTCTCAACCTCAATGAAGAGGACTTTTACTGGTGGCTTGATTTAGGAGAATTTAAATAGAATACCAATCAAATAAAGAAAATCTGAAGCATTTCACTAGAATGAAAAACTTACAATGATTCGAAGCGACAATCTATTTGAAACTACTCTTATGAATGAAAATGCAGTGCATAATTTGAAGTACTGGAATGTAATGAACAGGGTATGTAAAAGTAAAGTAGAATAAGACTGGTGTTTTAGATCTGAGTCCGGGGGCTTTTTCCAGGGTCTTCTCTGCTATTTATACTGCTCAAAGATGACAGTCGAACAGTATTTCCAACCGTCGAACTGCTTCCCCATGATCGCTGATTATGTAGCCTCAAGATTAGCTCCACTATGCCATCATTTGCAGTTAAGTTTCCCTCCTAAATTTTAATTTAAATAAGAGTAACCGCTGATGCCACATCACCTTGTATCTTTTTGTTGATCCACTGCTACTCAGATCTCATAACAACCAATATCAACTGCCACGTGTACGATCAGTATCGAAGACTTGAATGGTCTCCCCATGTTACCCTTACTTTGCCACGCGTCGAATTGTAACTGGCCTGTACAAAATATGCAGCCAACAAAACTTAGAGAAAAAAATCACATTTTAAGAACGAAATATCATAGTTACTAAAAGTGCCTTTTTATTGTATTTTTATCAATGCCATTGAACACTTAGTAATGAATATTAGATTTGGGATGGCTATTGTTTGGGGGTGCACAACAGCCACTGGTGTGCAGTTAAATGGGCCCATTTCAAAAATTCGAGCCATTTACATTTTAGAATACATCAAGTAGAATATACCTGCAAAAAATCAAGTTAATTGGATATTGTTTACCCTTTCATCCACTCACATTTGTATCTACAAAAATAAATAACAATTTTGATTTAAAGTATTAAAATGAATACAAATGTGAGTGGATGAAAAGGTTAATGATATCCGATTAACTTTATTTTTTTCAGTTATGTTCTACTTGATGTATTCTAAAATGTGAACAGTTCAGATTATCGAAATGAGCCCCGAAAAGGGCCCATTTAGCTGCACAATAGTGGCTGTTGTGCACAATTACACGAATAACCTTTTAGTGAAATTTTCATAATTTTATTGCTAAAAGTCCCTTTATTTGACTTTTCAAGATGGGCTTATATTGACAACATGAAATAATCTCCTAATATTTTTTGTAATAAAATTTTTACTTTAAAAGAGTTTGATTCCTAAAATTCTTAAATATTGTAGTATCCCAATATTTTCCTCACAAGCACCTAAATACTACTTGCATATACATCACTAGGGCATGGCTATGAGACTCATTTCAAGGTAGTGTTCTTGTGAAAAAGGTGGATTTATTGTCTAACAAATCTTGTGATAATTAGCGGCATTTTTGTAAATGAAAAAGGTCAAATTATCAATTTTTATCGATAAGTTGAATAATTCATCATCAAAAAATGTTGCTAATTGTTAATTTTTAGCGACATCTTTAGAAAAACATCATAGAAAATGTCTCCAATTGTCAATTTTTAGTGACATTTAGAAAATCGTTATTAATTGTTGGTTTTTAGCGACATATCCAAAAAAGTCACAAAAAGCATCACTTATTGTCAATTTTAAGCAATGATTTTGATAGGATCAACTTTTCGCAATTAATTGATAGGATTTGGTAAGAATTAAATCCAACTATTAAGACTTTTTGATAATTTATCCAAAAATAAAAAACATACACATGTACCAAACTTATTTTTGTCTTATGCTTTTAGACCCACTGTGATACTAGCTAGGTAAAAACTCACCCTTGATTGCATGATACCTAACTGACTTGGACTAAATCACAAAGACCTAGGAGAAGAAAGTGCCACACCCACCAGATGTTTGACTGTGAAACACGGATATTCTAAAAAATGAAAATGTGTGGTATGAGTATTAGGTATATATCGGATAGAGATACGTATTTGATATGGCAAGATATGTATTGGATATCACAAATAAATATTCATTTTTTTTTTAAAATTCGAATACGGGAGGGATACGCGAAAGATTCTTGAAGGAGACAGCATGATATGTGAGGATATGCAAAATAAGTATCCAATTTTTTTTTTAATTTTTAATTTTTATATTTTAATACACCAAATAAGTATATAATTTTTTTTCTTATTTTGTATTTATATTTTTTCATTGGTCAATACTTTTTGCTCTAGTTGTTTTTTTTCCCCTAACTATTAGGCTGCTTTATTTAATTTTTTTCCCACTTTTTTGTTTTTTGTTTTTTTTTCCTACACTGATTTAATGTAAGTATTTCTTTACCAAATTTTTAATTTTAGGAAATTTAATGTTAGTATTTCTTTGGGGGAATTACGTGTAAATCCTAATATGTGGACTTATTATCCAACAGGTCCTGTGAGAATTAATGGTAATTTTCATCAAATACTATTAAAAACGTCACTAATTATTAATTTTCAGCGACAGTTAAAAACATCGTCACTAGTTTTCAACTTTCAATGACAATTTGAAAGGTTCGTCACAGAAAAACGTCACTAATTGTAAGTTTTGGCGACAATTTATAAAAATTGTGACAAAAAAAGTTACTAATTGTCAAATTTTTGCGACTTATGAAAAAAATCGTCACAAAAAATTATTTTTAGCTATGATTTTATTAGAACTTATTTTTAATAGGATTTGATGGAAGTTAAGTCCAACTATTAGGACCTATTGATAGTTTACCATGTTTCTTTATTTAATATGAGTCCCTCTCTTTATTTATTAATTTGCTTTAGGTTTTATTTTTATACATATTACATTATTAAAATTGTAAAAAAATAATTTTTTTTTTATGAATGTATCTTCGCCTTATCCATATCTTACTTTTTCAGATTTTGGCATATTACCGTATCTATATCATCGTATCCCGTATCCGTATCCGTATCCATATCCCTCCTTCCTAGATGTTTGATAATTTAACCCACTAAAGAAAAGGCTTGAGTATTACTGAAGGGCCACATGACAGTCACCCAATCTGTTCAGACAAGTGGTTTATGAAACGATCTTTGATTTGAACACATTTGGGTGGCTTATATTTTGGTCTGAACATATTTTGTTAATAACAAAATGTGAATGTCAAATATGATTGATAACAAAATGTGATTGACAAATATGATCAAAGATCATATCACTAACCAGGAAGTTTAAAGATACAGGATCAAGAAACAAAATCAATGAGAAAAATTAATATCATTCACAAACATCAAACAATAGCATTCACGTTAAACAGACTGTTTCACTCAAATTGCTCTACATGTAGTTTCTGTAATCACTACAAGAATTAACACTTTTGCCGACCAAAAAATTGGTCGCTAAAAGCCCATTTTTGGTCGGCAAAAATTATCCGCGACCAATTTTTTTGGTCGCTACTTTGGTCGCCAATTGAGGGTCGGCAAAAGTAATTTGCGACCAAAATTTTGGTTGGTCGGGAAAAGTCAAATTTGCCGACTAAATTTTTGGTCGCGAAATATATCATTACCGCGACTAATTCATTTAGTCGCTGAAACACTTTGGTCGCGAAAAGTGATAGTTTCCCGACCAAAAAATTTGGTCGCCAATTATCACATTCAACGACCAAAAAATTTGGTCGCCAATTGTGACATTCCGCGACCAAAAAAGTTTGGTCGCCAATCGTGACATTCCGCGACCAAAAAAATTTTGGTCGCTAATCGTGACATTCCGCGACAAAAAAGTCTGGTCGCCAATCGTGACATTCCGCGACCAAAAATTTTGGTCGCCAATTGTCACATTCCGCGACCAAATAGATTAGTCGCCAAATGTCGAGAAATCGCCGACTACCAATTTAGTCGCCAAAAGATAAGAAATTGCCGACCAATGATTTTAGTCGCAAAAGTATAGAATTTGCCGACCAATTTTTTAGTCGTCAAATCTCTTTTTTTTTTTTGTCACAATCCTTTTTTGTTTATAACCAGTCAATCCAATATCGAACAAAATTCAATCAACCCAACCACAATTACGGAACAATAACATTTTTTTTTTTTTAAAAACTAAGAAATACAAACAAGATGTCCAGTAAAGCTAAGTATGCTCATTGAAGTAACTTCAGGCCTCAAAAGATCAACAACATGAATGACTCGTCATTGTAATACATAGAATTAGACTGAATTCTGGTAGGAACAAAATTTCTTAGTAGTAAAATTGATTGAAAGAGAGATTCATACATGCCAAAGTTTTAATTAAGCAGCAAGAAAACTGAACCAAAATCCAAAAATAACAGAATAACTATATGAAGAAAGCTGCTGCGTAAGACCATTCTTCGCTTTTGCTTCCGGCATGCAATAACCACAAAATCCACAACATCTCATTTCTTCTTGCCAGCCTTTGCAGCATCTCCAGCCTTGGTCTACACATTGTGTAACAATGAGAGAGAGAGAGAGAGAGAGAGAGATTGACCAGTGTACGTGTACCCCAAGGCCAAGATAAGCAATTTCCTTACCTTCTTTACACCACGGATCTTCTTGGTCCTGTTCTTCCTTTCCTTCAATTGCTTCCTTGACTTCTCCACCTTTGTGTCCAGGCCGTTCTGCGAAGGAGAAATAGACAAGAAATAAATACACTATAAAGAAAATGAAAAACTTCTAGAGATAAATTCCATATGCTCACTTTCTTACTCATATCATGATAACAAAAGAATACATAGGAAACCTCAATATGACTTGATAATGCCATGTACTCACAAAAACAAACATATTCACTTGAGTGATTTACATAAAATCCATTCTTTATAGTTCATACTCAGAGCTTAACACAAGCATGCATACAGGATTGAGTATTTTGCATAAATACTTTCTAGATCCCAATTATTCCTTAAATGCAAATGTGTACCAAACTGATCAGGACCATTTGAACACTCAAACATCAAGGTTGAATTTCCAGACCAATAAAAATCATCTAACCAATATACAGGAATTCCCAAGCACAAGTAGTCAAGATCTCAATATCTTCAGAAATAATTTAGAAAATAATGGACATAATGTATTGAGTTCTCTTAAAAAAGTTTATAAAGCCATTAGAGATGAATATGGCTATTTGACCCATTTTAGCATTGCAGGTGGATCAAATAGTACACAGAACAATTGAAGTTTGCTTCCAAACATCACAATTTTGAACTCAAGATACATTTAAACATTTTAGAATTCAGGTGGATCAAAAATGTGCCATCACTAATCCTCTATGCAAATAAAGCTTATCATCTTATTCTCCTGTTGTGATTGAATTCTTCACTGAATTCAAACATAATCAACGTTTTAATAAGAATTACTGTACTGCACTGCACTGCACTGGGTCAAATAAGAGGAGTAGAAAAAAATTCAACAGCATGATTGATACTAAAAGAGATACTGAATAAATGAATCTAAAACAAAACCCATACATACCGAAGCAACAGAAATTGCAAACAAAAGCAGAGAGAATGTTCATTTCAGTGCAACTTAGGTGATGCAGACGCCCATTTAAATAGATAGCAATTGGTAGTACACAGGTGAAAACAAAAATAATACAAAAATAAGAAAAGATGAGAAATTAACCTGATGAGCCAGTATTTTGGCTCGTATTTCTTTGCATTCTCAACGGAATCATAAATCAAACCAAAACCAGTAGATTTGCCTCCTCCAAAATGGGTACGAAACTTAAAAACAAAGATGGCATTTGGGTCTTTCACCTCATACATCCTAGACAATTTTTCCTTCAGCTCCGCCTTCAATTAAAAAAAGAAAACCCACAAGGAAAAAATGTAGAACAACCAATCAAAAAATAATATGTAGAACCAAACAAAGTAAATCTACCAGAAATTGAATACAACCTGAAAATGTGCATTAATAGGTAATGGCTATACAAGAACACATTAAATTAAATAAATAAACAACACTAGAATAACAATAGTTGATTAACACATTACACTTTAATAACTTAAGTAAACAAATGACCTCCCAGTAAAACAAACCCATGATTTCGTTTTTCAAGAATAATTGATCAACAATATAAAAGGTTAAACTAGATCACTAATTTGTGAATAAACTACACATATACTGCAATAACAACATTATAGCAAACAAAATAAATAGAAAAACATGTTGTACAAACCATGAGATGTTGGAGAGAAATCAAAAAAGGAGAAAGAACAAACCTTGGAAACATTTGGTCTTCCTGGATGTAGAACGTCAATGATCTGAATCCAATCAATTAAAACAAAACAAAAAAATGTGACAAGTAAATTAACAGCAAACAATAATCATCAATACATGAAAAGTGTAAGAAATTAGAACTGACAAATTGCTTCCTCGAGAGAAGCCGATTAGTCATGAACTTCCTCGTTTGTATGGTCACCGCCTTACTGTCCGCCATTATCCTACAAACAAGCTTCCCATTAAACCCTAGAAAGTGCACACACACATTTGTCTATATATAGATATGCTTATAGAGAGAGAGAGAGAGAGAGAGAGTTACTCCGGTGAGGTTTCTCTCTTTCCTGCGCCTCCGTGCTCTGTTCTCTGATCTGCTAGGTCACGTATCGGAGGAACCAGAAAGGGACTATGACATTAGGGTTTCAGATTTTGATACATGGACTATATATATCCTGGCCGAACTAAAACCCTAGCCCAATCTTGGAAAAAGAAGGGTTGTGATTCTCTTTGGGCCGGACCGGGTTCAGCAATAACTTTGCTTTACTGGACATATTCATCATATCTTTGAGCATACTTACTTCATGAGTCACAGGAGCATCAACCTCAATAACTTTGCAGCAATTTTTAACTTGTTCAAGAATGTCCACATCATCTTCACAGCAGAGTATGAGTTTACATGTCTCTTTGACAAATCCTCAAACAGCTTCTGTGCACAAGTTTTGTATACCCAACAAGACCATGGTCTCTCAAACACAAAGTAAACCCTCTGATGCAAGACAAATTTGTGCTCAATTAGAGTCTTCACAAGGCCAAATCTTTCAAGGCTTATCTAGAAAAAAAGAATATGGCAATAACAAGTGTAATTAATTTTAGTGTTCGGCTATTTTAGTATTTTTAATATTAAGCCATTTAGCACCTAGGCTAGTGCATCTCTAGGGATGGGTTATGTTACGCCTTGTTCATTGCTGCAATTAGCATTGGTTATGTTATGTCTTGGAGCAATGACTTGACTAATTGGCCATAGGTAAATCATTAGTAGCCGTAGATAGGACAAAATGATCAAACCACATGAGAGGTCATTGGATATTTTTAAATGTGAGAGGGTGAAGTGCTCCAGGCCATACCATAAGGGGTAAAATGATTTTTTCCAAAAATAAAATAAATGAACTAATCTGCTCAAGGATACGACCATAAGGGGTAAAATGAAGTGCTCCAGGCCATACCATAAGGGGTAAAATGAACGGACACGACAAGGATACGACCAAAAAAAAAACGTTTTATATACGACCAACTAGATGTTTCATCCATGGCTAGCACTTATTGTCTAAAAGTCAAGAAAATAAAATAGAATAGAGACAGGAACCATTTGCTCAATGAGTTCCATCAGATGTGTCTAAGAAAAAACAGTGAGAAACTAAAATCAGTATAATTGAACAAATAAACCACAGATTATATGTGTCCCTGCAATGAAATGAATAGTCATAATTGTCATAGTGATTTTTTCACCACACCAATATAACAACAGTTCAGATAACTAAAGTTTACCTTTCAAAGAAAGCTTTCTATGACAAATCTTATGGGGGTTGTTGATTTTCAGTCATAATTGTAGCATGGAAATCAGAAATAACCCACAGAAATACTTGAAAATATCAACCTCCCCTGAGGCTCGGGTGAGCATTGCTTATTCCATGCAATAGTTTTCTTCTCCTATTTTAAGAAAGTGAAAGAATGATAAACTATACTCTTAACTAGGACCAAATGGAATTTTCAAACCCATGCACCAGTTTCAACAGAATAATTTAAATGATGCAGATAACAGCAACTCCAAGAGGTAAGTGAGATTTCATAATCTCATAGACAAACTATACTCTTAACTAGGACCAAATGGTGAAAAGAAATTCTGCCCATGGTGAAAAGATACTACATTTCCATCAGAGGTAATTCTTGTATTTTAGAATTGTTAATATATCAGAATGTTTTACGTGTGGACTGATTATTTTCCCATGACATAACTAATAAATTCTCTATCAGTATACCACATAATTTTGTTCCTCTATTAATGTGTGTTCATGTAAGTCTTAAAAGGGAAATTGCCTGAACTCACAAATTTTCCACACACACAAAAAATATATATATATATTTAAGAAATAAAAATATATATATATATATATATATATCTTTACTTAGCATCAACATTGAAATTGATATATCTGAATTTTAAGATCTCAACAAATCTCCAAAAATTCATACTGTAAGCATTGACAAATTTTGACAACAAGCACGTATGAGACAATCTTCTTTTCATGGGTCATACAAATCGATCTCAATTTCTGAACTGAAACAAGGAATCTATCACAGCAATACCAAGAGAACACATAACAAAGTATTTAAATATAAATAATCAGCAGACATGGGCACCAAGCCATACCCGTAGCTTAGATAGGTTGTAATTCACAGTCCTTATCAGAATTATGATCATCAAGGAACCAAGAGAAGTTTGATGGAGCAGGCGTTCTTGGTACCATGGAACACTTGGCAGCATCTGTTCAAATAAATAAGATGTTAATATGATCTTTATATAATCTAGTTAAATGATAGCCTACAGAGACAGTACTCACCAGCTTGTGAATACTGGCATTGAAAGAAGAATCTTGACTAAGTACTAGCAGAATAATTAGCACCATGTAGATTTGATTGGATGTCCCTTTTGAAGCATTATACAGTGTTTCCAGCATGGGCATCAACTGTTGATTTCATTGCATAATGCAAATCAAATTAGGATATGTGGCATTTATGTTACGTAAACTACTAAAAATGATGACTGCTCATAAGATTTTTTAGTTACCATTGTACACAAAAATTTTTAAATTGTGTCCATAACATCACTTATCTGACAAGTAATAACCATTGTTCTTTTTTCTTTTTTTTCTTTTTTTTCTAAAAATTTTGTTTTATCTCTTGCCAAGGTTACCACACAACAATAGGTGGGCTAACTAAATACAAATAAGATGGAAATGATAGCTGCCACTCCATACCAGTGTATCCAAATCTGTTCGCACCAAGACGAACTCTAGAAAATTTGAGTTCCCATGCACTAATGAGTAAAGCAGTAAGATAGCAGTTTCATCAGCCAAGTACCTGAGGAGACAGTAGTCACAAAACCAATAAATTTACTTAAAGGATAAACAAATAGATAATACAATTTGATGATATTCACATAAAGTTTTTAACGGTGAATGCATTATGCTAGGCACTTTACCCCTTGTGACGCAAGGTATAAGCCTCAAGGCGTAAACATTTTGAATTTTTATATTTAGTAAACAACTAAAATATGTTAAAATATTGTAAATTAAATATAAAAGTGCAAATACATTTTCTCTCAAAGCATCAAACATTTCACTCCAGAGAAGGAAGCTTGCACTCTTTATACGTGAAATCAACATTCTTAGCTTCAGTTTTCAAGCCTTAGCTTTGTGTTTTTTCTTGGTCAATAATTTACTTGATTTTTCTCATGAATATAGTTACAAAAGGAGTTCTTTTTATGTTTAAATAATGTATTAGACTAAGTTTAACAACAATCCAAGATCAAGATCTCCATATGCACAAGCCTTTGAGGAGTGTCGCCTAAAAATAAAGCCTCAAGGCAAGCCTCGATAATGCGTTTTAAAACTTTGTATGAGAGAGAATAGAGCAATAGCATTTTCTACGTTTTTACATTTTCATTTCTTTTAGATGGATGAGATAGGTCAGTTCATGCTGCTCAAAGACCAACCTCAATTAATAAAAAAAACACTCTTAGCAATCGTCAAGAAAGAATTTATCTAAGGAATTAAAGGGGGAAATGGTTAATATAGTGTATGAGGCAATATGGAGCCTAAAAAAGACATTTCAAAAACATTTAAATCTAACATGGTCTCATACATATTATCCGTAACTACAAAATGCATAACATTAGTAATACTATGGGGCACCACAGGACATCACAGTATCATATTACTTGCATTACTTGCACCAACAGGCACAGAACAAGAGGATTCTATTAAGGAATCTGTAACTTGAATTACAACCAAGATTCTAATCTAGTTTATCAAAGAAAGAAAAGAAAATCTGTGAATGTAATCCAAGGATGCCAACAAAGGATTAAAAAGGTAAGCAACCAAATTAAAACTCTAGCATTTAGGAGGGACAGACTGCAATATGCAAAAATAACAGTCAACATCACTTTACTAGAAGAGATTGGAATAAGAACTGAACCACATTCAACAGCGGATCCGACTGTTGGAGTAAACATCTAATGCAAAGGATAACACAATCAACAACGGTAGATCATACTTAGATTATTTCATTATGCCATTTCATTATGCCACTTAGATTTTTAAACCTTTTTTTTTTCTTTCCCATTTTGTCAATCTTTATTTTGAACAACTACAGCAAGCAACAAAGTTTGGTTCCTCCTCAAAAGATTGTTTTTGCCATTAAGGATGTTAATTATTAAAGAGAATGAGAGGGGAAAGAAACTATTAGAATCAAAGTAAATTTCAGGGCTTGAATAAATGAAGTAATCCTGTGTTTAGCATTGTCATAACTTTGCATCAGTTCTGAATACATCCCAGTAGCAGCATCTGCAGGTTTAAAAATAAATAATTAGTCAAATAAATGTGAAACGAACAATGCACAGAGATCGTAGAGTGATACAAAGTGCAATCAAAGGCAAAACCTTAAACATTGTTAAGAGTGAAATATATCTTACGAGCACATTGGGACGCAATCTTTCATACTCCCATCTTCAGGTCTTGTCTAACCACCAAAACCTGCCATCACAATTTCCCAACTTGGAATTTGGAAATCAGAATTAAAATAAAATAAAAAATAAAAAAATAAAAACTAGTAAATGCATGAATCATCTTCAAAGTCAAATGAAACCAGTTATATCTATATCTATACCTACATCTTTCACCTTTATGTGCTCACATGACTATATAAGAAATTGAATAGAATCGTATATATCTTACAACACTGCAATCAAAAGTTAACAAATTGAATCAAATTAAATCAAAAAATAATTCCAACAGATTCAGATTTAATTACTAACAGATTCAGATCAAACAAAATTACAGATTTAGATTTAATTTATACAGATTCAGATTCCAAAATCACTAACAGATTCAGATCAGAAGAGACCTTGAAGCTAACAACATATTCTGGGTAAATATGAGTATTCTTATTCATATTCCATACTATACACTGTCTTGGAGTATGAATATCATCGACTCCACTATCAAAGTCCTCACCATTGACACACAACACAAAATCAGAAATGAACAAATAAACTAAGAGTCACAGATCTAAAAAAAAAAATCACCATTGACACAGAAATGAACAAAAAATCACCATTGACAAACAATCTTAGTCACACAGAGTGACACAGATCTGAATAACACAAAAAAATCAGAGATCGGAGAGGAAAGAGAGACAGAGACAACGACATAGAGATCCGTACCTGGGAGGTCGATCGGTGCGATGAGAGTATGAGGTCGATCGGTCAATCTTGCGATGAGTGAGAGTCGATCTCTTGCGAGGTTGATCGGCCGAGATGAGTGATGAGATGAGAGTGAGAGAGTGAGTATGAGAGACTGATCAGATGAGAGTGAGATGAGAGTGAGAGACTGAAAAACGAGAGAGAGTGTGAGATGAGAGCTGCGTAATGTGTTTTTGAGTTTAGGGTTTTTTTCATTTCTTTGTTTTGTTTGGGTATAGATGAAGTGAAGTGAACGGTCCAGATCTTCTTAAAAAAAAAAAAGGAAAAAAAAAAAAAAAAGTTATGCGGGCGGGTTGGTCGGGTGCGGTTCAAACCCGCAACCCGCCCGCAATCCGAAAATTAGAAATATCTCAAATCGCACCCAACCCTATTATATTTACAAAACCGCCCATACGCGTACGGGTCGGGTCGGGTCGGGTCGGGCCGGTCGGGTTGTGCGGGTCGAATGACCCTATGCCCAGCCCTAATTCCCACCTCCACGTTTCAAATTTCCTTCCCAAACTTTTGGCGACCAAATATCATATTAGTCGCAAAAAAGGTACCTTCGCTGACAAATTTTTTTAGTCGCCAAATCTCAATCAATGGCGACTAAAATATTAGTCGCTAAATGTACTAATTTGGCGACCAATTTTTTTTGGTTGTTGAAAATAAGTTTTTGGCTACCAAATTTTTGGTCGCCCAAAAATATGTGACCTTCCGCGACCAAATTTATAGTTGGTCGGCAAAAGCATACCACTTTCTGCGACCAACTCATTTTTTGGTCGCCAAAATATAACCTTTTGCGACCAATAATATTTGGTCGCCAAAAATAATAATCATTCGCGACTAATTAATATTTGGTCGCCAAATGTCATTTTTTTGCGACCAAAATTTTTTTGGTCGGCAAAAGTGGTCGGCAATTGTGTAAATTCTTGTAGTGAATTGAGACTGGTTGACATCCGATCGATGTCACCGGAAATGTGGCCGATGAAGAAGTTATGGGAAAGGTCTAAATGTTCCAACTTGGAACAATTGTAGAGAGCAATAGGTAACATGCATTTCTTAATTTCCATACTGACCAGAGCATAGCCATAGGTACAAGCTTTCAGATTTTCAGTAATAGCTTTTTAAACTTAGCACCCAACCATAATTGAAGTAGTCCTTCCAAAGTTGCAGGTGTCACCCATTGGACCTCCCACCACTACAATAGACTTGACCAGACTTTCTTGATCACAGGCCATAGAAGAAAAACATGGTTCATATTTTCAAGTTCATTCCTACAAAAGGGGCACACATTCTCCAAACTGCTACTCAGTACCCCAATGTTCTGTAGATAGCCTGCTATTTTAACCCTTTCTTTCCATGCCAACCAACTGATGAATTGGGCTCTAGGAGGAGCCACCTTGCCCCAGATCAGTTTAGGAATAAGCAAACTAGGCCCTTTTTGTTTCTCACATCAATCCTTGGTTGCTGCAATAATAAATTGACCTGAAGGGGATGCACTCCATCTTAATGAATCTGGGCATCCCACAATAAGCCTTGGAGGTTCACCTAATAAGCCTAACAATCTTCCCAACTCCTCCTCCCAAGCACATAGTTGCCTTTTGAATTCAAGCTTCCATTCCTTATCAGTTGATAGTGTATACAACCTGGGATTCCTCCTCCAGTATTGGCTCCCTCAATGCTTCATTCTACAACAACCATTGTTGCATTGCTATTGATGCATTCCTTCATTTGTTCTCTCTCTCTCTCTCTCTTCGACATTTGTTCCAGTCACAACAATCACAATTTATTTGAAGTAATAATATTAATATCCTAATTTTTTTTTTGTTTGTGCCTATAACTTAATGTAGTTTGAATTACTTTTGTTAGTGTGATTGAGAATGTACAAAATTTACAAGGCATTGTTTGAGCATTAATATTGATAGGTTCTATAAAACTAAAAAATGATTGTTATATAGTATCATTTTTTTTTCACCGTCAGGGTATGTGACAAGATTTGTATTAGTTGATTCCATAATAGTTATCTTCAAATAAGATAATCAACCATTGGTATTTATATAGGTAGTGATACCAAAAAAGAAAAAAAAACTAATGATCTATAACATTTCGTAAACTGATGATATATAACATTTCTTAAACTAAAAATAAGATATAATAACACTGATAATTGTTGAAGATTGGCTTTGATCCTTCTTGTCAACAATGGCTGCTAAATGAAGACAAATGAAGAAGCTGAAGATTTGGGCTAAAGATTCAGCCAAGTTACTCCATGGTAGGGTGGCTGATCTTCAGATCCTGTTGGTGGTTGCCATAAATATTGTTGGTGGCTTGTTGAAGACTTTGGCTCTCCTATCGCATCTATAAATGGCCAGTGAATGAGAGGAGTTTGGTGTGGTGAAATCAGAGAGTGCAAGCAGAGTGTAAGCAACTGATTAAGTGAGTGTGAATTGAGTGAGAGTAGTGTCTCCACCTCCTCCATTGTTGTAATTTTGTATTTCTCTCCATATAGTGAAATCTGCAACCCGTGGACGTAGGCGATTTGCCGAACCACGTACATCTTTGTGTTCTTGCTTGTGTGCTTGTGTGTGATTATTTTCTGCCTCCTAGGCACAACAAAATTGTATCAGAGCATAGTTGTGCCAAAATAGAGCATCTGCAACTCTATTTTTTGTAAACTGAAAATTTTGAAGTTGTCGAAATCACGTTTTCAGGATACCAGAACATACGCCTTAACAAGAGGAGTCTAGACGCAGAAAGAGCAACCTACGTGAATTACTGACGCACCCTCACGTGCTCTGTCGGAGTTTAGCTGTTGAGTCACCAGAAAGATCAGTCCGACGAAGACACAAACGTTGAACAGGACAATGTGTCACCAAACCTGAAGTCTTCAAGTATTCACTTGTGCAACAATACAACACAAGTCCACACTTGGCAGAGTGGTTATAGCCTTGGTTCCAAACCTTGAGATCACGAGTTCAAATTTCCAAATTATGTTTGGAAGCTGCAACGCCATCGCCACGTCAGTGCCACATCCGCGCCACGTACTGCCACGTGTGAAGCCACGCCAGCAACAGCTCAATCACCACGTCATTGCTACATCAGCACACTTGTTTGTCACGTCAGCACATTTGCCACGCCATCATCCCAATCTGCCAAAAATTTTGAAATTGTAGGAAGGCCCCTGAAAGTTTAGGAAATTGCATTTTAGCGACTAATCTTGCTGAAATTGCAATTTAGCCCCTTAAACTTCATTAAATTACAGTAAGGTCCCTAGAGTTTTGGGAAATTATAATTTGGCCCGTGGATTTGGAGAAATTTCATTGAGGTCTCTAGAGAGGTGGAGAAAATCCTTTCCAAAACTAAATCAACCATTACAGATACAACCGTGGATTCTATTTTTTGAGATTCAAACCCAAATTTTCAGTGAAGTTTTCAGGAGCTTAGAATTTTCCGTGTTCCAGACATTTCGAGCATCCGTTATTGTTTGTAGTGGAGATTATAGGGCAGTCTTAATGGCAGAATTTACAGAGACAAGATCAACCGAGTCAACAAGTAACCCAACGACTACAAGTAACTCTAGGCATTGGACCCCAGTGTCTCATGCCAAGTTCGATGTAGAAAAATTTGATGGAAGCAGCAACTTCGACATGTGGTGATGTGAAGTTAAAGATATGCTTGACCAGATGAATCTGCACCTCACTCTCGAAGATAAGCTAGATAACTTGGATGAGATAGAATGAGAGAAAGTTAATCTCCTAGCCTGCAGTTCCATCTGACTTTGTCTTGCAAAGGAGGAAAAATACGCATTCACAAAATATGATACTGCGAAGGAGCTTTGGAAGGCCTTAGAAGACAAGTTCATGACAAAAAGCATTGAGAATCGGCTGTGCATGAAGAAGAGGTTGTTTCGTTTCGACTACAAGAAAGGTATTTCGATGAACGAACACTTGAACAATTTCAACAAAACTCTTGCCGATTTGAAAAACTTGGATGTTCAAATCGATGATGAAGATAAAGCACTATTATTGTTAAATTCCTTGCCTGACACATATGACCATCTCACCACCACTTTACTGTATGGTAAAGAAAAGATCAAGTATGTTGATGTTTCAAATGCCTTAGTAAATAATGAGTTCAGAACGAAAGATAAGTCTGCAAACAGGGACTCGACATCAGAGGCATTGACAGTCAGAGGCAGGACGAATAATAGAAGATATACAAGGCGAGGAAAGTCTCGCTCAAAATCCAGAGGGAGATCATCAGATAGAAGACTTCTTGCAGAAGACGAGTGTGCTGCTTGTCGCCAGAAGGGGCATTGGGCAAAAGATTATCCCAATAAAGACAAGAAAGAGGAAAAGGTGAACGTTGCACGAGATTGAGATAATGGTAAAGAATCAACCTTCACAGTTTCACCACTTGGCCATTCTGATGAATGGATTCTAGATTCCTGATGTTCCTACCACATGTGTCCTAACAAGCAGTGGTTCTCGAGCTTACGAGACTTTGATAGAGGAGTTGTACTGATGGGCAACGACCAAGCTTTCCAGACAAAGGGGATTGGAACAATTCGACTAAAGATGCATGATAGAACAATCAAAATTCTCGAAGATGTTCGGTATGTACCAGATAAGAATCTCATCTCAGTGGGAGTTTTAGACTCTAAAGGTTACAGAGTAACTGTTGAATGTGGAGTTCTCAAAGTGGTACGAGGAGCATTTGTTGCAATGAAGGGTATTCGAAGGGGAAATTTATATTTCCTAGATGGCTCTACAGTCATAAGGAGTGTGGTTGTCTCCACTAGCCCAGATGATGATCCGTCAGACACTTCCAGACTTTGGCACGTGTGCTTAGGGCATACTGGAGAAAAGGATTTACAAGGATTGGTAAAGCAAGGCTTGTTAAAAGGCGCCAAGACAAGAAAGCTTGAGTTCTACGAGCATTGTGTACAAGGCAGGCAAACAAGAATCAAGTTTGGTACTGCCATTCATCGTACCAAAGGGATTCTGGACTATGTTCACACAGATGTTTGGGGACCTTCCAAGAATACTTCTTTGGGAGGTAAACACTACTTTGTGTCATTCATTGATGATTTTTCGAGAAGAGTATGGGTTTACACAATGAAGCATAAAGATGAAGTATTAGACATCTTTCTTACATGGAAGAAAATGATTGAGACCCAGACAGGCAAGAAGATCAAGAAGCTCAGATCTGACAATGGCGGTGAATACACATCAGATCCCTTCTTTGAGGTTTGCTAGAATGAAGGGATAGTGAGACATTTCATAGTTAGTGGAATACCGCAGCAAAATGGAGTTACAGAACACATGAATCGCACTTTGGTAGAGAAAGTTTGGTGTATGCTGTCACATTCAAGATTGAGCAAGGCTTTTTGGTGCGAGGCATTAAACTATGCTCGTCATCTTGTCAGCATACTACTTGTTGCAACATTAGATACTAAGACTCCTATGGAGGTATGGCCAAGAGCGCCAGCTACTAATTATGATCAGCTTCGTATTTTCAGATGTTTAGCTTATTTTGTTACAGAATCAAAGTTGGATCCAAGAGCCAAGAAAGTTATCTTCTTGGGCTTCAGTTACGGTGTCAAGGGATATAGACTCTGGTGCCTTGAATCAAAGAAAGTTGTCACTAGAAGAGACGTTACCTTTGATGAGTCTACAATGTTGAAGCAGCCAAATCCTCAAAAGAATGGGGAAGCATTAAAGAAGTCAGTGCAAGTGGGGTTTGAGACTTCAGTAAAGACTATTTAGACAGTCAACAATCCTGAAGAAGTTTAAGTTAATAGCTCTGAAAAAGATCTTGAAGAAAGCTCAGATGAGAATGAAGATCCAGAGACCACACAACAGTCAGAACCTATCGCAAGCAGAAAAGGAAAGAGGGTTACCAAGCAACCCGGTTGGATGACCGATATGGTGGCCTATGCACTTCCAATCATTGAAGACAATGTTCCTTGCACTTTCAAAGAAGTCGTGCAGAATGCATAAAGTGTCAAATGGAAGGAGGCTATGGATGAAGAGATTGGGTCACTCTATAAGAACCAGACTTAAGAGATGGTGCAACTTCCAAAGGGCAAGAAAGTAATTGGGTATAAGTGGGTTTACACCAAGAAGGAAGGCATCCTAGGCAAAGACAACATCAAATTCAAAGTTAGATTGGTAGCTAAAGGCTATTTCCAGAAGGAAGGAATAGACTACAATGAGGTATTCTCACCTGCTATGAAACACACGTTTATTCGTATCTTGCTAGCTTTGGTTGCATAGTTTGATCTTGAGCTCACCCAACTCGATTTCAAAACTGCCTTCTTACATAGAGATTTTGAAGAGGAGATATACATGTCCCAGTTAGATATCTTCAAAGTTGCTGGAAAAGAGAATTGGGCTTGTAAGTTGAACAAATCGTTGTACGCGGTTGAAGCAATCCTTGAGACAGTGGTACAAGCGATATGATCGGTTCATGATAGAGAAAGAATACACAAGAAGTCAATTTGATCATTGTGTATATTTCCGTAAGCTTTCCGATGGTTACTTCATCTATTTGCTCTTATATATAGATGATATGTTGATTGCATCTAAGAGCAAGTTAGAGATTGACAAACTCAAGGCACAGTTGGCAGAAGAGTTCGAAATGAAGGATCTTGGCGAAGCAAAGAAAATTCTTGGCATGGAGATCAAAAGAGATAGGAAGAATGACACAGTTTTTCTGACACAAACCCAGTATTTGAAAAAGGTGTTAGATAGATTTGGCATAAATGGGAAAACATAAGTTGTGAGTACACCATTGGCTCCTCATTTCAAGCTTAGTGCTTCGATGACTCCATACATAGAAGAAGAACAGAAGTATATGGCACATGTTCCATATACAAATGCAGTCTGTGCATTAATGTATGCTATGGTTTGTACAAGGCCTAACATCTCACATGCTGTGATTATGGTAAGTAGGTATATGCATGATCCGGGAAAGGTCACTGGCAGGCAGTAAAATGGATCCTAAGGTACATACATGGCACGGTTAATCTGGGATTGAAGTTTGAGAGAGATAGCCGACTCAGAGAGAATTTGGTTGGATATGTGGACTTAGATTATGCTGGTGACTTGGACAAACACCGGTCAACAACAAGGTATTTATTTACGTTTGCTAAAGGGCCGGTGAGTTGGAGGTCAATGTTTCAGTCAATGGTGGCTTTGTCAACTACAGTGGCAGAGTACATGGTAATGACAAAAGCCTTTAAGGAAGCTATTTGGCTACATGGGTTGATTAAGGACTTGGGTATTGTTCAAAAGCACGTTGAGGTGTACTGCGACAGTCAGAGTGCCATTTGTTTGGCAAAGAACCAGGTTCATCATTCCCACACCAAGCACATTGATGTCCATTTCCATTTCGACTGAGAAATTGTTAATGAAAGGAATATTCTGCTTCAAAAGATTAGTACTGCAGATAATCCGACTGATATGCTTACAAAAGTGGTTTCTGGGATCAAGTTCTAACACTGTTTGGACTTGGTCAACATCTCTCGAAACTAAGTACCATCAGGGTGCATGACAGTGTTGATTGATCACTATGTTGGATAGAGAATCCTCACCAATGTGGAGATTTGTTGAAGATTGGCTCTGATTCTTCTTGTCAACAATGGCTGCTGATTGAAGACAAATGAATAAACTGAAGATTTGGGCTGAAGATTCAACCAAACTACTTAATGGTAGGGTGACTGATCTTCAGATCCTGTTGGTGGTTGCTATAAATGTTGTCGGTGGCTTGTTGAAGACTTTGGCTCTCCCATTGCATCTATAAATGGGTAGTAAATGGGAGGGGTTTGGTATGGTGAAATCCGAGCGTATAAGCAGAGTGTAAGCAACTGAGTAAGTGAGTGAGTGTGAATTGTGTGAGAGTAGTGTCTCCTCCTTCTCCTCCATTGTTATAATTTTGTATTTCTCTCCGCATAGTGAAATTCGCTGCCCGTGGACGTAGGTGATTTGCTGAATCGTGTAAATCTTTTTGTATTTTTGCTTGTGTGCTTGTGTGTAATGGTTTTATGCCTCCTAGGCACAACAATAATGACTTGCTGAATGATCCCACCAAGTGAAATTCCTACCTATGCTAGGGCAGTGTGAGGAATTGGAGGGTAAATATGGAGAAAGGGATTTGGAGCGATATTGTTGGGGTTATTTTGGATATTTTAGAGGTGGGTGTTTTAGGCTGCGTTCATCGAAATTGTAACTGTAAATACAAAAGCAACTTCACACACACATGAGATGAAAGAAAGAGGAAGCATCCAAGGCGACTACCCTTTTATATTTTCCTCGTGAAATGAAGGCACGTGAATTGATATATGAGTGTTTTCCAAAGGTGTACTTGAAACTTTGATCCTTCTACAATATATGCCCACAAAAAGGGTATACATGTAAGTTGTGACACTTTGTAGTGTTAATATCGTAAAGGGTTAATTACACTTTTTACTTATGTAATGTGATTCAAATTTTACTTTAGATTCTATAGTTTTAAATTGAATAATTTGGTCCCTACACTTTAGTGTAATTTCAATTTGGTAAGTCTATCCAAATTGGAGATTAAAATTAATAATTTTGGAATATTTGTCAATTTTTTAAGGTGCACATGTGGACAAAATAAGTTGATCAGACAAAATAAGTTGACGGAAAGTCTACATAATGTGTCAATTTGGTCTCTGTAGTTTACACAATGTATCAATTTGGTCTCTGTTGTTTTAATTTACTCGATTTTGATAGGGACCAAATTAACACATTGTGTAAACTACAGGGACCAAATCGACACATATTTTGACTTTCCGGCTATCAAACTTAACAACTATTATTTATTGGACTAAAATGACACAATCTGTTAGATTAATGAGCAAAATCGAGCAAATTGAAACAACAGAGACCAAATTGACACATCATGTAAACTACAAGGACTATTTGTATAATTTGCCCAATATTTTTTTTCCATTAACAATGTAAATGAACGTTAGAGATATGGCCAAATTAACTCAAATTGTCAACTTTGAAGATCAAAATAATAAAATCTAAATTTAAGAAATTAAAATGACAAAAAACACATACTTTAAGAATTAAAATTGTCTTTTATCCTTATTTTTAATTGGTAAGCCTATGGCATTAGGCTTTGCCTATATGCAAATGCAAAAATCTTCCAATTGCTACTGAAGATAAAGTAGCATGTTTACAAAATTGAAACCTATTACCGAAGATGAGGGTTAGTGAAGAAACATAGGCTCCCATTCATATCTGATCTCTCCATACTTATCTGTACTCTTTTTATAGGGTTCAATTTTAAACTTGCACTGATGAATTGAATTGTCTATTTTGTAGATATCGCAATAAAGGTTATTCATGTAAAAAATTAACTTCATCGAACAACTACAAACATATGAATAAATAGCATTTTATTTTAAAAAATAAATGGTTTAAGTTTACAATCACATTTATCATTCATTTTATAAAACAAAATGTGATTTTTTTTTCTTATGTTTATGAATATCCGATGAAATTAATTTTCTATATGGATGACCTTTATTGCGAAACCTACGAGATAGATGGTTCGAATCATTAGTAAGGGTTTAGAATTAAGCCTCATACGAAGACTTTGAAAAGATACAGAGAAATAAAGTATAGAGGGGAGCCTATCTCGAATCCAAGAGGATGAATTGGATTAATTAAAAATAAACTCCCTTTAAAAAAAAAAAAACTTTCGTTAGAAAATTAGATATATGACAAAAACAACAGCAATAGATTAAGTAATAAACATTTGCGAACATTTGTGAGTGAGTAAATCAAAGGAATAAAATAATAGAGAGGGAAAGAGAATTCCTCCACTTAGTGAATTTCTTTCTTACATCACATAACTTGACCCAAGGATTGTGGATTTACAATTCTTTATTCCTTTGTTTAAATCCCTCAACAACCAATCTCAATATCTTAAGAGGTGGTTGTTTGATGAGATTAGGTATGGAATTACACTCTATACTTATCAAAATAAATAGTCCAAACATTTGGTTTAAAAAAGATAAGTTTGACTTAATAGTTCGGTCAAATTAATAGTTCCACATATGTAGAATAATCTAATCACATGGGATATGTAGGATAGAAATTGATGGACTCAACTATACTTTTAATTAGCTAGTTAAATGATGAAATTGATCCAAGTATAAAATTTCTTTCTTTTGTTTTTTTAAATATATTTTTTAAACACGTTAGATTTTTTTTTTAAAATGAGTAAATTAATCTTATAATATATAATAGTATTTTATTTATTTATTTGTTTGTTTATCTTTTAGCAAAATCATAAATAGAAATACACTTCTAATGTAGTCTTTAAATATAATTAAAAATGGTCATATTAAAATAAAATAAACTATATTTCAAATTTAGCATTGCTATTATAAACAATTCAAAATGACAAAATGGTCTTTTAAAAAGTTATCATTTTCATAATTTCCTACATCTAATTCTATGATAAAACAAATATGAGATACATATCATTTTTAGTTAAATAGTCTAAGAACAATTTATCCTTACATCGTAATTCCTGTTGGGTCTTGTGGATCCTAACAAGTACTGTTCACTAGATCCTAGGTCTAATGGAGGGGTTTGGGAGGCCTCTCTTACCAAATTTTTTGGGATACTTTGGTAATTTCTTGTCCGCGTTGCCTTAATTTTATACTTATAAATAGATGAAGGGATCTTTTCTGTAAGAGAGTTGTATTGTTTTTTTTATCTTAGTGAAAATTGCAGCAGGCATGGACGCAGTTGTATTCTAGGGTGAACCACATAAATCTTTTGTGTGTGTGATTTCATCTATTTATTTTATCTTTTTTATTTTTTATTTCGTGTCTCACCGATCTTGGTTAGAAAGAAGTAATTTCTAACAACTGATGTCAGAGCTTTGTTTTGAGTGGGAGTGATGGCCGCAAACAAAGGAGAGGTCAAAATCGATAAATTCAATGGCACAGATTTCCAATTTTGGAACATACAGATTGAAGACTATTTGTATCAGAAAAATCTATATTAGCCTCTTTTAGGGTCGAAACCAGAAATGATGAAAGATTATGAGTGCAATCTTCTTGATAAACAAGCGTTGGGTGTTATTTGGCTAACGTTGTCTTGTAACGTTACGTTTAACATATCGAAGGAGAAGACTACAGTAGGTCTAATGGAGGCCCTCTCAAACATGTACGAAAAACCCTTTGACTCAAATAAAGTTTATCTAATGCGCATATTGTTTAATCTGAGGATGACAGAAGGTGCTTTGGTGGCTGAGCATCTGAACGAATTCAATATAGTGGTGACCCATTTGAGTTTAGTACATATTAAGTTTGATGATGAGGTTAGGGCTTTCAATAGTGCCAAGTTATTGTTTGACAAGTCCAATTCCTCGAGCTCTATGAAATTCCTATAATTGATTTAGGAATTTCTTCAATCAACCTCAATTTTTAATTTTGTTTTTAATTTAATAATTTTATCAAGAGTTGTTTAAGTTTCCTCAACTAAGTAAAGCTCTACGGTATTGCTATTGGTGCAAATTTATTGTCTGAAAGCTCTAACATTTCATGATTTGAGAGGTTGTCGATTTTTTATGGGAAAGAGCCATTGAACTCATTTTGAAAAATCGAAGGACTTTGAGCTCTAGGAGCTACCCGATGGCTACTAGGATGTCATCGGTGAAGTTGTTGCCATTGAGGTTGAGGATCTGGAGTTAGGTCAAAAGCCGGTTAACATTGTTGGGAATGAGACGACCAATAAGTTTAGGGAGAGATCTATATATTTCAGCTTGGAACAGTTGTAGAGAACTCTAGGGAATGGTCTAGTGATGTAATTGTCAGGCCCTATTTGGGGGGCAAGCCCACAAAGCACCGTTTTTTGGGCCCCCAAACAAAGGCTAAAAAAAAGGCCTAAAAATTATTTTGGCTCTTGTACCTGTCCATAAGAAAAAAAGGCCCACTTCAATTTTAAAGATCCACATTTGTTTTTTAATGGGCAAATTACCCGAAAGAGGTGTACTCTATTTAATTCAAAACCTTTTGGGTAGACCGAACGGTCTTGCGCGCCTTTCTTCTTCTCTTTGTCTCTCTTTTTGATATCCAGCAATCGGCGACCATGCCTTCTTTGTTCTCTTTCTCTTTATGATATATAGTCACCTGCGATTGACGACCACCATCGATTGGGGTTCACCGACAACTATCGATCACCGACTCTTTGCTTCACCCTTACTGAGAGCGAAGGAAATGAGTTTCTGGCAAAGAAGATGAGTAGATCTACATTAGATCTGGCTAGATCTAAACCAAAATAGTTGCTGCAGTACAAGTGTTTTGTTTTAGAATTAGATAGACTTTGAATTTTGTATATGAGACCTACCGAAAGTGCCCATTTTTTAATAAAAGACCGAATCTGAATTAGAGATCTATAAAAATAGGCCCACTTGAATTTTGAAGGTCCAATGTTGTTTCTTAGAAAAGGCCCAATTTGAATTAGGAAAACTGAAAAAATCGATAACTTTTGAGGCCCAAGTGTAAATAATATAAAACCAAAGTTTTGACTTACCTAGTGGGTTTCCCTCGGTTTGTAAGAACTGGGGGAATAATACAGAAAACTTTTAAGCCCTACGAGTAAGAACGACACCACATTAAAAGGTAATTCTATTTCCATACATCTTTAGTAAATATCGTCAGAGTACTGTCAGAGAGTATTGAAAAATGTTGTGTGTGTAGGGCATGGTTTAGGTTTAGGGGTGTAGCGTAAGTTTATGTTTTGTGTGGTGTGTGTACATAATGTGTTGGGGTTTTTATATTGATGTGTGCACATATTATATGTTATGGGCAAATTTGGAACATTTTGTGTGTGGAATGAGTAAAACAAAAGATAAACAAATTCATTATGTGTATACACTAAGAAAAATGTGCACAGAAATTAAATGATGTATAGAAATAGAATTAATCCATATTAAAGTCCAAACACTATAAAATTGGAGGTGTAATCTATCACAAGCATTGAAGCTATGTTATTTTCTTTTTTATTTTATTTATCTATTAATTTTTATAGAACTATTCATCTAAACTTTTTGAAATTAATTGGGAACTATTTTGTTTCTGAACTTTTTTTTGTATTATTTTTTTTCTTTTGTTTTTTTATTTACTAAATAAATTATGATGGTAAATCTCATATCATATTTGTAATATAAAATAGGGTTTCAAGTTACTATCTTTGTAATGGGTATGTGTTCATATTTTTACTTAATTAAATATTTGTTTGATCATGATTAAATGGTTTTTTCTCTCTTATGATGTCATGATTTTTATTTTATTTTATTTTATGTCTCATTTCATGGATTATTTGATTTGTTATAGTTGAAGATCAACTTAGCATTATGATAATGATATTAGTAATTTTTGGTAAACGTAACAAACAGGGCATGCTTTCTAAAAATATATTTTGAATACAAAAGAAAAAATTATTTGTATATATAATCTTTTCATCGCAACTTTTTTCTTTTTTTTCTTTTAATATGTATGAAAGGCTCCATATTTAAGGTTCGCTTTGGGTTCTGGAAAAGTCAGAGCCGGCCCAGGTAATTGTAGTACAAATCGATGGCAAATGAGGTTTTTCAGATCACAAATGAACAGTGGGATTGGCCCGGTGATGGTTTTGTTAGGGAGAGAAAGTCTGGTGGTGGAGCCGTTGATGCATGTGATCTCTGGCCATTAACAATGGGTAGTGCCAAGGATGGATCCAAGATTATCACTATGGGGAGCGAAAGTATGTGCAAATTCTTCTAATTTTTAATTATTTTAAATTTTTTAGTATAATATATGATATTTTTAAAATATTAGGGGGTGTGGTCGCTCCTACCCACATCCCCCTAGATCCATCCTTGGGTAGTGCTTTTGGAGTTTGGTGGTGTTAGTGGAGTCCAAGGATCACCAAAAATCGATTCTAGAATGAGTCTATGAAGTCCAAACACTCTTTCAGATGACCAACTTGAGAGAAATCAAATCTTTTTTTCATCTCATATTTTAATTAAAAAGTTGAAAAAATCACCCCCCCTCCCAAAAAAAAAAAGTTTCCATATAAGGCCTAAGAGATCTTAGATCAAGCAATTCTATTGTTAGATTAAGAAATGTAGAGAACAAAAAGGAAATAATCAAATCAAATCATCAAATGACCCGGCTATATTGTCAAGTTAATGTGGTGAAGTTTGATTTCCCCTGTTTGAAAAAATTCATCGGCGGTGGAGTTGAGCTTGAATGTTCATGAGAATCCATGCCAAAATTTCACAGTTCCTGGTGCTTTGGAGGTTGTGATGTTAGTTCTAAGGGAAATTCTAGTATATACACTTTCTATCATATACACTTTTAAGTTATATCATTTTTTTTTTATTTCAGTTATGACTAATTTTATTCTTTAGTTATGACCTTTGTTAAGTTTTTATTATTGGCAATCCACTCTTTTCAGTTGTAATTTTATTCGATCTTTTAATTCAGCAAGGCTATGAGTGTTTAGATGCAAATCCAACTCAAATTGTGCATTGCAGAGGAGTTTATGATATTAATTGTTTCATATTTGACCGCTCGAGCAGTCATTTGTGCGCTCGAGCGAAGAAACAGATCATTCAGTCTTTTTGTAGAGCGCTTGAACTTCTGGGAATAAAGTTTTATTACTCGAATGATGAAAGTTACGCTCGAGTGGTCAACCTATGTGTTTCGCACCGCCTTTAATCACACTGCTCGAGCGGTCTGTGTGATCCTATTTTCTATAAAGTGCGATGTTTGCTATTTCAAGGGTTTGAGCCATCTAGATTTTTAGAGAGGATCAAGATACAAAGTGTTTTATATAAGATGGTGATTTATGAGTGTTTCCTTGTTGATTTCAGAGTAATCAATGGATCCGTGAACTTCATATCAACATCATCAAGGTTTGTTTGTTTTCCTTTATTCACAAAAGAGAGAGTTGTTCTTCGGTGGATTCCGGAAAACTTGGGCCTAAAGCTTTGGTGGATTCCGGAGTGACTCATCGTCATGGATTCAACATCGGCGCTGTGGATTTAACGTTGCATAGACAATTCATGGTAGTAGAAGAGGCACATAGGGATCAGTTCAATTTGGGTGTGGATTCGCTAGGTAATTGAAGGTACACTTATGTAATTCTTTTTTGTTTTCTTAGTGGATTGTTTTGTGACTTTTGCCCGTGGTTTTCTTATCACAACTAGAGGCGCTCCAATTGTGATTTTTTCACGTTAAATTGTTGTGTCGATTTGCCTTTGATTGTTTGATTGAAATTGTTATTTACTGTTTTGATACATAATCACAAATTAATATCTTTGGGATTTTAAGATTTTTCAACCTTATTTTAATTATGAGTCATGAGATCTTTGGTTATATTACATTTGCTGTTTTTTTGGTGTAATTTTTACTTACAAATGGAAAATTTTGATTTTTAAAAGCTGAGTGAAACATTTTTAACTTCTGAATTAGCAACTTTTAATTTATAATGAGTTCTAGCACCTTAGTTGGGCAGGTAGTGAAAGAAAAATAGTTGAACCAAAAGAAAGACAAAATGATAAGAGAAAGAGGAGAGGAGAGAGACAATGAAGACGAGCCAGTGAGGGGCAACTTCGTCCACATTGTAAATAAGAGTAGTGTTATTTTAATTAAAAAAATTAGACATGCATTTTAATTTAATTATATGATAATCTATTAGAATATTGAGTAAAACACTAATAAATTTCAAAATGTGATTTTGTGAATTGTTTATTCCTTTATTTTCATTTTATTTTTTATGAACACAAGAGTTCTATTAAAGTGAAAATTACACTAGAGTATTACATTTGAGAAAAGTACAATATGGAGTTTTTTTTGTGTGTTACACTATGGAGTTTTTTTAGAGTGTTATATTGGAGTGTTACGTTTGGAAAAAGTACACTAGATTTTTTTTGGAGTGCTACGTTTGAGTGTTATATTGGAGTATTACAGTTTGAAATTATACATTTGCTCAAAACTTATTAAGTAGTTTTTCTACTCCTTTTAAAATATTTGAAGAATCCCACATCCTTTTGAAATTTTTGAAAAATCTCATATTTCAAGTTATTTTTATACTCCTTTTAAAATGTTTTCCAAATATAAAAGATTACCATATACAAATTTATCCCAAATTTAATTCCCATAGATTCTGTACCTTACCTTTTTAGCACAAAATAAAAAAAGAGCAGGAAATATAATAGAAATGAGGATATAACTGTAAATGTAATTTCCAAATAATATATTAAATCTACATTTTCAAAATTAATGGGATTAATTGATTTAGAAGAAAATCCTTGAAACTAAATGGATCGTCATTTCTTAATATGAGATTTATAGGTAAATTTTTCTAGAATATTTAAGATAATTATCTCTTTTATATATTTTTTAATTAACAATCAATTATCTTCACACTTCACTTGATGTTAAAATCAGTTTATTTTCCTTAAACTAATAGAGTTGAATTGATAAGTTATGATATACAAAATATGTCACCATAACATTATTATTAAAGAATTGTAAATGGAACACTCATCACCAACTATATTGTAATCATTTTGATTCAAAAGTTATAATGGAAGATTTTTATTACATTAGATTTGGTGAGAGAACATCACGTTCATTGATCAACCAATAAATCTGATAGACTTTCACTAAGAAAGGTTCAAGGCCAAAAGCTACCTTCTTTGATGTAAGGTTATTTTGTGTGCTCTCTCTCCATGTCTTTATTGTTAAACGTTGTCCGTTTTTCTTTGTTCGGTCAATTTTTATTCATGTGGGGAATTGTTGGAAAATAATGGTTTTTTGGTGACATTAATGCAAAATTAAAGTGGGTCCCAACAGACGATTAAGGTGGGTCCAAGTGGGTCTAGATTCTTTGTAATGAGATCTTTACATCACAAAAATAATGATAAAAAACCATTGAGAATTGAATGAGAAACTGTCTCATAGAGTTGGCCTTGTAATCATTTTGATTCAAAAGTTATAATGGAAGATTTTTATTACATTAGATTTGGTGAGAGAACGTCACGTTCATTGATCAACCAATAAATCTAATAGACTTTCACTAAGAAAGGTTCAAGGCCAAGAGCTACCTTCTTTGATGTAGGGTTATTTTGTGTGCTCTCTCTCCAAGCCTTTGTTGTTCAACGTTGTCCGTTTTTTGTTTATTTGGTAAATTTTTATTCATGTGGGGAATTGTTGGAAAATAATGGGTTTTTGGTGACATTAATGCAAAATTAAAGTGGGTCCCAACCGATGGTTAAGGTGGGTCCAAGTGAGTCTAGATTCTTTGCAATGAGATCTTTACATCACAAAAATAATGATAAAAAATCATTGAGAATTGAATAAGAAACTGTCTCATAGAGTTGGCCTTGTGAATGAGGTAGTGGGAAAGGTGTGTAACTACCTATCCCACATTGATTATAGAGGAAAACATTGATCAATGAACGTGATTTATGGGATGTATCAACAGACACCCCTTCCCTAGAAACCACATGGCCTAAGAACTTGACCTCTCCTAGCCAGAACTCACACTTCCCAAACTTGGCATACAGCCTATGGGCTCTAAGGAACTCAAGCACCACTCTCAAGTGTTCCTCGTGCTCCTCCTCAGACGATGAATAAATCAGAATGTTGTCCACAAAAACGACTACAAAACGATCTAAGAATTCCCGGAAGATCCAGTTCATCAAATCCATAAACACTGCCGGTGCATTGGTGAGCCCAAATGGCATCACCAGAAACTCATAGTGGCCATACCGCGTACAGAAAGCCGTCTTCAGAATATCCTCCTCCCTGACCCTCAACTGATGGTAACCTGATCTCAAGTCTATCTTAGAGAAACAATGCGACCATTTCAACTGGTCAAACAGATCATCTATACGAGGCATAGGGGACTTATTCTTAACCGTTGCCCGATTCAACTTCTGGTAATCGATACAAAGTCTCAAGGCACCATCTTTCTTTTTAGCAAAGAGGGTCGGTGCTCCCCACGGCGAAACACTAGGGCGAATGAAGCCCTTATCCAGTAACTCCTGGAGTTGAATCTTCAACTCACTCAACTCGGCTGGGGCAAAACGATAAGGTGCCATAGAAATCGGCGCCGTGCCGGGCACTAAGTCAATAGAGAACTTGATCTCTCGATATGGTGGCAAACTCACAAGATCCTCGGGAAAAACGTCCGAGTACTCATAAACCACTCTCGACAATACAGTTTGGGTCTCATCACACTCACCACTCATAAAGCTAAACTGGTGGCAACACACTACCAACCCGATCCCCCATGAAATGGAAACAGTCCCTGCTTAAGGTACATACTGTGACTCGCTGGTGGTAACAATCAACAACTGCCTGGTATGACGATAGCCAGTCCATACCCAAAATAACATCAAAACCCAGCATAGCCATAACTACAAAAGAGAATGGAAGCCGGCGGTCGGCGACCTCTATATCGCACCCTCTACACCCTTGTTTCAAAATCAATTCACCCCCAATGGGTGATACTACACAAATAGGAGATGCTAACTGTGCCAACTCCAGCCCCAAAACAGATGCAAATACAACATATATAAAGGAATGAGATGCACCCGTATCAGTCAACACACTGGCAACCGAGTTGCAAAACAAAAAGGTACCTCTCACAACAGATGGAGCCGGTACTAGATCTTGGCGGTAATAGCATACACACGCCCTGTAGGCCCCTGATCTACCTGCTCACCTCTCGGAGCAAAAGACAACTGCACAGAATGGGACGATGAAGCCCCCTGATTAGCCCTCGAGGCCTGAACTGACTAAGCTGGTTTAAAACTCTGCCTCGACCCAGATGCACCAGATGTGCCACTCAACTGCGGGCAAAACCTCTTCAGGTGCCCCGCCTGACCACACTAGCAGCAAGAAAGCGGCTGACCTCTGCCCTAACTCTGGCTCTGAGGTCGAGCCGAAGATGAAGATGCTCTCTGACCTCCTCCCCTCTGTGGGCAAGCTGGAGACTTGTGGCCCAGCTGACCACATTTATAACAGGTGATGTCTCCCTAATTGCCTCTCTTAGAGCCTGCACTCGGCACTAGAAAAGTCGATCTAGCAAAAGCACCCTGGGACTGCTGAGGGTTAGGACCCCTCTGCCTCCTACCGTCCTCCTGACCATCCTGACTCCTCTTGGAGCCCCTCTGTCTCTTCTCCTCCTCCTACATCATAATCTCCATATGGGATGCAGCATCCACAAGGCGTCCATAGTCCCGGGTCATAGAACCCCCAACTCTCATCTTGAGGCCATGCCTCAACTTCCTCTCAAACACAATACAACGGCGTTCCTCAGACGTCACAAGCTCAGGTGGAAACCTGGATAAGCTAGTAAATGCGGCCTCAAACTCGGCCACTGATAAACTCAACTGCTTTAGCTGACAAAACTGGTCCCTCAGCTTCTCCCTGACAGCTGGAGATAAGAACTTCTCCTAGAAAGCATCTACAAAAGCCTCCCATGTACCACCAACACGACCTCTCATGAACTTCCACCACTGACCCGCATCCCCCTTAAGCTGGAAAGATGCCAAGGTCACCTTCAATGCCCCGTCTTCGATGCCAAGCACCTCAAACATCTTCGTTATCTGCTCCAGCCACTCATCAGCCTTAAGTGGCTCCTTGGAATCCCCAACAAACTCATCCGGATTAGACCGAAAGAACTCCCTCTTCAGAAAGGAAGGCCCTGCATCAACAACCTAGGCTTGAACTGGATTCTCAGCTCTAAGAATGCCTATGGATTCCCTCATAGCTCCTGCTATCTCGCGGGCTAAGGCACCCATGGCCTGCTGCCCCACTGGCTCGGCCACATTGGCCTGACCAACACCCTCCTGCTGCGCCCGAACCTTATCCGGTATAGGTATCTATTGCCTACCACGCCTACCACGTCTACCACCTCGTCCTCGTCCTGACATCCTAATAAAGGTAACGAAGAACATTAGCACATTCACAAATGTGCCGAAGCTATAACACTCGCGTCCTAATGCAATGGACAACTGTAATTCACTCCACCTAAGCACATAATCACATAAGCACCTACGAATTTCATTTCTGGATAATGATAGTCCCGAGGCGTTACAAGAGTTCCGGTTAGAAACAGCATTGATCAAGTGCTTTTCCAACAAGACTCATAGAAACCCAAGGATCCAATCAACATCCTAGAAACTAGATCCCATACCCAAATAGTCACATAAACATGCTATCACATAAGCATATAACACTACATCTAAGTCTTTATCAAGCGAGACGAACCCATTGTGGTACTAACCACTTCCCGCGTACCCAAAGTATTCGAACCCGGTACACTCTGATACCAAGTTGTAGCACCCTCAAAATAAACCCATAATATCATACATTCACGATAAAGAAAAGAGATTTCATATTACAATCATCAGAGTATTCTTACAAAAGGTATTACATGTTGACAACAAAAGTAAATGCCCTAAAGGCATACAACTTTCCAAGTCAACACTTGGTTACAAAAAGAGAGTACTAGCTCTACTTAAAATAAGCCCTTGGCTTGATATACATTTAATACAACAAAATAACAAAAAAAAGTCCAACAGCCTCAAGCCTCCCAAGCTACGTCCTTGGAGGTGGCATAACACCTGTACCTGAAAATGATGTCCCATATAGGGTGAGCCAACGCCCAGTAGAGATATGCTAAACATAATATGAGCAATAACTAAAACATTAGCATTTGATAAATGTTTAACTCACATAAATCAATTCATAATTCACTTCAATTACATGACACATATGTCCATGTTTCATTTCTCTTTCCTTTACTTAACCGATTCTCAATTCATAACCGTGGCTCAGAACCTAGCCAAACTATTTAAGTGAGATTACATCTCATAACAACAATACTTCCATACATCACAATAGATACACATATTTACTGTATCGATATTACACAAAACACTTCCATACTTCACAATAGATGCACATATTCGCTGTATCAATACTTCAATAGATACACATATTTGTTGTATCAATGGAGTACATCCCCTATCTCCTCCCAAACAATATCCGGTTTAGGAGTCCATCCCCTATCTTTCCCTAAACCGTGGAGTACATCCCCTATCTTCTCCAACACAACACAATGTTTGTAAGCATCTATCATATACATGTTCAATCAATACACAAATTTGATGTATTATTCCATTCATCATAATCAATGACATACAACCGATTAGTTTTAATTCGCCTAATCATCATGCAATGTCTACAACAATCAAGACTATCCTCCACAGATAGCCCGAAGTAATTATTTCTAAATAGATAATAATTACATCAACAGATAAATTATCAACATTTTCAAAGATGGGTGATTAATGAATCCAACACTACCATTCTACCTCATAATGAGCCAATTTCATTATTTCCACTCAATTTCATATTCCCATAATAAATGCCATTAATTACACTAATGACCCAAATATACCCAAACATGGCACTTTCCCCCATTTTCTCAATATTGACCCAAAGGTCCAAATATTATCAACAACATCAATAACTTCCTTTTTAGACCCAAAACACAAATGTTTGAATCAAAAGAACAAAACCCCTCTTTCCAATATAACACATCTCAAACCCTAACTTCCCAAATCAAACCATTTATACAAAAAGCTTAACATCTATGTTAAAGCTCATAAAAATAAGTAGTTATCCCTACCTCAAGAGATGAAACTCAAAGGAGATGATGAAGAAATGTCGAAATACTCCAAAACCCAAGATCTTCGGATTGCTAGGAAGCCCAAGCCAATCTCTACACTCTTTGCAAAGACTCTAAGGGAGTAGATCACTCAAGCTAGATCAATCCCTAGAGAGAAGGTATATTCTAGAGAGAGGAGCTCTCAAAAGAGGATTTAGAAAAGTAAGAGAGAGAAAGGAAATGTGAAAAGTGATTCAAAATCACCCAGCTGCCATCTGATATACGACTATCCCGCTCGAGCGGAGAATAGGACGTTCAAGCGTCAAACACCAAAACTGAACCCGCTCGAGCGCAAAATGACCCACTCGAGCACCAAGACACAAAATCAAAAAGCACCAGCTCGAGCGTAGATTACCCTCTTCCAGTATTTTCACAGACATTGAACACCCGCTCGAGCGCCAAGAGGCCCGCTCGAGCGCGACCCGCTCGAGCGTAAGGAAATTCGCTCGAGCTTGAAAAACGCACCTGCAGTAGTTTTGCAGAGGCACAAAATGCTGAAAGTGTGTAAACTCCGCTCGAGCGCAAATGGACCCGCTCGAGCGGACCACCAAAAATCTAGGCAACAAGGAATGGGACTAAAGCTCAACTAACCTGTTCGAAGCACGCCCAATGCATCCTAAAACTCAAATATATGGAATTAAAGGATGACAGCAAGACATATACAACAACCAACTCCACGGAACCTAAGTCCGGATACAACAATCAAAGAAGGAAAAACCAGGATCGCTATAGGTAAGCCAAAAGAATGTGTCAGAAGTATATGCATGATCCTATATACAAATAGCTAATGCCATACATACATCAAATGCACATAGGGGTCCAACTACTAACACATTACATGTGTATCATCTTAAGGCATGAGGTAGCACATATAATTATTTTAGAAATGATAAATCCTACAAATGCAAGTCATGAATATGATAAATAAAACATGATGCTGCATATACAAAAAGCGCATAAATAAAAGGGATCGAAAGATGTAGAGTTTGAAATTATTATAACAATTGAATGAATAAAAGACGTGGTGTTGGAAGTTTATTACAACAAATGAATTGATTCAATTTAATTTAACTGAATCTAACAAATCATGAGATAAAAGCAAATGAACTATAAATAGCAACTTAAGAACCTAGGAGATCACCCTCCATAACTTGTAGTGTTCTACTTTATTCTGCCTGTAGAAAAGATGACTGACTGGATGGGAGTTTTCTTGGCAGGATGATTCTCGGCAAGCCAGATGAAAGATCCGAGGGAAATTTTTCTTTGCACAGTAGAGCCAAAAAGAATTGCAACACCTTCCAAAAGGGTCCTCATCACTCACAAGAACACTCAAAGGAGAGGTAAAGGGACCTCAACCCACAATTAGCAACACAAAAGTCCACTAATAATATAATATTTACAACAATTTTCCAAATGAAGTAGAAATTGAGATTAGGGAAAATTCATGCCCAATAAATGAATGAGAACCTACAATCATCTCTTTGTGACCAAGGGTAGGATAATGCCCAGATTCATGATATTAAATGGAGAAAAAGAAATAGAACCAACAACCTTCTCAACATCAAATCTCATGGATCATCCAAATAGCTCCATGCGACAACCACATCAAAGCAAATGAGCCAACATGCTTGAATGGTTATATAGGTGATGAGAAAGTGCAAGAATATGAAAGAAACTACTCTATTTTTCAAATTTGCGAATGAGTGGCTACTTGATAACTCTCAACCACATCCACAAGGTTCGAATTAACACATCTATATACAACAACAATAATTTATACTCCTAGAAAGCAAGAAAAGAGTACAACAATATAGAAAAAGAAAGAAAACAATCAACTCAATGGATGGGTGGCTACCTTTTACTTCCCTTCACATCCATGAGGACTTATCACATGATTACAACAGGCCAACAATAAAATTCAGAGCTTAAAGATGAAGAAAGAGAGAGAAAAAGTGAGAAAATTTCGAAAGCTTCACCTCTTATAAGAGGGCGATTTTCTTGGTTGTTAAACTTCGTCTAGGCACCCTCAAGGTCCTTAGATATGTCTTAAAGTTCTTAGAATCCTCAACAAGAAGTTTAAAGTTAAGCTTTAATGGTGTTTGGGTAGTTAGTGTTTTTGAAATGAAGGTAAAAAGGAGAGGTAGGGTGATAAGCACTAAAAAACAAGTCTCTTAGCCTTTGAAAATTTTGTAACCCCCAAAAAGAAGCTGAGACATGTATTTATAGACTTTAGGGATCAAAATATCTAAGATATTTGTGAAAAATTCATAGAAAAAGCCAAAATTTTTTAAAATGCTCTATACCCAGACATTTCAACTGGTTGTACCACCATTCATCTAGCTGACTACATTTTTCATCTAGCCATGAGTTGTTATACAGCTCGATGAAAAATGTACCGTTAGATCAATAGGGTAAAGCTAGAAAGATTTGAAAGGAGAAACAAGTATTTCAGAGAATTTCACCTTTTCCATTCATTCTTGCTATATCCTTCGCTCGATCCACCGAAAAAGACAACATTTGAAGTTTGGAAAAGGCGGCCCTTGGGAGATTGTAGAATGTTGGAAACTACACATCCAACATATTTTGAAAAACGGTGTTCATTTGGTTATTTTTTTTTTTTGGCCAAAACGAGTGTAATATTAGAATTAAAGCCTGAGTTCAAACTTATTACTGAGGAATTCGTAAGATTAGCATATCTTGATTTTCATCATCAGGTGTTCGGAAAAGATCGTCCAAGTCTTAAGGCTGGTTAAAATGGGGTGTCTACAAACTTTCTAGTGAATTTTTCAGTCAAATTTCTGGAGTCTTTTTCTAGTTTCAACAACTTTTTTATTGACTTTTCTAGCATTGTGACTTTTTAACGCGTGTCTTTATCACCAAAAAAGATTAAACCATAGACTAAATAACATATGGCTCCATGAGAATAGACTTTTCACCAATTAACCATCTTTTATAGAACGACACAAAATAAAAACGCTTATCAAATGTGGATCCCACAAGACCGGAGACAAGTTGAATTCTTTTTTGTGAATGTTTTTGTATTTTTTTCTACACGTATTATTTGGAAAATCTTGAATTGTTGATGTTCCATTTAGAAAAAGTAAAATAAATAAATAAATAATAAATAAATAAATAAAAGGAAGTAGAAATTGCAAATAGATGAAGAGTAAAACATAAATTACAAAATAGGTTAAAACTGTCAATAAGACAAAATGTCCTATCAAAATCATAATCACTTCAGTTCACTTTTTGTTTTTTTTTTTTTTACAGCCATCAAATCAACCACAAAAAAGGGAAAAAAAATCAACCTTCTAAATACACATTTTTTAGCGAGGCTAAAATAGTCAAAAAGCTAAAAAGTCAACCAAAATAGTCAACTTCACAAACGAGCCCAATGTGAACATTCATTTTGATTTTATTTACAGAAGGCTAAATGTAAACTCAATGGGCCATAATGTTGAACATTCAGAATGACAAGAAATCACACATGATCACAATGCTTAAAACCATAATTTGAACATTCACATAAGCCATAATTGTGAACACAATGAAAAAAATAACAAACATATCACATAAAATCATGATTGCCTTAAGCATAATCGTGTTGTGAATATTCACATGAGTCATGCTAAGAATAAAATGAAATAATGCAAACATATCACATGAAACCATTATTGCTAAGTTCATAGTTCACATAAATGTAACTATGGAATAAATTGTCAATAATGGGGTTAGCAAAGTGTGAACATTCACATAATACAAACAGTCACAAAACATCATCACAAATAATCAAACTCATGGTGTGAACATTTACATGACACAAACAGTCTCAAAATATCATTAAACAGTCATAAAACATCATTGTAATCAATCAAATATTTAGCGTGAACATTCACATCACACAAACAATTACAAAACATCATCACAAACAACCAAATATATGGTGTGAACATTCACATCACAAAAAATGTGAAGATTCACACATTGTTTGGTAGTACAAAATTTGACAATATGTCACACAATCAAACGAGGGCACAAGCAAAGCAACTCATTCTATCTACAATGTAATCGATGTGTATTTCACATTGCATCAATATTGTCTCTACTATTTGACACAGAAACGAAATGGTGGTTTCTAACAAAATAACAATATGACTATGAATAATATAAAATTTGAAATCAAATTGCAATAAGATCGTTAATCTCTTGCATCAGTTTAGTGTGAATGTTCAACGACAACAACCTATAGAGGAAGACAACACTACGAAGTTGGTTGTGGACACGATTGCAGGGACACGATGGAGTGATTTTCGGTTTCTGCGAAGTTTAGGAAAAAAAAATCAAGAAACGTTTCCTATATTGTTGTAAGACTTTTTGAAACCCATAGCACGTTCATTGGTAGGGGTGCTTTAGTAATTTTGCCAACCATGGAACTTACTGGATCAAAAGAAAATGATATAAACTAATTGGAACACAAGTGCTAGAAGAGGGATTTATCAAAAGATGCCATGTATATAAATAAGTGTTAAGATGTTTTGTGGTTTAGTGATTTACAATAGTTTTGTGGTTTTAATGGTTTTGTGAGTTGACTCACTAAGTTAAAAATAAATTAAATTTTTGAAAACTAATTTTTAATAAGAGGATAAAATGGCAAATTTATATTTTTATTAACGGAGTCAGGTATTCCATTTTAGTTCAAAATCATGAAGAATGTATGTGGCTATTTTGAAAAAATGAGGAGGTAAAGTGCTACCGAATTATACCACATAGATATAAAATTGATTAAACCTTATTTTTATTATTTATACAAATATATATATATATATATTCATTTATAAGACTTGTTTTGAGAGGAGTATTCTTAAAAAATTGAAACCAAAAATATGGACAAAACATATTTTTGTGTTGCGCTTTTAGAATTATTTATAGTAGTGATGATATCCCACAGACCCACTCTGAAACTAGCTCGAGTAAAGTCATCCCATATTCTATGAGAGTTAATTGACTTTGACTAGACAACACAAACCCTTTAAATTAATATAATGCTAACGGATGAAATATCAACAAAATGTGAAACAAATATGGTTATCATCGCATTATTACTATTCAGATCATTACTCAAAGAGTAAATTACAAACGAGTAAGTTTAAGAATATAGAATCAATCATAAAATTAATACTAATAAAAGTCATACACATCAAATAATTGAGTTTTCCATTAAACAGACTGTTTCACTCCAATTACCTTACATGTTTTTTTAATTGATTTTTTTATTTCTAATTTTATTGATTATTTATTGATCAAGCGCTAGAGTTGACTCCCAATGAAGACGTTCTATTGTCACTATCACAAAGAATGGTTGCAACCGTGAGACATGTGGTTGGTTTAAAAAACCATAATGCATTTGCAATTGACAAGATTTATACATAGTTGGCCTATTATAGGCCACATAACACTAGCAAACAGTAATAGAACAAATAAAACCAAAAAAAAAAAATAGAGAAAATTATAAATTAAAAAAATTATAAAATTTGAGTTTTGTAATAAAATAAAGGGTGTTTGATCTATAATCCATATTTTAATTTTGTTTTGCCAAAGGTTCAAGTGTTGAAATATTTTCTCCAAAAGAACAAACTTAAGCAAAATGTCTAAAATATACATGGTTCCATTCCATCACAGACAGTCATACTCTCTCTCACTCTTTCTCTCCAAACCCTAACCTTCTCTCTCTCTCTCTCACTCTCTCTCTCTGCTCTTTCGTTGTTACTTCTCCAGCGTTGCTCCTCTGCCGCCCTCCATTGATGCTCCTCGTCATTGAACTAGAGCTCGGTAGCGCCGTTGTTGTTGAGCTGGAGCTTTGCCACCTATAACGGTTTTGGTTTAGACTTGACCCATTCCATACTCTTATATCTAGGATTCAGTACCTTTAATTGTTGTTCATGCCCTTTTATCGTCTTGTTGGTAGTCGAGTTGGGTTGTTGGTTGTGTTTGAAACAAGTTGAGAGTTTATTTTTCAAAAGAGTTGATGTCCAGTTTTCTTCTTGTTCGCTCGAGCAGTCTTTGAGATCTCCCAGTATTTTTGCAGGTCTGCAAAACTTCTGGGAGTAAGGTATCTTCAATCGAACGGTCTTTCCTACGCTCGAGCGATCTTTCCTGAGCTCTAAGAGGGGTTCATTGCATATCAGATTGAGAAAAGGGAAATTTTAATCACTTTTTCATTTCTCTCTCTCTCTCTCTAAAGCACTCCTAACTCTAATTTCTTCTCATTCTCTCTCTAGTTCTTGCTTGAAACCTCAAATACTCTATATCCCATTGATTTTTCCACTATAGCTCATTGGAGAAAAATGTAGAGCTCGTTGTAATCTTCATTTTAATTAGAGAAGATCGTATTTTCGGCATTGTCAAATTTCCACCCTTGCTCTCTTTCTTTTCTACTTTTAAGGTGGGGTTTTCTTCAATCTTTGATATGATTCTTAACTTAGTTATTTGCTCCTTGAAAAGGTTAGTGATTTCGGAATTTTGGGTTAAACCTAGGATCTGATTTTGAAATGTAAAAGAGGAGTTTTCAAATGGGTTCTTGAGAAAAGTTGTAAGGATGGAAATTATTGTTTAAATATGTTCGAATATTGGAAATCTCATCCCAAAATGTGTTTTTTAAAAGTAAAGGATGAGTGATTTAAAATTCTTTAATGTTTGATTTTTGAAAGATAAAATGAATGATATTGGATTTTGAAAAGATGACAGGAATATATCTGTTGATGATAAGGATGAAGTTGGATATGTATTATCACTCCCATTTTGAGATTTTAAGATTTATACTTGTTATTGAAAATTATCTATAGAGTAGCGATATCTGTTTTGGACTATTGGTAGATGATAGTCTTGATTGTTGTAGAAATTACATGAGGATTAGATTAATTGAAAATAATTTCTCATAATTTTTGGATTGAGTATTGTTTCATACTTAAACATTGAAAATGTATTGTTCTGAAGAAAAAAAAAGGGTGTATACCTTGGTGAATTTCGTTAGGCAGTGTGGTTGTGGTTTATATTGTTGACCTGTGTGTCCTTGGTGAAAGTCCAGAAACCTGAGCGGTTAGGTGCCGATCCTTTCCGGTTAATACTGGTAAAATGGCTTTGGTAGTGCTTGTATAGCCTACTGGAAGACACGTACCTACAAATCCCAGTGTTTGTATCCACTGCCCTGTTTTCTAATTTGAAATATTGTTTTTTAAATTGAATCACATATAATTGAGACATGGCATAGTTTTGAAAGATAAAGTATAATATTTTGGAAAATGACATTGCATTCCATTCGCCATATGACTTTGCTAAGCTTCATACATTGTGTTTTAGTATCTATACTGGGCTTTAGCTCAGCATATGTGGAAAACAACTTTCAGATGATGATGATATGCCTCTATCAAGGACTTAGCTTAGGAGGACCGTGGAGTTGAAGGCTCATTTTTGTTTGTTTTATTGTAATTATCTTTTGTATAAGCCTCGGGCCTTTTAATTGTTTTGGAGTTTGATCCACCTTATTGTAACAAAGCAATGACTTGGAAAGATGTAACTATTAGGACATAAAATTATTTGCATTCCTTTTTATTTTTAGTTCACTCCTACATCGTATATGCTACAGATTCAGGAGGTAGGATTTATGAATATAAACATGCATGTGTCATCTTTTGTATGGTAAAGGAATATCAATGAAAATTTGATATTTCACATGTTTATGTTTTTCTATTAAATATTATGAGATGGATTATTCTAATTATTACATGGCGTTACACCGCCGCACACTGTCGATTCCAGGGACAATCTCTACTCGTTGTCGTCTCTCGCAAGTGCACAAGTTCAAATCTGAGTGAATCTCTCTCTTTTTGTTTCAGCTCAAATTGTAGTTGTACGTCCCTTCCACCTCATGGCGTCAACGATCACGAACAACCTTCATCCACACCAGTAAGACTTGACATTCTCCGATTCCTAGATCTGTGTTGTTTCTTGAAAAACCCTCAGATCTGTGGTGTTTCTTGACCAAATCAACATTTCAACTTCACAACTTGAACTTCATCAAGATCTCACTTCGTTCTATCAGATCTGTATGGCTTTTCAATGTTTCTCACAAATTCAGGAATCAATGGTTATTCTCTCTCTCTCTCTCTCTCTGTTCTGAAGTCCACCGTCATGAACACTAGCTAGTAGGTCTGTTGATCCTCTGTGATCAAATCTTTTTTCTCTTTTTGATGAATCGTTTCATTTCTGATATATATATAAGCTGATTTATGTTCATTTCTTCCGTCCTTTGGATATCTTGGATTTGATTTGATTTTTCTTGTTTCACATAATTCTTTGAACTCTTAATCCCCTTATTGTATGTTTATCTTTGATAATTTTGTGCAATTCTTTTAGATGTTAAATTGTTTATATATATATATATATATATGTATTGATGATGCAGTTTGGTCGGTGAAGAATGGGTCGAATCGATCCAAGTATTGCTCAGGTCGGCTGGGTGAAGTCCTCCAAGCCAAACCTGCAACAAGTCCACTGGGAATGTTCTGAAATTGGGGAGTTTCCTTCCCGTAGACCTTTCGACGATCAAGTTAGATGAGAACACAGTCTAGATGATCACTTAGAGAGAGAGTAGAGAGAAAAATAAAGAGAGAGAGAGAGAAGAGTACTTGTTTTTAAATGTACTTTAGAAGCTTCCTTATATCCCCTACTTAATCATTTCCTTGTCCATTCAAGCTATCTTAATGGCCGAAAGTCTATAGTCTACTTGTGGTCAGTCATGGTGGTTCTTTTCCTGCCCTAGTGTGAGAGGACTTGTTGTGTTTAATGCCATGATAGCCTTATTTAATGCCTGATGTGTGGGTTCAGTAACTCTGTAGGATCTTTGTTTACCAGGTGGCCAGCTCCCTATCTGACAGATGTTTAAATGCTACAAGGCCTGGGCCAGTGCAGGTTCTCTGGCGGGCCTGTTGTTGAGCCTTATCTATTAGGCTGTAGCTAAATAACAATTTGGACTACCCAAGATAGTCGTGGGTTGGTCCTTCATAGGCTGTGTGGGCCATGTCCATCAGTAGTCTCCTATTTTCGAGCGCAACTTTAGTCCAGCGAAGGGGATAAGAAAGGTGAAGGCTGTCTCCCAAGTCGAGAAAGATAGGACCAAGCGAGTAAGTGGGTGGGTGGGTGGGTGAGGATGGGCTAGTAAGCAGGTGGCCGACCGTAGAGGTGACTGACGGCCAAAGTGGTCGACCGTCGAGATGGCTGACTATCATGGTGGCCGACTGTCAACGTGTTCGATGCAGACGTCCCCGAACGCCCCGGGAGGGTTAGCTCCCGTTCTGTTCATTAGGGGTCACTACAGCTCGGACTCTTAAATGTCACGGTTCCTAATCTGAACCAAAGAGCCCAAATCCGGCAAATTGTTTTGAGAGACTGATTTTTTTTAAAAAAAAGTAGTGCCAAATATGGACTGCTTTGCCAGATACAGAGTCGCCACCTAAATATTTTATTTTGGGAAATTTAGGAAACCCTGACTCGGTGCCAAAAGGCCACGTGTCCGTCATCACCAAAGTTGCCTCGGCTCGGGAACTTGGGTACGATTGGGCAAGGTCACTTCGTGAGCACCCCCGCTCGCCCGGTCATAGACCGGCCTCTACTAACCATGATATCAATTTTTGAAAACATTGTGAGTTCTTATTCCGGTTATTAGCCTAGGTTACTATGTGATGCTCACAGCATACAAGTATAGACTGGATCACCTGAATTGGAACAAAACATTTCATGCTTGTTTTTGAAAATGGTTTGCTACCCGCAGGTAGGCTTGAAACATTTGATGATTTATTCCAATTCAGATAACCCAACCTTCACCCACAGGCATTCAGGCAGATATATCAGATAAGCACATAGCCTCATGGTAAGCATGCTATCATGGCATTCACTCACACGCATGCAAGGATGCTAAAGCATAAAGCTTACCGAGTACTCCAAGCCAAAATAGAAACTTCATTAGAAATCATGCATGATCCTAAGTATACAAAAATGCCTAATGCAACACATGCAAAATGCAACTATAGCAGGCTCGGCTATTCTAAGATGGCATATGGAATGTTACAACTAACATGTATTCAATTTGGAATTGAAAGTACAATGCAATTAGTATGATGCGCCGAGCCCGGTGCATGCAAAACAGATGAATGATGCAAACATGCCGTTATACTGTATGCTAATTGAAATATGCCCTAATCTAACCATCATAAGCGGATAAATAAAAGGGAGAAAGACGTGGGGTTGGAAGACATACAACACACACACGCACACTTATTACAGTTATGCCCTCGCGCAGAGGGTCCGAATAAATATACAGTCCAAATATTACAGTCCCAAATAAAAGAATATTACAGTCCAAAATATTACAAAATTCTAATTAATTAAAGAATTAACTAAGAAAGCAAATAAAACTGGCGTGCAGGCCAGGGACTGCCTTGCTTCTGATGGATGATGCATGTCCGGATTGTCTTGCGCAGAAATCCACCGGAATGCCCCAATTAGCCTCTGTTTACACCTGTTCTTGAAATGCGTGCCAAGCTCCAAAAAGTTCCTGATTCTTCGTTTTGCTGCAACAGAGAGCAGGAAAGGGGCATAGCAATGTATTTGCACAGATATATGCATGGCTCGATCCTCGTGCCACCAATCACGCATACCGAGGCATGATGGTAGAGGAGTCGAAATGCACAACTCAATATAGGATGAATGCGCATGAAACTACAGCTAAAACCTAACTCCATCATGGATAATCCGGAGTGTCGGTGACTGGGGAATTGAGACACATTCCGTCACTCGGAGTACGAATTGCACCTCGTTTCCCGTGCCCGGGCTAACTCTTATTCCGGACATGATGCAATATGCATGATATGCGTGAAATGCAACTAAGATACAATCCTAACATATACAATGCTATGGAAATGAAATGCCTCGAAATGCGTGCACACGGGCACGCAAACCGAGAAAATACATGAATGTAATGAAAATGAAATGCCTTGAAATGCGTGCACACGGGCACGCAAACCGAGGCAATGGTAAATGCAATAAAAATGAGATGCCTCGAAATGCGTGCACACGGGCACGCAAACCGAGGCAATGGTAAATGCAATGAAAATGACTAAAACGGCATGGAAAACATAACATGGACTTATACTAACATGAGGGAACCTCAGCCACACTCACATAAGAAGCCGGTTGATGAAAATGAAGTGCCTCGAAATGCGTGCACACGGGAACGCGAACCGAGGCAATGGCAGAATGCGATGTAATGACATGGAAATGATAATATGGGCTTATACCAACATGAGTGAGCCTCAGCCACACTCACATAGGATGCCGGCAGATAAAAATGAGGTGTCCCGAAATGCGTGCACACGGGCACGCAAACCGAGGCAATGACAGAATGCGATGTAATGACATGGAAATGATAATATGGGCTTATACCAACATGAGTGAGCCTCAGCCACACTCACACAGGATGCCGGCAGATAAAAATGAGGTGCCTCGAAATGCGTGCACACGGGCACGCAAACCGAGGCAATGACGGAATGCGATGTAATGACATGAAAATGATAATATGGGCTTATACCAACATGAGTGAGCCTCAGCCACACTCACATAGGATGCCGGCAGATAAAAATGAGGTGCCTCGAAATGCGTGCACACGGGCACGCAAACCGAGGCAATGACGGAATGTGATGTAATGACATGAAAATGATAATATGGGCTTATACCAACATGAGTGAGCCTCAGCCACACTCACATAGGATGCCAGTAGATAAAAATGAGGTGCCTCGAAATGCGTGCACACGGGCACGCAAACCGAGGCAATGACGGAATGCGATGTAATGACATGGAAATGATAATATGGGCTTATACCAACATGAGTGAGCCTCAGCCACACTCACATAGGATGCTGTCGGATAAAAATGAAGTGCCTCGAAATGCGCGCACACAGGCACGCAAACCGAGGCGGTGGCGGAATGCAATGTAATGACATGGAAATGATAGCAATCATCCTAATGGAATTCCAGCAATAAAATGTGGGGGAAAACAGTCCCGAAATGAGGCGAAATGACATGAAATGCATGGAATTGTCCCGAAATGTGAATTTAGGTACCCGAAGTGACCTATAGCTATGCCAAACATGCACAATATGGACATGCAATGCAAAGACAGAAGCTAGACAGTCCCAAAAAATGCACTTTCACAGTTATAAACATGGCCAAACAGCAAGCATAGGTATGGCAAAAATAGCATGCAAGAATAGGGGCCAAAAGAGGGGTAATGAAGCAAGTGATACAAGCAAAACCCAAACTGAAAAATTTCCTTCTACAACACTGAAGAGGGACCAAAAATATGAATATTTACAGTTTATGGCAGCCTTAAAATCAGTATACAAACATGCTAAAAGTGTGATGCAAAATTAGGCTCAAAAGTGGCTACAACATGAAGTATACAAAATAATCACCAAACAGCCAAAGACCCTTAATAAAACATGTAGAATGGACCAAAATAAGCACTTTTCCAGAACTGTAAAATGGCCAAAAACAAAAGCATGGTAGGCTAACTAAACATGCAAGAATGGGGAATAAAAGAGGGATATAACATGAAGTGACCTATGGAGGTCTCAAACCATGAAAGGACCTAAATTAAAAATGAATTATGGACCAAAATAATCACTTTTTCAGAACTGTAAAATGGCCAAAAACAAAAGTATGATAGGCTGCCATTGCATGCAAGAATGGGGAAGAAAAGAGGAGTATAAAGGTAGGTACAACATGGAAGTCCCAAATGGTGTTGAGCCCTTCTTCAATGTTGAAGAGGGGCTCAAAATAAGCCTAATATCAGTTTACAACATGCTCGAAAACAGATTGCTCATGGGTCAAAAATAGCATGCAAAACTATGACATACAAGAGGGTCAATGAAGCAAGTGTGTCATGGAGGGCTCAAACAGGGTTGAGCCCTTAATGAAAAGTGAAGATGAGCTCAAAATAGGGCCCTTTTCAGTTAGGGCCGGAGCTTGAAACAAAAAGCATGTGGGGCTTACAAATGAATCAAGAAAAAAGGTCAAAATGAAGAAAAGGTGACTCACCCTTGAAGACTCAAACTTTTGTTGCTTCTTGGATGGATTTGCAGCTTCTTTTGTCTTTGAGAAACCTTCCTTGTTTCTGAAAATGAGGTGGTGGTGGTAGAGCTTGGTGGTGTAGAAGGAATGATGGTTAGGGACTTAGGGTTTTTCAAAGAATTGAGAAGGATGAAGATGGAGTTGTGTATGGAGGCTTGAAGGAGAATTTTTCTAACCCCAAAATACTACAAGGCTTGCTTGCTATATAGGCCAAAGAAGGGGTGTAAAGGTGGTGGAAAAGGAGAGTAATATTCCCCACGAAATATCCCCCAGATAAAGATCTTGTCTGGGGAAAACAGCTCCACAGCTGTAAAGTGTACAGTGCAAAGAAGCAGGCCAGCCTGGTACTTTTGCTGCAGGTGGCCGGCTGGCCACACCCCCTAGCCGGCCGGCTAGGGGTCAAAAGGTTCAATCATATTTTCTGGCCGGCCACCAACTGGTGAGGTACTCCTATGTGTGTACAACACAACCAGGTGGTTAAAAGTCCAAGAAAGTGGGTCCAAGGGGTTCAACATTAGCTCGGAAAGAGGGGTTCAAAAGGGTCAATTTGAATTACTGGCCGGCCATGAACTTTTAGGGTCCTCTCATGTGTGTACATCACAAATATGTGGTTCAAAGTTCGAGAAAAAGGGTCCAAAGGGTTCAACATTAGCCCGGAAGGAGGGGGTCAAAAGGGTCAAGTTGAATTAATGGTCGGCCATGAACTTTTAGGGTCCTCTCATGTGTGTACATCACAAATATGTGGTTCAAAGTTCGAGAAAATGGGCCCAAGGTGTTCAACATTAGCCCGGAAGTACGAAAAACGGGCGCCGGAGGGCGTCGGAGGATGTATAACTGGTTGCTGCAACAATTGTTGGCCTCCCAACCTTCAGTGACCTCCCCGGTGATAAAACAGAGGTACCTGCCAAAAATGAACGAAAACCGTTGCAAAATGAATGTTCGGGGGCCAAAACGCGCAGTTCGAGGTCCCGAAAATGGGCTGTTAAGCACCGAAAGTGGCGTTCGGCCACGAAGTGGGCTTCTCAGCCCCCAGTGTCCCTCAAAAGGGAGCAAATAGGAAGTATGCCAAAAATTAGAGCAATAGGAGATGGTTAAGCGGTCCCGAACCGAGGCACACGGCCTGACGGCTCCGAAAACCGGAAACCGGACTCCGAAATGGGAAAAATGGCCTACGGCCACCAAATGTAGCCTACGGACATTGAGAGATGGTCTACGGGACCTCTCCCTCTCCTCAGGAAAAGAAACAGAGAAAACCGAGTCTGGTTCGCAAACCGAGACAAGGCACAGAAGAGGGTTCGGAAGTCCGGAGGCAGGGCTCACGGCCGCGACTCTAAAACTTCTGAACGAGCACATTATGCAACATCACCAAGCGCTCAATCGGTGACGTCTGAGTCTTAAGGTCGGTCAAAAATGGGGTGTCTACAGTTGCCCCTCTTTGACAGAACTCGGAAGTCATAAGTGACGGGAGTGAATGTCAAAGCCCAGAGACGACCCATTTTTGACAAGGCCGAAGACTTAGACAAACAGACAGGATAAACAGAGATGCGCCCGCAGGCATGCCCGCAGGCAGGGGGCAAAATGCGAATGATATGCAAGAAGCCGAAGGTAACCCAATGATCATGCAAATGCAGCAAGCTGTAATGAAGCAAGTATTCGCAAATAGATGCAACAGTTTTAAGCAAGAATGCAAACCAACAACTACATTTCATGCAGTTAAAAATGCGAAGGATTATTCAATCCCCGCCACGTCTCACACGGAGAAGATACGATACCTGCGCGATTCGTCTGGTTGCACCAGCCTCAATTGAACCGTACATACAATATCGTGCCTGTAAAAGAGAGAAATTGCAACAAATACAATATGCTGACAACATGTATTTAATGTGATTTCGAAAGTTCGACACACGCAGTGCCGGTGAGTGAATGCATTGCAATGCAAGAATGGAACATGCGTGACAAAGCATGCTCAAACATGGAGGTATGCCAATATCAAGAAATGTACATGACAAGGCAAGTATGCTCATAGAATGCAAGTTATGTGCAGGATAGTATAAAACTAGCATAAATCAGGGTGCTCATTTGTCATGAAACAATGAGTACGGAAACGCGTGTTTCGGCGAAGGTAACTCGATCACGGCCTCCGATCCGCTTCCCTGAAAGGTTACAACTCATTCAAAAAGGATACACTTGGATTTCGATGAATGATGATGATACACATGTCAGAACTTGAAGCTGAAGTCCCGACGGAGCAATTTCGCGACCGGAAGTGTACTTTTCTTGAACTTTTTCAGGTCCCGGGAACTCCGATCTTCCTCAAAATTTGCAGAGAGCTAGGTGGGCATGTGGGGGACATGGCCAGCCGTTTATCTTCCCAAGGGGAGGTGGCCAACCGGTTTCCAATAAAGCTAAAGGCTGGCCGGCCATTTCTGCAAAAAGCAGATAGCTGGCCGGCTAGAAATAGGGGCCGGCCGGTCATGTGCTTTATCCGGGGGTATTTTGGTCTTTTTCACTCCCTTTTTGCATGCTTCTTCAACCAAGACCTTGAGCCTATAAAAGGCAGCCGAGGCCCCCTTCCTTTCTTGCCTTCTACAACACTTTCCTCTCCAGATCTGAGTTTCACGCGCGTTTTCCAACGCCCCGTGCAAATTGTTTTCGCAAAAACACTCAGTTTCAAGCACTTTGAAGCGATTAAATTCCGACTTCGGAGCTTCTTTTTGCATTTTCGCCACTTGAGGTAAGTTTGTCTCAATATTTGGAATATTTTCTCGGGAGTTGACTTTTGTTGACTTTTCATTTCCCGAGAGTTGACTTTTGTTGACTTTTTCCAATTTTGGCCCATTTTGCTCATTTCTGCTCGCTTTTACAGATTCTTTGAAAATGGCGGGCAATTCTCCCCACGGCGGAGGTTTTCCAGGTGCCGGAGATGATTTCGATCCCATGACTCTACCCCCGAGGACCCGACCTTTCATTCCCGGGAGGTACCGTCCGCCAGCACACGTTCTTCCGCGCGCTGTCTTCCGTCACTTTACCAGTTTTGACGAGCGAGCACCCGGGGATCTGCTTCTCAGAGAGCCGGAGCAGCATCTCTCTCACGAGGCCCGAGAGGTATTTACCTCATCTTCTGTATTTTACATTTCGCACCTTTGCCATGCTTGAACATGCAGTTTAGCTTATGACATAGTACTTTGCTTACATCTTGAACATGTAGTTTCAACACTTGAATTTTTGAACACTTGGCTCACCAATTAATTGTGAACGCACTGTACACATTAGTTAAGAGGCGAACTCACGGTTCAAACACTGATTTGTCGAACACACAGCTCGAATTCGAAAGTGAACACACAGCCCACATTTTGAATTTTCTGAACACGCAGCCCAGATTAGATAGTGAACACGCAGCCCACAATTTAACTGAAAGTTGAACACGCAGCCCAAACTTCAAATTTTCTGAACACGCAGCCCAGGTAGATAGTGAACACGCAGCCCACAATTTAACTGAAAGTTGAACACGCAGCCCAAACTTCAAATTTTCTGAACACGCAGCCCAGATATATAGTGAACACGCAGCCCACAATTTAACTGAAAGTTGAACACGCAGCCCAAACTTCAAATTTTCTGAACACGCAGCCCAGATTAATAGTGAACACGCAGCCCACAATTTAACTGAAAGTTGAACACGCAGCCCAAAATTCAAATTTTCTGAACACGCAGCCCAGATTAATAGTGAACACGCAGCCCACAATTTAACTAAAAGTTGAACACGCAGCCCGAACTTCAAATTCTCTGAACACGCAGCCCAAATAGATAGTGAACACGCAGCCCACAATTTAACTGAAAGTTGAACACGCAGCCCAAACTTCAAATTTTCTGAACACGCTGCCCAGGTAGATATTGAACACGCAGCCCACAATTTAACTGAAAGTTGAACACGCAGCCCAAACTTCAAATTTTCTGAACACGCAGCCCAGATTAATAGTGAACACGCAGCCCACAATTTAACTGAAAGTTGAACACGCAGCCCGAACTTCAAATTCTCTGAACACGCAGCCCAAATAGATAGTGAACACGCAGCCCACAATTTAACTGAAAGTTGAACACGCAGCCCAAACTTCAAATTTTCTGAACACGCAACCCAGATAGATAGTGAACACGCAGCCCACAATTTAACTGAAAGTTGAACACGCAGCCCAAACTTCAAATTTTCTGAACACGCAGCCCAGATTAATAATGAACACGCAGCCCACAATTTAACTGAAAGTTGAACACGTAGCACAAACTTCAAATTCTCTGAACACGTTGCCCAAATAGATAGTGAACGCGCAGCCCACAATTTAACTGAAAGTCGAACACGCAGCCCGAACTTCAAATTTTCTAAACACGCAGCCCAAATAGATAGTGAACACGCAGCCCACAATTTAACTGAAAGTTGAACACGCAGCCCGAACTTCAAATTTTCTGAACACGCAGCCCAGATTAATAGTGAACACGCAGCCCACAATTTAACTGAAAGTCGAACACGCAGCCCGAACTTCAAATTTTCTGAACACGCAGCCCAGATAGATTTTGCATGTAGCTTATTTCACTTCATCGGCACACAGCCCATTTCATTTCATTGGCACACAGCCCATTTCATCTCATTGGCACACGGCCCTTTCATTTCATTGGCACACAGCCCATTTCATTTCATCGGCACACAGCCCATTTCATTTCATTATTGACACATGTATTCATTCTGAATGCAGGTTGGTTCCCGCAGTGTGCGGGGGTATGGTTCCACCATCGCGCGGGACTGGTATGCTGAGCTCCCGGAGGCCGTCCGAGATTTGGTAGATTTGGCAGGATTCGGGCCCTTCTGCGTCGGGTTGTCACGTTGTCCTGCCAGGAGGACACTGATGGCGGCCCTGGTAGAGAGATGGTGGGACACCAATAATTCCTTTCATTTCTCTGCTACCGGGGATATGACCATGACCCCTTTTGACTTCGCTGTATTGACCGGCCTTGACGTTGGAGGTTGGTCCATCCCCTACGATGAGGATATGGGCGAGTGGGAGGCCGCCTGGATGTATCTGTTGGGGGCTCGCCCGCCTGTTGATAGGGTTTTAGGGAGAGTCCGATACACTTGGTTCTCTTCCCATTTCCGGCGGGCGGAGATGGTGCCTGAGACTCCCGAGGAGACGGAGCAGTATGCCCGTGGTTTCCTGATGTTCCTCTTCGGGACTACCCTGTTCGCCGACAGAGGGAACACCGTTGGGCTATACCTGCTGAGCGCTCTAGTCGACCTATCACAGGTCCATCGATATGATTGGGGTGGCGCCGGCCTGGCTACCCTTTACTTTTATATGAGCGCGACCTCCCGCGGGCGGGGCGACTTACTTGGCGGCTACTGGAGAGCCTGGGAGGTACTTTTCTGTCCCCTTTGATTTACATTTCTGCTTTTCATTACTTGTACATTGCATACACAGCGCACTTTTACAGTCAGTATTTTGCTCTCAGCATTTCGTACTTGCCTTCTGCACTGTTTTTCTCAGCTATGGGTCTATGTATACTTCCCATCATTAGCCCCAGAGCTGGAGGTGGTAGGGATTCCCATGACCCCATATTCATTGGTGTTCGAGGGCCCACACTGGCCGAGGCCTCGAGAGACCGTCCTTCGCCTGCGACAGTACTTTGACACTGTGCGACATTCAGAGGTACCTCAGAACTTTCAATTCCTTTCATTCTCATCTTTGATTTGCTCTGTATATTCTCGATTTCTGATTGGTTTATGCATTTATCATCCGCAGATTACATGGCAGCCCTGGGTGTCCCTGGGTGACGGCCTCCGACTTCAGTATACCGGAGCGTCGGGCATTTCCCAGTATAGGGTCCTGCTCGAAGGGCCGGTTGGCAGGGTATGGTTCCTGGGGGAGCGCTTTCTGCGCCAGGTATGGGGGTATCTTTCTCAGGATATTCTCGCAGTACCCCCAGCCAGTATGCGGACTGCTGACAGGCTCTCTTACTCAGAGGTAGTCGGCGCCATGCTGGGCAGTGATGCTTTACTATACATTGAGGAGGGGGACTACGCCACTTACCGTCACATATATTTGATGCCTCCATTGACGGGAGCTCATATCCTGATGATGAGGCCTGCCGGTATGTCATCCTCGGACCAGGCTCGGGCTCGGGCTGTAGACGCCCCTTCTACTAGCAGGGCCGGTACATCTAGAGGTGGGAGTAGACCGGTTCCTCCGGCTCCGTCGGTTCATCCTCATCCCGGATGGCCAGATATGCCTACTGAGTTGATGGCGTGGCAGTATGGGGCTAGCTCTCCGACTCCGATTCCACTAGAGCCTCCGATGCCCAGTGATCGATACGCCATTGATCCGGACTCACCGCCGGTATGCTCCACTTCTTTTCATTCATCATTCAGATGTTTAGACACTCTTCTGTTCACTGATGATTATGAGCTCATTTTTGCAGCCATCGCGAGGGTACATGGAGGAGGTGGTTGGACTGGTGGCCACACTCGAGGGCATGGTCCTGCGTAGGGAGGCACAGTTGTCTGTCGCGGGCATTCAGGTACCCTTTAGTTTTCTGGCATTTATCATACTTCTGATGACATGCTGATTTCTACTGCATCGATAGACTATTTGTGTAGAGCACATCTGACACACACCCCACTTGTACACTGTATTAACATGCACCCACTTTACGTATCCTTTGCTTGTATCTGCATCTGATGTATATATTTGGACTGATGTATTTGAATTGAACTCTTTGTTTTCAAATGCCTTCATGGTCCGGTCAGCCGCAGACCAGGCCAGCCGGGCCTCATTGGGGAGCTGGGCCATCTGGGCCTTTTCAGGGGGCGGGGCCATCTCGGCCTTCCCGAGGATCTGGGTCATCTAGACCTTTTTGAGGAGCTCGAGGAGGGCCTGTCCGCAGACGCAGGGCTCACGTTGTGGAGGTGGAGCCTGATGAGGAGGAGGAGGATGCTGAGGAGGAGGAGGAGGCTACCGACCGTCAGTCAGAGACATCTGCTGAGGAGGGGGGCTCCGGTTTTGGCTCGGGGAATAGAGGCGAGGCTGAGGGGGATCCTGAGGATGACAGCTCCGACTCAGATGGTGACAATGGTGCGGAGATTGTCCCGCAGAAGAGGATGAGGAGTGCTTCTCGTTCCCGTTCCCGAGGACTTTGATGTTACTATTTCCTGCTTTATTTTTCTTTTTGCTAGTAGTTTGTAGCACTTTGCACATTGTTAGGCAGTTTCATTTTTTGTAAAACTTGTACCTTTGTTTGTTGTAAAGCATGATGAAATGAAATAGCTTTTGAAAAAGTGTTTGTATTTTAAACTTTTAGCATCGTATCGCATCAATTTATTTTGCACAAAGATGGAATTGAATGGAAATGCGCATTGTGTAATCACCAAGTCAGGTAGTGAACTGACGCAACAAACTGAGCAACTCAACTTACTAAGATATAACAGGACCTTAGGAAGTTTACAACTCGATAAGCAAAATGCCACAATGCAAATAAACAAGACTTTAACAAAAATTGCTTAAACAGAGAGCAAAGACTCAAAAACACAAAACACGTCCGCTCGACAAACAACTCGATAAGCAAAACAACAACTCGATAAACAAAACTCAATAACAACAGAGTGTTCTTCTGACAATCTGGGCATCGAAACGCATCCGAAACGGAGGGAGATAAAGGCCTTTGACTGTCCCATTGCATGGAAATGCTTGGAACTTTCCCTCGAAGAGTAAAACAGGGCCAAGGAGATACACTGCAGCATTGCCAGCCATCCCTGGGAGCCGGCCGGCCATTTTTGTGGAGAGAGACAGCTGGCCGGCCATTTCTGCAAAAAGTAAATGGCTGGCCAGCCAGAAAAGGTGGCTGGCCGGCCATTCAGTCCTGCAGCCACCAGATTTTTGACACGTGTCCCCGTGAATAGTGTTTTTCCTTCTATAAAAGCTTCAACTTCGGGAACATTCATTTCATCTTAGTTTTAGCCAAAGATGGAGGCGTTCCTCGCAGAAAATATCACATCTTGGATCTCTTCTCTAGATGGCTCGGAAAAGCTGAATTTCCGGGGTTTCGGCTTGAATGCACTATTCATGCTGAGCCGTACTCCGCTACATCTTCCTTTTCTCCATGCCGCGGCAAGGTTCTGGAATCCAGTGACGCATGTTTTTAGCTTTGGCGGCCAAGAGATGTGTCCCACTTTCGAAGATTTTCAGGTTTTGATGGAATCTGAATGCTCTGAAGTGATCTTGCCTCAGCTCCGTTTTGGCCATGCTCAGGCTTTAGGGTGGATGTGTGGGCTCACGGCGCATGATGCTCGATCTATGATCTGCAGTGGGGAACTGGACATCCTCGCCTTGATCCGTCGTTTTTCCGACGCCGGTGACCGCAGCAACCATTATTGGCAGGGTTTCCGGCAACACGCCCTCTGCCTATGTTTGTTGTCCCACTTTCTGCTTTCCTCGGGCTTCGGCGGGGCTAGCATTCGCTTGATTGAAGTCGCCCAAGGTTTGAGGGAAGGAAATAGCTGTATTGCCATGACCTTGGCCGAGACACTGATGGGCTTAGATTCTGTCTATCGCCGGGAGGCGACCAGGTTTGCCGGGAGTCCACTGCTACTGCAGGTAATGTTTCCCACCCGACCTCACATATATATTTGCTCACATCACTCGACCCTCAGGCTCGGTTTTTCTCACAAAACCCTTGTCTCACTTTTCTCTCATCGTACATCTCTCTGTGCTTTATTCTCTCATTTTCCATCCCTCCCCTAGGTATGGTTAATGGACAAGTTGCAGGTTGTGGACTCTTGCCCAGCTTATTCAGCTCGAGGCTACTTCTTTCGGCCGTGCCTAGTCAATGCTCTTGACGAAAGGTGGTGGTTCGATTGGATGTGCAATTTCCCCGCAGACGACATTGCTTGGCGTTGTCCTTGGCTCAACCTCCCGGCAATGAGCTATAGTATGTCTCGGCTGATTGGGATCCAATTGATTGGTCTAACCAACTGCGTATTCTATTTTCCGTTCCGGTTCCTGCGTCAGTTTGGTCATGATCAGACCTGTCCGCCAGAGGGGATTGAGTACCCAGCCGCTTTCCCGATCCGGGGTGCACAGCTTGCCCGATATGCTACGGCATGGAGGACTAGAGAGCTCCTGGCCCCTGCTTCTACTTTCAGTTGCACTTTGTCCGATGAGTGCGTGGACTGGCTCAATGAGGAGGCACAGGTTGGGCCTAGCTTGGCATCAGATGCTCCGTCCAGCTCTGGGAGGGGACGCAGAGATACTTGATTCAACTATGCTCCAAATTTATTGCTTATTTAGCATTTTCAAGTTTTCTTTATGAATGTACTAAAAAAGCAACCTCGATTGTAATGCAAGAGCAGGAGAACTCAGTTTTGAAATCAATGAAATTGAAAGTTATGGTACTGAAAATTTTCCATTTTTGGTCCAAAAATGGTCTTAGTCGTAAAAAGATTAATTTGAACAAAGTCAACTTTTATTAAAACTTTTCAAAACTATTTTCGATGTGGATCAGAACTGGACACGCCGGAGATCTGTCACTGAGATGCACAACCCCAGATCCCTGCAACTGGAAAGTTGCCCCTAGTCTGAAGAACAATGCGGCACTTCAAAGCAACGGAAAGTTGCCCCTAGTCTGAACAGCACTGTACCGGAGATCGCGATAAATGCTGGTGGATAAAGATGACTGAGATGATCAGAATGGACAGAGTTGATCGGGGAAATGTTTATGGCTGAACTTCAAGATGAAGTTGCCTACGTATCCCAAAGATGGGAATCAAGCCTTACGTAGTTCAGGCTCAGGTTCACTCGAGTATTTTCACTCTCCTTTTGCGCTCTAACTTTTGCCAAGGCCGCCCTTTGCGGGTTTTCAACCTTGTGAGCTCAGTTTTTATATTTTCTAATTTTTTGTGCTCTAACTTTTGCCTAGGTCGCCCTTTCGGGTTTTCGGCCTAGCGAGCCTCTCAAGGATAGTATTTCTTCAACTTGTCCATATTGATCGGTTGTGAGAACTCCAAGCCATCTAGATCCATCAGAACCACAGCTCCACCTGACCAGATAGCTTTGATAATGTAAGGACCAGTCCAATTAGGTTTGAACTTGCCCCTTGGGTCGTGGATGGGAGCTCGGTTGTCTTTGAGCACCAAATCTCCCTCTTTCAGATTCCTGGACTTAACCTTCTTGTTGAAAGCCCGGACAATTCTTCGTTGATAGCCTTGGATGTGGTACAGTGCTTTCAGTCTTCTTTCATCAAAGAGCATGAGTTCTTCGAATCTGCTTTGCTGCCAATCTGCTTCGGCTATCTGGCATTCAGCCAATACTCGTAACGACGGAACCTCAATCTCAATGGGTAGAACAGCCTCCATTCCATAGACCAGTGAATATAGAGTTGCTCCAGTAGAAGTTCTGATTGAAGTCCTGTAGCCCCAAAGAGCAAATGGCAGCTTGTCTGGCCAATCCCGATAGGTTTCCACCATCTTCTGTAGTATATGCTTGACATTCTTGTTGGCGGCCTCAACCGCTCCGTTGGTCTGCGGCCGGTATGTAGATGACTTATGCAAAGCCACATTGTATTTCTCCAACAAGTCTATCACTTCTTTCTTGAAGTGGGAACCATTATCTGAAATTATCTCGTTTGGCACCCCGTAGCGACAGATGATGTTGTTCCTGATGAACTTTGCGACGTGCGACGCCTTCAACACCGCGTATGATTGGGCCTCGACCCACTTTGTGAAGTAATCTATCACTACTAGGATAAACTCATGCCCGTTTGACCCCTTCGGGGTAACAGCTCTGATCACATCAATTCCCCAGATTGAAAAAGGCCATGGGGAAGTCATGTTGTACAGTTTTGACGGCGGGATGTTCATGCGGTTTGCATGAATTTGACACTTGTGGCATCGCCGAACAAAGCTAATACAATCCTCCTCCATGGTTGACCAGTAGTAGCCCTGTCTGAGGATTTTTCTGGCCAGCATTACTCCATTCATGTGTGCACCGCACTCCCCCCCATGGATGGCTTCCATCAGGCGTCTTGACTCTTCAGCTTCTACACAGAGCTTATGCATTCCTAGATGCCCCCTTTTGTACAGCTTTCCCCCGCAGATGATAAACTGAGCAGCCATTCTTCTGGTGGCCCTCTTATCCTTGGCATTTGCCCCTAGTGGATATGTCTCATTTTCCAAGAAGTTCCAGATGTCGTAATACCAGGGGTTGTCGTCTTGAACCTCATCTATGGCGGAAATTGACTCGTATGCTGGCATGAACTTCTGATCAATAATGACTGGACGCATCCGGACTCCGGACGGAATGTCTATCATAGAAGATAGAGTTGCTAATGAATCTGCAAACCTGTTGTTCTCTCTTACGAGGTGGGTGAAATTTAGCTTCTCAAACCGAGGAATTAGCAGATCCAAGGTTTGGTGGTAGATTATCATCCTTTCCTCCTTGACCTTCCAATCTCCTTTTGCTTGAGACACAACAAGGTTCGAGTCCCCAATGACGTCCAACCGTCTCGCCCCTAGTTCTAAGGCTGCTTCCAGGCCAGCAATACATGCCTCATACTCTGCTTCATTGTTGGAAACTTTGAACTGGAGCTTGAATGCTAAAGGGATACGGGAATCATCAGGCGCTATCAGCAACACCCCTATCCCATACCCATACTAGTTTGACGCTCCGTCAAAGTACATTGTCCAAGTTTCATCTTTGACGTGCAGAATGGCTTCATCTGGGAATAGATACTCAATCGCTTCATCCCCCTCAACCGGGTGGTCGGCAAGGAACTCCGCTACCGCTCTGCCTTTTACTAACTTGCGCGTTACATACTTCAAATCAAATTCGGAGAGCAACAGCAGCCATCGAGCTAGCCTACCCGTAAGTACTGGTTTCTCGAAGAGATATTTGATGGGATCCAAACGCGAAACCAACATTACAGAGTGGGCTAACAGGTAGTGCCGCAGCTTCCTGGTTGCCCATACCAAGGCCAAACAAGCCTTCTCCAGCGGTGTATAGCGGGTCTCGTAATCCAGCATCTTTTTGCTCAGATAGTATATGGCCCTTTCCACTTTGTCTTCTGACTCCTGCGCGAGCATGCAGCCCATGGTAGTCTCAGTTACCGAAAGGTACAATATCAACGGTCTCCCCGGCTCTGGCGGTGACAACACGGGTGGGTTCTGTAGATACTCTTTGATCTGCTCAAAAGCTGCTTGACATCGGCCGTCCCATTGGAATTTCTTTCCTTTCTTCAGGAGACCAAAAAGTGGTTCACAAGTCAAGGTTAATTTAGAAATAAACCGTCTTATGAATTGCACTTTACCCAGAAAGCCTCGCACCTTCTTTTCAGTCCTTGGTGGTGGCATTTCTAAGATGGCCTTGATTTTGGAAGGGTCGACCTCGATGCCCCTTTGTGTGATCAGAAACCCTAGCATCTTCCCTGCTGTAACACCAAACGTGCATTTCTGGGGATTCAGTCGCAGCCGAAACTCTTTGATCCTTTGAAAGAATTTTTGTAAGGCGGTGTAGTGGCCCTCTCTATCTTTGGACTTGACAATCATGTCGTCCACATACACCTCGACCTCCTTATGGATCATATCATGCAATATTGTAGTTGCTGCCCGTTGATACGTAGCTCCAGCATTTTTCAACCCGAATGGCATCACTCTATAACAATATGCCCCCCACGGGGTAGTGAACGCAGTCTTCTCCCGGTCTTCGGGTGCCATTACTATCTGGTTATAGCCTGAGAAACCATCCATAAACGAAAGCAAGGCGTGTCCTGCCGTGAAATCCACCAATTCATCGATGTGCGGCAAGGGGAAGTCGTCCTTCGGACTGGCCCTGTTCAAATCTCTGAAGTCTACACAGACCCGAATTCTGCCGTCCTTCTTTGGCACCGGAACAATGTTGGCCAACCAAGTTGGATATTCAGATACCAGCAGGAACCCTGCGTCAATTTGCTTGGTGACCTCTTCCTTAATTTTGAGAGCCCAGTCCGGGCGAATCCTTCTGAGTTTCTGTTTGACAGGACGGGCCTCGGGGTCAAGAGGGATCCGGTGCTGTACAATCTCAGGATCGATTCCAGGCATGTCTTCGTAGGACCACGCGAAAACATCTTTAAAATCTTTTAATAAAGCGACTAAGCGCTCGCGCTCCTCCAAAGACAACGTGGACCCGATCTGGACCAGCCGCAGGTCCTTCTCAGTACCAACATTCACAGTAGTGATTTCATCCATTAAAGGTTTAACAAATCTTTCCTGCTCTTGATCAATTAATCGTTGCAAAACTGGAGGAATTTCTTCCTCGCTGTTTTCATCAAAATTTTGAAAATCCTGATTTAAGCAATAAATCAAAGGCACAGAAAAATACTCGGAAACCACATCCACATCATTCTCATTAAATACTTCCAAGCCGTCAGATTCCTCTGTTACAACAGACTCAAAAGAAAATGAAAAAGACGACCTAGACAGGACTGTGGCATCCGGGTTATCACCCCCAGGAATACCGGACTCAGACTCAGTCGAGCTGGAATCTGATTCTGACGCACAAGATTCGGTAGAATCAGATTCCGGCTCACTACCTGACCCGGAACTGCTAGATAAAAAGCCTTCTTCATATTGCCAGATGAGAGAAGGTGCGATAGATGCATCCAAGATCGGCGCTGGAAAGCCGGCAGCTATTTCATCTCCAATCACAGAAACCGAAGAGTTATCCCCCAAGCACTCTTGGCCGATCGGAGGATCTGATAGTAGACTCGCCAGTGCTACCCCCATTTCAAGCTCTGTGCTCTCAGGATCCACTGCTTCACATTGCTCAACCTCAGTTGGTGGGTCTGTCTGCGCTTCGGCAACGTCATCCCCAGATAATTGTATGTCGAAGAAGATTTCAAAACCAGGCATGCGCGTCCCCTCCGCGTTTAGCCATGGCTCCGGGAAGCCGTAGAATGGAAAATCTTCCCCCTCCCGGACGAAGCGTCCGTTTAGGGTACCCCAGATGGGCCTGTGCATTAAATCAAATGGCTTCCCGGCCTTCTTTGCCCTGGCCCTTCCGGCCATTTCTTTTCCTTTCCTCACCCAATCCTCCTTGGTGGGCAGATAACCCAGTCCAAAGGCGTGAGGGTTGTGTGGCACTTCGGCCAACACTGAGACGCCTTTCCGGCCGCTTCTCCCTAATCCCATCCTGGGGGTATGTTTTAGCTTGTTCATGAGGTAGATAGATTGTGCACTAACATACATGCGCTCATTCACAGCCATGACATTCTGCACCACTTGAGCCTCGGCCAAAGTGAACCCCGACAAAAACACATCCTCCGTGCCGTGCTCAATCTCCAAGACAGGTGTAGACACCTCCGGCGGCGGATGGATTGATGAATTCCCAAAAACGATCGCTACCCCTTTCCCGTAGGGGTACTTTAGCATCTGATGTAGAGTGGAAGAGACTGCTTTGACCTGGTCCAACCACGGTCGCCCCAAAAGTAGGTTAAAGGTTGCAGGAACGTCCAAGATATGAAATTCAATGCTGTGTTGTCCTGGACCAACCTTGGTTTGAATTTTAACAGTCCCCATCACTTCTCTGCTGGTATTGTCGTATGCTCTGATCACTTGGGTGGTTGGGACGAAGTCCACGGGTTTCAACCCGATTGCATATGCCGTTCTAGTTGGGCAGACATTAATCGCAGACCCGGTATCAACAAGTACCACCGGTATCCACTTATCTCTACATTCCACAGAAATATAGAGAGGTTTGTTATGACTTGTGCCCTCAGGCGGTAGCTCCTTGTCCGAAAAGGTTAATGCCGGGGAACCTCCTCCCGGAAAAACCAGCCCAACCAGCTGTTCAGGCGTGGTGTCTATGGAGAGTTTGGACTTGTCCATAGCAGATAGGACAGCTTCTCTGTGTACTCGTGATGCCATTAGCAGTCCCCATATGGAGATGTCTACTTGTATCTTCTTTAACTGTTTCAACACAGCTTCATCTTCAATCTGCTTCTCCTTCTGTCTCTCCGCTTCTCTATCCTTCCCGGATACCTCGGGTTGGTCCAGGTGTGGGGGTTTGAAGTACCGCCCACTTCTTGTTATATGGTCAACCTCATCGAGGTACCAAGTATCATCCGGCTGGCCACTTCCCCAGTCTTCATCGGTGTGGGCAAGACACAAGTCGTCATCTTCCCACCACATTCCGCTGGCAGCCAACAGACACCTGTCTGGCTCCAGTTTAGTCGTACTCTCAATGCTCTCTGTCCATATGCTCGCGGCATTGTCTGTCTTCGTGCACACAGCACTTTCAGTCCCCTCAGGGCCTTAGCTTTTCTAATTCTCTCAGCCTCCTCAAACTTTTCTTGTTCCGGCTGCATCAGTACAGCTGTTTGTTCAACAGTTCCCATCTCCATAATGCCCATGTCTCGAGCGGAATTCTTAACACCGGCGCTCTCCGGCGATACAACTTGGCTTTCGGCCATTCCGGCCACAACTGATATTTCCGCCCCTACCGGGCTCTGTTCTGGTTGGGCTTCCCCCACTGCATCCGGTTGATCTTCGAGCCATCCAGTGGCCTCCTCTGATCCCTCATAATCGTACCAGTTAATCGACGCATCCCCCAGTTCCTGGTCGTCAAGAAATTGCAGGTTGGCAAAGTCCTCCCCTGCGGCTGTCAAATCATCTGCCCATAGCCCAGATCCATCCCCCCGGATCATGCATAGCTCTCCTGTCTCTGGCAATTCTACACTTAGCCCAATTCGGCCCGTTGATAGGATATGCTTGCTTGGATCATAGGCTCCCCCAGCAAAATTCTGCCCAGTCCCAGATTCAACAATCTCCTTTTCTCCCAAAATCTGCCCTGCCCTGTCTTCGACGATCACCACCATCGGTTCTGGTTGGGTTTTAGAGATGTCCACCATGCACAAGAAGTCAGTGCAATCGGGGAGGGGCACCTCCGGCTTGGGTAGGTGGGTGGGCGTAATATAGATGCTAGGATCGTAAGATGCGACCCCAGTCTGGATAAAATTAATTCTTTTGGGAGGAGGAGCTTGGTTATGTGGTGGGAGAGTGTTGGTTGTGAGATTGGGTTTATCAGGAGGTGTGATCACTTGTTTGTCAATAAGATCTTGGATCTCATGACGCAATCTGTAACAACGGTCGGTGTCATGACCGTGTTGTTGGTGATATGCGTAGTACTTTGACGGGTCATATGAGGGGGGGAGTGGATTCGGTAATGGCTTTGGCTCCAGGGGTTTTAAATGATTTTTTTTGATCAATATTCCCAGAACCTTGGTCAGAGGCATATATAGTGGGGTAAAGGTTCTTTGGCCTCGCGGTTGGAATCGGTTGTTTTGTGTGTTGCTTCCGGACGCGCCGGAGAATGGTGTGGCAGTCATGGGCCTTGGAGGGGGAGGGGGAGTGGTGGTGACCACACTAACTTCCGAGGCTCTCGTATTTGCAGCGCCACTCGGGCACGCATTGTTGTTACGGTTGAACGTCCTCCTCGGTTGTTCTCTGTCGTGGTCAAACAGACCTTGTTTCATTGCGTCTTCGATTTGCACCCCCATATCATGTAAATCTGCGAAAGTAGGGAAGGGGACTACAATCATCCTCTGCATTAGCTTTGGGTGGAGATTGCGCACAATCATCCGGATTTGATCTTTGTCCGTGGGCCTTAAAGTCATCATTGACGCATTCGCCCTCCATCGGATCACAAAGTCCGAAAAAGATTCCTTGGGCTCTTGCCTTGTCGTTTCGAGATCACGAGTTGTGATCTCGATCTGAGTGTTGTATGAATATTGTGCGACAAAGGCCTCAGCCATTTCATCCCAATTCTTTTTCACTTCATCTTGTAATCTTGCGTACCAATGAGAGGCCACACCCGACAGGGTTCGGCCGAATAATGAGAGCTTCTATGGTCGTGTTAGGCCCATTGGCCGCAAGACGTCTGCGAACAGTCGGATATGGACCATGGGGTCGCCGGTCCCATCAAAACGGTCGATTTGTGGCATTTTGAACCTATCGGGGAGTGTTACAGCCTCCTCGGTATATCCATCTTCGATATCCGGCATAGCCTTGACCCCTTGGGATTTCTTAAAGAGCTTCTCCAATTTGCTCAATTTCAGAGCTGTATGATCAACCTCGACCTCAAATGGAGAGTCCGGGTGATTGGATGTATGGACCTTAGACAGTTGTGGTGGAAGCGGGGGCGGAGCTGGCCCCGTTGGAAGATTCGTGTCCTCTTATACATTTTGGACATGCGGCAGGGCATTCTGGGCATTTGGTGGGGCGTTCTGAACAGTAGGTGCCTGCTCAGGTAACGGAGCCCCTGCCGGAGGAGGAATTTGTTGTGAAGCAGATGCTGTATTCTGCTGTTGCAGCCTGGCGATTAGTTCGGCCTGTTGGGCCATGATCGCAGCCTGCTGTTTGGAGAACTCCGTTTGACGGGTGGCATCATCATGCATCTGTCTCATGCTCTCCTGCATCTGGCGCATTAGAGCCTCCATCCCTGATGTATTCTGTTGATCCATCTGTCTAACCAGTATGCCTATTTCTGCAGCAGTAATTGAGACCTCAGTCCTGTAGTCCTCTGATGAAGTAACCCACTGCTCTGACAACCTCTGTTCTGACACACTGCGCCTTTTCGGCTTCCTTCTGGTAGCAGGGGGTAGAGAATGGAACACTGGCTGTCCGTCGATTAGATCCTCAGATCGATGGAGTCGACGACCTCGTGTCCAAAGTGCTTGGGGAATGCCTGCTGGGTTGGAAGCAATCGTGCTAAAACTGACCTAGCAAAAAATAAATAAAGCGAAAAGGAAATAAATAAACAGATAAACGGACAGCATAACGGCTTAAAATAAAATGCAAGACACACAGTCGGGCATAATCAACACACAGTCAATAAGCTGAATACACACTGTCCTCAAACACTGATTATTATCCCTGTATCACTGTCCCCTAAAACAGAATCTGATAGCCGCAGATAACTAATTCTCAAATACTGGCTCATGCCCGCAGGCCTGATACCCAAACTCATGTACTGAACTGATGCCCGCAGGCCTGATACTTGAACTCATATACTGATCTGATGCCCGCAGGCCTGATACTGAACTGATGCCCGCAGGCTTGATACTGATAATACTGAACTGAAGCCCGCAGGCTTGATGCCCAAACTCATATACTGATACATGCATTCCTGTAGAGACGCACTCTAAAGCACATAACAGATAAGTGAGAGCAAAAACACCCCTATGTTGGGGTAGGGTTTCCCTGCCCTATTGTGTCAGGAGCTAGGGTTTCATTACGCACGCAGCGGTTTCAAACAACCTATAAACGGGTAAGCAACCTGTCCTAATTTGGAATGGTCACTATGGATCCGAATATGCACTAGGTCGAATGGTCAAAGAGGGTGCCCCGGTAAAACCGGGGTTTGTGTTCCCATACTGGCAGAGCCCACAACCGGTCAGCCTTATGGTCATGCCTTGACAAGACAAGCCTCCGGCAAACCGTTCAGGAATAGCAGATGGCAAACACGGTGTCCTAGGCGCACCAATGCAAATGCAATGCAAAGAAACACACAAGTGTAGTCAAAAACAGATATCACGAGTTTGAGTCAAGTTCTCTAAATCCCCAGCAGAGTCGCCAGAAACTGCAGACGTCCCCGAACACCCCGGGAGGGTTAGCTCCCATTCTGTTCATTAGGGGTCACTACAGCTCGGACTCTTAAATGTCACGGTTCCTAATCTGAACCAAAAAGCCCAAATCCGGCAAATTGTTTTGAGAGACTGATTTTTTTTTAAAAAAAGTAGTGCCAAATATGGACTTCTTTGCTAGATACAGAGTCGCCACCTAAATATTTTATTTTGGGAAATTTAGGAAACCCTGACTCGGTGCCAAAAGGCCACGTGTCCGTCATCACCAAAGTTGCCTCGGCTCGGGAACTTGGGTACGATTGGGGAAGGTCACTTCGTGAGCACCCCCGCTCGCCCGGTCATAGACCGGCCTCTACTAACCATGATATCAATTTTTGAAAACATTGTGAGTTCTTATTCCGGTTATTAGCCTAGGTTACTATGTGATGCTCACAGCATACAAGTATAGACTGGATCGCCTGAATTGGAACAAAACATTTCATGCTTGTTTTTGAAAATGGTTTGCTACCCGCAGGTAGGCTTGAAACATTTGATGATTTATTCCAATTCAGATAACCCAACCTTCACCCACAGGCATTCAGGCAGATATATCAGATAAGCACATAGCCTCATGGTAAGCATGCTATCATGGCATTCACTCACACGCATGCAAGGATGCTAAAGCATAAAGCTTACCGAGTACTCCAAGCCAAAATAGAAACTTCATTAGAAATCATGCATGATCCTAAGTATACAAAAATGCCTAATGCAACACATGCAAAATGCAACTATAGCAGGCTCGGCTATTCTAAGATGGCATATGGAATGTTACAACTAACATGAATTCAATTTGGAATTGAAAGTACAATGCAATTAGTATGATGCGCCGAGCCCGGTGCATGCAAAACAGATGAATGATGCAAACATGCCGTCATACTGTATGCTAATTGAAATATGCCCTAATCTAACCATCATAAGCGGATAAATAAAAGGGAGAAAGACGTGGGGTTGGAAGACATACAACACACACACGCACACTTATTACAGTTATGCCCTCGCGCAGAGGGTCCGAATAAATATACAGTCCAAATATTACAGTCCCAAATAAAAGAATATTACAGTCCAAAATATTACAAAATTCTAATTAATTAAAGAATTAACTAAGAAAGCAAATAAAACTGGCGTGCAGGCCAGGGACTGCCTTGCTTCTGATGGATGATGCATGTCCGGATTGTCTTGCGCAGAAATCCACCAGAATGCCCCAATTAGCCTCTGTTTACACCTGTTCTTGAAATGCGTGCCAAGCTCCAAAAAGTTGCTGATTCTTCGTTTTGCTGCAACAGAGAGCAGAAAAGGGGCATAGCAATGTATTTGCACAGATATATGCATGGCTCGATCCTCGTGCCACCAATCACGCATACCGAGGCATGATGGCAGAGGAGTCGAAATGCACAACTCAATATAGGATGAATGCGCATGAAACTACAGCTAAAACCTAACTCCATCATGGATAATCCGGAGTGTCGGTGACTGGGGAATTGAGACACATTCCGTCACTCGGAGTACGAAATGCACCTCGTTTCCCGTGCCCAACTCTTATTCCGGACATGATGCAATATGCATGATATGCGTGAAATGCAACTAAGATACAATCCTAACATATACAATGCTATGGAAATGAAATGCCTCAAAATACGTGCACACGGGCACGCAAACCGAGAAAATACATGAATGCAATGAAAATGAAATGCCTTGAAATGCGTGCACACGGGCACGCAAACCGAGGCAATGGTAAATGCAATGAAAATGAGATGCCTCGAAATGCGTGCACACGGGCACGCAAACCGAGGCAATGGTAAATGCAATGAAAATGACTAAAATGGCATGGAAAACATAACATGGACTTATACTAACATGAGGGAACCTCAGCCACACTCACATAAGAAGCCGGTTGATGAAAATGAAGTGCCTCGAAATGCGTGCACACGGGCACGCGAACCGAGGCAATGGCAGAATGCGATGTAATGACATGGAAATGATAATATGGGCTTATACCAACATGAGTGAGCCTCAGCCACACTCACATAGGATGTCGGCAGATAAAAATGAGGTGCCTCGAAATGCGTGCACACGGGCACGCAAATTGAGGCAATGACGGAATGCGATGTAATGACATGGAAATGATAATATGGGCTTATACCAACATGAGTGAGCCTCAGCCACACTCACATAAGATGCCGGCAAATAAAAATGAGCTGCCTCGAAATGCGTTCACACGGGCACGCAAACCGAGGCAATGACGGAATGCGATGTAATGACATGAAAATGATAATATGGGCTTATACCAACATGAGTGAGCCTCAGCCACACTCACATAGGATGCCGGCAGATAAAAATGAGGTGCCTCGAAATGCGTGCACACCGGCACGCAAACTGAGGCAATGACGGAATGCGATGTAATGACATGAAAATGATAATATGGCTTATACTAACATGACTGAGCCTCAGCCACACTCACATAGGATGCCGGCAGATAAAAATGAGGTGCCTCGAAATGCGTGAACACGGGCACGCAAACCGAGGCAATGACGGAATGCGATGTAATGACACGGAAATGATAATATGGGCTTATACCAACATGAGTGAGCCTCAGCCACACTCACATAGGATGCCGTCGGATAAAAATGAAGTGCCTCGAAATGCGCGCACACGGGCACGCAAACCGAGGCAGTGGCGGAATGCAATGTAATGACATGGAAATGATAGCAATCATCCTAATGGAATTCCAGCGATAAAATATGGGGGAAAACAGTCCCGAAATGAGGCGAAATGACATGAAATGCATGGAATTGTCCCGAAATGTGAATTTAGGTACCCGAAGTGACCTATAGCTATGCCAAACATGCACAATATGGACATGCAATGCAAAGACAGAAGCTAGACAGTCCCAAAAAATGCACTTTCACAGTTATAAACATGGCCAAACAGCAAGCATAGGTATGGCAAAAATAGCATGCAAGAATAGGGGCCAAAAGAGGGGTAATGAAGCAAGTGATACAAGAAAAACCCAAACTGAAAAATTTCCTTCTACAACACTGAAGAGGGACCAAAAATATGAATATTTACAGTTTATGGCAGCCTTAAAATCAGTATACAAACATGCTAAAAGTGTGATGCAAAATTAGGCTCAAAAGTGGCTACAACATGAAGTATACAAAATAATCACCAAACAGCCAAAGACCCTTAATAAAACATGTATAATGGACCAAAATAAGCACTTTTCCAGAACTGTAAAATGGCCAAAAACAAAAGCATGGTAGGCTAACTAAACATGCAAGAATGGGGAATAAAAGAGGGATATAACATGAAGTGACCTATGGAAGTCTCAAACCATGAAAGGACCTAAATCAAAAATGAAGTATGGACCAAAATAAGCACTTTTTCAGAACTGTAAAATGGCCAAAAACAAAAGTATGATAGGCTGCCATTGCATGCAAGAATGGGGAAGAAAAGAGGAGTATAAAGGTAGGTACAACATGGAAGTCCCAAATGGTGTTGAGCCCTTTTTCAATGTTGACGAGGGGCTCAACATAAGCCTAATATCAGTTTACAACATGCTCGAAAACAGATTTCTCATGGGTCAAAAATAGCATGCAAAACTATGACATACAAGAGGGTCAATGAAGCAAGTGTGTCATGGAGGGCTCAAACAGGGTTGAGCCCTTAATGAAAAGTGAAGATGAGCTCAAAAGAGGGCCCTTTTCAGTTAGGTCCGGAGCTTGAAACAAAAAGCATGTGGGGCTTACAAATGAATCAAGAAAAAAGGTCAAAATGAAGAAAAGGTGACTCACCCTTGAAGACTCAAACTTTTGTTGCTTCTTGGATGGATTTGCAGCTTCTTTTGTCTTTGAGAAACCTTCCTTGTTGCTGAAAATGAGGTGGTAGTGGTAGAGCTTGGTGGTGTAGAAGGAATGATGGTTAGGGACTTAGGGTTTTTCAAAGAATTGAGAAGGATGAAGATGGAGTTGTGTATGGAGGCTTGAAGGAGAATTTTTCTAACCCCAAAATACTACAAGGCTTTCTTGCTATATAGGCCAAAGAAGGGGTGTAAAGGTGGGGGAAAAGGAGAGTAATATTCCCCCACCAAATATCCCCCAGATAAAGATCTTGTCTGGGGGAAAGAGCTCCATAGCTGTAAAGTGTACAGTGCAAGGAAGCAGGCCGGCCTGGTACTTTTGCTGCAGGTGGCCGGCCGGCCACACCCCCTAGCCGGCCGGCTAGGGGTCAAAAGGTTCAATCATATTTTCTGGCCGGGCACCAACTGGTGAGGTACTCCTATGTGTGTACAACACAACCAGGTGGTTAAAAGTCCAAGAAAGTGGGTCCAAGGGGTTCAACATTAGCTCGGAAAGAGGGGTTCAAAAGGGTCAATTTGAATTACTGGCCGGCCATGAACTTTTAGGGTCCTCTCATGTGTGTACATCACAAATATGTGGTTCAAAGTTCGAGAAAAAGGGTCCAAGGGGTTCAACATTAGCCCGGAAGGAGGGGGTCCAAAGGGTCAAGTTGAATTAATGGCCGGCCATGAACTTTTAGGGTCCTCTCATGTGTGTACATCACAAATATGTGGTTCAAAGTACGAGAAAATGGGCCCAAGGTGTTCAACATTAGCCCGGAAGTACGAAAAACGGGCGCCGGAGGGCGTCGGAGGATGTATAACTGGTTGCTGCAACAATTGCTGGCCTCCCACCCTTCAGTGACCTCCCCGGTGATAAAACAGAGGTACCTGCCAAAAATGAACGAAAACCGTTGCAAAATGAATGTTCGGGGGCCAAAACGCGCAGTTCGAGGTCCCGAAAATGGGCTGTTAAGCACCGAAAGTGGCGTTCGGCCACGAAGTGGGCTTCTCAGCCCCCAGTGTCCCTCAAAAGGAGCAAATAGGAAGTATGCCAAAAATTAGAGCAATAGGAGATGGTTAAGCGGTCCCGAACCGAGGCACACGGCCTGACGGCTCCGAAAATCGGAAACCGGACTCCGAAATGGGAAAAATGGCCTACGGCCACCAAATGTAGCCTACGGACATTGAGAGATGGTCTACGGGACCTCTCCCTCCCCTCAGGAAAAGAAACAGATAAAACCGAGTCTGGTTCGCAAACCGAGACAAGGCACAGAAGAGGGTTCGGAAGTCCGGAGGCAGGACTCACGGCCGCGACTCTAAAACTTCTGAACGAGCACATTATGCAACATCACCAAGCGCTCAATCGGTGACGTCTGAGTCTTAAGGTCGGTCAAAAATGGGGTGTCTACAGTCGACCATCAAGGTGATCGACTGTCAAGGCAGCCTACCATCGAGGTGGCCGACGAACGAGGTGGTCGACCGTCGAAGTGACTGACTATCACAGTGGCTGACCGTCGACATGGTCAACCATCGAGGTGACCGATCATCAAGGCAGCCGACCATCGAGGTGGTTGACCGTCGAGGTGACCGATCATCATGGTGGCCAACCGAGGGAGCTGACCGACCGTCAAAGTGGGGAGGGTGGCTGGGTGACTTGATGGCTTTGATGGTGCGTGGGGCTCAAGGTGCATAGATGCATGTGATAATGTGATGGGGGACAGACGTGAATGAAGAAAGAGAGTTAGTAGGGGGAGTAATCGTGGTCGTCCACGTGGGATAGTCTAGGCTGTTGATGGGGATCTGAAACCGTTTGTTGGATATTTTGTTCCCTCTACACTTGGGAAACTTGTTTTCAAACTGGTAAATTTTAACCGCGACCCTTGGAGCACAAGGAAACCTTAGGCATTCGGGCTTGTGCAATTTTCATATCTTATTGCAAAAACCAACACATTCCAGACTTCGCCTCTTTCGTCTCTCGTGATTCCCCACTTTTTTATTTTTCGAATTTCCTTGCCCCTACAACTGAAACCATCTTTAGAAACGTTAGAGAGATGGCCCAAGAAAAAACCCCTGCTCTGACATCGAATGCGCTGGGGGATGACAACGGAGCGGAGAAGTACAGGGTAGAGAGGTTGGTGGAAAGGAGGGTGGAGAGGCCACCATGACCCATTCCCATAACGATGATCTCGGCTGCCCAACCAATTAGCCATATGGCCCCCGACCATTGGCACACCAAGGCGGATAAGTCTACGCTGACAACAACGTAAAGTTAAGATTGCAAATAGCGACGAATAGGGCGTCAAATGCAAGACCGATGGAGTTTACTCTATATGAAGAGGTGCTCCGTGGTGGTTTGAGACTGCCACTCTAACAGCTCACCATCGATGTCCTGAATCATTTAAAGGTGTCTCTAGGCCAACTAATACCGAATGCATGGAGGATTTTGTGCGCTTGCGCGATCTCGTGGTCTTGCATAACCGATGGACAGGCGATGTTCGTGGACGAGTTTTTCTCCTACTACAAGGCCTTAGGCCAATAGGAGACGTGGGTCACCCTGTAGACAGTGGCGGGGAGCGGGTTGGTTATAAGACTGCCTACGTTCGTCAAGAGGTGGCGGACAAAATGGTTCTATATGTCAGTAAATGGTGGGAGGGAAGTGCGGACGATGTGGAAGGTGCCCGCAAAATCATTGGAGTCGAAGTTAGATGCTGTTACAGAGAGGATGGTAAAGCAAGTAAGGGAATGGAACGAAAATGAGAGGCTCAAATGGGATAATTTCATTAAGCCCTCTATTTTGTTCGTTCTTGGGCTGGGGCCTGAGCCCGCAGAGGGAGATCTTGCACCTGAAGAGATGGGGGCAATGAGAAAGGCCTAAGAGGCAGAGGATAGGCAGATCATGGCCGCAACAGAGAAATATAAGAAGAAGGAACTAGGCCTAGCTCCTAAGCCAATCGCAAAGAGGTCGGCTCGACCATGCCTCAAAGCTTTGGCAGAGAGGGACTTGAGGACATTCATCCTTCTTAAAGCGCTGATCAACTCACTGGAAGAAAAAGAACAGGGCAGAGCTGGAACAGTTGAAGGAGAAGAAAAGAACTACGCCTAAGGGTGGAGTAGAAGGGCCCATTGTGAGGAAGGCGAAGGTGGTGGCAGTGACGGCGGAGTCAGCCAGTGCAGTTGAAGCTCTCTTAGGTGAAGTTGAAGTAGGGGAAGCTAGGTCTGGAATGGTCGTAGAGGGAGATGAGGTTGATCCCCCGATCGTGGAGATGATAAACTTGGTGGTGGTAGAGGAAGAACAAAGAAATAAGTATACTACTCACGTCCTTCCATCAGGGACAGAAACAGAGATTGGTGAAGAAGAGGCGCTTAAAATGAAGGAAACAAAGGAAGACGAGCATCCAGTAGGGATAGAGTCAAGCTTGGTGAAGACGAGCTCAGCTGTGGGAATGGTGAGCACAATTACTTGGCATCTGAGCGTCGTGGTCGGCGCGTCATTGGCCGACTTTGCTGGGGCCTCCAACCTGTTAGGCGACACAAAGGTAGCATACAAACGGATGTCAGGGACAAGTAAGGATGAGACAGTGACAGATGTCTCATGATTTGGAGAGGTAGATTTAATGAGGGCAATTGGCGTGGTTGAGATGGAGTCCTTGATGCTGCCTGCCACTTTGTTGGAAAATGGGGTAATGGCGCAGGTAGAACTGCGAAAAATGTTGGCCTAATTTGAATAGGCTGTTATTGAATTGGAAATCATTGAGACTGAAGCCAAAAACCTATGCAAGATGGCTTAGAGTGCCTGTGCGAAGGAAATGTTACACACCTATAACTGTAAGAATCTAGAAGTGCTAGCCTTTGTGTGAAGTCATGCAGTTAAGCGCTCACGGTTGGATAAGGTTGAGGTCGAGGCCAAATTGGAGGTCGTTAAAGTGCAATTAAGTAGTTCCTCCAAAGACCTGGAGGTAGCCCGCAATAGGATAATGGCACTGGAATTCGAAGTAGTGGGGGAGCAAAAGAAAAGGGCAGATGCTGAGTAGGCCTGCCATATGGCGAGAGATCAACTGGAAGAGGCCTTGAGCAACAATGAAGAGTTGCGCAACTCATCACTGAAGGAAAATAAGAAGTTCAAGGTCCAAGTTGTAGAGTTAACAAGGGCTCTGTTTGCAAAGAAAAAGGCGGTGGAGGAAGAGAGAGCCAAGACGGTAAAATTGGCTAAAGTGATGGCGTCTGAAAGGGCGGCCTACCCCGATCGTTATACTGTAGCTGTGGAACAGTTCAAGCAATCTACCATATTTCAAATAGCAATAGATGCTACTGTAGCCTCAAGCATGGTTAGGGAAAGGGGTCTAAAGCTGGGCCATCAAGTATTGGCACTACCAATCTGGTAGAGGGGTAGACCAAGGCAGAAATAATCCAGAATTTTCAATAGTCCGACTACTTCAAGCACTTGCTCAACGAGTATTGGGATAGTGTTGTAGTTCTTTCGCCCTCAATGGAGAGGACTTTTACTGGTGGCTTGTTTAGGAGAAATTAGTAAATAATAATAAGTGAAGAACAATTTCAGAATTTGAATGTCATTAAGAAAATGAAAAATTACAATGATCTAACCCAACCTTGTAGAGGTTCACAACAACAAAATATTTGAAACTACTCTTAGGAAATGAAGTGTAGTACAGGAATTGAAATGTAGAAATGTAAAGAACCGTAAAACTAGAAGGAAAATGAAGTAAATAAACCCTACTGAGCTTAGCTCGCTCCCCCTCCATCTTCTTCTACCTCACTGGTTATAAGGTCTTCCTCTTTAATTCCCCCATCCAGCAGCATGCAGGCGATGTCTCCATCTCTTGGTTGCACAAGGTCCAAGTTGATTTCAAGAAAGGTGGCCTTACCTGAAGCACTTAGTGCAGGAGAGTGCTGATGAAGAGTTCTTCACCAAGGATGACAATGATGCCTGGTTGTAGGCAAGAAGTTGAGACCCAAGAAGCCAGATCCTTGGCTTTAGTCAAGTTTTCAGCATTGGACATAAAATCAGTAGTCCAGAAGTAATACAATAATTGTGCCATGTAAAAATTTGCTTATACACAAATTTGTTTTGCTATGACTTATGATGTTTGAAAAAATAAAATGAATTAAATAAGAAAACAATAATTGTTGTCACTAGTGGTAACTGGTCAATCTTGAGCACTTATAATCTGAGCGATATTCAAAAATAAAATTAATGAATTAAACAAGATATGTGAAATAGTGTGACGAAGACCGAGGAAAATGAATTAAACAGAGCTGTGGAGAAATGGTTTGGAAATACTCTTCAGATCTTGGGAGACGCTAGTGATCCTCAGATAGTCACCTAAAATGATACAAATACTCCGGTTGGGGGTGCCGGAATTAGCACTCTGACGGACAAGTCAGTTCAGACACTCAGGATAGCTTGTTTACTAAGTTAAGTGAAGTGATTCTTACATACCTTTCTAAATCTGTGGTTCTTGTATTTATGCTTGCTTTTTGGGCCTCGGGGCCTGAGCATACTTTTATCCCATTCCCCTTTTATTTATTCGGAGCTACTAATCTTCGGCTATTCGGCCTTCCTAATGTATTCGGCATCCAAGTCACGCAATATGGAGACGAATAATATCTGATTTCTATGGTATGCACCTTCCGACTCTTCTATTTATTTGGCTCCCACAATTGCCCCCCAAACACTTTATCAACGACAGTTGGCTGGAGTGCTTGGTTCCGAATTTCGAAAAATCAGAGTGAAAATTCGGCAGTTGGCCTCATCCTCATGCGGATATCTAAGTGCACACCTTTCGGTTATCGTGTCGACTTCCCGTCCCCTCGTACGTGTCTATTTATTGTGATTTAAAATTTTGACATCCTTTCGAGTATGTATTTTATGACGCTCGTCGCTGGATTGCCTTTTGAATCGTCCCTGCAACTCTCTTCTCCGATATCCTCTTCGTCCTTTATAAGTTCTCTCATTCCTTGTTTCGAAGACTCTTTCTGGTTTATTCCTTCCTTGGCATATTCTTATAAACTGTAGGGTATGACGAAACATTTAAAAGACCTTCTCTCGTAAGATCGAATTCCTGGCTTTAAACTCCATTTCTCCATTCCTGATGATGTCCGTCTGTCGTTTGTGGTAGACGACACTCTTGATATGGAGAGGGAGGACAAAACCACGATCGTCTTTCCTCTTTTGTCAATCGCAGAGGGTGGAGTCCGTTTTCCCCTTCACCCGTTTCTTAGGGCTGTGCTTCGCCATTGGGGTTTAATCTCTTCCCAATTCAATGTGAATTTCTTTAGAATTATAATGGGGGTTATAGCGCTCAACAGCCACCTTAGAATTAACCTTGGCATTCCAGCCATCCGGCATTGCTATGCCTTGGCTAAGTCTTCTGGTCGGCATGGGCGTTTCTTCCTTAGGGCCAAGGATATCGACCATCAGCTAATTACTATGCTTTCCAGTTCTGGGAAACGAGTTGATGATGTTATGGTCGTTGTCCAGGGTAACTGGGAATTTGGCGAAGGGGAGGATCACGTCAACCCTATTCCTAGACGGAGGGGCGAGCTAGGTGGCCGATTGCCTTCTCGCTTTTATTATTTGTTCATTTTTGTTGTAAAGCCTCTTCTTTGAAATGTTACGGCTTGGCTTGTGCAGGGAACGATTTGATGAAAGTCCTGTCTTCGACTGATGATGTCGTTCTTTTAGATATCAAAGTCGCACTCAAGTATTTTAGCCGTCGAAGTCTTCAGAAACAAGGGAGGGCAGCCCACGTTCTGCTTCGTTATGAGCCGACATATATGACCTTCTCGACGGCGAAAATATCCCGGTTCCGGAGGGTGAAGATTCTCTTATCGCTCTTATTTTGTCCGACTTCAAAAACTTGAGGCAGGTTGGTTTTGAAGGGTCAGATTCGGAGCGGGATGTAGCTAATGTTACCGAATCAGATCAGTACGAAACTGAGTCTGTCGAGGTATTGAATTCAGCCGATCCTTCATCCACTTCAGGCCGAGGGGATCTTTCACTTGACGGCATTTTTCACGGCTTAGAGGATCTTCCCACCGCAGGCCCCGAAGACATAGCCGGGTTAAGCCTGACAAAACTTGCCAGGAAGGCGAATGCGGAAAGGTTGGCCGCGCGGCGAAGAGCGGAGGCCCTTCTGTCTAAAGTACCACCCGCCATTGAATCTCAACTCTCCTGCTTGTTAGCGAATCCGAGTCCTTGCGCGTTATTGAGGTGGAGACGGCAAAAAATCAGAATGCCGAATCTAATTTCATCGTGCTGGCCGGCCAAGAAGTTGACGAAGAGGCAGAGAAACGCCCTGCCGAGTTTGAGGCCGGCTTAGAAGAACAAGGCAGCAAACATCCTCGATTAGAGGGATCGAATGTGATCGTTCCTTTTGTCATTCAGCCGATGATAAAAAACATGCCGGTTTCTTCTGATGCTTCGGCGCTTAAAGGTCCAAAAGTCGCATTTAGCTTGGCAATGTCCGTGTCGTTGCCCTCTGACAGGGAGGCTTTTTGGGTCGAACCAGATATGAATGCGACAACATTAGCAGCCCAATCAGCACTTTTGGTACATATTCGGACTTTGCTTCACTTAATCCAAATACTGTTGAAGTTATGGTTTTAAATTCTTGTTTTGCAGACCGTCAGAAGGATAGCCGATATGGGCCGTCGCCATCGTGACGCCGTCAAACAAATTGGTCATTTACAAAAGAAAGTTGAGGGCCAGAGGAGAAGGGCCGAGGTCGAAGCTTTGAGGGCAAACAAGGAAGCCTCAAGGGCCGAGGCCGAGGTGGAGAGGGCTCGTAGTGCGGATCAATTGAGATCGGATGCCAAGAAGGAGGCGGACGCGAGCGAAGATGCGCTCAAATTGGCCCAGAAGGCGGTCTCCAAACTGGAGGCTGAGTTGGCTGAAATGAAGGCGGCGAAGGAAACAGCCGACTCAGAGGCTTCCAAAGTATTCGAGGCCGGGAAAAATGCCAGACTCGCCGAGTATTTGGACCAAGTCCCCAAGTTTGAAAATTGGGGATTCAAACATGGTTGGCACAAAGCCTTTCCTGCTGCTAAAGTTTCATTGATTATGCCAATACCATATGAGCAAGTGGATGTTGAGCCATTGAAGTCTGATTTTGATGACTGATCTGGGCGATTGATATAGTTTTTAGGATGTCGAATGTATTTTTACAGTTTTTAATTTAGTATTTTTCATGTGTTGCTACAGTCATAGTTTTTTGCTTGGCATTTTCATGCGGGCTTGTAGCTTTTTGTTTAGTAATTTGCGTATATAAAATTTCATGAGCTGTGCTCAACTTGCTAAGGAAAATGTTGTTGATGAATGATATTGCTTTCGGTTACGGTTAGATCGGCTGCTTAGCTTAGGTATTTGGCCGACCAGATTAGTAAATCTGCCCTTGCCTTAGCCAGGGTGCGAGCTTGCGAAGCCGAATGGGCCTAACTTGTGGGCTGGCTGAGGCACAAATTGATCAACGCTTGCGCTTGAAAACATGGCCGACCAGATTAGTAAATCTGCCCTTGCCTTAGCCAGGACGCGAGCTTGGGAAGCCGAATGGGCCTAAGTCGTGGGCTGGCTGAGGCACAAATTGATCGGCGCTTACGCTTGAAAACATGGCGGACCAGATTAGTAAATCTGCCCTTGCCTTAGCCAAGGCGTGAGCTTGGGAAGCCGAATCTTGGGAAGTCGAATGGTCCTAACTCGTGGGCTGGCTGAGCCATAGATTGATTGACGCTTGCGCTTGAAAACATGGCCGACCAGATTAGTAAATCTGCCCTTGCCTTAGCAAGGGCACGAGCTTGGGAAGCCGAATAGGCCTAACTCGTGGGCTGGCTGAGGCATAGATTGATCGGCGCTTACGCTTGAAAACATGGCGGACCAGATTAGTAAATCTGCCCTTGCCGTAGCCAGGACGCGAGCTTGGGAAGCCGAATGGGCCTAACTCGTGGGCTGGCTGAGACACAGATTGATCGGCGCTTACGCTTGAAAACATGGCCGACCAGATTAGTAAATCTGCCCTTGCCTTAGCAAGGGCGCGAGCTTGGGAAGCCGAATGGGCCTAACTCTTGGGCTGGCTGAGGCACAGATTGATCGGCGCTTGCGCTTGAAAACATGGCCGACCATATTAGTAAATCTGCCCTTGCCTTAGCCAGGGCGCGAGCTTGCGAAGCCGAGTGGGCCTAACTCATGGGCTGGACAATTGTCATCCGTCTTTTAACGTTTGGGATTACTAACGTTACCTCGGGAGAGCTGCATACATTGAAGGATAAATGGGGTGGGTGCATGCCAGAGGCCCTACTTATTTTCATTCAAGCAACTTGGGAGGGACGAAGATTAGCTGAATTAGACGCCGCAATGAGTCGCAGTACTGAGCCTATGTGTATGGGAAGAAGGACGTCCAAGGATCGGGAAACATAGCAGCCCTTAGTCGTCGAAGCAGCTCGCCCCGAAAGGACAGGCAACAACCGGGAAATTCTCTGCGCCCGCGACCGAGAATCGATCAATGACGGAGGTGGCTTCTATCATTAAAGACCTAGGTGTGGTAGTCGAGTTCGCTTGACAGATCTTCCCGCCGGAAGTCCAACGATCGATGGTCGGACTCAAGATTTCGAAGTACTTCGAGACGGCATACATGGGGCCGTGAAAGGACTATATACTGCTTACGAAGTCGGCATGCGTCTGCGGGAAGCGCAACGTGAGAGTGAGTAAAAGGACGAAAGGAATCGCAATTTGGAGATTCGCGCGGAAAAGGCTGATTGTGAGCTTCGGGAGCTGAAGAATGTTCAAACGAGTGCGTCGGTGTCAATCTAAATTGGTCGTTGAGGAGAGAGTGACCCAGCGGACCTCGAGTTATGAAAAGGGGTTTCAGGACGGCCTGAAGGTCGGGATAGAGAAGACCAAACGAGACCTTGCCGAGGAGGTCTGCCGATGTGAAAATCGTGGATTCAAGCACGGCTGGATCAAGGCCCTTCAAACCGAGAAAGCTCTCGAAGCCATGGGCATTGATTCGGCTTCGATCCTGTATCATCGTCACTACTTACCCTATTCCGATTTTGAAATTGAGAAGAGCGACGATGAGGGTGCCGAATAGATAGACTTTGGAACGCGAGAAAAGACATCGCGCCGAACAAATAGAATTTCTTTTATTTTCAATGTTCGTATTTGGTCTTGAAATGTTATGTGCTTAATTAAACGTATTATTTCAACTTACTGGCAAGTTTTGTGTTGCGTGGTGCAAATGTTTAAACATGCATTGACCGGCTCAAATTAAGAACAATTCTCAGTGAACATTTATTCGGCCAGTGAAGTGGTCTGAATGCATCTCACAAAGGCCCCGAATTCGGAGTCTTAATCGGCCTTAAGAGGCTTAATAGGCCCTAAGATGTCATTCGCCAAAAGGGGCTCCAAACCCGGAGACTTTATTTTGGCCAATTGTGATATCCACGAAGGGTGCTGCGAATCTGGAGTCTTAATCGGCCCTAAGGTGTCATGCACCAAAAGGGGCTCCGAAATCGTGATATCCACGAAGGGCGCTCCGAATCCGGAGACTTAATCGGCCCTAAGTTGTCATGCACCGAAAGGGGGCTCCGAATCCAGAGACTTTAATTTGGCCAATCGTGATATTCGCAAAGGGCGCTCCAAATCTGGAGAATTAATCGGCCCTAAGATGTCATGCACCAAAAGGGGCTCCGAATCCAGAGACTTTATTTTGGCCAATCGTGATATCCACGAAGGGCGCTCCGAATCCGGAGTCTTAATCGGGCCTAAGGTGTCATGCACCAAAAGGGACTCCGAATCTGGAGACTTTAATTTGGCCAATCGTGATATCCATAAAGGGCGCTCCGAATTCGGAGACTTAATCGGCCCTAAGGTGTCATGCACCGAAAGGGGCTCCGAATCCGGGGACTTTATTTTGGCCTTAGAAGGCTTAATCGGCCCTTAAAGACTTGGGAGCGAGCTTGACAAAATGAGAAGCTTTGTATTGCAACGGTGGAATATGTACAAGTATGAAGCCCACAAGTCTGGTTAATGGTAGAATTTATGTAAATGTGTTGAATTCCAAGGTTGTGGCAGGCTTCTTCCTGACATGTGTGAGAGTCGGTATGCCCTTGTTCTTGCGATGGATTCTATCTGATCGGGGCCTTCCCAGTTTGGACCCAATTTTCCAACGGCCGGTCTCCGGTCGGCTGGAAGTACCTTCTTTAGGACCAACTCTCTTGGCGTGTATCGGCGCAACTGAACTCGCTGATTATACGACTTGGCGAGCTACTACTGATACTGTGCCATGGATGCCAGGGCGCTGTCTTTTCGTTCTTCGATTAGAATCAAATCCAGGGCAAGCATCACGTCGTTTCGGCCCATATCAAAAACTTGCGATTTTAAAGTTGGGAGGCCGATTTCCACGGGTAAGATTGCCTGGTTTCCAAAGCATAGAGCAAACGACATTTCTCCAGTGGATCTCCTCGGCGTAGTACGATGAGCCCACAATACACTCGGCAATTCTTCGACCCATTTGCCTTTAGCTTTTCCCAGCCTCTTTTTGATGCCGTCCAAGATGGATTTGTTAGAGGCTTCGGCTTGACCATTGCTTTGGGGGTAGGCTGGTGTAGAGAAGTAAGGCTGAATGCCATATTTGCTGCATAACTCTCGATATACACCACAATCGAACTGGGTGCCATTGTTTGAGATGAGAGCTCTCGGAATGCCGAATTGTGTTATGATATTTCTCCATACAAAGCTTTTAATGTCGGCATCTCGTATATGTGTTAAAGCCTCTGCTTCGACCCATTTTGTGAAGTAATCTGTCGCGATGATTAAGAATCACTTGTTCCCTGGGGCCCTCGGCAATGGTCCTACGATATCAAGTCCCCACTAAGCAAACGGCCAGGCGCTAGTGATAGAGTTCAACCCTTCGGCAGGCATATGGGTTAATAGAGAGAACTTTTGGCACTGTTCGCATTTTTTTACATAACTCTCTGCGTCAGCTCTCATTGTCGGCCAATAATACCCCTGTGTTATAGCTCGATGGGCCAGGGAGCGTCCGCCGGAATGGGCACCACAACTGCCCTCATGTATCTCTGTCAGAAGCTCCTCGACTTTGTCGAGGTGCACGCATTCCAAATATGGACCAGAGAGGGACGTTTTATAAAGCCCTCCATGCGGATCCAGATAGTATCGCAGGGCTTTATTTCGCAACTTGTGTGCTTCTTTTTTGTCCTCTGGGAGTTGTTCAGAAGAGAGGAATGCAACAATGGGGTCCATCTAGCTTGGTGCGGATTCTATAACGTTGACATGGATTTCCTCCAAAGGGCCAATACTCGGCTCTGGGATGAAACCTACTTCGATGGTCCGTTTGATCTCAGAATTCATGGCGGAGGCTAGGCACGCCAAGGCATCCGTGTGTGTGTTCTGGTCGTGTGTTATTTGGTTCAGTTCGTGATGGTCAAATTTTGCCAGCAAGGAATTGGCCGTTTTCATGTAGGACGCCATACGGTCGTTTCTTGCCGCGTACTCCCCCTTTAGCTGACTGATTACCAATTTTGAATCACAAAACAAAAGTAGACGCCGAGCGCTGAGAAGGTGCGCATTCCACAGACCGGCAAGAAGGGCTTCGTATTCGGCTTCGTTATTTGATGCTTCGAAGCCAAGCTTGATGGCCTGCTCAACTACTGCGCTGTCTGGAGACATGATTACAACTCCGGCGCCGCTGCCCCATTGGTTAGACGATCCATCACAGTATAATTGCCAAATATCCCTGACATAAATTTTCCAGTTCGGATTTGGTCGAACTTCATTGGGTTTGAGGTTGGGAAGCTCGCCGGTGAATTCGACAACAAAGTCGGCCAACACCTGTCCCTTGATTGCGGTTTTAGGTAAAAACTGGATGTCGTATTGGTCGAGTTCAACAGCTCCTTTTGAAACACGTCCTGATGCTTCTGCACTCCGTAGTACTGATCGGAGCGGATAATTTGTTAGCACCCCAATGCTATGTCCCTGGAAGTAATGCATCAGCTTTCTTGCCGCCATGACTAGGGCTAAGATGAGTTTTTCCAACCGAAGGTAGCGTGCTTCGGTGTCAACTATTACCTTGCTAACATAATACACTAGCCGTTGCTCCCCCTCCTCCTCTTTTAGCAGTACGGCGCTAACGGCCCTATCGGAAACTGCCAGATATAGAATGAGCGGGTCACCAGTGGCAGATGTTGTCAAGAGAGCTATTGAGCGGAGGTAGGTCTTGAGTCCGTTGAAAGCTGTTTCACATTCGGCGGACCATTCAAAAGCCTTACCCTGCCGTAGTGTCTAAAAGAATTGTCGACAGCGATCTGTAGACTGGCTGTTGAACCTGTTGAGTGCAGCGGCCATCCCATCAACTTTTGGACTTCTTTTACTGAATTAGGGGAGTCGAGTTCCAAGATTGCATTGACTTGCCTCAGGTTGGCTTCGATTCCTCGGTGATTGACGATGTAATCCAGGAATTTGCCAGAGTCGATTCCGAACGCACACTTGGAAGCGTTCAGTTTCATTCTGTATTTGCGTAAGATGCTGAATGTCTTTTCTACATCGGCTATATGATTCTGTTTTTCTTTGGACTTGACCACCATATCGTCGATGTATACTTCCATAGTGTGGCCGAGTTGTTATTTGAACATGGCGGCGACCAGTCTTTGGTAGGTTGCCCGTGCATTCTTCAGCCCAAAAGGCAAAACTTTGTAGCAGTAGGTTCCTCTTGGGGTGAGGAATGCAGTTTTGTCCTGGTCATCTGGATGCATGGCGATTTGATGGTAGCCTTTGTAAGCATCGAGGAAGCTCATGCGTTAATGGCGTGTCGTCGCATCGACAAGTTGGTCGATTCTGGGTAGAGGAAAACAGTCTTTGGGGCAAGCTTTGTTAAGATCCGTGAAATCGACGCACACTCACCAAGTCCCATTTTTCTTCTTCATCAACACTGTATTGGAGAGCCACGTAGGGTAAGTGACTTCTCTAATTGCCCCGGCGTCAAGCAGTCTGTCCGCTTCCTCAACAACGGCGGCAGTGTGCTCCGTGGCTGACCGCCGGCCTTTCTGAATGATCGACTTACATTTGGGATCGACATTTAGATGGTGCTGTGAAACTAACAAGTCTATTCCCGGCATTTAGTACGGAGTCCACGCAAAGACGTCGAGGTTGTTAAGCAAGAAAGAGATCAGCTGCTGCCTGTCGGCCTGATTCGGAGAAGCACCGATAATGAAGAGCTTTTCTGGGCTTCCATCGATGTCAACTCGGTCTAAACCTTCCGTGGCCTTCTCATTTGGATGCCACCCAACGTCATCAAGGATCTCCCGATTCGGCACCACAATGGAGTTTACTTGCAGTTCCTTTGGCGTTTTGGTAGCAAGGAGATAACATGCTTGTGCCGATTTCTGGAAGCAGTGGATTTGCTCAATGCCGTGTTCTATTGGGAAACGTAGAAATTGATGATAGGTGCTTAGGACGGCCTGCGAGGTATGCAACCACGATCGCCCCATGCTGAGATTGTATGGCGATGGCAGCCTGACGACCAAGAATTCCACTCCACTGTTCTGGAACCTGCTCGAACGGGTAAGCTGAGCTTTCCCAATGGATACTCTGGATTGGCATTGAAGCCGAATAGTGGATAAGGAGCCGGAGTCAGGTCTGACTCGTTGAATCCGAGTTTGATGAAGGTTTTATAATACATAACCCCTGAAGTACTGCTCTGGTCGATAAGAACGCGTTCGACGATGAACCGGTTTACGCGTAGCTCAACAACCAATGGATCGATGTGAGGGAGTGTTGAGCCGATCAAATCAGAGTTATCAAAGGTGATACTTGGCGTTTCTCGGAGCCGCTTTGCTGGCGTGAGTTTCTGTTGGGGGCCTGGATGTGATTGGATCGCATGCACCGCCGGGGCTACTGGCAGGCTGTATATCATGTGGACGGTGTCAAGCGGAAATACATCCTTCGGAAGGGTAGGTATTTTGATCGCACTCCTCTGGACGAATTGTTGGAGACGTTTGTCCTTTGCCAACTACTCAAGATGATCTGTTAAGGCACAACGGCCGTCTGTGTCTTGCTGTCGAGCTCGAGATCGTCGATCATCTGCCCTCGGGGGTCACTCAGAAGCCTGGCGCACTGTTTGTTTGGATTTTGCTATTTTTGAGGCCAGATCGCAACGAAGGCGTTCATTCTCAGCGATGATGTTGTCCAACCTCTGTTTGGTTTGCCTGGCTTGTGCCATGGTCGCTTGTATTGTCTTTTGCATTGGGTTTGAAGATGGGCAGAGGTCCAAGGCAAGTCTTGCTGCGATGGTTTTTAGTCCAAGGGAGTTTGCTGGAGTGAGGTCATCTCTCTGTGTGGTCTCGTCAGTGGCTATCGGAGGATCTTCAGTCACACCTGCCATGGATTTATTTGAGTATTCCCATAGACGGCGCCAATTGTGGAGAAGTGGGTTGGAAATACTTTTTAAATCCTGGGAGACGCTAGTGATCCTCAGCTAGTCACCTGAAAAGATACAAATACTTTGGTCGGGGGTGCCGGAATTAGCACTCCGATGGACAAGTCAGTTCAGACTCTCAAGATAGCTTGTTTACTAAGTTAAGTGAAATGATTCTTGCATACCTTTCTAAATCTGTGGTTCTTGTATTTATACTTGCTTTTTGGGCCTCGGGGCCTGAGCCTACTTTTATCCCATTCCCCTTTTATTTATTCGGAGCTACTGATCTCCAGCTATTCGGCCTTCCTAACGTATTCGGCATCGTAGTCACGCAATATGGAGCCGAACAATATCTGATTTCTAGGGTACGCACCTTCCGACTCTTCTATTTATTCGGCTCCCATAAGAGCATTCGGTCTTATGACAAAAAAATTTGGATCAAACATAGCATTGAAGGGCATTTAGACTAAGCATTCAGACTAACATTTATTTTTCTAAAGAGAATGTGAGAGTAAATTAGGGATCGCCAGTTGTTTGATTAAATTGTGTAGAAAATCCTCATTATGGGTCTGTCGGCCAAGTTGTTTTGGACTGGAAAGATGGGCGGTCGATCGTAATCGACTTATTTTGGACTCAGCCTGGTCAATCGATCGATGTTTGGAATGCACATATTGGCTATGGTTTTTGGAACTCAGTCAGGCTGAGACCTTTATGCTCAGTTTGGCTAAGGTTGTCATGCTCGGTCTGGCTGAGACTTTCATGCTCAGTCTGGCTGAGGCTGTCATGCTCAGTCTGGCTGATGCTTTGATGCTCAGTCTGGCTGAGACTCTGATGCTCAGTCTGGTTGACGTTGTTATGCTTAGTCTGGCCGAGGTTGTCATGCTCAGTCTGGCTAAGGCTTTGATGTTCAGTCTGGCTGAGGTTGTTATTCTCAGTTTGGCTGAGGCTTTGTTGCTAAATTGAACTCGTGCAAAAGATATAACACAAATAAAGAAGTTGAAGGTATTTCTCATTAATGTGAAGTCCTACCAAGGTTAATTAGCTTATACATTTTGTATTGAAAGGAAAAGACAGGATACAACAGGTAATCTGTTCCGAACAAAAAGGACTTCATTTTATTGAAAATACCGCTTCAGATGTCCAGCATTCCACGGGTGAGGGAGATCTCCGCCCTCAATGTCTTGTAGATGATGTTTAGACTTGACAATATGGGGCCCCTCTAACTTAGCTGCTAGCTTGTCTTTGGTTGGGTTTTTGGTGGCGAAAATTGCTTCCCTGAGGATGAGGTCTCCCACTACAAACTTTATGGGTCAGACTTTATTGTTATAGTGCTACCTCATTTTTTTCTGGTAGGAAGCTAATCCGATGGCCGCCGTTTCTCGTAGTTCTTCAATGAGGTCTAAGACAACCCGCTGTGAGTCTTCATTTAGTTTTGGATTGAGATACAATACACGGGGTTGGTAGCCTAATTTCTATGGGGATGACCGCTTCAGTGTCGTATGTTAGGTGAAAAGGGGTTTCCCTTGTGGGGGTGCATACCATTGTTCGATATGCCCAGAATACATTCGGTAGCTAAGACCGTCGGCTGCATTCAATTTAGTTTTGATAATCTTTAGAAGGGAGCAGTGTAGCTCGACTTTTCTTGCTCCTTTCAGAAGATGACTAGCCCTACAGTTCGGACTCCCGCGGTTCTGAATTTGATCTCACAAGTGCAATGTGAAATAGATAAACACCAAAGAGTCCAAATCTGGCAAATCTTTTGGAAAATAGATTTTGAATCAAAATGCCAAAATAGACTGATTTGCCAGATACAGAGTCACCACCCATATATTTTTGAGAAATTTAGGAAACCCATGACTCATGTCAAAGGCCACACCACAGGCATTCAAATAGTTTATCATATAAGCACGCTTCAGGGTTAATATGCTTTGGCATGGCAACACTAACATACAATGCAATATGGCAAAACAAATAAAAGCTCACCTAGTACTCAAAGCCAAAAAAGGTGAAAGAGTTAGAAAAATGCATGATCCTAACTATGCAATATGACTGATGCAACACAAGCAATATGCAATTTAAATCAGCTTGGCTACTAATATGATATATGAATCAATTTGATAGCATGAGGTAAAGCACGTATTCAACAAAGTATTTAACTAATAATGCAAGTTAGAATGATGCGTCGAGCTTGATGCATGCAAGACAAATGGATGCAAGGCATGAGAGATGCTAAACAAAACACGATGCCCGAAACTAACCATCATAAGCAGGTAAATAAAAGGGAGAAAGACGTGGGGTTGGAAGACATACACATTATTGCAATTGTGCTTCACGCAGGGTCTGAATGAATGAGCTAGCTAAGCTACTTAACTAATTATTACAACCTCGAATTTAACTAACTATTCTAGCTAATTAATTATAACACAACAACTAGATATTTTACCGAATTAATCACAAATCCAAATTAAAACTAATTAATTAATTACACTAACTAATCAATTACAAATTAGAATTAATTAATTACAACATGAATTAACTCTAACTTTATTAATTATCTACTACAAGCATAATTTAACGAGCCTCGAGAGACGACATGCATGCACACGATTTTTTCACCCAAAGATACGTCTGTTTTGCTACCAGAATACCTCTGTTGTACAGTCAGAACATCTTTTCACCTCAGCTTTTGCTCTGCTCTGTTCCAAAAAGTTGCTGCTCAATTTGACAAAAGTGGTCGGTGTAGACACCCCATTTTTGACCGTCCTCAAGACTTGGACGTCATCGTTTGAACACTCGATGATCATACACGTTCATGGTCGTCTTGCGTTCACGGAGGCTTCGGTCACGCGCCTTGCCTCAAGACCTCTCGACTTGTTTGTTTTGTGCTTGGTTGTGTACCAAACACTTGTGTTTTTGCTTCTGAGGACAGGGAATGGCTTGTTGGCCATCTCCACACCTCACCGACCTTGGATTGAGGCCACCGGCCTTGTTTTCTTGCTACCGACCAAAGATTTTGGCCGGTCAGCAATGTTTTTGGTCGGCCGGCCATTTTTGTTGGTCAATCAGCCATATTTTTCAACCGACCCCTTTCCATCTGCTTTTGGCAGATATTTTATGCCAGCTGTTACAACTGGCATCCACAATACAACCCCTCCACACACGTGTATGGAGGGATTTGCTCCCTTATGTTAGCTTCTCCAAGAAGCTTAGGAATGGAATTCCTATAAAGGAGGGCATCCCCTCCCTTTCCAAGAGTTGAACAACTCTGATATATAACTTATATATCACTCACTCTCTATATCTCCCTCTCTCTCTACTTTCGTGTGTGTAATTGTGTTCAAAAGTGGTTTTTGTCCTTAGTTTTGCACTAAGACACCTAGTGTTACACTATACTTTGGTTGCTGAGGTTTTAAGGGGTTGATTTTAGAGTTTTGAGTTGGTTTTTGATCAAAAGAAAGTGTTGAGGTTGGTGTTCTTGAAGTGTTCTTCAAGGGTGAGAACTTACCCTTTTATTCCCCATTTTTTCTTAAGATTTTAGACCTATTTGTATATAATTTCAAGCTTAGTGTATAACTGATAGAAGTTCTGTATTTTCATGCTTAAGATGTTTCATTAAGGTCACTTTTGTGTTGGGGATCGTCCACCCCCTCTTAGGCCTTGTTTGGTCTCTTTTTGTGCCTTTCTCTTTGGGCTTTGTAACCCTTTTGTTTTGGCCTTCTCACCACTGAAATCCAGAGGATTTTCAGTGGTAGAGAAGTGGTTTTGAGGTCTTGTATAGGGGAAGGACACCCCTCTCCCCTTATGACTCATTTGCTTGCATTTAGGGCTCGTAAAGGTAGCATGTTTGCTTAACTTTATTTGGCTCAATTTCAGAGGGTATTTAGTGTTATTTTATCATGTTAGACCTCTGTCTCATGTTGGTTCGATAGCCTATTGTTTGCATCATGCACTTGCTTTGTAATCCCCTCTATTGTCATAACATGTACCATGCATTTAGACTATCACGCTTGGATGTTTTAGCTTGACTTCATGAAGCTTTTAGCCATGATGTGACATGCTTAAGCTCTGTTTGGTGTTGATTCAGTCATGTTTGCCATGTTTTGTATAGCCACCAAGTATCCTAGCTTGTTAGCTTTGAGTGTATGAGTCATGAGCATGCTTTATTTGGGTTATGTCAGTGATTTGAAATCATTTATCATGCCATTTCAGTCCATATTCCATGCTTGTATGCTTGCACTTGCCATCCTTTCAATGCTTTGAAGAGTTATTGTCTTATGCTCCATGTTTAGACCATTGTATGTGCCTCCATGATTAGGTCTTTGGGAGGCCTTCTCATTGGGTTTTGGGGCTTATTTTGACATATTATAACATTGATTTTATTGGCCTAATTCATGCAATGATTGGTTGTAGTAGGTGTAGTGCATTTTCCCTTTTGGGCCTTGTATGCGTCTTGTTTCGTGCTCGCCTTTATAGCATGTTTTGGCCTCATCCCATGCGTGTTCTAGCCTCGTTTTGGTCTACCTTGGGACTTTTTTGGGTCATCTTGTCCCTTTGAGGCTTGGTTGATATGGCCATGGTGTAAGCCCTTTGGCTAGCTTTGAGCATTGAGTCCATTGGCATGCTATACTTCACTTATGTTTATGAATTGGCATCATTCTTCACATGATTTCAGAGTTCATTGCATTGTCATGCTCTCATGTTTGCCCCATTTTGCTCATGTTTGAGGATTGTGCATTGTTGCATAGTGTTTAGACCAATATGTGTACATGTTTGTTTCGCATATTGGTGCCTTTTGGTTTAAGTCCATTTGGGCATGTTTGCATTCATGATATTTGCATGCTTGTATTGCATCATGTTTGCGTGTTCGGAATATTGCATGATGCTTAACTAGTTGCATCACACAACATTGTTGTATACTTGGCATGTTCATGTCACATTAGTTTGAATTGCATGCTTAAGGTATGTTGCATTTGACTTGTTTGCTACCTTAGTTCTGTGTACATGCTTGAGTCACACTGCACTTTTGGCATGCTCATGTTACATTGCCTTACACTCCCATGTTGCATTGCATTGGTTACATGCTTTGCATTGTATATGGCTTACATACATTACATTATGTTTGGTTTGGGGTGTCAAACCAAACATGAGGAATGAGGGATCTTCGTACTTGGAGTGACGAAACGTATCTCAATCCTCGGTCGCCGACACTCTTGATCCAACATGATAGAGTGTGTAGCATTCATTTGTTTTGTTGCATTCATTCATACTGATTTGCACACTTGACTTCTATGGCCACCATGCATCGAGAGCCATACTCCCTTGAGTTCATAGCATGATAGGGAGGGTGGTCGTGCATACATTTGGCTTGCAAATTCCATGCCATGCACTGTCTGTCCTCTGTTGCAGCATAACCAGTGTTCTGCAGGAAGAAATGGCCGGTTGGCAACTTTCAGTGCCGGTGGTCCCATTTTTGGTCGATGACCATATTTCCATGGCCGGTGGTGTTTTCTCTCGGCCGGTGGCATCCCAAAGTGTTCAGGGAGTGGTTCAGAAGCAACCTTAGGATTTTCACAATTATCAGAGGTGCAGAACAGTGCAAACAGAGGCAACAGAGGCATGGCAGCGGGTTTCCGAGCAAGGAAAATCGAGCATGCATCATCCAATCATTCCGAGGTAGAGTTGCGGTGGCCTTTTGAATTTCATACTTAGTTTATTTATGTAATTAATTGTTAATTAATTAAGGGTCTGTAATAATTAATTAGCTAGAGTAGTTAATTATTTATTGAGTTTGTATTATTCTTTCAGACCCTCCGTCGAGACGGCGAATTTGTAATAAGTGTGCGTGCATGTGTGAATGTCTTCCAACCCCACGTCTTTCTCCCTTTTATTTACTAGCTTTTGATGGTTAGTTTAGGGCATGTTTCAATTAGCATATTTATGCTTGCATGTTTGCATCATTCATCTGTATTGCATGCACCGGGCTCGGCCCATCATGCTAACTGCATAGTATTTTCAATTCCAACTTGAATATGTGTATCGAGTTGTCGCATTCCACATGCCATTCTTAGTTTAGCCGAGCCTATTCTAGGTGCATTTTTGCATGCGTTGCATTAGCCATCTTAACATAGCTAGGATCATGCATTGATTACTAACATGTTCCTTGTTTTGGCTCGGAGTACACTGTGAGTGTTTACGCTTTAGCATTTTGCATGCGTGTGAGTGACTGCCATGATAGCATGCTTACCATCAGGCTATATGCTTATGTGATATAACTTCCTGAATGCCTGTGGGTGAAGGCTGGGTTGCTTGAATTGGAATAATTCGTCAAAACCCGTGTTTTAGCCTACTTATGAGTAGCAAACATCAATCCATTTTCAAAACAAATGGATATGCGATGCTTTGTTCCAACCTAGGCAATCTAGTCTATACTTGTATGCTGTGCGCATCACATTGTAATTCTAGGCTAATAACCGGAATAAGAGCATATAATGTTTTCAAAACTCGATATCATGGTTGGTAGAGGTCGATCTTTGATCGGGTGAGCGGGGGTGCTCACGAAGTGACCTTCCCCAATCGTACCCAAGTTCCCGAGCCGAGGCAACTTTGGTGATGACGGACACGTAACCTTAGGCACGAGTCGTGGTTCCCTAAATTCTCCCAAAAAATAAAATATTTAGGTGGCGACTCAATATCTGGCAAAGCAGTCCATGTTTGGCACTTCTTTCTAAAAATCTGCTTTTCAAAACGATTTGCCAGATTTGGACTCTTTGGTGATTTATCGGTCTCGCATTGCACTTTGCGGGATTAGATTCAGAACCGTGACATTGAGTCCAAACTGTAGTAAGCCCTAATGAACAAAACAGGATTCCCTCCCGGGATGTTCAGGGACGGCGAACGTCCAGAATGCCCAGGAGGATACAGACATCCCAACGGGGCCGGCTCCGCCCCCGATTCTACCTCAACTATCCAAGGCGCCCACCTTTGAATTCAAGGTGGACCACACGGCATTAAAAGTAAGCAAGCTTGAAAAGATGTTCAAGAAATCTCAGGGTGTCAAGACCATTCCAGATATCGAAGATGGGTAGACCGACGCAGCCGTGACGTTGCTGGACAGATTTAAGATGCCACATATTGACCGCTTTGATCGGTCCGGGGATCCCATGGTGCACTTACGACTGTTTTCAGATATATTAAGGCCAATGGGCCTCACCAGACTACAGAAGCTTTCTTTATTCGGCCGGACCCTGTCGGGTGTGGCAGCCATCTGGTACGCAAAACTGGAAGACGATGTTAAGAGGAATTGGGATGAGATGGCCGATGCTTTTGTTGCTCAGTACTCCTATAATACACAAATCGAGATCACAACCCATGATCTCGAGACGACTAGGCAGGAGCCTAAGGAGAGTTTTTCTGACTTCATAACCCGATGGAGGGCCAAGGCCTCAATGATGACCACTAGGCCCACTGACAAAGATCAGATTCGGATGATTGTGCACAATCTCTATCCCAAGCTGATGCAGAAAATGATTGTTCTTCCCTTCCCCACCTTTTCAGATTTACATGAGATGGGGGTACAAATCGAGGATGCTATGAAACAGGGTCTGATTGACCAAGACAGAGAGCAACCCAGGAGAACCTTCAGCCGTAACACCAATATAGGCACAAGCAACGTCGCAACTGCCAGAGCTTCAGAAGTAAGCATGGTCACCGCCACTCCCCCAAGAACCCTTGCGGCTACACCATTTTCCGGCGCGCCCGATAATAGCCCGCAAGCAGCCAGATATGCACCCAAGGGCCAAAGAGCCTTCACTCCACTATATATGCCCCTGTCCAAAGCTTTGGGGGTTTTAATTAGGAAAGGGCACTTCAAGTCCCTAGAGCCGTGGCCATTGCCAGAAAAACTTCACCCCTCCCATAACCCAGCGAAGTACTGCGCATTTCACCAACAGCACGGTCATGATACCGACCAATGCTATAAATTGCGTAATGAGATTCAAGATCTCATCGACAATAAGGTGATCGTGCCTCCGGAGAAACCCAACGTCACAACCAACCCCCTCCCATTACATAACCAAGCTCCACCTCCCAAACGCATCAACTTTATCCAGACGGGGGTCATGTCATACGACCCCAGCATATATATCACCCCATCTCACCTACCCAAGCCGGAGGTGTTCCTTCCTGACAGCACTGACCTGTGTATGTTGGGCATCTCCCGAACCCAACCCGAACAAATGGTGGTGGCTATCGAAGATAGAATAAGGATGATTTCGGTGGAATGTGGTACAGTGGATTCAGGGACTGAGGAATTGAGGAGCTTTGCTGAGGAGGTGTACAACCCAGGTGGCTACATTGCGTCCGCGGGTCAGATTAGACCAAATGTGGGATTGTCGGTGGGGGCAGAAATTTGTGTACTACGGGGGGATGGACTTGATCAGAGGATAGAGGACTTAGCAGTTCTGGAAGGGGACATCGCTGACCTCCAGATTTTTAACAAACAAGATCCGGGGGACATGACGATCAACTGGTTCAATTTTGAGGAGTCAGCAGAGGTCACAGGGTGGCTTGACGACAACCAGATATTGTTGAAGGATCTCAGTTGGAAAAGGGCCCGTCGGGGGCAAGGACATCAATTATGGCCAAAAGGGCTGGGTATCAGAATACATCGCCGGAGAGCGCCGATGCCAAGAATTTTGCTTAGGATTTGGGCATTTTGAGTACAGGGAATGTTGAACAGCAAACTGTACTGACATAGTTGGAACAAAAAGGAATCGAGGACTCTGAAAGAGCCAGAAAAGCCAAGGCCCCTGTGGGGACTGAACCTGTTGTGTACACAAAGATAGAGCATGCTGTGAGCACCTGGACGGAAAATACTGTGAGTACAGGGATATTTACAACGGAGCCGGACAGGTGTCTGTCAGCTGCCGATGGAATGTGGTGGGAGGACGATGATCTATGTCTTGCCCACAGAGATAAGGATTGGGGGAGTAACCAGCCGGATGATACCTAGTATATTGGTGAAGTTGACCATATGACTAGGAGTGGGCAGTATTTCAAGCCCCCGTACCTAGATCAACCAGAGGCGTCCGGAAAGGACAAGGAGGCGGAGAAGCAGAAAGAGAAGCTACTTGAAGACGAGGCCGTGCTGAAATAGTTGAAAAAGATACAAGAAGACATCTCCATTTGGGGACTGCTTATGGCTTCACGTGTGCATAGACAAGCTGTCCTATCAGTAATGGACAAAGCCAAACTCTCAATAGACACCACGCCTGAACAGCTAGTGGGATTGGTTTTTCTGGGAGGGGCTTCCCCGATGTTGACCTTTTTCGACAAGGAACTGCCGCCTGAGGGCGCGAATCACAACAAAGCGCTTTACATCTCTGTGGATTGTAGAAGCAAATGGATACTGGTGGTTCTTGTTGACACAAGATCTGCCATTAATGTGTGCCCGTCGAGGACGGCATAGGCAATCGGGTTGAAGCCTATGGACTTCATGCCAACTGCCCAGGTGATTTGGGCATATGATAACACAAGTAGAGAGGTGATAGGGACTGCAAAAATTCAGACCCAGGTTGGTCCAGGATAGCATGAGATTGACTTTCATGTCTTGGACGTTCCCACAACCTTTAACCTACTTTTGGGGCGACCGTAGTTGCAACAGGTATAGGCAGTCTCTTCCACCTTGTATCAGATGTTGAAATACCCCCACGGGAAGGGGGTGGCTATTGTTTTTGGGAATTCGTCAATCCATCTGCCGCCGGAAGTGTCTACACCAGTTTTGGAAATCGAGCATGGCACGGAGGATGTGTTCCTGTTGGGTTTCACCCTAGCCGAGGCTCGAGTTGTACAGAACATCTTAGCTGCCGAGGAGGGGCTGTATGTCAGCACTCAATCAGTGTACCTCATGAACAAACTCCAGCACATCCCTGGTATGGGACTAGGAAGAAGTGGTCGGAAGGGCATCGCAGCATGGTTCGAAGTACTGCACAACCCCCATATCTTTTGGTTTGGGTTATTTGCCCACCAAGGAGGATTAGGTAAGGAAAGGCAAGGAGATGGCTGGGAGAGCCAGAGCGAAGCAGGCACGGAAGCCTTTTGAGTTGATGCACCGACCCATCCAGGGTACCCTAAACGAATGCTTCGTCCGGGAAGGAGAGGACTTTCCATTTTGCGGCTTCCCAGAGCCATGGCTGAATATCGAAAAGAGGCGCCTGTCGGGATTTGTGATCTTCTTCGACCTGTAGTTATCCGGGATGATGTTGCCGAGGAGCAGACAGACCCATTAGCTGAGGTTGAGCAGAATGAGAAAGTGGATTCCGAGAGCACCGAATTTGAAATGGGGGTAGCACTAGCTTGTTTACTTTCAGATCCTCCGATCGTACAGAAGTGCTTGGGGGATAACTTCTCGGTGTCCATGATCGGGAATGGAACGGCTGCGAGCCCATCTACAAACATTTTGGATGCATTCATCGCACCCTCTCTCATCTGGTAGTACTAGGAGGGATTTTATCAAGCAGCACCGGGTTAAGTAGTGAGCCAGAATCTGATTCCACCGAATCTTTGGAGTCAGAATCAGGTTCCAGCTCGTCTGAGTCTGCGTCCGGTAATCCTGGGGGTGATAACTCGGATACCATAATCCTGTCTAGGTCATCTTTTTCTTTCTCTTTTGAGTCTGTTGTAACAGAAGAATCTGACAGTTTGGAAATGCTTAATGAGAATGAAATAGTTGTGGCTTCTGGGTACTTTTCTGTGCCTTTGATTTATTGAATTAATCAGGACTTTCAAAATTTCGATGAAAACGACGTAGAAGAAATTCCTCTGGTTTTGAAATATTTGCTAGAGCAGGAGCAGGAGAGATTTGTTAAACCTTTGGTTGATGAAATCACTACTGTTAATGTTGGTACTGAGGAGGACCCGCAGCTGGTCCAGATCGGGTCCACGTTGTCATCGGAGGAACGCGAGCGCTTAGTCGCTTTATTAAAAGATTTCAAAGACGTTTTCGCGTGGTCCTACGAAGACATGCCTGGAATCGATCTTGAGATTGTACAGCACCGGATCCCTCTTGACCTAGAGGCCCGACCCGTTAAACAAAAACTCAGGAGGATCAGCTCGGATTGGGCCCTCAAGATTAAAGAAGTGGTCACTAAGCAAATTGACGCAAGGTTCCTGCTGGTATCCGAATACCCAACTTGGTTGGCCAACATTGTTCCGGTCCCGAAGAAGGATGGCAGGATCCGGGTATGCGTAGATTTCAGGGATTTGAACAGGGCCAGTCTGAAGGCCGACTTTCCCTTGCCGCATATTGATGAGTTAGTGGACTTCACAGCGGGGCATGCTTTGCTTTCGTTCATGGATGGATTCTCGGGCTATAATCAGATAGTGATGGCACCTGAAGACCGGGAGAAAACTACTTTCACCACCCCGTGGGGGACTTACTGTTACAGGGTGATGCCGTTTGGGTTGAAGAACGCTGGAGCTACATATCAATGGGCTGCGACCACAATATTGCACGACAAGATCCGCAAAGAGGTTGAGGTGTATGTGGATGACATGATTGTCAAGTCCAAAGAAAGAGAGGGCCACTACACCGCCTTGCGAAAGTTCTTCCAAAGGATCAGAGAATTTCTGTTGCTGCTGAATCCACAGAAGTGTACATTCGGTGTTATAGCAGGGAAAATGCCAGGGTTTCTGATTACATAGAGAGGTATCGAAGTCGACCCATCCAAAATCAAGGCCATCATAGAAATGCCACCACCAAGGACTGAAAAGGAGGTGCGAGGCTTTCTGTGTAAAGTGCAATTCATAAGATGGTTTATCTCAAAATTAACCTTGACTTGTGAACCACCTTTTGGTCTCCTGAAGAAAGGAAAGAAATTCCAATGGGACGGCCGATGCCAAACTGTTTTTGAACAGATCAAGGAATACTTACAGAACCCACCCGTGTTGTCACCGTCTGAGCCGGGGAAACCGTTGATTTTGTATCTTTCAATAACTGAGACTACAATGGGCTGCATGCTCGCACAAGAGTCTGAGGACAAGGTAGAGATGGCTATCTACTATCTGAGCTAGAAGATGTTGGAGTATGAAACCCGCTACACACCGTTGGAAAAGGCTTGCTTAGCCTTGGTATGGGCTACCAGGAAGCAGCGGCACTACCTGTTAGCCCACTCCGTAATGTTGGTTTCAAGATTAGATCCCATCAAATGTCTCTTCGAGAAACCGGCACTTACGGGTAAGCTAGCTCGTTGGTTGCTGTTGCTTTCTGAATTTGATCCGAAATATGTGACGCGCAAGTCAGTAAAGGGGAGAGCAGTAGTAGAATTCTTAGCCGATCACCTGGTGGATGGGGATGAAGCAGTTGAGTACTTACTCCCAGATGAGGCCATTCTACATGTCGAAGAAGAATTTTGGACGATGTACTTTGATGGAGCGTCAAACCAATACGGGTATGGGATAGGAGTGTTGCTGATAGCACCCGATAATTCCCATATCCCTCTAGCATTCAAACTCCAATTCAAAGTCTCGAACAACGAAGCAGAGTATGAGGCATGCATTGTCGGTCTAGAAACGGCCCTAGAACTAGGGGCAAAATGGTTAGACGTCATTGGGGACTCGAACCTTGTTGTATCCCAAGCTAAGGGAGATTGGAAAGTCAAAGAAGAAAAGATGATAATGTATCACCAGACCTTGGACTTGTTAATTCCTCAGTTCGAGAAACTAAACTTTGCTCACTTGTTAAGAGAGAACAACAGGTTCGCAGATTCACTAGCAACTCTATCTTCCATGATATACATCCCTTTTGGAGTCCGGATGTGTCCGATCATAATTGACCAAAAATTTGCGCTAGCCTATGAGTCGATTGCTGCTATAGATAAGGTTCAAGATGAGAACCCCTGGTACTACGATGTCTGGAACTTCTTGGAAAAAGAGACGTATCCATCAGGGGCAAATGCTAAGGATAAAAGGGCAATTAGAAGAATGGTTATTCAGTTCATCATCTGCGGGGGTAAATTGTACAAGAGAGGTCATCTGGGAATGCATAAGTTATGTGTTGATGCCGAAGAATCGAAGCGCTTAATGGAGGCCATCCATGGAGGAGAGTGTAGAGCCCATATGAACGGGGTAATGTTAGTTCGGAAGATTCTCAGACAGGGTTACTACTGGTCCACCATGGAAGAGGATTATATCAGCTTTTTTCAGCGATACCACAAATGTCAGATCCATGCAAACCGCATGAACATCCTGCTATCGAAGCTGTACAATATGACTTTGCCATGGCCATTTTCAGTTTGGGGAATCAATGAGATTGGGGCCGTCACTCCTAAAGGGTCTAATGGGCATGAGTTCATTTTGGTTCCGATAAATTATTTCACAAAGTGGGTTGAGGCCCAATCTTATGCAGTGTTCAAGGCTTCACATGTCGTAAAATTTATCAGGAACAACATCATCTGTCGCTATGGGGTCCCAAACAAGATTATCTCAGATAATGGTTCCCACTTCAAGAAAGAAGTGATTGACTTGTTGGAGAAATACAACGTGGCTTTTCACAAGTCATCTACATATCGGCCGCAGACCAATGGAGCAGTCGAGGCCGCCAACAAGAACATCAAGTGTATTTTACAGAAGATGGTGCAAACCTACCGTGACTGGCCAGATAAGCTGCCATTTGCTCTGTGGGGCTGCCGGACTTCAATTAGAACTTCTACTGGAGCGACTCCGTATTCATTGGTTTATGGGATGGAGGCCGTTCTACCTATCGAAATTTAGGTACCATCATTACGAGTACTAGCTGAGTGTCAGATAGCCGAAGCAGATTGGCAGCAGAGCAGATTTGAAGACCTCATGCTCTTTGATGAAAGAAGACTAAAAGCACTGTACCATGTTCAAGGTTATTAACGACGAATTGCCAGGGCTTTCAACAAGAAAGTTAAGTCTAGGAATTTGAAGGAAGGAGATTTGGTGCTCAAAGACAACCGAGCTCCCATTCACGACCCTAGGGGCAAGTTCAGACCTAATTGGACTGGTCCTTACATCATCAAGTCCATCTGGTCAGGTGGAGCTGTCGTTTTGATGGACCTAGATGGCCTAGAGTTCTCATAGCCGATCAATATGGACAAGTTGAAGAAATATTACCCTTGAGAGGCTCGGTAGGCCGAAAATCCGAAAGGGCGACCTAGGCAAAAGTTAGAGCATGAAAAATTTGAAATTACAAAAACTGAGCTCGCAAGGTTGAAAACCCGCAAAGGGCGGCCTTGGCAAAAGTTAGAGTGCAAAAGGTGAGGGTTAATACACGAGTGAAGTTGAGCCGAACTACGTAAGGCTTTATTCCCATCTTTGGGATACGTAGGCAACTTCATCCTGAAGTCCAGCCATAATCCCCGATCAACTTTGTCCATTTGATCATCTCGGTCATCTTCGTCTATTCAGCATTGAAAAGCTCGGTTGTGATCTCCGGTGTAGTGCTATTCAGACTAGGGGCAACTTTCCAGTTGCTGGGATCCGGGGTTGTGCATCTCAGTGACAGATCTTGGGCGTGTCCAGTTCTGATCCACATCGGAAATGGTTTTGAAAAGTTTTAATAAAAGTTGATTTTGCTCAAATTAATATTTTACGACTTAGACCATTTTTGGACCAAAACGGAAAATTTTCAGTACCCACAACCCTCAATTTTATTGATTTCAATATAGAGTTCTCCTGCTCTTGCATACAAATTGAAGTTTCTTTTCATTACATTCATAAAGAAAACTTGAAAGTTCTGATTAAAGCAAATAAATCTGGGGCGTAGTCAGGTGTTCTTGCGTCCCCTCCTGGAGCTGGTCGAAGCTTCTGATGCCAAGCTGGGCCCAATCTGCGCCTCTTCATTAAGCCAATCAATGCACTCATCAGACAAACTGCAACTGAAAGTGAGAGCGGGGGCCAGGAGCTCTTTAGTCCTTCATGCTGTGGCATGCCAAGCTAGCTACGCGCCTCAGACCGGAAATGCAGCTGGGTATTTTATCCCCTCTGTCGGGCAAATTTGATCATGGCCGAACTGGCATTGGAACTGGAAGGAAAAATAGAACACGCAGTGTGTCAGTCCAATCAACTGAATCCCAGGCTGTCAGGACATGCTGTAGCTCATTGCCGGTAGATTGAGCCAAGGACAGCGCCAAGCAATGCGGTCTGCGGACAAATTGCACATCCAGTCGAACCACCATCCCTCATCAAGGGCATCGACTAGGCGACATCGAAAGAAGTAGCCGCGAGCTGAGTGTGCTGGGCAAGAGTCCACAACCTGCAATTTGTCCATCAACCACACCAGGGGAGGGATGAAAAAATGAGAGATTAAAGAATAGAGAGGTGTATGTTGAGAAAAAAGTGGGAAAGGGTTTTGAGAGAAAAACCGAGCCTGAGGGTCGAGTGATGTGAGCAATATATATGTGAGGAAGGATGGGAACATTACCTGCAGCAGTAGTGGACTCCTCGCAAATTTGGCCGTCTCCCGGCGATGGAAAGCATCCATGCCCATCAATGTCTCGGCCAATGACATGGCAATGCAGCTTTTGCCCTCCCTCAAGCCTTGGGCAACCTCGATTAACCGGACACTAGATCCTCTAGAGCCTGAGGCAAGCAAGAAATGAGATAGCATGCACAAACAAAGGGCATGTCGCCAAAAGCCTTGCCAATGATGGTCACCACGGTCACCGGCATCGGAAAACCGACAAATCAAACTCGGAATATCCAGCATTCTTTCACAAATCAAAGATCGAGCATCGTGCATAGTGAGCCCACACATTCGTCCTATGGCTTGGGTGTGGCCGAAGAAGAGCTGGGGCAAGATTTCTTTGTTGCGCTCGGATTCCATCAAAACTTGGAAATCTTCAAAGGTAGGACACACCCCTTGCCCGCCAAAGCTAAAGACATGAGTTACCGGATTCCAAAACCTTGCCGTGGCATGGAGAAACGGAAAGTGCAGCGGAGTGCGCCTCAGCGTGAATAGTGCATTTGTGCCAAAGCCCCGGAAATTCAGCTTTTCCGAGCTGCCTAAGTTGGCAATCCAAGTTTGGAGATTTTGGGTACGAAACTCTTCCATTTGGTGTAAATCAGTGTTGAAATGAGGAAAACTACGAAGCTGAGGCTTTTGTAGAGGATAAGGTGTTGAGTGGAAGACAGGTGTCAACATTCTGGAGGTCCTTACCATTTTGGCCGATTAGCTAAAGTGTTGGTCGATTGCCATTAGTTTCGATCGGTTATGTCTCCATTTGGCCGATGGCCTCTAATTTTGCTCTAAGCTGAATAAATGTTAAGCATGCTGAAAAACTGGTGATTGACACCACTTCCAATGCCTTCTGATGATGTTTTGCGAACTAGCACCTGTTACTTTGTCTTGTTTATCGAGTTGTTGTACATCTGCTTATCGAGTTGTATTTTACATTCTTTAAGTCTTTGCTTTGCTTATCGAGTTGTATTTACAGTTGGTTAACTTATCGAGCTCTTTGTTTTGATTTTCGAGTTATTTTTTGTCCTTACTTGGTTCAATACCTGATTATTACGAGGCAAGTGCTTACTTTTCAAACAAAGGTTCAAATATCAATTACGTTTGTTATGTAATGCGATGCGATGCGATGCATAAAATGCAACACTTTTTTGAACAAAATAGCTGTTTCATTTCCATCATGTCTTTTGTAAAAAGTACATAGTTTTGAGAAAGTAAAACCTGCCTGAGGCAGTGTAATGTGTTTAAACTACCAATAAAAAGGGAAAAGTAAAGCGAAAAGGGGAGAAGGGCAGCAGAGTGTCTGGATTAGTACCGGTGGCCTCCCCTCATGGTCGATGCACCTCCCACGCCCTTGTTCGGGTCAATCATGTGGTTTGGCACCTTCATTACTCAAGACAGTGCAAGAAAGCCCACTTTTTGAACCTTAATAGACCTTCGTGTTGACCTCGAGCCGTGTCTTCTGTGAGCGATGCTCGGTGCGTGCGGGGAGTATCCTTTCTCGTATCCTTTGTATCTTGCGAATTCCATAAATCGTTTTAATTATGTTATATTACGTTGCTTCGTTTTGACTTTAATAAAGCATGCTCGTTACGCGTCTTGCATTAAGCGATGCCTCGTCTTGTTTTGAAGTTGCATCTCAACATCATGAATAACATGCCTTTACCATGCTTCAGTTGAATATGTGCCTTTCTCTGTTCCCGCATTGTTACACGCATTGCATGCGTTTTCGCGCATGCTTTACTTACATGTGTTTATTCACCCTTCTCGCATTGTTACACACATTGCATGCGTTTTCGCGCATGCTTTACTTACATGTGTTTATGCACCCTTCTCGCATTGTTACACACATTGCATACGTTTTCGCGTGTGCTTTACTTACATGTGTTTATGCACCTTTTTCCCCTTTTCGCATTGTTACACACATTGCATGCGTTTTTGCGTGTGCTTTACTTACATGTGTTTATGCACCTTTCTCCCCTTTTCGCATTGTTATACACATTGCTTGCGTTAGCGCGCTTACTTTACTTATATGTGTTCATTCCCGCCATACACATTGCTTGCGTTAGCGTGCGTGCTTTACTTACATGTGTACATTTTATTCCCTACTTTACACATTGCTTGCGTTAGCGCACATGCTTTACTTACATGTGTTCATGCTTATCTTCACAATTGCTTTACACATTGTACATGTTGTCGCATGTGCTTTACTTACATGTGTACATTTCATTCTTTTCTTTACACATTGCATGCGTTTCCGTGCGTGCTTTACTTGCATGTGTATACTTTTCCTCACCTTTACACATTGTATACGTTGTCGCGTATGCTTTACTTACATGTGTTTGTGCCTTCATAGCATTGTTATGCTTGTTTCAAATCACATTGTTATGCGTCCTACTCGGCTTGCGTTGTCACACATGCCCTCCTCGTATTGTCATACTCCCTTCCGCATTGCCATGCATCGCACTTAGGTTGCATTGTTTTGCATCCATTCCGCATTGTTATGCGTCATCCTTAGGTTGCATTGTCCTGCATTCTCCCACCTGCGTTGTCCACACGTTACTTGTATTGTTTTGCAGACTTCACTTGCATTGTTATGCACTTCTCACTTGCATTGCTATGCATGTTTCTAACAATATTGTACCTGTTAAGTTTTCTTTCTTTTCAGGCTCGATATTGTATCTACGGTTCATCTGAAGCTGGCACGACCAGACAGACCGTATAGGTATTGTATTCTCCGCGTGAGACGTAGCGAGAATTGAATAATTCTCTTACATCATTTTCTGCATTGTAATGTAGTTTGGTTTTTGGCCTGCTTAAACTATTGCATTTATTGTATGTATTTGCTTCGTTATAGCTTCTTTTGCATGATCATAAGTTATGTTTGGCATCATGCATGTTCTTTGCATCTTGCCCCTGCCTATGGGCACATATCTTGCTATCTTGCATGCTTGTCTAAGTCTTTGGCCTTGTCAAAAATGGGTCGTCTCTAGGCTTTGACATTCACTCCCGTCATTGTTATGACTTTCGAGTTCTGTCAAAGAGAGGCAACTGTAGACACCCCAGTTTTGACCATTCTCAAGACTTGGACGTCATCGTTTGAACACTCGATGATCATCCATGTTCATGTTCGTCTTGAGTTCTCGGAGGCTTCGGTCGCGCGCCTTGCCTCAAGACCTCTCAACTTGTTTATTTTGTGCTTGGTTGTGTACCAAACACTTGTGTTTTTTGCTTCTGAGGGTAGGGAATGGCTTGTTGGCCATCCCCACACCTCACCGACCTTGGCTTGAGGCCACCGGCCTTGTTTTCTTGCTACCGGCCAAAGATTTTGGTCGGTTGGCAATGTTTTTGGTCGGCCGGCCATTTTTGTTGGTTAATCGGGCATATTTTTCAGCCGACCCCTTTCCATCTGCTTTTGGCAGATATTTTATGCCAGCTGTCATAGCTGACATCGACAATACACCCCCTCCATACACGTGTATGGAGGGATTTGCTCCCTTATGTTAGCTTCTCCAAGAAGCTTAGGATTGGAACTCCTATAAAAGGAGGGCCTCCCCTCCCTTTCCAAGGGTTGAACAACTCTGATATGTAACTTATATATCACTGTCTCTCTATATCTCCCTCTCTCTCTATTTTTGTGCGTGTAATAGTGTTCAAAAGGGGTTTTTGTTCTTAGTTTTTCACTAAGACACCTAGTGTTACACTATACTTTGGCTGCTGAGGTTTTAAGGGGTTGATTTCAGAGTTTTGAGTTGGTTTTTGATCAAAAGGAAGTGCTGAGGTTGGTGTTCTTGAAGTGTTCTTCAAGGGTGAGAACTTACCCTTTTATTCCCCATTTTTGCTTATGGTTTTTGACCTATTTTCATATTGTTTCAAGCTTAGTGTATAACTGATAAAAGTTCTGTATTTTCATGCTTACGATGTTTCATTAAGGTCACTTTTGTGTTGGGGTCGTCCACCCCCTCTTAGGCCTTGTTTGGTCTCTTTTTGTTCCTTTCTCTTTGGGCTTTGTAAACCTTTTGTTTTGGCCTTCTCACCACTAAAATCTAGAGGATTTTCAGTGGTAAAGAAGTGGTTTTGAGGTCTTGTATAGGGGAGGGACACACCTCTCCCCTTGTGACTCATTTGCTTGCATTTAGGGCTCATAAAGGTAGCATGTTTGCTTAGCTTTATTTGGCTCCATTTTAGAGGGTATTTGGTGTTATTTTATCATGTTAGACCTCTGTCTCATGTTGGTTTGATAGCCTATTGTTTGCATCATGCACTTGCTTTGTAATCCCCTCTATTGTCATAACATGTACCACGCATTTAGACCATCATGCTTGCTTGTTTTAGCTTGACTTCATGAAGCTTTTAGCTATGTTGTGACATGTTTAAGCTCTGTTTGGTGTTGATTCAATCATGTTTTCCATGCTTTGTATAGCCACCATGTATCCTAGCTTGTTAGCTTTGAGTGTATGAGTCATGAGCATGCTTTATTTGGGTTATGTCAGTGATTTGGAATCATTTATCATGCCATTTCAGTCCATATTCCATGCTTGTATGCTTGCACTTGCCATCCTTTCAATGCTTTGAAGAGTTATTGTCTTATGCTCCATGTTTGGACCATTGTATGTGCCTCCATGATTAGGTCTTTGGGAGGCCTTCTCATTGGGTTTTGGGGCTTATTTTGACATATTATAATTCTGATTTTACTGGCCTACTTCATGCCGTGATTGGTTGTAGTAGGTGTAGTGCATTTGCCCTTTTGGGCCTTGTATGCGTCTTGTTTCGTGCTCGCCTTTATAGCATGTTTTGGCCTTATCCCATGCGTGTTCTAGCCTCGTTTTGGTCTGTCTTGGGACTATTTTGGGTCATCTTGGCCCTTTGGGGCTTGGTTGATATGGCCATGGTGTAAGCCCTTTGGCTAGCTTTGAGCGTTGAGTCCATTGGCATGCTATGCTTCACTTATGTTTATGATTTGGCATCATTCTTCACATGATTTTAGAGTTCATTCCATTGTCATGCTCTCATGTTTGTCCCATTTTGCTCATGTTTGAGGATTGTGCATTGTTGCATAGTGTTTAGACCAATATGTGTACATGTTTGTTTCGCATGTTGGTGCCTTTTGGTTTAAGTCCATTTGGGCATGTGTTGCATTCATGATATTTGCATGCTTGTATTGCATCATGTTTGCGTGTTCGGTATATTGCATGATGCTTAACTTGTTGCATCACATAACATTGTTGTATACTTGGCATGTTCATGTCACATTAGTTTGAATTGCATGCTTAAGGTATGTTGCATTTGACATGTTTGTTACCTTAGTTCTGTGTACATGCTTGAGTCACACTGCACTTTTGGCATGCTCATGTTACATTGCCTTACACTCCCATGTTGCATTGCATTGGTTACATGCTTTGCATTGTATATGGCTTACATACATTACATTATGTTTGGTTTGGGGTGTCAAACCAAACATGAGGAATGAGGGATGTTCGTACTTGGAGTGACGAAAGGTACCTCAATCCTCGATCGCCGACACTCTTGATCCAACATGATAGAGTGTGTAGCATTCATTTGTTTTGTTGCATTCATTCATATTGATTTGCACACTTGACATCTTTGGCCACCATGCATCGAAATGCGTGATTGGTGGCCCGAGGGCCGAGAGCCATACTCCCTTGAGTTCATAGCATGATAGGGAGGGAGGTTGTGCATACATTTGGCTTGCAAATTCCATTCCATGCACTGTCTGTCCTTTGTTGCGGCAAAACCAGTGTTATGCAGGAAGAAATGGCCGGTCGGTAACTTTCAGTGCCGGTGGTCCCATTTTTGGTCGATGACCATATTTCCATGGCCGGTGGTGTTTTCTCTCGGCCGGTGGCATCCCAAAGTGTTCAGGGAGTGATTCAGAAGCAACCTTAGGATTTTCTAAATTATCAGAGGTGCAAAACAGTGCAAACAGAGGCAACAGAGGCATGGCAACAGGTTTCCGAGCAAGGCAAATCGAGCATGCATCATCCAATCATTCTGAGGCGGAGCTGCGGCGGCCTTTTGAATTTCATACTGAGTTTATTTTTGTAATTAATTTGTTAATTAATTAAGGGTCTGTAATAATTAATTAGCTAGAGTAGTTAATTATTTATTGAGTTTGTATTATTCTTTTAGACCCTCCGTCAAGACGACGAATTTGTAATAAGTGTGCGTGCGTGTGTGAATGTCTTCCAACCCCACGTCTTTCTCCCTTTTATTTACTAGTTTTTGATGGTTAGTTTAGGGCATGTTTGAATTAGCATATTTATGCTCGCATGTTTGCATCATTCATCTGTATTGCATGCACCAGGCTCGGCGCATCATGCTAACTGCATAGTATTTTGAATTCCAACTTGAATACGTGTATCAAGTTGTCGCATTCCACATGCCATTCTTAGTTTAGCCGAGCCTATTCTAGTTGAATTTTTGCATGCGTTGCATTAGCCATCTTAACATAGCTAGGATCATGCATTGATTACTAACATGTTCCTTGTTTTGGATCGGAGTACACTGTGAGTGTTTACGCTTTAGCATTTTGCATGCGTGTGAGTGACTGCCATGATAGCATGCTTACCATCAGGCTATATGCTTATGTGATATAACTGCCTGAATGCCTGTGGGTGAAGGTTGGCTTTCTTGAATTGGAATAATTTGTCGAAACCCGTGTTTTAGCCTACTTGCGAGTAGAAAACTTCAATCCATTTTCAAAACAAACGGATATGCGATGCTTTGTTCCAACCAAGGCAATCTAGTCTATACTTGTATGTTGTGCGCATCACATAGTAATTGTAGGCTAATAACCGGAATAAGAGCATATAATGTTTTCAAAACTCGGTATCGTGGTTAGTAGAGGCCGATCTTTGATCAGGCGAGCCGGGGTGCTCACGAAATGACCTTCCCCAATCGTACCCAAGTTTCCGAGCCGAGGCAACGTTGGTGATGACAGACACGTAGCCTTAGGCACGAGTCAGGGTTCCCTAAATTTCCCCAAAAAATAAAATATTTAGGTGGCGACTCTGTATCTGGCAAAGTAGTCCATGTTTGGCACTTCTTTCTAAAAATCTATTTTTCAAAATGATTTGCCAGATTTGGACTCTTTGGTAATTTATCAGTCTCGCATTGCACTTTGCGAGATTAGATTCAGAACCGTGACATTGAGTCCAAACTGTAGTAAGCCCCAATGAACAAAACGAGATTCCCTCTAAGGACGTTCGGGGACGTCTACAATCGGGAACCAGAAGTAGTGGCCGACAGGCCACTAATAGCGGGTTACCGGCCACCAGAAGTCTGGTTCTTCCTACTGTAACAGAGATCATACAGAGCACAAACAGGCTATTCTCAAGGTATGTTTGTACACCTTACCCCTCCTTATCATCAGACTACTCAAAGGAGTGGTAAGTTTGATTCACAAGCCACCAATCGATGCAATTTCATTGCATGATAGCCTATGAACAAAATGGTACAATTTCGATAAATGCAACATAAAAGACTCTCAAACCTCCCCCCTGTCATGGATTGATCAAGGGAAGTGTTTGACCATGACTCTTAAACCGTTTTCACCATGAACAAATATGAAACGATTCAAGACTCAAGGGTTCAATTAAGGTCCGATTGGACCCTAAACAAGTTATTATCTTGCATCATTTTTTAGTCCCAATTTTATTACTCCATTTCAATTACGAACCATTCTTTAATTCATTGAGTCTAATAGTGAGCTCTAAGTCCTCTAATGGAAAGAGACATAAAACCAAGAGTTGTTTTAGACATGAGAGAAGTGTCATGCCGTTGGTAATGAACCCTCAAAGGGATTAAACAATTAAGCACAACACCTCAATCTCAAGCTTTAAACAAATAACAAGCTTGAAACAACTTTCAAACAAAAGAAAAAGCCAAGAAAGGAAGGAGGTTGCAGAAATGATTAGAGATGATCACAAGTATGGAAAGCAAGAAACAAACATTATCAACTCAAATAGGTTGGTGGCTAAGGCCTCAACCACCAAACCTATGAGGACCATTACACTACAAGCAGGCTATACAAAGCTCAAATGTAATGAACAGGTGAAAATAGTCCTAAAACAATCCTAAAACATGTTGGAATTAAGACAAAAATAGCTAGAACAATAAGCCAAAACATGGAGCAAGTTAAGCTAGTAAGCAAGCACAAGGAGGGGAAGTTACCCCCTCCGTTTTTGGGACTTCAAAACAGGATTTTAGCCTCTAAAATAACTCTGAAATTTAGTATTAAAAAGCTCAAAAAAGGGTGACAAAGTGGTGGGAAACACAAGGGCAACAGCCTAAGAAATGAGGTACAACGAAGGGTGGTCCACCTCTCCACCCCGAATGGCCTTAAACCACATGTTTCAGCCCAAAATTTTAGAGTTTAAATAGCCCAAAAATAGTTTAAAAATAGTAGGAAAAATAGCAAATAAAGCAAAGAAATAAGCCAAGACTTATACCTCTAGGTCACAAATCAACACTTACACACCCTCAAAAGCTCAAAGTAAGCTCAAAAGTACCTCAACTCAAATACCACAAGGTTTGGTTTAGAGTGTATAGGCACAATCTTAAGGATTTGCAAGAGAGAGAGAGAATTGTAGAGAGAGAGAGAGATAATTTTGCTCCAAAATTTTCAACCCTCAAAAAATGGAAGGGGAGGTCTTCTATTTATAGAAAAACATGCAACTCCCTCAGAAATATCCATACATACACGTGTAGGTAGATGCATGAACCTGTGGGAACAGTTGGCATAAATATCTGCCAAAACACACTTGTGGTCGGCAGCCAATAATAGTGGTCGGCAGTCCACAAAAGGGGGCCGACAGGTCCCAAGTTTTTTTAGGCTTGAAAAAATGTTGTTTTGGCCCAAAACAAGGCATAAGGTGTGTAGGGTTTGAAGGCTCAAAGCGATGACATTATGTTGAGGACTTCGAGCACTTGACAAGCATATACAAATTCATCATTGGGTGTGCAAGTGATGGTGCCCAAGTCGTAAGGCCAGTCAAAAATGGGGTGCCTACAGTTGCCTCTCTTTGACAGAACTCGAACTCATGAAATGACGTGAGTGAATGTCAAAGCCCAAAGATGATCCATTTTGACAAGGTCGTAAGACTTGGGCAAACAATTAAGACACAAATTAAATGATTGCGCTCGCAAGTTGCTTACGTATCCCTTTGCAAGGAATCAAACTAGCATAGTTCTGGGGCAAGATGCAAATGATATGCATGAAAGATACTATGAAGCTGGACTCACACGCTTTGCAAAGCCGGCTATTTTGAAAACTCATGATCATGCAAGATGATGCGACTATCAATACCAGATGCAATAAGCAATAATCAAGATAACAACACATGAATGAGCAACTTCAAGCTAAAAAACAACACATGTTCCATGCAAAAAGAACTCACACACACTCTAACCACGCCAAAGCGTGAGGCAAAGAAAAAAGAAACAAACACCGCTTAAGGTCGGGTTTCACACGTCCTAAGAAACCAAGGAACGAGAACCACTCAGGGTCGCAATTCACGTGTCACGAGATGAACTCTACCCTCTCCGAATGTGAGAAGAAAAAATAAAACACCGCTTAGGGTCGCGTTTTATGCGCCCTAAGATAAGAGAGCAAAGCTACTTAGGGTCGCGTTTCATGCGTTCCGAGACAAGAGAAAAACTGCTTAGGCTTGTGTTTCATGCGTCTTGAGATATAAGAAAAATGCGTGGGGTGGCATTTCACTTGTTCTAAGATAAGAGAAAAACTGCTCAGGCTCATGTTTCATGTGTCCTGAGATAGCTCGACTCATGTTGAAATTTTGTGAAAGAGGAGACAAAACCCCTTAGGCTCGCGTTTCACGCGTCCTGAGAAAAGAAAGACCCAAGTTGAAATCATGAGAAAGAGGAGACAAATCTGCTCAGGCTCGCGTTTCACGTATCTTGAGAAAAGAAAGATGGCTCAGGCTCGCGTTTCACGTGGCCCGAGATAAGAGAAAGAACGCTCAGGGTCGTGTTTCACGTGTCCTGAGATAAGAGAAAGACTGCTTAGGGTCGCGTTTCACGGGTCTTGAGATGCAAAAAAACCGCTCGAGGTCACGTTTCACACGTCCTGAAGAGAAGAAAGACCGCTCAGGGTCACATTTCACGCGTCTTGAGACAAGAGCAAAGCTGCTCAGGTGAGAAAAGAGAAAAATCGCTCAGGCTTACATTTCATGCGTCTTTAGATACAAAAAAACCGTTCGGGGTCACGTTTTACGCATTCCAAGATAAGAGAAAAACCGCTCAGGCTCGTGTTTCACCCATCCTTAGATAACTTGACTCACGCTGAAATCGTGAGAAAGAGGAGACAAAACCGCTCATGTTCGCATTTCACCCGTCCTGAGAAAAGAAAGACCGCCCAGGCTCGCGTTTCACGCATCCTAAGAAAAGAAAGACTGCTCAGTCTCGCGTTTCACATTTCCTGAGATAAGAGAAAGACCGCTCAGGGTTGCATTTCTTGCGTCTTGAGTTAAGAGAAAAGCTGCTAAGGCTCACGTTTCACGCATCCTGAGATACAGAGAATAACCGCTCAAGCTCACATTTCATGCATCTTGAGATAAGAGAAAAACCACTCAGGCTTGTGTTTCACGTGTCCTGAGATACATGCAAAAGGTATGAGATAGAAACACAAAGTGAACAATTGTGATAGATGCAAAATGTGAACAAGTGCGATTGATGCACAAAGTGAACAAGTGCGATAGATGCACAAAGTGAATGAGTGCGATAGATGCATAAAATGAACAGAATTATAAATCAATACAATAACAACGTATATTCCGTGCAAGGTAGACAACCGATGTATGATGTTAATTGAAAACATGTTCTATGCATGAATCGCGAATGATGCAGGACGCGTGTGCAATAGAAGTGTATATTAAAATGCATATTCTATGCAACAGAAGAGAACATATATGTAATTTGATAGAACAAACATAAACGATATTTAGTGATAACCTCCGAGTTATCTCTCGGAGGCTTCGCAACATGCTCAAAAATGATACAACTCCTTCATATTGGCAAGTGAGGTACGCTCACACATCGGAACACAGTTTTGGAGGTCCCTGTGAACCAATCTAGACCCAAAAGGAACCTCTCATACACTTCTTGAGGAAGAGAGGCACAAAATAGAACCCGACCAAAATGAGGACCACTGGCCACCTGCCGGCGAAAAGGGAGTAACACCGACCACCTGCCGGCCACCAGTCAAGCTTGTTGGCCACCGGTGCAAAAATCGAAGCAAAAAGGTTTTTTTTTCCTCAGGTCTTTAAATATGCACCTCCACACTTCATTTCCTCACTCACACAAGTCCAAAACCACCCCCTCTCTCTAGGTGCTACCTCTCTCTAGATCCGTGCTTTATGCGCATTTTCCAATGCCCCGTTTATTTGTAAAATCCTCTTGATTCTCTACACTTTGAACCAATCAGAATTTGATTTCGTTGTTTTTCTTGGATTTTCACCACTTTAGGCTTGTTCTCTTCGAGTTTTTCTCGGGTTTTGCGAAATTTCCCGGATTTTGACTTTTTCTCCAAATTTCTCTCTTAGGGTTGACTTTTACCAATTTTTTCCCCTATTTTCTCCATTTTTCCTCATTTTCACCCATTTTTCTAGATGGCGGACAACATCCCACATGATAGGGCTCCTCTTGAGGTTCCACCTCCACTATCACCCCCTGCTGAGCTTTTGGAGCTGGTGATTACCGAGGCTAGTGAGGCGGCGGAGCGCATCGTAGCCGATCTTGAGGCGGAGTTCACTCTAGAGCTCAAGCCGGAGCCATTACCACTGAGGGTGTGGCCCTTTGATCCTATGACTTGTCATCCTCGTACATACATACTACAGCCTTGAGGCATCAAACACTTCAACGATTTCATTGGTGGCATGCCGGAGGATCTCCTGCTGAGGGAGCCGAACTTTCATCTCTCCTTCAGCCCTACCAAGGTACGAACTTTATTTTTATGCATTCCTGCTTCCCTTAACTGTATTTCCTGCACTGCCTTTTATCTGAATGCTCTTTTATCACTGTATTTCATCTGCTCCACTTTTCTCTGCCACAAGGGGCCTCTCGTTCTTATAAGGGGTATGGGGCGGCGACAGCCAGGGACAGGTATGATGAGCTTCCCCCAAAGGTCCGCGACCTGGTTCACGAGGCTGGCTTTGGCCTATTCTGTTCTGGACTTTCACGACACATTACGAGTCGGGCTCTTCTTGAGCGTTGGTGGAGAGGTGGTGGGACACCACCAACTCTTTCCATCTCTCTTCCATAGGGGAGATGACGATGACTCCCTGCGACTTTGCCATGCTCACAGGCATAGGAGTAGGGGGTGATTCGATTCCCTTCGACGTGGACATGGGCGAGTGGGAGGCAACTTGGATCCACCTGTTGGGAGCACGCTCACCTCTATACAAGCCGGTGATGCTGAGGTACAGTTAGTTCACTGAGCAGTTTCGTGGGAGTGAGCCCGAGACACCGGAGGAGATAGAGCTGTATGCCCAGGGCTTCTTGATATTCCTCCTTGGTACCACCTTGTTTTCGAACAAGTGGAATACCATAGGCTTATCCTTATTGAGTGCCCTTGTGACATTGCCTCGAGTTCGGTTTTATGACTGGGGCGGAGCTGGCCTCGTCACCCTCAAAGGCTACATGAGCTCCATTTCTCGCAGGGGAGAACGGGCCGGAGGCTACTGGAGAGCCCGGGACGTATGCACTACACCTTTCTGCTTTTGCACTCTCTACATTCACATCTGTTCACAATTTGTGCTTTCTGCTTTGCACTTTCTGCTTTATATCTGTTCATGCATTGTTGATAACACCGCCACCCTTTTTCTTGCAGTTGTGGGTTTATGCCTATTTCCTAGCTCTGGCTCTAGAGCCAGTAGATGAGATCGCCTCATCGTGCCTTACTCACGACGGTACGATGGCCGGTGCCAGCATTGAAGCTGTGATGATCTGACATTCGCCTTCTTCTGCCAATATTTTGACACGGTGGCTATTGACGAGGTAACTTGAAACTCACAATCATTTTTGCTTTATTACTGCTCTGATGTATATCTTGATGTCTAACGACAACTAACAATTTTTACATTCTCTATTTGTAGATCATGTGACAGCCATGGGCGAGAATGTTGGCTGGTGTGACGGGCCAGTATGTCGGGGCCTGGACCACATCCCGATTTTTGATTTTGTTGGAGGGCCCAGTTTGCTGGGCCTGGTTCTTGAGTGAGCGGTTTGTATGCCAGACCATAGGCTCACCTAATCTGGTCATTCCCATGCCATCCCTAGTGTCCATAAGGACAACAAATAGCCTCCCAGTTAAGGTGGTTATCCAGTTCATCATGGGCCTAGATACTGACTTCTTTAGAGTGGAGGGCGACTATGTGACGTTCATTCAGACTCATCTCATGCCTCCTTTGACAGGCGTTCATGCGGGCGAGACAGCAGGTGCTCCCATGGTGGGTGAGACGACTCAGGCGACCGGGGCTGATACTAGAGGAGCCTCTCCCGTTGGGCAAATTATCAGTCGGCCAGAGATTCCTAGTGTACTTACATACTAGCAGCCGAACGGGACAACCTACCAGATTCCAATCAAGTCGGCAAAGGCAGGGCATGAATATGTCAGAGCTCAAGGTGCACCTCAGGTATGGACCACACTTTATAATTTGCACCCCACACTTTCTTGTTCAGACATGATTATCCTAGATATTGAGCATTCAAATTCACTTGCAAGCACCTGTAGAGTATACATAGGACCTTCTCGAGCTGGTTGTTTCTCTGATTAGCATGGTGTAGCGGAGAGAGACGCTGCTTGGTCTTCACGGTATTAAGGTATTTTCCTCTATTTCAATAAAATTTCACTACCAACTTTGTTGTGCACCACACTATCATATTCCTACTAATACATTGGCACTCCAGCTATAGTCTTCCCCAAACTGCACTGATACACTGCATTGGCACACCATACTCATGCTGTATTTGATTTTTGCATGACGCTCATTCTGCATACTATACATGTAACAATACACATTGTATCTGATAAGTTGACACCTTTTTTTTTTTTTTTAAAAAATTTTTTTTAGATTCCATCTATATCGAGGGCACCAGTGGTAGCACCAGAACCATCACCAGCACCAGCACCAATAGTATCTCCTTCAATAGCAGGGAGACAGGCCCCAATACGTGGCCGAGATGAGCGCCGAGGTCGAGGCAAGGACAGGGGTGCCCGAGGCCGGAGTAGTCCCTTTGGAGCCTATTTTGAGTGACGATGATATCGAGACCAGTCACTCCGAGGAGACAACGAGCCAACCCTCTGAGTCTGAGAACGGGGACGATGATGTTGGCTTGGGATCAAGGAGTAGAGATGACGCCGAGGCTGGCTCTGAGGCAAGGAACGGAGATGATGAGACCTATTCTGGCTCAGAATCTGATTCTGATAGCGGTGCTGACAGAGACAGTGCCCCTGAGTCCCTTCTGAGGAAGAGGACGAGGTGGGCCTCTTTAACTTGAGATGACTAGCGCCGATTTTGTACTTTTTGTTTAGTTTCTTTTAGTTTGGTAGCTTAGCACATGTATAGTTTCAGATAGGTTTTACTTTTGTTCTTAAAAACTTATACTCTCTTTTGTGAAAACTATGATCAGGGGAAAACCTTGCTATTTTATGAGAAGGGTTATTGTTTTTGCATCATGGGCACCACATTTATAGAATGAAATGAAGTTTGAATTTGAAACCAAGAAATAAAAGCTTGTATTGGCACGGTGTTCTTAATCGGGTAATGAGTCGACCAACGACCAAAATACAAAATACAACTCGATAAGCAAAGTAGAAACAACTCAAACACAGATATACACACTTACTAAAACCATAAGACTCAAAACAAGGCCTCAAAACACAAAGACCAGGACAAAACCAGACTGCCAAAACTGCCAAACCCACAAGCGGACGGTAGGCCAGAAAAAGTGGGGTTGCCCACCACAAAAGGTGGCTTGCCTGCCACTAAAGTGATGTTCCACTAGATTGCTGACAGCTATCTTCCACTCAGCCCTATCTTCTACAAAAGATCTCTCTTCCTGATTTCTTCACTAGAACCTCATTTTGCTGCTGTTTCTTCCATAAATGGAGACATTTCTTGCTGAAAAGCTCACAGATTGGATAGCCACTTTGGACGGCACGAAAAAGGTAAATTTCCAAGGTTTCAACATAAACACGCTTTTTCGGTTGAGTCGTACTCCGTTGTGTTTTCCATTCCTTCATGCTGTGGTCTGATGTTGGGACCTGACTACGCATGTCTTTCACTTTGGAACACAGGAAATGTGGCCGACCCTTGAGGAATTTCAAGCACTGATGGAATCTCGGCGCAACGAGAAAATCATGCCTCAGCCCCGTTAAGCCTTAGGACGGATGTGTGGGCTTAGTTTGTACGAAGCTCGATCTCTAGCTAATGACAGAGAGCTAGACATACCCAGCTTAATTCATCGATTTTCAGACATCGGTAATAGAGACGACTTTCTTTATCGAGGTTTTCGGCAGCATGCCCTCTGTTTATGTAGGGTTGCACATTTTCTTATTGCCCCTAGTTACGGCGGAGCCAATATCATGTTGATTGAAGTGGCACAACGCTTGAAAGAGGGTAAGAGCTGTATTGGTTCGGTCCTGGCTGAGACCCTGATGGGTTTAGATGCTTTTCATCGGCGAGAGACCACCAGGTTTGCGGGGAGTCCACTACTTTTTCAGGTATTGTCTCCCACCCTTTCTGATATATGCCTCACACATCACTCGGCACTCATACTGTATTTTCTCTCAAAACCCTTTCTTTACTTTTCTCTCCACGCATATCTCTCTATTCTTTCGTCTTTCTTATTTTTCAATCCCTTCCCAGGTATAGCTAATGGATAGGCTAAAAGTGGTGGACCCTTGGCCCGAGTATTCATCTTGAGCTTTCTTCTTCTGCTAGTAACTAGTGAACTTTCTCAACGTGGGATGATGGTGCAACTAGATGTGTGGCAGATCAGCAGCTGGCATAGCTTTGTGTTGACCCTGGCTTAATTTGACTAAGATGAGCTACAGCATGGCTCAACAGCTTAGCATAGAGTTGATTGGCCTCACACATTGTGTGTTCTACTTTCCCTTCTAATTCAGACGTCAATTTAGACGTGATTAGACTTGCCCAGAGGAGGGGTGGAATACCCCGCTCCATTCATGACGCGTGCTTCACACCTGGCTCGGTACCTTGCTTCCTGGAGAATGAGAGAGCTTCTGGCCCCTGCCCCTAGTTTCAGTTATGCCCTTTCTGGCAAATGATTGACTTGGCTCAAGGATGAGGCAGAAGTCGGGCCAACTTTGGCTACAGAAGCTTCTGTAAGAACAAATAAAGGATGCAGGGGCAGCTGACTCACCTATGGCCCTAGTTTATTGCTTTGACCCTTTTTTCTTTTTCAAGTTTTATGATATGAAAGCAACTTTAATTTGTATCAGAGAGTTAGAGAATGTACTTCATGTTGAAATCAATAGAATTAAAGTTGTGAGCATTAAAAATTTTCCTTTTCGTCGAAAAATGGTCTAAGTTATAAAAAGTAAAATTTGAACAAAATAAACTTTTATTAAAACTTTCCAAAACCATTTCAAAAAAAAATCAGTACCTGACACGCACAAAATGTATCCTCAAGATGTACAACCCCAAATCGACAAATCATAACTGCCCTGCTTGAATACACTAGCTCTTCTGCCTGAACCGAAGATCACAACCAATGTCACGACCCGAACCCGCCCCTATGGGTTAAGGACGTAACCGGGCAGTAATCCTGAGATTACCTACGGCCTCAAATCAAATTAGACATAACTCGACAGAGTAAAGGGGCCAAACAGAAGCAATAATCAAAAACTTTGTCCATAGAGCCGTGCTTATATGCACTACAAAACAAACCATACTCATATACGTTAATAACCCACAACAAGTACAGTATCACAAAATCCTTTACAGACAGGATCATCCAAACTGAGTCAACCCATATCAAAACTATATACATACACAAAGTCCTTGCCAACACGACAGACTATAAATACATAACAAAATGGAAAAGATGGGTCTCGTACGCGAGACACTAGGCTGACTCTCCAAAATCTCATGTTGTTCCTGGCAGACTTCGTAGGGGCAGGGTTTGGACTTCCCTCGGCTCACCTACAAACACATGAATGAGCGTGAGCGATAGCCCAGTGAATAATATTGAATACATAAATTACAAAAGCAATATGAAGAACAACATGCTTCGAACGGCCTTGGGACCAATGCATATTTCCGCTTAACATATATACACTTATACAAAATTCAGATCAAATGACTATAGTCCCAAACATACTGGCCTTTGGCCCAATCAGATTTCCATTCATGTCAAAATGGCCTTCAGCCCATTCATCTATGTCAGAACGGCCTTCGGCCCATTCATTAACGTCAAAACGGCCTTCGGTCCATACATTCGTGTCATAACGACCTTAGGTCCATTCATTTATGTCGAAACGGCCTTCAGCCCACTCATTCATGTCAAAATGACCTTCAGTCCATTCATTTCTATCAAAACGACCTTCGGTCCATTCATTTCTATCAAAACAACCTTAGGTCCATTCATTTCTATCAAAACGACCTTCGGTCCATTCATTTCTGTCAAAACGACCTTCGGTCCATTCATTTCTATCAAAGCGACCTTAAGTCCAGTTACTTTCATGTCAGCCTTTTGTCCACAATCCCAATCAGCAATTCATAAATCTTATAAGGGAATAAACAATTGGACATTCACAATTATTCAAATATTGATATTACTCACAGTGATCAGCGTGTGGATTCGCCCTGGAGCTTGACCCTACACATTCCATGAACACAAAAGGGTCATTATCAATTCAACCCGTTCTTTAATTCACATATTCCTCTTTAGGCTTTATTCTTATCTCATTAACTCATTTACAATGCTTAACACATGCCTAAGAGTGCTTTCAAGTGAAAGCAAATGGAAAACAAAACACAGAACGAGCATAAAAAATTTCAGAGAACAGGGTCCCCGCTCGAGCGTCAAATTCCCCGCTCGAGCGGACCGTTAAGGCCTGCAAAGGTACTGGTTGCATGAAAAATACGCTCGGGCGTGGCATAGAGCGCTCGAGCGGAAGGCCTGTCTGCAAAACTCCCCGCTCAAGCGTGAGATATCCCGCTCGAGTGGACATTCAACTCTGCAAAATGTCTTAGGAGCACTATTTCTCTGCTCGAGCGGCCCTTCCCCCTCTCGAGCGGAAGTCAAAATTCTGGAAATTCCAGATTGAGTTCTTGAGCTTCAATTTCGATGTTCAAAGGCTTCAACTCATGATTTTGGTCCCAAAAACATATAAACACATTATATTGTACGAGAGTGTAAGGATATTACATCAATTTGTTCAAAATCATCATCCAATTCTCAAACAACTCTCATTTCTTAAGTATGAACAAAACTCCTATATTACAAACTCCATATAAGCTCCATTCCTCTACAAATCAAACATGGATGTATGTTTTGGCTCCCAATTTGAGTTCAAATGGTACAAATGGTGATTATAACATGAGCTTTAACCAAAACTCTACATGAATCATGTGTGTCAAGCTCAAACATGCAATTTCAAAGTAATTCTTATATGCATGAGTTCTAAGACTCCAAACTCAACAAAAATCAACTCATTACATGCTCTTGATCACAACAACCGTTGAACTTATAAGATCAAAATTTCAAACTTATGAATTCAAGACCAAATGCTTACCTAGAGGCTCAATCTTCCAACTATAGTAATTCTAGAGTTTAATTCTTCAATTCTTCCCAATTTGAGCCAAAACACTTAACTCACCTCTTTTCCTTCTCTCTAACTGACTCCCTCCTCTACCTCTTGAGTGTAATTCAGCCAAGAAGAATAACAAAGAGGTTATTGAGTGTATAGGGCCCCATTAAGTCGTAATATATTATATAGAGTGATTGGGCACTAAGACGTTAATTTAAACAACTTAATCTGGGCAGAATCAATTTTTCAATTAAACTTCACCGTAGGCTTTAAAAATTACGCCAATCACAATGGCGTAATCAATTTCGGGTTCTGTGGCTGATAAGGCCCTCAATTTAATTTCCAAAGCAGATTATTCAAACAGATATTCCTACGGTGAACAGATAAAACTTCAAAATCACATATATCCATATAATGGCACATAAAATCATGCTAAACACATAATCATACTCAAATTATGGACCAATTAACATACTACGGGGCAGGGGTATCACAGTCTTCCCTCCTTTAGGAAGGTTGGTCCTCCAAACTTAATTTACCTTCGTCGGGAAACAAATGTGGATAGCGTAGACGCATTTCCTCCTCTTTTTCCCATGTAGCATCTGTCCCATAGTGTTCCTTCCATTCCACTTTCACCATTGGAATGGATTTGTTTCTCAATTCCTTCACTTGTCGGTCAACAATTCTTTTCGGCCATTCAACATATTCCATATTTTCATCAATAGCAACCCGGTGATAATCAATCACATGCAACGGATCTCGGAGGTAACCCCTCAACATTGACACATGAAACACATTATGGATTTGCTCGAATCTTGGTGGTAAGGCAACTCTATAAGCAACTGGACCAAGCCTTTCCAAAATCTGAAACGACCCAATGTAGTGGGGCGACAACTTGCCCTTTTTCCCAAATCTGACTTGGCCCTTCATCGGAGAAACACGGATGAACACATAGTCACCAACCTCATACTCAAGAGGTCTTCTTCGAACGTCTGCATAATTCTTTTGTCGGTCCTGTGCTGTTTTGAGCCTTTGGCCAATAGTCTTGATTTTCTCAAATGTATCTTGCACAATTTCTGGCCCAAGCAAAGCTCTATCCCCGACCTCCGTCCAACGGATAGGTGATCTACACCTCCTACCATACAAAGCCTCGTATGGTTCCATACCGATGCTGGAGTGGAAGCTGTTATTATAAGCAAATTCTGCAAGTGGAAAATAATCTTCCCAACTCCCCTGAAAATCCAAAGCATACATGCGAAACATATCTTCTAATGTCTGTATCGTTCGTTCTGACTGCCCATCTATCTGTGGGTGGAATGCAGTACTAAACCTTAGTTCTGTTCCCATAGCTTCCTGCAAACTTGTTCACAATCTAGATACAAATTTCAGATCTCTATCCGATACAATAGTTATTGGAACTCCGTGTAAACGGACAATCTCATCAATATAAATGGTAGCCAATCTATAAGCAGTAAATGTAGTTTTGACAGGCAGAAAATGTGTAGACTTAGTTAGTCTATCAACTACAACCCAAACAGAATCCATACCTCGAGAAGTCCGCGGTAGGCCAACAACAAAATCCATAGTCACATGTTCCCACTTCCATTCAGGAATAGGGAGAGGTTGAAGTAGGCCGCCTGGTTTCTGATGTTCAGCCTTAGCTTGCTGACATTGTAGGCACTTGGACACATATTCTGCAATTTCTTTCTTCATTTTGGGCCACCAATAGGTTTGTTTCAAATCCCGGTACATTTTATTGTTACCCGGATGCATAGCAAATATGGACCTGTGGGCTTCATCTAAAACCCTCTTCTTTAGTTCTGGGATGTCTGGAACACATATCTGGTGTCAGAATTTCAACATTTCATTCTCAATACTGAATTCTGCTTTCGGGCTTGCCTCGAATTCGTCAATCACTTTCTTGAGGTACTCATCCTCTTTCTGTTCCGTTTGATTTCATCAATGATTGCCGGCTCGGCTGTAATAGCGGCTATCAATCCGCCTTGTTCACACATTACCACTTCAATTTTAGACTTCTCAAAATCTTGCAAGATCTCTCTCTGTTCAGTAAGTAAACAGGCCATACTCCCCATTGATTTTCTGCTCAAGGCATCAGCAATTGTATTAGCTTTCCCGGGGTGGTACTGAATTTCTAGGTCGTAAGCTTTTATTAGTTCCAGCCACCTTCTCTGATGCATATTCAACTTTTTCTACATGAAAAACTATTTCAGGCTCTTATGATCCGTGTAGACTTCACACTTTGCCCCATACAAATAATGACTGCGGCCAATTTTAGGTCATGTGTTGGATAATTCTTCTCATGTGGCCTCAACTGTCGGGAGGCGTACGCGATAACCTTTCCGTTCTGCATTAACACACAACCCAAACCCTTGTAAGATGCATCACTAAAGATTACGAAATTTTCTGTACCTGAAGGTAATGTCAAAATTGGTGCAGTAGTCAATCTTGTCTTCAATTCATGAAAGGCTGATTCCCTATCTTCGTTCCACTCAAAAGGTTGCCCCTTGCGTGTCAGTTGGGTAAGGGGCACTGCTAATTTCGAAAAGTCCTTCACAAACCTCCTGTAGTACCCAGCCAAGCCCATGGAGCTGCGAACTTCTGTCACATTGGTTGGTGTAGGCCAATTCACAATTGCCTCTATCTTCTGCGGGTCCACTAAAATTCCTTCCTTGTTGATCACGTGCCCTAAGAAAATAACCTCATCCAACCAAAACTCATATATTCTTTAATTTAGCAAATAGTTTTCTTTCCCGAAGTATTTGTAAAACAGTCCTCAAATGATGTTCATGTTCAAGTCTATCTTTAGAGTATATCAAAATATCATTGATGAAGACTACAACAAACTCATCAAGGTAGGTTTTAAAAATTCTATTCATTAAATCCATAAATGCTGCCGGAGCATAAGTCACTCCAAACGGCATAACAAGAAACTCAAAATGACCATACCTCGTCCTGAATGCGGTTTTCTCAACATCCTCTGCCTTAACTTTCAGCTGATGATACCCGGATCTCAAATCAATCTTAGAAAACACCTGTGATCCCTGCAACTGGTCAAATAAGTCGTCAATACGAGGTAAGGGATATTTGTTCTTTATCGTTACCTTGTTCAATTCCCGGTAATCAATGCACAGGCGCAAAGTATCATCCTTCTTTACAAATAACACTGGTGCACCCCAAGGCGAAGTGCTAGGCCGGATAAACCCTTTATCAAGAAGGTCTTGCAACTGTTCTTTTAATTCTTTCATTTCAACAGTAGCCATTCTATAGGGAGTTTTAGAAATAGGCTGGATGCCTGGCGCAGTTTCAATGGTAAACTCGATCTCCCTGTCTACCAGTTCCCCTGGCAATTCATTTGGAAACACATCCGGAAATTCTCTAACAATAGGAATGTTATTCAATTCAACGTTCTCAGATTGTTCAGACAACACATAGCACAAATAACCCTGGCACCCTTTCCTAATCAGTTTACATGCTTTCATTGCAGATATCAAATAAGGTAAAGGCACTACCCCATTACCCACAAACACAATCTCTTTCTATTCTGGTAGGTTAAATACAACCCTTTTTGTCACACAGTCTATGGTGGCGCAGTACTTGGTCAACCAATCCATGCCCAAAATTACATCGAAATGTCTAAAGTTCAAGGGCAACAAATCTACATATAGGGTAGCATCCTCGATATGCATGTCATAAAACCGATATATATAATCACATAACACAGATTCCCCCGAGGGAGCAGACACACATAACAAATATGGAAATAACTGTAGGGGTCTATTCAGTCTAGATGCAAATGTATATGTCACAAATGAGTGCGTTGATCCAGAATCAATTAATACAAAGGCATCCTGATTACATATTGAAATAGTACCTGAGACAACGGCATTGGTATTCCGTGTATCGCCTGGAACAAGTGCAAAGACTCTCCCCTGTCTCACTATATCCCCTGTAGTAGCAGATTTCAAAGTGTTCCCCGGCTTCGGGATCGATGCAGTGGAACTAGCTGCTAGTTTCCCACTGTTCTGATTACATTCTCGGGCTATGTGCCCTTGCTTCCCACATTTGAAACAGGCTCCTGATGCACGGTAACAGACTCCACGGTGCCTTTTGCTGCAAATATGGCACATGGGAGCTGTGTCTCGGGAAAAACTCGAAGTATTTGAGGAGCACGTGTTTTGCTTTTTCAGAAATTTCTTCTTCGAAAAGAAGCCTTGTCTTTTGTTGCCTTTCCATTCTGTTACTGGCTTAGCTTGTCTGGCTATGTTAGCCTCTGATATGATGGCTTTGTCAAGCACCCCAATGTAGGTCTCCAATTTCAGGACATTCACCCTCTCTAGGATGTCACTGCGGAGCCCACCTTCAAAATGTCTTGCCTTCTTATAGTCCGTGTCAATTACATGTGGTGCAAACCTGGCCAATTCAGTGAATTTGGCCTCATACTTAGCTACAGTCATGTTGTCCTGCTTGAGTTCCATGAATTCTGCCACTTTCCTATCTCGGACACACTGCGGGAAGTACTTGTCATAGAATATTTCTAGAAACTTTACCCAGTCGACATCCCTATGATTTTCTCGCATCAACATCCATCATCTTCTTGCTTCGTCTTCTAGCATAAAAGTGGCTAGAAGCACTTTCTGAGTCTCTGAACAGGGGAACACTTCAAATAATTTCTCAATGCCGAGGACCAATGCTTCGGCTTTCAACGGATCTAATCCCCCGTGAAACTGTGTTGGTTTCATTTTCTTGAATTCCTTAGTGAGAGCTATAATCCGGTCATCATTCTAATGATTTGGCACGGGTGGTGCCGGAGGTAGAGGTGACGGATGTGGTTGCTGCCACTGTTGTTGCCACTCCTGTTGCTGTCTCAAAGCTTCTGCCATTTCCTGTATCAGTCTTTCCATTCTGTCCATTCGGGCAGTTGAGGATTCTTCTATTTCATCTCCTCTTGTTCTCACCATCTGATTAAACTTGCATTATATTTCATACAAAAGGTACATAAATATGCACACACTAAGAAGCACATATTCGCAGATAATTTCCAATGCAAGTAGTTCACAACTTACACACGTAATTGTTCATATCAAAACATTTAGGCATATAATCAATGCTTCCAAATTCATATTTATCATGTAAATGCATCCTAGATCTTATCTAGACGCTTATTGCTATTTTTGGACAAGTGTGTGAGTTATTAACTCGTGCTCTGATACCACTCTGTCATGACCCGAACCCGCCCCTATGGGTTAAGGACGTAACCGGCCAGTAATCCTGAGATTACCTACGGCCTCAAATCAAATTAGATATAACTCGACAGAGTAAAGGGGCCAAACGGAAGCAATAATAAAAAATTTTGTCCATAGAGCCGTGTTTTTATGCACTACAAAACAAACCATACTCATATACGTTAATAACCCACAACAAGTACAGTATCACAAAATCCTTTACAGACAGGATCATCCAAACTGACTCAACCCATAACAAAACTATATACAAATGTACACAAAGTCCTTGCCAACATGACAGACTATAAATACATAACAAAATGGCAAGGATGGGTCTCATACGTGAGACACCAGGCTGACTCTCTAAAATCTCATGTTGTTCCTGGCAGACTTCGCTGGGGCTGGGTTTGGACTTCCCTCGGCTCACCTACAAACACATGAATGAGCGTGAGCGATAGCCCAGTGAATAATATTGAATACATAAATTACATAAGCAATATGAAGAACAACATGCTCCGAACGGTCTCAGGCCCAATGCATATTTCTGCTGAACATATATACACTTATCCAAAATTCGGATCAAATGACTATAGTCCCAAACATACTGGCCTTTGGCCCAATCAGATTTCCATTCATGTCAAAATGGCCTTCGGCCCATTCATTTACGTCAAAACGGCCTTCGGCCCATACATTTGTGTCATAACGACCTTAAGTCCATTCATTTATGTCGAAACGGCCTTCGGCCCACTCACTCATGTCAAAACGACCTTCGGTCCATTCATTTCTATCAAAACGACCTTAGGTCTATTCATTTCTATCAAAACGACCTTCGGTCCATTCATTTTTATCAAACGACCTTAGGTCCAGTTACTTTCATGTCAGACTTTTGTCCACAATCCCAATCAGCAATTCATAAAGGTTATAAGGGAATAAACAATTGGACATTCACAATTATTCAAATATCGATATTACTCACAGTGATCAGTGTGTGGATTCGCCCTGGAGCTTGACTCTACACATTCCATGAACACAAAAGGGTCATTATCAATTTAACCCGTTCTTTAATTCACATATTCCTCTTTAGGCTTTATTCTTATCTCATTAACTCATTTACAATGCTTAACATATGCCTAAGAGTGCTTTCAAGTGAAAGGAAACGGAAAACAAAACACAGAACGAGCATATAAAATTTCAGAGAACGGGGTCCCCGCTCGAGCGGACTGTTAAGGCCTGCAAAGGTACTGGTTGCATGAAAAATACGCTCGGGCGTGGCATAGAGCGCTTGAGCGGAAGGCCTGTCTGCAAAACTCCCCGCTCAAGCGTGAGATATCCCGCTCGAGTGGACATTCAACTCTGCAAAAAGTCTTAGGAGCACTATTTCTCTGCTCGAGCGGCCCTTCCCCCTCTCGAGCGAAAGTCAAAATTCTGGAAATTCCAGATTAAGTTCTTGAGCTTCAATTTCGATGTTCAAAGGCTTCAACTCATGATTTTGGTCCCAAAAACATATAAACACATTATATTGTACGAGAGTGTAAGGATATTACATCAATTTGTTCAAAATCATCATCCAATTCTCAAACAACTCTCATTTCTTAAGTATGAACAAAACTCCTATATTACAAACTCCATATAAGCTCCATTCCTCTACAAATCAAACATGCATGTATGTTTTGGCTCCCAATTTGAGTTCAAATGGTACAAATGGTGATTATAACATGAACTTTAACCAAAACTCTACATGAATCATGTGTGTCAAGCTCAAACATGCAATTTCAAAGTAATTCTTATATGCATGAGTTCTAAGACTCCAAACTTAACAAAAATCAACTCATTACATGCTCTTGATCACAACAACCGTTGAACTTATAAGATCAAAATTTCAAACTTATGAATTCAAGACCAAATGCTTACCTAGAGGCTCAATCTTCCAACTATAGTAATTCTAGAGTTTAATTCTTCAATTCTTCACAATTTGAGCCAAAACACTCAACTCTCCTCTTTTCCTTCTCTCTAACCGACTCCCTCCTCTACCTTTTGAGTTTAATTCAGCCAAGAAGAATAACAAAGAGGGTATTGAGTGTATAGTGCCCCATTAAGTCGTAATCAACTTAATCTGGGCAGAATCAATTTTTCAATTAAACTTCACCATAGGCTCTAAAAATTACGCTAATTACAATGGCGTAATCAATTTCGGGTTTTGTGGCCGATAAGACCCTCAATTTAATTTCCAAAGCAGATTATTCAAACAGATATTCCTACGGTGAACAGATAAAACTTCAAAATCACATATATCCATATAATGGCACATAAAATCATGCTAAACACATAATCATACTCAAATTAAGGACCAATTAACATACTACGGGATGGGGGTATCACAACCAAGTTCTCAGATAATGGACAAAGATGACCTGATCAGACACATGGACATGATAGTTGAGTTGGAGATGGTTACAACTGAACTTCAGGGTGAAGTTGCCAACGTATCCCAAAGATGGGAATCAGGCCTTATGTAGTTTGGTTCGGGTTCACTCGAGTATTCACTCTCTCCTTTTGCGCTTCAACTTTTGCTAAAGCCGCCCTTTAGGGTTTTCAACCTTTCAAGCTTAGTTTTTCTTTATTTCTAATTTTTCATACTCAAACTTTTGCGTAGGTCACCCTTCTGGGTTTTCGCCCTAGCGAGCCTCTCAGGGATAATATTTCTTCAAATTGCCAATATTAATCGGTTGTGAAAATTTCAGGCCATCTAAGTCCATGAAAATAACCACCCCTCCTGACCAGATAGCTTTGATAAAGTAAGGACCAGTCCAATTGGGTCTGAACTTACCCCTAGGGTCATGGATGGGAGCTCGGTTGTCTTTCAGCACCATATCTCCCCTCTTGAGATTCCTAGACTTAACTTTCTTGTTAAAAGCCTTGGCAATTCTATGCTGGTAGCCCTGAACATGATACAATGCTTTTAGCCTCCTCTCATCGAACAACATAAAATCCTCAAATCTGTTCTGTTGCCAGTCCGCCTTTGCTATCTGACACTCAGCCATAACTCGCTGCGACGGGACTTCAATTTCAATTGGCAAAATGGCTTCCATCCCATAGACGAGAGAATAAGGGGTTGCCCCCGTAAACATGCGGATTGAGGTTCTGTAGCCCCAGAGTGCGAATGGTAACTTATCCGGCATGTCCCTGTAGGTCTCGACCATCTTTTGCAAGATATTCTGGATATTCTTATTGGCGGCTTCAACAACTCCACTAGTTCGTGGCCTATATGTGGATGACTTATGAAAAGCCACATTGTACTTCTCCAACAAGTCTATCAACTCTTTCTTGAAGTGCGAACCATTATCTGATATGATCTCGTTTGGGACTCCGTACCGGTAGATGATATTGTTTCTAATAAATTTGGCCATGTGCGAGGCCTTCAATACTGCATAGGATTGAGCTTCCACCCACTTTGTAAAGTAATCAATCGCCACCAAGATATATTCATGCCCATTCGACCCTTTTGGTGAGACTGCACCAATAACATCAACGCCCTAGACTGAGAAAGACCACGGCAAAGTCATGTTGTAAAGCTTTGACGGCGGTACATTCATGTGATTGGCATGGACTTGACACTTGTGGCATTGCTGTACAAAACCAATACAATCCTCCTCCATAGTAGACCAGTAATAGCTTTGTCTAAGGATCTTCTGGGCTAGCATATGCGCCCCGTACTCTTCTCCGTAGATAGCCTCCATAAGGTGCTTCGATTCCTCTTCATCAGCACATAGCTTGTGCATTCCCAGATGACCTCTTTTATACAGCTTACCTCTGCAGATGACAAATTGGATGGCTATTCGCCACATTTCCCGTTTCACTTTGGCATTTGCCCCTGGTGGGTATATTTCCTTTTCTAGGAAGTTCCAAATATCATAGTACCAAGGCTTTTTGTCTTGCACTTCATCTATTTCGGCAATAGTTTTATAAGCCAGCAGTAGACATGCCCAAACATCCCGGGCTCCGCGCGTGATATCGCGCGATATCCGTTTTGTTCATTGGGCTACTATAGTTCGGACTTAATGTCACGGTTCTGAATTTAATCTTGCAAAGTGCAATGCGAGACCGATAAATCACGAAAGAGTCCAAATCCGGCAAAATTGTTTTGGAAAACTGATTTTTATAAAGAAGTGTCAAACATGGACTGCTTTGCCAGATACAGAGTCGCCACCTAAATATTTTGTTTTAGGGGATTTAGGAAACCCTGACTCGTGCCTAAGGCCATGTGTCCGTCATCACCAAAGTTGCCTCGGCTCAGAAACTTGGGTACGAGAGGGGAAGGTCATGCAATGAGCACCCCCGCTTGCCCGATCAAAGATCGGCCTGTACTAAGCATGATATTTTGTTTTGAAAACATATGTGTTCTTATTCCGGTTTATTAGCTAGCTTACTACCTAATGCGCACAACATACAAGTATAGACTAGATCGCCTAAGTTAGAACAAAACATCTCATGTTTGTTTGTTTGAAAATGGTTTGAAGGTGCTACTCGCAAGTAGGCTAAAACGTGGATTTGCCACCCTCAAGTGGGCTTAGAAAACATGATTTTTCCACTCTCAAGTGGGCTTAAAAACTCACATTTTGATGAATTATTCCAATTCAAGTAATCCAATCGTCGCCCACAAGCATTCAAGCAATTATATCACATAAGCGGTTAGCCTCATGGCAAGCATGCTATCATGGCAACACTCACACTCATGCAAGATGCTAAAGCATAAAAGCTTACCTAGTACTCCGAGCCAAAACAATAGCTAGTTAGAAATCATGCATGATCCTAGCTATGTTAAGATGGCTAATGCAACACATGCAAAATGCAACTAGAAATAGGCTCGGTTATTCTAAAATGGCATGTGAATGCTACACTTGATACATGCATTCAAATTGGAATTGAAATACAATGCAGTTAGTATGATGCGCCGAGCCCGGTGCATGCAACACAGATGAATGATGCACGCATGTAGACATAAGGATGCTAATTGAAACATGCCCTAAAAGTAACCATCAAAAGCAGGTAAGTAAAAGGGAGAAAGACGTGGGGTTGGAAGACATGAACACACGCACGCACACTTATTACAACAGTGTGCCCTCTCGACGGAGGGTCCGAATGAATACGCTAAGCTAGCTACGCTAAGCTAACCAACTAATCTAATAATCTAATTAGACTAATTATTGCACAACCAAATTGAATAACTAGCTACAACTAATTATTACAACAATTAACTAATTAACAAATTAATTAATTATTACAAAACTTAACTAATTAAACAAAATCAATTAAGTTACAAATTCAAGCTAATTAGCAAATAAAGTTTTAAACTAAGCTGCTCGAGCTCTGGTTGAAGGAGAAGAGTATGCATGCATGGTTGCCATCCCGAAAAGCTCTCCAAATGCTCTCTAGAGGCTTTGTCTGTAGGGTGTCCTTGAGAACTAACTGCTAGATCTCACCAAAACAGTGCTGAGGAGTGCACCAGCGGCCTACCGGCCATGATAGGTGGCTGCTGACCCCCCTACTGACCAAAAGAAGCCACTGCCGGCCAAAAGTGAATAGCTGCCGTCCAACAATAAGAGGCCGCCAGCCACTGGTGTGCTGTGACACCAAGCTGCAGCAGAACACAAAAATAGAGAAAATAGAGGGTCTTCCAAGGGTATGTACGCACTATGCCACTCCATATCACCTCAAAACATCAAGAGAGAGGCATAATCGGATCCAAGACCATCAATTACGCATCTTGATGCATGATGGCAAAAGATCCAACATGTGCGAATTTCAATAAATGCATGACAAATAAGAGACCAAGACCATCTCCCTATCATGAGGAATCAAAGGAAATGGAGACTAAGGGAGATTGGCTCATTTCATCACTTCAAGTATGAAATGAACCAATCTTCCTCGCGTTCAATACGTCATCCGATCGAACGCAATGCAAAGAACATGGCATGCAAACAACATGCTAATCATGGAATGAAATGCACTACTCTAACATGCAAGCCTATATGCACAACATGTTAAGGGGCCAGGAGTACCAATCCTAGTGAGGAAGATAACACTATAAGCATGCATCACAATGCTCAAACATCCAAATCAGCTTAAAACAGAGTTACACCATGCCCAAAATAGTGGCAAAACATGCCAAGATAGAAGCTCAAAAGGGTATACAAACATGCATGCATATTAGCCCAAGCTTAAGGCACAAAACACAACTCTCCAAAGGCATTGAAAGAGTGAAGCATGGAGTATAATGACATGTGTTCCAGCACTGAAATGGCATACAAAATGACTTGGAATCATGCAAACAAACCACGTAATGCATGTTGAAAGGCCTAAGCATCAAAGCTAGTGAAGTGTACTACACTAGGGGCATGCAAGACAATGCTCAAATGGCCAAACCAACCCCAAATAGACCCTATGCTGGCCAAAACAGTAGAAAAAATGGACTGAGATGATGGCTTGAAAGGCAAGAAAATGAGGCACATGCAATAGCTCACCAATATGGCATAAAGGTATAACTCCCAAAAGCACTTAAAGAGTGGAAAATATGGAAGTGCAACAACACTACATGCTCTGAGATATCATTCCAAATGGTTCCAAAACATGCAAATACCTCAAGTTAAGCATGCAAGATACTTCAAAACTCAAGGCTAGTAAAAGCTTTTGCACTACAAGCATGCATGACAAGCATCATTCGACCAAGAAGCCTCAAAACAGAGCTAGAACAGCCCAAAATATGAATAAAATCATGCTGGAGCATAGCTAAAATATGCTAGAATAATGAGCCAAAACATGATGCATACAAGGCTAGTAAGCAAGATTTGCACTGTAAGTACATGAGCCACTCAAGAGACAACCAAACCAGCCCAAAACAGAGTTATGGCAGACCTGAAAACTCACAAAAACAAGCTCACAACATGCCTCAAGTGTATAGAGATACATGCTCATTTGATAGGCCAATAACTCAAGCAAACAAAACAAAAAGAGAAGGGATCACCCCCTCTAATTTGAGGCCTCAAAACTACATGCCTACCACTGAAAATCTGCTGGATTTCAGTGGCTAAAAGGCCAAACAAAGACTAACTCAAAGGCCTTAAGACATGGCACAAAACAAGGCCAAACAAGGCACACAACAGGGTAGAACACCCTTAACACCAAAGGGGCCTGAAATAATCATCAAAAGCACTTAAAAACATAAATTTTTTTAGTTGAAAGCAAGGCGTAAAACCATATGAAAGGATGACCAAAATGGGATACAAACAAAGGCTTAAAAGGGGGATATACTCACCCATGAAGCACAACTTTGAAACTAGCAACCTCTGAGGCCAAAAACCAACCTTTAGAGCTTAAATAACACTCCCAAGAACCTTAGCTCAAAGATGGTGGTGTATCACTAAGTGTTCCTTTGCAAAAATGAAGAGAAAACACACTTTGGGACACTGTTCAATACAATATATAGAGAGAGAGAGTGAGAAATACAGAGAGAGAGAGTTGTATCTTCTCCAAAAATGTTGAACCTCTGTTGGGGAGGAGGAGCCTCTCCTTATATAGAGGCATGCAAAGCGAAGCTTGTTAAACAAGCTTGGAAAGGGCTTCATCCCTCCATATACGTGTATGGAGGTGGGATGAGTGAAAACCAGTTGGCTCAAAAGATCTAGAGTGAAATCTGTTGAGACAAGGTGTTCTGCTGGCCATCAGTGGTGGCGGAAAGTGCCTTATTGATGGCCAGCAGGCTTTATCAATGGCAGGCAGAAACAAATGCACGGCCGGCAATAGCAGAGAGTGGCTTGCAGTGCACCAAGATAAGCATGCTGAAAGAACCAACATATGGTCCAAGAATGGGGCAGAAAGGATACAGGGTTTGGAAAGCTCAAACTTGTGACGTTCCACCACGAAAGTCGAGTACTCGATGAGGAATCGAACTTGTGGCTGGATGTACTTGCAAGCACAACCAAGTCTTGAGGACGATAAAAAATGGGGTCTAGAGTTGCCCCTCTTTGACAGAACTCAAAAGTCACAAAGTGACGGGAGTGAATGTCAAAGCTCTGAGATGACCCATTTTTAACAAGGCCGAAGACTCAGGCAAACATTCAATAAAACCACACAGAGATGCGCCCGCAAGCTGGGGCAAAATGCAAATGACATGCACGATGCAAGAGCATAACTTATGATTATGCAAAGAAAGTTGTAATGAAGCATTTATGCAAAATAAATACAACAGTTTTAAGCAAGCGAATACAAATCAACCTACATTACATGCATAAAGGATGTAAGAGAATTAAACAATTCTCGCTACGTCTCACGCGGAGTACATACAATACCGCCCAGTTCGTCTGGCCGCGCCAGCTTCAAATGAACCGTACATACAATATCGTGCCAGTAAAAGAAAGAAACTCAGCAGGTATAATATCGTTAGAAACATGCATAGTAATGCAAGTGAAAAGTGAGTGACAACGCAAGTGGAGGGGTGCATGACAATGCGAGTGAAAAGGCGCATAACAATGCGAGTAGAACGTGCGTGACAATGCAAGTAACGGGGGTGCATAACAATGCAAGTAGCGTGTGCATAACAATGCAAGAGAAATATGCAAAACAATGCAAGTAACGTGCGTGATAGTGCAAGTTAAAGTGATGCATAACAATGCAAGTAACGTGCGTGATAGCGCAAATTAAAGAGGTGCAAAACAATGCAAGTAACGTGCGTGACAACGTAAGATAGATGTGCAAAACAATGCAAGTATCGTACGTGATAGCGCAGGTTAAAGAAATGCAAAACAATGCAAGTAGCGTGCATGATAGCACAGGTAAAAAAGGTACAAAACAATGCAAGTAACGTGCGTGACAGCGCATGTTAAAGAGGTGCAAAGCAATGCAAGTAACATGCCTGACAACGGAGGTAAAAGAGGTGCAAAACAATGCAAGTAACGTGCATGACAGCGCAGGTTAAAGTGGTGCAAAACAATGCAAGTAATGTGCATGACAGCGCAGGTAAAAGAGGTGCAAAACAATGCAAGTAACGTGCATGACAGCGCTGGTTAAAGGGGTGCAAAACAATGCAAGTAACGTGCGTGACAGCGCAGGTTAAAGAGATACAAAACAATGCACGTAACATGCGTGACAGTGTAGGTTAAAGGCATGCAAAACAATGCCGGTAACGTGCATGACAGTGCAGGTAAAAGAGGTGCAAAACAATGCAAGTAATGTGCGTGGCAGCGCAGGTAAAAGAGGTGCAAAATAATGCAAGTAACGTGCGTGACAGCACAGGTTAAAGAGATGGAAAACAATGCAAGTATATAGAATGAATGTTTAATGCGACAAGAAAACGTTAGGTGAAAACGAAAGCATGCTTGATAAAGACATCTTGAAGGCAACTTCCGATTTACCTCCCGGAAGAGTTGTGATGCGTTTAAAAGATACACGTTGTGCGCATTGATGGGCGATGATCACCGTACATTGAAAACATGATTCTGAGCTTCCGCGGGGGCATTTTGAATCAAATTTTGAACACTTCTCGGAATTATTGGAACCCAAGGACACATACCAAGGTAAAATAGGCAGAGGAAGTTGATGGAGGAATGTCGGCCATCAGGGAAAGCCGCCGGCCCCCTGCTGGCCATCAATGGCAACTGTCGGCCATCAACAAAGGGGTGTCGGCCACCAATGAGGGGGGTGCCGGCCACCATTGACAGATTTGGCCATTTTGGTCTTTTGACCTGTGGCTCTTCATATACACCCAAAATTACCTCATTTGCTCACAAATCCTTGCATAGAAAACATTTCCCTTGCCCTCTAGGTGTGCCTTCTCTCTAGAATCGCGCGTTCTATGCGTTTCCCAACACCCTAAACAACCTTGAATCGTTAAAGCGTCTTTGTTCTCTTTAATTTGAACCGATCCGAATTTGAATCTGAGGTGTCTTTTGCCATTTCCACCATTCAAGGATCATTTCCTCCAAATTTCTCTCGAGGTTAGTTCACTTTTACTGGATTTTCAACTCTATTTGAATCTTTCTCTCTCCTAGGGTTTGGTTTGTTCAAAACTTCACCATTTTGCTCATTTTTGCATCTGTTTCAGATGGCCGATGACATTCCACATGATGGGGGTTTCCCCGCACTCCCTCCAGTGGAGCTTGCCGCAGACTTTGCAGCTGAGCCGGGGGTTGAGCCTCAGCCTTTACCGCCTAGTATTCGCCCTTTTGACCCCGCGAGATATCACCCGGAGACTCATATTATACCAGTGGCAGGAGGCATCCATGCCTTTACTGATTTCGATGAGGACGCGCCAGACGACCTCTTGCTGAGGGAGCCGATGTCTCATTTGTCGGCCATTATTGTGGTGGTACCAACTCTACTTTTCTGCAGCTTTACTTTCAATTATTTGCATTTCTTGCACTGTTTTGATCTGCTTGCATCACATGCTTTGATCTGACTGTATTTCATACATTGTTGCTCTACATTTAACTGTACTTCACACATGATTGTCCTGCATGTACTCTATACGACTGTACCTCAAGCATCACATACTCTAAATTCAATTGTATCTTCAATACATCACTACTCTAAATGTGACTATATTTTCAATACAGCACTGCTCTGAATTCAATTGTATTTTCAATACATAACTGATCTAATTTCGACATATGCACTGCCAATAGGATGGATCCCGCTCCTTGAGAGGTTATGGTGCGACGACAGCTCGAGATTGGTATGATGTACTTCCCGTGAGGGTCCGCCAGATCATCGACGGGACCGACTTCAGCTTATTCTGCTCTAGCTTGACACGGGTCACAGTGAGTCGCCCTCTCCTAGGGGCTCTTGTGGAGAGGTGGTGGGACACCACCAACTCTTTCCACTTCTCCACGACGGGAGAGTTGACGATGACTCCTTTCGACTTCGCCATGATCACTGGCCTGGGCGTAGGAGGTGATTCGATTACTCTTGATCCCGACATGGGAGAATGGGTGGCCGCATGGGATACAATACTTGGAGCGCCTCCACCGACACTTCGAGCGGGCATGGTTAGATATACCTGGTTCGAGGAGCATTATAGAGGGGAGGATCCCGAGACTGTTGAAGAGGTGAAGCAGTACGTTGGGGGCTTTCTCCTGTTCCTTTTCGGTACCACCTTGTTTTTGAACAGGTGGAATACCGTGGGTTTATACTTCCTGGGCGCTCTAGTGGTGCTCCAGCGGGTTCATTTTTATGACTGGGGTGCAGCCGGCCTTACCACTCTCTATGGATATATGAGCTCGACCTCTCGGATGTGCAGGAGATTGATCGGCAGCTACTGGCGAGCTTGGGAGGTACAGAACTTAGTTTTCCCCTTTTCATTATTTTGCTTAGTATTTTTCGCTTTCATTTTGTTCAACACTTGTACTTTCTGCATTCTCTGTATCTGCCCTTGTACTATATGCTTTCTGCTTTGCATTTTCTATACACCATACATACTGCACACTACATATCATACACTACACACACAAAATCTAATATCTGCTTTAGACCTGCACTCTTTATGCATTGTACCGCATTCTGATTTTTGCATGTTCTATACTCTGTTCATACACTGTACTAATCACATCTTTCTTATAGCTGTGGGTGTACGCATACTTCTCGACACTTGCTCCAGAGCCTGTGTAGGAGATCCCAGCGGCAGTTCCATTTTCTGATGTATACGATGACCAGCTCCGTCGTAGGACCCGAGAGAGCTTTATGTTCTTCCGACAGTATTTCAATTCAGTCACGACGCGCGAGGTAATTCTGGAACGAGATTATTTCAATTAACCTGGTGCACCCACATTAGTTATTTGACAACTGATCGTCTTGTTCATTCTCTTTTCTCAGATCACATGGTAGCCATGGGATGTGATTCCGTCAGGACTACGAGATCAGTACCACACCGACCGGACTGTCTCCCGCTACCATATCCTGTTCGAGGGTCCGATTTGTTGTGCCTGGTTTTTGAGTGAGCATTTTGTATGCCAGACCTTGGGATTGCCTGCTCCATTTCTATCGACGGCACTGCCACCATCGATGAGGGAGACACGTAGGGTGTCCGTCAACTAGGTGATCCAGTTCATGGTAGGACTGGAGAGTAATTATTTCCGCATGGAGGGTGACTATGCGACCTTCATTCAGACGCATCTAATGGCACCTTTGTCCGGTGTCCGAGGAGGAGAGGGAGGGAGGGCTCCAGTTGCGAGAGGGAGAGGCGGAGCGACCAGATCTCATAGGAAAAGAGGTCCTGAGGGGAGACAGGGGACTATATGGCCAGAGCTACCTACTACTATGACATGCCAAGGTCGGGCTGGAGAGACTTATCAGATTCCCATCGCTCCTCCTCCAGCTGGTCATGAGCCCGTCAGAGTTCGAGGCTCAGCCCCGGTATATGCCATACTTTTCATTTCGTGCATTCATTTCATTTCAATTGATATCCCGCAGATTACTAATTATCTCAACACTTTGCAGGCTTCCATTGAGTACACTAGTCAATCTCTGGAGCTGATGGCCACGGTGATGGGGATGCTGCAGATGAGCATGGACCTGCTCAGTATTTGCAGTATTCTGGTAAGTTTTTTCAAACTACACTTCATGCCACAAAGTCTTTTCTTGACATGCCATCATTTGCACAGTTCCACACTACACTGATCTGATACATTGCCCCCATACACCACTCACGGTACACATACACTGCAAATCATTCACTGCTCATAGCACATTATTCTTTGCATATGATACATTTTGATTACTAATGCATTTTGGCAAATTACCCTTTTTCAGATTCCTTTTCTGATGCCAGGCCCATCAGATGCCCCAGCAAGAGCAGGGACGGGTCCTTCAGCACCTCCCCGAGCAGCAGTGGGAGTGGGACGAGGGACTCCAGCACACAGCTGTAGCAGAGTTAGGTGTGCTCACGCCGGGAGTAGTTCACAGGGGCCTGCCCTAGATGATGATGAGTCTGACGAGGAGGCAGTGAGTCCACAATCAGAGTCGTCTTAGGATAGAGATGAGGCTAGGGATAGCTTACATTCAGACTCTGACAGTGGAGATTCTGGACCTTCGTCCAGGAAGAGGACCAGGACGGATTCCCGCACTTGAGGCTACCGGCGCCGATCCATACATTTTGCTGCTTTTTCCTTTTTGATTTATTTTTCTTTGTACTGGTAGTTTTGCACATTGTACTGTGTCAGGCATGTTTTATTTTCTTCAAAGCTATGTACTTTTGCAAACGAAAATATGATGGAATGAAACAATTATTTTGTTGAAAAAGTGTTGCATTTGTACACTCTATACATCGCATTGCATAGCATCGCATTACATAACAATGTAAACGAGATTGAACTTTGTTTTGAAAACCAAACACTAGAATTGCATTAATCAGGTAGTGAACCGAGTAACAACAAACAACTCGATAGGCAAAACAAAGCCCTAACAAGTTTACAAATCGAGAAGCAAGTTACAACGACTCGATAAATGAAAGGAAGATGATTACAACTTGATACGAAAATGAAAACTAATACGTGCTAAACGAGACATAACAGAGTCCAGCAGGACAAAAACAAGACCTTGAAAGACAGGAATAACAGGACTCCACTGCAGCAAACAACTGGACTTTCGCCAAGAAGGTCAGTGAGCATGAGGGAGAGGCTGCCGGCCACAGGGGACTGCCTGTCGGCCATCAGTGTGCCACGGCCGGCCACTGATGAGCCACTATCGGCCATCGGTAAGAAGGTGCCAGCCATCGATGGCAGACTCTCTGAAACGTCGACATCTATCCTCCACTCATTGCCTTATCTTCTATATGAGTTCCAGCTTCGGGATTCCCTTCATTTCGGCTCAGTTTTGCACCAAATGGAAGCATTTCTTGTCCAAAATCTAACAAATTGGATTGCCAACTTGGATGGCTCGGAAAAACTGAATTTTCGGGGCTTTAACATAAATGCACTATTCACGTTGAGTCGCACCCCGCTGCGTTTTTCGTTCCTTCATGTTGCGGCAAGGTTTTAGAATCCGGTGACACACGTCTTTAACTTTGGTGGACAAGAGATGTGTCCTACTTTCGAGGATTTCCAAGCTTTAATGGAATCCGAGCGCGATGAAGAAATCTTGCCTCAGCTCCGGTTTGGCCACGTCCAAGCCTTAGGACGGATGTGCGGCCTCACTTTGCATGATGCTCGGTCATTGATTCACGACAAAGAGCTGGACATTCCGAGCTTGATTCGTCGGTTTTTTGATGCCGGCGAATGCGGCGATCATCATTGGCAGGGCTATCGGCGACACATGCTTTGCTTATGCATGCTGTCTCATTTCTTGCTTGCTCCAGGCTCTGGAGGGTTTAGCACTCATTTGATTGAAGTTGCCAAGGGCTTAAAAGAGGGTAAGAGCTGCATCGCCATGACGCTAGCTGAGACATTGATGGGTTTGGACGCTTTTCATCGCCGGGAGACGACTAGATTCGCGGGGAGTCCACTACTACTGTAGGTAATGTTTTCCACCCTATCTCACATATATTGCTCACATCACTCGGCCCTCAGGCTCGATTTTTCTCTCAAAACCCCTTTTTCTCACGTTTTCTCTCAACGTACACCTCTCTATTCTTTAATCTCTCATTTTTTATCCCTCCCCAGGTATGGTTGATGGACAAATTGAGAGTGGTGGACTCATGCCCGGCATATTCAGCCTGCAGCTATTTCTTCCGGCGACGTCTAATTGATGTCCCGGAGGAGGGATAGTGGTACAACTGGATGTGCAATTTATCTGCTCTCGACATTGTTTGGCGCTACCCCTGGTTTAATTTATTGGCGATGAGCTACAGCATGACTCGCCAGCTCGGGATTCAGTTGATTTGCCTGACACACCATGTCTTTAACTTTCCGTTCCAGATCTGACACCAGTTCGGTCATGATCAGACTTGTCCGGAGGAGAGGATAGAGTACCCTGCTACATTTCCGGTTTGAGGCGCACAGCTAGCTCGGTATGCCGCAGCATGGAGGACGAGAGAGCTTCTGGCCCCCGCTCCCATTTTCAGTTGCACCCTCTCTGATAAGTGCATAGCTTGGCTTGATGAAGAGGTGCAGGTTGGGCCCACTTTGCCATCAGAGGCTTCCACAAGTTCTGGGAGGGGACGCAAGAACACCTGATTATGCCCCGAATTTATTTGCTTTAATCAGAACTTTCAAGTTTTCTTTATGAATGTAATGAAAAACAACTTCAATTTGTATTCAAGAGTAGGAGAACTCTGTATTGAAATCAAAGTAAGAGTAGGAGAACTCTGTATTGAAATCAAACTCTGTATTGAACTCTGTATTGAACTCTGTATTAATTTGAGCAAAAGCAACTTTTATTAAAACTTTTCAAAACCATTTTCGACATAGATCAAAACTGGACATGCCTGAGATCTATCACTGAGATGTACAACCCCGGATTCCAGCAACTGGAAAGTTGCCCCTTGTCTGAATAGCACTGTACTGGAGATCACAACCGAGCTCCTGAATGCAGAATAGACAAAGATGACCAAACATGATCACATGGACAAAGTTGATCGGGAAAGTGTTTATGGCTGGACTTCAAGAATGAAGTTGCCTACATATCCCAAAGATAGGAATCAAGCCTTACATAGTTCGGCTTGGGTTCACTCGTGTATTAACTCTCTCCTTTTACGCTCTAACGTTTGCCAAGGTCGCCCTTTTTGGGTTTTCGACCATGCGAGCTCAGTTTTTATTATTTCAAATTTTTTATGCTCTAACTTTTGCCTAGGTCACCCTTTCGTGTTTTTGGCCTAGCGAGCCACTCAGGGAAAGTTTTTCTTCAACTTCTCCATGTTGATCGGTTAGGAGAACTCTAGGCCATCTAGGTCCATTAGAACGACAACTCCACCCGACCAGATTGACTTGATGATGTAAGGACCAGTCCAATTGGGTCTGAACTTGCCCCTAGGATCGTGGATGGGAGCTCGGTTGTCTTTGAGCACTAAATCTCCTTCCTTGAAAATCCTGGACTTAACCTTCTTATTTAAAGCCCGGGCAATTCTCCATTGATAATCCTCAACATGATACAGTGCTTTCAGCCTTCTTTCATCAAAGAGCATGAGTTCTTCAAACCTGCTTTGCTGCCAATCTACCTCGGCTATCTGACACTCAGCCAGTACTCATAATGAGGGATCTTCAATTTCGATAGGTAGAATGGCCTCCATCCCATAGACCAAGGAATACGGAATCGCCCCAGTAGAAGTTCGAATTGAAGTCCGGTAGCCCCACAGAGCAAACGACAGCTTATCTGGCCAATCCCGGTAGGTTTCCACCATCTTCTGCAGAAGACGCTTGATGTTCTTGTTGGCAGCCTCAACTGCTCCATTGGTTTACAGCCGATATATAGATGACTTATGAAAAGCCACGTTGTATTTTTCTAACAAGTCGATCACTTCCTCCTTGAAGTGGGAACCATTATCTGAAATGATCTCGTTCGGGACCCCGTAGTGACAGATGATGTTGTTCTTGATGAACTTTGCAACGTGTGATGCCTTCAACACCGCATAAGACTGGGCCTCAACCCACTTTGTAAAATAGCCTATCGCGACCAGAATGAACTCATGCCCATTAGACCCCTTCGGAGTGACAGCCCCGATCACATCCATCTCCCAGACTGAAAATGGGCATGGCGAAGTCATGTTGTACAGCTTCGACGGCGGAATGTTCATGCGGTTTGCATGGATCTAACATTTATGGCATCGCCGGACAAACCCAATACAATCCTTCTCCATGGTGGACCAGTAATAACCCTGTCTAAGGATCATCCAGGCTAGCATCACTCCATTCATGTGTGCTCCATACTCTCCTCCATGGACGGCCTCCGTCAGGCGCTTTGATTCTTCGGTATCAACACACAGCTTATGCATCCCGAGATGACCTCTCTTGTACAGTTTTCCTCCACACACGATGAACTAAGCAGCCATTCTTCGAATTGTGCTTTTGTTCTTGGCATTTTCCCTTGGTGGATACGCCTCTTTTTCCAAAAAGTTCGTAACATCGTAATACCAGGGATTCTCATCTTGTACCTCATCTATGGTAGCAATCAGCTCGTAAGCCGATGCAAATTTATGTTCGATGATGATCGGACGCATCCGGACTCCGAAAGGGATGTCTATCATAGAAGATAGAGTTGCCAATGAATCTACAAACCTGTTGTTCTCTCTTAACAGATAAGCAAAATTCAGTTTCTCAAACCGAGGAATCAGCATGTCTAAGGTCTGGTGGTAGATTCTCAACTTTTCTTCTTTGACTTTCCAATCTCCTTTAGCTTGAGATACAACAAGGTTCGAGTCCCCGATGACGTCCAACCATTTTGCCCCTAGTTCTAGAGCTGCTTTTAGCCCAGCAATACACGCCTCATAGTCTGCCTCATTGTTCGATACTTTGAATTGGAGTTTGAATGCTAAAGGTATGCGGGAATTGTCAGGTGCTATTAGCAACACCCCTATCCCATACCTGTATTGGTTTGACGCTCCGTCAAAGCAGATCGTCCAAAACTCTTCTTTGACATGTAGAATGGCCTCGTCTGGGAACATATATTCAATTGCTTCATCCCTTTCCACTGGCTGATCAGCTAGGAACTCCCCTACCACTCTCGCCTTCACTGACTTTTGCGTCACAAACTTCAGATGAAATTCGGAAAGCAAAAGTAACCAACGGGCTATCCTACCCGTAAGTGCTGGTTTCTTGAAGAGATATTTGATGGGATCTAATCTCGAAACCAGTATTATAGGGTGAGCTAACAAGTAGTGTCGTAGCTTCCTGGTAGCCCATACCAAGGCCAAACAAGCCTTCTCCAGCAGAGTGTAGCGGGTCTCGTAACCCAGCATCTTCTTGCTCAGGTAGTAGATAGCTCTCTCCACTTTGTCCTCAGACTCCTGTGCAAGCATGAAGCCCATTGTAGTTTCAGTCACTGAATGGTACAAAATCAACGGTTTCCCCGGCTCAGGCGATGACAACACAGGTGGGTTCTGTAAATATTGCTTAATCTGTTCAAAAGCAGCTTGGCATCGGCCCTTCCATTGGAACTTCGCTCCTTTCTATAGAAGACCAAAGATTGTTTCACAAGTCAATGTTAATTTAGCAATAAACCATCTTATGAATTGCACTTTACCGAGAAAGCCTCGCACTTCCTTTTCAGTCCTCGGTGGTGGCATTTCTAAGATGACCTTGATTTTGGAAGGGTCGACTTTGATACCTCTCTATGTAATCAAGAACCTCATTATTTTCCTTACTGTAACACCAAACGTACACTTCTGAGGATTCAGTTGCAACCGAAATTCTCTGATCCTTTGGAAAAACTTTTGCAAGGCGGTGTAGTGGCCCTCTCTTTCCTTGGACTTGACAATCATGTCGTCCATGTACACCTCAACCTCTTTGTGGATCATATCATGCAATATCGTGGTCGCAGCCCGTTGATATGTAGCTCCAGCATTCTTCAGCCCAAACAGCATCACCCTATAACAATAGATCCTCCACGGGGTGGTAAAAGCAGTCTTCTCCTGGTCTTCGGGTGCCATCACAATCAGGTTGTAGCCTGAAAAGCCATCCATGAATGAGAGCAACACATGCCCAGCAGTGAAGTCCACTAATTCATCGATATGCGGTAGAGGAAAGTCGTCCTTCAGACTGGCATTGTTCAAATCCCTGAAGTCCACATATACCCGAATTCTGCCGTCCTTCTTCGGCAATGGAACTATGTTGGCCAACCAAGTTGGGTATTTTGATACCAGCAGGAACCCTGTGTCAATTTTCTTGGTGACCTCTTCTTTGATCTTGAGGGCCCAATCCGGGCGGATCCTTCTGAGTTTCTGCTTAACAGGTCGGGCCTCTTGGTCAAGAGGAATCCGGTGCTGTACAATCTCAGGATCGATTCCAGGCATGTCTTCGTAGGACGCGAAAACATCTTTGAAATCTTTTAATAAAGCGACTAAGCGCTCGCGCTCCTCCAAAGACAACGTGGACCCGATCTGGACCAGCCACGCGTCCTTCTCAGTACTAACATTAATCTGGGTGATTTTATCAACCAAGGGTTTTACAAAACCTCTCCTACTCTTGTTTTTGCAAATATTTCAAAATCGGAGGAATTTCTTCCTCGTCGTTTTCATCGAAATTTTGAAAGTCCTGATTAATATAATAAATCAAAGGCACAAAAAAGTACTCGAAGGCCACATCCATTTCATTCTCATTAATCACTTCCAAGTCGCCTGATTCCTCTGTTACAACAGACTCAAAGGAAACAGAAAAAGACAACCTAGACAGGACTGTGGCATTCGGGTTGTCACCCCAGGAATACCGAACTCAGACTCAGACGAGCTGGAGCCTGATTCTGATTCCACAGACTCAACGGAATCAGATTCCGGCTCATTACCTGACCCAGTGCTGCTCGATAAGAATCCCTCCTCATACTGCCAAACGAGGGAGGGTGCGATGGACACATCCAGAATGTTTGAAGATGGGCTCGCAACCGTTTCATTCCCGATCATAGACACTGAGAGGTCATCCCCCAAGAACTCATGTACGATCGGAGGATCTGAAAATAGACAAGCGAGTGCTACCCCCATTTCAATCTCGGTGCTCTCGGAATCTACTTCCTTACACTACTCAACCTTAGCTGGTGGGTCTGTCTGCTCCTCGGCAAAATCATCCCCAGACACCTGCAAGTTGAAGAAGATCTCAAAACCCGGCAGGCACCTCTTCTCGGCATTCAACCATGGCTCTTGGAAGCCGCAGAATGGAAAGTCTTCCCCCTCTTGGACAAAGCGTCCGTTCAGGGTGCCTTGGATTGGCTGATGCATCAACTCAAAATGCCTCCCGATCTGTTTAGCTCCGGCTCTCCAGGCCATCTCTTTGCCCTTTCTCACCCAATCCTCTTTGGTAGGCAGATAGATAGCCTACGCCAAAGGTATGCGGGTTATGCAGCACTTCGGCCGATAGAGTAATGCCCTTCCAGCCGATTTTTTCTAATCTCATCCCAGGTATGTGCTGGAGCTTGTTCATGAGGTACACTGATTGCGCGTTGACATAAAACGCCTCTTCAACAGCTAAGATGTTCTGTACAACCCGGGCCTCGGTTAGGGTAAATCCTGATACGAACACATCCTTCATGCCATGCACGATTTCCAAAATCGGTGTAGACACCTCCGGCGGCGGATGGATTGACGAATTCCTAAAAACTATAGCCACCCCCTTCCCGTGGGGGTATTTCAACATTTGATGCAGGATGGAAGAAACTGCCTTTAATTGATGTTGCCACGACCACCCAAAGAGTAGATTAAAGGTTGCGGGAACATCCAAGAGATGGAAGTCAATCTCGTGTTGTCCTGAACCAACCTGAGTCCGAATCTTCACAGTCCCCATCACCTCTCTGCTGGTGTTATCGGAGGCCCTCATCACCTGGGCAGTTGGCACAAAGTCCGCGAGCTTCAACCCGATTGCATATACCGTCCTCGACGGGCACACGTTAATGGCAGATCCCGTATCGACAAGAACTACCGGTATCCATTTGTCTTTGCACTTGACAAAGACGTAGAGTGGTTTGTTGTGTAATGCGCCCTCCGGCGGCAGCTCCTTGTCGATGAAGGTCAACGTCGAGGAAGCTCCTCCCGGAAAAACCAATCCTACCAGCTGCTTAGGCGTTGTGTCTATTGAGAGTTTGGCCTTGTCCATTGCAGAAAGGACAGCTTGCCGATGAACTCTTGACGCCATAAGCAGTCCACAGATGGAGATGTCTGCTTGTATCTTCTTAAGCTGTTTCAGCACGGCCTCCTCTTCGAGTAATTTGTCTTTCTGCTTTTCCGCCTCCTTGTCCTTCCCGGACGCTTCTGGTTGATCTAAGTGTGGGGGCTTGAAATATCGCCCACTCCTAGTCATGTGGTCGACTTCGCCAACATACCAGGTATCATCCGGCTGGCTTTGCCCCCAGTCTTCATCTGTGTGGGTAAGACATAGGTCGTCATCTTCCTACCACATGCCATCGGCGGCCGACAGACACCTGTCCGGTTCCGTTACAACTATTCCTGTGCCCACAGCACCTTCTGTTTCTGTGCCCGCGACACGTTCTATTTTTGTGCACACAGCACGTTCTGTCCCCGCAAGGGCTTTGGCCTTTCTAGCCCTCTCAGAATCTTCGATCCTTTCTCGCTCAAGCTGCTTCAGTGTAGCTTGCTATTCAGTCTCTTCCGCACCCAAACTTCCCATGTTCTGAGCAAAATTCTTTACACCGGTGCTGTCTGGCAATGCAAACTGATTCCTGGTCCTTCCGGCCACAGTTGATGTCCCCGTCCCTAACGGACCCTGTTCTGACCTAGGTTGCTCAACAATATCCGGCTCTTCACTGAGCCACCCAGTAGCTTCTATTGACCCTTCCAGACCAAACCAGTTGACAGTCACGTCCCCTGAGTCCTGTTCATTGAAGAATTGAAGGTTTACGATGTCCTCCTCCAGTTCTGCCAGGTCATCCAGCCTCTGATTAAGTCCATCCTCCCGTACTACACAAATTTCTGCCCCCACTGGCAATTCTACGTTCGGCCTAGTCTGTCCTACTGATGTAATGTAACCGCTTGGCTTGTACATGAAGCTTGCAGACCCCTTAAACTCTATTTGATCATTCCCATCTGCCTCCACAGTCGATCCAATTCTATCTTCGATAGTCACCACCACCGTCGCAGGTTGGATTTGGGAGATGTCCAACATGCACAGGTCAGTGCTGTTAGGAATGAACACCTCCAGCTTGGGTAGGTGGCAAGGGGTGATATATATGCTCGGGTCATATGGAATGGCCGAGGTTTGGTTGAGGTTAATGCGTTTGGGAGGTGGAGCTTGGTTATGTGGTGGGAGAGGGTTGGTTGTGACATTCGGTTTCTCCGGAGGCACGATCACCCTGTTATCAATGAGATCCTGAATCTCATGACGCAATCGAAAGCACTGGTCGGTGTCATGACCATGCTGTTGGTGAAAGGCGCAGTACTTGGCTGGGTTATGGGAAGCAGGCAGTTTGTCTGGTAGTGGCCACGGCTCTAGGGGCTTCAAGTGCCCTTTTCTGATCAAAACCCCCAGAGCTTTGGACGGGGGCACGTATAGTGGAGTGTAGGTTCTTTGGCCTTGAGGCAGGGGGATACTTGGTTGTTTGTGAGCTACTTCCAGACGCATCGGTGAATGGTGTAGCTGTAAGGGTTCTTGGAGTGGTGGTGGTGGTAACCATACCCACATCTGAAGATATGGAAAATGCAGCACTGCTTGTGCCTGCATTCGTACTGCGGTTGAATGCCCACCTGGGCTGCTCTCTCTCATGATCAATGAGGCCCTGTTGCATGGCGTCCTTGATTTGCACCCCTATCTCATGTAGATCTGCAAAGATGGGGAGGGGGAGAACGATCATCTTTTGCATGGGTTTAGGCTGGAGGTTGCGCACAACCATCCGTATTTAGTCCTTGTCGACCGGCCTGACGGCCTTCATCGAGGCTTTAGCCCTCCAGCCAGTCACAAAATCGGAGAAACTCTCATTCGGCTCTTGCTTAGTTATTTCAAGATCACGAGTTGTGATCTCGATCTGAGTATTGCAGGAGTATTGAGCTATAAAGGCCTCAGCTATCTCCTCCTAGCTTCTCTTTACAGAGTCCTCCAATTTTACGTACCAAATAGCTGCTACACCCGACAGGGTCCGGCCAAACAGGGAAAGCTTTTGCAATCTGGAGAGGCCCATCGGCCTTTGTATATCCAAGAATAGCTGCAAATGCACCATAGGATCTCCAGACCCGTCGAAACGGTCTATGTGCGGCATTTTAAACCGATCTGGCAGAGTCACGGCCGACTCGGTGTACCCATCATCAACATCCGGAATGGACTTCACGCCCTGAGACTTCTTGAACAACTTTTCTAGCTTGCTCACTTTTAACGCTGTGGGGTCCACCTCGAACTCAAAGGGAGAATTCGGTTGGTTGGTAGGTACTTTGGATAGCTGGGGTAGGATTGGGGGCGAAGCCGACCCTATTGGAATATCCGTATCATCCTGGACGTGTGCGGTCTCCCCAAGTATGGGAACTCTTGGTGAGAGAGGAACCTAGTGCGAAGCAGATGCTCCGGCTTACTGTGGTGGTTATTGTTGCTGAAGTCTAACAATCAACTCTGCCTGTTGTGCCATAACCTCGGCCCAACGTGCGGCAAATTATGCTTGACGGACAGCGTCCTGCTGCATGGTTTTCATACTTTCCTGGAGCTGACGCATCTTCTCCTCTATACCTGTCATATTGTGCTGATCTATCTGAATGACCGGTATATCTGTCCCTACAGTAGAAACTGAGACCTCAGCCTGACTATTCACTGGTGGCGTAGACCACTGATCTAGCGACCGCTGTACCTATACACTACGCCTTTTTGACCTCCGTCTGGTAACCGGGGGTAAAGAAAGGAACACTGCTTGTCCGTCTATCAAATCCCTAGATCGATTAAATCTACGACCTCTAACCCAGAGTGCTCGGGGGATATCTGCCTGGTCGGATGCAATGGTGCTAAACTACCTTGCAAAAAAGATAAATAAAGCATAATAAGGAAACAATGAACAGAAAAACAGACAGCATAACGGCTTAAATTAACAGAACACACAGTTGGCAAACACAAGCTGAATGAACTGGTCTCAACCATTGATCACTGTTCCCCAATCACTGTCCCAAATCTAAATCTAATACCTGCAGGTAAAACTGATTCCCAAATACTGATGCCCGTAGGCCTAATACCCAGATTTGCAAACTGATACGTGCATTCCTGTAGAGGCCAACTCTAAAAGCACATAGCAAGCAAGGGAGAGCCAAAACACCCCTATGTCGGTGTAGGGTTTCCCTGTCCTAGTATTGTAAAGAACTAGGGTTTCACTACGCACACAGTGGTTTCAAACAACCTACATTCGGGTAAGTAACCTGTCCTAGTTTGGAATAGTCACTATGGATTTCGATATGCACTAGGTCGAATGGTCAAAAAGGGTGCCCCGGTAAAAATCGAGGTTTGTGTTCCCGTCGCGGCACAGCCCATAACTGGTCAGCCTTATGGCACACTTCTCGAAGCGAGCCTCCGGCAAACCGTTCAGGAATAACATATGGCAAACACGGTGTCCTAGGCGCACCAATGCACATGCAATGTAAAGAAACACATAAGTGTGATCAAAACAAGATATCATAAGTTCAAGTCAAGTTCTCTAAGTCCCCAGCAGAGTCGCCAGAAACTGTAGACGTGCCCGAATGTCCCGGGCTCCCCACGTGATATCGTGTGAAATCCATTGTGTTCATTGGGCTACTATAGTTCGGACTCAATGTCACGGTTCTGAATATAATCTCGAAAAGTGAAATGCAAGACCAATAAATCACCAAAGATTCTAAATCCGGCAAATCGTTTTGGAAAACTGATACAAAGTTGCCACCTAAATATTTTGTTTTGGGGGATTTAAGAAACCCTGACAAGTGCCTAAGGCCACGTGTCCGTCATCACCAAAGTTGCCTCGGCTCAGGAACTTGGGTACGAGAGGGGAAGGTCATGCAATGAGCACCCCCGCTCGCCCGATCAAAGATCAGCCTGTACTAAGCATGATATTTTGTTTTGAAAACATGTGTTCTTATTCCGGTTTATTAGCTAGCTTACTATGTGATGCACACAACACACAAGTATAGCCTAGATCGCCCAAGTTGGAACAAAACATCTCATGTTTGTTTGTTTGAAAATGGTTTGAAGGTGCTACTCGCAAGTCGGCTGAAACGTGGATTTGCCACCCTCAAGTGGGCTTAGAAAACATGATTTTGCCACTCTCAAGTGGGCTTAAAAACTCGCATTTGATGAATTGTTCCAATTCAAGTAATCCAACATTCACCCACAGGAATTCAAGCAGTTATATCACATAAGCAGTTAGCCTCCTAGCAAGCATGCTATCATGGCAACACTCACACTCACGCAAGATGCTAAAGCATAAAAGCTTACCTAGTACTCCGAGCCAAAACAATAGCTAGTTAGAAATCATGCATGATCCTAGCTATGTTAAGATGGCTAATGCAGCACATGCAAAATGCAACTAGAAATAGGCTTGGCTATTCTAAAATGGCATGTGAATGCTACACTTGATACATGTATTCAAATTGGAATTGAAAATACAATGCAGTTAGTATGATGCGCCGAGCCTGGTGCATGCAAAACAAATGAATGATGCACACATGCAGACATAAGGATGCTAATTGAAACATGCCCTAAAACTAACCATCAAAAGCAGGTAAGTAAAAGGGAGAACGACGTGGGGTTGGAAGACATGAACAGACGCATGCGCACTTATTACAACAGTGTGCCCTCTCGACGGAGGGTCCGAATGAATACGATAAGCTAGCTACGCTAAGCTAAGCTAACCAACTAATCTAATAATCCAATTAGACTAATTATTACACAACCAAATTGAATAACTAGCTACAACTAATTATTACAACAATTAACTAATTAACAAATTAATTAATTATTACAAAAGTGAACTAATTAAACAAAATCAATTAAGTTACAAATTCAAGCTAATTAGCAAATAAAGTTTTAAACTAAGCTGCTCCAGCTCTGGTTGAAGGAGAAGAGTATGAATGGACGGTTGCCGTCCCGAAAAGCTCTCCAAATGCTCTCTAGAGGCTTTGTCTGCAGGGTGTCCTTGAGAACTAACTACTAGATCTCACCAAAACAATGCTGAGGAGTGCACCAGTGGCCTACCGGCCATGGTAGGTGGCTGCCGACCCCCTGCCGACCAAAAGAAGGCACTGCCGGCCAAAAGTGAAGAGCTGCCGTCCAACAATAAGAGGCTGCCGGCCACTGGTGTACTGTGACACCAAGCTGCAGCAGAACACAAAATAGAGAAAATAGAGGGTATCCCAAGGGTATGTACGCACTATGCCACTCCATATCACCTCAAAACATCAAGAGAGAGGCATAATCAGATCCAAGACCATCAATCACGCATCTCGATGCATGATGGCAAAAGATCCAACATGTGCGAATTTCAATAAATGCATGACAAATAAGACACCAAGACCATCTCCCTATCATGAGAAATCAAAGGAAATGGAGACTAAGGGAGATTGGCTCATTTCATCACTTTAAGTATGAAATGAAGCAATCTTCCTTGCGTTCAATACGACATCCAATCGAACGCAATGCAAACAACATGACATGTAAACCACATGCTAATCATGGCATGAAATGCACTATTCTAACATGCAAGCCTTCATGCATAACATGTTAAGGGGCCAAGAGTACCAATGCTAGTGAGGAAGATAACACTGTAAGCATGCATCACAATGCTCAAACATCCAAACCAGCTTAAAACAGAGTTACACCATGCCCAAAACAGTGGCAAAACATGCCAAGATAGAAGCTCAAAAGGGTATACAAACATGCATGCATATTAGCCCAAGCTTAAGGCACAAAACATAACTCTCCAAAGGCATTGAAAGAGTGAAGCACGGAGTATAATGACATGTGTTCCAGCACTGAAATGGCATGCAAAATGACTGGGAATTATGCAAACAAACCACGTAATGCATGTTGAAAGGCCTAAGCATCAAAGCTAGTGAAGTGTACTACACTAAGGGCATGCAAGACAATGCTTAAATGGCCAAACCAACCCTATGCAAGCCAAAACTGTAGCAAAAATGGACTGAGATGATGGCTTGAAAGGCAAGAAAATGAGGCTCATGCAATAGCTCACAAATATGGCATAAAGGTATAACTCCCAAAAGCACTTAAAGAGTGGAAAATATGGAAGTGTAACAACACTATATGCTCTGAGATGTCATTCCAAATGGTACCAAAACGTGCAAATACCTCAAGTTAAGCATACAAGATACCTCAAAACTCAAGGCTAGTCAATGCTTTTGCACTACAATCATGCATGACAAGCATCATTCGATCAAGAAGCCTCAAAACAGAGCTAGAACAGCCCAAAATATGAATAAAATCATGCTGGAGCATAGTTAAAATATGCTAGAATAATGAGCCAAAACATCATGCATACAAGGCTAGTAAGCAAGATTTGCACTACAAGTACATGAGCCACTCAAGAGACAACCAAACCAGCCCAAAACAGAGTTATGGCAGACCTAAAAACTCACAAAAACAAGCTAACAACATGCGTCAAGAGTATAGAGATACATTCTCATTTGATAGGCCAACAACTCAAGCAGACAAAACAAAAACAGAGGAGATCACCCCCTCTGATTTGAGGACTCAAAACCACATGCTTACCACTGAAAATCTACTGGATTTCAGTGGATAAAAGGCCAAACAAAGACTAACTCAAAGGCCTTAAGACATGGTCCAAAACGAGGCCAAACAAGGCACACAAGAGGGTAGAACACCCTTAACACCAAAAAGGCCTTCAACAATCATCTAAAGCACTTAAAAATAGAAATTTTTTCAGTTTAAAGCAAGGCCTAAAACCATATGCAAGGTTGGCCAAAATGGGATACAAACAGAGGCTTAAAAGGGGAATATACTCACTCTTGAAGCACAACTTCGAAACCAGCAACCTCTGAGGCCAAAAACCAACTTTCAGAGTTCAAATAACACTCCTAAGAACCTCAGCTCAAAGGTGGTGGTGTATCACTAAGTCTTCCTTTGCAAAAGTGAAGAGAAAACACAGTTTGGGACACTATTCAATACAATATAGAGAGAGAGAGTGAGAAATATATAGAGAGAGAGTGATGTATCTCTCCAAAAATGCTGAACCTCTGCTGGGGAGGAGGAGCCTCTCCTTATATAGAGGCATGCAAAGGAAAGCTTGTTAAACAAGCTTGAAAAGGGCTTCATCCCTCCATACACGTGTACGGAGTAGGAATGAGTGAAAACCAACTGGCTCAAAAGATCTGGAGTGAAATCTGCTAAGACAAGGTGTTTTGCCAGCCATCAGTGGTGGCCGGCAGGCTTCATCAATGGCAGGCAGGGACAAATGACTGGCCGGCAGTGGCAGAGAGTGGCCAGTAGTGCACCAAGATAACCATGTTGAAAGGACCAACCTATGGTCCAAGAATGGGGCAGAAAGGATATAGGGTTTGGAAAGTTCAAACCTGTGACGTTCTGCCGTGAAAGTCGAGTACTCAATGAGCAATCGAACTTGTGGCTGGATGTACCTGCAAGCACAACCAAGTCTTGAGGACGGTCAAAAATGGGGTGTCTGCACTGGCGTTTATGTCAGTTCGATGATAATCGGACGCATCCGGATCCCCAGTGGAATGTCTTCCACAAAAGATAGAGTTGCTAAAGCATCAGCGAACCTGTTGTTCTCTCTTAATAGATATGTGAATGTTAGTTTTTCAAACCTCAGAATCAGCATATCCAATGTGTGATGGTAAACCTTCATCTTCTCTTCTTTGACTTGCCAGTCTCCGTTTGCTTGAGAAATAACTAGGTTTGAGTCCCCAATGACCTCCAACCTTATTGCCCCAAGTTCTAGGGCGGCTTCTAAACCAACAATACACGCTTCATATGGGAATCATCAGGTGCCATCAGCAGCACTCTGATCCCAGAATCGTATTGGTTGGACGCTCCGTCAAAGTACATCGTCGAAGTTTCCTCTTTGACTCATAGAATGTCTTCATCTGGGAACAAGTATTCCACTACATCATCTCTTTCTACTGGGTAGTCTGTCAGGAATTCTGCCACAACTCTTCCCTTGACCGACTTGCGGGTGACATATTTGAGATCGAATTCGGAAAGAAGAAGCAACCAACGAGCCAGCCTACCCGTAAGCGCTGGTTTCTCAAAGAGATATTTGATGGGATCTAATATCAAAACCAGGATTATAGAGTGAGCTAACAAGTAGTGCCTCAACTTCCTGGTAGCCCATACCAAGGCTGGGCAAGCTTTCTCTAACGGAGTGTACCGGGTCTCGTAGTCTAGCATTTTATTGGTCAAGTAGTAGATGGCTTTCTCCACTCTATCTTTAAACTCCTGAGTGAGCATGTATCCTATGGTCGTGTCTGTTACTGACAAGTACAGAATTAACGGCTTCTCCAGCTCTGGCGGCGATAACACGGGCGGATTCTGGAGGTACTGCTTAACCTGTTCAAAGTCAAACTGACACGGATCATCCCATCAGAATTTCTTTTCTTTCTTCAGAAGACCAAATAGTGGTTCACAAGTCAAGGTTAATTTTGAAATAAACCATCTTACGTATTGCACTTTACCCAGAAAAGCCACGCACCTCCTTTTCAGTCCTTAGGGGTGACATTTCTAAGAGGACCTCAATCTTGGAAGGATCTACTTCAATGCCCCTCTGTGTGATCAGAAAGCCCAGCATTTTCCCTGTCGTTATGCCAAAGGTGCATTTCTGCAGGTTCAACCTCAATCTGTATTCCCTAATCCGTTGAAAGAATTTTTCCAATGCGGTGTAGTGGCCACCCCATTCTTTGGACTTGACAATCATGTCGTCCACTTACACCTCAACTTCTTTGTGGATCATATCATGGAGAATAGTGGTTGCAGCTCTTCGATAGGTAGCCCTGGCATTTTTCAACCCAAACGACATAACTCAGTAGCAGTACGTACCCTACGGCATAGTAAATGTGGTCTACTCTCTATCCCCGGGTGCCATCAGAATCTGGTTGTACCCGAAAAATCCATCCATAAATGATAGAAATGCATGGCCCGCTGTGAAATATACTAATTCATCGATGTGCGACAGAGGAAAGTTGTCCTTCGAACTGCCTCTGTTTAGATCTCGAAAGTTTACACACACTCGGATTCTACCATCCTTCTTCGGTACTGGGATGATGTTGGCCAACCAAGTCGGGTACTCAGATACTAACAATAAACCTACCTCGATCTGCTTGGTGACCTTTTCCTTGATTTTCAGCACCCAATCTGAACGAATTCTACGCAACTTCTGCTTGACTAGTTGAGCATCAGGGTTAAGTGGGATCCGGTGCTGTACAACCTCAGGATCAATTCCAAGCATGTCTTTATAGGACCACGTGAAAACATCTTTGAAATTTTTTAACAAAGCGATTAAATGCTTGCGTTCCTCCGAAGACAACGTGGACCCGATTTGGACCAGGTGCGGATCCTTCTCAGTACCCACATTGATGGCAATGATTTCATCAGCACAGGGTTTAGCAAACCTCTTCTCCTCTCGATTAATCAAGTTTTTCAAAGCCAGTGGAATTTCTTCCCCTTCATTTCATTAAAATTTTGAAAATCTTGGTCAATGCAATAAATAAGCAAGACAGAGAAGTACTGAGAATCAACAACATTCTCATTCAAAAGTTTTGACTTCTCGATTACAACCGACTCAAAGGCAAAAGAAAAAGAGGACCTAGGTAGGACTTTGGCATCCGAGCTACCACCCCCAAAAATACCAGACTCAAACTCTGAAGAACTTGAATCTGGTCCCAACTCCACTGACTCAGTGGAATCAGATTCTAGCTCATCACCCGATTGAGAACTAGACAGATAATCTTCCTCTAGCTGCCAGGTAAGGTGTGGTGTCGCTGATGCATCCAAAATGCCACTAGTTGGGTTCATACCTAGTTCTTTCCCGATCATGGAGACAATAAGGTAATCCCCTAAGTTCTCCAGATCAGTCGCAGGATCTATCAGGAGACAAGCCAGTGCTGCCCCTACTTCAACTTCGTTGTTGTCCGAATCACCTCCCATGCTCTGTTTAGCTTTGATGCTTAGCTCAGCCCTTTCCTCCTCATCATTATCCTGCAGCTGCAGATCAAAGAAGATCTCAAACCCAGGGATGCGCTGTTTAGAGGAATTTACCCAAGGCTCAGGAAAGCCACAAAAAGGGAAATCCTCTCACTCTCGAACAAAACGACCATTCAGCATCCCTTGGATTGGCCTATGGATGAGTTCATACTACTTCCCAGCTCTCTTGGCTTTGGCTCGGCCCTTCATCTCTTTCCATTTTCTGATCCAATCCTCTTTGGTAGGCGCATAGCCCAGGCCAAAAGTATGTGGGTTGTGTGGCACATCTATCAGTGTTGCAACACCTTTTTCAGCCACTTCATTCAAGTCTCATACTTGGAATATGCTGGAGTTTGTTCATGAAATAAATAGACTAGTTACTGACGTAAAAGCCTTCGTCTGTAGCCAGTATGGTCTGCATTGCCTGGCCTTCAGCCAGAATGAATCCCGAGAGGAATACATCCTCCTCGCCATGGTTGATCTCCAGTACTGGTGTAGTTACCTCTGGCAGCAGATGGATGGATAAATTTCTGAAGACAATTGCCACACCTCCCCAGTGAGAGTACTTCAACATCTAATGGACAGTGGAAGAGACAGCCTTCATATGGTGCAACCAAGGTTTGCCTAACAACAAATTGGAGATAGCTAGCACATCCAAGACATGAAACTCAACCTCTTACTTAGTTGGGCCCACCTGGACTCTGATTTCATTGTGCCCATCACCACTTTACTCTTGTTATTGTACGCCCATATTACTTGGGCTGTAGGAGCAAAGTTCGCCTGTTTGAGGCCAATTGCATAGGCGGTACCGGAAGGACAGACATTAATGGCCAAGCTGGCATCTACCAACACCACCGGCACCCATTTCTCCTTACACTTTACAGATATGCACAACGGTTTGTTATGAGTTAAGCCCTCCGGCGGCAGCTCTTTGTTAGAGAAGGTAAGGGTTGGCCTGGCACCACTTGGAAAAATCAAACCCATAAACTGCTCGAGCGTGGTGTTAATGGACAATTTAGCCTTATCTATTGCCAACAATGCTGCCTGTTGGTGTACTCGTGGGGCCATGAGAAGACCTCAAATGGAGATATCAGCTTGGATTTTCTTAAGCTGTTTCAACACTAGCTCCTCTTCTAACTGTTTCTCTTTTTGTTTTTCTACCTCCTTGTCTTTTTCAGACGTCTCTGTTTGATCCAAGTGCGGCAGCTTGAAATACCATCCACTTCTTGTTAAATGGTCTATCTCCTCAGCGTACCAGGTATTATCTGGTGCACAGCCACCCAGTTTTCATCGGTATGGGCCAGATACCAATCATCGTCATCCCACCATTTGCCATTAGTAGCTGACAAATAGTTGTATGGCCGTACTTGTATCACATTCACAATACAAATATCCCCCTCAAGGCATTATGCAGTTGCAGTTTTCAAGTCATCTTTAGCATTTTCTCTCTCAAACTGCATTAGTGCAGCTTCCTGTTTAGCATTTATAGCGTTCACAATGCCCACTTCTCAGTTTGAGTTTTCCATGCATACGTCCTCTAGTAATTTCCCATTTTTATCAGCCTTTCTAGCTACTTCAGCTACCTCTAGTTCCTTTTGCTCTGGTTTTATCTCAATTCCTTCTACTTTGTCCAGCTCATCACTCAACCATCCAGTATTATCAGTTGATCCATTCAAGTCGAACCACCCAATTTGTACGTCCCCCTATTTGTGCTCATCAAAGAACTGGAGGTTGTCCAAATCCTCTTCAAGATCTACCAGATCATCCAACCCTTGGCTCGAGCTGTCCTCCCTAACCACATTGATACCTACCAAGATTAGTAGCACCACTTCAGCCTTGATGTGATTGGTTGGCACAATCTAACAGCTCGAGTCATAGACCCCCTTAGATAAGTCCTCAGGACACTCTGGCAATAGATTAGTACCCTCCTCCGAGATCGACCTCCCTTTTACTGCAAGTGTCACCACCATAGGCTTAGGTTGGGGTGTGGACGTGTCTATCATGCACAGATCAGTGCTTTCGGGAATGAATACCATCGGTTTTGGTAGGTGGGAAGAGATAATATATATGCTGGGATCATAGGGGGTGGCCAGTGTATGGATCAAGTTAAGATTTCGAGGTGGAGGGACTTGATTATGGGTCGGGAGTGGGTTGTGGTTGTGTTGGCCTTTGGGGTGGTGGGGGTGGCACGATGACTTTGATGTGAATGAGATCATGAATCTCATGACATAAGTAGAAGCATTGGTCGGTATCATGACCGTGCTGCTGATGAAATGCACAGTACTTCGCAGGGTTGTGCTTGGATGGAAGAGGATCAGGAAGTGGGTAAGGTTCTAAAGGTTTGAGCTGCCCTTTCTTGACTAGCACCTTCATGGCTTGAGACAGGGTCATGTAAAGCTGATTAACAGTCCACTGGGGTCAGGTGGGATTAGATGGTGTCTGTGAGCTTGTGTTAGCGAAGGGGTGTAGACACCCCATTTTTGACCGTCCTCAAGACTTGGACGTCACCGCTTGGAACACTCGGTGATTATCCATGATTGTGTTCGTTTGGAGTTCCCGGAGGCCTCGACTCGCGTGCCTTGCCTCAGGATCTCCGAACTCGACCGTTTAGTGTCTGGTTTTGCACCAAACACTTGTGTTTTGCCTTGGAAGGGCAAGATAGGGCTTGTGGACCATCCCCACCCATCACCGGCAGTGGCTAGAGGCCACCGGCTGGTTTTTGCTGCCACCGGCAATGTATATTGCCGGCCGGCACTTTTTGTTGCCGGTCAGCACTTTTTAGTGCCGGCCGGCATTCATTTTGGCCAAGATGGCATTTTTGGCCGGCCGATTACTGTGCTTCTGCTTTTGCAGATATTTTAAGACAGCTGTCTTGCTTTTGCTCCCCTCCATACACGTGTATGGAGGGATCTCCCTCTTATGAAGCTTGTCTTGTAAGCTTTACAAGACAAGAAGTGCCATATAGAGAGAGGGGTGGTCTCTTGGCTTAGAAGAGAGACATTTTTTAAGATATTTTGGAGAGCTAGACAGCCATTGTTAAGCTCTGGTTTTAGGGTTTGAGTTAGATACACTTCCTATATCTCTTTCCCTCTCTTTTGTGCACTAGGTGTTTTGTGTCTTACTATTGCACACAAACACCTAGTGTTTCACCTTCCTCTTGGAACTGAGGTTCTAAGGGACTGATTTTGAAGTTTTGGTGTTGGATTCAAGCTAAAGGAGGCCATTGGAACACCATTTGTGAAGGGGTCTTCAAAGGTGAGAACCTAGTCTCCTTTTTCCCCATTTTTGCATTGATTTTCTACCTATCTTAGAGCTGTTTTTGTGCTTATTGTATAATACAAAAAAGTTCTGTTTTTAGGCCCTCTTTATTGTTTATTAAGAGTGTTTTGTTGTTTGAGGGTGGTTGACCCCCCTTAGGCCTTGAAAGGCCTCATTCTGAGCCATTTTGTGCTAGCTCCGGGATTTTGGTGTTAGGGTCTCTTCACCATTGAAATCTTGAGGGATTTCAGTGGTGAAGGTGATGCCTTGAAGTCCCAAGAAGGAGAGGGCCACCCCCTCTCCTTGTTGTCCTTGAAAAGGGCATGTTTTGGTCTCTTGAGAGAGCATTATGCTTGAGTGTGTGTTGAGCATGTTTAGGCTGTTTTTCATGCTTATATATCCATAATATAACATGATTTTAAATTGGTTTTGGTACTCCATGCATGCTTAGCATAGTTGCCTTGTAATGCCTTGTTATGCCTTAACATGTCTTAGGTTGTTAGCCTTTGTTGGAGCATGTTTTAGGCATAGTCTTCTGAAGATTTTGTGCATGTTTTGCCATGTTCTAGGTCTGTCCTAGGTTGTTTGGGTTGATTTTGGCATGCTTGATATAGCTCCTTTGTATTTGGGCTTGTTGGCCTTGAGTATGTGCATGTGTAGCATGACATCTTTGCATCGATTTGGTGATTTGGGGTCCCCCCACATGTTATTTCAGTCCCATTTCTATGTTTGTTTGATTGCCTTGCATGCCTCTTTAATGATTTGGAAGCTTGTGTAGCAATGCTCCATGTTTTGGTGTTTATGCATGCCTTTGTTTTTGAGTCATTTAGATGCCATCTAAGTGGTCCTTAGGCCTTGTATTAATGTCCCAAAACTCTGTTTTTGGTCAATAAGTTCATGCCATGTTTGGTCTTGCTTAGTGTAGTCCAATGCTCCATTGGTTTGTTTTGAGCACTTAGGCCATTTGTTGCATATTTGGCTTGATGTATTGTTTGGTTTGGCACCATGTTTTAGCATGATTTCAATGCTTATGTTGCATGCTAATTAGTCCATGATTCCGCCTTTCAAATGTGTTTGAGGGTTGTTCAATTTGTGCTCATTGCATTTGAAATCAAAGTTGCATACTTGGTTCTGTGGGCCATCATGCATGGAAATGCGTGATTGGTGGTCCGCGAATCGAGGCACATGCCCCTTTGAGTCATTATCATGATAAGGGACATGGTTGGTGCATATATGCCTTGAATTGTGCTGCCATGCTTTGCCTTGCCCTCTGTTGCTGTCATCTGCAGATTCTGCAGGAACACTCTGCCGACCGGCAGTGTAAGGTGCCGACCGGCAACAATTAATCTGCCGACAGCTTCATTTTGTGCCGATGGCCACATACCACTGCCGGTGGTAATTTCACTCAGCCGGTGGTACTCCCCAGTGCCCAAGGACTCAGTCCTGAGGTTTTGACAGCCTCCAGAGGAGTGAAGGAAGGAAAACAGAGGCAGCCTATGCATGGCGGCGCGTTTCCTGAGGCAGTTTATCTGTTTTCTTAGCTTAATTTAATTTGTTAATTAAATTAATTAATTTGTAATATTTAATTGGCTTGCGTAGTTAATTAATTTGTAATATTTATTTGGTCCCTCCGAGTGAGGGCAAATCTGTAATAAGTGTGCGTGAGTGTGTGTATGTCTTCCAACCTCACGCCTTTCTTCCCTTTTATTTACCTGCTTATGATGGTAGATTAGGGCACGTTTAAATTAGCATACCTCATGCTATGCATGTGTGCATCCATGCATTTGTATTGCATGCATTAGGCTCGGTACATCACGCTAACGGCATTTGTACTTTAATTCAAAAATTGAATATGTGATAGTTGATCGCATTTCATATGCCATGCTTAGATTAGCCGAGCCTATCTAATTGCATCCTGTATGTGTTGCATTAGGCAATTCAACATGAACTAGGACATGCATGTTTGCTAACTAGTTTACCTTTTTGGCACGGAGTACAATGTAAGTACTTATGCTTTAGCATCTCGCATGCGTGTGAATGTTAACATGACAGTATGCTTTCCATGCGGCTAAATGCTTATGTGAGATTAAATTGTTTGAATGCCTGTGGGTGGAGGTTGGATTGTTTGAGTTGGAAAAACTCGTTGAAATCCGTATTTTAGCCTACTTGCGAGTAGCAAATCCAAAACATTTTCCAAAACAAACGGATATGCAATGTTTCCTTCCAAATTAGGCAATCTAGTCTATATACTTGTTTGCTACGCGCATAACATAGTAATTCTAGGCTAATAATTGGAATAAGAAAACTTAACGTTTTCAAAATCAGATATCATGGTTAGTAGAGGCCAGTCTTCGGACCGGGCGAAAGGGGTTGCTCGTAGCTGACCTTCTCCAATCGTACCCAAGCTCCCGACCCGAGACAACTCCGGTGATGACGGACATGTGGCCTTCGGCACCGAGTCAAGGTTTCCTAAATTTCCCCATTTTAAAAAAAATATTTAGGTGGCGACTCTGTATCTGGCAAAGCAGTCCATGTTTGGCACTACTTTTCAAAAATCTATTTCTCAAAACAAATTGCCGGATTTGGACTCTTTGGTTCAGATTAAGAACCGTGACAATTTGAGAGTCCGAGCTGTAGTGACCCCACAAATGAACAGAACGGGACTCACCCTCCCGGGGCGTTCGGGGACGTCTACAGTTTCTGGCGACTCCGCTGGGGATTTTAGAGAGCTTGACTCGAACTCGTGATATCCTGTTTTGATTTCGCTTATATGTTTCTTTGCATTGCATGTGCATTGGTGCTCCTAGGAACACAGTGTTTGCCATCTGCCATTCCTGAACGGTTTGCCGGAGGCTTGTCTTGTCAAGCCATGTCCATAAGGCTGACCGGCTATGGGCTCTGACAGCGTGGAACGCAAACCCCGGTTTACCGGGGCACCCTTTTTGACCATTCGACCTAGTGCATATTCGGAATCCATAGTGGCCATTCCAAGTTAGGACAGGTTGCTTACCCGGTGTTAGGTTGTTTGAAAACCGCTGTGTGCGTAGTGAAACCCTGGCTCCTGACAAAATAGGACAGGGAAACCCTACCCCAACATAGGGGTGTTTTGGCTCTCGTTACTTGCTATGTGCTTTTAGAATGTATTTTTATAGGGAAAGTACATGTCAGTTTGCAAGTTTGAGTATCAGACCTGAGGACACCAGTATCAGTATCAGTTATAAGAATCAGTTATCCGCGGGTATCAGGGTTCAGTTTTCGGGAACAGTGATTTTTGGGAACAGTGATCAGCAGTAGGGTACAGTTGTTTGGCTACACCCGTGTTTGATCAGTTTGGGCTAAAATGGTGTCTGTTTTTCCTTTCAAGGTTTAGAGAGTCGCAGAGTTGATACAGAATAGCGAGTGTCTCCCCTTGCTGAGGCAAGATTTATGGCGGCACAAAATTCAGAAGAAGTTGTGGTTATGACGGCTGCATTGGAGCAGGGGACCGCTCCGCAGAGTGAGGCCAGCATCAGTATGTCACACCCACCCAGGTCGCCCGTTGTGCACCCGGTTTGGGCTCCCCAGTTATATCAGGCCCGTGAGCCCACCACCTTCGAATTGATGGGAATGATAGGTGACCTCCAGAGGACCGTGGCCGATCTAGCCTATGGAATGTCGGCTTCACCGCCAGCGGCGCCATATGCCGGGAATTTCATACCACAGGAGCCCCCGCTACTGGGGCGGATTGTGATATAGCTCAGCCAGCCAGAGGTGGCTTCCAGCTACAGCCGTGACATGCCAGCACCAACCCAGACCCTTGATCAGGCTGAGGCCAGAGGAAAAGACAAGGCAAAGGTAGACGCCGATCCTATTGAAGAACTGCTGTGGGCAGTCGAGGCTCTGAAAGTCAGAGGGATGAACAAGCAACAAACATCTGCGATAGTGACCAAAGCTGTAGATGATGCTTTCCCCGCTCCAATCAAAGGCAGTTCAAGCCAGGCAGAAAACCAGGATGGGCCCCGTCATGCCCAGACAATTCCTGTCGTTCCCAACCCTGCACCGGGAAAGGGCCACAAAGCCAAGGCAGTGCCAGCCGACCCTTTCGCCAGCGTATCTGGCAAGAATCCTCAAACCTCAAAGTCCTGCCCCGAGGGCGCAGGGTCTTTCACGACCTCCACATGCCTTTGTCTAGGGCATTACTAATATTGGCGAAGAATGGGCATCTTAAACCTTTGGAGCCTCGGCCACTCCCGAAGAATCTCCCCACCACTCATGATGCTACCATGTACTGTGCGTACCACCAACAGTCCGGTCACAGTACCGATGGATGTTCCCGCCTTCGTCATGAAGTGCAAGATTTGATCGATAACAAGGTTATCCTCCCACCCACCTCAGGCAAGTCCGTTACCACCCAGTTGTTGGATTTCGAGGGCTCAGATACTGCGAGTATGTAAAGTAAACCGCCTACGGGCGACATTTGGTATATTTTGGATGAAGTGTCTGGCACGCATTTTTAAGCATCGGTGAAACCGAGTTTTGTAAATCCTGGCTTGGATATCGAGTTAGTCTTTTGTTTTGAGTCTGTCTCTTTGTCCTGAGTCAGTCTTTTTTTTGCTTAAGGGTCTGTCTTGTTGTATCGAGTCAGTCCCCGTTGTATATAATACCAGGTGATTCTGGGGTTGTTGTCCCGAACACCGTTTTGTTTTGTAATTCTCTGTTTTTGTTTTGAGTCTGTTTCTGCCGAGGGGCCAGTTGCACCAACAAACCCGAGCGAAACAACTGATGCTATCTCAACTTCATGCTCGCTTTCAGCATAAGTGCCAGAGAATTTGATTGGACTGACAGTACATCTCGCCTGCTCTCCTGCGCGCCAAACTCATTGCATTAACATAAGTTTTTCAAAAAAAGAACAAACCTTTTAAACACCGCGGTGATAAAAACGAAGAGGAAGGAATTCCTCGGGTTTTGCAAAATTTTGATCATTTTGAGAGAAACAAACGCGTGCTAAGCCTTTTTATGAATGAAATCATGCTTGTCGGCGTGAGTACTGAGAAGGATCCTGGCTTGATCCAGATTGGTTCCACACTATCTTCGGCGCGAGCGATTTGTCACTTTCTTAAAAACTTTCAAAAGCAAATGTTTTACGCGGCCCTGTGAAGACCCGTGTGGAATCCCTCTTGAGGTCGCGCAGCCTAGGATTACTCTCAGCCTCAAGATTCAACTTGTTTGTTTTCCGACTTTGAACCCGTTCAGAACGTTCAGAAAGTTCAATGGACCAACACCGTGAAAGGTCTTTATGGCCAGTTTCGAAACAGCCCTCGAGCAAGAGGCACCAAAGCCGAATCAGAAGGAGTAGATCTCACCGGAAGAAGCTCGTGCAGCAACCGTGATGGATTCTTCCGCAAATCATTGCAACAGCCGTTCTCCTAGACACAGGAGGGGTTTCCAGTTCAGGAACCATTTGGCATGGACTTGCTACACTTTTACCCTTTGAGAGACTCGCTGGGCCGAAAACCCGGAAGGGCGGCCCAGGCAAAAGTTAGAGCAAGAGAAAAATAAGAAGAAGCAAAAATACAAAAAAAGAAGAAAAGAAAAAGACAAAAAATTCAAAAAAAGAAAAGAAAGACGAAAAAGAAATGAAAAAGAAGAAATAGAAAATGAAAAGAAGCTCGCAAGGTCGAAAACCCGCATTGGGCGCCTTGGCAAAAGTGAGAGCCTGAAAAGTGAAGGTTAAAATACCCGAGTGTACCTTAACCGGAACTACGTAAGGCTTGATTCCCATGTTTGGGATACGTAGGCAACTTCATCATGAAGTCCAGCCCCCAACGCTTTCATAGCGTCTCAGTCCATGCAATCGTTTCGATTTCATCCCAAAGTCTAGTCGCCAACGCTTCCAAGGCGACTGTGTCCATATATTTGTTGCGACCGTCTTCGTCATCGCTGTGTCCAAGAGTTCGACCACCGCCAATGAAGACTGTCTGCGGATTGCTGCGGCACCACCCAAACAAGGGGCAACTTTCCGTTGCCGCAAACCGGCGTGAGCCGCCATTCAAACTAGGGGCAACTTTCCGTTGCCTCCCACTACCTTCAAACCAGGGGCAATTTTCCATTGCCTCCGATCCGAGGTTGCGCATCTCGAAGAGTAAGCTCCATGCTTGTCGAGCATCAGTTGTTTGAAAAATAGTTTTTGCAAATTTTTACTGAGGTTGACTATTTTCTCGAAAACTATTCCATTTTCCAAAACTAGACCATTGTCTTGGACCCAAAAAAGGAAAATTTTCAGTGCTTGCACCCTGACTCGCATACTTTTCAAATCAAAAATCGAACAAGTACGTTAATCCGATTCTCATTTTGATCAAAACTATTTTAGCAGAAAGCAAAAACAAAGAATGGTTAAAATGATGAACTAGGGGCACAGTTGAGCCAGGCGTTCTGTCTTTCCCCCGTTATCGACGTACTTGCCAGAAGGGCGCTCTACCCGTCAGAAGAAATAGTCGTGAGCTAACGGCATTGGGCATGAACCCGCAACTTCCTATTCATCCATCAATCACCCCGGAGAGGGATGAAAAATGAGAGAATGAAGAATAGAGAGGTGTAAGTTGAGAGAAAAGTGAGGAAAAGGGTTTTGAGAGAACATCCGAGCTCGAGAGCCGAGTGATGTGAGAATCACAAATCAGAAAGGGTGGGAAACAATGCCTAGAGAAACTGGCTCCTCGTGATCTGAGGTCCCCCGTATTCGTTCAACGCGTCTGTGTGTCGTGTCTTTTGTTTTGTTTATCTCAACCTTTGTTTTAGGTCTTTTTTTTTTCGAGCGTGTCTCGTTGTGTTTAGGTCGTGTACCTATATTTGAGTCCTCCCCGCTGTGTTCAGTTGTAGGCTCGACATCCCGGTTTGAAAAACCCTCATTCGATTTCAAAAATCATTTACACTCGGAATGCTGTGCCATTCTCTACATTTGAACGTGTTTCGACTCCAACTGGTTCCATCTTTGAGCTCCGTCTTGTCAGATTGGGCTGTTTGTTGGGGTGTGCCATGTGCAGAATGAATCGAATGCTGTGTTATGGACTGTATGCAGACTAATCCCCAACAGAGTAAGGACTGTGTGTCCAAGAATCAGGCAGTGGGTTGCTTGGGTTATTTTGCTGTTGGCTATTTAAGTTATCTGGTTATTACAGTGCGAGTGTTCAATTTTCAGATAACCAATCAATTTCATTTACATTGAGGTGTAACATGATGAGATGCGATGCAATGCACGAGATATGTAAATGTAACACTTTTTTAAGCAAAAATCTGTTCATTTCATAATCTTTTTCAAGTACAAAGTTTTGAAGAAAACAAAATCTGCCTGCCGCAGTACAAAGTAATCTATCTACCAAAAAAAAGGAGAAGTACAAGAAAGAAGAAAAATAGCAAAAATCCGCATTTGTATCGAGCACTCTAAGGGCCGTCAGTCTGTCCTGGTCCTCTTCCTGGACGAGGGTCCAGGAGCATCATCAGCGTCGTCATCAGAGCCCGAGCTAGAACCGCCTCCGGTCTCCTCCTTCGATGACTCGGACTCCGCCTCTGACTCCTCGTCATCATCATCATCCGGGACTGGAGCTCGCGAGCTACTCCCAACATGAGTACGCCCTCCCCTGGTACGGGGAAATATCCGGCCCTCCTCATCCCTCCCCCGGGTAGGGACAGAAGGCCCAGCTGGAGCACCTCCTGCCATGGGAATCTGGAAAGGAGGCTGAAAAAGTACACGAAAGGGAAATGCATCAGTATACTGTAGACAGTTTATCAGTGCAGAATGCAGTGTATGAGTACAGTGCATGAATGTCGTGAGCAGTTTATCAGTGCAGAATGCAATGCCGAGTATAGTGTATGAATGCCGTGGGCAGTTTAACAGTGCAGAATGCAGTGTATGCGGTGTATCAGATACTGTGAGATCAGTGTATCAGGTGTTGTACCGTGCGTCAGATTATGTAAAGCAGTGTATGAATGGTTTGAGGCCAGTGTCAGAAGAACATACTAGTATGCTGTAGAGGGCTAGGAGGTCAAAAGTCCGCTGAAGCATCCCCATCATCGAGGCATTCATCGCCAACGACTGACGGGTATACCCAGAAGAAGCCTGCAAAAGTGTCAGATGCATTAGTATTCTGTGGAATATCAAATAAACTGAAATGAAATGACTATACAAAATGTAGTGATACGTACCGGTGGTAAGTCGGGGACGTCGATGAGCTCGTGGCCAGCCGGTGGAGGGGCGAAGGGGATCTGATAGGTCGCCCCACCCTGTCCCTGGAAAGTCAGTACAGCAGGCAGGGCAGGCCAGCCAGCTCCCCGTCCTCCGTGCATTCCGCCCCTGCCACGGACCCGGGCCCTCCTTGCAGTCCCTACTCCAACCCCCGCTCCGGCCTCAGCCGCCGATGCCACAGGCCTGGCCCCCTCTGCTCGACGGCCGCTCAAAGGTCGCATCAGGTACGTCCGCACGTACTCCTGATAGTCTCCGGTGCCTCTGAAGCCGGCCTCCTCCCAGCCAATGCTGTAGTCGTCCATCTGCTCACTGATGAGCCTCTCGGTCTCCCTCATATCCGCAGGAGGGGGAACCGGGACTATCTGCTCAGGTAACCCCAGGGTCTTACGTAGGAAACGCTCCCCCAGGTACCAAGCCCGACAGACCGGGCCCTCAAGCAAGATCCAGAAACGCGAGGTCTCCTCTGCACCAGCGAACCAATCCCGCATCGCCGCCAGCAAAGGAGCCCATGGCCGCCATGTGATCTGAAAGTGACAGACAGATTGTTATCTACTGTTTTGAAAATATACAGTGGAAAAGCGAAGCTTAAATGAACTGTAAGTAAAACATACCTCGGCAGGGGTAATGGTATCGAAGTATCGGCGGAAGAAGCCGAATGTCTCTCGTGATCGCCGGGTGCATCTCCCGTCGAAGCGACTCGAAAACGGGATGGCCAGAGGAGTCTCCGCAACTGGCACAGGAGCGAGCCTCGGGAAGTAGGCGTAAACCCACAACTGCAAGATAAATACCAGTGCACTTATCAATTGAAGCAGAATGCAGAATAAAGTAGAAATGGCAGAGCCGTGTGTTGTGCAGTGTATTATGTGCAATGTACAGTGTGAGCAGTGTACAGTCAGTGTAAAGCAGAATGTATGTGTGTGCCGTGTGCACAGTATACAGTAAGTATAGAGTAGACTACAGTGTGTGCAGTGTACTGAGTACCGAAAGTACAGGGCGGAAATGAAAAACGGAGAAGAAGTGTGCCTCCCAAGCCCGCCAGTAGCCTCCGAGTAGCTGGCCGCTGCCATGAGAAGCCGAGCTCATGTATCCATAAAGAGTGGCCAGAGCGGCGCCACCCCAGTCGTAGTGCAAAATGTCCCGGACGTCCACCAGTGCGCTGAGAAGACAGAGAGGCACGGTGTTCGCCCGGTCGGCGAAGATGGTAGTCCTGAACAGGAACATGAGGAAGCCGCGAGCATACCTCTCCACGTCCTCCTGGGTCATCTCCGCCTCCTCCTCCATCACGGGCTGGACTCGAAACTGGACCTCGAACCAGGAGTATCGGACGAAACCTGGGCGAGCTAGGGGTGGTGTCTCCCCCAGTAGATGGACCTGAGCGGCGGTCCACTCATCCATGTCGATGTCGAATGGGATCGGATCCCCCCTACCCCGATGCCAGTGAGCATCGAGAAGTCATGAGGGGTCATCGTCATGTCCCCTGCAGTGGAAAAATGAAAAGAATCGGTGGTGTCCCACCATCTCTCCGCCAGAGCGGCAAGGAGAGGCCTGCATGTGGAGAGCCTGGAGAGCCCTCGGCAGAAGGCGCCGAAACCCGCTCGATCCACGATGCGCCGGACTGCATCAGGGAGCTCACCGTACCACTCCCGAGCGCCAGTATTCCCATACCCGCGGATGGTATGGGAACCCTCCTATAAACAGAAAATAACAATTGCAAGACAACATTCAAAATGTAGTTTTGAAAAAGCAAATAAAGCATGTGTGCAAGTTTGACAGATTCAGGAAAATACCGGGTGCCGGTGTGCTTACAGTGAAATACGTGTGATGTGTCAGCGTGTTTGGGTGTTTCAGAATAGATATAGCATGTGTGCAAATTTAACAGATTCAGACGAATACTGGGTGCCAGTGTGTATGCAGTGAAATACAGTGAGCGCAGTGTGTTTGAGTGATTCGGGGCTAGTGCAGTGTGTATGCATGTGTCAGTCTCAAGCAGATATCAGTTGTATGTATGTTTACAGTCAACTACAGTCTACAGCATATCAGTTTTCAGCAGTTAAAGAATACAACTAGCTATGACAGTTTTTGTATCCTACATTGCGAAAAGTAAAGCAGAAGACAAAGAATTACCTCGGAAACGCTGAAGGAAAGGTGGGAGGTAGGCTCACGCAGTAGTAGCTCAGGCGCCACGTGCCTCTCGAAGCTCCGGAACTGACGCAGGCCATCGGGGGGCAGAACATGGATCGCCAGTCGGTAGGTCGCCGGGTTGAACGGGCGCTCACTCAGTGGTAAGAGCTCGACCCCGGGATCCATCTCGTGGTCCGGGGGAGTCCCGCCACGTGGAATGTCGTCCGCCATATCGAAAATGATGAGAAAATGGCCGGAGGAAGGAAAACCGGGCCAGAATACGAAGAGTCAACCGAAAAGTCGACTCCCGAGAGGGTCAGAAATGGCCGGAAAGGCCGGAATGTGAAAAGGCACGGAAATGAAGAGGAAAACAAGGGGAAAAAACCCCGAAAAGGCGGGAACGCCAAATGAGGCACCGAAACAAAAATGTGATCGGTTGAAAATGTCCGAAACGCGAAGAAAATCGCGAATCCGACGACGAAACGGGCGTAGAACGTGAAGAAACGGAGAAACGGGGAGACAAAAACACTCTAGAGAGAGAGGGCAAGAGTTTTCGGCGGTAGGGAAATGAGACATTAGGGTTTGGGAACCCTATTTTATAATGCCCAGAGTGAAAAGTCGAAACTGCCCCGATTCAGCAACTGTTTGCCGGTCGGCAATGTTTTGTGCCGGCCGGCACTTTTTTGTGCCGATGGATTTATTCCTCAGCCGGTGGACAGCCGGTGGCCTCCCCTCCTGGCCGGTGGTGTTCCCACAGCCTTGTTTAGGCCATGTGAGGAGTTTTTGGTCTTCATAGCTCAAGAAAGTGCAAGAAAGAGCATCTCCGTTGCTCCACCGGCCTCCGTTTTGACTTCGGACTGCATCTGCCGTGCGTAGCACTTCAACCCATGCAAGGTGTATCCTTTTCATATCCTTTTGACTTTTACAAGGTCTAAAAGTTGCCCCACGTATATCGCATTTCAAACCATCGCACTGTTTTGTGCATTTCAAACCATCGCACTGTTTTGTGCATTTCAAACGTCGCACTGTTTTGTGCATTTCAAACCGTCGCACTGTTTTGTGCATTTCAAATTGTCGCACTGTTTTGTGCATTGTATTTCAATCGCGTTGTTTTGCGCATCGCACTGTTTTGTGCACCTCACTTGCACCTTGCATGTATCCATTCGCGCTATCTTGCACATCTCACTTGTACTTGTTAGTACATTTCATTGTTTTGAACACAAACCGGCTTCGCGTAGCGTATAAGTCCAACTGTCAAAATCTTCTCGCATATCATTTTTGCATCTTATGAGGCGTGCGTGTCTCATTTGTATCACCTTACATTCCGTATGGCACGCGTGCCGCACTTGCATCATGTGCATCTTAAAAAAAAACAACAAAAAAAAACAATCATAGTGCATTGTCATGCATTTCCATTATAGCTTGCATGCATCCATTGCATTTTTCCCAGTAGTGGCATCGCACTGCATTGTCATGCATTTTTGTAAATATCCATTCCATTGCATATTTGTAGATATTGCATTGTAGATTACATGCATTCATTGCATCACTTTCCGCCTATGGCTTGCGCCTTTCCAGGTTGAGCTTGGTCCGGTACGTGCCCTTAGTTTTCATGTTAAAACACAGTTCTGCATGTGTATCGCGCCGATTCCACACTGATATGTTGGTTGAGGGTTGCGGCACCTTTTCTGTGTTACACATGGCTCGTACGTGTACATGCCTTTCCTAGGTAAGATTTGGTTTGGCTTGCATGCCATATCCATTGTATATCCATTTCATTGCATATTTGTAGATATTGCATTGTAGATTGCATGCATTCATTGCATCGCCTTCCGCCTATGGCTTGCGCCTTTCCAGGTTGAGCTTGGTCCGGTATGTGCCCTTACTTTTCATGTTAAAACACAGTTCTGCATGTGTATCGCGCCGATTCCACGCTGATATGTTGGTTGAGGGTTGCGGCACCTTTTCTGTGTTACACATGGCCTGTATGCGTACATACCTTTCCTAGGCAAAATTTGGTTTGGCCCGCGTGCTATATCCATTGCCATCTTCCTAGCATATCCATATATATTACATTGTAGTGTAATTTTTGCATCCGGCATTAGGATCGTAGTCCTTTCTCCAGCGGGTCGTTTCCCCACTTATGTCAACTCCACCCAATACTTGTTCTTGCATCTGTCTGCAATGCTCATAGTTCAGTTGACCGTTCTATGGTAGACAGACTTGTTATCTCCATCAATCTATTTGACATAGGTATGGTTTCGAACCGCTCGTGATTGGATCGTGATTCAATTGCTTTGCATGTAGCTTGCATTGTTTCAATTACTTTGCATCTTCATTTGCATTGTTTATACATTGTTTTGTATATATTGCATATCGTTTTGCATCCGTTTTGCATCCATTTTGCATTGTCATGCATGTTGCTAACGATATTGTACCTGTTAAGTTTGTTTTCTTTTCAGGCACGATATTGTATGTACGGTTCATTTGAAGTTGGTGCAACCAGACGAGCCGCACAGGTATTGTATCTCCCGAGTGAGACGTATTGAGAATTGCATAATTCTCTTACATCCTTTCTGCATTGTAGTGTAGTTTGATGTATGCTAGCTTAAAACTGTCGCATGTATGCTTCGTTACAGCTTTCTTTGCACGATCATAAGTCATGCTCGGCTTCGTGCATTGTCTTGCATTTTGCCCCTGCCATCGGGCGCATATCTTGTTTGTCTTGCATGTTTGTCTAAGTCTTCGGCCTTGTCAAAAATGGGTCGTCTCTGGGCTTTGACATTCACTCCCGTCATTGTTATGACTTTCGAGTTCTGTCAAAGAGGGGCAACTGTAGACACCCCATTTTTGACCGTCCTCAAGACTTGGACGTCACCGCTTGGAACACTCGGTGATTATCCATGATTGTGTTCGTTTGGAGTTCCCGGAGGCCTCGACTCGCGTGCCTTGCCTCAGGATCTCCGAACTCGACCGTTTAGTGACTGGTTTTGCACCAAACACTTGTGTTTTGCCTTGGAAGGGCAAGGTAGGGCTTGTGGACCATCCCCACCCATCACCGGCAGTGGCTAGAGGCCACCGGCTGGTTTTTGCTGCCATCGGCAATGTATATTGCCGGCCGGCACTTTTTGTTGCCGGTCAGCACTTTTTAGTGCCGGCCGGCATTCTTTTTGGCCAAGATGGCATTTTTGGCCGGCCGATTACTGTGCTTCTGCTTTTGCAGATATTTTAAGACAGCTGTCTTGTTTTTGCTTCCCTCCATACACGTGTATGGAGGGATCTCCCTCTTATGAAGCTTGTCTTGTAAGCTTTACAAGACAAGAAGTGCCATATAGAGAGAGGGGTGGTCTCTTGGCTTAGAAGAGAGACATTTTTTAAGATATTTTGGAGAGCTAGACAGCCATTGTTAAGCTCTGGTTTTAGGGTTTGAGTTAGATACACTTCCTATATCTCTTTCCCTCTCTTTTGTGCACTAGGTGTTTTGTGTCTTACTATTGCACACAAACACCTAGTGTTTCACCTTCCTCTTGGAACTGAGGTTCTAAGGGACTGATTTTGAAGTTTTGGTGTTGGATTCAAGCTAAAGGAGGCCATTGGAGCACCATTTGTGAAGGGGTCTTCAAAGGTGAGAACCTAGTCTCCTTTTTCCCCATTTTTGCATTGATTTTCTACCTATCTTAGAGCTGTTTTTGTGCTTATTGTATAATACAAAAAAGTTCTGTTTTTAGGCCCTCTTTATTGTTTATTAAGAGTGTTTTGTTGTTTGAGGGTGGTTGACCCCCCTTAGGCCTTGAAAGGCCTCATTCTGAGCCATTTTGTGCTAGCTCCGGGATTTTGGTGTTGGGGTCTCTTCACCACTGAAATCTTGAGGGATTTCAGTGGTGAAGGTGATGCCTTGAAGTCCCAAGAAGGAGAGGGCCACCCCCTCTCCTTGTTGTCCTTGAAAAGGGCATGTTTTGGTCTCTTGAGAGAGCATTATGCTTGAGTGTGTGTTGAGCATGTTTAGGCTGTTTTTCATGCTTATATATCCGTAATATAACATGATTTTAAATTGGTTTTGGTACTCCATGCATGCTTAGCATAGTTGCCTTGTAATGCCTTGTTATGCCTTAACATGTCTTAGGTTGTTAGCCTTTGTTGGAGCATGTTTTAGGCATAGTCTTCTGAAGATTTTGTGCATGTTTTGCCATGTTCTAGGTCTGTCCTAGGTTGTTTGGGTTGATTTTGGCATGCTTGATATAGCTCCTTTGTATTTGGGCTTGTTGGCCTTGAGTATGTGCATGTGTAGCATGACATCTTTGCATCGATTTGGTGATTTGGGGTCCCCCCACATGTTATTTCAGTCCCATTTCTATGCTTGTTTGATTGCCTTGCATGCCTCTTTAATGCTTTGGAAGCTTGTGTAGCAATGCTCCATGTTTTGGTGTTTATGCATGCCTTTGTTTTTGAGTCATTTAGATGCCATCTAAGTGGTCCTTAGGCCTTGTATTAATGTCCCAAAACTCTGTTTTTGGTCAATAAGTTCATGCCATGTTTGGTCTTGCTTAGTGTAGTCCAATGCTCCATTGGTTTGTTTTGAGCACTTAGGCCATTTGTTGCATATTTGGCTTGATGTATTGTTTGGTTTGGCACCATGTTTTAGCATGATTTCAATGCTTATGTTGCATGCTAATTAGTCCATGATTCCGCCTTTCAAATGTGTTTGAGGGTTGTTCAATTTGTGCTTAAGTGTTGGCCTTCAATTAGGTGCATGTGTGCATGTATTTGGTCCCTCATATTATAGCATTTTGGCTACTGTTTTAGGCCTATTTAGAGCTGCCTAATGCATGCATAAGTCCATCTTTGCATCCATTTGCATGCCCCTATGTTTGCTTGTATGCTTGCATAAGTTAGTTGCCATGCCATGTTGCATCCTTAGCTTGCATGCTTAGGTTGCATTGCATCTTGCATGCATGCCTTGTTCCTTGACTTGATGATAGGAATTGGGCCTTGTTTGGTTTGATTGGTTTGCATTGCATTTGAAATCAAAGTTGCATACTTGGTTCTGTGGGCCATCATGCATGGAAATGCGTGATTGGTGGTCCGAGAATCGAGGCACATGCCCCTTTGAGTCATTATCATGATAAGGGACATGGTTGGTGCATATATGCCTTGAATTGTGCTGCCATGCTTTGCCTTGCCCTCTGTTGCTGTCATTTGCAGATTCTGCAGGAACACTCTGCCGACCGGCAGTGTAAGGTGCCGACCGGCAACAATTAATCTGCCGGCAGCTTCATTTTGTGCCGATGGCCACATACCACTACCGGTGGTAATTTCACTCAGCCGGTGGTACTCCCCAGTGCCCAAGGACTCAGTCCTGAGGTTTTGACAGCCTCCAGAGGAGTGAAGGAAGGAAAACAGAGGCAGCCTATGCATGGCGGCGCGTTTCCCGAGGCGGTTTATCTGTTTTCTTAGCTTAATTTAATTTGTTAATTAAATTAATTAATTTGTAATATTTAATTGGCTTGCGTAGTTAATTAATTTGTAATATTTATTTGGTCCCTCCGAGTGAGGGCAAATCTGTAATAAGTGTGCGTGAGTGTGTGTATGTCTTCCAACCTCACGCCTTTCTTCCCTTTTATTTACCTGCTTATGATGGTAGATTAGGGCATGTTTAAATTAGCATACCTCATGCTATGCATGTGTGCATCCATGCATTTGTATTGCATGCATTAGGCTCGGTACATCACGCTAACTGCATTTGTACTTTAATTCAAAAATTGAATATGTGATAGTTGATCTCATTTCATATGCCATGCTTAGATTAGCCGAGCCTATCTAATTGCATCCTGTATGTGTTGCATTAGGCAATTCAACATGAACTAGGACATGCATGTATGCTAACTAGTTTACCTTTTTGGCACGGAGTACAATGTAAGTACTTATGCTTTAGCATCTCGCATGCATGTGAATGTTAACATGACAGTATGCTTGCCATGCGGCTAAATGCTTATGTGAGATTAAATTGTTTGAATGCCTGTGGGTGGAGGTTGGATTGTTTGAGTTGGAAAAACTCGTTAAAATCCGTATTTTAGCCTACTTGCGAGTAGCAAATCCAAAACATTTTCCAAAACAAACGGATATGCAATGTTTCCTTCCAAATTAGGCAATCTAGTCTATACTTGTTTGCTGTGCGCATAACATAGTAATTCTAGGCTAATAATTGGAATAAGAACACATAACGTTTTCAAAATCGGATATCATGGTTAGTAGAGGCCGGTCTTCGGACCGGGCGAAAGGGGGTGCTCATAGCTGACCTTCCCCAATCGTACCCAAGCTCCCGAGCCGAGACAACTCCGGTGATGACGGACATGTGGCCTTCGGCACCGAGTCAGGGTTTCCTAAATTTCCCCATTTTAAAAAAAATATTTAGGTGGCGACTCTGTATCTGGCAAAGCAGTCCATGTTTGGCACTACTTTTCAAAAATCTGTTTCTCAAAACAATTTGTCGGATTTGGACTCTTTGGTTCAGATTAAGAACCGTGACAATTTGAGAGTCCGAGCTGTAGTGACCCCACAAATGAACAGAACGGGACTCACCCTCCCGGGGCGTTCGGGGACGTCTACAAGGGGTCAGCGGTCTTGGTTGGGGTGACAACACTTATATCTGACAGCCTCGCAACTGTGCTGTGATGACCAGGTATACTTTTCTCCACTTCGTCCTCCATTTGCTCTCATTAGGTTTGAAATGTCCGAAAATAGTTCTCAAAATTAAAGTTCTTGATCTTATTTTTGCTTGGTGTTGAATTTCACTTGTTCTAGAGCGTGCACGGTCGAGTTCGGGGTGCCCGGGGATCGAACCCAAAACTTTTGAGCTGCTGGGCTAGGCCTGCACGTGCGGGGCCCTAGGCCGCACGTGTGGGGAGTGTGGTTGCACGTGCAGTTAGGGGTGGACTTCAGAGGTTTACACATTGCCTAAAAGGCAGGTGCGGATTGAGGTGCGAGAGGATCACCGCACGTGAGGGGGTGAGGGCCGCACATGCGTGAAAGGCGCTCCGCACATGTGGGGATGGGCGCCGTACGTGCGGTAATCTGGGCAATCTGAGGGCTCTATTTTTTTCTCTCTTTTAGGGCTGAATGTATCTCATTTCTTTTGCATCTTTCTCTCTCTCAAAAAACACTTTTGCTCCCCCATCTCTCTAAAAACCCTCGTCAAGCACTAAAAATCTTTGATTCTTGCTATCGTTTGGGTCTAGATCCATCATCATCTCTCACAAATCTTCAAGATCAAGCTAGAGCCTCATATTGTGTAGTTGATGTCTAAGATCTCTCATCCTTCATCCTAGGGTTTCCTCAATCTCACCATCAAACTTGAGGTAGGGTTTCCTTTGAGTTATATATATCCATATATATATTTATGTAAGTAACCAATTGATTTTATGGGCTCTTCATTGTTATTTTAAAAATGGGTTTATGGTTCATGAAATTGATGACTTGTAGTGTAAACTCTATCTTTTATTCTCCTAAGGATTTTTCTTGAAATATTGGACAACATGGGTTGAGATTGAGGTGTACAATGTGGTTTTACAAAAGAGATGGAATATGTTAGGGTTTTTGTGAAAACCTAGAATTTTGGGGAACTTTTCTTGAATAAAGAAAGATGAGGGTTTTTGGGTGGAATATATATACATATATATATATATATGTACTTATACATGAATTCATAGTGTATGTCTTGATAAGTAAAGGAAGTGGAGAGTTTTTTTTTCTTGTTTTGTTACAAATGTGTATATATATATGTTGATGATGAGTTTCTTCCCACATGAGAATTGTTGAGATCGGAGATTGTTTGTCCAAAATTTTATTACAAACTTGAAATGATGAAAATGATGGAAGTACATGAATTGGGGACATGTTATTATGTCATTGATAAATGGTAGTAAGTTTTTGATTAATTGTGGAATGACATTGAAAGGAGAAAGGGGAGTTTTGATCATCATATAATGCTTGTTGAAACCATGTTGAAAGTGGAGAAATATGGCATAATATTGATAATTATTGCGTTGATTTCTTCTAAAAGCTTGCATATCATGAACACTAGATTGAGAATTGGACTCCCGTTGAGAATGTAATATTGTGAATGAAACCATTGAAACCTTATGGGGTAAATACGTTGGTAAGTCTGATTAGGAGGTGTAGATGAATTTGATAAGTTGGCCTGAGTGTCCAGGGTAAAAGATCGAAAACACGCGCGGAGGAAGTACCACTTCCCTTTCAGTTAGCAACCGGTAAAGTGGGGTTATTGGTAGTGCTTGTTAAGCCTACTTATAGACTGTAGATACCCCATTTTTGAATGACCTTAAGACTCAGACGTCATCGATTGAGCGCTCGGTGATTGTGCATGTTGTGCTCGTTCTGAGGTTTCGGAGTTTTGGCTAAGAGCCTTACCCCTGGACCTCGGGACCCTTTTGTGCTTTGCCTCAGTTTGCAAACCAGGTCTTTCTTTCTCTTCCTGGATGGAGGAAGAGGTCTTGTAGACCATCTCTCAGTGGCCGTAGGCTACTTTTCGTGGTCGCAAGCCACTGTTCCCATTTGGAGACCAGTTTCCGATTTTCAGAGCCGTCGGCCGCGCGCCTCGGTTCGGGACCGCATAACAATCTCTGTTTCACACGATTTTTGGCAGACACCTTGTTTCCTTTGTCTAGAGGGACACTACGGCCCGGGAGACCACCTTTGTGGTCGCACGCCACTTTTGGTGCTTAATAACCTATTTTCGGGGCACCCGGCTACGCGTTTTGACCCCCGAACCCTCGTTTTGCATCCGTCTTGGTTCATTTTTGGCATGGACCTTGTTTTCATTGTTTGGAGGGTGGTACAAGGGTGGGAGACCACCTTTTCTCCTTGGAGACCACTTTTCCCCGCCGGCCGATTTTCTTGTCGGGAAAGTGGTCTCCTTGATTTTTGAGCCACATTTGCTGGTCTCCCACTATACCACTAGCTTGCATTCAATTGGGAGGCCATCAAATGGGCTGGCCGACCACTTTTCCTTGTGGGAGACCACTCACCTTGGTCGGCCGACCAGGGGAAGTAGTAGGCCGACCACCTTAACTGGTCGGCCTGCTCCCTCCAGTTTTGTCTCTGTGAGTTGTTGCCAGCTGGGAGGCACAGACTGCATGCTCCATACACGTGTATGGAGGATCTTTGGCCTTGGTTTTTAGATTCTTTGAGAAGCTTTGGCCTCCTTTGTCTATAAAGGAAGGCCTCCCCCTCCTTTGTGAGGGTTCAGATTTTGGTTAAGGGATATACACATATCCCTCTCTATATCTCTCTATGTTGGCTCAAAAAGTGTGTGTTTCTTGCACCTTTGCACACCACCTCATAGCCTAACCCTTCCACCATTGCTTGGAGCTTCTTGGAGGCCATTTTCAGAGGTTAAGGAGTTGGGTTTTGGGTCCAAAAGTTGCTGTCTTGCTGAGCTTCAAGGGTAACACACTTTTTTCCTTTTTTAAGCTTTATTTTGATCTATCTCTTAGCCTTATTTGCATGCATATTTGAGCTTTGTTGTCAACTAAAAAAAGGCTTGTTTTGAGGTCCGTTTGATGTTTGTTTAAGGGCATTTTGTTGTTGGGGGTCATCTACCCCCTTCCATGCTTCATTTTGCCTTGTTTTGAGCCATGCCCTAAGGCCTTTGTGTTCACCTTTTCTTTCCCTTTTAACCACTGAAATCCAACGGATTTTCAGTGGTTAACATGTGTTTTTGAGAACCAAAATCAGAGAGGGGTGACCCCCTTCCTCCTTGTCTTGTTCACTAGCATTTTTGGCCTTACAAAGATGCCTTCATTTGCACACCTCCAAGCCTTGTTTCAAGCCCTTTTCAGTGACTTTTAGGGCCTTCCCAAGCTCTGTCCATAGTTGGTTTTGTCACCTTGGGTGTGTCTCTTGCATGTGCAGAATAACCCCTCTTATAGCCTATCAAAGGAGCATGGCAATGTTACATGCATTGATCATGTTTCAGTGGGTTTTTGGTCTTTATTTGGCTTGTCATATCTCTAAATTTTGTTGGTTTAGTGGCCTCTTGAATGCTTCATATGCTTGTAGTGTAAACCATGCTCACTGGCTTCCATTGCATGTTGTTTTGGCCATTGCTTCTAGCATATTTTGGCCATGTTCTAAACTGATTTTATTCATGATTTGGGCTTCCTTAGCTCTCTTTTTAGGTCCCATGGTCAAATGATGCTTCCCATGCGTGCTTGTAGTGTAATACCCTTCTCTAGCTTCGAGTTTTGAAGCCTCTTGCATGCTTAACTTGAGTTGTTTTCATGTTTTGGCATCATTGAACATGTTATTTTAGAGCTTATACTTGTGCCATATTCCCATGTTTTCTACTCTTTAAATGCGTTTGAGAGTTGTGCTTGTATGCCTCATTTTTGGGCTATTACATGAGCATCATTTTTGTGCATTGCAAGCCATCATTTTAGTCCATTTTGCCACTGTTTTGGATCTGCATAGGGACTGTTTGGGGTTGGTTTGGTCATTTGGGCACCGCTTTGCATACCTCTAGTGTAATGCACTTCACTAGTTTCGGTAATTGTGCCATCCAACATGCATCGGGTGAGTTGTTTGCATGATTCGGGACAATCTTGTATGTCATTTTAGAGCTGGAACATGTGTCATTGTATGCTGTATTTCATCCTTGTCATGCTTTGGTAGAGTTGCACTTTGTTCCTTAGGTTTGATCCCTGGCATTTATGCATGTTTGCATGTACCTTGTTGCCTCATTTTCATCATATTGGCCACTGATTTGGGTGTGGCTGAGGCCCATTCATTTTGGTTTAAGTCCATTTTGCATCGAGTATGTCATGGTAGTTCATAGCATTGAGTATGCCGCGTTGTCGCATGTTTGACCATTGCATTGAGTATGCCATTGTTAGTTCGTAGCATTGCGTATGCTAGTTTTCATGTTTGCACATCATCCTTTGCATGTTTGCATGACTTGGTTACATCACCTTAGGATTGCATGCCGTTCTACTTGTTGTATTGTGTTTAGAATTGGAGTTAGTCCAAATACGGGAAACGAGGAACGTTTCATACTCCAAGTGATGAAACGTGCATTGATTCTCGGTCGCCGACACTCTTGACTAACACATGATGGAGTTTAGGCATTTATGTGTTTATATGTGCATTCATTTCACATTGAGTCGTGCAATCTGACTCCTCGGCCATCATACATCGAGATGCGTGATTGGTGGCCCGAGGATCAAGGACTACACTCCCTAGGGCTTATGCAATGATGGGGAGAGTGGTCGTGCACACATGTGTTGCAAATACCTTGCTTTCTCTCTCTCTCTCTCTCTTGCCTTTGTTACAGAAAATGCAGAAACCAGGAGAAGAAACTGGTCGGCCGACCAGGTTTTCTGGTAGGCCAACCACCTTTTCTAGTTTTCACCACCAAGGGTGCTCGGTTGGTGGTCTCCAATGCCTATAGCTGGTCAGCAGCCTCCCCCTAGATTCCCAGGGTAGAGCTTCATCTCCTTGGAGCTTTGTGCAAGTTTCTGAAATCAATTGCAGACAAAGGCGAGCCGGGGCATCGCGATGGATTTCCCGACAAGGCAACTCAAGCATGCATGCATCTTTTATCATTCAAAGTAGAGCTGAGGCAGCCCATTTTACATAGTTTGCATGCTAGTTTATTTAATTTGTTAATTAGCTGGTGTTGTGTAATAATTAGTTAATTCGATTCTGTATTATTTATTTGGACCCACCATCGAGAGGGCGAATTTTGTAATAAGTGTGTGTGTGTGTGTGATGCATGTCTTCCAACCCCCATTTCTTTCTCCCTTTTATTTTACAAGCTTACGATGGTTAGTTTTAGGGCATGTTTCAATTAGCATCCTTATGCTCATATGTTTGCAACCATTCATCTGTTTTGCATGTACCGGGCTCGGCGCATCATACTAACTACATTGTATTTCAATTCCGAGTTGAATACATGTTATCTGTAGCATCTCATATGCCATCTTAGAATAGCCGAGCCTATCTTAGTTGCATCTTGCATGTGTCGCATTAGCCATCTTCACATGAACTAGGATCATGCATTGATTACTAACTAGTTTCTGTTTTGGCTTGGAGTACTCGGTGAGTGTTTATGCTTTAGCATCCTTGCATGTGTGTGAGTGACTGCCATGTTAGCATGCTTGCCATGAGGCTAACTGCTTATATGATATAACTGCCTGAATGCCTGTGGGTGAGGGTTGGATTTTTTAAATTGGAACAATTCATCGATTGCGAGTTTTAAACCAGTGGCAAATCACCATGTTTTCTAAGCCCACTTGAGGGTGAAAGAATCCGCATTTTAGCCTACTTACAAGTAGCAAACCGCTTTCAAAAACAAATATGAGATGTCTTGTTCCAGCTTAGACGATCCAGTCTATACTTGTATGCTGTGTGCATCACATATTAATCCTACGCTAATAAACTGGAATAAGAATGCATGTGTTTTCAAAAACATGATATCAAGTTTAGTAGGGGCCGATCTTTGATCGGGTGAGCGGGGGTGCTCATTGCATGACCTTCCCCAATCGTACCCAAGTTCCCGAGCCGAGGCAACTTTGGTGATGACGGACACGTGGCCTTAGGCACGAGTCAGGGTTTCCTAAATTCCCTCAAAATAAAATATTTAGGTGGCGACTCTGTGTCTGGCAAAGCAGTCAATGTTTGGCACTTCTTTCTAAAAATCAGTTTTTCAAAACGATTTGCCGGATTTGGACTCTTTGGTGATTTATCAATCTCGCATTGCACTTTGCAAGATTAGATTCAAAATCGTGACATCGAGTCCGAACTGTAGTGAAGCCCAATGAACAAAACGGGATTCTCCCGGGACGTTCGAGCGCGTCTACACAGACACCAACCTAGGGATTACCTGAGTCCTATTTACCGCCCCTAATGATTAAAATTGGAGGTTTGAAATTGATGGGATTTCAAAATGTTATTGAAAACATAGCAATTTTCAAGAAAAGCATGACATGAGATTAACTTTGAAATGGCATTGCATGGCATTTGCATTTGCATTAAATGTTGAAATCTTACATAAATGTATATACTTTGTTAAGGGTTCACTACTGGGCTTTTGTGGACACCCCATTTATGACCGCCCTTAAGATTTGGGCATTACTGATGATTTACTTGGTGATGAAAGATGTGTAGGGCAAAGGTTCGATTTCTTCAACTAGAGGAGAGTCAAATCCTAACCTCACACCCCATTTTGGACTAAAGCTATTTTGAATGGTTTTTAGACCTTGAAACCCTCTCTTTCAAAACATTTTTGAAATAAAGTTCCTACGATGCTCTGAGGCTCGCATTTTGTCAAATGTTGTGCTTTTCGGTAAACCGAGCAAGGACAAAGTGGAAATGAATGAAAGAGAGGTGAAATCTTTGAAAAATCTTTGAAAACACCTTGCTTAGGGGTTCGGAGTTGAAGAAAAGAAGAGGAGAGGGAAGAAACCCAGTTGGGGAAGGAGTTGGGCATAAATCGTTAAGAGAGAGTCGAGCAACCCTCGCTAAATCAGGCTTAACTTTTTGAATACTTGGATTTCAGATATGAGGCCACCACCGTTGGAAAGCTTACTTCTGGGGCTTCTTTTTTCACTTACGAATCTCCAAAATCCGAGTACGGATGGGGGAGCTATGATCGGTTGACGTTGGGCATCATTCCGGTTGGAACGAAACTGAGCAACCTTCACTAAAAGAGGGATATCTCTTAACACACATGGAATTTTGAGCTGAGGCTTCCAAATTTGGAAAGAAGACTTCTGGGGCTACAGTTTAGGCTCAAGGATGACCTAAACATGTGTCCAGATGAAGGAATTAGGCTTGTTTGAAGTCAGGGACCCGGACTGATTTTTTCCATCGGCCTCTATAGGAGTCCATCGGCCACAATTGAACCTCATTGGCCATAGGTCGGCCAAAAGTGAACCTCATCGGCCAAAAATGTTGGCTGATCAGCCAAAAATGTCCAGAAAGCCTAGAATTGGCCGATATTTCACCTCCAGCTCTTTCCAGCTTGTGCCACCTGTCCCAAATCAGATATTTTCGACCAAAAGCTTTTGAATTGCTATATATGAAGCCAAATATCTCACATTCAAGGACTTAGAACATTTTCTTGAAGGCTTAGAAGTTTGAGAGCTTCTCACTCTAGAATTCTCTCTCTCTAGAAGTATTGTGAGCAAAACTCTCTCCCTCCCTAGAATCCTCTCCTTTTCCTCTTGTTTTAGGATTAGAAGTGAGAATTTCCTACACTTTTGCAAAGAGACCCTTAACCAAAGTTGATCATCTTTGGGTTTAGGTAGCTTGGGACTTAGTTTAAGCTCCAAAAGGCTAATTTTGGCTAAGATTTTGGGCTGGTTTTGTAGCTTTACATCAAGGGTAAGATCTCCCTCCCTAACCTTGTTTTACACACTTGCTTGGCCATCTTTTCACACTACTTTGGGGCTGTTTTTTGGAGTGGTGTTGAACCAAAAAACCCTCTATTTTTCCCTCTGTTTTTCAGTCCTAAAGGTCTTGGTTTGTGCCTTGGTTGGCTTGGGGGTTGTCCTCCCTTTTGCTCCTTGGCTTGTAAGGCCTTATGAGCTAACTTTTCAAACTTTTCAAACTTTTCCTACACTTAAGCTTGTAAGGCCTTTTGCTCCTCTGGAATTCAGTGGTTCTAAGGCCAACCACTAGCACGATTGGCCTAATGTGTATCATGCTTTAACAAATAGGAGAGGGTGGTCCCCTCTTCTCTTGTCTTGCTTGCTAGTGTTGATGGCCAACCAAATGAGCATGTGTTTTTACTTCTTTGTGGCTTTGTTTAGGCTCATTTTTGTGACTTATCAGACCTGCCATAACTCTATTTCTGGCTATCTTGGTCACCTCTTGCATGCTTATTGCACTTGTAGTGTAAATCCTCTTTGCTAGCCTTACAAAGTAGCATGCTTTTTTGTGGTTTGAATTAACTTAGTTCAAGCATGTTTTGGGTGTTATTTTGACATGTTATAACTCTGATTTTGACTGGTGGACTCACTCCTTGCATGGTTTATACACTTGTAGTGTATTTCTCACAAACTAGTCTTGTATGCTTCATGAAGTAGCATGCCTTTCTAGCATGATTTGATTCTATTTCAGCATGTTTTTGGTTATGTTTTTCCATGTCATACCTCTGTTAAGGTTTGGTTTGGTTGGCCCTTGCATGCTCCATGCACTTTTAGTGCAATTCCATGAATTAGCCTAATGTGTATCATGCTTTAACATGTCATTCTAGCATGATTTTGGCTTAACTGTAAGAAGCTTTTGGTCATGTTTTAGCATGCTTAAGCTCTGGTTTTTGTTGTTTTGGCCATGCATGCCATGATTTGTATAGCTATGGTTCATCTTAGCTTGTTAGTTTTGTGCATCAAGTCCACTAGCATGCATTGCTTGACCTATTTGAATGATTTTGGCATCATTTTTTATGTGATTTCAAAGCATGTTTAATTTCCATGCACTCACATCTTTCACATTTTCAATGCGCTGAAGGGTTGGTCCTTTATGCCTTGAACATGAGCCTTTGTGTATGCCTTCATGCCTAAGCTTGCGAGCTATCATTTCAATGTGTATTTGGGGTTATTTTACCATGATATAACTCTGATTTTTGTTGGCAAAGCCATCTCATGCTTGGTCTTGATAGGTGTAGTGTAATCCACCTTATTTGCCTTGCATCCATCATGCCTTATGCCCTTCATGCTAGCATATTTTGGCTTCCTTCCATACATGTTTTAGACTCATTTTAACATGTTTTAGGACTTTTTTGGGTTGCCCTTTCCATATGCTTCATGTTTTGCATAGTTGTAGTGCAAGTGCCTTGCTAGCCTCAAGCTTTGGGCACCATAGCATGCTTCATTTGTATCATGTACATGATTTGGCATCATTCCACATGACATTTTAGAGCATGTAGCATTGCCATGTTCCCACTTCATTCACCCTTTGAGTTCCTCTAAGGGTTGTGCATTTGTTACCTTGTTTGTGGCTTAGTGTGTATGCATTTGTGCCTCAATCTTAGCATATTTTGGATTTTGTTTAGACCTATTTGAACTCTATCCATGATTGGTTCATGCCTTTGTACCGTGTATTGTATGCCTCCTTTGTAGTCTTCTTTGGTAGCTTTATGCTTTATGGACCCTAACATGCCATGCTCATATTGACTGAATGATTTCGCATCATTTCATACATTATTTCAGTGCTTATAGTGTTTCTACACTCTTACATTTGTCACTCCTTGAGCACTTTTGAGAGTTATGCTTTTATGCTTAGTTGGTGGGCTAGAGCATGTGCATGCATTGTCTTGCATTTCATGCCATCATTTCAACATTTTGGCCACTGATTTGGGCATGATTGACGCCTGTCCATTTTAGTTTAAGTCCATTTTTCTTGTTGTTGCATGCTTGTTAGATTGCATGTTGTTGCATGCTTGTTCCATTTTGTTGTTATCGCATGCTTGTCGCATTGCATGATTCTTGCACGTTGTTTACATATTTAGGTTGCATTACATGGTGCTTGTATGCTCATGTTGCATTACATTGTTTGCATGTCTTTAGCTTTGTTAAGTTGTCCATGCATTGCATTGTGTTTGGTTTGGGTGTTAAGCCAAACCCAAGGAACGAGGGACGTTTCATACTTGAAGTTATGAAACGTGCCTCAGTTTTCGGTCGCCGACCCTCTTGATCATGGATGATAGAGGTTAAGGCATTTTCTTGCAAATACATTACCATGCCTCTGTTTGTGCTCTGTTGCAGCAAAAGGAGAGTTTGCAGGAAGAGATGGTCGATCGGCTATCTAGTGTGCCGATCAGCTACAAATATTTGGCCGATAGTCCCAAAATTAGTTGATGACCATTATCCACTGGCCGATGGCCACCCCTCTTGGCCGATGACCTCTGAGAATGTCCATGAGGTAGGTCAGAAGCATCACAAAAGTTGGCATAATTTTCAGAGGTGCAGAACAGTGCAAACAGACGCAACATGAGGCATGGCAATAGATTTTCGAGCGAAGTCGATCGAGCATGCATATGCCCCTCTTCTCAAGGCCGTTTTAACTGCTTTGTATAGTTAGTTAATTTGTAATTCATTAGTTAATGTGTTAGCTAATTTAATTGATCGTTGTAAATTCATAATTAGCTTAGCTTAGCTAATATTCAATTTGACTATGTAATAATTAGTCTAATTAGATTATTAGATTAGTTAGAATAGCTTAGCGTAGCTAGCTTGTATTATTCATTCGGACCCTCCGTCGAGAGGGCCAACTTTTGTAATAAGTGTGCATGAGTGTGTTAATGTCTTCCAACCCCACGTCTTTCTCCATTTTACTTTACCGCTTACGATTGTTATTTCTAGGTCATATTTTGATTTGCATCCTTATGCTATGCATGTTTGCATCATTCATCTGTCTTGCATGCACCGGGCAGGGGGCATCATACTAACTGCATTGTGTTTCAATTCCGATGTGAATACATGTTATCAAGTTGCATTACATGACATCTTAGAATAGCCGAGCCATTTCTAGTTGCATTTTGCATGTGTTGTATTAGGCATTGCTAACATAACTAGGATCATGCATGATTTCTAACTAGTTGTTGTTTCGGCTCGGAGTACTAGGTAAGCTTTTACGCTTTAGCATGCTGCATGTGTGTTAGTGTTGACATGACATCATGCTTGCCGTGAGGCTATGTGCTTAATTGATTAACTGCTTGAATGCCTGTGGGTGAAGGTTGGATTACTTTAATTGGAACAACTCATTGAAATGCGAGTTTTAAGTTCACTTGAGAGTGGCAAAATTATGTTTTCCTAAACCCACTTGAGGGTGGCAAATCCACGTCTTAGCCTACTTGCGAGTAGCAATTTCAAACCATTTTCAAACAAACATGAGATGTTGTGTTCCAACTTAGGTGATCTAGTCTATACTTGTATGCTGTACGCATCACGTAGTGGGCTAGCTAATAAACCGGAATAAGAACACATATGTTTTCAAAAACAAAATATCATGCTTAGTAAAGGCCGATCTTTTTGATCGGGCGAGCGGGGGTGCTCATTGCATGACCTTCCCCCCTCGTACCTAAGTTCCTGAGCCGAGGCAAATTTGGTGATGACGGACACGTGGCCTTAGGCACGAGTCAGGGTTTTGTAAATTTCCCAAAACAAAAATATTTAGGTGGCGACTCCGTATCTGGCAAAGCAGTCCATGTTTGGCACTTCTTTATTAAAATCAGTTTTCCAAAACGATTTGCCGGATTTGGACTCTTTGGTGATTTATCAATCTTTCATTGCACTTTGCAAGATTAGATTTAGAACCGTGACATTGAGTCCGAACTGTAGTAGCTAATGAACAAAACGGATTTCTTGCCTTAGTGCGCGGAACCGGGACGTTCAGGCACGTCTACAGTTTCTGGCGACTCTGCTGGGGATTTAGAGAACTTGACTCGAACTCATGATATATTGTTTTGACTATACTTATGTGTCTCTTTGCATTGCATTTGCATTGGTGTGCCTAGACACCATGTTTGTCGTATGCTATTTCTGAACGGTTTGCCGGAGGCTTACTTTGAGAAGCGTGCCATAAGGCTGACCAGTTGCGGGCTCTGCCACGACGGGAACACAAACCTCGGTTGTTACCGAGGCACCCTTTTTTACCATTCGACCTAGTGCATATCGGAATCCATAGTGACTATTCCAAACTAGGACATGTTGCTTACCGGGTTGTAGGTTGTTTGAAACCGCTGTCTGCGTAGTGAAACCCTAGCTCCTGACAAGATAGGACGGGGAAACCCTACCCCAACATAGGGGTGTTTTGGCTCTTACTTGCTTGATTATGTGCTTTTAGAGTACGTCTCTACAGAAATGCATGTATCAGTTTGTAAGTCGGGGTATTAGGACTGAGGGCATCAGTATTTTGGGGGAATTAGTTTTACCTGAAGGTATCAGTTTACAGGCAGAATTTTGGGGCATAATTCAGTAAAGAGCACAGTCATTCAGCTATGCTTATATCTATTTTGGTGAAATCAGGCTGAGGTGTTGTCTGTTTTCTTCTTTTGCTGGGGGTAGTCTTGGAACTATAGCTTTAGAAGGCTCCAATATCCCCCAGGTGCACTGGACTTGTGTTGATAAACTTTGTCAGGTCAGAGATTCAGTTCAGAGCAACTAGTGTTCCTTCGTTGAGGTAAGGCAAAGAAAGGCCAGTTAAGGGCTCACCGGTTCATCTGATCTGACAGTCACTAGTCACATCACCTTTGTTCAAACTCAGCAGACCGTGATGGCATAGAGTCCGGAAGAAGTTGTGGTCATAATGGCAACATTAAACTAGGGAATCCCCAGGTAGGGTGAGACCAATGCTGAAATGCAACGCCCATCTGGGGCACCTACCGCACGTCCAATCTCGAGCCCCCAGCCGAATTTGGACCCACTCCCGCTAGCTGAAGATTTGCATGGTCCGGATCCCCCAGAAGGGTTGGCTCAAACCCGAGTTTTCAAACCCTTGGCGCAGGCTACTAAGAGGCTTTATTCCCTTGATATTACTTATCTTGATCCGAGCTCGGAGAAAATTGTGAACCATGAGGAGCAGGTCGAAATGGCACAGGGCTTTAACTCCATTCATGACATTAAGGATGGGTATACCGAGGTTGCCGTAAGCCTGTCGGATAGATTCAGAATGCCACATATTGACGGTTTCGACGGGTCTGGGGATCCTATGGTACATATCCGGGTTTTCGTGGATATCCTGAAACCGATAGGTCTAACTAAGCCGCAGAAACTCTCTCTGTATGCCAGAACCCTGTCGGGTGCAGCTACCACTTGGTATGCCGAATTGGAGGATACAGTGAAGCAAAACTGGAAGAAATTGGCTGAGGCCTTTGTTGATCAATATTCTTACAACACCCAGGTTGAAATGACCTTGCAAGAGCTTGAAGCAACCCGCCAGAACCCAACAAAGCCCTTTGTGGAGTTTGTTGCAAGGTGGAGAACAAAGGCGGCACAAATGACAAATCGCCCTTCCGAGCGGGACCAAGTGTGGATAGTGGTGCAGAACCTTGAGTCTGATATGCTGCAAAAGTTAATAGTGGCACTGTTGTATACTTTCAAAAGTTTACATGAACTGGGGATTCAGATCGAGGATCCATTCAACAGAGGGATTATTCCCAGAACAAGTAAACCAGTAAGGAGGGTTTCTGTCGGGAGTACCCATGGCAGTAGCACTGTTCCCAAACTCGCTAAAATCAATACAGTCGCCATAGTCGTCCTTTTTGCCAAGGCCAGTCTACAAACAGGCAGCCCAGTCTGAGCTCAGGGCAGAACTTGCAACCCCCTCTATATGAGGCTAACCAACGCACTGAAAGTCCTGATGGAGAGAGGGTATCTCAAACCCCTTGATCCTCAACGTCTGCCTAACCCACTCTCTGTCGGGCATAACTCCACGAAATACTACGTGTATCATCAGCAGCGCAGTCATGGCACCAATGGTTGCTACCGCCTTCGTCATGAGATCTAGAATCTCATTGACAACCGAACAATAGCTCCACCTCAAAACCCGAAGGACCAAGTACCTGATCCACATCTCAACCTCGGCCATATACAGCCACCCATCTACAACCCCAGTATATACACCCCGACCCATATACTCAAGCCTGAGGTGCTTACCCCGGAAAGTATAGGCTTAAGTACGATGGATGCACTTGAACCCCAATCATTTGAAACCTGTGAACCCATTACTTCGGATCTAGGAAGCATGATTGAAGATTTTCAGAGAACTGTGGTAGATTTAGCCTTTGGAATTTTGGCTCCATTGCCGACTACATCACAGGCTAGAAGTTTCAATCCAAAAGGCTCCTCAATCTTGGGGCAAGCTGCAACTGAAAAGGGCCAACCTGAAGCCATCTCAGATCCGGGTGTTAGCGTGCCAACAACAACTGGGCTTCGCCCTGAGATAGCGACCCAATCCTTTGGCGAAGCTGAGGCCAGTGGTAAGAACAAGGTAGGGGCAGGCATTGATCCCCATGAACACCTTATGTGGGCTGTGGAGCCTTTGAAAGCGGAAGGGCTAAACAAACAGCAAGTTCTCGCAGTTGTTGCAATGACTGTGGATGACACTTTCGCCACTCAGAATGAGAGCGGTTTGAATTAAGGGGCAATCTGGGAGAAGGGCCGTTGTACCAGAAACTTTCCTTTCAGCTCTAATCCCATGCTCGGAAGAGATTAGCAAACCCAGTCATCGCATATCAATCCCTTTGCTGGTGCATGCAGCAAAACTCCACAAACCTCGAAGTACCAACCCCGAGGTCAGAGGGTCTTCCATGCCCCCTACATGACTTTGTCCAAAGCTTTCCAAATCCTTGTTGGACAGGGCCATCTCAAACCCCTTGAGCCTCAGCCTCTCCTGAATAAACTTCCTCCCTCCCATGATCTGGCCAAGTACTGTGCCTTCCATCAACAAGCCAGCCATGACACTGACATGTGTTTTCAACTTCGCCACAAAATAGAAGATCTGATTGATAAAGAAGTCATCATCGTGTCAGGTCTGCCAAAGTCTATCGGCACTAGGTCAGTGAACTTGGGGGATAACGTGATTATGTGATCGGGAGATGAACCACCTGTGGATGGCGCTCAGTTTACTCCAGATGTGATGGATGGCCCGTACTATTTTGTGCATTGTGCAAATGCTAGTTTTTGTACTTTCTGACTTGGGTATTGGGTCAGTCTTGTTGTTTTGTATTGAGTCAGTCGTGTCAGTCTTGTTGTTTCGAGTTTGTTTTGTTGTGTCGGAGTCAGGTGATTTCGGGGGTGTTACCTCGGACATCATTTGCTTGTTTTCTGTTTGTCTTTTCTCTTTCTTTTGAGTCTATTTCTGCCATTGAGCTAGTTGCAACAGAAGATCTGAATGAAACAACAGTGATTTTCACCCTTTTGCATTTGTTTCTGCCTTGGAGCTAGTTATGAAAGAAGACTTGAATGAAATGACAGTGCTTTTCACTTACTTTTCTGTGCCTTGAAATCGTTGCATTGACCTAATTTTTTGAAAACTTTTTGAACATTGTGATGAAAACAAAAAGGAAGGAATTCCTCGGGATTTTCAAAAATTTTATCAATTGAGAGAAAGAGAGGCATGCTAAGCCCTTAATGAATGAGATCATGTTTGTTAATGTGAGCACAGAGAAGGATCCTGGCTTAATCTAGATTGGTTCTACATTGTCTTCAGCGCGAGCAACTAGTCGCTTTCTTAAAAGAATTCAAAAAAATGTTTTGCGTGACCCTGCGAAGACCTGTGTGCAATCGCTCTTGAGATTGTGCAGCATAGGATCACTCTCCGCCTCAAGACTTGACCCTTTTTTGCTTTCAAGCCTTGAACTTGGATTCAGAATGTTCAATGGTCAACCATCAAAGGAGGCCCGTCAGGCCAGATTCGAAGCAGCCCTCGAACTAGGGGCAAGAAAGTCATATCAAGAAGGTCAAATGTGATCAAAAGAAAGCTTGCAACGCTGGATGAGAATTAGCCCTTGAACTAGGGGCAAAAAATGTGAGATGTGCTCGAAGAGTAAAAAATTAGGACATTTCTCAAGCTAACGAAGATCGGCAAGAATGCCAAATCCCATAAGGGAGGAAAGAAGAAAGTATTGCTGAAGGACAATTGAGTTCCTAGCCACGACACTGGGGGCAACTCAGACCAGGTTGGATGGACTCCTACATCATCAGGAAACATCAGCCATTCTCTTGGATTCATATGGATTCGAGATCCTATGGCCATTCAACATGGACTTGTTACACCTTTTACCCTCGAGAGGGTCGCTGGGCCGAAAACCCAGAAGGGCAACCCAGGCAAAAGTTAGAGCAAGAAAAAAAAATAAAAAGAGACGAAGAAAAAGAAAAAAATAAAAGAAAAGATGAAAAAGAAATGAAGAAAAAGAAATAAAAAAATTCTAAAAACAAATGAACAAAGAAAAGAAGAAATGGAAAGAATTGAAAAGAAAAGAAAAGCATAGCTCGCAAGGTTGAAAACACAGAAAGGGCGGTCTTGGCAAAAGTTAGAGCGCAAAAGGAGAGGTTAATACCTGAGTGTATCTTAACACGGAACTACGTTAGGCTTGATTCCTATGTTTGAGATACGTAGGCAACTTCATTCTGAAGTCCAGCGATAAATACTTCGAAATCGACTGTGTCCATGTAATGGTTCTGATCATCTTTGTCTTCTCTGTATCCGAGAGTTCGGCTGTGATTGCCACTTTGAGGACTAATTACAGTGTGCTGCGGCACTATTCAGACAAGGGGCAACTTTTTGTTGCCGTCAGCTGCCATTCAAACAAGGGGCAACTTCTCGTTGCTAGATTTGGTGTCGTGCAGTGCCATTCAGGCAAGGGGCAATTTTCCATTGTTTTGGATCTGAGGTTGTACATCTCAAGAGTAGATTCTATGTTGGTCGAGCAGTGGCCATTTGTAAAAACAGTTTTGAGAATTTTTAATGAGGTTGACTAATTTTCTCAAAAATTATTTCATTTTTCCCAAAACTGGACCGTATCTTGGACCCAAAAAAGGAAAATTTTCAGTGTTCACAACCTAACTTGCATGATTTCAAATCAAAAAATTGAACAAACATGTTAATATAACTTTCATATTGGTCAAAATTATTTTAGTAGAAAGCCAAAACAAAAAATGGTCAAAATGCTGAACTAGGGGCACAGTTGAGTTAGGTGTTCTGTCTTTTCCCCATTGTCAACATACTTGCAGGAAAAGGGCATTCTATCTGCCAGAAAAGGGCACGACTGAAGTTAACTGCACAGGGCAGAAAGCTCTCACATCCTTCGAGCAACAAGGTGTCAAGACAAGTGCGAAGCACGAAATGGAATGGATCAGGATATTCCACTCCCTCATCTAGACGGGTCTGATCACATCCATACTGGCCAAGGGCATCGTCAACTGCAGTCAGTTGCGGATCTGCTACACATCCAGCCGCGTTACAACCCCTCTGTGGGAAAGTTCACTGTTGTGAGCGGAAGAAGGAAATCTAGTTGAATACTAGGGGCAAGATCCCATTCCTGCTTATCCATCAACCACCACGGGGGGGGGGGGATAAACAAGAAGAAAGATTGAAGAATAGAGAGATGTGCGCTTAGAGAAAAGTGATGGGAAGGGTTTTTCAGAGAAAAAGAGATTGAGTGCCAGAGTGATGGGAGAATCACAAATGAGAAAAGGGTGGGAAACAATACCCGAAGAAATTGGCTCATCGCGAACTGAGAGGTCTCTTGCCAATGGAATACGTCTGAGTGCTGTGTGTGTTGTTTCGTTTGTCTCGATTCTTGTTTTGAGTCGTTCGGTGTGTCAATAGATGTGTTTAGGTTGTTTTACCTTTGTTTTCTGTTGTTGAGTCATTTTTGTTGTGGTTAGTCATAGGCTCAATACCTGATCAAACACTCTTTCTCAATTTCAATTTCAAAAAAAAAAAAAAAATCGTTTTGTGCTCAAAATGCTGTTCCGTTCTCCACATATGTGCAAAACAGGATTTGTTCTTTCATAAAACTGCAGGGTTCAACCCAAGTCATACGAGAACAGTAAAACTAGGACCTATCTGAAGCTATATATGTTCCAGACTGCAAAACAAAAGAAAAGAGGGAAAATATCAGGCATCTGAGTTTGTTTCAACTTCAGTAAGTTCCGAGATTGCATTCCGTGTTTACCTCTTCAGGTCTTGCCAATGCTCCGAAGTATGAGTGTGCCTCTACCTCAAGCTCAAGATCAAGCCTACTTCAAGCCAGAATGGCGATCAGAAGTGCTCTCCTTGAGTACCATTCCCTGCCAGAGGCATCTTGGCTGTGTTCGCAATGAGTTCCTAGGAGACCAACTGCGACAGTAGAAATTAGAGTTCGAATGGCTGTTGCCTAGAACGCAAAGGTTCGGGATTTCCGAGACTAAAGCCTGGTTTAAATACCCAGGGGTGTATCCCCGGCTTGAAATCTGTATGGAAGCCCCATAGATTGAGATAGCATGTGTATGCGCCTCAATTCTGCATACTAAGCCAACCTAGTCTGGCACCCCATTGGAGAATAGGGAAAGTTGTGAATATGATCAGGAAGAAAAAAGGCATTTGTGGTTTCTACATGCAGAAGTTACCCCTTGTCAGCATTTTAGGACCTTTGTACTGTGAGTTGAAGGTAAGATTTCGAAGAATACAAGGGGAGATCCCCATCAGAGTAGAGCGGTTCATCTCCACTCATCCCATGAGGAGCTTTCTAAAGCGCCGCTTTGTTTGTTTATTGCATTCCGTAGACATCATGCTCTACATTGCTTGTAACATGTATCATATCATCACACATATTGCAGAAATGCATCTTCTACTAAACTTATTCTTGTTGTCGCACATAATATAGATGTTACATTGGATGTACGTCGTTGATCCTTTTGCATAGAGTATGTACATTGCATGGAGCACGTTTTAACCTTGCTTGCATAATATAGACGTTACATTGGATGTACGTCGTTGATCCTTTTGCATAGAGTATGTACATTGCATGGAGCACGTTTTAACCTTGCTTGCATAGAATGTGCACTTCTCACCCTGGCATGAAATGCGCATCTTAATGTTTCATGGAGCATACATTTCTTCCACTTGCCTTGCTATGGATGTCTCGCGACCATTATCATGCACACTTTACTTACGTTGTCACGCACACTCTAGTTGCATTGTCATGCACATACCACTTGCGTTGTCATGCACACTTTACTTGTGTTGTCATGCGCACTATAGTTGCATTGTCATGCACATACCACTTGCGTTGTCATGCACACTCGTTGCATTGTCATGCACACCTTACTTGCATTGTCACGCGCACTAGTTGCATTGTCATGTACATACCACTTGCGTTGTCATGCGCACTCTACTTGCATTGTCATGCAGCTCTTTACTTGCGTTGTCACGCACACCCTACCGCATTGTCATGCACCTCTTTACTTGCGTTGTCACGCGCACTCTACTTGCATTGTCATGCGCCTCTTTACATGCGTTGTCATGCACACTCCACTTGCATTGTTATGCACCATTTTCCTTGCATTGTTATGAACTATTCTACTTGCATTGTTATGCACCATTCCATCTGCATTGTTATGCACCGTTTCACTTGCATTGTTATGCACATCTCCTATGCATTGTTATGGACCTTTCCATTGGAATCATATGTGCACGCGCTTATCTTGTATTGAAATTGTATCTTGATATAACGTTGAACATGTGTTTCTACTATATTGTACCTGTTGAGTTTCTTTCTCATTCATGCGCGATATTGTATGTACGGTGCATTTGAAGCTGGCATAGCCAGGCAATATTAGCTGCGCGATTCATTCAGAGAAGTTTCGTTTAAGATTGATAATGTTTAGTGTATCTTTTACACATGCTCACTTTGTGCATCTATCGCACTCTTTCACTTAGTGCATCTAGTACACAATTTCGTTACAATTGTGTATTTGTGGTACAGTCTCGTACCTATTTCTTGTATCTCAGGACGTGTGAAGCGCGACCCTGGGCAGGTTTTATCTCAGGACGTGTGAAGCGCGGCCCTGGGCGGGTTCTATCTCAGGATGCGTGAAGCGCGGCCCTAGGCGGGATTTATCTCACGTCGCGTGAAGCGCAGCCCTGGGCGGGTTTTATCTCGAGACGCGTGAAGCGCAAGCCTGAGTGGTTTTTCGGACCTCTTCTCACGGTTTTAGCGTGGTTAGAGTGTCCCCTTCTTCACACGATTTCGCTGTGTTTGGAAATTATCTCAGGATGTGTGAAGCACGGCCCTGGGCGGGCTTTATCTCGGGACGCGTGAAGCGCAAGCCCGAGCGATTTTTAGGACCTCTTCTCATGATTTCAACGTGGTTAGTGTGTCCCCTTCCTCACACGATTTCAGCGTGTTTTGAATTTATCTCAGGTTGAGTGGAACGCGCTCCTGATTGGTTTTCTTTATTCTTCTTCCTCTCACTAATCCAGCGTAGTTGGATTGTGTTCAGCCTTTGCATCTACTGCTTTATCTGTTACATCCATTGCATCATCCATTTTATTTTCTGTTCAGGAGAACTTAAATCCTCTGAAGGTGTAATTCCTTTGGTGTTTGTCGTGCCCGAATGACTTCCGGTGGTGTGCTATAGCCACCTGCCTGTGTTTGTAGTGAGCTCCTAAGAGATCAACTGAGACGGTGGAAACTACAGTTCGAATGGCTCATGCCTGGAACGCAAAGGTTCAAGATTTCTGAGACTAAAGTCTGGTTTAAATACCCAGGGGTGTATCCCCGGCTTAAAATCTGTATGGTAGCCCCATAGATTGAGATAGCATGTGTATGCGCCTAAATTCTGGATACTGAACCAACCTAGTCTGTGACCCTGTTGGAGAATAGGGAAAGCTGCGACCATAGCCAGGGAGAAAAGTAGTACTTGTGGTTCAACCGAGAAGAAGGGGAAGATTCGCACATCAGCATGAGGTAGGACATTGCTGAGGTAAGTCATTGCCAATTGCCCCTGTAAGGTACCATCACTTCCCAGCTACATTGCATTTTAGCTATTACATTGCATTGTACATAGCATCTATCGCATGCATTTCCAGCATTGTCCATTGTACCGCCTACATCCTTTCCATGTTAAGCTTAGTCTGGTATGTGCCCATACTTTTCGCGTTAAAGCATGGTTCTGTGATTATGTGACCGTGCCTATTTCACTAAGAGAATTGTGGCATGAGGGTGTCAGCACCTTTTCTGTGTTAGACACGGTCTGTTTTCTGTCTATGCCTTTTCTAGGCAAAATGTGGTTTCGCCGTGCGCCTTATTCACTTCATCCATTGCATTGTAGTTTGTTTTGTTGCATTCAGCATGTAGGATCAAGATCTTTCCTCAGCAGATCACCCCTCACTTATATCATGCCACCCAATTACTTGTATTCTTTCTGCGAAACACATAGTTTTGTCTATGTATGCACCTATTCCACTAAGATAATTGTGGTTAGAGCGCTCCGGCACCTTTTTTATGTTACACCTATTTTGATTTTGCATCTCCATCCCTTTATGATATTTGTATGGTTTTGCACTGCTTGTGGTTTGATTATTCAAATACATTGTATATTATTACATTGTTTTGTTGCATTGTGTATCATTTTGCATCCTTTCCCTGAACTACGCTGGTTTGATTCCTTGGAAAGGGATACGTAGGCAACCTGCGGGCCCAACCATTTATTTATCTATCCGCATTTTGTTTGTTTGTCCAAGTCTTTGGCCTTGTCAAAAATGGGTCATCTCTGGACTTTGACATTCACTCACGTCATTTCATGACTTTGAGCTCTGTCAAAGAGGGGCAACTGTAGACACCCCATTTTTGACCGCCTTAAAGACTTGGCCGTTACTAATGATTTACTTGGTGATGAAAGATGTGCGGGGCAAAGGTTCGATTTCTTTGGCAAGAGGAGAGTCCAATCGTAACCTCACACCCCATTTTGGACTAAAGCTATTTTGAATGGTTTTTAGACCTTAAAACCCCCTCCTTTAAAATATTTTTGAAATAAAGTTCCTACGATGTTCCGAGGCTCGCATTATGTCAAATGTTGCGCTTTTCGGTAAACTGAGAAAGGGCAAAGTGGAAATGAATGAAAGAGAGGTGAAATCTTTGAAAAATCTTTCAAAACACCTTGCTTAGGGGTTTGGAGTTGAAGAAAAGAAGAGGAGAGGGAAGAAACCCAGTTGAGGAAGGAGTTGGCAAAAATCGTTAAGAGAAAGTCGTGCAACCCTCGCTAAATCAGGCCTATCCTTTTGAATACTTGGATTTCAGATCTGAGGCCACCACCATTCGAAATCTTACTTCTGGGGCTTCATTTTTCACTTTGAGAATCTCCTAAAACTGAGTCCGGATGGGGGAGATATGATTGGTTGAAGTTCAGCATCATTCTGGTTGGACCAAAACTGAGCAACCTTCACTAAAAGAGGGATATCTCTTAACACATATGGAATTTTGAGGTGAGGCTGCCAAATTTGGAAAGAAGACTTCTGGGGCTATAGTTTAGGCACAAGGATGAGCTAAACATGAGTCCAGCTGAAGGAATTAGGCTTGCTTCAAGTTAGGGACCAGGACTGATTTTTTCCATCGGCCTCTATGGGAGTCCATCGGCCACAATTGGACCTCATTAGCCATAGGTCGGCCAAATGTGAACCTTATCAGCCAAAAATGTCCAGAAAGCCAAAAATTGGCAGATGTTTTTCCTCCAGCTGTTTCCAGCTTGTGCCATTTGTCCCAAATCAGATATTTTCGACCAAAAGCTTTTGAATTGCTATATATGAAGCCAAATATCTCATATTCAAGGACTTAGAACATTTTCTTGAAGGCTTAGAAGTTTGAAAGCTTCTCACTCTAGAATCTTCTCTCTCTAGAAGTTTTGTGAACAAAGCTCTCTCCCTCCCTAGAATTCTCTCCTTTTCCTCTTGTGTTTAGGCTTAGAAGTGAGAATTTCCTACACTTTTTCAAAGAGACCCATAACCAAAGTTGATCGTCTTTGGGTTGAGGTAGCTTGGGACTTTGTTTGAGCTACAAAATGTGGATTTTGGCTCAGATTTTGGGCTGGTTTTGCAGCTGTACATGAAGGGTAAGATCTCCCTCCCCTTAACCTTATTTTACACACTTGCTTGGCCATCTTTTCACACTACATTGGGGCTGTTTTTTGGGGTGGTGTTGAACTAAAAAAACCTCTGTTTTTCCCTCTGTTTTTCAGTCCTAAAATTCTTGGTTTGTGCTTTGGTTGCCTAGGGGGTTGTCCTCCATTTTGCTCCTTGGCTTGTAAGGCCATGTGAGCTAACTTTCAAACTTTTCAAACAACTTATTTTTGGCCTTAGAACCACAGAATTCCAGAGGAATTTCAGTGGTAAAAACCCTATTTTGATGGCCCAAATAGGAGAGGGTGGTCCCCTCTCCTCTTGTCTTGCTTGCTAGTGTCGATGGCCAACCAAATGAGCATGTCTTTTTACTTCTTTATGGCTTTGTTCAAGCTCATTTTTGTGACTTATCAGACCTGCCATAACTCTGTTTTTGGCTGTCTTTGTCACCTCTTGCATGCTTATTGCACTTGTAGTGTAAATCCTCTTTGCTTGCCTTGTTAGGCTTACAAAGTAGCATGCTTTTGTGGTTTGAATTAGCTTAGTTAAAGCATGTTTGGGGGGTTATTTTGACATGTTATAACTCTAATTTTGATTGGTGGACTCACTCCTTGCCTGGTTTACACACTTGTAGTGTATTTCTCACAAACTAGTCTTGTATGCTTCATGAAGTAGCATGCCTTTCTAGCATGATTTGATTCTATTTCAGCATGTTTTTTGTTATGTTTTTCCATGTCATACCTCTGTTAAGGCTTGGTTTGGTTAGCCCTTGCATGCTCCATGCATTTGTAGTGCAATTCCATGAATTAGCCTAATGTGTATCATGCTTTAACATGTCATTCTAGCATGATTTTGGCTTAACTCCAAGAAGCTTTTGGTCATGTTTTAGCATGCTTAAGCTTTGGTTTTTGTTTTTTTGGCCATGCATGCTATGATTTGTATAGCTATGGTTCATCCTAGCTTGTTAGCTTTGTGCATCAAGTCCACTAGCATGCATTGCTTGACCTATTTGAATGATTTGGCATTATCTGTTATGTGATTTCAATGCATGTTTCATTTCCATGCACTCACATCTTTCACATTTTCAATGCGTTGAAGGGTTGGTCATTTATGCCTTGAACATGAGCCTTTGTGTATGCCTTCACGCCTAAGCTTGCGAGCTATCATTTCAATGTGTATTTGGGTTTATTTTGCCATGATATAACTCTAACTTTTGTTGGCAAAGCCATCTCATGCTTGGTCTTGATAGGTGTAGTGTAATCCACCTTATTTGCCTTGCATCCATCATGCCTTATGCCCTTCATGCTAGCATATTTTGGCTTCCTTCCATACATGTTTTAGATTCATTTTTAACATGTTTTAGGATTGTTTCGGGTTTCCCTTTCCATATGCTTCATGTTTTGCATAGTTGTAGTGCAAGTGCCTTGTTAGCCTTAAGTTTCGGGCACCAAAGCATGCTTCATCTGTATCATGTACATGATTTGGCATCATTCCACATGACATTTCAGAGCATGTAGCATTGCCATGTTCCCACTTCATTCACCCTTTGAGTTCCTCTAAGGGTTGTGCATTTGTTACCTTGTTTGTGGCTTAGTGTGTATGCATGCATGCCCAGGCATTTATGGCTCAATCTTAGCATATTTTGGTCTTTGTTTAGACCTATTTGAACTCTGTCCATGATTGGTTCATGCCTTTGTACCATGTATTGCATGCCTCCTTTGTAGTCCTCTTTGGTAGCTTTATGCTTTAAGGGCCCTGACATGCCATGCTTGTTTTTGTTGAATGATTTGGCATCATTTCATTTCATACGTTATTTCAGTGCTTATAGTGTTGTTACACTCTTACATTTGTCACTCCTTGAGCACTTTTGAGAGTTATGCTTTTATGCTTAGTTGGTGGGCTAGAGCATGTGCATGCATTGTCTTGCATTTCATGCCATCATTTCAACATTTCGGCCACTGATTTGGGCATGATTGAGGCCTGTCCATTTTAGTTTAAGTCCATTTTTCATGTTGTTGCATGCTTGTTAGATTGCATGTTGTTGCATGCTCGTTCCATTTTGTTGTTGTCGCTTTGCATGTTGTCGCATTGGATGATTCTTGCATGTGGTTTACATGTTTAGGTTGCATTACATGGTGCCTGTATGCTCATGTTACATTACATTGTTTGCATGTCTTTAGCTTTGTTAAGTTGTCCATGCATTGTATTGTGTTTGGATTGAGTGTTAAGCCAAACACGAGGAACGAGGGACGTTTCATACTTGAAGTGATGAAACGTGCCTCAATTCTCGGTCGCCGACCCTCCTGATAATGCATGATAGAGGTTAAGGCATTTATGTGTTTTTGTGCATTTCATCCATATTGATTTGTGCAACTCGGCTTCTATGGCCACCATGCATCGAAATACGTGATTGATGGCTCGAGAGTCGAGCACTACACTCTTTTGAGCTTCAAACATGACAAGGAGTGTGGTTGCACACACCTTTTCTTGCAAATACATTGCCATGCCTCTGTTTGTGCTCCGTAGTAGTAAAAGGAGAGTTTGCAGGAAGGGATGGCCGATCGGCTATCTATTGTGCTGATCGGCTACAAATATTTGGCCGATAGTCTCAAAATTGGTTGATGACCATTAGCCACTAGCCGATGGCTACCCCTCTTGGCCGATGACCTCTCAGAATGTCCATGAGGTAGGTCAGAAGCATCACCGAAGTTGGCATAATTTTCAGAGGTGCAGAACAGTGCAAACAGAGGCAACATGAGGCATGGCAATGGATTTCTGAGCGAAGTCGATCGGGCATGCATAGGCCCCTCTTCTCGAGGCCGTTTTAACTGCTTTGCATAGTTAGTTAATTTGTAATTAATTAGTTAATGTCTTAGCTAATTTAATTCATAGTTGTAAATTCTTAATTAGCTTAGCTTAGCCAATATTCAATTTGCCTACATAATAATTAGTCATATTAGATTATTAGATTAGTTAGAATAGCTTAGTGTAGCTAGCTTGTATTATTCATTCGGACCCTCCGTCGAGAGGGCCAACTTTTGTAATAACTGTGCGTGAGTGTGTGAATGTCTTCCAACCCCACGTCTTTCTCCTTTTTACTTAACCGCTTACGATGGTTAATTCTAGGTCATATTTTGATTAGCATCCTTATGCTATGCATGTTTGCATCATTTATCTGTCTTGCATGTACCGGGCTCGGCGCATCATACTAACTGCATTGTGTTTCAATTCCGATTTGAATACATGTTATCAAGTGGCATTTCACATGACATCTTAGAATAGCCGAGCCTATTTCTAGTTGCATTTTGCATGTGTGGCATTAGGCATTGTTAACATAACTAGGGTCATGCATGATTTCTAACTAGTTGTTGTTTTGGCTCGGAGTACTAGGTAAGTTTTTACGCTTTAGCATACTGCATGTGTGTTAGTGTTGACATGACATCATGCTTGCCATGAGGTTATGTGCTTAATTGATTAACTGCTTGAATGCTTGTGGGTGAAAGTTGGATTACTTGAATTAGAACAATTCCCTGAATTGCGAGTTTTAAGCCCACTTGAGAGTGGCAAAATCATGTTTTCCTAAGCCCACTTGAGGGTGGCAAATCCACGTCTTAGCCTACTTGCGAGTAGCACCTTCAAACCATTTTCAAACAAACATGAGATGTTGTGTTCCAACTTAGGTGATCTACTCTATACTTGTATGCTGTACGCATCACGTAGTAAGCCAGCTAATAAACCGGAATAAGAACACATGTGTTTTCAAAAACAAAATATCATGCTTAGTAAAGGCCGATCTTTCTGATCGGGCGAGCGGGGGTGCTCATTGCATGAACTTTCCCTCTCGTACGTAAGTTCCCGAGCCGAGGCAACTTTGGTGATAACGAACACACGACCTTAGGCACGAGTCAGGGTTTCCTAAATTTCCCAAAACAAAAATATTTAAGTGGCGACTCTGTATCTGGCAAAGCAGTCCATGTTTGACACTTCTTTATTAAAATCAGATTTCCAAAACAATTTTCCGGATTTGGACTCTTTGGTGATTTATCAATCTTGCATTGCACTTTGCAAGATTAGATTTAGAACCGTGACATTGAGTCCGAACTGTAGTAGCTAATGAATAGAACGGATTTCGTGCCTTCGCGCACGGAACCAGGACGTTTGGGCACGTCTACAGTTTCTGGCAACTTTGCTGGGGATTTAGAGAACTTGACTCGAACTCATGATATATTGTTTTGACTACACTTATGTGTCTCTTTGCATTGCATTTGCATTGGTGCGCCTAGGACACCGTGTTAGCTGTATGCTATTCCTGAACGGTTTGCCGAAGGCTTACTTTTAGAAGCGTGCCATAAGGCTGACCGGTGGCGGGCTCTACCACGACGGCAACACAAACCTCAGTTGTTACCGAGGCACCCTTTTTTACCATTTGACCTAGTGCATATCAGAATCCATAGGGACTATTCCAAACTAGGACATGTTGCTTACCCGATTGTAGGTTGTTTGAAACCGCTGTCTGCATAGTGAAACCCTAGCTCCTGAAAAGATAGGACAGGGAAGCCCTACCCCAACATAGGGGTGTTTTGGCTCTTACTTGCTTGATTATGTGCTTTTAGAGTGCGTCTCTACAGAAATGCATGTATCAGTTTGCAAGTCGGGGTATCAGGCCTGAGGGCACCAGTATTTTGGTGGAATCAGATTTACCTTAAGGTATCAGTTTACAGACAGAACTTTGGAGCATAATTCAGTAAAGAACGCAGTCATTCAGCTATGCTTATATCTGTTTTGGTGAAATCAGGCTGAGGTGTTGTCTATTTTCTTCTTTTGCTAGGGGTAGCCTTGGAACTATAGCTTCAGAAGTCTCCAATATCCACCGGGTGCATTGGACTTGTGTTGATAAACTTTGTCAGGTCAGAGATTCAGTTCAGAACAACCAGTGTTCCTTCGCTGTGGCAAGGCAAAGAAAGGCCAGTTAAGGGCTCACCGGTTCATCTGATCCGGCAGTCACCAGTCACATCACCTTTGTTCAAACTCAGCAGACCTTGATGGCACAGAGTCTAGAAGAAGTTGTGGTCATAATAGCAACATTAAACTAGGGAATCCCCAGGCAGGATGAGACCAATGCAGAAATGCAAAGCCCATCTGGGGCACCTACCATGCATCCAATCTCGGGCCCCCAGCCAAATTTGGACCCACTCCCGCTAGCTGAAGATTTGCATGGTCCGGTTCCCCAAGAAGGGTTGGCTCAAGCCAGACTTTTCAGACCCTTGGCGCAGCCTACTGAGAGGCTTTATTCCCTTGATATTATTGATCTTGATCCGAGCTCGGAGAAAATTACGAACCTTGAGGAGCAGGTCGAAATGGCACAGGGCTTTAACTCCATTCATGACATTAAGGATGGGTATACCGAGGTTGCCGTAAGGCTCCCAGATAGATTCAGAATGCCACATATTGACTGTTTCAACGAGTCTGGGGATCCTATGGTACATATCCGGCTTTCGTGGATATCCTAAAATTGATGGGTCTGACTAAGCCGCAGAAACTCTCTTTGTATGCCAGAACCATGTCGGGTGCAGCCGCTACTTGGTATGCCGAATTGGAGGGTACAGTGAAGCAAAACTGGGAGAAATTGGCTGAGGCCTTTGTTGATCAATATTCTTACAACACCCTGGTTAAAATGACCTTGCAAGAGCTTGAAGCAACCCGCCAGAACCCAACAGAGCCCTTTGTGGAATTTGTTGCAAGGTCGAGAACAAAGGCAGCACAAATGACAAATTGCCCTTCCGAGAGGGACCAAGTGCGGATAGTGGTGCAGAACCTTGAGCCTGATATGCTGCAAAAGTTAATAGTGGCACCGCTGTTTACTTTTAAAAGTTTACATGAACTGGGGATTCAGATCGAGGATGCGTTCAACAGAGGGAATATTCCCAGAACAAGTAAACCAGTAAGGAGGGTTTCTGTCGGGAGTACCCATGGCGGTAGCACTGTTCCCAAACCCGCTAAAATCAATACAGTCGCCATAGTCGACCCTTTTGCCAAGGCCAGTCTACATACATCCAGCCCAGCCCTAGCTCAGGGTAGAACTTTCACCCCCCTCTATATGAGCCTAACCAATGCACTGAAAGTCCAGATGGAGAGAGGGTATCTCAAACCCCTTGATCCTCAACCTCTGCCTAACCCACTCCCTATCGGGCATAACTCCACGAAATATTGTGTGTATCATCAGCAGCGCGGGCATGGCACCGATGGTAACTACCGCCTTCGTCATGAGATCTAGAATCACATTAACAACCGGACAATAGCTCCACCTCAAAACCCCAACGACCAAGTACCTGATCCACATCTCAACCTCGGCCATACACTACCACTCACCTACAACCACAGTATATACACCCCGACCCATGTACTCAAGCCCGAGGTGTTTACTCTGGAAAGTATGGGCTTAAGCACGATGGATGCACTTGAATCCCAACCATCTCAAACCCATGAACCCTTTACTTCTGAGTTGGGAAGCATGATTGAAGATCTTCAGAGAACTGTGGCAGATTTAGCCTTTGGAATTTTGGCTCCATTGTCGACTACATCATAGGCTAAAAGTTTCAATCCAAAAGGCTCCTCGATCTTAGGGCAAGCTGCCACTGAAAAGGGCCAACCTGAAGCCATCTTAGATCTGGGTGTTAGCGTCTCAACAACAACTGGGCTTTGCCCTAAGATAGCGACCTAATCCTTTGGCCAAGCTGAGGCATGTAGTAAGAACAAGGTAGGGGCAGGCATTGATCCCCATGAACACCTTATGTGGGCTGTGGAGGCTTTGAAAGCAGAAGGGCTAAACAAACCACAAGTTCTCGCAGTTGTTGCAAAGACTGTGGATGACACTTTCGCCACTCAGAATGAGAGCGGTTTGAATCAAGGGGCAAGTCGGGAGAAGGGCCATTGTACCAGAAACATTCCTTTTAGCTCTAATCCCTTGCTCGGAAGAGTTCAACAAACCCAGTCAGCGCATATCAATCTCTTTGCTAGTGTATCCTGCAAAACTCCACAAACCTCGAAGTAGCAACCCCGAGGTTAGAGGGTCATCCATGCCCTCTACATGACTTTGTCCAAAGCTTTCGAAATCCTTGTTGGCAGGGCCATCTCAAAGCCCTTAAGCCTCGGCCTCTCCCGAATAAACTTCCCCCCTCCTATGATCTTGCCAAGTACTCTGCCTTCCTTCAACAAGTTGGCCATGACACTGACATGCGTTTTCAACTTCGCCGTGAAATACAAGATCTGATTGATAAATAAGCCATCGTCGCATCGGGTCCTGCAAAGTCTATCGGCACTAGGTCAGTGAACTTGGGGGATAATATGATTATGTGATCGGGGGATAAACCACCTGCGGATGGCGCTCAGTTTACTCTAGATGTGATGGATGGCCCGCACTGTCTTGAGCATTCTGCAAATGCTAGTTTTTGTACTTTCTGACTTGGGTTTTGGGTCAGTCTTGTTGTTTTGTAGTGAGTTAGTCCCTTTGTACTGAGTCAGTCGTGTCAGTCTTGTTGTATCGAGTCTGTTTTGTTGTGTTGAAGTCAGGTAATTTCGGGGGTGTTACCTCGGACATCACTTAGTTGTTTTGTGTTTGTCTTTTATCTTTCTTTTGAGTTTGTTTCTGCCATTAAGCTAGTTGCACCAGAAGATCTGAATGAAACAGCAGTGATTTTCACCCTTTTGCATTTGTTTCTGCCTTGGAGCCAGTTGTGCCAGAAGATTTGAATGAAATGGCAGTGCTTTTCACTTACTTTTTTGTGACTTGAAATCATTGCATTGACCTAAGTTTTTCAAAACTTTTTGAACATTGTGATGAAAACAAAGAGGAAGGAATTTCTCGGGCTTTGCAAAAATTTGATCAATTGAGAGAAAGAGAGGCATGCTAAGCCCCTAATGAATGAGATCATGTCTGTTAATGTGAGTACAGAGAAAGATCCTATCCTGATCTAGATTGGTTCTACATTGTCTTCAGCGAGAGCAACTAGTCGCTTTCTTAAAAGATTTCAAAAAAATATTTTGCGTGATCCTGCAAAGACTAGTGTGGAATCGCTCTTGAGATTGTGTAGCATAGGATCACTCTCAGCCTCAAGACTCGGCCCCTTTTTGCTTTGAAACCTTGAACTTGGATTCAGAATGTTCAATGGTCAACCATCAAAGGAGGCTCGTCAGGCCAAATTCAAAGCAGCCCTCGAACTAGGGGCAAGAAAGTCATATCAAGAAGGTCAAATGTGATCAAAATAAAGCTTGGAAAGCTGGATGAAAAGCAGCCCTTGAACTAGCGGCAAAAAATGTCAGATGTGCTCGAAGAGTAAAAAATTAGGACATTTCTCAAGCTAACGAAGATCGACAAGAATGCCAAATCCCATAAGGGAGGAAAGAAGAAAGTATTGCTGAAGGACAATTGAGTTCCTATCCACGACACTGGGGGCAATTCAGACCCAGTTGGATGGACTCCTCAATCATCAGCAAATAGCAGCCATTCTCTTGGATTCAGATGGATTTGAGATCCTACGACCATTCAACATGGACTTGTTACACCTTTTACCCTTGAGAGGGTCGCTGGGCTGAAAATCAAGAAGGGCAACCCAGGCAAAAGTTAGAGCAAGAAAAAAAAATGAAAAGAGATGAAAAAAGAAAAGAAATGAAGAAAATGAAATAAAAAATTCTGAAAAGAAATGAACAAAGAAAAGTAGAAATGAAAAGAATTGAAAAGAAAAGAAAAACATAGCTCGCAAGGTTGAAACCCCAGAAACGGCGGCCTTGGCAAAAGTTTGAGCGCTAAAGGAGAGGTTAATACCTGAGTGTACCTTAACCCGCAACTACATCAGGCTTGATTCCCATGTTTGGGATACATAGGTAACTTTATTCTGAAGTCCAGCCATAAATACTTCGAAATCGATTGTGTCCATGTAATGGTTCTGATCATCTTTGTCTTCTATGTATCTGAGAGTTCGGTTATGATCATCACTTTGAGGCCTGATTACAGTGTGCTGCGGAGCTATTCAGACAAGGGGCAACTTTTTGTTGCCGTCGGTTGCCATTCAGACAAGGGGCAACTTCTTGTTGCTAGATTTGGTGTCGTGCAGTGCCATTCAGGCAAGGGGCAATTTTCCATTGTTTTGGATCTGAGGTTGTACATCTCACGAGTAGATTCTATGTTGGTCGAGCAGTGACCATTTGTAATAACAGTTTTGAGAATTTTTAACAAGGTTGACTAATTTTCTCAAAAATTATTCCATTTTTCCCAAAACTGGACCATATCTTGGACCCAAAAATAGAAAATTTTTAGTGTTCACAACCTAACTTGCCTGATTTCAAATCAAAAAATTGAACAAACATGTTAATCTAACTCTCATATTGGTCAAAATTATTTTAGTAGAAAGCCAAAACAAAAAATGGTCAAAATGATGAACTAGGGGCACAGTTGAGTCAGGTGTTCTTTCTTTTCCCCATTGTCAACGTACTTGCCGAAAAAGGGTATTCTATTTGCCAGAAAATGGCACAACTGAAGTTAACTGCAAAGGGCAGAAAGCTCTCACATCCTTCGAGCAACGAGGTATCAAGCCAAGTGCAAAGCACGAAATGGAATGGATCAGGATATTCCACTCCCTCATCTAGATAGGTCTGATCACATCCATGCTGGCCAAGGGCGTCGCCAACAGCTGTCAGTTGCAGATCTGCTGCACATTCAGCCGCGTCACAACCCCTCTGTGGGAAAGTTCACTGTTATGAGTAGAAGAAGGGAATCTAGTTGAATACTAGGGGCAAGAGCCCATTACTGCTTATCCATCAACCACCCCGGGGAAGGATAAAAAAGAAGAGAGATTGAAGAATAGAGAGATGTGCGCTGAGAGAAAAGTGATGGAAAGGGTTTTTCAAAGAAAAAGAGATTGAATGCCAGAGTGATGTGAGAATCACAAATGAGAAAAGGGTGGGAAATAATACCCAAAGAAACTAGCTCCTTGCGAACTAAGAGGTCTCTTTCCATTAGAATACGTCTGAGTGTTGTGTGCGTTGTTTTGTTTGTCTCGATTTGTGTTTTGAGTCGTTTCGTGTGTCAATAGATGTGTTTAGGTTGTTTTACCTTTGTTTTCTATTGTTGAGTCGTTTTTGCTGTGATTAGTCATAGGCTCAATACCTGACCAAAAACTCTTTCTCAATTTGAATTTAAAAAAAAAAAAAATCGTTTTCTGCTCAGAGTGCCGTGCCGTTCTCCACATATGTGCAAAATTGGATTGGTTCTTTCATAAAACTGCAGGGTTTAACCCAAGTCATATGAGATCAGTAAAACCAGGACCTATCTAAAGCTATATAGGTTCCAGACTACAAAGCAAAAAAAAAGAGGAAAAATGTCGAGCATCTAAGTTTGTCTCAACTTCAGTAAGTTTCGAGATTGCATTTCGTGTGTACCTCTTCAGGTCTGGCCAATGCTCCGAAGTATGAGTGCACCTCTACCTCAAGCTCAAGATTAAGCCTGCTTCAAGCCAGAATGGCGATCAGAAGTGCTCTCCTTGAGTACCATTCCCTGCCAGAGGCATCTTGGCTGTGTTCGCAATGAGCTCCTAGGAGACCAACTGCCACGGTGGAAACTAGAGTTCGAATGGTTGTTGCCTAGAACGCAAAGGTTTGGGATTTCCGAGACTAAAGTCTAGTTTAAATACCCAGAGGTGAATCCCCGGCTTGAAATCTGTATGGAAGCCCAATAGATTGGGATAGCATGTGTATGCGCCTCAATTCTGGATACTGAACCAACCTAGTCTGCCACCCCATTGGAGAATAGGGAAAGTTGTGAATATGATCAAGAAGAAAAGCGGCATTTGTGGTTTCTACATGCAGAAGTTACCCCTTGTCAGCATTTCAGGACCTTTGTACTGTGAGTTGAAGTTAAGAGTTCGAAGAACACAAGGGGAGATCCCCATCAGAGTAGAGCGGTTCATTGTCACTCACCCCATGTGGAGCTTTCTAAAGCGCTGCTTTCTTTGTTTATTGCATTCCCTAGACATCATGCTCTACATTGCTTGTAACATGTATCATATCATCACACATAGTGCATAAATGCATCTTGTACTATACTTATTCTTGCTGTCGCACTGAATATACACGTTACATTTGATGTACGTCGTTGATCCTTTTGCATAGAGTATGTACATTGCATGGAGCACGTTTTAACCTTGCTTGCATAGAATGTGCACTTCTCACCCTGGCATGAAATGCGCATCTTAATGTTGCATGGAGCATACATTTCTTACACTTGCCTTGCTATGCATGTCTCACGAGCATTATCATGCACACTTTACTTACGTTGTCACGCACACTCTAGTTGCATTGTCATGCACATACCACTTGCGTTGTCACGCACACTCGTTGCATTGTCATGCACACTTTACTTGCGTTGTCATGCGCACTATAGTTGCATTGTCATGCACATACCACTTGCGTTGTCACGCACACTCGTTGCATTGTCATGCACACCTTACTTGCGTTGTCACGCGCACTAGTTGCATTGTCATGCACATACCACTTGCGTTGTCACGCGCACCTTACTTGCACTGTCATGCACCTCTTTACTTGCGTTGTCACGCGCACTCTACTTGCATTGTCATGCACCTCTTTACTTGCGTTGTCACGCACACTCCACTTGCATTATTGTGCACCGTTTTCCTTGCATTGTTATGCACTATTCTACTTGCATTGTTATGCAGTATTCCACCTGCATTGTTATGCACCGTTTCACTTGCATTGTTATGCACATCTCTTTTTCATTGTTATGCACCTTTCCATTGGAATCATATGTGCACGCGTTTATCTTGTATTGAAATTGTATCTTGATGCAACGCTGAACATGTGTTTCTACTATATTGTACCTGTTGAGTTTCTTTCTCATTCATGCACGATATTGTACGTACGGTTCATTTGAAGCTGGCACAACCAGGCAATATTGGTTGTACGATTCATTCAGAGAAGTTTCGTTTAAGACTGATTATTTTTAGTGTATCTTTTACACATGCTCACTTTGTGCATCTAGCACACAATTTTGTTACAATTTTGTATTTGTGGTACAATCTCATACCTATTTCTTGTATCTTAGGATGTGTGAAGCATGGCCCTAGGCGGGCTTTATCTCAGGACGCATGAAGCGCGACCTTGGGCGAGTTGTGTCTCAGGACGCGTGAATCGCGGCCCTAGGCAGGTTTTATCTCAGGACGCGTAAAGCGCGGCCCTGGGTAGGTTATATCTCTAGATGCATGAAGCGCGGCCGTGGGCGGGTTGTATTTCAGGATGCATGAAGCGCGGGTTTTATCTTGAGATGCGTGAAGCGCAAGCCCGAGCGGTATTTCAGACTTCTTCTCACGGTTTCAGCGTGGTTAGAGTGTCCCCTTCCTCACACGATTTTGGCGTGTTTGGAATTTATCTGAGGATGCATCAAGCATGGCCCTGGGCGGGTTTTATCTCGGGACGCGTGAAGCGCAAGCCCGAGCAGTTTTTCAGACCTCTTTTCACGATTTCAGCATGGTTAGAGTGTCCCCTTCCTCACACGATTTCAGCATGTTTCGAATTTGTCTCAGGTTGCGTAGAACACGCTCCTGATTGGTTTTCTTTGTTTTTCCTCCTCCCACGATTCTAGCGTGGTTGGAGTGTGTTCACCCCATGCGTCTACTACTCTATCTGTTACTTCCATTGCATCATCCATTTTATTTTCTGGCCTAGGAGACCATAAATCCTCTAAAGGTCCAATTCCTTTTGTGTTTGTCGTGCCCGAACGACTTCCGGTGGTCTGTTATAGCCACCTACCTCTGTTTGCGGTGAGTTCCTAAGAGATCAACTGAGATGGTGGAAACTAGAGTTCGAATGGCTCATGCCTAGAACGTAAAGGTTCGGAATTTCTGTGACTAAAGTCAAGTTTAAATACCCAAGAGTGTATCCCCGGCTTGAAATCTGTATGGCAGCCCCATAGATTAAGATAGCGTGTGTATGCGCCTGAATTCTGGATACTAAACCAACCTAGTCTGTGACCCTGTTGGAGAATAGGGAAAGCTACGACCATAGCCAGGGAGAAAAGTAGTACCTGTGGTTCAACGGAGAAGAAGGGGAAGATTCCCGCATCAGTATGAGGTAGGACATTGCTGAGGTAAGTCATTGCCAATTGCCCCTGTAAAGTACCTTCACTTCCCAGCTACATTGCATTTTAGCTATTACATTGCATTGTACATAGCATCTATCGCATGCATTTCCTACATTGTCCATTGTATCGCCTGCATCCTTTCCATGTTAAGCTTAGTCTGGTATGTGCCCATACTTTTCGCGTTAAAGCATGGTTCTGTGATTATGTGAACGTGCCTATTCCACTAACAGAATTGTGGCCTGAGGGTGTCAGCACCTTTTCTGTGTTAGACACGGTCTGTTTTCTGTCTATGCCTTTTCTAGGCAAAATGTGGTTTGGCCGTGCGCCTTATTCACTTCATCCATTACATTGTAGTTTGTTTTGTTGCATTCAGCGTGTAGGATCACGATCTTTCCTTAGCAGATCACCCCTCACTTATATCATGCCACCCAATTACTTGTATTTTTCTGCGAAACACATAGTTCTGTCTGTCCATGCACCTATTCCACTAAGAGAATTGTGGTTAGAGCGCTCCGACACCTTTTCTATGTTACATGTAATTTGTTTTTGCATCTCCATCCCTTTATGATATTTGTGTGTTTTTGCACTGCTTGTGGTTTGATTATTCAAATACATTGTATATTATTACATTATTTTGTTGAATTGTGTATCATTTTGCACCCTGCCCCTGAACTACGCTGGTTTGATTCCTTGGAAAGGATACGTAGGCAACCTGCGAGCCCAACCATTTATTTATCTATCCGTATTTTGTTTGTTTGTCCAAGTCTTCGACCTTGTCAAAAATGTGTCATCTCTGGACTTTGACATTCACTCACGTCATTTCATGACTTCGAGCTCTGTCAAAGAGGGGCAATTGTAGACACCCCATTTTTGACCACCCTTAAGACTTGGGCATTACTGATGATTTACTTGGTGATGAAAGATGTGTGGGGCAAAGGCTCGATTTCTTAGTCAAGAGGAGAGTCAAATCCTAACCTCACACCCCATTTTGGACTAAAGCTATTTTGAATGGTTTTTAGACCTTAAAACCCTCCCTTTTAAAATATTTTTGAAATAAAGTTCCTACGATGTTCCGAGGCTCACATTTTGTCAAATGTTGCGCTTTTCGATAAACCGAGCAAGGACAAAGTGGAAATGAATGAAAGAGAGGTGAAATCTTTGAAAAATCTTTCAAAACACCTTGCTTAGGGGTTTGGAGTTGAAGAAAAGAAGAGGAGAGGGAAGAAACCCAGTTGGGGAAGGAGTTGGGCATAAATCGTTAAGAGAGAGTCGTGCAACCCTTGTTAAATCAGACCTATCTTTTGAATACTTGGATTTCGGATATGAGGCCACCACCGTTGGAAAGCGTACTTATGGGGCTTCATTTTTCACTTAAGAATCTCCTAAAGCCGAGTCCGGATGGGGGAGATATGATTGACTGAAGTTGGGCATCATTCCGGTTGGACTGAAACTGAGCATCCTTCACTAAAAAAGGGATATCTCTTAACACACATGGAATTTCGAGCTGAGGATTCCAAATTTGGAAAGAAGACTTCTGGGGCTACAGTTTAGGCTCAAGGATGACCTAAACATGAGTCCAGATGAAGGAATTAGGCTTGTTTCAAGTCAGGGACCTGGACTGATTTTTTCCATTGGCCTCTATGGGAGTCCATCGGCCACAATTGGACCTCATTGGCCACAGGTCGGCCAAAAGTGAACCTTATCAGCCAAAAATGTTGGCCAATCAGCCAAAAATGTCCAGAAAGCCCAAAATTGGCAGATATTTCACCTCCAGCTGTTTCCAGCTTGTGCCACCTGTCCCAAATCAGATATTTTCGACCAAAAGCTTTTGAATTGCTATATATGAAGCCAAATATCCCATATTCAAGGACTTAGAACATTTTCTTGAAGGCTTAGAAGTTTGAGAGCTTCTCACTCTAGAATCCTCTCTCTCTAGAAGTATTGTGAGCAAAACTCTTTCCCTTCCTAGAATTCTCTCCTTTTCCTCTTGTTTTAGGATTAGAAGCGAGAATTTCCTACACTTTGCAAAGAGACCCTTAACCAAAGTTGATCATCTTTGGGTTTAGGTAGCTTGGAACTTTGTTTGAGCTCCAAAAGGCTAATTTTGGCTAAGATTTTGGGCTGGTTTTGCAGCTGTACATCAAGTGTAAGATCTCCCTCCCTTTAAGCTTGTTTTACACACTTGCTTGGCCATCTTTTCACACTACATTGGGGCTGTTTTTTGGGGTGGTGTTGAACCAAAAAAACCTCTGTTTTTCCCTCTGTTTTTCAGTCCTAAAAGTCTTGGTTTGTGCCTTGGTTGGCTAGGGTGTTGTCCTCCCTTTTGCTCCTTGGCTTGTAAGGCCTTGTGACCTAACTTTCAAACCTTTCAAACAACTTATTTTTGGCCTTAGAACCACTGAATTCCAGAGGAATTTTAGTGGTAAAAACCCTGTTTTGAGGGCCCAAATAGGAAAGGGTGGTCCCCTCTCCTCTTGTCTTGCTTGCTAGTGTTGATGGCCAACCAAATGAGCATGTGTTTTTACTTCTTTATGGCTTTGTTTAGGCTCATTTTTATGACTTATCAGACCTGCCATAACTATGTTTTTGGCTGTCTTGGTCACCTCTTGCATGCTTATTGCACTTGTAGTGTAAATCCTCTTTGCTAGCCTTGTTAGGCTTACAAAGTAGCATGCTTTTGTGGTTTGAATTAGCTTAGTTAAAGCATGTTTTTGGTGTTATTTTGACATATTATAACTCTGATTTTGATTGGTGGACTCACTCCTTGCATGGTTTATACACGTGTAGTGTATTTCTCACAAACTAGTATTGTGTGCTTCATGAAGTAGCATGCCTTTCTAGCATGATTTGATTCTATTTCAGCATGTTTTTGGTGATGTTTTTCCATTTCATACCTCTGTTAAGGTTTGGTTTGGTTGGCCCTTGCATGCTCCATGCACTTGTAGTGCAATTCCATGAATTAGCCTAATGTGTATCATGCTTTAACATGTCATTCTAGCATGATTTTGGCTGAACTCTAAGAAGCTTTTGGTCATGTTTTTGCATGATTAAGCTCTGGTTTTTGTTTTTTTAGCCATGCATGCCATGATTTGTATAGCTATGGTTCATCCTAGCTTGTTAGCTTTGTGCATCATGTCCACTAGCATGCATTGCTTGACCCATTTCAATGATTTGGCATCATTTGTTTATGTTACTTCAGAGCATGTTTCATTTCCATGCACTCACATCTTTCACATTTTCAATGCGTTAAAGGGTTGGTAATTTATGCCTTGAACATGAGCCTTTGCGTTTGCCTTCATGCCTAAGCTTGCGAGCTATCATTTCAATGTGTATTTGGGGTTATTTTGCAATGATATGACTCTAATTTTTGTTGGAAAAGTCATCTCATGCATGGTCCTGATAGGTGTAGTGTAATCCACCTTATTTGCCTTGCATCCATCATGCCTTATGCCCTTCATGCTAGCATATTTTGGCTTCCTTCCATGCATGTTTTAGACTCATTTTAACATGTTTTAAGATTGTTTTGGGTTTCCCTTGCCATATGCTTCATGTTTTGCATAGTTGTAGTGCAAGTGCTTTGCTAGCCTTAAGCTTTGGGCAGCATGGCATGCTTCATTTGTATCATATACATGATTTGGCATCATTCCACATGACATTTCAAAGCATATAGCAAGGCCATGTTCCCACTTCATTCACCCTTTGAGTTCCTCTAAGGGTTGTGCATTTGTTACTTGTTTGTGGCTTAGTGTGTATGCATGCATGCCTAGGCATTTGTGCCTCAATCTTAGCATATTTTGGTCTTTGTTTAGACCTATTTGAATTCTATCCATGATTGGTTCATGCCTTTCTACCATGCATTGCATGCCTCCTTTGTAGTCCTCTTTCGTAGCTTTATGCTTTAAGGACCCTAGCATGCCATGCTTGTATTGATTGAATGATTTGGCGTCATTTCATACCTTATTTCAGTGCTTATAGTGTTTCTACACTCTTACATTTGTCAGTCCTTGAGCACTTTTGAGAGTTATGCTTTTATGCTTAGTTGGTGGGCTAGAGCATGTGCATGCATTGTCTTGCATTTCATGCCATCATTTCAACATTTTGGCCACTGATTTGGGCAAGATTGAGGCTTGTCCATTTTAGTTTAAGTGTATTTTGCACGTTGTTGCATGCTTGTTAGATTGCATGTTGTTGCATGCTTGTTCCATTTTGTTGTTGCCGCATGCTTGTCGCATTGCATGTTGCCTCATGCTTGTTGCATTGCATGATTCTTGCATGTTGTTTACATGTTTAGGTTGCATTACATGGTGCTTGTATGCTCATGTTGCATTACATTGTTTGCATGTCTTTAGCTTTGTTAAGTTGTCCATGCGTTGAATTGTGTTTTGTTTGGGTGTTAAGCCAAACATGAGGAACGAGGGACGTTTCATACTTGAAGTGATGAAACGTGACTCAATTCTCGGTCGCTGACCATCTTGATCATGCATGATAGAGGTAAAGGCATTTATGTGTTTTTGTGCATTTCATCCATATTAATTTGTGCAACTCGGCCTCTTTGGCCAGCACGCATCGAAATGCGTGATTGATGGCTCGAGAGTCGAGCACTACACTCTTTTGAGCTTCAAACATAATAAGGAGTCTGGTTGCACACACGTTTTCTTGCAAATACATTGCCATGCCTCTGTTTGTACTCTGTTGCAGCAAAAGGAGAGTTTCCAGGAAGAGATGGCCGATCGGCTACAAATAATTGGCCAATAGTCTCTAAATTGGTCGATGACCATTATCCACTAGCCGATGGCCACCCCTCTTGGCCGATGACCTCTCAGAATGTCCGTGAGGTAGGTCAGAAGCATCACAGAAGTTGGCATAATTTTCAGAGGTGCAGAACAGTGCAAACAGAGGCAACATCAGGCATGGCAACGGATTTTCGAGCGAAGTCGATCGTGCATGCATATGCCCCTCTTCTCGAGGCCGTTTTAACTGCTTTGCATAGTTACTTAAATTGTAATTAATTAGTTAATGTGTTAGCTAATTTAATTCATCATTGTAAATTCTTAATTAGCTTAGCTTAGCTAATATCAATTTCACTATGTAATAATTAGTCTAATTAGATTATTAGATTAGTTAGAATAGCTTAGCGTAGCTAGCTTGTATTATTCATTTGGACCCTCTGTCGAGAGGGCCAACTTTTGTAATAAGTGTGCGTGAGTGTGTGAATGTCTTCCAACCCCACGTTTTTCTCCCTTTTACTTAACAGCATACGATGGTTAGTTCTAGGTCATATTTTGATTAGCATCCTTATACTATGCCTGCTTGCATCATTCAACTGTCTTGCATGCTCCGGGCTCGGCGCATCATAGTAACTGCACCGTGTTTCAATTCTGATTTGAATACATGTTATCAAGTTGCATTTCACATGACATCTTAGAATAGCCGAGCCTATTTCTAGTTGCATTAGGCATTGTCAACATAACTTGGGTCATGCATGATTTCTAACTAGTTGTTGTTTTGGCTCGGAGTACTAGGTAAGCTTTTACGCTTTAGCATACTGCATGTGTGTTAGTGTTGACATGACAGCATGCTTGCCATGAGGCTATGTGCTGAATTGATTAAGTGGTTGAATGCCTGTGGGTGAAGGTTGGATTACTTGAATTGGAACAATTCATCGAAATACGAGTTTTAAGCCCACTTGAGAGTGGCAAAATCATGTTTTCCTAAGCCCACTTTAGGGTGGCAAATCCATGTCTTAGCCTACTTGCGGGTAGCACCTTCAAACCATTTTCAAACAAACTTGAGATGTTGTGTTCCAACTTAGGTGATCTAGTCTATACTTGTATGCTGTGCGCATCACGTAGTAAGCTAGCTAATAAATTGGAATAAGAACACATGTGTTTTCAAAGACAAAATATCATGCTTAGTAAAGGCCGATCTTTTTGATTGGGCGAGCGGGGGTGCTCATTGCATTACCTTCCCCTCTCGTACCCAAGTTCTCGAGCCGAGGCAACTTTGGTGATGACGGACACGTGGCCTTAGGCACGAGTCAGGGTTTCCTAAATTTCCCAAAACAAAAATATTTAGGTGGCGACTCTGTATCTAGCAAAACAGTCCATGTTTGGCACTTCTTTATTAAAATTAGTTTTCCAAAACGATTTGCCGGATTTGGACTCTTTGGTGATTTATCAATCTTGCATTGCACTTTGCAAGATTAGATTTAGAACCCCGACATTGAGTCCGAATTGTAGTAGCTAATGAACAAAATGGATTTCACGCCTTCGCGCATAGAACCGGGACGTTCGGGCGTGTCTACAGCTTTATGCTCGCCCCTATGGGGTTTGGTGCAGGTAAAGATGTAGTGATCTTGCCGCGCTGAGGGCGTGGATATATTTTGTGAATAGTAGATTACTCTTTTATTTTGTTGTAAATTTTTGTAAAGCCAAGGGCTAACATGTATGGGTCCGATGGATCATATTGGTGCAACCAGGCTCATGCCTTGGAATTTGTAAGCCCTTGAGGGCCTTTATTCATTTTGGTTTAATGATTTCACATGCTATGGATTCGTATACTAGCTTTCAATGAATGTATATTCGTATGTGGGATTACTTTTCTTTAATATTTGAAGTTATGTAATAGAATGTGGTGATTACGACCTTCCGGTATCTCTTATGTATTAGGGTTATTATTTTGCAATTGTGGGTTGATGTATTATATTTATGTTGAATTATTTCGGGGCGTTACATGAGCTACCGCTGGCAGCACTGGAACTGCGAACCAATGGCCTCTTGGCCGGCTCCTTCTCCTCAGTAATAAGGCCTTGCTTCATAGCATCCTCGATTTGCACTCCTATTTCATGGAGCTCGGTGAACATAAACAGAGGTAAGACAATCATCTTCTGCAACAACTTACCATATAGATTGTGGACTACTATCCTTATCTGATCTTTCTTGGAAGGCCTCGTGGTCATCATCGACGCTTTGGCCCACCATCGTGTCAAAAATTCGAAGAAACCCTCCTTCGGCTCTTGGCGTGTTGCCTCGAGATCACGGGTTGTGACCTCGATTTGCATGCTATAAGAGTACTGAGCAATGAAAGCTTCGACCATCTCCTCCCAATTCTGTTTGATAGAATCTTCCAACTTGGCATACCAAATGGCTCCTATACCTGGCATGGTGCGACCAAAGAGAGATAGCTTCGGTAGTCTAGTTAAGCCCATCAGCCACAAGATATTTAAAAACAAGCACAGATGAGCCATTGGATCCCTAGAGACGTCGAAATGGTCTATGCATGGCAATGTAACCGCAGAATCAGTGTACCCATCTTCTATATTTGGGATGTAGTTAATGCCTTGCGCTCTTTTGAATAGCTTCTCTACTTTATTGACTTTCAACGCAGTCAGGTTAACCTCAAACTCAAATAGAGCCTCGACCTGATAAACCGGGGCTTTAGATGCTTGTAGCGGGATTGGCTCTACTAGATTGCCCTGGTTTTCTTGCACATTAGCAATCTGAGTTATGGCCCTAGGGGGTGGGATAATTGTGGTAGGTACATGGGATGGAAAGGCTGCAGCCGGCTGCAATTGTTGTAGTTGTAGCTTGGTTATAACCTCGGCCTGACGAGCTGTGACTTCGACCTGGCGCGCCGCATCTTGCTATAGTGTTTGACCTATTTGTTGCAACTAGAATATTAGCTCTTCCATATTGGCTGGGGGATACTATGTCATTTGAACAGGTGACCGGTCTTGATCTGGACTGGAAGTAGACGACTGTTCCCGAATTGGACTAGACACAAGTGAGCTGAGTGGTGATTGCTGTAAAAATCGGACTGGTGAAATCTTCCTAACCCTCCTCCGTCTTGTAACTGGTAAGAGCGAAGCAAACACGGGCTGTCCCTGAACAAGATCCCCGATTTTGGAAAGTCTTCCGACCTGGGTCCAGAGTCCCTGGGGGATATTCGAACCTTTGAAGCTATGGTTTTAAACTACCTAGCAAAAGAAATAAAACAAAAGAGTAGCAATCAGAAATTGCATAGCACAATGAATTCTGCCCCAAGTAAGATACCATTGTGCAACTGATATGTACATTCCTATACAGTTTCACTGTAAAGCACATACCAGTTAAAGGAGAGCCAACACACCCCTATGTTGGGGTAGGGTTACCCTGCCCTAGTTTCGTTAGGAACTAGGGTTCATTATTTCAATCAAGCGGTTTCACACAATCCTGTATTCATGTGAGCATCCTATCCTGGTTGGAACAGTCTCTATGGCTTCATTATATGCAATTAGACCAAATGGTCAAATGGGTACGTCAGTAAGATTACCTAATATACCTCTCACATCTCACCGAAAACTGAAAGGAGGATCAAGCGGTACAGCGGTAGTACAGATCCAAGGGTTGTGTTCCCAACATGGTAGAGCCCATGACCAGTCAACCTTTTGGCAAGCTTTTGGGCAAGCCTCCGGCAAACCGTTCAGGAATAGCAGTTGACAAACACAATGACTTAAGCACACCATTGCAAATATAATGCAAAGAACATATAAGTGTAGATAACATTTCACATCATGAAGTTCAAGTCAAGTTCTCTAAATCCCCAGCAGAGTCGCCAAAAACTGTAGCTTAACTTTTCGTGCTCCTTTCGGAAGACGACTAGCCCTACAGTTCAGACTCCCGTGGTTCTGAATTTGATCTCACAAGTGCAATGCGAAATAGATAACCACCAAAGAGTCCAAATCTGGGAAATCTTTTGGAAAATCAATTTTGAATCAAAATGCCAAAAATGGACTGCTTTGCCAGATACAGAGTCGCCACCTAAATATTTTTGGGAAATTTAGGAAACTCATGACTCGTGCCAAAGGCCACGTGTCCATCATCACCAAGATTGTCTCATCTCGGGAACTTAGGTACAAGCGGGGAAGGTCATGAATTGAGAACTCTTGCTCGCCTGATCAAAGATCGGCCACCATTAATCATGATGTGATTCTTATCTACATTATATGCCCTTGTTCCAATTATTGGGCTAACATTACTATGTGTTGCACACAAGTATCGACTAACTTGCAAAAATTGGAACACTTTGATTTCACGTTTGTTTTGAAAAGTGTTTGTGAATGTGCCACTTGAAGAAGTGGGTTCAAATGCACATTAATTAAACTATCCTAATTCAAGCAACTAGCCTTCATCCACAAGCATTCAAATAGTTTATCATATAAGCACGCCTTAGGGTGAATATGCTTTCACATGGCAACACTAACATGCAATGCAATATGCTAAAACAAATAAAAGCTCACCTAGTACTCTAAGCCAAAAAAGGTGAAAGAGTTAGAAAAATGCTTGATCCTAACTATGCAATATGACTAATGCAACACAGGCAATATGCAATTTAAATCAGCTTGGCTGCTAATATGACATATGAATCAATTTGATAGCATGCGGTAAAGCACATATTCAACGAAGTATTTAACTAACAATGCAAGTTAGAATAATGTGCCGAGCTTGATGCATGCAAGACAAATGGATGCAAGCATGGGAGATGCTAAACAAAACATGATGCTCTAAACTAACTATCATAAGCTGGTAAATAAAAGGGAGAAAGACGTGGGGTTGGAAGACATGCATATTATTACAATTGTGCCCTCGCGCAGGAGGGTTCAAATGAATAAGCTAGCTAAGCTACTTAACTAATTATTACAACGCCGAATTTAACTAACTATTCTAGCTTATTAATTACAACACAACAACTAGCTATTTTACCTAATTAATTACAAATCCAAATTGAAACTAATTAATTAATTACACTAACAAATTAATTACAAATTAGAATTAGTTAATTAATTACAACATGAATTAACTCTAAATTAATTAACTACTACAATCATAATTTAAAGAGCCCTGAGAGACGACATGCATGCACGTGGACTTTCCACCCAAAGATGCCTCTGTTTTGTTGCTAGAATACCTCTGTTGCACTGTCAGAACATCTTTTCACCTTAGCCACTACCCTGCTTTGTTCCAAAAAGCTATTGCTTAATTTGACAAAAGTGGCCGACAACCCAGAAGTAGTGGCCATCAGGCCACTAATAGTGGGTTGCCGTCTAGAAAAGGTGGCCTACCGATCACAAAAGTCTGGTTCTTCCTGCTCTAACAGAAAGCATACAGAGCACAAACAGGATATTCTCAAGGCATGTTTCTACGCATTACCCCTCCTTTTCATCAAACAGCTCAAAGGAGTGGTAAGTTTGATTCACATGCCACCAATTGATGCAATTTCAATGCATGATAGCCTATGAACCAAATGGCACAATTTCAATAAATGCAACATAAAAGACTCTCAAACCTCCTCTCTATCATGGATTGATCAAGGGAAGTGATTGACCATGACTCTTGAACCGTTTTCATCATGAACAAGTATGAATTGATTCAAGACTCAAGGGTTCAATTAACGTCTGATTGAACCCTAAGCAAGTTATTATCTTGCATAATTTTTTATTCCCAATTTTATTACTCCATTTTAATTACCAACCATTCTTTAATTCATTGAGTCAATAGTGAGGTTTAAGTCCTCTAATGGAAAAAGGCACCAAACCAAGAGTTGTTTTAGGCACGAGAGAAGTGTCATGCCATTGGTGATGAACACCCAAAGGGATTAATCCATTAACCACAACACCTCAATCTCAAGCTTTAAACAAACAACTAGCTTGAAACAACTTTCAAAGCAAAGAGAAAGCCAAGAAATGAGGGAGTTTGCAGAAGAGATTAGAGGTGATCACAAGTATGGAAAGCAAGAAATAAACATTATCAACTCAAATAGGTTGGTGGCTAAGGTCTAAACCACCAAGCCTATGAGGACCATTACACTACAAGCATGCTATACAACGGTGAAATGTAATGAACAGCTAAAAATAGTCCTAAAATAGTCCTAAAATATGCGAGAATTAAGACAAAAATAGCTAGAACAATAAGCTACAACATGGAGCAAGTTAAGGTAGTAAGGAAGCACAAGGAGGGGAGGCTACCCCCTCCATTTTTGGGACTTCAAAACATAATTTTAGCCTTTGAAATAACTCTAAAATTCAGTATTAAAAAGATCAAAAAAAGGTGAAAAAGAGGTGGGAAACACAAGGGAAAAGACCTAAGAAATGAGGTACAAAGAAGGGTGGTCCACCCCTCCACCCCTAATGGCCTTAAACCACAAGTTTGAGACCAAAATTTCAGAGTTTAAACAGCCCAAAAATTGTCAAAAACAGTAGGAAAAATAGCAAATAAAGCAAAGAAATAAGCCAGGACTTATACCTCTTGAAGAGGAAAAACCTTTCAAGGTCACAAATCAACACTTACACACCCTCAAGAGCTCAAAGTAAGCTCAAAAGTACCTCAGCTCAAACACCACAGGGTTTGGTTTAGAGTGTATAGGCAAAGGCTTAAGAATTTACAAGAGAGAGAGAGAAAGAGAGAGAGAGAGAGAGAGAGAGAGAGAGAGAGAATTACGCTCCAAAATTTCCAACCCTCAAAAATGGAAGGGGAGGTCTTCTATTTATATCAAAACATGCAACTCCCTCAAAAACATCCATACATACATGTGTAGGTAGATGCATGAACCTGTGGGAATAGTTGGCACAGTTGGCATAAATATCTGCCAAAACAAAGTTGTGGCCGACAGGCCACTAATGTTGGCTAGCAGGCCACACAAGTGGCTGGCTGCCAATAATAGTGGCCGGTAGTCCACAAAAGGGAGCAGGCAGGTCCCAGGTTTTTTTAGGCTTGAAAAGCTGTTGTTTTGGTCCAAAACAAGGCGCAAGGTGTGTCGGGTTTGAAGGCTTAAAGCTGTGGTACTATGCTGAGGACTTCAAGCACTTGACAAACATATACAAATTCATCATTGGGTGTGCAAGTGGTGGCGCCCAAGTTGTAAGGGCGGTCAAAAATGGGATGTCTACAAGCGGTTGGTGACCTCTACCTGTCCATTTGCCTGGGGATGACTGGGTGAAGAAAAGCATGTCTTCATATTGAGCCCCTCACAAAATTCCCTGAATTTGGCATGCCAAGTTGTTTCCAATTATCTGGGATGATTGCCTGAGGGAACCTGAATCTGCATACAATAGATTGCCAAATGAATCTAGTGGTATTCCACTCGGTAATCTTGGTAAGAGGCTCCACTTCCACCCACTTAGTGAAGTAGTCGATGGCAACTACAACAAACTTGACTTGGCCTCGTCCAGTTGACAAGGGACATACTAGGTCGATTTCCCATTTGGCAAAGGGATAAGGATTGCTAAATGTGATCAGCTCTATTGGAGGGCCATGAGGTATGTTGGCGAAGCATTGGCATTCGTCACATTTGTGCACAAAATCGTTGGCATCTTGGTTCATTGTGAGCCAGAAGTAACCCGTGTGAAGGATTTTGAGCTAATGACCGTCGCCTAGAGTGGTTCCCACAAACACCTTCATGTATTTCTCTCATAACATTTGGTCAGCGTTTAAACAGCTGAGGTGTGGTCATGAAAATCCTCATTTGTATAAGATGCCTTCAATAATAATGTAGTTAGCTGACCGAGCTCTGACTTTAATAGTCTCCTTTTTATCTGCTGGTAACAATCCCTACTCTAGGAATTGGATAATGTCTTGTGCCAATGGGATATGTTCATTTTGAAGTAGGTGGACCTCTTGCTGATCTAGTGAGATTGCTGGGTGTGTTAAGTATTCAATTCTGACTCCGCGACTGGGGTCTGACTAGTCTGCCTAGGCTAATTGGGCCATTTTATCTACCTCAGAGTTTTCAAACTGTGGGATGTACCTGATGTTGAAACTGTTGAAGAGGTGTGTGAAGGGTAGAGCGACGTCCCTGTACGATCACATTTTTGCCTCATTTGCATCAAACTTGCCACTTATCTGCCCAACCACCAATTGGGAACCACTGAACACTTGAAGATGGTCTACCCCGTTGTCTTTGGCCAGTCTAAGACTTGCTATTAGGGCGTCGTACTCGGCCTTATAGTTACTTGTCATGACCCAAACCCGGCCCTATGGGTTTAGCACCGTAACCGGCCAGTAATCCGAGATTACCGAAGGCCTGCTTAACAGTAATACAGTAAAACAGAGTACAGGGCCTGGCGGAAGCCAATACAGTAATTAAACAATGTCCAATGAGCTGTGACAGTCTGTATGCCAAAAATATTTTTCATGCATTCATACATATACAAACAGTACAGTCTATACAAAATTTACAATCACACGGTACAGGGACCTAATCCCTTGATAACAGTACAGTAACACTCGGTCTATACAGAATAGTAAAACAGTACAGAAGGGGGAATTGTAAAAGACCCCTAAGCCTTAACAGGTAGGCTCGGAACCTCGCAGTGAGGCACATAGGCTGGCTTGACAAAACTGGAGTTTAACCCACGCTCCTAGCTCCGATCTGGTGGCTGAGCACCTACATATATATATAAACAGTGAGCTAAAGCCCAGTGAATAACAAAATGCGTAAAGGGGTTTAGAATGAATGTCCTTACGGTAATGAAAACAGTTCAATTCAATCAGTATTTCAGTTGTTCAGTACAGTAAACAGTCATATGTGGTACATCCATTAGCATAACAGTAACAGTAGGTCTTAAAAGACCGAACAGTAATGATGGCCATCAGTCAGTAAACAGTAGTGGCTCCACGAGGGAACCGACAGAGATCTCTGTAACAGTAACAGTAACAGTAAACAGTAGGTACTAAGGATGCCACAGTACAGTTCAGAAATAAAGGACATACATTCATTCAGTAATACCAGTTCAGTAAACAGTTCAGTTCAGTATTCAAAAGATATCAGTTGAACATATCTTTACACAATTGTTACTCACAGAGTTCTAGGCTACAGTATGCTAGAGCGTGTCTCCCCAGTTGCCAACCCTACACAGTTCACAGGTTGAACACACACTAAGCTACACAGTTGGGAAATATCATAACTTAATCCCTAATTTGCCTTGGTGCGTTCTACAACGATATCCTCATCTAAATGTCTTAAACTAGGCCTAAGAATGCCTAGGATGGGATGAGGATGCAAAAATACACTTAGAAAACATTTCGCAAACTGTGCTGAAAATAGGAGCTTCGCTCGAGCGAGACTTTCTCCGCTCGAGCGTAAGTCCAAAATCAAAGGCTTCGCTCGAGCGAGGAATCCTTCGCTCGAGCGGTCTGCAAAACAGTAAAAATACTGGATGCTGAGATTTTACGCGCGATGGTCGCTCGATGGTCGCTCGAGCGGAGCCCTGGACAAAGGTGCTCGCTCGAGCGGGGAACCCTTCGCTCGAGCGAGGAAGCCAAATCTGGAATTTCCAAATCTGCCTCCCAAGCTCAAACCAAGCATTCTACCACTCCAAACTCGACCTCTTGGGCCCAAATTCTGGAAAACATAACTAAATTCAATGTATAACAAGTTTCAAAGCTCAATTTATGAATTCAAGCCCCAAAGGTGAGTCAATTAAAACCATATTCAAACCCATTTTCAAGAACAACATTCAACCATGCATGGATGAGTTTTAAACCAAATTAAAGCTCCAAAGCTTGCTCAAATGAGCTCATTTGTTTTCAAAACCAGATGAAAACATGGTCTATAACAACAATATGAGCATGCATGTACTAATGTCCATGTAATCAACCTCAAAATGCAACAATACTAACATGCATGCAAGAGATGAGCTTCAATCCACCATTAATGAACCAAATCATGACTTAGCTCTACAAATTAACATGAACCATGCATGAATCAACTTAAAGACAAAATCAAAAGATGAAATTCATACCTAGGTTCCTCGAATGCAAGTCTAGAGGTTCAATATAGCAATCTACACTTCAATTCCAAGCAATTCAAGCCAAATCAACAAGAACAATTCTCTCTCTCTCTAACTCTCCTCTCATGGTCGGCTAAGCTCAGGAGAAATGGTTGATGGAAATGTTTTGAGTCAAGGATGCAAGGCTCTAGAATCACTAGGTAGTGTGCCACTAAGGGTGGCGATATGGTAAATAAACCAAACTCTTTAATTAGCTTATTTTAATCTAATTTAATCATGCCTAATCAGTTTTCAGATAATTACACCATAAAATCACATTAATTCTGAGGATCATAAAACACTAATCAATTCCGATTTCGGCCGCCGATAAGGCCTTCAATTAGCAGTTTAAACATATAAGTATGAACAGATAATCATACAGTCAAACAGATAGAATGCAATTTAACTAACATATACTCAATCAATTCGGTTTCCAATTTCAGTCAGTCAGTTCAGTACTTTTAATCAGTTCAATTATCAGTCAGTTATCAGTCATTATCAGTTTCGTTTAACAGTAATCGGTGATTATCGGTAATCAATCGGTCATTAATCAGTAAACAGTATGAGGGTTGTTACAGTCTCCCCTCCTTATAAAGAGTTTAGTCCTCTAAACTCGAGTTACCTTCATTCTGGAAGAAAACAGGATTCAGTGGAAACAGTTCAGGATATCGTTTGGCCATGTCATCTTCCCTTTCCCATGTGGCATACACGCCACCATGGTTCTGCCAGTCAACTGTCACTAACGGGATCTCTTTGTTCCTCAGTTTCTTGATCCGTCGGTTTACAATCTGTATAGGCCGTTCCTCGTAAGTGTAGTCATCACTCAACACTACGTGGGTAAGCTCTATTACATGGAACGGATCCCGGAGATAATCTCTTAAAATAGAAATGTGGAAAACATTATGCATGTGTTCCATTTCAGGAGGGAGCGCAACTTGATACGCCACCGGATTGATTTTCTCAATAATCTCATACGGTCCGACGTATCTTGGTGCTAACTTGCCTTTGACTCCAAAACGAGTCTGGCCTTTCATTGGTGTCACTTTCACAAATACGTGATCACCCACTTCGTATTCTCTGTCCCGTCTTCTGACATCTGCATAACTTTTCTGTCTACTCTGTGCAATTTTCAGTCTTTGCTGTATCAGTTTCACTTTCTCAGTTGTTTCATACACAATCTCGGGCCCAAGCAAAGGCCCATCTCCGACTTCTGCCCAGCAAATCGGAGATCTACATTTTCTGCCATACAATGCCTCGAAGGGCGCCACACCAATACTTGAATGGTAGCTGTTATTGTAGGCGAATTCAACTAATGGCAGATGACTTTCCCAGTCTCCCTGAAAATCAAGGACACACATTCTCAGTAAATCCTCCAGAGTTTGGATGGTCCTTTCTGATTGGCCATCTGTCTGAGGATGATAGGCACTACTCAGTCTCAGTTCAGTACCCAGTGCAGTTTGTAGGCTTTGCCAAAACCTCGATGTAAACTTCGAATCCCTGTCAGAAACAATAGACACAGGCACTCCATGCAGTCTCACAATCTCATCAATATAAATCACGGCCAATTTATCCGCATTATAAATTGTCTTGACAGGTAAGAAGTGAGCAAATTTGGTTAATCTATCAACAATAACCCAAATTGAATCCATACCTTTTCTGGAGCGAGGTAATCCCACAATAAAATCCATGGTGATATGCTCCCATTTCCACTCTGGTATGGGTAGGGGTTGCAATAATCCGGCAGGTCGTTGATGTTCAGCTTTGACCTGTTGGCAATGAAGACATTTGGACACAAAGTCGGCAATTTCTTTCTTCATTCCCGGCCACCAGAAATTCTGTTTCAGATCTTGGTACATTTTCGTATTCCCCGGGTGGATAGAAAATCTTGAGTTGTGGCCCTCATGCAGAACTCTTCTTTTCAGTTCAGTATCATTCGGTACACACAGTCTTTCATGAAATTTCAGTACATTATTCTCAAATATGAATCTCGGTCTCGGTTTAGATTCTCTTTCTTCGATGATCTTCTTCAAGAAGTCATCCAGTTGCTGTTTCTCTTTAATTTCTTCAATCAGTGCCGGTTGAGCAGAAATAGCAGCTAAGGTTCCACCTTGTTCTCGTAAAACAATTTCAATTTCAGATTTTTCAAGGTCACAAAGCAACTCTTTCTGTCCTGTAAGCAAACAGGCTAAGTTTCCAATCGATTTTCGGCTCAATGCATCGGCAACGGTATTGGCTTTTCCCGGATGGTACAATATCTGTAGGTCATAGTCTTTAATCAGTTCCAGCCATCTCCGCTGTCTCATGTTCAGTTCTTTCTGTGTGAAGAAATACTTTAAGCTCTTGTGGTCGGTGTATACTTCACATGTCACCCCATACAGATAGTGACGCCAAATTTTCAGTGCAAACACCACTGCAGCAAGTTCCAGGTCATGGGTCGGGTAGTTCTTTTCATGTGGTCTCAACTGTCGGGAAGCATAAGCAATAACTCTCCCATTCTGCATTAAAACACACCCCAAACCCTTATGAGAAGCATCACTAAATACAGTATAGCCATCCGTACCTGAAGGTAAGGTAAGAACCAGTGCAGTCACTAATCGAGTTTTCAGCTCCTGGAAAGCAGATTCTCTTTGGTCAGTCCAGTCAAATGATGTCCCCTTCTGAGTTAACTGAGTCAATGGTAGGGCAATTTTGGAGAAATCTTTGACAAATCTTCTGTAATATCCAGCCAGTCCCAAAAAGCTTCGGACTTCAGTCACATTTGTTGGTCTAGGCCAGTTCACTACAGCTTCAATTTTCTGCGGGTCAACAGAAATTCCATTTTTGCTAACAACATGCCCCAGAAACATAACATGGTCAAGCCAGAATTCACATTTAGACAGTTTAGCATACAGTTTCTGTTCTCTTAAGGTTTGTAGGGCAAGTCTCAGATGATGTTCATGCTGTTCTATACTTTTGAAGTAAATCAATATGTCATCGATAAATACAACAATAAAGTCATCAAGGTATGGTTTAAAAATTCTGTTCATGAGGTCCATGAAAGCAGCAGGGGCATTCGTGACTCCGAATGGCATAACTAAAAATTCATAATGGCCATACCTCGTTCTAAAAGCAGTTTTATCAATGTCTTCTGGTTTAACCTTCAGTTGATGATACCCCGATCGGAGATCGATTTTTGAAAACACTTGTGCACCCTATAACTGATCAAATAAATCATCAATACGCGGTAATGGGTATTTATTCTTTACAGTTACCTTATTCAGTTCACGGTAGTCAATGCACAGTCTTAGTGAGCCATCTTTCTTCTTGACAAACAAAACAGGAGCACCCCATGGCGAAGTGCTAGGTCTGATGAACTTTTTGTCTAACAGTTCTTGCAATTTCACTTTCAGTTCTTTCAGTTCAGTTGGAGCCATTCGGTAAGGAGCTTTAGAAACTGGTTGTGTCCCAGGAATCACATCAACGGTAAATTCAATCTCCCTGTGCGTCAAGTCTCCTGGAAGATTATCTGGAAAAACATCTGGAAATTCCCTGACTATAGGAACACAATTCACATCAATTTTAACACTATCATCAGTAGACGCAGTCAACACAGAACACAGATACCCTTTACACCCCTTCCTAATTAATTTAACAGCTTTCACTGACGAAATCAAATACGGAGGAGGTACTACTCCACTCCCATTAAACACAAATTCTGGCAAACCAGGTGGACGGAAAACAACTTGCTTGGTCACACAATCAATAGTGGCATGATATTTTTGTAACCAATCCATCCCCAATATTACATCAAAATGATCAATGTTCAATGGTAGTAAATCAATAAACAGATGCATATCCCCAACAATAATTTCACATGCGGGGTACATATAAGCACATGTCATGGATCCCCCTACGGGTGATGATACGGCTAGCAGATAGTTCATAGGTTCTAAGGGTCTATTCAATTTCCGTGAGAAAGCATGCGATACATAAGAATGTGTAGACCCCGAATCAATCAATACATATGCATTTTGTGTACAAATAGAGAGAATACCTGACACAACGGTCTCAGTATTTTGCACATCTCCCGGTACTAGCGCGAACACTCGGCCCTGCCTCATGGGCTCTTTCCCGGTAGCTCTGGGGTTAGGCTTTGGTGCTACAGTTGATGCTGCTGCGCTTGGTGCAGCTTTACTACTGGCTTGTGGAGCAGAGGGGCAGTCTTTAACCATGTGGCCCACCTTGCCACACCTGTAACAGGCTCCAGATATTCTGTAGCCGACCCCCTTGTGCTTCTTGCCACACTCAGGACAGGGTGGTATGAATCCACTCCCTTGACTGGGGCTAGTTGTCGTCCCCGTATTCTGTTTCTTGTTGGCCGGGTTGTGCTTGCCTTTCTTGAATTTGAAACCCTGCCTTTTACCATGCCATTCAGTTGTTGGTGTTTCAGATTGTTTCACTGCTGCAATGTTCGACTCGGCCATCAATGCCCGGTCGAGAACACCCACAAAAGTCGGTAGTTTCAAAACATTTATCCGGTCAAGTATTGCCACATTAAGGCCACCTTCAAATTTTCTGGCCTTCTTATATTCAGTATCCACCATGTGCGGTGCATAACGGGCAAGTTCAGTAAATTTGGCTTCATACTCTGCAACGGACATTGTGTCCTGCTTCAGCTGTTCGAATTCAGTCACTTTTCTATCCCTGACACACTGAGGGAAGTACTTTTCAAAGAAGGACTCCTTGAACTGAGCCCAAGTCATAACAGTATTTGTATCACGGATCAACATCCACCACCTTCTAGCTTCTTCTTGTAAGGTGAAGGTAGCTAACAGTACTTTATTCGCTTCTGAGCACGGGAACACTTCAAATAGTTTTTCTGTTTCCAGAACCCAAGCTTCAGCTTTTAACGGTTCAAGGTCTCCCTGAAAGGATGGCGGTTTCATCTTGCTGAATTTATGGGTGAGAGCAATAATATCCCCATCATCCACATTCGCATTAGGTTCCGGCTGTACCGGAGGAGGAGGAAGAGGTGGGGGCTGTTGGTTCTGTTGTTGTTCGAGTCTAGCAGTTATCAGTTCTATCATTCTTTCCATTCTTTCCATTCTTGCCTCGGTAGACGAGGATTCAGGTTCATTTGCATTGTCCATTTCACTATAAGCAGTTATAATAGTTTTAAACATAAGCAGTCATTTGTTTAACAGTTTACCACATCAGTATGTATTCAGTCATAACATAACCACACACTTATCATGCTCATGAGATGCCCTAATAACTTTTCTAGGACACCCTATAGCTCATTTGGACACGTGTGTGCGGTATAACTCATGGTAAGTATCGCTCTGATACCACTCTGTCACGACCCAAACCCGGCCCTATGGGTTTAGTACCGTAACCGGCCAGTAATCCGAGATTACCGAAGGCCTGCTTAACAGTAATACAGTAAAACAGAGTACAGGGCCTGGCGGAAGCCAATACAGTAATTAAACAATGTCCAATGAGCTGTGACAGTCTGTATGCCAAAAAGATTTTTCATGCATTCATACATATACAAACAGTACAGTCTATACAAAATTTACAGTCACACGGTACAGGGACCTAATCCCTTGATAACAGTACAGTAACACTCGGTCTATACAGAATAGTAAAACAGTACAGAAGGGGAATTGTAAAAGACCCCTAAGCCTTAACAGGTAGGCTCGGAACCTCGCAGTGAGGCACATAGGCTGGCTTGACAAAACTGGAGTCTAACCCACGCTCCTAGCTCCGATCTGGTGGCTGAGCACCTACATATATATATAAACAGTGAGCTAAAGCCCAGTGAATAACAAAATGCGTAAAGGGGTTTAGAATGAATGTCCTTACGGTAATGAAAACAGTTCAATTCAATCAGTATTTCAGTTGTTCAGTACAGTAAACAGTCATATGTGGTACATCCATTAGCATAACAGTAACAGTAGGTCTTAAAAGACCGAACAGTAATGATGGCCATCAGTCAGTAAACAGTAGTGGCTCCACGAGGGAACCGACAGAGATCTCTGTAACAGTAACAGTAACAGTAAACAGTAGGTACTAAGGATGCCACAGTACAGTTCAGAAATAAAGGACATACATTCATTCAGTAATACCAGTTCAGTAAACAGTTCAGTTCAGTATTCAAAAGATATCAGTTGAACATATCTTTACACAATTGTTACTCACAGAGTTCTGGGCTACAGTATGCTAGAGCGTGTCTCCCCAGTTGCCAACCCTACACAGTTCACAGGTTGAACACACACTAAGCTACACAGTTGGGAAATATCATAACTTAATCCCTAATTTGCCTTGGTGTGTTCTACAACGATATCCTCATCTAAATGTCTTAAACTAGGCCTAAGAATGCCTAGGATGGGATGAGGATGCAAAAATACACTTAGAAAACATTTCGCAAACTGTGCTGAAAATAGGAGCTTCGCTCGAGCGAGACTTTCTCCGCTCGAGCGTAAGTCCAAAATCAAAGGCTTCGCTCGAGCGAGGAATCCTTCGCTCGAGCGGTCTGCAAAACAGTAAAAATACTGGATGCTGAGATTTTACGCGCGATGGTCGCTCGATGGTCGCTCGAGCGGAGCCCTGGACAAAGGTGCTCGCTCGAGCGGGGAACCCTTCGCTCGAGCGAGGAAGCCAAATCTGGAATTTCCAGATCTGCCTCCCAAGCTCAAACCAAGCATTCTACCACTCCAAACTCGACCTCTTGGGCCCAAATTCTGGAAAACATAACTAAATTCAATGTATAACAAGTTTCAAAGCTCAATTTATGAATTCAAGCCCCAAAGGTGAGTCAATTAAAACCATATTCAAACCCATTTTCAAGAACAGCATTCAACCATGCATGGATGAGTTTTAAACCAAATTAAAGCTCCAAAGCTTGCTCAAATGAGCTCATTTGTTTTCAAAACCAGATGAAAACATGGTCTATAACAACAATATGAGCATGCATGTACTAATGTCCATGTAATCAACCTCAAAATGCAACAATACTAACATGCATGCAAGAGATGAGCTTCAATCCACCATTAATGAACCAAATCATGACTTAGCTCTACAAATTAACATGAACCATGCATGAATCAACTTAAAGACAAAATCAAAAGATGAAATTCATACCTAGGTTCCTCGAATGCAAGTCTAGAGGTTCAATATAGCAATCTACACTTCAATTCCAAGCAATTCAAGCCAAATCAACAAGAACAATTCTCTCTCTCTCTAACTCTCCTCTCATGGTCGGCTAAGCTCAGGAGAAATGGCTGATGGAAATGTTTTGAGTCAAGGATGCAAGGCTCTAGCATCACTAGGTAGTGTGCCACTAAGGGTGGCGATATGGTAAATAAACCAAACTCTTTAATTAGCTTATTTTAATCTAATTTAATCATGCCTAATCAGTTTTCAGATAATTACACCATAAAATCACATTAATTCTGAGGATCATAAAACACTAATCAATTCCGATTTCGGCCGCCGATAAGGCCTTCAATTAGCAGTTTAAACATATATGTATGAACAGATAATCATACAGTCAAACAAATAGAATGCAATTTAACTAACATATACTCAATCAATTCGGTTTCCAATTTCAGTCAGTCAGTTCAGTACTTTTAATCAGTTCAATTATCAGTCAGTTATCAGTCATTATCAGTTCCGTTTAACAGTAATCGGTGATTATCGGTAATCAATCGGTCATTAATCAGTAAACAGTATGAGGGTTGTTACAGTCTCCCCTCCTTATAAAGAGTTTAGTCCTCTAAACTCGAGTTACCTTCATTCTGGAAGAAAACAGGATTCAGTGGAAACAGTTCAGGATATCGTTTGGCCATGTCATCTTCCCTTTCCCATGTGGCATACACGCCACCATGGTTCTGCCAGTCAACTTTCACTAACGGGATCTCTTTGTTCCTCAGTTTCTTGATCCGTCGGTTTACAATCTGTATAGGCCGTTCCTCGTAAGTGTAGTCATCACTCAACACTACGTGGGTAGGCTCTATTACATGGAACGGATCCCGGAGATAATCTCTTAACATAGAAATGTGGAAAACATTATGCATGTGTTCCATTTCAGGAGGGAGCGCAACTTGATACGCCACCGGATTGATTTTCTCAATAATCTCATACGGTCCGACGTATCTTGGTTCTAACTTGCCTTTGACTCCAAAACGAGTCTGGCCTTTCATTGGTGTCACTTTCACAAATACGTGATCACCCACTTCGTATTCTCTGTCCCGTCTTCTGACATCTGCATAACTTTTCTGTCTACTCTGTGCAATTTTCAGTCTTTGCTGTATCAGTTTCACTTTCTCAGTTGTTTCATACACAATCTCGGGCCCAAGCAAAGGCCCATCTCCGACTTCTGCCCAGCAAATCGGAGATCTACATTTTCTGCCATACAATGCCTCGAAGGGCGCCACACCAATACTTGAATGGTAGCTGTTATTGTAGGCGAATTCAACTAATGGCAGATGACTTTCCCAGTCTCCCTGAAAATCAAGGACACACATTCTCAGTAAATCCTCCAGAGTTTGGATGGTCCTTTCTGATTGGCCATCTGTCTGAGGATGATAGGCACTACTCAGTCTCAGTTCAGTACCCAGTGCAGTTTGTAGGCTTTGCCAAAACCTCGATGTAAACTTCGAATCCCTGTCAGAAACAATAGACACAGGCACTCCATGCAGTCTCACAATCTCATCAATATAAATCACGGCCAATTTATCCGCATTATAAATTGTCTTGACAGGTAAGAAGTGAGCAAATTTGGTTAATCTATCAACAATAACCCAAATTGAATCCATACCTTTTCTGGAGCGAGGTAATCCCACAATAAAATCCATGGTGATATGCTCCCATTTCCACTCTGGTATGGGTAGGGGTTGCAATAATCCGGCAGGTCGTTGATGTTCAGCTTTGACCTGTTGGCAATGAAGACATTTGGACACAAAGTCGGCAATTTCTTTCTTCATTCCCGGCCACCAGAAATTCTGTTTCAGATCTTGGTACATTTTCGTATTCCCCGGGTGGATAGAAAATCTTGAGTTGTGGCCCTCATGCAGAACTCTTCTTTTCAGTTCAGTATCATTCGGTACACACAGTCTTTCATGAAATTTCAGTACATTATTCTCAAATATGAATCTCGGTCTCGGTTTAGATTCTCTTTCTTCGATGATCTTCTTCAAGAAGTCATCCAGTTGCTGTTTCTCTTTAATTTCTTCAATCAGTGCCGGTTGAGCAGAAATAGCAGCTAAGGTTCCACCTTGTTCTCGTAAAACAATTTCAATTTCAGATTTTTCAAGGTCACAAAGCGACTCTTTCTGTCCTGTAAGCAAACAGGCTAAGTTTCCAATCGATTTTCGGCTCAATGCATCGGCAACGGTATTGGCTTTTCCCGGATGGTACAATATCTGTAGGTCATAGTCTTTAATCAGTTCCAGCCATCTCCGCTGTCTCATGTTCAGTTCTTTCTGTGTGAAGAAATACTTTAAGCTCTTGTGGTCGGTGTATACTTCACATGTCACCCCATACAGATAGTGACGCCAAATTTTCAGTGCAAACACCACTGCAGCAAGTTCCAGGTCATGGGTCGGGTAGTTCTTTTCATGTGGTCTCAACTGTCGGGAAGCATAAGCAATAACTCTCCCATTCTGCATTAAAACACACCCCAAACCCTTATGAGAAGCATCACTAAATACAGTATAGCCATCCGTACCTGAAGGTAACGTAAGAACCAGTGCAGTCACTAATCGAGTTTTCAGCTCCTGGAAAGCAGATTCTCTTTGGTCAGTCCAGTCAAATGATGTCCCCTTCTGAGTTAACTGAGTCAATGGTAGGGCAATTTTGGAGAAATCTTTGACAAATCTTCTGTAATATCCAGCCAGTCCCAAAAAGCTTCGGACTTCAGTCACATTTGTTGGTCTAGGCCAGTTCACTACAGCTTCAATTTTCTGCGGGTCAACAGAAATTCCATTTTTGCTAACAACATGCCCCAGAAACATAACATGGTCAAGCCAGAATTCACATTTAGACAGTTTAGCATACAGTTTCTGTTCTCTTAAGGTTTGTAGGGCAAGTCTCAGATGATGTTCATGCTATTCTATACTTTTGGAGTAAATCAATATGTCATCGATAAATACAACAATAAAGTCATCAAGGTATGGTTTAAAAATTCTGTTCATGAGGTCCATGAAAGCAGCAGGGGCATTCGTGACTCCGAATGGCATAACTAAAAATTCATAATGGCCATACCTCGTTCTAAAAGCAGTTTTATCAATGTCTTCTGGTTTAACCTTCAGTTGATGATACCCCGATCGGAGATCGATTTTTGAAAACACTTGTGCACCCTGTAACTGATCAAATAAATCATCAATACGCGGTAATGGGTATTTATTCTTTACAGTTACCTTATTCAGTTCACGGTAGTCAATGCACAGTCTTAGTGAGCCATCTTTCTTCTTGACAAACAAAACAGGAGCACCCCATGGCGAAGTGCTAGGTCTGATGAACTTTTTGTCTAACAGTTCTTGCAATTTCACTTTCAGTTCTTTCAGTTCAGTTGGAGCCATTCGGTAAGGAGCTTTAGAAACTGGTTGTGTCCCGGGAATCACATCAACGGTAAATTCAATCTCCCTGTCCGTCAAGTCTCCTGGAAGATTATCTGGAAAAACATCTGGAAATTCCCTGACTATAGGAACACAATTCACATCAATTTTAACACTATCATCAGTAGACGCAGTCAACACAGAACACAGATACCCTTTACACCCCTTCCTAATTAATTTAACAGCTTTCACTGACGAAATCAAATACGGAGGAGGTACTACTCCACTCCCATTAAACACAAATTCTGGCAAACCAGGTGGACGGAAAACAACTTGCTTGGTCACACAATCAATAGTGGCATGATATTTTTGTAACCAATCCATCCCCAATATTACATCAAAATGATCAATGTTCAATGGTAGTAAATCAATAAACAGATGCATATCCCCAACAATAATTTCACATGCGGGGTACATATAAGCACATGTCATGGATCCCCCTACGGGTGATGATACGGCTAGCAGATAGTTCATAGGTTCTAAGGGTCTATTCAATTTCCGTGAGAAAGCATGCGATACATAAGAATGTGTAGACCCCGAATCAATCAATACATACGCATTTTGTGTACAAATAGAGAGAATACCTGACACAACGGTCTCAGTATTTTGTACGTCTCCCGGTACTAGGGCGAACACTCGGCCCTGCCTCATGGGCTCTTTCCCGGTAGCTCTGGGGTTAGGCTTTGGTGCTACAGTTGATGCTGCTGCGCTTGGTGCAGCTTTACTACTGGCTTGTGGAGCAGAGGGACAGTCTTTAACCATGTGGCCCACCTTGCCACACCTGTAACAGGCTCCAGATATTCTGTAGCAGACCCCCTTGTGCTTCTTGCCACACTCAGGACAGGGTGGTATGAATCCACTCCCTTGACTGGGGCTAGTTGTCGTGCCCGTATTCTGTTTCTTGTTGGTCGGGTTGTGCTTGCCTTTCTTGAATTTGAAACCCTGCCTTTTACCATGCCATTCAGTTGTTGGTGTTTCAGATTGTTTCACTGCTGCAATGTTCGACTCGGCCATCAATGCCCGGTCGAGAACACCCACAAAAGTCGGTAGTTTCAAAACATTTATCCGGTCAAGTATTGCCACATTAAGGCCACCTTCAAATTTTCTGGCCTTCTTATATTCAGTATCCACCATGTGTGGTGCGTAACGGGCAAGTTCAGTAAATTTGGCTTCATACTCTGCAACGGACATTGTGCCCTGCTTCAGCTGTTCGAATTCAGTCACTTTTCTATCCCTGACACACTGAGGGAAGTACTTTTCAAAGAAGGACTCCTTGAACTGAGCCCAAGTCATAACAGTATTTGTATCACGGATCAACATCCACCACCTTCTAGCTTCTTCTTGTAAGGTGAAGGTAGCTAACAGTACTTTATTCGCTTCTGAGCACGGGAACACTTCAAATAGTTTTTCTGTTTCCAGAACCCAAGCTTCAGGTTTTAACGGTTCAAGGCCTCCCTGAAAGGATGGCGGTTTCATCTTGCTGAATTTATGGATGAGAGCAATAATATCCCCATCATCCACATTCGCATTAGGTTCCGGCTGTACCAGAGGAGGAGGAGGAGGTGGGGGCTGTTGGTTCTGTTGTTGTTCGAGTCTAGCAGTTATCAGTTCTATCATTCTTTCCATTCTTTCCATTCTTGCCTCGGTAGACGAGGATTCAGGTTCATTTGCATTGTCCATTTCACTATAAGCAGTTATAACAGTTTTAAACATAAGCAGTCATTTGTTTAACAGTTTACCACATCAGTATGTATTCAGTCATAACATAACCACACACTTATCATGCTCATGAGATGCCCTAATAACTTTTCTAGGACACCCTATAGCTCATTTGGACACGTGTGTGCGGTATAACTCGTGGTAAGTATCGCTCTGATACCACTCTGTCACGACCCAAACCCGGCCCTATGGGTTTAGTACCGTAACCGGCCAGTAATCCGAGATTACCGAAGGCCTGCTTAACAGTAATACAGTAAAACAGAGTACAGGGCCTGGCGGAAGCCAATACAGTAATTAAACAATGTCCAATGAGCTGTGACAGTCTGTATGCCAAAAAGATTTTTCATGCATTCATACATATACAAACAGTACAGTCTATACAAAATTTACAGTCACACGGTACAGGGACCTAATCCCTTGATAACAGTACAGTAACACTCGGTCTATACAGAATAGTAAAACAGTACAGAAGGGGGAATTGTAAAAGACCCCTAAGCCTTAACAGGTAGGCTCGGAACCTCGCAGTGAGGCACATAGGCTGGCTTGACAAAACTGGAGTCTAACCCACGCTCCTAGCTCCGATCTGGTGGCTGAGCACCTACATATATATATATAAACAGTGAGCTAAAGCCCAGTGAATAACAAAATGCGTAAAGGGGTTTAGAATGAATGTCCTTACGGTAATGAAAACAGTTCAATTCAATCAGTATTTCAGTTGTTCAGTACAGTAAACAGTCATATGTGGTACATCCATTAGCATAACAGTAACAGTAGGTCTTAAAAGACCGAACAGAAATGATGGCCATCAGTCAGTAAACAGTAGTGGCTCCACGAGGGAACCGACAGAGATCTCTGTAACAGTAACAGTAACAGTAAACAGTAGGTACTAAGGATGCCACAGTACAGTTCAGAAATAAAGGACATACATTCATTCAGTAATACCAGTTCAGTAAACAGTTCAGTTCAGAATTCAAAAGATATCAGTTGAACATATCTTTACACAATTGTTACTCACAGAGTTCTGGGCTACAGTATGCTAGATCGTGTCTCCCCAGTTGCCAACCCTACACAGTTCACAGGTTGAACACACACTAAGCTACACAGTTGGGAAATATCATAACTTAATCCCTAATTTTCCTTGGTGTGTTCTACAACGATATCCTCATCTAAATGTCTTAAACTAGGCCTAAGAATGCCTAGGATGGGATGAGGATGCAAAAATACACTTAGAAAACATTTCGCAAACTGTGCTGAAAATAGGAGCTTCGCTCGAGCGAGACTTTCTCCGCTCGAGCGTAAGTCCAAAATCAAAGGCTTCGCTCGAGCGAGGAATCCTTCGCTCGAGCGGTCTGTAAAACAGTAAAAATACTGGATGCTGAGATTTTACGCGCGATGGTCGCTCGAGCGGAGCCCTGGACAAAGGTGCTCGCTCGAGCGGGGAACCCTTCGCTCGAGCGAGGAAGCCAAATCTGGAATTTCCAGATCTGCCTCCCAAGCTCAAACCAAGCATTCTACCACTCCAAACTCGACCTCTTGGGCCCAAATTCTGGAAAACATAACTAAATTCAATGTATAACAAGTTTCAAAGCTCAATTTATGAATTCAAGCCCCAAAGGTGAGTCAATTAAAACCATATTCAAACCCATTTTCAAGAACAACATTCAACCATGCATGGATGAGTTTTAAACCAAATTAAAGCTCCAAAGCTTGCTCAAATGAGCTCATTTGTTTTCAAAACCAGATGAAAACATGGTCTATAACAACAATATGAGCATGCATGTACTAATGTCCATGTAATCAACCTCAAAATGCAACAATACTAACATGCATGCAAGAGATGAGCTTCAATCCACCATTAATGAACCAAATCATGACTTAGCTCTACAAATTAACATGAACCATGCATGAATCAACTTAAAGACAAAATCAAAAGATGAAATTCATACCTAGGTTCCTCGAATGCAAGTCTAGAGGTTCAATATAGCAATCTACACTTCAATTCCAAGCAATTCAAGCCAAATCAACAAGAACAATTCTCTCTCTCTCTAACTCTCCTCTCATGGTCGGCTAAGCTCAGGAGAAATGGCTGATGGAAATGTTTTGAGTCAAGGATGCAAGGCTCTAGCATCACTAGGTAGTGTGCCACTAAGGGTGGCGATATGGTAAATAAACCAAACTCTTTAATTAGCTTATTTTAATCTAATTTAATCATGCCTAATCAGTTTTCAGATAATTACACCATAAAATCACATTAATTCTGAGGATCATAAAACACTAATCAATTCCGATTTCGGCCGCCGATAAGGCCTTCAATTAGCAGTTTAAACATATAAGTATGAACAGATAATCATACAGTCAAACAGATAGAATGCAATTTAACTAACATATACTCAATCAATTCGGTTTCCAATTTCAGTCAGTCAGTTCAGTACTTTTAATCAGTTCAATTATCAGTCAGTTATCAGTCATTATCAGTTCCGTTTAACAGTAATCGGTGATTATCGGTAATCAATCGGTCATTAATCAGTAAACAGTATGAGGGTTGTTACATTACTGGCTTCAAATTGGAAATGGAGGGCCCCTTGAAAATCTTCTCTTTCTGGAGCTGTGAGGATTAATCTAGCCCCACTTCCCTTTTTCTGGACGAGCTATCGACATTTAAAGTCCAAGAGTGGGGATCGACTTCCTCGGGAGTGAGGTGGGCCGGTCGGGGAGGTATGTCTGGGATGAGAGTGGTGAACTCAAGGATAAAATCGGCAATGGCTTGGCCTTTGATAGCTGTTTGAGGTCGATAAGAGATTTCATATTTGCTCAACTCAACAAACCATTGCATGAGCCTGCTAGAGGACTTTGGTTGTTGCAAAATTTTTCTCAAAGGTTAGTTTGTGAGAACCACTGTAACACTTGCATCCTTAAATCTAATGGAGGGTGTATTTAATTCCTTTATTTTCCTTCTTGGAAGTCTTTGGAGTTGTTATATCTTGGTTTTGGAGGAGTACAAATCGATTTAAACTTGTTGGGATTGTTCGTTCACACTTGTTTACGTTGAAAATTTTTTGGGAACTTAGAAATCTTGTTTTGGGGTCGACACCAATCTGGTGGTGTCGACACTTGTTTTTTTTTCTTTTTTTTTTTTTGTTGGCCTCAAGGGTCGACACTGGTCTAGGAAGGGTCGACCCTTGTCTATTGCTGAATCTGGAATTGACTGTTGAAATTTAGGGTCGACATTAGGGATTCCAAAGGGCGACCCTTTGCCTGTTGTGCACATTAGTGTCTCAGCTTGTTTTCCTAAAGGTCGACACCTCAGTCTGAAGGGTCGACCCCTGTGTGTAATTTTTAGATTTTTGGGTCAGTTTAGGCCCTACTTTTTGGGGGTTTTTTACTTGTTCTTTTCATTTGACTTTGGGGCTATTGTTCTATTATTACCTTGCTATTATAAAAAGGCTCCAAACACTTATTCATTTTTCTTGTCTCTCTATAAACTCAAATTTGTTCATTTAGATCTTTAGATCTACACCTACAGTAATATTTTCACTTTGGTCCTTTGAGAAAGATTGTAGATCTCGTCAAGGGCTTCCTTTTGGTCCAAATAGTTCGTGGTTTCGTCGTCGGTGATTTTTGGGTTGTCTTCTCTTCGCTTCAAGAGGTAGGAGGTTTCTAGTTATCCTTCAATACTGTCATTTATAGATAGATTTGCAGTATTTTCTTTATATAAATACAAAATTTACATTCTAAGCATATTGTGACAAATCATGAGACTTGGGGGTTTAGGGTTCGAAGTGTTGGGGTTTACTTGTTCGATTATGAATTTGGGTGCATAATTAATAGAAGAGTTTGAACAAAAAGAAATTTTCTGAAAAGCTTTAAATTTTCTAAAAAACCCTAGTTTGGTTCATGAAGATGGTTGATGGTTTTTCTTAAATTGAAAGTAGTATCATGAAATGGAGGCGTTAAATTGCACATATTCATGGTTAATTGAACCTTGATGATGTTTGGAAATAAATAAATAAATAAATTCATGTAAAAATTACGATTGAACTCTTGTTGCTAATAATCTAAGTTGTGTTATGGAATGAGATTGAAATTGAGAACATTTAATTGTAAATTGTATTGATGATATGAAAGTTGTGATGAAATGATGAAGTGGAAATTTAAGGAAATGAGTTGGGTTGTGTTATGTTGTGTTGTGTTGAATTTTATTGTGATGTGTTGGATTTTATTATGTTATGTTGAATTGTATTGACTTATGTTAAATTATATGGAGTTGAGTTGGGTTATGTCCTATTGAGTTGAGTTGATTTGTATTGAGTTTGGTTGAGTTGTGTTGTGTGGAGTTGAGTTGTGTTGGATTGTGTTGTGGTTGGTACTCGCGCAGGGAGTCAAAAATATTTTTGGGTGCCCACATCCTTCCGTATAATCGTCGGTAAATGTGGGGGTGGTTTTAAATTCAAGGTGCCCAATTGCCATGCCTAGGCTTATTGCTAGACGAATATGGAAAAACGTTTGTGCGTGTCCACAAAGTCCTGCCGTATTGTACTCGACAAAAGTGGAAAAATGACTTTTGGGTGTCCACAAAGTCCTGCCGTATTGTAGCTAGCAAAAGTGGAAAAATCGATGGTTTTGAAAATGTTTCTGGGTGCCCACTCCCTGCCGTATAATAGTCAACAAATGTGAGGATGGTTTTAAAGTTGAAAACGTTTTCAGGGGGTCCCACGTCCTGCTGTATGATAGTCGGTAAATGAGGAAAAACATGGTTTAAAAAAAAATGATTTATGGGAGTTCACTTCCTGCCGTATAATAGTCGGCAAAAGGTGGAAAGTGTTATCAATTGGGTGCCCACTATCCAGTAGTATCAAGTCGACAAAAGGTGAAAGGTGTTATGAGTTGGGTGTCCACTATCCCGCCGTATCAAGTCGGCAAAATGTGGAATGTGTTGAAAAATGTGTTGAGTTCGAGATAATATGTGTGACTTGTGATGAACTTATGAAATTACAATTTGATGTGTACTTTGGTATGGAAAGGGAATGTACATAGAAATTATTTGAAACAAATGGATAATAAAATAGTAACTAGATAAGGGATTAGTGATAATGAACTCACCAGGTTTTATGTAACCAGTAAGGGAAGATTATGAGTTTTGTTTATAAATAATTGAGAAATTGAACTAAAAGGGGTTCATTAATCTTGTGTTGTGTTGAATTACAATTTGAGAGTGCAAAAGTTGATGTGATGTAGTTGTTAGACAAGTAGGAGTTGAGTGTACGAGAATTGTTTTGAATATAAAGGAGATTTGGATTTTTACGTTATAGAGTTATAACAATAATGGATAGAAAAGTGGGAAGGGAGTGTATGAGGGTTATTTTTGGGGTATTAAGGGAACTTAATCTTTGAGGTTATGGAGTTATAATAATTGTGAATAATAGAAAGGAAAATGGAAAAGAAACGAGGAATACTTTGGAATTGGGTTAATAAATTTAAAATGATGTTGTTCCTTAAGCATATTTTTTTTCAAAGAGGATTTATGATTTTTCTGATGACGAGAGATAATTTTTATGACTGAAAGTTTTCTTTAAATGTTCAAGTACATTTTGGGATAAAGGTACTCTACTATAATATTTTGAAATTACAAAACGTCACCTTATTATATGGTATCACCCTACATACATGATCATTTCCATTTGTGTGTTAGTTATTGTTGTAGAACTATGAGATTCTTACTAGGCAATCCCTTATTGTTTCATTTTTTTTTATTTTATTTTTTATAGGAAGAGAATTCGGATTTATTGGTTGGAGAGCTAAGAAGTTCATGTGTCTTTTATGTATAATTTCATCGTAGATGTGAAAGAAATGAATACTGAACATTGACATTTGTAATTATTTATTTGTAGCTCAGCAGTGGAAGTTGGCATGTATTATTATTATTGTTGTATTCATTGCGGGAGAGAACACGTGTTATTATGTTTCTATTACTCAAGGGTAATAAATATTTAAAATAAAAATAAAAATGGACATAAATTAAAGGCTTTTGCTAATGTTTTGGAGTAATTAAAAATTTGGGGCGTGACAACTTGGTATCAGAGCCAATCGGGTTTGAAAACCTGGAACTCGTGGGAAGTCGTTTTTACCATAATAGGTTGGCTTCGCTTGGTGAGTAAGTTTGCATGTAGGAAATAGGAGGTGTAGGACACTCTATGTTGCTTTGTGTGAGCATGGGTTGAGCTCCCTAGATAGTGCTTGTATCCGGTTAACTTGCTTTGAGATCTCATTGAAAACGCGTCTAATCAACGTGGTTTCTAGTAGGAGTTCCTTGGAAGTTCAAGGACAGATGGCTATCCTTGTAAACTTGACTAAATTATGTGGTTTGTTGCTTAAAATTTGTTTATTTGTTGTGTGATCATATGTTAGGTTGGTTTCTTGTTTTGGGAGGAAGAGTTAGTATCTCAAGAAAGGGTTAGAGTTAGGTCGATTCATGTTAGATGTTATTGAGATAATAAGAGCTATAAGTGAGTATAGTTGAGATGGGGCGAAATCTTAGGATGCTGTGAGGTTAGTTTGAGTTATATAGAATATGGTGAAAGGTTTGGAAAGGGAGTGTGAGAATTGCATTTCATAATGATAAGGGTGAAAAAGGGGGTTTGTGGTATTTAGGTATTGAGTGACATGATTAAGGCTTGTATAGAGTTCATGAGTATAAAGAAAACTTGATAATTAAATGCTAGAAGTTGTTCTTGAGGAGGAATGTGGGTTGTAATCTTTATAATGGGTGTTGTACGGGTGATGATTGTTTAGTGTGATTCAGAATTGGTGTCGCCATATTGGTACAAGAGTGATGGGATTGTTAGGAATAGTACTAGTGCAACGTGTATTTGAGGAGTATGGTGAAAGTCTAGAAGTATGGGGAATGGTGTGTGGAGCTCCATCTCGAAGTATTTGATTTAGGACAACCTGTGGATGTTTGAGTATCCTATATGTAATGGCAAGGCTTAGATAAGGCTTGTCTCAAGTTGATAGAAATTCCTCGGGCTGAGAGTGAAACATCGTAAATTTCTTGGTCTAGTCTGCATGTGAATGGAAAGTGGTAATGATGAGTATGAATTGTGAGATGGTATGTGTGTGCGCTCGCCTTTTTCACGCCTCCTTTCGGAAGGTTTGAAAAGAAGGCCTCACAGTTTAGACTCCCGTAGTTCTGAATCTAATTTCACAAGTGCAATGTGAAACTGATAAACACCAAAGAGTCAAAATCGGCAAATCTTTTTGGAAAATTGATTTTAAATCAAATAATGCCAAAATTGGACTACTTTGCCAGATACAGAGTCCCCACCTAAATATTTTTGTTTTGGAAAAATTTAGGAAACCCTGACTCGTGCCGAAGGCCACGTGTCTGTCATCACCAAAGTTGTCTCGACTCGGGAACTTAGGCACGAAGGGGGAAGGTCATTAAATGAGCACTCCCACTTGCCCGATCAAAGATTGGTCTATACTAATCATGATATGATCTTTTATAAATATTATGTGTTCTTATTCCGATTATTGAAACTAGCTTTACTATGTGATGCGCACAAGCAAGTATAGACTAGTTTGCTCAATTTGGAACAATTCAACTCATGTTTGTTTGCGAAAATGGTTTGAATTTGCCACCTCTAGTGGGCTTAAAGTTTGTGGATTTGCCACCAAACACAGTGGCTTAAAACATGATTTTCCACTCAACAAAGTGGGCTTTAAAACGCACATTTATTGAATCGTTCCAATTCAAACAATGAGCCTTCAGCCACAAGCATTCAAGCAGTTTAGCATTTAAGCACATAGCCTCATGGCAAGCATGCTAGATATGGCAACATCAACACGCATGCGATATGCTAAAGCATTAAAACTCACCTAGTACTTCAAGCTAGGAAAACATGAGTTAGAAAAATATGCATGATTCCTAACTATACAAGATGCCTAATGCAACACATGCAATATGCAATTAGTAGGCTCGGCTACTAATATGGCATATGAAGCAATTTGATAACATGCGGTTAAACACGTATTTAGACAAGATATTAAACTAGCAATGCAGTTTGAATGATGCACCGAGCCTTGATCAATGCAAGACAACAAGAATGGATGCAAGCATGCGATATGCTAATTGAAATATGTCCCTAATCTAACCATCAAAAGCAACTAAGTAAAAGGGAGAAAGACGCGAGGTTGGAAGACATACACACACGCACGCACACTTATTACAACATTACGCCCTCGCGAAGGAGGGTCCGAATAAATAAGCTAACCAACTAGCTACGCTAATTAGGCTGACTAATTGTTACAAAACTTGAATTAATTAACTATTCTAGTTAACTAATTATTACAAACTGAAATTGAATAACTAGCTAAACTAACTAATTATTTACTAATTAATTACAACACTAAATTAGCTACAACTAATTAATTGCGACATGTATTTGAGCTAAATATTTAGACACTAAATAAGCTTGAAATGCAAGGGAGGCTCATGCACGTGCTCGGTTTTCACCTGAAAAGCCAATACCTTGTTGCTGAATGCCTCTGTCTGCACATTTGATCAGTAAAAATTCTGCCCACTTCCAGAACACCTCTGCTCCATCTTACTAACACATTGTGTAAATTTCATTGGTGGTCAGTCAGCCACTGGTGGTGGCTGTTGGTCACTGCTGCCCGGAACTTCTTTGCTGCAACAAAGAGTAAAATAGAGCAAAACAATGTATTTCTCATGGGTTATTTGCACACTTTGCCTCTCATTTTCAAGAGGAAATCAAAGGAGGGGCAAACTTTGGTTCACAAACCATCAATCAAGCAAATTCATTGCATGATGGCTTTGTGAAACCAATTGTGCAAGTTCAATCAGTGCGAAATGAGGCCAAAACGACCATCACCTTCGCTCCCACCAATTACCAGATGAAGAAGAGTCAGGCAGAATTTGTCGGTCCAGTTTCTAAAGCAGTCACCCCTAACTTCACTTGCATCTAGTCAGGCTCAGGGACAGGCTTCTGCATCTAGTCCAGTATGAGATCACTCGCCAATCCCAATGGCACAGTATCCCCCAGTCAGTATGGTGGACTTGATACATCATCTTAAGCAAATAGTTGAAACCATGCAGCAAGACGCTGCTTGTCAGGCCGAGGTCACAACCTGTCAGGCTGATGTAACAATCAGGCTACAACAACAACAGCCACAGCCGGCAGCAGCTTCTGTATCTCACGCACCTCCTACGGATATCCTGGCACCCGGAGCCATAGCCCATGCTGCTAATGTCCAAGAGAATGAGGGCAATCTAGCAAAGCCGATCCAACCACCAGCCTCCAAAGCACCTGCATATCAAACCGAGGCTCCGTTTGAATTTGAGGTTAACACAACTATGCTTAAGGTCAACAAGCTGGAGAAACTATTCGAGCGAACACAAGGTATTAATTATATTCCCAACATAGAAGACGAGTATACCGACTCTGCAATGACATTGCCAGATTGGTTCAAAATGCTGCACATTGATAGATTCGACAGCTCCGAGGACCCCATGGTTCATCTTCGACCGTTTTCAGACATCTTGTGGTCGATGGGCCTAACCAGATTGTAGAAACTGTCTCGCTTTGGTTGGACCCTATCTGGTATAGCTGCCATATGGTATGCGAAGGTGGAGGATTTTGTTAAGCAGAGTTTGGAGGAAATGGATGAGGCCTTTATTGCTCAGTACTTGTATAACACAAATCGAGGTCACTACCCGTGATCTTGAGGCAACGCTCAAAGAACCAAAGGAGGGTGTAGACACCCCATTTTTGACCGACCTTAAGACTCAGACGTCACTGATTGAGCGCTCAGTGATGGTGCATATTGTGCTCGTTCAGAAGTTTCAGAGTCTCGGCTGCGAGCCTTACCTCCGGACTTCCGGGCTCTTTCGTGTCTTGCCTCGGTTTGCGAACCAGGCTCCGTTTTCTCTGTTTTCTCTTCCCGAAGGGAGGGAGAGGTCTCGTAGATCATCTCAGTGTCCGTAGGCTACGTTTTGTGGTCGTAGGCCATTTTTCCCATTTGGAGCCCAGTTTTCAGTTTTTCGGAGCCGACAGCCGTGTGCCTCGGTTTGGGACAGCTTAACCGCCTCCGTTTGCCCCGGTTTTTGGTATACACCCCACCACCATCCATTCCAACAACTTGGAGCTATTTTTCAGAGCTTAGGAGCACCATTTCTCAGACCAAGAGCTGCTGGTCCATTGGTCTTCAAGGGTAAGCTTATTTTCCCTCTTTTTTGTTCCTATCTTGCTCTATATCAAAGCATTGCTTGCAAGCATTTTTGGGCTCTGACCCAAACTGTAAATAGTCATATTTTGAGCTCCTTTTCATGTTGGATTAAGGACCTTTTTCTGTTTTAGGTCTCCTACTATCACTTGCCTCTTTAATTCTCTTTTAGGCCTATTTTTGCATGGTATTTTAAGTTTATTTGTGAGCTGTTTTGGACTTGGTCATAAACTGTAAAATGTCTTTTTTTGAGCCCCTCTTCAACTTAGTTGAAGGGATCTCTTCAGTTTGAGGCCGGAAGCTACCACTTGCCTCTTTATCTCTCTTTTAGGCCTATTTTTGGGGGGAAATTTGAATTTCATTTTCCCCCCTTTTCCTCCACTCCTTTGCCTATATAACCAGCACCCCCAGCTGTGTTTTCAGGAGTTACAAAAATTGGTTCTAAGCCTCTTGCATTCAATCCCTCTTCCCTTCTATTCCAAACATCAAAACCCTTTTGTTCTTGAACCATTCCTACACCCTTTACTCTACAACCCATAGCAGCCCTCCTCCTCACTCCATTCCAGTGGCTTGAAGGCCATTTCCAGAGCTTAAGAGTCCCCAAACTTGGTCCAAAGGCTGTCAAAGATTGGTTCTTCAAGGGTAAGTCTTCTTTTCCTCTTTTCTTGCTTTATTTTGATCTATATTCTAGCCCCTTGTGCTCGCATATTTGGGCTCCAACCCTAACTGAAAATAGTCTTATTTTAAGCTTTATTTCATGTTTGATTAAGGGCTTCTCCCTGTTTGAGGCTTTTTTTTTTACACTTTGTGTTAAAAGCCTCTTTTAGGCCTCTTTCTTGCATAGTATTTTAGGCCTATTTGTAAACTGTTTCAAGCTTTGCTATAAAACTGTGAGTTACCTTATTTTGAGTCCCTCTTCAACTTTGTTGAAGGGCTCTTCACTGTTTGGGACTTCCTTCTATCACTTGCCTCTTTATCCCTCTTTTGGCCCCTTTGTTTGCATGTTTTTTTTAGCTCCTTGTGCTTGTATTTTTGGGCTCCGATCCAAACTGTAAAGAGTCATATTTTGACCCCCTCTTCATGTTTGATCAAGGGTCCTTTTCTTTTTGAGGCTCCCTTTTTGCTCTTTGTGTTTAAACCTTCTTTTAGGCCTATTTTTGCATAGTGTTTTAAGCTTACTTGTGCACTGTTTTGGACTTGATCATAAACTATAAAGTGCATTTTTTTGAGCCCCTATTCAACTTTGTTCAATGACTCTTCATTGTTTGGGGCCAGCTGCTGTCCCTTTGTGTTTAATCTCTATTTTAGGCCTTTTCTTGTATGATAGATTAGCCCTATTTGCATTCGTTTTTGGGACTTGTTATAAACTAGAAATATGCATGTTTTGGGACTATCTTGCATCTTTCTTCATGCTTCATGATCAAATAATGCATGTTTTGTATAGCTATAGGCCAATGCGTATGCCTAGTTTTGTGTTTCGGGGCCATTCCATGCATCGGGTGCCATGTTTCCATGTTTCGGGATCATTTTGCATCACATTTCAGTGCTGAAACTTGCATGTTTGCATACCATGCTCCATGCCCTGCCATGCCTTGCTAGAGTGGCATTTGTGCCTTAGGATCAGTCCTCGGTTTACGTGCATGTGTGCACGCATTTCGAGTGTCTCATTTTCATCTCATGGCTACTGATGTGAGTGTGGCTGTGGTCCACTCATGTTGGTGTAAGTCCATTGCGCATTGTGTATGTCATTTCATTTTATAGCATTGTGTATGCTAGCTTGTATGTTAGCGCATTGTGTATGCCATGTTACCTCATGCATCGTGTATACCATTTCATAGCATTGTGCATGCTAGGTTGTATATTAGTTGCATTCATGCATGTCATGCATATTGCATTGTGTTTGGGATAGGAGTTAGCCCAAGCATGGAAAACGAGGTACGTTTCGTACTCCGAATGACGGAACGTATCTCAATTCCTAGTCGCCGACACTCCGGATTATCCATGATGGAGTCTAGGCCCTGTTGTGTTTTCATGTGCATTCATTCCATATTGAGTCATGCAATTCGACTCCCCGGCCATCATGCATCGAGATGCATGATTGGTGGCACGAGGGTCGAAGACTATACTCCCTGAAGAGTAGTCATGCATACATATGTGAAAATACTTTGCCATGCCCCTTTGTTGCTCTCTGTTGCAGCAAATCAGAAATCGGCAGCCTTTCGGGGCATGGCACGCATTCCAAGAACAATTGCAAACAGAGGCAAACCGGGGCATCGCGAGGGATTCTCCGCACAAGGCAACCCGAGCATGCATCATTCATCATCCGGAGCGGATTTGAGGTAGTCCTTGGCTTGCATGCTAATTTATTGCTTTCCTAATTTAATTTGTTAATTAATTAGGGTTTTGTAATTATTTGGACTATAATTATTTATTCGGGACTGTATTATTTATTCGGACCCTCCGAGCGAGGGCACAACTGTAATAAGTGTGCGTGTGTGTGATGTATGTCTTCCAACCCCACGTCTTTCTCCCTTTTATTTACCCGCTTATGATGGTTAGATTAGGGCATGTTTCAATTACCATACAGTATGATAGCATGTTTGCATTCATTCATCTGTCTTGCATGCACCGGGCTCGGCGCATCATACTAACTGCATTGAATTTTCAATTCCAAGTTGAATACATGCTACCTGTAGCATTTCATATGCCATGTTTAGAATAGCCAAGCGTGCTATAGTTGCATTTTTGCATGTGTTGCATTAGGCATTTCTGTATAGTTAGGATCATGCATGGATTTCTAACCTAGCTTCTGTTTTGGCTTGGAGTACTCGGTAAGTTTTATGCTTTAGCATCCTTGCATGCATGTGAGTGACTGCCATGATAGCATGCTTACCATGAGGCTATGTGCTTATGTGATATAAACTACCTGAATGCCTGTGGGTGAAGGTTGGGTTATTTGAATTGGAACAATTCATTAATTGTGAGTTTTAAGCCCACTAGATAGTGGCAAAATCATGTTTTCTAAGCCCACCTGAGGGTGGCAAATCCACGTCTTAACCTACTTGCGAGTAGCACCATCGAACCATTTTCAAACAAAAAAACATGAAATGTTTTGTTCCAATTCAGGCGATCCAGTCTATACTTGTATGCTGTGCGCATCACATAGTAAATCTAGGCTAATAACCGGAATAAAAACGCATAATGTTTTCAAAAATAGATATCATGGTTAGTAGAGGCCGACCTTTGATCGGGCGAGCGGGGGTGCTCACGAAGTGACCTTCCCCAATCGTACCCAAGTTCCCGAGCCGAGGCAACTTTGGTGATGACGGACACGTGGCCTTAGGCAAACGAGTCAGGGTTTCCTAAATTTCCCCAAAATAAAATATTTAGGTGGCGACTCTGTATCTGGCAAAGCAGTCCATGTTTGGCACTTCTTTCAAAATCTGTTTTCTCAAAACGATTTGCCAAATTTGGACTCATTGGTTCAGATTTAGAACCGTGACAAATTGAGAGTCCGAACTGTAGTGAGCCCAATATCGAACGGAACGGGGGACTCGTTCCTCCCGGGGCGTTCGGGGACGTCTACAGTTTCTGGCGACTCTGCTGGGGATTTAGAGAACTTGACTCGAACTCATGATATCTTGTTTTGATTACACTTATGTGTTTCTTTGCATTGCATTTGCATTGGTGCGCCTAGGACACCATGTTTGCCATCTGCTATTCCTGAACGGTTTGTCGGAGGCTTGTCTTGTCAAGGCATGACCATAAGGCTGACCGGTTGTGGGCTCTGCCAGTGTGGGAACACAAACCCCGATTTTACGGGGGCACCCTTTTGACCATTCGACCTAGTGCATATTCGGAATCCGTAGTGACCATTCCAAGCTAGGACAGGTTGCTTACCCGATCGTAGGTTGTTTGAAACCGCTGCGTGTGTAGTGAAACCCTAGCTCCTGACAAAATAGGACAGGGAAACCCTACCCCAACATAGGGGTGTTTTGGCTCTCACTTGTCTGCTATGTGCTTTTAGAGTGCGTCTCTATAGGAATGCATGTATCAGTCTACAAGTTTGGGCATCAGGCCTGCGGGCACCAGTTCAGTACTTTGGGATTCAATTCACCTGAGGGTATCAGTTTACGGGCAGAATTTTGGGCAGAATTCTGTAGGAGGCACAATCATTCAACTATGCTCATATGGGTTATTGTGAAATCGGGCTGAGATGCTGCATGTTTTCTCTTTTACTAGATAGTCTGGGAACCATAGCTTCAGAGGGCTCCAATATCCCCCGAGTACATCGAACTTGTGTTGATAGACTTTGTCGGGTCAGAGATTCAGTTCAAAGGCAATCAGTGTTCCTTTACCAGAGGCAGGGTGAAAAGGTCGGTCAGGCACAGACCACCAGTACAGCACCTACCAGCTCAGTAGTCTTTAAACAGCCAGGTTGAGATTTCAAAGCCTACTGCAGACACAGGTATACCAGTTGCTCAGTTAGATCAGGACAATATGTCAAATCTGGAAGAGATGGTGCGCCAACTCCAGGATAGTATGAAAGCCATACAGCAAGATGATGTCCGTCAAGCGAAATTCACCAAGCAACAGGCCGTGGTCATAGCCCAACAGGCAGAGACAATTGCCAGGTTAGAGCAGCAAGCTGGAGTATTTACTTCACACCGGGCTCCTCCCCCACCAAGAGTTCCCATACTCGGGGAGGCAACCCACGTCCAGGATGATACGGACATTCCAGGTGGGCCAGCTCCGCCCCCGGTGCTACCCCAGCTGTCTAAAACACCCACCAACCTGCCAGACTCCCCCTTTGAGTTCGAGACGGACCCCACGGCATTGAAAGTGAGCAAGCTTGAGAAATTGTTCAAAAAGTCTCAGGGGGCCCGCTCTATTCCTGATATAGAGGATGGTTATACCGACTCAGTGGTTACCTTGCCAGAGCAGTTCAAAATGCCGCATATCGATCGATTTGATGGCTCTGAAGACCCAATGGTGCACCTCCAACTGTTTTCTGATATCTTGAGGCCAATGGGTTTGACCACAGCCCAGAAATTGTCACTATTCGGCCGAACCTTGTCTGGGATAGCCGCAATCTGGTATGCAAAATTGGAGAACTCTGTGAAACAAAACTGGGAAGGGTTGGCTGAGGCCTTTATTGCTCAATACTCCTACAACACACAGATCGAGGTCACGACTCGTGATCTCGAAGTCACCCGCCAAGAACCAAAGGATGGTTTCTCAAAGTTCGTGACAAGATGGAGAGCAAAGGCCTCAATGATGACTACAAGGCCTTCCGACAAAGATCAGATCAGGATGATTGTCCGGAATCTGCATGGCAAGTTGCTGCAAAAGATGGTCGTTCTACCTCTGTTTACCTTTCCAGCCCTTCATGAAATGGGGGTTCAAATCGAGGATGCCATCAAACAAGGGATCTTTGCAGAAGATAATGAGCCTTCGAAGAGGAATGTTGCTCGCGGTTCCAATGCTACTACTTATGGTAGCACAGCTGCGAAATGCTCAGAAGTAGACGCTATCACCACTTCCCTCAATGACCAAAAACCAACCACTTCAAATCGGCCCCAAGCCCGAAAATTCCATCCTCTTTACATGAGTCTCTCCCAAGCTTTGAAAAAGCTGCAAGAAGAAGGGCACCTACAACTCCTAGAACCCCAACCCCTTCCAAATCCTCTTCCACCAAGATATGACCCAGCTAAATACTGTGCCTATCATCAACAACACGGTCATGATACGAACCGTTGCATTCGCCTCCGTCATAAGATTCAGGATCTTATTGATGAAGAGACCCTAGCTCCACCCAAAGGACCTCAAGACAGTACTGACTCGTCACCTCCCCACCTCAACTTCATCCATACACTACCATCCACCTTCGACCCCAGCATATACATCACCCCAGCCCATCTACCCAAGCCTGAGGTGTTCATTCCAGAAAGCATGGAATTATGCATGATGGATGCACCTGGACCCCAATCATCTCAAACCCATGAACCCACTACTTCTGAGCTGAAGAGAATTATCGAAGATCTTCAGAGAACTGTGACAGATTTGGCCTACGGGACATCGGCTCCGTCATCAACCACATCACATACCAGGGAGTTCATGTCAAAAGGCTCCCCAGTCTTGGAACGGGCTGTATTTGAGGAATGCCAATCCCTTGGCAAAGTGAAGGCGAGTGGAAAGAACAAGATAGGGGTGAACATGGATCCCCATGAACACCTTCAACGGGCTGTTGAGGCTTTGAAGGCCGAAGGACTAAACCAACAGCAAGTGCTTGCAGTGGTTACAAAAACTGTGGATGATACTTTTGCCACTCAAGTTGGGGGCAGTCTGAATCAAGGGGCAAGCCGAGACAAGAGATGTTGTACCAGAAACACCCCTTTCAGCCCCAATCCTACACTCGAAAGAGATCATCAAAAGTCAGCACGTACCGACCCTTTCGTCGGTACATCCAACACAACCAGCTCACAACCTGTCAAATACCCACCTCGGGGCCAGAGGGTGTTCACCCCATTGGACATGTCTCTGTCAATGGCCCTGAGGGTCCTGATCGAAAAGGGGCATTTGAAGCCCCTGGAGCCGCGGCCATTACTGAATAAACTTCCTCTCTCCCACAACCCGGCGAAGTACTGTGTCTTTCATCAACAAGCCGGCCATGACACTGACATGTGTCTTCGTCTTCACCATGAAATACAAGATCTGATTGATAAACAGGTCATCTTCGCGTCAGGTCCTGCAAAGTCTATCGGCACTAGATCGGTGAACTTGGGGGATAATGTGATGTGATCGGGGGATGAACCAGCTGCGGGTGGCGCTCGATTAACTCCAGACGTAGGAATGGCATGCACTGTTTTGAGCACATTTGCGAATGTTGTTAATTTGTACTGTCTGACTTGGGTATTGGGTCAGTCTTGTTGTTTTGTACAGAGTCAGTCTTTTCTTACTGAGTCAGTTGGGTCTGTCTTGTTGTACCGAGTCAGTCTTGTTTTGTTAGAGTCAGGTGATTCTGGGGGTGTTACCTCGGGCATCACTGTTTTGTTTTGTGTTTGTCTTTTTGCTTTCTTTTGAGTCTGTTTCTGTCTTGGAGCCAGTAATGCCAACAGATTTGAATGAACAGCAATGATTTTCACATTCTTGTGTTCGCTTCTGCCTTGTGCCGGTTATGCTAGAAGTTCTGAATGAAACGATAGTGCTTTTCACCTGCTTTTCTGTGCTTTGAAGATCATTGCATTGACCTAAGTTTTTCAAAACCTTTTGAACATTGTGATGAAAATAAAGAAGACGGAATTCTTTGGGATTTGCAAAACTTTGATCAAATTGAGAGAAAGAGAGGCATGTTAAGCTCTTAATTATTGAGATTATGCTTGTTAGTGTGAGTACTGGGAAGGATCCTAGCTTGATCCAGATTGGTTCTACACTGTCTTCAGCGCGAGCGACTGGTCGCTTTCTTAAAAGATTTCAAAAAATGTTTTGCGCGATCCTGCGAAGGCCTGTGTGGAATCGCTCTTGAGATTGTGCAGCTTAGGATCGCTCTCAGCCTCGAGACTCGACCCCTCTGCTTTCAAAACCTTGAACTTGAATTCAGAACGTTCAACGGTCAACTACAATGTGAGGCCTGAGTGGCCAGAGTCGAAGCAGTCCATGAATTAGCGGCAGGGAAGTCAGATCAAGAAGATCAAATGTCGTCAAAAGAAGCTTGCAAAGCTAGATCAGAAGCACCACTCGAACTAGGGGCGAAAGATGCCAGATTGTGCTCGAAGAGCAGAAGACGGATCGTTCCACAAATCAACGAAGATCGACAAGAATGCCAAACCCCAGAAGAGAGGAAAGAAGCAGACATTGCTGAAGGACAACCAAGTTCCTATCCATAACACTAGGGGCAAATTCAGCCCCCGTTGGATGGACTCCTACATCGTCAGAGAACAGCATCCACTCTCTTGGATTCAGACGGATTCGAGATCTCAGAACCATTTGACATGGACCAAGCTACACTTTTACCCTTGAGAGGCTCGCTGGGCGGAAAACCCGGAAGGGCGACCCAGGCAAAAGTTAGAGCAAGAAAAAGAAGAAAAAGAACAAAAAAAAAAAAGAAAAATGCAAAGAACAAAAAAAAAAGAGAAAAAGAAAAAAGAAATGAAAAGAAAAACAAAGCTCACAAGGTTGAAAACCCGGAAGGACGGCCTTGGCAAAAGCTAGAGCGCAAAAGGAGAGGTTAATACCCGAGTGTACCTTAACCCCCGAACTACGTAAGGCTTGATTCCCATCTTTGGGATACGTAGGCAACTTCATTCTGAAGTCCAGCCGTAAAACAATCCAAATCGACTGTGTCCATGTAATGGTTTTGATCATCTTTGCCTTCTCTGTATCCGAGGGTTCGGTTATGATCGTCACTCTGAGGACTGATTACAATGCACTGTGGCATCATCCAAACAGGGGGTAACTTTCTGTTGCCATTCAGTATGCTGCGGCGTCATTCAAACAAGGGGCAACTTTCCGTTTCCATGTAGTGTCCTTCAGGCAAGGGGCAATTTTCCTTCGGATATGAGGTTGTGCATCTCAAGAGTAGGTTCCGTGCTCATTGAGCAGTGGTGTAGACACCCCATTTTTGACCGTCCTCAAGACTTGGACGTCACCGTTTGAACACTCGGTGATTATCCATGTTTGTGTTCGTTTGGAGTTTCTGGAGGTCTCGGCTCGCGCGCCTCGCCTCAGGATCTCCGAACTCGACTGTTTAGTGTTTGGTTTTGCACCAAACACTTGTGTTTTGCCTTGGAGGGGCAAGGAATGCCTTGTGAGGCATCCCCACACATCACCGGCAGTGGCTAGAGGCCACCGGCTGGTTTTTGCTACCACCGGCAATATATATTGCCGGCCGGCACTATTTGTTGCCGGTCAGCACTATTTAGTGCCAGTCGGCACTCTTTTTTGCCAAAATGGCATTTTTGGCCGGCTGACTACTGTGCATCTGCTTTTGCAGATATTTTAAGACAATTATCTTGCTTTTTGCTCCCCTCCATACACGTGTATGGAGGGATCTCCCTTTTATGAAGCTTGTCTTGTAAGCTTTACAAGACAAGAAGTTCCATAAAAGAGAGGGGCTCTCTCTTGTTTCAAGGGTTAGACACTTGAGATATTTTAGAGAGCTTAGACAGCCATTTTCATGGTTTGAGTTCTAGGGTTAGGGTTTGATCCACATTATCTCTCTCTTTTTCCCTCTTGTGTGTGTTAAAGTGTGTTTGTGTCTTACTATTGCACACAAACACATAGTGTTTCACCTTCCTCTAGCTACTGAGGTTCTAAGGGACTGATTTTAGTGTTTTGGTGTTGGATTCAAGCCAAGGAAGGCCATTGGAGCATCATTGTTGAAGAGGTCTTCAAGGGTAAGAATCTCACCCCTTTATTCCCCATTTTTGCACCTTATTTCTACCTATCTTAGAACTGTTTTTGTGCTTAGTGTATAATACAAAAAAGTTCTGTTTTTTAGCCCTCTTGATTTTTTATTAAGGGTGTTTTGTGGTTTGAGGGTGTTTGACCCCTCTTAGGCCTTGAAAGGCCTCATTTTGTGCTATTTTGTGCTAGTTTCGGGACTTTAGTGTTTGGGCCTCTTCACCAATGAAATCTTGAGGGATTTCAGTGGTGGATATGGTGCCTTGATGTCTCCAAAAGGAGAGGGCCACCCCCTCTCCTTGTTGTCCTTAAAATGGACCATTTTTGGCCTCTTGAGAGAGCACCTAGCTAGGCTTGATGTTGACCATGCCTTAGTTGTTTTTTGTGCTTAATATGTCATATTATGCCTCTGTTTTTACATGGTTTTGGTACACCATGCATGCTTAGCATACCTACCATGTAATGCCATGTTATTGCCTCAATGTGCCTTAGGTTGTTAGCCCTTGTTGGAGCATGTTTTAGGCTTAGTCTTGTGAAGGTTTTGTGCATATTTTGCCATGTTTTAGGTTTGTTCATGGTTGTTTGGGTCGGATTTGGCATGCATCAAATAGCCCCTTTGCATTTTGGCTTGTTGGCCTTAAGTGTGCGCATGTATAGCATGACATTTTTGCATTGATTTGGTGATTTGGGGCCACCCTACGTGTTATTTCAGTCCCATTTTCATGCCTATGTGTTTGCCTTGAATGCTTCTTTAATTCTTTGAAAGCATGTGTGGTATGTTCCATATTTTGGCCATAGTGCATGCTTTGAAATTGAACCCCTTAGATGCCATCTAGGGAGTCCCTTTTGCATGGTCTAGGTCTGTCTTGAACCTATTTTAAGCCCTCTTAGCCTTGTGAGGCTTGGTTGGCTTAACCATGGTTCAAGTCCCCTTGACCGGCTTCAAGTACTTGGACCATTTTGCATGTTAATGTTAGCCTATCTTGTTGCTTGGTTTGACACCATCCTCATTCATTTTCAGAGCTTATGTTGCATGTTAATTGTCCATGATATGCCTCTTCCAAGTGTGCTTGAGAGTTGTCCAATTTGTGCCTAAGTGTTGGTCCTTGTGTGCATGTGTGTTTGCATGCCATTTAGCCCTCATTTTATAGCACTTTGGCTACTGTTTTAGGCCTATCTAGAGTTGCCTAAATCATGTATAAGTCCATCTTTGCATCCATTTGCATGGCCCCATGTTTGCTTGTATGCTTGCATAAGTGCCTTGCCATGCCATGTTGCATCCTTAGCTTGCATGCCTAGGTTGCATTGCATCTTGCATGCATGCCTTGTTCCTTGACTTGGTGATAGGAATTGGGCCTTGATTTGTGTGTTTGGCTTGCATTTCATTTGACATGAAAGTTGCATACTTGATCACTTGGGCCATCATGCATGGAAATGCGTAATTGGTGGTCCGAGAATCGAGACACATGCCCCCTTTGAGTCACAAACATGATAGGGGACATGAATGGTGCATATATGCTTTGAATTGTGCTGCCATGCTTTGTCTTGCCCTCTGTTGCTGTCAATTGCAGATTCTGCAGGAACACTTTGCCGACCGGCGGTGTCAAGTGCCGACCGGCAATCCCTTCTCTGCCGACAGATTCATTTTTTGCCGATGGCCATAACACAGTGCCGGTGACAATTCCATTCAGCCGGTAGCACTCCTCAGTGTCCAAGGAACCAGTTCTGAGATTTTGGCAGCCTCCAAAGGAGTAAAGGAAGGAAAACAGAGGCAGCCTATGCATGGCGGTGCACTTCCGAGCGAGACCCGAGCACGCGTTGCATCTGGCCCTCCTCCCGAGGTGGTTTTACTGCTTTTCTTAGCTTATTTAATTTGTTAATTAATTAGGCAATTTGTAATATTAATTAGCTTGCGTAGTTAATTAATTTGTAATATTTATTCGGTCCCTCCGAGTGAGGGCAAATCTGTAATAAGTGTGTGTGAGTGGTGTGTATGTCTTCTAATCCCCACTTCTTTCTTCCCTTTTACTTACCTGCTTTGATGGTTAGTATTAGGACACGTTTAATTTAGCATACCTTATGCTATGCATGCGTGCATTCATGCATTTGTATTGCATGCACTAGGCTCGGTACATCAGGCTAACTGCATTTGTACTTCAATTCCAAATTGAATACGTGCATCGATTGATCGCATTTCACATGCCATGTTTAGGATTAGCCGAGCCTATCTAGTTGCATCCTGTATGTGTTGCATTAGTCAAATTGACATGAACTAGGACATGCATGTTTGCTAACTAGTTTATTGTTTTGGCACAGAGTACGATGTAAGTATTTTCCTGCTTTAGCATCTCGCATGCGTGTGAATGCTATCATGACAGCATGTTTACCATGTGACTAGATGCTTATGTGATAAACTGTTTTAATGCCTGTGGGTGAAGGTTGGGTTGTTTGAGTTGGGAAAACTCGTTGAAATCCGTGTTTTAGCCTACTTGCGAGTAGCAAATTCTAAAGCACTTTTTCGAAACAAACGGATATGTAATGCTTATTTCCGAATTAGGCAATCTAGTCTATACTTGTTTGCTGCGCGCAGAACATAGTAATGCTAGGCTAATAATTGGCATAAGAACACATAACGTCTTCAAAATCGGATATCATGGTTAGTAAAGGCCGGTCTTCGGACTGGGCGAAAGGGGGTGCTCATAGCTGACCTTCCCCGATCGTACCCAAGCTCCCGAGCCGAGACAACTCCGGTGATGACGGACATGTGGCCTTCGGCACCGAGTCAGGGTTTCCTAAATTTCCCCATTAAAAAATATTTAGGTGGCGACTCTGTATCTGGCAAAGCAGTCCATGTTTGGCACTACTTTTCAAAAATCTGTTTCTCAAAACGATTTGCCAGATTTGGACTCTTTGGTTCAAGATTAAGAACCGTGACTACAAAATCGAGAGTCCGAACTGTAGTAGCGAGGACACCCCCCCCCCCCCCCGCGGGCGCGTCGCTACTACAGTTCGGGCTCTCGATTTTGTAGTCACGGTTCTTAATCTTGAACCAAAGAATCCAAATCTGGCAAATCGTTTTGAGAAACAGATTTTTGAAAAGTAGTGCCAAACATGGACGCGGCCCGCGGAGGGGGGCCTTCGCTACTACAGTTCGGACTCACGATTTTGTTGTCGCGGTTCTTAATCTGAACCAAAGAGTCCAAATCCGGCAAATCGTTTTGAGAAACTGATTTTTGAAAAGTAGTGCCAAACATGGACTGCTTTGCCAGATACAGAGTCGCCACCTAAATATTTTAAAATGGGAGAATTTTGGAAACCCTGACTCGGTGCCGAAGGCCACGTGTCCGTCATCACCGGAGTTGTCTCGGCTCGGGAGCTAGGGTACGATTGGGGAAGGTCAACTATGAGCACCCCCTCTCGCCCGATCCGAAGATCGGCCTCTACTAACCGTGATATCCGTTTTTGAAAATATTATATGTTCTTATTCCAATTATTAGCCTAGAATTACTACGTTATGCGCGCAGCAAACAAGTATAGACTAGATTGCCTAATTTGGAAATAAGCATTGCATATCCGTTTGTTTTGAAAAGCGCTTTGGAATTTGCTACTCTCAAGTAGGCTAAAACACGGATTTCAACGAGTTTTTCCAACTCAAACAATCCAACCTTCACCCACAGGCATTCAAATAATTTAACACATAAGCATTTAGCTGCATGGCAAGCATACTGTCATGATAGCATTCACACGCATGCGGGATGCTAAAGCTGGAAAATACTTACATTGTACTCCGTGCCAAAACAATAAACTGGTTAACAAACATGTATGTCCTAGTTCATGTTAAGAATGGCTAATGCATCGCATGCGAAAATGCAATGTAGACAGGCTCGGCTAACCCTAAACATGGCATGTGAAATGCGATCGATTGATGCACGTATTCAATTTTTGAATTGAAGTACAAATGCAGTTAGCATGATGTACCGAGCCCGGTGCATGCGAAACAAATGTATGAATGCACGCATGCATAGCATAAGGTATGCTAAATTAAAAAAATGCCCTAGTCTACCATCATGAGCAGGTAAATAAAAGGGAAGAAAGACGTGAGGTTGGGAGACATACACACACTCACGCACACTTATTACATCATTGCCCTCACTCGGAGGGGCCAAATAAATATTACAGTCCAAATGATAAGCGAATAAATTATTACAGAATTTCTAATTAATTAATAGAGAGAAAGCAAAAGAAAGAAGAGGATGGCCGCAGCCTCTGCCTCAGGATGCGCGAATGATGCATGCTCGATACCCGGCTCGCCTGGAAAACCCGTACCACATCACTGCCATCTCTGTTTATACTGCCCTGCTTCTCTGAAAATTCCCAAAGTCCCAGAACAGGTTCCTTGCATGCTGCAGAGTACCACCGGCTAGGGGAAATTACCGCCGGCAGTGCAAAATTCCCACCGGCCGCTTTTGGATCTATCGGCTGTAAACAGATTGCCGGTCGACACTGAATTCTGCCGGTCGGCAGAAACTTCCTGCAGAAGATAGTTTTGACAGCAAACAGAGGACAGACAGTGTACAACATGGGATTTTCAGGCACATGTAAGCATGGTCATGCTTCCTATCATGCTTTAAACTCAGGGAAGCATGACCCTCGATCCTCGAGCCATCAATGGTGCATGATAGCCCAAGGGATCAAATTTGCCACTTGATGTAAAGATTCACGCAACAAACAAAATGGGAACCAAAGCCTTATCAAATCGGAGTCAAAGGCCTCGGTGACCGAGAATCAAGGCACATTACATCACTTGAAGTATGAATGTCCCTTGATCCCCACATTTGGCTTGACACCCCAAACCAAATAATGCAATGCATGTTATGCAAACATGGCTTAAAATGCGACATGATACCAAGATGCAAAGCATGCCAAGTGTGGTGCAACTAGTATGGCAAGCATGCAATGTTAGGCATACGAGATGCAAATGTAGTGCAAACATGGGCCATTTAGGCAATGGGATCGACATGTTACAACACTTAATGAAGCAATTATGCAACAAACATGAGATAAGCATGCAAGGGCGACCATAAACCATAAAGGGGCAGACCTCAAACCATCTTAAAACAGTGGCCAAAAGTGCCTGAAATGGTGGACAAACTCGCATGCCAATATGCAAGCCAATGGTCTCAAAACTAAGGCATAAGAAAGGAGGTACCTCACTCCCATAACATGACCAATCATAGCAAGATTTAGACAAGTAAGAAACTGAATTTTTACAGGCAAAATAGGGCTCCAAACCCTCCTAATATGGCAGCTAAGATGGCTCCAAAGAGGTGTATTCACTAAGGTTTATGTGTAGGCACAAGAGGGCACACCTTCAAGGCACAAAAGAGGTCACAAATGCACACATATGAGCATGATTTATGGACTGAAATATGGTCCTAAATGATGCCAAAACATGAGGATGGTCCAAACTATGCATGCTAGAGGTCAACATACTCAAAGCTTACAAGCCAAAACACAAAGAGATGACATCAAACAAGGCAAACATGGCTGAAATAGATGACCAACAGACCTCAAACATGATAAAATAATACCAAAACCTTCATGGAACCATGCCAATATATGCAAGAATCATGGCCTAAGCACAAGGGGCATTTCTAGGCCAAATGGAGCAATACAAAGCAAGTACTTTAAGCATGCAAAGAGACATAAATCCGGCCAAAAACAGAGGTCACACATGACCTAAAACACCCAAAAAACTTCTGAAATGAGGCCAAAAATGATCAAGCATACATGCTACCCTTTTAAGCCAAAAAGCAAGGAAACAAGACAATGAAGGGAGAGGGGTGTCCCTCCCCTATGCAAGACTTCAAACCGCCTTCCTACCACTGAAAATACGCTGGTTTTCAGTGGTGAGGAGATCAAAACACTGAAGTAAACAAGACCTTATGAAAGAGGCAACAAAAGGGGCCAAATAAGGCCTAACAAGGTGAGTTTGCGCTCAAACTTCCAGACAACCTTAATGAAAGTTCTAAAGCATGAAAATATAAGTCTTTTTCATGTTATGCACAAAAGCTAAATCAGCAAGCAAGATAGGTAAAAAACTATTGCAAGTTTGGGGAAAATAAAGCAAGATGCTCACCCTTGAAGAACCTTTGAAGAACAAATGGTCTAGCCCTCTTCTTTTGATCAAAATAAGTCCAAAAACTCAAGAATCAATCCCCCAAGTCCCTCAATCTCGGAGCTAGGTGTCATAGTGTGTGTATTGGTGCAAAAGTAAGGTAAAAACACACTTTTGGGCCAAAAAACACACACAAAGGAGGAGAGAGAGGGAGATATAGAGATAGGATGTATCTATATCTCTAAGCTCTGGTTTTTGCTTCCAAGTCTCTAACCTAGAGCCAAGAGGAGAGCCTTCCTCTTATAGGACTCCCTCTTGCAAAGCTTATACAACAAGCTTGCTTAGAGGGAGATCCCTCCATACACGTGTATGGAGGGAGGCAGAGTTGGTGCCAGCTATCACAGCTGGCACAAAATATCTCCATAAAGTAGATGAATAGTGGTTGGCTGCCCAAAAATGTCATTTTGACAAAATTTAGTGCCAACCGGCAACAAAATTTGCCGACCTGCAACAAAATTTGCCGACCGGCATAAAAGATTGCCGATGGAAGCAAAAACCAGCCGGTGGCATCTAGCCACTGCCGGTGGTATGTGGGGATGTCTCACAAGGCATTCCCTCCCCTTCCAAGGCAAAACACAAGTGTTTGGTGTGAAACCAGACACTAAACGGTCAAGTTCGGAGATCCTGAGGCAAGGCGCGTAGCCGAGACCTCCAGGAACTCCAAACGAACACAAACATAGATAATCACCGAGTGTTCAAACGGTGACGTCCAAGTCTTGAGGACGGTCAAAAATGGGGTGTCTACAAGTGGCCGTTTGCAAAAATAGTTTTTGAAAATTTTTACTGAGGTTGACTAATTTCTCTAAAATTATTTCATTTTCCCAAACTAGACCATTTCTTGGACCCAAAAAAGGAAAATTTTTTGTGCTCATAACCTGACTTGCATGATTTCAAATCAAAAATCGAACAAGTGTGTTAATTTAACTCTCATGTTGGTCAAAATTGTTTTAGCAGAACGTCAAAAACAAAAAATGGTCAAAATAATGAACTAGGGGCATAGTTGAGTCAGGCTTCCTGTCTTTCCCCCCCGTTGGCAGTGCATTTGCCAGAAAGGGCACCATACTGGCCAAGAAGGGCACTCTTCCTGCCAGAAAACACTACAAGAAATTGCATTTTTCGCAACGCAACAAAATATGTTGCTAAAAGGAAAAATTTGTTGGCAAAGAGTTTTGCCAACACACAAAGCTACGTTGGCAACCCGTAGGCAAAAATGAGTTGGCAAAAGTTTTTGCCGATGAAATTATCATTGCGTTGGTAAAAGTAATGCCTTTAGCGACGAACATAGTCGTCGATAAAAGCCTCCATCCATCGTTGGCAATTTACCTTGCGTTGGTAAAAGTCATTCAAATATGATGATTGTGTGGCACTTTTCGCGACACAAATTTGCATGGGCAAAAAATATACTTTTACCAACAATGTATGCGTCGGCAAAAGTAAACTTTTGACGACACATTTACGTCGGTAAATGTTGTCATTTGCCGATGATTTGTTTGTCGCTAAAGCTTTACTTTTGGCAACGACAAATTGGCGTTGGCAATTTATACACTTCTACCAACACAATATGAGTGGGCAAAAGTAACTTTTAGCGACACATTTACGTCGGTAAATATTGCTATTTGCCAACGATTTGATTGTCGATAAAGCTTTAGTTTTGACAACGACAAATTGGCATTGGCAAAAATTACACTTTTAGCCACACAATATGAGTGGGCAAAAATAAACTTTTGACTACACATTTACCGACAAGTTTATCGAGAAAGCTTTACATTTTGGCAACGACAAATTTGAAGCAGCAAAAAAAATTGAAAATTATGTATATTTTTTTTATAAGATTTACATATTTACAAGAGGCATCCCTCAGGAACTAATATTACAAACTAATAACATTGATATTAAATCACCTAAGGTTGATGTGTAGGCAAAAAAACACTGCTAAAAAATATGCTTTTGGAAGCGTTGTATAAAACCTAAAAGAATAAACTCACTAAAATACACAAATACATCCAAATTGTGAACCCATAGTAAAAACAACAGATAACAAAATGAAATCATGAAACTAACAACCACCCAAATTTGCAGCAGACCAGCATCTAGTAGCAGCCCGCTTCACAGCAACATTGCAGCAGCAGCCACCCAGCAAAATTCTGCAATAGCACATCGGTAGCAGCAGTAGCAGACCAGCAGACCAGCAGACTAGCAGAATTAAAGATGAACATCTAAGCAACAAGGCAATCACTATTATAGTGTGTTACCGAGTGGAAGCAGTAAAGATGAAGCCATGTTTTCTTTCTTTTGGTAACAAAAATTGAATTTCAACGCAATCACTATTATTGTAGTTAAACAATAATTCTATATTTAGAATTTAGTATGTTCAAATTTGTAAATCTACACTTACAATGATAGATGCTCATGATGCAAATTTACTTTTAACAGATGATGGGACCACAATACTTTTAAAATCTTCATGCGACAAATAAGTAAACAGTGGAAGGAAAGATTCACTGAGACCCATTGCTGGCTTTTCTTTTGCATTCAGAACTAATTTAACACACATATCAAGAAATGTTGGTTGTGCAACAAAAGCAATCAATCAAAACACTAGCTAGAGGGACGTTAAATATAAGTGCAACATAAAATCCGAAATCGCAGGACCTGACATAACATTAACATCATGTTTGACAACATTGATAATTTTAGTGCCATTTTAGTATATTACTAAACACTGTCAGCATCCAAATTTGTAGAATTTCAAAATGTAATGGTTAATTTGGCACTTGAAATCAGAATTTAAATCATATTCCATTTAGCATGTTCATCATTTTGTGCGAAGTCAAGTTTCTCTATCTTAAAAATTAGACCCCCTCTTTAACGGATTTTATTCTTTAATTAGTAACTAATTTTGCATTACCAAATTGCACTCAATAGACGAAGCTGCAAAATTTATCATTTTTTAGCACTAGATAGGGTCATCAATAGCCCACAAGAATGTTGTTGCTGATACAACAGCTAAAAGAAAAGAGCTTCTTACCTTCCATTGATCAAATAAAGAAGGAATTGAACTTGAAAATTCCAGTAAAAGCCCCAGCAGTTCCGGGCTATCTTTGTATGGGATCCTCGCATCCTTTAGTTCTGCAATGTAGGTTTTGTAGATTTATGATGACTAAAAAAATTAAAAATATAAAATGCATAAGAAATTTAGAACTAGAAAACCATAAAAATGATATAATCAAAACTGGAAAAATGTTGGGTAAACCTCTAAGAACAAACGAAAAAATGTTCGTTTAAGGCATTGCTCATAAGATTCAATGGCCAGAGTTATATCACCGGCATCTCTATAAAGAACCCCTATACAAAAATAATTTTAAGAAACTAATCGATAATAAAACTGAGAGAGAGAGAGAGAGAGAGAGAGAGAGAATTTCAAAACAGAACATTATTTTTGTGTCCAAATAATAAAAATCTGTAAGACTGGAAAACCTAAGATACTAGACATCACCACTAAACAGAATCAACAGACACAATATGTAGTATTGATTTTTCAAATGCAATGTCAACAAGCATTCTTTTTCTCTTCTTCTTCTTCTTCTTCTTCTTCATCTTATCTCTTTTTTGTTTTTTTGTTTTTTCTTTCTTTTGAGGTAAATTAATAAAGTGACAACAAAGAGGCACATCCTCCATCCATACACTAGGGGTCTACAAAAAGCCAACTATAATCCATCCACCAAAGATAACTCTCCCATAAAATCGACAAACGCAAAAGAAGTGTCACAAAAACTCCCTTTCAGCCAAAAACGAAAACAGCGTAAAAGAGCCAATTCAAGTTTGTGAAATGCAATCCCAATAAAAAATAAAACCATTAACTTCAGTATCAAATGAAAACTACATTTATGTAACCTTGAATTTTGGCAGAGAAGCAACATTCACAAATACAATCTTTTTTTATCCCCCTTGACAAGTAACACCAATAATACCAATGACAACCAAAAGAGCAGCAATAACTACCATGTTAACAAAAAGAGGAAGTAACAGCATGCCAAAAACATGATGACCACAGGGTGAGAGAGAGACACAAAGAGACCTAAGTTATTATATGCTTCCGCATATGTAGGGTTTGCAACAATAGCTTTCTCAATCATGCTTGAAGCAGCATCCATTTTACCCTGTAAAAAGAAATAAAACGTAAAAACGATCAGCAGCTGCATATTGTCCTTTCCAAAAAAATGATTTTTTTGAACGGGTATAAGTACTGAACCTAGACAATGTAGACGACACCAAGATTGTTCAAGGACTGAGAAATTTGGTTTGATGGATAAAGCCAACTGCAGAAGAATAAATAATTTTTATAATATCAAGCGCACGATGATTTGAGACTTAAAATTTGCACATAAGCATCATAATTTGGCCTGATAACACTCCACAACTTTATCAAGGTTGTCACGGTCTTTGTATATCACTCCTAAATTGTTGCATGCCTCTGCACAATGAGGATTGAAGTGGAAAGCAAGTTCATAAAACACAATTGCCTGCACAGATATTAAATAAACATTCTCAAGTTCTAGATTTGAAATGCATCAAATTTCTCATTAAAGCAACTAACAGAAAGGAAGAAAATGAACGATGATTGCAAAAAGGAAAAAAAAATGAAATAAAGATAATGTACTTTCTAGTAGAGAGTAATGTTTGAGGAGATCAGTTTCATTCATGTGAAGTTTGCTTCAGAATGAAAGACATGAAAAGCAGAGAGATAGAGAGACACAAGTTTTATTTCCTACAAATTTACCATGTCAAACTTCAGCATTTCCCCATATGCAACGCCTAGATTATACATGGCATTAGCAGAGTGCCAATTATAATACAGAGCCTTGTTGTAGTATTCCACACCTTGGTCAATGTCTCCCTCCAATTTAACCTGAATATATCATTAATTCACAATTTTTAAAAAAAATAAAATTGTGAATGATAAAAAAACCATAACAAAATGATTTCTACAAGCAAGTGTTTAATGTAGGAAGATAAACTATTACAAATAATCCTTGGAGTTTCTCTCCTTCTTCCTTAATATAATCCATGTTTATTATGGGGGAATTTTGGCACTATTGCACTATGTTGTTTCTCAAGACCCCTATAGGTGAACACTAAAAAGTAAAATTTATTTTTGACATCAACTTGTGTCATCTAAATAGATCTAATATGTGTCATTGATGAATGGAAGACTAACAATTATATTCAAGAAACATGAAATGTGTTATAGCACAAAATCACCAAAAAATTGCATCAACTAGAACTAATCTAACATTAGACCATCCAAATTATTGACCATGGTACTGCCAGGAGTCACAAATCAAAGCCTAAGGAAAAATATGGGTACGGGACACGGACACAACACAGACAAGCAAATACGACATTTTTCCAAAAGTAGGACTAGAACATGTAGAGCACTTTTCCAAAAGTAGGACACATACACGTCAAATAATATATTAAAATTTTATTTTATATATGCATATATAATTTTATATAAATTAAATAAAATCACTTTTTTCAATAAATAATTTTTGTCTAAAATAACCATTATACAATTGAATTTTTATTCTCTAACATGTGGCCAAAAATTGGCCAGGTCGAGGATCTACTACATTAACAAAGCCAACAAGGCACATGAGTCTACAACATAAAAAAAAAAAATATTCAAAACGATCGCTTTGACTTCTCCCTTTCACAACTCATCTACTACGATTTGTACATTTTGTCTCTAGATGTGTCTCTGCAAGCTCAACTCGAGCAACTATAGCCTCCCCTCCACTGAGGGCTTGGGTCTTGATGAGGTGTCATCAGTCTAGGAAATCAATTCTGATGGGGGCTTTTGCAAGGGCTTCAATCACAATTAGGTGTGGTCATTCTAGGGCATCGATCACAATGGGGGTTTCGGCGAGGGCTTCAATCATGATGGGTGCATCTATCTAGGGCTTCAACAAGGGTTTTAATTGTGGTTGTTAAAGCCTTCGATCCAGGATTCCAATAACACTAGCATCAATTGCAACGAGAGTTTGTTTTATCCATGGTCAGTTTCTTTCAATAAATTTCTTTCTTTTAGAGGGAAAAAATAAATAAATAAAAGCAAGTGTCCGGCAATGTGTCTGGTCTTGTCCATTACATGTCCATAATGTAAAAAAATAAAAAAGAAAAATTGGATACTATTTTTGGCTTCTCAAACACAAGTCGGTGACATGTTCGGAAGTATGTGTCTCAGACATCTAGGACAATAATACATGAGATGATAGTGTGTCGGTGCTTCATTAACCAAAGCTAATAATAACATCGTCAGGGGATAGCAAAAGTTCTGTAGGTAACTATGGAATGCAGTTTAGCATGTGACTAATTCAACCGTATGAACACAAGCAGAACCTGAAAGCAGATGAAAGTAAAAATTGAAACATATAAGAGTAAAAAGGAGAGAGAATACAATATAAAAAAGAAGGAGGAGCAAGAGAATATAATATAAAAAAGGAGAGCCCTTTGACATATATAAAGAAAACAAGAGATATGCTAATGACCAACCAATGGGTGGTCATCAGTCATAATGTATGTGTAAAAAGTGTAGAAAATGTATAAAAAGTGTATAGAAATGTGTAAAAATGTTTAAGAATACATGGAAAGTGCATCGGAATTTTAACTATTTTTTCATTATTTTCACCTTAAACACCCATATGGCCATGCATTACCCAAAAACAAAGGGCAATGTGGAAGACAAGAAAAGAGAAATGGATTTGCGTGTAGCAGTTGCCAGCAACAACCAAAAAGATCAAGTGCCATCAAAAATTGTAGAGAGATGAAAATATGCAGCTGCTGATTGCAGAGGACATTCCCTATTACATGGACTCTTCTACTTCTTCTAAAGTATCCGTGTCTACCGGATATGACAAAGATAAGGGTGTAGGACATGTGTCTCCCAAATCCTCAAACTTTTTACGATATTTGAAGAATAAGAATTTCACATTAGCTAGTAAAGAAACGTTTGTAGCTCTAACATAGATAAGAGATGAAAATTTTGTATTTTCTCTAAATTCTATTTAATTTCAAGTACATTTTTACATAATTTATCACATCTTATTCAAGAATATTATACAATATGCAATATATGTGTCCATGACGAGTCCTCATTCTCATATCCAACTTTTGGATACATATCCCTCTTTTGGATACATATCCCTATATCCTTAGATTTAGATTTACAAAGGTCTAATACTTAGACACACACACATACACCCCTAGTACTTGTAGCCGAGTCCATGTAACATAGGACATTCCCATAGAATAAGACTAGGATCGATATAAATAAGTGCTTTTGGAGTGATGTGTAACGTGGAAGTAGTGAAAAATGAAGGGGAAGTTTTATATGGCAAGCATGATACCACATTGCACATTCCTTTCTCCTTAGATTTAATCAGCCCCTCCAATTATGCCATAAGTTTAAACTTTACTTAGCCTAATCTGTTCCTACTCATAGAACAGATAAGATTAAGTAACATTTTGGTTTCACAAACAATACCCCTTTTCAAACTCATAGAAGCACTTATACACTAGTAGTTATTATAAGTTCCTAATGACCAATAAAAGTCCAAAATGAGCATCACTACATCAATTTCCTTCATATTCTTGTGAAATGATACATATAGTGGGAAGGATGCCAGCAAGTGACCCTGCAAATGCAACCATTAGTTTCAACTCTTAACAGATTTAAATATACACTGCAAACAGAAAAAATCCACTACTGAAGAAAGACATTGCCCTCCAGAGATCAACTCTCTCAGTTCATTCTCAAGCTGAGACTCGGATGGAGCTTCCACCACACAATTTGCCTTTCCTTCAATCAAGAATGTGATTTCTCCTTTTGGTTGGCGAGTCAAGAATGCTCCTTTGGCTTCATCCAAAGTTCCACACCAAAACTATAAAGGCATGATCTATATTAGTAAATCAAAAGAGAACAACACCCGCAGACATGCTGACATGACCAGCAGTGAAAATATGTTTATCCACTTACAAACCATGATTGTCACAGCATACTAACGCGTCTAAGTCATTAGAAGACTATCATTGTAGTATTATAGTCAAGTAAAAGATGGGACTAAATATTCTGAAGGGTGTCAATTGGGAGAAACCACTGACTTCATAAATGCATCCCAGATTTGCAAGGTATATAACCAGCAACATAGTAAATTTCTAGAAAAACCATGTGCAACCAATAACAATTATCAAAGAGAAGAGAAACTATAGAAAATAACTTAAAATACAAACCCACCTCTTCATGTATTTTTGTCATCTCTCGAGCTATGGCACATTGTCTGCAACACATCAAAACAATGGCCATAACCAATCCTCAGGCAGCGTGCATCTTTTGGTTAAATGGAGAAGAAATGATAGGAATATATAGAAAACATAGGAGCCAAAATCTTGCACTGCCAATAAAGTAAATTTATAAACCAAAATTTATTTAGTTAGTCCCTTCCTCCGTCCTCCTGCCCCCAGTGCGGTGCCCCTGGGGAATCTATGACAACACATTTATACAGTTCTCGAGTGAGTTATGACTACAACTGCATTATAGTGAAAACTTATTAGGATGGACTTTTATTCCTTCTTATTTTGATGTAATAAGTGATTTAACTTTAACACAAGGCAACACAAAGATGTCAAGAAGGTCAAGAAGGATGTGGCTTGAATTGATGAGGAACTAAGCAAAGGCCTATAAAACAATGGAGAATCTAGCTCTTGATAGAGCTTATAGACATAAATGGTGAATGGATTTGTGTGCACAACCCCAACAACATATACAAACTTCATTTAATTTGGTTGAATATCTAATTCTTTCATGCAAACATTTGTCCCAATACCAACAGTTTCCAACGTCATTTTTCCAACTGCACCTGGAATACTAGAGAACATTCATTAATCCAGGTATTTAAAAGATGAAAATACATCAAAGTAAATAAAGGACCAAAGCAAAGGGTCAACTAATAAGCTCACCAATCCTTATCAAGTGATATCTCTAAATAGATATAGTAAATGAATTTTTACAGTGTTAAAAGATATAGTTTGCTTGAAATAGTTCTCAAAATTAAATTCACAATACTTTAGCGTTGCTTGATCTAAGAAAATGATGATTACTTCTCAGCAATCCTTCATGTGTTGCACAGAGTTGTGATCTCTTAAAACTACAAGAACAAAACAAAATGCCTAAAGAACACATAGAACGTAACACTGTAATGCCAATGTTCAAAGAAAAAAGAAGCTTGCCCTCTGAAATAAACTGGACTAGACCTAGACATGTCCATCTCTTACTAGATTAAGAACAAGAAAGGGCAAGACCATGGCATATGCTTAACAAGCTGACATGATAAGTTCACACACATCCTCATATTTTATGTAACTAATTTAGTAGTCATCCAAGACATAAATACCCAATGAAAACAATTTAAAATGAAACTTAAATCATATCAGAGATACTGTAACATAAATTTTTTATATTAAAAAGAATTTTCTAGTCCCTCTACTATTTTTCAAAGTGTATTCAAGTCAACAAAAAGATTTTAAAGAAAATGTATTTGGCTGATAAATATTCTCAATATACATTTAATCAAAAGAACTGCTATTTGCTTGTTCTATGATACACTATATGTATCAAAGATATGATGAATATGTATTCTGCTATACTCTTTAAAACTTATATACACAGAAGAAAAAAAAATGGTCTACGACTATCTCAAAAAATCATACGAAAGGAAACACAAATTAAGATTCTTTTTGTTTTTGTTGATGTGGCACATACCCAAAGACATGAAAACTCCTATTATTATCCTAAGGTATGATAAAGATCTTCCTCAAATATTTACTTGCAGTCACCAAAAATAGAAGAAGCCTCTTCAATGAATTGATGAAGCTTATGAGGAGGAACGTAGAATATCTGTGTTGCTACTTCCTTTGCAGATACAATCAACGTCTTCTTCCTTGATCCGGCATGTTTGGGCAGAAATCCAACTACAGACAACCAACAATACATATGATATTAGCTACTAGCCTACCACTATCACCAAATTGTTGCCAACACTAAGGGTGTCGAATTCATGAGCAACTTACCAAATGTAAACTCATCAGCAGCCAACCCTGAGGCAGAACGTGCAGCAACAAAAGCAGAAGGACCAGGGATAGGAATAACAGGAATATTTTCATCCACACATAACTTAACCTACATCAAGTTTCCAAAATACATTGTTTATGTCCATATCAATTAATTAACCCATGAAGCATCCAATTAAACTGTCATCTCGACTAAAATCTGAGTTCCTTTCAAACCTTTAGAGGACACATTACAAATTAAAGTTAGCAATATTTTTGAATTTACAATTTTAAGGTCATATTATTGCAAAAAGATTATTTAAAAAACCATTAGAATGAAAATTGTGATTGTTTCTGGGATCCTACATCTTAAGAGATTTGGTTTATTCAAAAGGAGCATTACATGCTTTCAATCTATGTGAACTAGAGAAAATACCAAATTGATTGTCAGTTATCACAATATAAAATTTAGTAAACCAAAATAAAAGAAGAAAATAAATTAAAGTGTACGAGTGTGTGGAAATTACAAACAGTTGTCATCCCCTGCTATATTTGTGCGCTATATTAGCAGACTAGGGTGACCAAATCAGTCGAACAATCAAATGTAACCAAAAAAAAAATAAAAAAAATTACATCAACAAAGAGTATAGGATTAATGTGTGCGGGAATGAAGTGTGGTAAAGTCCATGATAGCATATGGAGGTGTATATATATGCTCTAATACTGTGATGTAAACCTTACAAGCTAACAATAAGGATTCAAATGTAATTCAGTCGAGTAGAGATTGACATGACAGCCGTCATTTTTCCAAAGGAGAACATTTAGTTCTTCTCATCACAAACAAACAGAAAATTAAAACATGCTCAGCAATTCCATACCAGGATCACTTATGCCTGGTGTTCCTGCATCACAGATTTGGGCCACAATTTCACCCTGTTGCAATCTCTTCAGAACTGCTTGTTCTCTTTGAGACTCATTGAATTTATGATAACTTAGCTGGAAATCTAAAGCTTACCATTAGAAAGAGAATAAGAATGCCAAATATCAGTTAACGTTATCAAACAAAATCGATAAACCTATTCCCAGTTCAATTCCTTCCTAGATCTAGTTCAAGAACCTGGAATTCCCTTAGGGTTCTCTAATTTTAGATTCAAGAATTTTTTTTTTTTTAATTTTTTATTTTATACAATCACAACTAAGTTAAAGGATCCTAATTTTTGTAACAGGACAACAATTGTTTTAGATTAACAAATTTTTTTAAAAAAAATTGTGTTTAACCCATTAAAGAACCCAATTTCACAATACGCAATTGACATTGAACAAATTTTTCCCAACTCAGATTCAAGAAGTATATAAAAAAAAGAATAAATTCACAATCTAAAACAATACAGTCGCATGCTTTCAAAATTAATTCAAGAACCTAGAGTTGCTTAAGGTTCTCTAATTTTACATAATTTTGGAGTTGCTCAATCAAAACCTTGATTTTTCAGTGAAAATCCCCAAATCAAAACCCTAGTTTGAACCTACAAACCTGATTGAATGGTGGAAGTGTTCTTCTTCGCGTGCGTTCGTCTCTTCCTTCTCCTCTCGGCCGTCTTCTCTCTCCGTCGTTACTTCTCTTTCTTCGTTCTTTTCTTCTAGCTCAGGGCTCTGTCTGTGTGTATTTTCTTTGTCCATCTTCTCCTTCTCACTCGTTGTTATGCCAGTTGGGGTTTGGGATTGGGGATTTGGGGTCTGATAGAAAGAGAGAGAGTGAGGGTTTTGAAGAGTTTTTGCAGAGAGATGAAAAAAAAGAGAGAGGAGGGTTTGGGATTTGGGGTCTGATGGAGAGAGAGGGTAGGGGTTTGAAGAGTTTTTGCAGAGACATGAGGGTTCGAACCCTCTCTCTTCTCCCTCTCTCCTAGTTTTATCCGATTACAGCTTTCTATCTTCCTTAACCCAATTAGAAGCCAAACAATTTGATAAAAAAAAAAATTTCTAATATATTTTTGGTCATTGGCGCCGCATGTATCTCATTTTGGCGCTTTTTAATTTTCAGTCATACCATTCGCGGCATAAATTATGTGTCGTAAAAATATAATATTTTAAACGGTTGGCATTTTGTGCATCGTAAAAAGTATAATTTTTAATGATTGAATTTTTGTGTGTTGTGAAATGTTCAATATTTTTAACGACTGTTATATGCATGTCGTTTATAGTTAATGTATTAACGACATGCCATATGTATGTCATAGAAATGTTTTATTATTTACGGTTAACATTGCAAGCCGTCAAAAAAATCATTGTGATTAGCATTCACGACTTACGCAATAAACATGTCGTGGTTGGGAAATTATTTACGACATGCAAAAAAAGCAAGTCGTAAAAAGGAGAAACCACAGCTTGCATTTACTCTATGTCGTTGATGTGAAGTCGTAAAAATCCAATTTTGTTGTAGTGAAAAAAAAAAAAAAAGGGAATTTTAAGAGGGAAATGTCCACCGCCGATCAGCAGATCACCCCAAAAAAATAAATAAAATAAAATAAAATAAAATATTCAAACAATTTTTAAATTTGTTTTTTAAAAAAAATTAAAAATAATTTCAGAGCAATAAAAATCAAAATTATATTTTTAAAATTTTAAAAAGTATTAATGACCTAAAAGATTAAAAAAAATTAGATTTGTTTTTTTTTGAAAAAAATTAAAAATAATTTGAAAGCAATAAAAATCAAAATTATATTTTTAAAATTTTAAAAAGTATTTATGACCTAAAAGATAAAAATATACAAAAATGATAAGTTTTTTTTTTTCACCCAATTTTTTTTTTTTTTTTAGTTTTTTAGGAAAAAAAAATTTGAAACTAGTTTCTGAAAATAAAAACAAACATATTGAAATTGATAATCTAACCATATTCTTTAAAAAAGTTTAAATTATCTCAAATTAGTCATCTCAACTTAAGAGTGTGTTTGGGCTCAATGGGTTCATTTTGTGATCTAATTCAATGATCATTTTAATTTTACAATTCAGTAACTAAAATATTTAAAACTCTTTCAAAAATTATAATAAAAAACACAAATCACTATATCACATCATTCTACTAGCAAAACTTTTACCAACGAATAGTGTCATCGTCGCTAAATGGTTAACTCTTTGCCCACGCCAACTTGTCGTCGCCAAAAGTAAGCACACTAATAGCAACACTCATTGTGTTGCTAAAACATAAGCCTCGTAGGTAAAAGTTTTGAAATTTTGGCGCCAACCAAAAAATTTGGCGCTAAAATAATGTTATGCCTTTTTAGCGACGGCAACAAATTGCGTCGGTAAAGATATACTTTTACCAACGACATTGATCAATGTGTCGCCAAAAATATACTTTTGGCCATGAAAAATTGACGTCGTCGCCAAAAGGAGTCGCCAAAAGTGCAATTTCTTGTAGTGAAAGGGCACAGCTGAAACTGTCAACAAAGGAGCTGAAAGCTCTCTCATCCTCCAAGCAACGAGGTATCAAGCAGAGTGCGAAGCACGAACTGGAATGGATCAAGATATCCCACTCCCTCATCTGGGCAGATCTAACCACATCTAAACTCCCCGGCAGAGCATCGACAGCCGATGTCAGCTGCAGATTTGCTACACACCCAATTGTAGCGCAATTCCTCTATGGGAGGAATTCACTAGCTGTGCGTACAAGAAAGAGAATCTAGCAGAATGCTAGGGGCAAGAGCCCGCAACTTCTTGTTTATCCATCAACTACCCAGGGGAGGGATAAAAAATGAGATTGAAGAATAGAAAGATGTGCGCTGAGAGAAAAAGTGAGGAAAAGGGTTTTGTGAGAAAAGCCGAGCCTGAGGGCCGAGTGATGTGAGAATCACAAATAAGAAAGGGTGGGAAACAATACCCGGAGAAACTGGCTCCTCGCGAACTGAGAGGTCTCTCGTCTTGGTAACACGTCTGTGTGTCGTGTCTTTTGTTTTGTTTGTCTCAATTCTTGCTTTGAGTCATTCCGAGTGTGTCTCGATGTGTTTAGGTTGTTTACCTTTTGTTTTTCGTTGTTCAATCTTTTTGGCTGTGGTCAGTTGTAGGCTCAATACCCGGTTAAGAATTCATTTCTCAATTTCAAAATGAATCGTTTTGTGCTTAGGAGTGCCGTGTCGTTCTCTACATTTGTGCAAAACAAGATTTTGTTCTTTCAAAAAAAAAAACGCAGGGTTCTACCCAGGTCATGTGAGAATAGTGAAACCAGGACCTATCTGAAGCTATATGGGTTCCAGACTGCAAAGCAAAAGAAAAGAGGGAAAATTTGGAGCATCCGAGTTTGTTTCAACTTCTACATGTTCTGCTTTTACATCCCGTCTTTTCAGATCGGACTGTCTGTTCAGACTGAGCTGTGTGCCGAGTAAACCGAATACTGTGCTATGAGCTGCGTGTTCAGAATGAGCAGTATGCTGATACGAGTTGTGTGTTCAAATTGAACAGAATACTGTGTTGACTGTTTCACTATTTCAAGCTAGAATGGCGATCAGAAGTGCTCTCCCTGAGTACCGTTCCCCGTCAGAGTAAAGCGGTTTACCGCCACTAACTCCATAAGGTGCTTTCTAGAGTGCCATTTTGTCTATTCATTGCATTCCCTAACCATCATGCTCTACATTGCTTGTAACATGTATTGTATCATCGCACTTGTTGTGTTTATTTGCATCTTGTGTTATCTTATATCCTTTTGCGCCGTGCTGCGTTTAGAATCGTTGTCCTCCTGGACTTTCTCAGGTTGCGTTGTGTGCGCACCTGGGCAGTTGTTGTTTGGGCCTCCTCTCACGATTTCAGCGTGGTTTGAGTGTCCCGTTCCTTATGCGATTTCAGCGTGTTTGGAATTTATCTCAGGTTGCGTTGTGTGCGCACCTGGGCGGTTGTTGTTTGGACCTCCTCTCACGATTTCAGCGTGGTTTGAGTGTTCCATTCCTTACGCATTTTCAGCGTGTTTGGAATTCATCTCAGGTTGCGTTGTGCATGTACCTGGGCGGTTGTTTTCGGACCTCTTCTCACGATTTCAGCGTGGTTTGAGTGTCCCCTTCCTCACACGATTTCAGCGTGTTTGGATTTTATCTCAAGTTGCGTTGTGCACGCACCTGGACAGTTGTTGTTTGGGCCTCCTCTCAGGATTTCAGCATGGTTTGAGTGTCCCGGCCCTTACGCGATTTCAGCGTGTTTGGAATTTATCTCAGGTTGCGTTGTGTGCGCACCTGGGCGATTGTTGTTTGGACCTCCTCTCACGATTTCAGCGTGGTTTGAGTGTTCCATTCCTTACTCGTTTTCAGCGTGTTTGGAATTCATCTCAAGTTGCGTTGTGTATGCACCTGGGCGGTTGTTTTCGGACCTCTTCTCACAATTTCAGCGTGGTTTGAGTGTCCCCTTCCTCACACGATTTCAGCGTGTGTGGATTTTATCTCAAGTTGCGTTGTGTGTGCACTTGAGCGGTTTTTCGGACCTCTTCTCACGATTTCAGCGTGGTTTGAGTGTCCCCTTCCTTACACGATTTCAGCGTGTTTAGAATTTATCCCAGGTTGCGTTGTAGACGCCCTGGGCGGTTTGTGTTTGGACCTCCTCTCACGATTTCAGCGTGGTTTGAGTGTCTTGTTCCTCACACGATTTCAGCGTGTTTGGATTTTATCTCTAGTTGCGTTGTGTGCGCACTTGAGCAATTGTTTTCGGACCTCTTCTTACGATTTCAGCATGGTTAGAGTGTTCTTTTCCCTCACACGATTTCAGCGTGTTTGGAATTTATCTTAGGGTGCGTGGAACGCGCTCCTGATTTGATTTTCTTTGTTCTTCCTCCACTCACGAGTCTAGCGTGGTTGGAGTGTGTTCACCCTTTGCATCTATTGCACCACATCTATTACATCGTATCTATTTTACTGTCTGGTCTAGGAGACCTTAAATCCTCCGGTCTAAGGAGACCTCAAATCCTGCATCTTTATTCGCACTATCTTGTGCACTCCCCGGTCTAAGAGACCTTAAAATCCTCTAAAGGTGCAATTCCTTTGGTGTTTGTCTTGCCCGAACGACTTTCGATGGTCTGGTATAGCCACCTGCCTGTGTTAGTAGTGAGTTCCTAGGAGACCAACTGAGACGGTGGAAACTAGAGTTCGAATGGCTCATGCCTAGAACACAAAGGTTCGGGATTTCTGAGACTAAAGTCTGGTTTAAATACCTAGGGGTATATCCTCGGCTTGAAATCTGTATGGCAGCCCCATAGATTGAGATAGCATGTGTATGCGCCTCAATTCTGGATACTGAACCAACCTAGTCTGTCACCCTGTTGGAGAATAGGGAAAACTGCGACCATAGTCAGGGAGAAAAGTAGTACCTGCGGTTCAACCAAGGAGAAGCGAAAGATCCCCAGCAGCATGAGGTAAGTCATTGCCAATTGCCCCTGTAAGGTACCTTTACCTCTTAGCTATTACATTGCATTTTAGCCACTACATTACAGTGCATTGCATGAATCCTCAATTTTCAAACCGGCTTCGCGTAGCGTATAAGTCCAATTATCAAAATCTTCCTGCTTATCATTTTGCATCTTGCCCCCTGCCCGCGGGCATGCCTGCGGGCACATCTTTGTTATCTTGCCTGTTTGTCTAAGTCTTCAGTCTTGTCAAAAATGGGTCGTCTCTGGGCTTTAACATTCACTCCCGTCACGTGTGACTTTCGAGTTCTGTCAAAGAGGGGCAACCTTCTCAAAATTCGTGACGAGGTGGAGGGCTAAAGCTTTAATGATGACCAAACACGCTTCTCAGAAAGATCAAATAAGCATGGTAGTCCGCAATCTGCACGGGAAGTTTTTGTTGATGAGAAAGAGCAACTCTGATTGAAGACGCCATGAAACAGTGGTTGATTAATGATGAGAAAGAGCAGACGAAAAGGCCTTTTGTGCACAATTCCAATGCTACCACCAGTAGTAACACAGCTGCACGGTCGTCTGATATGAGCGTTGTCACCACCACAACCAAGACCACGAATCCCTTTGCCAATACAGCTCCACAAACTTCAAACAACCCCGCTCGATCCCAGAGGACCTTTACCCAACTCTATATGCCCTTATCTCAAGCCAAGAAGGTGTTGATCAAAAAAGGGCATCTCAAACCATTAGAGCCCCGCCCACTACCTGATCCTCTCCCACCGAAACACAACCCATCAAAATATTGTGCGTTTCACCAGCAGCACGGTCACAACACTGTCCAATGCTTCAGACTATGTCACGAGATTCAAGACCTCATTAACAACAAGCTAATCGCACCACCCCAGAAAGCAAATGTAACAACAAACCCTCTCTTGGCCCACATTCAAGTTCCCCCACCTCGGAATCTGAACCTAATCCAAACACTGGCCATCCCCTATGACCCCAGCGTATATATTACCCTTTCCCACCTACCCAGAACAACGGTGTTCATTCTTGAAAGGACATATTTGTGCATGATGGACACGTCTGCACTTCAACCTAAGCCTGTAGTGGTGACATTTGCAGTATAAGGGAGGCTAGCCTTAGAGGAGAGTACGAGTCTGTTGCTTGAGTGCTATGACGACTTGTCTGAGGAGGTGTACGATCCAACCTACTACATTATGCCGATTGATCAAGTCAAGCCGGAAGTGGTATTGCCAACTGTAGTGAAGGTCAATGTGGTTAGGGAGGATGGCCCGAGATTTGGCCGAACTTCAGGATGACTTAGACAACCTGCAGTTCTTTGACGAACAGGATCAAGGGGATGTGCAAATTGACTAGTTCGATTTGAATGGATCAGTGGAGAACTCTGGGTGGTTGAGTGATGAACAGGACAGAGAGGAAGGCAATAAAACAAAACCAGAGGAAAAGAAAGCAGGAATTGTTGTAGTGGCTGAAATGGCCGGAAAAAAAAAGAAGGGGGAAACAGTAGGAGAACACCAGCGTGGAAAATTCGGCTCAGGAATTGGGCACTATGAGTACTGTGGACACAAAACAGAACGCTGCGCTGAAGCAGCTTGCACAAGAGAGGGTTGAAGACAACCAGAAAGTTGTAATGGCCCAACACCCTACGGGAGAAAGTTGTGAGGTCAAAGTAATTCGAACGGAGATGGACAACTATTTGTCAACTGTTGGAGGTGTATGGGGGTGGATGACGATCTACATCTGGCCCACACCGATGAAGAGTGGGATGAGTGCCTTCCACACAACACATGGTACGCTAAAGAGATAGATCACATGACAAGAAGTGGGTGGTATTTCAAGCCACCGCACTTAGATCAAGCTGAGGCATTTGAAAAGGATAGAGAGGTTGAGAAACGGAAGGAGAAGTAGCTGGAGAAAGAAGCAGTGTTGAAACAACTGAAGAAAATCCAAGCCGACATCTCAATTTGGGGTCTTCTCATGGCCTCTCGGGTACTCGACAAGCTGTACAGTCAGCAATGGACAAGGCTAAATTGTCCATTGACACTACCCCTGAACAGCTTGTGGGATTGGTCTTCCTGGAAGGCACCAGGCCAACCCCAACCTTTTCTGATAAAGAACTGCCGCTAAAAGGCTCAGCTCATAACAAATCCCTGTACATATCCATTGAGTGCAGGGAGAAATGGGTACCGGTGGTGTTGGTCGACACCTGGTCAGCTATAATTGTCTGTCCTTCCCGCACAGCTTATGTCATTGGCCTTAGACCAGCAGACTTCGTGCCCACAACCCAAGTGATTCGGGCATATGATAATACCAGCAAGGAGGTTATAGGCATGGTACAAATTAGAGTTCAAGTGGGCCCAGCTCAACAGGATGTCGAGTTCCATGTCTTAGATGTGCCAGCCACTTTCAACTTACTGCTAGGGAGACCCTGACTGCATCATGTAAAAGTTGTCTCCTCTACCCTCCACCAAATGTTAAAGTATCCTCACAGGGCAGGATTGGCTGTTGTTTTCGGGAATTCATCCATTCACCCACCGTTGGAGGTCACTACACCAGTGCTGCAAATAATACACGGCGAGGAGAATGTTTTCCTCTCAGGGTTCACTCTGGCTGAGGCCCGAGTAGTGTAGACCATCTTGGCAGCAGATGAGGGCATGTATGTCAGCGCCCAATCTATTTATTTCATGAACAAACTGCAGCACATGCCAGGAATGGGGCTTTGAAGAAGTGGCCAGAAAGGCGTCACAGCATTGGCAGACGGGCCACATAATCCACATGGCTTTGGTCTTGGCTATGTGCCTACCAAAGAGGACTAGGTCAGGAAAGGAGAAGAAATCAGAGGTAGAGCCAGAGCCAAACAGGCCGGGAAACACTATGAGCTCGTTCACAGGCCAATCTGGGGAACGTTGAATGGCCAATTTGTTCGAAAGGGAGAAGATTTCCCCTTTTGCGGCTTTCCCGAGCCCTGGATGAATTCCATTAAGCAGCGTGTTCCCGGGTTCAAAATCTTCTTCGACCTGCAACTACAAGATAGTGATGCTGAGGTGTAGACGCTCCCGCGGAGGGGGCCTCATGCTACTATAGTTCGGACTCGCGATTTTTGTTGTCGCGGTTCTTGATCTGAACCAAAGAGTCCAATTCTGGCAAATCGTTTTGAGAAACAGATTTTTGAAAAAGTAGTGCCAAACATGGACTGCTTTGCCAGATACAGAGTCGCCACCTAAATATTTTTTAAAATGGGGAAATTTAGGAACCGCTGACTCAGTGCCGAAGGCCACATGTCCGTCATCACCGGAGTTGTCTCGGCTCGGGAGCTTGGGTACGATCGGGGAAGGTCAGCTATGAGCACCCCCTTTCGCCCGGTCCGAAGACCGGCCTCTACTAACCATGATATCCGATTTTGAAAACGTTTATGTGTTCTTATTCCATTTATTAGCCTAGAATTACTATGTTATGCGCGCAGCAAACAAGTATAGACTAGATTGCCTAATTTGGAAAGAAACATTGCATATCCGTTTGTTTTGAAAATGCTTTGGAATTTGCTACTCGCAAGTAGGCTAAAACACGGATTTCAACGAGTTTTTTCCAACTCAAACAATCTAACCTTCACCCACAGGCATTCAAAACAGTTTATCTCATATAAGCACTTAGCCGCATGGCAGGCATACTGTCATGGCAACACTCACACACATGCGGGATGCTAAAGCATAAATACTTACATCGTACTCCGTGCCAAAACAGTAAACTAGTCAGCAAACATGCATGTCCTAGTTCATGTTAAATTGCCTAATGCAACACATACAGGATGCAATTAGATAGGCTCGGCTAATCTAAGCATGGCATATGAAATGCGATCAACTATCACATATTCAATTTTTTGAATTGAAGTACAAATGCAGTTAGCGTGATGTACCGAGCCTAATGCATGCAGTACAAATGTATGGATGCACACATGCATAGCATAAGGTATGCTAATTTTAAAGATGCCCTAATCTACCATCATAAGCAGGTAAATAAAAGGGAAGAAAGAAGTGGGGATTAGAAGACACACACACCACCCACACACACTTATTACAGATTTGCCCTCGCTCGGAGGGGCCAAATAAATATTACAAATTAATTAACTACGCAAGCTAATTAAATATTACAAATTGCCTAATCAACTAAGCAAAATAACTTAAGCTAAGAAAAACAGGAAAAACGCCTCGGGAAACGCGTCGCCATGCATAGGCTGCCTCTGTTTTCCTTCATTCACTCCTCTGGAGGCTGTCAAAACCTCAGGACTGCATCCCTGGACATTGGGGAGTGCCACCGGCTGAGTGGAATTACCACCGGCAGTGGTACGTGGCCATCGGCACAAAACGAAGCTGTCGGCAGAGAAATTGTTGCCGGTCGGCACCTTACACTGCCGGTCGGCAGAGTGTTCCTGCAGAATCTGCAAATGACAGCAACAGAGGGCAAGGCAAAGCATGGCAGCACAATTCAAGGCATATATGCACCAACCATGTCCCTTATCATGATAATGACTCAAAGGGGCATGTGCCTTGATTCTCGGACCACCAATCACGCATTTCCATGCATGATGGCCCAAAGAACCAAGTATGCAACTTTGATTTCAAATGCATGCAAACCAAATCAAACCAAAGTCCTAATCCCTATCACCAAATCAAGGGGCAAGGAATGCATGTTGATGCAATGCAACCTAAGCATACAAGCTAAGGATGCAACATGGCATGGTAACAAGCTTATGCAAGCATACAAGCATACATATGGCAATGCAAATAGATGGAAAGCTGGACTTAAACATGACTTAGGCAACTCTAAATAGGCCTAAAACAGTATCCATAATGCTATAATATGGGGGGACCAAATACATACACACATGCACATAATTGAGGGCCAACACTTAAGCACAAATTGAACAACCCTCAAACACATTTGAAAGGGGGAATCATGGACAATTAACATGCATAGTAAGAATTGAAAATCATGTCATCAAATGGTGCCAAATCATGTTAAACAAGACAAGCAAATGCATGCAAGCATGGTCCGAGTACTTGAGGCAAGTCATGAAGCTTTGAAGCACGTTTATCACAACAAACATGGCATGCATTAAGCAACTAAAAACAGGTTTTTAGCATGTTAAAACAAGGCTAAAGGACTACTTAGATGGCATCTAAGTGGCTCAAATTTAGAGGCATGCACAAGTGCCAAAACAAGGAGCATTGCTACACAAGCTTATGAGGCATTAAAGATGCATCCAAGGTAAACATATAGGCATGCAAATAGGACTGAAATGACATGGTGGATGATCCCAAATCACCAAATCAATGCAAAGATATCATGCTATACATTCATATGCTCAACGCCAACAAGCCCAAATACAAAGGAGCTATACCGAGCATGCTAAAATCAACCCAAACACTTATGGACAGACCTAAAACATGTCAAGATAAGCACAAAATCTTCACAAATGTAAGCCTAAAACATGCTAGAAACAAAGGCACACAACCTAAGACATGTTAAGGCATAACAAGGCATTACATGGCAACTATGCTAAGCATGCATGGAGTACCAAAACCAAGTAAAAACAGAGGCATAACATGACATATTAAGCATAAAAAGTAGCCAAGTCATGGTCAATACATCCTCTAACATGGTACTCCCTCAAGAGGCCAAAACATGCCCTTTTCAAGGACAACAAGGAGAGGGGGTGGCCCTCTCCTCCTTGGGACTTCAAGGCATCACCTTCACCACTGAAATCCCTCAAGATTTCAGTGGTGAAGAGACCCCAACACCGAAATCCCGGAGTTCACACAAAAGGGCACAAAATGAGGCCTTTCAAGGCCTAAGGGTATTCAAACTTACCCAAACCACAAAACACTCTTAACAAACAACCAAGAGGGCTTAAAAACAGAACTTTTTTGTATTATACACTAAGCTCAAAAATGAATTTAAGATAGGTAGAAATACAATGCAAAAATGGGGTAAAAAGGGGTGAGATTCTTACCCTTGAAGCCTTCTTCAACAATGATGCTCCAATGGCCTTCCTTAGCTTGAATCCAACACCAAAACTTCAAAATCAATCCTTTAGAACCTCAGCTCCAAGAGGAAGGTGAAACACTAGGTGCTTGTGTGCAATAGTATGGACTAAAACACACACAAGAGCACAAAAGAGAGGGAAAGAGAGGTAGGATGTGTATCTAACCCTAACCCTAGAACTCAAACCCTAACAATGGCTGTCTAAGCTCTCAAAATACCTTAAGTGTCTAACCTCTTAAGCCAAGAGACCAACCCCTCTCTATATGGCACTTCTTGTCTTGTAAAGCTTACAAGACAAGCTTCATAAGAGGGAGATCCCTCCACACACATGTATGGAGGGGAGCAAAAAGCAAGACAGCTGTCTTAAAATATCTACAAAAGCAGATGCACAGTAGTCGGCCGGCCAAAAATGCCATCTTGGCCAAAAAGAGTGCCGGCCGGCACTAAAAAGTGCTGACCGGCAACGAATAGTGCCGGCCGGCAATATACATTGCCGGTGGCAGCAAAAACCAGCCGGTGGCCTCTAGCCACTGCCGGTGGTGGGTGGGGATGGTCTACAAGCCCTACCCTGCCTCTCAAAGGCAAGATGTCAGTGTTTGGTGCAAAACCAGACACTAAACGGTCAAGTTCGGAGATCCTGAGGCAAGGCGCGCGAGCCGAGACCTCCGGGAACTCCAAACGAACACAAACATGGATAATCACCGAGTGTTCAAACGGTGACGTCCAAGTCTTGAGGACGGTCGAAAATGGGGTGTCTACATGAGGAAAAGACTGAACCAAGTGCTAAAGCTGAGCAAAGCATGGAAAGTGACTCGGACAACAGCGAACTTGGAATAGGGACAACATTGGCATGTCTCCTTACAGATCATCCGGCTAACTTAGAGAACTTGAGGGATAACCTTACCATCTCCATGATCGGGGACCAACCAGATGTCAACCCATCCAGCAGCATTTTGGATGCATCTGAAGCACTATCTCTTATTTGGCAGCTGGAGAAGGGCAACCTATCTAGTTCTGAATCGGGTGATGAGCTGGAATCTAATTGGACAGAGTCTGTGGAGTCAGAATCAGATTCTAGTTCTTCAAAGTCTGAGTCCGGTATTCTTGGGGGTGATAACCAGGATGCCAAAGTCTTGTCCAGGTCCTCTTTTTCTTTTGCTTTTGAGTCGGTTGTTACCGAGGAAGAGCTGGATCTTATGAATGAGAATACTGCCGATTCTAAGTATTTCTCTTTGTCGCTTGTTCATTGTATTGACCAAGATTTTTAGAATTTTAATAAAAACGAAGAGAAAGGAATTCCTCTGGTTTTGAAAAACTTGATTAATCAAGAGGAGAGGTTTGTAAAACCCTACACTGATGAAATCATTGCTGTTAATGTGGGTACTGAGAAGGATCCGCGTCAAGTCTAAATCAGGTCCACGTTGTCTTCGGAGAAGCGTGAGCGCTTAGTCACTTTATTCAAAGATTTCAAAGATGTTTTCACATGGTCCTATGAAGACATGCCTCGAATCGATCCTGAGATTGTACAACATCGGATCCCTCTTGACCCCGAGGCCTACCCGTTAAGCAGAAGTTTTGGAGAATCCATCTGGATTGGTGTAGACCGCCCCAAACTCAACTCCGCTCCGCGCGCAGTTTGGAGAATCGTTGTTCTTAGCTACTACAGTTCGGACTCATGTCACGATTCTGTATCTAGTCTCACAAAGTGCAATGTAAGATTGATAAATCACCAAAGAGTCCAAATCTATCAAATCGTTTTAGAAAACTGATTTTAATCAAGAAGTGCCAAACATGGACTGCTTTGCCAGATTACAGAGTCGCCACCTAAATGTTTGTTTTTGGGAAATTTAGAAAACCCTGACTCGTGCCTAAGGCCACGTGTCCGTCATCACCAAAGTTGCCTCAGCTCGAGAACTTAGGTAGGAGAGGAGAAGGTCATGCAATGAGCACCCCTGCTCGCCCAATCAAAGATCGGCCTTTACTAACATGATATGTTGTTTTTGAAAACACATGTGTTCTTATTCTGATTATTAATCTAGAATTACTATGTGATGAGCACAGCATACAAGTATGGACTAAATCACTCAAGTTGGCACAAAACATCTCATGTTTGTTTGTGTGAAAATGGTTTGGAGTTGCTACTCGCGAGTAGGCTAAGACATGGATTTGCCACCCTCAAATGGGCTTAAAACAACATGATTTCCCACTCTCAAGTGGGCTTAAAATGCACATTTTGATGAATTGTTCCAACTCAAGTAATGAAGCCTTCATCCACAGGCATTCATGCAGTTAAACACATAAGCACATAGCCTCATGGCAGGCATGCTAAACATGGCAACATACACATCTCATGCAGTATGCTAAAATGTAAAAGCTTACCTAGTACTCCGAGCCAAAAAAGAAGCTAGTTAGTAATCAATGCATGATCCTAGCTATGTTAAGAATGCCTAATGCAACACATGTAAAAATGCAACTAAGATAGGCTCAGCTACCTAAGATGGCGTATGAATGCTACTTGATAACATGTATTCAAGTTGGTATTGAAATTCAATGCAGTTTGTATGATGCGACAAGCCCGGTGCATGCAAGACAAATGAATGATGCACGCATACAAAGCATAAGTATGCTAATTGAAACATGCCCTAAAACTAACCATCGAAAGCGGTTAAGTAAAAGGGAGAAAGAAATGGGGGTTGGAAGACATGCATCACACACACGCACACTTATTACAACATTTGTGCCCTCTCAGCGGACGGTCCGAATAATAAGCTAACTAGCTAATCTAAGCTAATTAAACTAATTATTACATCACAAAACTAATTAACTAACAAGTTAACTAATTATTACAAAACAAGCTAATTAGCTAACTACACTAGCTAATTAAACATTATAGCATAAATCAATTAGCTAAACATGTTAACTAATTAAGTACAAAACCAAAGTATAAGCTAGCTAAGCAAAGCAGCAAAAGAGGGCCTCGGGGCGAGAAGCACATGCATGCTCGATCGCCTCATTCAGAAATTCATTGCTATGCCCCAACTTGCTTTTGTTTGCATTTGTTCTCAGAACACTGCATAAGCTTCCAGATAGCTTCTACTCCATCATGGGGACCTCCAGGAAGGCTGTCGACCACTTATTGTAGGTGTAGACCACCTATAGACCACTTACATTTGCTGCAGACCAGAAAAAGTGGTCGGCTAGCCACTTTTACTGGTCTGCCGACCAGAAAATTATGCACAACTCCATTTTGCTGCAACAGAGAACAAGAAGGGGTACGGCAGTGTATATGCAAGGTATGGGTGCACAACCACCCTTCCTATCATTTCTTAACCTCAAGGGAGTGCAGTCCTCGACTCTCGGGCCACCACCCGAGCATCGCAATGCACGATGGCCGAGAAGCCCAGATTGCACAATTCAATGTCAATGAATGCACGAATAACACATAAGGGCCTTAACCTCTATCATGCATGACCAAGAGGGTCGACGACTGAGAATTGAGGCACGTTTCATGACTTCAAGTATAAAACGTCCCTCATTTCTCGTGTTTGGATTAACACCCGATCCAAACACAATGCAATGCATACAACATGATCAACCTATCAATGCTAATGGCATACAAACCGAATGCAATGCATGCACATGCAAACAACATGCTATTCTATCGATGCTAGCATGGCATACACTAGATTCTATCTTGCAAACAATGCATGCATGGCAAGCTTAGAAGCTAAGGCATCAAAGCTAGTAAAGGGCACCTCACAAGGGGCATGCAAAACAATGTTCAATGGACTTAAACCGAATATGGACAGACCTCAGTCATGCCCAAAACAGTGGCCAACACACCAAAACTTAAGCACAAAAGGGCCAAGAACACATGCTCATATGATGGCTCATCAACTAGGCATAAGAGTACAACTCTCAAACATGATGAAAAAGTGACAAACATGGAAGTGTGAAAACACCATAAGCTCTGAAATCATGTATGAAATGATGCCAAATCATTCAAACAACACAAGTGTAGCATGCTAGAAGGCTCAAAACTCAAGGCTAGTCAAGCCCATTGCACTACAGCTATGCAATACATGAACCATATGGCCAAGACAACCCAAAACAGTCCTAGAGCTTGTCAAAATGAGGCTAAAACATGCATGGAGTATAGCCAAAACAAGCTAGCATGAAGGGCATGAAGCATGGAGTATGCAAGGCCAATAAGGAAGGTTACACTACACCTACCAAAACCAAGCATGAGATGGCTTCACCAATAAAAATCAGAGTTATGGCATTTCAAATTAACACCAAAAATGGGCTAATACCAAGTCAAGACATGCTAGAATAACAAGCTCACTCATTAGGCATGCAAGGCTAGTAAAGAGAACTTACACTACAAGTGTAAGAAGCAAATGAGGGATGCTCTAACCAACCAAAAACATAGTTGTATCATCGCAAAACAACACCAAAAACACACTGAAATGGCAGCTCAAAAGCTTAGGCAAGATAGCATACACAATGGCTCATTTTTAAAGCATAAAGCACCAATCCTCTAAAGCATTGAATGAGTGACAGATGTAAGGGCATGACCACACTACATGCACTGAAATCACATATCAAATGATGCCAAATCATGCAAATAGCCCAAGCAATGCATGCTAGTGGCTTGGAAACTCAAAGCTAGTGAGCTAGAATGCACTATGGCTATACAAAGCAAGGCATGCATGACCCAAAATACTTAAAATAGAGCTTAAACATGGAAAAACATGAGTAAACTCTTGCTAGAGTTGAGCCAAAATCATGCTAGAATGATAGTCTAAAGCATGATGCATGTTAGGCTAGTAAATGGAAATGCACTACAAGTGCAAGGAGCATGCAAGGGTGGCCTAAACTAAGCCAAAATAGAGGTATGCCATACTAAAATAAGGCCAAAAATAGGCTGAGATGGAGCCAACATATGCTAGATAAACATGCTCAAACATGAGGCCAATAAGGCAAGCAACCAAGATACAAGGAGAGAGGATGATCCCCTCCTATTTGGGACCTCAAAACACACTTTTCACTACTGAAATTCCTCTGACTTTCAGTGGTGAGAAGGCCAAAAAGAGGTGGTCCCAATAGCTTAAAAGGATAGCTCAAAACAAGGCCAAACAAGGCACAAAATGAGGTAGACTACCCCCAACACCAAAGAGGCCTTAAACAAACATTTCAAATACTTAAAAATGAAGCTTTTGTAGTAGAAAATCAAGCCAAAATGAACATGCAAGGGTGGCCTAGTAAGCAACTACAACAAGGCTTTAAGAGGATTAAAGACTCACCTTTGAAGAATCAAAGCAAGACAACAACTTCTGAGGCAAAAACCAAACCTTGAGCTCCAAACAAACCTCCAAGAACCTCATTCCAAGATTGAAGGTGTTTCACTATGTGTTTGTGTGTAAAAGTGTGAAGAGAAGGCACTTTCAAGCACAAATATGGAGTAAAGAAAGAAATATAGAGATAGAATATATGTATAGCTCTTAGCCAAATTTTCTGAACCTAAGGCAAGAGGGAGGAGGTTCCCTCTTATAGAAAATCAAGCATCAAGCTTGTTGAACAAGATTTAGGCTCCAAACAATACCTCCATACACGTGTATGGAGGATGCCTTCTGTGCCCAACAGCTAGCACAGCTGGCAAGAAAATATCTACAGGAAACTGCAGGAAAGATGCCGACCAATTGAAGTGGTTGGCCAGCTACTTGCACTGGTCGGCTGACCACCAAAAGTGGTCTACAAGAAGACCAAGTGGTCGAAAGACCACCAAGACCAGTTGGCCGACCAGAAAACTAGCTGGCATGCAGGAAAAGTGGTTTTCAGGGAGAGAAACTGGTCTACAACCCCTATTTCACACTCCAAGAAAGGAAAACAAGGTTTGTGCCAAAAACAAACCAAAAAGGATGCAAGACAAGAGTCCGCGGGTTAAGGCACGCAGCCGAAAACCTCGAAAACTAGTCTACGGGCACCAAAAGTGGTCTACGGGAGGGAAAAGTGGTCTGCGGCCACAAAAGGTGGTCTACAAGACCTCTGTGTCCCTCTAGGCAAAGGCAACAAGGCATGGTCTGAAAACCAGGCCAAGCAGAGAACATTAAGCGGTCTCGAGACAAGGCACGCGGCTGAAGGCTCCGGAAACCGGAAACTAGTCTGCGAGAGGAAAAAGTGGTCTACGACCACAAGAAGTGGTCTACAGACCTCTCTCTCTCCCTCCAAACAAGGGAAAACAAGGTTTGGTTCACAACCAAACCAAAAGGGAAGCAAGACAAGGCGCTCGGCCGAAGGCTCCAGAAACCGGAAACTAGCCTACAAGAGGGAAAAGTAGTCTACGACCACAAAAAGTGGTCTATGGACCTCTCTCCCCCTCCAGGTAAGGTCAACAAGGCATGGTCCACAAACCAAGCCAAAACATAAAGAGTTCAGAGGCCCGGAGGCAAGGCACTCAGCCGAAAACTCCAGAAACTCGAAACGAGCACAAACATGCACAATCATCGAGCGCTCAATCGATAACGTCTGAGTCTTAAGGTCGGTCAAAAATGGGGTGTCTACAATTGGGCGTTGAAAATCAAGGAAGTGGTCACCAAGAAGATCGAGGCAGGTTTCTTGTTAGTATCTGAGTATCTGACTTGGTTGGCCAATATCGTCCTAATGCTGAAAATGAATGGTAGAATCCGGGTGTGTGTAGACTTCAGGGATTTGAACAGAGCCAGTCCAAAGGATGATTTTTTCCTACCACACATTGATGAGTTAGTGGATTTCACTGGGGGCCATGCATCGCTATCCTTCATGGACGGGTTTTCTGGGTATAACCAGATTCTGATGGCGCCCGAGGACAGAGAGAAAAGCGCATTTACTACACCGTGAGGTACCTACTACTATCAGGTTATGTCGTTTGGGCTGAAGAATGCCGGGGCTACCTATCAGAAGGCTACAACCACCATTCTACATGATATTATCCACAAAGAGGTCGAGGTGTACGTGGACGACATGATTGTCAAGTCCAAGGAAAGAGAGAGCCACTACACCGCCTTGTAGAAATTCATTCAATCGATCAAAGAATACAGATTGAGGTTGAATCTACAGAAATGTACTTTCAACATAGCAGCAAGGAAAATGTTGGGCTTTTTGATCACACAGAGAGGCGTCGAAGTAAATCCTTCCAAAATTAAGGCCATCCTAGAAATGCCACCACCATGGACTGAAAAGGAGGGACAAGGCTTTCTGGGTAAAGTGAAATTCATAAGACATTTTATTTCCAAATTAACCTTCACTTGTGAAATACTTTATGGTCTCCTGAAGAAAGGGAAGAAATTCCGATGGGATGATCAATGTCAATTCGCTTTTGAGCAGATTAAGCAGTACCTTTAGAATCCACCGGTGTCATCGCCGCCAAAATCGGGAAAGCCTTTGACTCTGTACCTGTCAGTGACAGACACAACTATGGGATGCATGCTTGCTCAGGAATCTGAAGATAGGGTGGAGAAAGCCATCTATTACTTGAGCAAGAAAATGCAGGATTATGAGACCCGTTACACTCCGTTGGAGAAAGTTTGCCTAGCCTTCGTATGGGCTACCAGGAAGTTGAGGCATTACATGTTAGTTCACTTCGTAGTTCTGGTTTTGAGATTAGATCGCACCAAATATCTCTTTGAGAAACCAGTGCTTACGGGTACTGTAGCTTGACTTTTTACGCTCCTTTCGGAAGACGAATAAGCCCTACAGTATCGGACTCCCGCAATTCTGAATCTGATTCCACAAGTACAATGTGAAAAAGATAAACACTAAAGAGTCCCAATTTGACAAATCGTTTTGAAAAATCAATTTTGAATCAAAAATGCCAAAAATTGACTGCTTTGCCAGATACATAGTCACTACCTAAATATTTTGAAAAATTTAGGAAACCCATGACTCGTGCCAAAGGCCTTGTATCCGTCATCACCAAGATTGTCTCGGCTCGGGAACTTGGGTACGAGGGGGGAAGGTCATGAATTGAGCACCCCCGCTCGCCCGATCATAGATCGGCCTCGACTAATCATGATGTGAATCTTATTTACATCATATGCTTTTGTTCCGATTATTAGGCTAGCATTACCATGCGATGTGCATACAAGTATAGACTACTTTTCACAAAAGTTGGAACGTTTTGATTTCATGTTTGTTTTGAAAAAGTGTTTTGAATATGTACCACTTGAAAAAGTGATCTCATATATATACATTAATCAAAATATCCCGATTTCAGGAAATAGCCTTCATCTACAGGCATTCAAACAGGCATATCAACTAAGCATTTAGCCTCATGGTAATATGTTTGATATGGCATCAATCACACTAATGCACTATGGTAAAGCAAAAATGCTTACCTCAAATGTCTGAAGGCGAGTCAAAAGAAAGAAAATAGTTAGAGAAAAAGAATGCATGATCCTAAATAATGCAATATGACTAATGCAACACATACACCATGCAATTAATAGGCTCAGCTGTTAATATGGCATGTGAATCAATCCAAGGCATGTGATAGTGCATGTACTCAAGTAAGGAGTTTGAAATTGACATTCGAGTAATATGATGAGACGAACTTTTATACATGCAAAACGAATGGATGCAATTCATTGAAAATGCTAAGGAAAACATGATGCTATATACTATCCATCATAAGTAGATAAATGAAAGGGAGAAAGAATGGGGACTGGAAGACATACACAAATTATTACATGTTTGTCCTCACGCAGGAGGGTCTGAATATCTGAGTCTCCAAATTAACTACTTATTACAAATCCAAATAGTTACGACATATTACTATTAAAGCATTAAATCAAAGGAACGGGAAGCGAGAAGCCACACACATACGAATAAGAATATCCTCTCTGAAACTCGCTATTTAGTGTCAGTTTCTGTTCTATTTTGCAGTCAGAAAAATAATCTATTTTCACCTCAGCCACTTTTTTGTTCTGCCATGAGAATGGCACTGCCTGTAAAAAGTGGAGTGGCCGGCCAGATGGAAGGGTGGCCGGCCGGCCACTGAGTTTTGGTACTGTCCTGCTGCCACAGAAAAGAAACAGAGTACAAACAGAGTGTTTCCATGGGATATTTATCCTCTCTGCTCCACCCTATCATGAAACAAATCAAGAGAGGAGTAGAATCTATCCACAAATCATCAATGGTCGCAAGGTTATTGCGTGATGATCCACGGCACGATGGGACAAAGGCTCAATGAATGAAAAGAAAAGACCAACAAGACTTCCTCCCTATCATGGAGTTACCTCAAGGAAAGTGGTAAACATTGACTCTTGAACCATTATTATCACTAAGAGTATGTAATGATTCAAGACTCAATGGGTACAATTAACATCCGATTGAACCCAACTTGATTTTATTATCATCTTTTACCTCTTTTAACCCATTTATTAGCCCTTTTAATTACCTTGTCATTTTAGTCCAAAAATGAGAGTTATGTCGACTGAAAAAAAAAAAAAAAAAAAAAAAAAAAAAAAAAAAGGTCAAACAAGGAGTTGTTCTTGGCCTGAGAGAGATGTAATGCCCTGTTAATGAACCTCTGAAGAGATTAAACCATTTCGCATAAAAGGTCTCTTTCTTATGCTAAAAACAACATATATGGGACTTCAATTCAGCATTTTCAATTAGATTACAACAATATACAATATAACAATAAATCAAAGCAAAAGAGCAAAATAAGTAAGAAATGCAAGAAAATGAAAGATTTGTGAAATTCACCTTCCAAGGAAAGGATGAACTCCTTAGTTCACAAACTCCCTCTTGATCACCCTCAAGTGTAAGAAGTGTGTTCATAAAGCCTCAATTCGAAATTATGGATTTTATGGAGTTTATGGGCAGTGTTGACTCAAGATTGAAATGTTTCCTCTCTTTTCTCTTTAACTCTTTCTAACTCTCTTGAATCATTGTTTTTTTCTGCCTCCCAAGCCTTTCCCTTTGATTGCTTATATATGCAACAAACAAACAAAATATAATATAACAATATAAATATTATATAATATATGTCAATATAATATAATATATATGCCTTATGTTTGATTTGGATGTCAGTAGCCAAGGGTTGACCGACATCAAAAGATTCTTTTATTATTTTCTTTTATAATATATAATATAATATATAAAATATATAATTTATACCAGTTTTTATAAAAACACCAAAAATATGAACAAACACCTAAAATTATGCAAATGTACAAAATACTAAACTAATGAAATATTTAGTAGCTTAAAACAATTTGGCCAAAATGGTGAAGGGTGGGATTAAAGTTCAAATTCCATCTCTCTTACTAAGGATTCTGTGAGAAACACATTCTAATTGTCATCATCGGGTAATCAAAAGAAAGCGCTCAAGTCTTAGGGCCGATCCAAATTAGGGTGTCTACAGTTACCCCTCTTTGACAGAGCTCAAAGTCATTTCATAACGTGAGTGAATGTCAAAGCCCAAATACAACCCATTTGATGAGGTCGTAAGACTTGGGCAAACAAACAAATGTGCAAACAATTGGTTGAACCCAAGGGTTGCCTACGTATCCCTTTGCAAGGAATTCAGGGACAAGATGCAAATGATATGCCCAAAAAATACTTTGAAAGCTGGACTCACACGCTTCGCGAAGCCAGCTATTTTGAAAACTTATGATCATGCAATGATGATGCAATAAGCAGTAAGATGATGCAATAATCAAGATAACAATATAATACCATATGCATGAGCAGCTTCAAGCTTAATGCCAACACAGGTTCCATGCAAAAAACAAATCTGAAACACACTCTAACCACGTCAAAACGCAAGACGAGAAAAGAAAACACAGCTTGGGATTGTGTTTCACGCATTTTGAGCAATTGAGACACAAAAACCGCTCGGGGGCGAGTTTCACGTGTCCCAAGAAATAAGGAAAACCGTTCAGGGCCACGGTTCACGCATCCGTCCTGAGATAGCAATGAAATCGCTCGGGATCGCATTCTATGCGTCCTAAGATACAAGGAAAACCACTCAGGGCCGCATTTCATGCGTCCTGAGATAGCAAAGAAACCGCTCGGGCTCGCGTTCCACGCTTCCCAAGATACAAGGAAAATCGCTCAGGGTCGCGTTTCACATGTCCTGAGATAACAAAGAAACCACTCGGGCTCGTGTTCCACGCGTCCCAATATAAAACACGCCCAGGGCCGCGCTTTGCGCGTCTTGAGAAATAAAAGAAACCGCTTGGGCTCGTATTTCATGCATCCTAAGATACAACGCGCCCAGGGCCACGCTTCACATGTCCTAAGAAACAAGAGAAACCGCTTGGGCTCGTATTTCATGCGTCCCAAGATACAAAGAAAAGGTATGAGACTATATCACAAACACAAAGTAACGAAAGTGTGCGATAGATGTATGAACTGAACAATTGTGATAGATGCACTCCATAATCTTATTCACAAAGCCGTGCATGTTTTCATACCATGACACAAATGACCAACCGAGAACTCCTCTGAATGAACCGTATATATAATATCGTTTGCCAGATGACTCCTCTGAATGAACCGTATATACAATATCATTTGGTGACAACATAACCAACAGACGTACCTAACCGTATCTCAAACGGAGATGGGGGGTTTTAACTTGGTAAACATCAAATCCTAACACGTTTCACGTGAAAGGAACAAAAGTGGTATAACCAACAAGCATACCTAACCGTATCTCATACGGAGAGGGGAAAGATTTTAATCGGATAAATATCAAATCCTAAAATGTTTCACGTGAAAGAAGCAAAGGTGGTGTAGTGGTGTAACCAACAGATGTTCCTAGCCATATCTCATACAAAGAGGGAAAGGTTTTAACCGGGTAAACATCAAATCCTAACACGTTTCACGTGAAAGGAACAAAAGTGGTATAACCAACAAGCATACCTAACTGTATCTCATACAGAGAGGGGAAAGATTTTAATCGGGTAAACATCAAATCCCAACACGTTTCACCTAAAATGAACAAAGGTGGATTCGAAGGTATAATAGAATGGGTCAAAAAGAATTATTTATTTTTTTTTGTAAATACCGAATACCATATACATATATAGACAAATGACACACAGATATATACATACAGTATACATATATTCATATATAGAAAAAATACACGCAGATATGTACATATGATATACATATGCATATTCGGGGAATATTCCGTTAGCGATAAGGAATATTCTGTTTGCGGCCGTTAGTGGGAAGATGTGGTTACTAAGAAGGTAAATTCTGTTTGTTGACGTTAGCATGCGTATGCAAAACACGCATAAAGAAAGGAAAAACACAAATGCATGGATACGGGGGTTCGAACCTCTGACCTCAAGCTTATCGGAGTCTTCAACCACTGAGCCAAACCACTGAACCAAGCCACCCTTGTGACAAAATATTCAAATAAATATATATATATATATAGGTATATGAGACATATATACATAAAACCAAAACAATACAAAAGAAGCAAGCGTTGCTATGGGGGTTCAAACCTCTGACCTCAAGCTTAGCCTCTCAATCATTAACTATTGAACCAGACCACTTAACCAAGCCACTCTTGTGACAATATATTCAAACAAATATGAATACAATACATAGATATACAACACATATACATATATGTATACAACTCTCTCGTCTCTCTCTCTTCTTTCGAGACCACGTGTGACACGTAGCTTCACCTTTTTCGTCAGCCGGCCGACAAATTGCCTCGGCTCTCTCTCTCTCTCTCTTTGTCTTTCTCTTTCGTCTTCTTCTCCTCTGTCTTCATCTTCTTCTCCTCTTCTATCTCCTTCTTCTTCTTGTCCCCCGTCTTCTTCTCCTTCTTCTTCTCTTCCGTTTTCTTCATCATCATTCTCTTTTGTCTCCTTCTTTTCCATTCCCTACTTCATTACTCCTTGAGAGAGACAGAATAGAGAGACTGAGAGAGATAGAAAGGCTGTCAAAACTCAATCTGCTCTCTACCATTTCTCTGCGACTCCTTTCTTTTACACCTCTCTTTACTAACTCATGGCCTCGTCCCGTCCTCTCACTCTCTTTCCAGACCTTCATGATCCCTTAAGCTCCCCTAGACAGAGTGCCCCTGCTCCTACTCTTCCTAACCTTCTTATACTGTCAGTTGAGCAAATAATGGCAGCTCAAACTGACATTGAACCCAACCACTACACGTTGAAGTCCTGTATTGAGACAGTGGCTGCGGTCTCCAAATTGGCTCACCGACTGTAGAACAGGACAAGTGAGGTACACCAGGTCAACGCCCAACTCTCCCTGCTCCAAATCATGTACAAGGATGTGCGAGTAGAGATTTGTGCACTGAAGGTGGATAATTAAGAGTTGAAATGGCAGGCCACCTCCATGGCCCGATGTGGAGCACCTTCGTACTTTGCCTTTGTTGGTCGGCGGGGAGTTAACTCTTCCGTCGGTCTTGTAAGCACTGAGGCAGGGCCTTCAAGGGTCTCCCAAGATGAAATCGAGATGAAGAAATTGGCAAAAGAGTCGAGCAAGCGAGGTCGGCGTGTGGTCGTCATCGGAGAAGAAAGAAGAAAAAGATCCCTCTCTTTCTCTTTTTTTTTTTTCTTTTTTTTTTTTTTGTTTTTTTGTTTTTTCTTTTTTTTTCTTTTTTTTCTTTGTATATATGCTTGTACAAATTTGATCAGGGTTAATCCCTAATAACAATAAAAACAAGTTTATTTTTGTGCAAATCTGAATGGCAAATGCAAATGGTATGAATATTTGGAATTTAGGAATAGTTGTGTTTCAATGAGTTCTGAACAGGAAATTAAGCCTCTCACTGATCATAACACAGAACAAAACTCGATAAAATGACAAAACTTGATGAAATGGACACAAAATCGACACAAAACAGAGCAACACCAGTTGATCACATGGTCAATCGGTTATCGGAAAAATATCGCAGGCAATAATTACTATACATTTTCCGGCGATAAAAACTCGATAGTACAGGTACGGGACAGAACACCAACACACGAAAGAACAGAACAACTTACGAATTATTGGAACAAAACAAAAACAAAATTCCTCTTTTCTTTTTTTGTTTTTTGTTTTTTTGTTTTTTGTTTTTTCTTTGTAGTTTAAACACTAGCTTTTAATAGACTAGCTGTATTAGAAGACTTTTCTTTTGTTTTATTGATCGGGGTTGGACCCACCAGTTTATAAAAGAAAATTTTATTGGATGATCTCCTCGCATAATGTGTAGTGAATGGCATGTGATGAATGGTAGCATTGTACAGGACTTAAAACTATGAATACCTGCTCTTGCATTTGTTCTTGAATCGGATAACGACCCATAACCAGACAAATATGTAAAATACAACTCGATAACAGGAAAACGAAATGAAAAATGACTCAAAAATACTAAAAGACACTTAGTACAAACAAAACAGTACTCAAAACATAGTCGCGATATGCCAGCACAAAGGGCTAACCTTTGCTGCATCTGCACTGGTCTGGGCCACCACCTAGTCCCGGCCGAGCTTCAAAAAGGGGTCGGTCAGTGCTATCCAGCTGTCACGCACTACTCCTTCTAAAAATCTATAAATGGTGCTCCCATGTTGTTTTTCTAGCAGAATAACAAGTCATTGATATTTTGCTCCCAAGATGGAGATATCGCTCATCAATAGACTCCGAAAAAGGTGAATTTTCGCTGTTTCGGCCTAAATGCCCTTTTTCCTTTGAGTCGTACTTTGCTTTGCTTTCCATTCCTCCACGCCACAGTTCGATATTGGAACCCGGTCACACATATATTTCGCTTTGGATCACAAGAGATGTGTCTAACACTTGAAGAATTTCAAGCACTGATGGAATCCCGGTGTGGCAAAGCAATCATGCCTCAACCCCGTTTTGGCAATGCCCAAGCTTTGGGACGGATGTGTGGAATATCATTGCACGAGGCTCGGTCTTTGGCACACGATGGGGAACTGGACATCCCTAGTCTGAATTGCCCCTAGTTATGGCTGAGCTAGTATCCGGTTGATCGAAGTGACCCAATGCCTGAAAAAAGGTAAGAGTTGTATTAGTTTGGCACTGGTTGAAACCTTGATGGGCCTAGATGCTATCCATCGACGGGAAAACACCAGGTTTGCAGGAAGTCTGCTACTTCTCCAGGTGTAATTTCCTACCCTTTTGATTTATGATTCTAATGTCACTCAACACTTAAACTTTGGTTTTCTCTCAAAACCCCTTCTTTAGTTTTCTCTCAACATACATCTCTCTATTCTTTAATCTCTCTTATTTTTATCCCGTCCCAGGTATGGTTAATGGATAAACTAAAAGTAGTAGACCCTTGCCCTGAGTACTCGGCTCATGCTTACTTCTTTAGTCAACAGTTAGTCGATTTCCCTTTAGAAAGGTTTGTGGTATGACTGGATGTGTAGCCGATCCACAGCTGACATAGCTTGGCATTGCCCCTGGCTTGATGCTGAAATGAGTCACAGCATGACATGTCATCCCGGCATACAGTTGATTGGTCTGACGCATTGCGTGTTCTACTTCCCCTTACGATTCAGACATCAGTTTGGACATAATCAGATTCGTCCGGGTGAGGGAGTAGAATACCGAGCTCCATTCCCCGTTTGTGCTTCAAACCCGACTCAATACCTCACTGCTGGGAGAACAAGAGAGCTTCTTGCCCCTACCCTGAATTCCAGTTACATCCTCCCTAGTGAGTGCTTGGCTTGGCTCGGGGAGGAATAGATTAGGCCAACTTTGGCTACAGAGACTTCCACGGGTGCGAACAAAAAGAAGAGAATTGACACCTGACTCATCTATGCCCCTAGTTTTATTGCTTTGACCTTTCTTTTCAAGTTTTGTGTAAAAGCAACTTTGATTTGTATTAGACAGTTGGAGAATGTACTTGATGTTGAAATAAATGAAATTGCAGTTGTGAGCATAAAAATTTTCCTGTTGGTCCCAAAATGGTCTATGTTGTAAAAGGTAAATTTTTTAGAAAAAGCACCATTGATTAAAACTTTTCAAAATCGCTTTCAAAAATGATGATTGCCTGACACACACAGAATCAATCCTCAAGATGCATAGCTCCAAATCAGCAAATCATACCACTACTGCTCTGCATTGTAACCAACTCTTCTTTCCAAAACGAAGATCACAACCGAACTAACAAATAATGAACAAAGATGACCTAATTAGACAGGACAGTTGAGCTGGAGATAATTACGACCGAACTTCAGGATGAAGTTGCCTACGTATCCCGAAGATGGAAATCAGGCCTTACGTAGTTCGGATCAGGTTCTCTCGAGTATTGACTCTCTCTTTTTACGTTCTAACTTTTGCCAAAGTTGCCCTTTAGGGTTTTTAATCTTGCGAGCTCAATTTTTCTTTATTTCTAATTTTGCATGCTCTAACTTTTACCTAGGTCACCCTTTCAGGTTTTCTGCCTAGCGAGCCTCTCAGGGGTAATACTTCTTCAACTTGTCCATGTTGATTGGTTATGAAATTCCAGGCCATCTAGGTCCATGAGAATGACTGTTCCACCTGACCAGATAGACTTGATGATGTAAGGACCAGTCCAATTGGGTATAAACTTGCCCCTAGGGTCATGGATGGGAGCTTGGTTGTCTTTGAGCACCAGGTCTCCTTCCTTGAGATTCCTAGACTTAACCTTCTTATTAAAAGCCTTAGCAATTCTGTGTTGGTAGCCCTAGGCATGATACAATGCCTTCAGCCTTCTCTCATCAAACAGCATTAACTCCTCAAATCTATTTTATTGCCAGTCAGCCTCTGTTATCTGATACTCAGCCATAACCCGTAGTGATGGTACTTCAACTTCAATTGGCAGAACAGCTTCCATGCCATAAACAAGAGAATAGGGGGTCGCCCCTATCAACGTCTGAATCGACGTTCTATAACCCCAAAGTGCAAACGGTAGTTTCTCTGGCCAGTCCCTGTAAGTCTCCACCATCTTCTGCAAACTTTTCTTGATGTTTTTGTTTGCAACCTCAACAGTTGCATTGGTTTGCGGCCTGTATGTAGATGATTTATGAAACGCCACATTGTATTTATCCAACAAGTCCATCACCTCTTTCTTGAAGTGGGAGCCATTATCTAATATGATCTCGTTTGGGACTCTATATCGGCAAACGATGTTGTTTCTGATGAACTTAGCCACTTGCACTGCTTTCAACACTGCATAGGACTGAACTTCCACCCACTTTGTAAAGTAATCAATTGCCACCAGAATGTATTCATGCCCATTCGACCCTTTTGGTGTGACTGTGCCGATGACGTCGATTCCCCAGACTGAGAAAGGCCATGGTGAAGTCATGATGTACAGTTTTGACGGTGGGATGTTCATGCGATTAGCATGAATTTGGCATTTGTGGCATCACCGGACAAAACCAATACAATCTTCCTCCATGGTGGACCAGTAGTAACCTTGCTTGAGAATCTTCCAAGCCAACATTACTCTGTTCATGTGTGCTCCGCACTCTCCTCCATGGATGGCTTCCATCAGGCGCTTTGATTCATCTTCCTCGACACACAACTTGTGCATTCCCAAATGGCCTCTTTTGTAGAGCTTACCCTCGCAGATAATATACTGGACAGCCAGACGCCGTATTCCTCATTTATCCTTGGCAATTGCCCCTGGTGGATGCATCTCCTTTTCCAGAAAGTTCCAAATATCATAATACCATGGGTTTTTATCTGAAGCCTCATCTATTGCGGCAACAATCTCGTAGACCGGCGTGTATTTCTACCCGATAATGATTGAACGCATCCTGACTCCGAACAGGATGTCTACTATAGAAGAGAGAGTTGCCAAAGCATCAGCAAACCTATTGTTTTCTCTCAGCAGATGTGTGAACGTCAACTTTTCGAACCTCGGGATTAGTATATCCAAAGTCTGGTGGTAAACCTTCATCTTCTCTTCTTTGACTTTCCAGTCTCCGTTTGCTTGAAAAACAACCAAGTTCGAATCTCTGATAACATCCAACCATATTGCCCCTAATTCTAAGGCAGCTTCTAAACCAGCAATACACGCTTCATATGCTACTTCGTTGTTGGACACCTTGACCCGAAGTTTGAAAGCTAAAGGTATATGGGAATCATCTGGCGCTATCAGCAACACACCGATCCCATAACCATATTGATTAGACGCTCTGTCAAAATACATCGTCCAGGTTTCCTCCTTAACATGCAGAATATCTTCATCTGGGAATAGATATTCCATTACCTTATCTCCCTCTACCAGGTGGTTCGCTAGGAATTCCGCTACAGCTCTTCCGATGACCGACTTATGGGTGACATATTTGAGATCAAATTCGGAGAGGAAAAGCAACCAACGGGCTAGCTTACCTGTAACCACTGGTTTCTCAAAGAGATATTTGATGGGATCTAATCTCGAAACCAGGATTACTGAGTGAGCTAACAAGTAGTGCTTCAGCTTCCGGGTAGCCCATACCAACGCTAGGCAAGCCTTCTCGAGGGAAGTGTAATGGGTCTCATAGTCTAGCATCTTCTTGCTCAACTAGTAAATGGCCTTCTCTACCCTATCTTCAGATTCTTGCACTAGCATGCATCCTATGGTCATGTCTGTTACTGATAAGTACAGAATCAAACGCTTTCCCGGCTCTGCTGGCGATAATACAGGCTGATTCTGGAGGTACTGCTTGACCTACTCAAAGACAAATTGACATCTATCATCCCATCAGAATTTCTTTCCTTTCTTCAGGGGACCAAGTAGTGGTTCACAAGTTAAGGTTAATTTGGAGATACACCGTCTTATGAATTGCTCTTTACCTAGAAAGCCTCGCTCCTCCTTTTCAGTCCTTGGTGGTGGCATTTCTATCTTGGACGAATCAACTTCGATTCCCCTCTGTGTGATTAGAAAACCCAACATTTTCCCTTCCGTTTACGCCGAAGGTGCACTTCTTTGGGTTTAACCTCAACTGTATTCCCTGATCCTTTGAAAGAATTTTTCCAAAGCGGTGTAGTGGCCCTCTCGGTCTTTGGACTTGACTATCAAGTCGTCTATGTACACTTCGACCTCTTTGTGGATCATATCATGCAGAATGGTAGTTATAGCCCTCTGATAGGTAGCCCCAGCATTTTTCAATCCAAACGGCATAACTCTATAGCAGTAGGTACCCCACGGCGTGGTGAAAGCAATTTTCTCTCTGTCCTCCGGTGCCATCAGAATCTGATTATACCTGAAAAACCCATCCATCAACGAAAGCAAAGCATGGCCAGCTGTGAAGTCTACCAGTTCATTGATGTGTGGCAATGGAAATTTGTCTTTCGGACTAGCTCTATTCAGATCCCAAAAGTCGACGCAGACCCTAATTCTGCCATCCTTCTTTAGAACCGAAACTATATTGGCCAACCAAGTCGGATACTCGGATACCGACAAGAAACCTGCCTCGATCTATTTGGTGACCTCTTTCTTGATCTTCAGTGCCTAATCCGGGCAAATTCTGCACAATTTTTGCTTGATTGGTCGGGCCTCAAGGTCAAGACGGATCCGGTGTTGTACAATCTTAGGGTCGATTCCAGACATGTCTTCGTAGGACCACGCAAAAACATCTTTGAAATTTTTTAATAAAGAGACTAAGCGCTCGTGTTCCTCCGAAGACAACGTGGACCCGATCTGGACTATGCATGGATCCTTCTCAATACCCACATTAATGGCAATGATTTTATCAATACAAGGTTTAATATACCTCTCCTCCTCTCGATTAATCAAGTTTTTCGAAGCTAGAGGAATTTCTTCCTCTTCGTTTTCATTAAAGGTTTGAAAATCTTGGTCAATGTAATAAATAAGCGGCACGAAGAAGTACTCAGAAACGACAGAGTTCTCATTCAAAAGGTTCAGCTCTTTGGTTACAATGGACTCAAAAGCAAAAGAAAATGAAGACCTAGATAGGACTTTGGCATCCCGGTTACCACCCCCGGAAATGCCAACTCAGACCCCTCACACTGACTCGAATCTGATCCCAAGCCTACAGACTCTGTGAAATTAGATTCTAGCTTAGTATCCGATTCAGAACTGGAAAAGTATCATTTCTCCAACTTCCAAGTAAGAGTTGGTGCCCCTGATGCATCCAATATGCCACTGGTTGCGTTTAAGCCTGGTTCTTCCCAGATCACGGAGACAGTGAGGTTATCCCTAAAGTTTTCTAGATCGGTCATAGGATCTATTAGAAGACTATCGAGTGTTTTCCTTACTCTAAGTTTGCCACTATCTGAGTCAGTTTCCATGCTCTTCTCAGCTTCAGTACTTAGTTCAGTCTTTTTCTCTGTATCACTATCTTGCAGCTGCAGGTCAAAGAAGATTTCAAACCCGGGAACATACTGATTCATGGAATTCATCCAGGGCTCGAAAAAGCCGCAAAAGAGGGAATCTTCTCCCTCCCGAACAAAGTGATCATTCAGCGTTCCCCGGATTGGCCTGTGAGCGAGCTCATAGTGTTTCCCGGCCTACTTGGCTCTAGCTCTGCCTGTCATTTCTTCCCTTTTCCGGACCCAATCCTCTTTGGTGGGCACATAGCCAAGACCAAAGGCATGCGGATTATGTGGTATGTCGGCCAATGCTGTGACACCTTTCCGGCCACTTCTTCCAAGTCCCATTCCTGGCATGTGTTGGAGCTTATTCATGAAATAGATTGATTGGGCGCTAACATACATGCCCTCATCCGCTGCCAAGATGTTCTGTACTGTCCAAGCCTCGGCCAGAATAAACCCTGAGAGGAATACATCCTCCTCGCCATGGTCAATTTCCAACCCTAGTATAGTTACCTCTGGCGGCGAATGGATGGATGAGTTCTCGAAAACAATCACTACTCCTTTCCCGTGAGAGTACTTCAGCATTTGGTGAAGGGTAGAGGAGACATCTTTCACATGATGCAACCAAGGCCGTCCTAACAGTAAGTTGAAAGTGGCCGGCACATCCAGGACATGGAACTCGATATCTTACTGAGCTGGGCCCACCTGGACTCTGATTTACACCGTACCCATAACCTTCCTGCTTGTATTATCATATGCCCGAATTACTTGGGTTGTAGGTACAAAGTCTACTGGTTTAAGGCCAATTGGATAGGCTATGCGGGAATGACAAACATTGATCGCCGAACTGGTGTCTATTAACACCATTGGTACCCATTTCCCCTTGCATTCAACGGATATGTAGAAGGATTTGTTATGAGCTGAGCCTTTCGACAGCAATTCTTTGTCAGAAAAGGTTAGGGTTAGTCCAGCGCCACTTGGAAAGACCAATCCCACAAGCTATTCAGGCGTAGTGCAATGGACAATTTAGCCTTGTCCATTGCTGACAACACTACTTGTCGATGTACCTGAGAGGCCGTGAGACGACCCCAAATTGAGATGTCAGCTTGGATTTCTTCAGTTGCTTCAACACTGCCTCTTCTTCCAACAGCTTCTCTTTCTGTTTCTCAACCTCTTTATCTTTTCCAGATGCTTCAGCTTAATCTAAGTGCGGTGGCTTAAAATACAGCCCACTTCTCGTCATGTGATCTATTTCTTCCGCATACCATGTGTTGTCTGGAAGGCACTCGCCTCCAATCCTCGTCAGTGTGGGCCAGATGCAGATCATCATCATCCTATAATCTACCTTCAGCAGCTGATAAATAATTGTCCGACTCCACTTGTATCACTTTCACATCACAAGTATCCTCCCTAGGGAATTGGGTCAGTATAGATTCCCGATTGTTTTCAAGCCTTTCCAGTTTAAACTGTCTCAGTGCAACTTCCTGTTTTCCTTTCTTATCAGCAATTCCTACTTCTTTTCCTTCCAATTTCACATCAGTTCTTTCCTCCTTATCAGGCTCGTCACTAAGCCGCCCAGAGTTGTCGGTTGATCCGTTCAAGTTGAACCAACCAATCTGCACATCTCCTTGATCCTACTCGTTGAAGAACTGCATGTTGTCCAAGTCCTCTTCGAGTTCTACTAGATCACCCAATCCCTATCTCAGGTGGTACAATGTAGTAGCTTGGATCATATACCCTTTTAGACAAGTCCTTAGAGCTCTCCAGCAATGGACTCATACTTTCCAAGGCCAGCCTCCCTTCTACTATAACTGTCATCACCACAGGCTTAGGTAGAAGTGTAGACGTGTCCGTCATGCACAGATCTGTGCTTTCTAGAATGAACAACGTCGATTTTGCTAGGTGGGAGGGGGTAATATATACGCTGGGGTCATAAGGGACGGCCAGTGTATGGATCAGATTTAGATTCCGAGGCAGGGGGACCTGATTATGAGTTGGTAGTGGGTTGGTAGTTGTATTTGGTTTCTTAGGTGGTGCGATCACCATGTTGTCAATGAAGTCTTGAATCTCATGACGTAGTCAGAAGCATTAGTCAGTATCATGATCGTGTTGTTGGTGAAATGCACAATATTTTGCAGGGTTGTGTTTGGGTGGAAAAGGATCAAGCAATAGGCGAGGCTCTAACAATTTGAGGTGCCCTTTTTTTATCAGCACTTTCATGGCTTGGGATAGGGTCATGTAGAGTTGGGTAAACGTCCTCTGGGATCGGACAAGGTTAGCTGAAGGTTGTGGAGCTGTATTGGCAAAGGGATTGGCGATATTGGTTGTGGTGACAACACTTACATCTGATGGGCTCGCAACTGTGCTACCACTGGTGGTTGCATTAGAACTACGCACAAAAGGTCTCTTGGTCTGCTCTTTCTCATTAGTGTTCAACCCTTGTTTCATGGCGTCTTTAATTTGAACCCCTATCTCATAGAGTTCAGTGAATGTGAACAGAGGTAGGACAATCATTTTCTACAACAATTTCCCATGCAGATTATGGACTACCATCCTTATCTAATCTTTCTCGGAAGGTCGTGTAGTCATCATTGAAGCTTTAGCCCTCCACCTCATCACAAATTCTGAAAAGCCCTCTTTAGGCTCCTGGCGCATTGCCTCGAAATCACAGGTTGTGACTTCGATTTGTGTATTGTACGAGTACTGTGCAATAAAGACCTCAGTCCTTTCCTTTTAACTTTGCTTCACAAAATCCTCCAATTTTGCATACCATATTGTGGCTATACCAGACAGGGTCTGGCCAAAGAGTGAAAGTTTCTACAATTTGGTTAGGCCCATAGGCCACAGGATGTCTAAAAATAACCGAAGATGAACCATTGGGTCTCCGGAACCATCGAACCGATCGATATGTGGCATTTTGAACCGATCTGGCAATGTCACTGTAGAGTCGGTATACCCATCTTCTATGTCGGGGATGGACTTTACACCCTATGCTCTCTTGTAGAGCTTCTCCAACTTGTTGACTTTAAGCATAGTCAAGTCAACCTCAAACTCAAATGGAGCCTCGATTTGATGCATGTGTGCTTTGGAGGCTTGTGGTGGGATTGGCTCCGCCGAATTGCCCTGATTCTCTTGGATGGGTAGTGGCTTCGGGTACTGGAATACTCGTAGGAGGTGCATGAGATGCAGAAGCTGCTGCTGACTGTGGTTGTTGCTGTTATAGCCTAGTTATTACCTCAGCCTGACGAGTAGCATCTTGCTGTAGTATCTCAACTGTCTGTTTCAGGTGGTGTATCAGTTCTTCCCTACTGCTTAGGGGATACTCTTCCATTGGAATAGGTGAGCGATCTCGTGCTGGACTAGAAGTAGAAGACTGTCTTTGAGCTTGACTGGATACAAGCGAATTGAGGGGTGACTGTTGTAAAAACTGGACCGATGAACTCTACTTGACTCTGTCTCGTAACCGGTGGGAGTGAAGTAAACACAGGCTGTCCCCTAACAAGATCTCCAGCTTTGCAAAGCCTTCTAACTCGGGTCCAGAGTACTTGAGGGATATCTGAACTTTCTGAAGCTATGGTGTTAAACTACCTAGCAAAAAGAAATAAAGCAAAAGAGCAGCGATCAGAAACCACACAGCACCTCAACTCAAATGTTAACAACAGACATGATCAAAGTTGTAGGACTGTACTCCACACTAAATTCTACCCCAAAATAGATACCAACTGTACCACTGATATATGCATTCATGCACTGTGTCATTCTAAAGCACAAACCAATTAAGAGAGAATCAAAACCTCCCTATGAGGGGGGGTAGGGTTACCTTGTCCTAGTTTCATCAGGAACTAGGTTTCATTATTTCAATCAAGCGATTTCACAAAATCCTATATTTGGGTGAGCATTCTGTCCTAGTTTGGAACGGTCACTATAGCTTCACTATATGCAACTAGGTCGAATGGTCAAAATAGGGTACCTCAGCAAGACTACCTGTACGGGGAGAAAATATTCCGGCAAGCCCGTACTCCTTTCTTCCGAGCTCCGTCGATGTCCGATCACCTTAGGATGGATAGAGAGAAGGGAGAGAGTGTTTGAGTGTAAGAAATTCCTTACAGAGTGTTCGTGTGTCCCGTATGGGGGGCGCAGACATGCCTATATACCTTCTGAGCCCCTTACCCACTCCCAGTCATCTCCTGACACGTGGCTCTGCTATCCCATCTGTCAGCATAGACCTTGCTGAACATCACCTAATCTCAACTGCCTGACTTCACAGCTGGAGCTCGGCAGCCGTGCTGCTCTACCACGGCCATGCCATGCTTCATACCCATGCGCCTAACCGGACAAACACATGGAGGACCGGGCTAGACGGCATCCCGGCAAAGCCTAGCCCGGGTACCTCCTTTGGTCGGCCTTCCTGCCGGTCAATCAACTACCTCGGCTGACCACGCCTTTCCGGGCGCCGGTCACTCGGTCTGTCTGGCTTCGACCATCCTCGGACCGAGCATCCTGGTCCGACCGGTCACTTCCTGGCCGAGCAGTTTCTGTTCGGTCCGAGGTGGCACACACTCAGTCCAAACTCTGCCCAGCCCAAATCTGTCTGGCACAACTCTGCCCGGCCCAAATCTGTTCGGCACAACTCTGTCCGGCCCAAATCTGTCCGGCACAACTCTGCCCGGCCCAAATCTGTCTGGCACAAAGTCCATATCATTAATCTCCCTCTCAAAATATACTTCTCACACCTAACACCGAGAAGTGAAAGGAGGATCAAACGGTACAGCGGTAGCCCAGATCCAAGGGTTGTGTTCCCAACATGGTAGAACACACGACCGGTCAGCCTTTTGGCAAGCTTTTAGGCAAGCCTTCTGCAAACCGTCCAAGATAGCACATGGAAAACACAGTGACTCAAGCGCACCATTGCAAATACAATGCAAAGAACATATATAGGTATATAAAATTTCACATCATAAGTTTTAAGTCAAGTTCTCTAATTTCCCTAGCAGAGACGCCAGAAATTGTTGCACCACTTTTCGTGCTCCATTTGGAAGATGAATAAGCTCTACAGTATCGGACTCCCGCAGTTTTGAATCTAATTCCACAAGTGCAATGTGAAATAGATAAACACCAAAAAGTCCCAACCTGACAAATCGTTTTAGAAAATCAATTTTGAATTAAAAATGCCAAAAATAGACGACTTTGCCAGATACAGAGTCTCCACTTAAATATTTTGGAAAATTTAGGAAACCCATGACTCGTGCTAAAGGCCATGTGTCCGTCATCACCAAGATTGCCTCGACTCGGAAACTTGGATACAAGAGGAGAAGGTCATGAATTGAGCACCCCCGCTCGCTCGATCAATGATTGGCCTCTACTAATCATGATGTGAATTTTATTTACATTATATGTTCTTGTTTTGATTATTAGGCTAGCATTACTATGTGATGTGCATACAAGTATAGACTAATTTTCACGAAAGTTGGAACGTTTTGATTTCATATTTGTTTTGAAAAAGTGTTTTGATATGTACCACTTGAAAAAGTGGTCTCATATATATACATCAATCAAAATATCCCAATTTTAGGAAATAGCCTTCATCCACAGGCATTCAAACAGGCATATCAACTAAGCATTTAGCCTCATGGTAATATGTTTGATATGGCAGCAATCACACTAATGCACTATGTTAAAGGAAAAATACTTACCTCAAATGTCCGAAGGTGAGTCAAAAGAAAGAAAATAGTTAGAGAAAAAGAATGCATGATCCTAAATAATACAATATGACTAATGCAACACATACAACGGGCAATTAATAGGCTCGGCTGCTAACATGGCATGTGAATCAATCCAAGGCATGTGATAGCACATGTATTCAAGTAAGGAGTTTGAAATTGACATTCGAGTAATATGATGAGCCAAACTTTTATGCATGCAAAACGAATGGATGGAATTCATGGAAAATGCTAAGGAAAACATGATGCTATATACTATCCATCATAAGCAGATAAATAAAAGAGAGAAAGAATGGGGGTTGGAAGATATACACAAATTATTACATATTTGTCCTTGCGCAGGAGGGTCCGAATATCCGAGTGTCCGAATTAAGTACTTATTACAAATCCAAATAACTATGACTTATTACTATTAAAGCATTAAATCAAAGGCACTGGAAGTGAAGAGCCACATGCATACGAATAAGAATATCCTTTCTAAAACTCTCTATTTAGTGTCAGTTTTTGTTCTGTTTCGTAGTCAGAAAAATAATATGTTTTCACCCCAGCCTCTTTTTTGTTCTGCCATGAGAATGGCACTACCTGCAAAAAGTGGAGTGGCTGGCCAGATGGAAGGGTGGCCGGTCGGCCACTGAGTTTTGGTAGTGCCCTACTGTCACAAAAAAGAAACAGAGCACAAACAGAGTGTTTCCAAGGGATATTTATCCTCTCTGCTCCACCCGATCATGAAACAAATCAAGGGAGGAGTATAATCGATCCACAAATCATTAATGGTCGCAAGGTTATTGCGTGATGATCCATGGCTCGATAAGACAAAGGCTCAATAAATGAAAAGAAAAACCAACAAGACTTCCTCCCTATCATGGGGTTACCTTAAGGAAAGTGGTAAACGTTGACTCTTGAACCATTATTATCACTAACAATATGTAATGATTCAAGACTCAATGGGTTCAATTAACATCCGATTGAATCCAGCTTGATTTTATTATCTTGTTTTACCTCTTTTAACCCATTTATTAGCCCTTTTAATTACCTTGTCGTTCTTTAGTCATTTTAGTCCAAAAATGAGAGTTATGTCGACTAAAATAAGAGAAGAGTCAAACAAGGAGTTGTTCTTGGCATATGAGAGATGTAATGCCCTGTTAACGAACCTCCGAAGAGATTAAACCATTTAGCGTGAAAGGTCCCTTTCTTATGCTAAAAACAACATTTATGGGACTTCAATTCAGCATTTCTAATTAGATTACAACAATATACAATATAACAATAAATCAAAGCAAAATAGCAAAATAAGTGAGAAATGTAAGAAAATGAAAGATTTGCGAAATTCACCTTCCAAGGAAAGGATGAACTCCTTAGTTCACAAGCTCCCTCTTGATCACCCTTAAGTGTAGGAAGTGTGTTCTCAAATCCTCAATTCGAAACTATGGAGTTTATGGAGTTTATGGGAAGTGTTGGCTCAAGATTGAAATGCTTTCTCTCTTTTCTCTTTAACTCTTTCTAACTCTCTTGAATCATTGTTTTTTCTGTCTCTCAAGCCTCTCCCTTTGATTGCTTTATATAAGCAACAAACAAACAAAATATATATTATATAATATAATAATATAAATATTATCTAATATATCTATATACATATAATATAATATATAATATACATGCCTTATGTTTGATTTGGATGTCGGCAACCGAGGGCTAACCGACATCAAAAGATTCTTTTATTATTTTCTTTTGTAATATAGAATATAATATATAAAATATATAATTTATACCAGTTTATATAAAAACACCAAAAATATGAACAAACATAAAATTATGCAAAAGTACAAAGTACTAAACTAATGAAATATTTTGTAGCTTAAAACAATTTGGCCAAAATGGTGAAGGGTGGGATTAAAGTTCAAATTTCATCTCTCTTACTGAGGGTTCTGTGAGAAACACATTCTAATTGTCATCATCGGGTAATCAAAAGAAAGCGCCCAAGTCTTAGGGCCGGTCCAAATTGGGGTGTCTAGAGGTAAGCTAGCCTATTGGTTGCTTCTTCTCTCCGAATTTGATCTTAAGTATGTCACCCGCAAGTCGGTCAAGGGGAGAGTTGTAGCGGAGTTCCTGTCAGATCACCCAGTAGAAGGGGATGAAGAGGTGGAATACATGTTCCCAAATGAAGCCATTCTACAAGTTGAGGACGAGACTTGGAAAATGTACTTTAACGGAGCATCGAATCAGTACGGTTATGAGATAGGTGTGTTGCTGATAGCACCCGACGACTCCTAGATACCCTTAGCCTTCAAACTCCGATTCATGGTGTCCAACAACAAAGTAGAATATGAATCGTGTATCGCTGGTTTAGAAGCCGCATAGGGGCAAAAGGTTGGATGTTATCAGGGACTCGAACTTAGTTATTTCTCAAGCGAATGGCGAATGGAAAGTCAAAGAAGAAAAAATGAAGGCTTATCACCAGACCCTGGATGTTCTGATTCCTAGGTTTGAAAAGCTGACTTTAATGCATCTACTGAGAGAGAACAACAGGTTCGCTGATACTTTAGCAGCTCTATCTTCTATGGTAGACATCCCACTTGGAGTTCGGATGCGTCTAATCATCATTGATCAGAGATACACACCGGCCTATGAAACTATAGCCGCAATAGATGAAGCACAAAACAAAAAACCCTCGATAATACGATATTTGAAACTTCTTGGAAAATGAGATTTACCCACTGGGGGCAAATGCTAAAGACAAAAGTGGAATATGGCGAATAGCCGTCCAATTTGTCATTTGGAGAGGTAAACTGTACAAAAGAGGTCATCTGGGAATGCACAAGTTGTGTGTCGAAGAAGAGGAATCATAACGCGTGATAGAAGCCATCCACGGTGAGGAATGCGGAGCGTACATGAACGGAGTGATGTTAGCCCGCAAGATTCTCAGACAAGGTTACTACTGGTCCACTATGGAGGAAGATTGTATTGGTTTTGTTCGGCGATGCCACAAATACCAAATTCATGCGAATCGCATGAATATCCCTCCGTCAAAACTGTACAACATGACTTCGCCATAGCCTTTCTCAGTCTGGGGAATTGACGTCATCCACGCAGTCACACCGTAAGGGTCTAATGGGCATAAATACATTTTGGTGGCAATTGATTACTGTGGAAGCTCAGTCCTATGCAATGTTGAAAGCATCGCATATGGCCAAGTTCATCAGAAACAACATCATTTGCTGGTATGGAGTCCCAAACGAGATCATATCAGATAATGGCTCCCACTTCAAGAAAGAGGTAATAGACTTGTTAGAGAAATACAATGTGGCTTTCATAAGTCATCTACATACAGGCCACAAACTAATGGAGCTATTGAGGCCGCCAACAAGAACATTAAGAATATTTTGCAGAAGATGGTTGAGACCTACAGGGACTGGCCAGATAAATTGTCATTCGCACTCTGGGGATATAGAACTTCAATCCGGACGTCTACAGGGGCAACTCCTTGTTCCCTCATCTATGGGATGGAAGCTGTTCTGCCAATTGAAATAGAAGTCCCGTCGCTGCGAGTTATGGCTAAGTGTCAGATAGCAGAGCTGGACTAGCAATAGAGCAGATTCGAAGAGTTGATGTTGTTTGATGAGAGAAGGCTGAAAGCATTGTATCATGTTTAGGGCTACCAGCGCAAAATCGTTAGGGATTTTAACTAGAAAGTTAAGTCCCGAAATCTCAAATAGGGGGATATGGTGCTGAAAGACAACCGAGCTCCCATTTATGACCCTAGGGGCAAGTTCAGACCCAATTGGACTGGTCCTTATATCATCAAAGCTATCTAGTCGGGTGGAGCTGTTATTCTCATGGACCTGGATGGCCTGGAATTTTCACAACCGATCAACATGGACAAGTTGAAGAAATACTATCCCTGAGAGGCTCGCTAGGCCGAAAACCCAAAAGGACGACCTAGGCAAAAGTTAGAGCATGAAAAATTAAAAATAAAGAAAAACTAAGCTCGCAAGGTTAAAAACCCTAAAAAGCAACTTTGGCAAAAGTTGGAGTACAAAAGAAGAGAGTTAATACTCGAGTGAACCTGAACCGAACTACGTAAGGCTTGATTCCCATCTTCGAGATATATAGGCAACTTCATCCTGAAGTTCGGCCGTAATCACCTCCAACTCAACTGTCTTGTCCATGTGTCTGATCAAGTCATCTTTGTATGTTCTTTACCTGAGGGTTCGGTTGTGATCTTTACTCGGAGAGAAAAACTAGTTAGAATGCAAAGTAGTGTATTCACTCAAGGGGCAATTATGATCTTTTGATTCGGGGTTGTACATCTTAAGGATTGATTCCATGCGTGTCAGGTGGTGATCTTTTTCGAAAATGGTTTTGGAAAATTTTAATAAAAGTTGATTTTGTTCAAATTTTACCTTTTACAACTTAGACCATTTTTGGACCAAAAGGAAAATTTTCAGTGCTCACAACTTTAATGTCATTGATTTCAACTTAAAGTTCTCCAATTCTCTAATACAAATCAAAGTTTCTTTTATTACATTGAAAAACATGAAAAGAAAGGTGAAAGCAATAAACTAAGGGCACAGATGACTTAAGTGCTCCTGCATCCTCTGCTCGTACTTGTGGAAGCTTCTAAAGCCAAAATGGGCCCGGTTTGTGCCTCATCCTCGAGCCAAGCCAAGCATTCGCCAGAAAGGACGCAACTAAAACTAGGGGCAAAGGCCAGAAGCTCTCTTGTCCTCCAAGCAGTGAGGTACCTAGCCAAATGTGAACCTCGGATGGAGAATGAAACCAGGTATTCTACCCCCTCCTCTAGGCAGGTTAGATCATGCCCAAACTGATGTCTGAACCGAAAAGGGAAGTAGAACACACAGTGCGTAAGGCCGATCAACTGTATGCCTAGCTGCCAAGCCATGCTGTAACTCATCTCGGTCAGGTTAAGCTAGGGGCAACGCCAAGCTATGTCGGTAACAGACCTATTGCACATCTAGTTGCACCACCATCCCTAATTCGGGAAATCAACTAGTCAGTGGTGAAAAAAATAACCTTGAGTTGAGTACTCAGGGCAAGAGTACACTACCTTCAGCTTATCCATAAGCCACACCTAAGAAGGGATGAGAGAAAAAGAGAGATTAAAGAATAGAGAGATGTATGTTGAGAGAAAAGTGAAAAATGGGGCTTTGAGAGAAAAATAGAGCATGAATGCCGAGTGATGTGAGAAACACATATGAGAAATGGTGGAACAATACCTGAAGAAGTACTAGGCTCCCCACGAATTTGGTAGTCTCTATCCAATGGAAGGTGTCTAAACCCATTAAGGTCTTGGCCAGCACCAAACTAATACAACTCTTGCCTTCTTTGAGACCTCGGCCCACTTCAATCAACTGAATGTTGGACCCATCGAAACTAGAGGCAAGAAGGAAATACGCAAGCATACATAAACAAAGGGCATGTTGCTGAAAACCTCACCAGAGAAGGTCGCCTCGGTCATCGATATCAGAAAATTGATGAATCAAGCTGGGTATGTCCAGCTCTTCGTTGTGGGCCAGAGATTGAGCTTTGTATAAAGTGAGACCACACATTCATCCCAAAGCTTGGGCGTGGCCAAAACGGGACTGAGGCATGATTTTCTCATTGCGCCGGGATTTCATGAGTGTTTGAAATTCTTCAATTGCCGGGTATATTTCTTGTCTTCCAAAGCTAAAAACGTATGTTATCAGGTCCCAGCATCGAGCCATGGCATAGAGGAACGGAAAACAAAGTGGAGTATGGCTCAATGGAAAAAGTGCATTTATGCCAAAACCCTAAAAATTTACCTTTTCTGTGCCTTCTAAATTCGTTATCCAATCCGAGAGCTTTTCGGAAAAAAATGGCTCCATTTGTGGAAGAAATTACAATTGAAATGAAGTTCAGGAGAAGAAAACACGAAGTTGAACCTTTTGTAGAAGACAAGGCTATGAGTGGAAGCTAGCTGTCAGCAATCTGGCGATTCTCACATTTGTGGCCGGCAGGCTAGCCACCTCTTGTGGCCGGTAGGCCACCCTTGATGGCCGACAAGCTCTATCTTTGGCCGGTAGCCTTTTTCTCAGGCCTGCTGTCCACTTGTGTGCTGGATAGTGCTGAAAGCATGTGTTTTGTTTTGATCTTCGAGTATTTTAAGGTCTTCTTTTTAGTCTTTTTGGTTTTAGCAGGTTTGTTTCTTTTGTATTTGTTTTGTTCTTTGTTTTGTTTATCGAGTTGAATTTGTATTTTGTATTTTGGTTGTTGGTCAGCTCATTACCTGATTAAGAACATTGTTTCAATCAAGTGCTATGTTGGCTAATTCGATCTCATGTCCATTTCATGCAAATATGGTGCTCATGATGCAAAAATAACAACACTTTTTATAAAAACTGCGAGATTTTATTCCGATCATGGTTTTTACAAAAGAAGAGTACAAGTTTCAAAGAAAAATAAACCTATCTGAGGCTATACAGGTGCTAATCTAACCAAATAAAAAGAAACTAAGCAAAAAAGTACAAAAAAATAAGCACCAATCGCCTCAGGCTCGAGAGGCCCTCTTCGTTCTCTTCCTCGAAAGAGAGGACTCTGGGGCACTATCTCCATCAATGCCGCTATCTGAATCCGTCTCTGAACCAGAACCCAAGCCGGTATCATCTCCGCTCTCTACCTCAAAGCTCGCCTCAGCATCGCCACTGCTCTCGGGTCCCGAGCTGGCATCAGCGTCTCCACTCTCGGATGACTCAGAATGCTGACTCACTACCTTCTCGGAGTCACTAGTCCCAGCATCATCATCGCTCAAGATGAGCTCTAGAGGATTGCTCTAGCCTCGGGTGCCCCTATCTCTGTCTCTCCTCCCTGTTGCTGGAGAGGATACTGCCGGTACAGGTGCTGCTGCTGCTGCTGCTGCCGCTGCCGGAGCCATCGGTACAGATGGGATATCAGTGTAGTTTGGGAAAGACTACAGTCGAAATGCCATTGTATCAGTGGAAATTTGATAGCATGAAGCGCAAACTGAAGGAAATTACCTGGATACCATGGAGGCTGAGCAGCGTCTCCTTCCTCTGCACTATACTCATCAAGGAGGCTATCAGCTCGAGACAGCACCCCATGTACTCAATGGATTCCTACAAATCCATTTGAATGATCAATGTCTGCAATAAACGTATCTATAATGAAACATGGGGTGCGAATTGTAAAGTATGGTCCATACCTAAGTCAGACCTTGAACCCTGACAAGCTCATGCCCAGCCGTTGCAGGCTCAATCGGGATCTAGTACGCAGCCCCAGTATGTCACCAGCATGTGAGCACAGTAGGGAGCTCTGGTCAATGAGTGCTCTATCCCGCAGAAGGAGCCCCTCTAGCACTGGCCCTAGTCGCCCCGGTTGCTCTAGTAGCCTCTCTCGCCATAGGAGCCTTCACCTCCTCCCCTTCACGAGCGCCTATCAGAGGTGGCATGAGGTGGGTCTGAATAAAGGTCGCATAGTCGCCCTCTGCTCTGAAGTAATCAGCATCCAAGCCCACCATGAACTGAGTGACTGCATCAATGGATAAGCTGTTTGCTAACCTCATAAACTCTGGTGGTGGCATCGGAACAATCAGATCCGGCAGGCCCGCGGTCTAGCACACGAACCGCTCGCTCAAGAACTAGGCCCGGCAGATTAGGCCCTCCAGCAGAATGCAAAAGCACGGCATGGCCCAGGCCTCGGCGTACTGGTCCCGTATCCCAGCTGGTATCATGGCCCAAGGCTGGCACATGATCTGCAAACAAGAGAGTCAACAGATTATTAGTTGCTGTCAGTTGTTTAAATTTGAATTATAACAGTTGTAAAGCAAAATGACTGTGTTTCGAGTTACCTCGTGGGCGGCCACAGTGTTGAAATAATAGCGAAAGAATGTGAAGGACTCGCGGCTCCGATGCTGACATTCGCCATTAGGAGAAAGATCGCCAGGGGAAGCTCCTCTATGGGTTCTAGGGCAAAAGCTGGAAAATATGCATAAACCCATAGCTGCGAGGAAAATACAGTGATATGTGATCAACAGAGCATGAACAGATATAGAAAGTGCAAAGCAGAAAGCACAATGCATGAACAGAAATAGAAAATGCAAAGCAGAAAGCACAATGCATGAACAGAAATAGAAAATGCAAAGTAGAAAGCACAATGCATGAACAGATATAGAAAGTACAAAACAGAAAGCACAGGGCATGAACAGATATAGAAAGTGCAAAGTAGAAAGATAGATGTTGAACAGATATAATGCAGAAAATGTAAAGCAGAAAATGTAAAGTGCAAAGAGGGAATTGAAATGCATACCTCTCAGGCTCGCCAGTAGGCTTCAATCAGCTCTCCCCTCAAGCGGGAGGTAGAGCTTAAGTAGTCATACAGGGTGGTGTAGACACCCCATTTTTGACCGTCCTCAAGACTTGGACGTCACCGCTTGGAACACTCGGTGATTATCCATGTTTGTGTTCGTTTGGAGTTCCCGGAGGTCTCGGCTCGCGCGCCTTGCCTCAGGATCTCCGAACTCGACTGTTTAGTGTCTGGTTTTGCACCAAACACTTGTGTTTTGCCTTGGAGGAGCAGGAAATGCCTTGTGAGGCATCCCCACACACCACCGGCAGTGGCTAAAGGTCACCGGCTGGTTTTTGATTCCATCGGCACTTTTTATTGCCGGTCGGCACTGTTTGTTGCCGGTCGGCATATTTTGTTGCCGGTCGGCACTAAATTTTGTCGAAATAACTTTTTTGGGCAGCCGACCACTATTCATCTACTTTATGGAGATATTTTGTGCCAGCTGTGATAGCTGGCACCAACTCTGCATCCCTCCATACACGTGTATGGAGGGATCTCCCTCTAAGCAAGCTTGTTGTATAAGCTTTGCAAGAGGGAGTCCTATAAGAGGAAGGCTCTCCTCTTTGATCTAGGTTAGAGACCTGGAAGCAAAAACCAGAGCTTAGAGATATAGATACACCCTATCTCTATACCTCTCTCTCTCTCCTCCTTTGTGTGTGTTTTTTGGCCTAAAAGTGTGATTTTACCTTACTTTTGCACCATTACACACACTATTACACCTTGCTCCGCGTTTGAGGGACTTGGGGGGTTGATTCTTGAGTTTTTGGACTGATTTTGATCAAAAGAAGAGGGCTAGACCATTTGTTCTTCAAAGGTTCTTCAAGGGTGAGCATCTTGCTTTATTTTCCCCAAACTTACAATAGTTATTTACCTATCTTGCTTGCTGATTTAGCTTTTATGCATAACATGAAAAAGGCTTATATTTTCATGCTTTAGAACTTTCATTAAGGTTGTCTTGTAGTTTGAGTGCAAACTCACCTTGTTAGGCCTTATTTGGCCCCTTTTGTTGCCTCTTTGGTAGGGCTTTGTTTACTTCAGTGTTTTGATCTCTTCACCACTGAAAACCAGTGTATTTTTAGTGGTAAGGAAGATGGTTTGAATTCTTGCATAGGGGAGGGACACCCCTCTCCCTTCATTGTCTTGTTTCCTTGAGTTTTGGCCCAAAAGGGTAACATGTATGCTTGCTTGTTCTTTTGCCTTATTTCAGAACTTTTTGGGTGTTTTTGGGTCATATGGGATCTCTGTTTTTGGCCGGATCTATGGCCCTTTGCATGCTTAGTATACTTGCTTCATACTCCCCCATTTGGCCTAGAATCGTGTCTTGTGTTTGGGCCTTAATTCTTGCATGTGTTGGCTTGGTTCCATGAAGATGTTGGCTTTATTTTATCATGTTTAAAGTCTGTTGGCCCTTCATTTCAGTCATGCTTGCATGGTTTGATGTCATCCCTTTGTGTTTTGGCTTGTAAGCCTTGAGCATTTCGACCTCTAACATGTATAGCTTGAACCATCTTCATGATTTTGGCATCATTTAGGACCTTATTTCAGCCCAAGAATTATGCTTGTATGTGTGCATGTATGGTCTCTTTCATGCCTTGATGGTGCGCTCTTTTATGCCTACACATGAGCCTTGGTGCATATGCCTTTTTGGAGCTACTTTAGTTTCCATATTAAGGAGGTTTTTGGAGTCCATTTTTGCATGTGAAAATTCTGTTTTTACTTGTCTTGATCATGCCATGAGTGGTCATGTTGGTGGGAGTAAAATGCCTCTTTTTGTGCCTTAACCTTAGGACCTTTGGTTTGCTTGTTGGCATGAGCATTGGTCCACTTTTTGGACACTTTTTGCCACTGTTTTGAGGTGGGTGAAGGTCTGCCCCTTTACCATTTAAGGCCCTCTTGCATGCTTGTCTCATGTTTGTTGCATGATTGTTTCATTAATGTGTAGTCCCATGCTAACTTTATGGCAAATTGGTCCATGTTTGCATCACATTTGCACCTTGCATGCTTAGCATTGCATATTTGTCATGATAGTTCCATAACATTTGCCATGACTTGAATAAATGGTATCATGTTGCATTTGAACCATGTTTGCATAACATGCATTGCATTGCTTGGTTTGGGGTGTCAAACCAAGTGTGAGTGTTAAGGAGTGTTCATACTACAGGTGATGAAACACGCCTTAACTCTCGGTCGCCGGGGCCTTTGACTTCGACATGATAAGGCTTTGGATCTCATTTGTATGTTGCATGCATCTTTACATTAAGTGGCAAATTTGATCCCTTGGGCTATCATGCACCATTGATGGATCGAGGATCGAGGGTCATGCTTCTTTGAGTTCAAAGCATGATGGGAAGCATGACCATGCTCACATATGCCTGAAACCCCATGCCATGCACTGTCTGTTCTCTGTTTGCTGTCAAAACTGTCTTCTGCAGGAAGTTTCTGCCGACCGGAAGAATTCAGTGCCGGCCGGCAATCTTTGAATGGCCGGTAAATCAAAACAGTGCCGATGGAAATCCTGGACTGCCGGTGGGAATTCTGTTAAGCCGGTGGTACTCTGCAACATTCAAGGAACCTGTCCTAGGGTTTTGGCGATTTTCAGAAAGACAGGGCAGTGTAAACAGAGGTGGCAAAGATATGGTACGGGTTTTTCAGGCGAGCCGGTTTCCGAGCACGCATCATTCGCGCATCCCGAGGCAGAGGCTGCGGCCACCCTCTTCTTTCTTTTGCATTCTTTCTTTTAATTAATTAGAAATTCTGTAATAATTTTATTTGCTTATTATTTGGGACTGTAATATTTATTTGTATCCTCCGAGTGAGGGCAATTATGTAATAAGTGTGCGTGAGTGTGTGTATGTCTTCCAACCTCGCGTCTTTCTTCCCTTTTATTTACCTACTTACGATGGTAGATTAGGGCACATTTAATTTAGCATACCTTATGCTATGAATGCGTGCATTCATGCATTTGTATTGCATGCATTAGGCTCGGTACATCACGCTAACTGCATTTGTACTTCAATTCACAAATTGAATATGTGATAGTTGATCGCATTTCACATGTCATGTTTAGGTTAGCCGAGCCTACTCTAATTGCATCCTGCATGTGTTGCATTAGTCAAACTTGACATAGACTAGGACATGCATGTTTTCTAACTAGTTTACTGTTTTGGCACGGAGTACGATGTAAGTATTTTTGCTTTAGCATCCCGCATGCGTGTGAGTGTTGCCATGACAGTATGCTTGCCATGTGGCTAAATGCGTATATGATAAACTGTTTGAATGCCTGTGGGTGAAGGTTGGATTGTTTGAGTTGGAAAAACTCATTGAAATTCGTGTTTTAGTCTACTTGCGGGTAGCAAATTCCAAAGCACTTTTTAAAGCAAACGGATATGCAATGCTTGTTTCCAAATTAGGCAATCTAGTCTATACTTGTTTGCTGCGCGCATAACATAGTAATTCTAGGCTAATAACGGTAATAAGAACACATAAAGTTTTCAAAAATGGATATCACGGTTAGTAGAGGCCGGTCTTCAGACCGGGCGAAAGGGGGTGCTCATAGCTGACCTTCCCCGATCGTACCCAAGCTCCCGAGCCGAGACAACTCCGGTGATGACGGACATGTGGCCTTCGGCACTGAGTCAGGGTTTCCTAAATTTCCCCATTTAAAAAATATTTAGGTGGCGACTCTGTATCTGGCAAAGCAGTCCATGTTTGGCACTTCTTTCAAAATCTGTTTTCTCAAAATGATTTGCCGGATTTGGACTCTTTGGTTCAGATTTAGAACCGTGACACAAATCGAGTCCGAACTGTAGTAGCGATGGCCCCCACGCGAGCACGTCTACAGTTTCTGGCGACTCCGCTGGGGATTTTTAGAGAGCTTTACTCAAACTCGTGATATCCCATTTTGACTTCATTTATGTGTCTCTTTGCATTGCATTTGCATTGGTGCGCCTAGGAACACAGTGTTTTCCATCTGCCATTCCTAAACGGTTTGCTGGAGGCTTGTCTTGTCAAGGCATGACCATAAGGCTGACCGGCTATGGGCTCTGACAGCATGGGAACACAAACCCCGGTTTACCGGGGCACCCTTTTCGGCCATTCAACCTAGTGCATATTCGGATCCATAGTGACCATTCCAAATTAGGACAGGCTGCTTACCCGATGTTAGGTTGTTTGAAAACTGCTGCGTGCATAGTGAAACCCTAGCTCCTGACAAAATAGGACAGGGAAACCCTACCCCAACATAGGGGTGTTTTGGCTCTCTTTACTTGCTATGTGCTTTTAGAGTGTTGCTCTACAGGAACGTGCATGTCAGTTTGCAGGACTGAGTAGTAGGCCTGAGGGCATCAGTATCAGTTTATGAATCAATTATCTACGGGTATCAGGTTCAGTTTTGGGAACAGAGATTTTGGGGAACAGTGATCAGTATTGAGGAATAGTGTGTTCGGCTTACTGACTATGTATTATGGATACCCAACTGTGTATTATATGTTTATTTTATGCCGTTGTGCTGTCCGGTTGTTGGTTTATTTATTGCTTTATTTATCTTTTTGCTAGGTAGTTTAGCATCATTGCTTCCAACCCAGTAGACATTCCCCAAGCACTCTGGATCAGAGGTCGCCGACTCCATCGATCTGAGAATCTGATAGCAGGACAACCGGTGTACCACTCTCTACCCCCGGTTACTAAACGGAAGGCAACTAGGCAGAGGGCATCGGTTCAACAGTCAGTTCAGAGGGCCTTATCTACCCCACATGAGTTCAGTAGGGATCAGGGTCCTGTTTCACCCACAGAGAGGGAACGCATACCAGTAATTCAACCAGAGCAGAATAGTATGGCTAGCTTAGAGGAAATGGTGCGCCAACTTCAGGAAAGCATGAAAATGATGCAGCAGGATGCTGTCCGACAGGCAGAATTCGCCAGACAACAAGCCACAGTTATGGGTGAGCAAGCGGAGTTAATTGTGAGATTGCAGCAGCAAACTGGGGCGTCAACTTCACAGCAAGTCCCTCCCCCACTAAGGGTTCCGATACCCGAAGAGACGCCAAACGCCCGGAATGTCCAAGAAGATACAGACATCCCAACGGGGCCAGCTCCACCCCCTATTCTGCCTCAACAATCCAAGGCACCCACTCCTATCAATCTATCGGATTCTCCCTTTAAGTCCGAGGTGGATCCCGTGGCATTAAAAATGCACAAGCTTGAAAAGCTGTTCAAGAAATCTCAGGGTGCGAAGTCCATTCCGGACATTGGAGACGGATACACTAATGCAGCCGTGACGCTGCCAGATCGGTTTAAGATGCCACAAATCGATCGTTTTGACGGATCTGAGGATCCCATGGTACACCTGCGACTATTTTCAGACGTCCTAAGGCCAATGGGCCTCACTATATTGCAGAAGCTATCTTTATTTGGTCGGACCCTGTCGGGTGTAGCGACCGCATGGTATGCAAAATTGGAAGATGACGTCAAGAGAAGTTGGGACGAGATGGATGAGGTCTTCATCCTGCAGTACTCGTATAACACACAAATCGAGATCACGACCCGGGATCTTGAGACAACAAGACAAGAAACCAAGGAGAGTTTCTCAGAATTTGTAACCAGATGGCGGGCTAAGGCTTCGATGATGACCTGAAGACCCACGGACAAAGACCAGATTCGGATGATTGTGCGCAATCTTCAGCCGAAGCTAATGTAAAAGATGATTGTAATCCCCTTCCCTACCTTTGCTGATCTACATGAAATGGGGGTGCAGATCGAGGATGCCTTAAAACAAGGCCTGATTGATAACGACCGGGAGCAGCCCCGCAGAACTTTCAATCGTAATACTAATGCAGGCCCGAGTGGCGCTACGACTACCAGGACTTCCGAAGTGAGTATGGTCACCACCAACCCTTCCCCAAGAACTACGGCAGCCACACCATTCTCCGGTGCGTCCGGAAGCAACCCACAAACAGCCAAATACCCTCCCAGAAATACCAGAACCTTCGCTCCGCTTTATATGCCCCTGTCCAAAGCTTTGGGGGTTTTGATTAGGAAAGGGCATCTGAAGCCCCTAGAGCCACGGCCCTTACCGGAAAGACTCCCCGCTGCCCACAATCCAGCCAAGTATTGTGCGTTCCACCAGCAGCACGGTCACGACACCGACCTGTGCTTTCGATTGCGTCATGAGATCCAAGATCTCATTGATAATGGGGTGATTTTACCTCCTGAGAAACCCAATGTTACTACAAATCCTCTCCCCACACATAACCAAGCTCCACCACCCAAAAGAATCAATTTCATCCACACTGGGGTCGCATCCTACGATCCTAGTATCTATATCACACCCTCCTACCTGCCTAAGCCGGAGGTTTCCCTTCCTGATTGCACCGATTTGTGCATGATGGACGTCTCCATAACCCAACCCAAGCCAGTGGTGGTGACCATCGAGAGCAGGAGGAAGAAGACTCCGAAGGAAAGGGGAGTTGTGAAACTAGAGTCTGCGGAATCTGGGAGTGACGTTGGGAACGCTTACAGTCCGAGTGACTACATTTCACCAGTGGGTCAGAATAGACTAGATGTCGAATTTCCAGCCGGGGGAGAGCTGTGTGCAATCCAAGGGGACAGTCCAAGACAGGGAACGGATGATTTGACAGCTGTGGAAGAGGATCTTGCCAAGTTCCAGTTTTATGATAACCAAGATCCAGAAGACCCAGCCGTCAACTGGTTCGATTATGAAGAATCGGCATAGGCCATGGGATGGTTAGACGATCAGCCAGATGTGGTAGGAGAGTTTCAGTCCGAACAAGGCCCGGCAGAGGCAGAAGCGTCAATAACAGCCGGGAAGGTCGAAGAACAGAATACATCGCTGGAGAGCGCCGGTGTCGAGAGTTTCGCTCAGGAATGGAGCATTTTGAGTACAGGGATCATTGAACAATCAACTGCATTGACACAGTCAGAACAGGAAAGATTCGAAGATTCTGAGAGGGTTAGGAAGGCAAAAGGCCACATGGGGGTTGAGACTGCCACAAGTACAGAAATGGAGAATGTTGCGAGCATAGGGATAAAAGGTACTGCAAATATCGGGATAGTTATGCCAGAACCAGACAGATGCCTGTCGGCTGCAGATGGTATGTGGTGGGAAGACGACGATCTATGTCTGGCCCACACGGACGAAGATTGGGAAGGTAACCAACCAGATGATACCTGGTATATCGGCGAAGTCGATCACATGACTAGGAGTGGACGATATTTCAAGCCTCCACACCTAGATCAACCAGAGGCGTCTGGAAAAGATAAGGAGGCAGAGAAGCAAAAGGAAAAGCAACTCGAGGATGAGGCCGTATTGAGACAATTGAAAAAGATACAAGCAGACATCTCCATCTGGGGACTGCTTATGGCTTCTCGAGTACATAGACAAGCCGTCCTTACAGCCATGGACAAAGCCAAGCTTTCCATAGACACCACGCCCGAACAGCTGGTGGGCTTAGTCTTTTCGGGAGGAAGTTCCCCGGCATTGAGTTTTTCTGACAAAGAACTGCCACCCGAGGGTGTGAACCATAACAAGCCACTCTACATCTCTGTGGAGTGCAGGGATAAATGGATACCCGTGGTGCTTGTCGACACGGGGTCCGCCATCAACGTCTGCCCGGCAAGGACAGCTTATGCGATTGGTTTGAAAGTCGCGGATTTTGTGCCAACGGCCCAGGTAATTCGGGCGTATGACAACACAAGCCGGGAAGTGATGGGAACAATTAAGATTCAAACAAAGGTTGGGCCGGGACAGCACGAGATAGATTTCCATGTCTTGGAGGTTCCTGCAACGTTCAACCTGCTTTTGGGGCGGCCGTGGCTGCATCAGGTGAAGGCAGTCTCCTCTACCCTACATCAAGTGGTGAAATACCCCTATGGGAAGGGAGTAGCCATTGTCTTCGGAAATTCATCGATTCATCCACCGCCAGAAGTATCCACGCCTGTTCTAGAAATTGAACACGGTATGGAAGATGTGTTCATATCAGGTTTTACCTTGGCTGAGGCTCGGGTTGTACAGGACATCATGGCAGCTAATGAAGGGGTATATGTCAGTGCCCAAGAAGTCTATCTCATGAACAAACTCCAGCACATCCCTGGGATGGGATTGGGGAAGAGCGGTCGTAAGGGCGTCGCAGCATTGGCCGAAGTGCCACACAACCCTCATAACTTTGGTTTGGGCTACCTACCCACCAAAGAGGATTGGATAAGGAAAGGAAAGGAAATGGCTGGAAGGGCCAGAGCGAAACAGATGGGGAAGCCCTTTGACTTAATGCACCGGCCCATTCAGGGTACCCTAAACGGACACTTCGTCCGGGAGGGGGAGGACTTTCCGTTCTGTGGCTTCCCAGAGCCGTGGCTCAACGCGGAGAAGAAGCGCGTACCGGGGTTTGAGATCTTCTTTGATTTACAGTTACCTGAGGATGACATCGCCGAAGGACAGGCAGATCTATCGGCTGAGGCTGAGCAAAGTAAGGAAGTGCAGTCTGAGGACGCTGAAAATGAAATGGGGGTAGCACTGGCATGTCTACCTTCAGATCCTCCGATCGAACAGAAGTGCTTGGGGGATAGCTCCTCGGTTTGTGTGATCGGGAATGAAACGGCTGCGGGCCTACCATCAGCTATTTTGGATGCGTCCATCGCACCTTCTCTCATCTAGCAATATGAAGAAGGCTTTTTATCTAGCAGCACCGGGTCAGGTAGTGAGCCGGAATCTGATTCCACCGAATCTTGTGCGTCGGAATCAGGTTCCAGCTCGACTGAGTCTGAGTCCGGTATTCCTGGGGGTGATAACCCGAATGCCACAGTCCTGTCTAGGTCGTCATTTTCATTTTCTTTTGAGTCTGTTGTAACAGAGGAATCCGACGGCTTGGAAGTATTTAATGAGAATGACGTAGATGTGGTTTCTGAGTATTTTTCTGTGCCTTTGATTTATTGCTTGAATCAGGATTTTCAAAATTTTGATGAAAACGACGAGGAAGAAATTCCTCCGGTTTTGCAACGGTTAATTAATCAAGAGCAGGAAAGATTTGTTAAACCCTTAATGGACGAAATCACTATTGTGAATGTTGGTACTAAGAAGGACCCGCGGCTGGTCCAGATCGGGTCCACGTTGTCTTCTGAGGAACGCGAGCGCTTAGTCGCTTTATTAAAAGATTTCAAAGATGTTTTCGCGTGGTCCTACGAAGACATGCCTGGAATCGATCCTGAGATTGTACAGCACCGGATCCCTCTTGATCCCGAGGCCCGACCTGTCAAGCAGAAACTCAGAAGGATCCGCCCTGATTGGGCCATTAAGATCAAGGAAGAGGTCACCAAGCAAATTGATGCAGGCTTCCTGCTGGTATCCGAATACCCGACTTGGTTGGCCAACATTGTTCCGGTGCCGATGAAGGATGGCAGAATTCGGGTCTGTGTAGACTTCAGAGATTTGAACAGGGCCAGTCCGAAGGACGACTTTCCCTTGCCACACATTGATGAATTGGTGGATTTCACGGCAGGACACGCCTTACTTTCGTTTATGGATGGCTTCTCAGGCTATAATCAGATAGTAATGGCACCCGAAGACCGGGAGAAGACTGCATTCACCACCCCGTGGGGGACATATTGCTACAGAGTGATGCCATTTGGGTTGAAGAACGCCGGAGCTACTTATCAACGGGCAGCAACTACAATATTGCATGATATGATCCATAAAGAGGTCGAGGTGTATGTGGATGACATGATTGTCAAGTCCAAAGAAAGAGAAGGCCACTACACCGCCTTACAAAAGTTCTTCCAAAGGATCAGAGAGTTTCGGCTGCGGTTAAATCCCCAGAAGTGTACATTCGGTGTTACAGCGGGGAAGATGCTAGGGTTTCTGATTACACAAAGGGGCATCGAGGTCGACCCTTCCAAAATCAAGGCCATCTTAGAAATGCCACCACCAAGGACTGAAAAGGAGGTGCGAGGCTTTCTGGGTAAAGTGCAATTCATAAGACGGTTTATCTCTAAATTAACCTTGACTTGTGAACCACTTTTTGGTCTCCTGAAGAAAGGAAAGAAGTTCCAATGGGACGGCCGATGTCAAGCAGCTTTTGAACAGATCAAAGAGTATCTACAGAACCCGCCCGCGTTGTCACCACCAGAGTCGGGGAGACCGTTGATATTGTATCTTTCGGTAACTGAGACTACCATGGGTTGTATGCTCGCACAAGAGTCAGAGGACAAAGTGGAAAGGGTCATCTATTATCTGAGCAAGAAGATGCTAGATTACGAGACCCGCTATACACCGCTGGAGAAGGCTTGTTTGGCCTTCGTATGGGCTACCAGGAAGCTGCGGCACTACCTGTTAGCTCACTCTGTAATGTTGGTTTCACGTTTGGATCCCATCAAATATCTTTTCGAGAAACCAGCACTTACGGGTAGGCTAGCTCGCTGGCTGCTATTGCTTTCTGAATTTGATTTGAAGTATGTAACGCGCAAGTCAGTAAAAGGAAGAGCGGTAGCGGAGTTCCTTGCCGACCACCCGGTTGAGGGGGATGAAGCGGTTGAGTACCTGTTCCCAGATGAAGCCATTCTGCACATCGAAGATGAAACTTGGACGATGTACTTTGACGGAGCGTCAAACCAATATGGGTATGGGATAGGAGTGTTGCTGATAGCACCGGACGATTCCCGTATCCCTTTAGCATTCAAGCTCCGGTTCAAAGTCTCGAACTATGAAGCAGAGTATGAGGCATGTATTGCCGGCCTAGAAGCAGCCCTAGAACTAGGGGCAAGACGGTTGGACGTCATTGGGGACTCGAACCTTGTTGTATCTCAAGCAAAAGGAGATTGGAAAGTCAAAGAGGAAAGGATGATAATTTACCACCAAACCTTGGATTTGTTAATTCCTCGATTTGAGAAGCTAAATTTCACCCACCTAGTAAGAGAGAACAACAGGTTCGCCGATTCACTAGCAACTCTATCTTCCATGATAGACATCCCGTCCGGAGTCCGGATGCGTCTGGTCATTATTGATCAGAAGTTTGCGCCAGCATACGAGTCAATTTCCGCCATAGATGAGGCTCAAGACGACAACCCCTGGTATTACGATATTTGGAACTTCTTAGGAAAGGAGACGTATCCGCTAAGGGCAAATGCCAAGGATAAAAGGGCAATCAGAAGAATGGCTGTCCCGTTCATCATCTGCGGGGGAAAGCTGTACAAAAGGGGTCATCTGGGAATGCATAAGCTTTGTGTAGAAGCCGAAGAGTCGAAGCGCCTGATAGAGGCCATCCATGGAGGGGAGTGCGGTGCGCACATGAATGGAGTAATGCTGGCCAGAAAGATCCTCAGACAGGGTTACTACTGGTCAACCATGGAGGAGGATTGTATCGGCTTTGTTCGGCGATGCCACAAATGCCAGATCCATGCAAACCGTATGAACATCCCACCGTCCAAGCTGTACAACATGACGTCTCCATGGCCATTTTCCGTTTGGGGAATTGATGTGATCGGAGCTGTTACCCCGAAGGGGTCGAATGGACATGAGTATATCCTAGTAGCGATAGATTATTTCACAAAGTGGGTCGAGGCCCAATCATACGCGGTGTTGAAGGCGTCGCACGTCGCAAAGTTCATCAGAAACAACATCATCTGCCGCTACAGGGTGCCAAACGAGATTATTTCGGACAATGGATCCCACTTTAAGAAAGAAGTGGTTGACTTGTTGGAGAAGTATAACGTGGCTTTTCATAAGTCGTCTACATACCGGCCGCAAACCAACGGAGCAGTTGAGGCCGCCAACAAGAACATCAAGCACATACTGTGGAAGATGGTGGAAACCTACCGGGATTGGCCAGATAAGTTGCCGTTTGCTCTGTGGGGCTACAGGACTTCAATTAGAACTTCTACCGGAGCGACTCCATATTCGTTAGTTTATGGAATGGAGGCCGTTCTACCTATCAAAATTGAAGTTCCGTCTTTGCGGGTATTGGCTGAGTGTCAGATAGCTGAGGCAGATTGGCAGCAGAGCAGGTTTAAGGAACTCATGCTCTTTGACGAGAGAAGGCTGAAAGCACTGTACCACGTCCAAAGTTATCAGCGCAGAATCATTCAGGCTTTCAACAAGAAGGTTAAGTCCAGAAATCTAAAGGAAGGGGATTTGGTGCTCAAGGACAACCGAGCTCCCATCCACGACCCGAGGGGCAAGTTCAGACCCAATTGGACTGGTCCCTACATCATCAAAGCTATCTGGTCAGGTGGAGCTGTGGTTCTGATGGACTTAGATGGCTTGGAATTCTCCCAACCGATCAACATGGACAAGTTGAAAAAATACTACCCTTGAGAGGCTCGCTAGGCCGAAAACCCGAAAGGGCGACCTAGGCAAAAGTTAGAGCACAAAAAAAAAATTAAAAAATATAAAAACTGAGCTCGCAAGGCTGAAAACCCGCAAAGGGCGGCCTTGGCAAAAGTTAGAGCGCAAAAGGAGAGTAAAAATACTCGAGTGAACCTAAGCCGGAACTACGTGAGGCTTGATTCCCATGTTTGGGATACGTAGGAAGCTTCATCCTGAAGCCCAGCCATAACACTTCCCCGATCAACTTTGTCCATTTGATCATCTCAGTCATCTTTGTCTGTCAGCATCCGTTGGAATCTCCAGTGTAGTGCCACTTAGACTAGGGGCAACTTTCCGTTGCTGTGCAGTACTGCAGTGCTCTTCAGACGAGGGGCAACTTTCCAGTTGCAGGGATCTGGGGTTGTGCATCTCAGTGACAGATCTCAGGCGTGTCCAGTTCTGATCCACATCGAAAATGATTTTGAAAAGTTTTAATAAAAGCTAACTTCGTTCAAATAATCTTTTACAACTTTGACCATTTTGGACCAAAAACGGAAAATTTTCAGTACCACAACCTTCAATTTCATTGATTTCAAAACAGAGTTCTCCTGCTCTTGCATACAATCGAAGTTGCTTTTTATTACATTCATAAAGAAAACTTGAAAGTACTAATAAAGCAATAAATCTGGGGCATAGTCAAGTCAGGTGTTCCTGCGCCCCCTCCCAGAGCTGGACGAAGCCTCCGATGCCAAGCTAGGCCCAATATGTGCTTCTTCGTTGAGCCAATCCACGCACTCGTCAGATAAAGTGCAACTGAAAGTAAGAGCGGGGGCCAGGAGTTCTCTCATCCTCCACGCGGTGGCCTGCCAAGCAAGCTGTGCGCCTCGGGCTGGGAATGCAGCAGGATACTCTATCCCCTCTGGCGGGCAGGTCTGATCATGGCCAAATTGGCGTCGAATCCGAAACGGGAAATAGAATACACAGTGAGTGAGACCAACCAATTGAATCCCAGTCTGCCGGGGCATATTGTAACTCATTGCCGGAAGGTTCAGCCAAGGGCACCGCCAAGCAATACGGTCTGCGGACAAGCGGCACATCCAAGCGAACCACCATCCCTCATCCAAGGCATTGACTAGACGGTGCCGGAAGAAGTAGCCGCGAGCTGAATATGTTGGGCAAGAGTCCACAACCTGCAGTTTGTCCATCAACCATACCTGGGGAGGGATTGAAAAACGAGAGAGTAAAGAATAGAGAGATGTACGAGGAGAGAAAAGTGAAAATGGGGTTTTGTGAGAAAAGACCGAGCTTGAGGGCCTAGTGATGTGAGCAATACATAAATGCGAGATTGGGTGGGAAACATTACCTGTAGTAGTAATGGACTCCCTGCTAATCTGGTCGTCTCATGACGGTAAAAGGCGTCTAAGCCCATTAATGTCTCGGCCAGAGTCATCGCAATGCAGCTCTTGCCCTCCTTCAAGCCTTGGGCAACCTCAATCAGCCGGACACTAGCCCCTCCAGAGCCCGAGACAAATAGAAAATGGGATAGCATGCACAAACAGAGGGCGTGTCGCCGGAAGCCTTGCCAGTGATGGTTGTTGCGATCACCAGCATCAGAAAATCGATTGGCCAAACTCGGAATGTCCAGCATCCCGTCACAAATTAGGGACCAAGCGTCACGCATGCTGAGTCCACACATGCGCCCTAAGGATTGGGCATGACCAAAATTAAGTTGGGGCAGGAGCTCCTCTTCGCGCTCAGACTCCATTAAGGCTCGGAAATCTTCAAAGGTAGGACATATCTCTTGCCCGGCGAAGCTAAAGACATGCGTCACCGGATTTCAAAACCTTGCCGCGCCATGAAGAAACGGGAGGTGAAATGGGGTGCGACCCAGAGTGAATAGTGCATTTTTGCCAAAACCCCGGAAATTCACTTTTTCCGAGCCATCCAAGCTAGCAATCCAAGCTGTGAGATTTTGAGCAAGAAACTCTTCCATTGGAGCAAATCAGTGTGAAAATGAGAAAAACTATGAAGCTGGGATCTTTTGTAGGAGATAAGGTTGAGTGGGGGACAGGTGTCAACATTCTGGTGATCCCCTCATTAAGTGCCGGCCGGCCAAACTTTTTGCCGACCGGCCATAATAGTTTGTCGACCAAGCAATTTCATGGCCGGTAGCCATTCCTTGCAGCCGGTGGTCTCTACTCCAAGCCGATGGGCTTCCTTCTGGTTTCCTAAGCTGTTTATGCTAGGCATTGGGGAACTCCATCACCTTCGATCCCTCCCCCGGTGATCGATTCTTGCGAAGTCACGTCTGTCTGCTTAGCAAGTGAGTGAACATTTGCTTATCGAGTTGTATTCCACTCTCCTTGATTTTTTGATTTGTTTATCGAGTTGTACTCACGCTTGTTTGGTCCTATTATGCCTTTGTACATTTGCTTATCGAGTTGTAAGTCGATTCACTACCTGATTATTACGATGCGAATACTCGGTGTTCAAAATGAGTTCGATTTCGTTCACATTGTGGTGTGATACCTTGCGATGCGATGCACAGAAAGTCCACAAATGCAACATCTTTTGAACAAAATGGATTGTTTCATTCCCATCACGTGTTTTGCAAAATGTGTATTTTTTTAGAAAAAAAAATAAAACTTGCCCGAGGCAGTGCAATGTGCTTAAACTACCAGTAAAAAGAAAAGTAAAGCATAGAGTGACAAGGAAGCAAAGTATTAGAATTGATACCAGTGAAACTCCCCTTGCGGTCAACGCACCTTCCATGCCTGTGTTCGGGTCAACGACGTGTTTTCGCACCTTCGTTGCTTTAAACCATACGAAGACGTGCACTTTTGAAACGTGAACCTTCGAGTTGACCTCAGACCACAATTTCTGCGAGCAATGCTCGATGCGTGCGAAGAATGTCCCACCCTGTATCCTTTTCATGCCTTGTGAAATTCCACAAATTGTTTCAAATCATGCTGTGTAACAGTACCTTTCATTACTTACGTGGACCGCATATCAATTACATTACTTGCGTAGACCGCATGTTTGTAATCACTCTCATTACTTGCGTAGACCGCATGTTAATTACATTACCTGCGTAGACCGCATGTTTGTAATCAATTTTATTACTTGCGTAGACCGCATATTAATTTCATTACCTGCGTAGACCGCATGTTTTGATTGCGTGGACCGCATATTAATTTCATTACCTGCGTAGACCGCATGTTTGTAATCAATTTTATTACTTGCGTAGACCGCATATTAATTTCATTACCTGCGTAGACCGCATGTTTTGATTGCGTAGACCGCATATTAATTTCATCACCTGCGTAGACCGCATGTTTTGATTGCGTAGACCGCATATTAATTTCATTACCTGCGTAGACCGCATGTTTGTAATCAATTTTATTACTTGCGTAGACCGCATATTAATTTCATTACCTGCGTAGACCGCATGTTTTGATTGCGTAGACCGCACATTAATTTCATTACCTGCGTAGACCGCATGTTTTGATTGCGTAGACCGCATATTAATTTCATCACCTGCGTAGACCGCATGTTTTGATTGCGTAGACCGCACATTAATTTCATTACCTGCGTAGACCGCATGTTTTGATTGCGTAGACCGCATATTAATTTCATCACCTGCGTAGACCGCATGTTTTGATTGCGTAGACCGCATATTAATTTCATTACCTGCGTAGACCGCATGTTTTGATTGCGTAGACCGCATATTAATTTCATCACCTGCGTAGACCGCACGTTTTGATTGCGTAGACCGCATATTAATTTCATTACCTGCGTAGACCGCATGTTTTGATTGCGTAGACCGCATAATTATTAATTTCATTACCTGCGTAGACCGCATGTATTGCTTGCGTAGACCGCATAATTGTTAAATTCATTACCTGCGTAGACCGCATGTTTTGCTCGCGTAGACCGCATACTTGTCAATTTCACTGCCTGCGTAGATTGCATGCTCATAATCAATCTCATTGCTGGCGTAGACCGCATGTTCCACTTACACATCTGTACCTTCACAGCATTGTTATGCTTCCCACTTGCTTTGCTTTGTCACGCATTCCGAATATACTATTATGTATGTTCCTAACAATATTGTACCTGTTAAGTTTGTTTTCTTTGCAGGCACGATATTGTATGTACGATTCATTTGAGGTTGGTGCAACCAGACGAACCGCACAGGTATTGTATCCTCCGAGTGAGATGTACTGAGAATTACATAATTCTCTTACATCCTTTCTGCATTGTAGTGTAGTTTGGTATATGCTAGCTTAAAATTGTCGCATGTGTGCTTCGTTACAGCTTTCTTTGCATGATCATAAGTTATGCCCGAGCTCTGTGCATTGTCTTGCATTTTGCCCCTGCCTTCGGGCGCATATCTTGTTTGTCTTGCATGTTTGTCTGAATCTTCGGCCTTGTCAAAAATGGGTCGTCTCTGGGCTTTGACATTCACTCCCGTCATTGTTATGACTTTCGAGTTCTGTCAAAGAGGGGCAACTGTAGACACCCCATTTTTGACCGTCCTCAAGACTTGGACGTCACCGCTTGGAACACTCGGTGATTATCCATGTTTGTGTTCGTTTGGAGTTCCCGGAGGTCTCGGCTCGCGCGCCTTGCCTCAGGATCTCCGAACTCGACTATTTAGTGTCTGGTTTTGCACCAAACACTTGTGTTTTGCCTTGGAGGAGCAGGAAATCCCTTGTGAGGCATCCCCACACACCACTGGCAGTGGCTAGAGGTCACCGGCTGGTTTTTGATTCCATCGGCACTTTTTATTGCCGGTCGGCACTGTTTGTTGCCGGTCGGCATATTTTGTTGCCGGTCGGCACTAAATTTTGTCGAAATAACTTTTTTGGGCAGCCGACCACTGTTCATCTACTTTATGGAGATATTTTGTGCCAGCTGTGATAGCTGGCACCAACTCTGCCTCCCTCCATACACGTGTATGGAGGGATCTCCCTCTAAGCAAGCTTGTTGTATAAGCTTTGCAAAAGGGAGTCCTATAAGAGGAAGGCTCTCCTCTTTGATCTAGGTTAGAGACTTGGAAGCAAAAACCAGAGCTTAGAGATATAGATACACCCTATCTCTATACCTCCCTCTCTCTCCTCCTTTGTGTGTGTTTTTTGGCCTAAAAGTGTGATTTTACCTTACTTTTGCACCATTACACACACTATTACACCTTGCTCCGAGTTTGAGGGACTTGGGGGGTTGATTCTTGAGTTTTTGGACTGATTTTGATCAAAAGAAGAGGGCTAGACCATTTGTTCTTCAAAGGTTCTTCAAGGGTGAGCATCTTGCTTTATTTTCCCCAAACTTACAATAGTTATTTACCTATCTTGCTTGCTGATTTAGCTTTTGTGCATAACATGAAAAAGGCTTATATTTTCATGCTTTCGAACTTTCATTAAGGTTGTTTTGTAGTTTGAGTGCAAACTCACCTTTGTTTACTTCATTGTTTTGATCTCTTCACCACTGAAAACCAGTGTATTTTTAGTGGTAAGGAAGATGGTTTGAAGTCTTTCATAGGGGAGGGACACCCCTATCCCTTCATTGTCTTGTTTCCTTGAGTTTTGGCCCAAAAGGGTAACATGCATGCTTGCTTGCTCTTTTGCCTTATTTCAGAACTTTTTGGGTGTTTTTGGGTCATATGGGATCTCTATTTTTGGCCGGATCTATGGCCCTTTGCATGCTTAGTATACTTGCTTCATACTCCCCCATTTGGCCTAGAATCGTGTCTTGTGTTTGGGCCTTAATTCTTGCATGTGTTGGCTTGGTTCCATGAAGATGTTGGCTTTATTTTATCATGTTTAAAGTCTGTTGGCCCTTCATTTCAGTCATGCTTGCATGGTTTGATGTCATCCCTTTGTGTTTTGGCTTGTAAGCCTTGAGCATTTCGACCTCTAACATGTATAGCTTGAACCATCTTCATGATTTTGGCATCATTTAGGACCTTATTTCAGCCCAAGAATTATACTTGTATGTGTGCATGTATGGTCTCTTTCATGCCTTGATGGTGCGCTCTTTTATGCCTACACATGAGCCTTGGTGCATATGCCTTTTTGGAGCTACTTTAGTTTCCATATTAAGGAGGTTTTTGGAGTCCATTTTTGCATGTGAAAATTCTGTTTTTACTTGTCTTGATCATGCCATGAGTGGTCATGTTGGTGGGAGTAAAATGCCTCTTTTTGTGCCTTAACCTTAGCACCTTTGGTTTGCTTGTTGGCATGAGCATTGGTCCACTTTTTGGACACTTTTTGCCACTGTTTTGAGGTGGGTGAAGGTCTGCCCCTTTACCATTTAAGGCCCTCTTGCATGCTTGTCTCATGTTTGTTGCATGATTGTTTCATTAATGTGTAGTCCCATGCTAACTTTATGGCAAATTGGTCCATGTTTGCATCACATTTGCACCTTGCATGCTTAGCATTGCATATTTGTCATGATAGTTCCATAACATTTGCCATGACTTGAATAAATGGTATCATGTTGCATTTGAACCATGTTTGCATAACATGCATTGCATTGCTTGGTTTGGGGTGTCAAACCAAGTGTGAGTGTTAAGGAGTGTTCATACTACAGGTGATGAAACACGCCTTAACTCTCGGTCGCCGGGGCCTTTGACTTCGACATGATAAGGCTTTGGATCTCATTTGTATGTTGCATGCATCTTTACATTAAGTGGCAAATTTGATCCCTTGGGCTATCATGCACCATTGATGGATCGAGGATCGAGGGTCATGCTTCTTTGAGTTCAAAGCATGATGGGAAGCATGACCATGCTCACATATGCCTGAAACCCCATGCCATGCACTGTCTGTTCTCTGTTTGCTGTCAAAACTGTCTTCTGCAGGAAGTTTCTGCCGACCGGCAGAATTCAGTGCCGGCCGGCAATCTTTGAATGGCCGGTAAATCAAAACAGTGCCGATGGAAATCCTGGACTGCCGGTGGGAATTCTGTTAAGCCGGTGGTACTCTGCAACATTCAAGGAACCTGTCCTAGGGTTTTGGCGATTTTCAGAAAGACAGGGCAGTGTAAACAGAGGTGGCAGAGATATGGTACGGGTTTTTCAAGCGAGCCGGTTTCCGAGCACGCATCATTCGCGCATCCCGAGGCAGAGGCTGCGGCCACCCTCTTCTTTCTTTTGCATTCTTTCTTTTAATTAATTAGAAATTCTGTAATAATTTTATTTGCTTATTATTTGGGACTGTAATATTTATTTGTATCCTCCGAGTGAGGGCAATTATGTAATAAGTGTGCGTGAGTGTGTGTATATCTTCCAACCTCGCGTCTTTCTTCCCTTTTATTTACCTGCTTATGATGGTAGATTAGGGCACATTTAATTTAGCATACCTTATGCTATGAATGCGTGCATTCATGCATTTGTATTGCATGCATTAGGCTCGGTACATCACGCTAACTGCATTTGTACTTCAATTCACAAATTGAATATGTGATAGTTGATCTCATTTCACATGCCATGTTTAGGTTAGCCGAGCCTACTCTAATTGCATCCTGCATATGTTGCATTAGTCAAACTTGACATAGACTAGGACATGCATGTTTTCTAACTAGTTTACTGTTTTGGCACGGAGTACGATGTAAGTATTTTTGCTTTAGCATCCCGCATGCGTGTGAGTGTTGCCATGACAGTATGCTTGCCATGTGGCTAAATGCGTATATGATAAACTGTTTGAATGCCTGTGGGTGAAGGTTGGATTGTTTGAGTTGGAAAAACTCATTGAAATCCGTGTTTTAGTCTACTTGCGGGTAGCAAGTTCCAAAGCACTTTTTAAAGCAAACGGATATGCAATGCTTGTTTCCAAATTAGGCAATCTAGTCTATACTTGTTTGCTGCGCGCATAACATAGTAATTCTAGGCTAATAACCGGAATAAGAACACATAAAGTTTTCAAAAATGGATATCACGGTTAGTAGAGGCCGGTCTTCGGACCGGGCGAAAGGCGGTGCTCATAGCTGACCTTCCCCGATCGTACCCAAGCTCCCAAGCTGAGACAACTCCGGTGATGACGAACATGTGGCCTTCGGCACCGAGTCAGGGTTTCCTAAATTTCCCCATTTAAAAAATATTTAGGTGGCGACTCTGTATCTGGCAAAGCAGTCCATGTTTGGCACTTCTTTCAAAATCTGTTTTCTCAAAACGATTTGCCGGATTTGGACTCTTTGGTTCAGATTTAGAACTGTGACACAAATCGAGTCCGAACTGTAGTAGCGAAGGCCCCCATGCGGGCGCGTCTACAGGTGGCGAGGCTAGCTCTGCCTCAGTCATAAAAGCGTACCCGGAGAAGGGTCGCCAAGGCACTCAACAGATATAAGCCCACAGTGTTCCATCTGTTCGAAAACAAGGTGGTACTGAGGATGAACATCAGGAAGCCTCTGGCGTACTGCTCCATCTCCTCTAATGTCTCGGGCTTGCTCCCTCTGAACTGCTCAGCAAACCAGCTATATCTGACCATGGCTGGCCGGTACAAGGGTGGACGCGCTCCTAGCAGCTCGATCCAGGCCGCCTCTCATCCCCCCATGTCGGTGTCGAAAGGGATCAGATCGCCTCCTACTCCTGAACTAGTGATCATGGCAAAGTCGTAGGGAGTCATCGTCATCTCCCCGGTAGTGGAGAAGTGGAAGGAGTTGGTGGTGTCCCATCACCTCTCCACAAGCACTCCTAAAAGAGGATGGCTAGCAATAACCCATGTGAGACCGAAGCAGAAGAGGCCAAAGCTGGTCTCGTCAATGATGTCACGGACTCCAGCGGGGAGCTTGTCGTACTAATCTCCCACAGTCGTAGCTTCATACCCTTTGTAGGCATAGGACTCCCCCTGTGGCAAAGAATAGATTAATCAGATTAAGGCGGTGATGAAAGTACAGCCAGAAGAAATGCAGTTTAAAGAAAGGCAGGAATGCATGAGAACAGAGTTCATACCTCAGTGGCGCTGGACAAAAGGTGGGAAGCTGGCTTCCTCTGCAAGAGGTCCTCCAGTACACCGCGAGCGAAGTCGCTGAAGCGCCTAATGCCTCCGAGTGGCAACATATGCATGCGGGGATAGTACCTCGCTGGATCAAAAGGTCGTACCCTCAATGGTAGTGGCTCTGGCTCTAACTCAAGCTCAAACTCCGCCTCGAGGCCGGCCTCAATACCTCCAGTTGCCTCGCCAGCCTCGCCAGCTACTGGCTCCTCTATCTCGGGAACAGGTGGAAATGTAGGTGGAACCTCATGAGGAGCCCCATCATATGGAATATCATCAGCCATCTGGAAATGGGTGAAAAGTTGGTAAGAAGTGAAGAAAAATAGAGAAAGTAGGGTAAACTTGGAAAAAGTCAACCCTAAGAGAGAGAAAATGGGAGAAAAAGTCAAGGCCAGGAAAAGTGCACGAAACTCGAGGGGAACAAGCTTAAAGTGGTGGAAATCCAAGAGAATCAAAAGGTTTAATGAATAAAGTGTGCTTGGGGCATTAGAAAAAGCGTAAAAGCTCGAATCTAGAGAGAATAAGTGTCTAGAGAGAGAGGGGTAGCAATTTCGGACCTAAGGTTGTGAGGAAATGAAGCCTTGAGGCTTGTATGTAAAGACCCAAGGCAAAATGACCAAATTGCCCCGAAATTGCCATCGGTGGCTGGCAGGTGACCGGCAAGACCTTTTGATGGCCGACAGGTGGTCGGCAGTCTCCCCCTGTGGCCAACAAGTGGCTGGTGGCCTTCTTCTGTCTCCTGATGTTGTTTTGTGTCTTTGTTTCCCAAAAAGTATAAGTAAGGTTCATTGTTGGGTTCAGATTGTTTCTATAAAAGCCCAAAACTATGCTCTAGTGCACGATGTTCATCACTTGTCAACATGAACAAGGTGCATCCTTTTGAAACATGTTGCAATTCCTCTGAGAGGTAAATCGGAGGTGCCTCTGGATATTGTTTTATTCGTTTTATGCCTTTGTTCCCTTTTGTTGCATAGATTATGCATTTCACATACACGTATGTTGCATGTGTGTCATGCATCAGTTATGATTCATGCATAGAATATGCTCATGCTCTTATTATGCTCGTTCATTTTGTGCATCTATCGCACTTGTTCACTTTGTGCATCTATCGCATTTGTTCATTGTGTTCATCTATCGCACAGGCTCATTTTTCTTTGCATCTTTTGTTAGTATCTTAGGACGCGTGACACGAGGTCCTAGCCATGTTTTATCTCGGGACGCGTGAAATGCGAGCCCGAGTGGTTTCTCTTGTATCTCAGGACGCGTAACGTGCAGCCCTGGGCATGTTTTTATCTTGGGACTCGTGAAGCGCGAGCTCGAGTAATTTCTCTTGTATCTCAAGATGCGTGACGCGCGGCCCTGGGCATGTTTTATCTCGGGACGCGTGAAACACCAGCCCGATCGATTTCTCTTGTATCTCAGGACGCTTGACGCGCGGCCCTAGGCATGTTTTATCTAGAGATGCGTGAAGCGCGAGCTCGAGCGATTTCTCTTGTATCTCAGGACGTGTAAAGCGCAACCTTGGGCGTGTTTTATCTCAAGAAGCGTGAAACGCGAGTATGAGCAATTTCTCTTGTATCTCAGGAAACGTGACGTGCAGCCCTAGGCGTGTTTTATCTCGGGACACGTGAAACGCAAGCCCAAGTGGTTTCTTTTGTATCTCAAGATGCATGACGCGTGATTTTGAGCGTGTTGTATCTCGAGATGCGTGAAACGCAAACTTGAGTGATTTTTCTTGTTTCTCAGGATGCATAAAACGCGACCTTGAGTGACTTTTATCTCAGGACGCGTGATACACGAGCCCAAGCGGTTTCTCTTGTATCTCAAGATGTGTAACGCGAGGCTTTGGGTGATTTTTCTTTTATCTCAGGATGCGTGAAACATGACCCTGAGCGGGTTTTGTTCCTCTGGTTCTCAGGGCGTATGAAACGCGACCCCGAGCGGTTTTCGTTTCTCTATTTCTTAGGATGCTAGAAACACGACCCTGAGCGATATTTTCTTTCCTCGTCTCTTATTTTGGTGTGGTCATAGTGTTTAGATCTTTCTGCATAGAACCTATGTTGGCTTTAGCTTGAAGCTGCTTTGATATGCTGTTATCTTGCTTATTATTTCTTATTCTTGCTTATTGCATCATCTCGCATGAGCATGAGTTTTCAAAATAGCCGGCTTCGCGTAACGTGTGGGTCCAACTTCAAAGTTGCATCATGCATATCATTTGCATCTTGCCCTAGAACTACGTTAGTTTGATTCCTTGCAAAGAGATACATAGATAGCCTGCGGGCGCAACCATTTATTTCTGCCTTTATTGTTTGTCCAAGTCTTATGGCCTTGCCAAAATGGGTCGTCTCTGGGTTTTGACATTCACTCACGTCATTTCATGACTCCAAGTTCTGTCAAAGAGGGGCAACTATAGACACCCCATTTTTTATGGCCATTACGACTTGGATGCCATCGCTTGCACACCTGATGATGAACGTATATGCTTGTCAAGTGTTCGAAGTCCTTCGCAGAATGCCACAGCTTTGAGCCCCTTCAAACCTTGAACCCTTGTTGCCTCATTCTTGGACTAAACCTTTGTTTTTCAAGCCTGCAGCCTCTGGTAGCCTGTCGGCCATCACTATTGGTTGCCGGCCATTAACGTGGCCTATCGGCCACCAGTGATGGCCGGCCGGCCACTAGTGTCTTTTGCAGATATTTTATGTCAGCTGTTTGCACAGATGCATGCATCTGCTCCCACGTGTAAGGCTGGATGTTCTTAAGGGAAATTCTTGTTTCTATATAGAGAGAGCCTCCCCTTTGGCCATGGGGAGCAAAATTTCCCCCCTCTCTCTCTCTCTACAATTCTCTCTCTCTCTACCAAATTTCTTAGTCTTTGCCTATACATTCTTCACATTTGCCTATACATCCTTAACAAAACCTCTCTATCTTCAAGTTGAGGTGTCTTTGAGCCTTGTTTGAGCTCTAGAGGGTTGTGTTTGCCTTGGTTTATTGCTTGAATTGCTTCTTCTCTTTAAGAGGTATAAGGCTTTGCCTCTTTACTTGCTTTATCTACTATTTTCCTTGTTGTTTTTCAAGTGTTTTTGGGCTATAAAACCTCTGTATTTTTGGGCTGAAACTTGGGTTTTAAGGCCATTAAAGGTTGAGGGGTGGTTCACCCTCCTTTGTACCTTGCTTTGAAGGCCTTTACCTTTGTGTTTCCTATTTTTTACTATCTTTTTTTGAGCTTTTAAACATAGTTTTTCAGAGTTATTTCAGTGGCAAAATCATGTTTTGAAGTCCACATTTGGAGGGGTTAGCCTCCCCTCTTTGTGTTTTGCTTACTAGCCTAGCTTATGTCATGTTTTAGCTTATTAATCTAGCTATTTTTGTCTTAATTCCAGCATGTTTTAGGACTATTTTTAGACTATTTTAGCACTATTTTTGGTTGATAGTTGCATTTGAGCTTTGCTTTGTATGCTTGTAGTGTAATTGTCCTCATGAGATTGGTGTTCTAGGCCTTAGACACCATCTTGTTTAAGTTGATTGCATTTATTTATGGCTTTCCATACTTGTGATCACTCTTAATCATCTCTGCAACCTCCCTCCTTTCTTATCTTTTGTTTTGCTTTGAAAGTGGTTCAAACTACTTGTTTGTTTTAAGCATGAGATTAAGATGTCATGCTTAATGGTTTAATCCATTTAGGGGTTCATTACCAACGGTATGATGTCTCTTTCATGCCTAAAGTAACTTTTGGTTTGAGCCCTCTTTCCATTAGAGGACTTAAACCCACCCTTTGGACTCGATTGATTAAAGAATGGATGGTAATCTACAATGGAGTAATTAAAATTGAGACTAAAAATGGTGAAAGATAATAATTTGGTTGTGTTCAATCGGATGCTAGTTGAGCACCTGGAAGCTTGAGGCATTTCATACTCATTAGTAATGAAATGATTCAAGTTTCCAAGGCCATCACTTCCTCTGATCAATTCATGAAATGGAGGAGGTATGAGTATTATTTTGTTGCATTTATTGAACTTGCACACTTTGGTTCACAAGCCATCATGCAATGAAATTGCTTGACTTGGTAGTTTGTGGCTTAAGTTTACTTCTCCTTTGATTTGTTCATGATAAGGAGGAGGGAATTGTGCAAACAACCCTTGAGAATATCCTGTGCATGCTCTGCCTGTCCTCTGTTACAGCAAGATAAACCTGTGCAGCAGTGGCCGGCAGGCCACTTTTCATGGCCGGTAGGCCACCAATGCAAAATTCAGCAGTGTGTTTTTGGGGCAGAACAGAGTTATTCTGGAAGTGGGCAACAGTGTAAGTGTTCTCTGTGCAACAGAGGCTCTCCGGAAACAAAACAGTGGCCTTTTCAGGTGAAAACCGAGCATGCGCATGAACATCCCTCGCTTCCCGAGGCGAAGTAGTTAGCTTATTACTTAATTGTTTACCTTAATTACTTCTTTTAATTGCACTTGTGTTGTAATTATTTAATTAGTTATAGTTAACTAGTTGTGATGTTGTAATCATTAATTAACTAGAATAGTTAGTTAATTCATATGTTGTTGTCATAATTAGTTAAGTAGCTTAGCTAGTTTATTCATTTTGTTTTGTAATAGTTAATTAGCTTACCTTAGTTGAGCTTAGCTAGTTAGTTTATTTAGACTCTCCTTTGTGAGAGCGTATTATAAAACACCCTACGTCTTTCTCCCTTTTATTTACTAGCTTATGATGGTTAGTTTAGGGACATCATGTTTTGCTTAGCATACTTCATGTTTGCATCCATTTGTATTGCATGCACTGGGGCTCGGTTTATCATTCTAACGGCATCGTTATTGCTTAATACTTCTTTGAATACGTGCTTAGACCGCATGCTATCAATTTGTTTCATATGCCATGTTAAGTAGCCGGGCCTATTCAGATTGCATATTGTATGTGTTGCATTAGTCATATTGCATAGTTAGGAATCATGCATTTTTTCTAAACTCTTTTGTTTATTTTGGCTTGGAGTATTAGGTGAGCCTTTACTCGCTTTAACATAATTGCATGAGTGTGATTGTTGTCATGTCTAACATGTATGCCATGAGGCTAACTGCTTAAGTGTTATAACCGTTTCAATACCTATGGATGATGGTTTATTGCTTGAATTGGAATAATTTGAGTAATATTCATATGCGATCACTTTTTCAAGTGGTACATATTCAAAACAATTTTCAAAAAACAAACATGAATCATGTGTTCCAATTCTTGGAAGTTAGTCTATACTTTTGTGTGTGCGCATCACATAGTAATGCTAGCCTAATAAACCGGAACAAGAGCATATAATGTAGATAATATTCATATCATGATTAGTAGAGGCCAATCTTTGATCGGGCGAGTGAGGGTGCTCAATTCATTCATGACCTTCCCCTCTCGTACCTAAGTTTCCGAACCGAGACAATCTTGATGACGACGGACACGTGGCCTTCGGCACGAGTCATTGGTTTTCTAAATTTCCCTAAAACAAAAATATATAGGTAACGACTCTGTATCTGGCAAAGCAGTCTATTTTTTGCATTTTGATTCAAAATTGATTTTCTAAAAGATTTGCCGAATTTGGACTTTTTGGTGTTTATCCATTTCGCATTGCACTTGTGAGATCAGATTCAAGACCGCAGGAGTCCAATACTGTAGGGCTTATTTCGACTTCCGGAAAGGGGCGCGAAAAAGTTGAGCTACAGGAACTCATGCACCAAAGTTGGCGGGTCTGTGTGGCAACGCGTTCGTTGCCGTGTAACAATTCACCTCGTATATTTGGTTGCTCAAAACCATTATCGGGTGAATGAGAAATCAATGACAAAATGAGCTCCATGGAAATGGTGTTTTGGTGTGATTTCCATAAGGGATGGATAAAAGGTTGTCCCACGTTGTTTGAGTGGGCAAACTTGGTGTGAGTTTATAAGCCTTGAGTTTGTATCTTGGGAAGGTACCCAAGTTTTGTGGAGAGAGAACTTATGGGGAAAGTGGGCCTTGACCCATTCGATCCAAAAACTATCTCACACCAACGCGAGCGTCGTCGCCACCAACCCGGACTGAACAGGACCAGGTTTCGGTGCGGGTGCGAGGTGAGAGGTTGGGTTGGACTTGTGTAGTCCAATACTTATCTTTTTGGGTCAAAACATTTAAAAAAAAAAAATTTAAATTAAATTCTTACCATTTGGAATTTGAATTTCGATTTGAAATTCAAACTTAATTCCGAAATGGCCCCAACGTTTCTGAACGTTGGCAGTTTGGTCCATTGCACCTTTTTAGCTTTTTCCCTCCAACTCGAATAGGCTCTTGCCTGTTCAAGTCTGTTCTGAATAAGTTATTTCCCTGTTCAAGTCTATCCTGAATAGCCACCACTTATCCTATAAATAGACAAGTCCTCCATTTGGTTTTTCAATCAATTTTTTGTTATTCTTTTTTCTTCTGCTTCCTGCATCTTGCTGCATTTATTTTCTGTGAGAAAAAGTATAAACATAAAGTGTACTCGCTGGACATTTAGTTTGTAGTGTTGCTACTAATTGTCGTCAATAATTTTATCTTGAGAGATAGATGTCCACATTCTGAAAACACCGTGGAGAGAACGAATCTGTCTTAAAGAGATAGTGTTGAACGCTGGACTTGATTGAATATCCGGAAAAGTAATATTGTAAGTAGTTTATTTATAATTTTCATTTCTGGTTTCATTTTTTTTTTTTTTTTTTGGATTCTATTTTTTTTCTTGTAACAAAATAAAAATCTGGTTTTTTATATTTTATTTTCTTTATTCTATTTTGATTTAATAATCAAACAGAATTTGTTCTTCCTTAATCTATTCTTCGAATACAGTGAAAATTGACAAACAATCTAACAAATTGTACCACTAAAGAAGTTGTTACTTGCACTGAACGCGATTAAATGTTTCAAAGATGACAACCCAGATGGGAGTTGACCTGAAAACTTGTTGTTACTGATATCGAGTCGCCTTAAACTCGGTGCCAGTGTCCTTGGAAGCCGACCGGTAAATAAGTTGTCGCTTAGCATCAAGATTGTCAGATTGGATGATGTCCAGAGACCTGCTGGAATGCTACCGGAAAGGCGATTACCGTGAACCCGAACAATCAACAAACTTGAACAATTCCCAAGTGAATTAGGCAATTCACCGGTGAGATTGTTATCAAATGCCACCACTCCTAATAGTTCACCATTAGCACACAAGTGCTCTGGCAACTTGCCAGTGAAATGGTTCGAGGGTATTTCAAACCCCCGGAGCTTCGAATATCGCCCAAAGTCTGGTGGCAATGTTCCAGAGAGATTGTTGTTGAACAATTTTACATCTCTCAGTGAAGGAAGGCGGCCAATGGTTTCTGGTATTTCACCAGAGAGTTGATTCTCAAACAGAGCCAAAACCGACAACATTGTTAGTTTGCCAAAATCAGCCGGTATTGTTTCGTTCAAGTTGTTTTGGGATAAATCAATTATCTGCATCTTCAAAGCTTCAATGGGCCAAGGAATCGCCCCGGACAAGTGATTTTTGTACAGATACAACTTTGTTAAATTCTTTAGCAGAAACAAACCACTTGGGATTGTACCAGTCAATTTATTGTTTGACAAGTCCAATTCCTCGAGCTCTGTTAAATTCCCGATTGTTACCGGGATTTCACCGATCAAACTTGAATCTTTGATCCATAGTTGTTTAAGTTTCCTCAACTGGGTAAAGCTCGACGGTATTGCCATCAGCAGAAATGCATTGTCGGACAGCTCCAACATCTCAAGATTTGACAGGTTTCCAATTTCTGGTGGGAAAGAGCCGTTTAGCTCATTTTGAAAAAACCGAAGGACTCTGAGCTCGTGGAACCGCCCGATAGCCAGGGGAATGTCACCGGTGAAGTTGTTGCCGTTGAGGTTGAGGACCCGGAGCCTGGTCGACAGCCGGTCAACGTCGCCAGGAATGCGGCCTACAAAGAAGTTTAGGGAGAGGTCTAAATGTTTCAGCTTGGAACAGTTGTAGAGAACGGTAGGAAATGGTCCTGGGATGTAATTGTAGTGGAAATCGATGACGGTGAGGTTTTTGAGGTCACAAATGAACTGTGGGATTGTCACGGCGATGGTTTTGTTAGGGAGAGAAAGTCCGGTGACAGAGTCGTTGGTGCAGGTGATCTCGGGCCAGTTACAGTGTGTCGATGAGTTGGAGTCGGGAAATTTTGGTGGAGTCCAGTGGCTGATGGAAGGTGGATTGTACCAGTGTTGTTTGAGTCTCAACAGAATTATTTGTTCTGAATCAGTAGTAGATTGGGTGTTTCCATGCAAGGGTAGGGTGAGGAGTAGGAGGGAGAATATGCAGATAAGGATTTGGAGGGAAGTTGTTGGGGTTATTTTGGACATTTTAGAGGTTGGTTTCGCGGGGGTTTTTGGGTGGTACATAGTTTGGAAGTTCAGGTTTGGAGTGATGGTGAGAGGGTCGTGTTCGGCAGGCAGATGTTGAAAATTTCAAGCTGGTGGCTGGGTTTTATAATGTGAAGAGTCCAAGTTTCCTCAATCCTCAATCAATGGTTAACGAGGGAAAGAAACTTGAACTCGAAACAGCCAACAACCAACTAATTTATTTTTTTATTTTATTTTATTTTTTTATTTTTTTTATGATAGAGGGTCCAAGTCAGTTAAACACATTTTGACTAATTTCAAGGCCTATGAAAAATAAAACAAGTTCGGGGCAGAGTGTGTGGGCATGATCCAAAAAAATAAATTGCGCCTAATAAAAGTTGACCGGGAGCCCTTGATTAACTTTTACATTTTATTAGTAGTTGTTTGGGATGTGGTATATAAGTGTATTTTTTGATTTTTTTAATTAAAAAAATAGGAAAAAAAAATATATGTTTAGAATATTTTTTTAATTTTTTAAGAAAAAATAAGTAATAAAATATTATAATAAAATTAAAATAATAATTTTATTATTTTGACTTTTTGACTTTTAATTAGATAGTTGAATTCAAAGGAAAAAATAATAATTTTGCACTAGTGACTTCCTCCACAAGCCACCCTTAAATAATATAGACTTTTTAACTTTTTGTGTATGTTTAAGTAGACCTAAAAAAGATAAAAAAGTTAAAAAATTATTACAAAAGTCAAAAAATTTATACTATTCACAATATTTTTTTTTTTTTTTTACGGAAAACAACAATACTGATCAGACGCCAAAAAGACCGAAATGGTCCTGTTTTTGTCCACAAATTCAAGTCAAAAGTGTGGACAAGCCACCTGTACATAAAATTTACAAAAAAACACTTTGTACATATCTTCTCTGGAGCCCCCACCACACATTGCATGCACAAGCCATGCTCGTCTTGTCACGTGACGCACAGTCAATATCAATATTTGCACATTTATTACAATATTATAATACATATTTTTCCTAAAAAAATAAAAAATTATTTCAAATATTTTTTTTTCTTAACTTTTTTTATTTAAAAAATTAAAAAATATACTTATATAGATCATCACAAACGATTCTTAATAAATTATTAACTTTTAAATTTTTTTTTTTAATTTATACCAAACAAGATTTTAATTCTCAAAATACACACCTTCTTTTTCCGTCTACCTTTTCCTGGGAGTCCTTTTTTAACGAATGATTTTATAATTGATTATAATATTTTTTTTATTGTATATTGTTTAGCATCTCATTGCATTTCGGTCCTGTTTGGTAGGGCTTATTTCTATTTTATTTTAACTTTTAGCTTAATTTAAACTATTTTAATGTGTTTGATTCAGCTTAACAATACATCTTATATCTTTTTGTAAGTCAAAAATCAACTTATTCTTTAAGTGGAGGAGGAGAAGCTTAATTTATAAGTCAAAAATCAGCTTATATTCACAGTTATAAGTTATAAGGTGTTAAGTTATAAATTATAATCACTTTTTCCACAGCTCTACCAAATGGAACCGTCGAGGAGATTAACTTCTGTGTAGATATGAATTGGAGAGGTATCTGTGTATATATTATTTATAAAAATAAAATTAAAAAAATTGATCGATTAGATATTTATAACATATTTATTTTATCTCGTTTTAAAAATTCATTTGCCATTCATTTTTTTTTTTATATAAACAAACATAGTAAATAAAAATGTTAAAATTGTCGGATTGATCTATTTTTTTTTATAAATAATATATACACAAAAAACCTTAAATAATGAAGAATTTAAATTATGAAAATTGAGTCTAGATAGCGTCCACATCTAGACTAGAAAGGTTCCCATCCATTCCATCAATAATAACATAGATGAATTGTAAGACCCATCAGATTGTTGTGTTGTTGATAAATAAATAGAATAAATTACATTTTTAAGTTTTTGTTGTTTTAAATTAAATAATTACAATACATAAACTTTAAATACATAAGTCTTATTTTAATTTGATTATTTCATTTAAAGTAGTAGTTAAAATTAACGATTTTGTGGTAATTGTCAATCTCCTGACCTGTACATATAGAAAAATTAGCTATGATCTAAAAAAAAAAAAAAAAAAAATCAAATTAAAATTAGACTTAAAATGTAAGCGATCAAATTGTTCAATTTAAAATAACAGAGATCCAAGTAAAATTTGAGTCAAATTATAAGTCTGAAAATTATAATTTACCCAATAAAATTTGATAATATATTTATATATATTAGGGAGAATTATAAAGACATCCCTCTCCAACTTTGTGTAGTAGGAGAGGTTCAAGATTTTATTTTTTATTTTTTATTAGCTAAGGTCTCTCAACATTTTCAGCAAAAAAATTCGACTTAGAGAAATTTTGCCTGACTCAGAGAAATTTCATCTGACTCAGAAATTTTTTGAAATTTCTCTAGTATGATCATTGAGAAATTTCAAAAATTCTCTATGAAATCAAAGAAATTTTTCTGTGAAAATTAAAATTTCTCTAAGTCGAGGCAAAATTTGTCTGAGTCAAATTTTCTCTACAGAAATGTTAAGGGATCTTAATTATTACGAAAATATTATGTCACTTATCTTATAAAATCTTAATATCATAGACTTTAAAAATAATTCCTCTATATTTTATTGTATTATTATTTATAGTACCAATATTATGATAACAATTTTTTGACATATTTTGTTTACTATTCCATGTATTAATATTATATTACTAAGTGACAAACATAAATGATATAACTCATTAGGTTATGCTATAAATTATTTTTTAATCATAATTAAAAAAATAATTAGTCATAATAACATACAATATAAGATATAATAAAAGATTTTTTTTCGATCATAATCAAAATAATAATCATAATTAATATCACAATCAACTATAATTAATCCCACAATAAATTATAACCAAACCCTGCAAATGTCTCAACCAACTGAACATATACACAACTTTTGTGCAGTATAGAATTACAAGTTATGGCAAACAGCACATGTCATCATAACACTACAATAAGTTTTGTTTGGTTTTAGAATTTTGGTTAAAAAAGTATTAAAAAAAACAAAATTAATTACATAAATCAATAAGACAAAATATTACATCTAAAGTATAATTATTACACTTTTTCTCTCACAAAAGTCAAAAAAATCAAAAAAATAAACCAAACGAGATTAAAAAAATCGGACTAAAAAAGTCTCAACACAAAAAAGCCAGCTAAAAAACCAAGGTCAAACGAAGACTAAATAATTTTGTAACCCCTCAATTATCAAAAATTATGTTGACACTTCTTGTCAGAAGTTTATGAATTGTTTGGAATGTGCTATCTAAGTGCATTTTTTAACTTTTTTGTTAAAAAAATTAAGAAAAAAAGATGTATATTTGGGATAATTTTTTGACTTTTTATGAAAAGATGTGTAATAAAATATTGAAGTGAAATCAAAATGACAATTTTATCCATTTGATTTTTTTAACTTTTAACTTTTTGACTTTTTGAGTAGTTGAATTCAAATGGCAAAAAATTTGCCCTAGTGGCTTCCCCCACAAGCTACCCTGGAATAGTATAGATTTTTTAACATTTTTAGTAACTGTTTCACTTTTTGACTTTTTTAATTTATCCCAAACAAGGCCTTAGTGCAATGGTGAAATACCAATAAGGTCCTCATTTGAGATTCTAATTTTCATTATGTCAAAAGAATAGAGAAGGGCAAACAAATCTAATTTTAATTCTAGAAATACAAACAAACCTACTGAAAAATACAAAAGATTTTTCCAATAGCAATTCTTCAATAATAAAAGAAACCTCTTCAACGAAAACCACCACCCAAAAAGCTATCCAAAGCAAAACCCTTAAAACTTTTAAATTCCTACGCACCAATATTGTTAATATTATAACCATAGAGGAAAAGCAAAAGATAGAGATAGAGAGGGGGCGAAGGGAAGGAACCCAAATCTAGCGATTCCTCATCACACTAGCCACTTTCGTCTAAACTATATCAAAGGATCCATCGATGGCAGATTGCTCTCTCTCTCTCTATATATATGTGTGTGTGTGTGTGTGTGTGTAACACCCCGAAATAAACATAATATATCCATCTCATAATAACCAATAAATAGAAACATAAATGAATTGATAAGCTTTTATTAATCAGAGTTTAATATACAAAAGGTAACACATGCGATATACATTCATAAACAGTACATCCTGAATCTACAGCATGTGTTACAAGATTGTGAAAAGAAATGAAAGCTAAACAAATATTCATATGCCATAAAGGCTTAAATCTTTTTAAGTCAAGGTTTGGATACATCAAAAATGAGTCTTAATAAGCTTAATACAGATAAAGCCCTAAGCTTGTACAAAATTAAATACAAAATAACAACACTGCGCCTTCAGCTCCACAGTCCTCACAAGCTAAGTCTTTGGTGGAGGCATATAACCAGCACCTAAAAATGATTTTTCCAAGATAGGGTGAGTCAAAACCCAATAGAAACACTACACACAATGTATAAATCTTAATAAAGTCATAAGATTTTATGCATATGCAATGCCAGTACCAAAATATTTATAACATTTTTCAAAAGTCATGCTATGCCAGGTTTATATCACAATTCTCAAAACCATGCCCCTTACAATAGAAAGCAGGAGGAGATCTCAAACCAGCACAACCTTTCACGGATATTTCGTCTGCAGGAAACCGTCAAATGGCACTCATGTAAACATAGCCTATACAAGCACTACTATTCCATTTTACGGATATTTTGTTCGCGAGAACCAGCACCCATGTATACGAGTGTTTTTCAGGACTTTCACCCTAGACATACAAACCAACTTGATTTGGTGATACACACCTTTTTCCCACGTTCACTCGTTTTTCTCAAAATCATATACATTTTCAATGTATTAAATGAGCAACAATGTTCAATGCACATGGATGACAAATTAGTTTTAATTCACCTAATTCTCATGCAATTTCTACAACATTCATAGCTATCCTCCACCGATAGCTCAAAACAGATATCTCTAAATAGATAAATAAATTTCATTAATGATACATTTTCCCAAAATCTCAAGTTGGGTGTGATAGTACATATCCAACTCTGTCATCATCATCAACAACTTCAATTTCATAATTCTCAACATTAATTTCATTTTCTCTTTACAATCTCAAACATTCACATGTTAGGGCAAAATCCCTTTCTCTTTGAAAATCAATTTCAATGTAGGAAATATCTCATTTCAACATATATCAACTCCAATTTCATACCCACAAGCTTTTCCAAGAAATCATTTGAAAACCCATCATTTTCATTTTGATTTTAAACCCTAGGTTTTATCAAACCCCTCCTCCAAACCACTATAATATTTTGAAATAGCAAATAACTAAAGTAAAACTCATACAAGAGTGTGAGAAATCCTTACCTCAAGCTTAGAAAATGATTGAGAGAGTGAGAAAACTTCAACAACGTCAAAACCAAACTTTGTTCGGATGAAAATGAAGCTCTATGTGAGCTCTATCTTCTTTTCAAAGGGAATAGGGTAGAGAAATCAATGGATCTAGGTATTTTAGAAGAGAGAATGTGAGTTTTAGAGAGAGTGTGTGTGTAGATCTAGGGTTTTTAGAAAGTTTAAAGAGAGGGAGAAATGAAAAAATGATGAAAAAAATGACTTTTATGGACTGATAAACGTACAGACTGCTCGAGCACAAGAAGTGATGCTCGAGCATAAGACACAAAAGATGTGACCGCTTGAGCGCAAAAAGTTGTTGCTCGAGCGTGAAATACAAACCCCTAGTAGTTTTACAGATGGAAGGCCAACGCTCAAGCGCAATAAGGGCCACTCGAGCCAAGACCGCTCGAACGCACAAAGTTTTGCTTGAGCGAAGAATACCAATTCCCAGTAGTTTTATAGACCTATAAAAGTATTGAGAGTTCACGAAGACCGCTCGAACGCAAGAAGTGACGCTCGAGTGTAAAAGCAAAATTCTAGGCAACAAGGTTTTTGAAAAACAAGGTACTAACCTATTCCAAACGCAACCAACACAACCAAAAAGAGAATCCCATAGGGATATAAGGGAAATAAGACATAAATGACTATACAAGGCAATAAAACCCAAATATCAAATGGTTCGAGTCCAAACCAGAATAGCTATAATCTCCATTCCTTAAAGAATTTGTCCTCAAAAATTAAAACCAAACATTTAAAACCATGTTTAAACCAATTACAGCAATGATAATCAACTAATCCCATTACCATGACCCACTCACCGGTTATTCATTCATATCAACATGATAAACAAATTCTCAATATTAAATATACAATTCACATTTCCAAAACATATACAATGTTTACATTACATTAACACAACAAAACTCTCAAAACATGCTTAAGTGCTAACAAATAGGTCCGGATACTTCTCACGGACTTCTAACTCACGTTCTTTAGGTGCTTCCTTAACCCCATGATATTTCCATAACACTTTAACCAAAGGAATTGTCTTGCCTCACAAGACTTGGTCTCGAGTATCTAAAACTATAACTGGTCTCTCCTCATACGAGGCATCCTCCTCTACCTCTAACTCAATCCAATCCAACACGTGTGAAGGATCAGGCTCATACTTCCGAAGCATACAGATGTAAAACACGTCATGAACCTCAGAAACTTGTGGCGGCAAGGCCAAGCGATAAGCTACCTCCCCAATCCGCTCTAGGATCTCAGAAGGCCCAATAAACCTAGGAGATAACTTTCCGCTCTTCCTAAATCTCATCAAACCTGGCCTAGGTGATATCTTTAGGAAGACGTGATCTTCTACCTCAAAGGACAACGGTCTCCTTCTACGGTCGGCATAGCTCTTCCGACGACTCTGAACCGCAACCAACCTCTTATGGATAAGTGCAACTTTCTCCATCGTTGTAGACACCCCATTTTTACCGACTTTAAGACTTAGACGTCATCGATTGAGTGCTCGGTGATTGTGCATGTTGTGCTCATTTCGAGTTTCCGGAGTTTCGGCTAAGAGCCTTGCCTCTAGGCCTCTGAACTCTTTATGCTTTGGCTCGGTTTGTGGACCAAGCCTTGTTTCTCTTCCCTGGAGGGAAGGAGATGGTCTGTGGACCACCTCTTTGTGGTCGTAGACCACTTTTCGCGCTTGGAGACCAGTTTTCAATTTTCAGAGCCTTCGGTCACACACCTTGTCTCGGGATCGCTTAACATTCTCCGTTTGGCTTGGTTTTTGAACCATGCCTTGTTTCCTCTGCCTAAAGGGACACTGTGGTTTGGGAGACCACTTTTGTGGTCGTAGACCACTTTTGATGCCGGTAGACTAGTTTTCGAGGCTTTCGGCTGCGCGCTTTGCCTTCCGAACTTTCATCTTGCATCCTTTTTGGTTTGTTTTTGGTACAAACCTTGTTTTCCTTGTTTGAAATGTGGTACAAGGGTGGGAGACCAGTTCTTCCCCTTGGAGACCACTTTTCTCCCCGCCAGCCAATTTTTTGGTTGGCCAACTGGTCTCCTTGGTCTTTGGGCCACCTTTTTTGGTTGGCCACCACACCAATGCATTGTTTTCATGCTGTAGACCTTCTCCCCCCCCCCCCCATGGCCGACCACTTTTTGTCTTGGGAGACCACTTGTTGTGGTCGGCCGTCCACTTCAAGTAGCTGGCTGACCACTTCAAGTAGCTGCTTTTCATCACCTTTTTGGAGATATTTTTTAGGCCAGTTGTGCCAGCTGGAAAGCACAGAAGCCATCCTCTATACACGTGTATAGAGGGATGGCTTTAAGCCTAAAGCTTGTCCAACAAGCTTGAGCCTTGTTCTCTATAAGAGAGAACCTCTTCCCTCATGCCTTAGGCTCAGATTTTGTGGCTTAAGTGTTATAGATACACATATATCTCTATATTGCTCTTGTTCTTCATTTGTGCCTTAAAAGTGTAGTTTTATCACACTTTAACACACAAACACACACTCAAACACCATCCTTTTGTTGCTGAGGTACTTAGGAGCTGGTTTTGGAGTTTTTGGGTTGGTTTGAGTTAAAAAAAGCTACTAGAGTTGTGGTTTTGAAGGTGTTCTTCAAGGGTGAGTCAGCTAGCCTTTAAACCCTTGTTTTGGTTAAAGATTTTAGACCTATTTGCATGTTGTTTTTGGCTTGACTTTCTATTGAAAAAAGTTCTGTTTTTTAGTCTTTAACATGCTTGTTTAAGGTCCCTTTTGTGTTGGGGGTGGTCTACCCTCTCTTGTGTCTTGTTAGGCCTTGTTTTGTACCATGCTTTTAAGCTATTGGGATCACCTTGTTTTGGAATTCTCACCACTGAAACTCAGAGGATTTTCAGTGGTGGAAAGTTGGTTTTGAGGTCCCAAATAGGAGATGGACATCCCCTCTCCTTGTGTTATTATATGCTTGCTTTGAATGCCTCATGTTTGAGCATGTTTGTTAAGCTTATGTTGGCCATATCTTAGCATGTATTTAGGGTTATTTTGGCATGGCATACCACTATTTTGGTTTGGTTTTGTCACCTCATGCATGCTTAATACACTTGTAGTGTAAATGTTACAAACTAGTCTTGTATGCTTCATGAAGTAGCATGTCATTCTAGCTTGTTTTGAGTCCATCTCAGCATGTTCTTGGTGTTGTTTTTCCATGTTATACCTCTTTTAAGGTTTGGTTTGGTGGCCCCTTGCATACTCCATGCACTTGTAGTGTAATTCCATGAATTAGCCTAATGTGTACCATGCTTTAGACTATCATTCTAGTATGCTTTTGGCTTAACTTCAAGAAGATTATGTCCATGTTTTAGCATGATCTAGCTCTGATTTGTGTTGTTTTGATCATGCATGCCATGCTTTGTATAACTATAGTGCATTCTAGCTTGTTAGCTTTGTGTATCAAGTCCACTAGCATGCATTGCTTGACCAATTTCCATGATTTGGCATCATTTGAATTATGATTTCAGTCCATGTAGTGTGGCCACACACTTGCATTTGTCACTCTTTCAATGCGTAGGAGGGTTTGCCCTTTATGCCTTTAACATTAGCCATTGTGTATGCCTTCATGCCTAAGCTTGTGAGCTATCATTTCAATGTGTTTTTAGGGTTATTTTGCCATGATATAACTCTGATTTTTGTTGGCAAAGTCATCTCATGCTTGGTCTTGGTAGGTGTAGTGCAATCTACCTTATTTGCCTTGCATATTCCATGCCTTATGCCCTTCATGCTAGCTTGTTTTGGCTTCCTTCCATACATGTTTTAGTATAATTTTGACATGTTCTAGGACTGTTTTGGGTTTCCTTTGCCATATGCTTCATGTTTTACATAGTTGTAGTACAAATGCCTATGCTAGCTTCAAGCTTTGGGTACCATAGCATGCTTCATTTGTGATGTGTACATGATTTGGCATCCTTTAAGATGACATTTCAGAGCATATAGACTTTTCATGTTCCTACTTCTTCCACTCTTTAAGTGCCTTTGAGTGTTATGCATTGTTGCCTTGTTTATGGCGTAACATGTATGCATGCATGCCTAGGCCTTTGAGTCCCAATCTCAGCATATTTTGGTCTTTGTTTAGACCTAACTAAGCTCTATCCACGGTTGGTTCATGCATTTGTGCCATGTATTGCATGCCCCCTTTGTAGTCCTCTTTGCTAGCTTTAATGCTTAAGGACCCTAGCATGCCACGCTTATGTTGTTTGAATGATTTGGCATCATTTCTTGCTTAACTTCAGAGCTTATAGTGTTGTTACACTTTCACATTTGTCACTCCTTTAGCATTCTTGAGGGTTGTGCTCTTAGGCTTACTTGATGAGCCATTGCATTGAGCATGCATTGTCTTGCATTTCATGCCTTTATTTCAGCACCATGGCCACTGATTTGGGCATGACTGAGGTCTATCAGTTTGGTTTAAGTCCATCGAGCATGTTATATAAATGTTGTTACATTGCATCATGTTGTTTGCATGCTTATATTACATTGCATTGAGTATGCCATGTTGTAATAACATTGCATTGAGTATGCCATGTTGTTACATTGCATTATGTATGCTAGGTAGTTACATTGCATTGTGCTTGCATGTTATTTGTTGCATTGTGTTTTGCATGCCTTGCATTGCATGTTTGCATGCTTAAATTACATTGCATTTCCATGCTGCATGTTATTGCATTTTGTTTGGATTAGGTGTTAGTCCAAACATGAGAAATGAGGGACATTTCATACTTGAAGTGATGAAACATGCCTCAATTCTCGATCACCGGCGCTCTTGATCAAGCATGATAGAGTTTTAGGCCTTGCGTGTTTATGTGTGCATTCATTTTACATTGAATTGTGCAATTTGGCTTCTCGGCCATCATGCATTGAAACGTGTGATTTGTGGCCCGAGGGTCGAGAACCACTCTCCCTTGAGCTTATGACATGATAGGGAGGGTGGTTGTGCACACATATCTTGCAAATACATTGCCATGCCCTTTCTTGCTCTCTGTTGCAGTAAATTGGAGAAGTACAGCAAAAACTGGTTGGCCGACCAAAACAACTAGCTGGCCGACCACTTTTTCTGGTCTGCAACAATGGCAAGTGGTTGGCAGGTGGTCTCCCACATCAACAACTGGTCGGCCAGGTCCCTACAGGTTCCCATGGTGGACTTGAAGCTTTGTGGAGCTTTGTGCAGTGTTCTGAGGAAAATTGCAAACAGAGGCAAGTTGGGGCATCGTGACGGATTTCCGAACGAGGCGACCGGGCATGCATGCACTCCTTTTCCTGAGGACCTCTCTTTACTGCTTTCCTTAGCTAGTTTATGCTTTGGTTCTGTATTTGAGTAGTTAATGCGTTTAGCTGCATATTTGTGTTGTAATAACTAGTTAGTTAACTTGTTAGTTAATTAGCTTCTTTTTGTACTTAATTAGTTAGCTTGTCAGTTAATTAATTTTGTCTTGTAATAATTAGTTTAATTAGCTTAGTTTAGCTAGTTAGCTCCTTATTCAGACCCTCCATCGAAAGGGCCAATTGTTGTAATAAGCGTGCGTGTGTGTGATGCATGTCTTCCAACGCCCATTTCTTTCTTCCTTTTACTTAACCACTTACGATGGTTAGTTTTAGGGCATATTTCAATTAGCATGCTTATGCCTCGCATGTGCGCATTCATTCATCTATTTTGCATGCACCGGGCTCGGCGCATCATACAAACTACATTATATTTCAATTCCAATTTGAATACATGTATCAAGTTGCATTTCATATGCCATTCTAGAATAGCGAGCCTATTTTAGTTGCATTCTCGCATGTATTGCATTAGCCATCTTAACATGAACTAGGATCACGCATGATTCCTAACTAGTTCTCTGTTTTGGCTCAAAGAACACTGTGAGTGTTTATACTTTAGCATACTGCATGTGTGTTATTGATTGCCATGTTTAGCATGCTTGCCATGAGGCTAACTGCTTAAGTGTTTAACTGCCTGAATGCCTGTGGGTGAAGATTGAATTACTTAAATTGGAATAATTCATCAAAATCTACGACTTAGCCTACTTGCAAGTAGTAAACTTTCGAATTATTTTCACAAACGAACATGCAATGTTTTGTTCCAACTTAGGCGATCTGGTCTATACTTGTATGTTGTGTGCATCACATAGTAATTCCAGGTTAATAACCGGAATAAGAACACATGTGTTTTCGAAAACAAAATATCATGTTAGTAAAAGCCGATCTTTGATCGGGCGAGCAGGGGTGCTCATTGCATGACCTTCCCCTCTCGTACCCAAGTTCCCGAGCAGAGGCAACTTTGGTGATGACGGACACGTGGCCTGAGGCACGAGTCAGGGTTTCCTAAATCCCCAAAATAAAATATTTAGGTGACGACTCTGTATCTGGCAAAGCAATCCATGTTTGGCACTTCTTTATTAAAAATCAGTTTTCCAAAACGATTTGCCGGATTTGGACTTTTGGTGATTTATCGGTCTCACATTGCACTTTGTGAGATTAGATTTAGAACTGTGACATGAGTCCGAACTGGTAGTAGCCTAGAACAAAACGGATTTCGCGCCCTGGCAGCACGGAGCCGAGGAGTTCTCTGGGCACGTCTACAGTTTCTGGAGACTCCGCTTGGGAATTAGAGAACTTGACTTGAACTCATGATATCTTGTTTTGACTACACTTATGTGTTTATTTGCATTGCATGTGCATTGGTGCGCCTAGGACACCGTGTTTGCCGTATGCTATTCCTGAACGGTTTGTCAGAGGCTTGCGTGGAAAAGCGTGCCATAAGGCTGACTGGTTGCGGGCTCTGCCACGACGGGAACACAAACCTCAGTTTTTACCAGGGCACCCTTCTTGACCATTCGACCTAGTGCATATCGGAATCCATAGTGACTATTCCAAACTAGGACAGGTTGCTTACCCGATTATAGGTTGTTTGAAACCGCTGCGTGCGTAGTGAAACCCTAGCTTCTGACGAAATAGGATAGGGAAACCCTACCCCAACATAGGGGTGTTTTGGCTCTCATTTGCTTGCTATGTGCTTTTAGAGTGTACCTTTACAAGAATGCATGTATCAGTTTGCAAGTCTGGGTATCAAGCCTGAGGGCATCAGTGTTTGAAATCTGTTTTACCTGAGGGTATCGGATCTGGGGCAGTGATTTGGGAACAGTGATCAGTGGTTGAGAACAGTTACTTTAGCTTGTGTTTGCCAACTGTGTGTTGTCTTTAATTTATTCAGCTCATAACATAGCACACTGCACTTTCCGGTTGTTTGTTTCCTTATTATGCTTTATTTATCTTTTTGCAAGGTAGTTTAGTACTATTGCATCCGACCAGGCAGATATTCCCCAAGCACTCTGGGTTAGAGGTCACAAACTTCATCGATCCGCGGATCTGATAGACGGACAACCAGTGTTCTGTTCATTACCCCCGGTTACTAGACGGGGGGCAGTTAGGCAGAGGATATCAGTTCAGCAGTCAGTTCAGAGGGCTTTGTCTACCCCACCTGACAATAGGGATCAGAGTTTTGTTTCTCCCACAGAGAGGGAACATACACCGGTTCAGTCAGATCCACACTTTACAATCGAAATGGAAGAAATGATGCATCAACTCCAGGAGACTATGCAAGCTATGCAGCAAGATGCTGCCCGCCAGGCAGAAGTCGCTGCACGTCAAGCAGAAGTAGTGGCCCAACAGGCAGAGTTAATTGCCAAGCTACAGCAGCAAACCGGAGCATCTGCTTCGCACCCACCTCCTCCCCTACCTAGAGTTCCAATACTCGGGGAGACAGCAAATGTCCAGAAAAATACAGACATTCCAACGGGACCAGCTCTGCCCCCGATCCTACCCCAGCTATCCAAAACGCCCACCAACCTAGTGGATTCACCGTTTCAATTTGAGGTGGATCCAACAACACTAAAAGTGAGCAAGCTAGAAAAGCTTTTCAAAAAGGCTCAAGGCGTGAAATCCATTCTAGATATAGAGGATGTATATACCGATTCGGCCGTGACTCTACCAGACCGGTTTAAGATGCCGCACATCGACCGTTTTGACGGGTCTGGAGATCCTATGGTACACCTGCGGCTATTCTCGGACATCCTAAGGCCGATGGGCCCCTCCAAATTGCAGAAGCTTTCCCTGTTTGGCCGGACCCTATCGGTGTAGCGGCTATTTGGTATGCAAAACTGGAGGACTCTGTTAAGAGGAACTTGGAGGAGATGACTGAGGCCTTTACAACTCAATACTCCTACAACACTCAGATCGAGGTCACAACTCGTGATCTTGAGACAACCAGGCAAGAGCCGAAGGAGAGCTTCTCCGATTTCGTGACCCGTTGGAGGGCTAAAGCCTTGATGATGACCATCAGGCCCGTTAACAAAGATCAGATATGGATGGTTGTGCACAACCTCCAGTCTAAGCTCATGCAAAAGATGATCGTCCTCCCCCTACCAACCTTTGCGAATCTACATGAGATTGGGGTGTAGATCGAGGGCGCAATGAAACAAGGTCTGATTGACCATGAAAGAGAGCAGCCCAAGAGGGCATTCAACCGCAGTACGAATGCAGGCACAAGCAGTGCTGCAGCTGCCAGATCTTCAGATGTGGATATGGTCACCACCACCACCCCAAAAACCCTTGCAGCTACAACCTTTACCAGTGCGTCCGGAAGTAGCTCGCAAATAGCCAGATATGCCCCCCAAGGCCAAAGAACCTTCACCCCACTATACATGTCTTTGTCTAAGGCTTTGGGGGTTTTGATCAAGAGAGGGCACCTAAAGCCCCTAAAGCCGCGGCCCTTACCAGAAAAGCTTCCTCCTTCCCATAACCCGACGAAGTATTGTTCCTATCACCAACAACATGGTCACGAAACTGACCAGTGCCTTCGATTACGTCATGAGATTCAGGATTTCATCGACAACAGGGTGATTATGCCTCCGGAGAAGCCGAATGTCACAACCAACCCTCTCCCACAACATAACCTTGGTTAGGTTGGGCAAGTTGTCGATGATGGGTGCGCTGACGATCGTTTCTGATAGGTTCAGTCCTCTGTCTTTGCTGAGGGCGGGCTGCCATGAACCGACTGAGATGGCCCTGACGTATCAAACCCTCAACCTGGTCTTTGAGGTTAACACACTCCTCCGTATTATGGCCGTGGTCGTGATGAAAGCGGCAGTATTTGGACTGGTCTTACCAGTTGGAATGAGACCGTGATGGTTGGGGCCATTTTAGGGGATAGTCTCATTGGATCTGGTTTAGGACTTGTTCCATGGGAGAATTGAGGGGTATGCATCGTTCGAACCGACTGGATGGTCGGGCTAGCGCTGACCGGTCGGCTCGGGGTGGTCGGTCGGTATACTGAAGTGTTTGGTGAGTTTACTGGGTGTTTCTGGTTTCTGTGTCCTTTCTTTTCTCTTTGGGGGTCGGGTTTTTGGCTGTAGGATCTTGTCAGGCGGCTAGGGAATCTTCGGCGTTCATGTATTTTTGGACTTTAGAAAGTAGGGTTGCCATGGAGGTCGGGGGGTTTTTAGAGAGGGAGAAAAGGAAGTCAGAAGACTATAGATCGGCCATGAAGGCCATGATGATGACCTTGTCATCGTTTTCTACTACTTGCACGGCTTCGGTGTTGAAGCGGGTGATGAAGCTGCGCAATGACTCCCCCTCGGTCTGGCGGATATTGAGAAGTTGAGTTGCCGGACGCCGCTAGCGCTGGGCACCAATGAAATGGCTGAGAAAGGAGTCACTTAGGTGCTGGAAAGTGGAGACAGAGTCTACTGGCAGTTGACTAAACCAGAGGCACGCCGACCCCTTTAGAGTCATAGAGAAGGCGCGACACATGATCTCGTCAGGGAATGCATGGAGGATCATGAGGGTCCTGTAAGTTTCCAAATGGTCGACCGAGTTTGTTGTGCCGTCGAAAGAGTCAAGCGAGGGCATCTTAAATTTAGGAGGTAAGGGTTTGTCCCTGATGGAGGCAATGAATGGTGAGTTGGCTGTGGTAGATGGTTTATTCTGCATGTTCTGCATGACTTCTCAGAGCTGGAGCTTCATGGCTCAAAGTTCTACGTCCCAAAGAGGAACGTTGTCACCACCGGAATGCAACGGAGGCTGAACACTACTGGCCTTCCCCTTGGGGGTGGGTACCTGGACCGACAGATGAGGGATCCGGGGAGGCAGGTTCATATCTGGAGGAGGAGGTTGCAAGCCCTCCAAGTTGGGTGGGTAGGGCTGTTGGGCGGGATGACTCAGGGCTCGTTCTTGGCTGGGTGGTATATCTGGATGTGGTGGAGGAGGCATGGGAAGGTTTCTTTGGAGTAGAGCATTAATCATTGCTTGGTTTTGCTCAGCCAGGCGGTTAATGCTGTTGGTGAGCTTGGTAAAATATTGCGGTGGGTTGTTTGGATTGGGAGGGTCGGCTTGGTGGTCGGCAACATTGTGGTGAGAAGCCATGGATCTAGTTGAGACCATCTACCTTCACAGGTGGTAGGAAAGGGTTATTGGGAAAGGGTCTCCAGCGACAATGAGCACAACTGGCAGGCGGAGCAAAAGGTTCCCACAGACGGCGCCAACTGATGATACAGCGTGTTCCTGATGGAATGGGTCGGACTAATCCACGCTTCCCAAACCAATGCCCGAGGTACCAAGCCCACCAAAAGACCTGCACAAGAGTTCAACGGGGAAAGGGGAGTCCCCTAGCGAACCCTCCGACGAGCAAGTTAGAAAGAGAGGTGGAATGTAGAGATAGATTAGAGATAGAAAGCTTAACCTTCTTCTTGTCTTCGACGTCTGCTTATATCTTCTGGTAATCATTTTGTTGTCTTTTCCGACCTATCGCCATGGCCGAAAGTCTATGCTCTACCTTGCCTTGTTCATGGTCAGGCCGTTCTGTCTCGACAGGGAGGGCTTATCGCAATAAATGCTGTAAGGGCCTTCATTAATGGCTGATGTGCAGTGCAATAACTTTACAGAATCTTTGTTTGCTTATGTGGCTTGTCCTTCTCCTGCCATGTGTCTGGATGTTATTGGTTCTTAATACCATGTTGAGCTCCAGCAATGTTAGGCCTTAATATGTGAGTTATGTATTGGGCCCTAAACGGTGGGCTATATCCTTTATGGGCTTACCCGTGTAAATATAAAATAATTTTTTAATGAAACAACTGTATATAACATTGTTGTGCGAAATTGATAAAATTTAAAATTTCAAAACTAGGAAAAATTTAGAAAAATCTCAGTTTCGTATAGTTAAAAAAGTAATATTTTAGTTTTACAAATTTTATATTCAATATTGTTCATTGTTCTTGTTAGATAGGTTCCAGAAATATAAATTTTATTAAACACAAATAGACAAATTACACTGGTAGTCCCTATATTTTACTCCTTATGTCATTTTGGTCACTACACTTTCAATTGGCTCAATTTTGACAATTGATGTTAAATTTTGTATCAATTTGGTTCAATTGATAATATTAGTATTTTTTAAGAAAAATTATCACTAAATTGGTGTAGGTGAACTCACTAGGTTGAATAAGTTTATAATTTTGCCATTAAAAATATGACACATGGCACTTTTTTGCGTATTTTTCATTAAAAAAATTGTTAAAAATTGCAATCAATTGGACCAAATTGAAATAAACACATAAATTCATGATCAAAATTGAGCTAAATGAAATTAGAAGAACTAAAATGACACAATGACCAAAGTATTGGGACTACCGTCATAACTTACCCAAACGTATATAATAAAAGTTTGGACAAATTATAACAGTAGTCTCTGAATTTTGTTGCTTGTATCATTTTAGTCCCTATAATTTCAATTGACTCAATTTTGATCATTAATTTTAGATATTGCATTAATTTGATAATGTCGTTAGTATCTTTAATGGAAAATTATTACTGAATTTGTTGAGTCTAAGTCAACAATTAAGTAAATTTACAATTTTATTGCTAAAACCATGACACATGCCGCTCATGTTCGTATTTTTCAAAACAAAAATGCTAACAATTAGAATCAATTGGACTAATTTGAGACAAAATAAAAAATTCATAGTCAAAATTGAGCGGATTAAAATTACCGGAACCAAAATGAGATAAGGGTCAGTATAGGGACTAACAGTGTAATTTACCCTAAAAATTTTGAAACAACAAAAATAAAAGTATTATCACATTAGCATCTTGAAGTATGGTCACTTCGCTAGAAGAAACTATTTAGGTATCATTTGGGAATTGGTTATTTTAGTTGATCTTTTGATTTTTACAGGAAAAAAAATGAGCACAAAAAAAAAAAAAAAAAAAAGTGACGTGATAATTTGTAGTGATTTTTTGGCTATTTTATCCTATTGACAAACGAGACCTTAGTGCTATTGGGGTGGGGCTAGGGATGGTCAAGGATGGAGTTTGTAGTAATCCGTCTCCACCCCATATCATATCGGGGGTGGGGCAAATCAGAAGATGGCAGTGACAATGGTAGGAACGGGGTGCGGGGTACTAGACAGGTTAATTTTATAAATTGAAGAATGAGAATATTAATAAAAATTATAAATAATATAGTATATTAAAGTTAATGATCTATAGTTAATGAGAATTATAAGATATAAGATAAAAATAAATAAATGAGTAAATAAAAATTAATATCAAGTATAATATATTAGTATTTTAATTTTATTATAATGAAAAACTTAAATTATATATATATATATATATCCTATATACAAATATATTGAATAAATATAATAGGGGGTGGAGGTCGCGTAGAACAGTAGAAGGGAAGTAAAACCTATCCGCATCACAATTTCTCATCAGGGCAAGAAAAACCTATGTGAGGTAAGGCGCGATAGGAGAAAATGACCATCCCTGCCCACAATTTTTTGTTAAGACATGATGTTTGGTGATTGATGAATAGCATTGCCACATAATGCCCTTAGAGAGCCTAATAATTTTTTGCTTCACTTATGAACATATATTTGCATATGTTGATAATTCTTGGGAAAAAAAAAAAAATGAACAAACAACCTTTATTGGGATAAAATCTATTGAGACCTAACCTCCAATAGTTTTATAAAATAGGACTTGTCATTAAAATGTTGGATATTTTTGTCCGATGCTTTAAAACCATTTATAGTAGTGATAGCCCATATCGTGTAAACTCATCCAATATTCCTCGATAGTTAATTGACTTCGAGTATACCACAAAGACCTAAGCGAAGAAAGTGCCCATGCATGGGCACCCACCAGATGTTTGACAATTTAACCCACTAAAATGGTTGTTGATGTGCCTTATAGGCATATTATTGTGCTGTAAGTTTGTGAGCGTGTGTTTCAAATTTATTTTAATGATTTGAATTGTTTATATTGTAGAGTTTGTTGAATAGATTATTCATAAAAAAAATTAAGTTATTTAGACATCTGTTACTCATAACAAGATCACGTTTATATTTAGGAAAAATAAACGATTAGTATGATTTTAATAATTTCTTAGTGTAATTATTTGGCTTGATGATGGGATTATATTTGTCCGATTAATTTTATTTTTTATATGAAAGGTATAATCAACGAACTTATAATAAGAACATATCGGATCATTAAAATACAGTCGGAACAAGCCTTCACAATAGGATTTTCGCCGGAGCTGGTGAGATGGGGGTAGGGTGGAGAGAGGAGGTGGCTTTGGTGGGGTTCAGGTTGGGGGTGTGTGGTTGCCGGATTAGTCTGATTTTGATAATTTCTTGGTTCTATCGTGGCAAATTTTATTTCTTTTTGTGTGTTTCTTTTTCTTTGGACTGTGGAATCAATAATGTTGCAATGATTTCATTTTTATTGTTTTTTAACTATGTTTTTTGTTTATGATCTCAATTTATTGATAAAAAATAAAAAATAAAAAGTGGTGGGATTCATTAAACTATTATAATGCCCAAACAGAACGCAATATATAAAAATTTTATTAAAAAAGGATTAAACATCTCTCAAGTTTAAATTTTTGAATATATTAGTTAGGCCTGTAGGGTTTATTATGGATCCTATTTTAATGATTTAAATTATTCATTTTATAAGATCCTCCGTATATGTTATCCATGAAAAAAATTAGATCAATTCGATAATTGTAACATTTTCACATTATTGCATAAAAAAATAGATGCTAAATATGTTTTTAAAAATAGACCGTCATCTTTTTTTTTTCTCCCAAACATACGCCATAAAAAAAATAAGTAGTCCTAATTTTTTTACATTTACAGTTATGAGAATTTTTATTTATTTTTTATTAGGATTTATAATAAATTAAAATTTAGTGATACAAATTTAATGAAAAAATCACACTTTTTAAGAACGAGGTATCGTAGTTACTAAAAGTGCCTTTATTGTATTTTTATCAACGGTATTGAACACTTAGTGATGTATATTTTTTTTGTGACATTTTCATAATTTTATTGTTAAAAGTCCTTTTATTTGACATTTCGAGCTGGGCTTATAGTGACAAAATGAAATAATCTCCTAATATTTTTTGTAATGAAATTTTTATTTTTAAAGATGAATGAATTTGATCCTTAAAATTCTTAAATATTATAGTATCCCAACATTTTCCTCAAAAGCACCTGAATATTGCTTCCATATTATTACATCACCAGGGCATGGCTATGACACTTGTTTGAAAGGAGTGCTTTTAAAAAATATTATAGTATCCCAATACGTGAACATATTTTTCAATAAATTCTGTGATAATTATCAGTGTTTTTATAACATTAAAAAAAAAAAAGCATCACTATTAGTTTTTAGCGACAGTTTAAAAAAATTGTCATAGAAAAAATTGTTAATTGACAACTTTTAGCAACAAATTTAGAAAAATATCAAAAAAAACGTCACTAATTATCAATTTTAAGTGATAGATCTAGAAAAACGTCATAAAAAAATGTCACTAATTATTAATTTTAATTAATGATTTTGTTAGAATAAGTTTTTAACGACGAATTGATAAGACAAGTCTAGTTATTAGGACTTGGTGGTATTTTACTAAAAAATGAAGACAAAGCACATGTACCAAACTTATTTTTGTCTTATGCTTTTAGACCTTCTGTGAGACTAGCTAGGTACAAGCTCATCCCTTATTGCATGATAGTCAACGACTAAACCACAAAGAAAGAAAGTGCCATCTATGGGCACCCACCCGATGTTTAACTATGAAGAACTTTAAAAAACGTGCTGTATGAGTATCTGATTATATATCGGATATGGATATTCGCGGCGGGATACCTATCGGATAAGTCAAATAAATATTTGATTTAATTTTTTTTTTTTTTTAAATTTTAGATACGAGAGGAATACGCGAAAGATACTTGAGGGATACAGTAGGATACGTGAGGGATACTCAAGGATGCACCAAATAATTATCCAATTTTTTTTTTCCTAATTTTTTATTTTTTATGTTTTAATACGCTAAACAAGTATATAATTTTTTTCGTATTTTATATTTATATTTTTTTCGATGGTCAATATTTTTTTTGCTCTTGTTCTATTCCCCCTCCCCCCATCTATTAGGCTGTTTTATTTAATTTATTTATTTATTTTTGGTGTGTGTTTCTTGATGTAAGCATTTCCTACCAAATTTTTAATTTTAGGAACTTTAATGTTAGTAATAGGAATCATTCTCTTTATTTATTAATTGTTATTGGTTTTATTTTCATGCATATTACATTATTAAAATATAAAAAATAATTTTTTTTACGAATATAACCCTGCCGTACCTGCATTCTACTTTTTCAGATTTTGACGTATCACCGTATCCTTATCACCAAATTCTATATCTGTATCCGTACTTCTTAAATTGATAATTTAACCCACTAAAGAAAAGGTTTGAGTATTAGTAAAGGCCAGCATGAGAGTCACCCAATTTGCTCAAACCAAATCTGTTTAGATGAGTGGTTTGTCATACGATCTTCGATCTCAACACATTTGGGTGGCTTATATTTTGGTTTGAACATATTTTGTTAATGACAAAATGTGATTGACAAATATGATCAAAGATCATATCACAAACTATGAAGTTTAAAGATCTTCCAAGAAATAAAATTAATGAGAAAAATTAATATCATTCATAAACATCAAACAATAGCGTTTGTGGTTAAACAGACTGTTTCACTAAAATTACTTTGGATGCATTTTCTGTAATTGAGCCTAGTAGACATTCGATCGATGTCACTGGAAATGTGGCAGACGAAGAAGTTTTGGGAAAGGTCTAAATGTTTCATCTTGGAACAATTGTAGAGAGCAATAGGAAACGGTTCGGGAATAATTTTGTACTGAATGTTGATGGCGGCGAGGTTTTTCAGACCACAAATTAACGGTGGGATTGCTCTGGTGATGGTTTTCAATAGGATTATATGTTCTAAATCAGTAGCTTGTGAGCGGAGCTATTTATTGTTTAGTTCCACTAGACTTTCAAATTTTGTTCAAATATATATGGAACTTATCCTGAAAGGTGTTGACAAAAGCCTCCGAAGTCACCACAATGCGTCCGCGAGCCAAGGTTACTCACAAGACATCGTTCTTGATGCCAATCAACTTGAATGTCTTCACCATCTGTTCTAACCACTCATTTGCCTTCAATGGCTCCTTAGGATCCTCCAAAAACTCATTCGGATTCGACCGGAAGAACTCTCTCTTTAGAAAAGATGGCCCTATCTCAACAACATGGGTATGGACTTGATTCTTAGTCCTTAGAATGTCCATGGATTCCCTAAAAGCACCAGCCATTTCCTGGGCCAAAGAGCCCATGGCTTACTGACCTATTGGTTCGACCATGTTGGCCTGACTAATTCCTTCCTCCTGCGCCAGAATTTCATCCGATAACGGCATCTTCTGCCGTTTAGGCTTACCACGCCCACCACCACCATGTCTACATCCTGACATCCTAATAAAGGTAACACAATAGATTAGCACATTTACAACTGTGCCGAAGCTAATTCACTTATGTCCTAAATCGGTGGACAACAAATAATTCACTCCACGTAAGCACCTAATCACATGGACACAAACAAACTTCCTTTCTAGATAGTAACCATCCTGCGACATTGCTAGAGTTCCAGTTAGAAATAGCAGTGATCAAATGCTCTTCTAACAGAAATAGCTGTGACATTGCCTCGATGCTTGAACAAAAATATTTATATCAAGTAACCAAAAAGGAAGCCTTAAGCTTCGAGTCCTCCTAAGCTATGTCCTTGGTGGAGGTATATCATCAACACCTGAAAGTTGTTTTCCACATAGGGTAAGCCAAAGCCCAGTAGAGAGATTCTAACACAGTACATAAATCTTAGCAAAATTATAAGGTGAATGCACATGCATGCCATTTTGTAAACATTTCTCGTTTTCCATCTCAAAACAATGCAATGCCAGATTATATATCAATTCATGAAAATAATCATTTTATAACAAAAAACAAAGCAGTGGATACAAAACACTGAGAATCTCTAAGTACGTGTTTGCCAGTAAGCTATACAAGCACTACTAAAGCCATTTTACCAGTATTAACTGGAAGGATCGGCACCTAACCGTGCGGGTTTTTAGACTTTCACCAAGGACATACAGGCCAACATCATAACCACAGCCATACCCCCTAATCAGATTCACCATGGTATTTACCAATTTTTCTCAAAAACCATACATTTACAATGTTCAATGTGTGATGATGCTCAATGCACAATAGATGAAAAATTAGTTTCAATTCAACCTAATCCTCATGCAATGTCTACAACAATCAAAACAATCCTCCACCGATAGTTCAAAATAGATATTTCTATTCAATAGATAAATTCCATATCAAAAGATACAATTTCATCAATTACCATGGGAGTCATATTATATATCCAACTCTTCCATCATCATCAACATAACCATTATTCCAATTTCACAATATTCCTTTAACAATTTCAAATATCCAAAATTAGGGCAAAAACCCTTTATGTACAAAATCACTTTTAAGAAAAGATTTCCATCATTTCAACACAACTCATCCATAACCATATTCCCACAACCATTTCCAAGAATTAATTTGGAAAACCCTTATTTTGATTTCAAACCCTAGGTTCTACCAAAAATTCCCAAATAATAACTCTTTTTCAAAGAGCAAATAACTAAGCTAAAAATCATATAAAAGAGTCAAAGAAATCCCTACCTCAAAGTAGAAGACACGAAGAAAACATGGATAGAACTTGACGGAGTCAAAAATACAAAATGTTTCGATTAAAACGAAGCCTTCGACGTGCTCAACATTTTTCTCCAAAGGACTAGGATGAGGAAACTCACAGATTGAGAGTATTTAGAGTAAGAAATGAGAACTAGAGAGAGTGTATATGGATCTAGGGTTTTGGAATGTTTAGAGAGAGAAAGAGATGAAAAAGTGATCCAGGAGGCTTTCATCTTGGACTGATATACGCACAGACCGCTCAAGCGTATGAATGGTTGCTTGAGCGACAAATACAAAAAGAAGACACTGCTTAAGCGACTAAAACCACTGTTTGAGCACACAATGACTCCATTCAAGTAGTTCAGACCTGCAAAAGTTCGCTTGAGCATAAGAAAGAACGCTCAAGTGAAGATATCAAATTCTAAGTAGTTTTGCAGACTGCAAAAGACTGTTCGACCGCAGGAATGGTCACTTGAGTGAACAAGAAAAATTCTGGGCAACAACTCTTTGAAAAATTAACTTCCCAACCTGTTTCAAACATAATCAAAGCTCCTAATAGCCAAACCCAACAAACAACAAGATGGAAATGAGTTGAACAACAGTTAAATACACGAGTTCTCAGATCCAAAAGCAATAAAAAGGTCGGGTTTAAACTAGAATCGTTATAATTTCCGCCTTAAGGAATTTCATCCCCGAAATTTAAATTCAACATTCATTAAAAAAAGTGAAACAATTTCCATACATCCAAATTTGTAACAAGGGTACACCAAATCTTTCAACACCAACTATCAGCTCAAATTGCCAAGGTAATAGAATTTGGGGGGCAGTTGTGAGGACATAATTTTGAGTTGTCCACGTGGCCTAGGTGGTTAGCCAAAGTGCCACGTGTGTGAATCTGATTGGCAGAGATGTGGTTAAACCATATATGAATCTAAGATGTTCGAATCAGGGACTAGAGTCTTAGATGATGATAGACTCTCTATTTGGATAAGGTTGGACTTTTGAGAGAGTTGATCTTAATCCAAATAGGAGTCTTGGATAAGTAATATCCTTGTAAGGGATAGAGTCCTATGAAGTGATACTTCTAGGGGACAAGGACACTGTTGACTATAAAAGTAAGGCATCATGTGGGTCTAAGGTATGCTTTTACTTGTGCAATGTTACTTGAGTTGATATCTTTGTGAGATAAGTTGACTGACTTGATGCTCCCGGTGGTATTCTTACTATTTTTTGTGCGGGGTTGGCATAATCTACTATGATTCGTGCTCTCTGGCTAAGTTTACTAGATCTCTGCAGAGAAGTCTGTTTGGTTGTGAGGTCAAAAAATCAACACCCACAGCTAGCATACGGTTGCAAAAAATTTTGCAATTAGTTTTTTGACCGCCATCTTAGCCCAATTGCAAAAAAAATTTCTTAGCCCAATTGTTTGCATCAGCATTTTCAATGTCAGAAATATGAGTAATTTTTGTATACGGATAGGATATATGTCATGTCATACTTTCTATTATTGTGATTAGTTTTGACAGTAACGTCTACTATATTTATGTTGGGTGTTTGCAAAATAATAAGAAGCATATACATTTGTAATTGATAAAAAATAATGTTACATGATATCCTATTGATATACAAAAATTTCTAAGAAACAATCAGTGTGTTTGGTCTGAGTTTTCTGAATTAAGTTTTTTGAAAACTGACTTTTTTGATTTTCGTGTTTTTTTTGTTTTTAGTGAATATTTTTTAAATTTCAAATTTTTTTTGTTTACTTTTTTAAATGCACCTTACTTAAATGTATCTAAAAACTAAAAAATTTGTGAAAAAATAATTTAATAAATTAATAAATACATAAAAATATAAAAAATGTACTGAATTCTTGCATTTTTTTTATATTTTTGGTATTTAGTGAATTTTTAAAAGATTTTTTTTACAATTTTTTTTACTTTTTAGGTGTATTTATGTTAGGTGTGTCTAAAAAGTAAAAAAAAAAAAACCTTAAAATATTAAAAAAATTCAGTAAAAACAAAAAAATACGAAAAATAACAAAGTAAAATTTTCTGAAAAGTATTTTTTGAAAAATAAAAACAAGCAAGATGAATAATTTTTGCCATCAGTATTTTTGTAACAGCTCTATTTTGCGGTTGCAAACAATCACTTTACTTGGTTCCCATTTTTTAAAAACAGTTTTCAGAAAATTCTACACTCTTATTTTCCGTGTTTTTTTGTTTTTACTGAATTTTTTAAATATTTTATGCAACTTTTTTACTTTTTAGACACACCTAACATAAATACACCTAAAAAGTAAAAAAATTGTAAAAAAAATCTTTTAAAAATTCACTAAATACCAAAAATATAAAAAAATATAAGAATTTAATACATTTTTTGTATTTTTATGTATTTCCTAATTTTTTAAAATATTTTTTCATAATTTTTTTATTTTTTAGACACATCTAAGTAAGATGCATTTAAAAAAATACAAAAAAATATTTAAAATTTTAAATATATTTATTAAAAACAAAAAAATATAAAAATTAAAAAATTTAATTTTTAAAAAACTTAATTAAAAAAATTCAAACGAAACACAATGAATATTTTTCTATGACCATTGATCCCGCCATGAAAAAACGTATTATTTACACCGGGAAAAGAGAAAATGTAGAATGTTAAAAGTGAAATCCTTTCTTCTGGTAGTGTGTGATTGATTCGGTATTATTAGATTCATTGTCAAAAACTAGTGGATGGCTGGCAAAGAAGACTCCCAATGAGGACGTTCGGCTGTGACTATCACAATAATGGTTCTAACATAGAAAATTGTGCCATTGCTCATGGAATTCCTCGAGAATTAATTATTGCACTTGAAGTGTTGCTACTATAGGAATCTGAGAAAAGTAAATTTTGTAATTGGACAAATTACACTATGTGGCTTGTATGTTTTGTCATTTTTTTATTTTTTTTAAAAATTTATTTTTTATTATTTTGATTTTTTTATAATTTAAGTTTTTTAATTTATTTTTAAAATAAATTTTTGATAAAAATAAATAAAAAATGACACATTAACAATTATGTGACATACAAATATTTTATTATATATAACTCAAATTTTTAAAATAAACTTAAATTTTAATATAATAATATATTTTTTTATATTATGCGACAGTTATTATGACATTTTTATTTAATTTAAATAGAAATTAATTTTAAAAAATAAATTTAAAAAAAATCTTAAAATATAAAGGATCAAAATAAAAAAAAATAAATTGTAAGAAGCAAAATAAAAAAATAATAATCAAATATAAAATGTCCAAAATGTAATAATTTCATGAAAAGTATTCAAATCGACTCGTCAAACACTTAAAACACCTGACATCATCTAATGATGACAACAATGATATAATTGACCAAGATGGCAATCTAGCACGTGCAATAAGTCTACTTGCACACAGAAACTTACGAAGAAAATGGCACAAAAAAATCAACTGCAATCGGTTCACTTCATTTTATTTTATTTTTTTAAAAATCCAGCTCCGATTAGATCACAGAAGATTTGACGGTTCAATCTAGTTCATGAGGATTGTTATAAATCTCGTTTCGATAATTTATTCGGATTATTTTTAAGTCTTGATATATTAATCTTTTAAAAAAAAAAAAATTAAATTAATCTTATAACTATGATTGTAAAAGGTGAAATTTTTTTCATCGGAAAAGTGAGATGGTGTGTTCATTTTTTCACTTTGTCAAGAGAAATCAAAATGTTAGTAATCACCCTCTGATTAGGATAGGTCAAGAGGATCCTCCGATGGTCAAGTCAATGAATTGTTTGGCCATACTAATTTGTATTTAAAACAAAATTCTTGAGTTACCTCTGATCTGTCCTCTATGCTTCTCCTGCTTGGCCTTTTATAATTACCTAACTTGAATCTTGTTCGTTGGATCGCTGTTAGATCCGAGGATTATACCTTTACCTAACCTTGGTCGGGTAAGTGGCCAGGTTGCTTTTATCCTTAATCGTTGGATTATCATCTTAGAGACGACTCAAATTATGTCAGATGTTAATAGCCAACTTGCCAAGCGTTGTATCCGTTGGATCAAGTTGGTTGGACAATTTTGTTGTCTATTAGGCCTGACCTATGTCCCTGTATTTTCTATCATGTGTTTCTGCCATTAAATGAAACTTAATCCAACATCCTTCTTTCATTTTGTAGATTTTTCTTCTAGTAGGATGTCTTTATGCTTGATTGCCCTTCATGCATTCAGGCACACGCCAGCTTGCTGCCAGTTGTTCCCAACGGGCTCCTAAAATGCTCATTTAAGCTTTTCCTTTCTTCTGAACCGATGTTTACTTGATTTGGGCTTGAGCTATTATTTTATCCATCTATGGTAATCATATACTATTATCATATATCTTAAATATTGTTCTTTATTTTAACAATAAAATATTAAAATGATGTGATACAATTGTTAATATATATATATATATATATATTTATATATACAATCTATACACTAGGACATAAAATAACAACAGTTTCATTTTGTAGCTCAAATTTATTTTGGCCTGAGTGGCTCAACTGCCCAAAACGACGTCATTTTGGACAGTGGTTTTTTTTTTCTCTCCATTTTCTCTCTGCAGAAGAAGAAAAAGAAAGAGGAGGAGGAGAGAAGTGGGAGCTATGTGAGAGAGAGAGAGAGAGAGAGCATATCATCATCAACAACATATCATCATCATCATCAACAACAACAACAAATAGAACAGAGAGAGACAAAGAGAGATCTATACACATCATCATCAACAGAGAGAGAGAGAGAGATAGATCTATACACACAGAGAACAGAGAGAGAGAGAGAGAGGGAGAGAGAGAGAGAGATCTATACACACACCCACACATCGCGAGAGAAAGAGAGATCTATACACACATACACAGAGAAAGAGACATACACAGATCTGTGTATCTGTGTATACACAAATCTGTTGATGACGGCGCCGGTGATGGTCTCCTCTCCGTTCCCTCTTCTTCTCTCTTCTCTCTTCTCTCTCTTTCTCTTTCTGTTTCAGAATATAAGGGAAAAAAAAAACTGCCCAAAACAATGTCATTTTGGGCAGTCGAGCCACTCGGACCAACCAAATTTCAAGCTACGAAGGGTTATTCAAAATAACAAAGTGAAAAGAATATTCTGAACTCCACTGCACTGGAGACAAGCTAGATTCTTTTTTGTGAATTATTGCATTGGCAAATGCACACCCCACTCAAAAGTAGCAATAGCAAATCTTGAATAATGATGTTCTATTTACGGAAAATTAAATAATATCCAATACATGAAGAATTAAAAAAAGGATGAAAAGGTAAAAATAACTGCAAAAAAAAAAAAAAAAAAAAAAAGTGGTGATTTTTACTCTTTCGCCTCTTAGCCTCTCTCATCTCTTCGTTTTCTTTGCCTTAATTGCCTTTCCTGTTGGCCGCCCCTCATCCTCCTCAGTCACAAACCGCCCCTCTGTCACTCAACATTGTCAATACCAACTCCACCCGTAACTCCCTCCTCCATGCCAATTGTCCAGTGCAAGGAAGATTGCGACAAGAGAAGAGAAAAAGAAAGAGGGAAGAGGGCATTTTTATGATTTTATAGGGTATTGCTGTTAATTGGTTATCCAGATGTGCACAAACTTAGGATAGAGTTAATCAAGCTAATGCCAAACTGTAGTCAATGTACCATGAACAGGGCCAGAAATCATCTTCCAACAAACTGCACAAAATTCATTACTTTTGGACAGAATTATTTGTCTCACTTGTAAATAAGTACCAATCCGGATAACGAATTCAGGTTTTAATCCCCAATCTGGATAAATAATTACTTCTAATAACAGGTTTAGTTGTTGAAAATAGATTTAAACAGAGACCTGAGGATAAGATTCAATATCTTAAGTTCAAGTTTCTTAAAAGATCACTGGAGGTTTGTCTAGCTGTTAATTTTAGGTTCCCACTGTCTTGGATTATCGAAAAAATAAAAAATAAAAAATAAATAAATAACAAAAAACAAAGAGTAGATTGAAAAACATAGTCAAACCCGACAACTTTGTTTAGGATTCCAAAATCATGCAGTATTGTTCAAGCAGTCTTTGGATAAATTGATTACCTCCATCTTTCAAAGCTTCAATGGGCTGATGAGTCGCCCCACTCAAGTGACTTTTGTAGAGGTAAAACAGTGTCGTTAAATTCTTCAGTAGAAACAAGTCACTTGGAATGGTACAGTCAAGTTCTTGTTTGTCAAGTCAGATTGCTGGAGTTCTCTTAAATTCTTGATTGTTTTTGGGATTTCTCAATCTTTGATGAAGAGTTGAAAAGTGGTCTTAGAGTATTTTTTGGACAGTTGGTATTTAATTCTATAAAAGTTAAGGGTGCAATAATTATTTCATCTTCTAACTTATAAACCTTAACCCTATCACTTTAAGATCACTTCGAGAAAAATTACTCTAAAAAGGATTCTGACTAATTTTAGGTTTGGAGTAGTGATGGAGGAGAGAAGGTATTATATTGTGAAAAGTTTTGCCAATGGTAAAAGTGAGAAAAAAACTTACGGTGCCAACTACCAACTAACTTTCAAAAACGTATCAAGAAAAACAATATGCAATTAAAATTTATTTTAAGTGTGGATCTGAATATGTAAGAATTGAATTTACATCATGAGTTTAGATTTCCTATAGTTCATTCTCTGTAATGCACACTATAAAATGACGTTGTGCAAAATTTTTTTTTTTTTTCAGTCTTATGAAACCCATGACGACTATGGCGTCCTCTCCAAGCTTCCTCCGCCAATGTCGATCTTTGTGACACCACCTCTCTCCCAAGCGTCAATAACTTTCTCTTCAACAAATCCCCTAATTTACTGTTGTTGTTTCCATGGTTGGTTCTCTTTGATTTATTGTCCTCTGTTGAGCCATTGTTCAGGCCCAAAAGTTCCCTTCTGTTATTCCTGCATCTGATCCCAGATGCATTGCACAGTGGCTGCAATAAACAGACACAACCTTGATCACACAAGCAAAATCAAATTTAAACCCAGAACCCCAAAACACTAATCAAAACACAACCATTGAAATAATCAGGAACTTTGTTAGGGATAATTGCCAACCTTCCAAATCTAAAATCAGAGCATCTATGGCATAAAAGATATATGCTTGTGTTCCCAAGTTTTCACCACCCAATTTGTTTTCTTCTCTCCCTATATACTTAATTCTAGTTGTCCAAATTTTGAGATCGATTTGTGATGTAGAACAAGTAGATGATGAACTCTTTGAACAATTGGATCAACAAAGGGTAAGGAAGAGTCAAATTGAGGATAATAATGACACTTTTGTGACGAATTTGGAATTATCTCAAATTTGGTATTCTAATTGGAAATAGCTTTTAAATCAAAGTCATCACCGTTTTGGGGATAATGTATGGTGGATTTTTTCCAAATTCCTTCACTCAAGCTTTCAAATTAGTGATTTTGCTGTTTTAGCTTCGTTTTAGCAAAAACTTTATTTTGAGAAGTCCATTTTTAGTATCGTCTATTTTGGTGCGTTTCTATTGTTTCTTGGTATTCAAATTTGGGCTTAACTCAATTTTATTTATTTATTTATTTTTATTTTATAGTAATTTTCTGTTTATTTTCATGTCTAACAAGGAATTAACTTAATTCCTTGCTTTCTTGTCTAGTTAGGGTTTCGTTCATTTTATATAAGGATATATGATTTAGGGCAAATCAACTTTTAATCAATATAATTCAAATTCTCTTTGAGAATTATTTGTTTCTTGTGGATTCAAGGTGTTCTTCAACTTGCTAGAGTGATATTTAGCCTTGTGTGATATAGTATGATGTGTTAGTTTGTGTGTATTGTATAGATTGTTGCAGAATAATATCTCTGGTGAAATTTTGCTAGATCTCGGGTCTCTTCTGAAGCTTCAGACCCTGGATCTGTTCAATAATTGGTTCTCTGGTTACGTCTCGCATTGCCGCTAACAATAGTTGCCATCTACCTATCCACCCTCCTTTTTCTTTTCTTTCTTGATCTCGTCAGTCTTCACAGTAGGGCGATCGCCAAAGCTGGTGGATTAGGGGTAAGATGTGTTGGACAATCTTCACTGTATTTAATGAAATAAATCATGTTTGTATATTAAACAACAAACGGAATACAAAAGAAAAATAGGAAAGGAGAGATATTGTTTGATTACAAAAATCAAACCAATAAATAAAAATAAATAAATAAAAACAAATTTTAATTTTGTTACAAAAACAAAATCAAAATCTGATTTAAATAAATAATATTAATAACAAAAAATAAATTAATAACTTACTTGATCAATTTCTTGAACAAACTTTTGATCAAGTCCAGTGTTTCACAATGTGTCCTTAAGATAGATTTGTCCTCTCCACGGTGCTTTCAGATTTGCGGACGTCTATCTCCCAGGATAAAATGATCAACAACGAATAAATGCAACACTACAATTTATTCGCACAACGAACACATTTAGTGTATACACTATTTCTCAAAGAAAATTAATGCAGCAAAATTCAGAGATGAATTGCAGCAGACAAGAACGAAAAATTGGAGTGAAAATCCAAATGAGGGCTTGTGTTATTTATAGATGAATTTGTGGCTTTTCATTTTGAACTCAACAAGTGCAATACCTGTTTGGACAGATCAACAGATCTAGTTTGAATTTCAAACAGATAAAAACTATTTTGGGTTTGAATCTGGACAGATTCAGATCTGTTTGGCCAGTGAACCTGTACAGAAAATTTTGAAGAGGTGCAACAATTTTGAATTCAAGAAATTGAAATTTAAATTGGACAGATTTTATTTTACCAAAAAATAAAATTGAATTCAAATGTTTTTTCCCAAAAAGATTAGTATTGGGCCGGACAAGCCTAACTCAACCTCACACCATGCACTTGCACCCAAACCCAGCCCAGCCCGCCCGACCGGACGGACGGGGGCAGTGGCTCGCGCGCGTGTGGTTATTTTTGGGTCCAATGTGTCTAGCCCAATTTGCCCATAACCTCTCCCTTTTACAAACTTGGGGTGCCCCTTGGGCCCTTACCAAGTTATAATCCCAAGCTTTATAAACCCATAAATTTCTTCCCACCAAACCAATGTGGGACAAGCCTTTATTCAAACCTTAAGGAATTTCAACCAAAAACTCCATTTCCATGGAGCTCAATTTGGCTTCAATTTCCCATTCACCCGATAATGGTTTTGAGCAACCAAATATACCATGTGAATCACAATGCGGCATAGAACGCGTTACCACTTTGACTCGTGAAATTCGACGCGTGGGTCTCACCTAAAGAATAGACCAAAGTTTAGAAAAAAATTCTAATTTTCCAGATTTTTTCAAAACCATTTCTAACAATCCCCCACGTGATTGGAAATTGATGACAACGGAAATGCAACAATATGTAGAATTGTCAAAAGAGTATAAATTGAAAATATCTTGCACCAGGATAGGTAGCTTTCGACCTTGAACCTTCCCTACTGATAACCTATTGGACTTACTAGCTAACCAATGGACGCGATGCCTTGAATTGTTTAGCCGTTTGTGTAAGCCAAGACAATAGATTTCACACAAAATATCTTCTGACACATCGTGGTTCTCACGGTTGTGTTCCTTTTGGCCTTGAACGCTCCTGGTTGTTTATGAGTGCTTCTAGAGAATTTAGCCTCTTCATTCTCATAGAACCGGCCCTAGTTCAACACTTATATATATGTGATTCTTATTGTGAGTATCTCCTACACTCGTCTTGATTTTATCCCTAAATCAAGATATAATTAATCATTAAAAGCAAAACTTATTCTTAAACCCATGCATACAACATATGTTGCAGATATCACTCTCATTATAGGAATGTGTGGAGAATTTTAATCCCTTGGTGATTTCTGGCGAGCCACACATAACTTAGTTGTCCCTTTGAACTTAGTTCTTGGGATCTCCAGTCATATAAGTAGGGTTACCATTATGATGACTCTTATGTAATAGGCTTTAATCCCACCCCCTTTGATGAACTATACATTTTCTCTTTAGTCAAACCTTTTGTTAACGGATCTGCAATATTCTCTTTAGATTTTATATAATCTATTGAGATTATTCCATTTGAGAGTAATTGCCTTACGGTATTATGTCGACAACGAATATATCGTGACTTACCATTATACATATGATTCTATGTCCTGCCTATTGCAGATTGACTATCACAATGAATGCAGATAGCTGGCACAGGTTTTGGCTACATTGGAATGTCTTCTAAGAAGTGACGAAGCCATTTTGCTTCTTCTCCTGCTTTCTCTAAAGCAATGAACTCAGATTCTATTGTGGATCGTGCGGTGCATGTTTGTTTCGTGGATTTCCAAGAAACAACAGCGCCTCCCAGAGTAAAGACATATCCACTAGTGGATTTTGAATCTTTAGTATTCGATATCCAATTGGCATCACAATAACCTTCGAGTACTACTAGATATCGAGTAAAGTTCAAACCATGATCACGGGCAAATCTTAGATATCTAAGAACCCGAATGATCGTTTTCCAATGGTCTTCTCTAAGGTTACTAGTGTACTTACTCAATTTACTAACAGCATAAGCTATATCAGGATGAGTACAATTCATTAGGTATATTAGGCTTCCAATGATTTTGGAGTATTTTAACTGAGACATTGCATCACCTTTATTTTTTGATAAATAAAGACTGATGTCTACAGGTGTTCTAGCTACATTCATATCATCCTTGATAAATTTACCAAGAATTTTCTCAATAATATATGGTTGAGATAATGCATATCCGTCAGATGTTTTTCATTCCTAATATTACATCTGCGACCCCCATATCTTTCATATCAAATCTTCTATTCAGCATTTGCTTAGTTGATTTGATCATGTTTTGACTGCTTCCAATGATAAGCATGTCATCCACATAAAGACAAATGATGACATAACCTTTGTTAGCGTTTTTAACATAGATGCACGCGTCACATTCATTTATCTTAAACCCATTAGTAAGCATAGCATGATCAAAATTTTTATGCCATTGTTTAGGTGCTTGTTTTAATCCATAAAGAGATTTTACAAGCTGATAAACTTTCTTTTCTTGCCCCAGCGCTACAAACCCTTTGGGTTACTCCATATAGATCTCTTCATTTAGATCACCGTTTAAGAAAGCTGTTTTAACATTCATTTGATGTATTTCTAAATTATACAATCTACTATAGCGATAAACATGTGAATGGATGTTATTCTTGTCACAGGAGAATATGTGTCAAAATAGTCCAAACCTTTCTTTTGTCTGTAACCTTTTACTACAAGTCTTGCTTTATACTTATCTGTTGAACCATCAGCTTTCATTTTTCTCTTGAATATCCATTTATATCCAAGAGGTTTAGAACTTGGTGGAAGATCTCCCAATTCCCAAGTATGATTTGCATAATGGATTCAATTTCATTATTAACAGTCTCTTTCCACAAAGGTGCTTCAGGACCTGTCATTGCTTCCTTGAAGCTTTGAGGTTCATTTTCTAACAGGTATATCAGAAAATCTAGACTAAAGGATTTTGATGTTCTTGCTCTCTTATTTCGTCTTAGTTCATCATCAGTTAAATCCTGTTGGTCGAGACCATTACTAGTGTCTTGTGTTTGATTGTCATTAGTCTCTTGACTTTGTGTACAAACATAAGTTCTTTTCTGTGAACTTAATTTATGTCATTTTTTGTAAGGAAAGACATGTTCAAAAAACACAGCATTTCTTGACTCTATAATAGTGTTCATATTTATATCAGGTATTTCTGATTTATAAGTTAGAAACCAATATGCACTACTATTCTGAGCATAACCAATAAACACACAATCCACTGTTTTTGGTCCTATCTTAGTCTTTTTAGGAACAGGAACTTCTACCTTTGCCAAACACCCCCACACTTTTAAGTATTTGTAGGAAGGTGATCGACATTTCCATAATTCATAAGGAGTGCTGTTGGTTTTCTTGTGGGGTATTCTATTAAGAACATAATTAGCAGACAATATTGTTTCCCCCCACAAGTTCTGCGGTAAGTCTGAACTTAGTAACATGACATTCATCATTTCTTTAAGGGTTCTATTCTTTCTTTCAACAATTCCATTTTGCTGTGGAGAATAGGGTGCTGTAGTTTGGTGAATAATGCCATGTTGTGCACAAAATTCATTTAATGGTACATCATATTCACCAACCCTATCACTTCTAACCATTTTAATGGTCTTTCCAAGTTGATTTTCAACTTCAGTTTTTTAGAGTTTAAACATTTTTATGGCTTCATTTTTACTTCTAAGTAAGTATACATAACAATATCTTGTGCAATCATCGATAAATGTTATGAAATACTTTTTGCCTCCTCTAGTTTGAACAAATTTAAGATCATATACATCTGTATGAATTAATTCTAGAGGTTTGATTTTTTTTTAACCGATTTAAATGGAGCCTTAGTTAGTTTCGCTTCTATACAAATCTCACATTTGTAATTAGAATCAATTTCAAACTTTGGTAGATAATCCAAACCAATTAATCTACGCAAAGCATCAAAATTCACATGTCCTAATCTACCATGCCATAAATTCGACTTAAGAATATAAGCAAAAGATGTGTTATTCTTATTCATAGCAAGTTTTGGTACAACCGTCATTACATTCAATTCGAAGAGACCATCACTCATGTGTCCCTTACCAACATACATACCACTCTTTGTTAATACAAATTTATCAGACTAAAAAACAAGCCTATACCACTCTTTGTTAATACAAATTTATCAGAGTAAAAAACAAGCCTAAATCCATTTTTACTTAACAAAGATCCAGAAACTAAATTCTTTCGAATGTCTGGTACATGCAGTACGTTGTTGAAGGTAAGTTCCTTCCCTAATGTCATATTCAAGATCACTTTTTCTTGTCCAGCCATAATAGAAGTAGAAGAACTTTTCATGAAAAGTTGTTCACCATTTGCAGCCTCATTGTAGGTAGTGAACATTTTCTTGTTCGTACAAATGTGTCGAGCTGCTCCAGTGTCAACCCACCATTCCTTGGGATTTCCAACCAAATTAGCCTCAGACACCATAGCAGCGAGATTGATGTCATTTACCCCGTTAGAGATGTAATCTAATTCTATCATATTGGCTTGATTGGTGGTCTTCTTTCTTGTACTTTCGCGATCCTTCTTAGGGCGGCGACAATCAGAAGCTTGATGTTCGATTTTGCCACAATTATAGCATTTACCTTTGAACTTTTTATTGCCATTGTTGTCACCTTGTTTAGGACCATCTCCAGTAAACTTTCTCTTTTTGTTATGTGGTTTAGCACTTGTTCAACCACATTAGCCTTAGACTCAATGGGATTTTTATCATTCCTCTTTTCAGCCTTTCGGTTATCTTCCTCAATTCTCAATCTTACAATCAATTCATCCATGGTCATCTCCTTGCGTTTATGTTTTAAATAATTTTTGAAATCTTTCCAAGCTGGTGGTAACTTTTCTACTAAAACAGTGATTTGGAAAGACTCGCTAAGAGACATACCTTCAGAATGAATATCATGCAAAATTATTTAAAAATTTTGAACTTGAGAAATTACCGTTTGGGAGTTTACCATAACGAAGTCCAGAAATTTACCGACAACAAATTCTTTGTGCCGGCATCCTCTGTCTTGTTTTTTTTTTCTCTAAAGAATCCCACAATTCTTTTGCTTTTTTTTAGAGGGCTGTAAACATTATATAGCATGTTGTCAAGGCCATTGAGGATGTAGTTTCTGCACGGGAAATTAGAATGCTTCTAAGCGTCTACAGCGGCAACAACTTGCCGATCACTTTCATCCTCTCTCAGTACTGGAGCCTCTTTATGGAGAAACCGGGCCAAATTCAGAGTTGTAAGATAGAACAACATTTTCTGCTACCAACTCTTAAACTCAGTATCGTTAAATTTTTCCCGTTTTTCTCCATGATTTATTGGAACTTGAACATAGTTCTGGATAGGGACCATAGTTGGTGTAACAATTGGAGCACCGCTTCCAGTTGCAGTTTCAATTGCAGTAGCCATAATATCTGATTACAAAAATCAGAAAAAACCAAAACACAAATTAATTTTCTAGTTACTAAAACCAGAAAATAAATTATAACACAAAATAATTTTATTTTCCTTGTTACTAAAACTAGAAAAATAAAATGCCACAATAATTTTTGGTAACACAAATTAATATTCTGCAATAGTTAATGACACTAGTATATTATTACTAGTTGTCAAAGAAAACAAACAGTATATTACTACTATTTGCCAAACACTATATTACCACTATTTGTATTGTCCAACTAGAATATCTTTTTGTGAAATCACAAAAAATTAAATACAATGAAGACACCAAAAAATTAATATCTATCTTAAGATTGTTGGACAATCTTCACTGTATTTAATGAAATAAATCCTGTTTGTGTACTAAAAACAAACGAAATACAAAAGAAAAATAGGAAAGGAGAGAGATTGTTTGATTACAAAAATCAAACCAATAAATAAAAATAAATAAATAAAAACAAATTTTAATTTTGTTACAAAAACAAAATCAAAATCTGATTTAAATAAATAATAATAATAATATAAAATAAATTAACAACTTACTTGATTAATTTCTTGAACAAACTTTTGATCAAGTCTAGTGTTTAACACTGTGTTCTTAAGACAGATTCGTCATTTCCATGGTGCTTTCAGATTTACGGACGTCTATCTACTAGGATAAAATGATTAACAACGAATAAATGCAGCACTACAATTTATTCGCACCACGAACACACTTAGTGTATACACTCTTTCTCAAAGAAAATTAATACAGCAAAATACAGAGATGAATTGTAGCAAACAAGAACGAAAAAATGGAGTGAAAATCCAAATGAGGGCTTGTCTTATTTATAGATGAATTTGTGGCTTTTCATTTTGAACTCAACAGGTGCAATACCTATTGGGACAAATCAACAGATCTGGTTTGAATTTCAAATAGATAAAAACTGTTTTGGGTTTGAATCTGGACAGATTCAGATCTGTTTGACCAGTGAACCTCTACAGAAAATTCTGAAGAGATGCAACAATTTTGAATTAAAAAAATTGAAATTTAAATTGGACAGATTTTATTTTACCAAAAAATAAAATTGAATTCAAATATTTTTGGCCTAAAAAAATTAGTATTGGGCGGGACAAGCCTAACTTAACTTCACACCACGCACCCATGCCTAGGCCCAGGCCCAGCCCAGCCTGCTCGCCCGCCCGACCGGACGACGGCGAATGCATGTGGGGTTATTTTTGGGTCCAATGGGTCTAGCTCAATTTGCCCATAACCTCTCCCTTCTACAAACTTGGGGTGCCCCCCAAGTTATAATCCCAAGTTTTATAAACCCATAAATTTCTTCCCACCAAACCAATGTGCTCCATTTCCATGGAGCTCACTTTGGCTTTAATTTTTCATTCACCTGATAATAATTTTGAGCAACCAAATAAACCACGTGAATCACAACACGGCTTAGAACACGTTACCACTTTGACCTGCGAAATTCGGCGCATCCCACCTAAAAAATAGATCAAAGTTTAGAAAATATTCTGTTTTTCCAGATTTTTTCAAAACCATTTCTAACAGGGTGGAGAGAGGAGGTGGCTTTGGCGGGATTCAGGGTGGGGGTGGGTGGTTGTCTAGGAAGCTACTTTGTCTTAAATAATAAACAAAACAATGTCATTTTGATGCAGTACAAAATGTACTATACAGTGTGCCCTATAGAGAATCTAAATTCTTAGATCATACAGTGATTTTTATTAATAATCTTTTTTTTATCTAAAATCTTGGTCCCTATCATTATTCAACGTGGCAAATTTTATTTCTTTTTGTGTTCCTTTTTCTTTGGACTGTGGAATCAATAATGTTGTAATGCTTTCGTATTTTTATTTTACTATGTTTTTGTTTATGATCTCAATTTATTGATAATAGAAAGAAAGAAAAAAAAAAAGTGGTGGGATGCATTAAACTATTATAATGCCCAAACAAAACACAATATATAGAATATTTTAAAATACATCAAGTAGAATATAACTACAAAAAAATCAAGTTAATTGGATATCATTTACTCTTTCACCCACTCACACTTGTATCTACAAAAATAAATAACAATTGTGATTTAAAGTATTAAAATGAATACATATGTGAATAGATGAAATGGTAAACGATATCCAATTAACTTTATTTTTTGCAAATATGTTCTACTTGATGCGTTTTAAAATGTAAACGGTTCGGATTATCGGAATGAGCCCCGAAATGGGCCCATTTAGCTGCACAACAGTGGCTGTTGTGCACCCCGCACAACAGTGGCCATTGTGAACAGCCTCCCCAAATCCACGAATATCCTTTTACTGAAATTATCATAATTTTATTGTTAAAAGTCCCTTTATTTGACTTTTCGAGATGCACTCACAGTGACAATATGAAATAATCTCTCAATATTTTTTGTAACAAAACTTTTACTTTCAGAGTGTTTGATCCCTAAAATTCTTAAATATTGTAGTATCCCAACATTTTCCTCATAAGCACCTAAATGCTGCTTGCATATACATCACTAGGGCATGGCTATGAGACTCGTTTTAAAGCCGTGCTTTTAAAAAATTAAGGGGACTGTGTATATTATCCAATAAATCCTGTGATGATTAGCGGCATTTTTATATATAAAAAAGTCAAATTATCAGTTTTTACCGATAATTTGAAAAATTTGTTATCAAAAAAAATTGTTAATTGTTAATTTTTAGTGACATCTTTAGAAAAACATCACAGAAAATGTCTCTAATTGTCAATTTTTAGTGACATTTAAAAAAACGTTATTAATTGTTGGTTGTTAGTGACATATCAAAAAAAGTTACAAAAAACATCACTAATTGTCAATTTTAAGCAATGATTTTGATAGGATCAACTTTCTGCAATTAATTGATAGGATTTAATAGGAATTAAATCCAACTATTAAGACTTACTGATAATTTATCCAAAAATGAAAAACATACATATATACCAAACTTATTTTTGTCTTATGCTTTTAGACCCACTGTGAGACTAGCTAGGTAAAAACTCACCCCTGATTGCATGATACTTAACTCACTTGGACTAAATCACAGAGACCTAGGAGAAGAAAGTGCCATCTATGGGCACCCACCAGATGTTTGACTATGAAACAAACATATTCTAAAAAATATGTGGTATGAGTATTAGATATATATTGGATACAGATACGCATTTGATATGGCAAGATACGTATTGGATATGTCAAATAAGTATTTATTTTTAATTTTTTATTTTATTTTAAATTTCAAATACGGGAGGAATACGCGAAAGATACTTGAAGGAGACAGCATGATACATGAGGATACGCAAAATAAGTATTCAATTTGTTTTTAATTTTTTATATTTTAATACGCCAAATAAGTACATAATGTTTTTTTCTTATTTTATATTTATATTTTTTCAATGGTCAATACTCTTTGTCCTAGATGGTTTTTTTTCCCCTATTAGACTGCTTTATTTAATTTTTTTCCACTTTATTTATTTATTTATTTATAATCTGTTTTAATGTAAGTATTTCTTTACCAAAATTTTAATTTTAGAACTTTAATGTTAGTATTTCTTTGGGGGAATTACGTGTAAATCCTAATATGTGGACTTATTGTCCAATAGGTCATGTGATAAATAATAGTGATTTTCATCAAATACTATTAAAAATGTCACTAATTATTAATTTTTAGCAACAATTAAAAAAATCATCACAAAAAAGTCACTAGTTTTCAACTTTCAGCGACAATTTGAAAGTTTCGTTACTGAAAAACGTCACTAATTGTAAGTTTTAGCGACAATTTATAAAAATTATGACAAAAAAGGTCATCGATTGTCAAATTTTCGCAACAAATGAAAATATTGTCACAAAAAATTATTTTTAGTGACGATTTTACTAGAACTTATTTTTAATAGGACTTAATAAAAATTAAGTGCAACTATTAGGACCTATTGATAGTTTAACCTATTTCTTTATTTAATAGGAATCCCTCTCTTTATTTATTAATTTGTTTTAGGTTTTATTTGTATGCATATTACATTATTAAAATTATAAAAAAATAATTTTTTTTTACGAATGTATCCCCGCCTTTCCATATGTTACTCAGATTTTGACATATTGCCGTATCTATATCACCGTATCCTGTATCCGTATCCGTGCTTTCTAGATGTTTGATAATTTAATCCACTAAAGAAAATGTTTGAGTATTAGTGAAGGCCAGCATGAGAGTCACCCAATCTGTTCAGACCAAATCTGTTCAGACGAGTGGTTTGTGAAATGATCTTTGATCTGAACAGATTTAGGTGGCTTATATTTTGGTCTGAACATAATTTGTTAATAACAAAATGTGAATGTCAAATATGATTGATAACAAAATGTGATTGACAAATATGATCAAAGATCATATCACAAACTAGGAAGTTTAAAGATACAGGATCAAGAAACAAAATCCATGAGAAGAAGTAATATTATTCATAAACATCAAACAATAACATTCACGTTAAACAGACTGTTTCACTCAAATTACTCCACATGCGGTTTCTGTAATTGAGACTGGTTGACATCTGATCGATGTCACCGAAAATGTGGCCGATGAAGAATTTTTGGGAAAGGTCTAAATGTTCCAGCTTGGAACAATTGTGGAGAGCAGTAGGTAACATGCATTTCTTAATTTCCATATTGACCAGAGCATAGCCATAGGTACACACTTTTAGATTTTCGGTAATAGCTTTTTAAACTTAGCACCCAACCACCACTGAAGTAGGCCCCCCAAAGTTGCAGGTGTCACCCATTGGACCTCCCACCACTGCAATAGACTTGACCAGACTTTCCTGATCACAGGGCATAGCAGAAAAGCATGGTTCACATTTTCTGGTTCATTCCTACAAAAGGGACACACATTCTCCAAACTACTACTTAGTACCCCAATGTTCTGTAGATAGCCTGTTGTTTTAACCCTTCCTTTCCATGCCAACCAAGGAATTGGGCTCTGGGGGGAGCCACATTGCCCCAGATCAGTTTAGGAATAAGCAAACTAGGCCCTTTTTGTTTCTCACATCAATCCCTGGTTGCAGCAACAATAAATTGACCTGAAGGGGATGCACTCCATCTTAATGAATCTGGGCATCCCACAATAAGCCTTGGAGGTTCACCTAATAAGCTTAACAATCTTCCCAACTCCTCCTCCTCCTAAGCAAGTAATTGCCTTCTGAATTCAAGCTTCCATCCTTATCAGTTGATAGTGTATACAACCTGGTGAATTCCTCCTTCAGTATCAGCTCCCTCAATGCTTTATTCTACAACAACCATTGTTGCATTGCTATTGATGCATTCCTTCATTTGTTCTCTCTCTCTCTCTCTCATAGTGTTTCCTTCATTCATTCTCTCTCTCTCTTTGGCATTTGTTCCAGTGGCAACAATCACAATTTACTTGAAGTAATAACATTAATATCCCTTTTTTTTTTTTTTTTTACTTGTAACTTAATGTCGTTTGAATTACTTTTGTTAGTGTGATTGAGAATGTAGAAATAATCACAATCACAATTTACTTGAAGTAATAACATTTGTTCTCTCTCTCTCTCTCTCATAGTGTTTCCTTCATTCATTCTTTCTCTCTCTCTTTGACATTTGTTCCAGTCGCAACAATCACAATTTACTTGAAGTAATAACATTAATATCGCTTTTTTTTTTTTTTTTTTTGTTCTTGTAACTTAATGTAGTTTGAATTACTTTTGTTAGTGTGATTGAGAATGTAGAATATTTACAAGGCATCGTTTGAGCATTAATGTTGATAGGTTCTATAAAACTAAAAAATGACTGTTATATAGTATCATTTTTTTTTCCACCTTCAGGGTATGTGACAAGATTTGTATTAATTGATTCCATAATAGTTATCTTTAAATAAGATAATCAACCACTGGTATTTATGTGGGTATGAAAAAAAAAAAGAAAAAAAAAAAGAAGATGATATATAACATTTTGTAAACTAAAAATGAGATATAATAACACTGATAATTGTTAAAGATTGGCTTTGATCCTTCTTGCCAACAATGGCTGTTGAATGAAGACAAATGAAGAAGCTGAAGATTTGGGCTAAAGATTCAGCCGAGCTACTCCATGATAGGGTGGCTGATCTTCAGATCATATTGGTGGCTGCCATAAATGTTGTCGGTGGCTTGTTGAAGACTTTGGCTCTCCCATTGCATCTGTTAGGTTTTTATTCTTGGCAATCCTGTTTGACAAAACTCCTTTCAGTTGTAATTGTATTTGATCTTTTATTTCAGTGAGGTTATGAGTTTTAGATGCGAATCCAACCCGAATTGTGCCTATGCAGAGGAGTTTGTGATCTTAATCCTATCATGTTTGTCACTTCGCTGACTATGTCGGGGATTGAGAGGAGATCGCGACCTTTTAGAAGTTTCACTCGCCTACAAAAGTACTGGGAGTTGTTTTTTCCTGCTCGAGTTGCCATTCCTGCGATTGAGTGGAGATCACAGATTTGTTTTCTATAAATATGTGTTCTAGTCTGATTTTAGGGTAAGGCTTCCAAATCTTCTTCTTGGGTATTAGGGTTTTCATCTGGAACTTCTTTGCTTGTTTCCTTTGATATTTTTAAAAGTTTACATGAATTGAGTGGGTTATATCAAAGGGTTTGTTTATTTTGTTTTATTTACAAAAAAGATATTTGTTCTTCGGTGGATTCCGTGAAATTTGGGCCTGAAGCTTTGGTGGATTCTGGAGTAGCTCATCGTCGTGGATTCGACATCGGCGTTGTGGATTCAACGCTGTACATGACAATTCTGAGGCGAAGACCGTGATGGAAGAGGCATATAGGGGTCGGTTCAATTCGGGTGTGGATTCACTAGGTAATTAAGAGTATACTTGTGTAATTTCTTTGGTCTTAGTGGATTGTTTTGTGGCTTTGGCCTGTAGTTTTTTTTATCACAATTGGAGGCGCTCCAATTGTGGTTTTTCCACATTAAAATCGTTGTGTTGATTTATCTTGATTGTTTGATTGGGATCGTTATTTAGTGCTTAAAATTGATACATAATCACAAATCAATATCTAGGAGATTTCTAGATTTTTCAGCATTTATAAATGGATAATGAATGGGAGAAGTTTGTTGTGGTGAAATCAGAGAGTGTAAACAACTAAGTGAGTGAGTGTGAATTGAGTGAGAGTAATGTCTCCTCCTCCATAGTTGTAATTTTTTATTTCTCTCCATAGTGAAATCTGCTGCCTGTGGACATAGGCAATTTGTCGAACCATGTAAATCTTTGTGTGTTCTTGCTTGTGTGCTTGTGTGTGATTGTTTTCTGCCTCCTAGACACAACAAATTGGTATCAGAGCATAGGTGTGCCAAAACAGAGCATCTGCAACTCTGTTTTCTGTAAACTGAAAATTTCAAAGTTGTCGAAATCACATTTTCAGGATACTAGAACGTACACCTCGACAAGAGGAGTCCAGACCCAGAAAGACCAACCCAAGCGGACTGCTCACGTGCCCTCATGCGCTCTGTCGGAATTTGGTTGGAGAGTCGCCGGAAAGATCAATCCGACGAAGATGCAGACGGTGAACAGAACAACGTGTCACCAAATGTGAAGTCTTTAAGTATTCACTTGTGTAACAATACAACACAAGTCCACACTTGGCAGAGTGGTTATAGCCTTGGTTCCCAACCTTGAGATCACGGGTTCAAATTTCCAAATTATTTTTGGAAGCTGCCATCCCATCGCTACGTCAGTGCCACATCTGCACCACGTACTGCCAGGTCATTGCCACATCATCACACTTGTTCGCCACGTTAGCACATCTGCCACGTCATCATCCCAGTTTGCCAAAATTTTTGAAATTGCAGGGAGGCCCCTGAAAGTTTGGGAAATTACATTTCAGCCAATGATCTTCCTGAAATTGCTATTTAGCCCTTTAAACTTCATTAAATTATAGTAAGGTCCCTGGAGGTTTGGGAAATTGTAATTTGGCCCCTGGATTTGGAGAAATTTTATTCAGGTCCCTAGAGAGGTGGAAAAAGTGCTTTCCTAGCTAAATCAACCGTTCCAGACACAACCGTAGATTTCGTTTTTTGAGATTCGAGCCCAAATTTTTAGTGAAGTTTTTGGGAGCTTAGAATTTGCCGTGTTCCGAGCATTTCAAGCATCTGTTATTGTTTGTAATGGAGATTATTGAGCAGTCTTAATGGTAGAATCTATAGAGATGAGATCAACCAAGTTTACAAGTAACCTAGTAACTACAAGCAACTCTAGGCATTGGACCCCGGTGTCTCATGCCAAGTTCGTGGTAGAGAAATTTGATGAAAGCAGCAACTTCAACATGTGGAGATGTGAAGTTAAAGATATGATCTTCCAGATGAACCTGCACTTCACTTTCGGAGACAAGCCAGATGACTTGGACGAGATAGAATGGGAGAAAGTTAATCTCCTGGCCTGCAGTTGCATCCGACTTTGTCTTGCAATGGAGGAGAAATATGCATTCACAGAATTTGATACTGCGAAGGAGCTTTGGAAGGCCCTAGAAGACAAGTTCATGACAAAAAGCAATGAGAATCGGCTGTACTTGAAGAAGAAGTTGTTTCGTTTTGACTACAAGAAAGGTATTTCGATGAATGAAAACCTGAACAATTTTAACAAAATTCTTGCCGATTTGAAAAACTTGGATGGTCAAATCAATGATGAAGATAAAGCAATGTTATTGTTAAATTCCTTGCCTGACACATATGACCATCTCACCACCACTTTACTGTATGGCAAACAAAAGATCAAGTATGTTGATGCTTCAAATGCCTTGGTAAATAATGAGTTCAGAAGGAAAGATAAGTCTGCAAACAGGGACTCAGCATAACATGCATTGAAAGTCATAGACAGGACGAATAACAGAAGATATACAGAGCGAGGAAAGTCTCACTCAAAATCCAGAGGGAGATCATCAGATAGAAGACATCTTACAAAAGAGGAGTGTGCTACTTGTCGCCAAAAGGGGCATTGGGCAAAAGATTGTCCCAATGAAGACAAGAAAGAGGAAAAGGTGAATGTTACACGAGATGGAGATAATGGTGAAGGATCAACCTTCACAGTTTCATCACTTGGCCATTCTAATGAATGGATTTTAGATTCTGGATGTTCCTCTACATGTGTCCTAACAAGTAGTGGTTCTCGAGCTTACGAGAGCTTGATAGAGGAGTTGTATTGATGGGCAACGACCAAGCTTTCCAGGCAAAGGGGATTGGAATAGTTTGACTAAAGATGCATGATGGAACAATCAAAATTCTCGAAGATGTTCGGTGTGTACATGATTTGATGAAGAATCTCAAGTCAATGGGCGTTTTAGACTCCAAAGGTTACAGAGTAACTGTTGAAGGTGGAGTTCTCAAAGTGGTACGAGGAGCATTTGTTGCAATAAAGGCTATTCGAAGGGGAAATTTATATTTCCCAGATGGCTCTACATAGAGAGAATGGTTGTCTCCACCAGCTTAGAGAATTATGCGTTAGACACTTCCAGACTTTGGTATATGCGCTTAGGGCATATTGGAGAAAAGGCTTTACAAGGGTTGGCAAAGCAAGGCCTATTAAAAGGCACCAAGACAAGAAAGCTTGAGTTCTGCGAGCATTGTGTGCTGGGCAGGCAAACAAGAATCAAGCTTGGTACTGCCATTTATTGTACCAAAGGGATTTTGGACTACATTCACACAGATATTTGGGGACCTTCCAAGAATTCTTCTTTGGAGGTAAACACTACTTTGTGTCATTCATTGATGATTTTTCAAGAAGAGTATGGGTTTACACAATGGAGCATAAAGATGAAGTGTTGGACATCTTTCTTACATGGAAGAAAGTGATTGAGACCTAGATAGGTAGGAAGATCAAGAAGCTCAGATCTGACAATGGCGGTGAATACACATTAAATCCCTTCTTTGAGGTTTGCCAGAATAAAGGGATATTGAGACATTTCACAGTTAGTGGAACGCTGCAGCAAAATGGAGTTACAGAACACATGAACCGCACTTTTATAGAAAAAGTTCGGTGTATGTTATCACATTCAGGATTGAGCAAGGCTTTTTGGGGCGAGGCATTAAACTATGCTTGTTATCTTGTCAACAGACTACTTGTTGCAGCACTAGATGGCAAGACTCCCATGGAGGTATGGTCAGGAGTGCCAGCTACTGATTATGATCAGCTACGTATTTTCAGATGTCCAGCTTATTTTCATGTTACAGAATCTAAGCGGGATCCTAGAGCCAAGAAAGCTATCTTCTTGGGCTTCAGTGACGGTGTCAAGGGATATAGACTCTGGTGCCCTGAATCAAAGAAAGTTCTCACTTGAAGAGACGTTACCTTTGATAAGTCTACAATGTTGAAGCAGCCAAATCCTCCAGAGAATGAGGAAGCATTAAAGAAGTCAGTGCATGTGAAATTTGAGACTCTAGCAAAGATTATTCAAACAGTCAACAATCTTGAAGAAGTTTCAGTTGATAGCTTTGAAAAAGATACTGAAGAGAGTTCAAATGAGAATGAAGATCCAAAGACCCCACAACAGTCAGAACCCATCACAACCAGAAAAGGAAAAAGGGTTACTAAGGCCTTGTTTGGCAAGTGGCTTTTTTAGCCAAAAAGCCAAAAAGTTACTAAAAAAGCCAAAAAGCCAACAACCTATATAAAAAAGTCAAAGATTTCATTTTCTTTCTACTTTTTGCACATCTTTTCGGAAAAAGCCAAAAAGTCATCCCAAACATACTAATTTTTTTTACATCATATTTAGCCAAAAACTTAAAAAGTTACTAAAAAAGTCTGTTCCCAAACGAGGCCTTAAGTAACCCTGTTGGATGATTGATATGGTGGCCTATGCACTTCCAATTATTAAAGACAATGTTCCTTGCACTTTCAAAGAAGTCGTACAGAATGCAGAAAGTGTGAAATGAAAGGAGGCTATGAATGAAGAGATCGGGTCACTCTATAAGAACTAGACTTAGGAGTTAGTGCAACTTCCAAAGGGCAAGAAAGCAATTGGATGTAAGTGGGTTTACACCAAGAATGAAGGCATCCCAAGCAAAGACAATATTAGATTCAAAGTTAGATTGGTAGCTAAAATCTATGTCCAGAAGGAAGGAATAGACTACAATAAGGTATTCTCACCTGTTGTGAAACACTCGTCTATTCTTATCTTGCTAGCTTTGGTTGCACAGTTTGATCTCGAGCTCGCCCAACTCGATGTCAAAACTGCCTTCTTACATGGAGATCTTGAAGAGAAGATATACATATCCCAGCCAGATGGCTTCAAAGTTGCTGGAAAAAGGAATTAGGCCTGTAAGCTGAACAAATTGTTGTACAGGGTTAAAGCAATCCTTGAGACAGTGGTACAAGCGATTTGATCGGTTCATGATAGAGAAAGAATACACAAGAAGACAATTTGATCCTTGTGTATATTTCCATAAGCTTTCCGATGATTCCTTCATCTATTTGCTCTTATATGTAGATTATATTTTGATTGCATCTAAGAGTAAGTTAGAGATAGACAAACTCAAGGCATAGTTGGCAAAAGAGTTCAAAATGAAGGATCTTGGCAAAGCAAAGAAAATTCTTGGCATGGAGATCAAAAGAGATAGGAAGAAGGGCACGGTTTTTCTGACACGAACCTAGTATTTGAAAAAGGTGGTAGATAGATTTGGCATAAATGGGAAAACAAAAGCTGTGAGTACACCATTGGCCCCTCATTTCAAGCTTAGCGCTTCAATGACTCCATGCACAGAAGAAGAATGAAAGCATATGGTACAGGTTCCATATGCAAATGCAGTCGGTGCATTAATGTATGCTATGGTTTGTACAAGGCCTGACATCTCACATGCTGTGATTATAGTAAGTAGGTATATGCACGATCTAGGGAAAGGTCATTGGCAGGCTTTAAAATGGATCCTAAGGTACATACATGGCACGGTTAATCTGGGATTGAAGTTTGAGAGAGATAGCTGACTCGGACAGAATTTGGTTGGATATGTGGAATCAGATTATGTTGGTGACTTGGACAAATGCTATAGCGATCCCGGTTTTCCCTCCATTGGTTATTGTATTCCGGACTCGGTTCCTTGGATGTCTGTTATTGTATATGTTGTATTTCCATCCTTTAATTCCTTGTATTTGAGTTTTGGGATGTGTTGGGCAGGTTTGTAACAGGTTGGGTGTGTTTTGAAACAAATGGTTGCTGCCCAGTTTTTGGTGTCTTCGCTCGAACGAGGCTTTTGTCGCTCGAGTGAGCTCTGTGTTTTAGTTCCTTCACTCGAGCCAGGGTTCCTTCGCTCGAGCGAGCTTTGAGTGGTGTGTCTGTTGGCTCGAGCGAGCATTCTTGTGCTCGAGCGTGCGTCTGCGTCTAAGTTTGGACCTGAAGGTTGTGTTTCTTGGCTCGATCGAGATTTCCTTCACTCAAGCGAGCGAGCTATATGTTCTGGGTTTCTTTGCTCGAGCGTGCTTCTAGGTTGTAAACCTGAAGCTTCGTGTTGTTGGCTCAAGCGAGGCTTTCTGCACTCGAGCGAGGTTTCTTTGTGTCTGGTCGCTCGAGCGACTATTCCTTCGCTCGAGCGAGGCTCGATTATATCAGATCGCAGCAGCAGTCTTCTCTCTCATTTTTTGATTTCCTTTTCTTCTGAAACCCTAGATCGGCTGTCTTTCTCTCTACAATACACCTTCTCTCTACAAATACCCTCGGTTCTTGGGTGTGTCTACCCTAGTCCTTTTCTAAAAAGTGTGGAGCTTGGTGTGGGCTACATTTTGATCCGAAAAACATTGGGTTTGGAGCATCTTGAGTTTTCTTCAACTTCTCCTTGGAGTCTCTTCATTTGAGGTAGGGATACCCAACTCCTTCTTATGAGTTTTGACATAGATTTTAGTCATTTTGTATAAATGGTGGATTATGAAAATTTTGGGAAGTTTAAGGTTTGTTTTAAGGTTATGTAGACCACTCGGAGAACTCTCCGGCTCCGCACGCGAGGGCGCAAATTCGTTTTGTTCTAGGCTACTACAGTTCGGACTCATGTCACGGTTCTGAATCTAATCTCGCAAAGTGCAATGCATGACCGATAAATCACCAAAGAGTCCAAATCCGGTAAATCTTTTTGGAAAACTGATTTTAATAAAGAAGTGCCAAACATAGACTGCTTTGCCAGATACAGAGTCGCCACCTAAATGTTTTATTTTGGAAAATTTAGGAAACCCTTACTCGTGCCTAAGGCCACGTGTCCGTCATTACCAAAGTTGCCTTGGCTCGGGAACTTGGGTATGAGAGGGGAAGGTCATGCAATGAGCACCCCCGCTCGCCCGATCGAAGATCAGCCTTTACTAACATGATATTTTGTTTTTGAAAACACATGTGTTCTTACTCTGGTTATTAACCTAGAATTACTATGTGATGCGCACAACATACAAGTATATACTAGACCGCCTAAGTTGGAACAAAACATTTCATGTTCATTTGTTTGAAAACGGTTTCAAGTTTGCTACTCGCAAGTAGGCTAAATCGCGGATTTCAATGAATTATTCCAATTCAAGTAATCCAACCTTCATCCACAGGCATTCATGCAGTTGATCAATTAAGCAGTTAGCCTCATGGCAAGCATGCTAACATGGCAACATACACATCTCATGCAGTATGCTAAAGCATAAACACTCACAGTATACTCCGAGCCAAAACAAAGAACTAGCTAGAAATCATGTATGATCCTAGTTCATGTTAAGATGGCTAATGCAACACATGCAAAAATGCAACTAAGACAGGCTCGACTATCTAGAATGGCATGTGAAATGCAACTTGGTACATGTATTCAAATTGGAATTGAAATACAATGCAATTAGTATGATGCGCCGAGCCCGGTGCGTGTAAGACAGATGAATGGATGCACACATGCGAAGCATAAGGATGCTAATCGAAATATGCCCTAAAACTAACCATCGTAAGCGGTTAAGTAAAAAGGAGAAAGAAATGGGGGTTGGAAGACATGCATCACACACACGCGCGCTTATTACAACAGTTGGCCCTCTCGACGGAGGGTCCGAATAATGAGCTAACTAGCTAATCTAAGCTAATTAAACTAATTATTACATCACAAAACTAATTAACCAACAAGCTAACTAATTATTACAAAACGAAGCTAATTAACTTAACAAGTTAACTAACTAGTTATTACAACACAAATAAGCAGCTAAACGCATTAACTACTGAAATACAAAACCAAAGCATAAAATAGTTCAGGAAAATAGTAAAGAGAGGTCCTCGGGATGAGGAGTGCATGCATGCTCGGTCGCCTCGTTCAGAAATCCATCGCGATGCCCCAATTTGCCTCTGTTTGCAACTATTCTCAGAACCTTGCACAAAGCTCCAGAAAGGTTCTAACTCACCTTGGGGACCTGTAGGAATATGGCTGACCAGTTGTTGATGTTGCCAACCACCTGCCTACCACTTTTCTTTGTTGCAGATCAGAAAAAGTGGTTGGCCAGCTAGTTTTTCTGTCTGCCGACCACTTGTTGCTGCACTTCTCCAGTTTGTTACAATAGAGAGCAAGAAAGGGCATGGCAATGTATTTGCAAGATATGTGTGCACAACCACCCTCCCTATCATTTCATAAGCTCAAGGGAGTGCGGTTCTTGACCCTCGGGCCACCAATCACGCATCTTGATGCATGATGGTCGAGAAGCCAAATTGCACAATTCAATATGAAATGAATGCACAAATAAACACATAAAGCCTTGAACTCTATCATGTGTGATCAAGAGTGTTGGCGACCGAGAATTGAGGCACGTTTCATCACTTCAAGTATGAAACATCCCTCGTTTCTCGTGTTTGGACTAACACCCAATCCAAACAAATGTAATGCAACATGATTGACTTAACAAAGCTAATAGCATGCAAACAATGCTAATGCAACATGGTATACACAATGCAAGGCAACATAAGCATGTAACAACTTGAAAACAAACATTCTAAATGGACTTAAACCGAAATGGATAGACCTCAGTCATGCCCAAATCAGTGGCCATAACACTGAAACTAAGGCATGAAGATCAAGACAAACATGCTCAATGTAATGGCCCATTGACTAGGCATAAGAGCACAACTCTCAAGAATGCTCAAGGAGTGACAAATGTGGAAGTGTAAAAACACTAAATGTACTGAAATTAGGCAAGAAATGATGCCAAATCATTCAAATAGGCCAAGCAATACATGCTAGTGGACTCAATACATAAAGCTAACAAGCTAAAATGCACTATAGCTATACAAAGCATGGCATGCATGACCAAGACAACACAAATCAGAGCTAGAGCTTGCTAAAACAAGGACAAAAGGTTATTAGAGTTAAGCCAAAATCATGCTAGAAGGACAGTCTAAAGCATGATACACATAAGGCTAATTCATGGAAATGCACTAGAAATGTATGGAGCATGCATGGGGCTATCAAACCAAACCTTAACAGAGGTATATCATGGCAAAACAACACCAAGAACATGCTGAGATGGACTCAAAAAAAGCTAGAAAGACATGCTATTTCATGAAGCACACAATGCTAGTTTGTGAGAAATACACTACAAGTGTATAAGGCATGGATGAGGTGACAAAACCAAGTCAAAACAGTGGTATGCCATGCTGAAATAATCCCAAATACATGCTAAGATATGGCCAACATAAGCTTAACAAACATGCTCAAACATGAGGCAAATGAAGCAAGCATTCAAGAACACAAGGAGAGGGGACCCTCTCCTATTGGGGACCTTAAAACACCATTTTCACCACTGAAAAACCTCTGGATTTCAGTGGTGAGAAGGCCAAAACAAGGTGATCCCAATAGCTTAAAAGGAAGGCTCAAAACAAGGCCTAACAAGGCACAAGAGGGGGTAGACCACCCCCAACACAAAAGGGACTTTAAACAAACATGTTAAGCCTTAAAAATCAGAACATTTTTTAGTAGAAAGTCAAGCCAAAAACAACATGCAAATGGGTTCAAAAGCTTAAACCAAAACAAGGGTTAAAGGGGTTAGAAGCTCACCCTTGTAGAACCACTTCAAAGCTACAACTCCAGCAGCCTTTCTGAGCTCAAACCAATCCAAAAACTCCAAAACCAGTTCCTAGGTGCCTCAGCAACAAAAGGGTGATGTTTCACTATGTGTTTGTGTGCAAAAGTGCGATGAAAATGCACTTTCGAGCACAAAAATGAAAGAGATGGAGGATTATAGAGATAGAGTGATATGTATAGCTTCAATACAAAAATCTGAACCTGGAGAAGGAGGGGGGTGGTTCTCTTATATAGGAAAACAAATTTCAAGCTTGTTGGACAAGCTTTAGGCCTAAAGCCATCCCTCCATACACGTTTATGGAGGATGGTTTCTGTGCCCTCCAGCTAGCACAGCTGGCAAGAAAAGATCTCCAAGAAACTGCTGGAAGTGGTCAGCCAGCTACTTGCAGTGGTCGGTCGACCACTTTTTCTGGTCGGCAAGAAGAGAAAGTGGCCGGCCAGCCATTTTTCTGGTCGGCCAGCTCATTTTTCTGGTCGGCAGGCAAAATTCTGCTTTTTAGGTCCAACTTCAAATGGCCATAACTCCTTCATCTAGACTCCTTTTCAGGTCTTTCTTGTGTCCAAATTGAAGCCCCGGAAGTAAGCTTTCCAATGGTGTTAGCCTTGCATGTTTTGGTGAAGCCGTGCAGTTTTGGTCCTACCCGGATTGATGCCAAACTTCTCCTAAACTAGTTTTCTTCTCTGCTTTCCTCTTTTCTTCAACTCCAAACCCCTAAATAAGGTGTTTTGAAATTTTTTTCAAAGGTTTTATCTCTCTTTCATTCATTTCCACTTTGTCTTTGCTCGGTTTACCAAAAAGCGTAACATTTAACGAAATGCAAGCGTCGGAACATCGTAGGAACTTTATTTTCAAAACATTTTGAAAGAGAGGGTTTCAAGGTCTAAAATATTTTGATCAAGATTTTTTTGGTCCAAAAGGGGTATGAAGTTGGGATTTGACTCTCTCTCATTGCCGAAGAAACGGAACCTTTGCCCTGCACACCTTTCACCACCAAGTAAACCATAAGTAGTGCCCAAGTCTTAAGGGCGGTCAAAAATGGGGTGTCTACAGTTGCCCCTCTTTGACAAAACTCAGAATTCAAGAAGTGACGGGAGTGAATGTCAAAGCCCAGAGACGACCCATTTTTGACAAGGCCGAAGACTTAGACAAACAGGCAAGGTAACAAAGAGATACGCCAGCAGGCAGGGGCAAGATGCCAATGACATGCACAATGCCGATCATAACTTATGATTATGCAAAGAGAGCAGTGATGAAGCAATTATGCAAAATAAATGCAACATTTTAAGCAAATGCTATGCAAAGAAATACGAGCCAAACTACACGTCATGTAGAAAGGATGTAAGAAAATACGTGATCTTAACTACGGCTCACGCAGGAAAGATCAAAAGCGACTATGGGGAACACCCAAAGTCTCAGACAAGATGCCAACGTGTTGCACGTGAACGAAAAAGGGCTGGTATAAGCATTGGAACATGTTCCGAATGCTCTTAACCAAAGAGGAAGAAACATAGGGACACGTCCCGGTGTTTCGGAATGGTATAAGCATTGGAACACGTTCCCAACGCTCTTAACCAATGAGGGAGAAACATAGGGACATGTCTCGGTGTTTCGGAATGGTATAAGCATTGGAACATGTTCCAAACGCTCTTAACCAAAGAGGGAGAAACATAGGGACATGTCCCGGTGTTTCGGAATGGTATAAGCATTGGAACATGTTCCAAATGCTCTTAACTAAAGAGGGAGAAACATAGGGACATGTCCTGGTGTTTCGGAATAAAGGAGCGTGCATAACAATGCAAGTGGAATGTGCGTGACAACGCGGGTAGAGAGGTGTGCATGACAATGCAACCTAAGATGAATTCCAAACACGCTAAAATCGTGTGACGAAAGGAGCACTCTAACCACGGTGAAATCGCGAGAAAAAGCCTGAAAACAACCGTCCAAGTTCGCGCACAACGCAACCTGAGAAAGCTCCGGAGGGCAACGATCCTAAATGCTGCTCAGCGTAAAAAGATAAACAATACAAGATAACACAAGATGCAAATAAATGCAATAAGTGCGATGATACGATACATGTTACAAGCAATGTAGAGCATGATGTTTAGGGAATGCAATAAACAAACAAAGCGGCACTTTAGAAAACACCTCATGGAGTGAGTAGCGGTAAACAGCTCTACTCTGACGGGGATCTCCCCTCCATTGTGTTCTTCGAACACTTACCTTCAACTCGCAATACAAAGGTCCTGAAATGCTGACAAGGAGTAACATCTGTGTGTAGAAACCACGGATGCCACTTTTCTTCCTGATCATATTCACAACTTTCCCTATTCTCCAACAGGATGGCAGACTAGGTTGGTTAAGTACCCAGAATTGAGGCGCACACATGCTATCTCAACCTATGGGGCCTCCATATAGATTTCAAGCCGGGGATACACCCCTGGGTATTTAAACCAGACTTTAGTCTCAGAAATTTCAAACCTTTGTGTTCTAGGCAACAACCATTCAAACTCTAGTTTCCACCGTCTCAGTTTATTTCTTAGGAACTCATTGCAAACACAGCCAAGATACCTTTGGCAGGGACGGTGCTCAGGGAGAGCACTTTTGATCGCCGTTCTGGCATCGAAACAGTCAACACAGTATTTGGTTCACTTTGAACACAGAGCTTGTACAACACACTGCTCATTCTGAACACACAACTCATAACACAATACTCGGTTTATTTGGCACACAGCTCGTACACCACACTGCTCACTCTGAACACATAGCTCATCCTGAACACATGGGAACACACAGCTCATTTTGAACATATGGGATGTAGTGACGGAACTTGCAGAAGTTGAAACAAACTCAAATGCTCCAACTTTTCCCTCTTTTCTTTTGCTTCGCACCCCGGAACCCATATAGTTTCAGATAGGTCCTGGTTTTAATATTCTCACATGACTTGGGTTGAACCCCACAGTTTTATGAAAGAACAAATCCTGTTTTGCACATATGTGGAGGATGGCACAACACTCTGAGCACAAAATGATTTTTTTGTTGAAATTGAGAAATGAATTCTTGACCGGGTATTGAGCCCACGACTGAACAGGTGCACCAGGACTCAAAAAATGAAAAAACAAAAGGTAAAACAACCTAAACACATCTGTTGACGCACGAGACGACTCAAAACAAGAACAAAAACACACACAACAGTCAGATGTGTACCACCAGTAGGAGACCTCTCAGTTCACGATGAGCCTGTTTCTTCGGGTATTGTTTCCCACCATTTTCTTATTTGTGATTCTCATATCACTCTGACACTCCATCTCTTTTTCTCTAAAAAGCCCTTTTCTCACTTTTCTCTTAGCGCACATCTCTCTATTCTTTAATCTCTCATTTTTTATCCCTTCTCTGGGTGGTTGATGGATAAACAAGAAGTTGCGGGCTCTTACCCCCAGCATTTTGCTAGATTCTCATTCTTCTGCGCGTAGTTAGTGAATTTTTCCAAAGAGGAGTTATGACAGGATGTGCTGTAGATCCATAGCTGATAGTGGTTAGCGTCGTCCTTGGCCAGTATGGATGTGATCATACCTGTCAAGATGAGGGAGTGGAATATCCTGATCCATTCCATTTCGTGCTTCGCACTTAGCTTGATACCTCGCTGCTCGGAGGATATGAGAGCTTTCAGTCCTTTGTTGTTAGCTTCGGTTGTGCCCTTTCTGGCAAATACGGTGCCCTTTCTGGTAAGTATGTTGACAATGGGGAAAAGATAGAACACCTGACTCAACTGTGCCCCTAGTTCATCATTTTGACCATTTTTTGTTTTGGTTTTTTACTAAAACAATTTTGACCAACATGAGAGTTAGATTAACGCACTTGTTCAACTTTCTAATTCAAAATCATGCATATCAGGTTGTGAGCACTGAAAATTCCCCCCTTTTTTTTTGGGTCCAGAAAATGGTCTAGTTTTGGAAAAGATGGAATAATTTTCGAGAGAATTAGTCAACCTCAGTAAAAATTCTCAAAAACTTGTTTTTACAAATGGCCACTGTTCGACCAACACATAATTTACTCTTGAGATACACAACCTCAGATCCTAAAACAATGGAAAACTGCCCCTTGCCTAAATGGCACTACATGGCAACAAAAAGTTTCCCCTTGTCTGAATGGCACCACATTGCACTGTGATCAGTCCTCAAAGTGACAATCGCAACCGAACTCTCGGATACAGAGAAGACAAAGATGATCAGAGCTATTACATGGACATAGTCGATTTGGAAGTGTTTATGGCTGGACTTCAGAAAGAAGTTGCCTATGTATCCCAAACATGGGAATCAAGCCTGACGCAGTTCCGGGGCAGGGTACACTCGGGTATTAACCTCTGCTTTTGCGCTCTAACTTTTGCCAAGGCCGCCCTTTCTGGGTTTTCAACCTTGCGAGCTATGTTTTTCTTTTCTTTTCAATTCTTCTTTTCTTTGTTCATCTTTTTTTTTTCTTTTCTTTTTTCATTCTTTGCATTTTTCTTTTTTCATTTCTTTTCAGAATTTTTTTTTCTTTTCATTTCGTTTTCTTGCCCTAACTTTTGCCTGGGTCGCCCTTCTGGGTTTTCGGCCCAGTGAGCCTCTCAAGGGTAAAAGTGTAGCTTTGTCCATGTCAAATGATTTTTTAGGATCTCGAAGCCATCTGAATCCAAGAGAATCACTGTTGTTTGCTGATGATGTAGAAGTCCATCCAATGGAGGCTGGATTTGCCCCTAGTGTTGTGGATAAGAACTCAATTGTCTTTCAGCAATACTTTCTTCTTTCCTCCTTTCTGGGATTTGGCATTCTTGTCGGTCTCTATTAGCTTGAGAAATGTCCCAATTTTGACTCTTTGAGCACATCTGACATTTTTGCTCCTAGTTCAAGGGGTGCTTCTCATCTAGCTTTGCAAGCTTTTTTTGACGACGTCTGACCTTCTTGATCTGACTTTCTTGCCCCTAGTTGGGGGTTGCTTCGAATCTGGCCTGACGGGCCTCATTTGATGGTTTGACCATTGAACATTCTGAGTTATGGTTCAAGGTTTGAAAGAAAAACGGGTCGAGTCTCGAGGCTGAGAGCGATCCTATGCTGCACAATCTCAAGAGCGATTCCACACAAGTCTTCGCAGGTTCACGCAAAATATTTTTTGAAATCTTTTAAGAAAGCGACTAGTCGCTCGCGCTGAAGACAATGTAGAACCAATCTGGATCAAGCAAGGATCCTTCTCAGTACTCACATTAACAAGCATGATTTTATTCATTAAGGGCTTAGCATGCCTCTCTTTCTCTCATTTGGTCAAATTTTGCAAATCCCGGGGAATTCCTTCCTCTTTGTTTTCACCACAGCGTTAGAAAAAGTTTTGAAAAACTTAGGTCAATGCAATGACTTCAAGGTACAGAAGAACAAGTGAAAAAGAACTGCCGTTTCATTCAAGTTTGTTAACACAACAGGTTCAAGATAGAAACAAACACAAAAACGTGAAAACCACCGCTGTTTCATTCAGATCTTCTGGTGCAACTGGCTCCAAGGCAGAAATAGACTCAAAAGAGTGGGTGTAAAAGACAAACACCAAAACAAGCAAGTGATGTTCGAGGTAACACCCCCGAAATCACCCGACTCTAATAAAACAGGACTGACTCGATACAACAAGATAGACCGAACTGACTCAGTATGAAAAGACTGACTCAATACAACACAACAGAACTGACTGAATACCCAAGTCAGAAAGCACAAAAGCTAGCATTCGGAAAATGCTCAAAACAGTGCATGCCATACGCCACATCTGGAGTAAACTGAGCATCGCCTGCAGGTGGTTCATCCCCCAATCACATCACATTATCCCCCAAGTTCACTGATCCAGTGCCAATAGACTTTGCGAGACTGGTGCGACGATGACCTTGTTGTCAATCGAATTTTGTATCTCGTGGCGAAGACGGACGCAACTGTTAGTGTCATGACCGGTTTGTTGATGGAAAGCACAGTACTTAGCCGGGTCATGCTTTGGAGGGAGAGGATTGGGTAAAGACCGTTGTTCTAACGGTTTTAGATGTCCTTTCCTGAGTAGGACCCCTAGAGCTTTAGACAAAGGCATATAAAGTGGGGTGAAAACCCTCTTGCCTCGGGGTAGTTAGTTTGAGGTTCGGGGGTTTGGATTGGATGTACCAACAAAGGGGGTGGCTGTTTTGGGAGTGGTGGTGACCATTTCAGCTTCAGAAGATCTTGCATCTGCATCACCACTGGTGGCCGCATTTGAACTGCGTGTATAACCCTTCTTGGGTGACTCCGTTTCATGGTCAATCAGACCTTGTTTCATTGCATCTTCAATCTGTACCCCAATCTCGTGTAGGACCGCAAAGGTGGGAAGGGGTAAGACTATCATTTTTTTTATCAGCCTGGGTTGGAGGTTGCGCACAACCATCCTTATCTGGTCTTTGTCGAAAGGCCTTGTAGTCACCATCAAGGCCTTTGCTCTCCATCTCGTCACAAACTCTGAAAAACCCTCATTTAGCTCTTGGTGGGTGACTTCAAGATCACGAGTTGTGACCTCGATCTATGTGTTATAGGAGTATTGAGCAACGAAGGCCTCAACCATCTCTTCCCAGTTTTGTTTCACAGAGTTCTCCAATTTTGTATACCAGATTGTGGCTATCCCAGACAAGGTTCGGCTGAATAGTGACAGCTTCTGGGTTGTGGTTAAACCCATTGGCTTCAAGACATCAGAAAACAGGTGGAGGTTCACGACTGAGTCGGTGTATCCATCATCTTTATCCGGAATGGAATTCACACCATGAGTCCTCTTGAATAGCTTTTCAAGCTTACTGACCTTCAGAGCGGTTGGGTCCATCTCAGATTCAAACGGTGTATCTGTTGAGGAGGCCGGTGTCTTTGAAATCTGCAGTAGAACTGGTGGCGGAACTAGTCATGTTGGAACGTCCATATCTTCCTGGACATTTGCAGTATCCCCGAGTGGTGGAACTTTAGGTGGGGCGGGGGTGGATGCGAAGCGGATGCTCCAGCTTATTGTGGTTGCGGTTGCTGTTGTTGTTGAAGTCTGGCAATCAACTCTGTTTGCTGGGCTACAACCTTAGCCTGACGTGTGGCAAACTCTGCCTGGCGGGTAGCATCCCGCTGCATGGCTTGCATAGTCTCTTGGAGCTGACGCATCATCTCCTCCATTTTGATTGTAAAGTGTGGATTTGACTGAACAAGTGTGTACCCCCTTTCCGAGGTGGAAGTAGATATCTCAGTCCAACTGCGCACAGACAAGGTGGATAATGACCACTGAACTAGGGACTGTTGAACGGGTGATCTGTGCCTGATTGGCCTTTTCTTGCCTTACCACTGGCGAAGGAAACACTAGTTACTTTGAACTGAATCTCTGACCTGACAAAGTCTATTAACACAAGTCCAATGCACCCAGGGGATATTAAAGCCCTCTGAAGTTATAGTTCCACGACTACGTTACAAAAAAGAAAACAGATAGCATCTCAGCTTGATTTCACCAGAACAGATATAAGCATAACTGGATAACTGCACTCTTTACTGAATTCTGCCCAAAATTCTGCCTGTAAACTGATACCCTCAGGTAAAACTGATTCCCCTAAAATACTGATGCCCTCAGGCCTGATAGCCAGACTTGCAGACTGATACACACAACCTGTAGAGACACACTCTAACAACACATACCAAGCAAATGAGAGCAAAAAAAACACCCCTATGGAGGGGTAGGGTTTCCTTGTCCTATTTTGTCAGGAGCTAGGGTTTCACTACGCATGTAGCGGTTTCAAACAACCTATAATCGGGTAAACAACCTGTCCTAGTTTGGAATAGTCACTATGGATTCCGATATGCACTAGGTCGAATGGTCAAAAAGGGTGCCTCGGTAACAACCGAGGTTTGTGTTCCCATCGTGGCAGAGCCCGTAACCGGTCAACCTTATGGGACACAGCCTCCGGCAAACCGTTCTGGAATAGCAGACGGCGAACACCGTGACTTAGGCTCACCAATGCAAATGCAATGCAAAGAAAAACATAAGTGTAATCAAAACAAGATATCATGAGTTCGAGTCAAGTTCTCTAAGTCCCCAGCAGAGTCGCCAGAAACTGTAGACCGCCCAGAGAACTCTCCGGCTCCGCGTGCGAGGGCACAAATTTGTTTTGTTCTAGGCTACTACAGTTCGGACTCATGTCACGGTTCTGAATCTAATCTCGCAAAGTGCAATGCAAGACCGATAAATCACCAAAGACTCCAAATCTGGCAAATCGTTTTGAAAAACTGATTTTAATAAAGAAGTGCCAAACATGGACTGCTTTGCCAGATACAGACTCACCACCTAAATGTTTTATTTTGGGAAATTTAGGAAACCCTTACTCGTGCCTAAGGCCACGTGTCCGTCATTACCAAAGTTGCCTCAACTCGGGAACTTGGGTATGAGAGGGGAAGGTCATGCAATGAGCACCCCCGCTCGCCCAATCAAAGATCGGCCTTTACTAACACGATATTTTGTTTTTGAAAACACATGTGTTCTTACTCCCGTTATTAACCTAGAATTACTATGTGATGCGCACAACATACAAGTATAGACTAGACCGTCTAAGTTGGAGCAAAACATTTCATGTTCGTTTGTTTGAAAATGGTTTGAAGTTTGCTACTCACAAGTAGGCTAAATCGTGGATTTCAATGAATTGTTCCAATTCTTGTAATCTAACCTTCATCCACAGGCATTCATGCAGTTGATCAATTAAGTAGTTAGCCTCATGGCAAGCATGCTAACATGGCAACATACACATCTCATGTAGTATGCTAAAGCATAAATACTCACAGTGTACTCCGAGCCAAAACAAAGAATTAGTTAGAAATCATGCATGATCCTAGTTCATGTTAAGATGGCTAATGCAACACATGCAATAATGCAACTAAGAGAGGCCCGGCTATATAGAATGGCATGTGAAATGCAACTTGGTACATGTATTCAAATTGGAATTGAAATACAATGTAGTTAGTATGATGCGCCGAGCCCGGTGCATGCAAGACAGATGAATGGATGCACGCATGCAAAGCATAAGGATGCTAATCTAAATATGCCCTAAAACTAACCATCGTAAGCGGTTAAGTAAAAGGGAGAAAGAAATGGGGGTTGGAAGACATGCATCACACACACGCACGCTTATTACAACAGTTGGCCCTCTCGACGGAGGGTCCGAATAATGAGCTAACTAGCTAATCTAAGCTAATTAAACTAATTATTACATCACAAAACTAATTAACCAACAAGCTAACTAATTATTACAAAACGAAGCTAATTAACTTAACAAGTTAACTAACTAGTTATTACAACACAAATAAGCAGCTAAACGCATTAACTACTGAAATACAAAACCAAAGCATAAAATAGTTCAGGAAAATAGTAAAGAGAGGTCCTCGGGATGAGGAGTGCATGCATGCTCGGTCGCCTCGTTCGGAAATCCATCGCGATGCCCCAATTTGCCTCAGTTTGCAACTGTTCTCAGAACCTTGCACAAAGCTCCAAAAAGCTTCTAACTCACCTTGGGGACCTGTAGGAACATGGCCGACTAGTTGTTGATGTTTCCAACCACCTGCCGACCACTTTTCTTTGTTGCAGATCAAAAAAAGTGGTCGGCCAGCTAGTTTTTCTGGTTTGCCAACCACTTGTTGCTGCACTTCTCCAGTTTGCTGCAACAGAGAGCAAGAAAGGGCATGGCAATGCATTTGCAAGATATGTGTGCACAACCACCCTCCCTATCATTTCATAAGCTCAAGGGAGTGCGGTTCTAGACCCTCGGGCCACCAATCACGCATCTCGATTCATGATAGCCGAGAAGCCAAATTGCACAATTCAATATGAAATGAATGCACAAATAAACACATAAAGCCTTGAACTCTATCATGTGTGATCAAGAGTGTCGGCGACCGAGAATTGAGGCACGTTTCATCACTTCAAGTATGAAACGTCCCTCGTTTCTCGTGTTTGGACTAACACCCAATCCAAACAAATACAATGCAACATGATTGACTTAACAAAGCTAATAGCATGCAAACAATGCTAATGCAACATGGCGTACACAATGCAAGGCAACATAAGCATGCAACAACATGAAAACAAACATTCTAAATGGACTTAAACCGAAATGGACAGACCTCAGTCATGCCCAAATCAGTGGCCATACTGCTTAAACTAGGGCATGAAGATCAAGACAAGTATGCTCAATGTAATGGCCCATTGACTAGGCATAAGAGCACAACTCTCAAGAATGCTCAAGGAGTGACAAATGTGGAAGTGTAAAAACACTAAATGTACTGAAATTAGGCAAGAAATGATGCCAAATCATTCAAATAGGCCAAGCAATGCATGCTAGTGGACTCAATATACAACGCTAACATGCTAAAATGCACTATAGCTATACATAGCATGGCATGCATGACCAAGACAACACAAATCAGAGCTAGAACATGCTAAAACATGGACAAAAGCTTCTTAGAGTTAAGCCAAAATCATGCTAGAAGCACAATCTAAAGCATGATACACATAAGGCTAATTCATGGAAATGCACTACAAATGCATGGAGCATGCATGAGGCTATCAAACCAAACCTTAACAGAGATATATCATGGCAAAACAACACCAAGAACATGCTGAGATGGACTCAAAACAAGCTAGAAAGACATGCTATTTCATGAAGCACACAATGCTAGTTTGTGAGAAATACACTACAAGTATATAAGGCATGCATGAGGTGACAAAACCAAGTCAAAATAGTGGTATGCCATGCTGAAATAATCCCAAATACATGCTAAGATATGGTCAATATAAGCTTAACAAACATGCTCAAACATGAGGCAAATGAAGCAAGCATTCAAGAACACAAGGAGAGGGGATGACCCTCTCCTATTTGGGACCTTAAAACATCATTTCCACCACTGAAAATCCTTTGGATTTCAGTGGTGAGAAGGCCAAAACAAGGTGATCCCAATAGCTTAAAGGGAAGGTTCAAAACAAGGCCTAACAAGGCACAAGAGGGGGTAGACCACCCCTAACAAAAAAGGGACCTTAAACAAACATGTTAAGCCTTAAAAATCAGAACCTTTTTTCATAGAAAGTCAAGCCAAAAACAACATGCAAATGGGTTCAAAAGCTTAAACCAAAACAAGGGTTAAAAGGGTTAGAAGTTCACCCTTGTAGAACCACTTCAAAGTTACAACTCCAGCAGCCTTTCTGAGCTCAAACCAATCCAAAAACTCCAAAACCAGCTCCTAGGTGCCTCAGCAACAAAAGGGTGGTGTTTCACTATGTGTTTGTGTGCAAAAGTGTGATGAAAATACACTTTGGAGCACAAAAATGAAAGAGATGGAGGATTATAGAGATAGAGTGATATGTATAGCTTCAATACAAAAATTAGAACCTAGAGAAGGAAGGAGGAGGTTCCTTTATATAGGAAAACAAAGTTCAAGCTTGTTGGACAAGCTTTAGTCCTAAATCCATCCCTCCATATGGAGGATGGTTTCTGTGCCCTCCAGCTGGCACAGCTGGCAAGAAAAGATCTCCAGGAAACTGCTGGAAAGTCGCTGACCACTTGAAGTGGTCGGCCGACCACTTTTTTTGGTTAGCAAGAAGAGAAAGTGGTCGGCCAACCACTTTTCTGGTCGGCCAGCTCATTTTTCTAGTCGGCAGGCAACCACTTTTTCTGTTTAGCAAGAAGAGAAAGTGGTCAGTCAGCCACTTTTCTAGTCGGCCAGCTCATTTTTCTGGTCGGCAGGCATAATTCTGCTTTCCAGGTCCAACTTCAAATGGCCATAACTCCTTCATCTAGACTTCTTTTCAGGTCGTTCTTGTGTCGAAATTGAAGCCTCAGAAGTAAGATTTCCAATGGCGGAAGCCTTGCATCAAAATTCCAACTGTGCAAAAGGTTATTCCTATTTTGGTGAAGCCGCGCACTTTTGGTTCTACTCGGATTCATGCCGAACTTCTCCCAAACTAGTTTTCTTCTCTCCTTTCCTCTTTTCTTCAACTCCAAACCCCTAAACAAGGTGTTTTGAAAGATTTTTCAAAGATTTTATCTCTCTTTCATTCATTTCCACTTTGTCCTTGCTCGGTTTACTGAAAAGCACAACATTTAACGAAATGCAAGCGTCGGAACAACGTAGGAACTTTATTTTCAAAACATTTTGAAAAAGAGGGTTTCAAGGTCTAAAATATTTTGATCAAGATTGCTTTGGTCCAAAAGGGGTATGAAGTTGGGATTTGACTCTCTCTCCTTGCCGAAGAAACTGAACCTTTGCCCTGCACACCTTTCACCACCAAGTAAACCATAAGTACTTTCCAAGTCTTAAGGGCGGTCAAAAATGGGGTGTCTACACATTATAAAAAGGGGGTTTTCAATTTTTAAACTCCATGTGTATGTGAGACCTTAGAAAATGAAATTATCATTGTTAAATTGATGAAATTTAGCCTTGGGATTGATATTTGAAAAAGAGGAAAAATGCCCTAATTATGTTTGAATAATTAATTTGGAGAAACATGAAATTGAGCTGAGAATCATGAAATTGGGAAATTACGAGATTGAATGGTGTTGTTGGATTGATTAATTACTCACTCATGAAAATGTTGATAATTTATATGTTTGATGAATTTATTATCTGTTTAGAGATAACTGCTTTAGGCTATCGGTGGAGGATAGTCTTGATTGTTATAAACACTGTATGTTGATTAGGAAAAACTGAAACTAATCAAATGGTTAATTCATTGAATATGACGGTTGAATTAACACATTGAATATGTGCCTGGATTGATCATTGTATATGATAAACTGTTTAAATACATTGCGTATGTATCTTGTTTGGGAGGAGATAGGGGATGTACTCTCAAACCTGCTTGGGAGGAGATAGGGGATGGAATTCATTGATAACTAAGTTGGCCGGACTGTCCAGGGTGAAAGTCCCGAAATCTTAATCACGTTTGCATAATGTAGATAATTGAAGTATTTAAATGTTTTAATATGAGTTGTAGTCTCATTTGAATTATGGAAATTAGAAGTGTCTTAATATGAGTTGTAGTCTCATTTAATTGTTTGGCTAGATAATGAGCCATGTTTATGAATTTGAATTGGATAAGTAAAGGAAAGTGGAATGAAACACGGACGTATTTGTCATGGAACTGGAAAGTGTTGTAAATTGGTTTACAAGTATTAACCATTTATCAAATGCTAATGTTTTAGTTATTTCTCAGATTTGGTTTAGTATCTCTCTACTGGGCTTTGGCTCACCCTTTATGGGACATCATTTTTAGGTGCAGGTGATATGCCACCTCTAAGGACGTAGCTTGGGAGGCTTAGAGGCTGAAAGATCTTTTCGTTGTTATCTTTTTTATTACATGTAAATCAAGCCAAGGGCTTATTTTGTATAAAGAGTTAGAACTCTTCTTTTGTTGGACCCAAGTGTTGACTTGGAAAGTTGTAAGCCCGCAGGGCATTTACTTTTGTTGTCAACATGTAATACTTTCTGTAAGAATACTCTGATGTATGGAATATGATATCTCTTTCTTATATCATGAATGTATGATTTATGGGTTTATTTTGAGGGCGTTACAACTTGGTATCAGAGCGTACCAGGTTTGAATACTTTGGGTACGTGGGAAGTGGTTTGTACCACAATGGGTTTGTCTCGCTTGTTAGAGACTTATGTATGATGTTATGTGTTTAATTGATAACATGCTTATGTGACTATATGGGTATGTAATTTAGTTTCTAGGATGTTGATTGGACCCTTGGGTTTCTGGGAGTGCTGCTGGAAAAGCACTTGATCAATGCTGTTTTTAACCAGAACTCTAGCAACGCCACAGGACTGTCATTATTCGGAAATGAAATTCGTAAGTGCTTATGTGATTATGTGCTTACGTGGAATGAATTACTGTTGTCTAATGTATTAGGACGCGAGTGAAATAGCTTCGACACATTTGTGAATGTGCTAATGTCTTCGTTACCTTTATTAGGATGTTAGGACGATGACGTGGTGGTAGACGTGGTAGGTAGGAGGTGCCTATACCGGATGAAATTTCAGCACAATAGGAAGGTGTTGGTTAGGCCAATGTGGCTGAGCCAGTAGGTCAGCAGGCCATGGGCGCCTTAGCCCGCGAGATGGTAGGAGCATTGAGGGAATCCATGGACATTCTCAGAGCTAAGCATCAAGTCTAGCCCCATGTGGTTGAGGCAGGGCATTCTTTTCTGAAGAGGGAGTTTTTTCGATCTAATCCAGATGAGTTTCTGGGGGATCCTGAAGAGCCACTTAAGGCTGATGAGTGGCTTGTGCAGATGATGAAGGCGTTTGAGATGCTAGGCATCGAAGACGGAGGTTTGCGGGTGACCTTGGCGTCCTTCCAGCTAAAGGGAGACGCGGGTCAGTGGTGGAAGTTTGTTCGGGGTTGTATTGGTGGGACTTAGGAGGCTTTCGTTGATGTTTTCCAGGAGAAGTTTTTGTCGCCCACTGTTAGGGAGACGTTGAGGGATCAGTTCTGTCAGCTCAAGCAGCTGAATACACCAGTGGCCAAGTTTGAGGCCGCATTCACCAGTTTGTTGAGGTTTGCACCGGAGTTGGTGGCGTCTGAAGAACGCTGCTGTCTTGAGTTTGAGAAGAAATTGAGGACCGGACTCCAATTTTGAGTGGCCGAATCCATGACGAGGGAGTATGGGCACCTTGTGTAGGCTGCAGCCCATGTTGAGACTATCATGCAGGGGAAGGAGGATCGGATGAGGGGCTCTAAGAGGAGTCAGGATGGCTAGGGGGATGGTAGGAGGCAGAGGCATTCTAACCCTTAGCAGTCCCAAGGTGCATTTGTGAGATCTACTTTTCCAGTGCCGAGTTCAGGCTCTAGGAGAGGCAGTCTGGGAGACTTTACCTGTTACAAATGTGGTCAGCTGGGCCACAAGTCCCCAGCTTACCTGCAGAGGGGAGGAGGACAGAGAGCAGCTTCATCTTCGGCTCGTCCTCAGAGCTAGAGTCAGGGCAGAGGCCAGCTGCTCTATTGTTACCAGTGTGGTCAGGCAGGGCACCTGAAGAGGTTTTGCCCGTAGTTGAGTGGCACATTTGGTGCATCTGGTTCGAGGCCGACTCAGGGCCATCAGCCAGCTCACTCAGTTCGGGCCTCGATGGCCAATCAGGGAGCCTCTTCGGCTCAGTCTGTGCAGCAGTCTTATGCTCCGAGAGGTGAGCACGTAGATCAGAGACCTTCTGGGCATGTGTATGCTGTTACCACGCAAATTTTGTACCGGCTTCATCTATTGTGAGAGGTACCTTTTTGTTTTACAACTCGGTTGCTAATGTGTTGATTGATACAGGTGCATCCCATTCCTTTATATCTGCTGCATTTGCATCTGTTTTGGGATTAGAGTTGGCACAGTTAGCCTCTCCTATTTGTGTTGTATTACTTGTTGGGGGTGAATTGATTTTGAAGTAAGGATGTAGAGGGTGTGATATTGAGGTCGCCGACCGCCGACTTCCATTTTCTTTTGTAGTTATGGCTATGTTGGGTTTTGATGTGATCTTGGGTATGGACTGGTTATCGTCATACCGGGCTGTTATTGATTGCTACCGCCAGAAGGTCACTGTATGTACCTTGAGCGGGGATTGTTTTCATTTCTTGGGAGCTCGGGTTGGTAGAGTTTTGCCACCAGTGTATGATCCGCGAGGGCAGAGTGAGCTTAGTTGTCTTCTCGCTAGCTGTATGAGTAGTGAGTGTGATGAGACCCAAGCTGTATTACCGAGAGTGGTTTGTGAGTATTCAGATATCTTTCCCGAGGATCTTGTTAGTTTACCACCTCATCGTGAGATCGAGTTCTCTATTGACTTAGTGCTTAGCACGACACCGATTTCTATGGCACTGTACTGCTTTGCCCCAGCTGAGTTAAGTGAGTTGAAGATTCAACTCCAGGAGTTGCTAGATAAGGGCTTTATCCACCCAAGTACTTCGCCGTGGGGAGCACCGACCCTCTTTGCTAAAAAGAAAGATGGGGCTTTGAGACTCTGTATCGATTATCGAAAGTTGAATCAGGCTACAGTTAAGAACAAGTACCCTATGCCTCAAATAGATGATCTGTTTGACCAGTTGAAAGGGTCCCGTTGTTTCTCCATGATAGACTTGAGATCGGGTTACCATCAGTTAAGGGTCAGGGAGGAAGATATTCCAAAGACGGTATTCCGTACGCGGTATGGCCATTATGAGTTTCTGGTGAGGCCTTTTGGGCTCACCAATGCACCGACAGTGTTTATGGACCTGATGAACTGGATCTTCTGGGAATTCTTAGATCGTTTTGTGGTCATTTTCGTAGACGATATTTTGATTTATTCACTTATGAGGAGGAGCATGAGGAACACTTGAGAGTGGTGCTTGAGTTGCTTAGAGCCCATAAGTTGTATGCTAAGTTTGGGAAGTGCGAGTTCTGGCTAAGAGAGGTTTAGTTCTTAGGCCATGTAGTCTCTGGAGAAGGGGTATCTGTTGATACATCCAAGATAGATGCAGTGCAAGATTGGGCACAGCCTAAGAATGTTTTTGAGATCCGCAGTTTTCTGGGATTAGCCGGTTATTACGGTCGGTTTGTGAAAGATTTCTCTAGGCTAGCTTTGCCTTTGACTAGATTGACGCGGAAATGGGTCAAATTTGTATGGAGTGAGACTTGTGAAAAGTCGTTCCAAGAACTTAAAGTTAGACTTACCACCAATTATTCTGGAGAGGGGTTTGGGGTATGCAGTGTATTGCAATGCTTCACGAGAGGGTTTGGGTTGTGTGTTGATGTAAGAGGGGAAAGTGGTAGCCTATGGCTCGCGGCAGTTGAAAACGCATGAGAGGAATTACCCTACACATGATCTAGAGTTAGCAGCTGTGATTTTTGCCTTAAAGATCTAGAGGCACTACCTGTATGGTGAGAGATTCGAGGTGTTCTCGGATCATAAGAGTCTGAAATATCTATTCAGACAGAAAGACCTAAATTTGAGGCAGATGAGGTGAATGGAGTTCATAAAAGATTATGACTTTGAGTTGCATTATCATCTAGGGAAGGCCAATGTTGTGGCCGATGCCCTTAGTAGGAAATCCATTAGTGATGTAGCTTGTATAGCCATCCAGGAGTGGGAAATGTTGGCTGCACTTGGTGAGTTTGATTTGCTTCTGGGCGAATCTGTTGAGTCTGCGGCCTTGTTTCTATAGTTGCGCAGCCTACACTTGTGAATCGGGTGTTAGAGGCACATGAAAGTGACCTTGAGGTAGAATCCCGCCGGGAGAAAATCTCCAGCGGGAAAGTTGAGAAGGGTTTAATTGTGTATCTTGACCTGAGTGTGAGGTACCGAGACCGTTTGTTTGTCCCGGAGTCTTGTCGAGAGGAAGTACTCCGAGAGTTTCACCATTCACGCCTTGCGGTGCATCCGGGAGGCACTAAGATGTATCGTGATTTGAGTCGCCAGTTTTGGTGGATAGGGATGAAAAAAGATGTGGCTGTTTTTGTAACTAAGTGCCTTACTTGTTAGCAAGTGAAGGCCGAGCATCAAAGGCCAGCGGGTTTGTTATAACCCTTGCCTATAGCCTAGTGAAAATGGAAGCATGTCATGATGGACTTTGTTGTAGGTCTTCCGAGGACTCAACGGGGTAGTGATGCTATTTGGGTGGTCGTAGACTGGTTGACTAAGTCAGTGCACTTTATTCCTATATGCGTGAGAGATTCGGTAGATCATCTTGCCGACTTGTATATTCGGGACATAGTGAGGTTGCACGGGGTCCCAGTGTCGATCATCTCAGATAGAGATCCACGTTTCACTGTTAGGTTGTGGTAGAGTTTGCAGAGTGCCTTGGGCATTAGATTGACTTTTAGCAGGACTTACCATCCTCAGACTGACGGGCAGTCCAAGCGTACCATTCAGATCCTTGAGGATATGCTTCGAGGCTGTGTCCTTGACTTTAATGGGTCGTAGGATAGGCACTTGCCCTTAGTGGAGTTTGCCTATAACAACAATTTCCAATCGAGCATTGGCATGGCAGCATTTGAGGTCATGTATAGCCGACCATGTAGGTCTCCAATGTGTTGGGTCGAGGTGGGTGATGCACCTTTGTTGGGCCGGAGTTGGTTCGGAAGACGACGGAAAAAGTTGAGCTTATCCGTAAGAGGCTTGTTACAGCCCAGAGTCGCCAAAAGAGTTATGCCGACCGTCGGAGGAGGCCTTTGGCATTTGAGGTGGGTGATCATATCTTTCTGAAAATATCACCTAGGCGGGGTTTGATGAGGTTTGGGAAGAGTGAGAAGTTGTCCCCTCAGTTTATTGGCCCCTTTGAGATCCTTGAGCGGATTGGTGAGGTTGCCTATCGTCTAGCATTGCCGCCGCAGTTGTTCGGAGTGCATGACGTGTTTCATGTTAGTATGCTTCAGAAATACGAGTCGGATTCGTCACATGTATTGGATTGGACCGACTTAGAGGTTGATGAGGATGCCTCGTATAAGGAGAGACCGGTAAGGGTCTTGGATAGGCGGGAGCAAGTCTTGCGAGACAAGACGATACCCTTGGTAAAAGATTTGTGGAAACATCATGGGGTTGAGGAAGCCACTTGGGAATGCGAGTTGGATGTCTGTGAGAAATATCCGGACTTGTTTGTTAATGTTTAACCATCTATTGGAAACTTTGTTTTATTGGTAAACTCTAAGAACATTGTGTATGTTTTGGTTTATGGAAGTATTGTAATGAATGAGTATTCCTTGAGAGTGGAAGTTTAATTTAACATTGCATATGTTGAATGTGTTGTAGAAATGCAAATATATCATTAACATTGAATATGTTATGGAATTGTGAAGCATGTGTATTGGGACTTGTTGAATTGCGAAGAAATGCATGTTGATAATGCATGTTGTATCAAATTGTAAATTACCTCTTGAAAAGAGATGGGATGACCGGTAATGGGTTAGGATGTTGAATATTGAACTGCAATATTGTTGAGAATTGAAAAATCACAATTTTGAAACTTATAACTAATTTCGGGGACGAAATTCTTTAAGAGGGGAGGTTATAGCGATCCCGGTTTTCCCTCCATTGGTTATTGTATTCCGGACTCGGTTCTGTGGATCTCTGTTGTTGTATATGTTGTATTTCCATCCTTTAATTCCTTGTGTTTGAGTTTTGGGATGTGTTGGGCAGGTTTGTAATAGGTTGGGTGTGTTTTGAAACAAATGGTTGCTGCCCAGTTTTTGTTGTCTTCGCTCGAGCGAGGATTTTGTCGCTCGAGCGAGCTCTGTGTTTTAGTTCCTTTGCTCGAGCTAGCGTTCCTTCGCTCGAGCGAGCTTTGAGTGGTGTGTCTGTTGGCTCGAGCGAGCATTCTTGCACTCGAGCATGCGTCTGCGTCTAAGTTTGGACCTGAAGGATGTGTTTCTTGGCTGGAGCGAGCGAGCTATATGTTCTGGGTTTTTTTGCTTGAGCGTGCTTCTAGGTTGCAGACCTGAAGCATCTTGTTATTGGCTCGAGCGAGGCTTTTGCGCTCGAGCGAGGTTTCTTTGTGTCTGGTCGCTCAAGCAACCATTCCTTCGCTCGAGCGAGGCTCGATTATATCAGATCGCAGCAGCAGTCTTCTCTCTCACTTTTTGATTTGCTTTTCTTCTCAAACCCTAGATCGGCTGTCTCTCTCTCTACAATACAACTTCTCTCTACAAATATCCTTGGTTCTTTGGTGTGTCTACCCTAGTCCCTTTGTAAAAAGTGTGGAGCTTGGTGTGGGCTACATTTTGATCCGAAAAACATTAGGTTTGGAGCATCTTGAGTTTTCTTCATCTTCTCCTTTGAGTCTCTTCATTTGAGGGAGGGATACCTTACTCCTTCTTATGAGTTTGCACATAGATTTTAGTCATTTTGTATAAATGGAGGATTATGGAAATTTTGGGAAGTTTAAGGTTTGTTTTAAGGTTATAAAAAGGGGGTTTTCAATTGTTAAACTCCATGTGTATGTGAGACCTTGGAAAATGGAATTATCGTTGTTAAATTGATAAAATTGAGCCGTGGGGTTGATATTTGAAAAAGGGGAAAAATGCCCTAATTATGTTAAAACAATTAATTTGAATAATTAATTTGGGGAAACATGAAATTGAGTTGAGAATCATGAAATTGGGAAATTACGAGATTGAATGGTGTAGTTGGATTGATTAATCACTCACCCATGAAAATGTTGATAATTTATCTGTTTGATGAATTTATTATCTGTTTAGAGATAACTGCTTTGGGCTATCAGTGGAGGATAGTCTTGATTGTTGTAGACACTGTATGTTGATTAGGGAAAACTGAAACCAATCAAATGGTTAAGTCATTGAATATAACGGTTGAATTAACACATTGAATATGTGCCTGGATTGATCATTGTATATGATAAACTGTTTAAATACATTGCATATGTATCTTGTTTAGGAGGAGATAGGGGATGTACTCCATGGTTTGGGAGGAGATAGGGGTTGTACTCTCAAACCTGCTTGGGAGGAGATAGGGGATGGACTCCATTGATAACTAAGTTGGCCGGAGTGTCCAGGGTGAAAGTCCCGAAATCTTAATCACGTTTTCATAACGTAGATAATTGAAGTATTGAAATGTTTTAAAATGAGTTGTAGTCTCATTTGAATTATGGAAATTGGAAGTGTCTTAATATGAGTTGTAGTCTCATTTAATTGATTGGCTAGATAATGAGCCATGTTTATGAATTTGAATTGGATAAGTAAAGGAAAATGGAATGAAACACGGACGTATTTGTCATGGAACTGGAAAGTGTTGTAAATTGGTTTACAAGTGTTAACCATTTATCAAATGCTAATGTTTTAGTTATTTCTCAGATTTGGTTTAGTATCTCTCTACTGGGCTTTGGCTCACCCTTTATGGGACATCATTTTTAGGTGCAGGTGATATGCCACCTCTAAGGACGTAGCTTGGGAGGCTTAGAGGCTGAAAGATCTTTTCGTTGTTATCTTTTTTATTACATGTAAATCAAGCCAAGGGCTTATTTTGTATAAAGAGTTAGAACTCTTCTTTTGTTGGACCCAAGTGTTGACTTGGAAAGTTGTAAGCCCGCAGGGCATTTACTTTTGTTGTCAACATGTAATACTTTCTGTAAGAATACTCTGATGTATGGAATATGATATCTCTTTCTTATATCATGAATGTATGATTTATGGGTTTATTTTGAGGGCGTTACAAATGCCTGTCAACAACAGTGTATTTATTTATGTTTGCTAAAGGGCCGGTGAGTTGGAGGTCAACGCTTTGGTCAACGGTGGCTTTGTCTACTACAGAGGTAGAGTACATGGTAGTGATAGAAGCCTTTAAGGAAGCTATTTGGCTATATGGGTTGATTGAGGACTTGGGTATTGTTCAATAGCACGTTGAGTTGTACTATGACAATCAGATTGCCATTTGCTTGGCAAAGAACCAGGTTCATCATTCCCGCACCAAGCACATTGATGTCGTTTCCATTTTGTCCGAGAAATTGTGAACGAAGGGGATATTCTGCTTCAAAAGATTAGTACTGCAGATAATCCAGCCGATATGCTCACAAAAGTGGTTTCTGGGATCAAGTTCCAACACTGTTTGAACTTGGTCAACATCTCTCGGAACTGAGCACCTTTAGGTGCTTGGCAGTGTTGATTGATCACTATGTTGGATAGAGAATCCCCACTAAGGTGGAGATTTGTTGAAGATTGGCTCTGATTATTCTTGTCAACAATGGTTGCTGATTGAAGACAAATGAAGAAGCTGAAGATTTGGGCTAAAGATTTAGCCGAGCTACTCCATGGTAGGGTGGCTGATCTTCTGATCATGTTGGTGGCTGCCATAAATGTTGTTGGTGGCTTGTTGAAGACTTTGCCTCTCCCATTGCATCTATAAATGGGTAGTGAATGAGAGGAGTTTGGTGTGGTGAAATCAGAGAGTGTAAGTAGAGTGTAAGCAACTGAGTAAGTGGGTGTGAATTGAGTGAGAGTAGTGTCTCCTCCTTCTCCATTGTTGTAATTTTGTATTTCTCTTCATATAGTGAAATCTGCTACCAGTGGATGTAGGTGATTGGCCGAACCACGTAAATCTTTGTGTATTCTTGTTTGTGTGCTTGTGTGTGATTGTTTTCTGCCTCCTAGGCACAACAATAATGACTTGCTGAATGATCCCACTAAGTGAAATTTCAGCCTACACTAGGGCAAGGTGAGGAATTGGAGGGTAAATATGGAGAAAGAGATTTGGAGGGATATTGTTGGGGTTATTTTGGATATTTTAAAGGTGTTTGTTTGGTTTTTTGGGTGGTACATAGCTAGCAAAGTTCAGGGTGGTGGCGGTGGTGATAGGAGGGTTGTATTTGGTGTGGCAATAACAGAGGTTTAAAACTTTTTTAAGAGTCAAGTTTTGTCAATTGTTGTTAAAAGCGAGAAAACTCTGTGCCAAAAAGCCAATCAAATTTTGAATTCTAATGTGAAAATAAACTTTCTTTTTCTCTCTTCCTTTTCTGTAGAGTGTTTTAAGTTGCGTTCATCGAAATTGTAACTGTAAATACAAAAGCAACTTCACACACACATGAGATGAAAAGAAAGAGAAAGCATCCAAGGCAACTACCCTTTTATATTTTCCTCGTGAAATGCAGGCACATGAATTGATATATGAGTGTTTTCCTAAGGTGTACTTAAAACTTTGATCCTTCTACAATAGATGCCCTCTAAAAGGGTATATTATATGTAAGTTGTGACATTTTGTAGTGTTAATATCATAAAGGTTAATTACACTTTTTACTTGTGTAATTTGATTCAAATTTTACTTTAGTTTCTATAGTTTTAAATTGAATAATTTGGTCCCTACACTTTAGTGTAATTTCAATTTTGTATGTCTATCCAAATTGGAGATTAAAATTAATAATTTTGAAATATTTGTCAATTTTTTAAGGTGTACATGTGGAAAAAATAAGTTGATCGGACAAAATAAGTTGACGGAAAGTCTACACAATGTGTCAATTTGGTCCTTGTAGTCTACACAATGTGTCAATTTGGTCCTTGTAGTTTACACAATGTGTCAATTTGGTTCTTATTTTAATTTGCTCAATTTTGACAGGGACCAAATTGACACATTGTGTAAACTACAGGGACCAAATTGACACATAGTTTGACTTTTCGTCTACCAAACTTAACAACCGTTATTTATTGGACTAAAATGACATAATTCGTTAAATTAATAGGCAAAATTGAGCAAATTGAAATAACATGGACCAAATTCACACATCGTGTAAACTACAAGGATTATTTGTATAATTTACCCAATATTTTTTTCCATAAACAATGTAAATGAACGTTAGAGATATGGCTAAATTAACTCAAATTGTCAACTTTGAAGATCAAAATGATAAAATTAAAATTTAAGAAATTAAAATGACAAAAAACACATACTTTAAGAATTAAAATTCTCTTTTATCCTTATTTTTAATTGGTAAGCCTATGGCATTAGGCTTTGCCTATATGCAAATGCAAAAAACTTCCAATTGCTACTGAAGATAAAGTAGCATGTTTACAAAAGTGAAACCTATTACCGAAGATGAGGGTTAGTGAAGAAGCATAGGCTTCCATGCATATCTGATCTCTCCATGCTTGTTCTTACTCTTTTTATAGGGTTCAATTTTAAACTCTCATTGATGATCCAAATTGTCTATTTTGTAGATATCGTAATAAAGGTTATTCATGCAAAAAATTAACTTCATCGAACAATTATAAACATATAAATAAATATCATGTTATTTTAAAAATAAATGATTTAAGCTTACAATCACATTTATCAATTTTTTTATAAAACAAAATGTGAATTTTTTTTCTTACGTTTATAAATATCCAATGAAAGTAATTTCTAGTGAGGATGACCTTTATTGTGAAACATACGAGATAGACAGTTTAGATCATGAGTTTAGAATTAAGCCTCATAAGAAGAGTTTGAAAAGATATAGAAAAATAAAGTATAGATGGGAGCCTACCCTGTAACGCCCCGAAAATTGGGCAGAGTATATCTATTTATACAACAAGCCCACCTGATAGACAAACACATATATCTAGCTAACTATTCCATACATCCATTTCCATTTAATCCCAAATACCAAATACATGCTGTTCACATATCAATGCTCTAGTTCCCATCCCAAGCATGCATTTTACAACAAGTATGAAATGGAAGCCAAACAGCTAATGAGTGCCCTATAGGCTTACAAATTTATCCAAGAACATTCTTGGTTACACAAAATGGAGTTTCAACTCAACGCAAATATAACCCTGGGCTTACATTCAACAAATAACAATAAAACAAAAAAGAAGCCTCAGCTCCGAGTCCTCCCAAGTTAATGCCTTGGCGGAGGCATAACACCTGTACCTGAAATGGTTTCCCTTACAGGGTGAGCCACAGCCTAGTAGAGATATACTACACAATATATGAACCATGACAAGACTAAAGAAGAGTATGCTCATGCCATGCCCATGATAAAACAATTTATCTCTCTTTTTATAAAGCATGCAATACTGAGTTGTAACAACAGATATAAAACCATTTCCATTTTAAACCATATCTGTTACATGAATACAGACTCTGTGAATCTCTAGGTGAGTGTCTGCAAGTAGGCCCTAATGCACTACCACTGTCATTTTTACCAGTAAACTGGAAGGCTCGACATCTAACCGCGCGGTTCTTCACCCCTTACCCAGATTCACCAAGTATTTATGTTTTCGCAAATAGATAGATTTCCAAACATTTATCAAAGAACAAATACATTTCCAATGAAAAGAATATAATGCAATGTCCAATGTTACAAATGAGGAATGTGGTTCAATTTACTTAAGTGTCATGCATTTCTACAACAATCATGGCTATCCTCCACCAATAGCCCAAAACAGATATTTCTACATAGATATTTAAACAATTAAATTCCAAAAAAAAATTTCTGATAAATACAATCTATTCCACATCTTATCAAATATGAACAACTGCACTAGTTTTCATATCACAATCACGTCCGGTAACCTCTTAAGGTCCATTTCTAACGTGTTGGTTTTATTCCAACAGATACATTAAACAAAATAATACCGTTAATGCCCAAGAAAACATCATTTTCTTTCCAAACTCATTCTCCAAGCATTATTCAGTTATGACATCCTATTTTGATCGAAAGCCAAAAAATTAAATGTAATTCCTTTGTTTTCTTTAAAAAAGCTCTTTTGGTCACAAATCGGTAAAAATTTCAAAACCAATCGAATCGAAGTCCGTTTTTTTTTAAAAAATTTAATACATAACTCTTTCACAACCTTACAAATATATTCCAAGTTTACACTTTCGCAATTTGGGCATCAACTTTTTATTTTTCTCAAAATCTCTCTTTTAAGCAAATAAATCACAATTTTTTTTTTAAAATTCTAATTAAATTATATACAACTCCAAACTCCCTATAATCAAGTAAAAGTGCATAAAGAAGTGTAGGAAAAACAAGCAAAAATCCAAATTTTCAAGCTAGAAGGAGAAACAAGCAAAAATCCAAATTTTCAATTTTGTTGAATTTCGATCTCCACCGGTCAAAACGTTGCTCTCACCATGCTCTTCACTTTGATCGTAAGAATTTTGGTCTAAAACCTAATAGATTTTGGTAGATCAAAGATTTTATATGATAGAAGTAAACAAAACAAAAAAAAATTCAGAGAGAGAGAGAGCTGAGAGCCGAGAGAGAGAGAGAGAGAGTGAGCTGTACAATTGAAAATAAGAATGAAAAAAGTAAAGAGGAAGAAAGAAGGAAAAGAAAAAAAAGAAAAAACAGAAAAAGAAATGGAAGAGCAACACCCACGTGGGTTTGCCTCGTTTCAATTAAATAATGTTTTTTTTTCTTTTCAAATCAATACAATTATCTATCTATCTATACATACATATATATATATATATATATGAATTAAAAGTATATTTCAACATTATTAATAATAAAAAGATATAATATTTTCTCATCACAAAATATATCTTGTTTGCTTGTAAACATCACAAAATCTAATATTTTGCTCGCCACGAAATATATCCCCATTTTATTTACTACAAAAATATATAATTTTTCACCATATGGTACACATCATAAAAAAAAATATTAAATATTTATTATAATCCTATATAATAAATAATAAAACTCCCAATGTGGTTATTACCAATCATATTTTAAAAGGATCAAACAGTTAAACGTGAGTCATTAAACAAACTCAATTTAAATTAAATTTAAGTCATGGGTCTTACCCATAAGTCAAATATGATCCAATTATATACGAAAATTGACCCTAACAAATTTATCTCAAATCATGGTCCGAACACCCAAAACTCAATTTTAAGTTATGCTATAAATTGAACTGAACACCAATTGGTTCATGAATTTTTATAAAATAAATACTCATCATTAAATTCTGAAATTTTTATCCAATGTGTTAGACTCATATGGAAATAACATATAAAAATTGCATAATTTTATGAGATCAGGAACTATTTTTAAAAAATACAAAACCGAATTGTTTTCGCACAGAATTTACACGACAATCAAATTTGAAAATTTGCTCAATTAAATTATGTGCTGGGTATTTAAATTTTTCTTTTGGGTCATTACAACCTACCCTCCTTAAAGAAATTTCATCCTCGAAATTAAACTCAAGTAATGTAACACATTCTACAGTCACCCACAAACTTACTCAGGTACTTACTAATGTATCAACAAAATTTCTTTGACTACTACATGAGCCTCAACAAGTCACACCGGTAACAAACCAAACCATGACATGTGCACAACAATTGATTATAAAACCCTTACTAGTATAAACCATTAAGTGATTCTTCTATCCATATCGATAATCCACAGTAACAAAATAGGATCTAATCCCTTAAGCATAACAAAATTTTTGCAAACGACCCCTCAGAATACCAAGACACCATATCTTATTGGTGATAACCTAACTTCAACAAACTATCTCCATCACCTAATGCACAATGCATCCCAAGGCCAAAATAACTATCACTACTCTGAGACCTTAACAAAATGAAAAAATAACTCTTCAAAAGCACTAACCCCTAACTCAAATAGTGATCGTCAACCGTTACAAAACAGACAATACCTTACCAACACTATTCTACATGACACTGATATTACAATGACCTAGGAGATCAAACCCAAATTAAACAACTCTTACTATATTAACTCACTTAGTGACAAGTATTAATACTTGTAGACCACTCGAAGAGCTCCCCGGCTCCGCGCTGCGAGGGGGTGCGAATCTATTTTGTACTACAGTTCGGACTCAATGTCACGGTTCTGAATCTAATCTTGCAAGGTGCAATGCAAGACCGATAAATCACCAAAGAGTCCAAATCCGACAAATCGTTTTGGAAAACTGATTTTTGTAAATAAGGGCCAAACATGAACTGCTTTGCCAGATACAGAGTCGCCACCTAAATATTTTATTTTTGGGAATTTAGGAAACCCTGACTCGTGCCTAAGGCCACGTGTCTGTCATCACCAAAGTTGCCTCGGCTCGGGAACTTGGGTACGAAAGGGGAAGGTCATGCAATGAGCACCCCCTCTCCCCCGATCAAAGATCGTGCTTTACTAACATGATATTTTGTTTTTAAAAACACATGTGTTCTTATTTCGGTTATTAACCTAGAATTACTATGTGATGCGCACATCATACAAGTATAGACTAGATCGCCTAAGTTGGAATAGAACATTGCATATTCGTTTGTTTAAAAACGGTTTAAAGTTTGCTACTCGCAAGTCGGCTAAGACGAGGATTTTGATGAATTGTTCCAATTCAAGTAATCCAACCTTCACCCACAGGCATTCAGGTAGTTATATCAAATAAGCAGTTAGCCTCATGGCAAGCATGATAACATGACAGTCGTTAACACACATGCAGTATGCTACAGCGTAAACACTCATAGTGTACTCCAAGCCAAAGTAAAGAGCTAGTTAGAAATCATGCATTATCCTAGTTCATGTTAAGATGGCTAATGTAACACATGCAAAAAAATGCAACTCAAATAGGCTCGGCTATTCTAAGATGTCATGTGAAATGCAACTTGATACATGTATTCAAATTGGAATTGAAATACAATGCAGTTCGCATGATGCGCCGAGCCCGGTGCATGCAATATAGATGAATGGGTGCACGCATGCAAGCATAAGGTATGCTAATCAAAATATGCCCTAAAACTAACTATCGTAAGCGGTTAAGTAAAAGGGAGAAAGAAATGGGGATTGGAAGACATGCATCACACATACGCACGCTTATTACAACAGTTGACCCTCTCGATGGAGGGTCCGAATAAGAAGCTAACTAGCTAATCTAAGCTAATTAAACTAATTATTACATCACAAAACTAGCTAACTAACAAGTTAACTAATAAAGTACAAATCAAAGCTAATTAACTAACAAGTTAACTAACTAGTTATTACAACACAAATAAGCAGCTAAACGCATTAACTACTTAAATATAGAACCAAAGCATAAACTAGCTAAGGAAAGCAGTAAAGAGAGGTCCTCGAGATGAGGGGTGCATGCATGCATGGTCGCCTCGTTCGGAAATCCGTCACGATGCCCCAACTTGTCTCTGTTTGCAACCATTCTCAGAACTTGCACCAAGGTCCAGAAAGCTTCTAACTCACCTTGGGGACCTGTAGGAACATGGCTGACCAATTATTGGTGTGGGAGACCACCTGCCGACCACTTTTCTTTGTTGCAGACCAGAAAAAGTGGTCGGCCAGCTGGTTTTTTTGGTTGGCCGACCAGTTTTTGCTGCACTTCTCCAGTTTGCTGTAATAGAGAACAAGAAAGGTCATGGCAATGTATTTGCAAGATATGTGTGCACAACCACCCTCCCTATCATTTCATGAGCCCAAGGGAGTGCGGTTCTCGACGCTCGGGCCACTAATCGCGCATTTCAGTGCGTGATGGCTGAGAAGCCAAACTGCACAATTCAATATGAAATGAATGCACTCATAAACACATAAAGCCTTGACCTCTATCATGTATGATCAGGAGGGTCGGCGACTGGGAATTGAGGCACTTTCATCACTTCAAGTATGAAACGTCCCTCTTTTCTCGTGTTTGGACTAACACCTAATCCAAACAAATGCAATGCAACTCAAGCATGCAAACATGCAATGCAACTTAAGCATGCAAACATGCAATGCAAGGCATGCAAAACATGATGCAACTACATGGTATTCACAACGCAAATAATAACATGGCATACACAATGCAAAGAACAACATGGCATACACAATGCAAACAACAACATGGCATACTCAATGCATTGTGACATGATCAACTTAACAAAGCTAATGACATGCAAACAATGCTAATGCATGCATACACAATGCAAGGCAACATAAACATGCGACAACATGATGCAATGTAACAACATTCACATAACATGCTCGATGGACTTAAACCAAAATGGATAGACCTCAGTCATGCCCAAATCAGTGGCCATAATGATGAAACTAAGGCATGAAGATCAGGACAAGCATGCACATGCATTGGCCCATCAACTAGGCCTAAGAGCACAACTTTCAAGAGTGCTCAAAGAGTGACAAATGTGGAAGTATAACAACACTATAAGCACTGAAATAAGGTAAGAAATGATGCCAAACCATTCAATCAAAACAAGCAAGGCATGCTATGGTCTTTAAAGCATGAGGTTAGTAAAGAGGACTACAAAGGGGGCATGCAATACATGGCACAAATGCATGAACCAATCATGGACATACCTCAAATAGGTCTAAACAAAGACCAAAACATGCTAAGATGGGAGCTCAAGGACCTAGGCAAGATGGCATACATGCTAGGCCACAAATGAGGCAACAATGCACAACACTCAAAGGCATTCAAAGCATGAAAGAAGTGGGAACATAGCAATGCTATAAGCTCTAAAATATCATGATAAATGATGCCAAATCATATACATGATGCAAATGAAGCATGCTATGGTGCTCAAAACTCAAAGCTAACATAGGCACTTGTACTACAACTATGCAAAACATGAAGCATATGAAAAATACAACCCAAAATAGTCCAAGAGCATGTCAAAATGATGCTAAAACATATATGGAAGGAAGCCAAAATAAGCTAGCATGAAGGGCATGAAGCATGAACCAAGCAAGGCCAAAAAGGAGGGTCACACTACACCTATCAAGACCAAGCATGAGACGGCTTTGCCAACAAAAATCAGAGTTATATCATGGCAAAATAACCCCAAAAACACATTGAAATGATAGCTCGTAAGCTTAGGCATGAAGGCATACACAATGGCTCATTCTTAAGGCATTAAGGACCAACCCTTCAATGCATTGAAAATGTGACAAATGCAAGTGCATGGCAATGAAACATGCACTGAAATCTCATAAAAAATGATGCCAAATCATTCAAATAGGCCAAGCAAAGCATGCTAATGGACTTGATACACAAAGCTAACAAGCTAGAATGCACTATAGCTATACAAAGCATGGCATGCATGACCAAAACAACACAAATCAGAGTTAGAGCATGCTAAAACATGGACAAAAGCTTCTTAGAGGTAAGCCAAACGCATGCTAGAATGATGGTCTAAAGCATGATACACATTAGGCTAGTTCAAGGAATTGCACTACAAGTGCATGGAGCATGCTGGGGGCTATCAAACCAAGCCAAAATAGATCTAAGGTATGTTAAAGCAACACTAAAAACCTACTGAAATGGACTCAAAACATGCTAGAAAGACATGTTCAAACATGAGGCATACAAAGCTAGTTTGTGAGGATTACACTACAGGTGTATTAAGCATGCATGAGGTGCTTAAGACAACCAAAAACAGTGGTATGCCATCTCAAAATAACCCCAAATACATTCTAAGAACAAGCCAACACAAGCATAATAAACATACTCAAACATGAGGCATTCAAAGCAATCATATAAGACACAAGGAGAGGGGATGTCCCTCTCCTATTTGGGACCTCAAAACACCATTTTCACCACTGAAATTCCTCTAGAATTCAGTGGTGGAAAGGTCATGCAAAGGCTAAAACAAGAGCCAGATGACTCAAAATAAGGCCTAACAAGGCCTAAGAGGGGGTAGACCACCCCCAACACAAAAGTGACCTTAAACAAACATTTTAAGCATGCAAAAATAGAACTTTTTGTAGTTAAAAGTTAAGCTTAAATCAACATGCAAATAGGTCCAAAAGCTTAAGCAAAGATATGGGTTTTAAAGGTTAGCAACTCACCCTTGAAGAACACCTTCCAAGCTGCAACTCCAGCACTCTTTTTGAACCAAAACTAATCCAAAAACTTCAAAAACAACCTCAAAGGACCTCAGCTCCAAGAGTATGGATTTTGAGTGTATGTTTGTGTGCAATAGTATGATAAAACTACACTTTTGAGCACAAAAATGAAGAGAAGGTGCAAGATAGATACAATGATATATGTATAACTCTCAAGCACAAAATTTTGAACCTAGGGAGGGAGGGGGAGGTTCTCTCTTATAGAGAACAAGCAACAAGCTTGTTGGACAAGCTTGTTGGACAAGTGTAGACACCCCATTTTTGACCGTCCTCAAGACTCGGTTGTGCTTGCAGATACATCCACCCAGAAGTTCGATTGCTCGTCGGGTATTCGAATTTTGCAGCGGAATGTCACAGGTTCGAGCTTTCCAGACCCTGTATCCTTTCTGCCCCATTCTTGGACCATGACTGGGTCCTTTCAGAATGTGTTTCTTGGTGCACTGTCGGCCACCTTTTGGCCCTGCCAGCCTTCTCTTTGTTGCTGTCAGCCATTGATTGAGCCTGTCGGCCATCAATGAGCCACTACCGACCATTTTTGATGGCCAACAGCACCCCTGTCTTAGGAGGTTTCACTCCAGATCTTTTGAGCCAACTAGAATCCTTTTATCTGCCTCCATACACGTATATGGAGGGATGAAGCTCTTGCCAAGCTTCTTGAAGAAGCTTTGCAATGCTTTTCTTCTATATAAAGAGAGAGCCTCTCTCCTCAGCAGAGGTTCAGCATTTTGAGAAGAAATATCTCTCTCTCTCTCTCTCTCTCTCTCTCTATTTTGTTGTTTATTTGTGCCTTGAAGTCCATTTTCCATGCACTTTTACACTACAACACTTGGAGATACACCACCACCATTGGATTGAGGTTCTTGGGAGGATTTCTTAAGCTCTGAAAGTGAGGTTTTATCCCCTGAAGTTGCTGGTTTCGAAGTTGATCTTCAAGGGTGAGCTTCTTCCCCTTTTTAGCACTTTTTTGTACCTCATGTTGTCCATCCTTTCATATTATTTTAGGCCTTGCTTTAAACTAAAAAAAAGTCTTGTATTTAGGTACTTTTGAAGTTTGTTTAAGGTCTTTTGGCTGTTGAGGGTCTTCAACCCTCTTGTTGGCCTTATTTGGCCTTGTTTTGAGCCATGCCTTAAGGCCTCCAAGCTAGCCTCAGTTTGGCCTTCTAACCACTAAAATCCAGTGGATTTTTAGTGGTAGGCATGTGGTTTTGAGGCCTCAAATCAGAGGGGGTGGCCCCCTCTCTTTTGGTTCTTGTTTGGTTGCATTATTGGCCTTCCAAAGGAGCATGCCTCTATGTATTTTTGAGGCTTGGTTTAGGCCCTTTTTTATGGATTTTAGGACCTTCCTTGGCTCTATCCATGGCTGGTTTGGTCACCTTTTGCATGCATATTGTATGTGTAGTGTAATCCAATTTATAGCTCATCAAAGTAGCATGTTTGCCTAGCTTGTGTTGAGTCCAATTTAGTAGGTTTTTGGTGATGTTTTACCATTCCTTAGATCTATTTTGGGTTGGTTTTTTCACTCCATGCATGTGCAATACACTTGTAGTGTAAATCTCATAAACTACCTTTATATGCTTCTTGCTTTAGCATGTCATCCTAGCTTATGTTGAGTCCATTTCAGCATGTATTTGGTTATCATTTGGCATGTCATGACTCTATCTTTTGCTGGTTTGGTCGTATTTTGCATGTTCCATATACTTGTAGAACAAATCTTGCTTACTAGCTTTATGTGCATGATGCTTTGACTCATCATCCTTGCATATTTTGGCTTTGCTCCAGCATGATTTTGTTCTTATTTTGAGGTGTTTTAACACTGTTTTGGGCTGCCATGGCCATATCACTCATGCTTTGTATAGCTATAGTGTAAATGCTTAGGCTAGTCTTTGGTTTTGAAGCCCCTACCATGCCATACATGTGATGTTTGCATGCTTTGCCATCATTCTAAATGTTATTTCAGTCCATGAAATGTAGTCATACACTTGTATTTGACATGCTTTTAATACCTTGGAGGCTTGGCTCTTTATGCCTCAAGAATGAACTTTTGTGCATGCCATTAAGCCTAAGCCTTTGGCTCATCATATCAGTGCATTTTTGGTCTTGTTATACCATGATGTCATTCTGTTTTATGTTGTCGAAGTCATGCCATGTTTGGTTTCAATAGGTGTAGTGCATTGCCTCTTTTGTAGCCTTGCATGCTCCATGTTTGTGGCCTTGTGTTTTAGCTTGTGTTGGCTAGCTTCAAGCTTGTTTTTGGTCTTGTTTGGACCTGCTTTGCTACTTTTTTAGGATCCCTTAGCCCTTTGGGGCTTTCATTGCATGGCCATGGCTTAAGTCCCTTTGCTAGTTCTTAGCTTTTGAGCTTCATGCAGGCTATGCTTGTGTTATGTGTGTGATTTGGAATCATTCCTAACATCATTTCAGAGCATGTAGTATTGTCATACTTGCATGCTTTTCACTCCTTAAGTGTGCTTAGGAGTTGCATCTTTATGCCTTAATTCTTGGGCCCATTGGCAAGCATGCTTGTCTAGCATTTGGTACCATCAATTTAGCACGTTATGGCCACTGATTTGGGAATATCTGAGGTCTGCCTATTTTGGTTTAAGTCCATCCCTTGCATGTTGTTGCATGCTTACCTTGCATATTGTTGTATGCTTGCTCCATCTTTGCATGTTGTCGCATGCTAGTTCCATTACATGTTGTTACATGTTTATTACATACTTGGTACATTGCATCTTGTCGCATGCTAGTTCCGTTATTTGTCGTTGCATGCTTGCTTTACCTTGCATTGAGTATGCCTTGTAGTTGCATGTTTGCATCCTTAGGACATATTGCATGTTTGCCATGCTTGCTTTGCATTGTCGTTTGGATTAAAGTGTTAATCCGAGCACGAGGAACGAGGAACGTTTCATACTTTAAGTGATGAAACGTGTCTCAATTCTCGATCGCCGGCGCTCTTGATTATCCATGATAGAGTTCTAGGCATTTATGTGTTTATTTGTGCATTCATTTTCATATTGATTTGCACAAGTTGGATCTTTGGCCATCATGCATCGAGATGCGTGATTGATGGTCGTAGATCCGACTATGCCTCTCCCTTGATGTTTTGAGATGATATGGGATGGCATAGTGCATACATACCCTTGGGAGACCCTCCATTTTCTCTGTTTTGTGCTCTACTGCAGCTTGGTGTCCCAGCACATCAGTGCCCGGCACCTCCTCATCCTTGGCTGGCAGTGTGCCATCTTTGGCCGGCAGATGGTCGGCAGCAGCTCCCCATGACCGGCAGGCCACTGATGCACTCCCCAACATGTTTTGGTAAGTTCCAGCAGCAGGTTCTCAAGGACACCCTGCAGACAGAGCCTCAAAAGAGCATCCGGAGAGCTTACCGGGACGGGAATCAAGCATGCATGTTCACCTTCTTCAACTTGCTGAGGCAGCTTTGTTTAATTGCTTACTTGTTAGTTAGCATTTGATTTTGTAATTTAATTAGTTAATTTGTTAATTAATTAAAGTTTTGTAATAATTAGTGGTAGCTAGTTATTCAATTTGGTCATGCAATAATTAATTAGTTTGTTAGTTAGTTAATTAGTTGGCATGTATTATTTATTCGGACCCTCCGTCGAGAGGGCCAATTTTGTAATAAGTGTACGTGCGTGTGTGCATGTCTTCCAACCTCCATTTCTTTCTCCCTTTTACTTACCTGCTTTTGTTGGTTAGTTTTAGGTCATGTTTCAATTAGCATACGTATGCTTTGTATGTTTGTATCCATTCATCTGTCTAGCATACTTATGCCTGCATGTTTGCATCATTAATTTACATTACATGCACCGGGCTCGACGCATCATACTAACTGCATCGTATTTCAATTGCAATTTGAATACATGTATCAAATGTCGCATTTTCTATGCCATCTTAGAATAGTCGAGCCTATTTTTAATTAAATCTCGCATGTGTTGCATTAGCCATCTTAACATAGCTAGGATCATGCATTTGATTACTAACTAGCTATTGTTTTGGCACGGAGTACTAGGTAAGCTTTTATGTTTTAGCATACTACATGTGTGTCATTGATTGCCATGATAACATGCTTGCCATGAAGCTAACTGCTTATGTGTTTAACTGCCTGAATGCCTGTGGGTGAAGGTTGGATTACTTGAATTGGAACAATTCATTGAAATCCGCATTTTAGCCTACTTACGAGTAGCAAACTTCAAACCATTTTCCAAACAAACGGATATGCAATGCTTTGTTCCAAATTAGGCGATCTAGTCTATACTTGTTTTGCTGTGCGCGTCGCATAGTAATTCTAGCTAATTAACCGGAATAAGAACACATGTGTTTTCAAAAACTAGATATCATGTTTAGTAGTGGCCGATCTTTGATCGGGCGAGCGGGGGTGCTCATAGATGACCTTCCCCAATCGTACCCAAGTTCCCGAGCCGAGGCAACTTTGGTGATGACGAACACGTGGCCTAAGGCACGAGTCAGGGTTTCCTAAATTCCCCCAAAATAAAATATTTAGGTGGCGACTCTATATCTGGCAAAGTAGTCCATGTTTGGCACTTCTTTCTTAAAAATCAGTTTTCCAAAACGATTTGCCGGATTTGGACTCTTTGGTGATTTATCAGTCTTGCATTGCACTTTGCAAGATCAGATTCACAGCTGTGACAATTTGAGTCCGAACTGTAGTATTGAGGCCCTCGGGGGCGCGTCTACAGTTTCTGGCGACTCTGCTGGGTAGTTAGTGAGCTTGACTCGAACTTATGATATCTTGTTTTGACTACACTTATGTGTTTCCTTGCATTGCATTTGTATTGGTGCTCCTAAGACACCGTGTTTGCCGTATGCTATTCCTGAACGGTTTGCCGGAGGCTCGTTTCGAGAAGCGTGCCATAAGGCTGACCGGTTGCGGGCTCTGCCACGACGGGAACACAAACCCCAATTTTTACCGGGGCACCCCTTTTTGACCATTCGACCTAGTGCATATTCGGAATCCATAGTGACTATTCCAAACTAGGACAGGTTGCTTACCCGATTATAGGTTGTTTGAAACTGTTGTGTGCGTAGTGAAACCCTAGCTCCTGACAAAATAGGACAGGGAAACCCTACTCCAACATAGGGTGTTTTGGCTCTCATTTGCTTGTTATGTTCTTTTTGAATTGGCTTCTACAGGAATGCACGTATCAGTTTGCAAGTCTGGGTATCAGGCCTAGCGGCATCAGTATTTTGAGAATCAGTTATTGTTGCGGGTATCAAATTCAGATTTGGGACAGTGATTTTGGAGAACAGTGATCAGTGGTTGAGGACAGTTCTTTCAGCTTTTGTGTGTGTCAACTGTGTGTTGTATTTATTTAAGCTGTTATGCTGTCCGTTTTTCTGCTTATTATTTCCTTATTATGCTTTATTTATCTTTTTGCAAGGTAGTTTAGCACAATTGCATCCGACCAGGTAGATATTCCCCGAGCACTCTGGGTTAGAGGTCATAGACTTAATCGATCCAGAGATCTGGTAGACGGACAAGCAGTGCTCCTTTCTTTACCCCTGGTTGCTAGACGGAGGTCAAAAAGGCGCAGTGTATCAGTACAACGGTCGCCAGATCAGTGGTCTACCCCATTAGTGAACAGTTAGACTGAGGTCTTAGTTTCTATTGTAGGGACAGATATACCGATTTTTCAGATAGATCCGTACCATATGGCAAGCTTAGAGCAGATGGTGCGTCACCTCCAAGAAAGCATGAAAACTATGCAGCAGGACACTGCTCGTTAAGCAGAATCTGCCAAATAACAGGCCACCATTGTGACCCAACAGGCAGAATTAATCACTAGGCTACAGCAGCAAGCTGGAGCATCTGCTTCACACCAGGTTCCTCCCCCACCGACAGTTCCCATACTCGGGGAGATAACTAACGTCCAGGATGATACGAACATTCCAATCGGGCCGGCTCCGCCCCCGATTTTACCCCAGCTGTCCAAAACACCCACCAACCTGCAAGATTCTTCCTTTGAGTATGAGACGGACCCCACAACACTGAAAGTAAGCAAGCTTGAAAAGGTGTTCAAGAAGTCTCAAGCGGCTCATTCCATTCCGGATATTGAGGATGGGTACACCGACTCGGCCGTGACGCTGCCGGACCATTTTAAGATGCCACATATTGACCGCTTTGACGGGTCGGGGGACCCTATGGTGCATTTGTGGTTGTTTTCAGACATTCTAAGGCCGATGGGCCTCTCTAGATTACAGAATCTTTCCTTGTTTGGCTGGACCTTGTTAGGTGTGGCGGCCATTTGGTATGCAAAATTGGAAGATTCCGTCAAGAGGAGTTGGGAGGAGATGGCTGAGGCCTTCATAGCTCAATACTCATACAATACACAGATCGAGATTACGACCCGTGATCTTGAGACAACCAGGCAGGAGCCGAAGGAGAGTTTCTCCGATTTTGTAACCCGGTGGAGGGCTAAGGCCTCGATGATGACCATCAGGCTAGTTGACAAAGATCAAATACGGATGGTTGTGCGCAACCTCCAGCCCAAGCTTATGCAGAAGATGATCGTTCTCCCCCTCCCCACCTTTGCAGACCTATACGAGATAGGGGTGCAGATCGAGGATGCCATGAAACAGGGTCTGATTGACCAAGACCGAGAGCATCCCAAGAGGGCATTCAACCGTAGTTCAAATACAGGAACAAGCAGTGCTGCAGCTGGCAGATCTCCAGATGTAGGAATGGTTACCACCACCACCCCGAAAACCTTTGCAGCTACGCCATTCACCGGTGCATCCAGAAGTAGCTCACAAATAACCAAGTATTCCCCCCGAAGTCAAAGAACTTTCACCCCACTGTACATGCCCCCATCCAAAGCAGTGGGGTTTTGTTCAGAAAAGGGCACTTAAAGCCCCTAGAGCCGCGACCACTACTAGACAGGCTCCCTGCTTCCCATAACCCGACCAAGTACTGCGCCTATCAGCATGGTCATGACACTGACCAGTGCTTTCGGTTATGTCACGAGATTCAGGATCTCATCGACAATAGGGTGATCATGCCCCCGAAAAAACCAAATGTCACAACCAACCCTCTCCCACCACATAACCAAGCTCCACCTCCCAAACGTATCAATTTCATCCAAACTGGCGTTGTGTCATATGATCCCAGCATATATATCACCCCTTCTCACCTAACCAAGCCGGAGGTGTTCATTCCTGACAGCACTGACTTGTGCGTGTTGGACATCTCCCAAACCCAACCAGAAACAGTGGTGGTAACTATCAAAGATGGAATTGGGTCAACTGTGAGAACAGACGAGGATGAGCAGTCAGAACCTGAGGGCTCTGCGAGTTTGATGTACATCCCGAGCGGTTACATTACATCAGTACACCAGGCTAGGCCGAATGTGGAATTGCCAATTGGGGCAGAGATTTGTGTAGCACGAGAGGATGGACCAGATCAAGGGCTAGATGACCTAGCAGATCTGGAAGAAGACCTTGCGAATTTGCAGTTCTTTAAAGAACAGGATTCGGGGGACGTGGCAGTCAATTGGTTTGATGGGTCAGCAGAAACTACTGGATGGCTTGATGACCAACTAGATGTTGAGGAGCAAACTCAGTTAGAACAGAGTCTGCCAGGGACGGAGTCATCAACAGTGACCGGAAGGGCCGAGAATCAAAATGCGCTGCCGAAGAGCACCGGTGATAATAATTTTGCTCAGAACCAGAGCATTTCGAGTATAGAGGACATTGAACAGCAAGTCGCACTGAAACAGTTCGAGCGAGAAAAGACTAAGGATTCTGAAAGAGTCAGAAAAGCCAAAGCCCCTGAGGGGACAAAACGTGTTGTGAGCACGGGAACAGAAGTTACTGTGGGTATAGGAATAGTTGTAACGGAGCCAGACAGGTGCCTGTCAGTTGCTGATGGCATGTGGTGGGAAAATGATGACCTACGTCTTGCCGAAACAGATGATGACTGGGGACAAAGCCAACCAGATAATACCTGGTATGTGGGTGAAGTAGACCACATGACTAGGAGCGGGCAGTGTTTTAAGCCTCCGAACTTAGATTAACCAGAAGCGTCCGGGAAGGATAAGGATGTGGAGAAACAAAAAGAGAAGTTACTCGAAGAAGAGGCTGTGCTGAAACAGCTGAAGAAGATACAGGCAGACATCTCCATCTGGGGACTGCTTATGGCTTCACGAGTTCATAGATAGGCTGTCCTTTTCAGTAATGGACGAGGCCAAACTCTCCATAGATACCACACCTGAACAGTTGGTAGGGCTGGTCTTTCCGGGAGGAGCTTCCCCGACGTTGACCTTTTCTGACAAGGAGCTGCCGCCTGAGGACGCAAATCACAACAAACCGCTCTACATCTCTGTGGAGTGTAGAGGCAAGTGGGTACCGGTAGTTCTTCTTGACACGGGATCCGCCATCAACGTATGCCCATTAAGGATAGCATATGCAATTGGGTTGAAACCCGCAGACTTTGTGCCAACCATCCGGGTGATAAGGGCATATGACAATATAAGCAGGGAGGTAAAAGGGACCGTACAGATTCACACCCAGGTTGGTCCGGGACAACACGATGTTGACTTTCATGTCTTGGACGTTCCTGTAACCTTCAATCTACTCCTAGGGCGGTCGTGGCTGCACCAGGTGAGTTCTGTCTCTTCCACCCTAAATCAGATGTTGAAATATCCCCACGGGAATGAGGTAGCTATTGTTTTTGGGAATTCGTCGACTCATCTGCCACCAGATGTGTCAACATCGATTTTGGAAATCGAGCATGGCACGAAGGATGTGTTCCTATTAGGATTCACCTTAGCCGAGGCCCAGGTAGTTCAAAACATCTTAGCTATTGATGAGGGATTGTATGTCAGCGCACAGTCAGTGTACCTCATGAACAAACTCCAGCACCTCCCCAGGATGGGACTAGGAAGAAGTGGCCGGAAAGGCATTAAAGTATTGGCTGAGGTGCTACAAAACCCGCATATCTTTGGTTTAGGCTATCTGTCCACCAAAGAGGACTGTGTAAGGAAAGGCAAAGAAATGGCTGGAAGAGCCAGAGCCAAGCAGACCGGGAAGCATTTTGATTTGATTCATCAGCCTATTCAGGGCACCCTAAACGGACGCTTCGTCCGGGAGGGGGAAGACTTTTCATTCTGCGGCTTCCCAGAGCCATGGTTGAACGCAAAAAAGAGGTGCATGCCGGGATTTGAAATCTTCTTCGATCTGCAGTTATCCGGGGATGATATCGCCGAGGAGCAGACAGGTCCATCAGCTGAGGTCGAGCAGTGTAAGGAAGTGGATTCTGAAAATGCCGAGTTTGAAATGGGGGTAGCACTGGCCTGTCTACTATCAGATCCTCCGATCATCCATGAGTGCTTGGAGGATGATCTCTCAGTGTCTATGATTGGGAATGAAACGGCTGCGAGCCCATCTTCAAACATTTTGGATACATCCGTCGCACCCTCCCTCGTCTGGCAGTACGAGAAGGGATTCTTATCGAGCAGCATCGGGTCAGGTAGTGAGCCGAAATCTGATTCCACTGAGTCCGTAGGGTCGGAATCAGGTTCCAGCTCGTTTGAGTCTGAGTTCGGTATTCTTGGGGGTGATAACCCGGATGCCACAGTCCTGTCTAGGTCGTCTTTTTCTTTCTCTTTTGAGTCTGTTGTAATAGAAGAATCAGATGGACTGGATGAAATGATTAATGAGAATGGAATAGCTGTGGCTTCTGAGTGCTTTTCTGTGCCTTTGATTTATTGTATTAATCAGGACTTTCAAAATTTCGATGAAAACGACGAGGAAGAAATTCTTCCGGTTTTGAAATTTTTGCTTGAAAAAGAGCATGAGAGGTTTGTAAAACCACTGGTTGATGAAATCACCCAAATTAATGTTGGTACTGAGAAGAACCCGCAGCTGGTTCAGATTGGGTCCACATTGTCTTCGGAGGAGCGCGAGCGCTTAGTCGCTTTATTAAAAGATTTCAAAGATGTTTTCGCGTGGTCCTACGAAGACATGCCTGGAATCGATCCTGAGATTGTACAGCACTGGATCCCTCTCAACCCAGAGGCCCGACTTGTTAAGAAGAGACTCAGAAGAATTCGCCCAGATTGGGCTATCAAGATCAAAGAAGAAGTCACCAAGCAAATTGATGCAGGGTTCCTGCTGGTATCTGAATACCCAACTTGGTAGGCCAACATAGTTCCAGTGCCAAAGAAGGACGGTAGAATTCGGGTATGTGTGGATTTCAGGGATCTAAACAAAGCCAGTCTGAAGGACGACTTTCCTCTGCCGTATATCGATGAGTTAGTAGATTTTACCGCAAGGTATGCATTGCTCTCATTCATGGATGGCTTTTCGGGCTACAATCAAATTGTAATGGCACCCGAAGATCGGGAGAAGACTGCTTTTACCACCCCGTGGGGGACCTATTGTATAGGGTGATGCCATTTTTACTGAAGAATGCTGGAGCTACATATCAACGGGCTGCAACCACGATATTGCATGACATGATCCACAAAGAGGTTGACGTGTACGTGGACGACATGATTGTCAAGTCCAAGGAAAGAAAGGGCCATTACACCGCCTTGCAAAAGTTCTTCCAAAGGATCAGAGAATTCCGGTTGCGGCTGAATCCTTAGAAATGTACATTTGCTGTTACGACAGGAAAAATGCTGGGGTTCTTGATTTCACAAAGGGGCATCGAAGTCGACCTTTCCAAAATCAAGGCCATCTTAGAAATGCCACCACCAAGGACTGAAAAGGAGGTGCGAGGCTTTCTGGGTAAAGTACAATTCATAAAACGGTTTATCTCAAAATTAACCTTGACTTGTGAACCACTCATTGGTCTCCTGAAGAAAGGAATGAAGTTCCAATGGGACAGCCGATGCCAAGCTGCTTTTGAACAGATTAAGCAATACTTATAGAATCCACCTGTGTTGTCACCACCTGAGCCGGGGAAACCGTTGATGTCGTATCTTTCAGTGACTGAAACTACAATGGGCTGCATGCTTGCACAGGAGTCTGAGGACAAAGTGGAAAGAACCATCTACTATCCAAGCAAGAAAATATTGGATTACGAGACCCACTATACTTCGCTGGAGAAGGCTTGTTTGGCCTTGGTATGGGCTACCAGGAAGCTGCGGCACTACCTGTTAGCTCACTCTGTAATGTTGGTTTCAAGATTAGATCCCATCAAATATCTCTTTGAGAAACCAGCACTTACGGGTAGGCTGGCCCATTGGTTGCTTCTGCTTTTCAAATTCTATCTGAAGTATGTGATGCGCAAGTCAGTAAAAGAGAGAGCGGTAGCGGAGTTCCTTGCCGATCACCCAGTTAAAGGGGATGAGGCAGTTGAGTACCTGTTCCCAGACGAGGCCATTTTGCACATCGAAGAAGAATTTTGGACGATGTACTTTGACGGAGCATCAAACCAATATGGGTATGGGATAGGAGTGTTACTGATAGCGCCCGACAATTCCCGCATCCCTCTAGCATCCAAACTCCGTTTCAAAGTATCGAACAACGAAGCAGAATATGAGGCATGCATTGCTGGTTTAGAAGCAGCCCTAGAGCTAGGGGCAAAACGGTTGGATGTCATCAGGGACTCGAACCTTGTTGTATCTCAGGCTAAAGGAGATTGGAAAGTCAAAGAAGAAAAGATGAGAATTTACCACCAGACCTTGGACTTACTGATTCCTCGGTTTGAGAAGCTAAACTTCGCTCATTTGTTAAGAGAGAACAATAGGTTTGCAGATTCACTACCAACTCTATCTTCTATGATAGACATCCCTTTCGGAGTCCGGATGCGTCCGATCATCATTGACCAGAAGTTTGTGCCGGCTTATGAGTTGATTGCTGCCATAAATGAGGTTCAAGATGAGGATCCCTAGTATTATGATGTTTGGAACTTCATGGAGAAAGAGGCGTATCCACCAGGGACAAACGCCAAAGATAAAAGGGCAATTAGAAGAATGGCCGCTCAGTTCATCATCTGCGGGGGTAAACTGTATAAGAGAGGTCATCTGGGAATGCATAAGCTGTGTGTTGACACTGAAGAATTGAAGCGCCTGATGGAGGCCATCCATGGAGGAGAGTGCGGAGCGTACATGAACGGGGTGATGCTAGCCCAGAAAATCCTTAGACAGGGTTACTACTGGTCCACCATGGAGGAGGATTATATTGGATTTGTTCGACAATGCCACAAATGTCAAATCCATGCAAACCGCATGAATATCCCGCCGTCTAAGCCGTACAACATGACTTCGCCATGGCTGTTTTCAGTTTGGGGGATTGACGTGATCAGAGCTGTCACTCCAAAAGGGTCCAATGGGCATGAGTTCATTCTGGTTGCGATAGACTATTTTACAAAGTGGGTTGAGGCCCAATCTTATGTGGTGTTGAAGGCTTCACATGTTGCGAAGTTCATCAGGATCAACATCTGTCGCTATGGGGTCCCGAATGAGATCATTTCAAACAATGATTTCCACATCAAGAAGGAGGTGATTGACTTGTTGGAAAAATACAACGTGGCTTTTCATAAGTCATCTACGTATCAGTCGCAGACCAACAGAGCAGTTGAGGCCTCCAACAAGAACATCAAACACATATTGCAAAAGATGATAGAGACCTACCAGGACTGGCCAGATAAGTTGCCATTTGCTCTGTGGGGCTACTGGACTTCAATTCATACTTTTGCTGGAGCAACTCCGTATTCCTTGGTTTACGGGATGGAGGCTGTTTTGCCTATCGAAGTTGAGGTTCCGTCTTTGCGAGTATTGGCTAAGTGTAAGATAGCTGAGGAAGATTGGCAGCAGAGCAGGTTCGAAGAACTCATGCTGTTTGATGAGAGAAGGCTGAAAGCACTGCACCATGTTCAGGGTTATCAACACAGAATTGCCAAGGCTTTCAATAACAAGGTTAAGTCCAGGAATTTGAAGGAAGGGGATCTAGTGCTCAAAGACAACCGAGCTCCCATTCACGACCCTAAGGGCAAGTTTAGACCTAATTGGACTGGCCCTTACATCATCAAGTCTATTTGGTCAGGCGGAGCTATCGTTCTGATGGGCCTAGATGGCCTAGAGTTCCCCCAACCGATCAACATGGACAAGTTGAAGAAATATTACCCTTGAGTGGCTCGCTAGGCCGAAAACCCAAAAGGGCGACCTAGGCAAAAGTTAGAGCATGAAAAATTTGAAATTACAAAAACTGAGCTCGCAAGGTTGAAAACCCAAAAGGGCGGCCTTGGCAAAAGTTAGAGTGCAAAAGGAGAGAGTAAATACATGAGTGAACCCAAGCCGAACAATGTAAGGCTTGATTCCCATCTTTGGGATACGTAGGCAACTTCATCCTGAAGTCCAGCCATAAACACTTCCCCGATCAACTTTGTCCATGTGATCATGTTTGGTTATCTTTCTTCATTCAACATTCAAGAGCTCAGTTGTGATCCCCAGTCCAATGCTATTCAGACTAGAGGCAACTTTTCAGTTGCTAGGATCTGGGGTTGTACATCTCAGTGATAGATCTCGGGCATGTCCACTTTTGATCCATATCGAAAATGGTTTTGAAAAGTTTTAATAAAAGTTGATTTTGTTCAAATTAATCTTTTTACAACTTAGACCATTTTTGGAGCAAACGAAAAATTTTCAGTACCCACAACCTTCAATTTCATTGATTTCAATACAGAGTTCTCCTACTCTTGAATACAAATTGAAGTTGCTTTTTATTTCATTCAAAAGAAAATTTGAAAGTACTGATAAAGCAAAATAAATTCGGGGGCGGGGCATAGTCAGGTGTTCCTGCGTCCCCTCCTAGAGCCTGTGGAAGCCTCTGACGCCAAAGTGGGCCTTACTTGTGCCTCTTTATTGAGCCAATCTAGGCACTAATCAGAAAGGGTGCAGCTGAAAGCGGAAGCAGGAGCCAGAAGCTCTCTTGTTCTGCAGGCGGTGGCATACCGAGCTAGCTATGTGCCTCGAACCGGAAATGTAGCAGGGTACTCTATCCCCTCCTCCGGGCAAGTCTGATCATGTCCAAACTGACGCCGAAATCGGAATGAAAAGTAGAACACGCAGTGTGTCAGGCCAACCAACTGGATCCTAGGCTGATGGGTCATGCTATAACTCATCGTCGGTAGATTGAGCGAAGGGCAGTGCCAAGCAATGTCAGTAGCAGACAAGTTGCACATCCAGTTGAACCACCATCCCTCATCCGGAGCATCGACTAGACGTCGCTGGAAGAAGTAGCTACGAGCTGAATATGTGGGGAGTCCACAACCTTCAATTTGTCCATCAACCATATCTAAGGAGGGTTGAAAAAATTCGAGAATAAAGAATAGAGAGGTGTATGTTAAGAGAAAAGTGAAGAAAAGGGTTTTGAGAGAAAAACTGAGTCTGTTGGCCGAGTGATGTGAGAAACATATGTGACAAAGGGTGGGAAACATTACCTGCAATAGTAGTGGACTCCGCGCCAAGCTAGCCATCTCCCGGCGATGAAAAGCGTCCAAGCCGATCAACATCTCAGCAAGCGTCATGGCGATGCAGCTTTTGCCCTCCCTCAGGCCCTCAGCAACTTCAATCAAACGAGTGCTAAACCCACCAGAGCCTGGAGCAAGTAAGAAATGAGATAACATGCACAAGCAAAGCGCATGTCGCCGGCAACCCTGCCAATCATGATCACCACGGTCACCGGCATCAGAAAACCGACAAACCAAGCTTGGAATGTCTAAATCTCTATCATGAATCAATGATCGAGCATCATGCAAAGTGAGCCCACACATCCGCCCTAATGCTTGAACGTGGCTGAAGCGGAATTGTGGTAAGATTTCTTCATCGCGCTCGGATTCCATTAAAGATTGAAAGTCTTCGAAAGTGAGACACATCTCTTGCTCGCCAAAGCTAAAGACGTGTGTCACCAGATTCCAAAACCTCGCCGCAGAATGAAGAAACGGAAAACGCAGCGAGGTACGACTCAACGTGAATAGTGCGCTTATGCCAAAACCCCAGAAATTAAGTTTTTCGGAGCCATCTAAGTTCGCAATCCAATTTGTGAAGTTTTGAGCAAGGAATGCTTCCATTTGGCGCAAATCTGAGCTGAAATGAAGAGGATCCCAAAGTTGGAACTCATATAGAAGATAAGGCAATGAGGGGAGGACAGATGTCGACATTTCGGAGAGTCTGCCATCAATGGCCGACAGTGGCTCATCAGTGGCCGGCAGTGGCACACCGATGGCCGACAGGCCTTCCTATGTGGCCGGCAGTCTCTCCCTCATTCTCACTGACCTTCTTGTTGAAGACCCAGTTGTTTGCTGCAGAGAAGTCCTGTTACCTAGGTCTTTTAAGGTCTTGTTTTGTCTTGTTGGACTCTGTCGTGTCTCGTTTAAGACGTATTAGTTTTTTTTTCCTTGTGTCAGGTTGTGATCATCTTCCTTTCATTTATCGAGTTGTGGTAATTTTCTTATCGAGTTGTAAACTTGTTAAGACTTTGTTTTGCTTATCGAGTTGTTTTGTTATTAGTTGGTTCACTACCTGATTAGTGCAATTCGAGTGTTTGGCTTTCAAAACAAAAGTTCAAACTCATTTACATTGTTGTGTAAAGTGATGCGATGCGATGCGATGCGTAGAATGTACAAATGTAACATTTTTTCAACAAAATGCTGTTTTCATTCCATCATAGATTATTTTTACAAAAGAGCATAGTTTTAAAAAGTAAATCTGCCTGACGCAGTACAATGTACAAAACTAGTAGTAAAAAGATAAATAAAGCAAAAAGAAGAGCAACATCTGAATCAGCAAAATGTCTGGATCAGCGCCAGTCGCCTCAAGACTAAAGGGTCATCCTCGTCCTCTTCCTCGACCGAGAGGACTCTGGAACATTGCCACTGTCAGCACCCGACTCCAAACTTGAGCCATCCGCAGCTCCATCTCCATCCTGAGGCGACTCTGATCGCGGACTCACTGTCTCCTTATCAGACTCATCATCATCTGGGGCAGGCCCCCGTGAACTAGTCCCTTGTCCTGCTCCCCCTGCTACTCGGGGAGGTGCTAAAGGACCCGCCTCTGCTCCTACTGAGGTACCAGATGGGCCTGGCGTCAAGAAAGGAATCTGAAAAAGGGCAATCCACCAAGATGCATTAGTAATCAAGATGTATCAGATGCCAAGAATAATGCGCTATGAGCAGTGAATGATTTGCAGTGAATGTGTACCGTGAGCGGTGTATGGGAGCAATGTATCAGATCAGTGTAGTGTGCAACTGTGCAAATGATGGCATGCCGAGAAAAGACTGTGTGGCATGAAGTGTGGTTTGAAAGAACTCACTGGAATACTGTAAATGCTGAGCAAGTCCATGCTCGTCTGCAGCATCCCCATCACCGAAGCCGTCATCTCCAGAGACTGACGAGTGTACTCAATGGGAGCCTGCCAAAATGTTGAAGTCATTAGTATTCTGCGGGATATCCAATGAAATTAAATGACTGTGCAAAATGAAGAGTATAGCACATACTGGGGTCGAACCGTAAACTCCGATAAGCTCATAACCAGCTGGAGGAGAAGCGAAGGGAATCTGATAAGTCTCTCCAGCCCGCCCTCGGCATGTCATAGTAGCAGGCAGCACAGGCCATGCAGTCCCCTGTCTCCCCTTAGGACCTCCCCTCCTAGGAGACCTGGTCGCTCCGCCTCTCCCTCTCGCAACTGGAGCCCTCGCTCCCTCTTTTCTTCGTATACTTGACAAAGGTGGCATCAGATGTGTCTGAATAAAGGTCGCGTAGTCGCCCTCTGCGCAGAAGTACTCCGTCTCCAGTCCTACCATAAGCTGAATCACCTGGTCGGCAAACAACTGGTGTGTCTCCCTCATCGATGGTGAAGGTGCCATCGGTACAAATGGAGCAGGCGTTCCCAAAGCCTGACGCACGAAGTGCTCACTTAGAAACCAAGCGCGGCAGATCGGCCCCTTGAAAAGGATGTGGAACTGAGACATAGTCCGAGTAGTGTGGTACTGGTCTCGGAGTCCTGACGGGATTGTATCCCATGGCTGCCACGTGATTGAGAAAAAAGAGTAAACAAGATGATCAGTTGTCAAATGACGAATGAGGGTGCATCAGGTTAATTGAAATAATCTTATTGCAGACTTACCTCGCGCGCCATGACCGTGTCAAAATACTGCCGAAAGAACATAAAGCTCTCTTGGGTCCTACGACGGAGCGGACCGTCATATACATTAGAAAATGGGATCGTTGCTGGGGTCTCCTCCACAGGCACTGGAGCAAGTGTCGGGAAGTATGCGTACACCCATAGTTGTTAGAAAGATGTGATCAGTACAGTGCATGAACAGATTGTTGAACATACAGAAAGCAGAATGCAGTACAGTGCATAACGGATGCATGCCTAGAACGGACATTAGATCCTGTGTGTGCAGTGTATGGTATGTAGTGTGCAGCATGTATGATGTACATAAAATGCAAAGCAGAAAGCATACAGTGCAAGAGCAGATACAGAAAATACAGAAAAGTACAAGTGTTGATCAAAACAAAAGTACGAATGCTGAGTAAAGCAATGAAAAGGGGAAACTAGGTCGTGTACCTCCCAAGCTTGCCAATAGCTGCCGATCAACCTCCCACGCATCCGAGAAGTGGAGCTCATGTATCCATAAAGAGTTGTGAGGCCGGCAGCGCCCCAGTCATAGAAACGGACTCGCTGGAGTACCACCAGAGCGCCCAAGAAGTATAAACCCACGGTATTCCACCTATTCGAAAACAAGGTGGTACCGAAAAGGAACAAGATGAAGCCCCTGGTGTACAGCTCTGCCTCCTCATCAGTATTGGGATCCTCCCCTCTGTAGTGCTCCTCGAACCAAGTGTATCTAACTATGCCTGCTCGAAGAATATGAGGACGTGCTCCAAGTAATGTGTCCCATGCAGCCACCCACTCTCCTATGTCGGGATCAAGGGGAATCGGATCACCTCCTACGCCCAGGCCGGTGATCATGGCGAATTCGAGAGGAGTCATGGTCATCTCTCCCGCAGTGGAGAAGTGGAAAGAGTTGGCGGTGTCCCACCACCTCTCCACAAGAGCCCCTAGGAAAGGGCGACTCAATGTAACCAGCGTCAAGCTACAGCAAAATACGCCAAAGCCGGTCCCGTCGATGATCCGGCAGACCCTCGCGGGAAGTACATCGTACCAATCCCGAGCGGTCGTAGCGCCATAACCCCTGAAGGAGCGAGATCCATCCTGCAGCAGTAAATGTAGTTCACGTCAGATCAGTGATGCATTGAAAATGAAGTTCAGATCAGATTAGCGATGTACAGTAAATGCAGTTCAGATCAGATTAGCGATGTACAGTAAATGCAGTTCAGATCAGATCAGTGATGTATTGAAAATGTAGTTCACGTCAGATCAGCGATGTATTGAAAATGCAGTTCAAGACAGATCAGTGATGCTGTGAAAATACAGTTCAATCAAATTAGTGATGTATTGAAAATACAGTTGCATGCAAATCAGTGGTGTATCGAAGATACAGTTGAATTCAGAATAGTGACGCCTAAGGTGCGCTCATGTACAGCACATACAGGGTAGTGATGCGCGAAGTACAGTTCAATGCACAGTAATAATGTATGAAATACAGTCAGGTCAAAGCATGTGATGCGATTAGATCAAAACAGTACAAGAAATGCATGTAGTTGAAAGTAATATTGCAGAAAACCAGAGTTCGTACCTCTACAGCAATGGCCGACAAATGAGACATCGACTCCCTCAGTAAGAGGTCCTCTGGTGCGCCTTCGTCGAAATCGGTGAAAGTATGGATGCCTCCCGCCACCGGAATAATGTGAGTCTCTGGGTGATATCTCGCGGGGTCGAAGGGATGTACGCTCAATGGTAAAGGCTGAGGCTCAACCTCTGGCTTAGCTGCAAAGTTTGCCGCCAACTCTACTGGAGGGAGTGCGGGGAAGCCCTCATCATGGGGGACAACGTCAACCATCTGAGATAGATGCAAAAATGAGCAAAAATGAGCAAACGATGAAGTTTTGAACAAATCAAACCCTAAGAAAGAGAAAATTTAAGAAAAGCTGAAACCCACGAAGAGTGAACTAACCTCAAAAGAAATCCGGGGGAAATGATCCTCGAATGGGGGAAATGACGAAAGAGGCCTCAGATGCAATTTCTGATCGGTTCAAATCAAAGAAAACCAAGAGGTTTTAATGATTCAAGATTGTTTAGGGTGTTGGGAAATGCGTAGAATGCGCGAATCTAGAGAGAAGGCACACCTAGAGGGCAAGGAAAATGATTTCTATGCAAGGGTTTGTGAGGAAATGGGTTGATTTTGGGTCTACTTAAAGACCTATGGTCGAAAAGACCACTTTGCCTGAATCTGCCACTGATGGCCGGCAGGGGCACATCGGTGGCCGGCAAAACTCCATCGATGGCCGGTAGTGGCCAATAATGGCCGGCAACAGCCGGCGGCTCTCCTTGATGGCCAGCAGTCCTCCACTAGCTTCCTCTGCCTATTTGATCTTGGTATGCGTCCCTGGGTTCCAACAATCCCGAGGGATGCTCAAGATTTGATTCAAAACGCCTCCGTGGAAACCTGGGAACCATGTCCTCAATGTATGATGGTCATCGCCCATCAACGCGCACAAGGTGTATCCTTTTTGACGCATCACAAACCTTTCGGGAAGTAAAACCGAAAGTCCCCTTTTAAGATGTCTTCATTAAGCATGTTTGTTTTTTTGTTGTTGTCACCTTGCATTCATTTATTAAATTAAACACCCATTCTTTATATTTGCATTGTCTTGCATCTAGTTCATATTTGCTTTATCTTGCATCTAGTTCATATTTGCATTATTTTGCATCTAGTTCATATTTGCATTGTCTTACATCTAGTTTATATTTGCATTATGTTTCATCTAGTTCATATTTGCATTGTCTTGCATCTATTTCATATTTGCATTGTCTTGCATCTAGTCAAATTTGCATTGTTTTGCATCTCATCAAACCTGTATTGTTTTGCATCTCATTAAACCTGCACTGTTTTGCATCTCATTAAACTTGCATTGCTTTGCACCTTATTATTTTAACTTGCGCTGTTATGCAGGTTATGTGCGCTATTATGCACTTCTTATTTTAACTTGCACTGTTATGCAGGTTATGTGCGCTGTTACACACTTCTGATTTCAACTTGCGCTGTTACGCAGGTTATGTGCGCTGTTACGCACTTCTTATTTTAACTTGCGCTGTTACGTAGGTTATGTGCGCTGTTACGCACTTGTTATTTTAACTTGCGCTGTTACGCAGGTTATGTGCGTTGTTATGCGCTTCTTATTTTAACTTGCGCTGTTACGCACTTGTTATTTTAACTTGCGCTGTTACGCAGGTTATGTGCGTTCTTACGCACTTCTTATTTCAACTTGCGCTGTTACGCAGGTTATGTGCACTGTGCCGTACTTCTTATTTTAACTTGCGCTGTTACGCAGGTTATGTGCGCTATTACGCACTTCTTATTTTAACTTGTGCTGTTACGCTTGTTATTGTGCACTGTTACGCACTTATTATTTTAACTTGTGCTGTTACGCAGGTTATGTGTGCTGTTACGCACTTTTTATCTTAACTTGCGCTGTTACGCAGGTTATGTGCGCTGTTATGCACTTATCTTCTTTACTTGCGCTGTTACGCATGTTTATCTCTTTAACTTGCGCTGTTACGCATGTTTTACTTGTTTTACTTACGCTGTTACGTATATTTTACTTGTTCTATTTGCGCTGTTACGCATATTTTACTCGCACTATCACGCACACATCTTTGCTTGCGTTATCACGCACACACTTCTATCTTGCATTGTTGTGCACACTTTACTTGCGCTGTCACACATGTCTTATTACTTACTTGCACTGTTACGCATGTTTTACTTCTTTACTTGCGCTGTTACGCATATTCTATCTCATTAACCTACGCTGTTATGCATGTTTTATTACTTACTTGCGCTGTTACGCATGTTATATTTTACCTTGCGCTGTCAAGCATGTTTTGCTTGCGTTGTTACGCATGTTTTACTATCTTTACTTGCACTGTCACGCACATACTTCTATCCTGCGCTGTCACGCATGTTCTACTTGCGTTGTCACGCACTGTTCACTTGCATTGTTGTGCATGTTTCTAACAATATTGTACCTGTTGAGTTTCTTTCTCTTATAGACATGATATTGTATGTACGGTTCATTTGGAGTCGGCACGACCAGACGAACTGGACGGTATTGTATGCACTCCACGATAGACGTGGTGAGAATTGCATAATTTTCTTACATTTTTTCTGTTGAAATATGTGGGACTATTATTCATTCGCTTAAAATGTTGCATTTATTTTGTATAACTGCTTCATTACAGTTTTTCTTTGCATAATCATAAGTTATGCTCTTGCATCTTACATATCATTTGCATTATGCCCCAGCCCACGGGCACATCTCTGCATGCTTATTTTGAATGTCTGCCTGAGACTTCGGCTTTGTTAAAAATGGGTCGTCTATGGGCTTTGACACTCACTCCCGTCACTTTGTGACTTTCGAGTTCTATCAAAGAGGGGCAACTGTAGACACCCCATTTTTGACCGTCCTCAAGACTCGATTGTGCTTGCAGGTACATCCAGCCACAAGTTCGATTGCTCGTTGGGTATTCGACTTTCGCGGCGGAACGTCACAGGTTCGAGCTTTCCAGACCCTGTATCCTTTCTGCCCGATTCTTGGACCATGACTGGGTCCTTTTAGAATGTGTTTCTTGGTGCACTACTAGCCACCTTTTGGCCCTGCCGGCCTTCTCTTTGTTGCTGCCAGCCATTGATTGAGCCTGCAGGCCATCAATGAGCCACTGCCGACCATCTCTGATGGCCGGCAGCACTCCTGTCTCAGCAGGTTTCACTCCAGATCTTTTGAGCTAGCTGGACTCCTTTTATCTGCCCTCAATACACGTGCATGGAGGGATGAAGCTCTTGCCAAGCTTCTTGGAGAAGCTTTGCATTGCTTTTCTTCTATATAAGGAGATAGCCTCTCTCCTTAGTAGAGGTTCAGCATTTTGAGAAGAAATATATATATCTCTCTCTCTCTCTCTCTATTTTGTTGTTCATTTGTGCCTTGAAGTCCATTTTTCTTGCACTTTTACAGACCAAAGACTGAGCGTCATGCATAGTGAGCCCGCACATCCGTCCTAAGGCTTGGATGTGGCCAAAGCGGAATTGTGGCAAAATCTCTTCTTCGCGTTCGAACTCCATTAAAGCTTGGAAGTCTTCGAAAGTGGGACATATCTCTTGCCCGCCAAAGCTAAAAACATGGGTGATTAGATTCCAAAACCTTGTCGCGGCATGATGGAACGGAAAACGCAGCAGGGTGCGGCTCAGCGTGAATAGTGCATTTATGTCGAAGCCCCGGAAGTTCAACTTTTCCGAGCCATCCAAGGTAGCAATCCAATTTGTGAGATTTTCGACAAGAAATGCCTCCATTTTGGTGCCAAACTGAGTTAGAATGAGGGAACCACAAAGCTGGAACCTTTATGAAGGATAAGGTATTGTTTGGAGGACAAGTGTCAAAAAATCGGAGGTCCCCAGGCCAAGTGGTCCGCCGACCACTTTTGTTAGTCAGCCAGCTAGTTTTTCTGGTTGGCCAGCTACATTTTCTAGTCTGTGGAGCAAACAACTAGTCGACAGCCCTCTTTACTGGTCGGCCATGAGCAAAAGGTGGTCTGCAGCTCTTTCTTGTCTCCAGAAGAGAGTCTCTAGCTTTCCCGTGTGGTGAGATTCTTCAAGGTCCGAGTTTACCTCTGTTTCGGAAGCGTTCCGTCGCTTTGATTGTCCAAAATGCATTTTCTTATCGAGTTGTTAAGTTTTGCTTATCGAGTTGTTGCTCGTTTCTTATTGAGTTGTAAACTTGCTAAGGTTTTGTTGTTTCTTAGCGAGTCGAGTTGTTTTGTCTGTTATGTTGGTTCACTACCTGACTTGGCAATACACGGTTTTCAGTTTCCATTCAATTCCATTTTTGTGCAAAATGATGCGATGCAATGCTTAGAATACCACTACAACATTTTTTTAACAAAAGTCGTTTTTATTTCATCATAGCTTCTTTTTTAATAACATTTTACAAAAGGGTACAAGTTTTAAAGAGAAAATAAAACTGCCTAAGCTGTACAATGTGCTACAACTACATGTAAAAAGAAAAATAAAGCAGGAACATCTACATCAATGCTATCAAGCTCAAGACCGAGAAGCCCTCTTCACCCTCTTCGGCTAAGCAGCCTCTGCACCACCGCCGTCGGCACCTCCGTCTGAATCGGGGTCACCATCCTCGGAATCCTCCTCAGCGTCGCCCCCGCCCTCAGAACTGGAACTGGAGTCATCATCCCTATCTACAGATGTCTCTGACTGTGGATGTGCTAACTCCTCCTCCTCGCTAGACTCCTTGTCATGACTGACAGGTGCTCTATGTCTCTCCCGGCCACGAGTCGAGACCCCTATCCCAGCTGATCGAGAAGGCCTGGATAGCGCAGTCTGCAAAGGTGGGACCTGAAAAGGCAGTTTTGAATATATCAGCCAGTGTATGTATATCAGATATCAGATACAAGAATGATACATAGAATGTGTGCATACAGATATAGTATATGAATGTGATGTGTCAGATGTGCTCTACACATGTAACGAATCAATATAGTGAAATGTTCAGTTTCCATATGTCATCATAAGTATGATAAATAAATGGAAATTGAAGAGTACCGGAATGTCGGAGGCGTACAACAGCGTCTCCCTTCGCAAGACCATGCTCTCGAGTGAGGCCACCACTCCGAGCATCCCCTCAGTATACTCTCTGGGAGGTTGTAGATGCAAGTTCAAGTCATCAGTGAATGAATGAATGTCTAAATATCTGAGTAATAAATGAAAACTGTGGAGCATACTGGTGGTGAGTCAGGGTCACTGACTTATCGATGCTCGGGCAGTGAAGGCTCCAGTGGAATCGGGTAAGACGTCCCATACTGCCAACCCGTTAGCTCGGTCGGAAGAACTGGCCACCCAGCATACTGGCAAGTCGAGGGCATCCCTCTAGCCCTATCCCTCGATGTTCTAGCCCTGCTAGTGGAAGGGATGTCTACAGCTCGAGCGTGGCTCGACGATAGCACATCAGCAGCCCTCCTTGTAGGAGTACGAACACCTGTCAGTGGAGGCATCAAGTATATATGGCGGTATGTCGTGTACTCCCCCTCCTCCAGGAAAAGAACTGCGTCGGCACCTTGCATAAGATCGTCAGCCTTTCTGTAGAACGCATGTCTAGTGGAGGCGGTGAGGGGATCTCCTGAGCGGGATTGCCCATCGTTTGACGCATGAAGCGATCCCCGAGAAACCAGGCTCTGCCGGTTAGTCCCTCAAACAAAACTCTGTATCCGGAGGCACCCCGTGCCCCACCAAACTGGAACCGAGATTAACCGGGCATCGGCAGCCAAGGCTGACAGGTGATCTACGGATAACAAATGCATAAACTGATTAGTTGTCATAAATATGTAAGATAAATCAACACTGAAAGCATGAAGAACTGAGAGTTCTAGTTTACCTCCGTCGCCCGCACGGTGTCGAAGTATTGCCGAAGATATGGCAACGTCTCCCGAGCTCTGGACCGGCACCGACCATCGAATCTATGTGAATATGGCACACCTAGTGGTGCCTCGACCTTCGGCTCGGGAGCGAGCGTCGGTAAGTAGGCATAAACCCACAACTGTGAAAGGTGAGACAGTGGCTGTCAGAATACAAAATGTACAGAGAATGCAAAATGCTGAGTGTAGAATGTGAATACAGAATGTACACAGAATGCAGAATGTTGAGTGCAGAATGCGAATACAGAATGTATAGAGAATGCAGAATGCTGAGTGCAGAATACGAATACAGAATGTACAGAGAATGCAGAATGCAGAATGCTGACTGCAGGATGCGAATACAGAATGCATAGAAAATGCAGAATGTTGAGTGCAGAATGCAGAGAACAGAATATGATGTGTGCAATGTGTAGTGCGCTGCGTACAGACAATGAAAAATAGAAATGTAAATCAAGAGGGCAGAATGTACCTCCCAGGCTCGCTAGTAGCCACCTTCTACGGTCCCCTGCTCTCGGGAGGTCGCACTCATGTAGCAATAAAGGGTAGTGAGGCCAGCACCGCCCCAATCGAAGTGCCGGACCTGTGATAGGTCTACCAGAGCACTGAAAAGATAAAGCCCGACTGTGTTTCCCTTGTCGGAGAACAGAGTGGTCTCGAGAAGGAACATCAAAAATCCCCGAGCATACTCCTGTATGGCCTCAAAAGTCTCGGGCGTAGTTCTCCTATACTGCTCTGTAAACCAGGTGTACCTGACCCTGCCTGATGATCTGTCGATTAACGGATGGGCTCCAAGCAGATACGTCCAAGCCGCCTCTCACTCACCCATATCGGTATCATATGGGACCGGCCGGTCTGCCACATCCAGGCCCGTCAGCATGGAGAAGTCATATGGGGTCATCGTCATGTCCCCAGTGGCAGAAAAATGGAAGGAGTTGGTGGTGTCCCACCATCTCTCCACTAGTGCGCCCAAAAGGGTCCTCCTCGCCGGATGACGCGACAACCCCATACAGTATGGGCGAAACTCTGCCTCGTCCACAATATGTCGAACGACATCTGGGAGCTCCATGTACCACTCCCTGGCAATGATCGACCCGTAACCCCATGTGAAACGGGAAGATACCTGCAGGTAGAAATGAAAAAATGTATTCAGTTTCAAAATTAACAAAATGCTGTGTTATGAACTGTGTGTTCAGATTGAGCAGTGTTGTGAGCCGTGTGCAAAATTAAAAGAATTTTGTGTTATGAATTATATGTTCAAATTGAGCAGTGTTGTGAGCCGTGTGCAAAATTAAATAGAATGCTATGTTATGAACTGTGTGTTCAGATTGAGCAGTGTTGTGAGCCATGTGCATAATAAACAGAATACTGTGTTATGAACTGTGTGTTCAGATTGAGCAGTGTTGTGAGCCATGTGTAGAATTAAAAGAATGCTGTGTTATGAACTGTGTGTTCAGATTTAGCAATGTTGTGAGCCGTGTGCAGAATAAACAGAATGCTGTGTTATGAACTGTGTGTTCAGGTTGAGCAATGTTGTGAGCCGTGTGCAAAATTAAAAAAAAAAAAAACTGTATTATGAACTATGTGTTCAGATTGAGCAAAACCCTGCGTTATGAACTGTGTGTTCAGATTGAACAAAACCCTGCGTTACGAACTGTGTGTTCAGATTGAGCAAAAACTGCGTTATGAATTGTGTGTTCAGATTGAGCAAAACCTGCATTATGAACTCTGTGTTCAGATTGAACAAAAACTGCATTATGAACTGTGTGTTCAGATTGAGTAAAAACTGCGTTATGAACTGTGTGTTCAGATTGAGAAAAACCCTGCGTTATGAACCGTGTGTTCAGATTGAGCAAAAACTGCGTTATGAACTGCGTGTTCAGATTGAGCAAAACCCTGTGTTATGAACTGTGTGTTCAGATTGAGCAAAACCTGTGTGATGAACTGTGTGTTCAAATTGAGCAAACCCTGCGTTATGAACTGTGTGTTCAGATTGAGTAAAAACTGCGTTATGAACTGTGTGTTCAGATTGAGCAAAACCTGCGTTATGAACTGTGTGTTCAGATTGAGCAAAAACTCCATTATGAATTGTGTGTTCAGATTGAGAAAAAAGTACGTTATGAACTGTGTGTTCAGATTGAGCAAAACCTGCGTTATGAACTGTGTGTTCAGATTGAGCAAATACTGCGTAATGAACTATGTGTTCTGATTAAGCAAATACTGCGTTATGAACTGTGTGTTCAGATTGAGCGAATACTGTGTTATGAACTGCGTGTTCAGATTGAACAATGTGCTATGTTATGAGCTGCGTGCCAGCTAAACTGAATATTGTGTTATGAGCTGCGTGTTCAGATTGAACAGTGTGCTATGTTATGAGCTGCGTGCCAACTAAACCGAATACTGTGTTATGAACTGCGTGTTCGGATTGAACAGTGTGCTATGTTATGAGCTGCGTGCCAACTAAACCGAATGTTGTGTTATGAATTGCGTGTTCAGATTGAACAGTGTGCTATGTTATGAGCTACGTGCCGACTAAACCGAATACTGTGTTATGAACTGCGTGTTCAGATTGAACAATGTGTTGTGTTATGAGCTGCGTGCCCAATGGATAAAATACTGTGTTATGAACTGCGCGTTCAGATTGAGCAGTGTGGTATGTTATGTGAGATGTGCCCAAAATGAGTTGTGTGCCCAATTGTGCTGTGTTCCCAAATGAACCGAATGCTGTGTGCAAGTTGTGTTCAAGAATGAGAAGAAGTACTGTGTATTTAAATGTGTTCAGAACGAACAGATATAATACATAGCGAAAGCATGAAAATGTAAAAGTGAAGTACGCACCTCGCGCGCATGATGCGATAGATGAGACTCCGGCTCCTGTAGCAGCAAGTCTACAGGCGCTCGTCGCGCAAAATCGGTAAAATGATGGAAGGTGCTAGGAGGTAGGATATGCTCCTGCAGGTGGTACCCCTCTAGGTCAAATGGCCACATCCTCGGTGGCAACGGTATAATGTCGGGCTCATCCTCTACTCTCGGGGAGTCTCTGCCGTATGAAATATCGTCAGCCATCTGAAAAAAATGCAAAAATGAACAAAAGTGAGCAAAATGGGCCAAAATTGCAAAAGTCAACAAAAGTCAACTCTCGGAAGAGAAAACGTCAACAAAGGTCAACGCCCCAGAAAAGGTGCTAAATTTCGAGACAAACTTACCTCAAGTGGTGAAAATGGAGAAAGAAGCTCCGAAAACAAATTCTAATCGGTTCAAAACGAAGAGAATCAAAAGTTTTCACGAAACAACTTCGCGTGGGACGTTGGAAAACGCATATAAAGTGCAGATCTAAGAGGGAAAAGGGTCTTGGAGCAAAGGAGAATGTGTTTTCGCCTTGTGTTTGTGAGAAAAAGTGATTTGAATGTGTATACTTAAAGATCCGGCCTTGAAAAGTCCAATCTGTCCCTCTTTTGTTAAACTGGACTGCCAGCCAGTTTTTCTGGTCGGCCGACCACTTAAGTGGTCAACAACTGGTCGGCCACTGATCTAACTGGTCGGCCAACCTCCTGGATGATCTTCAAGGCTCCATTGTTCTCCCTGTGTGTTTTGGTTATGATTGAAGTCCTCGGTTTTTGAGAAAGTACAAGAAAAGTACACTTTTCGGCTCAAAAATGTCCCTGCGGGAACTTCAATTCAAGTCCTCGATGCGTAGCTCATCGTCACTTGTCAAGAGGAAGGTGTATCCTTTTTAAGTAGGTTGTAACTCTTCCAAGAGGTAAATCGGAGGTTCCGGTTTAATTCGCCTCGTTAAGGCTTGTATCTCCTTTTCAGTCTTTTGCTTCAAACATGCTACTGAAGTCACACCTCATCCGCATTGTTATGCACACACTTAGGTTGCATTGTCATGCACCCCTCCATCCGCACTGTTATGCGTACACTTAGGTTGCATTGTCATGCACCCCTCCATCCGTATTGTTGTGCGCACACTTAGGTTGCATTGTCATGCACCCCTCATTCCGCATTGTTATGCGCACACTTAGGTTGCATTCTCATGCACCCCTCCACCCGCATTGCCGTGCATACTTAGGTTGCATTGTCATGCACACTCCACTTGCGTTGTCATGCACTTTGCACTTGCATTGTTATGCTCGTTCCGGTTGCATTATCACGCACTTTTCACTTGCATTGCTACGCACCTTTCCGTCGGCATTGTGTATGCACGCGTTTATCTCGCATTGGAATTGTACCATGTTGTGACGTGGGACATGTGTTTCTAACTAGTTATACCTGTTGAGTTTCTTTCTTATGCAGGCACGATATTGTATGTACGGTTCATTTGAAACTAGCGCGACCAGATGACATCGTATGTACAATTCATTCAAAAGAAGTTCCGATGCTGTGAGAATTGCATAATTCTTTTACATCCTTTCTGCATGAGTTGTAGTTTGGTTTGAATTCGCATGCTTAAAATGTTGCATTTTTTGTGTATAATTGCTTCATTACAGCTTTCTTTGCATGATCATAAGTTTTGTTCGGTATTGTGCATGTCATTTGCATTTTGCCCCTGCCTGCGGGCGCATCTCTTTGTTATCTTGCCTGTTTGTCTAAGTCTTCGGCCTTGTCAAAAATGGGTTGTCTCTAGGCTTTGACATTCACTCCCGTCACTTACGACTTCTGAGTTCTGTCAAAGAGGGGCAACTGTAGACACCCCATTTTTGACTGACCTTAAGACTCAGACGTCATCGATTGAGCGCTCGGTGATAGTGCATGTTGTGCTCGTTCGAGTTTCCGAAGTTTTTGGGTGAGAGCCTTGCCTCCGGGTCTCTGAACTCTTTGTGTTTTGGCTCGGTTTGTGGACCGAACCTTGTTTTCTCTTCCCTGGAGGGAGGGAGTTGTCTGTTGACCACCTTTTTGTGGTCGTAGACCACTTTTCTCGCTTGGAGACTAGTTTCTGATTTTTGGAGCCTTCTGTCGCGCGCCATGTCTCGGGATCGCTTAACGTTCTCTGTTTGGCTTAGTTTTTGAACCATACCTTGTTGCCTCCACCTAGAGGGACACTGTGGTCCAGGAGACCACTTTTGTGGTCGTAGACCACTTTTGATGCCGGTAGACTAGTTTTCGAGGCTCCCAGCTGCGCGCCTTGCCTCTCGGACTCTTGTCTTGCATCCCTTTTGGTTTGTTTTTGGTACAAACCTTGTTTTCCTTGTTTGGAAGGTTGTACAAGGGTGGGAGACCAATTCTTCCCCTTGGAGATCACTTTCCTTCCTGCCAGCCAGTTTTCTGGTCGGCCAACTGATGTTCTTGGTCTTTGGGCCACCTTTTTTGGTTGACCACCACACCACTGCCTTGCTTTCATGCTGCTGACCATCTCCCACCATGGCCGATCACTTTCTTCCCTGGCCGACCACTTCCACTGGTCGGCCGACCAGTAGAAGTAGCTGGCCGACCACTTGAAGTGGTCGGCCAGCTTTCCATCACCTTTTTGGAGATATTTTTAGGCCAGCTGTTACAGCTGGAAGGCATAGAAGCCATCCTCCATACACGTGTATGGAGGGATAGCTTTAGGCCAAAAGCTTGTTGTAGACGCGCCCCCGAGGGCCTCAATACTACAGTTTAAACTCAAATTGTCACGGTTCTGAATCTGATCTCGCAAATTGCAATGCAAGACCGATAAATCACCAAAGAGTCCAAATCCGGCAAATCGTTTTGGAAAATTGATTTTTAAGAAAGAAGTGCCAAACATGGACTGTTTTGCCAGATACAGAGTCGCCACCTAAATATTTTATTTTGGGGGAATTTGGGAAACCCTGACTCGTGCCTAAGGCCACGTGTCCGTCATCCCCAAAGTTGCCTCGGCTCGGGAACTTGGGTTCGATCGGGGAAGGTCATCTATGAGGACCCCCGCTCGCTCGATCAAAGATCGGCCACTACTAAACATGATATCTAGTTTTTGAAAACACATGTGTTCTTGTTCTGGTTAATTAGCTAGAATTACTATGTGATGCGCGCAACAAAACAAGTATAGACTAGATCGCCCAATTTGGAACAAAGCATCGCATATCCATTTATTTGGAAAATGGTTTGAAGTTTGTTACTCGTAAGTAGGCTAAAATGCGAATTTCCATGAATTGTTCCAATTCAAGTAATCCAACCTTCACCCACAGGCATTCAGACAGTTAAACACATAAGCAGTTAGCTTCATGGCAAGCATGCTATCATGGCAATCAAGACACACATGTAGTATGCCAAAGCATAAAAGCTTACCTAGTACTCCGAGCCAAAACAATAGCTAGTTAGTAATCAAATGCATGATCCCAGCTATGTTGAGATGGCTAATGCAACACATGCGAGATGTAATTAGAAATAGGCTCAGCTATTCTAAGATGGCATAGAAAATGCGACATTTGATACATGTATTCAAATTGGAATTGAAATGCAATGCAGTTAGTATGATGCGCCGAGCCCGGTGCATGCAGTGTAGATTAATGATGCAAACATGCAGGCATAAGTATGCTAGACAAGTGAATGGATGCAAACATGCAAAGCATAAGTATGCTAATTGAAACATGACCTAAAACTAACCAACAAAAGCAGGTAAGTAAAAGGGAGAAAGAAATGGAGGTTGGAAGACATGCACACACGCACGCACACTTATTACAAAATTGGCCCTCTCGACGGAGGGTTCGAACAAATAATACATGTCAACTAATTAACTAACTAACAAGCTAATTAATTATTACATGACCAAATTGAATAACTAGCTACAACTAATTATTACAAAACTTTAATTAATTAACAAATTAACTAATTAAATTACAAAATCAAATGCTAACTAACAAGTAAGCAATTAAACAAAGCTGCCTCAGCAAGTTGAAGAAGGTGAACATGCATGCTCGGTTCCCGTCCCGGTAAGCTCTCTGGATTCTCTTTTCAAGCTCTGTTTGCAGGGTGTCCTTGAGAACCTGCTGCTGGAACTTACCAAAAACATGCTGGGGAGTGCATCAGTGGCCTGCCGGTCATGGGGAGCTACTGCCGACCATCTGCCGGCCAAAGATGGCACACTGCCGGCCAAGGATGAGGAGGTGCCAACCACTGATGTGCTGGGACACCAAGCTGCAGTAGAGCACAAAACAGAGAAAATGGAGCGTCTCCCAAGGGTATGTATGCACTATGCCATCCCATATCATCTCAAAACATCAAGGGAGAGGCATAGTCGGATCTACGACCATCAATCACGCATCCTGATGCATGATGGCCAAAGATCCAACTTGTGTAAATCAATATGAAAATGAATGTACAAATAAACACATAAATGCCTAGAACTCTATCATGGATAATCAAAAGCGTCGGCGACCGAGAATTGAGGCACGTTTCATCACTTGAAGTATGAAACGTTCCTCGTTCCTCATGCTCGGATTAACACTTTAATCCAAACGACAATGCAAAGCAAGCATGGCAAACATGCAATATGTCGTAAGGATGCAAACATGTAACTACAAGGCATACTCCATGCAAGGTAAAGCAAACATGCAACGACAAATAACGGAACTAGCATGCGACAACATGTAATGTACCAAGTATGTAATAAACATGCAACAACATGTAATGGAACTAGCATGCAACAACATGCAAAGATGGAGCAGGCATACAACAATATGCAAGGTAAGCATGCAACAACATGCAAGGGATGGACTTAAAACAAAATAGGCAGACCTCAGATATGCCTAAATCAGTGGCCATAAGGTGCTGAATTGATAGTACAAAATGCTAGACAAGCATGCATCCCAATGGGCCTAAGAATTAAGGCATAAAGACGCAACTCTTAAGCACACTTAAGGAGTGAAAATCATGCAAGTATGACAATACTACATGCTTTGAAATGATGTTAGGAATGATGCCAAATCACACACATAACACAAGCATGGCATGCATGAAGCTCAAAAGCTAAGAACTAGCAAAGGGACTTAAGCCATGGCCATGCAAGGCAACCCCCAAAGGGCTAAGGGAACCTAAAACAGTCCCAAGGCAGGTCCAAACAAGGCTAAAAACAAACTTGAAGCTAGCAGACACAAGCTAAAACACAAGGCCACAAACATGGAGCATGCAAGGCTACAAAAAAGGCAATGCACTACACCTATTGAAACCAAACATGGCATGACTTGGACAACATAAAACAAAATTACATCATGGTATGACAAGACCAAAAATGCACTGATATGATGAGCCAAAGGCTTAGGCTTAACGACATGCACAAAAGTTCATTCTTGAGGCATAAAGAGCCAAGCCTCCAAGGAATTAAAAGCATCTCAAATGCAAGTGTATGACTACATTTCATGGACTGAAATAACATTTAGAATCATGGCAAAGCATGCAAACATCACATGTATGGCATGGTAGGGGCTTCAAAACCCAAGACTAGCCTAAGCATTTACACTATAGCTATACAAAGCATGAGTGATAAGGCCATGGCAGCCCAAAACAGTGTTAAAACACCTCAAAATAAGAACAAAATCATGCTAGAGCAAAGCCAAAATATGCTAGGATGATGAGTCAAAGCATCATGCACATAAAGCTAGTAAGCAAGATTTGTTCTACAAGTATGTGGAGCATGCAAAATACGACCAAACCACCAAAAGATAGAGTCATGACATGCCAAATGATGACCAAATGCATGCTGAAATGGACTCAACATAAGCTAGGATGACATGCTAAAGCAAGAAGCATATAAAGCTAGTTTATGAGATTTACACTACAAGTGTATTGCACATGCATGGAGTGACAAAACCAACCCAAAAAAGATCTAAGGCATGGTAAAACATCACAAAAAACCTACTGAAATGGACTCAGCAAAAGCTAGGCAAACATGCTACTTTGATGAGTTACAGATGGGATTACACTACACATACAAGATGCATGCAAAAGGTGACCAAACCAGCCATGGACAGAGCCAAGGAAGGTCCTAAAATCCACAAAAAAAGGCCTGAACCAAGCCTCAAAAATACATAGAGGCATGCTCCTTTGGAAGGCCAATAATGCAAGCAAACAAGAACCAAAAGAGAGGGGGCCACCCCCTCTGATTTGAGGCCTCAAAACCACATGCCTGCCATTGAAAATCCGCTGGATTTCAGTGGTTAGAAGGCCAAACCAAGGCTAGCTCGGACGCCTTAAGGCATGGCTCAAAACAAGGCCAAACAAGGCCAACAAGAGGGTTGAAGACACTCAACAGCCAAAAGACCTTAAACAAACTTCAAAAGAACTTAAATAGAAGACTTTTTCAGTTGAAAGAAAGGCCTAAAACAATATGCAAGGATGGCCAAAATGAGGTACAAAAAAGTGCTAAAAATGGGAAGAAGCTCACCCTTGAAGATCAACTTCGAAACCAGCAACTTCAGGGGGTAAAACCTCACTTTCAGAGCTTAAGAAGTCCTCCCAAGAACCTCAATCCGATGGTGGTGGTGTAACTCCAAGTGTTGTAGTGGACATCCCTAGCTTGGTTTATCAGTTTTCTAATGTCGGTGACCATGACAATCATCACTAGCAGGGTGTTCGGCGACATGCGCTTGGCTTGTGCATGCTGTCTCATTTCTTGCTTGCCTCAGGCTACGGAGGATCTAGCGTCCGTTTGATAGAAGTTGCCCAAGGCTTAAAAGAGGGCAAGAGCTGTATCGCCATGACACTAGTTGAGACATTGATGGGTTTAGATGTTTTTCATCACCGAGAGACGACTAGATTCGCAGGGAGTCCACTACTACAGTAGGTAATGTTTCCCACCCTATCTCACATATATTTCTCACATCACTCGGCCCTTAGACTCGTTTTTTCTCTCAAAACCCTTTTCTCACTTTTCTCTCAACGTACACCTCTCTATTTTTTAATCTCTCATTTTTCATCCCTCCCCAGATATGGTTGATGGATAAATTGAAGGTTGTGGACTCATGCCCAGCATATTCAGCTCGCGGCTATTTCTTCCAGCGACATCTAGTCGATGCCGTTGACGAGAAATGGTGGTGTGAATGGATGTGCAGTCTACCTGCTTCCAGTATTGCTTGGCGCTGCCCTTGGCTCAATCTACTGGCGATGAGTTACAGCATGTCTCGCTAGCTTGGGATTCAGTTGATCGGCCTGACTCACTCTGTCTTTCACTTCCCATTCTGATTGCGGCATCAGTTCGGACATGATCAGACTTACCCAGAAGAGGGGATAGAGTACCGTGCTGCATTTCCGGTCCGAGGCACACAGCTAGCTTGGTATGCTACAACATAGAGGACGAGAGAGCTTCTGGCCACCGCTCCCACTTTCAGTTGCACCCTCTCTGATGAGTGTATAGCTTGGCATGATGAGGAGGCACAGGTTGGGCCTACTTTGGCCTCAAAGGCTTCCACAAGCTCTGGGAGGGGATGCAGGAACACCTGACTATGCCCTGAATTTATTGCTTTATCAGTACTTTCAAGTTTTTCTTTATGAATGTAATAAAAAGTAACTTCAATTTGTATTCAAGAGTTGGAGAACTCTGTACTAAAATCAATGTAATTGAAGGTTGTCGGTACAGAAAATTTTTCGTTTGGTCCAAAAATGGTCTAAGTTGTAAAAAGATTAATTTGAGCAAAACCAACTTTTATTAAAACTTTTCAAAACCATTTTCGATGTGGATCACCACTGGACACGCTCGAGATCTATCACTGAGATGTACAACTCCGGATTCTAGCAACTAGAAAGTTGCCCCTAGTCTGAATAGCACTACACTGGAGATCACAACCGAGCTCTTGAATGCAAAATAGAGAAAGATGACCAAACATGATCACATAGACAAAGCTGATCGAGGAAGTGTTTATGGCTGGACTTCAGGATGAAGTTGCCTACGTATCCCAAAGATGGGAATCAAGCCTTACGTAGTTCGGCTCAGGTTCACTAGTGTATTAACACTCTTCTTTTGCGCTCTAACTTTTTGCCAAGGCTGCCCTTTCTGTGTTTTCAACCTTGCGAGCTCAGTTTTTATTATTTCAATTTTTTTCATGCTCTAACTTTTGCCTAGGTCGCCCTTTCGGGTTTTCGGCCTAGCGAGCCACTCAGGGATAGTATTTCTTCAACTTGTCTATGTTGATCGGTTGGGAGAACTCTAGGCCATCTAGGTCCATCAGAATGACAGCTCCGCCCGACCAGATAGACTTAATGATGTAAGGGCCAGTCCAATTGGGTTTGAACTTGCCCCTAGGGTCGTGAATGGGAGCTCGGTTGTCTTTGAGCACTAAATCCCCATCTTTCAAATTCCTGGACTTAACCTTCGTGTTGAAAGGCCTGTCAGTTCTTCGTTGATAACCCTGAACATGATACAGTGCTTTCAGCCTTCTTTCATCAAAGAGCATGAGTTCTTCGAACCTACTTTGGTGTCAATCTGCCTCAGCTATCTGACACTCAACCAATACCCGTAATGACGGAACCTGAACTTCGATAGGCAGAACAGCCTCCATCCCATAAACCAAGGAATACAGAGTTGCTCCAGTAGAAGTTTGAATTGAAGTTCGGTAGCCCCACAGGGCGAAGGGCAGCTTATCTGGCCAATACAGGTAGGTTTCCACCATCTTCTACAGAATGTGCTTGATGTTCTTGTTGGCGGCCTCAACTGCTTCGTTGGTCTGCGGCCGATATATAGATGACTTATGAAAAGCCACGTTGTACTTCTCCAATAAATCAATCACCTCCTTCTTGAAGTGGGAACCATTATCCGAAATAATCTCATTCAGAACCCCGTTGCGACAGGTGATGTTGTTCTTAATGAACTTAGCGACATGCGATGCCTTCAACACCGCATAAGATTAGGCCTCAACCCACTTCGTAAAGTAGTCTATCGCTACCAGAATGTACTCATGCCTGTTGGACCCCTTCGAAGTGACAGCTCCAATTACATCAATCCCCCAGACTAAAAACGGCCATGGCGAAGTCATGTTGTACAGCTTCGACGGCGGAATGTTCATGCGGTTTGCATGGATCTGACATTTGTGGCATCGCCGGACAAAGCCAATACAATCCTCCTCCATGGTGGACCAATAATAACCCTGTCTAAGGATCTTCCGAGCTAGCATCACCCCGTTCATGTGCGCTCCACACTCTCCTCCATGGATGGCCTCTATCAGGCGCTTCGATTCTTCAGCACCAACACACAGTTTATGCATCCCGAGATGACCTCTCTTGTACAGTTTACCCCCGCAGACGATGAATTGAGCAGCCATTCTTCGAATTGCCCACTTATCTTTGGCATTTGCCCTTGGTGGACACGCTTCCTTCTCCAAGAAGTTCCAAACGTTGTAATACCAAGGGTTCTCATCTTGTACCTCATCTATGGTATCAATCAGCTCGTGGGCCGGCATAAATTTTTGTTCAATGATGATCGGACGCATCCGGACTCCGAAAGGAATGTCTATCATAGAAGATAGAGTTGTTAATGAATCAGTGAACCTGTTGTTCTCTCTTAACAGATGAGCGAAGTTCAGTTTCTCAAACCGAGGAATCAGCACGTTCAAGGTCTGGTGGTAGTTTCTCATCTTTTCTTCTTTAACTTTCCAATCTCCTTTAGCTTGAGATACAACAAGGTTCGAGTCCTCGATGACGTCCAACCGTTTTGCCCCTAGTTCTAGGGCGGCTTCTAAACCAGCAATACATGCCTCATATTCTGCCTCATTGTTCGATGCCCTGAACCGGATCTTGAATGCTAGAGGTATGCGGGAATTGTCGAGTGCTATTAGCAACACCTCTCTCCTATACCCGTATTGGTTTGACGCTCCGTCAAAGTACATCATCCAAGTCTCTTCTTTGACATGCAGAATGGCCTCATTTGGGAATAGGTACTCAACTACTTCATCCTCTTCCATTGGGTGATCGGCTAGGAACTCCGCTACCGCTCTCCCTTTCACTGACTTGCGCGTCATGTACTTCAGATCAAATTCGGAAAACAAAGGCAACCAACGGGCTAGCCTACCCATAAATGCTGGTTTCTCAAAGAGATATTTGATGGGATCTAATCTCGAAGCCAGTATTACGGAGTGAGCTAACAGGTAGTGCCACAGCTTCCTGGTAGCCCATATTAAGGCTACACAAGCCTTCTCCAGCGGAGTGTTGTAGGTCTCATAATCCAGTATTTTCTTGCTCAGGTAGTAGATAGCCCTCTCAGCTTTGTCCTTAGACTCCTGTGCGAGCATGCAGCCCATTGTAGTTTCAGTCACCGAAAGGTACAGAATCAACGATTTCCCCGGCTCAGGCGGTGACAACACAGGTGGGTTCTGTAAATATTGCTTGATCTGTTCGAAAGCAGCTTGGCATCGACCGTCCCATTGGAACTTCTTTCCTTTCTTCAAGAGACCAAAGAGTGGTTCACAAGTCAAGGTTAATTTTGCAATAAACCGTCTTATGAATTGCACTTTACCTAGAAAGCCTTGCACCTCCTTTTCAGTCCTTGGTGGTGGTATTTCTAAGATGGCCTTGACTTCGGAAGGATCGACCTCGATACCTCTCTGTGTGATCAAGAACCCCAGTATTTTCCCTGCTGTAACACCAAATGTACATTTCTGAGGATTCAGCCACAACCGATACTCTCTGATCCATTGAAAGAATTTCTGCAAGGCGGTGTAGTGGCCCTCTCTTTCCTTAGACTTGATAATCATGTCGTCCATGTACACCTCCACCTCTTCATGGATCATGTCGTGCAAAATTATGGTAGCAGCCCGTTGATACGTAGCCCCAGCGTTCTTCAGCCCAAATGACATCACCCTATAACAATAGGTCCCCCACGGGGTGGTAAAAGCAGTCTTCTCCCGGTCTTCGGGTGCCATCAAAATCTGATTGTAGCCAGAAAACCCATCCATGAATGAGAGCAGCGCATGCCCTGCAATAAAGTCCACTAATTCGTCGAGATGTGGCAGAGGAAAGTTGTCCTTCGGACTGGCTTTATTCAAATCCCTGAAGTCCACACATACCCGAATTTTGCCGTCATTCTTCGGCACCGGAACTATATTGGGCAACCAAGTTGGGTATTCGGATACTGGCAGGAACCGTGCGCCAATTTGCTTGGTGACCTCTTCTTTGATCTTGAGAGCCCAGTCCGGGCGGATCCTTCTGAGTTTCTGCTGAACAGGTCGGGCCTCTGGGTCAAGAGGGATCCGGTGCTGTACAATCTCAGGATCGATTCCAGGCATGTCTTCGTAGGACCACACGAAAACATCTTTGAAATCTTTTAACAAAGCGACTAAGCGCTCGTGCTCCTCCGAAGACAACGTGGACCCGATCTGGACCTACCGCGGATCCTTCTCAGTACCAACATTAATTTGGGTGATTTCATCAACCAAGGGTTTAACAAACCTCTCCTGTTCTTGATTAAGCAAATATTTCAAAACCGGAGAAATTTCTTCCTCGTCGTTTTGATCGAAATTTTGAAAGCCTTAATTAATGCAGTAAATTAAGGGCACAGAAAAGTACTCGAAGGCCACAGCCGCACAATTCTCATTAATCGATTCCAAATCGCCTGATTCCTCTGTTACAACAGACTCAAAGGAAAAAGCAAAAGACGATCTACACAGGACTGTGGCATCCCGGTTGTCACCCCTAAGAATATTGGACTCAGACTCAGACGAGCTGGAGCCTGATTCCGACTCTACAGACTCAGTGGAATCAGATTCTGGCTCACTACTTGACCCGGTGCTACTTGATAAGAATCCCTCCTCGTATTGCCAGACGAGGGAGGGTACAATGGAAACATCCAGAATGTTTGAAGATGGGCTCACAGCCGTTTCATTCCCAATCATGGACACCGAAAAGTTATCCCCCAAGCACTCATGTACGATCAGAGGATCTGAAAGTAGACAAGCCAGTGCTACCCCCATTTCAATCTCTGAGCTCTCGGAATCCTCCTCCTTGCACTGCTCAACCTCAGTTGGTGGATCTATTTGCTCTTCGATAGAATCATCCCCGAACAATTGCAAGTCAAAGAAAATCTCGAACTCCGGCAACCGCCGCCTGTCTGCATTCAGCCATGGCTCTGGGAAGCCGTAGAATGGGAAGTCCTCCCCCTCCCAGACAAAGTGTCCGTTTAGGGTACCTTGGATAGGCCAATGCACCAACTTATAAGGCTTCTCGGTTTGCTTTGCTCTGGCCCTTCTGACCATCTATTTTCCTTTCCTCACCCAGTCCTTCTTGGTAGGTAGATAACCTAAACCAAAGGTATGTGGGTTGTGCCGCACTTTCGCCGATGCTACAATGCCTTTCCATCTACTTCTCCCTAATCCCATCCAGGGGATGTGCTGGAGCTTGTTCATGAGGTACACAGACTGTGCACTGACATATAACCCCTCATCAACAGCAAGTATATTTTGGACAACCCGAGCCTCGGCTAGGGTAAATCCTGATAGGAACACATCCTCCGCGCCATGCTCAATCTCCAGAACCGGTGTAGACACCTCTGGCGGCGGATGGATTGTTGAATTTTCAAAAACAATAGCCACCCCCTTCCCGCGGGGGTATTTCAACATCTGGTACAGGCTGGAAGAGACTGCCTTCACTTGGTGCAGCCACGGCCGCCCTAGGAGTAGATTGAAGGTTGTGGGAATGTCCAAGACAAGAAAGTCAATATCCTATTGTCCTGGACCAACCTGAGTCTGAGTCTGCATAGTCCCCATCACTTCTCTGCTGGTATTGTCATATGCCCGAATCACCTGGGCAGTTGGCACAAAGTCCACAGGTTTCAACCTGATTGCATATGTTGTCCTTGACGGGCATATGTTGATAGCAGATCCTATGTCAACAAGAACTATTGGTGTCCATTTTTCTCTACACTCCACAGAGATGTAGAGTCGTTTGTTATGGTTGGCGCCCTCAAGTGGCAGTTCCTTGTCAGTGAAGGTCAACGGCGGGGAAGCTCCTCCTGGGAAAACCAACCCTACCAGCTGTTTAGGTGTGGTGTCGATTGAAAGTTTGGCTTTGTCCATCGCAAAAAGGACAGCTTGTCTATGAACTCTTGAGGCCATAAGCAGTCCCCAGATGGAGATGTCTGCTTGGATTTTCTTGAGCTGTTTCAACATAACCTCCTCCTCAAGTAGTTTTTCTTTTTGCTTTTCCGCCTCCTTGTCTTTCCCGGACGCCTCTGGTTGATCTAAGTGTGGGGGCTTGAAATACCGCCCACTTCTGGTCATGTGGTCCACCTCTTCTACATACCAGGTATCATCTGGTTGGTTTTGTCCCTAATCTTCGTCTGTGTGGGCAAGACATAGGTCGTCATCTTCCTACCACATACCGTCAGCAACCGACAGACACCGGTCCGGTTCCATTATAACTATTTATGTGCGCACAGCACGCTCCATTCCCGTGCTCACAGCACATTCCGTCCCGACAGAGGCTTTGGCCTTCCTGGCCCTCTCGAGATCTTCCACCTTTTCCTGCTCAAACTGCTTCAGTGCAGCCTGCTGCTCAGTATCTTCTATACTCAAACTGCTCTAATCCCGAGCAAAATTCTTCACACCAGTGCTCTCCGGCGGTCCATTCTGATTCCCGGCCATTCCGGCCACTGCTGATGTCCCCGTCTCTGACGGACCCTGTTTTGGCTGAGGCTGCTCAATAACATCCGGCTCGTCGCTAAGCCACCCAGTAGCTTCTGCTGACCCTTCCAAATCAAACCAGTTGACAATCACATCTCCCAGATCCTGTTCGTTGAAGAACTGAAGATTGGCAATGTCCTCTTCCAGCTCAGCTAGGTCATCTAGCCCTTGATTAGGTCCATCCTCTCGAACTACATAGATCTCTGCCCCAACCGATAGCTCTACTCTTGGCCTAACCTGGCTTGTTAAAGTAATGTAACCACTCGGGTTGTACACAAAGCCTATAGACCCCTCAGGCTTTGAATCCTCATTACTATCTGCCTCAACAATCGACCCAATTCTATCTTCGATAGCAAACACCACCAGTTCGGGTTGGGTTTGGGAGATGTCCAACATGCACAAGTCAGTGCTGTCAGGAATGAACACCTCCGGTTTAGGTAGGTGAAAAGGGTTGATATATGTACTAGGGCCGTATGACACAACCCCAGTTTGGATCAGGTTGATGCGTTTGGGAGGTGGAGCTTGGTTATGTGGTGGGAGTGCGTTGGTGGTGACATTCGGTTTCTCCGGAGGCACGATCACCCTGTTGTCAATGAGATCCTGGATCTCATGACGCAATTGAAAGCACTGGTCGGTTTTGTGACCAAGCTGTTAGTGATAGACACAGCACTTCACCGGGTTATGGGAGGGAGGAAGTTTTTCTAGTAAGGGTTGCGGCTCTAGGGGCTTCAAGTGCCCTTTCTTGATCAAAACCCCCAAAGCCTTGGACAAAGACATGTATAGTAGGGTGAAGGTTCTTTGGCCTCTGGGTGCATACCTGGCTGTTTGCGAGCTACTTCCGGACACACCGATAAAAGGTGTAGCTGTAAGGGTTTTTGGGGTGGTGGTGGTGACCATGGCCACATCTGAAGATCTGGCAGCTGCAGCACTGCTTGTGCCTGCATTCGTACTGTAGTTGAATGCCCTCTTGGGCTGCTCTCTTTCATGGTCAATCAGACCCTGTTTCATTGCGTCCTCGATCTGTACCCCAATCTCATGTATGAGCTTGGGCTAGAGATTGCGCACAACCATCCAAATTTGATCTTTGTCAACGGGCCTGATGGTCATCATCGAGGCTTTAGCCCTCCAACGGGTCACAAAATCGGAGAAGCTCTCCTTCAGCTCTTGTCTGGTTGTCTTGAGATCACGAGTTGTGACCTCGATCTGCGTGTTGTAAGAGTATTGAGCTATAAAGGCCTCAGCCATCTCCTCCCAGTTCCTCTTAACAGAGTCCTCCAACTTTGCATACCAAATAGCCGCTACACCCGACAGGGTCCGGCCAAACAGGGAAAGCTTCCGCAATCTGGAGAGGCCCATCGGCCTTAGGATGTCCGAGAACAGCTGCAGGTGCACCATAGGATCCCCAGACCCGTCAAAACGGTCGATGGGCGGCATCTTATACCAGTCCGGCAGAGTCACGGCAGAATCGGTATATTTATCCTCTATATCCGGAATGGATTTGAGCCTTCTTGAAAAGCTATTCTAGCTTGCTCACTTTTAGTGCTGTTGGATCCACCTCAAATTCAAACGGTGAATCCACTAGATTGGTGGGCGCTTTGGATAGCTGGGGTAGGATTGGGGGCGAAGCTAGCCCCGTTGGAATGTCCGTATTTTCCTAGACATTTGTAGTCTCCCCGAGTATTGGAACTCTAGGTGGGGGAAGAGGTGGGTGCGAAGCAGATGCTCTAGTTTGCTGCTGTAGCCTGGCAATTAACTCTGCCTGTTGGGCCACTACTTCTGCTTGACGTGCAGCGACTTCTGCCTGGCGGGTAGCATCATGCTGCATGGCTTGCATACTTTCCTGGAGCTGACGCATCATCTCTTCCATGCCTGGCATAATGTGCTGATCCAACTGAACAATCGGTATATCTGTCCCTGCAGTAGAAACTGAGACCTCAGCTTGACTGTTTGCTGGTGGGGTGGATAAGGACCACTGTTTTGGCAACCGCTGTTCTGACGCATTGCGCCTAACTGACCACCGTCGAATAACTAGGGGTAATGAGTAGAACACTGGTTGTCCGTCTATCAGAACCGCGGATTGATGAAGTCTACGACCTCTAACCCAGAGTGCTCGGGGAATATCTGCCTGGTTGGATGCAATAGTGCTAAACTACCTTGCAAAAAAATAAATAAAGCATAATAAGAAAACAGACAACCAGAAAGTGCAGTGTGCTATGTTATGAGCTGAATAAATTAAAGACAACACACAGTTGGCAAACACAAGCTGAAATAATTGTTCTCAACCATTGATCACTGTTCCCAAAATCACTACCCCCAAAACTGAATCTAATGCCCTCAGGTAAAACTGATTCCCAAATACTGATGCCCTCAGGCCTGATACCCAGACTTGCAAATTGATATATGCATTCCTGTAGAGACATACTCTAAAAGCACAGTGCAAGCAAATGAGAGCCAAAACAACCCTATGGTGGGGTAGGGTTTCCCTGTCCTATTTTGTCAATAGCTAGGGTTTCATTACGCACGCAACGGTTTCAAACAACCTACAACCGGAAAAGCAACATGCCCTAGTTTGGAATAGTCACTATGGATTCCGACATGCACTAGGTCGAATGGTCATAAAGGGTGCCTCGGTGTAAACCGAGGTTTGTGTTCCTATCGTGGCAAAGCCCATAACTAGTCAACATTATGGCACACAGCCTTCGGCTAACTGTTCAGGAATAGCAGGCGGCGAACACGGTGTCTTAGGCGCACCAATGCAATGCAATGCAAAGAAACACATAAGTGTAATCAAAACAAGATATCATGAGTTTGAGTCAAGTTCTCTAAGTCCCAGCAGAGTCGCCAGAAACTGTAGACCGCCCGGAGAACTCCCCGGCTCTGCACTGCGAGGGGGCGCGAATCCGTTTTGTTCTGAGCTATTACAGTTTGGACTCAATGTCACGGTTCTGAATCTAATCTCGCAAGGTGCAAAACAAGACCGCTAAATCACCAAAGAGTCCAAATCCAGAAAATCGTTTTGGAAAACTGATTTTTATAAAGAAGTGTCAAACATGGATTGCCTTGCCAGATACAGAGTCGCCACCTAAATGTTTTATTTTAGGAAATTTAGGAAACCCTGACTCGTGCCTAAGGCCACGTGTCCGTCATCACCAAAGTTTTCTTGGCTCGGGAACTTGTACGAGAGGGGAAGGTCATGTAATGAGCACCCCTGCTTGCCCGATCAAAGATTGGCCTTTACTAACATGATATTTTGTTTTTGAAAGCACATGTGTTCTTATTCCGGTTATTAACCTAGAATTACTATGTGATGAGCACAACATACAAGTATAGACTAGATCGCCTAAGTTGGAACAAAACATTGCATATTCGTTTGTTTGAAAACGGTTTAAAGTTTGCTACTCACAAGTAGGCTAAGACGAGGATTTTGATGAATTGTTCCAATTCAAGCAATCCAACTTTTACCCATAGGCATTTAGGCAGTTATATCAAATAAGCAGTTAGCCTCATGGCAAGCATGCTAACATGGCAGTCATTAACACAGATGCAATATGCTAAAGCGTAAACACTCACAGTGTACTCCAAGCCAAAACAAAGAACTAGTTAGAAATCACACATGATCCTAGTTCATGTTAAGATGGCTAATGCAACACATGGAAAAAAATACAACTCAAATAGGCTCGGCTATTCTAAGATGTCATGTGAAATACAACTTAATACATGTATTCAAATTGGAATTGAAATACAATGCAGTTAGTATGATGCGCCGAGCCCGGTGCATGCAATACGGATGAATAGGTGCATGCATGCAAGCATAAGGTATGCTAATCAAAATATGCCCTAAAACTAACCATCATAAGCGGTTAAGTAAAAGGGAGAAAGAAATGGGGGTTGGAAGGCATGCATCACACACATGCACGCTTATTATAATAGTTGGCCCTCTCGACGGAGGATCCGAATAAGAAGCTAACTAGCTAATCTAAGCTAATTAAACTAATTATTACATTACAAAACTAGCTAACTAACAAGTTAACTAATTAAGTACAAAACGAAACTAATTAACTAACAAGTTAACTAACTAGTTATTACAACACAAATAAGCAGCTAAACACATTAACTACTTAAATACAGAACCATAGCATAAACTAGCTAAGGAAATGAGTAAAGAGAGGTCCTTGAGATGAGGGGTGCATGCATGCTTGGTCGCCTCGTTCGAAAATCCGTCGCGATGCCCCAACTTGCCTCTGTTTGCAATTGTTCTCAAAACCTTGCACCAAGCTCCAAAAAACTTCTAACTCACCTTGGGGACCTGTAGGTACATGACCGACCAGTTGTTGGTGTGGGAGACCACCTGCCGACCACTTTTCTTTGTTGCAGACCAGAAAAAGTGGTCCGCCAATTGGTTTTTCTGGTTGGCCGACCAGTTTGTGCTGCACTTCTCCAGTTTGCTGTAACAGAGAGCAAGAAAGGGCATGGCAATGAATTTGCAAGATATGTGTGCACAACCACCCTCCCTATCATTTCATGAGCTCAAGGGAGGGCGGTTCTTGACCCTCGAGCCACTAATCGCGCATTTCAATGCGTGATGGCTGAAAAGCCAAATTGCACAATTCAATATGAAATGAATGCACACATAAACACATAAAGCCTTGACCTCTATCATGTATGATCAAGAGGGTCGGCGACCGGGAATTGAGGCACGTTTCATCACTTCAAGTATGAAACATCCCTCTTTTCTCGTGTTTGGACTAACACCTAATCCAAACAAATGCAACGCAACTCAAGCATGCAAACATGCAATGCAACTTAAGCATGCAAACATGCAATGCAAGGCATGCAAAACATGATGCAACTACATGGTATACACAACGCAAAGAACAACATGGCATACACAATGCAAACAATAACATGGCATACTTAATGCAATGTGACATGATCAACCTAACAAAGCTAATGACATGCAAACAATGCTAATGCATACCTATACAATGCAAGGCAACATAAGCATGCGACAACATGATGCAATGTAACAACATTCACATAACATGCTCGATGGACTTAAACCAAAATGGACAGACTTCAATCATGCCCAAATCAGTGGCCATAATGATGAAAGTAAGGCATGAAGATCAAGACAAGCATGCACATGCATTGGCCCATCAACTAGGCCTAAGAGCACAACTCTCAAGAGTGCTCAAAGAGTGACAAATGTGGAAGTGTAACAACACTATAAGCACTGAAATAAGGTAAGAAATGATGCCAAACAATTCAATCAAAACAAGCAAGGCATGCTATGGTCCTTAAAGCATGAAGCTAGTAAAGAGGACTACAAAGGGGGCATGCAATACATGGCACAAATGCATGAACCAATCATGGATAGAGCTCAAATAGGTCTAAACAAAGACCAGAACATGCTAAGATAGGAGCTCAAGGACCTAGGCAAGATGGCATACATGTTAGGCCACAAATGAGGCAGCAATGCACAACACTCAAAGGCATTCAAAGCATGAAAGAAGTGGGAACATAGCAATGCTATAAGCTCTAAATATCATGATAAATTATGCCAAATCATATACATGATGCAAATGAAGCATGCTATGGTGTTCAAAACTCAAAGCTGACATAGGCACTTGTACTACAACTATGCAAAACATGAGGCATATGGAAAATACAACCCAAAACAATCCTAGAGCATGTCAAAATGATGCTAAAACATGTATGGAAGGAAGCCAAAATAAGCTAGCATTGAGGGCATGGAGCATGAACCAAGCAAGGCCAAAAGGGAGGGTCACACTACACCTATCAAGACCAAGCATGAGATGACTTTGCTAAAAAAAATCAGAGTTATATCATGGAAAAATAACCCCAAAAACACATTGAAATGATAGCTCGCAAGCTTAGGCATGAATGCATACACAATGACTCATTCTTAAGGCATAAAAGACCAACCCTTTAATGCATTGAAAGAGTGACAAATGCAAGTGCATGGCAATGAAACATGCAATGAAATCTCATAACAAATGATGGAAAATCATTCAAATAGGGCAACCAAAGCATGCTAATAGACTTGATACACAAAGCTAACAAGCTAGAATGCACTATAGCTATACAAAGCATGGCATGCATGACCAAACCAACACAAATCAGAGCTAGAGCATGCTAAAACATGGACAAAAGCTACTTAGAGGTAAGCCAAAAGCATGCTAGAATGATGGTCTAAAGCATGATACACATTAGGCTAGTTCATGGAATTGCACTACAAGTGAATGGAGCATGCATGGGGCTATCAAACCAAGGCAAAAAAGATCTAAGGTATGTTAAAAAAAACACCAAAAACCTACTGAAATGGACCCAAAACATGCTATAAAGACATGCTCAAACATGAGGCATACAAAGCTAGTTTGTGAGGATTACACTACAAGTGTATTAAGCATGCATGTGGTGCTCAAGACAACCAAAAACAGTGGTATGCCATCTCAAAATAACCCCAAATACATGCTAAGAACAAGCCAACACAAGCTTAATAAGCATGCTCAAACATGAGGCATTCAAAGCAAGCATATAAGACACAAGGAGAGGGGATGACCCTCTCCTATTTGGTACTAAAACAAGAGCCAAAAGGAATGGCTCAAAACAACGCCTAACAAGGCCTAAGAGGGGGTAGACCACCCCCAACACAAAAGTGACCTTAAACAAACATTTTAAGCAAGCAAAAATAAAAATTTTTGTAGTTAAAAGTTAAACTTAAATCAGCATGAAAATAGGTCCAAAAGCTTAAGCAAATATAAGGGTTTTAAGGGTTAGCAACTCACCCTTGAAGAACACCTTCAAAGCTGCAACTCCAGCACTCTTTTTGAACCAAAACCAATCCAAAAACTTCAAAAACAACCTCAAAGGACCTCAGCTGCAAGAGTATGGTGTTTGAGTGTGTGTTTGTGTGCAATAGTATGATCAAACTACACTTTTGAGCACAAAAATGTAGAAAATGTGCAAGTTAGATACAAAGATACATGTATAACTCTCAAGCACAAAATTCTGAACCTAGAGGAGGGAGGGGGAGGTTCTCTCTTATGGAGAACAAGCAACAAGCTTGTTGGACAAGATTTTGGCCTAAAGCCATCCCTTTGTACACATGTATGGAGGATGGCTCCTGTGCCTTCCAGCTGTAACAGCTGCCCTAAAAATATCTCCAAAAAGGTGATGGAAAGCTACCGACCACTTCAAGTGGTCATCCAGCTACTTCTACTGGTCAGCCGACCAGTGGAAGTGGTCGTCCAGGGAAGAAAGTGGTCGGCCATGGTGGGAGATGGTCAGCAACATGAAAGCAAGGCAGTGGTGTGGTGGCCGACCAGAAAAGGTAGCCCAAAGACCAAGAACACTAGTTGGCCGACCAGAAAACTGGCTGGCGAGGAGGAAAGTGGTCTCCAAGGTGAAGAACTGGTCTCCCACCCTTGTACCACCTTCCAAACATGGAAAACAAGGTTTGTACCAAAAACAAACCAAAAGGGATGCAAGACGAGAGTCCGGGAGGCAAGGCACGCGGCCGGGAGCCTCGAAAACTAGTCTACCAGCATCAAAAGTGGTCTACGACCACAAAAGTGGTCTCCCGGATCACAGTTTCCCTCTAGGCAGAGGTGACAAGGTATGGTTCAAAAACCAAGCCAAACAGAGAACGTTAAGCAGTCCCGAGACAAGGCGCACGGCCGAAGGCTCCGAAAATCGAAAACTAGTCTCCAAGCGAGAAAAGTGGTCTACAACCACAAAAAGTGGTCAACAACCACAAAAAGGTGGTCAACAGACCACTCTCTCCCTCTAGGGAAGAGAAAACAAGGTTTAGTCCGTAAACCGAGCCAAAGCACAAAGAGTTCAGAGGCCTGGAGGCAAGGCTCTCAGCCAAAAACTCCAGAAACTCGAACGAGCACAACATGCACTATCACTGAGCGCTCAATCGATGATGTCTGAGTCTTAAGGTCGGTCAAAAATGGGGTGTCTACAATACTACTCTTGAGGCCAGTTAACAAAATAGTTTACCTCTCACCTTAGAAGTATACAAAACCAATCACAATAAGACACATATAAATATTAACACTGAAACAGTTCTAAAATTTCCAAATCGTTAATAAATTAATTAACCTCAAATTGCAATAAAATCTCTCCAAAGGAAATTCAATGTACAACCCTCGCCAAGAGAAATAATTCTATACTTCTGATTCAGAATTCTAACTAAAATATCTTCAGTACTTCAATCCAATCACTACTAAATCTGCTTTGGACCTGAAAAATAATTTAACTTGAAAAGTAACCCACCACAGCTTACTAAAGTATAATGAAAATAAAATCGAATCTGCATAGCTACTCATGTCACAAATAACAACACCAATTACCATATTAAACCCGCCACGAAAGCCTGCACAACTCAAGACGAAGGATTAGTCTTGTGGTTACTTCAAAATTTCATCCAATACCTCTAATCAAACTCACCCTTGCACAACTCTAAAAAGGTACTACCACCTGCTACAATGCCACATGTTCACTCTAGGAATTTTCTAAGCCAACAATAGTCATTCCATAACAATTTTGCAAGACTAACCAAAATAGCAAAAGTACTTCACACCAATTTATTCTCCAATAAGGGGTCTACCAAATAACTTCTTATAAAATAATACCATCACAAAACACCATGAAATAAAATTAAAATAAGGAATTTCCCTCTATTAGGCAAAACTAAATATCTTTTAATTTAGGAAAATCACTTACCACTCAAGGTCCAATACAGCCAAATTAAACCCAATGATAATATTAGATCAACATACCAATAGCACAAATTCTTGCCACACTTATAAAAAAACGAAGGATCAATATAAGGGGTTCAAAACTGTTACACCGATGATACAAAACAATCTTATAGCTAAAGGACAAGCGATACAAAATAACCTCCATTTCAATTGCATGAAAGTCACCGTCATTACACATACCAAACTTAACCTAAAATGCTCACGTATATTTCTCATATTCACAATTTCTAATCCATAAGTACGATTAACTATAAAAATTAACATCAATCACTCACGATGGATCAAGCACTAATTTTCATGATAATACTCAAATCATAGTCACATCAACCATCTCAAGGCACCTGATCATAATCTCCATAGAATCACAACATCCTCACATGATCATTTCAAAAATTCTTTAAAGACATTGCTTTGCTAACACAACTCCCGAGACATCAATTACATCATATCCCTAAACACTTACTGCACTTGGATGCATCAACAATCAACTCTAAGACAATTAGCTCCATAAAACTCAAAAACATAGACCACTTGGCTACATATCCCAAATGTCATCTCATAAGTCATTATATATATATATATATATATTACTACTAAAAATTCAATCAAAAAGTGCAACCCCAATCAAATTTAAATTCATTCCAATCTATCTCAAAATTATTTATCTCGTTCACCCTCTTAGGATTTGTAACAAAATTATGAACAAACAAACTCTAAGAATTACATCTCTTACTACATTCTATAATTTGTATCATGCTAAGATCATGTTTATTCCCAAGGAATTTTAGAACTAGCTTTACGTATTTCAATGTACACTCCAAAATATTTTATCTTAGGTTACTTTAATTATCATTAAAGTTGCAACCAAACCGTACTACTATAACAAGTTTAATATCTAACTCACTCTACTTTCAAGATTTTTCACATCTAACCCGTTTCCACAAACTTGATGTAAAGTCAAAAATAATTAACTCCTCACAACAACAAACCAGTCGCTACACACACTTTAAGTGACATTTACACCTACAATCATACAAATCAGTTAACCTACGCTTTAATACTAATTTTACAACATCTTGACCAATCATTCCGGCCATATTACTCTAGCTTACACCTTCTTCTTGAGGAAAAGGTATCCTCCTACATGAGAACATCCTGGGCACCCCAAGTGCCTCTATTACGGCTTCTCCTGCTTTATGACATCTTATATAAGAGACAGAATTTAGCTCAGAAGTAAGTACTCCACACTAGTTCTAACACGCTGCATACGGATTAAACATAAACCTACACATGTATCTACATCACATAAGGCAAACCATATAAGCACATAGTCATATAGAGCACATACGAGTTACCCCTCCAAGATATTGACTCGTTCCACAAACATTCAAAGACTTCCAAATAGAAATAGCATTGATCAGGTGCTTTTCTAAAATGACCTCAAAGAATTTCATGGACACAAATCACATCTCAGAAGTTTAACCATATATCCACATAGTCACATAAACATGTTATCACATAGCACATAAGATATGTAACATTTCTCACTAGCGAAATCAACCCACTATGGTAAAAACCACTTCCCACGAGCCCAAAGTATTCAAACCCAGTAGCTCTGATACCAAGTTGTAACGCCCTGAAAATTGGGCAGAGTATATCTATTTATACAACAAACCCACCTGATAGACAGACACATATATCTAGCTAACTATTTCATACATCCATTTCCATTTAATCCCAAATACCAAATACATGTTGTTCACATCTCAATGCTCCAGTTCCAATCCCAAGCATGCATTTTACAACAAGTATGAAATGGAAGCCAAACAAATAATGAGTGCCCTACAGGCTTATAAATTTATCCAAGAATATTCTTGGTTACACAAAATGGAGTTTCAACTCAACGCAAATACAACACTGGGCTTACATTCAACAAATAACAATAAAAAAAAAAATGAAGCCTCAGCTCCGAGTCCTCCCAAGTCAATGCCTTGGTAGAGGCATAACACCTGTACCTGAAATGGTTTCCCTTATAGGGTGAGCCACAGCCCAATAGAGATATACTACACAGCATATGAACCATGACAAGACTAAAGAAGAGTATGCTTATGCCATGTTCATGATAAAACAATTTATCTCTCTTTTTATAAAGCATGCAATGCTGAGATGCAACAACAGATATAAAACCATTTCTATTTTAAACCATATATGTTACATGAACACAGGCTTTGTGAATCTCTACGTGTGTGTCTGCAAGTAGGCCCTAATGCACTACCACTGTCACTTTTACCAGTAAACTAGAAGGCTCGACACCTAACCGCGTAGTTCTACACCCCCTATCCAGATTCACCAAGTATTCATCTTTTCGCAAATAGATACATTTCCAAACATTTATCAAAGAACAGATACATTTCCAATGAAATGAATGTAATGCAATGTCCAATGCAACAAATGAGGAATGTGGCTCAATTTACCTAAGTCTCATGCATTTCTACAACAATCATGGTTATCCTCCACCGATAGCCCAAAACAGATATTTCTAAATAGATATTTAAATAATTAAATTCCAAAAAACAATTCTGATAAATACAATCGATTCCACATCTTATCAAATATGAACAACTACACTAGTTTTCATATCACAATCACATCTGGTAACCTTTCAAGGTCCATTTCTAACCGTGTCGGTTTTATTCTAACAGATACATTAAACAAAATAATACCGTTAATGCCCAAGAAAACATCATTTTCTTTCCAAACTCATTCTCCAAGCATTATTCAGTTACGACATCCTATTTTGATTGAAAGCCCCAAAAACTAAACGTAATTCCTTTGTTTTCTTTAAAAAAGCTCTTTTGGTCACAAATCGGTAAAAATTTCAAAACCAACCGAATTGAAGTCCGTTTTTGCTCAAATTTAAAACTTAACTCTTTTATAACCTTACAAACATATTCCAAGTTTACAGTTTCGCAATTTGGGCATCAACTTTTTATTTTTCTCAAAATCTCTCTTTTAAGCAAATAAATCACAATTTTTTTTTAATATTCTAATTAAATTATATAGAACTCCAAACTCCCTATAATCAAGTAAAAGTGCATAAAGAAGTGTTGGAAAAATCCCTACCTCAAGCTAGAAGGAGAAACAAGCAAAAATCCAAATTTTCAATTTTGTCGAATTTCGATATCCATCGGTCAAAACGTTGCTCTCACCAAGCTCTTCACTTTGATCTTAAGAACTTTGGTCTAAAACCTAATAGATTTTTGTAGATCAAAGATTTTATATGATAGAAGTAAAAAAAAATAAAAAAAAATAAAAAATTCAGAGAGAGAGAGAGAGAGAGCAGAGAGTCGAGAGAGAGAGAGAGAGAGAGAGAGAGAGAGAGTAAGTTGTGCAATTGAAAAGAAGAATGAAAGAAGTAAAGAAGAAGAAAGAAGGAAAAGAAAAAAAAAAAAGAAATGGGAGAGTAGCACACACGCGGGTCTGCCTCCTTGTTTCAATTAAATAATGTTTTTTTTTCTTCTTCTTTTCAAATCAATAAAATTATCTATCTATACATATATATATATATATATATATCAATTGAAAGTGTATTTCAACATTATTAATGATAAAAAGATATAATTTTTTCTCATCACAAAATATATCTTGTTTGTTTGTAAACATCACAAAATATATGCCCATTTTATTTACTACAAAAATATATAATTTTTCACCATATGGTACACACCATAAAATCAACTATTAAATAGTTATTATAATCCTATATAATAAATAATAACAACTCCCAAGGTGGTTATTACCAATCACATTTTAAAAGGACCAAATAGTTAAACGTGAGTCATTAAACAAACTCAATTTAAATTAAATCTAAGTCATGGGTCTCATCGATAAGTCAAATATGGTCCAATTATATACCAAAATAGACCCTAACAAATTTATCCCAAATCATGGTCCGAACACCCAAAACTCAATTTTAAATTCTGCTATAAATTGAACTGAACACCAATCAGTCCATGAATTTTTATAAAATAAATACTTATCATTAAATTATGAAATTTTTATCCAACATGCTAGACTCATATGGGAATAACATATAAAAATTTCATAAAAATAAAAACTGAACTATTTTTGCACAGAATTTAAACGACAATCAAAGTCAAAAATTTGCTCAATCAAATTATGCGCTGGCTATTTAAAAAAAAAAATTGGGTCATTACATATCCCGAATCCAAGAGCATGAAAACAAACTCCCTTTAAAAAAAAAATTACTTTCCTTAGAAAATTAGTTATATGACAAAAATAAGAGCCAGATATTATGTAATAAACATTTGTGAGTGAGTAAATCAAAGGAATAAAATAATACAGAGGCGAAGAGAATTCCTCGGCCGACTGACTTTCTTTCTTGCATCACATTACTTGACCCAAACATTGTGGATTTACAATTCTTTATTCCTTTGTTTAAATCCCTCAACAACCAATCTCAATATCTTAAGGGGGTGGTTGTTTGAGGAGATTAGGTATGGAATTGGACTCTATATTTATCAAAATAAATAGTCCAAACATTTGGTTAAAAAAGATAAGTTTGAATTAATAGTTCGGTCGGATTAATAGTTCCACATATGTAGAATAATTTAATCACATGAGATATGTAGAATAGAAATTGATGGACTCAACTATACTTTTAATTAGCTAGTTAAATGATGAAATTGATACAAGTAAAAGATTTCTTTCTTTTGTTTTTTTAAATATATTTTTTAAACACATTAGATTTTCTTTAAACATGTGTAAATTAATCTCATAATATAAAATTGTATTTTCTTTCTTTCTTTATTTATTTTTTTAAAGCAAAATCATAAATAGAAATATAGTTCTAATGTAGTTTTTAAATATAATTAAAAATGGCCCTATTAAAATAAAATAAAATATATTTCAAATTTAGCATTGCTATTGTAAACAATTCAAAATGACAAAATGGTCTTTTAAGAAGTTATCATTTTCATAATTTCTTACATCTAATTCTATGACAAATCAAATATGAGATACATATGATTTTTAGTTAAATAGTCTAAGAACGATTTATCATTACATCGTAATTCCTATTGGGTCTTGTGGATCCTAACAAGTATTGTTCACTAGATCCTAGGTCTATTGGGGGGTTTGGGGGTCCTCTCTTACCAACTATTTTGGGGTATTTGGTAATTTCTTGTCCGCGTTGCCATAATTTTATACTTATAAACAAATGAAGGGATCTTTTCTGTAAGAGAGTTGTATTGTTTTTTTTATATTAGTGAAAATTGCAGCAGGCGTACCACGTAAATCTTGTGTGCGTATGATTTCTTCTATTTATTTTATCTTTTTTATTTGTTATTTCGTGTCTCACTGATCCTGGTTAGAAAGAAGTAATTTCTAACAAGTGATGTCAGAGCTTTGTTTTGAGTGGGAGTGATGGCCACAAACAAAACAAAGGTTAAAATCGATAAATTCAATGGCACAAATTTTCGATTTTGGAAGATGTAGATTGAAGACTATTTGTATTAGAAAAATCTATATTAGCCCCTTTTACGATCGAAACCAGAAATGATGAAGGATTATGAGTGGAATCTTCTTGATAAACAAGCGTTGGGTGTTATTCGGCTAACGTTGTCTTGTAACGTTACATTTAACATATCAAAGGAGAAGACTACAACGGATCTCATGGAGGCCCTTTCAAACATGTATGAAAAACCCTTTGCCTCAAATAAAGTTTATCTAATGAGCATATTGTTTAATCTGAGGATGACAGAAGGTGCTTCCATGGCTGAGCATCTAAACAAATTAAATATAGTGGTGACCCATTTGCGTTTAGTACATAATAAGTTTGATGATGAGGTTAGGGCTTTGAATAGTACCAAACAAGTGATTTTTGTAGAGGAATAATTTTGACAAATTTTTTAGCAAAAACAAACCACTCGGGATTGTACTAGTCAAGTTATTGTTTGAGAAGTCCAATTCCTTGAGCTCTGTTAAATTCCTAATTGATTTTGGGATTTCTTTGATCAACCTCAACTTTTTTTAAAAAAAAATTTATTTTATAATTTTATCAAGAGTTGTTTAACTCCTCAACTAAGTAAAGCTCCGCGGTATTGCTATTGGTGCAAATTTATTGTCTGAAAGCTCTAACATTTCAAGATTGGAGAGGTTGTTGATTTTTGATGGGAAAGAGCCATTGAACTCATTTTGAAAAATCGAAGGGCTTTGAGCTCTAAGAGCTACCCGATGGCTGCTAGGATATCATCGGTGAAGTTGTTGCCATTGAGGTTGAGGATCTGGAGTTAGGTCAAAAGCCGGTTAACATTGTTGGGAATGAGGCGACCAATAAGTTTAGGGAAAGATCTATATATTTCAGCTTGGAAAGTTGTAGAGAACTGTAGGGAATGGTTCAGCGATGTAATTGTCAGGCTTTATTTGGGGAGCAAGCCCACAAAGCACTGCTTTGGGGCCCCAAACAAAGGCTAAAAAAAGGGCCTCAAAATTATTTTTGTAACGCCCCGAAAATAATTCAACATGAACTACTCACATATATAAACATTCACTAAACAATGGTAATGAATCCTTCCATCTTCCTATGTATATAACAAATGAGTTTAATAGAAAAGTCCCATACGCGGCATACATTCACTACATAAATGAATACATAAATCTATAGCATGAGAAACATCAAATCTCGAAACACAAATAAATGCCCTTAGGGGCTTACATCTTCCAAGGCAATAGCCTGGATACACAAAATGGTCTCTCGGACCCACACACATTTGCCCTCGGCTTTACAAAATTCACAACAAAAATAAAAGAGGTATTTACTCTTCACAAAAAATATCCACGCCCTCAGTTCGGCGGGATCACCACATCTTTACCTGCACCAACTCCCATAGAGGTGAGCATAAAACCCAGTAGAGAATTCTAACAAAGTATATACAGTTATGGAATTCCCAATAAAAATGCGAATGTCAATGCTATGCCATGCTCTTTTAGGGAAAATATCATTTTATGCTCTTTTGAAGATTTGGAATTCTCAATTAAAAACTTGCAATCTCAACACATTTCAAACTTTCAGTTTTAATCAATAGGGGCGGTAAATACGACACTGGTAATCCTAGGCTGGCGTCTGCAAGTAAACTCTACGAGTTCTACCAAACTATCATTTTTACCGGTATTAACCAGAAGGCTCGACACCTATCCGCGCAGTTTTCTGGTCTTTCACCATGGACACTCAGGCCCACTTAACAAGATTCATCTACACCCCCTAACCGGACTTACCACTGTATTTACCCCTTTCACATTTCCGTAAATCATATCATCACGTTATTTCCTTTCATGAAATAAATATCTTCAATCAGAATTTACAATGCGAAAAATGATAATTGAATGAATATGCAATGCAATGATTTTCTACAACTCGTAACATTTCTGCATTTGAGTAACATGGCAACGATATTGGATAAATACATTTTCTCATTTTCTTTCTTCAATGTTATTGCACAGAATAACACATATACCTTCAACTCATAGCAATTCCCACAACCCATGGCACATACCATTTTCCCATTCCTCGATCTTACATGCTCATGTAGTATATAATAACTTCATAAATAATTTCTCATTTTCAAGGTCTCTACAATAACATCAACAATCACATTTTTCCATTTACCTCTTTTCATTACTCTTTCCCAAGATAACCATATGTTATCTTCACTTAGCCACAATTTCACATTTCACAATTCTTAACAATATAGTCTCATCAATACAACATGTATGTTTGTCAACATTAATTCTCACAATCCATAATGCACAACAATTATCATCTTCCACTTAAATATTTTCATACATTCAACAATAGTTTTAAAAAATAAGTCCTCCACTCTTTTATATCAAGAAAATTATCATATCTTTATACCACATTGTGAAATCCATACTCATTTACTTAATTAAACACAAGAAAAAGAAGAATTTCATATTTTGTCTCATATTTTCAAAAACCCCCAATTTCTAGGGTTCTTTCTCAAAACCCAAAACACCTTCCATTTTCATGTGAAAGCTCATCAAAATCATTTTTCTTATAACATAGGTAAAAGGATTTAAAGATCAACTTAGAACATTTAAAGTTTAAACCCTCATTTGTGAAAATTTTCATCACTTTCGAACAAAAACTAAAATTTCATAATGGAACCAAGATAAACATAAAATCAACATTAAACTTTGCAAAACATATATATATATATATATATAACTCAAGAATGTCCCTACCTCAAGCTTGATGAAGAGAGAGAAGATGAAACCCTAGCGAAGATGAAAGATCCTCCAACTTTCCACAACACCAAGAGGAGCTCGAGTTTGATCTTCAAAATTAGAAGAAAAAGATGATGATCTTGACTCAAGATTTGCAAGAACCAAAGTGTTTTGTGTTTTGGTGAGGATTTCTAGAGAGAAGGAGAAGAAAATAGGGTTTAGAGAGAGAGAGGGAGACCCAAAAATGAGATACAATTCGGCCAAGAAGAGAAATAAAAACAGAGCCTCTGATCTGGGATTTTCCCGCACCTACGGCAAGCGCCTCCCGCACGTGCGGCACCTCCCCGCACCTCCTCGCGCACATGCGTTTTTGGCAGAATGCAACCCACTGAAAAACCCTTTTTCCCGCACATGCGGCCTAGGGCCCTGCACGTGCGGCCTTGGCCCAGTGGACCAAAATTTTCAGGTTCGGCCGCCGAGCACCCCAGACTCGACCGCGCCCTCTCCGGAACTGGTGAAATTCAGTCACTGAACAAAACAAGAATAACAACTTTATTTGAAACAAATTTTCTGACATTTTCAAACTCGACGAGAGTAAAAGAATGGAGTGAAGGAGAAGAAGAAGAAAAAGGGAGGAAACAAAGACCCAATCATCATAATTTTGACTCTTGTACCTGTCCATAAGAAAAAAGCCCACTTCAATTTTGAAGGTCCACATTTGTTTTTTAATGGGAAAATTACCCAAAAGAGGTGTACTCTATTTAATCCCAAACCTTTTGGGTAGACCCAGCTGTCCCACGCGCCTTCCTTATTCTCTTTGTCTCTCTTTTTGATATCCAGCAATTGGTGACCATGCCTTTCTTGTTCTCTTTCTCTTTATGTTATATAGTCACATGCGATTGATAATGACCATCGATTGGGGTTCACCAGCAACCAACAATCACTGACTCTTTGCTTCGCCTTTACCGATAGCGAAGGAAATGAGTTTCCAGCAAAGAAGATGAGTAGATCAACATTAGATCCGGCTAGATCTAAACCAAAAATAGTTGCTGGAGTACAATCCTCTCTTTATATCTATCTTTCCTTATTTTTTCTACTTTTTCTCTGCTACACACTTCTCTTTTCCTGTTTTAATGGAGAAATTTTCAAATTCTGAACAAGTTGTTTTCGAGTTTTAGTTACAGGCGCTAAAAATTGTAAATTTTTTAGTTTTAGTATTTTTGGTGTTGAAATGAATTATACTTTAAAGCTGCAAAATTTTATAGTTTCATAACATGCTTTTAGAACTATAAAATTTTTTATTTTCATGACATGTTTTTACTACAAAATTTTATGGTTTCGTTATATGTTTTTTAGTTTGATTAATAAGGATAAATGCTTAGTAAATCATGCTTAATTTCAAATCTTGCTTTTTAGCTTGGTCAATATTGGAGATTATTTGCTTAAATCCTACAACATATGAAAAATAACATATATATATCTATATATATTTTCATTATTGTTGTTTGTTGTTGTTACATTTTTTTCCCTTCCAGTTTATCAATATTTAGCAGATTTTGCTATTTTTTTCGTTCTAATTTCTCCATTTATTCTTTTTTTTCCCCACAATATTTTGGACATTTTGGTGAGTCTCCGGCGATATTCATGACGTCCAACAAACGTTTTGGACATTTTGGTGACTTCTAGTGAACACTCCGACAACTTCTCGGTGATGTTGAACATTCCAGCGAGTCTTTGGTGATCGTCTGATGAAAATCCAATGGTAGTGGGATATAACAATGCCTTAATTTTATATTTTTAAAATGATTTTTTTGTAACAATTAAAAATATATAGGATTAATTGGTACAAGTATTTTGTTTTAGAATTAAATAGACTTTGAATTTTGTATATGAGACCTACGGGAAGTGTTCATTTTTTAATAAAAGACCCAATCTGAATTAGAGATCTATAAAAATAGGCCTACTTGAATTTTGAAGGTCCAAAGTTGTTTCTTAGAAAAGGCCCAATCTGAATTAGGAAAACCCAAAAAATTGATAACTTTTGAGACCTAAGTGTAAATAATATAAAACCAAAGTTTTAACTTACCTGGTGGGTTTCCCTTGGTTTGTAAGAACTGGGGGAACAATACAGAAAACTTTTAAGCCCTATGAGTAAGAATGACACCATATTAAAGGGTAATTCTATTTCCATGCATCTTTAGTAAATATCGTCAGAGTATTGTCAGAGAGTATTGAAAAATGTCATGTGTGTAAGGCATGGTTTAGGTTTAGGAGTGTGGTGTAAGTTTATATTCTGTATGGTGTGTGCACATAATGTGTTGGGGTTTTTATATTGATGTGTGCACATATTATATGTTATGGGCAAATTTAGAACATTTTGTGTGTGGAATGAGTAAAATAAAAGGTAAACAAATTCATTAAGTGTGTACAATAAGAAAAATGTGCATAGAAATTAAATGATGTATAAAAATAGAATTAACCCATATTAAAGTCCAAAGACTATAAAATTGGAGGTGTAATCTATCACAAGCATCGAAGCTACGTTATTTTCTTTTTTATTTTATTTATCTATTAATTTTTATAGAACTATTCTTCTAAACTTTTTGAAATTAATTGGGAACTATTACGTTTCTGAACTTTTTTTTGTATTTTTTTTCTTTTTTTCTTTTTTTATTTACTAAATTATGATGGTAAATCTCATATCATATTTGTAATATAAAATAGGGTTTCAAGTTACAATCTTTGTAATGGGTATGTGTTCATATTTTTAGTTAATTAAATATTTGTTTGATGATGATTAAATGATTTTTTTCTCTCTTATGATGCCAAGATTTTTATTTTATTTTATTTATGTCTCATTTCATTGATTATTTGATTTGTTATAGTTGAAGATCAACTTAGCATTATGATAATGATATTAGTAATTTTTGGTAAACGTATCAAACAGGTCAAGCTATCTAAAAATATATTTTGAATATGAAAGAAAAAAGAAAAAATTATGCAAATAGTCCATGTACTTTACATGATGTGTCAATTCGGTCCCTGTAGTTTCAATTTGCTCGATTTTGCCCCTTAATTTAACGGATTGTGTCATTTTAGTCCAATAAATGACGGTTGTTAAGTTAATTTAACGGAAAGTCAAATAATGTGTCAATTTGGTCCCTATATTTTCTGCTATGTGTCAATTTAGTCCCTGTCAAAATCGAGAAAACGGAAACTACAGGGACCAAATTGACACATTATTTGACCTTCCATTAAATTAATTTAACAACCATTATTTATTGGACTAAAATGACACAATCCGTTAAATTAAGGGGCAAAATCGAGCAAATTGAAACTACAAGGACTAAATTGACACATCGTGTAAAGTACAAGGACTATTTGCATAATTTACCCAAGAAAAAATTATTTGTATATATAATCTTTTCATTGCAATTTTTTTTTCTTTTAATATGTATGAAAGGCTCCATATTTAAGGTTCGCTTTGGGTTTTGGAAAAGTCAAAGCCGACCCTATTAATTGTAGTACAGATTAATGAAAAATGAGATTTTTCAGATTACAAATGAACGGTTCGATTGGCTCGACGATGGTTTTGTCAGGAAGAGAAAGTCTGGTGGTGGAGCTGTTGATGCAAGTGATCTCCGACCATTGACAATGGGTAGTGCCAAGGACGGATCCAGGATTATCACCATGGGGAGCGAAAGTATGTTTGGGTGTGCAAATCCTTCTAATTTTTAATTATTTTAAATTTTTAAGTATAATATATGATATTTTTAAAATTTTTGGGGGTGCGGTCGCTCCCATCCACATCCCCCTAGATCCATCCTTGGGTGGTGCTTTTGGAGTTTGGTGGCGCTAGTGGAGTCCAAGGATCACCAAAAATTGACTCTAGAATGAGTCTATGAAGTCCAAACACACTCTTTTAGATGACCAACTTGAGAGAAATCAAATCTTTTTTTCATCTCATATTTTAATTAAAAAGTCAAAAAATACCCCCCCCCCAAAAAAAAAAAAATTTGCTCCCAAATAAGGCCTAAGGGATCTTAGATTAGGCAATTCTATTGTTAGATTAAGAAATGTAGAGAACAAAAAGGAAATATCAAATCAAATCATTGAATGACTCAGCTATATTGTCAAGTTGATGTGGTGAAGTTTGATTTCCCCTATTTGAAAAAATTCATCAACGGTGGAGTTGAGCTTGAATGTTTGTGAGAATCCATGCCAAAATTTCACAATTCCGGGTGATTTGGAGGTTGTGATGTTAGTTCTAAGGGAAATTCTAGTATATACACTTCCTATCATATATACTTTTAAGTTATATCATTTTTTTTTAGTTATGACTAATTTTATTCTTTAGCTATGACCTTTGTTAAGTTTTTGTTATTGGCAATCTCATTTCACAAACCTCCTTTCAGCTGTAATTTTATTTGATCTTTTATTTTAGTGAGACTATGAGTATTTAGATGCGAATCTAACTCGAATTGTGGCTTGCAGAAGAGTTTGTGATCTTAACTCTTTCATATTTGACCGCTCGAGCTGTTATTTGTGTGTTCGAGTGAAGAAACAGATCATCCAGTATTTTTGCAGAGCGCCTGAACTTCTGGAAAAAAAGTTTTACTGCTCAAGAGATGAAAGTTAAAGTTTTACTGCTTAAGAGATGAAAGTTGCACCTGAGTAGCCAACCTATATGTTTTGCACCACCTTTGGTCACACTGCTCGAGCAGTTTGCGCGATCATGTTTTCTATAAAGTGCGCTGTTCGCTTTTTCTAGGGCTTGAGCTGTTCAGATTTTCAGAAAGGAACAAGATACAAAGTGTTTTATATTGGAGGGTGCTTTATGAGTGTTTCCTTGTTGATTTAAGAATGATCAATGGATCCGTGAACTTCATATCAACATCATCAAGGTTTGTTTGTTTTCCTTTATTCACAAAAGAGATAGTTGTTCTTTGGTAGATTTCAGGGAACTTGGGCCTAAAGCTTTGGTAGATTTTCGAGTGGCTCATTGTCGTGGATTCGACATCGGCATTTTGGATTCAACGTTGGGCAAGACAATTCACGGTGGTGGAAGAGGTACATAGAGGTCGATTTAATTCGAGTATGGATTCGCTAGGTAATTGAGGATACACTTGTATAATTCTTTTTTATTTTCTTAGTGGATTATTTTGTGGCGTTTGCCCGTGGTTTTCTTATCACAACTGGAGGCACTCCAATTGTGATTTTTCACGTTAAATCGTTTTATCGATTTGTCTTTAACTGTATGATTGGGATTGTTATTTACTGTTTAAAATTGATACATAATCACAAATCAATATCTCGGAGATTTTAAGATTTTTCAACCTTATTTTAATTATAACTCATGAGATTTGGTTGTCACATTTGTTATTTTTTGGTGTAATTTTTACTTATAAATGGAAATTTTTTATTTTTAAAAGCTGAGTGAAACATTTTTAACTTCTGAATTAACAACTTTTAATTTATAATGAGTTCCAGCACCTTAGTCGGACAGGTAGAGAAAGAAAAATAGTTGAGCCAAAAGAAAGACAAAATGACAAGGGAAAGAGGACAGGAGATAGACAATGAAGACTAGCCAGTGCGGGGCAACTTTGTCAACGTAGTTAGTGTTATTTTAATTAAAAAAATTAGACATACTTTTTAAATTAATTATATGATAATCTATTATACTATTGAGTGAAATATCAACAAATCTTAAAATGTGATTTTATAAGTTGTGTTAGGTTTTATTCTTGGCAACCCCGTTTGACAAAACTCCTTTCAGTTGTATTTTTTTCGCACTTTTATTTCAGTGAGGCTATGAGTGTTTAGATGCGAATCCAACCCGAATTGTGCTTTTCAGAGAAGTTTGTGATGCTAATGCTTTCAAGCAAAATGCAAAAATGCATTCCAAGTTGCCTGTCCGCTCGAGCGGACATCCTGCGCTCGAGCGGAGAATCCCTGGTTCCAGCAGTTTTGGTCGCCTGCAAAAGTACTGAGATATGTGATTTTGCGCTCGAGCGGGCTTTCTGGCGCTCGAGCGGACCTCTGTTATATCACGCACATATTTTGCTGAAGACGCTCGAGCGGGCTGTTGGGCGCTCGAGTGGAGATCGCGGGACAGATTCTATAAATTCGCGTGTTGGGTCAGATTTTAGGATAACTGCTCCAGATCTTCTTTTTGGTTTCTAGGGTTTATATCTGGGGATACTTTGTGAGTTTTCTTTGATGTTTTTTTGAGTATTCAACTCATGATTTAAAGAGAGTACATCAAAGGTTTTTGGTTGCTATAAAAAAGAGAGAGTTGTTCTTCGGTAGATTCTGAAGAATTCGAGCCTGAAGCTTTGGTGGATTCCGGGGTGGCTCATCGTAAAGACAATTCCGAGGTGAAGATGGGGTTGGAAGAGGCACATAGAGGTTGGTTCAATTAGGCGTGGTGGATTCGCTAGGTAATTGAGAGTATACCTGTGTAATTCCTTTAAATTTTCTTAGTGGATTGTTCTTGTGGCTGTTGCCCGTGGTTTTTTGATCACAGTTGGAGGTGTCCAATTGTGGTTTTTTTCACGTTAAATCGTTGTGTCTCTTTGTCTTGATTGTTTGATTGGGATTATTATATTCTGCTTAAAATTGATACATAATCACAAATCAACATCTAGGGGATTTCTAGATTTTTCAAGATGTTTAGTCTTTTTTTTTTTTTTTTTTTATGAATCCAAAAGTTCCATTAAAATGAAAATTAAACAAAATGATAATCACTTACATGTTTGTGTTTAATTTTTTAGGAATAAAAGTGAGTTTCTCTAAATGTAAAATTACACATTTGGGCAATCACACTATAAAGGTTTTGAATTTTTCCTTCCTCTAGAACAAATCTCACATTACGAACAATAAAACGTAACATTTCAATGTAACATTCCAATAATGTAACACTCCAATGTAACACACTAAAAACCTCTTGGTGTACTTTTCTCAAATGTAACAACGTAACACTCCGAAAACAAACTATTTAGTATACTTTTTCTGAATGTAATACTCCAATGTAACAGAAAAAAAAAAAAAAAAAATAAATCCTTAGTATACTTTTCCTAAATGTAACACTCCAATCAATGTAAACCCAAACGTAATACTCCAATGTAACACATACAAAAACATTAAAAACTCCTGAATGTACTTTTTTCAAATATTACAATTTGAAATTATACATTTACTTAAAGCTTATTAAGGAATTTTTGTACTCCCTTTGAAATGGTTTGAAGAATTTCACATTCTTTTGGAATGGTTTAAAGAATTTCACAAAAAATTTTTTTTTTGGAGTATTACATTGGAGTATTACATTTAAGAAAAATACACTAGGGAGTTTTTTTGCATGTTACATTGTAGTGTTACACTACAGAGTTTTTTTTAGAGTGTTATATTGGAGTGTTACATTTGGAAAAAGTACATTAAGATTTTTTTTTGGAGTGTTATGTTTGAGTATTATATTGGAGTATTACAGCTTGAAATTATACATTTGCTCAAAACTTAGTAAGGAGTTTTTCTACTCCTCTTAAAATATTTGAAGAATCCCACATCCTTTTGAAATTTTTGAAGAATCTCATATTTCAAGTTATTTTTGTACTCCTATTGAAATGTTTTTCAAATAAAAAAGATTTCCATATAAAAATTCATCCAAAATTTAATTCCCATAGCTTCTGTACCTTACCTTTCTAGCACAAAAAAAAAAAAAAAAAAAGAAGAAGCTATAAGGATATAACTGTAAATTTAATTTTGAAATAATATATTAAATCTACATTTTCAAAATCAATGGGACTAATTGGTCTATAAAAAAAATTTTGAGACAAAATGGATCATCATTCCTCAAGACAAGATTTATAGGTAAATTTTCCTAAAACATTTAAGATAATTATCTCTTTTATATATTTTTTAATTATCAATCAATTATCTTCACACTTTATTTGAGGTTAAAATAAGTTTATTTTCCTTAAACTAATAGAATTGAATTGATAAGTTATGATATACAAAATACGTCACCATAACATTATTATTAGAGAATTGTAAATGGAACACTCATCACTAACTAAATTGTAATCATTTTTATTCAAAAGTTATAATGGGAGATTTTTATTACATTACGGAAGAGTTTGTAAATTTTTTAAAAAAATTATATAATGAGAAATATGTAAATTGTAATCAGCTTCTATTTATTGTTCTTTTATGTTTTTGTAAGAATAATTTTTAAAAAAAATTATTTACAAAAATTAAAAACAAAAATTATCTACCAAACAATTTTTTGTCTCATGTTTTTAGAATTATTGATAGTATGGACTAGCACAGCTTAAAGTCATCCCAACTTGACATTGACTTGGCCACAAAGACCTAGAAAAGAAAGTATCTTTGATAATTAATCCACTATAGAAAAGGCTAAGAATTAGCGAAGTAGAAGCACCAGCATTATGAGAGCCACCCACTCTGATAATAGATAGGGAAATAAAGGCCCAGTGATAACAGTAAAAAAAATTATAAATCAGTAATAAAGTTTTTATATTTTAATAATTAAAATGTTATTGGTTCAATATCCATTCTCAATATAATTTAGATTTGATAATCTATTTCCTAATTGGAATAAGATTTGTGGGTAGTTAAATATGGATTTGTTTTTTATTCCCATATTAGTTTGGATTTATGACAGACCATTTTGATTTTGTTTGGACTTATTAAAATTTTGAATTTGGTGTTTCTTTGTTTGTTTTGGATTGGATTCGAAGGAAATATATATATATATATATATACTTGTTTTAGAAGGATTCTTTAATTATAAATATGTCACTACAGGAAAGAAGGGTTTAGGTGGCGTTTTTTTAACGGCGTTTTTTAAAACGTCACTATTTTTAATATTTTACGGCGTTTTATAAACGTCTTGTTTTTCTTTAATTGAAACGGTGCCGTTTTATGAATAGGAGGCGTTTATTTACGCCTTCAAATGCATGTTGTCTCACGCGCTTCTTTGTCCAATCTGAGAATCTCAACTCCCAAATTGAATCGATGCACTAACAAATAGTCTCTCTCTCTCCCCGTTGTCTAAACCCTCAGAAATTGAAGTTGCTTATCAATGGAATGCTCAGAAATTGAAGTTCTCTCTCGAAATCGAAGTGGTTCATCAGAGTGATTTCGAAGTTCATCTCAGCGATTCAGATCTCGAAATCGAAGTTCATATCTCGAAATTTTAAAATTCTGAGTTCAAATCACTTCGATTTCATATTGCAATTCAAATCTGAGTTTATATCACTTCGATTTTGATTTAGATCTGAGTTCATATCACTTCGATTTCGATTCAGATCGTGATTCAGATCTCAGCGATTCAGATCGGTCTCAGTGATTCATATCTCGAAATCGAAATCGAAGTTCGATTCAGATCGTGATTCAGGTATCAGCGATTCAGATCGGTCTCAGTGATTCATATCTTGAAATCGAAATCGAAGTTCGATTCAGATCGTGATTCAGGTATCAGTGATTCAGATCGGTCTCAGTGATTCACATCTTGAAATCGAAATCGAAGGTCATCTCAGCGATTCAGATCGGTGATTCAGCTTGGTGATTCAGAGGTTCAGATCGATCTCAGCGATTCAGATCGGTGATGAAGACAGTAAGATTACCACTGTTCAACTAAGGTTACTGCAATTTTTCCACAAAACATTATCACATGTTCAGGAGACACAACTTATGATGAAGACTGTAAGATTACCACTCTTTATCTCTTCATTTTTTCTTCTCCCTACAAATCCCTTCACATATCCAATATCCAAACATAGCTCAAGCATTTTACTTCTTGTTTTTCATGAGTGACATGGGATTTGCTTATATGTCTTTGATGTAATAATGATTTCTTGAAGAATTTACTTCATAACAAATTCTTCTGGTCTTGTGAATTCTGAAATTAGGGCTGTAAATTTGATGCAAAATTGCTAGTTATGACAAAGGTGGAATGTATAAACTAACTTCTTGTGAGATATGATTGTTTTGATTCTTGTTTTGGATTATATAATGGTAAATTTCAGGAAATTCTAAGAGAAGGGCAATACTGTTGGGAGTAGGAGCATTAGCTTTGATTTCATGCCCTGCAAGTTCACTCTTTGCTGAAGGTATGATGGTTTTTTTAGATATACCACATTAATGTGTGCATAATTTATGAACGCAGTTTTATGAACGCAGTTCACTCTTTGCCCTGCATTTTCCTTTTTCGTTGCTTCTGTTTTAGTTTATTATACATTTTTTAAAAATCTTTTATCTAGTTTGTGAGTTTATTTGGAATCCGATAAGCTTACAGTTAGTAGCGGGCCAGTGCTAGATCAGATGATTTGGAAATTTGAGAGATTAAATCTATATTCCTCATTGAGTTAAGACATTTTATTTCGGATTGACTATTAAGTGAGATGGCCCTGTTTGGTTAAGACATTTTATTTCGGATTGACCATATCATTGAGTTAATACATTTTATTTCGTATGTACAGAAGTGAACAGGCTTGCAACATGTTGAGAAGTGCTTAGATGTAGTTGCTACTTTGCAAGCTAAGAAGGGTACTGGCGAGGTTCGTTTTTAACTTCAGAAATTTTTAAATATTTCTGTAGTTTGAGTAAACCTATATATAACTGAGCTGTCAACTGAGATTTGAAATTGAGATGATAGTTTACTGGTGTGAAGGCAGACCTCGTTAGTTTTATTTGCTTATTTTGGTTTTGTACGGATGGATATAATGTGGTCAAGAGCATGATTTCTGTTACTGGATCATTAGCTCTCTTGGGTTTATGAGCATTAGTTGATGCAAGTTTATGCATGTGTGGTGAATAGAATATTCAACTTTAAAATGGTGGGCTCTAATTTTTCACATTAAGATGTTAGCATTTACACACGGACACGAGATTTTAAGTGCTTCAAACTTCAAAATGCAGGCCACTGATCTTCTACAAAAGAATTTGGAAAATGCTAGAGCTAGTTTAGAAGTTCTTGTTACAGATCTACAATTCTTAAGGGATCAAGTGACCATTACTCAGGTATAGTTGGTGTTTCTCTTTTTATGAGTTGTGGTTGGAAGAGTTAGTGTGTCTCTTTTTATGAGTTGTGGTTATTAATTGATTTTAATTTTTTTTTTTTAAGAAAAAGAAAAAGAAAAAACCTAAATGTAATTAATAAAATAAAAAAACTATTTTGGAAACAGATGATCCAAACCCGAAACCAAAAAAGCCTGACACTCTGGCATCAATCAGGGATCTGATTAGTCATACCATCTATTATTTAGGTGGTGCATGGACTGCTAGAAAGTTCAATGTTCCTTATATATATATATATATATATATCTTGTGTATCTATGTAGAGAGTGCTCTTTCCTACTATAGTTGCAGTTGTTGTTTGTCGGGTGAGAGAGATTGCAAGTTTTGTGTCCTGATGAAGAAAACACTGAGGTACTTGGCAGGTGTTGCAGGCCCAAGTGGATATGGATCAAACTCAACAGCTGAGCAAGTTACTCAACAAGATTGTTCTTTCTTACTCCCTTCTTCTCAAGCTCAACTCACTGCATTAGTCACTGGTTAGTCATCTCATCTCCAACCACACACAAACACACAACACATACACAAACTTCTTTATGATGAAGAACAGTGCCCATTTCCCCCCCTTCTGAATCTGGTCTTCATTTAAACATACACATTCTGATCTGTCCATGAGAGAGACTTCATTATATATTTAGAAATGCATCAAGTTTGATATTGTTGCAGAATTTTTATGTTCTTTTTTTTTCTTCCTATATTTTTATTTGTTTATTTCTTCTTCTTCTTCTTCTTCTTCTTCTTCTTCTTCTTCTTCTTCTTCTTCTTCTTCTTCTTTCTGTAGTTTTGTGAGTTCACAAAATTGAAGTAGGGTTTCAGAGAAAGAATAATATATATATATGTAATTAATATTCCTTTGTGAAGATTTATGCGAAGATTTGATGACTTTTCTTAGAATTCTCTCCCGGTTTTGATTTTATCATCCATATAAATCATTGTTTCTCATTTTCCATCTATTTCATTCTGATAGAAATCTTTCTATTTTGATAGAAAATCTTTTGAAAAAGGAATTTTCTTGAAGTAAAATTAACGGTGTGTTGTCGTGATCTGTATTTGAGAGATGAGAAGCACTGTAAGACTTGCCATACTACATTTGAGCTTGATTTTGACCTGGAGGAAAGATATACCATTCACGTTGCCACATGTAGGGAGAATGGAGAGACTCATATGTTTCCTAATCATAAAGTTCTATCATCACAGTTGCAAGCAATCAAAGCTGCGATTCATGCAATTGAGGTGGGTTTGTCATTTGGTTAAAGCTTTATGTTCAACTGCTGTGCTATATAATCCTCCTGCCTCCCCTCCCCAGAACCCCAACATGACATGTAGGCTATGTTACCTGTCCTACAGTTCTATGCATGGCATATTTCATGTTTCTCATAGTGTTTGAAAATATTGAAGAATTCTGTAATTTGATTATCACTCAAGAAATCAGCCTGACTAGAGAACCGCATAACTTATTTTTGCATATCTCGGATTGGGTTGGATGTATACACTTGCAACATTAACCTGTAGTTGAGTTACTTAAATCTAGTGGCTGCATTGCTTCCTACTGGCTGATTTTAGGTGTGGGGGCACTAACCATGAAAGTTTGGTGCCATTGGGATGTGAGTATACTTGTCATATTACAATACATGTATTATTTTATCTAACTGTAATTTAGGTGAAAATATTTCTATTGAATAAACTTTTCTGAGTTAAATGCTGATTAAAGCAATAGAGAATTGCCTAAAGAGAGGCATAGCCTTTTCAAAATTATATATTAGATGTAGTTTTATTTGTTGATCCTGCCAATGTGGGGTGTTGGAGCCTGGGGTACACTATGTGCTGACTGCTCTTTCTGCAGTATTTGCACAAAAAAGTTCTGTTGGATGTTTATGATTAGCCTATGAAGCATGGGAACTTCGATAAACATGCCGTTCTTGTACTAGGTACACAAAACACATCCAAATTTGTTCTACTTGTCCTTCTTTTTTCTTCTCCTTTCTTTCAAGTTTGAACATTCTAGGACCAAAATCAACTTGGTGGGGGGAGCTTCAAAGACAATCAATATGGCATGCTTGACAATCTGAAACCAGTGGGCTTAATAGGGGTGGGGTGCCTTTGCCTTCGCACATATAGATGGTTATGTCAACATGTATGGATAATGTCATCAGCATAATCTAACAGCATTTTTTTGAGATGCCTTACTTGCTTTAACACCGTGTAAAGTTTCCATTGGATACTTCCCTTTATGCTTCCAATCTTATGTACAGAATTCAAGTTTGGTTCTTTTAAGTATAAATGTTCATCCTAACTTCAGTATTAATAAATCAGAGAAATTACTCTTAATTTCATTTCAAACGAGTAATGTTCTGGTTTGTTCTCAATGCTTGGTTTTGTAAGACAAGAAGGCAGGCAACCATAGACCACAAATTTATTCTTGCATAAATAGCTTTTACTGCACTTTATTTAGATCATAAGAGCCAGTGGAGTTACTAGATTATGAACATTATTACTTAAGAAACAAATTGATGTTGTTATGCATCTGAAATACATTGACTTGTAACAAATAAACAGAAACAGAAAATTGAAGCTTGGTATTCAACAGCAAAGCATGACTTCTATGCCTGTATGTTGGTGTCAACCAATAGCTATAAGGTCTACGAGTAATTTTTTTATATTTTATTTTGGGAGTCAAGTGGGTTGAAAAAATTGAATATGGATTGCAAAACATGCAAAATCCATATAACAATGGATTCCCTGGGATTGGAGCCTGGAATTAGTTGGATGGATTAATCTTATAAATTGTCTGTTGAGCTTTTGGGCAATTTACGTCCTTCTAAAAATAGTTCTCCTAGTTTTGCACCCTGCATGATGATGTGCTTCCTTTGGTTATCATGTTGTCACCAGTTAGGTTGCATATCCAATATTACCATCACAAACACAATAATTTCTGGACATCTTACATTTCTATTTGCAAATAAGATTGTAATTGGTTTTTTTGGTTCATAGCCACACCTTTCTTATACTCTGAAACCCTGTCAAACTTAAATTAATATACTAGACATCTTACATTTCTATCTGCTACCGAATTGTGATACTGATTGTCATGTATATACTCATTTGGGTCTTGTTAACTAGTTATTTCTGCTGGATGATATTGCTAAACTTTGTCTATTCTCCTGTGTGTTGTGGTTGCGCATTTCATTAGATTTAATCTTTCTCTTAATAATGCCTGTAAAATATTGCAGGTCCAGATGCCTCAATTGATGAAATAACAGATTTTTTATGTGCTGCTCAAATGGCAAAGGCAGCAGATTATCTACTACCTGATGATGATAAGTTTTTTATTTTTTATTTTAATTTTTTGTATTTCTTCCCCATAATGAAACATCAGGTTTTCAATTAACCCCTTTTCATGATAGGGGCATACATTTTTACGGCTTTTATAGTTTGTCTTTTAATTACTAATGCACCAGGATCCTTGTTTTTATTTTTATTTTTTTTGTTAATTCTGTTCATACTACCATTAGTAAATCCTCTGCGTAATTGATCTTTTCTCAAATTTCACAGCCGAAGCCAAAGAGGAAATTTTTTGAGAGAGAATTGTGGAAAAGGAAAAGGCAAAGGAGGTATGAGAATTGATCTGTTCATATATGAGTGCAATACTTGCTGTGAAATTAAGTAAGAGATTGGGTTTTGGAATGCGGGAAAAGTTGCATTTGATGGGCATGCATGTTGAAGGGAAGGTAATAAATTACTGTTAAATTTAAATTTTACTTTTACATCACACATCTATAATGAGCTATCCTTTGTTATACTGTTCTTAATTTCATGTTTTCTCCCTGCATCTGAAATGTGTAATATGTAGAGTACAGAATCGATCTAGAATGCTTTGTAATGATTTTTAAAATTGGAATAGTTGTCATGTGACATTGATTGCGAAAAAATGACTAATGCTTAGTAATTTCTTCTTGCATTTAACTGAAAATGTCTTTCTTTGTCTCTTCTAGGTCTTGATTGGGGTAAAGTTCCATCGTCTCTTCTAGGTCTTGATTGGGGTAAAGTTCCATCGTCACTGCTATTGCATATCCAATATTTCTTGATATCCTCTTCATCTTATGTATTTCAATTAGTTTTGTTCTCATTAAGAACTATTGCAATTTTAGCTGTCCTGAATCACTGCTATTATTATCTGTACTAATTTACAAATTGCTTACTGATGTTAACTTTCTGTGTTATAATTTTCTAAATTAACTTGTGCAACTGTCATTTTTCAGATTCAGTCAGTCTATAAAGAATGACATACTAGTTTTCATTCTATGATTCGCCCTAACTCTTTCTGCATATGCAAAGGTTGGTGATTCTGATTTGGATCTACATAGTGCATGCATTGTATGTCTGTATGCAGAGAAGCTCTGTTTTACTCAAGTGAATAAGATTTTGTAACTACTGCCAAGAATTTTAAAAATTTCCATAATAGCATGAACAGAAAGTAACGGATTGAGTTTTCTTTGGCAGCTAGTCATCCTATCATTGCTCAAAGGAATGGGAAGTGGAATTATGCGTGTTAAAGATGTTGAGTCATTGCTGTCTGAACTTTTAGAAAGACGCCATCAGTGTCATCAAAGGAATGGGAACTGGAATTATGCGTGTTAAAGATGTTGAGTCATTGCTATTATAATTTTCTAAATTAACTTTCTGTGAATGGGAATATGAATATCAAGTTGGCTCAAATGTCCAAATTTGTATTTTGGTGAACTCATATTCCAATTTGGCTCAAATAGAGGGGCATCCAATTTTGGTGACTCCTTAATGTTATTCAAATGATTTGTGTGAATGTTTTCTTCACAATTATATTATTTGTGCAAGCAAATGACTTAACCTATTTTTTCTTTTTATTTTTTGATTGTGTTTGTTGTTTGATTTTGGTTCAGACACAATCATGTAATGTTTATTTAGTCAATATATTGAAGTAGTTGTAAAATTTTATTCATATTATTGTTATTTTTCAGCTTTATTACATGTATGTTTTTTAGTTAAATATAACAGATTCAGAACAATTTTTTTTTTAAAAAAAAGATCTATAACGGCGTTTTTTCAAAACGCCACTACAGTGCCAACGGACATTTTTTTTAAAATAAAAAAATCTATCACGGCGTTTTAAAAACGTCGCTAAATATTGGATGACGTCATTTTATCATTATTTATCGCATTTAGCGGCGTTTTTAAAAACGCCGCCTATACTAATATTACGACGTTTTTAAAGCGTCATAAACTTATAGCGACGGCCGCGTCCTCGACGTTTGGTGATAAGCGTCACTAAAGGAATTAGCGGCGTTTTTCATACATATAGCGGCGTTTTTAAAACGCCGCTAAAAGTCATTTTTCCAGCAGTGTGTGGAGACTCTCATTCATTCAGTTGAACTTTTCGATTCCATTAATAGGTCTTTGTAGTTCATTGGAGCCCTCATGTGGAGGGTTTTGTTGGTAGGCCTTTGGGCATTTAGTGTGGCCTTTCACTGCAAGAAAAAGCATTTTTGGCGACTAAAATTTCATTTTTCGTCGCTGAAAGTAGTAGAATTGGCGACTAAAATGGAATTAGTTGCCAAAATTGAACACTTTTGCCGACTAAAAGAGTTTAGTCGCCGAATACAGGGGTTTTAGCAACTAAAAGGCAGTTTGGTCGCCGAATGTAAGCGACTAAAGGTTGTTTAGTAGCCAAAAGTGACGGTTTTTGGCGACTAAAATAATTTAGTAGCCAAAAGTGATGGTTTTGGCGACTAAAAAACATTTTCGTCGCCGATTATAGGTATTTTGCCGACTAAAAACAGATTGGTCGCTGAAAATGAAGCTTTTTGGCTACAAAAAAAATTAGTAGCTAAAAACAGTCAATTGGTGACTAAAATTCAGTTTAGTAGCCAAAAGGGGACGTTTTTGGCGACTAAAAACAGATTTAGTCGCCAAAACTGCTTATTTTTAATTTGAACTTATTTTTTTAGCAACAAAAAATTAATTAGTAGCCCAAAATAATAGAATTATTTAGTCGCCAAAAGTGGCCTAATTTTTTTTTAATAAATAATTTATTTTTTACATAAATTATATTGAATAAAAATAATTATATTTATATATATAATTTTGTATTAATACCGGTCAATATAGTATATAAATAATATATATTGCATATATATTCATGTGATGTTGAAGTGGCATAGTGGAGGGAGTGTGTTGATAAAGGTGTTGGCGGTTCGAATGTGGGAGAGGTTGGCGGTTCGAATCTCAGAAAAAGCAAAGAAATTGGTTTTTTTTTTTTCACGGAAGGACCTTTGGCGACGAAAATTTTAGTCGCCAAAAGTGTTTATTTTGGGCGACTAAACCGTTTAGTCGGCGATTCATGGACTATTAGCGACTAAAAGATTAGTCACCAAATGTGTAATTTTTAAAACTGTAAATCACTATTGGCGACTAAAAAGTTGGTCGCTAAAGAGCTATTTTTTGCCGACTAAAAAAATTTTAGTCGCCAATACCTCCGGCGACCATATATACGCGACAAAATGGGCGACCAAAAAAATTAGTCGCTGAAAGTAAAAACTCGACTTTCGGCTACTAAAAACGGACTTTTGGCGACTAAAAATTTAGTCGCCGAAAATGCTTTTTCTTGTAGTGTTTGGTCACTTGTGTTTTTTTCGAAACTTTGGATTTAGATTTGGTGAAATAACTTGCATTTTAAGCTTTGTAAGCTTAATTATTTGTGAGAGATTGCTTTGTTACTATTGTAGTTCTTAGAAGCAATTATTCTCTTCGCTAACAGAATCATTCTCTTTGTGATTGTTTGTGAACGTAGGCTCAGATCGAACTGCGTAAATCTTGGTGTCTTGTTAGTTTGTGGTTTTTTCTCTCTCTTGGATTTATATGATTCTTCTGTTCAATATTCAAAGCCATTAACTATGTTGGCGTGGTTGAGTTTTCTTAGGGCTTTTCACACAAAATTAGTTAAGATATAATTGCGCAAGGAAAATAAAAAAATTTAAAGCTGAAATCGATCAAATTTGACATTCGGTCATTTATGTCACAAAAGGATTGAACATATTAGTTATGGTATCTATTGAAAAGAATATGGTAAGTAAGCAAGATTATGCAAGTTTAATTTTATAATTTTGCATCTACAAATGCGAGAAGAGTAATATTTAATTGATACTTGTTATAGTCGATTTATTTTTTATTTAGTATTATAACTTTGATTTTGTTTAATGTTTTTCTTGATTTTGCTAACTCATAAAGCAACGAGATCATATTTAAAATTTTTGAGTTTTATTAATATTTTTTCATGTATTGATCTATATAAGTAAATTTAGTATATAGTTTTAGTAATTATGGTTGCATTTGGGAAAACATGTTAGGGGCTAAAATAGTCTCAAAAAAGGAAAAAGTCAAAAAACCAAAAAATGAAGAAAGGGAACATCACGTGGTTCACAGATTGCCACCACAAGTGGTTAAATAACAAATTTGCCTCCTTGAATATGCCACACCAGCAAGGACTTTGTTATTTGGGAAAAGGATATTTTGTTAGGATAGGGGCAATTTGGTCATTTCTCATTCAAACATTATTTCAAACACATTTTTAATATAACAATCAGCCAAAAAATCCAACTCATCTTGTCAAACACAAATTAAAATAGTATACTAAAATAGCCAAATAGTAAAAAAAGCCTAAAAAGGAGCCCTTTCCCAAACGCAACCTATATATGCAACCAGACTTGTGTGGGTATTAACAAATAAAAATGTCGCAGTTACTTACGATTTTACTCATAAACTCCTTTTGTTGTGATTGAGTATAAAGAATTCCAATTTAAGAGTTCGTGGATTCCAAATAATTCAATGTTGGCCACAAACATTTCATGAGTTGGCCAATACCCGGGAAAACTCATGATCAAACCTAACTGCAACACTGTTACAAATAATGCCTTTTTTTGCAACTAAATTTTTGTTTAGGTTTTTATGTTGTCGTATAAAGATTTTTTTCGCATCCAATTTTTTTTTTTTTGGTGCATTGCCTAGTATATCGTCGCAAATAATATTTATTGCGTTACTACACCCTTAACATATAATGTGTGATTGGTTCTGTATTCGAAGACATGTTAAGAAACTAGTGGATGACTCACAGAACAGACTCCCAATGAAAACGTTTGGTTGTGACAATCACAATAATGGTTGCAACAGTGACAAGAAACTAGTGGATGGCTCACAGAACTGACTCCCAATGAAAACATTTGGTTGTGACAATCACAATAATGGTTGCAATTGTGACAAATGTGTTTGTTTGTGTTGTTGAAAGGAACCTTTAAGAAAATTGTGTCCATTGTTCATGGAATTCTTTGGGAATGCATTAATGTTGTGTTTGAATCATAAATTTATATAAGAATTTAAAAGAACAAAAAAAAAGAGATAAGAAACAGAGGAAAAAAATTAGTTTATATTTTATTAACATTGCCTTTACATTTTTTCTTTTCGTTTTCAAATTTTTACCCAAATATGTGATCAAACACAACCTAAAAGTGTTGCTAGTTTAGGGCATGTTTGTTTGACAGATTATAATTAGATTGGGTAGGACTAGGCCTATAAATGGATTGGATTCGGATCGGATCTGTCAAAATCTGAATTTGATCCGATTAAGACAAACCCGAATCCGTTTAGCCCATATTCGATTATAGATATCCAAATCCAAATTCGATACCTTCGGATATCCGATCCGATCCATTCATTTATTTATTGAGTTATAATTTTATTTAATTTGATATATATATATATATATATATATTTCCATTTTGTGTTTTCTTCACTCAAATTGAGAATAATCAGATTGGATTATCAGATTATCGGATCGGATCGGATCGGATTTTTTCATATTCAATCTGTTTAATAAATGGATTAAATAGATTCAAATTATCGGATTATCGAATTGGATTTTTTGTAAATGGATTTGGATTTTCGGATCAGATTCAGATTAAATCTAATCCATTAACAACCCTAGGCAGGACTACGAGTACGGTAAGATTGAGTGATGAGATTACTAATGTGGTGATATTATGTTGGGGATATAAAAATAGAGTGTGTTTGTTTGTCCACTAGTATGGTGATATTAATTAATTGTGATTAAATTTATAAAACAATCTAAAAACTTTTATCACATACAATATAACTTTTTTGATTTTGTAAGGTGGGGGAAAAAATAGTATTTTGATCATCAATCCATGTAAGGAGATTAGCAATACTAACCCTCCCATAGGAATGTTAATCCCATTGGGGGGGATTCATACTCCAATAAGATTGCCAATCTTATACATTTTTTTTTGCAAACAAACATGAATTAGGTGGATCTCACAAATCACTAATTCAATTCCCTCTCCAAACTCTCAATCAAACATGGCCCTTGGAAGAAGAGAAAAGTAAATTTTCCAATTTCATGCGAAGTATTCAAATTGGCTGGTCAGACAATTCAAACATTCTGAGGTCATCTAATGACAACAACAATCATGTGATTGACAAAGATGGCTATCTAACACATAAAGCAATAATTCTACATTCACACAGAAACATATGAAGAAAACTGCACAAAAAAAAAAAAAAAAATCAATGTAATTGGTGTTGTATAAAAAATAGTGTTTAAACTAAAATAACATATTCAAATTTATTTAATTTGGATTGTAAAACAGAAGATGAAAGAACTACAAAAGTTGGAATTTACAACTTGCATGAAGAACACAAATTAGCATAAAGCAAATAAAATTTTGAAAAGAAATATAGAAAAAAAAATAGTAAGAAAAGCAAGCCCAAGATCCACGGGCTCAGCTCGGTCAGGTCTGAGCGGGTGGTGCGTGTGTGTGGCACTTTTTACATAATCAACTTAGACCATAATCTTGATCCAAACCCATCCTTGAAGCATCCGTAACTCCCTTCCTTTGAAAAATTTGGATGCCCTAAAGGGCTCACACCCTTTGTAGCACCTGGGCCCTTTTAAAACTTTTGGGAAGTGTATTTGAATCATGTATTATGTTTTGGGAATCTCTGGTGTTGTTGTACCTTGGTTTTCGATGAGTGAAAATTTATTTAAACATGTTGGGATTGCTCGTTCACGCTTGTTCGCGTTGAAAAGTTGTTTGGAAACTTGAAAATCATGTTCTGGGGTCGACACCGATCTTGGTGGTGTCGACACCTTCTCTTTTGTTTGCCATAAGGGTCGACACCAAAGTTGGGAAGGGTCGACCTTTGTCCTGAATTTGTTCACTGCATTTTGGTGTCGACACCTTCTCTTCTTGGTTGGCTGCAAGGGTCGACACCAATCTGTGGAAGGGTCGGATCTAGGGTTTTGGAGGAAGGGTAGGAAAGCCTTTGAGCATGGAGTATTTTTAGAGAGAAGGAGTGAGAGAGGGAGAGAGGGTCGGATCTAGGGTTTTTGAGGAAGAAGATAATGAAAAAGGGGTAAAATTCCCGTTGCTGAAATCCGATGTATGCGAAGCTCGCTCGAGCGAACAAAGAAGGACTTTAGGTCTACAACCCACCAATGCAGACGCACGCTCGAGCGTAAAAATGGTCGCTCAAGCGAAGGACTACAGAGCTCGCTCGAGTGAGAGAAAGCTCGCTCGAGCGAAGAATGCCACTCTTCAGGTCTAAAAGAGACGCAGACGCACGCTCGAGCGTAAAAATGCTCGCTCGAGCGAAGAAACACACCAAATAAGGCTCGCTCGAGCGCAAGAAATCTTGCTCAAGTGAAGAGATAAATACCTAAGGCTCGCTCGAGCGCAAGAAGCCTCGCTAGAGCGAAGAGGCATAAACCTGGGCAGCAACCACTTACACAAACTCACAACCAACCTGTTCCAAACTCGCTCAACACATACCAAAGCTCAAATATATGGAAAACAAGGGTGGAAAAACAAGATATAAACTACAACAGTCAACCACGGGTCGCTATAACCTTCCCCCTTAAAGAATTTCATCCCCGAAATTTAGACAAACCAACAAACAAAAGTGCCTTCACAACCATAATCATTTTAACAACATTTGTTCAAGTCAAAGATATGAGGTGAAACATTTACAACAAAATATCATTCTTCCAAAAGTTCATGCTCAGTTTCACAATATACACAACAACAAGTGATCAATAATTTAACGTTCTCCCCTCATCACTAAGGGACATTTCACTCAAAATAAATCAATTAGGCACGTTCAAATAAATCTGGATACTTGGAGCGGACCTCTGCCTCCCGTTCCCAGGTCGCTTCCTCAATCCCATGGTGTTTCCACCACACCTTCACTAACGGTATGGTTTTACCCCGTAACACTTGCTCCCGGGTGTCTAGAATTTGAACCGGTCTCTCTTCGTAGGAGACATCTTCATCTACCTCCAAATCAACCCAATCCAACACGTGAGAAGGGTCAGGCTCGTACTTCCTAAGCATTGACACATGGAATATGTTATCAACCCCCGAAAGTTGTGGCGGTAAAGCTAACCGATATGCCACTTCCCCGACCCTTTCCAATATCTCGAAAGGCCGGATGAACCTCGAAGAAAACTTCCCACTTTTGCCAAACTGCATCGAACCCCACCTAGGTGAGATTTTGAGGAACACATGATCACCTACTTCAAAGGATAAGGGTCGTCTCCTTTTATCGGCGTAACTTTTCTGTCGACTTTGAGCCGTGGCTAATCTCTTCCGAATAAGAGCAACTTTCTCGGTTGTCTCCCTAACAATCTCAAAACCCAACAACGGTGCATCCCCCACCTCGGCCCAACAAACCGGTGATCTACAAGGGTGGCCATGCAAGGCCTCAAACGGTGCCATCTTTATACTAGCTTGATGACTGTTATTGTAGGCAAATTCAATCAACGGTAAGTGCCTCTCCCAAGACCCCTTGAAATGTAGGATACAAGCTCTAAGCATATCCTCCAAAATTTGAATGGTGCGCTCCGACTGCCCATCGGTTTGAGGGTGATAAGCTGTGCTAAACGTTAATTTGGTTCCCAACGCCTCTTGAAGGCTTTGCCACAACCGGGCTGTAAAGCGAGGATCCCTATCCGACACGATTGTTACTGGAACCCCATGAAGCCGAACTATTTCTCTAACATACAATTCTGCCAAGTGCTCAATTGAGTCGGTAGTACGCATAGGAATGAAGTGTGTGGACTTAGTCAATCGGTCAACAATTACCCAAATGGCATCATTGCCCCGGTGCGTTCTAAGAAGCCCAACTACGAAGTCCATGGTTACGTGTTGCCACTTCCACTCAGCTATAGGTAAGGGTTGTAACAAACCCGCAGGTCTTTGGTGTTCGGCCTTCACTTGTTGACAAGTAAGGCATTTGGACACAAAGGATGCGTCATCCCACTTCGTACCCCTCCACCAAAACTGACGGCTAAGGTCACGATACATTTTGGTGCCTCTCGGATGTACCGCAAGGCGTGAGTGGTGGAACTCCTGAAGCACTTCTTCTCTACAAGATTCAGGCACAAATAAACGGTCTAGGTAACGTACACTCTGATCTGAGTGAATTTTCAAACCCTTCTCTTCCTTCCCGTTGGAGATTCTATCACGAATTAACTCTATTTCCTGGTCTCCCCATTGTGCTTCTACAACTTTGCTAATCAAGGTAGGTTGAGCACTCAAGGTGAACAAAGTTGCACCCTCTTCAGACTCACCCAATTGCAATTTAAATTCTCCGACTTCACCCAACATAGCCCACTCCCAAATGGCCACACTTGCCAAGCTATTCACAGTTTTTCGACTTAAGGCGTCGGCCACTACATTGGCCTTCCCCGGATGATAGTGTAACTCAAAATCATAGTATTCTAAAAACTCCATCCACCTCCGTTGATGCAAATTCAAATCCTTTTCGGGAAAAAAATATTTCAAGCTCTTGTGGTTAGAGAAAACTTTGAACTTCTCACCATACAAGTAATGCCTCCAAATTTTCAAGGCAAACACTACTGCGGCTAACTCTAAGTCGTGGGTAGGGTAATTCTTCTCATGAGTTTTCAATTGCCACGAACCGTAGGCCACAACCTTTCCCTCTTGCATCAAAATGCAACCAAGCCCATCCCGAGACGCATCACAAAAGACGGTGTAACCCAAACCCCTCTCCGGAATGATCAATGCCGGTGTCGTGGTCAGTCTAGTTTTTAGCTCTTGAAAGAACTTTTCGCAAGCTTCACTCCACACAAACTTAACCCCTTTCTAGTCAATCTAGTCAAAGGCGCGGCTAGTCTAGAGAAATCCCTCATGAAACGCCGATAGAACCCCGCCAATCCCAAGAAAGTCCAGATCTCAAAAATATTTTTAGGTTGCTTCCAATCTTGTACGGAATCTATTTTCGAGGAATCTACTGTTACTCCCTCTCCTGACACGACGTGGCCCAAAAACTTCACCTCGGTGAGCCAAAACTCACACTTCTCAAATTTGGCATACAATTGGTGCTCCCTAAGCAAGCCAAGCACTACCCTCAAGTGAGCCTCATGTTCTTCCTCGGAAGTCGAATAAATTAGAATGTCGTCCACAAAGACGACCACAAAACGGCCCAAGTACTCGCTAAATATCCGATTCATCAAATCCATAAAAAGAAGCCGGCGCATTAGTTAACCCAAAAGGCATTACGAGGAACTCATAGTGGCCATAACGCGTACGAAAGGCCGTTTTCTGGATGTCCTCCTCCCGAACTCTCAACTGATGGTACCCCGATCTCAAGTCTATTTTGGAGAAGCAACAAGACCCTCTAAGTTGGTCAAATAAGTCATCTATTCTAGGCAAAGGGTATCTCTCCTTAACAGTAACTCAGTTCAACTTGCGGTAATCGATACACAACAGCAACAACCCATCCTTCTTCTTTGCAAAGAGAGTCGGCGCTCCCCAAGGTGACGTACTAGGGCGACTGAAGCTCTTGTCTAAAAGCTCTTGGAGTTGAGTCTTCAACTCATGCAACTCCGCAGGTGCAAATTTATACGGCGCCATGGAAATTGGTGTCGTTCCAGGCACTAAGTCGATGGTGAACTCAACCTCCCGGTGGGGTGGCAAACTAGTAAAGTCCTTGGGAAACACTTCTGGGTATTCACACACCACCCTTGGCAACTCAACTCGAATCCTGACACTCTCACTATCCAAGAGTGTAGCTAGAAAACCGCTAAGCTCATCTCTACCACTAGGATCAAATACCGGCGACAGGACCCGATCACTCTTGTCCCCCAGAAAGTAAAAACAATCTCCACTTGAGGTGCACACTGTGACCCTCCGACGAAAACAATCAATCATTGCCCGATATGAAGTCAACCAATCCATGCCTAGAATGACATCAAAACTGGACATGTCTAGCAACACAAAAGCAAACAGGAGTCTATGCCCGACAACCTCTATCTCACAATCACGACACCCCCGGTCTAAGTCAACTGTACCCCCAACTGGTGACTCTACTCTAAGTGAAGACGCTAGCTGTGCCACTTCTAACCCCATTGCAGATGCGAATGCAACAGATATGAATGAATGAGACACACCCGTATCTATCAACACACCGGCCAGAGAATTGCACACACCCCTCACAACTGAGGATCCCGACAACTGCTCTGGCACGGTGACAGCATACACACGCCCCTATGGCCTCTGATCAATCCCCTGCTCCTCCCTCGGAGTGTAGGCCTGCTGTACTGACTGAGCCGAAGTGGCTCCCTGATGAACTCGTGAAGCCTGTGCTGAGTGAGCCTGCTGGTGGCTCTGTGTCTGCCTAGACCCTGAAGCGCCAGATGCGCCTCCCAACTGTGGGCATGCTCTCTTCATGTGCCCCGACTGACCACACTAGAAGCAAGTAGGCCCCTGGCTCCTATCCTGAGACTGACTCTGAGATCGGTTAGATAGTGGGGGTGGCAACATCTGCTGTCCTCCTTCTTTCTGCAGACATGCAAAGGCCTTGTGACCCGATTGGCCACATTTGAAGCAAGAAAACCCACTCAGTGCACTCTTCCCCGAACCCGCACTAAGTAAGGGGAAAGTGGATCTAGACTGCTGCGGCTGGGATTGGGATGAAAAAGTGCTCCTGCCCTTCTTGTTAGGCCTAAAGTCCCCCTGAGACCCTTGACCTCTAGACCTCGAAATCCAAAGTCTCTCCTCCTCGGCCTCCACAATAATCTCTACATGTGCAGCCGCCTCCACAAGGCGATCATACTCTCGGATCATATTCCTGGCAACCTTGAACAGAATCTTCGTCCTCAGCCTTTGCTTGAAGTCAAAGCAACGACGCTCCTCTGTCGCTACCAATTCCGGTGCAAACCGGGACAAACTAGAAAAGGCCGCTTCAAATTCGGCCACGGACATGTTTAGTTGCTTGACTTGGAAGGCCATCACAAATGCCTCCCATGTTGGTGCTATCCGGCCCTTTGCATACTTCCACCATTGGCCGGCGTCACCTTTGAGGTAATAACTAGCAAGGGTCACCCTCAACTCGCCATCATCTATATGGAGCATATCAAAGGTCTTCACGGTTTGTTCCAACCATACGTCCGCCTTCTTTGGATCGGGCCGCCATGTAATTCATCCGGCTTGGCCCTTAGAAACTCCGTCGTGAGGAAGCTAGCTCTAGTCTCTGCTACATTCTCCCTTGCTTGGGTCTCCACCCTCAAAATGTTCATAGATTACCTCAATGCCCCAGCCATCTCCTGGGCTAGAGCCCCCATTGCGGCTTGGCAGGCTTGCCCTGGTACCTCCGCTTGCCCCATTGTTCGGCCATGTTAGCTTGGCCTACATCTTCTTCTTGCACTGGTACTTCATGGACCGGTACTTCGTGTACACCCCGGTGTCCCCTACCACGCCTTCTACCCCTACCACCTCATGTTCGGATCCTTTCAGACATCCTAATTGAGAAACAAAAGAGACAAACTTAGCACACAATTCCAAATGTGCTCACAGCTCGCCTCGCACGTTAGACTAAAGCAATTACACGTATCCTACCACATAAACAATTTAATTCACTCCACATAAGCACGTAGTCACATAAACACATACGAATTATCCTTTAGTGATGAGATTCATCCCATGAAAAACCAAGAATTCTTAGTAGAATGAGTATTGATCAGGAACCCTTCTATTAAGACCTCAAGGAACCTAACAGGCGCAAATAACATCCCAAAAGTCTAATCCCATACCCACATAACCACATAAACATGCTGTCACATAATCACAAAGGCAAAACATTTCCTAGTCATGCGAAATGAACCCATTGTGGTATAACGATCACTTCCTGCGAGCCCCAAGTATTCAAACCCGGTTGCTTTGATACCAAGTTGTATCGCCCCGAAAATAAACCAACATGATCAACCCACATTAATTAACATCCACTAAGCCATGACAATGAACCATCCATCTTTACATAGAAAATGAGAGAGTTTATACAAAAGTTCACATGCGAATATATATTCAACGATAAATGAATCACTTGAATCTATAGCATGTGAGGCATCTAATCTCAAAACAATAAAATGCCCTTAAGGGCTTACATCTTCTAAGGCAGTAGCCCAGTTACATAAAATGGTCTCTCGGACCCAAACATATTAGCCCTTGGCTTACAAAAATATCACGACAAAATAAGAGCAAGACTACTCTTCACCAAAATACATCCACACCCTTAGCTCGGCGGGATCACAACATCTTTACCTACACCAAATCCCATAGGGGTGAGCATAAAGCCCAGTAGAGAAGTGTCACAAAGTATATATGGTTATACTTTTTCCTCAACACAAAAGTAAATGTAAATGCAATGCTATGCCAAGGTTAATCAATGAGGAAAAATATTCATTTGAAAACATTGTTCCAAAATCACCATGTTCTCAATGCTATCATGTGATTTCATCAATTTCAAACTTCCAATATTAATTCAATAGGGGCGTTAAATACCACACTGGTAATCCCTAGGCTGGTGTCTGCAAGTAGGCCCAACAAGCACTACCAAACTGTCATTTTTACCGGTGCGAACCGGAAGGCTCGACACCTATCCGTGCGGTTTTCTGGTCTTTCACCATGGACACTCAGTCCAACTTATCAAAGTTCATCTACACCCCCTATCCGGACTTACCACGTATTTACCCCATTCACATTACCATATTTCTCATACAAATCCTTTTCTGTCATGAATGCAAATTCCTTCGATTTAGAACCACAATGCACAATAATAAATGAAATGGTTTGTAATGCAATAGTTTCCATAATTTATAACATTTCTTCATGTTCAAAATCTCTACGAGAATGCCACATTCACAATTTCCCATTTCTTTCCTTCATTGTCTTTCACAACTCAACAATAAACCATCCATTCGTACCATAATTCCCTCATTTCACAAGTCATAGCAACATAGTCTCATTAAGGTCCACATATGAAAATTTTCAAAAACAATTTCTCCATCTCATTATATATAAAAGATTACCATTCTTGCAAACACATTATGGAATTTATACTCAATCAACCTCTATTCAAAGAAAGAAGAAAATATTTTATGAACATCTTCCAAATTCTCCAAAAATCCCTAAATTTCTAGGGTTTTTACCAAAAATCAAACATACCCATCCCTGTAAAGAAACCCCATAAAATCATCCTCTTAAGTTGAATGACTAAACAAGCCACTAGGAATTTAATAAAATGATTTGAGATTAAACCCATTTTGGAAACTCTAATTTTTAGATCACAAAAATCAAAATTGCCACTAATCCTTCAAGGAAACTTTTAAATCAACAACAACAATACATAACCTATACATATATAACTCAAGAAATCCCTACCTCAAAGTAGAAGCTCAAAGAAGAAGATGAGAAAAACCACAAGATGCTCCAAACTCATATTTTCTTGGATCAAAAGAAAGCCCACGCCAAACTCTAGCCTTTTTGTAAAGGATGAAGGGTAGGAAAGCTTTAGAACATGGAGTATTTTTAGAGAGAAGGAGTGAGAGAGGGAGAGAGACTCGGATCTAGGGTTTTGGAGGAAGAAGATAATGAAAGAGGGGTAAAATTCCTGCTGCTGAAATCTGATAAATGCGAATGCTCGAGCAACCAGACACAACGAACGAACCTCGCTCGAGCGCAAGAAGCTTCGCTTGAGCGAACAAAGTAGGACTTCAGGTCTACAACCCACCAATGCAGATGCACGCTCGAGCGCAAAAATGCTCGCTCGAGCGAAGGACTACAGAGCTTGCATGAGCATGAGAAAGCTCGCTCGAGCGAAGAATGCCACTCTTCAGGCCTAAAAGAGATGTAGACGCACGCTCGAGCGCAAAAATGCTCGCTCGAGCGAAGAGACACACCAAACAAGGCTCGCTCGAGCGCAAGAAATCTCGCTCAAGCGAAGAGATAAATACCCAAGGCTCGCTCGAGCGCAAGAAGCCTCGCTCGAGCGAAGAGGCAAAAACCTGGGCAGCAACCACTTGCACAAACTCACAACCAACCTGTTCCAAACTTGCTCAACACATACCGAAGCTCAAATATAAGGAAAACAAGGGTGGAAAAACAAGATATAAACTACAACAGTCAACCACGGGTCGCTGTATATATGGTTTAATTCTTGAAATGCATTATATATACATTCTGATTTATACATTGTTCTTGGAATTTTGAACCTTTGCAGCTCTAGCCCTAATGGCTAGAATTTATGGCCTTGCTTAATGGAAATTTGATGACCCTATTAATGTTAGCCTTCCCTACAAGTATAAATAGAGAGCCTATTGATGTTAACCTTCTAAAGAAGGCTCTCCCCTACAAGTATAAATAGAGGCCTTTCCCCTTCAACTTAATACGTTGTTTTTAGAGAGGTTTTTTAGTGATGGAAAATAAGATGGTGTTTTGAGATTATAAAATTGGAGATGATCTTTATACCAAAGAAAATTTTCCTATCTTCTTTTTGCTAGCCTTTTTTTTTGCTCTTGTTAGAGAGAGAGTGTGCTGCCGTTGTCAAGTTTGCCGACACTATTCAGAAGGTGCTTCTACATGAGCTGGTATCGATCATCGTATCTTGGGAGCTAGATGCCGGCGTACCTTCAACACCCATCGGGAAGCGTTTAGGGAAACTGTGGTATCACAAAGGATTCAATTTCCATTTCTTATCTTTTGTTCTTCAAACTTTTAGATTTAAATTATTTCTTTTATATTGTTTTGTATGTCTATGTAAGTCCGTCTTGTAATATGTTCCATGATGTAATCTATTATTTTGTATTTCATTCTTTAATTAAAATAAAAAAAAATGTTTTGTCATTTCTATGTAATTTATTTTTTATATTTTTCTAGTATTATTATGAAAAAAATACCAACAATCCTAACCCGCTTAGGTGTAGGTATCGCCACTTTTTGCAAGACACCCCCACATTCATAAGAAATTATATGGAGGCCTATGGCCTTTCCATAATTCATATGGGGTCTTGTCTTTTTTTTTTTCGAGGAACCTTATTCAGAACATAATTCGCGGAGAAAATTGTTCCCCGCACATGTTTTGTGGTAGTCCAGAACTAATCAATATTACATTTATCATTGTAACAAGCCCGCGGGGGGGACCTCGCTACAGCTCGGACTCAATTTGTAGTCACGGTTCTAAATCTGAACCAAAGAGTCCAAATCCGGCAAATCGTTTTGAGAAAACAGATTTTTGAAAGAAGTGCCAAACATGGACTGCTTTGCCAGATACAGAGTCGCCACCTAAATATTTTATTTTGGAAAATTTAGGAAACCCTGACTCGTTGCCAAAGGCCACGTGTCCGTCATCACCAAAGTTGCCTCGGCTCGGGAACTTGGGTACGATTGGGGAAGGTCACTTCGTGAGCACCTCCGCTCGCCCGGTCATAGGCCGGCCTCTACTAACCATGATATCTAGTTTTGAAAACATTGTATGTTCTTATTCCGGTTATTAGCCTAGGATACTATATGATGCGCACAGCATACAAGTATAGACTGGATCACCTGAATTGGAACAAAACATTTCATGTTCGCTTTTTGAAAATGGTTTGCCACCCGCAAGTAGGCTTAAAACATTTGATGATTTATTCCAATTTAAGTAACCCAACCTTCACCCACAGGCATTCAGACAGTTATATCACATAAGCAAATAGTCTCATGGTAAGCATGCTATTCATGGCAGTCACTCACACGCATGCAAGGATGCTAAAGCATAAAAACTCACCGAGTACTCCAAGCCAAAACAGAAACTACATTAGAAATCATGCATGATCCTAAGGATACAGAAATGCATAATGCAACACATGCAAAAATGCAAACTATGGCAGGCTCGGCTATGCTAAACATGGCATATGGAATGCTACAGCTAACATATATTCAATTTGGAATTGAAAATACAATGCAGTTAGTATGATGCGCCGAGCCCGGTGCATGCAAAACAGATGAATGAATGCAAACATGCTATCATACTGTATGCTAATTGAAATATGCCCTAATATAACCATCATAAGCAGGTAAATAAAAGGGAGAAAGACGTGGGGTTGGAAGGCATACAACACACACACGCACACTTATTACAGTTGTGCCCTCGCGCAGAGGGTCCGAATAAATAATACAGTCCCAAATAAAAGAATATTACAGTCCAAATATTACAGTCCGAATAATATACAAATTCGTAATTAATTAACAAATCAACTAAGAAAACTGTAAAACTGGCGTGCAAGCCAGGGACTGCCTTGCTTCTGATGAATGATGTATATTTAGGCTGCTTTGCGCGGAAATCCACCGGGATGCCCCAATTAGCCTCTGTTTAGCAGTTTTTCTTGAAACGCGTGCCAAGTCCCGAAAAGTTGCTGATTCTTCATTTTGCTGCAACAGAGAGCAGGAAAGGGGCATAGCAATGTATTTTCACAAATATATGTATGCCTCGATCCTCGTGCCACCAATCACGCATATCGAGGCATGATGGCCGAGGAGTCGAATTGCATAACTCAATATAGAATGAATGCACGTATAAACACAACAAGAACCTAACTCCATCATGGATGATCCGGAGTGTCGGTGACTAGGGAATTGAGACACACACTCGGAGTACGAAATGCACCTCGTTTCCCGTGCCCGGGCTAACTCCTATCCTGAGCACGATGCAATATGCATGACATGCATTAAATGCAACTAAGATACAATCCTAACATACGCAATGCTATGGAATGACATGCCTCGAAATGCGTGCATATGGGCACGCAAACCGAGGAAATGCATGAATGCGATCTAAGATACAACTTAGTATGCACTATGCTGTGAAAATGAGATGCCTCGAAATGCGTGCACACGAGCACGCAAACCGAGGCAATGGCATACGCAATGAAAATGACATGAAAATATGATATGGACTTATACCAACATGAGAGAGCCTCAGCCACACTCACATAGGATGCCGGTGAATGAAAATGAAGTGCCTCGAAATGCGTGCACACGGGCACGCAAACCGAGGCAATGGCATACGCAATGCAAATGACATGGAAATGACATGAAAATATGTTAATGGATTTTCAGCAATGAAATGTGGGGGAAAACAGCCCCGAAATGAGGCGAAAACACACCCGATGCATGGAATCTCTCCCGAAATATGAATTTTGGCATCCGAAATGGCCTATAGCTATACCAAACATGCACAATATGGACATGCAATGAAAATACAGAAGCAAGGCAATCCCAAGATAAGAATTTTTCCAGTTCAAAACATGGCCAAACAGCAAGCAAAGATAGGGCAACGATGGCATGCAAAAATGGCCCTAAACATGAGATTATGAAGCAACTCATAGCTGCTGTCCTCAAACAGGTTAGGGCCCTTTAACAAAGTTGAAGAGGGGCCCAAAATATGATGTTTTCCAGAACTGTAAAAACCCCAAAAACAAACACAGGTATGGCTGCACTCCCATGCAAGAAAAAGGGCCAAAAGGTGGCCAAAGAGGCAAGTGGTATATGCAAAGCCCAAACTAAAAAATTCCCTTCTACAACATTGAAGAGGGACCAAAAATATGACTATTTACAGAACTGTAAAAACTCCAAAACAGTATAAAAACATGCTAGAAATGCAATGCAAAATGAGGCTCAAAGAGGCTATAACACAAAGTATACAAAATATTCCACAAACGGCCAAAGACCCTTAATGAAACATGAAGAATGGGCCAAAATAAGACTATTTTCAGAACTGTAAAATGGCCAAAAACAAAAGCATGATAGGCTAACAAAACATGCAAGAATGGGGACCAAAAGAGAGATATAACATGAAGTGGCATATGGAGGTCCCAAACCATGAAAGGCCCTAAATGAAACATGAAGAATGGACCAAAATGAGACTATTTTAAGTGCTGTAAAATGGCCCAAAACCAAAGCACAATAGGCTGCCAAAGCATGCAAAAATGGGACCAAAAAGGGAGTATAAAGGAAAGTATAGCATGGAGGTCCCAAACAGTGTTTATCCCTTCTTCAATGTTGAAGAGGGGGTCAAAATAAGCCTATTTACAGAACTATAAAAACTCCAAAACAGATCACACACAAGCTAAAAAAACCATGCAAGAAAACAGTATTTAAGAAGGGTATTGAAGCAAGTGTAATGTGGGGGGCTCAAACAGGGTTGAGCCCTTAAGAAAAAGTGAAAATGAACTCAAAAAAAGGCCACTTTCATTTATGGCCGGAACTCAAAGCAAAAAGCATATATGGTTAAGAAAAGTTGCAAAAATAAGCCCAAAAATGGTGAAATAGCAACTCACCCTTGTAGACCAATCTTTGGTTGCTTCTTGGACCAAGTTGTAGCACCTTTAGCCTTTGAGAAGCCCTCCTTGTTGCTGGAAATGGGGTGGTGGTGGTGGTGCTTGGTGGTGATGAAGGAATGAAGTATAGAGCTTGGATATTTTTGAGGAAATGAGAGAGATAGAGGGAGGTTTGAATGTATATGTTTGAAGGCAATTTCTCTAACCCCTGATACAAGTGTTGGCTCTTGGTTATATGGACCAAAAAGAGGGGCAAAAGGTGGGGGAAAAAGGAGGTAAGCTTTCCCCCACAAAATATCCCCCGGATATAGATATTTTCTGGGGGATAAAGCCATACAGCTGTAAAGTGAACAGTGTGAGGATCATGGCCGGCCATGTATTTTGGTTGCAGGTGGCCGGCCGGCCACACCCCCTAGCCGGCCGGCTAGGGGTCAAAAGGGTCAAGTTGGTTTAGTGGCCGGCCACCACATAATGGTGTCCTCCCATGTGTCCTCAACACAACCCTGTGGTTAAAAGTCCAAGAAAGTGGCTCAAGGGTGTTCAACATTGGCTCGGAAGGAGGGGTTCAAAAGGGTCAAGAAACATTAGTGGCCGGCCACCAACTTTTAGGGTCCTCCCACGTGTGTACATCACAAGTATGTGGTTCAAAGTTCAAGAAAGTGGATCCAAGGTGTTCAACATTGGCTCGGAAGGAGGGGTTCAAAAGGGTCAGGAAACATTACTGGCCGGCCACCAACTTTTAGGGTCCTCCCATGTGTGTATATCACAAGTATGTGGTTCAAAGTTCAAGAAAGTGGGCCCAAGGTGTTCAACATTAGCCCGGAAGTGTGAAAAACGGGCATCGGAGGGCGTCGGATGGTATATAACTGGTTGCTGCAATAATTACTGGCCTCCCACCCTTCAGTGACCTTCCCAGTGATAAAACAGAGGTACCTGCCAAAAATGAACGAAAACCGTTGCAAAACGAATGTTCGGGGGCCAAAACGCGCAGTTCGAGGTCCCGAAAATGGGCTGTTAAGCACTGAAAATGGCATTCGGCCACGAAGTGGGTTTCTCAGACCCCGGTGTCCCTCAAAAGAGAGTAGAAAGGAAGTATGCCAAAAATCAGAACAAACGGAGATGGTTAGGCGGTCCCGAACCGAGGCACACGGCCTGACGGCTCCGAAAACCGGGAACCGGACCCCGAAATGGGCAAAATGGCCTGCGGCCACAAAATGTAGCCCACGGCCACTGAGAGATGGTCTACGGGACCTCTCCCTCCCCTCAGAAAAAGAAACAGCAAAAATCGAGCTTGGTTTGCAAACCGAGGCAAGGCACAGAAGAGGGTTCGGAAGTCCGGAGGCAGGGCTCACGGCCGCGACTCTGAAACTTCTGAACGAGCACATTATGCAACATCACCAAGCGCTCAATCGGTGACGTCTGAGTCTTAAGGTCGGTCAAAAATGGGCTGTCTACAATCATTTCCTGATCGATGGGAGAAAGGCATTGTGGTTTGGTAGATAATCTCGTTTTCAGTACAAGTCTCAATAAACGGCGATTCATACTCACCACCATGATCGCTTCTCAATGCCTTAATCTTTTGGGTTAATTGATTCTTAACTTCATTCTTATAAGGAATAAATTTATCAATAGCATCATCATTACTTTTAAGCAAATACACATAACAATATTTAGTGCAATCATAGACAAAAGTAATAAAATACTTATCGCCACCTCGGATTTGTATGAACTCTAAGTCACACACAACATTACGCACTAAATCTAAAGGCTTGAAACTTTTTTCAATCGGATGAAACAGAATCCTAGTCAACTAGCTTATACACAAGTTTCACACTTGTGATTTTGATTAATCTTGAAAGATGGTATGTGATCTAACTTGATTAATCTACACAAAGAGTCAAAATTCACATGACCTAATCTATGATGCCATATACTAGATGACTCAAGCATATAAGCAAAAGATAAAGCATTCTCATTAATATTTGGGATAATTGTCATTATATTTAACTTAAACATACCACCCTACAAATACCCCTTACCCACATAAACTCCACTCTTGGTCAAGACGATGTTATCGAATTTAAAAACCATGCAGAAACCATGCTTACTTAAGAGGGACACCAAGACTGTGTTCTTGCGAATGTCTTGCACAAACATGACATCATTCAGAGTTCGCCCCTTTCCTAAATTCTTCTTTAGGACCACCTTTCCATTTCCCTTGATGGTCGAGGTTGCAAAATTTCCCATGAAGAACTTCTCGCTATTTGTAATTGGCTCAAAGCTTGTAAACAATCGCTTCTCTGCACAAATGTGGCGAGCAGCACTAGTGTCCACCTACCATTCCCTCATATTAGATCCCACCTACTTTAGTGACAACAATGAAAATATGCATATCATCTACATCTTGGGAAAGACCCTCCATTTCTGCTATGTGAGCACGAACCTTGTTCTTGAATTGCTTATTTGGCTTGTGGTGGTCAGTAGCCCTATCTCCATCGCTTCCACAATTGAAGCACTTACCAAAAAACTTATAAGTAAATTCTTGCTGCTTGTAGACCGGCCTCTTCGAGGCACCACCTCTAGGCTCCAACTTCGAGCCCTTGTTCACAGGTTGCTTCTTTTTAACCCCTAAAGCTTGGCCATGCTCAACCACATTGGCCTTGACAGTGAGGGTACTCCCCATTTTCTTCTTGTTATCCTCTTCAATTCGGAGCTAGACAACGAGCTCTTCGACTATGATCTCCTTTCGCTTGTGCTTCAAGGGGTTCTTGAAATTTTTTTAGCCAGTAGACAGCTTCTCTATCAAAGTAGTTGCTTGGAAATATTCACTCAGGAACATTCCCTTTGCATGAATATCATGTAGCATTACTTGAAAATTTTGGACCTGGCTAATGACAATTTTTGAGTCCACCATTTTGAAATCAAAAAGCCAATCAACGACAAATTTCTTTGCCCAGACATTCTGAATTTTGTATTTATTGTCCAAGGAATCCCCTAACTCCTTCGTCGACTTCTTAGCATAATACACATCGAAAAGCATATATGCCAAGTCGTTGAGAACATAGTTCCGACAAGCATCCAGAGCCATCAGCTTCTATTTATCTTACTCATTCTCCTCTATGACTAGTGGATCCTTACTCAAGAACCTTGCAAAATTAAGAGTAGTTAAGTAAAATAGCATCTTCTGCTACCACCTCTTGAAATTCACACCGGTGAATTTCTCTAGGCGGTCATAATAGTTAAGCGGTCCCCTCGAAACAGAATCATGAATCACCACAGGGTCCATAGCAGCGTTGATCATAGGGGTTAGCATTCTAGTTGATATGGGATTCGGATTCCCACCATGATTCATAACTCCGGTACTAGTTGCTGCAGCATCAGTAATAGTTATCATTTTTGAAAAAGACAATATAATTTCAACTATTCTATTTTTTCAGAAATCGAATTAACACTAAAAAAATCCTAAAACACTAAAACTTAATTCAAAATTAATCTCACCACTGTTTTCAAAAATCAAACAAAGTCACTTATCTGTTTACCTACTTTTTCAATGTCACTTATATATCACCTCACCGCTACTTGTTGTCGTGGCCGGCCAACAGTGCCAGCCATCGCCAACTATTAGCGACTTTGTAGGATGCTTTTCGGGGTTACCGAGCGTGCCTAATTGTTCAAACTCTCTATCTCCTGATCTAGTCTCACAATTGCAATGTGAAACATAAATGAGAGTCCATATCCAACAATTTGTATAGAAAATCTTTGTTATTGCAAAAATGGACTACATCACCAGATTTTAGAGCCACCACCTAATCTTTTAGGAAAACTAGGAAATCCATGACTAGTGCCAAAGGTCACTATCCGTCATAACCAAAATGTCTCGGTTCGGAAACTTAGGTATAAAGGGGGGAAATTCATGATTTGAGCACCTCTGCTCACCCGATCAAAAAATCGACCTCTATTAAGTAACGATATGAGTTTTATAGTCTCCATATGTTCATATTCCAGCTTTAATAATGCTAACATCACTGTCTAAGGCAAATAAGTATAGATTGTGTCACTTGTTTTGGTTATGTTTTGATTTCATGTATTTTAGAAAACCTTTTTGCACAACTCACAAAATAAAAGGGAGTTTAGAAGCATAAGAATCAACCACATTCCAACATTAGCAACACTGCCTCCATCCACTAGTACAAATTTTCCACTTAAGCATATAGGCACATGGTGTAATACTGGATATAGTAAGTAACGTAATGTAGGATGCTAAAATGAAAAATGCTCACCTAGTACTCCTCAGTGGTAAGCCAAAAGAATGTGTCGGAAGTATATGCATGATCCTATATACAAGTAGTTAATGCAATACATACATCAAATACACATAGGGGTCAGACTACTAACACATTACATGTGTATCATCTCAAGGCATGAGGTAGCGCATATAATCATTTTAGAAATGATAAATCCTACCAAAGCAAGTCATGAATATGATAAACAAACATGATGCTGCATATACAAAAAGCGTATAAATAAAAGGGATAGAAAGACGTAGAGTTGGAAATCGAGGGAAACAAGCCCCGAGTGGCAAAAATCGAGAAAGAAACACCGAAACGAAGTTTCGTTCGGTTGAAAATATCCGAAACGCGAAGGAGATCGCGAATCGAACGACGAAACGGGAGCTAGAACGCAAGAAAATGAGAGAATCAAGAGAGGAAAACACTCTAGAGAGAGAGAGAGAGAGAGACAGAGAGGCAATTTTTGACCAAAGGAGAAGTGAAAAAATAGGGTTAGAAACCCTATTTTAAAAGACCCGTGCCGAAATGACAGAACTGCCCCGATACAGGAATTCTTTGTCGGTCGGCAACACTCTTCGCCGGTCGGCAAAATATTGTGCCGATGGAGTTGTATGATGGCCGGTGGACGGCCGGTGACTCATTCTGATGGCCGGTGGGAATCCAGTGGCCTTCTACAGTGATTTTGGACCCTCCTACACCCTTGTTTGAGTTATGTGTGGGGTCCAGGGCTTTTAGTGCTCAAAACAGTGCAAAACAGTGCATTTCTGACGCTCAACCGACCTCCGTTTTGACCTCGGGTCGTGTCTTCTGTGCGTGGCACTCGAATTCGTGCAAGGTGTATCCTTTTCGTATCCTTTTGGCTTTTACAAAACTCAAAAGTTGTCCCATGTGTATCGCATATCAATCGCACTGTTTTGTGCGCTCGCGTTGTCTAAAACGCATCGCGCTGTTTTGCGCATCTCGTTGCATTTTGCATGCATTCAATCAATTTCATAACTTGCGTAGACCGCATGGTTATTCAGATTTCATTACCTGCGTAGACCGCATGTTTTGCTTGCGTAGACCGCATGTTTTGATTGCGTAGACCGCATGATTATTCAGATTTTATTACTTGCGTAGACCGCATGTTTTGCTTGCGTAGACCGCATATTTGTTCAATTCATTACTTGCGTAGACCGCATGTTTTGCTTGCGTAGACCGCATGTTTATTCAAATTTCACTACCTGCGTAGACCGCATGTTTTGATTGCGTGGACCGTATGATTATTCAGATTTCATTACCTGCGTAGACCGCATGTTTTGCTTGCGTAGATCGCATGTTTATTCAAATTTCATTACCTGCGTAGACCGCATGTATTGCTTGCGTAGACCGCATGTTTATTCAAATTTCATTACCTGCGTAGAGCGCATGTTTATTCAAATTTCATTACCTGCGTAGACCGCATGTTTTGATTGCGTAGACCGCATGATTATTCAGATTTCATTACTTGCGTAGACTGCATGTATTGTTTGCGTAGACCGCATATTTGTTCAATTCATTACTTGCGTAGACCGCATGTTTTGCTTGCGTAGACCGCATGTTTTGCTTGCGTAGACCGCATGTTTATTCAAATTTCGCTACCTGCGTAGACCGCATGTTTGTTCAAATTCATTACTTGCGTAGACCGCATGTTTGTTCAATTTCGTCACTTGCGTAGACCGCATGTTTTGCTTGCGTAGACCGCATGTTCGTAATCAATTTCATTACTTACGTAGACCGCATGTTTTGCTTGCGTAGACCGCATATTTGTAATCAATTCCATTACTTGCGTAGACCGCGTGTTTTTCCTGCGTAGACCGCATGCTTATGTTCAATTTCATTGCTTGCGTAGACCGCATGCTTATGATCAATTTCGTTGCCTGCGTAGACCGCGTGCTCTACTTACATGTCCGCGTGCTCCACTTACATGTCTGTGCTTTCACAGCATTGTTATGACTTCCCACTTGCTTTGCGTTGTCACGCATTTTCAAATACATTAATATGCATTGTACCTGTTAAGTTTGTTTTCTTTTCAGGCACGATATTGTATGTACGGTTCATTTGAGGCTGGTGCAACCAGACGAGCCGCACAGGTATTGTTGACGGTCTAGGAGACCTTAAATCCTTGGAAGGTGCAAGACCTTTGACGGTCTAGGAGACCTTAAATCCTCGGAAGGTGCAAGACCTTTAGTGCATTGATGTGCACAGTCTATTTACATTGTCATGTATCTTAATAGCCGTACGTTGTTGTGCATTTAAAGTTCACTTGCATTGTTATGCATTTCTTATGCAATATCCACGGTCTAGGAGACCCTAAATCCTCTGAAGGTGCGAGTCCTTCGGTATTTGTCGTGCCCGAACGACTTTCGGTGGTCTGGTAAAGCCACCTGCCTATGTTTGCGGTGAGTTCCTAGAAGACCAACTGGGACGGTGGAAACTAAAGTTTGAATGGCTTATGCCTAGAATGCAAAGGTTCGGGAGTTCCGAGACTAAAGTCTGGTTTAAATACCCAGGGGTGTATCCTCGGCTTGAAATCTGTATGGAAGCCCCATAGATTGAGGCGGTATGTCTGTGCCTCAGTTCTGGATACTGAACCAACCTAGTATATCGCCCTATTGGTAAGATAGGGAAAGCTGCAATCATAGTCGTTGCATCATGATGCCTTGTCATGCATACGTGGATAATATTGCATTGTAGAAAATTGACATGCATTGTCATGCATTTCCATTGTAGCTTGCATGCATCCATTGCATTTTCCCCAGCAGGTCGCATCATACTGCATTGTCATGCATTTTTGTAAATATCCATTCCATTGCATATTTGTAGATATTGCATTGTAGTTTGCATGCATTCACTGCATCTCCTCCGCCTATGGCTCGCGCCTTTCCATGATTGAGCTTGGTCTGGTATGTGCCCATACTTTTCACGTCGAAGCATAGTTCAGTGGACCGTTCTATGTTAGACGCGGCTTGTACGTGTACATGCCCTTCCTAGGCAAAGATTTGGTTTGGCCTCTGTGCCTTATCCATCGTATCCATTCCCATTCCATTGCATAATTGTAAATATTGCATTGTAGTTTGCATGCATTCATTGCATCACCTCCGCCTATGGCTTGCGCCTTTCCATGTTGAGCTTGGTCTGGTATATGCCCATACTTCTCGTGTCGAAGCATAGTTCAATAGACCGTTCTATGTCAAACATGGCTTGTATGCGTACATGCCTTGCCTAGGTAAGATTTGGTTTGGCCCGCGTGCCATATCCATTGCCATCTCACCAGCATATCCACATATATATATTACATTGTAGTGTAATTGTTGCATCCGGCATTAGGATCGTAGTCCTTTCCCCAGCGGGTCGTTTCCCCACTTGTGTCAATTCCCCCCAATACTTGTTCTTGCGTCTGTCTACATTACTCATAGTTCAGTAGACCGTTCTATGGTAGACGGACTTGTTACCTCCATCAATCTATTTGACATAGGTGCGGTTTCGAACCGCTCATGATTGGATCATGATTCAATTGCTTTGCATATAGTTTGCATCGTTTCAATTGCATTGCATTTTCATTTGCATTGTTTATACATTGTTTTGTATATATTGCATATCATATTGCATCCACTTTTGCATTGTCATGCATGTGGCTAATAACATCGTACCTGTTGAGTTGTTTTCTTTGCAGGCATGATATTGTATGTACGGTTCAGTTGAGGTTGGTGCAACCAGACGAGCCGCACAAGTATTGTATCATCCGAGTGAGACGTATCGAGAATTACATAATTCTCTTACATCCTTTCTGCATTGTAGTGTAGTTTGGTGTATGCTAGCTTAAAATTGTCGCATGTAGGCTTTATTACAGCTTTCTTTGCATGATCATAAGTTATGTCCGGCTCTGTGCATTGTCTTGCATTTTGCCCCTGCCTTCGGGCGCATACCTTGTTTATCTTGCATGTTTGTCTGAGTCTTCGGCCTTGTCAAAAATGGGTCGTCTCTGGGCTTTGACATTCACTCCCGTCATTGTTATAACTTTCGAGTTCTGTCAAAGAGGGGCAACTGTAGACACCCCATTTTTGACCATCCTCAAGACTTGGACGTCACCGTTTGAACACCTGGTGATCATCCATGTTTGTGTTCGTTTGGAGTTCCCGGAGGCCTCGGCTACGCGCCTTGCCTCAGGATCTCCGAACTCGACTATTTAGTGTCTGGTTTTGCACCAAACACTTGTGTTTTGCCTTGGAGGGGCAGGGAATGCCTTGTGAGGCATCCCCACACATCACCGGCCATGGCCAGAGGCCACCAGCTGGTGTTTTGTTGCCATCGGCAATGTATATTGCCGGTCGGCATTCTTCATTGCCGGTCGGCACTCCATTTTGTCAAAATGGCAATTTTGAGCAGCCGACTACTGTTCATCTACTTTTTGTAGATATTTTGTGCCAGCTGTGATAGCTGGCACCCACTCTGCTTCCCTCTATACACGTGTATGGAGGGATTTCCCTCTAAGAAGCTTGTTTGGAAAGCTTTGCAAATGAGGACTTCTATAAGAGGAGAGCTCTTCTCCTTGTTCTAGGGTTAGACATTTTAGAGAGAAAAGTTGTGTGAGAGCTCTGGTTTTAGGTTTAGGGTTCCATACATATTCTATCTCTATACCTCTCTCTCATTTTACCTTTGTGTGTGTCTGGGTGCATTTGTGTCTTACTATTGCACACATACACATAGTGTTACACCTTCCCTTGGCTACTGAGGTTCCAAGAGGTTGTTCTTGAAGTTCTTGGGTGGTTTTGAGCTTGAAAAACCAGCTGGTCCACCATTTTTGAAGAAAGTCTTCAAGGGTAAGAAACTTGCCTTTATATTCCCCATTTTTGCATTGTTTTTTTTTTGCCTATCTTAGAACTGTTTTTGTGCTTAGTGTATAACATAAAAAAGTTCTGTTTTTAAGCCCTCTAAATAGTTTGTTTAGAGTGTTTTGTGGTTTGGAGGTGTTTGACCCCTCTTAGGCCTTGAAAGGCCCCATTTTGTGCTATTTTGAGTGAGCTCCGGGACCTTGGTGTTTGGGCCTCCTCACCACTGAAATCTTGAGGGATTTCAGAGGTGAAGATGGTGCCTTGAGGTCCTAGGGAGGAGAGGGCCACCCCCTCTCCTTGTTGTCCTTGAAAAGGACCATTTTTGGCCTCTTGAGGGAGCACCTAGCTAAGCTTTATGTTGACCATGCCTTAGTTGTTTTTTGTGCTTATTATGTTATAATATGCCTCTATTTTTTTTTTTGGTTTTGGTACACCATGCATGCTTAGCATACCTACCTTGTAATGCCATGTTTAGGCCTTAACCTGCCTTAGGTTGTAAACCGTTGTTCGAGCATGTTTTAGGTCTAGTTTTGTGAAGCTTTTGTGCTTATTTTGCCATGTTTAAGGTCTGTCCATAGTTGTTTTGGTTGGCCATGGCATGCATTATATGCCCCCTTTGCATTTTGGCTTGTTGGCCTCAAGTGTGTGAGTATGTAGCATGCACTACTTGCTTTATTCTAATGATTTGGCATCATTTATAGCATAATTTTAGTCCCTTTGACATGCTTGTATGCTTGCTTTGGACACCTCTTTAATGCTTTGAAAGCTTGTGTAGCATGCTCCATGTTTTTGGCATTTGTGCATGCCTTTGAAGTTAGGTCATTTGGATGCCATCTAAGTGATCTTTAGGCCTTGTCTTAATGTGCTAAAACTCTGTTTTTGGTCAATAAGTTCATGCCATGTTTGGTCTTGCTAAGTGTAGTTCAATACTTCATTAGTTTGCTTTGAATGCTTGGACCATTTGTTGTATGTTTAGCCTATCTTACTAGCTTGGTTTGGCACCATGTTCTCGCATGATTTTCAGAGCTTAGTGCATGTTATTTGTCCATGTTTGTACCCTCTTGAGTGTGCTCGAGAATTGCTCTTCAATGCTTAAGTGTTGGTCCTTGTGTGCATGCCTGTTTGCATGTCATTTAGCCCTCATTTCATAGCAATTTGGCCATTGTTTTGGGCCTAATTAGAGCTGTCCAAATCATGTTTAAGTCCATCTCTTTGTTTGTTGCATGTACTCCTTGTATGTTGTAGCATATTGGTGAGTTGTTACATAATTGAAGTTGCATGATTGAATGAAGTCACATGTTTGCTTACATGCTTAAACACCCACATTGTGCCTTGCATACTTGTTGGTTGCATTACTTCATGCCTTGCATGCCTTGTATGCTTGTTTGCATTACCATGTTACATGCCTAGTCAACATGCTCAGGTTGCATTGCATGCATGCTTTGCCTCTTGATCATCTATGATTGAGGTTGAGTTCCTCATTTGTTTGTTGGTTTGCATTGCATTTTGACATCAACATGCATACTTGGTCCCTTCGGCCATCACGCATGGAAATGCGCGATTGATGGTCCGAGAACCAAGGAGCATGTTCCTTTGAGTCATTACCATGATAAGGGACATGATTGGTGCATACATTGTTGAATTGTATCGCCATGCTCTGCCTTGCCCTCTATTGCTGTCGATTGCAGGTTCTGCAGGAACCCTCTGCCGACCGGCAGTGCCAAGTGCCGACCGGCAATCCTCCCTCGGCCGATGGCTTCACCAATGGCCGGTGACTACACACCACTGCCGGTGGCAATCCTATTCAGCCAGTGGCACTCCTCAATGTCCAGAGAAGCAATTCTGAGAATTTGACAGTCTCCAGAGGAGTATATCAAGGAAAACAGAGGCAGCCTAGGCGTGGCAGTGCACTTCCGAGCAGGACCGAGCATGCATTGCATCGAGCTCTCTTCCCGAGGCGGTTTACTGTTTTTCCTAGCTTAGTTAGTTTGTTAACTAATTAGGTAATTTGTAATAATTAATTAGCTAGGATAGTTAATTCACTATTCAATTTGTATTATTCTTTTGGTCCCTCCGAGCGAGGGCAAATCTGTAATAAGTGTGGGTGCGTGTGTGTGTATGTCTTCCAATCCCCACTTCTTTCTCCCCTTTTACTTACCTTCTTTGATGGTTAGTAATAGGGCATGTTTAATTTAGCATACCTTATGCTATGCATGTGTGCATCCATACATTTGTCTTGCATGCACCGGGCTCGGTACATCACGCTAACTGCATTTGTACTTTAATTCCAAATTGAATACGTGCATCAATTGACTGCATTTCACCTGCCATGCTTAGGTTAGCCGAGCCTATTCTAAGTGCATCCTGTGTGTGTTGCATTAGTCAATTCGACATGAACTAGGACCATGCATGTTGGCTAACTAGTTTGCTGTTTTGGCACGGAGTACTATGTAAGTATTTTCCTGCTTTAGCATATCGCATGCGTGTGAGTGCTATCATGACGGTATGATCACCATGCGGCTAGATGCTTATGTGATAAACTGTTTGAATGCCTGTGGGTGAAGGTTGGATTGTCTGAGTTGGAAAAACTCGTTGAAATCCGTGTTTCAGCCTACTTGCGAGTAGCAAATTCCAAAGTGTTTTTCAAGACAAACGGATATGCAATGCTTATTTCCAAATTAGGCAATCTAGTCTATACTTGTGTGTTGTACGCATAACATAGTAATTCTAGGCTAATAAATGGGATAAGAACACGTAACATTTTTAAAACTGGATATCACGGTTAGTAGAGGCCAATCTTCGGATCGGGCGAGAGGGGGTGCTCATAGCTGACCTTCCCCAATCGTACCCAAGCTCCCGAGCCGAGGTAACTTTGGCAATGACGGACACGTGGCCATCAGCACCGAGTCGGGGTTTCCTAAATTTCCCCATTAAAAGATATTTAGGTGGCGACTCTGTATCTGGCAAAGCAGTCCATGTTTGGCACTTCTTTTCAAAAAATCTATTTCTCAAAACGATTTGTCGGATTTGGACTCTTTGGTTCAGATTAAGAACCGTGACACAAATCGAGTCCGAACTGTAGCACGAGGGCCCCACGCGGGCGCGTCTACAATGTTAAATTGTTTATATATATGTATTGATAATGCAGTTGATGATGCGGTTTGGTTAGTGAGGAATGGGTCGAACCAATCCAAGTGTTCCTCTGGTCAGCTGGGTGAAGTCCTCCAAGCTAAACTTGTTATATCCCTTACTTAATCATTTCCTTGTCCATTCGAGCTATCTTAATGGCCGAAAGTCTATAGCCTACTTGCTGTCGGTCATGGTGGTTCTTCACCTGCCCCAGTGTGAGAGGTTTTGTTGCATTTAATGCCATGATAACCTCATTTAATGCTTGATGTATGGGTTCAGTACATCTACAGGATCTTTTTTTGCTAGGTGGCTAACTCTTTATCTAATAGATGTCTGAATGCCACAAGGGCTAGGCCAGTGTAGGTTCTTCAGTGGGCCTGCTGTTGAGCCTTACCTATTGGGTTGTAGCTAAATAACAATTTGGGTTACCCAAAATAGTCGTAGGTTGGGCCTTCCTAGGCTATGTAGGCCATGCCCATCAGTAGTCTCCCATTTTCGAGTGCAACTTTAGTCCAGTGAAGGGGATAAAAAAGGTGAAGGTAGTCCCCCAAGTTGAGGAAGATAAGACCAAGCAAGAAAGTGGGTGAGTGGGTGAGGATGGGCAAGTAAGTGGGTGGTCGACCGTGGAGGTGACCGACAGTCAAAGTGGTCGACCATGACGGTAGCCGACCATCAATGTGGTCAACTGTCAAGGTGACCGAATGACAAGGAAGCCTACCATCGAGGTGGCCGACTATCATAGTGGCCAACCATCTGGGTATTCGACCATCGAGGTAACTGACTATCAAGGTAGCTGACCATCGACTTGGTCAATCGTCGAGGTGACTGATTGTCAAGGCGGCCGACCATCGAGGTGGTCGATCGTTGAGGTGACCGATTGTCAAGGTGGCCTACCGAGAGAGCTGACCGACCGTCAAAGTGGGAAGGGTGGTTGGGTGACTTGATGGTTTTGATGGTACGTGGGGCTCAAGATGCATAGATGCACGTGATGATGTGATGAGAGACATACATGAATGAAGAAAGAGAGTTAGTGGGGGGGGAGTAATCGTGGTGGTCTACGTAGGATAGTCTAAGCTGTTTATAGGGATCTTGAACCGTTTGTTGGAGGTGACAGGGTTTTCAAGTGGGAGAATTTGATATGAGTGGGATATTTCGTTCCCTCCACACTTCGCAAACTTGTTTTCAAACTGGAAAATTTTAAGCGTGACCCTAGGAACATAGGCAAACCTTGGGCATTTGGGCTTGCGCGATTTTCATATCTTATTGCAAAAACCCAACATATTCCAGAGTTTGCCTCTTTCATCCCTCGTGATTCCCCACTTTTTCATTTTTTGAATTTCTTTGCCCCCACAACTAAAGCCATCTTTAGAAATGTAAGAGAGATGGCCCAAGAAAAAACCCCTACTCTAATATCGGATGCGTTGGGCGATAACAACGGAGTGGCCCTAGTGGAAAAGTACAGGGTCGAGAGGTTGGTGGAAAGGAGGGTGGAGAGGCCACCATGACCCATTCCCGGAACGATGATCTCGGTCACCTAACCGATTAGCCAAGTGGTCCCTGAACATTGGCACACCATGGCGGACAAGTCTACGTTGGCAGCTACGTAAAGTTGAGATTGCCAACAGCGACAAATAGGGCGTCAGATGCAAGACTGATGAAGTTTACTCTATACGAAGAGGCGCTCTGTGGGGTTTGAGACTGCCACTCCAATAGCTTGCCATCGATGTGTTGAATCGGTTAAAGGTGTCTTTAGGCCAACTAATACCGAATGCATGGAAAATTTTGTGCACTTGCGCGATCTCGTGGCCATGGGAAACCAATGGAGATACGATGTCCGTGGATGATTTTTTTCTCCTGCTACAAGACCTCAGGCCAACAGGAGACGTGGGTCACCCTTTAGGCAATGGCGGGTAGAGGGCTGGTCGCAGGACTGCCTACATTCGTTAAAGGGTTGCTAACAAAATGGTTCTATGTGTTAGTGAACTGTGGGAGGGAAGTGCAAATGATGTGGAAGATCCCTACCAAATCATTGGAGCCAAAGTTAGATGCTATTGCAGAGAGGATGGTAAAGCAAGTAAGATGATGGAAGGAAAATGAAGGGCTCAAATGGGATGATCTCATTAAACCCTCCACTTTGTTTGCTCTTGGGTTAGGGCTTGAGCCCGCAGAGGGAGATCCTACATCTGAAGAGGTGAAGGAAATAAGGAAGGCCTAAGAGGCAGAGAATAAGCAGATCTTGGCCGCAACCGAGAAATATAAGGACAAGGAATTGGGCCTAGCCCCTAAGTCAATCGCAAAAAGGTCGGTGCTACCACACCCCGAAGCTCTGGCAGAGAGGGACGTGAGGACGTTCGTCCCTCTTAAAGCATTGATCAATCTGCTAAAAAAAAAAAGAACAGGTGGAGATAGAACAGTTGAAGGAAAAGAAAAGGACTACGCCTAAGGGTGGAGTAGAAGGGCCCGTTGTGAAGAAGACGAAGGTGGTGGCGGTGGAGTCGGCTAGTGCAGTTGAAACTCCCTTAGGTGAAGTTGAAGTAGGGGAAGCAAGGCCTAGAATGGTCGTAGAGGGAGATGAGGTTGATCCCCTAATCACGAAGATGATAGACTTGGTAGGGGTAGATGAAGAACAAAGAAATAAGTATACTACTGACGTACCCCCATTAGGGATAGAAATAGAGATTGGTGAAGAAGAGGTGTTTAAAACAAAGAAAACAAGGGAAGCTGAGTGTCCAGCAATGGTAGAGTCAAGCTCGGCGAAGACGAGCTCGGCCATGGGAATGGTGAGCATAACTACTTGATATCTGAGCGCCGTGGTAAGCGGGTCACTGATCGACTCTGCTGGGGCCTCTAACCTACTGGGCGACACAAAGGCAGCATAAGAACGAATGCTAGGGATGATCGAGGACGAGGCAGTGAGAGATGTCTCATGATTTGGAGAGGCGGATTTAATGAGGGCAATTGGCGCAACTCAGATAAAGTCCTTGATGCTGACTACCACTTTGTTGGAAATTGGGGTAATGGCGCAGGTAGAACTGCGAAAAATGTTGGCCCAATTTGAACATGCTATTGCTGAATTGCAAATGGTTAAGACGGAAACCAAAAACTTTTGCATGCCCATAACTGCAAGAATCTGGAAATGCTAGCCTTTGTGTGGAGTCATGCAGCTGAGCGCTCAAGGTTGGATAAGGCTGAAGTTGAGGCCAAATCGGTAGTCGTTAAAAAGCAATTAAGTAGCTTCTCCAAGGACCTGGAGGTCGTTCGCCATATGATATTAGCATTAGAATTCAAAGTAGCGGGGGAGCAAAAGAAGAGGGCAGATGCTAAGCAGGCCTGCCAGATGGTGAGGGATCAACTGGAAGAGGCCTTGAGCAACAATAAAGAGTTGAGCGACTCATCACTAAAGGAGAAAGAGAAGTTGGAGGCACAAGTTACAGAGTTAACAAGGGCTCTGCCTGCAGAGAAAAAATTTGTGGAGGAAGAGAAAGCCAAGACTACAGAATTGGCTGCAGAGAAAAAAATGGTGGAGGAAGAAAAAGCCAAGACTATAGAATTGGCTAAAGTGATGGCGTCTGAAAGGACGGCCTACCCCGATCTTTATACTGCGGCTGTGGAACAGTTCAAGCAATCTACCAAATTTCAAATAGCTATAGATGCTATCGTAGCCTCAAGCTTGGTCAGGGGGGGTCTAAAGCTGGGCCATCAAGTATTGGCACTGCCAATCTAGTGGAGGGGTAGACTAAGGCAGAAATAATCCAAAACTTCCAATAGTTCGACTACTTCAAGCACTTGCTTAGCGAGTATTGGGATAATGGCTAGGTGATGTTTAGACAAAGGGCAGAGGCCACCTTTCCTAAAGTCAACATCGACCTTGTGCAACCAGGAGATGGAGACATCGCCTGCACGCCACTGGATAAGGGAATTGAAGAGGAAAACCTTATAACCAGTGAGGAAGAAGAAGATAAAGGCGGAGCGAGCTAAGCTCAGTAGGGTAGATGTTAGTTATGCTTGTTATTTTGTAATTTGTATTATTTTTGTGTAAAAAATGTAGATGAGTTGGAATGGGCAGTAATACAAAAATTGTGCCTTGTAAAAATTTGGTTATACATATATTTGTTTTGCTATGTGTGAGAATCCAAATATAAAAATAAAGTAAATAATTAAATAATAATAATTTTGCAATCTCAAATATTTTGATAGTGAATCCTAAAATGCAAATTAAATATTATTGGAGGGTCTTTTAATTAATTTTAAAACCAAAATAAATTTATGGTGAAAGTCTTTAATTTAGAGGCAAGATTTATTGTTTTAAAAAAAAATTAAGTGACAAATTAGTAAGCATATTTTAATCTAATAATATTTGTATGTCATTTAAATTAGTTGAGAGAGAAAATAAAATAAAACAATAGATAATAAACTATAGCCTTTTGGTTAGATATATATATAGGAACCCTAGGTTGCCTAACACAATTTATATAGCAGCAGCCTAATACAATTTTTACAACAGCAGCAGCAGCCATGTGAGAGAGAAAGGTTGACTGAAAAGAAGAAGGAAAAAAAAAAGGGGTTGCAAACAAGGAAGGATATTTTGGTGTGTGGTAGGTCTTTATCTTTCTTCTTCCTTTTGTTTTTGTTCTTTATCCTTACCCTATTATTATTTAGTTCATTAATGGAGAGGTTGTAGGTTTATGTATTTTGTATATAGATATCCTATTAAGAAATCTGAGGAGTTAAATTTATGTATAAAGCATGGGTGTAATTCTTAGTCCAAAAATTCTGCAGAGAATTACAAACTTTAAAACTCAAGGAACTATATCAAACGGATGAATTTTGAATTGAAATTCTTATAGTAGATTAATTACATATTGAATTGCATATCAAAATTTTCTAAAAATTTTTGGGATTTAAAATCTATATTAACTGGTGCGTTCAAATCTGTCCAGAAACTAGGTACAGAAGTGTTGTTCTCTTTGGGTATAAATTCAAAAATTATCAAATTAGCGTCATTAGAACCGGTTACAAGTCTAGTTTCTTAAATTTTTGGCCTTGCATTGATTCCTTATGTATATTAAGAGAATCGTCAATTTCTTTAAAGTGCTACAGAAAACAACCTGTTTGAATATAATTAATTGTAAATAATTGTTTTGATAAGAAAATCAAGTAAAACCAATTTGGTTTGAAACTTAGGATATATTAGTTGATATCTGGAGGGTTTTGGAATTTTTTGAAGAATATGGAGTGGGTTTTTAATTTTCAAAGTTAGCGAATAGATTGGGAAAACTTGTTTAAAACTCAGTTTTATCTTAAAGTTACTTTTAGTTAAGTTTCGATCCGAACCCATGTCTTTGGTAATTTTAGACCTTGAGGAACATGAACTTAGGTATTATTTAAGAATAACGGTGAGTGGGGTTGAGCCACGTTAGTGCGCTTTAGTGTGGAGTACTTAGTTTATTATTCTCTTTAGTATTTTTCAATTAGTAGCAACGTGTAGTCTTCATACTTGGTTCAGGGCACTAGTTGGACTTTCATACTCTATTTGAGGATTATATTATTTCGTTTTCAGGTGAATAGTTTCATGCTACATATTTTTATAAATGTTCCCTTACCCTAAACTGCTGGAAAATTAAATTGTTGTTTCAAGACTAAACTGTTTTGATAAATTATTATATTATCAATGGAATCAAATTGTTTCTGAAACATGTGTGAACTTGGCATACTGTAAACTATTTGTTTTGGTCTCATGTTTATAATGGTGAACTACCATGTTTTGCGAAACTGATGTGTATTGATTATTGGGACCATCTGTATATTTTAGTCCATGGAAATTATTCCACTGTGTGTGGTGACTCTGGCCACTAGGGAACAGATCTAGGTTGGGCCGTGATGACTCTAGTGCTCAACAATTGTAAGGAAAAGACCTAGGTTATGCTAGGTGACCTTCAATCGGATCATCTTAGAGAAAAGGCCTGGGTTGCCACCTTGAGGATGACTCTTAGTTCGGTATTGGATCCAACGGGGCTTATAGCCTTGAGAACTGTGTGGCATGTTACTTGTTATTCTTGGTACCCAAAAAATTATTGGTGTTCATGTTGTAATCTATTTTAAGTGAAAAATGTCATTTATCATGTTCTTGAGAGGTATGAGTTTTTTAACTATTGAACTGTGGAACCTTCTTTTTTTTTTAAAACAGATTATCTTTATCAAAAGTGTATGCCAATCTAGTTTTTGAAACAGATTATCTTTATCTGTGATATCTATCTTATTTTGGAATTGATCCCTATTTTCAAAATTGTATATACTATCCACGTTGCTATTCATTGAGCTATCAGCTGACTTAGTTGTTTATCATTTCTAGGTGTTAGAAGGACTTAGAGTGGACTCATGGAGTAGTGGGGACTCAATTGCATGGACCTCTACGACATTTATTTATTTCGTTTTAGATTGTTATGTCAAGTTTGTGCATATTTATTTTTATTTTTATTTTTATTTTAGGATTATTTTGATATGTGGGCTGTTTATATCCGTAAGTTTAGATGGTATTGATTACGGTTGGTTTTGCCATTTATAATTGTGGCATGTCATTGGATTGAGTTTTGGTTATTTATTATTGGACTATTGTATAGTTATTCAATGTATTTATAGATTCATGTTTAGGCTTACGTGTGCCTTGGGCTAAGGGCCTGTGGGCCATGGCCGGTCATACCTGGGTTTGGGGTGTGACACTAAGACTTATGATGTTTGAAAAAATAAAATGAAATAAAAAAGAAAACAATAATTTTTGTCACTAGTGGTAACTGGTCAATCTTGAGCACTTATAATCTCAGCGATATTCAAAAATAAAATTAATGAATGAAACGAGATGTGTGAAATAGTGTGACGAAGCATTCGGTCTTATGAAAAAAAAAGGATCAAAAATAGCATTGAAGGGCATTTGGACTAAGCATTCAGACTAACGTTTATTTTTCTAAAGGGAATGTGAGTGTAAATTAGGGATCGCCAGTTGTTTGATTAAATCGTGTAGAAAATCCTCATTATCGGTCAGTCAGCCAAGTTGTTTAGGACAGGAAAGATGGGCGGTTGATCGCAATCGGCTTATTTTGGACTCAACCTGGTCAATTAATCAATGTCTGGAATGCACAGCTTGGCTGTGGTTTTTGGAATGCAATCTGGTTGAGGCTTTCATGCTCATTTTGGCTAAGGTTGTCATGCTCAGTCTAGCTAAGGCTGTTATGCTCAGTTTAGCTGAGGCTTTTGTGCCTAGTGTGGCCGAGGCTTTGTTGCTAAATTGAACTCGTGCAAACGATATAACACAAATAAAGAAGTTGGAGGTATTTCTCATTAATGTGAAGTCCTGCCAAGGTTGGCTCATACATTTTGTATTAAAAGGAAAAGATAGGATACATCAAGTAATTTGATCCAAACAAAAAGGACTTCATTTTATTGAAAATACCGTTTCAAATGTTCAGCACTCCATGGATGAGGGAGATCTCTGCCCTCGATGTCTTATAGACGATAGGTTCCTAGGCGTGGTTTAGATTTAACAATATAGGGCCCCTCCCACTTAGCTACTAGCTTGTCCTTGGTTGGGTTTTTGGCAGCTAAAGTTGCTTCCTTGAGGATGAGGTCTCCCACTACAAACTTTCTGGGTCTGACTCTGTTGTTATAGTGCTGCCTCATTTTTTGCTGGTAGGAAGCTAATCTGACAGCAGCCGTTTCTCGTAGTTCTTCAATGAGATCTAAGACAGTCCACTATGAGTCTTCATTCAGTTCTGGATTGATATGCAATACATAGGGGGTCAATAGGTCAATTTCTACAGGGATGACCCCTTCAGCGTTGTATGTTAGGCGAAAAGGGGTTTCCCTCATGGGGGTGCGTACTGTTGTTCGATATGCCCAGAGTATATTTTGTAACTGAGACCCTTGGCTGCCTTCAATTTGGTTTTGATAATCTTCAGAAGGGAGCGGTTGTAGCTCTACTTTTCGTGCCCCCTTTCGGAAAACGAATAAGCCCTACAATATCAGACTCCCACGGTTCTGAATCTGATTTCGCAAGTTCAATGTGAAATAGATAAATACCAAAGAGTCCAAATCCGACAAATCATTTTGGAAAATCGATTTTGAATCAAATTGCCAAAAATAGACTGCTTTGCCAAAATACAGAGTCAACACCTAAATATTTTGGAAAATTTAGGAAACCCATGATTCGTGCCAAAGGTCACGTGTCCGTTATCACCAAGATTGTCTCGGCTCTGGAACTTAGGTACGAGAGGGAAAGGTCATGAATTGAGAACCCCCGCTTGCCCGATCAAAGATCGGCCTTTACTAATCATGATGTGAATCTTATCTACATTATATGCTCTTGTTCCAATTTATTAGGCTAGCACTAGTATGTGAGGCGTGCACACACAAGTATACGCTAAATTTGCAAGAATTGGAACATTTGGCTCATGTTCGTTTGCAAAATTGTTTTGAATATGTACCACTTGAAAAAAAATGATCGCATATAATCATTACTCAAATTATTCCAATTCAAGCAATTAGCCTTCATCCACAGGCATTTAAGTAGTTTATCAAATAAGCACTTAGCCTCATGGTAAGCATGTTAAACATGGCAACATCAACATGCAATGCAACATGCTAAAACTAGTAGAAACTCATCTAGTACTCCAAGTCAAAAAGATGAAAGAGTTAGAAAAATACATGATCCTAATTAATGTGATATGACTAATGCAACACATGTGATATGCAACTAATAGGCTCGGCTACTAATTATGACATGTGAGTCAATTTGATAGTATGCGGTCTAAGTACGTATTCAATGAAGTATTAACTAACAATGCAAGTTAGAACGATGAGTCGAACCTGAATGCATGCCCAAAACTAACCATCATAAGCAGTTAATTAAAAGAGAGAAAGACGTGGGATTAGAAGACATACACATTATTACAACATTTATGCCCTCACACAGGAGGATCCGAGTAAACTAACTAGCTAAACTAATTAACTAGCTATTACAAACCGAATGAAATAATCAACTAAAATAACTAATTAATTATTACAACAAATTAACTAACTAATTAATTAATTACAAATCAAAACGAACTAATTATTTACATGAATATAACATTAAAAGAGTGCTAAGTTAGCTGTTCTAATTGCCCCGCCTCGGGAGACGAGGAATGCTCATACATGCATAGATTTTCCATCTGAAAAAGCCACTGTTTCTGCTGCCGGATGCCTCTGTTTCACAGCAGAACACTTGCACTGATTTCTACCTCAAAACCAAGTATGTTCTGTTTTAACAAGTTACTGCTGGATTTTGCACAAGTGGCCGGCAGGCTAGAAGTGATGGCCTGCCGTCCACTGATGGTGGCCTACCAGCCACAAAAAGGGGTCTGTTGGCCACTGTTGCCTGATTCTTCCTGCTGCAACAGAGGGCAAATAGAGCAAGAGCAGGGTATTCCAAGGATTGTTTGTTTAACTCACCCCTCCTTATCATCAAACAACTCAAAGGAGTGGCAAGTTTGATTCACAAACCATCAATGGATGCAATTTCATTGCATGATGGCTTATGAACCATGTGTGCAAGTTCAATGAATGCAACAAAACAAGACTCTCAAAATCACCTCTCTATCATGAATGATCAAGGGAAGTAGTTGACAATGAATCTTGAACCGTTTACATCACTAACAAGTATGAAATGACTCAAGACTCAAGGGTTTAATTAACGTCCGATTGAACCCAAACTAAATTATTATCTTGCCCTTTTTTAGTTACCAATTTTATTACTCAATTTTAGTTACCTTTCAATTCTTTAATCAATTAAGTCAAAAAGGTGAGTTTAAGTCCTCTAATGGAAAAACGCATCAAACCAAGTATCGTTTTAGGCATGAGAGAGACATCATGCCGTTGGTAATGAATCCCAAAAGGGATAAAAACATTAACCACAACATCTCAATCTTATGCTTAAACAAGCACTTGGCTTGAAACCACTTTCAAAGCAAAGAAAAATCCAAGAAATGAGAGAGGTTGCAGAAGTGATTAGAGGTGCTCACAAGTATGGAAAGTAAGAAATAAGTGCTACCAACTCAAATAAGTTGGTGTCTAATGCCTAAAACACCAAACATATGAGGACAACTACATTACAAGGCTCGAATGCAATGAACACTTAAAAATAGTCCTAAAACAGTGCTAATTAAGTCCTATAACATCCTGGAATTAAGACAAAAATAGCTAGAACAATAAGCTAAAACATAGATCATACTAGGCTAGTGAGCAAGAGACAAGGAGGAAAGGCTAACACCTCCGAATTTGGACTTCAAAACAACATTTTAGCCACTGAAATAACTCTGAAAATCAGTGTTTAAAAGCTCAAAAAAAGATAATGTAAAGATGGGAAACACAAGGGTAAAGGCCTTGAAAGCAAGGTGTAAAAAAGGGTGAACCACCCCTCAACCCTTATTGGCCTTAAACCACAAGCTTCAGCCAAAAAATACAGAGTTTATACAGCCCAAAAACAAAGGAAAAACAGCAGGAAAAAGAATAAATAAAGCAAGTAGAGAAGCAAAGCTTTATACCTCTTGAAGAGGAGAACCAATTCTAGGCAACAAATCAAGGCAAACACACCCTCAAGAGCTCAAACAACGCTTAAAGGTACCTCAACTCAAAGATGGAGAGGTTTGGTTAAGAGTGTATAGGAAAAAGCTTGCAAAAAAGCTAAGAAATTGCAAAAGAGTGAGAAAATTGTAGAGAGAGAGAGAGAGAGAGAGAGAGAGAGGGAGAGAATTTTTTACTCTAAAAATTCCAACCTTAAAAACGGAAGGGGAGGCCTCCTATATATAGAAAACCATGCAACTCCCTTAGAAATATCAATACATACACGTGTAAGAAGGTGCATGCATCTATGCTAACAACTGGCACAGCTGGCAGAAAAATATTTGCAAAACATATTTGTGGCCGGCAATCCACTAATGGTGGTCGGCAATTAGAAAAAGTGGCCAGCAGCCCATAGCAGTGGCCGGCAAGCCACAAGAGGATATAGGCTTGAAAAACTCTGGTTTTGGTCCAAAAATAAGACAACAAGTATGTAGGGTTTGAAGGCTCAAAGTTGTGGCATTCCGTTGAGGACTTCGAGCACTTGACAAGCATATACACTCATCATTGGGTGTGCAAGTGGTGATGTCCAAGTCGTAAGGGCGGTCAAAAATGGGGTGTCTACAATTGCCCCTCTTTGACAAAACTCGGAGTCATGAAATGATGTGACTGAATGTCAAAGCTCGAAGACGACCCATTTTGACAAGGCTGTAAGACTTGGACAAATAATCAAGACACAAATAAATGGTTGCACCCACAGGCTGCCTACGTATCCCTTTGCAAGGAATCAAACCATCATAGTTTTGGGCTAAGATGCAAATGATATGCACAAAGAAAACTTTGAAAGCTGGACTCACATGCTTCGCGAAGCTGGCTATTTTAAAAACTCATGACCATGCAAGATGATGCAATAAGTAATAACTGATGCAATAAGCAATAATAACATAACAACATATGAATGAGCAGCTTCAAGCTTAAAACCAACACAGGTTTCCTACAAAAAGATATAGAACAAACTCTAACCACACCAAAATGTGGGACGAGGAAAGAAAACACCGCTGATCACGTTTTCACGCGACCTGAGAAACTGAGAAACGAAAATCGCTCAGGGTTGCGTCTTATGCATCGCGAGATAAAAGCCACTCAAGGTCGCCTTTCACGCATCCTAAGATACAAGGAAAATCGCTCGGGCTTGCTTCATGCATCCCGAGATAAAACTCGCCCAGGGTCGCGCTTCACGCGTCATGAGATACAAGAGAAACCGCTCGGGCTCGCGCTTCACGTGTCTCGAGATAAAACATACCCAGGGTTGCATTTCACGCATCCCAAGATAAAACACGCCCAGGGCTGCACTTCACGCATCGTGAGATACAAGAGAAACCGCTCAAGCTCATGTTTCATGCGTCCTGAGATAAAATAGAAACCGCTCGGGCTCGCGCTTCACGCGTCCAGAAATAAAACATGCCTAGGGTTGTGCTTCAGGCGTCCTAAGATACAAGAGAAACCAATCGGGCTCACGCTTCACGCGTCCCGAGATAAAACATGCCTAGGGATGCGCTTCACGCATCCTTAGATACATGAAAATCACTCAGGTACGCACTTTACGTGTCTCGAGATAAAACACGCCCAGGGCCACACTTCACGCATCTTGAGACACACGAAAAACTGCTTGGGCTCGCACTTTACACGTCTTGAGATAAAACACAGATGACTGAATGTACGTGATAGATGCATAAGGAATGAACAAGTGCGATAGATGCACAAAGTGAACCTGTGCGATAAATACACAAAGTGAACAAGTGCGACAGATACACAAAGTGAACAAGATTACAAATCACCACAGTGATAAAAAATCAACAGATGCGGCTACTGAAAGCATATTCTATGCAAGACCAGAAAGTATATATGAGTACACATTCTATGCATGAATCATGAGTGATGCAAGGTACGGATGTGATATAAGTGTATATAAAAATGCATGTTCTACAGCAAGAGGCTCTGTTTCCACCCGCTTAGTGAAGTAGTTGATGGCAACTACAGCAAACTTGACTTGGCCTCGTCCGGTCAGCAAGGGATCTATTAGGTCGATTCCACATTTGGCAAAGGGATAAGGACTACTAAATGTGATTAGCTCTGTTGGAGAGGTATGAGGTATGTTGGTGTTGCGTTGGCATTTGTCATATTTGAGCACAAAATCATTGGCATCTTGGTTCACTGTAGGTTAGAAGTAACTTGTGTGAAGGATCTTTTGAGCTAATGACTGTCCCCCAGAGTGGTTCCCACAAACACCTTCATGTATTTCTCTCATAACATAGGTGGCCTGGTCCGCGTTTAAACACTTGAGGTGTGGTCGTGAAAATTCTCGTTTGTAGAAGATGCCTTCAATTATAATGTAGTTAGCTGACCGAGCTCTGACCTTGTTAGTCTCCTTCTTATCTACTGGTAACAATCCTTGCTCTAGGAATTGGATAATGTCTTCTGCCCATGGGATATGTTTGTTCTGAAGTAGGTGGACCTTTCACTGATCTAGTGAGATTGCTGGGTGTGCTAAGTATTCAATTCTGACTCTGCGACTGAGGTCTGACTAGTCTGTCAAGGCTAATTGAGCCATTTTATCTACCTCAGAGTTTTTAGGCTGTGGGATGTACCTGATGTTAAAACTGTTGAAGAGGCATGTGAGGGGTAGAGCGATGTCTCTGTACGATCTCATTTTCGCCTCCTTTGCATCAAAATCGCTACTTATTTGCCCAACCACCAATTGGGAATCACTAAACACTTGAAAATGGTCTACCCCGATGTCTTTGGCCAGTTTGAGACCTACTATTAGGGCGTCATACTCGGCCTCGTTATTACTAGATTCAAATTGGAAACGGAGGGCTCCTTCAAAATCTTCTCCTTCTGGAGTTATGAGGATTAATCCGACCCCACTTCCCTCATTTCTGGATGAGCTATCGACATTTAAAGTCCAAGAGTGGGGATCGACTTCCTCAGGAGTGAGGTGGGCTAGTGGGGGAGGTATGTTTAGGATGAGAGTGGTGAACTCAAGGATAAAATCAGCAATGGCTTGGCCTTTGATAGCTGTTTGAGGTCGATAAGAGATTTTATATTGGCTAAATTCAACAGACCAATGGACAAGCCAACTAGAGGACTCTGGTTGTTGTAGAATTTTTTTCAAAGGTTGGTCTGTGAGAACCACTGTAACACTTGTATCCTTTAATCTATTGGAAGGTGTATTTGATTCCTTTATTTTCTTTCTTGGGAGTCTTTGGAGTTGTTGTATCTTGGTTTTGAAGGAATACAAATCAATTTAAACTTGTTGGGATTGTTCGTTCACGTTTGTTTACATTGAAAAGTTGTTTGGGAACTTAGAAATCTAGTTCTGGGGTCAACACTTGCTTTATTTTTTGTTGGCCTCAAGGATTGACACTGGTCTAAGAAGGGTCGACCCTTGTCTATTGTTGAATCTGGAATTGGCTGCTGAAATTTAGGGTCGACACTAGGGATTCAAGGGTCGACCCTTGCCTGCTGCACACATTAGTGTCTCAACTTTTCTTCCTAAAAGGTCGACACCTCAATCTGAAGGGTCAACCCTTGTGTGTAATTTTTAGATTTTTGGGTTAGTTTGGGCCCTACTTTTGGGGGGTTTTTAACTTGTTCTTTTCATTTAACTTTGGGACTATTGTTCTATTATTACCTTGCTGCTATAAATAGGTTCTAAACACTTATTCATTTCACTTTTCCTCCTCTTTTCTTTCTCTACATCTTGAATTTCTCTTTTCTCTCTATAAACTCAAACTTTTTCAGTTAGATCTTTAGATCTACTCATCTAGAGAGATCTTTTCACTTTGGTCCTTTGAGAAAGATTGTAGATCTCGTCAAGGGCTTCCTTTTTTGAATAGTACGTGGTTTCGTTGCCGGTGATTTTTGGATTATCTTATATTTGCTTCATGAGGTAGGGGTTTCTAGTTCTCCTTCAATACTCTCGATTATAGATAGATTTGTGGTATTTTCTTTAAATAAATACATAATTTACATTCTAAGCATATTGTGACAAATCATGAGACATGGGGGTTTAGGGTTTGAAGTGTTAGGGTTTACTTGTTGGGTTATGAATTTGGGTGCATAATTAATAGAAGAGTTGGAATAAAAAATGTTTTTGTGAAAAGCTTTAAATTCTCTTAAAAACCCTGGTTTGGTTCATGAAGATGGTTGATGGTTTTGCTTAAATTGAAAGTAGTATCATGAAATTGAGGGGTTAAATTGCACATATTCATGGTTAATTGAACCTTGATGATGTTTGGGGAAAAAAATTCTTGTAAAAATTATGATTAAACTCTTTTTGCTAATAATCTAAGTTGTGTTATGGAATGAGATTGAAATTGAGAACATTGAATTGTAAATTGTATTGATGATATGAAAGTTGTGATGAAATGATAAAATGGAAATTTAAGGAAATGAGTTGGGTTGCGTTATGTTGAGTTGTGTTAAATTTTATTTTGTTATGTTGAATTGTATTGAGTTATGTTAAATATCTTGAGTTGAGTTGGGTTAATAGTCAGTAAATCTGGGGGTGGTTTTAAATTCAAGGTGACCAATTGCCTTGTCTAAGCTTATTGCTGGACTAATGTGGGAAAATGCTTTTGGGTGTCCACAAAGTATTGCCGCATTATAGTCAACAAAGTAGAAAAAAGATTTTTGGGTGCCCACAAAGTCGTGCCGTATTGTAGCCGGCAAAAGTGGAAAAACCGATGGTTTTGAAAATGTTTTTGGGTGCCCACTCGCTACCGTATAATAGTCGGCAAATGTGGGGATGATTTTAAAGTTCAAATTGTTTTTGGGGTCCACGTCCTACCATATGATAGTCGGTAAATGTGGAAAAACATGGTTTAAAAAAAAAGGTTTTTGGGAGTTCACTTCCCCCCGTATAATAGTTGGCAAAAGGTGAAAAGTGTTACGAATTGGGTGCCCGCTATCCAGCCGTATCAAGTTGGCAAAAGGTGGAAGGTGATATGAGTTAGGTACCCACTATCTCACCGTATCAAGTCGGCAAAGGGTGGAATGCATTGAGAAATGTGTTGAGTTGGGGATAATATGTGTGACTTGTGATGAACTTATGAAATTAAAATTAGATGTGTACTTTGGTATGGAAGGGGAATGTACATAGAAATTATTTGAAACGAATGGATATTGAAATAGTAACTAGATAAGGGATTAGTGATAATGAACTCACCGAGTTGTATGTAACCAGTAAGGGAAGATTATGAGTTTTTTTTGTAAATAATTGAGAAATTGAACTAATAGGGGTTTATTAATCTTGTGTTGTGTTGAATTATAATTTGAGACTACAAAAGTTGATGTGATGTAGTTATTAGACAAGTAGGTGTTGAGTGTAGACGAATTGTTTTGAATATAAAGCAGATTTGGATTTTTACATTATGGAGTTATAGCAATAATGGATAGAAAAGTGGGAAAGGAGTGTATGAGGGTTATTTTTGGAGTATTAAACTTAAACTTTGAGGTTATGGAGTTATAATAATTGTGAATAATAAAAAGGGAAATGGAAATGAAATGAGGAATACTTTAGAATTGGGTTAATGAATTTAAAATGATGTTGTTCCTTAAGCATATTTGTTTTCAAAGAGGATTTATGATTTTTCTAATGATAAGGGATAATTTTTATGATTGAAAGTTTTCTTTCAATGTTCAACTATATTATGAGATAAAGGTACTCTACATATAATATTTTGAAATTACAAAACGTCACCTTACTATATGGTATCACCCTGCATGCATGATCATTTCTGTCTGTGTGTTAGTTATTGTTATAGAACTATGAGATTCTTACTAGGCAATTGTGTTCATCCCTTGTTTCATTTTTTTTTTTTTTTTACAGGAAGAGAATTCGGGTTTATTGGTTGGAGAGTTAAGAAGTTCATGTGTCTTTTGTGTAATTTCATCGTAGATGTAAAAGAAATGAACACTGAACATTGACATTTATAATTATTTATTTGTTACTCCGCAGTAGAAGTTGGCATGTATTATTATTATTGTTGTATTCATTGTGAGAGAGAACATGTGTTATTATGTTTCTATAACTCAAGGGTAATAGATATTTTTTTTTTAAAAAAAAAGGACCTAAATTAAAGGCTTTTGGTAATATTTTTGAGTAATTAAAAATTTGGGGCGTGACAACTTGGTATCAGAGCTAACCGGGTTTGAAAACCTGAAGCTCGTGGGAAGTGGTTTTTACCACAATGGGTTGGCTTCGCTTGATGAGTACGTTTGCATGTAGGAAATAGGAGGTGAAGGACACTTTGTATTGCATTGTATGAGCTTGGGTTGAGCTCCTTGGATAGTTCTTGTAGCCGGCTAACTTGCTTTGAGATCTCATTAGAAAAGCATCTGATCAACGTGGTTTCTAGTGGGAGTTCCTTGGAAGTTCTGGGACAAGTGGTTATCCTTGTGGACTTGACTAAATTATGTGGTTTGTTGCTTAAAATTGTTTATGTGATGTGTGATCATATGTTAGGTTGGTTTCATGTTTTGGCAAGAATAGTAAGTGTCTCGGGAAAGGGTTAGAGCTCGTTCAATTGATGTTAGATGTTATTGAGATAATAAGAGCTATAAGGGAGTATAGTTGAGATGAGGCGAAATCTTAGGATGATGTGAGGTTAGTTTAAGTCATGTAGAATATGGTGAAAGGTTTGGAAAGGGAGTGCGAGAATTGTGTTTAATAATGATGAGGGTGAAAAAGGGGGTTTGTGGTATTTAAGTATTGAGTGACATGATTAAGGCTTGTATAGAGTTCATGAGTATGAAGGAAACCTGATAGTTAAACGCTAGAAGTGGTTCTTGAGGAGCAATGTGGGTTGTAATCTTTGTAACGGGTGTTGTACAAGTGATGATTGTTTAGTGTGATTCGGAATTGGTGTTGCCATATCAGTCAAGAGTGATGGGATTGTTAGGAATAGTACCAGTGTAACGTGTATTTAAGGAGTATAGTGAACGTCTAGAAGTATGGGAAATGGTGTGTGGAGCTCTATCTCAGAGTATTTGATTTAGTGCAACCTGCGGATGTTTGAGTATATCCTATATGTAATGGCGAGGCTTGGACGAGGCTTGTCTCAAGTTGATGGAAATTCCTCGGGCTAAGGCTGAAACATCGTAAATTTTTTGGTTTAATCCGCATGTGAATGAAAAGTGGTAACGATGAGTATGAATTGTGAGATGTGAAGGGGTGTGTGTTAAACCCCAAATGGGAACAATTGGTGTTGGTTAGTATGTCAATATTTAAATTGTGAGAGTAGAAAATTGGTGAATTGGATTAAGTCGCGTAGAGGAGATGAACCCTTGTAGCTGCTCTCTTTGATAGGACTTAAGGATTGATTTGGGTTAGTTTGATCTGTTTTGGTTCGATCTGCGACTAGTTTTAAATGAATACTATTTGAAGTGAATTGACACTTAGTCAATTTGGAAATTGCTAAGGTTTGGATAAATAGTGGTGCGGTCGAATAGTACCTTAAGTGGTACTAGTAGACATGGAGTTTGCTTGTGCATGTACATTGTCGATGTAAATTTGTGAAATTACCCTAGTGGAATTAAAGTGTTTGAATGTAAAACATTGTGAGCGCACTTGTGCTAATATGTATTAATGATTATTTGTGCTAATGTTTGTAATGAGTAAGAACTCCCAATTTTTGGAAATATGTTTCATTACTCCTCGGATGTACCGGATTGTTTCTGTTCGTTGTTATTACAAATGTGAATGGTAAAGGTGTTGTGATGTCACCGGATGGATGACAGAAATTATTGGGTGGTGGTTGAAATTCACCAGGTAAACGTTGAGAATAATTTGGAAAATGAACATTTCGTTTCTTTGTGTTGTGACCTAGGATGGCACGGTCAAACTAAATGCTAAGTATTTAATCAAAGTTGTGTTAATGGATAGCTTGTTGATTAAGTGGAAACTAAACATGGACAAGTTATGAGGATGTAATTGGTTTAATGTTCTCAATAGCACTTTTGGTGGTAAATGTAATTGTTACGAAAATTTTTGATTTGCAAATGTACTTTGATGGTAAATGGTGTAAGTTGGAACACCATTTGAGAAAGAAAATTATATATATACATATACATGAATGATTTTTGTTGTCTTATCTTTGAATGTCGGGTTGTATAAATAATTGGGAATTTCGGTAAGCTTGGTGTGATTTGAAATTGTTGTGATGGACCATACATTGTAGTGTGCCATTGGTTTCTGCTCATGTTGGCTGAGCTTTTGGTTTAATGGCGGTTTTCCTTATCTTCCAAATTGGGTATTGGTTATCCAATGGTAGTGGTGCGCGCTGTTGCCAGTTAAGGAGTTGTTGATTTTCCTTGGACATACTAGTAATTGATGTTGTTTCTTGTCTCCTGATCATGATCTCTTCCTTGTAATTCTTCTTTTTCGGGTGTCCTCGGGGCACTGCGATATTGAATCAGACTCTGGGAATCTATCCCAAGTGTGGATCTAGTTTTAGGTTAGAGGTTGTGTGTCCAATTATGTTCATGCTATCTTTTGTTTGGCATTCTTCAATTTCGGAGGCGAAACTTCCTAAGGTGGAGAGGTTGTAACACTTGTATCCTTTAATCTATTGGAGGGTGTATTTAATTCCTTTATTTTATTTCTTAGGAGTCTTTGGAGTTGTTGTATCTTGGTTTTGAAGGACTACAAATCAATTTAAACTTGTTGGGATTGTTCGTTTACGTTTGTTTGCGTTGAAAACTTGTTTAGGAACTTAGAAATCTTGTTCTGGGGTCGACACCAATCTTGGTGGTGTCGACACGTTTTTTTTTTTTTTTTTTGGTTGGCCTCAAGGCTCAACACCGGTCTAGGAAGGGTCGACCCTTGTCTATTGCTAAATCTAGAATTGGTTGTTGAAATTTAGGGTCGACACTAGGGACTCCAAGGGTCGACCTTGCCTTCTACACACATTAGTGTCTCAGCTTTTGTTCCTGAATGGTCGACACCTTAGTTTGAAGGGTTGACCCCTGTGTGTAATTTTTATATTTTTGGGTTGGTTTGGGCCCTATTTTTTTAGGGTTTTTGGTTCTTTTCATTTCACTTTGGGGCTATTGTTCTATTATTACCTTGCTAATATAAATAGGCTCCAATCATTTATTCATTTCACTTTTCCTCCTCTTTTCTCTCTCTACATCTTGAGTTTCTCTTCTCTCTCTATAAACTCAAACTTTTTCACTTAGATCTTTAGATCTACTCACCTAGAGTGATCTTTTCATTTTGGTCTGTGGCGACTAGGTATGTAACCCATCTTACTTTTCTTTTGTGGGCGTTGGGTTCAACACTTTTGAAATCTATTTCTCAACATTTTCGTCTGTATTAATTTCAATTCTGAGTTCCACTTGTTTTAGGAGGCTTGAAGTTGAATCCGGGGGTTTACACTTGAGCTAGAAAATTTTCTGGGTTGAAGGTTGAGCCATACATGTGAGGGCCACATGTGCGGGAGATGAGGCCGCACGTGCGGAAAATAGGGGAAGTTCTGGGTTGGTCACTGCAATTTATGCAGGTGCAGGAGTGGAACTGCGGGGGAAGGGGCCGCACGTGCAAGGATGAAGGCCGCATGTACAGGAAGCACGCTCCACACGTGCGGGTGTGAGTGCCACACATGCGGGAGTCGTTGAGTCCAAAAATTTTCTTTTTCTTCCTTCCTTGGGCTGAGTGTATAACATTTTATACACCTCTCTCTCTCTCTCTCTCTCTCTCTCTAAAAACCTTTTTCTCCTCCTTCTCTCTATATTTCCTACATAAACACCCACTAAATCTTTGATTTCTCCAAATCCATTAACATTTTGACCTTAGTTCCTTGATTAAAGTTGGAGAGCTAAGCTAGAGCTTCATTGTGTGCGGTGAAGATTGGGTTTCATCACCGTTGATCTTGGGGCTTTCATCTCTTTTCCCTCCAAGAGCTCGAGGTAGGGGATTTCTTTGAATTATATATATGTTTTTACAAGATTATGTTGGTTTGGAACTCTTTTGGGTAGTATTAGGAATTTGGTTTTGTTTTATGTATTGTGATGATTTTAAAAATGTAACGCCCTCAAAATTAACCCATTATATATATCATTGACATGCATTATTTAAAGAAGACAATTTACTAATTCATTCATCAGAGTATTACTAAATAAAGCATTACATGTAACATTGAATAAAATGCGTTACAGGCTTACATCTTTCCAAGCCAAAACTTGGATACAAAAATATGAGTTCTAACTCAAAACAAGAAAAGCCCTAGGCTTGAATGTTTACATGTACTAATAAATAAAGACAATTAACTAAAGGTAGTCTTCTTCAAAGCAGAAGCCAAACCCTCCCAAGCTAAGTCCTTGGAGGTAGTTTATCACCTGAACCTGAAAATAATGTTCCCATAAAGGGTGAGCCACAACCCAGTAGAAATATTCTAAACCACATATAAGAAATGAATAAAGCAATAGCATTCAACAGATGGTTAACCAAGATAATCAATTACTTCATTTTACAGCCTCATGACACTGCTGTCTAAGATACATTTTACTTTCCAACTTAATCAACATGGCTTAGAACCTGGCCGAACTTACAACAGTGAATTATATATATCATATTCACATTCTTCCAATATCAACAAACAAATGAGACTCAAGCTCAATTCAAAACACTTCATACTTCCAGATTGATACACATTTTAGTGCTGTATCAATAAAACACTTCTATATAAATAAGCACACATAAAAGTGATGCTAATGGAGTCCATCCCCTATCTCCTCCCAAACAAAAAATCCGGTTTAGAGGTCCATCCCCTAAACCGTGGAGTACATCCCCTATCTCCTCCCACACAAAACAATGTATGCAAATGCAATGCTCAATCAATACACGTATCTTCTGTATCAATGCAATAGTCAAAATTAATGACTTAACCAATGTGATTAGTTTCAGTTATTCCTAATCCACATGCAATGTCTACAACAATCACGACTATCCTCCACCGATAGCCCAAAACAGTTATTTCTAAACTGAAAATAACTATGTCAACAATTCAATAGACAAATAATTCAAATTATCTAACTACGCCATTTAATCAATGAATTCCCCAATTCCATGAATTAAACTATCTTTTCCCAACTCCATGAATTATTTATACAAATTAATTTAATAATACAACTAGGGTTTTTCCCAGAATTTACCAAAGTATCCCCAACATATCAAAATACCAAAACTTAGAACAAAACCTATAAAATGGAGTAGGAAATCCCTACCTCAAAGAAAACAACCCAAATGGTGAAGACAGAGATGAGTGCCCAAATACCAAAGTGCTCCAAATCGCCAAATGCTCAGATTAAATGGAAGCCCTTGACTCACTCTATCTTTTTAATGAAGGATCTAGGGTAGAAACACTCCCTACGTGGATCAAATCTAAGAGAGAAGGTGAGTAGGGAGAGAGAGAAGTCGGACCTAGGGTTTGGAATCCAAAAGAAGATGAAAAGGACTGATCAAAACCCGCTACTGTGTATATAAACTGGACAGGCTCGCTCGAGCGAAGCCTTTGTCGCTCGAGCGACCAGACACAGAAAAGCTACGCTCGAGCCAAGGAAACCTTGCTCGAGCCAACAACCCAAAAGCTCGCTCGAGCGAAAGAAAACTCGATCGAGCGAAGAACTCAAAACCTCAGGTCTGTAAACAGACTCACGCTCGAGCGAAGGAACCATCGCTCGAGCGAAGAACAAACTAACTCGCTCGATCGAAGAAAATCTCGCTCGAGCCAAGAATGCAGAGCTACAGGTCAAAATTGGACGCCATCTCTCGCTCGAGCGACCAACTCCTCGCTCGAGCGAAGAACCAAAATCCTGGACAGCAACACTAGGTTTCTAAACCCAACCAACCTGAAACAAACCTGCCCAACACATCCTATAATTCCAAATGAGAAAATAAAGGACAACAACAACAATTATACAATGACAGAATCTACGGAACCTGAGTCCGGATACAATAATCAAATGGGAAAAGACCAGGGTCGCTATAACCTCCCCCCCTTCAAAGAATTTCGTCCCCGAAATTAAGCATAATTTTTTTTTTTTTTTTGAAAACAGGTTTTTTCTCTATTCCCAAAGATATTATAAAACAATAATAAACAACTTGACCCAATACTGGTCACTTCATCTTTTTATCAAGAGGCATCTCACAATATATATATAAAAACAACATATATCTCAACCTGCATTACTACTGTGCATTATTCCTTCCAATGTTAGCAATTCCCATATCAAATTCAATTCCAAAATATAACCATTGACCAAAACATACCCAGTGTTTTACAACTTAAGACATTTATAAAGCTCTTAAGTTCAACAATATTACAAAATCTAAATACAAGATTACAAATCTATAAACATGTCCGGATATTTTTCGCGGACTTCCAATTCACGCTCCCAAGTGGCTTCCTCCACTCCATGATGTTTCCACAAAACGTTTACCAAAGGGATGGTCTTGCCTCGCAAAACTTGATCCCGCCTATCCAAGACCCGCACCGGTCTCTCCTCATACGAAACATCCTCATCAACCACTAAATCGGTCCAATCCAACACATGTGATGGATCCGGCTCATACTTCCGAAGCATACTCACATGAAACACGTCATGTACTCCAGACAACTGCGGCGGCAAAGCTAAACGATAAGCAGCCTCGCCAATCCTCTCAAGGATCTCAAAGGGACCAATGAACCGAGGGGACAACTTCCCACTCTTCCCAAACCTCATCAAACCCCGTCTAGGTGATATCTTCAGAAAGACATGATCACCCACCTCAAACACCAAAGGTCTCCTCCTACGGTCGGCATACGATTTCTGACGACTCTGTGCTGTAACAAGCCTCTTACGGATAAGCTCAACTTTCTCCGTCGTTTCCCTCACCAACTCTGGACCCAACAGAGGTGCATCACCCACCTCGGCCCAACACACAGGAGATCTACACGGTCGGCCATACAAGGCCTCAAAAGGTGCCATACCGATACTAGACTGGAAACTGTTGTTGTAGGCAAACTCCACCAACGACAAGTGCCTCTCCCACGATCCACTAAAGTCTAGAACACAACCCCGAAGCATATCCTCAAGTATCTGAATAGTACGCTCGGACTGTCCGTCAGTCTGAGGATGATAAGCCGTGCTAAAGGTCAACTTAGTGCCTAAGGCACTCTGCAAACTCTGCCACAACCTGGCAGTAAAACGAGGATCTCTATCTGAGACGATCGTCACTGGGACCCCGTGCAATCTCACTATGTCCCGAATATACAAGTCGGCAAGATGATCTACCGTATCTCTCATGCGCATAGGAATAAAGTGCGCCGACTTAGTCAACCGGTCTACAACCACCCAAATAGCATCACTACCCCGCTGAGTCCTCGGAAGACCTACAACGAAGTCCATAGTGACATGCTCCCACTTCCACTCGGCAATAGGCAAGGGTTGCAACAAACCCGCTGGCCTCTGATGCTCGGCCTTCACTTGCTGGCAAGTAAGGCACTTAGATACGAAAGCTGCCACATCTCTCTTCATACCCTGCCACCAAAACTGGCGACCCAAATCCCGATACATCTTAGTGCCTCCCGGATGCACCGCAAGGCGTGAATGATGAAACTCTCGGAGTACCTCCTCTCGACAAGACTCCGGCACAAACAGACGGTCTCGGTATCTCACACTCAGGTCGGAATACACCGTCAAACCCTTCTCAACCTTCCCACCGGAAATTTTCTCACGGAGAGATTCTACCTCAAAGTCACCTCTCTGAGCCTCTAACACTCGAGTCACAAGTGAAGGCTGTGCAATAACAGAAAACATGGCCGCAGCCTCAACGGATTCGCCTAGAAGTAAATCAAACTCCCCAAGTGCACCCAACATCTCCCATTCTCGGATGGCTATACTAGCTATGTCACCAACAGGTTTCCTGCTAAGGGCATCGGCCACCACATTGGCCTTTCCCGGATGATAATGCAACTCAAAGTCATAAGCCTCTATAAATTCCATCCACCTCCTCTGCCTCAAGTTCAAGTCTTTCTGTGTAAACAAATACTTCAAACTCTTATGATCCGAGAACACCTCGAACCTCTCACCATAAAGATAATGCCTCCAAATCTTCAAGGCAAATATCACAGCTGCTAACTCTAGATCATGTGTAGGGTAATTCTGCTCGTGAATTTTCAACTGACGTGAGCCATAGGCAACTACTTTCCCCTCTTGCATTAACACACAACCCAGACCCTCTCGTGAGGCGTCACAATAGACTGCATAACCCAACCCTCTCTCTGGAATAATCAATACTGGAGCGGTAGTCAGTCTAACTTTCAACTCCTGAAACGACTTTTCACAAGTCTCACTCCATACAAATTTGACTCCCTTCCGAGTCAGTCTAGTCAACGGTGATGCTAATCTGGAGAAATCTTTCACAAACCGACGGTAATACCCAGCTAATCCCAGAAAACTGCGGATCTCAAATACACTCCTAGGCTGTGCCCAATCCTGCACTGCCTCTACCTTGGATGTATCAACAGACACTCCTTCACCGGATACTACATGGCCTAAGAATTTGACTTCTCTCAGCCAGAACTCACACTTCCCAAACTTGGCATATAGCCTATGGGCTCTAAGTAACTTAAACACCACTCTCAAGTGTTCCTCGTGCTCCTCCTCAGAAGGCGAATAGATAAGGATATCATCCACAAAAACGACTACAAACCGATCCAAGAGTTTCCGGAAGATCCGGTTCATCAAATCCATAAAAATTGTCGGTGCATTGGTGAGCCCAAATGGCATCACCAGAAACTGATAGTGGCCATACCGCGTACGGAATGTCGTCTTCGAAATATCCTCTTCCCTGACCCTCAACTGGTGGTAACCTGATCTCAAGTCTATCTTAGAGAAACAACGGGAACCCTTCAACTGGTCAAACAGATCATCTATACGAGGCATAGGGTACTTATTCTTAATCGTAGCCCGATTCAATTTCTGGTAATCTATACAAAGTCTCAAAGCGCCTCCTTTCTTTTTAACAAAGAGAGCTGGTGCTCCCCACGGCGAAACACTAGGACGTATAAAGCCCTTATCTAGCAACTCCTGGAGTTGGATCTTCAACTCAACTAACTCAGCTGGGGCAAAACGATAAGGTGCCATCGAAATCGGCGCCGTGCCGGGCACTAGGTCAATGGAGAACTCAATCTCCCTATGCGGTGGCAAACCAACAAGATCCTTGGGAAAGACGTCCGAGTACTCACAAACCACCCTTGGCAACACAATCTGTGTTTCCTCATCCTCACTAATCGAAAGGTTAGCAAGTAGACCACTAAGCTCACTCCGTCCTCGTGGAACATACCCCGGTGGCAACACATCACCAACCCGGTCCCCCAGAAAACGAAAATACTCTCCACTCACAGTACAACAAGTGACCCTCTGGCGGCAGCAATCAATAACTGCCCGGTATGACGATAACCAGTCCATACCCAAAATAAAATCGAAACCCCTCATAGGCATAACTACAAAGGAAAATGGGATTCTATGATAATCAACCTCTATATCACAACCCCTAACGCCTTGTTTCAAAATCAATTCACCCCCAAGAGGTGACACTACACAAATAGGAGATGCTAGCTGTGCAAACTCCAACTCCAAAATAGATGCAAATGCAGCAGACACAAAGGAATGAGATGCACCCGTATCAATCAAAACATTAGCAACCGAGTTGCAAAACAAGAAGGTACCTCTCACAACTGATGGTGCTGGCACAAGATCCTGCGCGGTAACAGCATACACGCACCCAGACGACCTCTGATCAACTTGCTCAACCCTAGGAGCATAAGATTGTTGCACCGACTGAGACGATGAAGCCCCCCCCCTGATTGGCCCTCGAGGCCTGACCCGACTGAGCTGGCTGCTGACCTTGAATCGGCCTCAAACCAGATGCACCAGATGTGCCACCCAACTGCGGGCAATACCTCTTCATATGCCCTGGCTGACCACACTGATAACACGAGAGTGGCTGACCTCTACCCTGACTCTGGCTCTGAGATCGAGCCGAAGAAGATGCTGCTCTCTGAACTCCTCCCCTCTGAGGACAAACTGGAGACTTGTGGCCCAGCTGGCCACACTTGAAACAGGTAATGTCCCCCTGACTGCCTTTCCCCGAACTAGCACTCGGTACAGGAAAAGTCGATCTAGAAAAGCTACCCTGAGACTGCTGGGGATTAAAACCCTTCTGTCTCCTACCATCATTCTGACCATCCTGACTCCTCTTGGAGCCCTTCTGTCCTTCCTCCTCCTCCTGTATCATGATTTCCATGTGGGCTGCAGCATCAACCATACGCCCATAATCCCGAATCATAGTTCCCCCAACTCTCAGCTTGAGGCCACGCCTCAACTTCTTCTCAAACTCAATACAACGGCGTTCCTCAGACGCCACCAACTCAGGTGCAAACCTGGACAAACTAGTGAATGCAGCCTCGAATTCGGCCACTGAAGAACTCGCCTGCTTAAGCTGACAAAACTGGTCTCGCAGCTTCTCCCTGACTGCTGGAGATAAGAACTTCTCCTGGAAAGCATTCAGAAAAGCCTCCCACGTACCACCTATACGCCCCTTAGTAAACTTCCACCACTGACCTGCATCCCCCTTCAACTGGAAACATGCCAAGGTCACTCTCAACCCCTCGTCTTCGATGCCAAGCATCTCAAACGTCTTCGTTGTCTGTTCGAGCCATTCATCTGCCTTAAGCGGCTCTTTAGGATCACCCACAAATTCATCCGGATTAGACCGGAAGAACTCCCTCTTCAGAAAGGAAGGTCCTGCATCAGCAGCAACAACCTGAGCTTGATTCTCAGTTCTGAGAATGCCTACTGACTCCCTGAATGCTCCTGCTATCTTACGTGCTAAAGCGCCCATAGCCTGCTGGCCTACTGGCTCGGCCACATTAGCCTGGCCAATTCCCTCCTGAACTGCCGGAATCTCCTCTGGCACAGGCACCTCCTGCCTACCCGGCCTACCACGCCTACCGCGTCCTCGTCCTCGTCCTGACATCCTAATAAAGGAAACAGAGACATTAGCACATTAATAAATGTGCCGAAGCTAAACATTCGCGTCCTAATGCAATGGACAACAATAATACATTCCACGTAAGCACATAATCACATAAGCACCTACAAATTTCATTCCCGGATAATGATAGTCCCAATGCGTTACTATAGTTCCGGTTGGAAGCAGCAGTGATCAAGTGCCTTTCCAACAAGACTACTAGAAACTCAAGGGTCCAATCAACATCCTAGAAATTACATTCCATACCCACATAATCACATAAACATGTTATCACATAAGCATATAACATTACACTAAGTCTCTATCAAACGAGACGAACCCAATGTGATGCTAATCACGTCCCACGTACCCAAAGTATTCAAACCCGGTACGCTCTGATACCAAGTTGTAACGCCCTCAAAATTAACCCATTATATATATCATTGACATGCATTATTTAAAGAAGACAATTTACTAATTCATTCATCAGAGTATTACTAAATAAAGCATTACATGTAACATTGAATAAAATGCCTTACAGGCTTACATCTTTCCAAGCCAAAACTTGGATACAAAAATATGAGTTCTAACTCAAAACAAGAAAAGCCCTAGGCTTGAATGTTTACATGTACTAATAAATAAAGACAATTAACTAAAGGTAGTCTTCTTCAAACCAGAAGCCAAACCCTCCCAAGCTAAGTCCTTGGAGGTAGTTTATCACCTGAACCTGAAAATAATGTTCCCATAAAGGGTGAGCCACAGCCCAGTAGAAATATTCTAAACCACATATAAGAAATGAATAAAGCAATAGCATTTAACAGATGGTTAACCAAGATAATCAATTACTTCATTTTACAGCCTCACGACACTGCTGTCTAAGATACATTCTACTTTCCAACTTAATCAACATGGCTCAGAACCTGGCCGAACTTACAACAGTGAATTATATATATCATATTCACATTCTTCCAATATCAACAAACAAATGAGACTCAAGCTCAATTCAAAACACTTCATACTTCCAGATTGATACACATTTTAGTGCTGTATCAATAAAACACTTCTATATAAATAAGCACACATAAAAGTGATGCTAATGGAGTCCATCCCCTATCTCCTCCCAAACAAAAAATCCGGTTTAGAGGTCCATCCCCTAAACCGTGGAGTACATCCCCTATCTCCTCCCACACAAAACAATGTATGCAAATGCAATGCTCACTCAATACACGTATCTTCTGTATCAATGCAATAGTCAAAATTAATGACTTAACCAATGTGATTAGTTTCAGTTATTCCTAATCCACATGCAATGTCTACAACAATCACGACTATCCTCCACCGATAGCCCAAAACAGTTATTTCTAAACTGAAAATAACTATGTCAACAATTCAATAGACAAATAATTCAAATTATCTGACTACGCCATTTAATCAATGAATTCCCCAATTCCATGAATTAAACTATCTTTTCCCAACTCCATGAATTATTTATACAAATTAATTTAATAATACAACTAGGGTTTTTCCCAGAATTTACCAAAGTATCCCCAACATATCAAAATACCAAAACTTAGAACAAAACCTATAAAATGGAGTAGGAAATCCCTACCTCAAAGAAAACAACCCAAATGGTGAAGACAGAGATGAGTGCCCAAATACCAAAGTGCTCCAAATCGCCAAATGCTCAGATTAAATGGAAGCCCTTGACTCACTCTATCTTTTTAATGAAGGATCTAGGGTAGAAACACTCCCTAAGTGGATCAAATCTAAGAGAGAAGGTGAGTAGGGAGAGAGAGAAGTCGGACCTAGGGTTTGGAATCCAAAAGAAGATGAAAAGGACTGATCAAAACCCGCTGCTGTGTATATAAACTGGGCAGGCTCGCTCGAGCGAAGCCTTTGTCGCTCGAGCGACCAGACACAGAAAAGCTACGCTCGAGCCAAGGAAACCTTGCTCGAGCCAACAACCCAAAAGCTCGCTCGAGCGAAAGAAAACTAGATCGAGCGAAGAACTCAAAACCTCAGGTCTGTAAACAGACTCACGCTCGAGCGAAGGAACCATCGCTCGAGCGAAGAACAAACTAACTCGCTCGATCGAAGAAAATCTCGCTCGAGCCAAGAATGCAGAGCTACAGGTCAAAATTGGACGCCATCTCTCGCTCGAGCGACCAACTCCTCGCTCGAGCGAAGAACCAAAATCCTGGACAGCAACACTAGGTTTCTAAACCCAACCAACCTGAAACAAACCTGCCCAACACATCCTATAATTCCAAATGAGAAAATAAAGGACAACAACAACAATTATACAATGACAGAATCTACGGAACCTGAGTCCAGATACAATAATCAAATGGGAAAAGACCGGGGTCGCTATAAAAAATGGGTTTATTCCTTGTTTTTCTTGCAATGCTAGAGGATTTGACTATATTATGGAAATGGGAAGAGATTTCTTATAAAAGATGGAGAAATGTTTAGTTTTGGCAAAAACCTAGAAACTTGAGATTTTGTGAAAATATTGGGAATTGTGGGTGTTTATCTATCATCATGTTAAAATAGAAGAATGATTGAAGAAAATCTCTTGTGTTACTTGACAAAAGGTAAATTTTCTTGGAATATGAGAATTGGGAGTTTTGGGAAGTTATTGCTCAAAATATAATGTAGTTATGAAATGAATAAATTATTGAGGATTGTAAAAAGTATGAGTTTATTGGTTGATCATTGAAAAACCTAGATGAATATATGGCTATGATGAGAAATAGCATTGAAAAGGGAAATGAGTGTGGTGATTGTTATGAGAACCTTGCATGGGATGGTTGAAAAAATGGAAATTTTACTCACAAATGGAACATTGCGTGGAAGTTTGTGAATGAAAGGATATTGCATTTCATGGTTAACTCTTGCATGGCATGAATAATAGTTGCATTTGGCAATTCAATACTTTCTTTGTTATAACCATTGAATTGGGATTTTGAAACCTTACATTGAGAATGAAATATTGCAAAAATGAATGTGAGAATTATTGAAATTTTTTGGGGTAAATACGTTGGTAAGTCTGGATAGGAGGTGTAGATGAATTGATTAAGTTGGCCTGAGTCTCTGGGGTGAAAGATCGAAAACACGCGCGGAGGAGGTACCACTTCCCTTCTGATTAGCAGCCCGTAAAGTGGGGTTTTTGGTAGTGCTTGATATGCCTACTTGTAGACACCAACCTAGGGATTACCTAAGTCGTATTTACCGCCCCTTGAATTAAATTGATAATTTATGCATTGTTGAGATTTCGAGATATCATTGAGCATAAAAGATTTTCAAAAGATAATAATGTGTCCTTGATTTTCAGGGAAATTGGGAAAGTCATTTGCCCTTATCTGAATTCGCCTACAACAACAGCTATCATTCAAGTATTGGTATGGCGCCTTTCGAGGCATTGTATGGCAGAAAATGTAGATCTCCGATTTGTTGGGCAGAAGTTGGAGATGGGCCTTTGCTTGGGCCCGAGATTGTATACGAAACGACTGAGAAAGTAAAACTGAAACAACAGAGACTGAAAATCGCACAGAGCAGACAGAAAAGTTATGCTGATGTCAGAAGACGGGATAGAGAATATGAAGTGGGTGATCACGTGTCTGTGAAAGTGACATCGATGAAAGGCCAGACTCGTTTTGGAGTCAAAGGCAAGCTAGCGCCGAGATACGTCGGACCATATGAGATTATCGAGAAAATCAATCCGGTGGCGTATCAAGTTGCGCTTCCTCCTGAAATGGAGCATATGCACAATGTCTTCCACATTTCTATGTTGAGGGACTACCTCCGGGATCCTTTCCATGTAATAGAGCCTACTCGTGTAGTGCTGAGTGATGACTACACTTACGAGGAACGGCCTATTCAGATTGTAAACAAACGGATCAAAAAGTTGAGAAACAAAGAGATCCCGTTAGTGAAAGTTGACTGGCAAAACCATGGTGGCGTGTATGCCACTTGGGAGAGGGAAGATGACATGGCTAAAAGATATCCTGAACTGTTTCCACTGAGTCCTATTTTCTTCCAAAACGAAGGTAACTCGAGTTTAGAGGACTAAACTCTTTTTAAGGAGGGGAGACTGTAACAACCCTCGTCACTGTTTACCGATTAACCACTGATTACTGCTAAACTGAGACTGATTATGATTGGTAACTGAATTGATTGAAGTACTGAACTGATTGACTAAAATCTGGGACTGAATTGATTAAGTATACCGGTTTAATTGTATGTCTATCTGTTTGTCGTTCAATTATCTGTTCATGTTTTTGTGTTTAAATTGCGAATTGAAGGCCTTATCGGAGGCTGAATCTGAAACTGATTAATGTTCTGTGTTCGTTAGAATTTATAGGATTTTATGGTATATTTATTTGAAAACTGATTTGGTATGATTAAATTAGATTAAAATGGGTTAAATTGCATTGTTGACTTAATTACTATTTTGCCACTTAGTGGCCACTAACTCACACGTTTAGAGGCTTGCACACTTTGACACAAACACACTTCATCAGCCATTTGTTGTCTACAACCGACCTCATAGGGAGAGAGTGAGAGAATTGACTTGATCTTGAGGGTTTGGCTAGAGAACTTGAAGGAATTGTTAGAGAATTGTCAAATTGAGCTCCTAGACCTTGGATACAAGACCTAAGGTAGTGTTATTACCCTCTTGTTTGTGAGTTGAACTTGTTCTCACATGATTTATGTCAAATTTAGTGGATTAAGTCATGAAATAGCTTCACATGTTGAAATATAACTTAGTTCATGCATGCATGGTTGTATTGATGAATTTTAAGTTGTTTTCATGGCGAATTGTCACATGCATGTTCATATTGTGTTTAAGTCCATGATTTCATCTTGTTTTGAAAAGAATTGGCTCACTAGAGCATCAAATTGAAGCTTTGAAATGATTTGGATTTCATGCATGTCTTGGTTGTAGCATGTTCATGAAAAATTGGTTTGAGTTGAGTTGTTTAAAACACCCTTGGGCTTTGATTTTACAATTGAGCTTTGGAATCATGTTAAACTATGAGTTTTGGGATGTTTTCTGGAAAATTGGCCCAAGAGGATCGAAATTTATGTTTTAAAAGTTGAATTTGAGTTTGAGGTTCAAATCTGGGAATTCCAGATTTTGAACTCACGCTCGAGCGGGGTGACTAGCGCTCGAGCGTGTAATTCATGCTCCCAGTACTTTGCACTGTTTTGAAGTCCGCTCGAGCGAAATAATTGACGCTCGAGCGGGACATTGTGTCTCATGCTCGAGCGGGCGTCAAGCGCCCAATCGAGCGTGATTTTCACCTATCCAACACTTTTGACTGTTTTGCAAAACGCTCGAGCAGGTAAGTCTACGCTTGAGCGGAAACCTTTGTCTGCATGTCCGCTCGAGCGGAGTAACATACGCTCGAGCGTGACCCCTGTTTTTTGAAAATTCTGAAAATTCTTTTAAAGTGCATCTTTGCATCTTCATCCCATCCTAGGCATTCTTAGGCCTAGTTTAAGACATCTTAATGAGGATATAGATGTAGAACACACCAAGGCAAATTAGGGATTAAGTTATTATCTTTCCCGACTGTGTAACTTAGTGTGTGTTCAATCTGTTAACTGTTTAGGTTTGGCTTTTGGGGACGCGCTCTAGCTGCTTATAGCCCAGAACTCTGTGAGTAACAACTGTGTAAAGATATGTTCAAAATGATTATCTGAACAATTGAACTGTACTGCTTTCTGAACTGATATTGTTAATTGAATGAATGCATGTCCTATATTCTAAACTGTATTGTGGCATCCTTAGCAACTACTGTTTACTGTTACTATTACTGCTACAGAGATCTCTATCGGTTCCCTTGTTGGAACCACTACTGTTTACTGATTGATGGCCATCATTTACTGTTCAGTCTTTTAAGACCTACCGTTTACTGTACTGTTATGCTAATGGATGTACCACATATGACTGTTATGACTGAATGACTGATATACTGAATTAACTTACTGTTTTCAATACTGAAAGGACATTCATTCTTAACCTCTTTACGCATTATGTTATTCACTGGGCTTTAGCTCACTGTTTATATATATATATATATGTAGGTGTCCAGGCACCAGACCGCAACTAGAAGCGTCGGGGTAAACTCCAGTTTTGTCAAGCCAACCTATGTGCCTCACTGCGAGGTTCCAAGCCTGTCAAGTTATGGCTTAGGGGTGTTTTAGTTCCCCCTTCTGCCTCTGTAACCATTTTGTTTACTGTACTGTACTGTTTAATAGGGATTAGGTCCTTGCACTGAATGATTGTATATATGTACATACTGTTCTGTATTGTTCATGATTATGTATAAGAAAGTCCTTTTGGCATCCAGATTGTCACAGCTCATTGGACATTGTTTATTTATTATTTTGGCTTCTGCCATGCCCCTGTACTCTGTTTTACTGTATTACGTTAAGCAGGCCTTCGGTAATCTTGGATTACTGGCCGGTTACGGTGCTAAACCCATAGGGGCGGGTTTGGGTCGTGACAGGGAGTCAAAAATATTTTTGGGTGCCCACGTCCTTTCGTCTATTAGTTGGTAAAGGTGCGGGTGATTTTAAATTCAAGGTGCCCAATTGCCCTGTCTAGGCTTATCACTGGACAAATGTGGGAAAATATTTTTGGGTGTCCACAAAGTTCTGCCGTGTCGTAGTCGGCAAAAGTAGAAAATGATTTTTGGGTGTCCACAAAGTCCTACCGTATTGTTGTCGGCAAAAGTGGAAAAACAGATGGTTTTAAAAATGTTTTTGGGTGCCTACTTCCTGCTGTATAATAGTCGGCAAATGTGGGGATGGTTTTAAAGTTGAAAATGTTTTTGGAGGTCTACGTCCTACCATATGACAGTCGGTCAATGTGGAAAAACATGGATTTTGAAAAGAAAAAAAAAAGAAGATTTTTGGGAGTTCACTTCCCGTAGTATAATAGTCAACAAAAGGTGGGAAGTGTTATGAATTGGGTGCCCGCTATCCCGCCGTATCAATTCGGCAAAAGGTGGAAGGTGTTATGAGTTGGGTTCCCACTATCCCGCCATATCAAGTCAGCAAAACGTAGAACGTATTGAGAAATGTGTTGAATTGGGGATAATATGTGTGACTTGTGATGAACTTATGAAATTACAATTTGATGTGTACTTTGGTATGGAAGGGAAATGTACATAGAAATTATTTGAAACGAATGGATAATGAAATCGTAACTAGATAAGGGATTAGTGATAATGAACTCACTGGTTGTATGTAACCAGTAAGGGAAGATTATGAGTTTTGTTTGTAAATAATTGGGAAATTGAACTGAAAGGGGTTTATTAATCCTATGTTGTGTTGAATTATAATTTGAGAGTGCAAAAGTTGATGTGATGTAGTTGTTAGACGAGTAGGAGTTGAGTGTAGGAGAACTGTTTTGAATATAAAGGAGATTTGGATTTTTACGTTATGGAGTTATAGCAATAATGGATAGAAAAGTGGGAAGGGAGTGTTTGATGGTTATTTTTGGAGTATTAAAGGAATTTAAACTTTGAGGTTATGGAGTTATAATAATTGTTAATAATAAAAAGGAAAATGGAAATGAAACGAGGAATATTTTGGAATTGGATTAATAAATTTAAAATGATGTTGTTCCTTAAGCATATTTGTTTTTAAAGAGGATTTATGGTTTTTCTGATGATGAAGGATAATATTTATGACTGAAAGTTTTCTTTAAATGTTCAACTCCATTTTGAGATAAAGGTACTCTACACATAATATTTTGAAATTACAAAACGTCACCTTACTATATGGTATCACCCTGCATGCATGATCAGTTCTATCTGTGTGTTAGTTATTGTGGTAGAACTATGAGATTCTTATTAGGCAATTGTGCTCATTCCTTGTTGTTTCATTTTGTTTTATTTTTTATTTTTTTACAAGAAAAGAAATCGGATTTATTGGTTGGAAAGTTAAGAAGTTCATGTGTCTTTTATGTGTAATTTCATCGTAGATGTGAAAGAAATGAATATTTAACATTTACGTTTTTAATTATTTATTGGTAGCTCTGCAATGGAAGCTGGCATGTATTATTATTATTGTTGTATTCATTGCGAGAGAGAACATGTGTTATTATGTTTCTATTACTCAATGGTAATAGATATTTTTAAAATAAAAAAAAATGGATCTAAATTAAAGGCTTTTGGTTATGTTTTCGAGTAATTAAAATTTTGGGGAGTGACAACCACGATGGAGCAGGCTTGAAAATACGGTCGGAGGCAATTTTAGCCTTGTCCTGAGGGCTTAGTTGGCAGCCAATTTTAGCTGTCTTTGTTGGGTTTGAGGGGTAAATGGGTACCTCGACTAATTCTTCCACTGGTTTCCCCAAAATTAGTTCCTCTTTATCTCTAACAGACAGGCCCTCAATGATCATTGTCTCTTATACCTTCACCTCTTTTAATGAGGCAATGTAACATTCTCTGGCTATGGTTTGTTCGCCCCTCATAGTGCCGACTCCATGGTCAGTCAAAAATTACAATGCCAAGTGGTACGTGGATGTCACAGCTTGAAAGGCGTTAAGAGATGTATGCCCAAGTAGAATATTGTAAGCAGAGGGACAGTTAACCACTGAAAAGGTGAGGATATTCATGGTCTGCCTTGGGTATTCTCCAATAGTGATTGGAAAATCGATAGATCCGATAAAGGTCACTCAATCTCCCTTGAAGCCTACCAAGGGGTTTTGTAGGGCTGACAACTTTTCCTTCCCAATCTTGAATTGCTTGAAAGAATTGAGGAAGATGATATCGGATGAACTGCCATTGTTGACGAGTACACGCCTAACTTTGTAGTTTGATAGGAGAGTAGAAATAACCAGAGAATCATCATGAGGTTACCGGACTCCAATGCAATCAGCATCCGTGAAGGTGATTGGCTCCGACCACTATTTGGGCTATTTGTGGGGTTGGTCGACTATTGTCACTTCTTTGTCTAACCCTTGCCTGATCCTTCAGAGCTTAGCTCCCTGTGTCGACCGAAATGGTTTGCCGCATGCGAGTCCTCCAACAATGACCCTTATTTCGCCCAGTGGGGGAGCAGGTCCTCCCTAAGCCTAGGTCTGAGGTTGGGCTCAATCATCATTTCATCTTGGTTGATCGATTTTCCTTGGGGTAGTGCATTGGTCATTCCGTCTTGGGGGATCAGTTCTAGCCCTTTGGTGTGGTCGAGTTGTGGTGAACCGGTTCAATCGCCCTTGGAGGATCAATTCCTTAACCTTATCCTTGAGATTGCTGCACTCCTCGGTGTTATAGCCATGGTAACGATGAAAGTGACAGTATTTGGACTGGTTTCATTGGATGGAAGGGGAATTTGAAGGTTGGGGCCATTTTAGGTTATAGTCATGTTGGTTTAGTGTAAGACTTGCTCTACAGGTGAGTTAAAATGGGTATATCGCTCGAACCGGCCTAGTGGACCGAAAGGGGCTGGTCAATCGGAGCATGGGGGTTGATCAGAATATTGTGGAGATCGGTGAGTGTATTGGGAGTGTCTGAGCTCAAGTTCTTTTCTCTTTTCTTTGGATTGTGAGGGCTTAGATGTAGAATCCTGGCGAGCTGCCAAAGAATCTTTGGCGTTCATGTATTTTTTGGCTTTGCCAAGGATGATGGCCATGGTGGTCGAAGGATTTTTGAAGAGGGAAAAGAGGAAATCAGATAGACGCAAACCGGCCATGAAGGCTGTTAAAATGACCTTGTCATCATTCTCCTCAAGCTGTAAGGCTTTTGTATTGAAGCGAGTGACAAAGTTGCACAGTGACTCCCCTTTCGTTTGCCGAATGTTTAGTAGCTAAGTCACTGAGTGTCATTGATGCTGAGCACCAATGAAATGGCTCAGGAAAGACTCACTCGGCTAGTTAAAAGAAGTGACAGAGTCCGACTAGAACTGACTAAACTAAAGTCGCGCCGACCCTTTCAGTGTGACGAGGGAGGCATGACACATGATCTCATCAGGAAAGGCATGACACATGATCTCATCAGGAAAGGCATGACACATGATCTCTCTACTTGGAAGCACATGATTTGGATTGGGATCTCTATATGTATATTTTTATTAGTAGCTTAAGACTCAATTTAGCTATTGATCATGCCCATATTCTGTTTGGTGCCTGCTTATAATTTATTTATTTAGGAAATTTGTGTTATAGTGTTTGTTGCAATTTTTATTTTATTTTTTTGTGTGTGTTTCTTATAGTTTTTGAGAGAAAAATAACTTAAACAAGTTGAAAAAACGAATAATTTTGTAGCTATATATTTTTAAATTTTACTTTCTGACTATCAATTTTCAATTTAAAAAAAAAAAAAAAAAAAGCTTCACAACAGAGGGCCAGTGTCCAATAATTTATGCATCAGACATCAATTGTTAGTCACTATGTTGACACTATTAATAGTTTTGTAATTATATATTTAGGCATATACCTCAACACCTCGCTGGTTAATTTTTTAGTGCTTAAAGTTTTATATTTAAATGGTATTTTCTAGTGGTTTGGTTTTTCTATTTCAAGTTTTCACTGTTGTTTACTATTGGTTCCCATCACATAACAAATCCTGTCAAGTATTCTTTTTGTTCTTTATTATTTTTTTGCTTGAAGATCCAACATTGACTCAATCACTCAAAGACCATGCTTTAAAAACCATCTTCAAATCACATTACCGTAATCAATTATATTCTCAATTCTCGCTACACACACAAAATAGCTTGAAATCTGATTTTAATGCTTGTTTTAACCAAAGAAATCAAGCTTTTACAGTATAAACCATCGATAATAGCTACATTAGCGCTTCTCTATGCTACTCAAGAGTTGTTTCCTCTGCAATTTCCCTGTTTAAGAGCTAAGATTGCTTCTTGTGAATATGTAAATATAGTAAGAAGCATATACACACATACATATATATTTATTTTTATATATCTTTGATGTGATTGCAAATTGAGTATTGATTTTGTAGAAGAAGCTGTGGAATTGCTTGATCGTAATGGAGATGGGGTAGGAGTGGGTTGGGGGTTACTAAGCTGCTATTGATTAGTTATTTAGAGTACCTTAGCTCTGTTTGGTTTAATTTCATCCGATTTTGAATTTTTTTTTACCCTTGAAGATGGTGTTGAGGTTGATAGATATCACCTCTCTCTCTCCCCTCTCTCTATATATATCTGTGTTATATTTCAGTATTGATGGTGGAAAATTTCAACTGATAGCAAAACAAGTTTGTAAATTTCAATAGTATCTGTTACATTTCTCTATGTATTTCATTTTGTTTGGTTATTGGGAAAGAAAATTCCAAAGGAGAGGTGTGTTTGGTTTTGCTATTTTGAACAGATAGTGGCTTTGCTGTATTTCAATAACAAAGTTTTAAGGGAGCTGTTAAGATGTGCACCTCAATAAGATGTGCACATCATATACACATCTATTTTAAACCATTAGATTTTTATAAATTAATCTCAGCCACTGAATTATTTAATTAGGAATATTCACAACCTCTTCAACCGGTGACCTTTTTTCAAATTTTTTCAGTTTTTTTTCCCCCAAAGCCCCTGTTACGCAGACGTATTTCAACCCAATCGATTTTGCAATCAATTACGATTTTCCATTCACTCCAATATGCTATACCAATTGATTACACAATCAATTGGTTTAGTGTGGCTTATGAAAACTAATTGATTACTGAATCAATTAGGTTTATTATATCAAGGATCCCTACAATCAATTGTACAATCAATTGTCCAATCAATTGTCATATTTCAATCTCCCTTATATTCTAATGGATTGTACAATCAATTGTGAAAGTTCAAAACACTAGCCACTAATCGATTGTACAATCCAATCGATTTTGCAATCAATTACGATTTTCCATTCCCTCCAATATGCTATACCAATTGATTACACAATCAGTTGTGTTTGAAAATTTAAAAGTTATGATGTTTTGTTAATGTTGTTATGATTTTTGGGACAAAATTATAATCAACATGCCATGTTATGATTCATTGATAAAAGTTATGATAGTTTGTTAATGTGGTTATGATTGTGGAAAAAAAAGTTATACTCAATGTGTTATGGTTATGAATCGTCACTAAAAGTTATGATTTGTACCACCAAAAGTTACGATTTGTACCACCAAAAGTTACGATTCAAATGTTACGATTCAAATGTTATGATAATTAATTACAAATAACTATATTTGTTATGAGTTCTTATCATATTGTTATGATTTATAGTGTCTTTGTTATGACACTTTGGTGAATATTATGAAATTGTTATGATTCATTGTAATATTGTTATGATATTACAATGAATGTTATGATTCTTTCTGTAACCTGTTACATGACCGGTTTAGCAGGTCATTGTTTATGATGTGGCACGATATGGGCCATAGAATAAGTGCATATCATATGCCCTTTTATAAGGTGCACATTGTAGACTTTTCCAAGTTGTAAACAAATAATAATATTTGGACAGATGGATTTGAACAGATAAGGAGAAAAAATTGAATAGATAGGGAAAGATTTTAAACAGATAGAAAAAAAACATTGAACAGATAGTCAACGAAAATCAACAAATAAAAAATTCAAAACATAAATTAAGGGTTAAAATTAGAAACAAAATGTCCTCAAAAACTAACAAAAAGACTCACCAAATTATTTCACAAAGGATGGACCTTTCACTAATTTTTGAATGCAGATTGAAATACTAGATGAACCACTCCACCGCTTGAGTGCACAAATGACCACTCGAGCGGTCAAACAACTTTTGTTGTTATAGTTAGCGAAGTGGCAAACAAGAAATACTGAATGTCAGCACAAACTCCTCTACGCGGGCACAACTCGGGTTGGATTGGTATATAAGCACTCATAGCTTCATTCAAACAAAAAAACGAATAAAATTATAAAGTTTTGTTAAATGAGATTGCCAATTACAAAAACCTAACAATCTCTAAAATAAATCTTAAATTTTTTTTTTTGTCAATTTAAATTCTAATCTTTTGATTTGCTTTCAATTTAAATCATTTGCATATGTTCATTAAATAAAAGTGATGGAAAAATAATATTTTAGTCATTATACTCAATATAGGCATATGGAAAATGTCTTAAATCCAATTTTTCATTCAGTTTAATAACTAAATATGTCATTTTTAATCACTTTTACGTATCAAAAAATATGCAAATAACAAAAATTACAATATTAATGTTTAAATTGACAAAATAAAAAATTCAGAATTTATTTTGTTGTAAGGCTCCAATTCTGAAATTCTTTTTAATAGAGGTCGTATGTGTACTCTTGGGAGATGAGAGTTTTGATTTCTTTGTGGAGATGTTATCGACTTGCTAGTTTCAAGCATCTTTTTTAAAAAAAAAAAAAAAAAAAAACTCTCATCTCTCATTTGATGCGTGTATGCCTTCCTTTCGGAAGAAAAATAAGTGTAGTTTTTTTTTAATCGGTTATCTGAGTTAATCTACGTGTACTTTGACTAATTCGGGTCCTCAAGTTCTATTAATGAAGCAAAAGATACCACCCAAGTTGCAGTTCATGGTGATTAGCCACATAGCTTGCTAAATCTAACTATTTCTCATCAACAACCATGTTAAATAGTTGCTTATGTAAGGTGTAAATGAGTCGAATAATAGATTATTTAAATTTGATTACAAACTTAACGAATATTATATTTCTTCAAGTCAATCTCAAACGAGTTTTGATCGAACTAATAATGAATCAAGCTTTAAAAGTTCGATTTTTATAACATATAAGCTTAGAGTCAGTAGTAGATTGATCAATCTTTAGAAAGAAAAAAAAAAAAAAAAAAAAAAACTTAACGAAACTTTAAAATGAGTTTGAGTTTAGCTTATTTATCTGGTGAGTTGATCTTGAAATAGTTTTTCACAAGCCCAGAATGAGCAATTTGATTTGTTCTACAAGGGCGGTCCTGCCATATTGCTACTCTGCTCGAGGAAGGAATAAACCGGCGAAGGGCACCAGACGAAGTGATTTCTTAAGGTAGAAATTGCGAATGCTTATGCAATAGTCAAGAATGAAAAGAGTAACTAAACAATGGAGAACAAACTACCATCCTCTCCTTCAAAAATGCTCCCCTGCCTAAAATCATGTGAGAAGTCAGAATTATCACTCCCAACATTACCCCCTCCAAATCCTGATTGATGGCTGCATTTGAGCAAGATTTGTAAAACCTCCTTCATGCTAGGCCTATTTGTCGGAAGTGGGCCAGTGCAAAAGATCCCAAGCTCGAAAACACAAGTCATTACATTCAAATAATGAGGTTCTTTAATCTTCTCATCCAGGGCATCAACTAAGTGGTTTCCTTTTCGATTGTAATATTGAAATGCCCAATCGGCGAGGCACCTATCTTCATTTTCATCGTTGGCTTTCCTACCAGTAACTAGTTCTAGAAGGACAACACCGAAGCTATAGACATCAATCTTTTCATTCACTCTGCTTGTCCCAGCATACTCTGAAAGTCATATATAATTTAAAATATGAATGCCAAAAAAATTAATGCAAAATAATTTTTAGGATTCTTTTAGTCATAGCTTATAAGTTGACTTATTTTTTTGTCTTATATTTTTTTGTTTTAGTGAACTTTTTACAACTTTGAGGTAATTTTTTTCGCATTTAGATTTTACATCAATCTAGACTAGACAAATCTACAAAATTTTAAATTTTCAAAAAAAAAAAAAAAAACTCATCAAAGACAAAAATAAGTAAACTTTTTAGGAGTTTTTCGACAAAATTTTACTTATTTTCATCTATAGTAGATTGTTTCTAAATTTTGTCACATTTCCTTAATTTTTAACTCAGCTCCCTGTTAACTTTTATTGTGATTTGGAACCAAGATTTTAAATTTTTGGAAACATTACAAAAAATAAATAAAAATAAATCAGAGTTTGACTTTTGTAACAAAATAAACCGAGTTTTTAGATTTATAAATTTAGACTATAATCTTTTGATTGTTTGAATCTAAATCATTTGCCTATTTTTGTTAAGGTAAATTGATGAAGAAAAAAATAAATATTTTAGTCATTAAATTCAATGAAAGAAATATATTTTAGATATTTATGTATACCTACATTGAGTTTAATGTCTAAAATATTATTTTTCTATAAGTTTTGCTTAACGGAAATAGGTTGATAGTTTACATTTAAAATAAATCAAAAGATTGTTGTTTAAATTGACAAAATTAAAAACTCATGACATAATTTGTTATAAGGGTCAAACCTTTTCAATTTCTTTTTGACAAGATATACATATTTTCGTCTTTGATAAACGAATTTCAAAACAACTTTTACATATAAAATTTTTTTAACTTAGCCCCTGCCAAATCCGACTGCAATTTGAAGCTAAGTGATTTATTTTTTAGTTATTTGAACAAAGTTATTAATGATAAAAATAAACCATTTTAAAAATGAATTAAAAAATGTAAAAAAAAAAAAAAAACATTTAACTTTAATTTTTTTTTTTTTTTATAAATCAATTTATATGTTAATTACCTGGAGCAATGTACCCAAGTGAGCCAACCACAGTTGACATCGTATTAGGCCCTCCATGCTTTGCCAATATCTTGGCTAGGCCGAAATCTGCAACTTTTGCATTGAACTGAGAATCCAACAGAATATTGCTGGATTTCACATCTCGGTGAATTACTGAAGGTTTGCAGTCATGGTGCATGTAGCATAGCCCACGGGCAGCTCCCACAGCAATGTTCAACCGCTTAGGCCAATCCAAGACAACACCGTGGTCTGAATCCGAAATGCTTTGTCTCTTTTTTCCATGGAGCCAACTATCCAAGCTATGGTTTCCCAAATACTCATAAACAAGAAGTTTTGTAGTCTCACTAGAAATGCAGCTCAACAATTTCACTATGTTGGAATGGCGAATCGTGCCCAATATCTCAACTTCTGCTAGGAATTGCTTCTCGACATTTTGATCCAACTTCTTGATATTCTGAATCCTCTTAACTGCTAAAATTTCACTTGAACAGTTCAACTCAACACGATATACTTTTCCCGACCCACCACTTCCGATCACATTATTTTCAGTCAAATTTGACAAAATGTCTGACTCTTTGAAACTCAAATTCAATTTCTGATAGTAAGCGAGCTCCCACTTGGAATCTGATTCGTGTTCCTCTTTCTGGCAAGTTTTAATTAGGAAGAATGTGAGTAGCGTAGCTGATGCGAGCAAGACTGTTGCTATAACTACGATTATAGCGAGAAGCCTGGACGATATTTTGCTCGAGTTTTCAAATCTAGAAGAGCAGATCTCAAGGCCGAGTGATGGATTGCTTGCACAAAGACCGGTGTTGTTCAAGAAGCTGCCATTGAAAAAAGTAATTTCAAACTCAGCTGGGATTCTTCCAGTGAGACAGTTGGAAGACAAATTGAGGGAAGTTAGCTTTAAATGGCCAATCTGAGTTGGAATTTGACCAGAGAACTCATTCCTTGACAAGTCCAAATCAGTGAGGCTTGGTAAAGAACCAAGTTTGGCAGAAATTGAACCTGAGAGTTGGTTTCGACTGAGATTCAGAGTTTTCAGCGACTTCCATGAGACAATATCTGATGGAAGATGACCGGAAAATAGATTCCCATCGAGCAGCAGAGTTGTCAATTGAGAAAGTGTTGTCAATTCTTGGGAAATTGTTCCAACAAAGAGGTTGTTACTTGCACTGAACACTGTTAAATTCTTCCAAGAAGACAACCCAGTTGGGATTTCACCTGAAAGCTTGTTATTACTGATCTCAAGTCGCAATAAACGTGGTGCTAGTGTTCTTGGAAGCAGACCGGTAAAGGAGTTGTCACTAAGCATCAACAATGTCAGATTGATTGATGTCCACAGACCAGCTGAAATACTGCCAGAAAGGTGATTCCCATTAACACGAACAATCAACAAACTTGAACAATTGCCAAGTGAGTTAGGCAATTCACCACTCAAATTGTTATCATATGCCACAATTCCTATTAGTCCACCATTAGCGCACAAGTACTCCGGCACCTTACCGGTGAAACGGTTCTGGGCGACTTCAAACCCCTGAAGAATGGAATATTGCCCCAAGTCCGGTGGCAATGTTCCAGAGAGATTGTTGCTGGACAATGTTAAATATCTCAGTGACGGAAGGCGACTAATGCTTTCCGGTATCTCCCCCGAGAATTGGTTGGAAAATAGAGACAAAACTGACAACTCTGTTAGTGTACCAAAATCATCCGGAATTGTTCCTGTCAAGTTGTTTTCGGATAAATCGAATTCCTCCATCTTCAAAGCTTCAATGGGCTGAGGAATTGGCCCGGACAAGTGATTTTTGTAGAGATATACTATTGTTAAATTCTTCAGCAGAAGCAAACCACTCGGAATTGTACCAGTCAAGTTATTGTTTGACAAGTCCAATTCCTTGAGCTCTGCTAAATTCCCAATTGTTTCCGGGATTTCACCGATCAAACTTGAACCTTTGATCAATAGTTGTTTAAGTTTCCTCAACTGGGTAAAGGTGGATGGTATCGCCATCGGCGCAAATTCATTGTCCGACAGCTCCAGCCATTCGAGCCTTGACAGGTTGCCAATTTCTGGCGGGAAAGAGCCGTTAAACAAATTTAGAAAAAGCCGAAGGGTTGTGAGCTCGGGGAACAGCCCGATGGCTGCTGGGATATCGCAGGTGAAGTTGTTCCCGCTGAGGTTGACGGTCCGGAGATGAGTCGACAACCGGTCAACATCGCCTGGAATGCAGCCGACGAACAAGTTTTGGGAGAGGTCTAAATGTTCAAGCTTGGTACAGTTGTAGAGAGCCTCAGGGAAGGGTCCGGGGATGTAATTGTACTGGAGATCAATGACGGTGAGGTTTTTGAGGTCACAAATGAACGGTGGGATTGGCCCGGTGATGGTTTTGTCGATGAGGGAAAGTCCGGTGACGGACCCATTGGAGCAGGTGATCTCAGGCCAATTACAGTGGGTGGAGGAGTTGGTGTTTGGTGGTGATGGTGTCCAGTGGTTGATGGAGGGTGGATTGGACCAGTGTCGCTTGAGTCTGAGTAGGATTGTTTGTTCTAAATCTGTAGATTGGGAGTTTCCATGCAAGGGCACGATGAGGAGTGGGAAGGCGAGTATGGAGAGAAGGATTTGAAAAGTTGTTGATGGGGTTATTTTGGACATTTTATAGGTGGGTTTCGCGGGTTTTTTTTTGGGTGGAACGTTGCTTGGGAAGTGCTGGTGGTAGGTGTTTCAGACTTGAGGCTGCTGGTTGGTTTTATAATGTGAGCGGGTCAACGAGAGTCAAGTCAATGGCTACAGAGACGAAGCTTGACCGACTTTCTAGGGCGAGACGTTCCGTTTTGATCATTTGAATAATTGATTTTATAAAGTGTGTTTTTATATATTATTTATAAAAAAAATTAAGCCTATCTAATAATCATAATTTTTTTTTATTTCATTTTTTTTTGGATAAAATAAACAACAAATTTATTTTTTAAAAGGAAATAGTTATGACTTTGATTATGATATATAGGGGTGTAAGTTAAGACTTGATTATGAGCGGTGTTACTTAAGACTTGATTATGAGTTTGTTATACATATTGTGATATTAGTTATGACTCAATACGATGTTGATTGTAACATTATTTTGATTATGATCTAAAAACTCTTCGATTATATGGTGTTTGATTATAGCTCTTTTTGTTTTTAGCTATGACTCCCACATGATTGAGTTACAATATTTGTAATAATCAAACTCACAAATGTCATAACTTATATATAGTACACATAGTATTAACCTTTTGAAAATAGATGATTTATTCTTTTGAAGACAAACACAATAAAATTAAAATGTTATGATAATTAGATTGACTTAATTTTTACTACGGATGATATATATAGAAAAACCATACCAAATGAATAGTTCGGATTATTGAAATCAAGACTAGACCTAATATCAAGTTCAAATTTTATGCATATTTTGTTTAAGGCTTGGCTTTTCTCAAGTTCAATTTAGAACTTTAGAATACTAAACGGACTTGTAGAGCCAACCATGAGTGCTTTTTCGAATATCCGAGCTCATTTTATAAGGTCTTTCATTTATATCATCTATTAAAAAAATTAAATTAATTTAATAATCATAGTGTTATTATTTTATCTTATTTATCTCTAAAAAAATAAATAATTTACTTTTAGAAACATATTTTTAGTTCATTAGTTTATTATTTAACGTGTCAATATTTTATTAATAATTAAATAAGGAAAATTACTCACCAGTAGTATGAAAAATTATTTACAAAATAATAATAAACATTATAAATATTAATAATTAAAATGATAAACATTTTCACTAATATATAATAATTTTTAAAAATCCCCTTTGAATGATAATTTTCTCAATAAAATATACAAAAGTACTGTAATTCATCTACATCCGAGGTGGGAATACGTTGGAGTAGGGGTGAATGAAGCTCGGGTTGGGTCGAGTGACATTCTATTCGTCATTCGTCTAAAATTAAATGGATTGTAAAAAGTCGATCCACATCCTTCCACTGGTTTGGTAGATGCAAATTGAGCGGGCTGTGCGGGTTGGCTGATGGATACGATTGATCTAGCAGTTTGGACTTTACAAATTTTAGGCATTTTTTTGAATTGTAATTCATAATTTTTACATCCTGCCCTTGCATGGATATTTTAAAAAATATGCATTATTTGTCTATAATAGGTCGTGGCATTATGCATGGATATTTTTAAGATATTGTTTTCTATTTTACAAAAATATAGATTTTGTTATTTATACTCTATATTGTTACTTGTTAGCAATTTCTTTCTTTCTTTCTTTTCTTCTTCTTGTTTTTTTTTTTTTAACCTTCAGGCAGATCAAGTTCATGCGGTGTCAGATGGTTGATCCGCCTCCTAAACCATATCTGTGAATTTTGAAATATTTCATCCGCATCCATGCGCTAAAAAACACACATCCGTATAAAATCAATTAGGTTGGATCGGGTTGGACGGATTCATGACCACCCCTATGTTGGAGGGTGTAACACGGGCGAGTTTGGACAGGTTAAAAGGTTGTTTAAGTTCAACTCAAGTTGTGTTGAGAGTGTCTAGGCCTGCTCAAGGTTGAATTGTAACTCAAGATTGTTTGCCTAAGCCCAACCCGAGCTAAACTCGAATTGCTGAAGTTGCCCGAATTGCACATAAATTTCAATTTGTTTTCTTCCTTTCTTAGTGTAGCTAAGTTAATTAATTTGTTAACATTAGACTATTTATAATTTTTTTTTTATTTTATAAAATCATTAATAACATCAAAACATATAATTTATATAATGTAAAAAATGTGTCATTATGATGGTATTTACAATTTATGAGTGTGAAAAAATAAATAAGTAAAATTTTATATTGTATTATTTGTGTATATTCAATATGATCTAATGATCTAAATTACTTTAATATTATTTAATGGCTAATAATTTATATGTAAAATTAATATTTTTATATATTTGCATATATAATTCAAGTTAGAGGCTGCTTGGATTGTTTGATATTTTTTCTCAAACCCTCTCAAATTTAATTTGGATTTTTGCTCAAACTTGTATCGAATTTAAAAATATTTTCCCCAAGCCTCAAAAAATTTCAAGCTAAACTTAAGTTTCTCGGATTAAGCTCGCCCAAATTACACCTCAGATCTATGAAATAACTTTTCGTGATGGAGATGTGCAAGTTGTGAGAAACAAGGCAAATGCGTAATGGAAGGACAAAAAAACATAAATTATGTAAATGGTCCATGTAATTTATACGATATGTTAATTTAGTTCATGATGTTTTAATTTAATCAATTTTACCCTTTAATTTAATAGATTGTGTTATATTGGTCCAACAAATAACGGCTGTTAGGTTTGATGGACAAAAAATTGTCACGTGCTCAAATGATTTGCCAATTTGGTCCCTACAATTTACACAATGAATTAATTTGGTCCGTATTATTTTAATTTGCTCAATTTTTACAGGGACCAAACTGACACATGGTGTAAACTATACAGACCAAATTGAGTTTCTATCCACCAAACCTAACGGTTATTATTTATTGGACCGATATGACACAATCTATTAAATTAAGGGGAAAAATCGAACAAATTAAAATAATATGGACCAAATTGACACATTATGTAAATTATAAGAACCATTTACATAATTTATCCCAAAAAAATTCCCCAAAACAATGACATTTTGAAAACACTACAAAGGGCACCATAGGAAAACATGACACAGGATATCAACTTTGCCAATATGGTGAAATTTTATTATTTTTGTATTTTAAATTTTAAAATGTCATAATTTTTATAATACACATTTGATTTTTTAAAATTTATTATTTAAGATATATCAAGATCAATATTAAATACAAAAAAAATTTGTAGTGAAACAATTGTATATAACATTGTTATGCGAAATTGATAAAATATTAAATTTTAAAACTAGGAAAAATTTAGAAAAATATCAGTTTCGTATAGTTAAAAAGTATATATTTTAATTTTACAAATTTTTATTTGATATTGCTCATTGATCTCATTAGATAGGTTCCAGAAATATAAATTTTATTAAAAACAAATGGACAAATTACACTGGTAATTCCTATTCTTTGCTCCTTGTGTTATTTTGGTCCCTACACTTTCATTGGCTCAATTTTAGCCCTTGATTTTAAATTTTGTATCGATTTAGTCCAATTGATATCCTTAGTATTGTTTAAGAAAAATTATCACTAAATTGGTTGAGGTGAACTCACTAGGTTGAATAAGTTTATAATTTTACCCTTAAAAATATGGCACGTGACACTTGTTTGCATATTTTTCATAAAAAAATTGTTAAAAATTGCAATCAATTGGACCGAATTGAAAGAAATTCACAAATTCAAGGTCAAAATCAAGCTAAATGAAATTACAAGGACTAAAATGACACAATTACCAAAGTACTGGGACTATCATCATAACTTACCCAAATGTATATAACAAAAGTTCGGACAAATTAAATTTCGTTGGTTGTATCATTTTAGTCCCTACAATTTCAATTGGCTCAATTTTGATCCTTAATTTTAGATTTTGCATTAATTTGATCCAATTGATAATGTCGTTAGGAATCTTTACGGAAAATTATTACTGAATTTGTTGAGTTTAAGTCATTGAATTAATTAAATTTACATTTTTTTTGCTAAAACCATGATGCATGTCGTTCATGTGCGTATTTTTCAAAACAAAAATACTAACAATTAGAATCAATTAGACTAATTTGAGACAAAATAAAAAAAATTCATCGTCAAAATTGAGCGGATTAAGATTACAGGGACCAAAATGAGATAAGGCCCCAGCATAGGGATTAACAGTGTAATTTATCCTAAAAATTTTAAAACAACAAAAATAAAAGTAAATATCACATCAGCATCTTGAAGTATGGTCACTTCGCTAGAAGAAGTTATTTAGGCCTCATTTGGGAATTGGCTATTTTAGTTAACCTTTTGATTTTTACAGGAAAAAATTGAGCAAAACGGTAAAAAAGAGTGATCTAACAACTTGTAGTGACTTTTTGGCTATTTTATCCTATTGACAAATGAGACCTTAGTGCTATTGGGGTATAATCAAATGGTGTCAAAGGAGAGTTGTGATTGGTAGAGGGGTGGGGCTTGGAATTGTCACAGATGGAGTTTGTAGTAATCCCTCCCAACCCCATATCATATCGGGGTGGGGCAAATCGAGAGATAGCAGTGGAGATGGTAGGAACGGTCGTGGGATGGTAAACGGGTTAATTTTATAAATTGTAGAATGAGAATACTAATAAAAATTATAAATAACATAGTATATTAAAGTTAATGATCTATAGTTAATGAGAATTATAAGATATAAGATAAAAATAAATAAATAAATGAGTAAAGGGAGATTGACCAATAAGTCTTGTATTTTGGGCTTGAAATCCATATAGTCCAATATTTTTTCTTGTGATCCATTTAGTCCTTTTGGATGTGTAATAACTCATTTACCTGCCATTGGAGTGTCACATTTGAAAAAAGTACACTAAAGAGTTTTTTAGTGTCACACCATTCCCGTCACGTTAGAGTGTCACATTTGGGAAAAGTATACTAACGAGTTTTTAATTTTTTTTAGAGTGTCACATCATACCCGCTGTAACGCCCCCAAAAAATGATACAAATAAACCATTCATAAGGTCTATGAATATAGTGAAAATGTCATATTTTCATTTATCAGAGTTTATATTACAAAAGATATCACATGCATTACACTTTCATAAATGTTCATTCTGAAACTACAGCATGTAACACTAGTTGATAACAACAAAATAAATACCCTACAGGCTCACACCTTTCCAAGATATCACTTGGTTACAACAAAAGAAAGAGTCCTAAGCTCTATACATGTAAAGCCCTCGGCTTGAATAAACATTTAAGTATAAATATAACAAAAACAGAGCCTTCAACTCCTAAGTCCTCCCAATCTACGTCCTTGGAGGAGGCATGTCATTTGTACTTGAAAATAGCTTCCCAAGTAGGGTGAGCCAAAGCTCAGTAGAGATAAACTAACACAAAGTATGAAATTTAACTAAGATATAAATGTCCGATAAAAGCCCAATACTCAAGGCCAACTTACATTCTCCTCACTACCATTCAATATTGATATCCACATCTTAATCCATTTCCATTCATTCATAAGTGTAGTTCCCTATCATCTAAACAATTCCAAATGACACTACAACTCATTCATTCACAATTCAATAACAATCATTATTCAAACACTTTAATTTTGTTTACATTTTACGAATTCTTGTCCAAGGGAAACGGCACCCATATATATATATATATAAGATTTTGGGGCTTTCACCCTGGAGTCCATCCCCTCTATTTCGGGTCTTGCTCTTTATTAGCAGTACTAACAATGCTCAATTCCCGAGCAGAATTCTTAATATCGGTGCTCTTCGACAATTTTTCCTTGTCCTCGGCCGTTCTGGCCCTTGTAGCAGTTCCTGCTTCTGGCTATTCCAGCTTTGGTTGAAGTCCGTCATCCACATCAGGTTCATTGCTAAGCCACCCCAAGTTGTCTGTCGACCCATTCAGAACGAACCAGGCAATCTGTACATTCCCCGGATCTTGTTCATCGTAGAACTATAGATTGTCCAAGTCTTCTTCCAACTCTGCTAGATCATCAAGACCTTGGCTCAGGCCATCCTCCCGAACTACACTGACTCTCATTCCTGTTGGCAGCTCTACACCTGGTCTGGCTTGATTGGTTGGCACAATATAACAGCATGGGTTGTATCCCTCCTCAGACAAATCCACGGAGCCCTCAGGCACTGGACTGGTATTCTCATTCTCCACTAAGGCTAGCCTACCTCCATCCACTACAGTCACCACCATAGGTTCGGGTTGGAATGTGGACACGTTCATCATGCACAAATCCATGCTTTCTGGGATGAACAGCGCCGGCTTAGGTAGATAGACATGGGTGATGTATATACTGGGGTCGTAAGGGACGGCCAGTGTATAGACGAGGTTTATTTGCCAGGGTGGAGGGACCTGGTTATGTGGTGAGAGAGGATTTCTAGTGACATTACCCTTTTAAGGAGGCGCTATCACCTTATTGTCAATGAGATCTTGAATCTCATGAACGCAATCTGAAGCATAAGTCAGTGTCGCGACCATGCTGTTGATGAAAAGCGCAGTATTTGGCTGGGTTGTGCTTCAGAGGAAGAGGATCGAGTAGGGGGCGAGGCTCTAGTGGCTTAAGGTGCCCCTTTTTGATCAGGACCCCTAAGGCTTTGGATAAGGACATGTTTAGAGAGGTGAAGACCCTTTGGTCTCGGGGTTGGTGCTTCTAGTTTTACGAGGTTGTATCGGATGTTCCGGCAAAGGGGTTGGCAATTTTCGGTGTGGTGGTGACCATACCTACATCGGAAGGCCTTGGAGCTGCACTATCACTCGTAGTTGTATTAGAACTGTGTAGGAAAGCCCTCTTGGGCTGCTCTTTCTCGTGGTCTATCAGACCCTGCTTCATTGTATTCTCAATTTACACCCCTATCTCATGGATGTTAGCAAAAGTAGACAAAGGCAAGACTATCATTTTCTGTAATAGTCTTGGTTGTAGAATATGGACCACCATTCTGATCTGGTCCTTTTCAGCCAGCCGGACGGTCATCATAGAGGCCTTGTGTGGACGCGTCCCGAACGTCCCGAGAAGATTCCTTTTTGTTCATTTGGGCATACCACAGTTCGGACTCAAATGTCACAGTTCTGAATCTAATCTCACAATGTACGATGTGAGACCGATAAATCACCAAAGAGTCTAAATCCGGCAAATCGTTTTGGAAAACTGATTTTTAATAAAGAAGTGCCAAACATGGACTGCTTTGCCAGATATAGAGTCACCACCTACATATTTTATTTTGGGTGAATTTACAAAACCCCGACTCATGCCTAAGGCCACGTGTCTGTCATCACCAAAGTTGCCTCGGCTCGGGAACTTGGGTACGATTGGGGAAGGTCATTTAATGAGCACCCCTGCTCGCCCGATCAAAGATCGGCCTATACTAAGCATGATATCTTGTTTTTGAAAGCACATGTGTTCTTATTTCGGTTTATTAGCTAATCTTATTATGTGATGTGCGCAACAAACAAGTATAGACTAGATCGCCTAATTTGGAACGAAGCATCGCATATCCGTTTGTTTGGAAAATGGTTTGAAGTTTGCTACTCGCAAGTACGCTAAAATGCGGATTTCAATGAATTGTTCCAATTCAAGTAATCCAACCTTCACACACAGGCATTCAGGCAGTTAATCACATAAGCAGTTAGCCTCATGGCAAGCATGCTAACATGGCAACATTAACACACATGCAGTATGTTAAAGTGTAAACACTCACTGTGTACTCCGAGCCAAAACAAAGAACTAGTTAGAAATCATGCATGATCCTAGTTTATGTTAAGATGGCTAATGCAACACATGCGAGAATGCAACTAAAATAGGCTCGGCTATTCTAGTCATGTCATGTGAAATGCAACTTGATACATGTATTCAAATAGGCATATTGAAATACAATGCAGTTAGTATGATGCGCCGAGACCGGTGCATGCAAGACAGATGAATGGATGCAAACATGCGAGCATAAGGTATGCTAAATAAAATATGCCCTAAAACTAATCATCGTAAGTGGTTAAGTAAAATGGAGAAAGAAATGGGGGTTGGAAGACATGCATCGCACACATGCACGCTTATTACAACACTTGGCTCTCTCAAGGGAGAGACCGAATAAGAAGCTAACAAGCTAATCTAAGCTAATTTAAACTAATTATTACACAACAAATTAATTAACTAATCCTAGTTAACTAATTATTACAAAAGGAATTGAATAGCTAACGCATTAACTATTAAGAGTACAAACCAAAGCGTAAACTACCTATCTAAGCATGGTACCTAAGGAAAGCAGTAAATCAGGAGGTTCTCAGAGGGAGAAGACTAGATGCATGCTCGGTCGCCTCGTTCGGAAATCCAATACGATGCCCCGATTTGCCTCTGTTTTCATCTGTTCTCAGAAACTTGCATCAAGCTCCAGAAAGCTAAAACTTCACCTTGGGAGTCTTGTGGGAGGGTGGCCGACCACTTTTGCTCTCTCTAGACACCTGCCGACCAATTTTGGTTGTTGAAAAACCAGAAAAGTGGTCGGCCAGCTAGTTTTTCTGGCTGGCCGGTCAGTTGTTGCTGCTGAACTGCAATTTGCTACAACAGAGAGCAAGAAAGGGCATGGCAATGTATTTGCAAGATATGTGTGCACAAACACCCTCCCTATCTTGTCATGAACTCAAGGGAGTGTGGGTTCTTGACCCTCGGGCCACCAATTGCGCATTTAATGCATGATGGCCGAGAGGCGAAGTTTCACAATTCAATATGAAATGAATGCACAAGTAAACACATAAAGCTTAGAACTCTATCATGTATGATCAAGAGCGTCGGCGATCGGGAATTAAGGCACGATTCATCACTTTAAGTATGAAACGTCCCTCTTTTCCCGTGCTTGGACTAACACCTATTCCAAACACGATGCAAGCAAGAAACATGGCATGCACAATGCTATGTAATGCAACCTTAGCATGCAAACATGCAACTACATGGCATACTCAATGCAACTAGTAGCCTAACATACACAATGCAAGGCATAACATGGCATACACAATGCTAAATGCTAAGAACTAGATGGCATACTCAATGCAAGGCAATCATGAGGGTTCTTAACACAGTGTAATGCATGCATGCATAATGCAATGCAACAAGGGCAACAATGTACAATGCACCAAACATGCAACAACATGCAAACCATATACTCAATGGACTTAAACCGAAATGGACAGACCTCAGTCATGCCAAAACAGTGGCCATAATGCTAAAATGAAGGCACCGAAAACACGTACAAGCATGCGTGCCAATTGGCTCACCAACTAAGGCACTAAGGTGCAACTCTCAAGAACACTTAAAGAGTGAAAAACATGGAAGTGTAGCAACACTAAGTGCACTGAAATTAGACAAGAAATGATGCCAAATCACTTAGTCAACACAAGCATGGCATGCAATGGTCCTTAAAGCTTAAGACAAGCAAAGAGGACTACACATGAGGCATGCAATACATGGCACAAATGCATGAACTAAGCATGGACAGAGCTCAAGTAGGTCAAAATAAGGACCTAAACTTGCTGAGATAAGGGCTCAAATACCTAGGCATGCAAGCATACGAGCTAAGGCATAAGCTAGGCAACAATGTATAACACTCAAAGGCACTTAAAGCATGATTGAGATAGGAACATGGCGATGCTAAATGCTCTAAAATGTCATGTTAAGTGATGCCAAATCATGTACACAACACAAGTGAAGCATGCAATGGCGCTCAAAGCTTGAGGCAAGCAAGAGCATTTGTACTACAAGTATACAAAACATGAAGCATGTGACCAAGGCAAGCCAAAACAGTCCTAGAACAAGTTAAAATCAGTTTAAGACATGCATGGAAAGAAGCCCAAAATAAGCTAGCATGAAGGGCATAAGGCATGATGCATACAAGGCGAATAAGGTGAATTACACTACACCTATTAAGACCAAGCATGAGATGACTTAACTAATAAAAATCAGAGTTATATCATGGCATAATAACCCCAAATAAGTATTGAAATGAGAGCTCGCAAGCTATGACATGAAGGCATACACAGTGGTTCATTTTAAGGCATAAAGGGGCCAACCCTCCAATGCATTGAATAAGTGACAAATGTGAATGCATGGCCATAAAACATGGACTGAATCACATAACAAGTGATGCCAAATCATTCAAATAGTCCAAGTAATGCATGCTAGAGGACTCAACACACAAAGTTAACAAGCTAGATTGAACCATAGCTATACAAGGCAAGTCATGCATGACCAAAACAACACAAATCAGACCTTAAACATGCTAAAACATGAACAAAGTCTTCTCAAAGCTAAGCCAAAAGCATGCTAAAATAACATGTTACAACATGATGCATGTTAGGCTATTTTATGGAACTACACTACAAGTGTATGGAGCATGCAAGGGCCAACCAAACCAAACCAAAACAGAGGTATGACATGGTATAACATCACCTAAAACATGCTGAAATGGACTCAAATCAATCTAGAATGACATGCTATTTCATTAAGCACATGAAGCTAGTTTGTATGATTTACACTACAAGTGTATCAACCACACATGGAGTGACCAACCTAAGAAAAAACAGTGGTATGCCTCAGCAAAATAACCACAAATAAATACTAAAGAACAAGCCAACACAAGCTTAACAAAGGTGCTCAAACATGAGGCATATGAAGCTAGTAAACAAGACAACAAGGAGAGGGGATGACCCTCTCCTATTTAGGACCTCAAAACACCATCCCCACCACTGAAATCTCTCTGAATTTCAGTAGTGAAAAGACCAAAACAAGGTGATCCTGAAGCTCAGAAAAAGGGTACAAAAACAAGGCCAAACAAGGCCTAAGAGGGGGTAAACAACCCCAAACACAAAAGTGACATTAAACAAAGATCAAAAGCATGCAAAAATAGAACTTTTATCAGTTAAGAGTTAAGCTTAAAACAGCATGCAAGATAGGATAAAAGCTTAAGCAAGAAAGGGAGATTTAAGAGTTAGAAACTTACCCTTGAAGACCTTCTTTATAACTGCAACTCCAGCAGGTTTTTCAAGCTCAAAGCCACCCAAGAACACCAAAACTAGGCCCTAAGCACCTCAGTAGCAAAAGGAAGGTGTTTGAGTGTGTGTTTGTGTGTTAAAGCAAGACAAAACTACACTTTAAAGCACAAAAATGAAGCAAACAAGGCAATATAGATACAAAGCTATATCTATCTCTCTAGCCTCAAGTTTCTGAACTGGAGGAGGGAGGAGGAGCCTCCCTTTTATAGAAGAGGAAAGGCAAAGCTTCTAGGAGAAGCTAAGCACCAATGCAATCCCTCCATACACGTGTATGGAGGATGGCCCTAATGTCCTCCAGCTATCTCCAAAAAGGTGTCAAAAAGCAGCCGACCATTGAAGTGGTCGGCCTGCTACTTAAAGTGGTCGGCCGACCACTTCAAGTGATCTCTGAGAGCAAATACTGGTCGGCCATGGTGGTAGAGAGTCCAGGGCATGAAAATAATGCAATGGTGTGGTGGCCGACCAGAAAAGATGTCCCAAAGACCAAGAAAGCCAGTTGTCAGACCAGAAAACTGGCTGGCAGAGGAAGAAGTGGTCCGACCTTGAGAAATATTGGTCTCCCACCCTTGTACCACCTTTCAAACAAGGAAAACAAGGTTTGTACCAAAAACAAACCAAAACGGATGCAAGACGAGAGATCGAGAAGCAAAGCACGCAGCCGAAAGCCCCGAAAACTAGCTAACGAGCACCAAAAGTGGTATGCAACGACAAAAGTGGTCTCCTGAACCACAGTGTTCCTCTAGCCAGAGGCAACAAGGTGTGGTTCAAAAACCACGCCAAACGGAGAACGTTAAGCTGTCTTGTGCCAAGGCGCGCGGCCAAAGGCTCCAAAAATCGGAAACTAGTCTCCAAACGGGAAAAGTGGTCTACAACCACAAAGAGATGGCCTACAAGACCTCTCCCTCCCTCCGAGAAGAGAAAACAAAATTCGGTCCACAAATCGAGCCGAAGCATAAAAGAGTTTAGAGGCCCGGAGGCAAGGCTCTCAGCCCAAACTCTGGAGACTCGAAACGAGCACAACATGCACCATCACCGAGCTCTCAATCGATGACATCTGAGTCTTAAGGTCGGTAAAAAATGGGGTGTCTACAAATGTCCCTCTTTGACAGAACTCAAAAGTCACAAGTGACGGGAGTGAATGTCACAGCCCAGAGACGACCCATTTTTGACAAGGCCGAAGACTTAGACAAACATACAAGATAATAAAGAGATACGCCTGCAGGCCAGAGCAAGATGCAAATGACATGCACAAAGCCGAACATAACTTATGATCGTGCAAAGAAAGCTGTAACAAAGCAAATATGCAAAATAAATGCAACAGTTTTAAGCAAGCGAATACGAACCAAACTACATTACATGCAGAAAGGATGTAAGAGAATTATACAATTCTCGCTACGTCTCACATGGTGTATACAATACCGTCGGGTTCGTCTGGTCGTGCTATCTTCGAATGAACCATACATACAATATCATGTCTGCAAAAGAAAGAAACTCACCAGGTACAATATCGTTAGAAACATGCATAGCAATGCAAGTGAAAAGTGCGTGACAACGCAAGGGGGGGGTGCATGACAATGCAACCTAAGTGTGACGCATAACAATGCGGGAGGGATGCGAAACAATGCAACCTAAGTGTGACGCATAACAATGCAGAAGGGATGCAAAATAATGCAACCTAGGTGTGATGCATAACAATGCGGATAAAACAAGCATAACAATGCGAGTGAAGTGCGGGACAATGCGAGCGAAGTGTATAGAAATTCAGCAAAAATGCACGTAATAAAGCGCCTAGTAACGTGTATAACAATGCAACAAGTGGTGGGCATAACATTGCAGGATAGGGAAGTGTGACGAAATGACACGTTTGAATCAAAAATAAGTACAAGCCTTAAAGAGATACACCTTGCTCTTGACGAGTAACGACGAGCTATGCACCGAAGATTTGAATTGAAGCTCCCGCAGGGACATTCTTGAGCCGAAAAGTGTACTTTTCTTGTACTTTCCCGAGGGCCGAGGACTCCAATCATCACCAAAATGCATAGGGAGAACAATGGAGCCTTGAGGATCATCCAGGAGGGTGGCCAACCAGTTATATCAGTGGCCGACTAGTTGTTGCCCATAAAAGTGGTCGGCTGACCAGAAAAACTGGCTGGTCGACTAGTTTGCAGAATTTCGGGGCAGTTTGGTCTTTTAGCTTCGGTTCTTTAAGTACACAACTCCAAATCAGTTTGTATCACACCTCCAAGGCCGAAATACATTCTCCTTTGCTCCCAGACCCTTTTCTCTCTCAGATCTGCACTTTATACGCGTTTTCCAACGCCCCACGCGAAGTTGTTTCACAAAAACTTTTGATTCTCTTCGTTTTGAACCGATTAGAATTTGTTTTTGGAGCTTCTTTCTCCATTTTCACCACTTGAGGTATGTTTGTCTCAAAGTTTAGCACCTTTTCTCCGGCGTTGACTTTTGTTGGCTTTTTCTCTTCACGAGAGTTGACTTTTTGTAATTTTGGCTCATTTCGCTCGTTTTTGCATCTTTTGTAGATTTCTTCAGATGGCTGACGATATCCCATATGGCAGAGGTCCTCCATATGCAGAGGATGGGCCCGACATCATACCGTTGCCTCCGAGGATACGGCCGTTCGTCCCAGAGGAGTACGACCCGGAGGAGCACATCCTTCCTCCTAGCGCCTTCTACCACTTCACGGACTTCGCGCGGCGAGCACCTGTAGACCTGCGGTTGCGAGAGCCGGAGTCCCATCTATCTCATCACGCGCATGAGGTACGCACTTCACTTTTGCATTTCTTGCGATGTACTGTGCACTTTTTGCACATTTACATACACAACACTTCACTCGTTCCGAACGCACAATTCATACACAACACTCTGCTAACTTGGCACGCGGCTCATTTGGGCACACAGCTCACCTTGGGCACACAGCTCTTAACACTGCTCAATCTGAACACACAGTCCATAACACAACATTCGATTAGTTAGCACACAGCTCATAACACTGCTCAACCTAAACACGCAGTTCATAACACAACATTCGATTAGTTGGCACACGACTCATAACACTGCTCAATCTGAACACGCAGTCCGTAACACAGCATTCGATTAGTTGGCACACGGCTCATAACACTGCTCAATCTGAACACACAGTCCCTAACACAGTATTCGATTAGTTGGCACACGGCTCATAACACTGCTCAATCCGAACACGCAGTCCATAACACAACATTGGATTAGTTGGCACATGGTTCATAACACTGCTCAATCTAAACACGCAGTCCATAACACAGCATTCGATTAGTTGGCACACGGCTTATGACACTGCTCAATCTGAACACGCAGTCCGTAACACAGTATTCGATTAGTTGGCACACGGCTCATAATGCTGCTCAATCTGAACACGCAGTCCATAACACAGCATTCAGGTTTTTTAGCACACTGCTCAATCTAAACACACAATCCATAACGCAGTACACTTTTTCATAACATAGCACACCGCTCAATTTGAACACGCAGTCCATAACACAGTATTTGGTTTTTTTTTAGCACACTGCTCAATCTGAACACGCAGTCCATAACGCAGTACACTTTTTCATTTTGAACATGCAGCTTATACAGCACATTCTGAACACACAACTCATTTTTCATTTTCAAACACGCAGCTCATACTTTTCATTCTGAACACACAGTGCATTTTTCATTCTGAACACGCAACTCATACATTTTATTCTCAACATGCCGCTCATACAACGCACTGCTCACTCTGAACACACAGTTCATAACATAGTACTCGATTTATTCTGCACACAGTTCATACAACGCATTGCTCATTTTGAACACACAGCTCATAACACAGTACTTGATTTATTCTGCACACGGCTTATACAATGCACTGCTCATTCTGAACACACAGCACATAACACAGTACTTGGTTTATTCTGCACATAGCTCATACAACGCACTTTGAACACGCGGCTCATACTTTTTATTCTGAACACACAGCTCACTCATTTCATTCTGAACACGTAGCTCATTTTTCATTTTGAAACCGAGTACATCTGTTCATTTTAAATGCAGGTATCTTCCCGTTTCACATGGGGTTATGTGTCCATCCTCGCGAGGGAGTGATACATGGAGCTCCCAGACGCCGTCCGACATATAGTGGACGAGGTAGTGTTTGGCCTATTCTGTGCAGGATTGTTACGTCATCCAGCGAGTAAGACCCTCCTGGGGGCACTTGTGGAGAGATGATGGGACACCACCAACTCCTTCCATTTCTAGGCCATCGGGGATATGACGATGACCCCATACGACTTCTCCATACTGATGGGCCTTGAGGTGGGAGGCCGACCGATCCCATACAACGCAGATATGGGTGAGTGGGAGGTCGCTTGGGTTTATTTGCTTGGAGCCCGTCCGCCGATCGACATATCATCAGGCAGGGTCAGGTACACCTGGTTCTCCGAGCAGTACAGGCGGACTTTGCCCCAGACCATTAAGACCGTACAACAGTGCGCCCGGGGATTTTTGATGTTCCTCCTCGGGACCACACTATTCTCCGACAGAGGGAACACAGTTGGGCTGTATCTGATCAGTGCTCTGGTGGACCCATCACGGGTCCAGCTCTTTGATTGGGGTGGCGCTGCTCTTGCTACTCTTTACTGCTACATGAGCGCGACCTCTCGTGAGCAGGGAACCATAGTTGGAGGCTACTGGCGAGCCTGGGAGGTACATTCTACCCTCTTGATTTACAGTTCTGCTTTTCATTATCTGTACACTACACACTGTACACATTACATTCTGTATTCTATATTCTGCACTCAGCATTCTGCATTTTCTGTATTTTCTGTATATTGTACACTACACCTAGCATTCTGCGCTCAGCATTCTACACTCAGCATTCTGTATATTTTACATTACACCCAACATTCTGTGCTTAGCATTCTGCAATTAGCATTCTGTATACTATACACTGCACACAACATTCTGTACTCAGCATTCTGCACTTTCTATACATTCTGTGTATTGTACATTGCACATAGCATTTTGTATTCTGACAGCCGTTGTCTTGCCTTTCACAGCTGTGGGTTTATGCGTACTTCCCGACGCTGGCCCCTGAGCTAGAGGTCGAGGCACCCCTTGAGATCCCTTACTCACGCAGATTTGAGGGTCGGTGTCGGCCCAGGCCCCGGGAGACTTTGCCCTCTCTCCGACAATTCTTTGATACTGTACGGGTGACGGAGGTAATCCAGAATTCTCAGTTCTTCATGCTTTCTGCTTTGATTTATCTCGCATATTTATGACATCTAATCAATTTATGCACTTGCTACCCACAGGTAACCTGGCAGCCTTGGATAGCCATGCCAGGGAGTCCTCGATTTCTGTTCGCTGGGGTATGGGGCACTTCGCGATACCGGGTTCTGCTTAAGGGACCGGTCGGCAGAGCGTGGTTCCTCGGAGAGCGCTTCATGCGCCAGACGATGGGCAACTCCGATCAAGATATTCCCTCATTGCCTCCACCAGAGATGCGGTCCGCAGGGGATCTTACGCCTCGAAAGACGAAGGACCTTATGCTGGGTATTGATGCAGTCCTTTTTTTGGAGGAGGGGGATTACGCGACATATCGCCATATGTATCTGATGCCTCCGCTGTTAGGTGTCCGTATCCCCAGGAGGAGAGCTGCTGACATGCCTTCCTCGAGTCGCGCCCGAACTGGAGGCGTTCTTTCGACCAGCAGGGTAGGCTCATCGAGGGGCGGGACCGAATAGATGCCCTCGACACGCCAGTATGTTGGATGGCCAGATCTTCTGACCGAGCAGACGGGCTGGCAGTATGAAACTTCTTACCCGATTCCACTAGAGCCTCCGATGCCCGACCATCGATACGTCAGTGACCCTAACTCCCCACCGGTATGTTTTACAGTTTTCATTTATCACTCAGATATTTAGACATTTATTCAGTCACTGATGACTTGAACTTGTGTGTGCAGCCTCCCAGGGAGTATACTGAGGGGTTACTCGGAGTGGAGGCTTCACTTGAGGGCATGATTCTGCGGAGGGAGACGATGCTTTGTGCCTCCGGCGTTCAGGTACTTTTTTAATTTCCTCGCATTTATCATGTTTCTGATGACATATGGAAACTGAACATTTCACTATATTGATTCATTCCATGTGTAGAGCACATCTGACACATTGCATTCACACACTATATCTACATACACCCACTCTATGTAATTCTTACATCTGCATCTGATATACATACTGGCTGATGCATTCAAACCATCCTTTTCAGGTCCCGCCTCTGCGGACTGGACCATCCAAGCCTTCTCGAGCAGCTAGGAGAGGAGTCTCAGCACACGGCCGAGGCGGACGCAGAGCACCTGTCAAACAGGATGACGAGTCTAGCGAGGAGGAGGAGTCGGCACATCCACAGTCAGAGACATCTACAGGCAGGGATGACGACTCTGGTTCCAGTGTATAGACGCGCCCTTGGGCTTCATGCTACAGTTCGGACTCAATTGTCACGGTTCTTGATCTGATCTCACAATGTACGATGTGAGATTGATAAATCACCAAAGAGTCCAAATCCGGCAAATCGTTTTGGAAAAGTGATTTTTGTAAAGAAGTGTCAAACATGGACTGCTTTGCTAGATATAGAGTCGCCACCTAAATATTTTGTTTTGAGGGAATTCAGGAAACCCTAACTCGTGCCTAAGGCCACGTGTCTGCCATCAACAAAGTTGCCTTGGCTCGGGAACTTGAGTACGATTGGGGAAAGTCATCTATGAGCACCCCTGCTCGCCCGATCAAAGATCGGCCTGTACTAAGAATGATATCTGGTTTTTGAATACACATGCGTTCTTATTCCGATTAATTAGCTAGAATTACTATGTGATGCGCACAACACACAAGTATAGACTAGATCACCTAATTTGGAACAAAACATCGCATATCCATTCGTTTGGAAAATGATTTGAAGTTTGCTACTTGCAAGTAGGTTAAAACACGGATTTCAATGAATTATTCTAATTCACGCAATCCAACCTTCACCCACAGGCACTCAGGCAGTTATACCACATAAGCAATTAGCCTCATGGCAAGCATGCTGTTATGTTAACACTCACATACATGCAAGATACTAAAGCATAAACACTCACAGTGTACTCCGAGCCAAAACAAAGAACTAGGTAGTAATCAATGCATGATCCTAGTTCATGTTAAGATGGCTAATGCAACACATGCAAAATCCAACTAGAATAGGCTCGACTAATCTAAAATGGCATATGAGATGCGACAATTCGATACATGTATTCAACTTAGAATTGAAATACAATGCAGTTAGTATGATGCGCCGAGCCCAGTGCATGCAATACAGATGAATGATGCAAACATGCATAGCATAAGGATGCAAATTGAAATATGCCCTAGAACTAACCACTGAAAGCAGGTAAGTAAAAGGGGAGAAGAAATGGGGTTAGAAGACATGCATCACACACACGCACGCTTATTACAAAATTGCGCCCTCTCGACAGAGGGACCGAAAGAATAATACAAATTAACTAATTAACTAACTAACAAGCTAATTAATTAATACACAATATTTAACCAATTAAACAAATTAATTAAGCAATGAAAAATAGTAAAGCAGCCTCGGGAAGAGGGACAAATGCATGCTCGGTCGGCTTCGCTCGGAAATCCGTTGCCATGCTTCATGTTGCCTCTGTTTGCACTGCTCTATACCTCTGGAAAATGTGCCAACTTCTGTGACACTTCTGAACCACCTTGTGGACATTCTGGGAGGCCATCGGCCATGGGAAATTGGTCATCGACCAAATATAAGGCTCTCGGCCAAATGTTTGCTGCCGATCGGCACTGAATGTGGTCGATCGACCATCTCTTCATGTGAAAAGCTCCTGTTGTTATAACAGAGGACAAATAGAGCATGGCAATACATTTACAAGACAATGTCTGCATAACTACACCCCTTATCATGTTTAAGACTCAAAGGTGTGTAGTTCTCGACCCTCGGGCCACCAATCACACATTTCAATGCATGATGGCCAAAGGAGCCAAGTGTGCAATTTCAATATCAATTGAAATGAACAAAAACACATAAGGGGCCCCAACCTCTATCATGCTTGATCAAGAGGCAAGGTAATGCACACACAATGCAATGCAACCTAAGCATGCAAGCAAGCATGCAAGCAACTCAAGCATGCAACAAGTATGCAACAAGGTTATACAATGCAACTAACATGCAAAGATGGACTTAAACTAAAGTGGACAACTCTTAAACGTGCCCAAATCAGTGGCCAAAATGCTAAGAAATGAGGGACAAAAGCATATACAAACATGCATACTAATTGGCCTATCACCTAGGCATGAAGACACAACTCTTAAATACACTTAAAAGAGTGAAAAGTATGGAAGTGTGACAACACTACATGCTTTGAAATGATGTTAGAAATGATGTCAAATCACACATATAATCATAATTATAGCATGCATAAGGCTTAAAGCTTAAGACTAGCAAAGGGACTTGAACCAAAGCTACACAAAACAAAGAGCATATGGCAAGTATAACCAAAAACAGTCCTAAATCATGTCAAAATGAGCTTAAAACATGGAATGGCCAAGGCCAAAACATGCTAGAAAGGTGGGCTCAAAACAAGGAGCATGCAAGACTATAAAAGGGGTGTTACACTACACCTATCAAAACCGAACATGGCATGATTTAAGAAACCAAAATCAGAGTTATGGCATGTTAGAACAAGACCAAAAACACATTGAAATGGCATCCTAGAGGCCTAAACATGGAGGCATACACAATGGTCCATTCATGAGGCATACAACATCAATTCTTTAAAACATTAAAGGAGTGATAAGTGCAAGTATATGAGCATACTATATGGACTGAAATAACATAATAAGTGATGCCAAATCATTGAAATGGTCCAAGTAAAGCATGCTAGTGACTTGGACACTCAAAGCTAACAAGCTAGATTACATGGTGGCTATACAAAGCATGGCATATATGACCAAAACAAGACAACTCAGAGCTTAAGCATGTCACAACAAGGCTAAAAGGTTCATGGAGTTGAGCCAAAAGCATGCTAGAATGACATGTTACAACATGATGCATGTTGAGGCAAACAAGAGGATTGCAAGACAAGTATATGAAGCATATAAGAGGCCATCAAACCAACTTGAAACAAAGGTATATTACGGTAAAACAAAGCCTAATACACACTGAAATGAAGCTAAAACAAGCTTAACAAACATGCTACCTACATAAGCTATTTATGCAAGCATACAAGACAACAAGGAGAGGGGATGGCCCTCTCCTATTTAGGACCTCAAAACCAACTTTCCACCACTGAAAATCCTATGGATTTCAGTGGTAGAAAGGTCATGCAAAGCTAAGAACAAAGGCCAAAAGGGATGGCCTAAAACAAGGCCTAACAAGGCCTTGGAGGGAGTAAACAACCCCAAACCAAGAAGAGACCTTAAACAAAGGTCTAAAGAAAGTAAAAATAGAACTTTTATCAGTTAATAGCTAAGCTTAAAACAATAAGCAAGAAGGGCTAAAAGCTTAAGCAAGAATGGGGCATTAAAAGCAAGTTTGCTCACCCTTGAAGAACACCTCCAAGAACACAACACCAGCAGGTTTCTCTAATCAAAATCACCTCAAGAACCCTAACACCAACTACTTAGGACCTCAGCAACCAAGGATGGTGTTCTACTAGGTGCTTTAGTGCAAAAGTATAAACAAAACAACCTTTAAGGCACAAACACACACATAAACATGTGAAGAGATGGAGATATAGAGATAGCTAGATACAACTCTCTAACCATAAATTTTCAGAACCTTTGAGAAGGGAGGAGGAGCTCCCTTCTTATAGAAGTCCAAATTCTAAGCTTCCTAAGCAAGCTAAGGCAAGGGACAAATCCTTCCATACACGTGTATGGAGGGGGTGAATTGTGGATGCCAGCTGTGACAATTGGCATAAAACATCTGCATGAAGCAGATGAATAGGATTCGGCCAGAAAACATGGCCGATCGACCAACATAAGGGCTGACCGACCAAAAAGAGTGTCGATCGGCCAACACTTTTGGCAGATGGCAAGAAAACAAGGCCGATGGCTTCGAGCCTTGGCCGATGGGTTGAGGTAATGGCCAACAAGCCACCCTTTTCCCTCAGAAGTAAAAACACAAGTGCTTGGTCCACAGCCAAGCATAAAACAAACAAGTTGAGAGATCTTAAGGCAAGGCGCGCGGCCGAGTCCTCCAAGAACTCAAAACGAACACGAGCATGGATGATCATTGAGTGTTCAAACGATGACGTCCGAGTCTTGAGGATGGTCAAAAATGGGGTGTCTACACAATGCTGAGGACGGAGGCAACGCAGAGGAGGCTTCCGAGGACGGTGACTCCGATTCAGATGATGGTGTCGGTGCTGGTGGCACGGAGGCTGCTCAGCCGAAAAGGGTGAAGAGGGCCTCTCGATCTTGAGCTTGATGGCAGTGATGCAGATGCTCCTACTTTATTTTTCTTTTTACATGTAGTTGTAGCACATTGTACAACTTAGGCAGTTTTATTTTTCTTCCAAAACTTGTACCCTTTTGTAAAACGTTGCAAAAAAAGGAAGCTATGATGGAACGAAAATGGCTTTTTGTTCAAAAAGTGTTGTATTTGTATTTTGAGCATCACATCGCACCCTTTTGTACAAAAATAAAATTTGGATGAAAATGAAACAACGTGTATTGCCAAGTCAGGTAGTGAACCGACGCAACAAACTAAACAACTCAACTCAAAAACAATTCGTTAAACGAATTAACAACTAGATAAACAAATAAGAAACAACTCGATAAACAAATGAGCAACAACTCGATAAACAAATGAGCAACAACTCGATAAACAAATGAGAAATAACTCGATAAGCAAAGCATTTTAGATGAACAAAGCGACGGAACGCATCCGAAACAGACGTGAACTCGAACCTTCATCACTCCCAGCACACGGGGAAGTTAGAGACTCACTCCTGGAGGCAAGAAACAGTTGCAAACCACCTTCTTGCTCATGGTCGACCACCATAGGAGCCTGCCAACCAGTTTTTCTGTCTGGAGGCCAAAAAAGTAGCTGGCCAACTAGAAAAAGTGGTCGGCCGACCACTTGACCTGGGAACCTCTAGTTTTCTGACACTTGTCCTCCAAACAGTGTCTTATCCTTTATAAAGGTTCCAGCTTCGTGGTTCCCTCATTCCAACTTAGTTTTGCACCAGAATGGAGGCATTTCTCATCCAAAATTTCACGAATTGGATTGCTCCCTTGGATGGCTCAGAAAAGGTGAATTTCTGGGGCTTTGGCATAAATGCACTATTCACGCTGAGCCGCACCCCACTGCGTTTTTCATTTCTTCATGCCATGACAAGGTTTTGGAACCCAATAACACACGTCTTTAGCTTTGGCGGACAAGAGATGTGTCCCACATTCGAAGACTTCCAAGCTTAAATGGAATCTGAACGCGAGGAGGAAATTTTGCCGCAATTCCGCTTTGGCTACGTCCAAGCCTTAGGATGGATGCGTGGGCTCACTTTGCATGATGCTTGGTCATTGACTCGCGATGGAGTGCTGGATATTCCCAGCTTGATTCGTCGATTTTCTGATGCTAGTGACCGTGGCAATCTTAACTGGTAGGGTTATCGGCAACATGCACTTTGCTTGTGCATGTTGTCTCATTTCTTGCTTGGCCCAGGCTCTGGTGGGTTTAGCACTCGTTTGATTGAAGTCGCCCAAGGCTTAAGGGAGGGCAAGAACTGCATCACCATGACATTAGCTGAGACATTGATAGGCTTGGATGCTTTTTATCACCGGGAGACGGCTAGCTTGGCGGGGAGTCCACTATTATTGCAGATAATATTTCCCATCCCATCACACATATATTTCTCACATCACTCGGCCCTCAGGCTCGGTTTTTCTCTCAAAACCCTTTTCTCACTTTTTCTCTCGACGTACACCTCTTTATTCTTTAATCTCTCATTTTTAATCCCTCTCCATATATGGTTGATGGACACATTAAAGATTGTGGACTCCTGCTCGCATACTCAGCTCGCAGCTATTTCTTCCGACGACGTCTAGTCGATGCCCCTGACGAGGGATGGTGGTGCAACTGGATGTGCAGTTTACCTGCAAACCGCATTGCTTGGCGTTGCCCTTGGCTCAATCTGCCGGCAATGAGTTATAGTATGACTCGTCAGTCAGGGATTTAGTTGATTGGCATGACACATTGTGTGTTCTATTTTCTTTTCTGGTTCTGGTGTTAGTTTGGACATGATCAGACTTGCCTGGTAGAAGGGATAGAGTACCCCGCTGCATTTCCGGTCCGAGGCACTCAGCTAGCTTAGTATGCCACGACATGGAGGACTAGAGAGCTTCTGGCCCCCTCTCCCACTTTCAGTTGTACTCTCTCTGATGAGTGTATAGCTTGGCTTTTTGAGGAGGTGCAGACTGGGCCTATTTTAGTATCAGAGGCTTCGACCAGCTCTGGGAGGGGGCACCAGAACACCTGGCTTATCCATGCCTCGAATTTATTACTTTATTAGTACTTTCAAGTTTTCTTTATGAATGTAATAAAAAGTAACTTCAAATTGTATTAAAGAGTAGGAGAACTCTGTGCTGAAATCAATGAAATTGAAGGTTGTAGGTACTGAAAATTTCCCACTTGGTCAAAAAATGGTCTAAGTTGTAAAAAGGTTAATTTGAACAAAATCAACTTTTATTAAAACTTTTCAAAACCATTTTCGATATGGATAAGAACTGGACACGCCTGAGATCTGTCACTGAGATGCACAACCCCGGATTCCAGCAACTGGAAAGTTGCCCCTAGTCTAAATGGCACTGCACCGAAGATCACAACTGAGCTCTTAAACGCAGTGTAGACAAAGATGACCAAACATGATCACATGGACAAAGTTGATCGGGAAAGTGTTTATGCTGGACTTCAGAATGAAGTTGCCTACGTATCCCAAAGATGGGAATCAAGCCTTACATTGTTCGGCTTGGGTTCACTCGTGTATTAACACTCTCCTTTTGCGCTCTAACTTTTGCCAAGGCCGCCCTATGCGGGTTTTTAACCTTGCGAGCTCAGTTTTTATAGTTTCAAAATTTTCATGCTCTAACTTTTGCCTAGGTCACCCTTTTGGGTTTTCGACCTAGCAAGCCACTCAAGGATAATATTTCTTTAACTTGTCAATGTTGATCGGTTGGGAGAACTCTAGGCCATCTAGGTCCATCAGAACGACAGCTCCGCCCAACCAGATAGACTTGATGATGTAAGGACCAGTCCAATTGGGTCTGAACTTGCCCCTAGGGTCGTGAATGGGAGCTCGGTTGTCTTTTAGCACTAGATCCCGTCTTCAAATTCTTGGACTTAACCTTCTTGTTAAAAGCCTTGGTGATTCTCCGTTGATAACCCTGAACATGGTTCAGTGCTTTTAGCCTTCTTTTATCAAGCAGCATGAGTTCTTCGAACCTACTTTGCTGCCAATCTGCCTCAGCTATCTGACACTCAGCCAATACCTGTAACGTCGGAACTTCAACTTCGATAGGCAAAACAGCCTCTATCCCATAGACCAAGGAATATGGCGTCGCCCCAATAGAAGTTCGAATTGAAGTCCGGTAGCCCCATAGAGCAAATGGCAACTTATCTGGCCAGTCCCGGTAGGTTTCCACCATCTTCTGCAGAATGTGCTTCATGTTCTTGTTAGCGGCCTCAACTGCTCCGTTGGTTTGGGGCCGATATGTAGACGACTTATGAAAAGCCACATTGTACTTGTCCAACAAGTCAATCACTTCCTTCTTGAAGTGGGAACCATTATCTGAAATGATCTCGTTCGGGACCCCATAGCGACATATGATGTTGTTCCTGATGAACTTTGCAACATGCGAAGCCTTCAACACCGCATAAGATTGGGTCTCAACCCACTTTGTAAAGTAGTCTATTGCTACCAAAATGTACTCATGCCCATTGGACCCCTTCGGAGTGATAGCTCCAATCACATCAATCCCCCAGATTGAAAACGGCCATGGCGAAGTCATGTTGTACAGCTTTGATGGCGGAATGTTCATGCGGTTGGCGTGGATCTTACATTTGTGGCATCGCTGGACAAAGCCAATACAATCCTCCTCCATGACGGACCAGTAATAACCCTGACTAAGGATCTTCCGGGCTAGCATTACCCCGTTCATGTGCGCTCTGCACTCTCCTCCATGGATGGCCTCCATCAGGCGCTTTAATTCTTCGGCATCAACACACGGCTTATGCATCCCGAGATGACCTCTGTTGTACAGTTTACCCCCGCAGATGATGAACTGAGCAGCCATTCTTCGAATTGCCCTCTTATCGTTGGCGTTTGCCCTTGGTGGATATGCTTCCTTTTCCAAGAAGTTCCAGACATCGTAATACCAGGGGTTCCCATCTTGTACGTCTTCTATGGCAGCAAGCAGCTCGTAGATCGGCCCAAATTTCTGGTCAATGATGATCGGACGCATCTGGACTCCAAAAGGGATGTCTATCATAGAAGATAGAGTTGTTAGTGAATCTGCGAACCTATTGTTCTCTCTTAACAAATGACCGAAGTTCAGTTTCTCAAACCGAGGAATTAACACGTCTAAGGTATGGTGATAGATTCTCATCTTTTTTTCTTTAACTTTCCAATCTCCTTTGGCTTGAGATACAACAAGGTTCGAGTCCCCGATGACGTCCAACCATTTTGCCTCTAGTTCTAGGGTGGCTTCTAAACTGGCAATGCATGCCTCATATTCTGCTTTGTTGTTCGATACTTTGAACCGAAGTTTGAATGCTAGAGGTATACGGGAATTGTCGGGTGTTATCAACAACACCCCTATCACATACCCATATTGGTTTGACGCTCCGTCAAAGTACATCATCCAATTTTCGTCTTCGATATGTAGAATGTCCTCGTCTGGGAATAGGTACTCAACTGCTTCACCCCTTCAACTGGGTGATCGGCTAGGAACTCCGCTGCCGCTCTCCCTTTTACTGACTTGCGCATCACATACTTCAGATCGAATTCGGAAAGCAAAAGCAACCAATGGGCTAGCCTACCCGTAAGTGCTAGTTTCTCGAAAAGATGTTTGATGGGATCCAATCTCGAAACTAGTATTACAGAGTGAGCTAACAGGTAGTGCCGCAGCTTCTTGGTAGCCCATACCAAGGCCAAACAAGCCTTCTCCAGCGGAGTGTAGCGGGTCTTATACTCCAGCATTTTCTTGCTCTGATAGTAGATAGCCCTCTCTACTTTGTCCTCAGACTCTTGCGTGAGCATGCAGCCCATTGTAGTTTTAGGCACTGAAAGGTACAAAATCAACTGTTTCCCCGGCTCAGGCGGTGACAACACAGGTGGGTTATGTAAATATTGTTTGATCTGTTCAAAAGCAGCTTGGCATCGGCTGTCCCATTGGAATTTCTTTCCTTTCTTTAAAAGACCAAAGAGTGGTTCACAAGTCAAGGTTAATTTAGAAATAAACCATCTTATGAATTGCACTTTACCCAGAAAGCCTCGCACCTCCTTTTCAGTCCTTGGTGGTGGCATTTCTAAGATGGCCTTGATTTTGGAAGGATTGACCTCGATACCTCTCTGTGTGATCAAGAACCCCAATATTTTCCCTACTGTGACACCGAATGTACACTTCTGAGGATTCATCCGCAGCCTATACTCTCTAATCCGTTGAAAGAATTTTTGCAAGGCGGTGTAGTGGCCCCCTCTTTCTTTGGACTTGATAATCATGTCGTCCACGTACACCTCAACCTCCTTGTGGATCATGTCGTGCAATATTGTGGTCACAGCCCGTTGATACGTAGCTCTAGCATTCTTCAGCCCAAACGGCATCACCCTATAACAATAGGTTCCCCACGGGGTGGTAAAAACAGTCTTCTCCTGGTCTTCGGGTGCCATCAATATCTGATTGTAGCATGAAAACCCATCCATGAAAGAGAGCAATGCATGCCCAGCAGTAAAATCCACTAACTTATCGATATGTGGCAGAGGAAAGTCGTCCTTCGGACTGGCTTTATTCAAATCCCTGAAATCCACACATACCCGAATTCTGCCGTCTTTCTTCACCACTGGAACCATGTTGGCCAACCAAGTTAGGTATTCAGATACCAGCAGGAACCCTGTGTCAATTTGCTTGGTGACCTCTTCTTTAATCTTGAGAGCCCAGTCTGGGCGGATCCTTCTTAGCTTCTGCTTAACAGGTCGGGCCTCTGGGTCAAGAGGGATCCGGTGCTGTACAATCTCAGCATCGATTCCAGACATGTCTTCATAGGACTACGCAAAAACATCTTTGAAATCTTTTAATAAAGCGACTAAGCGCTCGCGCTCCTCCGAAGACAACGTGGACCCAATCTAGACCAGCCGCGGGTCTTTCTCAGTACCAACATTAGTTTGTGTGATTTCATCAGCTAAGGGTTTAACAAACCTCTTCTGCTCTTGATCAAGCAAATATTGCAAAATCGGAGGAATTTCTTCCTCGTCGTTTTCATCAAAATTTTGAAAATCCTGATTCATGCAATAAATTAAGGGCACAGAAAAGTAATCGAAGGCCACAGCCGCACAATTCTCATTAAGTACTTCCAAGTCGCCTGGTTCCTCTGTTACAACAGACTTAAAGGAAAAAAGAAAAAGACGACCTAGACAGGACTGTGGCATCCGAGTTATCACTTCCAGGAATACCGAACTCAGACTCAGACGAGCTGGAACCTGATTCCGACTCACAAGACTCAGTGGAATCAGATTCCGGCTCAGTACTTGACCCGGTGCCGCTCGATAAGAAGCCTTGCTCGTATTGCCAGATGAGGGAGGGTGCAATAGATGTATCCAAAATGTTTGAAGGTGGGTTCGCAGCCATTTCATTCCCAATCATGGATACTGAGAGGTCATCCCCCAAGCACTCTTGTACGATCGGAGGATCTGAAAGTAGACAAGCCAGTGCTACCCCCATTTCAATCTCTGCGGCCTCGGAAACCTCCTCTTTGTACTATTTCGCCTCAACTATCGGGTCTGTTTGCTCCTCGGTAACGTCATCCTCAGACAATTGCAAGTCAAAGAAGGTCTCGAACCCCGGCAAGCGTTTCCTCTCCGCATTCAACCATGGCTCTAGGAAGCCGCAGAACGGGAAGTCCTCCCCCTCCTGGACAAAGCGTCCATTCAGGGTACTCTGAATAAGTCGGTGCATCAACTCAAAATGCTTCCCCGCCTGCTTAGCTCTGGCCCTTCCGGCCATTTCTTTGCTTTTCCTCACCCAGTTGTCCTTGGTGGGTAGGCAACCTAAACCAAAGGTATGTGGGTTATGCGGCACTTCGGCCGATGCTGCAATGCCTTTCCGGCAACTTTTCCCTAATCCCATCTTGGGGATGTGCTTGAGTTTGCTCATGAGGTACACCGATTGTGCACTGATATATAACCCCTCGTCGATAGCTAAGATACTCTGTACGACCTGAGCCTCGGCTAAGGTAAATCTTGACAGGAACACATCTTCCGCACCATGTTCAATTTCTAGGACTGGCGTAGAGACCTCTAGCGGTGGATAGATTGAAAAATTCCCAAAAACTGTGGCCACCCCCTTTCCATGGGGGTACTTCAACACCTGGTGCAGGGTGGAAGAGACTGCCTTTACCTGGTGCAACCACGGCCTCCCTAGGAGTAGATTAAAAGTCACAGGAACGTCCAAGACATGAAAGTCAATATCGTGTTGTCCCGGACCGACCTTAGTCTGAATCTGCACAGTCCCCATCACTTCTCTGCTAGTGTTGTCATATGCCCGAATTACCTGGGTAGTAGGTACAAAGTCCACGGGTTTCAACCCGATTGCATATGCCGTCCTCGACGGACATACGTTGATGGCAGATCTTGTATCGACAAGAACTACTGGTACCCATTTGTCTCTACACTCCATAGAGATGTAGAGTGGTTTGTTATGGTTTGAGCCCTCAGGCGGCAATTCCTTATCAGTAAAGGTTAACGTCGGGGAAGCTCCTCCCGAAAAAACCAATCTTACTAGCTGCTCAGGCATGGTGTTGATTGAAAGTTTAGCCCTGTCCATTGCAGAAAGGACAGCTTGTCTGTGTACTCTTGAAGCCATAAGCAGTCCCCAGATGGAGATGTCTGCCTATATTTTCTTAAGCTGTTTCAACACAGCCTCCTCTTCGAGTAACTTTTCTTTCTGCTTCTCCGTCTCTGTGTCCTTTTCGGATGCCTCTGGTTAATCTAGGTGTGGGGGCTTGAAATACCGCCCACTTCTAGTCATGTGGTCAACCTCTCCAATATACCAGGTATCATTTGGTCGGTTGTTCCTCCAATCCTTGGCTGTGTGGGCAAGACATAGGTCATCATCTTTCCACCACATACCGTCGACCATCGACAAGCAACTATCTGGTTCTGTTACAACTGTTCCTGTGCCCACAGCACATTCAGTTCTCGTGCTCACAACACATTCAGCCCCCACAGGGGCTTTGGCCTTCCTAACCCTTTCCAGATCTTCGATATTTTCCCGTTCAAACTGTTTCAGCTCAGCCTGCTACTCAGCATCCCCTGTACTCGAAATGTTCAGATCCTGAGCAAAATTCTTAACAATGGTGCTCTCTGGTGGTTCATTCTGTTCTCCGGCCATTCCAGCCATTGTTGATGATATTCCAACCCCTAATTGCCCCTGGTCTGGATGAAGTTGTTCAATAGCATCCGGCTCGTCACTGAGCCACCCGGTAGCTTTTGCTGACCTTTCTGGATCGAACCAGTTGACAGTCACGTCCCCTACTTCCTGTTCTTCAAAGAATTATAGATTTGTAATGTCCTCCTCTAGTTTTGCCAGGTCGTCTAGCCCTTGATTAGGTCCATCCTCCTGTACGACACTAATCTCTGTCCCTACTGGGAAGTCCACCCTTGGCTTAGGCAGACCTGCTGGTGTGATGTAACTGCTCGGGTCGTACACATATCTCGCAGACCCCTCAGGCCCTGAATAATCATTTCCATCTGTTCCCGCAATCATCCCGGTTCTATCTTCAATAGTCACCACCACCGGCTCAGGTTGGGTTTGGGAGATGTCTAGCATGCACAAATCCGTGCTTTCTGGAATGAATACCTCTGGCTTGGGTAGGTGAGAAGGGGTGGTATATATGCTGGGGTCGTATGACACAACCCCAGTTTGGATTAGGCTAATGCGTTTGGGAGGTGGAGCTTGGTTATGTGGTGGGAGTGGGTTGGTTTTGACGTTTGGTTTCTCCAGCGGTGCGATCACCTTATTGTCAACGAGATCTTGGATATCGTGACGCAGTCTAAAGCACTGGTCGGTGTCGTGACCATGCTATTGGTGATAGGCGCAGTACTTAGCTGGGTTATGGGAGGGAGAAAGTTATTCTGGCAAGGGCCGCGGCTCTAGGGCTTCAAGTGCCCTTTCTTGATCAACACCCCCAAAGCTTTGGATAGGGCCATATATAGTGGGGTGAAGGTTCTTTGGCCTTTGGGCGCATATCTAGCTGGTTGTGAGCTACTACCGGACACACTTGTGAATGGTGTAGCTGTGAGGGTTTTTGGAGTGGTGCTGGTGACCATTCCGACTTCTGAAGTTCTGCCAGTTGCAGCACTGCTTATGCCTGCATTCGTACCGCGGTTGAATGACCTCTTGGGCTGCTCTCTCTCATTGTCAATGAGGCCTTGTTTCATGGCGTCCTCTATTTGCACCCCAATCTCATGTAGATCTGCAAAGGTGGGTAGGGGGAGGACAATCATCTTCTGCATGAGCATGGGCTGGAGGTTGTGCACAACCATTCGTATCTGGTCTTTGTCCACTGGTCTAATTGTCATCATCGAGGCTTTGGCCCTCCAATGCGTTACGAAGTTGGAGAAGCTCTCCTTTGGTTCTTGCCCGGTTGTCTCGAGATCACGAGTTATGACCTCGATCTACATGTTATAGGAGTATTGAGCTATGAAGGCCTCAGCCATCTCCTCTCAATTCCTCTTAATGGAGTCCTCCAATTTTGCATACCAAATAGCCGTTACACCCGACAGGGTCTGGCCAAACAGAGAACGCTTCTGTAATCTGGAGAAGCCCATTGGCCTTAAGATGTCTGAAAACAGCAGTAGGTGTACCATAGGATCTCCAGACCCATCAAAGCGGTCAATATGTGGCATTTTAAATCGGTCCGACAGAGTCACGGCCGAGTCGGTGTATCCATCCTCAATATCTGGAATGGATTTCACGCCTTGAGACTTTTTGAAAAACTTTTCAAGCTTGCTCACTTTTAGCACTGTTGCTCACTTTCGCAGTGTGCTATGTTATGAGCTGAATGAATTAAAGACAACACACAGTCGGCGTAATGACACACAGTCGGTATTTGTAAGCTGAACACACTGTCCTTAACTCTGATCACTGTGCCCCAAATTGCTGCCCCAAAACTGAATCTGATGCCCTCAGGTAAAACTGATTCTCCAAATATTGATGCCCACAGGCCTGATACCCAGACTTACAAACTGATACACGCAATCTTGTAGAGACACACTTCTAACAGCAAATAGCAAGCAAGTGAGAGCCAAAACACCCCTATGTTGGGGTAGGGTTTCCCTATCCTATTTTGTCAGGAGCTAGGGTTTCACTACACACACAGCGGTTTCAAACAACCTACAATCGGGTAAGCAACCTGTCCTAGTTTGGAATAGTCACTATGGATTTCGATATGCACTAGGTTGAATGGTCAAAAAGGGGTGCCTCAGTAAAAACCGAGATTTGTGTTCCCGTCGTGGCAGAGCCCGCAACCGGTCAGCCTTATGGCACGCTTTTCAAAGCGAGCCTCCGGTAAACCATTCAGGAATAGCATATGGCAAACACAGTGTCCTAGGCGCACCAATGCAAATGCAATGCAAAGAGACACATAAGTGTAGACAAAACAAGATATCATGAGTTCGAGTCAAGCTCTGTAACTCCCCAGCAGAGTCACCAGAAATTGTGGACGCGCCGTGAATGTCCCGAGAAGATCCCGTTTAGAGGCTCAAAGACAAGGCGTTCCGCCGAGGACTTCGGGCGCTCAAAACGAACACAAACCAACATAATCATCGACTGCACAAACGATGATGTCCAAGTGTTGAGGACAATCAAAAATGGGGTGTCTACATCCCTGTTTTGCTGCAGCAGAGGACAAACAGAGCATGGCAATGCATTTACAAGACAATGTATGCACGACCACCCTTCTTATCATGTCACGGATTCAAGGGAGTATGGTTCTAGACCCTCAGGCCATTAATCACGTATTTCGACGCATGATGGCCAAAGGAGCCAAGCATGCAAATGAATATGGAATCAATGCAGAAAACACATGACGGCCCCACACTCTATCATGTTGGATCAAGAGCATCGGCGACTAAGGATTGAGGCACGTTTCGTCACTTTTAGTACGAACGTTCCTCGCTCCTCATGTTTGGTTTGACACCCCAAACCCAAAACAATGCAATGCATGCAAGTGTGCCAAATACAATGCAACATGGAAATGTAATGCTATGCAACCTAAGCATGCACAAGGCTAAGGTAACAAGCATGCCAAATGCAATGCAACCTAATCAAGCATGTGACAAAATGCAAACTAGCAAACATGCAACATGCAACCTAAACGTACAAACGTGCACTGTAATAGGCATGTGACAACAATACCGATAACAAAAATGTGACAACATGCAATGCGATAAGCATGCAACGATACACAAATCGCATGATCCATGAACTTACATTGAAAATGGATAAGCCTCAGCCACACCCAAAACAATGGCCAAAATGATCACGTGATAGAATGAAATGCACAATGCAATGGTCCAAGAGTTAAGGCATAAGGTCACAACACCCAAATATGATCGAGGGGTGACAATCATGGTAGTATGGTGACACCATAAGCTCTGAAATTATGTTAAGAGTGATGCCAAATCAAACACATAACACAAGCAAGGCATGCTAATGGACTTCAAGTTCAAAGCTAGCCAAGGTACTTGAACCATGGCTATGTCAACCAAGCCCCAAAGGACCAAGGTGACCCAAAATAGCCCCAAGGCAGTCCAAAACAGGGCTAGAACATGCATGGGATGAGGCCAAAACATGCTAGAAAGGTGAGCACAAAACAAGACGCATACAAGGCCAAAAGGGGCAATTGCACTACACCTATTACAACCAAGCATGGTATGACTTAGGCCAATAAAATCAGAGTTATGGCATGTTAGAATGAGCCCAAAAACCCACTTAGATGGCATCCCAAAGGCCTAAGTATGATGGCATGCATAATGACCTATTCAAACACAAACTATCCAAAGCATGGAATAGGTGATAAATGCAAACGTATGACCATGAAACATGGACTGAAATCACATTTGACATGATGCCAAATCATGAAAATACTTCAAGTAACATATGCTAATGAACCAACGCTATACAAAACAATGCATGCATAACCAAGACAACACCAAACAGAGCTTAAACATGGTTAAACATGACTAAAAACTCCTTTGAGTTGAGCCAAAACATGCAAGAATAGTGGTCCAAACACAAAATGCATGTTATGCCAATATGCAAGATTACTCTACAAGTATGTGAAGCATGCAAGATGTCATCAAACCAACATGGAATAGAGTTAAGGCAGGTCCTAAAAGCCACTAAAATGTGTTCAAATAGAACCAAGACATGCTAAGTAAACATGCTACTCTTATAAGCCAACAACACAAGCATATGAGACATAAGGAGAAGGGGGTGTCCTCCTCCTATACATGACTCCAAAACCACTTCTTCACCACTAAAAATCCTCTGGATTTCAGTGGTGAGAAGGTCAAAATAAAATGACCCCAAAGCTCGAAAGTAAAGGCACAAAACAAGGCCAAACAAGGCCTAAGAGGGGGTAGACAACCCCCAACCAAAAAGTGACCTTAAGCAACCATAACAAGCATACAAAATCAGAAATTTTTGTAGGTTAGAGTCAAGCTTGAAACAATATATAAGTATGTGAAAATGCTTAAGCAAGAATGGCGTATCTAAAGTTTAAAATCTCACCTTTGAAGGACAACTTCAAGAACACAAGACCAACAACTCTCTCTCTGATCAAAACCAACTCAAGAACCTTAAAGCCAACCTCCTAGTACCTCAGCACACAAGGATAGTGTAACTCTAGGCATTTGTGTACAATAATAAGAACAAAACACACTTTTGAGCTCAAACACACACATAAATCTAGAGAGAGGGAGCTATAGAGAGAGAGATATATCTAACTTGTATATCAGATTTTTAGAACCCCTGGAAAGGGAGAGGAGGCTCTCCTTTTATAGAAAACCAATTTTGCAAAGCTTCTTGGAGAAGCTAAGCAAGGTTCAAAATTATGCGTGCCAGTTGTTTTAGCTGGCACAAAATATCTTCCAAAAGCAGATGGAAAGGGGTCGGCTGGAAAATATGGCCGATTGACTGACAAAGGTGGCCGGTCGACCAAAAACAGTGCCGATTGGCCAGAACCTTTGGTCGATGGAAGGAAAAAAATGGCCGATGTCTTCATGCCTTGGCCGATGGGTTGAGGAAATGGCCAACAAGCCACCCTCTTCCCTTAAAATCAAAAACACAAGTGCTTGGTCCACAACCAAGCACAAAACAGTCAAGTTGAGAGATCTTAAGGCAAGGCGCATGGCCGAGACCTCCGGGAACTCAAAACGAACACGAGCATAGATGATCATTGAGTGTTCAAACGATGACGTTCAAATCTTGAGGACGGTCAAAAATGGGGTGTCTACAGTTGCCCCTCTTTGACAGAACTCGAAAGTCATAACAATGATGGGAGTGAATGTCAAAGCCCAGAGACGACCTATTTTTGACAAGGCCGAAGACTTAGACAAGCATACAAGAAGCAAAGATATGTGCCCGCAGGTAGGGACAAGATGCAAATGACATGCACAAAGCCGAACATAACTTATGATCATGCAAAGAGAGCTGTAACGAAGCAATTATACACAATAAATGCAACAGATTAAGCAAGCAATTAAGAATCGAACTACAACTCATGCAGAAAGGATGTAAGAGAATTATACAATTCTCGATACGTCTCACGTGGGGAATACAATACCTATCCGGTTCGTCTGGTCGTGCTAGCTTCAAATGAACCGTACATACAATATCGTGCCTGAAAAAGAAAGAAACTTGACAAGTACAACATCATTAGAAACATGCATAGCAATGCAAGTGAAAAGTGCGTGACAACGCAAGTAAAGGGGTGCATGACAATGCAACCTAAGTGTGACGCATAACAATGCGGAACAAAAAGTGCATAACAACGCAAGTAAGGTGTGCATGACAATGTGACAAGTGTGTGTGACAACACAAGTAAGGTGGTGCATAACAATGCAACTGAAATAGGCATGACAATGCAAGTAAAACGTGTGCGACAACGCAAGTGAGGGGTGCATAACAATGTAATTGAAACAAGCATGACAATGCAAGTAAAACATGCCTGACAACGCAAGTGTGGGGTGCATAAAAATGCAATTAAAACATGCACGACAATGCAAGTAAAACATGCGTGACAACGCATGTGTGGGGTACATGACAATGCAATTGAAACAAGCATGACAATGCAAGTAGAACATGCGTGATAACGCAAGTGTGGGGTGCATCACAATGCGATTGAAACAAGCATGACAATGCAAGTATAACATGCGTGACAATGCAAGTGTGGGTTGCATGACAATGCAATTGAAACATGCATGACAATGCAAGTAAAACATGCGTGACAGCACAAGTGTGGAGTGCATAACAATGCAATTGAAACAAGCATGACAATGCAAGTAAAACATGCGTGACAGCACAAGTGTGGGGTGCATGACAATGCAATTAAAACATGCATGACAATGCAAGTAAAACATGTGTGACAACGCAAGTGTGGGGTGGATAAACACATGTAAGTAAAGCATGCGCGACAACGCAAGTAATGTGTGTAACAATGCGAGAAGGTGAATAAACACATGTAAGTAAAGCATGCGCGACAACACAAGCAATGTATGTAACAATGCAAGAAAGAGCATGAATACATGTAAGTAAAGCATGTGCGACAACGCATACAATGTGTGTAACACTGCAAGAAAAAGAATAAACACATGTAAATAAAGCATGCGCGACAGCGCAAGCAATGTGTGTAACAACGCAAGAAAGTTCATAAACACATGTAAGTAAAGCATGCGCGACAACGCATACAATGTGTGTAACAATGCAAGAAAAAGAATAAACACATGTAAATAAAGCATGCGCGACAGCGCAAGCAATGTGTGTAACAACGCAAGAAAGTTCATAAACACATGTAAGTAAAGCATGCGCGACAACGCATACAATGTGTGTAACAATGCAAGAAACTGCATAAACACATGTAAGTAAAGCATGTGCGACAACGCATACAATGCGTGTAACAATGCAAGAAAGTGCGTAAACACATGTAAGTAAAGCATGTGCGACAACGCAAGCAATGTGTGTAACAATGCAAGAAAGAGCATGAACACATGTAAGTAAAGCATGTGCGACAACGCATATGATGTGTAGAACAAGAAAGACCCATGTTTAGCATAAGTATGATGAAGGCACGTCACTCGCGATGTTGAAATGCAACTTGAAAACAAGACGAGGCATTGTTCAATGCAAGACGCATAACGAACACGCTTATTACAGTCATAACAAAGCATTTGTAATACCACATATTTAAAGCGATTTGCGGAACTCGCAAAATACAAAAGGATACGAGAAAGGATACTCCTTGCGCGCACCAAGCATCGCACACAGAAGACGCGGCTCGAGGTTAACATGAAGGCCGGTTAAGCTTCAAAAGTGCACTTTCTTGCACTATCTTGACTAATGAAGGTCCCAAACCACATAACTGACCAAAACAAGGGTGTGGGAGGTGCATCGACCACAAGGGGAGGCCACCGGCCATCCATCGGCCACAAAAGTAGTTCATCGGCCAACTATTTAGCCGATCGGCTAACAATTTGGCCGACTGGCCAAAAATGGCAATGTCGGGGCAGTTTTGTCTTTTGGCCACGAGTCTTTAAATATAAGGTTCCAAACCTTATATTTCCACTTCACCCTAGCTTGAAAATCCCTCATCTCTCTTCCTAGGTGATTTTTCTTCCTTCAATCCGTGTTTTTCTCTTGTTTTCTACCCTTTTCCGTCGTCCGATTCGCGAAACCCTTTCCGTTTCGCACACTTTGAACCGAACAAATCTTGGTTTCAGTCTCCTTTTCTTGGTTTCCACTACTTGAGGTTTGTTTCCCCCTCATACTTCGATCTTTGTGCCTTTTCTACACTCCGACCTTTTCTCCCATTTTTCACCCTCTCGAGGTTTACTTTTGGGTTGACTTTTCGCATTCTCGCCTATTTTCCGCACTTTCGGCCATTTTTGCACCTTTCTTGAGATGGCAGACGACGTTCCAGGCGGTGGGGCTCCCCCGGAGATAGACGTGGACCTCGAGGTCGAGCTTCTACCGCTTCGCATCCGACCATTCGACCCAGCGACCTACAGGTTGACGATTCATGTGCTTCCTCCCGATGGCATCCGCCACTTTAGGAGCTATGTGCGGGGCGCGCCATTGGAGCTTCTACTGCGCGAGCCTGAGTCACATTTGTCATACGGCACCGCTGAGGTAAACTCCTCCTCTGTTTCACTTTCCGCAATGTAGAATGTATAACTGTAATAGTCAATACTGTTCTTTAACTGCTTAACCCAGACACACTGATACATCACACGCTGTAGTTCACTGTGAACACATCCACACCCTAAGTCTATGTAGTCTTGAACACATGCACCCGCACTGCATTTTTATCCATTCTGAACACATTGAAACACATGCACACACACTGCATTTTCAACTGAGTGACACAAACACACTGATTCATCATATACTGAGTTCATTGTGAGCACACCTACACCCGGTATTTATGTAAACTTGAACGCACGCACCCACACTACATTTTCATCAACTCTGAACGCATTCAAACACATGCACACACACTACATTTTTATCAATTCTGAGTGTGTTCAACACTGTATTTCCAAAACTGCTTCGTAACTATTTATTTTGAACACAGGGAGATTCCCATGCCTTCTGAGGGTATGGGAACACTATCGCCCGAGGTTAGTATATGGAGCTGCCCGACGTGATCCGTCATATTGTCGACCAGGACGGTTTTGGGACTTTCTGCATGGGACTCTCGTGCCTCACTACGAGCAGGCGCCTTCTTGCTGCTCTGGTGGAGAGGTGGTGGGACACCACCGACTCCCTCTACCTTTCTGCCACCGGGGAGATGATGATGACTCCCTTTGACTTCTCCATGCTCACAGGCATCGGAGTGGGGGTGATCCGATCCCCTTTGACACAGATATGGACGAGTGGGACGTCGCTCAGCTATACTTGCTTAGCATTCAGCCACTTTTTGCTCGGCCAGGGTTTGTGAGGTGCTCATGGTTTGAGGATCACTTCCGGATCCAAGCGCCTACTACTGGGGAGGAAAAGGAGCAGTATGCTCGTGGCTTCATCATGTTCCTGTTCGGGACCATGCTCTTCGCCGACCGGGCAAACACTGTCGCCCTCTACCTACTGAGCGCACTTGTGGACGTGACGCGGATCCGCGATTACGACTGGGGTGGCGCGAGCTTGGTCACCCTTTATGGATATATGAGCTCACCCTCCCACCTCAGCGGACAGTTGCTTGGAGGCTACTGGAAAGCCTAGGAGGTACATGCTCCCTTTTCTATTTTACAATTCTGTTTCACATTATCTATATACCACACACACTGCACACATGCAATCTGCTTTACACTGGTTGTACACTGCACACACTGCACAATACACTGCACATACTACACTCTTCTTTATCTGTATACTACTTTATTTGATAAGCATACTCATATCTACTTTGTTACATTCTATAGTTGTGGGTGTATGCCTACTTTCCTAGGCTTGCCCAGTGTCGGATGAGGAGATGTCCCCTATGGTTCCGTTTTCCCACCGCTTTGATGTGAGATGCGAGTGGAGGCCACGGGGAGTCCTTCATGTTCTTCTGTCGCTATTTTGACACCATCACCGCAGCCGAGGTATGTCAAACATTTCAGTTTATTTAAGCTTCGCTTTATATCGTACTCTCAATAATAGTAGATAACAAACTGTGTATTATTTACAGATTACCTGGCAGCCTTGGGCCCCGTTGCCTGATGCAGTTCGGGAGGGGTATGTCGGTGCTCAAGAGACTGCCCGGTTTAGGGTCTTACTGGAGGGTCCAGTCTACCGGGCGTGGTACTTGGGTGAGCGCTTCTTGCGGCAGACCCTCGGCTTACCGGAGCAGGTAGTCCCGAGGCCGCCTCCCACCCATATGAGGCATACTGAGAGGTATAGGTTTGAGGAGATGATTGATTATATGATCGGTTGGGACTCAGAGCGCTTTAGAGACGAGGGTGATTATGCCGAGTTTATTCAGGCTTTTCTCATGCGGCCTCTGACCAGTGCTCGCCGAGTCGAGAGGGAGAGGCCTGCGGCCCCAACAGAAGTAGGAGCACCGAGGACGACTCAGGCCCATGGTAGGAGTGGATCTCGGAGGTTACGGGGTGCTGAGTGGCCAGCACTGCCCACGACGATCACATGCCGAGGGCAGGGTGGGGAGACTTATCAGATCCCTTCCGCTCCTCCTCCTGCTAATTATGAGCTTGTCGGAGTCTATGGCTCGACCCCGGTATGTACTACTAGACTTTGCATTCTGTACAGTCATTTCAATTCATTTGATATCCCATAGAATACTAATGACTTTGACAATTTTGCAGGCTTCCATCGAGTACACTCGTCAGTCCTTGGAGTTGACAACCTCAACGATAGGGATGCTGCAGCGGTGCATCGACTTGTTGACCATCTACAATATCCCAATAAGTTCTTTCAACCGCAATCTCAAACTTTGCCTAATATGTTTCATACATAATCTGGTGCATCAAACTATCAACACGGCACTTTGATACACAGTACTCACGGCACTGATACCCTGTAACCCATACACTGCTCACAGCGTTGCTCACGGAATTCATACACTGTACTCATACACTGCATTCTGTATTGATATACTACTCACAACATTCATACACTATTTTGCATAGCATGACTGATGCATTTGTTTTTTGTCCTTTTCAGGCCCCATTCCAGATTCCGGCGACGGGAGATGCTCCGGCTGGACCATCTGTTCCTGCTCGAAGAGGAGGGGGAGCCAGGCGGGAGATGACTATCTACAGTCGAGACAGACACAGGCGCACCCGTGCTGAGAGTAGTTCACGAGAGCCGTCCCCTAATGATTCTGACGAGGAGGCGGCGTCATCCCAGGACGAGGCTGGAGACGGCTCAGACTCTGACTATGGAGATGGCGGTGGTGATCCTGGACCCTCGTCCAGGAAGAGGACCAGGACCGACTCCCGCACTTGAGACCATTGATGTTGATCCAAACTTTCTGCTACTTTTCTTCTTTTTTACTTTGTTCAGACACTTTGTTGCTTTTCTCCTCTTTTTGTTTTGCTTTATTTTTCTTTTTACAGGTAGTTTGAGCACATTGTACTGCCTCAGGCAGGTTTTACTTTCTCAAAACTATGTACTTTTTGCAAAAGACATGATGAAATGAAACAACTATTTTGTTTAAAAAGTGTTACATTTTATGCATCGCATCGCATAAGATTTTAACTTTTGTTTGAAAATTAAGCACTTACATCGTAATAATCAGGTAGCGAACCGAGTAACGACAAAAACAACTTGATAATCAAAACAAAGAACTAGATAAGCTAACCAAGTGTAAATACAACTCGATAAGCAAAGTAGAGACTTAAAGAGCGTAAAATACAACTCAATAAGCAAGAGTACAACAACTCGATAAACAAATTGCAGTAACAGGCATGACTTTGCAAAATCATCACCGAAAGGCATTGGGAGTGGAACCAGTTACAAGTTCTCAGCATTTCCATACATGATCAGCTCAGGGAATAAGAAGGAAGGCCATCGGCCAAAGGGAAAGCCCACCGGCCACAAGAAATGACCATCAACCAACAGTTTTAGATGATCGGCCAAAAGAGATGGTTGGTCGGTACTATTTTTGGCCGATCGGCCAAAAATGGCAAACACCTCCAGAATGTTGACACCTGTCTTCCACTCACCACCTTACTTACTACAAAAGCCTCAGCTTCATAGTTTTCCTCATTTCAATATTGATTTGCACCAAATGGAAGAGTTTCTTGCCCAAAACCTCATAACTTTGATTGCCAACTTGGATGGCTCGGAAAAGCTAAATTTCTTGGGCTTTGGCATAAATGCACTATTCACGTTGAGTCGCACTCCACTGCATTTTCCATTCCTCCATGTTACGGCAAGGTTTTGGAATCCGGTGACACACGTCTTTAGCTTTGGCGGCCAAGAGATGTGTCCCACTTTCGAGGATTTCCAAGTTTTAATGGAATCCGAGCGCGATAAAGAAATCTTACCTCAGTTCCGGTTCGGCCACGTCCAAGCCTTAGGACGGATGTGCGGCCTTGCTGTGCATGACGCTCGATCATTGATTCATGATGGAGAGATGGACATTCCGAGCTTGGTTTGTCAGTTTTCTGATGCTGGTGACCACGACGACCATCATTGGTAGGGTTACCGATGACATGCGCTTTGCTTGTGCATGCTGTCCCATTTCTAACTTGTCCCAAGCTCTGGTGGGTTTAGCACTCGTTTGATCGAAGTCGCCGAGGGCTTGAAAGAGTGCAAAAGCTGCACTGCCATGACATTGGCCGAGACATTGATGGGCTTAGATGCTTTTCATCGCCGAGAGATGGCTAGGTTTGTGGGGAGTCCACTACTATTGCAAGTAATGTTTCCCACCCCATCTCACATATGTATCTCACATCATTCGACCCTCAGGCTCAATTTTTCTCTCAAAACCTTTCGTTCACTTTTCTCTCAACGTACATCTCTCTAATCTTTATTCTCTCATTTTTCATCCCTCCCCAGGTGCGGTTGATGGACAAGTTGAGAGTTGTGGACTCATGTTCGGCATATTCAGCTCGATACTTCGGACGAAGGATGGTGGTACAGCTGGATGTGCAGTTTGTCCGCGGACCAGATTGCTTGGTTCTGCCCTTGGCTTAACCTGCCGGCAATGAGTTACAGCATGACCCTCCAGCCCGGGATTCAATTGATTGGCATGACACACTGTGTCTTCTATTTTCTGTTCCGGTTCCGGCGCCAGTTCAGACATGATCAGACTTGCCCAGAAGAGGGGATTGAGTACTCTGCTACTTTTTCGGTCCGAGGCACGCAGGTAGCTCGGTCTGTTGCAGCATGGAGGACGAGAGAGCTTCTGGCCCCTGCTCCCACTTTCAGTTGCACCCTCTCTAGTGAGTGCATGGATTGGCTCAATGAAAAGGCACAGGTAGGGCCCACTTTGGCAACAGAGGCTTCAAACAGCTCTGGGAGGGGGCGCAGAAACACCTGACTATGCCCCAGATTTATTTGCTTTTAATCAGAACTTTCAAGTTTTCTTTATGAATGTAATGAAAAGCAACTTCAATTTTGTATTAAAGAGCAGGAGAACTCTGTATTGAAATCAATAAAATTGAAGGTTGTGGGTACTGAAAATTTTCCGTTCGGTCCAAAAATGGTCTAAGTTGTAAAAAGATTAATTTGAACAAAATCAACTTTTATTAAAACTTTTCAAAACTATTTTCAATATGGATCAGAACTGGACACAGCTGAGATCTGTCACTGAGATGCACAACCCCGGATCCCAGCAACTGGAAAGTTGCCCCTAGTCTAAATAGCACTGCACCGGAGATCGCGACCGAGCTCTTGAATGCTGAATAGACAAAGATAACCAAGGCGATCACATTGACAAAGTTGATCGGGGAAGTGCTTATGGCTGGACTTCAGGATCAAGTTGCCTACATATCCCAAAGATAGGAATCAAGCCTTACGTAGTTCGGCTCAGGTTCACTCGTGTATTAACCCTCACCTTTTACGCTCTAACTTTTGCCAAGGCCACCCTTTCTAGGTTTTCAACCTTGCGAGCTTAGTTTTTATAATTTCAAAATTTTTTGTGCTCTAACTTTTGCCTAGGTCGCCCTTTCGAGTTTTCGGCCTAGCGAGTCTCTCAGGGAAAATATTTCTTCAACTTGTCCATGTTGATCGGTTGGGAGAATTCCAGGCCATCTGGGTCCATCAGAACGACAGCTCCACTCGACCAAATAGACTTGATGATGTAAGGGCCAGTCCAATTGGGTCTGAACTTGCCCCTAGGGTCATGGATGGGAGCTCGGTTGTCTTTGAGCACCAAATCTCTTTCTTTCAAATTCCTGGACTTAACCTTCTTGTTGAAAGCCCTGGTAATTCGTCGTTGATATATTGAACATGGTACAGTGCTTTCAGCCTTCTCTCATCAAAGAGCATGAGTTCCTCGAATCTGCTCTGCTGCCAATCTGCCTCAGCCATCTGACACTCAGCCTGTACTCGTAATGATGAAACTTCAATTTCGATAGGTAGAATGGCCTCCATCCCATAGACTAAGGAATACGGAGTCACCCAAGTAGAAGTTCGAATTGAAGTCCGGTAGCCCCACAGAGCAAATGGCAGCATATCTGGCCAGTCCCGGTAGGTTTCCACGATCTTCTGCAAAATGTGTTTGATGTTCTTGTTGGCAGCCTCAACTGCTCCGTTGGTCTATTGCCGATATGTAGATGACTTGTGAAAAACCACGTTATATATTTCCAACAAGTCGATCACTTCCTTCTTGAAGTGGGAACCATTATCTGAAATGATCTCGTTCGGGACCCCATAGCGACAGATGATGTTGTTTCTGATGAATTTCGCAATATACGATGCCTTCAACACCGCATAAGATTGGGCCTCAACCCACTTTGTGAAATAGTCTATCATAACCTGAATGAACTCATGCCCATTGGATCCTTTTGGAGTGACGGCCCCGATCACATCAATCCCCCAGACTAAAAATGGCCATGGCGAAGTCATGTTGTATAGCTTCGACGGCGGAATATTCATGCGGTTTGCATGGATCTGGCATTTATGGCATCGCCGGACAAAGCCAATACAATCCTCCACCATGGTGGAACAGTAGTAACCCTGTTTGAGGATCCTTCGGGCTAGCATCACCCCGTTCATGTGCGCTCCGCATTCTCCTCCATGGATGGCCTCTATTAGGCGCCTGGACTCTTCGGCATCAACACACAACTTATGCATCTCGAGATGACCTCTCTTGTACAGTTTTCCTCCATAGACGGTGAACTAAGCAGCCATTCTTCGAATTGCCCTTTTATCCTTAGCATTTGCCCCTGGTGGATACGCCTCTTTTTTCAAGAAGTTCCAGACATTGTAATACCAAGGGTTCTCATCTTGAACCTCATCTATTGCAATAATCAGTTCGTAGGCCGGCGCAAATTTCTGGTCAATGATGATCGGACGTATCCGGACTCCAAAAGGGATGTCTATCATGGAAGATAGAGTTGCTAGTGAATCTGTGAACCTGCTGTTCTCTCTTAACAGATAAGCTAAGTTCAGCTTCTCAAACCGAGGAATCAACAAGTCCAAGGTCTGGTGGTATATTCTCATCTTTCTTTCTTTGACTTTCCAATCTCATTTTGCTTGAGATACAACAAGGTTCGAGTCCCCGATGACGTCCAACCGTTTTGCCTAGTTCTAGAGCTACTTCTAGTCCAGCAATACACGCCTCATACTCTGCCTCATTGTTCGAGACTTTGAACCGGAGTTTGAATGCTAGAGGTATACGGGAATTGTCGGGCGCTATCAGCAACACCCTATCCCATATCCATATTGGTTTGACGCTCCGTCAAAGTACATCATCCAAAACTCTTCTTCGACATGCAAGATTGCCTCGTCTGGGAATAGATACTCAACTACTTCTTCCCCTTTAACTGGGTGATCAGCTAGGAATTCTGCTACCGCTCTCCCCTTCACTGACTTGCGCGTCACATACTTCAGATCGAATTCAGAAAGCAGAAGCAACCAACGAGCTAGCCTACCCGTAAGTGCCTGTTTCTCGAAGAGATATTTGATGGGATCTAATCTTGAAACCAACATTACGGAGTGAGCTAACAGGTAGTGCCACAGCTTCCTGGTAGCCCATACCAAGGCCAGACAAGCCTTCTCCAGCAGAGTGTAGCGGGTCTCGTATTCCAGCATCTTCTTGCTCAGGTAGTAGATAGCTCTCTCTACCTTGTCCTCATACTCCTGTGCAAGCATGCAGCCCATTGTAGTTTCAGTTACTCAAAGGTACAAAATCAACGGTTTCCCCGGCTCAGGCGGTGACAACACGGGTGGGTTCTATAAATATTGCTTGATATGTTCAAAAGCAGCTTGGCATCGGCCGTCCCATTGGAATTTCTTTCCTTTCTTCAGCAGGCCAAAGAGTGGTTCACAAGTCAAGGTTAATTTAGAAATAAACCATCTTATGAATTGCACTTTACCCAGAAAGCCTCGCACCTCCTTTTCAGTCTTTGGTGGTGGCATTTCTAAGATGGCCTTGATTTTGGAAGGGTCGACTTCGATACCTTTCTATGTAATCAAGAACCCCAGCATTTTCCCTACTGTAACACCAAACGTACATTTTTTAGGATTCAGCCGCAACCGAAATTCCCTGATCCTTTTGAAAAACTTTTGCAAGGCAGTGTAGTGGCCCTCTCTTTCTTTGGACTTGACAATCATGTCGTCCACGTACACCTCAACCTCCTTGTGGATCATGTCATGCAATATTGTGGTCGCTACCTATTGATATGTAGCTCCAGCATTCTTCAGCCCAAACGGCATCACTCTATAACAGTAGGTCCCCCAGGGGGTGGTAAAAGCAGTCTTCTCCTGATCTTCGGGTGCCATTATAATCTGGTTGTAGCCTGAAAAGACATCCATAAATGAGAGCAATGCATGCCCCGCTGTGAAGTCCACTAACTCATCGATATGCGACAGAGGAAAGTCGTCCTTCGGACTGGCTTTGTTCAAATCTTTGAAAACACATACCCGGATTCTGCCATCCTTCTTCGACACTGGAACAATGTTGGCCAACCAAGTTGGGTATTCAAATACAAGCAGGAACCTTGCATCAATTTGCTTGGTGACCTCTTCTTTGATCTTGATAGCCCAGTCCGGGCGAATCCTTCTAAGCTTCTGCTTAACAGGCTGGACCTCTGGGTCAAGAGGGATTCGGTTCTGTACAATCTCAGGATCGATTCCAGGCATGTCTTCATAGGACCACGCAAAAACATCTTTCAAATCTTTTAATAAAGCGACTAAGCGCTCGCACTCCTCCGAAGACAACGTGGACCCGATTTGGACCAACCACGGGTCCTTCTCAGTACCAACATTAATTTGGATGATTTCATCAATCAGCGGTTCTGCAAACCTCTCCTACTCCTGATCTAGCAAATATTTCAAAACCGAAGGAATTTCTTCCTCGTCGTTTTCATCGAAGTTTCGAAAGTCTTAATTAATGCAATAAATCAAACGCACAGAAAAATACTCAATGGCCACAGCCATTCCATTCTCATTAATCACTTCCAAGTCACCTGATTCCTCTATTACAACAGACCCAAAGTAAGAAAAAAAAAGACAACCTAGACAGGACTGTGGCATCCGGGTTGTGACCCCCAGGAATATCGGACTCAGACTCAGATGAGCTGGAACCTGATTCCAACTTCTGGAACCTGATTCTGACTCATAAGACTCGCTGGAATCAAATTCCGGCTCACTACCTGACCCAGTACTGCTCGATAAGAATCCTTCCTCAGATTTCCAGACGAGGGAGGGTGCGACGGACGCATCCAAAATGCTTGAAGATAGGCTCGCAGTCGTTTCATTCCGAATCACGGACACTGAGAGGTCATCCCCCAAGCACTCGTGTACGATCGAAGGATCTGATAGTAGACAAGCCAGTGCTACCCCCATTTCAATCTCGGTGCTCTCGGAATGCACTTCCTTACACTTCTCAACCTTGGCTGATGGGTCTATTTGCTCCTCGGCAACATCATCCCCAGACAATTGTAAATCGAAGAAGATCTCAAAACCCGGCAGGCGTCTCTTCTTGGCATTCAACCATGGCTCTGGGAAGCTGCAGAATGGAAAGTCTTCCCCCTCTTGGACAAAGCGTCCGTTCAGGGTGCCCTGAATAGGCCGATGCATCAAATCAAAATGCCTCTCGGTCTGTTTGGCTCTGGCTCTTCCAGCCATCTCTTTGCCTTTCCTCACCCAGTCCTCCTTGGTGGGCAGATAGCCCAAACCAAAGGTATGCGGGTTATGTGGCACTTCGACCGATACTGCAATGCCTTTTCGGCCACTCTTTCCTAATCCCATCCCAGGGACATGCTGGAGCTTGTTCATGAAGTACATCGACTGTGTGTTGACACACAACCCCTCATCAACAGCCAAGATATTTTGAATAACCCGAGCCTCGGCTCGGGTAAATCCTGATAAGAACACACCCTTCGTGTCATGCTCGATTTTCAAAACCGGTGTAGTCACCGCTGGCGGCGGATGGATTGACGAATTCCCAAAAACTATAGACACACCCTTCCCGTGGGGGTATTTCAACATTTGATGCAAGGTGGAAGAAATTGCCTTTACCTGGTGCAGCCACGGCCGCCCCAAGAGTAGATTAAAGGTTGCGGGAACGTCCAAGACATGAAAGTCAATCTCGTGATGTCCTGGACCAACCTTGGTTTGACTCTGCACAGTACCCATCACATCTCTGCTAGTATTGTCATAAGCCCTTATCACCTGGGCAGTTGGCACAAAGTCTGCGAGCTTCAACCCGATTGCATATGCCGTCCTTGACGGACACACGTTAATGGCGGATCCCATGTCGACAAGAACTACAGGTACTCACTTGTCTCTACACTCCACAGAGATGTAGAGCGGTTTGTTATGTTTTGCGCCCTCAGGCGGCAGTTCCTTGTCAGAAAAGGTCAACGTTGGGGAAGCTCCTCTCGGAAAAACCAATCCTACTAGCTGCTCAGGCGTGGTATCTATTGAAAGTTTGGCCTTGTCCATAGCAGGAAGGACAGCTCGTTTATGGACTCGTGAAGCCATAAGCAGTCCCCAGATGGAGATGTCTGCCTGTATCTTCTTCAGCTGTTTCAGCACAGCCTCCTCTTCGAGCAATTTATCCTTCTACTCGTCTGCCTCCTTGTCCTTTCCGGACGCTTCTGGTTGATCTAAGTGCGGGGGCTAGAAATACCGCCCGCTCCTAGTCATGTGATCAACTTCACCAATGTACCAGGTATCATCCGACTCGTTACTCCCCCAGTCTTTATCTGTGTGGGCAAGACGTAGATCATCATCTTCCCACCACATGCCATCGGTAGCTGACAGACACTTGTCTGGCTCTGTTATAACTATTCCTGTGCCCACAGCACCTTTCGTTCCTGTGCCCGCAACACATTTTGTTCCTACAGGGGCCTTGGCCTTTCTGGCCCTTTCAGAATCCTTGATCCCTTCTCGCTCAGACTGCTTCAGCGCAGCTTGCTGTCCAACACCTCCTATATTCAAATTGCCCAGATCCCGAGCAAAATTCTTGGCTCTCCGGTGATGCATCCAAATTCCCGGCCCTTTCGGCCACAGTTGATGTCCCTATCCCTAACGGACCCTGTTCTAGCTGAGGTTGTTCAACAACATCGGGCTAGTCATCAAGCCACCCAGTAGACTCTGCTGCCCTATCCAAATCAAACCAGTTGACTGTCACCTCTTTCGGATCTTGCTCGTTGAAAAAATGAAGGTTAGCAATGTATTTTTCTTGTTTTGCCAGGTCAGCCAGCCCCTGATTAAGTCCATCATCCCGCACTACACAAATCTCTGCCTCCACTGGCAGTTTCACATTCGGCCTAGCCTGGGCTACTGATGTAATGTAACCGCTCGGGTTGTACATGAAGCTTGTAGACCTCTCAGGCTCTGTATTTGCATTCTCATTTGCCTCCGCAGTCGACCCACTTTTATCTTTGATAGCTACCACCACCATTTCAGGTTGGGTTTGGGAGATGTCCAACACGCACAAATCATTGCTGTCAGGAATGAACACCTCCGGCTTGGGTAGGTGAGAAGGGGTGATATATATACTAGGGTCGTATGACACAACCCCTGTTTGGATCAAATTGATGCGTTTGGGAGATGGAGCTTGGCTATGTGGTGGAAGAGGTTTGGTTGTGACATTCGGTTTCTCCGAAAGCACGATCACCCTATTGTCAATGAGATCCTAAATCTCGTGACGCATTCTATAGCACTGGTCGGTGTCATGACAATGTTGTAGGTGAAACGCGCAGTATTTAGCTGGGTTATGGGAGGGGGGAAGTTTTTCTGGCAATGGCCGCGACTCTAGGGGCTTCAAGTGCCCTTTCCTGATCAAAACCCCCAAAGCCTTGGACAAAGGCATGTATAGTGGGGTAAAGGATCTTTGGCCTCTGGGTGGAAACTTGGTTGTTTGTGAACTACTTCCGAACGCACCGGTGAATGGTGTAGCTGAAAGGGTTCTTCGGGTGGTGGTGGTGGTAACCATACTCACATCTAAAGCTCTGGCAGCTGCAGCACTGCTTATGCCTACATTCATACTGCGGTTAAGGGGCTGTTCTCTCTCATGATCAATGAGGCCTTGCTTCATAGCGTTCTCGATCTGCACCCCTATCTCATGTAAATCTGCAAAGGTGGGGAAGGGGAGAACGATCATCTTCTACGTAAGCTTAGGCTGGAGGTTGCGCACAACCATCCGAATCTGATCTTTGTCAACAGGCCTAATGGTCATCATCGAGGCCTTGGCCCTCCACCGGGTCACAAAATCGGAGAAGCTCTCCTTCGGCTATTGCCTAGTTGTCTCGAGATCATGAGTTGTGACCTCGATCTGAGTATTATAGGAGTATTGAGCCACAAAGGCTTCAGTCATCTCATCCCAGTTCCTCTTAACAGAGTCTTCTAGTTTTGCATACCAAATAGCCGCTACACATGACAGGGTTCGGCCAAACAGAGAAAGTTTCTACAATCTAGAGAGACCCATCGGCCTTAGTATGTCTGAGAACAGCCGTAAATGCACCACAGGATCTCCAGACCCGTCAAAACGGTCTATGCGTGGTATTTTAAACCGGTCCGGCAGCATCACGGCCGAGTCGGTGTATCTGTCCTCAATATCCGGAATGGACCTCACACCCTGGGATTTCTTGAACAGCTTTTCAAGCTTGCTCACTTTCAACATTGTGGGGTCCACCTCAAACTCAAAGGCAGAATCCGGTAGGTTGGTAGGTGTTTTCGATAGCTCGGGTAGGATTGGGGGCGGAGCTGGCCCTGTTGGAACGTCCGTTTCATCCTGGACATTTGGTGTCTCCTCAGGTATCGGAATTCTTGGTGGGGGAGGAACTTGGTGTGAAGCAGATGCTCTAGTTTGCTGCTGTAACCTGGCAATTAACTCTGCCTGTTGGGCCATGACCTCGGCTTGTTGTTTGGCAAATTCTGCTTGACGAGCAGCATCCTGCTACATAGTTCTCATACTTTCCTGGAGCTGACGCATCATCTCCTCTATACCAGCCTTATCGCGCTGATCTATCCGCAAAACCAGTATATCTGTCCCTACAGTAGAAACTAAGACCTCAGCCTGACTGTCCACTGATAGGGTAGACCACTGTTCTGACGACCGCTGTACCGATACACTGCGCACTTTTGACCTCCGTCTGGTAACCGGGGGTAAAGAAAGGAACACTGCTTGTCCATCTATCAGATCCCTAGATCGATTAAGTCTACGACCTCTAACCCAGAGTGCTCGGGAGATATCTGCCTGGTCGGAATCAATGGTTCTAAACTACCTTGCAGAAAGATAAATAAAGCAATAATAAGGAAACAATTAACATAAAAACAGACAGCACAACAGCTTAAATAAAAACAACACACAGTTGGCAAACACAAGCTGAAAGAACCGTTCTCAACCACTGATCACTATTCCCAAAATCACTAGCCCCAATATCTGAATCTGATACCCACAGATATAACTGATTTCTCAAAGTGCTGATGCTGATACTTGCAAGCCTGATACCCAAACTTGCAGACTGATACGTGCATACCCTGTAGAGGCGAACTCTAAAAGCACATAACAAGCAAGTGAAAGCCAAAACACCCCTATGTTGGGGTGGAGTTTCCCTGTCCTATTGTCAGGAGCAAGGGTTTCACTGCGCACACAGCAGTTTTCAGACAACCTACAATCGGGTAGGCAACATGTCCTAGTTTGTAATAGTCACTACGGATTCCGATATGCACTAGGTCGAATGGTCAAAGAGGGTGCCCCGGTAAAAATCGGGGTTTGTGTTCCCGTCGTGGCAGAGCCCGCAACCGGTCAGCCTTATGGCACGTTTCTCAAAGCAACCCTTTGGCAAACTGTTCAGGAATAGCATACGGCAAACACGGTTTCCTAGGCGCACCAATGCAAATGCAATGCAAAGAAACACATAAGTGTAATCAAAACAAGATATCATGACTTCGAGTCAAGTTCTCTAACTCCCCAGCAAAGTCGCCAGGAACTGTGGACGCGCCCCGAGGGCTTCATGCTACTACCGTTCGGACTCAAATGTCATGGTTCTTAATCTGATCTCACAATGTGCGATGTTAGATTGATAAATCACCAAAGAGTCCAAATCCAGCAAATCGTTTTGGAAAACTGATTTTTAAGAAAGAAGTGCCAAACAGGGACTGCTTTGCCAGATATAGAGTCGCCACCTAAATGTTTTATTTTGGGGAATTTAAGAAACCCAAACTCATGCCTAAGGCCACGTGTCCGTCATCACCAAAGTTGCCTCAGCTCGGGAACTTGGGTACGATTGGGGAAGGTCATATATGAGCACCCCCGCTCGCCCGATCAAAGATTGGCCACTACTAAACAGGATATTTTGTTTTTGAAAACATATGCGTTCTTATTCCGGTTTGTTAGCTAGAATTTACTATGTGATGCGCACAACACACAAGTATAGACTAGATTGCCTAAGTCGGAACAAAACATCTCGTGTCTATTTGAAAAATCGTTTGAAGGTGCTACTCGCAAGTAGGCTAAGACGTGGATTTGCCACCCTCAAGTGGGCTTAGAAAACTTGATTTTGCCACAATCAAGTGGGCTTAAAACTCGCATTTCAATGAATTGTTCCAATTCAAGCAATCTAACGTTCACCTACAAGCATTAAGGCAGTTATATCACATAAGCAAATAGCCTCATGGCAAGCATGCTATCATGGCAATACTCACACCCATGCAAGATGCTAAAACATAAAAGCTTACCTAGTACTCCGAGCCAAAACAATAGCTAGTTAGAAATCACGGATGATCCTAGCTATGTTAAGATGGCTAATGCAACACATGCAAAATGTAACTAGAAATAGGCTCGGCTATTCTAAAATGGCATATGAAATGCAACACTTGATAACATGTATTCAAGTAGGAATTGAAATACGATGCAGTTAGTATGATGCACCGAGCCTGGTGCATGCAATACGAATGAATGTATGCAAACATGCTATCGTACATATGCTAATTGAAATATGACCTAGAACTAACCATCGAAAGCAGGTAAGTAAAAGGGAGAAAGACGTGGGGTTGGAAGACATTCACACACTCACGCACACTTATTACAAAATTCACCTTCTTGACGGAGGGTCCGAATAAATAATGCAGGCCAACTAATTAATCAACTACCCTAGCTAATTAATTATTACACAACACTTAACTAATTAAACAAATTAATTAAGCTACTAAAGCGGTAAAGAGGCCTCGGAAAGAGGGACAAATGCATGCATGCTCGGCTCTGCTCGGAAATCTATCGCCATGCTCATGTTGCCTCTGTTTACACTGCTCTGCACCTCTGAAAACTTTACAAGTCTCAAGGATGCTTCTGAATCACCTTCTGGGTGCTGTGAGAGGCCAATGACCAAGTGGAAAGACCATCGACCAAGGGGAACCGGTCATCGACCAATGATGGGGCTCTTGGCCAGACACATTTAGCCGATCGGCACTGAAGATAGCCGATCGGCCATATTTTCCTGCAGAATGCTGTTTTGCTGTAGCAAAGGACAAACAGAGCATGGCAATGCATTTACAAGACAATGTATGCACGACCACCCTTCCTATCATGTCACGGACTCAAGGGAGTGTGGTTCTAGACCCTCGGGCCATTAATCACGCATTTGAACGCATGATGGCCAAAGGAGCCAAGTGTGCAAATGAATATGGAATGAATGCACAAAACACATGAAGGCCTCACACTCTATCATGTTGGATCAAGAGCGTCGGCAACTAAGGATTGAGGCACGTTTCGTCACTTCAAGTACGAACGTTCCTCGCTCTGCGTGTTTAGTTTGACACCCCAAACCAAACACAATGCAATGCATGCAAGTATGCCAAATACAATGCAACATGGAAATGTAATGCTATGCAACGTAAGCATGCACAAGGCTAAGGTAACAAGCATGCCAAATCCAATGCAACCTAATCAAGCATGTGACAAAATGCAAACTAGCAAACATGCAAAATACAACCTAAACGTACCCACATGCAATGTAATAGGCATGCGACAACAATACCAATAACAAGGATGCGACAACATGCAATGTGATAAGCATGCAATGACACACAAACTGCATGATCCATGAACTTACATTGAAAATGGATAAGCCTCAGCCACACCAAAAACAATGGACAAAATGATGAAGTGATAGAATGAAATGCACAATGAGCATGCACATGCAATGGTCCAAGAGTTAAGGCATAAGGTCACAACACCCAAATATGAGTGAGGGGTGACAATCATGGCAGTATGGTGACACCATAAGCTCTGAAATTATGTTAAGAGTGATGCCAAATCAAACACATAACACAAGCAAGGCATGCTAATGGACTTCAAGTTCAAAGCTAGCCAAGGTACTTGAACCATGGCTATGTCAACCAAGCCCCAATGGACCAAGGTGACCCAAAATAGTCCCAAGACAGTCCAAAACAAGGCTAGAACATGCATGGGATGAGGCCAAAACATGCTAGAAAGGTGAGCACAAAACAAGACGCATACAAGGCCAAAAGGGGCAATTGCACTACACCTATTACAACCAAGCATGGCATGACTTAGGCCAATAAAATCAGAGTTATGGCATGTTAGAATGAGCCCAAAAACCCACTTAGATGACATCCCAAAGGCCTAAGTATGATGGCATGCATAATGACCTATTCTCAAGGCATGAAACACAAACTATCCAAAGCATGGAATAGGTGATAAATGCAAGCGTATGACCATGAAACATGGACTGAAATCACATTTCACATGATGCCAAATCATGAAAATACTTCAAGTAACATATGCTAATGAACTCAAGGCACAAAGCTTACAAGTTAGAATGATCCAAGGCTATACAAAACAATGCATGCATGACCAAGACAACACCAAACAGAGCTTAAACATGGTGAAACATGACTACAAACTCCTTTGAGTTGAGACAAAACATGCAAGAATATTGGTCCAAACACAAAATGCATGTTATGCCAATATGCAAGATTACTCTACAAGTATGTGAAGCATGCAAGATGTCATCAAACCAACAAGGAATAGAGTTAAGGCAGGTCCTAAAAGCCACCAAAAAGTGCTGAAATAGAACCAGGACATGCTAAGTAAACATGCTACTCTTATAAGCCAACAACACAAGCATATGAGACATAAGGAGAGGTGGGTGTCCCCCTCCTATACAAGACTCCAAAACCACTTCTCCACCACTGAAAATCCTTTGGATTTCATTGGTGAGAAGGTCAAAATAAGATGATCCCAAAGCTCAAAAGTAAAGGCACAAAACAAGTCCAAACAAGGCCTAAGAGGTGGTAGACAACCCCCAACCAAAAAGTGACCTTAAGCAACCATAACAAGCATACAAAATCAGAACTTTTTGTAGTTTAGAGTCAGGCTTGAAATAATATAGAAGTATGTGAAAATGCTTAAGCAAGAGTGAGGTATCTAAAGTTTAGAATCTCACCTTTGAAGGACAACTTCAAGAACACAAGACCAGCAACTCTCTCTGATCAAAACCAGCTCAAGAACCTTAAAACCAACCTCCTGGTACCTCAGCACACAAGGATGGTGTATCTCTAGGTGTTTGTGTGCAATAGTAAGAACAAAACACACTTTTGAGCTCAAACACACACACAAATCTAGAGAGAGAGAGATATAGAGAGAGATATATCTAACTTGTATATCAGATTTTTAGAACTCCTGGAAAGGGAGAGGAGGCTCTCCTTTTATAGAAAACCAATTTTGCAAAGCTTCTTGGATAAGTTAAGCAAGGCTCAAATCCCTCTATACACGTGTATGAAGGGGGGAAATTGTGCGTGCCAGCTGTACTAGGTGGCACAAAATATCTGCCAAAAGCAGATGGAAAGGGGTCGGCCAAAAAATATGGCCGATTGACCAACAAAGGTGGCCGGTTGACCAAAAATAGTGCCGATCGGCCAGAACCTTTGGCCGATGGCAAGAAAAAAAGGGCCGATGGCTTCATGCCTTGGCCGATGGGTTGAGGAAATGGCTAACAAGCCACCCTCTTTCCTTAAAATCAAAAATACAAGTGCTTGGTCCACAACCAAGCACAAAACAGTCAAGTTGAGAGATCTTGAGGCAAGGCGCGTGGCCGAGACTTCTGGGAACTCAAAATGAACACGAGCATAGATGATCAAACACACATTCGCTCGAGCACAAGAAGCCTCGCTCGAGCGACGAACTTCACCTTCCCAAAAATTCTGCGTCTGGGAAAGAAACCTGAGAGCTCTCAAACCTCGCTCGAGTGCAAGAAACCTCGCTCGAGCAAAGAAGCAAATTTCACAAGGCTCGCTCGAGCGCAAGAAGCCTCGCTCAAGCAAAGAAGCCAAAATCTAGGCAACAACAATCTAGATCAACTAAAAACCAACCTATTCTAAACACGCCCAACATGTTCCAAAACTGAAATTCAAAGAGTTAAAGGATGAAAAAAAGACATGGATACAATATTAAACCACAAAACCTGAGTCAGGAATGTAGCAAAGGTCGGGTCAAAACCGGGATCGCTATACCCGCTATGTTAGAGTGTCACATGTCACGTTTGGAAAAAGTACACTAAGGAGTTTTTAATTTTTTTACAGTGTCACATCATAATCGCCACGTTGTCATGTTCGAGAAAAGTACACTAATGAGTTATTATTTTATTTTTGAAGTTTCACATCATACCTGTTATACTGTCACATTAGGAAAAAGTACACTAAAGAGTTTTTATTTTTTTTTAACGTGTCATATCATACCCGCCACATTGTCACATTAGGGAAAAGTACACTAAAGAGTTTTTATTTTTTTCGAAATAAAAGTTTTGGAGTGTCACATTATACCCGCAACGTTCTCACATTTAGAAAAAGTATAGTAAAGAGTTTTTAATTTTTTTGGAGCGTCATATTGCTAGAGTGTCACATTAATACCTTCCACATTGGAATACCACATCATACCTGTCACATTAACAAAAGGGTATAGCTGTCCACCAAAACACTTCCAAAATCAAAAACAGGATCAGACGCAAAGAAACTCTCCATTAATAGGACTTAATAGATCTACAGAAAAAACTTGGGACCAATTAAAGTACTTGTTTGTGAGATGGAATTTACTGGTAAATATCCCAAAAATTAATGTCAAGTATAATATTTTAGTGTTTTAATTTTATTATAAAGAAAAAGTTAAATTTATAGATATATATATATATATATTATATAAATATAATAGGGGGTGGAGTCGAGTAGAACGATACAAGGGAAGTAAAACCCATCTGTTTCTCAATTTCTCATCAGGACGGGAAAAACTTTTGTGAGGCCAGGCACGATAGGTGAAAATGACCATCCCAACCCACAATTTTTTGTTAAGACATAGTGTTTGGTGATTGATGAATAGCATTGCCACATAATGCCCTTAGAGAGCCTAATAATTTTTTGCTATTATGAACATATATTTGCATATGTCGATAATTCTGGAAAAAAAAAATGAACTAACTACCTTTATTGGGATAAATCTATTGAGACCTAACCTCCAATAGTTTTATAAAATAGGACTTGTCATTAAAATGTTGGATATTTTTGTCTTATGCTTTAAAACTATCAATAGTAGTGATAGCCCATATTGTGTAAACTTATCCAATATTCCATGATAGTAATTTGTTGAATAGATTATTCATAAAAAAATAAATAAAAAAATAAAAAAAATTAAGTTATTTAGATATTTGTAACTCATAACAAGACCACCTTTATATTTAGGAAAAATAAACGATTAACATGATTTTGATAATTTCTTAGTGTAATTATTCAGCTTGATGATGGGATTATATTTATCTGATTAATATTATTTTTTATATGAAAGATATAATCAACAAACTTGAAAAATCTAGAAATTCACTAGATATTGATTTGTGATTATGTATCAATTTAAAGCAATAAAACAATCCCAATCAAACAATCAAGACAAATCAACACAACGATTTTAACATGGAAAAACCACAATTGGCGCACCTCCAATTGTGATAAAAAACCACGGGCAACAGTCACAAAAAAATCCACTAAGAAGATATAAAAGAATTACACAGGTATACTCTCAATTACCTAGCGAATGCACGCCCAAATTGAACCAACCTCTATGTGCCTCTTCTAGTCTCGTCTTTCCCTTGAAATTGTCCTGACGATGAGCCACTCCAGAATCCACCAAAGCTTCAGGCTCAAATTCTTCAGAATCTACCGAAGAACAACTCTCTCTTTTGTATAGAATGAACAAACAAGCCTTTGATGTATTCTTCTTATCCCATGAGTTGAATACTCAATTAAACATCAAAGAAAACTAGCAAAATATCCCCAGATATAAACCTTAATAACCAAAAAGAGATCTGAAGAAGTAATCCTAAAATCTGACAGAAACACGTACTTATAGAAATCTGAGACTGCGAACACGCATTTTTGGTTCCTCGCTCGAGCCACACAACCTTTGCTCGAGCGTACATTCATCCTTCTCAGGCTTTTGGCTAGACGTAGCCTTCGCTCGAGCAAGAACTCCTTCGTTCGAGTGAGCAAGGGCGAACATGCAACTTAGAATGCAATTTTGCATTTTGCTTCGGGAGCGCTGCCCCCTCGACCCCCATGAGCTGACCGGGTAGCTCGATCCCCATCATAATCAGCGAAGTGGCTATCTTGAAAGAATTAACATCACAAACTTCTCTGCACGGCCCAATTCGGGTTGGATTCGCATTTAAAAACTCATATCGTCACTGAAATAAAAAGTGCAAAAACAAGTACAACTGAAAGGAGTTTTGTCGAACCGGAATGCCAAGAATAAGAACCTAACAAAACTAATTATATAAACAGACCGGATCATCAAAATACAGTCAAAACATGCCTTACAAGATATGATAGCACAGTGCTATCACAACATCTACCTCAAATCTACTAAAATGGCTAATTATTGATCATTTTTTAAAGATCATATCACATTGTCTATGAAATGATCTAAATCAACCGCATAGTGAAAGAATTTATGAGTAGCACATAGTAATTTAATTATACAAGACAATATATAGTAACTCACTTTGTGTATATTACAATTTTTTATTAACTGAAAACACCACATCAACAATAATGTAGACTATTTAATAATCTACCTATATTATTATATTAAGTAAAGTCCTTTTTCGGTTTCTTAAAATTTTTGCTATGTGGCATTTAGATAATAAATACATAAATAAATAAATAACAACTCTATAATAACTTTCCACTCATCCGCATTCTCTAAATAACTACTCTACAATAACTTTTTCTCTTCTCCAATAACTTACTTTTTATCATTTTTCTATATTACTTTTTTCTTTCTTCATCGTTTTCTACAATGGTTTTCCTTTTTAAAGAAGGTACAAAATTGTTTAATTCAATTATGACAAAGAAAGTACAAACCAATAGAAGACTATCTTTTATTTTTTTATTTTATGTATTTTTTTATGGTAAATGATCGAAGAGTTTTCAATTTTTATATTATCAATGACTAAAACTTTTATTATTTATTTATTTATTTATTGGTATAAATTTTAAGGTAAACTACAAATAGGTCCTAATCGCTAAAATTAATTCTCATCGAGTCTTGTTGAAAATAAGTCCTACTAAAAATAATTTTTTGTCATGATTTTTTGCATGCCGCTAAAAATTGATAATTAGTGACTTTTTTTTTACTATTTTTATATATTGTCGCTAAAACTTACAATTCATAATATTTTTCCATGACAAGTTTTTTAAATTGTCATTGAATTGAAAATTAGTGACTTTTTGTGACGTTTTTTTTAAACTGTCACTAAAACTTATAATTAGTTGCATTTTTTGTAACAAAATTTTTGAACTATTGCTGAAAATTAACAATTTGTGACTTTTTTTAATAGTGTTTCATGAAAAACGTTATTAATTCTCACAGGACCTACTGGACAATAAGTACACCTATTTACACGTAAATCCCCCTAAATTTTGTTTATTTTTTCTTCCTCTCCCTTTACTATCATTCTGTTACATAATTTCTTTTTTTTTTTTTTTGAATATTTAAATTTTTCAGAGACGGCAATTGAGTTTGCTGAGATGCCCAAATGGATCGAAGAAAAATAAGAAATTGAGGAAGAAAGAGATGAAATAAAAGAACATATATTAGGTTTAGAGATTGAGAAAGAGGTCTTTTAGGGCCAAAATTCAGAGGTTTTGATTGGGTTTGCAAAGGAAGTACAATATTCCTTTATTTTTTTATTTTTTTTATTTTTTCTTTTGAGGTTGTTTTACACAAGTTTATACATTTTTTCCCCCAAAGGTTGACTTACAAATTATATACATAATTTTTTTTTTTCTTTTCTAGATTGTTTTACAACTTTGTGTTATTCAAAAGAAATAACTTTTAAAGTAGTTACTTATCAATATTTATCTTTTGTTTCTCTTAATTGTAAGTGATCTAAGACTATTGGATTTTTTTTTTCTTTTTTTAATTCTCAATGACTAAGGCTTTTGTTTGTTTGTTTGTTTTGTTTTGTTTTGTCTTTTGTGAGTGTGTGTGTGTGTAAATTCCGTAATTCTTTAATGGTTCTTATTTCTTCATTATGTTAATTGAAAAAATAAAAAATCCACTTTCATTTTCTTCATTTCATCGATTGAAAAAAAAAAATAATAATAATAAATAATTGTACAGATTGTGTGTATATTGTCTTTGTGAGAATATTTTTATTTTCTTTGTTTTCAAATTTTGTGCGCATATATGTTAGATGCTTTATACATAACATAGATAGATGTGGATTTTACAATAAAAATTTGAATTTAAATTATATAGTTTATCATTCTGAGTATAAATTCATTTTTTTTATATAATTTTTTTGTATACATTTAAATATATATTTAAAAAAAAGTTTTTACGACTTTGTGTTCTCTAGGAGAAAAGTTTTTTGCTTCTTTTTGCACATTGATTTAACATGTTAATAGAAAAGTAAAAAAACAAAAAAAAAAAAAAACAAAAAAAGGAAAAAACAAAAAGAAGAAAAGAAGGTTTTATTCATTGTGTTTTCAATTCTTCTTCTTTTTTTTTCTATCTTTCTTTGAAGCGTAGGCAAACTATAAACTGTTTCCAAAAAAAAGTAGTATTCCAAAATTTTCAAAAAAAAAAAAAAAAAGAAAGAAAAGAAAATTGCACACACAAAAAAAGAATGAGGATGTTCTTAAACATTTTTTCAAACACAAATAATAATAATAATAATAATAATAATAATAATAATAATAATAATAAATATTAAAAAACAAAAAATCCTTTAATTCTTGGATGGCTGAAAATAGTAAGTTGAAAATATATTCTAAAAGTTAACTTATTTTTAAAAAAAAGAATGAGGAAGAAATAGATATTCAGAACTTTTTTTTTGAATTTCAATGTTTGATAGAATATATATACACACTCATATATTTTTAAAGTTACTTATTTTAGAAGGAAAAAGAAGAAGAAGAAGAAGAAGAAGAAGAAGGAAGAAGAAATAGATATTCAGAAGCAAAAAAAATCTGTTTCAACCTATCTCCATGGATTTTAACCATTGAAGGCACTATTGTGTCGCGGCTGCTTGAAGCAATGATGGGTGTATTCCATAGTTGACTTCCAATGGGGACATTTGGTTGTTGAAAAATCTAAAAAATCTCGAAATATTGATTTGTAATTATGATTCAATTTTAAACAATGAATAGCAATCTCAATCAAATGATCAACAACAAATTGACACAACGATTTAATATGAAAAAAAAAATACCATAATTGGACTCCTCCAATTATGATTAAAAAAAATTATAGGCCAAAGTCACAAAGCAATCCGCCAAGAAGACAAAAAGTGTAACGCCCCAAAATAATTACCATAATCCATCCACAGTATTATTTACAAAAGAGAAACATCTGTGGTATACATTCAATATGCCTAACCATGAATCTAGAGTATATGTTACAAATATAAGAAAAGAATAAAAGTTAAACAGATAAAAAACGCCCCAAAGGCTTACAACTTTCCAAGATAGTTCTTGATTACAAAAAAAATAGACTTTTGGTCCAATACATTAAAAGCCCTTGGCTATACAAAATGAATACGACAAAAGAAGCCTTTGCTCCAAGTCCTCCCAAGCTACTACCTCGACGAAGGCGTATCATCAACACCTGAAATGTTTTTCCCACACAGGGTGAGCCAAAGCCCAGTAGAAATAATCCAACAAAGTGTGTGAATCTTAACAAAGCTATAAGGAGAATGCATATGCCATGTTCTTTCCAAAAATATGTTTATATCCCTTTTTAAAAATATGCAATGCCAAGTTAATACCTTGATTCACAATTCATTTCCATTTCAATAGAAAATAGGGTAGTGATTCACACTTTGAGAATTTCAAAACAATACAACCTTTCCCAAAAATTTTGTCCGAAGGAAACCGTAAGTCGGGACCCATGTAAACATAGGCTATACAAGCACTACTATTGCCATTTCATGGAAATTTCATTCGCGGGATCAACACCCATGTATACACGCGGTTTTCGGGACTTTTACCCAGGACACTCAGGCCAACTTAGTTCAACAACACAATTAACGTTTTCCAAATTCACCATTTTCTCAAAATGAAAATATTTTCAATGTATAAGTGTGAAATAATATTCAATGCAAATGAATGAGAAAAATTGTTTCAATTTTCCTAATTCGCATGCAAATTCTACAACAATCATAGCTATTATCCACAAATAGCCCAAAACAGATATTTCTAAACAGATAGTTTATATTCTATAAAGGTAAACTTTCCAAATTTCAAAAGGTGAGTGATAATATATATCCAACTCTACCATCCTCATCAATACCAATCTAATTTCATTGTTCCAACATCAATTTCATTTATGTATACAAGATAAATGTTTGAGACAATTAGGGTAAAATTCTTACTCTTTTCAAAATCAAACCCAAGTATTCAAAATCTGCCATTTCCACCCGACTCCTCATTATTTTCAACATCAAAACCATTCCCAACAGATTATTTGAAAAACTCCTTTTTGATTTTCTATTCAAAACCCTAAATTTGTTCCAAACCTTCCAAATCCGCAATATAGTTTAAAAACAATAAATAACTAAGTTAAAACTCATAATAAGTGTGAAAAGTATCCCCACCTCAAGCTAGAGCACGAGTGAGAGAATGAGGACAAGCCAAAGGCACCAAAAACCAACTTTGCTCCGGTTAGAACGAAGCCCTTACCAAGCTCTATCTTTTTAACAAAGACACACGGGTGAAAATATCGACGGATCTAGGTGTATTTAAGGGAAATGGGTGAGTTTTAGAGAGAGATAGAGAGTGTGAGAGGAAATGGTGTGTTGGAAATGTTTAGAGAGAGAGAGTAATATGAAAAAGTGATGTAAAAAGTGATTTTTATTGATTGATATATGCACAGTCCGTTCGAGCGCAAGAAGTGACGTTTGAGCATAAAATACACACATCCTGTAGTTTTGCAAACAGATGACCATCACTTGAGTGCAAGAATGGCCGCTCGAGCACATGACCGCTCGAGCGTAGGAAACACCACTCAAGCATAGAATACACTCTCTCAGTAGTTTTGCAAGCCTGCAAAAGTACTGAGAGTTCACAAAGCCCACTCGAGCGCAAAAAGTGACGCTCAAGCGGAGGAGTAAAATTCTAGTCAACAAAAGTTTGAAAACCAAGTTACCAACCTGTTCCAAACGCAACCAATACAACCCACTAGCCAAACCCAAAGATATATAAGAGAAGGAAGACATTAACAACAGTACAAAACCATAAAACTCAAGTCCAGAATACAAAATGGGTCAGGTCTTAAACCAAAATCCCTATAACCTCCCCCCTAAGGTATTTCATCCCCAAAATTTCACATCAAGTTTTAAAACTATGTTTAACCAATTAGAATAATGATAATTAATCAATTCCATTACCATCACCCGTTCTCCGATCATCCATTCTCATCAACTCGATACACAAGTTCCAACATTGAAAGTACAATTCACATTTTCCAAAACATATACAATGTTTATGTTAAACAAAACATATACAACATATACAATGTTTTCATATTTCATTAACATAACATAATCTCAATACATGCTCAAACATCAACAAATAAGTCCGGATACTTCTCACGGACTTCCAACTCATGTTTCCCAAGCTGCTTCCTCAACTCTGTGATGTTTCCATAACACTTTTACCAAAGGAATTGTCTTGCCTTGCAAGACTTGGTCTCGAGTATCTAATACTCTCACCAGTCTCTCCTCATACGAGGCATCCTCATCTACCTATAAGTCGATCCAATCCAACACGTGCAATGGATCTAGCTCATAGTTCCGAAGCATACAAATATGAAGCACATCATGAACCCCAGAAAGTTGTGGCGGCAAGGCCAAGCGATAGGTTGCCTCTCCAATTCGCTCAAGGATCTCAAAAGGCCCAATAAACCTAGGGGACAACTTCCTCCTCTTCCCAAATCTCATCAAACCCTGCCTAGGTGAGATCTTCAAGAAGACATGACCTCCTATCTCAAAGGAAAAAGGTCTCCTCCTACGGTCGACATAACTTTTTTGGCGACTCTGGGCTATAACCAACCTCTTATGGATAAGGGGAACTGTCTCCGTCGTTTCTCAGACTAACTCTGGACCCAACATTGGTGCATCACCCACCTTAACCCAACACACAGGGGATCTACACGGTCGGCCATACAAGGCCTCAAATGATGCCATACCAATACTTGTCTTGTAGCTATTGTTATAGTCAAACTCTACTAAGGGCAAGTGTCTCTCCCACGACCCCTTAAAGTCAAGAACGCAACCCCGAAGCATATCCTCAAGGATCTGAATAGGACGCTCGGACAACCCGTCAGTTTGAGGATGGTATGCAATGCTAAAGGTCAATCTCGTGCCCAAGGCATTTTGTAGGCTCTGCTACAACCGAGCCGTGAAACATAGATCTCTATTCGAAACAATCGCTTCACGGACCCCGTGCAACCTCACTATGTCCCTAGTATAAAGGTTGGCAAGATAATCTACCAGGTCACTCATGCGCATAGGTATAAAGTGCGCCGACTTGGTCAACCGGTCAATTACCACCAAAATTGCATCACTATCCTGTTGAGTCCTCGGAAGGCCCACAATAAAATCCATAGGGACATGCTCTCACTTCCACACGGCTATAGGCAAGGGTTGCAACAAACCTATAGGCCTCTAGTGTTCGGCCTTCACTTGTTGACAAGTAAGGTACCTCGATACAAACACAACCACATCCTTCTTCATTCCCTTGACCAAAATTGGCAACTAAGGTCCTGATACATCTTTGTGCATCCCGGGTGCATCGTAATGTGTGAATGGTGAAGCTCTCAGAGTACTTCCTCTCGACAAGACTCCGGCACAAAAAAGACAGTCACAATATCTAACACTTGAATCAGGACACACGTTCAAGCCTTTCTCTACCTTTCCACTAGAGAACTTTTCCTGGAGGGTTTCTATTTCAAGATCACTCTTCTGCACTTCTATCACTCGGTTCACAAGTGTAGGTTGTGCAACTACCAAAAACAAGATTGAAGACATCATGGACTCGCCAAGTTGCAAGTCAAACTCATCAATAGCACCCAGCATCTCCCATTCCCGGATGACAATACAAGCTATGATGCTAATAGATTTCCCACTCAAGACATCAGCCATGACATTGGCTTTCCCTAGATGATAATGTAGCTCAAAATCATAATCTTCTATAAACTCCATCCACCTCCTCTGCGTCAGATTCAAGTCTTTCTGTGTAAACAGATATTTCAAACTCTTGTGATCAGAAAACACTTCAAACTTCTCACCATATCAGTAATGCCTCCAAATCTTCAAGTCAAAGATCACAATTGCTAATTCTAGGTCATGAGTAAGGTAGTTCCTCTCGTGTGTTTTCAACTATCGTGAGCTATAAGCCACTACTTTCCCTTCCTGTATCAAAACACAACCCACACCATCCTGTGAAGCATCACAATATACCGAATAGCCCAAACCCCTCTCCGAAATAATGAAAACTGGAGTAGTGGTAAGTCTAACCTTAAGTTCTTGAAACGACTTCTCACAAGTCACACTCCATACAAATTTGATTCCTTTCCTCGTCAGTCTAGTCAACGGTGAGGCTAATCTAGAGAAATCTTTCACAAGCCAACGGTAATACTTAACTATACCCAAGAAACTACAGATCTCAAAAGCGTTCTTAGGTTGTTCCCATTCTTGCACCACCTCTATCTTGGATGAATCTACAGTCAACCCTTCCCCAGATACGACATGGCCTAAGAACTTAACCTTTCTTAACCAGAATTCACATTTCCCAAACTTGGCATACAGTTTTTGGGATCTAAGCAACTCATGTACTACCCGCAAGTATTCTTCGTGTTCCTCCTCAGAGGGTAGGTAAATCAAGATGTCATCAACAAAGATGACCACAAAATGGTCAAGGAACTCACGGAAGACCAAGTTCATCAAATCCATAAACACGGCCGATGCATTGGTTAGCCGAAAGGGCATCACTAGAAACTTATAATGGCCATACCGCATGCGGAATGCCGTTTTCTGGATATTCTCCCCCCTTACTCTCAACTAGTGATAACCCGATCTCAAGTCTATCTGTGAGAAACAACAAGACCCTTTCAACTGCTCAAACAAATCATCTATGTGAGGCATTGGGTACTTGTTCTTAACAGTTACCCGGTTCAACTTCCGGTAATTAATACAAAGTCACAACACACCATTTTTCTTTTTGGCAAAGAGAGCGGGTGCTCCCCAAGGTGAAGTACTAGGGGGAATAAAACCCTTATCTAGTAATTCTTAGATTGAATCTTCACCTCGCTCAACTCGGCAAGTGCAAATCTATAAGGTGCCACTAAGATCGATACTATGCCAGGCACTAAATTAATAGAGAACTCAAGCTCAGGGTAAGGTGATAAACTAGTGAGATCCTTAGGAAAAACATCCGGGTATTCACAGACTACTCTCGGTAACTCAACTTGAACCACATCACATTCATTACCCAAGAAGTTTGCAAGTAGACAACTAAGCTCATTCTAACCACGTGGATCATATACCACTGATAAAACTCTATCGACCCTGTCCCCCATGAAATAAAAGCAATCACCATTCAAGGTACATACAATAACCCTCTAACGGTAACAATCTATGACAAACCGATACGATGACAACCAATCCATATCCAATATAACATCAAAACAAGACATGACAATCAACACAAATGCAAAAAAAGGTCGGCAATTAGCAACCTCTATGTCACAACCCTGACACCCCTGCTCCAAAACAATCTCACCACCAATAGGTGACTTTACTTTGAGAGGATATGCTAACTGAGCCAACTCTAATCCCAAAATTGATGCTAATGTAGACGAGATAAATGAATGGGATGCACCCATGTCAATCAACACATTAGCAATGAAATTACATAACAAGAAAATACCTCCCACTATCGAAGGTGTTGGTACTAGGTCTGGCACCATAACAGCATACACACGCCCCGTAGGTCTCTGCTCAACCTACTCAACTCTTGGAGCATAAGTCTGGTGTACTGACTGAGCCGAAGAGGCTCCCTGATTGGCCCTCGAGGCCTGTGCTGACTGTGCAGGCTGGTGGCTTTATGTCTACCTCAAACTAGATACACCAGGTGTGCTACACAACTGATGGCAAATCCTCTTCATGTGCCTTGACTACCCACACTAGTAACAAGTAGGCGGCTGCACTATTTTCTAACTCCAGCTCTGAGAACGAGCCCCAGGCGGCGCAGAGTGTTGCTTACCTTTTCTCTGTGGGAAAGCTGGCGACTTGTGACCCAACTGGCCACACTTGTAACAAGAGAAACTTCCCTGATTACCTCTTCCTGAGCTCAAACTCAGTACTGAGAAAGTGGATCTAGACTGTGCTGGTTGGGACTGTTATGGAGTGGAACCCCTCTGTCTCTTACTATCCCGACTCTTTCCCTAAACCTCCTGATTCCTCCTGGAGCCCCTTATCCGCTTCTTCTCTTCTTGAACTACGGTCTTAAGTTGAGTCGCTGCCTTCACAAGGCGTCTGTAGTCCCTAATCATCGACCTAGCTACTTTGAAAAGAAGCCCGGTCCTCAGTCACTTCTCGAACTCAATACAACAATGTTCCTTTATTGTCACAAGTTCCGGTGCAAATCTAGAGAGGCTTGTAAAAGCTTCCTTAAACTCTACTACTGGCAAACTGAGCTGCTTGAGCTTCAAAAATTGATCTCTCAACTTCCCCGTAGCAGTGGGAGGTAAGAACTTGTCCTGGAAGCGTTAACAAAACCCTCGCAAGTCACTCCAATGTGCCCGTGCGCATACTTCCACCACTGACCCGCATTTTTCTTTAGCTGGAAGGATGCCAAGGTCACTCTCAAATCGTCGTTTTCGATGCCAAGCATCTCAAACGTCTTCACCATCTGCTTGAGCCATTCATCCGCTTTCAGAGGCTCTTTCGAATCACCTAAAAGCTTGTCCAGATTAGACCGAAAGAACCCCCTCTTTAAGAAAGATGGCCTTGCTTTAGCAGCTTGGGCCTAGACTTGATTCTTAGTTTGAAGAGTGTCCATAGATTCCTGCAAAGCACTAGCCATTTCACAGGCCAAAGCGCCCATGGCCTACTGACCAACTAATTCGGCCACATTGGCCTAACCCACCCCTTCTTCTTGTGCCAGAATTTCATCCGGTAAAGGCACCTCAAGCCTTCTAGGCCTACCACGCCTACTACCACCACTTCCATATCTGGACTTCCAAATGAAGTAACAAAAGAGATTAGCAAATTTACATATGTGCCAAAGCTAACTCACTAGCGTCCTAATGCGATGGAGAATAGTAATTCACTCCACGTAAGCACATAGTCACAGAAACACATATGAATTTTCTTTCTACATAATGATCACCCCGCAATGTTGCCAGAGTTCTAATTAGAAGCAACAGTGATCAAGTGCTCTTCTAATAGGACTTCTAGAAACCCGTAGATTCAATCAATATCTTAGGAACTAAATTCCTTAGCCACATATCCACATAAGCATGTTATCACATAAGCAAACTACACATATAAATATCTCTGTCAAGCGAAACAAACCCATTGTGGTAATCACCACTTCTCACATACCCAAAGTATTCAAACCTGGTACGCTCTGATATCAAGTTGTAATGCCCCAAAATAATTACGATAATCCATCCACAATATTAATAAACGGCAACAATACTAACATAATTACCTTCCATTGAATCCAATGTGATTTACAAAAGACAAACATATAATATGCATTCAATATGCCTAGCCATGAATCTATAACATATGTTACAAATAAAAGAAAGAATGGAAGTTAAACAGATAAGAAACGCCCTAAAAGCTTACAACTATCCAAGATAGTTCTTAGTTACAACAAAAGTGGACTTTGAGCCCAATACATTTAAAGCCCTTGGCTATACAAAATGAATACAACAAAAAAAGCCTTTGCATCAAGTCCCCCCAAGCTACTACCTTGGCGGAGGCATATCATCAACACCTGAAATGTTTTTCCCACATAGGGTGAGCCAAAGCCCAATAGAAATAATCTAACACAGTGAATAAATCATAACAAAGCTGTAAGGAGAATGCATATGCCATGTTCTTGCAAAAATATGTTTATATCCCTTTTTAAGACTATGCAATGTCAAGTTAATACCTTGATTCACAATTCATTTCCATTTCAATAGAAAATAGGGTGGTGATTCACAATTTGAGAATTTCAAAACAATACAACCTTTCTAGGAAATTTCATCCGAAGGAAACCGTAAATCGAGACCCATGGAAATGTGGGTTATACAAGCACTACTATTGCCATTTCACGAAAATTTCGTCCGTGAGATCGGCACCCATGTACGCGTGCGGTTTCCGGGACTTCCAGTCAGGACACTCAGGGCAACTTAGTTCAACAACACAATTCATGATTTCCAAATTCACCCTTTTTCTCAAAACGATAATATTTTCAATGTATAAGTGTGAAATAATATTCAATGCAAATGAATGAGAAAAATAGTTTCAGTTTTCCCAATTCACATGCAAATTCTACAACAATCATAGCTATTCTCCACCGATAGTCCAAAACAGATATTTCTAAACAAATAGTTTATATTCCATAAAGGTAAACTTTCCAAATCTCAAGAGGTGAGTGATAATACATATCCAACTATGCCATCCTCATCAATACCAATCCAATTTCATTGTTCCAACATCAATTTCATTTATTTATACAAAATATATGTTTGAGATAATTACAACAAGATTTTTACTCTTTTCAAAATCAAACCCAAGTATTCAAAATCAACCATTTCCACCCAACTCCTCATTATTTTCAACATCAAAACCATTCCCAACAGATTATTTGAAAAACCCTTTTTTTGATTTTCTATTCAAAACCCTAAATTTGTTCCAAACCTTCCAAATCCACAATATAGTTTAAAAACAACAAATAACTAAGTTAAAACTCATAAAAAGTGTGAAAAATATCCCCACCTCAAGCTAGAGTACGAGTGAGAGAATGAGGAAAAGCCAAAGGCACCAAAAACCAACTTCGCTCCAGTTAGAACGAAGCCCTTACCAAGCTCTATCTTTTTAACAAAGACACATGGGTGAAAAGATTGGCGGATCTAGGTATATTTAAGGGAAATATGCGAGTTTTAGAGAGAGAGAGAGAGAGAGAGAGGAAATGGTGTTTGGAAATGTTTAGAGAGAGAGTGATATGAAAAAGTGATGTAAAAAGTGAATTTTATGGACTGATATACGCACAGTCTGCTTGAGCGCAAGAAGTGACGCTCGAGCGTCCAGACACAAAAATGATTACCGCTCAAGCATAAGAAGTGACGCTCGAGCTAGAATACACACTTCCAGTAGTTTTGTAGAAAGATAACCATTGCTCGAGCGCAAGAATGGCCGCTTGAACGCACGACCGCTTGGGCATAGGAAACACAGCTCGAGCGTAGAATGCACTCTCCCAGTACTTTTGCAAGCCTGCAAAAGTGCTGAGAGTTCACAAAGCCCGCCTGAGTGCAAGAAGTGACGCTTGAGTGGAGGAGTAAAATTCAGGGCAACAAAAGTTTGAAAACCAAGCTACCAACCTGTTCCAAACGCAACTAATACAACCCCCTAGCCAAACCAAAGGAAATATAAGAGAAGTAAGACATTAACAATGATACGAAACCATGAAACTTGAGTCCAAAATACAAAATAGCTTGGGTCTTAAACAAGAATCGCTATAAAAAGAATTACATATGAGAACCCTAAATTACCTAGCAAATTCAGACCCAAATTGAAATGAACCAGATGTGCCTCTTCCACCACCATCTTCACCACAAAATTACTCTGCACAATGTTGAATCCATGTAACGCCCTGAAATAATCCAACATAAATCTAATACATCAACCCATGTCCACTAAACAATAACAACAATACTCCAATCATTACACCATCAATCAACAAGATTTACACAAAAGTTCCACACGCGAATTATACATTCAATGATATAGAAATACATGAATCTATAGCATGTAGAGCATCATGTTCCAAAAATAATAAAATGCCCTCATGGGCTTACAATTTCCAAGGCTTTAGCCTGGTTACACAAAAATGGCCTCTCGGACCCATACATGAATAGCCCTTGTCTAGCAATTAAATCATAACAAAACAGAGTTATTACTTTTCACAACATATCCACGCCCTCAACTTGGCGAGATCGCCACGTCTTTTCCTGCACCAAAATCCCATAGGGATGATCACAAAGCCCAGTAGAGAATCCTTACAAAGTATATACAATTATGCACAATTTCCAATGCTAAATGCAAATTCCATGCAATGCTATTTTTAAGAGAATTTCATCACATGCTCTTCTTGAAAGTCATCATGTTCAATAACAATTGAAATCTCAACAATTCCGAAACTTACAATTTTATTCAATAGGGGCGGTAAATACGACTCAGGTAATTCCTAGGTTGGTGTCTGCACGTAGGCTCAACAAGCACTACCAAAAACCCCACTTTACCGGTTGCTAACCGGAAGGGAAGTGGTACCTCCTCCGTGCATGCTTTCGGTCTTTCACCCCAGACACTCAGGCTAACTTATCAATTTCATCTACACCTCCTATTCAGACTTACCAACGTATTTACCCCATAGACATTTCGATAATTCATTTCATTTTATTTATTTCTCAATGTGAATAATTTCAAATCTCAACTCAAAATTTGCAACAATGCAATGCTAGAAATGCCAATACGATATGCCAAAGCTAAATACTAATCTTGCAATGATCAATTGAGTGAATAAGCAATGCTAAAATTCTTCATCATTATATAACATTTTTCCATCATCACTTTTCTCAACATCAACCCATTATAATCAAGCTTTCCAATCTCAAAATTCTCATACGCCAAGAATCCATCATCAATATACATGCATTTGTAATAAAACAAGGGACCTCTTTACTTTCTTTACTTAACATGGCACACAACTACGAACTTATATATTTATATATATAATATCACTCATAAGCCTCATTGTGGACACCCCATTTTTGACCGTCCTCGAGACTTGGACGTCACCGTTTGAACACTCGGTGATCATCTATGTTCGTGTTCGTTTTGAGTTCCCGGAGGCCTCGGCCGTGCGCCTTGCCTCAGGATCTTTTAACTTGCCTGTTCTGTGCTTGGTTTTGCACCAAGGACTTGTGTTTTGTGCTTCTGAGGGTGCGATGAGGCATGTTACCCATCCCTGAAACCCACTGGCCGTGGCATGATGCCACCGGCCTTAATTTTTTTTTCTACCGACCAAATGTTTGGTCGGTCGGTATTCTCTTAGGTGTATCAGCTTTTTTGTGTGGTCGGCCGACCATTTATTTGGCCGGTTGTCTATTTTTTTGGCCGATACCTCCTTTTTGTCTTTTTCAGGCATCGTGCATGCTAGCTGTGCCAGCTGGAATGCACGGACTTGTATGGAGGAGTTGCACCCTTTGCACCTTTTTTTGCTCAAGCTTCTTGGAGAAGCTAGCACCCTTTGCTTATGCTTCTTGGGGAAGCTTGACCCTTTGCCTTAGCTTCCTCAAGAAGCTTACACCCTTTGTCTTAGCTTCTTTTAGAAACTTGACCTCCTTGACCCTTTGGACTTAGCTTCTTTAAGAAGCTTAGGCCTTTGTCTTCCTCTATAAAAGGAGACCTCTCTTCTCCTTTGAAGAGGTTCAGAAAATCAAAGTTATATAATATATATACACCACTCTCTCTCTATATCTCCCTCTCTCTCTTCATTTGTGTGTGTTAGAAGGCCTAAAAGGGTGTTTTGTTCTTAGTTTTGCACTAAGGCACCTAGTATTACACCATACTTTGGTTTTGGAGGTGTTGAGAGATTGTTCTTGGAGTTTTGAGTTGGTTTTGATGAGAAAATGGGGCTGGACTTGCTGCTCTTGAAGTGTTCTTCAAGGGTAAACACTATTGCTTTATATTCCCCAATCTTGCACTAGCTTTTTAACCTACTTTGCATGCTGTTTTGAGCTTTGTGTATATCTGATAAAAACTATGATTTTTCATGCTTAAGATGTTTCATTAAGGTCTCGTTTGTGTTTGGGGTCAACCTCCTCCTCTTAGGCCTTGTTTGGCCCCTTTTGTGCCTTCTTTGGTTGAGCTTTGAATACTTTTTTGCATTGGCCTTCTCACTACTGAAATCCAAAGGATTTTTAGTGGTGAAAAAGAGGTTTTGAAGTCTTTCATACGGGAGGGACACCCCTCTCCATTTGTGTCTCATTCATTCATATTTTTGGCTCATAAGGGTAGCATGCATGCTTAGTTTTGTTTGGTCTTGTTTCAGAGGTTATTTGGAGTCTATTTAGCATGTTTTACCTCTGTTCTATGCTGGTTTATTAACCCCTTGCATGCATAATATACTTGCCTTGTATTCCTCCATTTTGCCTAGAAATGCATCTTGCCTTTAGACCTCCATGCTTGCATGTTCTAGCTTGACTTCATGAAGCTTTTGGTCATATTTCATCATGCTTAAGGTCTGTTGGGTGCTGATTTGATCATGTTTTCTATGTTTGGTATAGCCTCTTTGCATTTTGGCTTGTAAGCCTTGAGTGTGTGAGTCATTAACTTGCATTACCTAGGCTATTTCAGTGATTTGGAATCACTTATTATGCCATTTCAGTCCATGTTTTGTGCTTACATGCTTGCATTTGCTACCCTTTCAATGCCTTAAAGAGATGTGATCTTATGCTCCATGTTGGGGCCTTGGTGTATGCCTATGTGTTTGAGGCTTTGGGCTGCCATATCAGTGGGTTTTGGGGTGCATTTTCATGTATTGAAACTCTGTTTTTGGTTGTCTAGTCCATGCCATGAGCAGTTGGGGTGGTTGTAGTATGTGGCTTTGAATGCCCTTTGTTTTGGGCCCATTTCTTGGCATGTTTTGACCATGTTCCATGCATGTTCTAGTCTTATTTTGGTCTGCCCTAAGTCTATCTTTAGTCATCTTGGCCTTGTGGGGCTTGGTTGATATGGCCTTAGTTCAAGCATCTTGACTAGCTTTGGACCTCAAGCCCTTTAGCATGCTTTATTCACCTTAGGTGCATGATTTGGTAGCATTATTGACATGATTTCAGAGCTTGTTGTACTGCCACATCCTCATGTTTACTCCATCTTGCTCATGCTCGAATGTTGTGCATAGTGGTCTAGCTTATGGGCCAATGTTGTGTGTGTATCCACCTCCCCTTTTGGCCCCTTAAATTGGGTGTTTTGGCCACTGTTTTGGGGCATGGCTGAGGCCTCCCATTTCAGTTTAAGTCCATCCTTGTACATAGTTGCATGTTTGACATGTTGCCCCTAGTTGCATGCTTGCATTATACCGTGTTTGTATGTTCTTGTTACATTAGTTTAGCTTGCATGTTAGGTTGCATTGCATTGCATCTTGCATGCTTAGCACATTGTACATTTGCATGCTTAGGTTGTGTTGCATTTGGCCTGCTTTGTTAACTTAGCCTCATGTTGCATATTTGACCCATGTTGCATACTTGAGCCACATTGCATACATGCATTACATTTTGCTTGGTTTGGGGTGTCAAACCAAGCATGAGGGGTGAGGTGTGTTCGTACTCAAAGTGACGAAACACGTCTCAACCCTCGGTCGCCGATACCCTTGACCTCAACATGATAGGGCATAAGGCATTCATTTGTTTTGTCGCATGCATTGACATTGATTTGCAAACTTGGTGCCTTTGGCCATCATGCATCGAAATGCGTGATTGGTGGCCCGAGTACCGAGGACCACACTCCCTTGAGTCCATAGTATGATAGGGAGAGTGACCACACACACATTGCTTTGAAAATTCCTTGCCATGCACTGTCTGTCCTTTGCTACTGTCAAAACAGGGTTCTGCAGGAAGTTTTGGCCGACCGGCCACATACAGTGCCGACCGACCCAAAATAAATGGCCGATGGCTTTAAAACTGGCCGATGAGCACTTTCCAGTGGTTGGTGGACTTAAATTATGGCCGGTGACATTCCACAACACTCAGGCAGTGATTCAAAAGGATTCTGGAAACTTTCATAAATTTCAGAGGAGCAAGGCAGTGTAAACAGAGGCAACATTGGCATGGTACCGGGTTTCCGAGCAAGACGAATCAAGCATGCATCATCCCATTATTCCGAGGCAGGGCTGCGGCCACCTTCCTTTTGCATTTAATTCGTTAATCAATTAGAAGTTCTATAATAATTAACTAAGTATTTAATCATTTATTTGCTTGTGTAATATTTATTCGGACCCTCCGAGCAAGGGCAATTGTGTAATAAGTGTGTGTGAGTGTGTGTATGTCTTCCAACCCCCACTTCTTTCTCCTTTTTATTTACCTGCTTTCAGTGGTTAGTATTAGGGCATATTTAAATTAGCATACCTTATGCTATGCATGCGTGCATTCATTCATCTATATTGCATGCACCGGGCTCGGCGCATCATGCTAACTGCATTGTATTTCAATTCCAATTTGAATACGTGCATGAAGTTGCATTTCACATGACATCTTAGAATAGTCGAGCCTATTTCTAGTTACATTTTGCATGTGTTGCATTAGCCATCTTAACATGAACTTGGATCATGCATTTGATTACTAACTAGTTTCTGTTTTGGCTTGGAGTACTAGGTAAGCATTTACGCTTTAGCATCCTTGCATGTGTGTGAGTGTTGCCATGACAGCATGCTTACCATGAGGCTATCTGCTTAGTTGATTAGCTGCCTGAATGCCTTTGGGTGAAGGTTGGATTGCTTGAATTGGGACAATTCATTGAAATCCGTATTTTTAGCCTACTTACGAGTAGCAAACCTCAAACCATTTTCCAAACAAACAGATATGCGATGCTTTGTTCCAAATTAGGCGATCTAGTCTATACTTGTGTGGTGTGTGCATCACATAGTAAATTCTAGCTAATAACCGGAATAAGAACACACATGCTTTCAAAAACAAGATATCGTGTTTAGTAGTGGCCGATCTTTGATCGGGCGAGCGGGGGTGCTCATAGCTGACCTTCCCCAATCGTACCCAAGTTTCCGAGCTGAGGCAACTTTGGTGATGACGGACACGTGGCCTTAGGCAAACGAGTCAGGGTTTCCTAAATTCCTCCAAATTAAAATATTTAGGTGGCGACTCCGTATCTGGCAAAGCAATCATGTTTGGCACTTCTTTCTAAAAAATCAGTTTTCCAAAAAACAATTTGCCGGATTTGGACTCTTTGGTGATTTATCAGTCTTGCATTGCACTTTGCAAGATCAGATTAAGAACCATGACAATTTGAGTCCTGAACTGTAGTGAGCCCAAATGGACAAAACGGGATTCATCCTCCCGGGGCATTCGGGGACGTCTACACTCATCTTCTTTTAATCAAGAAAATCCCCAAATTTTCTAGGGTTTTTCTTCTTTACAAACGACAAACCCACATACCCTAAACACATGAAAGGAATCCTCAAGAACACACTATTTTCTTGCCTATGATAATCTCAACTCTCAAAATGCTATTTTAGAAGGATTTGGGATTTAAAAAAAACAAAAAACACTTTTGAAAATCTCTACATTTTGGATCACAAAGTCAAAACCCACATAATAACTTCAAGAAAACCTTTAAATCAACATCAATAGTTGCAAAACATGTATATATAACTCAAGGAGTTCCTACCTCAAGGTTTGATGAAGAAAAGGAGATGAAACCCTAGCAATCAAAGATGCCAAAGCCTAATATCCACCGTCCACAATGTAGCTCTTGAGGAGCTCTTCCACTTGGTTGAAGGAACTTGGGTTAGAAAAGCAATAGCTCTTGAGAAATCAGGAACTCTAAGTGTTTTTGTGGATGAAATGTAGAGAGAATGGAGAGGAGATGATTTTTGGGGAGAGAGAGAGATGAGCCAAAAGTGATACAAACACAGCCCTAGAGAGAAAATAAAACAGAGATTTGGACTGCCCAGTGTCTCGCACGTGCGGAGCCTTCTTCCCGTACCTAGCTCCGCACCTGCATATATTCCAATGTGCTGCCGCAAACCTCCCCTGAATTCTGCACGTGAAGCCTCACCTCCCGCACATGTGGCCCCTCCCCAGTACGTGCGACCCAGGGCCCCGCACATGTAGCCCTGTTTCTCCAGCCCAAGAATTTTTCTCCGCTCAATTCTAGGCACTTCAGACCTAGTCTCGCACTCTCCGAAATAGGTGAAAATCAACACCGAACAAACAAGAATAAGAATTTACTTGAGGAACAACTTCTGAACACCACGAATCTAAAGTTAAACAAAGTAGAACGGGGCAAATAATACCTCTGGTCATCACAACCTCCCTACCATAGGAAATTTCATCCCCGAAATTTAAACAAACCAATCAAACTAAAGGGTTCTAGCAATTATGACCATACTAACAACATTATCAAGTTGCAACATCAATGTTCAACCAACATTTACCATTCTCATCATTGTCATTTCATCAAAACAACAATTGCTATACTAGGCATTCGAAATGAAACATCTTTGTCAAAAATTTCTTCTCTCATAATCTCATACTTAGATTAACAATACATTCAATAACATGTGATTAACAAGTTTAACACCTTTTTCCCTTCAACATAAGGGAACATTACAAATCAAAACAACTAAGCATTCTCAAATAAACCAGGATACTTGGAGCAGACCTCCGCTTCCCATTCCCAAGTTGCCTCATCAACCCCATGGTGCCTCCATAACACCTTCACTAATGGTATAGTTTTGCCTCGTAGTACTTGCTCTCGGGTATCTAATATTTCAACCGGTCGCTCTTCATAAGAGGCATTCTCATCTACCTCCAAATCAACCCAATCTAGCACATGAGAAGGGTTAGGTTCGTACTTCCTAAGCATGGACACATGAAACACATTGTGAACCCCCGAAAGTTGTGGCGGTAAAGCTAACCGGTATGCCACTTCCTCGATTCTCTCCAATATCTCGAAAGGTCCAATAGACCTCGGAGACAACTTTCCACTCTTACCGAACCTCATCAAACCCCACCTAGGTGAGATCTTAAGGAAAACATGGTCACCCACTTCGAAAGATAATGGTCATCTCCTCTTGTTGGCATACCTTTTCGTCGGCTTTGGGTTGTAGCTAACCTTTTTCGAGTGAAAGCAACTTTCTCGATTGTCTCCCTAACAATTTTCGGACCCAACAATGGTGCATCCCCCACCTCATCCCAACAAATTGGTGATCTACAAGGTCAGCCATACAGGGCCTCAAATTGTGCCATCTCGATACTAGCTTGATAACTATTGTTGTAGGCGAATTCGATCAACGACAAATGTCTCTCCCAAGACCCCTTGAAATCAAGGACACAAGCTCTAAACATGTCCTCAAAAATCTGAATGGTACTCTCTGACTACCCATCGGTGTGAGGATGATAAGCGGTTCTAAAAGTCAACTTTGTTCCAAATGCCTCTTGAAGGCCCTGCCACAACCAGGCGGTAAAACGAGGATCCCTATCTGACACAATGGTTACTGGAACCCCATGAAGTCGAACTATCTCCCTAATGCATAACTCTGCCAAGTGCTCAACTGAGTTGCCGATAAGCATCGGAATGAAATGCGTAGACTTAGTCAACCAATCAACAATCACCCAAATGGCATCATTGCCCTGCTGCGTTCTAGGAAGCTCAACTACAAAGTCCATGGTAACATGCCCCTATTTCCACTCGGCTATCGGTAAGGGTTGTAACAAACCTGTTGGTTTTAGGTGTTCGGCCTTCACTTGTTGACAAGTAAGGCACTTCGACACGAAGGATGCGACATCCTACTTCATATCCCTCCAACAAAACTGGCGGCTAACGTCACGATACATTTTGGTGCCTCCCGGATATACCGCAAGGCGTGAGTGATGGAACTCCCGAAGCACTTCCACTCTGCAAGATTTAGGTACAAACAAATGGTCTAGGTAACGTACACTTTGATCCAAATGGATGTTCAAACCCTTCTCTTCCTTCTCATTAGAGATTCTACTACAGATTGACTTTACTTCACATTCTCCTTGTTGTGCCTCTACAACTTTGCTAATTAAGATAGGTTGGGCACGCAAAGTAAACAATGTTGCACCCTCTTCAGACTCACCCAAGTGCAATTCAAACTTGTCGATATCACCCATCATAACCCACTCCCGAATGGCCACACTCGCCAAACTACTCACGGATTTCTGACTTCAGGCGTCCGCCACTACATTGGGATTCCCCGAATGATAGTGTAACTCGAAGTCATAATCCTGTAAAAACTCCATCCACATACGTTGATGTAAATTCAAGTCTTTTTGGAAAAACAAATATTTTAGACTCTTTTGATCAGAGAAAACCTCAAACTTCTCGCCATACAAATAATGCCTCTAAATTTTCAAGGCAAACACTATTGCTGCTAACTCCAAGTCGTGGGTATGGTAATTCTTCTCATGAGTCTTCAATTGTCGTGAACTGTAAGCTACAACCTTTCCCCCTTGCATCAAAATACAACCAAGCCCATCCTGAGACGCATCACAATAAACGGCATAGCCCAAACCTCTTTCCAGAATTATCAACACCGGTGTTGTAGTCAGTCTAGTCTTAAGCTCTTGGAATGACTTTTCACAAGCCTTGCACCATACAAACTTAACCCCCTTTCTAGTCAATGTAGTCAAAGGCGCAGCTAGTCTAGAGAAGTCCCTCACAAAACGCCAATAGTACCCCGCCAATCTCGAGAAACTCTAGATCTCAAAAAACATTCTTAGGTTGCTCCCAATCTTGTACAGAGTCTATCTTTGTAGAATCTACAGTTACTCCCTCTCTTGACACTACATGGCCCAAAAACTTCACCTCAGTGAGCCAAAACTAGTATTTCTCAAATTTGGCATACAATTGATGCTTCCTAAGCAAATCAAGCACTACCCTCAAGTAAGCCTCATGTTCTTCCTCGGAAAGTCGAGTAAACTAGGATGTCGTTCACAAACACGACCACAAAATGATCCAAGTATTCCCTAAAAATTCAATTCATCAGGTCCATAAAGGAAGCTGGTGCATTAGTCAACCCAAAAGGCATTACAATGAACTCATAGTGGCCATAATGTCTACGAAAGGCCGTTTTCTTGATGTCCTCCTCCTGGACCCTCAACTGATGCTACCTCGATCTCAAATCTATCTTCGAAAAGCAACAAGACCCTCAAAGTTAGTCAAACAAGTCATCTATTCTGAATAAAGGATACTTGATCTTGACGGTAACCCGGTTCAACTTGCAGTAATCGATACACAACCGCAACGACCTATCATTCTGCTTCGCAAAAAGAGCCGGCGCTTCCTAAGGCAATGTGCCAGGGCGAATGAAACCCTTGTCTAAAAGTTCTAGGAGTTGAATCTTCAACTCATGCAGCTCCACGGGTGCAAATCTATATGGCGCCATGGAAATTGGTGCCGTTCCAGGCACTAAGTCAGTGGTGAACTCGATCTCCCGGTGGGGTGGCAAACTAGTAAGATCCTCCTTAAATATGTTCAGGTATTCACAAACTACCCTTGTCAACTCAACTCGAGTCCCGTCACTCTCACTATCCAAGAGAGTAGCAAGAAGACCACTAAGCTCGTTTTCACTATGAGGGTAAAATACTGGCGATAAGACCCGATCAACTCTGTCCCCCAGAAAGTAAAATCAATCACCACCCAAGGTGTATACCATGACCCTCTGATGGAAACAATCAATCGCTGCTCGATACAAGGACAACTAATCCATGCCTAGAATAACATCGAAACTCGACATGTCTAGCAACACAAAAGAAAACGGGAGTCGACGTCCGGCAACCTTTATCTCACAACCATGACACCCTCGATCTAAGTCAACTGTACACCAGACCGATGATTCAGCTCTGGATGGATACGCTGATCGTGCCACCTCTAACCCCAATGCATATGTGAATGCAACAGATATGAATGAATGAGACGCACCTGTGTCTATCAACACATTAGCCAAAGAATTACACACAACAAAAATACCTCTAATAACTGAGGATCCCGGCAACTGCTCTGGTGCGGTAACAGCATACACGCGCCCCTGTGGCCTCTAATCAACCTATTCATCCCTCAGAGCATAGGCCTACTGCACTAACTGAGTCGAAGCGGCTCCCTGATTAACTTGTGAAGTCTAAACTAAGTGAGCTTGCTGGTGGTTCTGAGTCTGCCTCGACCCTGACACGCCAGATGCGCCTCCCAACTGCGGGCAAGCTCGCTTCATGTGCCCTGACTGACTGCACTGATAACAAGTAAGGCCCTGCCCTCTACTCTAAGACTGGCTCTGAGATCGGTTAGGTGGTGGTGGTGGCAACATCTGTTATCCTCCTTCTTTCTGTGGACATGCAAAGGCCTTGTGAACCCGATTGGCCACATTTGAAGCAATAAAACCCGCTCAGTGCACTTTTTCCCGGGCTTGCACTAGGCAAAAGAAAAGTGAATCAAAACTACTGCAGTTGGGACTGAGACGAAAAGGTGTTTCTACTCTTCTTGTTGGGCGTATAGTCTCCTGTGACCCTTGACCCCTCGACCTTGACCCACGGATTCTCTCCTCTTCGGCCTCCACAGTAATCTCTACATGTGTCGTTGCTTCCACAAGCCGGTCATAGTTCCGGATCATGTTCCCGATAACCTTGAACAAGATCTTGGTTCTCAACTTCTTCTCGAACTCAATGCAACGGCGCTCTTCCGTCACTACCAACTCCGGTGCAAACCGGGACAAACTGGAGAAGGCTACTTCAAACTCGGCCACAGACATATTAAGTTGCTTAAGGTCTTGGAACTCCTATCTCAACCTCTTCCTAGCAGTGGGAGGTAGGTACTTGTCTTGGAAAGCCACCCCAAATGCTTTCCATGTCGGTTCTATTTGGCCCTCGAAATACTTCCACCATTGGCCCGCATCCCTTTTGAGGTAGTAACTCGCCAGAGTCACTCTAAGCTCACTGTCTTCGATGTGAAGCATCTCAAATGTCTTCACTGTTTGTTTGAGCCATTCATCCGCTTTCTTAGGCTCAAGGCCACCATGGAACTTATCCGGCTTGGCCCGCAAAAATTCCCTCGTGAGGAAACTAGCCCTTGTCTCTACGGCGTTTTCCCTAGCTTGGTTCTCCGCCCTAAGAATATTTATAGACTCCCTCAAGGCCCCTACCATTTCTCAGGTTAGGGCCCCTATTGTGGCTTGACCTGCTTGGCCCAACCCCTCCTCTTGCATCGGAACCCCTTGGACCGGTACTTCATGCACACCCCGGCGACCCCTATCGTGCCTTCCACCTCTACCACCACGAGATTGACCCCTTCCTAACATCCTAGTTAAGGAACAAGATAGATAATTTAGCACATAATTCCAAATGTGCTCGCAACTTGCCTCACACGTTAAACAACAACAATTATATATATTCTACCATATAAACAATTTAATTCACTCCACATAACCACTTAGTTACATAAACACATACGGATTACCCTTTTGTGATGAGATTCGTCCCACGACAAACCAAGAATTCTTAGTACAATGAGTATTGATATGGTACCCTTCTAATAAGACCTCAAGGAATTTAATAGGCGCAAATAACATCCCAAAAGTCCAATCCCATACACATATACTCACATAAGCATGTTATCACCTAATCATGAAAAACAACGCATTTCCTAATCATGCGAAATGAACCCATTGTGGCAAAACAACCACTTCCCATGAGCCCCAAGTATTCAAACCCGGTAGCTCTGATATCAAGTTGTAACGCCCCGAAATAATCCAACATAAATCTAATACATCAACCCACATCCACTAAACAATAATAACAATCGTTACACCATCAATCAACAAGATTTATACAAAAGTTTCACATGCGAATTACACATTCAATGATATAGAAATACATGAATCTATAGCATGTAGAGCATCATGTTCCGAAAATAATAAAATGCCCTCATGGGCATACAATTTCCAAGGCTTAAACTCGGTTACACAAAAATGGCCTTTCGGACCCATACATGAATAGCCCTTGGCTAGCAATTAAATCATGACAAAACAGAGTTATTACTCTTCACAACATATCCACACCCTCAACTTGGCCGGATTACCACGTCTTTTCCAGCACCAAAATCCCATAGAGTGAGCACAAAGCCCAGCAGAGAATCCTTACAAAGTATATAGAGTTATGCACAATTTTCAATGTTAAATGAAAATGCCATGCAATACTATTTTTAAGAGAATTTCATCACATGCTCTTCTTGAAAGTCATCATGTTCAACAACAATTGAAATCTCAACAATTCCGAAACTTACAATTTTATTCAATAGAGGCGGTAAATACGACTCAGGTAATCTCTAGGTTGGTGTCTGCAAGTAGGCTCAACAAGCACTACCAAAAATCCCACTTTACCAGTTGGTGACTGGAAGGGAAGTGGTATCTCCTCCGCGCGTGTTTTTGGTCTTTCACCCTAGACACTGAGGCCAACTTTTCAATCTCATCTACACCTCCTATTCAGACTTACCAACGTATTTACCCCATAGACATTTTGATAATTCATTTCATTTTATTTCTTTCTCAATGTGAATGATTTCAAATCTCAACTCAAAATTTGCAACAATGCAATGCTAGAAATGCCAATACGATATGCCAAAGCTAAATACTAATCTTGCAATGATCAATTGAGTGAATAAGCAATGCTAAAATTCTTCATCATTATATAACATTTCTCCATCATCAATTTTCTTAACATCGACCCATCATAATCAAGCTTTCCAATCTCAAAATTTTCATATGCCAAGAATCCATCATCAATATACATGCATTTGTAATAAAACAAGGGAACACTTTACTTTCTTTACTTAACATGGCACACTACTACGAACTTATATATTTATATATATAATATCACTCATAAACCCATCTTCTTTTAATCAAGAAAATCCCCGAATTTTCTAGGGTTTTTCTTCTTTACAAACAACACACACACATACTATAAACACATGAAAGGAATCCTGAAGAACACACCATTTTCATGCCTAAGATAATCTCAATTCTCAAAATTCTATTTTAGAAGGGTTTGAGATTTTAAAAGAAAAACAATTTTGAAAATCTCTACATTTTGGATCACAAAGTCAAAACCTACATAATAACTTCAAGAAAACCTTTAAATCAACATCAATAGTTGCAAAACATTTAAATATAACTCAAGGAGTTTCTACCTCAAGGTTTGATGAAGAAAAGGAGATGAAACCCTAGAAACCAAAGATGCCAAAGCCTAATCTCCATCATCCACAATGTAGCTCTTCAGGAGCTCTTCAACTTTGATGAAGGAACTTGGGTTAGAAAAGCAATAGATCTTGAGAAATCAAGAACTCTAAATGTTTTGGTGGATGAAATGTAGAGAGAAGGGATAGGAGATGATTTTTAGGGAGAGAGAGAGATGAGCCAAAAGTGATACAAACACAGCCCTAGAGGGAAAATAAAACAGAGATTCGAACTGCCCAGCGTCCCACACGTGCAGCACGTGCCCCCGTACGTGAGGAGCCTCCTTCCCGCACCTATCTCCGTACCTACATATATTGCAGCACGCTGCCCAAAACCTCCCCTGAATTCCGCACGTGTGGCCTCACCTCTAGCACGTGCGGCCCAGGACCCCGCACGTGCAACCCTATTTCTCCAGCCCAGAATTTTTCTCTACTCAATTATAGGCACTTCGGACCTAGTCTTGCACTCTCCGGAACAGGTGAAAATCAACACCGAACAAACAAGAATAAGAATTTACTTGAGGAACAACTTCCGAACACCACGAATCTAAAGTTAAAGAAAGTAGAACAAGGCGAATAATACCCCTGGTCATCACAATCCACAATGCCACTGCCGAATCCACGACGATGAACCACTTTGGAATCCACCAAAACTTGAGGCCTAAGTTTCCCGGAATCCACCAATGAACACTTCTCTCTTTTGTGAATAAAAAAAAAACTAAATTAACCCTTAATGTTTGTCAATATGAAATTCGTTGATCAATCGATCAATTTCTATATATAAAGAAAACTCATATAAGTCACCTACCAATACAAAACACTTTGTATTTTACTTCTCTATGAGAATCTGTAGGGGTTCAACCTTAAAAATAGCGAATGACGCACTTTTATACTAAGCAAAGCTGCGAAGACCGCCCGAGTGCACAAATTTCCGTTTAAGTAGTGTGAGTATAAGCGGTGCTTACATATCAGCCAATCACTTGAGCACAACATTTACCGCTCGAGCGGTAGAACTTGTCTCCCAGAAGTTCAGACACAGACAGAGATATTGGATGAACCACTTCACCACTCAAGCACACAAATGACCACTCAAGTGGTCAACCAACTTTGACTTCTTCTTGGCTTCATAGGTGCTGCCCCTCAACCCTGCTTGAGCACTACCCCCTGGACCCCCGCGAGCTGACCAGGCAGCTCGATCCGCATGCTTAATCAACGAAGTGACAAACAACGAATGCTCAAGTTAATATCGGAATGTTAACACATATTCCTCTACATAAGCATAACTCGAGTGGGATTCGCATCTAAATTCTCATAACTGTAGACACCCCATTTTTGATCGCCCTTAAGATTTGGGCATTACTGAAGGTTTACTTGGTGGAGAAAGTTGAGTAGGGCAAAGGTTCGATTTCTTCGGCAAGAGGAGAGTCAAACCATAACATCACACCCCATTTCTTGATCAAAAGATTTTATATCTTAAAACCCTCTCTTTCGAAATATTTTTGAAATAAAGTTCCTACAATGTCTCGAGGCTCACATTTTGTTAAATGTCGCGCTTTTCGGTAAACCGAGCTAGGACAAAGTGGAAATGAATGAAAGGGAGATGGAATCTTTGAAAAATCTTTCAAAACACCTTGCTTAGGGGTTTGAAGTTGAGGAAAATAGGAGAAAAGAGGAGAAATTCAGTTAGGGGAGAAAATGGGCATGAACCGTTAAGAGAGAGTCGAGCAACCCTCGCTGAATCGGGCCTATTCATTTGTACACTTGGATTTAAGATATGATTCCATTACCGTCGGAAAGGAGACTTCCGGGGCTTCATTTTACACTCAAGAATCTCCTAAATCCAAGTCCGGACGGGGGAGATATGGTTGGTTGAAGTAGGGCATCAATCCGGTTGGACTGAATCTGCGCGGCTTCACCAAAACAGGCATAACTTTTTGCACAGTTGGAATTTTAATGCAAGGCTGGCGCCATTGGAAAGCTAACTTCTGGGGCTTCATGTTGGACACTAGCCAACCACTTGAACCTTTTGAACTTGGTCGGCCGACCAGGGTAAGTGGTCGGCCGACCACTTGAACTGGTCGGCCAGCTCGCCCCTTCTCTGTCTCAGAAAGTTGGTTCCAGCTATGCCAGCTGGGAGGCATTTACTGCATCCTCCATACACATGTATGGAGGATCTTCAAGCTTGGTATTTTGGCTTATTTGAGAAGCTAAGGGCTTGTATCTCTATAAAGGAGGGCCTCTCCCTCATTAGCAAAGCTTCAAAAGTTGGTTTTGGGCATACACTATATCTCTCCCTTTGTCTCTATATTTTAGCTTCAAAGCTCCATAGTTCTTGCCCCTTTTGCATACCACCTCCTAGCACAACACCTCCACTATCAACCTAAGCATCTTGGAGCCCATTTTCAGAGGTTGAAGGCTTGCTGTTTTGGTCCAGAAGCTGCTGGTCCTTTTGGCTACAAGGGTAACACCCTATTTCCCTCTTTTTGGCATTGTTTTGTTCCATCTCTTAGCCTAGTTTTCAACAATATTTGGGCTTTGTCATAAACTAAAAAAAGTCTTATTTTGAGCTTCTTAACATGTTTGTTTAAGATCATTTTTCTGTTGGGGGTCATCTACCCCCTTGCATGCTTCATTTCATCTTATTTTGAGCCATGCCTTAGAGCCTTTGCATTGGCCTTTGTTTGGCCTCTTAGCCATTGAAATCCAGTGGATTTTCAGTGGCTAGCATGCTGTTTTGAGCACCAAAATCAGAGAGGGGTGACCCTCTCACCCCTTTGTCTTGTTTACTAGCATTTTTGGCCTAACAAAGGAGCCCTTATTTGCATGCTTCCAAGCCATATTTCAGACCTTTTTCGGTGGGTTTTAGGACCTTCATAGGCTCTTTCCAGAGCCCATTTTGCCATTTTTGGTGTCCATCTTGCATGTGTAGAAGAACCCTCTTTATAGCCTATCAAAGATCATTCTTGCATGCATAGACCATATTTCAGTGGTTTTTTGGGCTTTATTTGGCATGTCATACCCCTAAATTTTGCTGGTTTAGTGACCTTTTGAATGCTCCATATGGTTGTAGTGTAAATCATGGTTCACTAGCTTGTATTGCATGATGTTTTAGCCCTCTTTCCTAGCATATTTTGGCCATGATCCAAACTAATTTTATTCATATTTTGGGCTGCCTTAGCTCTTTTTGAAGTGATTTGGGTCATACATGCATTCTTGTATATGGCCATAGTTCAATTTAAGCTCACTAGCTTTGCATATCGGGTCCACTAGCATGCGTTGTTTGGACCCTTGACATGTTTTGGCATCATCAAGCATGATATTTTAGAGCATATAAGGTTTCCATATTCTCATGTTCATCACTCCTTCAATATGTTTGAGAGTTGTGCTTGTATGCCTTATTTTTGAGCCTTAACATGAGCTTCATTTCTATGCATTTTGAGCCATCATCTTAGGCCATTTTCGCACTATCTTGGACCTGTCTAAGGTCTGTTTAGGGCTGGTTTTTCCATTTGTGCATTGCTTTGCATACCTCTAGTGTAACGCACTTCACTAGTTTCGGTATTCGGGCCATCTAGCATGCATTGTGTGACATATTTGCATGATTTGGGACCATCTTGCATATCATTTTAGAGCTAGAAAATGCATGATTGTATGCTATATTTCATCCCTTGCCATGCTATGGTAGAGTGGCATTTGATGCCTTAGGTTCGAGCCTTTGAATTGTGCATGCTTATGTGTCTTGTTGCTTTGATTTCATCATGTTTGGCCACTGATTTGGGTGTGGCCGAGGCCCATTCACTTTGGTTTAAGTCCATCTTGCATTGTGTATGCCACATAGTCCTTGTTGTCGCATGAGTTGATCATTGCATTGAGCATGCCTTATTCATCTCATTGTGTTTGTTAGTCTTCACATGTGCATTGTGTATGCCATTGTTTAGTCCATGTGCATTGAGTATGTCATGTGTAGTTCATAGCATTGTGTATGCCATTTGCATGCTAAAAGTTGCATTGAGCATGCCATTCTTGTTTCATCATGTTTGGGATAGGAGTTAGCCGAAACACGGGAAATGAGGAGCGTTTCATACTCCAAGTGATGAAACGTGCGTCGATTTCCGGTCGCCGACACTCTTGACTATCCATGATAGAGTTGTTGGCTTTAGATGCTTATTTGTGCATTCATGTCACATTAAGTCGTGCAATCTGACTCCTCGGCCATCATGCATCGAGATGCGTGATTGGTGGTCCGAGAATCGAGGGTTACACTCCCTAAAGCCTATGCTATGACGGGGAGAGTGGTCGAGCACACATTTGTTGAAAATACCTTGCCATGCTTCCCTATTGCTTTGTGTTGCAAAAAACCAGAATCCAAGGGCAGAAAGTGGTCGGCCGACCAGGTTTTCTGGCAGGCCGACCACTCTTTTTGGTCTCCACCACAAAGGGGTGGTTGGCAGGTGGTCTCCCATGCCATTGGCTGATCGACAGCCATCCCACATCTTCCCAGAGTGGAGTTTCAGCCTCTTGGAGCTTCGTGCAAGTTTCTGAAATAAATTGCACACAAAGGCGGGATGAAGCATCGCGATGGATTTCCCGACGAGGCAACTCGAGCATGCATGCATCCATTGTCATCCAAAACAGAGCCGAGGCAGTCACATTCATTTAGTTTACATGCTCACTTAGCTAGTTTGTTAATTAGTTAATGTCGTGTAACAATTAGCTGTAGTTCATTATTCATCTGGTTTTGTATTATTCGGATCCTCCGAGGAGGGCAATGTTGTAATAAGTGTGTGTGTGTGTGATGTATGTCTTCCAACCCCACGACTTTCTCCTTTTTATTTACTAGCTTTTGATGGTTAGTTTAGGGCATGTTTCAATTAGCATACTTATGCTCGCATGTTTGCATCATTCATCTGTATTGCATGCACCGGGCTCGGCGCATCATACTAACTGCATTGTATTTCAATTTCAAGTTGAATACATGTTATCTGTTGCATTTCATATGCCATGTTTAGAATAGCCGAACCTATCCTGGTTGCATTTTTGCATGTGTTGCATTAGCCATCTTAACATGAACTAGGATCATGCATTGATTACTAACTAGTTTCTATTTTGGCTTGGAGTACTCAGTAATTATTTATGCTTTAGCATCCTTGCATGTGTGTGAGTGACTGCCATGATAGCATGCTTACCATGAGGCTATGTGCTTATGTGATATACCTGCCTGAATGCCTGTGGGTGAAGGTTGAGTTGGAATAATTCGTCGAAACTCGTGTTTTAGCCTACTTGCGAGTAGCAAACTTCAATCCATTTTCAAAACAAACGGATGTGCGATGCTTTGTTCCAACTAAGGCAATCCAATCTATACTTGTATGTTGTGCGCATCACATAGTAATTTTAGGCTAATAAACCGGAACAAGAGCACATAATGTTTTCAAAACTCGATATCATGGTTAGTAGAGGCCGATCTTTGATCGGGTGAGCGGGGGTGCTCACGAAGTGACCTTCCCCAATCGTACCCAAGTTCCCGAGCTGAGGCAACTTTGGTGATGACGGACACGTGACCTTAGGCACGAGTCAGGGTTTCCTAAATTCCCCCAAAATAAAATATTTAGGTGGCGACTCTGTATCTGGCAAAGCAGTCCATGTTTGACTCTTCTTTCTAAAAATTAGTTTTTCAAAACGATTTGCCAGATTTGGACTCTTTGATGATTCATCGGTCTTGCATTGCACTCCGCGAGATTAGATACAGGACCGTGACATTGAGTCTTGAACTGTAGTGAGCCCCAATGAACAAAACGGCATTCCCTCCCGGGACGTTCGGGGACGTCTACAATAACTCCCAGATACAATAGAGCGAATAAAAATACAACTGGATATAATTTTGTCCAACGAGATTACCAATTACAAAAACCTAACAGTTGTGACTGTCACAAACGGATTTGAATTTTTTCTAGCACTTCTTTTTCTCCCATCATCATCCATTACTTTATTCAAATATCACAATTCAACAAATAATCATTATTATATGGGGTTTTTTTTTATTGATAAATCCTATTTAGATGTGTTTTAACCTAATAAGTCCATCAAGAAAAATTATAATCTAGTTCGTCCCATGTATTTATACTTTTATTCCATGAGATCTTTTTTTCCTGATTTATTTTATTTGTTGGACTATTATATCCTTGTCTATTATTGATATGTATTACTTAGAAAAAGGATATATACATTTTATTTTTTTTGTTGTTGCTACCTCTATTTTGGTAGTTACCATTATTCACGTTTTTCTTTTTGATCAGTTTCATTCACATTTGTGGTATTGTTTCATTGTGCTAAAAGTTCGAAACTCTCTATTTGGTAGGGTTTAGAAACTCTAGTTTACACATGGTGGCGAAATAATAATATGTTCCTCCATTGTTGCGGTGAAACTTTGTGTTCCTCCATTGTCACTTTGTATTTGAAATTCTGTGTTCGTCCATTGTTGCTCTTTGTTCGAAACTCTCCATTCTTGTAAGTCAAAGTTTTGTTTATGTCCAGTCAACTTTGTTACAAACATATTCATCAAAGATGGGTTTTGGTTTGATTTGGATTAGTGGAATAGTGAAACTGCATAGATTGTTTATGATAGTGATAATCATAAAGATAATGATGAAGCTGAGGATGTGGGAGGTTTTTTTTTTTTTTTTTTTTTTTGATTTCTAATTCTATTGTGCCATTATTTCTATTTTTTTGTCAATCAGTGTGAATGGTCACATTTCACATTATTCGAAAGTCTGAGAAATAAGTGTTGAAATATAGATATAGACATAATTATATAGTTTGCAAGATGTAAATGTTCACATATTATTGGTTATTTGTTACTATACTTGTTTGAACAATCATTTTTTGTTACCATTAAACAATTGAAATAGTCATTTTTTTCTTTCAATTTTATTTCATGTTGCAGTGTGAATGTTCACATTGGTATGAATTTAGTTTTTCTAAGGTTAGTTGTATGTTAATTGTAAATTGTGAACATTCACATTGTATTTTGGTATGAGTTATTTATTTATTTATTTATTTTTGAAGTTTTTTCGAAAGTTAGTTGTTTTTTTTTTCTTACTATGTTTGTTGGTTGGACAATCATTTTTTTTATTATTATTATACAACAATCGAAATTGTTGATTTTCACTTTTTTTAAATTTTATTTTATATTTTTACATTGCAGTGTGAATGTTCATACTGGTATGAGTTTTTTTTTTTTTTTTTAACTAGTTGTATATTAATTGTAAGTTGTGAATATTCACATTGTATTTTGGTTAAGTTCTATTTTTTCAAAAATTATTTGTATGTTTGTTGTTTTTGTTACTATGCTTGTTAGTTGAACAATCATTTTTGTTCCAATAACTCTGGATTCTCTCTAACTTCTTTTTTTTTTTTTTCTTTCAATTATTATCTAACATTTTATTTAAATGTCACAATTCAACAGCTAATTATTATTATATTTTGTTATCTTTAATCAAATGTTGAATGATGAGCAAGAGAAATTTTTTTCCACGACAATAATGGTAACAACCGTGAGAAATGCGTTTGATTGTGTGGTCGAAAGGGGATTCCACGACAATAAGGACTTACAGCTTGACTTCCAATGCGTTAGATCCACATTTTCTTTAACACTCTTTTTCTTTCAATTATTATCTAACACTTTATGTAAAGATCACAATTTAACAATTAGTGATTATTATCAAATACGGAATGGTGAGTGAAAGACCGCGTGTTGGAGAATGGTAACAGCCGTGAGAAATGGGTTTGTTTGCTTGTGTTGTGAAAATCAAAAGGAATCTTTAAAGGAAAGTGTGTCCATTGTTCATGGAATTCCGCAGGAATCCATTGAAAAGTGTTTGCCCTTTGGGAGGCAGACAAAAAATAAATTTGTAATTTCATACAAAGTATTCTTTTTTTTTTTTTTTTTTTTATTCAGAAAAAGGATATGCACATAGGCTACTCCAACATATCCGTCAGGGAATATTGCCCCTTAGCACTTACAGCATATCTGTAAGAAACCCCACCGCACCTACGTCGGGGCCGAAGCGTAGGCTCCGCGTGCTCCAAGCGCTAAGGAATATGTTTAACCCTAACAAGGGGCTATGGAAACTCGAACCCAAGCCTTGAGCGAGGGATTCGAAGGCCTTATCCACTGAACCAACCCCTGTTGGTCATAGAAAGTATTCAAATTGGCTAGTCAAACACTCAAATAGTCATCCAATCACAAAAAGAAAAATAAAAAAAATAAGGTTCCAATTGACAAAGATGGCCATCAACAAATATGGCCATCTAACACTCAACTATGGAGTGCTTGTTTGGACTTTTTTAAGTCAATTTGTAATTTTTAATTTTGGAAAAGTTATTTTGAACTATTTGGTTAAACTTATTTCAAACAGCTTCTGATTCTAACAACTTATTTTAATTCAAAAAAAACTGATTTTGAGAAGCTATTCAACCCTTATTTCTGATTATTAGTTTATGTTGTGGATATGTTAATTTACCGTTATACTCTTAGATTTTTTTTATTTTTTATTTTTTTTAAAAATAGAAAAAGGCCCAAATGGACTATAAATTATTATTACTATTTTTTTTTTGAGAAATGTAGACAAGTAGTGAATAACAAAAATAAAAATTAATTGAAAAGGCTACATCACAACTTATTTAACAAATACTACTCAACAACATAAATCTATAATTTAATAGTTACACCAAACAGATTAACAATTTTTGATTAAATTCATAATCTATAATCTATTTTAACAGTTACACCAAACAGGGCCTATGAATGAAATATAAGAATACGATTTGAATATCGTTTTTTTAAAATTACGTATGGTATCGTACAATATATTGTAAGATATTTTAATATTGTTAAAAATAAGTGTAAATAAATGTATAGTTACAGAAAATATAAATATCTTTAAATTACAAAAATAAGATTCCTTGAAAGGTATAAATATATATAAAATGTATAATCTTCAATACTTAGTGCATATAAAATACAGAGTTGAATTAAATTACGTAGGTATTTGGGAAGTAATTATTTTAGTTGCCGTTTGACTTTTTGATAGAAAAAATTACACTCACACATCTGGTAAAGTTAAAAAAAAAAAATACAATTAATCCTACTTTTTTAACATAATTATACTGATATTCCTTGAAATTTTAATTTACATAATAATTAGATCATTTTTCATCAATAATTTTTTGGTCATAATAATTACATAATAATCTTTTATACTCAAATGTATATTTATCTTTATTTATTTCAATGTTTATGTACCATCCCCATTAGTTTCAATCCTTTAACCTTATTAAAAAAAAAAAATTAGTGTAATTATATCAAAAATAAAAGATTAATTGTATTTTTGTAACACCCCAGTATTTCATCATCAATTCATAGTATTAATTTAAGAACATTATGACTAATGGCTTCAAGTTAAAACATTAAATATCTATTACATGGCTCAAAAATTATCTCTTCCCCCTTGAACTATTCATGTGCTTACATCATTGTACAATTGCATTCTTCAAATAATAACAATAGTTCAATGGATGAGAGATAATACAAAATATAAATTCCCCGAGGCAACATCTTCTCAAGGAGTGCCTTTGGATACACAAAAAAATAAAAAATAAAAAAATAATAATGGAATATAGTTTCCATCACAAAATAATAGCATGAGGCTTCAACACATTGCACACAAAAGAGCCTCCGTGTTCCCAACAAAAAAATATGTCTCGATGCCAATCACTTAGGTAGCACATCAACATCATCCTATGAAAGACTGTTAGTTTTGGGGTGAGCAATCGATCAGTTGAAAATACCATTAACAACTTATATAATTAATTGAGATATATATGATCATGCTATGCAAGAGATGAGAAAAACTCATGTCCGTTCCTTTGTAAAACCATCATGCCAAACTATATAATGTCAATAACAAATTCTCATCCAAAACATGGGGTATAAATACGCAATGACATCTCGAAACAAGAGTCATATACCACAATAACATATATAGAAAATAATATCACATTTGCCGACTCCAGAAACGTTGCGACGTTAGGCACCTAAGACCTTACTCATCCATATTTGTCAATTCTAAGTGGACACCAAAAATCATGTTTTCCACATTCACCAACTTTACAAATGGCAGGCTCGTAGACACCCTAAAACCTTTTCCATATTCGTCTGGCGATATGCACAAGAAAGGGTAATTGGTTCATTCCCTGCGTGAGTACCAATATACATTACAATACTCAAACCAAGGCCCGACTTACAACCCCGGAACGCATACACTATTTACCTGCTTCCAACACTTTCCAATCATGAACAATTTCATGCTACAAAGTATAATTAATGGATGCATATGATGCATGAGTTTCCAAATCTCAATTTTCCTAAGGTAGTTTCAATTCACAACAATCCAACAATTTAAAGATTCCCAATTAAAGTGATTCTCCAAGTCATACCCATCATCATCTCAAGGTTTTAGGTGAAGAGGTTCCCAAAATTTCATATTCCAACATAAAAATCAAGTCAATACATCCAATTTCAAAATTAGGATGTCAATTGAACCAAATCCCCCTTTATTGAACAATTCTGAAAATTAGGATCTTAAGAAATTTGGGGGTTTTCTCTTTTAGGGCTTTAAAGGTCAATTCTCATTATCCATAACACAATCAACAACATATATTCCTAAACTCTTCAAGAAAATCATGAGATATGACCCCTTTGATCAAACCCATTAGATAACATACAAAATCTTCATATATCTTAATATCTTTATGTATATATAATGAAAATACCATATAAGAGTCTCAAATCAAAGATATAACAAGTTAAAAGTATCCATACCTCAAGATTAAAGGCAAGAGATGAAAACCCAACTTCAAACTTCAAGAAAATGAGAAATAATCAGTAGAGCTTTATAATCAAACTTGTTCTTCAACCTCTTTCGAAGATCTAAGGTGGATCTTCGGTAAAGCTAAGGGAAATCATGTGTTTTAAGGTTAGGGTTCAAAAATGAGTGATAGAGAGAGAAGATGTATGAAAAAAGAGAATAAGTGTTTAGATCGACTTTTAAGTGTGTTGTCCCGAATAGACCTCTCGAGCGAACTTTCCACCACACAAGCAAGGTGCTCAAAATCAAAGAGACCACTCGAGTGAACTTTACATTGCTCGAGCGGTAAATGGAAGGTCTCAAAAGCTTTGTAGAGCTACAATGAAAATACTGAGAGCCTCATTTCTACACTCGAGCAACCACTTTACTGCTCGAGCAGTCTCGCCTACAAACAAGCAAGATACTGAGAGTTACGCATCATTGCTCGAGCAACTGATTAACTGCTCAAGCGGTCACCCAGAACAGATGTTACAATCTACCCCCTAAAGAATTTTGTCCTCAAAATTTCGTGATTCTTGTCAACAACAACTCCAACAACCCAAAAGAAAACGAATATCATACTAACAACAATCCCAACAATCACAATATCGTTAATTGAGAACGAAGACAACTCACAATTGAATTAATGATATGAAAGTCTAAGTTTCTAGGAAAGTAGGGGTTTTTTTTTTTTTCACTTCACCAATCAAAACACATATCGTCAAGGCAAACAACAAATTAATAAGATTACACATCATTAAAAAAATCAGGTATTTCTCATGGACCTCGGCTTTTCGTTCCCAAGTGGATTCTTCTACCCCGTGATTGTAACGCCCTCAAAATTAACCCATTATATATATCATTGACATGCATTATTTAAAGAAGACAATTTATTAATTCATTCATCAGAGTATTACTAAATAAAGCATTACATGTAACATTGAATAAAATGCCTTACAGGCTTACATCTTTCCAAGCCAACACTTGGATACAAAAATATGAGTTCTATCTCAAAACAAGAAAAGCCCTAGGCTTGAATGTTTACATGTACTAATAAATAAAGACAATTAACTAAAGGTAGTCTTCTTCAAACCAGAAGCCAAACCCTCCCAAGCTAAGTCCTTGGAGGTAGTTTATCACCTGAACCTGAAAATGATGTTCCCATAAAGGGTGAGCCACAGCCCAGTAGAAATATTCTAAACCACATATAAGCAATGAATAAAGCAATAGCATTGAACAGATGGTTAACCAAGATAATCAATTACTTCATTTTACAACCTCATGACACTATTGTCTAAGATACATTTTACTTTCCAACTTAATCAACATGGCTCAGAACCTGGCCGAACTTACAACAGTGAATTATATATATCATATTCACATTCTTCCAATATCAACAAACAAATGAGACTCAAGCTCAATTCAAAACACTTCATACTTCCAGATTGATACACATTTTAGTGTTGTATCAATAAAACACTTCTATATAAATAAGCACACATAAAAGTGATGCTAATGGAGTCCATCCCCTATCTCCTCCCAAACAAGAATCCGGTTTAGAGGTCCATCCCCTATCTTCCCCTAAACCGTGGAGTACATCCCCTATCTCCGCCCACACAAAACAATATATGCAAATGCAATGCTCAATCAATACACGTATTTTCTGTATCAATGCAATAGTCAAAATTAATGACTTAACGAATGTGATTAGTTTCAGTTATTCCTAATCCACATGCAATGTCTACAACAATCACGACTATCCTCCACCGATAGCCCTAAACAGTTATTTCTAAACTGAAAATAACTATGTCAACAATTCAATAGACAAATAATTCAAATTATCCGACTACGCCATTTAATCAATGAATTCCCCAATTCCATGAAAAACTATCTTTTCCCAACTCCATGAATTAATTATACAAATTAATTTAATAATACAACTAGGGTTTTTCCCAGAATTTACCAAAGTATCCCCAACATATCAAAATACCAAAACTTAGAACAAAACCTATAAAATGGAGTAGGAAATCCCTACCTCAAAGAAAACAACCCAAATGGTGAAGACAGAGATGAGTGCCCAAATACCAAAGTGCTCCAATTCGCCAAATGCTCAGATTAAATGGAAGCCCTCGACTCACTCTATCTTTTTAATGAAGGATCTAGGGTAGAAACACTCCCTAAGTGGATCAAATCTAAGAGAGAAGGTGAGTAGGGAGAGAGAGAAGTCGGACCTAGGGTTTGGAATCAAAAGAAGATGAAAAAGACTGATCAAAACCCGCTGCTGTGTATATAAACTGGACAGGCTCGCTCGAGCAAAGCCTTTGTCGCTCGAGCGACCAGACACAGAAAAGCTACGCTCGAGCCAAGGAAACCTTGCTCGAGCCAACAACCCAAAAGCTCGCTCGAGCGAAAGAAAACTCGATCGAGCGAAGAACTCAAATCCTCAGGTCTGTAATCAGACTCACGCTCGAGCGGAGGAACCATCGCTCGAGCGAAGAACAAACTAACTCGCTCGAGCGAAGAAAATCTCGCTCGAGCCAAGAATGCAGAGCTACAGGTCAATACTGGACGCCATCTCTCGCTCGAGCGACCAACTCCTCGCTCGAGCGAAGAACCAAAATCCTGGACAGCAACACTTGGTTTCTAAACCCAACCAACCTGAAACAAACCTGCCCAACACATCCTATAATTCCAAATGAGAAAATAAAGGACAACAACAACAATTATACAATGACAGAATCTACGGAACCTGAGTCCGGATACAATAATCAAATGGGAAAAGGCCGGGGTCGCTATAACCTCCCCCCTTCAAAGAATTTCGTCCCCGAAATTAAGCATAAATTTTTTTTTTGAAAACAGGTTTTTTTTCAATTCCCAAAGATATTATAAAACAATAATAAACAACTTGACCCAATACTGGTCACTTCATCTCTTTATCAAGAGGCATCTCACAATATATATATAAAAACAACATATATCTCAACCTGCATTACTATTGTGCATTATTCCTTCCAATGTTAGCAATTCCCATATCGAATTCAATTCCAAAATATAACCATTGACCAAAACATACCCAGTGTTTTACAACTTAAGACATTTATAAAGCTCTTAAGTTCAACAATATTACAAAATCTAAATACAAGATTACAAATCTATAAACATGTCCGGATATTTTTCGCGGACTTCCAATTCACGCTCCCAAGTGGCTTCCTCCACTCCATGATGTTTCTACAAAACTTTTACCAAAGGGATGGTCTTGCCTCGCAAAACTTGATCCCGCCTATCCAAGACCCGAACCGGTCTCTCCTCATACGAAACATCCTCATCAACCACTAAATCGGTCCAATCCAACACATGTGATGGATCCGGCTCATACTTCCGAAGCATACTCACATGAAACACGTCATGTACTCCGGACAACTGCGGCGGCAAAGCTAAACGATAAGCAGCCTCGCCAATCCTCTCAAGGATCTCAAACGGACCAATGAACCGAGGGGACAACTTCCCACTCTTCCCAAACCTCATCAAACCTCGTCTAGGTGATATCTTCAGAAAGACATGATCACCCACCTCAAACACCAAAGGTCTCCTCCTACGGTCGGCATACGATTTCTGACGACTCTGTGCTGTAACAAGCCTCTTACGGATAAGCTCAACTTTCTCCGTCGTTTCCCTCACCAACTCTGGACCCAACAGAGGTGCATCACCCACCTCGGCCCAACACACAGGAGATCTACACGGTCGGCCATACAAGGCTTCAAAAGGTGCCATACCGATACTAGACTGGAAACTGTTGTTGTAGGCAAACTCCACCAACGGCAAGTGCCTCTCCCACGACCCACTAAAGTCTAGAACACAACCCCGAAGCATATCCTCAAGTATCTGAATAGTACGCTCGGACTGTCCGTCAGTCTGAGGATGATAAGCCGTGCTAAAGGTCAACTTAGTGCCTAAGGCACTCTGCAAACTCTGCCACAACCTAGCAGTAAAACGAGGATCTCTATCTAAGACGATCGTCACTGGGACCCCGTGCAATCTCACTATGTCCCGAATATACAAGTCGGCAAGATGATCTACCGAATCTCTCACGCGCATAGGAATAAAGTGCGCCGACTTAGTCAACCGGTCTACAACCACCCAAATAGCATCACTACCCCATTGAGTCCTCGGAAGACCTACAACGAAGTCCATAGTGACATGCTCCCACTTCCACTCGGCAATAGGCAAGGGTTGCAACAAACCCACTGGCCTCTGATGCTCGGCCTTCACTTGCTGGCAAGTAAGGCACTTAGATACGAAAGCTGCCACATCTCTCTTCATACCCTGCCACCAAAACTGGCGACCCAAATCCCGATACATCTTAGTGCCTCCCGGATGCACCGCAAGGCGTGAATGATGAAACTCTCGGAGTACCTCCTCTCGGCAAGACTCCGGCACAAACAGACGGTCTCGGTATCTCACACTCAGGTCGGAATACACCGTCAAACCCTTCTCAACCTTCCCACCGGAAATCTTCTCACGGAGAGATTCTACCTCAAAGTCACCTCTCTGAGCCTCTAACACTCGAGTCACAAGTGAAGGCTGTGCAATAACAGAAAACAAGGCCGCAGCCTCAACGGATTCGCCCAGAAGTAAATCAAACTCCCCAAGTGCACCCAACATCTCCCATTCTCGGATGGCTATACTAGCTATGTCACCAACAGGTTTCCTGCTAAGGGCATCGGCCACCACATTGGCCTTTCCCGGATGATAATGCAACTCAAAGTCATAATCCTCTATAAATTCCATCCACTTCCTCTGCCTCAAGTTCAAGTCTTTCTGTGTAAACAAATACTTCAAACTCTTATGATCCGAGAACACCTCGAACCTCTCACCATAAAGATAATGTCTCCAAATCTTCAAGGCAAATATCACAGCTGCTAACTCTAGATCATGTGTAGGATAATTGTGCTCGTGAATTTTCAACTGACGTGAGCCATAGGCAACTACTTTCCCCTCTTGCATTAACACACAACCCAGACCCTCTTGTGAGGCGTCACAATAGACTGTATAACCCAACCCTCTCTCTGGAATAATCAATACTGGAGCGGTAGTCAGTCTAACTTTCAACTCCTGAAACGACTTTTCACAAGTCTCACCCCATACAAATTTGACTCCCTTCCGAGTCAGTCTAGTCAACGGTGATGCTAACCTGGAGAAATCTTTCACAAACCGACGGTAATACCCAGCTAATCCCAGAAAACTGCGGATCTCAAATACACTCTTAGGTTGTGCCCAATCCTGCACTGCCTCTACCTTGGATGTATCAATAGACACTCCTTCACCGGATACCACATGGCCTAAGAATTTGACTTCTCTCAGCCAGAACTCACACTTCCCAAACTTGGCATACAGCCTATGGGCTCTAAGTAACTCAAGCACCACTCTCAAGTGTTCCTCGTGCTCCTCCTCAGAAGGCGAATAGATAAGGATATCATCCACAAAAACGACTACAAACCGATCCAAGAATTTCCGGAAGATCCGGTTCATCAAATCCATAAAAACTGCCGGTGCATTGGTGAGCCCAAATGGCATCACCAGAAACTCATAGTCGCCATACCGCGTACGGAATGCCGTCTTCGAAATATCCTCTTCCCTGACCCTCAACTGGTGGTAACCCGATCTCAAGTCTATCTTAGAGAAACAACGGGAACCCTTCAACTGGTCAAACAGATCATCTATACGAGGCTTAGGGTACTTATTCTTAACCGTAGCCCGATTCAATTTCCGGTAATCTATACAAAGTCTCAAAGCGCCTCCTTTCTTTTTAACAAAGAGAGCTGGTGCTCCCCACGGCGAAACACTAGGACGTATAAAGCCCTTATCTAGCAACTCCTGGAGTTGGATCTTCAACTCAACTAACTCAGCTGGGGCAAAACGATAAGGTGCCATCGAAATCGGCGCCGTGCCGGGCACTAAGTCAATGGAGAACTCAATCTCCCTATGCGGTGGCAAACCAACAAGATCCTCGGGAAAGACGTCCGAGTACTCACAAACCACCATTGGCAACACAATCTGTGTTTCCTCATCCTCACTAATCGAAAGGTTAGCAAGTAGACCACTAAGCTCACTCCGTCCTCGTGGAACATACCCCGGTGGCAACACATCACCAACCCGGTCCCCCAGAAAATGAAAATACTCTCCGCTCACAGTACAACAAGTGACCCTCTGGCGGTAGCAATCAATAACTGCCCGGTATGACGATAACCAGTCCATACCCAAAATAACATCGAAACCCCTCATAGGCATAACTACAAAAGAAAATGGGATTCTATGATAATCAACCTCTATATCACAACCCCTAACGCCTTGTTTCAAAATCAATTCACCCCCAAGAGGTGACACTACACAAATAGGAGATGCTAGCTGTGCTAACTCCAACTCCAAAACAGATGCAAATGCAGCAGACACAAAGGAATGAGATGCACCCGTATCAATCAAAACATTAGCAACCGAGTTACAAAACAAGAAGGTACCTCTCACAACTGATGGTGCTGGCACAAGATCCTGCGCGGTAACAGCATACACGCGCCCAGACGACCTCTGATCAACTTGCTCAACCCTAGGAGCATAAGATTGCTGCACCGACTGAGACGATGAAGCCCCCCCCTAATTGGCCCTCGAGGCCTGACCCGACTAAGCTGGCTGCTGACCCTGAATCGACCTCAAACCAGATGCACCAGATGTGCCACCCAACTGCGGGCAATACCTCTTCATATGCCCTGGCTGACCACACTGATAACACGAGAGTGGCTGACCTCTACCCTGACTCTGGCTCTGAGATCGAGCCGAAGAAGATGCTGCTCTCTGAACTCCTCCCCTCTGAGGACAAACTGGAGACTTGTGGCCCAGCTGGCCACACTTGAAACAGGTAATGTCTCCCTGACTGCCTTTCCCCGAACTAGCACTCGGTACAGGAAAAGTCGATCTAGAAAAGCTACCCTGAGACTGCTGGGGATTAAAACCCTTCTGTCTCCTACCATCATTCTGACCATCCTGACTCCTCTTGGAGCCCTTCTGCCCTTCCTCCTCCTCCTGCATCATGATTTCCATGTGGGCTGCAGCATCAACCATACGCCCATAATCCCGAATCATAGTTCCCCCAACTCTCAGCTTGAGGCCACGCCTCAACTTCTTCTCAAACTCAATACAACGGCGTTCCTCAGACGCCACCAACTCAGGTGCAAACCTGGACAAACTAGTGAATGCAGCCTCAAATTCGGCCACTGAAGAACTCGCCTGCTTAAGCTGACAAAACTGGTCTCGCAGCTTCTCCCTGACTGCTGGAGATAAGAACTTCTCCTGGAAAGCATTCACAAAAGCCTCCCACGTACCTCCTATACGCCCCTTAGTAAACTTCCACCACTGACCTGCATCCCCCTTCAACTGGAAAGATGCCAAGGTCACTCTCAACCCCTCGTCTTCGATGCCAAGCATCTCAAACGTCTTCGTTGTCTGTTCGAGCCATTCATCTGCCTTAAGCGGCTCTTTAGGATCACCCACAAATTCATTCGGATTAGACCGGAAGAACTCCCTCTTCAGAAAGGAAGGTCCTGCATCAGCAGCAACAACCTGAGCTTGATTCTCAGCTCTGAGAATGCCTACTGACTCCCTGAATGCTCCTGCTATCTCTCGAGCTAAAGCGCCCATAGCCTGCTGGCCTACTGGCTCGGCCACATTAGCCTGGCCAATTCCCTCCTGAACTGCCGGAATTTCCTCTGGCACAGGCACCTCCTGCCTACCCGGCCTACCACGCCTACCGCGTCCTCGTCCTCGTCCTGACATCCTAATAAAGGAAACAGAGACATTAGCACATTAATAAATGTGCCGAAGCTAAACACTCGCGTCCTAATGCAATGGACAACAATAATACATTCCACGTAAGCACATAATCACATAAGCACCTACGAATTTCATTCCCGGATAATGATAGTCCCAATGCGTTACTATAGTTCCGGTTGGAAGCAGCAGTGATCAAGTGCCTTTCCAACAAGACTACTAGAAACTCAAGGGTCCAATCAACATCCTAGAAATTACATTCCATACCCACATAATCACATAAACATGTTATCACATAAGCATATAACATTACACTAAGTCTCTATCAAACGAGACGAACCCAATGTGATGCTAATCATGTCCCACGTACCCAAATTATTCAAACCCGGTACGCTCTGATACCAAGTTGTAACGCCCTCAAAATTAACCCATTATATATATCATTGACATGCATTATTTAAAGAAGACAATTTATTAATTCATTCATCAGAGTATTACTAAATAAAGCATTACATGTAACATTGAATAAAATGCCTTACAGGCTTACATCTTTCCAAGCCAACACTTGGATACAAAAATATGAGTTCTATCTCAAAACAAGAAAAGCCCTAGGCTTGAATGTTTACATGTACTAATAAATAAAGACAATTAACTAAAGGTAGTCTTCTTCAAACCAGAAGCCAAACCCTCCCATGCTAAGTCCTTGGAGGTAGTTTATCACCTGAACCTGAAAATGATGTTCCCATAAAGGGTGAGCCACAGCCCAGTAGAAATATTCTAAACCACATATAAGCAATGAATAAAGCAATAGCATTCAACAGATGGTTAACCAAGATAATCAATTACTTCATTTTACAGCCTCATGACACTATTGTCTAAGATACATTTTACTTTCCAACTTAATCAACATGGCTCAGAACCTGGCCGAACTTACAACAGTGAATTATATATATCATATTCACATTCTTCCAATATCAACAAACAAATGAGACTCAAGCTCAATTCAAAACACTTCATACTTCCAGATTGATACACATTTTAGTGTTGTATCAATAAAACAATTCTATATAAATAAGCACACATAAAAGTGATGCTAATGGAGTCCATCCCCTATCTCCTCCCAAACAAGAATCCGGTTTAGAGGTCCATCCCCTATCTTCTCCTAAACCGTGGAGTACATCCCCTATCTCCTCCCACACAAAACAATATATGCAAATGCAATGCTCAATCAATACACGTATTTTCTGTATCAATGCAATAGTCAAAATTAATGACTTAACGAATGTGATTAGTTTCAGTTATTCCTAATCCACATGCAATGTCTACAACAATCACGACTATCCTCCACCGATAGCCCTAAACAGTTATTTCTAAACTGAAAATAACTATGTCAACAATTCAATAGACAAATAATTCAAATTATCCGACTACGCCATTTAATCAATGAATTCCCCAATTCCATGAAAAACTATCTTTTCCCAACTCCATGAATTAATTATACAAATTAATTTAATAATACAACTAGGGTTTTTCCCAGAATTTACCAAAGTATCCCCAACATATCAAAATACCAAAACTTAGAACAAAACCTATAAAATGGAGTAGGAAATCACTACCTCAAAGAAAACAACCCAAATGGTGAAGACAGAGATGAGTGCCCAAATACCAAAGTGCTCCAATTCGCCAAATGCTCAGATTAAATGGAAGCCCTCGACTCACTCTATCTTTTTAATGAAGGATCTAGGGTAGAAACACTCCCTAAGTGGATCAAATCTAAGAGAGAAGGTGAGTAGGGAGAGAGAGAAGTCGGACCTAGGGTTTGGAATCAAAAGAAGATGAAAAAGACTGATCAAAACCCGCTGCTGTGTATATAAACTGGACAGGCTCGCTCGAGCGACCAGACACAGAAAAGCTACGCTCGAGCCAAGGAAACCTTGCTCGAGCCAACAACCCAAAAGCTCGCTCGAGCGAAAGAAAACTCGATCGAGCGAAGAACTCAAATCCTCAGGTCTGTAATCAGACTCACGCTCGAGCGAAGGAACCATCGCTCGAGCGAAGAACAAACTAACTCGCTCGAGCGAAGAAAATCTCGCTCGAGCCAGGAATGCAGAGCTACAGGTCAATACTGGACGCCATCTCTCGCTCGAGCGACCAACTCCTCGCTCGAGCGAAGAACCAAAATCCTGGACAGCAACACTTGGTTTCTAAACCCAACCAACCTGAAACAAACCTGCCCAACACATCCTATAATTCCAAATGAGAAAATAAAGGACAACAACAACAATTATACAATGACAGAATCTACGGAACCTGAGTCCGGATACAATAATCAAATGGGAAAAGACCGGGGTCGCTATAGTGATGATGCCACAACACCTTAACTAAAGGAATGGTATTGCCCCTTAGAATTTGCTCTCGAGAATCTAAGATTTTTACGGGTCTTTCCTCATGCGAAGCATTCTCATCAACCTCTAAATTTGTCCAATCTAAGACATGAGAAGGATTGGGTTCATACTTACAAAGTATTGAACGTTGAAACACATCGTGTACTCCGGTTAGTTGTGGTGGTATGGCAAAACGATAGGCTATTTCTTCCACCTGTTCTATAATATCAAATGGACCAATGAACCTAGGTGACAATTTCCCACTCCACCAAAATCTCATCAAACCCTTCCTAGGTGATATCTTCAAAAATGCATGATCACCTTCTTCGAAAGATAAAGATCTTCTCCGATCGGCATAACTCTTTTGTCGGCTTTGAGCCATGATCAACCTCTTCCGAATAAGAGTCACTTTCATGGTGGTCTTGCGAACTAACTCGGGTCTAAGCAAGGGTGAATCCCCCACCTCTGTCCAACACACCGATGATCTACACGGACGCCCAAACAAGGCTTCGAAAGGTGCCATTCCAATGCTAGCTTGAAAGCTATTAGGTGTTGTTTGTTTGGAGGGATTGGAGAATATGATAGGATTAGAGGGTGGGATAGGAATTGTATCCGTTGTTTGGTTTTCAATTTTGCTCCGGATTATTAGTCCCAAATGTGTTGGATTATTGTATCCCATTGGGGGGGGGGAGTGGGACACAAATGGGGGGATAAGGGGGGATATGTGATTATGTATTTAGTAAAATTCAATAAAATTTAAATGTCTCAATTTGAAAATAAAATAAGTTTATTTAATTTTTATTGATGTTTTATTTATTTAATTTTTTAAAATATTTTTTTATAGATATTTTATTGATGTTTATTTTAAAAATTTTTTTATATTTTATTTAATTTCATTATTTAAATTTTAATAGATGTTTTATTTAATAATTATTATTTTTTAAAATGAATTTATTTAAAATTTTAATTAAAAAATAACATATATTTTTATTGATATTTTATTTATTTAATTTTTAAAAAATAAATTTATTTAATTGTGTGGAAAATAAAATAAAATAATTTTTTATTTAATCTAGCTAAAAATAATTAAAATATTAAAGATATGTTTAATATTGCTATTACTTAGTAAGTAATTGAAAAGGGTAAAATAGTTATTTGTACATTTATTCTTCTCCATAATATCTCAAACAAACATAGGATTCATATCCTATCCAACCAAAAGGTCATTTCCTGACATCTAATCCCATAACTAAACAAACATGGATACATATCCTATCCAACCAAATAGTCCCAGGACTATGAATCCCAGGATTACAATCCGATGAATTCTAATCTTCCCTTATCTAGTCCGTCCAAACAAGCACACCCTTATTGTAGGAAAAGTCCGCTAAAGGCAAGTGCCTTTCCTAGGAACCCTTGAGGTCTAACACGCAAGCTCTTAACATATCTTCTAGGATTTGGATAATATTCTCAGACTGCCCATCTATTTGAGGGTGATAGGCGGTGCTAAAAGTCAATTGGGTACCCATGATGTTTTTCAAACTCCACCACAACCGTTTGGCAAAACGAGTGTCTCTATTTGAGACAATGCTCACCAGAACCCCATGAAGTCGGACAAACTCTTGAACATAAAGCTCAGCTAAGAAATCAACCGAATTCCTTATACACATAGCGAGAGAATGAGCCGACTTAGTTAGTCGATCCACAACTAGCCAAACCATATCATTTCCCCCCCTATGTTCTAGGAATGCCTGAGACAAAATCATAGTGATGTGCTTCCATTTCCATTCGTCTATTGGTAAGGTTTGAAATAATTCGGCTGGCTTTTGGTGTTTTGCTTTGACTTGTTGGCAAGTTAGACACTTGGACACAAACAAGGCTATATCTCATTTCATACCTCTCCACCAAAATTGATGGCTAAGGTCACGATACATTTTTGTGCTTCTCGGATGCACCGCAGGCTTGAGTGATGGAATTCCTGGAGTACTTCATCTTTATATGGTTCTGGTACAAAAAGGCGGTCTAAGTACTGAACACTGGAATCAAAATGTATACTTAAACCATTCTCCTCCTTGCCTTGGAATTTTTTCCATCAGATTGCCACCGCTTCTGAGTCACTCTGTTGTACTTTTATGACCCGTGTTACAACCATTGGTTGTACAAAGACAGTAAACAAGGTGGCATGTTCAGGAGACTCGCTAAGGTGCAAGTCAAATTCGCCCAGGTCACTCAACATCTCCTATTCCCTTATGGAAAGGCTAGTAACAATGCTCACGGATTTTCTGCTTAAGGCATCGACCACCACGTTGGCCTTTCCTGAATGATAATGAAATTCAAAGTCGTAATTTTCCATGAACTCCATCCATCTTCTCTGATGTAAGTTCAAACCTTTTGGGAAAAATAAGTATTTAAGGCTTTTATGATCTGAGAATACATCAAAATTTTCTCCGTATATATAATGCCTCCAAAGTTTTAGAGCAAAAATGACCGTGGCTAATTCTAAATCATGAGTTAGATATTTCTCTCATGAGTCTTTAACCAACGTGAACCATATGCCATAACTTTACCCTCTTGCACCAAAACACACCCCAAACCATCCTTAAAAGCATCACAATACACGGTATAACCCTACCCTCTCTTCAAAATTGGTGTTGTAGTTAATCTAGTTTTGAGCTCCAAAAATGATTTCTCACAAGACTCACTCCAAACAAACTTTACCCCTTTTCGGGTTAACTTAGTTAATGGAGATGCTAGGGTAGAAAAGTCTTTCACAAACCATCGACGATACCCAACAAGACCCAAAAAGCTATGAATCTCAAAGGCATTTTTAGGTCGCTCCCAATTCTATATGGCCTTAATTTTCGAAGAGTCAATAGTAACCGCATCCCCAAAAATGACAAGACCCAAAAATTTCACCTCGGAAAGCCAAAACTCGCATTTCTCATATTAAGCATATAAACGGTGCTCCCTAAGTAATTGCAAGACAATACTGAGGTGCTTCTCATGCTTCTCCTAAGAAGGTGAATAAATATGGATGTCATCTACAAAAACCACTACAAATTTGTCAAGATACTCTCGAAAAACTTGATGTATCAAGTCCATGAATGTGGCAGGGGCATTGGTCAAACCAAAAGGCATTACAAGAAACTCATAATGGCCATATCAAGTACGAAAGGCCATCTTTCAAATATCTTCTTCTTTCACACACAATTGATGATAACCCGACCTTAAGTTTATCTTTGTAAAAATTGAGAACCCTTAAGTTGATAAAAAAGATCATCTGTCCTAGGCAACATATATTTGTTCTTAATCGTGACCCTATTCAACTTGCGATAATCAATATACAACTGCAATAAACCATCCTTCTTCTTAGCAAAGAGAGTCGGTGCTCCCCATGGCAAGGTACTAAGGCATATAACGCCTTTGTCTAATAACTCCTGTAACTGTTCCTTCAAAACGAGAAACTCTACCAGTGCAAATCTATAGGGTGACATGGAGATGGGTGTCATGCCAAGCACCAAGTCTATAGAAAACTCAACATCACGGCGAGGTGGTAATTCAGTGAGATCCTCAGGAAACACACCTGTGTATTCATAAACTACTCTAGGAAATGCCTTCTGAACTATACCACTCTCATCACCTATAAAGGTTGCCAGAAGGAAGGTAAGTTCGCCTCGATCATGTGGGTCATACAATGGCGGTAACAATATATCGATTATATTTCCCAAAAAATAAAAACAGTCACCACCTGATGTGCATATAGTAACTCTCCTCCAATAGCAATCTATGATAGCACGGTAGGAGGACAATCAATACATGCTGAGGATGACATCAAAACCTGACATATCTAAAAACATAAAGCTGAAAAGAAGCAGGCAATCAAAGACTTCAATCACACACCCACGACATCCCTGATTCAAGATACCTTCACCCCCAACAGGTGACTCTACCATAAACGGAGACACTAGTTGCTCGCTTTCTAACCCCGAAATAGATGTAAATGCAAATGCTATGAATGAGTGAGACGCTCCGGTATCTATCAACACACTGACCCAAGTATTGAAGATAAGATAAGTACATCTCACTATCAATGGTCCTGATAACTGCTCAGATGGAGTAATGGCATAAACTCTCCCTTTTGTGGTCCTTACTCTCTTTGATTACTCCTCTAAACGTAGGTCGATTGCACCGACTATGTAGAAGTGGCCTCATGCACCACTCTCGATACTTGTCCAGACTGAGTTGGTTGATTAGCCGGCCTCTTACCCTGGCCTGCCTAATAACCTTCCGTCTGTTGGGATCTTGAAGCACCAACCGCCCCAGCTAATTGAAGGCAAGTGCGCCGACTGTCCACAATGATAACAAGCAGGCAATTGACCCCTCCCCTGAGATTGGCTTTGAGAACGAGCCGATTGTTGCTGACTGAAACTCTATCTGCACTCAGAAGCCTTGTGACCCTGTTGGCCACATTTAAAACAAGTAATATAACTCAGACTCGTGTTTCCCAAACTCCTCATAGAAGTAGAACCTAAAGATTTGGCTTGTTGTGGTAATGACTGTAAAGAAGAAGAAGAACCCCTTGATTTTTTAGAAGATCTCGTGTCACCTTGGGACTCAGCATAACCCAACCTCTTATCTTTCTCTCTAGACTCCTTGGCCTCCAACATGATCTCTACGTGTGCCGCGGCTTCAACAAGTTTATCATGTTCCCTAAACATGTTGCCCATTATGCTCATCAAGATTTTAGACCTCAATCACTTCTCAAACTCCAAGCATCGGTAAGCTCGGGTACAAAACATGCTAAACTGGTGAAAGTGGTCTCGAACTCCACCACTAATGTATCTAGCTGTCTAAACTCTTCAAATTGTTTCCTCAATGTCTCCCTAGTAGTTGGAGGCAAAAACTTCTCCTAGAAGGTGTGAGTGAATGCCTCTCAAGTCTGCAACCTAGTGCTTAATTGACTTCCACCACTAACCAGTTTCCTTTCTTAGCTAATAAGCCACAAATGCCACTTAGAGGTTTCCCTCATGGATATCTAGAATTTCAAAGGACTTAATGATTTGCTCTAGCCATTCATTGGCTTTCATGGGATCGAGTCTGCCACTAAACTTGCCGGGAGTAGAAAGGAAGAACTCTTTCTTCAAAAAAGAGGTCCTAGTTTCCCCTTCTACTGTTCTAGCCGCTTGCTCGACTCAAAGTATGTCCACGGACTCCCAAAGAGCCCAAACCATTTCTCGGGCTAGTGACCCCATTGCATCTTGGGTCAGAGGTGCGGCCTTATTATTTTATCCTACCCCTTCTTCTTGGTGAGGAAGATCTTATTGGACCAAAATACCTCGACCACCCCAGTGAGGTTTACTATGGCCTCTACCACGTCCAGATATCTTATATAAAAGTAAAGGTAAAAATTAACTCATAATTCACGTACTCACACATCATTCCACGAATCACACCCAAATAATCTCAACCCTACTCATATGTCTATTTCACATAAGACAAACCACATAAGTACATAAACACATAGAGCACATATGGATTACCCTCCTAAGATACCAACTCGTCCCACGATGCTCAAGAACTTCCAAGTGGAAAAAGCACTGATCAGGTGCCTTTCCAATAGGATTTCGATGAGTGTAATGGACGCAAGTCATATCCTAGAAACTTGACCACATACCCATATAGTCATGCAACCACATAAACATATAGGATGCTAACGTCCCATCCTAACGTAATAAACCAATTATAACATAAGCCACATCCCACAAGCTCCAGGCATTCAAACCTGGTTAGCTCTAATAACAATTTGTAACACCCCAGTATTTCATCATCAATTCACAGTGTTAATTTAAGAACATAACAACTAATTGCATCAAGTTAAAGCATTAAATATCTATTACATGGCTCAAAAATCATCTCTTCTCCCTTGAACTATTCATGCGCTTACATCGTTGTACAATTACATTATTCAAATAATAACAACAGTTCAATGGATAATAGATAATACAAAATATAAATGCCCTAAGGTACCATATTCTCAAGGAGAGCCCTTGGATACACAATATATATATATATATATATAAATGGAATATAGTTTCCATCATAAAAGAATAGCCTGAGGCTTCAACACATTGCAAACAAAAGAGCCTCCAAGCTTCCATCAAAAAATACATCTCAATGCCAATTAGTTAGGTAGCATGTCAACATCTTCCCTTGAAAGGTTGTTACTTTTGAGGTAAGCAATCGCCCAGTAGGAAATACCATTAATAACTTATATAATTAATCAAGATACATATGATCATGCCATGCAAGAGATGAGAAAAAATCATGTTCATTCCTTTTTAAAACCATTATGCCAAACTAAGTAATGTCAATAACAAATTCTCATCCAACATAGGGTATAAATATGCTATGACGTCTCGATACAAGAGTCGTATACCACAATTACATATAGATATATATATATATATATAGAAAATAATATCACATTTGCTGACTCCAGAAATGGCGGGGCATTGGGCACCCAAGGCCTTACTCATCCACATTTGCTGACTCTAAAAACTGCGAGCACATGGACACCCAAAATCATGTTTTACACAGTCGCCGACTCTAAAAATGGCAAGCTTGTAGACACCCTAAAACCTTTCCCACATTCGTCCAACGATATGCACAGGACAAGGCAATTGGGCACCTTGACTCCCCGCGCGAGTACCAATATACATTACACAACTCAAACCAAGGCCCGACTCATAACCCAGACTCATACGCTATTTTACCCGCTTCCAACACTTTCCAATCATTAAAAATTTCAAGCTACAAAGTATAATTAATGAATGCATATGATGCATGAGTTTCCAAATTTCAATTTTCCTAAGCTAGATTCAATTCACACAATCCAACAATTTAAACATTCCCAATTAAAGTTTAGAAAGCCAATTGAACCCAATCCCTTTTATTGAACAATTTTAAAAATTAGAGTTTTAAGAAATTTGGAGTTTTTCCCTTTTAAGGCATTTATAGGTCAATTCTTATTATCCATAACACAATCAACAACATATATCCATAAAAGTTTCAAGAAAATTATGAGATATAACCCCTTTGATCAAACCCATTAGATAACATACAAAATCTTCATATCTTTACGTACATATAATGAAAATACAACGTGCGTGTCTCAAATCAAATATATAACAAGTTAGAAGTGTCCCTACCTCAAGATTGAAGGCAAGAGATGAAAACCCAACTTCAAACTTCAAGAAAATGAGAAATAATTGGTAGAACATTATAATCAAGCTAGTTCTTCAGCCCCTTTGGTAGATTAGGGTGGATGTTGGGTAAAACTAAGGGAAATCAAGTGTTTTAGGGTAAGGGTTCAGAAATAGGTGATAGAGAGAGAAAATGGATGGAAAAGGTGAGAAAAAAAGTGTTTAGATCAACTTTTAAATGTATTGTTCCGAACAGACCGCTCAAGTGAACTATCACCACTTGAGCAAAGTGCTCAAAATCAAAGAGACCACTTGAGCAAACTTTACACCACTCGAGCGATAAACGCAAGGTCTCAAAAAATTTTGTAGAGCTGCAGGGAAAATACTAGGAGCCGCATTTCCACGCTCGAGAGACCACTCAACCGCTCAAGCGATCTCGCCTACAAATAGGCAAGATAGTGATAGCTAGGCATCACTGCTCAAGCAACCAATTGACCGCTCGAGTGGTCACCCAGAACAGATTGTTACAATTTTTCTCAAACCATAAGCGAGGTGAGTGTAATTTACCCATTTTAATAATATTAAGTAATATAAAATACGTTCAATTCAATTTTTTTAATTGCTAAAAAAAATCTAATTATTCATATATTGTATGTATTATATATCATGTATTGTATGTTACATTATTTATTGTGGTGGGACATGCTATTTCTTCTTCTTTTCTTGACCTCTAGATGCTACTCGGCTGGTCTTGCATAGAAAAAAAAGCAATCAAAGCCCGACAAAGATGTTTGCTGAATTAGCACTCCGATAGTTGAGTTAGAACTTAGTTGTAGTGTATTACTTCTTCTAGCATTCCTCTCATATTTATAGAGACCTCGGATTTGGGTTCTCGCTCTTCATCCCCAAGGTAAGCAAGATACACATGCTTAAGTGCCTTGGGCTTTGTCCCCTACACTGAGCGTAACTAAGTAACATCATTGTCACCATGTTGTCCTTCCTCTAAGTCCTGCACTATTCCTTTCACGCTATATCTGTCACTTCATCCTTTCTTTGTTATCTCCTTTCGACATAAAATTCACACATTGGCATCTTATCATTTGGGTAAAGTAGGATCGTGCTAAATGGGAGTCTGTTGGTCAGCCAAGTGGCTTCTCGACGAATTCCTGATCATCACGCATTCTTAATGAATGATTAACATCATTGTCACCAATGTATTCCAACCCATCACATGTACCATCTATGTATTGTAAAATACATTTAACTTGACATACAAATTGCTAATACGTATCGATTTCCCTCTAAAAATATAGAATTGTAAAATATTTATAAAAAAATTTATTTTACCCCTATACTTTGCCTTGATTTTCAATTAAACCCCTAGACTTCAAATAATTTTAATTTTACCCCTAAAATTTTTGAAATCGTATCAATTTTTCCCTTGTCGTCACATTTGAAACGGAAAAAGTTAAAAACATTACATTTTGGCCCCAAATTTCAAAAGAAAGATGCAGACCCACCCTTTTCTACTAGTAAACCACCACTACCAACCACCACTTCAAGCCTTTCTATCTTTTTCGTCATAACTCTGTTTCACCTCATTTTTACGTTGTTGGATTCACCTTATGACCTAATTTTTGTATCACCTCTCACAAATCTCGTTCTTTCTCTTTTTATAAGCCACTGGAGCTCCAAAAGTTGATAAAAAAAAAAAGACTTTTTCTTGTTGTTTACTTTTCTTCGAACCATCTTTCCGACTTCATATTTTTCTCAATTTTTGACGGTTCTACTTCATTGTTTCGCTATTCTCTTAATCTCACTTTCTTCTTCATCCTACACTACCTCGCTTTCTCACTTCTTTGTGTAATAGGTAGTTTTGGTATGCCGAAAGTTGTCCAAAAACTAACTTCAAAAATTCTGAAACATTCTTCGTTTGTTTCTTCTTCTTCTTCTTCTTCTTCTTCTTCTTATTTATAACATGATCTGAAACATGGTTTCTATCTTTCTTCTTCTTCTTCTTCTTCTTCTTCTTCTTCTTCTTCTTCTTATGTATAACATGATGTGAAACATGGTTCTAAGTGGTAATGAAACTAGTGATGATGGAGGTAACGGTCCCGTGATGGCGATGGAGCTCACGGTAATAGTGGTCGTGGAACTTGATGGTAGTGGTAATGAAACTTGGTTGTGAAGGAGGTGGGTTTGGTGTTATAAGGTGGTGGTGATGGTGATGCTCATGGTAGCGGTAATGGAGTTCGGTGGTGGTGAATTTGGTGGTTCAGGTGGTAATGTTGGAGAAGTTGATGAAGAGATGATATATAGATACATATCATCTCTTCATCACTTTCATCAACTTTACCAACATCACCATTTGAGCCACCAACTTCACCACCATCGAACTCCATTACCGCCATCATGAACATCACCATCACCACCACCTTTCAACACCAAACCCACCTCGTTTACAACTAAGTTCTATTACCATTAACATCAAGCTCCACGACCATCATCACCGCGAGATCCGCTGTCATCGCTAGACCACCATCACCACCAACACTAGCTTCATTACCTCCTAGAACCATGTTCCATATCATGTTAAAAGTGAAGAACAAGAAAAAGAAGAAGAAGAAGAATGAGGAAGATGGAGGAGAAAGAAAAAAAAAAGATAAATGTTTCAGAATTTTCGAAGTTGGTTTTTAGACAAATTTTGGCATACCAAAATTGTCTATTACACGAAGAAGTGAGAAAATGAGGTATTGAGGATGAAGTAGGAAGTGAGTTGAAGAGAATGGCGAAAAAATGAAGTAGAACCATCAAGAATCGAGAAAGATATGAAGTCGGAAATATGGCTCGAAGAAAAGTCAGAAACGAGAAAAAAAGTCTTACTATTTTTTTTTTATCAACTTTCGGAGCTCCAACAGCATGCAAAAAGAGTAAGAACGAGATTTGTGAGAGGTGATACGAAGACTAAGCCGTGAGGTGGATCCAACGACATAAAAATGAGCCAAAACAGAGTTATGGCGAAGGAGATAGAAGGGCTTGAAGTGGTGGTTAGTAGTGGTGGTTTGCTAGCTAGAGAGAGTGAGTCTGTATCTTTCTTTTGAAATTTGGGGGCAAAATGTAATTTTTTTAACTTTTTCCGTTTCAAATGTGATAACAGAGGAAAAATTGATACGATTTCAAAAATTTTGGGAATAAAATTAAATTTGTTCAAAGTCTGGGGGTACAATTGATAATCAAGGCAATGTATAGGAGTAACAATGAAATTTTCTCAAATATTTATCGTGAATTGTAAAATATTTACAAAAATGAGTAACTAATATTATACATGCACTAGGAACTTGCAGAGAAAAATGTACATAAAATTGAATGCAATTGGTCTACATAATTGTTTTTTGAATCCATCTCCTCTCCAATTCACAATGTGACAATCCAATGCACTCCATGAGGCACGATACAAGTTCCATTCCAATGATCTACTCTGATCTTTTTGAAGTCCCAATTAGGGATGTCAATTGGCTCGCAGGCCTGAGGCCAACCCAAAGCCTAAATGTGCCTAGTCTAATCTCGGTCTGACTAGGCTCGAGACCTAGACCCGGGCTTAGGCCAAGTATTTCTAGGCCTGATGAACTTGATCTAGGCTCGCCCCGACCTGCCCACCACCTAATGTCACCTATAGGCTATTGTAGAGACCCATTAAATCCCTAACCTTCAATTTATTTCAATATAGCCCTTGAATTTTCATTTAATTGCGTTTTAAACCCTAGAATTGGAAAGCATCGCGGATTAATTCAAGTAAACCCTAATCGATCCCGGTAGATTAATAATCACCTTTAAAACCGTATTATTAATTATTAGACCTTATAATTATAGATTCATCACTTTAAAATCTTAATTCCCGATAACGTCGTTTTTGCTCGGTTTCTCGCGTTTGTTTGCGCTTTAATTTAACAGGATCCAAATTTATTATTTTAACTATTTTCTAAGGCTAGTATATTGTATGCTAAATGTCAAGGTTTCATAAATTTAGACTTGGTCCCTATATACTTTTATTTTATTTCATTCTAACCCTTAATTGTAATATTTTATTAATTAATGTACTTGTATTATATTATGTTTATAAATACAAATATCTCATACAAATATCATATATATATATGTCTTGGAGCCCAAGTTGTTAACCATGTGATGGATGAATTCACTAGAGGAGTGAGAGAGAGTGATCTTCGGAAAAAAAGAGAGAGGGAGAGAGTGAGAGAGAAGAGAAGAAGAAAATGAAGAATTGTGTTGAGTCTTGTACAACAAAGGTAAACATACAACACCTCTTCTCTCAAGTTCTCTTACCACTTGTTTTTCCCCTCCTAATACATGATCTTTGTATATATATGCTGTAGTCTAGGCCTACACTCTTGTATAAGTGTGTATTAATCAAGAAATGGTATGCTTCACTTTCCTTCTTAAATTTCCAGCAGCAAATCATTTCCCTCTCTTGAATTTATTTTCCTATCAAAACTCCATAAACTCGAAATCTGTTTTTATGGTGCAATATTTGGTATGTCTAGAGTATGTGATAATTTTGGTAGGGCCTAAAGATGTATCTTTAACACCTAAACAATTTTTATAAGTTTGTTACTCACAGAACCAGAAAAACAGTCCACTTTCTCTATTTTTATAGAATTTCAGAAAAATAATCTTGAGCCCAATTTTATGTCAAAATCTTAATCTTGGTGTTATATTTTAAGTAAAAGTTTTTTGAACTCAAGAGAGTGAGGGGTTTGAGATAAAAACCGATTTGCGTAACGGTCAACGAATCTAGACAGATCTTGGTAATTCTGAATTATCCTAAAATCTAAACTACCTATCCGACTTTCGTAAATTGAGTTTGAAACTAGACTTATTTATCTACAAACTCACATGAGGCCAGGTACTTAGGGCCAATAAAAGTATTTTTTTGAAATTATTTTCAAACTGGTTCAAAATTTGGAAATCTCGAAATTTGTGTTAATATGCTCTTATTTGGTTTGCAACTCTTATATTCAATGTTTCTTGAATGTCTTAGTCTTGATATGTAATCTGTGATAAATTGTAAATTTTCTTTACCATGAATAAATTACTTGTTGTTCAGTTTGGATTCGTAATTATACTGACCATGCTTTGCTATAACTGAGAACATAATGCACTTAATAACATAGTGCACTTAATAAAGGGGAAATCAAATGGGATGGTAATGAGTTGCGATCATTGTATTAAATTTTATGAGATAATGAACGATGGATTCAAGAGTATGATATAGTGGAATGTGTTCCATTTTTGTGAAGTCTTGCACAAGTGTGTTTTCGAACCCTAACATGGCATGGGAGGTATTCAGGCTGCTTAACGGAAATGGGAGGCATAAGGGTGGCAGTGAGGGTCTCACACAGGGAGAGTATCCCTGGAAGCCCGTTTCCTTGGGGCAGATCGTGATGTCACCACTTGGGTATGTAACCTAGGTGCGTGGGCATCATTGGTAATTGTGCGGTAAGTGACGTATTGGTATTGTATTAACCAAGGGGGAGTCAGAATTGCCCGTGGCCAGAGTTAGTGGTTGGGTAGGAACGGCATTTCGCGGGGAGTTGCCTAGAACTAACTAAAATTGACTATTATTCATAAGAACTAAAATTTAAATATAATCTCTGCTTGATTATTGCTTTCGTTGTATGTTATGACCATGCCGTTATGTTAATTGTGTATTTGGAATGGGAAAAGGGTTGGGGTGTGTGTGTTTACTGGGCATTCCAAGCTCATGGCGTTTTATGCTAGGTGAAGGCGAGTTTTACACTGAGAGCAGAATCCCTAAAAGCTTTGAGGACCCATGGCTGTATATTTCCTGTATTTTGGATAATCTTTTTGTATCAAGAAACCGATCTGTATTTAAAGACTTGAAGAATTTTATCTATAACTATTATTAATATTTTCTTTTAGTGTAATTATTTGTATTTTGTGCTTAAAAATGATGTGGATCCACTAGTTAAGCCCCGTTGTATCGTTGTATTATGTTATCAAAATTTGGGGCGTCACAACTATTTTGGTGAAAATAAATAAATAAATAAAAATGTGAAGCCTGGGTCGAGGCTCGAAACGTAGCCTGAGGCTCGATCCGAAGCCCGATTACCCCTGGGCCTAGCTTGGATATAGGCCTGGATTTTTGGTAATTAGGTAGGCCTAAGTCAACCCAATTTTTAATGGGAGCCCAAGCGGCGCTGGGTCAGGCTGACTTGATCTTGAGGTCAAGTAAACTGAACCGATTTTACATCCCTAGTCCCAATATGTAGATTATTTATAAAAAAAAAAAAAAATAGATTAATCTAATAACTATAACCACATAATTTTATCCTATGTCTCTAAAAAATTTCAACAAGTATGATTTTGGAAGGGTAAATTACACCATTAGTCTATATAGTTTAAGTAATGTGTCACTTTAATCCCTGTAGTTTCAATTTGAATAGTTTGATCTCTACACTTTTAATTTTGTTACAATATGATCCCACTATTACTTACCCATTAGAATTTGAAACGGAAGAAGTCCACGTGTAAAACTATAAGGACCAAAATAAATTTCAAAACAAAATAGTGATATTGATGTAATATATTTGCTCTCTGTGGTTTGTTTTGAAGTCCACATTTTGTACATGATTTTTTTTTTTTTTTCTCTTTTTCTCATTTAAAATGTTAGCAATCCTTGATAGATGAATACCATTACAACAAAATTGAAACTGTATAGATCAATGAGAAATTTTGCTCAGAAACTAGTGATTTAATTTACCCAATTTGCAAATATACCATTTTTTTAATATTAAAATAATAAAATCATGTAATATAATTATTGAATTAATTAAAAAAAAATTCTTTTTTTAAAGATAGTCCTATTTGTTGAGGCCTAAACTCCAAACGAATTAGATCATAAGTGTGAATGAACCCACTGGCTGGACTGTTGAATCCACTAAAAAGGGGCTAGATTTTTCTTTTTCTTTTTCTTTTTTTACATTTTTTATACTATTATTTTATTTTTATTTTTTTGTACACATAATATTATTCAACTCTCAAATGCACACGTACACAGAATAGCAATGGGACATTAATGTTTTATTTTGGAAAAATAAAAACAAAAGATGGGAAGCAAGCGAAATAATTGCAAATATGTGAACAATAAAAAAATAAAGAGTAATTTATCATTAGTTCATATAGTTTAAGTGAAGTGCCATTTTAGTTTCTGTAATTTTAATTTAATAATTTGGTCTTTACATTTTCAATTTCGTTAATGTGATCCATCCATTACTTATCGTTAAAATTTGAAATGAAAAAATACTATGGGTAAAACTAGAGACACCAAAGTAAAATTCAAAATAAATTACAGGGATCACCGGTATAATATATTAGTTATGCCAGTGGTCCTTATAGTTTGTTTTAAATTCTACTTTGGTATTTTTAATTTTGTATGTGATTTTTTTTTGTTCAAAATATTAATAACACATGATCGAGAGATCACATTACAACAAAATTAAAAGTGTAATCACCAAATTAAAACTACGATAACCAAAATAAAATTTCACTAATATTAGAAGGTCTAATGGTAGAATTTACCCAAAACATTACAAAAATATAATACTTCTCTGTCTTAACTCTTCTGCCTCTTTAACCTTTCTGTCATCCCTTTTCTCTCTTCTCTCCATACCAACAATCAAACAACTCTGGGTAGAACCTTCATAATTTTACAGCATGTTCGAAGCTCAATTGGTTCTATGCTAATGATTTGAAGCAAATTGGCACCGCAGTTAAATAGCTGTACTATGTATCTATGTAATCGAGCGGAACAGCTTGTAACACTTTCTAATAGCAGTGAAACTGTAACGACTGTTAACGTATCCCTCCTTTTTATGTAAATCTAATATTTTTGTGTGTGCGAGATTTATAACTCTTATTTATTTATTTTCCCTATTTTTCGTGTCTCACTGACCAATCTAATCCTGGTTAGAAATTCTGCAATTCGTGACAAACAGTTGAGATAATGATGCAATGCTCTTCTTTCATTCCTGTAGAGTTGTGCTGAAAAATGGAGCACAGACACGAGCAAAATCAGCTTCAGATTGGATTTTTGGAGATTTGGTCATGTCAAATATGGCCTACAATTAACCCGTTGGCCTGGTGGTTGCAGCTTAGGACCTAGGATATGCTTCTTTTAAGTCTCAAGCTCAATTCCCACCAGATATTATCAACTCCTTGGAGTTATGCCCGTGGACTCTGTTCGAGATTTGTCCAATCCATACGGAGGGGACGCTTTGCGGATTCTAGAATTAGTCCAAATGTGCGTAAAATGGTCCAAACAGCCAGGCATAAAAAAAATATGGCCTACAATTTTCAAAATGCTAATAAACAAAAGTTTTCATAGTCCCACTCAAAATGCAACAGAATAATTTCACTATGTTAATGGACTCGCTACAATAAATTAAGGTTTTAGACACAAAAAATTAAAGACAAAATTACCTTTTAAGAATGAAATATTTTAGTTGCCAAAAGTATTGTTTCTAGTGACAAAATTGGACATTTATTGATAAATTGTTATCATTTTGAGATCAAAATTCTTGTAGCACACAATTGTTTTGTTTTTAAAAGTACATTTACTAGTAATATTTTTAAATTGTCTTTAAAGTTCATTTTTTTGACTTTTCGAGAAAGTCTTTTAGTGGTGACTATCGTAACGACAAGAACTAATGCTTAATTTTTTTTACAATAATATTTATACTTTTAGGGATAAAAATTTAATCCTTAAATTTATTTTTATTTTTATTTTTTTTTGGATCAGCAAAAAAACTTTATTGATGAAAAGAAAGAAGAATACAACAATAAAGAAGTTGAATAAACTAGCATCATAGCCAAGCAAAATGAACACAACTAGGTTTGGCACCATTGAGCAAGCCCAATCATATGCTAGCATACAAGAAGTTGGTGAGCAACCAACCAAACAAGAGCAAGAACAAAAACACAAAAACGGCAGCGCAACAATACAAAAGACAAGCAACCAAAACCCAACACTGCTGCAACTGCTACAAGACACCACCCCTGCTGCTACAAACCCAACAGACACAAGCATACAACACCCCTGCTGCTACATACCCAACAGACACAAGCATACACCACACCAATCAACCAATACCTTTGCTGCAAAACTTGACTTGCTGGAAGGTTAAACACATAATCATCCACAGCAAATGGAGCACCTGGGGATGAAGCTCTCACCCACAATGCTATTCTAGTTTTAATTGTATCACACAGCCCAGGCAGATCAGGTTGAATATCCTGGAACACCACCTCGTTCCTCAGTTTCCAAATAGACCAAAGAGTAGCAAGTGTATAGTTGAAGAGGCAACTTGGGAATGCAAGGACGAAATGCGCGAGAAGTACCCACATCTATTTTCATGATTTACTCAGGCTAGTTTCGAGGACGAAACTTTCCTTTTAGGAGGGGAGAATGTGAAAACTTGAATATAAAAATTAATTAAATAATTAAATAATAATACTACAATTTCAAATATTTTGATGGTGAATCTTAAAGTGCAAATTAAATATTTTGGAAGGTATTTTAATTAATTTTAAAGCCTAAAATAAATTTATGGTGAAAGTCTTTCATTTAAAGGCAAGATTTATTATTTTAAAAATAAATAAATAAAATTAAGTACCAAATTAGTAAGTATATTTTGATCTAATAATAGTTATATTTTATTTAAATTAATGGAGATAGAAAATAAATTAAAACAAAAGATAATATTTTAGGGCCTTTTGTGTAGATACATAATGTAACCCTAGATTGCCTAATACAATTTATATCAGCAGCAGGAGCCACCACGGGAGAGAGAGAGGGGTTGAGAGAAAAAAAGAAGAAAAAAAAGGTCGCAAACAAGGAAGAACTTTTGAGTGTGTGGTAGGTTTCTAGCTTTCTTCTTTATTTTATTTTTGTTCTTTATCCTTATTCTATTTTATGACTTAATTCATTGATGGAGAGGTTTTAGGTGTATGTATTTTGTGTATATATATATATTGTTAAGAAATTTGAGGAGTTAAATTCAAGTATAAAGAATGGGTGTAATTCTTAGTCCAAAAATTCTGTACAAAGCTACAAACTTTAAAAATAAAGAAACCATATCAAACGAATGAATTTTAAATTGAAATTTTTACAGTAGATTAATTACATATTGAATTGCATATCTGAATTTTTTTCATAATTTTTGGGAGTCGAAATCTATATAAACTGCTGCGTTCAAATCTGTCCAGAAAGCTGGTTTAAAACAGTAATTTCAGAAGTGTTGTTATCTTTGGGTATAAATCCAAAAATTATCAAATTAGTGTCATTGGAACCGGTTACGAGTCTAGTTTCCTACATCTTTGGCCTTGCATTGATTTCTCGTGTATACTAAGAGAACCATTAATTTTTTTAAAGTGCTATAGAAAACAACCTGCTTGGATATAATTAATTTTAAATAATTATTTTGATAAGCAAATCAAGTAAAACCAATTGGGTTTGAAACTTATGATATATTAGTTGATATCTGAAGGGTTTTGAAATTTTTCAAATAGCATGGAGTGGGTTTTTAATTTTTAAAGTTAGCGAATAGATTGGGAAAACTTGTTTAAAACTCTGTTTTATCTTCAAGTCGCATTTAATTAAGTTTCAACCGGAATCCATGTCTTGTGGTAATTTGAGACCTTGAAGAACATGAGCTTAGGTAATATTTAAGAGTAACGGTGAGTTGGGTTGAGCCGTGTTAGTGCGCTTTGGTTTGGGGTTACTTAGTTTCTTATTCTTTAGTATGTTATAATTAGTAGTGACGTGTAGTTTTAATACTTGGTTCACGACAGTAGTTGGACTTTTATACTCTATTCGAGGATTATATTATTTCGTTTCCAGGTGAGTAGTTTCATGCTACATATTTTTATAAATGTTCCCCTACCGTAAACTGTTGGAAAATTAAATTGTTGTTTTCCGGACTAAACTGTTTTGATAAATTATTATATTATCAATGGAATCAAATTATTTCTAAAACATGTGTGAACTTGGCGTATTGTAAACTATTTGTTTTGAACTCACGTTTATAATGGTGAACTACTATGTTTTGCAAAACTGATGTGTATTGATTATTGGGACTATCTGTATATTTTACTCCAGAGAAATTATTCTACTGTGTGTGGTGACTCTGGCCACTAGGGTACAGATCTGGATTAGGCCGTGATGACTCTACTGCTCAACGATTGTAAGGAAAAGACCTAGGTTAGGCTAGGTGACCCTCAATCGGATCGTCTTAGAGAAAAAGGCCCGGGTTGCCACCCTGAGGATGACTTTTAGTTCGGTATTGGATCCAACGGGGCTTATAGCCTTGAGAACTGTGTGGCATGTTACTTGTTATTCTTGGTACCCAGAAAATTATTGGTGTTCATGTTGTAATCTATTTTGAGTGGAAAATGACATTTATCATGTTCTTGAGAGACATGAGTATTTTAGCTGTTGAACTATGGAACTTTCTTTTTGAAACAGATTGTCTTTACCAAACTGTATGGCAATCTAGTTTCTGTGATATATTTCTTATTTTGGAATTGAACCTTGTTCTCAAAACTGTATTTACTATCCATGTTGTTACTCACTGAGCTATCAGCTGACTTAGTTATTTATCATTTCCAGGTGTTAGAAGGACTTAGAGTGGACTCATGGCGTAGCGGGGACTCAATTGCATAGACCTCTAGGACATTCATTTATTTTGTTTTAGATTGTTATGTCAAGTTTGTACATACTTCTTTTTATTTTTATTGGGTTTCATTTAGGATTATTTTGATATGTGGGCTATTTATATCCCATAAATTTGGATGGTATTGATTACGGTTGGTTTTGCCGTTTATAATTGGGGCATGTCACTGGATTGAGTTTTGGTTATTTATTATTGGACTATTGCATAGTTATTCAATGTGTTTATGGATTCGTGTTTAAGGCTTACGTGTGCCTTGGGCTTAATCCTTGTGGGCCACGGCCGCTCATGCCTAGATTTGGGGTGTGACAATCCACACATCATGAAACCTTCAATCTTACAAGATAGACAATATGAACATGATATCATTAGCAAGCAAGGTATGGATATATAAATGAACATAGGCAGCATATGAATGCAAGGCTCAAAGAAGAACATGATAGCTCACAAAGGTAGTGTATGTGTGTATGCAATCCTCGTGTGTCCACAATCGCTAGAGTTAATCCTAGTAATGATCGAATGGCTAGACCTCCGATAAGAAAATCTAAACACAATTGAGGAAAGTCAAACCAGTAGGAATCAATGGGTATTAATTGAGTAAAAGCAGAAGCTCCCCCTCAATCAATTAAACACATTTTTTATTTTTTTCTTATTTTCTTTCTTTTGGGCACTCACTGGCGGCTTTCACGCTCAAAGAGTATGGAAACCAAACCAGAGAAGCATGGATAAAATAAGGATAGCCTGGTTGGTGTCTCTGAGGTAGCCTTTTCCTCATTCCTTGACTACAAAGAACTGGGGGAAAATCCGTGGACATGCAAAAAGATGATAGATGGTTAAGAGACTCAACATCACCCATGATGTCCTAGTATAGGTCAATTTCTCTGGAAATACACAAGACACAATGCTAGTAGTCCATAGAAAAATTTGATCACTTATGCAGAAACCCCTGCAACAATTTAACTCAAGGATGCGTATAGAATGAGATCATGAAATCAATAAGCATGCATATTCAAAATGAGCTATGGGCAAATACGTATGAAACCTTGCATGCAGCATGAAAGGTGTTCAAATAAATCTATGTGCAAAGACGACAAGTATCAATGACAATGAGATTATAACATCCAAGCACACAGAATGCCAATCACTCACATCCACTCATGCAATAGGCCACACGCTAGTCAATGAGTACTACTCCCAAGGTCTTTCTAAGGATCTCAAACCTAAGAAGATCAACGAGTTTTGTAAAAATGTCGGCTCTTTGATGCTCAGTGGATACATGTTCAAGAACAATAAGACCCTCCTCAACTAACTCTTAAATGAAATGGTGATGAATGTCAATATGTTTAGTGCGAGAGTGTTGGATTGGATTTCGAGAGATATTGATGGCACTTATGTTATCACAGAAAAGATTAAGTGCATGATGGTCTATCCCATAGTTATGAAGCATTTGCTTTATCCAAATCATTTGAGCACAACAACTCCCTGCAGCAATATACTCAGCCTCGACGATCGAAAGAGAGATGGCATTCTTCTTTTTTCTATGCCATGAAACCAAATTATTCCCGAGATAAAAACAACCTCCAGATGTGATTTTGCAATCACCAGCACACCTTGCCCAATCGACATTAGAATAGACAGTAATATCGGCCATGGTGTCGAACAAAAACCAAATCCCATACCTCAAAGTCCCACTAACATACTTGACAATATGCTTAATGGCTAGATTTTTCTGGTGTGATGGCGCAAAAGAGAGAATTGATAGCTTTACAATACTAGCTACTATTTTAGTAATCAGTTCTATCCCATTTATTAAATGATTTGGTGAAAGTTACTCTGTCAATGGTAATTGTCAGTTCAATCCACCCACACATGATAGATTGCCAAACTTTTTTATCAATAGATTTCAAAAATGCTCTCATTCGAGCTTTCCAAAAAAAAGTAGTTTGTTCCATCAAGTAAAGAAGGTCTATGGGTCAAGTTACCTTCGTGAACCGAATCCATTAACACAAATCACACAAAATCACACTCCTATAGTTTTTATAAAAACAAGAACAAGTGACCCGCGCTGATAGCAATTGAATAACCTACGTGATTCGAAGTAGATAGAATTGCAACATTTCCCAGACAATCAAAACTAAGAATCTAAACCATCTAACGTGTATGAAAGTGATTTAGATTGTTATTTCATAATTAATAAATCAACACAAACTATTTTTACGTGGAAAAAACCACAGTTGGAACACCTCCAATTTTGAAGAAAACACGATGGGTGAATTGCCACTAATCAATCCACTATGTAGAATGAAAATACACAAGATTACCAAACAATTTACCCAACACACTGCAAAATTGTCTTCCACTACTTGCGCCTCTTTCACCAATGCCTTCATCTCAGAATTGATTAGTCTAATGTTGAATCTACAACACCCACGTCGAATCTATGATAACGAGCTACTTCAAACTCCTTCAAAGCCTTTACGCTCGAATCTTCAAAATCCACCGATCAAACACTCTTCGGGTAGAAGAATCAAACAAACCCCCTTGATGTGCTAAACTTAACTCATGTGATGTGATCAAACTCACAAAGACATCAAGGGAAAACAAGGAAACAAGCTCCATAGAAAAACCCTAACTCTCAAGATCGTGATGACCGCTCGAGCCATGGAATGGTCGTTTGAGCGGTGTGCCTTATACGCATGGAACCATTAGTGTCTACGCTCGGGCCACCGAAAGTTCACTTGAGTGCACATTGACCTCCTCCCAGTATATTTGCAGATAGGTTGAACTTCTGGGAGCAGAGATTCTTCGCTTGAGCGGTCCATGAAGAAACAGACCACTGAAATTACAACTGAGAAAGTGTTTGCTCGCAAAATTGACAACACAAAGAACCTAACAATTGGTTTAAAGATTGAATTCCCACCATCTATATACTGAGGAAACACTAAACAAGAGTTTTTTGCCCTCCACCCTAAAGCATCCTCCTTATATGCCCTAAGAGCACAGGCAGAGAGTACCATGTTAACGAGACTAACTACATCCTCCATTTCCCAGTCCCTCAACTCTCTACAAAAGCCATGTTCCCATTCAGGCAGACCACTTCTAAGCTCAAGTATCTCCTTTACTGATCTATGTCTATCAGATGCGAGTCTATACAACTTGGGAACAACACCTCCTTTAAACACCTATCTCCAATCCATTTAATCCTTATAATCCTTACGTGTTGCATTGACTTTCCTGTTCCATGACTTCCAATCTTAGGGTAGTGGGTAACTTTACTGGATTTTCAAGCTCAATATTTTCTTTTATGTTTCACAAATTTAGAAAATTAAAGTTAAGCGAGATATTTTAGTGGTGGAATTGGATTTCTATCATGACATCCCAATTAGAAGTGTGTATATGAGTGATTTTGGTTTAGATTAGCACTAAATCAAAGAATCAATCAATCATCATCAGTTTCAAATTTTTAGACTTACACTGAACCAATTTTCTATTAAAATCGAACCGAACTGGTGTAGCTCAACTTATTTTAGATTGAAATACAATTCTGAAAATAAGTGAATCATTCATTTGAAACCGTGGTCTCCATTTCAATCTTGCATCATAACAAACTTTTTTTAAAAAAATAAATATTTATAATAAACAAGTCTTGAATATTCTAACATAATATAAAGAAAAATAAAACATTGTTTCACAATTTAATACAAACCAACAATCATATATTTTGCCCTAATTTAGGTTTACATGTCATAATCAAGTGTAGCAATGTCCACCTTGTTTTTCACTTTTCACTAATTATATAAAGGCAACTCGACATAAATATAATTTGTGTAACATATATATACAACTTTGACTCTCAATATGGCTCAGTCAGGCAAGATGTAAACTAGAACTAAACAAATCTTATAGGATTTGTGGTGGCAAAAATAAGACAACCCATGAGATGTAGGCCCACCTAATGCGGACATAGCATGGCCACTTGGTATGGTAGAGAATAATGTCGGATTTGGTAAGGTGAACTGGGCCACCAAGTAAAGGTTAACTATGGTCCACAAATAGCTCAGCTATGGTTTGGACAAGCTTAAGGGGAAGAAACCTCCTATTATAAATAGAGGCAACATTTGAAGGAAAAGTATGTCTAAACCAATATATTTATTTATTTGTTCTTGTTTATATACAAAACATCATCTAACTTAGGCATTGCCATCCGGCCAGCAACAGCTAGTCAGGTGGTACTAACGATTTGTTATTTTGCAAATTCAGAATGGTGCGACTCATCTCTCTATTAATACGCGATTAATCAATTTGAGACAAATCCCAGGGTCTAATTTTAAAACCCAGAACCGAACCAAATGAAAATATTGAAATAACCGAACTACCCTATAGAAGTCGAGTTGGTTCAGTTATCGAGTTTTCTGGGTTTTTTGTGCAATCCTACTCCTCATGAGCCTTTAATTAATCAACTGATAGCTTATGAGCAAGTTGTTATTCACATCCCCTAACAGTGCCATATATCCATGAAAAAATTGTACATCGATGTGCATATTCATGTCAACCACCATCACAAGAACACCTAACACGGTACATAAAGGTTTATTGCACCACCATTGGCCCCCAACTCTGTCCAACAAAGGCTATCTATATCCATATCCAAAGTACTAAACTTCTATATAGTTGAACTCTTGTCTGTGTCAAGCCTTAGGACATCAAAAGGGAAGATTCATTCTAATGTTCTTTTATCTAGTAGGAAGGTGGTGATGCTTTCATCATTTAACTTCAAAACATAGCTGATCTATTTAGTTCTCAACATTTTTAAACACCAGCAACAACAATTGTGTATATAGGTAGCAACAATTCAGTTATGTGCCCACAATAACACATATATATGCAACAATAATTGAGTATGATCAACTAGAGTATTGTGATGAAAAAGCTTGACATATTTTAGTTTTCTTGTATGATCAACAATTTAGTTTTCTTGCGAAATTGGTGATGATTGAGAATGTTCAATTTTGCAGGAATTGGGTGATGATTTCATGCTTACACAAAAGCAGGGGGCAATAGCTATGCACTAAAGGATTGAAATCCACGAGGGGCAATGAACACAAAGCATAAATTTAAGGATTAAGTCCATCTTTAACACATTGTAAACAAACGTGTGATTATCAGATTTAAAATTGCTATAAAATATGTATCATTTAATTCAGACATTGACAAACGGTAAACACACTACTTGCACAAGTAGTGAGATGGAAAAACACCTGGCTTATGAAGTATGAAAAATCTAGAAATCCGCTAGCTATTGATTTGTGATTATGTAACAATATTAAGCAGTCTATAACAATCCCAATCAAACAATCAAGACAAATCAACACAACGATTTTAACGTGGAAAAAACCACAATTGGACACCTCTAACTATGATTAAAAAACCACGGGCAACAGCCAAAAAATAATCCACTAAGAAGATTTAAAGGAATTACACAGGTATACTCCCAATTACCTAGCGAATCCACGCCTAATTGAACCAACCTCTATGTGCCTCTTCCAACCCGTCTTCACCTCGGTATTGTCTTTACGATGAGCCACCCCGAAATCCACCAAAGCTTCAGGATCGAATTCTTCAGAATCCACTGAAGAACAACTCTCTCTTTTGTAGAACAAACAAAACCTTTGATGTATACTCTTTAAAACATGAGTTGAATACTCAATCAAAACATCAAAGAAAACTCGCAAAGTATCCCCAGATATAAACCCTAGAACCCAAAAAGAAGATCTTGAGTAGTAATCCTAAAATCTGACCCAATATGCGAATTTATAGAATCTATCCCGCGATCTCTGCTCGAGCGCCCAAAAGCCCGCTCGAGCGGCTTCAGCAAAATATGTGCGTGATATAACAGAGGTCCGCTCGAGCCCTAGAGAACCCGCTCGAGCGCGAAATCACACCTTCCAGTATTTTTATAGACCTGACAAACTTCTGAAACCCAGCATTCTCCGCTCGAGTGGGGTAATGTCCGCTCAAGCGGACAAGCAACTTGGAATGCATTTTTGCATTTTGCTTCGGGGGCGCTGCCCCTTGACCCAGCCGTGGCGCTGCTCTGGACCCGCCAAGGGGCGCTGCCCCCTGGACCCCCGCGAGCTGACCGGGCAGCTCGATCCCTGTCAAAATCAGCGAAGTGGCAATCTTGAAAGCATTAGCATCACAAACTTCTCTGAAAGGCACAATTCGGGTTGGATTCGCATCTAAACACTCATAGCCTCACTGAAATAAATGTGCAAAAATAAATACAACTGAAAGGAGTTTTGTCAAACGGGGTTGCCAAGAATAAAATCTAACAAAGTAGTCACTTGCTGTAATCTTTATCGAGTCCACATCAAGGTAAATGATTAACTTTTGTGTATTCAACAATCATTAAACGTCCAATGCCAGACCATCATCATTGTCTTCTACCATCCTCTCATGTCTAGAATTTGTGTGCAGAGAAACAATGCCACCATAATTGCTTTTGACATTATCGTCTCTAAGTGGCAATTGTTGGCTGCAACTGAAAAGGATTTGCAAAACCACTTTCATGCTAGGCCTAGTAGAGGGAAATGTGCCGGAGCAAATGATCCCAAGCTTGAACACACCAGCCATTTCATCCAAGTAACAAGCCTCTTTAACCTCCTCATCCAAGGCATCAACTATGGGGTTTCCTTCTTGAATGTGTTGCCATGCCCATTCAGTAAGACACATATCTTCATCTCCATCGTTGGCTTCCTTTCCAGTAACTAGTTCCAAAAGGACAACACCGAAGCTATACACATCAATCTTCTCATTCACTCTTGTTGTACGAGCATACTCTGAAATTCATAGTTTAAAATATGAATGCAAAACAAATTTTAGTAAAGAAAGATTACCCGTCAGCAGTTTTGTATGTCACTTACCTGGAGCTATGTACCCAAAAGTTCCAGCCTCAATTGACATTGTATTGGGCTCTCCATGGTTCACCAATATCTTGGCTAGACCAAAATCAGCAATTTTTGCGTTGAACTGAGAATCCAACAAGATATTGCTTGATTTCACATCTCGATGAATTAATGAAGGTGCGCAGTCATGGTGCATGTAGCATAGCCCCCGAGCACCTCCCACCGCAATTTGCAACCGCTTAGGCCAGTCCAAGACAACATGGTGGACTGATTCAGAGATGTTTGGCCACTTCTTTCTATGGAGCCACCTATCCAAGCTATGATTTTCCAGATACTCGTAAACAAGAAGTTTTGAATTCTCACTTGTAATACAACACAGCAATTTCACTATGTTGCAGTGGCGAATCATGCCTAATATCTGAACTTCTGCCAGAAACTCCTTCTCAAGTCTTTGGTCCAACTTTTTACTATTCCAAATCCTCTTGACAGCAACAAATATGTCTGAACGGTTTACAGCAACATGATACACTTTCCCTGACCCACCCTTTCCGATCACATTGCTTTCAGTCAAACTCGACACAATGTCCGACTCTGTGAAATCCAACATCTGAAATGCTGTGAGGTTCCATGTTAAAATTGTCTCATGCTTTCCCTTTCGTTTAAATCTCTTAATGAAGAATAGTGATAACAAGCTCAGTACAAATATTATTGCTGCTATACTTGCAACTATGGATGAAAGTTTGATCCAGTTTGGAAGCCCAGAAGAGCAAACATTTAGTTCAAAGAGTGGGTTACTTCCACAAAGACCAGAATTGTTCAAGAAACTAGCATAAAAAATTGCCATTTCAAACGCAACTGGGATTCTCCCAGTAAGACGATTCGAAGAGAGGTTGAGCGAAGCTAGCCTTAAAAGGACAATCTTAGGTGGAATTGGACCTGAGAATTCATTCTCAGACAAGTCTAAATCAATTAGGACAGGTAAAAAACCAATTGCTGCATGAATTGGCCCAGACAGTTTGTTTTGACTGAGATTCAGTGTTGTTAGTGAGCTCAAAAACAATATATCAGATGGAAAATTCCCAGAGAGTTGATTTCTATCAAGTAAAAGAGTAGTTAAAAGTGGAAGACCTGTTATTCCTTGACTAATTGAACCGCTAAAGAGATTATTACTTGCTTGGAACACGGACAAGCTATTCCAGTAAACCACCCCAACTAGGATTTCACCAGAAAATTTGTTATTACTAATATCAATTTGTGATAAATTATTTGAATATAGTTCATCTGGAAGCTGACCCATAAATAAATTGTTACTTATATTCAAGTACCCCAAATTCTCCAACAACCACAAACCATCTGGGATTCTGCCAGAAAGCAGATTGAAAGACAGAGTCAAACTCCACAATTCTGTTAGTGAACCAAAATCATCTGGTATTGTTCCAGTCAAGTTGTTTTGGGACAGATCAATTACCTCCATCTCTGAAGCTTCAACAGACTTAGGAATCGCCCCAGACAAGTGATTTTTGTAGAGGTATAGTGTTGTTAAATTCTTTAGTAGAAACAACCCACTTGGGATGTTACCACTCAAGTCATTTGATGACAAGTCCAAGATCTCGAGCACTGTCAAATTCCCCATTGATTTCGGGATTTCTCTGATCAACCTTGATCTCTGCATCCAGAGTTGTTTAAGTTTTTTCAACTGAGTAAAGCTTGAAGGCATCGCCTACGGTGTGAAATCATTATAGGATATGTCCAGTACTTCAAGCTTTGATAAGTTGCCAATTTTCGTTGGGATAAGACCACTGTGGAACTCACATTAACAAAGTAAGAGACTTCTTAACTCCGGCAACCGCCCAATAGCTGCAGGGATGTCACCAGTAAAGTTGTTAGCGCTGAGATTGAGGTAACGGAACTGAGGTGACAGCCGATCAACGTCATCAGGAATGCTGCCAGAAAAGTAGTTGTTGGAGAGGACAAGGTATTCCAGCTTGGAACGATTGTAAAGAGACATGGGGAACTGTCCAGATAAGTAATTGTACTGAAGATCAAGAGTGATGAGGTTTTTTAGGTTGCAAATGAATGGTGGGACTGTTCCAGAAGTGATGCTTTTGTTCATAAGTGCAAGTCCAGAGATTGAACCATTAGTGCAGGTGATCTCAGACCACTCACAGTGAGTGGAGTTGGAGCTTGATGATGATGGTGTCCAATGGTTGATGGATGGTGGATTGGACCAGTGTTGTTTCAGTTTCAGTAGGATGGGATGCTCTTCATCGTAACTTTGAAAGTTTCCATGGAAAGGTAGGCTGGGGAAGAGGATGGAGTATAAAAGGAAATGGATTTCGAAAGATGTGAAGGTCATTCTTGATATTTTGGCAGAGACCGGTGTTGAGTTTTTCTCAGGTGACAAAGCAAACCATGGTGGCATGTAAAACTTGTGGAGATCAGGTTTTGGAGTGGTGACAGCGGTGGTGGTGGCAGTGAGAGGTTGTAGTGGTGTGGCAACCAACCATGAAATGAGAAAACAAACCACGGCAACTTTCCACGAAAACAAACCAGCCGGCCGCCGCCTTTGGCCATGGCGGTTGGCTGGCCTAGCTTTTCCTCTTGTGTTGTTGCTTTTTCTCCTATTAATCTTGAGCCCCCTTTTGTTTTTCGGTTTTCTCCTTTTACAGATCTAATCTCTAGATTTGATTAGGATGCTGTTTTGTCCTTTCGTTTTTGTTTAGGGTGTCTGTTCTCTCAGGTTTTCTTTTGGGTCTTTAGCTGTGTTTTCCTTGGGAGGTTTTAGATCTATCTTTGCTTCGGCCATGGTGTTCAGTTTTGGCCATGGATTTCGGTTTAGGGTGGCTGCGTTGATCATGGGTGGGTTGGTTCAGGAACTTCATTCGGGCACTTCCACTACGAGCGGGAGTTTGAGGGGTGAAGGTTTCATAGTTGTTTAGGTTCTTCATTCGAGCGCTCCGTGCGAGTGGGAGTTTGAGGGGTGATTTCCGTTCAAATCTTTGGTGGTTGGTGCTTTTGTTCGGTTAAGAGGTGAATGGCGCCGGGTCTTCTTAGAGGGGACTGCTCAGCGTTTGTTGGTGAGGATCAACTGAGGGAGTTGTTTGGGTGAGTAAACCGTGGCAGAAGTTTAAGTTGGTAATTTGGGTTTTCAGAGTAATAGCGTGGCTGCTGAAGCAGCTCCATTTCCAGAGGCAGAGCAACTCCAACACCAGCGGCAGTAGAGGAGGCACCAGCAGCTCCATTTCCAGAGGCAGAGCCAGTGGCTGCTGAAGAAGAACCTAAGGAGGCCGCAGCAGCTGTACAGGAGGCACCAGTAGCAGTTTCCGGCGGAGGTTGAAGACGAGAGCTAGGATTTTGTTGAGCCAAGGAGGAGTAACCAGCAGGGTTTGCAGTCATGGATGGTTCTCGGCAGCAGTAGGCGTGGGGCTCAGTGTTTTAGGTGTCAGTGCTTTAGGTGGTCTTCGGCAGGTGTGGGTGTTCTTTGTGTTTCAGTGTTAGGTGTGGGGCTCAAGAGTTTGAGTTGTAGTTTTTTTGGGTTTGTTTTGTTGTTTTATTTGTATTTTAAAATATATTTTGTGAGGTTAAGGGGTCGGTTGTAAAGACGTGAGTAGTAGTAGTAGGAGAGTGAATTTTTACTCTTCGAATCTCTCTCAATACGTTTTTTTTCTTGTACCTTTTAAATTTCATGTTTTAATGGAATTTTTTCTTTGCCGATCAAAAAAAAAAAAAAGGTGTGCGTCATGCCAATAATAAAAATAAGTGGTAAACTATTAATAGGTCATAATAGTTAAATTTAATTTCCATCAAATCCTATTGAAAATAAGTCATAGTACAATCGTCGCTAAAAATAATTTATTTATGACGATTTTTTGTGTTGCTAAAAATTGATAATTAGTGACTTTTTTTGTCCCAGTTTTTATAAATTGTTACTAAAATTTATAATTAGTGACGTTTTTCTATGATTAATTTTCAAATTGTCACTAAAAGTTGAAAATTAGTGACTTTTTTCTGACAATTTTTTTAAATTGTCGCTAAAACATAATTAGTGACATTTTTTGTAACAAAATTTTTAAGTTGTTGCTGAAAATTAACAATTAGTGACTTTTTTTTTAATAGTGTATGATGAAAAATGCCATTAATTATCATAGGACATATTGGACAATAAGTCCACTTAATAGGACTTACACGTGTCCCCCTAAAAAATACGATCAATATTGAAAAACCTTAGTGATTCGTGATTAGATCAAAATCTAATTATTCCAATTCCCAACCAATTAAAACTCACAGTCTAAATTATCAAGCATGTACGAAAGTGATTTAGATTGTTGTTTCAGAAAATAATAAATCGACACAAATGATTTTTACGTGGAAAACCACAATCGAAGCACCTCCAATTGTGATAAAAAAAAATCACGGGTGAAATGCCACAAATCAATCCACTACTAAAGAAAGAAAGATTACAAAGATACCATACAAATTACCCAAACTCATTTGATTAGATTGATGTTGAATCCACAATATCCATTGTCGAATCAACAATTGCACACAACATCAAACTCCTTTGATTACTCTGTGCTTGAATCTTTGGATTCCACCAAAGATGAATACTCTCAAAGAAGATCAAACAAACTCCTTGATGTGTGCTTATCAGAACATGAGTTCAATACTCAATCAAACATCAAGGAAAACCAGAAAAAATATCCCCAAAAGAAAACCCTAAAACCCTTAAAGAAGATCTAGAAAATTAACCCTAGATTTGGAGTAACTTGAGGTTTTATAGAAACTCAGATCGTGAGGTCCGCTTGAGTGTGGGAATGGACGCTCGAGCGGGGACTCTATATCGCGTGTTCTAAACCAGGGTTCACGCTTGAGCTTAAGAACCCACACTCGAGCGTAAAAACACATCGCTCAGTATATTTTGCAGACAAGCCAAAATACTGTGATGGTAGAATCTCCGCCCAAGCATCACTTTCCCCGCTCAAGTAGGAAGACCAAAAACATAAGAAAATTACAACTCATTTAAACCCAAGCTTGTCCACGAAATTTGGCAAGTATGGTCCTAATAATCTCCCCCTTTGTCAAATCTCAGACAAACCTATTCTAACAATTTAACTAACAAACAAACCCAAAACACACTAACTAACACAATCAACAACCTCTACTTTAACAAAAAAATAAAATAAAATAAAATCAAAACCACTACTTATTCATTTGCATTGAGCATTATCCCTCACTTATATATTGAAAATGTTACTTTTTTGAGAAAATGGGTGAATCTGGGAAAGGAATTATTGTTACATTAAACAAGTTGGCCTGTGTGTCATGGGTGAAAATCCTGAAAATCGTGCATATACATGGGTGTCCATCTCGCGGATGAAATTTCCGTGAAATGGTAATAGTAGTGCTTGTATAGCCTATGTTTACATGGGTCCCGACTTACAGTTTGCCCCGGATGAAATTTTCGGGAAAGGTTGTGTTGGCTTGAAATTCCCAGAGTGTGATTCACCACCCCATTTTCTATTGTAATGGAAATGATTTATGAATCAATATATATATATATATATATACTTGGTATTGCATAGTTCTGGAAAGAGGTATAAAAATATTTAGGCACGAGCAGTGCATATGCATTCACCTTATAGCTTTGTTAAGATTCATATACTATGTTGGATTATTTCTACTGGGCTTTGGCTCACCCTACATAGAAAAAATATTTCAGGTGTTGATGATATGCTTTCGCCAAGGCAATAGCTTGGGAGGATTTTGAACGAGAGCTTGTTTTTGTGTAATTATTGTATTTATTTTGTACAAGCCAAAGGCTTTAACTGTATTGGACTTAAGTATGCTTTTGTTGTAACCAAGCATCGTCTTGGAAAGCTGTAAGCCCTTAGGGCATTTCTTATCTGTTCAACTTCCATTATTTTTCTTTTGTTCGCAACATATGCTACAGATTCAAGGTCAGGCATTATGAATGTATACTGCATATGTTTCCTTTTTGTAAACTCAATTGGATTTAATGGAAAATAATTACTTTATCCTTATTGTCATTTATTGATATTGTGGATGGATTGTTGTATTTATTTCGGGACATTACAACTTGGTATCAGTGTGTACTGGCTTTGAATACTTTGGGTATGTAGGAAGTGATTATTACCACAATGGGTTTGTCTCGCTTAGCAAAGATATTTGTATGTATGGTATGCTTATGTGATAACATGCTTATGTGGTTATATGGGTATGAGATTTAGTTCTTAAAATGTTGATTGGGTCTCAAGGTTTCTGGAAGTCCTATTAGAAGAGCACTTGATCACTGCTATTTGTAATTGAAACTCTGGTAATGCTGCGGGACGGTCATTATCTAAGAAGAAAATTCGTATGGGTTTATGTGACTATGTGCTTATGTGGAGTGAATTATTGTTATCCACTGCATTAGGATGTAGGTGAATTAGCTTCAGTACAATTGTAAATGTGCTATTCTCTTTTGTTATCTTCATTAGAATGTCAGAACAGTGGACGTGGTGGTGGTAGGTGTGGTAGGCCTAGAATGCATGAGGTGCCTTTACCGGATGAGATTCCAGCGGAAGAAGAAGGGGTTGGTCAGGCCAATGTGGCCGAACTTGTTGGTCAGCAAGCCATGGGCGCTTTGGCCCATGAGACAGCCAGAGCTTTACGGGAATCCATGGACATTCTCAGAGCTGAAAATCAAGTCCAGGCCCAAGTTGCTGAAGCAGGGCCATCCTTGAAAAGGGAGTTCTTCCGATCTAATCCGGACGAGTTTTGGGGTGATCCGAATGAGCCACTGAAGGCGAACGAGTGGCTAGAAGAAATGGTAAAGACGTTCGAGATGCTTGGCATCGAGGATGAGGGGCTGAGAGTGACCTTGACATCTTTCCAACTGAAGGGAGATGCGGGTCAATGGTGGAAGTATGCGTGGGGGCTCATTGGGGTGACTTGGAAGGCCTTTGTCAACGCTTTCCAGGATAAGTTCTTGCCTCCCACTACTAGGGAGAAGTTGAGAGATCAGTTTCTGAAGCTCAAGCAACTTAGTTTTCCAGTAGCCGAGTTTGAGGCAACTTTCACTAGCCTCTCTAGATTTGCACTAGAACTCGTGGTGACAGAGGAACGTTGTTGTATAGAGTTCGAGAAGATGTTGAGGATTGAGCTCTTTTTCAAGGTAGCCGCGTCGATGATTAGGGACTATGGACGCCTTGTGGAGGCGACAGCTCATCTTGAGACTGTAGTTTAGGTAGAGGAAGAGTGGATAAGGGGCTTCAGGAGGAGTCAGGAGGTTTAGGGGGAGAACCAAGACAGTAAGAGACAAAGGGGTTCTAACCCACAACAGTCCCATGCAGCACAATCTAGGTCCACCTTTCCTATGTCGAGTTCGAGTTCAGGGAAAGGTAATCAGGGAGGTGTCCCTTGTTACAAGTGTGGCCAGTTGAATCACAAGCCTCCAGTTTGCCCGCAGAGGGGAGGAAGGCAATAGTCTGCGCCGCTTGCAGTTCGTTTTCATAGTCAAAGTTAGGGGAGAGGGCAGCCACCCACTTGTTATCAATGTGGGCAGTCAGGGCATATGAAGAGGTTTTTTCCTCAGTTGGGTAGCACACCTGGCACGTCTGGTTCGAGGCAGACACAGAGCCACCAGCCAGCACAGTCAGCATAGGCCTTGAGGGCCAATCAAGGGGCCTCTTCGGCTCAGTCAGTGCATCAGACGTATGCTCCGAGGGGTGAGCAGGTAGAACAGAGACCTTCAGGGCATGTGTATGTTATTACCATGCCAAACTTACTGCCAGTGCCTTCAGTTGTGAGAAGAACTTTCTTATTATGCAATTCTATTGTCAATGTGTTGATTAATATGGGTGCATCTCATTCTTTTATTTCGTCTGCATTTGCATCCACATTGGGGTTAGAATTGGCTCGGTTAGCATCTCCACTCAGTGTAGAATCACTTATTGGTGGTGAGATTGCCCTGGAATAGGGGTTTTTGGGGTTGTGAGATAGGGGTTGCTGGTTGTCAACTTCCTTTTGTATTTGTGTTGATTAACATATCGAGTTTTGATGCAATATTGGGTATAGACTAGTTGTCATCGTACCGAGCTATCATACATTGTTACCATTAGAGGGTTACTGTATGTACCTTGAGTGGTGACTGTTTTTATTTCACGAGAGACAGAACCGATAGAGTTTCGTTGCTAGTATGTAATTCGTGAGGTCGAAGTGAGCTCAGTTGCCTTTTTGCAAACTTCTTGAGTAGAGACTGTGATGAAGTTCGAGTTGAATTGCCAAAGGTAGTTTGTGAATACCCAGACGTCTTTCCTGAGGATCTCACTAGTTTATTACCTCACTGTGAGATTGAGTTCTTTATTGATTTAGTGCCCGGCACGGCATTGATCTCTATAGTACCACATAGATTTGCATCCACTGAATTAAGTGAGTTAAAGACTCAACTCCAAGAATTGCTAGATAAAGGTTTCATTCGCCTTAGTACTTCGCCTTGGGGAGCACCGGCTCTCTTTGCCAAAAAGAAAGACGGTGCGTTGCGACTTTGAATTGATTACTGAAAGTTGAACCGGGTAACTGTTAAGGACAAGTACCTAATGCCTTGTATAGATGATTTGTTTGACTAGTTGAAGGGGTCTTGTTACTTCTCTAAGATAGATTTGAGATTAGGTTATCACTAGTTGAGGGTAAAGGAGGAACATATCCAAAAGACGGCATTCCATATGCGGTATGGCCATTATGAGTTCCTAGTGATGCCTTTTGGGTTAACCAATGCTCTAACCATGTTTATGGATTTGATGAATCAGATTTTTTGTGAGTTCTTAGATCGTTTTGTAGTCGTCTTTGTCGACAACATCCTGATTTACTCACCCTCCGAGGAGGAACACAAGGAACACTTGCGAGTTGTACTTAAGGTGCTTAGACCCCACAAATTGTATGCTAAGTTTGGGAAGTGTGAATTCTGGTTAGAAGAAGTAAAGTTCTTAGGTCATGTGGTATCTAGAGGAAAAGTGACTGTAGATTCATCCAAGATAGAAGTAGTACAAGATTGGGACAACCTAAGAATGCTTTTGAGATCCATACTTTCTAGGGGTTGGCCGAGTATTACCGTCGGTTTGTGAAGGATTTCTCTAAGTTAGCCTCACCTTTGACTAGACTAACGAGAAAAGGAATCAAGTTTGCGTGGAATGAGACTTGTGAGAAGTATTTTCAAGTGCTTAAGGTCAGACTTACCACTGCACCAGTGTTGATTATTACGAAGAGGGGTTTGGGCTATTCTGTGTATTGTGATGCTTCACGGGAAGGTTTGGGTTTTTTTTTTTTTTTATGCAAGAGGGAAAGGTAGTAGCTTATGGCTCATGTCAATTGAAAACACACAAGAGGAACTATCCTACCCATGATTTAGAACTAGCAGTTGTGATCTTTGCCTTGAAGATTTGGAGGCATTACCCATATGGTGAGAAGTTTGAGGTGTTTTCTGATCATAAGAGTCTGAAGTACTTTTTTTCACAGAAAGATCTGAATTTGAGGCAGAGAAGGTGGATGGAATTTATCAAAGACTATGATTTTGAGTTGTAAAATCACCCAAGAAAGGCCAATGTAGTTGTCGATGCCTTGAGTAGGAAATTCATTAGTATTATAGCTTGTGTTGTCATTCGAGAATGGGAGATGTTGGGTGCTATTAGTGAGTTTGACTAGCATCTTAGTGAGACCGTTAAGTCTGCCGCTTTGTTTTCTGTAGTTGCACAACCTACACTTGTGAACCGAGTTATAGAAGCACAGAGTGGTGACCTTGTGGTAGAATCTCTCTGGGAGAAGATCTCTAGTGAAAAGGTAGAGAAGGGTTTGAATAAATATTCTGACTCGAGTGTTAGATACCTTGACCGTCTTTCGTACTGGAGTCTTGTCGAAAGGAAGTACTTTGAGAGTTTCACCATTCACGCCTTGCAGTGCATCTGGGAGGCATAAAGATGTATCACGATCTTAGTCATCAGTTTTGGTGAAAGGGGATGAAAAATGATATAGCTGTGTTTGTGTCGAAGTGCCTTACTTGTCAATAAGTGAAGACCGAGCATCAGAGGCCAGTGGGTTTGTTGCAATCCTTGCCTATAGCTGAATAAAAGTGGGAGTATGTCACGATGGATTTTGTTGTAGGTCTTCCAAGGACTCAACGGGCTAATTATGCCATTTGGGTGGTAGTTGACCGATTGACCAAGCCAACGTACTTTGTACCTATGCGCACGAATGACTCAGTAGACTTTCTAGCCAGCCTTTACATTAGGGACATTATTCGACTTCATGGGCTCCCTGTGACTATTGTTTCGGATAGAGATCCGCGTTTTATGGCTCGGTTGTGGCAGAGCCTACAGAATGCCTTGGGCATTAGGTTGACTTTTAATACTGTCTATCATCCTCAGACTGACGGGTAGTCAGAGCGCACTATTTAGATCTTTGAGGATATGCTTCGAGGTTGTGTCCTCAACTTTAAGGGTCATGGGAAAGGCACTTGCCCTTAGTTGAGTTTCCTATAACAACAGCTTTCAGTCGAGTATTGGTATGGCACCGTTTGAGGCCTTGTATGGCTGACTGTGTAGATCCCCTGTGTGTTGGGCCGAGGTGAGTGATGCACAAATGTTGGGTCCGAAGTTACTTTGGTAAATAACGGAGAAGATTGCACTTATCTGTAAGAGATTGGTTATGGCTTAGAGTCATCAGAAAAGCTATGTCGACGGTAGAAGGAGATCATTATCCTTTGAGGTAGGGATCACATCTTCTTGAAGATATCACCTAGAAGGGGTTTGATGAGGTTTGGAAAGAGCGGGAAGTTGTCTCTTAGGCTTATTGGGCCTTTTGAGATCCTAGAGAAGATTGGGGAGGTAGCTTATCATTTGGCCTTGCTACCACAACTTTTCGGGGTACATGACGTGTTCTATATCTGCATGCTTTGGAAGTATAAGCCGAATCCATCACACGTATTGGATTGGACTGAGTTAGAGGTTGACGAGGATGGCTCATATGTGGAGAGACCAGTTAGAGTTTTAGATACTCGAGACCAAGTCTTGTGAGGCAAGACGATCCCTTTAGTAAAAGTGTTGTAGCGATACCACAGGGTTGAGGAGGCCACTTGGGAGCGTAAGGCGAAAGTCTGTGAGAAATACCCATACCTATTTGTGAATGTTTGAGCATGTATTGAAAACCTTGTTATGTTAATGAAATATAAACGTTGTATATGTTTTAAAAATGTGAATTGTATATTCAGTATTGGAAATTTGTTTATTATGTTGATGGGAGAAGATGACCAGTGGATGGGTCATGGTGTTGGCTATAATTTTCTATCATTGTTTTAATTGGTTTATACCTTGGCTTTAATGTTTGGTTTAAATTTTAGGAACAAAATTCCTTAAGGGGGAGAGGTTATAGCATTTTTGGTTTGGACCCAACCCATTTAATGTTTTGGATCCGTGTTTCATTGTCATAAATAGTTATCCATGTCTTGTTTCCCCTTATATCTCTTTTAGTTTCATTTTTAGGATGTGTTGATTGCGTTTGGAGTAGGTTGGTAGCTTGCTTTTCAAACTTTGGTTGCCCAGATTTTTGTTCCTTTGCTCGAGCGAAGCTTCTTGCGCTCAAGCAATTTTTGTGAACCTTTAGTACTTTTACAAGTCTGCAAAAATATTGAGAGTTTGTATTCTTCGCTCGAACGATGACCTCTGTCTGCAAAACTACTGGGAGTTTGTATTCTGCACTCGAGCGGTAAAACTTATTGTGTCTGGTCGCTTCAACAACACATCTTGCGCTCAAGCGAACTATCATATGTCAGTTCATAAATAGCCCATTTTAAGTCACTTTTCATTTCTCTCTCTCTAAACATTTCAAAATCCTAATACCTCTGACTCTCTCTCTAAAACTCTCTTATTTCCCTCAAATACACCTAGATTCGTTGATCTTTTCACCCGTGTGCATTTGTTAAAAAGTTAGAGCTCGACGTGGTCTTCATTCTAACTAGAGCAAAGTTGGTTTTTGGCGTCTTTGGGTTTCCTCTCTCTCTCACTCTCTCTCTCTCTCTCTCTCTCTCTCTCTCTCTCTCTCTTATGTTCAAGCTTGAGGTAGGGATACTTTCCACACTTTTTATGAGTTTTAACTTAATTATTTGTCATTTCTAAACCATATTGCAAATTTGGAAGATTTGGAACAAATCTAGGATTTTGGATAAAAATCAAAAGAGAGGTTTTTTTCAAATAGGTTCTTGGAATTGATTTTGATGTTGGAAATAAAGTTATGGTGGGTAGAAATTATTGATTTTAGATACTTGGCGTTGATTTTGAAAAGAGTAAGAATTTTTTCCTAAATGCCTCAAATGTTGGTTTTGTATAAATAATGAAATTGATGCTGAAATTATGAAATCAGATTGGTATTGATGAGGATGGTAGAGTTGGATATGTATTATCACTTATCTCGTGAAATTTGAAAAGTTTATCTTTGTGGAATATAAATTATCTGTTAAGAAATATCTGTTTGGGGCTATCAGTGAAGAGTAGCAATGATTGTTGTAGAAATTGCATGTGAATTAGGAGAATTGAAACTATTTCCTCATTCATTTGCATTAAGCATTATCCTTCACTTATATATTAAAAATGTTACTGTGTTGAGAAAATGGGTGAATCTGGGAAAGGGAATTACTGTTACATTAAACAAGTTGGCATGTGTGTCATAGGTGAAAGTATCGAAAACCGCATATATACATGGGTGCCGATCTCTCGGATGAAATTTTAGTGAAATGGCAATAGTAGTGTTTGTATAGCCTACATTTACATAGTTCTTGGCTTACGGTTTCCTTCGGACGAAATTTCCGAGAAAGGTTGTATTGTTTTGAAATTTCACCACCCCATTTTCTATTATAATGGAAATAATTTATGAATCAATATATATATACTTGGTATTGCATAGTTTTAGAAAAAGGTATAAAAATATTTTGGCACGAGCATTGCATATGCATTCACTTTATAGCTTTGTTAAGATTCATATACTATGTTGGATTATTTCTACTAGTTTGGCTCACCCTACGTGGGAAAAACATTTCAGGTGCTAATGATATTTCTCTGCCAAGGCAATAGCTTAGGAGGATTTGGAGCGAGAGCTTCTTTTTGTGTAATTATTGTATTTATGTTGTACAAGCCAAGGGCTTTAACTGTATTGGACTTAAGTCTGCTTTTGTTGTAACCAAGCATTGTCTTGGAAAGATGTAAGCCCTTAGGGCATTTCTTATCTATTTTACTTCTATTCTTTTTCTTTTGTTCGCAACATATGTTTTAGATTCAGGGTCAGGCATTATGAATGTATGTCGCATATGTTTCTTTTTTGTAAACTCAATTGGATTTAATGGAAAATAATTACTTTATCATTGTTGTCATTTATTGATATTGTAGATGGATTATTATATTTATTTTGGGGGCGTTACAATGTTACCATAACCCTTAGAGTAAATTTTGGGGTGTCACATGTTCTATCTTATTTCAGTGACAGTTCCCACCTCACTGCACTCTCTTGCTTCGGTCATCCCTCTACTTACTGGTACTATTATGGCTGAATTGACAACAATAAAATATGATGGCAACCGAGGAGTTCAAGATTACATTGTCAATATGGCTGACAAAGCTACAAAGCTTAAAACTTTAGGGATGCAAGTTGATGAAACTTTCCTTATACAGTTTATTCTCAACTCACTTCCATCACAGTTTGGCGCTTTTAAAATTCACTATAACACCAATAAAGATAAAAGGGAATTTGAATGAGCTGACTAATATTGCGTTCAGGAAGAAGTGAGGTTGAGGGAGGAAGGACGTCAAACTACATTGGCTATAACTCATAGAGCTATAAAGAAAAAGAAGGGTAATTTTGTAAACCTAGTTTGAGACACTTACACATTTGGGGTTGTCCAGCAGAGTCAAGAATCTTCAACCCACAGGAGAAAAAGTTAGACTCAAGAACAATATCTGGATATTTCATTAGTTATCCAAATAAGTCTAAAGAGTATAAATTTTGTTGTCCTAATCACAGTATGAGGATAGTGGAGGCTAGTAATGCTAGATTCCTACAGAACGGTAAAATTAGTGGGAGTGAGAAAACACGAGTGGTGAATTTCAAGGAAATTAGGGTGGATGTGCCAACATTTTACCCTTATCAAAAAATTGTTGGTCCTCAGACTATTCCACAGGCTAAGGGAAACGAACAACATAATGAAAATCCTTTACTACCTTATGTTTCACCACTTCATGAAGATACCACCTTTGAAAATATTGTAGAACCACCATAACCGGCAGTTCTGAGAAGATCTCAAAGGGAAAGAAAGCCTGCCATTCCAAATGATTATATGGTGTATCTACAGGAATTTGATTTTGATATTGGGATTAACAAAGATCCAGTCTCATTTTCACGAGCCATGAGTAATGATGATTCTACTAAATGGGTCAATGCTATAAATGAATAGTTAAAATCCATGGAACAGAATGGTGTTTGGAATCTCGTCGAATTGCCAAATAATTGTAAAAAGGTTGGGTGTAAATGGGTCTTCAAGACCAAGCGCGGCTTAAAAGGCAATATCGAATGATTTAAAGCCAGACTTGTTACTATAAAGAGACCTTCTCTTCAGTATCTAAGAAGGACTCGTTTAGAATCATCCTAGCATTGGTAGCTCATTACGACTTAGAGTTGTATCAAATGGATGTGAAAACTACTTTTCTAAATGGGAATTTGGATGAAGAAATTTATATAGAGCAGCCAGAAGGATTTGCAAAGAAATGTGAAGAACATTTAGCTTGCAAATTAAAGAAATCCATATATGGCCTTAAACAGGCTTCCAGGCAATGGTATTTAAGATTTACTGATACCATTACCTCCTTTGGATTTAAGGAAAATGTAGTTGATCAGTGTATATATCTAAAGGTTAGTGGGAGTAAGTTCATTATTTTGGTGCTATATGTGGATGACATTTTGTTAGCTACTAATGGCCTTGGCTTATTGTATGAAACCAAGGAATATCTCTCCACGAACTTTAAAATGGTCGATATGGGTGAGGCAAACTATGTTATTGGCATAGAGATCTTTAGGGATCAATCTCGAGGACTGCTAGGACTATCTTAGAAAGGATATATTGATCGTGTTTTGGAGAGATTCAATATGTAGTTTTGTTCAACCAGTGACGCACCCATCATGAAGGGTGATAAATTAAGTGAAAAACAGTGTCCAAGGAATGACTTGGAAAGAGAACAAATGAAGGACATTCCATATGCATTAGCAGTAGGGTGCTTGATATATGCCCATACATGTTCTAGACCAGATATTAGTTTTGCGGTTGGAATGTTGGAAAGATTCCAAAATAATCCTGGAATGAAACATTGGAAAGTAGTGAAAGACGTTATGAGATATCTTTAGGGAACAAAGGACCATATGCTCACCTATAGGAGATCAGAACAGTTGGAAGTGACCGGATACTCAGACTTAGATTTCGCTGGTTTCCTTGATAGTAGAAAATCTACATTAGGTTTCGCTTTTCTACTAGCTAGTGGAGCAATTTCATGGAAGAGTGTAAAGCAGTCCACTATTGCTTCATCTATTATGAAGGTTGAGTTTGTGGCATGCTTTGAGACTACAAATCATGCTTTATGGTTGCGAAATTTCATCTCAGGACTTGGTGTTGTTGACTCAATTGCTAGGCCACTGAAGATATATTGTGACTATACCGTAGCAATTTTCTTCTCTAAGAATGGAAAGCATTCCAGTGGTTCCAAACACACAAAAGTAAAGTACGTAGTTGTTAGAGAAAGAGTCCAGAAACAACAAGTGTTAATTGAAAACTTAAGCAGCTCTCTTATGATTGTTGATCTATTCACAAAGGGATTGCCAACAAAGACATACAAAGAGTATGTTATTAGGATGGGTCTTTTAAGCAACCCATGACGTGTATGGTTAATCTTGAATGCTTATTTTTATTTGACACTATTTGCGCAATTATAATTTTGTTTATATTTTTCTTGTTTCTAAAAGTGTGTGTACACATTAATTTGCATATTGATAAATAGAAAATCTCTTAACAAGACAAATTACAGGGGCCTTGTAGGCAAATAATTACATATCCCGATAATGGACTGGGTTAGGGAAGGTTATCGATGGTGTGGTGCATATAAAGAAATGTGACATAAATGTTATATAACCGCTATGACTCACATTGGTGATCTAAAGTAATTACAGTATTATAGTCTCTAATATATATGAACTTATTGGCTATTTTTAAAATTTTGTGATCACGTGTCAAAGTTTTTAGTGTGGAATCCAATGAGTCAAAATTTTTATAAATTGCATATTTTTGAAAAAACTCATAATTGCACCATAATCGGCTTAATAGGCCAAGTGGGGGAATGTCGAATTTATTTTCTGGTGTGGCCCAATGGCCTACATTTCTTTTACATGTTTTTATTTTATTTGGACTCCACAATTAGATAAAGTCAATATTTGAGATAAAGTTCAGTAATTAGAACTTTAAATATGGGATAATTACTCTTCTAAGATAAGAAAGAAACCTTGATGGACAGGAATTCTTTTGATAAAATTTATCTAGCCCTCTTCTCTACTCTATATAAGGATGGGTGACTTCCCTTTATATTATGAGTATTTTTCCATCACTCAAAGTTTTATAATCATCTTAATTAAGAGAGACAGAGAGAAGAAGGTGAGCCAAGAATTCAAAGTTCAACTATTAGGGGTATTTTCTCAACTTCTCTAATTCAATGGCTGACAAAGGTATGTTCGTTTTATTCTTGAGATGTATTGAATTCAAGATCCTATAAGGTTCAATCAGAACCGGTCCTGGGCTAAGGCCATTGAGGCCTGCGCCTTAGGCCCCAAAAAATTGGCCCAAAATAGGGCCCCCAAATTTAGAAAAGTATTATAGTATGTTGAAGATATAAATAGGCTCAAATTATTTTTTTTGTTTTAGGACCAATCTAAAGGACCTAAAAATATTCTATTGAGCCCATATTTGTTTATAAGTGTGGTTTGACCCAATTGAAATTAAAATAGATACAAAATATTGGTAGCCCTTGAATGAGAAACACTACATACGGGGGATTGTATATACACCCAAAAAATCATTGACACTATGTTTAGGAACTTAGGAGAGAAAAAGAAAAGAAATGATTACATATGTTATAAGAGAAAAGAAAGAAAAGAAATGATTGTGATTTTTCTCTTTCTTGTTTGGATAAGTAAGAAATAAAAGAAAAGATATGATTGTGATTTCACCTCTTCTTGTTTGGTTAGATTTCATAAGAGAAAAGAAAAGAAAAAAAAAAAAAACTGTTTTATGTTATATGACCAAAATAACATAAAAGCCCTTAAGGACATGGGTGTCAATCATTTTTTTTCTTTTATTTTTAGAGGAACAAGGTTGGTATTATGAAAATATAAGAATCTGTTAGTTTCTTTTCTCTCCCAATCTGTCCACTTTTGGGAAGATTGAAAATGAGGGTTATAAGAGAAATGGGTTTCACTTCGTTTCTTTTTATTTCTCTCCACTCAAGTTATCCAAACAACTAAGAGAAATACATATCTCTCCATTTCTTTTCTTTTCTCTCCAAATCACTCAATCCAAACATATGGTAAGTACTCCCAATTTCTATGTACACCCTATTTAATTATTTAAAATTTTATTTTATTCTCATTGCACCCTATTATTTTTCCCAAATTACCCTCAAGGTAAACCCAAATAATAAATAATAAACAAACTAAAAAAACTAAATTATTTCAAAAACTTTTCAATACAAAAAATAATTCTCAAATATAGGAAAAAAAAAACTTTTAAGCACTTAAGCATCATAAATACATAAAAAAATCAAAATTTTACATAAACATTATAAAACTTTTCAATATAGAAAAAAAAAAAACCTTTAAATTATAAATTATCCACATGAATATTTGTGAAAAAGTAAAAACCAACCTTATAAGAACATAAGTATTCGGCACTAACAAAAAAGAATAATTCTCAAATAATGTACTATTTGATCTTTTTCTTCTTTTTATTCTTCATGGTCTCCGTTTTCTTTCATACTTGTTTGTTAATGCTTCAGTGATTCCCCTTCTCTCTGGTTTTCCCTTGTACTTGTTAACTCTGCATTCCTTTGCTTCCCCTTCTCTTTGCTTTTTCACTTTTTTGTTTTTCTACTTATATTAGACATTTTTCCTGTATAAAAACCTCATGTAAACATGCAATGTGGTGGGGTGGAGAAGTTTTTAAATTACTAATTCTTGTTTTCATACTTGTAGCAGCTTACTTTTAATTTATTTTAAATTGATATATATATATATATATATATTTTGAAACTAATATTTGTGAAAGAACACTACAATGGTGTTTTTACTTGTATATTGAGGAATGATTCATCTTAACAAGCCATTTTTAACCAATTTTCATGACCATTATGTTATTATTTTTAGTGGGTTTGATTTGATTTATTTTGTTATTTAATTTTGGGTAGTGTGTTAAAATTCACCAGTTCTATGTTTTTGTTTTATTTTTATTGGTCTCTTTTTAATATTATTTATAGATCTAGGTAACAAAAATATAAGTTTCTTGTAAAATCTTTCTTCTAAGGTTTAGGGTTGCAAAATAATAATAAAAAAAACAGTGATGTTGATGATGATGGTGATGGTGAGTTTTGGTAGAGTGGATTGGCGTTTTGGAGGGAGGATGAAGAAGACGAAGAAGAAGAATAAATAATTTTGAATAACTGATTAGGGTGTACCATGAGGGAAAAAAAATTAGGGTTTAATATGTGTTGTCTTTATTAGTAAATTCATATTAGGATATAATAAGAATTTAAATTTATGAATTTAAATTGGAAGTACTGAGTCATATTTTGAGTTCAAATAGAATCCCCCCACTACATACAAATACAAAATGTTAGTGGCCCAAAATAGGGCTCCTAATCTTTTTTATTTTCTTTCTTTATCAGATTTTAGAGGAATAAATAAACTTGCCCTAATTTTTTTTACTTTTCTTGTTTATCAGATTTTTAGTGAAATAAACAATTAATTCAATCTCATTCACATTCATACACAACATATTCAATAAACAATAATTTATTCAATACATGTCCAATACATTTTAATTGAATCAAGTTTTCCTCCTTTTGGTAGCTTTTTTTTTTTTTTTTTTTTTTTTTGGGTAGGAATATATTTTGATATCTACTTTGAGGGAAATTATTCAATACTCCTGGAATACCACATGGCCATACTCCAAGCCAATTACTAATTACTTAGTTCTATGTTGTTCCCACATCCCTAACATAAGTTGTGGGCCTTTATGCCTCTCCACCAATCAAAACCCACCACGTGTCCATACTTCGGGAGTACTGAATAATCATCTCTATTTTGGTATCAACATGAAATAGGTCACCTTAGGCTCCCAAAAACTCATGGTCGGCCCTGGGTTCAATTCCACATTATTATTATAGTTACATGTATATTAATTTTTATAGCTATAATTTTTATAGCTATATCTATGATTATAACGAGGAGGCTGGAGGATATTTTGCTCGAGTTTTCAAATCCCGAAGAGTAGATCTCAAGACCGGGTGTGATACCCCAGTTCCGTAATACGTTAATTGGTCCTTAATATGAGTATGATGATGTGTTTAATATGATTTTACGTGCCATTTTGTGAATATATGTGATTTCGAAGTTCTATCTGTTCACCGTAGGAATATCTGTTTGAATAATCTGGTTTGGAAATTAAATTGAAGGCCTTATCGGCCACAGAACCCGAAATTGATTACGCCATTGTGATTGGCATAATTTTTAGAACCTACGGTGAAATTTAATTGAAAATTGACTCGGGTCAGATTAAATCGATTAAATTGATGAATTAGAACCCAACTGCTTTATTACTATTGTATTGGCCTTAGTGGGTTTTGTTGTAAAGGCTTTATACACTCAAACTTTCCTCTTTAGTTTATTTTGACTGAATCTAACTCAAGAAAAGGAGGAGGGGGTCGGCTAGAGAGAGGGAAAGAGGAGAGTTGGGTGTTTGGCTCAAATTTGTAAAGAATTGGAGGATTGAACTCAAGAAATTGCTATAGTTTGGAAGATTGAGCCTCTAGGTAAGCATTTGGTCTTGAATTCATGAGACTTAACTTGTGATTTTGTGAATTAAAGATTAATTGGTGATCAAGAACAAGAGTTGTGCTATAATTGATGAATTTGAAGCTAATGTGCACATGCATGCGTAGGATCACCATGATTTTGCATAATCAAGCATGCTTTTGTTGTGTTCCATCAGAATGATCACCATTTGTGTTATCTAGGTTGAGAATGTGGCTAATTCATCACATGCATGTACAATTTATGAAGATGGGAGCTTTGAATGCATGAATGTGTATGTTGGGGTTGAGTTTAGTGCCAATTTGGGACATGCATGTGGTTAATTCATGAAAGTGGGCTCCATGATGTTGTGTTTTGGTGCTTATATCATGTTAGTGCAAATATATGTGAAGTTGGAGCCATATTATGCCGGAAATGTGGTTGGAAGGTCGAATTGGAGCTCAAGAACTCAATCTGGAAAACCCAGATTTTTTATGTCCGCTCGAGCGGGTTAAGTGCTGCTCGAGCGGGAAAATCGTGCTCCCAGCACTTTTTGCAAACATGGTTCCCGCTCGAGCGGGGAAGTTGACTCTCGAGCGGGGAGCTATGTAGATAGGCCATCCACTCGAGAGGCAGAGTTAACGCCCGAGCGTGATTTTGATGTAACCAGTATTTTTGCAGGCCTTATATGTCCGCTCGAGCGGGGAAGTCCACGCTTAAGCGGGGACCTTATTTTCTGAAATTCTGAAATTGCATTCTGTGTTCTGTTTTCCGTTCTCTTTCACTTGTAAGCACTCTTAGGCATGCATTGAGCATTGTAAATGAGTTAACGAGATAAGAATAAAGCCTAAAGAGGAATATGTGAATTAAAGAACGGATTGAACTGTTAGTGACCCTTTTGTGTTCATGAAATGTGTAGGGTCAAGCTCCAGGGCAAATCCACAAGCCGATCACTGTGAGTAATATCGATATTTGAAAGCTTAGCAATGTCCAACTATTTATTCCCTTATAAGCTTTATGAGTTGCTAATTGGGATTGTGGACAAAAGTATGACATGAACGAATGAATGGACCGAAGGTCATTTCGATATGAATAAATGGACCTAAGGCCATTTTGATAGAAATAAATGGACCTAAGGTCGTTTTGACATAAATGAGTGGGCGGAAGGCCGTTTTGACACGAATGTATGGGCCAAAGGCCGTTTTGACGTAAACGAATGGACCGAAGGTCGGTTTGACAGAAATGAATGGGCCGATGGTCGTTTTGATAGAAATGAGTGGACCGAAGGTCGTTTGGACATGTATGAATGGACCTAAGCTCGTTTTGACATGAATGAGTGGACCGAAGGCCGTTTTGACACAAATGTATGGGCCGAAGGCCGTTTTGACGTAAGCGAATGAGCCGAAGGCCATTTTGACAGAAATGAATGGGCCGAAGGCCGTTTTGACATAAATGAATGGGACGAAGGCCGTTTTGACATGAATGGAAATCTAAATGGGCCAAAGGCCAGAATGTTTGGAACTACAGTCACTTGATTTGAATTTCGTATAGTTATATATATCTGTCAAATAGAAATATGAATTGGGCCCAACGCCGTTTGGAACATGTTGTTCTATATTGTTATGTATCTTCTATATTTGATTTGATATTATTTACTGGGCTTTCGCTCACGCTCATTCATGTGTTTGTAGGTGAGCCAAGAAAAGTCCAGACCCAGCCTCAGTGAAGTCTGTATGGAACAACTAAGGTTTTGAGAGAGTCAGCCCTTGTGTCTCACGCACGAGACCCATCTTCGCTCTTTTGTTATGTATTTACATTTTGTCTGGTTGGCGAAGTTTTGAATACGTCTGTATGTAGTTTTGCTTGGCTTACTTAGATTTGAATGATCCTGTCTATACAGTATTTATGTTACTATACTTTCTGCTGTGAGTTATTAACATATGTACATATGGAATGTTATGGTGTGCATATAAGGACGACTCTACGGACAAAGTTTTAAATTTGCCTCCGTTTGGCCCCTTTTACTCTGATGAGTCTTGTCTTATTTGGTTTGAGGCCGTAGGTAATCTCATGATTACTGGCCAGTTATGGCCTTAACCCATAGGGGCGGGTTTGGGTCGTGACAGGGTGATGGATTACTAGCATAAAGATCGGTGTTGCTCAAGAAGCTCGCATTGAAAATAGTATTTTCAAACTCAATTGGGATTCTTCCAGTGAGATAGTTGGAAGACAAATTGAGGGAAGTTAGCTTTAAAAGGCCAATCAAAGTTGGAATTTGACATGAGAACTCATTCCTTGACAAATCCAAAACAGTGAGGCTTGGTAAATAATCAAGTTTGGTAGAAATTGAACCCGAGAGTTAGTTTTGGCTGAGATTTGGAGTGGTCAGCAACTTCCATGAGACAATATTTGATGGAATATGACCGGAAAATAGATTCCCATCGAGTAGCAGAGTTGTCAGTTGAGAAAGTGTCGTTAATGTTGGAACAATCTTCTGTGTAAAATAAATAACTTGAAACAAACCAAACAAATAAAAATAAATTACTTACAGAATTTATTTTACCAAAATGTAAAAGTACAAAAAGATCAAGTCGAGTGTGTGATATTCTGTCCTTAAGACAGATTTTCCCTTCTACGGTGCTTACGGATAAAAGGCGTCTATCTCCTAGGATACAGGGATCTTCACAAATTGTAGTAGCATTTCAAACAATTTGTACGGCGAATAAAACCTGTGTTCTATACTCTCTAAATTTTCCCTAAAATTATATGAAGAATATATATGCAATAGCGCAAAATCTGAACAGCAAGAAAATCAATTTTTTCGACCCCCAAAAGACTGCTGGAAATGGATGGTATTTATAAGCAAACTGTGGCTATCCGAACAAAATCAATTTCAAATGAACAGATCTGTTTTCAAACAAAACAGGTGCAAACAATTTTTTGAACAAATAATTGCTAGCAGTTTTCTACCTGTCCAAAACTACTTGCAAATTTGAATCTGTCTGGGTAGTTTTAATCTGCTCTGTGCAGAAACTGTATCTGTCCAGGTGCAACAAGTTTGAAAACTGTTTGGACAGTTTAATCTGTTTGAAAAAATCGGATTGGAGAAGGTAACTTTGGATAGAAAATTAAATTTAAATTTGAATTAATTTGGGTTCAGAAAATTAAATTTTCCCACAAGAATTTTTTTGAAAAAATTCAAATAAATTTTGTCCAAAAAAATAATGTTAGAACCAACCCGACTCACACCCGCACCCGCACCCGACACCACTCGGTCGAACGATGGTGGCGCACATGTGTAGTGGTTTGAGCCAAGGTTCCATTTGTCCATAACTGCTCCCTTCTACAAACTTGGGATGCCCCTTGGGGCCCAACCAAAGTATTGCCACCTAAAACTTATATACACACTTAAGTTCTCTCAAGTTTCCAATGTGGGACATGCCTTGCAAGGAAACCCACATTTAATTTTTTAATTGTTCATTCCACGAACCCGAAAATAACATCAACTTCCCATTCACGCATAAATGGTTTTGACAAACCGTCTTCACTATGTGACTTACCATGCGACAAGGAACACGTCACCTTTTTGGACCCACCTCAAAAGAAGTGTGGGCCCCATCTAAATTTGGGCTCAAAGTTAGCCCAAAATAAGCCTATAAAAACATATTTTCCAACAGCCAATTCTTGGGGAATTGAACCAACAAAGAGGCTGTTACTTGTACTGAACACTGTTACATTCTTCCAAGAAGACAACTGAGTTGGGATTTCACCTGAAAGCTTGTTATTACTGATCTCAAGTCGCAATAAACTTGGTGCTAGTATTCTTGGAAGCTGACCGGTAAACAAGTTGTCACTAAGCATCAATAATGTCAGATTGGTTGATGTCCACAGACTAGCTGAAATACTTCCAGAAAGGCGATTGCCATTAACCTGAACAATCAACAAACTCGAACAATTGCCAAGTAAGTTAGGCAATTCACCACTCAAATTGTTATCAAATGCCACAATTCCTTTTAGTCAACCATTAGCGCACAAGTACTTCGGCACCTTAACAGTGAAATGGTTCTTGGTGACTTCAAATCCCTGAAGAATGGAATATTGCCCCAAGTTCGGTGGCAATGTTCCAAAGACATTGTTGCTAGACAATCTTACATATGTCAGTGACAGAAGGCGACTAATGTTTTCCGATATCTCCCTCGAGAGTTGATTGGAAAATAGAGACAAATGTGACAACTCTATTAGTGTACCAAAATCACCTGAAATTGTTCTTGTCAAATTATTTTTGAATAAATCGATTACCTCCATCTTCACAGCTTCAATGGGCTAAGGAATTGGCCCAGACAAGTGATTTTTGGAGAGATCTACTATTCTTAAATTCTTCAGCAGAAACAAATCATTTGGAATTGTACCAGTCAAGTTATTGTTTGATAAGTCCAATTCCTCGAGCTCTGCTAAATTCCCAATTGTTTCCGGGATTTCACCAATCAAACTTGAGTCTTTGATCAATAGTTGTTTAAGTTTCCTCAACAGGGTAAAGGTGGATAGTATCGCCATCAGTGCAAATGCATTGTCCGACAGCGCCAGCATTTCGAGCCTTGACAGTTTGCCAATTTTCGGCAGGAAAGAGCCGTTAAACTCATTTAGAAAAATCCGAAGGGTTGTGAGCTTGGGGAACTGCCCGATGGCTGCTAGGATATCGCAGGTGAAGTTGTTGTCGCTAAGGTTGAAGGTCCGGAAATGAGTCGACAACCAGTCGACATCGCCTGGAATGAAGCCCATGAACAAGTTTTGGGAGAGGTCTAAATGGTCAAGCTTGGTACAGTTGTAGAGAGCCGTAGGGAAGGGTCCGAGGATGTAATTGTTTTGGAGATCAATGGCGGTGAGGTTTTTGAGGTCACAAAGGAACGGTGGGATTGGCCCAGTAATGGTTTTGTCGATGAAAGAAAGTCCGGTGACGGAGCCATTGGAGCAGGTGATTTCAGGCCAATTACAATGGGTGGAGGAGTTGGAGTTTGGTGGTGATGGTGTCTAGTGGTTGGTGGAGGGTGGATTGGACCAGTGTCGTTTGAGTCTTAGTAAGATTGTTTGTTTTGAATCAATAGATTGAGAGTTTCCATGCAAGGGCAGGATGAGAAGTGGGAGGGCAAATATGGAGAGAAGGATTTGGAAAGAGTGCTGCTATTAGCACCTGCCAAAATTCTTTGGACCCCACATTTTATAATTTTTTTATTACAATTATACCCTAAAGTAAAATTACATTAAAAGACATTATTAAATGGAACACAAGAACTAATATTCTGTAATATTGGACACCCACCTCCACCCCCACCCCCACCTCCAACTCCAACTCTAACTATACATATTTCATGTTTGTAAACCCTAAACCTATTACTTCTCATAACCAACCAACATAAACCCTAAATCTATTATTTTTCGTAATCATCTTAAATCCTGAATGTGTCATCTTTATCACCATCATCAACCCTATTGAACTTGAAAGTTTTGCTTCAAGTATAGCATATACTTCATCACTTATTTCACTGTGTAGAGCAATGGAGGACGATGACAACAATTCTAGTGGGACCGACGTTCCATTGGTAAGTTTATCTATCTTGTATTAACATTCCTAGTCATTTTCAGTCGTTCTTGTTTTGTTCGAGCTGTTCGGTATTGGTTTGCCAATTGTTAGGATTATGTTCGATAATACAGTACTGAACATAATCCTTTCGTTCAATACATAGGTTCTGAAAATTAATGCAAATAGTCGGTACTGTTAAACCGAATATCATCTTTATTTTTGGCACTGTTGAATTGAACAAAACCATTAGTTTCAGGACTGTTGAACTGAACATCATTTTTTCAATTTTGAAATTACATTCACATGTGTTTTCAGGGTGATGCTTCAACTAGAGGCAGTAAGGTTGATTTAGAACTTGTAATGGATTATAGTAATGAATTTGTTACTCATGAGGTGAGTCTTTGATTGTTTTACAAATAATGTACCTTTTTATGTGCAATAATTGGTTAGCTTAATTTATTTATTTCAGATATTCAAGAGTCGAGATGAGTTAATTCGATGGGCATGTCAAGTTAGAAAACGAAATGGATTCGTTATTGTCGTGTATATATACATGTATTTTTATGTATGTAGATATCAATTAGAAACAGCTTTAGAAAAGATACAAATTCAAATAGGAAACAAAAAACTAAGATAGTTTCTTGCCAAACACAAAATGAATAAATGATAAAAAGAAATTACTAAAAATAAGATATTTGAGTTGGACCAAAATTTGAGAATTGTAATGCATTAGAAGCATGCAAAGAGCAAGGCCATTAAAAACAAAAAATCCTAAATAAAATTATAGACAAAAACAAAGCTTTCCAAAAAGGGTGCAAAAATTTGAGAGCCTAAACAATGGAATTAGGTATTAAAAACAAAAAATGGCTTAGTACATAGCAAAAGCTGTGTGTTTTGCTTCTTAGGACATTTCGGATTGATTATAAGTACTTAAAGAAAATTCAACATTGGCCCAAAGCCTATAGTTGCAATATAATCACATGCATCTCCAAGTTGATATAATGTGCTAAAATTAGCACTGCTTTCAAATAGCCCACCTACCTCTTATTAGGTTTATGATGTGTAGTGTGCTAATTAGAGTTAGTTTATGTGGAAGACAGCTAGTACAAGTGTTCTGTGATTATGTGACTATAAGTTGATGTATGAAATACATGGAAAAGAAGCTGAAAATGTGAATAAAATAACCTGGTTGGTTGCTACCCTGTTTGCCTCTGCAGAAAATTTAGATATAAGTTTTTTATGTGGAAGAAAATTCAGATGTAATAGAAGTCTACATTTTCATTTTCTTACTTCTTACCCACTAAACAAATATAAACTAGGAATTTATAGGGTACAGTATTACATAAGAATTAACATAACTTTTTTGGCTCAAATAGGGTACAATTTTACAAAGTCAAGTACCTTTTTCTTTGTTGACAATTTCTGGTTTGTCATTTACAACAAACAATGTATAACAAAAACTAACCTAACCTTACTACTATTTAATGTTTAAGTAATAAAAGTAACACAAAAGAAAGAAGAAGAAAAAAACAAAACAAAAGAAATTTTAAAAAAAAATATATTATGAAAAGAAAGTACTTCAAAAGCTTATTATAGAAAACAGAGGCAAAACTAATGGCAATGGCAATGCCTTACAACAACAGAAAATGGACAATTTTATACTATATGTACAATATAGACATAAAAACCTCACACTTAAAAAAACAACTAGTCCCAACACTCCAAGACAAAGGATCAGCCAAACAAATTTTGTTTTCTTCATGCACAAAGAAAACACAACCAAAATACCCAACACTCCAAGACAAAGGATCAACCAAACAAATTTTCTAAAAGACAAAGGGTTCTAATATTTTATTTTATTTCTAGTTGGTATGTAGATTTCTATTACATTATAATATTCAAGCCATCCATTAGATTATAATATCCAGACCTCTATTTCCAAAAAAAATTGAATTTTATGTGGAATCAGGCCATCCATTACACTATAATATTCTCCCACAATTAGGGTTTTATGTGGTTGTGGTTTTGGTTGCTAAAGGGTTTTTGTTTGCGTGGTTATGTTTAATTGAAGAGAAAAGAGAATTAAATTATACCTTTGATGGTAGATGAAAAAGTCTACAGCACTTGTAAGAAAAAAGAAGTAAATTATACCTTTGTGTGGTTATGATTCGAAAGTTTTGAATTTCCAACGAATTTCAGTAGCGCTTGTAAGAAAAAAGAAAAAAAAAGAAAAAGAAAAAAAAGCAATGTCCCAACCACTTTCACCAGCACTTTGAATGGATTCAATTGGTACGGAGAAGATGAATACAGTAGACAGACGGTTAGGGAAGGAGAGATATGAAAAATTGGGTGGGCGTGCATTTGATTGTGAGAATATGATGAATATGGGTAGATTTGGTAATAAGTGAGGTTGCCAAAAAATATTATTAAAATTTAGGGTTTAGGGATGGGGTTCAAAGAAATGGGGGGTCTAAAGAATTTTGACTGGTGCTAATAGCAGCACTCTTTGGAAAGATTTTGTTGGGGTTATTTTGGACATTTTATAGGTGGGTTTCGTGGGGTTTTTTTTTTTTTTTTGGTGGAACTTAGCTTGGGAAGTGCTGGTGGTAGGTGTTTCATAACATTAAGCTCCTGGTTGGTGTTATAATGTGATCAGGTCAACTAGAGTCAAGTTATATGATAGTCGTAATGTTTTTTTTTTAATCTCATTTTTTTTTTTGATAAAATAAACGACAAATATGTTTTTCGAAAGGGAATATTTACGACTTTGATTATGACATATAGATGTGTTAGTTAAGACTTGATTATGAGTTTGTTATACATATTGTGCTATTAGTTATGACTCAATACGATGTTGATTGTGACATTATTTTGGTTATGATTTAAAAACTCTTGGATTATATGGTGTTTGATTATAATTCTTTTTGTTTTTAGCTATGACTCCCATAGAATTGAGTTATAATATTTTTTATAATCAAACACATAATTTTGTCATAACTTGTATATAGTACATGTAACATTAACCTTTTGAAAATAGACGATTTATTCTTTGGGAAACAAACGCAATAAAATAAAAATGTTATGATCATTAGATTGACTTAATTTTTACTAGGGATGATATATATAGAAAAACCATACCAAATGAATGGTTCGGATCATTGAAATCAAGACTATACCTAACATGACGGTCTAAGTTCAAATTTTATACATATTTTGTTGAAGGTTTGGCTTTTCTCAAGTTCAAATTAGAACTTGAGAAAACTTAAGGGACTTGTAGGGCCAACAAGGAGTTCTTTTTCGATGATGCGAACTTCATTTTGTAAGGTCTTTTGTTTATATCATCTACTAAAAAAATTTAATTGATTTAATAATCGTATTGTTATTACATTATCTTATTTATCTCTAAAAATAAAAAATAAAAAAATTATTTTTAGAAACATATTTTTAGTTCATTAGTTTATTATTTAATGTGTCAATATTTTATTAATAATAAAGTAAGGAAAATTACTCACCAGTGATAGTTAGAAAAATTATTTACAAAATACTAATAAACATCATAAATATTAATAATTAAAAGGAAAAATTATTTATAAGTCTTATTATGGAAATTTGTTTGGTGTGAATTCCTGTGAAACCTCTTATAGAGTCTAAAGTCCTATTTAGATAAGAATGTATTCCATGAGATTCCATATTTTATAAATCAATTGTAGTAGTGGATTATTATATCCTTACTTTGTGTTATTATTGTACATTTTATTCTCTCTCTCATATATCACATTTGATTTGGGATGTTATATAGGAATGGTCATTTTCTCTCGCCCCGCCCCGCACCCACATCTCTCGTCCTATCCCGCCCCGGCCCACCCTGCTCCGCCCCGCACGGATTTTCTCCACCCCGACTAAGAAATGGAGTGGGGACGAATTTTGCTTCCCCTCCGCGTTTCAACCGAACCACACCCCGATTATATTTATTAAATATATTTATATGTATATAATATATAATTTATTTATTTTTCATTATAATAAAGTTAAAACACTAAAATATTATACTTAATATTAATTTTTATTCATTTATTCCCTATCTTATATAATAGAATTTTCATTAATTATAAATTATTATTCATAATATACTATATTATCAATCATTTTTATTAATATTTTAATTTTTAACTTAAAAAATTAACATGTGTCCCGTCCTGCACCCACCATGCTTCCATCACCTCCCCGATTTACCCCGCCCCTGATATAATACGAGGCGGGGACAGGTTTCTATAAACCCTCCCAAACCTGACCCGTGCATATCCCTACATGCACTACAACAAAATACACATTTGGCAAGCAAATTTGGCAACCAAAATAAATTTAGTCACCAAAGGTTGAAGGATTAGCTACTATATTATTTTAGTCGAGATATATTGTTTTTTGGCGACTAAAAAAAATTTAGTTACTAAATAGATTGTAATTGGTGACTAAAATAACATTAGTCGCCAAAAGTCTAGATTTTAGGCTACTAATTCTTGGTTTAGTTTCCATATACACTTATTTGCCCAGAAAAATGGAGTTTAGTCGCCAAATAATAGGGACATTTTTAGGGTTATTATGACCTTTTGGTGAGTAAAAAAATTTAGTTGCCGTATATTCAATTTTTGCCAAAAAAAATAAAATAAAAAATAGTAGCCAAATGATACTTTGACTACCAATATATTAGTCACTATTACTCTGAATCTTCGGCTACAAAAGTGTAGTCGTTGTTCATTATTATTTGGCGACAAAAAATAGTTTTGTCGGTAAAGGTTGAATATTTTTTTTAAAAAAAAAAACGAAACGAAAGGAAAGGGTAATGGTGCCCGATACACTCTTTTCACACAAACACTTTTGGCTCTCTGTTCTGTCTCACACACAGACACGGAACAATCACTACCAAAACTCACCCCCGTACACCACTGTCGCTTGCCACCGACGCACATCGCCAAGGCCACTGCAGCAAATCACCACTGCCACTAAATCACAGGTATTTTTCTCTCTCTCTGTCGCTCTCAGTTTCTCTCCCTGTCTATCACTCTTGGTCTCTCTCCCTCTTTGTCGATCTCGGTCTCTCTCTCTCTCTCTCTCTCTCTCTCTCTCTCTCTCCCTTTCTCTATTTCCCCATTTCTCACACTTGCTCTAGGGTTTTATATAATTTTTTTAGTTTAATTTTGTGTTGATTTCTCACACTTGCTCTAGGGTTTGATTTCTAGACATAAATCCCAAATTCAAGCTCAAAACTCAAAATCCCAAACCTTATCATGTTATAGTGGTTTTTTTGTGTTGATTTCTTAACTCAAAATCCAAAACTTATCATGGTATACCTTAATTCAAGATGAATAATTTTACATGTGTTGTAGGATAAAAACCACGGTGTTACTATGGGAAGAAATATCCCTATGGACTCTACCTGTGGGATTTAATTCGCTGCCCTAAACATGAAGAGGCCAGACGAAGGGGGCAACCAAAACAACCAGTGAGTGTCCTCATGTTACTCCTCCTCTGTGTCCTCTTGTTGTGTTGTGTTCATGTTCCTGCATTAATGCCTCTTGGATTTCTTTAATTTCTTCGAATTTTGGTTTATAAATTTGTTGTGAAAAGAAAACCCATGCTATATTTGCTAAAGATTTTTCTGTGATTTGGGAAACAGTGAGCAATATAACGATTTCTTCATATAACGTGGACAAATCATGACTTGTTGTGCCTGTTAATGGATGGAATTCCCATAACAAAATTTAGAAGTTTGAACAAACAAATTGAGATAACTTGTCAAACTTTTTTTTTTTTTTTTAATTTCACGTATCCTTTTTATTAGTATGAGGGGCTTAAATTTGTTGACACTTCACTAAAAGCGTTCAACGTAAGTCATTCAACTTAACCAGAATCAATCAATCTGATTAGTTCTTTGGTTGGCATATGGAATAGCACAAGTCTTCAATTTCTCTATAATTCTTTTTTCTTTTTCTTTCTTTTTTTTTGTTGGGGGGGGGGGGGGAGGCGGAAGTGATTTTATGAGGAGCCTGCCTTGGAAAGGATTAGAAAATACAAATCATTAGCTGATACCTAACATGTTCATATGTCCAAATGCTATGGAGTCAAATAAAAATATATCCAAGAATAGATGTGTGAAACCAATTTTCACGCCCCCCTTCCCCCCAATTCCTTTTCGAATCTAAATTGAGTAGCAAGTTGCATTACACAATCTCCCTCGTAAAAAATGGCTACTCTCATTTTCAACTGTACCCATTTTTAATAATCTAAAGAACCACTAGGAAGAAAACCAATCTACAAAAAAGTAAATAAATAGATAAATAAAACATATCTAAATGTTACTTGTGACAACTCAAATCTTGAGTTTTGGAACAAAATGTCATAATTTTTTTCTTTACTAGGGATTTGCTTAGGAAATGAAGTGATCAGGAGGCAATAATGTGATAACTTTGTCATCCTAATGTTTGTTATAGCATCCTAGTTAGAAACATCAAATAAAAATATTAAGTTCTCTACAGTAGCAACAGAAAACTAATTAAATATCACGTTCGTAACAATTACAAGCAAGAATTCAATGAAGCCATAAAAAGTTTTATTAGTTTAGTTTTAGTATCTAGACATTAAACATAATCAATTTCGAACGATATGCCTACAAGTTCAATAATTTAAAGTTGTTGCAAATTGTTATTATAACAACTCATCTTATGTAGCATGTGTCAAGTCTAGTTGCACATTTGAACTTTACGTAAGGGATCTAGTATATAAATATGATAATAAATTGCACTTAATATGGTTGTTGAACCTAGGACCTTAAAACAGGAAACTAGATTAAACCAGGCAATGAGTGTCCTCATGTTGGAAAGACATTTTATGTTTTCTATACATAGGAGCTTTGGTTAGTGAGACAACAACTATCGCCTTTTCTTTTAGAAAAGTTTACAATATATTGATGTTTATGATATGTTGAATAACTTAGCAGAGGACATGATCCTAGATCTGAATGGAAAACTTTCCTCTATGTTATTTCAATTTGAAAACTTTTACTTCTTTTCAATTTTTTTTTCTTCTCTTATTAGATTCATTTTGCATGTGTGCTTGATTTTTTGTTTTATTTAATCAATTGCATTTTTTTATGATTTTACATTAATATTTGTGGGCATTTTTTATTGATGGGTTTGTTTGGGTTGAATGCTTTTAACAACAATTTTGGTGAGCTTTGAGGTAAAATTTTTTTGGGAATGGAAGTCTCTCAATGAATGTAGCGATTAGGATTGAACTGTTGTTAACAATAGTGCACAAACTTTTGTAGATAATGTGTTTGTCAAATTGCCAACAAGAGTGTTCTTTGTCAAATAGTATGTACAGAGTTGGTTTTAATGGGCAGTATTCTTCCATTCATTCTCACAGTTATAATCTAATGCTGCATGTGTAACAACCCTCACTTTACTCTAGTCATGCTTGCATATATTACATGATCTTGTCTTGATATGTTGCATTTGCAAAACCTTGATTTGTCATGCATAAGTGTTACATGCATGCTTTGTTTCTTGTTTGGTGTGTGTGTTTAACCTAGGTAAATCCAAGCCGAGGTCACCTTAGGCTTAGAACCATCTTGGAACCACTTTGGTTGACCTCCACCTTCACCAAGGCATGTTGGCCGAGATGTCAGCATCTAGGACGAGGTGTTCATCACCAAGGCCGAGATGCGTATTATCTAGGCCGAGATGTTACCTTTGCGCCTAAGTGATCTTGTTCCTGGATTGGTGCGACCTAGATCGAGGTGTGGCACATCTAGGCCGAGGTGTGGCACAGCTAGGCCGAGTGTTGTCCTTTTTAGCCGAGATCATTGTTCCCTTACTTGTCGACGCCTTGTTCTCAGCCGAGATCGTTACTTGTTGGAGTGCCTATGCGATCTTGCTTGTTGAACACACTTTGTCATAGTCTTGTCTTTTCACTCAGTCACCTTTTTTAGAAGAACCAACCAACCGTTGCCACGTGTCTGAGATGAGTGTTAAATCAGCCGGCAGAGAGAGAGAAATGCATCATTTTGTATCATACCTTGTTCTTGAGGAGAGAGAAGTTCTTAGAGGAGGAATAGATTTCCAAGCTTGATCCTTAGAGTTCAAACCGTTTGATTCGTGTTTTGAGGTTAGAATCTTAATCTACTCTTGTTGTTCTTATTAATCATCTAGCTCCATTGCATGATCGAACCTGATTTGCAAGCCATGCATCGATTTAAAGTTGGGTTTAGAAAGAGAAAGTGGTACTCATGTGTTCTTGAATAAAAAGCCTTGTTTGATCCGAAAGTTTGCATTAAGATTCATGTTTTTGTGACTGTTTTCATAAAATCTTCGAGTATGGGTGCCCAAGTCCATGTTTTTGAATTCATAGCATGAAATCTCAGATTTTGTAATAACAAGTTATGCTCTTTGCATTCATGTTCTTCATGATCATGTCCTTCATGTTCTTCAAAGAAAGGGAAACCCAGATTTTCCCGACGTCATTTCCTTGAATGTGCCCATCGGGACCACACCTCGGCAATAAGGTGTGGTACCTCGGCCAAGACCTGGTTGGTGCCCATTATGTTTTCCCGAGATGAGGAACAGTGTTTTGTTTTGGTTCGACTTAGTTTTGAAGGAATGCCGAGATCATTTGCATTCATGTGAAGCTTGTTTGATAGTGCATTCAATGGGATTTGTTATGTGCTTGTAGGCCTTGGATCCTTGCTTGTAACCCCGACGTTTGAAGAACTATGTGAGTGGTATTTTTAATAAAGCTAGGTTATAACGTTTTGATAAAGCTTTACTTTGCCTTATTTTGGAAAAGTATTTGTTAAGCATGAATGACTATCCCTATTTTGTGTGTCAAGTATTAGCCTTGGTATTGATAAAACCTTTAAAAGTCTGTACGTGCTAGGAGACTATAAGCATTTGTAGCACAACCTTTGAAAGTCTGTACGTGCTAGGGGACTATAAGCATTTGTAGCACAACCTTTGAAAGCCCGTACGTGATAGAGGACTATAAGCATTTGTAACACAATCTTTGCTAATGTCATCCCTTGAAACTTGAAAGCCTTGAAAGACCTTGATTGATGAAGCTTGAAAGATTTGTTAGATGGACTTGATTCACCCCATGTTTTGTTACAAGCTATGATTATGTATTGTTTTGTTAAAGATCTCGGATATCATGCATGCAAACCCTTTAATACTTGTACCATTCACTGAGTATCCAAGCTCACCCTCTCTATATATATGTAGGTGATGAGTAGGACAGCAGCGACGCCTAGATGTGCTTTGCAACTTGTTTTGGATTCGCATTTTGTAGCATCTTGAAGATCATGCTTTTTAGCTGCATTTCATTGTATTTTGTATATGATGGCTCGAGAAGCCTTTTGATCAAGATGTATATGTACTTTATTTTATTTGTATTCAAGTTATAAAAATCATGGTAAGATGTATGACATTTCATTTAATCTATGCACTGCTCTTATGGACTACTTAGATTTAAATTTATTGCTTCCACACATGTAAGCCCCATATGTATACTCTAATTGTGTGTGAATCTTTGCAAGTTGGCCTTTGGTAATCTCGAATTACTGGCCATCACGGAACCATTCTACTAGGGGCGGAATGGGGTTGTGACAGATTGGTATCAGAGCACAAGTTTCTTATAGTACGTTACTCACACACTTTGAGTCCTAAAGAGCATATGACTTCCCTTAGAATTGATGTTAGGATTGCATCATAATGCTTGCTACTTGACAATGTGTGCATCATCTCGGTGTGACTATTTGTTATTTGCATGCATATTATTTGATCGTTTTGTTTTAAAGTCACATTTTGCATACTCTTAACATCATGAGAAGGGGTAGACCACCAGTTGGCTGAGATCATCCCGAAGACAAATTGGACAGATTAGAGAGATTGGTCGAAGGTTTGGTCTGTGAGTTGAGACAACCTAGGCCACAAGACACTAGTACTACTTCTACCTAGGCCGAGTAGACAAACGGCCGACATGCAGTTCCACTTCCACCTCCTCCAGCGCCGCAAGTGCCTCCACAGCAAGCTTTATATGGGGACGGCACCATAGCCCTGATCCGAGAGTTTAAAAAAATGAAACCGCCGAGATTCTCTGGGGGTATAGAGCCAATGAAAGCCGAAGCGTGGGTCTTGGAAATGGAAAAACTGTTTGAGATTTTTCCCAGCACCGACGCCCAGAAGGTGTCATTGGCCGCGTTCACATTGGACGACGATGCACGAAGATGGTGGATGATGACCCGAGAAAGCAACCCAGGTCTGACTTGGGCCAGATCTTTGGAGTTGTTTTACAACAAACACTTTCCCCTTAGCGTTCGAGAGCGCAAGACTACAGAGTTCCAGACTCTAACACAAGGCAGCAGGACAGTGGCAGAATGTGACCATACTTTTACCGAGTTGGTGAGATATGCGCCTCACATGGTTGATGATGAATATAGAAAAGCCAAGAAGTTTGAAAGTGGGCTTCGTGGGCCGATACAAGATCGAGTTAACATGCTCAACATGCCGACATATGCCAGAGTATTGGAAAAGGCTATCCTTGCAGAAGCTAACTTGAACCGATATCAGAATTCAGGAGAGAGCCAGAGGAAGAGACAGAACTATGATAATCGCCGAGTTCCGTTTAACGCCAAGAAGAAGGCGAATGTGGGCAACTCCAGCAACTCGAACCAGGAAGGTAATGCTAAGTCGACGTGTGCAAGTTGTGGGAAATCGTATTCCGGAGTTTTCCGTTGGGCATCAGGAGCCTGTTTTGAATGTGGCAAAATGGGTCATCGCGTGAAAGACTGTCCGAAGGCAAGGACTAATGATGGTAAAAAGAATGGGAGTAACTCGGGCTCTGCATAGAGAAATAACATCGGGAGGGCCCAGATGAGACAGGGCAGAGTTTTTGCATTGGTACCAGGAGACACTCAGAATGCTAAGACAGTCATGTCAGGTATACTCCCAATCTGCTCTCAAGATGCATACATATTGATTGATTCGGGTTCTACACATTCATCTGTATCTGCTAAGTTTGCCGAGAAGTTAAATAGAGAACGAGAACCCCTTGATTATGTGTTATATGTGTCTACTCCATCTGGGAGAACTATGATTGTTGCATCCATTTATAGGGCGTGTGTCATTGTGATTGAGGGTGTAGAATTATTAGTTGATTTAATGTCGTTAAGCATGACTCACTTTGATGCCATATTGGGAATGGACTGGTTAGTAACGAATCATGCATCTATTAATTGTGTTTCAAAGAATGTCACCCTGAAACCCCCATACCAAGCCGAGGTTATTTTCCAGGGTAAAGGAGTAGTACCCCCACCTTACTTAATCTCATCCATGAAAGCCTATAAGTTGATCCAAAAGGGGTGTCAAGGTTATCTGTGTAGTATACTAAGTGATTTGAATGGAAATGTTGAGTTAGCCGACATCCCTGTGGTTAGAGAATTCCCCGATGTCTTTCCAAATGAATTGCTTAGACAGTTAGTGGATAGGGAAATAGAATTTACGGTTGATGTTATGTCGGGAACCCTACCCATCTCCAAAACACCCTATAGAATGGCCCCAGCCGAACTCAAGGAATTGAAACTACAATTACAAGAATTGTTGGACAAGGGATTTATTAGGCCGAGCACTTCACCTTGGGGAGCACTAGTTCTATTTGTCAAGAAAAGGATGGTACACTTCGTCTTTGTATCGACTACCGAGAAGTAAATAAGGTGACCATTAAGAATAAGTATCCATTGCCGAGGATTGATGATTTACTTGATCAACTATAAGGGGTACGGGTCTTTTCTAAGATTGATCTGAGGTCGGGCTACCATCAGTTGAAAGTTAAGGCCGAGGATGTCGAGAAGACTGCTTTTCAGACCAGGTATGGCCACTACGAATTTTTGGTAATGCCTTTCGGAGTGACCAATGCTCCTGCAGCATTCATGGATTTGATGAACAGAGTTTTTAAGCCGTACCTAGACGAGTTTGTGGTTGTTTTCATCGATGACATACTGATCTATTCCAAGAGTGGTGATGCGCATGAGAAGCCTTTGAGACTAGCCTTACAAATCCTAAGAGACAGGAAATTATATGCCAAGCTTTTGGTTTTCCAACATTTCATTTTTGGGCCATGTGATTAATGAAGAAGGAATCTCTGTTGATCCAAGTAAGATTGAAGCCGTCGTGAATTGGCTGACACCAACTAATGGGTCCGAGGTTTGTAGTTTTCTGGGTTTGGCCGGCTATTACAGGAAGTTTGTGATGGATTTCTCAAGGATTGCAGTACCACTGACACAACTAACTCAGAAAGGAGTGGCGTATGAATGGACCGAGGATAGGGAATCAGCTTTTCGGGAGTTAAAGACGAGGCTGGTTACAACACCGATCCTTATACTACCGTCAGACAAAGAAGAATTTCAGATTTATAGTGATGCTTCACATAAGGGATTGGATTGCGTGTTAATGCAAGGAGGTAAGGTTATAGCGTATGCATCCTGTCAGTTGAAACCTCATGAAAAGAATTATCCTACCCATGATTTAGAGCTAGCAGCCGTGGTGTTTACTTTGAAGATTTGGCATCATTACTTGTATGGGGCTTTTTGCCAAGTTTTCACAGACCATCAGAGTTTAAAGTACTTATTCACTTAGGAGTTAAATTTGAGACATAGAAGATGGCTTGAGTTATTGAAAGACTACGACATGCAAATTCAGTATCACCCAGGTAAAGCAAACTCAGTAGCCGACGCATTGAGCAGAAAATCAGTTGGAAGTCTGGCATGCTTAACCATGATTTCAGTGGAGCCGACCGTTATAGAGGAAGTGAAGGCCAGACAAATGGAAGACGGATTCTTCAAGAAAGTTGCGGATGAGATTATCACTAAGCCGAGGTCAGGGTACACTATTGAAAATCAGGTACTTAAGTTTGAAGGAAGATTGTACGTGGCCGACATTTCAGAGTTGAAAAGAAAGATTCTGTAGGAATCTCATGGTTCCAGATTTGCTGTTCATCCAGGGAACACTAAGATGTATCAAGATGTGAAACAAACTTTTTGGTGGCCGAATATGAAGAGAGAAATAGCCGAGTTCGTATCCCAGTGTTTGCATTGTCAACAAGTGAAAGCAGAACACCAGAGGCCAGCAGGACTACTTCGACCTTTACTGATTCCTGAGTGGAAATAGGAACACATCTCCATGGACTTTGTGGTTGGTTTGCCGAGGACACAAAAAGGCATGGATTCAATTTGGGTTATCGTTGATAGATTAACTAAGTCAGCATACTTCTTGCCTGTTCAGACTATATTCAATGCTGACCGACTTGCTGTACTGCATATGAATGAGATTGTGAGACTTCATAGAGTGCCGATGTCCATTGTGTCAGACCGAGATCCGAAGTTTGTTTCTAGATTTTGGCAGAGTTTACAAAGAGCTTTGGGAACTGAGTTGAAGTTTAGCATAGCTTTTCATCCCTAGACCGATGGACAAACAGAAAGAACGATTCAGACACTCGAAGATATGCTCAGACCATGTGTGTTAGATTTCAAGGGAAGTTGGGAAGTACATCTACTGTTAGTAGAATTCGCTTACAACAACAGCTATTAAGCTAAAATTGGCATGGCGCTGTACGAAGCTTCGTATGGAAGGAAGTGCAGATCGCCGATATGTTAGATGGAAGTGGGAGATAAAGCTTTGATTGGTCCCGAGCTAGTTCAAGTTACAATCGAGAAGATTAAGCTCATTCGACAAAGGATCAAAACTGCTCAAAGTCGACAGAAGAGCTATGCCGACCATAGAAGAAGAGAGTTGGAATTTGAAGTTGGGGATCATGTATTCTTGAAGGTTTCACCAATGAAAGGAATTTCCAGATTTGGGAAGAAAGGTAAGTTAGCACCGCGTTACATCGGTCTGTTTGAAATACTTGAGAAAGTTAACCCAGCTACCTATAGACTGGCTTTACCACCAGAACTAAGTCAAGTTCACAATGTGTTCCATATTTCGATGTTGAGGAGGTATATTCGGGATCCATTGCATGTGATTGATCATTCCGGGATTAGGGTTAATGAAGATTTAGGCTACGAGAAGAAGCCAATGAGAATTATTGACAGACAAGTGAAACAGTTGAGGAACAAGTCAATACCGATGGTGAAAATTGAATGGAAGGAGCATTACGACAAGGATGCTACATGGGAGATGGAAGAAGAGATGAAAGTCCGATATCCGGAATTGTTTTCGGATCAAGGTAACTCAAGTTTAGGGACCAAACTTCTTTAAGGGAGGTAGGATGTAACAACCCTCACTTTACTCTAGTCATGCTTGTATATATTACATGATCTTGTCTTGATATGTTGCATTTGCAAAACCTTGATTTGTCTTCCATAAGTGTTACTTGCATGCTTTGTTTCTTGTTTGGTGTGTGTGTTTAGCCTAGGTTAATCCAAGCCGAGGTCACCTTAGGCTTAGAACCATCTTGGAACCACTTTGGTTGACCTCCACCTTCACCAAGGCATGTTGGCCGAGATGTCATCATCTAGGCCGAGGTGTTCATCACCAAGGCCGAGATGTGTGTTATCTAGGCCGAGATGTTACCTTTGCGCCTAAGTGATCTTGTTCCTGGATTGGTGCAACCTAGACCGAGGTGTGGCACATCTAGGCCGAGGTGTGGCACAGCTAGGCCGAGTGTTGTCCTTCCTAGCCGAGATCATTGTTCCGTTACTTGCGGATGCCTTGTTCTCAGCCGAGATCGTTACCTGCCAGAGTGCCTATGCCATCTTGCTTGTTGAATACACTTTGTCATAGTCTTGTCTTTTCACTCAGTCACCTTTTTTAGAAGAACCAACCAACCGTTGCCACGTGTCCGAGCTGAGTGTTAAGTCAGACGGCAGAGAGAGAGAAATGCATCATTTTGTATCATACCTTGTTCTTGAGGAGAGAGAAGTTCTTAGACGAGGAATAGATTTCCAAGCTTGATCCTTAGAGTTCAAACCGTTTGATTCGTGTTTTGAGGTTAGAATATTAATCTACTCTTGTTGTTCTTATTGATCATCTAGCTGCATTGCATGATCGAACCTGATTTGCAAGCCATACATCGATTTAAAGTTGGGTTTAGAAAGAGAAAGTGGTACTCATGTGTTCTTGAAGAAAAAGCCTTGTTCGATCCGAAAGTTTGCATTAAGATTCATGTTTTTGTGATTGTTTTCATAAAATCTTCGAGTATGGGTGCCCAGGTCCATGTTTTTGAATTCATAGCATGAAATCTCAGATTTTGTAATAACAAGTTATGCTCTTTGCTTTCATGTTCTTCATGATCATGTCCTTCATGTTCTTCAAAGAAAGGGAAACCCAGATTTTCCCGACTTCGTTTCCTTGAATGTGGCCATCATGACCACACCTCGGCAATAAGTTGTGGGACCTCGGCCAAGACTTGGTTGGTGCCCATTATGTTTTGCTGAGATGAGGAACAATGTTTTGTTTTGGTTCGACTTAGTTTTGAAGGAATGCCGAGATCATTTGCATTCATGTGAAGCTTGTTTGATAGTGCATTCAACGGGATTTGTTATGTGCTTGTAGGCCTTGGATCCTTGCTTGTAACCCCGACGTTTGAAGAACTATGTGAGTGGTATTTTTAATAAAGCTATGTTATAACGTTTTGATAAAGCTTTGCTTTGCCTTGTTTTGGAAAAATATTTGTTAAGCATGAATGACTATCCCTATTTTGTGTGTCAAGTATTAGCCTTGGTATTGATAAAACCTTTGAAAGTCCGTATGTGCTAGGGGACTATAAGCATTTGTAGCACAACCTTTGAAAGTCCGTACGTGCTAGGGGACTATAAGCATTTGTAGCACAACCTTTGAAAGTCCGTACGTGCTAGGGGACTATAAGCATTTGTAGCACAACCTTTGAAAGTCCGTATGTGCTAGGGGACTATAAGCATTTGTAACACAATCTTTGCTAATGTCATCCCTTGAAACTTGAAAGCCTTGAAAGACCTTGATTGATGAAGCTTGAAAGATTTGTTAGATGGACTTGATTCACCCCATGTTTTGTTACAAGCTATGATTATGTATTGTTTTGTTAAAGATCTCGGATATCATGCATGCAAACCCTTTATTACTTGTACCATTCACTGAGTATCCATGCTCACCCTCTCTATATATATGTAGATGATGAGCAGGACGACGGCGACGCCTAGATGTGCTTTGGAACTTGTTTTGGATTCGCATTTTGTAGCATCTTGAAGATCATGCTTCTTAGCTGCATTTCATTGTATTTTGTATATGATGGCTCGAGTAGCGTTTTGATTAAGATGTATATGTACTTTATTTTATTTGTATTCAAGTTATAAAAATCATGTTAAAATGTATAACATTTCATTTGATCTATGCACTGCTCTTATGGACTGCTTAGATTTAAATTTATTGCTTCCGCACATGTAAGCCTCATATGTGTACTCTGATTTTGTGTGAATCTTTGCAAGTTGGTCTTTGGTAATCTCAAATTATTGGCCATCACAACACCATTCTACTAGGGGCGGAATGGGGTCGTGACAGCGTGTCACATCTTAATTTCAAGAAAGATCAATACAAAGCGTGTCCAAACATTATCCAATACTTAATTTAAAATTAAGGAATATTAATTCTAATTGTGGATATGCTTAGAAGGTATCGGGTAAGGATTTTAAAGTATCTGAGGAGTTTTGGTTCCATCATTGCTAAATGCATGTAAAAAAAGCTTATGACGGTTTTTTTAAGGTATGAATTGCTAATTGAAACCTCTTATTTCCTTGACTTCTATTTTTTTTTAATGAATTTCTTGATAAATTATCTTGTCAAAAAGTTTCTTGATTCATTAATTCTTTAATGATTTCCAGTTTTAATCACAAAACAGGAGCTGAAGATGTGCACTTCACCTCTATATCTTCTCATCTTGCACCTAAAGATGATGCTGAAGATAACCACGAAAGTGATGAGAATGAAAGTACGGATGATAGTGAAGATAACCACGAAAGAGATGAGTATGAAAATATTGGTGATGGTGAACAATTATCTCAAATTCTCAATCAAGAAAGGGTGATTCTAATGGTGGTAACTCAAAGTGTTCTTCTGCTTCCGGGGATGATCCCACAGTTTTGGAAATGATTACTGTGAAAGATGTCAAATGTGGGGCTGAGGTTAGCACCTTTTCTTTTCTTTCGCAGACCCTTTTTCTTAGATTTTGAAATAAATTTCTCGAAATCATTATTTAAATATGTGCAAAGTGTGTTATCTATATTCACAAATTGAAGTTTGTTAATTTTATATTGACATTCTGTGGTTGGTTAATTGTACCTACTTCTCTGAAGGTTTTGTAAATAGGAAAGGGCCTCCTTTGTTCTTACCCTTTTTTGAAAGGAATATTGTTTCTTGGTTTTTTTTAATCAACCAATTAAAATGCCTTCAATGCCATTGTTAGATAGACTGATATAGGAAAAATAATAGTAATAACCCAACACATTGTTGAATGAGTTAAATAATGGATCACCCAGTAATAACCCAACACATCGTCAGATAGTAACCAATTACAAAGCCACGAGGGGATTGAGATACATGGGGAAATTTTATTTGTCTGACACCTTTTGCCTTTCTTTTTTTTTTTTTGTTTTGTTTTTTTGGGTTTGGATTAAGGTGCTGAGAATTATGGTAAATTTTAGAATAATTCTATTTTGGCTGCAAGGTTTTGCCTAACAGATGGTTCAATCCCCAACTTCTTTCTGTTCATCAGAGTCCTTGTTCTTTGATATGTTTGGTTACGGATGAAACAAGGGAGAGGGGAGACTTTGTCCAGCTCCGTATATCATAGGCTCTTTTGGTTGGCTTCTTCTCTTTCACTTGTCTTTTCTATAATTGTTATAATTTGTTAATTTTATAATTGTTATAATTTGAAATGTCAATTTTATTGAATAGTGCTAATGGTTTTTTTATTTTTTTTTATTTTTTTTACATATTGCTTTTGTGTGGGCTATTGTGGATATTTATTTTTGTGTACGAAGAGCATTTGTTCTGTATATGGAAGACATTTATTTTTGTACAATCCTTTGTTTTGGAAATCTAGTGTTTTTGTATGTCATATTTAATTTAGATAGATTATACTTGGTTGGTATGGATTTATATGATATATGGAATATGATGTTACAAGTTAAAGTTTTTAGATAGTTGATAATGAAATGGGTATTATTGATAAGGGATTTAGATTATAATTGATAGATGTATTATTCTGTATATGTACAGGTTACAGGTTGCATTGATAATGGAATGAATATAATTTAGAAATTAATGAAAAATATTCAATTTGTGCATTTAAAAAAAATTAATAAATAGAGCTTTTGGCGACTAAACATTTAGAAGCCAAAATATAAAAGGGAAACTTGTTGGTGACTAAACAGCTAGTAGCGAAAAAAAAATGAAAGTTTTTGGCGACTAAAAAATTAGTAGATAAAAAGGAGCACCATGATTTTGCCGACTAAATATTTTAGTCACTAAAATAAAAAAGAACATTTATTGAAAACTTTGGGCTACTAAATTTTTAGTTGCCAATCGGAAACTTTCGGCTACTAGAAAAACTCTTCCGCGAGTAAAAATGATTTTTGGCGACAAAAAAATTAGTCACCAAAAGTGTAATTTGTTATAGTGTTATGAACTTTTGGCAACTAAAAACGAAGTTGCCAATTGAAGACTTAGTGACTAAATAATTTTCAGTCACCAATTGAGAACTTTTGGCAACTAAAAAATTAGTCGCCCATTGAAGACTTTCAGCGACTAAATATTTTTTAGTCGCTAATACCTTCCCTGACAATCATCCACTGACAAACCTAACGACCAAAAAGTTTAGCCGGCAAAATGTTTTGGTGACTAAAAGATGACTTTTGGCGACTAAAAGTTTAGTTGCCAAAAGTGAAATTTGTTGTAGTGATGTTACATTTAGGAGGTTACAGTTGTTAATTGAAAATTTAAAATGCGAACGATGGTGGGGTATGAGAATGTCACGTTGGGTTTGGGATATTACATGTTACATTTAGAAGGTTACATTATTTATAATTCAACGGTGGAATATTGGAATGTCACGTTGGGTTTCGGATGAAAAGCATATGAGAATATCACAGAGGGTTTGGGATGTTACATGTTACATTTACGTTGAGTTTGGGATGAGAAGCATATGAAAATGTCATGCTGAATTTGGGAATGTCACATTGGGTTTAAGATGTTACATGTTACATTTATGTTTTGAATTTCAAATTTTCAACCATATAGATATGATCATAATCTGTGGTAATATTAGATTTCCCATATATGGTATTGCCACTAATCAAGTTATTTTGAATAACGCTAATGACACCAAAAGTTCTATCAAAATTCTTATCAAATGTCTCACATGGATGTGGGTCCCACACCATGTGAGACATTTGGTAGAACTTTTGGGATCCTAGCATTTTTGATTTTGAATATGGGAATGTCAGGTTGGGTTTGGGAATGTCACATTAGGTTTGAGATGTTACATGTTACATGTTACATTTTGAATTTCAAATTTCCAACCATATATATATGATCACAATCTATGGTAACATTGGATTTCTCATATATGGTATTGCCATTAATTAGGTTATTTTGAATTTTAAATTTCTAACCATATAGATATGATCATAATCTATGGTAACATTGAACCTCTTAGATATGGTATTATCATTAATCAGGTTATTAATTAATTAAGATTGGGGGTATATGTATTGACAAGAAACCACACGACCTATTAGAAGTTTTTTCATAGCACCATATCTTATATAAGTCTTCCAAATGAGACTTATAAATAATTTACCCTAATTAAAATGATAAACATTTTCCCTAATATATAATAATTTTTAAAAATCCCCTTCGAATGATAATTTTCTTAAGGAAATACACAAAAGTAATGTAACTCATCTACGTTAGAGGTGAGAATACGTTGGACTAGGGGTGAATGAAGATCGGGTTGGGTCGAGTGACATCTCATTCGCCATTTGTCTAAAATTAGGTGGATTGAAAAAAGTCAATCTGCATCCGTCTACCGATTTGACAGATGCGGATTGAGCGGGCTGTGCGGGTTGGTGGATGGATACGATCAATCTTGCAGTTTGGACTTTACAAAATTTATGCATTTTTTTTGAATTGTAATTCATAATTTTTACAATCTCCAACAACTAGTAATTTAAAAAAAAAATGTATTATTTGTCTATAATAGGCCATGGCACCACGCATGGATATTTTTAAGGTATTGTTTTCTATTTTCACAAAAGTATAGATTTTATTATTTCTACTCTATATTGTTACTTGTTAGCAGTTTCTTTCTTTTCTTTTCTTTTTTTTTTTTTTTTAACCTGCGGGCGGATTAGGTTCATGCAAGTGTGAGATGGTTGATTCGCCACCTAAACTGTATCCGTGAATTTTGAAATATTTCATCTGCATCCCTGCGTTGAAAAACACGCATCTGTCTAAAATCAAACAGGTTGGATCAACTCGATCGGGGTTCGATAGATTCATGATCACCCCTACGTTGTAGGGTGCAACTCAGGCGGGTTAGGATGGGTTGAGAGGTTGTCTAAGTCCAACTCAAGTTGTGTTGAGAGTTGTCCAGGCTCGCTCAAGCCTGAATTATAACTCCAAATTGTCTGTCTATGCCTGAACCGAGCTCAACTCGAATTGCCGAAGTTGCCCGAATTGCACATAAATTTCAATTTTTTTTTTCTTTCTTTCCTTTTAGTGCAGCTAAGTTAATTAATTTGTTAACATTAGAATATATATATATATATATTATAAAATCATTAATAACATCAAAACATATAATTTATATAATGTAAGAAAGATGTCGTTATGATGGTATTTACAATTTATGAGTGAGAAAAAATAAATAAGAAAAATTTTATATTGTGTTACTTGTGTATATAATATATATTCAATATTATCTGGCGATCTAAATTACTTTAAGATCACTTAATGACTAATAATTTATATGTAAATTCAATATTTTTTATATATTTACATATATAATTCGAGTTACGGGCTGCTTGGATTGTTAGATATTTTTGCTCAAGCCCGCCTAGATTTAATTCGAGTTTTAGCTCAAACTTGTACCAAATTTAAAAATATTTTTCCCATGCCTTAAAAAATTTCAAGCTAAACTTAAGTTGCTCGGATTGAGCTCGCCCAAATTACACCTCAGATCTATGAAATAACTTTTCGTGATGGAGATGTGCAAGTTGTGAGAAACAAGACAAATGCATAACAGAAGGGGAAAGAAAATTTAAATTATGTAAATGGTCTCCATAGTTTATACGATATGTTAATTTAGTTTATATTGTTTTAATTTATTCGATTTTGTCCCTTAATTGAATAGATTGTGTTATATTGATCCAATAAATAACGGCCGTTAGGTTTGGTGGACAGAAAGTTGTCACGTGCTCAAACGATTTGTCAATTTGGTCCTTGTAGTTTACACAATGTATCAATTTGGTCACTATTGTTTTAATTTGTTGGAAAATCTTCACTCTATATAAATAGATTAATTATGTTTGTGTACTTGACAACAAACATAATACAAAAGAAATAAAGGAAAGGAAAGAAAAATGTTTGATTACAAAAATCAAACTAGAAATAAAATTAAATAAATAAAAACAGATTTTATTTTGTTACGAAAACAAAATTAAAATTTGATTTAAATAAACAAATAAAATAGAAAAATAAATTAAACAACTTACTTGATTAATTTGTTCGAATAATAATCTGATCAAGTCCAACCTAACCACACACCATGCACTCGCACCTAAGCCCAGGCCTAGCCTTGCCCGCCGGACCGACCGGACAGACGGCGGTGGCGGCACGCGTGTGGTGATTTTTGGGTCCAATGGGCCTAGCCCATTTTGCACATAACCTCTCCTTTCTACAAACTTGGGGTGCCCCTTGGGGCCCTCCCCAAGTTATAATTTCAAGCTATATAAACCCATCCAAAACTTCCCACTAAACCAATGTGGGACAAGTCAATTTCCAAACCTTAAGAAAATTTCCACCAAAAACTCTATTTCCATGGAGCACACTTTGGCTTCAATTTCCCATTCACTTGATAATGGTTTTGAGCAACCAAATATGCCACGTGAATCACAACGCGACATAGAACGCGTTACCACTTTGACCCACGAAAATCGGCGCACGGGTCCCACCTAAAAATTACACCAAAGTTAGGAAAAAATTCTATTTTTACCTAGAATTTTTCCAACCATTTCTAACAATCCCCCACATGAATGGAATTTGATGACAATGGAAATGCAACAATATGCAGAATTTGTCGAAAGAGTATAAATCGAAAATATCTTGCATCAGGATAGGTAGCTTACGACCTTGAATCTTCCTTAGTGATGACCTATCGGAGTTACTAGCTAACCAATGGACCTGATGCCTTGAATTGTTCAGCCGTTTGTGTAAGCCAAGACAATAGATTTCACACAAAATATCTTCCAACACATCGTGGTTCTCACTGTTGTGTTCATTTTGGCCCTGAATGCTCCTGGTTTTCATGAGTGTTTCTAGAGAATTTAGCCTCTTTCATTCTCATAGAACCGGCCCCAGTTCGACACTCATATACGTGATTCTTATTGTGAGTATCTCCTTATACTTATCTTGATTTTATGCCTTAATTAATATATAAGTAATCATTAAAAGAAAAGCTCATCCTTATGCCCCTGCATACAACATATGTTGCAGATATCACTCTCACCATAGGAATGAGTAGGGAGTTTTTAATCCCTTGGTAATTTCTGGCGAGCCATACATAACTTAGTTGTCCATTTGAACTTAGTTCTTGGGATCTCCAGTCATATAAGTAGGTTTACCATTATGATAACTCTTATGTAATAGGTTTTGATCCCATCCCCTTCGATGAACTATACACTAGCTCTTTTGTCAAACCTTTTGTTAACGGATTCGCAATATTCTATTTAGATTTTATATAATCTATTGAGATTATTCCATTTGGCAACAACTGCCTTAAGGGTATTATGTCGACGACGAGTATGTCGTGACTTACCGTTATACATATGATTCTGTGTCCTGCCTATTGCAGATTGATTATCACAATGAATGCAAATAGCTGGCACAGGTTTTGGCCACATTGAAATGTTTTCTAAGAAGTGACGAAGCCATTCTGATTCTTCTCCTGGTTTGTCTAAAGCAATGAACTCGGATTCCATTGTGGATCGTGCAATGCATGTTTGTCTCGTGGATTTCCAAGAAACAACAGTACCTCCCAGAGTAAAGACATATCCACTAGTGGATTTTGAATCTTTAGTATCCGACATCCAATTTGCATCACAATAACCTTCGAGTACTGCTGGATATCGAGTAAAGTTTGAACTATGATCATGAGTAAATCTTAGATATCTAAGAGCCCGAATGATCGCTTTCCAATGGTCTTCTCCGGGGTTACTAGTGTACCTACTCAATTTACTGACTGCGTAAGCTATGTCAGGACGAGTACAATTCATTAGGTACATTAGGATTTCAATGATTTGGGAGTATTTTAACTGAGACACTGCATCACCTTTATTTTTCGATAAATAAAGACTGATGTCTACAGGTGTTCTAGCTACATTCATATCATCCTTGATAAATTTATCAACAATTTTCTCAATATAATGTGGTTGAGATAATGCATATCCGTCAGATGTTTTAGTAATTTTTATTCCTAAAATAACATCTGCGACCTCCATATCTTTCATATCAAATCATTTGTTAAGCATTTGCTTAGTTGATTTGATCATATTTTGACTGCTTCCAATGATAAGCATGTCATCCACATAAACACAAACTATGACATATCCTTGTTCAGTGTTTTTAGCATAGACGCATTTGTCACATTCGTTTATCTTAAACCCATTAGTAAGCATTGCATGATCAAATTTTTCATGCCATTTCTTAGGTGCTTGTTTTAATCCAAAAAGAGATTTTACAAGCCGACAAACGTTCTTTTCTTGCCCCGACACTACAAACCCTTCGGGTTGCTCCATATAGATCTCTTTATTTAGATCACCATTTAAGAAAGCTGTCTTAACATCCATTTGATGTATTTCTAAATTAAACAACGTTGCTATAGCAATAAGCATGCGAATGGATGTTATTCTTGTCACAGGTGAATATGTGTTAAAATAGTCCAGACCTTCCTTTTGTCTGTAACCTTTTACTATAAGTCTTGCTTTATACTTATCTATTGAACCATCTACCTTCATTTTTCTGTTGAATATCCACTTATATCCAAGAGGTTTGGAACCAGGTGGAAGATCCACCAATTCCCAAGTATAATTTTGCATAATGGATTCAATTTCATTATTAATAGCCGCTTTCCACAAAGGTGTTTCAGGACCTGTCATTGCTTCCCTAAAGCTTTGAGGTTCATTTTCTAACAGGTATGTCAAAAAATTAGGACTAAAGGATTTTGATGTACTCGCTCTCTTACTTCGTCTTGGTTCATCATCAGTTAAATCCTGTTGGTCGAGACCATTACTAGTCTCTTATGTTTGATTGTCATTAGTCTCTTGACTTTGTGTACAATCATAAGTTCTTTTCAGTGAACTTAATTCACGTCCTTTCTTGTAAGGAAAGACATGTTCAATAAACACAACATTCCTTGATTCTATAATAGTGTTCACATTTATATCAGGTATTTCTGATTTATAAGTTAGAAACCGATATGCGCTACTATTCTGAGTATAACCAATAAACACACAATCTACTGTTTTTGGTCCAATCTTAGTCTTTTTAGGAACAAGAACTTCAACTTTTGCCAAACACCTCCAGACTTTTAAGTATTTGTAGGAAGGTGGTCGACCTTTCCATAATTCATAAGGAGTGTTGTTGGTTTTCTTGTGGGGTATTCTGTTAAGAACATAATTAGCAGACAAAATTCCTTCCCTCCACAAGTTCTGTGATAAGCCTGAACTTAGTAACATGGCATTCATTATTTCTTTTAGGGTTCTATTCTTCCTTTCAACAATTCCATTTTGCTGAGGAGAATAGTGTGCTGTAATTTGGTGAATAATGCCATGTTGTGCACAAAATTCATTTAATGGTGCATCATATTTACCACCCTTATCACTTCTAACCATTTTAATGGTTTTACGAAGTTGATTTTCAACTTCTGTTTTGTAGAGTTTAAACATTTCTATGGCTTCATCTTTGTTTCTAAGTAAGTATACATAACAATATGTTGTACAATCATCAATATATGTTATAAAATACTTTTTGCCTCCTCTAGTTTGAACAAATTTAAGATCATATACATTTGTATGAATTAATTCTAGAGGTTTGGTTTTCCTTTCAACCGATTTAAATGGAGCCTTAGTTAGTTTCGCTTCTACACAAATTTCAGATTTATGATTAGGATTAATTTCAAACTTTGGTATATAATCTAAACCAATTAATCTACGCAAAGCATCAAAATTCACATGTCCTAATCTACTATGCCATAAATTTGACTCAAGAATATAAGCAAAAGATGTGTTATTCTTATTCATAGCAACTTTTGGTACAACTGTTATTACATTTAATTTGAAGAGACCATCGCTCATGTATCCCTTACCAACATACATACCACTATTTCATAATACAAATTTATCGAACTCAAATACAAGCCTAAAACCATTTTTACTTAACAAAGAGCTAGAAACCAAATTCTTCCGAATGTCAGGTACATGGAGTATGTTGTTGAGGGTCAGTTCTTTTCCTGATGTCATCTTCCAGATCACCTTTCCTTGTCTAGCCACAGCAGAAGTAGAAGAATTTCCCATGAAAAGTTGTTCACCATTTGAAGCCTCATTGTAGGTAGTGAACATTTTTTTGTCCACACAAATATGACGAGTTGCCCCAGTGTCAACCCACCATTCCTTGGGATTTCCAACCCAATTAGCCTCAAACACGACAACAGAGAGATTGATGTCATTCACTCCGTCAGAGATGTAATCTAGTTCAGTTACATTGGCCTGATTGGTAGTCTTCTTGCTTGTACTTCTGCGATCCTTCTTAGGGCGGCGGCAGTTAGAAGCTCGATGTCCAGTCTTGCCACAGTTATAGCATTTTCCTTTAAACTTCTTGTTGCCATTGTTGTCGCCTTATTTAGGGCCATCTCCAGTAAACTTTCTCTTTTTGTTATGTGGTTTGTGAACTTGTTCAACCACATTAGCCTTGGACTCAATGGGATTTTTCCCATTCCTCTTTTCAGCCTTACGGTTATCTTCCTCAATTCCCAGTCTTACAATAAGTTCATCCATGGTCATCTCTTTGCGTTTATGTTTTAAATAATTTTTGAAATCTTTCCAAGCTGGTGGTAACTTTTCCACTAAAGCAGCGACTTGGAAAGACTCGCTCAGAGACATACCCTCAGAATGAATATCATGTAAAATTAATTGAAAACTTTGAACTTGAGAAATTACCTTTTGGGAGTCCACCATAACGAAGTCCAAAAATTTACTGACAACAAATTTCTTCGTGCCGGCATCCTCTGTCTTGTATTTCTTCTCCAAAGAATCCCACAATTCTTTTGTTGTTTTCAGAGGACTGTAAACATTATATAGCATGTTGTCAAGGCCATTTACGATGTAGTTTCTACACAGGAAATCTGAATGTTTCCAAGCATCTACAGTACCAACAACTTGCCGATCACTTTCACTCTCTTTAAGTGTTGGAGCCTCTTCACGGAGAAACTGGGCCAAATTAAGAGTTGTAAGCTAGAACAACATCTTCTACTGTCATCTCTTAAACTCAGTACCGTTAAATTTTACCGGTTTTTCTTCATGATTTATTGGTACTTGAACATGGTTCTAGATAGGAACCGGAGTTGGTGTAATAGTTGGAGTACCACTACCTGTTGCAGATTCAATTGTAGTAGATATAATATCCGATTACAAAAATCAGGAAAACAAACCACAAATTAAAAACTTTTGAGTTTATTTTATTTATTTTGAAATAAAAATGTCTGTTTTTATTTCAAAATTTTGGTTTGAAATTAAATTCAAATTTTGTAATGCACCTCTCTACAAAATTCCGTCCAAACCGAATCTGTTCCACTCGAACATATTTCAATTATGTTTATTTTTCAAATTCAAACAGATTCGGTTATCTGTCCAATTCAAAACCCAACAGGTTCAGTACCTGTTCAAAACAGGTTTGTACCTGTTTAATTCAAAACCAGCAGCCACCAATCCATCTATAAATAGGCAGCCCTCATTTGATGTTATAGACCAACTTTTTTTTTCATCCTTGTTGCAATTTCATCTCTGCATTTTGCTGCATTTATTCTATTATTTTTTTTGTCAGAAAGAGTGTATACACTAAGTGTGTTCGTTGAACAAATAAATTGTAGTGCTGCATATATTTGTTGGTGATCATTTCATCTTGGGACATAGACGTTCATATTCTGAAAGCACCGTGGAGAGGACGAATCTGTCTTAGGAACACAGTGTCGAACACTGGATTTGATTAGATTATTATTCAAAGAAATTAATCAAGTAAGTTGTTTAATTTGTTTATTTAAATCAGATTTTAATTTTTTTTATAACAAAATAAAATATGCTTTTATTTATTTAATTTTATTTCTAGTTTGATTTTTGTAATCAAACATTTTTCTCTCATTTCCTTTGTTTCTTTTGTATTCTGTTTGTTGTTAAGTACACGTACAGAATTAATCTATTTATATACAATGAAGATTGTCCAACATAATTTGCTCAATTTTTACAAGGACCAAACTTATACATCGTGCAAACTACATGGACCAAATTGACACATCGTTTAAGTTTCCGTCCACCGAACTTAACGACCATTATTTATTGGATAAATATGACATAATTCGTTAAATTAAGGGCAAAATTGAACAAATTAAAATAACAGAGACCAAATTGGCACATTGTATAAACTATAAGGACCACTTGCATAATTTATCCAAAAAAAAAAACTCCCCAAAACAATGACATTTGGGCACTACAGGAAAACATGATAGAGGATATCAACTTTGCTAATATGGCGAAATTTTGGGAAATTCTATTTTTACACATCCTTTTATCTCTGTGCACATCATATCTTAATTCATACATTCACGACTTTGGTTATATATTATTATTCTCAATCTGCACACTATATATTCTAATTATAACCCTAACTCAAATCTTGTACACACACCACTTAAATGAGGTTTTCACCCAACTTGAAACACATCTATACACCCATCCACAGTAAACACAGTCACACAGTGAAGACGACTCCATTGTATTTTGCGATTCTGTGCTCCTGAATTTGTTATATATTTTCGACAATTGATTTCCGAATGATGTATATTAGTTCGGCTTTGAAGTTCCGATGTTAAACCCACCTTAGTATATATGTGTATATATATGTATATTCAAATCCTTTTTCTTTTTTTTTTTCCTTTTTTTTACATCTCTTTGTTGGGTCCGAAGAGAAAAGAGGGATTGTGGATGTTTTTCAAATTTTCTGGGATGTTGACAATGTTTATGGGTACAGATAGGTATTAGGTGTTTGAGGAAATGCCATACTTAAAATGTAGTCTGTAATTACGGTAAGATTGGGACAAAATAAAATTGGGGCAGTGAAGAAACAAAGAAAAAAGATGTTGATATTCACGATAAGTATGTGTGAGAGAGAGAGAGAGAGAGAGAGAGAGAGAGAGAGAGAGAGAATTTGGTGAAGAATCCTACACATACGACTGGCGAAAAGAATGAGCAGAAATCAGAGAGTTAAGGATGGTGGATGAAGAGTGGATGGGCATAACATGAACTCCGGTGGTGCTACCGGTGGAAAGAAATCATGGAAAAATTAGGTTTTATTTTTTTTCCCCCAAAAATATTTGTATTGGGAATTATTATTTTTAAAATGTGTACAGAAAAAACTTAAATTTCATGTCTATTATGAATTTTATTTTTTTGAAGGTTAGTTATATGATTATTGTTTATTGTGAACATTCACATTGTACTTTATTATGTGTTTTGTTATTTCAAAAGTTAGTTGTTTGTTAGTTGTTTACTATGAACATTTATATTGTATTTTGATTTTCATTTAGATTTTTTGTTGCGTTATTTTTAAAATTTTCAAATTATAAAAATATTCAAAATTCATAATTTAAAATTTTCGCCATCGAATGCGGACATATTTTTCCTTAGAATAAGGAAGAGATTTTCTTCATGGAATAAGAGAAATATTTTTTCTTTAGAATGAGAGAGATTTTTTCTATAAAATGAGCCATTATTGTTATGTATTAGTTTCAAAATAGAAATATGTGCAAAAAATTAGAAAGAATAATTTGGTCATATTACATTAAACCTGATTTAATAAAATATTCAAAAAAAAAATGTATGTGTTAGATAAAATCAAATACTTAAAAAAGAGAATTTAAAAAAAAAAAAAAAAAAAGACGCTTATTACATTTTGCAATATTTTGGATAAAGTGCTCAAAGGTAACCGCCGTGAGAAATGCGTGAGAAATGCGTTTGTCAAATCTTCTAGATTTGCTTATCAAAAACTAGTGGATGACTTACAGTGTTGACTGATTTGTGTATCAAAAACTAGTGGATGACTTACAGTGTTGACTTTCAATGAAGACATCAGGTTGTGACTATTGCAAACCAATCTGGATTCTCTCTTAACATTTTTTTTCCCTTTCAATTATTATCTGGATCTTTCTTTAAACGTCACAATTCAACAACTAATCATTATTATATTTTTGCCATCTTTAATCAAATGTTGAATGATGAGAAAGAGAAAAAAATTTCCACAACAATAATGGTAACCGTGAGAAATGCGTTTGATTGTGTGGTCGAAAGGGGTTTCCACGACAAAAAGACTTGCAGACTTGACTTCCAATGAGGACGTTTGGTAATGACCATCCCATATAGATCCAAATCTTCTATAACATTTTTTTCTTTCAATTATTATCCAACACTTCATCTCAAGATCACAATTTAACTATTAGACATTATTATCAAATACGGAATGGTGACTGAAAAACAGAGTGTAGGAGAATGGTAACAACCGTGAGAAACGGGTTGCTTGCTTGTGTTGTCAAAATCAAAGGGAATCTTTTAAGGAAAGTGTGTCCATTGTTCATGGAATTTCGTAATTTGATCGAAAGTATTCAATTTGGCTCGTCAAACACTCAAACAGTCATCCAATCACAACAAAAAAATTAAAATAAAATAAAATAAAAAAAATTAAATACAATGATGCAATTGATAAAGATGGCCATCTAACACTCAACTATAGATACAATTCGAATATCATTTTTTGAAATTTTTTTTAATTACATATGGTATCGTACTATATATCGTAAGATATTTTAATATTGCTAAAAATAAGTATAAATAAATGTATAATTATAGGAAATATGAACATCTTTAAATTACAAAAACAAGATTTCTTGAAAGATATAAATACATATAAAATGTATAATCTTCAATATTTAATGCATATAAAATGTAGAGTTGAATTAAATTACCTATAAAATGCTGCCTTAACTTTTTGGTTAGCAAAAATACTTCTTTAACTAATCATCTAGGTATTTGAGAAATGATTATTTTAGTTGCCTTTTGGACTTTTTAGTAAAATAAATTACACTTACATATCTCCTTAAATTTTTTTTAAAAAAAATACAATTAACCCAACTTTTTTTAACATAATAATACTGATCTTTCTTGAGATTTTAATTTACATAATAATTAAATCATTTGTCATCAATAATGTGTTAGTCATATGAATGAAAAAGAATATTGTCATCTCTTTTATACTCCTCAAATGTATATTTATCTTTATTTACTTCAATGTCTATGTATCATCTACATTAGTTTCAATACTTTAACCTTATTAGAAAAATATTAGAGTAATTATGTCAAAAATGAAGGATTAATTGTATTTTTGTAACACTGCGGTATTTCATCATCAATTCGTAGTGTTAATTTAAGAACATTATAACTAATGGCATCAAGCTAAAGCATCAAATTTATGTTACATGGCTCAAAAATCATCTCTTCCCCCTTGAACTATTCACGTGTTTACATCATTGTATAATTACATTCTTCAAATAATAACGACAGTTCAATGGATAAAAGATAATACAAAATATAAATGTCCTAAGGCAACATCTTCTCAAGGAGTGCCCTTGGATACAAAAAAAGAAAAAAAAAGAAAGAAAAAAAAAGGAATATAGTTTCTATCATAAAAGAATAGCCCGAGGCTTCAACACATTGCACACAAAAGAGCCTCCATGCTCCCATTCAAAAATACATCTCGATGCCAATCACTTAGGTGGCACGTCAACATCATCCCCTGAAAGGTTGTTACTTTTGGGGTGATCAATCACCCAGTAAAAAATACCATTAACAACTTATGTAATTAATCGAGATACATATGATCATTCCATGCAAGAGATGCGAAAAACTCATATTTGTTCCTTTGTAAAACCATGATGCCAAAATGTCAACAAAATTCTCATTCAAAACATGGAGTATAAATACTCTATGACGTGTCGATACAGGAGCCGTATACCACAATTTCATATATAGATATATATAAACCCTTCGTTTGGGATATGGGTTGGCTTTTTGGCTATTTTAACCTGGGGCTAAAAAGCCTCATTTGGGATAGGCTTTTTGACTTTTCTGACTTTTGTTAAAGAAAAAATGAAATGATTATAATTTAGATGCGACATTTTATCTTTTAGACTAAAAATCCTACTTTGTCTTTTTGTACCTAAAATAGCTCTAACCCAACCCACCTTCATGCCAAACATAGTCATTATTATCCAACACTTCATCTAAAGATCACAATTTAACTATTAGTCATTATTATCAAATACATAATGGTGACTGGAAAACAGTGTGTAAGAGAATGGTAACAACCGTGAGAAACGGGTTGCTTGCTTGTGTTGTCAAAATCAAAAGGAACCTTTTAAGGAAAGTGTGTCCATTGTTCATGGAATTCCACAAGAATCCATTGACAGTGTTGGCACTTTGGGAGGCTGACAAAAAATAAATTTGTAATTTCATAGAAAGTATTCAAATTGACTCGTCAAACACTCAAACAGTCATCCAATCACAAAACAAACAAACAAACAAACAAATTAAAAAAATAATGATGCAATTGACAAAGATGGCCATCTAACACTCAACTATGGATGAAATATAAGAATACGATTCGAATATCAATTTTTTTTTTTAATTACATATCGTATCGTATTATATATTGTAAGATATTTTAATACTGTTAAAAATAAGTATAAATAAATGTATAGTTATAGAAAATATAAATAAATTTAAATTACAAAAATAAGATTTCTTGAAAGATATAAATACGTACAAAATGTATAATCTTCAATATTTAATGCATATAAAATTTAGAGTTGAATTAAATTAATCGTAGAGCTGCCTTAACTTTTTGGTTAGCAAAAATACTTCTTTAACTAATCATTTAGGTATTTGGGAAGTGATTATTTAGTTGCCTTTATGACTTTTCAACAAAATAAATTGCACTCACATATCTCCTAAATTTTTTAAAAAATTACAATTAACCCCACCTTTTTAACATAATTATACTAATTTTTCTTGAGATTTTAATTTACATAATAATTAGATCACTTTTCATCAATAATTTGTTAGTCATATGAATGAAAAAAATATTGCCATATCTTTTATACTCAAATGTATATTTATCTTTATTTATTTCAATGTCTATGTATTACCTGCATTAGTTTCAATGCTTTAACCTTATTAGAAAAAGATTAGTGTCATTATGTCAAAAATGAAGGATTAATTGTATTTTTGTAACACTCCGGTAATTCATCATCAATTCATAGTGTTAATTTAAGAACATTATAACTAATGGCATCAAGTTAAATCATTAAATATCTGTTACATGGCTCAAAAATCATCTCTTCTCCCTTGAATTATTCATGTGTTTACATCATTGTATAATTACATTCTTCAAATAATAATAACAATTCAATGGATAGGAGATAACAAAAAATATAAATGCCTAAGGCAACATCTTCTCAAGGAGTGCCATTGGATACACACTGACACACACACACACACACACACAAAAGAAGGAATATAGTTTCCATCATAAAAGAATAGCCGAGGCTTCAACACATTGCACACAAAAGAGCCTCCGTGCTCCCATCAAAAAATACATCTCGTTGCCAATCACTTAGGTAGCACGTCAACATCATCCCCTAAAAGGTTGTTAGTTTTGGGGTGATCAATCGTCTAGTAGGAAATACCATTAACGACTTGTATATTTAATCAAGATACATATGATCATGCCATGCAAGAGATGAGAAAAACTCATGTCCGTTCCTTTGTAAAACCATGATGCCAAACTAAGTCATGTCAATAACAAATTCTCATCCAAAACATGGAGTATAAATACGTTATGACTTCTCGATACAAGAGCCGTATACCACAATTACATATATATATATATATATGTAGAAAATAATCTTACATTTGCCGACTCTAGAAACGGTGAGGTGTTGGTGTAGACACCTCATTGTTGACCACCCGTAAGACTTAGGCGCTTGGTCCAATGCACTCAATGATGAAAATTGCATTGTGTGATTCGAGTTCTCAACGAAGGAATTTAGGTTCGAGCTTTGCAACCGATCCCAAACCTTTTATATTTGCATTGATTGTACCCCAGAAATTCATTTTTGCAACAAGGCAACACATTAGGGCCTGGCCGTGCCCTATTGGGAGTCGGTTGTGGCTATTTGGGCCCGACTGTGCCTCGATGGTGATACACACTGTTTTGGGCGAGAGCCCGCTAACTTTCTTTTTTTGAAGATATTTTCGACTTGTTTGCTCAAATTCTATAAAAATGAGGTTATACCTCTGTTTTGAGGGCTGGAAAATTCCTAAAGAACCTATACACACAAGAGAGAGTTTCTTCTTCCTATACAAGTCATCTTTGAGCCAACCTAACTCTCTTGATCAATATCCATACATCATCTACCACCTTAGATCATAACCTTAGAACCTTGGTTGAGCTTTGTGAATCATAATTCAAGCTTGAGAGTGTGCTTGAACCAAGTTTGCGTTATGAACAAAAGCTTGCTTCTTTGAGAGGTATAAGCTTACTACCTCTTTTCTTGCTCTCTTTGCTATCTCTTGCTATCTACTTCTTGTGTTTTTATGCTGTCTTGAATCAATTTTAAGTGTTTAAACTTGGGTTTGGATAGCTACCATAGGATAGAGAGAGTTAACACTTTTTCTTACACCTTCACCTATTGCTCAAACCCTTGTTTTACACCTTTTTTTTTGCTTTCCAAATTGATTTTTAGAGTTTAAAAGAGGCTAAAAACCATGCTTTAAGGTTTCAAAAGTGGAGGGGTTAGCCACCCCTCCTTGTTCTTACTTACTAGCTTTATTTTCTTTGCTTATTGTCTAGCATTTTGGGCTCTTTTTATGCACTTTGAGCCACTATTTTTCACCTAGTAGGGACTGTTTTAGGACTGTCCTAGGTTATTTAATTGGTTCAAGCTTTGATTAGTTTGCTTGTTGTGTCATAAGCTCTCATATATAGCTTGTTGCATGTTGTTCTTAACTTTTCTTTAATTGATTTCCATGTTAAGAGCCTTATTTTAATAAGCAACTTACCATCCATATCTTTTGTTTGAGAGTTGTTTCAAACGGTTGATGGTTATTCAAAACATGAGCTAGAGATCTATACTTAATACCTTAATATCTATGGAGGTACATCGCCAACGACATGGTCTTTTTTTCTTGTTGAGAATCACTTCTCGCTTGACATGCTTCTCATTTATTGGACGTAATCGTCATCTTGGACAAATGGACTAAAGAATGGAAAGGCCTGAGAAAATTGTTAAAATGAATCAACTCACATAAAGAAAATGAGTTATATTGCTTGGATTCGGCCGAACGCTATGTCGAGTCCATTGTATCAAGGGTCATCTTACATCAATTCACGATGCTTCGAAGAGCGTTGAAGCGTTTCTACCTCCCTCTTTGAACTTGCTCCATGATGAGAGGGAGGGGTGGCTATCGATTTATTGAACTCATTGATTTTTGTCCAAAATCATGTCCTAACTCATTAAGCAATCAATTTGCTCATTGATGGTTTTGGAAATGACTTCGTTCTTTTCTTGAGCTTTCCATGATAGAGAAGAGTAGAAGAGACAAACAGACCTCAGAAAATTCTGTTTGCACTGTTTTTCACCTCAAAGCACAAAAAATAAGTTTTGCATGAAATTAGGGCACGACTGGCCCTATTTGGGCCCAGCCGGGCTTCATTGGGGCCTGAGCCCCAATGTTTGGTAAACACAGTGTTTTGTAGAAAATAGAGGGCAGTGGTGTAGCTCGACTTTTTTGTGCCCCCTTTCGGAAGTTCGAATATAAGCCCTACAGTTCGGACTCCGGTAGTTTTGAATATGATCTCACAAGTGCAATGTGAAATAGATAAACACCAAAGAGACCAAGTCTGACAAATCTTTTGAAAAATTGATTTCGAATCAAATTGCAAAAAATGGACTGCTTTTCCAGATACAGAGTCGCCACCTAAATATTTTATTTTGGAAAATTTAGGAAACCCATGACTCGTGCCAAAGGCCACGCGTCCGTCATTGCTAAGATTGTCTCGGCTCGGGAACATAGGTATGAGAGGGGAATGTCGTGAATGCATTTGAGCACCCCCACTCCCCTGATCAAAGATCGGCCTCTACTAATCATGATATGATTTTTATCTACATGATATACTCTTGTTTTGATTATTAGGCTAGCATTACTATGTGATGCGCACACACAAGTATAGACTAACTTTGCAAGAATTGGAACATTTCAAGTCATGTTAGGTTCTGAAAATTGTTTCGAATATGTATCACTTGAAAAAGTGATCACATATGAGCATGCTCAAATTATTTCAATTCAAGCAACAAGTCTTCATTCACAGGCATTGAAGCAGTTATAACACTTAAGCAATTAGCCTCATGGCAAGCATGCTAGACATGGCAAAAATGGAAATCACACTCATGCAATATGCTAAAGCGAGTAAAAGCTCATCTAGTACTCCAAGCCAAAATAAACAAAAGAGTTAGAAAAATGCATGATTCCTAACTATGCAATATAACTAATGCAACACATGTAATACACAATTAAATAGGCTCGACTACTTAACATGGCATATGAATCAATTTAATAGCATGCGTTCTAAGCACATATGCAAAGAAGTATAAGCAATAACAATGCAGTTAGAATGATGCGTCGAGCCTCGGTGCATGTAACACAAATGGATGCAAACATGGAGAATGCGAATTGAAATGTGATGTCCCTAAGCTAACCATCATAAGCTAGTAAATAAAAGGTAGAATGACGTGGGGTTGGAAGACATACACATTATTACATTGCACTCTCACAAAGGAGAGTCTGAATGAACTAAGCTAACTAACTAAGCTAAGTTATTTAAGCTTACTATTACAAACCAAAACAAATAAACTAGCTAAGCTACTCAACTAGTTATTACAACACTTGAATTAACTAACTAGTTAACTAACTAAATAAATAATTACAACGCAAGTGCAATTAAAATAAGTAATTAAACTAAACAACTAACTACTACGTCTCGGGAAACGAGGGATGTTCATGCACATGCTCAGTTTCCACTCGAAAAGACCACTGTTTTGATTCTGAATGCCTCTGTTTGCACGATTGAACACCAACACTGTTGCCCACTTCCAAAATAACTTTGCTCCACCTTACCAACACACTACTCAATTTTGCATCAGTGGCTGGCCAACCAGTGCCGGCCACCTGCCGGCCACTGCTGCACATGTTCATCTTGCTGCAATAGAGGACAAACAAAGCATATATAGGGTATTTCAAGGGTTTGTTTGCACAACTCACCCCTCATTTTCATGAGCAAATCAAAGGAGTAACGAGTTCGGTTCACAAACCATCAATGGATGCAATTTCATTGCATGATGGTTTGTGAAACCAAGTGTGCAAGTTCAATAAATGCAAAACAAGACGCAAATCTCCTTCATTTCATGAATGATCAAGGGAAGTGGTGCAGTTGGAACCTTAAATCATTTCATCACTAATGAGTATGAAATAGTTCAAGTTTCCATGTGTTCAATTAACGTTCGATTGAACACAACCAAATTATTATCTTGCTCACTTTTAATTCCAAGTTTTCGTTACTCCATTTTAGTTACCTTTCCATCCTTTAATTCAATTAAGTCCAATGGTGAGTTTAAGTCCTCTAATGGAAAGAGGACTCAAACCAGAAGTTGTTGTAGGCATGAAAGAGACATTATACCATTAGTAATGAACCCCCAAAGGGATTAAACCATTAAGCATGACATCTCAATCTCATGCTTTAAACAAGCAAATAGTTTGAACCACTTTCAAAGAAAAATAAAAGGCCAAGAAAGGAGGGAGGTTGCAGAGATGATTAAGTGCTGAAAATGAGTGAGAAAAGCATAAATAAATGCTATCAACTCAAATAAGATGGAGGCTAAGGCCTAGAACACCAAACTCATGAGGACTATTACACTGTAAACATGCAAAAAAAAAAGCTGAAATGCAAACAACAACCTAAAACAATGCTAAAACATGTTAAAAGCAGTCCCAAAACATGTTGGAATTGAACTAAAAATAGCTAGATTAATATGCTAAAACATGGCACCAACTAGGCTAGTAAGCAAGACACAAGGAGGGGAGGCTAACCCCTCCAAATTTCAACTTCAAAACATGATTTTGGCTACTAAAAAAGCTCTGAAAATTAGTGTTTAAAAGCTTGGAAAAAGATAGTACAAGGGTGGGAAACACAAGGGCAAAGGCCTTCAAAACAAGGTACAAAGAAGGGTGAACCACCCCCTAACCTTTAATAGCCTTGAACCCAAGCTTCAGCCCAAAAAACACAGAGTTTTGACAGTCCAAAAAAATGGAAAAATGGTAGGAATAATAGCAAAGAAGGCAAGCAAATAGGTAAAGCCTTATACCACTTGAAGAAAAGAAGCAATTCAAGCAACAAAACCAAGCAAATAACACCTTCAGGAGCTCAAACCAAGCTCAAGAATACTTCAGCTCAAAGATGAGAAGATTTGGTTAAGGGTGTATAGGCAAAGGTTGAAGATTTGTAGGCAAAAGTGTAGAGATTTGGTAGAGAGGGAGAGAATTGTAGAGAGAGGAAAATTTTTGATCTCAAAATTTTCTAAGCTTAAAACATGAGAGAGGGGCCTCCTATATATAGAAAACATGAAATTCCCTCAAGGAGATCCAGCCCTACATGTGGCGATAGATGCATGCATTTGTGCAAACAGCTAGCACAATTGGCATAAAATATCTGCAAAAGACACTGGTGGCCGGCAAGCCACATCAATGGCCGGTAGCCTAAAAGTGATGGTCGACAGCCCAAAAGGGATGGCCGGTAGGCCAACAGCGGCTGTAGGCTAGAAAAGTAGGCTTGGTCCAAAACTGGGACAACAAAGGTACAGGGTTTGAAAGGCTCAAAGTTGTGGCATTCCGCTAAGGACTTCGAGCACTTGGTGAGCATATAAACTCATCATCAGGTGTACATGCAATAGTGTCCAAGCCGTAAGGGCCGTAAAAAATGGGGTATCTACAGTTGCCCCTCTTTAACAGAACTCAGAGTCATGAAATAACGTCAATGAATGTGAAATCCTAAAGACAACCCATTTTAACAGGGCCGTAAGACTTGGACAAACAATCAAGACATAAATCAATGGTTGTGCCCTGTAGGCTGCCTACGTATCCCTTTGCAAGGAATCAAACCAGCGTAGTTCTGGGGCAAAATGCAAATGATATGCACAAAAACTTTGAAAGCTGGACTCACACGCTTCGCGAAGTCGACTTTGTTGAAAACTCATGATCATGCAGGATGATGCAATAGGCAATAACAAATGCGATAAGCTAGAATGAATACAATAAGCAAGATAACAACACATGAATGAGCAGCTTCGAGCAAAAAGAAGATAAAACCGCACTCTAACCATGTCAAAATAAGAGACGAGGAAAGAAAACACTGCTCAGGGTTGTGTTTCACGCACCTACAGAAATTGAGAAAAATCGCTCAGGGTCACATTTCACGCGTCTCGAGAAATAAGAGAAACCACTCGGGGTTGCATTTTATGCATCCCGAGAAACACAAAAATAGCTCGGGCTCGCGCTTCACACCTCTCGAGAAACAAGGAAACCCACTCGAGCTCGCGCGTCACGCATCCTGATAAAATAAGAAAACCGCTCGGAGTCATGTTTCACGCGTCCCGAGAAACAAGAAAACCCACTCGGGCCTGCGCGTCACGCGTCTTGAGATACCAAGAAAACCACACGGGCTTGTGCTTCACACGTCCCGAGATGAAACCCACCCAGGGCCACGCGTCACGCGTCCTGAGATAACAAGAAAATCGCTCGGGCTCATGCTTCGTACGTCCCGAGATGAAACCTGCCCAGGGTCGCACGTCACATGTCCTGAGATAACAAGAAAACTGCTGGGGCTCGTGCTTCATACATCCTTAGATGAAACCCGCCCAAGGCTGTGCGTCACGCATCTTGAGATAGCAAGAAAATTGCTAGGGCTTGTGCTTCGTACGTCCCAAGATGAAACCCACCAAGGGCCGCGCATCAAGCGTCCTGAGATAACAAGAACACTGCTCAGGCTCGTGCTTTGCACGTCCCGAGATGAAACCCGCCCAGGGCTGCGCGTCACATGTCTTGATATAACAAGAAAACTGCTCGGGCTTGTGCTTCACATGTCCCCAGATGAAACCCGCCCAGGACCGCGCATTACGCGTCCTAAGATAACAAGAAAACTACTCGGGTTCGTGCTTCGCATGTCCCAAGATGAAACCTGCCCAGGGCTGTGCATTACGCATACTGAGATAACAAGAAAACCGCTCAGGCTCGGGCTTCGCACGTCCCAAGATGAAACCCGTCCATGGCCACGTGTCACACGTCTTGAGATAAAACAGAGAGGTGTGCGATAGATGCACAAAGCAAACAAGTGCGATAGATGCACAAAGGTAAACAAATGCCAAGCACGATAGATGCACAAAGGTAACCATTGCCAAGTGCGATAGATGCACACAGTGAATGTGTGTCATAGATCTACAAAGTGAATGTGTGCGATAGATGCACAAAGTGAATGCATTTGATAGATGCACAAAGGACTTAATATGGAACTCCCCCATATGAACAGAACATACAATATCTTTTGCCTGTGTTGGCAAAGGAAGAAAGAAAAGAGCTTTTCTATTGTGAAAGCATAACTGGCATGAACAATGTGCGATACAGTGACAATGCATATTCCACACAAGCTAAATAACTGAGTTAGAGGGCATGTTCTATGCACGATACAAAAGCATATTTTATGCACGATAAGCAACGTGTTCTACGCGTAAAGCATGAATAATGTAAAATATGCATGCAACGTATGTAATACATATACTACGCAACAAAAGAAAGCGAAAAGAGATAGGACTTTCCGATTCACCTCTTGGAGGGATTACAATATGTTTAAAAAGGATACACCTCGTTCATGTTGACAAGTGATGAATATCGTGCTCCAAAACACAGTTTTGAGCTTCCGTAGAGACAATATGGACCCAACAGTGAATCTCCCTTGCACTTCTTGGGGAAACAAAGACACAAAACAACATCAAATACAAAACAAGGCCACCGGCCATTGGCTAGCCATAGGGGGAGGTTGCCAGCCACCTGCTGGCCACTGCACAGCCTTGCCGGCTACTAATGCACCTTACCGGCCCCTTGTTGGCCGCCGATGGCAGTGCGGGGGTTTTTCGGTCTTTTTAGCTAGGGTCTTTAAGTATGGACCAAGGCCCTTCATTTCCTCACTACCACACATCCGAAATTGTGCTCTCTATCTCTCTCTCTAGGTGCTTTTCCTCTCTAGATCTGAGCTTTTTATGCGTTTTCCAACACCCCATGCAAACTTTATTCACTAAACCTTCTTAGTTCTCTTCACTTTGAGCCGATTGGAATTTGATTTAGACACCTTTTTCCTTATTTTCACCCTTCTAAGCTTGTTCCCCTCAAGTTTCTCTCGAGTTCTGTGCACTTTTCCCAGCTTTGACTTTTTCTTCCATTTTCTCTCTCCTAGGGTTGACTTTGTCCAAGTTTACCCTCTGTTCTCCATTTTTCTTCATTTTTCACCTATTTTTCAATCATTTTCCAGATGGTGGATGGTTCACCACATAACGGAGCCCCTCCCGAGGTGAATGAGTAGGTCATTGCCGAGGCGGCTGAAGGTATTGAGGCTGACCTCGAGGTAGAGTTCGTGCCTGAGCCTGAACCTGAGCCAGAGTTACTACCAGTGAGAGTATGGCCATTTGATTCAGAGACGTATCATCCTCGGACACATATCTTGCCAGCCGGTGGTATTAGGCACTTTAGCGACTTCATTCTCGGTGTGTCAGAGGATCTCTTACTGTGGGAGCTAACTTCTTACCTTTCATCCATCGCCGTTGAGGTATGAGCTCTATTTTCATGCATTCTTGCCTGTGTTTACTTGCATTTCTTGCACTGCCTTTCATCTGACTGTACTTTCATCACTGCTTGATCTGATTCATCTATTTTTTGCCATAGGGAGAGTCTCGTGCCTTTAAAGGGTATGAAGCCACGACTGCGCGAGACTGGTACGACGAGTTTCCTGTAGGAGGTCGTGACATTGTAGACAAGACCGGCTTCGGCCTATTCTGCTCCAGCCTTACGGGGGTTATCACGAGCCGTCCTCCTCTGAGCGAACTTGTGGAGAGGTGGTGGGACACCACCAACTCCTTCCACTTTCCCACTAGTGGGGAGATGACGATGGCTCCTTACGACTTCGCCATGATCACTGGCTTAGGAGTAAGTGGCGATCTGATCCCTTTTGATACAGACATGGGGGAGTGGGAGGCGGCCTGGGTTGAGCTGCTGGGAGCGCAGAGCAATTCAGAGGGAGCGAGCCCGAGACCATAGAGAAGACGGAGCAGTACGCCAGAGGCTTTCTGATGTTCGTCTTCGATACCACCTTATTTTCGAATAGGTGGAACACCGTGGGCTTGTATCTGCTGATCGCTCTGGTGACTCTTTCCCGAGTGCACTTCTATGACTGGGGCGGAGCCAGCCTTGCCACCCTATATGGATACATGAGCTCTACCTCCCACATGAGGGAAGAGTTGATTGGAGGCTATTGGCGAGCCTAGGAGGTACGCATCTCAGCTCCCTCTTTGCACTTTATATTTTCTGCTCCATATTTCATGCTTTATATCTGTTCAGCATATGTGTTTTCTTCTTTGCATTTTCTGCATTTGTTCACGCTTTGTGCTTTCTGCTTTGCACTTTCTGTATCTGCTCATACATTGTGCTCACATATCACTGCATTTTCTCTGCAACTGTGGGTCTATGCATATTTTCCAACTCTAGCTCCAGAGCCCATAGAGAAGCTGCCACTGGCAGTCCCTTACTCATGGAGATATGACGACCAGCACCAGTGTAGGACCCGTGAGACCTTCACATTCTTTCGCCATTACTTCGACACTGTGGCTGCTCATGAGGTGACTCGAAACATAATCATTTCTGCTTTACAACTGTTCTGATTCACATTTAGCAACTGACAGCAACTAATAATCTGTACAACCTCTATTTGCAGATTATGTGGCAGCCATGGGCCATGATGCTGCCTGGGATTCGGGACCAGTACGCCGGGGCCTGGGCCATTTCTCACTTTCACATTCTACTTGAGAGCCCAGTCTGCCGGGCCTGGTTCTTGAGTGAGCGGGTCGTGCACCAGATGTGGGCCTGCCTAACGTAATTGCCTCGATGGCACCACCAGAGTCCATGAGATCAGCATACAGCTTTACCGTAGATGCAGTCACATAGTTTATAGTGGGCCTGGATGCTGATTACTTCATGGCAGAGGGCGACTATGCGACCTTCAATTAGGCACACGTCATGCCACCTCTGACATGCGCTCGTGGAAGTGAGGGAGCGAGAGCTCCTGCTGCAAGAGAGGCGCTTAGAGTGACCAGGGCGACTAGGGCCTATGCTAGAGGGGCTCCCCGGGCGAGGTAGAGGACTGGTTGGCCAGAACTTCCCGCCGCGTTGACATGCTAGCGGCATACTGGAGATGCTTACCAGGTCCTGATTAAGCCTACCGCGGCTGGACATGAGCTTGTCGAGATTTGAGGCCTGACTCAGGTATGGACCATTCTTTACTACTTGCACCCAATATTTCATTTCAAACAGTGATCATCCAAATGCATTTGCAGGCATCCATTGAGTACACAGGGAGCGCTCTTAAGCTGTTAGCCTCGATGATGGGTATGATACAGAGGAGGGAGACGCTGTTTGGTCTCCACGACTTCTCGATAATTTCTTCAATTTACACTTTATGTTATCAAATTTCCACTGATGCACTAGCATTTCAACTATAGTTTGTTCCAAACTGCATTGATACACTGCATTCACACACTGTACTTACACACTATATCTGACTTCTGTATACACTTATTCTACATTGCATGCTTACATATGATACACACACACTACATACTATGCTTGCATCTGATACACATTGAAACTTTTTCAAATCCCAGGTTGGTCCCAGATCATGGAGATGGTCAAGTTATCCCCCAAGCTCTCTGAGTCGGCTGGAGGATCTGAAAGGAGACATGCCAGTGTTGCCCCTACTCCGAACTCGCTGTTGTCCGAGTCACTTTCCATGCTCTGTTCAACTTCATCACTTGGTTCAGCATTTTCCTCGGCGTCACTGTCTCGCAAATGCAGGTCGAAGAAGATTTTGAAGCCAAGAACACGCTGGTTTGTAGAATTCATCCAAGGCTCGGGAAAGCCGTAAAAGGAAAAATCTTCTCCCTTTCGAACAAATTGACCATTTAACGTTCCCCGGATTGGCCTGTGAACGAGCTCATAGCGCTTCCCAGTCTGCTTGGCTCTAGCTCTGCCTGTCATCTCTTCTCTTTTCCTGACCCAATCCTCTTTGGTGGGCATATAGCCAAGACCAAAGGCATGCATACTATGAGGCACATCGGCCAATGTTGTGATGCCTTTCTAGCCACTTCTTTCCAGCCCTATTCCTAGCACGTGTTGGAGTTTGTTCATGAAAGAAATTGATTGGGCACTGACATACATGCCTTCATCTGCTGCCAAGATGTTTTGTACCACTCGGGCCTTGGCCAAAGTAAACCCTGAAAGGAAAACATCCTCTTTGCCGTGTATGATTTCCAACATCGGTGTAGTCACTTCTGGTGGTGGATGAATGGATGCACTCCTGAAAAAAATAGCCACTCTTGCGTCGTGAGGATATTTCAGCATTTGGTGGAGGGTCGAGGAGACAGCTTTTACATAATGCAGCCAAGGTCTTCCTAGCAGTAAATTGAAGGTGTCCGGGACATCCAGGACATAGAATGTGACATCCTGTTGAGCTGGCCCCACCTGGACTTTGATTTGTACCGTGCCCATAACCTCCCTACTAGTATTATCATATGCTCGAATCAATTTGGCTGTGGACATGAAATCTGTTGGTTTTAGGTTGATGGCATAAGCTGTGCGAGACGGATAGACATTGATAGCTGACCCATTATCAATCAACACCACTAGCACTCATTTTTCTTTGCACTCGATAGATATGTATAGAGTTTTGTTGTATGATGAGCCTTCCAGCGGGAGTTCTTTCTTGGAAAAGGTTAGGGCTGGCCTGACGCCTCCTAGGAAGACCAATCCCACAAGCTGTTCAGGGATAATGTCAATGGATAGTGTTGCCTTTTGCATTGCTGATAATACAGCCTGTCGATGTACCCGGGAGGCCATAAGGAGACCCCAGATTGAGACGTCAGCTTCGATTTTCTTCAGTTGTTTCAACACTCCCTCTTCCTCCAGCTGTTTCGTTTTCTGTTTCTCAGCCTCCCTATCTTTCTCAGAGGCCTCAGCTTGGTCTAAGTGCGGTGGCTTGAAATACTGCCCACTTCTTATCATGTGATCAATCTCCTTAGTGTACTGTGTGTTGTCTGGAAGGGACTCATCCCAGTCTTCATTGGTGTGAGCTAGATGTAGATCGTCATCTTTCCACCATTCACCTCCAGCGATCGACAAACAATTGCCTGGCTCTGTTGTAATCACTCTTACATCATAAGTATCCCCCACAGGGTGTTGAGCTATTCCAGCTTTCTGGTTGTCTTCAACCCTCTCTTGTTCAAACTGCTTCAACGCAGCTTCGTGTTTTATGTCCACGGTACTCATAGTGCCCAATTCCTAAGCTAAATTCTTGACGCCGGTGCTCTCTAGTAGTTTTCCCTTTTCATAGGCCATTTCGGCCACTGCAGCAATTCTTGCTTTCTTTTTTTCTGGTTTTGTTTCAATTTCTTGCTCTCTGTCAGGTTCATCATTTCACCACCCTGAGTCGTTCGTTGACCCATTCAAATTGAACCAGTCAATCTGCATATCTCCTTGATCTTGTTCATCGAAGAACTGCAGGTTATCTAAGTCCTCCTCAAACTTCGCTAGATCATCCAAACCTTGGCTCAAGCTATCCTTCCTAACCACATTGACCTACACTATAGTTGGCAATACCACTTACGACTTGACTTGATCAATCGGCACAATGTAACAGCACATATCACACTCATTTTCAGTCAAATCCTTAGAGCACTCAGGCAGCGGACTCGTACTCTCCTCTAAGGCCAGCTTCCCTTCTTCTACAACTGTCACCAACACGAGTTCAGGTTGAAGTATGGACATGTCCATCATGCACAAATCTGTGCTTTCAGGAATGAACAACGTCGGTCTAGGTAGGTGGGAAGGGGTAATATATACACTTGGGTCGTAAGGGAGGGCCAGTGTATGGATTAGGTTTAGATTGTGAGGTAGAAGAACTTGATTATGGGCCGAGATAGGGTTGGTAGTTACATTTGGCTTTTGAGGTGGTGTGATCACCTTGTTGTCAATGCAGTCTTGAATCTGATGACGCAGCCTGAAGCATTGATCAGTGTCGTGACCGTGTTGCTAGTGAAACGCACAGTACTTGGATGGGTTGTGTTTTGGTGGGAGAGGAATGGGCCGTGGACGAAGCTCTAATGGTTTGAGGTGCCCTTTTTTAATCAACATTCTAAGAGCTTGGGATAAAGGCATATAGAGTGGGGTGAAGGTCCTATGGGATCGGGCCAGGTTATTTGAAGTTTATGGAGTTGTATTGGCAAAGTGATTAGCAGTCTTGGTTGTGGTGGTGTCAACACTCACATCAAACGGCCGTGCAGCTGTGCTACCACTAGTGGTTGCATTGGAACTGCACACAAAAGGCCTTTTGGCTTGCTCTCTCTCATCAGTGATCAACCCTTTTTTCATGGCATCCTCAATTTGAATCCCCATCTCATGGAGTTCAGTGAATGTGAACAACGGTAGGAATATCATTTTCTACAACAATTTCCCGTGGAGATTACAGACTACTATGTGTTGTCTTTGTCTAAGCCGAGGTGCTGTGCCTTTTCTGATTTTTTTTTTGTTTCTTTTGCTTTATTTTTCTTTTTGCATGGTAGTATTTCACAATTGCTTCAGACGAGGAAGTTACCCACTGAGCACACTGGACCAGAGTTAGGAGGACTTACCGATCTGAGGATCTTATTGGAGGACAACTAGTGTTTGCTTCGCTACCCCCGGTTACCAGACGGAGAAAAATTAGGCATAGCTCCCCGATTCAATAGTCGTCAATTCAGCAGTTACTAACTACTTCACCTGTGCTCAGTCAAACCCAGTTTTCTGCTTCCACATCAGAAAGAGATTACACACCAGTTTTGATAGATCAACACCCCTCAGACAACATGGAGGATATGTTACGTCAACTTCAACTGACCATTGAGGCAATGCAGCTAGACGCTGCCTGCCAAGTGGGAGTCACCACCCGCCAAGTGGAAATTGCAGCCCAGCAGGCTGAGTTAATCACTAGGCTTCAACAGTAACAACAACCACAACAAGCAGCAGCTTGTGCTTCGCATCCACCCCCAGTCAGGGTTCCAATACTCGGGGATACAACTAATGTCCAGGAGAATGTGGACATTTCGACAGGGCGAGTTCCACCTCAGACTTCCAAAGCACCGGTCTAGCCAACGGAGGCACCGTTTGAGTTTGAGGTCAACCCTTCTACTCTGAAAGTGAGCAAGCTTGAGAAGCTTTTTAAACGAGCTCAAGGTGTTAATTCGATCCCAGATGTAGAGGATGGCTATACCGATGCAGCGATGACCTTGCCAGATAGGTTTAAAATGCCACATATAGACCGCGTTGACGGTTTGAGTGATCCCACGGTCCACTTGCGGCTATTTTCAGATATTCTGCGGCCGATGGGCCTAACTAGACTGCAGAAGTTATCCTTCTTCGGCTGGAACTTGTCAGGTATCGTGGCCATTTGGTATGTTAAACTTGAGGATTTTGTGAAGAGAAGCTGGGAAGAGATGGCCGATGTCTTTATTGCTCAATACTCCTATAATACACAAATCGAGGTCACAATTCGTGATCTTGAGGCAACTCGTCAAGAGCCGAAGGAGGGCTTCTCCAATTTCGTCACTTGGTGGAGGGCGAAGGCCTCCATGATGACCACCCGGCCAGTTGAAAAGGACCAGATCAAGATGGTCGTCTGTAATCTGCAACCGAGGCTGCTACAAAAGATGATAGTCTTACCTCTGCCTACATTTGCCAACCTCCATGAGATAGGGGTGCAGATAGAGGATGTGATGAAATAGGGTCTGATAAACCATGAAAAAGAGCAGCCCAAGAGGGCTTTTACACGCAGTTCAAATGCGACTACGAGTAGTAATGCAGCTGCAAGGACTTCTGATGTTGGTATGGTCACCACCACACCGAAAGCAGCCACCCCCTTTACCGATGCATCCGAAACCACCTCACAACCTGCAAAACACCAACCCTGGGGCTAGAGGGTTTTCACCCCACTCTATGTGTCTCTATCTGTGGCCTTGAGGGTCCTGATCATAAAGGGGCATCTAAAGCCCCTGGAGCCGTGCCCATTGCCTAATCCCCTCCCTCCTACACACAACCTAGCCAAATACTACGCCTTCTACCAACAACATGGTCATGATACCAACATATGCTTCAGATTACGTCATGATATTCAGGATCTCATTGACAACAAAGTGATAGCGCCTCCTAAAAAGCCTAATGTCACTACAAATCCTCTCCCACCACATAACCAACCCCCACTACCCAGGCAAGTAGATCTTATCCAAACACTGGCCGTCCCACACGACCCCAGCATGTACATCACCCCCTCCCATCTACCTAAGCTGACGCTGTTCATCCCAGAAAGCATATATTTGTGCATGATGAGCATGTCCATATCCCAACCTGAACCTGTGGTGGTGGCTATGGTAGAAGAAGGCATGCTTGAGGGCTCCGTGAGCTTAACTACAGAGGCATATAACTCGTGTCACTACATTGTGCCAACAAGTCAGGACAGACTAAGGGTGGAATTGTAGACGAGAATGGAGGTTAATGTAGTCCAGGAGGACGGACCAAGCCAGGGACTAGATAATTTAGCTGATCTTGAGGAGGACATCAGTAATCTGCAGTTCTTCGATGAACAAGATTTGGGAAATGTACAGATTGGTTGGTTTGATATGAACAGATCAACGAATAATACGGGGTGGCTCAATGATGAACCAGATGTTGATGAGGGGTCTCAACCAAAGCAGGGACAGTTGGAAACAGGAATTTCTGCAACGGCCAGAACGGTCGACGACAAGGGAAAGCTACTGGAGAGCACCGGTACTAAGAATTTTGCTCAAGAATTAGGTAGCATTGGTACAGCCGATACAGAATAGGAGGTCGCACTAAAGTGGTTCAAGTATGAAAGAACTGAGAATGATCAGAAGGCTAGAAAAGCCAAAGGCCCTGCGGGGGCTGACTGTGTTGTCGGTTACTGAAGGAATGTGGTGGGAAGATAATGATTTGTATCTTGCCCACACGGATGATGATTGGGGACAGAATCCGCCAGATAATACATGGTATTTCAAGGAAGTCGATCACATGACTCAGAGTGGGCGGTACTTTAAGCCCCCACACCTAGACTAACCATAAGCATTAGGGAAAGATAAGGAAGCTGAGAAACAGAAGGATAAAGCGTTAGAAGAAGAAGCTGTGCTTAAGTAGTTGAAAAAGATTCAAGCGGACATATCCATTTGGGGATTGCTCATGGCTTCATGGGTGCATAGACAAGCCGTCCTATCAGTAATGGATAAGGCTAAGCTCTCTATCGATACAACCCCCGACCAGTTAGTGGGACTGGTCTTCCCGGGAGGGGCTTCACCGACTTTGACTTTTACAAATAAAGAATTGCCACCTGAGGGCTCTGAGCATAACAAACCACTATGCGTCTCTGTTGAATGTAAAGAGAAGTGGATACCAGTCATCTTGGTTGATACCAGGTCTGTAATTAATGTGTGTCTGTTGCGCACAACCTATGTTATTCGCTTGAAGCCAGCAGACTTTGTACCGACGGCCCAGGTGATTCGGGCTTACGACAATACAAGTCGAGAAGTGATAGGGACAGTTCATATCAGAATGCAGGTTGGCCCGGCACAATAGGACATTGAGTTCCACGTCTTGGATGTTCCGGCCACCTTTAATTTACTCCTTGGATGGCCGTGGCTGCACCAAGTGAAAGCTGTCTCTTCCACTCTGTATTAGATGCTGAAGTACCCCCATGGGAAGGGGGTAGCTATTGTTTTTGGAAATTCTTCTATACATCCTCTGCCGAAAGTTACTACACCGGTACTGGAAATTGTAAATGATGATAAGGATGTCTTTTTATTTGGGTTCACCATTGGCCGAGGCTCGGGTAGTGCAAGATATTCTGAATATTGATGAGGGGTTATATGTCAGTGCCCGAAATAAGCAGCAACATGTACCCGAAATGGGATTGGGAAGGAGTGGCTGGAAGGGCGTTGCCGCCTTAGCCGAAGTGCCACATAACCCTCATACCTTTGGTCTAGGTTACACGTCTACCAAAGAGGACTGGGTTCGGAAGTGAAAGGAAATGACAGGAAGGGACAAAGCTAAATAAATTGGGAAGCACTATGAGTTGGTGCATAGACCCATTCAAGGAACCCTGAATGGCCACTTTGTCTGGGAGAGTGAATATTTTCTATTCTGCGACTTTCCTGAGCCATAGCTAAACTCTGAGAAGCGGCGTTTGCTCGGCTTTGAGATCTTTTTCGACCTGTAGTTGCAAGGGGATGAAGTTTCAGAAGAACAGACTGACCTACTAGCTGAGGCTGAACAGAGTGCAGAAGATGAGTCTGATAGCATAGAACTTGAGATAGGAGTAGTGCTGGCTTGTCTCCTTTCAGATCCTCAGATCACACTAGAGAGCTTGGGGGATGACTTTTCTGTTTCCATGATTGGAGATCAAATGGCTGTGGGCCCTTCCGATGGCATTTTGGACTCATCTATCGCACCCTCTCTCGTTTGGCAGTTCGAGGAGGGCTTTTTGTCCAGCAGTTCTGAATCAAGTAGTGAACCGAAATCTGATTCCATAGAGTCTGTGGAATTGAAATAGATTCCAGTTCTTCTAAGTCAGAGTCCGATATTCCTAGGGTTGATAACCCGGATGCCATTATTTTGTCCACGTCGTCTTTTTCCTTCTCTTTTGAGTCGGTTGTAACCGGGGAATTGGACGAGCTGGAAGTTGTGAATGAGAATGGTACCATTGTTGTTTCTGACTGTGCCCCTTGTGTATTGCATGGATCATGACTTTCAAAATTTTGATGAAAACAACGAGGAAGGAATTCCTCTTGTTTTAAAACATTTGATAGATCGAGCGGAGGAAAGGTTTGTAAAACCTTTGGTTGATGAAATCATTTCAATTAATGTGGGTACAGAGAAGGATCCGCGTCTGGTCCAGATTGGTTCCACGTTGTCTTCAGAGGAACGCGAGCGCTTAGTCGCTTTATTAAAAAGATTTCAAAGATCTTTTTGCATGGTTCTACGAAGACATGCCTAGAATCGATCTTGAGATTGTACAGCACCAGATCCCTCTTGACCTTGAGGCCTGACCCGTCAAGCAGAAGCTTCAGAGAATGCGCCCGGATTAGGCTTTGAAAATCAAGAAAGAGGTCACCAAGCATATAGATGCGGGGTTCTTGCTAGTATCTGAGTATCCTACTTGGTTGGCCAACATTGTTCCGATGCTGAAAAAAGATAGCAGAATTCGGGTGTGTGCAGATTTCAAAGATCTGAACAAAGCTAGTTCGAAGGACGACTTTCCACTACTGCACATCGACGAATTGGTGGACTTCACCTCAGGCCATGCATTGTTCTCCTTTATGGATGGGTTTTCTGGGTATAACCAGATCTTGATGGCGCCCGAGGATAGAGAGAAGACTGCCTTCACCACACCGTGGGGAACCTACTGCTATAGGGTGATGTTGTTCGGTCTGAAAAATCCTGGGGCTACTTATCAATGGGTTGCAACCATGATCTTGCATGATATGATCCACAAAGAGGTTGAGGTGTATGTGGACGACATGATTGTCAAGTCCAAGGAAAGAGAAGGCCACTAAATTGCCTTGAAGAAATTTTTCCAACGGATCAGAGAATATCGATTGAGGCTAAACCCACAAAAATGCACTTTTGGTGTCACAATAAGGAAGATGCTGGGGTTCTTGATCACACAGAGGGGCATTAAGGTTGATCCTTCCAAAATCAAGGCCATCTTAGAAATGCCACCACCAAGGACTGAAAATGAGGTGCGAGGCTTTTTGGGTAAAGTGCAATTCATATGACAGTTTATTACAAAATTAACCTTGACTTGTGAACCATTATTTGGTCTCCTGAAGGAAGGAAAGAAATTCTAGTGGGATGATTGATGCCAGGTTACTTTTGAGTAGATCAAGCAGTACCGTCAAAACCCGCCCGTGTTGTCACCACCAGAGCCAGGGAAGCCGTTGATTTTGTACCTGTCAGTAACCTGAGCAAGAAGATGCTGGAATATGAGAACCATTACACTCCGCTGGAGAGGGCTTACTTGGACTTTGTATGGGCTACCAGGAAGTTGAGTCACTACCTGTTAGCTTACTCTGTAATTCTAGTTTCGAGGTTAGATCCCATCAAATATCTATTCGAGAAACCAGCACTTACGGGTAGGCTAGCTCGTTGGTTGCTTTTTCTTTCCAAATTTCATTTGAAATACATGACTCGCTAGTCTATGAAGGGGAGAACGGTAGCGGAGTTCCTAGCCGATCACCCAGTGGAGGGAGATGAAGCATTAGAGTATCTGTTCCCAGATGAGGCCATTTTACAGGTCGAAGAAGAGATTTGGACTATGTACTTTGACGAAGCGTCTAACTAGTACCGTTATGGGATAGGGGTGTTGCTGATAGCACCTGACAATTCCCACATACCTTTAGCTTTCAAACTCCGATTCAAGGTATCGAACAACGAAGCAGAATCGAGGCATGTATCGCTGGCTTGGAAGCTGCCCTGGAACTAGGGGCAAAACGGTTGGACGTCATTGGGGACTCGAACCTGGTTGTGTCTCAAGCGAAAGGAGACTGGAAGGTTAAGGAAGAAAGAATGAAAATCTATCACCAAACCCTGGACATTCTGATTCCCAAGTTTGAGAAGCTAACCTTCACGCATCTGTTAAGAGAGAGCAACAGGCTCGCTGATGCTTTATCAACTCTATCTTCCATGATAGACATCCCTTTGGGAGTCCGGATGCATTCGATCATTATTGAACAGAGATATGTGCCGGCCTATGAGTTGATTGCCACGATAGATGAAGTACAAGATCAGAACCCTTGGTATCATGACATTTGGAACTTCTTGGAAGAGGAGGTTCATCCACTAGGGGCAAATGCCAAAGATAAAAGGGCAATACGGAGAATGGTTACTTAGTTTATCATCTACGGGGGTAAATTGTACAAACGAGGCCATCTGGGAATGCACAAACTGTGCGTCGACGGAGAAGAGTCGAAGCGCCTAATGGAGGCCATCCACGGAGGAGATGTGGTTCGCATATGAGCGGAGTAATGCTAGCTTGGAAGATTCTCAGAAAGGGTTACTACTGGTCAACCATGGAAGACGATTGTATTGGTTTTGTTCGGCGATGCCATAAATGTCAAATTCATGCAAACCGCATGAATATCCCGCCATTGGAGCTTTATAACATGACTTCGCCATGGCCATTTTCAGTTTGGGGAATTGATGTTATTGGGGCAGTTACTCCGAGGGGGTCAAATAGGCATGAGTACATCCTAGTGGCAATAGACTATTTTACAAAATGGGTCGAGGCCCAATCCTATGTAGTGTTGAAAGTGTCGCACGTAGCCAAGTTCATCAGGAATAATATCATTTGTCGCTATGGGGTCCCGAATGAGATCATCTCGGACAATGGTTCCCACTTTAAGAAAAAAGTGATTAACTTGTTGGAGAAATACAACGTGGCTTTTCATAAGTCATCCACATATCGGCCACAAACCAACGGAGTTGTTGAGGCCGCTAATAAGAACATCAAGCATATTCTACAAAAGATGGTGGAAACCTATAGGGACTAGCCAGACAAGCTGCCATTTGCTCTTTGGGGCTATAGGACATCAATCTAAACATTTACTGGGGCAACTCCGCATTCTCCGGTTTACGGGATGGAGGCTGTTCTGCCGATTGAAGTTGAAGTTCCATCACTGCGGGTTATGGCTGAGTGCCAGATAGCATAAGCAGATTGGTAGCAGAGCAGGTTTGAGGAAGTAATGTTGTTCGACGAGAGCAGGCTGAAAGCACTGTACCACATCCAAGGTTATCAGCACAGAATTGCCAGGGCTTTCAACAAGAAAGTTAAGTCCAGGAATCTGAAAGAAGGGGATTTGGTGCTCAAAGACAACCGAGCTCCCATTTATGACCCCAGGGGCAAGTTCAGACCTAATTGGACTGGTCCTTACATCATCAAATCCACTTGGTCGGGTGGAACTGTCATTATTATGGACTTAGATGGCCTTGAATTCTCCCAACCAATCAATATGGACAAGTTGAAGAAATACTACCCTTGAGTGGCTAGGCCGAAAACCCGAAAGGGCAACCTAGGCAAAAGTTAAAGCACGAAAAACTAGAAAAAGAAAAATTGAGCTTGCAAGGTTGAAAACCCAAAAAGGGTGGCCTTGGCAAAAGTTAAAGCGCAAAAGGAGAGTGTTAACACATGAGTGAACTTGAACCAAACTACGTAAGGCTTGATTCCCATCTTCGGTATACGTAGGCAACTTCATTCTGAAGTCCCGCCATAAACACTTCCAAATCAACTAAGTCCATGAGTTTGTTTTCGTCATCTTTGTCTTATCTACATCTAAGAGTTCGGTTGTGATCTTCACTATGAGAGCTGGTTACAGTGCAGTGCTCTTCAGACAAGGGGCAACTTTCCATTTGCTAGATTTAGGGTTGTATATTTCAAGGATGGATTCTGGGTGTGTCCAGTTGTGATCCTTATCGAAAATGGTTTTGAAAAGTTTTAATAAAAGTTGATTTAGTTCAAATTAATCTTTTTACAACTTAGACCATTTTTTGATCAAAAGGAAAATTTTCAAGGCCTACAACCTTCAATTTCATTGATTTCAATACAGAGTTCTCCAACTCTTGATACAAATCGAAGTTGCTTTTTATTACATTCAAAAGAAAAACTTGAAAGTACAGATTAACGCAATAAACTTGGGGCGTCGATAAGTCAAGTGTTCCTGCATCCCCTACCAGAGCTTGTGGAAGCTTCAGATGCTAAAATAGGCCCAGTTTGTGCTTTATCCTTGAACCAAGCTATGCATTTGCCAGAAAGGGCATAACTGAAATTGGGAGCGGGAGCCAGAAGTTTCCTTGTCCTCCAAGCAGTGGGATATCAAGCTAGTTATGAACCTGGGATTGGAAATGGAACCTGGTACTCTATCCTCTCTTCTAGGCAAGTCTGGTCATGTCCGAACTAATGCCTGAACTGGAATGAAAAATTGAAGACACAGTGTGTCAAACCAGTCAACTGAATACCAGGCTGGCGAGACATGCTGTAGCTCATGTTGGGCAGATCAAACCAGGGGCAACGCCAAGCAATGTCTACAGGAGACCTGTTGCACATCCAATGGCACCACCACCCCTCGTTTGGGAAAGCAACTAGCCATGGGCGACAAAAATAGCCTCGTACTGAATATGCAGGGTAGGAGTCCACTACTTTTAACCTGTCCATAAGCCATTTATAGGGAGGGGGAAAACGAGAGAGATTAAAGAATAGAGAGATTAAAGAATAGAGAGGTGTATGTGGAGGGAAAAGTGAGAAAAAGTTTTAAGAGGAAAACAGAGCATGACGCCTGAGTGATGTGAGAAGCACATGTGAGATAGGGTAGGAAACATTACCTATAAGAGTAGTGGACTTCCCGCGAACTTAGTCGTCTCTTGCCTATGGAAAGCATCGAAGCCCATCAAAGTCTCAGCTAGTGTCAAGCCAATGCAACTCTTGCCCTCTTTCAAGCCTTGGGCACTTCGATCAAGTGAATGCTAGACCCTCCGAAGCTAGGGGCAAGAAGGAAATGAGCCAACGTACACAAGCAGAGGGCATGCTCTCGAAAACTTTGCCAAAGACGGTCGCCACGGTCCTCGGCGTCAGAAAATCGGTGAATGAAACTGGGAACGTCTAGTTCTCCGTTGTGAACCAAATATCGGGCATCGTGTAAAGTAACCCACACATTCTTTCTAAAGCCTGGATGTGGCTGAAACAGGACTGGGGCAGGATTTCCTCGTCACACCGAGAGTCTATCAAAACTTGGAATTCTTCGATTTTTAAACACGTGTAATCAGGTTTCAACATCTAGCCGCGACATGAAGGAAAAAACACAGCGGGGTACGACTCAGTGAGAATAGTGCATTTATCCCAAAACCCCAGAAATTCACTTTTTCGAGCCATCTAAAGTTTCAATCCAAGATGAGAGTTTTTCGGTGAAGAATGGCTTCATTTGTGGAAAAAATAGAGCTGGAATGAAGAAACTATGAAGTCCCAACTTTTGTAGAAGATAAGGTGCTAAGCGGAAGACAGGTGGCAGCAATCTGGAGGTTCCCTGCACTAGTGGTCGACCGGCCACTTTTGTAGCTAATCGGCCAGTTCTAGTGCCTGGCATTCACTTTGGTGGCCGACAGCCTCTACCTTTGGCCAACATAATTCCTATGGCCTTCATATGTGTTGGGAATGTTAGGAACTTGTGTTTTGTTATACTCTTGGTGCATTTAGCCGCCTTGTTTTAAGAGTTTTGTTAAGTTGCTTTTTATGTTGTTTCGTTTGTTTATTGAGTTGTTTTGTCGTTCCTTGTTGAGTTGTTTTGTTGTTGGTTATCGAGTTGTATTGATGTTGTTTTTCTTATCAAGTTGTTGCATTGTTTATCGAGTTGTTGCATTAGTTGTTCATTGAATTGTTTTACTTTGTTTTGTTGGTTGGTTCATTACTTGATTAAGAAGTTGCCATTACAGTTTACAACGTTCAAATTCCATCCAATCCCATTTTTGTTTAAAATGGTGCAATGAGATGTTTAGAATGTAAAACACAACACGTTTCACCAAAAAAACTGTTTTTCATTCCAATCATGGTTTCTTTTTTTCACAAAAGTGTAGAAGTTTTTGAGAAAATAAAACTGTACAATGTGCTAACACTACTAGCTAAAAGAAAAAGGGCAAAAAAGACTAAGCACAACGTCTAAATCAGTGCCATCCACCTTAGGATCGAGAGGCCCTCTTCGTTCTCTTCCTGGGCATGGACTCAGAGCTATCGCCATTTGCACCGCTGTCAGAGGCCCTCGAGTCTGAGCTAGCAGCTGAACCAGTCTCACCATCATTTCTACCCTCAAAATCTGAGCCAACATCGCTCTCCCCATCCTCAAATGACTTTAACTGTGGACCCGCTGCCTCCTCGTCCTCACTCGCCTCATCATCATCATTGTTTGGAATGGGCTCTGAGGGGTCACTCTCATCACGGGTGCCCCTAGCTCTACCTCGGCTACGAGTTGAAGCCTCTCGTCTCCGTCTCCCTACTGTCGGAGAAGGTGCTGATGGTCCTGCTGCAGCTCTCACTGGAACATCCAATGTGCCTGGGATCTGAAAAGGGGAATTTGTCAAATACATTTGTCATGGTGTATACTTGATGCAAAAAGAGTATAGTGTTTCAAATGCACTGATTGAGTGCAGTGTTTACATGCAGTGATTGAGTGCCATGTTTCAAATGCAGTGTTAGAGTGCAGTGTGTCAGATCAGTGTAGTCTGGAACAGTTTATGTTTGAAATGTTAATGTATCGGTAGGAAATTTCATGGCATGAAGTGTAAACTGAAGTAAATTATCAGAATCCTATAGAGGCTGAACAGGTTCATGCTCCTCTGCACCATCTCCGTCAGGGAAGCCACTAGCTCGAGGGCCTGCCAAGTGTACTCTATGGACGCCTACAAGTGTGATGAGAAGATTAGTGTTCTATAAAGCATAACTGAAATAAAGTAAATATGCAAAATGAAAAATATGGTACAGACTGGAGTAAGGCCTCAAACCCCTACAAGCTCATGCCTGGCTGGTGCAGGCTCGATGAGAATCTAACAAGCCTCCCCAGAATGTCGCTAGTAGGTGAGTGTGGTATGTAGTTCTGGCCACCCAGCCCTCTATCTCACCCTAGACTCTCTCTTGCCATGGGTCGTAGTCGCCCCAGCCCCTCTGCGTCTCTCTCTCGCAGCAGGAGCCCTCGGTCTCTCATCTCCACGGACCCCTGTCAGAGGGGGCATAAGGTATGTCTAGATGAAGACTGTGTAGTCACCATCGACTCGGAAGAAGCCGGCGTCCCAGCCTCGGGTGAAGTCAATCATCTCCTGGAAAGTGTACCTCTCTATGACTCTCATGTATGTCAGAGGCAGTATCGGAACTACAGGCTTTGGCAAACCGATGCTCTGACGCAAGAATCGCTCTCCTAAGAATCATGCTCGGCAAACTAGGCCCTCGAGCAGGATCCGAAAGCGAGAAGCCTCTCGTGCGCCAACAAACTGATCTCTGACTCCCTCAGGCATCATCGCCCAGGACTGCCAAGTGATTTGTAAATAGAGGAGGTACAGATTGTTTGTTATCATCGGGTATTGCAATATGAGTTAGAATCAAAGGAAAACGAAAATAAACAGAGAAGCTTGAGTTACCTGAACCGCGGTCACGGTATCAAAATATCGACGGAAGAAGGAGAAGGACTCTCGAGACCTCCGCTGGCATCTCCCGTCGTATCGGTGAGAGTACGGCACAACAAGTGGCATCTCCATCTCTGGCTCTGGGGAAAGTCTTGGAAAGTAGGCGTACACCCATAGCTGCGGAAAGCGGAAAGGGCAATAGTGAGTATGCAGTGTATAGAATATGTAAAACAAAAAGCAAATTGTGCAGGTGCGGTGTACAGTGTGTGCAGTGTACAGAATATGTAAAGCAGAAAACAAACTGTGCGTGTGCGGTGTACAGTGTGTGCAGGGTACAAAGTATGTAAAGAAGAAAACTAATTGTGTGTGTAGAGTATATAGTGCGTGTGCAGTATACAGAGAATGTTAAGTAGAAAGCGCAACACGAAATGAAAAACAGAGAAGTAAGGCATACCTCCCAGGCCCTCTAGCAGCCTCCTATCAGATGCCCGCTACTGCGAGAGGTCGAACTCACGTACCCGTAAAAGGTGGCCAAGCCAGCGCCGCCCGATCATAGAGTCAGACTCGAGACAGGTCTACCAGAGCACTCAGGAGGTATAACCCGACGGTGTTTGCCTGGTCGACAAATAGGATAGTTCCAAGGAGAAACATCAGGAAACCTCGAGCATACTGCTCGGTCTCTTATCGGGTCGCCAGTGTCGTCTCTCTGTAGTAATCCGCGAACCATGTGTATCGGACCATCCTTGATTAAGAGACGGGTGGGCGAGTCCCCAGCAAGTAAATCTGAGCAGCCACCCACTTGCCCATGTCTGTGTCATAAGGAATCGGATGACCCCCTACCTCTATGCCGGTGAGCATCGAGAAGTCGAAGTGAGTCATCGTCATCTCCCCTGCGGTAGAGAAGTGAAAGGAATCAGTGGTATCCCACCACCTCTCTATCAAAGCACCTAGCAAAGGCCGCCTCGCTATGAGGCGTGAGAGCCCCATGTAGAATGAGCTGATGCTAGCCTCGTCGATGATGTGGTGGACTGCGTCGGGAAGCTCCATGTACTACTCCCTCGTAGAGACGGTCTTGTATCCTCGAATGGCGTGTGAATCCCCCTATAACCAGGACAAGCATATGCAAGGCAGTATAAGAAATACAGTGCATAAATGTGTTTGGGATGAAAAAATGAAAGACAGTGTGAGCTATGCAAGAAATGCAATGTACATTACGAAAAATAAAGAAGAAGTGTATACCTCAGAGGCGCCATGAGATAAATGTGACTCCAGCTCGCGCAGTAGGAGGTCCTCCGATGCAGCTCGCGCAAACCCCCTGAACTGACGGGTACTATCAGGTGGTAGCACGTGTATCTCGGGATGATACGTCGCCGGGTCGAAGGGTTGAATGTTGAGTGGCAATGGCTCAAACTCTAGATCCACGTCCATCTCCGGAGAAGCTCCGTCGTATGGAATGTTATCCACCATCTCAAGAGAAAATGAGAAAATGGTTGAAAATGTGGAAGAAGGGCGAGGAATGCCAAAAGTCAACAAAAGTCAACTCTCAGAAGGAGAAAATGGAAGAAAAGGATGGAGTCCGGGAAAGGGCACCGAATCCAAGAGAAACTTGGGGAAAACAAACCCCAAGTGGTGGAAATCAAGAAGGAAGTACCAAAGTCACTTTTTAATCGATTCAAAACAGAGTGTGCAAAGAGGTTTTAGCGAATCAAACGATCGTGGGGTGTTTGAAAACGCATATAAAGCGTGGATCAGAAGGTGAAAAGTGTCTAGAGAGGGAAGTGAGTGATTTTCGGCAATGGAAAGGTGAGGAAATGAGGGTTGAAGCCCTACACTTAAAAACCCGTTGTGAAATGCTGAAACTGCCCTGAAATTGTCATCGGTGGCCGACGGCCACCATTTGCGGCCGACAATATCTTTTTTTGGCCGATGGGTTCCCAGAGTGGCCGGCATACCTCCCATGCTCTCCCTTTGTGTTTTTCTGTTGTTTTGTGCCCTCATCCCTCAAGAGAATGCAAGGAGAGTTCACGTTTAAGCTCAAATGGCCTTCGCGGGAGCTCCGGGCCATGTCTGCGATGTGAGGTGCTCTATACGAACGAGGTGTATCCGTTAAACTTGTTGCGACCCCTCCGAGAGGTAAGTTAGAGGTTGCGATCAAGTTAGTTTTGTTCTCGCATAGAAAATGCTCGTATTCATTGCATTGTACATGCTCTTCTTCTCGCATAGAAAATGCTCATGTTCATTGCATTGTATATGCTCTTTATCTCGCATAGAAAATTCTCGTGTTCATTGCATTGTATATGTTCTTCACCTCGCATAGAAAATGCTCATGTTCATTACATTGTTTGTGCCCTCATGTTCGTATAAAAATGTTTGTGTCTTTTGCATAGAACATGCGTTTGCTAGTGTGGCATAGAATATGCATTTTAATGTTGCATGGAGCATGCCTCCATTTTCGTTGCATAAGATATGCTTCAGTTTTGTTTCTTGCATGTGATGCATAAAACATGTTTCTAACGGTATGTCATGGTTATTCGGCTTACATAGAACATGTATTTGCTACCCTCGCATGGAACATGCATTCATTAATCTTGCATAGAATTTGCATTGTCGTCATTTCGCATAGAATGTGCGTTCGCGACATTTGCATAGAATTTGCGCTTCTCACATTTGCATAGAACATGCATTCGGTGTATAGAACATGTTGTTAATCATGCATAGAACGTGCTTCCAAATACATTTGCATAGAACATGCCTTAACATTATTGCAACTGTGCATAGAACATGCATTCTTATTGTGTTGTACCTGTTAAGTTTCTTTCTTATGTAGACATGATATTGTATGTACAGTTCATTCAAAGCTGGTGCAACCAGACGATATTGTATGTATGATTCATTCAAAGCTGGTGCAACCAGACGACATTTATGTATGGTTTATTCAGAGGAACTCCAGGTAAGATCATTCCTGTCATTTGAACTCCTTGTTTTGGTTAGAAACATTGGGACATGTGCCCGATGTTTATACCACCCTCCTGGTTAGAAGCGTTTGGATGTGTTCTGACGCTTATACTTTGCTTCGGTTAGAAACATTGGGGCGTGTCCCCGATGTTTATACCACCCTTCTGGTTAGAAGCATTTGGACGTGTTCCTGATACATATACCACCCTCCTGGTTAGAAGCATTTGGAATGTTTTCTGATGCTTATACCACCTTGCTTTGGTTAGAAACATCGGGACGTGCTCTGATGTTTATACCCCCCCCCCTTTTGGTTAGAAGCATTTGGACGTGTCCCTGATGCTTATACCACCCTCCTAGTTAGAAGCATTTGGGATGTGTTCCAACGTTTATACATTGCTTTGGTTAGAAACATTGGGGTGTGTCCCTAATGTTTATACCACCCTTCCAGTTAGAAGCGTTTGGAACGTGTTCCAATGCTTATACCACCGTGTTTTGGTTAGAAACATCGGGACATGCTCTGATGCTTATACCACCCTTCGGTGTTTGCACCGCTCTCTTTTCCCTCTCGCGCGTGACGCGTCAGGATGCTTTAGTTAAAAGCATTCAGAAGGACTCCAATGCTTATACCGCTCTTTGCCTGCATATACCGCTCTTTGCCTTGGTTGCATAATATTTAGATGTGTTTCAATTGTTATTACCATTCTCTTTGGTCTGGAACATTAGGGTGAGTCCTCGTGCTCACGCCATCTCTCTTCTCGCGTGTGCCACACGTTGGGATCATGTTTCATGCCTCGCGTGCACCCGAGGGTTGTGTGGTTCTTTGCCTTTCCTGTGTGAAGCGCAATTAAGATTGCATAATTTTCTTATATCCTTTCTGCATGAAATGTGGTTTGGTTCATGCTTACTTTCTTATGTATAAGTTTGATGTCGCATTTCTTTGCATGACATTGGCATCTTGATGTTTCCTTCTAGCCGCATTGCATGATCATAAGTTATGTTCTGCATCGTGCATATCATTTTGCATCTTACCCCGAACTACGCTGGTTTGATTCCTTGCAAAGGGATACGTAGGCAGCCTGCAAGCGCAACCGTTCTTTGTTTTGTTGACTTGCTTGTTTGTCCAAGTCTTTGGGCTTGTCAAAAGTGGGTTGTCTCTGGGCTTTGACATTCACTCCCGTCATTTCATGACTTCTGAGTTCTATCAAAGAGGGGCAACTGTAGACACCAAATTTTTGACCGTCCTCAAGATTTGGACGTCATCGTTTGAACCCTCGATGATCTTGTATGCTCGTGGCGGAGTGCCTTGTCTTCGAGCCTCTCAACTTGTCTATTTTGTCCTTGGTTGTGGACCAAGAGCTTGTTGTTTCAAATCTGGAGGAGAGGGTGGCCTATTGGCGATCCCCACAGTCCATCAGCCAGGGCTTGTGCCTGTCGACCATCAGTGGTGGCCGGTCGGCCACTAGTGATGGCCGGCGACCATTTTTCTCGTTTTTAAGATATTTGTTTTCCAGCTGTGCTAGTTGTTGCTCACTGAAGGCCATCTCCATACACGTGTATAGAGGGATGAATACAAGCTCTAAGCTTGTTTTTCTATATATAGGGGGGTCTCTCCCCCATTTTGGAGGGTTAGATAATTTGGAGCGAAGTTCTCTCTCTTTCTCTCTAGAATTCTCTCTTCTTATTTTGTGCCTTGTAGTTAGTTTCCTCTACACTTTTGCGCATAAGCTCGAAACGAAACACCACCCCCTTGGAGCTGAGGTTCCTTGGAGCTTTATTTGAGTCTGGAAAGAGGTTTTGAGCTTGAATTTGTGGCTGAAGTGCTCTTTGCTTCAAAGGTATTAAATCTTTCTTGTTTAAGCTTATTGTGTATGCTTGATTTACCATCTTTTTCAACTGCTTTAAGGTTGTTTTAGAGGCATAAAAAACTCTATTTTTGAGGCATAAAAATAGAAGTTTGAGCCTTTTTGAGCTAGGGGGTTGTTCCCCACTTTTGGTCTCTTTGCTTGTGAAACCTTTTGTGCCATTTTTTCTCACATTTAAATCAAACCTTTTGGCCCTTTTAACCACTGAAAAATAGTGTTATTTCAGTGGCAAAAACTTTGTTTTGAAGTCCAAAATAGGAGGGGCTCGCCTCCTTTCCTTGTGCCTTGTTTGCAGGCCTAGATAGCTTCACATGTGAGCATGTTTTTCTAGCTTGACTTAGCTTAATCTCAGCATGTTTCTGCCTCTGTTTTGGGCTGGTTAATTCAATTGAGTCTTGTATTGTGTGGTTGTAGTGCAATCTCCTTCACTAGCTTAATGTTTTAAGCTTTCTAGCATGAATTGCTTGCATGTTTTAGGGTCATTTTGCACTCCATTTCAGCACTGAAATCTCTGCAATCTCCCTCTATTCTTCACTTTTCCTTTTGTTTTGAAAGTGGTTTTGAGCCTCATGTTGGCTTCAGTGTGGAATTGAGACCCTCATGCCTAATGGTTTAATTCCTTCGAGAGTTCATTACCAACAGCATGAGACCTCTTTCATGCTCAAGGTACTTGTGGCTTAAGCTCTCTTTCCATTAGAGGACTCCCACCTTGGACTGAACTGGTTAAAGAATGGATCGGTAATTGAAATGAGTAAGTAAAACATGGCAAGTAAAACTTGAGCAAGATAAACATGTTGTGTTGCATTACATGTGTTCAATCAGACGTTATATTGAACAGAAGGAAGAATTGAGCATTTCATATTCAAAGTGATGAAATGAGCCAATCTCCTTAGTCTCCATTGCCTTTGATCGCACATGATAAGGTGATGGTTTTGAGTCTTGTTTTTGGCATACAATGAAGTTGTACTTCTTGGTTCTTTGGCCATCATGCATTGAGAATGCTTCGTTGGTGGTTTTGAAGCCAAGAATTACACTCCTTTAACTTTGTGTAATGATAAGGAGGGTAATAGTACACATATATTCCTTGGAATATACTATTTTGCCTCTGTTTGCCCTCTGTTGCAGCAAAAAGAGAAGTCCAGGAAAGTAGTGGCCGACCGGCCACCAGAAGCAGCCGACCAACCACCAATGATAGCCGACCGGCCAGCAATGAATTTTGCACCAGTGTGTTCCTAAGTTGGAGTTGGAGTAGAGGTATTCTGGGAGTTGTCACAATTTTCAGAGATCAAACGAGTGCAAACAGAGGCATCCAAAGGCAAGGCGGTGGATTTTCGGGAGGAAGAAGACCGAGCGTGCATGCATCCCTCGTTTCCTGAGGTCGTTCATTTAAATTGTCTAGCTAATTAGTTCATTAGCTTAGTTATTTTTGTAATTAATTAGTTAGGTGTTTAATTAATTAATTTGGTTTGTAATATTTTCATTAGCTAATTTAGTTAATTAATTGTGTTGTAATAGCTTAGCTTAGCTTAGGTGTTGGAAATGCTATATTAGTAGCCGAGCCTATTAATTGCATTCTTTGCATGTGTTGCATTAGGCATCTTACATAGTTAGGATTATGCACCTTTCTAACTAGTTTTTGTTTTGACTTGGAGTACTCGGTAAGTTTTATGCTTTAGCATACTTGCATGAGTGTGATTGCCATATTATCATGTTTAGCATGCTTGCCATAAGGCTATGTGCTTATATGGTAAATTGCATGAATGCCTATGGATAAAGGCTTTGTTGGTTGAATTGGAACAATTCAATGAGTGTATGTTTTAAGCCCACTTTGCGAAGTGACAAATCATGTTTCAAGCCCATCATGTTTGATTGCAAATCCGCGTTTTAGCCCACTTAAGGGTGACAACTTCAAACCATTTTCAAAAACAAACATGAATTGAGTTGTTCCAAATCTTGCGACTGAGTCTATACTTGCTTGTGTGCGTCACATAGTAAAGTTAGCTAATAACCGGGATAAGAACACATGAGGTTTATAAAACAACATATCATGATTAGTAGAGGTTGATCTTTGATCAACCGAGCGGGGGTGCTCATTTCAAGACCTTCCCCTCTCGTACCCAAGTTCTCAAGCCAAGGCAATTTTGGTGATGACGGACACATGGCCTTTGGCATGAGTTAGGGTTTCCTAAATTGTCCCAAAATAAAATATTTAAGTAGCGACTCTGTAATCTAGCAAAGCAGTCCAGTTTTGGCATTATGTGATTCAAAATCGATTTTTCAAAATGATTTGTCGGATTGGATTCTTTGGTGTTTATCAGTTTCACATTACACTTTGTGAGATTAGATTCAGAATTGTGACAGGAGTCCGAATTGTAGGACCAATTCGAGTTCTCCAAAGGGGGGCGCAAAAAAGTCGAGCTACAACTTGTGAAATGTAATTTAGAACCACTGGAGTCTGATTTGTAGGGCTAGCCATATCCGAAAGGAGCACGAAAAGAAAGCTACAGTTGGGCACCCAAAAGCTTACTCATCCACATTTGCCAATTCTAAAAATGGCGGGCTCGTAGACACCCAAAATCATGTTTTCCACATTCACCGACCCTATAAACAGCAAGCTCGTGGACACCCTAAAACCTTTCCTACATTCGTTCGACAACATGCACAAGACAGGGCAATTGGGCAACTTGACTTCCCGCGCGGGTACCAATATTGAAAAATCTAAAAATCCCAAAGATATTGATTTGTGATTATGTATCAATTTTAAGCAACAAATAACATTCCCTATCAAATAATCAAGACAAATTGACACAGCGATTTTAACATTGAAAAACCACAATTGAAGCACTCCAATTGTGATTAAAAAAAAAACCATGGCCCAAAGCCACAAAACAATCTACTAAGAAGACACAAAGGAATTACACAAGTGTACTATCAATTACCTAGCAAATCCACGCCTGAATTAAATCAACCACTATGTGCCTTTTCCAGCCCTGTCTTCACCTTGGAATTATCTTGCCCAATGTTGAATCCACAAGACCAATGTCATATCCGCGACGATGAGGCACTCTGGAATCCACCAAACCTTCAGGCCAAAATTCCACGAAATCTACCGAACAACTCTCTCTTTTTTGAATAAAACAAACTAAACAAACCATTTGGTATAATCCACTTAATTCGCGATTAAACTCTCATAGATATCAAAGGAAACAAGCAAAGAAGCTCTAAATGAAAACCCAAAACCCAATAAGGAGATTTGGAATCCGTCCCCTAGAAACTGAATTACTCGTAGATTTATAGAAAACAGAATCACGATCTCCACTAAAGTGGACTGACTAAAATGCGGGTTTCAGAACAAGGATCTACGCTGGAGCACAAGAAGTGCCTCTCGAGTTCAAAAACACGACTCCCAGTACTTTTACAAACAGTTCAAACTTCTGGAACCAAAGATTCTTCACTCAAGAGCACAAATGGCCGCTCGAGCGGTCAAACAACTTCAACTGCATTTTTGCGCTTTGCTTCAGGGGCAATGCCCCTCGATCCCTGACTTAGTCAGCGAAATGGAAAACATGATAGCATTAAGATCACAAACTCCTCTGCATAAGCACAATTCAGGTTGGATTAACATCTAAAAACTCGTAGCCTCAATTGAGTTTTGTCAAACAGGATTGCCAAGAACAAAAACCTTAGACGACTCAAACCAAGGCCCGACTCACAACCCGAACTCATACGCTGTTTACCCCCTTTCAATACTTTCCAATCATTAACAACATCATGCCACAAAGTGTAATTAATGAATGCATAAGATGCATGAGTTTCCAAATCTCAATTTTCCTAAGTTAGTTTCAATTCACAAATCCAACAATTTAAACATTTCCAATTAAAGTGATTCTCAAAGTCATACCCATCATCATATCAATGTTTTATATTAAGAGGTTCCCACAATTTCATATTCCAACTTAAAAATCAAGTCAATACATCCAATTTCAAGATTAAAAAGTCAATTGAACCAAATCCGCTTTTATTGAACAATTTTGAAAATTAGGATTTTAAGAAATATAGGGTTTTTCCATTTTAACGCATTTAAAGGTCAAATCTCATTATCCACAACACAATCAACAACATATATCCATAAACTCTTCAAGAAAATCATGAGATATAACCCCTTTGATCAAACCCATTAGATAAAATCTTCATACATCTTAATATCTTTACGTATATATAATGAAAATACCACATATGAGTCTCAAATCAAAGATATAACAAGTTAAAAGTTACCATACCTTAGGATTGAAGGCAAGAGGTGAAAACCCAACTTTTTTCGCACGCCCCCCTTTCGGAGAGGCGCGAATTGATCCTACAGTTCAGACTCCTGTCACGGTTCTAAATCTAATCTCACAAAGTGCAATGTGAGACTGATAAACACTAAAGAGTCCAATCCGACAAATCATTTTGGAAAATCGATTTTGAATCAAATAATGCTAAAATTGGACTGCTTTGCCAGATTACAAAGTCGCCACCTAAATATTTTTTTTTTTGGAAAATTTAGGAAACCCTGACTCGTGCCAAAGGCCACGTGTCCGTCATCACCAAAGTTGCCTCGGCTAGGGAACTTGGGTACGAGAGGGGAAGGTCTTGAAATGAGCACCCCCGCTCGCCCGATCAAAGGATCGGCCTCTACTAGGCATGATATGTTGTTTTATAAATCTCATGTGTTCTTATTCCAGTTATTAGCTAACTTTACTATGTGATGCACACACAAGTACAGACTCATGTTTGTTTTCGAAAATGGTTTGAAAGTGTCACCCTCAAGTGGGCAGAAGCGCGGATTTGGCACCCTCAAGTGGGCTTAAAAAATGATTTGGCACTTCGCAAAGTGGGCTTAAAACTCGTATTTATCGAATTATTCCAATTTAAACAACAAAGCCTTCATCCACAGGCATTTATGCAGTTTAGCATTTAAGCACATAGCCTTACAACAAGCATGCAATCATGGAAACACTCACACTCATGCAAGTATGCTAAAGCATAAAGACGCATAGTGTACTCCGAGCCAAAACAAAAGCTAGTTAGAAATATGCATGATCCCCAACTATATAAGCAATGCCTAATGCAACACATGCAATAATGCAATTAAATCGGCTCGGCTGTCTAAGATGGCATATGAATGCAACAATTTGATAACATGCTTTGAAACACGTATTCAAATAAGTGTTGAAATACGATGTAGTTTGAATGATGCGCTGAGTCCGATGCATGCAAGACAAATGAATGATGCAAACATGCAAGCATAAGGTATGCCAATCAAAACGTGCCCTATTCTAACCATCGCAAGCGGTTAAATAATAGGAAGAAAGACGTGGGGTTGGAAGACATGCACACACACACGCGAACTCATTACAATATTGTGCCCCCTCGAAGAAGGGTCTGAATGAATAAGCTAAGCTATTCTAAGCTAAGCTAAACAAACTAATCTAATTAAACTAATTAGACTAATTATTACACAACCAAATTGAATAACTAGTAAACTACTTACTAATTATTACAACACTTAACTAATTAGCACACTAATTAATTAAATTACAAAAGCAATGATAACTAACAAGTAAAGCATTAAATTACACTACTTTAACTCTGCTTCAGAAAGTTGAACATGCATCCATTCGGTTTCTCACCCCGAAAAGCCCACCAGTCTGCTCTTGAGAGGCTCTGTTTGCAGGGTTACTCCAAGAACTTTCTGCTCTACCTTACCAAATCACTGCTGGGGAGTGCACCAGTGGCCTGCCAGCCATGATTGGTTGCTGCCGACAACTTGCTGGCCAAAGGGAGGCACTGCTGGCCGAAGATGTAGCACTGTCGGCCATCAGTGTGCCACTGCCGGCCACTGGTGTGCTGAGTCACCAAACCTTGAAGCACAGTAGCAAATTAGCAACAAAGACAAGCCAAAACCACTCTAAGAAGCTCAAACAAGGCCTGCAAGAACCTCAACCCCAAGGTGAAGGTGTTTGGCTAAGGGTGCTAGTGCAAATGTGTAGAGAAAGCTCACTTTCAAGCACAAAATATAGAGAGAAAGGATTCTAGAGAGAGAGAGATATATATAGCTCAGCCAAAATTTTCTAACCCTTTGCATGCATATAGATGAGCTCTATATACAGAAGATACAAAAGCCTCTTGCAAAGATCCAACCATCCACGTGCAAGCAGATGGGCTCATCTGTGCAAACAGTTGTCAAAATATCTGCAAAAATATCTACTGATGCATTGGTGGCCGACTGGCCACCAGTGGTGGCCGGCAGGGCCTCATTGATGGCCGGCAGGGCAAAGACCATGGCCGGCAGCCCTCAATGATGGCCGGCAGGCCATCAAGAACATTACCATGCAAAGACCAACACATGGTCCAAATATGAGACAGAATAGAAACAGGGTTTGGAAAGATCAAACCTAGAGCATTCCGTCGCGAAAGTCAAGTACTCGACGAGCAATCAAACCTGTCACTAGATATACCTGCAAGGATATCTCAAGCTTGTTGAGCAAGCTTGAGTCTTGATTCCATCCTTCCACACACGTGTATGAAGGATGAGATCTGTGCTCACCACCTGTCACAGTTGGCAAGAAAATATCTGCAAAAATAGGTGGAAAGGTCTCAGCCAGAAAAGATGGCCGATCGACCTAAAGGAGTGCCGATCAACCAAAAAGAGTGTCGATCGGCCAACACTTATGGCTGATGGCAAGAAAACAAGGCCGATGGCACAAGGCCTTAGTCGATTGGTTGTGGGGATGGCCAACAAGCCACCCTCTTCCCTCAGAAGCAAAAGCACAAGTCCTTGGTCTACAACCAAGCACAAAACAGACAAGTTGAGAGATCTTAAGGCAAGGCGCGCAGCCGAGACATTCGGGAACTCAAAACGAACACGAGCATAGATGATCATCGAGTGTTCAAACGATGACGTCCAAGTCTTGAGGATGGTCAAAAATGGGGTGTCTATAGTTGCCCCTCTTTGACAGAACTCGAAAGTCATAAGACGACGGGAGTGAGTGTCAACGCCCAGAGACGACTCATTTTTTACGGGGCCGAAGACTTAGACAAGCATACAAGATAACAAAGAGATGCGCTCGCAGGCAAGGGCAAGATGCAAAGGACATGCACGATGCCGAACATAACTTATGATCATGCAAATAGAGCTGTAATGAAGCATTCATGCAAAACAAATACAACATTTTAAGCAAGCGAATAAGAAAGATTAGTTCTACATATTCCAACAGAGAGGATGTAAGAAGATTATGCAATTCTCACTGCGTCTCACACAGAGAAGACTAAAACCGACTACCGAGGACACCCGGAGTCTCAAATACAACATCTCTCAGCGTATCACACGCAGGAGAGGAAAGGACTGTGCAAGAAAGTGTAGTCATCCAGACGCGTGCCAAACGCGAGAGGAGAGAGATATGTCAAAACGCATGCCAAACGCGAGTGGAGAAGGGTAGCAGTCAAGCTGAACCGGAACTTCTCTTGAATGAACCGTACATACAATATCGTTTGGTTTCACCAACTTCAAATGAACCGTACATACAATATCGTGCTTGCAAAAGAAAGAAATTCAACAAGTACAATATGTTAGAAACACATGTTCAATCGTAAGATCAAGATATCATTTCAATATGAGACATACGCATGAACATATGATGTGAGTGAGAAAGTGCATAGCAATACAAGTGAAAAGATGCATGACAATGCGACTAGAACAAGCATAACAATGTAAGTAAAACATGCACGACAACACAAGCAAGGGGTGCATAACAATGCAACTGAAACAAGCATGATAATGCAAGTAAAACATACGTGACAACATGAGTAAGGGGATGCATGACAATGCAACCTAAGTGTGCGTGACAACGTAGATAAAAAAGTGCATAACAATACAAGAAAGGCATGCGCGACAACGCAAGCCAAGGGGTGCATAACAATGCAAGAAAGGCATGCACGACAATGCAAGCCATGGGGTGCATAAACACATGTAAGTAAAACATGTGTGACAACGCAAGCAATGTGCATAACAATGCAAGGAAATGTGCATGAACACATGTAAGTAAGGCATGCGCGATAATGCAAGCAATGTGCATAACAATGCAAGGAAAAGCATGCGAAACAACGCAAACAATGTGCATAACAATGAGAGGAAATGCATGCGCGACAACGCAAGCAATGGTACATAAACACATGTAAGTAAAGCATGAGCAACAACACAAGCAATGTGCATAACAATGCAAGGAAATGCATGCGCGACAACGCAAGCAACGTGCATAACAATGCGAGGAAATGTGCATGAACACATGTAAGTAAAGCGAGATGAGGCATGCTCGATGCAAGAGCGAAAAGACGTATAACAAATATGCGCCTTACAAACCTAACGAAACACTCGTAAGGAAAGATATTCAAAAGTAGTTCTCGAGAAATTCTTTCAATATACAAAAGGATACGAAAAAGGATACACCTCATGTGTATCAAGTGCCGCAGACGAAAAACACAGTTCGGGGCCACCACAAAGGCTGCTTAAGCTTCAAAAGTGTATTTTCTTGCACTTTCTTGAAAGATGAGGGTACCAAACAATAGAACTGACCCAAACAAAGGCATTGGATGTCCATCGGCCACAAGGGGGAGCCATCGGCCATCCATCGGCCATAAAATGAGCTTATCGGCCAACAATTTAGCCGATCGGCTAACAATTTGGCCGATCGGCCAAAAGTGGCAGATTCGAGGCAATTTTGTCCATTTGCTTTGGGTCTTTAAATATAGGGTTCCAAAACCTATTTCCTCACTTCTCCTTAGCAGAAACTCTAGGGCATTTTCCTCCATTCGATCCGTGCTTTTCTCCCGTTTTCAAGCCTCCCACGACTTTCGATTCGCGAAACCCTCTTCGTTTCAAACTCTTTAAATCGAACAAAACGTGATTTCGGTGCCACACTCTCAACTTCCACCACTTGGGGTTTGTTTCCCCCGTGTTAGCCTTGGTTTTCTTGCTTTCTTCAACACTTCGACCTTTTCTCCCATTTTTCACGCCTCGGGGTTGACTTTCGGTTGACTTTTTGCATTTTTACCCACTTTTCATACCCTTGGCCATTTTTGCACTCTTCTTGAGATGGCGGAAGATATTCCACGGGGTGGGACTCCCCCAGAGATGGATACGGATCTCGAGGTCGAGGTCTTACCTCTCAGTATTCGACCTTTCGATCCGGCGACATACCAGCCCGCGATACGTGTACTGCCTCCCGATAGCATCCGCCAGTTCAAGAGCAACGCGCGAGGTGCGCCATTGGAGCTCCTGCTACGCGAGTCGGAGTCGCACCTTTCTTACGGGGCCGCTGAGGTATACTCTTCTTCTTTACTTTCTGCAATGTAGATCGTATATCTTGGATAGTTGATACTGCCCTTTATTTGATCATCACTAATACACTTGTAAATCACATGCTTAGTCCACCGTGAGCACACTCATACACGATATCTGTGTAAACTCGAACACATGCACACACACTGTATTTTTATCAATTCTGAACATATTCAAACACTGTATTTCTTACACTGCTTCAAATCTGTTTGCCTTGAACACAGGGAGATTCCCATGCCTTCCGGGGGTATGGGAATACCATCACCCGAGGTTAGTACATGGATTTGCTTGACGAGGTTTGCCGCATCGTTGATCAGGCCAGTTTTGGCGCATTCTGCATGGGACTCTCACGCCTCACTATGAGTAGGCCCCTTCTAGGCACGCTGGTGGAGAGGTGGTGGGACACCACCGATTCCTTCCACCTTTCCGCAGCGGGGGAGATGATGATGACCCCTTTTGATTTCTCCATGCTCACTGGCATTGGAGTAGGGACTGATCCGATTCTCTTTGATACTGATATGGGCGAGTGGGATGCTGCCCAAATCTTCTTGCTTGGCGCTCGCCCACCTCTCTCCCGGCTAGGGTTCGTGAGGTATTCTTGGTTCGAAGACCAGTTCAGAGTACAGGCGCCGACGACCCGCGAGGAGGTCGAGCAGTATGCCCTAGGGTTCATTATGTTCTTGCTGGGCACCACCCTCTTCGCCGACCGGGCGAACACAGTTGTCCTCCATCTGCTGAGCGCGTTGGTGGACGTGACCAGCATCCGACGCTATGACTGGGGTGGTGCAGGTTTGGCCACTCTTTACAGGTACATGAGCTCTTCATCCCGCCACAGCGGACATCTGCTAGGAGGCTACTGGCGAGCCTGAGAGGTACACCTTCCCTTTCTGTTTTACGGTTTTGCCTTACACTATCTGTACACCACATACACTGCATACACGCATTCTGCTTTACACTAGCTGTACATTGCACACATTGCACAATATACAGCACACCATTATCTAATTTCTGCTCTATCTGCATACTGCCTTACTGATAAGCATACTCATTCTTACCCTGTTACACTCTGTAGTTGTGGGTGTATGCCTACTTTTTGAGGCTTGCTCCAGAGCCGGAGGTGGAGATGCCCCTCACTGTCCCGTATTCTCATCGATACGATGTGAGATGCGAGCGAAGACCACGGGAGTCTTCCCTGTTCTTCCGCAGATACTTCGACACCATTACCGCAGCTGAGGTATTTCAAACATTATAGTTTATTTAAGCTTCACTTTACAATGTACTTTCAACAGTAGATAACAACTGTATATCCTATCATTTGTAGATCACCTAGCAGCCCTGGGCTGCATTGTTGGATGCAGTGAGAGACCAATACATGGGTGTCCGGGAGACTGCCCGATTTCGAGTCTTGCTGGGGGGTCCGGTCTGCCGGGCCTGGTACTTGGGAGAGCGCTTCCTGTGGCAAACCCTTGGCTTACCTAAGCAGATAGTCCCAAGGCCACCTCCCACCCATATGAGGCATACATAAAGGTACACCCCGGAGGAGATGACAGACTTCACTATCGGTTGGGATGTTGACTTTTTCAGAGATGAGGGCGACTACACCATCTTCATCTAGACTTATCTCATGCAGCCTCTGGCCAGTGCTCGCCGAGTTGAGAGGAAGAGGCCTGTAGCCCCTGTGGGAGGAGCGGGAGCACCGAGGGCGACTTAGGCCCGCGACAGGAGTGGGTCCCAGAGGGGACGGAGAGCGGAGTGGCCAGAGCTGCCCACCACCATGACATGCCGAGGACAGGGTGGGGAGACTCATCAGATACCCATAGCTCCTCCTCTGGCTGATCATGAGCTCGTCGGAGTTCGTAGCTCGACCTTGGTATGTGCTATACTCTTCATGCTGTACAGTCATTTCAATTCAGTTGGTATCCCGCAGAATACTAATTACCTCAACACTTTTGTAGGCTTCTATCTAGTACACTGGGCAGGCGTTGGAGCTGACAGCCTCGGTGATAGGGATGTTGCAAAGGATTATGGATATGCTCAGCATTTACAATATCCCGGTAAATTCTTTCAACCTCGGTCCCAAAACCTTGCAATCTATTTCATACTGATCTGATGCGTTACATTATCAATACGGCACTTGATAAACTACACTCACATACCACTCACAGCACTGATACACTGTAACTTATATACTGCTCACGGCACTGATACTGTAACTCTCATATTGCTCACAACATTCATACTGTAACCATACATAGTGCTCATAACATTCATACTGTAACCATACATTGCTCACGACATTCATATACTACTCACAGCATTCATACACTGTACTCGTACACTGTATTTGATACCATACTCGACTTTGAATAGCATAGCTGATGCATTTACCAATTTGTCCTTTTCAGGCCCCATTCCAGATACGGGCCACAGGGGGTGCCTCAGTAGGACCATCTGTACCTACCCGAGGAGTGGGGAGAGCAGGACGAGGGATCTCAGTACGGAGCCGCAGCAGAGCCCGGCGTACTCACTCTAGGAGTAGCTCGTGGGCGCCTATCTCAGAAGATGACGAGTCTGATACAGAGCCAAATTCATCTCAAGATGAGGGTGGAGATGGCTCGGACTCAGACTCTGGCAGCGGAGCCGACAGTGGCGATCCTGGACCTCCGTCCAGGAAGAGGACGAGGAGAGACTCCCGCACTTGAGGTGACCGGCGCCGATCCAGATGTTGTTTTTTTTTTTTTTTTTGCTTTATTTTTCTTTTTACCAGTAGTTTAAGCACATTATACTGTGTCAGGCAGATTTTATTTTCTTCAAAACTATGTACTTTTGCAAAAGAAAATATGATGGAATGAAACAGTTTTTTTTGTCGAAGAAGTGTTACATTTGTACATTCTAAACATTGCATCGCATCGCATCACATCGCATTAGATTACATAACAATGTAAATGATATTGAACTTTGTTTTGAAAACTAAACACTCGAATTGCATTAATCAGGTAGTGAACCAACTGACAACAAAACAACTCGATAAGTAAAACAAAGAACTTGACATGCTAACGAAATGTAAATACAACTCGATAAGCAAGACAAGGACTAAAGAACACGAAATACAACTCGATAAACAAAAGTACAACAACTCGATAAACAAATTGAAGTAACACAGGCGTGACTTCGCAAAATTATCACTGAAAGGCATTTGAAGTGGAACAAGTCACAAGTTCTCAACATCTCCAACACATAGACAGCTCAGAGAAAAAAAGGAAGGGCCATCGACCTAGGTGAGAGGCCATTGGCCATAAGAAATGACCATCGGCCATCATTACTAGCCGATCGGCCAAAAAAGATGGTCGGTCGGCACTATTTTTGGCCGATCGGCCAAAAATGGCAAGAACTTCTAGAATGCTGCCACCTGTCTTCCACTCAACACCTTATCTTCTTCAAAAGCCCCAACTTCGTAGTTTCTCCATTTTAGCTCAATTTTTGCACCAAATGGAAGCATTTCTTATAAAAAAATCTCACAAATTGGACTGCCAACTTGGATGGCTCGGAAAAGCTGAATTTTCAGAGCTTTGGCATAAATGCACTATTCACATTGAGTCACACTCCGTTGCGTTTTCCGTTCCTTCATGCCGTGGAAAGGTTCTGGAATCCGATAACACACGTCTTTAGCTTTGGCGGACAAGAGATGTGTCCCACTTTCGAGGACTTCCAAGCTTCAATGGAATCTGAGCGCGATGAAGAAATCTTGCCTCAATTTCGCTTTGGATATGTCCAAGCCTTAGGACGGATGTGCGGCCTTACTTTGCATGACGCTCGGTCACTGATTCATGACAAAGAGCTGGACATTCCGAGCTTGATTCGTCGGTTTTCTGATGCCAGCGACCGCGGTGATCATCATTGGCAGGGTTATCGGCGACATGCGCTTTGCTTGTGCATGTTGTCTTATTTCTTGCTTGCCCCAGGCTCCGATGGGTTTAGTACTCGTTTAATTAAAGTCGCCGAGGGCTTAAAAGAGGGCAAGAGCTGCATTGCCATGATGCTAGCTGAGACATTGATGGGTTTAGACGTTTTTCATCGCCAAGAGACGACTAGATTCGTGGGGAGTCCACTACTACTGCAGGTAATGTTTCCCACCCCATCTCACTTTTTTTCTCAACTGTAGACACCCCATTTTTGACCGTCCTCAAGACTTGGACGTCACCGTTTGAACACCCAGTGATTATCCATGTTTGTGTTCGTTTGGAGTTCCCGGAGGTCTCGGCCACGCGCCTTGCCTCAGGATCTCCGAACTCGACTGTTTAGTGCCTGGTTTTGCACCAAACACTTGTGTTTTGCCTTGGAGGGGCAGAGAATGCCTTGTAAGGCATCCCCACACACCACCGGCCATGGCCACAGGCCACCGGCTGTGTTTTGTTGCCGTCGGCAATATATTTTGCCGGTCGGCACTATTTGTTGCCGGTCGGCACTAAATTTTGTCAAAATGACATTTTGGGCAGCCGACTACTGTTCATCTACTTTATGTAGATATTTTGTGCCAGCTGTGATAGCTGGCACCAACTCTGCTTCCCTCCATACACGTGTATGGAGGGATTTCCCACTAAGCAAGCTTGTTTGACAAGCTTTACAAGAGAGAGCTCTATAAGAGAGAGTGTCCTCTCTTGGCATTACGGTTAGAGAATTTTGAGAGAAAGACACAGAGAGGAGCTCTAGTTTTAGGGTTTGGGTTCATACATATCTCCTATCTCTCTTTTTCTCTCTTTGTTTTCTAGGTGTTTTAGTCCATACTATTGTACACAAACACCTAGTGTTTCACCTTCCTTTGGCTACTGAGGTTCTAAGAGGCTGGTTTTGGTGTTTTGGAGCTGGATTCAAGCCAAGGAGGGCTATTGGAGCATCATTTGTGGAGGTGATCTACAAGGGTAAGAAACTTCTCTTTTATTCCCCATTTTTGCATTGATTTTCTACCTATCTTAGAGTTGTTTTTGTCCTTAGTGTGTAATAAAAAAAAGTTTTTTTTTATCCCTCTTGATTGTTTATTAAGAGTGTTTTGTGGTTTGGGTTTGTTTGACCCCTCCTAAGCCTTGTAAGGCTCCGTTTTGTGCTATTTTGTGCAAGTTTCGAGACTTTGGTGTTTGGGCCTCTTCACCACTGAAATCTTGAGGGATTTCGGTGGTGGGGATGGTGCCTTGAAGTCTCCAAAAGGGGAGGGCCACCCACTCTTCTTGTTGTCCTTGAAAGGGACCCCTTTTGGCCCCTTGAGGGAGCATCATGTTAGAGTGTGTATTGATCATGTCTTGGCTGTTTTCCATACTTATTATGCCATGATATAATCTTGTTGTGTGATGGTTTTGGTACACCATGCATGTTTAGCATACCTACCTTGTAATGCCACTTTATTGCCTTAATATGCCTTAGGTTGTTAGCATTTGTTCTAGCATGTTTTGGACCTAGTTTTGTGAAGCTTGTGTGCTTATTTTGCCATGCTAGAGGTCTGTCCATAGTTGTTTGGGTCGGCCATGGCATGCATTATAGGCCCCTTTTGCATTTTGGCTTGTTGGCCTCAAGTGTGTGAGTATGTAGCATGCACTACTTGCTTTATTCTAATGATTTGGCATCATTTATAGCATGATTTTAGTCCCTTTAACATGCTTGTATGCTTGCTTTGGACACCTCTTTGAAGCTTCGGAAGCTTGACTTGCATGCTCCATGTTTTGGTCGTTGTGCACGCTTTTGATTTTGAGCCATTTAGGTGCCATCTAGGTGTCCCTTGGATGTTGTTTAGGTCTGCACTAGACCTATTTTAAGTCCTCTTAGCCTTGTAAGGCTTGGTTGATTTAGTCTTGGTTTAAGCCTCTTGGTTTGTCTTGGGTTTTTGGCTTCGTTTGCACGCCTTGTTTGTCTTGTTTAATTGGCTTAATATCCTTTGTAACATGATTTTCAATGCTTACCTTGGATGCCATTAGTCCATGTTATGCCTCTTTCTAGTGTGCTTGAGAATTGCCATTTTATGCTTAAATGTTGGTCCTTGTGTGCATGCATGTTTGCATGACACTTAGCCCTCATTTTATAGCACTATTGCCACTGTTTTTAGGCCTATTTAGAGTTGCCTAAATCATGTATAACTCCACATTTTCATCAATTTGCATTGCCTCGTGATTGCTTGCATGCTTGCATAAGTGTCTTGCCATGCCATGTTGCATCCTTAGCTTGCATGCCTAGGTTGCATTGCATCTTGCATGCATGCCTTGTTCCTTGACTTGGTGATAGGAATTGGGCCTTGGTTTGTTTGATTTGCATTTCATTTGACATGAAATTTGCACACTTGGTCCCTTGGGCCATCACGCATCGAAATGCGCGATTGATGGTCCGAGAACCAAGGAGCATGTCCCTTTGAGTCATTAACATGATAAGGGAAATAATTGGTGCATACATCGCTTGAATTGAATTGCCATGCAAGTTTTGTCCTCTGCTGCTGTGAGTTGCAGGTTCTGCAGGCATTCTTTGCCGACCGGCAGTATACATTGCCGACCAGCAGTAAATCACCAGCCGATGGATTCATTTTGTGCCGGTGACCACAATTCACTGCCGGTGGTAATTCTGCTCAGCCGGTGGTGATTCCCAGTATCCAGAGAGGCATCCTTGAGACTTTGGCAGTCTTCAGAGAGGCAGAGTAGGGAAAACAGAGGCAGATTATGCATGGCCGTGCACTTCCGAGCAGGACCCGAGCATGCGCTGCATCTGGCTCTCCTCCCGAGGCGGTTTACTATTTTTCCTAGCTTAGTTAATTTGTTAATTAATTAGGTAATTTGTATTATTTAATTAGCTTACGTAGTTAATTAACTTGTATTATTCATTTGGTCCCTCCGGGCGAGGGCAATTATGTAATAAGTGTGGGTGAGTGTGTGTATGTCTTCCAACCCCACTTCTTTCTTCCCTTTTATTTACCTGCTTATGATGGTAGACTAGGGCACGTTTAAATTAGCATACCCTATGTAATACATGCGTGCATCCATACATTTGTCTTGCATGCACCGGGTTCGGTACATCACACTAACTGCATTTGTATTTCGATTCCAAATTGAATACGTGTATTAATTGATTGCATTTCACATGCCACGCTTAGATTAGCCGAGCCTATCTAATTGCATCCTGTATGTGTTGCATTAGTCATTTTAACATGAACTAGGACATGCATGTTTGCTAACTAGTTTGTTGTTTTGGCACGGAGTACAATGTAAGTGTTTTATGCTTTAGCATCTCGCATGCGTGTAAATGTTGCCATGACAGTATGCTTACCATGAGGCTAGATGCTTATGTGATAAACTGTTTGAATGCCTGTGGGTGAAGGTTGGATTGCCTAAGTTGGAAACACTCGTTGAAATCCGTGTTTTAGCCTACTTGCGAGTAGCAAATTCCAAAACATTTTTTTTAAGACAAACGGATATGCAATGCTTATTTCCAAATTAGGCAACCTAGTCTATACTTGTTTGTTGTGCGCATAACATAGTAATTCTAGGCTAATAAATGGAATAAGAACACATAATGTTTTCAAAAATGGATATCACGGTTAGTAGAGGCCGATCTTCGGATCGGGCGAGAGGGGGTGCTCATAGCTGACCTTCCCCAATCGTACCCTAGCTCCCGAGCTGAGGCAACTCCGGTGATGACGGACATGTGGCCTTCGGCACCGAGTCAGGGTTTCCTAAATTCCCCATAAAAAATATTTAGGTGGCGACTCTGTATCTGGCAAGGCAGTCCATGTTTGGCACTTCTTTTCAAAAATCTGTTTCTCAAAACGATTTGCTGGATTTGGACTCTTTGGTTCAGATAAAGAACCGTGACAACATACTGAGTCTGAACTGTAGCGAGGGCCCCACGCGGGCGCGTCTACAGTTTCTGGCGACTCCGCTGGGGATTTAGAGAGCTTGACTCGAACTCATGATATCCTGTTTTGATTACACTTATGTGTCTCTTTGCATTGCATATGCATTGGTGCGCCTAGGAACACAGTGTTTGCCATCTGCCATTCCTGAACGGTTTGCCGGAGGCTTGTCTTGTCAAGGCATGACCATAAGGCTGACCGGTTATGGGCTCTAACAGTATGGGAACACAAATCCCAGTTTCTACCGGGGCACCCTTTTCGACCATTCGACCTAGTGCATATTCGGATCCAGAGTGACCATTCCAAGTTAGGACAGGTTGCTTACCCGATGTTAGGTTGTTTGAAAACTGCTGCGTGCATAGTGGAACCCTAGCTCCTGACAAAATAGGACAGGGAAACCCTACCCCAACATAGGGGTGTCTTGGCTCTCTTTACTTGCTATGTGCTTTTAGAATGTATCTCTACAGGGAAGTACATATTAGTTTGCAAGTTTGAGTATCAGGCCCGAGGGCACCAGTATCAGTATTGTTGAGAATCAGTTATCCGCGGGTATCAAGTTCAGTTTTTGGGGACAGTGATCAGTGGTAGAGTGCAGCTGTTCAGCTATGCCCGTGTTTGATCTATTTGGGCTGAAATGCTGTTTGTTGTCTCTTTCAGTTCGGACAGTTGGTACAGAATAGCTAGTGCTTCCCCTTGCTGAGGCCGGACTTATGATGACGCAGAATTCAGAAGAGATCGTGGTTATGACAGCTGCATTAGATGAGGGGATCACTCTGGAAAGCAAGACCAATACTGATATGCCACATCCACCCAGGTCGCCTGTTGCGCACCCGATCTGGGCCCCCCAGCTATACCAGGCTCGCGAGCCTACTACATTTGAACTAATGGGGATGATAAGTGATCTCCAGAGGTCTGTGGCGGATCTTGCCTACGGAATGTCAGTTTCACCTCCAGCCGCACCATATGCCGAGAGTTTTGTCCCCCAGGAGCCCCCGCTGTTGGGGCGGATTGTGATTGAACTTAGCCAACCGGAGATGGCCTCCAGCTATGGTAATGACATATCAACATCAACTCAAACCCTCGATCAGGCTGAGGCCAGAAGAAAAGATAAAATGAAGGCAGATGCCGATCCCATTGAACAACTGCTATGGGCAGTCGAGGCCTTGAAAGCCGGTGGGATGAGCAAGCAACAGATATCCGCAGTTGTGGCAAAAACTGTAGAGAATGCTTTCCCCACTCCACCTGAGGATAGTTCAAATCAGTTGGAAAATCAGGATAGGCCCCGTCATGCCAGAACAGTTTCTCCTATTCCCGCCCCTGCACCTAGGAAAGATCAGAAAGCTAAGGTGGCACCTGCCGACCCTTTCGCTTGTGCGGCTAGTAAAAGCGCTCAGACTCCAAAGTACCTGCCCCGGGGGCACAGGACCTTTCATGCTCTCTACATGCCTCTGTCCAAGGCACTTCAGATCCTTGCTGAGAGGGGACACCTTAAACCCTTGGAGCCTCGGCCTTTCCCGAAGAATCTCCCTGCTACGCATGATGCTGCTCAGTACTGCGAGTACCACCAGCAGATAGGCCATGCAACCGACAATTGTTTCCGCCTCCGTCATGAGGTGCAAGATTTGATTGACAACGAGGTTATCCTCCCGCCCACCTCAGCCAAGTCCGTTACCACCTAGTTATTGGATTTTGAGGACACATATACTGCAAGTATGTAATCAGAAAGTGAACCACCTGCGGGCGGCATTCGGTATATTTTGGATGTGGCATCTGGCACGCATTTTTTGAGCATCAGTGAAATCGAGTTTTGTAAATTCTGGCTGGGGTATCGAGTCAGTCTTTTGGTTTGAGTCTGTCTCTTTGTCTTGAGTTAGTCTTTTTTGCTTAAGGGTCTGTCTTGTTGTAGCAAGTCAGTCCCCTTTGTATAGAATACCAGGTGATTCTGGGGTTGTTGCCTCGAAATACAGTTTTGTCTTATAATTACCCGTTTTTGTTTTTGAGTCTGTTTCTACCGAGGAGCCAGTTATGCCAACAAATCTGAATGAAACAGCTGTGACTATCTCATTTTCATGCCTGCTTTGAGTGTGAGTTAGTTGTGCCAGAGGATTTGAATGGGCTGACAGTACATCTCGCCTGCTCTCCCACGCGCCAAATTCATTGCATTAACCTAAGTTTTTCAAAAAAAACCTTTTGAACGCTGCGGTGATAAAAACGAAGAGGAAGGAATTCCTCGGGTTTTGCGAAATTTTGATCATTTTAAGAGAAAGAGAGACGCGCTAAGCTCTTAATGAATGAAATCATGCTTGTCAGCGTGAGTACTGGGAAGGGCCTTGGCTTGATCCAGATTGGTTCCACACTATCTTCGGCGCGAGCGATTTGTCGCTTTCTTAAAAACATTCAAAAACAAATGTTTCGCGCGGTTTTGTGAAGACCTGTGTGGAACCGCTCTTGAGATCTCGTAGCCTAAGGATCGCTCTCAGCCTCAAGATTCGACCTGTTTGTTTTGGACCACGAACTCATTCGGAACATCCAACAGTCAACTGTCGGAGGAGGCTTGTATGGCCAGTTTTGAAGCAGCCCTCGAGCAAGAGGCACCGAAGGCGAGTCAAAAAGATTAGATCTCACTAGAAGGAGCTCGTGGAGCAACCATGATGGAGTCTCCTACAAATCATTGCAACGGCCGTTCTCCTAGACACAGAGAGACTCCAACTTCAAAAACCATTTGGCATGGACTTGTTACACTTTTACCCTTTGACAGGCTCGCTAGGCCGAAAACCCGAAAGGGCGACCCGGGCAAAAGTTAGAGCAAGAGCAAAATACAAAAAAAGAAGCAAAAAAGAAAACAAAAGAAGAAAAAAAAAAGAAAAAAAAGAAAAGAAAAAGAAATGAACAAAAAAAAAAGGGGGGGGGGAAATAAAAAGAAGCTCGCAAGGTCGAAAACCTGCATTGGGCGCCTTGGCAAAAGTTAGAGCCTGAAAAGTAATGGTTAAAATACCCGAGTGTACCTTAACCGGAACTACGTAAGGCTTGATTCCCATGTTTGGGATACGTAGGCAACTTCATCCTGAAGTCCAGCCCCCAACGCTTTCATAGCGTCTCAGTCCATGCAATGGTTTCAACTTCATCCCAAAGTCTAGTCGCCAACGCCTCCAAGGTAACTGTGTCCATATATTTGTTATAACCGTCTTCGTTATCTCAGTGCCCAAGAGCTCGACCACCACCAATGAAGACTGCTTGCGGATTGCTGCGGCATCATCCAAACAAGGGGCAACTTTCCATTGCCACCAGTCGTCGCAAGACGCCATTCAAACCAGGGGCCACTTTCCGTTGCCATCCACCCCCTTTAAGCCAAGGGCAATTTTCCATTGCCTCCGATCTGAGGTCGCGCATCTCAAAGAGTAAGTTCCATGCTCGCTGAGCATCAGCCGTTTGCAAAAATAGTTTTGGAAAATTTTTACTGAGGTTGACTATTTTCTCGAAAACTATTTCATTTTCCAAAACTGGACCATTTTCTTGGACCCAAAAAGGAAAGTTTTCAGTGCTTACAGCCTGACTTGCATGGTTTTCAAATAAAAAATAGAACATGTACGTTAATCCGACTCTCATCTTGATCAAAACTGTTTTAGTAGAAAGCAAAAACAAAAAATGGTCAAAATGATGAACAAGGGGCACAGTTGAGTCAGGCGTTCTGTCCCTCCCCCCCCCCCCCCCCGCCCGTCGTCAACATACTTGCTAGGAGGGGCACTCTACCCACCAGAAGAAATAGCTGTGAGCTAACGGCATCGGGCATGAACCCACACCTTCCTATTTATCCATCGATCACCCTGGGGAGGGATGAAAAATGAGAGAATAAGGAATAGAGAGGTGTAAGTTGAGAGAAAAAGCGAGCCAAAGGGTTTTAAGAGAAAAACCGAGCTTGAGTGCCACAGTGATGCGAGAATCACAAATCAGAAAAGGGTGGGAAACAATACCCAGAGAAACTGGCTCCTCGTGATCTGAGGTCCCCCGTCTTCGTTAAACGCGTCTGTATGTCGTGTCTTTTGTTTTGTTTACCTCAACCTTTGTTTTGAGTCCTTTCCGAGCGTGTCTCGTCGAGTTTAGGTCATGCACCTTTGTTGAGTCCTTTTCCGCTGTATCCAGTTGTGGGCTCGATACCTCGGGTAAGAAAACCCCTTTTCTGAAAATCATTTATGCTCAGAATGTTGTGCCATTCCCTACATCTGTGCGAAGCAGAAGAAGAAGAAAAATTTGGGGCACCTGAGCGTGCTTCAACTTCAACTGGTTCCATTTTGTGTTCCGTCTTGTCAAGATTAGGCCGTTTGTTCAGGATTTGCTGTGTGCAGAATGAACCGAGTAGGGTATTAGGGGCTGTATGTAGACTAATCCCCAACAGAGTATGAGCTGTGCGTTCAGGTTAAGCAGTGATTTGCTCGGGTTGCTTTGCTGTTGGCTGTTTAGTTATCTGATTATTACCGTGCAAGTGCTCAATTTTCAGACAACCAATCAATTTCATTTACATTGAGGTGCAACATGGTGTGATGCGATGCAAGGCATGAGATATGTAAATGTAACACTTTTTAAGCAAAAAAGTTTGTTCATTTCATTATCTATCTTTTTCAAATACACAAGTTTTGGAAAACAAAAATCTGCCTGCAGCAGTACAGCGTATCCTAACTACCAACAAAAAGGAAAAGTACAAGAAAGAGGAAAAAACAACAAAAATCTGTGTCCAAGTCAAGCGACTCCGAAGGCTATCGGTCTGTCCTAGTCCTTTTCCTGGACGAAGGTCCAGGAGCATCATCAGCATCGTCATCAGAGCCCGAGCTAGAACCGCCTCCGGTCTCCTCCTCTGATGCCTCCGCCTCCGACTCTGCCTCCGCCTCCGACTCGTCATCATCATCGTCGTCATCACCAGGGACGGGAGCCAGCGAACTACTCCCGACATGAGTGCGCCCCACCTTGGTGCGGGGGAATACTCTGCCCCCCTCATCTCTCCCTCGGGCGGGGACGGAAGGTCCAGCTGGGGCACCTCCTACCACGGGAATCTGGAAGGGAGGCTAAAAAATTACATAAAAGGCAAATGCATCAGTATGCCGTGAGCAGTTTATCAGTGCAGAATGTAGTGTATGAGTACAGTGTGAGAATGCCGTGGGCAGTTTATCAGTGCAGAATGCAGTGTATGAGTACAGTGTGAGAATGCCGTGAGCAGTTTACTAGTGCAGAATGCAGTGTATGAGTACAGTGTGAGAATGCCGTGAGCAGTTTACCAGTGCAGAATGCAGTGTATGGATACAGTGTGAGAATGCCGTGAGCAGTTTATCAGTGCGGAATGCAGTGTATGAGTACAGTGTGCGAATGCCGTGAACAGTTTATCAGTACAGAGTACAGTGCAGAATGCAGTGTATGCATTGTATCAGACACTGTAAGATCAGTGTGTCAGGTGTTGTGTCGTGCATCAGATTACGTGAATCAGCTTGTGAGTGATTTGAGGCCATGATCAGAAGAACATACCGGAATGCTGTAGAGGGCCAGGAGATCAAAGGTCTGCTGTAGCATCCCCATCATGGAGGCATTCATCTCCAATGACTGCCGGGTGTACTCAGAAGAAGCCTGCAAAAGTATCAGATGCATCAATATTCTGTGGAATATCAAATAAACCGAAATGAAATAACTGTACAAAAATGCAGTAATACATGCCGGAGGCAAGTCGGGGACACCGACAAACTCGTGATCAGCCGGCGGATGGGCGAAGGGAACCTGATAGGTCGCCCCACCCTGCCCTCGGAAAGTCAATAAAGTGGGCAGAACAGGCCAACCGGTCCCCCGGCCTCCCTGAACTCCGTCCTTGCCACGGACTCCGGCCCTCCTCGAAGCTCCTGCTCCAGCTCCCACTCCTGCCCTAACTGCTGGCGCCATGGGCCTGGCTCCCTCAGCTCGACGGTCGCCGCTCAGAGACTGCATAATATACACCTGCACGTACTCTCGGTAGTCGCCGATGCCTCTAAAGCGGGTCGCCTCCCAGCTGATAGTATAGTCAGCCATCTGCTCGATAGTGAGCCTCTCGGTCTCCCTCATATCCTTAGGAGGGTGAACCGGGACTATCTGCTCCGGTAACCCTAGGGTCTAGCGTAGGAAACGCTCGCCCAGGTACCAAGCCCGACAGACCGGGCCCTCCAGTAAGATCCGGAAACGCGAGGTCTCATCAGCACCGGCAAACCGATCCCGCATCATCGTCTGCAACGGAGCCCAAGGCTGCCAGGTGATCTGAAAGTACAATACAGTTTGTTATCTACTGTTATTGAAATATGCAGTGGAAAGGAGAAGCTTAAATGAACTGCAAGTAAAACATACCTCTGCGGGGATGATGGTGTCGAAGAAGCGGCGGAAGAAGCTAAAAGTCTCTCGCGGCCTCCGGGTGCATCTCCCGTCAAAGCGACGCGAAAAAGGGACGACCAGAGGAGTCTCCGTGACTGGCACGGGTGCAAGCCTGGGAAAGTAGGCGTAAACCCACAACTGCAAGGTAAATACCAGTGCATTTATCAGATAAAGCAGAATATTGAGTAAAAGCAGAAATAGCAGAGCCATGTGTTGTGCAATGTATTGTGCAAAGTGTGCAGTGTGAGCAGTGTCCAGTCAGTGTAAAGCAGAGTATGTGTGTGCCGTGTGTACAGTATACAACAAGTATAAAGCAGGCTACAGTGTGTGTAGTGTACAGAGTACAGAAAATATAGGACAGAAATGAAAGGCAGAAAAAGAAACGTACCTCCCAAGCACGCCAGTAGCCTCCGAGCAACTGTCCGCTGCCACGGGAAGCCGAGCTCATATACCTGTAGAGAGTGGCCAGAGCGGCGCCACCCCAGTCGTAATGCAAGATGTCTCTAACGTCCACCAGTGCGCTGAGCAGGCAGAGAGGCACGGTGTTCGCCCGGTCAGCGAAAATGGTCGTCCCAAACAGGAACATGAGGAAGCCGCGTGCGTACCCCTCCACGGCCTCCTGAGTCATCGGAGCCTCCTCCACCAATGCGGACTGGACCCTGAATTGCACCTCGAACCAGGAATATCGAACAAAGCTTGGACGGGCGAGAGGTGGCACCTCACCAAGCAGATAGGTCTGAGCGGCAGTCCACTCGTCCCTGTCAATGTCAAAGGGGATCGGATCACCCCCTACCCCAATGCCTGTGAGCATCGAGAAATCGTAAGGGGTCATCGTCATGTCCCCTGCCGCGGAGAAATGGAATGAATCGGTGGTGTCCCACCACCTCTCCACTAGAGCGGCGAGCAAGGGTCTGCATGTAGTGAGCCTGGAGAGTCCTCTGCAGAAAGCGTCGAAGCCCGCCTGGTCCACAATGCGACGGACCGCATCAAGAAGCTCGGCATACCAGTCCCGAGCGCCGGTGTTCCCATACCCGCGGATGGTATGGGAATCTCCCTGCAAACAGAAAACAACAATTGCAAGGCAACATTCAAAATGCAATTCTGAGAAGCTTACAGTGAACTACAACGTGTGATGTGTCAGCATGTTCGGGTGGTTCAGAGCAGATGTAGCATGTGTGCAAGTTTGACAGATTCAAACAAATACCGGGTGCCGGTGTGCTTACAGTGAACTACAACGTGTGATGTGTCAGCATGTTCGGGTGGTTCAGAGCAGATGTAGCATGTGTGCAAGTTTGACAGATTCAAACAAATACCAGGTGCCGGTGTGCTTACAGTGAACTACAACGTGTGATGTGTCAGCGTGTTCGGGTGGTTCAGAGTAGATGTAGCATGTGTGCAAGTTTGACAGATTCAAACAAATACCGGGTGCCGGTGTGCTTACAGTGAACTACAACGTGTGATGTGTCAGCGTGTTCGGGTGGTTCAGAGCAGATGTAGCATGTGTGCAAGTTTAACAGATTTAAACAAATACAGGGTGCCGGTGTGCTTACAGTGAACTACAACGTGTGATGCGTCAGCGTGTTCGGGTGGTTCAGTACAGTATAGCATGTGTGCATATGTTCAGACTCAAGTAAATATTGGGTACCAGTGGGTATGCAATGAAATACAGTGAGCGCCGTGTGTTCGGGTGATTCAGGGCTAGTGCAGTGTGTGTGCATGTGTCAGTCTCAAACATATATCAGTTGCATGTATGTTTACAATCAACTACAGTATATAGGGTATCTGAGCTAAAGCAGTTAAAGAGCACAACTAGCTACGACAATTTTGTACCCTACATTGCAGAAAGTAAAGCAGAGAAAAGAGAGTTACCTCGGAAGCACCGAAGGATAGGTGGGAAGTAGGCTCACGCAATAACAGCTCGGGTGGCACGTGCCTCTCGAAGCTCCGAAACTGGCGAAGTCGGTCAGGGGGCAGAACATGAATCGTCAGCCGGTAGGTCGCCGGGTGGAACGGACGCTCACTCAAAGGTAGGAGCTCGACCCCGGGATCCATCTCATGATCCGAGGGAGTCCCACCGCGTGGAATGTCGTCCACCATGTCAAGAATGACGAGAAAATAGCCGGAGGGAGGAAAACTAGGCTAGAATATGGAAAGTCAACCGAAAAGTCAACCCCTGAGAAGCTCGAAAATGGCCGAAAAGGCCGGGATGTGAAAGGGGTACAAAAATCAAGAGGAAAGCGAGGGGAACAAACCCCAAAAAGGTGGGAATGGCAAAAGAGGCACCGAAACAAAGATTTGTTCGGTTGGAAATGTCCGAAACGCGAAGAAAATCGCGAATCCGACGACGAAACGGGCGTAGAACGCGAAGAAACGGAGGAAAAGGGAGAAGAAAACACTCTAGAGACAGAGGATGTGGGATTTCGGCGAAGGAGGAAGTGAGAAATAGGGTTTAGAAACCCTATTTTAAAACACCCATGGTGAAATGTCGAATCTGCCCCGACTCAGGAACTTTTTGCCCGTCGGCAACATTTTGTGTCGGCTGCCAGAATATTGTGCCGATGAAATTATTTTGCAGCCGGTGGATAGCCGGTGGCTTCCCCTCTCGGCCGGTGGTGTTCCCACAACCTTGTTTAGGCCGTATGAGTAGTCTTTGGTCTTCATAGCTCAAGAAAGTGCAAGAAAGTGTATCTCTGACGCTCAACTGGCCTCCGTTTTGACCTCGGACCGCGTCTTCTGTGCGTAGCACTCCAACTCATACGATGTTGTATCCTTTGGTATCCTTTTTGCCTTTTACAAGATCCAAAAGTTACCCCGTATGCGTTGCACGTGTTCATCACACTATTTCGGCGCATTACGTCGCGCTATCATGCGCCTCACAATTGCATTGTTATGCACATACTACATGCGTTGTAACACGCACCCCTTGCATTGTCATGCACATCTCTCATGCATTGTCATTGCATTTTTATTACACGCACTGCCATGTATTTCAATACATACGTCACCTCGCGCATCGTTCGCGTTGTCGTGCATTCCCTTACCATGCATTGTCATGCATTCCGAAACACGTGCGTTGTTACGCATTTAAGCACACTTGCATCATTTTACATTCTGTGTGGCATGCGTGTCACATTTGTATCATTTTGCATCATATGAGGCATGCGTGTCTCATTTTTATTATTTTGCATTCCGTGAGGCATGCGTGTCTCATTTGTATCATTTTGCATCTTATGAGGCATGCATGTCTCATTTGTATCATTTCGCATCTTATGAGGCATGCGTGTCTCATTTGTATCATTTGGCATCTCATGAGGCATGCGTGTCTCATTTGTATCATTTCGCATCTTATGAGGCATGCGTGTCTCATTTGCATCATTTTGCATCTTATGAGGCATGCGTGTCTCATTTGCATCATTTTGCATCTTATGAGGCATGCGTGTCTCATTTGTATCATTTTGCATCTTATGAGGCATGCGTGTCTCATTTGCATCATTTTGCATCTTATGAGGCATGCGTGTCTCATTTGTATCATTTCGCATCTTATGAGGCATGCTGTAGCAGCGCCCGCGGAGGGGGGCCTCGTGCTACAGTTCGGACTCGATTTGTGTCACGGTTCTAAATCTGAACCAAAGAGTCCAAATCTGGCAAATCGTTTTGAGAAACAGATTTTTGAAAAAGTAGTGCCAAACATGGACTGCTTTGCCAGATACAGAGTCGCCACCTAAATATTTTAAAATGGGGGATTTAGGAAACCCTGACTCGGTGCCGAAGGCCACATGTCCGTCATCACCGGAGTTGTCTCGGCTCGGGAGCTTGGGTACGATCGGGGAAGGTCAGCTATGAGCACCCCCTTTCGCCCGGTCCGAAGACCGGCTTCTACTAACCGTGATATCCGTTTTTGAAAACTTTACGTGTTCTTATTCCATTTATTAGCCTAGAATTACTATGTTATGCGCACATCAAACAAGTATAGACTAGATTGCCTAATTTGGAAATAAACATTGCATATCCGTTTGGTTTGAAAATGCTTTGGAATTTGCTACTCGCAAGTAGGCTAAAATACGGATTTCAACGAGTTTTTCCAACTCAAACAATCCGGCCTTCACCCACAGGCATTCAAAACAGTTTAACACATAAGCATCTAGCCACATGTTAAGCATGCTGTCATGGTAACATTCACACTCATGCGATATGCTAAAGCGGAAATACTTACATAGTACTCCGTGCCAAAACAAAGAACTTGTTAGCAAACATGCATGATCCAAGTCCATGTGAAGTGCCTAATGCATCGCATACAAAATTTCGCTAAGATAGGCTCGGCTAATCCTAGACATGTCATGTGAAAATGCACAATTATCACATATTCAATTTTTAATTTGAAGTACGAATGCAATTAGCGTGATGTACCGAGCCTAATGCATGTAATACAAAATGCATGAATGCACACATGCATAGCATAAGGTATGCTGAATTTAAACATGCCCTAATCTACCACCGTAAGCAGGTAAATAAAAGGGAAGAAAGAAGCGGGGTTGGAAGACATACACACACTCACGCACACTTATTACAGAATTGCCCTCGCTCGGAGGGACCGAATAAATATTACAAATTAATTAACTACGCAAGCTAATTAATATTACAAATTAACTAATTTAATTAACAAATTAAACAAATTAATTAAAGCAGGAAAACGCCTCAGGAAGCGTGCCACCATGCGCAAGCTGCCTCTGTTTTCCTTCCTTTCCTCCTCTGGAGGTTGTCAAAACCTCAGGACTACATCCTTGGACAGAGGGGATCATCACCGGCTAGATGAAATTTCCACTGGCAGTGTTGTATGGCCATCGGCACAAAGTTGAATCTGTCGGCAGAGAAAATGGTGCCGGTCGGCACATTACACTGCCGGTCGGCAGAGTATTCCTGCAGAACCTGCAACTCACAGCAACAGAGGGCAAAACAAAGCATGGTAGCACATTTCAAGGCATGTATGCACCAACCATGTCTCTTATCATTGTAATGACTCAAAGGGACATGTGCCTCGGTTCTCGGACCACCAATCACGCATTTCCATGCATGATGGCCCAAAGAACCAAGTATGCAACTTTGATTTCAAATGCAATGCAAATCAATCAAACAAATTAGGCCCAATTCCTATCACCAATTCAAGGAACAAGGCATGCATGCAAAATGCAATGCAACCTAGACATACAAGCTAGGAATGCAACATGACATGGCAAGGCGCTTATGCAATCATGCAAGCATACATATGGCGATGCAAACGGATGGCAAGATGGACTTATACATGAATTAGGCAGCTCTAATAAGGCCTAAAACAGTGGCCATAATGACCAAAACAAAAAGCCAAAACACATGCACACATACACATGATGGAAGGCCTACACTTGGGCACAATTTAAACAACCCTCAAGCACACTTGAAAGGGATAAACAAGAGCAATTAGCATGCAACATAAGCATTGAAATCATGTTAGGATGGTGCCAAACCAAGCAACAAAATCAAGCCAAAAACATGCAACGAATAGTCCAAATCAATAAGGCATTGAACTACACTTAACATGACCAAACATAGCATGCAAAGAAGGACCAAAATCAGAGGTTTAGCATGTTAAAACAAAGCTAAAGGACTACTTAGATGGCATCTAAATGGCCCAAATACAAAGGCATGCACCATGGCCAAAACATGGAGCATTGCAACACATGCTTTCAAAGCATTAAAGAGACATGCAAGGTAATCAAACAAGCATGGAAATGGGACTGAAATAGCATGTAGGATGATTCCAAATCACCAAAACAATGCAAAGATGGCATGCTACACATGCACATACTCAAGGCCAACAAGCCCAAATACAAAGGAGCTATATAATGCATGCAAAGATCAACCCAAACGATTATGGACAGAGCTAAAACATGTCAAAATAAGCACATAAACTTCACAAATACAAGCCTAAAACATGCTCCAACAAAGGCTAACAACCTAGAACATGTTAAGGCACAAATAGGGCATTACATGGAAACTATGCTAAACATGCATGGAGTTCCAAAACCAACTTGAAATCATGTTATATCATGGATATATAAGCATGAAAAACAAACCAAACATGCTCAACACACACTCAAGCATAGGCTTCCTTAAGAGGCCAAAATGTGTCCTTTTCAAGGACAACAAGGAGAGGGGGTGGCCCTCTCCTTCTTGGGACTTCAAAGCATCATCTTCACCACTGAAATCCCTCAAGATTTCAGTGGTGAAGAGACCTCAACACCAAAATCCCGGAGCTAGCACAAAATGGCTCAAAATGAGGCCTTTTGAGGCCTAAGGGTGGTCAACAACCCTCAAACAACAAAACACTCTTAATAAAAAATAAAGAGGGCTTAAAAATAGAACTTTTTTATGTTATACAATAATCACAAAAACAGCTCTAAGACTAGTAGAAAATTGATGCAAAAATGGGGAAAAAAGGACTAGGATCTCACCCTTGATGCCTTCTTCAACAAAGATGCTCCAATGGCCTCCTTGAGCTTGAATCCAAGAAAAAAACTTCAAAACACACTCTTTAGAACCTCAGCTCCAAGAGGAAGGTGAAAGACTAGGTGTTTGTGTGCAATAGTGAGACACAAAACACCTAGTGTACAAAATGAGAGGAAAAGAGAGATAGGTGAGTGTATCTAACCCTAACCCTAGGAAAAACTAGAGCTCTCCTCTGTATTTTCTCTCTCAAAAATGTCTAAAGGCTCTCTCTTGCCTTAGAGAGAGCTTCTCTCTATATGCCTCTTGTAAAGCTTATAAGACAAGCTTTGCAAGAGGGAGATCCCTCCATACACGTGTATGGAGGGGAGCAAAAGCTATACAGCTGTCTAAAAATATCTGCAAAAGCAGATGAACAGCAATCGGCCGGCAAAAAATGCCATCTTGGCCAAACAAAGTGCCGACCGGCACAAAATAGTGCTGACCGGCAACAAAGAGTGCCGGCCGGCAAACTATATTGCCGGTGGCAGCAAAAACCAACCGGTGGCATCTAGCCACTGCCGGTGATGGGTGGGGATGGTCTACAAGCCCCACCCTGCCCTTCCAAGGCAGGATGGAAGTGTTTGGTGCAAAACCAGACACTAAAAGGTCAAGTTCGGAGATCCTGAGACAAGGCGCGCGAGCCGAGGCCTCCGGGAACTCCAAACGAACACAAACAAGGATAATCACCGAGTGTTCAAACAGTGACGTCCAAGTCTTGAGGACGTTCAAAAATGAGGTGTCTATAGTTGCCCCTCTTTGACAGAACTCGAAAGTCATAACAATGACGGGAGTGAATGTCAAAGCCCAAAGACGACCCATTTTTGACAAGGCCGAAGACTTAGACAATCATACAAGACAAAATAAGGTATGCGCCCGAAGGCAGGGGCAAAATGCAAGACAATGCACGGAGCCGAGCATACTTATGATCATGCAAAGAAAGCTGTAATGAAGCAAACATGCGACAATTTTAAGCTAGCAAACCAAACTACACTACAATGCAGAAAGGATGTAAGAGAATTATGGAATTCTCAATACGTCTCACTCGGGAGATACAATACCTGTGCGGCTCGCCTGGTTGCACCAGCTTCAAATGAACCGTACATACAATATCGTGCCTGAAAAGAAAACAAACTTAACAGGTACAATATTGTTAGCAACATGCATGACAATGCAAAATGGATGCAAGACGACATGCAATATATACAAAACAATGCAAATGAAGATGCAACGTATTTGAAACAATGCAAGCTACATGCAAAGCATTTGAATCGTGATCCAATCACGAACGGTTCGAAACCACACCTATGTCAAATAGATTGATGGAGGTAACAAGTCTGTCTACCATAGAACAGTCAACTGAACTATGAGTATTGTAGACAGACGCAAGAACAAGCATTGGGTGGAATTGACATAAGTGGGGAAACAACCCGCTGGAGAAAGGACTACGATCCTAATGCCGGATGCAAAAATTACACTACAATGTAATATGAATGAATATGGCACACAGGCCAAACCAAATCTTGCCTAGGAAAGGCATGGATACATACAAGCCATGTGTAACACAGAAAAGGTGCCGCAACCCTCAACCAACATATCAATGTGGAATCGGCGCGATACACATATAGAACTGTGTTTTAACATGAAAAGTAAGGGCACATACCGGACCAAGCTCAACCTGGAAAGGCGCAAGCCAAAGGCGGAAGGTGATGCAATGAATGCATGCAATCTACAATGCAATATCTACAAATATGCAATGGAATGGATATGGATACAATGGATATGGCACGCAAGCCAAACCAAATCTTGCCTAGGAAAGGCATGCACACGTACGAGCCATGTGTAACACAGAAAAGGTGCCGCAACCCTCAACCAACATATCAACGTGGAATCGGCGCGATACACATGCAGAACTGTGTTTTAACATGAAATGTAAGGACACATACCAGACCAAGCTCAACTTGGAAAGGCGCAAGCCATAGGCGGAAGGCGATGCAGTGTATGCATGCAAACTACAATGCAAATGCATGACAATGCACTATGATGCAATGACTATGATTGCAACTTTCCCTATCTTACCAACAGGGTGATATACTAGGTTGGTTCAGTATCCAGAACTGAGGCGTAGACATGCCGCCTCAACCTATGGGGCTTCCATACAGATTTCAAGCCGAGGGTAAACCTCTGGGTATTTAAACCAGACTTTAGTCTCGGAACTCCCGAACCTTTGCGTTCTAGGCATAAGCCGTTCGAACTCTAGTTTCCACCGTCCCAGTTGGTCTTCTAGGAACTCATCGCAAGCACAGACAGGTGGCTTTACCAGACCACCGAAAAGTCGTTCGGGCACGACAAACACCGAAGGAATTGCACCTTCAGAGGATTTAAGGTCTCCTAGACCGGAATGCAAAATGTATGAATGACTATGCACGTTTTTTTTTTGTTTTTTTTTTGAAATGCAAATGATGCAAGTGATGCATGTTGCATGGAATGCGCGACAACACGCGGCTCTCGAAGTGTACGACAATGCGAACACTAAAGGTCTTACACCTTCCAAGGATTTAAGGTCTCCTAGACCGTACGTGTTTAAGGTCTCGCCAGACCGGTGTATTGCACGACGGTATGATGCGCAAAATAGCGCAATGCGTTAGGCAACGCGAGTGCACAGGACAGTGCGATGGAATGCATGCAAAATGCAATGAGATGCGCAAAACAGCGCGAAATTGAAATGCACAAAACAGTGCGGTGCGCAGAACAGCGCGAGGTTTGAAATGCACAAAACAGTGCAATGCGCAGAACAGCGCAAACTTTGAAATGCACAAAACAGTGCGATGCGCAGAACAGCGCGAGGTTTGAAATGCACAAAACAGTGCCATGCGCAGAACAGCGCGAGGTTTGAAATGCACAAAACAGTGCGATGCGCAGAACAGCGCGAGGTTTGAAATGCACAAAACAGTGTCATGCGCAGAACAGCGCGAGGTTTGAAATGCACAAAACAGTGCAATGCGCAGAACAGCGCGAGGTTTGAAATGCACAAAACAGTGCAATGCGCAGAACAACGCGAACTTTGAAATGCACAAAACAGTGCGATGCGCAGAACAGTGCGAAGTTTGAAATGCACAAAACAGTGCCATGCGCAGAACAGCGCGAGGTTTGAAATGCACAAAACAGTGCGATGCGCAGAACAGCGCGAACTTTGAAATGCACAAAACAGTGCAATGCGCAGAACAGCGCGAACTTTGAAATGCACAAAACAGTGCGATGCCAAGTGTGACATGCATGCCACACGGAGTGTAAATGGGCTTAAACGTGCAACAACGCACGTATTCCGGAATGCATGACAATGCATGGAATGGAAATGCAATGATGATGCATGAGAAATGTGCATGACAATGCAAAGGGGTGCGTGTTGCAACGCATGTAACACGTGCATAACAATGCAAATGTGTGGCGCGTGGCAGCGCGATGCAATGCACAGAAGTAGTGTGATGAACTCGTGCAACACACATGGGGCAACTTTTGAATTTAAAAGGATACAAAAAGGATACACCTTGCATGAATTCGAGTGCCACGCACTGGAGACACGGCCCGCGGTCAAAACGGAGGCCGGTTGAATGTTGAAGATGCACTTTCTTGCACTTTCTTGAGCTATGAAGACCATGAACTTCTCAAATGGCCTAAACAAAGCTGTGGGAACCCCACCGGCCGAAAGATGAGGCCACCGGCTGGCCATCGGCACAAAAACAATTCCATCGGCACAAAAAAGTGCCGACCGGCACAAAATGGTGCCGACCGGCAAACAGTTGCTGGTGCGGGGCAGTTTCGACTTTTCACCTCGGGTGTTATAAAATAGGGCTTCAAGCCCTATTCCTTCACTTCTCCACCGCCGAAAACCCTTGTTCTCTCTCTCTAGAGCTTTTCCCTCTCCTTTTTCGTCCATTTCTTCGCGTTCTACGCCCGTTTCATCGTCGGATTCGCGATCCTCTTCGCGTTTTGGACATTTTCCACCGATCACATTCTCGTTTCGGTGCCTCGTTCGGCGTTCTCGCCTTTTCGGGGTTCGCTCCCCTCACTTTTCTCTTCATTTCCGTGCCTCTTCACATTCCGGCCTTCCCGGCCATTTCCGACCCTCTCGGGAGTTGACTTTTCAGTTGACTCTTCGTATTCCGGCTCGGTTTTCCTTTTCCAGGCCATTTTAACGCCACTCTCTTCATGGCGGACGACATTCCACGCGGCGGGACTCCCCCGGACCACGAGATGGATCCCGGGGTCGAGCTCTTACCACTGAGCGAGCGCCCGTTCGATCCGGTGACCTACCGGCCGGCGATCCACGTTCTGCCCCCGGACGGCCTGCGTCAGTTCCGGAGCTTTGAGAGGTACGCGGCGCCTGAGCTACTACTACGCGAGCCTACCTCCCACCTTTCATTCGGCACTTCCGAGGTAACTCTTCATCTTCTGCTTTACTTTCTGCAATGTAGGATACAAACTGCCATAGTTAGCTGTATTCTCTAATCGCTGAAATCTGATATGCCGTAGACCGTAGTTGACTGTAAACATACATACAACGGATATCTGCTTGAGACTGACACATGCATACACACTGCACTAGCCCTGAATCACCCAAACACACGGTACCCACTGTATTTCACTGCATACACACTGGCACCCAGTATTTGTTTGAATCTGTCAAACTTGCATACATGCCACATCTGTTCTGAAACACCTAAACATGCTGACACAGCACACGTATTTCACTGTAAGCACACCGGCACCCGGTATTTGCCTGAATCTGACAAACTTGCATACATGCCATATCTGTCTTTTCAAAACTGCATTTTGAATGTTGTCTTGCAATTGTCATTTTTTGTTTGCAGGAGGGTTCCCATACCATTCGCGGGTATGGGAATACTGGTGCACGGGAGTGGTATGATGAGCTCCCTAATGCGGTCCAGCGCATCGTGGACCGAGCGGGCTTCGACACCTTCTGCCGAGTGCTCTCTAGGCTCTCCACATGCAGACCTCTTCTTGCTGCTTTGGCGGAGAGGTGGTGGGACACCACCGACTCTTTCCACTTTTCTGCTGCAGGGGACATGACGATGACCCCTTATGACTTCTCGATGCTCACAGGCATCGGGGTAGGGGGTGATCCGATCCCCTTCGACACCGACATGGATGAGTGGACCGCCGCTCAGGTCCATCTACTGGGGGAGGCCCCACCGCTAGCTCGTCCAGGCTTCGTCCGATACTCCTGGTTCGAGACACAGTTTAGGGTCCAGCCCGCATTGGAGGAGGTGCAGATGACCCCAGAGGACGAGGAGAGGTATGCCCGCGGCTTCCTCATGTTCCTGTTCGGGACAACTATCTTCGCCGACCGGGCGAACACCGTGCCTCTCTGTCTTCTCAGCGCACTGGTGGACGTCCGGGACATCTTGCACTACGACTGGGGCGGCGCTGCTCTGGCCACCTTATATGGATATATGAGCTCGGCTTCTCGCGGCAGCGGCCAGCTCCTCGGAGGCTACTGGCGAGCTTGGGAGGTACATTTCTTCTCCGCTTTTTTCACTTCTATCTCGTACTTTCTGTACTCTGTACACTGCACACACTGTAGTCTGCTTTATACTTGCTGTATACTGTACACACGGTACACACATGCATTCTGCTTTACACTGACTGTTCCCTTCTCGAGTCGCTTCGACGGGAGATGCACCCGGTGACCACGGGAGACGTTCGGCTTCTTCCGCCGATATTTCGACACCATCACCCCGGCCGAGGTATGTTTTACTTTCAGTTCATTTAGCTTCGCTTTCCCACTGCATGTTTCAATAACAGTAGATAACAAACTGTCCGTCACTTTCAGATCACATGGTGGCCATGGGCCTCCTTGCCGTCGGCGATGCGGGGTCGGTTCCCTGGTGCTGAGGAGACCTCACGTTTCCGGATCTTGCTAGAGGGCCCGGTCTGTCGGGCTTGGTACCTGGGGGAGCGTTTTCTACGCCAGACTCGCGGGTTACCTGAGCAGATAGTCCCGGCTCACCCTCCTGCAGAGATGAGGGAGACCGAGGGGCTTACCGCTGAGCAGCTGGATGATTACTCCATCGGCTGGGAGGAGGCCGGCTTCCGAGGCACCAGCGACTATCAGGAGTATGTGCGGACGTACCTGATGCGTCCCTTGAGCGGCCGTCGAGCAGAGGGGGCCAGGCCTGTAGCATCGGCGACTGGGGCCGGAGCGGGAGCAAGGGCTGGATCTTCGAGGAGGGCCCGGGTCCGTGGTAGGGGTAGAGTGCAGGGAGGACGGGGAGCTGGCTGGCCTGCCCTGCCTGCTGTACTGACTTTCCAGGGGCAGGGTGGGTCGACCTATCAGATCCCCTTCGCCCCTCCACCGGCTGGTCACGAGCTCATTGATGTCCCCGACTTTCCGCCGGTATGTATCACTGCACTTCGTACAGTTATTCAATTCAGTTTACTTGATATTCCACAGAATACTGATGCGTCTGATACCTTTGCAGGCTTCTTCTGAGTACACCCGTCAGTCGTTGGCGATGAATGCCTCGATGATGGGGATGCTCCAGCGGACATTTGACCTCCTAGCCGTCTACAGCATACCGGTATGTCCTTCTGACACTGGCCTCAAACCATTCATACACTGCTTTACATAATCTGATGCACGGCACAACACCTGATACACTGATCCCACAGTATCTGATACACTGCATACACTGCATTCTGCACTGCACTCTGTACTGATAAACTGCTCACGGCATTCTCACACTGTACTCATATACTGCATTCTGCACTGTTAAACTGCTCACGGCATTCATACACTATACTCGGCATTGCATTCTGCACTGATAAACTGCTCACGGCATACTGATGCATTTCCCTTTTTCGTGTACTTTTCAGCCTCCTTTCCAGATTCCCATGGCAGGAGGTGCTCCAGCTAGACCTTCTGTCTCTACCCGGGGGAGAGATGAGGAGGGCAGGATATTTCCCCGTACCAGGGGAGGGCGTACTCACGTCGGGAGTAGCTCGCGAGCTCCAGTCTCGGACGATGACGACGACGAGGAGTCAGAGGCGGAGGCAGGGTCATCGGAGGAGGAGACCGGAGGCGATTCTAGCTCGGGCTCTGACGACGACGCTGATGATGCTCCTGGACCCTCGTCCAGGAAGAGGACTAGGACGGACTGACGGCCCCCCGGAGTGCTTGACACAGATGCAGATCTTTGCTATGTTTTCTTTCTTTCTTGTACTTTTCTTTTTGTTTGGTAGATAGATTACCTTATACTGCCGCAGGCAGATTTTTGTTTCCAAAACTTGTACATTCGAAAAGACAAGTAAATGAAACAGACTTTTTATCTGAAAAAGTGTTTACATTTACACATTTCATGCCTTGCATCGCATCTCACCATGTTACACCTCGATGTAAATGGAATTGATTGGTTGTCTGAAAATTGAACACTTGCACTGTAATAATCAGATGACTTAAACAGCCAACAGCAAAATAACCCAAGCAACCCACTGCCTGATTCTGGACACACAGCCCTTACTCTGTTGGGGATTAATTTGCACACAACCCATAACACAGCATTCGATTCATTCTGCACACGGCAAATTCTCAAACAAGCAGCCCAATCTGACAGGACGGACCTCAAAGATGGAACCGGTTGGAGTCGAAATGCGTTCAAATATAGAGAATGGCACAGCATTCTGAGCATAAGCGATTTTCAAAGTCGAATGAGGGTTTTTCAAACCGGGATATCGAGCCTACAACTGAACACAGCGGGGCGGACTCAAATATAAAGGTACACGACCTAGCACGACGAGACACGCTCGGAAAAGACCAAAAACAAGGGTTGAGGTAAACAAAACCAAAGACACGACACACAGACGCGTAAACGAAGATGGGGGACCTCAGATCACGAGGAGCCAGTTTCTCTAGGCATTGTTTCCCACCTTTTCTGATTTGTGATTCTCACATCACTCGGCTCTCAAGCTCGGATTTTCTCTCTAAACCCTTTTCCTCGCTTTTCTCTCAACTTACACCTCTCTATTCTTCATTCTCTCATTTTTCATCCCTCCCCGGGGTGATTGATGGATAAATAGCAAGGTGTGGGTTCATGCTCAACACCGTTAGCTCACGGCTATTTCTTCTGGCGGGCAGAGTGCTCTTCTGGCAAGTACGTCGATGATGGGGGAAAGACAGAATGCCTGGCTCAACTGTGCCCCTAGTTCATCATTTTAACCATTCTTTGTTTTTGCTTTCTACTAAAACAGTTTTGATCAAAATGTGAGTCGGATTAACGTACTTGTTCGATTTTTGATTTGAAAAGCGTGCGAGTCAGGCCGCAAGCACTGAAAATTTTCCTTTTGGGTCCAAGACAATGGTCCAGTTTTGGAAAATGAAATAGTTTTCGAGAAAATAGTCAATCTCAGTAAAAATTTTCAAAAACTATTTTTCAGACAGCTGATGCTTAACAAGCATGGAACTTACTCTTCGAGATGCGCAACCTCGGATCGGAGGCAATGGAAAATTGCCCCTGGTTTGAAGGAGGGTGGGAGGCAACGGAAAGTTGCCCCTAGTTTGAATGGCGTCTCACGACGGCTCGTGGCAACGGAAAGTTGCCCCTTGTTTGGGATGGTGCTGCAGCAATCCGCAGATAGTCTTCATTGGCGGTGGTCGAACTCTCGGACACAGAGATGACGAAGACGATCACAACACATATATGTGGACACAATCACCTTGAAGGGTGTTGGCCACTGGACTTTGGGGATGAAATTGAAACCATTGCATGGACTGAGACGCTACGAAAGCGTTGGGGGCTGGACTTCATGATGAAGTTGCCTACGTATCCCAAACATGGGAATCAAGCCTCACGTAGTTCCGGCTAAGGTCCACTCGGGTATTTTAACCTTCACTTTGTTTGGCTCTCATTTTTGCCAAGGCGCCCAATGCGGGTTTTCGACCTTGCGAGCTTCTTTTCATTTTCTATTTCTTTTTCTCTTTCTTTTTTCTTTTCTTGCTTTTTTTCTTTTCTTTTTTTTTTTCAATCTTTCTTTTTGTATTTTTCTCTTTTTGTATTTTTCTCTTGCTCTAACTTTTGCCTGGGCCGCCCTTCCGGGTTTTCGGCCCAGCGAGCCTCTCAAAGGGTAAAAGTGTAGCAAGTCCATGCCAAATGGTTTTTTTTTGAAATTGAAGCCTCTCTGTATCTAGGAGAACGGCTGTTGCACTGATTTGCGGAGAATCCATCCTGGTTGCTGTACGAGCTTCTTCCGACGAGATCTACTCCTTCTGATTCGGCTTTGGTGCCTCCTGCTCGAGGGCTGTTTCGAAACTGGCCACACGGGCCTCCATGGCGTTTGTCCGTTGAACTTTCTGAACATTCTGAACGGGTTCAAACTCGGAAAACAAATAGGTTGAATCTTGAGGCTGAGAGCGATCCTAGGCTGCGCAATCTCAAGAACGATTCCACACAGGTCTTCGCAGGGCCGCGTAAAACATTTGTTTTTGAAAGTTTTTAAGAAGGCGACGAATCGCTCGCGCCGAAGATAGTGTGGAACCAATCTGGATCAGGCCAGGGTCCTTCTCAGTACTCACGCCGACAAGCATGGCTTCATTCATAAAAAGGCTTAGCACGCCTCTCTTTCTCTCAAAATGATCAAAATTTTACAAAACCTGAGGAATTCCTTCCTCTTCGTTTTCATCACCGCAGTGTTCAAAAAGTTTATTTTTTGAAAAAATTTAGGTTAATGTAATGAGTTTGGGCACACAGGAGAGCAGGCGAGATGTACTGTCAGCCCATTCAAATTCTCTGGTCCTTATGCTGAAAGCAAGCATGAAGGTTGAGATAGCAACAGCTGTTTCGATCGGCTCTGTTGGTGCAACTGGCCCCTCGGCAGAAACAGACTCAAAACAAAAAAAACAGATAATAATTACAAAACAAAATGGTGTTCGGGACAACAACCCCAGAATCACCTGGTATTATATACAACGGGGACTGACTCGATACAACCAGACAGACCCTTAACCAAAAAAGACTGACTCAAGTCAAAGAGACAGACTCAAAACAAAAGACTGACTCGATATCCAAGCCAAAATTTACAAAACTCGGTTTCACCGATGCTCAAAAAATGCGTGCCAGACGCTTCAAAAATACAGCAAATGTTGCCCGCAGGCGTTTCACTTCACATACTCGCAGTATCTGAGCCCTCGAAATCCAACAACTGAGTGGTGACGGGCTTGCCCGAGGTGGGTGGTAGGATAACCTTGTTATCAATCAAATTCTGCACTTCATGACGAAGGCGGGAACATCCATCGGTACTGTGACCGGACTGTTGGTGGTACGCGCAGTACAAGGTAGCATCATGGGTGGCGGGGAGATTCTTCGGGAGTGGCCTGGGCTCCAAAGGCTTAAGATGCCCATTCTTCGCCAATATCAGCAATGCCCTAGACAAAGGCATGTGGAGGTCGTGAAAGACCCTGCGCCCTCGGGGCAGGTACTTTGTATTTTGAGGATTCTTGCCAGATACGCTGGCGAAAGGATCAGCTGGCGCTGCCTTGGCCTTTTGAACCTTCCCCGGTGCAGGGTTGGGAACTACTGGAATTGTCGGGGCATGACGGGGCCTATCCCGGTTTTCTGTCTGGCTTGAACTGCCCTTGGTTGGAGCGAGGAAAGCATCATCTACAGCTTTGGTCGCTATTGCAGATGTTTGTTGCTTGTTCATCCCTCTGGCCTTCAAAGCCTCGACTGCCCACAGCAGTTGCTCAATAGGGTCGGCGTCTACCTTTGCCTTGTCCTTTCCTTTGGTCTCAGCCTGATCGAGGGCCTGAGTTGGTGCTGGAATGTCGTGGCTATAGCCGGAAGCCACCTCTGGCTGGCTGAGCTCTATCACAATCCGCCCCAGTAGCGGGGGCTCCTGTGGTACAAAATTCCCGGCATACGGCGCCGCTGGCGGTGAAGCCGATATTCCATAGGCGAGGTCTGCCACAGACCTTTGGAGATCGCCTATCATCCCCATCAATTCGAAGGTGGTGGGCTCACAAGCCTGGTATAACTGGGGAGCCCAAACCGGGTGCACAACGGGCATCCTGGGCGGGTATGACATACTGATGCTGGCCTCATTCTGCGAAGTGGTTCCTTGCTCCGGTGCGGCTGTCATAACCACAATTTCTTCTGAACTTTGCGTCGTCATAAATCCTGCGTCAGCAAGGGGGAGACATTGACTATTCTGTTTCAACTCTGCAACTCTCTGAACTGAAAGAAAAACAGGCAGCATTTCAGCCCAAACTGATCAATCACGGGTGTAGCCAAACAACTGTACCCTACTGCTGATCACTGTTCCCAGAAGTCACTGTTCCCGAAAGCTGAACCAATACCCGCGGATGACTGATTCTCACAACTGATACTGATACTGGTGTCCCCAGGTTTGATACTTGAACTTGCAAACTGACATGTGCGTTCCTGTAGAGCAATACTCTAAAAGCACATAGCAAGTAAAAGAGAACAAAACACCCCTATGTTGGGGTAGGGTTTCCCTGTCCTATTTTGTCACGAGCTAGGGTTTCACTACGCACACAGCGGTTTCAAATAACTTAGCAATCGGGTAAGCAACCTGTCCTAGCTTGGAATGGTCACTATGGTTCCGAATATGCACTAAGTCGAATGGTCAAAAAGGGTGCCCCGGTAAAACCGGGGTTTGTATTCCCATACTGTCAGAGCCCATAGCCGGTCAGCCTTATAGACATGCCTTGAGAAGACAAGCCTCCGGCAAACCGTTCAGGAATGGCAGATGGCAAACACTGTGTTCCTAGGCGCACCAATGCACATGCAATGCAAAGAAACACATAAATGAGATCAAAACAGGATATCACAAGTTCGAGTCAAGCTCTCTAAAAATCCCCAGCAGAGTCGCCAGAAACTGTAGCAGCGCCCGCGGAGGGGGGCCTCGTGCTACAGTTCGGACTCGATTTGTGTCAGGGTTCTAAATCTGAACCAAAGAGTCCAAATCTGGCAAATCGTTTTGAGAAACAGATTTTTGAAAAAGTAGTGCCAAACATGGACTGCTTTTCCAGATATAGAGTCGCTACCTAAATATTTTAAAATGGGGGATTTAGGAAACCCTGACTCGGTGCCGAAGGCCACATGTCCGTCATCACCGGAGTTGTCTCGGCTCGGGAGCTTGGGTACGATCGGGGAAGCTCAGCTATGAGCACCTCCTTTCGCCCGGTCCGAAGACCGGCCTCTACTAACCGTGATATCCGTTTTTGAAAACTTTACGTGTTCTTATTCCATTTATTAGCCTAGAATTACTATGTTATGCGCACAGCAAACAAGTATAGACTAGATTGCCTAATTTGGAAATAAACATTGCATATCCGTTTGGTTTGAAAATGCTTTGGAATTTGCTACTCGCAAGTAGGCTAAAATACGGATTTCAACGAGTTTTTCCAACTCAAACAATCCGGCCTTCACCCACAGGCATTCAAAACAGTTTAACACATAAGCATCTAGCCACATGTTAAGCATGCTGTCATGGTAACATTCACACTCATGCGATATGCTAAAGCGGAAATACTTACATAGTACTCCGTGCCAAAACAAAGAACTTGTTAGCAAACATGCATGATCCAAGTCCATGTGAAGTGCCTAATGCATCGCATACAAAATGTCGCTAAGATAGGCTCGGCTAATCCTAGACATGTCATGTGAAAATGCACAATTATCACGTATTCAATTTTTAATTTGAAGTACGAATGCAATTAGCGTGATGTACCGAGCCTAATGCATGTAATACAAAATGCATGAATGCACGCATGCATAGCATAAGGTATGCTGAATTTAAACATGCCCTAATCTACCACCGTAAGCAGGTAAATAAAAGGGAAAAAAGAAGCAGGGTTGGAAGACATACACACACTCACGCACACTTATTACAGAATTGCCCTCGCTCGGAGGGACCGAATAAATATTACAAATTAATTAACTACGCAAGCTAATTAATATTACAAATTAACTAATTTAATTAACAAATTAAACAAATTAATTAAAGCAGGAAAACGCCTCGGGAAGCGTGCCACCATGCGCAAGCTGCCTCTGTTTTCCTTCCTTTCCTCCTCTGGAGGTTGTCAAAACCTCAGGACTACATCCTTGGACAGAGGGGATCATCACCAGCTAGATGAAATTTCCACCGGCAGTGTTGTATGGCCATCGGCACAAAGTTGAATCTGTCGGCAGAGAAAATGGTGCCGGTCGGCACATTACACTGCCGGTCGGCAGAGTATTCCTGCAGAACCTGCAACTCACAGCAACAGAGGGCAAAACAAAGCATGGTAGCACATTTCAAGGCATGTATGCACCAACCATGTCTCTTATCATTGTAATGACTCAAAGGGACATGTGCCTCGGTTCTCGGACCACCAATCACGCATTTCCATGCATGATGGCCCAAAGAACCAAGTATGCAACTTTGATTTCAAATGCAATGCAAATCAATCAAACAAATTAGGCCCAATTCCTATCACCAATTCAAGGAACAAGGCATGCATGCAAAATGCAATGCAACCTAGACATACAAGCTAGGAATGCAACATGACATGGCAAGGCGCTTATGCAATCATGCAAGCATACATATGGCGATGCAAACGGATGGCAAGATGGACTTATACATGAATTAGGCAGCTCTAATAAGGCCTAAAACAGTGGCCATAATGACCAAAACAAAAAGCCAAAACACATGCACACATACACATGATGGAAGGCCTACACTTGGGCACAATTTAAACAACCCTCAAGCACACTTGAAAGGGATAAACAAGAGCAATTAGCATGCAACATAAGCATTGAAATCATGTTAGGATGGTGCCAAACCAAGCAACAAAATCAAGCCAAAAACATGCAACGAATAGTCCAAGTGTTCAAAGCAAATCACTAAGGCATTGAACTACACTTAACATGACCAAACATAGCATGCAAAGAAGGACCAAAATCAGAGGTTTAGCATGTTAAAACAAAGCTAAAGGACTACTTAGATGGCATCTAAATGGCCCAAATACAAAGGCATGCACCATGGCCAAAACATGGAGCATTGCAACACATGCTTTCAAAGCATTAAAGAGACATGCAAGGTAATCAAACAAGCATGGAAATGGGACTGAAATAGCATGTAGGATGATTCCAAATCACCAAAACAATGCAAAGATGGCATGCTACACATGCACATACTCAAGGCCAACAAGCCCAAATACAAAGGAGCTATATAATGCATGCAAAGATCAACCCAAACGATTATGGACAGAGCTAAAACATGTCAAAATAAGCACATAAACTTCACAAATACAAGCCTAAAACATGCTCCAACAAAGGTTAACAACCTAGAACATGTTAAGCCACAAATAGGGCATTACATGGCAACTATGCTAAACATGCATGGAGTTCCAAAACCAACTTGAAATCATGTTATATCATGGATATATAAGCATGAAAAACAAACCAAACATGCTCAACACACACTCAAGCATAGGCTTCCTTAAGAGGCCAAAATGTGTCCTTTTCAAGGACAACAAGGAGAGGGGGTGGCCCTCTCCTTCTTGGGACTTCAAAGCATCATCTTCACCACTGAAATCCCTCAAGATTTCAGTGGTGAAGAGACCTCAACACCAAAATCCCGGAGCTAGCACAAAATGGCTCAAAATGAGGCCTTTTGAGGCCTAAGGGTGGTCAACAACCCTCAAACAACAAAACACTCTTAATAAACAATAAAGAGGGCTTAAAAATAGAACTTTTTTATGTTATACAATAATCACAAAAATAGCTCTAAGACTAGTAGAAAATTGATGCAAAAATGGGGAAAAAAGGACTAGGATCTCACCCTTGATGCCTTCTTCAACAAAGATGCTCCAATGGCCTCCTTGAGCTTGAATCCAAGACAAAAACTTCAAAACACACTCTTTAGAACCTCAGCTCCAAGAGGAAGGTGAAACACTAGGTGTTTGTGTGCAATAGTGAGACACAAAACACCTAGTGTACAAAATGAGAGGAAAAGAGAGATAGGTGAGTGTATCTAACCCTAACCCTAGGAAAAACCAGAGCTCTCCTCTGTATTTTCTCTCTCAAAAATGTCTAAAGGCTCTCTCTTGCCTTAGAGAGAGCTTCTCTCTATATGCCTCTTGTAAAGCTTATAAGACAAGCTTTGCAAGAGGGAGATCCCTCCATACACGTGTATGGAGGGGAGCAAAAGCTATACAGCTGTCTAAAAATATCTGCAAAAGCAGATGAACAGCAATCGGCCGGCAAAAAATGCCATATTGGCCAAACAAAGTGCCGACCGGCACAAAATAGTGCTGACCGATAACAAAGAGTGCCGGCCGGCAAACTATATTGCCGGTGGCAGCAAAAACCAGCCGGTGGCATCTAGCCACTGCCGGTGATGGGTGGGGATGGTCTACAAGCCCCACCCTGCCCTTCCAAGGCAGGATGGAAGTGTTTGGTGCAAAACCAGACACTAAAAGGACAAGTTCGGAGATCCTGAGACAAGGCGCGCGAGCCGAGGCCTCCGGGAACTCCAAACGAACACAAACAAGGATAATCACCGAGTGTTCAAACAGTGACGTCCAAGTCTTGAGGACGGTCAAAAATGGGGTGTCTACACATGCGTGTCTCATTTGCATCATTCTGCATCTTATGAGGCATGCGTGTCTCATTTGCATCATTTTGCATCTTATGAGGCATGCGTGTCTCATTTGTATTATTTTGCATCTTATGTGGCATACGTGTCACATTTGTATCATTCGGCACGCGTGCCTCATTTGCATTGGCATGTGTGCCTCATTTTCATTGGCATGTGTGCCTCATTTTCATTGGCACGTGTGTCTCATTTTCATTGGCACGTGTGCCTCATTTGCATCGGCACGTGTGCCTCATTTGCATCGGCACGTTTGCCTCATTTTCATTGGCACGTGTGCCTCATTTGCATCGGCATGTGTGCCTCATTTTCAGTGGCATGTGTGCCTCATTCCCATTGGCACGTGCGTCATCATTTGCATTAGCATGCGTGCCTCATTTGCATTGTCTTACATTTCTTACGACCTGTGTTGTCTTGCAGTCATTTTGCATTGTCATGTATGTTTCTAACGACATTGTACCTGTTAAGTTTGTTTTCTTTTCAGGCACGATATTGTATGTACGGTTCATTTGAGGCTGGTGCAACCAGACGAACCGCACAGGTATTTCGCCGGTCTAGGAGACCTTAAATCCTTGGAAGGTGCGAAACCTTCGGCACATTGATGTTGTAGTTCACTTGCATCGTTATGCATTTCTTGTGCAATCTCTACGGTCTAGGAGACCCTAAATCCTCTGAAGGTACAAGTCCTTCGGTGTTTGTCATGCCCGAACGACTTTCTATAAGTTGCGTTATATACGTATTTTAAAGTCGCGTGTTGTCGCGCGTTCCATGCATTTCATGCATCATTTGCATTTCAAAAAAAAAAACAAAAAAAAAAAACACACATGCATTGCCACGCATCATCGTAAATAGTTGCATTGTCATGCATCATTAGAACATAGTACATACTGCATTGTCGTGCATGTTTGTAAATATCCATTCCATTGCATATTTGTAGATATTGCATTGTAGTTTGCATGCATTTATTGCATCACCTTCCATCTATGGCTTGCGCCTTTCCAGGTTGAGCTTGGTCTGGTATGTGCCCTTACTTTTCACGTTAAAGCACAGTTCTGCATGTGTACGCACCCATTCCACGCTGGTATGTTGGTTTGAGGGTTGCGGCACCTTTTCTGTGTTAGACATGGCTCGTATGCGTACATGCCTTTCCTAGGCAAGATTTGGTTTGGCCCGCGTGCCATATCCATTGTATCCATTTCCATTGCATATTGGTAGATATTGCATTGTAGCTTGCATGCATTCATTGCATTACCTCCGCCTACGGCTTGCGCCTTTCCATGTTGAGCTTGGTCTGGTATGCGCCCATACTTCTCGTGTCGAAGCATAGTTCAGTAGACCGTTCTATGCTAAACATGGCTTGTATGCGTACATGCCTGGCCTAGGCAAGACTTGGTTTGGCCCGCGTGCCATATCCATTGCCATTTCCCTAACATTTTCATTACATATTGCATTGTAGTGTAATTATCGCATCCAGCATTAGGATCGTAGTCCTTTCCCCAGCGGATCGTTTCTCCACTTGTGTCAATTCCCCCCCCCCAATACTTGTTCGTACACCTCTCTAATCTTTAATCTCTCATTTTTCATCCCTCCCCAGATGTTGTTGATGGATAAGTTGAAGATTGTGGACTCATGCCCAACATATTTAGCTCGCAGCTATTTTTTCCAGCGACGTCTAGTCGATGCCCCGGATGAGGGATGGCGGTGCGAATGGATGCGCAGTTTGTCTGCTCTAGGCATTGCTTGGTGCTGTCCCTGGCTTAAATTACCGACGATGAGCTACAACATGACCCGCTAGCCCGGGATTTAGCTGATTGGCCTGACACACTGTGTCTTTTACTTCCCTTTCTGATTCCGGTGCCAATTCGGACATGATCAGACTTGCCCAGAAGAAGGGATAGAGTACCCTACTGCATTTCCGATCCGGGGCACACGGCTAGCTCGGTATGACACAACATGGAGGATGAGAGAGCTTCTAGCCCCCGCTCCCACTTTCTGTTGCACCCTCTCTGATGAGTGCATAGCTTGGCTTGATGACGAGGCACAAGTTGGGCCTACTTTAGCATCAGAGGCTTCGACCAGCTCTGGGAGAGAACGCAGGAACACCTGACTATGCCCCGAATTTATTTGCTTTAATCAGTACTTTCAAGTTTTCTTCATGAATGCAATGAAAAGCAACTTCAATTTGTGTTCAAGAGCAGGAGAACTCTGTACTGAAATCAATGTTATTGAAGGTTGTGGGTACTGAAAATTTTCCGTTTGGTCCAAAAATGGTCTAAGTTGTAAAAAGATTAATTTGAGCAAAAATCAACTTTTGTTAAAACTTTCAAAACCATTTTCGATATGGATTAGAACTAGACACGCCTGAAAGCTATCATTGAGATGCATAATCCCGGATCCCAGCAACTGGAAAGTTACCCCTAGTCTGAATAGCACTGCACTGGAGATCACAACCGAGCTCTTGAATGCAGAATAGACAAAGATGACCAACAAGATCACACGGACAACGCTAGTTTGGAAGTGTTCATGGTTGGACTTCAGAATGAAGTTGCCTTCGTATCCCAAAGATGGGAATCAAGCCTTACGTAGTTCGGCTCGAGTTCACTCATGTATTAACACTTTCCTTTTGCGCTCTAACTTTTGCCAAGGCCACCCTCTCTGGGTTTTCAACCTTACGAGCTCAATTTTTATAATTTCAAATTTTTCATGCTCTCATTTTTGCCTAGGTCGCCCTTTCGAGTTTTCGGCCTAGCGAGCCACTCAGGGAAAGTATTTCTTCAACTTCTCCATGTTGCTTGGCTGGGACAACTCTAGGCCATCTAGGTCCATCAAAACGACAGCTCCACCCGACCAGATAGACTTAATGATGTAAGGACCAGTCCAATTGGGTCTAAACTTGCCCCTATGGTCGTGGATGGGAGCTTGGTTGTCTTTGAGCACAAGATCTCTTTCTTTCAAATTCCTAGACTTAACCTTCTTATTGAAAGCCCTGGCAATTCTTCGTTGATAACCCTAAACGTGATACAGTGTTTTCAGCCTTTTTTTATCAAAGGGCACGAGTTCTTCGAACCTACTTTGCTGCCAATCTGCCTCAGCTATCTGACACTCAGCCAGTACCTGTAATGACGGAACCTCAACTTCGATAGGTAGAACAGCCTCCATCCCATAAACCAAGGAATACGAAGTTGCCCAAGTAGAAGTTCGAATTGAAGTCCGGTAGCCCCACAGAGCAAACGACAGCTTATCTGGCCAGTCCCGGTAGGTTTCCACCATCTTCTGTAGAATGTGCTTGGCATTCTTGTTGGCGGCCTCAACTACTTTGTTGGTTTGTGGCCGTTATGTAGATGACTTATAAAAAGTCACGGTGTACTTCTCCAACAAGTCGATCACTTCCTTCTTGAAGTGAGAGCCATTATCTGAAATAATCTCATTCGGGATCCTGTAGCGACAGATGATGTTGTTTTCTGATGAACTTTGCAACGTACGATGCCTTCAACACCGCATAGGATTGGGCTTCAACCCACTTTGTGAAGTACTCTACCGCTACCAGAATGTACTCATGCCTATTGGACCCCTTCGGAGTGACAGCCCCAATTACATCAATCCCCCAGACTGAAAACGGCCATGGCGAAGTCATGTTGTACAACTTTGATGGCGGGATGTTCACGCGGTTTGCATGGATCTGACATTTGTGGCATCACCGAACAAAGCCAATATAATCCTCCTCCATGGTGGAGTAGTAATAACCCTGTCTAAGGATCTTCCGAGCTAGCATCACCCCGTTCACGTGCACTCCGCACTCTCCTCCATGGATGGCCTCCATCAGGCGCTTGGATTCTTCAACATCAACACGCAGCTTATGCATCCCGAGAAGACCTTTCTTGTACAGTTTATCCCTGCAGACGATGAACTGAGCAACCATTCTTCGAATTGCTCTCTTATCTTTGGCATTTGCCCCTGGTGGATACGTCTCTTTTTCCAAGAAGTTCCAGACATCGTAATACCAGGGATTCTCATCTTCTACCTCATCTATAGCAGTAATTAGCTCGTAGGTCGGCACGAATTTCTGTTCAATGTTGATCGGACGCATCCGAACTCCGAAAGGGATGTCTATCATAGAAGATAGAGTTGCTAATGAATCTGTGAACCTATTGTTCTCTCTTAACAGATGAGTGAAGTTCAATTTCTCAAATCGAAGAATCAGCACGTTCAAGGTCTGGTGGTAGATTCTCATATTTTCTTCTTTAACTTTTTAATCTCCTTTAGCTTGAGATACAACAAGGTTCGAGTCCCCGATGACATCCAACCATTTTGCCTCTAGTTCTAGGGCGGCTTCTAAACCAGCAATACATGCCTCATACTCTGCCTCATCGTTCGACACTCTGAACCAGAGTTTGAATGCTAAAGGTTTACGGGAATTGTTGAGCGTTATCAGCAACACCCCTATCCCATACTCGTATTGGTTTGACGCTCCGTCAAAGTACATCGTCCAAGTCTCTTCTTCGATATGTAGAATGGCCTCGTCGGGGAATAGATACTCGACTACTTCATCCCCTTCAACTGGGTGATCGGCTAGGAACTCCGCTACCGCTCTCCCTTTCACCGACTTGTGCGTCATGTACTTCAGATCAAATTCGGAAAGCAGAAGCAACCAACGAGCTAGCCTACCCGTAAGTGTCGGTTTCTCGAAGAGATATTTGATGGGATCTAATCTCGAAACCAGCATTACAGAGTGAGCTAACAGGTACTGCCGTAGCTTCCTAGTAGCCCATACCAAGGCTAGACAAGCCTTCTACAGCAGAGTGTAGCGGGTCTCGTAATCTAGCATTTTCTTGCTCAGGTAGTAGATAGCTTTTTCCACTTTGTCCTTTGACTCTTGTGCAAGTATGCAGCCCATTCAGTCACTGAAAGGTACAAAATCAATGGTTTCCCCAGCTTAGACGGTGACAACACAGGTGGGTTCTGTAAATATTACTTGATCTGTTCAAAAGCAGCTTGGCATCGGCCGTCCCATTGGAATTTCTTTCCTTTCTTCAGGAGACCAAAGAGTGGTTCACAAGTCAAGGTTAATTTAGCAATAAACCGTGTTATGAATTACACTTTACCCGGAAAGCCTCGCACCACCTCCTTTTCAGTCCTCGGTGGTGGCATTTCTAAGATAGCCTTGATTTTAGAAGCATCGACCTCGATACCTCTTTGTATGATCAAGAACCCCAGCATTTTCCCTGCTGTAACACCAAACGTACACTTCTGAGGATTCAACCGCAACCGAAACACTCTGATCCGTTGAAAGAATTTCTACAAGGCGGTGTAGTGGCCCTCTCTTTCCTTAGACTTGACAATCATGTCGTCCATATACACCTCAACCTCTTTATGGATCATATCATGCAAAATCGTGGTCGCGGCCCATTGATATGTAGCTCCAGAATTTTTCAGCCCAAACAGCATAACCCTATAACAATAGGTCCCCCACGAGGTGGTAAAAGCAGTTTTCTCCCGATGTTTGGGTGACATCAAAATCTGATTGTAGCCTGAAAACCCATCCATGAATGAGAGCAACGCATCCCCAGCAGTGAAGTCCACTAATTCGTCGATATGCGGCAGAGGAAAGTCGTCCTTCGGACTGGCTTTGTTCAAATCCCTGAAGTCCACACATACCCGAATTCTGCCAACCTTCTTCAGCACCGGAACTATATTGGCTAGCCAAGTTGGGTATTCAGATACCAGAAGGAACCCTGCGTCAATTTGCTTGGTGACCACTTATTTGATCTTGAGAGCCCAGTCCGGGCGGATCTTTCTGAGCTTCTGCTTAACAGGCCGGGCCTCTGGGTCAAGAGGGATCCGGTGATGTACAATCTCAGGATCGATTCCAGGCATGTCTTCGTAGGACCACGCGAAAACATTTTTGAAATCTTTTAAAAAAGCGACTAAGCGCTCGCGCTCCTCCGAAGACAACGTAGACCCGATTTGGACCAGCCGCGGGTCCTTCCCAGTACCAACATTAATTGTGGTGATTTCATCAACCAGCGGTTTTACAAACCTCTCATGCTCTTTATCAAGCAAATATTTCAAAACTGGAGGAATTTCTTTCTCATTGTTTTCATCCAAATTTTGAAAGTCTTGATTAATGTAATAAATCAAAGGCACATAAAAGTAGTCGAAGGCCACAGCTGCACAATTCTCATTAATCACTTCCAAATTGCCTGATTCCTCTGTTACAACAGACTCAAAGGAAAAAGAAAAAGACGACCTAGACAGGACTGTGGCATCCGGGTTATCACCCCCAAGAATACCAGACTTAGACTCAGATGAGCTGGAACCTGATTCCAACTCCACAGGCTCAGTGGAATTAGATTCCGGCTCACTACCTGACCCGGTGCTGCTCGATAACAATCCCTCCTCGTACTGCCAGATGAGGGAGGGTGCGATGGACGCATCTAGAATGTTTGAAGATGGGCTCACAGCCACTTCATTCCCAATCCTAGAAACCGAGTTATTCCCCAAGCACTCTTGTACGATCAGAGGATCTGAGAGTAGGCAAACCAGTGCTACCCCCATTTCAAACTCGGTGCTCTCGGAATCCTTTTCCTTACATTGCTCAACCTCAGTTGATGGGTCTGTCTGCTCTTCGGTAACATCATCCCTGGACAACTACAAGTCGAAGAAAATCTCAAATCCCGACAAGCGTCGCCTCTCGGCATTTAGCCATGGCTTTGGAAAGTCGCAGAACGGGAAGTCCTGCCTCTCTCGGACAAAGCGTCCGTTTAGGGTGCCTTGAATAGGCCGGGTGATCAACTCATAAGGCTTGCCAGCTTGCTTGGCCCTGGCTCTTCCAGCCATCTCTTTGCCTTTCCTCACCCAATCCTCTTTGGTAGGCAGATAACCTAAACCAAAGGTATGCGGGTTGTGCGGCACTTCGGCCGATGTTGTAATGCCTTTCCGGCCACTTTTCCCTAATCCCATCCCGGGGATGTGTTGGAGCTTGTTCATGAGGTACACAGACTGTGCACTGACATATATCCCATCATCAATAACCAGTATGTTCTGAACAACCTGGGCCTCAGCCAGGGTGAATCCTGACAGAAACACATCCTCCGCACCATGCTCAATATCCAGAACTGGTGTAGAAACCTTTGGCGGCGGATGGATTGAAGAATTCCCGAAAACAATGGCTACCCCCTTCCCGTGGGGATATTTCAACATTTGGTGCAAGGTAGAAGAGACTGCCTTCACCTGGTGTAGCCATGGCCACCCTAGGAGTAGATTGAAGGTTGCGGGAACATCCAAGACATGAAAGTCAATATCCTGTTGTCTTAGACCAAACTGAGTCCGAATCTGCACAGCCCCCATCACTTCTTTGCTGGTGTGATCATATGCCCTTATCACCTGGGCAGTAGGCACAAAGTCTGCGGGCTTCAACCCGATTGCATATGCCGTCCTCGACGGGCACACATTGATAGGAGATCCCGTGTCAACAAGAACTACTGGTATCCATTTTTCTCTACACTCCACAGAGATGTAGAGTGGTTTGTTATGATTTGCGCCCTTAGGCGGCAGCTCCTTGTCAGTGAAGGTCAACGTCGGGGAAGCTCCTCCCGGAAAGACCAGCCCTACCAGCTGTTCAGGCGTGGTGTCGATTGATAGCTTGGCCTTATCCATGGCATAAAGGACAGCTTGTCTATGAACTCGTAAGGCCATAAGCAGTCCCCGGATGGAGATGTCTGCTTGTATTTTCTTAAGTTGTTTCAGCACAACCTCCTCTTCGAGCAGTTTATCTTTTTGCCTCTCCGCCTCCTTGTCCTTTCCGGACGCCTCTGGTTGATCTAAGTGTAGGGGTTTGAAATACCGCCCACTCCTAGTCATGTGGTCTAACTCACCAACATACCAGGCATCATCCGGCTGGCTTTGCCCCCAGTCTTCATCGGTGTGGCAAGACATAGGTCGTCATCTTCCCACCACATGCCATCGGTAGCCGACAGACACCTGTCTAGCTCCGTTACAACTATTCCTGTGCCCACAGCACCTCCCGTTCCTATGCTCGCAGCACGTTCCGTTCTTGTGCACACAGCAAGTTCTGTCCCCGCAGGGGCTTTGGCCTTTCTGGCCCTCTCAGAATCTTCGATCCTTTCCCGCTCAAACTACTTCAGTGCAGCCTGCTGTTCAGTATCTTTCGTACCCAAACTACCCGTATTCTGAGCAAAATTCTTAACACCGATGCTCTCCGGTGATGCATCCTGATTCCCGGCCCTTTCGACTGTTGTTGACATCCCAGCTCCTGGTTGCCCCTGCTTTGGCTGAGGTGCCTCAATAACATCCGGCTCGTCGCTGAGCCACCCAGTGGCTTCTGCTGACCCTTCTAGATCAAACCAATTGACAGTCACGTCCCCCGAATCCTGTTCACTGAAGAATTACAGACTCGCGATATCCTCCTCCAGTTCTGCAAGGTCATCCAGCCCCTAATTAGGTCCATCTTCTTGAAGCACACAAATCTCTGCCCCCACTGAAAATTCCATATTCGGCCTAGCCTGTCCTGCTGATGTGATGTAACCCCTCAGGTTATATATGAAGCTCGCAGACCCCTTAGGCCCTGTATCATCATTCCCATCTGCCTCCACAGTCGACCCAATTCTATCTTCGATAGCCATCACCACCGTTTTAGGTTGGGTTTGGGAGATGTCCAACATGCACACGTTAGTGTTGTCAGGAATGAACACCTCCGCTTGGGTAGGTGGGATGGAGTGATATATATGCTAAGGTCGTATGACACAACCCTAGTTTGGATCAAGTTGATGCGTTTGGGAGGTGGAGCTTGGTTATGTGGTGGGAGAGGGTTGGTTGTAACATTTGGTTTTTCTGGGGGTGCGATCACCCTATTGTCAACGAGATCTTGAATCTCGTGACGCAACCTGAAGCATTGGTCAGTGTCGCGACCATGTTGTTGGTGAAACTCACAGTATTCAGTTGGGTTATGGGAGGGGGGAAGTTTTTCTGGCAACGACCGCGGCTGCAGGGGCTTCAAGTGCCCTTTCCTGGTCAGAACCCTCAGAGCTTTGGACAGAGACATATACAGTGGGGTAAAGGTTCTCTGGCCTCGGGGTGGAAACTTGGTTGTTTGTGAGCTACTTCCGGACGCACCAGTGAATGGTGTAGCTGTAAGGGGTCTTGGGGTGGTGGTGGTGACCAAGCCCACATCTGAAGTCCGGGCAGCTGCAGCACTGCTTGTGCCTACATTCGTACTGTGGTTGAATGCCCTCTTGGGCTGCTCTCTCGTATTATCAATGAGGCCCTATTTCATGGCGTCCTCGATCAGCACCCCTATCTCATGTAGATCTGCAAAGGTGGGAAGGGGGAGGATGATCATCTTCTACATAAGCTTGGGCTGGAGGTTGCGCACAACCATCCATATTTGGTCTTTGTCGACCGGCCCGATGGTCATCATCGAGGCCTTAGCCTTCCAACGGGTCACGAAATCGGAGAAGCTCTCCTTCGGCTCTTGCCTAGTTGTCTCGAGATCACGAGTTGTGACCTCAATCTATGTATTGTAGGAGTATTGAGCTATAAAGGCCTCAGCCATCTCCTCCCAATTTCTCTTAACAAAATCCTCCAGTTTCGCATGCCAAATAGCCGCTACACCCGATAGCGTCCAGCCAAACAGGGAAAGCTTCTGCAATTTGGAGAGGCCCATCGGCCTTAGGACATCCAAAAATAGCCGCAAATGCACTATAGGATCTCCAGACCCATCGAAACGGTCTATGTGCGACATTTTAAATTGGTCTGGCAGAGTCACGACCGAGTCGGTATACCCATCCTCTATATCCGAGATGGACTTCATGCTTTGGCACTTCTTGAACAACTTTTCTAGCTTGCTCACTTTTAGCACCGTCGGATCCACCTTGAACTCAAATGGTGTATCCCTCAGGTTGGTCTGTGCTTTGGATAGCTGGGGTAGGATTGGAGGTGAAGCTGGCCCTATTGGAACGTCCGTATTGTCCTAGAAGTGTGCGGTCTCCCCGAGTATTGGAACTCTTGGTGGGGGAGGAACTGGGTGGGAAGAAAATGCTCTGGCTTGCTATGGTTGCTGCTGTTGCTGAAGCCTAGCAATCAGCTCTGCTTGTTGGGCCATAACCTCGGCCTGGCGCGCGACAAATTCTGCTTGACGGGTAACATCCTGTTGCATAGCTTGCATACTCTCCTAGAGTTGACGCATCATCTCCTCTATACTTGGCATATTGTGTTGGTCTAACTGAACAACCGGTATATCTGTCCCTGCAGTAGAAACTGAGACCTCAGCCTGACTGTTCACTGGTGGGGTGGAGCACTAATCTGGCGAGCACTGTACCGATACACTGTGCCTTACAGACCTCCATCTAGTAATCGGGGGTAAGGAAAGGAACACTGCTTGTCTGTCTATCAGATCCGCAGATCGATTAAGTCTTTGACCTCTAACCCAAAGTGCTCAGGGAATATCTGCGTGGTCGGATGCAATGGTGCTAAACTACCTTGCAAAAAGATAAATAAAGCATAATAAGGAAACAAATAACCAGAAAAACAGACAGCATAATAGCTTAAATAACGACAACACATAGTTGACAAACTCAATCTAAAAAAACTGTTCTCAACCACTAATCACTGCTCCCAAATCACTGCCCCGAATCTGAATCTAATACCCGCAGGTAAAACTGATTCCCCAAATACTGATGCCCACAGGCCTGATACCCAGACTTGCAAATTGATACATACATTCCTGTAGAGACGCACTCTAAAAGCACATAGCAAGCAAGTGAGAGCCAAAACACCCCTATGGAGGGGTAGGGTTTTCCTATCCTATTTTGTCAGGAGCTAGGGTTTCACTACGCACACAGCGGTTTCAAATAACCTATAATCGAGTAAGCAACCTGTCCTAGCTTGGAATGGTCACTAAAGTTTCCGATATGCACTAGGTCGAATGGTCGAAAAGGGTGCCCTGGTAAAAATCGGGGTTTGTGTTCCCGTCGTGGCAAAGCCTGCAACTGGTCAGCCTTATGGCATGCTTCTCAAAGCGAGCCTCCGACAAACCGTTCAGGAATAGTATACGGCAAACACGGTGTCCTAGGCACACCATTGCAAATGCAATGCAAAGAGACACATAAATGTAGTCAAAACAAGATATCATGAGTTCGAGTCAAGTTCTCTAAATCCCCAGCAGAGTCGCTAGAAACTGTAGACCGCCCTAGAGAACTGCCGGCTCGGCGCTGTGAGGGCGCAAATCCGTTTTGTTCTTAGGCTACTACAAGTTCGGACGCGTGTCACGGTTCTGAATCTAATTTCACAAAGTGCAATGTGAGACCGATAAATCACCAAAGAGTCCAAATCGGGCAAATCGTTTTGGAAAACTGATTTTTAGAAAGAAGTGTCAAACATGGACTACTTTGCCAGATAGAAAGTCGCCACCTAAATATTTTATTTTGGGAGAATTTAGGAAACCCTGACCCGTGCCTAAGGCCACGTGTCCGTCATCACCAAAGTTACCTCGGCTCAAGAACTTGGGTACGAGAGGGGAAGGTCATGCAATGAGCACCCCCGCTCGCCCGATCAAAGGATCGGCCTTTACTAACATGATATTTTGTTTTTGAAGACACATGTGTTCTTATTTCGGTTTATTAGCTAACCTTACTACGTGATGCGCACATCATACAAGTATAGACTAGATCGCCTAAATTGGGACAAATCATCTCATGTTTGTTGGTTTGGAAATGGTTTGAAGGTGCTACTCACAAGTAGGCTAAGACGTGGATTTTGCCACCCTCAAGTGGGCTTAGAAAACATGATTTTGCCACTCCGCAAAGTGTGCTTTAAAACTCGCATTTCGATGAATTGTTCCAATTCAAGCAATCTAACCTTCATCCATAGGCATTCATGGAATTAATCACTTAAACAAATAGCCTCATGGCAAGCATGCTAACATGGCAATATACATATCTCATGCAACATGCTAAAGCGTAAAAGCTTACCTAGTACTCTGAGCAAAAAAAAGGAAGCTAGTTAGTAATTATGCATGATCCTAGCTATGTTAAGATGCCTAATGCAACACATGCAAAAATGTAACTAAATAGGCTCGGCTAGTCTAAGATGTCATGTGAAATGCAACTTGATAATCATGTATTCAAATTGGTATTGAAATACAATGTAGTTTGTATTTGTATGATGCGCCGAGCCCGGTGCATGCAAGACAAATGAATGAATGCAAACATGCAAGCATAAGGATGCTAATTAAAATATGTCCTAAAACTAACCATCAAAAACTGATAAGTAAAAGGGAGAAAGACGTGGGGTTGGAAGACATTCACACACTCACGCACACTTATTACAAAATTCGCCCTCTCGACGGAGGGTCCGAATGAGTACGCTAAGCTAGCTATGCTAAGCTAAGAAACTAATCTAATTATCTAATTAGACTAATTATTACATAATCAAATTGAATATGTAGCTAACACTAAGCTAATTATTACGACACGTTAACTAATTAACAAATTAGCTAGTTTAATTACAAATTCAAAAGCTAACTAACAAGTAAAGCTAATTACAAATTACAAAGCCTCGGCTCAATTCCAAGAGTTCGAAGATGCATGCTCGATCGCCTCGCTCGGAAATCCGTTACCATGCCTCATGTTGCCTCTGTTTGCACTGTTTTAGACTTTTGAAAATTGTGCCAATCTCCAAAACACTTCTGATTCACCTCATGGACATGCTGAGAGGTCATCGGCCAAGAGGTATGGCCATCGGCCAAAGGAAAAAGGTCATCAGCCAATTTCAATGCTATCGGCCAATTATTGATAGCCGATCAGCACACCAGATAGCCGATCGGCCATGTCTTCCTGCAAACTCTTCTTTTTGCTAAAATAGAGCACAAACAGAGGCATGGCAATGTATTTGCAAGAAAATGTGTGCGCAACTACACCCCTTATCATGCTTAAGGCTCAAAGGTGAGTAGTGATCGGCTCTCTAGCCATCAATCACGTATTTCGATGCATGATGGCGAAAGAGGCCAAGTTGCACAAATCAATGGCAAATGAATGCACAAAAACACATAAATGCCTTAACCTTTATCATGCATGATCAAGAGGGTCAACGACCGAGAATTGAGGCACGTTTCATCACTTCAAGTATGAAACATCCCTCGTTCCTCGTGTTTGGACTAACACTATATTCAAACAAAATGCAATGCAATGCAATGCATGCACAACTTAACAAAGCTAATGGCATGCAAACGATGCTAATGTAACATGAACATGCAAGTACTATGTAATGCAACATGATTGACTTAGTAATACTAATGGCATGTGGACAATGTAATGCAACATGATTGACTTATCAAAGCCAAAGGCATGCCATCTTAATGCAATGCAACCTAAGTATGCAAACAAAGCCAATGCAACATGAGCATGCCAACAACCATGTAAACAAAAAGTATGCAAACAGCATGTAATGCAAACAAGCATGCAAGATGGACTTTAACCGGATATTGACAGACCTCAACCATGCCCAAAACAGTGGCCAAAATGTTGAAGTGAAGACATGAAATGCAAGACAAGCATGCATGCCAATTGGCTCAAGAATTAAGGCATAAGAGGACAACCCTCAAGAGCACCTAGAGAGTGACAAACATGGATGTGCAATAACACCATAAACTCTGAAATCATGCATGGAATGATGCCAAATCAACCAAACAATACAAGTATGGCATGCAAGAGGTTCAAAGCTTAAGGCTAGCCAAGGAGCTTGTACCAAGGCCACATGAATCAAGCCTCAAAGGGCCAAGGACAACCAAAACAGTCTTAGATCATGCGAAAATGAGTCTAAAACATGCACGGACCAAAGCTAAAACATGCTAGCATAAAGGGTTAAAACAACAAGCATGCAAGGCCAAAATGGAGGATTACACTACACCTACCAAGACCAAGCATGAGATGACTTCAATAACAAAAATTAGAGCAATATCATGGAGAAATAAGACCAAATACACACTGAAAATGGTGGCCCAAAAGGCTAGGCAAGATGGCATGAACAAAGGCACATGTTTAAAGCATAAAGCATGAACCCTCCAAAGCATTGAATGAATGAAAGATGTAAGGGCATGGCAATGAAACATTCTCTGAAATATCATGTTGAATGATACCAAATCATGTACATGGCCCAAAAAATGCATGCTAGTGACTTGGAGACTCAAAGCTAACAGGCAAGAATGAACCATGGCTGTACAAAGCAATGCATGAATGACTAAAACAACACAAATCAGACCTTAAGCATGGTAAAACAAGGCTAAAAGCTTCTTGGAGTTGAGCCAAAACATACAAGAATGATGGTCCAAACACATGATGCATGTTATACTAGCATGCAAGATTACACTACAAGTATGTCAAGCATACAAGATGCTATCAAACCAGCCTGAAACGGAGGCATAGCATGGCAAAACAACACAAAAAACTTGCTGAAATGGAACCAAAACATGCTAAACAAACATGCTACTTTGATGAGCCATCTATACAAGCATGCAAGACACAAGGAGAGGGGATGACCCTCTCCTATTTGGGACCTTAAAACACCATTTCCACCACTGAAATTCCTCTGAGTTTCAGTGGTGAGAAGGCCAAAACAAGGTGATCCCAATAGCTTAAAAAGATGGCACAAGAACAAGGCCAAACAAGGCCTAAGAGGGGGTAGACTACCCACAACACAAAAGTGACCTTAAACAAACATTATAAGCATACAAAATCAAAACTTTTTCTAGTAGCAAGTTAATCTTAAATCAGCATGAAAATAGGTCCGAAAGTTTAAACCAAAACAAGGGTTTAAAGGCTAGTTGACTCACCCTTGAAGAACACCTTCAAAACCACAACTCCAGCAGCTTTTCTGAGCTCAAACCAATCCAAAAACACTAACAGCAGCTCCTAAGTACCTCAGCAACAAAAGGATGGTGTTCTAGTAGGTGCTTTAGTGCAAAAGTGTGAAGGAATTACACTTTTGAGCATAAACAAGGTAAATATATATATATATATATATATATAGAGAGAGAGAGAATATAAAGAGATATATAACTTGTATATCAATTTTTCAGAACCTTTGGAAAGGGAGAGGGGTCTCCCTTCTTATAGAAAATCAAATCTCAAGCTTGTTGAGCAAGCTTGAGTCTTGATTGAGATCTGTGCTCACCAGATGTCACAGCTGGCAAGAAAATATCTGCAAAAGGAGATTGAAAGGTCTCGGCTAGAAAATATGGCCGATCGACTAAAAAGAGTGCCGATCAACCAAAAAGTGTGCCGATCGGCCAACACTTATGGTCGATGGCAAGAAAACAAGGCCGATGGCACAAGGCCTTAGCCGATGGGTTGTGGGGATGGCCAACAAGCCACCCTCTTCCCTCAGAAGCAAAATCACAACTCCTTGGTCCATAACCAAGCACAAAACAGACAAGTTGAGAGATCTTAAGGCAAGGCGCACAGCCGAGACCTTCGGGAACTCAAACCGAACACGAGCATGGATGATCATTGAGTGTTCACACGATGACATCCAAGTCTTGAGGACGGTCAAAAATGGGGTGTCTACACTCATGCATTGCTCTTTAGGCACTACGTCTGTCACTTCGTCCTTTCTTAGTTATCTCCCTTTCGACATAAGATTCACACATTGGCATCCTATCATTTGGGTAAAGTAGGATCATGCCAAATGGGAGCCCGTTAGTCAGCCGAGTGGGTACGCGATGAATTCCTGATCAGCATGCATTCCTAATGAATGATCAACATCATTGTCACCAATGTATTCCAACCCATCACATGTACTATCTATGTATTGTAAAATGCATTTAACTTAATATACATATTAATGATACGTATCGATTTCTCTCTAAAAATATAGAATTATAAAATATTTAGAGAAAATTTCATTTTTACCTCTATATTTTGTCTCGATTTTCAATTAAACCCCTAGACTTTGAATTATTTCAATTTTATCCCTAAAATTTTTGAAATCGTATCAATTTTTCCCCTACCGTCACATTTGAAACGGAAAAAGATACCCCCCAAAAAAAAATTACATTTTGGCCCCAAATTTCAAAGGAAAGATGTAGACCCAGCCTCTCCTACTAGCAAACCACCACTGCTAACCACCACTTCAAACCCTTCTATCTCCTTTGTCATAACTCTATTTTGCCTCATTTTTACATCGTTGGATTCACATCATGGCCTAATTTTCATATCACCTCTCACAAATCTCGTTCTTCCTCTTTTTTGTATGTCGTTGGAGCTTCGAAAGTTGATTAAAAAAAAAAGAGACTTCTCTTCTTATTTCTAACTTTTTTATGAGCCATCTTTCTAATTTCATATCTTACTTCATTCTTGATAGTTCTACTTCATTCTTTCGTCACTCTTTTTATCTCACTTCCTACTTCGTCCTACACTACCTCACTTTCTCACTTCTTCATGTAATGAGCGGTTTTGGTATGCTGAAAGTTGTCCGAAAACTAACTTCAAAAATTCTTAAACATTCATCTTTTGTTTCTTTCTCCTCTATCTTTCTCATTCTTCTTTTTCTTTTTCACTTATAACATGATGTGGAACATGGATCTAAATGGTAACTGAACTAGTGATGATGGTGGTAGCAGTCCTGCAATAGCGGCGGAGCTCACTGTGATGGTAGTTGTGGAGCTTGATGGTAGTGGTAATAAAACTTGGTTGCGAAGGAGATGGGTTTGGTATTGTAAGGTGGTGGTGGTGGTGATAGTGATGCTCATGGAGCGGTAATGAAGTTCGTGGAGGTGAAATTGGTGGTTCGGGTGGTGATGTTAGTGAAGTTGATGAAGGTGATGAAAAGATGATATGTATCTATATATCACCTGTCTATATATATACATATCAATTATCCATCTATCTATATACATTTATGCATTTCATCTCTTCATCACCTTCATCAACTTTACCAACATCACCATCCGAACCACCAGCTTCACCACCACTGAACTCCATTACCACTAGCATAAGCATCACCATCACTACTACCTTTTAACACCAAACCCACCTCCTTCACAACCAAGGTCCATTACCACTACCATCAATCTCCACAACCACCATCACCGCGAGCTCCATCGCCATCACTGGACCACTATCACTAGCTTCGCTACCTCTTATAACCGTGTTCCACATCATGTTATAAGTGAAGAAGAAGAAGAATGTGGAAGATGGAGGAGAAAGAAACAAAAGATGAATGTTTCAAAATTCTCAAAGTTAGTTTTCGGAAAACTTCCAACATGCCAAAACTTCCCTTTACATGAAGAAGTGAGAAAACGACATATTGTAGGACGAAGTAGGAACTGAGGTGAAGAGAATGACAAAAACATGAAGCAGAACTGTCAAGAATTGAAAAAGATATGAAGTTGGAAAGATGGCTCGAAGAAAAGTCTTATTTTATTTTTTTTTTAATCAAATTTCGGAGCTCCAATGGCATGCAAAAAGGGGAAGAACGAGATTTGTGAGAGCTGATACGAAAACTAGGCTATGAGGTGAATCCAATGACATAAAAATGAGGCGAAACAGAGTTATGACAAAGGAGACATAAGGGCTTGAAATTGTGGTTGGTAGTGATGGTTTGCTAGTAGGAGAGGGTGGGTCTGCATCTTTCTTTTGAAATTTCGAGCAAAATGTAAATTTTTTTAAAACTTTTTCCGTTTCAAATGTGACGACAGGGGCAAAATTGATACAATTTCAAAAATTTTGAGGATAAAATTGAAATTATTCAAAGTCTGGAGGGCACAATTGAAAATTGAGGCAAGGAATAGGAATAAAAATGAAATTTTCTCAAATATTTATCGTGAATCATAAAATATTTACAAAAATGAGTAACTAATATTATACATGCACTAGGAACATGCAAAGAAAAATGTACATAAAATTCAATGCAATTGGTCAACATAGTTATTTTTTGAATCTATCTCCTCTCCGATTCACAATGAAATAATCCAATCCACTCCATGAGGAACTATACAAGTTCCATTCTAATGATCTACTCTGATCTTTTTTAAGTCCCAATTAGGGATGTAAAATTGGCTCGCTGGTCTGAGGCCCACCCAAAGCCCGTGTGGGTCTAGTCTAATCTCGGTATGACTAGGCTCGAGGCCCAGATCCAAGCTTGGGCCAAGCATTTCTAGGCTCGATGAACCTGACCTAGACTCGCCCCGACCTACCCACCACATAACGTCACCTACAAGCTATTTTGGTGAAAATAAATAAATAAAAAATAAAAAATATGTCAAGCCTGGGCCCAGGCTCGAAATGCAGCCTGAGGCTATGTCCAAAGTCTGATTGCCCTTGGGCATAGCTTGGATATATGCCTAGATTTTTGGCAATTGGTCCGACCCATTTTTTTATGGGAGCCCGAACAGGACTAAGTCAAGCCGGCTCGATCTTGAGGTCAAGTAAACTGAACCAATTTTACATCCCTAGTCCAAATATGTAGATTATTTATTAAAAAAAAAAAAAAAATATTAATCTGATGCCTATAACCACATAATTTTATCTTATGTCTTTAAAAAATGAGCAACAATTATGATTTTGGAAGGGTAAATTACACCATTAGTCTATATTGTTTAAGTAAAGTGTCACTTTAGTCTATGTAGTTTAAATTTAAACAATTCGGTCCCCTACACTTTCAATTTTGTTACAATATGATCTCACTGTTACTTAACATTAGAATTTGAAACAGAAAAAGTCCATGTGTAAAACTATGAGGACCAAAATAAATTTCAAAACAAAATTGGGATTACTAATGTAATATATTTGCTCTTTATAGTTGTTTTGAAGTCCACATTGGTCCCTCTAATTTTGCACATAATTTTTTTTTCCCCATTTAAAATGTTAACAATCCATGATAGATGGATAACACCGCAACAAACTTGAAACTGTATAGATCAATGTGAAATTTTCCTCAAACTACATAAACCAGTAATTTAATTTACCCAATTTGTAGATAAACCAATTTTTTTAATATTAAAATAATAGAATCATGTGATATAATTATTGAATTAATTAAAAAAAAATCTTTTTCTAAAGATGATCGTATATGTTGTGGCCTAAACTCCAAACGAATTAGATCATCAAATGTGAATGAACCCACAGGCTGGACCGTTAAATCCACTAAAAAGGAGCTAGAAATTTTATAAATTTATTTATTTATATTTTCTTTTACATTTTTTTTGTAAATTTTTTTTTTAATTATTATTATTTATTTATTTTTACACATAATATTATTCAACTCTCAAATGCACACGTACACAAAATAGCAATGGGGCATTAATGTTTTTATTTTGGGAAAATTAAAACAAAAGATGCAAGCGAAATAATTGCAAACATGTGAAGAAAAAAAAAAATTTAAAGAGTATTATATCATTAGTTTATATAGTTTAAGTGGAGTGTCACTTTAGTTTCTGTAATTTTAATTTGAATAATTTAGTCTCCACATTTTCAGTTTTGTTAATGAAAAAAATACCATGGGTAAAATTAGAGATACCAAAAGTAAAATTCAAAATAAATGGTAGGGACCACCAGTATAACATATTAATTATGCTAGTGGTCCTTATAGTTTGCTTTAAATTCTACTTTGGTCTTTTTAATTGTGTATGTGATTTTTTTTTTTCGTTCAAAATATTAACAACACATGATGGAGAGAACACATTACAATAAAATTTAAAGTGTAATGACCAAATTGAAACTACGATATTGATATTACAAGGCCTAATGGTAGAATTTACCCAAAAATTACAAAAATATATTACTCTTCTGCCCCAACTCTTCTGCCCCATAGCCTTTCTGTCTTCCCTTCTCTCTCTTCTCACCAAACCAACAATCAAACAACTCTGGGTAGAACTTTCATAATTTTACAGCATGTGTGAAACTCAATTGGTTCTATGCTAATGATTTGAAGCAAATTGGCACCCCATTTAAATAGCTGTATGATGTATATATGTAATTGAGCGGAACAGCTTGTAACACTTTCTAATAGCAGTGAAACTGTAACAACTATTAACGTATCCCTCATTTTTATGTAAATCTAATATTTTTTGTGTATGAGATTTATAACTCTAATTTATTTATTTTCTCTATTTTTTGTGTATCACCGACCAATCTAATCCTGGTTAGAAATTCTGCAATTCGTGACAAACAGTTGAGATAATGATGCAATGCTCTTCTTTCATTCCTGTACAGTTGGGCTGAAAAATGGAGCATAGACACGAGCAAGGTTAGTTTCAGATTGGATTTTTGGAGATTTGGTCATGCCAAATATGGCCTACAATTAATCCGTTGGCTTAGTGGTTGCAGCTTAGGACCCGGGGTATGCTCATTCTAAGTCTTAGGCTCAACTCCCAACAGGTGCTATCAACTCCTTGGAGTTACGCCTGTGAACTCTGTTTGAGATTTGTTTAATCCACGTGGAGGGGACGCTTTGCGTGGGTTCTGAAATTAGTCAAACTGTGCGTAAATGGGTCCAACCAGCCGGGCATAAAAAAACATATGGCCTACAATTTTCAAAATGCTAATAAACAAAAGGTTTCATAGTCCCACTCGAAATGCAACAGAATAATTTCACTATGTTGATGGACTCGCTACAATAAATTAAGGTTTTAGAGACAAAATTAAATACAAAATTTCCTTTTAAGAATGAAATATTTTAGTTGCCAAAAGAATTGTTTCTAGTGGCAAAATTGGACATTTATTAATAAATTGTTATCATTTTGAGATCAAAATTCTTTTAGCACACAATAGTTTTTGAAGGGACTAGAAATATAAAATGGGTTGGATCCAAGCCTTGGGCCGGCCCAATCTATTAGACTCAAGTCCTAAGGAGCAAGGTAAGCAAGTGGGCCAGTCAGATAAGCCCAATTACAACATCAACAATCCACCCAAGTCCTCAAGCAATTGGTCCCAACCCGTAGTGGAAAGGTCAGTCCAGCCATGATGCTGGGCTGGGCCGAGCTGCGAGACCTGATCCTTGGACCGAACCATAACGGGGTATCCTACTGGGCCAGCCCATCTCTACAAGCAATCTCATAGAGGATCGAGCCGAAGCACGACAATACCAAGCTAAAAGAACCTAACAAAGACATGTGGAAGCTGTGAATGCATGCACATGAAAGATGCCACCTTAGCTAGTCCCTTCCCCCTAGAATCACGGAAACAATTGATCAAGGGAATGTGATTTGTTACAAGCATGGCTACAACGAGTATATACACCCCTTGTTAACTACCAGATAGTCCCCTACCTTGAGCAATGCTAAAGGAAACTTTGCAGCACCAGAGCTCCATGAAACCATCTTGGGCAACAAGCAAGGAGTTCTATATAAACTACACTCACTTCACATTGAAAGTAACGGATCTAAGCTGAACCATACTCACTTAAACATAACTCTCTACACTTAGAGAGTACTTCTCATCTTCTCTGATCACTCACTCTCACACTGGAGGGGTTATCCAGCCAACCCTGGCCAGCAGCTCTAATAGTGCTTATTGTTGCAGGGTCTCGATTCCTGAATAGTCCAATCAAGTACGGAGCTTCGATCCACAATCATCTAGTGCAGTATTCGGTACACACAGTTTTGTTTTTAAAAGTGCATTTATTAGTAATATCTTTAAATTGTCTTTAAAGGTCATTTTTTTGACTTTTTGAGATAGTCTTTTAGTGGTAATTCTCGTGATGATAGGAACTAGTGCCTAATTTTTTTTACAATGATTTTATACTTTTAAGGATAAAAATTTAATCCTTAAAAATTTTATTTATTTTTTGATCGGCAAAAAGCTTCATTGATGAAAAGAAAGAGGAATACATCAATAAAGAAGTTGAATAAACAAGCATCATAGTAAAGAAAAATGATCATAACTACGTTTGACACCATTGAACAAGCAGAATAATATGCTATCATACAAGAAGTTGTGAGCAACAGACCAAACAAGAGCAAGAACAAAAACACAAAAATAGCAGCCCAACAATACGAAAGAATAGCAACCAAAACCCACCCCTGCTGCAACTGCTATAACACACTGAGTCCAGATCATCTGCCGTCCTTTCTTGCGGCCCTCCCTGCCACCCTCGCCAAAAAAAAAACGACGTCGTTTTGGTTAGGGTTTTTTTTTTTTTCCCCAAAATCTGAGTTTCTGCTTTTTTTTTTCTTTTTTCTTTCACTTTCATCTCTTTATGTATCATCTTTGTTTAGCCCTAGCAGATGAACTAGATGCGAGAGAGAGAGAGAGAGAGAGAGAGAGAGAGAACGAGGGAGAGACACGAACTAAGAGAGACGGAGAGGCGAACATGATGGAGGAACACGATGGAGAGAGAAACAAATAGAGATAGATGGTGGAGGGACATGACGGCGAAGGAATCCTAAAGCAAATCCTAAGCACGAACGACCGAAGACGAAGCAGTGGCAATGGTGAGACTTACACAACCCAGCCAACAAAAGACCAAAACAAATCTCTCTCTCGTATTTGAGCGACTCGTAAACGGCAATAACCCCCTTCTCTCTCACCTCTTCTCTCTCTGTTTTTGGTGCTTCTTCTGGAACATTTTTTTTGTTTTTTAATAGTATTAAATTTCTTAAAAAACAATAAAGGTATATTCATCCAAATAATTTTGCAACTTGATTGTGGTACATTTGTTGTTTATTTTCAATTACTAATGTCAGTCATCTTTGTTATAGCTTTCTGATTGGGTATTAATGGCTTTGTTTTCTCTCTTGGTGCATCAATATCTTGGACAACAAATAGCACTTTATGTTTGAAATTTTTTAATAAAACGAGCTACCTAGAAATTTGTCATAGTTTGGGTCAGAATTAGTAGAGATTAGATACAAATGAAGATTGAAACGACCTCGCCACTGCATAGTCGCCATCTCTCACCGCCTCTCTCTGTTCGTCTCTCGCCACCTCACCTCGTCTCTGTTCGTCTCTCTCAAAGGGGCTAAGGTTAAAAAACAAAAAGGGCTGAAAAGCAAAATAAAAAGGGCAAAAAAAAAAAAAAATCACCAAAATGACATCGTTTTGGAGGGTGGCAGGAAACGCCGTAGGAAGGGGCAACAAACGATCTGGACACACAAGACACTACCCCTATTGCTACACGGCAAAACCACCCTGTAGACGTCCTCGAACGTCCCGGGAGGGAATGCCGTTTTGTTCATTGGGGCTTACTACAGTTTGGACTCAAATGTCACGGTCCTGTATCTAATCTCGCGGAGTGCAATGCAAGACCGATGAATCATCAAAGAATCCAAATCTGGCAAATTGTTTTGAAAAACTGATTTTTAGAAAGAAGTGCCAAACATGGACTGTTTTACCAGATACAAAGTCACCACCTAAATATTTTATTTTGGGAGAATTTAGGAAACCCTGACTCGTGTCTAAGGCCACGTGTCCATCATCACCAAAGTTGCCTCGGCTTGGGAACTTGGGTACGACTGGGTAAGGTCACTTCGTGAGCACCCCTGCTCGCCCGATCAAAGATCGGCCTCTACTAACCATGATATCGAGTTTTGAAAACATTATGTGCTCTTATTCCGGTTATTAGCCTAGGATTACTATGTGATGCACATAGCATACAAGTATAGATTGGATTGCCTAAGTTGGAACAAAGCATCGCATATCCGATTGTTTTGAAACTGGATTGAAGTTTGCTACTCGCAAGTAGGCTAAAACACGGGTTTCGACGAATTATTCCAACTCAAGCAACCCAACCTTCACCCACAGACATTCAGGTAGTTATATCATATAAGCACATAGCCTCATGGTAAGCATGCTATCATGACAGTCACTCACACACATGCAAGGATGCTAAAGCATAAACACTTACCGAGTACTCCAAGCCAAAGAAAGAAACTAATTAGAAAACATGCATGAATCCTAACTGTGCTAAGAATGCCTAATGCAACACATGCAAAAATGAAACTAAGATAGGCTCGGCTATTCTAAAATGGCATATGAAATGCAACAACTGATACACGTATTCAACTCGGAATTGAAATACAATGCAGTTAGTATGATGCGCCGAGCACGGTGCATGCGAGACAGATGAATGGATGCAAACATACGAGCATAAGGATGCTAATTTAAACATGCCCTAAAACTAACCATCATAAGCTGGTAAATAAAAGGGAGAAAGACGTGGCGTTGGAAGACATACATCACACGCACGCACAATCGGAGGGTTCGAATAAATAATACACAACCGAATGGATAACGAATTACAACTAATTATTACACAACCAAAATTAATTAACATATTAACTAAAATAAATAAGCTAGCATGCAAAACATCTGAAATGGAATGCCTCAGCTCGGTCTTGAATGACAAGGAATGCATGAATGCTTGAGTCGCCTTGCCGGAAAATCCATCGCGATGCCCCGATTTGCCTTTGTTTGTAACTGGTCCCAGAACACTGTACAAAACTCCAGAAGGATGAAACTCCACCATGCTGTAGGGATACTGCTGACTAGTTTTTGCTGTTGGCTTTCGGTTTGCTGCAACAGAGAGCAAGAAAGGGGCATGGCAAAGTATTTTCAACATATGTGTGCACGACCACTCTCCCTGTCACTGCATAAGCTCTAGGGAGTGTCGTCCTCGATCCTCATGCCACCAATCACGCATCTCGATGCACGATGGCCAAGGTATCGGATTGCATGACTCAATGTCAAATGGATGCACAAATGAACACAATAAGGCCTAAACACCATCATGGGTAATCCGGAGTGTCGGCGACCGAGAATCGAGACACATTTCGTCGCTTGGAGTACAAAATGTCCCTCGATTCCCGTGTCTGGACTAAACCCTACTCCAAACACAATGCAAGACACATGGCATGCATGAATGCAACTCTAACATGCAACCGAAACATAATGCCGCTAAATGATGCAAACATGCGAATGATGATATGCAAACATGCTACTAGCATACACAATGCTATGAACTAAGAATGGCATACTCAATACACATGAACTATATGGCATACGCAATGCACACACGGAGACTAATAATGAAATGATCAAGGCATACACAATGCAATGGCCAATCATGCAACAACATGGACTAAATGGCATACACAATGCAAGATGAACTTAAACTAAAATGAATGGGCCTCAGCCACACTCAAATCAGTGGCCAAACATGATGAAATTAAAGGCAGGAACACTCATGCAAACATGCCCAATGCAAGGGACCGAACTTAAGGCATCAAATGCCACTCTACCAAAGCATGGCAAGGGATGAAATATGGCATACAATCATATATTTTCCAGCTCTGAAATGACATGCAAGATGGTCCCGAATCATGTAAACACCTCACACAATGCATGCTAGAAGGCCCGAATACCGAAATTAGTGAAGCGCATTACACTAGAGGTACACAAAGCAATGCACAAATGACCCAACCAGCTCCAAATAGTCCCTATGCAGGTCTAAGACAGTGGGAAAATGATCTAAAATGATGGCCCGGACTGCATAGAAATGAAGCTCATGCAATGGTCCATAAATGAGGTATTTCAGCACGACTCTCAAACACATTTAAAGAGTGGAAAACATGGGAATATGGCACAAGTATAGGTTCTAAAACGACATTCTCAAAGGCCCTAAAACATGAAAACACCTCAGTATAAGCATGCAATAGGCTTCAAAACTCAAGGCTAGGCAAGGGTATTACACTACAACCATGCATAGCAAGCATCATTCGACCATGAGGCATAAAAACAGAGCGAAGGCAGTCCAAAACATGCACAAAATCTGTTTAAGGCATGGCCAAAAAGTGCTAGAATCAAAGACCAAAATAGCATGCAATACAAGCTAGTGAAGAGGGTTTACACTACAAGTATATGAAGCATTCAAGAGGTCACTAAACCAGAAATGGTCAAAGGTATGACATGCCAAATAAAGCCCAAAAACTCATTGAAACATGGTCAATGCATGCAAGAATGACATGCTCCTTTGATAGGCTATGAAGAGGGTTATTCTACGCATGCAAGATGGACACCCAAAATGGCAAAATGGGCTTTGGACAGAGCCTATGCAGGTCCTAAAACCCACCAAAAATATCCTGAAACATGGCTTGGAAGCATGCAAATAAGGGCTCCTTTGTTAGGCCAAATATGATAGTAAACAAGACAAGGGGTGAGAAGGTCACCCGTCTCTGATTTTGGTGCTCAAAAAAGCATTCTAGCCACTGAAAATCCACTGGATTTCAGTGGCTAAGAGACCAAACAAAGGTCATTGCAAAGGCCCTAAGGCATGGCTCAAAATAAAATGAAATGAAGCATGCAAAGAGGGTAGATGACCCCCAACAGAAAAATGATCTGAAACAAACATGTTAAGGACCTCAACATAAGACTTTTTTCAGTTTATGAAAAAGCCCAAATATGCTTGCAAATATAGCTAAGATATGACGAAAAATAAAGCTAAAAAGGGGGAAAAGGTGTGTTACCCTTGTAGCTAAGAACTCCAGTAGCTTCTGGACCAAAAAAGCAAACCTTCAACCTCTAAAAATGGCCTCCAAGATGTTTAGAGTGATGGTGGAGGGGTTAGGCTAGGAGGTGGTATGCATTGGGCCAAGAACAAGGGACTTTTTAACACAAAATAGAGAGATATAGAGAGATAGATATATGTATGCCTTAACCAATTTTCTGAACCTTTGCTAATGAGGGAGAGAGTCCTTCTTATAGCCGAAGGGGTTCAAAGCTTCTATAAGAAGCTAAAAAACAAGTTTGAAGATCCTCCATACACGTGTATGGAGGATCAATTCTGTGCCTTCTAGCTGGCACAACTGGCAACCACTCACAGAGACAAGACAAGGGGGAGTAGGCCGACCAGTTCAAGTGGTCGGCCGACCACTTGCCCTGGTCAGCCGACCAGGTTCAAAAGGGTCAAGTCTCAAAAGTTGGTCGGCAGCCTCCTAGGGTGGTCTCCTCACTCAGTGCAAGCTAGTGGTATGGTGGGAGGCCAGCAATTATGGCCCAAAAGTGAGGGAGACCAATTACCTGTCAAGGAAACCGGCCGGCGGGAGAAAAGTGGTCTCCAAGAAAAAAAGGTGGTCTCCCACCCTTGTACCACCTTCCAAACAATGAAAATAGGGTCCATGCCAAAAATGAACCAAAACGGATGCAAAACGAGGGTTCGGAGGCCAAAACGCATAGTCGGGTGCCCCGACAACGGACTGTTAAGCATCGAAAGTGGTGTGCGACCACAAATGTCACGACCCGAACCCGCCCCTCTGGGTTAAGGCCATAATCGGCCAGTAATCACGAGATTACCTACGGCCTCAAACCAAATAAGACAAAACTCATCAAAGTAAAATGGGCCAAACGGGAGCAATTTTAAAACTTTGTCCATAGAGCCGTGCTTATATGCACATCATAACATTCCAGACATACATATGTTCATAACTCACAACAGAAAGTATGGTAACATGAGTACTGTACAGACATGATTATTCAAATCTAAGTCAGCCAAGCAAAACTACATATAGACGTATTCAAAACTTCGCCAACCTGAAAAAATGTAACTATATGACAAAAGGGCGAAGATGGATCTCGTGTGTGAGACACAGGGACTGACTCTCTCAAAACCTTAGTTGTTCCATACAGACTTCACTGAGGCTGGGTCTGGACTTCTCTTGGCTCACCTACAAACACATGAATGAGCGTGAGCGAAAGCCCAGTGAATAATATCAAATCAAATACAGAAGTTACATAACAATGTAGAACAACATGTTTCAAACGGCCTTGGGCCCAATTCATATCTCTATTTAACAGATATATATATATATATATATCACTATACAAAATTCAAATCGAGTGACTGTAGTTCCAAACATTCTGGCCTTTGGCCCATTTAGATTTCCATTCATGTCAAAACGGCCTTCAGCCCATTCATTTATGTCAAAACAGCCTTTGGCCCATTCATTTCTGTCAAAATGGCCTTCGGCCCATTCGTTTACGTCAAAATGGCCTTCGGCCCATACATTCGTGTCAAAATGGCCTTCGGCCCACTCATTCATGTCAAACCACCTTAGGCCCATTCGTGTATGTCAAAACGACCTTCGGTCCACTCATTTATATCAAAACGACCTTCGGTCCATTCATTTCTGTCAAAACGACCTTTGGTCCATTCGTTTACGTCAAAACGACCTTTGGTTCATTCATATATGTCAAAACGACCTTCGGTCCATTCATATAGGTCAAAACGACCTTTGGTTCATTCATATATGTCAAAACGACCTTCGGTCCATTCATATAGGTCAAAACGACCTTCGGTCCGTTCTTTTGTTATCAAAACGACTTTCGGTCCATTTATGTTTATCAAAACGACCTTTGGTCCATTTATGTTTATCAAAACGGCCTTTGGTCCATTTATGTTTATCAAAACGATCTTTGGTCTATTTATGTTTATCGAAACGACCTTTGGTCCATTTATGTTTATTCCTGTCAGACTTTTGTCCACAATCCCAATTAGCAACTCATAAAGCTTATAAGGGAATAATAGTTGGACATTCACAATCATTCAAATATCGATATTACTCACAGTGATCGGCTTGTGGATTTGCCCTGGAGCTTGACCCACATATTTCATGAACAGAAAAGGGTCACTAACAGTTCAATTCATTCTTTAATTCACATATTCCTCTTTAGGCTTTATTCTTTTCTCGTTAACTCATTTACATTGCTCAATGCATGCCTAAGGGTGCTTACAAGTGAAAGAGAACGGAAAAATATAACACATAATGCATTTTCAAAGTTTCAGAAAACAGGGTCCCCGATCGAGCGTGGACTTCCCCGCTCGAGCGGACCCTTAAGCCTGCAAAAGTGCTAGTTACCTCAAATTCCAGCTCGAGTGTGAACTTGGCCGCTCGAGCAGACTTCCTGTCTACATAGCTCCCCGCTTGAGCGTCAATTCCCCCGCTCGAGCTGGCACCATGTCTGCCAAAAGTGCTGGGAGCACGATTTTCCCGATCGAGCGGCACTTCCCCCGCTCGAGCAGACGTTAAAAATCTGGGATTTCCAGATTAAGTTCTTGAGCTCCAACACGATTTTCCAGCCAATTTTTCATGCACTCTAAGGCTCAAAGTTCACATATAATCATACTAACATGGCACCAATGCAAGATTATAACACTATGAAGCTCAATTTCTTGATTCATCTACATGCATGCCCCAAAATGTGTCAAACTCAACACTAACATAACAAATTCATGCATTCAAGCTCATATCTTCTCAAATTGTACATGCATGAGATGAATTAGCCACATTCTTAACTTAGATAGCACAAATGATGATTATAACATGAGCTTCAATTAAAATTGTACATGGATTATACATTTTCATGCTCAAACATGCAAATTCAAGGTACTTTCTTACATGCATGCACATAATGGCCTCCAATTCAACAAAACCAATTCAATTTTCTTATAATCAGCTAACTCATGTTCTTGGCCATTAATAAATCTTGAATTTATAATTTACAAACTAAAATCCATGAGTTCACTTACCCAAGAGTTCAATCTCCCAAACTATAACAAAATCTTGGGCTTAATCTTGAAGTTCCCCAAATCTTGAGCCAAAATCACCCAAATTCTCTCCCTCTCTCTCTAACAGCCGGCCCTCTCTTTTCTTTTCTTAGAGTTTGATCAGCCTAAATCATCTAAGGGAGAGAAATGAGGTGTAATGCCAAAACACAACAAATCCCACTAAGTCAATATAATAAGAATAAAATAATTGGGCACCAATTCATCACTTGACTCAGCTTAATCTGGTCTGAATCAATTTTTCAATTCAATTTCACTGTAGGCTCTAAAAATTATGCCAATCACAATGGCGAAATCAATTCCAGGTTCTATGGCCGGTAAGGCCCTCAATTTAATTTCCAAAAAAGATTATTCAAACAGATATTCCTACGGTGAACAGATAGAACTTTAAAATCACATATATTCACATAATTGGCGCACAAAATTATATCAAACACATAATCATATTTAAATTAAGAACCGATTAGCATATTACGGAACAGGGGTATCACAACGAAGGTGGTCTCTTGGGCCACAGTGTCCCTCTAGAGAGAGGAAACAAGGTGTGTGCCAACAATCAGAGCAAACGAAGAAAGTTAAGTGGTCCCGAACCGAGGCGCACGGCTGACGGCTCCGAAAATCGGAAACTGGTCTCCAAACGGGAACAGTGGTCTACGACCACGAAAAGTAGCCTACAACCACTGAGAAATGGTCTACAAGGCCTCTCCCTCCCTTCGAGAAGAGAAAACAGAATCGGGTTCGCAAACCGAAGCAAAACACAAAAGAGTCCCGAAGTCCGGAGGCAAGGCTTTTAGCCGAGACTCTGTAACCTCAGAATGAGCACAACATGCGTCATCATCGAGTGCTCAATCGATGACGTCTGAGTCTGAAGGTCGGTCAAAAATGGGGTGTCTACAGTTGCCCCTCTTTGACAGAACTCGAAAGTCATATGTGATGGGAGTGAATGTCAAAGCCCAGAGACGACCCATTTTTGACAAGGCCGAAGACTTAGACAAACATGCGAGGTAAAAGAGATGTGCCCGCAGGCATGCCCGTAGGCAGGGGGGCAAAATGCAAAATGGCATGCACAAAGCCGAACGTAACTCATGATCATGTAAAGCAGCGAGCTGTAATGAAGCAAATATTCACAATAAATGCAACAGTTTTAAGCAAGAATGCAAAGCAAAACTACATTTCATGCAGTAAGGATGTAAGAGAATTACAATTCTCGCTATGTCTCACACAGAGAAGATACAATACCTGTTCGGTTCGTCTGGTCGCACCAGCTTCAAATGAACCCTACATACAATATCGTGCTTGCAAAAGTGAGTAACCTAACCGGTACAACATAGTTAACAACATAGTTAGCAACATATGTTCCACGCTATATCGAACGCAGACAAACATGGTGCCGATGAAAAAGTACATCACAATACAAGAAGAAACGTGCGCGACAACGCAAGTTAAGCATGGAGGGCATGACAATGCCCATGAAACATGCATAACAATGCCAGTGACGTGCATAACAATGCAGGATAAGCGCAACTTCAAAAGCATGTTTGAAACAAAACATTGAGCAAAGCAAAGCAAGCCTCAACGAGGGCAACTCAAACACGGCCTCCGGTTTACCTCTCAGAGGGGTCACAACGTACTCAAAAAGGATACACCATGCTCTTGGCGAGTAACGATGAGCCATGTGTCGAATATTGGATTTGAAGTTCCCGCAGAGGGATTTCACGCCGAAAAGTGCACTTTACTTGTACTTTCTTGAGTGCCGGGGACTCCAATCACCACCAAAATTTGTAGGGAGCTCAAGGAGACATTGGAGATCACCTAGGAAGGATGGCTGACCACCTAGAGAGGCCGCCGACTAGTGGTTGTTCAAGGGTTGGTCGGCCTGCTAGGAAATGTGGTCGGCCGACCACTAGGCTAAATCCGGGACAGTTTTGTCTTTTTACACTTGTTTCTGTAAATCCACATGTCTCAATCACTGTTGCTCACAACCTGAAGGCCGAAATGAACTCCTCTTTCTTCCTAGACCATTTTATCTCTCAGATCTGCTTTTATATGCGCTTTCCAACGCCCCACACAAAGTTGTTTCGTGAAATCTTTCAGTTTTCTTCACTTTGGACCGATTAAAATTTGATTTCAGAGCCTCTGTCTTGATTTTCACCACTTGGGGTAAGTTCGTCTCAAAATTTGGAACACTTTCTCAGAAGTTGACTTTTGTTGACTTTTTCATTTTTCGAGAGTTGACTTTTGTTGACTTTTTCCAATTTTGGCTCATTTGGCTCATTTTGCAGATTTTTTTAAATGGCGGGTCATTTTCCTCGTGGCGGAGGCCCTCTAGGTGCCGAGGGTGAGCCGGACATCATGTCCTTGCGCCCGAGAGTTCGGCCGTTTGATCCCGAGAGGTATCATCCTCGAGAGCACGTCCTTCCTCAGGCCACTTTCTACCATTTCACTGACTTTGATGACCAAGCGCCTGCAGGAGCCAGAGACTCATCTCTCTCATCAGGTACGAGAGGTACGTACTTCACTTTTACATTCTCTGCAATGTATTCCGTATTTCTTGCACATTTCATACTTTCGCTATGTATGCTTATCCGCTCGTTCTGAACACATTTACACACCATATTTCTGCTTATTTTAGCACATATCTCAGAGCACAGAATTCTGTTGAGTTGGCACACAGTTTATTCTGAACACTTAGTCTATAACATCGCATTATGTTTGCATTTTGAACAGACAGCTCAATCACTCGAATTTCTGAACACGCAGCTCATACTTTTTATCGTGAACACGCAGGCCACAATTTTTGAAAGTTGAACACACAGCCCAAACTCTTGATGGTGACCACACAACCCACAGTTTTTTGAAATCTGAACACGCAGCTCAAACTCTTGAGGTGAACACACAGCCCACAGTTTTTGAAATCTGAACATGCAGCTCAAACTCTTGAGGTGAACACACAGCCCACTGTTTTTGAAAGTTGAACACGTAGCCCAAACTCTTGAGGTGAACACACAGCCCACTATTTTTGAAAGTTGAACACGCAGCCCAAACTCTTGAGGTGAACACACAGTCCAAACTCTTGCGGTGAACACACAGCCCACTATTTTTGAAATCTAAACACGCAGCCCAAACTTTTGAGGTGAACACACAACCCACAGTTTTTTGAAATCTGAACAACCACAGTTTCATTCGCACGTAGTGCATATTGAACACACAGTTTTTACATTTCACTTTTGAACTCACAGCTCATTCATTTCATTTGCACGCAGCTTATACATTTCATTATGAAACTGAGTACATCTGTTCATTTTGAATGCAGGTACCATCTCGTTATACGCGAGGTTATGGCTCGATTATCGCTAGGGAGTGGTATGGAGAGCTCCTAGAGACCGTTCGTCACATGGTGGACGGAGCAAGATTTGGGCCCTTCTGCGCGGGGCTATCTCGCAACCCTGCGAGCAGGACCTTGATGGGGGCACTTGTGGAGAGATGGTGGGACACCACAAACTCTTTTCACTTCTCAACTACCGGGGATATGGCGATGACCCTGTTGGACTTTGCAATGCTGACTGGTTTTGATGTGGTCGGCGAACCAGTCCCCTACGATGAGGATATGGACCAGTGAAAGGCTGCCTGGATCTATCTGTTGGGAGCTCGCCCACTGATTGACCGATCTTCGGGCAGAGTCAGGTACACTTGGTTCCCCGTGCAGTATAGGGGGAGTATGCCTGAGACTCTTGAGGAGATAGAGCAGTACGCTCTAGGTTTTTTGATGTTCCTCCTTGGGACCACTTTGTTCTCCGACAGGGGGAACACAGTTAGACTGTACCTGCTCAGTGCTTTGGTGGACCTATCACAGGTTAGCCAGTATGACTGGGTTGGCGCCGGCCTCGCTACCCTCTACTGCTATATGAGTGCGACCTCCCGCGGACGGGGGAACATTGTTGGCGGCTACTGGAGAGCCTAGGAGATACCTTCTGCCCTCTTGATTTACATTTCTGCTTCTCATTATTTGTACACTGCACACGACACAATTTACATTTTGTATCCTACATTCAGCACTCTGTATTTTTTGTATATTCTGTATTTTGATGACCACTGCCCTGTTTTCCACAGCTATGGGTTTACGCATACTTTTCGACGCTAGCCCCAGAGTTCGAGGTGAAGGTGCCTCTTACGATCCCTTACTCTCATGTATTTGAGGGTCGATACCGGGCGATGGCTCGAGAGACTCTGCCCTTCTTGCGACAGTTTTTTGATACGGCGCGGGCGACCGAGGTAATTCAGAACTCTCAGTTCTTCATATTTTCAGCTTTGATTCATCTCACATATTTATGACATCTGATTGGCTCATGCACTTGTTATCCTCAGATCGCTTGGCGGCCCTGGGGACCCTTCAGAGGAGATATTCGTTTCCAGTTCCCGAGGGCATGGGTTCTTCTCAGTATAGCACTTTGTTTGAGGGGCCAATTGGTAGGGCCTGGTTTCTGGGAGATCACTTCATGCGCCAGACAATGGGCGTCCCTGAGCAGAGTGTCCCTTCAGCACCTCCAGATGACATGCGGTCCACCGAGAGACTCACTCCCGAGGAGTTCGATGTCGCTATGTTGTGTCACGCCCCACTTTTTATTACTCGGAGTCATTACCAAATTCTTTAACTTAATTCAATTTCAGAGATAACATGCGGAAATAAACTCATACATTCAATCCGTAGAAGTGATTAACAATACTCTCATTCGTATGCAAAGTAAATATTACATGAACTAACTTAATAAATTGCCCTTGGGCTTACATCATTAAAAGTACAAGAAGAAGGGTGTAACCCTTTACAACAATGGCATTCCGCCAACATAACTGAGGCCCCGTGGCCAACAAATAAGAAGATCCAAAACTTGTAGCACACCCTGCTAAACACCTGAAAAAGATTCAACAACGTGGGATGAACATATAGTCCAGTAGAGAACTCAACATGCTCCTTAACAATAACAACATTACAGATAGCTATGATCATGAACACCCATTCTCATACTAGAATAATAATGTGACAGTTTATACAAAATATATATATGAATATATATATGAACTTTTCTTGAAAACAATCATTTAATTCACCGCTATAAGCGATTTCTCCTTCCTTTTTCCTTTCATTAACCCCCGTTCCCAATCTTTTATAATATTAACAACTACTTAGAAAAATAGATTCATTAAGCCCGTTACTCTTCCATTTGCCACACATACAACAGATGTGCCTTTTCAAAACATATTTGGCATTTCAATGCAATTCCAATTATATCATAATTATCCATGCACACCTCTATAAAAAGAGAACAACTCAACTACATACATAAAATCAATCAATGAGTCAACTCGTCCCTCCAACACTGTAACAAATACAATCCACAATGTTTCCAGATACACTGAAACAATAACAAAACAACACTGCACTACTAGCTATATGCGTAGTAAGCCAAAGATACACTTCTCACCACAATCTACCAGTTTACCAGGCGCTAGCTGGAAGGGTATGGTACCTTAGATTATCAGCGCATCAGTTCTCCAGGCGCTAGCTGGAAGGGTATGATACCTCTGATTATAAGCGCTGAACACATAAGTGTGTGGAGTCCATCCCATATCTTCTCACACACACTGGAGTACAACCCCTCTCTTCTCCTCAACCGGTATACAAATATAATGTAATTCAGCATTTCATTACATATGATGTTCAATCAACAATGGTGTAATACATACACAACAATTCAACACAACCTTATCATCCTCCACCGATGACCAAAATCTCCGGATGCAAGCATATTATACATCTATTAACAGACCCAACTAACATGAGATTACAAAACTCAGCAACAACATGAACATGGTAGTTAAAGCTATACCCCACACAAGTGTGTTCAATACTCAAGATACAACATTCCAATTTTATTATACTTGTTTCAAAATGACTTTCCCATTTCACAAAATGAATTCCACTTCCTTTGTTTTCACAAAAATCATTCCCATGGACAAAAGCCATACTTCATTTAAATTGGCTACATTCTTTTCAAAGCCATTTCAAACTAATTATGCACATTAAGTCATAAACAATAAATTAGGGTCTTTCCTTCCTCTTTCTCAATATTGACCAAAAAGGCCCAATTAACATCAACAAACAACAATAACCACAATTAAGACTCAAAATACCTAAGTATTTTCCCAAAGATCAAAACCCCTCAATTAATTTATTAAATCAAATAAAAGAAATTAGGGTTTCCTCTCCTTTCAACAACTACATGCTAATTAACACTCCAATTAGCCCAAACCACAACTAATGATAATAAACCCAAATTCAACAACCAACCCCAGGTTCAGTCCCAATGATTTTCACAAATCCAACATGATACCATTTTTATGCAATACAAAAACTACCACATGTCTATCTATAGACGAAGTATTGAAAAGAAACAAGGAGAATCCCTACCTCGAACGAAGAACAAAAATGGAGAAGATGACCCAAAATCCAAGTGCTCCAAATCCACTATTTTTCAGATTAGAATGAAGCCCAAGCAGCCCTCTATCTTTCTTACAAAGAACTTAAGATGCATTCACACTAGAAGTAGATGAAAAACCTAGAAAGAAGATGAGTTTAGAGAGAGAGAAGTCGGACCTAGGGTTTGGAAACTAGAAAAGGATGAAAAGACTGATCAAAACCCGCTGCTGCCTATTTAAACTGGACAAGCTCGCTCGAGCGAAGACTTGGTCGCTCGAGCGACCAGACACAGGAAAGCCTCACTCGAGCGAAGAAAAGCTCGCTCGAGCCAAAAACTCGATGCTTCAGGTCTGCAACCCAGAAGCTCGCTCGATCGAAGAAACTCTCGCTCGAGCGAAGAAACACTGCTCTCGGGTCTATACTAGACGCAAACACTCGCTCGAGCGAAGAAACCCTGGCTCGATCCACCAGACACAAAACTCCACTCTCGCTCGAGCGACAGACATCTCGCTCGAGCGAAGGACTAAAAACCTGGGCAGCAACCACCTGCTCCCAAACACACCCAACCTGGAACGAACAAGTCCAAAACATTCTATAACTCAAATTTAAAGAATTAAAGGACATAAACAAGTTCAAAACAACAACCGGAATCCACGGAACTAAGTCCGAATACTACAACCAAAGGAGAAAGAACCGGGATCGCTATAACCTTCCCCCCTTAAAGAATTTCGTCCCCGAAATTAAGGATACGCCAAAACACAAAGCCAACTGATCACACAACACCAACACCCGAATCCCAAAGGAAGAAATTAATCTCACAACAAACCTTTAATCCCCTCTTACCAAAGAAAAGACTAACCAAGGGAAACACTCCAAATGACAACACTTAGGTACGAAAACCTCAACAACCCCAACCTTTCCCCAAACAATGACCAACAACTGACTAGCACAACAAGCTAAGTCACTATTCAACAACATAATTCTCAACCATACGACCAAATCAAATCTTTTGAGCAAATTATAGGAAAACACTTTCTTGTTCAAGAGACATTTCTCAATGTAGACATTTTCAATGTAGACATTCCAAAATAAATCTTTCATTTTCCATGCGAAACTCAATAGTTTTGTAAATATATATATATATATATATTTTTTTTTTCACAACCACGGTGTTATCCAAAACACATAATCATCCACAGTTTATTTGCCAAAAGATTCATTTGGAATTCCTCAAAACCCTTGAATTAAATCAATTTCTCAACAACGCCCTTAGATGGCCCAAACACAAAAAAAAAAAACAATTTTGTTTTCCAATTCTTTCCAAAATAACACTATCAACAACCATCACGCACACAGTGATGCCACAACCAACACAGAACATAACATTTCTATAATAATAGTTAATAGAAATAACAACAATACTATCAACACATAAGGCATAAGAAATTCATGGTTTTGCAATTCTATTCCGCCTCTTTTTACTTACCCAATTAAATAACATACACCCGGCTCAGAACCTGACCAAACAATTAAATGTAATAGTAACTCATTCAAAACATTTTTCACTTCACAATAGATAAGCATATGAGCTATATCAATCTTTCAGTAGATACACATTATGGTGTTGTATTATCGGAATCCATCCCCTATCTCCTCCCAAACAATATACATACACATAATGTATATAAAAAAAAAAAAATCCAATCATTCACAATGATAATTCAATACACATAATTGCTGTATTATAGTAACCGTTATATTCAATGACACAACCGGATGATTAATTTCAGTTTTTCCTAATCAACACACAAAGTCTACAACAAACGAGACTAACCTCATGGTGACCAATGTCAACCCAAAACCCGATACCAACGAGCTGACTAATCAACTCAATAAACTCCACACTCAGTAATCCACACAATGATGTGCCACTCAAACCATACCCAATAATTGATAACCAATCACAATACAAACACTACCCCTACACAACCGATGGGGTCACCACGGACTCACTGAATAACAAGGCCCAAAACACGAACCAACATACAAGTACCATTCCTTCTAACTTGAGACACAAATCCCACATAACCTTGTCAATACCACGCAATTCTCTAAACCATCTCATCAATCACATCCACTCACAGATTCCCATTTTCAACAAATAAACTCTAAAAGTGAACAAGGTCCACAGGCCGTCACAAGACTAACTCAATATACAGTACCAGGCAAGCAACAATACTAGGATCATTGATCCCATCAACAACTTGTCAATATAAATACTAGAGGGTTCAAAATTCCATACATACTCCCCAATACATGAGGATTAAACAAACAATACTATGCATACATATGCGATACATAAACATAGTGCCTCAGCATCCAACAGTACACCAGTCAACAACAAAATCAATAAACATTATACACCATCGGCCATCATACAAAAAGTCCCTCTCCAGGGTAACACTGTAGGGCTAACTAATAAGTCGCCCCTCGCGAGGCTCCCGAAGTCTGGCCTGACCGTTTCTGGTACCGATACCGCCCCCGACTGGACGGGTACGACTGAGTCTGACTATATTTTGAAACACTCGTAGAATTTACGTGCAAAGGACAAAAACGTCTACCATGGCTCAGCTGACCGCAAACAAAACAACCACCAGACCCTCTACTCTGAGGCTGGTTTGAAACCTGAACCTCCCCGAAACCCCCAACAGAAGGGTCCGAAACCCCTGGTGACGAAAAGGAACCAGCCCCAGACAGAGCATGTTTCTGCCTCCACCCCTTACTGAGCCTAGAGTGCTTAGGAACCGTAGAACTTACCGAGATGGTCTCCTTCTCAACCCTATCATCACTTGCAACCATGGCCTCCACATGGGCCGCTGTCTCGACTAGATTATAGTAATCCTTCCACAAGGATCCAGCTACCTTTTCCCGAATATCAAAACACAACCGCTTTTCAAACTCATAACAACGATGTTCCCCTGTTGCCACCAACTCTGGAGCGAACCTCGATAAACTAGCAAACCGCATCTCAAACTGTGCCACGGGAGTATCATCCTGACGCAACTCCAAAAACTGATCCCTCAACCTTTCCCGAGCAGAAGGAGGGAAATACTTGGCCCAAAAGGCCTCGGTAAAAGCAACCCACGTGCTACCTACATTATTCTTAGCATACTTCCACCAATAACTCGCATCACCCTTCAACTGAAAAGTCGCCAAAGAGACCCTTAACTCCTCATCTTCGACTCTGAGCATATCAAGAGTCTTGGTAATCTGTTCTAACCAACTCTCTGCCTCCAACGGTTTAGCCTCCCCCACAAACTCTGGTGGGCCGGAACGGAAAAACTCCTTAATTAGTTTGAGAGCATGCCCGTTGCCGCCCTCAGTGCGAACTAGGGCATCTTGCACTGCTCTCACAATCTCGCGTGCAACATCCTCACCGACAGCCGATCCTGCAACGGCAGGTACTAAAGGAACTGCTGTGCCCCTACCAACACTCCTACTATTCAACCGTCCTCTACTCCCTCGTGTAGACATCCTATAAAGCACAAAGTAAATTACACTTAGCGCAAAACACTATAGCCTTCTCCGAGGCACACTCCACTACTGTTAAGTCACAAGACACACTTAGTCTCAAATTTTACATCTCTACTGCATATTATTAGCTAAACATGTAAACACATAATCGAATCAAGTCCACAAAGATAGCCACTCATCCCGGAACTCTCAAGGAATTCCTATCAGAAACCACGTTGATCAGGCGTGTTTCCAAAAGGACCTCAAAACAAGTTCACCGGCTATGAATACTGTCCAGGAGACTGAATCCCATGCTCACATAAATGCAACACATAAGTCCTAATTCTCATGGTATCTATATGCAACGTCCTCACTACATGTAGTAAACCCACTATGGTAAAAACCACTTCCCACGAGCTAAAGGTATTCAAACCCGGCAGCTCTGATACCAAGTTGTCACGCCCCACTTTTTATTACTCGGAGTCATTACCAAATTCTTTAACTTAATTCAATTTCAGAGATAACATGCGGAAATAAACTCATACATTCAATCCGTAGAAGTGATTAACAATACTCTCATTCGTATGCAAAGTAAATATTACATGAACTAACTTAATAAATTGCCCTTGGGCTTACATCATTAAAAGTACAAGAAGAAGGGTGTAACCCTTTACAACAATGGCATTCCGCCAACATAACTGAGGCCCCGTGGCCAACAAATAAGAAGATCCAAAACTTTTAGCACACCCTGCTAAACACCTGAAAAAGATTGAACAACGTGGGATGAACATATAGTCCAGTAGAGAACTCAACATGCTCCTTAACAATAACAACATTACAGATAGCTATGATCATGAACACCCATTCTCATACTAGAATAATAATGTGACAGTTTATACAAAATATATATATGAATATATATATGAACTTTTCTTGAAAACAATCATTTAATTCACCGCTATAAGCGATTTCTCCTTCCTTTTTCCTTTCATTAACCCCCGTTCCCAATCTTTTATAATATTAACAACTACTTAGAAAAATAGATTCATTAAGCCCGTTACTCTTCCATTTGCCACACATACAACAGATGTGCCTTTTCAAAACATATTTGGCATTTCAATGCAATTCCAATTATATCATAATTATCCATGCACACCTCTATAAAAAGAGAACAACTCAACTACATACATAAAATCAATCAATGAGTCAACTCGTCCCTCCAACACTGTAACAAATACAATCCACAATGTTTCCAGATACACTGAAACAATAACAAAACAACACTGCACTACTAGCTATATGCGTAGTAAGCCAAAGATACACTTCTCACCACAATCTACCAGTTTACCAGGCGCTAGCTGGAAGGGTATGGTACCTTAGATTATCAGCGCATCAGTTCTCCAGGCGCTAGCTGGAAGGGTATGATACCTCTGATTATAAGCGCTGAACACATAAGTGTGTGGAGTCCATCCCCTATCTTCTCACACACACTGGAGTACAACCCCTCCCTTCTCCTCAACCGGTATACAAATATAATGTAATTCAGCATTTCATTACATATGATGTTCAATCAACAATGGTGTAATACATACACAACAATTCAACACAACCTTATCATCCTCCACCGATGACCAAAATCTCCAGATGCATGCATATTATACATCTATTAACAGACCCAACTAACATGAGATTACAAAACTCAGCAACAACATGAACATGGTAGTTAAAGCTATACCCCACACAAGTGTGTTCAATACTCAAGATACAACATTCCAATTTTATTATACTTGTTTCAAAATAACTTTCCCATTTCACAAAATGAATTCCACTTCCTTTGTTTTCACAAAAATCATTCCCATGGACAAAAGCCATACTTCATTTAAATTGGCTACATTCTTTTCAAAGCCATTTCAAACTAATTATGCACATTAAGTCATAAACAATAAATTAGGGTCTTTCCTTCCTCTTTCTCAATATTGACCAAAAAGGCCCAATTAACATCAACAAACAACAATAACCACAATTAAGACTCAAAATACCTAAGTATTTTCCCAAAGATCAAAACCCCTCAATTAATTTATTAAATCAAATAAAAGAAATTAGGGTTTCCTCTCCTTTCAACAACTACATGCTAATTAACACTCCAATTAGCCCAAACCACAACTAATGATAATAAACCCAAATTCAACAACCAACCCCAGGTTCAGTCCTAATGATTTTCACAAATCCAACATGATACCATTTTTATGCAATACAAAAACTACCACATGTCTATCTATAGACGAAGTATTGAAAAGAAACAAGGAGAATCCCTACCTCGAACGAAGAACAAAAATGGAGAAGATGACCCAAAATCCAAGTGCTCCAAATCCATTATTTTTCAGATTAGAATGAAGCCCAAGCAGCCCTCTATCTTTCTTACAAAGAACTTAAGATGGATTCACACTAGAAGTAGATGAAAAACCTAGAAAGAAGATGAGTTTAGAGAGAGAGAAGTCGGACCTAGGGTTTGGAAACTAGAAAAGGATGAAAAGACTGATCAAAACCCGCTGCTGCCTATTTAAACTGGACAGGCTCGCTCGAGCGAAGACTTGGTCGCTCGAGCGACCAGACACAGGAAAGCCTCGCTCGAGCGAAGAAAAGCTCGCTCGAGCCAAAAACTCGATGCTTCAGGTCTGCAAGCCAGAAGCTCGCTCGATCGAAGAAACTCTCGCTCGAGCGAAGAAACACTGCTCTCAGGTCTATACTAGACGCAAACACTCGCTCGAGCGAAGAAACCCTGGCTCGATCCACCAGACACAAAACTCCACTCTCGCTCGAGCGACAGACATCTCGCTCGAGCGAAGGACTAAAAACCTGGGCAGCAACCACCTGCTCCCAAACACACCCAACCTGGAACGAACAAGTCCAAAACATTCTATAACTCAAATTTAAAGAATTAAAGGACAGAAACAAGTTCAAAACAACAACCGGAATCCACGGAACTAAGTCCGAATACTACAACCAAAGGAGAAAGAACCGGGATCGCTATATGTTGGGTACCAATGCAGCTCTATACATGGAGGAGGGGGAGTATGTGACTTACCGCCACGCGTACTTGATGCCCCCACTGATGGGTGTCTGTACTCCTACTAGGAGGGCTACTGGTGCATCATCGTCCGCTCGAGCCTGGGCTACAAACGTTCCTTCGTCTAGCAGGGCCGGCACATTGAGGAGTGGGACTAGACAGCTTCCCCCGATTCCCCTGACTTATCAGCATGTCGGGTGGCCTGATCTTCCGACCGAGTTGATTGGATGGCGATACGGGTCATCTTACCCGATTCCAATAGAGCCTCCTATGCCCGATCCCCGATATGTCAGTGATCCTGACTCACCACCGGTATGTTCCACTACTTTTCATTTATCACTCAGATACTTAGTCATTCATTTATTCATTGATGATTTGAGTTTGTATCTGCAGCCTCCTAGGGAGTATTCTGTTGATCTACTTGGATTGGTGGCCTCACTTGAGGGCATGGTCTTGCGGAGGGAGACACAACTGTTCATCGCCGGTGTTACGGTATTTTTCAATTTTCTTGCATTTATCATACTTCTGATGACATGCTGTATTTAACCATTTCCCTGCATTGTTTGACTGTATGCGTAGAGCACATCTGACACACACCATATTCATACATTGTATCTGCATACACCCACTCTATGTAGCATTCTTGTCTCTGCATCTGATATACATGTTGGCTAATGTACTCAAATTGTCCTTTTCAGATGCCACCACTACAAGCCGGGCCATCCAGGCCTTCTCGCGGAGCCGGGAGAGGGGACTCGTCTCGCAGATGAGGCAGGCACAAAGCACCTGTCATAGATGATGAGGAGTCCAGTGAGGAGGAGGAGTCGGCTTACCCTCAGTCGGAGACATCCGCAGGCAGGGACGAGGACTCTGGCTCCGGTTCTGAGAATGGAGATGATGCCAAGGAGGGTTCCGAAGATGGCAGCTCCGACTCGGATGATGGGGCTGATGTAGAGGTCGTTCAGCCGAAGAGGACGAAGAGGGCGTCTTATTCTTGCGCTTGATAACACTGATGCAGATGTTCCTGCTTTATTTTCCCTTTTTTACTAGCAGTTGTAGCACATTAGCTTTAGGCAGTTTTATTTTCTTTAAAACTTGTTCCCTTGCTGTAAAATGTTGTAACAAAGAAAGCATGATGGAATGAAACAGCTTTTTGAGAAAGTGTTGTATTTTATGTTCTTAGTATCTCATCGCATCATTTTGCACAAAAATGAGATTGAATGAAAATTGAGCATCGAAAATTGCCAAGTCAGTTAGTGAATCGACGTAACAAACTAAATGACTTAACTTACTAAGAAACAACAAAACCTTAGCAAGTTTACAACTCGATAAGAAATTCCCGACAATGTTGATTAAACAAAGAGTAACAACTCGATATACGGAAATCAATGACTCGATAAGCAACGATTCGATAAACAAAACTTTAACAACTCAATAAGCAAAACCAAACAACAACCCGATAAACAAAGAACAACAACTCGATAAGCAAATGCATCTCAGACAATTGGAGTGTTGGAACGCATCCGAAACAGAGGTAAACTCGGACCTTCAACACTCCCAACGCATGGAAAAGTTAGGATCTCTCTTCTAGGGACTAGGAACAGACCAAAGACCAACTTTTTCCCATGGCTGACCAACAGGAGGGGCCGGCTGGCCAGCTATTTTCCTTAGAGACCGAAGGGGTGGTCGGCCTACCAGAAAAAGTGGTCGGCCGACCACCTAGCTTGGCGACCACCAGATTTTTGACACGTGTCCCCAAACAGTGCCTTATCCTCTATAAAAGTCTCAACTTCGTGGTTCTTTCATTTCATCTCAGTTTTGCATCAAAATGGAGGCATTCCTCATCGAAAATCTCACAGCTTGGATTGCTACTTTAGACGGCTTGGAAAAGTTGAACTTCCGGGGCTTCTGCTTGAATGCACTATTCACGTTGAGCCGCACTCCGCTGCATCTTCCTTTTCTCCATGCCTCAACAAGGTTTTGGAATCCGGTAACACATGTCTTTAGCTTCGGCGGGCAAGAGATGTGTCGTACCTTCGAAGATTTCCAAGCTTTGATGGAGTCCAAGTGATGAGGAGATCTTGCCCCAACTCCGCTTCGGCCATGCTCAAGCCTTAGGACGAATGTGTGGGCTCACTATGCACGACGCTCGGTCTTTGATCTGCAATGGAGAATTGGACATCCTCAGCTTGATTCAACGTTTTTCTGATCCCGGTGACCGCGGTAACCATCATTGGCAAGGCTTTCGGCGACATGCCCTTTGCTTATGCCTGCTATCTCATTTCTTGCTCGCCTCAGGTTCCGGAGGATCTATTGTCCGGTTGATCGAGGTTGCCCAAGGCTTAAGGGAGGGCAAAAGCTGCATTGCCATGATATTGACCGAGACATTGATGGGCCTGGATGTTTTTTATCGCCGAGAGACAACCAGATTTGCGGGGAGTCCACTACTGTTGTAGGTAATGTTTCCCACCCTATGTCACATATATATTGCTCACATCACTCGGCCCTCGAGCTCGATTTTTCTCACAAAGCCCTTTTTCTCACTTTTCTCTCATCGTACATCTCTCTATTCTTTAATCTCTCATTTTTCCTCCCTTCCCAGGTGTGATTGATGCATAAGTTGCAGGTTGTGGACTCTTTCCCAGCATACTCAACTTGCGGCTACTTCTTCCGACAAGGTCTAGTCGATGCCCTGGATGAGGGATGATGGTTCGATTAGATGTGCAATTTGTTCGTAGACCGCATTGCTTGGCGGTGCCCTTGGCTCAATCTACCGGCAATGAGCTACAGCATGTCCCAACAGACTGGGATTCAGTTGATTGGTTTGACGCACTGCGTGTTTTACTTTTCTTTCCGGTTCCAGCGCTAGTTCGGCCATGATCAGACTTGCCTGCCAGAGGAAATAGAGTATCCTGCTGCATTCCCAGTCCGAGGCACACAGCTTGCACGGTATGCCATAGCATGGAGGACGAGAGAACTCCTGGCTCCCGCTCCCACTTTCAGTTGCACTTTGTTTGATGAGTGCATAGATTGGCTCAATGAAGAGGGACAGATTGGGCCAACTTTGGCGTCAGAAGCTTCGACCAGCTCTGGGAGGGGGTGCAGGAACAACTGACTTAGTTATGCCCCGGATTTATTGCTTTATTAGTACTTTCAAGTTTTCTTTATGAATGTAACCAAAAGTAACTTCAAATTGTATGCAAGAGCAGGAGGACTCTGTATTGAAATCAATAAAATTGAAGGTTGTGGGTACTGAAAATTTTCCGCTTTGGTCCAGAAATGGTCTAAGTTATAAAAAGATTAATTTGAACAAAATCAACTTTTATTAAAACTTTTGAAAACCATTTTCGACATGGATCAGAACTGGACACGCCTGAGATTTGTCACTGAGATGCACAACCCCAGATTCCAGCAACTGGAAAGTTGCCCTTATTCTAAGTAGCACTGCACCGAAGATCACAACTGAACTCTTGAATGCTGAATAGACAAAGATAACAGAGATGTTCAAATGGACAAAGTTGATTGGGGAAAAGTTTATGGATGAACTTCAGGATGAAGTTGCCTACGTATCCTAAAGATGGGAATCAAACCTTGCGTAGTTCAGGCTCAGGTTCACTCGTGTATTAACCCTCACCTTTTACGCTCTAACTTTTGCCAAGGCCGTCCTTTGCGGGTTTTCAACCTTGCGAGCTCAGTTTTTATAATTTCGAATTTTCTATGCTCTAACTTTTGCTTAGGTCGCCCTTTCAGGTTTTCGGCCTAGCAAGCCTCTCAGGGGTAATATTTCTTCAATTTGTCCATGTTGATCGGCTGTGAGAACTCTAGGCCATCTAGGTCCATCAGAACGACAGCTTCACCCGACCAAATAGACTTGATGATGTAAGGACCAGTCCAATTAGGTCTGAACTTGCCCCTTGGGTCGTGGATGAGAGCTCGGTTATCTTTGAACACCAAATCTCCTTCTTTTAAATTTTGAGACTTAACCTTCTTGTTAAAAGCCCTGGCAATTCTGCGCTGATAACCTTGAACATGGTATAGTGCTTTCAGCCTTCTCTCATCAAAGAGCATGAGTTCTTCAAATCTGCTCTGCTGCCAATCTGCTTCGGCTATCTGACACTCAGGCAGCACTCTCCATGACAGAACCTCAATTTTGATAGGTAGAATGGCCTCCATCCCATAAACTAATGAATTCGTAGTCACCCCAGTAGAAGTTCTAATCGAAGTCCGGTAGCCCCACAGAGTAAATGGCAGCTTATCTGGCTAGTCCCAGTAGGTCTCCACCATCTTCTGCAAAATGTGTTTGATGTTCTTGTTGGCGGCCTCAACTGCTCCGTTGGTCTGCGGCCGATATATAGATGACTTGTGAAAAGCCACATTGTATTTCTCCAACAAGTCAATCACTTCCTTCTTGAAGTGGGAACCATTATCTGAAATGATCTCATTCGGGACCCCATAGCGACAGATGATGTTGTTTCTGATAAACTTTGCAACATTCCCCAAACTAAAAATGGCCATGCCGAAGTCATATTGTACAGCTTTGATGGTGGGATATTCATGCGGTTTGCATAGATCTGACATATGTGGCATTGCCGAACAAAGCCGATACAATCCTCCTCCATTGTGGACCAGTAGTAACCCTGTCTGAGGATCTTCCGAGCTAACATTACCCTGTTCATATGCGCTCCGCACTCTCCTCCATGGATGGCCCCCATTAAGTGTTTCGATTTTTCTGCATCAACACACAACTTATGCATTCCTAGATGACCTCTCTTGTACAATTTACCCCCGCAGATGATGAGCTGAATGGCCATTCTTCTGATTGCCTTTTTATCCTTGCCATTCGCCCCTGGCGGATACGCCTCTTTTTCCAAGAAGTTCCAGACATCGTAGTACCAGGGGTTCTCATCTTGAATCACTTCTATGGCGGCAATTGACTCATAGGCCGGTGCAAACTTCTGGTCAATAATGATCGGACGCATCCGGACTCCAAAAAGAATGCCTATCATGGAAGATAGAGTTGCTAGTGAATCTGCGAAGCTGTTGTTTTCTCTTAGTAGATGAGCGAAGTTCAGCTTCTCAAACTGAGGAATCAGCAGGTCCAAGGTCTGATGGTACATTCTAATATTTTCTTCTTTGACTTTCCAATCTCCTTTCGCTTGAGATACAACAAGGTTCGAGTACCCGATGACGTGCAACCGTTTTGCCCCTAGTTCCAGGGCTGCTTCTAAACCAGCAATGCATGCTTCATATTCTGCTTCGTTATTCGAGACTTTGAACCAAAGTTTGAAGGCTAGAGGGATACGGGAATTGTCGGGTGCTATTAGCAACACTCCTACCCCATACCCGTATTGGTTTGACGCTCCGTCAAAGTACATCATCCAACTTTCGTCTTCAATATGCAAAATGGCCCCATCTGGGAATAAGTACTCAACTGCTTCACCTCCTTCCACTGGATGATCGGCTAAGAACTCCGCTACCACTCTTCCCTTGACTGACTTGCACGTCACATATTTCAGATCAAATTCGGAAAGCAACAGCAACCAACGAGCTAGCCTACCCATAAGTGCCGGTTTCTCAAAGAGATATTTGATGGGATCTAATCTTGAAACCAACATTACAGAGTGAGCTAACCGGTAGTGCCGCAGCTTCCTGGTAGACCATACCAAAGCTAAGCAAGCCTTTTCCAACGGTGTGTAGCGGGTTTCATACTCCAGCATCTTCTTGCTCAGATAGTAGATAGCCCTCTCCACCTTGTCCTCAGACTCTTGTGCGAGCATGTAGCCCATTGTAGTCTCAGTTACTGAAAGATACAAAATCAACGGTTTCCCCGGCTCGGGCGGTGACAACACGGGTGGGTTCTGTAAGTATTCCTTGATCTGTTCAAAAGCAGCTTGACATCGGCCGTCCCATTAGAACTTCTTTCCTTTCTTCAGGAGACCAAAAAGTGGTTCATAAGTCAAGGTTAATTTTGAGATAAACCGTCTTATGAATTGCACTTTATCTAGAAAGCCTCGCACCTCCCTTTCAGTCCTTGGTGGTGGCATTTCTAAGATGGCCTTGATTTTGGAAGGGTCGACTTTGATACCTCTCTGTGTAATAAAAAACCCCAGCATTTTCCCTATTGTAACATCGAACGTACACTTCTGAGTATTCAGCCGCAACCGAAATTCTCTGATCCTTTGGAAGAACTTTTGCAAGGTGGTGTAGTGGCCCTCTCTTTCTTTGGACTTGACAATCATATCGTCCACATACATCTCAACCTCTTTGTGGATCATGTCGTGCAATATTGTGGTCGCGGCCCGTTGATATGTAGCTCTAGCGTTCTTCAACCCAAATGGCATCACCCTGTAACAGTAAGTCCCCTACGGGGTGGTGAAAGCAGTCTTCTCCTGGTCTTTAGGTGCCATCACTATCTGATTATTGCCCAAGAATCCATCCATGAACGAAAGCAAAGCATGCCCCGCTGTGAAGTCCACTAACTCATCAATATGCGGCAAGGGAAACTGGCTCTGTTCAAATCCCTGAAATCTACGCATACCCGGATCTTGCCATCCTTCTTCGGCACCGGAACAATGTTGGCCAACCAAGTTGGGTATTCAGATACCAGTAGGAAGCCCGCGTCAATTTGCTTGGTGACCTCTTCTTTAATCTTGAGGGCCCAGTCCGGGCGGATCCTTCTGAGTTTCTGTTTAACAGGTCGGGCCTCTAGGTCAAGAGAGATCCAGTGCTGTACAATCTCAGGATCGATTCCAGGCATGTCTTCGTAGGACCATGCGAAAACATCTTTGAAATCTTTTAATAAAGCAGCTAAGCGCTCGCGTTCCTCCGAAGACAACGTGGACCTGATCTAGACCAGCTGCGGGTCCTCCTCAGTACGAACATTAACACCAGTGATTTCATCAATTAAAGGTTTAACAAATCTTTCCTGCTCTTGATCAATTAAGACATGTTAAGAAACTAGTGGATGGCTCACAGAATTGACTCCTAATCAAAATGTTTGATTGTGACAATCACAACGATGGTTGCAACAGTGACAAATGTGTTTGTTTGTGTTGTTGAAAGGAACCTTTAAGAAAATTGTGTCCATTGTTCATGGAATTCTTTAGGAATGCATTAGTGTTGTGATTGGATCATAAATTTACATAGGAATTTAGAAGAAAAATAAAATAAAAGAAATAGAGAAAACAAATTAATTTATATTTTATTAACATTGTCTTCACTTTTTATTTATTTATTTATTTCCTTTTCAAATTTTTACCCAAACATATGATCAAACACAATCGAAAAGTGTTGCTAGTTTAGGGCATGTTTGTTTGACAGATTATAATTAGATTGGGTAGGACTATATGGTAAGATTGAGTGATGATATTACTAATGTGGTGATATTAGGTTGGAGATATAAAAATAGTGTGTTTGTTTGTTCACTAGTATGGTAATATTAATTAGTTGTGATTAAATCTATAAAATTATCTAAAAACTTTTATCACATACAATATAAATTTGTTGATTTTGTAAGGTGAAGGGAAAAATGGTCTTTTAATCATCAATCCATGTAAGGAGATAAACAATCTCAACCCTCCCACATGAATGTTAATCCCATTGAGGGGATTTGTACTTCAATAGGATTGCCAATCTTATACATTTTATTGCAAACAAACATGAATCAGGTGGATTTCACAAATTGCTAATTCAATTTCCTCTCCAAACTCTCAATCAAACATGCCCCTAGGAAGAAGAGAAAAGTAAAATTTGCAATTTCATGCTAAGTATTCAAATTGGCTAGTCAAATAATTCAAACATTTTGAGGTCATCTAATGACAACAACAATCATAATAATTGACAAAGATGGTTGTCTGCCACATAAAGCAATACATTCACACAGAAGCACATGAAAAAAATTGCACACAAAAATCAATGCAATTGGTGTTGTATAAAAAACAGTGCTTAAACAAAAATAACAGATTCAGATTCATTTAATTCGGCTTATAAAACAAAAGGTAAAAGAAATACAAAAGTTTGAATTTACAACTTGCATGAAGAACATAAATTAACACAAAGCAAAAAAAAAAAATTGAAAAGAAATACAAAAAAAAAAGAAAAAAAAAGCAAGCCCAAGATCCACGGGCTCGGTCCAGCCAGGTCCAAGCGGGTAGCGCAAGCGCGTGACATTTTTTATAATCAACTTAGACCATAATCTTGATCTAAGCCCATCCTTGAAGCAACCATAACTCCCTTCCCTCAAAAAAATTGGATGCCGCAAAGGGTTCACATCCTTAGGTAAAGCTAGGGATTTAAATATCCATCAATGTTTTCCTCTATAATCAATGTGGGATAGGTAATTACACACCTTCCCCAATAACTCATTCATAAGGTCAACTCTATGAGACAGTTTCTCATTCAATTCTCAATGATTTTTCATTATTCTTTTTATGATGTAAAGATCTAATTGCAAATAATCTAGACCCACTTGGACCCACCTTAATTGTCAGTTGGGACCCAATCTAATTTCGCATTAATGTCACCAAAAAATCATTATTTTCCAACAATCCCCCACATGAATAAAAATTGCCGAATAAAGAAAAATGGATAACGTTTAACAACAAAGACTCAGAAAGAGAGCACACAAAATAACCCTACATCATAGAAGGTAGCTTTTGGCCTTGAGCCTTTCCTAGTGAAAGTCTATCGGATTTGTTGGTTGATCAGTGAACATGATGCTTTGAACTATTCTACCGTTTGTTTAAACCGAGACAACAGACCTCATAGAAATGTTACTCCAACCATCGTTTTGTTCTCACCGTTGTGTTCATTTTGGCCCTGAACACTAGCCTGGTTCAGTGAGTGGTTTTAAACATTTCAACCTTTTCAATTCTTAAAGAACTGGCCCCACTTCACACTCACATAGGTTGCCTTCTTAAGGTATCTCGCTATACCATGCTTGACTATTCAACGCATATAGGTCATTAAAAACATCAGCTTAAACTTTTGGCTTTCAAGTTATCACTATATATAGGAATGAGTATGAGCATTTACCTCCTCAGTGACTCATCCGTTGAACGTAATTATGTTGTCCATTTGAACCTAGATCTTGGTATCCATAGTCAACTAGGTTGGGTTTTCCATTTCGATGACACTTCTCACTAAAGGCTTTAACCTCATTCCCCTTAACAACTCATCTACTAACTCTCGATTTAACCCTTTGGTTAACATATCTGCGATATTGTCTTTAGACTTTACCCATTCTATAGAGACAACCCCACTAGAGAGTAGTTGTTGTATGTATTTATGTCTACAACGTATATATCTAGACTTTCCATTATACAGATTACTTTATGCCCGTACAATAGCTGATTGGCTATCACAATGAATACATATAGCTGGCACAGGTTTCGGCCAACATGGAATATCTTCAATGAAATAGTGAACCCATTAAGCTTCTTCTGTTGTTTTAAATTCATATTCCATTGTTGATCTCGATTTAAACGTCTGCTTAAAAGATTTTCAAGACATAGCTGCCCCTCCCATGGTGAACACATTTATATCAGATATCCAATTCGCATCATTATAACCCTCTAGTACTGTTGGATATCTGGTGTAATGCAGTCCATAATCCTGGGTATAACGTAAATATCTTAACACTTGCACAATCCCCTTCCAATAAGTAGCATTAGGATTACTTGCGTATCTGCTAAGCTTGTTAACCAAGTAGGCTATATCCGGCCTCGTACAACTCATTAGATGTATTAAATTCCCAATGATCCGAGAACATTCTAATTGAGAAACACTCTCACTATTATTCTTGGCCAAATCTAGACTCAAGTCTACAGGTGTCCTTGGCACATTCGTATCTGATCCACTAAACTTCTTAACTATCTTATCTATATAATGAAACTGAGACAATACAATACCACCAAATGTTCTAGTGATCTTAATACCCAAAATAGCATCTTCAAGGACCATATCCTTCATATCAAACTTAGAGTTTAACAACTTCATGGTAATTCTAATCATTTCATCATTATACTAACAATGAGCATGTCATCAACATATAGACACAGAATGACATAACCTTTGTCAATGTCTTTTACATATACACATTTGTCACACTTGTTGATTCTAAACCCACTTGACAATGCAGCGTTATCAAACTTCCCGTGCCATTGCTTAGGGGCTTGCTTCAAACTATACAATGATTTGAAAAGCTTATAGACTTTCTCACCTTGCCCTAGAGCTGAAAACCCCTCGGGTTGTTCCATGTAGATTTCTTCATTCAAATCTACATTTTAAAAAGTTTTCTTTACATCCATTTGATGTATCTCTAAACTACATAAAGTTACTATCAGAATCACCATACGAATGGATGTTATTCTCGTCACAGGTGAATACGTATTAAAATAATCCAGGTCATCTTGCTACTTGTACCTTTTGATAACTGGCCTAAGTTTATACTTATTAATTGATCCATTAGCTGCCATCTTTCTTCTAAAGATCCACTTAAAAGGTTTACTACCTGGGGGTAAATTAACAAACTCCCAAATGTGGTTCTGCAAGATGAAGTCAATTTCACTTTTGATAGCTTCTTTCCACAAAGGACTTTCTAATCAAGTCACAGCTTCGTGGAAAGTCAGAGGCTCTTTCTCCAACATATAAGTCAAGAAGTCTGGACTGAAGGATTTTGAAGTCCTAGCCCTTTTACCCCGCATTTGCTCATCTAATTCCTCATGTGATCAATATCACTAGCAACTTCCTCTGTTTGCTTTACAAAACTCGAATTCCCTACATGGGTTTGGCAAAGAAATCACTACAATAAATTACACTTTTGGTGACCAAATTTGGCGACTAAAATTAATTTATTCGCCAAAAGTCAGCCCTTTGGCGACTAAAATTTGAAATGGTAGGCAATGTTTCATATTTTAGCTACTAAAATTTTTTAGTAGCCGTATATTACTTATTGGCGGCTAAAAACACAATTAGTAGCTAAAAAATGACCCAATCAGCGACTAAAAAATATATAGCCACTAAAAATAGCCCAATAGGTGACTAAAATACAATTAGTAGCTAAAAAGTTACCCAATAGGCGACTAAAAAAAATTTGGTCCCAAAATGTACAATCTTTAGCTACTAAAAATAATTTAGTCGGTATTAATTTACTTTTAGTGACTAAATTTTAGTCGGCAATTATAATTAAAAATTTTAAAAATTGACTTTAGATTTTGGAGGAAAAATCAATTCCTTCATTTATTATTGGCGACTAAAAAAGTTGGTCGGGAAAGAAAATAAACTAGGGTTTAAAAAATACAAGACCATACGCTCAAACTCTCTCATATGTTTGTCTATCTCTCACTATATGAGTCTCTCTCTCTTTCTCACTTCTCATGCCTCTGCCCTCCTCTAGCTCTCTCTCTTGCTTTCGTCTCCATCGTCGTCGGGTATGGGAGCATCACCGCCATCGCACACGAGCACCCCCGTCAGTCCACCATTGGAGCATTACCCCAGGTATGTCCTCTCTCTATTTTGCCCTCTCTTTATCTTTTAGTCTCTCTTCCCCTAATTTCAGCCTCTAGGGTTTTCTTCTTCCATTTGCGTACCTTCACACATACCCAACCCCAAATCGATCCGCCCATTGCCATTGATGAATGACTGTGATTTTGGCTTTTTTTCTTTTTTTGGTGGTTTGATGATATTGATTTATGATTTATGATATAAAAAGGTTAAGAAGATAAAGAAAAGAATTTGTATGCATATGTATATAAAATTTGCATTTGGGCATTGATGTCGACGAGATTGAAGAGGTTTTCCATAGGGAAATTGTTGAGAAAGCGTTGAATAATAAACCAAAGTTTAAGAAGAGTAGTCAGCAAAGGAGTTAAAGCTTTACTTGCTGCTCTGTTTTGATCTTAGGATTGTGGGTTTGATGGCTGCATTTGTTCTTGTTTATCATTTAGATTATTATTATTATTATTATTATTATTATTATTATTATTATTATTATTATTATTATTATTATTATTATTATTATTATTATTATTATTATTATTATTTATGCTTCTGTTGTATTTTATTGCTTCATTTGCTTATTTGTTTGAAAATCTAATCTAATTGGAGGTAGGTAGTGTGTGGCTTTTGACATGCTAATGAAGGAGCATTGTTTTGAATTTCAGCATAAAATTAAACATAAGTGAAATTAGAGATGATGTGAAACTTGTTAATATAGATGCATATTGGAATTTCTTGGTCTTCATTCATAATCACTGTGCTGTGTACTTGATTTGGAATTCAAACCATGCATCTTCTCAGGAAAGCATTCTCCAGCATATTTGTCCCCATTTCTGCAAAATCATGTATAGCAGAAAATGTAAGAAAAAAGATAAACTAAAATGCACATGCAATTGCAAAAGCATGGAGCATGACAATTATTACCAATAACTCTATTTTGAAAAATAACAACTTTGCTTGTAGTATTTTAATCAAATGAAGGTGTGCATAACATATAAAATGCGCACCTAATGAAATCTAGAAAGGTCACTTTGGAAGTTGGAGAAAAGGACTATTTCAAAGTTTTGAATATTTTCCACCTTCCCCAACAACCAGACAAGCTATGTGATACATATAGTAATATTCCAAAGATGAAACCAAGAAATCCCTAAATTTGATCAACTTGAATCTATTTTATGGATAAAGATATGGTGACTAACTACCACATAATTCACTCAAAGTGTGCTAGACATATTTTTGGATACAGGACATGAGGTTAATGATTGTGGTGAACATATGCCTCTTTTCAATAATTAATTACAATTCAGCAATACAAATTAGAAATTTGGTTGCTATGTGGCACATGAAATGCTTCAATATTTGGGAATTCAAAAATGAACTGGAGAGGAAACAATAGCTTATTAAGGCAACAGAGCATAATGCTTTAGATATGTAGATATCGGAAATATGATGGTATTTAGCAAAGAGTCTTGGGCGTTGATAATAATCAGTGTTTAATGTTGAATTATGGAATATAACCAGCTGAGCATTTACTTAATAAGTTGGCGTAATCTGAACCTATCCAAAATGTTAAAGATTTTTACCAAAATTATCACAAGCAATAGTCAATCATATATAAACCGCACGTGGTTCAACATCCTCAACTATTTGCTTAGTGTAGACGTCCTCACGAACGCCCCGGGGAGGATGAATCCTCGTTTCTGTTCGTTTGTTGGTTTACTACAGTTCGGACTCAAATTGTCACGGTTCTTAATCTGATCTCACAGTGTGCAATGTGAGATTGATAAATCACCAAAGAGTCCAAATTCGGAAAATTGTTTTGAGAAAACAGATTTTTAGAAAGAAGTGTCAAACGTGGACTGCTTTGCCAGATACAGAGTCGCCACCTAAATATTTTTTATGGGGAATTTAGGAAACCCTAACTCATTTTCCTAAGGCCATGTGTCTGTCATCACCAAAGTTGCCTGGTCTCGGGAACTTGGTTACGATTGGGGAAGGTCAGCTATGAGCACCCGCGCTCGCCCGATTCGAAGATCGGCCTCTACTAACCATGATATTTAGTTTTGAAAACGTTATGTGTTCTTATTCTGATCAATTAGCTAATCTTACTATGCGATGCGCACAACACAAAAGTATAGCCTAGATCGCCTAATTTGGAACAAAGCATTGCATATCCGTTTGTTCGGAAAATGGTTTGAAATTTGCTACTCGCAAGTAGGCTAAAATACGGATTTCAACGAGTTGTTCCAACTCAAGCAATCCAACCTTCACCCACATGCATTCAGGTAGTAATATCACATAAGGACATAGCCACATGGTAAGCATGCTGTCATGTTAACATTCTCACTCATGCGAGATGCTAAAGCATAAATACTTACAGCGTACTCCGAGCCAAAACAAAGAACATGTTAGCAATCAAACATATGATCCAAGTCCATGTTAAATGGCTAATGCATCGCAGGCAAAATGCAATCTAGAATAGGCTCGGCTAATCCTAGGATGGCATGTGAAATGCAACAAATAACATGTATTCAAGTTAGATTTGAAATACTATGCAGTTAGCATGATGCACCGAGCCTGATGCATGCAATGCTGATGAATGAATGCACACATGCATAGCATAAGATATGCTAAATTAAATATGCCCGAGCACTAACCATCAAAAGCAGGTAAGTAAAAGGGAGAAAGAAATGGGGATTGGAAGACATGCACGCACACACCCACACTTATTACACATTTGCCCTCGCTCGGGGGGACCAAAAGAATAATACAAATTAATTAACCTACAAGCTAATTAATTATTACAGACCACTTAACTAGTTAAGCAAATTAACTAAGCTAAGAAAGCAATAAAATAGCCACGAGAAGAGGGTCCAATGCATGCATGCTCGGGTTTGCTCGGAAATCCGTCACCATGCACAAGCTGCCTCTGTTTACCCTGCTCTGCTCTCCTGAAAATTGCACAAGTCCCAAGGACCACTCTCTAAACACTGTGGAGCATCACCGACCAAGGGGAAACATCATCGACCATGATAGAAGGGTCATCGACCAAATATTCAGCTCTCGGCCATCTATCATTGGTCGATCGGCACTTTATGCAGTCGACCGGCCACATTTATCTGCAGAATCCTGTTTTGACAGCAGCAGAGGGCAAACATGGCATGACAATGCATTTTAGGCAAATGTTTGCACAAACACCATCCTTATCATGTTCATGACTCAAAGGAGGATGGTCCTCGACCCTCGGGCCACCAATCGCGCATTTCAATGCGTGATGGCTAAAGAGGCCAAGTTGTGCATTTTAATGTCAAATGTAATGCACATAAACACATAAGGAAACCAACCTCAATCATGGTGATTCAAGAGGCAAGGCATGCATGCCAAATGCAACCTAAACATGTGAGCTAAGTATGCAATATGAGCATGAGGATAAGTAATATGAAGGTGCAAGCATGTAACAAGTATGCAAGCTAACAAGCATGCAAATGATATGTGACAACATGTCAAGCGGACATGTGACAACATGTTAAGTAACTACAAGGGGAATGCATGCCAAATGAAACACAACTTTAAGCATGGAACAACATGCCACAAACCAGGTATGCAACAATATGCAAGGCAAATGTACACACAAGCATTCATGCACACAATGGTCCAAAACTTCAGCATGAGGGAGCAACTTTTAAGCCCAAAACAGTGGCTAATATGCTAAGCACTTGAAGGCAAATGTACATACAAGCACGCATAGATACATGGTTCAAGACTTAAGCATAAATAAGCAAATTTTAAGCACACTTAAAAGGGACAAACATGGGCATATGGCAAGCATACTAAGCTTTGAAAATCATGTTAAGGATGGTGCCAAACCAGCTAAACAAGACAAACAAGGCATGCAACTATGTCCAAAACTCAAGGCAAGCCATGGGGCTCAAACCATGGCTATATGAAGCAAGTCCCAAAGGGCCATGGGGACTCAAAACCATCCCAAGGCAGACCAAAACAAGGTCAAAGGCACACCTAGATGGCATCTAAATGGTCTAAGTCCAAAGGCATGCAAAAGGTTCCAAACATGGAGCATAAGACACCAACCTCTTGAAGCATTAAAGGAGCATCAAATGCAAGCATACAAGCATACCACAAGGACTGAAATGATGTTATAAGTGGTGCCAAACCACTGAAACAAGCCAAGTAATGCATGCTCAACACTCACACACCCAAGGCTAACATGCCAAAATGCAAGGTGGCTATACAAAGCATGTCATGGATGGCCAAAACAACTCCAAAGAGACCTTAAGCATACTAAGACATGCATAAAAGCTTCACAAAGCTAGGCCAAAAACATGCTAGAAACAAGGTTCAAAGCACAAAGCATGTTAAGGCAATTCATGGCATTACACGACAAGTATGCAAAGCAAGCATGGTGTGTCTAAACCAACTTAAAATAGTGCTATATCATGGAAAAATAAGCACAAATACTAGCTAAGACATGGCCAACATGAACACAACAATGGTGCTCACACATAAGGCTAAAATGACAACTTTTGAAGACAACAAGGAGAGGGGATGGCCCCCTTCTTTTTAGGACCTCAAAGCACCATTCCCACCACTGAAATCCCTATGGATTTCAGTGGTGGGGAGGCCCAAACAAGGTGGTCCCGGAGCTCACCAAAATAGCACAAAATGGGGGCCAAACAAGGCCTAAGAGGGGTCAAACAACCCCAAACACCAAACCAACCTTAAACAACTATTTTAAGCACTTAAAATCAGAACTTTTATATGTTATAAGTTAAGCTTAAAAATAGATGCAAGGATAGCCAAAAGCCTATGCAAAAATGGGGAATAAAGGGGTAAAGTTCTTACCCTTGAAGACCTCCTTCACAAGGACCACTCCAGCCCCTTCTCTAAGCTTAGATCAACTCAAAAACTCTGAAAATCACTCCTTAGTACCTCAGTAGGCAAAGGAAAGTGTAACTCTAGGTGTTTGTGTGCAAAACTATGAACAAAACACCTTAATACACACACAATGTGGAAGAGAGGGAGATATAGAGGTAGAATAGATACAACTATGCTAACCCTAATCCAGAGCTCTGGAACTCAACCCTCTAACCCTTGAGAAGGGAGGAGAGGGCCTCCTTTTATAGAGGATCACTCTTGCAAAGCTTACAAAAAAAGCTAAGCGAGAGTGAAATCCCTCTATACACGTGTATGGAGGGGGGGCAAAGTGGGTGCCAGCTAGCACAACTGGCACAAAATATCTGCCAAAAGCAGATGCACAGTGGTCGGCCAGCCAAAAATGCCAAATTGACCAAATAAATGGTCGACCGACCAAACAGAGTGCCGACCGACCAAACATTTGGCCGATGGCAACAAAACAATGGCCGGTGGCCTCAAGCCATGGCCGGTGAGATGTGGGGATGGCCAACAAGCCATTCCCTGTTCCTCAAAAGCAAAACACAAGTGTTTGGTGCAAAACCAAACACAAGTGTTTGGTGCAAAACCAAACACAAAACAAGCAAGTCGAGAGGTCTTGAGGCAAGGCACGTGGCCGAGACCTCCGAGAACTCAAGATGAACACGAACATAGATGATCACCGAGTGTTCAAACGGTGACGTCAAAGTCTTAAGGACGGTCAAAAATAGGGTGTCTACACTTAGCTTTTCACACGAATACCATAGTACCAATTTAAATATGAAGTAAACATGATATATACTTATGAGCCAGCCTAGAAACTAATGACGTCCTAGACCTTTGTTGCTAGATCTCGGATTGATGTTGTTGGAGAGACTGACATGCATTGTTGGCATGTCAGCTTCTTTCCTAGCAACTTAAGCTTTTGGGTCTAGTGGTGATCTAACATAGTATCATAGCCTTGGTTTCGGAAGGGTCTTGGGTTCAAGTCGCTCTATTTATATTTGATCCCTAGTTTGGTATGTTTGTCTCTCCATGTGCAAGATGGGTTGCACATGAAGAAGGGCATTTGAGAGCTTAATACACATTATTAGGGATCTTCCCTAATCTTTTAAACTTTTGGAACCACTGGTGATCTTAATACACATTACTGGGGATCTTCTCGTAGGTTGGGAGTTTCAGCTGAATACACTTTAAACTTAGTCGAAAAAGGGCGTTTCGAGGGTGAAAATTCAAAACAGCCCCCGAACCACCGTGTGGCTCTCACGGACAGCTTCCCCTTGACAATTACGACCTGTGACAATAGCCGGAATGTAACTAGGACCCATAGGCTTGGAGTTTGAGCCAAAAATACCTTAAACTTAGTCGAAAAAAGTCGTTTTGGGGGCAAAAATTCAAAACAACCCCCAAACTATTGTATGGCTCTCACGGATAGCTTCCCTTTGACAAATAGGACTTGTGACAACTGACATGATGTAATTCGGACCTGTAGGTTGAGAGTTAGAGCCGAATACGCCTTAAACTTAGTCGAAAAAGGGCGTTCCGGGGCGAAATTCAAAACAGTCCCCGAACCACCATGTGGCTCTTATGGATAGCTTCCCCATGACAATTACGACCTGTGACAACTACCGGAATGTAATTAGGACCCGTACGCTTTGAGTTTGAGCCGAAAACACCTTAAACTTAGTTTAAAAAAGTCGTTCTGGGGGCAAAATTTCAAAACAACCCCCAAACCACTGTGTGGCTCTGACGAACAGTTTCCCCTTGACAAATAGGACTTGTGACAACTGACGAAATGTAATTCAGACTCGTAGGTTGAGAGGTAGAGCCGAATATGCCTTAAACTTAGTCGGAAAAGGACTTGTGACAACTGTTTGTTAGGTTTATTTAATATTTTTCCCTTATCAATTTGTGAAGTATCTTTGATATCTACAGGGAGATTGGATTCTTTTGAGAAAAGCAAAAAATACTTATTAGTATATAAAAATTGGATTTAATGAAACAATGCCAGAGAAACGTTATCAGTTGAATTTTTAGATTTTATTAGCATAGTTTATAGTTCATAATTTCCTTTTCTTGGCACATTATATTTTTGTTAGTTCTTCAGTGTTTGATATATTATCTTGTCAATGTGTATTAACCTCTAGCTTTCTCATTAATTCTAAATCTTTGGTAGATATATACTTAAGGTATTGATTTTGTTGTGACTTGGGTTTTCTGGTAATTTACTGATGGATTCTATTTATTTGTATGCTCAGGTGAAGTTGACAAAATAATTGCATTTGGCCAATTGAGAAGATTTGCTTCGCGAGAATTACAGCTAGCTGTTCACAGGAATCTATTATGTTTTATTGGGTTCTGCTCAACACCAATAGAACGCCTTTGGTGTATCCTTTCATGCAGAACGCCTTTTGATTTATTCTAGTGAATTTTTGAAGTCTTTTGATTTTATATATAGCTGGTGTATGGATGTCACTGGTAGCTCATATGTTTAAATAGGTTTGTATTAAAATATTATTTGAAGTTGGAATATACATTGTTTACAATGTTGACATTAAAAGTTATAATTTTGTTTGGATGGTTTTATGTGAAATAGATGTAGATTGTGGAATGGGTGACGATATATATGTATATATATATATGTATTTTTTTGTTTGTATACATGTTATAGGTTGCATGGAATACATATAGGCTGTGGACAAATTAATTTAAAAAAACAAAAAATTATGTTTTTGGCTACTAAACAATCGGTAGCCAAAATAAATATTTTTAGCAACTAAATAGTTAGTAGCTAAAAAAAGAATTGGATGGAAACAAATCTTTTGGCAACTAATATGGAGTAGCTATAAACAAAAAACTTTAGACGACTAATGATTTAGTAGCAAAAAAAAAACAAAAAACAAAAACAAAAACAAAAACAAAAGAAAGAAAATTAATTAGCGACTAAAACTTTAGTAGCTAAACAAAAACTAGACTTTAGGCTACTAAACCATTTAGTAGCTAAAAGAAATAAGATGAATAAAAAAAGAAAATTAGCGACTAAAAGTTTGGTCACCCTAAATGGTTAAGTTTTTGGTCACAAAAAAGTTTAGTCGCTAAAAATAAAATGTTAAATTTATTATGAACTTTTGGCGACAAAAAAACTTAGTCGCCAATTGAATACTTTCAATGACTAAATAATTCTTAGTCGCGAATTGAAAACTTTTGGTAACTAAAAAAATTAGTCGCCAATTGAGGACTTTTAGCGACTAAACAATTTTTAGTCGCCAATGCCTTTCCCCCACAATAATCTAGTGACAAAGTCGGCAACCAAAAAGTGTAGTCGGCAAAACGTTTTGGCGACTAAAATATGACTTTTGGCAACTAAAAATTTAGTCGCCAAAAGTGTAATTTGTTGTAGTGAATACGTCTTCAAAGAAAGACACAATCCTTAACTACATGATGCTATTCTTGTGTATATCTAAAATATTGTATTTGTGCACAAGAAACCTATATGCACTACTATTCTGTCCAAAACCAATGAATGTACAATCCACATATTCCAGGCCTATCCTTGTTGGAAAATAATGATTTTTCAGCGACTTTAATTTGAAAATTAAAGTGAGACCCAACCGCTGGTTGAGGTGGGTTCAAGTGGGGTTGTATTCTCTTAGGTGAGAAGATTACAATATAAAAAATAATGAGCCAAAATCATATTAGGTTGTGAATGAGAATTGTCTCAAAAAGTGGGCATTAACAAAAGTTGGGCTTAGATTTGAACATAGTTTTGGTTTGGACTAGGCCTAGGCATGTACTTGTGCATGTGCTGGGTTTGGTTTTAGACTTGGACTTGGACTTAATCTTCAGCTGGGGCTGAGTTGTGCTATGTTAGGTTTAACTTGTGCATGTGTTTGACATTGGGCTTGGATCGGGTTGTGATCCAACACCCATATCCATTTTATGACTCATCTGGTTTGATTCTCGAAATGTATGCATTATATATGCATTATGATTTATATAATGTTTTTGGAGTTTTTGAACCTTTGTAACTCTAGCCTTAATGGCTAGAATTTATGGCCTTGGTTAATGGCAATTTGATGACCCTATTGATATTAGCCTTCTAAAGAAGGCTTTCATATCTACAAGTATAAATAGGGGCCCTTCCCCTCCAACATAATAGGTTGGCTTTAAAGAGGTTTTCTGGTGATAGAAAATGAGATGGGGTTTTGAGATAATAAAGTTGGAGATGATTTTTATACCAAAGAATCGTTTCCTATCTTGTTTTTGCTAGCCTTTCTTTGGTTCTAATTATAGAGAGAGTGTGCTGCCATTATCAAGTTCGTCGAAACTATTAAAAAGGTGCTTCTGCATGAGCTGGCTTTGATCATCGTATCGTGGAAGATAGATGTCAACGTACCTCCAGCACCCATTGGGAGGCGGTGAATCTGTTTTAAGGAAACTGTGGTATCACACAAGGTTCAGTTTGTGTTTCTTATGTTTGGTTCTTTAAACTTTTAGATTTAAATTATTTCTTGTATATTATTTTGTATGTCTATGTGAGTCTGTCTTGTAATATATTCCATGATGTAATCTAGTTCATTTCAGTATTTTTTAATTTTGTAGTTTATTTTGTATTTCATTCTTTAATTACAACAAAAATGTTTTGTCATTTCTATTTAATTTATTTTTTATATTTTTCTAATATTATTATAGAAAAATACCAACAATCCGAATTCGCTTAGGTGTAGCTATCGCCACTTTAGCAAGACACCCACACATTCATAAGAAATTATATGGAGGCGGTAGACTCGACTTCTTCATGCCCCTCTTTCGGAGAGCTCGAATTGGTCCTACAGTTCGGACTCCTGTCACGGTTCTGAATCTAGCCTCACAATTGCAATGTGAAACTAATAATCACCAAAGAGTCCAATCCGAAAAATCATTTTGAAAAGTTGATTTGGAATCAAATAATGCCAAAACTGGACTACTTTGTCAGATTACAGAGTCGCCACCTAAATATTTTATTTTGAGAAAATTTAGGAAACCCTGACTCATGCCAAAGTTGCCTCGACTCAGGAACTGGGGTACGAGAGGGGAACGTCCTGAAATGAGCATCCCCGCTCACCCGATCAAAGATCGGCCTTTACTACCATGATATGTTGTTTTATAAACCTCATGTATTCTTATCCGGTTATTAGCTAACTTTACTATGTGATGCACACAAGCATGTCTAGACTAAAATCACAAGAATTGGAACATTTCAACTCATGTTCATTTTCGAAAATGGTTTGAAATTACCACCCTCAAGTGGGCTTAAAACATGACTTGCCACTTCACAAAGTGGGCTTAAAACATATATTCGTTGAATTGTTCCAATTCAAACAACAAAGCCTTCATCCACAGGCATTCATGCAGTTTAGCAACTAAGCACATAGTCTCATGGCAAGCATGCGAAACATGGCAACACTCACACTCATGCAAGTATGCTAAAGCATAAAAGCTTACCAACTACTCCGAGCCAAAACAAAAGCTAGTTAGAAAACAATGCATGATCCTAACTATACAAGATGCTTAATGCAACACATGCGATGATGCAATTAATAGGCTCGGCTACTAATATGGCATATGGTTTGATTTAATTTGATAACATGATTTGAAATACGTATTCAAAAAAAGAGTATTGAAATAGCGATGCAGTTTGAATGATGCGCTGAGCCTCAGCGCATGCAAGACAAACGAATAGATGCAAACATGCAAGCATAAGGTATGCTAATAAAAAATGTCCCTAATCTAACCATTGAAAGTGGATAGATAAAAGGGAGAAAGACGTGGGGTTGGAAGACATGCACACACACACGCACGTACACTTATTACAACATTGTGCCCTCACGAAGGAGGGTCCGAATGAATAAGCTAAGCTAATCAAACTAATCTAATTAAACTAATTAGACTATTTATTACAAACCAAAGGATACCTAGTAAATTAATTACTAATTATTACAACACTTTAACTAACTAGCAACTAATTAATTAAATTACAACACCAATGCACACTAATTAAACGGTCAGAGCACTGAACTACGCTGCCTCAGCTCTGCTTTAGGAAATGTAGGATGCATGCACTTGGTTTTCACCCCGAAAAGACTTTAGGTTTGCTCTTGAGAGGCTCTATTTGTAGGGTTGGCTACACTCCAGAACCTTCTGCTCCAACTTACCAGTTCAATGCTGAGGATTGCACCAGTGGCCTGTCGGTCTTGAATGCTTGTTGCCGACCATCTGCCGGCCAAAAGTGTGCCTCTGCCGGCCAAGGGTGCACTACTGCCGGCCACCAACGAGCCACTGCCGGCCACTAGTGCTCTGAGTCACCGCACTGCAACAGAGCACAAATAGAGGAAAATGGAGGGTTTTCCGAGGATATGTTTGTACTGTGCCGCTCCTCATCATCTCAAAACATCAAAGGAGTGGCACTCTTGGATCTAAAACCACCAATCAAGCATTTTCAATGCATGATGGTGTAGACACCCCATTTTTGACCGTCCTCAAGACTTGGACATAACCGCTTGAACACTCGGTGATCATCCATGTTTGTGTTCGTCTTGAGTTCCCGGAGGTCTCGGATACGCGCCTTGCCTCTGGATCTCTCGACTCGACTGTTTTGTGTCTGGTTTTGCACCAAACACTTGTGTTTTGCCTTGAAGGGGCAGAGAATGCCTTGTGAGGCATCCCCACACATCACCGGCCATGGCTCGAGGCCACCGGCCAGTGATTTTATGCCATCGACAATATATATTGCCGGTCGACATTCTTTCTTGCCAATCGGCCATTTATTTTGTCAAAATGGCAATTTTGGATGGCCGATCACTGTTCATCTACTTTTAGTAGATATTTTGTGCCAGCTGTAATAGCTGGCACCCATCTTTACTCCCCTCCATACACGTGTATGGAGGGATTTCCCTCTTAGCAAGCTTGTTTTGTAAGCTTTGCAAGAGGGAGCTTCTATAAGAGGAGGGCTCTCCTCCCTCTTCTAAGGTTAGAAAACATTGTTGGAGAAGCTTTGGTTCTAGGTTTAGGGTTTTATATCTATCCTGTATCTATATCTCTCCTTCTTTTGTATTGTGTGTGTTTAAGCCTTAGTTTTGTACCCAAACACCTACTACTACACCTTTCTCTTGGAACTGAGGTTCTAGAGGGTTGTTTTGGAAGTTTTGAAGCTGGTTTGGACCTAAGGAGACTGCTGGTCCACCATTTGTGAAGAGGGTCTACAACCCATTTTTGCATAGCTTTTTAGCCTATCTTGCATCTGTTTCTGAGCTTAGTGTATAACATAAAAAAGTTCTGTTTTTAGGCCCTCTAAATAGTTGTTTAAGGTTGCTTCAAGCTTTGGGGTTGTTTGACCCCTCTTAAGCCTTGTAAGGCTCCATTTTGTGCCATTTTGGGTGAGCTCCGAGAGCTTGGTGTTTGGGCCTCCTCACCACTGAAATCTTGAGGGATTTCAGAGGTGAGGATGGTGCCTTGAGGTCCCAAGAAGGAGAGGGCCACCCCCTCTCCTTGTTGTCCTTCAAAAGGATCATTTTTGACTCATGAGGGAGCACCTAGCTTAGGCTCATGTTGATCGTGCCTCGGCTATTTTTTATGCTGATTATGCCATGATACAACATTGTTTTAAGTTGGTTTTGGTACACCATGCTTGCTTAGCATACATGCCTTGTAATGCGATTTTGTTCCCTTAACATGCCTTAGGTTGTAAACCATTGTTCTAGCATGCTTTAGGCTTAGATTTGTGAAGCTTTCATGTCTATTTTGCCATGTTTAAGGTTTGTCCTTAGTTGTTTGGGTCGACTTTAGCATGCATTGCATAGCCTCTTTGCATTTTAGCTTGTAGGCTTCAAGGGTGTGAGTGTGTAGCATGCATCCTTGCCCCATTTCAGTGGTTTGGAACCACTTGCCATGTCATTTCAGCCCACTTAGCATGCTTGTATACTTGCATTTCATGGCTCTTTGATGTTTCAAGAGTTTGTGTTTCATGCTTCTTGAAAGTGCATTTGTGCATGCTTCCATGTGTAAGTCATTTAGATGTCATCTAAGTGGTTTTTGGGGTTCATTTTGACATGCTAAAACCTTGATTTTAGTTGCTTAAATCATGCCATGTTCGGTCTTGATAAGTGTAGTCGAATGCCTCTTTGGTGAGCCTTAGGCGTTGGGCTTGGTTGCATGATATGCTTGCTTTGTTTAGTTGGTTTGGCACCTCATATAGCATGATTTTCAGAGCTTCATTTGCATGTTAATTGTCCATGTTATGCCTCTTTTAAAGTGCGCTTAAATGTTTCCTTTATGTGCTTAAATGTTGGTCCATGTTGTCATGTATGCTTGCATATGCATTTGGCCTCATTTCCTTGGTTGATGGCCACTGTTTTGGGCTTCCTTAAATGCTGCCCAAACAAGCTTAAGTCCATCCTTTGCTTGTTTGCATGCTTACCTTGCATGTTTGCTTTCATACTTGCATAAATGCATTGTATGCCCATGTTGCATGCTAGTTCACATGCCTAGGTTGCACTCCATCTAGCGTGCATGCCTTGTTCCTTGATTTAGTGATGGGAGTTGGGCCTTTGTTTGTTGGTTTGCATTGCATTTGAAATCAATATGCATAACTTGGTCTCTTGGGCCATCACGCATTGAAATGCGCGATTGATGGTCCGAGAACCAAGGACCATGTCCCTTTGACTCATAAACATGATAAGGGATATGGTTGGTGCATACATTGCTTGAATTACATTGCCATGCAAAGCTCTGTCCTCTACTGCTATCAAACAGATTCTGCAGGAACTTTTTGCCGATCGACTGCACAGAGTGCCGACCAGAAATCCATCGGTGGCCGATGGATTCATTTTTTCCCGATCGACACCAAATCACAGCCGATGATGATTCCCTCTAGCCGGTGGCATTCCCCAACATCCAGTGAGCACATCCTGAGACTTCGGCAGTCTTTAGAGGAGTATAGCAGGGAAAACAAAGGCAGCTTGTGCATGGCAGTGGACTTCCGAGCAAGACCGAGCATGCAATGCATTGGGCTCTTTTCCTGAGGACGTTTATCGCTTTCTTAGATTAGTTTATTTGCTTAACTAATTTAGTTGGTCCGTAATATTTAATTAGCTAGTCAGTTAGTTAAATTGTATTATTCTTTCGGTCCCTCCGAGGGAGGGCAAATTTGTAATAAGTGTGGGTGCGTATGTGCATGTCTTCCAACCCCCACTTCTTTCTCCCTTTTATTTACCTGCTTTTGATGGTTAGTATTAGGACATGTTTACTTTATCATACCTTATGCTATGCATGCGTGCATCATCCATTAGTCTTGCATGCACCGGGCTCGGCGCATCATGCTAACTGCATAAGTATTTCAAAATCTAACTTGAATACACGCTACTTGTGCATTTTCACATATCATTCATAGACTAGCCGAGCCTGCTCTAGTGACATTCCGTATGCGTTGCATTAGGCATTTAAACATGGACTTGGATCATGCATTGATTGCTAACGAGTTCTTTGTTTTGGCACGGAGTACAATGTAAGCTTTTATGCTTTAGCATCTTGCATAAGTGTGAGTGTTTGCCATGACAGCATGCTTACCATGTGGCTAGATGCTTATGTGATATAAACTGCTTGAATGCCTGTGGGTGAAGGTTAGATTGTTTGAGTTGGAACATCTCGTTAAAATCCGTGCTTTAGCTTACTTGCGAGTAGCAAATTTCAAACTGTTTTTCAAACAAACGGATATGAAATGTTTTACTCCAATTTAGGCAATTTGCTCTATACTTGTTTGCTGTGCGCATAACATAGTAATTCTAGGCTAATAACTAGAATAAGAACACATAACATTTTCAAAAACGGATATCACGGTTAGTAGAGGCCGATCTTCGGATCGGGCAAGAGGGGGTGCTCATAGCTGACCTTCCCCAATCATACCCAAGCTCCCGAGCCGAGGCAACTTTGGTGATGACGGACACGTGGCCTTTGGCACCGAGTCAGGGTTTTCTAAATTCCCCCATAATAAAATATTTAGGTGGCGACTCTGTATCTGGCAAAGCAGTCCATGTTTGGCACTTCTTTTTCAAAAAAATCTGTTTCTCAAAACGATTTGCCAGATTTGGGCTCTTTGGTTCAGATTAAGAACCGTGACACAAATTGAGTCCAAACTGTAGCACGAAGGCCTCACGCGGGCTTGTCTACAGTTTCGGGCGACTCTGCCGGGGACTTTAGAGAGCTTGACTCGAATTTGTGATATCCTGTTTTGATTTCATTTATGTGTCTCTTTGCATTTGCATGTGCATTGGTGCGCCTAGGACACCGTGTTTGCCATATGCCATTCCTGAACGGTTTGCCGGAGGCTTGACTTTGTCAAAGCATGCCATAAGGCTGACCGGTTGTGGGCTCTGACAGTATGGGAACACAAACCCTGGTTTTATCGGGGCACCCTTTTCGACCATTCGGCCTAGTGCATATCGAAATCCATAGTGACCATTCCAAATTAGGACAGGTTGCTTACCCGATGTTAGGTTGTTTGAAAACTGCTGCGTGCATAGTGAAACCCTAGCTCCTGACAAAATAGGACAGGGAAACCCTACCTCTCCATAGGGGTGTATTGGCTCTCTTTACTTGCTATGTGTTTTAGAGTGTATCTATGCAGGGAAACACACATATTAGCTCGCAAGTTTGAGTATCAGACCTGAGGGCATCAGTGTCGGTTTATGAGAATCAGTTATATCTGTGGGTATCCGATTCAGTATTTTTGGGGGCAGTGATTTCGGGCAAAAGTGATCAGTAGTAGAGTACAGTTATTCATCTATACTAGCGTCCGTTTTGGTTGGTCTGAAATGCTGCATGTTTTCTCTTTCAGTTCAGAGAGTTGATACAGAATAGCTAGTGTTCCTCCTTGCTGAGGCAAGATAGATATCTGATTCGTCAGTCACCGTTCAGTACAGCGAACTTATCATGACGCAGAATTCAGAGGAAATTGTGGTTATGACGGCCGCATCAGATCAAGGAATCACTCTGCAAAGCGAGACCAATGTCGATATACCGCATCCACCCAGGTCGCCTGTCGCGCACCCAGTCTGGACCCCCCAGTTGTATCAGGCTCGTGAGCCCACCACATTTGAATTGATGGGAATGATAGGCGACCTCCAGAGATCCGTGGCCGATCTGGCCTATGGAATGTCGGCTTCGCCGCCAGCGGCACCGTATGCCGAGAATTTCATACCACAGGAGCCCCCGCTATTGGGGCGGATTATGATAGAGCACAGCCAACCAGAGTTTGCCTCCAGCTACAGCAACGACGTGTCAGCAACAACCGGGCTTCGCTCTGATGAAGTAACCCAAACCCTCGATCAGGATGAGGCCAGAGGCAAGAACAAAATGAAGGCAGATGCCTATCCCATTGAACAACTGCTGCGGGCAGTCGAGGCTTTGAAAGCCGGGGGGATGAACAAGCAACAAATATCCGCAGTTATGGCAAAAAACTGTGGAGGATGCTTTCCCTACTCCACCTGAGGGTAGTTCAAGTCAGTTAGAAAATCGGGATAGGCCCCGTCATACCAGAACAGTTCCTCCTATTCCCAACCCTGCACCTGGGAAAGATCAGAAAACCAAGGCAGTGCCCGCCGATCCTTTCGCTAGTGTGTCTAGCAAGAATACTCAACCTTCAAAGTACCTGCCCCGAGGGCGCAGGGTCTTTCACGCTCTCTATATGCCGTTGTCAAAGGCACTTCAGATTCTTGCCGAAAGGGGGCACTTCAAACCCCTTGAACCTCGGCCTCTCCCGAAGAATCTCCCTCTCACACATGATGCTGCTTTGTACTGCGCGTACCACCAACAGACCGGTCACGCCACCGATAACTGTTTTCGCCTTCGCCATGAAGTGCAGGATCTGATCGATAATGAGGTCATTCTTCCACCTACCTCAGCGAAGTCTTTTACCACCGAGCTGTTGGACTTTGAGGATACTGCGAGTATGTGATCAGGGATTGGACCACCTGCGGGCGGCGCTCGGTGTATTTCAGATGTGGCGTCTGGCACGCACTTTTTGAGCATTTGTAAATGCAGTTTTGTAGCTTCTGGCTTGGGTTTTGAGTCAGTTCTTTGTTTTGTTTTTGAGTTTGCCTCTTCGCTTTGAGTCAGTCATTTTGTTTTTGGGTCTGTCTTATGGTACCGAGTCAGCCCCGTTGTACAGAATGTCAAGTAATTCTAGAGTTGTTGCCTTGAACACCATTTTGGTTTTGTAAATCCCCTTTTGTTTTGAGTCTGTCTCTGTTACGGAGCCAGTTACAATCAGGGAATTTGAATGGAGCAGTTGCGGCTATCATGTTTCCATGCTTATTGCTAATTTTGAGCTAGTTGTGACAAAGGATTTGAAACGGCCGTGCATTCCACTTGTTCAGTTGTGCCCTGAAAATCATTGCATTGACCTATGTTTTTCAAAACCTCTTTAACACTGCAGTGAAAACAAAGGGGAAGGAATTCCCCGAGTTTTGCAAAACGTTGATCAATTTGAGAAAAGGAGAGCATGCTAAGCCTTTAATGAATGAAACCATGCTTGTTAGCGTGAGTACTGAGAAAGACCCTGGCTTGATCCAGATTGGTTCCACACTATCTTCGGCGCGAGCGATTTGTCGCTTTCTTAAAAACTTTCAAAAACAAATGTTTTGCATGGCCCTGTGAAGACCTGTGTCAAATCGCTCTTGAGATTGTGCAGCCTAGGATCGCTCTCAGCCTCAAGATTCAACCCGTTTGTTTTCGAACCTTGAACCCGTTCAGAACGTTCAACGGTCAACTGCCATGTGAGGTCTGTGTGGCCAGATTAGAAGCAGCCCTCGAACAAGAGGCACCAAAATCAGATCAAGAAGATCAGATCTCACCGGAAGAAGTGTGTGAAGCAACCGTGATGGATCCTTCTACAAATCAACGCAACAGCCATTCTCCTGGATTCAGATGATTTCGGGATCTCAAAACCATTTGGCATGGACTTGTTACACTTTTACCCTTTGAGAGGCTCGCTGGGTCGAAAACCCGGAAGGGCGTCCCAAGCAAAAGTTAGAGCAAGAGAAAAATACAAAAAAATGAAAAAGAAAAATACAAAAAAAAAAGAGAAAAAATATATATACAAGAAAAATACAAAAAAAAAAGGGAAAAGAAAAATAAAAAAAAAGAAAAAATATATATACAAGAAAAATACAAAAAAAAAAGAAAAAATATATATATACAAAAAAAAAAGCTCGCAAGGTAGAAAACCCGCTACGGGTGCCTTGGCGAAAGTTAGAGCCTAAAAAGTGAAGGTTAAAATACCCGAGTGTACCTTAATCGGAACTACGTAAGGCTTGATTCCCATGTTTGGGATACGTAGGCAACTTCATCCTGAAGTCCAGCCTCCAACACTTTCAAAGCGATTTTGTCCATGTAATGGTTTCGATCATCCTTGCCTTCTCTAAATCCAACAGTTCGATTGTGACAACATGGACCACGTGGGCTTGATTCCCATGTTCGGGATACGTAGGCAACTTCATCCCGAAGTCCAGCCCCCAACACCTTCAAAGTGACTCTGTCCATATATTGGTTTTGACCATCTTCGTCTTCTCCGTATCCGAGAAAGTTCGGTCATGATCATCACTGGTAAGGATTGTTTACAATATGTTGCGGCATCATCCAGACAAGGGGCAACTTTCCGTTGCCATGAGTCGCCGTTCAAACCAGGGACAACTTTCCGTTACCGTGCAGCGTCCTTCAAACAAGGGGCAATTTTCGATTGCCTTTGATCCGAGGTTGTGCATCTCGAGAATGAGTTCCGCGCTCGTTTGGCGGCGGCCGTTTGCCAAAAAAATAAAATAGTTTTTGAGAATTTTTACTGAGGTTGACCATTTTCTCGAAAATTATTTCATTTTCCAAAACTGGACCATTTTCTTGGACCCAAAAAGGAAAATTTTCAGTTCTCATAGCCTGACTTGCATGATTTTCAAACCAAAAATCACGCAAGCATGTTAATCTAACTCTCATATTGGTCAAAATTTTTTTCGTAGAAACCAAAACAAAAAAATGGTCATAATGATGAACTAAGGGCACGGTTGAGTCAGGCTTCCTATTTTTCCCCCATCACCAACATACTTGCCAAGAAGGGCACAACTCAAGCTTTCATTAAAGGGCTGAAAGCTCTCTCAACCTCTGAGCAATGAGGTATCGAACCTCGTGCGAAGTACGAATCCAAAGGGATCAAGGTACTCCGTTCCCTTACCTGGGGCATCGACCAAACGCCACCAGAAGAAACAACCGTGAGCTAACCATGTCGGGTGTGAACCCACAACTTCCTATTCATCCATTAAACACCCCAGGGAAGGATAAAAATGAAAGAATAAAGAATAGAGAGGTGTAAGTTGAGAGAAAAAGCGAGACAAAGGGATTTTGTGAGAAAAAAATTTACTTGAGTGCCAGAGGGATGTGAGGATCACAAATGAGAAAAGGGTGGGAAACACTACCCGGATAAACTGGCTCCTCGCGAACAGAGAGGTCTCTTGTCTTTGTAACACCTCTGTGTCGTGTCTTTTGTTTTGTTTACCTTAACTCTTGTTTTGAGTCTTTTTCAAGTGTTACTCGATGTGTTTAGGTCGTGTACTTTTTGTTGAGTCATAGTATGCTGAGTTCAGTTGTAGGCTCAATACCCCGGTTTGAAAAAAAAAAAACCTTTTTCAATTTAAAAAATTAATCGTTTTGTGCGCAGAATGCTGTGCCATTCTCTACATTTGTGCAAAAACATGATTTGGTTCTTTCATACAAACTGCAGGGTCCACCCCCGATAAGTGTGAACAGGAAAAGCTGGGCCTCCTTGAAGCTTCTAGGTTTCAGATCGCATCTGAGTGTGCTTCAACTTCAGTGGATTCAACCTTCATGGTCCGTCTTGTCAGATTTGGGCTGTTTGTTCAAGATCCGCTGTGTGCAAAATGAGCCAAGCACTGTGTTATGAGCTGTATGCAGATTAATCCCCAGTACAGTATGAGCCGAATGTTCAAAATTTGCAGTGGTTGGTATGGTTTGTTTTTTGCTGTTGACTGGTTCGTTATCTGATTATTACAATGCAAGTGTTCAATTTTCAAACAACAGATCAATTTCATTTCATTTGAGGTGCAACATGATGCAATGCGATGCAATATATGGAATGTACAAATGCAACACTTTTTCAGACAAAAAGTTTGTTTCATTTCATCATCTTTTTCAAGTACATGGTTTTGGAAATAAAAATCTACCCGCGGCAGTACAAGGTACTCTAACTACCAGCAAAAAGTACAAAAGAAAAAGAAAAAAAGAAAAACCAGCAAAAGTCTAGATCAATGACAAAAGCCCGTGGGTCTAAGGGTCCGTCCTTGTCCTCTTCCTGGACAAAGGTCCAGGAACATCATCAGCGCTGTCATCTGAGTCCGAGTCTGAGCCGTCTCTGGTCTCATCCGACGACGACTCTGCCTCCGCCTCCGCCTCTGACTCCTCATCATCATCATCAGGGACGGGTGCCCGTGAGCTACTCCCAACGTGAGCGCGCCCCACCTTGGTGCGGGGGTATGCTCTGCCATCTCCTCTGGTAGGAATAAAAGGTCCAACTGGAACACCACCCACAGTGGGAATCTGGAAAGGAGGCTGAAAAGTATAAGAGGCAAACGCATCAGTATGCCGTGAGTAGTTTATCAGTGCAGAATGCAATGCAACGTGCGAATGCCGTGAGTAGTTTATCAATACAGAATGTAGTGTATGAGTACAGTGTGCAAATGCCATGAGCAGTTTATCAGTGAAGAATGTAGTGTATGAGTGCAGTGTATGAATGACGTGAGCAGCTTATCAAGTGTTGTGTTGTGCACCAGATTATGTGAAGCAGCTTATGAGTATGGTTTGAGGCTGTGATCAGAAGAACATACCAGAATGCTGTAGAGGGCCAGGAGGTCGAAAGTCCGCTGCAACATCCCCATCATGGAGGCATTCAGCTCCAAGGACTGCCGGTATACTCGGAAGAAGCCTCCAAAAGTATCAAATGCTTCAGTATTCTACGGAATATCAAAATAAACTAAAATAAAATGACAATGCAAGATGCAAGATGAAGTAGTGCATACCGGAGGTAAGTCATAGAACCCGACCAACTCATGGTCAGCCGAAGGAGGAGCAAAGGGAATCTGGTACGTCGCTCCACCCTACCCTCGGCATGTCATCATCATGGGTAGCGCTGGCCATCTAAACCCCCGACCCCTCCGAGCTCCGCTCCTGCCACGGACACGAGCCGTCCTCGACGTCCCTACTCCAGCTACTGGGGCCGCAGGTCCCCCTCTCTCAGCTCAGCAGCCACCACTCAGTGGCTGCATACTGTAGGTCTGGACGTACTCTCGGAAGTCGCCCTTGCCCCTGAAGTCCTCCGCGTCCCAGCCGATCGTGTAATCGGCCATCTCCTGGGCAGTCAACCTCTCAGTATCTCTCATGTGGGCAGGAGGTGGACCCGGGACTATCTGCTCTGGTAACCCCAGGGTCTGGCGTAGGAAATGCTCGCCCAGGTACCAAGCCCGACAGACCGGGCCATCCAGCAAGATCCGAAAGCGTGCAGTCTCCTCTGCCTTAGCAAACCGATCCCGGGTCACGGCTGGCAACGGAGCCCAAGGCTGCCAGGTCATCTGAAAATGAAATACGGTTTGTTATCTACTGTTATTGAAAACTTACAGTGAAAAGCGAAGCTCAAATAAACTCTAAAGTCGAACATACCTCCGCGGGGGTGATGGTGTCAAAATAGCGACGAAAAAAGGTGAATGTCTCCCGGGGCCACCGCATGCACCTCCCGTCAAAGCGGCGTGAGAACGGGACGACGAGAGGGGTCTCCGCGTCGGGTACTGGGGCTAACCTGGGAAAGTAAGCGTAGACCCACAACTGCAAACCAAATACCAATATGATCATCAGATAAAGTAGGACGCAGAATAAAACAGAAATAGCAGAGTCGTGTGCAATGTGTTGAGCAGAGTGTACAGTGTGAGCAGTGTACAGTCTGTGTAAAGCAGAGTATGTGTGTGCCGTGTGTACAATATACAGTCAGTATAAAGCAGGCCACAGCGTGTGCAGTGTACAGAGTACAGTACAGAGTATAGATGATCGAAAGCAGAAATGAAATGTGAAGAAGAAAAAGGAAATGTACCTCCCAAGCGCGCCAATAGCCCCCGAGCAACTATCCACTACCACGGGAAGCTGAGCTCATGTACCCATAGAGGGTGGCCAGAGCGGCACCACCCCAGTCATAGTGCAAAATCTGCCTGACATCCACCAGTGCACTGAGTAAACAAAGGGGCACGATGTTCGCCCGGTCGGCGAAAATGGTAGTCCCCAGCAGAAACATCAGAAAGCCGCTGGCATACTGCTCCACTACTTCCTGGGTCATCAGAGCCTCCTCGGTCAAAGCCGGCTGGACCCTGAACTGCACCTCGGACCACGAATATCGGACGAAGCTGGGATGCGTAAGAGGCGGCATCTCGCCGAGCAGATGGATCTGAGCAACCGTCCACTCGTCCATATCAGTATCAAAGGGGATCGGATCACCCCCTACCTCGATGCCTGTGAGCATCGAGAAATCATAGGGAGTCATCGTCATGTCTCCCATCGCAGAAAGATGAAACGAGTCGGTGATGTCCCACCACGTCTTCGCTAGAGCAGCAAGGAGAGGCCTGCTCGTAGTAAGTCTGGACAGCCCTCTGCAGAATGCACCAAAACCGGCCTGGTCCACGATGTGGCGGACCGCATCAGGTAGCTCTGCGTACCAATCCTGAGCGGCGATGTTCCCATACCCCCGGACGGTATGGGAATCTCCCTGTTTTCGAACAGACAATTGCGAAGCAATGATAAATATACCAGTTTTGAAAGGCATTCAGAACTCAGGCAAATATAGCATGTGTGCAAGTCTTTCAGATTCAAACAGATACCGGGTGCCGGTGTGCTTATAGTGAACTGCAACGTGTGATGTGTCGGCATGTTTGAATGGTTCAGTGCAAGTATAGCATGTGTACATGTTTTCATTGCCGGTGTGCTCGTAGTGAACTATAGTGACTGGTGTGTCAGTTTGTTTGAGTGGTTTAGGGCAAGTGCAGCGTGTGTGCAGGCGTTCAGATTCGAATAGATAATAATTGCAAGTGTGTTCACGGTCGATTACAGTGTACAGTGCCTCAGTGCATTTGGGCTAAGCAGTTAAAGAGCATAATCAATTATGGCAACTAGGTGTTCTACGTTGCGGAAAGTAAAGCAGAGGGAAAAATGTTACCTCGAAAGCGCCGAAGGACAAATGAGATGTAGGCTCACACAAGAGAAGCTCTGGAGGCACGCCCCTCTCGAAACTCCTGAACTGGCGCAGTCCATCAAGAGGAAGGATGTGAATCGTCGGTCGGTAGGTCACCGGGTCGAACGGGCGAACGCTCAAGGGGAAGAGCTCGGCCCCGGGGTCCATCTCGTGATCCGGAGGAGTCCCGCCCTGTGGGATATCATCCTCCATGTCAATGGTCATGAGAAAATGGCCAGAGAAGCGAAAATCAAGCTGGAATATGAAAGGTCAACGGAAAGTCAACCCACGAGAGGGTGGAAAATGGCCGAAAAAGCCGGGAAGTGAAAAAGGTATAGGAATCAAGAGGAAAATGAGGGGAACAAACCCCAAAAAGTGGAAATGGCAAAGGAAGCACCGAAACAAAGAAATGTTCGGTTCAAAATGTTCGAAACGCGAAGAACTTCGCGAAGCCAACAATGGAACGGGCGTAAAACGTGAGAAAAATGGGGAATAAGGCTCGGGAAATGTCCTAGAGAGAGGGAGGAAGCAATTTCGACTACAGGGAAGTAAGAAAATAGGGTTTGAAACCCTATTTTAAAAGACCCGAGGTGAAAAGTCAACACTGTCCCGATTCAGGCATTTTTGGCCGGTCGGCTACATTTTTGGCCGGCCGGCCAAATATTTGGCCGGTGATGTATTTTGATGGCCGATGAACAGCCGGTGACTCCCCCTTCTGGCCGGTGAGCCCCCTACAACATTGTTTGGGTTAGATCTGTAGTTTGGGGCCTTCATTGCTCAAGTCAGTGCAAGAATAGTGCATTTCTGAAGCTCAATCAGCCTCCATTTTGGCCTTGGACCGTGTCTTCTGTGCGTGGCACTCGAATATGTGCGAGGAGTATCCTTTTTGTATCCTTTTGTTCCCTACAAGATGTGAAAGTTGCCTTACTTGCATTGCATTACGACGCTTTGTCATGAACGCGCGCAGGTTATGCGTTATCTAGTTCGCGTTGTTGCGCACATATCTTGTAAGTATCATTTCAAATCCATCGTACTGTCTTGTGCATTTCAAATCAATCGCACTGTCTTGTGCACTCGCGTTGTCTAACGCATCGCGCTATTTTGCGCATCTCATTGCATTTTGCATGCATTCCATCATGCTATCTTGCGCATCGCACTGTCTTGTGGACTCGCGTTGTCTATCGCATCGCGCTATTTTGCGCATCTCAATGCATTTTGCATGCATTCAATCACGCGATTTTGCGCATCTCATTGCATTTTGCATGCGTTCCATCGCGCTATCTTGCGCATCGCACTGTCTTGTGCACTCGCGTTGTCTAACGCATCGCGCTATTTTGCGCATCTTATTGCATTTTGCATGCATTCAATCGCGCTATTTTGCGTATCTCATTGCATTTTGCATGCATTCCATCGCGCTATCTTGCGCATCGCATTGTCTTGTGCACTCGCATTGTCTAACGCATCGCGCTATTTTGCGCATCTTATTGCATTTTGCATGCATTCAATCGCGCTACTTTGCGCATCTCATTGCATTTTGCATGCATTCAATCGCACTATTTTGCGCATCTCATTGCATTTTGCATGCATTCCATCGCGCTATCTTGCGCATCGCACTGTCTTGTACACTCGCGTTATCTAACGCATCACACTATTTTGTGCATCTTATTGCATTTTGCATGCATTCCAACGCGCTATTTTGCGCATCACACCGTCCTGTACATACGACGGTCTAGGAGACCTTAAATCCTCGGAAGGTGCAAGACCTTTGGTGCATTGATGTGCACATTCCATTTACATTGCCATGTACCTCAATAACCGCACGTTGCCGCGCATTTAAAGTTCATGTATTATCATGCGTCCAACGCCGCGCGCTGTCGCGCATTTCAAAAAAGCAACATGCATCATTCGCATTTCATCAAAAAAGCAATAGTGCATATGTCGTGCATCATTATAAATAGTGCATATGTCATGCATCATTGTAAATAGCGCATATGTCATGCATCATTGTAAATAGTGCATATGTCATGCATCATTGTAAATACTGCATATGTCATGCATTTTACTGTAAATATTCCATTCCATTGCATATCGTAGATATTGCATTATAGCTTGCATGCACCCACTGCATCACCTCCATCTAGGGTTTGCGCCTTTCCTTGTTGAGCTTGGTCTGGTATGTGCCCATACTTTTCACGTCTATACACTCATAGTTCTGTATGACCGTTCTATGTTAGACGTGGTTTGTTTGTGTCCATGCCTTTCCTAGGCAAGATTTGGTTTGGCCCGCTTGCCATATCCATTATATATTACATTGTAGTGTAATTTTTGCATCCAGCATTAGGATCATTAGTCTTTCTTCAGCGGGTCATTTCCCTCACTTATGTCATTCCACCCAATTACCTGTTCCTGTGTCCGTCTACATCACTCATAGTTCTGCATGTGTATGCGCCTATTCCACGTTGGTATGTTGGTTTGAGGGTTGCGACACCTTTTCTATGGTAGACGGACTTGTTAGTTCCATCAATCTATTTGACATTTGTGTGGTTTTTAACCGCTTATGATTTGATTATGATTCAATTGCATTGCATTTTCATCTGCATTACTATACGTAGTGTTGTATATATTGCATATCATTTTGCATTCATTTTGCATGTTATGTATGTTGCTAACGATATCTGTACCTGTTAAGTTTTCTTTCTCTTTCAGACACGATATTGTATGTACGGTTCATTTGAGGCTGGTGCAACCAGACGAACCGCGCAGGTATTGTATTCTCTGAGTGAGACGTATCGAGAATTACATAATTCTCTTACATCCTTTCTGCATAGTAGTGTAGTTTGGTGTGTGCTAGCTTAAAACTGGTGCATTATTATGCTTCGTTATAGCTTTCTTTGCATGATCATAAGTTATGTTCGGCTTTGTGCATTTTCTTGCATTTTGCCCCTGCCTTCGGCCGTATATCTTGTCTGTCTTGTATGTTTGTCTAAGTCTTCGGCCTTGTCAAAAATGGGTCATCTCTGGGCTTTGACATTCACTCCCGTCATTGTTATGACTTTCGAGTTCTGTCAAAGAGGGGCAACTCTAGACACCCCATTTTTGACCGTCCTCAAGACTTGGATGTCACCGCTTGAACACTCGGTGATCATCCATGTTTGTGTTCGCCTTGAGTTCTCGGAGGTCTCGGATACGCGCCTTGCCTCAGGATCTCTCGACTCGACTGTTTTGTGTCTGGTTTTGCACCAAACACTTGTGTTTTGCCTTGAAGGGGCAGGGAATGCCTTGTGAGGCATCTCCACACATCACCGGCCAAGGCTCGAGGCCACCGGCCAGTGATTTTATGCCATCGGCAATATATATATTGCTGGTCGGCATTCTTTGTTGCCGATCGGACATTTATTTTGTCAAAATGGCAATTTTGGATGGCCGATCATTGTTCATCTACTTTTAGTAAATATTTTGTGCCAGCTGTGATAGCTGGCACCCATCTTTGCTCCCCTCCATACACGTGTATGGAGGGATTTCCCTCTTAGCAAGTTTATTTTGTAAGCATTGCAAGAGGGAGCTTCTATAAGAGGAGGGCTCTCCTCCCTCTTTTAAGGTTAGAAAACATTGTTAGAGAAGCTCTGGTTCTAGGTTTAGGGTTTTATATCTATCCTATATCTATATCTCTCCTTTTGTATTATGTGTGTTTAAGCCATAGTTTTGTACACAAACACCTACTACTACACCTTTCCCTTGCAACTGAGGTTCCAGAGGGTTGTTTTGGAAGTTTTAAAGCTAGTTTGGACCTAAGGAGACTGCTGGTCCACAATTTGTGAAGAGGGTCTATAAGGGTAAGACTTTTGTCCCTTTTTACCCTATTTTTGCATAGCTTTTTAGCCTATCTTGCATCTGTTTTTGAGCTTAGTGTATAACATAAAAAAGTTCTATTTTTAGGCCCTCTAAATAGGTGGTTAAGGTTGCTTCAATCTTTGGGGTTGTTTGACCCCTCTTAAGCCTTGTAAGGCTCCATTTTGTGACATTTTGGGTGAGCTCCCAGACCTTGGTGTTTGGGCCTCCTCACCACTGAAATCTTGAGGGATTTCAGAGGTGAAGATGGTGCCTTGAGGTCCCAAGAAGGAGAGGGCCACCCCCTCTCCTTATTGTCCTTGAAAAGGATCATTTTTGCCTCTTGAGGGAGCACCTAGCTTAGGCTCATGTTGACCATGCCTCGCCTATTTTTTATGCTTATTATGCCATGATATAGCATTGTTTTAAGTTGGTTTTGGTACACCATGCTTGCTTAGCATACATGCCTTGTAATGCCATTTTGTTGCCTTAACATGCCTTAGGTTGTAAACCATTGTTGTAGCATGCTTTAGGCTTAGCTTTGTGAAGCTTTCATGTTTATTTTGCCATGTTTAAGGTCTGTCCTTAGTTGTTTGGGTCGACTTTAGCATGCATTGCATAGCCTCTTTGCATTTTAGCATGTAGGCTTCAAGGATGTGAGTGTGTAGCATGCATCCTTGCCCCATTTCAGTGGTTTGGAACCACTTGCCATGTCATTTCAGCCCACTTAGCATGCTTGTATACTTGCATTTCATGGCTCTTTGATGTTTCAAGAGTTTGTGTTTCATGCTCCTTGAAAGTGCATTTGTGCATGCTTCCATGTGTAAGTCATTTAGATGTCATCTAAGTGGTTTTTGGGGTTCATTTTGACATGCTAAAACCCTGATTTTAGTTGCTTAAATCATGCCATGTTCGGTCTTGATAAGTGTAGTCCAATGCCTCTTTGGTGAGCCTTAGGCGTTGGGCTTGGTTGCATGATATGCTTGCTTTGTTTAGTTGGTTTGGCACCTCCTATAGCATGATTTTCAGAGCTTCATTTGCATGTTAATTGTCCATGCTATGCCTCTTTTAAAGTGCGCTTAAAAGTTGCCTTTATGTGCTTAAATGTTGGTCCATGTTGTCATGTATGCTTGCATGTGCATTTGCCCTCATTTCCTTGGTTGATGGCCACTGTTTTGGGCTTCCTTAAGGGCTGCCCAAACGAGCTTAAGTCCATCCTTTGCTTGTTTGCATGCTTACCTTGCATGTTTGCTTGCATACTTGCAAAAATGCATTGTATGCCCATGTTGCATGCTAGTTCACATGCCTATGTTGCACTCCATCTAGCGTGCATGCCTTGTTCCTTGATTTAGTGATGGGAGTTGGGCCTTTGTTTGTTGGTTTGCATTGCATTTGAAATCAATATGCATAACTTGGTCTCTTGGGCCATCACGCATTGAAATGCGCGATTGATGGTCCGAGAACCAAGGACCATGTCCCTTTGAGTCATAAACATGATAAGGGATATGGTTGGTGCATACATTGCTTGAATTATATTGCCGTGCAAAGCTCTGTCCTCTACTGCTGTCAAACAGATTCTGCAGGAACTTTTTGCCGATCGACTGCACAGAGTGCCGACCGGCAATCCATCGGTGGCCGATGGATTCATTTTTGCCCGATCGACACCAAATCACAGCCGATGATGATTCCCTCCAGCCGGTGGCATTCCCCAACATCCAGTGAGCACATCCTGAGACTTCGGCAGTCTTCAAAGGAGTATAGCAGGGAAAACAAAGGCAGTTTGTGCATGGCGGTGGACTTCCGAGCAAGACCGAGCATGCATTGCATTGGGCTCTTCTCCCGAGGACATTTATCGCTTTCTTAGATTAGTTGATTTGCTTAACTAATTTAGTTGGTCTGTAATATTTAATTAGCTAGTCAGTTAGTTAAATTGTATTATTCTTTCGGTCCCTCCGAGGGAGGGCAAATTTGTAATAAGTGTGGGTGCGTATGTGCATGTCTTCCAACCCCCACTTCTTTCTCTCTTTTATTTACCTGCTTTTGATGGTTAGTATTAGGATATGTTTACTTTATCATACCTTATGCTATGCATGCGTGCATCATCCATTAGTCTTGCATGCACCGGGCTCGGCGCATCATGCTAACTGCATAAGTATTTCAAAATCTAACTGGAATACATGCTACTTGTGCATTTTCACATATCATTCATTGACTAGCCGAGCCTACTCTAGTGACATTCCGTATGCGTTGCATTAGGCATGTAAACATGGACTTGGATCATGCATTGATTGCTAACGAGTTCTTTGTTTTGGCACGGAGTACGATGTAAGCTTTTATGCTTAAGCATCTTGCATAAGTGTGAGTGTTTGCCATGACAGCATGCTTACCATGTGGCTAGATGTTTATGTGATATAAACTGCTTGAATGCCTATGGGTGAAGGTTAGATTGTTTGAGTTGGAACAACTCGTTAAAATCCGTGCTTTAGCCTACTTGCGAGTAGCAAATTTCAAACTGTTTTTCAAACAAATGGATATGAAATGTTTTATTCCAATTTAGGCAATTTGGTCTATACTTGTTTGCTGTGCGCATAACATAGTAATTCTAGGCTAATAACCGGAATAAGAACACATAACGTTTTCAAAAACGGATATCACGGTTAGTAGAGGCCGATCTTCGAATCGGGCGAGAGGGGGTGCTTATAGCTGACCTTCCCCAATCGTATCCAAGCTCCCGAGCCGAGGCAACTTTGGTGATGACGGACACGTGGCCTTTGGCACCGAGTCAGGGTTTCCTAAATTCCCCCATAATAAAATATTTAGGTGGCGACTCTGTATCTGGCAAAGCAGTCCATGTTTGGCATTTCTTTTTCAAAAAAATCTGTTTCTCAAAGCGATTTGCCAGATTTGGGCTCTTTGGATCAGATTAAGAACCGTGACACAAATTGAGTCCGAACTGTAGCACGAAGGCCTCACGTGGGCGCGTCTACAGATGGCCAAAGATCCAAGTTGTACACTTCCAATAAATGCACAAAAAAAGACTATAGACCGCTATCTTATCATGAATGATCAAAGGCAATAGAGACAAAGGAGATTGGCTCATTTCATCACCTTGAGTATGAAATGCTCCAATCTATCTTGTGTTCAATATAACATCCGATTGAACACATGTAATGCAAAGACAACATGCTTAACTTGCTCAAGTTTTACTTGTCATGTTTTATTTACTCATTTTACATTACCAAACCATTCTTTAACCGGTTAACTCCAAGACGAGTGTCCTCTAATGAGAGAGGGGTCAACCAAAGGATTACTTAAGACATGAGAGAGATCATGTCGTTGGTTTGTAGAAACCCTCAAAAGAGAATTAAAACCATTAAGCACAGGCTCTATCTCAAGCTTAAACACAACCTTAAGGCTAACCAACCCTTAAAGCAAATGAAAAAGTGATGAAATGAGCGAGGTTGCAAATATTTCAGTACTGAAATGACATGCAAAATGATACTACAACATGCAAGCAACTCATGCACAACATGTCTAAAAGCCAAAAACACCTAACTAGTGAAGAGCACTACATTATAGGCATGCAATACAAAGCTCAAAAGGTACAAACACTTCAAAATAGTCCTAAAGCAGCTTAAAAGGAATCCTAAAACATGCTTAAAGTAAGTTAAAAATAGCTGGAATGAAAGGCCAACACATAGCACAAACTAGACTATTAAGCACAATTGCACCACAAGCATACAAAGCAAGCCTCCAGTGGCCAAATCAGCTCAAAACAGAGCTAAAGCTAGTAAAAAAAAAGTAGCAAAAAACATTCTGAAATCAAGTCACAAAAAGGTTGAAAAACAAGCTCACATGTTAGGCTATCTACACTTGCAAACAAGACACAAGGAGGGGAGGCTACCCCCTTCCATTTTGGACCTCAAAACATAGTTTTTACCACAGAAAATCCCCTAGAATGCAGTAGTTAAGAGAGCCAAAAAAATTATTTCAGAAAGCTTTGAAAGATGGCACAACAACCTGCAGACCGCCTGAACTCTCTCCGCGCGCCCCACATTCGGAGAGGGCGCGAATTTGGGTCCCTGCTAATACAGTTCGGACTGCTATCACGGTTCTAAATCTAAGCTCACAAAGTGCAATGTAAGACTGATAAATCACCAAAGAGTCCAAATCTGACAATTGGTTTTGGAAAATCAATTTTGAATCAAAAGCGCCAAACATTGACTGCTTTGCCAAATTATAGTTACCACCTAAATATTTTGTTTTTGGGAAATTTGGGAAACCTTGACTCATGCCAAAGGCCATGTGTCTGTCATCACCAAAGTTGCCTCGACTCAGGAACTTGGGTATGAGAGAGGAAGGTCATAACATGAGCACCCCCGCTCTCCTGATCAAATGATCGGCCTCTACTAAACATGATACGTTGTTTTTATAAACACATTGTGGACGCGCCCTCGTGGGCTTATTGCCTTTCCACAATTCGAACTCAAATGCCACGGTTCTTAATCTGATCCTACAATGTGCGATGTGAGATTGATAAATCACCAAAGAGTCCAAATCCGGCAAATCGTTTTGGAAAACTGATTTTTGATAAAGAAGTGCCAAACATGTACTGCTTTGCCAGATACAGAGTCGCCACATAAATATTTTACTTTGGAGGAATTTAGGAAACCCTGACTCGTGCCTAAGGCCATGTGTCTGTCATCACCAAAGTTACCTCGGCTCGGGAACTTGGGTACGATTGGGGACGGTCATCTATGAGCACCCCCGCTCGCCCGATCAAAGATCGGACTGTACTAAACATGATATTTTGTTTTGAAAAATATGTATTCTTATTCTGGTTAATTAGCTAGAATTATAACCCAACCTTCACCCACAGGCATTCAGGCAGTTATATCACATAAGCACATAGTCTCATGGAAAGCATGCTATCATGTTAACACTTACACACATGCAAGATGTTAAAGCATAAATACTCATAGTGTACTCCGAGCCAAAACAATGAACATATTAGTAATCAAATATATGATCCAAGTCCATGTTAAAATGGCTAATGCATCGCAGGCAAAATCTAACTAGAATAGGCTTGACTAATCTAAAGTGGCATATAAGATGCGACATTTCGATACATGTATTCAAGTTGAAATTTAAATACAATGCAGTTAGTATGATGTACCGAGCCCGGTGCATGCAATACAGATGAATGAATGCAAACATGCATAGCATAAGATATGCTAAATCAAATATGCCCTAGAACTAACCATCGTAAGAGGTTAAGTAAAAGAGAGAAAGAAATGGAGGTTGGAAGACATGCATCACACACACGCACGCTTATTACATAATTGCGCCCTCTCGAGGGAGGGACCGAAAGAATAATACAGATTAATTTACTAACAAGCTAATTAAATATTACACAATACTTAATTAATTAAATGAATTAATTAAGCTATGAAAGCAATAAAGAGGCCTCGGGAGGAGGGATGAATGCGTGCATGCTCGGCTCCGCTCTGAAATCCATCGCCATACTCATGTTGCCACTGCTTACACTGCTCTGTGCTTCTGAAGACTTCACAAGTCCCAAGGAGGCTTCAAAATCACTCCCTGAGCACTGTGGGATGTCACCGACCAAGAGGTGAGGCCACCGGCCATGGGAAACTGGTCATCGACCATTTGTGGTAATCTCGGCTAACAATTAATGGCCGGCCGGCACTGAAGATGGTCGACCGGCCATCTCTTCTTGCAAAATCCTGTTTTGTTGCAGCAGAGGACAAACAGAACATGGCGATGTATTTTCAAAGCAATTTATGCACCACCACACTCCTTATCAGGTTTGAGACTCAAAGGAGTATGGTTCTCGACCTTCGGACCATCACTCACGCATTTCAATGCATGATGGCCTAAGGTGCCAAGTGTGCAAATCAATATGGAATGAAATGCATATAACACGTAAGGGGGTCCTCTCCTCGATCATGGTTGATCAAGAGGCAAGGGATGCATGCTCGATGCTATGCAACCTAAACATGCGAGCATACTACTGCAAAATGAGCATACAAGCAACAATGTTACACAAGGCAATTAGCATATAACAATATGCAAAGACAAGCATGCAAACATGCATGTGACTTCATTCAATCATGTAACAACATGTGAGGCAAACATGTAACAACATGTTAAGCAATGTAAAAGCAAAAGAATGCTTGCCAAATGCACTACCGTTTAAGAATGCAACAACATATTGATTGGCCAAGTATGCAACAACATGCAAGGCATGCATGCAACAACATGTGGGAATGGTCTTAAACCAAAATGGGCAGCTCTCGAATACGCCCAAATCAGCGGCCAAAATGCTAAGGGATAAGGGACAAAACCACATACAAACATGCATGGCAGTTGGCCTAACACTTAAGCATCAAATGGAGACTTTTAAGCACACTTAAAAGGAATGAAAAAAAAAGCATGCAAATGTGACAACATGTTAAACTCTGAAAACATGCTAGGAATGATGCCAAACCAACTGAACAAAGTAAGCAAAGCGTGCAACAGAGCCTAAAGCTTGAAGCTAGCCGAAGGACTCAAACCAAGGCTACATGAAGCAAGCCCCAAAGGGACAAGGGGACCTAAAACATGCAATGACCCAAGCCAAAACAAGCTAAAACGAAGGGGCAAAACCATGAAGCATGCAAGGCCAACAAAGAGGTGTTACACTACACTTAATACAACCAAACATGGCATGATTTAAGCGACCCAAAACAGAGTTAGGACATGTCAAAATGAGCCCAAAAACCCACTTAGATGGCATCCCAATGACTTAAACATGATGGCATACACAATGACACATTCATGAGGCATAAAACACGAACTCTTTAAGACAATAAAGGAGTGATAAGTGCAAGTATTCAAGCATGAAATATGGACTAAAATAACATTCTAAGTGATGCCAAACCACTGAAATGATCCACATAGAGCATGCTAGCAACTTGGACACTCAAAGCTAACAAGCTAGGTTGCATGGTGGCTATACAAAACAATGCAAGAATGACCAAGAAGACCAAAATCAGAGCTCAAGCATGCTACAACAAGCCTAAAAGCTTCATGGAGTTGGGCCAAAACATGTAAGCATAGTAGTCTAAATGCTAGCTACATATTAAGGCAAATCATGGGTTTACAAGACAAGTATACAAAGCAAGCATGGCATGTATAAACCAACTCAAAACAGAGGTGTATCATGGCAAAACAAAGCCTAATACATGCTGAAATGGAGCTAAAACGAACTAAGCATACATGCTACCACATAAGTCATTTATGCAAGCATTAAAGACAACAAGGAGAGGGGATGACCCTCTCCCTTTTCAGACCTCAGAAGCCACCTCTCCACCACTGAAAGTCCTCTAGATTTCAGTGGTAGAGAGGTCATGCAAAGACCAAAACAATGGCCAAAAGGTATGGCCTAAAACAAGGCCTAAGAAGGCCTTGGAGGGAGGGAGACAACCCCAAACCTCAAAGTGACCTTAAACAAAGTTCTAAAGCACACAAAATCAGAACTTTTATCAGTTATAGTTGAAGCTTAAAACAATAAGCAGGATAGGCTAAAAGCTTGTGCAAAAATGGGGAATAAAGAGGATAGTTTCTCACCCTTGAAGAACCTTCTCAAGAACACCACTCCAACAGGTTTTCTAAGTTCAAAGCAACCTAAGAACACCAAAATCCACCTCCAAGGACCTCAGCTCCAAGAGGATGGTGTTCTAGTGTGTGTTTGTGTACAATAGTAAGACAAAAACACACTTTTTGAGTACAAAACAAAACTAGACAAGGAATTATAGATACAATACTATATCTAACCTCTCTAACCCTAATTCTCTGAACCTTTGAGGAGGGAGGAGGAGCTCCCTCTTTATAGAGGTTCAAATGCTAAGCTTCCTAAGCAAGCTAAGCAAGAGGGAGGTATGGAGGGGGTGTAATGTGGATGCCAGCTATAAAATATCAGCCAAAAGCAGATGGAAAGGGGTCGGCTAGAAAATATGGCCGATTGACCAACAAAAATGGCCGACCAACCAAAAACATTGTCGACCGACCAAAATATTTGGCCGGTAGCAAGAAAACAGGGACGGTGGCATCAAGCTAAGGCCGGTGAGGTGTGGGGATGTCCAACAAGCCATTCCCTTCCCTCATAAGCAAAAACACAAGTGTTTGGTATATAACCAAGCACAAAACAAACAAGTCGAGAGGTCTTGAGGCAAGGCACGCAACCAAAGCCTCCGAGAACTGAAGACGAACACGAACATGGATGATCACCGAGTGTTCAAATGATGACGTCCAAGTCTTGAGGACGGTCAAAAATGGGGTGTCTACAGTTGCCCCTCTTTGACAGAACTCGAAAGTCATAACAATGACGGGAGTGAGTGTCAAAGCCCAGAGACGACCCATTTTAAGCAAGCTAAAAAAAAAAACCAAACTACATTACAATGCAGAAAAGATGTAAGAGAATTATGTAATTCTCACTACGTTTGACGCGGAGAATACAATACCTGCGCAGTTCGTCTGGTCGTGCCAGCTTCAAATGAACCGTACATACAATATCGTGCCTAAAAAAGAAAAAAAACTTAACAGGTACAATATTGTTAGAAACATGCATAGCAACACAAGTGAAAAGTGCGTGACAACGCGAGTGAGAGGGTGCATGACAATGCGGGTGGAAGGGGTGCATAACAACGCAACCCGAGTGTGTGCATAACAATGCAATTTGAAACAAGCATAACAATGCTACGAAGGCACAAACACAAGTAAGTAAAGTATATGCGACAACGTATAGAATGTGTGAAGGTGAGGAAAAGTATACACATGTAAGTAAAGCACGTGCGGAAACGCATGCAATGTGTAAAGCAAAGAATAAAATGTACACATGTAGGTAAAGCACACGCGGAAGCGCATGCAATGTGTATAGAAGGAATGAACACATGTAAGTAAAGCACATGCAACAATATGTACAATGTGTAAGGTAAGGAATAAAATGTACACATGTAAGTAAAGCATTCGCGTTAACGCAAGCAATGTGTATAGTAGGAATGAAATGTACAAATGTAAGTAAAGCATGCGCGCTAACGCAAGCAATGTGTGTAGTAGGAATGAAATGTACACATGTAAGTAGATACGTCCACATGCGGCACATGAGTGGAGAAAAGTTAGATACGTCCACATGCGGCACGCGAGTGGAGAAAAGTTAGAGTGGTGCGAGACAATGCAAATGAAATATACGACAATGCGAAAGATTGACGTGCATGATAATGCAAATGGAAGATGCCTGACAATGCGAGTTGTTCGAAATGCATGATAATGCAAACAAGAGATGCATGACAATGCACGTTGTTGAAATGCATGACAATGCGAATTATTGAGACGCATAACAATGCGAATGAGACACGCATGATAATGCATGAACCGAAATGCATGACAATGCAAACTATTGGAATGCATGACAATGCAGATGAGACACGCACGACAATGCATGAACTGAAATGCATGACAATGCATGAACTGAAATGTAGATGAAAGATGCATGACAATGCGTGTAATTAGAATGCATGATACTTCATGATTTATTGAAATGCATGACAATGCATACTGTTGGGATGCACGACAATGCAAATGAGACACGCATGACAATGCATGAATGAGAATGCATGACAATGCATGAACTAAAATGCAGATGAAAGATGCATGACAATGCGTGCCATTGAAATGCATGATACTGCATGATTTATTGAAATGCATGACCATGCATACTATGGGGATGCACAACAATAGAAATGAGCTTGAATGCGCGACAATGCTCGCTTCTTGAAATGCATGACAATGCAAATGAACTCAGATGCGTGACAACGCACGTTTGTTTTTTTGAAATGCATGACAATGCAAGAGAGATATGCATGACAATGCATGATAATGCAAATAAGGTATGCATGACAATGCATGATAAGGAAACACATGACAATGCATGATAAGGAAATGCATGATAAGGAAATGCATGATAATGCAAATGAGGTGCACATGACAATGCGTGACAAGAAACATGCATGACAATGCATGTGAGGTGCACATGACAATGCGAGATAAGGAAAATACATGACAATGCATGTAAGGTGCGCATGACGATGCGTGATAAGAAAAATGCATGACAATGCATGTAAAATGCGCATGACAATGCGAGATAAGGAACTGCATGACAATGTAAATGAAATGCGCATGACAATGCAAGATAGGGAAGATGCATGACAATGCAAAGTAAGGAAATGCACGACAATGCATGTTTAAGGAAATGCATGACAATGCGAATGGAATGCGCATGACAATGCAAGATAGGGAAGATGCATGACAATGCATGTAAGGTGCACATGACAATGCGTGATAAAGAATGTGCATCATAATGCAAGTATGGCGTGCGTGACAACGCACAAAATGTGTTTTTAACAACACGAGTGAAATGATGTATAACCAACGCGCGCTCATAACAAAACGTTGTAATGCAACGCATGTAAAGCAATTTCCGAATTTCTCAAGAGACAAAAGGATACGAAAAAAAAACGATACACCTCGTACGTATCAAGTGGCACGCACGAAAGACACGGCTCGAGGTCAACACGGAGACCGGTTAAGCTTTGAAAATGCACTTTCTAGCACTATCTTGAGTACTGAAGGTCCATAACCACATAAATGACCCAAACAAGGGTGTAGGAGATGTACCGGCCACCGGGGAAGACCACCAGCCATCCATCGGCCACGAGATAAGGTCACTGGCCAAATATTTGGCCGACCGGCCAACAATTTGGCCGACCAGCCACATATTGCTGTATCGGGGCAGTTTCGTCCTTTGGCCACGGGTCTTTAAATATGGGGTTTCAAACCCCATATTTTCACTTCTCTCACAAGCTCGAAAACCTCTCCCTTCTCTCTCTAGGTGATTTTCCAACCCTCGGTCAGAGTTTTTACAGTGTTTTAACGCCCTTTTCGTCGTTCGTTTCACGAAAACCTCCTTGTTTCGCATGTTTTGAAACGAACAAATCTCAATTTTCGTGTACTTTTCTCGATTTCCACCACTTGGGGTTTGTTTCCCCTGAGTTTACCTCGATCTTTGTGCCTTTTTCAGACTCCGACCTTTCTGCCCATTTTTCATCCTCACGGGGTTGACTTTTAGGTTGACTTTACACATTCTTGCCCGGTTTTAACGCTTTCAGCCATTTTCACAATATTCTTGAGATGGCAGACGACATTCCAAGCGGTGGGGCTCCCCCAGAGTTAGACATGGACCCTGAGGCCGAGCTCCTACCTCTTCACATTTGGCCGTTCGATCTGATAGCCTACAGGACGGTGATAGACGTGCTGCCTCCTGACAGCCTCCGTCACTTCAGGAGCTATGAGCGATGCGTGCCACTGGAGCTTCTGCTGCGCGAGCCAGAGTCACATCTGTCCTATGGCACTTCTGAGGTACACTCTTCCCTATTTCATTTTCTGCAATGTGGAACACATAACTGCAATAGTGATTCTGTTCTTTAACTACTTAACTCAGGCACACTAATGCATCGCATGTTGTAGTTCACTGCGAGCACACCCGCACCCGATATCCGTTTGAATCTAAACACGTGTACACAAGCTGTATTTTCCACTAAACCACTCAAACACACTGGTACATCACATGCTGTAGTTCACTACGGGGACACCCGCACCTGGTATCCGTTTGAATCTGAACACGCACACACACGCTGCATCCTCAACTGAACTACTCAAACGCACTGATACATCACATGCTGTAGTTCACTGCGAGCACCCCCGCACCCGATATCTGTTTGAATCGGAACACGCGCACACACACTGCATTTTCATCAATTCTGAGTACATTCAACACTGTATTTGTAACACTACTTCGTAACTGTTTGTTTTGACCACAGGGAGATTCCTATGCCTTCTGGGGGTATGAGAATGTTGCTGCCAGAGGTTGGTACATGGAGCTGCCCGATGCGGTTCGTCGTATTGTCAACCTGGCCGGCTTTGGGATTTTTTGCATGGGACTCTCGCGCCTCACCGCGAGTAGGCCCCTCCTTGCTGCTCTGGTGGAGAGGTGGTGGGACACCACCGACTCCTTCCACCTTTCTGCCACTAGGGAGATGACGATGACACCCTTAAACTTCTCCATGCTCACAGCATTGGAGTGGAGGGTGATCCGATCCCCTTCGATACAAACATGGACGAGTGGGACGTCACGCAATTATACCTGCTCTGCACTCAGCCACCTTGTCACGACCGGAACCCGCGCCCATCGGTTAAGGACATAACCGGCCAGTAATCCTGAGATTACCTACTACCTCAAACCAAAATAGACAAAAGTCAACAGAGTAGAGGGGTCAAACGGAAGCAATAATCAAAAACTTTGTCCATAGAGCCGTGCTTATATGCACTTCAAAACAAACCAAACTCATATACGTTAATAACCCACGTCAAAAGTACAGTACCATAAAATTCTTTACAGACAGGATCATCTAATTAAGTCAACCCATGACAGACTATTTACAAATATACATAAAGTCCTTGTCGGCAACACAAAATATAATTACATATCAAAAAGGCAAGGATAGGTCTCAAGAGTGAGACGCAAGGCTGACTTCCTCAAAACTCGTATTTTTCCTAGCACACTTCACTGGGACTGGGTTTGGACTTCCCTTGGCTCACCTACAAACACATGAATGAGCGTGAGCGATAGCCCAGTGAATAATATCAAATACAGAAGTCATATGAACAATATGTACATTTATATCAAAACGGCCTTTGGCCCATTCATTCTTGTCAAAATGGCCTTCAGCCCATTCATTTATATCAAAACAGCCTTCGGCCCATTCATTTATACCAAACGGCCTTCCGCCCATTCATTCTTGTCGAAACGGCCTTCGGCCTATTCATTTATATCAAAACGGCCTTCGGCCTATTCATTCTTGTCAAAACGGCATTCGGCCCATTCATTTATATCAAAACGGCCTTCGGCCCATTCATTCTTGCCAAAACGGCCTTCGGCCCATTCATTTATATCAAAACGACCTTTGGTCCATTATCTCTATAAAAACGACCTCTGGTCCATCCATTTATTCGTATCAGACTTTTGTCCACGATCCCAATTAGCAAATTCATAAGGCTTATAAGGGAATAACAATTGGACATTCACAAGCTTTCAAATATTGATATTACTCACAGTGATCGGCTTGTGGATTTGCCCTAGAGCTTGAACCTACACATTTCATGAACACAAAAGGGTCACTAACAGTTCAATCCGTTCTTTGCTTCACATGTTCCTCATTAGGCTTTATTCATATCTCATTAATTCATTTACAATGCTTAACATATACCTAAGAGTGCTTACAAGTGAAACAGAACGGAAAACAGAACTCAGAATGCAAAAATAGAATCTCAGAAAATAGGGTCCCCGCTCGAGCATGGACTTCCCCGCTCGAGCGGACCCCTGGGGCCTGCAAAAGTACTGGATATAGGAAATCTACGCTCGAGCGTTAAATCTGGCGCTCGAGCGGAAGGCCTCTTTACATGGCTCCCCATTCGAGCACGAACTTACCCGCTCGAGCGGAAGCCATGCTTGCAAAAAGTTCTGGATGTCTCTTTTTTACGCTCGAGCATTACCTAGGACGCTCGAGCGGAAGTCCATCCTACGTAGCTCCCCGCTCGAGCGTGGACTTTCCCGCTCAAGCGGACATCAAGGGCTGCAGAAAATATATTGGGAGCACTTATTTCCCGCTCGAGCGGCAGTTCCCCCGCTCGAGCCGACATCAAAATCTGGAAATTCCAGATTAAGTTCTTCAGCTCCAATTCGAAATCTCAGCCTCAATACTTGCATGCAAATGGCTCAAATCTCAAATATAATCATACTAAATGGTACCAATGCAAGATTATAACATTATGGAGCTCAATTTCTTGATTTATCTACATGCATGCCTCACAACATGTCAAACTCAACATCAACATAACAAACTCATGCATTCAAGCTCATGTCTTCTCAGATTGTACATGCATGTGATGAATTAGCCACATCCTCAACTTAGATGTCACAAATGATGATTATAACATGAGCTTCAATTAAAATTATACATGGATTATACAAAACATGCAAATTCATGGTACTTTCTTACATGCATGCACATAATGGCCTTCAATTCAACCAAACCACTTCAATTTCCTCATAATCAAACTAAATCATGTTCTTGACTATTATTTCAACTTGAATTCACAAAATTACAACTTAATATCCATGAATTCACTTACCTAGAGGCTTGATTCTCCCAAGCTATGGTCAAAACTTGAATAATCTTCAAGGCTCCCAAGCTTTGAGCTAAGTTTGCTCAATTCTCTTCTCTCCTCCTCTCTACAGCCGGCTCTCTCTTCCTCTCAATAGTCTAACTCAGATTTTGAGTTCATACGGGCTAGAGGGGAGTGTAATGCTATCATACAACAAGGCCCACTAACATAATATTTCAATATAAAATATTTGGGCACTAATTCATCAATTAAATCGACTTAATCTGGCCCGAATCAATTTTTCAATTAAATTTTACCGTAGGCTCTAAAAATTACGCTAATCACAAGGCGTAATCAATTTCGGGTTTTGTAGCCGATAAGGCCCTCAATTTAATTTCCAAAGCGGATTATTCAAACAGATATTCCTACGGTGAACAGATAGAATTGCAAAATCACTTATATTCACATAATGGCACATAAAATCATGCTAAACACATAATCACATTCAAATTAAGGACCAATTTAGCATATTACGGAACAGAGGTATCACAGTCTTCCCCCCTTTAGGAAGTTTGGTCCTCCAAACTTAATTTACCTTCGTCGGGAAACAAATGTGGGTAGCGTGGTCGTATTTCCTCCTCTTTTTCCCATGTAGCATCTGTCCCATAGTGTTCTTTCCATTCCACTTTTACCATTGGGGTGGATTTGCTCCTCAACTGTTTCACTTGCCTGTTAACAATCCGTTCCGGCCATTCAGCATATTCCATGTTTTCATCAGTAGCAACCCGGTGATAATCAATCACAATAAACGGGTCTCGGAGGTAACCCCTCAACATCGACACGTGAAACACATTATGGATTTGCTCAAATCCCAGTGGCAAGGCAACTCTATAAGCAACTGGACCAAGCTTTTCCAAAATCTGAAATGGCCCAATGTAGCAGGGCGACAACTTGCCCTTGCTCCCAAATCTGACTTGGCCTTTCATCGGAGAAACACGGACGAACACATGGTCACCAACCTCATACTCAAGAGGTCTTCTCCGAACATCTGCATAATTCTTTTGCCTATCCTGAGCTGTTTTGAGCCTTTGATGAATAGTCTTGATTTTCTCAGATGTGTCTTGCACAATTTCTGGCCCAAGCAACGCTCTATCCCCGACCTCTATCCAACAGATAGGTGATCTACACCTCCTACCATACAAAGCCTCGTATGGTGCCATACCGATGCTGGAGTGGAAGCTGTTATTATAAGCAAATTCTGTAAGTGGCAAATAATCTTCCTAACTCCCCTGAAAATCCAAAGCACACATGCGAAGCATATCTTCCAAAGTTTGAATCGTTCGTTCTAATTGCCCGTCTGTCTGTGGGTGAATTGCAGTACTGAACCTTAGTTCTGTTCCCGTAGCTTCCTGTAAACTCTTCCATAATCTAGACACAAATTTCAGATCTCTATCCGATACAATAGATACTAGAACTCTGTGTAAACGAACAATCTCGTCAACATAAATGGTAGCCAATCTATAAGCAGTAAATGTAGTTTTGACAGGCAGAAAATGTGCAGACTTAGTCAGTCTATCAACTACAACCCAAACAGAATCCATACCTCGAGAAGTCCGAGGTAGGCCAACAACGAAATCCATAGTCCCATGTTCCCACTTCCATTCAGGAATAGGGAGAGGTTGAAGTAGGCCTCCTGGTTTCTGATGTTCAGCCTTAACTTGCTGACACTATAGGCACTTGGACACATATTCTGCAATCTTTTTCTTTATTTTGGGCCACCAATAGGTTTGTTTCAAATCCTGATACATTTTATTGTTACCCGGATGCATAGCAAATATGGACCTGTGGGCCTCATCTAAAACCCTCTTCTTTAGTTCTGGGATATCTGGGACACATATCTGATTTCAGAATTTCAACATTTCATTATCAATACTGAATTCTGCTTTCAGACTTGCCTCGATTTCATCAATCACTTTGTTGAGGTACTCATCCTCTTTCTGTTTCCGTTTAATTTCATCAATGATCGCTGGCTTGGTTGTAATAGCGGCTATCAATCCGCCCTGTTCACACATTACCACTTCAATTTCAGACTTCTCAAAGTCTTGCAAGATCTCTCTCTGTTCAGTAAGCAAACAGGCCATACTCCCCATTGATTTTCTGCTCAAGGCATCAGCAACTGTATTAGCTTTCCCAGGGTGGTACTGAATTTCTAGGTCGTAATCTTTTATCAGTTCCAGCCACCTTCTCTGACGCATATTCAACTCTTTCTGCGTGAAGAAGTATTTCAGGCTCTTATGATCCGTGTAGACTTCACACTTTGCCCCATACAAATAGTGCCGCCAGATTTTCAAAGAAAAAATGACTGCGGCAAATTCAAGGTCATGTGTTGGGTAGTTCTTCTCATGTGGCCTCAACTGTCGAAAGGCGTAAGCAATAATCTTTCCGTTCTGCATTAACACACAACCCAAACCCTTATAAGATGCATCACTAAAGATTACGAAATTTTTCGTACCTGAAGGTAGTGTTAAAATTGGTGCAGTAGTCAATCTTGTCTTCAATTCATGAAAGGCTGATTCCCTTTCTTCGTTCCACTCATAAGGTTGCCCCTTGCGTGTCAGTTGGGTAAGAGGCACTGCCAATTTTGAAAAGTCCTTCACAAACCTCTTGTAGTACCCCGCCAAGCCCATGAAGCTACGAACTTCTGTCACATTGGTCGGTGTAGGCCAATTCACAATTGCCTCTATCTTCTGCGGGTCCACTGAAATTCCTTCCTTGCTGATCACGTGCCCTAAGAAAACAACCACATCCAACCAAAACTCACATTTCTTTAATTTAGGAAATAGTTTCTTTTCCCGAAGTATTTGTAAAACAGTCCTCAAATGATGTTCATGTTCGAGTCTATCTTTAGAGTATATCAAAATATCATCGATGAAGACTACAACAAACTCATCAAGGTAGGTTTTAAAAATTCTATTCATTAAGTCCATAAATGCTGCCGGAGCATTAGTCACTCCAAATGGCATAACAAGAAACTCAAAATGACCATACCTCATTCTGAATGCGGTTTTCTCAACATCCTCTGCCTTAACTTTCAGCTGATGATACCCGGATCTCAAATCAATCTTATAAAACACCTGTGATCCCTGTAACTGGTCAAATAAGTCGTCAATACGGGGTAAGGGATATTTGTTCTTTATCGTTTCCTTGTTCAATTCCCGATAATCAATGCACAGGCGCAAAGTACCATCCTTCTTCTTTACAAATAACACTGGTGCACCCTAAGGCGAAGTGTTAGGCCGGATAAACCCTTTATCAAGAAGGTCTTGCAACTGTTCCTTTAATTCTTTCATTTCGGCGGTAGCCATTCTGTAGGGAGTTTTAGAAATAGGCTGGGTGCCTGGCACAGTTTCAATGGTAAACTCAATCTCCCTGTCTACCAATCCCCCTGGTAATTCATTCAGAAACACATCCGGAAATTCTCTAACAATAGGAATATTATTCAATTCAACATTCTCAGATTGTTTAGACAACACGTAGCACAAATAACCGTGGCACCCTTTCCTAATCAGTTTACATGCTTTCATTGCGGATATCAAATAAGGTGGAGGCACTACCCCGTTACCCACAAACACAATCTCTTTTTGTTCTGGTAGGTTAAATACAACCCTTTTTTTCACACAGTCTATGGTGGCATAGTACTTGGTCAGCCAATCCATGCCCAAAATTACATCGAAATGTCTAAAGTTCAAGAGCAAGAAATCTACATATAGCATAGCATCCTCGCTATGCATGTCACAAAACCGATATATATAATCACATAACACAGACTCCCCCGATGGAGCGGACACACATAAACAATATGGCAATAACTCTAGGGGTCTATTCAGTCTGGATGCAAATGTATATGTTACAAATGAGTGTGTTGATCCAGAATCAATTAATACAAAGGCATCCTGATTACATATTGAAATAGTACCTGAGACAACGGCATTGGCATTCCGTGTATCGCCCGGAACAAGTGCAAAGACTCTCCCCTGTCTCACTGTATCCCCAGCAGTAGTAGATTTCAAAGTGTTCCTCGGCTTCGGGATCGATGCAGTGGAACTAGCTGCTAGTTTCCCACTGTTCTGATTACATTCTCGGGCTATGTGCCCTTGCTTCCCACATTTGAAACAGGCTCCTGATGCACGGTAACAGACTCCACGGTGCCTTTTGCGACAAATATTGCACATGGGAGCTGCGTCTCGGGAAGAACTCGAAGTATTTGAGGAGCCCGTGTTTTGCTTTTTCAGAAATTTCTTCTTCAAAAAGAAACCTTGTCTTTTGTTGCCTTTCCATTCTGTCACTGGCTTAGCTTGTCTGGCTATGTTAGCCTCTGATATGATGGCTCTGTTAAGCACCTCAATGTAGGTTTCCAATTTCAGGACATTCACCCTCTCTAGGATGTCATTGCGGAGCGCACCTTCAAATGTCTTGCTTTCTTATAGTCCGTGTCAATTACATGTGGTGCAAACCTGGCCAATTTAGTGAATTTGGCCTCATACTTAGCTATAGTCATGCTATCTTGCTTGAGTCCCATGAATTCTGCCACTTTCCTATCCCGGACACACTGCAGAAAGTACTTGTCATAGAATATTTCTAGAAACCTTACCCAGTTAACATCCCTATGATTTTCTCGCATCAACGTCCACCATCTTCTTGCCTCGTCTTCTAGCATAAAAGTGGCTAGAAGCACTTTCTGAGTCTCTGAACAGGGGAACACTTCAAATAATTTCTCAATGCCGAGGACCCACACTTCGGCTTTCAACGGATCTAATCCCCCGTGAAACTGTGGTTTCATTTTCTTGAATTCCTTAGTGAGAGCTATAATCCGGTCATCATTCTGATGATCTGGCACGGGTGGTGTCGGAGGTGGAGGTGGTGGGTGTGGTTGCTGCCACTGTTGTTGCCACTCCTATTGCTGTCTCAAAGTTTCTGCCATTTCCTGTATCAGTCTTTCCATCCTGTCCATTCTGGTAGTTGAGGATTCTTCTATTTCATCTCCTCTGGTTCTCACCATCTGATTAAACTTGCATTATATTTTATAAGAAAGGTACACAAAGATGCATGTAACAAGGAGCATACATATTCAGGTAATTTGCAATGCAAGTAATTCACAACTCATAACTTATAATTGTTCATATAAAAACATTTAAGCATATAATCAATGCTTCAAAATTCATATTTATCACATGAATGCATCCTAGATCTTATCTAGACGCTTATTGCTCTTTTTGGACAAGTGTGTGAGTTATTAACTCGTGCTCTGATACCACTCTGTCATGACCCGAACCCGCCCCCATGGGTTAAGGACGTAACCGGCCAGTAATCCTGAGATTACCTACGGCCTCAAACCAAAATAGACATAAGTCAACAGAGTAGAGGGGCCAAACGGAAGCAATAATAAAAAACTTTGTCCATAGAGCCGTGCTTATATGCACTTCAAAACAAACCAAACTCATATACGTTAATAACCCATGTCAAAAGTACAGTACCATAAAATTCTTTACAGACAGGATCATCTAATTAAGTCAACCCATGACAGACTATTTACAAATATACATAAAGTCCTTGCCGGCAAGACAAAATATAATTACATATCAAAAAGGCAAGGATAGGTCTCAAGAGTGAGACGCAAGGCTGACTTCCTCAAAACTCGTATTTTTCCTAGCAGACTTCACTGGGACTGGGTTTGGACTTCCCTTGTCTCACCTACAAACACATGAATGAGCGTGAGCGATAGCCCAGTGAATAATATTAAATACAGAAGTCATATAAACAATATGTACATTTATATCAAAACGGCCTTCGGCCCATTCATTCTTGTCAAAAGGGCCTTCAGTCCATAAATTTATATCAAAACGGCCTTCGGCCCATTCATTCTTGTCAAAACAGCCTTCGGCCCATTCATTTATATCAAATGGCCTTCGGCCCATTCTTTCTTGTCAAAACGGCCTTCGGCCCATTCATTTATATCAAAACGGCCTTCGGCCTATTCATTCTTATCAAAACGGCCTTCGGCCCATTCATTTATATCGAAACAGCCTTCGGCCCATTCATTCTTGTCAAAACGGCCTTCGGCCCATTCATTTATATCAAAACGACCTTTGGTCCATTATCTCTATCAAAACGACCTCTGGTCCATCCATTTATTCGTATCAGACTTTTGTCCACGATCCCAATTAGCAAATTCATAAGGCTTATAAGGGAATAACAATTGGACATTCACAAGCTTTCAAAATGTTGATATTACTCACAGTGATCGGCTTGTGGATTTGCCCTGGAGCTTCACCCTACACATTTCATGAACACAAAAGGGTCAATAACAGTTCAATCCGTTCTTTGCGTCACATGTTCCTCATTAGGCTTTATTCATATCTCGTTAATTCATTTACAATGCTTAACATATACCTAAGAGTGCTTACAAGTGAAAGAGAACGGAAAACAGAACTCAGAATGCAAAAACAGAATCTTAGAAAACAGGGTCACCGCTCGAGCATGGACGTCGCCGCTCGAGCGGACCCCTGGGGCCTGCAAAAGTACTGGATATACGAACTTTACGCTCGAGCGTTAAATCTGGCGCTCGAGCGGAAGGCCTCTTTACATGGCTCCCCGTTCGAGCGCGAACTTACCCGCTCGAGCAGAAGCCATGCCTGCAAAAAGTTCTGGATGTCTCTTTTTTACGCTCGAGCGTTACCTAGGACGCTCAAGCGGAAGTCCATCCAATGTAGTTCCCCGCCCGAGCGTGGACTTTCCGCTCGAGCGGACATCAAGGGCTGCAGAAAATATACTGGGTGCACGTATTTCCCGCTCGAGCGGCAGTTCCCCCGCTCGAGTCGACATCAAAATCTGGAAATTTCAGATTGAGTTCTTGAGCTCCAATTCGAAAGCTCAGCCTCAATACTTGCATGCAATGGCTCAAATCTCAAATATAATCATACTAACATGGTACCAATGCAAGATTATAACATCATGGAGCTCAATTTCTTGATTTATCTACGTGCATGTCTCACAACATGTCAAACTCAACATGAACATAACAAACTCATGCATTCAAGCTCATGTCTTCTCAGATTGTACATGCATGTGATGAATTAGCCACATCCTCAACTTAGATGGCACAAATGATGATTATAACATGAGCTTCAATTAAAATTATACATGGATTATACAAAACATGCAAATTCAAGGTACTTTCTTACATGCATGCACATAATGGCCTTCAATTCACCCAAACCACTTCAATTTCCTCATAATCAAAATAAATCATGTTCTTGACCATAATTTCAACTTGAATTCACAAAATTACAACTTAATATCCATGAATTCATTTACCTAGAGGCTTGATTCTCCCAATCTATGGTCAAAACTTGAATAATCTTCAAGGCTCCCAAGCTTTGAGCTAAGTTTGCTCAATTCTCTTCTCTCCTCCTCTCTACAGCCGGCTCTCTCTTCCTCTCAATAGTCTAACTCAGATTTTGAGTTCATACGGGCTAGAGGGGAGTGTAATGCTATCATACAACAAGGCCCACTAACATAATATTTCAATATAAAATATTTGGGCACTAATTCATCAATTAAATCGACTTAATCTGGCCCGAATCAATTTTTCAATTAAATTTTACCGTAAGCTCTAAAAATTACGCTAATCACAAAGGCGTAATCAATTTCGGGTTTGGTAGCCGATAAGGCCCTCAATTTAATTTCCAAAGCGGATTATTCAAAAATATATTCCTACAGTGAACAGATAGAATTGCAAAATCACATATATTCATATAATGGCACATAAAATCATGCTAAACACATAATCACATTCAAATTAAGGACCAATTTAGCATATTCCGGAACAGGGGTATCACACACCTCTCGCTCGGGCAGGGTTCGTGCAATACTCATGGTTCGAGGATCATTTTCGGATCCAGGCGTCTACTACCCGGGTGGAGGAGGAGCAGTACGCTCGCGGTTTTATCATGTTTCTGCTAGGAACCACACTCTTCGCCGACCGAGCGAACACCGTCGCCCTCTACCTACTGAGTGCGCTTGTGGATGTGACACAGATCCGCCGCTATGACTGGGGTGGCGCGGGCTTGGCCACTCTTTACAGGTACATGAGCTCATCTTGCCACCTCAGCGGGCAGTTACTTGGAGGCTACGGGCGAGCCTGGGAGGTACATATTCCCTTTTCTGCCTTTTCAATTCTTCCTTTCATTATCTATACACCATACACACTGCGCACACGCAATCTGTTCTACACTGATTATACATTGCACACACTGCACAGCACACCGCACACATTGTACAATACACTGCACACTGTTCTCTGATTTCCGCTTTTATCTGTATACTGATTTATCTGATAAGCCTACTGGTGTTTGCTCTATTACACTTTGCAGTTGTGGATATATGCCTACTTCCCTAGGCTTGCCCCGATACCAGATGAGGAGATGCCCCTCAGCGTCCCATTTTCTCACCGCTATAACGTGAGATGCGAGCGGAGGCCACGAGAGCCTTTCATGTTCTTCTGCCGCTACCTTGATACCATCCCCGCAACCGAAGTATGTCAAACATTTCAGTTTATTAGTTTTTCTTTGCAATGTACCTTAAATAACAGATAACAAACTGCATTTACTACTTTTTACAGATCACCTAGCAGCCGTGGGCCTCGTTGCCCATCGCAGTTCGGGAGCGGTATGCCAGCGCTCAAGAGACTGCCCGATTCAGAGTCTTGTTAGAGGGACCGCTTTGCCATGCCTGGTACTTTGGGGAGCGCTTCTTGCGGCAGATCTTGGGCGTGCCAGAACAGCCAGTTGCAGCACCTCCTCCTACCCATGCGAGGGACACTGAGAGATATTCCTTAGCAGAGATGATGAGTTATACCATTGGCTGAAGCCATGAGGGCTTTGTAGACGAGGGCGACTACGCGGAGTTCATGCAGACCTATATCATGCGGTCTCTGGCCGGTGCCGGCCGAGTTGAGAGAGAGAGACCAGCAGCGCCAGCTGCAAAAGCAAGAACATCGAGGGCACCTCGGGCCCGAGGTAGGAGTGGGCCCCGGAGAGGGCAGGGAGCTGGGTGGCCCAAGCTACCTACTATGATGACATGCCGAGGGCAGGGTGGGGAGACTTACTAGATCTCCATCGCTCCCTCTCTGCCTGATCACGAGCTAGTCAGATTCTACGGCTTGCCTTCGGTAAGTACTACTGCATTTTGCATCTTGTACAGTCATTTCATTTCATTTCTCTTGATGTTCTGCAGAATACTGATGTTTCTAACACTCTTGCAGACTTCTGCCGAGTACACTCGCCAGTCTTTCGAGTTGACTGCTTCCGTGATGGGGATGCTACAGCGAAGCCCCGACCTGCTGGCTATTTACAGTATCCCGGTAAGCTCTTTCAACCACAATCTCAAACTGTGCATAACCTATTTCACACATAATCTGATGCATCGTGCTGGCAACATGGCACTTGATACACGGCCTTTACGGCTTTGATACACTGTAACCCACAGATTTGTTCACAACATTGCTCACGGCATTCATACACTACACCCAGTCATTGCATTCTGTACTGACACACTGCTCACTGTACCCAGTAATTGCATTCTGTACTGATACGCTGCTTACAGTACTCATACACGACATTCTGCACTGATATATTGCTCATAGCATTCATACACTGTACTCATACACTGCATTATGTATTCATACTCTACTTTGCGTAGCATAACTGATGTATTTACCATTTGTCATTTTCAGCCCCCATTCCAGATATTGGCTGTAAGGGGTGCTCCAGCAGGACCATCCGTGTCTGGCCGAGGAGTAGGGAGAGCAAGACGAGGGACTACAGTACCCTCTCACACCAAAGCGGGGCGCGCTCATGTTGGGAGCAGCTCGCGGGCATCGATTCCAGATGATGATGAGTCCGAGACAGAGGTAGAGGCAGAGTCGTCTGAGGATGAGACTGGAGATGACTCGAGCTCAGGCTCAAATGGTGGGACCGGCAACGATGGTCCTGGACCTTCGTCCAGGAAGAGGACGATGACAGACTCTCATGCCTGAGACCAGTTGACGTTGATCTAGACTTTTGCTGTTTTTCTTTCTTTTTACTTTATTTTCCTTTTAGGTAGTAGTTTGAGCACTCTGTACTGCCTCAGGTAGCTTTTATTTTCCTCAAAACTATGTACTTGAAAAGATGATGTAATGAAACAAGCTTTTTGTTTTGAAAAAGAGTGTTGCATTTGTACATCGTATCGCATTGCATCGCATCGTATCATACCATATCACATAACAATGTAATCGGATGGAAATTGAAAATGCATGTACTACCAGGTCAGGTAGACCAACGTAACAAATAAAACAAATTAACACTATAAGCAATAATGAGACTTAACAAGTTTACAACTTGATAAGCAGAGAGCAACAACTCGATAAGCAAAATTGTGACAACTTGGTAATCAAATGAGTAACAACTCGATAAACAAATGAGTAACAACTCGATAAGCAAATGAGCGACAACTAGATAAGCAAAATGAGTAAATGAGCAACAACTCGATAAGAAAATTAAAATAATACAGGTGTGACTTTGCAAAATCAAAACCGGAAGGCACTGGAAGTGGAACTAATCACAAGTTCTCAATATGTTCAACGTATAGAGTGTTCGTTTTGAACACACAGCTCGCAACACAGTACTCTGTTTATTTTGGTCATACGGCTCATGCAGGACACTGCTGATTCTGAACACATAGCCCATTCTGAACATTGCTCATTCTGAACATTGCTCATTCTGAACTCACAGCCCATAACACAGCATTCGGTTTATTCGGCACACAGCTAATTCTGAACAAATAGTTCGATTCGAACAGACGGGGTGCAAAGATGGGATTGGCAGAAGTTGAAACATACTCAGATGCTCCAAACGTGAAAGAACAAATGTGGAGAATGGCACAGCACTCTGAGCACAAAACGATTCATTTTAAAAATCAAGAATGAATTCTCAATCGGGTATTGAGCCTATGACTGAACACAGCGAAAAAAGACTCAACAACAGAAAACAAAAGGTATACAACCTAAAGACAAACACAGACACTTGAAACGACTCAAGACAAGAATCGAGACAAACAAAAACAAAAGACACGACACTCGGACGTGTTACAAAGGTGAGAGGCCTCTCAATTCGCGAGGAGCCAATTCACCGGGTATTATTTCCCACCCTTTCTCATTTGTGATTCTCACATCACTCTGGCACTCAATCTCTATTTTTCTGAAAAAGCCATTTTCTCACTTTTTCTCAACGCACATCTCTCTATTCTTTAATCTATCAATTTTTTTTATCCCTCCCCTGGGCGGTTTGATGGATAAACAAAAAGTTGTGGGTTCATGCCCAACACTACCAGCTCGCAGCTATCTCCTCTGGTGTCATTTAGTCGAGGCCTCGGATGAGGGAGTGGAGTAACTGGATCCACTCAAATTCGCGCTTCGCACTTGGCTTGATACCTCGTTGCTTGGAGGACGTCGAGAGCTTTCGGCCCTTTGTTGTTAGCTTCAGCTGTGTGCTTTTTTGGCGAATACGGTGCCTTTTCCGGCAAGTATGGTGCCTTTTCTGGCAAACGCATGGATAACGGGGAAAAGACAGGAAGCCTGACTCAACTGTGCCCGTAGTTCATCATTTTAACCATTTTTTGTTTTGGCTTTTGTACTAAAACAATTTTGACCAATATGAAAGTTTGATTAACATGCTTGTTCAGGCTGTGAGCATTGAAAATTTTCCTTTTTTCGGTCCAAGAAATGGTCCTATTTTTTTGGAAAAATTGGAATAATTTTCAAGAAAATTAGTCAACCTCAGTAAAAATTCTCAAAAATTATTTTTACAAACGGCCACTGCTCAACGAACATAGAACCTACTCTTGAGATGCACCACCTTAGATCCGAAGCAATGGAAAATTGCCCATTGCCTAAATGGCACTGCACGGCAACAGAAAGCTGCCCCTTGTTCGAATGGCACCGCAGCACAGTATATGGCAACGAAAAGTTGCCCCTTGTTTGGATAGCACCGCAGAACATTGTAATCAGCCTTCAGAGTGATGTTCGAGGTGAGCCCTTCGAAATCACCCGACTATAACAAAACAGGACTGACTCGATACAACAAGACAGACCATAATCAAAAAGACTGACTCAAAACAATGAGACAGACTCGAAATAAAACCACAGAACTGACTCAACACCCGAGTCAGAAACTACAAAAGCTAGCATTCGCAAACGCTCAAAACAGTGTGTACCATACGCCACATCTGAAGTAAACCGAGCGCCGCCCGCAGTTGGTCCAACCCCTGATCACATACTTGTATTATCTTTTTGTTGAGCCTGGTAGGAGGATGACCTCATCATCGATCAAGTCTTGCACTTCGTGGCGAAGACGAAAGCAATTGTCGGTGGTGTGACCAGCCTATTGATGTTACGCACAGTACTGGGTAGCATCATGTGAGAGAGGGAGATTACTCGGGAGAGGCCAAGGCTCAAGAGGTTTGAGATGACCTTTTTCAGTGAAGATTCGAAGAACCTTGGACAAGGACATGTAGAGGGCATGAAAAACCCTGCGCCCTCGGGGCAGATACTTCGAAGTTTGTGGACCTTTGCTGGACGCACTAGCAAAAGGATCAGCAGGTGCTGTCTTGGCTCTCGGATCTTTTCTAGGTACAGGATTAGGGTTGGGAGGAACAGTTTTGGTACGATGGTCCATATCTCGGTTTTCCCTTTGGCTTGAACTGCTCTCAGTCTGAGTGGGGAAGATGTCTTGACCGCTCGGCTTTTAGAGCCTTGACCGCTTGCTGAAGTTGTTCGTAGTGATCAACATCCACCTTCATCTTGTTCTTTCCACTAGCCTCAGCTTGCTGTGAGGTTTGGGTTGTTGCTTCAGTGCGAAGCCCCGTTGTCGTTGATACGTCATTGCCGGAGTTTGAGACAGCTTTAGGTTGGCTGAGCTCAATTACAATTCACCCCAGTAGCAGGGTCTCTTGTGGCATGAAGTTCCCGACATATGATGTGGTTGGTGGCGAAGCCGACATTCCATAGGCGAGGTCAGCCACAGACCTTTGGAGGATTCCCATCAACTGAAACGTGGTGGGCTCACGAGTTTGAAACAACTGGGGCATCCAGATCGGGTGCGCGACAGGTGACCTAGGCGGATATGGTATTTCAACATTAGTCTCATCCTGCAAGATGACTCCTTGGTCCAATGCGGCTGCCATAACCACAATTTCCTCTGAATTTTGTGTCATCATAAGTCTGCTGAACTGAACGGAGATGATGTAATCGGTGACTGACGAAGCAGGTGAACCGGTAAGCCTTGACTGGTCTTTCCTCAACAAAGGAGAATGCTGGCTGCTCCAAACTGCATCTCTGAACTGAAAGAGAAAGTAGGCAACATCTCAGCCCAATTTTACTAGAACAGACATAACTTTAGCTAAATAATTGCATTCGACCACTGATCACTATTCCCCAAAATTACTGCCCCAAATCTGAATCTGATACCCGCAGATATAATTGATTCTCCAAGCACTGATGCCCGTAGGCTTGATGCCCAGACTTGCAGATTGTCAGGAGCTAGGGTTTCACTACGCACATCGCGGTTTCAAACAACCTATAATCAGGTAAGCAACCTGTCCTAGTTTGGAATGGTCACTATGGATTCCGAATATGCACAAGGTCGATTGGTTGAAAAGGGTGCCCCGGTAAAAACTAGGGTTTGTGTTCCCATCGTGGCAGGGCCTGTAACTGGTCAGCCTTATGGCATGCTTCTCAAAGTGAGCCTCCGACAAACTGTTCAGGAATAGCAGATCGAAAACACGGTGTCCTAGGAGCACCAATGCACATGCAATGCAAAGAAACACATAAGTGTAATCAAAACAAGATATCATGAGTTCGAGTCAAGTTCTCTAACTCCCCAGCAGAGTCGCCAGAAACTGTGGACGCGCCGTCGTGGGCTTAATGTTTTTCCACAGTTCAGACTCAAATGCCACGGTTCTTAATCTAATCCCACAATGTGCGATGTGAGATTGATAAATCACCAAAGAGTCCAAATCTGCCAAATCGTTTTGGAAAACTGATTTTTGAGAAAGAAGTGCCAAACATGGACTGCTTTGCCAGATACAGAGTTGCCACCTAAATATTTTATTTTGGGGGAATTTAGGAAACCCTGACTCGTGCCTAAGGCCACGTGTCCGTCATCACCAAAGTTGCCTCGGCTCGGGAACTTGGGTACGATTGGGGAAGGTCATCTATGAGCACCCCTGCTCACCCGATCGAAGATCGGCCTGTACTAAACATGATATTTTGTTTTGAAAACATATGTATTCTTATTCCGGTTAATTAGCTAGAATTACTATGTGATGTGCACAACACACAAGTATAGACTAGATCGCCTAATTTGGAACAAAGCATCGCATATCCGTTAGTTTGGAAATGGTTCGAAGTTTGCTACTCGTAAGTATGCTAAAACATGGATTTCAATGAATTAATCCAATTCAAGCAACCGAACCTTCTCCCACAGGCATTCAGGCAGCTATATCACATAAGCACATAGTCTCATGGCAAGCATGTTGTCATGTTAACACTTACACACATGCAAGATACTAAAGCATAAATACTCACAGTGTACTCCGAGCCAAAACAATGAACATGTTAGTAATCAAAGTATGATCCATGTCCATGTTAAAATGGCTAATGCATCACAGGAAAATACAACTAGAATAGGCTCGGCTAATCTAAAGTGGCATATGAGATGTGACAATTCGATACATATATTCAAGTTGAAAGTTAAATACAATCCAGTTATTATGATGCGCCGAGCCTGGTGCATGCAATACAAATGAATGAACGCAAACATGCATAGCATAAGGTATGTTAAATCAAATATGCCCTAGAACTAACCATCGTAAGCAGTTAAGTAAAAGGGAGAAAGAAGTGGAGTTTGGAAGACATGCATCGCACACACACACGCTTATTACATAATTGCGCCCTCTCGAGGAAGGGACCGAAAGAATAATATAGAATAATTAACTAACAAGCTAATTAAATATTACACAATACTTAATTAATTAAATGGTCGACCGGCCATCTCTTCCTGCAGAATCCTATTTTGCTGCAGCATAGGACAGACAGCACATGGCGATGTATTTTCAAAACAATTTATGCACCACCACACTCCTTATCATGTTTGAGACTCAAAGGAGTATGGTTCTCGACCTTCGAACCATCTATCACGCATTTTAATGCATGATGGCCCAAGGTGCCAAGTGTGCAAATCAATACGGAATGAAATGCATATAACACGTAAGGGGGTCCTATCCTCCATCATGGTGGATCAAGAGGCAAGGGATGCATGCTCAATGCTATGCAACCTAAACACGCAAGCATACTAGTGCAAAATGAGCATACAAGCAACAATGTTACACAAGGTAATTAGCATATAACAGTATGCAAAGACAAGCATGCAAACGAGCATGTGACTTCATTCAATCATGTAACAACATGTGAGGCAAACATGTAACAACATGTTAAGCAACGTAAAACCAAAAGAATGCTTGCCAAATGCACTACCGTTTAAGCATGTAACAACATATTGATAGGCCAAGTGTGCGACAACATGCAAGGCAAGCATGCAACAACATGCGGGAATGGTCTTAAACCAAAACGGGCAGCTCTCGAATACGCCCAAATCAGCGGCCAAAATGCTAAGGGATAAGTGACAAAACCACATACAAACATGCATGGTAGGTGGCCTAACACTTAAGCATCAAAGGGAGACTTCTAAGCACACTTAAAAGGAATGAAAAAAAAAAATCATGCAAATGTGACAACATGTTAAACTCTGAAAACATGCTACGAATGATGCCGAACCAACTAAACAAAGTAAGCAAAGCGTGCAAGAGAGCCTAAAGCTTGAAGCTAGCCGAAGGACTCAAACCAAGGCTACATGAAGCAAGCCCCAAAGGGACAAGGGGAGCTAAAACAGTCCCAAATCAAGCTAAAATGAGCCTAAAACATGCAATGACCCAAGCCAAAACAAGCTAAAATGAAGGGGCAAAACCATCAAGCATGCAAGGCCAACAAAGAGGTGTTACATTACACCTAATACAACCAAACATGGCACGATTTAAGCGACCCAAAACAGAGTTAGGACATGTCAAAATGAGCCCAAAAACCCACTAAGATGGCATCCCAATGCCTTAAACATGATGGCATACACAATGACACATTCATAAGGCATAAAACACAAACTCTTCAAGACAATAAAGGAGTGATAAGTGCAAGTATTCAAGCATGAAATACGGACTGAAATAACATTCTAAATGATGCCAAACCACTGAAATGATCCACATAGAACATGCTAACAACTTGGACACTCAAAGCTAACAAGCTAGGTTGCATGGTGACCATACAAAACAATGGAAGCATGACCAAGAAGACCAAAATCAGAGCTCAAGCATGCTACAACAAGCCTAAAAGCTTCATGGAGTTGGGCCAAAACATGTAAGCACAGTAGTCTAAATGCTAGGTACATGTTAAGGCAAATCATGGGTTTACAAGACAAGTATACAAAGCAAGCGTGGCATCTCTAAACCAGCTCAAAACAGAGGTGTATCATGGCAAAACAAAGGCTAATACATGCTGACATGGAGCTAAAACGAACTAAACATACATGCTACCACATAAGCCATTTATGCAAGCATTAAAGACAACAAGGAGAGGGAATGACCCTCTCCCTTTTGGGACCTGAAAAACCACCTCCCCACCAATTAAAATCCTCTGGATTTCGGTGGTAGAGAGGTCATGCAAAGACCAAAACAATGGCCGAAAGGTATGGCCTAAAACAAGGCCTAACAAGGCCTTGGAGGGGGTGAAACAACCCCAAACCTCAAAGTGACCTTAAACAAAGTTCTAAAACACACAAAATCAGAACTTTTATTAGTTATAGTCAAAGCTTAAAACCATATGCAAGATAGGCTAAAAGCTTGTGCAAAAATGGGGAATAAAGAGGATAGTTTCTCACCCATGAAGAACGTTCTCAAGAACACCACTCCAGCAGGTTTTCTGAGTTCAAAGCAACCCAAGCACACCAAAATCCACCTCCAAGGACCTCAGCTTCAAGAGGATGGTGTTCTAGTGTGTGTTTGTGTACCATAGTAAGACAAAAACACACTTTTTGAGTACAAAACAAAACTAGACAAGGAGTTATAGATACAATACTATATCTAACCTCTCTAACCCTAATTCTCTGAACCTTTAAGGAGGGAGGAGGAGCTCCCTCTTTATAGAGGTTCAAATGCCAAGCTTCCTACGCAAGCTAAGTAAGAGGCAAATCCCTCCATACATGTGCATGGAGGGGGTGTAATGTGGATGCCAGCTGTCAGCTGGCATAAAATATCTACCAAAAGCAAATGGAAAGGGGTCCGCTGGAAAATATGGCCGATTGACCAAAAAAAATGGCCGATCGACCAAAAACATTGCCGACTGACCAAAATATTTGGCCGGTAGTAAGAAAACAGGGCCGGTGGCCTCAAGCTAAGGCCGGTGAGTTGTGGGGATGGCCAACAAGCCATTCCCTGCCCTCAGAAGCAAAAACACAAGTGTTTGGTATACAACCAAGCACAAAACAAACAAGTCGAGAGGTCTTGAGGCAAGGCGCCCAACCGAAACCTCCGAGAACTCAAGACGAACACGAACATGGATGATCACCGAGTGTTCAAACGATAACGTCCAAGTCTTGAGGACGGTCAAAAATGGGGTGTCTACACACATATGTTCTTATTCAGATTATTAGCTGACTTACTATGTGATGCGCACAGCATACAAGTATAGGCTCAATCACAAGAATTGGAACAAAACAATTCATGTTTGTTTTTCAAAAATGGTTTGAAAGTGCCACTCACAAGTGGGCTAAAGTGCAGGTTTGCCACCCTCAAGTGGGCTTAAAACAACATGATTTTGCTACTCCACAAAGTGGGCTTAAAACTCACATTTATTGAATTGTTTCAATTCAAGTAATAAAGCCTTCATCCATAGGGATTCATGCAGTTTATCAAATAATCACATAGCCTCATGGTAAGTATGTTGTCATTACAACACTCACACTCATGCAAATATGCTAAAGCGTAAAACTTATAGTGTACTCCAAGCCAAAACAAAAGCTAGTTAGAAATCAATGCATGATCCTAGCTATGTTAAAATGCCTAATGCAACACATGCAAAATGCAATTAATAGGCTCGGCTATCTAAGATGGCATATGAATGTAATTTGATAGCATGCTTTGAAACACGTATTCAAATTGGTATTGAAATACAATGCAGTTTGAATGATGTGCCGAGCCCGGTGCATGCAATACAAATGAATGATGGACGCATGCATAGCATAGGGTATGCTAATCGAAATATGCCCTAATCTAACCATCGAAAGCTGATAAGTAAAAGGGAGAAAGAAGTAGGGGTTGGTAGACATGCACACACACACGCACCCTTATTACAACATTGTGCCCTCACGACGGAGGGTCCGAATAAACTAACTAAGCTAGCTACGCTATGCTAAGCTAAGCTACTTATTACAAACCAACTAATTAACTATTCTAAGCTAATTAATTATTACAAACTAAATTGGAACAAATAGCTATGCTAAGCTAATTAGAATATAACAAAACAATTTGAATGATTAATTATAACACGAGTATTAATTAGCTACAACTAACTAATAAAGCGTTAATGCGGCCTCGCAAGCGAGGGAGGCATGCAAGCTCGGATGGCGTCATCCCGAAAACGCCTTGCCTTGCCATGAGTTGCTTTGTTTGCATTTTCCTCAATTTTCTGAACAATGCACAAACTTCCAGATTCCCTCTGCTCCAACACATGAACACATTGGACAATCTTGGAACTGGTGGCCGTTCGGCTAGAGCAAGTGGTCAGTCGGCTACAGCAAGTGGCTGGCCGGCCACCCATTTTTCCAAACTTCTGTTATTGCTGCAACAGAGAATAACAGAGGCAAAGTAATGCATTTTTCAAGAAATGTGTGTACTGTCACCCTCCTTACCATTACTCAAGTTCGAAGGAGTGTGGCACTGTAGACGCGCCCTGGGGCCTCATGCTACAGTTTGGACTCAATGTCACGGTTCTTAATCTGATCTCACAATGTGCAATGTGAGATTGATAAATCACCAAAGAGTCCAAATCTGGCAAATCGTTTTGAAAAACTGATTTTTCAGAAAGAAGCCAAATGGACTGCTTTGCCAGATATAGAGTCGCCACCTAAATATTTTATTTTTGGGGGGAATTTAGGAGACCCTGACTCGTGCCTAAGGCCACGTGTCTGTCATCACCAAAGTTGCCTCGGCTCGGGAACTTGGGTACGATTAGGGAAGGTCATCTATGAGCAACCCCGCTCACCCGATCAAAGATCGGCCTGTACTAAAGATGATATCTTGTTTTTGAAAACACATGCGTTCTTATTCCAGTTAATTAGCTAGAATTACTATGTGATGCGCACAACACACAAGTATGGACTAGATCACCTAATTTGGAACAAAGCATCGCATATCCGTTTTGTTTAGAAATGATTTGAAGTTTGCTACTCGCAAGTAGGTTAAAATGCGGATTTGATGAATTGTTCCAATTCAAGCAATCCAACCTTCACCCGTAGGCATTCAGGCAACCTTCACCCATAGGCATTCAGGCATTCAGGCAACATTTGCACACATGCAAGATGCTAAAGCATAAACACTCACAGTGTACTCCGAGCCAAAATAAGAAACTAGTTAGAAATCATGCATGATCCTAGTTCATGTTAAAATGGCTAATGCAACACATGCGAAATGCAACTAGAAGTAGGCTCAGCTATTATAAGATGACATATGTAATGCGACAATTTGAAACATGTATTCAACTTAGAATTGAAGTACAATGCAATTAGTATGATGCGCCGAGCCCGGTGCATGCAGTACAAATGAATGATGAAAACATGCATAGCATAAGGATGCTAATTGAAACATGCCCTAAAACTAACCATTGAAAGTAGGTAAGTAAAAGGGAGAAAGAAGTGGGGTTAGAAGACATGCATCACACACACGCACGCTTGTTACAAAATTGTACCCTCTCGACGGAGGGTCTGAAAGAATAATACAAATCATCTAATTAACTAACTAACATGCTAATTAATTAATTACACGACCAAATCAAAATAAATAACTATTCTAAGTTATTAAAACACTAAAATGGCCTCGAGACGAGGGATGAATGCATGCTCGGACAGCTTCGCTCGGAAATCCATCACAATGCTTCATGTTGCCTCTGTTTGCACTGTTCTGTACGTTGGAAAATTGTGCCAACTTCTGTGACACTTCTGAATCACCTTGTGGGCATGCTGTGAGGCCATCGGCCAAAAAAATGAGGCCATCGGCCAAGGTAAACTGGTTATCGACCAAAAATAGAGCTCTCGGCCAAATGTTGGTTGTTGATCGGCACTGAAAATGGTCGATTGCCCATCTCTTCAAGTGAAAGCTCCTGTTACTGCAGCAGAGGACAAACAGAGCATGGCAATACATTTGCAAGACAATGTTTGCACAACTACCCTCCCTATCATGTCATGAGCTCCAGGGAGTATAGTCCTCGACCCTCGGTCCACCAATCACGCATTTCAATGCATGATGGCCAAAGGAGCCAAGTGTGCAATTCAATATGGAATGAAATGCACAAAAACACACACGGGGCCCCAACCTCAATCATGCTTGATCAAGAGGCAAGGGAATGTACACACAATGCAATGCAACCTAAGCATGCAAGCAAGCATGCAAACAACTCAAGCATGATACAAATCTAATGCAACATGAGCATGCGAGCATACAATATGCAATAGGCATACAACCTAAACATGTGGACATACATGGCATGCAACAACATGCAAAATGAAGCAAGCATGCAACAACATGGTAAGATGGACTTAAACCAAAAGATGGATAGACCTCAGCCATGCCAAAATCAGTGGCCAAAGTACTTAGAAATGATGGATAGAGCACATACAAACATGCATGCCAATTGGCCTATCAACTAAGCATAAGAGGACAACTTTCAAGAACACTTAAAAGGGAACAAAGCATGCAAGTATGACAATGCTACAAGCCCTGAAATGATGTTAGGAATGATGCCAAATCACACAATCAAGCCAAGCAAATCGTGCAAGATGGCTCAAGGCTTAAGGCTAGCCAAGGGGTTCAAACCAAAGCTACACAAAGCAAGCCGCAAGGGGCCAAGGGGACCTAAAATAGTCCCAAGGTAGGTTTGAACAAGACCAAAAACAAACTCAAAACTAGCCAACACAAGCACAAATGCAACACCAAAAACATGAGGCATAAAAGGCTACAAAAGAGGTGTTACACTACACCTATTAGAACCAAACATGGCATGATTTAAGCAACCAAAATCAGAGTTATGGCATGTCAAAGTAAGCCCAAAAACCCACTTCGATGGCATCCGAATGACCTAAACATGGTAGCATGCACAATGATCCAATCATGAGGCATAAAACATCAACTCTTGAAAGCATTAAAGGAGTGACAAGTGCAAGTATATGAGCATACTATATGGACTGAAATAGTATAACAAGTGATGCCAAACCACTGTAATGGCCCAAGTAAAGCATGTCAGTGACTTGGGCACTCAAAGCTAACAAGCTAGGATGCATGGTAGCTATACAAAGCATGGCATATATGATCAAGACAACCAAAATCAGAGCTTAAGCATGTTACAACAAGGCTAAAAGCTTCATGGAGTTGAGCCAAAATATGCAAGCATGATAGTCTAAACACAAGAACTATGTTAAGACAAATGAGAGGATTGAAAGGCAAGTACATGAAGCATGTAAGAGCCAAGTAAACCCACCCAAAACAGAGTCATGGCATGCGAAAATAGCACCAAAAACCCATGGAAATAGAGTCAACATAAGCTAGAAAGACATGCTTAAACATGAAGCATATAAGACTAGTTTGTGTGATTTACATTACAAGTGTATCAGGCATGCATGGAGTGACAACACGTAGCAAAAACAGTGCTATAGCATGGCAAAACAAAGCCTAATACATAGTGAAATGAAGCTAAAACAAGCTAAGCAGACATGCTACCAACATAAGCCATTTATACAAGCATACAAGACAACAAGGAGAGGGGATGACCCTCTCCTATTTGAAATCCAGAGGGATTTCAGTGGTGTGAAGGCCAAAACAAGGTGATCTCAAAGCTTAAAAATAAAGCACAAGAACAAGGTTGAACAAGGCCTAAGAGGGGGTAAACAACCCCAAACACAAAAATGACCACTGCTCGACCCACAGGTTGACCAACATGAGAGTTAGATTAACATGCTTATTCAATTTTCTGTTTTGAAATCAAGCAAGTTAGGTTATGAGCACTGAAAATTTTCCTTTTTTTGGGTCCAAGAAATGGTCCATTTTTGGAAAAGATGGAATAATTATCAAGAGAATTAGTTAACCTCAGTAAAAATTCTCAAAAACTGTTCTTGCAAATGGCCACTGCTCGACCCACATGGAACTTACTCTTGAGATGCACAACCTCGGGCCCATAATAATAGAACATTGCCTCTTGTCTGAAGGACACTGCATGGCAACGAAAAGTTGCCCCTTGTTTGAACAGCACCGCAACACGCTGTATGGCAACGGAAAGTTCCCCCTTGTCTGAATGGCACTACATGGCAATAAAAAATTACCCCTTGTTTGAATAGCACCGCAGTACACTGTATGGCAACAGAAAGTTGCCCCTTGTTTGGATAGCGCCGGGGCATACTGTACTCAGTCCTCAAAATGACGATCACAACCGATTTTTTGAATAGAGAGAAAGAAAAGATGATCAAAAACCAATACATGGACATTATCAATTTGGAAGTGTTTGTGGCTGGACTTCAGAATGAAGCTGCCTACGTATCCCAAACATGGGAATCAAGCCGTACGTAGTTTCGGTTAAGGTACACTCGGGTATTAATCTCTCTTTTTGCGCTCTAACTTTTGCCAAGGCCGCCCTTCTGGGTTTTCAACCTTGCGAGCTTTGTTTTTTTTTTTTTCTTTTCAATTCTTTTCCTCTTTTCATCTTTGCATTTTTTTTCTTTTTTCATTTGCTCTAACTTTTGCTTAGGTCGCCCTTTCGGGTTTTCTGCCCAGTGAGCCTCGGAAGGGTAAAAGTGCAGCTTTGTCCATGTCAAATGGTTTTGAGATCTCGAAGCCATCTGAGTCCAGGAGAATGGTTGTTGTTTGCTGATGATGTAGAAGTCCATCCAATGGGGGCTGAATTTGCCCATAGTGTTGCGGATAGGAACTCAATTGTCCTTCAGCAAAACTTTCTTCTTTCCTCCCTTCTGGGATTTTGCATTCTTGCCGATCTTCGTCTTTGACTGTTTTGTGAACATCTGACATTTTTGCCACTAGTTCGACGGGTGCTTCTGATCTAGCTTTGCAAGCTTCCTTTTGATCACATCTGATATTCTCGCCTCTAATTCATAGGCTGCTTCTGATCCGGCCACACAGGCCTTACATTGTGGTTAATCGTTGAACATTCTAAATCCAAGTTGAAGGTTTGAAAGCAAAGGAGGTCGAGTCTCGAGGCTGAGAGCGATCCTATGCTGCACAATCTCAAGAGAGATTCCACACAGGTCTTCGTAGAACCGCGCAAAATATTTTTTGAAATGTTTTAAGAAAGCGACAAATCGCTCGTGCTGAAGACAATGCGGAACCTATTTAGATCAGGCCACGATCCTTCTCAGTACTCACATTAACAAACATGATTTCATTCATTAAGGGGTTAGCATGCCTCTCTTTCTCTCAGTTGATCAAATTTTGCAAAACCCGAGGAATTCCTTCCTTCCTTTTTGTTTTCATCACAATGTTCAAAAAGTTTTGAAAAACTTAGGTCAATGCAACAATTTCAAGGCACAAAAAAGGTAGGTGAAAAAAAACTCTACTGTTTCATTCAAACTTCTGGCACAACTGGCGCAAGGCAGAAGCAAACACAAGAGTGTGAAAATTTACTGTTATTTCAGTCAGACCTTCTGGTGTAACTGGCTCCACGGCAGAAATAAAATCAAAAGAAAGTGAAAAGACAAACACAAAATAAAATAATGATGTCCGAGGTAACACCCCCGGAATCACTCGACTCCTATACAACAGGACTTACTCGATACAACAAGACAGACCTAACTAACTCAGTACAAAAAGACTGACTATATACAAGACAACAAAACTGACTAAATACCCAAGTCAGAAAGTACAAAAGCTAGCATTCGCAAATGCTCAAAATAGTACATGCCATACGCCACATTTGGAGTAAACTGAACGCCGCCCGCAGGTGGTTCAGTCCCTGATCACATCACATTATCCTCGAGGTTCACTGATCCAGTGACGATAGACTTTGCTGAGCTCGGTGGAAGGATAACCTCGTTGTCAATCAAATCTTGTACCTCGTGGCGAAGACGGAAGCAATTGTCGGTGCTATGACCAGTTTGTTGATGGTACGCACAGTATTGGGTAGCGTCATGACCAGATGAAAAATGAGCAGGGAGAGGCCAAGGCTCGAGGGGTTTGAGATGCCCCTTTTCAGCAAGGATTTAAAGAGCCTTAGACAAAGGCATATAGAGGGCATGGAAAATCCTGCGACCTCGGGGTAGATACTTCAAGGTTTGTGGATTTTTGCTGGATGTACTAGCAAGGGGGTCAGCAGGTGCTGGCTTGGTCTGCTGACCTTTTCCGGGTGCAGGACTAGGGTTGGAAGGAACGGTTCTGGTATGATGGCCCTTCTCCCAATTTTTCCCTTGGCTCGAACTGCCCTCATTCTGAGTGACAAAGGTATCATCCACAGTTTTTGTAACAACTGCGAGCACCTGTTGTTTGTTGAATCCCCCGGTTTTCAAAGCCTCAACAGCTTGCAGAAGTTGTTCATAGGGATTGAGGTCTGCCTCTACATTGTTCTTACCTCTTGCCTCAGCTTGGTCAAAGGTTTGGGTTGCTACATCAGTGCGAAGTCCTGTTGTTGTTGACATGTCATAGCCGGAACTTGGGATGGGTTCAGGTTGGCTGAGCTCAATTACAATTTGCCCTAATAGCAGGGACTCCTTCGGCATAAAGTTCCTAGCATGTGGCATGATCGATGGCGGAGCCGACATTCTGTAGGCTAGATCAGCCACAGACCTCTAAAGATCGCCGATCATTCCCACCAGCTCAAAAGTGGTGGATTCACGGGCTTGGAAAAATTAGGTTCCTAGATTGGATGTACAGCAGGTGACCTTGGCGGGCGTTGCATCTCAACATCGGTGTCACCCGGCATGACGATTCCTTGGTTTAAGGCCGCTGACATGACCACAATTTCTTCTGAATTTTGTGTCATCACGAGTCTGCTGAATAAAACAGAGGTGATGTGACTGGTGACTAATGGATCAGATGAACTAGTAAGTCTTGACTGAGCTCTTTCTGCCTTGCCTCAACGAAGGAGAACACTGGTTGCTCTGAATTGAATCTCTGAACCTTGAAAGAGAAAATAGGCAGCATCTTAGCCCAATTTTACCAGAACAGATATAAGCATAACTGAATAACTGTATTCGATCACTGATCACTGTTCCCCAAATTACTGCCCCAAAACTGAATCTGATACCCGCAGATATAACTGATTCTCAAAATACTGATGCCCGTAGGCCTGATACCCAGACTTCCAAACTGATACGTGCATTTCTGTAGGCGCACTCTAAAAGCACATAATTAAGTAAGTAAGAGCCAAAACACCCCTATGGTGGGGGTAGGGTTTCCTTGTCCTATTTTGTCAGGAGCTACGGTTTTACTACGCATGCAGCGATTTTAAACAACCTACAATCGGGTAAGCAACCTGTCCTAGTTTGGAATAGTCACTATGGATTCCGATATGCACTAGGTCGAATGGTCAAAAAGGGTGTCCCGGTAAAAATCGAGGTTTGTGTTCCCGTCGTGGTAGAGCCTGTAACCGGTCAGCCTTATGGCACGCTTCTCAAAGTGGGCCTCCGGCAAACCGTTTAGGAATAGCATACGGCAAACACGGTGTCCAAGGCACACCAATGCACATGCAATGCAAAGAAGCACATGAGTGTAATCAAAACAAGGTATCATGAGTTCGAGTCAAGTTCTCTAAATCCCCAGCCCAGCCGCCAGAAACTGTAGGCGCGCCGTGGGGCCTCATGCTACAGTTCGGACTCAATGTCACGGTTCTTAATCTGATTTCACAATGTGCAATGTGAGATTGATAAATCAACACAGAGTCCAAATCTGGCAAATCGTTTCGGGAAACTGATTTTTAAGAAAGAAGTGCCAAACATGGACTGCTTTGCCAGATACAGAGTCGCCACCTAAATATTTTATTTTGGGGGGGAATTTAGGAAACCCTGACTCGTGCCTAAGGCCACGTGTCCGTCATCACCAAAGTTGCCTCAGCTCCGGAACTTGGGTACAATTGGGGAAGGTCATCTATGAGCACCCTCGCTCGCCCGATCAAAGATCGGCCTGTACTAAGCATGATATCTTGTGTTTAAAAGTACATGCGTTCTTATTTCGATTAATTAGCTAGAATTACTATGTGATGCGCACAACACAAAAGTATAGACTAGATCACCTAATTTGGAACAAAGCATCGCATATCCGTTTTGTTTGGAAATGATTTGAAGTTTGCTACTCGCAAGTAGGCTAAAATGCGGATTTGATGAATTGTTCCAATTCAAGCAATCCACTCTTCACCCACAGGCATTCTGGTAGTTATATCACATAAGCAATTAGCCTCATGGCAAGCATGCTTTCATGGAAACATTTGCACACATGCAAGATACTAAAGCATAAACACTCACAGTGTACTCTGAGCCAAAACAAGAAACTAGTTAAAAATCATGCCTGATCCTAGTTCATGTTAAAATGGCTAATGCAACACATGCGAAATGCAACTAGAAATAGGCTCGGTTATTCTAAGATGGCCTATGAAATGCGACAATTCGATACATGTATTCAACTTAGAATTGAAGTACAATGCAGTTAGCATGATGCGCCGAGCCTGGTGCATGCAGTACAGATGAATGATGCAAACATGCATAGCATAAGGATGCTAATTGAAACATGCCCTAAAACTAACCATTGAAAGCAGGTAAGTAAAAGGGAGAAAAAAGTGGGGCTGGAAGACATGCATCACACACACACACGCTTATTACAAAATTGCACCCTCTCGACGAAGGGTCTGAAAGAATAATACAAATCAACTAATTAACTAACTAACAAGCTAATTAATTAATTACACAACCAAATCGAAATAAATCACTATTCTAAATTATTAAAACACTAAAATGTCCTCGAGACGAGGGATAAATGCATGCTCAGACGACTTCGCTCGGAAATCCATCACCATGCTTCATGTTGCCTCTGTTTGCACTGCTCTGTACCTTTGAAAATTGTGCCAACTTCTGTGACACTTCTGAATCACCTCGTGGGCATCCTGTGAGGCCATCGGCCAAGGTAAACTGTTCATCGACCAAAAATAAGGCTCTCGGCCAAATGTTGGTTGCCGATCGGCACTGAAAATGGTCGATCGCCCATCTCTTCCCCTGAAAAGCTCCTGTTGCTGCAGCAGAGGACAAACAGAGCATGGCAATACATTTGCAAGACAATGTTTACACGACTACCCTCCCTATCATGTCATGAGCTCAAGGGAGTATAGTCCTCGACCCTCGGACCACCAATCATGCATTTCAATGCATGATGGCCAAAGGAGCCAAGTGTGCAATTCAATATGGAATCAAATGCACAAAAACACGCAGGGAGCCCCAACCTCAATCATAATTGATCAAGAGGTAAGGGAATGCACACACAATGCAATGCAACCTAAGCATGCAAGCAAGCATGCAAACAACTCAAGCATGATACAAATCTAATGCAACATGAGCATGCGAGCATACAATATGCAATCGGCATACAACTAAACATGTAGACATACATGGCATGCAACAACATGCAAAATGGAACAAGCATGCAACAACATGGTAAGATGGACTTAAACCAAAAGATGGATAGACCTCAGCCATGCCAAAATCAGTGGCCAAAGTGCTAAGAAATGATGGATAAAGCACATACAAACATGCATGCCAATTGGCCTATCACCTAAGCATAAGACGACAACTTTCAAGAACACTTAAAAGGGAACAAAGCATGCAAGTATGACAATACTACAAGCTCTGAAACGATGTTAAGAATGATACCAAATCACACAATCATGCCAAGCAAATCGTGCAAGAAAGCTCAAGGCTTATGGCTAGCCAAGGGGTTCAAAGCAAGCCCCAAGGGGCTAAGGGGACCTAAAACAGTCCCAAGGTAGGTCCGAACAAGACCAAAAACAAACTCAAAACTAGCCAACACAAGCTAGAATGCAACACTAAAAACATGAGGCATGCAAGGCTACAAAAGAGGTGTTACACTACACCTATTAGAACCAAACATGGCATGATTTAAGCAACCAAAATCAGAGTTATGGCATGTCAAAGTAAGCCCAAAAACCCACTTCGATGGCATCCAAATAACCTAAACACGGTAGCATGCACAATGATCCAATCATGAGGCATAAAACATCAACTCTTTAAAGCATTAAAAGAGTGACAAGTGCAAGTATATGAGCATACTCTATGGGCTGAAATAGTATAGCAAGTGATGCCAAATCACTGAAATGGCCTAAGTAAAGCATGCTAGTGACTTAGACACTCAAAGCTAACAAGCTAGGATACATGGCAGCTATACAAAGCATGGCATATATGATCAAGACAATCAAAATCAGAGCTTAAGCATGTTACAACAAGGCTAAAAGCTTCATGGAGTTGAGCCAAAATATGCAAGCATGATAGTCTATACACATGAAACATGTTAAGACAAATGAGAGGAATGTAAGACAAGTACATGAAGCATGTAAGAGCCAACTAAACCCACCCAAAACAGAGTCATGGCATGCTAAAACAACACCAAAAACCCATGGAGATAGAGTCAACATAAGCTAGAAAGACATGTTCAAACATGAAGCATATAAGACTAGTTTGTGTGATTTACACTACAAGTGTATCAGGCATGCATGGAGTGACAACACCAATCAAAAACAGTGCTATAGCATGACAAAACAAAGCCTAATACGTGTTGAAATGAAGCTAAAACAAGCTAAGCAAACATGCTACCAACATAAGCCATTTATGCAAGCATACAAGACAACAAGGAGAGGGGAGACCCTCTCCTATTTGAAATCCAGAGGGATTTCAGTGGTGTGATGGCCAAAACAAGGTGATCTCAAAGCTTAAAAATAAAGCACAAGAACAAGGTTGAACAAGGCCTAAGAGGGGGTAAACAACCCCAAACACAAAAGTGACCTTAATCAAAGATCTAAAGTATGCAAAAACAGAACTTATTGTAGTTTATAGTTAAGCTTAAAACAATAAGCAAGAAAGGCTAAAAGCTTAAGCCAAAATGGGGTATCTAAAGCAAGAATGCTCACCCTTGAAGAACAGCTTAAAGAATAAGGCTTCAGCACCTTTCTCTGATCCAACCCACCTCAAGAACTCCAACACCAACTCCCTAGCACTTCAGCAACCAAGGATCGTGTTCTAAAAGGTGTTTATGTGCAATAGTAAGACAATACTACACTTTAGAGCAAGAACAAGCACTAAACAAAAGAGAGAGGTCAAATATATATATAGAGAGAGAGAGATATACATCTTATATCTCAGATTTTTAGAACCCTTGAGAAGGGAGGATGAGCTCCCTTCTTATAGAATTCCAATTCTAAAGCTTCTTGGAGAAGCTTAGAACAAGGTGCAAATCCCTCCATACACGTGTATGGAGGTGGTGAATTGTGCATGCCAGCTAAGCCAGCTGGCACAAAATATCTGCATAAAGCAGATGAATAGGGTTCGGCCAGAAAATATGGTTGATCGACCAACACAAGGGCCGATCGACCAAAAGGAGTGCCGATTGGCCAAAACTTTTGGCCAATGGCAAGAAAACAAGGCCGATGGCTTCAAGCCTTGGCCGATGGGTTTAGGGGACGGCGAACAAGCCCCCCTCTTCCCTCAAAAGAAAAAACACAAGTGCTTGGTCCACAACCAAGCACAAAACAGACAAGTTGAGAGATTCTAAGGCAAGGCGCGTAGCCGAGACCTCCGAGAGCTCAAAACGAACACGAGCATGGATGATCATCGTGCATTCAAACGATGACGTCCAACTCTTGAGGACGGTCAAAAATGGGGTGTCTACAGGCCCTTGGCTCTCAAGCCACCAACCAAGCATTTTCAATGCATGATGGCCAAAGAACCAAGCTTGTACGAGCTTAGTGAATGCACCAGTAAGACTCAAAAGGCCAACACCCTATCATGCATAATCAAGGGTGTCGGCGACCAAGAAGTGTAACTTGTTTCATCACTATGAGTATGAAACGTCTCACATTTCTTGTGTTTGGATTAACGTCTGATCCAAACACATGCAATACAACACAAATATGCATATCTTGCATGTTTTACTTGGTTCAATTCTTGTTTACACATTTTAGATTACCAAACCATTCTTTAGTTGGTTAAGTCCAATGTGAAAGTCCTCTAATGGGAAAGATGGCCTCAACTACAAGCACCTTGAGCATGAAAGAACCCTCATGCTCTTGGTTAGTAGAAACCCTCAAGAGAAGGCTAAAACCATTAGGCATGAGAGCCTCAATTCCATGCTCAAGCCAACAAGGGGCTCAAGACCACTTTCAAAACAAATGAAAGAGCGAAGCATGTAGGAAGATTGCAGAAATTTCAGCACTGAAATGGCATGCAAGAGACACTAAATCATGCAAGTAATGCATGCAAGGCATGCTAAAAGGCCAAAAAGCACCAAAGCTAGTGAAGTGCATTACACTAGAAGCATGCAATACAATGCTCAAATGATCAAACCAGCTATGGACAGACCTAAAACATGCCAAATTAGTGGCAAAAACATGCTGAAACTGGGACACAAAATCCAAGAAAAACATGAACACATGTTGGCTCGCATGCAAGACACAAAGCAAAACTCTTAGAAGCGATGAAAGAGTGATATGTGTGAGAGTGTGACAGAGGTATATGCTTTGAAATTACATGGTAAATGATGCTATATCATGCAAACATCACAAGCAAAGCATGCTAGAGGCCCTAAAATTGAAAGCTAGTTAAGGCACTTACACGACAACTATGCAAAACAAAGCTCAAACATAACAAACACTTAAAAACAACCTTAAAATAGGTCTGAAATAGCCCTAAAATGTGCTTGAATCAAGCTAATAAAAGCTAGAAAAATAAGCTAAAACATGGAGCATGTTAAGCTAGTAGACAAAACACAAGGAGAGGAGGCTACCCCCTCCATTTTTGGACTTTTCTATACCACTGAAATACCTCTGATTTTCAGTGGTTAAAAGGCCCAAAACGTTTGGTTTCAAAGCCTTGAAAAATGGCACAAAAAGCTATGCAAGCTAAGGAACAAAAGGGAGAGACAACCCTCTAACACAAAATGGGCTCAAACAATCATTTTTAGGATTGAAAAACAAAGGTTTTTTTAGAAGAAAACCAAGCCTAAAATAGTTTGCAAAGGTGGCAAAACAAGTGTGCAAAGTAAGCTCACAAGGTTAGACTTTTACCTCTTGAAGCACAGCACAAGAACAGCCACTTTCTTGGGCTCAAACAACCTTTCGACAGCTCAAATTAGGCTCCAAGGGACCTCAGCCCAAAGATATACAACTTTGGTGAAGGATGTCTAGGAAAACTAGAACTGTTTCTCTACGTCTATGCAGAAAATGGCAAGAGAGAGAGAGAGCTCTAGAGAGAGAGGCAGAGATTTTGTTCACAAAATTATAGAGAGAGAGAGAGAGATTTTAGAGAGAGAAGCTCCCGAACTTTCTAACCTTCTCAAATGAGAGATATAGCTTTAATATATAGCAAAATACAAGCCTTGGTCGAAATATCTAAGGCTTGAAATATCTGGAGCAGTGTAGGATAGCTGGAGGAGAAATATCAAGAAAATTCTGGGCTTTCTGGACATTTCTGGCTGACTGGCTACTTGTGGTGGCCGACCAGCTACTTTTTTAGCCGACCGGCTACTTTTTTAGCCGACCGGCCACAAAAATCTGCTTTGCAGGTCAAACGTCAAATGGGTATATCTCCTTCATATGGACTCCTTTTCAAGACATTCTTGTGTCCAAATTGAAGATCCGGAAGTAAGCATTCCAATGGTGGCAGCCTCACATTAAAATTCCAACTGTACTGAAAGATATCCCACTTTTAGTGAAGACTGCTCAATTTCGATCCAACCAGATTAATGCCCAACTTCAACCAACCATATCTCCCTCATCCGGACTCGGCTTTAGGAGGTTCATGAATGCAAAATGAAGCCCTGGAAGTCCTCTTTCCAATGGTGGTGGCCTCATAACAGAAATACAAGTGTGCAAATGGATAGGCCCGATTTAGCGAGGGCTGCTCGACTCTCTCTTGCCGATTCATGTCCATCTTCTTCCCCAACTGGGTTTCTTCTCTCCTCTCCTCTTTTCTCAACTCCAAACCTCTAACCAAGGTGTTTTGGAAGATTTTTTTGAAGAGTTCGCCTCTCTTTCATTCATTTCAACTTTGTCCTTGCTTGGTTTATTGAAAAGCGCAACATTTAACAAAATGCGAGCCTCGGAACATCGTAGAAACTTCTTCAAAAATATTTTGAAAGACAGGGTTTCAAGATCTAAAATATTTTTGTTCAAAATAGTTTTAGCCCAAAAGGGGTATGAAGTTGGGATTTGACTCTCTCCTTGCCGAAGATATCGAACCTTAGCACTGCACACCTTTCATCACCAAGCAAACAATCAGTAGCGCCCAAGTCTTATGGATGGTCAAAAATGGAGTGTCTACAGTTGCCCCTCTTTGACAGAGCTCAGAGTCATGAAATGACGTGAGTGAATGTTAATGCCTAGAGACGACTAATTTTTGAAAAGGCTGAAGACTTGGACAAGCAAATAAAATGTAAATGCAAAAACAGATGGTTGCGCCCGCAAGATGCCTACGTATCCCTTTGCAAGGAATCAAACCAGCGTAGTTCAGGGGCAATACGCAACGTGATACACAATGCAAGAAAACAATACCATGATATACAATGCAATGGAATAATCAAACCATAAGCAGTGCAAAACCACACAAATATCATAGAGAGACGAAGATGCAACATCAAACTAGGTTTAACACAAAAAAGGTGTCGGAATCCTCAAACCACAATTCTCTTAGTGGAGTAGGCGTGTGCACATGCAGAACTGTGTGTTTCACAGAAAGAATACAAGTAATTGGGTGGGATGATATAAGTGAGGAATGATTTGCTGAGGAAAGATTGTGGTCCTACATGCTGAATGCAACACAACAAAACAAAATACAATGCAATGGATGCAATGGATACGGTGAATAAGTCGTAAGCCGAACCACATTTCTACCTAGAAAAGGCATGGACACAAACTAGACCACGTCTAACACAGAAAAGGTGCCGACACCCTCAGACCACAATTCTCTTAGTGGAATAAGCGCGTACATTAACACAGAACCATGCTTCAACGAAGGAAATATATGAGCACATACCAGACTAAGCTTAACTTAGGAAGGATGCAGGCAATAAAATAGATAATTCAGTAAATGTAACAGATAGTGCAGTAGATGAGAAGACATACTCCAACCATGCGGGAATCATGAGAGGAGGAAGAATAATTTCCAAACACGCCGAAATCGTATGAGGAAGGGGACACTCAGACCACGCTGAAATCGTGAGAAGAGGTTTGAAGAAAAGCAATCAGGAGCGCACTCCACGCGTCCTGAGATAAATTCTGAACACGCTGAAATTGTGTGAGGAAAGAGACATTCTAATCACGCTGAAGTCGTGAGAAGATGTCCAAAAACAAACCAATCAGGAGTGCGCTCGACGCAACCTAAGATAAATTCCAAACACGTTGAAATTGTGTGAGGAAATGGGACACTCTAACCATGCTGAAATCTTGAGAAGAGGTCTGAAAACAACCAATCAGGAATGCGTTCCACACGTCCAGAGATAAATTCCAAACACGCTGAAATTGTGTGAGGAAAGGAACACTCAAACCACATTAAAATCGTGAGAAGAGGTTCAAAAATAACCACTCATGAGCGCGCTCGACGCCACTTGAGATAAATTCCAAACACACTGAAACCGTGTGAGAAAATGGGACACTCAAACCACAGTGAAATCGTGAGAAGAGGTCTAAAAACAACCAATCAGGAATGCGTTCCATATATCTCGAGATAAATTCCAAACACGCTGAAATCGTATGAGGAAAGAAACACTCAAACCACGCTGAAAATCGTGAGAAGAGGTGTGAAGAAAAGCAATCAGGAGCGCGCACGCGTCCTAAGATAAATTCCAAACACGCTGAAATCGTGTGAGGAAAGAGACACTCCAATCATGCTGAAATCATGACAAGAGGAAGGGACTCCCACGACGTTGAAATCGCGAGAGGAGGAAAGACAAATTCCAAACACGCTGAAATCGTGTGAGGAAGGGCACACTCTAACCACACTAAAATCGTGAGAAGAGAAAAACAGATTCCAAGCACACTGAAATCGTGTGAGGAAGGGCACACTCTAACCACGTTGAAATCATGAGAAGAGGAAGAAAACAAGTAATTAGGAGCATGCTCGACGCAACCTGAGATAAATTCCAAACACGCTGAAATCGTGTGAGGAAAAAAACACTCTAACCACGCTGAAATCGTGAGAAGAGGTTCGAAAACAACTGCTCAGGAGCGCTCGACGCAACCTGAGATAAATTCCAAACACCCTGAAATTGGGTGAGGAAAGGAACACTCTAACCACGCTGAAATTGTGAGAAGAGGTTCGAAAACAACCGCTCAGGAGCGCGCTCGACGCAACCTGAGATAAATTCCAAACACGCTGAAATCGTGTGAGGAAAGGAACACTCTAACCACGCTGAAATCGTGAGAAGAGGTCCGAAAAAAACAATTAGGGACACACTCGACGCAACCTGAGATAAATTCCAAACACACTGAAATCGTGTGAGGAAAGGAACACTCTAACCACGCTGAAATCGTTTAAAGAGGTCTGAAGAAAAGCAATCAGGAGCGCACTCATGCGCAACCTGAGAAAAGCCCCGAGGGACAATGACCCTAAACACAACTCAGCGTAAAAGGATAAATGATACAAGATAGCACAAGATGCAAATAAATGCAATAAGTACAATGAGATGATACATGTTTCAAGCAATGTATGATGTTTAGGGAATACAATAAACAAACAAAGCGACACTTTAGAAAGCACCTCATGGGGTGAGTGGCGATGAACCGCTCTACTTTGACAAGGATCTCCCTTTTTATTCTTTGAACTCTTACCTTCAACTCACAGTTCAAAGGTTCAAAATTGCTGACAAGGGGGTAACCTCTGCATGTAGAAGCCACGGATGCAGCTTTTCTTCCTGATCATATTCACAACTTTCCCTATTCTACAACGGGGTGACAGACTAGGTTGGTTTAGTATCCAGAATTGAGGCCCATACACGCTACCTCAACCTATGGGGCCTCCATACAGATTTCAGGCCTGGGATACACCCCTGGGTATTTAAACCAGACTTTAGTCTCAGAAATCCTGAACCTTTGTGTTCTAGGCATCGGCCATTCGAACTCTAGTTTCCACCGTCATAGTTGGTCTCCTAGGAACTCATTACAAACACAGCCAAGATGCCTCTGGCAGGGACCGGCATTTGGGTAGGAGCACTTCTGATCGCCATTCTGGCTTTGAAGCAGGCTTAAGCTTAAGCTTGAGGTAGAGGCACACTCATACTTTGGAGCATTGACAAGACCTGAGGAGGTGCATTTGGAATGCAATCTTAGAACTTTCTGAAGTTGAAACAAACTCAGATGCTCCGATTTTTGCTCTTTCTTTTGCTTTACAGTCCGAAACCTATATAGCTTCAAATAGGTCCATGTTCTACTGTTCTCACATGACCTGGGTTGAACCCTGTAGTTTATGAAAGAACAAATCTTGTTTTGCACATATGTGGAGAACGGCACAACACACTGAGCACAAAACGATTTTGGAAATTGAGAGTGAGAATGAGTTCTCAACCGGATATTGAGCCTACGACTGACCACAGTCAAAACGAATCAACAAAGGGAAAAACAAAGGTAAAACAACCTAAACACATCTATTGACACTCGAAACGACTCAAAATAAGAATCAAGGCAAACAAAACGAACACACAACACTCAGATGTGTCCCAATGACGAGAGACCTCTCGGTTCACGAGGACCCTATTTCCTCGGGCATTGTTTCCCACCCTTTCTTATTTGTGATTCTCACATCACTCTGGCACTCAATCTCTTTTTCTTTGAAAAGCCCTTTCCTCACTTTTTCCTCTCAACGCACATCTCTTTATTCCTTAATCTCTCTTTATTTTTTTATCCCTCCCCTGGGTGGTTGATGGATAAACAGGAAGTTGTGGGCTCGTGCCCCTAGCATTCTACTAGATTCTTCTTCTTCCGCTCACAACAGTGAGTTTTTCCACAAAAGGGGCTGTGATGCGACTAGGTGTGCAGTAGATCTACGATTGACATCGGTTGACGACACCCCTGGCTTAGCCTGACCGAGATGAATTATAGCATGTCCCACTGCCCAGGTATTGATTAGTTCCACACATTGTATTTTCTACGTCCCCATTCTGGGTCAGACGCCAGTTTGAGCATGATCGTCCCAGATGAGGGAAAAGAATATCCCGCTCCATTTCCAGTTCGTGCTTCGCACTTAGTTTTATACCTCATTGCTTGGAGGATACGAGAGCTTTTGGCCTTTTGTTGTTAGCTTCAACTGTGCTCTTTCTGGCAAATATGGTGCCTTCTCTGACAAGTATGTTGACAAGGGAGAAAAGACAAAAACCTGACTCAACTGTGCCCCTAGTTCATCATTTTGATCATTTTTTGTTTTGGCTTTCTGTTAAAACAATTTTGATCAACATGAGAGTTGAATTAACATACTTGTTCGATTTTCTGATTTGAAATCATGCAAGTCAAGTTGTAAGCACTGAAAATTTTCCTTTTTAGGTCCAAGAAATGGTCTAGTTTTGGAAAAATAGAATAATTTTCGAGAAAATTAGTCAACTCATTAAAAATTCGAAAAACTATTTTTGCAAACGACTATTGCTCGACCAATATGGAATTAACCCTCGAGATGTACAATCTCAGATCTGAACTTTGAATCATCTTGCAGCTGAATCTTCTAACAGAATAGGACAACTGAGTCTGAATGACGATGATCATGAAGATGAGCCACTTCACGTGGACAAGATAGCCGAGTTGAACAAGGATAAACCAATCAACATGGATGAGCCAAGAAGGCTGAAAATGGTTGGGGCCAAACTTCAGGATGAAGTTGCCTACGTATCCCAAACATGGGAATCAGGCCTAATGTAGTTCCGGGTTGAGGTTCACTAGGGTGTTGACACTCTCCTTTTGTGCTTTAACTTTTGCCAAGGCCGCCTTTCTGGGTTTTCAACCTTGCGAGCTATGTTTTTCTTTTCTTTCCATTTCTTTTCCTCTTTTCTTTTCTTTTCTTTTCATTTTTTCTTTTTCTTTTTCATTTTTCTTCTTTTTCTTCTTTTCTTTTCTTTTTCTTGCTCTAACTTTTTCCTGGGCCGCCCTTCTGGGTTTTCGGCCCAGCGAGCCTCTCAAGGATAGAAAAAAATGGAACTTGTCCATGTTGATCGGTTTGAGATCTTGAAGCCATCTGAATCCAGGAGAATGGCTGTCGTTCCCTGATGACGTAGGAGTCCATCCAACCGGGTCTAAATTGCCCCTAGTGTTGCGGATAGGAACTTAGTTGTCCTTCAGCAATAATTTTTGTTCTTCCAGCTGCTAGCATTTTGTTTTCTTGCCAGTCTTCAATGGTTTGAGAAATGACTCATCTTTTTAATCTTTGAGCACATCTGGCATTTTTGCCCCTAGTTAAAGGGCTACTTCTGATCTAGCTTTACAAGCTTCCTTTGATCAATCTGACCTTCTTGCCCCTAGCTTGAGGACTGCTTCAAATCTGGCCTGGCAGGCCTCCTTTGATGTCATGCGACTTTATTGCCCCTAGTTCATGGGCTGCTTCAAATCTGGCCATGCAAGCCTCACATTGTGGTTGACCGTTGAACATTCTGAATCCAAGTTCAAGATTTGAAAGCAAAAGGGGTTGAGTCTTGAGGCTGAGAGCGATCATATGCTGCACAATCTCAAGATCAATTCCACGCATGTCTTCGTAGGCCCGTGCAAAATATTTTTTGAAATCTTTTAAGAAAGCGACTAATCGCTCGCACTGAAGACAATGTAGAACCAATCTGGATCAAGCCAGGATCCTTCTCAGTACTCACATTAACAAACACGATCTCATTCATTAAGGACTTAGCATGCCTCTCTTTCTCTCCATTGATCAAATTTTTGCAAATACCGAGGAATTCCTTTCTCTTTGTTTTCATCATAGTGTTAGAAAAGTTTTGAAAAACATAGGTCAATGCAATGATTTCAAGGTACAGAAAAGACATAGTTTTGGTCAATTACTGCCATCTCATTCAGATCCTCTGGCACAATTGGCTTCATGGCAGAAACAGAGGCAAAAGAAATGGTGTAAAAGACAAACACAAAACAAACAAGTGATGTTCGAGGTAACACCCCCGAAATCAGTCGACTCTAACACAACAGGGCTGGCTAGATATAACAAGACAGACTCGACTAACTCAGTGCAAAAAGACTGACTCAATACAAAACAAGAAGACTGACCCAATACCCAAGTCAAAAAGTAAAATAACCAACATTTGTACATTGCTTAAAACAGTGCATGCCATCCACCATATATGGAGTAAACTGAGTGCCATCCGCATGTGGTTCATCCCCCGATCACATAGTCACGTTATCTCCCAAGTTCACTGATCTAGTGCCGATAGATTTTGTAGAGCCTGGTGCGACGATGACCTTGTTATCAATCAAATCTTGTATTTCATGGCGAACACGAAAACAAAGGTCAGTGTCATGACCAGTTTTTTGATGGAAGTCACAATACTTGGCCGGGTTATGTGAGGGAGGGAGGTTATTTGGCAGTGGGCATGGTTCCAGGGGCTTCAGATACCCCTTTCTGATCAGGACCTTCCAGGCCGCTAATAGAGACATATAGAGCGAGGTAAAAATCCTCTGACCCCAGGGTGGATATTTTGCTGGTTGCGGGGTGGCCGGGTTGGATGTACTGGCGAATAGATTGGCAGGGGCTGACTGGGTTTGTTGATCTCCGACAGATGTAGGACTGAAGTTGAGAGGGGTGCTTCTGGTACGACAGCCTTTTTTTCGACTTGCCCCTTGATTTAGAATGCTCCCATCCCGAGTGGGAAAAGTGTCATCCAAAGTCTTTGAAACAACTGCGAGCACTTGCTGTTTGTTCAGTCCTTCAGCCTTTAAGACCTCAACAGCCCACTGAAGATGTTCATGGGGACCAATGCCTGCCCCTACCTTGTTCTTTCCACTTGCCTTCACTTTGCCAAGGGATTATGTCGCTATATCAGAGCAGAGCCCGGTTGTTGTCGACATGCCACCACTCAAATCTGAGATGGCTTCCGGTTGGCCATTTTTAATTGCAGCTGGCCCCAAAATTGGAGAGCCTTTTCTATCATGTGATGTGGTCGATGATGGAGCCAATATCCCAAAGGCCAGATCGGCCATAGTTCACTGAAGATCTTCAATCATTTTCATTAGCTCAAAAGTAGTGGGTTCACGGGTTTGAGATGATTGGGGTTCAAGTGCGTCCATCATGCATAAGTCCATGCTTTCTGGAATGAACACCTCAGGGTTGGGCAAATAGGCCGGGGTGATGTATATGCTGGGGTTGTAGGTGGACGAGAGTGTATGGATTAGATTGAGATGGGAAGGTGACGGGTCAGTACTAGCCCGAGGTCCTTTTGGTGGAGCTATGGTCTCTTCATCAATAAGATCCTGAATCTATGACGGAGGCAGATGCAACGGTTCGTATCATGACCATGATGTTGATGATAGGCACAGTATTTAGCTGGGTCATATCTTGGTGGAAGAGGATTTGGAAGGGGTTGAGGTTCTAGGAGCTCTAGGTACACTTCTTCTCACAGCATTTTCAAGGCTTGAGAGAGACTCGTGTAAAGAGGATGGAAATTTCGGGCTTGAGGCCAAGTTGAAGTAGTTGGTTTTTGGCCATTGAAGGAAGTGGTGATAGTGTCTACGTCTGAGCATTTCGCAGCTGTGCTACCATCAGTAATAGCATTGGAACTGCGAACAACATTCTTCTTCAAAGGCTCATTATCTTCTGCAAAGATCCCTTGTCTGATGGCATCCTCGATTTGAACCCTCATTCTATGAAGGTCTGGAAAGGTAAACAGTGGTAGAACAATCATCTTCTATAGCAACTTGCCATGCAGATTCTGAACAATCATCCTGATCTGATCTTTGTCGGAAGGCCTTGTAGTCATCATCGAGGCCTTTGCTCTCCATCTCGTCATGAACTCTGAAAAAACCTCTTTTGTCTCTTGGCGGTTGATTTCGAGATCACGAGTTGTGACTTCGATCTGTGTGTTATAAGAGTATTGAGCAACAAAGGCATCAGCCAGCTCTTTCCAGTTCTATTTCACAGAGTCCTCCAATTGCGCATACCAGATTGCGGCTACCCCAGACATGGTTCGACCGAAGAGAGACAACTTCTGGGCTAGGGTTAGACCCATTGGCCTCAGGATATCAGAAAATAGGTGGAGGTGCACCATTGGATCTCCAGAGCCGTCGAAGCGGTTGATATGGGCATTTTGAACCGCTCCGATAAGGTAACTGCAGATTCAGTATACCCGTCCTCTAAATCCGGGATGGAGTTCACTCCTTGTGCTCGTTTGAATAACTTCTCTAGTTTATTGACCTTAAGTGCAGTTGGGTCAACCTCAAATTCAAATGGAGCTTCGGTTTGATAGGCAGGAGCTTTAGAGGCCTATTCTGGGATTGGCTCCGCCGAATTGCCCTAAATCTCTTGGACATTAGCAGTACGGGTAGTGGCTCTGGGTGTTGGGTTACCCGTGGGAGGTGTATGAGATGCAGAAGTCGCGGCTGGCTACGGTTGTTGTTGTTGTAGCCGGGTTATCACTTCAGCCTGACGAGCCATCACTTCAGTCTGACGGATTGCGTCCTGTTATAATGCCTCGATTATCTGTTGCAGGTGCTGTATCTATTCTTCTACACTAGCTGGGGGATACTGAGCCATGGGAATGGGTGATTGATCTCATGTTGAGCTGAATGCAGAAAACTGTTCCCAAACCAGACTAAACCCGGGTGAACTGAGAGGTGACTACTGTAGAAACCGCACTGGTGAATTCTTCCTAAACCTCCTTCATCTTCTAACCGATGGGGTGAGGTAAACACAGGTTGCTTCTAAACCAATTCTGACCTGACAAAGTCTATCGATACAAGTCCAAAGTACCCGGGGGATATTGGAGCCCTCTGAAGCTATGGTTTCATGACTACCTTGCAAAAAAGAAAACAGATAGCATCTCAGCCCAATTTCACTGGAATAGATATGAGCATAGCTGAACGACTATGCTCTCTACTGAATTCTGCCCCAAAATTTTGCCTGAAAATCGATACCCTCAGGTAAAACTAATACCCTCAAACACTAATGTCCTCATACATGATACCCAGACTTGCAACTGATACATACATTCTGTAGAGACACACCCTAACAGCACATATCAAGCAAGTGAGAGCCAAAACACCCCTATGATGGGGTAGGGTTTTCCTGTCCTATTTTGTCAAGAGCTAGGGTTTCACTACGCATGCATGCGGTTTCAAACAATCCTGCATTCGGGTAAGCAACCTGTCCTAGTTTGGAATAGTCTCTAAGGCTTCCAATATGCAACTAGGCCGATTGGTCAAAAAGGGTGCCTTGACAAAGCCAAGGTTTGTGTTTCCATCGTGGCAGAGCCCGTAACCGGTCAGCCTTATGGAACGCTTTTCTAAGCAAGCCTCTGGCAAACCGTTCAGGAATATCAGATGGAAAACACTGTGACATAGGCGCACCTATGCAAATGCAATGCAAAGAAACAGATAAAAGTAAATAAAACAACATATCATGAGTTTCGAGTCAAGTTCTCTAACATGAGCACCCCCGCTCACCCGATCAAAGGACCGGCCTCTACTAAACATGATTCCTTGTTTTCATGAACACATGTGTTCTTATTCAGATTAATAGCTAACTTACTATGTGATGCGCACAGTATACAAGTATAGACTCAATCACAAGAGTTAGAACAAAACAATTCATGTTTGTTTTTTGTAAATGGTTTGAAAGTGCCACTCGCAAGTGGGCTAAAGCGCGGATTTGCCACCCTCAAGTGGGCTTAAAACAACATGATTTTGCCACTCCGCAAAGTGGCTTAAAACTCACATTTATTGAATTGTTTCAATTCAAGTAATAAAGCCTTCATCCACAGGCATTCATGCAGTTTATCAAATAAGCACATAGCCTCATGGCAAGCATGTTGTCATGGTAACACTCACACTCATGCAAATATGCTAAAGCGTAAAACTTACAGTGTACCCCGAGCCAAAACAAAAGCTAGTTAGAAATCAATGCATGATCCTAGCTATGTTAAAATGCCTAATGCAACACATGCAAAATGCAACTAATAGGCTCGGCTATCTAAGATGGCATATGAGTGCAATTTGATAGCATGCTTTGAAGGGAGAAAGAAGTGGGGGTTGGAAGACATGCACACACACACGCACCTGTATTACAACATTGTGCCCTCGCGACGGAGGGTCCAAATAAACTAACTAAGCTAGCTACGCTAAGCTAAGTTACTTATTACAAACCAACTAATTAACTATTCTAAGCTAATTAAATATTACAAACCAAATTGGAACAAATAGCTATGCTAAGATAATTAGAATATTACAGAACAATTTGAATGATTAATTATAACACGAGTATTAATTAGCTACAACTAACATAAAGTGGCCTCGCAGGCGAGGGAGACATGCATGCTCGATTGGTGTCATCCCAGAAACGCATTGCCTTGCCATGAGTTGTCCTTGTTTGCATTTTCCTCTGTTTTCTGAACACTGCACAAACTTCCAGATTGCCTCTGCTCTAACACATGAACAAATTGGGCAATCTTGGAACTGGTGGCCCGTCGGCTACCTATCCTGGCCGGTCGGCTAGAGCAAGTGGTCGGTCGGCTACTGCAAGTGGCCAGCCAGCCACCCATTTTTCCAAACTTCTGTTTTTGCTGCAACAGAGAACAACTGAGGCAAAACAATGCATTTTTCAAGAAATGTGTGTACTGCTACCCCCCTTATCATTTCTCAAGCTCAAAGGAGTGTGGCACTTGGCTCTCAAGCCACCAACCAAGCATTTTTAATGCATGATGGCCAAAGAACCAAGCTTGTACAAGCTTAGTGAATGCATAAGTAAGACTCAAAAGGCCAACACCCTATCATGCATGATCAAGGGTGTCGGTGACCAAGAAGTGCAACACGTTTCATCGCTATGAGTATGAAACATCTCACATTTCCTGTGTTTGGATTAATGTCCGATCCAAACACATGCAATGCAACACAAATATGCTTATCTTGCATGTTTTACTTGGTTCAATTCTTGTTTACACATTTTAGATTACCAAACCATTCTTCAGTTGGTTCAGTCCAATGTGAAAGTCCTCTAGTGGGAAAGATGGCCTCAGCCACAAGAACCTTGAGCATAAAGAAGCCTCATGCTCTTGGTTGGTAGAAACCCTCAAGAGAAGGCTAAAACCATTAGGCATGAGAGTCTCAATTCCATGCTCAAGCCAACAAGGGGCTCAAGACCACTTTCAAAACAAGCATGGACGAAGATTACAAAAATTTCAGCACTGAAATGGCATGCAAGAGACACTAAATCATGCAAGTATTGCATGCAAGGCATGCTAAAAGGCCAAAAGGCACCAAAGCTAGTGAAGTGCATTACACTGGAAGCATGCAGTACAATGCTAAAATGATCAAACCAACTATGGGCAGACCTAAAACATGCCAAATCAGTGGCCAAAACATGCTGAAACTTGGACACAAAAACCAAGAAAAACATAAGCACATGTTGGCTCGCAAGCAAGACACAAAGCACAACTCTTAGAAGTGATGAAACAGTGATATGTGTGAGAGTGTGACAGAGGTATATGCTCTGAAACTACATGCTAAATGATGCTATATCATGCAAACATCACAAGCAAAGCATGCTAGAGGCCCTAAAACTGAAAGCTAGTTAAGGCACTTACATGACAACTATGCAAAACAAAGCTCAAACATAACAAACACTTAAAAATAGTCTGAAAATAAGTCTGAAACAGCTCTAAAACATGCTTGAATCAAGCTAATAAAAGCTAGAAAAATAAGCTAAAACATGGAGCATGTTAAGCTAGTAGACAAAACACAAGGAGGGGAAGCTACCCCTTCCATTTTTGGACTTCAGAACCAGGTATCTACCACTGAAATACCTTTGATTTTCAGTGGTTAAAAGGCCCAAAAAGTTTGGTTTGAAAGCCTTGAAAGATGGCACAAAAAGCTATGCAAGCTAAGGAACAAAAGGGAGAGACAACCCCCTAACATAAAATGGGCTCAAACCACCATTTTTAGGACTGAAAAACGAAGGCTTTTGTAGATGAAAACCAGGCCTAAAACAGTTTGCAAAGGTGGCAAAACAAGTGTGCAAAATAAGCTTACATAGTTAGACTTTTACCTCTTGAAGCATAGCACAAGAATAGCCACTTTCTTGGGCTCAAACAACCTTTTGACTACTCAAATTAGGCTCCAAGGGACCTCAACCCAAAGATATGCAACTTTGATGAAAGATGTCTAGGCAAACTAGAAGTGTTTCTCTACTTATATGCAGAAAAGGGCAAGAGAGAGTGAGCTGTAGAGAGAGAGGTAGAGATTTTGCTCACAAAATTATAGAGAGAGAGAGAGAGAGAAAGAGATAGATAGATAGATTTTAGAGAGAGAAGCTCCCAAACTTTCTAACCTTCTCAAATGAGAGATATAGCTTCAATATATAGCAAAATACAAGCCTTGGTCGAAATATCTGAAGCTAAAAATATCTAGAGCAGTGTAGGACAGCTGGAGGAGAAATATCTGCAAATTCTGTGCTTTCTGGACATTTCTGGCCGACCGGCTACTTATGGTGGCCAACTAGTTACTTTTCTGGTTGACCGGCTACAAAAAACTACTTTGTAGGTCAAACTTCAAATGGACATATCTCCTTCATATGGGCTCATTTTCAGGTCATTCTTGTGTCCAAATTAAAGCCCCGAAAGTAAGCTTTCCAATGGTATCAGCATCACATCAAAATTTCAACTGTGCTGGGAGATATCCCTCTTTCAGTGAAGACTGCTCGGTTTCGATCCACCAGATTGATGCCCAACTTCAACCAACCATGTCTCCCTCATCCGGACTCGGCTTTAGGAGGTTCATGAATGCAAAATGAAGCCCTGGAAGTCCTCTTTCCAATGGTGGTGGCCTCATAACAGAAATACAAGTGTGCAAATGGATAGGCCCGATTTAGCGAGGGCTGCTCGACTCTCTCTTGCCGATTCATGTCCATCTTCTTCCCCAACTGGGTTTCTTCTCTCCTCTCCTCTTTTCTCAACTCCAAACCTCTAACCAAGGTGTTTTAGAAGATTTTTGAAGAGTTCACCTCTCTTTCATTCATTTCAACTTTGTCCTTGCTTGGTTTACCGAAAAGCGCAACATTTAACGAAATGCGAGCCTCGGAACATCGTAGAAACTTCTTCAAAAATATTTTGAAAGAGTGGGTTTCAAGATCTAAAATCTTTTTGTTCAAAATAGTTTTAGTCCAAAAGGGGTACGAAGTTGGGATTTGACTCTCTCCTTGCCGAAGAAATCGAACCTTTGCATTGCACACCTTCCATCACCAAGCAAACAACCAGTAGCACCCAAGTCTTAAGGACAGTCAAAAATGGGATGTCTACAGTTGCCCCTCTTTGACAGAGCTCAGAGTCGTGAAATGACGTGAGTGAATGTCAAAGCCCAAAGACGACCTATTTTTGACAAGGTCGAAGACTTGGACAAACAAATAAAATGTAAATGCAGAAAGAGATGGTTGTGCCCGCAGGCTGCCTACGTATCCCTTTGCAAGGAATCAATCCAGCGTAGTTCAAGGGCAAGACGCAACATGAGACACAATGCAAGAAAACAATACCATGATATACAGTGCAATGGAATAATCAAACCATAAGCAGTGCAAAACCAAACAAATATCATAGAGAGACGGAGATACAACATCAAACTACGTTTAACACAAAAAAGTGTCGGAATCCTCAAACCACAATTCTCTTAGTGGAGTAGGCGTGTGCACATGCAGAACTGTGTGTTTCACAGAAAGAATACAAGTAATTGGTTGGGATGATATAAGTGAGGAATAATCTGCTGAGGAAAGGTCATGATCCTACATGCTGAATGCAATGGATATGGTGATCAAGTTTGATCAAGGGCCCACATCCAAGATTGTAGAGAATTTAGGCTTTAAGGCGTAAAATGTCAAGAGAGAGAGGATTCTACAGAGAGAGAGAGAGAGAGAGAGAGAAATTTTTGTCTTCAAAATTTTCCAACCCCTTATATGCAAGCGGAAGGCTTCTATATATAGAAGATACAAAATCCCCTCAAAGAGATCCAGCCATACACGTGCAAGAAGATGGCTCAACTTGTGCAAACAGCTAGCACAAAATATCAGAAAATATTTACTAATACATTGGTGGCTGGCCGACCATCAGTGATGGCCGGTAGGGGCTCATTGATGGCCAGCAGGGCACATCAATGGCCAGCAGGCCAAAATCCATGACTGGCAATGCTTCAACATGGCCGACAGTGCATCGAAAATAACATGCTGAAAGGACCAAAACATGGTCCAAAAATGAGATAGAATTGATGTAGGGTTTGGAAAGCTCAAACTTGTGGCGTTCTGCCACGTATTTCGAGCGCTCGACGAGCAATCAAACTCATCACTGAATGTACCTGCAGGAACATCCAAGTCTTGAGGACGGTCAAAAATGGGGTGTCTACAGAGCCCTATGGCCTTTTCATAATTCATATGGGGTCTTGTCCACCTTTTTCTGAGGAACCTAATTCAGAACATAATTCATAGAGAGAATTGTTTTCCCTCACATGTTCTGCAACAATCCAAAACTAATCAATATTGCATTCATCATTTCCTTTAATGTTCTATTCTTTTGCTTAGCAATACCATTAGATTGAGGGTAGTATGGCAATGTGGTTTGGTGGATAATCTCATTTTGAGCACAAGTCTCAATAAACGGTGATTCGTACTCACCACCACAATCACTTCTCGGTGCCTTAATCTTTCGGCTTAATTGATTCTCAACTTCATTCTTATAAAAAATAAATTTATCAATAGCATTATCTTTACTTTTAAGCAAATACACATAACAATATTTAATGCAATCATTGACAAAAGTAATAAAATACTTATTGCCACCTCAGATTTGTATGAACTTCAAGTCACACACATCATTATGCACTAAATCTAGAGGCTCAAAACTTTTTTCAATATGATGAAATGAAATCCTAGTCAACTCAGCTTATACACAAGTTTCACACTTGTGTTTTTGATTAATCTTTAAAGATGGTATGTGATCTAACTTAATTAATCTACACAAAGTGTCAAAGTTTACATGGCCTAATCCACCATGCCATAAACTTGATAACTCAAGCATATAAGCAAAAGATAAAGCATTCACATTAATCTTTGGAATAATTGTCATTACATTTAACTTAAACATACCCTACAAATACCCTTACCCGCATAAACACCACTCTTGGTCAATTCGACCTTATCGAATTCAAAAACCATGCGGAAATCATGCTTACTTAAGAGCGACCCCGGGACTAGGTTCATGCGAATTTCCAACACAAACATGACATAATTCAGAGTTAGGTCCTTTCCTGAAGTCTTCTCCAGGGCCACCTTGCCCTTTCCCTTGATGGTCGAGGTTGCAGAATTTCCCATGAACAACTTCTTATTGTTTGTAATTGGCTAGAAGCTTGCAAACACCCTATTCTCTATACAAATGTAATGAGTGGCACCAGTGTCCACCCATCATTCCCTCATATTGAATCCCACCAAATTCACTTTAGTGATAGCAGTAGAAAGATGCATATCATCTCCATCTTGGGAAAGACCCTCCATTCCTACTATGTGAGCACAAACCTTACTATGGAATTGCTTCTTTGGTTTGCAGCAGTTAGCAGCCCTATCTCCATCGTGTTCGCAACTGAAGCACTTACCAGAAAACTTATACGTAGGTTCTTGTTGCTTGTAGACCAACCACTTCGAGGCGCCACCTCTAGGCTCTAACTTCTAGCCTTTGTTCACAAGTTGCTTTTTCTTAACCCCTAAAGACTGGTCATGCTCAACCACATTAGCCTTGACAGTCAAGGTGCTCCCCTCCTTCTTCTTGTTATCCTCTTTAATTCATAGCCGGACAACGAGCTCTTCAATTGTCATCTCCTTTTGCTTGTGCTTCAACTAGTTCTTGAAGTTTTTTCACCCACTAGACAACTTGTCTATCAAAGTAGTTTCCTGGAAGATTCACTTAAAAACATTCCTTCTACATGAATATCCTGTAGAAGCACTTGAAAATCTTGGATTTGGCTAATGATGATTTTTGAGTCCACCATTTTGAAATAAAAAAAAAGGTCAAGGACAAATTTCTTTGCCTTAACATTCTCGATTTTGTATTTACTGTCCAAGGAATACCCTAACGCCTTTGTCGACTTCTTAGCATAATACACATTGAAAAGTGCATTTGCCAGGCCGTTGAGAACATAGTTCCGAGAAAGGAAATCTAATTGCTTCCAAGCATCTAGAGCCATCATCTTCTATTTATCTTACTCATTCTCTGCCATTACTAGTGGATCCTTACTCAAGAACCTCGCAAAGTTAAGAGTAGTTAAGTAAAATAGCATCTTCTACTGCCACCTCTTGAAATTCACGCTGGTGAATTTCTCCTAGCAATCATAATGATTGAGCGATCCCCTCAAAATAGAAACATGAGTCACCATAAGGTTCATAGCAGGGTTCATCAGAGGGGTTAACATTCTAGTTTACGTGGGATTTAGATTCCCACCATTATTCAGAACTCCGGTACTAGTTGCAGCAGCATAGGTAATAGTTACCATTTTTTAAAAAGACAATAGAATTTCAACTATTTAGTTTTTCCAGAAAACAAATTAACACTAGGAAATCCCAAAACACTAAAACTTAATTCAAAATTAAACTCATCGCTAATATCAAAATTCAAACAAAGTCACCTATTTGTTTACCTATTTTTTCAACGTCACTTATCTATCACCTCACCGGTACTAGCTATTGTGGCTGGCCAATAGTGTCGGCCATCGCCAACTGCCAGTGACTTTGTAGGATGCTTTTCGGGGTTACCGAGTGCGTCTAATAGTTTAGACTCCCGATATCCTGATCTAGTCTCACAAGTACAATGTGAAACATAAATGAGAGTACAGATCTGGCAATTTGTACAGAAAATCTATTTTATGGCAAAAATCTTTGCCAAAAATGGACTACATCACCAAATTTTAGAGTCGCCACCTAATCTTTTGGGAAAACAAGGAAACCCATGACTTGTGCCAAAGGTCACTGTCTGTCATAACCAAAATGTCTCAATTTAGAAACTTAGGTATGAAGGGGGAAGGTCACGATTTGAGCATCATTTCTCACTCGATCAAAAAATCATCCACTATTAAGTAATGATATGAGTTTTATAGTCTCCATATGTTCATATTCCGATTTTAATAATGCTAACATCACTATCTAAGGAAAATAAGTATAGATTGTGTCATTTGTTTTGGTTATGTTTTGGTTTCATGTATTTTGGAAAACCTTTTTGTACAACTCACAAAATAACAAGGAGTTCAAACGCATAAGAATCAACCACATTCCAACATCAGCAATACTGCCTCCATCCACTGGCACTCATACATATATTTCACTTAGGATGCTAAAACTAAAAATGCTCACCTACTACTCCTCAGTGGTAAGCCAAAAGAATGTGTCAGAAGTATATACATGATCATATATACAAATAGCTAATACAATACATAAATCAAATGCACCTAGGGGTTCGGCTACTAACACATTACACGTGTATCATCTCAAGGCTTGAGGTAATCATTTTTGAAATGATAAATCCCACAAATGCAAGTCATGAATATTATAAATAAAACATGATGATGCGTATACAAAAACCGTATAAATAAAAGGAATAGAAAGACGTAGGGTTGGAAGTTATTACAACAATTGAATGAATAGAAAACGTGGGGTTGGAAGTTTATTACAATAAATGAATTGATTTAGCCAAATTAAGTTGAATATAACAAATCATGAGACAAAAGCAAATGTACTATAAACAATAACCTCAAGAACCTAGGAGATCACCCTCCAGAAACTGCAGTGTTTTGCTTTATTCTGCTTGTAGGAAAGATGACCGACCAGATGGGAATTTCGTTGGCTGGATGACTCTTAGTGGGCCGGATGAAAGATCAAAGGGAAATTCTGCTTTGCACAACACAACCAAAACAGAATTGTAACACCTTTCAAAAGGGTGCTCATCCTTTTTACCTCTTCCCCTCACAGGAACACTCAAGGGAGAGGTAAAGGGGCTTCAACCCATAATTAGCAACACAAAAATCCACTAAGAATATAATAGTTACAACAATTTTCCAAATGAAATAGAAATTGAGATTCGCAAAAATTCAAGCTCAAGAAATGAATGAGAATCTACAATCATCTCTTTGTGAACAAGGGCAAGATAATGCCCAGATTCATGATATTAACTAAAGAAAGTAGATTAATGCCCACTATTTCTTTGTAGAAGTTTTGTCTTTAAAGTAAGAGATTCATCAAAGGTTATTGAAGACTCCTCTTTTATTCATGGAACAAGGATGTTTCCATCCATTCCCATGTTCACAAAAGATTGAGAAGAGAGTTCTCAATATCTTCAATCTTACCCAACGTCCAAGAAAAAAATAATAATAATAATAAAAAAAGAATTAACAACCTTCTCAACATCAAATCTCATGGATCATCCAAATAGCTCCATGCGACAACCATATCCATGGATTAAAGCACATAAGCCAACATGCTTGAATGGTTTATATAGGTGATGAGAAAGTGCAAGAATATGAAAGAAACTACTCTATTTAATCAAACTTGTGGATGGACGGCTACTTGATAACTCTCAACCACATCCAGAAGGTTCCAATTAACACATCTATGTACAACAACAATAATTTATACTCCTAGAAAGCAAGAAAGGAGAACAACAATATAGAAAAGAAAAGAAAACAATCAACTCGGTGGATAGGTGGCTTCTTTTTACTTCCCTCCACATTCATGAGGACTTATCACATGATTACAACACGCCAACAATAAAATTTAGACCTTAAAGATGAAAAAATAGAGAGAAAAAGTGAGAAAAGTTCAAAAGTTTCACCTCTTATAAGAGGGTGAGTTTCTTGGTTGTTAAACTTCTTTTAGGCACCCTCATGGTCCTTAGATATGTCTTAGAGTTCTTAGAATCCTCAGCAAGAAGTTTAGAGTTAAGCTTTAATGGTGTTTGGGTAGTTAGTGTGTGCGAAATGGAGATTAAAGGAGAGGTAGGGTGATAAGCTCTAAAAAACAAGTCACTTAACCTTTGAAAATTTTGTAACCCCCAAAACCGAAGCTGAGACGAATATTTATAGAATTAAGGTGCCAAAATATTGAATATATTTGTAAAATATTCACAAAAAAAGTCAAAATTTCCAAAAATGCTTTGTACCCGGACATTTCAACTAATCGTACCACCATTCATCCGTCCGATTTCATTTTTCATCCAGCCATGAAAAATATGATTTGAAAGGAGAAACAAGTATTTAAGAGAAACAAGTATGATTTGAAAGGAGAAACAAGTATTTAAGAGAATTTCATATTTTCCATTCATTCTTGCTATATCCTTCACTCGATCCATTAAAAAAGACAATGTTGGAAGTTTGGAAAAGGCGAGCCTCGGGACATTGTAGAAACGTTGGAAACAACACATACAATGTATTTTGAAAAGGGGTCATAATTTGGTTAAAAATGTTTTGGCCAAAATGAGTGTAATATTATAGTTAAAGCCTGAGTTCAGACTCCTTGTTGAGGAATTCGTATGATCAACACATCTCGAATTTCATCATGGGTGTTCGGAAAAGAGCACCCAAGTCTTAAGGCTAGTCAAAGTGGGATGTTTACAAACGTAGATTTTATTGCATAAAAACCATATTCCTTATGGATTTTCTTGAAAGCCATGAAAGGGGATCTAGAGTTTGATATTTGTGATTGGAGTTATTAAGTTATTTGTTATTGGGTTATTTGGGAAATGATTTATTATGTTTGTGAAGAGAGGGAGGAAAACCCTAATTTAATATTATTGATATAATGGATTTAAAAGGGAGGAAGTTGAATAATCTTTATATTTGCTAATATGGGTTGTATAGTTGTGGTTATATCAAAAGAAAATAAAAGGAGAAGTAACCATGGTGTTGGTATTGTTTTAGACTAATCACGTGAAGTTGAGTTGAGTTATGGTTTTGATACCAATGGAATTGGTTTTGTAAATTAAAGAGGATGGATTTGGATTTGGATTTGGTTTTGGTTTTGTAAAATGACGAGAATGAATTCTTAGAAAATGGTTGGAGTTGTGTGGATTGGAAAATAAAGAAAAATGGTCTTTTGAAAGAAAATGAAATCATCACCCTTTGTAAATTGATAATGAACTTGAAGTCGGATTTTGGAACCTTTACATATTATCATTGTTATTGGACTGAAAGTCTTGTGAGAATTGGATTTTTGTTTTCCTTTCATATGAGATGTAGAAATGGATAGATATGAATGTAAATGGTGGAGTTGGATATTTGTAATCTCTCACTTATGAAAATATGGATAGTTTATCTATTTTGGAGATTGTATATATATTTAGAAATATGTCTTGGGCTATCGGTAGAGGATAGCTATGGCTATTGTAGAAATTGCATGTGGACTAGGTGAATTGAAATTAATCCTTCGTTGGTTGTCATTGAATATGACTATGTTTATATTCATTGTACATGTATGATTAATTGAGAGGAGAAAAGGGATGGACTCCATTATAATTAAGTTGGCCGGAGTGTGGAGGGTGAAAGTCCCGAAATTATACATGGATGCCTAGCCAGCGAACGAAATATCCGTAAAATGGAAATTGTAGCACTTGTATAGCCTATGTTTACATGGGTCCCATTTGACGGCTAACTGCAGAAGAAATATCCGCGAAAGAATACATGGGTCCCGTTTGACGGTTGCCCACAGACGAAATATCTGTGACAAAAACGTTTGAAGTGTTAATGTATATATGTTGTATGATTTGAAAGCCATTGAGTTGTAGCCTCAGTTGGGTGTCTAAAATGTAATGAATTGGCTCATGAATTTAGATGAAATAAATTAACTTGAAATGAATTGTCACGAAATGAAGTAAGACTAAAATGGCTTGAGGTGTATCTTTGACTTGGCATTTTGTTATGGAAAGGTGTATCCCTGGCTTACCGTGATTAAGGCAGGTAGAGTGGAACTTGTTTATCATTATTGTCTCAGTATATCTGTGTATATTATGGGTTATGACGGTTATAGTTCTGGAAGGCCGAGTTGCCTCATTTGTTAAGTAGATAGTTGTTGGTTGCTTGTTGTTTTCCCTTTGTACCGAATGTATATAAGTAAAGGCATGAATGTGTTGGAAACGGACATAATTACTGTATTGAGATTGTGAATAATGTGAAAGACATCGAATACTTGTGGCAAATCAGCTTTACCTTTGGAAAGTGGGAGAAAACGTAATGGGCTTTGTGAAATTGTGTTTCAGGAACTTGTTATTGTCATATGAATTTTGAAAAAGGTAACATGAAGAAAGAAAAGTAAAAATGCTTATGTTATTGAACGAATGAATGATTTTGAGCAATGTTCCTATATAAGTATATTTTTGTATAAACTGTCACATTATGTATATGATATGATTTAAAGCATTCATGATCATAGCTTTCTATATGTTGTTATTATTTAAGATCATATTGGGATCCCTACTGGACTTTATGTTCATCCCACGTTGCTAATCCTTTTTCAGGGGAACGTTGAGAGGGGTTTCAAGATCGAGGATCTTCTTTAAGTGTTGACCACGGGGCCTTTTATTTGTAGGCGGAATGCCATTGATGTAAAAGGGTTAAACCCTTTCTTTTAATTTAAAAGATGTAAGCCTACGGGAAATTCATTTATTTTTATCTCATGTTGCATTCATTTCATATCCGAATGAGAGAACTTTTAATAATAGTGCTCGTTAATGTGTTAAATTTCTGCGCATGATCTCTGAAAATTGTGTTATAATGAAGGATTGGTATCCGTTGATATAAAAAGTGGGACGTGACAACTTGGTATCAGAGCGAGCCGGGTTTGAATACTTTGGGCTCATGGGGAGTGGTTTTTACCACATCAGGTTTGCTATGCTTGATGAGGACGTTGCATATAGTAAGGATACGTGCTAGGATTTATATGTTGCATTTATGTCAGCATGGGATTAAGTTTCTTGGATAATACTTGCAGTCGGTGAACTTGCTTTGAGATCTTCTCTGAAACGTGCCTGATCAACATGGTTTCTAATAAGAACTCCTTGAGAGTGCCAGGATGAGTGTCTATCTTTAAGAACTTGATTCGATTATGTGTTTAGGTGTTTAATTGTTTATACGCAATAGAAATTGTATGTTTTGGGAAATAAGCGTGTCTTGTAGCCTAGAGATGGCGAGTGTGTGCCTTAGGAAATGTCTTTTTGTTGAGTATTAAGCGTGGTTTTGTTTTTGGATTTTATAAGATGTCTACACGAGGAAATGGAGGTCGAGTTGGGCATAGGAGTGCTGGTAGGGGCACAACGGTTCCTTTAGCACCTGTCATTGCAACATCGACTATCGGTGAGGAAGTTACACGCGAGATTATAAGAGAAGTGCAAGAGGCTCTAGCTCACAATGAGGGTGACAACAGGCATACCCTCCAACTTACTAAGGAGTTTCTTCGCTGCAATCCGCCGGAGTTTTTGGGGGAGGCTTAACCGTTGGAGGCAGAGGATTGGTTAGAACAGATTACCAAGACTCTTGATATGCTCAGAGTCAAAGATGAAAGATTGAGGGTCTCTTTGGTGACTTTTCAATTAAGAGGAGATACAAGTTATTGGTGGAAGTGTGCTAAGAACACAGTAGGTAACATGTGGGTTGCTTTCACGGAGGCCTTTTGGGCCAAGTACTTCCCTCCTTCCACTTGAGAGAGGTTGAGGGAACAGTTTGTTGAGTTGTGCCAGGATACTACTCCTTTGGCACAGTTTGAGATGCGGTTCACTAGTTTGTCGAGTTTTGCTCCAGAGTTGGTGGCAACAGAGGAGCGTCGTTGTGATGAGTTTGAGAGGCAGTTGCATGATGATATCCAGGAGAAGGTAGCTAGATCTATGTGGAAGAATTACTATGCTCTAGTTGAGGCGGCGACCCATGTGGTGGCCGTGGTTATGAGTGTTGGTTGGGTTAGGGAGGAGGCCATTTTGGCGACTCCTGTGGTTCATAAGCATTCTAGGCTCAGTAAGAGGTGGAGGTGAGCGTATGCTCAATCACAGGCTCAGTCCTTGTCTTCGTCAGGGGTTTCAGACTCGTCAGTTGGGGGGTCTAGTGAGATTCAGGCTTCAAGTCAGTTACAGAGTAGGGAGTCTCCTGTTTGTTTTTATTGTGGTCATCTGGGCCATGTTAGACATTTTTGCCCTTTGCGTGTGAATGCTTCGGGTGTATTAGAACCTAGTCAGACTCAGTCTCTTCAGTCCAATCAAGGGCGGTACCGATACCAGACCCGTGTAGGCCAGGCTTCGAGAGCTCCGCGATGGTCTACTTTTCATCTAACACAGTAGTATTACCCTAGAGAGGGACTTTTGTACTAGAGGCCTCTGATTTAATATGTGAATCTTTTGTTGTTAACCAGTGTACTGGTGGGTGTTAATACACCGCGATTATGTGTTGTATATGTACATATGTTGTTGTTTGTTTACTCTCATGTGTTGGGGCACGCAGTGAATCTCGAGCACTCTTTTATATGTGTAATGAGAAATGGTTCATGGATTGGTAATCTTAACAGCGTTGTATGTGTTATTGTCTTATGAGATGGTTATGTAATGGCCTGTGAGCCTTGTTTTACTTGGGAGTTAACTGCTGAGAACGGGTAACCCGTGGAATGTTGTAATTAGTAGTGTTGTGCGGTGATAATGAATTATAAGACTTGAACGTGTGGAGTATAGAGAAATGTGAGATTTGGATTCCTGGGTAATGAGGGTGGTACTTGTGAGTGTGGCTTAGTGTTTTAGTTTTTTGGTCAATGAGTTTGTTGCAATCCTATAGATCTTGTTAAGGGTAAAGTTTGTGTTGTGGTTGTTATGAATTGGTATGGGTTTCCGGTGTTATTAAGTCTTGGATAGAGTTTATGAATGTGAGAAGAATTTAGTGGGTAGATGCTAGAAATATTTTTTGGAAGGAAGTAAGGTTTTGTGCTCGGGTAACGAGTGTGGCATTGGTGAAAATTCTTTTGTGTCCAAAATTGGGTGCTTGACGTTGACCATATCGATCCTATGCTTGAGAGGTGAAGGAGTATTTTCCATGTAGGCATATGAGTGGTAGTTTCCTTAGAAATGATGGTGGTTTGACCAAATCTTGAGGAATCCGGTGAGATTCAAGGAATATGAGAACTTGTGTATGGAACTCCATCTTGGAGCAGGTGGTGTTGGGTACCATGTCGGTGTTTGGTACCGAGTGCAAAGTTTTATCGAGATGGTTAGTCAGTTGGTTGATATCGGGGTTTGGTTAACATGTGGTCACCTTGGGAATAGCTTGGGCTGGTGTGCAAGGTTGTAAGGTTGTGGGTGCATTGGAGTGGTTTGGCAAGCAGCATGTCTCATGTAAGTGGTTGTGAAGCTTGTATAAAGATTGTCTTGAAATTGTCGGAAATCCTCTAGTTGGGGTAACGTATTGTAAACTCTTCATTTTGCGTGTGTTGTATGCCTCATGTAACTGATAATTTATGATGATAATATGATGGAATGGAATTGCAAGATCGTCGATTCCTTTGTTTTATGTTTGTGCCTTATTGTGTTGATAGCACAGTTGTAATTTCTATTAATTGTTATTATAGAAATGTTATGTTTATGTTGGTTGTGGAATCACTATAAGGGTGATGGGAGTTGTTGGATGACGGTGGAGGTTCACCAATTCTCTTATGTTGAGAAACGAACTCGAAAGTTAAATTTTTCCTTGTGTTGTAGCCTCGGATGGCAATGTTGAACTATAATGTTCTGGATTTAATCTAAGTGTTAATAAAGGATTTTGATACGTAGTTGATTTGATTTAATAAACGCTAAATTTAATAGAGTACATAAATGTGAATGATTTAGTGTTTTGAGTAACACTTTCTTTTATTGTTGGAAAATGGTTGCAAAAATTTTAAGAATTTATTTGAAATTGAGAACATATTTTGGTTGTGGAAACCTTCAAAGAAAAGGAGAAAATGTGGATTTTTTTTTACATGGTTGTGTTGTAAATAATATCACATTTTTGTGGTTGGTTCACCTCGTGTTGCGTTGTGTTCTTAATTTCGGGGACTAAATTTCCTAAGGTGGGGAGGTTGTTGCACTTGTACCCTTTTCAAAACATTTGGGAAGTGTATTTGAATCCTTTATTTTATTTTGGGGATCTTTGTTGTTATTGTATCTTGGTTTTGGATGAGTGAAACTCGATTTAAACTCGTTCGGTTTGTTTGTTCGCGTTTGTTCTTGTCAAAAAGTTCCTTGGAAACTTAAAAATTCTGTTTTGGGGTCAACACTAGCCTTCCTAAGGGTCGACCCTTGCATGTTGTAATGTTTCTGGGGATGTTACTGGAATTTAGGATAGACACCAGCCTTGGTGGTGTAGACACCTTTCTTTTGTTGTTGGTCTCAAGGGTCGACACCAATCTGGGAAGGGTCGACCCTTGTATATCGCAAAATCTGTGTGTTAGTTGCTGGAAATTAGTGTTGACCCTTCCTGTCTAAGGGTTGACTCCTTGCTTGCTGCCAGATTACCTTTTCTACCTGAAGGGTCGACCCCTCTACCCGAATGGTCGACCCTTGCGTGTTTTTTTAAGAATTTTGGGGTTCAAATGGGCCCTACTTTCGGGGGTTTTGGACTTGTCCTTTTTATTTGACTTTAGGGCAATTTTCTACTACTATAAATAGACCCAAACCACTTTCCTCTCATTACTTTTTCTCCTCTTTTCATCTTAAATCGTGATTTCCCTCTTCTCTCTCTAAAACTTGACTTTTCGCACCTAGATCTCTAGATCTACTCATCTAGAGTAATCTTTTCACCATGGTCCTTTGAGAAAGATTGTAGATCTCGTCAAGGGCTTCCTTTTGGTGCGAATAGTTCGTGGTTTTGTCGCCAATGAATTTTGGGTTGTCATCTCTTCACTTCAAGAGGTAGGGATTTCTTTGCTCCTTTCCAATACTTCATCTATAGATATGTGGTAGATTTTATTGCATAAAAACCATATTCCTTATAGATTTTCTTGAAACCCAGGAAAGGGGATCTGGAGTTTGATATTTGTGATTGGAGTTGTTAAGTTATTTGTTATTGGGTTATTTGGGAAATGATTTATTATGTTTGTGAAGAAAGGGAGGAAAACCCAAATTTAATATTATTGATATAATGGATTTAAAAGGGAGGAAGTTGAATAATCTTTATATTTGCTAATATGGGTTGTATAGTTGTGGTTATATCAAAAGAAAATAAAAGGAGAAGTAACCACGGTGTTGGTATTGTTTTAGACTAATCACGTGAAGTTGAGTTGAGTTATGGATTTAATACCAATGGAATTGATTTTGTAAATTAAAGAGGATGGATTTGGATTTGGTTTTGGTTTTGGTTTTGTAAAATGACGAGAATGAATTCTTAGAAAATGATTGGAGTAGTGTGAATTGGAAAATAAAGAAATGTTGTCTTTTGAAAGAAAATGAAATCATCACCCTTTGTAAATTGATAATGAACTTGAGGTCGGATTTTGGAACCTTTACATATTATCATTGTTATTGGACTGAAAGTCTTGCGAGAATTGGATGTTTGTTTTTCTTTCGTATGAGATGTAGAAATGGATAGATATGAATGTAAATGGTGGAGTTGGATATTTGTAATCTCTCACCTATGAAAATATGGATAGCTTATCTATTTTGGAGATTGTATATATGTTTAGAAATATATGACTTGGGCTATCGGTGGAGGATAGCTATAACTGATGTAGAAATTGCATGTGGACTAGGTGAATTGAAATTAATCCTTCGTTGGTTGTCATTGAATATGACTATGTTTATATACATTGTATATGTATGATTAATTGGGAGGAGAAAGGGGATGAACTCCATGTGTGATTATATGCTTATATACATTGTGTATGTATGAATGATTGTTTGGGAGGAGAGAGGGGATGGACTCCATTATAATTAAGTTGACCGGCGTATCCTGGACGAAAGTTCCAAAATTATACATGGATGCCTATGAATTGTCACGAAATGAAGTAAGACTAAAATGGCTTAAGGTGTATCTTTGACTTGGCATTTTCTTATGGAAAGTTGTATCCTTGGCTTACTGTGCTTAAGGCAGGTAGACTAGAACTTGTTTATCATTATTGTCTCAATATATCTGTGTATATTATGGATTATGATGGTTATGGTTTTGGAAGGCCGAGTTGTCTCATTTGTTGAGTAGATAGTTGTTGGTTGCTTGTTGTTTCCCCTTTGTACTGAATGTATATAAGTAAAGGCATGAGTGTGTTGGAAACGGACGTAAGTACTATATTGAGATTGTGAATAATGTGAAGGACATCGGATACTTGTGAACATGTTTCAAAAAGGCAAATCAAGTATATGTCTGGAAAGTGGGAGAAAAAGTAATGGGCTTTGTGAAATTGTTTTCATGGACTTGTTATTGTCATATGAATTGTGAAAAAGGTAACATGAAGAAAGAAAAGTAAAAATGCTTATGTTATTGAACGAAATGAATGATTTTGAGAAAAGTTCCTATATAAGTATATTTCTGTATAAACTGTTACATTATGTGTATGATATTATTTACAGCATTCATGATCATTTCTATCTGTATGTTGTTATTGTTTAGGATCATATTGGGATCCCTACTGGACTTTATGTTCATCCCACGTTGCTAATCCTTTTTCAGCTGAACGTCGAGAAGGGTTTCAAGATCGAGGATCTCCTTTATGTGTTGGCCACGGGGCCTTTTATTTGTAGGCGAAATGCATTGATGTAAAAGGGTTAAACCCTTTCTTTTAATTTAAAAGATGTAAGCCTACGGGCAATTCATTTATTTTTATCTCATGTTGCATTCATTTCATATCCGAATGAGAGAACCTTTAATAATAGTACTCGTTAATGTGTTAAATTTCTGCGCATGATCTCTGAAAATTGTGTTATAATGAAGGATTTGGTAATGGTATCCGTTGATATAAAAAGTGGGGTGTGACAAACTTTCTAGTGAATTTTTCGATCAACTTTCTGGAGCCTCACTACTAAAAAAACCACTTTTTGCGACCGCTATAAACCGTCGCAAATAATAAAAAAACAGTCGCAAAAGACTTTTTGCGACGGCCCATGCGACGGCAAATGGGGGTCGCGAATATGGGGGTGGCAAATACTTTTTGCGACGGCAAAACAACGGTCGCAAATTATTTGCGACCACCTAAACTACTTATGGCGACCGCTATTTTGCCGTCGCAAAAAACAAAGAAAAACACTAACATAATCTTTGGCGACCATCTTGTTACCGTCGCAAAAAATTAAAAATAAAAATAAAAATAAATAAATGAAAGTGTAGCGTTAAGCACTCTAGGAATAACAATGACAAGAATTCAGACAGTATAGCATTATAGTTTTATTGAACATTCTATTTGAGTCTCAAAATTTGAGCTACATGTAAAAGTTATTACAACTAAAAACTTGAAAAAAATTCTTTTATGAAAAAAATACAATCCAGAACTGGCCAATCTTCTCATCAATTTTCTTGCTCGGGTGTTTCTCCACTCTATCAATGAACTGGCATAACACCTTGCACCCATATTCATCAAAATCATTTCAGCAAACACTTCCACTAATGCTTTGGCAACCTATAATTGATGCCAACCAAAATGTCACAAGCAACAAAGATGAATTATTTCACTATAAAGGTGGGAGCAGAAGTCCTTCCATATTCATGGGGTTAATTTTTGGAGCGCATGTGCATGTGTAAGCAAGCGCACACATAATTATTCTATGTCAGATGAACATAAGAAAGACTAGAAATTCCAAGTTATCAACCTGAAAGCTAAGGAACTTCCTGTCAATATAGCACATAAGAGTAGAATCTCAAATGCATACTATAACTAAAATTACATAAGCTAATGTGCAGCTGTCAAGGTATGTATATAGCTTCGCTAGAATGTATAAATATTTGGCTAATCTAACCCCAGCAGCAGTCAATACTACCGAAAGAATTACCTGAAATAAGATAGAGATGCAAACAGCCTTATTAATTTAAAAAATAATAAAATAAAAAAACAGGAACAAAAAATCATTGCTGTCTGCCGAACCAATAGTCGTTAAGACGTTTTAATGCACTGTATGTGTGTCCACATGCTGCAAGACTAACAATCACGTTTTTTATCACGTTTCTAGGCAGTTTAGTGTAGCACTTCTGAATTAATGACACTTCAAAAGACTCGGAGGAAAATTAAATTTAAGCCCAAACATATTAAGATGATTAGGCACTAGAAACAATATATGAACAAATAAATAAATAAGAAAGTTGACCAAGGTCATAAGGTAAGGTCAAAGGGACAAAATTCAACAAATATGTAATAAATATAACACGATGATAGAAAATTCATCATTTTTGTTTGGGTGGGGTAAAGTTATTTGCTTACCTGTTCTTTCAAGAAAATATTTCATCCGAACACTTTACCAAAAGAAAGAAATAGAGAAAAAGTTTCATCCGAAGACGTACCAAATCAATGGAAGCCAAAGAAGATGACCATGCCGGTAATTACTTGATAAGAACATAATTTTAACAAATCAGAATGATGGACTTTCTTACTTGCTTACATAACCTAGTAGCCACAACAACATAACATGCAGAGACTAAAAATTGCAAATATTATATGCAATGTTTTGATCAAGTCACAGCATCATCTTCAAAATTAAAGTATAATATTCATTAGAACTTTGAATGTGCTATATCCAAAAATTTAGAAGAAAAAGGCCACTCCATATTGCTAATTCTGGTCCTAGTTAATATAAGTTTTAAACTGCTTGGATTTGAAAATTTTCTCTTAAAAATGTTAGGTAAAAAACACTAAGGAGCATAGTTTATCTTGAAATCTTAGAGCAGCCATGAACTTTGAAAGTTTTCATCAAACTTGGACTTGAAAACTAACATTAGTGCCCCATGGCTTATCTCATAAGCACGCTTCTAAGTGAGAATGTCTATCCTAACAATGCTTGCTCACAAAACTAATTTAATCACAATCAATCAATCCAATCATGCTAAAACTAATTTAAAATCCTACAACTCAGTTATAGATAGTGAGAAAACATGCATCGATTAGTTTGAAATGAAGGCATTGAGGTCGTTGTCTAACCTTAAATCAATGAAATAACTGTCAACATTAAGTCTCTCGGAAGTCCTTGTACGCTAGCTGAGTTAGGTTTGGGCTTGACCTGTAATGACAGAAACGAGAGTTAAAAAAATATTAGATCTAGAATTTTTTCTTTCCTAAATAGAACATGTCTGGTTGATATTCAAAGCACATGTAGCAGCCATGAAATGAACAGCATATTCAACAATTTTGCAGAGAGAAGTAATTTGAACAATTCAAACGATGAAGTGTTTCCAGTAAGGAGCTTCCAAATTACTGTCAACAAGTCCGGTGGAGGACCGTTAACTGAGTCAAAGAAAGGATGTGAAGACCTTTTTCCATCACAAATTTTCCATCAACTTTCTTACCCAAAAGTAAAAACCCCAATAACAGAGTGATCATTTTCAATAATCAATTGCACCATCAACAATTATCACAGATAAAACAATTAATTTCTCTTAATAATTATGTGAAGAACATAAACTGAAAGTATCTATAAAAAGCTTGAAGATCTACACCTTCCTTTAAAAGCTCATATGCCTAATATCAACAAGCAGTACAGAAAATGATGGATCATAATTTTCTCATAAAATGAAGGTCTTTTCGAACACTCCATGGTTTTGATCATAATTTGGGCATAGCGTCATGGTTTTGTTGCTAGTTAAAATTAGTTAGGTGGAGAGTGGTATTCGCACAGAGCGATGTGGGATTCAATGCTATAGGTTAATTTTGGTGCTTGAATGGATGAGATCCTTGCGATCATCGAAAAATTCTGAGAAAACTAAGGATATGTAACTTTCAAACAGAGAAATTTGACTACTTTTCTTGCCAAATGAGTTAGAAATTCTAATTGATGAAAATTTAAGGCCTATGGTACTTAGAGAGTAGACTCAGCAGAAGTGACACATAACTTCAACAAAAAAAAAAAAATACCAAATTCATGAAGATGTACACATACACACCAGAACTCAAAATCTTCATGGTGAAGAAAACATAGAACTCCATAGTCACCTCTTGAACGCTTGAAATTCCTCCGAAGAAACAGACCAGTAGCTAAAGAACGATGAGCAGGTAAAACACAAGCTGAACTTGCAGCGATCATGGTAAAAAAATAAAAAAAAAAAAATCCCTAGTACAATACAATACAATACAAACAACAATAACACAACTCAAAATTCGAAATTCAACGAACGAATATTCCGCCAAAATTCAGAGGCGGTCACCGAATAACCGCGGTCTCATACATGCATCAATGTCCCCTGTAAACACACCTCCTCAAGATCAACCAACACAAATCTCAAAAGAAACCCCTCAATTTCAAAATCCGCATAGTTTGATCACAAAAAAACAAAAAAAAATTACCACTAAAACTCACCTCTGTATGTCTAGGCTTCGCCGGAAACCCCTGCTCCTGAATCTCTGCAGAAATGAGAGAGAAGGAAGAAATGAAGTCAGAAGGAAACGCAAACTTCCATGGGCGGAAATGAAAAAAGATTACACAGCGATATAGCTAATGAAAGATTCAGCAGTGTTAGTTAACTCTCATCAAAGACCTCGTGCAAAACGAGTGAGAAAGAAAAATCCACGAAACATCAGTCAACAAACCCTCAGCTATTATTCCATCTTCTATTGATCTATAACACACTCAAAAATCCCCAAATTTGTCAAATTAAAATCAACAGTGACTCAATGCTTAACACAAAAATACACACGCACATATATATATATATATATACACATTTCGAGAGTAGAGATTTGAAGCAAAATTGCAAACCAAAGAAATATGAGATTGTCGGAGTCGAAGAGTTCAAGATCTTGAGGAAGTTGAGGACGTCTACTTCGATTCTTGCTCGGACCTCAACAGAATAAATTCAATTTCAAACATTGATATTCACAACATATACATAATATATATAGAGGTACATATACATGTATAGTAGAGGTGCTAATTTGAGAAGATCAAAGGAGAGAGAGCACGAGATTGAGAGAAAGAGAGAAAGCGAGATTGAGGAAGAGAGAGAGAGAGAGAGAGAGAGAGAGAGAGGAGAGAGATTCATACCAGTCGTATTACTGTGAGACCGATAGAGAGCGAGAGAAAGAGAACAATCGGTGTTTATGGAGGGGCTAGGGCAAGTATAAAGAAAAAGGGAAAATAAATAGAAGAAAATAAGGGGGTAAATTGATTATTTGCGACGGCTAACCAGATGGTCGCAAATTATATAGTAGCAAAAAGTCAATTTTCTAGTAGTGCCTTTTTCTAGTTTCAACAACTTTTTTAGTGATTGTTCTAGCACTATGACTTTTTAACACTTTTCTTTATTACCAAACAAGATTAAACCTTAGACTAAATAACATACGGCACCATGAGAATAGACTTTTCACCAATTGACCATCTTTTACAGAATGACATAAAACAACAAATGCTTATCAAATATGGATCCCACAAGACTGGAGACATGTTGAATTCTTTTTTATGAATGTCTCTGTATTTTTTCTCTACATGTATTATTTGGCAAATCTTGAATAGTTGATGTTCCATTTAGAAAAAGTAAAATAAATAAATAAATAAAAGGAAGTAGAAGAAATAATTGCAAATAGATGGAGAGTAAAGCATAAATTACAAAATAGGTTAAAATAATTAATAAGATAAAATGTCATATCAAAATCACAATCAATTCACTTTTTCTCTTACAACCATCAAATCAACTATAAAAAAAATAAAATAAATAAATAAATAAATAAAAATCAATCAACTTTCTAAATACACCTTTTTTAGTGAGGCTAAAATAGTCAAAAAGTTAAAAAGTCAACTAAAATAGTCAACTTCACAAACGATCCCAATGTGAACATTCATTTTGGTTTTATTTGTAGAAGGCTAAATGTAAACACAATGGACCATAATGTTGAACATTCAGAATGACAACAATCACACATGATCACAATGTTTAAAACCATAATGTGAACATTCACATAAGCCATAATGTGAACAAAATAACAAAATGAACACAATGATGACTACCAAAACACAAAATTATAATGTCAACATTCACAACAACCAAATTGTGAACACGATGAAAAAAATTATAAACATATCACATAAAATCATGATTGCCTTGAGCATAACCATGATGTGAATATTCACATGAGCCATGCTAAGAACAAAATGAAATAATGCAAACATATCACATGAAACCATTATTGCTAAGTTCATAGTTCACATAATTGCAAATATGGAATAAATTGTCAACAATGTCGCTAGCAAAGTGTGAACATTCACATAATACAAATAGTCACAAAACATCATCACAAATAATCAAATACATGGTGCGAACATTTACACAGCACATACAGTCACAAAATATCATCAAACAGTCATAAAACATCACCTCAATCAATCAAATATATGGTCTGAACATTCACATGACACAAACAATTACAAAACATCATCACAAACAGCTAAATATATGGTGTGAACAATTACATCACAAAAAATGTGAACATTCACACATTGTTTGGTAGTACAAAATTTGACAATATGTCACACAATCAAACGAGGGTGCAAACAAAGCAACTCATTCTGTCTACAATGCAATGGATGTGTATTTCACATTGCATCAATATTGTCTATACTATTTGATATAGAAATGAAAGGGTGGTTTCTAAAATAATAACAATATGAATATGAAAATTTTGAAATCAGATTGTGATAAGATCGTTAATCTCTCGTGTCAGTTCAATGTGAATGTTCAACATCAACCACCTACAGAGGAAGACAACACTAGGAAGTTGGTTGTAGATGATTATAGGGACAAGATGGAGCGATTTTCAGTTTTTGCAAAAGTTAGGAAAAAAATCAAGAAACATTTCCTATATTGTTGTAAGACTTTTTGAAACCCATAACACGTTCATTGGTAGGGGTGTTTTAGTAATTTTACCAATGTGGGAGCCAGATAATTGGAAGAGTCGGAAGCGTACTCTGGAAGACAGTTACTAAACGGCTCTATCCTGCACGATCAGAATGCCGAATAATACAGATAGGCCGAATAGATATTGAACTATGGAGCCGAGTAAATAAGAGGATGATGAGTGAAAAGTGGGCCTGGCCCCGAGGCCAAGGGAACAAGTATAAATAATGGAGCGACAGAATAAGAGAGGTATGTGAGAATTGTTGTGCTTAACTTAGAATACAAGCATTCTTGAGTGTAGAGACTGACTTGTCCGTCGGAGTGCTAATTCCGGCACCCCTGACCAAAGTGTTTATTCCTTTTCAGGTGACTATCAGCGGATCACGAGCTCCCCCTAGGATCATAAGAGTATTTCCAAACCACTTCTCCACAATTGGCGCCGTCTGTGGGAATACTCAAATACATCTATGGCGGGTGCAATGGAAGACCCTCCAATAGCCACTGACGAAACGACACAAAGAGATGACCTCACTCCATCAAACATGCTTGGACCGGACGCCATCCCTATAAGACGCGCTCTGAACTTCGCCTCACCCTCGACCCCAGAGCATGAAGCAATGCAAGTGATCATGGAACAAGTAAAGCAAAACGAACAATGGTTGGAAAACATGATCGCGGAGAACGAATGTCTTCGTGAAGATTTGGCCTTGGAAGTGGCGAAGTCCAAACAAGCTGTACGCCTAAATCCGGATCGATCTCCGAAGGTAGGTGGTCGATGACCTCAAGCCCGACAAGACGACACTAATAGTGGCTCCGACTCGTTATCCCCGGAGCCTAGGAAGAAGGGGCAACCTGAAACTACCAGTTTTTCTGAAGAAAGTCCCCGTATAAGGCACAAGCAAAGAAGGCACAGTTCAGACGAAGATCAACACGATCCCTTCGTACGACGGATTGCAAAGGAGGTGCTACCCAAGAAATTCAAAGAACCGTCATTCACCTTGTACGACGGCAAATCAGACCCCACCGACCACATCCGCCACTACAAGCAAGCCATGACATTGCATGTAAATGACGAGGCCCTCATGTGCCGAATATTCCCCAGCAGTTTGGGACCATTGATTGCTAGGTGGTATTATAAACTGGAGCCAGCTTCGATCAAAACTTTCCACCAATTACAGAAATCCTTCAGGGCCAGATTTATCTCTAACGAGGTCCTGCGAAAACAAGCCGACTCTCTCTGGACAATGCAAATCCAGCCAGGAGAAACACGAAGGGCGTATTCGGCACGATATTGGGAGTGCTTTAATCTTGTTGATGACGCCTGCAATGAATCGATGGCCATCATCGCCTTCAAAATGGGATTACACCCAGACAGTGCCCTCTGCAGTTCCCTGACAAGAAGGCCTCCCAAAAAAGTCTGGGCATTGATGAAGAAAGTTGAGGAATACTACAAAGTGGAAGACGATGCCTTGCGGGTTAAAGCTGGACAAATGGCCAACAAAACAGCCCCTCCTGAAATTGCTCAACCAACAAGTTTCGTACCACCTCAGAGTCCTAAACCACGACAACGAGCTAAACGAGACAAGAAATGGGATTCTCGTTGATCAAGCGATCAATGCTCACACCGAGCAAATGAGCAACTGTAGGTTGATAGCAGGCGCACAAAGCACGCCGGCAATAAATATGCGGAGCTGTCAGAGCCAATCAGCTCGGTTATGTCCAAAATCCAACATCTTCCATTCTTCAAATGGTCGTCCAAAATGGTTGGACCCCCTGACACGAGAAGGCGGGACAGACGGTGTGAATATCACAAAGATCATGGTCATGATACGGACAGTTGCTATGATTTGAAAAACCACATTGAGGAATTGGTCCAAGATGGTCGGCTCCAATATCATGTTCGAAAAGAGCGCAATCAAAACAGTTGCCCTTCGGCAAGACTCACCTCCGCTCGGCGTTATTCATATGATATACAGCCTTCCAATGCCACATACCATATACGCAATTCAGTCAGCCCCCCAGAGGCAACGCACACCAACGAAACAGCCCCATGAAGCTCTGAGTATTATCTTCGACGATTCTGATCTTATCGGCATAACACTCCCCCATATTGATCCATTGGTCATTGAACTACACGTAAACCGATTTACCATTGAATGCGTCCTCATAGACCAGGGGAGCACTTCGGAGGTTATGTATTACGAGACCTTCATCAAACTCGGCTTCAACAAATCAGACCTGTCTCCGGCTCCTTATCCATTATTCAGCTTCAACGCAAATCCAGAGTACCCGTTGGGGAAAATCACAGTTCCCGTTCGAGCGGGCTCCCAAACAGTGGATGTGGAATTCTTGGTCGTCAAACTCCCTTCGCCGTATAATATCATCATGGCGCGAAGTTGGTTGCATCGTATTCAGGTCGTGCCAAGCACTTATCATCAGCTATTACGCTTCCCGACCGAACACGGCATTGAGCAGATCCATGGTTCTCGGCAATCCGCACAAGCATATTATCACCTTTTTGAAAAGACAGCAACGGAGTCGCAGGTCAACTCCACTGAAGTGCCGAATCGAAACAGCCTCGACGACGTCGGGTGGCTCCCTAGCGAAAAGCAACGAAAGCTCTAGGCGATACCCGCGGCAGCTTGCTAGAACGTATGATCAACGCGTTCAGCCGCGTCGCTACACGCCGAGAAAGTTGCTCCTAAAGGTATTTCCGGATGATAGGAGACCGCTTGATGGAAAATTAGGTACGCGACATTGCTCCTGAAGCACTCACGAAAATTCTGTCATCAAACCCGACTTGTGGGGAATGATCCTAGTTCTAAATGATTCGCCATGTACACATTTCACCTTTGTAATGGAAAGATTCTTGTTCAAAAGAGGGATTCTTATTTAAAATAGCGCTTCGACAAAAAAGCCTCCCAATACGGAGCGCCCTTCGTCGATGTCACGATTAGCCAAACTAAGCCTCCGAATTTGGAGCGCCATCAGCGCATGACGTCTTTGGGCCGAAAAAGCCTCCGGATTCGGAGCACCCTTCGTAGATATCACAATTGGCCAAACTAAGTCCCCAGATTCGGAGCCCCATCGGTACATGACATCTTTGGGCCGATTAAGCCTCCGAATTCAGAGCGCCCTTCGTAGTATCATGATTGGCCAAAAAGTCTCCAGATTCGGAGCCCCATCGGCACATGACACCTTTGGACCGATTAAGCCTCCGAATTCAGAGCGCCCTTCATGGATATCACGATTGGCCAAAAAGTCTCTGGATTTGGAGCCCCATCGGCGCATGATGTCTTTGGGCTGATTAATCCTCCGAATTCGGAGCGCCCTTCGTGGATATCACGATTGGCCAAACTAAGTCTCCGGATTCGGAGCCCCATCGGCGCATGAAGTCTTTGGGCCGATTAAGCCCCTGGATTCGGAGCGCCCTTCGTGGATATCATGATTGGCCAAAATGACTCCGGATTCGTAGCCCCATTGGCTCATGACGTCTTTGGGCCAATAAAGCCTCCAAATTTGGAGCGCCCTTCATGCATATCACGATTGGCCAAAAAGTCCCCGGATTCGGAGCCCCATTGGCGCATGACGTCTTTCAGCCGATAAAGCCTCCAAATTCAGAGCGCCTTTCGTGGATATCACGATTGGCCAAAATAAGTCTCCAAATTCGGAGTGCCCTTCATGGATATCATGATTGGCCAAAAAGTCTCCAGATTCGAGGCGCCATCAGTGCATGACGTCTTTGGGCCGATAAAGCCTCCAAATTTGGAGCGCCCTTCGTGGATATCACGATTGGCCAAAATAAGCCTCCGAATTCGAAGCGCCCATCGTGGATATCACGATTGGCCAAAAAGACTCCGGATTCGGAGCCCCATTGGTGCATGACGTCTTTAGGCCGATAAAACCTCTGAATTCGGAGCACCCTTCGTGGATATCACGATTGGCCAAAAAGTCTCCGGATTCGGAGCCCCTTTCGTGGATATCACGATTGGCCAAAATAAGTCTCCAAATTCGGAGCGCCCTTCGTGGATATCACGATTAGCTAAAAAGACTCTGGATTCGGAGCCCCATCGGTGCATGACGTCTTTAGCCCAAAAGACTCCAGATTCGGAGCCCCATCGTCGCATGACATCTTTGGGCCGAAAAAGACTCTGGATTCAAAGCCCCATCGGCATAAGACGTCTTTGGCCGATAAAGCTTCCAAATTCGGCTAACCAGATAGTGCCACCGGGCGACACTCAAGGGCCGAGTAATATTCTGAATTCGGAGCACCCCCCAGAATGAAAACATTTACACATCAAGGTAGGGATATGTAGGTTGAGCCAGTACAACCGCATGAACAAGACAAAACGTGCCAGCATTCAAAATAAGATGCTTAATTAAGCATATAAAAATTCAGAATGAGATTAGCTTTTAAAATAAAACATTGTATTCGATTAAACAGTAATTACAAAAACGCAATCCGCATTTGAAGCATTACAATATCTATTCTCATACGGCATCGCGTTGGTATAGCAGCAGCGCCGAATGAACGCCCGCTGATCGGATAACATCCACAACTTGAAATACCTTGATCTGACCATGCTTGAATCCACGATGTTCACACCGGCGAGACAATCACTCTCGAGGTCGAGAGCTTCGACACCATAGACAACGTCAAGGCCAAGATCCAGGACAATAAAGGAATTCCCTACAAAAATAGTAATACTCAACGGTCGCGGCGCTACGTCGGCCTCATTTCTAGCTGACGGTTGCGGAGAACTCCCCCATTGTTGTTTCTCCCTTTGGGCCGATCTGCTTCGACGACTTAGAGGCTGACGTTTTTCCCATTTTTTGAACGCCCCACCTCCCACGCGAGTACGTTCTCTGCTGCGATTCATTACAATGTCAAGCTCAGCCAAAGTCCAAGTTTCTTCTCTGCTGCTGAAGAAAACTCCATTTGACATTCATACTTATCTAACCCCACGCAACAAAATCATTTTAAATCGAGTCTGAACACAGTAAGCAAAGTTACTAGAGCGAAAAGTCTGAGGCGATTTCATTAACACAACCCCAAAAGACTGACGCCGAGTGATATTGGCCACAGCCACTCCATGAACTATTTTTTGGCTTTTTTGGAGTTAAAATGGCCTAATTATATAAACGGCAATTATAGATGGGCTGACTGTCTCCGGATTCAGAGCCCCTAGTGCATGACACCTTTGGGCCGGTTAAGCCTCCGAATTCGAAGCCTCATCGGCGCAATGGACCGTGTGTGACACATCCTAAATATATATTTAATGAAGAATGCTCATGACAAGCCGGCATATAACCGTTCGGAATTAAAATGCCTAGTTGACTCGGGCCAGTCAATGTTTATACAATGAAACACATGCAAACACGTATGTGCCGAATGCAAATTACAATGAAACATTCTATTCAATTAGGCAATAATTACATAGTTCTGAACGCGATTTGCGTTTGAACGTTACATTGAGTGTTTTTACATGACGTCGCCCTCATCCTTACTCTGCTCGACTTCAAAGGCAGAAAATGGAAAATGGTTACGTTGGTACAGTGGCCATACCGAGTCGACACCTGCTGCTTGGAGAGCTTTTTCGGCCTGAAGCGCCTTGATCCAACCATGCTTAAATCCACAATTTTCGCATCGGCAAACTTTCTCAGCGAGCTTTTCCTTCGTCTTCTGTATCCCTACTTTCCAGCCTTCGTGGAAGCCTTTTTCATAGGCCCTCTCCTTCGCGGATTCCATTGCGAACATGCTCACCGTATCGCGATCAGCGAGCACGGTACTGATAAGCCGCTGGGTGACCCTTTCTTCCACGATTGGGTTAGCCTGTCCGACGGGTAATGCCTGAACGGCCTTGACCTTCCTTAGCTCACGCTCAGCCGCCACCACCGGAGCCTCCAAGCTTTGGATGCGTTCATCCCACTTCTCTATTTCTCGACGGGTAGCACGCAGACGCATGCCGATTTTGTAGGCGGTGTAGAGCCCCTTCACCGCACCGTGAATGCCTTCACAAAACACTTCAAAATCCTACCGACCTACCATCGACTGCTGGACCTCGGGAGGAAAAATCTGTCGAGCAAATTCGACTGCCACACTTGAATCTCGAACGATCGAGTCTGCACCTGTCATGGGTCTATTCCCCACAAAGAATGAAAAACTCAATGGGCGTGGGTTCGCACCGGGCACCCTTCCAGAACGGGGTTGCGGGGATTTTCCCTGTGGCTCCTTGTCCCTCCTAGGCGACCTACTTCGATGACGAGGAGATTCACGTCTCTCCCGATCCCTCGAAATCCTACCTCCCGCGTGCGAAGGTTTGCCACTTCGATTCATGTCTCCTCCCAGCTCAGCCAGCATCCTCGCTTCCCCTTGCTGTTAAAGAAGAGTCTATTCGACATTCACACTTGTTTATTCTTCATCAAAGACTTGGACTGAGTTGCTCACTGAGCACATAGATAGAACCTTCATTCATTTATTCCCTACAGGGGCAGCGCCACCAAGGCAATCTCATTACTATCGAAACCTCAACAACCTGACGCCGACCGAGTCGTACCCCCATCAAACACTGTTATTTGGCAGTCTTAACTTTCGCCAGGGCAAATTCATGAACCAGCTGGGGCAAGGGCAGATTCATCAATCTATTCGGCTTGAGTGTCACAGCCGCTTCACGAATCGACTCATCAATATTGTCTGATTCGGCGTTTAATGTTCATGAACCAGCCGGGGCAAGGGCAGATTCATCAATCTATTCGGCTTGAGTACCGCAGCCGCTTCACGAATCGACTCATCAATATTGTCTGATTTGGCATTTAATGTTCATGAACTAGCTAGGGCAAGGGCAAATTCATCAATCTATTCGGCTTGAGTGTCGCAGCCGCTTCACGAATCAATTTACTAGTCCTATTCGGCACCAAGAGTCAGTTTAATTGTTCGGATAAATTAAAGTTTAACTAATATAATTGCCAAGATTACACTGCTATCTAATCAATAGTTAGAAGGTACAACGGACAATAATCATTTTATCCAAAGTAGTGGAAGGCAAAACTCTTCATTAATATCAAAAGCTGCGTACAAGTAATAGTGAAACGGGAAGGAAATTTTCATTAATAAATTGAGTGCAGATAGTAACTAATTTATACATGAAAATTACCTTGAACTAACAAGAATCCACTAAACAAAAACGTACATTGAAATTGAAGATACCTAATAAAACTAGAATGTCTCCCAAATCAATCCTTGGGATCAGACTCAAGTGGCTCAACGTGCACTTGCTTGTATAGAATTGGCAAGGCCAATGTAACTCCAGCGGCAACAAGGGCTTTGAGCCACCCATGTTTGAATCCTCGATTCTCGAATTTGGGGACCTCATCTATGTATTCCTTCAATGCAGCGCTCTTCCCAACCTCTAGCGCCGTAGAAGCTTTAGATTTGTCTTTTTCCTTGGTCGCCTTCAATTCTTCTAACTCGGCCTCTGCCTTGGAAAACGCCTCATGGGCTAACTTGAGCGACTCCTCGCTCACGTTCACCCTATCCTTGACTTTGGATCTGAGATGGTCAGCAGTCCGAGCCCTCTCATTTTCAGCTTCGGCTCGAGCACTTTCCATTGCGGCTTTCATCGCCTAGAACTCGGCCCTGCTTCTTTCACCTTCAGCTTCAAAATTTAAGCGGCTAATTATTTCAATGGCATCACGCTATCGGCGGCCTAGTTCGGCTATCCTTCCAACCGTCTGCAAAACAAGTTTGAATCACCACACCAAGCAATATCGTATGCAAACCAAACAAAACCAAACAAGCAAAAAAGAAAGTATCGTATATATACTAGAAAGGCCGACTGGGCAGCGAACGCTATAGCTACCAAATCCGACTCTTCTCAAAAGGTGGCCTTGTCAGCCGGTAGCGAAACTGAGGCGGCCAAGCTCAATGCCACCACTGGATCCTTCATGGCAGATGCGTCAAAGGAGATTGGCGTATCTTTGATCTTTGGTTGAACAACGAAAGGGATAACCACGTCGAATTCCTTTAAGCGAGGCCCTTTGTCAGCAGGGCTATCCTCTGAGCCGGCCTCTCCCTCAACGGAACGTTTTTCATATCACGCTTTTGAAACTAGTCGTTCTTCCGTAACCTGCTATTCAGCCCCCTCTATCTCGGCCACAACAACTTGAGTCGTTTCTTCTCCAGTAACCGGTTGTAAAGATTCAACTGGGGTGGGCTCAAAATGAGCGACCTCGGCTTTCTTTCGGGCGGCCATTCGCTCGGCATTTCTTTTCCTCGTCATCTGCGTGAGATTTTCCCCAGCCATGCCTTCAGAAAAGCACCGGGTAGATCTCCCAAGTTTGTAAAAATATCTCCGAAGGAAAACCCCGCCTAACCCAAAGTGGACGGAGAGTTAGGCTGGTTAAGACCGTCTACCACAAACACTGATTTCAGAGCTTCGTCAACCTCTTCGGCCTCCGCAGCAAACACCGTTGATTCGTAACTACTTCGACCACCGACTCAAAGTCTTGCTTCGAATCAGAAGCTTCAAGACCAATTTGCCTGAGGGTCTTGAAGCTGGGTAAGACAAGAGCCATAAGGTGTTGTTCGCCGATTGGGATCGAAATGTCATCCGCGGCCGAGAATGTAGTATTGGTAGGCTCGTAACGCAGGAGAATATGGGCGGCTCTCCCTTGTTTATGTACATTTGGACGGCCAAAGTACTTTAGCACAGTCTTAATTTCTGTAAGGACTTCGTCGTCAGCCGAGGTTAGAATCCTCTTCAACTTATTGCCTGTAAAAACAAAGGGTTAGACTTCAAGAAAAAGTCGAATAAAAGAAAGATCAACAAACAAGGAGTTATATGGTAACCTGGTTCACCCCTTCGTCTGGGAATAGAGTCTAGGCGATCTTCTCCTTCGCCGAATTCCCAGTTGCCTCGGACATTGACCATTACATCATCAACTCGTTTGCCAGAGCTAGCAAGCATCATTACCAAGTGATGGTTGGTGTCCTAAGGCTTGAGAAAATGGCGCCCAAACTGACCGGAGGATTTGGCTAAAGCGTAGCAGTGCCGAATCGCCAGAATGCCAAGATTGATCCCGAGACGCCAGTTCAACTCTACAATTCCCATTACAATTCAAAAAAAATTCACATTGGGTTGCGAAGGAATCAAACCCCAATAACGGAGGACGGCCCTAAGAAATGGGTGTAGGGGAAAGCGAACTCCGCCCTCCGCAATGGATAGGAGAGGAAAGACGATTGTATTTTGGTCGTCCCTCTCTATATCAAGGGTATTGTCCATCACTAGAGATAGATGGACATCATCGGGGATAGAGAAATGTCTTCGAAACCCAAAAATTCGACCCTCAGAAAGGAGGTCTTTCAAATGCTTAGCCATTCTGGTAAGGACCCAAGGATATTCTAAAATCAAAGATAAATACGGAAAGTACGGTTGCAAAGAGAATAGAAGAAAACTTACGAAAGGCAAAGGAGAAGACGGAGAGGAGTCGCAGAAAACGCGTCGGAGGAGAGACACCGACTGGCAATCTAGGAGGTTCAAATATTCAAAAAAGCATGCATTCGAAGGGACTGAAGTTTCAAATCGTAATAAATGCGAGAGAAGCACGAATGAGGTGGTAAAGTGTTGCAGTGACCAAAACGCATGTACGCATTCTGACGCGCATCAGGAAGAGGGTTAACCGCCAAATTTTTTACTGCCCAAACTAGAAGCCAAACACACCGACTAACTGATGCTAGTGGGGTGTTTGGGGGCCAATTGTGGGAGCCAGATAATTGGAAGAGTCGGAAGCGTACTCTGGAAGACAGATACTACACGACTCTATCCTGCACGATCAGAATGCCGAATAATACAGATAGGCCGAATAGATATTGAACTATGGAGCCGAGTAAATAAGAGGATGATGAGTGAAAAGTGGGCCTGGCCCCGAGGCCAAGGGAACAAGTATAAATAAAGGAGCGACAGAATAAGAGAGGTATGTGAGAATTGTTGTGCTTAACTTAGAATACAAGCATTCTTGAGTGTAGAGACTGACTTGTCCGTCGAAGTACTAATTCTGGCACCCCCGACCGGAGTGTTTATTCCTTTTCAGGTGACTATCAGCGGATCACGAGCTTCCCCCAGGATCAGAAGAGTATTTCCAAACCACTTCTCCACAGCCAACTATAGAACTTATTGGAATATAAGAAAATGATATGAATTAATTGGAACACAAGTACTAGAAGAGGGATTTATCAAAAGATGCCATGTATATAAATAAGTGTTAAGATGTTTTGTGGTTTAGTGATTTACAATAGTTTTGTGGTTTTAATTGTTTTGGGAGTTGACTCACTGAGTTAAAAATAATTAAATATTTGAAAACTAATTTTTAATAAGAGGATAAAATGGAAAATTTATATTTTCATTAGCAGAGTCAAGTGTTGCATTTTAGTTCAAAATCATAAAGAATGTATGTGGCTATTTTTAAAAAATGAGGAGGTAAAGTGCTACCAAATTATACCACACATATATAATATGGATTAAATTTATTTTTATTATTTATATATATTCATTTATAAGACTTGTTTTGAGAGGAGTGTTCTTAAAAAATTGAAAACAAAAATATGTACCAAACATATTTTTGTCTTGTGCTTTTAGAATTATTTATAGTAGTGATAGCCCATAGACCCACTCTAAAACTAGCTCGAGTAAAGTCATCCCATATTCTACGAGAGTTAATTGGCTTTGACTAGACAACAAAGACCCTTTAAATTAATATAATGCTAACGGATGAAATGTCACAAACAAAATGTGAGATAAATATGATTATCATTGCATTATTACTATTCAAAATCATTAATCAAAGACTAAATTACAGATGAGTAAGTTTAAAAATATAGAATCAATCATAGAATTAATAATAAAAGCCATACATATCAAACAATTGAGTTCTCCATTAAACAGACTATTTCACTCAAATTATTTTACATGCTTTTTTAAATTGATTTTTTATTTCTAAATTTATTAATTTTTTATTTATCAGGCACTAGGGTTGACTCCCAATGCAGACGTTCCATTGTGACTATCACAAAGAATGGTTGCAATCGTGAGACATGTGTTTAGTTTAAAAAACCATAATGCATTTGCAATTGACAAGATTTGTACATACTTGGCCTATTATATAGGCCATATAACACTAGCAAACAGTAATACAAAAAAAAAAAAAAAAAAAGAATTTAGAGAAAATTATAAATAAAAAAATTTTAAAATTTGAGTTTTGTAATAAAATAAAGGGCATTTGTTCTATAAATCCAAATCTTAATTTTGTTTGGCCAAAGGTTCAGGCGTTGCAAATACTTTGTCCAAAATAACGATCTTAAGCAAAAGGTCTAAAATACCTTTATATATCACACACACGGTTTCATTCCATCACAGACAGTCACACTCTCTCTTACTCTCTCTCTCCAAACCCTAACGCTCTCTCTCTTTTCAAACTCTCTCTCTCTCTCTCTCTGCTCCTCTGCCACTACTCCTCCTCTATCCTCTGTCGATGCTCCTCGTCATTGAGCCAGAGCACCGTAGCTCCTTCGTCATTGAACCGGAGCTTTGCCACCTATAACGATTTTGGTTTAGACCCGATCCATTCCATGCTCTTATATCTGGGATCCCGTACCTTTAATTATTGTTCATGCCCTTTATCGTCTTGTCAGTAGTTGAGTTGGGTTATTGGTTGTGTTTGAAACAGGTTAAGAGTTAGTTTTTCAAAAGAGTTGTTGTCCAGTTTTCTTCTTGTTCACTCGAATAGTCATTGAGATTTTTCGGTTTTTTTGCAGGCCTGCAAAACTTCTGGGAGTAAGGTATCTTCGCTCGAGCGGTATTTCCTTGCTTGAGTGGTCTTCTATTGTCTAGGAGGGCGTCATTGTACGTTTGAACGGTGTTTTGGTCGCTCAAGTGGTGTCACTTATAGTGTCTAATGCTCAAGCGGTGTTTTAGTCGCTCGAGCGGTTTATGCGTATGTCAAATTGGGGAAAGGGAAATTTTAATCACTTTTTCATTTCTCTCTTTCTCTGAAACACTCCTAACTCTAATTTATTCACCTTCTCTCTGTATTTATTGCTCAAAACCTCAAATACTCCATAACGCATTGATTTCTCCACCATAGCTCCTTGAAGAAAAAAGATAGAGCTCGCTGTAAACTTCATTTTAAAAAGAGAATATGTTGTTTTCAGCATAGTCAAATTTCCACCCCTTGCTCTCTTTCTCTTCTACTTTTAAGGTTGAGATTTCTTCAATTATAGGTATGATTCTTAGCTTAGTTATTTGCTCCTTGAAAAGGGTTAGTGATTTGGTGATTTTGAGTTAAATTTAGGATTTGATTTTGAAATATAAAAGAGAGGTTTTCAAATGGGTTCTTGAGAAAAGTTATGGGGATGGAAATTATTGTTGAGATATGTTGGAATATTGAAAATCTCTTCTTGAAATGTGTTTTTTTTTTTTTTTAAGTAAAGGATGAGTGATTTGAAATTCTTTCATGTTTGATTTTTGAAAGATAAAAGGAATGATATTGAATTTTGAAAAGATAAAAGAAATATATATGTTGATGATAAGGATGAATTTAGATATGTATTATCACTCCCATTTTGGGATTTTGAGATTTATATTTCTTGTTGAAAAGTATCTGTTGAGTAGAGATATCTGTTTTGGGCTATCGGTGGAGGATAACCTTGATTGCTGTAGAAATTGTATGATTATTAGGTTAATTGAAACTAATTACTCATACTTTTTGCATTGAGCATTGTTTCGTACTTAAACATTGAAAATGCATTATTTTGAGAAAAATGGGTATACACCTTGGTGAATCTAGTTATGGGTGTAGTTTTGGTTTATATTGTTGACCTATGTGTCCTTGGTGAAAGTCTAGAAACCCACACGGTTAGGTATCGATCGTTCCAATTAGTACCAGTAAAATGGCTTTGGTGCTTGTATAGCCTACTGGCAGACACATACCTAAAGATTCCCAGTGTTTGTATCCATTGTCCTGTTTTCTAACTTGAAAGTATTGTTTATTAAATTGAATCACATATAAATGAGACATGGCATAGTTTTGAAACACAAAGCATAAAGTTTTGGAAAATGGCATTGCATTGCATTTACCATATGACTTTATTAAGCTTCATACGTTGTGTTCGAGTATATTTACTGGGCTTTTGCTCACCTTATGTGGAAAACAACTTTTAGATGTTGATGATATGTCTCCACCAAGGACTTAACTTGGGAGGATCGTGAGCTGAAGGCTTATTTTTGTTTCTTTTATTGTAATTATCTTTTGTATAAGTCTCGGATTTTTTAATCGTTTTGGACTTTGATCCACTTTGTTCTAACCAAGCAATGACTTGGAAAGATGTATCCATTAAGGCATAAACTTAGTTGTACTTCATTTTATTTTCAATTCACTCCTACAGGGCATATGTTATTGGTTCAAGATTTAGGATTTATGAATGTATACATGCATATTTCCTCTTTTGTACGGTAAAGGAATATAAATGACAGGTTGATATTTTGCATCTTAATGTTTTTCTATTGAACATTATGAGATGGGTTCTAATTATTTCGAGGCATTACACCGCCTCGTACCATCAGTTCCAGCGACGATCTTTGGTCGTCGTCGTCTCTCGTAGTGCACAATTTTAAATTTGAGTGAATATCTCTCTCTCTCTCTCTCTCTCTCTCTCTCTGAGCTCAGATCGCGGTTGTACATCTCTTCCACCTCATGGCGCCAACAATCATGAGCAACCTTCATCCACACCGGCGAGACTCGACCTTCTCCGACTCCTAGATCTATGTCGTTTCCTCAAAAGCCCCAAATCTATGTTGTTTCTTGACCAAATCGACATTTCAACTTCACAACTTGAACTTCGTCAAGATCTTGCTTCGTTCTTTCTGATTTGTGTGGCTTTTCAATTCTTCACACAAATTCAGGAATCAATGGCCATTCTCCCTCTCTCTCTCTCTCTCTCTCTCTCTCTCTCTCTCTCTCTCTCTCTCAGTCCACTGCCATAAACACTGGCTGGTAGGTTTGTTGATGCTTTATTACTCACCTTCAATTGTTCAATTCAATCAAATCTTTTTCTTTTTTTTTTTTCCCATTTTGATCGAATCCATTCATTTTGAATTAGGCCCAGCCCAAAGCTGATAATGAACTAATAAATATCACTAGATCATTTGGGGCCTTTCACATATATATTTTTTTATTCAATGAAAAAAAAATTGAAGGTAAAGGACAAAAGATTTGTGTCAAAAGAGTTAGGGTTATGAATTAGATAGGAAGAGAGAATGGGCCCTTTTAATTTTGAATGGCCCTTTTAATTTTTCAATGGGTCAATTTATTTTAAGTTAGTTTGGGCATTCTTTAATATTTTTAGACTTAAAGCATACCTAATATATTATACTAAACTATAATAGGAGGGGCCCACTTTTTTGGTTCTATTTTGAGGGATCCTAAGCCATGGCCCTGTGGGCCTATGCCTAGGGCCTATCCTATTTCTGAAATATCTAAGCTTATTTATGTTCATTTCCCTCCGCCCTTTGGGTATCCTGGATGTGATTTGATTTTTCTTATTTCACATAATTCCTAGAACTCTTAATCCCCTTGTTCTATGTTTATCTTTGATAATTCTTTGCAATTCTTTTCAGATGTTAAATTGTTTATATATATGCCTAAAATCATTTTGCAGAAATTCATCTACTTGGAAGCACATGATTTGGATTGTGACTGGTATATGAATATTCTTTATCAGTAGCTTATGCCTCAATTTAGCTGTTGATTATGCCCCTATTCTGTTTGGTTCTTGCTCATAATTTATTTATTTAGAAAATTTGTGTCATAGTGTTTGTTGCAATATATATATATATATATATTCTTACAGTTTTTGAGAAAAAAATAACTTAAATAAGTTGAAAGAATGAATAATTTGGTAACTATATGTCTTTAACTTCTACTTTCTAATTATCAATTTTCAGTTTAAAAAAAAAGCTTCATAGAAGAGGGCTAGTCCAATAATTTATGCATCAGACATCAGTTGCTAGTCACTATATTGACACAATCAATAGTTTTGTAATTATACATATATGTACCATACATCAGTTATGAGGATATGTGATTTTATATTATAACTAATATCATATAGATCATAACCATTATCATATTAACTCATAACTTAGTTATATTTAGTTATTCATATATACCATATCATCTCATGACTACCACATAACTAAATTATTTTAATAATTTAATTTTGAATTGGCAACCGATGTAACCGGTTACCAAAAAGAGGGCAAAGGATATTAGAGGAGTCCATGGGTCCCGACATCACATATCTCATAACCACTAGCTACATATCTCATAACTAACATCACATATCTCATAACCACTAGTCACATATCTCATAACTAATATCACATATCTCATAACCACTAGTCACATATCTCATAACTAACAATATTTTGCTCATAACCACACCACTTTGTTCATAACCAATATCACATATCTCATAACTATTATCCACATGAATCATAACCACATCTCATAACCAACCCCTTTGAGTCATAACCAACATCACATATCTCATAACCACTAGTCACACATCTCATAACTAACAACCCTTTTGCTCATAACTAAACCACTTTGATCATAACCAATATCTCATATCTCACAACCCACTAACATATATAGCATAACCAAACACTCTTTGACACCACTTTACACATAACAAAAATCACATATCTTATAATCACTAATCAAATATCTCATAACCATTACCTACATATCTCATAACTAACATCACATCTATCATAACTACTAATCACATATCTCATAACCACACCACTTTGATCATAGCCAATATTACATATCTCATAAACACTAATCACATATCTCATAACCAAATACTCTTTGACTTATAACTAAATCAATCTACTCATAACCAAAATCACATATATAATAATCACTAACCATATATCTCATAACCTTTAGCCACTTATGTCATAACTACATCTCATAACCAACACCATTTGCCTCATAACCTACATCACATATATCATAACCACAAATCACATATCTCATAACTACTACTCACATATAAGGATGTAAATTTGGCCCACGAGCATGTGGCATGCCCCAAGTTCAAAAATTACTCTCTCTCTCTCTCTCTCTCTCTCTCTCTCTCTCTCTCTCTCTCTCTCTCTCTCTCTCTCTCTCTCTCTCTCTCTCTCTCTCTCTCTCTCTCTCTCTCTCGTTTAGGCTAAAGAATGGGTCTAGGGATTTGTCAAAAACAATTAATGAGGGAATTTTCATTTTGATAAATTTTGGATGTTTGTTCCAAATTTTTGGAGAAAATGGGGCTGAAATTATGTAATAGTCATTATAAAAAACAAAATTAAAACATTTATGAATAGAGCCTTATAATAAAATAAATTATTAATTTAAAATTTTGTCAATTTACACTTAAATTTTTTTGTTTATTTTTAATATAAATCTTTCATCTATTTTTATTAAGTAAAATTAATAATAATAATAATAAAAGACTATTTTACTCATCAACTAGAAAATGTATAATCACACCGTTAATTGGCGTAATAAAAATATTTAAAATTTTAAAAACCACAAATATCATAATCAAGTCATAAAATTTTGTAATATAAAACACAAAATACATAACGCCATCACTAATTGGCGTAACAAAATTGTTTAAAATTATAGAAAATCACAAATGTCGTAGCTAATTCCCAAAATTTCGTAACATTAATCAAAAATTATGTAACTATCCACTAATTGGTGTAACAAAAACATCTAAAAATTTTAAAAACCACAAATGTCGTAACCAACTCACAAAATTTAATAACATCAACTACAAATACACCACTAATTGCCATAATAAAAATAATCAAAATTTTTACAAATCAAAAATGTCATAACCAACACAAAAAATTTCATAACATCAATCGCAAAATGCGTAACAACACAAATAATTGATGTAGCAAAAATATTCATTTTTTTTATAAACCACAAATATTGTAATCAAGCAACAAAGTTCCGTAACAATTATCATAAAATAGCTAAACAAATCACTAAAAATCTTAGAATCACCCATCGGGATCTCTCATGCTACAGAGAAAACAAAATGTAATGACAATCATTAAATAATTTAATCAACGACTTAAAGCCATGAAACAGAAAATGAGAGTTATAAAAGATTAGCTAATAGAGCGAGAGGAAAGAGAATATGAGAAAGATAGACTAAACGGGCTTATCACCTGTGAAAATGACGTCAAAGGTACTGTCGTTTCCGATAAGGAACATCGGAGATATCTACAATGACAGTAAAGAATGAGAGAGATGCTTGAGGGATGAAGAGGACTGAGATAACATAACAATGCAACAAAATGCGTAATATTCATTTTTCAACAGTTCTATAACACATGTACAAATTGATGATAACAAAATCTTTCAAAGCATAACTAAGGCCAAAGGTTTGTGTATATATAACATATTTAATGTGAAATAGCTAAAGTTTCGAGATAGATGCATTTACTAGATAGAGAAATATCATCAGAATGAATAGTGTTAAATAGACAAAGAGAGTAGTGACGAGTTCAAGGATCTATTGCAAAGACACAGGAGTAGAGAAAGAAAGAATCCAATGAGGAAGAACTATCAACAATGGTCATTCGATAATTTGAGTGAAATAGAGAAGTCTGAGTAAGAAATAGAGAGAGCTTAGGTACAACTAGGACAAATCAAGGGAAAGAAAATAGAGTAAAGAAAAAAACAAAGAGAAGTTGGGAAAAAAATTTAGGAGAAAATTTATTTAGTATAACAAAATAAAATCACGTCATAGATATTTTTTTTTCAACATGTTTTTTAATAAAATTTAGTTAAATTATATATATGTCTATAAGTATATATAGTGTGTGTGTCAATTTTCGACCACACTGCCAACTTAGTACTCAACTGGAGAACACCGGCAGAATAGGTTAAGCCCGAACAACCTGCAACAAAAAGAAGAGATTCCAGCGGTGGCTCATCCACCCGGGGGCACTCCGACGATCAGGTCAGTAAAATATCTCTCAAAGACAATCAATAGTGCTTAACTCACTAGACAGAGCATAAAAGACATACCTTAGACCCATGGGGGTGTCTCCCTTTTATAGCCAACACAATCCTAGTCCCTATAGAAGCCTAACTTCAATGGACTCAGGATTGCTGCTAGTCTTGGACTCCCAGTAGGATTAGAGAGGATTAGGATAAACTCTCTAAGAGTCTTATCTTTACCCAAACTGCAGTCTTCTCTCATTCTAGGATTCTTATTTCTTATCCGCTTATCCTGGATTCCGGTTTTGTCGCAGATAACCTCGGCCTAGCCGAGATGATCTCGGCGTCATGATGTGGCACCTCGGCCGCCACTTCGGTGACACCTCAGCCACGTGTTATCATTCAAAAATTATGTCCCCACAACTGCCCCCTAGGTTCTATTACCTCGGCATCCTGAGGTGATAGAACCTATATCATTCCTTCCTTTAATCATGACCCCGGTTTAACTTCAACTTGTAAATTTTTAAAATTTCAACAAGTGTTAAACATAATATTGGTTTAACTTCAACTTGTAAACTTTTCTCGAGTTTCAACCAGTGTTAAACATCATCTCGGTTTAACTTCAACTTGTAAACTTTTCTCAAGTTTCAACAAGTGTTAAACATAATCTCGGTTTAACTCCAACTTGTAAACTTTTCTCATGTTTCAACAAGTGTTAAACCGATCTGGACTTGAAAATTCCAACTCCCAAGCATCATTCTCCAGCCCTCTGCATGGCTTCCACCTACTCCTTTATGGAAAAAAGTCTTTAACTCAGGCTGTGCTTTTTACTTCTCGAATTTAATCATCTGGGCCAAGATCTTGCCTTCTGGAATCTGGGATCTGCTCACTTTAGACTGAGCTCTTCTTTCCTCGGACCTAATCATCTAGGTCGAGATCGTGTCTTCTAGGATTCTCCATGGCCGACCTCCCACGAAGGCCGGTGAGAATGTCCCTTGGTCTCGCCATGCTGAGGGACTGCAGGAACCGTTTTCTGCCCCCTTTTCTGGGCGTCTTTCTTGGCCGCTAGAATCGGCATATCTTGTAGCGAGAATAGTGGCTGCACGACGTTGTTCTGCATTAGGAAATTGATGACTATTTACAAGTCCGCCAATTTGTCCGTCATTCCCTTTATCTCATCGTCCCTCCGCAGGCATCTATCCTTCCATACCTGGAGGTCTCCCTCGTTGTAATACTCGCCTCGGTCGGCCTTCTTTGGGGTGTCTCCCTCTCAACCGACGTTCTTTCCTCCGTGATTCTTATCACGAGTCTCTTCATTGCAGTTGTCTTATTGGACGTCAAGGTCAATATGTTTCCCACTCTCAGTAGGGGTGTCGTCCCCAACCTTCTCTTTATGTCCGTCGTTGGCAATCTATTCTCCTTTCATTCCCACAGACGGTGCCAAATTGTGTGTGTCAATTTTCGACCACACTGCCAACTTAGTACTCAACTGGAGAACACCGGAAGAATAGGTTAAGCCCAAACAATCTGTAACAAAAAGAAGAGATTCCAGCGGTGGCTCGTCCACCCGGGGGCACTCCGACGATCAAGTCAGTAAAATATCTCTCAAAGATAATCAATAGTGCTTAACTCACTAGACAGAGCATAAAAGACATACCTTAGACCCATGGGGGTGTCTCCCTTTTATAGCCAACACAATCCTAGTCCCTATAGAAGCCTAACTTCAATGGACTCAGTATTACTGCTAATCTTGGACTCCCAGTAGGATTAGAGAGGATTAGGATAAACTCTCTAAGAGTCTTATCTTTACCCAAACTGAAGTCTTCTCTCATTCTAGGATTCTTGCTTCTTATCCGCTTATCCTGGATTTCGGTTTCGTCGCAGATAACCTCGGCCTAGCCCAGATGATCTCGGCGCCATGACATGGCACCTTGGCTGCCACTTCGGTGACACCTCGGCCGGAACTTCTGTGACACCTCGGCCACGTGTTATCATTCAAAAATTATGTCCCCACATATAGATATTTTAAAAAGTATATCATTTGTATATTACTATTTCTATTATATTTAATGAAGATACTATGACTAAAAATAAATCACTTCAAAATTAATTGAGAGAGTTGAGAGTTCAGAGATAATGAGAGTCTGAGAGACAAATTTGTTTATGAGAAATAAAATGACAGAGGTGGTATTTATAGGACTTGGGAGAGAGGGGTTAATTTATATATATATAAATAAAATAAATAAATAAATTTGGCTATTGGTGGAATTAACAGTTATTTGACTGTTTCAATTTTTATTTTTTTTTAAATTTTTGACCGTTGCAATAATAGGGGGTGGGGAGCCGTTGGGGTTGGGTTGGGTTGGGTTGGGCCAGACGGGGAAAAGAATTTCAGGTCGAGCCCACGATATGGGTTACATTCCATAACACACCAGAGTCGGGCTGGGCTCTAGAACATAGCCCTGGGTCTTAGGTTGGGCTTAGGCTCAAGCCTGGTTGGGCCCACCTAGGGCGCGACTGGACTTGGGATGTGCCGCGAGCTCGTGGGTCAAATTTACACACTCATATGTAGGTTGTGGTTATGAGATATGTGATTAGTGGTTATGATATATGTGATGTTGGTTATGAGGCAAATGGTGTTGGTTGTGAGATGTGGTTATGACATAAGTGGGTGAAGGTTATGAGATATATGATTAGTGATTATTAGATATGTGATTTTGGTTATGAGCAAAGTGGTGTAGTTATAAGTCAAAGGGTGTTTGGTTATGAGATATGTGATTAGTGATTATGAGTCATGTAATGTTGGTTATGATCAAAGTATAGAAGTCAAAGGGTGTTTGGTTATGAGATAAGTGATTGGTAGTTATGAGATATGTAATGTTGGTTAGGATCAAAGTGGTGTAGTTATGAGATATGTGATTAGTAGTTATGATATATGTGACGGCAGTTATGAGATATGTGGGTAATTGTGACGACCCTGACCTCCAAACTAGTACATTATATAATTTAAATAAGTTTAATTGCATGGTTATTTAGGGTCGATTATCACAACAGCGAGAGAGATTGATGCAGATGTGGCCCATAGGATTAAAGCGGGATGGTGTAAGTGGAGAAGTGCGTCTGGGGTATTGTGCGATAAACGAATACCCACTAGACTAAAAGGTAAGTTTTATAGAACGGCTATTAGACCAGCTATGTTGTATGGGACGGAGTGTTGGGCAACTAAGAAACAACATGTAGATAAGATGAGTGTGGCTGAGATGAGGATGCTAAGGTGGATGTGTGGTAAGACTAGACAGGACAGGATTAGGAATGAGTGTATTCGGGAATGGGTAGGAGTAGCACCGATAGAAGATAAGTTGAGAGAGAATCGTTTGAGATGGTTTGGTCATATTCAACGGAGACCAACAGAGGCAGTAGTGAAGAGATGCGATGCTGTAACGGTAGATGGAAGTGTTAGGGGACGGGGTAGGCCTAGATTAACGTTGACTAGCGTTATAAATAGTGATATGAATCTACTTAATTTGACTAATGAAATGGCCTTTGATAGGGCCGCGTGGAGAAGAAGGATTCATGTAGCCGACCCCATTTGATGGGACTTAAGGCTTCGTTTGGTTTGGTTTGGTTTGGTTTAATTGCATGGTTATGTGCTTGATTGTGTGATTACATGTTTAATTCTATAATTATCTATTGATATATGGAATATCTATTTAAATCGATAACTTAGAGTCAGAAATTGGGAGCCTAAATAGCTTCAGAAACTAAAATTGACCAGCCCAATAGGCTAATTAGAATATTTAGAATTTTATGGCAACTTTAATTGATGTTTGATTTTGACCAAAATAATTAGAATAAACTGATTGAATTAGTTAGAGTTAAGCCTAATTAATTAATCCTGACCATATTTGATTAGGCTAACTTAATCGCATCCTATATAAGACCCAAATTAAGCTTACGAGCTCATTTTTATATACACACTCAGCTGAGAATTGAGAGGGAGGAGAGGAGAGTTCAACATTTAGAGAAGGATAGAGGAGAATTGTAGAGAATTAGTGGAAGATTCAAAGATTGGAGCCATAACACACTTGAACTCAACACTAGGTATGGCATTCATCACTAATTCATGTAGTTATGGCATATAGTAGTTGAATTCCTCTCATTTTTGAACTCATTAACATGTTAAAGAAGATATGCGTATCATGAAAATGGAAGAATAGAGTTGAATTGCTTACATGCATGCATAATTTGAGTTAGAATTCATGGAATTCTTACATGCATGGCACATTTACACCTTAAACCCTTCATGTTTTCATGCTTCTCATGTCACTTGATCATATTTTGAACATGTTTTGAAGAAATGTACACCCAAATTGAGTTAAACTTATTTTATAAATTGAGGTTGGAGTCATTGGTTGGGAAATTACCATGATTTTGTATAAATGGGTTCAGATTGGAAGTGTTTTCATGTTATATAGTGACTCTCCATGTTTTTATACCAAAAACACAAGATTTGAAGCTTTGAGTACCATGTTTGAACTTCAAACACAATTCTGGAAATTCCAAAATTCGTGTTGTCCACTTGAGCGAGGGAGTCCACGCTCGAGCGTGGAATTCGGTCTCCTAGAAGTTTCTAAAATTTTACAATCCGCTCGAGCGACCAAAGTGGCGCTCGAGCGAGGAGCCTTTTTCTCAGACTTCCGCTCGAGCGACCATCGAGCGGAAATTTCATGTATCCAGTACTTTTACAGACCGCTCAAGCGACAGAAGTTACGCTCGAGCGGCCACCTTTGTTTTTAAACCCCCGCGCGAGCGTAGAAGTTATGCTTGAGCGGAGACCCTGTTTTCAGAAAAATTTTACCAACTCTTTTAAGTGCATATTTGCATCCTCCTGCCACGCCAAACATTCTTACGCACCATTTGGACTCTGATAATCATACAATAAGTTAGAGATGCATAAAGAGAATTGAATTAAAATGAAATGGAGTTTCATTTGTACTTTGTTATGTGCTTCGTTTAGGTGGACGTCTGAGGCTTAATGTCACCGCAAACCAATGTGAGTAATAACCTTATAAAGATATGTTCAAATTATCTTTACTTTCGAAAATGTTATTGCTATCAAAATGGATCTGTGGTTGATTGAATGAATTCTTAAAATGATTTGATAATTGATAGCATGGCTTATTGAAATGTTATGTCCTTTAATGAATGAAGTTCTGTTTTGAAACAATATTGTGGCATCCATTGAATATAGGCCCTTGCCTGGGGGTAACAATACCATGGCTAGGCCCTTGCCTGGGGGTAATAGTACTATGGCTAGGCCCTTACCTAGGGGTAATAGTACAATGGCTAGGCCCTTGCTTGGGGGTAATAGTACCATGGCTAGGCCCTTGCCTCGGGGTAATAATACCATGGCTAGGCCCTTACCTGGGGGTAACAATACAATAGCCAGGCCCTGCCTGGGGGTAACAATACCATGGCTAGTATGATACATTATCATTCGAATAATATTTGTTACTTCTTGGATGTACCACATATAATGTTACGAATGGCTTTTGTCACTGCAAAGAGACGCTATTAATTCTAATCAAAATGCTTTGTTGTGAATTTGATCTACTATGGCGAGTATCTCCCTTTGAAAATGATTTAAGATTCATTTCGAAATAGTAAGACATGTTTTTGTACTATTTTCGAACTTCATTCATTTAACCTCTTTATTGTGTTATTACTCATTAGGCTCTAGCTCGCTATTTATTTATATATGTAATTGTAGGTGGGCAAACTGAGCATCAGAGTTAGATAGCCTCGAGTTTACCCGAGTCTGCCTTTTGTGGAGCTTCCAAGTGAAGTAATCAAGCTTGGGTGAAGCCATGCTTGTCGAACCCCTTTTGTGTAGTTTAATGGTTTTGTATTTGCACATAGTTGGGGTTGTATTTTTGTAAGACATGAATTTGTACTTATGTTGGGTGTAACTTGAAACAAAACCTTGCTTAACATATTTGCTCTCCTCATATATGCATAGCTCAATGGATGAATTCTATAACATTTTAGACTTCCACTAAGCCCCGTACTTTACATTAAAGGTTTATTTGTATGGAGGTCGTAGGTAATCTATGATTACTGGCCAGTTACGACGCTAAACCTATAGAGGCAGGTTTGGGTCGTGACAGAGTGGTATCAAAGCACGAGTTATATCTCACTCACTTGTCCATTGAGCTATAAAGGGTCTAGAAGAGGCTTCAGGAATGCATTCATGTGCATTTGATATGTTGTGTCAGATAACCTTGTGATTATATATGCAACTGCACACATGACTATATGTATATATATAAATTGTGTTTGTTATAACACAAAGTTTTATATAGAAAATTGTGAGAACCAGAGGTGATGAAATAGAGGAGGCAACCTCCTCAAGACTGGATAAAATAGAATGAATGATGCAAGACATGGCTGAAGCCATAAGACAACAACAACAATAACCACCTCTCCCACCTCCAATGCCTGTACCACGTCCAGCTCCAGGGTGTCAACTAGAAACCTGTACTATTGCCTTGACCAGGGAATTTAAAAAGATAAAGCCACTAGTATTTCATGGCGGAATTGAACCGTTGAAGGCCGAAGCTTGGGTCTTGGGCATTGAAAAGTTGTTTGAAGTATTCCCATGTACCGAAACTCAGAAAGTGCAACTAGCAGCATTCACCCTAGAGGATGATGCCAGACGTTGGTGGATATTAGTGCGAGATGATAATAAGGATGTTACTTGGGCTCGTTTTCTGGAAATTTGCTATGAGAAATATTTTCTCCAATGTATGCGGGATAGAAAGGCAGCGGAATTCATGGAACTCAAGTAGGGAAATAAATCAATTGCTAAATATGAGGCTCAATTTAAAAAATTAGCACGCTTTGCACCCCACATGGAAGACACAAATTACAAGAAGGCTAGACAGTTCGAAGGAGGTTTACGTGACCCAATTCTAGATAAGATTAATGTACTCGAATTGCCGACGTATGTGGATGTACTTGATAGGGCACTAGTAGCGGAGAGAAATGTAGCCAACTGTAAACAAAACTTCAAATCTAAAGGCAGAAAACAGAATTTTAGTAAAGGAACTACGTCAACGAACAAGAAGTTCAAGTCGGGGAATTTTGGTAATACTGGTTCAAGCCAAAGTGCTAATTCAACACCAGCTTGTACTACATGTGGAAAAAAACATGGAGGTGTATCTTATCGTGCGACGGGGGCTTGTTATCACTGTGGGAAGTTTGGGCACATTGCGAAGGATTGTACACAACCACGTCACGGTGGCAACCAAGGTGCCACAAGCTCAATTGGGTCAACTCCCACAACGAAACCAGCTGCAGCATCACCCGCCACAAGAAATGATCAAAGACAAGGAAGGGTTTTTACATTGATTCCAGGGGATACTCAGAATACTGTGGCCGTGGTGTCAAGTACAATCTCCATTTGTGGTAAACCTGCTTATGCTTTAATTGATTCCGGGTCTACACACTCATTTATTTCTATGGTCTTTGCTGAAACTTTGAATAGACATATGGAAACATTGAATTATATACCATGTGTTACATCACCTACGGGGGAAACCATGCTATGTTCAGCTGTGTTTATTGCATGTGAATTATTTCTCGGGAATGCCACTTTGTATGCTAATTTAATACCTTTAGACATGGGACATTTCGATGTTATTTTGAGTATGGATTGGCTAGCTAAATGCCATGCAACAATTGATTGTGCCTTGAAACGAGTAATATTCCAACCTCCTAGGCAAGAGGAATTTTATTTTGAGGGAAAAAGGGGTAGTCTCACCACCATACCTTATATCTGCCACGAAAGCCCGAAAACTAATGAATAAGGGTTGTCAAGGGTATTTGTGTAGTGTGATAACCGAACCAACGGTAGACATTACTTTAGACAATATGCCAGTGGTGAGAGATTTTCTTGATGTATTTCCGGATGAATTACCTAGCCAACTTGTTGATAGAGAAATTGAATTCACAATTGATGTAATACCAGGAACTCAACCAATTTCTAAAACTCCCTACCGTATGTCTACCACTGAAATAAAAGAATTGAAAATTTTGTTGCAGGAATTGCTGGATAAAGGGTTCATCAGACCAAGTACCTCCCCATAAGGTGTGTACCGGTACTTTTTGTTAAAAAGAAAGACGGCACTCTCCGATTATGCATTGATTACCGAGATCTCAACAAGGTAACAGTGAAAAATAATTACCCTTTGCCGCGTATTGACAACCTGTTTGACCAGTTGCAGGGGGCACAGATATTTTCAAAAATTGATTTGAGATCGGGATATCATCAATTGAAGGTTAAGGCTGAGGATGTTGAAAAGACTGCCTTTTGAACCAGGTATGGACATCATGAGTTTTTAGTGATGCCATTTGGGATTACAAACGCACCTGCAGCATTTATGGATTTAATGAACAAAATTTTCAAACCTTTCCTAGATGACTTTGTTGTTGTATTCATTGATGACATCTTGATCTATTCGAAAGGTAAAGATGAGCATGAACGACATTTGAAACTGACTCTTCAAACACTTAAAGAAAAACAATTGTATGGGAAATTCAAAAAGTGTGAATTTTGGCTTGATGAAATTTCATTTTTGGGGCACATTATTAATAAGGATGGTATATTTGTGGATCCTCATAAAATTGAAGCTATTATTAATTGGCCTACCCCAACTAATGTATCAGAAGTTCGTAGTTTTATGGGATTGGCAGGGTATTACCGAAGATTCGTCAGAGACTTTTGCAAAATTGCTGTGTTGACTTAGTTGACTCAAAAAGGAGAACTATTTGAGTGGACAGATTAGAGAGAAACAACCTTTCAAGAGTTGAAGACAAGACTAACTATAGCCCCAATCCTTACTACTCCCTTAGGTACTGAAAATTTTGTGATTTTTAGTGATGCATCCTATAAGGGCTTAGGTTGTGTTTTAATGCAGAATGCCAAGGTTATTGCATATGCCTCTCAACAATTGAGACCACATGAAAAGAACTACCCTACACACGACCTAGAACTTGTTGCGGTGGTGTTTGCATTAAAGATATGGCGTCACTATTTGTAAGGAGCCAAATATGAAGTGTATACAGATCATAAGAGCTTGAAATACCTCATTACTCAGAAGGAACTGGACATGCATCAAAGACGATGACTCGAGTTCATCAAAGATTATGACTTACAAATTCACTATCATCCGAGCACAGCCAATACTGTAGCAGATGCACTTAGTAGGAAGAATGTAGGGAATCTTGCCTATTTACTCACAGATCAAAGAAAGTTGTTACTGGAGTTTGAAAAGCTCGAAATTGAGATAGTGCCCTTTGAACAAAGTAGCTTGATGGCTGCAATGTCTGCCCAGCCTGCTATTATCGATGAAATTAAACAGAAACAAATGAATGACGAGTTTTTGACACCAAGCCTAGACCGGGGTTCATAATTGAAGACTCCATATTGAAATATCAAGGGAGGTTATGTGCCTCGAATGATGCGGATATGAAAAGGAAAATTTTGGAGGAAGCTCACAAGTAAATAGTTACTATGCATCCAGGAAACACCAAAATGTACCAAGACTTGAAGTTGGTGTATTGGTGGCCCAACATGAAAAGAGAGATTGCTGACTTCAATTCTAAATGCTTACAATGCCAGCAGGTAAAAGCAGAACATCAGAAACCAGCAGGTCTGCTTCATTCTCTTCCTATTCCGCAATGGAAATGGGAACATATCACCATGGACTTTGTTCTTGGCCTACCTCGGACACCTAGAGGTATGGACTCTATTTGGGTTATAGTTGATAGATTGACTAAATTTGCTCACTTTCTTGCTGTAAAGACTTCATTTACTACTTATAGACGTGCTACTATCTACATTGATAAGATTATTCGGCTGCATGGGGTTCCAGTGTCTATTATATCAGATAGGGATCCTAAATTTGTTTCTAGATTTTGGCATAGTTTGCAAGAGGCAATGGGAATAGAATTGAGATTTAGTACAGCATTTCATCCACAAATCGATGGGCAAACCGAGAGAACTATCCGGACCTTAGAAGACATGCTTCGTATGTGAGTATTGGATTTTCAGGGAAGTTCGGAAACTTATTTTCCATTGGTCAAATTTTCTTATAATAACAGTTTTCACGCGAGTATCGGTATGGCACCATATGAGGCACTATATGGCAGAAAGTGTAGATAGCCAATTTGTTGGGTAGAGGTTGGTGTGGACCGCTCGAACTCTCTCCGCGTGGCCCTCATTTCGGAGAGGGCACGAATTGGGTTCATAGCTACTACAGGTCGAACTCCTGTCATGGTTCTGAATCTATTCTCACAAAGTGCAATGTAAGATTGATAAATCACCAAAGAGTCCAAATCTCGGCAATTGGTTTTGACAAATCAATTTTGAATCAAAAAGTGCCAAACATGGACTGCTTTGCCAGATTTCAGAGTCGCCACCTAAACATTTTGTTTTTGAGAAATTTAGGAAACCCTGACTCGTGCCTAAGGCCACATGTCCGTCATCATCAAAGTTGCCTCGGCTCGGGAACTTGGGTACGAGAGGGGAAGGTCCTGAAATGAGCACCCCCGCTCACCCGATCAAAGCATCGGCCTCTACTAAACATGATATGTTATTTTGAAAACATATGTGCTCTTATTCTAGTTTATTAGCTAACCTTACTATGTGATGCGCACAGCATACAAATATAGACTAAATCACTCGATTTGGAAGAAAACATCTCATGTTCATTTTTCGAAAATGGTTTGAAAGTTCTACTCGCAAGTAGGCTAGAACATGGATTTGCCACCCTCAAGTGGGCTTAAAGTAACTTGATTTGCCACTCCGCAAAGTGGACTTAAAACTCATATTTTGATGAATTGCTCCAATTCAAGTAATGAAGCTTTCATCCACAGGCATTCACGCAGTTTATCAGATAAGCACATTGCCTCATGACAAGCATGCTAACATGGCAACATACACATCTCATGCAGTATGCTAAAGCGTAAACACTTACAGTGTACTCCGAGCAAAAATAAAAAACTAGTTAGAAATCATGCATGATCCTAGTTTATGTTAAAATGCCTAATGCAACACATGTAAAAATGCAACTAAAATAGGCTCAGCTATCTAAGATGGCATATGGATGCAACAACTTTGATACATGTATTCAAGTAAGTATTGAAATACTGTGCAGTTTGAATGATGCGCCGAGCCCGATACATGCAAGACAAATGAATGATGCAAACATGCAAGCATAAGGTATGCTAATTGAAATATGCCCTAAACTAACCATCAAAAACTGATAAGTAAAAGGGAGAAAGAAGTGGGGATTGGAAGACATGCACACACACACGCACCCTTATTACAACAATACGCCCTCTCGCGAGAGGGTCCAAATAAATAAGAGCTAAGCTAAGCTACTTATTACAAATCAACTAATTAACTAATCTACCTAATTAATTATTACAAACCAAATTGAAACTAGCTATGCTAAGCTAATTAGAATATTACAGAGATGAATTAAATTAGCTAAACACATTAACTAATTAATTACAAAATCGGTAAATTAACTATCTAAACAAAGCAGTTAAAATGGCCTCGAGAAGAGGGAGAGATGCATGCTCGGTTTGCCTCGCCCGGAAATGCATTGCCTTGCCATAAGTTGTCTCTGTTTGCACTCGTGGTGACCTCAGAGCATCAAACACACTTCAGGTTGCATCTGCCTTAAAACATGAGCATTTTTGGAAAATTTTGCTGCAAGTGGCCGGCCGGCCACTTCAACTGGTCGGCAGGCTACCTCAACTGGTCGGCAGGCTACCTCAACTGGCCGGCCGGCCACTTCAACTGGTTGGCAGGCTAGTGCAAGTGGCTGGCCGGCCACTTCCCTTTCCAGAATCTCAACTGTACTGCAACAGAGATCAACAAAGGCACAACAATGCATATGCAAGGAAATGTGTGTGCAACTACTCTTCTTATCATTTCTCAACCTCAAAGGAGCGTAGTACTCGGCTCTCAAGCCACCAATCACGCATTTCAATGCATGATGGCCAAAGAGCCAAGCTCGCACAATGTTAGTGAATGCACAAACAACACATAAGAGCCTCAACCTCTATCATGCATGATCAAGAGGGTTGGCGACCAAGAAATGCAACACGTTTCATCACTTTGAGTATGAAACGTGCCACATTCCTTGTGTTTGGATTAACATCCAATCCAAACACAATGCAATGCAAACAACATGCTCATCTTTCAATGCTAAAGTGGCATGCTAAAAGAAGAATCTAACACACAAACAACACATGCATGACATGCTAGAAGACTTAGGCATTAAAACTAATGAACTACACAACATTAGGACTATGCAATACATTGCTCAATGGACTAAACCAAGCCTAAACAATCCTCATGCATGCCTAAATAATGGCCAAAATGCTTTGAAATGATAGCATGAAAGGCAAGAAAACGATGTTCATACATTGGCTCATCAACAAGGCATGAGGCACAACATCTTAAACCCAATGAAAGGGTGATACACATGAGAGTATGACAAGGCTATATGCTTTGAAATTATGTGTTAAATGATGCCATATCACATAAACATCACAAATAAGGCATGCTATAAGGCCTAAAGCATAAGGCTAGTAAAGAGCACTACCCAAGAAGCATGCAATACATAGCAAAAATGACCAAACCAACTCCGGACAGAGGTTAAGCATGCCAAAACAGAGGCTTGAACATGCTGAAATGGTGGCCCAAAAGCTTAGACAAGCATGCATACGTATTGGCTCATAAACAATGCATAAGGCACAACTCACAAAAGCTATGAAGGAGTGGAATATGTGAGAGTGTGACGACACCATATACACTAAATTTATGTGAGAAATGAGTTTAAGGCATGCAAACAACTCAAGTAAAGCATGCTAGAGACTTGACACTCACAGCTAGTCAAAGCCACTTACACTACAACCCTACAAGGCAAGCCTCACATGGCCAAGACCATTCAAAACAAAGCTAAGGCGTGCTAAAATAATGGCAAAAACATGTTGAGATAGAGCCAACACAAGATAGGATGAGAGGCATAAAGCATGATGCTTATTAGGCCAACAAGTAGGATTACACTACAAATATAAGATGCAAGCAACCAATGACCAAACCAACCAAAAACAGAGCTATGGTAGGTCCAAAAAGTCACAAAACATGCTTGGACTAAGTTTCAAAAAGGAAGAGATACATGCTCATGTATTAGGCCACCAACAAAAGCAAACAAGAATACAAGGAGAGGGGATCACCCCCTTCTATTTTGGATCACAAGAGCAAATTTTTACCACTGAAATTCCTCTCAATTTCAGTAGTTAAAAGGCCAAACAAAGGTCATTACAAAAGTTTAGAGAGTTGGCTCAAAAGGCTTAACAAGCCAAAGAGCAAAAGAGGGGGACCACCCCCCTAACCCCACAAGGTTCAAACCAACACTTTAAAGTCTTAAAAATAGAGTTTTTGAGAGGCTAAAACCAGCCTTTAAATAGCATGCAAAGGTGGTAAAAGACTTAATCAAAACAAAGCTTTAAAAGGGGTGTATGCTTACCCTTGAAGAACAAGAACAAGACAGCAACTTCAGCAACAATTCTCAACCAAAAGCAAGCCAAAGACCTCAGCTCCAAAGTGAAGGTGTTTAACTAGGTGTTTGTGTGCAAAAGTATGAAGAAACAACGCTTCAAAGCACAATAACAAAATATAGAAAGAGAGAGTGAGAATTCTAGAGAGAGAGGGAGATTTTTAGCTCTAAAAAATCTGAACCCTTGAAAGGGGGAGAGAGCTTTCCTTATATAGAGGAAGCAAGCATAAGCTTGCTTGACAAGCTTAGAGCTTGTTCTAATCCCTCCATACACGTGTATGGAGGATGCATTATGTGCCTAACAGCTGGCACAACTGGCACCAAAAATATCTGCAAAAATAGAAAAATGGCCGTCGGCCACTTCAAGTGGCCTACAAGGGGAGAAAGTTGCCTACAACTGCCAAAAGTGGTCGACAGACCCTCCCCTACCTCCAGGCAAGGGGTAACAAGGTATGGTCCAAAAACAAGCCAAAAAGAAGAGAGCTAAGAGGCCGCAAGACAAGGCACTCAGCCGAAAGCTCCTAAAACTAGCCTACCGGCCACTGCAAGTGGTCTACAAGAGGGAAAAGTAGCCTACAGCTACAAAAATTGGCCTACAGGCCTCTCTCTCCCTCCAGGAAAAGGCACCAAGGCAAGGTCCAAAAAAAAAACAAAGAAGAAGATAGTTCAGAGGTCCCGAGACAAGGCATTCAGCCGAAAGCTCCGGAAACTCATAACGAGCACAAACAAGCACAATCATCACGTGCACAAACGATGACATATAAGTCTTAAGGTTGGTCAAAAATGAGGTGTCTACAGTTGGTGATAGAGCTATTTATGGGACTGAATTTGTGTAGGAAACAACTGAGAAGATCAAAATCATCCAGCAAAGGCTCAAAATTGCACAGAGCCAACAGAATAGCTTCGCCGATCAATAAAGAAGGGACTTAGAGTAGAAGGTGTGAGATCATGTATTCATCAAGGTGACCCAAATGAAGGGGCATGTGATATTTGGTAAAAAGGGAAAATTGACTCCTCGCTACATTGGGCCGTTTCAGATCCTTGAGAGGTTAGGTCCTGTTGCTTATCGTATTGCCTTGTCACCGGGAATGGAACAAATGCATAACGTTTTCCATGTATCCATGCTTTGTGGTTATCTTAGAGATTCATTCCATGTGATTGATTACCACTAGATTCCTCTGGACGAGGATATGATGTATGAGGAATGGCCCGCGCAAATCATTGATCGGCAAATGAAACAATTGAGAAACAAAACTATCCCTATGGTGAAGGTCGAGTGGAGAGAACATTATGGGAAGCAAGCCACTTGGAAGAAAGAGGAAGAGATGCGGCAACAGTATTCGTATTTGTTTCCGTCTGAAGGTAACTTAAGTTTGGAGGTCCAAACTTTCTAAGGGGGAGAGACTGTGACGACCCTGACCTCCAAACTAGTACATTATATAATTTAAATAAGTTTAATTGCATGGTTATGTGCTTGATTGTGTGAATACATGTTTAATTCTATAATTATCTGTTGATATATGGAATATCTCGATAACTTAGAGTCGGAAATTGGGAGCCTAAACGGCTTCAGAAACTGAAATTGACTAGCCCAATAGGCTAATTAGAATATTTAGAATTTTATGGCAACTTTAATTGATGTTTGATTTGGATCAAAATAATTAGAATAAACTGATTGAATTAGTTAGAGTTAAGCCTAATTAATTAATCCTGACTATATTTGATTAGGCTAACTTAATCACATCTTATATAAGACCCAAATTAAGCTTACGAGCTCATTTTTATATACACACTCAGCTGAGAATTAAGAGGGAGGAGAGGAGAGTTCAACATTTAGAGAAGGATAGAGGAGAATTGTAGAGAATTAGTGGAAGATTCAAAGATTGGAGCCATAACACACTTGAACTCAACACTAGGTATGGCATTCATCACTAATTCATGTAGTTATGGCATATAGTAGTTGAATTCCTCTCATTTTTGAACTCATTAACATGTTATTGGAGAAAAGAAGCTATGTGTATCATGAAAATGGAAGAATAGAGTTGAATTGCTTACATGCATGCATAATTTGAGTTAGAATTCATGGAATTCTTACATGCATGGCACATTTACACCTTAATTTGGAGAACCCTTCATGTTTTCATGCTTCTCATGTCACTTGATCATATTTTGAACATGTTTTGAAGAAATGTACACCCAAATTGAGTTAAACTTATTTTATAAATTGAGGTTGGAGTCATTGGTTGGGAAATTACCATGATTTTGAATAAATGGGTTCAGATTGGAAGTGTTTTCATGTTATATAGTGACTCTCCATGTTTTTATACCAAAAACACAAGATTTGAAGCTTTGAGTACCATGTTTGAACTTCAAACACAGTTCTAGAAATTCCAAAATTCGTGTTGTCCGCTCGAGCGAGGGAGTCCACGCTCAAGCGTGGAATTCGGTCTCCTAGAAGTTTCTAAAATTTTACAATCCACTCTAGCGAGGACCCTTTTTCTCAGTCTTCCGCTCGAGCAACCATCAAGCGGGAATTCTTGTATCCAGTACTTTTACAGATCACTCGAGCGACAGAAGTTACGCTCGAGCGGCCACCTTTGTTTTTGAACCCCCGCGCGAGCGTAGAAGTTACACTCGAGCAAAGACCCTGTTTTCAGCAAAATTTTACCAACTCTTTTAAGTGCATATTTGCATCCTCATACCACTCCAAGCATTCTTAGCCACCATTTGGACTCCAATAATCATACAATAAGTTAGAGACACATAAAGAGAATTAAATTAAAATGAAATGGAGTTTCATTTGTACTTTGTTATGTGCTTCGTTTAGGTGGACGTCCGAGGCTTAGCGTCACTGCAAACCACTATGAGTAATAACCTTATAAAGATATGTTCAAATTATCTTTACTTTCGAAAATGTTATTTCTATCAAAATGGATATGTGGTTTATAACAACCCCAGGTCTCTACCCGACTGTCATGGTATTCTAGATTCGAATCTTGTTGTTTGACTGGTTGTGTCTTTCTTCTTTACTCCTCTTGAATTTGAGTTTTGGAATGACTTGAGCGTGTCTAGAATAGGTTGGTTGCCTTTCAGTCTAAAATCTCCTTGCCCAGAATTTCGGTCTTCCACTCGAGCGGGACTTCTTGCGCTCGAGCAGAGTTTGCAACCTTTAAGTATCGAGTGCCTCTGCAAAAGTGTTGCAAGAGTGTTTTTCACGCTCGAGCGGCGTTTCTTACGCTCGAGCGTGTCTGAGCTCGAGCGGTCCTTCTGGCACTTGAGCGACTGTCTGCAATCTGTGATTTACTGTACGGGTGAAATCTACGCTCGAGCGATGATATTCGCGCTCGAGCGGGTTGTTGTTGTGTCCAACGCTCGAGCGGACTTCGCGTATATTAGATCGTAAAAGTGACTTTTTACATAACTTTTTCATCTCCTTTTTCATCCAAAACCTAAGTTGAGAGCTTCTCTCCCTAGAAATACCCTCTCTCTATATTTGACCTAGATCTAGTGGTCTTCTCACCTCCCTCCCTTAGATAAAAAGAGTGAGCTCTTCAAGATCTTCATTTCCATCCAAGAAGAAGTGGGTTTTGCCATTTTTGAAAGCTTCACCTTTGTCTCACCCTTCTCCTTGGGCTTCCACTTTGAGGTAGGGAGTTCTAGAGTTATATATATGTATGTTTTGCTACTAAATGTTGACTTTAAGTTGTTATGTAGTAGTTGTGTAGTTTTAAATTTTGCACTAAATGAAGAGAGAGAAAGAGGGTTTTCAAATTGGGTTTCTAAAATCTCAAATCCTTTGTTCTTTCTAAAGGGTTTTCTTTCCATTTGACTCATAAGATGTGATTTGGGTTGGTCTTCACCTTGAAATGGTTAAATGTTAAATTTTTGATAAAAGCCCTTGAAATTGGGGGATTTTGAAAACACATGGAAATATTTGTGAAACTCCTTATTATTTTGTATTATGATAGTGGGTGAGATACTATTATTGCAAAAGTTGTTAAAAAAAATGTTGAAAGATTATGTTGTTGGGAGTGATGAATGATTTTGTACCATGTTTATGAAACTTCGTAAGATCATGAAATTGTGTTGAGAACATTGTTTGCCTTGAAGGGATTATTGTTGTAAATTGTTATTGTGAGGAATGGTGAGCACATGGGCATTTTGGGAAATGACTTGAAAGGAAGAAATGAGAGATGATTGATTGATATTGTTGTAGAGATATTTTGAGAATGGTAATTATTGCATCATATTTCAATTTATTATTATCATCGTGCACCTGGATATGTTTTGGAAAGACATTTATTATGAGAATGATTATATTGTAACGAGAATGATGGAAATGTGAATGGGGCAAATACGTGGGAAGTCCGAATAGGGGGTGTAGTAGAATTTGATAAGTTGGCCTGAGTGTCCTTGGTGAAAGACCAGAAAATCGCGCGAATAGGTGTTGAGCCTTCCGGCTAATACCGGTAAAAATGACAGTTTGGTAGTACTCGTAGAGTCTACTTGCAGACACCAGCCTAGGGATTACCAGTGTCGTATTTACCACCCCTATTGATTGATGATTGGAATTTTGGTAAAAACGTTGAGATTGTAAATAATTGTTGGAAGATAGAAACTTCTAAAGGTGTATGAAATGGACTTTCTTTTAAAGATGCATGGCATGGCATTAACAATTGCATGTATATACTTTATAAGAATTCTCTACTGGGCTTTGTGCTCACCCCTATGGGATTTGGTGCAGGTAAAGATGTGGTGAACCCGCTGAACTAAGGGCGTGGATGTTTTGAGAAGAGTACATGACTCTTTATTTTTGTGTAATTCTTTTGAGCCAAGGGCTAGTGTTTATGGGTTGCAGAAACCATCTTTTTGTGTAACCAGGTTTATGCCTTGGAAGATGTAAGCCCTTAAGGGCATTGTATTGTTTTTGAGAATGGATTGCTTTACATGCTATAGATTTGCATGTTTGAATTGATGAATGTATACTCACATGTAAAACCTTTAAAATGACTCGCTAGTAATTGTATAAAGATTGATAGGTTATAGTCATTGTTGGGTAAATGTTGATCATTTATGGGTTGTTCATGTTGAATTATTTTGGGGCGTTATAACTTGGTATCAGAGCTACCAAGTTTGAATACTTGGGGGTCGTGGAAAGTGGTCGTTATATCACAATGGGTTCATTTCGCATGACTAGGAAATGTTTTTCCCTTGTGATTGTGTGACAACACGTTTATGTGATTAAGTGGGTATGGGATTAGGCTTTTGGGATGTAATTTGCGCCTGTTAGGTTCTTTGAGATCTTAATAGAAGGGTATCTGATCAATACTCAGGTGTGGTAGGATATATGTGGTGGCCTAAAGGATAAATCTCATCCCTAAAGGATAATTCGTACCTACTAAGAATTCTTGGTTTCTCATGGGACAAATCTCATCCCTAAAGGATAATTCGTATGTGTTTAAGTGGCTAAGGTGCTTATGTGGAGTGAATTAAATTATTTGTGTGGTAGGATATATGTGGTGGCCTTAGCCTAACGTGTGAAGTTAGTGGCGAGCACATTTGAAATCATGTGCTTAATTATTTTCCTTGTCTCTCAATTAGGATGTCAGGAAGAGTGCGAACTCGAGGTGGTAGGGGTGGAAGGCGAGGTCGAGGTCACCGGGGTGTATTTGAGGTGCCGGTCCAAGGGGTCCCGGTACAAGAAGAGGGTTTAGGCCAAACTGATAGGGCCGAACAAGTGGGACAAGCGGAGGTGCCGAGTCAAGCCGGCCAAGCCGCAATGGGGGCTTTAGCTCGGGAGATGGCGGGGGCTTTGAGGGAGTCCATGAACATTTTGAGGGTGGAGACCCAAGCAAGGGAGGATGTTGCAGAAACTAAAGCTAACTTCCTCACGAGGGAGTTTCTTAGGTCCAAGCCGGATGAATTCTATGGCGGCCTTGATCCAAAGAAAGCAGACGAATGGTTGGAACAAACCGTGAAGACCTTTGATATGCTCCATATAGATGATGGCGAGTTGAGGGTGACCCTTGCAAGTTATTACCTCAAAGGTGACGCCGGCCAATGGTGGAAGTATGCGAAGGGCCGGATAGCACCGACATGGGAGGCTTTTGTGACGGCCTTCCAAGACAAGTACCTACCTCCCACGGCTCGGGAGAGGTTGAGACAGGAATTCAAGGTCCTTAAGCAATTGAATATGTCTGTGGCCGAATTTGAAGCGGCTTTTTCTAGCTTATCCCGGTTTGCACAGGAGTTGGTAGCGACAGAGGAGCGTCGTTGCTTTGAGTTTGAGCAGAGGTTGAGAACAAAAATTTTGTTCAAGGTTTCCGGGAACATGGTTCGAGAGTATGATCGCCTTATAGAGGCGGGTGCACACGTGGAGATTACGATGGAGGCCGAGGAGGAGAGACTTTGAAATTCGAGGTCTAGGGGCCAAGGGTCACAGGGGGACTTTAGGCCTAACAAGAAGAGCAGGAGCACTTTTTCATTCCAATCCCAGCGGCAACAATCTAGATCCACCTTTCCTTTGCCTAGTACGGGCTCGGAAAGGAGTGCACCGAGTGGGGTTTCTTGTTTCAAATTTGGCCAGTCGAGTCACAAGGCCTTTGCATGTCCACAGAAGGGGGGAGGACAGCAGATGTTGCCACCACCACCACCTAATCGATCCTAGAGCCAGTCCCAGTCTCAGAGTCGAGGGCAGGGGCCTACTTGTTTTTAGTGTGGTCAGTTAGGGCACATGAGGAGAGCTTGCCCACAGTTGGGAGGCACATCTGGCGCATCCAGGTCGAGAAAGACCCAGAGTCATCAGCACACTCATTCAGTCTAGACTTCAAGAGTCCACTATGGAGCCACTTCGGCTCAGTCAGTTCAGCAAGCTTATGCTTCGAGGGATGAGCAGGTTGACCAGAGGCCACAGAGGTGCGTGTATGCTATTACAATGCCAGAGTAGTTGCCAGGACCTTCGGTGATGAGAGGTATATTTATTGTGTGTAATTCGTTGGCCAATGTGTTGATAGATACAGGTGTGTCTCATTCATTCATATCTGTTGCATTCACACCTGTATTGGGGTTAGAAGTGGTACAGTTAGCGTCTCTGTTCAGAGTTGAGTCGCCAGTTGGGAGTACAGTTGACCTAGATCGAGGATGTCGTGATTGTGAGATAGAGGTTGCCGGGCGTAGACTCTCGTTTGCCTTTGTGTTGTTAGACATGTCCAGTTTTAATGTTGTTTTAGGCATGGATTGGTTGTCGTTGTATTGGGCCGTGATTGATTGTTTTCGGCAAAAAGTCACAGTGTGCACTTCGGGTGGCGATTGTTTTTATTTTCTGGGGGATAGGGTTGATTGGGTTTTATCACCGATGTTTGATCCTCGTAGTAGGAACGAGCTTAGCGGCCTTCTAGCTACTCTCTTGGATGATGAGAGTGTCAGAACTCGAGTTGAGTTGCCAAGGGTAGTGTGTGAATACCTGGAGGTGTTTCCCGAGGACCTTACCAGTTTGCCACCCCATCGGGAGATTGAGTTCACCATTGACTTAGTGCCTGGAATGGCACCGATTTCTATGGCGCCGTATAGATTTGCACCCATGGAGTTGCATGAGTTGAAGATTCAACTCCAAGAGCTTTTAGACACGGGCTTCATTCGCCTTAGTACGTCGCCTTGGGGAGCGCCGGCTCTCTTCACGAAGAAGAAGGATGGTTCGTTACGGTTGTGTATCGACTACCATAAGTTGAACCGAGTCACTGTCAAGAACAAATACCCTTTTACCCAAGATAGATGACTTGTTCGATCAACTTAGAAGGTCTTATTGCTTTTTGAAAATAGACTTGAGCTTGGGGTACCATCAGTTGCGAGTCCAGGAGGAGGTCATCCAGACGACGACCTTTCATACGCGTTATGGCCACTACAAGTTCCTTGTAATGCCCTTTGGGTTGACTAATGGACTAGCTTCTTTTATGGATTTGATGAACCAAATATTTAGGGAGTATTTGAATCATTTTGTTGTCGTCTTCATGGACGACATTCTTATCTATTTGACCTCCGAGGAGGAACATGAGACTTATTTGAGGATTGTGCTTGACTTGCTTAAGGAGCATCAGTTGTAGGCCAAATTTGAGAAGTGTGAGTTTTGGCTCACCGAGGTGAAGTTTTTGGGCCACGTCGTGTCAAGAGAGGGAGTAACAGTAGATTCCTCGAAGATAGATTCTGTGCAAGATTGGCAGCAACCTAAGAATGTCTTTGAGATTCGAAGTTTCTTGGGGTTGGCGGGGTACTATCGTCGATTCGTAAGAGATTTCTCTAGATTAGCTGCGCCTTTGACTAGATTGACTAGAAAGGGGGTTAAGTTTGTGTGGAGTGAGACTTGTGAGAAGTCCTTCCAGGAGCTCAAAACTAGATTGACCACGGCACCAGTATTGATCATTCCAGAGAGAGGATTAGGGTATACAGTCTCTTGTGATGCGTCTCGGGATGGGCTTGGTTGTGTTTTGATGCAAGAAGGAAAGGTTGTAGCGTATGGCTCCCAGCAATTGAAAACTCATGAGAAGAATTACTCTACCCACAACTTAGAGTTAGCCGCTGTAGTGTTTGCCCTGAAGGTTTGGAGGCATTATTTGTATGGTGAGAAGTTTGAGGTTTTCTCCGACTATAAGAGCTTGAAGTTTTTGTTTTCCCAAAAAGATTTAAATTTGTGTCAACGGAGGTGGATGGAATTTTTAGAAGACTATGATTTTGAATTGCACTATCATCCGGGCAAGGCCCATGTGGTGGCCGATGCCTTAAGTCAAAAAATCGTCAGTAGCTTGGCGAGCATAGCCATTCGGGAATGGGTTATGTTGGGTGAAGTCGGAAAATTTGAATTGCAGTTGGGTGAATCAAAAGGAGGTGCGACCTTGTTTAGCTTAAGTGCTCAACCTGTCTTGATTAGTAGAGTTGTAGAGGCACAACAGAGAGACCGCGACGTGGAGTTAATTTGGGAAAGAATCTCTAATGGGAAGGAGGAGAAAGGTTTGAACATTAACTCGGATCAGAGTGTACGTTACCTAGATCGTTTGGTTGTGCCGGAGTCTTGTAAAGAAGAGTGCTTCCGGAGTTCCATCATTCGCGCCTTGCGGTACATCCGGGAGGCACCAAAATGTATCGAGACCTTAACCGTCAGTTTTGGTGGAGGGGTATGAAGCGGGATGTCGCATCCTTCGTGTCAAAGTGCCTTACTTGTCAGCAAGTCAAGGCAAAGCATCATAGACCAGCGGGTTTGTTACAACCCTTACCAATAGCCAAGTGGAAGTGGGAACACGTGACCATGGACTTTGTAGTTGGGCTTCCTAGAACGCAGTGAGGCAATGATGCCATTTGGGTAATTGTTGATAGATTGACTAAGTCTACACACTTCATTCCTATGCGAACTACGACACAGTTGAGCACTTGGCAGAGTAGTATGTTAGGGAGATAGTTTGGCTTCATGGTGTACTGGTCACTATTGTGTTGGATAGGGATCCTCATTTTACTGCCCGGTTGTGGCAAAGCCTTCAAGAGGCATTGGGAACCAAGTTAACCTTCAGCACCACTTATCACCCTCAAACCGATGGGCAGTCGGAACGCACCATTCAGATTTTAGAGGACATGCTTAGGGCTTGTGTCCTAGATTTCAAGGGGTCTTGGGAGAGGCACTTACCGTTGATTAAGTTCGCCTACAACAATAGTCATCAGGCTAGCATTGAGATGGCACCGTTTGAAGCCTTGTATGGCCGACCTTGTAGGTCACCCGTTTGTTGGGCCAAAGTAGGTGATGCACCGTTGTTGGGACCGAAAATTGTTAGAGAGACTACCGAGAAAGTTGCTCTCATTTGGAAGAGATTAGCTATGGCCCAAAGCTGACAGAAGAATTACGCCGATAAGAGGAGACAACCCTTATCCTTTGATGTGAGTGATCACGTGTTTCTTAAGATCTCTCCTAGGAGTGGTTTAATAAAGTTTGGCAAGAGCGAGAAGTTGTCTCTGAGGTTCACTTGACCTTTCGAGATATTAGAGAGAATTGGGGAAGTGGCTTATCGGTTAGCCTTACCGCCATAACTTTCGGGAGTACACAACGTGTTTCATGTTTCCATGCTTAGGAAGTACGAGCCCGACCCTTCTTATGTATTAGATTGGGTTGAATTGGAGGTGGATGAGGATGTCTCCTATGAAGAGCGGCTAGTTCAAATCTTAGATACCCGAGAACAAGTATTACAAGGCAAAACCATACCGTTAGTGAAGGTGTTGTGGAGGTACCATGGGGTTGAGGAAGCAACTTGGGAAAGGGAGGTGGAAGTCCTCTCCAAGTACCCGGAATTGTTTGAGCATGTTAGTTGATTTGATTTAAAACATAACGTTTCCTTTTGGTAAATGGAAAATGTGTTAAATTGATGATCAAATGTTGTTGTATGTATTGCTAACTTGAGTATGAGGTTGTGTAGGCATGATGTTTTTCTACGGATGCCTTATTTTATATGTCTTGTATAAGCACATATGGTTTTGATGAAATGATGATGAAAGGAACGATAAATGATAATTGAACATAAATGTTGCGACTGTAATAACCCGACCCTCGTACATGTTTCCTGATATACTCTCGATCCCTTATTCTGTGCATCTAAATATTTATTGTAAAATTATATGTGAAAGTAAGTTTAATGAAGTGAATCTTATGCTTATGGATGTGTATATATTTAATAAGAAAAGTATCTGTCACAACTAGAATGTTTGGATCAGAAATTGAGGGCCTTAGAGATTTGATAATCCGAAATTGATTTTATAATTGGAATCAGCATAATTTTTAAGTAATAATAAGCATTTTTGTAGAAATTTGGTTTGGAATGATTAAATTGATTGATTTTTGTCCTATTCAACTTTTCCTTTTATATTATGTATATGTATGCCTCTTTGATCATGAACATGGGAATAACCTAAGTATCTTTTGAATGGAAATTGGAAGAGGAGAGTTAGAGAGGTAGAAGGGAAACTTAGCAAGAGTGGAAGATTGGGTGAATTAAGAGGATCTATTGAGATTTTAAGCTCAAGGTATGTATTCTTTATTTTGCTAAGCCTATTGGCAATTGATTGAGGAATTCTCTACAATATTCAAGTTGAGATTATAATGGAAATCAAGAGTGTGTATGTATGTTCTTGTCTAATTGTGTTTGTGGTTGTATTGGTAGTCCCAAGCTTGTGATATTGTTCTTCCCCTCTTGATTTTACTTGTTGTGTGGGGTTATTCACACACCTAAATGATGATCTATATGTCCAAGTGGGTAGTTGAGATCAAGTATGATTTAATTATGGAAAGAATAGGTTGTGCATGTGTAATTGGAAATGGTGATCTTAATTACTTTTTTGAGGCATGTTGTGGTGTTATTGAACCATCGTAGTACACTAAATTTGCTTAGTTTGAGCCTTACCATAAGTGCATTGAAGGAGGGTTTTGCTGAATTTCGAACATAAATTGTGTAGAATCGCCGCACGTGCGGGAACCCCAGCCGCACGTGCGGGAGTCATGGTCACATGTGCGAGAAATAGTGAAAATTTGGGACTTCGGCTACTACTTAAATGGCATGTGCAGGCTTCCCAGCCGCACGTGCGAGACCAACCGCCGCACGTGTGGGGCTCACAGCCGCACGTGCGGCCCAAGCTGAAAAATGTTGTCTGCTCCATTTGATCTGTTTGACTCTCTGGGATGGTTAAAAATAGTATTTGCAATCTTTAAAATGCTTCTTAATTTACTGGAAGTTATCGAATGAAATATGAAGTTAGGAAAAGAATTGGACTAACTTGTGAGATATGTATGTGTGTAGGACACACTCTGGGAGGGACTATTACTCCGCCACAACACTATGAGTAGTAGTACTATAATCGTACATTTACTACCGTTAATGATTCTTATTATTAACGCTCTGCTCTTTACAAGTAATTACGTTAATGTTTATGTTGTTTGGAAATCGGTGAGAACGTTGAAAGACTTTGTGTATATCGGCATGACTCTGGAACTACTTTGCATTCTGGTTACGGTTAATAGATAGCATTAATGTGCTACAACCTGTAAGTTACTTATGACTTTGTATAAGAATTACATACGAATTATCACTACTGTGCAATTGATTGACGAGAAGGAATTGCGAATGTAAACCCCGCTTACGAAAACATGATATTTTGAATGTCCTATTATGGACTCCTATAATCTGGTTGATTCGACGCATGTTTTATGACATAGAAGGGATTATCAAAATGAATAATCAGATAGAACTATGGGTTGCCTTATACGTCAAAGAATTGAATATCAACGACATTGTTATATGACCCATGTTATGGTGTGAGTTGGTTCGTTCTCATGAATAGTACTGTAATGACGCATGTACTTCTGTAAACAATTATTATTAATGCTCTGTTATATGTAAGACAACTGTGTTAATCTGTAACATACGCTTTACTTACAGCTAATGATTGCCATTGGCATTCTGTTATCGCATGTTAATTATGTAACTAAGTGAATGATTCAAAGAATGTAAGTAAATGATGGAAAGGATGTGGATACTTTTATATGACTCTAGAACTCTGTAAGATTCTGGCACTAACCTGCTCTGATGATATCTGGGCCTATGGCCAACCTGTATTTTCTGGTATGAAACAAAGTGCTGTACAGAACTAAGTGCTACAATGTGAGTCACCTCTAGAATCCGTGTGAGACACCTCTTGAGTTCATACATTCTGATAAGGGCTGTATGCCATTCTAATAAAGGCTGTATGCCATTCTGATAAGGACTGAATGCCATTCTGATAAGGACTGAATGACATTCTGATAAGGGCTTAATGTTGTTCTGTTTAAGGGCTCAATGCCAATCCGTTAAGAGCTTAAAGCCATCATGTTTAAAGGTTGGGCCTAAGGCCGTTCTGAAACTAGTATAAAATCAAATTAACCATATGATCTCTGCATTTATACATGCCTTGATATGTATCATGTTTTAAGTTGAGCATTGAATTGTTTAAGTATTATTATTCACCGAGCCGGGCTCACACTGTGTTTTGTCTGATTCTGTAGGTGATCCATCTGGAGGTCAGTTTTAACCTAGATGCTTGTCTCTCTTTTGTCAGCCTTAGGGGGACCAGGCACTTAAACGAAGCCTATGCATTTTTATGAAGCTTTGCAAAGCTTTCAACTTTGTGTTTTAATTGTCTGTCTAAAGTTGTAATGCATATAACTCCTTCCTTCCCCCAATGTTTTGTTATATGCCCAATTATGGAGCTGGGTCTATAATTATACATGTATGCATAACTAATTTCTTAGATGCACGTTACTATGCGTCTATCTATCTGATGCAAAGTTTGTGATCTTGGCACGTTAGTAATCACTTGATGGATGTAGTTTTATGTTATTGTACGTTGTTAAATGCTTTCGTTCAGGCCCTGTATGTAATGTATTTCAGGTGAAGTGTCCGTTTATGAGTAGGTCATGCCCAAACTTTAGGGGCGAGTTTGGGGTGTGACAGCGACTAGAGAGTGTCATTGAATTGATTAAAATTGCTACAACCTTGGTTTCGCGATTTGTTTAAATTTCGGGGACGAAATTTCCTATGGTGGGGAGGTTATAGCGACCCCGGGTCTCTACCCGACTGTCATGGTATTCTGGATCCGAATCTTGTTGTTTGATGTTACCGGTTGTGTCTTTCTTCCTTTACTGCTCTTGAATTTGAGTTTTGGAATGACTTGAGCTTGTCTAGAACAAGTTGGTTGCCTTTCGGTCTAAAACCTTGTTGCCCAGAATTTCGGCCTTCCGCTCGAGCGGGACTTCTTGCGCTCGAGCGGAGTTTGAAACCTTTCAGTATTGAGTGCCTCTGCAAAAGTGCTGCAAGAGTGTTTTTCACACTCAAGCAGCGTTTCTCATGCTCGAGCGTGTCTGAGCTCGAGCGGCCCTTCTGGTGCTCGAGCGACTGTCTGCAATCTGTGATTTACTAGATGGGTGAAATCTACACTCGAGCGGTGATATTCGCGCTCGAGTGGATTGTTATTGTTGTGTCTGACGCTCGAGCGGACTTCGCATATATCAGATTGTAAAAGTGACTTTTTACATAACTTTTTCATCTCCTTTTTCATCCAGACCCTAAGTTGAGAGCTTCTCTCCCTAGAAATACCCTTTCTCTCTATATTTGACCTAGATCTAGTAATCTTCTCACCTCCCTCCCTTAGATAAAAAGAGTGAGCTCTTCAAGATCTTCATTTCCATCCAAGAAGAAGTGGGTTTTGTCATTTTTGAAAGCTTCACCTTTGTCTCACCCTTCTCCTTGGGCTTCTACTTTGAGGTAGGAAGTTCTAGAGTTATATATATATATATATATATGTTTTGCTACTAAATGTTGACTTTAAGTTGTTATGTAGTAGTTGTGTAGTTTTAAATTTTGCACTAAATGAAGAGAGAGAAAGAGGGTTTTCAAATTGGGTTTCTAAAATCTCAAATCATTTGTTCTTTCTAGGGGGTTTTCTTTCCATTTGACTCATAAGATGTGATTTGGGTTGGTCTTCACCTTGAAATGGCTAAATGTTAAATTCTTGATAAAAGCCCTAGAAATTGGGGGATTTTGAAAACACATGGAAATATTTGTGAAACTCCTTATTATTTTGTATTATGATAATGGGTGAGATGCTATTATTGCAAAACTTGTTAAAAAAAATGTTAAAAGATTATGTTGTTGTGAGTGATGAATGATTTTATACCATGTTTATGAAACTTCGTAAGATCATGAAATTGTGTTGAGAACATTGTTTGCCTTGAAGGGATTATTGTTGTAAATTGTTCTTGTGAGGAATGGTGGGCACATGGGCATTTTGTGAATTGACTTGAAGGAAAGAAATGAGAGATGATTGATTGATATTGTTGTAGAGATATTTTGAGAATCGTAATTATTGCATCATATTTCAATTTATTATTATCATCGTGCACCTTGACATGTTTTGGAAAGACATTTATTATGAGAATGATTATATTGTAAAGAGAATGATGGAAATGTGAATGGGGTAAATACGTGGTAAGTCCGAATAGGGGGTGTAGTAGAATTTGATAAGTTGGCCTGAGTGTCCTTGGTGAAAGACCAGAAAATCGCGCAAATAGGTGTCGAGCCTTCCGGCTAATACCGGTAAAAATGACAGTTTGGTAGTCCTCGTAGAGTCTACTTGTAGACACCAGCCTAGGGATTACCAGTGTCGTATTTACCGCCCCTATTGTAAATAATTGTTGGAAGATAGAAACTTCTAAAGGTGTATGAAATGGACTTTCTTTTAAAGATGCATGGCATGGCATTAACAATTGCATTATTTTGAAGAGTATGCATAACTATATATACTTTGTAAGAATTCTCTATTGGGCTTTGTGCTCACCCCTATGGGATTTGGTGCAGGTAAAGATGTGGCGAACCTGCCGAACTGAGGGCGTGGATGTTTTGAGAATAATACATGACTCTTTATTTTTGTGTAATTCTTTTGAGCCAAGGGCTAATGTGTATGGGTTGCAGAAACCATCTTTTTATGTAACCAGGCTTATGCCTTGGAAGATGTAAGCCCTTAAGGGCATTGTATTGTTTTTGAGAATGGATTGCTTTACATGCTATAGATTCACATGTTTGAATTGATGAATGTATACTCGCATGTAAAACCTTTAAAATGACTCACTAGTAATTGTATAAAGATTGATAGGTTATAGTCATTGTTGGGTAAATGTTGATCATTTATGGGTTGTTCATGTTGAATTATTTTGGGGCGTTACATAGTTGATTGAATGAATTATTAAAATGATTTGATAATTGATAGCATGGCTTATTGAAATGTTATGTCCTTTAATGAATGAAGTTCTGTTTTGAAACGATATTGTGGCATCCATTGAATATAGGCCCTTGCCTGGGGGTAACAATACCATGGCTAGGCCCTTGCCTGGGGGTAATAGTACCATGGTTAGGCCCTTGCCTGGGGGTAACAATACCATGGCCATGCCCTGCCTGGGGGTAACAATACCATGGCTAGTATGATACGTTATCATTGGAATAATAGTTGTCACTTCTTTCATGTACCACATATAATGTTACGAATGGCTTTTGTCACTGCAAAGGAACGCTATTATTGCTAATCAAAATGTTTTGTTGTGAATTTGATCTAATATGGAGAGTATCTCCCTTTGAAAATGATTTAAGATTCATTTCGAAATTTGTAAGAAATGTTTTTATACTATTGTCGAACTTTATTCATTTAATCTCTTTATTCTGTTGTTACTTATTGGGCTCTAGCTCACTATTTATTTATATATGTAATTGTAGGTGGGCAAACTGAGCATCAAAGTTATATAGCCTCGAGTTTACCCAGGTTAGCCTTTTGTGGAGCTTCCAAGTGAAGTAATCAAGCTTGGGTGAAGCCATGCTTGTTGAATCCCTTTTGTGTGGTTTAATGGTTTTGTATTTGTACATAGTTGGGGTTGTATTTTTGTAAGACATGAATTTGTACTTATGTTGGGTGTAACTTGAAACAAAACCCTGCTTAACATATTTGCTCTCCTCATATATGCATGGATCAATGGATGAATTCTATAACATTTTGGACTTCCGCTATGCCCCGTACTTTATATTAAAGGTTTATTTTTATGGAGGCCGTAGGTAGTCTATGATTACTGGCCGGTTACGACACTAAACCTATAGGGGTGGGTTTGGGTCGTGACAGTAATGGTTATGAAATATTTGATTAGTGATTATAAAATGTGATTTTGGTTATGAGCAAAGTGGTGTAGTTATAAGTCAAAAGGTGTTTGGTTATGAGATATGTGATTAGTGATTATGAGATATGTAATATTGATTATGATCAAAGTTTATAAGTCAAAGGGTGTTTGGTTATGAGATATGTGATTAGTGGTTATGAGATATGTAATGTTGGTTATGATCAAAGTGGTGTGGTTATGAGATATGTGATTAGTAGTTATGATATATGTGATGTTGGTTTTGAGATATGTGGGTAATGGCTGTGAGATATTTGATTAGTGATTATAAAATATGTGATTTTGGTTATGAGCAAAGTGGTGTCAAATGGTGTTTGGTTATGCTATATGTGTTAGTGGTTATGAGATATGAGATATTGGTTATGATCAAAGTTGTGTGGTTATGAGCAAAATGATTGTTAGTTATGAGATATGTGACTAGTGGTTATGAGATATGTGATGTTGGTTATGACTTAAAGGGGTTGGTTATGAGATGTGGTTATGATTCATGTGGGTAATAGTTATGAGATATGTGATATTAGTTATGATCAAAGTAGTGTACTTATGAGCAAAAGAGTGTTAGTTATGAGATATATGACTAGTGGTGATGAGATATGTGATGTTGGTTATGGAAAAAAAAAAAGTGTTGGTTATGAGATATGTGATGTTGGTTATGACTCAAATGGATTGGTTATGAGATGTGATTATGAGATATGTGATTGTGGTTCTGATATATGTGATATTAGTTATGAATAAAACGATGTTGATTATAAGATGTGGATATGAAATATGTGATATTAGTTATGAACAAAATGGTGTTGGTTATAAAATGTGATTATGACTAAGTTATGATTAATTTGATTATAGTTATGAAGAAATATGATTTTAGTTCATAACTATAAAAGGTGACCTGTTTAACAGGTCACTTTTAATGATGTGACTCAATCTTAGCCATTGATTTTCCTATGTACCGTACATTTTTTAATAAAATGTACTATAGATTTAGGCAAATACCTCAGTACCTCACTGGTTAATTTTTTAGTGCTTAAAGTTCTATATTTAAATGGTTTTTTCTAGTGGTTCGGTTTTTCTGTTTTAAGTTTTCACTTTTGCTTAGTATTGGTTCCCAACACGTAACAAATCTGGTTAAGTGTTCTTTTTGTTCTTTACAATTTTTATGCTCGAAGATCCAACATGGGCTCAATCACTCAAAGACCAAGCTTCAAAAATCATCTTCAAATCGCATTACCGTAATCAATAATATTCTCAATTCTTGCTATATACACAAAATAGCTTGAAATCTGATTTTAATGCTTGTTTTAACAATAGAAATCAAGTATTTAGAGTATAAACCATCGATAATCGCTGCATCAGCGCTTCTCTGTGCTTCTCAGAGTTGTTTCCTCTGTAATTTCCTTGCTTCAGAGCTACGATTGCTTCTTATGAATATGTAAATAAAGTAGGAAGCATATACACACATATATACATATTTTTTTTTTTTTACTATATATCTTTCATGTGATTACATAATTTATGCTCTCCTTGGACTTTCAACAGTATCTGAATGGAGGCTGAAATACTGGATGAACCACTCCACTGCTTGAGCGGTCAAACAATTTTAGTTATTATAGTCTGCGAAGTGGCAAACAAGGAATACTGAATGCCAGCACAAACTCTTCTACACGGGCACATCGCGGGGTTGGATTGGTATCTAAGCACTCCTAGTCTCACTGAAACAAATAGCGAATAAAATTACAACTGATAGGAGTTTTGTCAAACGGATTACCAATTACAAAAACCTAAAATCTCTAAAATAAATCTTAAATTTTTTATTTTGTAAATTTAAATTCTAATATTCTGATTTATTTTTAATTTAAATCATTTGCATATTTTCATTAAATAAAAGTAACGGAAAAATAATATTTTAGTCATTATGCTCAATATAGGTACATGGAAGATGTCTTAAATACTATTTTTTATTGAGTTTAATAACTAAAAATGTCATTTGTAATCGCTTTTACCTAACAAAAATATTCAAATAATTTAGACGGAAAGAAAATTACAATATTAAGGTTTAAATTGACAAAATTAAAAATTTAGAATTTATTTTATTGTAAGGCTCCAATTCTGAAATTCTTTTTATAATTTTTCAAAAATTTACATAGTGAGTTGATCTTGAAATAGGTTTTCACAAGCCTAGAATGAGCAACTTGATTTGTTTTACAAGGGCGGTCCTGCCACATTGCCGCTCTACTCAAGGAAGGAATAAACCGGTGAAGGGCACCAAACAAGTTAAGTATACAAGAGGAATCACTAAGGTAGACTGCAGTCTACAGACGAAGTGATGAGCCCCTTTAGAGATAGGGGGCGGCTTTCTTGTGGTAGTAATTGCGAATGCTTATGCAATAGTCAAGAATGAAAAGAGTAACTAAACAATGGAAAATAAACTACCATCCTCACCTTAAAAAATGCTCCCCTGCCTAAAATCATCAGAGAAGTCAGAACAGCAGTCATTCTCACTCCCAACATTACCCCCCTCCAAATCCCGATTGATGGCTGCAATTGAGCAAGATTTGTAAAACCTGCCTCATGCTAGGCCTATTCGAGGGAAGTGGGCTAGTGCAAATGATCCCAAGCTCGAAAACACAAGCCATTTCATACAAGTAATGAAGTTCTTTAATCTTCTCATCCAGGGCATCAACTATGTGCCTGCCTTCTTGATTGTAATATTGAAATGCCCAATCGGCAAGGCACATACCTTCATTTTCATCGTTGGCTTTCTTACCAGTAACTAGTTCTAGAAGGACAACACCGAAGCTATAGACATCAATCTTCTCATTCACTTTGCTTGTCCTAGCATACTCTGAAAGTCATAAATAATTTAAAATATGAATGTCGAAAATTAATGTAAAATAAAATTTAGAATTTTTTAATTACAGCTTATAAGTTGACTTGTTTTTTTGTCTTATATTTGACTTATTTTTATTGAACGTTTTACAACTTTGAGGTAATTTTTTTATTTTATACATTTTACATCAATCTAGACTAGACAAATCTAAAAAAAAAAAATTTAATTTTCAAAAAAAAAAAAAAAACTCATTAAAGACAAAAATGAGGAAACTTTTTAGCAGTTTTTCAACAAAATTTAACTTGTTTTCATCTATAGTAGATTGTTTCAATATTTTTCCACATTTCCTTAATTTTTAACTCAGCTCCTAGCTAACTCTTACTGTGATTTGGAACCAAGATTTTAAATTTTGGAGGAAAAAAAATATTAGAGTTTAACTTATGTAACAAAATAAACTGAGCTTTTAATTTTTTTAATTTAAACCATAATCTTTTGATTGTTTCAATCTAAATCATTTGTCTATTTTTGTTAAGGAAAATTGATGAAGAAAAAAATAAGTATTTTAGTCATTAAACTCAATGAAAAAATATATTTTAGATATTTTATAAAAACCTATATTGAATTTAATGAGTAAAACACAAATTACCATAGGTTTTGCTTAACGGAAATAGGTTGATAGTTTACATTGACAATAAATGAACAGATTATTGTTTAAATTGACAAAATTAAAAATTCAGGACATTTTTTATTACAAGGATCAAACTCTAGAGTTTTTTTTTTTTTTTTAATATTTTCTTACAAATATTTTCGTCCATCTCTACTAGGCAATCTTTAAAATTTTGAAAATTTTCCAAACATCTATTTAAAGAAAAAAGTAAACCTTTTCAGATTTTTTTGGACAAGATTTAACATATTTTTGTCTTTAAACCAATTTCAAAGAAACTTTTACATTTAAAATTTTTTTAACTTAGCCCCTGCCAGCTCTGACCGCAATTTGCAATTCAGAGGTTTATTTTTTTAGTTATTTGAAAAATGTTATGAATGACAAAAATAAACCATTTTAAAAATAAATTAAAAAACGTTAAAAAAAAAAACGTCTAACTTTAATTTTTTTAAAAAATTTCATTAAATACGAAAATAAATTAAAAATAAATCAATTTATATGTTAATTACCTGGAGCAATGTAGCCAAAAGAGCCAATCACAGTTGACATCGTATTAGGCCCTCCATGCTTTACCAATATCTTGGCTAGGCCAAAATCTCCAACTTTTGCATTGAACTGAGAATCCAACAAAATATTGCTCGATTTCACATCTCGGTGAATTACTGAAGGTTTGCAATCATGGTGCATGTAGCATAGCCCTCGGGCAGCTCCCACGGCAATTTTCAACCGCTTAGGCCAGTCCAAGACAACACCGAGGTCTGAATCCGATATGCTTTGCCTCTTTTTTCCATGGAGCCAACTATCCAAGCTATGGTTTCCCAAATACTCATAAACAATAAGTTTTGTAGTCTCACTAGAAATGCAACTCAACAAATTCACTACGTTGGAATGGTGAATTGTGCCCAATATCTCAACTTCTGCTAGGAATTGCTTCTCGAGCTTTTGATCCAACTTGATATTCTGAATCCTCTTAACTGCTACAATTTCACTTGAACAGTTCAACTCAACACGATATAATTTTCCCGACCCACCACTTCCGATCACATTATTTTCAGTCAAATTTGACAAAATGTCTGACTCTTTGAAACTCAAATTCAATTTCTGGTAGTAAGTGAGCTCCCACTTGGAATCCGATTCGCGGCCCTTGGTTTTAATTAGGAAGAATGTGAGTAGCATAGCTGATGCAAGTAAGACTGTTGCTATACCTATGATTATAGCGAGAAGCCTGGAGAATAACTTGCTCGAGTTTTCAAATCTAGAAGAGCAGATCTCAAGGCCGAGTGATGGATTACTTGCACAAAGACCGGTGTTGTTCAAGAAGCTGGCATTGAAAAAAGTATTTTCAAACTCAGATGGGATTCTTCCAGTGAGACAGTTGGAAGACAAATTGAGGGAAGTTAGCTTTAAAAGGCCAATCTGAGTTGGAATTTGACCTGAGAACGCATTCCTTGACAAGTCCAAAACAGTGAGGCTTGGTAAAGAACCAAGTTTGGCAGGAATGAAACCCGAGAGTTGGTTTCGACTGAGATTCAGAGTGGTCAGCCACTTCCATGAGACAATATCTGATGGAAGATGACCGGAAAATAGATTCCCATCGAGCAGCAGAGTTGTCAATTGAGAAAGTGTTGTCAATTCTTGGGGAATCGTACCAACAAAGAGGTTGTTACTTGCACTGAACACTGTTAAATGCTTCCAAGAAGACAACCCAGTTGAGATTTCACCGGAAAACTTGTTATTACTGATCTCGAGTCGTAATAAACTTGGTGCAAGTGTTCTTGGAAGGTGACCGGTAAAGGAGTTATCGCTAAGCATCAACAATGTCAGATTGGTTGATGTCCAGAGACCAGCTGAAATACTGCCAGAAAGGCGATTACCATTAACCCGAACAATCAACAAACTCGAACAATTGCCAAGTGAGTTAGGCAATTCACCACTCAAATTGTTATCATATGCCGCAATTCCTATTAGTCCACCATTAGCGCACAAGTACTCTGGCACCTTACCGGTGAAATGGTTCTGGGCGACATCAAACCCCTGAAGAATGGAATATTGCCCCAAGTCCGGTGGCAATGTTCCAGAGAGATTGTTGCTGGACAATGTTGCATATTTCAGTGATGGAAGGTGACTAATGCTTTCCGGTATCTCCCCCGAGAGTTGATTGGAAAATAGAGACAAAACTGACAACTCTGTTAGTGTACCAAAATCATCCGGAATTGTTCCTGTCAAGTTGTTTTCGGATAAATCGAATTCCTCCATCTTCAAAGCTTCAATGGGCTGAGGAATTGGCCCGGACAAGTGATTTTTGTAGAGATATACTATTGTTAAATTCTTCAGCAGCAGCAAACCACTCGGAATTGTACCAGTCAAGTTATTGTTTGACAAGTCCAATTCCACGAGCTCTGCTAAATTCCCAATTGTTTCTGGGATTTCACCGATCAAACCTGAACCCTTGATCAATAGTTGTTTAAGTTTCCTCAACTGGGTAAAGGTGGATGGTATCGCCATCGGCGCAAATTCATTGTCCGACAGCTCCAGCCATTCGAGCCTTGACAGGTTGCCAATTTCTGGTGGGAAAGAGCCGTTGAACAAATTTAGAAAAAGCCGAAGGGTTGTGAGCTCGGGGAACCGCCCGATGGCTGCTGGGATATCGCAGGTGAAGTTGTTGCCGCTGAGGTTGAAGGTCCGGAGATGAGTCGACAACCGGTCAACATCGCCTGGAATGCAGCCGACGAACAAGTTTTGGGAGAGGTCTAAATGTTCAAGCTTGGTACAGTTGTAGAGAGCGGTAGGGAAGGGTCCGGGGATGTAATTGTACTGGAGATCAATGGCGGTGAGGTTTTTGAGGTCACAAATGAACGGTGGGATTGGCCCGGTGATGGTTTTGTCGATGAGGGAAAGTCCGGTGACGGAGCCATTGGAGCAGGTGATCTCAGGCCAATTACAGTGGGTGGAGGAGTTGGAGTTTGGTGGTGATGGTGTCCAGTGGTTGATGGAGGGTGGATTGAACCAGTGTCGTTTGAGTCTGAGTAGGATTGTTTGTTCTGAATCAGTAGATTGGGAGTTTCCATGCAAGGGCAGGATGAGGAGTGGGAGGGCGAACATGGAGAGAAGGATTTGAAAAGATGTTGTTGGGGTTATTTTGGACATTTTAGAGGTGGGTTTCGCGGGTTTTTATGGGTGAAACTTAGCTTGGGAAGTGCTGGTGATAGGTGTTTCATAACTTGAAGCTGCTGGTTGGTTTTATAATGTGATCAGGTGAGCCAGAGTCAAGTTATGTCAATGGCTAAAGAGACAAAACTTGCCCGTCTGTGTTAGGGCGGGTAGTTCCACTTTGATTATTTGAATAGTTGATTTTATAAAGTATTTTTTTATATATTATTTATGAAAAATTAAATCTATTTGATAATCGTAATTTTATTTTTTTTATCTCATTTTTTCTGATAAAATAAACGACAAATATGTTTTTCAATAGGGAAAAGTTATGACTTTGATTATAACCTATAGAGGTATTAGTTAAGACTTGATTATGAGTTGATCATGATTATACATATTGTCATATTAAGGGGTTGTTTGGAATGACCTAAATAAGTGTACTTTTTATCTTTTTACGAAAAGATGTGTAGAAAAGTAGAGAAGTGATGTGATGAAAAAAAGATAAAAAGATAAAAAAATGGATTATTTATCATATGCCAAACTTGGCCTAATTATGACTCAATGCGATGTTGATTGTGACATTATTTTGGTCATGATCTACAAACTCTTTGATTATATTATAACTCTTTTTGTTTTTAGCTATGACTCTCATAGGATTGAGTTACGATATTTGTAATAATCAAACTTACAAATGTCATAATTTGTGTATCGTACACATAGCATTAACCTTTTGAAAATAGACGATTTATTCTTTTGGAGACAAACACAACAAAATTAAAATGTTATGATCATTAAATTGACTTAATTTTTACTAGGAATGATATATATAGAAAAACCATACTAAAAAAATGAATGGTTCGAATTATCGAAATCAAGACTAGACCTAACATGACGGCCAAGTTCAAATTTTATACATATTTTGTTTAAGGTTTGGCTTTTCTCAAGTTCAAATTAGAACTTTAGAAAACTTAAGGGATTTGTAGGGCCAACCATGAGTTCTTTTTGGATTATCCGAGCTTCAATTTGTAAGGTCTTTTGTTTATATCATCTATTAAAAAAATTAAATTGATTTAATAATGTAGTGTTATTATTTTATCTTATTTATCTCTTAAAAAAAAATTATTTTTAGAAACATATTTTTAGTTCATTAGTTTATTATTTAATGTGTCAATATTTTGTTAATAATAAAATTAGGAAAATTACTCACCACTGATAGTATGAAAAATTATTTACAAAATAATAATAAACATTATAAATATTAATAATTAAAATGATAAACATTTTCACTAATATATAATAATTTTTAAAAGTCTCTCCTTTGAATGATAATTTTCTCAATAAAATACACAAAAGTAATGTAACTCATCCACATCAGAGGTGAGCACACGTTGGAGTAGGGGTGAATGAAGTTTGGGTTGGGTTGAGTGATATTCCATTCGCCATTCGTCTAAAATTAGGTGGATTGTAAAAATTCAATCTGTATCCTTTTACTGGTTTGGCAGATGCCTATTGAGCAAGCCGTGTGGATTGGGGGATGGATACGATTGATCTAGTGGTTTGGACTTTACAAATTTTAGGCATTTTTTTGAATTGTAATTCATAATTTTTACATCCTGCCCTTGCATGAATATTTTAAAAAATATGCATTATTTGTCTATAATAGGCCATGGCACTACGCATGGATATTTTTAAGATATTGCTATCTATTTTCACAAAAATATAGATTTTATTATTTATACTCTATTGTTACTTGTTAACAGTTTCTTTCTTTCTTTCTTTTATTTTTTTTTTAAAGCTCAGCTAAGTTAATTAATTTGTTAACATTAGACTATTTATAATTTTTCTTTTTATAAAATCATTAATAACATCAAAACAATTAATTTATATAATGTAAGAAATCTTTCGTTATGATGATATTTACAATTTATGAGTGCGAAAAAATAAATAAGTAAAATTTTATATTGTATTACTTGTGTATGTAATATATATGCAATATGACCTAACAATCTAAATTACTTTAATATCATTTAATGGTTAATAATTTATATGTAAATTTAATATTTTATATATGGGAAAATTACCAACACCCCCATCGATGTTTGACTAAAATACGGATTCCCCCTTGAGGTTGAGACATTTCATCTCTCCCCTGAGGTTTATATTTGCATAACAAATTGCTCCCTCATTTGTTATGCAAATATAAACCTTAGGGGGCAATTTGTAATTTTTCAAACCTCAGAGGGAATCTGTATTTTAGTCAAACCTCGAGGGGGTGTTGGTAATTTGCCCTTTACATTTACATATATAATTCGGGTTACAGGCTACTTGGATTGTTTGATATTTTTACTCAAGCCCGCTCAAATTTAATTCGGATTTTTGCTCAAACTTATAACGAATTTAAAAATATTTTTCCCAAGCCTTAAAAAATTTCAAGCTGAACTTAAGTTATTTGGATTAACCTTACCCAAATTACACCTCAGATCTATGAAATAACTTTTTGTGATGGAGATGTGCAAGTTGTGAGAAACAAGAAAAATGCATAACGGAAGGACAAAAAAACGTAAATTATGTAAATGGTCCCTATAGTTTATACGATATGCTAATTTAGTTCATATTGTTTAATTTACTAGATTTTACCCCTTAATTTAATGGATTGTGTTATATTGGTCCAATAAATAACGACTGTTAAGTTTGATGGGCTGAAAGTTGTCACGTGCTCAAATGACTTGCCAATTTGGCCCCTGTAGTTTACACAATGTAACAATTTAGTACCTATTGTTTTAATTTGTTCAATCTTTACAAGGACCAAACTGACATATCGTGTAAACTACATGGACCAAATTGATACATCGTTTGAGTTTCCGTCCACCAAGCATAACGGCTATCATTTATTGGACCAATATGACACAATCTGTTAAATTAAAGGATAAAATCAAACAAATTAAAATAACATGGACCAAATTGACACATTATGTAAACTATATAGACCATTTACATAATTTATCCAAAACAAAATTCCCCAAAACACTACAAAGGGCGCTATAGGAAAACATGACAGAGGATAACAACTTTGCTAATGTGGTGAAATTTTATTATTTTTATATTACTCATTTGATTTTTAAAAATTTATTATTTAAGATATATCAAGATCAATATTAAATACAAAATAATTTTTTAGTGAAACAACTGTGTATAACACTGTTATGCGAAATTGATAAAATATTAATTAAAACTAGGAAAAATTTAGAAAAACCTCAGTTTCGTACAGTTAAAAAAAGTAATATTTTAGTTTTACAAATTTTATATTCTATATTGTTCATTGATCTCATTAGATAGGTTCCAGAAATATAAATTTTATTAAACACAAATGGAAAAATTATACCGGTAATCCTTATATTTTGCTCTTTGTGTCATTTTGGTCTCTACACTTTCAATTGGATCACTTTTAACCCTTAATTTTAAATTTTGTATCGATTTGGTCCAATTGATAATATCGTTAGCTTTTTTAAGAAAAATTATCACTAAATTGGTTGAAGTGACATGTGACACTTGTTTGCGTATTTTTCATAAAAAAATGTTAAAAATTGCAATCAATTGGACCAAATTAAAAAAAATTCACAAATTCATGGTCAAAATCAAGCTAAATGAAATTACAAGAACCAAAATGACACAATGATCAAAGTACTAGGACTATCATCATAACTTGCCCACATGTATATAATAAAAGTTTGGACAAATTATAATAGTAGTCCCTGAATTTTGTTGCTTGTATCATTTTAGTCCCTATAATTTCAATTGACTCAATTTTGATCATTAATTTTAGATTTTGCATTAATTTGATCCAATAGATAATATCGTTAGGATTCTTAATGGAAAATTATTATTGAATTTGTTGGGTTTAAGTCATTGAATTAATTAAATTTACAATTTTTGCTAAAACCATGACGCATCCCGCTCATGTGCGTATTTTCAAAACAAAAATACTAACAATTAGAATCAATTGGACTAATTTGAGACAAAATCAAAAATTCATAATAAAAAATTGAGCCAATTAAAATTACAGGGACCAAAATGAAATAAGGCCCTAATATAAGGATTAGCAGTGTAATTTATCCTAAAAACTTTGAAACAACAAAAATAAAAGTAAATATCACATCAGCTTCTTGAAGTATGGTCACTTTGCTAGAAGAGCTATTTAGGCCTCATTTGGGAATTGCTATCCTAGTTGACCTTTTGATTTTTATCCAAAAAAAAATAAGCAAAAAAGTAAAAAGAATGATGTAACAACTTGTAGTGACTTTTTGACTATTTCATCCTATTGGGTATAATTAGATGGTGTCATAGGAGAGTTGTGATTGGTAAGAGAGTGGGGCTAGGGATGGTCACAGATGGAGTTCGTAGTAATCCATCCCCGCGTCATATCATATCGGGGGTGGGGCAAATTGAGAGATGGCAGTGGCGATGGTAGGAACGAGCGCGCGATAGTAGACGGGTTAATTTTATAAATCGTAGATTGAAAATATTAATACAAATTATAAATAACATAGTATATTAAAGTTAATGGTCTATAGTTAATGAGAATTATAAGATATAAGATAAAAAATTAAATGAGTAAAAATTAATATCGAGTATAATATTTTAGTGTTTTAATTTTATTAGAAAGAAAAAGTTAAATTATATATAGTATATAAATATATTGAATAAATATAATAGGGGGTGGAAGTCGAGTAGAATGGTACAAGGGAAGTAAAACCCATCCGCGTCTCAATTCCTCATCAGGGTGGGAAAAACCTATGTGAGGCCAGACGCGACAGGAGAAAATGACCATCTCTACCCATAATTTTTTGTTAAGACATGATGTTTGGTGATTGATGAATAACATTGCCACATAATGCCCTTAGAGAGCCCAATAATTTTTTGCTATTAACATATATTTGCATATGTGGATAATTCTTGAAAAAAAATGAACTAACTACCTTTATTGGGATAAAATCTATTGAGACCTAACCTCCAATAGTTTTATAAAATAGGACTTGTCATTAAAATGTTGGATATTTTTGTCTTATGCTTTAAAAAGTATCGATATTCCATAGTAGCGATAGCCCATATCGTGTAAACTCATCCAATATTCCATCATAGTTAATTGAATTCGAGTATACCACAAAGACCTAAGCAAGTGCCCATGCGTGGGCACCCACTAGATGTTTGATAATTTAACCCACTAAAATGGTTGTTGATGTGCCTTGTAGACATATTATTTTGTTGTAAGTTTGTGAGGGTGCGTTTCGAATTTATTATTGTTTATAGTGTAGGATTTGTTGAATAGATTATTCGTAAAAAAAATTCAAGTTATTTAGACATCTATAACTCATAATAAGACCACGTTTATATTTAGGAAAAATAAACGATTAGTATGATTTTGATAATTTCTTAGTGCAATTATTCAGCTTGATGATGAGATTATATTTGTCCAATTAATTTTATTTTTATGTGAAAGATATAATCAATGAACTTAGAATATGAACAGATCAAATTATCAAAATATAATCGAAACAAGCCTTACAAAGTATGACAGCACGGTGCTATCACAACATTCACCTCAAATCTACTAAAATGGCTAATTATTATCATTTTTAAAGATCGTATCACATTGTCTATGTAATGATCTAAATCAACCGCATTGTGACAGAATTTATGAGTAGCACATAGTAATTTAATTATATAAGACAATAATAACTCACTTTGTGTTTATTACAATTGTTTATTAACTGAAAACACCACATCAACAATAATGTAGACTATTTAATAATCTATCTATATTATTATATTAAGTAAACTCATTTTTTGATTTTTTGAAACTTTTACTATGTGACATTTAGATAATAAATAAATAAATAACTACTCTACAATAAATTTCCACTCCACCACATTCTCCAAATAACGACTCTACAATAACTTTTTCTCTTCTCCAATAATTTACTTTTATCATTTTTCTATTTTACTATTTTTTTTTTTTTATTTCTTCATCTCTTTCTACAATGGTTTTCTCTTTTAAAGAAAGTATAAAACTGTTTGATTCAATTATGGCAAAGGAAGTACAAACCATTAGAAGACTATCTTTTGTTTTGTTTTGTTTTGTCTTTTTTTTGTTTTTGTTTTTCTATTTTTTTATTTTCATGATAAGTGATCGAATAGTTTTCAATTTTTATATTATCAACGACTAAATTATTTATTTATTTATTGGTATAAATTTTAGAATAAACTACTAATAGGTCCTAACCGTTAGAATTAATTCTCATCGAGTCTTATTAAAAATAAGTCCTACTAAATCATCGTTAAAAATAAATTTTTGTCACGATTTTTTGCATATATCGCTAAGAATTGACAATTAGTGACTTTTTCTTGTCACGGTTTTTATAAATTGTCGCTAAAACTTACTATTAGTAATATCTTTCTGTGATGAATTTTTTCAATTGTCGCTAAAAGTTGAAAGTTAGTGACTTTTTTGTGATGATTTTTTTTTAACTATCACTAAAACTTATAATTAGGGACATTTTTTGTGACAATTTTTGAACTGTTGCTAAAAATTAACAATTTGTAACTTTTTTGATAGTGTTTGATGAAAAACGTCATTAATTCTCACAAGACTTATTAGACAATAAGTACATCTATTAGGGCCTACACGTAAGTCCTCCTAAATTTTGTTTATTTTTTTCTTCCTCTCCTTTTACTATAATTCTATTACATCATTTTTTTTTAATATTTTGATTTTTCAAAGAAGGCGATTAAGTTTGCTAAAGATGCCCAAATGGATCGAAGAAAAACGAGAAATTGAGGAAGAAAGAGATGTAATAAAAGAAGAACAGATATTAGGTTTAGAGACTAAAAAAGAGGTTTTTTGGGGCCAAAATTCCAAAGTTTTGATTGGGTTTGCAGAGGAAGAACAAAAGTATTCGTATTCGTATTCCTTTTTTTTTCTTTTTTTTTTCGAGGTTGTTTTACACAAATTTATACAATTTTTTCTTTTTCTTTTTTCTTCTTCCAAAGGTTGTCTTACAACTTATATACATAATTTATTTTTTTTCTAGATTGTTTTAAAACTTTGTGTTATTCAAAAGAAATAACTTTTCAAGTAGTTACTTATCAATATTTGTCTTTTGTTTCTCTTAATTGTAAGTGATCTAAGACTGTTGGATTTTTTTTTCTTTTTTTCTTTTCTTTTTGTTAAAAAAAAATTCTCAATGACTATAGTGACCCCGGTTTTGCCCCGGCCTTCATTGTGTTCCGGACTCGGGATCCGTGGTTGAATATTGTATCCATGTCTTGTTTTTTCCCTTTGACTCTTTGCATTTGAGTTTTGGAACTTGTTGGACGAGTTTGGAACAGGTTGGTTGTTAGTTGGTCTAGATTGTTGTTGCCTAGATTTTGGCTACTTCGCTCGAGCGAGGCTTCTAGCGCTCGAGTGAGCCTTGTGTAATTTTCTTCTTCGCTCGAGCGAGGTTTCTTGCGCTCAAGCAAGCTTTGAGGGTTCTCAGGTTTCCTTCCCAAACGCAGCATTTCTGGGAAGATGAAGTTTTTCACTCGAGAAAGGCTTCTTGCACTCGAGCGAGGGTGTGCGTCTGTTATACTTTTGAAGCTTTGCATTTTATGCTCAAGCGACGCTTCTTGCGCTCGAGTGAGGTCACTTGTAGAGTTTGGTTGCTCGAGTGAGAACTCTTTCGCTCGAGTGAGGGTCGCGTATATCAATTCGCAGCAGAGGAGTTTTACATCACTTTTTGAATCTCTTTTTGCTAAAAACCCTAGATCGGCTGTCTCTCTCTCTGTAAAGTACTCTCTCTCGACAAATACTCCATGATCTAAGGGTCTCTCCACCCTACTCCCTTTGATAAAGAGTTAGAGCATCTTGTGGGCTTCCTCTTGGTCCGGGCAAAATCAAATTTGGTCACTTTTGAGTTTCTTCTTTATCTCCTTTGAGCTTCTACACTTGAGGTAGGGATATTCTACACTTTAGTATGGTTTTTAACCTAGGTATTTGATGTTATGTATAAATGGGGGGATTTGGGAGTGATTTGGGTAAACTAGGGTTTGGGTACAAATTAAAAGAGGGGTTTTCCACGTTGGGTTGTAAAATGACTTTGGGGCTTTGAATATGTAGCTCTCTTCTAATTAAATAGGAAATTTGGCCTTGGGGTTGACATTTGAGAAAAAGGGAAATTTGTCCTAATTTGGGTTAAATAATTCATCTTGTACATATAAAGAAATTGATATAGAAAAATATGAAATTGGATGGGTATCTAGATGAATGGTGTAGTTGGGTTTGTTAAATCACTCACCTATGGAAATTTGATAAATTATCTGTTTAATAGATTGTATATCTGTTTAGAAATATCTGTTTTGGGCTATTAGTAGATGATAGCTATGATTGTTGTAGAAACTGCATGAGGATTAGGAAAATTAAAACTAGTCATATGAATTATGTCATTGAATATGACGGTTTGACTAAATTGTTGAATATGTGAATTTGGTAGTCATTATGTATGACACGTACTTAAATACATTGTATATGTATTATTGTTAGGGAGAAGATAGGGGATGTACTTCATTGCAAATTAAGTTGGCCGGAGTGCCTAGGGTGAAAGTCTCGAAATCATATATATATATATATATATATATGTGCTGATTCCCTTGGATGAGAATTCCGTAAAATAGCAAGAAAATCGAAGTGTTTGAATAATGGTTGCTATTGAAGTGTTAACAAATGAGTTGTAGTCTCGTTTGGGGTTGTTTAGACAACAAGGGACTATATCTGTGAGTTGATTAGAATAAATGAATGGAAATGGAATGAGATATTAATGTCATTATTGATTGGTTATGAAAATGGGTTGGATGGTTTTAAGTATTGAACATTTATCTAATGCTCATATCTTAGTTAAATTTCATACATTGCGTTAGTATATCTTTATTGGGTTTTGGCTCACCCTACTTAGGAAACCATTTTCAGGTATAGGTGACATGCCACCTCCAAGGGCATAGCTGGGGAGGATGTGGGGCTGACGGCTCTATTTTTATTGTTCTTCTTTTCGTATTAAGTGCTTATTCAAGCCGAGGGCTTTACTTGCATAGAGCTTAGGACTCTTTTGTTGCAACCAAGAGATATCTTGGAAAGGTGTAAGCCCGTAGGGCATTTATTTTGTTATTAACAATTAGTGTTACATGCTGTAACTTCAGAATGAACATTTATGAAAGTGTAATGCATGTAACACATTTTGTAATATAAACTCTGATAGATGAATGTGTAACCTTTTCTATATATTCATAGATCTTGTGTGTAGTTTATTTATATCCCTTTTTAGGGCGTTACAACTTAGTATCAGAGCGTACTGGGTTTGAATACTTTGGGTACGTGGGAAGTGGTTAGTACCACAATGGGTTTGTCTCGCTTGTTAGAGACTTAAGTATGGATGATATGTGCTTATATGATAACATGCTAATGTGATTATGTGGGTATGGAATTTAATTTCTAGGATGTTGACCGAGTCCATGGGTTTCTGGGTGTCCTGTTGGAAAGGCACTTGATCACTACCGTTTCTAACAGGAACTCTAGCAGCACTGCGGGACGGTCATCATCTGGAAATGAAATTCGTGTGTGCCTATGTGATTATGTGCTTATGTGGAGTGAATTACAATTGTTCATCATATTAGGACGTGAGTGAATTAGCTTCTCGAATCCGGACGAGTTTTTGAGTGATCCCAAGGAGCCATTAAAGGCTGACGAGTGGTTGTAGCAGATGACAAAGACGTTTGAGATGCTCGGCATCAAAGACGGGGTTTTGAGAGTGACCTTGGCATCCTTCCAACTGAAAGGAGACGCGGGTCAGTGGTAGAAATATGCGCGAGGGCGCATTGGTGGGACTTGGGAAGCCTTTGTTAATGCTTTCCCGGACAAGTATTTACCTGCTATGGTAAGGGAGAAGTTTAGGGATCAATTCTCTAGGTTGGTGCAGTTGAATACACCAGTGGCTGAGTTTGAGGCCACATTCACTAGTTCGTTGAGGTTTGCACCGGAGTTGGTGGTGACCGAGAAGCGTCGATGTTTGGAGTTTGAGAAAAGGTTGGGGACCGGACTCATGTTTAGAGTGACTGGATCCATGATTAGGGACTATGGCTGCCTTGTGGAGGCTGCAGCCCATCTCGAGACCATAATGCATGCGGAGGAGGAGAGGATGGGGGGCTCTAAGAGGAGTCAAGATGGCCAATAGGATAGTAAGAGGCAGAGGGGTTCTAACTCCCAGCAGTTCCATGGGGCACACTCGAGGTCTACCTTTCCAGTACCGAGTTCAGGTTCAGGGAGAGGTGGTCACGGAGACATTACCTGTTTCAAATGTGGTCAATTGGGTCACAAGTCTCCAGCTTGCCCGCAAAGAGGATGAGGGCAGTGGGCAGCATTTTCTTCAACTCGTTCTCAGGGCTAGAGTCAGGGCAGAGGCCAGCCGCTCAGTTGCTATCAGTATGGGAAGGCGGGGCACTTGAAGAGGTTTTTCTCGGAGTTGGGTGGCACACCTGGTGCGTCTGGTTTGAGACAAACACAAAGTCACTAGCTAGCGCAGTCAGTACAGGCCTCCAAAGCCAATCAGGGAGCTTCCTCGGCTCAATCAGTGCAGCAGTCTTATGCTCCTAGGGGTGAGCAGGTAGATCAAAGACCAACAGGGCGCGTGTATGCTGTTACCATGCCAGATCTTGTACCGACTCCATCTGTTGTGAGAGATACCTTTTTGTTTTGCAACTCGGTTGCTAATGTATTGATTGATACAAGTGCATCCTATTCATTTATTTCGTCTGCATTTTGCATCTATTTTGGGATTAAAGTTGGCACAGTTAGTGTCTCCTATATGTATCGTGTCACCTGTTAAGGGTGAGATGGTTTTGAAACAAGGGTGTCGGGGCTATGATATAGAGGTCGCCGATCGTCGACTTCCTTTTTCTTTTGTATTGATAGACATGTCTGGTTTTGATGTTATTTTGGGTATGGACTAGTTATCGTCATACCTGGTTGTTATAGAATGCTACCGTCAGAGGGTTACAATATGTACCTTGAGCGGTGATTATTTTTATTTCTTAGGAGACCAGGTGGATAGAGTCTTATCACCGGTATATGGTTCGCATGGACAGAGTGAAATTAGTTGTCTTCTTGCTAGCTTTTTGAATAGTGACTATGATGAAGTACGAGTTGAGTTGCCAAGAGTGGTTTATGAGTACTCGGATGTCTTTCTCGAGGATCTTATTAGTTTACCACCTCACCGAGAGATCGAATTCTCTATTGATTTAGTGCCTGGCACGACACCGATTTCCCTGGCACCGTACCGTTTTGCACCAGCTGAGTTGAGTGAGTTGAAGATTCAGCTCCAGGAATTACTAGATAAGGGCTTTATTTTCCCTAGTGCTTCACCTTTGGGAGCACCGGCCTTCTTTGCTTAAAATAAAGATGGAGCCTTCCATTTTGTACTAACTATCGAAAGTTAAACCAGGTTACGGTTAAGGACAAGTATCTTATGCCTCATATAGATGATCTGTTTGATTAGTTGAAAGGATCCCGTTGTTTCTCTAAGATAGACTTGAGATCGGGTTACCATCAGTTGAGGGTAAGGGAGGAGGATATTCCTAAGACGGCATTTCGTACATGGTATAGCCATTATGAGTTTCTGATGATGCCTTTCGGGCTAACCAATGCACCAACTGTGTTTATGGACTTGATGAACCGAATCTTCCAAGAGTTCTTGGATCGTTTTGTGGTCCTTTTCATGGATGACATCTTGATTTACTCACCCTCTAAGGAGGAGCACGAGGAACACTTGCGAGTGGTGCTTGAGTTTCTTAGAGCCCATAAACTGTATGCTAAGTTTGGGAAGTGTGAGTTCTGGCTAAGAAACGTTAGGTTCTTAGACCATGTGATACCCGGGGAAGGGGTGACTGTAGATTCATCTAAAATCGAGGCAGTGCAAGATTAGGCGCAGCCTAAGAATGCTTTCGAGATCCGTAGTTTCTTGGGGTTGGCTGAGTATTACCATCAGTTTATAAAAGATTTTTTCAGATTAGCTTCACCTTTGACTAAATTGACGAGGAAATGAGTCAAATTTGTGTGGAGTGAGACTTGTGAAAAGTCGTTCCAAGAGTTTAAGGTTAGACTTACCACTGCTCTAGTCTTGGTTATCAAAGAGAGGGGTTTGGGCTATTCGGTTTATTATGATGCCTCACGAGAAGGTTTGGGTTGTGTGTTGATGCAAGAAGGGAAGGTAGTAGCCTATGGCTTATGGCAGTTGAAAACCCACGAGAGGAACTACTCTACTCACGACCTAGAGTTAGCAACGGTGATATTTGCCTTGAATATTTGGAGGCACTATCTGTATGGCGAGAGATTTGAGGTGTTTTATGATCATAAGAGTCTGAAATATCTGTTTACACAGAAGGACTTGAATTTGAGGCAGAAAAGGTGGATGGAGTTCATAAAGGATTATGACTTCGAGTTACATTACCATTCGGGGAAACCCAATGCTGTGGGCGATGCCCTAAGTAGGAAATCCATTAGTAGTGTAGCCTGTATTGCTATCCAGGAATGGGAGATGTTGGGTGCCCTTGGTGAATTTGACTTGTATCTGGGCGAGTCTATTGAGTCTGCAACCTTGTTTTTTGTAGTTGCATAACCTACACTTGTGAACTGAGTGTTAGAAGCGCAGAAGGGTGACTTTGAGGTAGACTCCCTCTGGGAGAAGATCTCTAGTGGGAAGGTAGAGAAGGGTTTAATTGTGTTCCCCGACCAGAGTGTGAGATACCGTGACCATTTGTTTGTGCCGGAGTCTTGCTGAGAGGAAGTACTCCGAGAGTTTCATCATTAACGCCTTGTGGTGCATCCAGGAGGCACGAACATGTATCATGATCTGAGTCTCCAATTTTGGTGAAGAATGAAGAAGGATGTGGTCGTGTTTGTATTGAGATGCCTTACTTGTCAGCAAGTGAAGGCCGAACATCAGAGGCCAGCGGGTTTGTTACAACCCTTGCCTATAGCTAAGTGGAAGTGAGAGCATGTCACGATAGATTTTGTTGTGGGCCTTCCAAGGACTCAATGGAGCAATGATGTTATTTGGGTAGTAGTTGGCCGGTTGACCAAGTCGGTGCACTTTATTCCTATATGCGTAAGAGATTTGGTAGATTACCTTGCTGACTTGTATATTTGGTACATAATGAAATTGCACGGAGTCCTTGTGGCAATTGTTTCGGATAGAGATTCGCATTTCACTGCTCGGTTGTGACAGAGTTTGCAGAGTGCCTTGGGTACTAGATTGACCTTTAGTACTGCTTACCATCCTCAGACTGACGGGTAGTCCGAGTGTACTATTCAAATCCTTGAGGATATGCTTCGAGGCTGTGTCCTTGACTTTAAGGGGTCATGGAAGAGACACTAACCCTTAGTGGAGTTTGCCTACAATAACAGTTTCCAATCGAGTATTGGCATGGCATCGTTTGAGGCCTTGTATGGCCGACCGTTTAGATATCCAGTGTGTTGGGCCGAGGTGGGTGATGCACCTTTGTTGGGTCTAGAGTTGGTTCGGGAAATGACAGAAAATGTGGCACTTATCCGTAAGAGGTTAGTTACAGCTCAGAGTCGTCAAAAGAGTATGTCGACCGTAGGAAGAGACCTTTGTCATTTGAGGTGGGTGATCGCATCTTTTTGAAAATATCACCTAGGCGGGGTTTGATGAGATTTGGGAAGAGTGAGAAGTCATCCCATCGGTTTATTGGCCCTTTTGGGATGCTTGAGCGGATTGGGGAGGTTGCCTATCGTTTGGCGTTGCTGCCATAACTTTTTGGAGTACATGATGTGTTTCATATTAGTATGCTCCGGAAGTATGAGTCGGATCCATCGCATGGGTTGGATTGGACTGACTTGGAAGTAGACGAGGATGTCTTGTATGAGGAGAGACCGGTGAGAGTCTTGGATAGACAGGACCAAGTCTTGCGAGACAAGACAATTCCCTTGGTCAAAGTATTGTGGAAACATCACGAGTTTGAGGAAGCAACTTGGGAGTGTGAATTGGATGTCCGAGGGAAATATCCGGACTTATTTGTTGATGTTTGAGTATATGTTGAGATTTTAGTTTTGTTTATAAACTATAAAAACATTGTATATGTTTTGAATTACGAAAGCATTGTATATGTTGAATGTGTTTCGGAAATGCAAGTTTAATTTGAACATTGTATATGTTGTTTGAGTTTTGGAAATGCAAATATATCATAAACATTAAATATGTTTTGGAGATATGGAATATATGTATTGAAATTTGTTAAATTTCATAAAAAGGCATATTGGTAAAACATGTTGGGCTATATATATATTGTGGATTTGTTCCCTTGTGAGGAGATGGAATGACCGGTAGGTGGGTCATGGTAACGAGAATTGAATTGTGACCAATTTGAAAATTTGGTAAACATGGTTTTGAAACTTATACTAAAATTTCGGGGGCGAAATTATTTAAGGAGGGGAGGTTATAGCGACCCCGGTTTTGCCCCGGCCTTCATTGTGTTCCGGACTCGGGATCCATGGTTAAATATTGTATCCATGTCTTGTTTTACCCCTTTGACTCTTTGCATTTGAGTTCTGGAACTTGTTGGGCGAGTTTGGAACAGGTTGGTTGTTAGTTGGTCTAGATTATTGTTGCCCAGATTTTGGCTTCTTCGCTCGAGTGAGGCTTCTTGCGCTCAAGCGAACCTTGTGTAATTTGCTTCTTCGCTTGAGCGAAGTTTCTTGCTCTCGAGCGAGCTTTGAGGGTTCTCAGGTTTCCTTCCCAGACGCAGCATTTCTGGAAAGATGAAGTTCTTCGCTTGAGCGAGGCTTCTTGCGCTCAAGCGAGGGTGTGCGTCTGTGTTGCACCTGAAGGTATGTATTCTACGCTCGAGCGAGCGTGTTCAGCTGTTATACTTCTGAAGCTTTGCATTTTACGCTCGGGCAACGCTTCTTGCGCTCGAGCGAGGTCACTTGTTGCGCCTGGTCGCTCGAGAGACAACTCCTTTGCTCGGGCGAGGGTCGCGTGTATCAATTCGCAGTAAAGGAGTTTTACATCACTTTTTGAATCTCTTTTTGCTAAAAACCCTAGATCGACTGTCTCTCTCTCTCTCTCTCTAAAATACTCTCTCTCTCTTCAAATACTCAATGATCTAAGGGTCTCTCCGCCCTACTCCATTTGATAAAGAGTTAGAGCATCTTGTGGGCTTCCTCTTGATCCGGGCAAAATCAAGTTTGGGCACTTTTGAGTTTCTTTTTCATTTCCTTTGAGCTTCTACACTTGAGGTAGGGATATTCTACACTTTAGTATGGTTTTTAACCTAGGTATTTGATGTTATGTATAAATGGTGGGATTTGGGAGTGATTTGGGTAAACTAGGGTTTGGGTACAAATTAAAAGAGGGGTTTTCCATGTTGGGTTGTAAAATGACTTTAGGGCTTTGAATATGTAGCTCTCTTCTAATTAAATAAGAAATTTGGCCTTGGGGTTGACATTTGAGAAAAAGGGAAATTTGTCCTAATTTGGGTTAAATAATTCATATCGTACATATAAAGAAATTGATATGGAAAAATATGAAATTGGATGGGTATATAGATGAATGGTGTAGTTGGGTTTGTTAAATCACTCACCTATGGAAATTTGATAAATTATCTGTTTAGAAATATCTGTTTTGGGTTATCAGTAGAGGATAGCTATGATTGTTGTAGAAACTGCATGGGGATTAGGTAAATTAAAACTAATCATATGAATTATGTCATTGAATATGACGATTTGACTAAATTGTTGAATATGTGAATTTGGTAGTCATTATGTATGACACGTACTTAAATACATTGTATATGTATTATTGTTAGGGAGAAGATAGGGGATGTACTCCATTGCGTGGGAGGAGATAGGGGATGGACACCATTGCAAATTAAGTTGGCCGGAGTGCCTAGGGTGAAAGTCTCGAAATCATATATATGTGTGTGCCGATTCCCTCGGATGAGAATTCCGTAAAATAGCAAGAAAATCGAAGTGTTTGAATAATGGTTTCTATTGAAGTGTTAACAAATGAGTTGTAGTCTCGTTTGGGGTTGTTTAGACAATAAGGAACTATATATGTCAGTTGATTAGAATAAATGAATTGAAATGGAATGAGATATTAATGTCATTATTGATTGGTTATGAAAAGGGGTCGGTTGGTTTTAAGTATTGAACATTTATCTAATGCTCATATCTTAGTTAAATTTCATACATTGCGTTAGTATATCTCTATTGGCCTTTGGCTCACCCTACTTGGGAAACCATTTTCAGGTACAAGTGACATGTCACCTCCAAGGGCATAGCATGGGAGGACTTGGGGCTGAAGGCTCTATTTTTGTTGTTCTTCTTTTCATATTAAGTGTTTATTCAAGCCGAGTGCTTTACTTGTATAGAGCTTAGGACTCTTTTGTTGTAACCAAGAGATATCTTGGAAAGGTGTAAGTCCATAGGGCATTTATTTTGTTGTTAACAATTAGTGTTACATGTTGTAGTTTCAGAATGAGCATTTATGAAAGTGTAATGCATGTAACACCTTTTCTAATATAAACTCTGATGGATATGAATGTATAACCTTTTCAGTATATTCATAGATCTTGTGTGTGGTTTATTTATATCCCTTTTTAGGGCGTTACAATGACTAAGGCTTTTGTTTGTTTATTTGTTTGGTTTTGTGTGTGTGTGTAAATTCTGTAATTTTTTAATAGTTCTTATTTCTTCATTACGTTCATTGCAAAAAATAAAAATCCATTTTCATTTTCTTCATTTCGTTGATTGAAAAAAATAAAAATAATTGTACAAATTTTGTGTATATTATCTTCATGAGTATTTTTTTTTATTTTCTTCGTTTACAGATTTTGTGCACGTATATGTTAGATGCTTCATACATATCATAGATAGATGTGGATTTTACAGTACAAACTTGAATTTAAATTATATGGCTTATCATTCTGATTATAAATATATTTTTTTTATATAATTTTTTTGTGTACATTTTAAATATATATTAAAAAAATGTTTTTACGACTTTGTGTTCTTCAAAAGAAAAGTTCTTTGTGTCTTTTTGCACATTGATTTAACAGGTTAAAAAAAAAAAAAAGAAAGAAGAAGAAGAAGAAAAAAAGAAATTTTTATTCATTGTGCTTTCAATTCTTTTTTTCTTTTTTTTCTTTGTTCTATCTTTCTTTAAAACGTAGGGAAACTGTAAATTGTTTCCAAAAAAATTTGTATTCCTAACTTTTCAAAAAAAAAAAAAAAAAGAATGAAGATGTTCTTAAACATTTTTTTTAAATAATAATAATAATAATAATAATAATAATAATAATAATAATAATAATAATAATAATAATAATAATAATAATAAATATTAAAAAACAAAAAATCCATTAATTCTTGGATTACTGAAAATAGTAAGTTGTAATATATTATGAAAGTTTACTTATTTTAGAAAAAAGAATGAGGAAGAAATAGATATTTAGAAATTTTTTTGACCTTCAATGTTTGATAGGATATATATACACACTCATATATTTTGTAAGTCACTTATTTTAGAAACAAAAAGGAGAAGAAGAAGGAAGAAATAGATAATTAGAAGAAAAAAAAGTTTAGTTTCAACCTATCTCCATAGATGTTAACCGTTGAAGGCGTTGTTGTGTCGCTACTGCTTGAAGCAGTATTTGACTTCCAATGAGGACATTTGGTTGTTGAAAAATTTAAAAACTTTCGAGATATTGATTTGTAATTACGATTCAATTTAAACAATGAATAGAAATCTCAATCGAATAATCAACAACAAATCGGCACAACGATTTTAAAAAAAAAAAAAACCATAATTGGACTCCTTCAATTGTGATTAAAAAAAAAATCATAGGCCAAAGTCACAGAACAATCCACTAAGAAGACAAAAAGAATTACATACGAGAACACTCAATTGAACCGAACCTGATGTGCCTCTTCCACCACCATCTTCCCCCCAAAATTGTTTTGCACAACGTTGAATCCACAATCCCAATGTCGAATCCACGACGATGAGCCACTTTGCAATTCACCAAAACTTCAGGCCCAAGTTCCCTGAAATCCATCAATGAGCACCTCTCTTTTGTGAGTGAAAAAAACTAAATCAACCCTCGGTGCCTGTCAATATGAAATCGTTGATCAATCGATCACCTTGTATATATCAAGAAAACTCATATAAACCACCTTCCAGTATAGAACACTTTGTATTTTACTCCTCTGTGAGAATATGTAGGGGTTTTACCTTAAAAACAGCAAGCGGCGCGATTTTATACTAAACAGAGCCACGAAGACCGCTTGAATGCACACTTTACTGTTCGAGTAGTGTGAGTAAAGGCGGTGTTGACATATAGGCCAACCGCTCAAGCCCTTAGAAGTTCAGACACAGGCAGAGATATTAGATAAACCACTTCACTGCTCAAGCACACAAATGACCACTTGAGTGGTCAACCAACTTTGACTTCTTCTTGGCTTCGCGGCCCACGAGTGCTATCCCTCGACCCTGCTTGGGTGCTGCCCCGGACTTGCTAGGAGCGTTGCCTCCTGGACCCCGTGAGCTGACCAGGCAGCTCAATCCCAGTGCTTAATCAACGAAGTGACAAATAAGGAATGCTCAAGTCAAGATCGGAATATCAACACATACTTCTCTACACAGGCACAACTCAAGTTGGATTCGCATCTAAATTCTCATAACTCACAGATACAATAAAGCGAATAAAAATACAACTGAATATAATTTTGTCCAACGAAATTACCAAATACAAAAACCTAACAGTTGTGACTGCCACAAACGCATTTAAATCTTTTCTAGCACTTTTTTTCTCCAATCATCATCCATTACTTTATTCAAATGTCACAATTCAACAAAAATCATTATTATATGGTTTTTTTTATATATTTTTGTTATTGATAAATCTTAGTTAGAGGTGTTCTAACCCAATAAGTCCACTAAGAAAATTTATAATTTAGTTAGTGCCGTATATTTATACTTTTATTCTATGAGGTCCTCTCTTTTTTCTTTTTCTTTTTTTGATTTATATTGTTTGTTGGACTATTATACCCTTATATCTATTGTTGATATGTATTACATAGAAAAAGGATATACGCATTTCTTTTTCGTTGCTACCTTTATTTTGGTAGTTACCATTATTCACATTTTTCTTTTTGATTAGTTTCATTCACATTTGTGATATTGTTTCATTATGGTAGGATTTTGAAACTCTCTATTTGGTAAGATTTAGAAACTCTAATTTACGCATGGTGGAGAAATAATATTATGTTCCTTCATTGTTGCGGTGAAGCTTTGTGTTCCGCTGTTGTCACTGTGTATTTGAAGTTCTGTGTTCGTCCATTATTGATCTGTGTTCAAAACTCTATGTTTTTCCATTGTAGCAAGTCGAAACTATGTTTATGTCCAGTCAATTTTGTTACAAACATATTCTTCAAAAGTGGGTTTGGTCTGATTTGGATTGGTGGAAAGGTGAAATTGCATAGATTGTTAATGATAGTGATAATGATAAAGATGATGATGAAGATGAGGAGGTGGGTGATATTTTTATTTTTTATTTTTAGAGTGATTGAGTTTTTTTTTTTTTTTTTTTTTTTTTGTATTTCTAATTCTATTACTGTCATTATTTTTAGATTTTTGTCAATCAGTGTGCATGTTCACATTTCACATTGTTTGAAAGTCTGAGAAATAAGTGTTGAAATATAGATATGGACATAATTATATATTTTGCAAATGTGAATGTTCACATATTATTGGTTATTTATTATTATACTTGTTTGAACAATCATTTTTTGTTATCATTAAACAATTGAAATATTCATTTTTTTCCCTTTCAATTTTGTTTCATGTTGTAGTGTGAATGTTCACATTGGTATGAAGTTAGTTTTTTTAACGTTACTTGTATGTTAATTATAAATTGTGAACATTCATATTGTATTTTGGTATGAGAGTTTTTTTTTTTTTTTTTCAAAAGTTAGTTGTATTTTGTTTTTTTTTTTTTTAAAACTATATTTGTTAGTTGAACAATCATTTTTATTACCATTGAATAATCGAAATAGCCGATTTTCACTTCTTTTTTTTTTCAATTTTATTTTATGTTTTCACGTTGTAGTGTATGGGTTTTTTTTTTATAAAAAAAACTAGTTATATATTAATTGTAAATTGTGAACATTCACATTGTATTTTGATATAAGTTTTATTTTTTCAAAAGTTAATTGTATATTTGTTATTTTTGTTACTATGCTTGTTAGTTGAACAATCGTTTTTGTTGCCATTGAACAATTAAAATAGTCAATTTTTACTTTTTTCAATTTTGTTTTATGTTTTAATGTTACAGTGTAAATGTTTACATTGGTAGGAGTTATTTTTTTAAGGCTAGTTGTATGTTAATTATAAATTGTGAACATTCACATTATATTTTGGTATGAATTTTATCTTTTTTTGAAGGTTAGTTGTATGTTTGTTGTTTATTGTGAACATTTACATTATACTTTAGTATGTGTTTTATTTTTTGAAAGAGCAAATTACACTGACAGTTCCTATAGTTAGGGGCTTGTGTCACTTTGGTCCCTGATTTTTCAATTGTGACACATTTGACCTTCAATTTTGAATTTTGTTTCAAATAAAGACAATTAAATATACCATTTCTTAATTTCAAGGACCAACTCGTCAATTTATTAAAATATAAACTAATTTGACAAAAATAAATGTCAGTAAAATATTTTTGAATATTTAAAAATTATTTCTACCCATTAAAGATAAAATTATATAAATTTGACAAATCTTTTATTTATTTATTTATTTATTTATTTTATCAAATTAATTTTTATTATGTGTTTGGATGATGATCATGTAATGTGTGGTTATTTTTATTTTCATTAAATTAGTTTCTATTTTTTCAAAAGTCAAATATGTGATATCATTATTAAACCAATCCATTAAATCAAAAAATCTAAACTAAAAACATTTCATATATTAAATATATCGATTACACATTAAAAAGCCTAACAACCACCTATTACATGATTACTATCCAAACAAATAATAAAAATTAATTTAGTAAAATAAAAAATAAATAAATGCTTAAAATATTTATTAATTTTACATAATTTTATTTTTGGTGGGTAAAAATAATTTTTAAAAATTCAAAAATATTTTTTGACATTTATTTTTGTCACATTAGTTTATATTTTATCAAATTGATGACTTTGCCCTTGAAATTGAGTAATGGTATCTTAATTGTATTTATTTGGAACAAGATTCAAAATTCAGGATCAAATATGTCACAATTGAAAAGTCAGGGACCAAAGTCAAACGAGTCCCAAACTATGGTGACTATTAGTGTAATTCGCTCCTTTTCAAAAGTTAGTTGTATGTTTGTTTTTTACTGTGAACATTTACATTGTATTTTGATTTTCATTCAGATTTTTTGTTGTGTTATTTTTAAAATTTTCAAATTATAAAAAGGTTCAAAATTCATAATTTGAAATTTTCGCCATGGAATGCAGGAGATATTTTCTTGAGAGATTTTCTCCATGGAATAAAGGAAAGATTTTCTTTCTAGAATGAGAGAGAGAGATTTTCTCCATAAAATAATTGACTATTATTATGTACAACAATGATTCATCCCCCCTTTTTCCCCCACCCCCTTTGACCCCCTCTCTCTCTCTCATTGGTTACATTTTCTTTTTCTTTTTTTTTCCTGCTCCTCCAATCACCACCCGCCACGTGGCAAGGGGGGGTGAGGGGGTGACCCCCAAAAGGGGGTCCCAAGCATTATTCTATTATGTATTAGTTTCAAAATAGAAACATGTGCAAAAAATTAGAAAGGATGATTTGGTCATATTACATTAAACCAGACTTAATGAAATATTCAAAAAATAAAAAAAAAATGTGTTAGATAAAATCAAACACTTAAAAAGAGAATTTACCAAAAAATAACCTTCATTATATTTTGCAATATTTGGATAAAGTGCTTAATGGTAACAGCCGTGAGAAATGCGTTTGATTGTCTAATTAAAAGGAATCTTCTAGATTTGCTTATCACAAACTAGTGGATGACAGTGTTGACTGATTTGCTTATCAAAAACTAGTGGATGACTCAAAGTGTTGACTTTCAATGAAGACATGAGGTTGTGATTATTCCAAACCAATCTGGTTTCTCTAACATTTTTTTTTTCAATTATTATCGAACACTTTATTTAAATGTTACAATTTAACAGTTAATCATTATTATATTTTGCGATCTTTAATCAAATGTTGAATGATGAGAAAGAGAAATTTTTTTCCACAACAATAATGGTAACAACCGTGAGAAATGCGTTTGATTGTGTGGACGAAAGGGGTTTCCATGACAATAATGACTTACAGAGTTGACTACCAATGGGGACGTTTGGTAATGACTATCCCATATAGATCCAAATCTTCTTTTAACACTTTTTTCTTTCAATTATTGTCCAACACTTCATCTAAAGATAACAATTTAATAATTAGTCATTATTATCAAATACGGAATGGTGACTGAAAAACAGAGTGTAGGAGAATGGTAACAACCGCGAGAAACGGGTTGCTTGCTTGTGTTGTCAAAATCGAAAGGAATCTTTTAAGGAAAGTGTGTCCATTGTTCATGGAATTCCACAAGAATCCATTGACAGTGTTGGCACTTTGCACCAAGGATCCTCTAGAGTGAAATTTTCCTAAAGTTTCCTAAAGTGTTACATTGTGTGGTTGAGATTTACTGGCAAGTCACATCAGAAAAATTGATGTGACTTGCCAGTAAATCTCAACCACACAATATAGCACTCTAGGAAACTTTAGAAAAAAATCACTCTAGAGGATCCTTGCTCGGCACTTTGGGAGGCAGACAAAAAATAAATTTGTAATTTCATAGAAAGTATTCAAATTGACTCATCAAACACTCAAACACTCATCCAATCACAAAACAAACAAATAAACAAACAAAAAAAATAAAAAATAAAAAAAATAATGATTCAATTGACAAAGATGGCCATCTAACACTCAACTATGGATGAAATATATCAATTTTTTTTTTAATTACATATCGTATCGTATTATATATTGTAAGATGTTTTAATATTGTAAAAAATAAGTATAAATAAATGTATAGTTATAGAAAATAAAAATATCTTTAAATTACAAAAATAAGATTTCTTGAAAGACATAAATACATATAAAATGTATAATCTTCAATATTTAATGCATATATAATGTAGAGTTGAATTAAATTAATCGTAGTGCTGACTTAACTTTTTGGTTAGCAAAAATACTTCTTTAACTAATCATTTAGGTATTTGGGAAGTGATTATTTAGTTGCCTTTATGACTTTTCAACAAAATGAATTACACTCATATATCGGGAAATTTTATTTTCACACATTCTTTTATCTCTGTGTACATAATTTCTCAATGTACACCCTTATGAAATTCATTTTATATTTTTGTTCTCAGTCCACAACCTCACATGTTCCAGTTATACCCTAAACTAACATCCTTATACACACACCACTTAAACCATTTGTTCCACAAATAATTAATGGTGTAGACCTATTTTTCTATTCCACCTACCTTGAAAACACAGCAACATTTTTCATAAGAAATCCTTGAGCAAATCGTTCCATGAATCTTCAAATTATGCAACAAACTACCTTATTTGATTTTCATTTAAATCATCAAATTGATTCCTTCAATCAACAATCTAGTCAACATCGAAAAAGTCATTAATTGGCATCGATTTGTATCAACATAGATCTTGAAACAGCATCGTTTTGTATCAAAAATTCGGAACTTGGTTTCCAAAATAAATTCTTAAATTCGAAAGTTGAGTTCCGAATCCAAATTCAGAACTTGATTTTTGAATATAATTAATAATTTTGACAGTTGATATCCAAAAAAAAGTAACATGTTTCGGCACTGGTTTACTAAATTAAAATCGTGAAAAATTTTTTTACACAAAAAAACTTACATTTTCATAACTGCTTCTGTCGTAACTAGGCATATTGTTATTTGAATTTGAATTTGCATTGATTTGCAACTCTTCCATCACAAAAATCAAGAATTATGGTGGATTCTAATGACAAAACGATATAATCAATGGAGTGTAAACTTAGAGAGTAAAGCAAACAATGAAAAAACTATGATTTTTTTTTTTTTTTTTTTAAGCTCAAAAGGTGTATATTAAGATTTTTTTTTTATTCTTAAAAGATGTGTACATAGATTTTTTTCTACATAATATTATGGGTGTTAGTGGATGTCTATTATGGTTATTTTTGTTTAGGATATAATTGTCATTAAATTAATATTTCATTAAGTGTGTGTCCTGAGTTAATTAAGTGTGTGGAAATAGAATTTCCCTCACATATCTCCTAATTTTTTTAAAAAAAATACAATTAACCCTACTTTTTTAACATAACTATGCTAATCTTTGTTGAGATTTTAATTTACATAATAATTAGATCATTTTTCATCAATAATTTGTTAGCCATATGAATTAAAAAGAATATTTCCATCTCTTTTATACTCAAATGTATATTTATCTTTATTATTTCAATGTCTATCTATCATCTGAATTAGTTTCAATGCTTTAACCTTATTATGTCAAAAATGAAGGATTAATTGTATTTTTGTAACACTCCGGCATTTCATCATCAATTCATAGTGTTAATTTAAGAACATTATAACTAATGGCATCAAGTTAAAGCATTAAATATCTGTTACATGGCTCAAAAATCATCTCTTCCCCCTTGAATTATTCATGTGTTTATATCATTGTATAATTATACAACAATGATTCATCCCCCCTTTCCCTTCCACCCCCTTTAACCCCCCCTCTCTCTCATTGGTTATATTTTCTTTTTCTTTTTCTTTTTTTTCCTGCTCCTCCAATCACCCCCCGCCACGTGGCAAAGGGGGGTGAGGGGGTGACCCCCAAAAGAGGGTCCCAAGCATTATTCATAATTATATTCTTTAAATAATAATAACAGTTCAATGGATAAGAGATAATACAAAATATAAATGCCCTAAGGCAACATTTTCTGAAGGAGTGTCATTGGACACATACACAAAAAAAACAAAAAAACAAAAGGAATATAGTTTCCATCGTAAAAGAATAGCCCTAGCCCGAGGCTTCAACACATTACACACAAAAGAGCCACCGTGGTCCCATCCAAAAATACATCTCGATGCCAATCACTTAGGTAGCACGTCAACGTCATCCCCTAAAAGGTTGTTAGTTTTGGGTTGATCAATCGCCCAGTAGGAAATACCATTAACAACTTATATAATTAATCGAGATACATATGATCATGCCATGCAAGAGATGAGAAAAACTCATGCCCCGTTCCTTTGTAAAACCATGATGCCAAACTAAGTCATGTCAATAACAAATTCTCATCCAAAACATGGAGTATAAGTACGCTATGACTTCTCAATACAAGAGTTGTACACCACAATTACATATGAGGTAGGTAGGCCCATAGAGGCCATAACCCACTATGAACAACCCAAGCCTACCACTTAGGGCCCAATACATAACCCAACTGATAAGGCCTAGCACCATCTGCAAGTCAACATGGCATGAAGAACCAATGATATTCAGATACGTGGCAGGTAAAGGGCAAGCCACATCAGCAGACAAAGATCTGCAAAGTTATTACCACTACACATCGCCATTAATGCAGCCCCTCACTACATTTATTACGACAACACCTCTCCGTCAGGACAGCACGCCCTCACCCTGAACAAGGTAAGCTACAGCATAGACTTTTGGCCAAGGTGACAGGTCGGAAGGGATAACGAAATGATTACCAAATGATATAAGCAAACGTTGAAGACAAGAAGAAGGTTAAGCTTTTCAATCTCTAATTTATCTACATATTCCACTCTCTCTCTCTTACTTGCTCGTCAGAGGGTTCACTGGGGGACTTCTCGTTCCCCATTGAAATCTTGTGCAGGTTCTCTGGTGGGCTTGGTCATTAGGACATTAGGCTTTAGGAGCATGGATCAGTTCAACCTGTCCTACCATCAATAACTGCATCATCAACATATATATATATATATATATGTAGAAAATAATCTTACATTTGCCGACTCTAGAAACAGCGAGGCGTTGGTGTAGACACCCCATTTTTGACCACCCGTAAGACTTAGGTGCTTGGTCCAACGCACTCGATGATGAAAATTGCATTGTGTGATTCGAGTTCTCAACGAAGGAATTTAGGTTTGAGCTTTGCAACCGATCCCAAACCTTTCATATTTGCATTGATTATACCTTAGAAATTCATTTTTGCACCTTGAGTCAACCTACACTGAGTTTGAAACAAAGAAACAGGGCAGCACATTAGGGCCCGGCTGTGCCAAATTGGGAGCCGGCCGTGCCTCGATGGCGATAGACACTATTCTGGGAGAGAGCCCGCCAGCTTTTTTTTTTTTTTTAAGATATTTTTGACTTGTTTTGCTCAAATTCTATAAAAACGAGGTTATACCTCTGTTTTGAGGGCTAGAAAATTTCTAAAGAACCTATAAACACAAGAGAGAGCTCATTCTTCCTATACAAGTCATCTTCGAGCCAACCTAACTCTCTTGATCAATATCCATACATCATCTACCACCTTAGATCATAACCTTAGAACCTTGGTTGAGATTTGTGATTCACAATTCAAGCTTGAGAGTGTGCTTGAACCAAGTTTGTGTTATGAACAAAAGCTTGCTTCTTTGAGAGGTATATGCTTATTACCTCTTCTCTTGCTCTCTTTGCTATCTCTTGCTATCTATTTCTTGTGTTTTTATGCTGCCTTGAATCCATTTTAAGTGTTTAAACTTGGGTTTGGATAGCTACCAAAGGGTAGAGAGAGTTAACACTCTTTCTTGCACCTTCACCTATAGCTCAAACCCTTGTCTTACACCCTTTTCTTTGCTTTCCAACTTGATTTTCAGAGTTTAAAAGAGGCTAAAAATCATGCTTTGAGGTTTCAAAAATGGAGGGGTTAGCCACCCCTTCTTGTTCTTGCTTACTATCCTTATTTTCTTTGCTTGTTGTCTACATTTTTGGGCTCTTTTCATGCACTTTGAGCCACTGTTTTTCACCTATTAGGGACTATTTTAGGGCTGTCCTAGGTTATTTAATTGGTAAAAGTGTAGCTTTGTCCATGTTAAATGGTTTTGAGATTTCGAAGCCTTCTGAATCCAAGAGAGTGGCCGCTGTTCGCTGATGATGTAGACGTCCATCTGGGGGGTGAATTTGCCTCTAGTGTTGTGGATAGGAACTCAGTTGTTCTTTAGCAATGCTTTCTTTTTTCCTCCCTTCTGGGATTTGGCATTCTTGTCGTTCTTCATCTTTGACTCTTCGAGCACATTTGAAATTCTTTTGCCCCTAGTTCGAGGGGTGCTTTTGATTGAGCTTTGCAAGCTTCCTTTGATCACAACTGATCTTCTTGATCTGACTTTGGTGCCTCTTGTTCGAGGGCTGCTTTAAATCTGGCCACACAGGCCTTACATTGATGGTTGACCATTGATCATTCTGATCCCAAGTTCAAGGTTTTGAGAGCAAAGCGGTTGAATCTTGAGGCTGAGAGCGATCCTAGGCTGCACAATTTCAAGAGCGATTCCGCACAAGTCTTCACAGGACCGCGCAAAATATTTTTTTGAAATTTTTTAAGAAAGCGACAAATCATTCGCGCTAAAGACAGTGTAGAACCAATCTAGATCAAGCTAGGATCCTTCTCAGTACTCACATTAACAAGCATGATCTCATTCATTAAGCGCTTAGCACGCCTGTCTTTCTCTTAATTGACCAAGTTTTGCAAAACCCGAGGAATTCCTTCCTCTTCGTTTTTACCACAGTGTTCAAAAAAGTTTTGAAAAAATCAGGTCAATGTAATGATTTCAAAGCACAGAGAAGACATAATTTTTAGTCAGATACTGCCGTCTCATTCAGAACTTCTGGTACAACTAGCACAAGGCAGAAGCAAACACAAGGGTGTGAAAATCACTGCTGTTCATTCAAATCTTCTGGTGTAATTGGCTCCAAGGCAGAAACAGACTCAAAAGAAAACGAAAAGACAAACGCAAAACAAAGCAAGTGATGTCTGAGGTAACACCCCCGAAATCACCCGACTCCAACAAAATAGGACTGATTCAATACAACAAGACAGACCCAACTGACTCAGGACAAAGAGACAGACTCAAAACAAAACAACAGAACTAACTCAACACCCAAGTCAGAAACTACAAAACTAGCATTCGCAAATGCTCAAAACAGTGCGTGCCAAACGCTACATCCGGAGTAAACTGAGCGCCATCCGCAGGTGGTTCATCCCCTAATCACATAATCACATTATCCCCCACAAGTTCACTGATCTAATGACGATAGACTTTGCTATACTGGTGCGGCAATGACCTTGTTGTCAAACAAGTCTTGTACATCATGGCGCAGATGAAAGCAGCTATCGGTCTCATGACCGGTTTATTGATGGTATGCACAGTACTTAGTCTGGTCATGCTTTGTAGGGAGAGGATCAGGTAAAGGCCGTTGTTCCAATGGTTTCAGATGTCTTTTCCGGATTAAGACCTCTAGAGCCTTTGACAAAGGCATATAAAGTGGGGTAAAAACCCTCTTGACTCGAGGTGGATATTTGGTTTTCTGTGAGCTACTTCCGGACACACCGGTGAATGGGGTAGCTTTTTTTGATGTGGTGGCGATAACCATGCCCACTTCAGAAGATCTTGCAGCTGCATCACCGATGGTGGTCGCATTCGAACTGCGGGAAAATGCCCGCCTAGTTTGCTCTTTCTCCTGGTCAATAAGGCCCTGCTTCATGGCATCCGCGATCTGTACCCCCATCTCATGCAAATCTAAAAAGGTAGGGAAGGGGAGCACGATAATTTTCTGCATTAGTTTGGGCTGGAGGTTGCGCACAACCATCTGTATTTGATCCTTATCCGTTAGCCTAATGGTCATCATTGAGGCTTTGGCCCTCCAGCGGGCCACGAATTCTGAGAAGCTCTCCTTAGGCTCCTGCCTCGTCGTCTCAAGATCACGGGTTGCAATCTAGATTTGCGTGTTATACGAGTATTGTGCAACGAAGGCCTCAGCCATCTCATCCCAATTCCTCTTGACATCATATTCCAATTTTGTGTACCAGATGGCCGCCACACCCGATAGGGTCCAGCCAAATAATGAAATCTTCTATAGTCTGGTGAGGCCCATTGGTCGTAGTATGTCTGTGAACAACCGTAGATGTACCATGGGATCCCCGGATCTGTTAAAGCGTTCAATTTATGGCATCTTGAACCTATCTGGTAGTGTCACAGCTGCGTCGATGTACCCGTCCTCAATGTCCAGGATGGACTTTAACCCCTGGGATTTCTTGAACAACTTGCTCAACTTCAACGCTGTATGGTCTACCTAGAACTCAAAGGGAGAGTCCGGTAGGTTGATTGGTGCTTTAGACAGCTGGGGTAAGATTGGGGGCGGAGCCGGCCTTGTCGGAATGTCCGTACCTTCCTAGACATTTGGTGTTTCCCCGGGTGTCGGAACCCCTGGTGGTGGAGGAGCTTGATGCGAAGCAGATGCTCCGTTTTGCTGTTGCAACCTGGTGATTAGCTCTACCTGCTGGGCCATGATCGTAGCTTGCTGTTTGGCAAATTCCGCTTGGCGGACAATGTCCTACTGCATGAGTTTCATACTTTCTTGGAGTTGACGCATCATTTCCTCCATCCCTGCCATGTTCTGCTGTTCCGGCTGACTGACTGGTATTTCTATCTCTGTGGTAAAAACTGAGACCTCAGCCTGACTGTTCACTGGTGGGGTGGATAAGGACCACTGATCTGGTAACTGCTGAACTGGCGATCTGTGCCAGACTGGCCCTTTTACCCTACCTCTAGCGAAGGAACACTGATTTGCCCTTGAACTGAATCTCTGACCTGACAAAGTCCATCAACACATGTTTAATGTACCCGGGGAATGTCGGAGCCTTCTGAAGCTATAGTTCTAGGATTACCCTGCAAAAGAGAAAACAGACAGTATCTCAGCTTGATTTCACCAGAACAGGTATACACATAGCTGAACGACTGTGCTCTCTACTGAATTTTGTCCAAAATTCTGCCTGTAAACCGATACCCTTAGGTAAAACTGATTTCCCAAATACTGATGCCCACAGGCTTGATACCCAGACTTGTAAACTGTTACATGCATTCCCTGTAGAGATACACTCTAGAGCACATAGCAAACAAGTGAGAGCCAAAACACCCCTATCTTGGGGTAGGGTTTCCCTGTCCTATTTTGTCAGGGGCTAGGGTTTCACTACGCACGCAGCGGTTTCAAACAACCTATAATCGGGTAAGCAACCTGTCCTAGCTTGGAATGGTCAAAAAGGGTGCCCTGGTAAAACCGGGATTTGTGTTCCCATACTAGCAGAGCTCGTAACCGGTCAACCTTATGGCACGCAGCCTCAGGCTAACTGCTCAGGAATAGCAGATGGCAAACACAGTGTCCTAGGCGCACCAATGCAAATGCAATGCAAAGAAACACATAAGTGTAGTCAAATCAAGATATCACGAGTCCGAGTCAAGTTCTCTAACTCCCCAGCAGAGTCGCCAGAAACTGTAGACGTCCTCGAACGTCCTGGGAGGGAATCCCTCGTTTTGTTCGTTAGGCTCACTACAGTTCGGACTCAAATTGTCACGGTTCTTAATCTGATCTCACAATGTGCAATGTGAGATTGATAAATCACAAAATAGTCCAAATCCGGAAAATCGTTTTGGAAAATAGATTTTTGTAAAGAAGTGCCAAACACGGACTGCTTTGCCAGATACAGAGTCACCACCTAAATATTTATTTTGGGGGAATTTAGGAAACCCTGACTCGTTGCCTAAGGCCACGTGTCCGTCATCACCAAAGTTGCCTCGACTCGGGAACTTGGGTACGATTGGGGAAGGTCAGCTATGGGCACCCCCGTTATCGGCCTCTACTAACCATGATATCGAGTTTTGAAAACGTTATGTGGTCTTATTCCGGTTATTAGCCTAGATTTACTATGTGATGCACACAGCATACAAGTATAGACTGGGTCGCCTGAATTGGAACAAAACATTTCATGTTTGTTTTGAAAATGGTTTGCTACTCGTAAGTAGTCTAAAATGTAGATTTTTCCACCCTCGGGTGGGCTTAGAAAAACATGGTCTTGCCACTATTTAGTGGGCTTAAAACTCACAGTCAATGCATTTTTCCAATTCAGATAATCCAACCTTCACCCACAGACATTCAGGCAGATATATCACATAAGCACATAGCCTCATGGTAAGCATACTATCACGGCAACACTCACACACACGCAAGGATGCTAAAGCGTAAATGCTTACCAAGTACTCCAAGCCAAAACAGAAACTAGTTAGTAATCAAATACATGATCCTAGTTCATGTTAAGATGGCTAATGCAACATATACAAGATGCAACTACAATAGGCTCGGCTATTCTAAGATGGCATATGATGATGCTACAGCTAACACGTATTCAACTTAGAATTGAAATACAAATGTAGTTAGTATGATGCGCTGAGCCCGGTGCATGCAATACAGGTGAATGATGCAAACATGCAAGCATAAGTATGCTAATTGAAACATGCCCTAATCTAACCATTGTAAGCTGGTAAATAAAAGGGAGAAAGGCGTAGGGTTGGAAGACATGCATCACACACACGCACGCTTATTACATAATTTGCCCTCTCTCGGAGGGTCCGAATAAATAATACAAATCGAATAAATAATTAACTACTCTAGCTAATTAAATATTACAAACCCTTAACTAATTAACAAATTAACTAAACTATTTAGAGCAGTAAAATGGCCTCAGGAAGAGGGATACATGCAAGCTCGGATTGGTTTCACCCGAAAATCCATTGCCATGCCATTGTTGCCTCTGTCTGCACTGTTTTGCATCTCTAAAAATAGTGCCAACCTCTATGACACTTCTAAACTGCCTTAGAGACATGCTGAGAGGTCATTGACCAAATGGAAAGGCCACCGACCATCTGTAACTAGTCATCGACCATTAATGAAGCCACCGGCTGGATTTTGGTGGTCGGTCAGCACTGCAAGTAGCCGACCGGCCATTTCTTCCTGCAGAACACTGGTTTTGCTGCAACAAAGGACAGACAGTGCATGGCATAGGATTTTCAAAGCAAAATGTTGCACGACCACCCTCTCCATCATGTTATGGACTCAAGGGAGTGTGGCCCTCGGTCCTCGGGCCACCAATCACGCATTTTAATGCATGATGGCCAAGGGAGCTGAAGTATGCAATTTCAATGTCAAATGGAATGCACACAAAACACATAAAGGACCCAACCTCTATCATGGTTGATCAAGAGACAAGGCATGCATGCAAAATGCAATGCAACAAGCATGCCAAACCATGCAATATAGCTCAAGCATGCAACATGGACATTCAAGCATGCAAGGCAAACATGTGACAACATGTAAAGGGACAAGCTATGCAATCATTCAAGCATGCCAAATGCAATTAAACATGCAACATGTTAATGAGCCAAGTATGTAACAACATGCAAGGCAAGCATGCAACAACATGCAAGGGATGGTCTTAAACCAATATGGGCAGCTCTCAAATAGGCCTAAATCAACGGCCAAAATGATGCGACAAAGGCATGAAAACACACACACAAGCATGCATACACAAGGGCCTAAACATGGAGCATAAGACATCAACTTTTCAAAGCATTGAAAGGATGGAAAATGCAAGCATATAAGAATGAAACATGGACTGAAATATGATCTCCAATGATGCCAAATCAGGAGAATAAGCCAAGTAAAGCATGCTAGTGACCCATACACCCAAAGCTAGCAAGCTAAAATGCATGATGGCTATACAAATCATGGCAAACATGATCAAAACAACCAAAACCAGACCTCAAGAATGGAAAACCAAAGCTAAAATCTTCATGAGGTTAAGCCAAAACATGTAAGCATGGTGGTCTAAACACAAGGTGAATGTTAAGGCAAATGAAAGGATTTGCAAAGCAAGTACATGAAGCACGTAAGAGCCAACTAAACTAGTAAAATTTAGAGCTATAACATGCCAAATAAAGCCCAAAAACCCACTGAAACATGGTCAACACATGTTAGAATGACGTGCTCCTTTGGAAGGCCAAGAAAGGGGTTGCTCTACACATGCAAGAGGCAACCCTTAAATGAAAAAAAAAGCTCTGGAAAAGGTTGAAGAAGGCCCTAAAACTCACTGAAAAATGCCTGAACCGAACTCAAGAAGTGTGCAAATAAGGGCTCCTTTGAAGGGCCAAAAATGCTAGTAAACAAGACAACAAAGGAGAGGATCACCTCTCTCCTTCTTAGGACCTCAAAACACCATCCCCACCACTGAAATATCTCTAGAATTTAGTGGTGGGAAGGCCAATACAAGGTGGTCCCGAAGCTCACAAAAAAGGCACAAAAATGAGGCCAAACAAGGCCTAAGAGGGGGTAAACAACCCCAAACACAAAAGTGTTCTTAAACAAACTTCAAAAGGAGCTCAAAATAAGACTTTTTTTAGTTTATGACAAAGCTCAAAAATGTTTGCAAGTATGGCTAAAAGATGAAGCAAGATAAAGACCAAAAGAGCGTAAAGTGTGTTACCCTTGTAGCTTCAGCAAAACCAGCGGCTTTGAGACCGAAAAACCAGACCTTCAACCTCTGAAAATGGCCTCCAAGATCCTTAGGTTGATGATGGAGGTGTTAGGCTAAGAGTTGGTGTGCAAAGGGGCCAAGAACCAAGCAATTTGGTGCTCAAAGTAGAGAGATATACGAAGATATGTATGTCTCTTGCCTTAGCAACTTTCTTTAACCCTTGCTAATGAGGGAGAGGCTCCCTCTTACAGAAGAACAAAGGGGGTTCAAACTTCTCCAAAAAGCTAGAGTAAAAGGTTCAAGCTTCTTAGAGAAGCTAGAGCAAAAGGTGCAAGCTTCTTGGAGAAGCTAGAGCAAAAGGTGCAAGTTTCTCTTAGAAGCTTAGAAGGGTTCAAGCTTCTTGAGGAAGCTATAGCAAAGGTCAAGCTTCTTGGAGAAGCTAGACAAGGGTTCAAGCTTCTTGGAGAAGCTAGAGCAAGGGTTCAAAAGGTTCAAGCTTCCTCAAGAAGCTAAAATGAGGGTTTCAAAAGATTCAAGCTTCCTCAAGAAGCTAAAACCAAGGGTTCAAAAGGTTCAAGCTTCCTCAAGAAGTTAAAACCAAGGGTTCAAAAGGTTCGAGCTTCCTCAAGAAGCTAAAATGAGGGGTTCAAAAGGTTTAAACCTCCTCAAGAAAAGGGCTCGGCCAGAAAAGGTGGCTGATCAACCAAAACAAATGACCGGTCGACCAAAAACAGTGCCGGTCGGCCATCACTAATGGCCGATGGCAATAAAACAGGGCCGGTGGCCTCAAGCCATGGCCGGTGAGGTGTGGGGATGGCCAACAAGCCATTTCCTACCTTCAGAGGCAAACACTCAAGTGCCTGGTCCACAACCAAGCACAAAACAGACAAGTCAAGAGATCTTGAGGCAAGGCGCGCGGCCGAAACCTCCGAGAACTCAAGACGAACACGAACATGGATAATCATCGAGTGTTCAAACGATGACGTCCAAGTCTTGAGGACGGTCAAAAATGGGGTGTCTACAGTAGGGTGCTCAATTCATGACCTTCCCCTCTTGTACCTAAGTTCCTGAGGCGAGACACTTTGGTAATGACGAGTAAGTAGCCTTTGGCATGAGTCTCAGATTTCCTAAATTTTCCAAAAATATTTAGGTGGCAACTCTGTAATCTGACAAAACAATTCATTTTTGACATTTGATTCAAATAAATTTTCTAAAAGAATTGCTAGATTTGGACTCTTTTTGTGTTTTCACTATTTCACATTGCATTTGTGAAATCAGATTAGAACCGTGGAAGACCGAACTGTAGGGCTAGTCGTGTCCGAAAGGAGTACGAAAAGCAAGCTACAATTTCTAGTGACTTTGCTGGGGATTTAGAGAACTTGACTTGAAGTTCATGATGTGAAATTTTATCTACACTTATTTGTTCTTTGCATTGCATGTGCATGGTTACTTGAAGTCGCTGTGTTTTCCATCTACTATTCTTGGACGTTTTACCGAAGGCTTACCTAAAAGGGTTGCCAGAAGGCTGACCAGTCATGGGCTCTGCCATGTTGGAAACACAACCCTTGGATCTAGATTATCGTTGTACCGCTTGATCCTCCTTTCACTTGTCAGTGTTAGATGTGAGAGGTATATTAGGTAATCTTGCCGAGGTGCCCTTTCGACCATTTGACCTAGTTGCATATAGTGAAGCTATAGTGACTATTCCAACTTAGGACAGGATGCCATCCATTTGCAGGATGTTGTGAACTTGTTGTTTGAAATAGTGCAGCCTAGATCATGTCAAAAATCTAAGACAGGATAACCCTACCCCCCTCATAGGGGTGTTTTGTTTCTTTTACTTGGCATGTGCTTTTACAGGGAGATTGTACAGGATGGTTTATATCAGTATGAGTTTGAGAATAGAGTTCAGTGGGAGTTAGGGTTCTTCAGTTATGTTTTATCTGTTGTGAATTGGGCCGAAGTGCCGTCCGTTTTGATCGATGGTTTTTTTTTTTTTTTTTTGCTAGGTAGTTTACCATCATAGCTTCAGAAAGACTCAATATTCCCCAAGTTGTGTGGACTCGCTTTGGCAGGCTTTACAAAGCTCGAGACCTTGTTAGTGGCCAGCCTGTGTTAGTCTCACTTCTGTTAGTCACTCGACGAAGAAGGAACAGACAGTCAGCAACATCGGCACAAAGCATTCAGCAAACACCTACCCTGTTCTCACTCAAGTAGTTCGCCAGCATTTAACTCATCTAGACTAGCAATGGCACAAAACACGGAGGAATTTGCTGCCGTGATGGCGACTTTCCAGAGAACTATGGATACCGTAGACCGAAGGATGGCTGCACAGGACGAAGTCATCATTGATCTACGACGTACATCTGGGGCATTTACATCAATCGTGCATCCGATCCCAACTGCTCAGCCAAACCCGGATCCACCTCCACAGTAGAAAATTCCCAAATCCCAGATTCTTAGGAAATGTTTCCCCCTGGCTCCAGTTTATAGGCCTTTGGTTCAATCCCCCGCAGGAATCTTTCCTTTTGATATCAATGAAATCAATCTGGCCTTGGTCAAAATCTCCAGGTTAGAGAAAGCATTAAAAAAGTCCCAAGGCTTTAACTTCATTCTAAATATTGAAAACGGGTACACTGAGGCTTCGATCATATTACCGGAGAAATTTAAGATGCCCCACATCGACAGATTCGATGGAAGAGGGGATCCGATTATGCACGTCCACTTGTTTTCAGATGTGCTAAGTCCAATGGGCTTGTCTAGGGCTTAGAAATTATCGCTGTTTAGGAGAACCTTGTCTGATGTGGCGGCCATCTGGTACGCTAAGTTGGAGGACTCGACAAAGTGGAACTGAGAGGACTTATCCAAGATGTTTGTCAACCAGTACTCTTATAAAACTCAAATAGAGGTAACCATTAGAGAGCTGGAGGCTACTACCCAGAACCCCAAAGAATCATTCATTGACTTTGTTGCCAGATGGAGGGCAAAAGTGGCAAGAATGAAAAATAGGCCTACTGAAAGAGAGCAAGTCCGGCTGGTGGTCCAGAACCTTGAGCCAGATATGTTGCAGAGAATGATAGAGGCACCGATGTCCACATTTGCTTTCCTACACGAGTTAGGGGTCCAGATTGAGGGTGCATTCAAGAAGGGTATCATCCACAAAACTAGTGAACTTGTCAGAAGGCCATTCTCCCGGAGTACCAATGCTAGCAGTAGCACTATTCCGCCACCTTCCAAACCAGATGTAACTACCAACTTGCTTCCTATACATAACCAAGCCCCTCCGCCTAGAAACATTAACCAAATACAGACACTACCACCCTCCTTTAACCCAAGCGCCTAAATTACCTCATCCCATCTACCCAAATCAGAGGTGATTATTCCAGAAGGCACGGATATGTGCGTGATGGATTTAACACCACCACCAACCTAACCCGAACCCGTGGTAGTAGAAATAGAGAAGAAAGAAAGTGCACTAGGGAAGGGCTTGCCTGATGCCCAAGTCATAGAGAAAGGGGCCTCACTTGCAAAGGAGTACGACCCCAGCCTATACATCATGGCCGTCGATTAGCCGAAGCCAGTAGTCATATTGCTGGACTTTCTCAGCATTAACACTATTGAGGAGAACCAGTTAGGCAAGAATCAGAACGATTGGCCGGAACAAAGCCTTAATGACTTGGCCGAACTGGAAGAAGACCTGGCCGAGCTGGAAGAGGATCTAGATAACCTCTACTTCTTTGAAAAAGAAGATACAAGTAGTGTACAATTGGGATGGTGGGATCCAAGCCAACCGGAATCAAGCGATGAGTGGTTGAGTGAGGAGGAGTCAGATGTTAAAAAATAGATAGGAGAGACTGGGAAGGAAGAGGAAATTGGTGCTATTAGCAAGGCTGAGGCTGTACCTCTGATGGAGAAAGAACAAGCATTGGAACAATTTCAAAAGGAAATGAGAGAAGAGATCCAGACAAAGATAGCTCTGGAGCAGGGAAAAACAAAAGGAAAAGAAAAACCTGAGACAACGGTAGATGATGTTCAAGCTACCAAAAAGGTTGAATGAGAGCCCAGTGACTGGAAAAGGATGTTGAGGAAGCTCTGAAAATATTGGGATGCAAAAACCAAAGTTGTGGTGGAGGAAGAGTGGTATGATGATAGGGTGGGTGATGTTAACATGCTCCAGATAAAACCTGATGCTAGCCCGGCCATGACTGCAGGAGAGTGGTGGGAAGACAATGACTTAAGTCACACATACATTGACGAATGGTGAAAGGATGATACCCCTGATGATACCTGGTATAATGGCGAGATTAATCACATAACCCGGAGTGGTCGGTACTTCAAACCCAAGGCCTTAGATCAGCCGCAGTCTTCTAACAAAGAGCTTGAGAGATCAAAAGAAAAGGATATTGAAGAAAACCTGGCCTTGAAATAGCTGAAGAAGATTCAAGCGGACATACAATCTAGGGGCTGATTATGGCTTCTCGAGAGCATAAGTAAGCATTGTTAGAGGCAATGAACTGGACCAAACTGCCTATCGACACCACTGCTGACCAATTGGTATCGTTGGTTACATCTGGGGACGTTACGCCAGTGATATCTTTTATAGATAAGGAGTTACCACCTAAGGGTGCCAACCACAACCGACCTTTATATATAACCCTAGAAAGTCAGAAAAATTGGATTCCGGTGGTGTTGGTAGATACCAGATCGGCGATCAATGTATGTCCAGTGAGGACTGCCTATGCCATCGGTTTGAGGCCGACTGACTTTTCTCCTACGACTTAGGCCGTCCGGGCTTATGACAATATGAGCTGGGATGTTATGGGAACGTTCAAGAGCCATATCCTAATCGGCTCGCCAATACATGAGATGGAATTCCGCATAATGGATGTATCGGCCATATTCGATTTACTACTGGGAAGGCCCTGGCTACTTCAGATGAAAGTGGTGTCATCAACGGTCCATCTGTTGGTAAAGTGCCCCTTTAAAGATGGGATTGCTACTGTGTACGGCAATTCTACGATCCATCATCTCCAAGGAACTACCGCGCCATTATTGGAAATCATACATGGCGATGAGGACGTGTTCCTTTCTGGCTTCTCTCTGGCAGAGGCTCGGTTGGTCCAAACCATCATGGCGGAGGATGATGGAAATTACGTGAGCGCTTAGTCCATCTACATGATGAACAAATAGAGGCATATTCCTGGATTAGGATTAGGTAGAAGTGGCAGGCAGAGAGGTACTGTTTCCAAATAGATGAGTCACAACCCTCACACTTTTGGGTTGGGATACAAACCTGCCGCTACAGATTGGCAAACAAAGGGGAAGGTGTTGTGAGGAAGGATGAAAGCAAAGAGGGCTGGAAAGTAGTACGAGTTAGTCCACAAACCAATGTGGGGAACCTTGAATGGACGTTTTGTTCGCCACGGGAAAGGCTTCCCCTTCTATAGATTTCCAGAGCCTTGGTATGATTGAGAGACAAAAACCAGGTATCCGTGGTTTGAGATTTTCTTCAGAGACTAGTTACTAGAAGAAGGGGATGAGCAGGCAAACCTAAGCCCTAGCACAAATCAAGGCAGAACTACAAGCCTTGACATGGAAGAAGAAGAGCTGCTGGGAAAAGCACTGGCTAACCTATTGATGAGTTCTACTGCTGGAGCTGAGTCTGTGAACTTGGGAGATAGTTTCACTATCTCAATGATTGGGGCTACACCGGCAGCAAATTTCACTAGTCTCATCGTGGATGTATCTGAGGCTCCACGCCTAGTTTGGAAGTTCGAAAAAGGCGTCATCAGCAGTTCTTGATTAGATAGTGAGTCCGAATTTGATTCCATTGAGTCTGTGGAGTCGGAGTTAGATTTGAGTTCCTCTGAGTCTGGTACTTTTCGGAATGGTAACCTGGATACCAAAGTCTTATCCAGGTTGTCTTTCAACTTTCTTTTGAGTCCACTATAACTAAGGATCTGGACCTTTTGAATGAGAATGTTATGAACTTTTCCTACTTTTCTGTGCCTTTGGTTTGTTGTACTGATCTTGATTTTCAAAATTTTGACTTAAACGGAGAGGAAGAAATTCCTCGGGTTTTGAAAATTTTGGTTGATCATGAGGAGGAGAGGCATGTTAAACCCTGTACAGATGAAATCATATCAATTAACGCGGGTACTAGGGAAGATCCTTGCTTTATCCAGATTGGGTCCACATTGTCTTTGGAGGAACGTGAGCGTTTAATCGATTTATTAAAAGATTTCAAAGATGTTTTTGCGTGGTTCTACGAAGACATGCCTGGAATCGATCCTGAGATTGTACAGCACCAGATCCCTCACGACCATGAGGCCCGACCAGTTAAGCAGAAGCTACGCAGAGTCCGCCCAGATTGGGCTTTGAAGACCAAGGAAGAAGTTACCAAATAGATTGAGGTAGGGTTCTTGCTTGTATCTGAGTATCTGACCTGGTTGGCCAATATTGTTCCAGTTTTGAAGAAGGATGGCAGAATCAAAATTTGTGTCGACTTCAGGGATCTGAATAAGGCCAGTCCAAAGGATGACTTTTTGCTACCGCACATAGATAAGTTAGTAGATTTCACCGCTGGCCATGTGCTGTTATCATTCGTGGACGGGTTTTCCGGGTATAACCAGATTTTGATGGCACCTGAGGATAGGAAGAAGACCGCTTTCACTACCCCATAGGGCACCTACTACTATTGAGTCATGCCATTTGGGTTAAAGAACGTTGGGGCTACCTACCAGAGGTCTGCAACCACCATTCTGCATGACATGATCCACAAAGAGGTTGAGGTGTATGCGGACTACATGATTGTCAAGTCCAAAGAATGAGAAGGTCACTACACTGCACTGAAGAAATTCTTTCAACGAATTAGAGAGTATAGATTGAGGCTGAACCCCCAAAATGCACCTTTGGGGTGACGACAGGGAAGATTTTGGGTTTTCTAATCACACATAGGGGAATTGATGTAGATCCTTCCAAAATCAAGGCCCTATTAGAAATGTGACCATGAAGGGCTGAAAAGGAGGTGCGCGACTTTCTAGGTAGAGTGCAATTCATAAGATGGTTTATTTCTGAATTAAGCTTGACTTGTGAACCATTATTTGGTCTCTTGAAGAAAGGAAAGAAATTTCAATGGGACGATCGCTGTCGGTTTGCCTTTGAGCAGGTCAAGTAGTATGTGCAAAATGCGCCTGTGTTATCACCGCCAGAACCGGGGAAACCATTGATCTTGTACCTGTTAGTGACAAATTCTTGCCTCAAGGATCTGATGGCAAAGTAGAGAAGGCCATCTATTACTTGAGCAAAAAGATGCTAGACTATGAGACCCGCTACACTCCCCTGGAGAAAGCTTGCCTAGTCTTGGTGCGGGCTACCAAAAAGTTGAGGCACTACTTGTTAGCTCATTCAGTAATCTTGGTTTCAAGATTAGATCCCATTAAATATCTTTTCGAGAAACCAGCGCTTACGGGTAGGCTAGCTCGTTGGTTTCTTCTTCTCTCTGAATTTGATCTCAAATATGTCACATGCAAGTCAGTTACAGGGTGAGCTGTGGCAGAATTCCTGGCAGATCATTTGGTAGAAAGAGATGAAGCAGTGGAATACCTGTTCCCAAATGAAGACATTCTGCATGTAGAAGAGGAAATGTGGAAGATGTACTTTGACGGGGCGACTAATCAATACGGTTACGAGATAGGTGTGTTGCTCATAACACTCGATGATTCCCATATACCCTTAGCGTTCAAACTCCGGTTCAAATTGTCCAATAATGAAGTAGAATATGACGCGTGCATTGCTAGTTTGGAAGCTGCCCTAGAGCTAGGGGCAAAAAGGTTGGACGTCATTGGAGATTCAAATTTGGTTGTCTCTCAAGCTAACAGGGATTGAAAAGTCAAAGAAGAGAACATGAAGATGTATCATCAGGCCTTAGATATTTTGATTCCTAGCTTTGAAAAACTAACGTTTACACGTTTGTTGAGAGAGAGCAATCGGTACGCTGATGCATTAGCAACTCTATCTTCTATGGTAGACATCTCGCTGGGAGTAAAGATGTGTCTAATCATTATTGATCAGAAGTATACGCCTGCTTACCAGATCGTCAACGCAATAGATGAAGCGCAAGACAAAAACCCCTGGTATTATGATAATTGGAACTTTATGGAAAAAGAGATGTATCCACTAGGGGAAAATGCCAAAGGTCACCGGGGAATACGACATCTGGCCGTCCAATTTATCATTTGCGCGGGCAAATTATACAAAAGAGGCCATCTGAGAATGCATAAGCTATGTGTTAAAGAAGAAGAAGCAAAACGTCTTATGGAGGCCATTCACGGGAGAGAGTGCGGAGCCCATACGAATGGTGTGATGTTGGCTCGGAAAATCCTTAGACAAGGCTACTACTGGTCAACCATGGAAGAGGATTGTATTGGTTTTATACGGCGATGCCATAAATGTCAAATTCATGCCAACCATATGAACATTTCACCGTTAAGTTGTAAAAGATGACTTTACCATGGCCTTTCTTAGTTTGGGGAATCGACGTTATCGGTGTAGTCACGCCAAAGAGATCAAATGGTCATGAGTTCATTCTGGTAGTAATCGACTACATCATGAAATGAGTGGAGGCCCAGTCTTACGCTTTATTAAAGGCATCGCATGTGGCTAAGTTCATTAAGAACAGCATTATCTGTCGATATGGGGTTCCGAACAAGATTATTTCTGATAATGGCTCGCCCTTCAAGAAAAAGGTGTCGGATCTGCTTGAGAAATATAACGTGGCTTTCCCCAAGTCGTCAACATACAGACTGCAGACCAATGGAGCTGTTGTAGAAAATGGTGGAAACTTACAGGGACTGGCCAGATAAACTGCCGTTTGCGCTCTGGGGCTACAGGACTTCAATCCGAACATGTACAGGGGCAACCCCCTATTCTCTCATCTATGGGATGGAGGCTGTTTTGCCAATTAAAATTGAAGTGTCGTCACTGCGAGTTATGGCCGAGTGTTAGATAACATAGGCGGATTGGAAACAGAGTAGGTTCAAGGAATTAATGTTGTTTGATGAGAGAAGGCTGAGGGCATTATATCATGTCTACATCTACCAATGCCGAATTGCCAAGACTTTTAACAATAAAGTTAAGTCCAGGAATCTCAAGGAGGGAGACATGGTACTGAAAGACAACCGGGCTCCCATCCACGACCCTAGGGGTAAGTTCAAACCCAATTGGATTGGTCCTTATATCATCAAGTCAATCTGGTTAGGAGGGGCGATTATTCTTATGGACTTCGATGGCTTGGAGTTTTCACAACCTATCAATATGGACTAGTTGAAGAAATATTACCCTTAAGAGGCTCGCCAGGCCAAAAACCCGAAAGAACGACCTTGGCAAAAGTTAGAGCAAGAAAAATTAGAAACAAAGAAAAACAGAGATCACAAGGTTGAAAACCCTAAAGGGCAACTTTGGCAAAAATTAGAGCGCAAAAGGAGAGAATTAATACTTGAGTGAACTTGAACCGAACTATGTAAGGCCTGATTCCCATCTTTAGGGTACGTAGGCAACTTCATCTTGAAGTTCGGCCGCAACCATCTCCAAATCAATTGTCCTATTCATTCGTATTTGATGAGGTCATCTTTTTCCATTGTCGGTTAGCATGGTTATGTGATCTTTATGTTGGTAGAAGGGCAGATATAGTGAATATGGTTATGAGCAGTCGTGATCTGTTGATTCGGGGCCGTACATATTGAGGATGGGTTTTGAGTGTGTTAGGTAATGACCATTTCCAAAAACGGTTTTGAAAAGTTTTAATAAAAGTCAATTTTTCTCAAAATTTTACCATTTTACAACTTGGACCATTTTTGGGACCGAAAGGAAATTTTTAGTACTCGCAACTTTAATTTTATTGATTTTAATACAAGTACATTCTCCAACTCTCTGATTTCGATCAAAGTTGCTTTTACTTCATAAAACTTGAAAAGAAAGATCAAAGCAATGAAACTAGGGGCACAGCCAAGTCAGGTAGCTCTATGTCTTCTGCTTGCACTCATGGAAGTTTTCACAGCCAAAGATTGCCCAACTTGTTCTTTGTCCTCAAGCCAAGCTAAATACTCGCTAAAAAGGGCGTAACTAAAGCTAGGGGTAGGGGCCAGAAGCTCCCTCATCCTCCAAGCAGTAAGGTATCGAGACAGGTGTGAACCACGAATGGGAAATGAAGCCGGGTATTCCACCTCCTCATCTGGACATGTCTGCTCATGTCCAAACTGGCGTTTGAATCGAAAGGGGATATAGAACATGTAGTGTGTGAGGCCAATCAACTGTATGCCCGGCTGTCGAGACATGCTATAGCTCATCTCAGTCAAAGTAAGCCAGGGGCAACGCCAAGTTGTGTCAACTGCAGATCTACTGCACATCCAATCACACCACAACCCTACTAAAGGGAAATCCACTAGCCATTGGCGAAAGAAGTACGCTCTAGTTGAGTACTCGGGGTAAGGGTCCACTACTTGCAGTTTATCCATAAGCCATACCTGGGGAGGGATGAAAAATAAGAGAGATTAAAGAATAGAGAGGTGTACGATGAGGGAAAAGTAAGGAATAGGTTTTAAGAGAAAAACAGAGATTGAGTGCCGAGTGATATGAGAATTATAAATTATCAGGGTGAGAGGCAATACCTGAAGAAGTAGCGGACTCTCTGCAAAGCGGGTAGTCTCTCGCTGATGAAAGACATCCAAACCCATCAAGGTTTCTGTGAGAACCCGGATACGAAAATAAAATGAATAACCAAATAATAATAATTTTACAAATCCCAAATATTTTGCTTGTACATCTTTAAGTGCAAAATTAAATATTGTTGGAGGGTCTTTTAATTAATTTTAAACCTAAAATAAATTCATGGTGAAAGTCTTTAATTTAGAGGCAAGATTTATTATTAAAATATATATACATATAGAGAGGAGGGTGTGACTTGAACTCTAGACCGCAAAGTTAATAAATAAGGCTCTTACCATTTGAGTTGCATATAGCTTATATATGTACTAGTGTATGCCTGTGCCTGAAGACACGGTGTAAATAATGTTAGGACTAGAATATAATTGTAATCCAAATACTATTTAAGTTTACTTTTTAATTTGGTAAATTCACAAATTTATTATAAAATTTTAGAGTTCTCACAAAATTCCTCATGAAAACTTACTTTCGCTTATACAATATATAGCTAGATAGATAGATGCGCCTGGCATATATACAATTTCCACGGGGCATACATACAATAATGCTTTTGCTTGTATAATTATATGGAATTGTATGTATGCTCGTAATGTCCTAGTGTATTACGGGCATACATACATTGTATGGAAAATATGTGTAAAATATATTGAACAAAAAGGAGAAAATAAAAATAAATAAACAAATAAATAAAGAGAAAAATAAAAATGGGAGAAAATAAAAAAATAAAAACAAAAGAGGGAGGAAGATGGGATCATGGGATCATGAAAGGATGGGTCAGAAAAGGAAAAAGTAAGAGAGAGAAGCACAAAAATATAAAATGTACATGTAGGACATTTTTTGGAAAATATATCTAAGTCATTGTTTTATAATTTGAATAGATCTGAGTCATCCAAATATCTTAATAGGACAAAAATATGTTGAAGATTCAAAAACTGTCTTGCTTTATAATATAGATATTAAAGATTTATATAAGGTCTAAATTTATGAATTCTATCAGGTATTCAATATATTTAAAAATAATAATTAATTACTCAAATTCATTTAATTTGTGAACTATAAAATTCATTAATTTAATCTCCACTACACATAGTAAAATCTGGCTCCTAATTCTGGAATCGCAGACTTTTTATATAATATGAATAAAAATAAGTGAACAAAAAGGAGTAATTAAAAAAAATAGAGAGAAAAATAAAAATGAGAGAAAATAAAAAAATAAAAAGAAAAGAGCGAGGAAGGTGGAATCATGGGAACATGGAAGGACGGGGAAGAGAAGGAAAAAGTAAGAGAGAGAAGCGAGAAAGTATAAAATGTACATGTAGGACATTTTTTGGAATATATATCTTAGCCATTGTTTTATAATTTGAACAGATCTGAGCCATCTAAATGTCCTAATAGGACAAAAATATGTTGAAGATTCAAAAATCGTCCTGCTTTATTAAGTAGATTTTGTATATTTATCTATTTATTTGACCTATGTGTGCCCACCACTAGTATAAAATAAAATAAACACAAACCCTACTCTATTGTTTGTTCACCACATACAGCAGCAGCAGCAGCAGCCACACTAACGGAAAAGAGATTCAAAGAGAAGAAGAAAAAAAGAAGTTACAATCAAAGAAGAACTTTTGGGTGTCTGTAGGGCTTTCAGGTGTGTTGTAGGGTTCTAGCTTTCTTCTTTATTTTGTTTTTGTTCTTTATCCTTATTCTATTCTATGATTTAATTCATTGATGGAGAGGTTGTTGGTGTATGCATTTTGTGTGTACATATATACTGTCAAGAAATTTGAGAAGTTAAATTCATGTATAAAGAATGGTGTAATTCTTTGTCCAAAAATTCTGCACAGAATCACAAACTTTAAAAATCAAGAAACCATATCAAATGGATGAATTTTGAACTAAAATTTTTATAGTAGATTAATTACATATTGAATTGCATATCAGAATTTTCTCATAATTTTTGGGAGTCAAAATTTATATTAGCTGGTGCGTTCAAATCTGTCCAGAAACTGGTATAAAACAGTAGCTTCAAAAATGTCGTTCTCTTTGGTTATAAATCCGAAAATTATCAAATCAGTGTCATTAGAACTGGTTACGAGTCTAGTTTCTTAATTTTTTGGCCTTGCGTTGATTTCTCATGTATACTAAGAGAACCATTAAATTCTTTAAAGTGCTGTAGAAAACAATCTGTTTGGGTATAATTAATTGTGACTAATTATTTTGATAAGCAAACCAAGTAAAGCCAATTGGGTTTGAAACTTAGAATATATTAGTTGATATCTGGAGGGTTTTGGAATTTTTCTAATAGCGTGGAGTGGGTTTTTAATATTTAAAGTTAGCAAATAGATTGGGAAAACTTGTTTAAAATTCTGTTTTAACTTAAGGTTGCTTTTAATTAAGTTTCGATTTGAACGCATGTCTTGGGTAATTTTTGACCTTGAAGAACATGAACTTAACTTATAATTAAGTTTTGATCTGAACCCATGTCTTGGGTAATTTTAGACCTTGAAGAGCATGAACTTAGGTATTATTTAAGAGTAACAGTGAGTTGGGTTGAGTCGTGTTAGTGCGCTTTAGTTTGGGGTTACTTAGTTCTTATTCTTTAGTATTTTTAAATTAGTAGTGACGTGTAGTTTTCATATTTGGTTCAGGGCACTAGTTGGACTTTTATACTCTATTCAAGGATTACATTGTTCCATTTTCAGGTGAGTAGTTACATGCTACATATTTTTATAAATGTTCCCCCACCCTGCATTGTTGGAAAATTGAATTGCTGTTTCAGGATTAAACTGTTTTGATAAATTATTATACTATCAGTGGAATTAAATTATTGTTGAAACATGTGTAAACCTAGCATATTGTGAACTATTTGTTATGGTCTCATGTTTATAATGGTGAACTACCATGTTTTGCGAAACTAAATTGTATTGATTATTGGGACCATCTGTATATTTAGTCCAAGGAAATTATCCCACTGTGTGTGGTGACTTTGGCCACTAGGGAAAAGATTCGGGTTGGGCCGTGATGACTCTAGTGCTCAATGATTGTAAGGAAAAGACCTGGGTTGGGTCAGGTGACCTTCAATTGGATCGTCAAAAGGTGTGGGTTGCCACCCCGAGGATGACTCTTGGTTCGATATTGGATTCAACGGGCTTATTGCCTTGAGAGCTGTTTGGCATGTTACTTGTTATTCTTGGTACCAAGAAAATTATTGGTGTTCATGTTGTAATCTGTTTGAAGTGGAAAATATCATTTATCATGTTCTTGAGAGACATAAATATTTTAACCGTTGAACTGTGGACCTTTCTTTTTGAAACATATTATCTTTATTAAAACTGTATGCCAATCTAGTTTCTGTGATATATATATATATATATATATATCATATTTTAGAATTAAACCCTATTTTCAAAACTGTATTTACTATCCACGTTGCTACTCACTGAGCTATCAGCTGACTTAGTTGTTTATCATTTCCAGGTGTTGGAAGGACATAGAGTGGACTCATGGCATAGCGGGGACTCAATTGCATAGACCTCTAGGTTATTCATTTATATTGTTTTAGATTGTTATGTTAAGTTTGTGCATATTTCTTTTTATTTTTATTGAGGTTCATTTAGGATTATTTTGATATGTGGGTTGTTTATGTCCCATAAGTTTGGATGGTATTGATTACGGTTGGTTTTGCTGTTTATACTTGTGGCATGTCACTGGATTGAGTTTGGTTATTTATTACTAGACTATTGTATAGTTGTTCAATGTGATTATGGATTTGTGTTTAGGCTTACGTGTGCCTTGGGCTATGGCCCTGTGGGCCACAGATGATCATACCCGCTTTTGGGGTGTGACAGTTTTGGCCAGGGCCAGGCCCATGCAACTCTTATTCTCTTTCAGACATTGGGCCACTTTGATCAACCGAATGTTGGCTCCACCGGGACTAGGGGCAAGGTGGAATTGCACAAGCAAACATAAACAGAGAGCATGTTACTGATAACCTCACCAGAGAAGGTCACTCTTGTCTCCAATAGCAGAAAATCGATGAAGAAAGCCGAGTATGTCTAGCTCCCCATCATGGGCTAAGGACCAAGCCTCATGTGTTGGAAACCACACATCCGTCCCAAAGTCTGGGCATGGCCAAAACGGGGCTAAGGCATGATTTCTTCATCACACCGGGATTCCATCAATGCTTGAAATTCTTCAAACGTTGGACAAATCTCTTGTGATCCAAAGCGAAACACATGTGTGATCGGGTTCCAGCATCGAGTAGTGACGTGGACGAAGGAAAAACAAAGCAAGTACGGCTCAGAGGAAAAAGAGTGTTTAGGCCAAAACCGCAAAAGTTCACCTTTTCCAAGCCGTCTAAAGTGGCTATCTAGTCTCAGAGCCTATTATTGAGAAGAGTCTCTATCTTGAGAGAAAAATACCAAAGACTTGCTGTTCTGCCAGGAAAACAACTTGGGAACACCTTTTATAGACTTTAAGAAGGAGCAGTGCATGACAGCTGGACAGCATTGACCGACCTCATGTTTGTGCCCAGAGCCTCATTGAAGCCCGACCATGCCTAGTTGGACCCGACCGGGTCTAAATGTTGGCCTAGGTCAGTGCAGTTGTAGAAAGGTGTTGGCCTTTGCTTCGGTGTACTATGGCTATATTTTGAGTTCTGTTTTATTTATACCAAGTGTTTTTTTTGTATTTTTTGAGTTGTTCTCATTTTGTTTTCGTGTTATCAAGTTGTATTTTATATTTTGACCTATTGTAAGTTATTATCCAATTCAAGAATCAAATCAAGAACAAGTATTCACAATTGTTAACAGTCTTGTACAAGAGTATCATGCAAGCACCATTCATTCATCACATATTGTGCGAGAAGATCATTGCAAAAATCTGTCTTTTTATAAACTGGTGGGTCCAACCCCGATCATTATTTACAAAGACCAAAAACAAAAGAAAAGTCTTCAAAAACCAAAATACATAAGTCTATCTGAAGCTATATAGTTCCTAACTACAAAGCAAAAAGAAAAAAAATAGTAACCCATCCTTGCTCTCTTCCTCATCGGTGCGAAAGAGGTGTGTCACTGTCATCATTGGGATTGCTAAACCGTATGTTGACTACCTCCCCACCCTCCTCGGATGTTGTATACTCCTCGAAAGACTCTTGGGGTAATGAGCCCTGTTTCACTCTGTTTCTTTCCCGGTCAGCTCCTCCCTTGCCCCTCACTGAGCCGCATCTCCGTCTCTTAGCTGGAGGAGGTCCTGCAAGTGCAACTGGTGCTGGCTCAAGCTGAAAGAAGAAAGGAAACAGAGAGATTACAGATATCAAAAGAGATTAATAGAGTTGTAAGAAAGTTTGTAATAACTCTAAACTAGGGGCAAAGTGTACCTCGATCCCGTGGGTAGCTAAAGCAGTCTATCTCCTCCGCACTATCAGGAGCAGTCTGTCAACTGTCTGGAGGTGGTCATCTACATATCCCACAGGCACCTGCAAAAGATGTAAGAAAATGAAACAAGATAATGGTATATAGTGCGTAGAATATACGCAAAGTGGACAACAAGTAATGAAGCATAATGGGCAGAAAGTAATGAAGCACAACGGAAAGTGCAGTTGGCAGAAGTATAAAGAAGTGTGTACCTACTCAATGGCAGAAGGAAGCACCAATCTGCAATCCCTCTCCTCAATATGCTCAAGGGAGATCTGCTTGATCACCTCAGCCGGCCGCATGTATACGACCTCGGTCGAGATCACAGGAAGCCTGAGAGCGGGAGCAGGAGCGGCGGTAGAAGTGCCTCTAACAGTAGCAACAGCAACCTCTGGAATGGCACGGACCACACCCAGGGTAAGGGGCGCTATCACCTGAGTCTGCAAGAAGGCAGTGAAGTCGCTGGGCTATTGGTATTGATCACCATCCTCCCCCAACAAAAGGAAGTCAACCTGGGGTTCATTGCGAAGATCATCGACAACCCGGGAGGAGGACGGGTGTGGAATGTCATGATCCGCTACGCCTCGTGTCTAACGGATGAACCTCTCCCCCAGGTAATAAGCTCTGCCAAAGGGACCCTTGAACAAAATCCTCATAGTAGAGGCATTCCATGCGGCAACATAGGTCGCTCTCACTGCCTGAAGGATACTCGCCCAGGGGTGCCAGTCAGCCTATGGAAGCAGATAGCAAATGTCAAGGATCTAAGTAGTATAAGAAGCAATAGTATGAGAATGACAATGTAGTGCGGAAACAGTGTAGTATGGACACAATAGTATGGCAACAGTGTAGTATGCACACAATATGTAAAAGTTAAAGGTTAATATTTTGTTACTTGATCCGCAGTGATCGTGTCAAAAAAACGGCGAAAGTAAGGGAAGTCTCGGTCTATGCGGCGTCGTCACTCAAATCGAGAGTTGTAGTTCCGGGAGCGGGTACTAACAACTCGATCGGCCTCACTAGGACCGGAGCCAGTGAAGTGAAGTACGTGTAAACACACAGCTACAAGTAGAAAGACATTGATAAAGTAAATGAGCTGATGAACAGAAAAAGAAATGCAAAGTTGAATAGAATGCAAAGTTGAACAGAAAGTGAGTATGAGGTGTACCTCCCAAACCCTCCAGTAGCCACCAAGTGTATCCGCCTTTCAGTGGGATACGGAGCTCATGTAGCGGTATACGGTGGCTAAGCTAGCGCCACCCCAGTCATGCTCTGCCATTTGTGGTAGGTGCACCAATGCTCCCAGGAGATACAACTCTACGGTATTTTCCATGTTCGCAAACAAGGTAGTACCGACGAGGTACATAAAGAAGCCGTGGGTGTACTGGGCGACCTCATCTGAAGTAGCTGGTTGAAAGTCAGAGAAGTGATCAAAGAACCAATTGTACCTCACCATCCCGTGGTTGGTGGTGTTTGGGATCACCCTTGAGGAGTTGGCTTTGTATGGCTCTCCACTGCGTTAGATCGGGATCAAATGGGATCGGGCCGCCAATCTCGACCCGCAAGCCAGTCAGCATCAAGAAGTCATATGGAGTCAAGGTCAGCTCCCCAATCGATGAGAAGTGGAGCGAGTCAGTGGTGTCCCACCATCTCCCTACCAAGGCTCTGTACAGCAGTGGATCAACCCTCATCTATATGAGCCCCGAACCGAAAGGCTCGAAGCCTGCAGCATCAACTCGTGTGCAAACCTCCACAAGAAGCTTCTCATACCAGTGCTAAGAACCATATGTGGACCCGTAACCGCCAATCCTCCTGGCTATCACCTGCAAATGGGGAATGTTATCAATACGTGTACAACAGTGATGAGTAGTTTTCTTATGAGATTCAATATATGTGCAAAACAAAGAAAATATTACTTACCGTAGAGGCATCGGTAAACAAGTGCTCTGCTGCCTCTTGCAGCAAGACATCCTCATCTATCCCTGGAATGAGGCCCTCGAATCTCAAAATACCACCTGGGGTTAGAACATGTGTACACGGTCATTAGGTGGCCGAGTCAAATGGCCTATTGGCAAGGGGAGGCAACGCGGGAGCATCCTCAGCCTTTATATCTGTACTTAAGACGACACCAATACCCACAGCTAGGTCAGGAATGGGAATTTCATCGCTAGCATGGGGACGTATGAGGGAAAATGAGAAAATGCGCAAAAAAATGAGGGGTAAGTGAGATTGAGTGAAAATTCAAAAACCAAAACCCTAGGAGAGAGAAAACAAAAAGAAAAAAAAAGTCAAAGGATGAGGAAGGAAAGTATGGGTAAATGTGAGAGAAACCAAGAGAAAAACTCAATCTCGACCAAATCAAATATTGTTCGGTTGAAAACGTAGAGATTTGAAAAGGTTTAAGGAAAAAATTTGCAAGGATTGTTGGGTAACTCAAGGAAAGGGGAAATCTAGAGAGAGAGGGAGGGTAGAGAGAGGGGAAAGGGAGTTTCATCTTTGGGTGTGGGTAGAAATGAGGTTTGGATTTGATTTAAAACAACCGCAGCCGTGCTTTTACCGATTTGCCCCTGGTCGCTATCGAGGTCCGACCGTGCTCTAATGGATCCCAAATGCAACCCAGTTTGTTTTTTTTTTTTTGTTTTGTTTTTGTTCTTGTTGTTTTTGTTTTTTTGTTTCAATATTAGGTTTTGTTTTGGATTTGGAGAGTGAAAAGAAAAAAGCAAGAGAGAAGAAAAACAAAATAGCAAAAGCAGAAAGAAAAGGGAAAAAGGAGAAAAATAGTAAACAGAAGGAAAAAAAAACAATAAAAAAAAAAACAAAAAAAAAACTAAACTGAGAAGAGAAAAATATACAACGAGAGAGATTTGTTCCTTTTGTGGTGTTTGGTTCGCATAAAATTGTTAGTCCCAGCATTGTTTTAGTCATTTTGATTTTCTATTTTTAATACACATTAGAAAGGTTCGTTGAAATCTGGGTTTACGTTTTCTACCTAACTTCGTGTTTACGTTTTGTACCTTGGTTCGCATTTTAATTTTGCACCCTGAATTGGGCTATCTCGGCGGGCTTGATTTTCCGAGGCCTTCCAACCTCGCTGTGTCAAGTGTTGAATTGTTTGCCCTTTTACATGTGAGGATTGTTTACCTCGGTTAAAAACATTGGGCGTGTCCTGGTGTTCACACCACCTTTCCTCCTCTCGCATGCGACACATGAGGATTGTTTACCTCAGTTAAAAACATTGGGCATGTCTCGGTGTTCACACCGCCTTTTCTCCTCTCGCGCGTGATGCGTGAGGATTGTTTACCTCGGTTAAAAACATTTGGCATGTCCTGGTGTTCACACCATTTTTCCTCCTTTCGCGTAAGACGCGTGAGGATTATTTACCACAGTTAAAAACATTGGGCATGCCCTGGTGTTCACACCACCTTTCCTCCTTTCACAAGCGACGCGTGAGGATTGTTTACCTCAGTTAAAAACATTGGGCGTGTCCTGGTGTTCACACCACCTTTCCTCCTCTCGCGTGTGACGCGTGAGGATTGTTTACCTCGGTTAAAAACATTGGGCGTGTCTCGGTGTTTACACCACCTTTCCTCCTCTCGTGTGCGACGTTTTAGGATTGTTTACCTCGATTAAAAACATTAGGCATGTCCTACTGTTCACACCATCTTTCCTTCTCTCGCGTACGACGCGTTAGGATGGTTTACCTCAATTAAAAACAACAGGTGTGCCTGTTTGTTCACACTACCTTTCCTCCTCTCGCGTGAAACGCATGAGGATTGTTCACCTTGATTAAAACACAACAGGTGTGCCTGTTTGTTCACACCACCTTTCCTCATCTCACGTGCGACGCGTGAGGATTGTTTACCTTGGTTAAGAATAATAGGTGTGCCTGTTTGTTTACACTATTTTTTCTCTTTTCGTGTGAGGCGCATTAAGATCTCGATTTCCTCAGTTAAAAACATCAGGTACACCTAGGGTTCGCACCACCCTTCATCCTCTTTATCTGAGACGTAGTTTGGTTTGTGATTTCTTTGTCCTTCTTGTGGGAGACGTGGTTATTTACTCACTTCTTTCCGTGTGAGACGCGGCTTAGTTTGTTTTGCTTGGAGTTATGCTTTTGTTCAAGTGTTGTATTCCTGTTATCGCTTGTTGTATTGATTCATCGCTTGTTAGCATACGTGTGAATGTTTCATTGGATTATCTCATTGCATGATCATAAGTTATGATTTCTGTATGTCATTTTACATTTTGCCCTTGAATTACGCAGGTTTGATTCCTTGCAAAGGGATACGTAGTCAACCTTCGGGTTCAACCTTTGGTATTTGTATTTTGGTTTATTTTCTTGCCCAAGTCTTATGGCCACGTCAAATGGGTCGTCTCTGGCCTTTGACATTCACTCACGTCATTTTATGACTTCGAGCTCTATCAAAGAAGCGCAACTGTAGACACCTCATTTTTTACCAATCGTAAGACTTAGGCGCTTGGTCCAATGCACTCGATGATCAAAATTGCATTGTGTGATTCGAGTTCTCAACGAAGGAATTTAGGTTCGAGCTTTGTAACCGATCCCAAACCTTTCATATTTGCATTGATTGTACCCCAGAAATTCGTTTTTGCACCCTGAATCAACCTACATTGAGTTTGAGATAGAGAAACAAGGCATCACATTAAGGCCCGGTCATGCCCCATTGGTAGCCGGTCGTGGCTATTTGCGCTCGGCTGTGCTTCGATGGCAATACACACTGTTCTGGGCGAGAGCCTGCCAGCTATCTTTTTTTGAAGATATTTTCTACTTGTTGTGCTCAAATTCTATAACATCGAGGTTATACCTCTGTTTTGAGGGCTGGAAAATTTGTAAAGAACCTATACACACAAGAGAGAGCTCCTTCTTCCTATACAAGTCATCTTTGAGCCAACCTAACTCTCTTGATCAATATCTATACATCATCTACCACCTTAGATCACAACCTTAGAACCTTGGTTGAGCTTTGTGAATTACAATTCAAGCTTGAGAGTGTGCTTGAACCAAGTTTGTGTTATGAACAAGAGCTTGCTTCTTTGAAAGGTATAAGCTTGCTACCTCTTCTCTTGCTCTCTTTGCTATCTCTTGCTATCTACTTCTTGTGTTTTTATGCTGTCTTGAATCCATTTTAAGTGTTTAAACTCGGGTTTGGATAGCTACCAAAGGGTAGAGAGTGTTAACACTCTTTTTTGCACCTTCACCTATAGCTCAAACCCTTGTCTTACACCCATTTCTTTGCTTTCCAACTTGATTTTTCAGAGTTTAAAAGAGGCTAAAAATCATGCTTTGAGGTTTCAAAAGTGGAGGGGTTAGCCACCCCTCCTTGTTCTTGCTTACTAGCCTTATTTTATTTGCTTGTTGTCTAGCTTTTTGGGCTCTTTTCGTGCACTTTGAGCCATTGTTTTTCACCTATTAGGGACTGTTTTAGGGCTGTCCTAGGTTATTTATTTGGTTCAAGCTTTGATTAGTTCGCTTGTTGTGTCATAAGTTCTCATATATAGCTTGTTTCATGTTGTTCTTAGCTTTTCTTTAATTGATTTCCATGTTAAGAGCCTCATTTTAATAAGCAACCTACCATCCATTTCTTTCGTTCGAGAATTGTTTCAAACGGTTGATGTTTATTCAAAACATGATCTAGAGATCTATGCTTAATGCCTTAATCTCTACATAGGTTCATTGCCAACGGCATGGTCTCTCTTTCATGTTGAGAATCACTTCCCGCTTGACATGCTTCTCATTTAGTGGATGTAATCTTTAATGGACGTAATCGTTATCTTGGACAAATGGACTCAAGAATGGAGAGGTCTAAGAAAATTGTTAAAATGAACCAACCCACATAAAGAAAATGAGTTATATTGCTTGGATTCGACCGGACGTTATGTCGAGACTATTGTGTCAAGGGTCATCTTACATCAATCCATGATGTTTCAATAAGCCTTGAAGCACTTCTACCTCCCTCTTTGAGCTTGCTCCGTGATGAGAGGAAGGGGTGGTTATTGATTCATTGCACTCTTTGATTTTTGTCCAAAATCATGTCCTAACTTATTAAGCAATCGATTTGCTCATTGATGGTTTTGGAAATGACTTCATTCTTCTCTTGAGGCTTTCCATGATAAAGAAGAGCAGAAGGGACAAACAGAGCTTAGAAAATTCTGTCTGTACTGTTTTTCACCTCAGAAAACAAAAACAGAGTTTTGCATGAAATTAGGGCACAATCGGCCCTATTTGGGCCCAGTCGGGCTACATTGGGGGCCGGCCGGGCCCCAATGTTTGGTAAATAAAGTGTTTTGCAGAAAATAGAGGTCAGTGGCTGAAGTTGAAACAAGGCAAAATTCCAAGGAAGGCAAACAGAGTTGCTTCTGAAAACCGTCGCATGGATGCCATCCTTATGCTTTCTAGTTCTATTAAATGTTGTAAATTAATGCTCTCATTATCATTGTAATTAAATATAATTAGCATTATTGTACTAATTATGAATGTTTTAGTGTTGAGTAACTTAGATAGTTAGTTTTATTGTGTACCCTTGTTGTAATAAATTAAGTAGATAACTTATTTCTTATTATTAGTCTTTGTTGTAATGGCCTAGCTAATTAGTTGTTTATTCATTGATTTGGTTTTGTAATAATTAGTTTAATTCGGACACTTAGACATTCATTCAGACCCTCTTGCACAAGGGCAAATATGTAATAAGCTTGAATGTCTTCCAACACCCATTTCTTTCTCCCTTTTATTTACCTGCTTATGATGGTAGAATAGAGCACCATGTTTAATTAGCATTCTCATGTTCACATATACTTGTTTCATGTACATTTGGGTTCGGCTCATCATACTAACCGATGTCAATTTCATTTTTATTATTTGAATACATGATTTGTCACATGTCTTGGAATTGGATCATATACCATGCTCATAGCTGAGCCTATAAAAATTTCATAAATGTATGCGTTGCATTAGTCATGTTGCATTGTTTAGGAACATGCATATTTTTTAATTATTTTGCTTTGTTTGGCTTGTCTTGGAGTACTAGGTGAGCGTTTATTGCTTTAGCATCTTGCATTGCATGTGATTGTTGCCATGTCGAGCATGCTTTCCATGAGGCTAAATGCTTATATAATAAAACTCTTTGAATGCCTATGGATGAAGGTTAATTACGAAAATTGGGATGTATGATTAGTGTACATACAAACTCACCTTTTCCAAGTGACGAGTATTAAAAAACAATTTTCAAACAAACACGAAATCAAAGTGTTCCAAGTTTTACAAATTAGTCTATACTTGTGTGCAACACATAGTAATGTTAGTCTAAATAATCGGAACAAGAGCATATAATGCAAATAAGAATCACATCATGATTAGTAGAGGCCGATATTTGATCGGGCGAGTGGGGTGCTCAATTCATGACCTTCCCTTCTCGTACCTAAGTTCTCAAGCCTAGACACTTTGGTAATGACAGATAAGGGGCCTTTGGCACGAGTCTCAGGTTTCCTAAATTTCTCAAAAATATTTAGGTGGCGACTCTGTAATCTGGCAAAGTAGTCCATTTTTGGCATTTGATTCAAATTGATTTGCCAAAAGAATTGCCAGATTTGGACTCTTTTGTGCTTTCACTATTTCACATTACACTTGTGAAATTAGATTTAGAACCACGAGAGTCCGAACTGTAGGGCTAGTCATATTCGAAAGGAGCACAAAAAGCAAGCTACAAAAACCTTACTCATGCACATTTGCCGACTCTGAAAATGGTGGGCTTGTAGACACCCAAAATCATGTTTTCCACATTCACCGACCCTTTTGCACATTCATCCGACGACATGCACAAGAGAGGGCAATTAGGCACCTTGACTTCCTGCACGGGTACCAATATTGAAAAATCTAAAAATCTCGAAGATATTGATTTGTGATTATGAATCAATTTTAAGCAATAAATAACAATCCCAATCAAGCAATCAAGACAAATTGGCACAATGATTTTAACATGGAAAAATCACAATTGAAGCGCCTCCAATTGTGATAAAAAACCATAGGCCAAAGCCACGAAACAATCTACTAAGAAGACACAAAGGAATTACACAAGTGTATTTTCAATTACCTAGCGAATCCAAGCTCGAATTGAACCGACCACTATGTGCCTCTTCCAACCCCGTCTTCACCTTGGAATTATCTTGCCAGACGTTGAATCCACAAGGTCGATGTCGAATCCACAACGATGAGCCACTCCGAAATCCACCAAAGCTTCAGGCCAAAATTCCACGGAATCTACCGAACAACTCTCTCTTTTTTGAATAAAACAAACTAAACAAACCATTTGATATAATCCACTCAATTTATGATTAAACTCTGATAGATATCAAATGAAACAAGCAAAGAAGCTCCAGATGAAAACCCTAATACCCAAGCAGAAGATCTGGAAGCCGTCCCCTAGAAACTGAATTATTCGCAGATTTATAGAAAACAGAATCTCGATCACTGCTCGAGGGGACTGACTAGAACGCATGTTTCAGAACAAGGATCTATGCTCGAGCGCAAAAACACATCTCCTAGTACTTTTGTAGACAATTCAAACTTTTGGAACCAAAGATTCTTCGTTTGAGCGCACAAATGGGCGCTCAAGCGGTCAAGCAACTTCAATTGCATTTTTGCCTTTTGCTTCAGGGGCGCTGCCCCTCGATCCTTGACATAGTCAGCGAAGTGGCAAACATGATAGGATTAAGATCACAAACTCCTCTGCATAGGCACAATTCAGGTTGGATTTGCATGTAAAAACTCATAGCCTCACTTAAATAAAAGATTGAATAAAATTACAATTGAAATGAGTTTTGTCAAACAGGATTCCCAAGAACAAAAACCTTACACAACTTAAACCAAGGCCCAACTCACAACCCGAACTCATACGCTATTTACCCCCTTCCAACACTTTCTAATCATTAACAATTTCAAGCTACCAGTATAATTAATGAATGCATAAGATGCGTGAGTTTCCAAATCTCAATTTTCCTAAGTTCGTTTCAATTCACAAATCCAACAATCTAAACATTCCCAATTAAAGTGATTCTCCAAGTCATACCCATCATCATATCAAGGTTTTATATTAAGAGGTTCCCACAATTTCATATTCCAACATAAAAATCAAGTCAATACATCCAATTTCAAGATTAGAAAGTCAATTGAACCAAATCCCCTTTTATTGAACAATTTTGAAAATTAGGTGTAGCTTGGCTTTTTCGCACCTTAGTAGCAGGAATCGTTACAGTAGGTGACGATTTTGTGGGAGAAACGCGATTTTGCGCTCCCGAATCAAAATCGTGTAAGAAACACGATTCTTAAGAGAGAAAATCAGGTTTCGGTGTGAGATGAAACCGTCTATCAAAATCAAACAAACTCCAGATGCAAAATAAATTCGATCAAGATTTTGGGTAAAAATATGAAGCATATATGCAAAAAAAAAAAAATTAATAGCACATACGAGATATCCATTAAATTCAAATATTACTTACAGAATTTGGGTATATCTAAATCTGATTGGCAATTTCATGAACAGGTTCACATCTATTCATACATCCATTACTCCATAATCAGTGAGGATGGCTCTGGGTTTGCCGTCGGTAATGCAATTGCTGGGCCTGAGGTTGGAAAATGTTTGGTGTGGAGAGAGGAGATAGATACTGGGCTGTTTGGATGAAAAGGAACTATGTGGTGGAGTTGAGAAGACCTAGCACTTGTCAAAGAATGGAGGAAAAAGAACTGCAGTGGAGTCAGTCGCCAAGAAGCAGTTGGAACGTTGGTCATCGAAGGTATAATGGAGGGAGGGAGAGAGAGAGAGAGGTATATGCAGGGTTTTTTTTTTAAATGGGTGTATATACCAAGTTTGGGTGAGAGAGTAAACCGTGTTTCAATCTCACCTTTTAGATCTCCAATGCCCTCTACAAATAGGTGTAGACTATAGGTGTAGGCTTTAATTATTTTCTTTGAAATAATACAATAAACAGTGTTGTAGATCAACAAATATGATAAGGAACATCACTTGTTAAAATTGAAATGTTAGAAAAAATATACTCACTTCGTTCAAAAATAATATAGTTTTGTTTTGGGAAATTTAATTTTTTTTATAGTATAATTATTTTACCTTAAAAAATTAATTTTTGAAAATTAGTTTTTGAGAGTATATTTTTTTAGAGAATATTAATTGTCATAATTATATTTTTTGTGGTATTAATTAATTTAAGGATAAATTATAAATATATCCCTCGAGATTTGCTTAAAATACAGATTGTCCCCTGTGATTTAAAAAATTACAAATACTTCCTTATTAGAATTTTTTATTTAACAGATTAATTAAAAAAATAAAATTCATAATTGATCTCCTATACATGAATAAAATTACCTAAATTATTAATTGAAACATATTTCTAATATCATTAAAAATTGTTAATTGACTTAATAATTTATTAATACAATGGGTGATTTGTTATGAAATTAGAAACCTCGGAGGGTGGGATGTAATTTTTAGAACCACAGGAGGGCGATTTGTATTTTAATCAAACCTGAAGAGGTGTTTGTAATTTACCCTTAATTTAAAAGAAGGGCAAAATAAAAAATAAATATTATTTTAGTCTTTGATTTTTAAAAAGTGATTAATATTTTGGAACAATAAAAAATAAAATAAGGGACTAATATTTTGAGATGGAAGAAGTATTAAAAAAGTGTATAGATTTTATATATAAAAAAATATTGAACCCCGATAACAAATGCCTCAAAATTGATATATTTTTTGTTTTTATTAAAAAATATATTGTCTTTATTAGTGAAAAAAATTATGTAAATGTTATATTTTTTCATAATTTAATAATTTATTTTACTGTTATCATCACTATTCTGTTATTTTCTCAGGATAATATTGTAACAGAGAAAATAACAAAAAACAATTTACTAGAACAATTTTAAATACGAATTTTTAAATAATTTATATAATATTCATGTGAGTTTAAATACACTGCCAATATTTAATAAATATTTGACAATTCATTTATGGTGTCTAATATTTTTGAAAAGAAAAATTTTATTTAAGAAAAATTCTAAAACACAATCATTATTATTGTAATTGTGCCACATTAGATGTTATTTAAAATAATATATATATATATATATGAATTAAATATTATTTGTCAATTTATTTATTAAAAAAAATATATACATGTATGTCAATTAAAAAAATACATATAGATGAATTAAAAATATAATTAATAAAAATAATATATAAGCGCTACTAATTTACGACTCCTCTAAGTGGTCACGTTCCCCTGCTCCCGCATCGTGCAACTAAGGGATGGATACAAAACTAAAAATGTAGAGACCAAATTATTCAAATTAAAATTATAGAAACTAAAGTAACACTTCACTTAAAAAATGGACTCGCTACAATAAATTAAGATTTTAGAGAGAAAAAAAAATTAAAGACAAAATTACATCTTTTTTTCATTTTTTGATCAAATCGATTCATCTATGATATATCTAAGCTGATTTATGTTCATTTCTTTCCGTCCTTTGGAAATCCTGGATTTGAATTGATTTTTGTTATTCCAAATAATTCGTGAAATTCTTAATCCCCTTTTTTGTATGTTTATCTTTGATAATTCCGTGCAATTCTTTTGGATGTTAAATTGTTTATATATATATATATATATATATGTATGTATGAAATCGTTTGGAAGAAATTCATCTACTTGGAAGCACATGATTGGGATTGGGATCTGTATATGTATATTCATTATCAGTAGCTTATGCCTCAATTTAAGTATTGATTTATGCCCCATTCTGTTTGGTGCCTACTTACAATTTATTTATTTAGTAAATTTGTGTCATAGTGCTTGTTGCAATTTTATTTATTTATTTTTTTTTCGTTTCTTATAGTTTTTGAGAGAAAAATAACTTAGATAAGTTAAAAAAAGAGAGAATAATTTAGCAGCTATATGTCTTGAACTTCTACTTTCTGATTATCAATTTTCAATTTCAAAAAAAGCTTCACAATAGAGGGCCAGTGCCCAATAATTTATGCATCAGAAATCAGCTGCGAATCACTATGTTGACACAAATAATAGTTTGTAATTATATATATAGGAATATACCTCAGCACCTGCCGGGTTAATTTTTTAGTGCTTAAAGTTTTATGTTTAAATGGTATTTGCTAGTGGTTTGGTTTTTCTATTTCAAGTTTTCACTTTTGTTTCACTGTTGGTTCCCATCACATAACAAATCTGGTCAGGTATTCTTTTTTGTTATTTATTATTTTTTGGCTCGAAGATCCAGCATTACGGTAATCAATTATATTCTCAATTCTGTCTATATACACAAAATAGCTTGAAATATGATTTTTATGCTTGTTTTAACCACATAAATCAAGCTTTTAGAGTATAAACCATTGACAATTGCTGCATCTGCGCTTCTCTGTGCTTCTGAAGAGTTGCTTCCTCTGCAATTTCCCCGTTTCAGAGCTGCGATTACTTCTTCTTCTTCTTCTTCTTCTTTTTTTTTTTTTTTTTTTTTTTTTTTTTTTTTTTTTGTTGTGAATATGTAAAGAAAGTAAGAAGCATATAAACACATACATACATATTGATTTTTATATATCTTTGATGTGATTACAAATTGAGCATTGATTTTGTAGGAGAAGCTGTGGAATTGCTTGATTGTAATAGAGGAGATGGTGATGGATGGGTTGATTTGGTGGTGGGGGTGGGGGTTACTAAGTTGCCATTGATTAGCTATTTAGAGTACTTTAGCTCTGTTTGGTTTAGTTTCATCTATTTTTGAATTTTTTTTGAACCCTTGAAGATGGTGTTAAGGTTGTGTAACACCCCGATAATCATACCACAACATTTATTACGAACCTGTTATTATAATCCAATATCATGACACTCAAGTGAATAGTAAACAAAAGTGACTAAATTTATAAACTAAAATCCGTCATGTTCTCATAGATTCCTCTTCAAATTCTTTACAATGATTTACAAACACTGAAATACATATAAGAAAATTTTGATACATCCAAATTGCCATAAAGGCTTACATTTTTCAAGACTAAGGGCCTTGATTTCAACACACAAAATCCTAACTTGACAGATAAGCTCAAAAGCTATAGACAAACAACATCAAGAAGCTTCAGTGCTCCATGTTGAACTCCATTCACTTTCCAACAATATCGTAGTTCACCTTCATCACCTAGAATTTTAGGATATCTAACCCATAAAAAGAGAGTGAGCTTTTAAGCCCAGTAGGAAGCATACTTAACATAACCAAATACGATTAATATGTGTATGATCAATGTGATTATGCTATGCAAGGTTATGCCATGCTAACGACTTCACTCTATTTGGAAAACAAATTTTGAAACACATGGTTTGTATCCCATATTGACTCAAGTCATTAACCATTATCATAACCAAGGACTTTTAGTATACAACAATCTCCACATAAGATACCTCAAAATACTCCCCACATTTCCTGGCCACCAAGCATAGTAGGGCAAGTGGGCACCACTTACTTTTTTCGAAAACCTCCACATTTACTGGCCACCATGCACAGAGGGGCAATTGGACACTTATTTCATTTTAAAAACATCTCCACATTTTCCGACTACTGGGCACAAAGGAGCAATTGGACACCCGTTCCATTTCAAAAACATCACAATTTTCGGACACCAAGCATTGAGGGGAAATTGGACACCCATCAATCATTTCAACACTTCCCCCACATTTACAGGCCCTTAGCACGGAAGGGCAATTGGGCACCTTTACCAAATACCAATGACATCACCACATTTTCCAGCCACCGAGCACAGAAGGGCAATTGGGCACCTCAACACACACAACGCATTCTGAAACCACACAAAGCTTTAAATAATCCAATACTTATTCCAACACCATGGAAATGCAATGTAATGCATGAGTTTCCAAAATCTTCCTCTGTATCCTGAAATTCCTTTTTAATTGCACAAAAGTTCAACAAATAATTCAACAAATAAAATCTAATAAGCTATTCTCATTTTCAAGACTCCACGTCCTACTCTTTACCAACCATCAACCCATGCAAAACATTACCTTACATCCTTTCACAATTCCAAGTATTCACACAATTCACTTATTTAAATTACCAATAATATCATCATGGACAATAAATTTATCCAACACACTTATTAAGATGAAAAAGCACTTTAATTTTCAACATAAGGTACCGATTAACTCAAACCCTCTTTTAATTTAAAGGTCCCAATTCTAGGGTTTTCAATAAAATTGGGGGTCTTCCTCATTTCCTTGTTATATCCTCAAATCATCATGTATTAACCATCAATGTACCAAAACATACTAAATCTTTCAAAAGTTTGGGGGAAAAACCCCAATTTTGAAATATTGACATCTTTTAATCAAAGATTTCAAACTCAAATCAACCCATATTTCGCATAATACATCTAAATCGAGCTAAATCATAAATGATTGAGTTAAGAGAACTCCCTGCCCCAAGAAGGTGAGAAAACAACAAAGACCCAAGCATGAACTCCGACAAAATCGCAATCCAATCGATAAAGAGGAAGATCCTCACTCCTTCTTCACTAATCTTGCATGATCTAAGGTGGATCCTTGGTATAATAAGGTGAAATCAAAGGTTTGCGGCTATGGTTTTTAGACATGAAGAGGGGAGGAGAAAAATGAGAGAAAATGAGCAAAAAGTGGCTTTTGTACTAGTTGATCCCGAACAGACAGCTCAAGCGCAACTTCCTACACTCAAGTGAACAACACAAACTCGAACCAATCGCTTGAGTGATAATTCCACTGCTCAAGCGGAAAAGGAGAAGTCCCAGAAGTTTTGCAGAGCTACAGTGAAAATACTAAGAGCATGAATTCTACGCTCTAGCAACAACTCCACTGCCTGAGCGATCCCACTTGCAAAACAACCAACTACTAGGAGCCAAAGATCACCGCTCGAGCTGTCCGAAAAACTCAACTATCACTGTCTACCCTCCTTCAAAAATTTCGTCTCCGAAATTAAAGAAAGAGCTAACAAGATGGTTTAACCACCAATAGAATGATGACCACAATTGAAATTAGAGCCAGACTTGGAACAAATTTCGGAATGCCAGCCCAACAGTTCGGGGCCCCGAGGACTCCCAAACAACAACTCAAGGAAAAATATCACAACGTCTATCAGACAAGAAACAACAACAATAATAACAGCAACAACTTTCACCCAAGATTGTTCACCATGCCCTACTACCAACAACAAGCACAACCCCATCGAGTATTCAATGCTCAAATATGAGAGAAAGCCCTCGCAAAAGAACCTTCGATCGACTCTCACCAAAGAGAAGAACTTACAATAGAACATGGCCAAAACAACACTCGGACACAACAAGCCCCAACAACCCCAAAACACTCCTCCAACTAACCACACAAACCTGTGACTAACAATTCAAACAAGGTTGCTATCCAACCCATTCATTCCAAACAATTAGCAACATCACTCCTTGTTAAAAGAAATTTTCTCCTTTTCTTAATTATTTGAAAATCAATCTCTTGTATTTAGAACATTTCTCAAAAAGTGTTCAAACTCATACCATCCAGGCTAGAAATGCATTTTATTTTTATTTTCACAAGAGTGTTAATTTGGACACATAATCATCCACAATTATGTTGCAATAGTTATTTGGTGAAATCCTTCACCAGAATTTAGGTCAAATCCATGACATATTCGTTTACCAACGCCATTCGCAATCATAACACAAGAATTTTTTTTTTTATTTTCTCTTCCTTTTTCACAAAACACCCGGTGAACCTCTACCGTCACCCAACAACACTCATCACTCTTACAGTGATGCAACAATAACATTTACACAACATTTTTGTAATAATAATTAATAGGAACAATAACCGTATTACCAATTCAAGTAAGGCACAAGAAAATTCACAATTTTGCAATTTCAATCCTCCATAGCATTACCAGCAATTTTTACCTACATGAGGCATAATGCATAAGTCAAAAAATTGAGTCTACCACACGTTACTCCAACCCGAGGAAATCTCATTAACTCAAGACAAGCTTTATACTAGCTTCACAGCCACACACACGAGACGTCACACTCTCAAAACCACTCTAATACACCCGCAACTTTACAGTCCTCCTACTCAAGCCCTGCCATTCCCAAGGTGACCACTTGATAACCACACTCCCCCATTAACCCATCGGCTAACCAACTCAACAATTTCCTACACGACGTACTAAGCACTGACATTCTACCTCACATTGTTTACTTCGATATGGAGTTTCACACTCCATTCCACACATTTCTCAAACTCATACCAAATTCCCCAAATCAAAGCCTACCACTCATGTTCCCAAACATACCACCATTCACGTGCCTATATGGCAAACGCATCCTCTCATCACACCTGAGTCCGAACTGGACTTCTTAAGGTCAAAACGTCCTACTCACACCCTTAAATCAAGTCACACATATTCCCTTGGCCATCAAACCTCCCACATTACACAATAGACTGATAGAGTTACAACAACTCACTCTTCACACCAACATGTTCCCAACCACTCTCTCTCATTCTGTGGGCAGCAAGGGGTCACACCACCATCCCATTATATACCCAAAATAAAATAAAATAAAATAAGAACCCCATTCCTAACATCTTAATACGAATCCCAAATTCCAACAATCCAATCCCAATTACATATAACTCTCACAAGACCTCACATACTCAACTTGCGAAGCAATAACATGTTCAGAACAGGATTAAGATTTCCAACTTAACATGGATTCATCAAAACATATAAAATTACAAATAATTACAGTCCAATTCCCTTGGAAAACACACACACATATATACATACATATGCAACATCTGTAATTACACTGCCCAACCTATAATACCATAGCATGACCATACCGACACAACAATACATCACACTACTCCCCCATAACATCATCGTCCTGACTAGGATCACTGAATTGGTCACGCTCACTCTGGGGAAAATTACTCTTAACATGGCCTAGCTGATTACACTTAAAACTAGTAGATGGTTCCCTATCTTGTGACAGGGTTGACTGTTGGAGTTGTTCCCAATTCAAGACTGGTGGATGGTTATGCGACTGTTGGGATCCCGAGGCGCTAGCAACTTCTACTAATTGCGGGCAAAGTCTCTTCACATGCCCTAGTTGTTCACACTGGTAGTAGGTGGATACCCGACCACTACCCTGAAACTGGGTCTGAGAAGGAGCCAACCGTTGCTGTAGTCATCTTCATTCCCGTTGAGGGCAAGTTAAAGCCTTGTGACCCTGCTGGCCACATCGAAAACAAGTCATCTTATTCTGACTTGTACTTCCTAAACTCATCCTCGTTGCCAAACCCTAAGGCTCAGTTTGCTGCGATTGCAAAGGTGTGTTAGTACTACCCCTCGACTTCTTGGACATCACTGAGTCACTTCGTAACTCATTTTCTCCTTGTCTCTTACTTCCCTGTTTCCTTCCATCTTCCAAAATAATTTCTAGATGTGCGGCAGATTCCACGAGTCTATCACAGTCCCGAATCATACTACCAGCCACTTTCATCTTAATATCCCACCCAAGTCTCTTCTCAAACTCTAAACAACGGCGCTTCTCGCCACTAACTCTGGTGCAAACCTAGACAAACTAGTAAAAAAGGCCTCAAACTTTGCTATGATTGTGTCGAGCTGTTGGAGCTGTTCGAACTATTTTCTCATAAGCTCTCTGGTTATGGATGGAAGATACTTCTCCTGGAAGGTGTGAGTAAATGCCTCCCATGTGTGCACTATACAGTCTTTGGCATATTTCCACCATTGACCCATGTCCCCTTTCAATTGAAAAGCCCGCAACGTGACTCGAAGCTCATCATCTATTATATGAAACACCTCAAACGTCTTCACTGTCTGTTTAAGCCACTTATCTGCTAGAAGTAGATTAGCACTACCATAAAACTCCATAGGATTAGATTTAAAGAACTCCTTAGCCAAAGAAGAGGATCTAGTCTCTCCTATGGCAGCCCGTACTGCTTTTTTAGCCTCAAGATATTCATAGATTCCCAAAGTGCACACGCCAACTCCCGAGCCAACAATCCCACAACACCATGCACCTCCCGTTTGGTTATACTTGTTGGCCTACCTTCTCTCCTCGAGAGGAAACACCCCAACCACCACGACAAGGTCTACCACGACTTCCATCACTACGCCCAGACATCCTATATAAGAATAAGATATAACTTAGCTCACAATTTAACCACGAATAGAACCCCACACTCTACCCAAAATACCTACCCATGTCTATACGCATAACAATTTTCACAATGACAAACCACATAGACATATATTCACGTAAAGCACATACGAATTTTCCTCATAAGATGTCAATTTGTCCCACAAAATTTAAAGAATTTGAGTTAGAATGGCATTGATTAGGTGCCCTCCTAACAGGACTCCTAAGAATTTATAGGCACAAACTTCATCTCAAGAGTTTAATCCATACCCACATAATCACAAGAGTACACATAAGTTATACCACGCACGTAGACGTCCCTTTCTAGCCTAGTAACCGATTGTGATGAACGTCACTTCCCACGAGCCCAAGGTATTCAAACCCGGTGAGCTCTGATACTAACATACCACAACATTTATTACCAATCCATTATTTTAATCCAATATCAAGGCACTCATGTGAACAGTAAATAAAAGTGACTAAATTTATAAACTAAAATTTGTCACATTCTCATAGATTCCTCTTCAAATTCTTTACAATGATTTACAAACACTGAAATACATATAAGAAAATTTTGATACATCCAAATTCCATAAAGTCTTACACATTTCAACACCAAGGGCTTGATTTCAACACACAAAATTCTAACTCGACAAATAAGCTCAAAAGCTATAGACAAACAACATCAAGAAGCTTTAATGCTCCATGTTGAATGCCATTTACTTTCTAACAATATCGTAGTTCACCTTCATCACCTGGAATTTTAGGATATCCAACCCATAAAAAGGGAGTAAACTTTAAAGCCTAGTAGGAAGTATACTTAATACAACCAAATACGACTAATATGCGTATGATCAATGTGATTATGCTATACAAGGTCATTCCATGCTAATGACTTAGCTTTGTTTGGAAAACAAATTCTGAAACACATGATTTGTATCCCATATTGACTTAACTCATTAACCATTATCATAACTAAGGACTTTTAGTTTATAACAATCTCCATATAAGATACCTGAAAATACTCCCCACATTTACTGGCCACCAAGCACAGTAGAGCAACTCTTACTTTTTTGAAAACCTCCACATTTATTGGCCACCAAGCATAGAGGGGCAATTAAACACTGTTTTATTTTAAAAACATCTTCACATTTTCCGGCCATCGAGCAAGGAGGGAAAATTGGACACCTATTCCATTTAAAAAACATCTCTACATTTTTCGACCACCGAACATGGAGGGGCAATTGGACACCGGTGCTTAGCATGGAAGGGTAATTGGTCACCTTTACCAAAATACCAATGACATCCCCACATTTTCCATCCACCGAGCACGGAAAGGCAATTGGGCACCTCAACACACACAATTCATTTTGAAACCACACACACACACCTTTAAATGATCCAATATTTCATCCAACACCATGAAAATACAATGCAATGCATGTGTTTCCAAAATCTTCCTCTTTATCCCAAAATTCCTTTTTGATTGCACGAAAGCTCAATAAATAATTCAACAAATAAAATCTAATAAGCTATTCTCATTTTCAAGACTCCATGTCCTACTCTTTACCAATCATCAACCCATGCAAAACATTACCTTACATCCTTTCACAATTCCAAGTATTCACACAATTCACTTATTTAAATCAACCAATAATATCATCATAGATAATAAATTTATCCAACACACTTGTCAACATGAAAAAGCACTTTAATTTTCAACATAAGATATCGATTAACCCAAACCCTCTTTTAATTTAAAAGTCTCAATTCTAGGGTTTTCAATAAAATTGAGGGTTTTCCTCATTTCCTTGTTAAATCCTCAAATCATCATGTATTAACCATCAATGTACCAAAACATACTAAATCTTTCAAAAGTTTGGGTGAAAACCCCAATTTTGAAATATGAACATCTTTTAATCAAATATATTTCCCATAATACATCAATATTGAACTAAATCATAAATGATTAAGTTAAGAGAACTCCCTACCTCAAGAAGGTGAGTAAACAACGAAGACCCAAGCACGAATCCGACAAAATTGTAATCCAATCGGTAAAGAGGAAGATCCTCACTCCTTCACTAATCTTGCATGATCTAAGGTGGATCCTTGGTATAAGAAGGTGAAATCAAAGGTTTTGTGGCTAGGGTTTTCAGACATGAGGAGGGGAGGGAGAGAAAAAAGAGAAAAATAAGAGAAAATGAGTAAAAAATGGCTTTTATACTAGCTAATCCAGAGCAGACCGCTCGATCACAACTTCCTATGCTGGAGCAAATAACACAAACTCGAAGTGATTGCTTGAGCGATAATTTCACCACTTAAGCAGAAAAAGGGAAGTCCCTAAAGTTTTGCAAAGCTACAGTGAAAATATTGAAAGCATGATTCTACACTCGAGCGACAACTCCACCGCTAGAGCAATCCTGTCTGCAAAACAGCCAACTACTGGGAGTTGAAGATCACCGCTTGAGCGACCAAATGAATGCTTAAGCGGTCCGAAAAACTCAATTGTCACATGTTGACAGATATCACCACTCTCTCTCTCTCTCTCTCTCTCTCTCTCTCTCTTATCTCTCTCTCTTATCTCTCTCTATATATTTGTGTTATATTTGAGTATTAGTGGTGGAAATTTTCTAATAGATAGCAAAAACAAGTTTGTGAATTTCATCAGCATCTGTTACATTTCTCCAAGTATGCATTTCCTGTTGTTTGGTTCCTGGAAAAGAAAATTCCGAAAGAGAAACGTGTTTGGTTTTGCTATTTTGAATACATAGTGACTTTTCTGTATTTCAATAATAAAGATTTGAATAGATAAATAGAATTCTAATATTTGGACATATAGATTTGAAAAGATAATAAAATTTGAATAGATAAAGGGAAAAAAATTGAACAGATAGGGGAAAAATTGAACAAATAAGGAACATTTTGAACAGATAAGGAAAATTTTTGAACAAATATAAATTTTTTTGAATAGATAGTCAACGAAAGTCAACAGATAAATTAAGTGGTAAAATTGAAAACAAAATGTCCTCTAAAGCCAACAAAAGGACTTCTCACCAAACTATTTTACAAAATGTGGATCTTTCACTAACAAAAATATTCACTGGACCTAATGCTTTACAGTCTTCTTACGTTAGAATTTTCAATAATTATCTCTAAAATAAATCTTAAATTTTTTATTTTATCAATTTAAACTCTAATATTTTGATTTATTTTCAATCTAAATCATTTTCATATTTTCATTAAATAAAAGTGAAGGAAAAATAATATTTTAGTCATTATATTCAATATAGGTATACAAAAAATATCTTAAATACTATTTTTCATTGAGTTTAATAACTAAAAATGTCATTTTTAATAACTTTTACTTAACAAAAATGTGCAAATGATTTAGATGGAAAGAAATTACAAAATTATGGTTTGAATTGACAAAATTAAAAATTTAGCATTTATTTTGTTGTAAGGCTCCAATTCTGAAATTCTTTTATGTTGTGTTTGGTTAAGAGATTTGGGAACGGAAAGAGAAAAGGTGTGTGAAACTAGGTGAAATGTAGGTTTATTTTATTCACATTTCACATACCTTTTCCCTTTTCCTTTCCAAATCCCCCAACCAAACACAACGTTATAATTTCTTCAAAAATTTATAGGAATTAATACAAGTTGAACGTGTACTCTTAGGAGATGAGAGTTTTGATTCTTTGTGGAGATGTTATCGACTTGCTAGTTTCAAGCATCTTAAAAAAAAAAAAAAAAAAAGAAAAAAGAAAGGAAGAAGAAGAAGCAGAAGAAGAAGCTCTCATCTTTTATTTAATGTGTGTATACCTTTCTTTTCGCAAGAAAAATAAGCAAGGGTAGTTTTTTTTTTTTTTTTTTGATAATCGGTTGTATGGGTTAACTTACATGTACCTCAACTAATTCGAGCTCTGAAGCTCTATTAATGAAACAAAAGATACCACCTGAGGTACCGTTCATGGTGATTAGCTACATAGCTTGCTATATGCTTTATGAGAAATCTAACTACAATTTCTCATCAACTACCATGTTAAATAGTTGATTATGTAAGGTGTAAATGAGGTGAATAATAGATTATTTAAACTTGATTACAAACTTAACGAATATTATATTGAGGAAATATCATTTTGCCCCCCAAACTATCACACGTTTCTCAATTTGACTCCCATACTTCGATTAATATCAATTTAATACCCTAACTTTCAAAAAATTGATCAATTTAGCCCCTGCCTTCACACTCCGTTCACAATTGGACGAAATGTGCTGAGTTGTCCCCCTAAACAATGTTTTAGAGGGAATATAAGAGGGCTTTGCTTACAAAATAAGTTGGTGTGATGGATGGTTGAACTAGGGTTTTGTTGGGATCAAAATCGCTTATAGGGTTTTCAAATTTCTTATACGAAATTGAAATCAAAGTTCATCATTGAACGAAGGGCACGAACTAATATTGAATCATGGGTTGGGTTCGAAGAGAGAATGATGGCAAGCGAAGGAATCGACCAACTATTTATGGTATTTACGTTTAATATTTGTTTATTTTTTTATCTAATGATTATGAAAAATCGATTTCTAATGTAATACTAATTTGATTTGCCATTTTTTTATAATAAATCTTTGTCTATTTGTCTTTGAAAAGGATTTGTTTAATCATAATTGTTTTACTTGAATAGTGAAATACTTGATTAGTGTATTAGTTTTATCAGTCCTTAAAAAGAAACTCATTTTTTATGTAATGCTTTTTTAAAATCAATTTACCAAGAATACAGACAAAGCTTTGTTCTTTTTGTATTCATATATGGATTTGTTGAATTGGAATTGTCTTACGGTAATAGTAGTTTAAAACTAATTTTATTAATTTATTAGTATAAGTAGTCCATAATAGCATATTTTTTTTATTTAAAAAATGCAGAGAAAGGATCTTGTTATTTCACAATCAATATCCATCATAGGGGTTTGGTTAGTTATAATCCCCAGCGGGTTTATAGTGGTGGATTTATCAGTTATTTTGACTTTTGTAATTCTGATGAAATATCAATTGTGAAGTTGGATAATATGGCCAAGGAAGTAGGCTGCAGTGGATGTAATATCCATTACTATAAGGTTAATCATTGTGCTGGGTTAGAGTTGATTAACACTGATCAAAATGTAATGAGGTTGGAGACATTTGGGAATGGAAACAAAGTTGTAGAGGTTTATGTATGTTGTTTAGGAATGGATGATGTTATAGGTGCCCAAGTTAATCAAGTCGGATCAAGTGCAAAAAGAAGTCAGAGAAATGGAGTACTTGTAGATATACAGGTAGCAGAAGAGGAAGATAGTGATGACTATGATCCTAATCCCTCAAACTCTTTCTCATATGATGAGTCTGAGAAATATGAGGATAGTGACTATGGATTTTCTGATGATGATGCATTGTATGAGGCCAATGTTGACAAAGATCTTGAGTTTACTGGTGTAAGAAGTAGTAAGAATGTAATGGCTGAGGCAGTTGATGAGCTACAAAGCCTTGGAAGCTCCTCTGATGAGCTAAGAATTATTAACAGCTCATCTGATGAAGGTGTTAGTTCTCATAGGAAGAAATACCCTGTTTTTAATGTTGAGTCTGATATACACAATCCTCAATTCAAACTTGGTATGGAGTTGAAGAGTCATGATATGTTTAGGGATGCTGTGAAGGAGTATGCAATTAAGCGAGGCAAACATATAACATTTACCAAGAGTGACAAACAAAAGGTTACGGCAGAGTGCAAAGTTGGTTGTCCTTGGGTTTGTTATGCTTCATATGTAAAAAGTGATAAGCACACTTGTAATAGGTCTTTTGTTGTGGCACATGTGACTTCCAAATGGATTGTGAAGAGGTATTTTGAAAGAATTAGGTTAAATCCTACATGGCCAATTCAATCATTGGCAGACACTATTTCAAATGACCACCATGTCAAGGTTGACTTACAAAAAGTGAGAAGGGCAAGAAAGAAGGTGTTAACACTGGTAGAGGGTAATGCAGCTTAGCAATTTGCACTGTTATGGAGTTACAGTGCCCAGTCCATCTATTTCATGAACAAGTTGCGGCGTATCCCAGGAATGGGGCTTGGAAGGAACGGCCAGAAAGGTGTTACAACGTCAGCTGTGGTGTTACACAACCCGTATGCCTTTGGATTGGGCTAAGTGCCCACCAAAGAGGACTGGATCAGAAAGGAAAAAGCAATGAAGGGCAGAACCAAGGCCAAGACAGCTAGGAAGCGTTATGAGCTCGTCCACAGGCCAATCGGGGGACGTTGAACTGCCGTTTTGTTCGAGAGGGAGAAGATTTCCCTTTTTATGGCTTTCCTAAACCTTGGGTAAATTCCTTGAAAAAGCGCATCCCTGGATTCGAGATCTTCTTTCATCTACAACTGCAGGACAGTGATAAGGAAAAGCATGAACCAAGCATTAAAGCTAACCAGATCACGGAAGATGACTCGGACAACAACAAGGCTGAAGTAGGGGCATCATTGGCGAATCTCCTGATAGATCCCGCGACCGACCTAGAGAACTTGAGGGATAACATTACTATCTCCATGATAGGAGAAGAACCGGGTGTGGACCCAACTAGTGGTATTTTGGATGCATTAAGGGCACCATGTCTTACCTGGCAACTGGAGCAAGGCTATCTTTCCAATTCTGAATCGGGTGATGAGCCAAAATCTAATTCCACCGAGTTTATGAAGTCGAAATCAGATTCAGGTCAGTCTGGGGAGTTTAAGTCTGGCTTTCCCGAGGGTGGTAACCCAGATGCCAAGGTCCGGTCGAGGTCCTCTTTCTCTGTTGCTTTTGAGTCTGTTGTAACCGAAGAGCTGGAACTTATGAATAAGAACTCTACAGATTCTGTGTACTTTTCTGTGCCACTGGTTTATTGCATTGACCGAGATTTTCAGAATTTTAATGAAAATGAAGAGGAAGAAATTCCTCTGGCTTTGAAAAACTTGATTAATCGAGAGGAGGAGAGGTATGCTAAGCCCTGTCTTGATGAAATCATTGCCATTAATCTGGTACTGGGAAGGATCTGTGCTTGGTCCAGATCGGGTCCATGGTGTCTTCAGAGGAACGCGAGCGTTTAATCTCTTTATTAAAAGATTTTAAAGATGTTTTCGCTTGGTCCTACAAAGACATGCCTGGAATTGATCCTGTGATTGTACAGCACTGGATCCCTGTTGACCCTGAGGCCTAACCAATCAAACAAAAACTGTGCAGAATTTGTCCGGATTGGGCTCTGAAAATCACGAAAAAGGTCACAAAGCAGATTGATGCAGGATTCTTGTTAGTATCTGAGTATCTGACCTAGTTGGCCAATATCATCCCAGTGCTAAAGAAGGATGGCAGAATTCTGGTTTGTGTCGACTTTCGAGATCTGAACAAAGCGAGTCCGAAGGACGACTTCCCACTACCGCACATAGATGAGTTTGTAGACTTTACTGCGGTCCATGCCTTGCTTTCCTTTATGGACGAGTTTTTTGGGTACAATCAGATTCTGATGGCATCGGAAGATAGGGAAAATACTGCTTTCACCATACCGTGGGGTACTTACTATTATCGAGTCATGCCTTTTGGGCTAAAGAATGTTGGGGCTACCTATCAGAGGGCTGCGACCGCCATCCTGCATGACATGATCCACAAAGAGGTTGAGGTGTACACGGATGATATGATTGTCAAATCCAAAGAGCGAGAAGGCCACTGCACTGCACTAAAAATTCTTTCAACGGATCAAGGAATACATATTGAGGTTAAACCCATAGAAATGCACCTTTGGGGTGACGGCAGGGAAAATACTAGGATTTCTTATCACATAGAGGGGAATTGAAGTAGATCCTTCTAAGATTAAGGCCATCTTAGAAATGCCACCACCAAGGACTGAAAAAAAGGTGTGCAGCTTTCTGGGTAAAGTGCAATTCATGAGATGGTTTATTTCCAAATTAACCTTGACTTATGAACCACTGTTTGGTCTTCTAAAGAAAGGGAAGGAGTTCCGATGGGACGATTAATGTTAGTTTGCCTTTGAGCAAGTCAAGCAATACCTCCAGAATCTGTCTGTGTTATCGCTGCCAGAGCCGAGGAAGCCTTTGATTTTGTATTTATCGGTGACGGACTCAACCATGGGGTGCATGTTAGCTCAAGAATTTGAAAATAGAGTGGAGAAGGCCATCTATTATCTAAGCAAGAAGATGTTGGACTATGAGACCCGCTATACTCCCCTCGAGAAAGCTTGCTTAGCCTTAATATGGGCTACCTGGATGTTGAGGCACTACTTGTTAGCTCACTTCATAATCCTGGTTTCGAGATTAGATCCCATCAAATATCTCTTTAAGAAATCAGCGCTTATTGGTAGGCTAACTCGTTGGCTGCTTTTTCTCTCTGAATTTGATCTCAAGTATGTCACGCACAAATTTGTTAAAAGAAGAGTTGTAGCAAAATTCCCGGCAGATCACCCAGCAGAAGGAGATGAGGCAGTGGAGCACCTGTTCCTAGATAAAGACATTCTGCAAGTGGAAAACGAAACATGGGCTATGTACTTTGATAGAGCATCAAATCAATATGGTTATGGGATAGGTGTGCTGCTGATAGCATCTAACGATTCCCATATATCCCTAGCCTTGAAACTCCGGTTCAAAGTGTCCAACAATGAAGCAGAATACGAGGCGTGTGTTACTGGTTTAGAAGCTACCCTAAAACTAGGGGCAATAAGGTTGGATGTCATCTGAGACTCGAACTTGGTTATGTCTCAAGCAAACGGAGACTGGAAAGTCAAAGAGGAGAAAATGAAGGTTTACCATCAGGCCTTGGATATTCTGACACCGAGGTTTGAAAAGCTGACATTCACACATCTACTGAGAGAGCACAACCAGTTTGTTGATGCTTTGGCAACTCTACCTTCTATGGTAAACATCCCGCTGGGAGTTAAGATGCGTCCGATCATTATCAAACATAAATACATGCTGGCTTATGAGACCATTGTTGCAATAGATGAAGTTCAAGACAAAAACCCCAAGTATTACGACATTTGGAACTTTTTGGAAAAAGAGACGTATCCACCTGGGGCAAAGGCCAAAGATAAATGAGGAATACGGTGTCTGGCTGTCCAATTTATCATCTACGGAAACAAGCTATATAAAAGAGGTCATCTGGGAATACATAAGCTATGTGTGAAGGAAGAGGAATCGAAGTGGCTTATAAAGGCTATCCACGGAAGAGAGTGTGGGGCACACATGAACGATGTGATGCTAGCCCAAAAAATCCTCATAAAAAGTTATTACTGGTCAACCGTGGATGAGGATCGCATTGGTTTTGTACGCCGATGCCACAAATGTCAAATTCATGCTAATCGCATGAACATACCACCATTAAAGCTTTACAACATGACTTTGCCATGGCCATTCTCAGTCTGGGGAATTGACGTTATCGGTGTAGTCTCGCCAAAGGGCTTAAATGGACATGAGTTTATTCTGTTGGTGATCGACTATTTCACGAAGTAGGTGGAAGCTCAGTCCTATGTTGTGCTGAAAGCATCGCATGTAGCCAAGTTTATCAGAAACAACATCATCTACTGGTACAGAGTTTCGAACAAGATCATATCAGATAATGACTCACACTTCAAAAAAGAGGTGGTGGATCTGCTCGAGAAATATAACGTGGCTTTTTACAAGTCATCAATATATAGACCACAAACCAATGGAGGTGTTGAGGCCGCCAACAAGAATATCAAGAACATCCTACGGAAGAAGGTGGAGACCTTCCGGGACTGGCTGAATAAGCTTCCTTTTGCTCTCTGGGGCTACAAAACATCGATTCAGACATCCACGGGAACAACCCCCTATTCTTTGGTAAATGGGATGGAAGCTGTTCTGCCAATAGAGATTGAAGTACCGTCGCTGTGAATTATAACTGAGTGTCAGATAGCAGAGGCGGATTGGCAGTAGAGCAGGTTCGAAGTGCTAATGTTATTTGATGAAAGGAGGCTGAAGGCATTATATCACATCTAGGGCTACCAACCCAGAATTGCTAGGGCTTTTAACAAGAAGGTTAAGTCCAGGAATCTCAAGGAAAGAGATATGGTGCTCAAGCAGAAGTTGCGCAGGATTCGTCTGGATTGGGCGCTGAAAATCAAGGAAGAGGTCACCAAGAAGATTGATGCACGATTTTTGTTAGTATCCGACCTGGTTGGCCAACATCGTCCCAATACCAAAGAAGGATGGTAGAGTTTATGTTTGCCTTGACTTTCAGGACTTAAACAAAGCCAGTCCGAATGATGACTTTCCTCTACCGCACATTGATGAATTAGTGGATTTCACTGCTGGCCATGCATTGTTATCATTTATGGATGGGTTTTCCGGGTACAACCAGATTCTAATAGCACCTGAGGACAGAGAGAAAACCGTATTCACTACTCCGTGGGGTAGCTACTGCTATCGGGTTATGCCATTTGAGTTGAAAAATGGTAGAGCTACCTATCAGAGGGCTGCAACCAGCATTCTACATGACATGATCCACAAAGAGGTTGAGGTGTATGTGGATGACATGATTGTCAAGTCCAAAGAACGAGAGGGCCACTACACCATGCTGGAGAAATTCTTTCATCGAATCAGGGAATACATATTTAGATTAAACCCACACAAATGCACCTTCGGCGTAATAGTAGAAAAAATGTTGGGCTTTTTGTTCACACAGAGAGGAATTGAAGTAGATCCTTCCAAAATCAAGGCCATCTTAGAAATTCCACCACTAAGGACCGAAAAGGAGGTGCGTGGCTTTCTCGGTAAAGTGCAAGTCGTAAGACGATTTATTTCCAAATTAACCTTGACTTGTGAACCACTATTTGGTCACTATTTGGTCTCTTGAAGAAAAGGGAAGAAATTCTGATGGGATAATCGCTGTTAGTTTGCCTTTGAACAGGTTAAGCAGCTCCTCCAAAATCTGCCTTTGTTGTCACCACCAGAGCCAGGGAAGCCTTTGATTTTGTACCTGTCAGTGACAGACACAACCATGGGATGCATGCTCGCTTAGGAATCTGAAGATATGGTCACTACCTGAGCAAGAAAATGCTAGACTACAAGACCTGGTACACTTCATTAGAGAAAGCATGCCTTGCGTTGGTATGGGCTACTAGGAAGTTGAGGCACTACTTGTTAGCTCAATCTGTATTCCTTGTTTCGAGATTAGATCCCATCAAATATCTCTTTGAGAAACCAGTGCTTATGGGTAGGCTGGCTCGTTGGTTGCTTCTTCTCTCTGAATTTGATCTCAAATATGTTACCCGCAAGTCAGTTAAAGGAAGGGTTGTAATGGAGTTCCTTGTAGATCACCCGGTACAAAGAGATGAGGTAGTGGAATACTTGTTCCCAAATGAAGACATTCTGCAAGTTGAAGAGAAAACTTGGACGATGTACTTTGACGGAGCGTCCAATTAGTACGGTTATGGGATATGTGTGTTGTTGATAGCACCCAACGACTCCCATATACCTTTAGCCTTCAAACTCCTATTCAAGGTGTCTAACAATGAAGCAGAATATGAAGCGTGTATTACTGGTTTAGAAGTCGCCCTAGAACTAGGGGCAATAAGGTTGGATGTCATCAGGGACTCGAACTTGGTTATTTCTCAAGCAAACGGAGACTGGAAAGTCAAAGAAGAGAAGATGAGGGTTTACCATCAGACCCTGGATATTCTAATTCCTAGGTTTGAAAAACTGACATTCACGCATCTATTAAGCGAGAACAATAGGATCGTTGATGCTTTCGCAACTCTATCTTCTATGGTAGACATCCCACTTGGAATCCAGATGCGTCCGATTATCATCGAACAGAAATACATGCCAGCTTATGAAACTATTGCCATGATAGATGAAGTGCAAGACAAAAACCCTTAGTATTACGATATTTGGAACTTTCTAGAAAAGGAGACGTATCCACCAGGGGCAAATACCAAGGACAAATGGGGAATACGGCGTATGGCAAAAGCTGTGTGTGGAAGAAGAGTAATCGAAGTGCCTTATGGAGGCTATCCACGACAGAGAATGCAGAGCACACATGAATGGTGTGATGCTAGCCTGGAAAATTCTCAGACAAAGTTATTATTGGTCTACCATAGAGGAGGATTGTATTGGTTTTGTGTGGCGATGCCACAAATGTCAAATCCATGCAAATCGCATGAATATTCCGCCTTCAAAGATTTACAACATGACTTCTCCATGGCCTTTCTTAGTCTGGGGAATTGACGTTATTGGTGTGTAGACCGCCCGAGAACTCCCAGCTCCGCTCGCGAAGGGGCATGAATTCGTTTGTTCTTAGCTACTACAAGTTCGGACTCTTGTCATGGTTCTGAATCTAATCTCATAAAGTGCAATGTAAGACTGATAAATCACCAAAGAGTCCAAATCTGGCAAATTGTTTTGGAAAATCAATTTTTAATAAAGAAATGCCAAACATGGACTGTTTTGCCAGATACAGAGTCGCCACCTAAATGTTTTATTTTGGGGGAATTTAGGAAACCCTGATTTGTGCCTAAGGCCACATGTTCGTCATCACCAAAGTTGCCTCGGCTAGGGAACTTGGGTACGAGAGGGGAAGGACATGCAATGAGCACCGCCGCTCGCCCGATCAAAGATCGGCCTTTACTAACATGATATTTTGTTTCTGAAAACACATGTGTTCTTATTCCGGTTATTAACCTAGAATTAGTATGTGATGCTCACAGCATACAAGTATAGACTAGATCACCTAAGTTGGAACAAAACATTTCATGTTCGTTTGTTTGAAAATGGTTTGAAGTTTGCTACTCGCAAGTAGGCTAAGACGCATATTTTGATGAATTGTTCCAATTCAAGCAATCCAACCTTCACCCACAGGCATTCAGGCAGCTAAGCACTTAAGCATTTAGCCTCATGGCAAGCATGCTATCATGGCAACATATACATCTCATGCAGTATGCTAAAGCGTAAACACTCACAGTGTACTTCGAGCCAAAACAGAGAACTAGTTAGAAATCATGCATGGTCCTAGTTCATGTTAAGATGGCTAATGCAACACATGCAAAAATGCAACTAAGATAGGCTCGACTATTCTAAGATGTCATGTGAATGCAACTTGATAACATGCTGTTGAACACGTATTCAAGTAAATGTATTGAAGTACTATGCAGTTAGTATGATGCGCTGAGCCCGGTGCATGCAATACAGATGAATGATGCACGCATGCGAAGCATATGGTATGCTAAACAAAATATGCCCTAAAACTAACCATCGTAAGCGGTTAAGTAAAAGGGAGAAAAAATGGGGAGTGGAAGGCATGCATCACACATACGCACGCTTATTACAACAATTGGCCCTCTCGACGGAGGGTCCGAATAAGAAGCTAACTAGCTAATCTAAGCTAATTAAACTAATTATTACAAGCCAACTAATTAACCAACAAGTTAACTAATTAAGACAAAACGAAGCTAATTGACTAACAAGTTAACTAACTAGTTATTACAACACAAATAAGCAGCTAAACGCATTAACTACTTAGGTATAAAACCAAAGCATAAACTAGCTAAGGAAAGCAGTAAAAAGAGGTCCTCGGGATGAGGAGTGCATGCATGCTCGGTCGCCTCGTTCGGAAATCTGTCGCGATGCCCCAACTTGCCTCTGTTTGCAATTGTTCTCAGAACTTTGCACCAAGCTTCAGATAGCTTCTAACTCACCTTGGGGACCCTCAGGAGGGCTGCCGACCAGTTGTTGACGTGGGAGACCACCTGCCGACCACTTTTCTTTGCTGTAGACCAAAAAAAGTGGTTTGCCAGCTAGTTGTAGTGGTCTGCCGACCACTTGTTCCTGCACTTCTCCAGTTTGCTGCAACAGAGAGCAAGAAAGGGCATGGCAATGTATTTGCAAGATATGTGTGCACAACCACCCTCCCTATCATTTCATGAGCTCAAGGGAGTGCGGTTCTTGACCCTCGGGTCACCAATCACACATCTCAATGCATGATGGCCGAGAAGCCAAATTGCACAATTCAATGTAAAATGAATGCACACATAAACACATAAAGCCTTGACCTCTATCATGTATGATCAAGAGGGTTGGCAATCAAGAATTGAGGCACGTTTCATCACTTCAAGTATGAAATGTCCCTCATTTCTCATGTTTGGATTAACACCTAATCCAAACACAATGCAACACGAGTATGCCAAATACAATGCAATGCATGCGACTTAATGTAATGCAACATAGCATACACAATGCAAACAACATAAGCATGCACAATGCAAAGAACATGGCATACACAATGCAAAGAACAACATGGCATACTCAATGCAATATAACAAACATGCAAAAATCATGCAATCCAACAAGCGTGCAACAACATGCAATACACCAAGCATGCAACAACATGCAAACCACATAATCAATGGACTTAAACCAAAATGGACAGATCTCAGTCATGCCCAAATCAGTGGCCATAATGATGAAGTAAAAGGCATGAAATGCAAAACAAAGCATGCTCATGCATTGGCCTATCAACTAGGCCTAAGAGCACCACTCCCAAGAGTGCTCAAAGAGTGACAAGCATGGAGGTGTAACAACACTAAATGCACTAAAATAAGGTATGAAGTGATGCCAAATCACTCAAACAATACAAGTATAGCATGCAAAGGTCCTTAAGCATTAAAGCTAGCAAAGAGGACTACAAAGGGGGCATGCAATACATGGTACAAAGGCATGAACCAATCACGGACAGAGCTCAAATGGGTCTAAACAAAGACCATAACATGCTAAGATGGAGACTCAAAGGCCTAGACAAGATGGCATACATGCTAGGCCACAAATAAGGCAACAATGCACAACTCCTAAACCACAATTAAAGAGTGATATGCATGAGAATATGATAATGCTACATGCTCGGAAATCAAGTATAAAATGATGTCAAATCATCCAAATAGCTCAAAGATAGCATGCAAGAGGCATCAAAACACAAGGCTAGCAAGGCCAATTGCACTACAGCTATGCAATTCATGAAGCATATGGCAAATACAACCCAAAACAGTCCTAGAGCATGTCAAAATGATGCCAAAACATGTATGGAAGGAAGCCAAAACAAGCTATCATGAAGGGCATAAAGCATGGAATATGCAAAGCCAAAAGGGAGGGTTACACTACACCTACCAAGACCAAGCATGAGATGGCTTCACCAACAAAAATCAGAGTTATATCATGGCAAAATAACTCCAAAAACACATTGAAATGATAGCTCGCAAGCTTAGGCATGAAGGCATACGCAATGACTCATGTTTAAGGCATAAAGGACCAACCCTTCAAAGCATGGAATAAGTGACAAATGCAAGTGTATGACCACACTACATGGACTGAAATCACATTTCAAATGATGCCAAATCATGAAAATAGCCTAAGCAAAGCATGCTAGTGGCTTCAATACACAAAGCTAACAAGCTAGAATGCACTATAGCTATACAAAGCATGGCATGCATGACCAAAACAACACAAATCAGAGCTCAAGCATGCTAAAACATGGACAAAAGCTTCTTAGAGTTGAGCCAAAAGCATGCTAGAATGATGGTCTAAAGCATGATACATGTTAGGCTAGTTCATGGAAATGCACTACAAGTGCATGGAGCATGCAAGGGGCCATCCAACCAACCCAAAATAGATCTAAGGCATGTTAAAAAAACACCAAAAACCTACTGAGATATGGCCAAAACATGCTAGAAAGACATACTCACACATGAGGCATACAAAACTAGTTTGTGAGAAATACACTACAAGTGTATAAGGCATGCATGAGGTGACAAAACCAAGTCAAAACAGTGGTATGCCATGCTAAAATAAGGCCTAAAATAGGCTGAGATGTGGCCAACACAAGCTTAACAAATATGCTCAAACATGAGGCAAATGAAGTAAGTAACCAAGCAACAAGGAGAGGGGATGACCCTCTCCTATTTGGGACCTCAAAACACCATTTCCACCACTAAAATTCCTCTGAGTTTCAGTGGTGAGAAGGCCAAAACAAGGTGGTCGCAATAGCTTAAAAGGAAGGCACAAAAACAAGACCAAACAAGGCCTAAGAGGGGGTAGACTACCCCCAACACAAAAGTGATCTTAAACAAACATGTTAAGCATGCAAAATCAGAACTTTTTTTTAGTTTAAAGTCAAGGCAAAAATAGCATGCAAATAGGTTCAAAAGCTTAAACCAAAATAAGGGTTTTAAGGGTTAGAAGCTCACCCTTGAAGAACACCTTCAAAGCTGTAACTCCAGCAACCTCTTTGAGTTCAAACCAATCCAAAAACTTCAAAACCAGCTCCTAGGTGCTTCAGCAACAAAAGGATAGTGTTTGAGTGTGCGTTTGTGTGTTAAAGTGTGACAAAACTACACTTTTGAAGCACAAATATAAAGCAAAGGGGAAGATAGAGACAAATGTGTATCTATATCTCTCAAGCACAATTTTCTGAACCTAAGGCATGAGGGAGGAGGCTCCTTCTTATACAAAACAAGCAACTGTAACAAGCCCGCGGGGGACCTCATGCTACAGCTCGGACTCGATTTGTGTCACGGTTCTAAATCTGAACCAAAGAGTCCAAATCTGGCAAATCGTTTTGAGAAATAGAGATTTTTTGAGAGAAGTGCCAAACATGGACTGCTTTGCCAGATACAGAGTCGCCACCTAAATATTTTAAAGTGGGGGAATTTAGGAAACCCTGACTCGGTGCCGAAGGCCACATGTCCGTCATCACCGGAGTTGTCTCGGCTCGGGAGCTTGGGTACGATCGGGGAAGGTCAGCTATGAGCACCCCCTTTCGCCCGGTCCGAAGACCGGCCTCTACTAACCGTGATACCTGATTTTGAAAACTTTATGTGTTCTTATTCCGGTTATTAGCCTAGAATTACTATGTTATGCGAACAGCAAATAAGTATAGACCAAATCGCCCAAATTGGAACAAAACATTTCATGTTTGTTTTGAAAATGGTTTGCTACTCGCAAGTAGGCTAAAATGCAGATTTTGCCACCCTCAGGTGGGCTTTTAGAAAAGACGGTTTTGCCACTATCTAGTGGTCTTAAAACAAATATAGTTTTAACGCATTATCCCAATTTAAGCAGTTTGACCTCCACCCACAGGCATTCAAGCAATTTATCTCATGTAAACACTTAGCCGCATGGCAAGCATACCTTTATGGCAACATTCACACGCATGTTGGATGCTAAAGCATAACCACTTACATTGTACTCCGTGCCAAAACAATAAACTAGTTAGCAAATGTGCGTGTCCTAGTTCATGTTATTTTGCCTAATGCAACACACACAAGATGCAATTTTAGTTAGGCTCGGTTAACCTAAGTATGGCATATGATATGCAATCAACTGTTTCATGTATTCAATTTTGGAATTTGAAAATACGAATGCGGTTAGTATGATGTACCGAGCCCGATGCATGCCAACAGATGCATGAATGCACGCATGCATATCATAAGGTATGCTAATCTAAAAAATGCCCTAATCTACCATTATAAGCAGATAAATAAAAGGGAAGAAAGAAATGGGGGTTGGAAGACATACACACACTCACCCACACTTATTACATGTTTACCCTCACCCAGAGGGTTCGAATTAATATTACAGTCCCAAAATAATGAACAAACAAAATTATTACAAAATTTCTCTAATTAAATAAAAGAAAGGAAGCAAAAGGAAAGAAGAGGGTGGCCACAGCCTTTGCCTCGGGGTGCGCGGATGATGCATGCTCGAATCCGTCCTGCCCGGAAAACCCGTACTATACTCTTGTCGCCTCTGTTTGTACTGCCTTGTCTTTCTGAAAAAATTGCCAAAGTACTGGGACAAGCTCCTTGCATCCTGCAGAGCACCACCGGCCAGACAGAATTGCCACCGGCACTTTAAAATTCCCATCGGCACTTTATCGGATTCATCGGCATTCCAGATAGTGCCGGTCGGCACTAAATTCTGCCGGTCGGCAGAAACTTCCTGCAGAAGACAATTTGACAGCAAACAGAGAACAGACAGTGCACAGCATGGGGTTTTTGGACACATGTAAGCATGGTCCTACTTCTTATCATATTTTGAACTCAAAGAAGTATGACTTTCGATCCTTGAACCATCAATGGTACATGGTGGGTCAAAGGATCGAATTTGCCATTTGATATGAAAATGCATGCAACAAACAACATGAAAACCGGGGCCTTATCAAGTTGGAGTCAAAGGTCCCGATGACCGGGGATCAAGGCACATTACATCACTTGGAGTATGAATGGTCCTTGACTCCCGCACTTGGTTTGACACCCCAAACCAAGTAAATGAAATGCATGTAATGCTCACAAGCCTCAAATGTATCATGCCACCAAGATGTAAAACACAACAAGCAATATGCAACTATCATGACAAAATGTATGATACCAAGCACACAAGATACAAACATGATGCAAACATGGAGCAAATTGACGATGGGATTGATGTGCTACAAAGCTTAATGGAGCAAATATGCAACAAACATGGAGCAAGCATGCAAGAGGGCTTAAAGTGGCAAAGGGGGCAGGCCCTCATCCTTCTCAAAACAGTGGCCAAAAGTGCTCAAAATGATAGACAATCAACTCATGTTAACAAGAAAACTTATGGTCCCAAAGCTAAGGCACAAAAGAAGACAACTTACCCCCACCAACATGACCACTCATGGCATGATTAAAGCCAAGTAAAAAAAATTTGTGCATGCAAGATAGGACCCCAAAAACTCCTAATATGGCAACTAAAATAAACCCCATGAAACAAATACACCAAGGCTCATTCTTAGGCATAGGAGGACACACCCTCAAGACATGAAAAAGACCATGCATGCACACATGTAAGCATGATTCTTGGACTAAAAAGAAAGTCCTTAGATGATATTAAACCATGAGGGTAGTCACAAACATACATGCTAGAGGCCATCATGCTCAAAGCTTTTAAGCTAAAATACAAAGCAACCCTAACAAACATGTCAAGCATGGCTAAATGGATAACCAATAAACCTTAAGCATGGAAAAACATCACCAAGAACTTCATGGAACTAAGCCAACTCTCACGAGAATCATGGCCTAACCATGATGTGCACTTCTAAGCAAAGTAGAGCAATACAAAACAAGTATTACAAGCATGCAAGGAGGCACAAATTTGACCAAAAACAGAGATTATATATGACCTAACATGCCTAAAAAAATGCTGAAATGAAGCCAAGAAACAACAAGCACACATGCTATCTTCTTTAGCCCAAAAAGCAAGAAAACAAAACCATAAAGGGAGAGGGGTGTCCCTCCCCTATGCAAGACTTCAAACCAACTTTTTTGACACTAAAATACACTGATTTTTAGTGATGAAAAGATCAAAGTGCTGAAGTGAACAAAACCTTATCAAAGAAGCACCAAAATAGACCAAACAAGGCCTATGAGGATGAGTTTGCACTCTAACCACAAAGTGACCTTAATGAAAGTGCTAGAGCAGGAAAATATGAGCCTTTTTTATGTTATACACAAGAGCCAAAACAATAAACAAAATAGGTAGAAAACCAATGCAAGTTTGGGGAATAAAAGGGAAGATGCTCACCCTTGAAGAACCCTTGAAGAACAAATGGTCTAGCCTCCTTCTTTGGATCAAAACCAGTCCAAAACTCAAGAAACAACTCCTCCAAGTCCCTCAATCTCGGAATAAGGTGTAATGGTGTGTGTAATGGTGCAAAAGTAAGGTAAAACACACCTTTTGGGCCAAGAAACACACACAAGAAGGGAGAGGGAGAGAGGTATAGGGATAATATGTATCTATATCTCTAAAGGCTGGTTTTTGCTTCTGTTTTTCTAACCTAGAACCAAGAGGAAAGCCCCTCTCTTATAGGACTCCCTCTTGCAAAGCTTATTCAACAAGCTTGGCTAGAGGGAAATCCCTCCATACACGTGTATGGAGGGGAAAGGAGTTGATGCCAGCTATCATAGCTGGCACAAAATATCTCCATAAAGTGGAGGAACAGTGGTCGGCTGCCCAAAAATGCTATTTCCGCAAAAAACAGTGCCAACCGGCAATAAAGTGTGCCGACCGGCAAACAAAGTTGCCGATGGAAAAGAAAGACCAGCCGGTGGCCTCCAGCCACTGCCGGTGGTGTATGGGGATGTCTCACAAGGCATTCCCTGCCCCTCTAAGGCAAAACAAAAGTGTTTGGTGCAAACCAGACACTAAACGGTCAAGTTCGGAGATCCTGAGGCAGGGCGCGCGGGCCGAGACCTCCGGGAACTCTGAACGAACACAATCATGGATAATCACCGTGTGTTCGAACAGTGACGTCCAAGTCTTGAGGACGGTCAAAAATGGGGTGTCTACAGTTGCCCCTCTTTGACAGAACTCGAAAGTCATAACAATGACGGGAGTGAATGTCAAAGCCCAAAGACGACCCATTTTTGACAAGGCCGAAGACTCAGGCAAACAAACAAGACAAATAAGATATGTGCCCGGAGGCAGGGGCAAAATGCAAGACAATGCACGAAGCCGAGCATACTTATGATCATGCAAGGAAAGCTGTAACGAAGCATACATGCGACAGTTTTAAGCTAGCATACCAAACTACACTACAATGCAGAAAGGATGTAAGAGAATTATGGAATTCTCAATACGTCTCACTCGGGAGATACAATACCTGTGCGGCTCGTCTGGTTGCACCAGCTGCAAATGAACCGTACATACAATATCGTGCCTGCAAAGAAAACAAACTTAACAGGTACGATTTTGTTAGCAACGTGCATGACAATGCAAGAATAGTGGTGTACTCGAAATGCGTGACAGCGCAAAGTAAGTAGAGAGCATGACAATGCATATTGAAATACAACTAGGCAAGCGGAGGAAGTGGTCTACGTAGGCGACGAAATTGATCATAAGCACGCGGTCTACGCAGGTGACGAAACAAACAAGCGGTCTACGCAATTAACACATGCGGTCTACGCCGGTGACGAAACTAAGCATGCGGTTTACGCAATCAAAATATGCGGTCTACGCAGATAATGGAATTGAGTATGCGGTCTACGCAATCAAAATATGCGGTCTACGCAGATAATGGAATTGAGCATGCGGTCTACGCAATCAAAATAGGCGGTCTACGCAATCAAGACATGCAGTCTACGCAGGTAATGAAATTAAACATGCGGTCTACGCAATCAAGACATGCGGTCTACGCAAGTAATGAAATTTAAACATGCGGTCTACGCAATCAAGACATGCGGTCTACGCAAGTAATGAAATTTAACATGCGGTCTACGCAATCAAGACATGCGGTCTACGCAAGTAATGAAATTTAACATGCGGTCTACGCAAGTAATGAAATTTAAACATGCGGTCTACGCAAGCAAAACATGCGGTCTACGCAAGTAATGAAATTTAAACATGCGGTCTACGCAAGCAAAACATGCGGTCTACACAAGTAATGAAATTTAAACATGCGGTCTACGCAATCAAGACATGCGGTCTACGCAAGTAATGAAATTTAACATGCGGTCTACGCAATCAAGACATGCGGTCTACGCAAGTAATGAAATTTAAACATGCGGTCTACGCAATCAAGACATGCGGTCTACGCAAGTAATGAAATTTAAACATGCGGTCTACGCAATCAAGACATGCGGTCTACGCAAGTAATGAAATTTAACATGCGGTCTACGCGAGCAAAACATGCGGTCTACGCAGGTAATGAAATTAAACATGCGGTCTATGCAAGCAAAACATGCGGTCTACGTAGGTAATGAAATTTAAACATGCGGTCTACGCAAGCAATACATGCGGTCTACGCAAGTAATGAAATTGAACATGCGGTCTACGCAATCAAAACATGCGGTCTACGCAGGTAATGGAATTAAACATGCGGTCTACGCAAGTAAAGAGATGAGATGCGGTCTACGCAGGTAATGTAATTAACATGCGGTCTACGCAAGTAAAGAATGATTACAAACATGCGGTCTACGCAGGTAATGTAATTAACATACATGACAATGCAAAATGCAATGGGATGCGCAAAACAGCGCGACGGAATGCAATGCACAAAACAGTGCGACGATTTGAAATGCACAAAACAGTGCGATGGTTTGAAATGCACAAAACAGTGCGATGCGCAGAACAGCGCGAGGTTTCAAATGCACAAAACAGTGCAACGGTTAGAAATGCACAAAACAGTGCGATGCGCAGAACAGCGCGAGGTTTGAAATGCACAAAATAGTGCAACGACCAGTGTGACACGCACGCCATACGGAGTGTAAATGGGCTTGAATGCGCAACAACGCACGTATTCTGGAATGCATGACAATGCATGGACTGGAAATGCATTGATGATGCATGAGAAATATGCACGACAATGCAAAGGAGTGCGTGTTGCAACGCATGTAACACGTGCACAACAATGCAAATGTGTGGCGCATGACAGCGCAATGTAATGCATCGAAATAGTGTGATGAACTTGTGCAACACACATGGGGTAACTTTTGAATTCGAAAGGATACAAAAAGGATACACCTTGCACGAATTTGAGTGCCACGCACTGGAGACACGGCCCGCGGTCAGAACGGAGGCCGGTTGAACGTCGGAGATGCACTTTCTTGCACTTTCTTGAGCTATGAAGACCACGAACTTCTCATATGGCCTAAACAAGGCTGTGGGAACCCCACCGGCCGAAAGATGAGGCCACCGGCTGGCCATCGGCACAAAAACAATTCCATCGGCACAAAAAAGTGCCGGCCGGCACAAAACATTGCCGACCGGTAAACAGTTACTGGTGCGGGGCAGTTTTGTCTTTTCACCTTGGGTGTTATAAAATAGGGCTTCATGCCCTATTTTCTCATTCCTTGGCCGCCGAAATCCTTTGCTCTCTCTCTCTAGAGCTTCTCCTCTTCCTCGTTTCTCCGTTTCTTCGCGTTCTACGCTCGTTTCATCGTCGGATTCGCGATCCTCTTCGCGTTTCGGACATTTTCCACCGATCACATTCTCGTTTCGGTGCCTCGTTTGGCGTTCTCGCCTTTTCGGGGTTTGTTCCCCTCACTTCCCTCTTCATTTCCGTGCCTCTTCACATTCCGGCCTTCCCGGCCATTTCCGACCCTCTCGGGAGTTGACTTTTCAGTTGACTCTTCGTATTCCGGCTCGGTTTTCCTTTTCCGGCCATTTTCACACCACTCTCTTCATGGCGGACGACATTCCACGTGGCGGGACTCCCCCAGACCACGAGATGGATCCCGGGGTCGAGCTCTTACCACTGAGCGAGCGCCCGTTCGACCCGGCGACCTACCGGCCGGCGATCCATGTTCTGCCCCCAGACGGTCTGCGTCAGTTCCGGAGCTTTGAGAGGTACGCGGCCCCTGAGCTACTACTACGCGAGCCTACCTCCCACCTTTCATTCGGCACTTCCGAGGTAATTCTCTTCTTTCTGCTTTACTTTCTGCAATGTAGGATACAAAACTGCCATAGTTAGTTGTATTCTCTAACTGCTGAAATCTGATATGCCGTAGACCGTAGTTGACTGTAAACATACATACAACTGATATCTGCTTGAGACTGACACATGCACACACACTGCACTAGCCCTGAATCATCCACACACGGCACACACTGTATTTCACTGCCTACACATTGGTACCCAGTATTTGCCTGAATCTGACAAACTTGCATACATGCCATATCTGTCTTTTCACAACTGCATTTTGAATGTTGTCTTGCAATTGTCGTTTTCTGTTTGCAGGAGGGTTCCCATACCATTCGCGGGTATGGGAATACTGGTGCACGGGAGTGGTATGACGAGCTCCCTGATGCGGTCCAGCGCATCGTGGACCGAGCGGGCTTCGGCACCTTCTGCCGAGGGCTCTCTAGGCTTTCCTCATGCAAGCCTCTTCTCGCCGCTTTGGCGGAGAGGTGGTGGGACACCACCGATTCTTTTCATTTCTCTGCAGCAGGGGATATGACGATGACCCCTTATGACTTCTCGATGCTCACAGGCATTGGGGTAGGGGGGGATCCGATCCCCTTCGACACAGACATGGATGAGTGGACCGCCGCTCAGGTCCATCTACTGGGGGAGGCCCCACCGCTAGCTCGTCCAGGCTTCGTCCGATACTCCTGGTTCGAGACAAAGTTCAGGGTCCAGCCCGCATTGGGGGAGGAGACTCAGATGACCGAGGAGGACGTGGAGAGGTATGCTCGCGGCTTCCTCATGTTCCTGTTCGGGACTACTATCTTCGCCGACCGGGCGAACACCGTGCCTCTCTGCCTTCTCAGTGCACTGGTGGACGTCCGGGACATCTTGCACTATGACTGGGGCGGCGCTGCTCTGGCCACCCTGTACGGATATATGGGCTCGGCTTCTCGCGGCAGCGGCCAGCTCCTCGGAGGCTACTGGCGGGCTTGGGAGGTACATTTCTTCTCCACTTTTTCATTTCTGTCTCGTACTTTCTGTACTCTGTACACTGCACACACTGTAGTCTGCTCTATACTTGCTGTATACTGTACACACGGCACACACATACATTCTGCTTTACACTGACTGTACACTGCTCACACTGTACACTGTACACAATACACGGCTCAACACACGGCTCTGCCATTTCTGCTTTATTCTGTACATTCTACTTTTTCTGATAGTCATACTGACATCTGTTTTGCAGTTGTGGGTTTACGCCTACTTCCCTAGGCTTGCACCCGTACCAGTTGCGGAGCCTCCTCCGGCTGTTCCCTTCTCGAGTCGCTTCGACGGGAGATGCACCCGGCGACCACGGGAGACATTTGGCTTCTTCCGCCGATATTTCGACACCATCACCCCCGCGGAGGTATGCTTTACTTTCAGTTCGTTTAGCTTCGCTTTCCCACTGCATATTTCAATAACAGTAGATAACAAACTGTCTGTTACTCTCAGATCACATGGCGGCCATGGGCTTCCTTGCCGTCGGTGATGCGGGGTCGGTTCCCTGGTGCTGAGGAGACCTCGCGTTTCCGGATCTTGCTAGAGGGCCCGGTTTGTCGGGCTTGGTACCTGGGGGAGCGTTTTCTACGCCAGACCCGCGGGTTACCTGAGCAGATAGTCCCGGTTCACCCTCCTGCAGAGATGAGGGAGACTGAGGGGCTCACCACTGAGCAGCTGGATGATTACTCCATCGGCTGGGAGGAGGCCGGCTTCCGAGGCACCGGCGACTATCAGGAGTACGTGCGGACGTACCTGATGCGCCCCTTGAGCGGCCGTCGAGCAGAGGGGGCCAGGCCTGTAGCATCGGCGACTGGGGCCGGAGCAGGAGCAGGGGCTGGATCTTCGAGGAGGGCCCGGGTCCGTGGCAGGGGCGGAGTGCAGGGAGGACGAGGAGCTGGCTGGCCCGCCCTGCCCGCTGTACTGACTTTCTAGGGGCAGGGTGGGTCGACCTATCAGATCCCCTTCGCCCCTCCACCGGCTGGTCACGAGCTCATTGGCGTCCCCGACTTACCACCGGTATGTATCACTGCACTTCGTACAGTTATTCAATTCAGTTTTACTTGATATTCCACAGAATACTAATGCATCTGATTCTTTTGCAAGCTTCTTCTGAGTACACCCGTCAGTCGTTGGCGATGAATGCCTCGATGATGGGGATGCTCCAGCGGACATTTGACCTCCTAGCCGTCTACAGCATACCGGTATGTCCTTCTGACACTGGCCTCAAACCACTCATACACTGCTTTGCATAATCTGATGCATGGCACAACACCCGATACACTGATCTCACAGTATCTGAACACTGCATACACTGCATTCTGCACCGTACTCTGTACTGACAAACTGCTCACGACATTCATACACTGTATTCATACTCTGCATTCTGCACTGATAAACTGTCTACAGTATACTGATGCATTTCCCTTTTTGTGTACTTTTTCAGCCTCCTTTCCAGATTCCCATGGCGGGAGGTGCTCCAGCTAGACCTTCTGTCCCTGCTCGGGGGAGAGATGAGGAGGGCAGGATATTTCCCCGTACCAGGGGAGGGCGTACTCACGTCGGGAGTAGCTCGCGAGCTCCAGTCCCGGACGACGACGACGACGAGGAGTCAGAGGCAGAGGCAGAGTCATCGGAGGAGGAGACCGCAGACGGTTCTAGCTCGGGCTCTGACGACGACGTTGATGATGCTCCTAGACCCTCGTCCAGGAAGAGGACCAGGACGGACTGACAGCCCCCCGGAGTGCTCGATATGGATGCAGATTTTTGCTATCTTTTCTTTCTTTCTTTGTACTTTTCTTCTTGTTGGTAGATAGATTACCTTGTATTGCCGCAGGCAGATTTTTGTTTCCAAAACTTGTACATTCGAAAAGACAATGAAATGAAACGGACTTTTCATCTGAAAAAGTGTTTACATTTAAATATTTCATGCATTGCATCGCATCTCATCATGTTACACCTCAATGTAAATGGAATTGATTGGTTGTCTGAAAATTGAACACTTGCACTGTAATAATCAGATAACTAAAATAGCCAGCAGCAAAATAACCCAAGCAACCCACTGCCTGATTCTGGACACATAGCCCTTGCTCTACTGGGGACTAATCTGCATACAGCCCATAACACAGCATTCGATTCATTCTGCACATGGCAATTCTAAACAAAACAGCCCAATCTGACAAGACGGACCTCAAAGATGGAACCGGTTGGAGTCAAAACACATTCAAATGTAGAGAATGGCACAGCATTCTAAGCACAGATGATTTTTGAAATCGAATTGAGGGTTTTTCAAAACGGGATATCGAGCCTACAACTGAACACAGCATGGAGGACTCAAATATAAAGGTACACGACCTAAACACAACGAGACACGCTCAGGAGAGACTCAAAACAAAAGACGAGACCTTCAAATGAAAGAGACACGACACACAGACGCGTAAACGAAGATGGGAGACCTCGGACCACGAGGAGCCAGTTCAATCTAGGTATTGTTTCCCACCCTTTCTCATTTGTGATCCTCACATCACTCGACTCTCAAGCTCGGATTTTCTCTCAAAACCCTTTTCCTCACTTTTCTCTCAACTTACACCTCTCTATTCTTCATTCTCTCATTTTTCATCCCTCCCCGGGGTGATTGATGGATAAATAGAAAGGTGTGGGTTCACGCCCGATGCCGTTAGCTTACAGCTATTTCTTCTGGCGGGCAGAGCGCTTTTCTGGCAAGTACGTCGATGACGGGGGAAAGACAGAACGCCTGGCTCAACTGTGCCCCTAGTTCATCATTTTAACCATTTTTTCGTTTTTGCTTTCTACTAAAACGGTTTTGATCAAAACGAGAGTCAGATTAACATACTTGTTCGAATTTTGATTTGAAAAGCATGCAAGTCAGGCAGCAAGCACTGAAAATTTTCCTTTTTGGGTCCAAGACAATGGTCCGATTTTGGAAAATGAAATAGTTTTCGAGAAAATAGTCAACTTCAGTAAAAATTTTCAAAAACTATTTTTCAAACAGCTGATGCTCAACAAGCATGGAGCTTACCCTTTGAGATGCGCAACTTCGGATCAGAGGCAATGGAAAATTGCCCCTGGTTTGAAGGGGGGGTGGGAGGCAACGGAAAGTTGCCCCTAGTTTGAATGGCGTCTCACGACGGCTCGCGGCAACGGAAAGTTGCCCCTTGTTTGGGATGGTGCCGCAGCAGTCCGCAGACAGTCTTCATTGGCGGTGGTCGAGCTCTTGGACACAGCGATGACGAAGACGGTCACAACACATATATGGACACAATCACCTTGAAGGGTGTTGGCCACTGGACTTTGAGGTGAAATTGAAACCATTGCATGGACTGAGACGCTTATGGAAGCGTTGGGGGCTGGACTTCATGATGAAGTTGCCTACGTATCCCAAACATGGGAATCAAGCCTTACGTAGTTCCGGTTAAGGTACACTCGGGTATTTTAACCTTCACTTTGTTTGGCTCTCACTTTTGCCAAGGCGCCCAATGCGGGTTTTCGACCTTGCGAGCTTCTTTTCATTTTCTTTTGTTCGTTTCTTTTTCTTTTCTTCTTTTTTTTTTTCTTGCTCCTTTTTTCTTTTCTCTTTTTTCATTTTTGCTTTTTTGTATTTTTCTCTTGCTCTAACTTTTGCCTGGGTCGCCCTTCTGGGTTTTCAACCCAGCGAGCCTCTCAAAGGGTAAAAGTGTAGCAAGTCCATGCCAAATGGTTTTTTGAAATTGAAGCCTCTCTGTGTCTAGGAGAACGGCTATTGCACTGATTTGCGGAGAATCCATCAGGGTTACTCCACAAGCTTCTTCCGGCGAGATCTACTCCTTCTGATTCGGCTTGGGTGCTTCTTGATCGAAGGCTACCTCAAAACTGGCCACACGGGCCTTTCATGGCGTTTGTCCGTTGAACTTTCTGAACATTCTGAACGGGTTCAAACTCGGAAAACAAATAGGTTGAATCTTGAGGCTGAGAGCGATCCTAGGCTGCGCAATCTCAAGAGCGATTCCACACAGGTCTTCGCAGGGCCGCGTAAAACATTTGTTTTTGAAAGTTTTTAAGAAAGCGACGAATCGCTCGCGTCGAAGATAGTGTGGAACCAATCTGGATCAGGCCAGGGTCCTTCTCAGTACTCACGCCGACAAGCATGGCTTTATTCATAAAAAGGCTCAGCACGCCTCTCTTTCTCTCAAAATGATCAAAATTTTGCAAAACCCGAGGAATTCCTTCCTCTTCGTTTTCATCACCGCAGTGTTCAAAAAGTTTGTTTTTGGAAAACTTAGGTTAATGCAATGAGTTTGGCGCGCAGGAGAGCAGGCGAGATGTACTGTCAGCCCAATCAAATTCTCTGGTCCTTATGCTGAAAGCAAGCATGAAGTTTGAGATAGCAACAGCTGTTTCAATCGGCTCCGTTGGTGCAACTGGCCCCTTGGCAGAAACAGACTCAAAACAAAAACAGATAATAATTACAAAACAAAACGGTGTTCGGGAGAACAACCCCAGAATCACCAGGTATTATAGACAACGGGGACTGACTCGATACAACAAGACAGACCCTTAAGCAAAAGACTGACTCGAAACAAAGAGACAGACTCAAAACCAAAGATTGACTCGATATCCAAATCAGGATTTACAAAACTCGATTTCACCGATGCTCAAAAATGCGTGCCAGACGCTCCAAAAATACACCAAATGTTGCCCGCAGGCGGTTCACTTTACATACTCGCAGTATCGGAGCCCTCAAAATCCAACAACTGAGTGGTGACGGGCTTGCCTGAGGTAGGTGGTAGGATAACCTTGTTATCAATCAAATCCTGCACTTCATGACGAAGGCGGGAACATCCATCGGTACTGTGACCGGACTGTTGATGGTACGCGCAGTACAAGGTAGCATCATGAGTGGTGGGGAGATTCTTAGGGAGTGGCCGGGGCTCCAAAGGCTTAAGATGCCCATTCTTCGCCAATATTAGCAATGCCCTAGACAAAGGCATGTGGAGGTCGTGAAAGACCCTGCGCCCTCGGGGCAGGTACTTTGCAGTTTGAGGATTCTTGCCAGATGCGCTGGCGAAAGGATCGGCTGGCGCTGCCTTGGCTTTTTGAACCTTTCCCGGTGCAGGGGTGGGAGCTACTGGAATTGTCTGGGCATGACGGGGCCCATCCCGGTTTTCTGTCTGGCTTGAATTGCCTTTGGTTGGAGCGGGGAAAGCATCATCTACATCTTTGGTCACTATTGCAGATGTTTGTTGCTTGTTCATCCCTCTGGCCTTCAGAGCCTCGACTGCCCACAGCAGTTGTTCAATAGGATCGGCGTCTATCTTTGCCTTGTCTTTTCCTTTGGCCTCAGCCTGATCGAGGGTCCGGGTTGGTGCTGGCATGTCGTGGCTATAGCCGGAAGCCACCTCTGGCTGGCTGAGCTCTATCACAATCCGCCCCAGTAGCGGGGGCTCCTGTGGTACAAAATTCCCGGCATACGGCGCCGCTGGCGGTGAAGCCGACATTCCATAGGCGAGGTCTGCCACAGACCTTTGGAGATCGCCTATCATCCCCATCAATTCGAAGGTGGTGGGCTCACGAGCCTGGTATAACTGGGGAGCCCAAACCGGGTGCACAACGGGCATCCTGGGCGGGTGTGACATACTGATATTGGCCTCACTCTGCGGAGCGGTCCCCTGCTCCGATACAGCTGCCATAACCACAATTTCTTCTGAACTTTGTGCCGCCATAAATCCTGCCTCAGCAAGGGGGGACACTGGCTATTCTGTTTCAACTCTGCAACTCTCTGAACCTTGAAAGAAAAACAGACAGCATTTCAGCCCAAACTGATCAAACACGGGTGTAGCCAAACAACTGTACCCTACTGCTGATCACTGTTCTAAGATTTCTGTTCCCAATACTGAACCCTGATACCCGCAGATAACTGATTCTCTTAAAATTGATACTGATGCCCTCAGGCCTGATGCCCAAACTTACAAACTGATGTGTTCATTTCCCTGCAGAAATACATTTTGAAAGCACATAGCAAGTAAAGAGAGCCAAAACACCCCTATGTTGGGGTAGGGTTTCCCTATCCTATTTTGTCAGGAGCTAGGGTTTCACTACGCACGCAGCGGTTTCAAACAACTTAACATCGGATAAGCAACCTGTCCTAGCTTGGAATGGTCACTATGGTTCCGAATATGCACTAGGTCGAATGGTCAAAAAGGGTGCCCCGGTAAAACCGGGGTTTGTGTTCCCACACTGTCAGAGCCCATAGCCGGTCAGCCTTATGGACATGCCTTGACAAGACAAGCCTCCGGCAAACCGTTCAGGAATGGCAGATGGCAAACACTGTGTTCCTAGGCGCACCAATGCACATGCAATGCAAAGAAACACATAAATGAAGTCAAAATGGGATATCACGAGTTCGAGTCAAGCTCTCTAAAACTCCCCAGCAGAGTCGCCAGAAACTGTAACAAGCCCGCGGGGGACCTCATGCTACAGCTCGGACTCGATTTGTGTCACGGTTCTAAATCTGAACCAAAGAGTCCAAATCTGGCAAATTGTTTTGAGAAATAGAGATTTTTTGAGAGAAGTGCCAAACATGGACTGCTTTGCCAGATACAGAGTCGCCACCTAAATATTTTAAAGTGGGGGAATTTAGGAAACCCTGACTCGGTGCCGAAGGCCACATGTCCGTCATCACCGGAGTTGTCTCGGCTCGGGAGCTTGGGTACGATCGGGGAAGGTCAGCTATGAGCACCCCCTTTCGCCCGGTCCGAAGACCGGCCTCTACTAACCGTGATACCTGATTTTGAAAACTTTATGTGTTCTTATTCTGGTTATTAGCCTAGAATTACTATGTTATGCGAACAGCAAACAAGTATAGACCAAATCGCCCAAATTGGAACAAAACATTTCATGTTTGTTTTGAAAATGGTTTGCTACTCGCAAGTAGGCTAAAATGCAGATTTTGCCACCCTCAGGTGGGCTTTTAGAAAAGATAGTTTTGCCACTATCTAGTGGTCTTAAAACAAATATAGTTTTAACGCATTATCCCAATTTAAGCAGTTTGACCTCCACCCACAGGCATTCAAGCAATTTATCTCATGTAAACACTTAGCCGCATGGCAAGCATACCTTTATGGCAACATTCACACGCATGTTGGATGCTAAAGCATAACCACTTACATTGTACTCCGTGCCAAAACAATAAACTAGTTAGCAAATGTGCGTGTCCTAGTTCATGTTATTTTGCCTAATGCAACACACACAAGATGCAATTTTAGTTAGGCTCGGTTAACCTAAGTATGGCATATGATATGCAACCAACTGTTTCATGTATTCAATTTTGGAATTTGAAAATACGAATGCAGTTAGTATGATGTACCGAGCCCGATGCATGCCAACAGATGCATGAATGCACGCATGCATATCATAAGGTATGCTAATCTCAAAAATGCCCTAATCTACCATTATAAGCAGATAAATAAAAGGGAAGAAAGAAATGGGGGTTGGAAGACATACACACACTCACCCATACTTATTACATGTTTACCCTCACTCAGAGGGTTCGAATTAATATTACAGTCCCAAAATAATGAACAACCAAATTATTACAAAATTTCTCTAATTAAATAAAAGAAAGGAAGCAAAAGGAAAGAAGAGGGTGGCCACAGCCTTTGCCTCAGGGTGCGCGGATGATGCATGCTCGAATCCGTCCTGCCCGGAAAACCCGTACTATACTCTTGTCGCCTCTGTTTGTACTGCCTTGTCTTTCTGAAAAAATTGCCAAAGTACTGGGATAAGCTCCTTGCATCCTGCAGAGCACCACCGGCCAGACAGAATTGCCACCGGCACTTCAAAATTCCCATCGGCACTTTATCGGATTCATTGGCATTCCAGATAGTGCCGGTCGGCACTAAATTCTGCCGGTCGGCAGAAACTTCCTGCAGAAGACAATTTGACAGCAAACAGAGAACAGACAGTGCACAGCATGGGGTTTTTGGACACATGTAAGCATGGTCCTACTTCTTATCATATTTTGAACTCAAAGAAGTATGACTTTCGATCCTTGAACCATCAATGGTACATGGTGGGTCAAAGGATCGAATTTGCCATTTGATATGAAAATGCATGCAACAAACAACATGAAAACCGGGGCCTTATCAAGTTGGAGTCAAAGGTCCCGATGACCGGGGATCAAGGCACATTACATCACTTGGAGTATGAATGGTCCTTGACTCCCGCACTTGGTTTGACACCCCAAACCAAGTAAATGCAATGCATGTAATGCTCACAAGCCTCAAATGTATCATGCCACCAAGATGTAAAACACAACAAGCAATATGCAACTATCATGACAAAATGTATGATACCAAGCACACAAGATACAAACATGATGCAAACATGGAGCAAATTGACCATGGGATTGATGTGCTACAAAGCTTAATGGAACAAATATGCAACAAACATGGAGCAAGCATGCAAGAGGGCTTAAAGTGGCAAAGGGGGCAGGCCCTCATCCTTCTCAAAACAGTGGCCAAAAGTGCTCAAAATGATAGACAATCAACTCATGTTAACAAGCAAACTTATGGTCCCAAAGCTAAGGCACAAAAGAAGACAACTTACCCCCACCAACATGACCACCCATGGCATGATTAAAGCCAAGTAAAAAAAAATTGTGCATGCAAGATAGGACCCCAAAAACTCCTAATATGGCAACTAAAATAAACCCCATGAAACAAATACACCAAGGCTCATTCTTAGGCATAGGAGGACACACCCTCAAGACATGAAAAAGACCATGCATGCACACATGTAAGCATGATTCTTGGACTAAAAAGAAAGTCCTTAGATGATATTAAACCATGAGGGTAGTCACAAACATACATGCTAGAGGCCATCATGCTCAAAGCTTTTAAGCTAAAATACAAAGCAACCCTAACAAACATGTCAAGCATGGCTAAATGGCTAACCAATAAACCTTAAGCATGGAAAAACATCACCAAGAACTTCATGGAACTAAGCCAACTCTCACGAGAATCATGGCCTAACCATGATGTGCACTTCTAAGCAAAGTAGAGCAATACAAAACAAGTATTACAAGCATGCAAGGAGGCACAAATTTGACCAAAAACAGAGATTATATATGACCTAACATGCCTAAAAAAATGCTGAAATGAAGCCAAGAAACAACAAGCACACATGCTATCCTCTTGAGCCCAAAAAGCAAGGAAACAAAACCATAAAGGGAGAGGGGTGTCCCTCCCCTATGCAAGACTTCAAACCAACTTTTTTGACACTAAAATACACTGATTTTTAGTGATGAAAAGATCAAAGTGCTGAAGTGAAAAAAACCTTATCAAAGAAGCACCAAAATAGACCAAACAAGGCCTATGAGGATGAGTTTGCACTCTAACCACAAAGTGACCTTAATGAAAGTGCTAGAGCAGGAAAATATGAGCCTTTTTTATGTTATACACAAGAGCCAAAACAATAAACAAAATAGGTAGAAAACCAATGCAAGTTTGGGGAATAAAAGGGAAGATGCTCACCCTTGAAGAACCCTTGAAGAACAAATGGTCTAGCCTCCTTCTTTGGATAAAAACCAGTCCAAAACTCAAGAAACAACTCCTCCAAGTCCCTCAATCTCGGAATAAGGTGTAATGGTGTGTGTAATGGTGCAAAAGTAAGGTAAAACACACCTTTTGGGCCAAGAAACACACACAAGAAGGGAGAGGGAGAGAGGTATAGAGATAATATGTATCTATATCTCTAAAGGCTGGTTTTTGCTTCTGTTTTTCTAACCTAGAACCAAGAGGAAAGCCCCTCTCTTATAGGACTCCCTCTTGCAAAGCTTATTCAACAAGCTTGGCTAGAGGGAAATCCCACCATACACGTGTATGGAGGGGAAAGGAGTTGGTGCCAGCTATCACAGCTGGCACAAAATATCTCCATAAAGTGGAGGAACAGTGGTCGGCTGCCCAAAAATGCTATTTCGGCAAAAAACAGTGCCGACCGGCAACCAATTATGCCGACCGGCAAACAAAGTTGCCGATGGAAAAGAAAGACCAGCCGGTGGCCTCCAGCCACTGCCGGTGGTGTATGGGGATGTCTCACAAGGCATTCCCTGCCCCTCTAAGGCAAAACAAAAGTGTTTGGTGCAAACCAGACACTAAACGGTCAAGTTCGGAGATCCTGAGGCAGGGCGCGCGGGCCGAGACCTCCGGGAACTCTGAACGAACAAAATCATGGATAATCATCGTGTGTTTGAACAGTGACGTCCAAGTCTTGAGGACGGTCAAAAATGGGGTGTCTACAACAACAAGCTTGTTGGACAAGCTTTTGGCCTCAAGCCATGGATGATGGCTTCTGTGCCTTCTAGCTATAACAGCTAGCCTAAAAATATCTCCAAAAAGGTGATGGAAAGCTGTCGACCACTTGAAGTGGTCGGCCAGATACTTCTACTGGTCGGCCGACCAGTGGAAGTGGTCGGCCAGGGAAAAAAGTGGTTGGCCATGGTGGGAGATGGTCAACAGCATGAAAGCAAGCCAATGGTGTGGTGGCCGACCAATTTTGATGGTCCAAAGACCAGGAAGACTAGTTGGCCGACCAGAAAACTGGCTGGCGGGGAAGAAAGTGGTCTCCAAGGGGAAGAACTGGTCTCCCACCCTTATACCACCTTCCAAACAAGGAAAACAAGGTTTGTACCAAAAACAAACCAAAAAGGATGCAAGACGAAAGTTCGGGAGGCAAGGCGTGCAGCCGGAAGCCTTGAAAACTAGTCTACCGGCATCAAAAGTGGTCTATGACCACAAAAAGTGGTCTCCCGGACCACAGTGTCCCTCTAGGCAAAGGCAACAAGACATGGTTCAAAAACCAAGCCAAACGGAGAACATTAAGCGGTCCCGAGACAAGGCATGCGACCGAAGGCTCCGAAAATCAAAAACTAGTCTCCAAGCGAGAAAAGTGGTCTACGACCACAAAAAGGTGGTCTACAGACCTCTCCCTCCCTCCAGGGAAGAGAAACAAGGCTTGGTCCGCAAACCGAGCCAACGCATAAAGAGTTCAGAGGCCCAGAGGCAAGGCACTCAGCTGAAAACTCTAGAAACTCAAAACGAGCACAACATGCACTATCACCGAGCGCTCAATCGATGACGTCTGAGTCTCAAAGTCGGTCAAAATGCGGTGTCTACACGGTGCTGTCTCGCTAAAAGGGTTGAATGGACATTAGTATATCACGGTGGCAATTGATTACTTTACAAAGTGTGTGGAAGCTTAGTCCTATGCAGTGTTGAAGGCATCACATGTTGCCAAATTTATTAGAAACAATATCATCTACCGGTACGGAGTTCCAAACGAGATCATATCAGATAACAACTCCTACTTCAAGAAAGAGGTGATAGACTTGTTAGAGAAATACAATGTGGCTTTTCATAAGTCATCCACATATTGGCCACAAACCAATGGAGCTATTGAAGCCGCCAATAAGAATATCAAGAAAATCTTGTAGAAGATAGTTGAAACCTGCAGGGACTGGCCAGATAAACTGCCATTCGCACTTTGGGGCTACAGAACGTCGATCCGAACATCTATAAGGGAAACTCCTTATTCTCTCATCTATGAGATGGAAGCCATTTTGCCAATTGAAATTGAAGTCCCGTCGCTGCTAGTTATGGCCGAGTGTCAGATAGTGGAGGCAGATTAGCAACAAAGCAGATTTGAGGAGTTAATGCTGTTCGATGAGAGAAGGCTAAAGGCATTGTATCATGTTCAGGGCTACAAAGGCAGAATTGCCAGGGCTTTTAACAAGAAGGTTAAGTCCAAGAAGCTCAAGGAGGGAGACATGGTGCTGAAAGACAACCGAGCTTCCATCCATGACCCTAGGGGCAAGTTCCGACCTAATTGGGCTGGTCCTTACATCATCAAATCTATTTGGTCTGGTGGAGCTGTTATTCTCATGGACTTAGATGGCCTGGAATTTTCAAAGCCGATCAATATAGACAAGTTGAAGAAATACTATCCCTGAGAGGCTCGCTAGGCCGAAAACCCAGAAGGGCGACCTAGGTAAAAGTTAGCGCATAAAAAATTAGAAATAAAGAAAAACTGAGCTCGCAAGGTTGAAAACCGTAAAGGGTGACTTTGGCAAAAGTTAGAGTGCAGAAGGAGAGAGTTAATACTCAAGTGATCCTGAACCGAACTACGTAAGGCCTAATTCCCATCTTTAGGATACGTGGGCAACTTCATCCTGAAGTATGGCCATAACCATCTCCAACTCAACTGTTGTGTCCATTTGTCTGATCAGGTTATCTTTGTGCATTATCTGTTAGCTTGGTTATGATCTTCATTGGTTGTGATCTTTTTGGGTAGAAGAGTCGGTTGCAATGCAGAATTAGTGATACTCAAGCAGGGGCAGTTATGATTTGCCGATTTGGGGTTGTGCATCTTGAGGGTTTGATTCTGTGCATGTCAAGTAGTGATCATTTTCGAAAATGGTTTTGGAAAGTTTTAATAAAAGTTGATTTTGTTCAAAATTTTACTTTTACAACTTAGACCATTTTGGGGACCAAAAGGAAAAAATTTTAGTGCTCACAACATTAATTCCATTGATTTCAACATAAAGTACATTCTCCAACTCTCTAATACAAATCAAAGTTGCTTTTACATCATAAAACTTGAAAAGAAAGGTCAAAGCAATCAACTAGGGGCATAGAGAGTTAGGTGCTCCTACGTCCCTTGCTCATGCTTACAGAAGCTTTTGTAGCTAAAATGGGCCTGACTTGTGCTTCATCCTTGAGCCGAGCCAAGCACTCGCCAGAAAGGGCATGACTGAAACTAAACTAGGGGCATTAGCGAGTTAGGTGCTCCTGCGTCCCCTGCTCGTGCTTACAGAAGCTTTTGTAGCCAAAGTGGGCCTAACTTGTGCTTCATCATCGAGCCGAGCCAAGCACACTCCAGAAAGGGCATGACTGAAACTAGGGGTAGGGGCCAAAAGCTCTCTTGTCCTCTAAGCAATGAGGTACCAAGTTAAGTGTGAAGCATGAATCGAGAATGAAGCCGGGTATTCTACCACCTCCCTTGGGTAGGTCTGATCAGCTGCAGACCTGCTGCACATTGAGTTGTACCACCATCTCCCATTGGGAAAGTCCACTAGTCGCTGGCGGAAAAAATAAGCTCGAGCTGAATACTCAGGCCAAGGGTCCACCACCTTCACGAAAGAGAGTACAAATTTTCAAAAGCAAAAATAAAAGCCTATCTGAAGCTATACATGTATTGACCAAAATAAAAGAAACTAAGAAAAAAAAGTACAAAAATTAGCGCTAGTCATCTCAAGCTCGAGAGGCCCTCTTCATCCTCTTCCTCGGAGGGGACTCAGGAGCACTGTCTCCGTTTGCACTGCTATCAGAATCAGACTCTGAGCCAAAGTCGGTCTCATCATCTCTGCTCCCTGCCTCAAAGCCAGCCTCGACATAATCTTTACTCCCTGACCCCGAGCCAGCATCATCAACCCTGCTCTCAGACGCCTCAGAATTTCTACTCACTGTCTCCTTAGAGTCACGGGCCTCGGTATCATCCCTGCTCAATACGGGCTCGACCTTACTACTCTGGTTTCGAGCACCCCTGCCTCTGCCTCGACCTCGGCGCTTATCTCAGCCATGTGCTGGGGCTTGTATAGCTCTCCTCCCTGCCACCAAAGGAGGTGCCGCTGGTGCTACTGCTACTAGTGTCCACGGTGCATATGGGATTTGGAAAACGAGTGTCGACATATCAGATAGAGTGTATGTATGCGGAATGAGTGCAAAAGGTACAATATAAGTACAATATGAGTACAGTGTGTCAGTGTAGTGAATCAGTGCAGTGTGGGGTGGTGTCAATATTACGGCATGCGTATCAGTGTACCAGTGGGAATGTGATAGTGTGGTGCACAACAGCATGAGGTAATAATGAAATGAATATGGAAAATTGAAAAAAATACTAGGATACTGTGGAGATCAAGCAACGTCTCTCTCCTCTGTACCATGCCAATGAGAGAAGCAACCAGCTGGAGCAGGCCCTCTGTGTACTCAGTCGGTGCCTGCAAGTACATTTGAATGATCAATATCGAGAATAATTAATATCTGGAAAGGGAAAGTGCGGTTACAAACTGTAGAGTGTGGTCCATACCTGAGGTGTGCCACGAGCTCTGACATACCCATGCCCTGCCTTGGGTGGCTCTATCGAGATTTGATAGACTGACCCAGTTGGCCGCCAACATGTAAGCGCAGTGGGAATCACTGGCCAACCAGCAACCTGCACAACTAAAGGGGCCTACCCAATATCGGCCTCAGTCTCTTGAGCAGCCTCACCTGCTAAGGGAGCACCTGCTGCATCGCCTGCGCGAACGCCCGTCAGAGGGGGCATGAGATGAGTCTAGATAAAAGTCACATAATCGCCCTCCACTCTAAAATAGTCGGCATCCAGCCCCACCATAAATTGAATAATAGCCCCAGCAGGGAGGCTATTGGCTATCCTCTTTGATGCTGAGGTGGCATGGGAATGACTGGAACAGGTGAGCCTAGAGTCTGGCGTATGAAACGCTCACCCAAGAACCAGGCCCGACAAACTGGGCTGTCCAGCAAAATCCAGAATCAAGACGTGGCGCAATCTGCAGTATACTGGTCCCTTACTCTAGCTGGCATCGTCGCCCAGGGTTGCCACATGATCTACAAACAGAGAATGCTCAGATTATTAGTTGTCGTTAGTTGTCGAAGTATGAATCCAAATAGGAGTAAAGCAAAAATGACTGTGAGTTTCAGATTACCTCATAGGCAACCACTGTATCGAAATATCGGCGGTAGAAGGTGAATGTCATATCATCGTGGTTCTGGTGCCGGTGCCGGCCATCGTATCACCGCGAGTAAGGCACGACGGGAGGGATCTCATCCACTGGCTCTGGAGCCAGAGCTGGGAAATAAGCGTAAACTCATAACTGCAATAGAAAGTGCAAATTAGAAAGCACAAGTTGTGAACATATGTAAAACAGAAAGTGCAAAGCAGAAAGCACGATGCATGAACATATATAAGACAAAAAATGCAAAGTGGAAAGCACAATGTGTCAACAGAAGGTGTAAAAGCAGGAAGGTGTGATGCATACCTCCCAGGCTCTCCAGTAGCCTCTAATCTGCTCTCCCCTCATATAGGAAGTGGAACTCATATAGCCATAGAGTGTGGCGAGGCCAGCTTCACCCCAGTCGTAGAATCGGGCTTGGGACAAAGTCACGAGGGCGCTCAGTAAATACAAACCTAGGACGTTCCACCCGTTCGCAAACAAGGTGCTATAGAGTAGGAACATCAAGAAGCCCTGGACGTGCTGCTCTACCTCCTTCGGTGTCTCAGGCTCACTCCCACAGAAACGCTCGAAGAACCAACTGTATCTCACCATCACTGGCTTGCATAGAGGTGGGCGCACTCTAAGTTGGTAGATCCAACACGCCTCTCATTCGCTCATATCCATGTCAAAGGGGAACGGATCACCCCCTACTCCTAAGCCTATGATCATGGAAAAGTCATAGGGAATCATCGTCATCTTCCCAGTAGAAGAGAAGTAGAAAGAGTTGGTGGTATCCCACCCACCACCTCTCCATCAACGCTCCGAGTAGAGCCCGGATCGCCATATGTCATGAGAGTTCAGTACAGAATAAGCCAAGGCCGGCGTCATCAACAAGGTCACGGACCTCGGGAGGGAGCTCATAATACCAGTCTCTAGCTGTCACTGCTCCGTAACTTCTGTAAGAATGGGAGTCCCCATGTGGCAAAGAAAGAGTATTCAGATGAAAGACAATGAAAGAAATACATTCAAATAAAAGGAAAGAAAGCATAAAAATAAAGTTTGTACCTCAGAAGTGCCGTAAGAAATGTGGGAGTACGGCTCTCTTAGCAACACGTCCTCTGGCATGCCACCAACAAAATTGTCAAAATGCATCATGCCGCCAGGTGCCAGCATGTGCGTGCGAGGGTGATAAGTGGCTAGATCAAAGGGTCGTATCCTCAGTGGTAGTAGCTTAGGCTCAGGTCCAAAAGCAAACTCTGCCTCGAAGTCAGCTACAAGGCCTTTCGCCGCCTCGCTAGCCTCGGCAATCGTCGGCTCCTTGACCCCGACAGGGAGTGATAATGGAGGTGGAATCTTAAGAGGAGCACCATCATGTGGAACATCATTTTCCATCTGAAAAATGGGTGAAGACTGGAGAAAAAGTGAAGAAAAATAGAGAAAAAAGCGAAAACTTGAAAATAGTCAACCCTAGAAGAGAGAAAATGGGAGAAAAAGTCAAAACTCGGGAAAGTTTGCATGACCAGAGAAAAACTCTAGGGAAACAAGCCCAAAGTGATGAAAATGCAAAAAAATCAATGAAAACAAAATCTGTTCGGTTCAAAGTGTAGAGGAGCAAAGAGGGATAACGAATAAAGTTTGTGTGAGGCGTTAGAAAACGGGTGTAAAGCACGAATCTAGAGAGAGAAAGCACCGAGAGAGAGAGAGAGAGAGAGAGAGACAGAGGGAACGATTTTCGGACTTAGGTGTGTGAGGAAATAAGGCTTGGAGGTGTATTTAAAGAGACCCGTGTCGAAATGATAATTTTTCCCTATTTATTACATTAGTGGCCAGCAGGTGGCCGACAGTCCTCATTTGTGGCCTAGTGCTGCTTTGTTGCTTTTTTGTCTTAGCAATGTATGGGAGGTTCTCTTTTGGGTCCAGATTGATTTTTGAGAAGCTCAAAACTTTGTTTCGATTATGCCGTTCCCCATACTCGTTGTGCTCCAGCGTGCAAATGTTCTCCACTCGCCAATGTGAACAAGGTGTATCCTTTTTTAGCATGTTGCAAAGTCTCTGAGCGGTAAGCTAGAGGTTATCGCCGAACATCACTTTTGTACGTTCTGTCAAATTACATATTTGTTCTCTTTTATTGCATAGAATGTGCATTTTCACATACACTTATGTTGTACGCGTACCCTGCATCGTTCATGATTCATGCATAGAATATGCTTTTAATTTTGCATAGAATATGCTCTTGTTTCTTGCACAGAACATGCTTTCAATTAACATCATACGTCAGTTGTCTATCTTGCATGGAACATGCGTTGTCACTATATTGATTTGTAATCTTGTTCACTTTGTGCATCTATCACACTTGTTCACTTCGTGCATCTATCGTACACTTTCACTACACTGTATATATTTATTGTGCAATCTCATACCTTTTGCCTTTATCTCAGGATTTGTGAAACGCGACCTTGAGCAGTTTTTATCCTAGGATGCTTGAAATGTTACCCTGAGCGGTTTTTCTTCTCTTCTCGCGTTTTTAGTGTGATTAGAGTATCTCAGGACGTGTGAAACGTGAGCCTGAGTGGGTTTTTTTTTTTTTTTTCTCTTCTCGCAATTTCAGCATAATTAGAGTATCTCAGGACGCGTGAAACGTGACCCTAAGCTGTTTTCCTCTCCTCTTTTCACGGCTTTGGCGTGGTTAGAGTATGTGTTTTTAGTTTTTCCCATGTGAAACGTGTTTGGACTTCTTGTTATTGCTTATTGCAATTGATTGTAATTGTTATTGCTTATTGCATCTGTTATTGCTTAGTGCATCATTTTTCATGATCATGAGTTTTCAAAATAGCTGCCTTCGCGAAGCGTGTGAGTCTAGCTTTCAAAGTAGTTTTCATGCATATCATTTGCATCCTGCCCCAGAACTACGCTGGTTTGATTCCCTGCAAAGGGATACATAAGCAGCTTGCGAGCTCAATCATTTTTATATATGTCTTGATTATTTTCCCAAGTCTTACGGCCTTGTCAAAATGGGTTGTCTTCAAGCTTTGACATTCACTCACGTCATGTCATAACTTCGAGCTCTGTCAAAGAGGGGCAACTGTAGACAACCCATTTTTGACGGCCCTTAAGACTTAGGTGCCACGGATTGATCACTTAGTGATGAATGTATACGCTTGTCAAATGCTTGACTTCCTCAGCAGGAAACCTAAGTGTTGAACCAACAAACCTTGTGCCTTATTTTGGAGCAAAATAGTGTTTTTTCAGGCCTGAGCATCCAAGGACCTACAGACCCACTAGTGTGGCATGCCGCCCACTAATATTAGTGGCCAGCCGTCCACCAGTGCAAAAAAATAGATATTTTTTGCCTATTGTCCCTACAGATGCATGCACCATTCCAGCAGTATTTGCAAGGATATTTTCAAGGATCTCTCATATATTTCTATATATAGATGACCCTCTCTTATGTTGCAAAGGTTAGAAAAATTTTGGACTTCTAGAAAATTTTGGAAAAATTTCTCTCTCCGTAAAATTCTCTCTCTCTCTCTCTCTCTCTCTCTCTCTTTCCCTCTCTCTCTCTCTCTTGTAACTCACATAACCTTTGCCTAAACACTCTAAATCAAATCTAGAGAGTTCCTTGCTAAGGTGATTTGAGCTTACATTTGAGCTCTTAAAGCACTTGAGAGTGTGAAATTGGTGGTCTGTAACTGAAGGGATCATTCATCTTTAAGAGGTATACATTATAGTGCTTTTGTACCATCTCTACACTACTTTTCTTCTATCTTTTCTTACTATCTTGAGTTATTTATTACCTATATTTTTGGAGTGAAACTTGTGGTTTAAGGCCATTAAAGGTGGAGGAGTTGACAACCCTTCTTTCAACTTTGCTTCTAAGGCCCTTGCCCTTGTGTTTCCCACCTTCTCATCAACTTTTTTTGAGCCTTTTACCATTGACTTTCAGAGATTTTTCAGAGGTAAAAATCATGTTTTGAATTCCCAAAAGTGGAGGGGCTAGCCTCCCCTCCTTGTGCTTGTGTGCTAGTTTTAATTCCTCAATATTTTAGCTAGTTGTTGTAGTAGTTTTTGCCTTAATTCCAGCACTTTTCTGAACTGTTTTAGGACTATTTTTATGAGTAAGCTTCATTCATGCTTTGTATAGTATTCTTGTAGTATAATGGTCCTCATAGGCTTGGTGGTTAAGGCCTTAGCCACTAACCTATTTGAGTCGATAGTATTTATTCTTGCTTTCCATACTTGTTTTCATCTCTAAGCATCTTTGCAACCTCCCCCATTTCTTGGTTTTACCTTTTCTTTGAGGGTGTTTTCAAATCGATTGTTTGTTTAAGCTTGAGATTGAGGTTATTGTGCTTAATGGTTTAATCCCTTTGGGGGTTCATTACCAATGGCATGACATCTCTCTCATGCCTAAAATAACACTTGGTTTGGTACTTCTCTCCATTAGTGGACTTAAAGCTCATTATTGGACTCAATTGACTAAGGAATAGAAGGTAATTAAAATGAAGTAATAAAACTTGGACTAAAATGGAACAAGATAATAAGGTAATTTGGTGTTCAATCGGATGTTAATTGAACACATGGAGACTTGAGTCATTTCATACTTGTTAGTGATAAAATGGTTCAAGATTCCAAGATCAACCACTTCCCTTGATCAATCCATGATAGGGAGGAGGTTTTGTTGCTCTTTCCTTTGCATTTATTGAAATTGTGTCCCTCGATTCATAAGTCATCATGCAATGAAATTATGTAGATTGATGGCTTGTGAATCAAGCTTACCCCTCATTTGACCTGTTTGCTGATAAGGAGAGGTAGAGTGGACAAACATCCCCTGAGAATACTCTAGTTTGTGTTATGTTTGTTCTCTGTCGCTGCAGAAAAGAACCAATAATAGTGGCCAGCAGACCACTTTTACTGGACGGCAACCCACTTTTAGTGGCTGACGGGCCACTACTTCTAGGTTACCGGCCACTTTTTCCAGGCAGGCAATGTCCTTTTTTTCAGCAAAACAGAGTAGAGGCTGAGATGGAAAAATAGTGCAATTTTCTAACTGTACAAGAGAGGCATTCCGATAGCAAAACGAAGAGTATTATCGAGTGGAAATCTACATCCATGCATGAACCATCCCTTGATTCTCCAGATTTGTGAAATGATGTTGTAATATTAATATGTTGTGCTTGGTGTAGTGGATTTGTAACTAATTAGTTAGAATAGTTAGTTAGTTTTGTGTTGGACTTATTTAATTAGTTAGAATAGTTAGTTAAATTTGTTGTTGTAATAATTAGTTAATTAGCTAGTGTAGTTAATTTATTTGATTTGGTTTGTAATAGTTAATTAATTCGTAGCAATTAGGTAGTCCATTCATTCGGACCCTCCTGCGCGAGGGCAAACTTGTAATAATGTATATATCTTCCTACCCTACGTCTTTCTCCCTTTTATTTACTTGCTTATGATGGGTAGTTTAGAACATCATGTTTCATTTAGCATAACCCATGTTTGCATCCACTTGTCTTGCATGCATCGAAGCTCGATTCATCATTCTAAACAAGCATTGTCGTTTATTACTTCGTTGAATACGTGTTTAAACTGCATGCTTTCAAATTGATTCACATGTCATAATTAGTAGCTGAGCTTATTAATTGCATCATTGCATGTGTTGCATTAGTCATATTGCATTAGTTAAGGGCACGCATGTTTTCTAACTCTTTTGTTTCTTTTTGCTTGCCATGGAGTACTACGTGAGCTTTTATTTGCTTTAGAATATCCCATGCTTGTGATTGTTGCCATTTCTAACATGATTACCATAAGGCTAAGTGCTTAAATTGATATAACTGTTGAAATTCCTGTAGATGAAGGCTAGCTGCTTGAATTGGAATAATTTGAGTAATGTATATATGAGGTCACTTTTTCAAGTGGTACATATTCAAACACTTTTCAAAATAAACATGAATCAAAGTGTTCAAATTTTTGCAAATTAGTTTATATACTTGTGTGCGCATCACATAGAAATGTTAGCCTAATAGCTTGAACAAGAGCATATAATGTAAACAAGATTCACATCATAATTAGTAGAGGCCGATCTTTCATCGGGCGAGTGAGGTGCTCAATTCATGACCTTCCTTTCTCATAACTATGTTCCCAAGCCAAGAGATCTTGGTAATGACAGACACATGGCCTTTAACACGAGTTACGGTTTTCCTAAATTTTCTAAAAATATTTAGGTGGCGACTCTGTATCTGGCAAAGCTGTCCATTTTTGGCATTTTGATTCAAAATCAATTTTTCAAAAGATTTACGAATTTGGACTCTTTTGTGTTTATCTATTTCACATTGCACTTGCGAGATTAGATTCAGAACCACGAGAGTTCAAACTGTAAGGCTAGACGTATCCGAAAGGAGCACGGAAAGTCGAGCTACACTAAGTGCCTAAGTGATATATCTGTTTCGAATACTAGTGGATGAAGGTTAATTGCTTAAGTTGGGATGATTTGCTTAAGTGTACATTCGAGATCACTTTTTCTAGTGGTACATATTAAAACACCTTCCAAAACAAACATGAATCATTGTGTTCCAACTTTTGCAAATTTGTCTATACTTGTGTGCATCACACAATAAAGTTAGCCTAATAAATCGGAACAAGAGCATGTAATGTAAATAAGAATCACATCATATTAGTAGAAGCCGATCATTGATCAAGCAAGTGGGGTGCTCAATTCATGACCTTCCCTTTTCATACCTAAGTTCTCAAGCCGAGACACTTTGGTGATGATAGATAAATGGCCTTTGGCACGAGTCTTGGGTTTCCTAAATTTTCCAAAAATATTTAGATAGCGACTCTGTAATCTGGCAAGGTAATCCCTTTTTGGTATTTTGTTTCAAAGTTGATTTTTCAAAAGAATTGCCGAATTTGGACTCATTTCTGTTTGTCTATTTCAGAACCACGAGAGTTCGAACTGTAGGGCTATCGTATCCGAAAGGAGCGCGGAAAATATGCTATAGTGCTCCTCGGAGAGGTTTAGCCTCCTTGGATATGATAGCCCCACAGTTCGGACTCCCGTGGTTTTGAATCTGGTTTCACAAGTGCAATGTGAAACAGAAAAACACAAATGAGAGTCCAAGTCCAACAAATCTTACAAAATCCATTTATCATTACAGATGTCAAAGATGGATTGCATTGCCAAATTTCAGAGTCGCCACCTAAATATTTTTGAAAAATTTAGGAAACTCATGACTAGTGCCAGCTTGTCTGTCATAACCAAAGTATCTCGGCTCGAGAACTTAGGTATGAGAGGTGAAGGTCATGGATTGAGCACTTCACTCACCTGATCAAAGACCGACCTCTAGTAATCATGATGTGATTTTTATAGGCAGTATATGCTCATGTTCTAATTATTATGGTAACTTACTAGTGAGGCACACAAGTATAGACTGCGTCACCTATTTTGGAATGCTTTGATTTCATGTTTGTTTGAATAGAGGTTTAAATGTGTGCTACTTGAAAAAGTGAGCTCACACGTACACTAATCAAAGTCATTCCAACTTAAACAAAATATTCTTCATTCACAGGCATCCAAAGAGGTATATCGAATAAGCACTTAGCCTTATGGTAATATGCTTGATATGGCAACACAAGCACACGTGCAACATGCTAAAGCAAGAAATGCTCACCTAGTACTCCATCGAGGCAAGCCAAAAAGAAGAAAATAATTAGAAAAATGCATGCTCTAATATCCAAGTGACTAATGCAACACATACAAAATGCAACTACTAGGTTCGGTTCATTTTAACATGTCAGATGGATCAATTCAAAACATGCGGCAATGCATGTATTCAAGTAATTAGGAAATGAGAATAATGTTAGAATGATGAACCAAACCTAATGCATGCAAAAAAATGTATATTAAGCATGGCAATAATTTAAAACAAAAAATATGATGCGACCATGATAAGCATATAAATAAAAGGGAGAAAGAAATGGGGGCGAGAAGACATACACATATTACAAGTTTACTCTTGCACAAGAGGGTCTGAATGAATGTCCTAATTAAAAAAAATTATTACAAACTCAAACGAATAAACTAGACTAATTAATTATCTATTACTAGTCCAAATAAAAGTAAAGCAAATAATTAATTACAACATACTAATATTAGAGCACTAATTTAATGGACTTAAATGGGAGGCGAGGAGCCAAATGTGCACAACCGAGAACATTCTCCCGGAAACCTCTATGTTTGCTGCCAGAATTTGCTCTGTTTGTAGTTAGAAAATTATTCTATTTTGGCCTCAGGTTTTGCTTAATTTTGCTATGAAAATGCCATAGCCTGTACAAAATTGGTGGCCGGCTGGCCTTGAAAAGTGGTGGGCTGCATAGAATGAAGGATGGCCGACCACTATTTCTGGGAAATACCTTGCTGTAGCAGAGCTGAAACAGAGCAAAAACAGAGTGTTTCCAGGAGATATTTATCATCTCTGCCCTTTCCTATCATGAAAATGATCAAGGGAGGAGCAAATTCGATTCTCAAATCATCAATCATTGTAAATTTGTTGCATGATGACTTTAGAAAAGATGGGACAAGAGCTCAATAAATGAAATAAAAGACAAACAAAACCTCTTCCCTATCATGGAGTTACTTCAAGGGAAGGGGTAGACATGCCTCATGAATCACCAAACATCACAACAATTATATGTGATGATTCAATATGCAATGGGTTCAGTATAACATCCGATTGAACCTAACCAAATTTTATTACATTTTTTACCTTTTTTTTATTAGCCTTTTTTACATTGCCTTTCCATTTCTTATATTTTCTTCATTTTTGTCTAGGTGATGATTATGTCCACTAAATCCAAAGCAATAAAGAATAGTAAGCATGACTTAACCCAAGAAATGAGCTTTTCAAGCCCTTTTCTATAGGGAAATTAAAAAGGAAGAATCAAACTCTTTTAAAAGTGATAATGAATTCTAAGTCAAACCCAAAATGAGCGATAATGACTAGTCAAACTCAAAGAGAGTGATAATGATAATCAAACCCAAAATGAGCGATAATGACTCCAAATCCAAACATGATAATTATGATAACCATGCCCTGTACTATGTTAATTAATCATGCTTATGTTTGTAATTACGTGCTTAATTTGAATTTGGGTGTTAATTGCATGATTATATGTCGTTTTGGCTTTGTATCTATTCACCATAGGAAAATATGTTTGATTTTCTGCTTTGGAATTTAAATTGAAGGTCTTATCAGCCACAGAAATCGAAATTGCTTACGCCATTGTGGCTAGCATAATTTTTAGAGCCTACGGTGAAATTTAATTGCACATTGATTCAGATCAGATTAAATAGATTAAATTGATGACATAGTGCTCAATTAAATTAGTATTAATGAAATGTGATTAAGGAAGCCTATATAAAAGGGCAATATACACTCTTATTTTGGGGGCTTGAGCTCAAAATCTAAAAGTTAACTCTCTAGAGAGAGAGAGGGGCCAAGATTGAAAAACTTCAAGAGAGCTCAAGAAACTAAGGGGATTAGCTCAAGATTTAGCTATAATGGAAGAATTGAAGCTCCTAGGAGAGTGGATTCATAAGTTTGAGTTTGTAATTTTGTGAATTCAAGTAATTATGTGACCAAGAACAAGAATTGAGTTGTAATTGATGAATTTGAAGTCAATAGATGCATGCATGCAAGAAATTGCTATGAATTTCCATGTTTGAGTATAAAGTGTGTAATCCAAGTTGAATTTTGATTGAAGTCCATGTTTTTTATTGTCTCTTCACCAATTAAATTGAGGACAAAGGGTATATCCCACATGCAAGTGCAAATCATGGAGGTATGAGTTGTATGAATTTGTTATGTTGGTGATGAGTTTGGAATAATTTGAGGCATGCATGTAATTGATTGATGGGAATTGAACTTCATAATGTTGTAATTTAGTGTTTGTATCATGTTAGTAAATATATATGAGAGTTATGAGTCATAATATGCAAGAAACATAAGTTTGAATGCAAGTTTGAAACTCAAACAGCTTGCTGGGAAACCCAGAATTTGGCACGTCCGCTCGAGCGGGGAAAGCGCCGCTCGAGCGTGAAATGCGAGCTCCCAGAACTTTTGCAGACATTGATGTCCGCTCGAGCGGGGATATTCACGCTCGAGCGGGGAGCCATGTAGCGTGACTTTCAGCTCGAGCGCCCGAATTCAAGCTCGAGCGTAAAAATAAGGCAACCAGTATTTTTGCAGACAAAAAGGGGTTCGCTCGAGCGGCCAAAGCCATGCTCGGGTGGGGAGCCCTGTTTCTGAAATTTTGAAAAGGAGCTATATGTTTCATTTTATGTTCTCTTTCATTTCTAAGCACACTTAGGCATGCATTGGGCATTGTGAATTAGTTAAAAGGATAAGAAAGAAGCCTAAGAGGAATGTATGAATTAAGAACGGATTGAATCATTTGTTACCTATATGTGTTATGTAATGTGCAGGGTCGAGCTCAAGGGCAAATCCACCGGCAGAACACTGTGAGTAATGTCTTAGTAAAGATGTTTTCAAGTATGTTACTTTCCAAATGCTACGTCTGTATAAGTTTCATGGATATATTGATTTGAAATATGAATGAGTATTCTATATGCCAAATTTTGTATAAGGCCATTTGATATGTTTGATATATCTGAATTGGGCCTAAGGCCGTTTGCCATTTGCCGTTGATATGTTTGATATATCTGAATTGGGCCTAAGGCCGCTTGACATTAATGATTGGGCCAAAGGCCGTTGGACATGAATGATTGGGCCAAAGGCCGTTGGACATGGATGATTGGGCCAAAGGCCGTCGGATATGAATGCTTGGGCCGAAGGCTGTTTGAATATGATGATGATGGGCCAAAGGCCATTTCAATACCGTGATGGGCCAAAGGCCGTTTGAACATGAGCATAATGGGCCAAAGGCCGTTTGAATGAAAAGGGATCATGATCATGAATATGAAATACGCATAGATATGAATATAAAGAGAATGGGCCCAAGGCTGTTTGATATGTTTGAATTGGACCACAGGTCATTTTGAATAAAGAGTTGGTTGGACCAAAGGTCGTTTTGTATAGATGGACCCAAGGTCGTTTGTTTTATATAAGAATTGGACCCGAGGTCGTTTACATATGGATATGATGTGTTGGACCCGAGGTCGTTTTGCCTTGTTGAGATTTGTAAATCTGGTGTGAATGAGAATAGTGGTTCAAATGCGTACATTATAAGTATGACTCATTTATGAGCGAATCTCATTCATTAACCTCTTTATTTTCATATTATTCACTGGGCGTTAGCTCACTCTTATTTATATGTATGTAGGTGAGCAAAGGGATGTTGAACCCCAGCCTTAGTGGAATTTAAGAAAGGAACCCGAGTTTTGTGAAGTCAGCCTAGGTGCCTCGCGCAAGAGGCTTTGTTTATGATCTTTTGTATTTCTTTTGCTACTTCTATTGGTCATGATAGACCGTTTATGTGTATAAGCTTTTGGTCTGGCTGACTATGTGTTTGAATGATCCTGGGTATATAAGATACTAACTACTGATATGTGGTGTGAGTTATTATTAAGTTATGTGAAATGTTTTGATATGCCATGTAAGCATAGCTCATTGGACAAAATTTTTAAGTTTGCTTCCGCATCTGGCCCGATATTATTAATTATTAATTGATATCAGGTTTGAGGCCATAGGTAATCTCATGATTACTGGCCGGTTATGACCTTAATCTATAGGGGCGGGTTCGGGTCATGACAGAGTGGTATCAGAGCACGAGTTAATAACTCATACACTTGTCCAAATGAGCCATAAGGTATCTAGAAAAGTCTTAAGATGCATCCATTTGATAAGTACATGATGTAAGCATTGAGAACATGTGATTATATGAGATATGAATTGTTGCACTAATGTGTACAACAAGTTTTGTTTTGTTATAATGCACGTGCATGAACATACGAATCATGAAAAGTTGCTTATGTGCATTCGATTTTGCGAATGGGTGTTTGTAGAATATGAATATGGTTTAAGTGTATAATTACTTAGTAAGTGTTCAACATGTGATATCTGATAAGTTTGCAATCATCGGTTACGTATGTGATTAATTGTGTCTTGACGACACGCAAAATGAGAATATAATGATGTGCCTATGTGCGAATGTACCTATGTGTATCCGTGTTTATTTCTGTATTGGGCATTCTTGTGATACCCCTGTTTCGTAGTATGCTAATTGGTCCTTAATTTGAGTATGATTATGTGTTTAGCATGATTTTAGGTGCCATTATGTGAATATATGTGATTTTGAAGTTTTATCTATTCACCGTAGGAATATCTATTTCAATAATCCACTTCGGAAATTAAATTGAGGGCCTTATCGGCCACAGGATCCAAAATTGATTGCGCCATTGTGATTGGCATTATTTCTAGAGCCTACGGTGAAATTTAATTGAAAAATTGATTCTGACCAGATTAAGTTGATTAAATTGGTGATTTGGTGCCCAATTATTTGTTATTATTGAATTGAGCTAGTGGGAAATTATGGAAAGGGCTATACACTCAACTTCCCTCCTCCTTATCTTCATTTTGGGCTGACCAACTCTCTAAGAAAGAGAGAGAGAGCCGGCTGTGGAGAGAGAGAGAGGAGAGAATTGTGCATTTGTGGTTCAAGACTTGGACCGTTTGGAGATATAGCTCAAGTATTGCTAAATTGGGGAGATTAGAGCTCCTTGGTAAGTGAATTCATAGGTATTAAGTTGAAATTTTGTGAATTCAAGTTGGAATAATGGTCAAGAACATGATTTAGTTTAGTCATGAGGAAAATGAATTGGTTTGGTTGAATTGAAGGCCATTATGTGCATGCATGTAAGAAAGTACCTTGAATTTGCATGTTTGAGCATGAGAATGTATAATCCATGTACAATTTCAATTGAAGCTCATGTTATACTCATCATTTGTGCCATCCAAGTTAGGAATGTGGCTAATAGATCACATGCATGTACAATTTGAGAAGATATGAGCTTGAATGCATGAGTTTGTTATGTTGATGTTGAGTTTGACATGTTTTGAGACATGCATGTAGATAAATCAAGAAAATGAGCTTCCTAATGTTGTAATCTTGCATTTGTGTCATGTTAGCATGATTAATTTGAGATTTGGGCCATTGCATGCAAGTATTGTGGCTGGGAATTCGAATGGGAGCTCAAGAACACAATTTGGGTTTTCCAGAATTTTGATGTCCGCTCGAGCGGGGTAATGGTCGCTCGAGCGGGAAAATCGTGCTCCCAGCACTTTTTGCAGGATTGGTGTCCGCTCGAGCGGGATATTGCACGCTCGAGCGGGGAGCTTTGTAGACAGGCCTTCCTCTCGAGCGCTGTACTCCACGCTCGAGCGTAATTTTCATGCAACCAGCACTTTTGCGGGCCTTAAGGGTTTGCTCGAGCGAGGAAGTTGACGCTCGAGCGAGAACCCAGTTTTCTGAAATTCTATTTTTTTGCATTATGTATTCTGCTTTCCGTTCTCTTTCACGTGTAAGCACTCTTAGGCATGTGTTAAGCATCGTAAATGAATTGATGAGATAAAGATAAAGCCTAAAGAGGAATATGTGAATTAATGAACGGATTAAACTGTTAGTGACCCTTTTTGTGTTCATGAAATGTGTAGGGTCAAGCTCCAGGGCAAATTCACAAGCCGATCACTGTGAGTAATATCGATGTTTGAATACTTGTAAATGTCCAATGGTTTACTCCCTTATAAGCTGTATGAGTGGCTAATTAGGATTCTGGACAAAAGTCTGACATGAATAGATAAATGAACCAAAGGTCGTTTTGGTAAACATAAATGGACCAAAGGTCGTTCTGATAAACATAAATGGACCGAAGGTCGTTCTGATAGAAATGAGTGGACCGAAGGTTGTTTTGACATGAATGAGTGGGCCGAAGGCCGTTTTGACAGAAATGAGTGGACCGAAGGTCGTTTTGATAAAAATGAGTGGACCGAAGGTCGTTTTGACATATATGAATGGACCTAAGGTCGTTTTGACATGAATGAGTGGGCCGAAGGCCGTTTTGACGTGAATGTATGGGCCGAAGGCCGTTTTGACGTAAACGAATGGGCCGAAGGCCATTTTGATAGAAATGAATGGGCCGAAGGCCGTTTTGACGTAAATGAACGGGCCGAAGGCCGTTTTGACATGAATGGAAATCTGAATGGGCCAAAGGCCAGAATGTTTGGAACTACAGTCACTTGATTTGAATTTCGTATAGTTATATATCTGTTAAATAGAAATAGGAATTGGGCCTAAGGCCGTTCGGAACATGTTGTTCTACATTGTTATGTAACTTCTGTATTTGATTTGATATTATTCACTGGGCTTTCGCTCACGCTCATTCATGTGTTTGTAAGTGAGCCAAGAGAAGTCCAGACCCAGCCTCAGTGAAGTCTGTATGAAGCAACTAAGGTTTTGAGAGAGTCAGCCCTTGTGTCTCACGCACGAGACCCATCTTCGCCCTTTTGTTATATATTTACATTTTGTCAGGTTGGCGAAGTTTTGAATACGTCTGTATATAGTTTTCATGGGTTGACTTAGTTTGGATGATCATGTCTGTATAGAATCTTATGTCATTACACTTTTTGTTGTGAGTTATTAACATATGTACGTATGGAATGTTACGGTGTGCATATAGACACGGCTCTATGAACAAAGTTTTAAATTTGCTTCCGTTTGGCCCCTTTTACTCTGATGAGCCTTATCTTATTTGGTTTGAGGTCGTAGGTAATCTCGTGATTACTGGCCAGTTATGGCCTTAACCCATAGGGGCGGGTTTGGGTCGTGACAATTCTAGTATTTGGCATGGCTTAATAAGAGTTTGTGTAGATTGCGGATAAAGTAAGGGTATACAAGTTGGCAGACTCTTCCACAGCCCGACTTGATAGACTGGAAAGAATAGTATAAGAAATGGCAGAGATCTTAAGACAACAACATCAGTTGTCGCTACGGCAAGAACCTTTGCCACCACCAGTGCAAGAGCACCAAGTGAATGTGTTGGACGTCAAAAAATATGTTGAGGTGCTAGACTGAACACGGATGACCAAAGCTAACATGAACCGACCTTCTGAATGGAAAAGCAAGAGACAAGGCTTTTTCTCAAAGAAAAGATCATTTAAAAAGCAAAATATGGGATCATCGCGCACATCAAACTCTACAAGGAATACAACGCCAACGTGTAATGAATGTGGTAAGAAACACCGAGGAGTTTGCTACCGAATTTCTGGGGCTTGTTATAGATGTTGTGGAATGTACCATCTGGTAAGGAACTGTCCCCGAAATGAACAAAATGTGAATAGATCCTCTGTCTCAGTTGGATTCGTACCAATGGTGGGAATTGCTAATCAAGATAGAGTAATTGCACTCGTCCCAGAAAGCACTCTGAGTATTGCGACCGTTATCCCAAGTATTTATACTGTTTATAAACGAATGCTTATATGTTGACTAGTTCTGGACTGGTACATGTGTACATCTTTACTTGGGATATTATTCGATTCGATTTGGCGTATTCTTTCATATCTACTATATGTGTATCTAGATTGGTCAGACCTATAGGATCAATACCTTATTTATTGTATGTATCTGCCCCATTCAGGAAATTTGTGAAATACGTATTGGGATATTGACTGACTCTATACATGCATATATACATCTAAACCTATGCTTGGGGTGATTTGTTATATCACTGTCTTCAATTACTAAACCACTGGAATTATAACTATGTGATCATGTGACTGAGTTGAGCACCCCAAATAATGAACTCTCTAAATTGTGAGATCATGTATTTTGATTGGTAGAAAATTGACTGGAATATGTGACTATACTAGGCTTGACTCGTAAACCTATGCTTTTGTGACTGATTTGGAACTTTTGCGTAACAAATCCAATAGTACGTGTAACCGAGGAACTTTGTTTAATGCGTTACTGTGCACCATGTACTTACATATCAGACTTATTTGGGAACTGCTATATTAATTATGATACATACCTCCTGATATGAACAACTACATGCATATGCAACTACACATGAACTTATGTGGACAATGCCATATTGTACATGACCTGAATTACTTTGATATGAACAGTTGTGATGAATGACTCTGATATGACTTTGAGAACTGATGAACTTAGGACAGTTGTGAAACTATTGACTATGTACCTAAGCAAACGAAGTGTGCCTTACCGAACCAAATGTACCCTATTTGAGAAAACTTTTATCTGATTCGATTTGATAGAACTTTTTTTTGATTTGGAATAATGGGACCCACATTTGATATAATTGGATGGGACCTTTGTTTAATTTAATTTGACAAAGACCTTTGCCTGGATTGATTTGATAAGAACCTCTATCTGATTTAATTTTGTTAAGGGGATTACGGATTGTTCATGAATAAATAACCAAATTATTCTTGACGAGAAAACTGATAGACCCAAAACTTGTATCCGTTTGGAATACTTGACTTATTTAGAAGACTTTATGTGGGCTATCAATAGACCGATCTAACCATGAACACCATTAAGAACCAACCTTTAATTGTTGGAGACATACATGTTATAAATGAACAGAATTGTGCAAGTCCAGTGATTGGATGTTTAAGGAATGACTGCTTCTGTGTTACTGAATTCTTATTTATTTGACGCTATGGAAACCGATGACGGCACATTGATTTGATTATAAACAGTACTGAACATTTATCTTTGACTGGTCGAAATATGTTTTGTTTTGTATGGTAGAATAGTTGCTTCAGTGTTATCGGATGTTGGGAATTTATGTAATGGTAATTGTTAACCATGAACAGTTTTGATTGTGAACTGTAAATTGTTGAATGATTGAGAACACATGTATTATGTAGAAATTGGCTGCTTCAGTATTATCGTACTTTGCGATCAATGTTATGGGGATATGTGGACTGTGTGCATTGTGTGGTTAATTGCTTTGATGCTACCTTTGTTGACTCGGGAATCAATATCTGGATCTACTTTATATTCCTGAAGACTTTTAATTGACCTTGGATAACTGTGATGAGTTATTGAACTAAATACCAAATTAGATTGTGAATTGCGTAATTATTGGAGAATGAACTGAACTTCTATGACAAGGAAATTGTAGAAATTATATCTAAATGTTTTCGGTGCCAACAAGTCAAGTCGAATATCAGATATAGACGAAACTACTTCGATCTCTCTATTTCGGAATGGAAATAGGAATATGTGACTATGAATTTCATTGTGGGGGCTACCTTGGACACCCAAGGTATAAGTCCCGTTTGGGTTATTGTATATAGAATTACTAAGTCTGCTCGTTTCCTCCCTGTAAAATTTGCGTATGATGCTTATAGACTAGCCATTGCTTACATCGATAAGATTGCTTGTTTGCATGGGGTCCCAGTATCTATTTTTTTAGACAGGAATCCTAAAATGTGTCTGAATTCTGACAAGCCTTCAAGAGGCAATGGGAACTGAATTGTGATTCAGCATTGTTTTCCATCTGAAAATCGATGTATAATTAGAAAGAACTTTTTGGGAGAAATGCTCCAAATGTATGCTTTAGATTTTTAGGGAAGTCAAAAATCTATCCATCGTTGGCAAACTCTGGTTACAACAGCAGCCTACACTCTAGTTTCGATGTGGCACCGTGCAAAGCCTTGTATGGCAGAAAAGGTAAGTCTCTGATTGATTGAGGACAGACTGTCGCTTGATTTAGAGACTGAGCAAATGACTATCTAAAAAGTATTTCAAATTGTTTTTGACTAAAGGTAAAATAAGTTTGGAGGACAAAACTTCCTAAAGGGGGGAAGATTGTGATAACCCTGCCCTGTACTATGTTAATTAATCATGCTTATGTTTGTAATTACGTGCTTAATTTGAATTTGGGTGTTAATTGCATGATTATATGTGGTTTTGGCTTTGTATCTGTTCACCGTAGGAAAATCTGTTTGATTTTCTGCTTTCGAATTTAAATTGAAGGTCTTATCGGCCACAGAAACCAAAATTGCTTACACCATTGTGGTTAGCATAATTTGTAGAGCCTACGGTGAAATTTAATTGAACATTGATTCCGATCAAATTAAATAGATTAAATTGATGATATAGTGCTCAATTAAATTAGTATTAATGAAATGTGATTAAGAGAGCCTATATAAAGGGGCAATATACACTCTTATTTTGGGGGCTTGAGCTCAAAATCTGAAAATTAACTCTCTAGAGAAAGAGAGGGTCGAATCTAGAGAGAGAGAGAGAGGAGCTAACATTGAAGAACTTCAAGAGAGCTCAAGAAAGTAAGGGGATTAGCTCAAGATTTAGCTATAATTGGAAGAATTGAACCTCCTAGGTGAGTGGATTCAAAAGTTTGAGTTTGTAATTTTGTGAATTCAAGTAATTATGTGACCAAGAACAAGAATTGAGTTGTAATTGATGAATTTGAAGTTAATAGATGCACGCATGCAAGAAATTGCTATGAATTTCCATGTTTGAGTATAAAGTGTGTGATCCATGTTGAATTTTGACTGAAGTCCATGTTTTTGATCGTCTCTTCACCAATTAAGTTGAGGATAAAGGGTATATCCCACATGCCAGTGCAAATCATGGAGGTATGAGTCTTGAATGTATGAATTTGTTATGTTGGTGATGAGTTTGGAATAATTTGAGGCATGCATGTAATTGATTCATGGGAATTGAACTTCATAATGTTGTAATTTAGTGTTTGTATCATGTTAGTAAATGTATATGAGAGTTATGAGTCATAATATGCAAGAAACATAAGTTTGAATGCAAGTTTGAAACTCAAACAGCTTGCTGGAAAACTCAGAATTTGGCATGTCCGCTCGAGCGGGGAAAGCGCCGCTCGAGCGTGAAATGCGAGCTCCCAGAACTTGTACAGACATTGATGTCCGCTTGAGCGGGGATATTCACGCTCAAGCGGGGAGCCATGTAGCGTGACTTTCAGCTCGAGCGTCCGACTTCACGCTCGAGCTTAAAAATAAGGCAACCAGTATTTTTGCAGACCAAAAGGGGTCCGCTCGAGCGGCCAAAGCCATGCTCGAGCGGGGAGCCCTATTTCTGAAATTTTGAAAAGTCGCTATATGTTTCATTTTCCGTTCTCTTTCATTTCTAAGCACACTTAGGCATGCATTAGGCATTGTGAATGAGTTAAAAGGATAAGAAAGAAGCCTAAGAGGAATATATGAATTAAGAACGGATTGAATCGTTTATGACCCGTATGTGTTATGTAATGTGTAGGGTCGAGCTTAAGGGCAAATCCACTGGCAGAACACTGTGAGTAATACCTTAGTAAAGATATTTTCAAGTATGTTACTTTCCAAATGCTACTTCTGTATAAGTTTCATGGATTTGTTGATTTGAAATATGGCCATTTGATACGTTTGATATATCTGAATTGGGCCTAAGGTCGTTTGCCGTTGATATGTTTGATATATCTGAATTGGGCCTAAGGCTGTTTGACATGAATGATTGGGCCAAAGGCCGTTGGATATGAATGACTGGGCCAAAGGCCGTTGGATATGAATGACTGGGCCAAAGGCCGTTGGATATGAATGATTGGGCGAAAGGCCATCAGACATGAATGATTGGGCCAAAGGCCGTTTGAATATGATGATGATGGGCGAAAGGCCATTTGAATACCGTGATGGGCCAAAGGTTGTTTAAGCATGAGCATAATGGGCCAAAGGCCGTTTGAATGAAAAGGGATCATGATCATGAATATGAAATACGCATAGATATGAATATAAAGAGAATGGGCCTGAGGCTGTTTGATATGTTTGAATTGGACCAAAGGTCATTTTGAATAAAGAGTTGGTTGGACCAAAGGTCGTTTTGTATAGATGGACCCAAGGTCGTTTGTTTTATATAAGAATTGGACCCGAGGTCGTTTGCATATGGATATGTTGTGTTGGACCCGAGGTCGTTTTGCCTTGTTGAGAGTTGTAAATCTGGTGTGAATGAGAATAGTGGTTCAAATGCGTACATTATAAGTATAACTCATTTATGAGCGAATCTCATTCATTAGCCTCTTTATTTTCATATTTTTCATTGGGCGTTAGCTCACTCTTATTTATATGTATGTAGGTGAGCAAAGGGACGTTGAACCCCAACCTTAGTAGAATTTAAGAAAGGAACCCGAGTTTTGTGAAGTCAGCCCAGGTGCCTCGCGCAAGAGGCTTTGTTTATGATCTTTTGTATTTCTTTTGCTACTTCTATTGGTCATGATAGACCATTTATGTGTGTAAGCTTTTGGTCTGGCTGACTATGTGTTTGAATGATCCTGGGTATATAAGATACTAACTACTGATATGTGGTGTGAGTTATTATTAAGTTATGTGAAATGTTTTGATATGCCATGTAAGCATAGCTCATTGGACAAAATTTTTAAGTTTGCTTCCGCATCTGGCCCCATATTATTGATTATTAATTGATATCAGGTTTGAGGCCGTAGGTAATCTCATGATTACTGGCCGGTTATGACCTTAATCTATAGGGGCGGGTTCGGGTCATGACAATAATAAGCTATAATGACACTTTCCTTTGTAATTTCCAAAGGTCTAACTAGAAAGTTAGTCCCTTAGAAGTAATGCACCAGCGATAAAGAGAAGTATCAAACTAGAGATCACGCTTAGCATAAGTAGGAATGGCAATGGGGCGGGGCTGGGCCAGGGACCACACTCCCCGTCCCCGATCCCCGACGGGGACCTATAGCCCGCCACCATCCCCTCCCCCAATCGGGGATCGGGGATCCCCAATCCCGAAAAATCCCCAGTGATTGTTTTTTTTTTTATCTGTTAAAATCTGTAAACAATTTCAGATCTGTAAATCTGTTAGCCCATCCTTTTTACAAATTTTCAGATCTGTAAAAATCTGTAAACAATATTTGTCAACATATTTGTTAATTACAAAAAATCTATAAACATCCAATTCAAACATATTTGTAACATATTTTCAAATTAAAAAAATCTATAAACATCTAATTCAAACATATTTCAAATTCAAACATCAATATATACATATCAATAAATCTGTCCAGCAGAATTCTAAACATATATCATGCACCTATAGGAATAATGCCAACATTTAGTGTCATCAACAAAACATCCTAGACAAAACATCTGTCAAATATTCTAGCATCCTATTCTAACATCTGTCAATACATCCTAAACAAAACATCTGTCAAATATTCAATAAATTTGTCCAGCAGAGAGAATAACATCATGTTCAACAAAATAGCACAAACAACAAAACAGATGTCCAGCAGCCCACACACAAGAAAATTCAACAAGTTGCAAAAAGAATAATTAGTCCCAAGCACAACCCACAAGGGATAGGTCACCAAAAAATAGAAATTTAAAAAAAAAATATTTCCATTACAACATAAAAAATCAAATCCATTGTTTCTTCAATTCTCATACAAACCACACAACAACTTTCATCATCCAATTCTCAACTTGAATTCCTGTTAAATAACAAAAGGAAAAAAACAAATAATTAATACTAATAATAACATGTGAGTTAAAGAATCAAAGTGTGAAAGAATCAAAGTGTGAAACTTTGTGAGTAAAAGGTATAAAATAAATTGTGAGTTAAAGAATCAAAGTGTGAAACTTCTTGTAAAATCAAGAGCAGTCTATTAGAAATTGTTACAATAAATAGCTATTTGACCCAAGTAGATGCTGCTGCCATAAAGAAGTGAAGTAGTGCTCTAAAAATGAAGATCAGTGAATTCATACACAACATATTAAACACCAAAAGCATTCAACAGGGTTATCAAACAAACATGGAGAATAACACGAGACCCATACTTCATGCCTACAAAAGCATTGCATAAATTAAAACATAAGCTATAGAGTATTTAAGGCTCACCATGTGTTTCAGCTTCTGGTAATAAATAGGCTCCATGAAAATATAAGTTTGTAGAGGTAAACCAGTAATACCTAAAACAGAATAACAAACTCAGGATGATTTCATAAAACATGCACAAGTTAAATTTAACCACATAAAAAATCAAATAAATTGTTTTTCTAATTCTCATACAAACCACACAACAACTTTCATCATCTCCTTCAACTTGAATTCCTGTTAAATAACAAAAGGAAAAAAACAAATAATTAATACTAATAATAAAATGTAAAAAATGTTAACAATTAAAACAAAAAAGATGACAACTAACACAAAAGTGGCACATGACTAATCCGACTCGATCTCATCATCATCATATATAGTTGCATAGCCCACCCATTCCAATGTTGAATTTCCTAAAAAATAAAGAATATAAATTCAGTATTGAAATTATTCCATGGTAATATAAATAATAAAAAGTGAAATAATAATATGTAGATTGGATGAAATAATACCTTTCATCTCTGCACCCCACAACCAACTCTGTGCACACATTAATGCTTCTAATGTGTTTGGATGAAATCTACTACGATGTGGACTCACCAACCTTCCACTAGTACTAAATGCTGACTCAGAAGCAACAGTGGATACAGGAATAGCTAAAATGTCCCTAGCTATTGCCTGTAAGGTTGGATACTTTGGTCCACTAGCTTTCTACCAATTCAAAACATCAAAACCTGAAGTTCTTGGCAAAACATCATCTTCTAGATAATGGTACAACTCTGATCTTACATTCTTCATTTTTTTACTTCTCTTTCTACTAATAAACAAATCAAATTCTGAAAGGGTCTCTGTAACAATTTCTGGATGAGTACAAGAGTCACCAACAACATCGGTCTCCAAACTAACTCGGTGTTGATACTCTTGCAACCAATCATAAAAAATATGACGAACCCTATCAACTTCATCTTCAGCTTTGTCTCCATAAAGTTTTTCAAAATAAAACTCCAATACACTCATCTTATACCTAGGATCAAGTACAACTACAACTCCAATAACACTATGTATCACTAACCAATATTTATCAAATTTTTCCACCATTTTTGAAGCCATTGTTCTGATCACTTCAATTTCACAAGAGAGCCATTGAGACAGTGTCATCCTAATCTCACATAATGCTGGGAAACAAACATTGGCTGTGGGATACTTTGTACAAAAAAACAACTCAGTGATAGAAAAAAAAATCTTAAACCTCCCACTAATCTCTCTAGCAAACTCCCATTCTTGCTCAGTTGGCACAGTCTTATATTGGGGCTCTCTAATTTTCAACCTAGAAAAGACATCCTTATACAATAAGGCTGTCTGAAGCATCAAGTAGGTTGAATTCCACCTAGTTGCACAATCAAGTCCTAATTTCTTAGTATGTGGAATACGCAATTGGTTAACTGTTTCTTCAAATTTTTCTAGTCTTTTTGGTGTTGTTGTCCAATAAGCTACACTCTCTCGAATTTTCTCCACACCAACTCGTATGACATCCAATCCATCTTTCACTATCAAATTCAAAATATGCGCACAGCAACGCATATGAAACAAAGTACCACCCTACAAAAGCGATAAATTACTTAACCTATCCATCAACATGGTAATCATGGCATCATTTGTGGAGCAATTATCAACAGTAACAGTCGAGATTTTTCTATCAATATTCCAATCCATCATACACTCAAGCAAAGTATCACAAAGAACTTCTTTTGTGTGTGGACATGGAACATAAATAAACCTAAAATATGATATTCATAAACAAGTATTAATAGCATGCAAATTGAACTTAATAAGATAGAATTTTTAAATGATTTGCAAATTTACAAAAATATACCTCAAAATGCGACTTTTGCAATGTCCATGCATCTTCAATAAAGTGTGCGGTAACAGCCATGAATCCTTTCTTTTGATTGCTAGCAGTCCACATATCAGTTGTGATTACCACCCTACTTTTATTATGGTCCACCAAACTCAATGTCTTCACCCTCTCATAATCATAAATCTTTAAAATATCACTCTTTATTGTATTTCGAGAAGGCACATTAAACCATGGTTGAAGTGCTGTTGAATATCGTTTAAAACCAACATGGTCTACGATAGAGAGGGGATATTCATGCAAGATTATGGCATGTGACAACTCTTTCCTAGCAAAATCTTGATAAAAAATATAAGAATTCATTTTTGGAGTCTCTCTACTAAAGTTGTTAGTTAACACTTTTTGCCTCATGTCCATCACTTTTCTCCTAGTACAACTCTTATGGTGATCATGCAAATGCCTAGTTCCATTTTTTGAATCACCTCCAAGATGCTTATTACAATGATTACATATTGCCTTCCACACCCCATTGACTTGTTGTTTTTTAAAATGTTCCCACACAACACTAGGTTTTCTTTTAGTTCCTCCACAAGTAGTATTAGACTCTTCTAAATCAATAACATTTTAATTAGAGAGGGGAGACGGTGAGTTCGTATGTGCGTTTGTAGCTGGCGATGAATGTTGTGACGCGTCACTCTCGAATGGTACTTGAGAATTAACGGGTACTTCAGAGTTAACTGGTGCTTCAGAGTTAACATCTGCCATTTTTAACCTTTATAAAAATAATATGGATTGAATTAATATTAACAGAGGCAACATAAAAGTAGATTACTGGAACTGAGAAACAAATTAACTAAATATCAATTTTCTTTTTTCTTTCTCTGTTTTCTTTCTTTTAGTTGAATGGAGAAAGGATTTAGGCTGAAAAAGAAATACAACTATCACACACATCAAGAGAGTCACTTTTACCTTTCAAGAATGTCACTTTTATCTTTCTAATATGAGTATTATAAAGCTTGGGTGCTTTATAGACGGTAGTTTCCAGAGTGTACTTTTTCCCCTTGCATGGATTCTATTATGTAACTGTTTTCAGCCTTTACCCATCTTCCATAAGAGAGGACTGATAAATTTTGTTCTAGTACATGAAAGTGAGGATATATAATCTAATAACCTTCTTTCTGTTTAGGAAAGAAAAGTAGAAATTCATTGAAGGAATGTTACCAAGAAAATTTAAGTTTGAGGAATACTTTTAAATCTATCTTTCTTTCAAAGATGATATACAAAAAGATTTCATTTAAAGAAATTAGTCAATTATAAATTGTTTACTAATCTATTAAATATAGCATGTTATTATCAAACTTACCAAAGAATTACAGTTTTGCTAGCTATTTAAACACAAAAGCCCCAGCTTTTGGGTTACCTGAAAGTGTTCAAAATGTAAGTAACAAACATACACACACAAAAATAATATAAAATAAAAGAATTGTTCTGGATTAGTATAAACTAGCCCCATTCAATGAAACTAGTTTCATATGCAGGGAAATCCCTTTACATGTTTTTGTTTTCTATTTTCTGATTTTGATCAAATTAACCTAAGAAAACATGCTATACAGATTTTGGAGACAACTACTGTGAGAAAATGTCAGCAAAGTCAATAAATAATCTACAACAGTCAGCAAATTTTCATGATAGTTCTGCATACAGACAGGTTCATGATATATATTATATATTTTTTAATATATAAAAGTCACACTTTTTAATATATATTTATTCATTTATTTATTTTATTGTAAACTGTTTGCAATAAATTAGATTAATACAATTGGATATTTGATTTTTTTTTATAATCTCAAACTCAAATCTCTTGAAAAGCTTAAAGGTACGATCACTTGAGTTATGTTCAAATTCAAATAATACTTTGATAGTTTTTAATTTCAAATGAGAAGATTTAAATGTCTAATGGAAGCATCAATTTTCTTTCTCTGTTTCTTTTCTAAACTGTGTTAAGAACAACTAATTTCTACACACAGAATAACATCATCAACATCATCAATTTTCTTTCTCTGTTTCAATAATCATCAAATAGACAGATTATCATCTTAAGAGACAGATTATCAATAATATCAACAGATCAATAATATAAAATAGACAGATCTATATGCATAACAAATTTGAAGGAAATGAATAGATAGATGTAAACCATAGATAAAATAGACAGATCATGAAAAGCCAAAAAATAGATAGATCTATAAATTTCGAAGGAAAAAAAAAAAAAAAAAAAACAGAGGTTGAATCTATATATAATATACACTCAGATATATATAATATATATACATATATGTAAACTCTATAACGAAATCCCTAGAGAGAGAGAGACAGAGAGAGAGAGAGATACCTAAACAGAGAGAGCAGCAACGGAGGAGCGGCAGTGAGGGAGGTCGGCTGTGACGGAGGAGCGGCGGTGAGGAAGAGAAAGCAGCAGCGGTGAGGGAGCGACAGAGGAACGGCAGAGGTGAGGTGATAAGGGAGGATCGATGGCGACGGAGGATCGCCGGTGAAGAGAGAGGCGCGGCGGTGAGAGAAAGAGAGAGGGGGAGACTAAACCAATGGTGGCGAGCGAGAGAGAGAAAGGAGCGAGCGGAGCAGAGAGCGCCGTGTGAGTGAGAAAGTCTGAGTGTGTGTGTCTCAAACCCTAGACAAACACAAGCATATATATATTCAGGGACAAAAAGGTAATTTTACCTCGGGGATTAAACGGGGCGGGGCGGGGCGGGGCGGGGCGGGGCCGGGGCCGGGTCTGGTTCTGAAACACCTATCCCTGTCCCCGGCCCAGATATCATCGGGGATGAACTTTTGCATACCATCCCCGGCCTGTCGGGGACATTTTTCGGTGAATAACCACTAAATTCGGGGTCGGGGGTAGGGTCACCGTCGGGTCTGTTTCAGATTGCCATCCCTAAGCATAAGAGAGATGTAATGCCCTAGAAATGAACCTCCGAAGAGATTAAACCATTAGCATGAATGGCCTTTTTCTTGTGCCTTGAGCGGTGATCTTTTGTTTGATTCAACTCTTTAATCAAAAGAAACAAAGAATGAAGGGAGGTTGCACTGATAGAAGGATGATTAGAATGGTGTGAATATGTACATGAAAGCCATAAAAAGGAAAGAAAAGACTATCAACTCAAATGGATTAGAAGTTATGGCCTATACATCAAATCCATGAGGACTTACAATAACACAGGGATAATATTCAAAGAAAAAATTAAATAAACACTTAAAACAGCCCCTTCAACTCCAAAAACAATGGCCAAAACCAAAAGAAACAAAGTAAAAAGAAGGCAAAGCAACAAACTATGGAACAAGGCCTAAGGAAGGGTGGCTAACCCCTCCTCTTTTTGTGACTTTAAATCACATTTTTTGGCTTAAAATGGCTCTGAAATTAGTTAGTAAACACCAAGAAAATATGGAGAAAAGATGGTTAAAGAGTTGAAAGTTTACCCCTTTAAAGAGATGAAGAGCTTCCTAGTTAACAAGCCACAAGTTGAGCACTCTCAAGAGCTGAAATTGTGTTCAAGAATCTCAGCAAAAAGGCCTCAAGTTTATGCTTAGGAGGTGTATGTATGGTGTATGTATATTTCAAGAGAGGAAGAAAGAGTGTTTGACAAGTTATGGCTCTTGACAAAATTTTCTAACCCCAAACCATGAGGGGAGGTCATGTATTTATAGAAAAATGCTTTTTCATGTCAAAAATATCTGTAATGAGATAGTTGGCGCAAGGCATGGGCATGGGGATAGCTAATTGTCTCAAAATATCTGCTGTCGCTGAACATGGCCAGTCGACCATGAAAGGGGACAGCCAGCCAATCAAAAATGGCTTGTCGGCCACTTGCAGTCCAACTCTTCTCTGAGTGGTTAGGCTAGAAAAAAAAAATTAGGTTTTGGTCCAAAGGGGGTGCGAGGTTTAGGTTCTGATACTTAAAACCGAGGCCTTTTGCTGAAGAAATCGAATAATTGCACAGCGTGACATTCCATCATTGAGCGTTCAACATGAGGTGCCCAAGTCTTAAGGGCGGTCAAAATAGGGTTTCTACATTTGTCCCTCTTTGACAGAGCTCAAAGTCATGAAATGACGTAAGTGAATGTCAGGGCCCAAAGACGGCCCATTTGACAAGACTGTAAGACTTGGGCAAGCAATCAAAATGTAAATGCAATTGGTCGAACTTGAAAGGTGCCTACGTATCCCTTTGCAAGGAATCGAACCAGCGTAGTTCAAGGGCAAGATGCAAATGATATGCATAAGAATACATTTTGGAAACTGGACTTACACACTTCGCGAAGCCGATTATTTTAAGAATCCATGATCATGCAAGACAATGCAATGAGTAATAACGAGATGTCAGTATATGAATGAAAGAAACCTCAGGTTAAATCAAAATAAAATCAATTGTGTTTCACACAAAAAGGAGTAAGCAAATAGTAAATCCAAATACATTTCACGTGAAAGGAGGAAAGACAGTGTAACCAACAAACGTATCTCACCGTATTTCATATGAAGAGAGGGAAGGTTTTAACTGAGGAAAACAACATCCTAACGCGTTTCACGCGAGAAGAGGGAAGGGTGGTGTAACCAACAGGCATATCTCACCGTATTTCATACAAAGAGAAGGAATGTTTTAACAAGGTGAAAATAATGTCCTAACGCATTTCATGCAAAAGTAGGGAAGGATGGTGTAACCAACAGGCGTATCTCACCATATTTCATACGGAAAGAGGGAAGGTTTTAACCAAGGAAAACAACATCCAAACGCATTTCAAAGAAGGGAAAAATGGTGTAACCAACAGGCATATCTCATCGTATTTCATACAGAGAGAGGAAAGGTTTTAACCAACTGAAAGATGTGAGGCCAAACTATGTTTCATGCAGAAAGGGGAGGTAAGATAAAAGATACAAGCCAAACTACGCTTCGCACAAAAAAGGGAAGGGGTACAAGCCAAATCATACTTGTGTGAAAAGGGTGGATACAAAAAGCATGATGCACATGGATGCAACATAATTGATGTAATTAATGCAGAATATAATGCCATGTATGCTCCACACAATAGAACATATAACATAATTAAAGATAAACAAAAAGCGGTGGTTTTGAAAACACCTCACAAAGATCTCCGACTTACGGTTCGAAGGTCCTCAAATGCTCAGAAAAGGATATAACTTGCTCAAGCTTAAGATCAGGGCAATTTTACACTTCGGGAAAATGACAGGACCCAGGACAGTGCATTCGAAATGTAATTGCGAAAGCCAAAACAAACCGAAATTATTCAATTTTCCTTGTTTAGGATGAACACAAGACCCTCCATACACAGAATAAGCAAGATCTTAGCAAAAACACATCGGAACCACTTAATAGGTCCGGCCAACCAACAGATGGGTCAGCAGGCCGAAAGGTTGGACGGTCGACCATCCAATTTGTTTCGGGGGTAGAAATGGGTTTTCACACTTGTGGCTTTTTAAAACATCACACAAGCCTCATTTTCACACACCTTACATTCCAAAAACCTCTCCCTCTCTCTCTAGGTTCCACTCTCTCTCTCTCTAGATTTTCACTTTATTTGCGTTACCCAATGATCTACGCAAACTATATTCATAAAACTTATTTGGCGCCCTACGTTTTGAATCAATTGGATTTTGTTTTGGTCAAGTTTTTGGGCTTCTCATTGTTTCTGGCTCATTTTCACAGGTTTTTTTTGGCCTTTGGTACTTTCTCCCAAGTTTTGACTTTTTCCTCTCTTTTTCTCTCTCTTAGGGTTTGATTTTGGGATTTTTCATCTATTTCCCTCATTTTCCTTATTTCTCTCTCTATACACTACTTTCTCCATGGCGGATGATATTCCACATGATGGGGCCCTCCCGAGGTGCCAATGCTTCCACCTGCTGCGGGTGTTGAGGAGCCGATGATTGAGGAGGCTGACGGAGCGATAGAGAACATTGCTACCAATATTGCTACGGAGGAGATCTACCCTCTAGAGCCTGAGCCCGAGCTACCACTGTTGAGGGTGAGGCCTTTTGACCCTGCCACCTACCATCCACGCATGCATGCGATGGCTCTCGGAGGTATGCTGTGATTCGAGGACTTCATTTGAGGCGTGCTTGAGGACTTTCTCTTGCGAGAGCACACTTCGCATCTTTCTCACGATGCTTCTGAGTTAAGAATCTTTGCTCCTTTTTATACACTTTGCTTGCTTTAATATTTCATTTATAGTTTTTCATCTACCATGTACTAAACAAATTCTTTTTTCAACATAGGGTGGCGCTCTTGCCTAGAAGGGCAATAGGGCAGTGACTGCGAGGAACTGGTACCAGGAGCTCCCCACTCGAGTCAGAGAGTTGGTGGATGATTCAAGCTTTGGCCTATTCTGCTCGAGGCTAGCACAACTACAGGCCAGTCGAGCCTTACTAGGTGTTTTAGTGGAGAGGTGGTGGGACACCACTAACTTCTTCCACTTCTCCTCCACCGGAGATGACGATGACCCCCTATGACTTCTCTATGATCATAAGGATACGAATAGGGGGTGATCCGATCCCCTTTGACATTGACATGGGCTAGTGGGAGACAGCTTGGATCTATTTGCTCGGAGCATGTCCTTCTTTGAATAGGCCGGCTATGGCGAGGTACAACTGGTTCTACGACCATTTCCATGGGAGTTAGCTAGAGACTCAGGAGCAGATCGAGCAGTATGCCCAAGGCTTCTTGATCTACCTTCTTGGTACCACCTTGTTTGCGAACAGGTGGAATACTGCAGGCTTGCATCTGTTGAGTGACATAATGGTCCTGTCACGCGTGTACTTTTATGACTGGGGTTGTGCTGGCCTCGCCACCCTATATGGCTACATGAGCTTCGGTTCTCACAAGAAAATGAACAAGGTCGAAGGCTCTTGGAGAGCCTGAGAGGTACACACTGCACTTTCTACTTCCATTTTTGTTTTTACATTATGTTTTTTGCTTTGCACTTTCTGTCTTTATTTCTGTTTCTACCTGTATTCTGTCTCTGCCTACTGACTTACAAATTGTTCTCTTCTTGTAGCTCTGGGTATATGCCTACTTCCTCGCCCTTGCCCAGGTTCCACGAGATGACGTGGAGGCAGCGGTCCCTTACTCTAGGCGATACGATGGCAAGTGCCATCTCTAGCACCGCAGTGTTACCATATTCGCCTACGGCTATCGTTTCTTCGACACAGTGACGGCACGTGAGCTAGTCTAAAACTCATACCCATTCCAGTCCAATGCTATTGCTTTGATTCCATTAAATACTCTAGCAACTAACAACAACTGAAAACTGTGAATTCTCTGGGTGACATAGCAGCCATAGGTGGTGATGCCGGCTAGGATGAGAGACAAGTACGCTGGGTCCTGGGACACCTCCAGGTTATGAATCTTGTTGGAGGGCCCTTTCTATTGGACCTGCTACTTAGAGGAGAGGTTTGTGTACCAGACCGTTGGTCTACCAGACCTCGTCGTTCCTGCTTCTCCTCTACATCGATGAGGATTGCTGATAGTCTACTAGTCGAGGCTATTGTACAATTCATGGTGGGATAGGACACTAATTACTTTCACAGGGTTGGGGATTATACCGAGTTTATCCAGTCCCATCTCATGTCGCCTCTGACCAAAGTCCACGTAGGAGGTGCTGCAGATGCTCCTGTTGCTAGAGGTGCCACTCGCGTGGCTGAGCCTGGTATTGGAAGGGATGCCCCCGCTATACATGTTGCAAGTCTGCCTGTGATCCCGACCACAATCACCTACTGGCGGCCGAGTGGAACGACCCACCAGATTCCGGTTGACTACCCGAAGGAGTGCAAGTACGTCAGGGACCCCAACGTGCAGCAGGTATGTACTATGTCTTGCAGTTTGTGTTTCACATTCTCTTTTCTGTATGCTGATGTTCAAACTCACTTGTAAGCGCCGGTGGAGTACGTAGACGGCCCCCCTTTAGTTTGTCGAGTCCCTGGTCCAGATGGTATGGATGATGGAGACATTATTTGCTCTCCACGATCATCAGGTATCCTTACTTTCCTTATTCATCTGACTGCTGTAATTCTTTTCTTGCCATACTCATACTGATTTTTGCACCAAACTGTTCTGATACTCTGTTTCTTGTTTTTAGCCTACACTTACACCGGCAGCACGAGTGGAACTAGCGACATCTCCTCCAGTTATGGAGAGGAGAAGTAGACAGGCTCCTATATGCAACAGGGGCGAGGTCAGTGTTCGGGGCAGAGGTAGAGGTGCCCAGAGTCAGAGTGGAGAGTCTCAGACACAAGAGACTTCCTCATCTTCAGAGCCAACTTTGAATGGAGATGATATCGAGACCAATGGAGCTAAGGAGATGATGAGTGGGCACTCCAGGTCTAGGAGCAGGGAGGATGAGGCTGGTTCTAGGCCAGAGAGCGAAGTGGATGAGACTGGTTCTAGGTCAGAAAGCGAAGAGGATGATGCCATCATTGAGTCCCACTCCTCTAATGACAGCGGTGCTGATGGTGACAACGATCCTGACTCCCCTCCTCGGAAGAGGACGAAAAGGGCCTCTCAACATACCTGATGTGACCGACACTGATTTTTGCACTCTTTTTACTCTTTTATTTTGTTTTGGTGGTTAAACACTTTGCATAGCTTCAGATAGGTCTTTACTTTTTTAACAACGTGTATTTTCTTTTTTGTAAAAACCATGATCGGGATCGAACCTTGCAGTTTTATAAAAGAATGAGTTTTTGTTTTGCACAACATCTCGAGAATGGCACCAAACTTGCATAAAAAATGATTGTATGGAAAATGAGAATGATCATATTTGAACAAGTTCGTAACCGAATATTGAGCCTACAACTAACCAAAATACAAAATACAACTCAATAAAGAAAAAACAAAATAAAAAACATAACACTACTGCCCAACTGCCTGGCCAGCATACTTGGTTGGCTGGCCACTAGAATAGACGGCTGGCTGGTAAACTGGTCAGCCGGCCAAGAGTTGCGGCAGGACCGCTGGCAATAGTTGTCAGCCATTCACACAACGTTATCATCTATAAAGGTCTTCTCTTGCTGCTTTTTTGACAGAACTTCATTTTTTTTGCAATTTTCTCTAAAAATGGAGATTTTTCTAGTCGAGAGGCTAATGGATTGGACGTCCACTTTGGATGGCACGGAAAAGGAAAATTTCTGCGATTTTGGCATAAATGTTCATTTTTCATTGAGTCGCACTCTGCTTTGTTTCCGTTCCTTCATGCCACTACCTAGTGTTGGGACCCACTCACTCATATGTTTTGCTTTGGAACACAAGAGATATGTCCAACTTTCAAAGAGTTTCAAGCATTGATGAAGTCTGGACGAGAAGATGAGATTATGCCTTAGCCCCATTTTGGCCATGCCTGGGCTCTTGAACGAATGTGTGGGCTTACTTTACACGAGGCTCGGTCCTTGGCTCATGATGGGGAGTTGGACATACCTGGCTTGATTCTTCGATTTTTCGACATTGGAAACAAAGGTGATCTTCTCTGGCAAGGTTATTGTTAACACGCCCTCTGTTTATGTTTACTTGCACATTTCCTACTTGCCCCTAGTTGAAGCAAAGCTAGTATTAGGTTGATCAAAATTGCCCAATGCCTGAAGGAGGGTTAGAGTTGCATAGGTTTGGCATTGGCCGAAACTTTGGTGGGTTTGGATGCTTTTCATTGATGGGAGACTTCTCAGTTTGCGGGGAGTCCACTGCTTTTCAGGTATTGTTTCCCACCCTCTCTTATTTATGATTTCTTACATCTCTTTGGCACTCACTCTCTATTTTCTCTCAAAGCCCTTTCCTTACTTTTCTCTCAACGTACATCTCTATATTCTTTAATCTCTCTTATTTTTCATCCCTTCCCAGGTGTGGTTGATAGATAAGCTGAAGGTCGTGGACCCCTGCCTCGAGTATTTGGCTAAATCCTACTTCTTTTGCCCGCAGCTAGTGAACTTTCCCACAGAAGGACTGTGGTGCAACTAGATATGCAGCAGATCAGCGGCTGACATTGCTTGGCATTGCCCTTGGCTTAATTTGATTGAGATGAGCTACAGTATGTCTTGCCAACTGGGTATACAGTTCATCATCCTTACACATTATGTCTTTTACTTCCCATTTCGGTTTAGACGCTAGTTTAGGCGTCATCAGACCTGTCCAGATGAGAGGGTGGAATACCCTGCACCATTTCTAGTTCATGCTTCGTACTTGGCTCGATACCTCACAACTTGGATGACGAGAGTGCTTCTGGCCCCTGCTACAAGTTTTAACTACACCCTTTGTGGCGAGTGCTTGGCTTGGCTCGAGGATGAGGCACAGGTTGTGGGCAAGAGACAAAGAACCTAACTTATCCATGCCCCTAGTTTATGGCTTTGAATTTTCTTTTCAAGTGTTTATGATGTAAAAGAAACTTTGATTTAACCTAAGTGTCGGAGAGTGTACTTGTGTTGAAATCATGTAATTAAAGTTGTAAGTACTGAAAATTTTCTTTTTTGGTCCAAAGAATGGTTTGTGTTGCAAAAATTGAAATTTTGAGAAAATTAACTTCATTAAAACTTTTCAATTTTCACAAACGATCACTACCTGGCACACATGGAATCTATCCTCAAGACGTACATCCCTTAAATCAAGAAGATCATAACTACCCATAATTGCATTAACCATCACTTCTCTATCTTGCAACTGGTCGTTCTACCAAATGGAGGTAACACAACCAAGCTAACAGATGATGGAAAAAAGATTGACTGATCAAACAAATGGACAGGACAGTTGAGCCAAAAATGGTTATGGCCGAACTTCAAGATGAAATTGCCTACGTATTCAAAAGATGGGAATCGGGCCTTACGTAGTTCAGTTAGGGTTCCCTCGAGTATTTACGCTCTCCTTTTGCACTCTAACTTTTGCCAAAGCCGCCCTTTCGGGTTTTCAACCTTGCAAGCTTTATTTTTCTTTATTTCGAATTTTTCATGCTCTAACTTTTGCCTAGGTTGCCCTTTCGAATTTTTGAATTTTCTTTAACTTGTTCATGTTGATTGGTTGTGACAACTCCAAGATATCCAAATCCATAAGGATGATTGCTTCTCCTGACCAAATAGATTTGATGATGTAAAGACCAGTCCAATTGGGTCAGAATTTGCCCCTAGGGTCATGGATGGGAGCTCAGTTGTCTTTGAGCACTGTATCTCCTTCATTGAGGTTTCTGGATTTGACTTTCTTGTTAAAGGCCCTAGTAATTCTGCGTTGATATCCCTAGATGTGATACAATACCTTCAAGTTTCTTTTATCAAACAACATCGATTCTTTGAATCCGCTCTGCAGCCAATCCGCCTCTGTTATTTGACACTCAGCCATGATCCTCAGTGACGGTACTTCAATTTTGATTGGCAAAACAGATTTCATCCCATATACCAAAGAATAGGGGGTTGCCCTTGTGGACGTTCGAATTGATGTTCTGTGGACGTTCGAATTGATGTTCTATAACCCCAGAGTGCAAAAGGTAGTTTATCTAGCCAGTCCTTATAGCTCTCTACCATCTTTCGCAAGATGTTCTTGATATTCTTATTTGCAACTTCAACGGCTCTATTGGTCTATGGCCTATATATTGATGACTTGTGAAAATCCACGTTGTATTTCTCAAGCAAATCTACCACCTCATTCTTGAAGTGTGAGCCATTGTCTAATATGATCTCATTTGGCACTTCATACCTGCAGATGATGTTATTCCTGATGAACTTGGCTACATGTAACACTTTGAACACTGAGTACGACTACACTTCCACAGACTTGGTAAAATAGTCGATCACCACCAAAATGAACTCATGTCTATTTGAACCCTTTGGCGAGACTGCTCCGATGAAGTCAATTCCCCAGACTAAGAAAGGCCATGGTGAAGTCATGCTGTAAAGCTTTGACGGTGGGATATTCATGCGATTAGCATGGATTTGACACTTGTGGCATCGCCGAACAAAGTTGATACAATCCTCCTCCATGGTTGACCAATAATAGCCTTGCATGAGGATCTTCCTAGCTAGCATCACACTATTCATGTGTGCTCCACACTCCCCTCAATGAATGGCCTCCATGAGACATTTTGACTTTTCTTCTTCGACGTAGAGCTTGTGCATTCCCAGATGGCCTCTCTTGTACAGCTTACTTCCGCATATGATAAACTGAACGGCCAGATGCTGTATTTTCCGTTTATCCTTGGCATTTGCCCCTGGTGGATGCACATCATTCTCTAAGAAGTTCCAAAGGTCATAACACCAGGGGTTCTTGTCTTGAACTTCGTCTATTGCGGTTATTGTCTCGTAAGTAGGCGCATACTTCTGTTCGATGATGATTAAAAGCATCTTAACCCCGAGCGACATGTCTACTATGGAGGATAGAGTTGCCAACACATCAGCAAACTGGTTGTTCTTTCTTAGCAGATGTGTGAATGCTAGTTTTTGAAACCTTGGAATCAGAATATCCAGGGTCTGATAATAAGTTTTCATTTTCTCTTCCTTGACCTTCCAGTCCCTATTGGCTTGAGAAACAACCAGGTTTGAGTCTCCGATGACGTCCAACCTTATTGCCCCTGGTTTTAGGGCAGCTTCTAGTCCAGCGATACACGCCTCATACTCTGCTTCATTCTTAGATACTTTGAATCGGAGTTTGAAAGGTAGGGGTATATGGGAATCATCGGGTGCTATAAGCAACAAGCCTATCCCATAACCGTAGTGATTAGCTGCTCCGTCAAAGTACATTGTCCACGTCTCTTCTTGTACCTATAGAATCTCCTCATCTAGGAACAGGTACTCTACTGCTTCATCTCCTTCCATTGGGTGGTCTGCCAGAAATTCTGCTACTACCCTCCCTTTGACTGACTTGTGAGTGACGTGCTTGAGGTAAAACTCAGAGAGAAGAAGAAACCAACGAGCTAGCCTACCCATAAGTGCTAGTTTCTCAAAGAGATATTTGATGGGATCGAATCTCGAAACTAGAATTATGGAATGAACTAACAGGTAGTGTCTCAACTTCCTAGTTGCCCAAACCAAAGCTAAGCAAGCCTTCTCCAGAGGAGTGCAGTAGGTCTCGTAATCCAACATCTTCTTGCTCAGGTAGTAAATGGCCTTCTCCACCTTAGCTTCTAATTCTTGTTGTGATACTCCTGTTCTGTATTATGCTAATTGGTCCCAAATGTCATTGTGATTATATGTTTTAATATGATTTGTGTGCCATTATGTGAATATATATGATTTTGAAGTTTTACCTGTTCACCGTAGGAATATCTGTTCGAATAATCAGCTTGGGAAATTTAATTGAGGGCCTTATCGGCCACAGAACCCGAAATTTATTACGCCATTGTGTTTGGCATAATTTTTAGAGCCTACGGTGAAATTTAATTGAAAATTTATTCGGGCCAGATTAAATTGAATTATTTAATGGCATTGTGCTCCAATTGTTTAATATCTTAATTGTGGCTAGTGGGGCTTCTTGTATTTGAGCACTACACATCTCATTCTCTCATATACCTTCATTTTGGCTGATATTCACTCTAAGGAGAGGAGAGGGCCGACCTTTAGAGAGAGAGAAGAGAGAAAAATCTGTGTTTGATCTTGAGGGCTTGGAATCTTGAAGTCCAACTCAAATTGGACCATAGATTGAAGAATTGGACTTCTAGGTAAGCCATTGACTCTTGAAATTACGAATTGAACTTGTAATCTTGTGAGTTCAAGAGTTGTTTGTAATCAAGAGCATGTAATAAGTTGATTTTTGTGGAGTTTGAAGTCTTAGAACTCATGCATGTAAGAGATTACCTTGAATTTGCATGTTTGAGCTTGGAACACATGATTCATGTAGAGTTTTGGTTAAAGCTCATGTTGTAATCGCCATTTGTACCATCTGAGTTGGGAATGATGAGCATCTCCCACATGCATGTACAAATCATGGGAGTATAAGTCTTGAATGTTTGAATTTGAGCATGTTGATGATGGGTTTGAGATGTTTTGGGACATGCATGTAGATAAATCATGAAATTGAGTTTCCTAATGTGGTAATCTTGTATTAGTAGCATGTTAGCATGTGTAAATGTGTAATTTGGGCCATTGCATGCAAGAAATGTAGATGGAAAACCGTTTTGGAGCTCAAGAACACGATCTGGGAAACCCAGATTTTTGAGGTCCGCTCGAGCGGGGTAATGGCCGCTCGAGCGGGAAAATCGTGCTCCCAGCATTTTTGCAGAATTGGATGTCCGCTCGAGCGGGACACCTCACGCTCGAGCGTGGAGTTTTGTAGACAGGCCTTCAGCTCGAGCGCATCTTTCGTGCAACCAGTACTTTAGCAGGCCTTAAGGGTCCGCTCGAGCGGAGAAGTTTACGCTCGAGCGGGGACCCTGTTTCCTGGAATTTTGTTCATGCGTTCTATGTTTCGTTTTCCGTTCTCTTTCACTCGTAAGCACTCTTAGGCATATGTTAAACATTGTAAATGAGTTAATGAGATAGAAATAAAGCCTAAAGAGGAATATGTGCATTAAAGAACGGATTGAACTGTTAATGACCCTTTTGTATTCATGAAATGTCTAGAGTCAAGCTCCAGGGCGCATCCACAAACCGATCACTATGAGTAATATCAATATTTGAAAGCTTGTCAATGTCCAATTGTTTTCCTTATTAACTTTATGAGTTGTTAATTGGGAATGGACCAAAGGTCATTTTGACATGAATGAATGGGCCGAAGGCCGTTTTAACATAAATGAATGGACCAAAGGTCGTTTTGACATGAATGAATGGGCCGAAGGCCGTTTTGACATAAATGAATGGACCAAAGGTTGTTTTGACATGAATGAATGGGCCGAAGGCCGTTTTGACATAAATGAATGGACCAAAGGTCGTTTTGACATGAATGAATGGGCCGAAGGCCGTTTTGACATAAATGAATGGACCAAAGGTCGTTTTGACATAAATGAATGGGCCGAAGGCCGTTTTGACATGAATGAATGGGCCGAGGGCCGTTTTGACATAAATGAATGGACCAAAGGTCGTTTTGATATGAATGAATGGGCCGAAGGCCGTTTCGACATCAGTGAATGGGCCGAAGGCCGTTTTGCCATGAATGGAAACCCGAATGGGCCAAAGGCCAGAATGTTTAGAACTATTTGATTTGGATTTTGTATAGCAGTATATATATTCGTTAAATAGAAGTATGAACTGGGCCCAAGGCCGTTTGGTGTATATTGTTCTACATATTGTTATGCAACTGTCATATTTGATATTATTCACTGGGCTATCGCTCACGCTCATTCATGTATTTGTAGGTGAGCCAAGAGAAGTCCAAACCCAGCCCCAGTAAAGTCTGCTAGGAACAACAGGAGTTTTGGGAGAGTCAGCCTTGTGCCTCGCGCATGAGACCATCCTTGCCCTTTTACTATGTACCTATGTTTTCTCTTGTTGGCAAGGACCTAGTGCATGTCTGTACATAGTCTGTTATGGGTTGACTCGTTTTGGACGATCCTGTCTGTAATGAATTTTGTGAAACTGTACTTTTGATGTGAGTTATTAACGTATCTGAGTATGGTTTGTTTGATGTGCATATAAGCACGGCTCTATGGACAAAGTTTTTAATTTTGCTTCCGTTTGGCCCCATTAACTCTGTTAAATTACGTTTAGAACAGTTTGAGGCCGTAGGTAATCTCATGATTACTGGCCGGTTACGTCCTTAACCCACGGGGGCGGGTTCGGGTCGTGACAGAGTGGTATCAGAGCACGAGTTAATAACTCACACACTTGTCCAAAAAAAGAGCAATAAGCGTCTAGATAAGATCTAGGATGCATTCATGTGATAAGTACGAATTTGGAAGGATTGATTATATGCTTAAATGTTTTGTTACGAATAATTATATGTGTAAGTTGTGAACTACTTGCATTACGAACTATCTAGAAATATGTGCTCCTTAGTGTATGTGTACTTGTGTACCTTTGGCATAGAATATAATGCAAGTTTAATCAGATGGTGAGAACCAGAGGTGATGAGTTAGAGGAATCCTCTACTGCCAGACTGGACAGAATGGAAAGACTGATTCAGGAAATGGCAGAAGCTTTGAGACAGCAACAGGAGTGGCAACAACAGTGGCAGCAACCACACCCGCCACCTCCACCTCCGGCACCACCCGTGCCAGATAATCAAAATGATGATCCGATAATCGCTCTCACCAAGGAGTTCAAGAAAATGAAACCACCACAGTTTCATGGTGGACTGGATCCCTTGAAAGCGGAAGCTTGGGTTCTTGGGATCGAAAAACTGTTTGAAGTATTTCCGTGCTCGGATACACAGAAAGTGCTTCTAGCCACTTTTATGCTAGAAGACGAAGCGAGAAGATGGTGGATGTTGATGCGAGAAAACCACAGGGGTGTTGACTGGGTGAAATTTTTGGAAATCTTCTATGACAAGTACTTCCCGCAGTGTGTCCGGGACAGGAAAGTGGCAGAGTTCATGGAACTCAAGCAAGACAGCATGACTGTAGCTGAGTATGAGGCCAAATTTACTGAGTTGGCCAGATTTGCACCACACGTAATTGACACTAATTATAAGAAGGCAAGGCATTTTGAAGGTGGGCTCCGAAGTGACATCCTAGAGCGAGTGAATGTCCTGAAGTTGGAGACCTACATCGGGGTGCTTGACCGGGCCATCATATCAGAGGCTAATATAGCTAGACAAGCTAAGCCAACAACCGAATGGAAAAGCAACAAAAGGCAAGGCTTTTTTTTGAAGAAGAAATTTTTGAAAAAGCAGAACACGGGCTCCTCAACTACTTCCAATTCTTCCCGAGACGCAGCTCCCATGTGCAACATTTGTGGCAAAAAACACCGTGGAGTCTGTTACCGTACATCAGGAGCCTGTTTTAAGTGTGGGAAACAAGGGCATATAGCCCGAGATTGTAATCAGAATAGTGGGAAGATAGCTGCCAGCTCCACTGCATCGATCCCGAAGCCGGGAAACACTTTGAGATCTGCTACTACTGGGGATGCAGTGAGACAAGGGAGAGTCTTTGCACTCGTTCCGGGTGATACACGGAATGCCAATGCCGTTGTCTCAGGTACTATTTCCATATGTAATCAGGATGCCTTTGTATTAATTGATTCTGGATCGACGCACTCATTTGTGACATATGCATTTGCATCTAGACTGAAAAGACCCCTAGAATTGTTGCCATATTTGTTATGTGTGTCTGCTCCATCGGGGGAATCTGTGTTATGTGACTATATATATCGGTTTTGTGACATGCATATTGAGGATGCTACCCTATATGTAGATTTGTTGCCCTTAAATTTTAGACACTTCGATGTAATTTTAGGCATGGATTGGTTGACCAAATATTGTGCCACTATAGATTGTGTGACAAAGAGGGTTGTGTTTAAACCACCAGAACAGAAAGAAATTGTGTTTGTGGGAAATGGGGTAGTGCCTCCACCATATTTGATATCTGCAATGAAAGCATGTACACTGATCAGGAAGGGATGCCAGGGTTATTTGTGTTATGTATTGACTGAACAATCCGTGAATCTTGAATTGAATGATATTCCCATTGTTAGAGAATTCCCAGATGTGTTTCCAAATGAATTACCAGGGGAATTGGTAGACAGGGAGATAGAGTTTACTATTGAAACTGTGCCAGGCACCCAGCCTATATCTAAAACTCCCTACAGGATGGCTACCGCCGAAATGAAGGAATTAAAGGAACAGTTGCAAGACCTTCTTGATAAAGGGTTTATCCGGCCTAGCACTTCGCCTTGGGGCGCACCAGTGTTATTTGTAAAGAAAAAGGATGGTACCTTACGCCTGTGCATTGATTACCGGGAATTGAACAAGGTAACGATAAAGAACAAATATCCCTTACCCCGTATTGATGACTTATTTGATCAGTTGCAGGGATCACAGGTGTTTTCTAAGATTGATTTGAGATCTGGGTATCATCAGCTGAAGGTTAAAGCAGAGGATGTTGAGAAAACCGCATTCAGAACGAGGTATGGTCATTTTGAATTTCTTGTTATGCCATTTGGAGTGACTAATGCTCCGGCAGCATTTATGGACCTAATGAATAGAATTTTTAAAACCTACCTTGATGAGTTTGTTGTAGTCTTCATCGATGATATTTTGATATACTCTAAAGATAGACTTGAACATGAACATCATTTGAGGACCGTTTTACAAATACTTCGGGAAAGGAAATTATTTGCTAAACTAAAGAAATGTGAGTTTTGGCTGGATGAGGTTGTTTTCTTAGGGCACGTAATCAACAAGGAAGGAATTTCAGTGGACCCACAGAAAATAGAAGCAGTTGTGAATTGGCCTACACCAACTAACGTGACAGAAGTTCGCAGTTTCATGGGCTTGGCTGGGTACTACAGGAGATTTGTAAAGGACTTTTCGAAATTAGCTGTGCCTCTTACCCAATTGACGCGTAAGGGACAACCATTTGAGTGGAATAGTGAAAGAGAATCAGCCTTTCATGAATTGAAGACAAGATTGACCACTGCACCAATTTTAACACTACCTTCAGGTACGGAAAATTTTGTGATTTTCAGTGACGCATCCTATAAGGGTTTGGGCTGTGTGTTAATGCAGAACGGAAAGGTTATTGCTTACGCCTCCAGGCAGTTGAGACCACATGAGAAGAACTATCCAACACATGACTTGGAATTGGCCGCAGTTGTTTTTGCCTTGAAAATTTGGCGGCATTATCTGTATGGAGCGAGATGCGAAGTCTACACGGATCATAAGAGCCTGAAATATTTCTTCACGCAGAAGGAATTGAATATGCGTCAGAGAAGGTGGCTAGAACTAATAAAGGACTACGATCTGGAAATTCAGTATCATCCCGGGAAAGCTAATACAGTGGCTGATGCCTTGAGCAGAAAATCAACAGGGAGTATGGCTTGTTTGCTTACTGAACAAAGGGAGATTTTGCGAGACTTTGAAAAGTCTGAGATTGAAGTGGTGGTATGTGAACAGGGCGGATTGATAGCCGCTATTACAGCCGAGCCGGCAATTGTTGATGAGATCAAGCAGAAACAGAAAGAAGATGAGTTCCTTAGAAGGGTAATTGATGAATTTGAAGTAAGCCCAAAAGCAGAGTTCAGTGTTGGGAATGGAATGTTGAAATTTCGAAACCGAATATGTGTCCCAGATATTCCAGAGTTAAGGAAGAGGGTTTTAGATGAAGCCCACAGATCCGTATTTGCTATGCATCCGGGTAATAATAAAATGTATCGGGATTTGAAACAAACCTACTGGTGGCCTAAAATGAAGAAAGAGATTGCAGAGTATGTGTCCAAGTGCCTCCAGTGTCAGCAAGTTAAGGCTGAACATCAGAAACCAGGCGGTCTACTTCAACCTCTCCCTATTCCTGAGTGGAAGTGGGAACATGTGACTATGGATTTCGTTGTTGGCCTACCTCGGACCTCTCGAGGTATGGATTCTGTTTGGGTTGTAGTTGATAGACTGACTAAATCTGCACATTTTCTGCCTGTCAAAACTACATTTACTGCTTATCGATTGGCTACTATTTATGTTGATGAAATTGTCCGGTTGCACGGAGTCCCAGTGTCCATTGTGTCAGATAGGGACCCGAAATTTGTATCTAGATTGTGGAAAAGTTTGCAGGAGGCTATGGGAACAGAACTAAGGTTCAGTACTGCATTCCACCCACAGACAGATGGCCAGTCAGAGCGAACGATACAAACTTTGGAAGATATGCTTCGCATGTGTGCCTTGGATTTCCAGGGGAGTTGGGAGGATTACTTGTCACTTGCAGAATTTGCTTATAATAATAGCTTCCACTCCAGCATCGGCATGGCACCATACGAGGCTTTGTATGGTAGGAGGTGTAGATCACCTATTTGTTGGACAGAGGTCGGAGACAGAGCTTTGCTCGGGCCTGAAATTGTACAAGACACCTCTGAAAAGATCAAAACTATTCGGCAAAGGCTCAAAACAGCTCAAGACCGACAGAAGAATTATGCAGACGTTCGGAGAAGACCTCTTGAATATGAGGTCGGCGACCATGTGTTCATCCGTGTTTCTCCGATGAAAGGCCAAGTCAGGTTTGGGAAAAAGGGCAAGTTGTCGCCCCGTTACATTGGGCCGTTTCAAATTTTGGAGAAGCTTGGTCCAGTTGCTTATAGAGTTGCTTTGCCACCGGGATTCGAGCAGATCCATAACGTGTTTCATGTGTCGATGTTAAGGGGTTACCTCCGAGACCCGTTACATGTGATTGATTATCACCGGGTTGCTATTGATGAAAATATGGAATATACTGAATGGCCGGAAAGAATTATTGATCGACAAGTGAAAGAATTGAGAAACAAATCCATTCCAATGGTGAAAGTGGAATGGAAGGAACACTATGGGACAGATGCTACATGGGAAAAAGAGGAGGAAATGCGTTTACGCTACCCACATTTGTTTCCCGACGAAGGTAAATTAAGTTTGAGGGACCAAACTTCCTAAAGGGGGGAAGACTGTGATACCCCTGTTCTGTATTATGCTAATTGGTCCCAAATGTCATTGTGATTATATGTTTTAATATGATTTGTGTGCCATTATGTGAATATATATGATTTTGAAGTTTTACCTGTTCACCGTAGGAATATCTGTTCGAATAATCAGCTTGGGAAATTTAATTGAGGGCCTTATCGGCCACAGAACCCGAAATTTATTACGCCATTGTGTTTGGCATAATTTTTAGAGCCTACGGTGAAATTTAATTGAAAATTTATTCGGGCCAGATTAAATTGAATTATTTAATGGCATTGTGCTCCAATTGTTTAATATCTTAATTGTGGCTAGTGGGGCTTCTTGTATTTGAGCACTACACATCTCATTCTCTCATATACCTTCATTTTGGCTGATATTCACTCTAAGGAGAGGAGAGGGCCGACCTTTAGAGAGAGTGAAGAGAGAAAAATCTGTGTTTGATCTTGAGGGCTTGGAATCTTGAAGTCCAACTCAAATTGGACCATAGATTGAAGAATTGGACTTCTAGGTAAGCCATTGACTCTTGAAATTACGAATTGAACTTGTAATCTTGTGAGTTCAAGAGTTGTTTGTAATCAAGAGCATGTAATAAGTTGATTTTTGTGGAGTTTGAAGTCTTAGAACTCATGCATGTAAGAGATTACCTTGAATTTGCATGTTTGAGCTTGGAACACATGATTCATGTAGAGTTTTGGTTAAAGCTCATGTTGTAATCGCCATTTGTACCATCTGAGTTGGGAATGATGAGCATCTCCCACATGCATGTACAAATCATGGGAGTATATTGTCTTGAATGTTTGAATTTGAGCATGTTGATGATGGGTTTGAGATGTTTTGGGACATGCATGTAGATAAATCATGAAATTGAGTTTCCTAATGTGGTAATCTTGTATTAGTAGCATGTTAGCATGTGTAAATGTGTAATTTGGGCCATTGCATGCAAGAAATGTAGATGGAAAACCGTTTTGGAGCTCAAGAACACGATCTGGGAAACCCAGATTTTTGAGGTCCGCTCGAGCGGGGTAATGGCCGCTCGAGCGGGAAAATCGTGCTCCCAGCATTTTTGCAGAATTGGATGTCTGCTCGAGCGGGACACCTCACGCTCGAGCGTGGAGTTTTGTAGACAGGCCTTCAGCTCGAGCGCATCTTTCGTGCAACCAGTACTTTAGCAGGCCTTAAGGGTCCGCTCGAGCGGAGAAGTTTACGCTCGAGCGGGGACCCTGTTTCCTGGAATTTTGTTCATGCGTTCTATGTTTCGTTTTCCGTTCTCTTTCACTCGTAAGCACTCTTAGGCATATGTTAAACATTGTAAATGAGTTAATGAGATAGAAATAAAGCCTAAAGAGAAATATGTGCATTAAAGAACGGATTGAACTGTTAATGACCCTTTTGTATTCATGAAATGTCTAGGGTCAAGCTCCAGGGCGCATCCACAAACCGATCACTGTGAGTAATATCAATATTTGAAAGCTTGTCAATGTCCAATTGTTTTCCTTATTAACTTTATGAGTTGTTAATTGGGAATGGACCAAAGGTCGTTTTGACATGAATGAATGGGCCGAAGGCCGTTTTGACATAAATGAATGGACCAAAGGTCGTTTTGACATGAATGAATGGGCCGAAGGCCGTTTTGACATAAATGAATGGACCAAAGGTTGTTTTGACATGAATGAATGGGCCGAAGGCCGTTTTGACATAAATGAATGGACCAAAGGTCGTTTTGACATGAATGAATGGGCCGAAGGCCGTTTTGACATAAATGAATGGACCAAAGGTCGTTTTGACATAAATGAATGGGCCGAAGGCCGTTTTGACATGAATGAATGGGCCGAGGGCCGTTTTGACATAAATGAATGGACCAAAGGTCGTTTTGATATGAATGAATGGGCCGAAGGCCGTTTCGACATCAGTGAATGGGCCGAAGGCCGTTTTGCCATGAATGGAAACCCGAATGGGCCAAAGGCCAGAATGTTTAGAACTATTTGATTTGGATTTTGTATAGCAGTATATATATTCGTTAAATAGAAGTATGAACTGGGCCCAAGGCCGTTTGGTGTATATTGTTCTACATATTGTTATGCAACTGTCATATTTGATATTATTCACTGGGCTATCGCTCACGCTCATTCATGTATTTGTAGGTGAGCCAAGAGAAGTCCAAACCCAGCCCCAGTAAAGTCTGCTAGGAACAACAGGAGTTTTGGGAGAGTCAGCCTTGTGCCTCGCGCATGAGACCATCCTTGCCCTTTTACTATGTACCTATGTTTTCTCTTGTTGGCAAGGACCTAGTGCATGTCTGTACATAGTCTGTTATGGGTTGACTCGTTTTGGACGATCCTGTCTGTAATGAATTTTGTGAAACTGTACTTTTGATGTGAGTTATTAACGTATCTGAGTATGGTTTGTTTGATGTGCATATAAGCACGGCTCTATGGACAAAGTTTTTAATTTTGCTTCCGTTTGGCCCCATTAACTCTGTTAAATTACGTTTAGAACAGTTTGAGGCCGTAGGTAATCTCATGATTACTGGTCGGTTACGTCCTTAACCCACGGGGGCGGGTTCGGGTCGTGACACTTGTGCTAGCATGTACCCCATGGTTGACTCTATCACTAACGTATCTGAGTATGGTTTGTTTGATGTGCATATAAGCACGGCTCTAGCGGTGACAATATGAGCAGATTCTAAAGATACTGCTTAATTTGTTTGAAAGCAAACTAGTATCAATCATCCCATCAGAACTTTTTCTCTTTTTTCAAGAGACCAAATAGTGGTTCACAAGTCAAGATTAATTTTGAAATAAACCGTCTTATAAATTGCACTTTGCCCAGAAAGCTGTGCACCTCCTTTTCAGTCCTTGGTGGTATTTCTAAAATGGCCTTGATCTCGGATGGATTTACTTCAATTCCCCTCTGCGTAATCAGAAATCCCAGCATTTTCCCTGTAGTCACCCCAAAAGTGCATTTTTGTGAGTTCAACCTGAGTCTGTACTCCCTGATCCGTTCAAAGAATTTTTCCAATGTAGTGTAGCGACCTTCTCGCTCTTTGCATTTTACAATCATGTCATCCACATACATATCGACTTCCTTATGGATCATGTCATGCAAGATTGTGGTTGCAATTCTCTGATATGTTGCATGGGCATTCTTCAACCCGAATGGCATAACTCTGTAGCAATTGGTACCCCATGGCGTAGTGACTGCAGTCTTCTCTTTGTCTTCAAGTGCCATTAGGATCTGGTTGTACCCCGAAAACCCATCCATGAATGATAACAAGGTATGGCCAATGGTGAAGTCTACTAACTAATCAATGTGTGGCAATGGAAAGTCATCCTTATGGCTAGCCTTATTCAAATCCCAAAAGTAGACATAAACTCTGATTCTGCTATCCTTCTTTGGAACCAGAACAATGTTGGCCAACCAAGTCAGATATTCAGATACCATCAAGAATCCCACATTGATCTGCTTGGTGACTTCCTCTTTAATCTTCAATGCCCAATCTGGACGAATTCTGTAGATTTTCTGCTTGACTGGTTAGGCCTCCAATCTCAGGATTGATTCTAGACATGTCTTCGTAGGACCACGCAAAAAAATCTTTGAAATATTTTAATAAAGCGATTAAAAGCTCACGTTCCTCCAAAGATAACGTGGACCCAATCTCGACTAAGTGTGGATCCTTCTCAATACTCACGTTAATTGCAATAATCTCATCTAAGCAGGGCTTAGCACGCCTCTCCTCCTCTTAGTCAATCAAGTTTTTCAAAGCCCGAAGAATTTCTTCCTCTTCGTTTTCATTAAAATTTTGAAAATCTTGGTCAATACAATAAATTAACGGCATAGAGAAGTAAATGGAAGCTGCATCATTCTCATTTAGAAGTTCTGGCTTTTCAGTTACAACAGACTCAAAAGAAAATACAAAAGAGGACCTAGACAGGACCTTGGCACCAGGGTTACCACCTCCAGGAGTACCAAACTCAAACTTCTCAGATTGACTTGAATTAAATTCCGACTCAACAGACCCGATGGAATCAAACTCAGGCTCATCATTCAATTCAGAACTGGCAATAAAGCCCTTCTCCAACTGCCAAGTGAGGCATGGCGCCCTCGATGCATCCAGAATGCAACTAGTGGAGTACATAATCGGTTCCTCTCCGATCATAGAAACAATAAAGGTATCTTCCAAGTTCTTCGTACTGGTCTTAGGATCAGTCACGAGATCAGCCAATACAGCCCCTACTTCAGCCTCCATGTTGTTTGAATTGTCATCTTTACTCTGGCTAGCTTCGATACTTGAATCAACCACCTCTTCATCACTATCTTTAAGTTGGTGGTCGAAAATTTTTTCAAAACCCGAGAAATGCCTTTTCGTTGAGGAATCGACCCAAGGCTTAGGAAAGCCACATAAGGGGAAATCCTCTCCTTCCCTAACACAGCATCCATTCAGCATTCCCCAGATTGGCCTGTGAACCAGCTCATAGTGCTTCCTGACCTTCTTGGCCTTGGTTCTTTCTCTCATTTCTTCTCCCTTCCTTTTCCAGTCCTCTTGGGTAGGTACATCGCTGTAGCTCAACTTTTTCGCACCGCCTTTCGAAAGTTCAAAATAAGCCCCACAGTTCAGACTCCTACAGTTCTAAATCTAATCTCACAAGTGCAATGTGAAATTGATAAACACCAAAGAGTCCAAATCCGGCAAATCTTTTGGAAAATAGATTTTGAATCCAAAAAAAATGCCAAAATTGGACTGTTTTGCCAGATACAAAGTCGCCACCTAAATATTTTGTTTTGGGAAAATTCAGGAAATCCATGACTCATGCCAAAGGCCACGTGTCCGTCATCACCAAGATTGTGTCGTCTCGAAAACTTAGGTACGAGATGGGAAGGTCATGAATACATTTGAGCACCCCTGCTTGCCTGATCAAAGATCGGCCTCTACTAATCATGATATGAATCTTATGTACATTATATGCTCTTGTTCTGATTTATTAGGCTAGCATTACTATGTGATGTGCACACACACAAGTATAGACTAACTTTGCAATAATTGGAATACTTGAGTCATGTTTGTTTTGAAAATTGTTTTGAAATATGTACCACTTGAAAAAGTGATCGCATATGAACATTGCTCAAATTGTTCCAATTCAAGCAACAAGCCTTCATTTACAGGCATTCAAGTAGTTATAGCAATTAAGCAATTAGTCTCATGGCAAGCATGCTAGACATGGCAACAATCACAATTTAATGCAATATGCTAAAGCGCGTAAAGGCTGATCTAGTACTCCAAGCCAAAAGAGAAATGAGTTAAAAAAAAGCACGATCCTAAGTTATGCAATATGAATAATGCAATGCATGCGATATGCAATTACTAGGCTCGGTTACTAATATGGCATATGAGTTAATTAAATAGCATGCGGTCTAAGCACGTATTCAAAGAAGTATAAGAAATAAAAACGCAGGTTAGAATGATGAACCGAGCCTCAGTGCATGCAAGACAAGTGGATGCAAACACAACCTATGCTAAACAAAATGTGATGTCCCTAAACTAACCATCATAAGCTAGTAAATAAAATGGAGAAAGACGTAAGGTTGGAAGACATACACATTATTACAACATTGCGCTCTCACGAAGAAGAGTCCGAATGAGCTAAGCTAATTAACTAATTAAAGCTAAGCTAATTATTACAAAACAAATGAAATTAGTTAAACCACTTAACTAATTATTACAAAACTTGAATGCTATTTAGCTAACTAAAATAATTACAAATTGTAACTAGTTAACTAACTAATTAATTACAACATTTATGAAAATTAACTAGCTACAACTAATTAATTACAACAAATATTTAATCTAAATATTTAAAATTAAACAAGCTTGAAATGCGAGGAATGCTCATGCACGTGCTCGGTTTCCACCTAAAAATTGACTGTTTTGTTTCCGAAGAGCCTCTGTTGCACAGAGAACACATACACTATTGCCTACTTCCAGAATAACTCTGCTTTGCCTTACACACACACTGCTGAATTTTCCATCAGTGACCGACTGGCCAGTGATGAGGGTTGCCGGCCATTAAAGGTGGTCTCCTGGCTACTTGTCGGCCATGGAAAGTGGCCTGCCGGCCACTACTGCCTAGTTCTCCTTATTGTAACAGAGGACAAACAGAGCATATACAGGGTATTTTCAAGGGTTTGTTTGCACAACTCACCCCTCCTTTTCATGAACAAATCAAAAGAGTAATGAAATTAAGCCACAAACCACCAACTCAAGCAATTTCATTGCATGATAGCTTGTGAACCAAAGTGTGCAATTTCAATAAATGCAATGAAATGAGACTCTCAAAACCACCTCCCTATCATGGAAGATCAAGGGAAGTGGTGACCTTGGAAATTTGAACCATTTCATCACTAATGAGTATGAAATGCCTCAAGCTTCCATGTTTTCAATTAACGTCTGATTGAACACAACGCCAATTATTATCTTCCACCATTTTAGCCTCAATTTTATTACTTCATTTTAGATTACCATCCATTCTTTAATTCATTGAGTCCAATGGTGAAGTTAAGTCCTCTAATGAAGTGAAGTACCAAACCAAGTGTTAACTTAAGACATGAAAGAGATGTCATGCCGTTGATAATGAACCCCTAAAAGGGATTAAACCATTAAGCATGACAACCTCAATCTCATGCTTAAAAGAACAAGAGGCTTGAAACAACTCTCAAAACAAAACAAAAGCCAAGAAAGGAGGGAGGTTACAGAGATTATTAGTGCTGAAAATAAGTGAGAAAAGCATAAATAAATGCTATCAACTCAAACAAGATGGTGTCTAAGGCCTAAAACACCAAGCTCACGAGGGCAATTATACTACAAGCATGCAAAACAAAGCTCAAATGCAACTTTTAACCAAAAGCAGTCCTAAAACAATCTAAAAATAACCCTAAAATATGCTAGAATTAAGCTAAAAAAGGCTAGATTAATAAGCTAAAACATGGCACAAACTAGGCTAGTAAGCAAGACACAAGGAGGGGAGGCTAACCCCTTCAAATTTGCACTTCAAAACATGATTTTGACCACTAAAAAAACTCTAAAAATTAGTGTTTAAAAGCTCGGAAAAAGATAGTAAAAGGGTGGGAAACACAAGGGTAAAGGCCTCCAAAACAAGGTACAAAGAAAGGTGAACCACCCCTCAACCTTTAATGGCCTTAGAACCCAAGCTTCAGCCTAAAAATACAGAGTTTTTACAGCCCAAAAAAAATTTCAAAACTGTGCTGGAATGAAGACAAAAGTAGCTAAAATAATAAGCTAAAACATTGAGCAATTTAAGCTAGTAAACAAGCCAAAGGAGGGGTGGCTAACCTCTCCATTTTTGGGACTTCAAAACCAATTTTTTTAGCCTCTAAAAACCTCTAAAAATCAGTGGTAAAAAACTCAAAAAGGTTGATGAAAGAATGGGAAACACAAGTGTAAAGGCATAGGAAACAAGGTGTAAAGAAGGGTGGTTAATCCCTTTATCTTTAATAACCTTAAACCACAAGCTTCAGCCCATAAAAATAGGTTTTAAAGAGCTTAAAAATAGCAAGAAAAGATGGAAAACAAGTGGTGTAAAGATGGTAAAAAGGCAAGAGAAGGTATACCTTTTGAAGAGGAATGAACCCTTAAGTCATAAATCACCAATTTCACATTCTCAAGTGCTTCAGAAGCTCAAATTCAAGCTCAAATAACCTCAGTAAGAAGTTCTCTAGGTTTGGTTTAGAGTGTTTGGGTGTAGGCTATGCAAGTTCAAGAGAGAGAGAGAGAGAGACAGACAGACAGACAGAGAGAGACAAAGAGAGAATTGTAGAGAGAGAGGATTTTTTCTAAAATTATTTCTTCACTCCTAAATGTTTCTAACCTTGAAAGAAAGCAGAGAGGTCCTCTATATATAGAAAACATGAGCCTTAGGTCGAAAATATCAACAAAGGGACAGCTGGAGCTTTGTGCAAATAACTGGCAAAAATATCTGGGTTTTACACTGGTGGCCGGCCAACTAGCAATGGTGGCTGGTTGGCCAGAAGTGGTGGCTTGCCGTCCACAAATGGTGGTTGCCGCCCACCTGCCAGCCATGCTTCCAAGCCCGACTTCAAATGGGCATATCTCCTTCATCCGGACTTGGTTTTAGGTCATTTTTGAGTCTAAATTGAAGCCTCAGAAGTCTAATTTCCAATGGTGGCAGCCTCACATCTAAATTCTAAGTGTGTAAATAAATATTCCTATTTTAGTGAAGGTTGCTCAGTTTTGTCTTAACCAGATTGGTGCCTAACTTCAAACAACCATATCTCCCTCATCCGGACTCAGCTTTAGGAGATTCTTGAGTTTAAAATGAAGCCCCAGAAGTCCACTTTCCAATGGTGGTGGCCTTACAACTAAAGTCTAAGTCTAGAAAGAGATAAGCCTGATCTAGTGGAGGCTACTCAATTCTCTCTCAACAGTTTCAAGCCGAACTTCTCCCCAACTAGTTTTCTTCCCTCTCCTCCAATTTTCTTCAACTCCAAACCTATAAATAAGAGGTTTTAAAGATTTTTCAAAGAGTTCACCTCTCTTCCATTTATTTCCACTTTGTCCTTTCTCGGTTTACCAAAAAGTGCAACTTTTAAATAAAATGCGAGCCTCGGAACATCGTAGAAACATTTTCAAAAATATTTTGAAAGAGAGGGTTTTAAGGTCTAAAATAATTTTGGTCAAAATAGTTTTGGTCCAAAATGGGGTGTAAGGTTCGGATTTATAAGCTGTTTTTCTGAAGAAATTAAGCGATTGGACAGCATAACTTTCATCATCGAGTGATCAATCAGTGTCACCCAAGTCTTAACAGTGGTAAAAAATGGGGTGTCTACAACTGCCCAATCTAAAGGCATGTAGATTGTGTGGCACATCAACTAGTACTGCAACACCTTTTTCTACCACTCCTTCTGAGCCCCATCCAAGAATACGCCGCAATTTGTTCATGAAATAAATGAACTGAGCACTGACATACATGTCTTTGCTCTCAACTAAGATTGTCTATATCACCTGGGCTTCCGCTAGAGTGAAACCCAAAAGAAACACGTCCTCATCACCGTGATTGATTTTCAATAAAGGCATAGTAACCTCTAGCGAAGGATGAATAGATAAGTTCCCAAAAATGGTAGTCACCCCTCCCTTGTGAGGAAATTTCAACATTTGATGGAGGGTGGAGGACACAGCCTTCATATAATGCAACGAGGGCCTCCCCAGAAGTAAGTTGAAGGTAGCTGGCACATCGAGCACATGGAACTCAATCTCATGCTCGGAAGGGCCCACTTCGACCTGCACTTTCACTATCTCCATAACTTCTCTGCTTTTATTATCATATGCCCGAATCACTAGGGCTGTGGGGACGAAATCTACCAGTGTCAGGCCCATTGCATAGGCGGTGCAAGAAGGACAAACGTTGATAGCAGAGCTGATGTCCAATAGAACCACTGGAACCCACTTTCCTCTACACTCGACAGATATTTACAGTGGCTTGTTGTGAGTCGATCTTTCTGGTGGTAACTCTTTATCGGAGAAGATGAGCATAGGCTTAGTGCTACTTCGGAAGATAAGACCGATGAGTTGTTATGGTGTAGTATCAATGGATAGCTCGGCCTTATCCATCCCGACAAAACTACCTGCCGGTGTACTCGCGAAGCCATAAGGAGGTCCCAAATGAAAACGTCAACTTGGATCTTTTTGAGTTGTTTCAGGACCAGCTCCTCTTCCAACTTCTTCTTTTTTTTCTCCTTCTCAATCTCTTTTTCCTTTCCTGATGGTTCAGCATGATGTAGACACCCCATTTTTGACCGCCCTTAAGACTTGGGCGCTACTGATGGTTTACTTGGTGATGGAAGTTGTGCAGTGCAAAGGTTCGATTCATTCGGCAAGAGGAAAGTCAAATCCCAACCTTACACCTCATTTTAGACCACAGCTATTTTGAATGGTTTTTAAACCTTAAAACCCTCTCTTTCAAAACACTTTTGAAAAGGTTTCAACGATGTTTTGAGGCTCGTATTTTGTCAAATGTTGCGTTTTTCGGTAAATCGAGCATGGACAAAGTGGAAATAAATGAAAGAGAGATGAAATCTTTGGAAAATCTTTCAAAACAGCTTGTTTAGGGGTTTGGAGTTGCAAAAAAGAGAAGAGGAGAGAAGAAAGAAAGTTGGGGAAGAAGTTAGGCATGAATCGTTAAGAGAAAGACGAGCAGTCCTCGCTAAATCAGGCCTATCTATCTATACACTTAGATTTAAGATATAAGGCCACCAACATTGGAAATAATACTTCTGGGGCTTCATTTTGCATTCAAGAATCTCCTAAAGCTGAGTCCGGATGGGGGAGATATGGTTGGTTGAAGTAGGGCATCAATCCGGTTGGACCGAAATTGAGCAGTCATCACTAAAAGAGGGATATCTCTTAGCACACCTACAATTTTGAGATGAGGCTTCCACCATTGGAAATCTTACTTCCGGGACTTCATTTTGGACACAAGAATGACCTGAAAAGGAGTCCAGATGAAGGATTTATGCCTAGTGCAAGTCGGGGACTGGGGTTAGTTTTTGCCGTCAGCCTCTATAGAAGTGCATCGGCCACAATTGGAGCTCATCGGCCATAGGTCAGCAAAGAGTGAACCTAATCGGCCACAAATGGTGGCCGATTGGCCAAAAATGTCTAGAAAGCCCAGAATTGGCAGATATTTCTCCTCCAGCCATTGTACACTGCTCCATATATTTCCAATTGAGTTATTTTCGGCCAAAGCTTGTATTTTTGCTATATATGGAGGCTATATCTCATATTTTGCAAGGTGAGAACATTTTAAAGGCTTAAGCAATTTTGGGAGCCTCTCTCTCTAGAATTTTCAGAGCTAAATCTCTGTCCCTCTCTCTAGAAGTTCACTTCATTTTGCCCTTTTGTGCATGAAAGCTTTGATACACCATACTTTTGCATAGACATCCTTGATCAAACTTGACCACCATTGGGCTGAGATTCCTTGGGAATTTGTTTGAGCTCCAAAAGCTTATTTTGGCTAGTTTTGCTGCTGTGTTTCAAGGTGCTTCAAGGGTAAGCACTTCTCCCTTTCAAGCTTGTTTTTGCACATTTGCTTTACCCTCATTTTTCCATTGTTTTGGACTATTTTGAGGCTAGTTTTGAACTATAAAAAACTCTGATTTTGAGGTTCTAGAGTGTTGGTTTGTGCCTTGGTTGGCTAGGGGTTGTCCTCCCTTTTGCTCCTTGGCTTGTAAGGCCTTTTGAGCTAACTTTCAAGCTCTTCAAACAACTTCTTTTTGACCTCAGAACCACTAAATTCCAGAAGAATTTCAGTGGTAGAAAACTTTTTTTGAGGCTCAAAATAGGTGGGGGTGGTCCCCCCTCCTCTTCTCTTGTTTGCATGTGTTGATGGCCCATCAAAAGAGCATGTGTTTCTACTTCTTAGTGGCTTTGTTTAGGCTCATTTTTGTGACTTTTTAGACCTGCCATAACTTTGTTTTTGGCTTGTTTGATTATTGGTTGCATGCTTCATGCACTTGTAGTGTAAATCCTCTTTGCTAGCCTTGCATGCCTAATGAGTTTGCTTGTTATTCTAGCATCTGTTGGCTTAGTCTCAGCCCATTTTTTGTGTTGTTTTGGCATGCTCTAACTCTGTTTTGAGTGGTCTTCATCACTCAAGCTTTGCTTTGTATACTTGTAGTGCAATTGTGCTAAATTGCCTAACATGTGCTATTGTTTTGGCCTCTAAATCTAGCCATTCTTAGCTTATTTCAAGCATGTTTTAGAACACCATTTGGGATGTTTTAGGACTATTTTGGGCAGCCTTGGTCATATGACTCATGTTTTGTATAGCTATAGTGCAAATGCCTTGACTAGTTTTGAGTTTTGAGGTATCTTGCATGCTTGGCTTGAGGTATTTGTATGCTTTGGCATCATTTGGCATGTTATTTCAGAGCATACGGTGTTGTCACACTTCAATGTTTTTCACTCTTTCATTGTGTTTAAGAGTTGAGCCGTATGCCTTGCTTGCGAGCCAACATGCGCGCATGATTTTCTTGCCTTTTGTGCCTAAGTTTCAGCATATCTTGGCCACTATTTTAGCATGATTTAGCTCTATCCAGAGCTGGTTTAGCCATTTGAGTTTGGTATTGCATGCATCTAGTGTAGTGCTTGTCACTAGTTTCAATGCCTTTAGCCCTTAACATGTTGTGCATGCGTTACTTGCATGGTTTAGTATCTTTAGCATCCTATTTCAGCACTGAAATGTTTGCCATATCACTCCACTTTTCATTTGTGACTTTGCTTTGAAAGTGGTCTTGAGCCCCTTGTTGGCTTGAGCATGAAATTGAGGCTTTCATGCCTAATGGTTTTAGCCTTCTCTTCAGGGTTTCTACTAACCAACGGCATGATGCTTCTTTCATGCTCAAGATGCTTGTGGCTTAGTCTGTCTTTCCATTTAGAGGACTTCTCACTTTTGGACTTAACCGGTTAAAGGACTTATCGGTAATCTAAAATGAGTAAACAAAATGAATCAAAGTAAAACATGCCAAGATAACATGTGTTGTGTTGCATTGCATTGTGTTTGGATCGGACATTAATCCAAACACAAGGAACGAGGGACGTTTCATACTTGAAGTGATGAAACGTGCCTCATTTCTTAGTCGTCGTCCCCCTTGATTGTGCATGATAGGGTGGAGGCCTCTCGAGTCCTATGTGTTGTTTGTGCATTCATCAACATTGTGCAAGCTTGACTCTTTGGCCATCATGCATCGAAATGCGTGATTGGTGGCTTGAGAGCCGAGCACTACACTCCTTTGAGCTTGAGGCACGATAAGGAGTGTAGTTGCACACACATTCTCTTGCAAATACACTGCCATGCCTCTGTTTGTGCTCTGTTGCAGCAAAAGGAGAAATTACAGGAAACAGTGACCGACCGGCCATCAAAGCTGCCGACCGGCCATCAAGGCTGCCGATCGGCTATCAAAAGTGGCCAATGGCCATCAAATCTGGCCGATGGCCATCATCTTTGGGCAATCATTCCTGAACATGTTCCTGAGATGGGTCAAAAGCAACCTGGAAGTTGGCAATTTTCAGAGGACCAAAAGAGTGCAAATAAAGGCATCATGAGGCAAGGTAGTGGATTTTCAGGAGGACGCGACCGAGCATGCATCATTCATTATTCCGAGGCAGAGCTGTGGCAGCCTAAATTAGCTTCCTTTTCTTACTTAGTTGGTTTTTGTAACTTAATTAATTTGATTAATTAGTTAAAGTTTTGTAAAAATTAATTAGCTAAGTTAGTTAATTAGTTGATTTGTAATAATTAGTTTAATTAGCATAGCTAGTTAGCTAAATTCATTCGAACCCTCCGTCGAGCGGGAAAACTTTGTAATAAGTGTGCGTGTGTGTGATGCATGTCTTCCAACCCCCATTTCTTTCTCCCTTTTACTTATCAGCTTTTGATGGTTAGTTTAGGGCATGTTTCAACATGCATACTTATGCTTGCTTGTTTGCATCATTCATTAGTCTTACATGCACCAGGCTCGGCACATCATACAAACAGCGCTGTCATTCAATACTTATTTGAATACATGATTATCAAGTGTTGCATTCATATGCCATCTTAGGATAGCCGAGCCTATTTTAGTTGCATTTGCATGTATTGCATTAGGCATCTTAACATAGCTAGGATCATGCATGATTTCTAACTAGCTTTTGTTTTGGCTCGGAGTACACTGTGAGTGTTTATGCTTTAGCATCCTTCCATATGTGTAAGTGACTACCATGATAGCATGCTTGCCATGAGGCTAATTGCTTAACTACTATAACTGCCTGAATGCCCGTGGGTGAATGTTTGATTGCCTGAATTGGAACAACTCGATGATTATGAGTTTTAAGCCCACTTGAAGTGGCAAAATCATGTTTTTCTATGCCCACTTGAGGGTGGCAAATCCGCGTCTTAGCCTACTTGCGAGTAGCACTTTCAAACCATTTTCAAAAACAAACATGAGTTGTTTTGTTCCAATCCGCATGATTGAGTCTATACTTGTTTGTTGTGTGCATCACATAGTAAAGGTTAGCTAATAAACTGGAAAAAGAACGCATGTGTTTTCAAAAACAACATATCAACTTAGTAGAGGCTGATCTTTGATCTGGTGAGCGGGGGTGCTCATTTTAGGACCTTCCCCTCTCGTACCCAAGTTCCCGAGCCGAGGCAACTTTGGTGATGACGGACACGTGGCCTTAGGCACGAGTCAGGGTTTCCTAAATTTCCCAAAACAAAATATTTAGGTAGCGACTCTGAAATCTGGCAAAACAGTCCATGTTTGGCGCATTTGATTAAAATTGATTTTCCAAAACGATTTGTCGAATTTGGACTCTTTGGTAATTTATCAGTCTTATATTGCACTTTATGAGATTAGATTCAGAACCGTGACAGGAGTCCGAACTGTAGTAGCTAAGAACTACAATTTGCGCCCTCGCGCGCGGAGCGGAGTTCGGGCGGTCTACACTTGATACAAATGGGGAGGTTTAAAATACCATCCATTCCTAGTGAGATGGTCTATTTTATCTGCTTACTAGGTACTGTCCGGGGTATGGTCTCTCCAGTCTTCGTCTATGTGGGCAAGATGCAAATCGCTATCTTCCCACCATTCACCTTCATTCACCGACAAACAGTTGTCCGGCTCAATTTGAATGACTCTCACAGTATAATTATCTCCCTTAGGGCAACAAGGTTTGTGGTCTTCCGGCTATCTTCGATCCTCTCTTATTTAAACTGCCCCAGCACAGCTTCTAGCTTGGCGTATGCAATTTCATCAACACCCAACTCTTGGGCTTGCTTTTCCGTACTACTGCTCTCTGCCACTTTCCCTTTCTCTTCATCTTTCTCGGCTACCAAAACTACCCCGTCTTTCTTTTTCTCTGGTTTAACTCTGGTTTCCTTTTATTTGTTACATTCATCACTCAGCCATCCCCTATTGTTAGTCGATATGCTCAGATCAAACCAACCAATCTGTACATTGCTCTAGTCCTGTTCTTCGAAGAATTGGAGGTTGTCCAAGGCTTTCTCAAGATCCGCAAGATCATCCAGCCCTTGGCTTGGGCCGTCTTCCCTAACTACATTAACATCCACTGAGGTCGGTAGTACTACCTCAGGCTTGGGTTGAGCAACGAAAATGATATACTAGCTCGGGTCATACTCTCCCTCAGATAATTCCTTGAGAATTTCCAATGATAAACCAGCACCTCCCTCCAAGGTCAAAACCTCATCTTTTTCAAGCGTTGTCACCACGGATTTGTGAGGCTTGGATTGTGGGTTGGATGTGTTCATCATGCATAAGTCTGTGCCTTCAGGAGTGAACAACACCAGCTTTGGTAGGTGGGAGGGGGTGATATAAACGCTCGAGTCATAAGAGGTGGGTAGTGTATGGATGAGGTTAATATTTCTAGGTGGGGGGGACTTGGTTGTGGAAAGGGAGTAGGTTGGTGGTCAACTTTGGCTTTTGAGGTGGAGCTATTACTTTGTTGTCGATGAGATCTTGAATCTCATAATGTAGGTGGAAGCACTAGTTTGTTTCATGGTCGTTCTGTTGATGGAAAACATAGTACTTGGTAGGATCGTGCTTGGATGGAAGAGGGTCTGAAAGTGGTCGAGGTTCCAAGGGTTCCAAATGCCCCTTTTTGATTAACACCTGCATGGCTCAAGGTAGAATCATGTAGATTTGGTTGAAAATCCTACTTGGAGGTCGAGTAGGATTGCAGGTTTGTGGGGTCATATTGGCAAAGGGGTCGACAGTTTTGGTTGTGGTGATAACACTCACCTTTGAAAGCCTCGCAGCTATGCTACCCCTAACAGCATTGGAACTGCGAATAACAGGCCTCTTGACAGGCTCTTTACCATCTGTGATGATTTCTTGCTTCATTGCATTTTCAATCTGAACTCCCATTTCATGAAGTTCCTGGAATGTGAATAAGAGAAGAACAATCATTTTCTGCAGCAACTTGCCATGAAGATTCTAGACAACCATCCAGATTTGGTCCTTTTTTGAGGGTCTAGTGGTCATCATTGATGCCTTGGCCCTCCACCTGGTTACAAACTCTGAGAAACCCTCCTTCGGTTCCTGACTTGTTGCTTTAAGATCACGACTTGTGCCCTCAATCTGCGTGTTATAAAAATATTGAGTGATGAAAGATTCAGCTAATTCCTCCGAGCTCTGTTTCACAGAGTCCTCCAACTTAGCATACCAGATGGCAGCTATACCTAACATGGTTCAACCAAAGAGTGACAAGTTTTGAAGTCTGATCAAACCCATTACACGTAGGATATCAGAAAACAGACATAGATGTACCATTAGGTCTCCAGCTCCACTGAAGCGATCAATATGCGCCATTTTGAACCACTCTGGCAAAGTAACAGTAGATTCAATATACCCATCCTCCATATCCAGAATAAAGTTAACCCCCTGAACCTTCTTGAGCAGTTTTTCAAGTTTGTTGACTTTGAGAATGGTCGGGTCGGCCACGAATTCAAAAGGTGCCTTAGCCTGGTAAACTAGATATCTAGATGTCTATACTGGAATTGGATCTGCCTAGATGAGAAAAACTGAAACACCCTCTGTCACGACCCGAACCTGCCCCTGTGGGTTAAGGACATAACCGGCCAGTAATCCTGAGATTACCTACGGCCTCAAATCAAACCGGACATAACTCCTCAGAGTAAAGGGGCCAAACGGAAGCAAAATTTAAAACTTTGTTCATAGAACTGTGCTTACATGGCACGTCATAACAAACCATACATATACATGTTAATAACTCACATCAAAATATGTACTATCATAAAGTTCTGTACATACAGGATCATTCAAGTCTAAGTTAGCCAATCAAAACTATATACAAACATATTCAAAGTCCTCGCCGACAGGACAAAATAAAACAAGATCACAAAAGGGCGAAGACGGGTCTCGTGCGTGAGATGTAAGGGCTGACTCTTCAAAACCTTGGTTGTTCCACACAAACTTCACTGAGGCTGGGTTTGGACCTTTCTTGGCTCACCAACAAACACATGAATGAGCGTGAGAGAAAAGCCCAGTGAATAATATCAAATAAAGAAGTTATACAGACGGTATGTAGAACAACATGCTTCAAACGGCCTTGGGCCCAATTCGTATTTCTATTAGCATATATATACACAAATTTAGGTCAAGTGACTGCGGTTCCAAATACATCATACGGCCTCGGGCCCAATTCGTTCGTGTCATACTACCTTTGGCCCATTTATCTTTTATTCAGATCAAACTGGCCTTTGGCCCATCCATTCTTTCATTCAGATCAAACTGGCCTTTGGCCCATTCATTCTATCTCTCATGTCGGACTGGCCTTTGGCCCATTCAGACTTTCATATCAAACTGGCATGTGGCCCCATTCATACTTTCGTGTCGAACTGGCCTTTGGCCCATTCAAACTTTCTTGTCGAACTGGCCTATGGCCCATTCATACTTTCATGTCAAACTGGCCTCTAGCCCATTCAGACTTTCATGTCAAACTGGCCTACGGCCCATTCATATTTTCATTCATGTCAGACCGGCCTGTGGCCCATTCATTTGGCATAGCAAACATTGTCCACTATTCAAATTATCGAACTTATGAGACTTACATAGAAGTAAGTAATTGGACACGAAACATATTTCAGATATCTTTGTTCAGATATTACTCACAGTGATCGGTTGGTTGATTTACCCTAGAGCTCGACCCTACACATTCCATGAACACAAAGGGTCACAAACAGTTCAATCCGTTCTTAATTGAAATATTCCTCTTTAGGATTCTTTCTTACCCTTTTAATTCATTCATAATGCCCAATGTATGCCTAAGAGTACTTAGAAGTGAAAGAGCAGAAAACGAAACACAAAATATACTTTCAAAATTTCAGAAACAAGGGTCCTCGCTCAAGCGTGGACTTCCCCGCTCGAGCGGACCCATGAGGCCTGCAAAAGTACTGGTTATGTCATATTTACGCTCGACCGTTAAGTTGGGCGCTCGAGCTGAAGGCCTCACTACATGGCTTCCCGCTCGAGCGTGAACTTCCCCGCACGAGCGGACATCATGTTTGTAGAAAATACTGGAAGCCCGAATTTTACGCTCGAGCGGCGGATCTCCCGCTCGAGTGGACATCAAATTTTCTGGATTTTTCAGAACTTGTTCTTGAGCTTCAACTTGATATTCAAAGGCTCTAAACACATGATTTTGGCCCAAACTCCACATATACATGTACTAACATGGTACAAACACCAAATTACAACATTGTGAAGCTCAATTTCACAATTTAATCACATGCATGTCCCAATTCACATCAAACTCATTTCCAACATAACAAACTCATACATTCAAACTCATATTCTTATAAATTGTACATGCATGTGAAATATACTCATTGTTCTCAACTTAATTGGTAAAGAGATGACCAATTACATGGGCTTCATTCACAATTCAACATGGATTACACACTTTATGCTCAAACATGGAAATTCCTAGCAATTTCCTACATGCATGTGTTCCATGACTTTCAATTCAACAAAACCAACTCAATTCGTGATCTAACCCACCATTTAATCTTCAATTCACGAACTCACAATTTAAACTCATGAATTAAGGGTTGATTACTCACCTAGGAGCTTTAATCTTCCAAGCTTATGGTTAATTCTTGAGTGTAGCTTCAAGATTACCAAGTTCCTTAGCAAATCTCTACCTTGAGCCTCTTCTCTCACTAAATTTGGCCCCTCTCTCTCTCTAGAGCATAATTTCAGATGTTGAGCTCAAAAAGAAACAAAGATGAAAGTGTAATGGCCTTAATAAGAGCTCCCTTGGTCACATTATTTTATTATAAAATAATTGAGCACTAATTCATCAAATTCAATCGGATTAATTTGATCTGAATCAATTTTCAATTAAATTTCACTGTAGGCTCTAAAAATTACGCCAATCACAATGGCGCAGTCAATTTTGGTTTCTATGGCCGATAAGACCTCAATTTAAATTCCAAAGCAGATAATCAAATAGATATTCCTACGGTGAACAGATAGAAATTCAAAACCATGTATTTTCACACAATGGCACACAGAATCATATCAAACACATAATCACATTTATAATAAGGACCAATTAGCATAATATGGAACAGGGTTATCACACCCTTGGCTTGTGGATCCTGAGCAGTAGCAACATAAGCAGCACCTGGCTACTGTTGTTTTTATTGTAATCTATTCGTGACCTCAGCTTGATAGGCCATATCGTGCTGAACTGAGTCGACGGACTGCTGAAGACGAATTATTATGTCCTCCAAGTCTGATGAGGGATACTGTGCCATTGTGGAAGTAAATGACTGTGCTTGGGGTGAACTGAGTATAGGTGAGCTGAGGGGTGATTACTCAAATAACTGAACTAGTGAACTCTATCTGACCCTTCTTCATCTTGCAACTAGTGATAGTGAGGCAAACACTAGCTGCCCCCAAACAAGACCTCCGACCTTACAAAGTCTTTCGACACGGGTCCAAAGTACTTGGGGGATATCAGAACTTTTTGAAGCTATGGTTTTAGACTCCTAGCAAAAGAAAAAAAAAAGAAAAAGAAAAAACAACAATCAGAAAACAGGCAGCACCTCAACACAAATTTCATCAGAAGAGATGTGATCAAAGTTGTAGAACTGTACTCCCCACTGAATTCTACCCCATAAACTAATATCAACTGTACCACTGATATGAAGCACCCCTGTACAGTTTCACTGTAAAGCACATACCAGGTAAAGAAAGCAAAAACAACCCTATGAAGAGGGGTAGGGTTACCCTATCCTAGCTTCGGCATGATCTAGGGTTTCACTATTTTAAGCAAATAGTTTTACAAAATCCTGCATACAGGTGAACATCCTGTCCTATGTTAGAACAGTCAGTATGGCTTTACTATATGCACTAGGCTGATTGGTCAAATGGGTGTGTTGGCAAGATTATCTAATATACCTTTCACACCTAACACCGAGAAGTGAAAGGAGGATCAAGCGATACAGCAATAATCCATATTCGAGGGTTGTGTTTCCAACATGGCTGAGCCCACAACCGGCCAGACTTTTGACAAGCTCTTTAGGCAAGCCTCCGGCAAGCCGTCTAGGAATAGCAGATGGAAAATACAATGACTTAAGAGCACCAATGCAAATGCAATGCAATGAACATATATTTGTAAATTAAATGTCTCATCATGAAGTCCAAGTCAAATTCTTTAATCTCCCCAGCAAAGTCAACAGAAACTATAGCTAGTTTTTTCTGCTCCTCGGAAGGGTTTAGTCTCCTTGGATAAAATAGCCCTACAGTTCGGACTCCCATGGTTCTAAATCTGGTTTTACAAGTATAATGTGAAACAGAAAAACACAAATAAGAGTTCAAGTCCGACAAATCTTAGAAAATTCATTTATCATCAGAGATGCCAAAAATGGACTGCATTGCCAGATTTCAGAGTTGCCACCTAAATATTTTTGAGAAATTTAGGAAACCCGTGACTCGTGCCAAAGGCCGCTTGTTCATCATAACCAAAGTATCTTGGCTTGGGAACTTAGGTATAAGAGGGGAAGGTCGTGAATTGAGCATCCCACTCACCCTACCAAAGATCGGCCCCTACTAATCATGATGTAATTTTTATAGACAGCATATGCTCATGTTCTGATTATTATGCTGACTTACTAGGTGAGGTACACAAGTATAGATTACGTCACTTATTTTGGAATGCTTTGATTTCATGTTTGTTTGAAAACAGGTTTAAATGTGTTCTACTTGAAAAAGTGAGCTCACATGTACAATAATCAAAGTCATTCCAACTTAAGCGAAATAGTTTTCATCCACAGGCATTCAAAGAGGTATATCAAATAAGTACTTAGCCTCATGGTAATATGTTTGATATGGCAACACAAGAACACATGCAACTTGCTAAAGCAACAAATGCTCGCCTAGTACTCCACTGAGGCAAGCCAAAGAGAAGAAAATAATTAGAAAAATGCATGTTTTAATATGCAAGTTACAATTGCAACAAATAAAAAATACAACTACTAGGTTTGGTTTATTTTAACATGTCATATGATCAACTCAAAGCATGCGGCAACGCACGTATTCAAGTAAGTAGGAAATGATAACAATGTCAGAATGACGAATCGAACCCAATGCATGCAAAAAATGTATATTAAGCATGTCAATGATATGAAACAAAAATAAAATGATGTTTCCATAATAAGCATATAAATAAAAGAGAGAAAGAAATGGGGGTTGGAAGACATATAAATATTACAAGTTTGCCTTCGCACAAGAGGGTCCGAATGAATGTCCTAATTAAATTAATTGCCACAAACTCAAATGAATAAACTAGACTAATTAATTATCTATCACAAGTCCAAATAAAAGTAAAGCAAGTAATTACATACTAATATTAAAGCAATTTAATATACTTAAACGGGAGGTGAGGAGCCATATGCACACAACCGAGAACATCCTCCCGGAAACCTCTCAGTTTGTTGCCAGAATCTGCTCTGTTTGCAGTCAAAAAATTATTTTGTTTTGGCCTCAGGTTTTGCTCTGTTCTGCTGTAAAAATGTCACTGCCTGTACAAAATTGATGGCTGGTCGGCCTTAAGAAGTGGTCGGCCGCATAGAATGATGGTTAGCCAGCCACTGCTTTCGGGAAATACCTTGCTACAACATAGCTGAAAAAAGAGCAAAAACATAATGTTTGTAGAAAATGTTTATCCTCTCTGCCCTTTCCTATCATGAAAATGATCAAGGGAGAAGCAAATTCGATTCTCAAATGATCAATCAGTACAAATTTGTTGCATGATGACTTTAGAAAGATGGGACAAGAGCTCAATAAATGAAATAAAAGACAAACAAAACATTCTCTCTATCATGGAGTTACATCAAGAGAAGGGGTAGATTTGCCTCATGAATCACCAAATATCACAACAATAGTATGTGATGATTCAAGACGCAATAGGTTCGGTATAACGTCCGACCGAACCTAACCAAATTTTATACCTTTTTCACCTCTTTTTTATTAGTCTTTTTTACATTACCTTTCCATTTCTTATCATTTCTTCATTTTTGTCCAATGGTGATGATTAGTGGATTTAATGGACGTAATAAAGAGGTGAAATCCAAAGCAATAAAGAGGTGAAATCCAAAGCAATAAATAAGCTTTTCGAGCCTTTTTCTATGGGGAAATTATAAAGGAAGAATCAAACTCTTTTGCAAGCGATAATGAATTCTAAGTCAAACCCAAAATGAGTGATAATGACTAGTCAAACTCAAAGAGAGCGATAATGACTAATCAAACCGAAAATGAACAATAATGACTCCAAATCCAACTTGATAATGAACTATAATGACACTTTCCTTTGTGATTTCCAAGGGTCTAACTAGAAAGTTAGTCCCTTAGAAGTAATGCACCGGCGATAAAGAGAAGTATCAAACGCGAGATCATGCTTAGCATAAGAGAGATATAATGCCCTGATAATGAACCTGCGAAGAGATTAAACAATTTAGCATGAAGAGTCTCTTTCTTATGTCTTAAGAAGTGATCTTTTGTTTTATTCAACTCTTTAATCAAAATAAACAAAGAATGGAGGGAGGTTGCAGAGATAGAAGGATGATTACAATGGTGTGAATATGTATATGAAAGCCATAAAAATGAAAGAAAAGACTATCAACTCAAATAGATTAGAAGTTATGGCCTATACACCAAATCCATGAGGACTTACAATAACACATGAATAATATTCAAAGCAAAAATTAAATAAACACTTAAAACAGCCCCTTCAACTCCAAAAACAATGGCCAAAACCAAAAGAAACAAAGTAAAAAGAAGGCAAAGCAACAAACTATGGAATAGGGCCTAAGGAAGGGTGGCTAACCCCTCCTCTTTTTGTGAATTTAAATCACATTGTTTGGCTTAAAATGGCTCTGAAATTAGTAAGTAAACACCAAGAAAAGATGGAGAAAAGATGGTTAGAGAGTTGAAAGTTTACCCCTTTAAAGAGATGGAGAACATCCTAGTTAACAAGCTACAAGTTGAGCACTCTCAAGAGCTAAAATCGTGTTCAAGAATCTCAGCAAAAAGGCCTCAAGTTTCGGCTTAGGAGGTGTATGTATGGTGTATGTATATTTCAAGAGAGGAGGAAAGAGTGTTTGACTAGTTATGGCTTTTGGCAAAAATTTTTAACCCCAAACCATGAGGGGAGGTCATGTATTTATAGAAAAAAGCCTTCTTACGTCGGAAATATTTGTAATGAGACAACTGGTGCAAGGCATGGGCATAGGGACAGCTGGCTATCTCAAAACATCTGCTGTCGCTAAACATGGCTGGCCGACCATGAAGGGGGACGACCGGCCAATCAAAAATGGCATGCCGTCCACTTGCTGGCCAGCTCTTCTCTAAGTGGTTAGGCTAGAAAAAAAAAAAAAAGTTTTGGCCCAAAGGGGGTGTAAGGCTTAGTTTTGAAACTCAAATCCGAGGCCTTTTGCTGAAGAAATCAAACGATTGCAAAGCTTAACATTTCATCATCGAGTGTTCAACGTGAGGTGCCCAAGTCTTAAGGGCAGTCAAAATAGGGTGTCTACACTATTCCTTCTTTCTGGGCATAGCCTTTAGCCACCAGTCTAGCTTTGAACCTGATGTTGTCCTTCCCTGTAATACCTTATTTCGTTGTGTAAACCCGTTTGCAACCAATTGCTTTCTTTTCCTTTGGAAGTTGCACCAACTCCCAAGTCTGGTTCTTATGGAGTGACTTGATCTTGTCATTCATAGCCTCCTTCCACTAATCACTTTCAACATCATGCACAACTTCTCTAAAAGTACACAAAATTCCACTTTAAATGACTGGAAGGACATAGGTTACCATATCAGCAAGCCATCCATGTTGTTTGATGACTCTTTTTGGTTTGTTGGTTGCAATAGATTCTATCTGCTATGAGATCTCTACGATTGAAACCTCATGTTCATCTGCACTTTGCTCATAATTTTCTTCAAGGTTGTTGTTTATCACTAGGTCTTCTTCGGGGTTGTTTGTTACTGGATTGCTGACTGGCTGAACAGTTCTTGCCGATTGATGGCTACAATTGAGCAAGATTTGTAAAACCTACCTCAAGCTAGGCCTATTTGAGGGAAGTGGGCCAGTGCAAATGATCCCAAGCTCGAAAACACAAGCCATTTCATCTAAGTAATGAAGTTCTTTAATCTTCTCATCTAGGGCATCAACTATGTGGTTTCGTTTTTTATTGTAACATTGAAATGCCCAATCGACAAGGCACATATCTTCATTTTCATCATTGGCTTTCTTACCAGTAACTAGTTCTAGAAGGAAAACACCGAAGCTATAGACATCAATCTTCTCATTCACTCTGCTTGTCCTAGCATACTCTGAAAGTCATATATAATTTAAAATATGAATGCCAAAAAAAATTAATGTAAAATAAATTTTAGGATTCTTTTAGTTACCGCTTAGTTGACTTATTTTTGTCTTATATTTTTTTATTTTTAGTGAACTTTTTACGACTTTGAGATAAATTTTTTTTAAATACTTTTTACATCAATCTAGACTAGACAAATCAAAAAAAAATTAAATTTAAAAAAAAAAATCTTATTAAAGACAAAATTAAACTTTTTCGGAGTTTTTCAACAAAATTTAACTTATTTTCTTCTATAGTAGATTGTTTCAAAAAAAATTCGACATTTCCTTAATTTTTAACTTAGCTCCTAGGTAACTCTTACTGTGATTTGGAACCAATATTTTAAATTTTTGGGGGAAAAAAAATTCAGAGCTTGACTTTTGTAACAAAATAAATCAAGTTTTTAATTTTGTCAATTTAAATCATAATCTTTTGATTGTTTCAATCTAAATTATTTGCCTATTTTTGTTAAGGAAAATTGATGAAGAAAAAAATAAGTATTTTAGTCATTAAACTCAATGAAAAAAAATATATTTTAGATATTTTAAATATACCTACATTGAATTTAATGACTAAAATACAAATTACCATAGGTTTTGCTTAACGGAAATTGGTTGATAGTTTACATTGACAATAAATCAAAAGATTATTGTTTAAATTGATAAAATTAAAAATTCAAGGCATTTTTTGTTACAATGATCAAACTCTGAAGTTTTTCTTTTTAATTTTTTCTTAGAAAAATTTCCGTCCATCTCGACTAGACAATCTTTAAAATTTTGAAAATTTTCCAAACATCTATTTAAAGAAAAAGCAAACCTTTTCAGTTTTTTTTTTTTTTTGGACAAGATTTAACATATTTTCGTCATTAGTAAACCGATTTCAAAACAACTTTTACATTTTAAAATTTCTGAACTTAGCCCCCGCCAGCTCCGACCGCAATTTGCAACTAAAAGGTTTATTTTTTTAGTTATTTGAAAAAAGTTATTAATGACAAAAATAAACCATTTTAAAAATAAATTAACTTTAATTTTTTAAAAATAATTCATTTAAGACGAAAATAAGTTAAGAATAAATCAATTTATATGTTAACTACCTGGAGCAATGTACCCAAAAGAGCCAACCACAGTTGACATCGTATTAGGCATTCCATGCTCTACCAATATCTTGGCCAGGCCGAAATCTGCAACTTTTGCATTGAACTGAGAATCCAACAGAATATTGCTCGATTTCACATCTCGGTGAATTACTGAAGGTTTGCAATCATGGTGCATGTAGCACAGCCCTTGCGCAGCTCCCACGGCAATTTTCAACCGCTTAGGCCAATCCAAGACAACACCGTGGTCTGAATCCGATATGCTTTGCCTCTTTTTTCCATGGAGCCAACTATACAAGCTATGGTTTCCCATGTACTCATAAACAATAAGTTTTGTAGTCTCACTAGAAATGCAACTCAACAAATTCACTATGTTGGAATGGCGAATTGTGCCCAATATCTCAACTTCTGCTAGGAATTGCGTCTCGAGCTTTTGATCCAACTTCTTGATATTCTGAATCCTCTTAACTGCTACAATTTCACTTGAACAGTTCAACTCAACACGATATACTTTTCCCGATCCACCACTTCCGATCACATTATTTTCAGTCAAATTTGACAAAATGTCTGACTCTTTGAAACTCAAATTCAATTTCTGATAGTAAGTGAGCTCCCACTTGGAATCCGATTCGGGGCCCTTTTTCCTGCAAGTTTTAATTAGGAAGAATGTGAATAGCATAGCTGATGCAAGTAAGACTGTATCTATACCTATGATTATAGCGAGAAGCCTGGAGAATATTTTGCTCGAGTTTTCAAATCTAGAAGAGCAGATCTCAAGGCCCAGTGATGGATTGCATGCACAAAGACCGGTGTTGTTCAAGAAGCTGGCATTGAAAAGAGTACTTTCAAACCCATCTGGGATTGTTCCAGTGAGACAGTTGGAAGACAAATTGAGGGAACGTAGCCTTAAAAGGCCAATCTGAGTTGGAATTTGACCTGAGAACTCATTCCTTGACAAGTCCAAGTCAGTGAGGCTTAGTAAAGAACCAAGTTTGGCAGGAATTGAACCCGAGAGTTGGTTTCGACTGAGATTCAGAGTGGTCAGCGACATCCATGAGACAATATCTGATGGAAGATGACCGGAAAGTAGATTCCCATCGAGCAGCAGAGTTGTCAATTGAGAAAGTGTTGTCAATTCTTGGGGAATTGAACCCGAGAGTTGGTTTCGACTGAGACTCAGAGTGGTCAGCGACATCCATGAGACAATATCTGATGGAAGATGACCGGAAAGTAGATTCCCATCGAGCAGCAGAGTTGTCAATTGAGAAAGTGTTGTCAATTCTTGGGGAATTGTACCAACAAAGAGGTTGTTACTTGCACTGAACACTGTTAAATGCTTCCAAGAAGACAACCCAATTGAGATTTCACCAGAAAACCTGTTATTACTGATCTCTAGTCGTACTAAACTTGGTGCAAGTGTTCTTGGAAGCTGACCGGTAAAGGAGTTATCGCTAAGCATCAACAATGTCAGATCGGTTGATGTCCAGAGACCAGCTGAAATACTGCCAGAAAGGCGATTACCATTAACCCAAACAATCAACAAACTCGAACAATTGCCAAGTGAGTTAGGCAATTCACCACTCAAATTGTTATCATATGCCACAATTCCTATTAGTCCACCATTAGCGCACAAGTGCTCCGGCACCTTACCGGTGAAATGGTTCTGGGCGACTTCAAACCCCTGAAGAATGGAATATTGCCCCAAGTCCGGTGGCAATGTTCCAGAGAGATTGTTGCTGGACAATGTTAAATATCTCAGTGATGGAAGGCGACTAATGCTTTCCGGTATCTCCCCCGAGAGTTGGTTGGAAAATAGAGACAAAACTGACAACTCTGTTAGTGTACCAAAATCATCCGGAATTGTTCCCGTCAAGTTGTTTTCGGATAAATCGAATTCCTCCATCTTCAAAGCTTCAATGGGCTGAGGAATTGGCCCGGACAAGTGATTTTTGTAGAGATATACTATTGTTAAATTCTTCAGCAGAAGCAAACCACTCGGAATTGTACCAGTCAAGTTATTGTTTGACAAGTCCAATTCCTCGAGGTCTGCTAAATTCCCAATTGTTTCCGGGATTTCACCTCTCAAACTTGAACCTTTGATCAATAGTTGTTTAAGTTTCCTCAACTGGGTAAAGGTGGATGGTATCGCCATCAGCGCAAATTCATTGTCCGACAGCTCCAGCCATTCTAGCCTTGACAGGTTGCCAATTTCTGGCGGGAAAGAGCCGTTCAACAAATTTAGAAAAAGCCGAAGGGTTGTGAGCTCGGGGAACTGCCCGATGTCTGCTGGGATATCGCAGGTGAAGTTGTTGCCGCTGAGGTTGAAGGTCCGGAGATGAGTCGACAACCGGTCAACATCGCCTGGAATGCAGCCCACGAACAAGTTTTGGGAGAGGTCTAAATGTTCAAGCTTGGTACAGTTGTAGAGAGCCGTAGGGAAGGGTCCGGGGATGTAATTGTACTGGAGATCAATGGCGGTGAGGTTTTTGAGGTCACAAATGAACGGTGGGATTGACCTGTTGATGGTTTTGTCGATGAGGGAAAGTCCGGTGACGGAGCCATTGGAGCAGGTGATCTCAGACCAATTACAGTGGGTGGAGGAGTTGGAGTTTGGTGGTGATGGTGTCCAGTGGCTGATGGAGGGTGGATTGGACCAGTGTCGTTTGAGTCTGAGTAGGATTGTTTGTTCTGAATCAGTAGATTGGGAGTTTCCATGCAAGGGCAGGATGAGGAGTGGGAGGGCGAATATGGAGAGTAGGATTTGGAAAGATGTTGTTGGGGCTATTTTGGACATTTTAGAGGTGGGTTTCGCGGGTTTTTTTGGGTGGAACGTGCCTTGGGAAGTGCTGGTGGTCGGTATTTCATAACTTGAAGCTGCTGGTTGGTTTTATAATGTGATCAGTTGAACCAGAGTCAAGTTTTGTCAATGGCTAAAGAGACAAAACTTGACCGTCTGTGTTACGGCGAGCAGTTTGATTTTGATTATTGGAATAGTTAATTTTATAAAGTGTTTTTTCATATATTATTCATAAAAGAAATTAAATTTATTGATAATCGTAATTTTTTTTTTTTGTTTCTTTTTATTTTTTTATTTTTTTTTGACAAATATGTTTTTCAAAAGGGAATAGTTACAACTTTGATTATGACCTGCAGAGGTGTTAGTTAAGACTTGATTATGAGATGGTTATACATATTGTGATATTAGTTATGACTCAGTGCCACCACAAGAAATAAGGGTTTTTGCGACGTTTTTTTAACGGCGTTTTCTTAAACGTCATTTTTATTAATATTTCGCGACGTCGCATATTTATTTAATTAAAACTACACCATTTTATTATCAAAGGCGTGTAAAAGCGCCTCCAAACGCGATACGTCACACGCGCCTATTTTGAATCTGGGCATAAAGCCTGTGTAACCCCTCAGGTCTTCAGACATAAACATTGAATCCTCACGTCGCCTCACTCTCTCTCAATCCTCTCTAAACCCTTATTTTGAATCACATTCAAATCTCACAGATTCACCGATTTCGAAGCTCCACCCCCACCACCATCTACACCGGCGAGGCAGTGAGATTCACCAATTCACTGATTTCAGATCGATCTGCACCGCCACCGCGATTTCGATTCAGATCGGTCTGCACTGCCACCCCGATTTCGATTCTCTCTCTAGATCTCTCTCTCTCTCTCTCTCAGAGATTCATCTTTGATTTCATCTCAGAGCGATTTCGATGTCTCTCTCTCTCTCGATTTCAAAGCTCCATCGCCACCACCATCTATGCAAGCTTCCATGGCTTAGCACCTCATCTCCTTATCTCTTCCACTTTGTATATACATATACATATATGTATATTTATCGATTCTCGCATGTACATACATGTATCTGTATAGACACCGATCGATAATGGAGCAGAGCTTCTTCGATTTGATCTATTTTCTACACTGCCTAGGCCTCGGCGAGACATTTCTCGACATTTTGCTCTCCTCAGTCCCGATTTGGCTTGTTGTCATGATCGGCTTTGTTATTGGCTGGTCCTGGCGCCCTAGATGGACCGGTTTGCTTTATCTCGGTCTCCGCTCCAAGCTCTAGTTTGCCTGTATAGCGATCCCGGGTTTACCCTTGTTGTATAGTGATCCGGACATGTGTCCGTGGATGTTGGTAGTTGTTTATTATCTTGTTTTCATCCTTTCTTACCTTGTATTTGAGTTATAGGATGTGTTGGGCGGGTTTGTTACAGGTTGGTTGAGTTTAGAAACCAAAACTAGTTGCCCAGATTTTTGGCCTGTACGCTCGCGCGGAGGTGTTGGCGCTCGAGCGGAGATTACACCCATTCAGTATTTTCCTGTGCAGCGTTGTACGCTCGAGCGTGGTATTGGCCGCTCGAGCGGGGTTGTCTGAGTGCCGCTCGAGCGTAGGGTTGGGAGCTCGAGCGGAGGCCTGGTTCTGCAAAAGTGCTGGGCGAGTGCATTCTGTGCTCGAGCGGGAGGTTGGCCGCTCGAGCGGAAGTCTGGGAGTGGCCGCTCGAGCGGGGTGTTTTACGCTCGAGCGGACGACTGGGTTTAAGTCCCGAAATTGTGACTTTTCAAATCACTTTTTACTTTCTCTTCTCTCTCTTACTTTTCCAAAATCACCATTGTTGAGCCTCTCACTCTAGACTCTACCTTCTCTCTAGGTTTTGATCTAGTAGGAGTGATTTACTCACCTTTGGCCTTTACAAAAAAGTTGTTGATCGTCGAGGGCTTCATTTTAATCTGAAAATCTCGGGTTTTGGAGCATGTTGGGTTTTGTCGTCTTCTCCTTTGGGACTCCGAATTTGAGGTAGGGATAACCTACTCCTCTCTATGGGTTTTGTCTTTAAATTTTGGTATTTTGAGATGTTGGGCTTGGTTTGGGAATTTTGTAAAAGTTTGGGGCTTTTGTGTAATTTTACAAAAGTTGGGGTTTAATTCATAATAAACCTAGATGCATGTTTGGCACAAAAATGGAATGATTGTTGAATCATTGATGAAAATGGGACCTAAGGGTTGAAATGGTAATTATGGAAAATGGCCTAATTACATTGTTTAATTAATTGGGATAATTAATTGGTAAGAAATGAGGAAATGAAATGTTGATTGAATATCCATTTGTGCATTTATTCTCTGTTTTAGAAATAATTGCTTTGGGCTATCGGTGGAGGATAGTCGAGATTGTTGTAGACAATGCATGATGATTAGGTAAACGGAAACTAATCAATGGAATGTGTCATGGAACTTGACGGTTGATAGAATACATTAATTGTGTGTATTGTGTGATTGTATATAGAACCAATGTGTTTATATACGTTATGTGTAGAGGAGGAGATAGGGGATGTACTCCGCGGTTTAGGGGAAGATAGGGGATGTACCTCTAAACCGGATAGGTATTGAGAGGAGATAGGGGATGAACTCCGTAGATAGAGCTAATATGCTTGTCTAGAGAAGTGAAGATAGAGCTCATATGCTTATCTTTGGGAAGTGTGGATACAGCTTGTATGCTTATCTGTGGATATTGTTGATATACATATCCGTTGTAGAATGTGGATACAGCTTGTATGCTTATCTGTGGATATTGTTGATATACATATCTGTTGAGAATGTGGATATAGCTTTTATGCTTATCTGAATGTGAGATATAGTTTTTATATATATCTGTGGAAATGATGATAGAGCTAGCATGCTTATCTGTTGAAAAAGGGAAAATGAAAAGTAATTGGGACTTGTAAGTCGTTGACATAAATATATAATTTATGTGATTGTATCGGTGTTGACCAACTATCAATTGCTAATGTTTTAGTCATTGTCCATGGTTGGTTTAGTGTATTTTTACTGGGCTGTGGCTCACCCTATATGGGAATATCATTTTCAGGTACATGAAGCATGCCACCTCCAAGGACATAGCTTGGGAGGCTAGAGGCGGACATAGCGTAGTTGTTATACTTTTGATGTATTACATGTAACTTCAAGCCAAGGGCTTAATGTGTAAACGAGTTAGTACTCTTTTGTTGTAACCAAGTGTTAACTTGGAAAGCTGTAAGCCCGTAGGGCATTTTGTTTTGATGTTAACATGTAATACTTATGTAATGAAACTCAATGAAATTAAGAAATGTGGTTAGTTTATATGTAAATGCATGTCTTATCTGATGGGTTTAATGTTACTATTTTGAGGGCGTTACAACTTGGTATCAGAGCGTACCGGGTTCGAATACTTTGGGTACGTGGGAAGTGATTAGGATCACAATGGGTTTGTCTCGCTTGATAGAGACGTAGATGTAGCACCATATGCTATGTGTTTATTTGATAACATGCTTATGTGACTATGTGGGTATGGGATTTAATTTCTAAGATATTGATTGGATCCTTGAGTTTCTGGGAGTCTTGTTGGAAAAGCACTTGATCAATGCTGTTTCTAACCGGAACTCTAGTAACGTCTCGGGACTATTATTATCCGGAAATGAAATTCGTAAGTGCTTATGTGTTTATGTGCTTATGTGGAGTGAATTACAGTTGTCCATGCATTAGGACGTGAGTGTTTAGTTTCGGCACATTTAGGAATGTGCTAACGTTCTGTGTTGCCTTTATTAGGATGTCAGGACGAGGAAGAGGTGCTAGGCGTGGTAGACCTGCGAGGCAGGAAGCGCCGTTACCGGGTGAGATTCCGGCAGTACAGGAGGGGGTTGGTCAGGCCAATGTGGCCGAGCCAGTGGGTCAGCAGGCTATGGGTGCCTTGGCCAGAGAGATAGCAGGAGCTTTGGGTATTCTTAGAGCTGGGAATCAGGCAGCTGAGACAGGGCCTTCCTTCTTGAAGAGGGAGTTCTTCCGGTGTAATCCGGACGAGTTTATCGGGGATCCTAAAGAGCCGCTTAAGGCAGATGAATGGCTCGAACAGACAACGAAGACGTTTGAGATGCTTGGCATCGAGAACGGAGCACTGAAAGTGACCTTGGCATCCTTCCAACTGAAGGGAGATGCGGGTCAATGGTGGAAGTACGAGAAAGCTCGTGTTGGTGGTACTTGGGAGGCGTTTGTGAATGCTTTTCAGGAGAGGTTTTTATCAGCAGCAGCTAGGGGGAAGCTGAGGGATCAGTTTAGCCGGCTTAATCAGCAGGGCTTGTCAGTGGCCGAGTTTGAGGCTACTTTTACCAGTCTGTCTAGGTTTGCACCTGAACTGGTGGCGTCTGAGGAACGCCGTTGCTATGAGTTTGAGCGGAAGTTGAGGCGGGGCCTCAAGTTGAGAATTGGTGGGTCTTATATTCGAGAGTATAGACACCTAGTGGATGCTGCAGCTCATATGGAGCTTATGATGCAGGAGGAGGATGAGGGCCAGAGAGGCTCCAAGAGGAGCCAGGATAGTCAGGGTGATGGCAGGAGGCAGAGGGGTTATAACCCTCAGCAGTCGCAGGGTGGTGTTGCTAGATCGACCTTCCCAGTGCCGAGTGCAGGCTCCGGGAGAGGTGGTCAGGGGGATTTCACCTGTTACAAGTGTGGCCAGCTGGGTCACAAGGTATCTGTTTGCCCGCAGAAGGGTGGGGGTCAGAAAGCTGCTTCTTCTCCAGCTAGACCGTAGAGTCAGAGTTTGGGCAGGGGGCAGCTCTTGACTTGTTATCAGTGTGGACAACCTGGGCACATGAAGAGGTTTTGCCCACAGTTGAGTGCCACTTCGGGAGCGTCTGGTTCTAGGCAGACGCAGGGTTTTCAGCCAGCTCAGTCTGTGCAGGCCTCGAGGGCCAATCCGGGAGCTTCGTCATCCCAGTCTGTGCAGCAGTCTTTTGCTCCGAGAGGTGAGCAGGTAGACCAGGGGCCTACGGGGCGCGTGTATGCTGTTACCGCGCAGGATTTAGTACCGGCTCCATCAGTAGTGAGAGGTACTTTTCTGTTTTGCAACTCAGTTGCTAATGTGTTGATAGACACGGGTGCATCTCATTCTTTTGTATCTGCTGCATTTGCATCTGTTTTGGAATTGGAGTTAGCACAGTTAGCATCTCCTATTTGTGTGGTATCGCCTTTGGGTGGTGAGTTGATTCTGAAATAGGGTGTTAGAGGATGTGATGTAGAGGTCGCCGACTATAGGCTTCCTTTTCCGTTTGTTGTCATGCCCATGAAGGGTTTTGATGTTATTTTGGGTATGGACTGGTTATCGTCATACCGAGCTGTTATTGATTGCTACCGCCAGAGGGTTACATTGTGTACCTTGAGCGGGGAGTGGTTCCATTTCTTGGGAGACCGGGTTGGTAGTGTTTTGCCACCGGGGTATGATTCGCGAGGGCGAAGTGAGCTTAGTAGTCTACTTGCTAGCTTTGAGAGTGGTGAGAGTGGTGAGACCCAGCATGTATTACCGAGGGTGGTTTGTGAGTATTCGGATGTCTTTCCCGAAGATCTTGTTAGTTTGCCACCTCACCGAGAGATAGAGTTCTCTATTGATTTAGTGCCTGGTACGGCGCCGATTTCTATGGCACCTTACCGTTTTGCTCCAGCAGAGTTGGTTGAGTTGAAAGTTCAGCTCCAGGAATTGCTCGATAAGGGCTTTGTTCGCCCTAGTGTTTCACCGTGGGGAGCACCGGCACTCTTTGTTAAAAAGAAAGATGGTGCCTTGAGATTGTGTGTAGACTACCGGAAGTTGAATGGGGCTACGGTTAAGAATAAGTACCCTATGCCCCGTATAGATGATTTGTTTGACCAGTTGAAGGGTTCCCGTTGTTTCTCTAAGATAGACCTGAGATCGGGTTACCATCAGTTGCGGGTCAGGGAGGAAGATATTCCTAAGACGGCATTCCGTGCGCGGTATGGCCATTATGAGTTTTTGGTGATGCCATTCGGACTTACCAATGCACCGGCAGTCTTTATGGACTTGATGAACCGGATTTTCCGGGAGTTCTTAGACCGATTTGTGGTTGTCTTCGTGGACGACATTCTTATTTATTCGTCTTCTGAGGGGGAGCACGAGGTACACTTGAGAGTGGTGCTTGAGTTACTTAGAGCCCATAGGCTGTATGCCAAGTTTGGGAAGTGTGAGTTCTGGCTGGGGGAAGTCAAATTCTTAGGCCACGTGGTATCCGGGGAAGGGGTGTCTGTTGATACATCCAAGGTTGAGGCAGTGCAAGATTGGGCACAGCCTAAGAGTGTGTTTGAGATCCGCAGTTTTCTGGGATTGGCTGGGTATTACCGTCGGTTTGTGAAAGATTTCTCCAAGTTAGCGTCACCGTTGACTAGACTGACTCGGAAGGGAGTCAAGTTTGTGTGGAGTGAGACTTGTGAAAAGTCGTTCCAAGAGTTAAAAATTAGATTGACCACCGCTCCGGTGTTGATTATTCCGGAGAGAGGGTTGGGTTATGCGGTTTATTGTGATGCTTCACGAGAGGGTTTGGGTTGTGTGTTGATGCAAGAGGGAAAAGTGGTAGCTTATGGCTCACGTCAGTTGAAAATACACGAGAGGAATTACCCCACACACGACCTAGAGTTAGCAGCTGTGATCTTTGCCTTGAAAATCTGGAGGCACTACCTTTATGGTGAGAGGTTCGAGGTATTCTCGGATCACAAGAGTTTGAAGTATCTGTTTACACAGAGAGACTTGAATCTGAGGCAGAGGAGATGGATGGAGTTCATCGAGGATTATGATTTTGAGTTGCATTATCATCCGGGAAAGGCCAATGTTGTGGCCGATGCCCTTAGTAGGAAAACCATTAGTGATGTAGCTTGTATAGCCATCCGGGAATGGGTGATGTTGGGAGCACTGGGCGAGTTTGATTTGCTACTGGCGAATCTGTCGAGGCTGCGGCCTTGTTTTCTGTTGTTGCGCAGCCTACACTTGTGATTAGAGTGTTAGAGGCACAGAGAGGTGACCTTGAGGTAGAATCCCTCCGAGAGAAGATCTCCAGTGGAAAAGTTGAGAAGGGTTTGACGGTGTATCCCGACCTGAGTGTGAGATACCGAAACCGTTTGTTTGTACCGGAGTCTTGCCGAGAGGAAGTACTCCGAGAGTTTCACCATTCGCGCCTTGCGGTGCATCCGGGAGGTACTAAGATGTATCAGGATTTGGGTCGCCAGTTTTGGTAGCGGGGTATGAAAAGAGATGTGGCTGTTTTCGTATCGAAGTGCCTTACTTGCCAGCAAGTGAAGGCCGAGCATCAGAGGCCAGCGGGTTTGTTGCAACCCTTGCCTATTGCCGAGTGGAAGTGGGAGCATGTCACTATGGACTTCGTTGTAGGTCTTCCGAGGACTCAGCGGGGTAGTGATGCTATTTGGGTGGTTGTAGACCGGTTGACTAAGTCGGCGCACTTTATTCCTATGCGCGTGAGAGATTCGGTAGATCATCTTGCCGATTTGTACATTTGGGATGTAGTGAGATTGCACGGGGTCCCAGTGACGATCGTCTCGGATAGAGATCCTCGTTTTACTGCTAGATTGTGGCAGAGTTTGCAGAGTGCCTTGGGCACTAAGTTGACCTTTAGTACGGCTTATCATCCTCAGACTGACGGGCAGTCCGAGCGTACTATTCAGATCCTCGAGGATATGCTTCAGGGTTGTGTCCTGGACTTCAGTGGGACGTGGGAGAGGCACTTGCCATTGGTAGAGTTTGCCTACAACAACAGTTATCAGTCTAGCATCGGTATGGCACCGTTTGAGGCCTTGTATGGCCGACCGTGTAGGTCTCCAGTGTGTTGGGCCGAGGTGGGTGATGCACCTTTGTTGGGTCCGGATTTGGTTAGGGAGACGACGGAGAAAGTTGAGCTTATCCGTAGGAGGCTTGTTACAGCCCAGAGTCGACAAAAGAGTTATGCCGATCGTAGGAGGAGACCTTTGGCGTTTGAGGTAGGTGATCATGTCTTTCTGAAGATATCACCTAGGCGAGGCTTGATGAGGTTTGGAAAGAGTGGGAAGTTATCCCCTCGGTTTATTGGTCCTTTTGAGATCCTTGAGAGGATAGGTGAGGTTGCTTATCGGTTAGCCTTACCGCCGCAGTTGTCCGGAGTGCATGACGTGTTTCATGTGAGTATGCTTCGGAAGTATGAGCCAGATCCATCACATGTGCTGGATTGGAGCGATTTAGAGGTAGATGAGGATGCCTCGTATGAGGAGAGACCGGTTCGGGTCTTGGATAGGCGGGATCAGGTCCTGCGTGGTAAGACCATTCCTTTGGTGAAAGTCTTGTGGAAACATCACGGAGTGGAGGAAGCCACTTGGGAACGTGAGTTGGAAGTCCGTGAGAAATATCCGGACTTGTTTGTTGATGTGTGATCTTGTATTTAAATTTTACATTATGTTGAACTTAAGAGCTTTTATATATGTCTTAAGTTGTAAAACATTGAGAATGTTTTGATTATTGGAAGCATGTTTTGGAACTTGCCTCATATGGTAGTTGGATGTAACACTATATATGTTGAATATATTGTTGACATTGGAAAGTTAGTGCATAATGTTGGTGCATGTTAATAATACATATGTTGTTTACATATTGTGATATGTCTCTTGTTAAAGGGATGGGATGACCGGTAATGGGTCGAATTGTTGAATGTTAAAATGTAACATTGTTTAAAATGGAGGAAAACTTGTTTTTGAAAACTTGTGTTTAATTTCAGGGACGAAATTCTTTAAGGGGGGGAGGTTATAGCGATCCCGGGTTTACCCTTGTTGTATAGTGATCCGGACATGTGTCCGTGGATGTTGGTAGTTGTTTATTATCTTGTTTTCATCCTTTCTTACCTTGTATTTGAGTTATAGGATGTGTTGGGCGGGTTTGTTACAGGTTGGTTGAGTTTAGAAACCAAAACTAGTTGCCCAGATTTTTGGCCTGTACGCTCGCGCGGAGGTGTTGGCGCTCGAGCGGAGATTACACCCATTCAGTATTTTCCTGTGCAGCGTTGTACGCTCGAGCGTGGTATTGGCCGCTCGAGCGGGGTTGTCTGAGTGCCGCTCGAGCGTAGGGTTGGGAGCTCGAGCGGAGGCCTGGTTCTGCAAAAGTGCTGGGTGAGTGCATTCTGCGCTCGAGCGGGAGGTTGGCCGCTCGAGCGGAAGTCTGGGAGTGGCCGCTCGAGCGGGGTGTTTTACGCTCGAGCGGACGACTGGGTTTAAGTCCCGAAATTGTGACTTTTCAAATCACTTTTTACTTTCTCTTCTCTCTCTTACTTTTCCAAAATCACCATTGTTGAGCCTCTCACTCTAGACTCTACCTTCTCTCTAGATTTTGATCTAGTAGGAGTGATTTACTCACCTTTGGCCTTTACAAAAAAGTTGTTGATCGTCGAGGGCTTCATTTTAATCTGAAAATCTCGGGTTTTGGAGCACGTTGGGTTTTGTCGTCTTCTCCTTTGGGACTCCGAATTTGAGGTAGGGATAACCTACTCCTCTCTATGGGTTTTGTCTTTAAATTTTGGTATTTTGAGATGTTGGGCTTGGTTTGGTAATTTTGTAAAAGTTTGGGGCTTTTGTGTAATTTTACAAAAGTTGGGGTTTAATTCATAATAAACCTAGATGCATGTTTGGCACAAAAATGGAATGATTGTTGAATCATTGATGAAAATGGGACCTAAGGGTTGAAATGGTAATTATGGAAAATGGCCTCATTACATTGTTTAATTAATTGGGATAATTAATTGGTAAGAAATGAGGAAATGAAATGTTGATTGAATATCCATTTGTGCATTTATTCTCTGTTTTAGAAATAATTGCTTTGGGCTATCGGTGGAGGATAGTCGAGATTGTTGTAGACAATGCATGATGATTAGGTAAACGGAAACTAATCAATGGAATGTGTCATGGAACTTGACGGTTGATAGAATACATTAATTGTGTGTATTGTGTGATTGTACATAGAACCAATGTGTTTATATACGTTATGTGTAGAGGAGGAGATAGGGGATGTACTCCGCGGTTTAGGGGAAGATAGGGGATGTACCTCTAAACCGGATAGGTATTGGGAGGAGATAGGGGATGAACTCCGTAGACAGAGCTAATATGCTTGTCTAGAGAAGTGAAGATAGAGCTCATATGCTTATCTTTGGGAAGTGTGGATACAGCTTGTATGCTTATCTGTGGATATTGTTGATATACATATCCGTTGTAGAATGTGGATACAGCTTGTATGCTTATCTGTGGATATTGTTGATATACATATCTGTTGAGAATGTGGATATAGCTTTTATGCTTATCTGAATGTGAGATATAGTTTTTATACATATCTGTGGAAATGATGATAGAGCTAGCATGCTTATCTGTTGAAAAAGGGAAAATGAAAAGTAATTGGGACTTGTAAGTCGTTGACATAAATATATAATTTATGTGATTGTATCGGTGTTGACCAACTATCAATTGCTAATGTTTTAGTCATTGTCCATGGTTGGTTTAGTGTATTTCTACTGGGCTGTGGCTCACCCTATATGGGAATATCATTTTCAGGTACAGGAAGCATGCCACCTCCAAGGACATAGCTTGGGAGGCTAGAGGCGGACATAGCGTAGTTGTTATACTTTTGATGTATTACATGTAACTTCAAGCCAAGGGCTTAATGTGTAAACGAGTTAGTACTCTTTTGTTGTAACCAAGTGTTAACTTGGAAAGCTGTAAGCCCGTAGGGCATTTTGTTTTGATGTTAACATGTAATACTTATGTAATGAAACTCAATGAAATAAAGAAATGTGGTTAGTTTATATGTAAATGCATGTCTTATCTGATGGGTTTAATGTTACTATTTTGAGGGCGTTACAGCCTGGACCTCGCCGCCGGGGGCTTGGAGGTTCTGGCTTGCCTTCACGGCATTTTCGATTGGTCGGAGACTTTGGTCCAAGTTCATTTGGGAGGGAAAGGACGGTTCTCCGGTCGCGACAGCACAGCTGGTCAAAAGTGGCGGTGACGTCAGGTGAGAACGGTTTTGAAATTTGGTTTTTCATTTATCGAATTGTTTATTAATGACTTTATTTATATATGCATATGTGTTTGTGTATCTGTTATGAGAATTAATTTAGGGTTTTTGATTTAAGGCTTCTTGGTGATTGTATGCAATTTGATGTCTTGAATTGATTAGGGACTGTGCTCTAAAACCTTATTTGTTAATAATAAAACTGAATCTATGATAATTATGTGATTAGGGCTTTTATGTTTCTAAGCTTGGCATGAATTTATTTTTAAAGTATGCAGGGAACAGTATGGTCTATGGTGTGTGGCTGCTATACGCGGTTATGTCGTTGAAATAGTTGGAATTTTTGGATAATGTGTGTCGGTTTGTGGCATCCGTAGTTAAGGTAACGATTTTGTCGTGGCGTTACTGGTTTCGTAGTATGCCCTTGGATTTTCTGTTTTATGTATAGAACAATGTAGTTGACGTATTGATTTATGATTGTGTTGCCGACATTCGTCATTGGTTACGTTGATAGCTGATATAGTGGTCCACTTAACATGTTGCAATGCCGGCGCTAGATGAGTCATAGAGTTTGCTAATTTTACTTCTATTGGTTAATATATTTTGGGAAAATTTTGTTTTTTGCAGTCGGGGTTTTGTGTCTTTTTGAGTTCCTGGCAGCCCTTCACGTGTTAGGTTTATGTGTACGGTTATTTTAGTAATCCAGTGGCGGTATGCCACTGACAATGAGGTTACTCCATTTATAACGATATGGTATCTTTGAAAATCCAAACATGTGGAATGACACTTGGTATTATTTAAAAATAAAAAATTGAGGACTAATCCACTAGAAGGAAATTGCCAATTATCACATCTTGGTTGTGTTTGAAAATTTAAACTATATTGAACCACAAAGTGGAGGGTCACTTCGTTATGTTGTGGTTGCAAAGTTTCGAAAGTGTCTCCAAGTCAAGTTTTCTCACTAATTAGTATTGACAAAAACAGATGGTTGGGGCACCTAACTTAAGCTTTACGACGTCTAGTTAGGGATATATAAAACATTGACTTTGTGGTTTAGGGAGATTGAGGTTGTCTATATTTGTAAGAAGCTACTGCATGCACGGTAGAAGACATTTACCTAAGCCTATCATTTTGGTAACTTTCTTAACTTAGATTAGGAAACAGGGGATTGCTGTGTCCTAAGAAAATTATATATATATATATATATTATTTGGATTACCACCAGTTATGTTTATAAACTTTTGAACCTTAACTTACTGGACATGTCACCATATTTTGACTTACTTTTTTTAGCAGGCTTAACACAGGAACCTCACAGGTAGCGAATGTTGTGGTAGAGAAAGATCTAGAACACCTATTGCAACTTATTGAAAACAAGGGTGGGAAAATGGAGTGGCAGAGTATAATGGGACACTCCACCTCAAACTTGACATACCAAGCTTGGCGCCATGATCTTGAGGTACAATTTGACCTTGACTTTGTAAGATTTCTATTTTCTGTGTGCTGGAGAAATCTGTGGGAATTACTTACATGGATTTTGACCTTTGTTTGATGCATGTATTGTCTTTCAAGTGCTGGAAAAGTGGGCCCAAGTCTTGGCATTTGCATTATAGTTTAATTAGAGTTTTTCATTAGTAATAGGAGACATAACTTCTAAAGAAGCAAAATTCTCATATTAAATATGAATTGACTTGGATATGGATATGGGATAATAATCACAATTCACACATGCATCCATTTTCTTTTTCTATGGAAAACTGGATGGATTACACAGCTTGACTAATTAAACAATAATAGATTCTTTAAAAGCTTTCCGTTGGTTACAGGAATATACTAAGATGAGGGAAAATCCTTTAGTTGAGCAGGAAATGCTTATGCTTCTTTCTTTCTCACTGTAACAACTTGATTCCAAAGTTTTACCGTTTTAGCTTAGATGGGTTGTGGGATACATACCCATGTAGCTTTGCTCCTTATATTGGTGTGTGGCTCCTTGTTATTAGATATTCAGACCTTCACTTTTTGTCAATTTGAAATTGTAGAATATAACAGAAACTTGCATAGGGGCATCTGGTTAAATGATACCTGATGACTGTCTTAATTTTTATGTATACGTAGTATTTTCTGGAGACTTAAGAATATTTTTGACTTAATTTTCTGAAACCTGTCCTAATTGCAAGATCTTGTTAGAATTCAAGTCTTCCTTCCCATTTTCATTGTTGGTTAAAATTTGTATGCATCAAAACCTAACAGTGAATCTTGTTCATCAGACGGGCCCATAGTGTACCGTAGCAGAGCCGTTTTTGAGGATGCAACTCTGGAGATGGTTAGAGATGTTTTCTAGGATGATGAGTTTCGCACTAAATGGGACACCATGCTTGCATACTTCAAAATATTGAAGGAATATTCTCACACAGGGACAATGATTGTGCAATGCATAAAAAAGGTATTTCTGAATACATGCGTTTTGCATCTATATGGATGAGTTTTATCTTCAATTGCTCTTGTTCTGACAATGTATGGTTTGATACCTTGATTTGCTCATTTGTGCAGTTCCCCTTTTTCTGCAATGATCGCGAATATATCATTGGTCGAAGAATATGGGAAGCTGGAAATACATATTATTGCGTGACAAAGGTAATAATTTATCAAACTGTTCTTAAGTTCTTTTAGCATCTTGTTCTACTCTATGCAGTTGTTTCCCCCACTGAATGAGTTGCCGTATATATATCTATGTATTCATCATAATGTATAGCTCTTCGTTTCTCATCAAACACAATGGAAAGAATGAGAAAACTGTAGAACTTGATAGCAATATTTTTATTATGACAATTAAAATGATAATTACTAGGGCACATACTCGATGAACATTCTTTGCCTGTTTTATTTTTCTTCATTTGTTTGTTAGATTTTTATTTTTATTTTTATTTTTTGGTTGATGCAACTCACAGTTTTTTTTCTTGTGTGTGTGTGTGTGTGTGTGTGTGTGTGTGTGTGTGTGTGTGTGTGCGCGTGTGTTGGCAATAAGACACGGAAATATCTTCCAACTTCTTGCTTTTCTTTGGAAAATCAAATTTCTTTCAAATGTTTGTGTATATTGGCTGTGTTGGTGTATGGACAACAGCTTTTTTTCATTTTTTTTCCCCAGATTTTTGTACTCCTCCTTGGCAGCAAACGAAGAACAAATTGATCTTGTCTAGATTTTTTTTTCTTTCCAGATTTCTGTTCTGTCCAGATTTCTTCTTCCTTTTTCTTGAACTCCATTTTTTTTTTGCTGATATATATTTTATTTTTTATATTTTTTTCCCCACAACCACTGGAATTTCATGCAACTTGCGTCTAGAGACTTATCTGTTAAGGGGGCTATAATGGCTTTTAGAGCATCAAAGAACACTATTGTTGCTGATGCAGATGGATTCTTCAGCGTAAAAAGTAAAATGCTGGTGAGTTTACTTTCTAGTTCCTTTTGATGCAAGTTAATATATTTTCTTCTCTCTAGTTGACAAGCTTGTCAATGTGAAAATATGTTGCAGTAGATATTATGTTTGCTCCAACTAGTACTTATCATTCACCATTCCATTTAGTACTTATCATTCGCCATTTGTTTGCATAGAACTTATTAATTTGATGAAATGTACTAAGTACTTAAGGTTGGGTATCATGTTATGGTCATATGCACTGCGTCTTAATTTGATGAAATATCAACAGGAATCCTGATATGCTGCCACTTCTTTTTTTTTTTCTTTTTTTTCACAGTGGATTTGTCTTTTACTGGTTTAAAGATAAAATATGAACATTTGATGGGACCAATGTTTTCAAAACCGGACCGGTGAGCGAACCGGAAAAGGGACCGGGTGGACGGGTCACCGGTTCAACCGTCGGGTCAAAGCGGTCGAACCGTGACGTCATAATTAATATTATATAATTAAAAAATATAATTATAAATTATAAATAAATAAAAATATATATAAATAATCAAATAAAAATAAAAATTGTTGCATAATATTTATTAATAATATTTAATAAAGTCATAATTGATAAAAAAAAAGTCACTTATTTCAAAGAAATTAAATTTTTTAAACATTCCCTCCAAATAAATTGATTGAATGCTAGATTTAATTTTGGAGGGAAATGAAATTTTCAACTCTCCCTCCAATCAATATGTTTCAAATAATTTGATTGAATCCCACATAGAATTTTGTAGGTTCTCTTTAAAAATCTTTTCCTATAAATAGGAATAGACTTTCATAATCTTCTCAAGCTTTCAATGAGACTCTTTCTTACGAGAGGAGACTCTTGAAATATGAATTTTTAGTCAAAATTTTGAAATATATTTATATATATATATATATATATATATATAAGAAAGAAAGAAAGAAAGAAAATAAAAAAAAAAGTAAAACCCAGAAAAAAAAAAAAAAAAAAATAGACCGGTTCTGGCCGGTTCGACCACTGGGTCACCGGTTTTACCGGTTCGACCATTGGGTCACTGGGTTTTCCCGGTTTTGGCCCCAATCCGGGTTTAGGGGGTTGACCGGACCGGAACAAGGCCCGGTTCCCGGTTCAACCGGTCCGACCGGCCGGTCCGGTCCGGGTTTGAAAACAATGGATGGGACAACTAAGCAGGCCCTTAGATTTTATTGTCATGTGTTTACTGTTCTAAACCTTATGTAGGTATGTATGTAACATAGTTTGTATACTTCTTTATATTAAATGAGTTTTATTGGTGACACCTATTATTAATTGATCACAAGGAAGTTATTGACCCTACACTGGTATTTAGCTGATTAGTGATTCAATGAATTGTCCATTTCTGCTCATTAGCTTTCACTATGAAGTTAAAGCACATGCTTGGTGTTTCTGAATGTCACACTAATATGATGATAATTGATGAAGATTGACTTGTCTTCCCACATTGTTAGGGTTTACTTGACTTTGAAGGTACTACTTTAACATGACTTTGAATGATTTGAAGAATACATGGTCTTTATTTCTATGAATTTATTTTTAGTCGTGTTGGTTATTTTATTCCTCTGCCAGGATTTGATAGAAGGTTGATACCGAAGGACTACCTTAGCTTTGTCTCAGGATCTATTGGTAAGTAAGCCAAAATTACAAGTTTTAGTTGCTTTATTCAAAATATTTTTCCTAATGGTTTGAACGGTGATGGCTAAATTGGGAATGCTTATTTTTTTGTTTAAAAGTAAACTGGTAGCTGTTGTAAGGTACCAGTGTTGTTCTGGTTGGAAGATGGATTCTTTAACGAAAGAACTCTTGTTTCTTTTTCCCATTTTGTTCTTGAAAAAGATTATTTATGCATTTTTTTTTTTAGACATTTCAGAAATTTTAGTGAATTAGGTTTCAGAAATTTTATGCAAATTTTTTAGTACATATTTTCAAAATTTTAGATGTGGGTTTGTTTTTCGCAGGCTTCCAAATTAGATTTTCAATCATTTGCTTGGATGTTAGGTGGGAAATGTTGCATCGTGCTTAGTATCTGATCTTTTTTGCTTTAGGTGAGCCACCAGTATAAAGTCAAAAAAAAGTTTATGAAGTATTCATGAAGATACCACAACACTTGGTTTTGCAACTAACTATTCCAAAAATAGGATTCACTGTAGCTAAGTGAATAGTATATATATATATATATGTATGCATGTATTGAAGATATCTGAGTGTGTGTAGTTTTTGGAACTTATATACCCAAGCAAAGAACCACCAGAAGCAACTCTGTTTGTTGGCCATCCCAACGAATACTCTATATATATACAAAATTCAGGTGAGTTCTTTTGATTTGATGCTTTGTGATATCGGTCAAGATCATGGTGGCCATGTGTTCTGATAATTGACTTTCTCATTCATTTTGTTTGTTAATCTTTGTAATCTATCAAAACAATATTTCAATTTGTGTATATATATATATAGATCCCTGTGTTCTTTTTAGATTTCTCTTCTCTGTAATTCTCTTGCCTGAGATATTTAGCTCAGCTGAAACATTTGATGAATGGTTTCAAATATCTGGTGAAATTTGACCAACAGGAGGTTGTTCAGCAACATCACAAGGTAAGATCATTAGCTCTTAAATCTTGAGTGCTAATTTGCGATATTCTATCCAATTTGTGCCAATTTGATTACTTTTTAAATACGCATAAGGGACTCTCTTTTTACTTGTCTTCTTCTTCCTTTTGACCAGGCTTTGTGTGTCTGCATCTGCTTCCTTTTTCATTTTAGGTATGCAATACCCAATACTTATCTTTTTATATATGTATATCTATTGTAATAATAGTTATTTTTACATGTGGGTTTGTGTAATGCAGATGATATATTTGGGGGTAGATCTTTAATCGGTCAAAATCTTCTTCAAGCCCAGAAAGGTGCTTTTCAATTATACCCTTTTTAATCCATTGCTTTAATGGGTATTTTTCATTTGAAATTTTTGTTTTGTTTTGTTTTGTTTTGGGGGTTTATAATGCATGTATCTGCTAGATTTGTATGCTTAAAATTTCAGCAAAATATATGATGATTGAACATTAACGTATGGTTAGATTAGATTCAGTAGTAAAAAAAAAAAAAAAAAAAAGATGAATTTATTTACTTTTGAGTATATAGCCTTGATTAGCCAACCACACTTGATTCAGACACAATGTTTAGTTTGGTTTGATTCAATTCGCTTCGGTTATTGTTATATCAAATTAAAATTTAATTCGCTTCAGTTATTGTTATATCAGATTAAAATTTAACTAGAATGGGGCTCTTCCAACGAAATTATCAATATTGTCTTGCGCATTTTCATTTTCTGAGGCATCCAACCACAAAAATCCCCTATTTCAATGGTAAAATGAAAACTTGAACTCAAATAAGTTGTTTGAATGGTTTGTTATGGACTTGAAAATTCATTAATATAAATGATTGAAATTAAACATCTTGTGAAGGCTATGCAGGAAAATTTGACAGAACCAGAGGAATCTTTGAATTTTTTTTATTTTTTATTTTCAGTTGAAAACTCAATCTATGTCGAATTGATTCGCTGCTTTGAACTTGTGTATAGTATCGTTTCTATCATTATACCATCGCCAGAAAAGTGGGCAGAGGAATGCTGGGGAACTGATTTGAAGGAAAGGCTAGAATACAAAGTTGTTCTGTTGAATCTTAATTTAAAATTAAAAAGATATGTTGTTTTGTTGAAATTGGAGTACCAGAAAAGGTAGTGTTAGTTTAAACTACTTTGACTGTTGGATTTCTAAATTTATTTATTTATTTATTTATTTGCTTTGTGTTAGGGTTTTTGGTCATTTGGTTGTAATTCTAATACCTATAAAAGCCTAGCATGTTGCTAAACATGTGCCATTGCATTTATAGTTAAAATTATCATTACTAAAGTGCTTTCAGGAAACAATGATCAGATCATTTCCTGTTATGGTTCTTGTCTTTGAATGTTCTACTGATCTTTTCAGTTCAACTGATTTTAGTTAAATCTCACAGAATTGTCACAATTTAAAAAAAAAATTAAAAAAATAGAGCTATAACGGCGTTTTCAAATGCCATTATAGTATAGTGTTAACGGTTATATCTTTAAAATAAAAAAGAGCTATCGCGACGTTTTTAAAATGTCGCTAAAACAAGACGTGACGTCATTGTACTGCATAGAGCACATTTAGCGGCGTTTTAAAAAACGCCGCCTATATTAATATAGCGACGCTTTTAAAGCGTCATAAAGCTACAGCGACGGCCGCATCTTTGACGTTTGATACTAAACATCGCAAAAGGAATTAGCGGCGTTTTTAAAACGCCACTAAAAACTTGATTTCCAGCAGTGTGCGATGATGACTGTGACATTATTTTGGTTATGATCTAAAAACTTTTTGATTATATGGTGTTTGATTATAACTCTTTTTGTTTTTAGTTATGACTCTCATATTATTGAGTTCCAATATTTGTAATAATCAAACTCACAAATGTCATAACTTGTATATAGTACACATAGCATTAACCTTTTGAAAATAGACAATTTATTCTTTTGGAGACAAACGCAATAAAATAAAAATGTTATGATCATTAGATTGACTTAATTTTTACTAGGGATGATATATATAGAAAAACCATACCAAATAAAATTGTTCGGATCATCGAAATCAAGACTAGACCTAACATGACGGTCAAGTTCAAATTTTATACATATTTTATTTAAGGTTTGGCTTTTCTCAAGTTCAAATTAGAACTTGAGAAAACTTAAGGGATTTGTAGGGCCAACCATGAGTTCTTTTTTGATGATCCGAGTTTCATCTTGTAAGGTCTTTCGCTTATATCATCTATTAATAAATTAAATTATTTATAAGTCTTATTATGAAAATTTGTTTAGTGTGAAGTCGTGTAAAACATCTTATAGAGCCTAAAGTTCTATTTAGATAGGAACGTATTTCATGAGATTCTAAATTGTATAAATCAATTGTAGTAGTGGATTATTATATCCTTACTTTGTTCCATTATTGTACATTTTATTCTCTCTCTCATATATCACGTTTGGTTTGGGATGTTACAAAGGGATGGTCATTTTCTCCCATCCCGCACGGCCCTGCCCCGCACGGATTTTCTCCACCCCGATTAAGAAATGGGGTAGGGACGAATTTTGCTTCCCCACCCCGTTCCAACCGAACCCTGCCCCGATTATATTTATTAAATACATTTATATGTATATATTATATACATAATTTATTTATATTTCATTATAATAAAGTTAAAACACTAAAATATTATACTTAATATTAATTTTTATTTATTTATCTTCTATCTTATGTAATATAATTTTCATTAAGTATAAATTATTATTCATAATATGCTATATTATCAATCATTTTTATTAATATTTTCATTTTTTAACTTAAAAAATTAATTCGTCTCCTGTCCCGCACCCGCCCCGCTTCCAAACCCACCATCAAGAACGTCATGTTGAGTTTCGGATATTACATGTTACATTTAGAATGTTACATTATTCATAATTCAACGGTAGAGTATTGGAATGTCACATTGGGTGGGATGAAAAACATATGGGAATGTGATGGTGGGTTTGGAATGTTACATGTTACATTTACATTGGGTTTGGGATGACAAGCATTTAAAAATTTCACGTTAGATTTGGGAATGTCACATTGGGTTTGAGATGTTACATTCCCAATGTGACATTCCCAAATCTAACGTGAATTTCAAATTTTATGTTACATTTTATGTAACATGTTAATTATGATCACATCATGTTACATTTTATGTTTTGAATTTCAAATTTCTAACCGTATAGATGTGATCATAATCTGTGGTAACATTGGATTTCTCATATATGTTATTACCATTAATCAAGTTATTTTGAATGAGTAATGCTAGAAATTTTAGTAGAACTTTTGGGATCTCTAACATTTTTTATTTTGAATTTTAGAAGCATATGGGAATGTTACGTTGGGTTTGAGAATGCCACATTGGTTTGGGATGTTACATGTTACATTTATGTTTTGAATTTCAAATTTCCAACCATATAGATATGATCACAATCTATGATAAAATTGGATTTCTCATATATAGTATTACTATTAATTAGGTTATTTTGAATTTCAAAATTCTATCCATGTCGATATGATCATAATCTATGGTAACATTGAATTTCCTATATATGGTACTATTATTAATCAGGTTATTAATTAATTAAGATAGGGGTGTCTCGACAAGAAACCACAGGACCTATTGGGTTATAAGTTTTTTCATAGGACCGTATCTTATATAAGTCCTTCAAATAGGACTTATAAATAATTTACCCTAATAAAAATGATAAACATTTTCACTAATATATAAGAATTTTTAAAAATCCCCTTTGAACGATAATTTTCTTAATGAAATACACAAAAGTAATGTAACTCATCTACATCAGAGGTGAGAATACGTTGGAGTAGGGGTGAATAAAGATCGGGTTGGGTCGAGTGACATCTCATTCACCATTCGTCTAAAATTAGGTGGATTGAAAAAAGTCAATCCGCATCCGTCTACAGGTTTGGCAGATGCGGATTGAGTGGGCCGTATGGGTTGGTGGACTGTCACGACCCAAACCCGCCCCTATAGGTTTAACGTTGTAACCGGCTAGTGTTCCGTAGATTACCGACGGCCTCATAGACAAAAAACATAATATTAGGGGCAAGTGGAAGAAGATTACAAATATTCAACATCCATTGAGCTATGCAGACATATACAGGACAGAAAAATTTTAAACTTTTTATATACATATATTATCACATCATTCTTGCGTCATCATATATATACAGATGACACAAAATGGGACTTAACCCTATTAAACAAAGACTAGAGTAACCAAACAAGAAAACAAAACTTATACTTTAATCACATAGCCATAACCACTTAACATATCCAAAACCTCTATGGGAGACGCATAGCTTGGCTGACAAAAACAAATTCCAGGTAGACACCTCTGAGCCTGGTCACGCGCCTGATCACCTACATTAAACAATGAGGTGGAGCCCGGTGAATAATAACAGAGTAAAGGTTTTATGAATGATGTCCATAACGGATTCAAAAATCAAAATTCAGATTCAGAAACAGATTCATATTCATATTTAGAGTTCCCAGATAGTCATATGTGGTGCTTCCATTAGCGCTAACAAAACAATTGACCCATTTATATGGGACATAAACAGTTGACTCATGTGCACAGAGATGTTCATAAGGATCCATAACAGTTGATCCATGATCACATGGGATGTATAGTTGACTTATGATTACATGAGACGTTCAGTTGACTCGTGATTACATGAGACGTATACAAAGCAGATAACAGATATCACGTGATGCTAAGGATGCCACGAATACATTTCAGAAATCTAGACAAACATTCATCCATACAGAAAATATCCCGGATTAAATTAGAATAATGGGCAATCAAAATTCAAATTTCATTAATTAATTAAATGTTAATTATTATATGTGGTAGGATCGTCACACAGATGGATACGATCGATCTGGCGGTTTGGACTTTACAAATTTTAGGCATTTTTTTAATTGTAATTCGTAAATTCTACAATCACCAATAATTAGTAATCTAAAATAATATGTATTATTTGTCCATAATAGGCCATGGCACCACACATGGATATTTTTAAGGTATTGTTTTCTATTTTCACAAAAATATAGATTCTATTATTTCTCTCTATATTGTTACTTGTTAGCAGTTTCTTTTTCTTTTTTTTTCTTTTTTTCGAACCTACAGGTAGATCAGGTTCATGCTGGTGTGAGATAGTTGATCCGCCACCTGAACCGTAAATTTTGAAATATTTCATCCGCATTTGTGCATTGAAAGACACACATCCGTCTAAAATCAATCAAGTTGGATTGGTTCGATCAAGTTAGACGAATTCATGATCATCCCTACGTTGAAGGGTGCAACTTGGGTGGGTTTGGGCGGGTTAAGAGGTTGTCTAAGTCCAACTCAAGTTATGTTGAGAGTTGTCCAAGCTTGCTCAAGCCTGAATTGTAACTCGAGATTATTTGCCTGAGCCTGACCCGAGCTAAACCCAAATTGCCGGAGTTGCCCGAATTGCACATAAATTTCAAAAAAAATTTCCTTTCTTTCTTTTTAGTGCAGCTAAGTTAATTAATTTGTTAACATTAGACTATTTATATGTATATATATATTTTATAAAATCATTAATAACATCAAACATATAATTTATACAATCTAAGAAATATGTCGTTATGATAGTATTTACAATTTATGAGTGAGAAAAAATAAATAAGTAAAATTTTATATTGTGTTGCTTGTGTATATAATATATATTCAATATGATCTAACGATCTAAATTACTTTAATATCATTTAATGACTAATAATTTATATGTAAATTCAATATTTCTATATATTTACATATATAATTCAGGTTACGGGCTATTTGGATTGTTTGATTTTTTGCTCAAGCCCGCTTAGATTTAAGGGCAAACTTCACTTTACGTCCTTGTGGTTTGGACCGGGTGCAGATTACCCCCTGACATTTGGAAATCACCATATAACCCCCATGTGGTTTATGGACTAAAATGCACATTTAGTTTTTTTGTCTAAGATAACGGTCTGTGGGAGTCACACGCCTATATAGAAAGTATGTCTACTGTTAGGACGAAAATTCCTTTTATATATCTTCAAATTTACCAAAGAATGTCATTGTTTTTTCCTCTCTCTCTCTCTCTCTCTATACTCCATTTCTTTTCGACATGGGGCTCCAATAACAATAACCACAGAGTTTTGATTACCACCATGATCAAAACGATTTGTTACTATAAGATTTTTGGCCACTTCTTTGTTGTAATGTTGTTTGATTTATATAGTATGTATTTGTGTTTTGTTTGATTGATGTGTAAATATTATTCTATGAATCTGATTCCATTGATGGGTCTTTTCATGAATTTGATTCCATGATTGATTTATCATTCTTAGACTTTATGGATGGGTCTTCTTTGATTTTATTATTCCCAAATTTTCTGTAACCCATTGATTTCTACAGTATGTATTTGTGTTTGGTTTGATCAATTTGAATATGATTTCATGGTGTTTAATGAATCCATTGCGTGTGCGAGCGAGCGCGTGCGCACACACACACACACACACACACACATATATATATATATATATAAATTATGAATGTGTATATGTATCATATTATGTTTACAATCTGTGATATATATTAGATATATTTGTGGAATATACAATCACCGAAACCTGTATTGATTTATATATATATACATATATATATATATATATATACCCTTCAAAATTCAAACTATTTATGAATCAAAATCGTAAAATATAGCAAGAATTAGGCGATTTGCAAGGGTAAAAATTTTAAGAAATTAATGGGGAGAAGTGGGAGAAATTAAGAATGAGTTTTGTTGTGCATTTTGTGCGGAAGGCAACACTCAGATTTTGTCTTCCGCGACGACTTCCATCAAGCAAATAGAAACAAGGGCTCCAGTAACAATAACCATGGTTGCTGCCAAAAGAGAGAGAAGATGCAAGAAGAACATAAGTTAGATGAAAGAATGAAGACATGGGTGGGTATAAAGGTCAATTTACCATTGCTGTTAACAGAACTTAGATGTGCACTTTGGTCCATAAACCACATGGGGTTTATATGGTGATTTCCGAATGTCAGGGAATAATCCGCACCCGGCCCAAACCACAAATGCGTAAAGTGAAGTTTACCCTGGATTTAATTTGAGTTTTTGCTCAAACTTGTACCAAATTTAAAAATATTTTTCCCAAGCCTTAAAAGTTTCAAGCTGAAACTTAAGTTGCTCAGATTGAGCTCGCCTAAATTACACCTCAGATCTATGAAATAACTTTTCGTGGTGGAGATGTGCAAGTTGTGACAAAAAAGACAAATGTGTAATGGAAGGGGGAAAAAAAAAACATAAATTATGTAAATGGTCTTCGTAGTTTATATGATATGTTAATTTAGTTTATATTGTTTTAATTTATTCGATCTTGTCTCTTAATTTAATGGATTGTGTTACATTGGTCCAATAAATAACGGCTGTTAGGTTTGGTGGACAGAAAGTTGTCACGTGCTCAAACGATTTGTCAATTTGGTCCTTGTAGTTTACACGATTTATCAATTTGGTCCCTATTGTTTTAATTTGCTCAATGTTTACAGGGACCAAACTAACACATCGTGTAAATTATAGGAACCAAATTTACACATCGTTTGAGTTTCCATCCACTAAACTTAACGGCCATTATTTATTGAACCAATATGACACAATCTGTTGAATTAAGGGGCAAAATCGAACAAATTAAAATAACATGAACTAAATTGACACATTGTGTAAACTACAAGGACCATTTGCATAATTTATCCCAAAAAAATTTCCCAAAACAATGACATTTTGAAAACACTACAAAGGGCACTATAAGAAAACATGATAGAGGATATCAACTTTGCTAATATGGAAAAATTTTGGAAAATTCTATTTCTACATACCTTTTTTATCTCTGTACACATCATATCTTAGTTCACACACTTATGACTTTGATTATATATTATTATTCTTTGTCCACACACTATATATTCCAATTATAACCCTAACTCAAATCTTGTACACACACCACCTAAATAAGGGTTTTCACCCACCTTGAAACACATCCACACACCCACCCACAGTAAACATAGTCACATAGTGAAGACAACTCCATTCAAAACTTCCATTGTATTTTGCGATTCTGTACTCTCGAATTTATGGTATATTTTCGGTAATTGATTTCCCAATGATATATATTAGTTCGGCTTTGAAGTTCCGATCTCAAAACCACCTGAGTATATATGTGTATATATATGTATATTCAAATCTGTTTCTTTTTCTTTTTCAACTCTTTTGTTGGGTCCGAAGAGAAAAGAAGGATTGTGGATGCTTTTCAAATTTTCTAGGATGTTGACAATGTTTATGGGTATAGATAGGCATCAGGTGTTTGAGGAAATGCCACACTTAAAATGTAGTCTATAATTACGGTAAGATTGGGACAAAATAAAATTGGGGCAGTGAAGAAACATAGAAAAAAGATGTTGATATTCATGATGGGTATCAGAGAGAGAGAGAGAGAGAGAGAGAGAGAGAGAGAGAGAGAATTTGGTGAAGAATCTTGCACATAGGACTGGAGAAAAGAATGAGCAGAAGTGAGAGAGTTACGCTGTGTTTGGTTGGGGGATTTGGGAAGGGAAATGGAAAGGGAAATGGAAATGAAAGGAAAAGGAGAAAGAATAAATAGAATTCCAAATCCCAACTATGTTTGGTTGTGTTGGGAATCCAAGGAGGAAAAGAAATCATTTCTCATGAACTCTCTCATTGTCCTTCACACACAGAATTGTAGTCATGAATTGCAATAACAAAAAGTAAGGTTGCACATGATCAAAGTGCTATTTGTTTTTTAGAAAAAAAAAAACAAAATTAATTAACTTTTTAAAAAAAAAATAAAAAATCAATCAAAATAAAAAATTAATTTATTATATTTTGATAAAAATAAATATGTATATATATATATATTAATTTGATAAAAAATTAATCAATCAAAATAAAAAAAATCAATCAAAATTAAAAATTAAAAATTAAAAAATTAATTTGATAAAAATAAAAAATCATAACTAAACAAAACTTTATTATATTTTCTCGACAAATATATATATATATATATATATGTTATTTTCTTCTAATTTTTCTAATCCAACCAAAAATGTACGAGAACATAACAACCACATCAATCACTAGAGCACAGAAAAAGTGAAAACATATAGTCAAACACTAAAATTACGTAGCTCATCTTTTTTTTTTCTTTTTCTGTTTTTGAGAACACTGAAGATGCATATATGATTGAATTTCCCAGCAAACAAAAGCATATGCGATAGAGAGAAAAATTATGCTCATGCAAAGAATAATTCCACAGAGAGGGGATTTACATATATTTATATATGATATTATTATATTGTTGGTTGCAACCATGAAAAAATGCTATGCTGCTTACAGACAGACACAAACCAGCATCATTGGTGTGTAAATAAAACAGCATTGATGTGGAATTCTGAACCAACAAACACCAACTTTTGACATATTGTAAGTAGCAAACCAGCCCAAACACATGTAAAACTACAATAGTATACTGATATATTGACAATAATATAAAAGCATTTATATATTAGTGGAAGAGCTTCCCCTCCAAACTTGATAAAGTTTGAATTGCAAATTCAACAGACAGACACCAATTTAAATTGAACATAATGATGATTCCAAGAGTTCTATTATGATGATCAGAATAATCTCACAAGCATTACCAAAAAAAAAAAAAAAAAAAACAAAGAAATAACATCAATGTATCATAGTGCAGCAATGCATCACAACCACCTACAGACAGCTAGCATCAGCAACAGCATAAGTGCAAAACACCAAACCAAAGCATAAGACAGCATCAGCAACAGAACATCAAAACCAAGACACCAGACTCATCCACCAATATAGAAAACATAACATCAATGTATCATAGTGCAGCAATGCATCACAATCAGAATAACAGATTCATCTACCAAAATAGACTCACCACCAACTAATAGAGTCTACATACAAAAAATCCAAGCCTAATGATATTTTCATAGATTCACCACATCCCTGAAATATTCAAATAAAAAAGTACCAACGAAAGAAAAATAGTACTACGCATCAAAGATTGAAGATCCGAATTTAATAGACAACCAAAGACCTCGACGTTCAATAGGGCATTCTAGGTACGCTCGAGCATCACTCACTTCTTTAGCAAGAACTTAATACACCTTCATTCGAGAAGCATCACTCATGCCACTAAACTTCTCAATCTCCTCAAATAATTGTCCATTTGTGTAGTTCCGAAGGTTACCACGATCAAGCGCTGCTACAACTGCATCTAGACCTTCCTTAATTGACCTTATTTCCTCACTCAGAGTGTCACCTAATTTATTCTTTCTCTTCTTTGAGTTAGAGGAACAAGATACTTCAGCAGTTTGGTCATCTTGAGTTCCAATCCCATCAAAATTCTCTGAGAGTGACTCAGTATGATCAGTATTTTCATCATCCAAAAGAATTTGTTGCCCAGCCCAACGAAGTCACTTTTCTTTTGGACCTATAGCAAGACTCCCAGTTGCTCGATCCTTTTCGAAGAGTTGACATAACTTTTGAAAGTTTTGAATCGGAGCATGTTGAAATTGAGAAGCTTTAGGCTTTGCCTATAGACAATAGCATATATAATATTATATTAAATAATGATGAACAAATATTGTAATTTTCTAGTACAGAACTACATCAATCTGACAATTAGATATACTTTGAGGTAAGCTGCCCATACACCTGCTGTAGCTTCAGTCAGTTGTGTTGAATGATTATATCCAAATCCACTATCAGTTGTTAACATATCTTTAGCCATTGCAAGATTCCTTTTTAAAGTCTTCAACCGATTCCTTACATGACTGGAATCACAATGTACACTAAACTTGGTACTCACCGCATTGCTTGCAGCTCTATAAGCAGATGATGTAAAACTACCACCAATTTTTTGCCCTTTGAGCATTTGGTCCAAGAGTGAGTCAATAAGAACAACATCCATTTGATTATTCCATTTCAAATGTTTCTTGTCAATTTCTACTGAACATTCTTGGTCACCTTCCACCTACACTCAAAAATGCCATAAAACATATCGGAAGAAAAGCATAGCTAGTAGCAAATTATCACCCAAACAAACGCAATGTTTCACATAATACAATAACAAATTAAAATATAATTCATTCCAAGATAACATTCAAATAATAATAATTAACTTGTCAATTTTTTGTTTTATCAGCAAAAGAAAAATATTATATTGATGTAAAGCAAATGAGTACATAATGGGTACATCACAAGAACAAGAACAAGAACAAGAACATCAAATAACCCCTCTAGCCCCTCTCTGTTTTCCAAAATCCATATTATAATTTGATTGTCATTGAAGATTTATATCATAATCTCTCCACATGTCAATAGCTATTCGCTCCCTTAACAATTCTCCTTCCCTACATTCTTCAGCTAAACTTGATCTAGCCACGTTAGATTGCACTTGTGCTCTTCTAAGCTCTGTATCAACCTCCTCAATAAGACTTTCATTGGGATCAACACCCATGAGGTAGTTGTGCAAAATACAACAGGCCAAAACAATATCTGCTTGAGTGTCAACATCATAATATGGCTCTGTCCCACTTCCTAAAATTGGAAACCTTTTCTTTAGGACACCAAAGGCTCTTTCAATTGCATTTCGTAAAGATGCATGACGAAGGTTGAAAAGCTCTCGAGAATTTTCTGGTTGATGAACACTATACTCCTTCAAATGGTAACGAGTACTTCTATATGGAGCAAGGAACCCAGTTTTTAGTTGAAATCCTGCATCTACTAAGTAATATTTCCCTAGGACCAACAAGTAACTAAATGATGTTAGTTTGAAAGAAAACAAAAATAGATTTATATTCATCAGCATATATACACGTTCAGTGATCACCTTGAGGAACGATCAATTTATCTATTTCTCTTGTTAATGCATTATCTAATATTCTCGAGTCTGAAGCAGATCCTTCCCATCCCGGAAGGATATATGTAAACTTTAAATCAAAAGAACATGCAGCCAAAGCATTTTGAGTGGGATAGCATTTTCGTCCTCGGTATCTTTGTGCATCCTTGTTTGGCACTCTTACACGAAAATGTGTACCATCAATCGCACCAACACAATCCTGTAAAAATTCATTATTTGTATCCAAACATATAATATTATATACCCTAATTGCATTCATGTAACTACCTTAAAATAAGGCCAATACTTGGGATTGTTTCTAATCTCTGGAGGGCAGTTGAATCCATCAGGTTGCTTTAAAAAGATATCTTCCAATGATATAATGGCTTTAAGAACTTGATGAAAATGTCGACTAACAGTCTCACCTGATCGTCTATAAAAGAACTTGATCGTACGGTTCCTCAAATTATGGCCTATTATATGAAGGAATTTTGCAACTTGTTCTTCTACTTTACTTTGAGGATTGTCTCTAAGAAACTGAGTTCTTTTAAGCATGCTAACTAGTGTGGCAAACGCATCTTTGCTCATGCGTAACTGGCTACGACAATCTGCATCTTCCAAAGTCGTTAGCCGTTTAATTAGGGCATATCTTTCATAATCTCCTTGTTCTGAAATTGACTTCCTTATATGATCACGACAATGAAGAATTGAGACAAGGCTGACAGCATATGAAGCATACATAGCTACACAAGTGGCTGCCCACTTTCTATACTTTTCCCACTCCTCTTGATCATTTATCTACAATTTTTTAATATAAAAAATCACATCCACTTGTTAATAATGTTCCAGAATTGAAATGATACTTCAAAAAGTTCATAGACTAGGCAACACTCAAAATGACAACCCATTTGATTGGTTAACTTGAAGCATGTAAAAATGAATAGGAGACAACAAGTTGATGCAGAAATATGAATTAATAGGCCTACTTTATCTTTTTTATATGGTGTTACATTTGAATTCTTCCTTGGTCAAATGGTAAACTATTTGGATGTTAATCAGGAAAAAACTCCAAGTGCTAATCAGGTCCCAGGTCTTATGTATTAAGTTGCTAAACTATATTATTCCAAAATAAATCCAAGAATCAACCGTAGCATTAAGTTAAAAAAAATCTATCATGAACTCATAGAACTATTAATTTGTTTGTGCAGGAAATCGTGATTGAATCAGCAGCAGCAGAACCAAAGACAAATTGAAGCACAAACTCATAAATAAATAAGAAGCTTGTCCTATTCAAATCAGAGTTTTATAGTTCCAGTTTATGTATTGATATTGTATTGTTTCTACTTTAATGCTGGAAAAAACTCAAAAAGATTGAAATAGTAAAAGGCTAAATTGTGTACAGGTAATGAGCTGTCTTAGTGGGCACATCTGTCACTCTTGTAAAACTGAATTAATGTAGAAGTGTAATTTTCATTAGTTGTCATCCATCTATTACTTAAGCTATGATTAGACTTATAATGAATTAAACAAGATGTGTGTATCCCTCCTCCCAACAGAAAAGGAGAAACAACAAACATATGGATCCAAACAGAAAATGGTATTGGCAGTGAAATACATGAGCTAAACATTGAAATTTCCATCTTATAAAGAAGAGTAAAATAAAAGGATACAAATGTCATACAAAGGCAGCACAAAATGAACCCCACTTATTGTCATAGTATCACTGCCATCTCTATCTTGGCAGTCTTCTCAAGCATTCTAAGCAGGAAAGGAAGCTAATGGATTTAATCCTAATAAAGGCTTCATAAATGCCTAATTCAGGATCACTTGTGAAGATGAAAACTGCACAGAGTGCTACAACCAGTGGTGGACCCAGAAATCATGAGTAGAGGTGCCATGTTAACTCAAATTAAAACAGTGAATTTGTTATGAAATGAAAACAGAACCATCTAATAGTAATGACATTAGCAAATTCTCCAATATGACAATAGTCATTATCAAAAATGAGGCATTCAAATGCTTGCAATCAACGAAAAAGGTCCAGTTACACTGTTAAAGGAACGTGTGTGGGGAGAACACAAAATAACCTGAAACTCATCAAGGAAAAAAATAAAAAAACTAAAAAGAATACAACTTCTAAGCCTTGAGGAACCCTAAGCACGTTTTAAAATTCTGACTTCACCATTGTATGCACTATTCTAGTAATGAAATATGTTTAATTTGCCTGTGGTGGTTCAAATAATGAGAAGTTTTCTTACCTAAATGAATGCTTTCTTCAATGACAATGATATCCACTCCAAGAATTCATGTTGGTTAATTATAAACGTTTTTTGGTTATTGGAGGAAAGAGGAAGTCAAATCTGTAACCTCCTAATGAGATACTATACCAATATTTTTTAAATTTATTTTTTCATTTGTTTATTATTATGTTCATAATAGATTAGGGAGTTGTTACTTAATGATGACATGAAGAGGGGCCTCCAAAGCATTATATATATCTGAACTTCCTAGATTGAGAAGCAATCCTAATTCCTAAAACATTTAACTTTAAGAGAAATATTATATGTTATTAATTTTTTATATTTTTTTATCGCTTATGTGAATATTTATGCATTAGTTCTTTGTTTAGAAATTATCATTAAATAAATAATGTAAATGAATAATACCTTATCATGCATTCTCGTAATATTGAACAATAAAAACAAATCCCAATATTTTATTGTATGGCTTACATTGTACACAACTTGAAATTTTCTATAATACGTGAAATGATCCATGAACAAGTCTTTTGTGCTTTTCGGTTTGAAAGTCAATTTAAAAATGATTGATGTGTTAAACGCATTTTAATAACAGTGCTAAGTGAGATTTCTAACAAAAAGAGTTGTTCTATTTTAGGCTGAAAGTTAGTTTGAAACCAAATGGCACAGCAAAACTTAATTGGTTGACATGAAAAACACAACTCTTTTCTAAATTGAAAATTAAACGTGTTCTTTCTAAGTTATGGTTTTTTGTAATATTCTGGGTGAAACATCCACACGAGTAAATAAAAATAAGTAAAAAGTAATTCATGAAATAAAATATTTTTGTTTAGATGTGCATCATTTTTCCCTATAAATTATGAGACCATTTGTAAGTATCTTTGGCATTAAGAAGCACTTGTATGTAACAGATTGCTTTATTGAATGTAATGATTGTGATACCTATATGCCTCAAAGTGAGATTGTCGTTGTTCAGAAATTGAAGCTAAATTTTTTGACACAAATTACAAGTACTGCTTGATTGAATATTAAAGGGTATTTTGGGTTGCATTTTGATATCAATAGTCATTGTGAAATGTACATCATGCAATGATAATTATCAACAACAAAAATGCATTAATTCCTGATCGAAAACAAAACTGTGTATGTATATTACTAAACTGTGCATATAATCTATGGGTAATTCTATTACTCTGAACAAATCCATGTATCTATAATCTCTAATTCGTAATAAAATATATATATATATATATAGGTGTGTGTATGTATGGAATTTTCAATACAGATCTGAGTTTGATGAGAGGAGAAGAGAAAACGAAAGAGGGGCACCAATACCTGATCAAAACTTTCAGGCAATGAATTATCAATCGAGTTCAGTGATTGAAGATCACCAATTGAAGTAGATGATGATCCCCGATTGGAGCAATTTTCTGAATGATGCTGCGAATCAGAAATTCCTACCAGAGTTAGATCTGCAGTTTCACTTCGAAGCAAAATTGTAAAGCAACTTGAACATAAATAAACAAATTGGTGGAAATCAATAGAGATCTGAGTTTGATGAGAAGGTAAGAGAAAATGAAAGAGGAGCGCAAATACCTGATTGAAAAATCCAGGCAATGAATCTTCAATCGAGTTCATTGATTGAAGATTACCAATTGAAGCAAATGATGATCCCTGATTGGAAGGGTTTGCTGAATGATTCTGCGAATCAGAGTTTGCTACCGGAGTTAGATCTTCAAAACTCGTCGATGGTGGTTTTTTGAAGCTACTCATGAATGGTTTCCTGCGAGAAGTCATGAACAATGAAACTCTTCTCTCCCCGATAAATTTTTCCCCTCAGTTTTCCAGGTCTTTTCTCACAGATATAAAATAGAATTGATGTCCTAAAAGGTCTCCTATTTCTTTATTTATTTCTCACCCCCTTTCTTTTCCCATATATTTTTTATTATAACCAAACATAAATAGGATTACATTTCTCATTCCTTTTCCAAATCCCACCCCAAAAACCCCAACCAAACACAGCATTAAGGATGATAGATGAAGAGTGGGTGGGCATAACTTGAACTCTGGTGGTGCTACCGGTGGAAAGAAATCATGGAGAAATTAGGTTTTAGTTCCCCCCCCCCCCAAATATATGTATTAGGAATTATTATTTTTAAAATGTGTACAGTGAAAACTTAGATTTCATATTTAGTGTGCATTTTGATGTCTATTATGAATTTTATTGTTTCGAAGGTTAGTTATATGTTTGTTATTTATTATGAATATCCATGTTGTACTTTAATATGTGTTTTGTTTTTTCAAAAAGTTAGTTATATGTTTATTATTTACTATGAACATTTATCTTGTATTTTGATTTTCATTTAGACTTTTTGTTGCGTTGTTTTTAAAATTTTCAAATTATAAAAAGGTTCAAAATTCATAATTTAAAATTTTCTCCATGGAATGCGGGAGATATTTTTTCCTTAGAATAAAGGAGAAATTTTCTTCATGAAATAAGGGAAATATTTTCTATTTAGAATGAAAGAGAGATTTTTCCCATAAAATGTGCGACTATTGTTATGTATTAGTTTCAAAATAGAAACATGTGCAAAAAATTAGAAAGGATAATTTGGTTATATTACATTAAACCGGATTTAATGAAATATTCAAATATATATATATATATATGTCAGATAAAATCAAACACTTAAAAAAGAGAATTTATGAAAAAAAATGAAGCTTATTATATTTTGCAATATTTGGATAAAGTGCTTAATGGTAACAGCCGTGAGAAATGCGTTTGATTGTCTAATTAAGAGGAATCTTCTAGATTTGCTTATCAAAAACTAGTGGATGACTTACAGTGTTGAATTTTAATGAAGACATCAGGTTGTGACTATTCCAAACCAATCAATCTGGATTCTCCCTAACATTATTTTTTCTTCCAATGATTATCAAACATTTTATTTAAATGTCACAATTCAGCAGCTAATCATTATTATATATTTGCGATCTTTAATCAAATGTTGAATGATGAGAAAGAGAAATTTTTTTCCACAACAATAATGGTAACAACCGTGAGAAATGCGTTTGATTGTGTGGTCGAAAGGGGTTTGGTAATGACTATGCCATATAGATCCAAATCTTCTATAACATTTTTTTCTTTCAATTATTATCCAACACTTCATCTAAAGATCACAATTTAACAATTAGAGCATCTCCAACCCACTAGGCATATAATACTTGTTAGTCAAAATGCCTAATGTGACTCACTTTTTTCAACTCCAATGCACTAGGCATATGATTAGGCATTTTGGCTCAGCTCACATTCGCTAGCTACATGTAGCTAGCCTTCAAGGCTAGGCAAAATGTATTTAATCATTAGGATTATTTCCCTCCATCTTTGTTATTGACGTGGCATTCTATAAAATTAATATTATTTAGATGAATAGCTAAAATAAAGAGCATGGTTGGAGTAGAAACATGAAACAGTTGACATGCAAAATAAAATGTATACTTTATAGTAATATTTAGATAGGTAAAATGCCTACTACCATCAAATAAAAAAATGGTGACGGAAAAACAGAGTGTAGGAGAATGGTAACAACCGTGAGCAACGGGTTACTTGCTTGTGCTGTCAAAATCAGAAGGAATCTTTTAAGGAAAGTGTGTCCATTGTTCATTGAATTCGGGGCAGACAAAAAATAAATTTTGTAATTTCATCGAAAGTATTCAAATTGGCTCGTCAAACACTCAAACAGGCATCCAATCACAACAAAAAAAAAAAATAAATAAATACATAAAATAAATAAATAAATAAATAAATAAAATGATGCAATTGACAGAGATGGCCATCTAACACTCAACTATGGGTGAAATATAAGAATACAATTTGAATATCATTTTTTTTTTAAAATTAATTACATATGGTGTCGTACTATATATCGTAAGATATTTTAATATTGCCAAAAATAAGTATAAATAAATGTATAGTTATAGAAAATATAAATATCTTTAAATTACAAAAATAGATTTCTTGAAAGATATAATACATATAAAATGTATAATCTTTAATACTTAATGCATATAAAATGTAGAGTTGAATTAAAATACCTATAAAATGTTGCCTTAACTTTTTGGTTAGCAAAAATACTTCTTTAACTAATCATTTAGGTATTTGAGAAATGATTATTGTAGTAGCCTTTTTGACTTTTTAGTAAAATAAATTACACTTACATATCTCCTTAATTTTATTTTATTTTTTTAAAAATACAATTAACCCTACTTTTTTTAACATAATTATACTAATCTTTCTTGAGATTTTAATTTACATAATAATTAGATCATTTTTCATCAATAAATGTGTTAGTCATATGAATGAAAAAGAATATTGCCATCTCTTTTATTCTCCTCAAATGTATATTTATCTTTATTTATTTCAATGTCTATGTATCATCTACATTAGTTTCAATGCTTTAACCTTATTAGAAAAAGATTAGAGTAATAATGTCAAAAATAAAGGATTAATTGTATTTTTGTAACACTCCGGTATTTCATCATCAATTCGTAGTGTTAATTTAAGAACATTATAACTAATGGCATCAAGTTAAAGCATTAAATATCTGTTACGTGGCTCAAAAATCATCTCTTCCCTCCTTGAACTATTCACGTGTTTACATCATTGTATAATTACATTCTTCAAATAATAATAACAGTTCAATGGATAAGAGATAATACAAAATATAAATGTCCTAAGGCAACATCTTCTCAAGGAGTGCCCTTGGATACCAACAAAAAAAAAAAAAAAAAAAAAAACGGAATATAGTTTCCATCATAAAAAAATAGCCCGAGGCTTCAACACATTGCATGCAAAAGAGCCTCCATGCTCCCATCCAAAAATACATCTCGATGCCAATTACTTAGGTAGCACGTCAACATCATCCCTTGAAAGGTTGTTAGTTTTGGGGTGATCAATCGCCCAATAGGAAATACTATTAACAATTTATATAATTAATCGAGATACATATGATCATGCCATGCAAGAGATGAGAAAAACTCATGTCCGTTCCTTTGTAAAACCATGATGCCAAACTAAGTTATGTCAATAACAAATTCTCATCCAAAACATGGAGTATAAATACGCTATGACATCTAGATACAAGAGCCGTATACCACAATTACATATATATATAAAGCCTTCGTTTGGGATATGGGTTGGCTTTTTGGCTATTTTAGCCTGGGGCTAAAAAACCTTGTTTTGGATAGGCTTTTTGGCTTTTCTAACTTTTGTGAAAGAAAAAAATGAAATGATTATGGTTTGGATGTGACATTTTGTCTTATTGGGCTAAAAAGCCTACTTTGTCTTTTTGTGGCTAAAATAGCCCTAACCCAACCCAAACCTTCATGCCAAACATAGCCAAAATAATCTTACATTTGCCGACTCTAAAAACGGTGGGGCGTTGGGCACTCAAAACCTTACTCATCTACATTTGCCGACTCTAAAAATGGCGGGCTCGTGGACACCCAATGTGACGACCCTGACCTCCAAACTAGTACATTATTTAGTTTGAATGAGTTTAATTGCATGATTATGTGCTTGATTGTGTGATTACATGTTTGATTCTATAATTATCTGTTGATTTATGGAATATCTGTTTAAATTGACAACTTAGAGTCAACAGTTGGGAGCCTAAACAGCTTCAGGAACTAAAATTGACTAGCCCAATAGGCTATTTTGAATATTTAGAATTTTATGGTGGCTTTTATTGAAATTTGATTTGGACCAAAATAATTAGATAGACTGATTGAATCAGTTAGAATTAAGCCTAATTGATTAATCCTAATCAACTTTGATTAAGGTTAAGTTAAGTGCATCGTGTATAAGGCTCTATCTAACCTATGAACTCATATAAACACTCTTTGGCTGAGATTTGAGAGGGAGAGGGAAGTTGAGTTCAACACTTTAGAGAGAGAAAGTAGAATTTGAAGGGAATTGCTAGAGAATTTGGGAATCAAGCTTAAACCACACTCAAATTCAACACTAGGTAAGACACTCATCATTAATTCATGTAGACATGGCATATAGAATTGAATTCCTCTCATTTTTGTATTCATTGGCATGTCATTGAAGAAAAGGAGCTATGAATTTCAAGAAATGGAAGAATGAAGTTGAATTGCTTACATGCGTGCATATTTGAGTTAGAATTTCATGGAATTCATTCATGCATGGCACAATTATACCTCATTTTGGAGAATCCTTCATGTTTTCATGCTTCTCATGACACTTGATCATGTTTTGAATATGTTTTGAAGAGATATGCATCTAATTTGAATTAAACATTATTTTACAACTTGAAATTGAAGTTAATGGTTGAGAATTTGCCATAATTTTGAATAAATGATTTCAATTGGAAGTGTTTTCACGATATATAGTGATTCTCCATGTTTTTGTACCAAAAACCCAAGATTTGAAGCTTTGAATGCCATGTTTGATCTTCAATTGCAGTTTTGGAAATTCCAGAATTTGTGTTGTTCGCTCGAGCGGGGAAGCACACGCTCGAGCTTGGAATTCGAGCTCCTAGAAGTTCCTGAAATTTTACAGTCCACTCGAGCGACCAGAGTGGCGCTCGAGCAAGGACCCTTTTTCACAGTCTTCCGCTTGAGCGACCATCGAGGGGGAAATTCATGTATCCAGTACTTTTGCAGACCGCTCGAGCAATAGAAATTACGCTCGAGTGACCACCCTTGTTTTTGGACCCCCACTCGAGCGAGGGAAGTCACACTCGAGCGGAGACCCTATTTTCAGCAAAATTTTACCAACTCTTTTAAGTGCATATTTGCATCCTCATGCCACTCCAAGCATTCTTAGGCATCTTTTTGGACTCATATAATCATACAATAAGTTAGAGACGCACAAAGAGAATTGAATTGAAATGAAATGGAATTTCATTTATACTTTGTTATGTATTTCGTTTAGGTGAACGCCCGAGGCTTAGTGTCACCACAAATCACTGTGAGAATAACCTTATAAAGATATGTTCAAATTATCTTTACTTTTGAAAATGTTATTGCTATCAAAATGGATATGTGATTGATTGAATGAATTCTTAAAATGCTTTAATAATTGATAGCATAGCTTATTGAAATGTTATGTCCTCTAATGAATGAAATTCTATTTTGAAACCATATTGTGGCATCTATTGAATATAGGCCCTTGCCTAGGGCTAACAATACCATGGCTATAGGCCCTTGCCTAGGGGTAATAGTACCATAGCGATAGGCCCTTGCCTAGGGGTAATAGTACCATGGCTGTAGGCTCTTGCCTGGGGGTAACAATACCATGGCTATAGGCCCTTGCCTGGGGGTAATAGTACCATGGCTATAGGCCCTTGCCTGGGGGTAACAATACCATGGCTATTGGATTGATTGACATACGGTTCGTTATTACTTCATGGATGTATCACATAATTTGACATTGGAAAGATCTTGATGATGAAGTTAATGAACTAATGAAAATGCTATCGATTAATGGTTATGCGTTTTGTGAATGATTGACTTGATGGCTAATCTAGTTGATAATTTTAAAGTTATGGAACTTCATTCATATAACCTCTTTATTTCGTTATTACTCGTTGGGCTCTAGCTCACTATTTATTTACATATGTAATTGTAGGTGGGCAACCTGAACATTAGAGTTAGATAGCCTCGAGTTTACCCGGGTCAGGTCAGCCTTTCGTGGAGCTTCCAAGTGAAGTAATCAGGCTTGGGTGGAGCCATGCTTATTGAACCCCTTTTTGTGTGGTTTAATGGTCTTGTATTTAATGCATAGTTGGGGTTGTATTTTGTAAGACATGAATTGTACTTATGTTGGATGTATATTTGAATCAAACTTTGCTTAATATCTATTTGCTCTCCTCATATATGCATAGCTCAGTAGATGAATTCTATAACATTTTAGACTTCTGCTAAGCCCCGTAATTGGTATTAAATAGAGACCGTAGGTAATCTATGATTACTGGCCGGTCATGACGCTAAACCTATAGGGGCGGGTTTGGGGTCCTGACACCCAAAATCATGTTTTCCACATTCACCGACCCTAAAAACAGCAGGCTGATGGACACCTTACAACCTTTCTCACATTCGTCTGGCGATATGCACAAGACAGGGCAATTGGGCACCTTGACTCCCTGCGCGGATACCAATATACATTACACGACTCAAACCAAGGCCCAACTCACAACCCAGACTCATACGCTATTTACCCCCTTCCAACACGTTTCAATCATTAACAATTTCAAGCTACAAAGTATAATTAACGAATGCACGTGATGCATGAGTTTCCAAATCTCAAATTTCCTAGGGTAGTTTCAATTCACAAATTCAACAATTTAAACATTCCCAATTAAAGTGATTCTCCAAGTCATACCCATCATCATATCAAGGTTTTATATTAAGAGGTTCTCACAATTTCATATTCCAACATAAAAATCATGTCAATACATACAATTTCAAGATTAGAAAGTCAATTGAACCAAATCCCCATTAATTGAACAATTTTGAAAAGTAGCGTTTTAAGAAATTTGGGATTTTTCCCTTTTAACACATTTAAAGGTCAAATCTCATTATCCATAACACAATCAACAACATATATCCATGAACTCTTCAAGAAAATCATGAGATGTAACCCCTTTGATCAAACCCATTAGATAATATACAAAATCTTCATACATCTTATTATCTTTATGTATATATAATGAAAATACCACATATGAGTCTCAAATCAAAGATATAACAAGTTAAAAGTACTCCTACCTCAAGATTGAAGGCAAGAGGTGAAAACCCAACTTCAAACTTCAAGAAAATAAGAAATAATCAGTAGAACTTTATAATCAAGCTTGTTCTTCAACCCCTTTGGAAGATCTAAGGTGGATGTTGGGTAAAGCTAAGGGAAATCAATTGTTTTAGTGTAAGGGTTTAGAAATGGGTGATAGAGAGAGAAAATGTATGGAGAAAGAGAGAGAGAGAGAGAGAGAGAGAGAGAGAGAGAGAGAGTGTGTGTGTGTTTAGATCGAATTTTAAACGTGTCGTCCCGAACAGACCGCTCGAGCAAACTTTCACCGCTCGAGCGACGTGCTTAAAACCAAAGAGACCGCTTGAGCAAACTTTACACTACTCGAGCGGTAAACGAAAGATCTCAGAAGTTTTATAGAGCTACAGTGAAAATACTAGGAGCCTTATTTCTACGCTTGAGCGACCACTTAACCACTCGAGCAGTCTCGCCTGTTTCTCGCCTGCAAACAGGCAAAATACTGAGAGTTGCACATCACTGCTCGAGCAATCGATTGACCACTCGAGTGGTCACCTAGAACAAATTGTTACAATTTTTTTCAAACCACATGCGAGCTGAGTGTAATTTACTCATTTTAATAATATTACTCCATCCGTCCCAAAATAATGGTCCCTTTTGGGGAATCCAAATTTTTTTGGTAGTACAATTATTGCACTTTAAAAAAGTTGATTTTCCAAAATTACCCTTTTGATAGTACATTTTTTGGGAATATCAATGTCATAATTGTACTTTTTTATTGTTTATTAATTAAAAAGAAGAGAAATAGGAAATTTATATTATTTTTGTACTTGATTTTTGAAGAGAGACTAATATTTTAGGACAATGAAAAATGGAATAAGGGACTAATATTTTGGGACGGAGGGAGTAAGTAACATAAAATAAGTTCAATTCAATTTTTTTTAGTTGCTAAAAAAAATTCAAGTATTCATAAGTCGTATGTATTATATATCATGTATCGTATATTACATTATTTATTGTGGTGGGACATGCTATTTCTTCTTCTTTCATTGACGTCTAGATGCTACTCGGTTGGTCTTGCACAGAAAAACAAGCCATCAAAGCCCGACAAAGATGTTTTCCGAATTAGCACTTCGATAGTTGAGTTAGAACTTAGTTGTCGTGTATTACTTCTTCTAGCGTTTGTAGACGCGCCCGCGTGGGCCTCGTGCTACAGTTCGGACTCGATTTGTGTCACGGTTCTTAATCTGAACCAAAGAGTCCAAATCTGGCAAATCGTTTTGAGAAACAGATTTTTGAAAAAGTAGTGCCAAACATGAACTGCTTTGCCAGATACAGAGTCGCCACCTAAATATTTTAAAATGGGGAAATTTAGGAAACCCTGACTCGGTGCCGAAGGCCACATGTCCGTCATCACCGGAGTTGTCTCGGCTCGGGAGCTTGGGTACGATCGGGGAAGGTCAGCTATGAGCACCCCCTTTCGCCCGGTCCGAAGACCGGCCTCTACTAACCATGATATCCGATTTTGAAAACGTTATGTGTTCTTACCCCGGTTATTAGCCTAGAATTACTATGTTATGCGCACAGCAAACAAGTATAGACTAGATTGCCTAATTTGGGAATAAACATTGCATATCCGTTTGTTTTGAAAATGCTTTGGAATTTGCTACTCGCAAGTAGGCTAAAATACGGATTTCAACGAGTTTTTCCAACTCAAACAATCTAACCTTCACCCACAGGCATTCAAACAATTTAACACATAAGCATGTAGCCGCATGGCAAACATACTGTCATGTTAACATTCACACGCATGCGAGATGCTAAAGCGAAAACACTTACATTGTACTCCGAGCCAAAACAGAAAACTAGTTAGCAAACATGCATGTCCTAGTTCATGTTAAAAATGGCTAATGCATCACATGCAAAAATGCAATCTAGGCAGGCTCGGCTAACCCTAAACATGGCATGTGAAATGCGATCAACTATCACATAGTCAATTTGTGAATTGAAGTACAAATGCAGTTAGCATGATGTACCGAGCCTAATGCATGCAATACAAATGCATGGATGCATACATGCATAGCATAAGGTATGCTAAATTAAACGTGCCCTAATCTACCATCATAAGCAGGTAAATAAAAGGGAAGAAAGACGTGAGGTTGGAAGACATACACACACTCACGCACACTTATTACAGATTTGCCCTCGCTCGGAGGGACCAAATAAATATTACAAATTAATTAACTACGCAAGCTAATTAAATATTACAAATTAACTAATTTAATTAACAAATTAAATAGACTAAGAAAAACAGTAAAATGCCTCGAGAAACGTGCCGCCATGCGCAAGCTGCCTCTGTTTTCCTTCTTTCACTCCTCTGGAGGCTGTCAAAACCTCAGGGTTGCATCCCTGGGCACTGGGAAGTACCACCGGCTGAGTGGAATCACCACCGGCACTGGTGTGTATCCATCGGCACAAAATTGAAGCTGTCGGCAGAGAAAAGATTGCCGGCCGGCACCTTACACTGCCGGTCGGCAAAGAAAGCCTGCAGAACCTGCAACTCACAGCAACAGAGGGCAAAACAAGGCATGGCAGCACAATTCAAGGCATTTATGCACCAATCACATTCCTTATCATGTTAATGACTCAAAGGAGGATGTGCCCCCATTCTCGGACCACCAATCACGCATTTCCATGCATGATGGCCCAAAGAACAAAGTATGCAACTTTGATTTCAAATGCATGCAAACCAATCAAACAAACTAAAGCCCAACCTCTATCACATGATCAAGAGGCAAGGCATGCATGCCAATGCAATGCAACCTGGGCATACGAGCTAAGGATGCAACATGCCGATACAAGCAAACATGCAAGGTGAGCATGCAGATAAGCAAGGGATGGTCTTAAACATGAATTAGGCAGCTCTAGTTAGGCCCAAAACAGTGGCCAAAATGCTAAGTACATGGAGGCAAACGACATGCAAACATGCATAGATACATGGTCCAAGACTCAAGCATAATGAAGCAACTTTTCGACGCATTTGAAAGGCACAAACATGGACAATTTTCATGCAAATTTCAGAGGCGATAGGTGATGCAAAACAGCCCCGAAACATAACGAAACAACACTCAACGCATGGAATGAATCCCGAAATGCAAAATTAGGCCCATGAAATGGCTTACAGCTATACAAAGCATGCATAATATGGACATGGAGCATGAAGACAGAACCAAGGCAGCCCTGATATGAGCATTTTTACAGTTTATTGCATGGCCAAACAGCAAGCGAAGATGGGGCTAAAATGGCATACAAAAACGGGCCTAAACATGAGATTATGAAGCAACTCACAGCTGCTGTCCCCAAACATGTTAGGGCCCTTCAACAACATTGAAGAGGGGCCCAAAATATGCACATTTACAGTTCATGGCAGCCCCGAAAACAAACATGGGTAGGACTAAGCTCTTATGCAAGAAACGGGCCAAAAGGTGGCCAAAGAAGCAAGTATGCAAAACATTCATCAAACAGCCAAAGACCCTTAATAAAACATGACAAGGGGGTCAAAATATGGCTGTTTTTAGTTCGGACCAAAGTCCAAAAACAGCAACATCAGGGGCTGCCAAGGCATGCAAAAATGGGACCAAAAAGAGAATATAAAGGCAAGTATAACATGGAGGTGCAAAACAGTGTTGAGCCCTTCTTCAATATTGAATAAGGGCTCAAAATAAGCCTATCTCAAGTTTACTACATGCCCCAAAACAGATTACACATAGGCCAAAAATAACATGCAAGATTAGGGCCTAAAGGAGAGGTAAAGAAGGAAGTGCTAGCTACTATCCTCAAACAGCAAGAGGTCCTCAATCAAACATGAAGAGGACCTCAAAATATGATGATTTGAAGTTTAGGTCGGAGCCCAAAAGTGCAAGAAACTATGGCTTAGATATGAAGCAAGAAAAGGCTAGAAAAGGGAAGATGAGGACTCACCCTTGAAGACTAGCAAACCAGCACCTCTTGGACCAAGTTTAGGTGCTCCTAACCTCTGGAGGACAGCCTCAAGCTGCTGGAATAGGCGTTGGATGCCTTGTGCTATGAGTTGATGAAGAAATGGCTCAAGAACAAAGGTGTTTGATGCTTGGATAAGAGAGATATGGAGAGAGATTGAGGGTTGTGTGTATGTATATCAGATATACATGGTATATCTCTGGTTTTTTTGCTTCAAGTCTCTAACCTAAACAAAGGAGGAGGAGAGGTGCTTATATAAGCAATGCTAAGCTTCTAAGACAAGCTTCAAAGGGGCCAAGGGGTTCAAGGGGGGTGCAAGGCTTCTAGAGGAAGCTAAAACAGCTGGCCAAGCTTCTCCAAGAAGCTTGGCCAAAAGGTTCAAGCTTCTAGAAGGTTAGGGGGTTCAAAAGCTCACAAGGTGCAAAACAAACACACATGTGCGTGGGGGATCAATTTTGTGCATTCCAGCTGGCACAGCTGGAATCCACTCAATCTGCAGAATGCTCCGGAAGGTCGTCGGCTAGCAAAAATTGCCGGTCAGCAAAATAAAGTGCCGGTCGGCACAATAAATTGCCGGTCGGCACAAATATAGTGCCGGTGGATGGCCAGTAATGTCAAAAAACTGCCCGTTGTTGTCCAAATTGAAGCCCCGGAAGTTAGCTTTCCAATGGCGCAAACCTTGCATTAAAATGCCTTCTGTGCAAAAAGTTATGCCCTTTTTCGTGAAGCCGCGCAGATTCGATCCAACCGGGATGATGCCCGACTTCAACTGATCATATCTCCCCCACCCGGACATGGCTCTAGGAGATTCTTGAGTGGAAAATGAAGCCCCTGAAGTAAGCTTTCCGACGGTGGTGGCCCCATAGCTAAACTCCAAGTGTACAGACAGATAAGCCCGATTCAGCGAGGGCTGCTCGACTCGCTTCTACCCGGATTCATGCCGAACTTCTCCCAAACTAGTTTTCTCCTCTCCTTTCCTCTTTTCTTCAACTCCAAAACCCTAAACAAAGTGCTTTGAAAGATTTGCCTCTCTTCTAGCCGAAGAAACTGATTCTTTTCCCTGCACATCTCTCAACACCGAGCAAACCATCAGTAGTGCCCAAGTCTTAAGGGCGGTAAAAAATGGGGTGTCTACAGTTGCCCCTCTTTGACAGAACTTGAAAGTCATAACAATGACGGGAGTGAATGTCAAAGCCCAGAGACGACCCATTTTTGACAAGGCCGAAGACTTGGACAAACAAAACAAAATAGAAATGAATGAATGGTTGTGCCCGCAGGCTGCCTACGTATCCCTTTGCAAGGAATCAAACCAGCGTAGTTCAGGGGCAGGATGCAAATGATATGCAGGAAGACTTTGATAATTGGACTTATACGCCACGCGAAGCCAGTTTTGAAAGTTGGACTTATACGCTACGCGAAGCCGGTTTTGAAAGTTGGACTTATACGCTACGCGAAACCGATTTTGAAAGTTGGACTTATACGCTACGCGAAGCCGGTTATCATTCATGATCATGTAAAGAGAGCTGTAATGAAGCAATTATGTGAAATAAATGCAACATTTTAAGAGAATGCCAGGCAAGCAAGTAAACTCGAGCCAAACTACACTTCGTGCAGAAAGGATGTAAGAAAATTATGGAATTCTCACTGCAAATACAGTGTGCATGTGTGATAGATACACAAAAGTGAACGAAGTGTGATAGATACACTAAGTGGACAAACATGCGTGATTGATACACATAGTGAAGAGAGTGTGATGGACATGCTTACATGAATAAAGTGTGATTAATACACTAAGCAAAGCAAAGTGTGATAGATACACAAAGCGAAACAAGTGTGATGGATACACTGAGCAAATATGTGATAGATACACTAAGCAACCGTGTTGGTGGATTCACAAAGGGAGCGTGTGATGGATACACAAAGTGAACGTGTGATAGATACACAAAGGTGAAGCGAGTGTGATGGATACACTATATGAAGCAAAGTGTGAGCGTGTGATAGATACACAAAAGGTGTGCACAAAGTGTGATAGATGCACTAAGTGAACAAGTGTGATGGATACACAAAAGGAGAGTGTGTGATTGATACACAAAGCGAACGTGTGTGATTGATACATTGAAAATGAACACAAAGTGTGATAGATGCACTATGTGAACAGAGTGTGATTGATACACTAAAAGCGAACACAAAGTGTGATAGATGCACTATGTGAACAAAGTGTGATTGATACACTAAAAGTGAACACGAAGTGTGATAGATGCACTTAGTGAACAGAGTGTGATTGATACACTAAAAGCGAACACAAAGTGTGATAGATGCACTATGTGAACAGAGTATGATTGATATACTGAAAATGAACACAAAGTGTGATAGATGCACTATGTGAACAGAGTGTGATTGATACACTGAAAATGAACACAAAGTGTGATAGATGCACTATGTGAACAGAGTGTGATTGATACACTAAAAGCGAACACAAAGTGTGATAGATGCACTATGTGAACAGAGTATGATTGATATACTGAAAATAAACACAAAGTGTGATAGATGCACTATGTGAACAGAGTGTGATTGATACACTAAAAGTGAACACGAAGTGTGATAGATGCACTTAGTGAACAAGTATGATAGATATACTGAAAGCGAACACGAAGTGTGATAGATGCACTTAGTGAGCAAGTATGATAGATATACTAAAAGGGAACACAAAGTGTGATAGATGCACTATGTGAACAGAGTGTGATTGATACACTAAAAGTGAACACAAAGTGTGATAGATGCACAGTGTGAACAAGTATGATAGATATACTAAAAGGGAACACAAAGTGTGATAGATGCACTATGTGAACAGAGTGTGATTGATACACTAAAAGTGAACACAAAGTGTGATAGATGCATAGTGTGAACAAAGTATGATTGATATACTGAAAACAAATATATGCGTGATAGATACACAAAATGAGAATGTGTGTGATAGATACACAAAATGAAAGAAATGTGATTGATACATTAAGTGAAGAGAGTGTGATTGATACACTAAGTGAATGAAGTGTGATTGATACACTAAGCAAATGAAGTGTGATTGATACACTAAAGTGAGTGTGTGTGATTGATACACAAAAGTGAATGAAGTGTGATTGATACACTAAAGTGAGTGACCTCAAAACGGAACTTCTTCGAATGAACCGTGCATGCAATATCGTGCATGACTGAGGAAGAAACTTGATAGGTATAATGCATTACAATGCAAGTGAAGTGGGTGCATAACAATGTAAGTGGAAGAGTGCATAACCTTGAAGCAGGATTGATCTTGCGCCTGAGGTAGAGGTACACTCATATTTCGGAGCATTGACAAGGCCCTGAAGAGGTACGTCCGGAGTACAATCACGGAATTTTCTGAAGTTGACACAAACTCAGATACTTCGATTTTTGCTCTTTTGCTTTTGCTTTGCAGTCTGGAACTATCCTAGCTTCAGATAGGTCCTGGTTTCACCGTTCACACTTATCGGGGGTGGACCCTGCAGTTTTATGGAAAAATGAATCTTGTTTTGCACAAACGTGAAGGATGGCACAGCACTCTGAGCACAAAACGATTTATTTTTGAAATTGAGAGATGAGTTTTCGACCAGGTATTGAGCCTACGACTGAACACAGCGAGAAAGACTCAACAACGGAAAACAAAAGGTAAACAACCTAAACACGTCGAGACACGCTCGGAACGACTCAAAGCAAGAATCGAGACAAACAAAACAAAAGACACGACACACAGACGTGCACAGGGAGCCTGTTTCACCGGGTATTATTCCCACCCTTTCTTATTTGTGATTCTCACATCACTCGGCTCTCAAGCTCGGTTTTTCTCTCAAAACCTTTTTCTCGCTTTTTCTCTCAGCGCACATCTCTCTATTCTTTAATCTCTCGTTTTTCATCCCTCCCCTGGGTGGTTGATGGATAAGCTGGAAATTGTGGGCTCTTGCCCCTGGTATTTTACCCGCTCTTGATTCTTGTTCACAGCAGTGAATTCGTCCCACAGAGGGGGGTTGTGCTACAACTGGGTGTGTAGCAAATCTGCAGCTAACATCGGTTGATGATGCCCTGCTGGGGAGTTTGGACGTGGTTAGATCTGTCCAGATGAGGAAGTGGAATATCTTGATCCATTCCAACTCGTGCTTCGCACTTGGCTTGATACCTCGTTGCTTGGAGGATGAGAGAGCTTTTCGGCCCTTTGTTGTTGACTTCAGTTGTGCCCTTTTCTGGCAGGTAGAGTGCCCTTCTTGGCAAGTATGTTGAAAATGGGGAAAAGACAGGAAGCCTGACTCAACTGTGCCCCTAGTTCATCATTTTGACCATTTTTTATTTTGTTTTCTACGAAAACAATTTTTGACCAATATGAGAGTTAGATTAACATACTTGTTCGATTTTTGATTTGAAAATCATGCAAGTCAGGCTATGAGCACTGAAAATTTTCCTTTTTTGGGTCCAAGAAATGGTCCAATTTTTGGAAAAGATGGAACAATTTTCGAGAAAAGTAGTCAGCTTCAGTAAAAATTCTCAAAAACTATTTTTGCAAACGGCCAATGCTTAACAAGCACGGAACCCATTCTTGAGACGCACAACCTCGGATTTGGAGGAAAATTGCCCCTTTGCTCGAAGAGAGCTACATGGCAACGGAAAGTTGCCCCTTGTTTGAATGACACCGCGGTGCATTGAATGGCAACGAAAAGTTGCCCCTTGTCTGAATGGCACTGTAGCGCATTGAATGGCAACGGAAAGTTGCCCCTTGTCTGAATGGCACCGTACTGTATTGTAATCAGTCCTCAGAGCGATGATTACAACCGAACTCCCGGATACAGAAAAGACAAAGATGACTAGAACCATCACATGGACATAGTTGAATTTGGAGTGTTTTATGGCTGGACTTCAGAATGAAGTTGCCTACGTATCCCAAAGATGGGAATCAAGCCTTACGTAGTTCAGGGTTAAGGTACACTCGGGTATTAACCTCTCCTTTTTAGGCTCTAACTTTTGCCAAGGCGCCCGTTGCGGGTTTTCGACCTTGCGAGCTTTGTTCTTCTTTTTCTTTTCAATTCTTTTCATTTCTTTTCTTTTCATTTCTTTTCATTTCATTTCCTTTTTTTTGATTTTCTTTTTTTTGTTCTTTTCTTTGCATTTTTTTTCTTTTTTTGTATTTTTCTCTTGCTCTAACTTTTGCCTGGGTCGCCCTTCCGGGTTTTCGGCCCAGCGAGCCTCTCAAAGGGTAAAAGTGTAACAAGTCCATGTCAAATGGTTTTAGGGTTTTGAAGCCATCCGTATCCAGGAGAGTGGCTGTTGTATTGATTTACTGAAGGATCCATCTTCGGCTCTTCGAGCACATCTGACATTTTTACCCCTAGTTTGAGGGGGGGCTTCTGATCTAGCTTTACAAGCTTCCTTTGATCTGATCTTCTTGATCTGACTTTGGTGCCTCTTGTCCGAGGGCTGCTTCGAAATGGCCATACAGGCCTCACATTGTGGTTGACCATTGAACGTTCTGAACTCAAGTTCAAGGTTTGAAAGTGAGGGGTCGAATCTCGAGGTTGAGAGCGATCCTAAGCTGCACAATCTCAAGAGCGATTCCACACAGGTCTTCGCAGGATCGCGCAAAACATTTTTTGAAATTTTTTAAGAAAGCGACAAATCGCTCGCGCCGAAGACAGTGTAGGACCAATCTGGATCAAGCCAGGATCCTTCTCAGTACTCACATTAACAGACATGATTTCAATCATTAAGCGCTTAGCATGCCTCTCTTTCTCTCAATTGATCAAAATTTTGCAAATCCCGAGGAATTCCTTCCTCTTCGTTTTCACCGCAGTGTTCAAAAAAAGTTTTGAAAAAACTTAGGTCGATACAATGATTTCAAGGCACAGAAAAGGCAGGCGAAGAGCACTGTCATTCCATTCAATACTTCTGGCACAACTGGCACACGGCAGAAGCAAACACAGGAGTGTGAAAATCACTGCTGTTCATTCAAATCTGTTGGCACAACTGGCTCCCTGGCAGAAACAGACTCAAAAGGACAAACACAAAGCAAAATAGTGATATCCGAAGTAACACCCCCGGAATCACCCGACTTTAACAAAACAGGACTGACTCGATACAACAAGACAGACCCAACTGACTCAGTATGAAAAGACTGACTCAATACAAATTGAGAAAACTGACCCAATACCCAAGTCAGAAAACACAAAAACTAGCATTCGTAAAATGCTCGAAACAGTGCGTGCCAAACGCCACATCTGGAGTAAACTGAGTGCCGCCCACAGGTGGTTCATCCCCTGATCACAAATTCGTACTATTCCCCGAGTTCACTGATCTAGTGGTGATAGACCTTATTGAGCTGGTGCGGCAATGACCTTGTTGTCAAACAAATCCTGTACATCATGGCGCAGACGAAAGCAGCTATCGGTCTCATGACCGGTTTGTTGGTGGTACGCACAGTACTTAGTCTGGTCATGCTTTGCAGGGATAGGATCGGGTAGGGGCCGTTGTTCCAACGGTTTCAGATGTCCTTTCCGAAGTAAGACCTCCAGAGCCTTTGACAAAGGCATATGGAGTGGGGTGAAAATCCTCTTGACTCGAGGTGGATATTTGGTTTTTTGTGAGCTACTTCCAGATGCACCGGTGAATGGGGTAGCTGTTTTTGATGCAGTGGTGGTAACCATATCTACTTCAGAAGATCTTGAACCTGCATCACCACTGGTGGTCGCATTCGAGTTGCGGGAAAATGCCCTCCTGGGCTGCTCCTTATCCTGGTCAAACAGACCTTGCCTCATTGCATCTTCGATTTGTACCCCCATATCGTGTAAATCTGAGAAAGTGGGAAAGGGGATTACAATCATTCTCTGCATTAGCTTAGGCTGGAGATTGCGCACAATCATCCGTATTTGATCCTTATCTGTTGGCCTAATGGTCATCATTGAGGCCTTGGCCCTCCAGCGGGCCACGAATTCTAAGAAGCTCTCCTTAGGCTCCTGCCTCGTCGTCTCAAGATCACGGGTCGTAATCTCGATTTGCGTATTGTATGAGTACTGCAGGATGAAGGCCTCAGCCATCTCGTCCCAACTTCTCTTGACGTCGTCCTCTAACTTGGCATACCATGCGGCCGCTACACCCGACAGGGTCCGGCCAAACAAAGACAGCTTCTGTAATCTGGTGAGGCCCATTGGCCTTAGGACGTCTGAAAATAGTCGCAGGTGTACCATAGGATCCTCAGATCCGTCAAAATGATCAATTTGTGGCATCTTAAATCGATCTGGCAGCGTCACGGCTGTGTCGATGTATCCGTCTCCAATGTCCGGAATGGACTTCGCACCCTGAGATTTCTTGAACAGCTTTTCAAGCTTATGCATTTTCAATGCCACGGGGTCCACCTCGGACTCGAAGGGAGAATCCGATAGATTGATAGGAGTGGGTGCCTTGGATTGTTGAGGCGGAATCGGGGGTGGAGCCGGCCCCGTTGGAAGGTCAGTATCCTCCTGGACATTCCGGGCATTTGGCGTTTCTTCGGGTATCGAAACCCTTAGTGGGGGAGGAGCCTGGTGTGAAGTAGATACTCCAGTTTGCTGCTCCAATCTGGCAATTGTCTCTGCCTGTTGGGCTATGAACACAGCCTGTTGCTTGGCAAATTCTGCTTGACGGACAGTGTCTTGCTGCATGGCTTTCATACTATCCTGGAGTTGGCGCACCATCTCTTCTAGACTCGACATATTGTCCTGATCTAACTGAGCAACCGGTATATCTGTCTCTGTAGCAAAAGCAGATATCTCAATCCAACTGCACACAGGCGAGATGGATAATGACTGCTGATCTGAAGACTGTTGAACTGATGATCTGTGCCTGACTAGCCTGCTCTGGCCCTGATTACCCTTGAATTGAGTCTTTGACTTGACAAAGTCTATCAGTACAAATCCAATGAACCTCGGGGGATATTGGAGCCCTCTGAAGCTATAGTTCCACGACTACCTTGCAAAAGAGAAAACAGACAGTATCTCAGCTTGATTTCACCAGAACAGGTATGCACATAGCTGAACGACTGTGCTCTCTACTAAATTCTGCCCAAAATTCTGCCGGTAAACTGATACCCTCAGGTAAACTGAATCCCAAAATACTGAACTGGTGCCCGCAGGCCTGATACTCAAATGTGCAAACTGGTATATGCATTCCTGTAGAGATACACTCTAAAAGCACATAGCAAGTAAGAGAGAGCCAAAACACCCCTATGTTGGGGTAGGGTTTCCCTGTCCTATTTTGTCAGGAGCTAGGGTTTCACTACGCACACAACGGTTTCAAACAACCTAACATCGGGTGAGCAACCTGTCCTAGTTTGGAATGGTCACTATGGATTTCGATATGCACTAGGTCGAATGGTCAAAAAGGGTGCCCCGGTAAAACCGGGGTTTGTGTTCCCATACTGTCAGAGCCCATAGCCGGTCAGCCTTATGGACATGCCTTGACAAGACAAGCCTCCGGCAAACCGTTCAGGAATGGCAGATGGCAAACACTGTGTTCCTAGGCGCACCAATGCACATGCAATGCAAAGAAACACATAAATGAAGTCAAAATGGGATATCACGAGTTCGAGTCAAGCTCTCTAAAATCCCCAGCAGAGTCGCCAGAGACTGTAGACGCGCCCGCGTGGGCCTCGTGCTACAGTTCGGACTCGATTTGTGTCACGGTTCTTAATCTGAACCAAAGAGTCCAAATCTGGCAAATCGTTTTGAGAAACAGATTTTTGAAAAAGTAGTGCCAAACATGGACTGCTTTGCCAGATACAGAGTCGCCACCTAAATATTTTAAAATGGGGAAATTTAGGAAACCCTGACTCGGTGCCGAAGGCCACATGTCCGTCATCACCAGAGTTGTCTCGGCTCGGGAGCTTGGGTACGATCGGGGAAGGTCAGCTATGAGCACCCCCTTTCGCCCGGTCCGAAGACCGGCCTCTACTAACCATGATATCCGATTTTGAAAACGTTATGTGTTCTTACCCCGGTTATTAGCCTAGAATTACTATGTTATGCGCACAGCAAACAAGTATAGACTAGATTGCCTAATTTGGGAATAAACATTGCATATCCGTTTGTTTTGAAAATGCTTTGGAATTTGCTACTCGCAAGTAGGCTAAAATACGGATTTCAACGAGTTTTTCCAACTCAAACAATCTAACCTTCACCCACAGGCATTCAAACAATTTAACACATAAGCATGTAGCCGCATGGCAAACATACTGTCATGTTAACATTCACACGCATGCGAGATGCTAAAGCGAAAACACTTACATTGTACTCCGAGCCAAAACAGAAAACTAGTTAGCAAACATGCATGTCCTAGTTCATGTTAAAAATGGCTAATGCATCACATGCAAAAATGCAATCTAGGCAGGCTCGGCTAACCCTAAACATGGCATGTGAAATGCGATCAACTATCACATAGTCAATTTGTGAATTGAAGTACAAATGCAGTTAGCATGATGTACCGAGCCTAATGCATGCAATACAAATGCATGGATGCATACATGCATAGCATAAGGTATGCTAAATTAAACGTGCCCTAATCTACCATCATAAGCAGGTAAATAAAAGGGAAGAAAGACGTGAGGTTGGAAGACATACACACACTCACGCACACTTATTATAGATTTGCCCTCGCTCGGAGGGACCAAATAAATATTACAAATTAATTAACTACGCAAGCTAATTAAATATTACAAATTAACTAATTTAATTAACAAATTAAATAGACTAAGAAAAACAGTAAAACGCCTCAAGAAACGTGCCGCCATGCGCAAGCTGCCTCTGTTTTCCTTCTTTCACTCCTCTGGAGGCTGTCAAAACCTCAGGGTTGCATCCCTGGGCACTGGGAAGTACCACCGGCTGAGTGGAATCACCACCGGCACTGGTGTGTATCCATCGGCACAAAATTGAAGCTGTCGGCAGAGAAAAGATTGCCGGCCGGCACCTTACACTGCCGGTCGGCAAAGAAAGCCTGCAGAACCAGCAACTCACAGCAACAGAGGGCAAAACAAGGCATGGCAGCACAATTCAAGGCATTTATGCACCAATCACATTCCTTATCATGTTAATGACTCAAAGGAGGATGTGCCCCCATTCTCGGACCACCAATCACGCATTTCCATGCATGATGGCCCAAAGAACAAAGTATGCAACTTTGATTTCAAATGCATGCAAACCAATCAAACAAACTAAAGCCCAACCTCTATCACATGATCAAGAGGCAAGGCATGCATGCCAATGCAATGCAACCTGGGCATACGAGCTAAGGATGCAACATGCCGATACAAGCAAACATGCAAGGTGAGCATGCAGATAAGCAAGGGATGGTCTTAAACATGAATTAGGCAGCTCTAGTTAGGCCCAAAACAGTGGCCAAAATGCTAAGTACATGGAGGCAAACGACATGCAAACATGCATAGATACATGGTCCAAGACTCAAGCATAATGAAGCAACTTTTCGACGCATTTGAAAGGCACAAACATGGACAATTTTCATGCAAATTTCAGAGGCGATAGGTGATGCAAAACAGCCCCGAAACATAACGAAACAACACTCAACGCATGGAATGAATCCCGAAATGCAAAATTAGGCCCATGAAATGGCTTACAGCTATACAAAGCATGCATAATATGGACATGGAGCATGAAGACAGAACCAAGGCAGCCCTGATATGAGCATTTTTACAGTTTATGGCATGGCCAAACAGCAAGCGAAGATGGGGCTAAAATGGCATACAAAAACGGGCCTAAACATGAGATTATGAAGCAACTCACAGCTGCTGTCCCCAAACATGTTAGGGCCCTTCAACAACATTGAAGAGGGGCCCAAAATATGCACATTTACAGTTCATGGCAGCCCCGAAAACAAACATGGGTAGGACTAAGCTCTTATGCAAGAAACGGGCCAAAAGGTGGCCAAAGAAGCAAGTATGCAAAACATTCATCAAACAGCCAAAGACCCTTAATAAAACATGACAAGGGGGTCAAAATATGGCTGTTTTTAGTTCGGACCAAAGTCCAAAAACAGCAACATCAGGGGCTGCCAAGGCATGCAAAAATGGGACCAAAAAGAGAATATAAAGGCAAGTATAACATGGAGGTGCAAAACAGTGTTGAGCCCTTCTTCAATATTGAATAAGGGCTCAAAATAAGCCTATCTCAAGTTTACTACATGCCCCAAAACAGATTACACATAGGCCAAAAATAACATGCAAGATTAGGGCCTAAAGGAGAGGTAAAGAAGGAAGTGCTAGCTACTATCCTCAAACAGCAAGAGGTCCTCAATCAAACATGAAGAGGACCTCAAAATATGATGATTTGAAGTTTAGGTCGGAGCCCAAAAGTGCAAGCAACTATGGCTTAGATATGAAGCAAGAAAAGGCTAGAAAAGGGAAGATGAGGACTCACCCTTGAAGACCAGCAAACCAGCACCTCTTGGACCAAGTTTAGGTGCTCCTAACCTCTGGAGGACAGCCTCAAGCTGCTGGAATAGGCGTTGGATGCCTTGTGCTATGAGTTGATGAAGAAATGGCTCAAGAACAAAGGTGTTTGATGCTTGGATGAGAGAGATATGGAGAGAGATTGAGGGTTGTGTGTATGTATATCAGATATACATGGTATATCTCTGGTTTTTTTGCTTCAAGTCTCTAACCTAAACAAAGGAGGAGGAGAGGTGCTTATATAAGCAATGCTAAGCTTCTAAGACAAGCTTCAAAGGGGCCAAGGGGTTCAAGGGGGGTGCAAGGCTTCTAGAGGAAGCTAAAACAGCTGGCCAAGCTTCTCCAAGAAGCTTGGCCAAAAGGTTCAAGCTTCTAGAAGGTTAGGGGGTTCAAAAGCTCACAAGGTGCAAAACAAACACACATGTGCGTGGGGGATCAATTTTGTGCATTCCAGCTGGCACAGCTGGAATCCACTCAATCTGCAGAATGCTCCGGAAGGTCGTCGGCTAGCAAAAATTGCCGGTCAGCAAAATAAAGTGCCGGTCGGCACAATAAATTGCCGGTCGGCACAAATATAGTGCCGGTGGATGGCCGGTAAGGTCAAAAAGCTACCGGTTGGTGTCCAAATTGAAGCCCCGGAAGTTAGCTTTCCAATGGCGCAAACCTTACATTAAAATTCCTTCTGTGCAAAAAGTTATGCCCTTTTTCGTGAAGCCGCGCAGATTCGATCCAACCGGGATGATGCCCGACTTCAACTGATCATATCTCCCCCACCCGGACATGGCTCTAGGAGATTCTTGAGTGGAAAATGAAGCCCCTGAAGTAAGCTTTCCGACGGTGGTGGCCCCATAGCTAAACTCCAAGTGTACAGACAGATAAGCCCGATTCAGCGAGGGCTGCTCGACTCGCTTCTACCCGGATTCATGCCGAACTTCTCCCAAACTAGTTTTCTCCTCTCCTTTCCTCTTTTCTTCAACTCCAAAACCCTAAACAAAGTGTTTTGAAAGATTTGCTCTCTTCTAGCCAAAGAAACTGATTCTTTGCCCTGCACATCTCTCAACACCGAGCAAACCATCAGTAGTGCCCAAGTCTTAAGGGCGGTCAAAAATGGGGTGTCTACAGCGTTCCTCTCGTATTTATAGAGACCTTGGATTTGGGTTCTCGCTCTTCATCACCAAATTAAGAAAGATGCACATGTTTAAGTTCCTTGGGCTTTGTCCCCTACACTGAGCTTGACCAAGTAACATCATTGTCACCAGGTTGTCCTTCTTCTAACTCCTGCACTGTTCCTTAGGCACTACGTCTGTCACATCGTCCTTTCTTAGTTATCTCTCTTTCGACATAAGATTCACACACTGGCATCTTATCATTTGGGTAAAGTAGGATTGTGCTAAATGGGAGTTTGTTAGGCAGCTGAGTGGGTCCTCGACGAATTCCTGACCAGCATCATTCGTAATGAATGATCAACATCATTGTCACCAATGTATTCCAACACATCACATGTACCGTCTATGTATTGTAAAATACATTTAACTTAATATACAAATTGATGATACGTATCGATTTCTCTCTAAAAATATAGAATTATAAAATATTTAGAGAAAATTCATTTTTACCTCTATATTTTGCCTCAATTTTCAATTAAGCCCCTAGACTTCGAATAATTTCAATTTTATCCATAGAATTTTTGTAATCGTGTCAATTTTTTCCCTACCGTCACATTTGAAATGGAAAAAGTTTTAAAAAATTATATTTTGGACCCAAATTTCAAAGGAAAGATGTAGACCCACCCTCTCCTACTAGCAAACTACCACTACTAACCACTACTTTAAACCCTTCTATCTCCTTCGTCATTACTCCATTTTGCCTCATTTTTATGTCGTTGGATTCACCTCACGACCTAATTTTCGCATCACCTCTGATAAATCCCGTTCTTCCTTTTTTTATATGTCGTTGGAGCTACGAAAGTTGATAAAAAAATATGACTTTTCTTCTCGTGTCTGACTTTTCTTCGAGCCATCTTTCTGATTTCATATCTTTCTCAATTCTTGATAGTTCTACTTTATTCTTTCGTCATTCTCTTCATCTCACTTCCTACTTCGTCCTATACTACCTCGTTTCCTCACTTCTTTGTGTAATGGGCGGTTTTGGTATGCTGAAAATTGTCCAAAAACTAACTTCAAAAATTCTGAAACATTCATCTGTTATTTCTTTCTCCTCCATCTTTCTCATTCTTCTTCTTCTTCACTTATAACATGTTGGGAAACATGGTTCTAAGTGTTAACGGAACTAGTGATGATGGTGGTAGCCGTCCCACGATAACGACAGAGCTCACGGTGATGGTGGTTGTGGAGCTTGATGGTAGTGGTAATGAAAGTTGGTTGTGAAGGAGATGAGTTTGGTGTTGTAAAGTGGTGGTGATGGTGATACTCATGGTAGCGATAATGGAGTTCGGTGGTAGTCAAGTTGATGGTTCGAGTGGTGATGTTGCTGAAGTTGATGAAGGTGATGAAGTTGAGGAAGAGATGATAAGTATCTATATATCATCTGTCTATATATATACATATCAATTATCCATCTATCTATATATATTTATGCATATCATCTCTTCATCACCTTCATAAACTTTACCAACATCACTATCCGAACCACAAACTTCACCACCACTGTAACGCCCTCAAAATAAGCCCATAAATCATGCATTCGCGGCATCCATAAACATAAGAGAAATAAACATGTTTTTATTCATCAGAGTATTCAGTCCAAAAGTGTTACATGTTGACAAAAAAAGTAAATGCCCTATGGGCTTACAACTTTCCAAGTCAACACTTGGTTACAAAAAGAGAGTGCTAACTCTACACAAAATAAGCCCTTGGCTTGATATACATGTAATACAACAAAAACAACAAAAAGAGTCCAACAGCCTCAAGCCTTCCAAGCTACGTCCTTGGAGGTGGCATAATACCTGTAGCTGAAAATGATATCCCATATAGGGTGAGCCAACGCCCAGTAGAGATATGCTAAATATAATATGAGCAATAACTAAAACATTAGAATTTGATAAATGTTTAACTCACATAAATCAATTCATAACCCATTTCAATTACATGACAAATGTGTCCATGTTTCATTCCATTTTCCATTTTTTATCCAATTTCTCAATTCATAACCATGGCTCAGAACCTGGCCAAATGATTTAAATGAGATTACATCTTATATCAACAGTACTTCCATTTCAATTGAGATAACAACTCAAATTAAACACTTCATACTTCACATTAGATACACATAAATGCTGTATCAATCTCAAATAAAACACTTACGTACTTCATATATGATACACAGATTTGCTGTATCAATACTTCAATAGATACACATATTTGCTGTATCGTTGGAGTCCATCCCCTATCTCCTTCCAAACAATATCCGGTTTAGGAGTCCATCCCCTATCTTTCCCTAAACCGTGGAGTACACCCTCTATCTCCTCCCACACAACACAATGTATATAAACACATATCATATACATAATCAATCAATACATAAATTTGATGTATTATTCCAACCGTCATATTCGATGACATATTCAATTGATTAGTTTTAGTTCGCCTAATCATCATGCATTTTCTACAACAATCAAGACTATCCTCCACCGATAGCCCAAAGCAGTTATTTCTAAACAGATAATAAATGCCTCGACAGATATATAATTTCAACATTTTCAAAGTGAGCGATTTATAAATCCAACTCCACCATTCTATCTCATAATGAGCCAATTTCATTATTTCCAACTCAATTTCATATTTCCATAATAATTGTCATTAATTACACTAATGACCCAAATATACCCAAACATGGCATTTTCCTCCTTTTTCTCAATATTGACCCAAAGGTCCAAATATTATCAACAACATCAATAACCTCCTTTTTAGACCCAAAACACATATGTTTGAATCAAAAGAGCAATGCCCCTCTTTCCAATATAACACGTCTCAAACCCTAACTTCCCAAATCAAACCATCTATACAAATAGCTCAACATTTATGTTAAAGAACATAAGAATGAGTAGTTATCCCTACCTCAAGAGATGAAACCCAAAGGAGATGATGAAGAAATGCCAAAGTGCTCCAAATCAAGAAATTTTTGGATTGATAGAGAGAAGGTGAAATGCAGTGAGAGAAGCTCTCAAAATGGGTTTTTAGAAAGTAAGAGAGAGAAAGAATGTGTGAAAAGTGATTCAAAATCACCCAAATGCCATCTGATATACGACTAGTCCGCTGGAGCAGAGAATAGGACGCTCGAGCGTCAAGCACAAAAAACTGAACCCGCTCGAGCGCAAAAAGGCCCGCTCAAGCGCAAAAGAAAAGCCGCTGGAGTGTAGATTACACTCCTCTAGTACTTTTACAGACATCGAACACCCACTCGAGCGCCCAGAGTCCCACTCAAGCACAACCCGCGTGATCGCAAAGAAATCCGCTCGAGCGTGAAAAATACATCTGCAGAAGTTTTGCAGATGCACAAGATACTGAAAGTATGCAAAATCCACTCTATTGCAAAGGGACCCGCTCGAGCAGAACACTAAAAATCTGGGCAACAAGGATTGGGATTGAAGCTCAACCAACTTGTTCGAAACACGCCCAACACATCCTAGAACTCAAACATGGAATTAAAGGATGACAACAAGACATATACAACAACCAACTCCACAAAACCTAAGTTCAGAATACTGTTAAACAATGAAGAGAAAACCGGGATCGCTATAACCTTCCCCCCTTAAAGAATTTCGTCCCCGAAATTAAGTACAAGTTTTTCAAAAATGTGATTTTCTCAATTCTCAACAGTATTACAACTCAATATTCAACAACCTGACCCATTACCGATCATTCCATCTCTATTCAAGAGGCATTTCACAATATATACTCAATATGCTTTATTAGCATGCTTTCCCTTGAAATTTACCAATTTCAACACATATTTCACAATTCTATATCATATTCAATGTTCATGATATATTTCCATTTCTACAATACATTCAACATATACAATGTTACGTTAAACTTCCATTTCAAGGCAAGTTTTAAAATACTTCCATAACTCAAAACATATACAATATTTTACAACTCAAGACATATTTAATGCTCTTAAAGTTTATCAATATTACAAAATCCCAATACATGATTATACATTAATAAACAAGTTCGGATATTTCTCACGGACCTCCAACTCACGTTCCCAAGTGGCTTCCTCCACTCCGTGATGTTTCCGCAAAACTTTTACCAAGGGAATGGTCTTGCCTCGCAAGACTTGATCCCACCTATCCAAGACCCGCATCGGTCTCTCCTCATACGAGGCATCCTCATCTACCTCTAAGTCGGTCCAATCTAGCACATGTGACGGATCCGGCTCGTACTTCCGAAGCATACTAACATGAAACATGTCATGTACCCTAGACAACTGCGGCGGTAAAACTAAACGGTAAGCAACCTCCCCAATCCTCTCAAGGATCTCAAAGGGACTAATAAACCGAGGGGACAACTTCTCACTCTTCCCAAACCTCATCAAACCCTGCCTAGGTGATATTTTCAGAAAAACATGATCACTCGTCTCAAATGCCAAAGGCCTCCTCCTACGGTCGGCATAACTCTTTTGGCGACTCTAGGCTGTAACAAGCCTCCTACGAATAAGCTCAACTTTCTCCGTCGTCTCCCGAACCAACTCCGGGCCCAACAAAGGTGCATCACCCACCTCGGCCCAACACACTGGAGACCTACACGGTCGGCCATACAAGGCCTCAAATGGTGCCATACCGATACTTGACTGAAAACTGTTGTTGTAGGCAAACTCCACCAAGGGAAAGTGCCTCTCCCACGACCCACTAAAGTCAAGGACACAACCTCGAAGCATATCCTCAAGGATCTGTATAGTACGCTCGGACTGGCCGTCAGTCTGAGGATGATAAGCCATGCTCAAGGTCAATCTAGTGCCCAAAGCACTTTGCAAACTCTGCCACAACGTAGCAGTAAAACGAAGATCTCTATCAGAGACGATCGACACTAGGACCCCGTGCAACCTCACTATGTCCCGAATATACAAGTCGGCAAGATGATCCACTGAATCTCTCACGCGCATAGGGATAAAGTGCGCCGACTTAGTCAACCGGTCTACAACCACCCAAACAGCATCACTACCCCACTGAGTCCTTGGAAGACCTACAACGAAGTCCATAGTGACATACTCCCACTTCCACTCGGCTATAGGCAAGGGTTGTAACAAACCCGCTGGCCTCTGATGCTCGGCCTTCACTTGCTGACAAGTAAGGCACTTCGATACGAAAACTGTCACATCTCTCTTCATACCCCGCCACCAAAACTGGCGACCCAAATCACGATACATCTTGGTGCCTCCCGGATACACTGCAAGGCGTGAATGGTGATACTCTCGGAGTACCTCCTCTCGACAAAACTCTGGTACAAACAAGTGGTCTCGGTATCTCACACTCAGGTCGGGATACACAGACAAACCCTTCTCAACTTTCCCACTGGAGATATTCTCTCAAAGGGATTCTACCTCAAGGTCACCTCTCTGTACCTCTAACACTCGAGTCACAAGTGTAGGCTGCGCAACAACAGAAAACAAGGCCGCAGCCTCCACAGATTTTGTCACGACCCCAAACCGCCCCTAGTAGTTTGGTGCCGTGATGGCCAGTAATCCGTAATTACCGAAGGCCAACTTACAAAATTCACACACAATCAGAGTATTTATATAGGGGGCTCACAAATGCGGAAGCAATAATTCAAGATACAAGTGGTCCATAAGAGCAGTGCATAAGTCAAATGAAATGGCATACATCTTTACATAGCTTTACAACTTGAATACATAAAGAAATGAAGTACAAAATACATATCACATCTTAACAAAAGGGCTTCTCAGCCGACATGTTCAAATACAAAAGCTTCAAGATTGCCGACGTCCTCACTGCCGACATAACATGCATACAAAACACACATCTCGGCGTAGCCGACTTCTAACTTGTTACCTACATATATACATAGGGAGGGTGAGCTTGGATACTCAGTGAATGATATAAGTAATAAAGGGGTAAATGAATGATTCCCGAGGTTCTTGTCAAAACAATACATATGTCATAACTTGTACAAAACAAAGCATGGGATGAATCAAGTTCATTAATCAAATCTTGGTCTTTCAAATCTTGCTTGGGATGTTAATAACATCTACATAATACTTGTGATGACATTCCAGACAAAACAAGGGAATAATCGACCCGGAATCGATTAGACAAATCCACCCGTTCATAGACCGTCGGTGGGGCCATCCGTTCATAGACCGTTGATGACAGAGATCTCTCAAACATGGTGCTACATGGGCTTAGAGTCCCCTAGCATGGGAGGACTTTCCAAGAATGTCATCAAAACAAAGTAATACTTGATATACAAAATAGGGATAATCATTCATGCTTGATCAAATACTTTTCAAAACAAGCAAAGCGAAGCTTTAAGAAAATGTTATAACATAGCTTTATTAGAAATACCACTCACTTAGTTCTTGGGACGTCGGGATCAAGGCAAAGGTCCAAGTCCTACAAACACGTGGCAAAGTCTATTGAACGCACTCTTAAAACAAGCTTCACATGAATGCAAATGATCTAGGGAAAACATGCTGAAAATATCTAGGGAAAACATGCTGGAAATCATCTAGGGAAAACATGCTGAAAACATCTAGGGAAAACATGCTGAAAATCATCTAGGGAAAACATGATGGAAATCATCTAGGGAAAACATGCTGAAAAACATGCTGAAAATCATCTAGGGAAAACATGCTGGAAATCATCTAGGGAAAACATGCTGAAAACATCTAGGGAAAACATGCTGGAAACATCTAGGGAAAACATGTTGAAAACATCTAGGGAAAACATGCTGGAAACATCTAGGGAAAACATGCTGGGTACCAACCAGGTCTTGGAATGGATGCACAGAGATGATCTAGGCTAAAACGACCTAGCTGGGTGAACTCAGGAGGTCTTGGCCGAGGTGTGGTTACCTAGGCTTCAGTATGCAGCTGTCTGCCGAGGTGTTACAAGGTGCCGGCATGGGTGTACCATGGTCGGCCTAGGTGTGCAGCGGTTAGCCTAGGTGTGCATGCAAGATAAACTAACGTGCAAGTGATCATGCAAGGTAGACCAAGGTGTGTGATCTAGGTAAGAGTGGTCTCGGTGATCACACCTAGGGAAATGAAGTCTGGAAATCTGGGTTTCCTCCTTGAAGAACATGAAGAACATGAGCATGAAGAACATGAAGAACATGAATGCTAAAATCATAACTTGTTATTACAAGATCTGGGATTTCATGACATGAGTTCGAAAACATGGACCTGGGTACCCATACTAGAAAATCATGTGGAAACAAACACAAAAACATGGATCTAGGCATGAGCCTTCGGATCAAAACGTGACTTTTCTTGAAGAACACATGAAAACCATTTTCTCTTTCTAAAACCGAACTTCAAAGCAATGCATGGCTTACAAATCATATTCAATCATGCAATGCAATATCATAAACATATAGAACAACAAGAGCGGATCAAGAATCTAACCTTAGAACACGGATCTAACGGTTCGATCTCAAAGAATCAAGCTTGGAAATCCACTCTCTCTCAAGAACTCTCCTCCCTCTTCTCGAGCTTCTCTCTCTACTCTTCAAAACAAGATACAACAAATGAGGGGTTTCTCTCTCTGCCGGCTGACTTAACTCTCAGCTCGGACACGTGGCAACGGTTGGTTGGTTCTCTTCAAAAAGGTGATAGATTGACAAGACAAGGCCCTGACAAGGCGTATCTAGCAAGCTACTCGGAATGGCACTCCGGCAAGGGGTGACATCGGCTAACCACAAGACTTCGGCAACTAGGGTGACAATGACCTCGGCTAGGAAGGACAACACTTGACTAAGCTGTGCCACACCTCGGCCTAGATGTGCCACACCTCGGTCTAGGTCATTCCAGTCCCAGAACAAGATCACTAGGTGCAAGGATTAAGGATCTCGGACGCCTAGGTGATAACATCTCGGCCAATATGCCTAGGTGACGGTGGAGGTCAACCAAAGGGGTTCCAAGATGGTCCAAGGTGTAAGAGGTTCAAAGGTGTGACCTAGGCTTAACATGACCTAGGCTTGACATGACCTAGGCTTGACATGACCTAGGCTTAACATAGCAAGGAAGGAACAAAGCATGCATACAACACTTAGGGAAAACATGATAGCATCAAGACAAGACAAGAACCTTTACCTAGGCAAAACAAGTCCAAGTCTACAAATGCAAGCTTAACAAGACAAAATCATGCAAATGTACATGAACATGACTAAGACATGAATGTGGGTTATTACAGATTTGCCCAGAAGAAAATTAAACTCGCCAAGTGCACCCAACATCTCCCATTCCCAGATGGCTATACAAGCTGCATCACTAATGGATTTCCTACTAAGGGCATCGGCCCCAACAATGGCCTTTCGCAGGTGATAGTGCAACTCAAAGTCATAATCCTCTATGAACTTCATCCATCTTCTTTGCCTCAAATTCAAGTCTCTCTGTGTAAACAGATACTTCAAACTCTTATGGTCTGAGAACACCTCGAACCTCTCACCATAAAGGTAGTGTCTCCAAATCTTTAGGGCAAAGATCACTGCTGCTAACTCTAGGTCATGTGTAGGGTAGTTCCTCTCGTGTATTTTCAACTGACGTGAACCATAGGCTACCACTTTCCCCTCTTGCATCAACACACAACCCAAACCCCCTCGTGAGGCATCACAATAAACCGCATAACTCAAATCTCTCTCTGGAATAATCAAAACCGGAGCGGTGGTCAATCCAACCTCCAACTCTTGGAACGACTTTTCATAAGTCTCACTCCATACAAACTCGACCCCTTTCCACGTCAATCTAGTCAACGGTGAAGCTAGCCTGGAGAAATCTTGCACAAATCGGTGGTAATACCCAGCTAATCCCAGAAAACTGCGGATCTCAAAAACACTCTTAGGCTGTGCCCAATCTTGCACTGCCTCTATCTTGGATGTATCGACAGACACCCCTTCCCTGGAAACCACATGGCCTAAGAACTTGGCCTCTCCTAGCCAGAACTCACACTTCCCAAACTTGGCGTACAACCTAAGTAAATTAAGCACCACTCTCAAGTGTTCCTCATGCTCCTCCTCAGAAGGTGAATAAATCAGAATGTCATCTACGAAAACGACTACAAAACGATCTAAGAATTCCCGGAATATCCGGTTCATCAAATCCATAAACACTGCCGGTGCATTGGTGAGCCCAAAAGGCATCACCAGAAACTCATAGTGGCCATACCGCGTACGGAATGTCGTCTTCGGAATATCCTCATCCCTGACCCTCAACTGATGGTAACCCGATCTCAAGTCTATTTTAGAGAAACAACGGGACCCCTTCAATTGGTCAAACAGATCATCTATACGAGACATAGGGTATTTATTCTTAACCGTAGCCCGATTCAACTTCTGATAGTCGATACAAAGTCTCAAGGCACCATCTTTTTTTTTAGCAAAGAGGGCCGGTGCTCCCCACGGCAAAACACTAGGGCGAATAAAGCCCTTATCTAGTAACTCCTGGAGTTGAATCTTCAACTCACTCAACTCGGCTGGGACAAAACGATAAGGTGACATAGAAATCGGCGCCGTGCCGGGCACTAAGTCAATAGAGAACTCGATCTCTCGATGAGGTGGCAAACTAAGGAGGTCCTCGGGAAAAACATCTGAATACTCACAAACCACTCTCGGCAATACAATCTGGGTCTCATCACACTCACTACTCATAAGGCTAGCAAGAAGACCACTAAGTTCACCCCGCCCTCGTGGATCATACACCGATGGCAACACACTACCAACCCGATCCCCTAAGAAATGGAAACAATCCCCGCTCAAGGTACAAACAGTGACCCTCTGGCGGTAACAATCGATAACAGCCCGGTATGATGATAACCAGTCCATACCCAAAATCACATCAAAACCCGACATAGCCATAACTACAAGAGAAAATGGAAGCCGGCGATCAGTTACCTCTATATCACAACCTCTACACCCTTGTTTCAAAATCAACTCACCACCAACAGGTGATACAACACAAATAGGAGATGCTAACTGTGCTAACTCCAATCCCAAAACAGAAGCAAAAGCAACAGGTATAAAAGAATGGGATGCACCCGTATCAATCAACACATTGGCAACTGAGTTGCAAAACAAAAAGGTACCTCTTACAACCGATGGAGCCGGTACAAGATCCTGCGCGGTAATAGCATACACGAGCCCTGAAGGCCCCTGATCTACCTGCTCACCTCTAGGAGCAAAAGACTACTGCACAGACTGGGACGAGGAAGCTCCCTGATTGGCCCTCGAGGCCTAAACTGACTGTGCTGGCTGAAAACCCTGCGTCTGCCTAGAACCAGACGCGCCTGATATGGCACTCAACTGCAGGCAAAACCTCTTCAGGTGCCCCGCCTGACCACACTGGTAACAAGACAGTGGCTGACCTCTGCCCTGACTCTGGCTCTGAGGTCGAGCCGAAGATGAAGCTGCTCTCTGACCTCCTCCCCTCTGCGGGCAAGCTGGAGACTTGTGGCCCAGCTGACCACACTTGTAACAGGTAATGTCTCCCTAATTGCCTCTCCCAGAACCCGAACTCGGTACTGGAAAGGTTGATCTAGCAAATGCACCTTGGGACTGCTAAAGGTAAGAACCCCTCTGCCTCCTACCGTCCCCCTGACCATCCTGATTCCTCTTGGAGCCCCTCTGCCTCTCCTCCTCCTCCTGCATCATAATCTCCATATGGGCCGCGACATCTACAAGGCGCCCATAATCCCGGGTCATAGAACCCCCAACTCTCATCTTGAGCCCATGCCTCAACTTCCTCTCAAACTCAAGACAACGGCGTTCCTCAAACGCCACAAGCTCAGGTGCAAACCTGGATAAACTAGTAAATGCGGCCTCAAACTCGGCCACTAATGAATTCAGCTGCTTGAGCTGACAAAACTGGTCTCTCAACTTCTCCCTAACAGTTGAAGATAGAAACTTCTCCTGGAAAGCATCTACAAAAGCCTCCCACGTGCCACCAATACGACCCCCCATGTACTTCCACCACTGACCCGTATCCCCCTTAAGTTGGAAAGATGCCAAGGTCACCTTCAAAGCCCCGTCTTCGATGCTAAGCATCTCAAACGTCTTCGTCATTTGTTCGAGCCATTCATCAGCTTTCAGTGGCTCCTTCAGATCCCCAACAAACTCGTCCGGGTTAGACCAGAAGAACTCCCTCTTCAAAAAAGACGGTCCTGCCTCAGCAACATGGGCCTGAACCTAATTCTCAACTCTGAGAATGCCCAAGGAATCCCTCAAAGCTCCAGCCATCTCGCGGGCTAAGGCGCCCATGGCTTGCTGACCTATTGGCTCGGCCACATTGGCCTGACCAACACCCTCCTGCTGCGCCAGAATCTCACCCGGTATAGGCATCTCCTGCCTACCACGCCTACCTCCACGTCCTTGTCCTGACATCCTAATGAAGGTAACGAAAACATTAGCACATTCACAAATGTGCCGAAGCTAACTCACTCGCGTCCTAAAGCAATGGACAACTGTAATTCACTCCACGTAAACACATAATCACATAAGCACTTACGAATTTAATTTTCGGATAATGATAGTCCCATGGCGTTACTAGAGTTCTAGTTAGAAACAGCATTGATCAAGTGCTTTTCCAATAGGACTCCCAGAAACCCAAGGATCCAATCAACATCCTAGAAACTAAATCCCACACTCAAGTAATCACATAAGCATGTTATCACATAAGTCCATAACATTACATCTAAGCCTCTAACAAGCGAGACAAACCCATTATGATACTAATCACTTCCCACGTACCCAAAGTATTCAAACTCGGTACGCTCTGATACCAAGTTGTAACGCCCTCAAAATAAACCTATAAATCATGGATTCACGACGTCCATAAACATGAGAGAAATAAACATGTTTCTATTCATCAGAGCATTTAGTCCGAAAGTATTACATGTTGACAAAAAAAATAAATGCCTTACGAGCTTACAACTTTCCAAGTCAACACTTGGTTACAAAAAAGAGAGTGCTAACTCTACAAAAAATAAGCCATTGGCTTGATATACATGTAATACAACAAAAACAACAAAAAGAGTCCAATAGCCTCAAGCCTTCCAAGCTACGTCCTTGGAGGTGGCATAATACCTGTAGCTGAAAATGATATCCCATATAGGGTGAGCCAACGCCCAGTAGAGATATGCTAAATATAATATGAGCAATAACTAAAACATTAGAATTTGATAAATTTTTAACTCACATAAATCAATTCATAACCTATTTCAATTAAATGACAAATGTGTCCATGTTTCATTCCATTTTCCATTTCTTATCCAATTTCTCAATTCATAACCATGGCTCAGAACCTGGCCAAACGATTTAAATGAGATTACATCTTATATCAACAGTACTTCCATTTCAATTGAGATAATAACTCAAATTAAACACTTCATACTTCACATTAGATACACATAAATGTTGTATCAATCTCAAATAAAACACTTACGTACTTCATATATGATACACAGATTTGCTGTATCAATACTTCAATAGATACACATATTTGCTGTATCGTTGGAGTCCATCCCCTATCTCCTTCCAAACAATATCCGATTTAGGAGTCCATCCCCTATCTTCCCCTAAACCGTGGAGTACATCCCTTATTTCCTCCCACACAACACAATGTATATAAACACATATCATATATATAATCAATCAATGTATAAATTTGATGTATTATTCCAACCGTCATATTCGATGACATATTCAATTAATTAGTTTTAGTTCACCTAATCATCATGCATTTTCTACAACAATCAAGACTATCCTCCACCGATAGCCCAAAGCAGTTATTTCTAAACAGATAATAAATGCCTCGACAGATATATAATTTCAACATTTTCAAAGTGAGCGATTTATAAATCCAACTCCACCATTCTATCTCATAATGAGCCAATTTCATTATTTCCAACTCAATTTCATATTTCCATAATAATTGTCATTAATTACACTAATGACCCAAATATACCCAAACATGGCATTTTCCTCCTTTTTCTCAATATTGACCCAAAGGTCCAAATATTATCAACAACATCAATAACCTCCTTTTTAGACCCAAAACACATATGTTTGAATCAAAAGAGCAAAACCCCTCTTTCTAATATAACACGTCCCAAACCCTAACTTCTCAAATCAAACCATCTATACAAATAGCTTAACATCTATGTTAAAGCACATAAGAATGAGTAGTTATCCCTACCTCAAGAGATGAAACCCAAAGGAGATGATGAAGAAATCCCGAAGTGCTCCAAATCAAGAAACTTTCGGATTGATAGGAAGCCCACACTAAGCTCTACACTTTTTGTAAAGGCTCAAGGGTAGGAGATCACTCTAACTAGATCAAATGCTAGAAAGAAGGTGAAATATAGTGAGAGAAGCTCTCAAAATGGATTTTTAGAAAGTAAGAGAGAGAAAGAATGTGTGAAAAGTGATTCAAAATCACCCAGCTGCCATTTGATATACGACTAGTTCGCTCAAGCGAAGAATAGGACGCTCGAGCGTCAAGTACAAAATATTGAACCCGCTCAAGCGCAAAAATGCCCGCTCAAGCTCCAAGACACAACTGCAAAACACACCCGCTCGAGCGCAAAAAAAAAACCGCTCGAGCATAGATTACACTCCTCCAGTACTTTTACAGACATCGAACACCCGCTCGAGCGCCAAGAGTCCCGCTCGAGCGCGACCCGCTCGAGCGCAAAGAAATCTGCTCGAGCGTGAAAAACACATCTGCAGAAGTTTTGCAGACGCACAAGATACTGAAAGTATGCAAAATCCGCTTGAGCGCAAAGGGACCCGCTCGAGCAGAACACTAAAAATCTGGGCAACAAGGAATGGGACTAAAGCTCAACCAACCTGTTCGAAACACGCCCAACACATCCTAAAACTCAAACATGGAATTAAAGGATGACAACAAGACATATACAACAACCAACTCCACGGAACCTAAGTCTGGAACACTGTTAAACAATGAAGGGAAAACCAGGATCGCTATAACCACCGAACTCCATTGCCGCGAGCATGAGCATCACCATCACCATCGCCAAAACCTTTCAGCACCAAACCCACCTCCTTCACAACCAAGTTCCATTACCACTATCATCAAGCTCTACAACCACCATCACCGTGAGCTCCGTCGCCATCACTGGACCATCATCACTAGCTTCGTTACCTTCTAAAACCATGTTCCACAACATGTTAAAAGTGAAGAAGAAGAATGAGGAAGATGGAGAAGAAAGAAACAAAAAATGAATGTTTCAAAATTTTCGAAGTTAGTTTTCAGACAACTTTCAGCATACCAAAACTATCCATTACACGAAGAAGTGAGAAAACGACATTGTAGGAGGAAGTAGGAAGTGAGGTGAAGAGAATGGAGAAAAAAATGAAGTAGAACTATCAAGAATCAAAAAATATGAAGTCGGAAAGATGTCTCGAAGAAAAGTCAGAAACAAGAAGAAAAGTCTTATTTTTGTTTTTTATCAACTTTCGAAGCTCCAACGGCATGCCAAAAGGAGAAAAACAAGATTTGTGAGAGGTGATACGAAAACTAGGCAAATCCAATAATGAGGCGAAACGGAGTTATGACGAAAGAGATAGAAGGGCTTAAAGTGGTGGTTGGTAGTGGTGGTTTGCTAGTAAGAGAGGGTGGGTTTGTATCTTTCTTTTCAAATTTGGGGCAAAATGTAAGGTCGCGTTTGGTAGAGTTTTGTAAATATGATTTGAGAATATAAGTTGTATTTTGAGTTTATGAGTTTTGGAATTATGATTTGAGTGTAGAAAATTTGTTTGGTGAATGAGTTTTGAAAAAAGTTTTTGAATTGTGTGATGTGACATAATTTTTATACAAAAACTTACAACTCATAACTAAACACAACCCAAAATTCTATTCAAAACTCATAAAAAAATTTAAAAAAAAATTGAAAATATTTTTTATTTAACATATAAAAATAACAAGTGCAAACATATATATATATATATTCAAGAACATTGTTTCGGTCAACCGGCCAGACGACCAGTCGGACGTCCGAGGGGACATTCGGGTACACAAATTTTCAAATGCGGGAGTGGAAATGTGTTTTGAAAACCGTAAACAAACGCCGCACTTGATGCTGAATGTGGAAATGTGTTTTGAAAGCTGTACCAAACAGAGCCTAATTTTTTTCTAACTTTTTCCGTTTCAAATGTGATGACAGGGGAAAAATTGATACAATTTCAAAAATTGTGATGATAAAATTGAAATTATTCAAAGTCTGGGGGGCATAATTGAAAATCGAGGCAAGGAATAGGGGCAAAAATGAATTTTTCTCAAATATTTATCGTGAATCGTTAAATATTTACAAAAATGAGTAACTAATATTATACATGCACTAGGAACATGCAAAGAAAAATGTACATAAAATTCAATGTAATTGGTCCACATAATTGTTTTTTGAGTCCATCTCCTCTCCAATTCACAATGAGATAATCCAATCCACTCCATGAGGCACAATACAAGTTCGATTCCAATGATCTACTGATCTTTTTTAAGTCCCAATTAGGGATGTAAAATTGGCTCGGGGGCCTGAGGCCCACCCAAAGCTCGAGTAGGCCTAGTGTAATCTCGGTATGACAAGGCTCGAGGCCCAGACCCAGGCTTGGGCCAAGCATTTCTAGGCCCGATGAACCTGACCCAGGCTCGCCCCGACCTACCCACCACCCAACGTCACCTACAAGCTATTTTGGTGAAAATAAATAAATAAAAAATAAAAAAATCTCAAGCTTGGGCCAGGCTCAAAACGCGACCTAAGGCTCGATCCAAAGCCCGATTACCCCTGGGCTTAGCTTGGATGTAGGCCTAGATTTTTGGCAATTGGTCCGACCTAATTTTTTATGGGATTCCGAACGGGACTAGGCCAGGCTAGCTTGATCTTGAGGTCAAGTAAACTGATCCGATTTTACATCCCTTGTCCAAATATGTAGATTATTTATTTTTTTAAAAAAAAATTAGATTAATCTGATAACTATAACTACATAATTTTATCTTATGTCCTTAAAAAATGAGCAACAAGTATGATTTTGGAATGGTAAATTACACCATTAGTCTATATAGTTTAAGTAAAGTGTCACCTTAGTACCTGTAGTTTCAATTTGAACAATTTGGTCCCTCCACTTTCAATTTTGTTACAATATGATCCCACTGTTACTTATTATTAGAATTTGAAACGGAAAAAGTCCACGTGTAAAACTATAAGGACCAAAATAAATTTCAAAACAAAACAGGGATTACTAAAGTAATATATTTTCTCTCCATAGTTTGTTTTGAAGTCCACATTGGTCCCTCTAGTTTTGCACATGATTTTTTTTATTTTTTTTATTTTTCCATTTAAAATGTTAACAACCCATGATAGATGGATAACACTACAACAAAATTAAAACTGTATGCATCAATGTGAAATTTTGCTCAAACTATAGAAACCAGTGATTTAATTTACCCAATTTGCAGATAAACCATTTTTTTAATATTAAAATAATCGAATCATGTGATGTAATTATTCAATTAAGTAAAAAAAAATTCTTTTTCTAAAGATGATCCTATATGTTGAGGCCCAAACTCGAAATGAATTAGATCATCAAATGTGAATGAACCCACAGGCTGGACCGTTGAATCTGCTAAAAAGGAGCTAGAATTTTTTTTTAATTTATTTATTTTTATTTTTTACATTTTTAGTAATTTTTTTTTTTTATATTTTTTTGTACACATAATATTATTCTACTCACAAATGCACACGTACACAAAATAGCAATGGGACATTAATGTTTTATTTTGGGAAAATTAAAACAAAAGATGGGAAGCAAGCGAAATAATTGCAAATATATGAAGAATAAAAAAAAATAAAGAGTATTATATCATTAGTTTATATAGTTTAAGTGAAGTGTGACTTTAGTTTCTGTAATTTCAATTTTAATAATTTGTTTTACATTTTCAGTTTCGTTAATGTGATCCATCCATTACTTATCGTTAGAATTTGAAATGAAAAAACTATGGGTAAAACTAGAGATACCAAAGTAAAATTCAAAATAAATTATTGGGATCACCGGTATAATATATTAATTATAGCAGTGGTCCTTATTGTTTGCTTTAAATTCTACTTTGGTCTTTTTAATTTTTTATATGATTGTTTTTTGTTCCAAATATTAACAACACATGATGAAGGGATCACATTACAACAAAATTTAAAGTGTAAAGACCAAATTAAAACTACGATAACCAAAATAAAATTTCACTCATATTAGAAGGCCTAATTGTAGAATTTACCCAAAACATTACAAAAATATAATACCTCTCTGTCTTAACTCTTCTGCCTCTTAGCCTTTCTGTCATTCCTTTTCTCTCTTCTCTCCACACCAACAATCAAACAACTCTGGGTAGAACCTTCATAATTTTACAGCATGTGCGAAGCTCAATTGGTTCTATGCTAATGATTTGAAGCAAATTGGCACCCCAGTTAAATAGCTGTGTTATGTATATATGTAATTGAGCGGAACAGCTTGTAACACTTTCTAATAGCAGTGAAACTGTAACAACTGTTAACGTATCCCTCCTTTTTATGTAAATCTAATATTTTTGTGCGTGTGAGATTCATAACTCTTATTTATTTATTTTCTCTATTTTTCGTGTCTCATCGACCAATCTAATTCTGGGGAGAAATGTTGCAATTCGTGACAAACAGTTGAGATAATGATGCGATGCTCTTCTTTCATTCCTGTATAGTTGGGCTGAAAAATGGAGCATAGACACGAGCAAAATCAGCTTCAGATTGGATTTTTGGAGATTTGGTCATGTCAAATATGGCCTACAATCAACCCGTTGGCCTAGTGGTTGCAGCTTAGGACCTGGAGTATGCTCATTCCAAGTCTCAGGCTCAATTCTCACCAAGTGCTATCAACTCCTTGGAGTTACGCCCATGGACTCTGTTTGAGATTTGTCCAATCCACGTGGATGGGGCGCTTTGCGTGGGTTTTGAAATTAGTTAAAGTGTGTGTAAAATGGTCCGAACAGCCGGCATAAAAATAAAAATATGGCCTACAATTTTCAAAATGCTAATAAACAAAAGGTTTCATAGTCCCACTCGAAATGCATCAGAATAATTTCACTACGTTGATGGACTCACTACAATAATTTAAGATTTTATAGACAAAAAATTAAAGACAAATTTACCTTTTAAGAATAAAATATTTTAGTAGCCAAAAGTATTGTTTCTGGTGACAAAATTGGAGATTTATTGATAAATTGTCATCATTTTGAGATCAAAATTCTTTTATCACACAATTGTTTTTTTTAAAAAAAAGTGCATTTATTAGTAATATTTTTAAATAGTCTTTGAAGGTCATTTTTTTGACTTTTCAAGATAGTCTTTTAGTGGCGACTCTCCTAACGACAAGAACTGATGCTTAATTTTTTTTACAATAATATTTATACTTTAGGGATAAAAATTTAATCCTTAAAACTTTTTTTTTTTTTTTTTTGATTTTTTTGATCGGCAAAAAAATTTTATTGATGAAAAGGAAGAGGAATACATCAATAAAGAAGTTGAATAAACAAGCATCATAACCAAGCAAAATGATCACAACTAGGTTTGGCACCATTGAGCAAGCCCAATCACATGCTAGCATACAAGAAGTTGGTGAGCAACCAACCAAACAAGAGCAAGAACAAAAACACAAAAACAGCAGCCCAACAATACAAAAGACAAGCAGCCAAAACCCAACACTGCTGCAACTGCTACAAGACACTACCCCTATTGTTACACAACAAAACCACCCCTGCTGCTACAAACCCAACAGACACAAGCATACAACACTCCTGTTGCTACATACCCAACAGACACAAGCATACAACACACCAATCAACCAATACCTTTGCTACAATACTTGACTTGCTGGAAGGTTAAACACATAATCATCCACAGCAAATGGAACACCTAGGGATGAAGCTCTCACCCACAATGCTATTCTGGTTTTAATTATATCACACAGCCCAGGCAAATCAGGTTGAATACCCTAGAACACCACCTCGTTCCTCAGTTTCCAAATAGACCAAAGAGTAGGTAGTGTATAATTTTCCAAATATTCTGAACAAATTTGTTGAAAGTAAAACCAGCCCACCAAAGTAAAACACCTATAGCATGACCCATTGTGCGTCCCGCCATGATAGAATATTAGCCCAAACCTGCCAGATGAGAGGGCACCACAGCATAACATTGACAGATTCTGCTTCAGTTTTACAAAACACACAAGCAATGTTAGCACTCCCATTGATGATACCAGTACTTTGAAGATACATAGAAGATTTAAGCTTTTGCCTCCATGCCAACCACACAAAAGATTTGGTGTTGGGGAAAATACCAGAAAAAATATATTTTATTGATAAATAATGCAAATAAAATGAGATACAAATAGATCAGGCTGAGGCACGGATATCTCGTTTTCTTTAAAGAGATCAAGCCCACTGCGGTAGGAAGAACCCAAATATCGATGCAGTAGTCAGAAAATTATGACTTGTCCCCTCCAGGATACAACAGCCCGGCCACTTGTCGTATGGTTTAGGCCAACTCTGTACAAGATGGTGAACCCAAAGCTCCACCAAGAAAAACACCTTTCTTTACTAGTAATCTCTCAAGTATAGAAAAATAGTTTGTGAGTTGATGTAGAAAAGAGTAGAAGAGAAGGACTATTTATAAGCCGCTATGACATTACAAAATACATCAAAAAAACAATAACGGCCATGAACCTAGAGAAAAGGGAGAATGTACCAAACATTAACTCACCACCAAGTTCATGAATTTTAATTAAACTCCATTCATGAACAAGGTGAGATTCATGAATAAGGCAAAAGAAGATTCATGAACAATATAAATAAATAAATAAATAAATAAAAGATATTAAAATGATCCAACAAACCCCCACTTATTTTAATATCAACAAGGATAAGAGAGATTACCAAACAAAGATAGACTAGTATGCATCATGAAGGTGTGCTCTGCATTGAACCTTCATTAGTGAAACAGCAATCTCTACTCCAGAGTCAGTAGTGGTCTCAGACTTGAACTATGACTGCTTAGGGGAAATAAAGTATTACTACTCACACATAATATGTAACGCCCTCAAAATAAACCCATTATATGTATATCATTGACATGCATTATTTAAAGAAAACAATTTATTCATTCATTCATCAGAGTATTACTAAATAAAAACATTACATGTAACATCAAATTAAATGCCCTATGGGCTTACATCTTTCCAAGCCATCACTTGGACACAAAATATGAGTTCTAACTCAAATACAAATAAAGCCCTAGGCTTGATTATTCATCAAATAAAAGCAAACAACTAAAGCTAGTCTTCAAAATCCAAATCCTTCCAAGCTAAGTCCTGGGAGGTAGCTTATCACCTGGACCTGAAAATGATGTTCCCATAAGGGTGAGCCACAGCCCAGTAGAAATATACTAAACCAAATATAAGCATTGAATAAAGCATTAGTATTTAATAGATGGTTAACCAAGATAATCAATTACATTACTATCCAGTCTCATGACACTAATGTCTAAAACACGTTTTACTTTCCAACATTATCAATCTGGCTCAGAACCTGGCCAAACTTACAACAGTGAACTATATATATCATATTCACATTCTTCCAATGTCAACAAACAATTGAGACTCAGGCTCAAATCAAAACACTTCATACTTCCAGTTTGATACACATTTTAGTGCTGTATCAATTAAACACTTCAATAAAAATAAGCACACATAAAAGTGATGCTAATGGAGTCCATCCCCTATCTCCTCCCAAACAAAATCCGGTTTAGAGGTCCATCCCCTATCTTCCCCTAAACCGTGGAGTACATCCCCTATCTCCTCCCACACAAAACAATGTATGCATACACATAACATATACAACACACAATCAATACACATAATGTCTGTATTAATTCAGCAGTCAATATTGATGACTTAATCAATGATTAGTTTCAGTTATCCCTAATCCACATGCAGTGTCTACAACAAGCATGACTATCCTCCACCGATAGCCCACAACAGTTATTTCTAGATTTGGAAATAAATATACCATCAATTCAATAGGCGAGTGATTTACATTATCCAACTACACCATTTAACCAATAACTTTCCCAATTTCATGAATTTAACCAAATTCCCCAATTCCCTTAAATTAATTATACAAATTAATTAATTAACACAACTAGGGTTTCTCCCAAAATTATCAAAATAACCCCAACATATCATTATACCAAAACTTAGAACAAAACTTATAAATTGGAGTAGGAAATCCCTACCTCGACGAAAATAACCCGAATGGAGAAGACGAAGATGAAGACCAAAGACCCACGTGCTCCAAATCCCAAGTTTCTTAGATTAAAACAAAGCTCTCGCGAAGCTCTACCTTTCTTCCAAAGGAACTAGGGTAGAAGACCACCGGAAATAGATCAAATCTTGGAGAGAAGGTAAGAGTAGAGAGAGAAACTCTCAAAGGGCGGTTTTTAAAAGTTAAGAGATGAAAAGTAGGTCAAAAAGTGATCAGAAAAGTGAAATCACGGACTGATGTAGTCGACTCTACGCTCGAGCGTAGAAAGCCCCGCTCGAGCGTAAGACACAGAATCATGCTCGAGCGTGAAGAAAGCCGCTCGAGCGTCGATTGCACCCTTCCAGAAGTTTTGCAGGCGCTGCACCCGCTCGAGCGTCAAACTCCCCGCTCGAGCGGAGGAGCAAAAACAAGGGATCACACTCGAGCGTAAAAACTACCGCTCGAGCGGAAGAACTGCAGAGCAAAATACTGGGAGATGGAAAATCTCGCTCGAGCGTCAAAACTCCCGCTCGAGCGGAGAAGCAACAACGAAGGGCCCGCTCGAGCGTTAAAACCTCCGCTCGAGCGTGAAGGCCAAAATCTGGGCATCACCTATTGGCATCAAAATTCAACCAACCTGTACCAGACCCGTCCAACACAACCTATACTTCAAATACAAAGAGATTAAAGGACAACAACAACCAATAAATAATGACAGGATCTACGGAGCCTAAGTCCGGATACAATAATCTAAAGAGAAAAGACCGGGGTCGCTATAACCTCCCCCCCTTAAAAGAATTTCGTCCCCGAAATTAAGCACAAGGTTTTAAAAACAAGTTTTCTCAAATTCCAACAATATGTTAACTCAATAATAAACAACTTGACCCAACACCGGCCATTCCATCTCTTAACTAAGAGGCATGCCACAATATGCAAAACAAACATATATTTCAACCTGCATTAACACTATGCAATTTTCTTTCAATTTCAAGGATTTTCAATATATTCAACATATACAATGTTCCATTAAACTTCCATTTCGAGACAAGTTCCAAAATATTTCCATTAACCAAAACATTCACAATGTTTTACAGCTTAAGACATATATATATAAAGCTCTAAAGTTCGACAATATTACAAAATCTACATACAAGATTACAAATCGATAAGCATGTCCGGATATTTTTCGCGGACTTCCAACTCACGTTCCCAAGTGGCTTCCTCCACACCATGATGTTTCCACAAAACTTTAACCAAAGAAATGGTCTTGCCTCGCAAGACTTGATCCCGCTTATCCAAAACTCTAACCGGTCTCTCCTCATACGAGACATCCTCGTCAACTACTAAATCGGTCCAATCCAATACATGTGATGGATCCGGTTCATACTTCCGAAGCATACTCACATGAAACACGTCATGTACTCCGGACAACTGCGGTGGTAAAGCTAAACGATAAGCAGCCTCGCCAATCCTCTCAAGGATCTCAAAAGGGCCAATAAATCGAGGGGACAACTTCCCGCTCTTCCCAAACCTCATCAATCCCCGTCTTGGTGATATCTTCAAAAAGACATGATCACTCACCTCAAACACCAAAGGTCTCCTCCTACGGTCGGCATAAGATTTCTGACGACTCTGGGCTGTAACAAGCCTCTTACGAATAAGCTCAACCTTCTCCGTCGTTTCCCTCACTAACTCCGGACCCAACAGAGGTGCATCACCCACCTCGGCCCAACAAACAGGAGACCTACATGGTCGGCCGTATAAGGCCTCAAACGGTGCCATACCGATACTAGACTGGAAGCTGTTGTTGTAGGCAAACTCCACTAATGGCAAGTGCCTCTCCCACGACCCGCTAAAGTCAAGAACACAACCTCGAAGCATATCTTCAAGGATCTGAATAGTACGCTCGGACTGCCCATCAGTCTGAGGATGATAAGCTGTGCTAAAGGTCAACTTAGTACCTAAGGCGCTCTGCAAGCTCTGCCATAATCTGGCAGTAAAACGAGGGTCCCTATCAGAGATGATCGTCACCGGAACCCCGTGCAACCTCACTATGTCCCAAATATACAAGTCGGCAAGATGATCTACTGAATCTCTAACGCGCATAGGAATGAAGTGCGCCGACTTAGTCAACCGGTCTACAACCACCCAAATAGCATCACTGCCCCGCTGAGTCCTCGGAAGACCTACAACAAAGTCCATAGTGACATGCTCCCACTTCCACTCGGCAATAGGCAAGGGTTGCAACAAACCCGCTGGCCTCTGATGTTCGGCCTTCACTTGCTGACAAGTAAGGCACTTAGATACGAAAGCTGCCACATCTCTCTTCATACCCCGCCACCAAAACTGGCGACCCAAATCCCGATACATCTTAGTACCTCCCGGATGCACCGCAAGGCGTGAATGATGAAACTCTCGGAGTACCTCCTCTCGATGAGACTCCGGCACAAACAGACGGTCTCGGTATCTCACACTCAGGTCGGGATACACCGTCAAACCTTTCTCAACCTTCCCACCAGAAATCTTCTCACGGAGGGATTCTACCTCAAGGTCGCCCCTTTGAGCCTCTAACACTCGAGTCACAAGTGTAGGTTGCGCAACAACAGAAAACAAGGCCGCAGCCTCAACGGATTCGCCCAGAAGCAAATCAAACTCTCCAAGTGCACCTAACATCTCCCACTCTCGGATGGCTATACTAGCTATGTCACCAACAGGTTTCCTGCTAAGGGCGTCGGCCACCACATTGGCCTTTCCCGGATGATAATGCAATTCAAAGTCATAATCCTCAACAAATTCCATCCACCTCCTCTGCCTCAAGTTCAAGTCTTTCTGTGTGAACAGATATTTCAGACTCTTATGATCCGAGAATACCTCGAACCTCTCACCGTAAAGATAATGTCTCCAAATCTTCAAGGCAAATATCACAGCTGCTAACTCTAAGTCATGCGTAGGGTAATTCTTCTCGTGAACTTTCAACTGACGTGAGCCATAGGCAACCACTTTCCCCTCTTGCATCAACACACAACCAAGACCCTCTCGTGAGGCGTCACAATAGACTGCATAACCCAACCCTCTCTCCGGAATAATCAAGACTGGAGCAGTGGTCAGTCTAACTTTCAACTCCTGGAACGACTTTTCACAAGTCTCACTCCAAGCAAATTTGACTCCCTTCCGAGTCAATCTAGTCAAAGGCGAAGCTAATCTGGAGAAATCTCTTACAAACCGGCGATAATACCCAGCTAATCCCAGAAAACTGCGGATCTCAAACACACTTTTAGGCTGTACCCAATCTTGTACTGCCTCTGTCTTGGATGTATCAACAGACACCCCTTCCCTAGAAACTACATGGCCTAAGAACTTCACCTCCTCTAGCCAGAACTCACACTTCCCAAACTTAGCATAAAGCTGATGGGCTCTAAGTAAATCAAGCACCACCCTCAAGTGTTCCTCGTGCTCTTCCTCTGAAGGTGAATAGATAAGAATGTCGTCCACGAAGACGACTACAAAACGATCTAGAAATTCCCGGAATATCCGGTTCATCAAATCCATAAATACTGCCGGTGCATTGGTGAGCCCAAATGGCATCACCAAAAACTCATAGTGGCCATACCGCGTACGGAATGCCGTCTTTGGAATATCCTCCTCCCTGACTCTCAACTGATGATAACCTGATCTCAAGTCTATCTTCGAGAAACAACGGGAACCTTTCAACTGATCGAACAGATCATCTATACGGGGCATAGGGTACTTATTCTTAACCGTAGCCCGATTCAATTTCCGGTAATCTATACAAAGTCTCAAAGCACCACCTTTCTTTTTAACAAAGAGGGCCGGTGCTCCCCAAGGCGAAACACTAGGACGTATAAAGCCTTTATCTAGCAACTCCTGGAGTTGGATCTTCAACTCAACTAACTCAGCTGGGGCAAAACGATAGGGTGCCATAGAAATCGGCGCCGTGCCGGGCACTAAGTCAATAGAGAATTCAATCTCTCGATGCGGTGGCAAACCAACAAGATCCTCGGGAAAAACGTCCGAGTACTCACACACCACCCTTGGCAACACAATCTGAGTCTCACCGTCCTCACTAATCGAAAGGTTAGCAAGTAGACCACTAAGCTCACTCCGTCCCCGCGGAACATACCCCGGTGGCAAAACACTACCAACACGGTCCCCCAGAAAATGAAAACACTCACCATTCACGGTACAACAAGTGACTCTCTGGCGGTAGCAATCAATAACTGCCCGGTATGACGATAACCAGTCCATACCCAAAATAACATCGAAACCTCTCATAGGCATAACTACAAAGGAAAATGGGATTCTATGGTAATCAACCTCTATATCACAACCCCTAACACCGTGTTTCAAAATCAATTCACCCCCAAGAGGCGACACTACACAAATAGGAGATGCTAACGGTGCTAACTCCAACTCCAAAACAGATGCAAATGCAGCAGACACAAAGGAATGAGATGCACCCGTATCAATCAAAACATTAGCAACCGAGTTGCAAAACAAAAAAGTACCTCTCACAACAGATGGAGCCGGTACAAGATCCTGCGCGGTAACAGCATACACGCGCCCAGATGACCTCTGATCAACCTGCTCACCCCTAGGAGCATACGATTGTTGCACCGACTGAGACGATGAAGCCCCCTGATTGGCCCTCGAGGCCTGACCCGACTGAGCTGGCTGTTGACCCTGAATCTGCCTCAAACCAGATGCACCAGGTGTGCCACCCAACTGCGGACAATACCTCTTCATATGCCCTGGCTGACCACACTGATAACACGAGAGTGGCTGGCCTCTACCCTGACTCTGGCTCTGAGATCGAGCCGAAGATGATGCTGCTCTCTGCACTCCTCCCCTCTGAGGACAAACTGGAGACTTGTGGCCCAGCTGGCCACACTTGAAGCAGGTAATGCCTCCTTCACTGCCTTTCCCCGAACTAGCACTCGGCACAGGAAAAGTTGATCTAGAAAAGCTACTCTGAGACTGTTGGGAATTAAAACCCTTCTGTCTCCTACCATCACTCTGACCATCCTGACTCCTCTTGGAGCCCTTCTGTCCTTCCTCCTCCTCCTGCATCATGATTTCCATGTGGGCTGCAGCATCAACCAAACGCCCATAATCCCGAATCATAGTTCCCCCAACTCTCAGCTTGAGGCCACGCCTCAACTTCCTCTCAAACTCAATACAACGACGTTCCTCAGACGCCACCAATTCAGGTGCAAACCTGGATAAACTAGTAAATGCAGCCTCAAACTCGGCCACTGAAGAACTCGACTGCTTAAGCTGGCAGAACTAGTCTCTCAGCTTCTCCCTAACTGCTGGAGATAAGAACTTCCCCTGGAAAGCATTCACAAAAGCCTCCCATGTACCTCCTATACGCCCCTTAGTGAACTTCCACCACTGACCCGCATCCCCCTTCAACTGGAATGATGCCAAGGTCACCTTCAACCCCTCGTCTTCGATGCCAAGCATCTCAAACGTCTTCGTTGTCTGTTCGAGCCATTCGTCTGCCTTAAGCGGCTCTTTAGGATCACCCACAAATTCATCCGGATTAGACCGGAAGAACTCCCTCTTTAGAAAGGAAGGTCCTGCATCGGCAACAACAACCTGGGCTTGATTCTCAGCCCTAAGAATGCCTACTGACTCCCTGAATGCCCCTGCTATCTCTCGGGCTAAAGCGCCCATAGCCTGCTGGCCTATTGGCTCGGCCACATTGGCCTGGCCAATTCCCTCATGAACTGCCGGAATCTCCTCTGGCACCGGTACCTCCTGCCTACCCGGCCTACCACGCCTACCGCGTCCTCGTCCTCGCCCTGACATCCTAATAAAGGAAACAAACAAAGACGTTAGCACATTAATAAATGTGCCGAAACTAAACACTCGCGTCCTAATGCATCGGACAAAAATAATTCATTCCACGTAAGCACATAATCACATAAGCACCTACGAATTTCATTCCTGGATAATAATAGTCCCGAAGCGTTACTATAGTTCCGGTTGGAAGCAGCAGTGATCAGGTGCCTTTCCAACAAGACTACTAGAAACTCAAGGGTCAAATCACCATCCTAGAAACTACATTCCATACCCACATAGTCACATAAACATGTTATCACGTAAGCATATAACATTACACTAAGTCTCTATCAAACGAGACGAACCCATTGTGATACTAATCACTTCCCACGTACCCAAAGTATTCAAACCCGGTACGCTCTGATACCAAGTTGTAACGCCCTCAAAATAAACCCATTATATGTATATCATTGACATGCATTATTTAAAGAAAACAATTTATTCATTCATTCATCAGAGTATTACTAAATAAAAACATTACATGTAACATCAAATTAAATGCCCTATGGGCTTACATCTTTCCAAGCCATCACTTGGACACAAAATATGAGTTCTAACTCAAATACAAATAAAGCCCTAGGCTTGATTATTCATCAAATAAAAGCAAACAACTAAAGCTAGTCTTCAAAATCCAAATCCTTCCAAGCTAAGTCCTGGGAGGTAGCTTATCACCTGGACCTGAAAATGATGTTCCCATAAGGGTGAGCCACAGCCCAGTAGAAATATACTAAACCAAATATAAGCATTGAATAAAGCATTAGTATTTAATAGATGGTTAACCAAGATAATCAATTACATTACTATCCAGTCTCATGACACTAATGTCTAAAACACGTTTTACTTTCCAACATTATCAATCTGGCTCAGAACCTGGCCAAACTTACAACAGTGAACTATATATATCATATTCACATTCTTCCAATGTCAACAAACAATTGAGACTCAGGCTCAAATCAAAACACTTCATACTTCCAGTTTGATACACATTTTAGTGCTGTATCAATTAAACACTTCAATAAAAATAAGCACACATAAAAGTGATGCTAATGGAGTCCATCCCCTATCTCCTCCCAAACAAAATCCGGTTTAGAGGTCTATCCCCTATCTTCCCCTAAACCGTGGAGTACATCCCCTATCTCCTCCCACACAAAACAATGTATGCATACACATAACATATACAACACACAATCAATACACATAATGTCTGTATTAATTCAGCAGTCAATATTGATGACTTAATCAATGATTAGTTTCAGTTATCCCTAATCCACATGCAGTGTCTACAACAAGCATGACTATCCTCCACCGATAGCCCACAACAGTTATTTCTAGATTTGGAAATAAATATACCATCAATTCAATAGGCGAGTGATTTACATTATCCAACTACACCATTTAACCAATAACTTTCCCAATTTCATGAATTTAACCAAATTCCCCAATTCCCTTAAATTAATTATACAAATTAATTAATTAACACAACTAGGGTTTCTCCCAAAATTATCAAAGTAACCCCAACATATCATTATACCAAAACTTAGAACAAAACTTATAAATTGGAGTAGGAAATCCCTACCTCGACGAAAATAACCCGAATGGAGAAGACGAAGATGAAGACCAAAGACCCACGTGCTCCAAATCCCAAGTTTCTCAGATTAAAACAAAGCTCTCGCGAAGCTCTACCTTTCTTCCAAAGGAACTAGGGTAGAAGACCACCGGAAATAGATCAAATCTTGGAGAGAAGGTAAGAGTAGAGAGAGAAACTCTCAAAGGGCGGTTTTTAAAAGTTAAGAGATGAAAAGTAGGTCAAAAAGTGATCAGAAAAGTGAAATCACGGACTGATGTAGTCGACTCTACGCTCGAGCGTAGAAAGCCCCGCTCGAGCGTAAGACACAGAATCATGCTCGAGCGTGAAGAAAGCCGCTCGAGCGTCGATTGCACCCTTCCAGAAGTTTTGCAGGCGCTGAACCCGCTCGAGCGTCAAACTCCCCGCTCGAGCGGAGGAGCAAAAACAAGGGATCACGCTCGAGCGTAAAAACTACCGCTCGAGCGGAAGAACTGCAGAGCAAAATACTGGGAGATGGAAAATCCCGCTCGAGCGTCAAAACTCCCGCTCGAGCGGAGAAGCAACAACGAAGAGCCCGCTCGAGCGTTAAAACCTCCGCTCGAGCGTGAAGGCCAAAATCTGGGCATCACCTATTGGCATCAAAATTCAACCAACCTGTACCAGACCCGTCCAACACAACCTATACTTCAAATACAAAGAGATTAAAGGACAACAACAACCAATAAATAATGACAGGATCTACGGAGCCTAAGTCCGGATACAATAATCTAAAGAGAAAAGACCGGGGTCGCTATATAATAATCCAAGTGTTGACATGAGCTTTTAATAGCCAGCACATTACGGCCTTGTGCTTATCCCAGTTTTCATGAGCAAATTTGAGAATAAGCCTTGTTCTCATAGAAAACGGCCCCACTTTCATGCTCACATAGGTGAAATCTATTAAGGATGTTCCTGTAATTTACACACCCCACTCAACAAGAGCTACAAAATTTCATTAAGAGTATAAAAACTCAACCCTCCAACATTACAGGACAAATGCACTTACATCATAGGGATGGATAACAAAATATTAAAGAGTGCATTTTTACAACCACCATATGATTCGTTCTTCCCATTGAACCTAGTTACAGGATCTCTGGTCCCTAGGTTGGGTATCCTCATGCATGGTTTATGATTTTATAGGCTTCAAACCCATCCCCCTCGATGTATTCCAGACCATATCTCTCGCCAAAGGCCTTGGTTAACGGATCCGCAAGATTATCACAAGATCTTACATAATTCACAGTTATGATGCCATTACTCAAATAGGATCTCACATTACTGTGTTTCCTTCGAATAGGTCTGGATTTACCATTATAAAAATGGTTGTTCACTCTACCAATAGCAGCAGTGCTATCACAACGAATTAACACATGAGGAATTGGTTTTTCCCAAAATGGGATTTCATGTAACGAATCTCTTAACCAATTCGCTTCCTCACATGCTGAAGCTAACGCTATAAGCTCAGCTTCCATTATATAATTAGCAATTATAGTATGTTTTTTAGACTTCCAACATATAGCACCACCATCCAAGGTAAAAATAAAACCTGAGGTAGAGAGAGAATCACCTGACAAAGTGTTCCAATCGGCATCACTATCCCTCAAATAGCGCATGATACTTGTTATAAAACAAACCATAATTTTTGGTACCAGATAAATATCTCATAATTCTTTCCATGGCTATCCAATGATCTCGGCTTGGCTTGCTAGTAAACCTGCTAAGTACTCTAACAGCATATGCAATGTCAGGTCTAGTACAGTCAGTAGCATATCTCAAACTACCAATCATGCTGGTATATTCCTTTTGATTAATCACTTCTTTTTCATTTGTTACAACAGATAAATGTATGCTTACATCAAAAGGAGTAGCAACATGTTTGCAATCTAGAAAATTATATTTCTTTAAAATTTTCTCAACATAATGCAACTGAACAAGAAAAATGCCATCATTAGTCTTGGTAATTTTAATTTCCAAAATAAAATTGGCTTCACCAAGATCTTTCATATCAAAGTGGCTATTAAGCATATTTTTAGTCTCATTTATAATATGCAAATTAGAGCCAAAGATAAGTAGATCATCCACATATAAGCTAATAATTACATGTGCATTCTCACAAGTTTTATAATATATGCACTTATCACATTCATTAGTCTTATAGCTATTCTCAAGCATGCAGGAATCAAATTTCTTATGTCACTGTTTAGGAGCTTGTTTTAAACCATAAAGGGATTTAGTTAGCTTACACACCTTGCTTTCTTGGCCAGGCTCCACAAAGCCTTCGGGTTGGTCCATGTAAATCTCCTCATCTAGATCTCCATATAAAAATACTGTTTTCACATCCATTTGATAAATTTTTAAATCATGAATTGTAGCCACTGCTATCTAATGGATGTAACTCTAGTAACCAGAGAAAAAGTATCAAAGAAATCAAGATCAACTTGTTGCTTAAAACCTTTAGCGACAAGTCTTGCTTTATATTTATCAATAGTTCCATCCGGTTTAAGTTTTTTACGAAGGACCCATTTACACCCAATAGTTTTACAACCTGGAGATAAATCCACTAGCTTCTATGTTTTATTTGAAAGTAGTGAATTTATCTCATCATTTATAGTCTCTTTCCAGAAAATAGCATCAAGTGATGATAAAACTTCTTGCACTGTAAGAGGAATTTCTTCCACATTGTAAAGATAGTAATCTGGGCCAAAATCTTTTTCAACTCTAGCTCGTTTACTTCTTCTTGGTTGGATTTGAAAATTTTCTTGTTCTTGAAAAACTTGAGAAGGAATAGAAGAGCTAGGCACGGATAAAATATTTTTAGAAATTATTTGACCCCCACTATTTCTAGATTTGAAAGGAAATTTATTTTCATGAAAAATAGTATCACCTGATTCAAAAATAATATTGTTTTTCATGTCAAAAAATCTATAAGCTGTACTATGCAACACATACCCAAGAAAAGCACAGGTGGTAGCTCGTTCACCCAATTTAGGTTATTTAAGATCTGCAAGCCTCACAAAAGCTAAACAACCCCAAACTCTCAAATAACCTAGATTTGGTTTATGGCCTCGCCACAACTCCTAAGGTACAATTTTAGTCTTTTTATGTGGCACTCTATATATCACATGGCAAGCTGTCAAAATAGCCTCACCCCAAAGATTTGAGGGAGCACCTGAATCGATAAGCATAGCATTCGCCAAGTCAATTAATGTTCTATTTTTTCTTTCAGCTACGCCATTAGATGAAGGTGAATATAGTGGAGTAGTCTCATGAATAATTCTTAATAACTGAACAAAAGAGTTGAATCCAAGAGATTCATACTCCCGGCCTCTATCACTTCTAATTCTCTTAATTTTTTTACCAAATTGATTTTCCACTTCAAGAAGGAATTCTTTAAATTTCTCAAAAGCATCACTTTTATTTTTTAATAAATATACGTTTGTGTATTTTGAAAAATCATCAATACAAGTGATAAAATATTGGTTACCACCCCGAGTTAAAATTCCTTCAAACTCACACAAATCAGTATGACATAATTCTAGTAATTCGGTATTTTTTTCCACACTTTTATGAGACCTCTTGGTAATTTTGGCTTTACTGCAAACTTCACATTTCTCAAAATTTTCTTGTCACTTTAGGAATTAATCATAAACTACTCATGATTCTCACATATTTACTGTTAATATGACACAAGCGAGCATGCCAAAAATTAATAGAAGACAACATGTAAACCAAATTAGTAGATGGTTTATTAATCTCAACATTCAATTTGAACATCCCATCACAAGCATAATCCTTACCCACAAAAATATCCTTCTTGGTAATCACATATTGATCAGATTCTATAGTTTGCTTAAAACCAGCCTTATTCAACAAATAACTTGATATCAAATTCTTCCTCATGGACGGTTTATAAAGCACATCTTTTAAAGTAAGCACACGTCCAGAGGTGAACTTCAGGTCAACCTCACCACTACCAAGTATCTTGGTTAGACTAGAGTCACCAAGCATAATTGTTTTCCCATCATCAAAGAAAGTATACACCTTGAACCAAGCTTGATCATAACAGACATGTCTATTAGCACCAGAATCTGTCCACCAACCGTCTACATAATTAACCATGCAAATGTCTGTAATCATCTCCACAAATGGCTCCTCGATAATGTTAGCCTTTGGGGCAGGTGCACGTTTTCGAAATTTGCAAGTTCGAGCAATATGCCCACTTTTGCCACAAACAAAGCATGTAAAATTTTGTGGAGGTGATGGACCTTGGTTCTTATTTGGATTAATCCATTTATTGTGAGGTTTACCATAATTCTTCATATTCTTTTTATAAGGCTTCAAATAAGCATTCTTAGAATTGTGACCTTTGGGTAAGTTATTATTTGCAGAAACAAAGTTTACCTTTGTGGTAGAATTGTCATTACCCGCTTGTGTTATTAATGCATCTTGGCCTCTAGCCTCCTCTTCGACTCGAATGCGAGTGATCAATGCCTCTAAGGAAGTCTCCTTTTTGTTTGTGACGCATGCTTTTTTGGAATTCTCTCTAAGATGATGCCTTCAGATCTTACTTCTGCAACTATCATTTGGAAATCTTGTGCTTGCTCCACAACAGATTTTCCATCCACCATTTGGAATCGAAAAAGGCGGCTAGCTGCATATTTTTTTACTCCTGCCTCTTTAGTATCATACTTAGTCTGTAAAGCTTTCCAAATTTTCTTTGCAGAAGTGTAAGTGGTGTCATAGTAATCATAAAATTGATCAGCAAGGCAATTTAAGAGATAAAAGCGACATTTATACTCATCTGTATTATAGGAAGCCACTTTTGCTTCATGTGCCTTGTAGTCTTTATCATTCATGTCCTCGATTGGGATTTTGTTTGGGTTCTACTCGATAAGAACATATGCAACTTTCAAAATGCTAAGGTAAAAAAACTTTTCCTTTCCACCTCTTAAAATGAACTCCCTTGAACTTGAAAGGCTTGTTGAGATCTCCAATTCCATCATTGGTTTTTTTTGGAACTTGATCCATGATTGATCTCCTTAAAATTGTTAGGGAAAATACCAGAAAAAAATATTTTATTGATAAATAATGCAAAGAAAATGAGATACAAATAGATCAGGCTGAGGTATGGATATCTCGTTTTCTTTAAGGAGATCAAGCCCATTACGGTAAGAAGAACCCAAATACCGATGCAACAGTCACAAAATTATGACTTATCCCCTCTAGGATACAACAGCCCGACCACTTGTCGTATGGTTCAAGCCAACTTTGCACAAGATGGTGAACCCAAAGCTCTACCAAAAAAAAACACCCGTCTTTGCTAGTAATCTCTCAAGTACAGAAAAATAGTTGGTGAGTTGATGCCGAAAAGAGTATAAGAGAAGAACTATTTATAGGCCACTAAGACATTACAAAATATATCAAAAAACAATAACGACCATGAACTTAGAGAAAATAGAGAATGTACCAAACATTAACTCACCACCAAGTTCATGAATTCTAATTAAACTCCATTCATGAACAAGATGAGATTCATGAATAAGACAAAAGAAGATTCATGAACAATATAAATAAATAAATAAAAGATATTAAAATGGTCCAACATTTGGCTTTGGGTGGAGAGACATTATGACAGATTTTACAGACGAACGAAGTGACAAGCCCCTTTAGAGATAGGGGGCGGCTTTCTTGTGGTAGTAATTGTGAATGCTTATGTAATAGTCAAGAATGAAAAGACTAACTAAACATTGAACAATAAACTTCCATCATCGCCTTCAAAAATGCTCCCCTGCCTAAAATCATCAGAAATCAGAATTGTAGTCATTCTCTCTCAACATTACCCCCTCCAAATCCCGATTGATGGCTGCAATTGAGCAAGATTTGTAAAATCTCCTGCATGCTAGGCCTATTGGAGGGAAGTTGGCGAATGCAATTGATCCCAAGCTTGAAAACACAAGTCATTTCATGCAAGTAATGAGGTTCTTTAATCTTCTCATCCAGGGCATCAACGAAGTTATTTCCTTCTTGATTGCAATATTGAGATGCCCAATCGGCAAGGCACATATTTTCATTTTCTTCATTGGCTTTCTTACCAGTAACTAGTTCTAGAAGGACAACACCGAAGCTATTCGCTTTCATTGTCCTAGCATACTCTGAAAGTCATATATAATTTAAAGTATGAATGCCAAAAAACATTAATGCAAAATAAATTTTAGGATTTTTTTAGTTACAACTTATAAGTTGACTTATTTTTTTGTCTTATATTTTTTATTTTTAGTAAACTTTTCACGACTTTGAGGGTTTTTTTTTTTTCTTTTTTTACATCAATCTAGTCTAGACCAATCTAAAAAATTTTAAATTTTCAAAAAAAAAAAACTCATTAAAGACAAAAATAAGTAAACTTTTTAGGAGTTTTTCAACAAAATTTTACTTATTTTCATCTATAGTAGATTGTTTCAAAATTTTTCCACATTTCCTTAATTTTTAACTCATCTCCTAGCTAACTCTTACCGTGATTTGGAACCAAGATTTTAAATTTTGGGGGGGAAAAAATCAGAGTTTGACTTTTGTAACAAAATAAATCGAATTTTTAATTTTGTCAATTGAAACCGCAATCTTTTGATTGTTTCAATCTAAATCATTTGCTTATTTTCGTTAAGGAAAATTGATGAAGAAAAAAATAAGTATTTTAATCATTAAACTTAATGAAAAAATATATTTTAGATATTTTATTTACACTTACATTGAGTTTAATGACTAGAATACAAATTATCATAGGTTTTGCTTAACGGAAATAGGTTGATAGTTTACATTGATAATAAATCAAAAAATTATTGTTTAAATTGACAAAATTAAAAATTCAGGCATTTTTTGTTAAGGATCAAATTCTATATTTTTTTTTTTTTTAAATTTTTCTTAGAAAAATTTCCGTCCATCTTGACTAGACAATCTTTAAAATTTTGAAAATTTTCCAAACATCTATTTAAAGAAAAAAACAAACCTTTTCAAATTTTTTTTGACAAGATTTAACATATTTTCGTAACAACTTCTACGTTTTAAAATTTTTATGCTTGGCCCCTACCAGCTCCGATTGCAATTTGCAACTAAGCGGTTTATTTTTTTTAATTATTTGAAAAAAGTTATTAATGACAAAAATAAACCATTTTAAAAATGAATTAAAAAAACATTAAAAAAAAATCTAACTTTATTTATTTATTTTTAAATAATCCATTAAAGACAAAAATAAGTTAAAAATAAATCAATTTATATGTTAATTACCTGGACAAATGTACCCATCAGTGCCAACCACAGCTGACATCGTATTAGGCCCACCATGCTTCACCAATATCTTGGCTAGGCCGAAATCTCCAACTTTTGCATTGAAGTGAGAATCCTACATAATATTGCTCGATTTCACATCTCGGTGAATTACTGAAGGTTTGCAATCATGGTGCATGTAGCATTGCCCTCGGACAGCTCCCACGGCAATTTTCAACCGCTTAGGCCAATCCAAGACAACACCGTGGTCTGAATCCGATATGCTTTGCCTCTTTTTTCCATGGAGCCAACTATACAAGCTATGGTTTCCCATGTACTCATAAACAATAAGTTTTGTAGTCTCACTAGAAATGCAACTCAACAAATTCACTATGTTGGAATGGCGAATTGTGCCCAATATCTCAACTTCTGCTAGAAATTGCTTCTCGAGGTTTTGGTCCAACTTGATATTCTAAATCTTCTTAACTGCTACAAGTTCACTTGGACAGTTCAACTCAACACGATATACTTTTCCTGACCCACCCCTTCCGATCACATTATTTTCAGTCAAATTTGACAAAATGTCTGACTCTTTGAAACTCAAATTCAATTTCTGATAGTAAGTGAGCTCCCACTTGGAATCCGATTCGTGTTCCTTTTTCCTGCAAGTTTTAATTAGGAAGAATGTGAGTAGTGTAGCTGATGCGAGTAAGACTGTTGCTATAACTACGATTATAGCGAGGAGCCCGGAGGATATTTTGCTCGAGTTTTCAAATCTAGAAGAGCAGATCTCAGGGCCGAGTGATGGATTGCTTGCACAAAGACCGGTGTTGTTTAAGAAGCTGCCGTCGGAAAAAGTACTTTCAAACTCAGCTGGGATTCTTCCAGTGAGACAGTTGGAAGACAAATTGAGGGAAGTTAGCTTCAAATGGCCAATCTGAGTTGGAATTTGACCTAAGAACTCATTCCTTGACAAGTCCAAAACAGTGAGGCTTGGTAAAGAACCAAGTTTGGCAGAAACTGAACCCCAGAGTTGGTTTCGACTGAGATTCAGAGTGGTCAGCGACTTCCACGAGACAATATCTGATGGAAGATGACCGGAAAATAGATTCCCATCGGGTAGCAGAGCTGTCAATTGAGAAAATGTTGTCAATTCTTGGGGAATTGTACCAACAAAGAGGTTGTTACTTGCACTGAACACTGTTAAATTCTTCCAAGAAGACAACCCAGTTGAGATTTCGCAGGTGAAGTTGTTGGCGCTGAGATTGAAGGTCTGGAGATGAGTCGACAACCGGTCGACATCGCCTGGAATGCAGCCCACGAACAAGTTTTGGGAGAGGTCCAAATGTTCAAGCTTGGTACAGTTGTAGAGAGCCGTAGGGAAGGGTCCGGGGATGTAATTGTTCTGGAGATCAATAGCGGTGAGGTTTTTGAGGTCACAAATGAACGTTGGGATTGGTCCGGTGATGGTTTTGTCGATGAGGGAAAGTCCGGTGACGGAGCCATTGGAGCAGGTGATCTCAGGCCAATTACAGTGGATGGAGGAGTTGGAGTTTGGTGGTGATGGTGTCCAGTGGTTGATGGAGGGTGGATTGGACCAGTGTCGCTTGAGTCTGAGTAGGATTGTTTGTTCTGAATCTGTAGATTGGGAGTTTCCATGCAATGGCAGGATGAGGAGTGGGAGGGCGAATATGGGGAGAAGGAATTGGAATTATGTTGTTGGGGGTTATTTTCGACATTTTAGAGGTGGGTTTCGCGGGTTTTTTCGGGTGGAACTTAGCTTGGGAAGTGCTAGTGGTAGGTGTTTCATAACTTGAAGCTGGTGGTTGGTTTTATAATGTGATCAGGTGAACCAGAGTCAAGTTTTGTTAATGGCTAAAGACACAAAACTTGACTGTCTGTGTTAGAGCTGTTCCGTTTTAATTATTCGAATCATTGATTTTATAAAGGGCAAATTACAAATATCCCCCTCGAGTTTTGGTGAAAATACAAATTCCTTCCTGTGGTTTGAGAAATTACAAATTGCCTCCTGAGGGTCAAATTTTTATAACAAATGAGGGGAAATTAGGAGAGAATCTGTATAAAAATAAAAACCTTAGGGGGCAATTTGTTATGGAAATATGAACCTCAAGGGGCGGAATGTAATTTCTTAAATCTCAGAGGGGGAATCTGTGTTTTCACCAAACCTCGAGGGAGGTGTTTGTAATTTGCCCTTTTATAAAGTGTTTTTTTATATATATTATTCATAAAAGAAATTAAGTCTATCTAATAATTGTAATTTTTTTTTCATTTTATCTCATTTCTCTTTGATAAAATAAACTACCAATATATTTTTCAGAAGGGAATAGTTATAACTTTTATAGTATTTGATTATGACATATAGAGATGTTAGTTAAGACTTGATTATGAGTTAGTTATACATATTGTGATCCAAAAGCATTATTTTAGTTATGATCCAAAGACTCTTTGATTATATGGTGTTTGATTATAACTCTTTTTGTTTTTAGCTATAACTCCCATAGAATTGAGTTACGATATTTGTAATAATCAAACTCACAAATGTTTTGCATATGGTACACATAACATTAACCTTTTGAAAATAGACGATTTATTCTTTTGAAGACAAACACAATAAAATAAAAATGTTATGATCATTAGATTGACTTAATTTTTTCTAAGGATGATATATATAGAAAATGTGACGATCGGGTCCTTGTTTCCTCTCTCTTTTCCTTCTTCTTCCTCACTCCGTTCTTCTGCTCTCGTTGAGTTTGAAGACGTCGGAAAATTTGCTCCAAATAAAGTTCTTATTCTTGTTTTCGTTCGGTGATTGAATTTCACTTGTTCCGGAGAGTGCAAGGTCAGGTCCGGAGTGACCGGGAGCGAAGCGGGATTTTTCTGGGTTGCTGGGCCAAGGCCGCACGTGCGGGAAGAGGGGAGTTGGGTGAGTCGCACACTGCCTAAAAGGCAGGTGCGGGCTGAGGTGCGGCAGGACCACCGCACGTGCGGGGTTGAGGGCTGCACGTGCGGGGAGGGCGCTCCGCACGTGTGGAGATGGGTGCCGCACGTGTGGCAGTCTGGGCAGATCTGTGGCTCTGTTTTTTCTCCTCTTTTGAGCTGTTTGTATCTCATTTTATTATATCTCTCTCTTACTCTAAACCCTATTTCTCTCCTTCTCTCTAGAAAACATCATCAAACACCAAAACTCTTTGATCCTTGCAATCTTTGGGCCAAGATCCTCATCATCTTCCTCTAAATCTTGAAGATCAAGAACTAGAGCTTCTCTTGGTGTTGTGGAAAGTGGAGGAATCTTTCATCAAAGCTAGGGTTTCATCTTCTCTCTCTCTTCATCAAGCTTGAGGTAGGGACATTCTTGAGTTATATATACAAGTTTTGCTATTTGATGATGGTTTTAAGAGTTTTCTTCTAGTTCCTTGTTGATTTCAATCTTGTGTTTCAAAAATGTAGAGAGTTTTAAATGTGGGTTGTATCTCAACTCTTTTATAAATCCTAGAGGGGTTTTCCTTTGAAGTATATATATATATGTGTGTGTGTGTGTGCGTGTGTGTGTGTGTGTGTGTGTTTAGGTAAGTTTTTGGTTGATTTTGTAACTCTCCTTGGAAAATTCGAAAATGGGTTTGGTGGCTCAAGGGATTGATGATTTTTTTTGTAAAACAAACTCTATCTCGGGTTCATTTAGATATTTTCTTGAAATTTTGGACAACATGAGTTGAGATTGAAGTGTATGATGAGATTTTATAAAAGAGATGAACAATGTTAGGGTTTTTGTGAAAAACCTAGAAAATTGGGGCTTTTTGAAAATATGGAAAATCCATGGAATAAACCTATTTTCTTGTGCCAAAATTGGTGAGTGAGTATAGAATTCACATCTTGGTAAGAGAAGTGGTAATCTCCTTGATATAAGAAAATGGAGGACTTATTTTTAAGTTGTTGTTAGATGCATGAAAAATATTTAATTGTGAAATGGTAATTGTTTTGCATAATGGATTGTGAGAATTATGAATGCTGGAGGTTAGTATTTGAAAACCTCACATGTGGCTTCGAAAGGATTAAATCGATGAGAGATTGATGTTGTGTGTTGAAGACACATGGTTATCTTGAAAAAGAGTAATGAAAAGAGGTAATGGGAAATGTGATTGTTGGCATTGTTGTAGAGCCTTTGAACATGGGGAAATGTTATGAGTTATGAAAATCATTGCATTGCATATTCATTCAATTATTATTTTTGCATTGCAAATTTTGATGGAAGATATTTATTTCATGAAAGAAAATAACGTTGTGATATGAATTATGGAAATGTGTAAGGGGTAAATACGGTGGTAAGTCTGATTAGGGGTGTAGATGAATTTTGTTACGTTGGCCTGAGTGTCCATGGTGAAAGACCAGAAAACCGCACGGATAAGTGTTGAGCCTTCCGGTTAATATCGGTAAAAATGACAGTTTGGTAGTACTCACATAGTCTACTTGCAGACACCAGCCTAGGGATTACCAGTGTCGTATTTACCACCCCTCTATTGATTAAAATTGGAAGTTTTGAAATGTATTGAGATTGCAAGCTTTCATTGAAAAATGGAAATCTTTAAGAAAAGCATGAAATGAAATTTCTTTAAAGAAGCATGGCATAGCATTGATACTTGCATTTTATCGAGAATTGCATAGCTGTATATACTTTGTTAGAATTCTCTACTGGGCTTTATGCTCACCCCTATGGGACTTTAGTGCAGGTAAAGATGAGGTGATCCCGCCAAGTTGAGGGCGCGGATAATTGTAAAGAGTACATAGCTCTTATTTTGTTGTGATCTTCTATGAGCCAAGGGCTAATGTGTTTCGGTCCGAGAGACCATTTTGTGTAACCGGGCTATTGCCTTGGAAGATGTAAGCCCATAAGGGCATTGTTTTGAGATTTAAATGTTTCATATGCTATAAATTCATGTGTTCTTTTAATTCGTTGGAATGTATATCGCAAGTGGAACTTTTGTATTTAATCCATTTATTATGTATGAGATGAGGGAAGGATTATTGTTATAGATTAGTCAATGTTCATTAGTATGGTAGTTCATGTTGAATTATTTCGGGCGTTACAGAAAAACCCTACCAAATGAATGGTTCAGATCATCAAAATCAATACTAGACCTAACATGACGGTCAAGTTCAAATTATTTACATATTTTGTTTAAGGTTTGGTTTTTCTCAAGTTCAAATTAGAACTTGAGAAAACTTAAGGGAATTGGAGGGCCAACTATGAGTTCTTTTTTGATGATCCGAGCTTCATCTTATAAGGACTTTCATTTATATCATCTATTAAAAAAATTAAATTGATTTAATAATCGTAATGTTATTATTTTATTTTATTTATCTTGAAAAACAATAAATAATTTATTTTTAGAAACATATTTTTAGTTCATTAGTTTATTATGGAAGCTTTTTTGATAAATCCACTTTCTAAGAGCTTTATTCCATCCAACCCATATTCTTTTTGACAATTCCATTAGGTCCTATTTGAGATAAGAAGACCAAAATACCCTTTTCATCTACTTATGCTCCATTTAGTTCACATTATTTTCTTATGTTTCAATAAGTCCTATGGGTGACATAATTACCAAAATACCCCTAATGTGAATGTTCATACCGTCAATGTGAATATTCATATCGTCAATGTGTAGAGGCCCGGCCAATGTCGATCCTTGTGGGTGCTCGAAAAAATTCGAGACGGGTCGGGACGGGCCCGACCCGTTGACAATGTGAATATTCACATTGACATGTTAACATTCACGTTAATAGGAGTATAAAATTGGCCCACGTGCCATGGCAGCGCGAAACCCGCCCGCGGCCAATGCGCGGCTCGGGGCGGGCCCGGTCCGGCCCGTTGACAATGTGAATATTCACATTGACATGTTAACATTCACATTGATAAGAGTATAAAATTGGCCCGTGACCTAGGGCGGGCCCACCCCGTTGACAATGTGAATATTCACATTGACATATTAACATTCACATTGATAGGAGTGTAAAATTAGCCCGCGCCTCGTGGCTGCCCAAAACCCGCCCACGGCCCGTGAGCGGGCCCGGCTCGGCCTGTTGACAATGTGAATATTCACATTGACATATTAACATTCACATTGATAAGAGTATAAAATTGGCCAGCGGCCTAGAGGCGGGCCCGACCCGGCCCGTTGACAATGTGAATATTCACATTGACATGTTAACATTCACTTTGGTAAGAGTATAAAATTAGTCCGCGGCCCATGGGCGGCCAAAAGCTCGCCCGCGGTCTGGGGCGGGCCCGGCCCGGCCCGTTGACAATGTAAATATTCACATTGATAGAAGTGTAAAATTAGCCCGCGCCTCGCGGCTGCCTAAAACCCGCCCACGGCCCGTAGGCAGCCCAGGGCGGGCCTGGCCATTTTTTTTAATTCTTTTTAATTTTTTCTACCAAAATTTTATTATTTTCCACAAAAAAAACACTAGGCCTCGGCGCGAGTCGGGCCTCGGACCGAGCCTTGAATGGGCCTTAACCGGGCAGATGGGCCGGGTCGGACTTCAAAGTGATAGCCCAGGCCCTAGCCTAGGGTCTCGGACTAGGCTCAAGCCTGGGCCCAAACGAGCCTTTCCCGGGCTGGCCCACGGGCCAAAAAATTAGGCCTAGGCCACAACCCTGGCACAAGGGTATTCGGGCTTTAGACGGGCCGATGGATCGAGCCTCGGGTCGGCCGGTGGGCCTGGGCCTAGCCTCGAGCTTAGGTCGGGCTTGGGCAAGCCTAGCCATTTTTTTTTACTTCTTTTTAATTTTTTCTACCAAAATTTTATTATTTTCCACAAAAAAATACATTGCGCCTCGGGCGGGCTGGGCCTCGAACTGAGCCTTGAATGGGCCTTAAGCGGGCCGATGGGCTGGGCCAGGCTTCAAAGTGATGGCCTAAGCCCTAACCTAGGGTCTCGGACATGCTCGTGCCCGGACCTAAATGAGCCTGCCCCGGGCCGTGGGCGGGCTTCGGGCAGCCCATGGGCCGCGGGCCAATTCTACATTCCTATCAATGTGCATGTTAACATGTCAATGTGAATATTCACATTGTCAACGGGCCGGGCCGGGCTGGGCCTACCCCGGGCCACGATCAAGCTTCGAGCAGCGGGCAAATTTTACACTCCTATCAATGTTAATGTTAACATGTCAATGTGAATATTCACATTGTCACGGGTTTGGCCAAGCCCGCCTCAGGCTGCGGTCGGGCTTCAGGCCGCCTACGGGCTGCGGGCCAATTTTATACTCTTATCAATGTGAATGTTAATATGTCAATGTGAATATTCACATTGTCAACAGGCCGAGTCGGGCCCGCCCTGGGCCGCTAGCCAATTTTATACTCTTATCAATGTGAATGTTATCATGTCAATGTGAATATTCACATTGTAAACAGGCCAGGCCGGGCCCGCCTCGGACGGCCCACGGGCTGTGGACAGGTTTCAGGCAGCCACGAGGCGCGGGCTAATTTTACACTCCTATCAATGTGAATGTTAACATGTCAATGTGAATATTCACATTGTCAACAGTCCGGGCTGGGCCCGTCCCGAGCCGCGGGTGGGCTTTTGGCCGCCCATAGGCCGCGGGCCAATTTTATACTCTTATCAATGTGAATGTTAACATGTCAATGTGAATATTCACATTGTCAACGGACCAGACCGGGCCCGTCCCGGACCGCGCATGGGCCGCTGGTGGGTTTCGCACCGCCACAAGACGCGAGCCAATTTTACACTCCTATTAATTTGAATGTTAACATGTCAATGTGAATATTCACATTGTCAACGGGCCGGACCGGGCCCGCCCCGGGCCGCGCATGGGCCGCTGGTGGGTTTCGTGTCGCCACGGGACGCGGGCCAATTTTACACTCCTATTTATGTAAATGTTAACATGTCAATGTGAATATTCACATTGTCAACGGGGTGGGCCCGCCCTGGCTCGCGAGCGGGTTTCGGGCCGCCCACGAGGCAATTTTACATTCCTACCAATGTGAATTTAAAAATATGAATGTTCACATCATAAAATTGCTAACTGTTCAAAAAATATTTATAAGAGTATTAAAATTAAATATAAGGGCATAAGTGTCCAAGAAAATAGTGTAAATCAAGAAAAAGGACTTTATGGAATAAAACTATACATACATGGGACTAAATGGGTTAAAAAATTCCTTCATGGATTTCTTGGGTTGAAATATTTCTAAATGAGATTTATCAATAAAAATCTCGTTTATTATTTAATGTGTCAATATTTTATTAATAATAAAATAACGAAAATTACTCACCAATGATAGTTAGAAAAATTATTTACAAAATAATAATAAACATTATAAATATTAATAAATAAAATGATAAACATTTTCACTAATATATAATAATTTTTAAAAATCCCCTTTGAATTATAATTTTCTCAATAAAATACACAAAAGAAATGTAACTCATCTACATCAGAGATGAGAATACGTTGGAGTAGGGGTGAAAGTGGATCGGGTTGGGTTGGGTGACATTCCATTCACCATTTTTCCAAAATTAGGTAGATTGAAAAAAGTTAATCTGCATCCGTCCACCAGTTTGGTGGATGCTGATTGAGCGGGCTATGCGGGTTGGCGTATAGCGATCCCGGATTTACCCTTGTTGTACAGTGATCCGGACATGTGTCCGTGGATGTTGGTAGTTGATTATTATTTTGTTTACATCCTTTTTAATTCGTATTTGAGTTGTAGGATGTGTTGGGCAGATTTGTTACAGGTTGGTTGAGTTTAGAGACCAAAACTAGTTGCCCAGATTTTGACCTGTCCGCTCGAGCGGGGGTTCTGGCGCTCGAGCGGGAATTGCACCCATCCATTATTTCCTGTGCAGTGTTGGACGCTCGAGCGTGGAGTTGGCCGCTCGAGCGGGGTTGTGTGAGTGCAGCTCGAGCGGGGAGTTGGAAGCTCGAGCGGAGACCTGGTTCTGTAAAAGTTCTGGGAGTGTGCATCTGCCGCTCGAGCGGGAGTCTGTGAGTGACGCTCGAGCGGGGCGACTGGGTTTAAGTTCCGTGTTTTGACTTTTCAAATCACTTTTTCACTTTCTCTTCTCTCTCCTACTTTTCCAAAAACACCATTGTTGAGCCTCTCACTCTAGAACTCTACCTTCTCTCTAGGTTTTGATCTAGTAGGAGTGATTTGCTCATCTTTGGCCTTTACAAAAAAGTTGTTGATCGTCGAGGGCTACATTTTAATCTGAAAATTTCAGGATTTGGAGCACGTTGGGTTTTGTCATCTTCTCCCTTGGAGCTCCGAATTTGAGGTAGGGATATCCTACTCTTCTCTATGGATTTTGTCTTTAAATTTTGGTATTTTGAGATGTTGGGGTTGGTTTGGAAATTTTGTGGAAGTTTGGGGCTTTTGTGTTATTTTACAAAAGTTGGGGTTTTATTTATAATAAACCTAGATGCATGTTTGGTATAGAGAAATGGAATTAATGTTGAATCATTGATGAAAATGGGACCTAAGGGTTGAAATGGTAATTATGGAAAATAACCTAATTACATTATTTGATTAATTGGGATAATTAATTGTGAGAAATGAGGAAATGAAGTGGAATTGTCGAGATTGGGAATGTATGAGGTTAAAGGGTGTAGTTGAATTATTTATCACTCACTGAATTGAAATGTTGATTGAATATCCATTGTGCATTTATTTTCTATATAGAGATAACTGCTTTGGGCTATCGGTGGAGGATAGTCGTGATTGTTGTAGACAATGCATGATGATTAGGCAAACGAAAACTAATCAATGGAATGTGTCATGGAATTTGACGGTTGATAGAATACATTAACTGTATGTATTAAGTGATTGTATATAGAACCAATGTGTTTGTATACGTTATGTGTAGAGGAGGAGATGAGGGATGTACTCCGCGGTTTATGGGAAGATAGGGGATGTACCTCTAAACCGGATAGTGTTGGAAGAAGATAGGGGATGAACTCCGTAGATACAGCTCATATGCTTGTCTAGAGAAGTGAAGATAGAGCTCATATGCTTATCTTTGTGAAGTGTGGATACAGCTTATATGCTTATCTGTGAATGTAGGATATTGTTGTTATACATATCTGTTGGGAATGTGGATATAGCTTATATGCTTATCTGTGAATGTGGGATATAGTTTTTATACATATCTGTTGAAATGATGATAGAGCTAATATGCTTATCTGTTGAAAAAGGGAAAATGAAAAGTAACTTGGACTCATAAGTCGTATGACGTAAATATGTGATTTATGTGAATGTATCAGTGTTGGCAATCTATCAATTGCTAATCTTTTATTCATTGTTCATGTTTGGTTTAGTGTATTTCTATTGTGGGCTGTGGCTCACCCTATATGGGAATATCATTTTCAGGTACAGGTAGCATGCTACCTCCAAGGACATAGCTTGGGAGGCTAGAGGCGGACATACTTTTGTCGTTTTATTTTGATGTATTACATGTAAATTCAAGCCAAGGGCTTAATGTGTAAATGAGTTAGTACTCTTTGTTGTAACCAAGTGTTAACTTGGAAAGCTATAAGCCCGTAGGGCATTTTGCTTTTGTTGTTAACATGTAATACTTATGTAATGAAACTCTGATGAATAGAAGAATGTGGTTATTTCATATGTCAATGAATGTCTTATTTGATGGGTTTAATGGTTTTTTTTTTTGAGGGCGTTACATGGCGATTGGATGCGATCGATCTGGCGGTTTGGACTTTACAAAATTTAGACATTTTTTTAAAATTATAATTCATAATTTTTACAATCTCCAATAACTAGTAATCTGAAAAAATATGTATTATTTGTTTATAATAGGCCATAGCACCACGCACGGATATTTTTACGTTGGAAGGTGCAACTCGAGTGGGTATGGACGAGTTGAGAGGTTATCTAAGTCCAACTCAAGTTGTGATGAAAGTTGTCCAGGCTCGCTCAAGCCCGAATTGTAATTCAAAATTGTCTGCCTATGCCCGACCTGAGCTAAACTCGAATTGCCGGAGTTGCCCGAATTGCACATAAATTTCAATTTTTTTTTCTTTCTTTCTTTTTAGTGCTGCTAAGTTAATTAATTTGTTAACATTAGACTATTTATAAAAAAAAAAATTATAAAATCATTAATAACATCAAAAGAAATAATTTATATAATGTAAGAAATATGTCATTATGATGGTATTTACAATTTATGAGTGAGAAAAAATAAATAAGTAAAATTTTATATTGTGTTATGTGACAACCACATCCTTGATTAATTAAGTTAATCATATGATTTGCATTGATTATGTGTTTATGTGCTTTTATGTGCCATGTGTGAAATGAAATGTGATATTGTGAATAGATGTGTATAGGATATGAATTGAACGTGTCTGATTCAGTAAATTATACAAGGTTAAATTAAATGTTTGGAATAGGTAATTAGAGCCTAATTCACATTAGTGTGATTAATTTTAGTTTAATTTGAATTAGATTATGATGAGACTTGATTTAATTTAAGTGAATTTGATGTAATTAGAGCCAATGTAATTTATTAATTTAAACTTAGAATAAATCAAGGCCTAGGAATGATTAATGATTATACACTCCTTAATCTATTCATCAACTTAACTAGAGAAAAGAGAGAGTTACTGCATATTGTTGGAGTCATACACTTGAGAGAAAGAGAGAAAACTCCAAAGAGCTCTAGAAGAAAAAGAAAAGAAGAGGAAGAACAAGAACAACGTGAAATTGAAGGAAAATCTTCATGATTCAACCATTCAAGGTAGGATTGCTTTTCTATTTTTATGAAATTGAAGTGTTATACTCATAATCCCTTAGAATTTGAGTTGAATTAGGATGAAATCATGCATAATTGAGAAATGTTATAATGCATGAAGATATAATGACCCTATATGACCATCTAAGACATGAATTTAAATAATGAGCTCATAATCTTCACATGCATGGCATGTTTTCATGGAATTCTTGTTTATACATATAATTTCTTGCATGATTCTTGAAATTTGAGGAAGATACTTCATGAATTTTGAAGAATGGAACTCAAACTTACATGTTGTATGATTCTACATTTCTATTCTAAATTTTGATCTTTTAAGTGGAAATTGGGTTTTGTCTATGAAGTTATAATCTTCAATTGAAGTTAGATATATGAAATTCAAGTTGTTTTTAAGGGTTTTGGGCCTTGATATGCATGAAATTGAAGTTGGATTTTGCAAAGAATGAGTTCCAAATCAAGAGCAGATTTTCGGACACAATTCAATCTAGAACTGCACGTGCTGCAAGGGGCCCCGTACGCGCGGAAAACATAGCACAACAAGTCTTCATCACTATTTCAATTCCGTACGTACGGGGTAGGCCCTCCGCATGTGCGGTTTTCAAGCCAATTCCCGTTCGTTTTCTCTTCATTTTTTCGACTTTCGGGCCTCCATTTGCATGGTTTTCACGTGTACTTTGAATTCATATGCATATCATGAACACGAATAAATTAAAGAACGAATAGAAATAACCAAATGAACGAGTAACGAATGAACCAAATAGGTTTAAGAACCGACTGAATGAATTGAACATGTTTTGAGATGTTGCGCTTGAATGTGTTTGTGTAGATCAGACACTACATTCTAATCACGTGATTCAAGGAGCCAATTGTAAGTAACAACCTAGTAAAGATATATTTGAATTATAAGTATTTTCTGAATTATAAAATGCTTTGTTTCTGAAATGATGCTTTTTGACTGATTGAATGATTGTCGTATTTATGAAATGTATTCATTGCATCCATAGTATCTGTTACTGTTACTGTAACTGCTACTGTTACAGAGATCTCTGTCAGTTCCATTTTTTGAACTACTATTTACTGAATTGATGACCATCATATATGACTGTTTCGGTCTTCTAGGACCTACTATACTATTCTACTAATGGATGTACCACGTATGACTGCTACGATTTCAATATGATTTGACATGTTATGAGATATTGATTTGAGAAATTGATTCACTGATGAAATTGACTGTTTTAAATTACTGAAAGGACATCATTCATTACCTATTTACACAGTTGTCATTCATTGGGTTCTAGCTCACCGTTTTATATATGCATGTAGGTGATCAAGTGCAAGACCAAACCTAGTGGCGTCGACCTAAACTCAATTTATCAAGCTAACTTCTGTGCCTCACTACGAGGTCCCAACCGTGTCAAGTTTCTAAGCTTCACGGGTGGTTTAGAATTCACCCTTTCTTATTTGTGAACAAGTGTTATGAATGTTGCTAAGGCTTTTGTTAAGACTGGTTTTGTTATTAGGATTTAATTCCTAAGTTATGTTTATTTTATTTTTTTTAATACTTAAGATTTACGTGGACTTATGTGTATATGTAAATATAAAGGTTTGTTTTGTTGATTTAAGTCTTCACGACTTATTGGACGCTATAATTTATTATTCAAGGCTTTCACCAGCCCTTATTATTATACTACTGTTAAGCAAATCTTTGGTAATCTCGGATTACTGGCCAGTCACTTCTCTAATCCCTTAGGGCGGGGATTGGGTCGTGACATGTTACTTGTGTATATAATATATATTCAAAACTTTACTATCATTTAATAGTTAATAATTTATATGTATATTCAATATTTTTATATATTTACATATATAATTCAGGTTATAGGCTGCTCGAATTGTTTGATATTTTTGCTCAAGCCTGCTCAAATTTTATTTGGGTTTTGCTCAAACTTGTATTGAATTTGAAAATATTTTTCTCAAGCCTTAAAAAATGTCAGGCTGAACTTAAGTTGCTCGGATTAAGCTCGCCCAAATTACACCTTTATCTATGAAATAACTTTTCGTGATGTAGATGTGCAAGTTGTGAGAAACAAGACAAATGCATAACGGAAGGGGAAAAAAGGGGTAAATCATGTAAATGATCCCCGTAATTTACACGATGTGTTAATTTAGTTTATTTTCTTTAAATGTGCTCGATTTTGCCCCTTAATTTAATGGATTGTGTCATATTTGTCAAATAAATAACGGCCGTTAGGTTTGGTGGACAAAAAGTTGTCACGTGCTCAAATGATGTGTCAATTTGGTCCTTTTTGTTTTAATTTGGTCAATTTTTATAGGACCAAATTGATACATCGTATAAACTACAATGACTAAATTGACACATCGTTTGAGTTTCTGTCCACCAAACCTAATGGCTGTTATTTATTAGACCAATATGACACAATCAATTAAATTAAGGGGCAAAAATCGAGCAAATTAAAATAATATGGACTAAATTGACACACCGTGTAAACTATAGGGACCATTTACATAATTTATCCCAAAAAAATTCCCCTAGATAATGATATTTTGAAAACACTACAAAGTGCACTATAGGAAAACATGGCAGACGATATCAACTTTGCTAATATGGCAAAATTTTATTATTTTTATATTTTAAATTTTAAAATATCATAATTTTTATATTACATGTTTGATATTTTTTAAAAAATATATATTTTTAAAATTTATTATTTAGGATATATCAAACAAGATCAATATTAAATATAAAATAATTTTTTAATGAAACAATTGTATATAACATTGTTGTGCGAAATTGATAAAATTTTAAAACTGGGAAAAATTTAGAAAAATCTCAATTTCATACAGTTAAAAAAGTAATATTTTAGTTTTTCAAATTTTATATTCAATATTGTACATTGATCTCGTTAGACAGGTTCCAGAAATATAAATTTTATTAAACACAAATGGACAAATTACACCGGTAGTCCCTATATTTTACTCCTTGTGTCATTTTGGTCCTTACACTTTCAATTGGCTCAGTTTTGACCTTTAATGTTAAATTTTGTATCGATTTGGTTCAATTGATAATATCGTTAGTATTTTTTAAGGAAAATTATCACTAAATTGGTTGAGAATTTTTTTCTTTCAATTTTGTTTCATGTTGCAGTGTGAATGTTCACATTGGTATGAATTTAGTTTTTCTAGGGTTAGTTGCATGTTAATTATAAATTGTGAACATTCACATTGTATTTTGATATGAGTTTTTTTTTTTTTTTTGAAATTTTTTTCGAAAGTTAGTTATATTTTGTTGTTTTTTTTACTATGTTTGTTGGTTGGACAATCATTTTTGTTACTATTGAACAATCGAAATAGTCGATTTTCACTTATTTTTATTTTGTTTTAATTTTCACATTGCAATGTGAATGTTCACATTGGTATGATTTTATTTTTTAAAAAAAACTAGTTGTATATTAATTGTAAGTTGTGAACATTCACATTGTATTTTGGTATAAGTTTTACTTTTTCAAAAGTTAATGTATGTTTGTTGTTTTTGTTACTATACTTGTTAGTTAAACAATCATTTTTATTATCGTTGAACAATTGAAATAGTCAATTTTCACTTTTTTCAATTTTGTTTTATGCTTTCACGTTACAGTGTAAATGTTTACATTGGTACGAGTTATTTTTTTAAGGCTAGTTGTATAATTGTAAATTGTAAACATTCACATTGCATTTTGGTATAAATTTTATTTTTTTGAAGGTTAGTTATATGTTTGTTATTTATTGTGAACATTCATATTGTACTTTAGTATGTGTTTTGTTTTTTTAAAATTTAGTTGTATGTTTGTTGTTTACTATGAACGTTTACATTATATTTTGATTTTCATTTAGATTTTTTGTTGAGTTATTTTTAAAAATTTTAAATTATAAAAAGATTCAAAATTCATAATTTGAAATTTTCTCCATGGAATGCGGGAAATATTTTCTCCTTAGGATAAGGGAGAGATTTTCTCCATGGAATAAGGGAAATTTTTTTTTTTAGAATAAGGGAGAGATTTTCTCCATAAAATGAGTGATTATTGTTATGTATTAATTTCAAAATAGAAACATGTGTAAAAAATTAAAAAGAATAATTTGGTCATATTACATTAGACTTAATAAAATATTCAAAAAAAAAGTGTTAAATAAAATCAAACACTTAAAAATAAAATTTATCAAAAAATAACCCTTATTATATTTTGCAATATTTGGATCAAGTGCTTAATTGTAACAGCCGTGAGAAATGCGATTGATTGTCTAATGAAAAGGAATCTTCCAGATTTGCTTATCAAAAAGAAAAATGCTTGGGAGCACTAATTAGTGCTCCCACTAATTAGGTGGCAGTGAGTCTCGCCATTAATGATGTGATGTTTTGGTCTTGGAGTTGTATTTTTTTTTTTTTTTTTTACTTTTTTAATGCATTAGTGCTATTAGTGGTGATATTTTTAGTGGGATGAATCATTGCTGTATCAAAAACTAGTGGATGAAAAACAGTGTGTTGGAGATTGGTAACAACCGTGAGAAACGGATTTGCTTGCTTGTGTAGTCAAAATCAAAAGGAATCTTTCGAGGAAAGTGTGTCCATTGTTCATGGAAGCCCGCAGGAATCCATTGAAAATGTGAGGCAGACAAAAAATAAATTTGTAATTTGATAGAAAGTATTCAAATTGGCTCGTCAAACACTCAAACAGTCATCCAATCACAAAAAAAAAAAAAAAAAAAAAAAAAAAAAAAAAAAAAAAAAAATTAAAAACATAATGATGCAATTGACAAAGATGGCCATCTAACACTCAACTATGGATGAAATATAAGAATACGATTCAAATATCAATTTTTTTTTTTTTTTTTTTTTAAATTACTTATGGTATCCTACAATATGTCGTAAGATATTTTAATATTATTAAAAGTAAGTGTAAATAAATGTGTGGATATAGAAAATATAAATATCTTTAAATTACAAAAATAAGATTTCTTGAAAGATAAAAATACATATAAAACTAGCATATCACCCGTATTTTGTACGTAATAAAATAATATATCATTTATTAAAAATATGATAATTATATTTGATTTTTTTTATATTTTGTCTCTCGTAAATAAAATTTTATATATAAGTTTAAGAGTTTTCTTTCAAATGTTCCTTTACTATAATATATAGTATAGATAAATTAAAATTATTGTACTAACAATTAATAACTAAAATTATACTTTGTTATAAAAAAAAATGACATAATTCTAATACTTCAATATTTTAGAATAAAAATATGTGAATTTTAAAAAATTATCATATTGGTTTTGGAAAGGGAAATAATTAAAGAAATTTTAAAACCTTAAAGGGTAAGAAAGAGTCGTCGTAAATCATTCAAACCAAGAATGATTTAGCTTAATCAGTTAAGTCAAAAGACTAACTAGATTACAAAAAAATTAATTAATTAATTAAAATTTTTAAATTTTATTTTATTAAAATTTAAACTGTCATTGAATATGGAAAGCAATTCATTAATTTAAATTTAAAATCGATACAATATAAATTTAAAATTATAATAAACTATCTCATAATTTATAAATTTTAAATACAAATTTAAAATTATCATAATTATCTCATAATTTTTATGTTAAGAAACAGTAAGAGTGATATTGAGATTATCGATATATCTATATATTTTACAAAATAATACTTTTAAGAAAAAATATTATGAGAGTTTCAAAATCCCATACAAAATGTTTTTTTAAATAAAAACCACTATGTGAGATCGTAAAATAAAAGTTAAATGGAAGCTAGCCAATCGGAATTTTCTTAATTGTTTAAAATTAAGAAAATTCAATAATTTTAAAATAAGAGTTTGGAGCTCCTAGAAGGCTTCTCCCCTAAAAATCTCATTTTTCTCATATAATATATAGATAGATAGATAGTGAAACAAACTTTGCTTTTTCTTCTTCTCCCAATGTGAGATTATAAAATAAATCACAAACTAATTAGAGCTTTATTTTTATATGGTAAAATGGAAGTTAGTCAATGGAAATATTTTAATTGTTTAAAATTAATAAAATCAGTATGAGAAATTGCGATTAAACCAGCAAATCGGTCAAACCCAAAATGGTTGAGCCTAATCGATTAAGTCAAATGACCAACCAACTTATACAAAAATTAATTAATTAAAACTTTTAAATGTTATTTAATTTTAAAATTCAAACTGTCTTAAATTAAAGTGTACAGAATACTACACTATTAAGATTCACTTTATATAAGTGAAACAACTCTTTTTTTTTTCTTTTTCTAATGTAGGATTATAAAATAAAAATTATCAATTATTTGGACGAAAAGTTTATTTCTAATCAAGCAATCTTAATCTTTCAATCTTTAATCTGATCAATCTTTAGTTTATTTCGAATTAAACAAATCTAATCAATATATTTTGATAAAATCGCTAAAACCGTGGTTAAACCAACAAATCAATCAAATCAAAAATAATTTAGCATAATCGGCTAGGTCATAATTAATTAATTTAAACTTTTAAAATTGAAACTATATTGAATTAAAACATGGACAATGTAATGGCCGGGTTTCCTTTATTTTCTTTTCTTTCCCTTTGGCTTCACCCTTTCTTGTTTCCGTTGGGTTTAAAACATTTGGAAGTTATTTCAAATCAAAGCTCCCGTTCGTGTTTTGTTCTCGGTGTTGAATCTCACTTGTTCCGGTGAGCGCTAGGGCGAGTCCGGAGTGTCCGGGAACCAAATCAAAAAAAAAAAATTATGGGCTGCTGGCAAGGGCCGCACGTGCGGGGTGGGGGTCGCACGTGCGGGGGGCTAGGTCGCACGTGCGGTGAGGGTGGAGCTAATGGAGTTTGCACACTGCCTAAAAGGAACGTGCGTAAGGGAGGTGCGGGAAGCGCCGCACGTGCGGGGTGGGAGTGCCGCATGTGCGGGAGGGACGCACCTCATGTGCGGGGATGGGCGTCGTACGTGCGGGACCTGGGCAGTCCGAAAACCCTATTTTTCTTACATTTTTGACCGAACTTATAACACATTTTGGGGCTCATTCTCTCACTCTAAAACCTATTTTCTCTCCTCCTTCTCTCTCGAAAACCTTCCCAAACATTGAAACTCCTTGATCCTTGTAATTCTTGGGGTTTAGATCATCAATCACACTCTCAAATCTTGAAGATCTAGTTGGGGCTTCTCTTGGGGTTGTGGAACATTGAAGAATCCTCCATCTCAAGGCTAGGGTTTCCATCTCCTTCTTCATCAATCTTTGAGGTAGGGAATTTTTGAGTTATATATATATGTTTTGCCACAAAATGTTGATTTTAAAGTTACTATGAAGTAGTTGTGTTGGTTTTAAATTTTGCACTAAATGAAGAAAGAGAAAGAGAGTTTTCAAATATGGGTTTCTAAAATCTCAACTCTTTTTTTCTCCCTAAGGGGCTCTCCTTTCATTTGACTCATAAGATGTGATTTGGGTTGGTTTTCACCTTGAAGTGAACAAATGTTAGATTTTTTATAAAAGCCCTAGAAATTGGGGATTTTGGGAAGGGAAGGAAACATCTATGCTACTTTTATTCTTCTTGTGATAAAAAGAGTAAATGAGTGCAGACTTCATGAGCGTTTTGAAAAATGACCATCTTGTGATATGCACATTGACATAGAGAGTTTTTGTTTCAAAGACTATAGTTGAATGCATGATGATATAATTTTGTGATGACCAAATTGTTGTGCATAAAAGAATTGTGTATGATGGGGAAATTGTTATTGTGTGTTGAAGACATTTGGGTATTTTGTGAAATGACTTGAAAGAAAGAAATGAGAAATGGATTGATTGATATTGTTGTAGAGATACTTTGAGAATAGTAATTATTGCATCATATTTCAATTGAGTTATTATTATTGTGCACCTTGACATGTTTTGAAAAGACATTTATTTTGAGAAACATCATATTGTAACAAGAATTATGGAAATGTGAATGGGGTAAATACGTGGTAAGTCCAGATAGGGGGTGTAGTTGAATTTGATAAGTTGGCCTGAGTGTCCTTGGTGAAAGACCAGAAAACCGCGCGGATAGGTGTCGAGCCTTCCGGTTAATACCAGTAAAAATGACAGTTTGGTAGTACTCGTAGAGTCTACTTGCAGACACCAGCCTATGGATTACCAGTGTCGTATTTACTGCCCCTAGTGATTAATGATTGGAAATTTTGGGAAAAATGTTGAGATTGCAAATGATTGTTGGAAAGATAGAAACTTTTAAATGTGCATGAAATAGACTTTCTTATAAGGATGCATGGCATGGCATTAACAATTGCATGGTTTTAAAGAGTATGCATAACTATATATACTTTCTAAGAATTCTCTACTGGTCTTTGTGCTCACCCCTATGGGATTTGATGCAGGTAAAGATGTGGTGATCCCACCGAACTGAGGGCGTGGATGTTTTTGAGAATAGTACATAGCTCTTTTATTTTGTGTAATTCTTTTTGAGCCAAGGGCTAATGTGTATGGGTTGTAGAAATCATTTTTGTGTAACCAGGCTTATGCCTTGGAAGATGTAAGCCCTTAAGGGTGTACTGCTTTGAGAATGGATGCTTTACATGCTATAAATTCATTTGTTTGTATTGATGAATGTATACCCGCATGTAAAACTTTTGTAAAGACTCATTAGTAATTATGTAAAGATGGGCAGATTGTTGTTATTGTTGGGTAAATGTTGATTATTTGTGGGTAGTTCATGTTGAATTATTTCGGGGCATTATAGACAAAACTACAATATTAAATGGGATGGAGTACAAGATTCACTTTATATGAAATAACTCTTTTTTTTTCCCTTCTTTTTTTGATGTGGGATTATCAAATAAAAGCTAGTCAATGGATATTTTCTTAATTGTTTAAAAATAAGAAAATCAAGAAAATTAGTATGAGATATTGAAACTCTCGCAAGGCTCCTCACTAAATGAGATGAGAGCATAAGATTCCCTTTATATGAGTAAAATAACTCATTTTTTCCCTTCTTTTCCTGATGTAGGATTATGAAATAAAATCTAACCAATGGAGATTTTCTTAATTATTTAAAATTAAGAAAATCAAGAAAATTAGTATGAAATATTGAAACTCTCACAATGCTCCTCACTAAAAACAGTCTTTTCCTTATATAATAGATAGATAGATAGATAGATCGATAGATAGATAGTGAAACAAACTTTGCTTTTTCTTCTTCTCCCGATGTGGGATTATAAAATAAATCATAAACTAATTAGAATTTTATTTTTATATGGTTAAATGGAAGTTAGCCAATGGAAATTTTTTTAATTGTTTAAAAATAATAAACCAGTATGAAAAATAGCGATTGAACAGGCAAATCAGTCAAACCCAAAATGGTTCAACCCAATCAGTTAGGTCAAATGACCAACCAATTTATACAAAAATTAATTAATTAAAACTTTTAAATGTTATTTTAATTTTAAAATTTAAACTGTCTTGAATTGAAGTATACACAATACTATACTATTAAGATTCACTTTATATAAGTGAAACAACTGACTTTTTTTTTTCTTTTTCTGATGTGGGATTATAAAATAAAAGTTAACAATTATTTGGACAGAAAGTTTATTTCTAATCTAGCAATCTCTATCTTTCAATCTTTAATTAGATCAAACAAGGCTAACCAATGGGATTATCAAATAAAAGCTAACCAATAGAGATTTTCTTAATTATTTAAAATTAAGAAAATCAAGAAAATTAGTATGAAATATTGAAACTCTCACAAGGCTCCTCACTAAAAACACTCATTTCCTTATATAATATATATGTATAATTTTCAATACTTAATGCATATAAAATTTAGAGTTGGATTAAATTATGTATAAAATATGATGGCAACCGAGGAGTTCAGGATCACATCCTCGATATGGCTGCAAAGCTATAAAGCTTAAAACTTTAGGGATACTAGTTGATGAAACTTTCCTAGTGCAGTTTATTCTCAACTCACTTCCATTACAGTTCGGCGCATTCAAAATTCACTATAACACCAATAAAGACAATTAGAGTTTGAATGAGCTAACTAATATGTGTGTTCAGGAGGAAATAAGGTTGTGGGAGGAAGGACGTCAAATTGCATTGGTTGTAACGCATAGAGCTATAAAGAAAAAGAAGGGTAATTTTGTAAAATCAAAGAACAATCCACCTAAGAAAAAGAATGGGTCTGGGGAAGAAAATTAGGCTCAGAATGGTTTCACTGTCAAGTGCTACTTTTGTGGCAAGAAGGGGCATGTGAAGAAAGACTGCACCAAGCGAAAGGCTTGGTTCAAAAAGAAATATAAGAAATTTTCTTTTGTTTGCTATGAATCAAATCTTACTAAAGTACCTTCTAACACTTGGTGGATTGACTTTAGGGCCACGACCCACATTACAAATTCCAGGCAGGGATACCTCTCAACTAGAAAATCGAAGGAAATTGAAAGATTTGTTTATATGGGGAACCGTCTCAAAGCTGAAGTCGTAGCTGTAGGAACCTATCGACTGATCTTAGAGATGGGTCACCAGATGGATCTAGAAGACACTTTTATGTTTCTTCAATTTCTAGGAATTTAGTTTCGTTATTCAAATTAGATCGTGTTGGATATTCAGTTTTATTTAGTTGTGGTAAACTCAATTTAATGTTTAATTCAATAATGATTGGTTCTAGTAATTTATGTGATGGTTCATATAAAATTGCCTTAAATCATGAGTTTACACAATCATTAGTAACTCTGCATTCAAATATTGGTTTAAAACGTGGTCTAATTAATGAAAAATCCTCAATCTTGTGGCATAGACGGTTAGGGCATATCTCTAGAAATAGAATTGAAAAATTGGTGAAGAATGAAATTTTGAAAAACCTAGACTTCACTGATTTTGAGATATGTGTGGATTGCATTAAAGGAAAGCAAACCAAACCCACCAAGAAAGGTGCCACAAGAAGTAATGAGCTTCTTGAGATAATTCATACAGATATTTGCGAGCCACTTAACATCCCATGTCTTAGTGGTGAAAAATATTTCATCACATTTATAGATGATTTCTCATGTTATGGATATGTGTATCTAATTCATGAAAAGTCTCAGGCTGTTGACATCCTTGAGGTGTACATAACTGAAGTCAAGAGACAATTAGATAGAAAGGTTAAAATAGTAAGATCAAACATGGATGGTGAGTATTATAGTAAATATGATGAGTCAGGCTAAAATCTTGGCCCATTTGCCAAATTCTTAGAGAAGAAAAACATTCGTTCTCAATACACAATGCCTGGAACGCCACAGCAGAATGGAGTTGTTGAAAGGTGTAATCGTACACTTAAAGATATGGTTATAGGAGTATGTTGAGTTACTCAATTATACCCATTTCACTGTGGGGTGAAGCTTTAAAGACTACAATGCATGTCTTAAATTGGGTTCCTAGTAAGGCGGTCCCAACAACTCCTTTTGAGTTGTGGACTGGTCGGAAACCTAGTTTAAGACACTTACACATTTGGGGTTGTTCAGCAGAGGCAAGAATCTTCAACCCACAAGAGAAAAAAGTTAGACTCAAGAACAATATATGGATATTTCATTGGTTATCTAGACAAGTTTAAAGGGTACAAATTTATTGTTCTAATCACAGTACGTGGATAGTGGAGGCTGGTAATGCTAGACTCCTAGAGAATGGTGAAATTAGTAAGAGTGAGAAAACACGAGTGGTGAATTTTGAGGAAATTAGGGTGGATGTGCCAACATTTGGCCTTTATCGAAAAATTGTTGTTCCTCAAACTATTCCACAGGCTGAGGGAAACGAACAACACAATGAAAATCCTTCACCACCTCATGTTTCACCACTTCATGAAGATTCCACCATTGAAAATACTATAGAACCACCACAACTGGAAGTTCTAAGAAGATCTCAGAGGGAAAAAAGCCTGCCATTCCAGATGATTACATGGTGTATCTACAGGAATCTAATTTTGATATTGGGATTAACAAAGATCCAGTCTCATTTTCACAAGCCATGAATAGTGATGATTCTACTAAATGGGTTAGTGTTATAAATGAAGAGTTAAAATCCATGGAACAGAATGGTGTTTGGGATCTCATCGAATTGCCTAATAATTGTAAAAAGGTCAGGTGTAAATGGGTCTTCAAGACCAAGCGCAACGCAAAAAACAATAATAAACGATTTAAAGCCAGACTTGTTACCAAGGGTTTTACTCAAAAAGAAGACATAGACTATAAAGAGACCTTCTCTCCAATATCTAAGAAGGACTCGCTTAGAATCATCCTAGCGTTGGTAGTTCATTATGACTTAGGTTGCATCAAAAAGAGGTGAAAACTGCTTTTCTAAATGGGAATTTGGATGAAGAAATTTATATGGAGCAGCCAGAAGAATTTGCAGAGAAAAGTAAAGAACATTTAGCTTGTAAATTAAAGAAGTCCATATATGGCCTTAAACAAGCTTCCAGACAATGGAATTTAAGGTTTAATGATACCATTACCTCCTTCGGATTTAAGGAAAATGCAGTTGATCAGTGCATATATCTGAAGGTTAGTGGGAGTAAGTCCATTATTTTTGTGCTATATGTGGATGACATTTTGTTAGCTAGTAATGACCTTGGCTTGTTGCATGAAACCAAAGAATATCTCTCCAAGAACTTTAAATTGATCGATATGGGTGAGGTAAACTATGTTATTGGCATAGAGATCTTTAGGGATCGATCACGAGGATTGCTAGGATTATCTCAGAAAGGATATTGTAACGTCCTCAAAATAAACTCATAATCATACATTCATGATACAAGAGAGATATCATATTCCCAACATCAGGGTATTCTTACAAGAGATATTACATGTTGACAACAAAAGTTAATGCCGTATAGGCTTACAACTTTCCAAGACAACACTTGGGTTCAACAAAAATAGAATTCTAACTCTTTACACAAAATAATCCCTTGGCTTGATATACATGTAATACACAAAATAATCACAAAAGTAAGCCTTCAGCTTCTACAACCTCCCAAGCTACATCCTTAGAGGTGGCATATCACCTGCACCTGAAAATGATGCCCCATATAGGGTGAGCCAATGCCCAGTAGAGATATGCTAAACATAATATGAGCAATAACTAAGACATTAGCATTTGATAAATGTTTAACTCGTATAAACCAACTTATAACATATTCCAGTTCCATGACAAATATGCCCATGTTTCATTCCACTTTCCTTTACTTAACCAATTCAATTCAAAAACATGGCTCAGAACCTGGCCAAACGATTCAATTCAAAGTCATGGCTCAAACAATTCAATTCATAATCATGGCTCAGAACCTGGCCAAACAATTCAATGAGACTATAACTCATATTAAAACACTTCCAATACTTCAATTAAATACACATATTTGCTGTATTAATGGAGTCCATCCCCCATCTCCTTCCAAACAGGTTTGAGAGTCCATCCCCTATCTCCTTTCAAACCATGAAGTACATCCCCTATCTCCTCCCAAACAATATACATATACAATATATTTAAACACTTATCATATACAATGATCAAGCAAAGCACATATTCAATGTGTTATTCCATCCCTCATATTCAATGACATAACCAATTGATTAGTTTAAATTCACCTAATCATCATGCAGTGTCTACAACAATCAAGACTATCATCCACCGATAGCCCAAAACAATTATTTCTAAACAGATAATAAATGCGTCAACAGATAAATTATGAACAATTTCAAAGGCGAGTGATTAATCAATCCAACTCCACCATTCATTCTCATAACTTCTCAATTTCATTATTTCCAAATCAATTTCATTACCTCATAATAAATGTCATTAATTTCACAAATGACCCAATTAATCCCAACTAAGGTATTTTCCCATTTTTTCCACAATATTGACCCAAAGGTCCAAATATCATCAATGGACCTCAATAACTTCATTTTAAGGCTCAAATACATATATATAGTTCAATGGAACAAAAACCCCTCTTTACACATTTTAAGGTTTGAAAACCCTAACTTCCAAACTTTCCCAACTACAACATTAAATCAAAAGGACTACAAGTTTATGTCAAAGATCATAAATATGAGTAGTTATCCCTACCTGAAAGTTTGAAGCCCAAGGGAAAGATAAAGAAACCATAAAATGTTCCAAATCAACACTTTTTCGGATCCAAAGATAGCCCAAGCCAAACTCTACCTTTTATACAAAGGAACCAAGGTAGAAACACTCCAGAACTAGATAGATTCTTAGAGAGAGAGAGAGTGAAGAGAGAGAGAGACTGCCAAAATTAGGGTTTTGAAAAGTTAGAGAGAGAGAAAGTTGAAAAAGTGATTTAAAATGACCCAGCTGCAATCTGATATACGTATGACCCGCTCGAGAGGAGAATAAGATGCTCGAGCGTCAGACACAAAAACTTAACCCGCTCGAGTACAAAAGACCCGCTCGAGCGCCAAGGCACAACAGCAAAACACTACCCGTTCAAACGTAGATTACACTCCTCTAGCACTTTTACAGACTTCGAACACCCGCTCAAGCGTCAAATACCCGCTCGAGCGCGACCCACTTGAGTGTAATTAAATTCGCTTGAGCGCGAAAAACATACCTGCAGTATTTTTACAGACGCACAAAATGCTGAAAGGATGCAAACTCCGCTTGAGCGCAAAGGGACCCGCTCGAGCGGATCATCAAAAACTGGGCAACAAGAATAGAGACCAAAGCTCACCCAGCCTGTTCGGAACACGCCCAAGGCATTTCTAAACTCAACTTCAAAGAGTTAAAGGACGAAAATGTAATACAAACAACAACAATCATTCACGGAACCAAGCCCGGAATATAATAAACAATGAGAGGAAAACCGGGATTGCTATTACTTCCCCTCCTTAAAGGATTTCGTCCCCGAAATTAGTTATAAGTTTCAAAATTGTGATTTTCCAATTATTAACAATATTACAATTCCACATTTCACATCCTGACCCACTACCAGTCATCCCTTCTCTTATCATGAGGCAATTCACAATATAATTCAATATGCATTAACAACATGATTTTCTTTGAAATCCAACAAATTCCAATACCATATTCCACCATTTCATAACATATTCAATGTTAATGATATATCTACATTTCTAAAACATTATTAACATATACAATGTTAAGATAAACTCCCATTTTCAAGGCATATTCGACAATTACCATGCTTCCAATAACCAAAACATATACAATGTTTTACAACTTAAGCCATATTCAATGCTCTTAAAGTTTATCAATATAACAAAATTCCCAATACATGGTTACACATTAACAAACAAGTCCGGATATTTCTCACGGACTTCCAACTCGCGTTCCCAAGTGGCTTCTTCCATTCCGTGATGTTTCCACAAAACGTTTACCAAGGGTATCGTCATGCCTCGCAAGACTTGATCCCGCCTATCCAAGACCCGCACCGGTCTCTCCACATACGAGGCATCCTCATCTACCTCTAAGTCGGTCCAATCCAATACATGCGACATATCCGGCTTGTACTTTCGAAGCATACTTACATGAAACACATCATGCACTCTGAACAACTGCGGCGGCAAAGCTAAACGGTAGGCAACCTCGCCAATCCTCTCAAGGATCTCAAAAGGGCCAATAAATCGAGGGGACAACTTCCCACTCTTCCCAACCTCAGCAAACCCCACCTAGGTGATATTTTCAAAAAGACATGATCACCTGCCTCAAATGCCAAAGGCCTCCTCCTACAGTCGGCATAACTCTTTTGGCGACTCTGGGCTGTAACAAGCCTCCTACGGATAAGCTCAACTTTCTCCGTCGTCTCCCTTACCAACTCCGGGCCCAAGAAAGGTGCATCACCCACCTCGGCCCAACACACTGGAGACCTATACGGTCGGCCATACAAGCCCTCAAACGGTGCCATGCCAATACTCGATTAGAAACTGTTGTTGTAGGCAAACTTTACTGAGGGCAAGTGCCTCTCCCACGACCCACTAAAGTCAAGGACACAACCTCGAAGCATATCCTCAAGGATCTGAATAGTACGCCCGGACTGCCAGTCAGTCTGAGGATGATAAGCTGTGCTAAAGGTCAACCTAGTGCCCAAGGTACTCTACAAAACTCTGCCACAACCTAGCGGTAAAACGCGAATCTCTATCTGAGACGATCGACACTGGGACCCCGTGCAACCTCACTATGTCCCAAATATACAAGTTGGCAAGATGATCTACTAAATCTCTCACGTACATAGGAATGAAGTGCGCTGACTTAGTCAATCGATCTACAACCACCCAAATAGCATCACTACCTCAGTGAGTCCTCGGAAGACCTACAACGAAGTCCATTGTGACATGCTCCCATTTCCACTTGGCTATAGGCAAGGGTTGTAGCAAACCCGCTAGCCTCTAATACTCGGCCTTCACTTGCTGACAAGTAAGGCACTTCAATACGAAAACTGCCACATCCTTCTTCATACCCCGCCACCAAAACTGGCGGCCCAAATCACGATACATCATAGTGCCTCCTGGATGCACCGCAAGGCGTGAATGGTGAAACTCTCAGAGTACCTCCTCTCTGCAAGACTCCGGCACAAACAAACGGTCTCGGTATCTCACACTCAAGTCGGGATACACAGTCAAACCCTTCTTAACCTTCCCACTGGAGATCTTCTCCCGAAGGGATTCCACCTCAAGGTCACTCCCATGCGCCTCTACCACTCGATTCACAAGTGTAGGCTACGCAACCACAAAAAACAAGGCCGCAGACTCAACAGATTCGCCCAAAAGCAAATCAAACTCGCCCAGTGCACCCAACATTTCCCATTCCTGGATGGCTACACAAGCTACATCACTAAAGGATTTCCTACTAAGGGCATCAGTCACAACATTGGCCTTCCCCGGGTGGTAATGCAACTCGAAGTCGTAATCCTCAATAAACTCCATTCACCTCCTCTGCCTCAAGTTCAAGTCTTTCTGTGTAAACAGATATTTCAGACTCTTATGGTCCGAGAACACCTCGAATCTCTTACCGAACAGGTAGTGCCTCCAAATCTTCAAGGAAAAAATCACAGCTGCTAACTCTAGATCATGTGTAGGGTAATTCCTCTCGTGTATTTTCAACTGCCGCGAGCCATAGGCTACCACTTTCCCCTCTTGCATTAACACACAACCCAATCCCTCTCGTGAGGCATCACAATAAACCGTATAACTCAAACCTCTCTCTGGAATAATCAACACTAGAGCGGTGGTAAGTCTAACTTTAATCTCTTGGAACGACTTGTTACAAGTCTCACTCCATACAAACTTGACCCCTTTCCGCGTCAATTTAGTCAACGGCGAAGCTAGCCTGGAGAAATCTTTTACAAACCGGCGGTAATGCCCAGCTAATCCCAAAAAACTGCAAATCTCAAAAATACTCTTAGGCTGTGCCCAATCCTGCATTGCCTCTATCTTGGCTGTATCAACAGACACTTCTTCCCCGGAGACTACATGGCCTAAGAACTTAACCTCTCTTAGCCAGAACTCGCACTTCCCAAACTTAGCATACAGTTTATGGCTCTAAGCAACTCAAGCACCACTCTCAAGTGTTCCTCGTGCTCCTCCTCAGAAGGTGAATAAATCAGAATGTCGTTCACGAAAACAACCACAAAACAATCTAAAAATTCCCAGAATATCCGGTTCATCAAGTCCATAAACACTACCGGTGCATTGGTGAGCCCAAAAGGCATCACTAGAAACTCGTAATGGCCATACCGCGTACAGAATGCCATCTTCGGGATGCCTACCTCCCTGACCCTCAACTGATGATAACCCGATCTCAAATCTATTTTGGAGAAACAACGGGACCCTTTCAACTGGTCAAACATATCATCTATACGGGGCATAGGGTACTTGTTCTTAACCGTAGCCCGATTCAATTTCTGGTAATCAATACAAAGTCTCTAGACACCATCTTTCTTTTTAGCAAAGAGGGTCGATGCTCCAAACGGCAAAGTACTAGGGCAGATAAAGCCCTTATCTAGCAACTCCTGGAGCTGAATCTTCAACTCACTCAACTCGGCTAGGGCAAAACGATACGGTGCCATAGAAATTGGCACCGTGTCGGGCACTAAATCAATAGAAAACTCCACCTCTCGCTAGGGTGGCAAACTAACAAGGTCCTCGGGGAAAGACGTCCGAGTACTCACAAACCACTCTGGGTAACTCAATCTGGACCTCATCACACTCACTACTCATAAAGCTAGCGAGAAGACCACTAAGCTCACTCCGCCCTCACGAATCATACACTGGTGGCAACACTCTACCAACCCGATCCCCCAAGAAATGGAAACAATCCCCGCTCAAGGTACATACAGTAACCCTCTGGCTGTAGCAATCAATAATAGCCCGGTATGACGATAGCCAGTCCATACCCAAAATCACATCAAAACCCAACATAGCCATTACTACAAAAGAAAATGGAAGCTGGCGGTCGGCGACCTCAATATCGCAACCTCTACACCCTTGTTTCAAAATCAACTCACTCCCAACAGGTGATACAACACAAATAGGAGAAGCTAACTGTGCCAACTCTAACCCCAAAACAGATGCAAATGCAACAGATATAAAGGAATGGGATGCACCCGTATCAATCAACACATTGGCAACCGAGTTGCAAAACAAAAAGGTACCTCTCACAACTGATGGAGCCTGTACAAGATCATGCGCGGTAACAGCATACATGCGCCCTGAAGGTCTCTAATCTACCTGCTCACCTCTCGAAGCAAAAGGCTGCTGCAAGGACTAAAACGATGAGGCTCCCTGATTGGCCCTCGAGGCCTGAACAAACTGAGCTGGCTGATAACTCTGCCTCGACCCAGATACACCAGATGTGCCACTCAACTGTGAGCAAAACCTCTTCAGGTGCCCTGCCTGACCACACTGGTAACAAGAGAGCAGCTGGCCTCTACCTTGACTCTGGCTCTGAGGTCGAGCCGAAGATGAAGCTGCCCTTTGACCTCCTCCCCTCTGCGGGCAAGCTGGAGACTTGTGGCCCAGCTGACCACACTTATAACAGGTAAAGTCTCCCTGACTGCCTCTCCCAGAACCTGAACTCGGCACTGGAAAGGTAGATCTCAGAAAAGCACCCTGGGACTGCTGAGGGTTAGAACCCCTCTGCCTCCTAGCATCTCCCTGGCCATCCTGACTCCTCTTGGAGCCTCTCATCCTCTCCTCCTCCTCCTCCTCCTCCTCCTCCTCCTGCATAATAATCTCCATATGGGTCGCAGCATCCAGAAGGCGTCCATACTCCCGGGTCATGGACCCTGCAACTCTTATCTAGAGCCCGGTCCTTAACTTTTTCTCAAATTCAAGACAACGGTGTTCCTCAGACGCTACTAGCTCAGGACCAAACCTCGATAAGCTAGTAAATGCGGCCTCAAACTCGGCCATTGGTGTACTCAGCTGCTTGAGCTAACAGAACTGATCCCTCAACTTCTCCCTGACAGCGGGAGATAAAAACATCTCCTGAGAGGCATCAACGAAAGCCTCCCAAGTCCCTCCAATACGGCCCCGCATGAACTTCCACCACTGACCCGCATCTTCCTTCAATTGGAAAGATGCCAAGGTCACCTTCAATGCCCCGTCTTCGATGCCAAGCATCTCAAACGTCTTTGTCATCTGCTCAAGCCACTCATCAGCCTTCAGTGGCTCTTTAGGATCACCCACAAACTCGTCCGGATTCGACCGGAAGAACTCTCTCTTCAAAAAAGAAGGCCCTGCCTCAGCAACATGGGCCTGGACCTGATTCTCAACTCTGAGAATGTCCATAGATTCCCTCAAAGCTCCTACCATCTCGCAAGCTAAGGCGGCCATGGCCTACTGACCTACTGGCTCGGCCACATTGGCCTGACCAACACCCTCCTGCTGCGTCGGAATCTCATCCAGTATAGGCATCTCATGCCTCCTAAGCCTACCTCGCCTACCACCACGTCCCCGTCCTAACATCCTAATAAAGGCAACGAAGAACATTAGCACATTCACAAATGTGCCAAAGCTATTTCACTCGCGTCCTAATACATTGGACAATAGTAATTTATTCCGCGTAAGCACATAATCACATAAGCACTTACGAATTTCATTTCCGGATAATGACAGTCCCAAGGTGTTGCTACAGTTTTGGTTAGAAACAGCATTGATCAAGTGCTTTTCGAACAGGACTCCCAGAAACCCAAGGATCCAATCAACATCCTAGAAACTAAATTCCATACCCACTTAGTCAAGTAAACATGTTATCACATAAGCACATAACATTATACATAAGCCTCTAACAAGCGAGACAAACCCATTGTGGTACTAACCACTTCCCACGTACCCAAAGTATTCAAACCCGGTACGCTTTGATACCAAGTTGTAATGCCCTCAAAATAAACTCATAATCATACATTCATGATACAAGAGAGAGATATCATATTCCCAACATCAGGGTATTCTTACAAGATATTACATGTTGACAACAAAAGTAAATGCTGTATACGCTTACAACTTTCCAAGTCAACACTTGGGTTCAACAAAAATAGAGTTCTAACTCTTTACACAAAATAAGCCCTTGGCTTGATATACATGTAATACACAAAATAATCACAAAAGTAAGCCTTCAGCTTCTACAACCTCCCAAGCTACATCCTTGGAGGTGGCATATCACCTGCACCTGAAAATGATGTCCCATATAGGGTGAGCCAACGCCCAGTAGAGATATGCTAAACATAATATGAGCAATAACTAAGACATCAGCATTTGATAAATGTTTAACTCGTATAAACCAACTTATAACATATTCCAGTTCCATGACAAATATGCCCATGTTTCATTCCACTTTCCTTTACTTAACCAATTCAATTCATAAACATGGCTCAGAACCTGGCCAAACAATTCAATTCAAAGTCATGGCTCAGAACCTGGCCAAACAATTCAATTCAAAGTCATGGCTCAGAACCTGGCCAAACAATTCAATTCATAATCATGGCTCAGAACCTGGCCAAACAATTCAATGAGACTATAACTCATATTAAAACACTTCCAATACTTCAATTAAATACACATATTTGTTGTATTAATGGAGTCTATCCCCCATCTCCTTCCAAACAGGTTTGAGAGTCCATCCTCTATCTCCTTTCAAACCATGAAGTACATCCCCTATCTCCTCCCAAATAATATACATATACAATATATTTAAACACTTATCATATACAATGATCAAGCAAAGCACATATTCAATGTGTTATTCCATCCCTCATATTCAATGACATAACCAATTGATTAGTTTTAATTCACCTAATCATCATGCAGTGTCTACAACAATCAAGACTATCCTTCACCGATAGCCCAAAACAATTATTTCTAAACAGATAATAAATGCGTCAACAGATAAATTATCAACAATTTCAAAGGCGAGTGATTAATCAATCCAACTCCACCATTCATTCTCATAACTTTTCAATTTCATTATTTCCAAATCAATTTTATTACCTCATAATAAATGTCATTAATTTCACAAATGACCCAATTAATCCCAACTAAGGTATTTTTCCCTTTTTCCACAATATTGACCCAAAGGTTCAAATATCATCAATGGACCTCAATAACATCATTTTAAGGCTCAAATACACATATATAGTTCAATGGAACAAAAACCCCTCTTTACACATTTTAAGGTTTGAAAACCCTAACTCCCAAACTTTCCCAACTACAATATTAAATCAAAATGACTACAAGTTTATGTCAAAGATCATAAATATGAGTAGTTATCCCTACCTAAAAGTTTGAAACCCCAGGGAAGGATGAAGAAACCCAAAGATGTTCCAAATCAACACTTTTTCGGATCCAAAGATAAACCAAGCCAAACTCTACCTTTTATATAGAGGAACCAAGGTAGAAACACTCTAGAACTAGATGGATTCTTAGAGAGAGAGAGAGAGTGAAGAGAGAGAGACTGCCGAAATTAGGGTTTTGAAAAGTTAGAGAGAGAGAGAAAGTTGAAATAGTGATTTAAAATGACCCAGCTGCGATCTGATATGCGTATGACCCGCTCGAGTGGAGAATAAGACGCTCGAGCGTCAGACACAAAAACTTAACCCGCTCGAGCGCCAAGGCACAACAGCAAAACACTACCCTTTCAAACGTAGATTACACTCCTCCAGTACTTTTACAGACTTCGAACACCCACTCAAGCGTCAGATACCCGCTCGAGCGCGACCCGCTCGAGCGTAATTAAATTCGCTCGAGCGCGAAAAACAGACCTGCAGTATTTTTCAGACGCACAAAATGCTGAAACGATGTAAACTCTGCTCGAGTGCAAAGGGACCCGCTCGAGCGGATCATCAAAAATCTGGGCAACAAGAATAGAGACCAAAGCTCACCCAACCTGTTCGGAACACGCCCAAGACATTTCTAAACTCAACTTCAAAGAGTTAAAGGACGGAAATGTAATACAGACAACAACAATCATCCACAAAACCGAGTCCGGAATACAATAAACAATGAGAGGAAATCTGGGATCGCTATAGATATATTGATCGTGTTTTGGAGAGATTCAATATGCAGTTTTGTTCAACCAGTAATGCACCTATCATGAAGGGTGATAAATTAAGCGAAAAACAGTGTCCAAGGAATGACTTGGAAAGAAAACAAATGAAGGACATTCCATATGGATCAGCAGTAGGGAGCTTGATGTATGCCCATGCATGTACCAGACCAGATATTAGTTTTGTAGTTGGAATGTTGGGAAGATTCCAAAGTAATCCTGGAATGAAACATTGGAAAACAGTGAAGAAAGTTATGAGATATCTTCAAGGAACAAAGGACTATATGCTCACCTATAGGAGGTCAGAATAGTTAGAAGTGACCGGATACTTAGACTCATATTTTGCTGGTTGCCTTGACAGTAGAAAATCTAGATTAGATTTTGTTTTTCTTGTAGCTAGTGGAGCAATTTCATGGAAGAGTGTGAAGCAGTCCACTATTGCTTCATCTACTATAGAGGTTGAGTTTGTGGCATGCTTTGAGGCTACAAATCATGCTTTGTGGTTGCGAAATTTCATCTCAGGACTTGGTGTTGTTGACTCAATTGCCAGGCCGCTAAAGATATATTGTGACTATGCCGCATTAGTTTTATTCTCTAAGAATGGAAAGTACTCCAGTGGTTCTGAACACATGGAAGTAAAGTACTTAATTGTTATAGAAACAGTCCATAAACAACAAGTGTTAATTGAAAACTTAAGCACCTCTCTTATGATTGCTAATCCATTCACAAAGGGATTGCTACCAAAGACATACAAAGAACATGTTATTAGGATGGGTCTTTTAAGCAACCCATGATGTGTATGGTTGATCTTGAGTGCTTATTTTTATTTGACACTATTTGCGCAATAATAATTTTGTTTCTATTTTTCTTGTTTCTAAATGTGTGTATACACATTAATTTGAATATTGATAAACAGGAAATGTCTTAACAAGACAAATTATAGGGGCCTTTTAGGCAAATAATTACATATCCCGATAATGGACTGGGTTAGTGAAGGTTATCGATGGTGTGGTGCATAGAAAGAAATATGACATAAATGTTATATAACCGCTATGACTCACATTAGTGATCTGAAGTAATCACAGTATTATAGTCTCTAATATATCTGAACTTATTGGCTATTTTTAAAATTTCGTGATCACGTGTCAAAATTTTTAGTGTGGAATCCAGTGAGTCAAATTTTTTATCAATTGCATATTTTTGAAAAAAAAAAAAAAAAACTCATAATTGCATCATAATCGGCTTCATGGGCCAAGTGGGAGAATGTTCAATTTATTCTCTGGTGTGGTCCAATAGCCTACATATCTTTGACATGTTTTATTTTATTTGGACTCCACAATTAGATAAAGCCAATATTTGGATAAAGTTCAGTAATTAGAATTTTAAATATGAGATAATTACTCTTGTAAGATAAGAAGGAAACCTTGATGGACATGAATTCTTCTGATATAGTTTATCTGGCCCTCTTCTCTTCTCTACATAAGGATGGGTGACTACCCTTTCATAATATGAGTATTTTTCCATCAATCAAAGTTTTATAGTCATCCTAATTAAGAGAGACCGAGAGAAAAAGGTGAGCCAAGAATTCAAGGTTCAACTATTAGGGGTATTTTCTCAACTTCTCTAATCCAATGGCTGACAAAGGTATATTCGTTTTATTTTTAAGATGTATTGAATTCAAGATCCTATAAGGTTCTATCAAAACCAGCCCTGGGCTAAGGCCATTAAGGCTTGTACTTTAGGCCCCAAAAATTTGGCCCAAAATAGGGGCCCAAAATTTAGAAAGGTATTATAGCATATTACAAATATAAATAGGCCCAAATTATTTTTGTTCTTTTAGGACCAATCTAAAGGACCAACAAATATTCTTTTGAGCCCATATTTGTTTATAAGTGTGGTTTGACCCGATTGAAATTAAAATAGATACAAAATGTTGGTGGTCCTTGAATGAGAAACACTACATACGGGGGATTCTATTTACATCCAAAAAAATCATTCAGTACACCCAATTTCTAAGTACACCCTATTTAATTATTTAAAGTTTTGTTTTACTCTTATTACACCCTATTATTTTTTCCAAATTACCCTCAAGGTAAACCCAAATAATAAATAATAAACAAACTAAAAAAGCTAAATTATTTCAAAAACTTTTCAATACAAAAAATAATTCTCAAATACAAGGGGAAAAAAACTTATAAGCACATAAGCATTATAAATACAAAAAAAAAAAAAAAAAAATCAAACTTCTACAAAAGCATTATAAAACTTTTCAATACAAAAAAGAAAAAACTTTTAAATTATAAATTATCCACAAGAATGCTCATGGAAAAGTAAAAACCAAGCTTATAAGCACATAAGTATGAAGCACTAACAAAAAAGAATAATTCTCAAATAATGTACTATATGATCTTCTTCTTCTTTTTATTCTTCATGGTCTCCGTTTTCTTTCATACTTGTTTGTTAATGCTTCAATGCTTCCCCTTCTCTCTGATTTTCCCTCCTACTTGTTAACTTTGCATTCCTTTGCTTCCTCTTCTCTCTGCTTTTTTCACATTTTTGTTTTCCAACTCATATTAGACATTTTTCCTGTATAAAAACCTCATGTAAACATGAAACATTGGGGGGGGGGGGGGGTGGAGAAGTTTTTAAATTACTAATTCTTGTTTTCATACTTGTAGCAGTTTACTTTTAATTTATTTTAACTTGATATATATATATATATATATATATTTAAACTAATATTTGTGAAAGAACGCTAAAATGGTGTTTTTATTTGTATATTGATGAATGAATCATCTTAACAAACCATTTTTAACTGATTTTCAGGACCATTATGTTATTATTTTTAGTGGGTTTGATCTGATTTATTTTATTTTTTAATTTTTGGGTAGTGTGTTCAAATCCACCAGTTTTATGTTTTTGTTTTATTTTTATTGGTCTTTTTTTAATATTATTTTATAGATCTAGGTAACAAAAATATAAGTTTCCTGTAAAATCTTTCTTCTAAGGTCTAGGGTTTCAAAATAATAAAAAAACAATGATGTTGATGATGATTGTAACGCTCTCAAAATATTATACAAATCAACCATTCATAAGATCTGGAGACATAATAGAAATGTTATATTTTCATTTATCAGAGTTAATATTACAAAAGATGTCACATGCATTACACTTTCATAAATGTTCAACTTGAAAATATAGCATGTAACTCTAGTTTAGAACAACAAAACAAATGCCCTAAGGGCTTACATCTTTCCAAGACTTCGCTTGGTTACAACAAAAGAAGAGTCTAGTCTCTATACAAATAAAGCCCTTGACTTGAATAAACATTTAACTCAAAACAAAATCACAAAAGTGGAGCCTTCAGCCCCTAAGCCTCCCAAGCTATGTCCTTGGAGGTGACATGTCACCTGTACCTAAAAATAGTTTCCCAAGTAGGGTGAGCTAAAGCCCAGTAGAGATATGCTAAACCATATATGACAATTAACTAAAATATGAGCATAAGATAAATGTGCAACATTCTTAACCAACACATATTCTTTTCAAAGTCATTCAATATAGATAACCAATATCTTAATTCATTTCCATTCTACCATTTTGGGTAAATCAATTAGCCAAATTCATTATTATCAAGCAACCAATATGAGACTACAACTCAATGGTTCACAATTTGATACATTCATCAAATCCAATACTTCTATTTCTTGTCATTTTACGGAACCACGTCCGAGGGAACTGACACCCACAAATATATAACATTTCGGGACTTTTACCCTGGACACTCCGACCAACGTAATTATCAATGGAGTCCATCCTCTATCTCCTCCCAAACAATGGAGTACATCCCCTATCTCCTCCAAACAAAGATACATATACAATGTATTTAAACACGTTGTCATATATAATGACCAATCAAATCACAAATTCAATGGTTTAATCCAACCGTCATATTCAATGACATAATCCAATTGATTAGTTTCAATTCACTTAATCTTCATGCAGTTTCTATAACAATCATAGCTATCCTCCACTGATAGCCCAAAGTAGATATTTCTAAACAGATAAATAAATCTAACAAACAGATAATTTATCATATTTTCCATAGATGAGTGATTTATCAAATCCAATTACACAACTCACTCGTGCATTCTTCAAATTTCATATTTCTCATAACAATTTCATTATTTGTACCAATAATTTATTTAACTCATATTAGGGCAAATCTCCCCATTTTCAAACATCAACCCCCAAGACTCAATTTCATCATTTATATACAAATAACCATTTTCGAGACCTCACGTACACGTATGGAGCCCCAAATAGAAAACCCCTCTTTCAAAATTCAAACCCAAACCCAAACCCTAACTTCACCCAAACTTCCCAACTCCACCATTTATGCAAAAATGACACATATCTAGGTTAAAACCCATATTAAAGAGTTGAACATCCCTACGTTAAGCTTAGATGAGAGAGAAGAGAGAAAGCTCAAAAGTCGGTGGTGACGAAACCACGTTTTGCTCCGATGAAAACGAAGCCCTAGATAAGCTCTACACTTAATCTCAAAGGAGCAAGGTGAAAAGATCACTCTAGGTAAGTAGATCTAAAGATTTAAGTGAAAATGTTTGAGTTTTAGAGAGAGAAGAGAGAAATCACGGTTTAAAGAGAAAAAAGTGGAGGAAAATCATGAAAGAAAAATGGTTTGGGACTATTTATAGTAGTAAGAAATAGCCCTAAAGTCAAATAAAATAATAGGCCCAAAAACCCCCTTAGATAGGGCCCATTCGGACCTCAAAAATCTGGAAAAAAAAAAACACACAGGGGTTGACCCTTCGGGCATGGGGGTTGACCCTTTAGGTAGAAAAGACAATCTGCACAAGCAAGGGGGGTCGACCCTATTTTCCAGCAACTAACACACAGACATAAGAGGGTCGACCCTCCCCAATCTGGTGTTTACCCTATTTTCCAACAACTAACACACAGACATAAAAGGGTCAACCCTCCCCAGTCTGGTGTCTACCCTATTTTCCAGCAACACTTCCAGAAACTTCATCAACAAGTAAGGGTCGACCCTTAGGAAGGCTAGTGTCGACCCTAGAATAGAATTTCTAAGTCTCCAAGGAACTTTTGACAAGAATAAGTGCGAGCAACCAAACCCAACAAGTTTAAATCGGATTGTACTCCTCCAAAAACCCATAACAACACCAACGATTTCCAAAATAAAAATAAATGATTTAAATACACTTTCCCATAAGCTTTGAAGGATACAGGTGCTACAATGATGGTGAGTTTTGATAAGGTGGATTGGAGTTTTGGAGGGAGGATGAAGAAGAAGAAGAAAAAGAAGAAATAATTTTGATCTCTTGAGGAAGAAGACACAAATATTTGAATAGGAATAACTGATTATGGTGCACCATGAGGGAAAAAAAATTATTTTAGGATTTAATATGTGTTGTCCTTATTAATAAATTTATATTAGGATATAATAAGAATTTAAATTTAAATTGGACGTATTGAGACATATTTTGGATTCGAATAGAATCCCCCCACTACGTACACATATAAAATGTTAGTGGCCTAAAATTCTAGCTTGGCCTAAAAAGATTAAGATGAGTGGGCCAAGCCTAACCCCCACACTCAATCCATTCCAGCACAATTCTAGCTTGGCCCAAAAAGATTAAGATGGGTGGGCGAAGCCCAACCCCCATACTCAATCCATTCCAATAAACCTCAAGCCCAAGGTCCACGGACCGGGACCTGGCGGTGCGCGTGCGTGTGGCAATTTTTTGCATAATCAGCTTGGACCATAGTCTTGGTCGAAGTCCATCCTTGAAGCATCCATAATTCCCTTCCTTCGGAAAATTTAGATGCCCCAAAGGGCTTACACCCTTGTGCAAAAAATGGGATTTAAATATCGATCAATGTTCTCCTCTACGATCAATGTGGGATATAAGGTTTTACACTTTTCTCAACATCTCTTTTATGAAGCCAACTTAATGAGTCAATTCCTCGTTCAAACCTGAATGGTTTTTAGTCATTCTTTTTGTGGTGTAAAGATTTTATTACAAAGAATCTAAACCCACTTTATTCCACCTCAATTGAACATTGACACCCAATTCAATATTGTATTAAAGTCATCAAAAAATTATTATTTTTTCAACAGATTTTACCTTTGTGTCTATAGTTTTAATTTCATCAATTTATATCTCACGCATTCAATTACTTGTCATATATTGTTAATATTTTAAATGAAAAATAAAGGGACCAAATGTCATTTACCCTATAATTGCTGGTGTTGACTTGTATTATCCGTCTAAATTGGGGCAAACAACACAACTCAATAAGTCTCTGTTTATCTCTCATTTTTTTGTTGGGTGGGTTGGGGAGCTCAAAAGAAGAATAGTATCAATCTATTCATGAACAGCGTATAGGCTAGAGTAGGTTTTACGATTAGAAAAAAACAAACAAACAAAAAAAAAATTATTTAAAAAAAAATAATAAATATATGTATATATATATATATGTAGGAGATGCATAGGCTGAGCACAAAATGTGTAATGAAAAAAGGAGGGCTATTAGCATTTAGATCCAAACAAAGGATATAAATAAAGCCCAATCTATTTGGTCATCTTCAAAGCCCAATGGAGCTACTATTAGTTGCATCTTGTGGTAGAGAAAAGCTACACTACTTTCTTTGTCGAGAAGCTAGTCACCACAGAACAACAAACAGAAACAGAAACAGAAACAAAGCATACGGCTGTATCGGAACTATATCCCTGCATTTATGGATTTAGGCTGAAACATATCAGGAATCGGACACTACATCTCACCGGTATTTTCCGGTACGAGTCTACCGGCCGATATTTATGGTTACATGTATATTAATTTCTATAGTTATAATTCTCACAGCTATATCTATCATTATAGCGAGGAGGATGGAGGATATTTTGCTCGAGTATTCAAATCCAGAAGAGCAGATCTCAAGGCCGACTGACGGATTACTGGCACAAAGACCGGTGTTGTTCAAGAAGCTGGCATTGAAAAAAGTATTTTCAAACTCGGCTGGGATTCTTCCAGTGAGACAGTTGGAAGACAAATTGAGGGAAATTAGCTTTAAAAGGCCGATCTGAGTCGGAATTTGACCTGAGAACTCATTCCTTGACAAGTCCAAAACAGTGAGGCTTGGTAAAAAACCAAGTTTTGCAGAAATTGAACCTGAGAGTTGGTTTCGACTGAGATTCAGAGTTGTCAGCGACTTCCATGAGACAATATCTGATGGAATATGACCAGAAAATAGATTCCCATCGAGCAGCAGAATTTTCAATTGAGAAAGTGTTGTCAATTCTTGGGGAATTGTACCAACAAAGAGGTTGTTACTTGCACTCAACACTGTTATAAGTCTTCGAAGAAGACAACCCAGTTGGGATTTCACCTGAAAGCTTGTTATTACCGATCTCGAGTTGCGATAAACGTGGTGCTAGTGTTCTTGGAAGCTGACCGGTAAAGGAGTTGTCACTAAGCATCAACAATATCAGATTGATTGATGTCCACAGACCAGCTGAAATACTGCCAGAAAGGCGATTACCATTAACCCGAACAATCAACAAACTCGAACAATTGCCAAGTGAATTAGGCAATTCACCACTCAAATTGTTATCAAATGCCACAATTCCTATTAGTCCACCATTAGCGCGCAAGTACTCCGGCAGCTTACCGGTGAAATGGTTCTGGTCGACTTCAGACCCCTGAAGAATGGAATATTGCCCCAAGTCCGGTGGCAATGTTCCAGAGAGATTGTTGCTGGACAATCTTACATATGTCAGTGATGGAAGGCGACTAATGCTTTCCGGTATCTCCCCTGAGAGTTGATTGGAAAATAGAGACAAAGGCGACAACTCTGTTAGTGCACCAAAATCATCCGGAATTGTTCCTGTCAAGTTGTTTTCGGATAAATCAATTACCTCCATCTTCAAAGCTTCAATGGGCTGAGGAATTGGCCCGGACAAGTGATTTTTGGAGAGATATACTATTCTTAAATTCTTCAGCAGAAACAAACCACTCGGAATTGTACCAGTCAAGTTATTGTTTGACAAGTCCAATTCCTCGAGCTCCGCTAAATTCCCAATTGATTCCGGGATTTCAACAATCAAACTTGAATGTTTGATCAATAGTTGTTTAAGTTTCCTCAACTGGGTAAAGGTGGATGGTATTGCCATCGGTGCAAATTCATTGTCCGACAGCTCCAGCCATTCGAGCCTTGACAGGTTGCCAATTTCTGGCGGGAAAGAGCCGTTAAACAAATTTAGAAAAAGCCAAAGGGTTGTGAGCTCGGGGACCGCCCGATGGCTGCTGGGATATCGCAGGTGAAGTTGTTGCCGCTGAGGTTGAAGGTCCGGAGATGAGTCGAGAACCGGTCAACATCGCCTGGAATGCAGCCCACGAACAAGTTTTGGGAGAGGTCTAAGGGCATGTTTGATTGGGTGGATTAGAGCATGGGATTGGAATTATTAATCCGTGGGCCCAATTATTCTATGTTTGTTTTAACATTTTGGTTTAGGATAATTAATCTAACAAATTTGTAGGATTATTAGTAATGAGATAGGGGTGAGATTATTAATCCAATGAATATTAATTCAATTGGATGTTGAATACCACACTAATTTAATAGGATTATTAATACTACACTATTAATTTTGTGAATCAAACATGACCTAAATGTTCAAGCTTGGTACAGTTGTAGAGAGCCGTAGGGAAGGGTCCGGGAATGTAATTGTACTGGAGATCAATCGCGGTGAGGTTTTTGAGGTCACAAATGAACGGTGGGATTTGCCCGGTGATGGTTTTGTCGATGAGGGAAAGTCCGGTGACGGAGCCATTGGAGCAGGTGATCTCAGGCCAATTACAGTGGGTGGAGGAGTTGGAGCTTCGTGGTGATGGTGTCCAGTGGTTGATGGAGGGTGGATTGGACCAGTGTCGTTTGAGTCTGAGGAGGATTGTTTGTTCTGAATCAGTAGATTGGGAGTTTCCTTGCAAGGCCACGATGAGGAGTGGTACGGAGAATATGGAGAGAAGGATTTGAAAAGCTGTTGTTGAGGTTATTTTGGACATTTTATAGGCGGGTTTCGCGGGCTTTTTTCGGTGGAACGTTGCGTGGGAAGTGCTGGTGGTAGGTGTTTCATAACTTGAGTGCTAGTTGGTTTTATAATGTGATCAGGTCAACCAGCCAGAGTCGAGTCAATGGCTAAAGAGACAAAACTTGACCGACTTTGTAGGGCGAGCTGTTCCGTTTTGATTATTTGAATAATTGATTTTATAAAATGTGTTTTTTTATATTATTTATAAAAAAAAATTAAGTCTATTTGATAATCGTAATTTTTTTTTTAATTTTATCTCATTTTTTTTTTGATAAAATAAACGATAAATTTATTTTTCAAAAGGTAATAGTTATGACTTTGATTATGACATATAGAGGTGTTAGTTAAGACTTGATTATGAAATGTGTTATTAAGACTTGAATATGAGCAGGGGCGGGGCCGGGCCATGTTGGGCTTAGGGGGATCACCCTTGAGTTTTGGAAATTTTTTTTTTTAAAAAAAAAACATAAAGAAAATATATTAAATAAAAAAATTATAAAAATATTATTTAAAGTGAAATGTCAATGACATTTTTAAAATTATGAGAACAATAATGGTTATTTTGATTGAAAATAAAGAGGCTATAATAAGTCATATTATTATCTATAAATTTTAATATACTGGTGATATCTATCACTATTGACATGCAAACGTAATAAATTTCAATGAAGATATAAAATTTATTGGATTGTTAGTTACATTTGACATGTGGAGTTTACCCTTCATTTGTTTCTTTCCATTCATAACTAAAATGACCGCTATATAAATTATAATCAAACAACACATCTTTAATCATAAAAATAAAAAAATAAAAAAAATTACAATAGGTCATAACTAATATCAGAATGAGTCATAACTAACTATTACTTGATATATAGTCATAACTAAAATAACAACCAGAAGAAGTTATAACTAAATTATATCTAACACTATAATGTGTTATAACTAAAGACCATAAAGATCATAATTACGACATATGATAGACTCTTTTTTTGCGGTATGTTTTATAAAATTTTTCTACTAAAATATATCATTTCTGTCTCAACGTATCTTCTTTTTTAATTTTCCAATCCACCTATAAAATAGTTACTTCCCAAAATTTGTATAAAATTTAATCTCAAATCCTTTAATTTGAAATTCACATTTATCCAAATGAATTCTTAACATTTAAGTTTAGTAATATCTCATTGTTGTTTATTATGAAAAAAAAAAATAAAAATTAATCAATGTGTTTGATTTGAGTTTTTTGGATTAAGTTTTTTGAAAATTGAGTTTTTTTATTTTCGTATTTTTTTGTTTTTAGTGAATATTTTTAAAATTTTAAACATTTTTTTTTACTTTTTTAGATGCACCTTATTTAGATGTATCTAAAAAGTAAAAAATTTGTGAAAAAATATTTTAAAAAATTAATAAATATATAAAAATACAAAAAATGTATTGAATTCTCGTATTTTTTTTAATATTTTTGTTATTTAGTGAATTTTTAAAAGGTTTTTTTTACAATTTTTTTTTTAGGTATATTTATGTAGGTATATCTAAAAAGTAAATAAAGTTCCTTAAAATATTAAAAAAAAATCAATAAAAACAAAAAAACACAGAAAACAAAAAGGTAGAATTTTTTGAAAAGTGCTTTTAGAAAAATAGAACCAAATTATCATTAATTTGTGCCCCCTCTGCACTGAATTCCTGGCTACGCCACTGATTATGAGTTTGTTATACATATTGTGATATTAGTTATGACTAAATACGATGTTGATTGTAACATTATTTTGGTTATGATCTAAAAACTCTTCAATTATATGGTGTTTGATTATAATTCTTTTTGTTTTTAACTATGACTCCCATACGATTGAGTTACAATATTTGTAATAATCAAACTCACAAATGTCATAACTTGTATATAATACACATAGCATTAACCTTTTGAAAATAGATGATTTATTCTTTTGGAGACAAACGCAATAAAATTAAAATGTTATAATCATTAGATTGACTTAATTTTTACAAGGGATGATATATATAGAAAATCATACCAAATGAATGGTTCGGATCATCAAAATCAAAACTAGACCTAACATCAAGTTCAAATTTAATTTTGTTTAAGGTTTGGCTTTTCTCAAGTTTGAATTAGGACTTTAGAATACTTAAGGGACTTGTACGGCCCACCACAAGTTCTTTTTCGATTATCCGAGTTTCATTTTGTAAGGTCTTTCATTTATATCATCTATTAAAAAAATTAAATTAATTTAATAATCGTAATGTTATTATTTTATCTTATTTATCTCTAAAAAAAATAATTTATTTTTAGAAACGTATTTTTAGTTCATCAGTTTATTATTTAATGCGTCAATATTTTATTAATTATAAAGTAAGGAAAATTATTCGCCAGTGATAGTATGAAAAATTATTTACAAAATAATAATAAACATTATTAATAATTAAAGTGATAAACATTTTCACTAATATATAATAATTTTAAAAATCCCCTTTAAATGATAATTTTCTCAATAAAATATACAAAAGTAATGTAACTCATCTACATTAGAGGTGAGAATACGTTGGAGCAGGGGGTGAATGAAGTTCGGGGTGGGTCTAGTGACATCCCACTCACCATCCGTCTAAAATTAGATAGATTGTAAAAAGTCAATCTGCATCCTTCCACTGGTTTGGCAGATGCAAATTGAACGAGCCGTGCAGGCTGGTTGATGGATACGATCGATCTAACGGTTTGAACTTTACAAATTTTAGGTATTTTTTTGAATTGTAATTCATAATTTTTGCATCCTCCTTTGCGTGGATATTTTAAAAAATATGTATTATTTGTCTATAATAAGCCATGGCACTACACATGGATATTTTTAAGGTATTGTTTTCTATTTTTACAAAAATATAGATTTTATTATTTATACTCTATATTGTTACTTGTTAGCAATTTATTTATTTATTCTTTCTTTCTTTCTTTCTTTTTTTTTTGAACCTACAGGCGGATCAGGTTCATGCGGGTGGTAGATGGTTGATCCGCCACCTAAACCATATCTGTGAATTTTGAAATATTTTATCTGCATCTGTGAGCTGAAAGACACACATCTGTATAAAATCAATTAGGTTGGATCGGTTCGATCAGGTTGGATGGATTCATGATCACCCCTACATTGGAGGGTGCAACTCGGGCTAGTTTGGACGGGTTAAGAGGTTGTCTAAGTTCAACTCGAGTTGTGTTGAGAGTGTCCAGGCTCACTCAAGCTTGAATTGTGAGATTGTTTGCCTAAGGCCGACCCGAGCTAAACTCGAATTACTAGAGTTGCCAGAATTGCACATAAATTTCAATTTTTTTTCTTTCTTTCTTCATTTTTAGTGCAGTTAAGTTAATTAATTTGTTAACATTAGACTATCTATATTTTTGTTTTTATAAAATTATTAATAACATCAAAACATATAATTTATATAATATAAGAAATATGCCATTATGATGGTATTTACAAGTTATGAGTGCGAAAAAATATATAAGTAAAATTTTATATTGTATTATTTGTGTATATTCAATATGATTTAACGATCTAAATTATTTTAATATCATTTAATGGCTAATAATTTATATGTAAATTTAACTATTCCATACATCCATTTTCATTAAATCTCAAATGCCAAATACATGCTATTCACATCTCAATGTCCCAGTTCCAATCCCAAGCATACATTTTACAACAAGTATGAAATGGAAGCCAAACAGATAATAAGTGCACTACAGGCTTACAAATTTATCCAAAAACATTCTTAGTTACACAAAATGGAGTTTCAACTCAACGCAAATATAGTCCTGGGCTTATAGTCAACAAATAACAATAAAACAAAAATGAACCCTCAGCTCCGAGTCCTCCCAAGTCAATGCCTTGGCGGAGTCATAGCATATGTACCTGAAATGGTTTCCCTTATAGGGTAAGCCACAGCCAGTAGAGATATACTACACAACATATGAACAATGACAAGACTAAAGAGGAGTATGCTCATGTCATGCACATGATAAAACAGTTTATCTCTCTTTTTATAATGCATGTAATGCTGAGATGCAACAACAGATATAAAACCATTTCCATTTTAAAACATATCTGTTACATGAATATGTTCTGTAAATCTCTAGGTGAGTGTCTGGAAGCAGGCCCTAATGCACTACCACTGTTATTTTTACTAGTACACTGGAAGGCTCGACACCTAACCGCGCGGTTCTACACCCCCTACCGAGATTCACCAAGTATTCATTTTTTCGCAAACAAATACATTTCCAAACATTTCTCAAAAACAGATACATTTCCAATGAAATGAATGCAATGCAATGTCCAATACAACAAATGGGGAATGTGGTTCAATTTACCTAAGTCTCATGCATTTCTACAACAATCATACCTATCATCCACCGATAGCCCAAAACAAATATTTAAACAATTAAATTCCAAAAATTTCGATATATACAATCTATTCCACATTTCATCAAATATGAACAACTACACTAGTTTTCATATCACAATCACGTCCGGTAACCTCTCAAGGTCCATTTCTAACTGCGTCGGTTTTATTCTAATAGATACATTAAGCAAAATAATATCGTTAATGCCAAGAAAAAAAATCATTTTCTTTCCAAACTCATTCTCCAAGCATTATTTAACTATGATATCATATTTTGATCAAAAGCCCCCAAAATTAAATGTAATTCCTTTGTTTTCTTTAAAAATACTCTTTTGGTGACAAACCGATAAAAATTTCAAAACCAATTGAGTCGAAGTCCATTTTTGGTGAAATTTAAAACATAGCTCTTTCATAACCTTACGAACATATTCCAAGTTACACTTTCGCAATTTGGGCATCAACTCTTTATTTTTCTCAAAATTTCCCTTTTAAACAAATAAATCATAAATTTACTAAAAATTCTAATTAAATTATATACAACTCTAAACTCCATATAATCAAGTAAAAGTGCATAAAGAAGTGTAGACAAAATCCGTACCTCAAGCTAGAAGAGGAAACAAGCAAAAAATCCAAATTTTCGATTTTGTCGAATTCTGATCCCCACCGATCAAAATGTTGCTCTCACCAAGCTCTTCACTTTGTCCTCAGGAACTAGGGTACAGTGAATTGGACCCAATTAATTTACATGCTAATCTTCACACACACACACACACAAAACAAGAACTTCTACAAGAAGCCAAAACTCCCAAATATAATTGGAAGATTAAATAAATAAATTTAATGGTTACTTATTGTGTGTGTGTGTGTATAATCATCAGATTGAACAACAAGAGAAAAATTTGATGGGGTTTACGCAAAACGGCAGTCTCTCACTTCAATTTTTTTATTGGGGTTATGAAAAACGGCAGAGTAACTTTGTAATTTATTACTAAGATTTATTTGTACATGCCCTTTTTTTCTTTTTTAATATAGAAATAGGAGGAAGAGAGTGGTTTACCGTTTGGGTCCACAAATATAAATAAATTTAGTGGAAGCCGCTGCTGTGCGCAAGTAGATCTCGCCGACCTTCAAGTAGCAACAACATTGCCGGTGAACAATATGTAGTTGAGCCAAGCGCAACCAACTACGGTAATGAGTTTCACAAAGTACTGGCGACAAGGATGACCGAGGTCAATGGCAACTAGAATAGAAGATAAGTTAAGACACGGGTGAGTGGGAAGACAGATTGTGGATCGTTTCCTTGCTCTCTGCCTACACAAACATCATCTCTATACCATAGGCAACATGATGAAGGAGAAGACCACCATGACAGAAGAGCCAAACATCAACTTTAAGAACAACAGCATGTCGTGCCAACTCACATGCCAGAGGACCCCAGGTCTTAGCAGAGTTAATCTGACAATCACCCCCTGTTGCCGCTGTCCTTCACTAGATTCCAAGGCCCCTAACAATTTTGGGATATTTTCTGATCTTTCATCCTCTCAGACACACCAACCCAACCAACAAAAGCTTCTTCCCAGTTATGTTCACAGTCATTTAAGTACTCCAAGAAGTCCAAACACTCATCAAATCCCCCAGAATCAACATATCTAAAATCCCCCTCTACATTCATGGTCTCATGGTTTCCATTGACCTGGAAAACAGCTCCACCATTAGCTTTTGCTTGGATATCCAACGAACGCAACAAGAATAAGATAGCTATTTCATCTTCACCTCGATCAGGTATATCTCCAGGCTGAATCAATACCGTCTCTGCACCAGTCCACAAATCTCGTCCATCAGAACTCAAGACACAAGCCATCTCGAGTGCACACCTTGCCTTCTCATTTGAAGGGAGAATGGTCTGGGCTGAACGACGGGAAAACATTCTATATCCCTCTGACGTGTAAACTTCCTTTAAATTCAATATTTTTTTTTTTTGTCAAAAGCAACTGTTTTTCCCACATCATAATTTCTGCCGAGCACTTGTCTCTCTGCACTACCGAAACATCATCATGCATATTCCACCCTCTCTTTGCTTTCTCTTCTCCCCCCCCCCCCCCCCCAAAATTCCCTAACCATGTCATCACAACCTACCCTCCTTAAAGAAATTTCATTCTCAAAATTTAAACAAGTAATGTAATGCATCTTACTGTCATCCACAAACTCCCTCAGGTACTTATCAATGCATCAACAAAAATTCTTTGACTACTACATGAGCCTCAACGAGTCACACCGGTAACAAACCAAACCATTACTTTTGCACAATAATTTATTATAAAAAACCTTACTAGTATAAACCATTAAGTGATTCTTCTATCCACATCGATAACCTAAAGCAACCAAAATAGGATCTAATCCCTTAAGCATAACACAAATTTTGACAAAAGGACTCCTCAAAATACCAAGACACCATACCTTATTGGTGATAACCCAACTTCAACGAACTATCTCCATCACTTAATGCACAATGCATCCCAAGGCCAAAATAACTATCACTACTCTGAGACCTTAACAAAACGAAATAATAATTCTTCAAAAGCACTAACCATCAACTCAAATCGTGACCGTCAACCGTCACAAGACAGACAATACCTTACCAATACTATTCTACATCACACTAATATTACGATAACCCACAAGATCAAACCCAAACTAAACAACTCTTACTATACTAACTCGCTTATTGACAAGTATTAATACTGCTCTTTAGGCCAGTTAACAGAATAGTCTACCTCTCACTCTAGAAGTATACAAAACCAATCACAATAAGACACATATAAAGATTAACACTGAAACAGTTCTAAAATTCCCAAATAGTTAATAAATAGATTAACCTTAAATTATAATGAAATCTTCCCAAAGGAAATTCAATGTACATCCTAATATCAAAATAACTTTTCTATCACAACTCTCAAACATCAATAAAAAGGTATGGATATTTTTCACGGACTTTAGTCTCACGTTTCCAAGTCGCCTTCTCAACCCCGTGGTGTCTCCACAACATTTTCACCAAGGGACAAATACGAACAATAGATACACAGACACATACGGACAAATACAGAGATAATACACAGATACGTACATATACACAGACAAATTTGCGGAATATGCCATTACTGACAAGGAATATTCTGTCTATGGACATCAGCGAGCATATGTCGTTACTGCGACAGAATATTTGGTTAGCTGACGTCATCGCACATAAGCAAAACACGCAAAAAGGAAAGAAAACACAAATGCAGGGATACGGGGTTTCGAACCCCTAACCTCAGGCTTCGTCCCTTGGTCCCTCAACCACTGAGCCAAACCACTGAACCCAAGCCACTCTTGTCACAAAAATAGTCGAATAAATATATATAATGCGTAAATATACAATATAGATACTTATATGTATACTACTTTCCCTCTTCTCTCTCTTCCTTCGAAAACTGTGTCTGACACGCGGCCTTGCTTTTGCGTCAGTTGGCCGACAAAAGCAGACCTCCTCGATTTGTAAGCTCGCCTCGGCTCTCTCTCTCCCACTTTGTTTTCTTCTCTTCCGTCTTCTTCTTCTTCATCACTTTCTTTCATCTACTTAATCGCTCTTTTCTCCTTCTTCTTCCTCATTCCCCTTGAAAGAGACAAAACATCGAGACTGAGAGAAGGAGAAAAGCTGCCCCAAAACACAGTCTATTCTCTGTTATTTCTCTTACTCTCCTTTCTTTCTTTTTACATCTCTGACCACACATGGCCTCATCTCGTCCCCTCACTCTCTTTCCGGACCTTAATGATCCAAGTTCTCTTGGACCGAGTGTCCCTGCTCCTACTTTTCCAAACCTTCCTGGATCGAGTGCCTCTGCTCCTACCCTTCTTAACTTCCCATGATGTCAGTTGAGCAAATCATGGCTGCTCAATCTAACATTGAGGCCAACCACTTCACACTGAGATCTTGCATGGAGACAGTGACTACGGTTACCAAATTATCTCACTGGCTGCAGAGTAGAACCAGTGAAGTACAACAATTAAACGCCCAACTTTCTCTGCTCCAGCGCATGTACAAGGATGCGCGAGCAGAGATTTGCACACTAAAGGCAGAGAATAAGGAGTTGAAACGGAAGACCACCATCATGACCCGATTCGAAGCACCTTCGTATTTCGCCTTTGACAACCAGCAGGGAGTCAACTCTCTCGGCTGTCCTGTACGCACTGAGGCAGGGCCTTCAAGGGTCACTCAAGATGACAAAGAAAGGAAGAGCTCGGCGGAAGAGTCGAGTAAGTAAAGTCAGCATGTGACTGTTATCAAAAACAAGATCCCTCTATTTTTTTTTTTTTGGTCTCTGCAATCGAGGATGTCATCCCCTGATTTCAATAAAATTAGTTGCATTTTTTTTTTCTTGCACATCAATGGCGTAACTGGCATAACACTTTGAGCTTGAAAACAATTTTGTTTGACTAAATTCGAGAATGATTAAATTTTGAACTCTGAACTGGACATTGATTCCATACTGACCTGAATCAAATCATGGCTTAACGAAAGAAAAACGAAGCAAAACAATCCAAACACACTTATATACACTGACTGGTATTAACGAAAGAAAAACTGTGTAAATCAATACATTGGTAATAGAATTACTGAACAATAAGGTACTTCTCACAACCGAAGGTGCTGGCACTAATTCTAGCATGGTAACAACATACACACACCCAGTAGATCTCTGATCCACCTGTTCCCCTTCTCCTGCGCCGAAATCTCATTTGGTATTGGCATATTGTGCCTCATGGGCCTACCATGCCTACCACTCCCCCTTCCACGTCCTAACATCCTAATAAAGGTAACACTCGAAATTGGCACAGTCACAATTGTGTTGAAACTAACTCACTCACGTCCTAAGGCAATGGACAACAATTAATTCATTCCACATAAGCACATAGTCACATAAGCACCTATAGATTTTCTTTCTAGATAATGATTGTCCCATGACGTTGCTACAATTCCAATCAGAAATAGCAGTGATCAAGTGCTCTTCTGACTGGACTTCCAGAAACTCACAGACACAATCAACATTCCAGAAATCAAATTCCATACCCATACAGTCACATAAGCATGTTATCACATAGCACCTTATCATATCGATATCTCTATCAAGCGAGATAAACCCACTGTGGTACGAACCACTCCTCATGCACCAAAAGTATTCGAACCTGGTACACTCTGATACCAAGTTGTAACATGCCAAAAATTGGGCAGGGTATATCTATTTATACAACAAACCCTCCTGATAGACACACACATATATCTAGCTAACTATTGCATACATCCATTTTCATTAAATCCCAAATGCCAAATACATGCTATTCACATCTCAATGCCCCAGTTCCAATCCCAAGCATACGTTTTACAACAAGAATGAAATGGAAGCCAAACAGATAATAAGTGCCTTACAGACTTACAAATTTATCCAAGAACATTCTTGGTTACACAAAATGAAGTTTCAACTCAACGCAAATACCGTCCTGGGCTTACACTCAACAAATAACAATAAAACAAAAATGAAGCATCAACTTCGAGTCCTCCCAAGTCAATGCCTTGGCGGAGGCATAGCCCTTGTACCTAGAATGGTTTCCCTTATAGGTGAGCCACAGCCAATAGAGATATACTACACAACATATGAACAATGACAAGACTAAAGAGGAGTATGCTCATGCCATGCTCATGATAAAACAGTTTATCTCTCTTTTTATAAAGCATGTAATGCTGAGATGCGACAACAGATATAAAACCATTTCCATTTTAAAACATATTTGTTATATGAATACAAGTTCTTGGAATCTCTAGGTGAGTGTCTGCAACTAGGCCCTAATGCACCACCACTGTCATTTTTACCAGTAAACTAGAAGGCTCGAAACCTAACTGCGCGGTTCTACACCCCCTACCCAGATTCACCAAATATTCATCTTTTCGCAAACAAATACATTTCTAAACATTTCTAAAAAACAGATACATTTCCAATGAAATGAATGCAATGCAATGTCCAATGCAACAAATAAGGAATGTGGTTCAATTTACCTAAGTCTCATGCATTTCTACAACAATCATACCTATTCTCCACCGATAGCCAAAACAGATATTTCTAAACAGATATTTAAATAATTAAATTTCAAAAATTTCGATAAATACAATCTATTCCACATCTCATCAAATATGAACAACTACACTATTTTTCATATCACAATCACGTCCAGTAACCTCTCAAGGTCCATTTCTAACCTTGTCGGTTTTATTCCAACAGATACATTAAGCAAAATAATATCGTTAATGCCTAAGAAAAAAAATCATTTTATTTCCAAACTCATTCTCCAAGCATTATTCAATTATGACATCCTATTTTGATTAAAAGCCCCCAAAATTAAATGTAATTCCTTTGTTTTCTTTAAAAATACTCTTTTGGTCACAAACCGGTAAAAATTTCAAAACCAATTGAGTCGAAGTCCGTTTTTGTTGAAATTTAAAACATAGCACTTTCAAAACCTTACGAACATATTCCAAGTTTACACTTTCGCAATTTGGGCATCAACTCTTTATTTTTCTCCAAATTTTCCTTTTAAACAAATAAATCACAAATTTTTCAAAAATTGTAATTAAATTATATACAACTCTAAACTCCATATAATCAAGTAAAAGTGCATAAAGAAGTGTAGGAAAAATCCATACCTCAAGCTAGTAGAGGAAACAAGCAAAAATCCAAATTTTCGATTTTGTCGGATTTTGATCCCCACCGATCAAAATGTCGCTCTCACCAAGCTTTTCACTTTGTCCTCAAGAACTAGGGAACAGTGGATTGGACACAACTAATTTACATGCTAATCTTCACCAAAAAAAAAAAAAAAGCGCCAAGAACTTCTACAAGAAGCCAAAACTTCCAAATATAATCGTAAGATTAAATAAATAAATTTAATGGTTACTTATTGTGTGTGTGTGTATAATCATCAGATTGAACAAGAAGAGAAAACTTTGATGGGGTTTATGCAAAACGGCAGTCTCTCACTTCAATTTTTTTATTGGGGTTATGAAAAACGGTAGAGTAAACTCTGCAATTTATTACTGAAATTTATTTGTACATGCCCTTTTTTTTCTTTTTTAATATAGAAATAGGAGGAAGAGAGTGGTTTACCGTTTGGGTCCACAAATATAAATAAATCTGGTGGAAGTAGCTGCTGCGCGCAAGTAGATCTCGCCGACCTTCAAGTAGCAACAGCGTCGCCGGTGAACAATATGTAGTTGAGCCAAGCGCAACTAACTGCGGTAATGAGTTTCACAAAGTACCGGCGACAAGGATGACCGAGGTTGATGGCAACTAGAATGGAAGACAAGTTAAGACACGGGTGAGTGGGAAGACAGATTGAGGATCGTTTCTTTGCTCTCTGCCTACACGAACATCCTCTCTATATGTTAAAACCTACTACACCTACCACCAAACCTACCATCACCTACTCCACCTACTACACCTACCACCGCCTACTCCACTACACCTACATCTCCTATATAAGGAGCCCCTCACCATTTGTAACATTACATCAATCAATAATACAATTCTCTATTTCTCTTTATACATTGAATTTTAACTTGGTATCAGAGCAAGGTTAAGAACTTAGTATTTTTCGCTTCACCGGCGGGCGGCAACCTCGCCTTGGCCGCCCGCCGGACCTCAACCTAATCCGCTAGAATTTTCTACACATACCTTGAAATTTCTTCTAGTCCACCACCTTCACGCCCAACTCCTTCGAGTTGCTGTCCTCGACTCACCCAGTCAACCTATTACCACCAATTTTCTTCCTTGAAGCTTCCTCTGTTCTCGTCCCATCCCAGTCTTTGCATTTCACACAACACAAGTTAAAAACTTTCGACACTTCCCAATTTCTCTTCACACAATTCTTTACTCTCTCTCTTTAGCTTGTTGAAGCTGTCTAACACACTCCTTGAGAGCTCCATCAAGATTGTTAACTCGATCTTCAGGGGATGAATTCTTTTGAGTTGCAACCTCAAGTTGTTGCTTTAAAGCCAACACTTCACTTTCAACCTTTTCCTATCCTGAGACAGCTTCCTCTGCAACTTTTGCATGCTGCTTTACCAAATCTTCTTTGGCCCTGATGTTGAGAAGAGCTTCTAAGAGCTTCTCTGATAGAGTCTTCACACTATCATTAAGTTCATCGCTGGGCGCAGCTTTAGATGTGACTTCTGGAGATTGAGTATGATGGTTCAACCGTGCCTGATCATCAGAGAATCTTTCAGAATGAGACGACGCCGATCCCGAGCTCTCAGTTTCACCAGGACTTTTCTCGGAAGACTTCCTACGCCAGAGCCAACTCCGGCGGTCCATCTCAATCTCCAGCAAAAATAACCCCCCACAACAGGTCTGGTGCCGCCATGGAAGCTGGATCTGAAGCTTAGAGAGAGAGAGAGACTCGTCTCGGTACATTGGACTCCAACCTGTCGAGAGAGAGATAGAGCTAGAGAGAGGGAGTTGCAGAGCAAGAGGTGCCGAGAGGTTGATGCCGTGTGTAGTGTGTTATCTGTGTGCTGGGTCTTTGACTCACAAAATGCTCTCTTTCCTGCCCGTGCACCACTCGGTTCCCCACTATCCCTTTGCATTTTTAATTTATGTTATGTTTTTTACTTTTCCTCATCAGCATGTTCACACTCTCTTCAACTTTCTTTTCTTTTTTATATATACATACATATTTTGTTTATTATAATACCAACCCACATTCCCCCTTGTGTCATTCTTTCCACCAAATACCACCCACCTTGTCTCCACTCCTGTCTGACTTTTCCTCTTTTTTTCTTTCTTTTGCCTTTTCTTATCATGACACCCACATGACATGTCCCTCAGCCTTTTGACCAATTATTTTTTTTTTCTTCTTCTTATCCCTGTATTTATCATTTTCGTTTTTCATCTATATATATATATATATCTATATATTTCCAAAAAAATAAAAAATAAAAATCACCCAACTGTTTTTCATATGACCTATCCACACATATTTTTATCTATTTTCTTTATCCATTGTTTTATTTTATTTTATTTTTATTCTTAAACAAAACCACAACATTCCACAAACTTGTCATTTCTTCATGCCGGGGATCAACCCCGATCACAATTTTACACCACAAAAAAAAAAAAAAAACAACAACCAAACAAAACCAAAACAACCATATCCACAGGCGGGATTTTTTCTTCTCTACTCTGCCGCCGGTCTCTTCTTCTTGCCTCCGTCCTGGGCGGCCCTTGACGGTGCTGCCTCCGTGTTTCCCACGCCACAGGGTACGATCACTCCTCCCTGCTCCTCCACTGCAGCATATGGCGGCCCTCCAAATCGGAACATAACGGTGGCCTTCCGCTTCAGCTCCTTATTTTCCGCTTTTAGCACACATATCTCTGTTCGCGCATCCTTATACATGCGTTGGAGCAGCGCTAGTTGGGCGTTTAACTACTGCACCTCATTTGTCCTACTCTGCAGCCGGTGTGACAAGTTTGTGACCGCAGTCATGGTTTCCACACATGACTTCAATGTATACTGATTGGCTTCAATATCCGTTTGCACTGCCATTTTTTGCTCCACAGACCGCATAGGAAAGTTCAACGGAGCAAACCCTGGGGCGCTTGGTTGAGATTCAAGGGCCACCGTATTAGTTATCTCTCTTGTGGACTCGTTGAGGTCGGGAAAGAGAGTGAGCAGACCACGGGACGAAGAGGCCATATTCTGAGTAGCTGAACGGGAAGAAGAGGCCATGTTATGGATTGCAGAGTGTTTCAGAATGTAAATGTTCAGATGTTTCAGAATGAAAATGTTCTGAGGTTTCAGACTGGTTTGGTTTACACAGCCTCCGCATCGGTTTATATTGACAATGACGAAGAGGACCACACACACTCTGTCGATCACGTGCATCGCCGCGTGTCTGGCGCACCTTTTGATGGCTCGCCGTTCGATGCTTCTGTCGGGCACGACTTTTGATGCAGTGGGCGCGCCTTTTGAGGGCGCGACTTTTGAGGGCTCGATATATATATATATATCCATGTATATATATTTGGGCAGCCTATCTACACCATCATACGGTTAGCTTTTACAACGGTCCGACATGACCCCCTAAACTGTCCCGACATTTGATTCCGGTTAGCTTTTCCCACGGTCCGACATGACCCCATAAACTGTCCCGACATTGATTCCGGTTAGCTTTTACAACGGTCCGACATGACCCCATAAACTGTCCCGACATTTGATTCCGGTTAGCTTTTCCAACGGTCCGACATGACCACATAAAACTGTCCCGACATTGATTCCGGTTAGCATCTTCATCGGTCCGGTGTGACCTCGTCAACTGTCCAGACTTTATCTGCTACAACGGTCTGCCACAACCATACAGTGTCCTCTACAACGTTATGACACCACCATACAGTGTCCTCTACAACGTTATGACACCACCATACAGTGTCTTCACCAATGGTCTAACACGACCATACAGTGTCTCATATCCTCTTTTATTTTATGTATTAGTCTATTTTCTTGTTTTGTTACTCTCTCCAAACTCAAGTTGGTTAGTTCCTATCCCCCTTGAGTTTGCGGGGGGCTGTTAAAACCTACTACACCTACCACCAAACCTACCATCACCTACTCCACCTACTACACCTACCACCACCTACTCCACTACACCTACATCTCCTATATAAGGAGCCCCTCACCATTTGTAACATTACATCAATCAATAATACAATTCTCTATTTCTCTTTATACATTGAATTTTAACTCTATACCACAGGCAACATGATGAAGGAGAAGACCACCATGACAGAAGAGCCAAACATCAACTTTAAGAACAATAGCAAGTCGTGCCAACTCAAATGCCAGAGGACCGCAGGTCTTAGCAGAGTTAATCTGGCAATCACCCCTTGTTGCCGCTGTCCTTCACTAGATTCCAAGGCCCCTAACGATTTTGGGATATTTTCTGATCTTTCATCCTCTCAGACACACCAACCCAACCAACAAAAGCTTCATCCCAGTTATGTTCACAGTCATTTAAGTACTCCAAGAAGTCCATACACTCATCAAATCCCCCAGAATCAACATATCTAAAATCCCCTTCTACATTCATGGTCTCATGGTTTCCATTGACCTGGAAAACAGCTCCACCATTAGCTTTTGCTTGGATATCCAACGAACACAACAAGAATAAGATAGCTATTTCATCTTCACCTCAATCAAGTATATCTCCAAGCTGAATCAATACCGTCTCTCCACCAGTCCACAAATCTCATCCATCAGAACTCAGGACACCAGCCATCTCGAGTGCACATCTTGCCTTCTCATTTGAAGGGAGAATGGTCTGGGCTGAACGACGGGAAAACATTCTATATCCCTCCGACGTGTAAACTTCCTTCAAATTCAATATTTTTTTTTTGTCAAAAGCAACTGTTTTTCCCACATCATAATTTCTGACGAGCACTTGTCTCTCTGCACTACCGAAACATCATCATGCATATTCCACACTCTCTTTGCTTTCTCTTCCCCCCCGAAAATTCCCTAACCATGGTCATCACAATTTACATATATAATTTAGGTCAGAGGCTACTTGGATTGTGTGATATTTTTGTTCAAACCCACTCAAATTTAATTTGGATTTTTGCTCGAACTTGTATCAAATTTAAAAATATTTTTCCCAAGCCTTAAAAAATTTCAAACTGAATTGAAGTTGCTCGGATTAACCTCGCCCAAATTACACCTCACATCTATGAAATAACTTTTCGTGATGGAGATGAGCAAGTTGTGAGAAACAAGACAAATGCGTAACGGAAGGACAAAAAAATGTAAATTATGTAAATGGTCCCCGTAGTTTATACGATATGTTAATTTAGTTCATGTGGTTTTAATTTATTTGATTTTACCACTTAATTTAATAGATTGTGTTATGTTGGTCCAACAAATAATAGCTGTCAGGTTTGATGGACAGAAAGTTGTCACGTGCTCAAATGATTTGCCAATTTGGTCACTGTAATTTACACGATATATCAATTTGGTCCCTATTGTTTTAATTTGCTCAATTTTTACAGAGACCAAACTGACACATTGTGTAAACTACGTGGACCAAATTGAGTTTCCGTCTATCAAACCTAACGGCTATTATTTATTGGACCAATATGACACAATATGTTAAATTAAGGGGCAAAATCGAACAAATTAAAATAATATGGAGTAAATTGACATATTATATAAACTACATGGACCATTTACATAATTTATCCCAAAATAAATTCCCCAAAACAATGAAATTTTGAAAACACTACAAAGGGCACTATAGGAAAGCATGACACAGGTTATCAACTTTGCTAGTATGGCGAATTTTATTATTTTGTATTTTAAATTTTAAAATGTCATAATTTTTATATTACACATTTGATTTTTTAAAACTTATATTTTTAAAATTTATTATTTAACATATATCAAGATCAATATTAAATATAAAATAATTTTGTAGTGAAACAATTGTATATAACATTGTTATGCAAAATTGATAAAATATTAAATTTTAAAACTAGGAAAAATTTAGAAAAATCTCAATTTCGTACAGTTAAAAAAGTATAGATTTTAGTTTTACAAATTTTATATTCAATATTGTTCATTAATCTTGTTGGATAGGTTCCAGAAATATAAATTTTATTAAACACAAATGGACAAATTACACTAGTAATCCCTATGCTTTGCTCCTTGTGTCATTTTGGTCCCTACACTTTCAATTGACTCAATTTTAACCCTTAATTTTAAATTTTGTAACGATTTGGTCCAATTGATATCGTTAGTATTTTTTAAGAAAAATTATCACCAAATTGGTTGATGTGAACTCACTAGGTTGAATAAGTTTATAATTTTGCCTTTAAAAATATGGCACGTGAGACTTGTTTGCGTACTTTTCATAAAAAAAAAAAAAAAAAATTGTTAAAAATTGTTAAAAATTGCAATTAATTGGACCAAATTGAAAAAAATTCACAAATTCAGGGTCAAAGTCGAGCTAAATGAAATTATAAGGATTAAAATGACACAATGACCAAAGTACTAGGACTATCATCACAACTTACCCAAATGTATATAATAAAAGTTTGGACAAATTATAGCAGTAGTCCCTGAATTTCGTTGCATGTATCATTTTAGTCCCTTCAATTTCAATTGGCTCAATTTTGATCCTTAATTTTAAATTTTGCATTAATTTGATTTAATTGATAATGTCGTTAGGATTCTTAATGGAAAGTTATTACTGAATTTGTTAAGTCAAGTCATTGAATTAATTAAATTTACAATTTTTTTGCTAAAACCATGAGGCATGCTGCTCATGTGCGCATTTTTCAAAACAAAAATACTAACAATGTAACGCCCCGAAAATTGGGCAGGGTATATCTATTTATGCTACAAAACAAACCTGATAGACAAACACATATGTATAGCTAACTATTTCATACATCCATTTTCATTAAATCCCAAATGCCAAATACATGTTATTCACATCTCAATGCCCCAGTTCCAATCCCAAGCATACATTTTACAACAAGTATGAAATGGAAGCCAACCAGATAATAAGTGCCTACAGGCTTACAAATTTATCCAAGAACATTCTTGGTTACACAAAATGGAGTTTCAACTCAACGTAAATACAGCCCTGGGCTTACATTCAACAAATAACAATAAAACAAAAATGAAGCCTCTGCTCCGAGTCCTCCCAAGTCAATGCCTTGGCGGAGGTATTGTAACGCCCTCAAAAAAAATAACATTAAACTAACCACATTCCTTTATTTCATTGAGTTTCATTACATAAGTATTACATGTTAACAGCATAACAAAATGCCCTACAGGCTTACAGCTTTCCAAGTTAACACTTGGTTACAACAAAGAGTTCTAACTCGTTTACACATTAAGCCCTTGGCTTGAAGTTACATGTAATACATCAAAAGTAAAACGACAAAACTATGCCGCCACTAGCCTCCCAGCTATGTCCTTGGAGGTGGCATGCTTCCTGTACCTGAAAATGATATTCCCATATAGGGTGAGCCACAGCCCAGTAGAAATACACTAAACCAACCATGGACAATGACTAAAACATTAGCAATTGATAGTTGGTCAACACTGATACAATCACATAAATTACACATTTATGTCAACGACTTACAAGTCCCAATTACTTTTCATTTTCCCTTTTTCAATAGATAAGCATGCTAGCTCTATCATCATTTCCACAGATATGTATAAAAACTATATCTCACATTCAGATAAGCATAAAAGCTATATCCACATTCTCAACAGATATGTATATCAACAATATCCACAGATAAGCATACAAGCTGTATCCACACTCTACAACAGATATGTATATCAACAATATCCACAGATAAGCTTACAAGCTGTATCCACACTTCACAAAGATAAGCATATGAGCTCTATCTTCACTTCTCTAGACAAGCATATGAGCTCTGTCTACGGAGTTCATCCCCTATCTCCTCCAATACCTATCCGGTTTAGAGGTACATCCCCTATCTTCCCCTAAACCGCGGAGTACATCCCCTATCTCCTCCTCTACACATAACGTATATAAACACATTGGTTCTATATACAATCACACAATACACACAATTAATGTATTCTATCAAACGTCAAGTTCCATGACACATTCCATTGATTAGTTTCCGTTTACCTAATCATCATGCATTGTCTACAACAATCTCGACTATCCTCCACCGATAGCCCAAAGCAGTTATTTCTAAAACAGAAAATAAATGCACAAATGGATATTCAATCAACATTTCATTTCCTCATTTCTCACCAATTAATTATCCCAATTAATTAAACAATGTAATTAGGCCATTTTCCATAATTACCATTTCAACCCTTAGGTCCCATTTTCATCAATGATTCAACAATCATTCCATTTTTCTATGCCAAACATGCATCTAGGTTTATTATGAAAAAACCCCAACTTTTGTAAAATTACACAAAAGCCCAAACTTTCACAAAATTACCAAACCAAGCCCAACATCTCAAAATACCAAAATTTAAAGACAAAACCCATAGAGAGGAGTAGGTTATCCCTACCTCAAATTCGGAGCCCCAAAGGAGAAGATGACAAAACCCAACGTGCTCCAAAACCCGAGATTTTCAGATTAAAATGAAGCCCTCGACGATCAAAAACTTTTTTGTAAAGGCCAAAGGTGAGTAAATCACTCCTACTAGATCAAAACCTAGAGAGAAGGTAGAGTCTAGAGTGAGAGGCTCAACAATGGTGATTTTGGAAAAGTAAGAGAGAGAAGAGAAAGTGAAAAAGTGATTTAAAGAGTCACAAATTCGGGACTTTAACCCAGGTCTCCGCTCGAGCGTAAAACACCCCGCTCGAGCGGCCACTCACAGACTTCCGCTCGGGCGGCCAACCTCCCGCTCGAGCACAGAATGCACTCGCCCAGCACTTTTGCAGAACCAGGCCTCCGCTCGAGCTCCCAACCCTACGCTCGAGCGGCACTCAGACAACCCCGCTCGAGCGGCCAATACCACGCTCGAGCGTACAACGCTGCAAAGGAAAATACTGAATGGGTGTAATCTACGCTCGAGCGCCAACACCTCCGCTCGAGCGTACAGGCCAAAAATCTGGGCAACTAGTTTTGGTTTCTAAACTCAACCAACCTGTAACAAACCCGCTCAACACATCCTATAACTCAAATACAAAGTAAGAAAGGATGCAAACAAGATAATAAACAACTACCAACATCCACGGACACATGTCCGGATCACTATACAACAAGGGTAAACCCGGGATCGCTATAACCTCCCCCCCTTAAAGAATTTCGTCCCCGAAATTAAACACAAGTTTTCAAAAACAAGTTTTCCTCCATTTTAAACAATGTTACATTTTAACATTCAACAATTCGACCCATTACCGGTCATCCCATCTCTTTAACAAGAGACATATCACAATATGTAAACAACATATGTATTTTCAACATGCATCAACATTATGCACTATCCTTCCAATTTCAACAATATATTCAACACATATAATGTCACTTTTAACTTCCATATGAGGCAAGTTCCAAAACATACTTCCAAAAATCAAAACATTCTCAATGTTTTACAACTTAAGACATATATAAAAGCTCTTAAGTTCAACCTAATGTAAAATTTAAATACAAGATCACACATCAACAAACAAGTCCGGATATTTCTCACGGACTTCCAACTCACGTTCCCAAGTGGCTTCCTCCACTCCGTGATGTTTCCACAAGACTTTCACCAAAGGAATGGTCTTGCCACGCAGGACCTGATCCCGCCTATCCAAGACCCGAACCGGTCTCTCCTCATACGAGGCATCCTCATCTACCTCTAAATCAGTCCAATCCAACACATGTGATGGATCTGGCTCATACTTCCGAAGCATACTCACATGAAACACGTCATGTACTCCGGATAACTGTGGCGGTAAGGCTAACCGATAAGCAACCTCATCTATCCTCTCAAGGATCTCAAAAGGACCAATAAACCGAGGGGATAACTTCCCACTCTTCCCAAACCTCATCAGACCTCGCCTAGGTGATATCTTCAGAAAGACATGATCACCTACCTCAAACGCCAAAGGCCTCCTCCTACGGTCGGCATAACTCTTTTGTCGACTCTGGGCTGTAACAAGCCTCCTACGGATAAGCTCAACTTTCTCCGTCGTCTCCCTAACCAACTCCGGACCCAACAAAGGTGCATCACCCACCTCGGCCCAACAAACTGGAGACCTACACGGTCGGCCATACAAGGCCTCAAACGGTGCCATACCGATGCTAGACTGAAAACTATTGTTGTAGGCAAACTCTACCAATGGCAAGTGCCTCTCCCATGTCCCACTGAAATCCAGGACACAACCCCGAAGCATATCCTCGAGGATCTGAATAGTACGCTCGGACTGCCCGTCAGTCTGAGGATGATAAGCCGTACTAAAGGTCAACTTAGTGCCCAAGGCACTCTGCAAACTCTGCCACAACCTAGCAGTAAAACGAGGATCTCTATCTGAGACGATCGTCACTGGGACCCCGTGCAATCTCACTACGTCCCGAATATACAAATCGGCAAGATGATCTACCGAATCTCTCACGCGCATAGGAATAAAGTGCGCCGACTTAGTCAACCGGTCTACAACCACCCAAATAGCATCACTACCCCGCTGAGTCTTCGGAAGACCTACAACGAAGTCCATAGTGACATGCTCCCACTTCCACTCGGCAATAGGCAAGGGTTGCAACAAACCCGCTGGCCTCTGATGCTCGGCCTTCACTTGCTGGCAAGTAAGGCACTTCGATACGAAAACAGCCACATCTCTTTTCATACCCCGCCACCAAAACTGGCGACCCAAATCCTGATACATCTTAGTACCTCCCGGATGCACCGCAAGGCGCAAATGGTGAAACTCTCGGAGTACCTCCTCTCAGCAAGCCTCCGGTACAAACAAACGGTCTCGGTATCTCACACTCAGGTCGGGATACACCGTCAAACCCTTCTCAACTTTCCCACTGGAGATCTTTTCTCGGAGGGATTCTACCTCAAGGTCACCTCTCTGTGCCTCTAACACTCTAATCACAAGTGTAGGCTGCACAACGACAGAAAACAAGGCCGCAACCTCAACAGATTCGTCCAGTAGCAAATCAAACTCGCCAAGTGCTCCCAACATCTCCCATTCCCGGATGGCTATACTAGCAACATCACTAATGGATTTCCTACTAAGGGCATCGGCCACAACATTGGCCTTTCCCGGATGATAATGTAACTCAAAATCATAGTCTTCGATGAACTCCATCCACCTCCTCTGCCTCAAATTCAAGTCTCTCTGTGTAAACAGATACTTCAAACTCTTATGATCCGAGAATACCTCGAACCTCTCACCATAAAGGTAGTGCCTCCAGATTTTCAAGGCAAAGATCACAGCTGCTAACTCTAGGTCGTGTGTGGGGTAATTCTTCTCGTGTACTTTCAACTGACGTGAGCCATAAGCTACCACTTTTCCCTCTTGCATCAACACACAACCCAAACCCTCTCGTGAAGCATCACAATAAACCGCATAACCCAACCCTCTCTCCGGAATAATCAACACCGGAGCGGTGGTCAATCTAACTTTCAGCTCTTGGAACGACTTTTCACAAGTCTCACTCCACACAAACTTGACTCCCTTCCGAGTCAGTCTAGTCAACGGTGACGCTAACCTGGAGAAATCTTTCACAAACCGACGGTAATACCCAGCCAATCCCAGAAAACTGCGGATCTCAAACACACTCTTAGGCTGTGCCCAATCTTGCACTGCCTCAACCTTGGATGTATCAACAGACACCCCTTCCCCGGATACCACGTGGCCTAAGAATTTGACTTCCCCCAGCCAGAACTCACACTTCCCAAACTTGGCATACAGCCTATGGGCTCTAAGTAACTCAAGCACCACTCTCAAGTGTGCCTCGTGCTCCTCCTCAGAAGACGAATAGATAAGGATATCGTCCACGAAAACAACCACAAATCGGTCTAAGAACTCCCGGAAAATCCGGTTCATCAAGTCCATAAAGACTGCCGGTGCATTGGTAAGTCCGAATGGCATCACCAAAAACTCATAATGGCCATACCGCGTACGGAATGCCGTCTTAGGAATATCTTCCTCCCTGACCCTCAACTGATGGTAACCCGATCTCAAGTCTATCTTAGAGAAACAACGGGAACCCTTCAACTGGTCAAACAAATCATCTATACCGGGCATAGGGTACTTATTTTTAACCGTAGCCCGATTCAACTTCCGGTAGTCTATACACAATCTCAAGGCACCATCTTTCTTTTTAACAAAGAGTGCCGGTGCTCCCCACGGTGAAACACTAGGGCGAACAAAGCCCTTATCGAGCAATTCCTGGAGCTGAACTTTCAACTCAACCAACTCTGCTGGAGCAAAACGGTAAGGTGCCATAGAAATCGGCGCCGTACCAGGCACTAAATCAATAGAGAACTCTATCTCTCGGTGAGGTGGCAAACTAACAAGATCTTCGGGAAAGACATCCGAATACTCACAAACCACCCTCGGTAACACAACCTGGGTCTCACCACTCTCACCACTCTCAAAGCTAGCAAGTAGACTACTAAGTTCACTTCGCCCTCGCGAATCATACCCCGGTGGCAAAACACTACCAACCCGGTCTCCCAAGAAATGGAACCACTCCCCGCTCAAGGTACACAATGTAACCCTCTGGCGGTAGCAATCAATGACAGCCCGGTATGACGATAACCAGTCCATACCCAAAATAACATCAAAACCCTTCATGGGCATGACAACAAACGGAAAAGGAAGCCTATAGTCGGCGACCTTTATATCACATCCTCTAACACCCTGTTTCAGAATCAACTCACCACCCAAAGGCGATACCACACAAATAGGAGATGCTAACTGTGCTAACTCCAATTCCAAAACAGATGCAAATGCAGCAGATACAAAAGAATGAGATGCACCCGTGTCTATCAACACATTAGCAACTGAGTTGCAAAACAGAAAAGTACCTCTCACTACTGATGGAGCCGGTACTAAATCCTGCGCGGTAACAGCATACACGCGCCCCGTAGGCCCCTGGTCTACCTGCTCACCTCTCGGAGCAAAAGACTGCTGCACAGACTGGGATGACGAAGCTCCCGGATTGGCCCTCGAGGCCTGCACAGACTGAGCTGGCTGAAAACCCTGTGTCTGCCTAGAACCAGACGCTCCCGAAGTGGCACTCAACTGTGGGCAAAACCTCTTCATGTGCCCAGGTTGTCCACACTGATAACAAGTCAAGAGCTGCCCCCTGCCCAAACTCTGACTCTGCGGTCTAGCTGAAGATGAAGCAGCTTTCTGACCCCCACCCTTCTGCGGGCAAACAGAAACCTTGTGACCAAGCTGGCCACACTTGTAACAAGTGAATTCCCCCTGACTGCCTCTCCCCGAGCCTCCACTCGGCACTGGAAAGGTCGATCTAGAGACTGCACCCTGATACTGCTGAGGGTTATAACCCCTCTGCCTCCTGCCATCACTCTGACTATCCTGGCTCCTCTTGGAGCCTCTTTGACCCTCATCCTCCTCCTGCATCATAAGCTCCATATGAGCTGCAGCATCCACTAGGTGTCTATACTCTCGAATATAAGACCCACCAATTCTCAACTTGAGGCCCCGCCTCAACTTCCGCTCAGACTCATAGCAACGGCGTTCCTCAGACGCCACCAGTTCAGGTGCAAACCTAGACAGACTGGTAAAAGTAGCCTCAAACTCGGCCACTGACAAGCCCTGCTGATTAAGCCGGCTAAACTGATCCCTCAGCTTCTCCCTAGCTGCTGCTGATAAAAACCTCTCCTGAAAAGCATTCACAAACGCCTCCCAAGCACCACCAACACGAGCTTTCTCGTACTTCCACCATTGACCCGCATCTCCCTTAAACTGGAAGGATGCCAAGGTCACTTTCAGTGCTCCGTCCTCGATGCCGAGCATCTCAAACGTCTTCGTTGTCTGTTCGAGCCATTCATCTGCCTTAAGCGGCTCTTTAGGATCCCCGATAAACTCGTCCGGATTACACCGGAAGAACTCCCTCTTCAAGAAGGAAGGCCCTGTCTCAGCTGCCTGATTCCCAGCTCTAAGAATACCCAAAGCTCCTGCTATCTCTCTGGCCAAGGCACCCATAGCCTGCTGACCCACTGGCTCGGCCACATTGGCCTGCCCAACTCCCTCCTGCACTGCCGGAATCTCACCCTGTAACGGTACTTCCTGCCTCGCAGGTCTACCACGCCTAGCACCTCTTCCTCGTCCTGACATCCTAATAAAGGCAACACAGAACGTTAGCACATTCATAAATGTGCCGAAACTAAACACTCACGTCCTAATGCCTGGACAACTGTAATTCACTCCACATAAGCACATAAACACATAAACACTTACGAACTTCATTTCCGGATAATGATAGTCCCGAGGCGTTACTAGAGTTCCGGTTAGAAACAGCGTTGATCAAGTGCTTTTCCAACAAGACTCCCAGAAACTCAAGGATCCAATCAACATCCTAGAAATTAAATCCCATACCCACATAGTCACATAAGCATGTTATCAATTAAGCACATAGCATATGATACTACATCTAAGTCTCTATCAAGCGAGACAAACCCATTGTGATCCTAATCACTTCCCACGTACCCAAAGTATTCGAACCCGGTACGCTCTGATACCAAGTTGTAACGCCCTCAAAAAAAATAACATTAAACTAACCACATTCCTTTATTTCATTGAGTTTCATTACATAAGTATTACATGTTAACAGCATAACAAAATGCCCTACAGGCTTACAGCTTTCCAAGTTAACACTTGGTTACAACAAAGAGTTCTAACTCGTTTACACATTAAGCCCTTGGCTTGAAGTTACATGTAATACATCAAAAGTAAAACGACAAAACTATGCCGCCACTAGCCTCCCAGCTATGTCCTTGGAGGTGGCATGCTTCCTGTACCTGAAAATGATATTCCCATATAGGGTGAGCCACAGCCCAGTAGAAATACACTAAACCAACCATGGACAATGACTAAAACATTAGCAATTGATAGTTGGTCAACACTGATACAATCACATAAATTACACATTTATGTCAACGACTTACAAGTCCCAATTACTTTTCATTTTCCCTTTTTCAATAGATAAGCATGCTAGCTCTATCATCATTTCCACAGATATGTATAAAAACTATATCTCACATTCAGATAAGCATAAAAGCTATATCCACATTCTCAACAGATATGTATATCAACAATATCCACAGATAAGCATACAAGCTGTATCCACACTCTACAACAGATATGTATATCAACAATATCCACAGATAAGCTTACAAGCTGTATCCACACTTCACAAAGATAAGCATATGAGCTCTATCTTCACTTCTCTAGACAAGCATATGAGCTCTGTCTACGGAGTTCATCCCCTATCTCCTCCCAATACCTATCCGGTTTAGAGGTACATCCCCTATCTTCCCCTAAACCGCGGAGTACATCCCCTATCTCCTCCTCTACACATAACGTATATAAACACATTGGTTCTATATACAATCACACAATACACACAATTAATGTATTCTATCAAACGTCAAGTTCCATGACACATTCCATTGATTAGTTTCCGTTTACCTAATCATCATGCATTGTCTACAACAATCTCGACTATCCTCCACCGATAGCCCAAAGCAGTTATTTCTAAAACAGAAAATAAATGCACAAATGGATATTCAATCAACATTTCATTTTCTCATTTCTCACCAATTAATTATCCCAATTAATTAAACAATGTAATTAGGCCATTTTCCATAATTACCATTTCAACCCTTAGGTCCCATTTTCATCAATGATTCAACAATCATTCCATTTTTCTATGCCAAACATGCATCTAGGTTTATTATGAAAAAACCCCAACTTTTGTAAAATTACACAAAAGCCCAAACTTTCACAAAATTACCAAACCAAGCCCAACATCTCAAAATACCAAAATTTAAAGACAAAACCCATAGAGAGGAGTAGGTTATCCCTACCTCAAATTCGGAGTCCCAAAGGAGAAGACGACAAAACCCAACGTGCTCCAAAACCCGAGATTTTCAGATTAAAATGAAGCCCTCGACGATCAACAACTTTTTTGTAAAGGCCAAAGGTGAGTAAATCACTCCTACTAGATCAAAACCTAGAGAGAAGGTAGAGTCTAGAGTGAGAGGCTCAACAATGGTGATTTTGGAAAAGTAAGAGAGAGAAGAGAAAGTGAAAAAGTGATTTAAAGAGTCACAAATTCGGGACTTTAACCCAGGTCTCCGCTCGAGCGTAAAACACCCCGCTCGAGCGGCCACTCACAGACTTCCGCTCGAGCGGCCAACCTCCCGCTCGAGCGCAGAATGCACTCGCCCAGCACTTTTGCAGAACCAGGCCTCCGCTCGAGCTCCCAACCCTACGCTCGAGCGGCACTCAGACAACCCCGCTCGAGCGGCCAATACCACGCTCGAGCGTACAACGCTGCACAGGAAAATACTGAATGGGTGTAATCTACGCTCGAGCGCCAACACCTCCGCTCGAGCGTACAGGCCAAAAATCTGGGCAACTAGTTTTGGTTTCTAAACTCAACCAACCTGTAACAAACCCGCTCAACACATCCTATAACTCAAATACAAAGTAAGAAAGGATGCAAACAAGATAATAAACAACTACCAACATCCACGGACACATGTCCGGATCACTATACAACAAGGGTAAACCCGGGATCGCTATAGGTATAACACCTGTACCTGAAATGGTTTCCTTTATAGGGTGAACCACAGCCCAATAGAGATATACTACACAACATATGAACCATGACAAGACTAAAGAGGAGTATGCGCATGCCATGCTCATGATAAAACAATTTATCTCTCTTTTTACAAAGCATGCAATGTTGAGATGCAACAACAAATATAAAATCATTTCCATTTTAAACCATATCTGTTACATGAATACAGGCTTTGTAAATCTCTGGGTGAGTGTCTGTAAGTAAGCCCTAATGCACTACCACTGTCATTTTTACCAGTAAACTGGAAGGCTCGACACCTAACCGCGCGGTTCTACAACCCCTATCCAGATTCACCAAGTATTTATCTTTTTACAAACAGATTCATTTCCAATAAAATGAATGTAATGCAATGTCCAATGCAACAAATGAGGAATGTGGTTAATTTACCTAAGTCTCATGCATTTCTACAACAATCATGACTATCCTCCACCGATAGTCAAAAACAGATATTTCTAAACAAATATTTAAACAATTAAATTCCAAAAATTCCAATATATACAATCTATTCCACATCTCATCAAATATGAACAATTACACTTGTTTTCATATCACAATCATGTCTGGTAACCTCTCAAGGACCATTTCTAACCGTGTCAGTTTTATTCCAATAGATATATTAAGTAAAATAATACCGTTAATGCCCAAGAAAACATCATTTTCTTTTCAAACTCATTCTCCAAGCATTATTCAACTATGACATCCTATTTTGATCAAAAACTCCAAAAGTTAAACATAATTCCTTTGTTTTGTTTAAAAATACTCTTTTGGTTGCAAACTAGTAAAAATTTCAAAACCGATCGAGTCGAAGTCCGTTTTTGTTGAAATTTAAAACATAGCTCTTTCATAACCTTACAAACATATTCCAAGTTTACACTTCCGCAATTTGGGCATCAACTCTTTATTTTTCTCAAAATTTCTCTTTTAAGCAAATAAATCACAAATTTTCTAAAAATTCTAATTAAATTATATACAACTCTAAACTCCATATAATCAAGTAAAAGTGCATAAAGAAGTGTAGGAAAAATCCCTACCTGAAGCTAGAAGAGGAAACAAGCAAAAACCCCAATTTTTGACTTTGTTGGATTTCGATCTCCACCGGTCAAAACGTTGCTCTCACCAAGCTCTTCACTTTGATCTTAAAAACTATGGTCTAAAACCTAATAGATTTTGGTAGATCAGAGAGGTCTTGTGATAAACCTAAAAGAAATTTGAGAGAGCAAGGGAGAGAGAGGACGAAGTCTGCTTTTCCAAAACAGAGAGAAAGGAAATCGAAGTAAAGGGAAAAAGAGAGGAGGAGGGCGGCCCATGTGCTGCCTCTCTTGATTAAATATATTTTATTTTTATTTTATTTCGAACATCTATCTATACATATACACCTATATATATATATATATATATCAATTAAAAGTATGTTTCAATATCATTATAATATTTAGTAACATAAATGATAAAAAGGACATAATATTTTCTCACAACAAAAATATATTTTGTTTGATGGTACACACCATAAATATTAGTAACTCTCTCGTGATTATAAAATAAATAATAATAATAACAACAACAACAATACATGGTTACAAACGGGTCATGATTCAATCAATTAGGTCCAAAATGAATGGAATTTAATAATTTAAAATAAATCTCCAATTGAGATTAAAATATAAATAAATTTTAAAAGACTTAAGGTGGTCTCCACCATTCACATAAGTAAATATGAACCAAAATGATTAAGTATGGACTAATCAAATAAGTCCCAAAATTTAAATTTATATTTATTACTCAAGACTCAAGAATAATTAAAACTCAAAAAAATATTTGCCTAACAGGCCTTACGAAATCGAAATCAAAAAGTAATATATATCTTGTTTTCATCAATTTAAATAGAATGGTCCACGATACCACAACAATAATAATAAGGTTAAAATTCAATTTGACTCAACTCATTACAATCTTTCCTCCTTAAGGAATTTCGTCCCCCAAATTCACCCAGATAAAAGAATAATGAAATCTGCTTTTAACATAATCACTTGAGTCTTAAACTCTCAATAACCATTTTCACATTGAGACATTCTTTCAATACTCCAAACACATACTAAGCTCACTCTCAAGGATTTAACGCTGTCTTACCTACCATTGTAAAGGACACTGTAACCAAAATCGAAACTCTCAAACTCACGTTAATCATACACTACAAAAAATTTGTTTTTTTGCGACGGTAAAATACCATCGCCAATACCCAAAACGCCGTCTCAAAGCATTTTTGCGACGGCATATAGCTTTTAGCGACAGTAAGAGGGAGGTCGTAACAAAGGGGGTTGCTAAAGGCCTTTAGCGACAGTAAGACGCCGTCGCAAAATTTAGGTGACGGCAAAAATGCCTTTTAGCGACGGAAAAATACTGTCGCCATTAATGTGTAGAAATTTGAAGTTTTTGAGACTGCACTAAAATACTGTCGCTAAAATGGTTATTTGCGACGACAACAATACCGTCACTAAAATGTTGGTTATTTGCGACGGTATGAATACCGTCGGTAAAATGGTTATTTGCGACGACAAACATCCCGTCTCTAAAAATATTATTTGCGATGGTGAAGAATACCGTCGCTAAAGGCCTTTTGTTTCAACTAATTAACAATGCCAATATCTTTGGCGACAGCTATACTACCGTCACAAAAAACCTGATTTTAATTTTTTTTGAGACAGTGTGGTGCCGTCTCAAAAAAAAAAAAAAAAAAAACTGCAATAAAATTATTAAAAATATGAAAATTTCCTATATTAAATGAAAATAACTAAAAAAAAATCGATAATTATATAATAATATAAAAATTCCTGTATATAAATAAAAATTCATCCATAATTAAAGTATTCTTCCATTCATAACAACACATCATCAAAATTATCCCCCCACATAATGTTGCATAATACATACATAATGTTGTTCACAAATCTAAATAACATAAATCAAAAATAAAAGTTTTCGTCATGATTCTTCCGTGGGTTACAAAAACAAAAGTTTGTGGCAATCTTCATACGCATGCATTTCACAAGAAGCAAACTGCTACTCAGGAAATATTTGAAAATAAAAAATAAAAATAATTAATGACAATATAATTATGTGTTAATATTTTAATTATAAAAAAACATAAAAAATTAACTATTATATAATTACAAAGATAGTTAAGTAAATAATTTTGGCTAGACAGAAATCCGACCCTAACTTCCAAACCGGGAACTTGATTTGAGCCCTGTCTTCTCCCACAAGTCTCTCTTGCCTAGGCGGTCGTGTGTGCCAAGTTTCGTGCTAAACCAATGTCGTTTGATGATTTTGGGGGGTCAACACCTCGAATTCAAGTTTCTTAAGAAACTAGTTCGCCTAGAGTGATATCCGACTCTAACTCCCAAACCGGCAACCCGATTGGAGTCTCATCTTCTCCTACTAGTATCTTGTGCCTAGGCGGTTGTGTGTGCCAAGTTTCGTGCCAATCCGACCCCGTTTGGTGATTTTGGGGCGTCAACACCTCGAATTCAAGTTTCTTAAGGAGCTAGTTTGCATAGAATGAAATACGGCTCTAACTCCAAAACCGGGAACCCGATTGGAGTCCCGTCTTGTCCCACAAGTCTCTCGTGCCTAGGCGGTCATGTGTACCAAGTTTCGTGCCAATCCGACCCCGTTTGGTGATTTTGGGGCATCAACACCTCGAATACAAGTTTCTTAAGGAACTAGTTTGCCTAGACCGAAATATGGCTCTAACTCCCAAACCGGGAACCCGACTGGAGTCCCATCTTCTCCCACAAGTCTCTCATGCCTAGGCGGTCGTGTGTGCCAAGTTTCGTGCCAATCCGACCCTGTTCGGTGATTTTGGGGCGTCAACACCTCGAATTCAAGTTTCTTAAGGAACTAGTTTGCCTAGACCGAAATATGGCGCTAACTCTCAAACCGGGAACCCGATTGGAGTCTCGTCTTCTCCTACAAGTCTCTCGTGCCTAGGCGGTCGTGTGTACCAAGTTTCGTGCCAATCCGACCCCATTTGGTGATTTTGAGGCGTCAACACCTCGAATTCAAGTTTCTTAAGGAACTAGCTTGCCTAGACCGAAATACGGCTCTAACTCCCAAACCGGGAACCCGATTGGAGTCCCGTCTTCTGCCACAAGTCTCTCGTGCCTAGGCGGTCGTGTGTGCCAAGTTTCATGCCAATCCGATTTAAGGGAGTCTGCAGGATTCCTAAAGACACCGTCATTAGTTCGTTCCTCTCATGCCATCTCATTAACTTAGCCGTCTTGGATGACATAAACAACCTCTGCAACCTTGGCTTTAAAGGAAAATATCTCATTTGTTTTGCAGCTATTCGTTTGCCACCGTTGTGAGGACCATTTGAACCACCATCACCATTTGATTTCCATCTTGAACAGTTGCATATGACACATTTATCAAGATTGGCGTCCTCGTTTCAAAACAACATGCAACTGTTGGGATATGCATCCCACGTCTCATACGTGAAGCCCAAATCTGTTGTGACCTTTTGAGCTTTATAATATGAGTCCAGGAGTTTCACACCCAACGGGAACGCCTCATTCAATAACTGAAGCAACATGTCAACAGACTTGTCTGTCCACTAATTAAGCACCTTCAAATGTAGAAGTCGAACAATGAATGACAAAGATGTGAACTTCTGACAACCCGGATACAATTCACTTTGTGCATCTTGAAAAAGTTTGAAATACTTTGCAGTCTCTGCATTTGGACCGAGTTGGGGTTCAGATGCATGGGGATCAGGCCGCTGTAGTTCATTACCCTCAACACTTGTACTGGCATGTGGATTTCCCATAGCCCCTTGTATTATTCCAACCATATCGTCCCCAATGTCTAAATGAGTCAATGTTTCATTATCTCGATTACCATGCAGAGATACGTAAGATTCCCCATGATTAATCCAATGTTTGTACTTTTTTAAAAAACCATTCAAAATCAGATGCTCCCGTACACCCTCTCGTATAAGATGGTATCGATTCTCACATTTTCTGCACGGACAACTAATCATCGAACCTTCAACCCTATTGGTGTAGGCAAACACAAGGAATTGATCAATCCCATTAATGTATTCCCTCGACATCCTATTTGGAAAATCAATCCAACTCTTATCCATCATCTGTATTTGCCTCAAATGTACACTTCACTTCTTTTGTAATCTTCTCAACAATATGTAATCTTCTTTTGGGAACCTTTTTGTTTGTGCCGAATTATGATCTCATTGGCTATCAAGGAATGAATACCAAAGAAGAAGATAAAATTGAGGAACCATCAGGAGTGAGCCATCCCTATAAAATGCTTTAATATAAAAATACTAATTTGCGAGTTTACCACACAATTAGAAGTGCTTGTTATAAAAATGCTTTAATAGATGTTGGGTGACTTGCTTGTTATAGAACTCCAAAATTTTATCAATTTTGCATTGTCAAATCCAAATCATCAATTAGAAGTGCTAATTAGATCAATAAAACATTCAATTCAACAACAAATTTGCTACCAAACCAGTTATCTAATGGCATAAGACAAAGCTCAAGACATGGGGATGATAAATGGAGTCTACACCTACAATAACTACGGCAAAAACTGCAAACTCTGATACTGCATTCGATAACATGAATCTTTTGCTAGCGTCAAAAGGATAAGCACGAGTTAAGTTTGGATAAGCACAATTCATTTTACAACTTTATTAATACTATACCAGTATTTATATTTTGCCTGTTTAAACTCCACACAAATGGTAGATTGGCAAAAGCTAATACTCCTACTTCAAGATGGTGAAATAACAACAATTTAGCTCTACCATATCTAAGTATCAAAAAACAAAAACACAAGACTTCTGCTAAAATGGGGACTTGCGGAGGGCAAGATGTACGCCTTATTTTATTTCTCGATAGGCTATTTTCACCATATCCCTTTCAATTAAAGAATGTGTGCATCACAAATATATATAAAAATAAAAAAATAAAAAATAAAAAAAGAATAGAGGAATATTTCTCTATATACGTACACTCAGGTGAAATGGAAATGTCTTTGAAGATTAGAGTCACATATACCACACCAAGCATGAAATAGAGAGCAATCTATATATCTTGACTATGGAACCAAAATTAAACTGTGTGACTGATTATTGATCAGATGAACAAAATTAGTAAAACGAATGGCTTACATAAATAAACAATATACACAAAAACAGCATCCGTGACATTTTTCTAAATAAAAGAAAAGAAAAGAGAAAGAGAGAGAAAGAGAAAGAAATGCCTTGAGCAAAAGCATACGAACTGAGCTTACAAATTATATATAAGGTAAATTTATCAGGTAATTAAGGATGAGAAGCCAAAAAAAAAAAAAATCTAGGTAGAGAGCATACCTGCAAGGAAGGAGGAAAATCAAGCTTGCAAATTCTATACTCTAGTTCCCTGAAAAATAATCAGCTCATATGCAGGTTGATCACATTTCAAAAATTCTTCATAGAGAATGATTTCAGACCATCCACAAAATGCAGCTCAATAAGAGGTAAACCTCAAAGCAGCTGTAGTGTCCCCTGCAAATCAAACCAATTGTTAGCAATCTTCAATCTTGTGCCCCATGGCAAGGAAACTGATATCCCTGTTATTGTGACGCGAAATTAAAAAATAAAGGTTCAGGTGATTCAATTATGTGAGAGATCAAAATTATCAAATCAATCTAATTTTTTCACCAATAACTTACTCTTGAACAAATGATTTTCCAGGCTGCCCCGAGGCATGAACTCATACACAAGAAGCCGCTCTTCATCTTCACAACAATAGTCGATCAATTTAACCAAGATTTGGTGCTTAAGTTGTCCAAGAAAAATCACCTCGGCCTTCAAGCAGAAAACATTACATATCAGAGGAATTTTTTTGATCAACTCAACTAAATGTATCATAATTTTCTCATCTTTATTTTCCTTCTCATGGACAGATGCTTTATCCATTTGAGAAAAAATTGTTGATTTTGATTGGGTTCTTACACACAAAACAACTTCACCAAACAATATTCACAACTTGTTACAAAATATAGTTCTTGAAATTGACAAAAATGAGAAACTTCTGAATTTTAGTACCAAAATAAGTATCAAATTGCTGTGCTTCTTATTCTTCCTTTAATTAATTTATTTATTTTTTCCCCAACAATAGTTATGGGTAAGACAAGGAGAACCCTCCCCTAAAATAGACAAAAGGCAGGATACAAAAATATTTAAAAACATAAAATAGATCCCATTAACATATTTCAAAATCTAGATAGTTTAAAAAACTGTTATCCAAGTGAACCATTTATATCCCAATCAAAAGTCTTTACCAAATAAAGTTATTACCACCTTCTTACATATTTAGAAGGTTCTTTTACGGATAGGAATAGGAATAACACTAGCAGAAGTTATTGGTGAGCTTGAGTTAGTCTATTTCACAATGAAAACAAAGAATGAGAAACAGAAATAAGCTGGAAAAAAAAAAGTTTTGCTAAGTAATAATTCTGAAGTTGTTGAAGAGGACAAACCGGATAATAATTCTGAAACGTTGATGCTCTGTCTTACCTCGTCACTCGTCACTCGTCGCTGCTGCTCATCACTCTAGCGAATGCCGTCGTTCACCCTCGTCACTCTGCGAAGGCTGTCGCCGTCGGAGAATGGGGATTTTGGGATCAATGGATTTTGATTTGGGATTTTAGGGATTTTGGGACACATGACCGCAAATGGGCTATAGAAATGAGCAGGATATGAAATTTTTTTTTTTTTTTGTGACAGCATATTTTAACTGTCGCAAATGGTACATCATTAACAAATGAAAACGACGTCGTTTTATCCATAGTTTTTGCGATGGGCTTCTGCCGTCACAGATGGTCCACTATTTGCAACAGTAACTTTTTACCGTCGCTAAAGAATACTTTTTGCAACGGTATTCCGTGCGTCGCAACTGTTCCTACATTTTTCTTTTACAATCATTAGCGACGGAAGTCATACCCGTCGCAAAAGTCCATTTTTATCGACGGTAAATAAACATCGTCGCAAAAGACTTTTTGGCGACGGCAACTACACTGCGTCGCAAAAACACCACTTTTTGCGACGGCAGTTACCCCGTCGCAAAAACCTCTGTGTTATTTGCCAGGTTTTCTTGTAGTGATAGCTGTAAACACAACAATAACTCCTCAATGATGGTACTACTATTTCTTATAGCTTGAATCATACGAGAATGACGAATGGTCTAGTCCAATCTGCCCTACAATCGTGATAACATTTCATTCTAATTACATTTGTAAAATATTTTTACCAATATGAAGTAACAAATTTTTTCAATAAACTCAAAAACAAAATTTCTACACCCACCAACTATCCATGATATTAAGATAAATTGTTCCATAGAAGCCACCCCTCAACTTAAAACCACTCGTACTAGAATTTCAACAAACAATTTATAATAGAAGGGACAAACAATTTAAAATCCATCAAACTCGAAATTGAAATACAACCAAACCCACAATCTCACTTGAACACGTTCAAACATACTCACGAAATTTGCTTACTCTACACAACTTAACTCAACAGGTCACAACAATAAAAGAATCCCACTATTTTGAAGAGCACTAAAAAAAAGCATTCAAATATTACACACCATTAAAGATGACTCACCACAAACAATCTTTTCCATAATCTAGTGCAACCACTTACTTAATATCCACCCAAAGTAATTATCTCAAGATTCTTAACCATTGAGAACACCCTCCGTTTAAAGATGCAATTCAATGACATATTTTGTAATCGCAACCGTCACACGACAACTAACTCATCTCAATATTAAAACGAATTCATACTTGATTACCCAATTTATCACAAACAATGACTTCAAATATTTCATCCCATGAGAACCTCCATTCATTCCTTAGTACAATTATATTCTTCCCTGAATTATTCCAAACACAAAATTCACGAATCACCTTAGCCTCAACTGCTTCACTTGGATAACAAGAAACACCAACCCTTACGAAACATAATGCAATCATGCCAAACATACTACTCGAAAATTCTCAGCCACAACTTTAATTGCCCAACCAAGCAATTTCTGTATTATTTTTACCCATCCACTCTATTTCTTTCACTCGACGAAACGACTAACAGTTTCGGTAGACTTGCCAACGTCCACCCGAACAATCCCACACCAACATAGAATTTACCCAAACACTCACACAATGCACTTTTGAGTCCACATAGAATTCATCTAGACTAGATACACATTTTAACAATACTAAGGTACTCCCAACAAAAGTTAACTCAAAGCCACTCTCATCCTTTAAAACCCAAGCCATGACACTAACTTCAAAGTTACAACACAATTCTACATCACACTAATATTACGATAACCCACGAGTTCAAACCCAAATTGAACAACTCTTACTATACTAACGCACTTATTGAAAAGTACTAATACTGCTCTTGAGGCCAGTTAACTGAATATTCTGCCTCTCACCCTAGAAGTATACAAAATCAATCACAATGAGACACTTATAAAGATTAACACTGAAACGACTCTAAAATTCCCCAATCGTTAATAAATTGATTAACCTCAAATTACAATAAAATCTATCCAAAGGAAATTCAATGTACATCCTTCACCAAAAGAAATAATTTTACGCTTCAATCCAATCACTACGAAATCGGCTCTACCTGAAATAATAATAATAATAATAATAATAATAATAATAATAATAATAATAATAATAATAAATTTCTATGTCAACAATAGTCATTCCATAACAGTTTCTAAGACTAACCAAATAACGAAAGTACTTCATACCAATTTATTCTCCGATAAGGGGCCTGCCAAATAACTTCTTCTAAGGTAATATCACCACAAAACACAATGAAACAAAATTAAAATAAGGAATCATCCTCTATTAGGTAAAACTAAATACATTTTAATTAAGAAAATAATTACCACTTAAGGTCAAATGCACTCAAATTGAACTCAATGGCAATATTAGACCAACATACCAACAGCACAAATTCTTACCGCACGAATTCTTACCACACTTATAGCAAAACGAAGGATCAATATAAGGGATTCATAACTCTTACATCAATGATATAAAACAAACTTATAGCAAAAGGACAAGGGATACAAAAATAATCTCCATTCCCTTACATGAACCACACCATCAGGACACACACCAAATTTAACCCAAAATACTCTTCTATACCTTCCATCTTCACAATTTCTAACTCATACATAAAAGTAAATGTAAAAGTTAATATCAATCACTCTCGATGGGTCAAGCATACATTCCCATAGAAATACTCAAATTACCACCATACTAATTATCATAGAGCACCTACTTTAGAATTATAATATCCTCACCAAGAAATCTTAAAAATTTCGTCTAAGAACATTGGTTGCTAACACAACTCCACAACATCCATCACATCATGTCCTTCAACACTCATTTATTGAGACAATGGACTCCACCAATCTCGAAGGCATTCGGAACTCGCCTACAAGTTCTAAAATATTGACCCACGAGTCAATGTTGTTACTACTAATAATCCCATCAAATGGCGTAACCCAAATCAAATTTAATCTCATTCCAATCTATCTCAAAATTATTTATCTCGTTTGCCCTCTTAGGATTTGTAGCAAATTATAAAGAAAACAAACTCTCTAAAAACACATCTCTTACGACACACTATAATTTCTATCATGCTAAGACTACGTTTATTCCCAAACACATACAAAATAATTGGCCTAAGGCCCATCACTAACCTCACAAGTAGTCCATCAAGCAAGTGAAACAACCTAACCATAACTAACTTCGTCTATTCCAAGAAAATTTAGAACTAGTTTTACGTATTCCAATTTCAACAATCCAAAGCATATTATCTTAGATTACTTTAATCATCATTAAAGTCACAACCAAACCAAACTATTATAGTAAGGTTAATCTCTAACTCACTCTACTTCTAAGATTTTTCAACTAGTCCACTTCTACAAACTTGATATAAAATTGAAAAATAAATAACTCCTCATAACAACAAACCATTCACCATGTAACAAAATCTCTACCATTTTGAGTTGACACTTAATCCACGCTTCAATGCTAATTCTACAACTTCTTGACCAATCATCCCGGTCATATTAGTCTAACTTACCCCTTCTTCCTGGGAAAAGGTACCCTCCTGAATGGAAACACCCTGGGCTCCCCGATGGCCTCCCCCGCTTTATGACATCTTATATAAGATATAGAATTTAGCTCATAAATATGTACTCCACACTAGTTCTCATACGCCGCATACGGATTAAACATAAACCTACATATGTATCTACATCACATAAGGCAAACCACATAAGCACATAAGCACATAAGCACATAGTCACATAGAGCACATACGAGTTACCACTCCAAGATATTGGTTCATCCCACAAACATTCAAAGACTTCTAAATAGAAATAGCATTGATCAGGTGCCTTTCTAAAAGGACTTCAAAGAATTTCATGAACGTAAATCACATCTTAGAAGTTTAACCCTATACCCACATAGTCACATAAACATGTTATCACATAGCACATAAAGTATGCAACATTTCTAACTAGCAAAATGAACCCATTGTGATAAAAACCACTTCCCACGAGCCCCAAGTATTCAAACCCGGTAGCTCTGACCATGAAACCCAAGAACTTGCTAGACCCAACGTCGAAGGCACATTTCTCTAGATTGAGCTTTATTTTGTATTTGCACATGGTCTGGAAAGTCTCTCGCAGGTCTGATAAGTGATTTGAAGCAAGCTTGCTTTTAACGAGCATATTATCGACACAGACCTCCATATTCCTACTTATTTGAAATTTGAACATGGCATTAACCAGTCGTTAGTAGGTGGCCCCTGCGTACTTCAGGCCGAACAACATTACACAGTAATGGTATGTCCCACTATGGGTAATGAAAGAAGTATATTCCTGGTCTGTAGGGTGCATAAGGATTTGGTTATATCCCAAGCAAGCATCCATAAAACTGAGCATTTGCTAGCCTACCATTGCATCAACCAGTAGATCTGTTATGGGAAGTGGATAATTGTTCGTTGGACATGCTCGGTTTAGATCGTCGATACAGAGTCTCCATTTGCCATTATTTTTGTGAACAAGGACCACATTGGATAACCATTTGGGATAATCCACATTTTGGATGAACTTGGCCTTCAACAATTTATCCACTTCCTTAGCGAAGAGGTTGTTGCGCTCTAGGTGGAAAATGCGTTGTTTCTGGCGAACTAGTAAGAATTGAGGATCAGTGCTAAGACGATAAGAAATAATAGAAGGATCAATGCTTATCATGTCTGCATGAGTCCAAGCGAAGACATCCTTGTGCTCAGTGAGAAGAGTTGTAAGGTCGACCTTGTCCTGAGGGCCTAGTTGGCTGCCAATTTTAGCTGTCTTTGTTGGGTTTGAGGGGTAAATGGGTACCTCAACTAATTCTTCCACTGGTTTCCCCCGAATTAGTTCCTCTTTATCTCTAACATCCAGGCCCTCAATGATCATTCTCTTTTTCACCTTCACCTCTTTTAATGAGGCAACGTAACATTCTCTGGCTATGGTATGCTCGCCCCTCACAATGCCGACTCCATGGTCAGTCAAAAATTTCATTGCCAAGTGGTACGTGGATGTCACAGCTTGAAAGGTGTGGAGAGACGTACGCCCAAGTAGAATATTGTAAGTAGAGGGACAATCAACGACTAGGAAGGTGAGGATCTTCATGGTCTGCCTTGGATATTCTCCAATAGTGATTGGAAAATTGATAGATCCGATAGGGGTCACTCAATCTCCTTTGAAGCCTGCCAAGGGGTTTTGCAGGGGTGACAACTTTTCCTTTCCAATCTTGAACTGCTTGAAAGCATTGAGGAAGATGATATCGGATGAATTGCCATTGTCGATGAGTACATGCCTAACTTTGTAGTTTGATAAGAGAGCAGAAATAACCAAAGGATCGTCATGAGGGTATCGAACTCTAGCGCAGTCAGCATCCATGGAGGTGATTGGCTCCGACCACTCTTTGGGCTGTTTGTCAGGTCAGTCAACCATCGTCACTTCTTTGTCTAACCCTTGTCTGATCCTTCGGAGCTCGACTCCCAGTGTCACCCAAAATGGTCCACCACATGCGAGTCCTTCAGTAATGACCCTTATTTCGCCCAATAGGGGAGCAGGTCCTCCTTGAGCCCAGGTCTTGGGTTGGGCTCAATCATCATTCCACCTAGGTTGATCAGCTTGCCATGGGGAAGTGCATTGGCCATTTTATCTTGGGGGATCTGTTCTATCCCTTTGGTGTGGTTGGGTTATGATGAACCGATTCAAATGCCCTTGGTGGATCAATTCCTTAACCTAATCCTTAAGATTGATGCACTTCTCGGTGTTATAGCCATGGTCACGGTGAAAACGACAATATTTGGACTGGTCTCGTTGGATGGAAGGGAACTTTGAATATAGCGACCCCGGTCTTTTCCCATTTGATTATTTTATCCGGACTTAGGTTCCGTAGATTCTGTCATTGTATAATTGTTGTTGTTGTCCTTTATTTTCTCTTTTGGAATTATAGGGTGTGTTGGGCAGGTTTGTTTCAAGTTGGTTGGGTTTAGAAACCAAGTGTTGCTGTACAGGTTTTTGGTGTTTCGCTCGAGCGAGGAGTTGGTCGCTCGAGCGAGATGTCGTTTTGGTTCTTCGCTCGAGCTGGGGTTTGGTCGCTCGAGCGAGAGATGGCGTCCTGTATGGACCTGTAGCTTTGCATTCTTGGCTCGAGCGAGCTTTTCTTCGCTCGAGCGAGTTAGTTCATCCTTCGCTCGAGCTATAGTTCCTTCGCTCGAGCGTGTGTCTGGGTTCAGACCTGAGGGTTTGGGTTCTTCGCTCGATCGAGTTTTCTTTTGCTCGAGCGAGCTTTTGAGTTACTGGCTCGAGCAAGGCTTCCTTGGCTCGAGCGTAGTTTCTTGTGTCTGGTCGCTCGAGCGACCAAGTCTTCGCTCGAGCGAGCCTGTCCAGTTTATATACGCAGCAGCGGGTTTTGATCAGTCTTTTTCTTATTCTTTTTGGTTCTAAACCCTAGGTCCGACTTCTCTCTCTCCCTACTCACCTTCTCTCTTAGATTTGATCCACTTAGGGTGTGTTTCTACCCTAGATCCTTCATTAAAAAGGTAGATTGAGTCGAGGGCTTCCATTTAATCTGAACATTTGGCAATTTGGAGCACTTTGGTGTTTGGGTATTCATCTCTGTCTTCTCCTTGTGGGTTGTTTTTCTTCGAGGTAGGGATTTCCTACTCCATTTTATAGGTTTTGTTCTAAGTTTTGGTATATTGATATGTTGGGGTCACTTTGATAATTTTGGGAAAAACCTTAGTTGAATTAATAAATTAATTTGTATATTTAATTCATGGAAATGGGGAATTCATTGATTAAATGGCGTAGTTGGTTAATTTAAATCACTCGTCTATTGAATTGTTGGTATATTTATTTTCAAGTCTAGAAATAACTGTTTTGGGCTATCGGTGGAGGATAGTCGTGCTTGTTGTAGACTCTGCATGTGGATTAGGGATAACTGAAACTAATCATTAATTAAGTCATCAATCTTGATTGTTGAATTAATACAGACATTACGTGTATTGATTGTGTGTTGGGTATGTTATGTGTTTGCATACATTGTTTTGCGTGGGAGGAGATAGGGGATGTACTCCACGGTTTAGGGGAAGATAGGGGATGGACCTCTAAACCGGATTTTGTTTTGGGAGGAGATAGGGGATGGACTCCATTAGCATCACTTATATGTGTGCTTATCTATATTGAAGTGTTTTTATTGATACAACACTAAAATGTGTATCAAACTGGAAGTATGAAGTGTTTTGATTTGAGCCTGAGTCTCATTTGTTTGTTGGTATTGGAAGAATGTGAATTTAATATATATATATGGTTCACTGTTGTAAGTTTGGCCAGGTTCTGAGCCATATTGATAATGTTGAAAAGTAAAACGTATCTTCGACATTAATATCATGAAACTGTATACAGATATAACTGATTATCTTGGTTAACCAATTATTGTATGCTATTTCTTTATTCAATGCTTATATTTGGTTTAGTATATTTCTGCTGGGCTGTGGCTCACCCTTTATGGGAACATCATTTTCAGGTTCAGGTGATAAGCTACCTCCAAAGACTTAGCTTGGGAGGGTTTGGGCTTCTGGATTTTTAAGAAGATTATCTTTAGTTAATTGTTTTTATTTATTAGTACATGTAAACATTCAAGCCTAGGGCTTTCCTTGTAATGAGTTAGAACTCATATTTTTGTATCCAAGTGTTGGCTTGGAAAGATGTAAGCCTGTTGGGCAATTTATCTGATGTTACATGTAATGCTTTTGCTTAGTAATACTCTGATGAATGAATTAATAAATGTTTTCATTAAATAATGTGTGTCAATGATATATATAATGGGTTTATTTTTAGGGCGTTACAATTTGGTATTAGAGCGTACCGGCTTTGAATACTTTGGGTACGTGGGAAGTGATTAGTATCACATTGGGTTCGTCTCGTTTTGATAGAGGCTTAGTGTAATGTTACATGTTTATGTGATTATGTGGGTATGGAATGTAGTTTCTAGGATGTTGATTGGACCCTTGAGTTTCTAGTAGTCTTGTTGGAAAGGCACTTGATCACTGCTGCTTCCAACCGGAACTATAGTAACGCATTGGGACTATCATTATCCGGGAATGAAATTCGTAGGTGCTTATGTGATTATGTGCTTACGTGGAATGAATTATTGTTGTCCATTGCATTAGGACACGAGTGTTTAGCTTCGGCACATTTATTAATGTGCTAATGTCTTTGTTTCCTTTATTAGGATGTCAGGACGAGGACGAGGACGCGGTAGGCGTGGTAGGCCGGGTAGGCAGGAGGTGCCTGTGCCAGAGGAGATTCCGGTAGTTCAGGAGGGAATTGGCCAGGCCAATGTGGCCGAGCCAGTAGGTCAGCAGGCTATGGGCGCTTTAGCTCGAGAGATAGCGGGGGCATTCAGGGAGTCAGTAGGCATTCTCAGAGCTGAGAATCAAGCTCAAGCTGTTATTGCGGATGCAGGACCTTCCTTTCTGAAGAGGGAGTTCTTCCGGTCTAATCCGGATGAATTTGTGGGTGATCCTAAAGAGCCGCTTAAGGCAGATGAATGGCTCGAACAGACAACGAAGACGTTTGAGATGCTTGGCATCGAAGACGAGGGGTTGAAAGTGACCTTGGCATCTTTCCAGTTGAAGGGGGATGCGGGTCAGTGGTGGAAGTTTATTAAGGGGCGTATATGGGGTACGTGGGAGGCTTTTGTGAATGCTTTCCATGAGAAGTTTTTATCTCCGGCAGTCAGGGAGAAGCTGCGAGACTAGTTTTGTCAGCTTAAGCAGGCGAGTTCTTCAGTGGCTGAGTTTGAGGCTGCATTTACTAGTTTGTCCAGGTTTGCACCTGAGTTGGTGGCGTCTGAGGAACGCTGTTGTATTGAATTTGAGAAGAAGTTGAGGCGTGGCCTCAAGCTGAGAGTTGGGGGAACTATGATTCGGGATTATGGGCGTATGGTTGATGCTGCAGCCCACATGAAAATTATGATGCAGGAGGAGGAGGAAGGACAGAAGGGCTCCAAGAGGAGTCAGGATGGTCAGAATGATGGTAGGAGACAGAAGGGTTTTAATCCCCAGCAGTCTCAGGGTAGCTTTTCTAGATCGACTTTTCCTATACCGAGTGCTAGTTCGGGGAAAGGCAGTCAGGGAGACATTACCTGTTTCAAGTGTGGCCAGCTGGGCCACAAGTCTCTAGTTTGTCCTCAGAGGGGAGGAGTTCAGAGAGCAGCATCTTCTTCGGCTCGATCTCAGAGCCAGAGTCAGGGTAGAGGTCAGCCACTCTCATGTTATCAGTGTGGTCAGCCAGGGCATATGAAGAGGTATTGCCCGCAGTTGGGTGGCACATCTGGTGCATCTGGTTTGAGGCCGATTCAGGGTCAGCAGCCAGCTCAGTCGGGTCAGGCCTCGAGGGCCAATCAGGGGGCTTCATCGTCTCAGTCAGTGCAGCAATCTTATGCTCCTAGGGTTGAGCAAGTTGATCAGAGGTCGTCTGGGCGCGTGTATGCTGTTACCGCGCAGGATCTTGTGCCAGCACCATCAGTTGTTAGAGGTACCTTCTTATTTTGCAACTCGGTTGCTAATGTTTTGATTGATACGGGTGCGTCTCATTCCTTTGTGTCTGCTGCATTTGCATCTGTTTTGGAGTTGGAATTAGCACAGCTAGCATCTCCTATTTGTGTAGTGTCACCTCTTGGGGGTGAATTGATTTTGAAACAAGGTGTTAGGGGTTGTGATATAGAGGTTGATTATCATAGAATCCCATTTTCCTTTGTAGTTATGCCTATGAGGGGTTTCGATGTTATTTTGGGTATGGACTGGTTATCGTCATACCGAGCAGTTACTGATTGCTACCGCCAGAGGGTCACTTGTTGTACCGTGAGCGGAGAGTATTTTCATTTTCTGGGGGACCGGGTTGGTGATGTGCTACCACCGGGGTATGTTCCGCGAGGACGGAGTGAGCTTAGTGGGCTACTTGTTAACCTTTCGTTTAGTGAGGATAATGAGACTCAGATTGTGTTGCCAAGGGTGGTTTGTGAGTACTCGGATGTCTTTCCCGAGGATCTTGTTGGTTTGCCACCGCATCGGGAGATTGAGTTCTCTATTGATCTAGTGCCCGGCACGGCGCCAATTTCCATGGCACCTTATCGTTTTGCCCCAGCCGAGTTAGTTGAGTTGAAGATCCAACTCCAGGAGTTGCTAGATAAGGGCTTTATACGTCCTAGTGTTTCGCCGTGGGGGGCACCGGCCCTCTTTGTTAAAAAGAAAGGTGGTGCTTTGAGACTTTGTATAGATTACCGGAAGTTGAATCAGGCTACGGTCAAGAATAAGTACCCTATGCCCCGTATAGATGACCTGTTTGACCAGTTGAAGGGTTCCCGTTGTTTCTCTAAGATAGACTTGAGATCGGGTTACCACCAGTTGAGGGTCAGGGAAGAGGATATTTCGACGACGGCATTCCGTACGCGGTATGGCCATTATGAGTTTCTGGTGATGCCATTCGGACTCACCAATGCACCGGCAGTCTTTATGGACTTGATGAACCGGATCTTCCGGGAATTCTTGGATCGGTTTGTAGTCGTTTTTGTGGACGACATCCTTATCTATTCGCCTTCTGAGGAGGAGCACGAGGCACACTTGAGGGTGGTGCTTGAGTTACTTAGAGCCCATAGGCTGTATGCCAAGTTTGGGAAGTGTGAGTTCTGGCTGAGAGAAGTCAAATTCTTAGGCCATGTGGTATCCGGTGAAGGAGTGTCTGTTGATACATCCAAGGTAGAGGCAGTGCAGGATTGGGCACAGCCTAAGAGTGTATTTGAGATCCGCAGTTTTCTGGGATTAGCTGGGTATTACCGTCGGTTTGTGAAAGATTTCTCCAGATTAGCATCACCGTTGACTAGACTGGCTCGGAAGGGAGTCAAATTTGTATGGAGTGAGACTTGTGAAAAGTCGTTTCAGGAGTTGAAAGTTAGACTGACCACCGCTCCAGTATTGATTATTCTAGAGAGAGGGTTGGGTTATACAGTCTATTGTGACGCCTCACGAGAGGGTCTGGGTTGTGTGTTAATGCAAGAGGGGAAAGTAGTTGCCTATGGCTCACGTCAGTTGAAAATTCACGAGCAGAATTACCCTACGCATGATCTAGAGTTAGCAGCTGTGATATTTGCCTTGAAGATTTGGAGGCATTATCTTTATGGTGAGAAGTTCGAGGTGTTCTCGGATCATAAGAGTCTGAAGTATTTGTTTACTCAGAAAGACTTGAACTTGAGGCAGAGAAGGTGGATGGAATTTATAGAGGATTATGACTTTGAGTTGCATTATCATCCGGGAAAGGCCAATGTAGTGGCCGATGCCCTTAGCAGGAAACCTGTTGGTGACATAGCTAGTATAGCCATCCGAGAATGGGAGATGTTGGGTGCACTTGGGGAGTTTGATTTACTTCTGGGCGAATCCGTTGAGGCTGCGGCCTTGTTTTCTGTTATTGCACAGCCTTCACTTGTGACTCGAGTGTTAGAGGCTCAGAGAGGTGACTTTGAGGTAGAATCTCTCCGTGAGAAGATTTCCGGTGGGAAGGTTGAAAAGGGTTTGACGGTGTATTCCGACCTGAGTGTGAGATACCGTGACCGTCTGTTTGTGCCGGAGTCTTGCCGAGAGGAGGTACTCCGAGAGTTTCATCATTCACGCCTTGCGGTGCATCCGGGAGGCACTAAGATGTATCGGGATTTGGGTCGCCAGTTTTGGTGGCGGGGTATGAAAAGAGATGTGGCAGCTTTCGTATCTAAGTGCCTTACTTGCCAGCAAGTGAAGGCCGAGCATCAGAGGCCAGCGGGTTTGTTGCAACCCTTGCCTATTGCCGAGTGAAAGTGGGAGCATGTCACTATGGACTTCGTTGTAGGTCTTCCGAGGACTCAGCGGGGTAGTGATGCTATTTGGGTTGTTGTAGACCGGTTGACCAAGTCGGCGCACTTTATTCCTATGCGCGTGAGAGATTCGGTAGATCATCTTGCCGACTTGTATATTCGGGACATAGTGAGATTGCATGGGGTCCCAGTGACGATCGTCTCAGATAGGGATCCTCGTTTTACTGCCAGGTTGTGGCAGAGTTTGCAGAGTGCCTTAGGCACTAAGTTGACCTTTAGCACAGCTTATCATCCTCAGACTGACGGACAGTCCGAGCGTACTATTCAGATACTTGAGGATATGCTTCGGGGTTGTGTTCTAGACTTTTGTGGGTCGTGGGAGAGGCACTTGCCGTTGGTGGAGTTTGCCTACAACAAAAGTTTCCAGTCTAGTATCGGTATGGCACCTTTTGAGGCCTTGTATGGCCGACCGTGTAGATCTCCTGTGTGTTGGGCCGAGGTGGGTGATGCACCTCTGTTGGGTCCAGAGTTGGTGAGGGAAACGACGGAAAAAGTTGAGCTTATCCGTAAGAGGCTTGTTACAGCACAGAGTCGTCAGAAATCGTATGCCGACCGTAGGAGGAGACCTTTGGTGTTTGAGGTGGGTGATCATGTCTTTCTGAAGATATCACCTAGACGGGGTTTGATGAGGTTTGGGAAGAGTGGGAAGTTGTCCCCTCGGTTCATTGGTCCGTTTGAGATCCTTGAGAGGATTGGCGAGGCTGCTTATCGTTTAGCTTTGCCGCCGCAGTTGTCCGGAGTACATGACGTGTTTCATGTGAGTATGCTTCGGAAGTATGAGCCGGATCCATCACATGTGTTGGATTGGACCGATTTAGTGGTTGATGAGGATGTCTCGTATGAGGAGAGACCGGTTCGGGTCTTGGATAGGCGGGATCAAGTTTTGCGAGGCAAAACCATCCCTTTGGTGAAAGTTTTGTGGAAACATCACGGAGTGGAGGAAGCCACTTGGGAACGTGAATTGGAAGTTCGCCAGAAATATCCGGACATATTTGTTGATCTGTAATCTTAGAACTAGATTCTGTTATATTGTTAAACTTAAGAGCTTTATATATGTCTTAAGTTGTAAAATATTGAGTTTGTATTGGTAAATTGGTGTATCTTGAAACTTGCTTCATTATAGAAGTTTAGTATAGCATTGCATATGTTGATTACATTGCTGAGTGTGATATATATATCATGCAATTGAATATGATATGGGGATTGCTAACATTGGAAGGAATAATGCATAATATTGGTACAGGTTGAAATATATATTGTTTTATATATATGTTGTGAGATGCCTCTTGATAAAGAGATGAAGTGACCAGTATTGGGTCAAGCTTTTTATTATTGTTTTATAATATCATTGGGAATTGAGAAAAATTTGTTTTCAAAAACTTAAGCTTAATTTCGGGGACGAAATTCTTTGAAGGGGGGGAGGTTATAGCGACCCCGGTCTTTTCCCATTTGATTATTTTATCCGGACTTAGGTTCCGTAGATTCTGTCATTGTATAATTGTTGTTGTTGTCCTTTATTTTCTCTTTTGGAATTATAGGGTGTGTTGGGTAGGTTTGTTTCAAGTTGGTTGGGTTTAGAAACCAAGTGTTGCTGTCCAGGTTTTTGGTGTTTCGCTCGAGCGAGGAGTTGGTCGCTCGAGCGAGATGTCGTTTTGGTTCTTCGCTCGAGCTGGGGTTTGGTCGCTCGAGCGAGAGATGGCGTCCTGTATGGACTTGTAGCTTTGCATTCTTGGCTCGAGCGAGCTTTTCTTCGCTCGAGCGAGTTAGTTCATCCTTCGCTCGAGCTATAGTTCCTTCGCTCGAGCGTGTGTCTGGGTTCAGACCTGAGGGTTTGGGTTCTTCGCTCGATCGAGTTTTCTTTCGCTCGAGCGAGCTTTTGAGTTGCTGGCTCGAGCAAGGCTTCCTTGGCTCGAGCGTAGTTTCTTGTGTCTGGTCGCTCGAGCGACCAAGTCTTCGCTCGAGCGAGCCTGTCCAGTTTATATACGCAGCAGCGGGTTTTGATCAGTCTTTTTCTTATTCTTTTTGGTTCTAAACCCTAGGTCCGACTTCTCTCTCTCCCTACTCACCTTCTCTCTTAGATTTGATCCACTTAGGGTGTGTTTCTACCCTAGATCCTTCATTAAAAAGGTAGATTGAGTCGAGGGCTTCCATTTAATCTGAACATTTGGCAATTTGGAGCACTTTGGTGTTTGGGTATTCATCTCTGTCTTCTCCTTGTGGGTTGTTTTTCTTCGAGGTAGGGATTTCCTACTCCATTTTATAGGTTTTGTTCTAAGTTTTGGTATATTGATATGTTGGGGTCACTTTGATAATTTTGGGAAAAACCTTAGTTGAATTAATAAATTAATTTGTATATTTAATTCATGGAAATGGGGAATTCATTGATTAAATGGCGTAGTTGGTTAATTTAAATCACTCGTCTATTGAATTGTTGGTATATTTATTTCCAAGTCTAGAAATAACTGTTTTGGGCTATCGGTGGAGGATAGTCGTGCTTGTTGTAGACTGTGCATGTGGATTAGGGATAACTGAAACTAATCATTAATTAAGTCATCAATCTTGATTGTTGAATTAATACAGACATTACGTGTATTGATTGTGTGTTGTGTATGTTATGTGTTTGCATACATTGTTTTGCGTGGGAGGAGATAGGGGATGTACTCCACGGTTTAGGGGAAGATAGGGGATGGACCTCTAAACCGGATTTTGTTTTGGGAGGAGATAGGGGATGGACTCCATTAGCATCACTTATATGTGTGCTTATCTATATTGAAGTGTTTTTATTGATACAGCACTAAAATGTGTATCAAACTGGAAGTATGAAGTGTTTTGATTTGAGCCTGAGTCTCATTTGTTTGTTGGTATTGGAAGAATGTGAATTTGATATATATATATGGTTCACTGTTGTAAGTTTGGCCAGGTTCTGAGCCATATTGATAATGTTGAAAAGTAAAACGTATCTTCGACATTAATATCATGAAACTGTATACAGATATAACTGATTATCTTGGTTAACCAATTATTGTATGCTATTTCTTTATTCAATGCTTATACTTGGTTTAGTATATTTCTGCTGGGCTGTGGCTCACCCTTTATGGGAACATCATTTTCAGGTTCAGGTGATAAGCTACCTCCAAAGACTTAGCTTGGGAGGGTTTGGGCTTCTGGATTTTTAAGAAGATTATCTTTAGTTAATTGTTTTTATTTATTAGTACATGTAAACATTCAAGCCTAGGGCTTTCCTTGTAATGAGTTAGAACTCATATTTTTGTATCCAAGTGTTGGCTTGGAAAGATGTAAGCCTGTTGGGCAATTTATCTGATGTTACATGTAATGCTTTTGCTTAGTAATACTCTGATGAATGAATTAATAAATGTTTTCATTAAATAATGTGTGTCAATGATATATATAATGGGTTTATTTTTAGGGCGTTACATTGAAGGTTGGGGCCATTTTAGGTTATAGTCATGTTGGATTTGGTGTAAGACTTGCTCTATGGGTGAGTTAAAATGGGTATACCGCTCGAACCGGCCTGGCAGACTAGAAGGGGTTGGTCGGTCGGAGCATAAGGGTTGATCAGAATATTGTGGAGATCGGTGAGTGTATTGAGAGTGTCCTCAGGTTATTTTCTCTTTTCTTTGGATTGTGAGGGCTTAGATGTAGAATCCGGGCGAGCTGCCAAAGAATCTTTGGCGTTCATGTATTTTTGGGCTTTGCCAAGGAGGATGGCCATGGTGGCCGAATGATTTTTGAAGAGGGAAACGAGGAAATCAGACGGGCACAAACCGATCATGAAGGCTATTAAAATGACCTTGTCATCATTCTCCTCAACCTGTAAGGCTTTTGTATTGAAGCGAGTGACAAAGCTACGCAGTGACTCCCCTTCTATTTGTCGAATGTTTAGTAGCTAAGTCGCTAGGTGTCGTTAACGCTGAGCGCCAATGAAATGGCTCAGGGAAGACTCACTCAGCTAGTTAAAAGAAGTGACAGAGTCTGACTCAAACTGACTAAACTAAAGTTGTGCCGACCCCTTTAGCATGACGAGGAAGGCACGATACATGATCTCATCAAGAAAGGCGTAGAGGATCATGAGCGTTCTATACACCTCCAAGTGGTCGACCGGATCAGTTGTACTGTCAAAGGTATCAATCGATTGTATTTTGAACTTGAGAAATAGAGGTTTGTCTCTTATGGAAGTGGAAAAGGAGGAGTTGGCGATGGAGGAAGGTCAGTTCTGTATGTTCTGCATAACCCTCTGAAGCGAGAGTTTCATGGCTCGTAGTTTTGTGTCCTAAATGGAACATTGTCTTATCTTGCATGAAGTGGGAGTTGAACACTACTAGCTTCTCTTTCATGGACGGCAGCGTGATATGGGGGATCGTGATTATGGAAGGGCCAAAAACCCTTATGATAGAGCTGCAAACATGGAGGAAGGGGATGCTAGCCCTCCTGAGGGAGATGTTGGCCCTCTTGATTTGGCGGTTAAGCTTACAGGGTGAAGGGCGGGAAAAACGGCCCTTGGGACATATGTTGTTAGAAGGAATGATGGTTGTGGGCTTTTTCCTGGTTTGGAGGAATGTCTTGTGGTGGTGGAAGAGAAGGAATAGGTAGATCACACTGAAGCAAAGCGTTAATTAAGGTCTCGTTTTGTTCAGCCAAGCAGTTGATGCTATTACTAAGCTCTATGAAATATGGAGGTGGGTTGCTTGGGTTGGAGGACTCAGCTTGGACGTTGTCGATATTATGTCACGAAGCCGTGGATCTCGTCTTAACCATTCACTATGACGTAAAAAGTTGAGTGAGGGTGGAACCATTTTCGAGGACAATGAACACAACTATCAACCAAAGCAAGTTCCCACAGACGGCACCAGTTGATGATGCGATTTGGTCGATGAGGAATGGGTTGAACTGATCCAAGTATTTCTCAGGTCGGCAGTGTGAAGTCCTCCAAGCTAAACCTGCAACAAGTCCACTGGGAGATGGAGGAATTTCTTTCCTGTAAATCCTCCAATGATCAAGTTAGATGAGAACACATACTAGATGATCACTTAGAGAGAGAGATAGAGAGTAAGTAGAGAGAAAAGTAGAGAGAGAGAGAGAGAGAGAGAAGACTACTTGTTTTTAAATGTACTTCAGAAGCTTCATTATATCCCTTACTTAATCATTTCCCTGTCCATTCAAGCTGTCTCAATAGCCAAAAGTCTATAGTCTACTTGTCGTTGGTCATGGTGGTTCTTTTCCTACCCGGTGTGAGAGGTCTTGTTGCATTTAATGCCATGACAACCTCATTTAATGCCTGATGTGTGGGTTCAGTAACTTTGCAGGATCTTTGTCTGCCACGTGGCTAACTCCCTATCTGACAGATGTCTAAATGCCATAAGGCCTGGACCAATGTAGGCTCTCAGGTGGGTCTGCTATTGAGCCTTACCTATTGGGCTGTAGCTAAATAACAATTTGGTCTACCCAAGACAGCCGTGGGTTGGGTCTTCCTGGGCCGTGTGGGCCATGCCCATCATGTATGAAATCGTTTTGTAGAAATTCATCTACTTGGAAGCACATCATTTCCTCGCCTTTAGTGAGGCTGCATCACCATATCTTTTCCTACACAAAAATCCCGAAGGGTGAGCATAAAACCCAGTAAGAAATCCTTAACAAAGTATATACATTTTATACAAGTCTCAAGAGATGAAATGCACATGCCATGCTATGCCCCTTTTTGAAGATAAATCACATTTTCATCTTTTGAAAAACGATCATGCTCAATGATGTCATGCAATTTCAATTGTTCAAAACTTAACAATTTATTTCAAGGGCGATAAATATGACTCTGGTAATCCCTAGGTCGGTGTCTACAAGTAGACTATACAAGTACTACCAAATTGTTATTTTTACCGGTATTAACCGGAAGGCTCGACACCTATCCGCCCGGGTTTTCGGTCTTTCACCTTGGACTCTCAGGCCAACTTATTTAATATCATCTACACCACCTATCAGGACTTACCAACGTATTTACCCCAAAACCATTTCATGAAAACTTGTTTCTCAACATTCTTTTCTCAATGCAAGTTTTCAAATCAACTTTCAAAGTTTAATGTAATCAAATGAATTGCTATGCCAATAACACAAGATGAATATAAATACTTTTATTCCAATTCATCATCCAAGGAATAACACAATTCCCTCTTCTCAAGCATCCTCAACAATTAGTCATTTCAAGACTATTTCAACGTTTTGAACAATAATTTCCAAAATGAACAGCAATTCTCATATTCCCTGAAATTCATCATTTATATAAATATAAATAAGAAATTTTCCAAACATCTATTTATTTTGACACACAAAAAAAATACAACAATATCATTCATGGATTTTCAGTCTCTTTTAAAAAAATTCCCAAATTCTAGGTTTTCTCACCAAAACTATACAACTCAAATACTTTGAAAGAAATTTTTTCAAAATCATCTTTTCTTCAATCAACGAAGTTCAAAACCCATAAGATTATTTTAAAAGAACAAGAGACAAATCCACTTTTAAAATCGCTCAACTTCTGGAATCAACAATCAATTTTCAAAGCTATCGAAAGATGATTTCGAAAATCATATAGATCTTGTAAAAATATATATATAACTCTAAAAAAATCCCTACCTCAAGTTTTGAAGAAGAAATGAGATGAAACCCCAAAACTTACAGTGTCGAAACTTGATCTCCACCACACACAATGAAGCCCTAGAGAAGTTACACAACTTTGATGAAGAACTTCAGACTAACTCCCAACGGATCTTAAGAAATCAAGGTTTTGATCCAATTTGGCATAGGGAAATGTAGAGAGAAGAGAGAGGAAATGTTTTTAGAGAGAGAGATATACAAAAGTGATCTGAAATATCAGATTCATGAACTGATATAACTTGGCTCGCTCGAGCGTGGAAAGTCCTGCTCAAGCGTCGAATACACCTTTCTAGTACTTTTGCAGACAGGTCAAACTTCTAGAACTAAACATTCTCCGCTTGAGCGCATAAACGGCCGCTTAAACGGACAAGCAACCTCGACCCCGCCAAGGGGGGTTGCCCCCTGGACCCCCGCGAGCTGACCGGGCAGCTCGATCTCCGACATACTCAGCGAAGTGGCAAAACTGGGATCGCTACAATATGTATATTCTTATCAGTAGCTTATGACTCAATTTAGCTATTGATCATGACCCTATTATGTTTGGCGCCTGCTTATAATTTATTTATTTAGGAAATTTGTGTTATACTGTTTGTTGCAATTATCTTTTATTTTTTTTTGCTTCTTGTAGTTTTTGAGAGAAAATAACTTAAATAAGTTGAAAAAACGAATAATTTTGTAGCTGTATATCTTTAACTTTTATCTTCTAATTATCAATTTTCAATTTTTTTTTTTTAAAAAAAAAAAGGCTTCACAAAAGAGGGTCAGTGTCCAATAATTTATGCATCAGACATCAGTTGCTAGTCACTATGTTGGGACTATTAATAGTTTTGTAATTATATATATAGGCATATACCTCAGCACCTCACTAGTTAATTTTTTAGTGCTTAAAGTTTTATAGTTAAATGGTTTTTTTCTAGTGGTTTGGTTTTTCTATTTCAATTTTAATTTTCACTTTTGTTAACTATTGGTTCCCATCACATAACAAATCTGGTCAAGTATTCTTTTTGTTCTTTATTATTTTTTTGGTCGAAGATCCAACATCGGCTCAATCACTCAAAGACCAAGCTTTAAAAATTATCTTCAAATCGCATTACCGTAATCAATTATATTCTCAATTCTCGCTATATACACAAAATAGCTTGAAATCTAATTTTAATGCTTGTTTTAACCATAGAAATCAAGCTTTTAGAGTATAAACGACCGATAATAGCTACATCAGCACTTCTTTATGCTTCTCAAGAGTTGTTTCCTCTTCAATTTCCCTGTTTCAGAGCTACGATTGCTTCTTGTGAATATGTAAATGAAGTAAGAAGCATATACACACATACACATACATATATATTTATTTTTATTTATCTTTGATGTGATTGCAAATTGAGTATTGATTTTGTAGGAGAAGCTGTGGAATTGCTTGATTGTAATGGAGGAAATGATGACGGATGGTTGATTTGGGGGTGAGGATAGGGGTAGGGGTGGGGGTGGGGGTTACCAGGCTGCTGTTGATTAGTTATTTAGAGTGCTTTAGCTCTGTTTGGTCTAGTTTCATCTGATTTTGAATTTTTTTTAACCCTTGAAGATGGTGTTGAGGTTGACAGATATCACCTCCCTCTCTACCCTCTCTCTATGTATATCTGTGTTATATTTGAGTATTGGTGGTGGAAAATTTCAACAGATAGAAAAATAAGTTTGTGAATTTCAACAGTATCTGTTACATTTCTCTAAGTATGTATTTCATGTTGTTTGGTTCCTGGGAAAGAAAATTCTAGAGGAGAGGTGTGTTTGGTTTTGCTATTTTGAACAGATAGTGGCTTTGCTGTATTTCAGTAACAAAGTTTTAAACAAATAATAATATTTGGACAGATGGATTTGAACAGATAAGGAGAAAAAATTGAATAGATAGGGAAACATTTTGAACAGATAGAAAAAAAATTGAACAGATAGTCAACAAAAGTCAACAAATAAAAAAAAGTCAACACATAAATTAAGGGGTAAAATTAGAAACAAAATGTCCTCAAAAACTAACAAAAAGATTCTCACCAAATTATTTCACAAAGGATGGACCTTTCACTAATTTCTGAATGCAGACTAAAATACTGGATGAACCACTCTACCACTTCAGTGCAACAAATGACCGCTCAAGTGGTCAAACAACTTTAGTCATTATAGTCAGCGACGTGACAAACAAAAAATACTGAATGTTAGCACAAATTCCTCTACACGGGCACAACTTGGGTTAGATTGGTATATAAGCACTCATAGCTTCATTGAAACAAAAAGGCAAATAAAATTATAAATGAAAGAAGTTTCATCAAATGGGATTGCCAATTACAAAAACCTAACAATCTCTAAAATAAATCTTAAATTTTTTATTTTGTCAATTTAAATTCTAATTTTTTGATTTGCTTTCAATTTAAATCATTTGCATATGTTCATTAAATAAAAATGATGGAAAAATAATATTTTAGTCATTATACTCAATATAGGTATATTGAAAATGTCTTAAATATTATTTTTCATTGAGTTTAATAACTAAAAATGTGATTTTTAATCACTTTTACTTATCAAAAAATATGCAAATAATTTAGATGGACAAAAATTACAATATTAAGGTTTAAATTGACAAAATTAAAATTCAAAATTTATTTTGTTGTAAGACTCCAATTCTGAAATTCTTTTATAATTTCTTCAAAAATTTGTGGGTATTAATAGAGGTCGTATGTGTACTCTTGGGAGATGAGAGTTCTGATTTCTTTGTGGAGATGTTATCCACTTGCTAGTTTCAAGCATCTTTAAAAAAAAAAACAAAATAAAATAAAATTAAGAAAAAAAAAAAACACAACTCTCATCTCATTTGATGCGTGTGTATGCCTTCCTTTCACAAGAAAAATAAGTGTATTTTTTTTTTAATCGATTATTTGGGTTAACCTACGTGTACTTCGGCTAATTCGAGCCCTGAAGTTCTATTACGCTGTGTTTGGTTAGGAGATTTGGAAAGGAAAAGGGAAAAGTTAGGTGAAATATGAATAAAATATACTTACATTTCACCTAATTTCATATACCTTTTTCCTTTCCCTTTCCAAATCTCTCCTTAAATCTCTCAACTAAACACAGCATTAATGAAGCAAAAGATACCACCCAAGTTACGGTTGATGGTGATTAGCCACATAGCTTGCTAAATCTAACTATTTCTCATCAACTACCATGTTAAATAGTTGCTTATGTAAGGTGTAAATGAGTCGAATAATAGATTATTTAAATTTGATGACAAACTTGACAAATTTATATTTCTTCAAGTCAATCTTAAATGAGTTTTGATCGAATTAATAATGAATCAAACTTTAAAAGTTTGATTTTTATAGCATGTAAGCTTAGATTAAGTAGTAGATTGATTAATCTTTAGAAGGAAAAAAAAAAAAAAAAAACACTTAACCAAACTTTAAAATGAGTTTGAGTTTAGCTTATTTATCTGGTGAGTTGATCTTGAAATAGTTTTTCGCAAGCCTAGAATGAGCAATTTGATTTGTTTTACAAGGGCGATCCTGCCATATTGCTGCTCTGCTCGAGGAAGGAATAAACCGGCGAAGGGCACCAGACGAATTGATTTCTTAAGGTAGTAATTGCGAATGCTTATGCAATAGTCAATAATGAAAAGAGTAACTAAACAATGGACAACAAACTACCATCCTCTCCTTCAAAAATGCTCCCCTGCCTAAAATCATTAGAGAAGTCAGAACTGTCACTCCCAACATTACCCCCTCCAAATCCTGATTGATGGCTGCATTTGAGCAAGATTTGTAAAACCTCCTTCATGGTAGGCCTATTTGTCGGAAGTGGGCCAGTGCAAAAGATCCCAAGCTTGAAAACACAAGTCATTACATTCAAATAATGAGGTTCTTTAATCTTCTCATCCAGGGCATCAACTAAGTGGTTTCCTTTTCGATTGCAATATTGAAATGCCCAATCGGCGAGGCACCTATCTTCATTTTCATCGTTGGCTTTCCTACCAGTAACTAGTTCTAGAAGGACAACACCGAAGCTATAGACATCAATCTTTTCATTCACTCTGCTTGTCCCAGCATACTCTGAAAGTCATATATAATTTAAAATATGAATGCCAAAAAAATTAATGCAAAATAAATTTTAGGATTCTTTTAGTTATAGCTTATAAGTTGAATTATTTTTTTGTCTTATATATATATATATATATATATTTTGTTTTAGTGAACTTTTTACAACTTTCAGATAATTTTTTTCGCATTTAGATTTTACATCAATCTAGACTAGACATATCTACAAAATTTTAAATTTTCAAAAAAAAAAAAAAAAAAAAAACTCATCAAAGACAAAAATAAGTAAACTTTTTAGGAGTTTTTCGACAAAATTTTACTTATTTTCATCTATAGTAGATTGTTTCTAAATTTTGTCACATTTCCTTAATTTTTAACTCAGCTCCCTGTTAACTTTTATTGTGATTTGGAACCAAGATTTTAAATTTTTGGAAACATTATAAAAAAAAAATAAAAATAAATCAGAGTTTGACTTTTGTAACAAAATAAACCGAGTTTTTAGATTTATAAATTTAGAGTATAATCTTTTGATTGTTTGAATCTAAATCATTTGCCTATTTTTGTTAAGGTAAATTGATGAAGAAAAATATAAATATTTTAGTCATTAAATTCAATGAAAGAAATATATTTTAGATATTTATGTATACCTACATTGAGTTTAATGTCTAAAATATTATTTTTCTATAAGTTTTCTTAACGGAAATAGGTTGATAGTTTACATTTAAAATAAATCAAAAGATTATTGTTTAAATTGACAAAATTAAAAACTCATGACATAATTTGCTATAAGGGTCAAACCTTTTCAATTTCTTTTTGACAAGATATACATATTTTCGTCTTTGATAAACCAATTTCAAAACAACTTTTACATATAAAATTTTTTTAACTTAGCCCCTGCCAAATCCGACTGCAATTTGAAGCTAAGTGATTTATTTTTTAGTTATTTGAACAAAGTTATTAATGATAAAAATAAACCATTTTAAAAATGAATTAAAAAATGTTAAAAAAAAAAACATTTAACTTTAATTTTTTTTTTTATAAATCAATTTATATGTTAATTACCTGGAGCAATGTACCCAAATGAGCCAACCACAGTTGACATCGTATTAGGCCCTCCATGGTTTGCCAATATCTTGGCTAGGCCGAAATCTGCAACTTTTGCATTGAATTGAGAATCCAACAGAATATTGCTCGATTTCACATCTCGATGAATTACTGAAGGTTTGCAGTCATGGTGCATGTAGCATAGCCCTCGGGCAGCTCCCACAGCAATTTTCAACCGCTTAGGCCAATCCAAGACAACACCGTGGTCTGAATCCGATATGCTTTGCCTCTTTTTTCCATGGAGCCAACTATCCAAGCTATGGTTTCCCAAATACTCATAAACAAGAAGTTTTGTAGTCTCACTAAAAATGCAACTCAACAATTTCACTATGTTGGAATGGCGAATCGTGCCCAATATCTCAACTTCTGCTAGGAATTGCTTCTCGACATTTTGATCCAACTTCTTGATATTCTGAATCCTCTTAACTGCTACAATTTCACTTGAACAGTTCAACTCAACACGATATACTTTGCCCGACCCACCACTTCCGATCACATTATTTTCAGTCAAATTTAACAAAATGTCTGACTCTTTGAAACGCAAATTCAACTTGTGATAGTAAGTGAGCTCCCACTTGGAAACTGATTTGTGTTCCTTTTTCCAGCAAGTTTTAATTAGAAAGAATGTGAGTAGTGTAGCTGATGCAAGTAAGACTGTTGCTATAACTATGATTATAGCGAGAAGCCTGGAGGATATTTTGCTCGAGTTTTCAAATCTGGAAGAGCAGATCTCAAGGCCGAGTGATGGATTGCTTCCACAAAGACCGGTGTTGTTCAAGAAGCTGGCATTGAAAAAAGTATTTTCAAACTCAGCTGGGATTTTTCCAGTGAGACAGTTGGAAGACAAATTGAGGGAAGTTAGCTTTAAATGGCCAATCTGAGTTGGAATTTGACCTGAGAACTCATTCCTTGACAAGTCCAAAACAGTGAGGCTTGGTAAAGAACCAAGTTTGGCAGAAATTGAACCCGAGAGTTGGTTTCGACTGAGATTCAGAGTGGTAAGCGACTTCCATGAGACAATATCTGATGGAAGATGACCGGAAAATAGATTCCCATCTAGCAGGAGAGTTGTCAATTGAGAAAGTGTTGTCAATTCTTGGGGAATTGTACCAACAAAGAGGTTGTTACTTGCACTGAACACGGTTAAATGCTTCCAAGAAGACAACCCAGTTGAGATTTCACCGGAAAACTTGTTATTACTGATCTCGAGTCGTATCAAACTTGGTGCAAGTGTTCTTGGAAGCTGACCGGTAAAGGAGTTATCGCTAAGCATCAACAATGTCAGATTGGTTGATGTCCAGAGACCAGCTGAAACACTGCCAGAAAGGAGATTACTATTAACCCGAACAATCAACAAACGCGAACAATTGCCAAGTGAGTTAGGCAATTCACCACTCAAATTGTTATCATATGCCGCAATTCCTATTAGTCCACCATTAGTGCACAAGTACTCCGGCACCTTACCGGTGAAATGGTTCTGGGCGACTTCAAACCCCTGAAGAATGGAATATTGCCCCAAGTCCGGTGACAATGTTCCAGAGAGATTGTTGTTGGACAATATTAAATATCTCAGTGATGGAAGGCGACTAATGCTTTCCGGTATCTCCCCCGAGAGTTGATTGGAAAATAGAGACAAAACTGACAACTCTGTTAGTGTACCAAAATCATCCGGAATTGTTCCTGTCAAGTTGTTTTCGGATAAATCGAATTCCTCCATCTTCAAAGCTTCAATGGGCTGAGGAATTGGCCCGGACAAGTGATTTTTGTAGAGATATACTATTGTTAAATTCTTCAGCAGCAGCAAACCACTCGGAATTGTACCAGTCAAGTTATTGTTTGACAAGTCCAATTCCTCGAGCTCTGCTAAATTCCCAATTGTTTCCGGGATTTCACCGATCAAACCTGAACCTTTGATCAATAGTTGTTTAAGTTTCCTCAACTGGGTAAAGGTGGAAGGTATCGCCATCGGCGCAAATTCATTGTCCGACAGCTCCAGCCATTCGAGCCTTGACAGGTTGCCAATTTCTGGTGGGAAAGAGCCGTTAAACAAATTTAGAAAAAGCCGAAGGGTTGTGAGCTCGGGGAACCGCCCGATGGCTGCTGGGATATCGCAGGTGAAGTTGTTGCCGCTGAGGTTGAAGGTCCGGAGATGAGTCGACAACCGGTCAACATCGCCTGGAATGCAGCCGACGAACAAGTTTTGGGAGAGGTCTAAATGTTCAAGCTTGGTACAGTTGTAGAGAGCGGTAGGGAAGGGTCCGGGGATGTAATTGTACTGGAGATCAATGGCGGTGAGGTTTTTGAGGTCACAAATGAACGGTGGGATTGGTCCGGTGATGTTTTTGTCAATGAGGGAAAGTCCGGTGACGGAGCCATTGAAGCAGGTTATCTCAGGCCAATTACAGTGGGTGGAGGAGTTGGAGTTTGGTGGTAATGGTGTCCAGTGGTTGATGGAGGGTGGATTGGACCAGTGTCGTTTGAGTCTGAGTAGGATTGTTTGTTCTAAATCAGTAGATTGGGAGTTTCCTTGCAAGGGCACGATGAGGAGTGGTACGGAGAATACGGAAAGAAGGATTTGGAAAGTTGTTATTGGGGTTATTTTGAACATTTTATAGGTGGGTTTCGCGGGGTTTTTTGGGTGGAACGTTGCTTGGGGAGTGCTGGTGGTAGTAGGTGTTTCATAACTTGAGGCTGCTAGTTGGTTTAATAATGTGATCGGGTCAACGAGAGTCAAGTCAATGGCTAAAGAGACAAAACTTGACCGACTTTGTAGGGCAAGCAGTTCGGTTTTGATTATTTGAATAATTGATTTTATAAAGTGTTTTTTACATATTATTTATAAATAAATAAAAAAAATTAAGTCTATTTGACGATCGTAATTTTTTTTTATTTTATCTCATTTTTATTTTTTTTTGATAAAATAAATGACAAATATATTTTTCAAAAAGGGAATAGTTATGACTTTGTTTATTACATATAGAGGTGTTAGTTAAGACTTGATTATGAGTTTGTTGTACATATTGTGATATTAGTTATGACTCAATACGATATTGATTGTAACATTATTTTAGTTATGATCTAAAAACTCTTTGATTATATGGTGCTTGATTATAACTTTTTTTTTGTTTTTAGCTATGACTCCCATGTGATTGAGGTACAATATTTGTGATAATCAAGCTCACAAATGTCATAACGTATATATAGTACACATAGCCTTAACCTTTTGAAAATAGGCGATTTATTCTTTTGGAGACAAACGCAATAAAATTAAAAACTAGCTTATCACTCGTGCTATGCACGGGATAATTATAGATATTTATATTTGTTTTAGATTTTTTTTAATATATAAATTATGTTTTTTAAGATTTTTTATAAAAATAATTTAACAATTTTATTACTAACCATAGTGTATGGGAGAAGTTGAAAATGGTGTTGTAGTAAATATACACGGTTTGTATCTATAATTATTTGTTTGAGGGGATTTTAAATGCTGGTCAAGAGATTTTGACCAAATCAATAAATGCAGGCATGTGGAAAGACATACAGATTGAAAAAAGTTAATAAATGTTGATCAGTGGATTTTGACCAAATCAATAAATGCTGTGTTTTTTTTAATAAAAAATTTAGAAAATTCAGATTGGGATTATTTAGAGCCATTGAACAAATTACAATCACATTTTTCTTTTTGTGAGTTAACTTCAATCATATTAAAAAATCAAATTATAAACAAAATGAGATAACTTCAATCATACAAATCACGATTTTTTTAATGCTATCTAACTACAATGACACTTTTCTCATAATAAAAAAATAATTGAAAAAAATAACCATTAAAATAGTAAATAAAAAAGATTATTTAGAACCACTGAACAAACTACAATCACATTTTTCTTTTTGTGAGTGTTTATGTTTATCTAACTTCAATCATATTAAAAAATAAAATTATAAACAAAAGGAGATAACTTCAATCATACAAATCACAATTTTTTTAATGTTATCTAATCATCATCAATAATTTAAAAAACACAATAATTTGTTTTTCAAAAAACATAGTGAGTTAAAAAGATCAATTATAATTTTTTTTGGGGGTCAAAATACAATCTAATTATCATCAATAATTGGTACATTACGTGACCCTAATGAGTACAATCCATTTTGATTTTCAAAAAACACATTCAGTTAAAAATCAAATCACAAATTAAGTGAATTGATAGTTAAAAAAGCACAATAATTTTTTTTCAAAAAACACAGTGAGTAAAAAAAATCAATTAGAATTTTTTTTTTCAAAATACAATCTAATCATTATCAATAATTGGTACTTTAAAAATCAAATCAGAAAAAAATCAAATCAAATCACAAATATTTTTATGCTATCTAACTGCAATCATATTTTTTTCATAAATAATTGTAAAGAAAAACCATTAAAATAGTAAATAAAAGATTAAATTACATTAAAAAAAAAGAACCATTGAACAAACTACAATCACATCACATTTTTCTCATAATAAAATAAATAAATAAATGAAAAAAAGAACCATTGACTAACCTACAATCACATTAAAAAAAAAAAAGAACCATTGAACTAACTACAATCACATTTTTTTTCTTTGTGAGTGTTTATATTTATCTAACTTCAATCATATTAAAAATAAAATAAAAATATTAAATAACATTAAAAAAAAAAACCATTGAACTAACTACAACAATCATATTAAAAAAAAGAGTCATTGAACAAACTACAATCACATCACATTACAATCACATTTTTTTCTTTGTGAGTGTTTATGTTTATTTAACTTCAATCATATTAAAAATAAAATTAAAATAGTAAATAAAAAGATTAAATAACATTAACAAAAAATCATTGAACTAACTACAACAATCATGTTAAAAAAAAGAGCCATTGAACAAACTACAATCACATCACATTTTTCACATAATAAAATAAATAAATGAAAAAAAGAACTATTAAACTAACTACAATCACATTAAAAAAAAGAATCATTCAACTAATTATAATCACATTTTTTTCTTTGTGAGGATTTATATTTATCTAACTTCAATCATATTAAAAAATCAAATAATATTTTTTTATTCGCTAGACAAATTACAAATATTTTTATGCGTTATCTAATTACAATATTAAAACAGTAAACAAAAGGAAAAGTCAAGAAGGAGAAAACAAAAAGAAGACTTACTGTTTGCATACGTGGTCACTGAAGTTGAAAGTATAGAAGTGAGAAGTCAAGTAGGAGAAAACAAAAAGGAGACTCACTGTTTGCAATAGATATGTGAAAAGTTAAAAAGAGTGTTGAATTGAAGAAGTTAAAAAGACTTGGAAGAATTTAATAAGTGCTAAGTTTTTTTTTTCAAAAAAAATCAAAAAAAATTAAGAAATTAAGGTTCAGATATTGGAACTCCCACAAAACTTGTGGGTTAGAGATAGATATAAATAAATAAATAGATATAGATGTAGATATTTATATTTGTTTTAAATTTTTTTTAATATACAAATTATTTGTTTTGGAAAAGGTACTGTAGTAATTATGAGAGAAGTCAAAAACTCTTGTGGGTTGAGAGAAATTAATAAATGCTGAGGTTAATTTTTTTTTAAAAAAAAATAAAAAATTAGAAAATTAGGATTGGCATACTGGAGCTCCCACAGGCCTTGGGGTTAGAAATCCCCTTTTGCTTAATATATAGTATAGATGTTATGATCATTAGATTGACTTAATTTTTACTAGGGATGACATATATAGGAAAAACCATACCAAATGAATGGTTTAGATCATCAAAATCAAGACTAGATCTAACATCAAATTCAAATTTTATGCATATTTTGTTTAAGGCTTGGCTTTTCTCAAGTTCAAATTAAAACTTTAGAATACTTAAGGGACTTGTAGGGCCAACCACGAGTTCTTTTTCGATTATCTGAGCTTTATTTTATAATGTCTTTCGTTTATATCATCTATTAAAAAAATTAAATTAATTTAATAATCGTAGTGTTATTATTTTATCTTATTTATCTCTAAAAAAAATAAATAACTTATTTTTGGAAACATATTTTTAGTTCATTAGTTTATTATTTAATGTGCCAATATTTTATTAATAATAAAATAAGGAAAATTACTCACCAGTGATAGTATGAAAAAATATTTACAAAATAATAATAAACATTATAAATATTAATAATTAAAATGATAAACATTTTTACTAATATATAATAATTTTTAAAAATCCCCTTTGAATGATAATTTTCTCAATAAAATATACAAAAGTAATGTAACTCATCTACATCAGAGGTGAGAATACATTGGAGTAGGGGTGAATGAAGCTCGGGTTGGGTCGAGTGACATCTCATTCGCCATTCGTCTAAAATTAAATGGATTGTAAAAAGTCAATCCATATCCTTCCACTGGTTTGGCAGATGCAAATTGAGCAGGTCGTACGGGTTGGCTGATGGATACGATCGATCTGGTGGTTTGGACTTTACAAATTTTAGGCATTTTTTTGAATTGTAATTCATAATTTTTACATCTTGCCCTTGCATGGATATTTTAAAAAATATGTATTTTTTGTCTATAATAGGCCATGGCACTATGCATGGATATTTTTAAGGTATTGTTTTCTATTTTTACAAAAATATAGATTTTATTATTTATACTCTATATTGTTACTTGTTAGCAGTTTCTTTCTTTCTTTCCTTCTTTCTTTCTTTTTTTTTTTGTTTTTTTTTTTGAACCTACAGGTGGATCAAGTTTATGCGGGTGTTAGATGGTTGATCCACCTCCTAAACCATATCTGTGAATTTTGAAATATTTCATCCACATCCATGCACTAAAAGACACACATCCGTATAAAATCAATTAGGTTGGATCGGTTCGATCGGGTTTGACGGATTCATGATCACCCCTATGTTGGAGGGTGCAACTCGGGCGAGTTTGGACAAGTTAAGAGGTTGTCTAAGTTTAACTCAAGTTGTGTTGAGAGTGTCTAGGCCCGCTCAAGCTTGAATTGCAACTTGAGATTATTTGCCTAAACCCGACCAGAGCTAAACTCGAATTACCGAAGTTGCCCGAATTGCACATAAATTTCAATTTGTTTTCTTTCTTTCATCTTAGGGCAACTAAGTTAATTAATTTGTTAACATTAGACTATTTATATATATATATATATATATTTTATAAAATCATTAATAACATCAAAACATATAATTTATATAATGTAAAAATATGTCGTTATGATGGTATTTACAATTTATGAGTGCGAAAAAATAAATAAGTAAAATTTTATATTGTATTATTTGTGTATATTCAATAAGATCTAACGTTCTAAATTACTTTAATATTATTTAATGGCTAATAATATAGAGGTAAATTTTAATATTTTTATATATTTACAAATATAATTCAGGTTAAAGGTTGCTTCGATTGTTTGATATTTTTTCTCAAGCCTGCTCAAATTTAATTTAGATTTTTGCTCAAACTTCTATCGAATTTAAAAATATTTTTTCGAAGCCTTAAAAAATTTCAAGCTAAACTTCAGTTGCTCGGATTAAGCTCACTCAAATTACACCTCAGATCTATGAAATAACTTTTCGTGATAGAGATGTGCAAGTTGTGAGAAACAAGACAAATGCGTAACAAAAGGACAAAAAAACGCAAATTATGTAAATGGTCCACGTAGTTTATACGATATGTTAATTTAGTTCATGTTGTTTCAATTTATTCGATTTTACCCCTTAATTTAATAGATTGTGTTTTATTGGTCCAACAAATAACAGCTGTTAGGTTTGATGGACAAAAAATTGTCACGTGCTCAAACGATTTGCCAATTTGCTCCCTATTATTTTAATTTGCTCAATTTTTATAGGGACCAAACTGACACATCGTGTAAACTATATGGACCAAATTGAGTTTCCGTCCACCAAACCTAACGGCTATTATTTATTGGACCAATATGACACAATCTGTTAAATTAAGAGATAAAATCGAACAAATTAAAATAATATGGGCCAAATTGACACATTATATAAATTATAAGAACCATTCACATAATTTATCCCAAAAAAACTCCCCAAAACAATGACACTTTTAAAACACTACAAAGGGCACTATAGGAAAACATGACACAGGATATCAACTTTGCTAATATGGAGAAATTTTGTTATTTTTATATTTGTTATAATTTTTATATTACACATTTGATTTTTTAAAATTTATTATTTAAGATATATCAAGATCAATATTAAATATAAAATAATTTTGTAGTGAAACAATTGTATATAACATTTGTTATGCGAAATTGACAAAATATTAAATTTTAAAACTAGGGAAAATTTAGAAAAATCTCAGTTTCGTACAGTTAAAAAGTATATATTTTATTTTTACAAATTTTCTATTTGATATTGTTCATTGATCTCGTTAGATAGGTTCCAGAAATATAAATTTTATTAAACACAAATGGACAAATTACACTAGTAATCCCTATACTTTGCTCTTTGTGTTATTTTGGTCCCTACACTTTCAATTGGCTCAATTTTAGCCCTTAATTTTAAATTTTGAATCGATTTGGTCCAATTGATATCGTTAGTATTTTTTACGAAAAAATATCACTAAATTGGTTGAGGTGAACTCACTAGGTTGAATAAGTTTATAATTTTGCCCTTAAAAATATGGCACGTGACACTTGTTTGCATATTTTTCATAAAAATTTGTTAAAAATTGCAATCAATTGGACCAAATTGAAAGAAATTCACAAATTCAAGGCCAAAATCGAGCTAAATGAAATTATAAGGACTAAAATGACACAATTACGAAAGTACCGGGACTATCATCATAACTTACCCAAATGTATATAATAAAAGTTCAGACAAATTAGAGCAGTATTCCCTACAATTTCAATTGGTTCAATTTTAATCCTTAATTTTAGATTTTGCATTAATTTGATCCAATTGATAATGTCGTTAGGACTCTTTACGGAAAATTATTACTGAATTTGTTGAGTTTAAGTCATTGAATTAATTAAATTTACAATTTTTTTGCTAACACCATGACACATGTCGCTCATGTGCGTATTTTTGAAAACAAAAATACTAACAATTAGAATCAATTAGGCTAATTTGAGACCAAACAAAAAAATTCATAGTTAAAATTGAGCGGATTAAGATTATAGGGACCAAAATAAGATAAGGCCCCAGTATGGGGATTAACAGTGTAATTTATCCTAAAAAAGTTGAAACAACAAAAATAAAAGTAAATATCACATCAGCATCTTGAAGTATGGTCACTTCGCTAGAAAAGCTATTTAGGCCTCATTTGGGAATTGGCTATTTTAGTTGACCTTTTGATTTTTACGGGGGAAAAAAATGAGCAAAAAGGTAAAAAAGAGTAATGTAACAACTTGTAGTGACTTTTTGGTTATTTTATCCTATTGACAAATGAGACCTTAGTGCTACTGGGGTATAATCAAATGGTGTCAGAGGAGACTTGTGATTGGTAGAGGGGTGGGGCCAGGGATGGTCGCAGATGGAGTTTGTAGTAATCCTTCCCCACCCCACCCCATATCATATTAAGGGTGGGGCAAATCGGGAGATAGCAGTGGAGCTGATAGGAACGGGCATGGGATGCTAAATAGGTTAATTTTATAAATTGTAGAATGAGAATACTAATAAAAATTATAAATAGCACAGTATATTGATCTATAGTTAATGAGAATTATAAGATATAAGATAAAAATAAATAAATAAATGAGTAAAGAGAGATTGACCAATAAGTCCTATATTTTGGACTTGTAATCCATATAGTCCCATATTTTTTCTTGTGATCCATTTAGTCCTTTTGGATGTGTAATGACTCATTTGCGTGCCATTGGAGTGTCACATTTAAAAAAAGTACACTAAAGAGTTTTTTAGTGTCACACCATGTAGCGATTCCGGTTTCGATCCTTCTTTCATGTTTTGCCACTTCGACTGGGCAGGTCGGGGATCGAAGTTGCTTGTCTGCTCGAGCGGCCGTTTATACGCTCGAGCGGAGAATGTTTGGTTCCAGAAGTTGGACCTGTCTGCAAAAGTACTGGGAAGATGTATTCGACGCCCAAGCAGACCATGTTATATCAATTCGTGAATCTGATATTTTAGATCACTTTTGTATATATCACTCTCTCTAAAAACATTTCCTCTCCCTTCTCTCTACTTTTCCCTACGCCAAATTGGATCAAAACCCTGATTTCTTAAGATCTATTAGAGTTCTGCCATAGGTTCTTCATCAAAGTTGGTTAACTTCTCGAGAGCTTCGTTGTGTGAGGTGAAGATCGAGTTTTGACAACGTTGATGTCACGCCCTGAAATAAACCCAACGTGTATAATACATCATGCCACATTTATTAATTAAATATAACCATTCTCCAACCTTTACATCATAAATCTCCAAGGTTTTATACAAAAGTTCCGCATGCGGATATACATTCAATGCTAAAGAAGGACACATGAATTTGTAACATGTGAAGCATCTAGTCTCAAAACAAATAAAATGCCCTTAAGGGCTTACATATTCCGAGGCAATAGCTCAGTTACACAAAATGGTCTCTCGGACCCACACACGTTTAGCCCTTGGCTTACAAAAATTCACAACAAAAATAAAGCAATCTACTCTTCACCAAAACATATCCACACCCTCAGTTTGGCGGGATCATCACATCTTTACCTGCACCAAAGTCCCATATGAGTGAGCATAAAGCCCAGTAGAGAAGTCTCACAAAGTATATACAGTTATGCAACTCTCAATGTAAAATGCAAATGTTAATGCCATGCGATACTATTTTAAAGAAGATTTCAATTCATGTTCTTCTTAATAATCATCATTTTTCAATAACGGTTTGCAATTCAACAATTTCCAAAACTTCCAATTTTAAATCAATAGGGGCGGTAAATAGGACACTGGTAATCCCTAGGCTGGTGTCTGCAAGTAGGCTCAACAAGCACCACCAAATACCCCACTTTACCAGTTGCTATCCGGAAGGGAAGTGGTACCTCCTCCGCAAGTGTTTTCGGTTTTTCACCCCGGACACTCAGGCCAACTTATCAATCTCATCTACATCTCCTAACCGGACTTACCAACGTATTTACCCCTTAAACATTTTGATTGTTCTTATTACAATATATACTTTTCATGAAGAGAATGTTTCCAAAATAAATTTATAATGCTAAATAATAAATTGAATGAGTGTGGAATGCACAGAATTCTCCATGCCTTATAGCATTTCTCTATTTTTATGTATCTCCATAATAGTATCAAAGAATCACATTTCTCGTTTCTTCTCTCTAATGTTATTTGCAAAACAACCATATGCTCAACACTGCCAATAACACATAGCAATAATTTTCATCATACACAATCCTTAGCATTTTAGTCTCTTCAAGACTATATGAAATTGTCCGAATATCAAATTCCTAATATTTTCAATTCCATAATCCTTAGTGCTCAACAATTTGCCATTTTTGCCACTAAACATGTTCATGCATTCAACAATAGTCTTCAATAAATTCCCAGTCCTCATGTATCAAGAAGGTTATCCTCTTTGCAAAACATATTATAAAATCTACCTTCTTTCACTCATTTAGCACAAGACAAGGAAGAAAAAAACCCATAGGTTCCTCCACATTTTCCAAAAATCTCCAAATTTCTAGGGTTTTCATCAAAAACCCATCTTTTTCCCATTTCATGGTGAAACCCAACTAAAATAATATTTTCTTGAGTTTTATAAAAGGAACATCCTCATGGATAGAAAAAGGAGTGAGATCAAAACCCATTTCTTTAAAACTTTCTCTACATTTGGAGCAAAATAAAAATCAACACAGTAACTTCAAGAAAGCTTTTAAATCATCATTAATATAGCAAAACATGTATATAGAACTCAAGAAATCCCTACCTTAAGATTTTGGAGGAGATGGAGAGAAGAAACCCTAGAACCAAAAGATGAGAGTCCTTTGACTTTCACCACCCAAATGAATCTCTAGCTCTTGATCTTCAAGATGCGTGAGAGATGATGATGATCTAGACCCAAAGGATTGCAAGAATCAAGGAGTTTAAGTGTTTTATGAGGGTTTTCTAGAGAGAAGGGAGAGCAAATATGACCTTTGGAGTGAGAGAAAGGAGCCCCAAAGTGAGATACAGCTCGGCCAAAAGAGCAAAAAAAAAATAGAGATTCAGACTCAGGCCCGTCCCACACGTGCGGCTGCCTGCTTCCCGCATATGTGGCCTAACCCTTCCGCACGTGTGGGCTCAATACGTGCGGTGTTGGGCCCCTGCACGTGTGGCCCTAGCCTAGGAGCCCAAAACTCTGGTTGATCACTCTCGGACACTCCGGACTGAGCACCCCCTGGAACAAGTGAAATTCAACACCGAACAAAACAAGAGCAAGAACTTTATCTGAAAATAAATTCTGAATGTTTCAAACCCAACGAGAGTAAAAGGGAATGAAGTGAAGAAGAAAGAGAAAGAAAGAAAACAAAGACCGGGTCGTCACAACCTCCCCACCATAGGAAATTTCATCCCCAAAATTTAGACCAACTAACCAAATGAAGGGTTATAGTAATTATGACCAATCTAGCAACATTATCAAGTCACAACATCAACATTGAACCAACATTTGCCTTTCTCTTTATCATCATTCCATCAAAACAACAATCGTTTATACAAGACATGAAATAAATCATGTTTAGCACAATATCATTCCCTCATAATCTCATGCTCAGATTAGCAATACAGACGACAACACGTGATCCATAATTTAACACTTTCTCCTTTCGACACTAGGGAACATTACAAATTTAAAACAAACAACTAAACATTTTCAAACAAATCTGGATACTTGGAGCGGACTTCCGCCTCCGTTTCCCATGTAGCTTCCTCAACTCCGTGGTGTCTGCACAACACCTTCACTAACGGTATGGTTTTGCCTCGTAGCACTTGCTCTCGAGCGTCTAAGATTTGAACTGGTCGTTCTTCGTAGGAGGCATCCTCATCTACCTCCAAATTGAACCAATCCAACACATGAGAAGGGTCGGGTTCGTACTTCCTAAGCATAGACACGTGAAACACATTATGAACCCCAAACAGTTGTGGTGGTAAAGCTAACCGGTATGCCACTCCTTCGATTCTCTCTAATATCTCGAAAGGTCCAATAAACCTCGGAGACAACTTCCCACTCTTGCCAAACCTCATTAAACCCCGCTAGGTGAGATCTTAAAGAAAACATGGTCACCTACTTCGAAAGATAAGGGTCATCTCCTTGTATTGGCATAACTCTTTTGTCGGCTTTGGGCCGTAGCTAACCTCTTCTGAATGAGAGCAACTTTCTCGGTTGTCTGATAACTATTGTTGTAGGCAAGGCGAATTCAATCAATGGTAAGTGCCTCTCCCAAGACCCAATGAAATCTAGGACACAAGCTCAAAGCATGTCCTCCAAAATCTGAATGATGCGTTCCGACTGCCCATCGGTTTGAGGGTGGTAAGTTGTGCTAAAGGTCAACTTGGTTCCCAATGCCTCTTGAAGGCTCTATCACAACTGGGCGAGAAAAGGACCCCTATCCGACACAATGGTTATCGGAACCCCATGAAGCCGAACTATCTCTCTAACATACAATTCTGCCAAGTACTCAACTGAGTCGCTAGTACGCATTGGAATGAAATGTGTGGACTTTGTCAACCTATCAACAATTACCCAAATGGCATCATTGCCTCGCTGTGTTCTAGGAAGCCTAACTACGAAGTCCATGGTAACGTGCTTCCACTTCCACTCGGCTATTGGTAAGGGTTGCAACAAACCCGCTGGTCTTTGATGTTCAGCATTCACTTGCTGACAAGTAAGGCATTTGGACACAAAGGATGCGACATCCTGCTTCATACCCCTTCACCAAAACTGACAGCTAAGGTCACGATACATTTTGGTGCCTCCCAGATGTACTGCAAGGTGTGAGTGATGGAACTCCCGAAGCACGTCCTCCCTACAGTATTCAGGCACAAACAGACGATCTAGGTAACGTACACACTGATCTAAGTGAATGTTCAAACCCATCTCTTCCTTCCCATTGGAGATTCTATCACGAATTGACTCTACTTCACGGTCACCTTGTTGTGCCTCTACAACTTTTTGATCAAGACAGGTTGAGCACTCAAGGTAAACAATGTTGCACCCTCTTCGGACTCGCCCAATTGCAATTCAAACTTGCCAACTTCACCCAACATAACCCACTTCTGTACGGCCACACTCGCCAAACTACTCATGGTTTTTCGACTTAAGGCATCGGCCACTACATTGTCCTTTCCCGGATGATAGTGCAGTTCAAAGTCGTAATCCTCCAAAAATTCCATCCACCTCCATTGACATAAATTCAAATCTTTTTGGGAAAACAAATACTTCAAGCTCTTGTGATCAGAGAAAACCTCAAACTTCTCACCATACAAATAATGCCTCCAAATCTTCAAGGCAAACACTACTGCGGCTAACTCTAAATCGTGGGTAGGGTAATTCTTTTCATGAGTTTTCAATTTCTGTGAATCGTAGGCTACAACCTTTTCCCCTTGCATATCACAAAAAACGGTATAACCCAAACCTCTCTCCGGAATGATCAACACTGGTGCCATAGTCAATCTAGTTTTGAGTTCTTGAAAAGACTCTTCACAAGCCTCACACCACATAAACTTAACCCCCTTTCTAGTCAACCTAGTGAAAGGCGCGGCTAATCTAGAAAAGTCTCTTACAAAACACCGATAGTACCCCGCCAATCCCAAGAAACTCTGAATCTCAAAAACATTTTTACGTTGCTCCCAATCCTGTACAGAATCTATCTTCGAAGAATCTACAGTTACTTCCTCTCTTGACACCACATGACCAAAAAACCTCACCTCGGTGAGCCAAAACTCACACTTCTCAAATTTGGCATACAACTGATGTTTTCTAAGCAAGTCAAGCACTACCCTCAAGTGTGCCTCGTGTTCTTCCTCGGAAGTCGAATAAATTAGGATGTTGTCTACAAAGACGACCATAAAATGGTCAAAGTACTCCCTAAAAATTTGTTTCATCAAATCCATGAAAGAAGCCGATGCATTAGTCAACCCAAATGGCATTAGAAGGAACTCATGGTGGCCATAACGCGTACGAAAGCCCGTTTTCTAGATGTCCTCCTCTCGGACTCTCAACTGATGGTACCCTAACCTCAAATCTATCTTCAAAAAGCAAGAAGACCCTTTAAGTTGATCAAACAAGTCATCTATTCTGGGTAAAGGGTATTTGTTCTTGACGGTAACTCGATTCAATTTATGGTAGTCGATACACAACCGCAATGACCCATCCTTCTTCTTCGCAAAGAGAGCTGGCGCTCCCCAAGGCGACGTACTAGGGCGAATGAAACCTTTGTCTAAAAGTTCTTGGAGTTTAATCTTCAACTCATGTAACTCTATGGGTGCAAATCTATACGGCGCCATAGAAATTGGTGCCATTCCAAGCACTAAGTCATGGTAAACTCAATCCCCTGGTGGGGTGGCAAACTAGTAAGATCCTCGGGAAACACGTCTGGGTATTCACAAACTACCCTTGGTAACTCGACTTGAGTCCCGTCACTCTCACCATCCAAGAGAGTAGCAAGAAGACCACTAAGCTCGTTCCTACTACAAGGATCAAATACTGGCGATAAGACCCGATCAACCCTGTCCCCCCAAAAGTAAAAACAATCACCACTCGAGGTGCACACTATGACCCTCTGATGAAAACAATCAATCACTGCCCGATACGAAGACAACCAATCCATGCTTACAATGACATCAAAACTCGACATGTCTAGCAATACAAAAGTAAACGGGAGTCTACACCTAGCAACCTCTATCTCACAACCACGACAACCCCGATCTAAGTCAACTGTACCCCCAACTAGAGACTCTACTCGGAGCGGAGAAGCTAACTGTGCCACTTCTAACCCCAATGCAGATGCGAATGTAGCAGATATGAATGAATGAGATGTACCAATTGAGGGTCCTGGAAACTGCTCTAGTGCGGTAACAACGTACACGCGCCCCTGTGGCCTCTGATCAACCTGCTCATCCCTCGGAGCATAGGCCTGCTGTACTGACTGAGCTGAAGCAGCTCCTTGATGAACTTGTGAAGTCTAAGCTGAGTGAACCTGCTGGTGGCTCTGAGTCTACCTCGACCCTGATGCGCCAGATACGCCTCCCAACTGCGGGCATGCTCTCTTCATGTGCCTTGACTGACCGCACTGGTAGCAAGTAAGCCCCTGACCCCTTCTCTGAGACTGACTCTGGGATCGGTTAGGTAGTGGTGGTGGCAACATCTGTTGTCCTCCTCCTTTCTATGGACATACAAAGGCCTTATGATCTGGTTGGCCACACTTAAAGCAAGAAAACCCACTCGGCGCACTCTTCCCCGGGCTCGCACTAGGCAAGGGGAAAGTGGATCTAGATTGTTGCGGCTGAGACTAGGACGAAAAGGTGTTTCTACTCTTCTTGTTGGGCCTATAGTCTCCCTGTGACCCTTGGCCCCTAGACCTCGAATTCCGAAGCCTCTCTTCCTCGGACTCCATAGTAATCTCCACATGTGAAGCCGCCTCCACATGATGGTCATAATTTCGGATCATGTTCCCAGCAACCTTGAACAAAATTTTGGTTCTAAGTTTCTTCTCAAACTCAATGCAACGGCGTTCCTCCGTCGCTACCAATTCCGGTGCAAACCGGGACAAACTAGAAAAGGCCGCTTGAAACTCAGCCACGGACATGTTGAGTTGCTTAAGGTCCTGTAACTCTTGCCTCAACCTCTCCCTAGTAGTGGGAGGTAGGTACTTGTCTTGGAAGGCTACCACAAATGCCTCCCATGTCGGTTTTATCCAGCCTTTGGCATACTTCCACCATTGGCCCGCGTCTCCATTAAGGTAGTAACTCGCAAGAGTCACCCTCAATTCGCCATCCTCTATATGAAGCATTTCAAAAGTCTTCACGATTTGTTTGAGCCATTCATCCGCTTTCTTTGGCTTGGAGCCACCATGGAATTCATCTGGTTTGGCCCGCGAAAACTCCCTCGTAAGGAAGCTCGCCCTCGTCTTTATGGCGTTCTCTCTAGCTTGGGTCTCCGCCCTAAGTATGTTCATGGACTCCCTCAATGCCGCTGCCATTTCTCGGGATAGGGCCCCCATTGCGGCGTGTCCCGCTTACCCCAGTACTTCCGCCTGCCCCACTTGCTCGGCCATGTTAGCTTGGCCTAAACCCTTTCCTCGCACCAGAACCTCATGTACACCCCGGCGACCCCTACCACGCCTTCCACCTCTACCACCACGAGTTCAAATCCTTCTTGACATCCTAATTAACGAACAAGATAGATAATTTAGCACATAATTCCAAATGTGCTCACAACTTGCCTCACACGTTAAACTATAACAACCATATATGTTCTAACACACAAATAATTCAATTCACTGCACATAAGCACTTAATCACATAAACACATACGAATTATCCTTTAGTGATGAAATTCGTCCCATGAAAAAAAAAGAATTCTTAGTAGAATGAGTATTGATCAAGTACCCTTCTATTAAGACCTCAAGGAATCTAATAGGCTCAAATAACATCTCAAAAGTCCAATCCCATACCCATATAGTCGCATAAGCATGCTATCACATAATCACGTAAAGCAAAACATTTCATAATCATGCGAAATGAACTCATTGTAGTAAAACAACCACTTCCCGCGAGCCCCTAGTATTCAAACCTGGTAGCTCTAATACCAAGTTGTCACGCCTCGAAATAAACCCACATGTATAATACATCATGCCACATTCATTAATTAAATATAACCATTCTCCAACCTTTACATCATAAATCTTCAAGGTTTTATACAAAATTCCGCATGCGGATATACATTCAATGATAAGAAGAACACATGAATCTTTAGCATGTGAAACATCTAGTCTCAAAACAAATAAAATGCCCTTAAGGGCTTACATCTTTCGAGGCAACAGCCCGGTTATACAAAATGGTCTCTCGGACCCACATACGTTTAGCCCTTGGCTTACAAAAATTCGCAACAAAAATAAAAGCAATCTACTCTTCACCAAAACATATCCACACCCTCAGTTTGGTAGGATCACCACATCTTTACCTGCACCAAAGTCCTATAAGGGTGAGCATAATGCCCAGTAGAGAAGTCTTCCAAAGTATATACAGTTATGCAACTCTCAATTTAAAACGCAAATGTCACGCCATGCAATACTATTTTAAAGAAGATTTCAATTCATGTTTTTCTTAATGATCATCATTTTTCAATAATGGTTTGCAATTCAACAATTTCCAAAACTTCCAATTTTAAATCAATAGGGGCGGTAAATACGACACTGGTAATCCCTAGGTTGGTGTCTGCAAGTAGGCTCAACAAGCACCACCAAATACCCCACTTTACCGGTTGCTAACCGGAAGGGAAGTGGTACCTCCTCCGCGCGTGTTTTCAGTCTTTCACCCCAGACACTCAGGCCAACTTATCAATCTCATCTACACCTCCTAACTGGACTTACCAACGTATTTACCCCTTAAACATTTCCGTTGTTCTTATTACAATATATACTTTTCATGAAGTGAATGTTTCAAAAATAAATTCATAATGCTAAATAATAAATTGAATGAGTGTGCAATGCAAAGAATTCTCCATGCCTCATAGCATTTCTCTATTTTCATGTATCTCCATAATAGTATCAAACAATCACATTTCCCATTTCTTCTCTCCAATGTTATTTGCAAAACAACCATATGCTCAACACTGCCAATAATACATAGCAATAATTTTCATCATACACAATCCTTAGCATTTTAGTCTCTTCAAGACTATATGAAATTGTCCGAATATCAAATTCCCAAGATTTTCAATTCCATAATCCTTAGTGCTCAACAATTTGCCATTTTTTACCTCTAAACATGTTCATGCATTCAACAATAGTCTTCAATAAATTCCCAATCCTCATGTATCAAGAAGGTTATCCTCTTTGCAAAACATATTATAAAATCTACCTTCTTTCACTCATTTAACACAAGACAAGGAAGAGAAAAACCCATAGGTTCCTCCACATTTTCCAAAAATCCCCAAATTTCTAGGGTTTTCATAAAAAACCCATCATTTTCTCATTTCATGGTGAAACCCAACTAAAATCATATTTTCTTGGGTTTTATAAAAGGAACATCCTCATGGATAGAAAAAGGAGTGAGATCAAAACCCATTTCTTTAAAACTTTCTCTACATTTGGAGCAAAATAAAAATCAACACAATAATTTCAAGAAAGCTTTTAAATCATCATTAATATAGCAAAACATGTATATATAACTCAAGAAATCCCTACCTTAAGATTTTGGAGGAGATGGAGAGAAAAAACCCTAGAACCAAAAGATGAGAGTCCTTTGACTTCCACCACCCAAATGAAGCTCTAGCTCTTGATCTTCAAGATAAGTGAGAGATGATGATGATCTAGACCCAAAGGATTGCAAGAATCAAGGAGTTTAAGTGTTTTATGCGGGTTTTCTTGAGAGAAGGGAGACCAAATATGATCTTTAGAGTAAGAGAAAGGAACCCCAAAGTGAGATACAACTAGGCCAATAGAGCAAAAAAAAAAAAAGAGATTCAGACTTAGTCCCGTCCCGCACGTGCGGCATGTGCCTCGCAAGTGCAGCTGCCTGCTTCCCGCACCTGCGGCTGGCCCCACACATCACCTTTGCACTTGCAATTTAAGCAGTGTGTTACCCGACCAAAACTTCTCCCTCCCTCACGTGCGGCCCAACCCTCCTGCAAGTGCGGACTCAATCCACACGTCTGGCCCTGGGCCCCCGCACGTGCGGCCTTGGCCCAGGAGCCCAAAACTCTGGTTGTTCACTCTTGGACACTCCGGCACTCCGGACTCGACCGAGCATCCCTTGGAACATGTGAAATTCAACACCGAACAAAACAAGTGCAAGAACTTTATTTGAAAATAACTTTCGAATGTTTCAAACCCAACGAGACTAAAAGGGAACAAAGTGAAGAAGAAAGAGAAAGAAAGAAAACAAAGACCGGGTCGTCACAGTTGATTTTGGGTGTTTCATCTCACTTTTTCTTCAAAATTTAAGGTAGGGTTTTCGTAGAGTTATATATGTTTTTGTAAGATCTATATGATTTTCAAAATCATCTTTCGATGGCTTTGAAAATTGATTGTTGATTCAAGAAGTTGAGTGATTTTGAAAGTGGGTTTGTCTCTTGTTCTTTTAAAATGATCTTATGGGTTTTGATCTTCGTTGATTGAAGAAAAGATGATTTTGGAAAGTTTTCTTTCAAAAGATTTGAGTTGTATAGTTTTGGTGAGAAAACCTAGAGTTTGGGGATTTTTTTAGGAGACTGAAAATCCATGAATGATATTGTTATATTTATTTTGTGTGTCAAAATAAATGGATGTTTAGAAAATTTCTTATTTATATTTATATAAACGATGAATTTCAAGAAATATGAGAATTATTGTTCATTTTGGAAATTATTGTTCAAAACATTGAAATAGTCTTGAAATGACTACTTGTTGAGGATACTTGAGAAGAGGGAATTGTGTTATTCCTTGGATGATGAATTGGAATAAAATTATTTACATTCATCTTGTGTTATTGGCATATCAACTCATTTGATTACATTAAATTTTGAAAGTTGATTTGAAAACTTGCATTGAGAAAAGAATGTTGAAAAACAAGTTTTCATGAAATGGTTTTGGGGTAAATACGTTGGCAAGTCTTGATAGATGGTGTAGATGATATTGAATAAGTTGGCCTGAGAGTCCGGGGTGAAAGACCAAAAACCCGCGTGGATAGGTGTCGAGCCTTCCGGTTAATACCGGTAAAAATGACAAATTGGTATTACTTGTATAGTCTACTTGCAGACACTAACCTAGGGATTACCAGAGTCGTATATACCGCTCTTGAAATGAATTGTTAAATTTTGAAGAATTGAAATTGCATGACATCATTGAGCATGAGGGTTTTCAAAAATGAAGATGTGATTTTCTTTCAAAAGAGCATAGCGTGGCATGTATATTTCATCTCTTGAGACTTGTATAAAATGTATATACTTTGTTAAGGATTTCCTACTGGGCTTTATGCTCACCCTACATGATTTTTGTGCAGGAAAAGATGTTGTGATGCCGCCTAACTAAAGGCGAGGAAATGTGTGTTGAGAGTACGAGACTCTCATTTTGCTGTGACTCTGTATGTAAGCCAAGGGCTGTATGTGTGCGGGTTTGAATAACCGTTTTGTGTAACCAGGCTCAAGCCTTGGAAACTTGTAAACCCTTGGGGGTATTTATTTGTTTATTTACTTGTTGTTGGATTAATGTATTGTTGCATGAAGAACTATTGTATCATGTAATGTAAATTTGGAGATTTATATTCAGTTTTCCTTGAAAGAGCCATGATTGTTGTATTATCATTTGGGCTAGAAATTTGGGGCATTACACACCATACCCGTCACGTTAGAGTGTCACATTTGGAAAAAGTACACTAAAGAGTTTTTAATTTTTTTAGTGTCACAACATACCCGTTACGTTGGATTGTCACATGTCACGTTTAGAAAAGTACACTAAGGTGTTTTTAATTTTTTTTTCCCGTGTCACATCATACTCGCAATGTTGTCACGTTAGAGAAAAGTACACTAACTAGTTTTTTTTTTTTTTTTTTTTTTGAAGTGTTACATCATACCCGTTATGTTTTCACATTAGGAAAAAATAAACTAAAGAGTTTTTTTTTTTTTTTGAAGTGTCATATCATACCCGCCACATTGTCACATTGGGGAAAAATACACTAAAGAGTTTTTATTTTTTTAGAATTAAAGTTTTGGAGTGTCACATCATACCCGCAACGTTATCACGTTTAGAAAAAGTACACTAAGGAGTTTTTAATTTTTTTTGGAGTGTCATATTGTTGGAGTGTCACATTAATACCTGCCACATTGGAACATCACATCATACCTGTCACATTAATAAAAAGGTATAGCTATCCACCAAAACACTACCAAAATCAAAAATCGGATCACACAGAAAGAAACTCTCCATTAATAGAACTTTATAGATCAATAGAAAGAACTTGGGACTAATTAGAGTAGTTGTTTGTGAGATGAGATTTATTGGTAAATATCCCAAAAATTAATGTCAAGTATAATATTTTAGTGTTTTAATTTTATTATAAAGAAAAAGTTAAATTATATATATATATATTATATATAATAGGGGGCGGAAGTCAAGTATTATGGTACAAGGGAAGAAAAACCCATCTGTTTCTCAATTTCTCATCAGGGTGGGAAAAACCTATGTGAGGCCGGGCGCGATAGGGGAAAATGACCATCCCTACCCATAATTTTTTGTTAACACATAGTGTTTGGTGATTGATGAATAGCATCGCCGCATAATGCCCTTAGAGAACCTAATAATTTTTTGCTATTATGAACATATATTTGCATATGTCGATAATTCTTGAAAAAAAATGAACTAACTACCTTTATTGGGATAAAATCTATTGAGACCTAACCTCCAATAGTTTTATAAAATAGGATTTGTCATTAAAATGTTGGATATTTTTGTCTTATGCTTTAAAACCATCAATAGTAGTGATAGCCCATATCGTGTAAACTTATCCAATATTCCATGATAGTAATTTATTGAATAGATTATTCATAAAATATATATATATTAAAAAATTTAAAAACGTGATGACTGGGTCTATTTTGTTTTCTTTTCTTCGCTCCGTTCTTCTTTTTCTTTTGTTGGGTTTGAAAGGCCCGGAAATGGTTCTCTAAATAAAGTCCTTGTTCTTGTTGTGTTCGGTGTTGAATTTCACTTGTTCCGGGGAGTGCCGAGGCTTGAGCTGGAAATTTTCTGGGCCGTTTGGCTTAGCCGCATGTACGGGGGCCACAGGCCGCACGTGCGAAAGAGGGGCCACACGTGCTGAATGCAGGGGAGGTTTGGGGTTGCATTCTATCTAATATGGACAAGTGGAGTGAGGTGCGGGTGAGGAGCACCGCACGTGCGGTAGGGGTGCTCCATACGTGCGGAGAAGGGCGCCGCACGTACGGCAATCTGGGCAGCCGAATCCCTGTTTTTTTTTTTTTACTTTTTGGCCGAATTTGTAACACATTTGGGGCTTTTTATTCTCACTCTAAACCTCATATTTTCTCCACCTCTCTAAAAACCTTCATCAAAACCCTAAAACTCTTTGATTCTTGAAATCCATTAGGTGCAAATCCATCATCACCCCTCTCAAGATTTGGAGATCTAGAGCTAGGGCTCCTCTTGGTGTTGTGAAAAGTTGAAGAATCTTTCATCAAAGCTAGGGTTTCATCCTCATTTCTTCATCAAACATTGAGGTAGGGGATTTCCTTGAGTTATATATACGTTTATGTAAGTTTGTGATTGATTTATGAGCTCTCCTTTGGTATTTCGAAAATGGGTTTTTGTTTTCAAGAAATGGATGTTTTTGTAGGAGAAATCTATCCTTGTCTTTGGTAAGTTCTAAATTTTGAAATATGGAACCGTGATATTGAGATTGATGTGTTTAGAGGGGGTTTTTGAGATGAGATGGGGAAAGGTTAGGGTTTTTGGTGAAAAACCTAGAAGCTTGGGGGTTTTGGGAATAATGGGGGGAAATCAAGGGATTTTCTTGAAATGAATAAATGGGTGAGTGAGAATTTCATAATGTTGATATTATGTGATAAATTCTAGATGTATAGAGGTTGAAAACCTCACTTAATTTTTCATTGGTCACCTACATATACACATGTGATTATAAATTGTACATTGTTTTGTTCCATGATATATGAGTATTGTTGTGAAAGGAAATTATTGTTCAAACATTTGCTCTAGCTTGGAAATATTTAGAATGTGAAAGTATATGAATTGTAGGATCATTGTTGTATAAAGATCCGTGATGGCAACTTGTACCATTTCATGAAATAGCATGGAGAAGGAAAAATGAGGAACGTAATTGTTATGGTAATGTTGTTGGAATAACCTGAAATTAGAGAAATACTACGAGGCATGGATTATCATTGCATTGCATATTCTTTCAACTAATTATTATGCATTGTGTATCTAGATTGGAAACATTTACATTCAAGAAAGGAATATATACATACATATATGGTAATGAAAACAACGATGATGTGTATGGGGTAAATACGTGGGTGAGTCCGGTTAGGGGGTGTAGATGAATTGATAAGTTGGCTTGAGTGTCTGGGGTGAAAGACCAAAAACACGCGCGGAGGAGGTACCACTTCCCTTCCGGTTAGCAACCGGTAAAGTGGGGTCATTGGTAGTGCTTGTTAAGCCTACTTGCAGACACTAACCTAGGGATTACCTGTGTCGTATTTACTGCTCCTTATGGTTAAAATTGGAAATTTGGAATTGATGAGATTGCAAAAAAAAAAAAAAAAAATGTTATTCAAAACATGGTGATTTTCAAGAAAGACATGACATGATACTATTTTTGAAAAGACATTGCATGGCATTTGCACTTGCTTTTAACATTGGATATCTTACATAAATGTATATACTTTGTTAGGGATTTGTCTACTGGGCTTTGTGCTCACTCCTATGGGATTTTGGTGCAGGAAAAGACGTGATGATCCCGCCAAGTTGAGGGCGTGGATAATTGTGAAGAGTACATAGCTCTATTTTGTTGTGATTTAATTGCTAAGCCAAGGGCTATTTTTGTATGGGTCCAAGAGGCCACTTTGGTGTAACTAGGCTTAAGCCTCGGAAGTTGTAGCCCATAAGGGCATTTATCCGTTTTGAGAACTATATGCTTCACATGCTATAGATTCATGTGTTTTTCTTACCAATGAATGTATAACCTGCATGTGAAACTTTTGTATAAACTCGTTTATTGACTATGTAAAGATGGAAGGATTATTGTCATTGTGTAGTGAATGTTAGTTGATGTGGTTAGTTTATGTTGAGTTATTTCGGGGCGTTACAAAAAAAAAAAAAAGTTAAGTTATTTAAATATTTGTAACTCATAACAAGACCACGTTTATATTTAGGAAAAATAAACGATTAATATGATTTTGATAATTTCTTAGTGTAATTATTCGGCTTGGTGATGGGATTATATTTGTTCGATTAATTTTATTTTTTATATGAAAGATATAATCAACAAACTTGTTATATAAACATATCAGATCATCAAAATACAATCAAAACAAGCCTTACGAGATATGATAGCACAGTGCTATCACAACATCTACCTCAAATCTACTAAAATGGCTAATTATTGATTATTTTTTAAAGATCATATCACATTGTCGATGTAATGATCTAAATCAACCGCATAGTGAAAGAATTTATGAGTAGCACATAGTAACTTAATTATATAAGACAATATTTAGTAACTCACTTTGTGTATATTACAATTTTTTATTAACTGAAAACAACACATCAACAATAATATAGACTATTTAATAATCTATCTATATTATTATATTAAGTAAAGTCCTTTTTTGGTTTCTTAAAATTTTTGCTATGTGGCATTTAGATAATAAATATATAAATAAATAAATAACAACTCTATAATAACTTTCCACTCAACCACATTCTCTAAATAAACATTTTTCTATTTTACTTTTTTCTTTCTTCATCTCTTTCTACAATGGTTTTCTTTTTAAAGAAAGTACAAAACCGTTTGATTCAATTATGACAAAGAAAGTGCAAACCAATAGAAGACTATTTTTTATTATTTTATTTTATTTTTATTTTTTTATGGTAAATGATCGAAGAGCTTTCAATTTTGATATTATCAATGACTAAAAATTTTATTTATTTATTTATTTTTTGGTATAAATTTTAAGGTAAACTACAAATAGGACGTAATCGTTAGAATTAATTCTCATCGAGTTTTATCGAAAATAAGTCCTACTAAAAATAATTTTTTGTCACAATTTTTTGCATATCGCTAAAAATTGACAATTAATGACTTTTTTGTCACGATTTTTATAAATTGTCGCTAAAATTTAGAATTCGTAATATTTTTCTGTGACAAATTTTTGAAATTGTCATTGAATTGAAAATTACTGACTTTTTGTGACGATTTTTTTAAACTGTCGCTAAAATTTGTAATTAGTTGCATTTTTTGTGACATTTTTTGAACTGTTGTTGAAAATTAACAACTTGTGACTTTTTTTAATAGTGTTTGATGAAAAACGCTATTAATTTTCACAGGACCTACTGGACAAAAGTACACCTATTAGGGCGTACACGTAAGTTCCCCTAAATTTTGTTTATTTTTTTCTTCCTCTCCTTTTACTATCATTCTGTTACACGATTTTTTTTAATAAATATTTGGGTAAATTACACTGACACCCCCTGAGGTTTATGTTTATTACAGTTCACCCCCTCACATTTGGAAAATTACACTGACCCCCTGTTAATTGAATTTTATGTATGATGATCATTATAGTGAGGGGGGAACTGTTATGAAACTTTAAACCTCAGGGAGGGGGATGTAATTTTCAAAAGGTGAGGGGGAGAACTGTAATAAACATAAACCTCAGGGGGTGTCAATGTAATTTACCCTAAATATTTTAATTTTTCAGAGAAGGCAATTGAGTTTGTTGAGATGCCTAAATGGATCGAAAAAAAACAAGAAATTGAGGAAGAAAGAGATGTAATAAAAGACGAACATATATTAGGTTTAGAGATTGAGAAAGGGGCCTTTTGGGGCCAAAATTCAGAGGTTTTGATTGGTTTGCAATGGAAGTACTTATTCCTTTTTTTTTTTTTTTTCGAGGTTGTTTTGCACAACTTTATACATTCCCTCCCCCCCCCCCCCCAAAGGTAGTCTTACAAATTATATACATATTTTTTTTTTCTTTTCTAGATTGTTTTACAACTTTGTGTTATTAAAAAGAAATTAATAACTTTTCAAGTAGTTACTTATCAATATTTATCTTTTGTTTCTCTTAATTGTAAGTGATCAAAGATTGTTGGATTTTTTTTCTTTTTCTTTTTTTAATTCTCAATGACTAAGGCTTTTGTTTGTTTGTTTGTTTATTTTTATTTTTATTTTATTTTATTATTTTTGTGTGTGTGTGTGTGTGTAAATTCTATAATTCTTTAATAGTTCTGATTTCTTCATTACGTTCATTGCAAAAAAAAAAAAAACTCCATTTTCATTTCTTCATTTCGTCGATTGAAAAAAATAAAAAATAATAAAAATAATTGTACAGGTTGTGTACATATTGTCTTTGTAAGTATATATATATATATATATATATTTCGAGATTGTTTTACACATATTTATACATTTCCCCTCCCCCCCTCCCCAAAGGTAGTCTTATAAATTATATACATAATTTTTTTTTTCCCTTTCTAGATTGTTTTACAACTTTGTGTTATTAACAAGAAATAACTTTTCAAGTACTTATCAATATTTATCTTTTGGTTCTCTTAATTGTAAGTGATCTAAGACTGTTGGATTTTTATTTTTTATTTTTTTAATTCTCAATGACTAAGGCTTTTGTTTGTTTGTTTATTTTTATTTTTATTTTTCTTTTTATTTTTGTATGTGTGTGTGTGTGTGGTTGTGTAAATTATGTAATTCTTTAATAGTTCTTATTTCTTCATTACATTCATTGCAAAAATAAAAAACTCTATTTTCATTTTCTTCATTTCGCCGATTGAAAAAATAAAAAATAATAAAAATAATTGTACAGATTGTGTGTATATTGTCTTTGTTAGTATACTTTTATTTTCTTTGTTTACAAATTTCATGCGCATATATGTTAGATGCTTTATACATAACATAGATAGATGTGGATTTTACAATACAAACTTGAATTTAAATTATATAGTTTATCATTCTAAGTATAAATTTATTTTTTTTATGTAATTCTTTTTGTATACATTTTAAATATATTTTTTAAAAAAGTTTTTACAACTTTGTGTTCTTTAGAAGAAAAGTTTTTTGTTTCTTTTTACACATTGATTTAACAAGTTAATAGAAAAGTCAAAAAACAAAAAAACAAAAAAGAAGAAAATAAGGTTTTATTCATTGTGTTTTCATTTTTTTTTCTATCTTTCTTTAAAACGTAGGTAAACTATAGCGATCCTGGTTCTTCCTCCTTTGATTGTTGTATCCGGACTTAGGTTCCGTGGAGTTGGTTGTTGTATATGTCTTGTTGTCATCCTTTAACTCCATATATTTGGGTTTTAGAACGTGTTGGGCATGTTCGAACAGGTTGGTTGAGCCTTGGTTCCTTTTCTTGTTGCCCAGTTTTTCAGTGGTCCGCTCGAGCTGATCCCTTCGCGTTCGAGCAGAGTTTGCACACTTCCAGCATTTTGGGCCTCTGCAAAAGTACTGCAGGGTTGTTTTTCACTCTCGAGCGGAGTTCCTCATGCTCGAGCTCGAGCGGAGTTCCTCACGCTCGAGCTCGAGCGGGCCCTTTTGCGCTCGAGTAGGTGTTCAACGTTTGTAAAAATACTGGAAGAGGGTAATCTACGCTCGAGCGGGTTTCCCTTTGCGCTCGAGCGGGTGTGTTTTGCAGTTGTGTCTTAGTGCTCGAGCGGGTATTCTTGCACTCGAGCATCATGTTCTCTGCTCGAGCGGACTAGTTGTATATCAGATGACAGCTTGGTGATTTTAAATCACTTTTCACACTTTCTTTCTCTCTCTTACTTTTCAAAACCTCCACTGGAGAGCACCTCACTCTAAAACTCCAACTTCTCTCTAGGGTTTGATCTAGTAGGAGTGATCTTCTATCCTTAGGCCTTTGTAAAAAGTGTGGAGCTCGTTGAGGGCTACATTTTGATCCGACAATATTGGGGTTTGGAGCACTTTCAAATTTCTTCATCTTCTCCTTTGAGCTCCAAATTTGAGGTAGGAATAACTACTCATTTTTATGAGCTTTAACCTAGATGTTGAGCTTTTTGTATAAATGGTTTGATTTGGAAAGTTAGGGTTTGAGATGTGTTATATTGGAAAGAAGGGTTTTGTTCTTTTGATTCAAACATATGTGTTTTGGGTCTGAAAAGGAGGTTATTGATTGTTGTTGATAATATTTGGACCTTTGGGTCAATGTTGAGAAAAGGAGGAAAATGCCATGTTTGGGTATATTTGGGTCATTAGTGTAATTAATGACATTTATTATGGAAATATGAAATTGAATGGAAATAATGAAATTGGCTCATTATGAGGTAGAATGGTGGAGTTGGATTCTTTAATCACTCACATTTGAAAATGTTGATAAATTATCTGTTGATATAATTATTTTCTGTTTAGAAATAATTGCTTTGGGCTATCGGTGGAGGATAGTCTTGATTGTTTTAGACATTGGATGATGATTAGGTGAATTAAAACTAATCGGTTGAATGTCATTGAATATGATGAATGGAAAAATACATCAAATTTGTGTAGTGATTGAACATGTATATGATAAACGTTTATGTACATTGTATTGTGTGGGAGGAGATGGGAGATGTGCTCCACGATTTAGGAGGAGATAGGGGATGTACTCCTAAACCGGATATTATTATTATTTGAGAGGAGATGGGGGATGGACTCCATTGATACAGAAAATCTGTGTATCATTTGTGAAGTATGGAAGTGTTTTAATGTGATATTGATACAGCAAATCTGTGTATCATTTGTGAAGTATGAAAGTGTTTTAATGTGATATTGATACAGCAAATTGTAGACGTCCCCGAACGCCCCGGGAGGAACGAGCTCCCGTTCCGTTCATTTGGGGTCACTACAGCTCAGGACTCTTCAAATTGTCACGGTTCTAAGTCTGAACCAAAGAGTCCAAATCCGGCAAATCGTTTTGAGAAAAACAAATTTTTGAAAAGAAGTGCCAAACATGGACTGCTTTGCCAGATATAGAGTCGCCACCTAAATGTTTTTTTTAATGGGAAATTTAGGAAACCCTGACTCGGTACCAAAGGCCACGTGTTCGTCATCACCAAAGTTGCCTCGGCTCGGGAACTTGGGTACGATTGGGGAAGGTCACTTCGTGAGCACCCCCGCTCGCCCGATCAAAGATCGGCCTCTACTAACCATGATATCTATTTTTGAAAAATTTGTATGTCCTTATTCCGGTTATTAGCCTAGGTTACTATGTGATGCACACAGCATATAAGTATAGACCGGGTCGCCCTAATTGGAACAAAACATTTCATGCTTGTTTATTTGAAAGATGGTTCGCTACTCGCAAGTAGGCTTAAAACATTTGATGATTTATTCCAATTTAAGTAACCCAACCTTCACCCACAGGCATTCAGGCAGATATATCACATAAGCAAATAGCCTCATGGTAAGCATGCTATTCATGGCAGTCACTCACACGCATGCAAGCATGCTAAAGCATAAAACTCACCGAGTACTCCAAGCCAAAACAAAAACTCATTAGGAATCATGCATGAATCCTAAATATACAGAAATGCCTAATGCAACACATGCAAGAATGCAAACTATAGCAGGCTCGGCTATTCTAAACATGGCATATGGAATGCTACAGCTAACATGTATTCAATTTGGAATTGAAAATACAATGCAGTTAGTATGATGCGTCGAACCCGGTGCTTGCAAAACAGATGAATAAATGCAAACATGCTATCATACTGTATGCTAATTGAAATATGCCCTAATCTAACCATCATAAGCAGGTAAATAAAAGGGAGAAAGACGTGGGGTTGGAAGGCATACAACACACACACGCACACTTATTACAGTTGTCCCCTCGCGCAGAGGGTCCGAATAAATATACATTCCCGAATAAAAGAATATTACAGTCCAAATAATACAGTCCAAATAATATACAAATTCCTAATTAATTAATCAAATTAACTAAGAAAGCTGTAAAACTGGCATGCAAGCCAGGGACTGCCTTGCTTCTGATGAATGTTGTATGTTTGGGCTGCCTTGCACGGAAATCCACTGGGATGCCCCAATTAGCCTCTGTTTAGCAGTTATTCTTGGAAAGCGTGCCAGACTCTGAAAAGTTGCTGATTCTTCATTTTGCTGCAACAGAGAGCAAGAAAGGGGCATAGCAATGTATTTTCACAAATATATGCTTACCTCGATCCTCGTGCCACCAATCACGCATATCGAGGCATGATGGCCGAGGAGTCGAATTGCACAATTTAATATGGGATGAATGCACATGAAAACACAACAAGACCTAACTCCATCATGGATGATCCAGAGTGTCGGTGACTGGGGAATTGAGATACGTTCCGTCACTCGGAGTACGGAACATACCTCGTTTCACGTGCCCGGGCTAACTCCTATCCCGAACACGATGCAATATGCGTGATATGCATGAATGCAACTAAGATACAGCCTAGCATGCACTATGCTGTGAAAATGAGATGCCTCGAAATGCGTGCACACGGGCTCGCAAACTGAGATATGACATGAATGCGATCTAAGATACAACCTAGTATGCACTATGCTGTGAAAATGAGATGCCTCAAAATGCATGCACACGGGCTCGCAAACCGAGAAAATGACATGAATGCGATCTAAGATACAACCTAGTATGCACTATGCTGTGAAAATGAGATGCCTCGAAATGCGTGCACACGGGCTCGCAAATCGAGAAAATGACATACGCAATGCAAATGACATGGAAATATGATATGGGCTTACAGTAACATGAGAGAGCCTCAGCCACACTCACATAGGATGCCGATGGATGAAAATGAAGTGCCTCGAAATGCGTGCACACGGGCACGTAAACCGAGGCAATGGCATACGCAATGCAATATGGCTAAAATGGCATATAGAATGTAACATGGACTTATACTAACATGAGAGAGCCTCAGCCGCACTCACATAAGGCAATGGCATACGCAATGCAATGGCATGGAAAATGATATGCAAACATGCTAATGGAATTTCAGCACTGAAATGTGGGGAAAACAGCCCCGAAATGAGGCGAAAGTACACCCGATGCATGGAATAGTTCCGAAATATGAATTTTGGCACCCGAAATGGCCTATAGCTATACCAAACATGCACAATATGGACATGCAATGAATAGACAGTAGCAAGGCAGTCCCAAAATCAGTATTTTTCCAGTATAAATCATGTCTAAACAGCAAGCAAAGGTAGGGCAACAATGGCATGCAAAAATAGGGGCCAAGAGAGGGTAATGAAACAAGTGGTATATGTAAAACCCAAAATTAAAAATGTCCTTCTACAACACTGAAGAGGGACCAAAAATATGCACATTTACAGTTTATGTCAGCCCCAAAATCAGTATACAAACATGCTAGAAATGCAATGCAAAATGAGGCCCAAAAGTGGCTATAACATAAAGTATACAAAATATTCATCAAACAGCCAAAGACCCTTAATGAAACATGAATAATGGGCCAAAATAAGACTATTTTTAGTTCTATAAAATGACTAAAAACCGAAGCACAATAGGCTTCCAAGACATGCAAGAAAAGGGGACCAAGGAGGGATATAACATGAAGTAGCATATGGAGGTCCCAAACCATGAAAGGCCCTTAATAAAACATGAATAATGGACCAAAATAAGACTATTTTCAGTGCTGTAAAATGACCAAAAACCGAAGCATAATAGGCTGCCAGAACATGCAAAAATGGGACCCAAAAGAGAATATAAAGGTAAGTATAGCATGGAGGTCCCAAACAGTGTTGAGCCCTTCTTCAATGTTTAAGAGGGGCTCAAAATAAGCCTATTTACAGTTTACATCATGCTCCAAAACAGATCACACACAAGCTAAAAATACTACGCAAGATAACGGTATTTAAGAAGGATATTGAAGCAAGTGCAATATGGGGGGCTCAAACAGTGTTGAGCCATTAAGAAAAAGTGAAAAAGAGCTCAAAAGAAGGCCACTTTCAGTTAGGGCCGGAGCTCAAAACAGCAAGCATATATGGCTAAGGAATGTTGCAAAAATTGGCTTAAAAAGAAGGAAATGGCAACTCACCCTTGTAGACCAATCTTTGGTTGCTTCTTGGACCAAGTTGCAGCACCTTTAGCCTCTGAGAAGCCCTCCTTGCTGCTGGAAATGGAGTGGTGGTGATGGTGTTAGGTGGTAGTGAAGAAAAGGGGATGAAACTTGGGTGTTTTTAGGGTAGAAATGAGAGAAGGAGAGGGGATATAATGCAAGAGGCTTAATGGACTTTTTTGTAACCCCTAATACAAATGCTGGCCCCTGGTTATATGGAACAAAAAAAAGGGAGTAAAGGTGGGGAAAAGGTAGGGGAAAAGGAGGCAAGTTTTCCCCCAAAAAATATCCCCCGGATTGAGATATTTTCTGGGGGATACAACTATACAGCTGTAAAGTGTGTATTGCAAGGAACATGGCCGGCCACCTTTTGGAGCTGCAGGTGGCCGGCCGGCCACCCCCCCTAGCCAGCCGGCTAGGGGTCAAAAAGGTCAAGTTGAGTTAGTGGCCGGCCACCACAAAAAGATGGCCTCCCAGGTCCCCTCATCACAACCCTGTGGTTCGAATTTGGAAACTCTAAAACAGGAGAGAGAACAAGCCATTTTTAGGAGGGGTTCAAAAGGTTCAATTGGAGTTTCTGGCCGGCCATAAACTTTTAGGGTCCTCCCATGTGTGTACAACACAAATATGTGGTTTGGGGTTGAAGAAAGTGGCCCCAAGGTGTTCAATATTGGCTCGGAAGTGAGAAAAACGGGTGTCGGAGGGCGAAAATGGAATATAACTGGTTGCCAAGATAATTGCTGGCCTCCCACCCTTCAGTGACCTTCCCGGTGATGAAACAGAGGTACCCGCCAAAAATGAACAAAAACCAATGCAAAACAAAAGTTCGAGGACCAAAACACGCAGTTCGGGGTCCCGAAAACGGGCTGTTAAGCACCGAAAGTGGCATTCGGCCACGAAGTGGGTTTCTCAGACCCCAGTGTCCCTTAAAAGGGAGTAAAAAGGAAGTATGCCAAAAAACAGAACAAACGGAGATGGTTAGGCGGTCCCGAACCGAGGCACACGGCCAACGGTCCCAAAAAACCGGAAATCGGACTCCAAAATGGGCAAAATGGCCTGCGGCCACAAAATGTAGCCCACGGCCACTGAGAGATGGTCTACAGGACCTCTCCCTCTCCTCGGGAAAAGAAACAGGGAAAACCGAGTCTGGTTCATAAACCGAGGCAAGGCACAGAAGAGGGTTCGAAAGTCTGGAGGCAGGGCTCACGGCCGCGACTCTGAAACTTCTGAACGAGCACATTATGCAACATCACCAAGCGCTCAATCGGTGACGTCTGAGTCTTAAGGTCAGTCAAAAATGGGGTGTCTACACAAATATGTGTACCTATTGTGAATTATTGGAAGTGTTTTAATATGATTTATAGTCTCATTAAATTGTTTAGCCAGGTTCTAAGCCATATTTATTAATCGAAACGGTATAAGTAAAGGAAAGTGGAAATGAAATATGGGCATATCTGTCATGGAATTGGATTGTGTTGTACGTTGATTTGTATCAGTTAAACATTTATCAAAGGTTAATGTTTTAGTTATTGCTCATATTATGTTTAGCATATCTCTACTGGGCGTTGGCTCACCCTATATGGGACATCATTTTCATGTTCAGGTATTATGCCACCACCGAGGTCTTAGCTTGGATGGTTGTGGGAGTTGAAGACTCTCTTGTTTATTTTTGTGATTATTTTGTGTATTACATGTAAATCAAGCCAAGGGCTTATTTTGTATTTTGAGTTAATACTCTCTTTTTGTAACCAAGTGTTGGCTTGGAAAGCTGTAAGCCCGTAGGACATTTACTTTTGTGGTCAACATGTAATATCTATGGATTAAATACTCTGATGAATGGAAATATGTCTATTTCTGTTATGTTTATGGATGTCACGAATGTATGATTTATGGGTTTATTTTGAGGGCGTTACATGAACTGTAAACTGTTTCCAAAAAAAAGTAGTATTCCAAACTTTTCAAAAAATAAAATAACATAAAATTACACACACAAAAAAAGAATGTGGATGTTCTTAAACATTTTTTGAAACACAAATAATAATAATAATAATAATAATAATAATAATAATAATAATAATAATAATAATAATAATAATAATAATAATAATAATAATAATAATAATAATAAATATTAAAAAACAAAAAATCCCTTAAATCTTGGATGGCTGAAAATAGTAAGTTGAAAATATATTCTGAAAGTTAACTTATTTTAGAAAAAAGAATGAGGAAGAAATAGATATTTAGAATTTTTTTTTTTTTTCAATTTCAATGTTTGATAGAATATATATAAAAACTCATATATTTTTAAAGTTACTTATTTCAGAAACAAAAAGAAGAAGAAGAAGAAGAAGAAGAAATAGATACAGTCTGGATCCTCTGTCATTGTTTCCTGCAGGGCTTCCTGCCATGCTCCAAAGCGAGTTTTTTTTTTTTTTTTTTTTTTTGCTCTTCTTCTCCCTCTCAAACGTTTGTGAACTCTCTGATCTGAACCAATATCCAAAACCAAATTCAAAAAATAGACTCAGATGAAGAACAAGAAGAAGTGCATTCAACTACAAGCTCACATCTTTCGTCGACATTAACTCTCAACTCACAGATTTGACTCTCTCTTATTCGTTTTCCCTTATAGGAGAAAGTGTCATAGAACTTGAAAGGACCGAGATTCGAGTTCTTCACAGTGTACATGGCAGCAAATCAGATTTCGAATGAGGCTAAAGTAGTGGTGAGATTGTTGATTGCGGCAGAGCTCAGCCAAAATTTGGGGGTTTTGGGGCGTCAAATAGTTAGATCGATGGCGATGAAAAGGGCGGCGATTTGGAGGACGAAGTAGAGGGCAATGATGATTATGTGTTTTGTGGATTTTTTTCGGATTTATTTTTACCTTGATTTTGGTAACAAATAATAACAAATATTTGTTTTGAAATATGGGTTGTAAAATGTATTGCAAGTGCTTGTAAAAATGTCTCCTTGACTATAGTTGGTATGAATTTTGGGTTGTATGATGTATTTAGTATTTAGTTTAAAATATAGGTTTGTAAGATGCACTCCAAGTGCTTGTAAAAATGTTTGATTGAATGTAGTTGTTTAACTTTTGAAGCTTTCAGATTGATCAGTCCTAGTTTACCAAATTTAGGATTTTTTTTTTTTTTATATCGTGCGTGTAAATCAAGTCGTAGCAAATGCATGTTCAACTTGTTCGTTTACAACAACATTTGAGTGATCTCGTGATTTTTTTGGCCTCCAATATTGCTTTCATTTAATTTTCATCAAAAAATATGGATGAAATTTCAATTTGAGTAGTAAGAAGATTTAATTTTCGTGAGGTAAGGTCGTGGCTTTCCAATTCATAGGGTAAGTTTTAATTTAAGTTATTATTATTATTATTATTACTATTATTATTATTATTATTATTATTATTATTATTATTATTATTATTATTATTATTTATTTATTAAGCTTAAAAAATTTAAAAGGCTTTGGCTGATTCAACTATGGAATTTGAAAACTAATCATGCTTATTGAAGTATTCAGACTGCGCATCCAAAGGGGAAGGGGAAAAAAAATGAGCATGTATCTGTAAAAATCCAATGTTGTGCTCTTGTTTCAGAATGATGGTTCCAGGAAGTTCGCTTATTTATGTGATATAACTTAAAACCAAAGACAAGAAAATTCAAGTATTTGGCAATGAAACATGCTTATTTCTTGTGTTTTCTCATATATAGCCTTCCCACCCGGCAACATGGATAAGTCAACATACATAGAGAATGATGGAAAGGTAAGGAAAAATTGAAAGATTGCCAAAGCAGCATAATTCACAAAAGAAAATTGGTGTTTTGAGGGATGCCTTTAGTTTCCAATGGTGAGGAACTTGTCAACCAAAATGAAACAATTATATTCAATCAAACTTTTTAACAAGCACTTGGAGTGCATCTTACAAACCCAGATTTCAACCTAAATACTAATTACATCATACAACCCAAAATTCACACCAACTCTATTCAATGAGACATTTTTACAAGCACTTGCAATACATCTTACAACCCATATTTCAAAACAAATATTTGTTATTATTTGTTACCAAAATCAAGGTAAAAATAAATTTGAAAAAAAACCACAAAACACATAATCATCATCGCCCTCTGCTTTGTCCTCCAAACCTCCCTCTTCATCGCCATCAATCTCACAATTTTATGCCCCAAAACCCCCAAATTCTGGCTGAGCTCTGCCACAATCCACAATCTCACCACCACTTTAGCCTCATTCAAAATCTGATTTGCCGCCATGTACGCCGTGAAGAACTCGAATCATGGCCCCTTCAAGTTCTATGACACCTATATTACTTTCTCATATAAGGGAAAACAAATCGGAGAGAGTCGAATCTGTGAGTTGAGAGCTAATGCTTTGTTGATGAAAGATGTGATCTTGAAGTTGAATACACTTCTTATTCTTCATCTGAGTCTATTTTGAATTTGGTTTTGGATATTGGTTCAGGTCAGTGAGTTCACAAACATTTGAGAGGAAGAAGAAGGGCCAAAACAAAACAAAAAAACCTCCAAAACGACGTCGTTTTGGAGCATGGCAGGAAGCACTGCAGGAAACAACGACAGAGGATCCGGACTCAAAATCGATATTCAAAAGCAAAAAAAATTACGTTTCAACCCATCTCCATAGATCTTAACCATTGAAGGCACTGTTGTGTCGCGGTTGCTTGATGCAATGATGGGTGTCTTCCATAGCTGACTTCCAATGAGGACATTTGGTTGTTGAAAAATCGAAAAACTCTCGAAATATTGATTTGTAATTATGATTCAATTTTAAACAATGAATAGCAATCTCAATCAAATGATCAATAACAAATTGACACAATGATTCAATATGAAAAAAACCATAATTGGACTCCTCCAATTGTGATTTAAAAAAAATTATAGGCCATAGTCACAAAGAAATCCGCCAAGAAGACAAAAGGTGTAACGCCCCAAAATAATTACTATATTCCATCCACAGTATTAATAAACGGCAACAATACTAACATAATTACTTTCCATTGAATCCAATGTGATTCACAAAAGAGAAACATATGCGGTATACATTTAATATGCCTAACCATGAATCTATAGTATATGTTACAAATATAAGAAACGAATAGAAGTTAAACAGATAAGAAACGCCCTAAAGGCTTACAACTTTCCAAGATAGTTCTTGATTACAACAAAAATATACTTTTGGTCAAATACATTTAAAGCCCTTGGCTATACAAAATGAATACAACAAAAGAAGCCTTTGCTCCAAGTCCTCCCAAGCTACTATCTTGGCGGAGGCATATCATCAACACCTGAAATGTTTTTTCCCACATAGGGTGAGCCAAAGCCCAGTAGAAATAATTCAACACAGTCTATGAATCTTAACAAAGCTATAAGGAGAATTCATATGCCATGTTCTTACCAAAAATATGTTTATATCCCTTTTGAAAACTATGCAATGCCAAGTTAATATCTTGATTCACAATTCATTTCCATTTCAATCGAAAAGAGGGTGGTGATTCACACTTTGAGAATTTCAAAACAATACAACCTTTCCCAAAAATTTCGTCTGAAGGAAACCATAGGCCGAGACCCATGTAAACGTAGGCTATACAAGCACTACTATTTCCATTTCACGAAAATTTCATCCGCGGGATCAGCATCCATGTATACATGCGGTTTTCGGGACTTTCACCCAGGACACTTAGGCCAACTTAGTTCAACAACACAGTTAATGTTTTCCGAATTCACCCTTTTTCTCAAAACGATAATATTTTCAATGTATAAGTGTGAAATAATATTCAATGCAAATGAATAAGAAAAATTGTTTCAATGTTTCTAATTCACATGCAAATTCTACAACAATCATGGTTATTCTCCACCGATAGCCCAAAACAGATATTTCTAAACAAATAGTTTATATTAAACTTTCCAAATCTCAAGAGGTGAATGATAATATATATCCAACTCTACCATCCTCATCAATACCAATCCAATTTCATTGTTCCAACATCAATTTCATTTATTTATACAAAATAAATGTTTGAGACAATTAGGGCAAAATTCTTACTCTTTTCAAAATCAAACCCAAGTATTCAAAATCAACCATTTCCACCCAACTCCTCATTATTTTCAACATCAAAACCATTCCCAAGAGATTATTCGAAAAACCCCTTTTTTGATTTTCTATTCAAAACCCTAGATTTGTTCCAAACCTTCCAAATCCGCAATACAGTTTAAAAACAACGAATAACTAAGTTAAAACTCATAAAAAGTGTGAAAAGTATCCCTACCTCAAGCTAGAGCACGAGTGAGAGAATGAGGAAAAGCCAAAGTCACCAAAAACCAACTTTGCTCCGGTTAGAATGAAGCTACCAAGCTCTATCTTTTTAACGAAGACACACAGCTGAAAAGATCGGCGGATCTAGGTGTATTTAAGGGAAATATGTGAGTTTTAGAGAGAGAGAGAGAGAGATAGAGGAAATGGTGTTTGGAAATGTTTAGAGAGAGAGAGTGATATGAAAAAGTAATGTAAAAAGTGATTTTTACGGACCAATATATGTACACTCGAGCGCAAGAAGTGACGCTCGACCATAAAATACACACTTCTTGCAGTTTTGCAAATAGATGACCGTCACTCGAGCGCAAGAATGGCCACTTGAGCGTAGGAAAGATCGCTCGAGCGTTGAATACACTCTCCCAGTAGTTTTGCAAGCCTGCAAAAGTACTAAGAGTTCACAAAGCCCGCTCGAGCGCAAGAAGTGACGCTCGAGCGGAGGAGTAAAATTCTGGTCAACAAAAGTTTGAAAACCAAGTTACCAACCTGTTCCAAACACAACCAATACAACCCACTAGCCAAACCCAAGGAAATATAAGAGAAGTAAGACATTAACAACAACACAAAACCATAAAACTCGAGTCCAAAATACAAAATGAGTTAGGTCTTAAACCAGAATCGCTGTAACCTCCCCCCTAAGGAATTTCGTCCCCGAAATTTCAAATCAAGTTTTAAAACTATGTTTAAACCAATTACAATAATGATAATTAATCAATTCCATTACCATGACCCATTCTCCGGTCATCCATTCTCATCAACTTGATACACAAGTTCCAACATTGAAAGTGCAATTCAGATTTTCCAAAACATATACAATGTTTATATTAAACGAAACATATACAACATATACAATGTTTTCATATTTTCAAAACATATACAGTTGTTTCATATTTCATTAACAAATAAGGTCAGATACTTCTCATGGACTTCCAACTCACGTTCCCAAGTTGCTTCCTCAACTCTGTGATGTTTCCATAACACTTTTACCAAAGGAATTGTCTTGCCTCACAAGACTTGGTCTCGAGTATCTAAGACTCTCACCGGTCTCTCCTCATACGAGGCATCCTCATCTACCTATAAGTCGATCCAATCCAACACATGCGATGGATCTGGCTCATAGTCCCAAAGCATACAAATATGAAATACATCATGAATCCTGGAAAGCTGTGGCGGTAAGGCCAAGCGATAGGCGACCTCTCCAACCCGCTCAAGGATCTCAAAAAGCCCTATGGCGATCCTAATTTTGCCCTGACCTTCATTGTGTCCCGGACTTGGGGTCCATGGTTAAATATTGTATCCATGTCTTGTTTTTCCCCTTTGACTCCTTGTATTTGAGTTTTCAAACTTGTTGGGTGCGTTTGGAACAGGTTGGTTGTTAGTTGGGTCAGATTGTTGTTGCGCAGATTTGGGCCCCTTCGCTCGAGCGAGGCTTCTTGCGCTCGAGTGAGGCCTTTGTAATTTGCTTCTTCGCACGAGCGAGGTTTCTTGTGCTCCAGCGAGAATTAGGAGTTCTCAGGTTTCCTTCCAGACGCAACTTTTTTGGGAAAGGTGAAGTTTTTTGCTCGAGCGAGGTTTCTTGCGCTCGAGCAAGCTTTGTATTATTTGTTCCGTCGCTCGAGCAAGGCTTCTTGCACTCGAGCGTGCATGTGCGTCTGTGGCAGACCTGAAGCTTTGCATTCTGCGTTCGAGCGACGCTTCTTACGCTCAAGTGAGGTCACATGTTGTGTCTGGTCACTTGAGCGACAACTTCTTTACTAGAGCTAGAACTGCGTATATTAGTTCGCAACAGAGGGTTTTTGTATCACTTTTTGCATCTCTTTCCACTCAAAACCCTAGCCCAACTCCTTCTCTCTCTAAAATGCTCTCTCTCTACAAATGCACCTTGATTTAGGGGTCTTTCAACCCTAGTCCCTTTGTTAAAAGGATAGAGCATCTTGTGGGCTTCCATTTCATCCGAGCAAAATCAAGTTTGGACATCTTTGATGCTTCTTCCATTCTTCCTTTGAGCTTCTACGTTTGAGGTAGGGATATTCTGCACCTTAGTATGATTTTTAACCTAGGTATTTGTTATTTTGTATAAATGGTGGAATTTGGAGGCATTTGGGTGAAACTAGGGTTTGAGCTTAAGATTTGAAAGAGGGGTTTTCTATTTTGGGTCATGAAAATATATGTAAGGTATTGAAGATGGAATTATATGGGTTAAAATGATGAAATTTAGACTTGTAATTGATATTTTGAAAGAGGGAAAAATTGCCCTAATTTGTGTTAAATAATTATTTTGTATAAATAATGAAATTGATATGGAAAATATGAAATTGGGAGGATGTGTAAATGAATGGTGTAGTTGGATTTGGTAAATCACTCACCTATGGAAATCTAGACAAATTATCTATTTGATAGAGTTGTCTACTTGTTTAGAAATATCTGTTTTGGGCTATCAGTGGAAGATAGTTATGATTGTTGTAGAAACTGCATGAGGATTAGGTAAATTGAAACTAATCATATGAATTATGTCATTGAACATGACGGTTTGACTAGATTGTTGAATATGCGAATTTTGGGTAGTCATTGTATATGACACGCTTTTAATACATTGTATATGTACCATTGTTTGGGAGGAGACAGGGGATGTACTCCATTGTTTGGGAGGAGATAGGGAATGGACTCCATTGAAAATTAAGTTGGCCGGAGTGTCTAGGGTGAAAGTCCCGACATCTTATATATATATATGGGTGTCGATTCCCTCGGATGAGAATTCCATAAAATGGCAGAAAAATTGAAGTGTTCGAATAATGGTCGCTATTGAAGTATTGATAAATGAGTTGTAGCCTCGTTTGGGAATTGTTTAGATAACAAGGGATTATATCTATGAGTTGATTTGAATAAATGAATGAAAACGGTTTGGGATATTGATGTCGTTATTGTTTAGTCTTGAAAAGAAGATGCCAGTTGGTTTTAAGTGTTGAACATTTATCTAATGCATATATCTTAGTTAAACTTCATATATTGTGTTAGTATATCTCTGTTGGGCTTTGGCTCACCCTACTTGGGAAACCATTTTCAGGTACAGGTGACATGTTGCCTCCAAGGACATAGTTTAGGAGGCTTAAGGGCGGGAGGCTCCATTTTGTTATTTTGTTTTGTGTTAAATATTTATTCAAGCCGAGGGCTTTATTGTATAGAGACTGAAACTCTTCATTTGTTGTAACCAAGCGAAGTCTTGGAAAGGTATAAGCCCGTAGGACATTTATTTTGTTGTTATCAATTAGAGTTACATGCTATAGTTTCAAGATGAACATTTATGAAAGTGTAATGTGTGTAATATCTTTTGTAATGTAGACTCTGATGAATGAAAATATAACATTTCTATTATATTTGTAGATCTTATGAATGGTTGATTTATATCATATTTTGAGGGCGCTACAGGCCCAATAAACCTAGGAGACAATATCCCACTCTTCCCAAATCTCATTAAACTCCGCCTAGATGATATCTTCAAGAAGACATGATCTCCTACCTCAAAAGACAAAGGTCTCCTACTACGATCGGCATAACTTTTATGGCGACTCTGAGCCATAACCAACCTCTTACGGATAAGGGCAACTATCTTCATCGTTTCTCGGAATAACTCTGGACCCAACATTGGTGCATCACCCACCTCGGCCCAACACATAGGGGATCTAACCAGTCGGGCATACAAGGCCTCACACGATGCCATACCAATACTCAACTGGAAGCTATTGTTATAAGCAAACTCCACTAAGGGCAAGTGTCTCTCCCACGAGCCCTTAAAGTCAAGAAAGCAACCCCAAAGCATATTCTCAAGGATCTGAATAGTACGCTCAGACTGCCTGTCAGTCTGAGGATGGTACGCAGTGCTAAAGGTCAATCTCATGCCCAAGGCATTCTGTAGGCTCTGCCACAACCGAGCCGTTAAACACGGTTCTCTATTCGAAACAATCGCTATAGGGACCCCGTGCAACCTCACTATGACCCTAATATAAAGGTCGGTAAGATAATCTACCGAGTCATTCATGTGCATAGGTATAAAGTGTGCCGACTTGGTCAACCAGTCAACTACCACCCAAATTGCATCATTACCCCGTTAAATCCTCGGAAGGCCCACAATAAAATCCATAGGGACATGCTCTCACTTCTACTCGGCTATGGGTTGTAACAAACCTACCGGCCTCTGGTGTTCGGCCTTCACTTATTGACAAGTAAGGCACCTCGATACAAACATTGCCACATCCTTCTTCATTCCCCTCCACCAAAACTAAGAACTAAGGTCGTGATACATCTTTGTGCCTCCCAGGTGCATCGCAAGGCGTGAATGGTGAAACTCTCGAAGTACTTCCTCTCGACAAGACTCTGGTACGAAAAGACGGTCACAGTATCTAACACTCGAATTGGGATATACATTCAAGCCTTTCTCTACCTTTCCACTAGAGAACTTTTCCCAGAGGATTTCTACCTCAAGATCACTCTTCTGCACTTCTATCACTCGGTTCACAAGTGTAGGTTGTGCAACTACCGAAAACAAGGCTGCAGACTCCACGGACTCGCTAAGTTGCAAGTCAAACTCACCAATAGCACCCAACTTCTCCCATTCCTGGATGACAATAGAAGCTATGCTACTAATAAATTTCCTACTCAAGACATTGGCCACAACATTGGCTTTCCCTAGATGATAATGTAGCTCAAAATCATAATCTTCTATAAACTCCATCCACCTCCTCTGTCTCAGATTCAAGTCTTTCTATGTAAACAGATATTTCAGACTCTTGTGATTAGAAAACACCTCAAACTTCTCACCATATAAGTAATGCCTCCAAATCTTCAAGTGAAAGATCACAGCTGCTAATTCTAGGTCATGAGTAGGGCAGTTCCTCTCGTATGTTTTCAATTGCCGTGAGCTATAAGCCACTACTTTCCCTTCCTGCATCAAAACACAACCCAAATCGTCCTGTGAAACATCACGATATACCGAATAGCCCAAACCCCTCTTTGGAATAATCAATACTGAAGCAGTGGTAAGTCTAACCTTAAGTTCTTGAAACGACTTCTCACAAGTCTCACTCCATACAAATTTGATTCCCTTCCTCGTCAGTCTAGTCAACGGTGAGGCTAATCTAGAGAAATCTTTCATAAACCGATGGTAATACTCAGCTAAATCCAAGAAACTGCGGATCTCAAAAGCGTTCTTAGGTTATTCCCAATCTTGCACCGCCTCTATCTTGGATGAATCTGCAGTGTGATAACCTTGTTCCGTATTATGCTAATTGATCTTTATTATGAATGTGATTATGTGTTTGATATGATTTTGAGTGCCATTTATATGAATATATGTGGTTTTGAATTTCTATCTATTTGTCATAGGAAAATCTATTCAACTTACTGTTATAAACTGAAAAATTGAAGGCCTTATCGGCCACAGAAATCGAAATTGATTGCGCCATTATGATTAGCGTAAGTTTTAGAGCCTACGGTGAAATTTAATTGAAAATTGATTCGGATCAAATTAAATAGACTAAATTGATGAAATAGTGCTCAATTAATTAGTGTTAATGAAATGTGATTAAGAGAGCCTATAAAAAGGCTCATTCTCACTCAATTCCTCTCTTTTAAATTCATTTGGCTGAAATCACACCTTAGAGAGAGAGAGAGAACCAAATTTAGAGAGAGAGAAGGGCCAATCTTGAAGATCTTGCTAAGGAGCTCAAGCTTTGAAAGGCCAGGCTCAAGAATTTGCTATAATTTGGAAGAATTGAAGCTCATAGGTGAGTAATTGAGCAAAGATTTATGAGTTAAGTTTGTAATTTTGTGAATTCAAGTGATATGGTAGCTCATGGAAAAGATTGAGTTGAATATGAAGTTAGAATGCATATGCATGCATGAAATTACTATGAATCACCATGAATTGCCATGAAATTGCATAAGCTAGCATGAATAATGTTGAATATGGATAATTGGGCACCAATCTTCACATGCATGCATAATTGATGAAGTTATGAAATTGGTATGAAGCTTGAGTGCATAAGTTTGGACGATGCAAGAGAAATGTTGATCTATTTGAGGATTAGATCATGATTTTGAATAATTAGCCTCACATTGGTTGTATTCTTATATTATGTAATGCCTCTCCATGTTTTTGTACCAAAAATGTGAGTTTTGAACCTTTGAACATGGAGTTTGAACTTGAAGAATAATTATGGAAAACCCAGAATTTAGCATGTCTACTCGAGTGGGGAAAGCGCTACTCGAGCGTAAAATGTGAGCTCCCAAAATTTTTGCAGACATTGATGTCTGCTCGAGCGGGGACATTCACGCTCGAGCGGGGAGCCATGTAGTGTGACTTTCAGCTCGAGCGTCTGAATTCACACTTGAGCGTAAAAATGAGGCAACCAGTACTTTTGCAGGCCATGACGGTCCGCTCGAGTGGTGGAACCCACGCTCGAGCGGGGACCCCTGTTTCAAAAATTTTGTAAAGGTGTTCTGTGTTTCATTTTCCGTTCTCTTTCATTTCTAAGCACTCTTAGGCATGCATTGAGCATCGGAAATGAGTTAAAAGGATAAGAAAGAAGCCTAAGAGAGATGTATGAATTAAGAACGGATTAAATCGTTTGTGACCCGTTATGTTTATGAAATGTGCAGGGTCAAGCACGAGGGCAAAACATCCAACCGATCACTGTGAGCAATATCTTAGTAAAGATATCTTGGAGTATGTTGTTTGTCCAATTGCTTATCTCCATATAAGTCTTATGAGCTTATTAATTTGAATTGCGGACAAATGTCTGTTATGCCATATGATTGGGCCAAAGGCCGTCGGATACAGTTGATTAGGCCAAAGGCCGTTTGACATACATGAATGATTGGGACAAAGGCCGTTGGATACGAATGGTTGGGCCAAAGGCCATTGGATACAGTTGATTGGGCCAAAGGCCGTTTGACATACATGAATGATTGGGCCAAAGGCCGTTGGATACAGTTGATTGGGCCAAAGGCCGTTTGATACAATTGATTGGGCCCAAGGCCGTTTGACATGAATGATTGGGCCCAAGGCCGTTTGACAAGAATGATTGGGCTAGAGGCTGTCGGACATGAATAAATTGGGCTCGAGGCCGTTTGTTAAGAACGAAGTGGGCCAGAGGCCGTTTGATATGTTCGAGTTTGAATTCGCCTATTCTACTAAGTAGAATTCTAAATGGGCCCAAGGCCATTCGATATATGTAAATCTCATTCGTGTACCTTCTTTATTTGATATTATTCACTGGGCTTTTGCTCACACTCATTCATGTATATGCAGCTGAGCAAAGAGATGTCCAAACCCAGCCCCGGTGAAGTGTTAGAAAGGTCAAGTTTTGAGAAGTCAGCCTTAGCTCACGCACGAGACTCGTCTTCGCCTTTTTGTTCTTTCGTTATATTATATGTTGGTGAAAACAATGAATCACCTTTGTATATAAGTTTTGGCTTGGCTAACTAAGTTTTGAATGATCCTGTGCATATAGAACTTTTTGTTATTTTCCCTTCTCGTGTGAGCTATTAATGAATACAGATATGTGTCATTTGATGTGCCATGTAAGCACGGCTCTATGGACAATTTGTAAGTTTGCTTCCATTTGGCCCCTTAACTCTGATGGATTACGTTTTGTCTAGTTTGAGGCTGCGGGTAATCCCTTGATTACTGGCCGGTTATGACCTTAACCCATAAGGGTGGGTTGGGGTCATGACATACAGTCACCTCTTCTCCAGATACCACATGGCCTAAGAACTTAATCTTTCTCAACCAAAATTCGCATTTCCCAAACTTGGCATAAAGTTTTGGGCTCTAAGTAAGTCAAGTACTACTCGCAAGTGTTCTTCGTGTTCCTCCTCAGAGGGTGAGTAAATCAATATGTCATCCACAAAGACGACCACAAAACGGTCTAGGAACTCACGGAAGACCCGGTTCATCAAATCCATAAACATGGCCGGTGCATTGGTTAGTCGAAAGGGCATCACTAGAAACTCATAATGGCCATACCGCGTGCGAAATGTCGTCTTCTGGATATCCTCCTCCCTTACTCTCAACTAGTGATAACCCGATCTCAGGTCTATCTTAGAGAAACAGCAAGACCCCTTCAACTGGTCAAACAAATCATCTATGCAAGGCATTGGGTACTTGTTCTTAACAGTTACCCGGTTCAACTTCTGGTAATCAATACAAAGTCACAATGCACCGTCTTTGTTTTTGGCAAAGAGAGCCGGTGCTCCCCAAGATGAAGTACTAGGGCGAATACAACCCTTATCTAGCAATTCTTAGAGTTGAATCTTCACCTCGCTCAACTCGGCATGTGCAAATCTATAAGATGCCATTGAGATCGGTGCTATGCCAGGCACTAAATCGATAGAGAACTCAATCTCATAGTGAGGTGACAAACTAGTGAGATCCTTAGGAAAAATATCCGGGTATTCATAGACTACTCTCGGCAACTCAACTTGAACCACATCACATTCATTACCCAAGAAGTTTGCAAGTAGACAAGTAAGCTCACTCCGACCACGTGGATCATATACCGATGATAAAACTCTGTCAACCCTGTCCCCCATGAAATAAAAGCAATTACCGCACAAGGTATATACAGTAACCCTCTGACGGTAACAATCTATGACAGCCCGATATGATGACAACCAGTCCATATCCAATATAGCATCAAAACTAGACATGTCAATCAACACAAATGCAAAAAGAGGTCGACGACCAGCAAACTCTATGTCACAACCCCGACACCATGCTCCAAAACAATCTCACCACTAATAGGTGACTCTACAATGATATGAGATGCTAACCGAGCCAACTCTAACCCCAAAGCTGATGCAAATGTAGACGAGATAAATGAATGGGATGCACCCATGTCAATCAACACATTAGCAATGAAATTACATAATAAGAAAGTACCTCTCACTATCGAAGGTACTGGTACTAGGTCTGGTGCAGTAACAGCATACAAACGCCCCGTAGGTCTCTGCTCAACTTGCTCACCCCTTGGAGCATAAGTCTGATGTACTAACTGAGCCAAAAAGGCTCCCTGATTAGCCCTCGAGGCCTGTGCTGACTGTGCAGGCTAGTGGTTCTATGTCTGCCTCGAACTAGATGCACCAGGTGTGCTACCCAACTGAGGGAAAAACCTTTTCATGTGCCCTAACTGCCCACACTGGTAACAAGTTGGCGACTGTACTCTTTGCTTACTCCGGCTCTGAGAATGAGCCCTAGGCGGCGCAAAGTGTTGCCCACCTTTTCTCTGCGGGAAAGTTGGCGACTTGTGACCCAACTGGCCACACTTGTAACAAGAGAAACCTCCCTGATTACCTCTCCCTAAGCCCAAACTCGGTACTGGGAAGGTGGATCTAGACTGTATTGCCTGGGGCTGCTATGGGGTAGGACCCCTCTGCCTCTTACTGTCCCGACTCTTCCCCTGAACCTCCTGATTCCTCTTGGAGTCCCTTATCCGCTCCTCCTCTGCTTGAACTATAGTCTCAAGATGAGTCACTTGTTGGGATATATCTCCTTATTGGAGTTTGAAACCCAATTGGTTTGTTAAAGAGTTTAATTTGGTTTAGTATTAGTTATAATATATTTTTATATATTATATCTAATTTGTGGAGACCTAATTCAATTTGGTAACAACTAGGGGTTTGATAAATAAAACTCTAGATTCACAATATATATATGTTGTTATGTTCGTCTCAAGGGCGTAGCGGCAGCAAATTGGTTTTGTGGGAGACAGTGCTTCGGGTGTAACTTTTTTTCAGTGAGAGAATGGTTGTTGTGTGGATTCAATTTCCAAGTGTTTGTCCTTGAACCATAGCATCTCTGATTTGATGTTAGTTTGATTTAGATTTTAGGTCTTTTTCAACTCTGGTTCTGAAGATTTTGGTTCATCCATTTGGTGTGGTCTTTTATTTTGTTTATTTGTGATTATTTAGAATTCACCTAAGGGTGGTTTTGTGAGACCATTAGTGTCTCGTTTGTAATCGTTTGGAAACTTTTTGGTTGATAGTGGAATTGGATTTCTATCCCGTGGACGTACCTCACATTGAGGGAACCATGTAAAATTCTTGTGTTGCTTTTGATTTAATTTTTCCGCATTACTTTTTATTCTCATTGATTGATTTACTTGTGGGGAATCACTTATTTTCCCTAATAACTGGTATCAGAGCTTACGGTTTATTTGGGTTTATTTATTTGTGTAAATCAATGGAGGGGAATGTGGGTGGTATGTCTAGCTTCAATGGAAGTAATTGGGTTACTTGGAAAACTAAAATGGAGGACCTATTATTTTGTACAGATTTGTATGGACCTATTGAGGGTGATAGTGGCAAACCCGAGGGTATGAAAGATGATGAATGGAATAGGCTTAATTGAAAAGCCGTTGGTGTTATCCGTCAATGAATTGATGACAATGTGTTTCATCATGTCGCTACTGAAACTTCAGCACATGATTTATGGAAAAAATTAGAAGGCCTTTATGATAGAAAATCAGCCACAAATAAAGCTTTTCTGTTTCGTAAGTTGGTTGATTTAAAATATAAAGAAGGCAGCCCTATTCCAGAATATCTGAATGAAATAAAAAGTATTATTAACCAACTTGCTTCTATGAAAATTATTTTTGATGATGAGTTGCAGGCTTTGATGCTACTTAGTTCTTTTCCTGAAAGTTAGGAGATTTTAGTTGTAATAGTTAGTAATTCTGCACCCGATGGAGTTGTCACAATGGGCCAAGTAACTAGTAGCTTGTTGACTGAAGAGACTAGAAGAAAATCAACGAGTTCCTCTCATTCGGAAGCATTTGTTGTGAGAGGCCGAAGCAAAACAAGGGGGAGGAGCAAGACTCCTCATGGTCGTGATCAAAGCCGTAACAAATCAAAAGATGGTTCTTTTTCAAAGAAAGACACTGAGTGCCATTATTGCCATGTGAAAGGACACACGAAACGGGAATGCCAAAAGCACAAGAATAAGTAGAAAAGGCGTGGCAAAAGTGTGGATAAGAAGCAAGAAGACACAACGGAAGTTACTACCGATGATCTCATGGTCGTTTGTGAAGATGATTGTATCAATTTTGTGGGCCAAGAGAGCAATTAAGTGATTGATTCCGGTGCTTCTTTTCATGTGACTTCTCAAGTTGATTTCTTCACTACCTACACCAAAGGAGATTATGGTTCAGTTAGAATGGGTAATGAAGGTTTGTCCAAGATTATTGGCATGGGTGATGTTTGCTTGGAAACAAATTTGGGCTGCAAGTTGTTGCTTAAAGATGTGAGGCATGTTCCCGACATTCACCTCAATTTGATCTCTACTGGGAAGCTAGATGATGAAGGCTTCAACAACAAATTTGGTGATGGAATATGGAAGCTCACAAAGGGTTCTTTGGTGGTGGCTAAGTGCAAGAAGACTCATACACTTTATTCGATGCAAGGAAAAATTTGCAAAGGTGTTGTCAATGCACTTGAAGATGATACTTCTACTGAATTGTGGCACAAGCGGCTTGGGCACATGAATGAAAAAGGGGCTGCAATTTTTGTTCAAGAAAGAGCTTCTACCCAGTTTGAAAGGTACACATCTTAAAACTTGTGTTCGTTGTTTGACAGGTAAATAACATAGAGTTTCTTTTTAGAAAAATGTTGCTTCTAGAAAAGAAAATGTTTTGGAGTTGATTCACTCGGATGTTTGTGGTCCTTTAAAAGTTAGAACACATAGTGGTGCACTTTATTTTGTTACTTTCATTGATGATTATTCAATGAAATTTTGGGCTTTTCTACTAAAAACAAAAGATCAAGTTCTAGAAGTATTTAAGTATTTTCAGGCCATGGTTGAAAGAGAAATAGAGCAGAAATTGAAGTGCATTCGATCAGACAATGGTGGTGAATACATTGGGCCATTTGATGAGTATTGTCGCAGCCAAGGTATTCGGCACCAAAAGACAGTTAAGAAGACTCCTCAACAAAATGGCATTGCCGAGAGGATGGACCGCACTATTGTGGAAAGAACAAGGTGTTTGCTTTCACAAGCTAAATTGCCAAGATCCTTTTGGGGTGAGGCAATGAAGACAATGGTTGACGTGATCAATTTATCTCCTTCTTATCCCTTGAATGGTGATGTTCCAAAAAGAGTTTGGACCGGTAAAGATGTACCTTATGAGCACTTGAGAGTGTTTGGTTGCCGAGCTTTTGTTCACATTCCAAACGATGAGAGGTCCAAGCTTGATAGCAAGTCAAGACAATGTATTTTCTTAGCTATGGGCGTGATGAATTCGGGTATAGATTGTGGGATCCAGTCGACATGAAAGTCATTCGAAGTCCTGATGTTGTGTTTCCTGAAGACCAAACAATTGAACACTTTGGCAAAGGTGATCAACTGGAGCCAAAAAGTAGTGATCTCATTGACATGGATCCATCTCCTTCATCTTCAGTTGATGATGAAAATAGGGGAGATGTGCCGCCACCCATTGAAGATGTAGACGATGATGCTAATCCTAATGAAGTTAAGCCAGAAATTGAGGAAGAGCATCCAACTTAAGAACCGCCATCACAACTTGAGTTAAGGAAATCTACAAGGGACTGGCAACCTTCGAAAAAGTATCCTCCCAATGAATTTTTGTTGATTTCCAATCAAGGGGGGCCTGGGAACTACCAAGAAGCATTTGAACACGCAAAGAAAGGTGATTGGAAAAAGGCCATGGAAGAGGACATGAATTCCTTACTTGAAAATCACACTTATGATTTAGTTAAGTTGCCTAAGGGGAGGAAAATTCTAAAAAATAAGTGGGTTTTCAAATTGAAGAATGATAGTAAGAATCTAAGGTACAAAGCACGTCCTGTTGTGAAAGGCTTTGGGAAAAAGAAATGTATTGATTTTGATGAGATTTTCTCACTAGTTACGAAGATGTCTTCTATTCGGGTTATACTTGGCATGGCTGCAAGTATGAACTTTGAAGTTGAGCAACTTGATGTGAAGACCGCATTTCTTCATGGTGACCTTGAAGAAAAAATTTACATGGAGCAACCGGAAGGTTTTGTGGAAAAAGGGAAAGAGAAATTTGTTTGGAAATTGAAGAAAAGTTTGTATGCCCTCAAGCAAGCTCCGCGGCAATGGTACAAAAAATTTGACTCTTTCATGATGAATAATGGTTTTTCTAAAACCACTTCGAACCATTGTTTGTTTGTGAAAAATTTCCCGGATGGTAAATTTATTATTCTTTTGCTTTATGTTGATGACATGTTAATTGTGGGTCAAGATTCTACCATGATTAACAAGTTGAAGTTAGGGTTGAGTAAATCTTTTGCTATGAAAGATTTGGGACTGGCAAAGCAAATACTTGGTATGAAAATTGTTCGTGATCGCAAAGAGGGGCTCATTTGGTTGTCTCAAGAAAGCTACATTGAGAAAGTTCTTGAGAGGTTGAACATGAATAAAGCAAAGCCGGTTGGTTGTCCACTTGCAGGTCACTTCAAGCTTAGTTCGAATCAATGTCCTACAAGTACGAAAGACAAGGAAGAGATGCAAAAAGTTCCTTATGCTTCAACAGTTGGTTCTTTAATGTACGCCATGGTTTGTACAAGGCTGGATATTGCTCACGCCGTTGGTGTGGTGAGTCGTTTTCTCTCTAATCCGGGTAAAGAACATTGGGCAGCGGTAAAATGGATTCTAAGGTATCTTCGAGGGACTTCGAAGGTGTGTTTGTGTTTTGGGGATGGTAAGCCGATGCTTGATGGGTTCACGGATTCTGACATGGCCGATGATGTTGATTCTAGAAAATCTATTTAGGGGTATTTGATGACTTATGCAGGGGGAGCTATAGCATGGCAATCTAAATTAAAAAAATGTGTTGCTCTCTCAACTACTGAAGCTGAATTTATTGCTATTACAAAAGCTTGCAAAGAAGAGTTATGGTTGAAGAAATTTTTGCAAGAGTTGGGTTTGAAGCAAGAAAAGTATGTGTTTTATTGTGATAGTCAAAGTGCTATTCATTTGAGTAAAAATTCTACTTTTCATTCGAGATCTAAACATATTGATGTGAAATACCATTGGATTCGTGATGTGTTAGATTCAAAATTGTTGCAACTCAAAAAGGTTCACACAGATGATAATATTTCGGATATGTTGACAAAGACTTTGTCGAGGGACAAACATTTAAAGTGTCGAACTTTGGCGGGTATGGTTGATGTCTACACCTAAGTTGATAGAGGGAGAATTGTTGGGATATATCTCCTTATTGGTGTTTGAAACCCAATTGGTTTGTTAAAGAGTTTCATTTGGTTTAGTATTAGTTATAATATATTTTTATATATTATATCTAATTTGTGGAGACCTAATTCAATTTGGTAACAACTAGGGGTTTGATAAAAACCCTAGATTCACAATATATATATATATATATATTGTTATGTTCGTCTCAAGGGCGTAGCGGCGACAAATTGGTTTTGTGGGAGATAGTGCTTCGGGTGTAACTTTTTTTCAGTGAGAGAATGGTTGCTGTGTGGATTCAATTTCCAAGGGTTTGTTCTTGAACCATAGCATCTCTAATTTGATGTTAGTTTGATTCAGATTTTGGGTCTTTTTCAACTCTGGTTCTAAAGATTTTGGTTTATCTATTTGGTGAGGTCTTTCCTTTTGTTTATTTGTGATTATTTAGAATTCACCTAAGGGTGGTTTTGTGAGACCATTCGTGTCTCGTTTGTAATCGTTTGGAAACTTTTTGGTTGATAGTGGAATCGGATTTCGATCCTGTGGACGTTCCTCACATTGAGGGAACCACGTAAAATTCTTGTGTTGCTTTTGATTTAATTTTTCCGCATTAGTTTTTATTCTCATTGATTGATTTACTTATGGGGAATCACATATTTTCCCTAACAACACCTCCACAAGGCGTCTGTAGTCCCTAATCATTGACCCAGCTATTTTGAAAAGAAGCCCGGTCCTCAATCACTTCTCAAACTCAATACAACAACGTTCCTCTATCGCTACGAGTTCCAGTGCAAATCTAGAGAGGCTTGTGAAAGCTGCCTCAAACTCTACTACTGGCAAACTAAGCTACTTGAGCTTCATAAATTGATCTCTCAACTTCTCCCTAGTAGTGGGAGATAAGAACTTGTCCTGGAATGCGTTAACAAAATCTTCCTAAGTCACTCCAATGTGCCCGCACGCATACTTCCACCACTGACCCGCATCTTCCTTTAGTTGGAAGGATGCCAAGGTCACTCTCAAACCATCGTCTTTGATGCTAAGCATCTCAAATGTCTTCACCATCTGCTCGAGCCATTCATCTACTTTCAGAGGCTCTTTCGGATCACCTAAAAACTCGTCCAGATTAGACTGAAAGAACTCCCTCTTTGAGAAAGACGACCTTGTTTCAGCAACTTGGGCCTAGACTTGATTCTCAGTCTGAAGAATGTCCATAGATTCCCGCAAAGCTCTAGCCATTTCACAGGCCAAAGTGCCCATGGCCTGCTGACCAACTGGTTCGGCCATATTAGCCTGACCCACCCCTTCCTCTTGTGTCGGAATTTCATCCGGAAAAGGCACCTCATGCCTTCTAGGCTTACCATGCCTACCCCCACCACTTCCATGTCCGGACTTCCTAATGAAGGTAACAAAAGAGATTAACAAATTTACAAATGGGCCGAAGCTAACTCACTAGCGTCCTAATGCGATGGACAACAGTAATTCACTCAACATAGGCACATAGTCACATAAACACATATGAATTTCTTTTCTAGATAATGATTGCCCCGCAGCGTTGCTTGAGTTCCAATTAGAAACAGCAGTGATCAAGTACTCTTCTAATAGGACTTCTAGAAACTTGTAGACTCAATCAATATCTTAGGAACTAAATTCCATACCCATATAGCCACATAAGTGTGATAACCCTGGTCCACGTTATGCTAATTAATCTTGATTATGATTGTGATTATGTGTTTGATTTGATTTTCAGTGCCATTTATATGAATATATGTGGTTTTGAATTTCTAGCTGTTCACTGTAGGAAAATATGTTTGATTATCTGCTTTATAATTTAAATTGAAGGCCTTATCGGCCACAGAAACCAAAATTGATTACGCCATTGTGATTAGCGTAATTTTTGGAGCCTACGGTGAAATTTAATTGAAAATTTATTTGGATCAGATTAATTAGATTAAACTGGTGTAATGGTGCTCAATTAATTAGTGCTAATGAAGTGTGATTAAGAGAGCCTACAAATAGGCCCTTATACACTTAAGTCCCTCATTTTAGTGAGCTCAAAATCTGAATTTGCTCTCTAGAGAGAGAGTGTGTCAATTCTAGAGAGAGAAAGAGGGAGAATTGTGTATTTTGACTCAAGGATTGTGGAATGGGAAGCTACACTCAAGAATTAACAAGGATTTGTGAAGATTGAAGCTCCTAGGTCATTATTTGAGCATAAATTCATAAGTTAAGTTTGTAATTTTGTGAATTCAAAGAGAATATGTAACCAAGAACAAGAATTAAGTTGTAATTGAGGAATTTGGAGTCAATGAATGCATGCATGTTTAGAATTACCATGAATTTGCATAAGCTAGCATGTAACATGTTAATTATGAAAGATTGGGCCTTGAATCATACATGCAAGCATGGTTTTGTTGAGTTTCATGGTTATAAGCACCATTTGTACCATTTGTGATAGAAATGAAGTCAAGAACCGACATGAATGCATGATTGATGAAGATATGAAGTTTGAATGCATGAATTTAATGTATTGGAAGTGAGTTCGGTATAATTTGGGTTTGCATGTGATTGATTCCTAAGATTTGAGCTTCATAATGTAGTAAATTGGTGTTTGTAGCATGTTCGAAGTTGTATATGAGAGTTATGGGTTATAAAATGCAAGTTACATTAGTTTGAATGCAAGTTTGAAGCTCAAATTGGCTGTTGGAAAACCCAGAATTCGGCATGTCCGCTCGAGGCGAGAAAGCGCCGCTCGAGCGTGAAATGCTAGTTCCTAGAACTTTTGCAGACATGGACGTCTGCTCGAGCGGGTAGATTCACGCTCGACCGGGGAGCCATGTAGTTTGACTTTCAGGTTGAGCGTCTGAAGTCACGCTCGAGCATAAAAATGAGGTGACCAGCACTTTTGCAGACCAAAGGGGTCCACTCGAGTGGCAAAATCTGCGCTCAAGCAGGGATCCCGGTTGCAGATATTTTGAAAAGTGGTTTTGTGATTTGTTTTCCGTTCTTTTTCATTTCTAAGCACTCTTAGGCATGCATTGAGCATTGTGAATGAGTGAAAATGATAAGAAAGGAGCCTAAGAGGAATGTATGAATTAAGAACAGATTGAATAGTTTGTGACCCATATGTGTTATGTAATGTGTAGGGTCGAGCTCAAGGGAAAATCCATCGGCGAAACACTGTGAGTAATATCTTAGTAAAGATATTTTCAAGTATGTTACTTTCCAAATGCTACTTCTGTATAAGCTTCATGGATTTGTTGATTTAGAATATGAATGAGTGTTTTATATGCCTAATTTTGTATAAGGCCGTTTGTAGTTTGATACGTTTGACATATGAATGATTGGGCCAAAGGCCATCTGACACGAATGATAGTCTGACATGAATGATAGTCTGACATATGAATGATTGGGCGAAAGGCCGTCTGACACGAATGATAGTCTGACATATGAATGATTGGGCCAAAGGCCGTCGGACATGAATGATTGGGCCAAAGGCCGTCGAATATGAACGATTGGGCCAAAGGCCATTAGACATGAATGCAAAGATGGGCCAAAGGCCGTTTGAATATGTCATTTGATATATTGGAACACTGTGATGGGCCAAATGCCGTTTGAATGAAAAGGATCACGATCATGAATATGAAATACGCATGAATATGAATATAAAGAGAATGGGCCCAAGGTCGTTTGATATGCCTGATATGTTCGAATTGGGCCCGAGGCCGTTAGATATGTTGGAATTGGACCAAAGGTTGTTTTGAATAAAGAGTTAGCTAGACCAAAGGTCGTTTCATATAGATGGACCTGCGGTCGTATTGTTTTATATAAGAATTGGACTTGAGGTTGTCTGCACATGGATATGATGTGTTAGACCCGAGGTCATTTTGCCTTGCTGAAATTTGTAAGTTTGGTATGAATGAGAATAGTGGTTCAAATATGTACATTATAAGTATGATTCATTTATAAACGAATCTCATTCATTAACCTCTTTATTCTGATATTATTCATTGGGCGTTAGCTCACTCTCATTTATATGTATGTAGGTGAGCAAAGGGACGTTCAACCCTAGCCTTAGTGGAATTTAAGAAAGGAACCCAAGTTTTGTGAAGTTAGCCCAGGTGCCTCACGCAAGAGGCTTGTTTATGATCTTTTGTACTTCTTTTGCCGCTACATCAGTTGCCACTACGGCAAGAACCTTTGCCGCCACCAGTGCAAGAGCACCAAGTGAATGAGTTGGAAGTCACAAAATACGTTGAGGTGCTAGACCGAACACTAATGATTGAAGCTAACATGAACCGATCTTCTGAATGGAAAAGCAAGAGACAAGGCTTTTTCTCAAAGAAGGGGTCATTTAAAAAACAAAATACGGGATCATCGTGCGCTTCAAACTCTACAAGGGATACAACACCGACATGTAATGAATGTGGTAAGAAACACCGGAGAGTTTGTTATTGAATTTCTGGGGCTTGTTATGGGTGTGGTGGAATGGACCATCTGGTAAGGAACTGTCCCCGAAATGAACAAAATGTGAGTAGATCCTCTGCCTCAGTTGGATTCGTACCAATGGTAGGAATTGCTAATCAAAATAGAGTAATTGCGCTCGTCCCAGAAAGCACTCAGAATACTACGACCGCTATCCCAGGTATTTATACTGTCTATGAACGAATGCCTATATGTTGACTGATTCTGGACTAGTACTTGTGTACATCTTTGCTTGAGATATTATTTGATTCGATTCAGCGCATTTTTTCATACCTGATATATGTGTATCTAGATTGGTCAGAACCACAGGATCAATACCTTATTTACTACATGTATCTGTCCCATTTGGGAAATTTGTGAAATAGGTATTGGGATATTGATTGACTCTGTACATGCACATATACATCTAAACCTACGCTCAGGGTGATTTGTTATATCATTGTCTTCAAGGACTAAACCACTGGGACTATGCCTTTGTGATTGTGTGGCTGAGTTGAGCACCCCAAATAATGAACTCTACAAATTGTGAGATCATGTGTTTTGATTGGTAGAGAATTGACTGGACTATGTGACTATACTAGACTTGACTCGTAAGCCTATGCTTTTGTGATTGATTTGGCACGTTTGCGTAACAAATCCTATACTATTTGCAACCGAGGAACTTTGTTAATGTGTTACTGTGCACCATATACTTGCATACAAGACTTATTTGGGAATTACTGTATTGATTATGATACATACCTCCTGATATGAACAACTGCATGCATATCCAACTACACCTGAACTTATGTGGAAAATGCTATATTGTACATGACTTGAAATATTTTGATATAAACAGTTGTGATGAATGACTCTGATACGACTTTGAGAACTGATGGACTTAGGACAGTTGTGAAACTATCGACTATGTACCTAAGTAACGAAACATGCCTCGTGGAACCAAATGTACCTTATTTGAGAAAACTTTTATCTGATTCGATCTTATGTTTGATTTGGCCTGTCAGAACCCTCATTTGATATAAATTGATGGGACCTTTGTTTGATTTAATTTGACAAGACCTTTGCTTGGATTGATTTGATAAGACCCTATATCTGATTTGATTTTGTTAAAGGGGATTACGGATTGCTTATGAATAAATAATCAGATTATTCTTGGCAAGAAAACTGATAGACCCAAAACTTGAATCCGTTTGGAATACTTAACTTATTTGAAAGACCTTATGTGGGCTATCAGCAGACCGATCTAGTCATGAATACCATTGAGAACTAACCTTTAATTGTTGAAGACTTACATGTTATAAATGAACTGAATTGTGCAAATCCAGTGATTGGGTGTCTTAAGGAACGATGCTTCTGTATTACCATATTCTTATTTATTTGATGCCACGGGAATCGATGATAGCAAATCGATTTGATTATGAACAGCATTGAACGCTTATCTTTGACTGATGAGAATATGTTTTGTATGGGAGGATAGTTGCTTTAGTGTTATCGGATTTTGGGAAAGCATGTTATGGTAACTGCCGACCATGAACTGTTTTGATTGTGAACACTATGGAATTAGAAAACCTTGATTATCCAAAAGCGTGTGAATTCAGTATGCCTTGTAATTAACTGCTCAGTGCCATTACATTCTATAATTGGGGCTTTGAGGATGTGTAAATTGTGTTTAACATGTGATTGACTACTTTAATATTATCTTTGGCGACATAGGGATTAATATATGAATTGCCTTGTGCTTTTGACGACTATCAGATAATGTGGAAAGACTTGATGGAACAGGGAATTGAATATTGGACTGAATTGTAAACTGTTGAATGATTGAAAACACGTGTACTATGTTAGAAATTGACTGCTTCGATATTATTGCACATTACAATCGACACCATGGGGATGTATGAGTTATGTACGTCGTGTGGTTGATTGCTTTGTTGTTACTTTTGTTGACTCGAAAATCAGTGTCTGGATCCACTTTATATTCCTAAAGACTTTTGATTAACCTTGGATAACTGTAATGAGTCGCTAAACTAAATACTGAATTGGATTGTGAATTGTGGAATTGTTGGAGAATAAATTCAACTTCTATGACGAGGAAATTGTTGAAATTGTGTCTAAATATTTTCGGTGTCAACAAGTCGAAGTTGAACATCAGATATAGACGGGACTACTTCGACCTCTCTCTATTTCGGAATGGAAATAGAAATATGTGACTATAAATTTCATTGTGGGGCTGCCTTGGACACCTAAGGTATAAGTCCCGTTTGGGTTATTGTATATAGAATTGCTAAGTCTGCTCGTTTCCTCCCTGTAAAATTTTCGTATAATGCTTATAGACTAGCCACTGTTTACATCGATAAGATTGCTCGTTTGCATGGAATCCCAGTATCTATAGTTTCAAACAGGAATCCTAAAATGTGTCTGAATTCTGACAAGCCTTAAAGAGGCAATGGGAATTGAATTGTAATTCAATGCCGTTTTCCATCCGTAAGTCCATGTATAGTCGGAAAGAACTTCTTAGATTCTGGGAGAAATGCTCCAAACGTATGCATTAGATTTTCAAGGATGCTAGAAAAAAAATCTATCCATCATTGGCAAACTTTGCTTGCAACAACAGCTTACACTCTAGTTTCGGTATGGCACCGTACAAGCCTTGTATGGAGGAAAAGGTAAGTCTCTGACTGATTGAGAACAGAGTGTTGCTTGATTTTGAGACTAAGCAGATAACTATCAAAAGGATTGGAACCGTTGAATTAAAAGTATTCTGAATTGTTTTCGACTAAAGGTAAAATAAGTTTGGAGGACCAAACTTCCTAAAGGGGGGAGACTGCGATAACCCTGGTCCGCGTTATGCTAATTAATCTTGATTATGATTGTGATTATGTGTTTGATTTGATTTTGAGTGCCATTTATATGAATATATGTGGTTTTGAATTTCTATATGTTCACCGTAGGAAAATCTGTTTAATTATCTGCTTTAGAATTTAAATTGAAGGCCTTATCGGCCACAGAAACCGAAATTGATTATGCCATTGTGACTAGCATAATTTTTGGAGCCTACGGTGAAATTTAATTGAAAATTTATTTGGATCAGATTAATTAGATTAAACTGATGTAATGGTGCTCAATTAATTAGTGCTAATGAAGTGTGATTAAGAGAGCCTACAAATAGGCCCTTATAAACTTAAGTCCCTCATTTTTGTGAGCTCAAAATCTGAATTTGGTCTCTAGAGAGAGTGTGTCGATTCTAGAGAGAGAAAGAGGGAGAATTGTGTATTTTGACTCAAGGATTGTGGATTGGGAAGCTATACTCAAGAATTAATAAGGATTTGTGAAGATTGAAGCTCCTAGGTGAGTATTTGAGCATAAATTCATAAGTTAAGTTTATAATTTTGTGAATTCAAAGAGAATATGTAACCAAGAGCAAGAATTAAGTTGTAATTGTGGAATTTGGAGTCAATGAATGCATGCATGTTTAGAATTGCCATGAATTTGCATAAGCTAGCATGTAACATGTTAATTGTGAAAGATTGGGCCTTGAATCATACATGCAAGCATGGTTTTGTTGAGTTTCATGGTTATAAGCACCATTTGTACCATTTGTGATTGAAATGGAGTCAAGAATTGACATGCATGCATGATTGATGAAGATATGAAGTTTGAATGCATGAATTTAATGTATTGGAAGTAAGTTCGGTATAATTTGGGTTTGCATGTGATTGATTCATAAGATTTGAGCATCATAATGTAGTAAATTGGTGTTTGTAGCACGTTAGAAGTTGTATATGAGAGTTATGGGTTATAAAATGCAAGTTACATTAGTTTGAATGCAAGTTTGAAGCTCAAATTGGCTGTTGGAAAACCCAAAATTCGGCATGTCCGCTCGAGGCGGGAAAGCGCCACCCGAGCGTGAAATGCTAGTTCCCAAAACTTTTGCAGACATGGACATCCGTTCGAGCGGGTAGATTCACGCTCGAGCGGGGAGCCATGTAGTTTGACTTTCAGCTCGAGCGTCTGAAGTCACGCTCGAGCGTAAAAATGAGGTAACCAGCACTTTTGCAGACCAAAGGGGTCTGCTCGAGTGGCGAAATGTGCGCTCAAGCGGGGATCCCTGTTGCAGATATTTTAAAAAGTGGTTTTGTGATTTGTTTTCCGTTCTCTTTCATTTCTAAGCACTCTTAGGCATGCATTGAGCATTGTGAATGAGTGAAAATGATAAGAAGGGAGCCTAAGAGGAATGTATGAATTAAGAACGGATTGAATAGTTTGTGACCCATATGTGTTATGTAATGTGTAGGTGTAGACGCGCCCCGAACGTCCCGGGCTCCGCGTGCGAAAATTCCGCGGGATACCGTTTTGTCCATTAGGCTTACTACAGTTCGGACTCAAATGTCACGATTCTGAATCTAATCTCACAATGTGCGATATGAGACCGATAAATCACCAAAGAGTCCAAATCCGGCAAATAGTTTTGGAAAACTGATTTTTATAAAGAAGTGCCAAACATGGACTGTTTTTCCAGATACAGAGTTGCCACCTAAATATTTTATTTTTGGGGGAATTTAGGAAACCCTGACTCGTGCCTAAGGCCACATGTCCGTCATTACCAAAGTTGTCTCGGCTCAGGAACTTAGGTACGATTGGGGAAGTTCATGTAATGAGCACCCCCGCTCGCCCGATCAAAGATCAGCCTATACTAAGTATGCTATCTTGTTTTTGAAAACACATGTGTTCTTATTCCGGTTAATTTGCTAATCTTACTACGTGATGCGCATAGCAAACAAGTATAGACTAGATCGCCTAATTTGGAACAAAACATTGCATGTTCATTTGTTTGGAAAATGGTTGGAAGTTTGCTACGCGCAAGTAGGCTAAAATGTGGATTTCAATGAAGTGTTCCAATTTAGGTAATCCAACCTTCACCCACAGGCATTCAGGCAGTTATAACAAATAAGCAGTTAGCCTCATGGCAAGCATGTTTTCATGGCAGTCAATAACACACATGCAATATGCTAAAGCGTAAATACTCACAGTGTACTCCGAGCCAAAACAAAGAACTAGTTAGAAATCATGCATGATCCTAGTTCATGTCAAGATGGCTAATGCAACACATGCGAAATACAACTAAGATAGGCTCGTCTATCCTAATCATGTCATGTGAAATGTAACTTGATACATGTATTCCAATAGGTATTGAAATACAATGCAGTTAGTATGATGTGCCAAGCTCGGTGCATGCAATACAGATGAATGGATGCACGCATGCGATGCATAAGGTATGCTAAACAAAATATGACCTAAGACTAACCATCGTAAGCGGTTAAGTAAAAGGGAGAAAGATATAGGGGCTGGAAGACATGCATCACACACACACATGCTTATTACAACAGTGTGCCCTCTCGAGGGAGGGACCAAATAAGAAACTAACTAGCTAATCAAAGCTATTTAAACTAATTATTACAAAACAAATTGAATAGCTAAACGCATTAACTAATTAAAGTTCAAACCAAAGAAAAAGCTAGCTATCTAAGCATGGCAGCTAAGAAAAGTAGTAAAAGCAGGAGGTTCTCAGAAGGAGAAGGCTGGATGCATGCAAGCCCAATCGCCTCGTTCAAAAATCCAATGCGATGCCCCGATTTGCCTCCGTTTTCATTTGTTCTCAAAAACTTGCACCAAGCTCCAAAAAGTTGAAACTTCACCTTGGGAGTCCTGTGGGAGGGTGGCCAACCACTTTTGGTCTCTCCAGACACCTGCCGACCACTTTTGGTTATTGAAAAACCAGAAAAATGGTCGGCCAGCTAGTTTTTTTGGCTGGCCGGCTAGTTGTCGCTGCTGAATTCCAGTTTGCTGCAACAGAGAGCAAGAAAGGGCATGGCAATGTATTTGCAAGATATGTGTGCACAACCACCCTCTCTATCATGTCATGAGCTCAATGGAGTGTGGTTCTTGACCCTCGGGCCATCAATTGCGCATTTCAATGCATGATGGCCGAGAGGCTAAGTTGCACATTCAATATAAAATGAATGCACACATAAACACATAAAGCCTAAAACTCTATCATGCATGATCAAAAGCGTCGGTGACTGGGAATCGAGGCACGTTTCATCACTTCAAGTATGAAGCGTCCTTCTTTTCCCGTGTTTGGACTAACACCTGTTCCAAACACAATGCAACACATAACATGGCATGCACAATGCAATGTAACATGGAGTGTGCAAAAATGTAATGCAATGAAACAAGCATGCAAACGACATGCAAAGGACAAGCATGCAAACAACATGCAAGGCAACATGATCAAACTACCAATGCTAAGGGCATGCATACTCAATGCAAGGCAACATGAGCATGCACAATGCAAACAACATGGTATACACAATGTAACTACATGGCATACTCAATGCAAAGTGACATGATCAACTTAACAAAGGTAATGACATGCAAACAATGCCAATGCATGCATACACAATGCAATGTAACAAGGGCAACTTATCAATGTTAGGGACATGCATACTCAATGCAAGGCAAAATAAGCATGCAAACAACATGATACAATTCAACTAGTATACACAATGCGAATGGACATGGCATACACAAATGCAATGAACCAATATGGCATACTCAATGCAATATGATCATGGCATACACAATGTGAATCAAGAGCATGGCATGCGCAATGCAAACAACATAACATGCACAGTACGATGTGGCATGGCATACACAATGCTCAATGGGCCTAAACCGAATGTGGGTAGACCTCAGCCATGCCAAAAACAGAGGCCATAATGTCAAAATGAAGGCACCGAAAACACATACAAGCATGCATGCCAATTGGCTCACCAATTGAGGCACTAAGTTGCAACTCTCAAGAACACTTAAAGAGTGAAAAAGCATGGAAGTGTAGCAACACTAAGTGCACTGAAATGAGGTAAGAAAGGATGCTAAATCATTTAAACTAACACAAGTATGGCATGCTAGGGTCCTTAAAGCATGAAGCTAGTAAAGAGGACTACAAAGGAGGCATGCAATACATGGCACAAATTCATGAACTAAGCATGGATAGAGCTCAAGTAGGTCAAAATAAGGACCTAAACATGCTGAGACGAGGGCTCAAAGGCCTAGGCATGCAAGCATACGAGCTAAGGCATAAACTAGGCAACAATGCATAACACTCAAAGGCACTTAAAGCATGATTGAGGTGGGAACATGGCAATGCTAAATGCTCTGAAATATCATATTAAGTGATGCCAAATCATGTACACAACACAAATGAAGCATGCAATTGTGCTCAAAGCTTGAGGCAAGCAAGAGCATTTGTACCACAAGTATACAAAACATGAAGCATGTGACCAAGGAAACCCAAAACAGTCCTAGAACATGTCAAAATGAGTCTAAAACATGTATGGAAGGATGCCAAAACAAGCTAGCATGGTAAGCATGAGGCATGGTGCATACAAGGCAAATAAGGTGGATTACACTACACCTATTAAGACCAATCATGGGATGACTCGACCAATAAAAATTAGAGTTATATCATGGCAAAATAACCCCAAATAAGCACTGAAATGATGGCTCGCAAGCTATGGCATTAAGGCATATGCAATGACTCATGTTAAGGCATAAAGGGGCAAACCCTCCAACGCATTGAATGAATGAGAAATGTGAGTGTGTGACCATGAAACATGGACTGAAATCATATTATAAATGATGCCAAATCATTAAAACAGTCCAAGTAAGCATGCCAATGGACTCAATACACAAGGCTAACAAGCTAGATTGAACCATAGCTATACAAAGCAAGTCATGAACGGCCAAAACCACCAAAATCAGAGCTAAATCATGTTAAAACATGGACAAAAGCTTTATTAAGTTAAGCCAAAAGCATGCTAGAATGACATGTTACAACATGATGCTTGTTAGGCTATTTCATGGAATTGCATTATAAGTGCATGGAGCATGCAAGGGCCAACCAAACCAAACCAAAACAGAGTCATGACATGGCAAAACATCACCAAAAACATGCTGAAATGGAAAGAAAACAAGCTAGAATGACATGCTACTCCATGAAGCATACAAAGCTAGTTTGTGTGATTTACACTACAAGTGTATTAACCATGCATGATGTGACCAATGCAAGCAAAAACAGTGGTATGCCTCAGCAAAATAACCACAAATAAATGCCAAGAACAAGCCAACATAAGCTTAACAAAGGTGCTCAAACATGAGGCATATGAAGTTAGTAAACACAATACAAGGAGAGGGGATGACCCTTTCCTATTTAGGACACAAAAACCACCTTTCCACCACTAAAAACCTCTGGATTTCAGTGGTAGAAAGGTCATGCAAAGGGTTCAACAAGAGCCTAAAAGGATGGCTCAAAATAAGGCCTAACAAGGCCTAAGAGGGGGGTAAATCACCCCAAATGAAAAAGTGACCTTAAACAACTATTTTAAGCATGCAAAAACAAAACTTTTTCTAGTTAAGAGTTAAGTTTAAAAACATATGCAAGAAGGGCTAAAAGCTTAAGCAAGAAAAGGGATTTCAAGGTCAAATGCTCACCCTTGAAAAACTCCTTTATAACTGCAACTCCAGCAAGTTTTTCAAGCTCAAACCAACCCAAGAACACCAAAAACAACTTCAAGAAGCCTCAGCAACACAAGCAAGGTGTTTGAGTGTGTGTTTGTGTACAAAAGTGAGACAAATCTACACTTTAAGGCACAAAACAAGAGACAAATGAAGATGTATAGATATGGATTATATGTATGGCTCAAGGAAGTTTTTCTGAACCTAGAGGAGGGAGGAGGAGTCTCCCTCTTATAGAAACTAAAAGGCAAAGCTTCTTGGAGAAGCTAAGCCCCAAACAAATCCCTCTATACACGTGTATGGAGGATAGCTCTAAAGCCCTCCAGCTGTGCCAGCTAGAGGAAAATATCTCCAAAAAGGTGCCAAAAAGTAGCCGACCACTTCAAGTGGTCGGCCTGCTACTTAAAGTGGTCGGCCGACCACTTCAAGTGGTCTTCCAAGACACAAACTGGTCGACCATGGTGGGAGAGAGTCCAGGGCATGAAAGAAAGCTAGTTGTGTGGTGGCCGACCAGAAAATGTGGCCCAATGACCAAGCAAGCCAGTTATCCGACCAGAAAACTGGCTGGCAGAAGGAAAAGTGGTCTCCAAGGAGAAAACGTGGTCTGCCACCCTTGTACCACCTTCCAAGCAAGCAAAAAGGTTTGTACAAAAAATAAACCAAAACGGGTGCAAGACGAGAGATCAAGAGGCAAAGCATGCGGTCGAAAGCCTCGAAAACTAGCTGACGAGCACCAAAAGTGGTATGTAACCACAAAAGTGGTCTCCCGGACCACAGTGTTCCTCTAGGCAGAGGCAACAAGGTGTGGTTCAAAAACCATGCCAAACGGAGAACGTTAAGCGGTCTCGAGACAAGGCGGGCGGCCAAAAGGCTCCAAAAACTGGAAACTAGTCTCCAAACGGGAAAAGTAGCCTACGACCACAAAGAGATGGTCTACAAGAGCTCTCCCTCCCTCCAAGAAGGGAAAACAAGATTCGGTTCACAAACCGAGCCGAAGCACAAAAGAGTTCAGAGGCCCGAAGGCAAGGCTCTCTGCCAAAACTCCGGAGACTCGAAACGAGCACAACATGAACCATCACCGAGCGCTCAATTGATGACGTCTGAGTCTTAAGGTCGGTCAAAAATGGCATGTCTACTGTAGGGTCGAGCTCAAGGGCAAATCCATCGGCGAAACACTATGAGTAATATCTTAGTAAAGATATTTTCAAGTATGTTACTTTCCAAGAGCTACTTCTGTATAAGCTTCATGGATTTGTTGATTTGGAATATGAATGAGTGTTTTATATGCCTAATTTTGTATAAGGCTATTTGTAGTTTGATATGTTTGACATATGAATAATTGGGCCAAAGGCCGTCTGACACGAATGATAGTCTGACATATGAATGATTGGGCCAAAGGCCGTGTGACACGAATGATAGTCTGACACGAATGATAGTTTGACATATGAATGATTGGGCCAAAGGCCGTCTGACACGAATGACAGTCTGACACGAATGATAGTCTGACATATGAATGATTGGGCCAAAGGCCGTGTGACACGAATGATAGTCTGACACGAATGATAGTTTGACATATGAATGATTGGGCCAAAGGCCGTTTGACACGAATGATAGTCTGACATATGAATGATTGGGCCAAAGGCCGTCGGACATGACTGATTGGGCCAAAGGCCGTCGGATATGAATGATTGGGCCAAAGGCCGTTAGACATGAATGCAAAGATGGGCCAAAGGCCGTTTGAATATGTCATTTGATATGTTGGAACACTGTGATGAGCCAAAGGCTGTTTGAATGAAATGCATCACGATCATGAATATGAAATACGCATGAATATGAATATAAAGAGAATGGGCCCAAGGCCGTTTGATACGCCTGATATGTTTGAATTGGGCCCGAGGCCATTAGATATGTTTGAATTAGACCAAAGGTCGTTTTGAATAAAGAGTTAGCTGGACCAAAGGTCGTTTCGTATAGATGGACCCGAGGTCCTATTGTTTTATATAAGAATTGAACCTGAGGTCGTCTGCACATGGACATGATGTGTTGGACCCGAGGTCGTTTTGCTTTGCTGAAATTTGTAAGTTTGGTGTGAATGAGAATAGTGGTTCAAATATGTACATTATAAGTATGATTCATTTATGAACGAATCTCATTCATTAACCTCTTTATTCTGATATTATACACTGGGCATTAGCTCACTCTCATTTATATGTATGTAGGTGAGCAAAGGGACGTTCAACCCCAGCCTTAGTGGAATTTAAGAAAGGAACCCGAGTTTGGTAAAGTTAGCCCAGGTACCTCACGCAAGAGGCTTGTTTATGATCTTTTGTACTTCTTTTGCTACTTCTATTGGTCATGATAGACCATTTATGTATATAAGCTTTTAGCATGGCTGACTATGTGTTTGAATGATCCTGAGTGTACAAGATGTTAACTACTGATACGTGGTGTGAGTTATTATTAAGTATATGTGAAATGTTTGATATGTCATGTAAGCATAGCTCATTGGACAAAATTTTTAAGCTTGCTTCCGTTTGGCCCCTTAACTCTGATGGAATATCTTTTGTTTTGGTTTGAGTCCGTAGGTAGTCCTTTGATTACTGGCCGGTTATGACCTTAATCCATAGGGGCGGGTTCGGGTCATGACAATAAGCTTGTTATCACATAAGCAAACTACACATAAATATCTCTGTCAAGCGAGACAAACCAATTGTGGTAATCACCATTTCTCACGTACCCAAAGTATTCAAACCCGGTACGCTCTAATACCAAGTTGTAACGCCCCAAAATAATTACCATAATCCATCCACAGTATTAATAAACGACAATAATACTAACATAATTACCTTACATTGAATCCAACGTGATTCACGAATGAGAAACATATACAGTATACATTCAACATACCTAGTCATGAATCTATAACATATGCTACAAATATAAGAAAAGAATGGAAGTTAAACAGATAAGAAACGCCCTAAGGCCCCGTTTGTTTTCAGAGGTAGAATGGAGGGGATTCATAGTGAGGGGATTAATAGTGAGGGGATTGATATTGAAGGGATTAAGTAAAATTATGTTTGTTTTGATGATAGTTGTTAGTGTACGGATTGTCAAGGTGCCGTTTGGTAACACTTACGTTTTTAGTTTTCTGTTTATATTCACAAAACTTTAAAAAACTCAAATAAAAACTTGTTTGGTAAAATTTTTGGTTTATAAATCAGTGATCTCAGTTTATAAATTTGGCCAAAAAATGAAAACACAAAAAATGTGTTTCCATTTTGAGTTTTCAGTTTTTTTTTTTTTTACCACCCAACACTAGCCACCACCCACCACCATTTTCCATCACCGTCTTCCGCCACCACCACCCACCACCCACCACCACCTGCCACCACCACACACCACCCACCTGCTACCACCACTCATTAGCCACCACCTACCTGCCACCCACTCGCCACCACCACCCATTCCTCACCACCACCACCATCACCACCCACCTGCTATCCACCCGCCATTACCATCCACCGCCCACCACCACCACCCGCCACCTACTTGCCACCACCACTCACCACCCGCTTGCCACCACCATCCACCCACCACCACCCACTCGCTACGACCTACCACGCGTCACCGTCACCCACCCATCCACCACCACCACCACCACCCACCATCACCCGCCATCCCCCATCCACCTGCCACCACCACCCACCACCCGCCACCACCACCACCACCACCACCACCCACTCGCTACCACCCGCCACCATCAGCCACCCACCCAGCATCACTACCTACCACCCACCCGCCACCACTCGCCATCTGCCACCCACCTACCACCACCACCTGCCACCACTACCAACCACCACCACCACCACCACCACCCACACGCTACCACCCACCACCCACCACCCGCCACCGTCACCTACCCAGCCACCCACCATCACCATCCACCACCCACCACCCACCCGCCACCACCCGCTATCTGCCACCCACCTGCCACCACCACGCACCACCTGTTATCACTACCCACCACCCGCAACAGTCACCCACCCACCGCCACCATCCGCCATCCGCCACCCACCACCCACTCGCTACCACCCGCCACCGTCACCCACCCACCCACCACCCACCGTCACCACTTTCCACTACCGTCTTTCGCAGCCACTTGCCACCACTTGCCATTTCTCACTCTTTTTTATATTTTTAAATTTTTTAAAATATTTTGTCAATTACCAAACGCATTTGTAGTTTATGTTTTCTTAAAAATAAACAAAAATCAGTTTATAAAATTTTTGTAAATATAAACTGAAAACGTGAACGTTACCAAACAGACCCTAAATTATTTTTATACAAAATAAATATAAAACAAATAAAAGAATACAAAAACATTAAACATTAATGTTTTTAAAAAATGCCCAATATGTAAAAAAAATTAAATAAATAAAAAATAAATAAAAAATTTCCAAAAAAAAAATAAAGCAAATAAAATAATGATTTTTACTTAACAAAAAATATAAAAAAATAAATAAACATTACTGTTAAAAAAAAATGCCCAACATGTAAAAAATAAAATAAAAAATAAAAATAAAAAATTTCTAGTCTGGCGGACTATTTTTCTAATACCAAGTCTTGGAGGCCCATCAGAATCCCTTTAGGGAGGCCCATCTGAATTCGGAGCTCACTATCAATCCCCTCCCCATCTCTCAAAACAAACACAATATTAGTGGGTCTCACCTCACCACCAATCCCAATCCCCCCTCTAACTCTCCAAACAAACGGGGCCTAAAAGCTTACAATTGTCCAAGATAGTTCTTGATTACAACAAAAGTGAACTTTAGGTCCAATACATTTAAAGCCCTTGGCTATACACAATGAATACAACAAAAGAAGCCTTTGCTTCAAGTCCTCCCAAGCTACTACCTTAACAGAGGCATATCATCAGCACCTGAAATATTTTTCCCATATAGGGTGAGCCAAAAACCCAGTAGAAATAATCCAACACAGTGTATGAATCTTAACAAAGCTATAAGGGGAATGCATATGCCATGTTCTTGCCAAAATGTGTTCATACACCTTTTTAAAACTATGCAATGCCAAGTTAATACCTTGATTCACAATTCATTTCCATTTCAATAGAAAATAGGGTGGTGATTCACACTTTGAGAAGTTCAAAACAATACAACCTTTCCAAAAAATTTCATTCAGAGTAAACTGTAAACCGAGACCCATGTAAATGTAGGTTATACAAGCACTACTATTGCCATTTCACGAAAATTTTGTCCACGGGATCAGCACCCATGTATACGCGTAGTTTTTGGGACTTTCACACAGGACACTTAGTTCAATAACACAATTAATGTTTTCTAAATTCACCATTTTTCTTAAAACGATAATATTTTCAATGTATAAGTGTGAAATAATATTCAATGCAAATGAATGAGAAAAATAGTTTCAATTTTCCTAATTCATATGCAAATTCTATAACAATCATAGCTATCCTCCACTGATAGCCCAAAACAGATATTTCTAAACAGAGAGTTTATATTCCATAGAGGTAAACTTTCCAAATCTCAAGAGGTGAGTGGTAATACATATCCAACTCTACCATCCTCATCAATACCAATCCAATTTCATTATTCCAACATCAATTTCATTTATTCATACAAAATATATGTTTGAGATAATTAGGACAAAGTTCTTACTCTTTTGAAAATCAAACCCAAGTATTCAAAATCAACCATTTCTACCCAACTCCTCATTATTTTCAACATCAAAACCATTCCCAAGAGATTATTCGAAAACCCTCTCTTTTCATGTTCTATTCAAAACCCTAGATTTGTTCCAAACCAACTTTGCTCCGGTTAGAACGAAGCCCTCGCTAAGCTTTATCTTTTTAACAAAGACACATGGGTGAAAAGATCGGTGGATCTAGGTGTATTTAAGGGAAATAGGTGAGTTTTAGAGAGAGAGTGAGAGAAAATGGTGTTTGGAAATATTTAGAGAGAGAGAGAGAGCGATATGAAAAAGTGATGTAAAAAGTGATTTTTGCGAACTGATATACGCACAGTCCGCTCGAGCACAAGAAGTGACACTCGAGCGTCTAGACACAAAAATGATTACCACCCAAGTGCAAGAAGTGACACTCGAGCATAAAATACACACTTCTAGTAGTTTTGCAAGCAAATCACCATCGCTCGAGCGCAAGAATGGCCGCTTGAGCGTACGACTGCTCGAGCATAGAAAACACAACTTGAGCGTAGAATACACTCTAGCAGCAGTTTTACAGGCCTGCAAAAATACTAAGAGTTCAGAAAGCCCACTTGAGTGCAAGAAGTGATGCTCGAGCGGAGGAGTAAAATTCTGGGCAACAAAAGTTTGAAAACCAAGCTACCAACCTGTTCCAAACACAACCAATACAACCCACTAGCCAAACCCAAGGAAATATAAGAGAAGTAAGACATTAACAACAGTATGAAACCATGAAACTCGAGTCCAGAATACAAAATGGGTTTGGTCTTAGACAAGAATCGCTATAAAAATAATTACATACAAGAACCCTCAATTACCTAACAAATTCACGCCCAAAATGAATCGAACTTGATGTGTCTCTTCCACCACCGTCTTCACCACAAAATTGCTTTGCACAATGTTGAATCTACAATGCCAATGTCGAATCCACGATGATGAGTGTAGACGTCCCCGAACGTCCCGGGAGGGAATCCCGTTTTGTTCATTTGGGCTCACTCAGTTCGGACTCAATGTCTCACGGTTCTGAATCTAGTCCCGCAAGACCGATGAATCATCAAAGAGTTCAAATCCGACAAATCGTTTTGAAAAACTGATTTTTAGAAAGAAGTGCCAAACATGGATTGCTTTGCCAGATACAGAGTCGCCACCTAAATATTTTATTTTGGGGGAATTTAGGAAACCCTAACTCGTGCCTAAGGCCACGTGTCCGTCATTACCAAAGTTGCCTCAGCTCGGGAACTTGGGTACGATTGGGAAAGGTCACTTCGTGAGCACCCCCGCTCGCCCGATCAAAGATCGGCCTCTACTAACCATGATATCAAGTTTTTGAAAACACATGTGCTCTTATTCCGGTTTATTAGCCTAGAATTACTATGTGATGCGCACAACAAAACAAGTGTAGACTGGATTGCCTAAGTTGGAACAAAGCATCGCATATCCGTTTGTTTAGAAAATGGATTGAAGTTTGCTACTAGCAAGTAGGCTAAAACACGGGTTTCGACGAATTATTCCAACTCAAGCAACCCAACCTTCACCCACAGGCATTCAGGCAGGTATATCACATAAGCACATAGCCTCATGGTAAGCATGCTATCATGGCAGTCACTTACACACATGCAAGGATGCTAAAGCATAAATACTTACCGAGTACTCCAAGCCAAAACAGAAACTAGTTAGTAATCAATGCATGATCCTAGTTCATGTTAAGATGGCTAATGCAACACATGCAAAAATGCAACTAGGATGGGCTCGGCTATTCTAAACATGGCATATGAAATGCAACAGATAACATGTATTCAACTTGGAATTGAAATACAATGCAGTTAGCATGAGGCGCCGAGCCCGGTGCATGCAATACAGATGAATGATGCAAACATGTGAGCATAAGTATGCTAATTGATACATGCCCTAAACTAACCATCAAAATCTAGTAAATAAAGGGAGAAAGACGTGGGGTTGAAAGACATACATCACACACACACACACTTATTACACAATTGTGCCCTCTCTCGGAGGGTCCGAATAAATAATACAAGCCAAATAAATAATTAACTACTCTAGCTAATTAAATATTACAAAATTCTAATTAATTAACAAATTAATTACAAAAGGAGGTGGCCGCAGCCCTGCCTCAGAATGATGGGACAATGCATGCTCGATTCACCTTGCTCGGAAACCCGTTGCTATGCCACATGTTACCTCTGTTTGCACTGTTCTGCACCTCTGATAATTGTGAAAATTCTTGGGATGCTTCTGAATTACTCCCTAATCGCTATGGGATATCACCGGCCAAGATATCTAACCACTAGCTATAGAAATATGGTAACCGACCAGAAGTTGGTCCACCGGCTGAACTTTTGTGGTTGGCCGGCACTGAAGATTGCCGACTGGCCATTTCTTCCTGCAGAATACTGGTTTTGCTGCAACAGAGGAAAGACAGTGCATGGCAAGGTATTTTCAAGGCAATGTGTGCATAGCCATTCTCCCTATCATGCAATGAACTCAAGGAAGCATGGCTCTCGGTCCTCGGGCCACCAATCACGCATTTCGATGCATGATGGCCAAAGGTGCCAAGTTTGCAAATCAGTGTAAAATGAATGCAACGAAAACAAATGAATGCTACACACTCTATCATGTTGGGATCAAGAGTGTCGGCGACCGAGGATTGAGGCGTATTTCGTCACTTTAAGTACGAACACACCTCATACCTCATGTTTGGTTTGACACCCCAAACCAAACACAATGTAATGCATGTATGCAATATGGCTCAAATATGCAAAATGGTTCGAGTATGCAATATGGGGCTAAGTCAGCAAAGCATGCCAAATGCGATGCAACCTAAACATGCAAATGTAAAATGGGCTAAGCATGCAAGATACAATGCAATGCGACCTAACATGCAAGCTAAGCTAATGTAACAAGAACATGCAACCATGATATAATGCAAGCATGCAAATGATGTAACAAGATGCAACATGCCAAACATGCAACCATGTACAAGGGTGGGCTTAAACCGAAATGGGAGGCCTCAGCCATGCCCCAAAACAGTGGCCAAAATACCAAAAATAAGGCACCAAAATACGAGATAAACATGCACACATGTTGGTCCATCAATTAGGCCACAATGCACAACCTTCAAACATGAGCGAGATGTGATAAATATGAGGATATGGCATTACAATAAACTCTGAAATCACATGAAGAATGATGCCAAATCGACTACACAATGCAAACATGGCCTGTTAATGGAGTTAAAGCTCAAAGCTAGCTACAAGACTTGAACCATGACTATGTCAACGAAGCCCCAAATGGTCAAAGCGACTCAAAACAGTCCCGAGGCAGACCAAAATGAAGCTAAAACTCATATGGAACAAAGCCAAAACATGCTGTAAAGAAGGGCACAAAACAAGACGCATACAAGGCCCAAAAGGGCAAATGCATTGCACCTCTTACAACCGAACCTGACATGACTTAGGCAAATAAAATCAGAGTTATAATACACCAAAACAAACCCCCAAAACCCAATGAGAAGGTCTTCCAAAGATCAAATCATGGAGGCACATGCAATGGTCCAAATAAGGAGCATGAAACAACAACTCTCCAAAGTATAGAAAAGGTGATAAATACAAGTGTGTGGCCAGGAAACATGGACTGAAATATGATGACAAGTGATGCCAAATCACTGAAATAGCTCAAATAAAACATGCTAATGACTCACACACCCGAAGGCAACATGCTAGAATGCAAAGAGGCTATATAAAGCATGGCAAGCATGACCAAATTGACACCAAACAGAACTTAAACACGTTAAAACATGACTAAAAACTTCACAAAGCTAAGTCAAAATATGCAAGCATGGTGGTCTAAATGCATGATGCATTTCTAAGCAAAATAGAAGAATGCAAGGCAAATGTATGGTGCATGCAAGGGGTCAACAAACCAACCTAAAACAGAGGTAAACCATGACCAAATATCACTAAATACCCACTGAGATGGAGCCAAAATCGACTAAGCATGCATGCTACCCTTATGAGCCAAAAACACAAGCATATGAGACACAAAGGGAGAGGGGCGTCCCTCCCCTATACAAGACCTCAAAACCACTTCAACACCATTGAAAATCCTCTGGATTTCAGTGGTGAGAAGGCCAATACACGAAAGTTCCAAAGCTCAACAAAGAAGGCACAAAAAGAGGCCAAACAAGGCCTAAGAGGGGGAGGACGACCCCCAACACCAAAATGACCTGAAACAAACATCTTAAGCATGAAAATACAGAACTTTTATCAGTTATACACTAAGCTCAAAACAACATGTAAGAAAAGATAAAAGCTAGTGCAAAAATGGGGAATATAAAGCAATAGTGCTCACCCTTAAAGAACACTTCAAGAACAGCAACTCCAGCCCCTTCCTCTGATCAAAATCAACCTAAAAACTTTGAAACAAGTCCCTCAACACCTCAATAACCGAAGTATGGTGTAACACTAGGTGCTTTAGTGCAAAAATAGGAACAAAAACACACTTTTGAACACTAATACACACACAATCTAGAGAGAGTGGGAGATATAAAGAGAGTGGCATGTGTGATATATATCTCTGATTTTTTGTTCAACCCCTCTAAAGGAGGAGGGAGGCCCTCTTTTATAGAACAAAAAGGGCTTAAGCTTCTTGGAGAAGCCAAGACAAAGGGGTCAAGCTTCCTCAAGAAGCTAGAACAAAGGTTCAAGCTTCTTGGGGAAGCTAAGGCAAAGGTCCAAGCTTCTTGGGGAAGCCAAGGCAAAGGGCCAAGCTTCCTCAAGAAGCTAGAGCAAAAGGGTGCAAAGGGTGCAAAGGTATGTGTGCTCCAACTGGCACAGATGGCATGAAAAATGCCTGAAAAAGGCAAAAAGGAAGCCCCGGCCAGAAAATATGGCCAATTGACCAAACAAACGGCCAGCCGACCAAAAACAAGGCTGACCGGCCTCACTAATGGTCGGTAGCAACAAAACAAGGCCGGTGGCCTCGAGCTAAGGCCAACCAACAAGCCATTCTCTGCCCTCAAAGCAAAAACAAACAAGTTCTTGGTCTACGACCAAGCACAAAACAGGCATGTTAAGAGATCCTGAGGCAAGGCGCGCGGCCGAGACCTTCGGGAACCCAAAACGAACACGAACATGGATGATCATCGAGTGTTCAAACGATGATGTCCAAGTCTTGAGGACAATCAAAAATGGGGTGTCTACAATGAGCCACTCTGGAATCCACCAATGCTTCAGGTCTAAGTTCCCCGGAATCCACCAATGAACACCTTTCTCTTTTGTGAATAAAAAAAACTAAATTAACCCTTGATGTTTGTCAATATGAAATTCGTTGATCAATCGATCACTTTCTATATATAAAGAAAACTCATATAAGTCACCTTCTAATATAGAACACTTTGTATTTTACTCCTCTATGAGAATCTGTAGGGGTTCAACCTTAAAAACAACGAATGACGCACTTTTATACTAAACAGAGCTGCGAAGACCGCTCAGGTGCACAATTTACTGTTTGAGCAGAGTGAGTATAGGCGGTGTTTACATATAGGCCAATCGCTTGAGCACAACATCTACCGCTCGAGTGGTAAAACTTGTCTCCCAAAAGTTCAGACGCAGGCAGAGATATTGGATGAACCACTTCACCACTCTAGCACACAAATGACCACTCGACTGGTCAACCAACTTTGACTTCTTCTTGGCTTCGAGGGTGCTGCCCCTCGACCCTACTTGAGCACTGCCCCCTGGACCCCTGCGAGCTGACCAGGTAGCTCGATCCTCATGCTTAATCAACAAAGTAACAAACAAGGAATGCTCAAGTTAAGATCGGAATGTTAACACGTACTCATCTACACAAGCATAACTCAAGTTGGATTCGCATCTAAATTCTCATAACTCACAGATACAATAGAGCGAGTAAAAATATAATTGAATATAATTTTTTCCAACGAGATTACCAATTACAAAAACCTAACAATTGTGACTGTCACAAACGAATTTGAATTTTTTCTAGCACTTCTTTTTCTCCAATCACCATCCATTACTATATTCAAATGTCACAATTCAACAAATAATCATTATTATATGGGTTTTTTTTATTGATAAATCTCATTTAGAGGTGTTTTAACCTAATAAGTCCACTAAGAAAAATTATAATCTAGTTAGTCTCATGTATTTATACTTTTATTCCATGATGTCCTTTTTTTCTTGATTTATTTTATTTGTTGGACTATTATACCCTTGTCAATTATTGATATGTATTACTTAGAAAAAGGATATATACATTTTTTCTTTGTTGCTACCTCTATTTTGGTAGTTACCATTATTCACGTTTTTCTTTTTGATCAGTTTCATTCACATTTGTAGTATTGTTTCATTGTGCTAGGATTTCGAAAATCTCTATTTGGCAGGGTTTAGAAACTCTAGTTTACACATGGTGATGAAATAATATTATGTTCCTCCATTGTTGTGGTGAAACTTTGTGTTCCTTCATTGCCACTTTATATTCAAAATTTTGTGTTCGTCCATTATTACTCTATGTTCGAAACTTTATGTTTCTCCATTATTGTAAGTCAAAGTTCTGTTTATGTCCAGTCAATTTTGTTACAAACATATTCTTCAAAGTGGGTTTTGGTTTGATTTGGATTAGTGGAATAATGAAATTGCATAGATTGGTAATGATAGTGATAATGATAAAGATGATGATGAAGCTGAGGATGTAGGTTTTTTTTTTTTTTTTTTTTTTAGAGTGATTGAGGTTTTTTTTTTTTTTCTAATTCTATTGTGCCATTGTTTCTATTTTTTTGTCAATCAGCGTGAATGGTCACATTTCACATTGTTTGAAAGTCTGAGAAATAAGTATTGAAATATAGATATGGACATAATTATATATTTTGCAAAATGTGAATGTTCACATATTATTGGTTATTTGTTACTGTACTTGTTTGAACAATCATTTTTCGTTATCATTAAACAATTGAAATAGTCTTTTTTTTTCTTTCAATTTTGTTTCATGTTGCAGTGTGAATGTTCACATTGGTATGAATTTAGTTTTTCTAAGGTTAGTTGTATGTTAATTGTAAATTGTGAACATTCACATTGTATTTTGGTATGAGTTCTTTTTTCCTTTTTTTTTTTTTGAAGTTTTTTTTGAAAGTTAGTTGTATTTTGTTATTTTTTTGTACTATGCCTGTTGGTTGGACAATTTTTTTTTTATTATTATTATTGAACAATCGAAATTTTCGATTTTCACTTTTTTTTTAAATTTTATTTTATGTTTTTACATCGCAGTGTGAATGTTCACATTGGTATGAGTTTTTTTTTTTTAAAAAAAACTAGTTGTATATTAATTGTAAGTTGTGAACATTCACATTGTCTTTTGGTATAAGTTTTATTTTTTCAAAAATTAATTGTATGTTTGTTGTTTTTGTTACTATGCTGGTTAGTTGAACAATTATTTTTGTTACCATTGAACAATTGAAATAGTAGATTTTCACTTTTTTCACTTTTGTTTTATGTTTTCACATTACAGTGTAAATGTTTACATTGGTAAGAGTTATTTTTTTAAGGCCAGTTGTATGTTAATTATAAATTGTGAACATTCACATTATATTTTGATATGAATTTTATTTTTTTGAAGGTTAGTTATATGTTTGTTATTTATTGTGAACATTCACATTGTACTTTAGTATGCATTTTGTTTTTGCAAAAGTTAGTTGTATGTTTGTTGTTTACTATGAACATTTACATTGTATTTTGATTTTCATTTAGATTTTTTGTTGCGTTATTTTTAAACTTTTCAAATTATAAAAAGGTTCAAAATTCATAATTTGAAATTTTCTTCATGGAATGCCAGAGATGTTTTCTCTTTAGGACAAGGGAGAAATTTTCTCCATGGAATAAGGGAAATATTTTTTTCTTTAAAATGAGTGAGAGATTTTCTCCATAAAATGAGCCACTATTGTTATGTATTAGTTTCAAATAGAAACATGTGCAAAAAATTAAAAAAGATAATTTGGTCATATTATATTAAACCAGGCTTAATGAAATATTCAAATATATATATGTGTGTGTGTGTGTGTGTGTGTGTGTGTGTGTGGAGAAGTGGTTTGGAAATACTCTTCTGATCCTAGGGGACACTCGTGATCCGCTGATAGTCACCTAAAAATGAATAAACGCTCCGATCGGGGGTGCCGAAATTAGCACTCCGACGGACAAGTCAGTTTCCACACTCAAGAATGCTTGTATTCTAACTTAAACACAACAATTCTCACATACCTCTTTCTGGCTGATGTTTTTCTATTTATATCTTTTCTTCCATGGGCCTCGGGATTTGGTCCATTTCCAACTCCATATTCGGCACATTTTGTAGTAGACTGCTCTTTACTCGGCCGCTTGCTTAATCGGCTATTTAGCTGAGTAAAGTTGGATTCGAGCTTGCGAACCGATGCCGAGTGCCACGAATTTTGACTCTCCTAGGTCTGACTATCTGGAATCTCTACGACTCCCAACACTCAGCCCGCACAATTGCCCCCCAAGCACTCCACTAACGACAGTTGGCTGGAGTGTTTGGCTTCGAACTCGAAAAGTCAGAGCCGAAATTCGGCGGCTGACCGTATTCCAACGCAAATGTCTGAACACACGCTTCTCGGTTATCATTTCAACTTCCCGCCTCTTCGTACACTTCTATTTATTGTGATTTAAAATTTTGACATCTTTTCAAATGCATACACGCTTTTAGATGCTCGTCATTAGACTGCCTTCCGAATTACCTTTGCAACTTCCTTCTCTTCTCTATCTTCTTCGCCTCTTGTAAGTTCTCTCCTCTACTTTGAACCTCTTTCCTTGTTTTGTTTTTTAGCTTAGCATATTCCTATTGGCTGGGGGAAATAGCGAAACATTTAAAAGATCTCCTCTCATCGGATCAAATTTTTGGCTTCCAATGCCATTTCTCTATTCCTGATGACGTCCGTCTATCACTTGTGACAGACGGCACCCTCGATATGGAGAAGGTTGATGAAACCACGATCGTCTTCCCCCTCTTATCAATCACAGATGGTGGAGTCCGTTTCCCCCTTCACCCACTCCTTAGGGCCGTGCTCTGCCGTTGGGGCTTAATCCCTTCCCAACCCAATGTCAACTTCTTTAGGATCGTGATGGGAATTATCACACTAAACCATCGCCGTGGGCTTAGCCTTGGCATTCCCGCTATTCGGCATTGCTACGCCTTGGCCAAGTCTTCTGGTCGACACGAGCGTTATTTCCTTAGGGCGAAAGACACCGACCATCAACTAGTGACCATGATTTCCAGCTCTAGGAAGCGAGTCGACGATGTTATGGTCGTCGTACAAGGAAACTGGAAATTCGGCGATGGCGAGGACTGCCTTGATCGTATTCCGGGGTGAAGGGGCGAACCAGGTGGCCCAGTATCTTCTTTTAATTATTTACTTTTTGTTATAATCTATGAAGCTTCATTTTCGGGACCTCATGGTTTTGCTTTTGCAGGAAACGATTTGAAGAAAGTCTTGACCTCAACCGACGACGCCATCCTTTCGGAAATCCAGGCTGCGCTCAAGTATTTCGGCCGACCAAGTCTTCAGAAACAGGGGAGGGCGGCCCACGTTCTGCTCCGCTACGAGCCGACTTATACAACCTTTTCGGTGACGGAAAACATCCCAATTTCGAAGGGTGAGGAGTTGCTTACCGCCCTTATCTTGACTGATTTCAAAAACTTAAGGCAAGTCGGTGTTGGGGGATCAGATTCGGAGCGACCGAAAGTAGCTGAGGTCGCCGAGTCAGACCAATCCAAAGCCGAGGTCAACGAGGCTTTGAAGTTAGCATTCGAAGAAGCTGGCCTTAATTCGGTTAATCCTCCGTCCACTTCGGGTCGAGAGGACCTTCCACTTGACGATATTTTTCACAGTTTGGAGGATCTTCCCGGTGTGTACACAAAAGATATGGCTGGGTTGAGCCTCACTAAACTTTCCAAGAAGGCGAACGCGAAAAGGATGGCTGCGCGGAGAAGGGCGGAGGCCATTCGAGCTGCCAACTCTCAGCCCTCACCTACTGGCGAGTCCCAATCCTCCTTGCTTATTATTGAGAAGGGAATGGCAAAAAAAGGGAGTGTCGAGGCGGAACCTTTTGTGCAGGCAAGTGTAGAAGTTGAGCAAAGGGTGGGGAAGCGCACTGCCGAGGTCGAGGCCGGCTCAAAAGAAGACCGCGCCGACAAACAACCTCGTTTGCAAGGATTGAATGTGATTGCACCTTTTGTAACTCAACCGAAGATAAAGAATACGCCGATCTCCTCCAATGCTTCGAGAATCAAAGATCCAACGGTCGCACTCGGCATGGCCACGTCCGTTTCACTGCCTGCTGACAAGGCAGTTTTTCGGGGGAAGCCGGATATGGTTGCAATTGCGTTGGCCGCGCAATCGGCTCTCTTGGTATATATCTTGACTGTCTTTTCACTTTACGCGCATATTGTTTTGGTCTAAACTTCCTGTTTTGCAGGCCATCGGAATGATAGCCGAGATGGGCCGTCGTCATCACGATGCCGTCGAGCATATTGGCCGTTTACAAGCGGAGGTTGATGGCCAAAGGAGTAGAGCCGAGTTTGAGGTGGAGAGAGCCTGCAATGCTGAAGAATTGAGATTGGTCACTGAGAAGAGGGCGGATGCCAGCAACGACGGGCTTAAATTGGTCCAGGAGGCGATCTCTAAATTGGAGGCTGAGTTGGAAGAAATAAAGGCGGCGAAGGAAACAGCCGATCTGAAGGCTTCTAGCGCATTCGATACCGAGAAAAAATCTGCTTTTGATGAATACGTAGATGAAGTTCCCAAATTTGAAAATCGGGGATTCAAACACGGCTGGCTCAAAGCCCTTGTTGCTGCCGATGTAACATTGGCTACGCCAATTCCATACGAGCAAGTGGATGTTAAGCCGCTGGAGTCTGACTCCGAGGACTAATTTGGGCGGCTCTTGTTTTTGTTTTAGGATTTGCGTGTATGTTTTCAGCTTTTTATTTAGCAATTTTCAGCGTTTTATAGCTTTTTGTTTAGTAATTTTCATATGTAAAATGACTACAATTTGTGCCCAATTTACTTAATGAAAATTCATTTTGTTCTTTGCTGTATTTAATGAATGGTATTGTTTTGTTGCTGTTTTAGATCAAACGTTCTGTATATTCGCCGACTATATGATTAGGCCATTTAAAAAGTCCAAAGTTAGCGCATAAAGTGGCTGTGGCACATATCAATCGGCATGGGGTCAAGATGCTCGGCCGGTTAGATTGATAAAGCTGCCCTTGCCCCAGCCAGTGCATGGACTTCAAGGCATTCACCTATAATTGTTGTTTAGATAATTAGGCCATTTTAACAAGCCAAAAATTAGTGCATGAAGTGGCTGTGGCACATATCAATCGGCATGGGGCCAAGATGCTCGGCTGGTTAGATTAATAAATCTGTCCTTGCCCCAGCCAGTGCATGAACTTCAAGGCATTCACTTATAATTGCCGTTTCGATAATTAGGCCATTTTAACAAGCCAAAAATTAGTGCATGAAGTGGCTGTGGCACATATCAATCGGCATGGGGCCAAGATGCTCGTCCGGTTAGATTAATAAATCTGCCCTTGCCCCAGCCAATACATGGACTTCAAGGCATTCACCTATAATTGTCGTTTAGATAATTAGGTCATTTTAACAAGCCAAAAATTAGTGCATGAAGTGGCTGTGGCACATATCAATTGGCATCCGTCATTTGGAGACTACCAAAAGCATTAATGAAATTGCCTCGGGGTCGCTTCATACCTACAAATAAATTGGGTGAGTTTGCGCCAGTAGGTCCACTTATTCGTATTCAGACTCGATTTGGACTATCTTGGGGAGAGGGCGAATGTCAAACAGACTGTTCTTCAACAGGAGAGGAGAGGGACAAACGCTGGCTAAACTAGATACTGCGATGAATTGCAATAGCGAGCCTACGCGTACGGGAGGAAGGACGTCCAAGGAAAGCGAAAAACGTCAACCTTCAAGCCGTCGAAACAGATCACCCTGAAGAGAGAAGCATCAACGGGGAAGCTCCCCGCGACCACGACCGAGGAATGAGTCAGACGCGACACCACGACCATTGAGTTTTGCGATGTTCGTGGGGAATAGACCGATGACTGAGGCAGATTCCATCGCTAATGATCCGGGTGTAGCGGTCGAGTTCGCTCGACAGATCTTTCCACCGGAAGTCCAACAATCGATGGTTGGACGACAAGATTTTGAAGTGTTTCGAGAAGGTATTCACGGGGCGGTGAAGGGGCTGTACACCGCCTACGAAGTCGGCATGCGTCTGCGCGCCGCGTGGCGGGAGATGGAGAAAATGGACATACGTGTCCGCAGTTCAAAGGCTTGTACGGAGAAAGCCGAGGGTGAGCTTAGGGAGCTTAGGAAGGTTAAAGTCGCCGATCCACATGCGGCGGGTCAATCTAACCCGATTGTGGACGAGGGGGTGACCCAACGGCTATTGAGTCGTGCCATTGCCGACCGAGATATGGCAAGCATGTTTGTCATAGAAAATGCGAGGGCCAAGGGTTACGAGCAGGGCTTCCATGCTGGGCGGAAGGTTAGGATCGACAAAATGAAAGAGACACTTGCTAAGGAGGTCTGCCGATGCGAGAATCGGGGCTTTAAGCATGGTTGGATCGCGGCTCTTCAGGCCGCGGAGGCTCTCCGAGCAAAGGGTGTCGATTCCAACTTATATGGCCTGGATCATCGTGATCATTTGCCCTTTTCCGCCTTTGAAGTTGAAAAGAGCGATGATGAGGGAGACGCCGAATAAAAATATTCGTTGTAATGTTCAAACGTGGATTACGTCTAAAATTATGTGATTATTGGTTGGTCGAATAAAAAGAGTTTTATTTTCAATGTTTTGTTATAAGTTTTGTTCGGCACACAAGTGCTTGCATGTGTTTATTATATAAATGTTTGAATAAACGTATTTCAGACGATTAAATGGACATTGTTCGGCCTAATTTAATCAACATCATTGTGTTACGCACGACCCAAAGGCTTAATCGGCCCAAAGACGTCATTCACCGATGGGGCTCTGAATCCGGAGACTTTATTTGGCCAATCGTGATATCCACGAAGGGCGCTCCGAATCCGGAGGCTTTAATCGGCCCAAAGACGTCATTCGCCGATGGGGCTTCGAATTTGGAGACTATTTGGCCAATCGTGATATCGACGAAGGGCGCTCCGAATCCGGAGGCTTTAATTGGCCCAAAGATGTCATTCGCCGATGGGGCTCCAAATCCGGAGACTTTATTTGGCCAATCGTGATATCCACGAATGGCGCTCTGAATCTGGAGGCTTTAATCGGCCCAAAGATGTCATTCGCCGATGGGGCTCCGAATCCGGAGACTTGATTTGGCCAATCGTGATATCCACGAAAGGTGCTCCGAATCTGGAGGCTTAATCGGCCCAAAGACGTCATTCGCCGATGGGGCTCCGAATCCGGAGACTTGATTTGGCCAATTGTGATATCCACGAAGGGCGCTCTGAATCCAAAGGCTTTAATCAGCCCAAAGACATCATTCGTCGATGGGGCTCCGAATTCGGAGACTTTATTTGGCCAATCGTGATATCCACGAAGGGCGCTCCAAATCCGGAGGCTTTAATCGGAACATCTTTGAACTAGATTCTGTAGTAGGTGAATGGAAATCTTTGTATTACAGAAAAAGAGATGTACATGGCGAACAGTTCAGAACAAGCATCATGTCCCACAAGTCGGGTTAATGATAAAATTTGCGTAAATGCGTGGAATTCCAAAGACGTGGCAGACTCCTTTTTGACATGTCTTTGAGCCGATATGTCCCTACTTCGGTGATCGAATCAATCTGATAGGGGCCATCCCAATTAGGACCCAATTTTCCATCGACCGGTTTCCTGTCAGTTAGAAGCACCTTCTTCAGGACCAACTCTCCTGGTGTGTAGCGGCGCAGCTGAACCTGTTGATTATACGACTTTGCCAGCTGCTGCTGGTATCGTGCCATGGACGTAAGGGCTCGGTCTCTTCGTTCTTTGATTAGAGTCAAATCCAAAGCCAGCATCATGTCGTTTTGGCCCATTTCAAAAACTTGCAACTTGAGAGTCAGGTGGCCGATTTCCAGGGGTAAGATTGCCTGGGTTCCAAAGCATAGGGCAAACGGCGTTTCTCTAGTTGATCTTCTCGGTGTAGTTCGATGAGCCCACAATACACTCGGCAATTCTTCGACCCATTTGCCTTTGGCTTTCTCCAGCCTCTTCTTGATGCCGTCCAAGATGGATGTATTAGAGGCTTCGGCTTGGCCATTGCTTTGGAGATAAGCCGGTGTAGAAAGTAAGGCCGGATACCATATTTGCTGTACAGCTCTCCGTATACGCCACAATCAAACTGGGTGCCGTTGTCTAAGATAAGAGCTCTGGGAATGCCGAATCGTGTTATGATGTTCCTCCACACAAAGCGCTTCACGTCAGCATCTCGAATGTGTGTTAATGCCTCCGCTTCGACCCATTTCGTGAAGTAATCTGTTGCGACGATCAGGTATCGCTTGTTCCCTGGGGCCCTCGGCAATGGTCCTACGATATCAAGCCCCCCACTAGGCAAACGGCCAGGGACTGGTGATAAAGTTCAACTCTTCAGCAGGCAGATGGTTTAACGGGGAGAACTTCTAGCACTGTTCACACTTTTTTGCATAACACTCGACGTCCGTTCTCATTGTCGGCCAATAATACCCCTGCGTTATAGTTCGATGGGCCAAAGAGCGTCCGCCAAAATGGGCACCACAACTGCCTTCGTGTATCTCAGTCAGAAGCTCCTCGACTTTGTCTGGGTGCACACATTCCAAATATGGGCCAGAGAGTGACTTTTTATAAAGCCTTCCTTGCGGATCCAAGTAGTATCGCATGGCTTTGTTTCACAGCTTGTGCACTTCTTTCTTGTCCTTTGGGAGTTGTTTAGAAGATGGAAATGCTACAATGGGATCCATCCAACTTGGTGCAGATTCTATAACGTTGATTTGGAATTCCTCCGAAAGGCCAATGCTTGGCTCTGGGATGAATCCTACTTCGATGGTCCATTTAATCTTTGAGTTGATTGCGGAGACTAGGCAAGCCAAGGCATTTGCATGGATGCTCTGATCACGTGTTATCTGGTTCAACTCATGATGGCCAAATTTTGCCAACAAGGAATTGCCTGTTTTCATGTAGTCCGCCATACGGTCGTTTCTTGCTGCGTACTCCCCCTTTAGCTGATTCATCACCAGTTTTGAGTCGTAAAACACAAGCAGACGTCGAGCACCCAGAATATGCACATTCCGCAAACCGGCTAGAAGGGCTTCGTATTCGGCTTCGTTATTTGATACTTCGAAGCCGAGCTTGACGACCTGATCAATTATTGCGCCGTCGGGAGTCATGATTACAACTCCAACTCCACTGCCCCCCTGATTGGACGATCCATCACAATACAACTGCCAGATGTCCCCAACATAAATCCTCCAGTTCGGCTTCGGTCGAATTTCATCAGACTTGAAGTCGGCAACATCAGACTTGAAGTCGGCAAGGCCCCCAGTGAATTCAGCGATAAAGTCAGCAAGCACCTGTCCCTTGATTGAGGTTCTGGGTAGAAATTGAATATCGTACTGGCCAAGTTCCAGAGCCCACTTTGAAACACGTCCAGATGCTTATGCACTGCGTAGTACGGATCGGAGGGGATAATCTGTTAGTACCCCAATGCTATGCCCTTGGAAGTAATGCATGAGCTTCCTTGCCGCAATAACTAGGGCTAAGATGAGCTTTTCTAGCGGAAAGTAGTGTGTTTCGACGTCAACCATTGCCTTGCTCACATAATACACTGGCCGCTGTTCGCCTAGTTCTTCCTTTATCAATACGGTGCTGACAGCTCGGTTAGAAACTGCCAGATACAAAATGAGCGGGCCGCCAGCAGAGGGTGTTGTTAGGAGTGGTACTGAGCGAAGGTAGGTCTTCAGGCCGTTGAAAGCGGCTTCGCACTCGGTGGACCATTCAAAAGCCTTGCCCTGTCGTAGTGTACGAAAGAATTGTCGACAGCGATCTGTGGACTGGCTGATAAACCTGTTGAGTGCGGCAGCCATCCCCATCAACTTTTGAACCTCCTTTACTGAATGAGGGGAGCCGAGCTCCAGGATTGCTGTGATTTGCCTTGGGTTGGCTTCGATTCCTCTGTGGTTGACAATGTAGCCCAAGAATTTTCCAGAGCCGATACCAAACGCACATTTAGAAGCGTTCAACTTCATTCCATATTTGCGTAAGATGTCGAATGTCTCTTCCAGATCGGCTATATGATTCTGCTCTGCTTTGGACTTGACCACCATATCGTCAATGTACACTTCCATAGTTTTGCCAAGTTTCTCCTTAAACATGGTGGTGACCAGTCTCTGGTAGGTTGCCCCGGCATTCTTCAGCCCAAAAGGCATTACCTTATAGCAATAGGTTCCTCTTGGGGTGAGGAATGCAGTTTTCTCTTGGTCCGCCGGATGCATAGCGATTTGATGATAACCTCTATAGGCATCAAGAAAGCTCATACGCTGATGGCGCGCCGTAGCATCTACAAGCTGGTCTATCTTGGGAAGAGGAAAATAATCCTTTGGGCAGGCTTTGTTTAGGTCCGTGAAATCGACGCACACTCGCCAAGTTTCATTTTTCTTCTTCACCACCACTGTATTAGAGAGCCATGTAGGGTAGGTCACCTCCCTAATTGCCCTGGCATCAAGAAGCCTGTCAACCTCCTCAACAACGGCGGTAGTGTGCTCTGCGGCTGACCGCCGGCTTTTTTGAATGATTGGCTTGCACTTAGGATCGACATTCAAATGGTGCTGTGAAACTGACGGATCTATACTCGGCATCTCGTACGGAGTCCATGCAAAGACATCAAGGTTGTTGAGCAGGAAAGATATTAGCTGCTGTCTGTCGGCCTGACTCAAAGAGGCGCCGGCCATGAAGAACTTGTCTGGGCTTCCATCGATTTCAACTCGTTCTAAGCCTTTCGTGGACTTTTCATTTGGGAGCTGCCCAACATCGTCGAGGCTTTCTCGATCCGACATCTCAATGGAATTCACCTGTAGTTCCTTTGGTGTTTTCTCAGCAAGGAGATAACATGCCTACGTCGATTTCTGGGAGCCACGGATTTGCTCAATACCGCGTTCTGTCAGGAAGCGGAGCAGCTGATGATAGGTGCTTGGCATGGCTCGCATAGTATGCAACTAGGATCGCCCTATGATGAGATTATACGGCGACGGCAGCTTGACGACCAAGAATCCTACATCCACTGTTCGGGAACCTGCTCGAACGAAAAGTCTGATTTTCCCCAACGGGTACTCTAGATTGGCATTGAAGCCAAATAGTGGATACGGGGCCGGAGAGAGATCCGATTCAGAGAAGCCGAGTTTGGTGATTGTCTTGTAGTACATAATCTCCGATGTGCTCCCTGGATCAATAAGTACGCGCTCAACTGTGAATCGGTTTACGCGTAACTCAATTACCAAGGGATCAATGTGGGGCAGTGTTACTCCGGCCAAATCCGAATCATCAAAAGTGATAACATCAGCTTCATAGGGCCGTTTAGTCGGAGTGAGTTTCTCTTGAGGGTTAGACTTCGACTGAATAGCGTGCACCGCTGATGACATTGGCAAGCTGTATATCATGTGGATCAAGCGGAGCGAGTGTGAATCCTATCTCAAGGCTATTGCTTTGGTTGGGTTGCCTTTTCGGACGTACTGTTGTAGCCGGCCATCTTGCACCAATTTACCGTCGTACAAGGTGAATGACAGTGCTTTGAATTTCTTGAATAACACTGCCTTTGCAATCTATCGTACAAAAGGATCATGTTGATCTTCATCCGAACTGTTTCTTCTTCGCTTATGCCTTGTACAGGGACTCTCTTCAGAAGAACTGGAAATTTCATATCGTCCCTTCTTCTTGGGCTCCTAGGATAATGGGTCAGAGTTGCTATCAGTATCTTGTTGTAGGGCTCGAGATTGTCGACCAACTTCCCTCACGGGTTGTTCCGGGCCTTAGTATGCAGCTTGTTTGGACTTCGCCACCTCTAAGGCCAAATCCTGACGGAGATGTTCGTTCTTTGTGATCATGTTCTCCAATCTTTGTTCGTTTTGCTTTGCTTGTTCCATGATCGCTTGCATTGCTTCATGCTCTGAAGTCGAGGGTGAGGCGAAGTTCGCAGCACGTCTTATGGGGATGGTCTCCGGTCCAAGCATGTTTGATAGAGTGAGGTCGTCTCTCTGCGTGGTTTCATAAGTGACTATCGGAGGGTCTTCCGTTACGCCCGCCATGGATGTGTTTGAGTATTCCCACAGACGGCACCAATTGTGGAGAAGTGGTTTGAAAATACTCTTCTAATCCTGGGGGACGCTAGTGATCCGCTGATAGTCACCTAAAAAGGAATAAACGCTCCGGTCGGGGGTGCCAGAATTAGCACTCTGACGGACAAGTCAGTCTCCACACTCAAGAATGCTTGTATTCTAAGTTAAGCACAACAATTCTCACATACCTCTTTCTGGATGATGTTCTTCTATTTATATCTTTTCTTCCATCGGCCCCGGGATTAGGTCCATTTCCAACTCCATATTCGGCACATTTTGTAGTAGACCGCTCTTTACTCGGCCCCTTGCTTAATCGACTATTTAGCCGAGTAAAGTTGGATTCGAGCTTGCGAACCGATGCTGAGTGCTACGAATTTCGACTCTCCTAGGTCCGACTATCCGGAATCTTTACGACTCCCAATACTCGTATAGCGATCCCGGTTTTCCTTTCCTTTGTATATTGTATTCCGGACTTGGTTCCGTGGTTGTGTTGTTGTCTCATTCTTATTTTCTTCCCTTACTCTTTGTATTTGAGTCTTGGGTTGTGTTGGGCAGGTTTGGAATGAGTTGGTTGTGCTTTGAAACCTAGAGTTGATGCCCAGAATTTGGCCTTCACGCTCTAGCGGGGCTTTCGACGCTCGAGTGGGCCCTTTGTTGTTGCTTCTTCGCTCAAGCGGGGGTTTTGACGCTCGAGCGTGATTTTTCATCTCCCAGTATTTTCTCTGCAGGCCTTCGGACGCTCGAGCGTGACCCTTTGATTTTGTTGCTCCGCTCGAGCGGGGAGTTTGATGCTTGAACGGGAACCATGGTCTGCAAAACTTCTGGAAGTGTGTAATCGACGCTCAAGTGGCGCTTTTCACGCTTGAGCGTGAGTTTGTGTCTGACGCTCGAGCGGGGCGTTCCACGCTCGAGCAGGGAGACTTTTATATCAGTCCGAGATTTCACTTTTTGGATCACTTTTTCATTTCCTTTCTCTCTCTTACTTTTTCAAAACCTCTATTGGAGAGCACCTCACTCTAAAACTCTACCTTCTCTGTAGGGTCTGATCTAGTAGGAGTGACCTTCTACCCTTTGGCCTTTGTAAAAAGTGTTGATCTTAGTGTGGGCTACATTTTGATCTAGAAATCTTAGGATTTGGAGCATCTCGAAATTCTTCATCTTCTCCCTTTGGGCTCCGAATTTGAGGTAGGGATAACTACTCATTTATATGATCTTTGACTTAGACTTTTAGTCATTTTGATTTAATGTTGAAGTTGGGTAATTTTGGGTGTTAGGGTTTCTAAATGTACAAAGAGGGGTTTTGTTATTTGGACTCATAAATATGTGTTTTGGGTCTTAAAGTGATGGTATTGTGGTTGGTTGTTGATATTGCTACCTTTGGGTCCAAGTTGAGAAAGAGGGAGGAAGCCCCAATTTTAGTTATGAATTAATTGATATAATTAATTTGGGAATGTGATGGAAATATGAAATTGAGATGGAAATGATGAAATTGACTCATTATGAGATAGAATGGTGGAGTGGATATATTAATCGCTCACTTTGAAAATGTTGAAATTATATATCTATTGAGGCATTTATTATCTGTTTAGAAATAACTGTTTTGGGCTATCGGTGGAGGATAGTCTTGATTGTTGTAGACAATGCATGATAATTAGGCGAACTAAAACTAATCAATTGAATATGTCATTGAATATGACGGTTGGAATAATACATCAAATTTATGTATTGATAGATTATGTATATAATATGTGTGTATATACATTGCGTTGCGTGGGAGAAGATAGGGGATGTACTCCACGGTTTAGGGGAAGATAGGGGATGGACTCCTAAACCGGATGTTATGTGGGAGGAGAGAGGGGATGGACTCCATTGATACAATAAATACGTGTATCTATTGAGTTATTGATACAGCAAATATGTGTATCATTTGTGAAGTATGGAAGTATTTTTATGTGTTAATGAAACAGCGAATCTGTGTATCTATTGTGGCTTATGGAAGTGTTTAGATATGAGTTGTTATCTCATTTGAATTGTTGAAATGAAAGAATTATTGATATGAGATGTAATCTCATTTAAAGTATATGGCCAGGTTCTGAGCCAGGATTATGAATTGGGAAATTGGATAAGAAATGGAAAATGGTAAGAATGGACACATTTGTCATGTAATTGAAATGGACTATGAATTGATTTATATGAGTTAAACATTTATCAAAATCTAATATTTTAGTTATTGCTCATATTACGTTTAGCATATCTCTGCTGGGCGTTGGCTCACTCTATATGGGACATCATTTTCAGGTACAGGTAGCATGCCACCTCCGAGGACATAGTTTGAGAGGCTTAGTGGCTAGGACACCTTTTTGTGATTTCCTTTTTGTATTACAAGTATATGAAGCCAAGGGTTTATTTTGTATAGAGTTAGTACTCTCTTTTTGTAACCAAGTGTTGACTTGGAAAGTTGTAAGCCTATAGGGCATTTACTTTTGTTGTTAACATGTACTACATTCTGTAATGAATACTCTGATGAAATGTAATTATACTTAATTCTCTTATGTCTAAGCATGTCTTGAATGTTTGATTATGGGTTTATTTTGAGGGCGTTACAACTCGGCCCCCACAATAAATATATATATATATATATATATTAGATGAAATCAAACATTTAAAAAGAGAATTTATCAAAAAAAAATAACTATTTATGGTAACAGCCGTGAGAAATGCGTTTGATTGTCTAATTAAAAGGAATCTTCTAGATTTGCTTATCTAAAACTAGTGGATGACTTATAGTGTTGACTTTCAATGATGACATCGAATTGTGACTATTCCAAAAAATCGGGATTCTCTCTAAGATATTTTTTTCCCCAATTATTATCAACATTTTATTTGAATGTCACAATTCAACTGCTAATCATTATTATATTTTGTGATCTTTAATCAGATGTTGAATGATGAGAAAGAGAGAGTTTTTTCCACGACAATAATGGCAACAACCGTGAGAAATGCGTTTGATTGTGTGGTCGAAAGGGGTTTCCACGAGAATAATGACTTACAGACTTGACTTCCAATGCGTTAGATCCACATTTTCTCTAACACTCTTTTCTTTCAATTATTATCCAACACTTTATCTAAAGATCAAATACGGAATGGTGCCAGCCGTGAGAAATGGGTTTGTTTGCTCGTGTGTCCATTGTTCATGGAATTCCGCAGGAATCCATTGACAGTGTTTGCCCTTTGGGAGGCAGACAAAAAATAAATTTGCAATTTCATAGAAAGTATTCAAATTGGCACGTCAAACACTCAAACACTCATCCAATCACAAAAACAAAAATAAAAAAAATAAGGATGCAATTGACAAAGATGGCCACCAACAAAGATGGCCATCTAACACTCAACTATGGATGAAATATAAGAATACGATTTGAATATCAATTTTTTAAAATTACGTATGGTATCATACAATATATTGTAAGATATTTTAATATTGCTAAAAATAAGTATAAATAAATGTATAGCTACAGAAAATATAAATATCTTTAAATTACACAAATAAGATTTCTTGATAGATATAAATACATATAAAATGTATAATCTTCAATACTTAGTGCATATAAAATGTAGAGTTGAATAAAATTACGTAAGTATTTGGGAAGTAATTATTTAGCACACATACTTCTTTAACTAATCATTTACGTATTTGGGAAGTAATTATTTTAGTTGCCTTTTGGACTTTTTAATAGAATAAATTACACTCACACATCTCCTAAAGTTTAAAAAAAATACAATTAATCCTACTTTTTAAATATAATTATACTGATATTCCTTGAAATTTTAATTTACATAATAATTAGATCATTTTTCATCAATAATTTGTTGGTCATAATAATTACATAATAATCTTTTATACTCAAATGTATATTTATCTTTATTTATTTCAATGTCTATGTGCCATCTCCATTAGTTTCAACGCTTTAATGTTATTAAAAAAAAAAAAGGATTGGTGTAATTATATCAAAAATGAAAGATTAATTGTATTTTTGTAAGAACCCAGTATTTCATCATCAATTCACAGTGTTAATTAAGAACATTATAACTAATGTCATCAAGTTAAAGCATTAAATATGTATTACATGGCTCAAAAATCATCTCTTCCCCCTTGAACTATTCATGTGCTTACATCATTGTACAATTGCATTCTTCAAATAATAACAACAGTTCAATGGATAAGAGATAATACAAAATATAAATTCCCTGAGGCAGCATCTTCTCAAGGAGTGCCTTGGATACACAAAAAAATAAAAAATAAAAAAATAATAATGGAATATAGTTTCCATCACAAAATAATAGCCTGAGGCTTCAACACATTGCACACAAAAGAACCTTCGTGCTCCCAACAAAAAAATACGTCTCGATGCCAATCACTTAGGTAGCACATCAACATCATCCCCTGAAAGGCTATTAGTTTTGGGGTGAGCAATCGCTCAATAGAAAATACCATTAACAACTTATATAATTAATCGAGATATATATATGATCATGCCATGCAAGAGATGAGAAAAACTCATGTTCGTTCCTTTGTAAAACCATCATGCCAAACTATGTAATGTCAATAACAAATTCTCATCCAAAACATGGGGTATAAATACACTATGACATCTCGATACAAGAGCCGTATACCACAATAACATATATAGATATATGTATATATAGAAAATAATAGCACATTTGCCGACTCCAGAAACGGTGGGGCGTTAGGCACCTAAGACCTTACTTATCTACATTTTCCGATTCTAAAAATAGCGAGCTCATGGACACCAAAAATCATGTTTTCCACATTCACCGACTTTACAAATGGCTGGCTCGTAGGCACCCTAAAACCTTTTCCACATTCGTCCGGCGATATGCACAAGACAGGGCAATTGGTTCACACCCTGCGCAAGTACCAATATACATTACACAACTCAAACCAATGCCCGACTTACAACCTGGACTCATACACTATTTACCTGCTTCCAACACTTTCCAATCATTAACAATTTCAAGCTACAAAGTATAATTAATGAATGCATATGATGCATGAGTTTCCAAATCTCAATTTTCCTAAGGTAGTTTCAATTCACAACAATTCAACAATTTAAACATTCCTAGTTAAAGTGATTCTCCACGTCATACCCATCATCATCTCAAGGTTTTATGTTAAGAGGTTCCCAAAATTTCATATTCCAACATAAAAATCAAGTCAATATATCCAATTTCAAAATTAGGATGTCAATTGAACCAAATCCCCCTTTATTGAACAATTTTGAAAATTAGGATCTTAAGAATTTGGGGGTTTTCTCTTTTAAGGTTTTAAAGCTCAATTCTCATTATCCATAACACAATCAACAACATATATCCATAAACTCTTCAAGAAAATCATGATATATAACCCCTTTGATCAAACGCATTACATAACAAACAAAATCTTCATACATCTTAATATCTTTATGTATATATAATGAAAATACCATATATGAGTCTCAAATCAAAGATATAACAAGTTAAAAGTATCCATACCTCAAGATTAAAGGCAAGAGATGAAAGCCCAACTTCAAACTTCAAGAAAATGAGAAATAATCGGTAGAGCTTTATAATCAAGCTTGTTCTTCAACCTCATTGGAAGATCTAAGGTGGATCTTGGGTAAAGCTAAGGGAAATCAAGTGTTTTAGGGTTAGGGTTCGAAAAGGGGTGATAGAGAGAGAAAATGTATGAAAAAAGAGAAAAAAATGTTTAGATTGACTTTTAAACGTGTTGTCCTGAATAGACCTCTCGAGTGAATTTTCCATTGCTCATGCAAAGTGCTCAAAATCAAAGAGACCACTCGAGCGAACTTTACACCGCTCAAGCGGTAAACACAAGGTCTCAAAAGCTTTGTAGAGCTACAATGAGAATATTGAGAGCCTCATTTCTACACTCGAGCAACCACTTTACCGCTCGAGCAGCCTCACTTGCAAACAAGGAAGATACTGAGAGTTACGCATCACCACTCGAGCAATTGATTGACAGCTCAAGCGGTCACCCAGAATAGATGTTACAATCTACCCCCCTAAAGAATTTCATCCTCGAAATTTCATGATTCCTGTCAACAACAACTCCAACAACCCAAAAGAAAACAAATATCATAGTAACAACAATCCCAACAATCACAATATCTTTAATTGAGAACGAAGATGACTTACAATTGAATTAATGATATGAAAGTCTAAGTTTCTAGGAAAGTAGCATTTTTTTCCCCCTTCACTTCACCAATCAAAACACATATCGTCAAGGCAAACAACAAATTAATAAGATTACACATCATTAAAAAAATCAGATATTTCTCATGGACCTCAGCTTTTCATTCCCAAGTGGATTCTTCTACCCCATGATGATGCCACAACATCTTAACTAGAGAAATGTATTGCCCCTTAGAACTTGCTCTCGGGAATCTAAGATTTTTACGGGTCTTTCCTCATACGAAGCATTCTTATCAACCTCTAAATTTGTCCAATCTAAGACATGAGAAGGATCAGGTTCATACTTACAAAGCATTGAAACGTGAAACACATCGTGTACTCCGATTAGTTGTAGTGGTAAGGCAAGACGAAAGGCCACTTCTTCCACCCATTCTATAATATCAAATGGACCAATGAACCTAGGTGACAATTTCCCACTTCACCCAAATCTCATCAAACCCTTCCTAGGTGAAATCTTCAAAAACACATGATCGCCTACTTTGAAAGATAAAGATCTTCTCCAGTCGGCATAACTCTTTTGTCGGTTTTGAGCCGTGATCAACCTCTTCCGAATAAGAGTCACTTTCACAGTGGTCTTCCGAACTAACTCAGGTCCAAGCAAGGGTGAATCCCCCACCTCTGTCCAACACACCAGTGATCTACACAGATGCCCATACAAGGCTTCAAAAGGTGTCATTCCAATGCTAGCTTGAAAGCTATTAGGTGTTGTTTGTTTAGAGGGATTGGAGGATAGGATAGGATTAGAGGGTGGGATAGGATTTATATCCATTGTTTGGTTTTCCAATTTTGCTCCGGATTATTAGTCCCAAATGTGTTAGACTATTGTGTCCCATTGGGGGGGTGGGGGAGGGGGGGACACAAATAGGGGGACAAGGGGAGATATGGGATTAGGTGGTGAAATGACTATTTTAACCCTCTACTATTTAATTATGTATTATATTTAGTAAAATTCAATAAAATTTAAATGTCTCAATTTAAAAATAAAATAAATTTATTTAATTTTTATTGATGTTTTATTTATTTAATTTTTTATAGATATTTTATTGATGTTTTATTTTAAATTTTTGTTTATATTTTATTTAATTTCATTATTTAAATTTTAATAGATGTTTTATTTTATTATTATTATTTTTTAAAATAAATTTATTTAAAATTTTAATTAAAAAATAACATATATTTTTATTAATATTTTATTTATTTAATTTTTAAAAAATAAATTTATTTAATTGTGTAAAAAATAAAATAAAATAAATTTTTATTTAATCTAGCTAAAAATAATTAAAATATTAAAGATATGTTTAATATTGCTATTACTTAGTAAATAATTGAAAATGGTAAAATAGTTATTTGAGCATTTATCCTTCTCTATAATATCCCAAACAAACATAGGATTCATATCCTATCCAACCAAATAGTCTTTTCCTAACATCTAATCCCATGACTAAACAAACATGGATACATATCCTATCCAACCAAATAGTCCCAGGACTATGAATCCCAAGATTACAATCCGATGGATTCTAATCCTCCCTCATCCAGTCCGTCCAAACAAACACACCCTTATTGTAGGAAAAGTTCGCAAAAGGCAAGTGCCTTTCCTAAGAATCCTTGAAGTCTAACAAGCAAGCTCTTGACATATCTTCTAGGATTTGGATGATATGCTCAGACTGCCCATCTGTTTGAGGGTGATAGGCGGTGCTAAAAGTCAATTGGGTACCCATAACGTTTTTCAAACTCTGCCACATTCATTCAGTAAAACGAGTGTCTCTATTTGAGACAATGCTCACCAGAACCCCATGAAGTCGGACAAACTCTCGAACATAAAAGCTAAGAAATCAACCGAATTCCTCATACACATAGCGAGAGAATGAGCCGACTTAGTTAGTCTATCCGCAACTACCCAAACCACATCATTACCTCCCTGTGTTCTAGGAATGCCCGAGACAAAATCATAATGATGTGCTCCCATTTCCATTCGTCTATTGGTAAGGTTTGAAATAATCCGGCTAGCTTTTGGTGTTCTGTTTTGACTTGTTGGCAAGTTAGACACTTGGACACAAACAAGGCTATATCTCATTTCATACCTCTCTACCAAAATTGACGACTAAGGTCACGATACATTGTTGTGCTTCCCGGATGCACCGCAAGGATTGAGTGATGGAATTCCCGGAGTACTTCATCTCTATAAATTTCTAGTACAAAAAGATGGTCTAAGTACTAAACACTAGAATCAGAATGTATACTTAAACCATTCTCCTCTTTGCCTTGGAATATTTTCCATCGGATTGCCTCCTCTTCTGAGTCACTCTGTTGTACTTTATGACCCGTGTTACACCCATTGGTTGTGCAAAGACAGTAAACAAGGTGGCATGTTCAGGAGACTCGCTAAAGTGAAAGTCAAATTCACCCAGGTCACCCATCATCTCCTATTCCCTTATGGAAAGGCTAGCAACAATGCTCACAGATTTTCTACTTAAGGCATCGACCACCACGTTGGCCTTTCCCAAATGAAAATGCAATTCAAAGTCATAATTTTCCATGAACTCCATCCATCTTCTCTGACGTAAGTTCAAATCTTTTGGGAAAAATAAGTATTTAAGGCTTTTATGATCTGAGAATACGTCAAATTTTTCCCCGTATATATAATGCCTTCAAAGTTTTAGAGCAAAGATGACCGTGGCTAATTCTAAATCGTGAGTTAGATATTTCTCTCATGAGGCTTTAACCAACGTGAACCATACGCCACAACTTTACCCTCTTTCACCAAAACAAACCCCAAACCATCCTTAAAGGCATCACAATACATGATATAACCTAACCACCTCCCCAGAATTGGTGTTGTAGCTAATCTAGTTTTGAGCTCCAAAAAAGATTTCTCACAAGACTCACTCCAAACAAACTTTACCCCTTTTCGGGTTAACTTAGTTAATGGAGATGCTAGGGCAAAAAAGTCTTTCACAAACCATCGATAATGCCCAACAAGACCCAAAAAGTTATGAATCTCAAAGGCATTTTTAGGTCACTCCCAATTCTATACGTCCTTAATTTTCGAAGATTCAATAGTCACCGCATCCCCAAAAATGATAAGACCCAAAAATTTCACCTTGGAAAGCCAAAACTTGCATTTCTCATATTAAGCATATAAACGGTGCTCCCTAAGTAATTGCAAGACAATACCGAGGTGCTCCTCATGCTTCTCCTAAGAAGGTGAATAAATAAGGATGTCATCTATAAAAACCACTACAAATTTGTCAAGATACTCTCGGAAAACTCGATGCATCAAGTCCATGAATGTGGCAAGGGCATTGGTCGAACCAAATGGCATTACAAGAAACTCATAATGGCCATATCGAGTACGAAAGGTCGTCTTCGAAATATCTTCTTCTTTCACACACAATTGATGATAACTCGACCTTAAGTCTATCTTTGAAAAAATGAAGAACCCTTAAGTTGATCAAAAAGATCATTTGTCCTAGGCAACAGTTATTTGTTCTTAATCGTGACCCTATTCAACTTGCGGTAATCAATATACAATCACAATGAACCATCATTCTTCTTAGCAAAGAGAGTCGGTGCTCCCCATGGCGAGGTACTAAAGTATATAAAGCCTTTGTCTAATAACTCTTGTAACTGCTCCTTCAAAACGAGCAACTCTGCCAATGCAAATCTGTAGGGTGACATGAAGATGGGTGCCATGTCAGGAACCAAGTCTATAGAAAACTCAACCTCACAGTGAGGTGGTAATTCCGTGAGATCCTTAAGAAAGACACCTATGTATTCGTAAACTACTCTAGGAAATGCCTGTCGAACTATACCATTCCCATCATCCATAAAGGTTGCCAGAAGGTAGCTAAGTTTGCCTCGACCATGTGGGTCATACAATGGTGGTAACAACCTATCGGTTTTATTTCCCAAAAAGTAAAAACAGTCATCACCTGATGTGCATACAGTAACTCTCCTTTGATAGCAATCTATGATAGCACGGTATGAGGACAACCAATACATGCCGAGGATGACATCAAAACCCGACATATCTAAAAACATAAAGCTGAAAGGAAGTCGGCAATCAAAGACTTCAATCACACACCCACGACATCCCCGATTCAAGATAATTTTACCCCGACAAGTGGCTCTACCATAAACGGAGACACTTGTTGCTCACTTTCTAACCCCGAAATGGATACAAATGCAAATGCTATGAATGAGTGAGATGTTCCGGTATCTATCAACACACTTGCCCAAGTATTGAAGAGAAAAGAAGTACCTCTCACTATCAATGGTCTAGATGACTACTTAGATGGAGTAATGGCGTAAACTCGTCCCCCTGTGGTCCTTGCTCTCTTTGATCACTCCTCTGAATGTAGGTCGATTGCACCGACTGTGTAGAAATGGCCCTATGCACCGCTTTCGATACTTATCTAGACTGAGTTGGCTGATAAGCCAGCCTCTTACCCTGGCATGCCTGATAACCTTCCATCTGTTGGGACCTTGAAGCACCAACCGCCCCACCTAACTGAGGGCAAGACGTCTTCATATGCCTCGATTGTCCACGATGATAACAAGCAAGCAATTGACCCTTCCCCTAAGATTGGCTTTGAGAATGAGCCAATTGTTGCTGACTGAACCTCTATCTGCACTCAGAAGCCTTGTGACCCTATTAGCCACATTTAAAACAAGTAATATGACTCAGACCCGCGTTTCCCGAACTCCTCATAGAAGTAGAACCTAAAGATTTGGCCTGTTGTGGTAATGATTGTAAAGAAGAAGAAGAACCCCTTGATTTCTTGGAAGATCTTGTGCCACCTCGGGACTCCGCATAACCCAACCTCTTATCTTTCTCTCTAGACTCCTCGGCCTCCAACATGATCTCTATGTGTGCCACGGCTTCAACAAGTCTATCATGTTCCCTAAACATGCTACCCATTATGCTTATCAAGATTTTAGGCCTCAATCGCTTCTCAAACTCCAAGCATCGGTAAGCTCGAGTGCAAAACGTGCCAAACTGGTGAAAGTGGCCTCGAACTCCACCACTAATGTATCTAGCTGTCTAAACTCTTTAAACTATTTCCTCAACGTCTCCCTATCAGTTGGAGGCAAAAACTTCTCCTAGAAGGTGTGAGTGAATGCCTCTCAAGTGTGCAACCTAGTGCTTAATTGACTTCCACCACTAACCGGTTTCCTTTCATAGTTAATAAGCCACAAACGCCACTTACAGCTTTCCCTCATGGATATCTAGAATTTCAAAGACTTAATGATTTGCTCTAGCCATTCATCGGCTTTCATGGGATTGAGTCTGCCACTAAACTTGGTGGGATTAGAATGGAAGAACTCTTTCTTCAAAAAAGTGGTCCTAGTTTCCCCTTCCACTGTTCTAGCCGCTTGCTCAACTCGAAGTATGTCCATGGACTCCCGAAGAGCCCCGACCATTTCTCGGGCTAGTACCCCCACAGCATCTTGGGTCGGAGGTTCGGCCACATTATTTTTGCCTACCCCTTTTTCTTGACGAGGAAGATCTTATTGGACCGGAATACCTCGACCACCCCGGCGAGGTTTACTATGGCCTCTACCACGTCCAGATATCTTATATAAAAGTAAAGATAGAATAAAAATTAACTCATAGTTCATGTACTCACACATCATTCCACGAACTGCACCCAAATAATCTCAACCCCACTCATATATCTATTTCACATAAGGCAAACCACATAAGTACACAAACACATAGAGCACATACGAATCACCCTCCTAAGATACCAACTCATCCCACGATGCTCAAGGACTTCCAAGTGAAAAAAGCATTAATCAGGTGCCATTCCAATAGGACTTCGATGAGTGTAATGGACGCAAGTCATATCCTAGAAACTTGACCCAATACTTATATAGTCACGCAACTACATAAACATATAAACATATAGCATGCTAACGTCCCATCCTAACATAATAAACCAATTATAGCATAAGCCACATCCAACAAGCTCCACGTATTCAAACCTGGTTAGCTCTAATAACAATTTGTAACACCCCAGTATTTCATCATCAATTCACTGAGTTAATTTAAGAACATAATAACTAATTGCATCAAGTTAAAGCATTAAATATCTATTACATGGCTCAAAAATCGTCTCTTCTCCCTTGAACTATTCATGTGCTTACATCATTGTACAATTACATTATTCAAATAATAATAACAGTTCAATGGATAATAGATAATACAAAATATAAACACCCTAAGGCACCATCTTCTCAAGGAGTTCCCTTGGATACACAAAAAAAATAAAAAAATGGAATATAGTTTCCATCATAAAAGAATAGCATGAGGCTTCAACACATTGCAAACAAAAGAGCCTCCATGCTTCCATCCAAAAATACATCTCAATGCCAATCAGTTAGGTAGCACGCCAACATCATCCCCTAAAAGGTTGTTGCTTTTGGGGTGAGCAATCGCCCAGTAGGAAATACCATTAATAACTTGTATAATTAATCAAGATACATATGATCATGCCATGCAAGAGATAAGAAAAACTCATGTTCGTTCCTTTTTAAAACCATGATGCCAAACTAAGTAATGTCAATAACAAATTTTCATCCAAAACATAGGGTATAAATACGTTATGACGTCTCTATACAAGAGTCGTATACCACAATTACATATATATATATATATATATATAAACATAGAAAATAATATCACATTTGCCGACTCCAGAAATGGCGGGGCGTTGGGCACCCAAGACTTACTCATCTACATTTGCTAACTCTAAAAACTACGGGCTCGTGGACACCCAAAATCATGTTTTACACATTCACCGACTCTAAAAATGGAAAGCTCATGGACACCCTAAAACCTTTCCCACATTCGTCCAACGATATGCACAAGACAGGGCAATTAGGTACCTTGACTCCCTGCACAAGTACCAATATACATTACATGACTCAAACCAAGGCCCGACTCATAACCTAGACTCATACACTATTTCACCCCCTTCCAACACTTTCCAATCATTAAAAATTTCAAGCTAAAGTATAATTAATGAATACATATGATGCATGATTTTCCAAATTTCAATTTTCCTAAGCTAGTTTCAATTCACACAATCCAACAATTTCAACATTCCCAATTAAAGTGATTCTCCAAGTCCTACCCATCATCATCTCAAGGTTTTATGTTAAGAGTTTCCTAAAATTTCATATTCCAACATAAAAATCAAGTCAATACATCCAATTTCAAGATTAGAAAGTCAATTGAACCAAATCCCCTTTTATTGAACAATTTTGAAAATTAGAGTTTTAAGAAATTTGGGGTTTTTCCCTTTTAAGGCATTTAAAGGTCAATTCTCACTATCCATAACACAATCAACAACATATATCCATAAAATTTTCAAGAAAATTATGAGATATAACCCTTTTGATCAAACCCATTAGATAACATACAAACTCTTCATATCTTTACGTATGTATAATGAAAATACCACGTACAAGTCTCAAATCAAAGATATAACAAGTTAAAAGTGTCCCTACGTCAAGATTGAAGGCAAGAGATGAAAACCCAACTTCAAACTTCAAGAAAATGAGAAATAATCGGTAGAGATTTATAATCAAGCTAGTTCTTCAACCCCTTTGGCAGATCTAGGGTGGATGTTGGGTAAAACTAAGGGAAATCAAGTGTTTTAGGGTAAGGGTTCAAAAATGGGTGATAGAGAGAGAAAATGAATAGAAAAGGTGAAAAAAAAAAAGTGTTTAGATCAACTTTTAAATGTGTTGTCCCGAACAGACTGCTCAAGTGAACTATCACTACTCGAGCAAAGTGCTCAAAATCAAAAAGACCGCTTGGGTGAACTTTACACCGCTCAAGCGGTAAACACAAGGTCTCAGAAATTTTATAAAGCTATAGTGAAAATACTAGGAGCCGCATTTCTACATTCGAGAGACCACTCAACCGCTCAAGCGATCTCTCCTGCAAATAGGCAAGATAGTGATAGCTACACATCACCGCTCGAGCGACCAATTGACCGCTCGAGCGGTCACCCAGAACAGATTGTTACAATTTTTCTCAAACCACAAGCGAGGTGAGTGTAATTTACCCATTTTAATAATATTAAGTAATATAAAATACATTCAATTCAAAAAAAATTTAATTGCTAAAAAAAATTTAATTATTCACATATTGTATATATTATATATCATGTGTTGTATGCTACATTATTTATTATGGTGGGACATGGTATTTCTTCTTCTTTCCTTGACGTCTAGATGCTACTCGGCTAGTCTTGCATAGAAAAACAAACAATCAAAGCCCGACAAAGATGTTTGTTGAATTAGCACTCCAATAGTTAAGTTAGAACTTAGTTGTAGTGTATTACTTCTTCTAGCGTTCCTCTCGTATTTATAGAGACCTCGAATTTGGGTTCTCGCTCTTCACCCCAAAGTAAGCAAGATGCACGTGTTTAAGTGCCTTGGGCTTTGTCCTCTACATTGAGCGTAACCAAGTAACATCATTGTCACCATGTTGTCCTTCCTCTAAGTCCTGCATTATTTCCTTTCACGCTATGTCTGTCACTTCGTCTTTTATTTGTTATCTCCTTTTGACATAAGATTCACACATTGGCATCTTATCATTTGGGTAAACTAGGATCGTGCTAAATGGGAGTCCATTAGTCAGCCGAGTGGCTCCTCGACGAATTCCTAATCAGCATGCATTCTTAATGAATGATCAGCATCATTGTCACCAATGTATTCCAACCCATCACATATACCGTCTATGTATTGTAAAATACATTTAACTTAATATACAAATTGATGATACATATCGATTTCCCTCTAAAAATATAGAATTATAAAATATTTAGAAAATTTTTTATTTTTACCCTTATACTTTGCCTTGATATTCAATTAAACCCCTAGACTTCGAATAATTTTAATTTTACCCCTAAGATTTTGGAAATCGTATCAATTTTTCCCCTACCGTCACATTTGAAATGGAAAAGGTTAAAAAAAATTACATTTTGGCCCCAAATTTCTAAAGAAAAATGCAGACCCACCATTTTCTACTAGCAAACCACCACTACCAACAACCACTTCAAGCCCTTCTATCTCATTCGTCATAACTCAGTTTCACCTCATTTTTCCGTTGTTGGATTCACTTTATGACCTAGTTTTTGTATCACCTCTCACAAATCTCATTCTTCCTCTTTTTGCATGCCATTGGAGCTCCGAAAGTTGATAATAAAAAAGAAACTTTTCTTCTCGTTTTTGACTTTTCTTCGAGCCATCTTTTCGACTTCATATCTTTCTCGATTTTTAACGGTTCTACTTCATTCTTTTGCTATTCTCTTAATCTCACTTTCTTCTTCGTCCTGCACGACCTTTCTTTCTCACTTCTTTGTGTAATAGGTGGTTTTGGTATGCCGAAAGTTGTCCGAAAACTAACTTCAAAAATTCTGAAACATTCATCGTTTGTTTCTTTGTCCTTTATCTTTCTCATTCTTCTTCTTCACTTATAACATGATGTGGAACATGGTTCTAAGTGGTAACGAAACTAGTGATGATGGAGGTAGCGGTCCTGTGATAGCGACGGAGCTCACGGTAATGGTGGTCGTGGAGCTTAATGGTAGTGGTAGTGAAACTTGGTTGTGAAGGAGGTGGGTTTGGTGTTGTAAGGTGGTGGTGGTGGTGGTGGTGGTGATGCTCATGGTAGCGGTAATGTGACACCCCTGTTCCGTAGTATGTTAATTGGTCCTTAACATGATGTGATTATGTATTTTGATATGATTTTGTGTTCCACTATGTGAAAATATGTGGTTTGAAATTTTATCTGTTCATCGTAGGAATATCTGTTTGAGTAGTCTGTTTTGGAAATTTAATTGAGGGCCTTATCGGCCACGGAACCCGAAATTGATTACGCCATTGTGGTTGGCATAATTTTTAGGGCCTACGGTGAAATTTAATTGAAATTTGATTCTGGTCAATTTAAACTGATTAAATTGAGAAATTAAGTACCCCATTATTTTATATTAAAATATTTGTTAGTGGGGCTTGTTGTATATTTGTATTGCACTCTCCTTTAGCTCTCTTAAAACTCAAAATCTGAGTTAGACAATTGAGAGTGAGAGAGAGGCCGGCCATGGAGAGAAAAAGGGAGAGATTTGTGTAATTTGGGCTCAAGACTTGGGAATTTGAAGATCTAGCTCAAGATTTGGCTAGGGCTTGAGTGTTGAAGCTCTTAGGTAAGTGATTTCATGAACTCTTACTTGTAATTTGTAAGTTCAAGGGTTGTTTGTGATCAAGAACATGTAATGAGTTGATTTTTGTTGAGATTGAAGTCTTAGAACTCATGCATGTAAGAAATTACTTTGAATTTGCATGTTTGAGCTTGAAACACATGATTCATGTGGAGTTTTGGGTAAAGCTCATATTGTAGTCACCATTTGTACCATCTAAGTTGAGAATGATGAGCATTTCCCACATGCATGTACAAATCATGGGAGTATAAGTCTTGAATGTTGAATTTGAGCATGTTGATGATGGGTTTGAGACAATTTGGGACATGCATGTAGATAATTCATGTAATTGAGCTTCCTAATGTTGTAATCTGCATTAGTAGCATGTTAGCATGTGTAAATGTGTAATTCGAACCATTGCATGCAAGAAATGTAGATGGAAAACTGATTTGGAGCTCAAGAACACGATCTGGGAAACCCAGATTTTTGAGGTCCGCTCGAGCGGGGTAATGGCCGCTCGAGCGGGAAAATCGTGCTCCCAGCATTTTTGCAGAGTTGGATGCCCGCTCGAGCGGGACATTTCACGCTCGAGCGTGGATTTTTGTAGACGGACCTTCAGCTCGAGCGCATCTTTTGTGCAACCAGTACCTTGCAGGCCTTAAGGGTCCGCTCGAGCGGAGAATCTTACGCTCGAGCGGGGACCCTGTTTCCTGGAATTTTGTTCATGCATTCTGTGATTCGTTTTCCGTTCTCTTTCACTTGTAAGCACTCCTAGGCATGTGTTAAGCATTGTAAATGAGTTAATGAGATAAGAACAAAGCCTAAAGAGGAATATGTGAATTAAAGAACGGATTGAACTGTTAGTGACCCTTTTGTATTCATGAAATGTGTAGGGTCAAGCTCCAGGGCGCATCCACAAGCCGATCACTGTGAGTAATATCAATATTTGAAAACTTGTCAATGTCCAATTGTTATTCCCCTATAAATATTATGAGTTGTTAATTGGGATTGTGGACAAAAGTCTGACAAGAATAAATAAATGAATGGGCCAAAGGCCGTTTGACATGAATGAATGGGCCAAAGGCCGTTTGACATGAATGAATGGGCCAAAGGCCGTTTGACATGAATGAATGGGCCAAAGGCCGTTTGACATGAATGAATGGGCCAAAGGCCGTTTGACATGAATGAATGGGCCAAAGGCCGTTTGACATGAATGAATGGGCCAAAGGCCGTTTGACATGAATGAATGGGTCAAAGGCCGTTTGACATGAATGAATGGGCCGAAGGCCGTTTTGCCATGAATGGAAACCCGGATGGGCCAAAGGCCAGAATGTTTGGAACTACAGTTACTTGACTTGCATTTCGTATAGTTATATATATTTTGCTGTTAAACAGAAGTATGAATTGGGCCCAAGGCCGTTTGGAGCATGTTGATCTACATATTGTTATGTAACTGTTATATTTGATATTATTCACTGGGCTATCGCTCACGCTCATTCATGTATTTGTAGGTGAGCCAAGGGAAGTCCAAACCCAGCCCCAGTGAAGTCTGCTAGGAACAACAGGAGTTTTGGGAGAGTCAGCCTTGTGCCTCGCGCATGAGACCATCCTTGCCCTTTTACTATGTACCTATGTTTTGTCTTGTTGGCAAGGACCCAGTGCATGTCTGTACATAGTCTGTTATAGGTTGACTCGTTTTGGACGATCCTGTCTGTAATGAATTTTGTGAAGCTGTACTTTTGATGTGAGTTATTAGCGTATCTGAGTATGGTTTGTTTGATGTGCATATAAGCACGGCTCTATGGACAAAGTTTTTAATTTTGCTTCCGTTTGGCCCCCATTAACTCTGTTAAAATACGTTTAGAACAGTTTGAGGCCGTAGGTAATCTCATGATTACTGGCCGGTTACGTCCTTAACCCACGGGGGCGGGTTCGGGTCGTGACAGAGTGGTATCAGAGCACGAGTTAATAACTCACACACTTGTCCAAAAAGAGCAATAAGCGTCTAGATAAGATCTAGGATGCATTCATGTGATAAATAGGAGTTTGGAAGCATTGATTATATGCTTAAATGTTTTGTTATGAATAATTATATGTGTAAGTTGTGAACTACTTGCATTACGAATTATCTGGAAATATGTGCTCCTTAGTGTATGTGTACTTGTGTACCTTTGGTATGGAATATAATGCAAGTTTAATTAGATGGTGAGAACCAGAGGTGATGAGTTAGAGGAATCCTCTGCTGCCAGACTGGACAGAATGGAAAGACTGATCCAGGAAATGGCAGAAGCTTTGAGACAGCAACAGGAGTGGCAACAACAGTGGCAGCAACCACATCCGCCACCTCCACCTCTGGCACCACCTGTGCCAGATAATCAAAATGATGATCGGATAATCGCTCTCACCAAGGAATTCAAGAAAATGAAACCACCACAGTTCCATGGTGGACTAGATCCCTTAAAAGCCGAAGCTTGGGTACTTGGGATTGAAAAACTGTTTGAGGTGTTTCCGTGCTCGGATACACAGAAAGTGCTTCTAGCCACCTTTATGCTAGAAGATGAAGCGAGAAGATGGTGGATGTTGATGAGGGAAAACCACAGAGATATTGATTGGGCGAAATTTTTGGAAATCTTCTATGACAAGTACTTCCCGCAGTGTGTCCGGGACAGGAAAGTGGCAGAGTTCATGGAACTCAAACAAGACAGTATGACTGTAGCTGAGTATGAGGCCAAATTTACTGAGTTGGCCAGGTTTGCACCACACGTAATTGACACTGATTATAAGAAGGCAAGGCATTTTGAAGGTGGGCTCCGAAGTGACATCCTAGAGCGGGTGAATGTCCTGAAATTGGAGACCTACATTGGGGTGCTTGACCGGGCCATCATATCAGAGGCTAATATAGCTAGACAAGCTAAGCCAACAACCGAATGGAGAGGCAACAAAAGACAAGGCTTCTTTTTGAAGAAGAAATTTCTGAAAAAGCAAAACACGGGCTCCTCAACTACCTCAAGTTCTTCCCGAGACACGACTCCCATGTGCAACACTTGTAGCAAAAGGCACCGTGGAGTTTGTTACCGTGCATCGGGAGCCTGTTTTAAGTGTGGGAAACAAGGGCATATAGCCCGAGATTGTAATCAGAATAGTGGGAAGATAGCTGCTAGCTCCACTGCATCGATCCCGAAGCCGGGAAACACTTTGAGATCTGCTACTACTGGGGATACAGTGAGACAAGGGAGAGTCTTTGCACTCGTTCCGGGTGATACACGGAATGCCAATGCCGTTGTCTCAGGTACTATCTCGATATGTAATCAGGATGCTTTTGTGTTAATTGATTCTGGATCAACGCATTCATTTGTGACATATGCATTTGCATCTAGACTGAAAAGACCCCTAGAATTGTTGCCATATTTGTTATGTGTGTCTGCTCCATCGGGGGAATCTGTGTTATGTGACTATATATATCGGTTTTGTGACATGCATATTGACGATGCTACCCTGTATGTAGATTTGTTGCCCTTAAACTTTAGACACTTTGATGTAATTTTGGGCATGGATTGGTTGACCAAATACTGTGCCACTATAGATTGTGTGACAAAGAGGGTTGTATTTAAACCACCAGAACAGAAAGAAATTGTGTTTGTGGGAAATGGGGTAGTACCTCCACCATATTTGATATCTGCAATGAAAGCATGTAAATTGATCAGGAAGGGATGCCAGGGTTATTTGTGTTATGTATTGACTGAACAATCCGTGAATGTTGAATTGAATGATATTCCCATCGTTAGAGAATTCCCAGATGTGTTTCCAAATGAATTACCAGGGGAATTGGTAGACAGGGAGATAGAGTTTACTATTGAAACTGTGCCAGGCACCCAACCTATTTCTAAAACTCCCTACAGGATGGCTACAGCCGAAATGAAAGAATTAAAAGAACAGTTGCAAGACCTTCTTGATAAAGGGTTTATCCGGCCCAGTACTTCGCCTTGGGGCGCACCAGTGTTATTTGTAAAGAAAAAGGATGGTACCTTACGCCTATGTATTGATTACCGGGAATTGAACAAGGTAACGATAAAGAATAAATATCCCTTACCCCGTATTGATGACTTATTTGACCAGTTGCAGGGATCACAGGTGTTTTCTAAGATTGATTTGAGATCCGGGTATCATCAGCTGAAGGTTAAGGCAGAAGATGTTGAGAAAACCGCATTCAGAACGAGGTATGGTCATTTTGAGTTTCTTGTTATGCCATTTGGAGTGACTAATGCTCCGGCAGCATTTATGGACTTAATGAATAGAATTTTTAAAACCTACCTTGATGAGTTTGTTGTTGTCTTCATCGATGATATTTTAATATACTCTAAAGATAGACTTGAACATGAACATCATTTGAGGACTGTTTTACAAATACTTCGGGAAAGAAAACTATTTGCTAAGTTAAAGAAATGTGAGTTTTGGTTGGATGAGGTTATTTTCTTAGGGCACGTGGTCAACAAGGAAGGAATTTCAGTGGACCCGCAGAAAATAGAAGCAATTGTGAATTGGCCTACACCAACTAATGTGACAGAAGTTCGCAGTTTCATGGGCTTAGCTGGGTACTACAGAAGGTTTGTAAAGGACTTTTCGAAATTAGCTGTGCCTCTTACCCAATTGACACGTAAAGGACAACCATTTGAGTGGAATAGTGAAAGAGAATCAGCCTTTCATGAATTGAAGACAAGATTGACCACTGCACCAATTTTGACACTACCTTCAGGTACGGAAAATTTTGTGATTTTCAGTGACGCATCTTATAAGGGTTTGGGTTGTGTGTTAATGCAGAACGGAAAGGTTATTGCTTACACCTCCCGACAGTTGAGGCCACATGAGAAGAATTATCCAACACATGACCTAGAATTGGCCGCAGTTGTTTTTGCTTTGAAAATCTGGCGGCATTATTTGTATGGGGCAAAGTGTGAAGTCTACACAGATCATAAAAGCCTAAAATACTTCTTCACGCAGAAAGAGTTGAATATGCGTCAGAGAAGATGGCTGGAATTGATAAAAGATTACGACCTAGAAATTCAGTATCACCCCGGAAAAGCTAATACAGTGGCTGATGCCTTGAGCAGGAAATCAACAGGGAGTATGGCTTGCTTGCTTACTGAACAAAGGGAGATTTTGCAAGACTTTGAAAAGTCTGAAATTGAAGTGGTAGTGTGCGAACAGGGCGGATTGATAGCCGCTATTACAGCCGAGCCGGCAATTGTTGATGAAATCAAGCAAAAACAGAAAGAGGATGAGTTCCTCAGAAAGGTAATTGATGAATTTGAAGTCAGCCCAAAAGCAGAGTTCAGTATCGAGAATGGAATGTTGAAATTTCGAAACCGAATATGTGTTCCAGTTATTCCGGAGCTAAAGAAGAGGGTCTTAGATGAAGCCCACAGATCCGTATTTGCTATGCATCCGGGTAACAATAAAATGTATCGGGATTTGAAACAAACCTATTGGTGGCCTAAAATGAAGAAAGAGATTGCAGAACATGTGTCCAAGTGCCTTCAGTGTCAGCAAGTTAAGGCTGAACATCAGAAACCAGGCGGTCTACTTCAACCTCTCCCCATTCCTGAGTGGAAGTGGGAACATGTGACCATGGATTTCGTTGTTGGCCTACCTCGGACTTCCCGCGGTATGGATTCTGTTTGGGTTGTAGTTGATAGACTGACTAAATCTGCACATTTTCTGCCTGTCAAAACTACATTTACTGCTTACAGGTTGGCTACTATTTATGTTGATGAAATTGTCCGCTTACATGGAGTTCCAGTATCCATTGTGTCGGATAGAGATCCGAAGTTTGTATCTAGATTGTGGAAGAGTTTGCAGGAAGCTATGGGAACAGAACTAAGGTTCAGCACTGCATTCCACCCACAGACAGATGGGCAGTCAGAACGAACAATACAGACTTTGGAAGATATGCTTCGCATGTGTGTTTTGGATTTTCAGGGGAGTTGGGAAGATTACCTGCCACTTGCAGAATTTGCCTATAATAATAGCTTCCACTCCAGCATCGGTATGGCACCATACGAGGCTTTGTATGGTAGGAGGTGTAGATCACCTATTTGTTGGACAGAGGTCGGGGACAGAGCTTTGCTCGGGCCTGAAATTGTACAAGACACCTCTGAAAAGATCAAAACTATTCGGCAAAGGCTCAAAACAGCTCAAGACCGACAGAAGAGTTATGCAGATGTCCGGAGAAGACCTCTTGAGTATGAGGTCGGCGACCATGTGTTCATCCGTGTTTCTCCAATGAAAGGCCAAGTCAGGTTTGGGAAAAAGGGCAAGTTGACGCCCCGTTATATTGGGCCGTTTCAAATTTTGGAGAAACTTGGTCCAGTTGCTTATAGAGTTGCTTTGCCACCGGGATTTGAGCAAATCCACAATGTGTTTCATGTGTCAATGTTGAGGGGTTACCTCCGAGACCCGTTGCATGTGATTGATTATCACCGGATTGCTATTGATGAAAATATGGAATATGATGAATGGCCGGAAAGAATTGTTGACCGACAAGTGAAAGAATTGAGAAACAAATCCATTCCAATGGTGAAAGTGGAATGGAAGGAACACTATGGGACAGATGCTACATGGGAAAAAGAGGAGGAAATGCGTCTACGCTATCCACATTTGTTTCCCGACGAAGGTAAGTTAAGTTTGGAGGACCAAACTTCCTAAAGGGGGGAAGACTGTGACACCCCTGTTCCGTAGTATGTTAATTGGTCCTTAACATGATGTGATTATGTATTTTGATATGATTTTGTGTTCCACTATGTGAAAATATGTGGTTTGAAATTTTATCTGTTCATCGTAGGAATATCTGTTTGAGTAGTCTGTTTTGGAAATTTAATTGAGGGCCTTATCGGCCACGGAACCCGAAATTGATTACGCCATTGTGGTTGGCATAATTTTTAGGGCCTACGGTGAAATTTAATTGAAATTTGATTCTGGTCAATTTAAACTGATTAAATTGAGAAATTAAGTACCCCATTATTTTATATTAAAATATTTGTTAGTGGGGCTTGTTGTATATTTGTATTGCACTCTCCTTTAGCTCTCTTAAAACTCAAAATCTGAGTTAGACAATTGAGAGTGAGAGAGAGGCCGGCCATGGAGAGAAAAAGGGAGAGATTTGTGTAATTTGGGCTCAAGACTTGGGAATTTGAAGATCTAGCTCAAGATTTGGCTAGGGCTTGAGTGTTGAAGCTCTTAGGTAAGTGATTTCATGAACTCTTACTTGTAATTTGTAAGTTCAAGGGTTGTTTGTGATCAAGAACATGTAATGAGTTGATTTTTGTTGAGATTGAAGTCTTAGAACTCATGCATGTAAGAAATTACTTTGAATTTGCATGTTTGAGCTTGAAACACATGATTCATGTGGAGTTTTGGGTAAAGCTCATATTGTAGTCACCATTTGTACCATCTAAGTTGAGAATGATGAGCATTTCCCACATGCATGTACAAATCATGGGAGTATAAGTCTTGAATGTTGAATTTGAGCATGTTGATGATGGGTTTGAGACAATTTGGGACATGCATGTAGATAATTCATGTAATTGAGCTTCCTAATGTTGTAATCTGCATTAGTAGCATGTTAGCATGTGTAAATGTGTAATTCGAACCATTGCATGCAAGAAATGTAGATGGAAAACTGATTTGGAGCTCAAGAACACGATCTGGGAAACCCAGATTTTTGAGGTCCGCTCGAGCGGCCATTATTTTTGCAGAGTTGGATGCCCGCTCGAGCGGGACATTTCACGCTCGAGCGTGGATTTTTGTAGACGGACCTTCAGCTCGAGCGCATCTTTTGTGCAACCAGTACCTTGCAGGCCTTAAGGGTCCGCTCGAGCGGAGAATCTTACGCTCGAGCGGGGACCCTGTTTCCTGGAATTTTGTTCATGCATTCTGTGATTCGTTTTCCGTTCTCTTTCACTTGTAAGCACTCCTAGGCATGTGTTAAGCATTGTAAATGAGTTAATGAGATAAGAACAAAGCCTAAAGAGGAATATGTGAATTAAAGAACGGATTGAACTGTTAGTGACCCTTTTGTATTCATGAAATGTGTAGGGTCAAGCTCCAGGGTGCATCCACAAGCCGATCACTGTGAGTAATATCAATATTTGAAAACTTGTCAATGTCCAATTGTTATTCCCCTATAAATATTATGAGTTGTTAATTGGGATTGTGGACAAAAGTCTGACAAGAATAAATAAATGAATGGGCCAAAGGCCGTTTGACATGAATGAATGGGCCAAAGGCCGTTTGACATGAATGAATGGGCCAAAGGCCGTTTGACATGAATGAATGGGCCAAAGGCCGTTTGACATGAATGAATGGGCCAAAGGCCGTTTGACATGAATGAATGGGCCAAAGGCCGTTTGACATGAATGAATGGGCCAAAGGCCGTTTGACATGAATGAATGGGTCAAAGGCCGTTTGACATGAATGAATGGGCCGAAGGCCGTTTTGCCATGAATGGAAACCCGGATGGGCCAAAGGCCAGAATGTTTGGAACTACAGTTACTTGACTTGCATTTCGTATAGTTATATATATTTTGCTGTTAAACAGAAGTATGAATTGGGCCCAAGGCCGTTTGGAGCATGTTGATCTACATATTGTTATGTAACTGTTATATTTGATATTATTCACTGGGCTATCGCTCACGCTCATTCATGTATTTGTAGGTGAGCCAAGGGAAGTCCAAACCCAGCCCCAGTGAAGTCTGCTAGGAACAATAGGAGTTTTGGGAGAGTCAGCCTTGTGCCTCGCGCATGAGACCATCCTTGCCCTTTTACTATGTACCTATGTTTTGTCTTGTTGGCAAGGACCCAGTGCATGTCTGTACATAGTCTGTTATAGGTTGACTCGTTTTGGACGATCCTGTCTGTAATGAATTTTGTGAAGCTGTACTTTTGATGTGAGTTATTAGCGTATCTGAGTATGGTTTGTTTGATGTGCATATAAGCACGGCTCTATGGACAAAGTTTTTAATTTTGCTTCCGTTTGGCCCCCATTAACTCTGTTAAAATACGTTTAGAACAGTTTGAGGCCGTAGGTAATCTCATGATTACTGGCCGGTTACGTCCTTAACCCACGGGGGCGGGTTCGGGTCGTGACAGGTAATGAAGTTCGGTGGTGGTGAATTTGGTGGTTCAGGTGGTGATGTTGGAGAAGTTGATGAAGGTGATGAAATTGATGAAGAGATGATATATAGACACATATCATCTCTTCAACACTTTCATCAACTTTACCAACATCACCATCTGAACCACCAACTTCACCACCATTGAACTCCATTACCGCCAGCATGAAGATCACCATCACCACCACCTTTCAACACCAAACCCACCTCCTTTACAACTAAGTTCTATTGCCACTAAGATCAAGCTCCACGACCACCATCACCCCGAGATCCGCTACCATCGCTGGACCGCCATCACCACCAACATTAGCTTTTTTACCTTCTAGAACCATGTTCCACGTCATGTTAAAAGTGAATAAGAAGAAGAAGAAGAAGAAGAAGAAGAAGAATGAGGAAGATGGAGGGGAAAGAAAAAAAAGATGAATGTTTCAAAATTTTTGAAGTTAGTTTTCAGACAAGTTTCGATATACCAAAATTGTCCATTACACGAAGAAGTGAGAAAATGAGGTATTGAGGATGAAGTAGGAAGTGAGGTGAAGAGAATGGTTGAAAAAATGAAGTAGAACCGTCAAGAATCGAGAAAGATATGAAGTTGGAAATACGGCTCGAAGAAAAGTTAGAAACGAGAAGAAAAGTCTTGCTATTTTTTATTTTTTTTTAATCAACTTTCGGAGCTCCAACAGCATGCAAAAAGAGTAAGAACGAGATTTGTGAGAGGTGATACAAAAACTAAGCCGTGAGCTGGATCCAACAACGTAAAAATGAGGCAAAACAGAGTTATGACGAAGGAGATAGAAGGGCTTGAAGTGGTGGTTTGCTAGCTAGAGAGTGAGTCTGTATCTTTCTTCTGAAATTTGGGGGCAAAATGTAATTTTTTTAACTTTTTTCGTTTCAAATGTGACAACAGAGGCAAAATTGATACGATTTCAAAAATTTTGGGGATAAAATTGAAATTGTTCAAAGTCTGGGGGCACAATTGAAAATCAAGGCAATGTATAGGAGTAAAAATGAAATTTCTCAAATATTTATCGTGAATCGTAAAATATTTGCAAAAATGAGTAACTAATATTATACATGCACTAGGAACATGCAAAGAAAAATGTACATAAAATTCAATGCAATTGGTCCACATAATTGCTTTTTGAATCCATCTCCTCTCCAATTCATAATGAGACAATCCAGTTGTAACACCCCAAAATAACCCAACACAAATTAGATACATCAAGCAACATCCAATAAAGAATAATTGCATTCTCCAACTTTTACATCATTAAACAATAAGGTTTGTACAAAAGTCCCACATGCGAATTATACATTCAATGATACAGAAATACATGAATCTATAGCATGTGGAACATCAAATTCCAAAAATATAAATAAAATGCCCTTAAGGGCTTACATGTTCCAAGGCTTAAGCCCGGTTACACAAAAATGGTCTCTCAGACCCATACATGAATAGCCCTTGGCTAGCGAAATAAATCGCAACAAAATTAGAGTCATTTACTCTCCACAAAATAGGTCCACGCCCTCAACTCGGCGGGATCACCACATCTTTTCCTGCATCAAAATCCCATAGGGGTGAGCATAAAGCCCAGTAGAGAATCCTTAACAAAGTATATACATTTATGCAAGATTTCCAATATTAAATGCGAATGCCATGCTATGCCAATTAAAAGAGAATTTCATTTATATGCCTTCTTTTAAAAAAAAAAAAAGTCACCATGATCAACAATAGCTTGAAATATCAACAATTTCCGAAATTTACAATTTTATTCAATGGGGCGGTAAATACGACTCAGGTAATCCCTAGGTTGGTGTCTGCAGGTAGGCATAACTAGCATTACCAAAAACCCCACTTTACCGGTTGCTAATCGGAAGGGAAGTGGTACATCCTCCGCACGTGTTTTTGGTCTTTCACCCCGGACACTCAGGCCAACTTATCAATTCCATCTACACCTCCTATTCGAAGTTTCCAACGTATTTACCCCCAAAAAAAAATTTCCATAGTTCTCATTTCTCAACAATTCTTTTCTCAATGCCAAGTAATCTAATTCAAATCAAAACATGCGGTAACCAAACAATTGTGAATGCAAGATAACAATTGATAATGCTACAACATAAATTTCCTTTCCATTATTAAATATCTCAACAATAATCTCAAAATAAACAAGTCTTCTTTCCTTTGTTCCATACTATCTCACAATAGAATCACATTTCCATTTAAGTTCGTGAACAAATAACCACATCTTCCAACAACATAGTCATTTCAAGACTATAGCAACATTTGAACATTAATCTTTCCAACACCAACAATTCCCATATTTTATGTGATTCATCATTTGTAACTATAAATAAGAGTCTTTCCCTTCCTTAACTCATTTTGATATACAAAATAATACATTAATGATGCATTCCATGTGCTCTCACCAGTTGTTTTGAAAACCCCTAAATTTCTAGGTTGTGACTTCCACCACCACAACACACACCCAAACATTTGAAAGAAACTTGAAAAGAGAACATCATTCTTTAACCAAGGTTATTCAAACCCTGATGAGACTATTTAAAAGAAACATGGTTAAACCCTCCTTTTGAAAACCATAACATTCTTGAAACAAAATTAAAACTTTCTTATTGTCACCAAGAAGTTCCAAATTTAACATCAATCTAGCAAAAATATATATATAGCTCAAAGAAAACCCTACCTCAAGTTCTTGTTGAAGAGATAAGATGAAACCCTAGAGCCAAAGATGAAAATATTCGATCTCCACCACACAAAGGGAAGTTCTAGCTTTGATCTCCAAAACTTGTGAGAGATGATGGATCTAGACCCAATGGATTGCAAGAAATCAAGGGTTTTTAGTGTTTGATGAGAGTTTTTAGAGAGAAGGAGGAGCAAAAGTGTTTTTAGAGTGAGAAGGAAGGGTTAGAAAGTGATACACACTCAGCCAAAATGAGAGAAAAAAATAGAGTTTTCAGACTCAGCCTGTCCCGCACGTGCAGCACTTGGCCCCTCACGTGCGGAGCCTACTTCTTGCACGTGCGGCCCTCACCCTTGTACGTACGACCCTTCCAATCCGCACCACACCCCGCACCTGCATATAATGCTGTGTGCGAGGCTGAAATTTCCCACTTCCCAGCACGTACGGCCTAACCTCCCGCACATGCGGCCTAACCTCCCGCACGTGTGGCCCTCTTCCGCACGTGCGGCCCAAGGCCCCGCACATGCGGCCCTGGTCCTCCAGCCTAGAAATTTTCTGGTTCGATTCTAGGCACTTCGGACCTGACCTCACACTCTTCGGAACAATAGAAATTCAGCACCAGAATAAACATACACAAAACTAGCAAAAAAGCTCTATAACACAATAAACTCAAACAATTGACAAGTCCTAAGTTAAACGGATGCCCAACGAGACAATTCTAAGGTTAAACAAGGGAAAAAGAACGAATAGGACACCCGGTCATCACAAGCTCCCCACCATAGGAAATTTCATTCTCGAAATTTGAATAAACTACCCAAACAAGAGTTTTCAAGCTATCACAACCACACTATTATATTTTCAAATTGCAACATTAATTCTCAACTCAATTTCATCATTAACATCATGATTGTTACACTAACATCGACCATCCGAGATAAACGCATACATGGAGCCTTTCAATAATTTAGTAACAATGCATAACAACTTCATGCTTGAAACAACAATGTACATAATAACATGTGCTTAACAATTTCAATACATTTCCCTACAACGCTAGGGAATAATACAAATGAAAAACAACTTAGGCATGTTCAAATAAATCAAGATACTTGGAGCGAACTTCCGTCTCCCGTTCCCATGTTGGTTCTTCAACCCCATGATGTCTCCATAACACCTTCACTAACGGTATAGTTTTACCCTGTAATACCTGCTCTCGGGTATCTAGTATTTGAACCGGTCGCTCTTCGTAAAAGGCATCCTCATCCACCTCCAAATCAACCCAATCTTGCACATGAGAAGGGTCGGGTTCATACTTCCTAAAGCATGGACACATGAAACACATTGTGAACCCCCGAGAGTTGTGGCAGTAAGGCCAACCGATACGCCACTTCCCCAATTCTCTCCAATATCTCGAAAGGCCCAATGAACCTCGGAGACAACTTACCATTCTTACCGAACCTCATCAACCCCCACCCAGGTGAGATCTTAAGGAATACATGGTCACCCACTTCAAAAGACAAAGGTCGTCTCCTCTTATCGGCATAACTTTTTTGTCGGCTTTGGGCTGTAGCTAACCTCTTCCGAATGAGAGAAACTTTCTCGGTCGTCTCTCTAACGATCTCTGGGCCCAACAACGGTGCATCTCCCACCTCGGCCCAACAAACCGATGATCTACAAGGTCAGCCATACAAGGCCTCAAACGGTGCCATCTCGATGCTAGCTTGGTAACTATTGTTATAGGCAAATTCAATCAACAGTAAATGCCTCTCCCAAGACCCCCTAAAATCTAGGACACAAGCTCTAAACATGTCCTCCAAAATCTGGATGGTACGCTCCAATAGGCAATCGGTTTGAGGGTGGTAAGCCGTGCTAAAGATCAGCTTAGTTCCCAACGCCTCTTGAAGGCTTTGCCACAACCGGGCGGTAAAACGAGGATCCCTATCTGATACAATGGTTATAGGAACTCTGTGAAGTTGAACTATCTCCCTAATGTACAACTCTGCCAAGTGCTCAACTGAGTCGCCGGTACGCATTAGAATGAAATGCGTAGACTTAGTCAACCTATCAACAATCACCCAAATGGTATCATTGCCCCGTTGTGTTCTAGGAAGTCCAACTACAACATGGTAACGTGCTCCCATTTCCACTCGGCTATCGGTAAGGGTTGTAACAAACCCGCTAGTCTTTGGTGTTCAGCCATCACTTGTTGACAAGTAAGGCACTTTGACACAAAAGAAGTGACATCCCGTTTCATACCCCTCCACCAAAACTAACGGCTAAGATCATGATACATTTTGGTACCTCCCAGGTGTACCGCAAGGCGTGAGTGATGGAACTCATGAAGCACTTCCTCTCTACAAGATTCTGGTACGAACAAACGATCTAGGAATCTTACACTCAAATCTGAGTGGATGTTCAAACCTTGTCTTCCTTCCCGTTGGAGATTCTATCATGAATAGACTCTACTTCACGGTCTCCTTGTTGTGCCTCTATAACTTTACAAATCAAGGTAGGTTGAGCACTCAAGATAAACAAAGTCGCACCCTCATCGGACTCTCCCAAGTGCAATTCAAAGTTGCCAATGTCACCCAACATAACCCATTCCTTAATGGCCACACTCGCCAAACTACTCACAGATTTCCGACTTAAGGCATTGGCCATTACATTGGCCTTCCCCGGATGATGGTGTAACTCGAAGTCATAATCCTCCAAAAATTCCATCCACCTCCGTTGGCGTCAATTCAAGTCTTTTTGGAAAAACAAATACTTTAGACTCTTATGATCGGAGAAAACCTCAAACTTCTTGTGATACAAATAATGCCTCCAAATTTTCAAGGCAAACACTACTGCTGCTAACTCCAAGTCGTGGGTAGGGTAATTCTTCTCATGAGTTTTCAATTATCGTGAACCGTAAGCTACAACCTTACCCCCTTGCATCAAGACACAACCAAGCCCATCTCGAGATGCATCACAATAAAAGGTGTAACTCAAACCTCTTTTTGGAATTATCAACACCGGTGCGGTAGTCAGTCTAGTCTTAAGCTCTTGGAACGACTTTTCACAAGTCTCACTCCACACAAACTTAACCCCCTTTCTAGTCAATCTAGTCAAAGGCGCGGCTAGTCGAGAAAAGTCCCATACAAAACGTAGATAGTACCCCGCCAATCCCAAGAAACTCTGGATCTCAAAAACATTTTTGGGCAGTTCCCAATCTTACACGGCGTCTATCTTTGAAGAGTCTACAGTTACTCCCTCTCTTGACACTACATGACCCAAAAACTTCACCTCGGTGAGCCAAAACTCACATTTCTCAAATTTAGCATACAACTGGTGCTCTCTAAGCAAGTCAAGTACTACCCTCAAGTGAGCCTCGTGTTCCTCCTCAAAGGTTGAGTAGATTAAGATGTCATCCACAAAGACGACCACAAAATGATCCAAGTATTCTCTAAAAATTATGTTCATCAAGTCCATAAAGGAAGCCGGTGCATTAGTCAACCCAAAAGGCATTACAAGGAATTCATAGTGGCCATAACGCGTATGAAAGGCCATTTTCTGGATATCCTCCTCCCGAACCCTCAACTGATGGTACCCCGACCTCAAATCTTTCTTCGAAAAACAACAAGACCTTCTAAGTTGGTCAAACAAATCATCTATTTAGGGTAAGGGATACTTGTTCTTAACTGTAACTCGATTCAACTTACGATAATCAATACACAACCGCAATGACCCATCCTTTTTATTCGCAAAAAGAGCTGGCGCTCCCTAAGGCGATGTACTAGAGCGAATGAAACCCTTGTCTAAAAGCTCTTGGAGTTGAATCTTCAACTCATGCAACTCCACAGGTGCAAATCTATAGGGCACCATAGAAATTGGTCATGTTCCAGGCACTAAGTCAATGGTGAACTCGATCTTCCGGTGGGGTGGCAAACTAGTAAGATCCTTGGGAAATACGTTTGGGTATTCACAAACTACTCTTGGTAACTTAACATGAGTCCCGTCACTCTCATTATCCAAGAGAGTAACAAGAAGGCCACTAAGCTCGTTTCTACTACGAGGGTCAAAAACTGGCAACAAGACCCTATCAACCCAATCCCCCAGAAAGTAAAAAGAATCACTACTTGAGGTGCACACTGTGACCCTTTGACGAAAACAATCAATCACCGCTCGGTACGAAGACAACCAATCCATGCCCAGAATGACGTCAAAACTTGACATATCTAGCAACACAAAACCAAACGAGAGTCGATGCCCAGCAACCTCTATCTCACAACCACAACACCCCCAATCTAAGTCAATTGTACCCCCAATTGGTGACTCTACTCTGAGCGGAGATGCTAACTGTGCCACCTCTAATCCCAATGCAGATGCAAATGCAGTAGATATGAATGAACAAGACGCACCCATATCTATCAACACATTAGCCAAAGAATTATAAACAAAAAAAATACCTCTTACAACTGAGGATCCCAGCAAATACTCTGGCGCGGTAACAACATACATGCCCCCCTATGGTATCTGATCGACCTACTCATCTCTCGGAGCATAGACCTGCTGCACTGACTGAGCCGAAGTGGCTCCCTGATTAGCTCACGAAGTCTGGACTGAGTGAGCCTGCTGGTGGCTCTAATTGCGTCGACCCTGATGCGCCAGATGTGCCTCCCAACTGCGGGCAAGCTCTCTTCATGTGTCCTGACTAGCCGCACTGATAGCAAGTAGGCCCCTGCCCCCTACTCTGAGACTGACTCTGAAATCGGTTAGGTAGTAGTGGTGGCAACATCTGTTGTCCTCCTCCCTTCTGTAGACATGCAAAGACCTTGTGACCCAGTTGGCCACACTTGAAACAAGAAAAACCACTCGGTGCACTCTTTCCCGGACCCGCACTAGACAGGGAAAAAGTGGATCTAGACTTCTGCGGTTGGGACTGGGATGAAAACGTACTCATGCTCTTCTTGTTGGGCCTATAGTCCCCCTGTGACCCTTTACCCCTCGACCTTGACCCTCGGATTCTCTCCTCCTCGGCCTCCATGGTAATATCTAAGTGTGCCGCTGCTTCCACAAGTCGATCATAATTCCGAATCATGTTCCTGACAACCTTGAACAAGATTTTGGTTCTTTGTTTCTTCTTGAACTCAATGCAACGATGCTCTTCCGTTGCTACCAACTCCGATGCAAACCGGGACAAACTAGAGAAGGCCGCTTCGAACTCGGCCATGGACATGTTAAGTTGCTTAAGGTCTTGAAATTCCTGCCTCAACCTCTCCCTAGCAATGGGAGGTAGGTACTTGTCTTGGAAAGCCACCACAAATGCTTCCCATGTCGGTTCTATTCGGCCCTTGGAGTACTTCCACCATTGGCCCGCATCCCCCTTAAGGTAGTAACTCCCAAGAGTCACTATAAGCTCACTGTCTTCGATGTGAAGCATGTCAAATGTCTTCACTGTCTGTTCGAGCCACTCGAGGCCACCATGGAACTCATAAGGCTTGGCCCGCAAAAACTCCCTAGTGAGAAAGCTCGCCCTCATCTCTATGGCGTTCTCCCTAGCTTGGTTCTCCACCCTTAGTATGTTCATCGACTCCCTCAAGGCTCCCGCCATTTCTCAGGCTAGGGCCCCTTTTGCAGCTTGACCCGCTTGCCCCACTTGCTCGGCCATATTAGCTTGACCCAATCCCTCCTCTTGCACTGGAACCTCATGGGCCGCCACTCCATGTATGTCGCGGCAAGCCCTACCACGCCTTCCACCTCTACCACCACTGGCTTAACCTATTCCTAACATCCTAATTAGGGAACAAGATAAACAATTTAGCACATAATCTCAAATGTGCTCAAGAATCCTTTCACTCGTTTGAACACAACAATTCTAGACAATTTCTACCATACAAACAATTCAATTCACTCTACATAAGCACTTGGTCACGTAAGCACATACGGATTATTCTTTTGTGATGAGATTCGTCCCACGAAAAATCAAAAATTCTTAATAGAACGAGTATTGATCAAGTACCCTTCTAATAAGACCTCAAGGAATTTAATAAGCGCAGATAACATTCCAAAAGTCCAATCCCATACCCATATAGTCACATAAGCATGTTATCACATAATCACAAAAAACAAAACATTTCCTAATCTAGCAAAATGAACCCACTGTGGCAAAACAACCACTCCCCATGAGCCCTAAGTATTCAAACCCGGTAGCTCTGATACTAAGTTATAACACCCCAAAATAACCCAACACAAATTAGGTACATCAACCAACATCCAATAAAGAATAATAGCATTCTCCAACTTTTACATCATTAAACAATAAGGTTTGTACAAAAGTCCCACATGCGAATTGTACATTCAATGATACAGAAATACATGAATCTATAGCATGTAGAACATCAAATCCCAAAAATACAAATAAAATGCCCTTAAGGGCTTACATGTTTCAAGGCTTAAGCCAGATTACACAAAAATGGTCTCTCAGACCCATATATGAATAGCCCTTGGCTAGCAAAATAAATCACAACAAAATTAGAGTCATTTACTCTCCACAAAATAGGTCCACGCCCTCAACTCAGCAGGATCACCACATCTTTTCCTACACCAAAATTCCATAGGGGTGAGCATAAAACCCAGTAGAGAATCCTTAACAAACTATATACATTTATGCAAGATTTCCGGTATTAAATGCGGATGCCATGATATGCCAATTAAAAGAGAATTTCATTTACATGCCTTCTTTTAAAAAAAAAAAAAGGTCACCATGTTCAACAATAATTTGAAATCTCAACAATTTTTGAAATTTACAATTTTATTCAATGGAGCGGTAAATACGACTCAGGTAATCCCTAGGTTGGTGTCTGTAGGTAGGCATAACTAGCACTACCAAAAACCCCACTTTACCGGTTGCTAACCGGAAGGGAAGTGGTACCTCCTCCGCGCGTGTTTTCGGTCTTTCACCCCGGACACTCAGGCCAACTTATCAATTCCATCTACACCTCCTATTCGGAGTTACCAACGTATTTACCCAAAAAAAAAAACATTTCCATAATTCTCATTTCTCAACAATTCTTTTCTCAATGCCAAGTAATCAAATTCAAATCAAAACATGCGGTAACCAAACAATTGTGTATGCAAGGTAACAATTGATAATGCTATAACATAAATTTCCTTTCCTTTCTTAAATATCTCAACAATAATCTCAAAATAAACAAGTTTTCATTCCTCCATTCCATACTATCTCACAATAGAACCATGTTTCCATTTAAATCCGTCAACAAATAACCACATCTCAAGCAATTCCAACAACATAGTCATTTTAAGACTATAGCAACATTTGAACATTAATCTTTCCAACACCAACAATTCCCATATTTTATGTGATTCATCATTTGTAACTATAAATAAGAATCTTTCCCTTCCTTAACTCATTTTGATATACAAAATAATACATGAATGATGCATTCCATGTGCTCTCACCACTCGTTTTGAAAACCCCCAAATTTATAGGTTATGACTTCCACCACCACAACACACACACCCAAACATTTGAAAGAAGCTTGAAAAGAGAACATCATTCTTTAACCAAGGTTATTCAAACCCTGAAGAGACCATTTAAAAGAAACATGGTTAAACCCACTTTTTGAAAACCATAACATTCTTGAACCAAAATTAAAACTTTCTTATTGTCACCAAGAAGCTCCAAATTTAACATCAATCTAGCAAAAATATATATACAACTCAAAGAAAACCCTACATCAAGTTCTTGTTGAAGAGATGAGATGAAACCCTAGAGCCAAAGATGAAAATTTTCGATCTCCACCATACAGAGGGAAGTTCTAGCTTCGATCTCCAAAACTTGTGAGAGATGATGGATCTAGATCCAATAGATTGCAAGAAATCAAGGGTTTTTAGTGTTTGATGAGAGTTTTTAGAGAGAAGGAGGAGTAAAAGTGTTTCTAGAGTGAGAAGGGAGGGTTAGAAAGTGATACACATTCAGTCAAAATGAGAGAAAAAAATAGAGTTTTCAAACTCAGTCCGTCTCGCACGTGCGACATTTGCCCCCGCACGTGCGGAGCCTACTTTCTGCACATGTGGCCCTCACCCCCGTACGCGTGGCTCTTCCAATCCGCACCACACCCCGCACCTGCATATATTGTAGTGTGCAAGGCTGAAATTCCCCACTTCCCCGCACGTGCAGCCTAACCTCCAGCAAGTGCGGCCCTCTTTCGCACGTGCGGCCCAAGGCCCCGCACGTGCGGCCGTAGTCCTCCAGCCTAGAAATTTTCTGGTTCGATTCTAGGCACTTCAGACCTGACCTCGCACTCTCCAGAACAAGAGAAATTCAGCACCGGAATAAACACGCACAAAACTAGCAGAAAAGCTCCAGAACACAATAAACCCAAACAACTAACAAGTCCTAAGTTAAACTGACGCCCCAACGAGACAATTCCAAGGTTAAACAAGGTAAAAAGAACGAATTGGACACCCGGTCATCACACCAATCCACTCCACAAGGCACAATACAAGTTCCATTCCAGTGATCTACTCTGATCTTTTTTAAGTCCCAATTAGGGATGTAAAATTGGCTCGCAGGCTTGAGGCCCACCCAAAGCCTAAGTGTGCCTAGTCTAATCTTGGTCTAACTAGGCTCGAGACCTAGACCAAGGCTCAGGCCAAGCATTTCTAGGCCTGATGATCCTGATCCAAGCTCGCCCCAACCTGTCCAACCACCTAACGTCACCTATAGGCTATTTGGTGAAAATAAATAAATAAAAATTAAAAAAATGCCAAGCCTGGGCCAAAGCTCGAAACGCAGCCAGAGGCCCAATCCGAAGCCTGATTACCCCTAGGCCTAGCTAGGATATAGGCCTAGATTTTTGGCAATTGGGTCGGCTTGGGCCGACCCAATTTTTAATGGGAGCCCAAGCGGGGCTAGGTCAGGCTGACTCGATCTTGAGGTCAAGTAAACTGAACCGATTTTACATCCTTAGTCCCAATATGTAGAATTTTTTATAAAAAATATAAAATAAAAAATAAAAAAATAAAATAAAAAAATTAGATTAGTCTAATAACTATAACCACATAATTTTATCTTATGTCTTTAAAAAATTTCAACAAGTATGATTTCGGAAGGGTAAATTACACCATTAGTCTATATAGTTTAAGTAAATTGTCACTTTAATCCCAGTAGTTTCAATTTGAATAGTTTGATCTCTACACTTTTAATTTTGTTACAATATGATCCCACTGTTACTTACCATTAGAATTTGAAACGGAAGAAGTCCACGTGTAAAACGATAAGGACCAAAATAAATTTGAAAAACAAAACAAGGATTATTGATGTAATATATTTGCTCTCTATGGTTTGTTTTGAAGTCCACATTGGTCCCTCTAGTTTTGCGCATGATTATTATTTGTTTTTTTTCTCATTTAAAATGTTAACAATCCTTGATAGATGAATAACATTGCAACAAAATTGAAACTAAATTGAAACTGTATAGATCAATGTGAAATTTTGCTAAAACTATAGAAACTAGGGGTGAGCAGCGGATATACCGATCCGCCAAAACCGACCAAACCATACCGATCTGCCGCATTTTGGACAGATGCGTGATGACGAGCAGACGGTTGCGGATTGATTTTCTCCAATCCGCCAATTTGGCGGACGGATGGCGGATTTGAGATTCCTTTGGCCGCAACCGAACCGCCAAACTGCGAGCACCCCTAGTAATTTATAAGACTTTGTGTTTTCAGTTTGTTTAAATATTCTGTTTGTGTTTTCAATTAAAAATGAATTTAAATATTCTGTTGAAAAAAAAATTCAACTTGAATATCTTTTTTTAATTAAAAAAATAAACATATTATTTATCTATATTTTTTTGTTTTTAAATCTATCTCTAAAAATAATAAATATAAAATATGATATATGCTAGTTGGTTTTTGTTTTCAAAAACATATATAGATGTAATAATACAGAGACATACAATTTGTACTACTACTCTATTCATGATTTTGGTGGTTTGAATTGTTTTTATATTTTAAGAACTACAGATTATAATACTTTATGTGGATAAGACATGCAGTGATTGTGATATTCTAAAGTTTCAAACTTTCTTGCTTTGGGTGAGGCATGCAGTGATTGTAATATTTTTTTAAGTCATTGACTGTAATACTTTCTTCTTCTTTTTTTGAGGAAGTGCACAAGTTGAATTATATTGAAAATTTATAAAATTTCAAACCGCCAAACCGATTCGCATCCATCTGCCAATCCGCTCGATCCACATCCGCCGGATTGGCGGATGGATGCAGATTGATTTTCTCCAATTCGCCAATCTAGCGGACGGATGGCGGATTGGAAGTTCCGTGGCCGCAACCGACCCGTGTCCACCCCTAATAGAAACCAGTGATTTAATTTACCCAATTTGCAAATAAACCATTTTTTTTAATGTTAAAATAATAAAATCATGTCATATAATTATTGAATTAATTAAAAAAAAATCTTTTTCTAAAGATGATCCTATTTGTTGAGGCCTAAACTCCAAACGAATTAGATCATCAAATGTGAGTGAACCCACAGGCTGGACGGTTGAATCCACTAAAAAGGGGCTAGATTTTTCTTTTTCTATTTTTTTTTTACATTTTTTTATATTATTATTTTAATTATTTTTTAATTTTTTTTTGTACACATAATATTATTCAACTCTCAAATGCACACGTACACAAAATAGCAATGGGACATTAATGTTTTATTTTGCCAAAATAAAAACAAAAGATGGGAAGCAAGCGCAATAATTGCAAATATGTGAACAATAAAAAAATAGAGAGTATTATGTCATTAGTTCATATAGTTTAAGTGAAAAGTCATTTTAGTTTCTGCAATTTTAATTTGAATAATTTGGTCATTACATTTACAATTTCTTTAATGTGATCCATCCATTACTTATCATTAAAATTTGAAATGAAAAAATACTATGGGTAAAACTAGAGACTTCAAAGTAAAATTCAAAATAAATTACGAGGACCACCGGTATAATATATTAGTTATGCCAGTGATCCTTATAGTTTGTTTTAAATTCTACTTTGGTATTTTTAATTTTGTATGTGATTTTTTTTCTTCCAAAATATTAGTAACACATGATCGAGGGATCACATTACAACAAAATATGACCAAATTAAAACTACGATAACCAAAATAAAATTTCACTCATATTAGAAGACCTAATGGTAGAATTTACCCAAAACATTACAAAAATATAATACTTCTCTGTCTTAACTCTTCTGCCTCTTAGCCTTTCTGTCATCCCTTTTCTCTCTTCTCTCCATACCAACAATCAAACAACTCTGGGTAGAACCTTCATAATTTTATAGCATGTGCGAAGCTCAATTGGTTCTATGCTAATGATTTGAAGCAAATTGGCACCCCAGTTAAATAGCTGTATTATGTATATATGTAATTGAGCGGAACAGCTTGTAACACTTAGCAGTGAAACTGTAACAACTGTTACCGTATCCCTCCTTATGTAAATCTAATATTTTTGTGTGTGTGTGATTTATAACTCTTATTTATTTATTTTCCCTATTTTTCGTGTCTCCCCGACCAATCTAATCCTGGTTAGAAATTCTGCAATTCATGACAAACAGTTGAGATAATGATGTGATGCTCTTCTTTGATTCCTGTACAGTTTGGCTGAAAAATGGAGCATAAACACGAGCAAAATCAGATTCAGATTGGATTTTTGGAGATTTGGTCATGTCAAATATGGCCTACAATCAACCCGTTGGCCTAGTGGTTGTAGCTTAGGACCTGGAGTATGCTCATTTTAAGTCTCAGGCTCAATTCTCACCAGGTGCTATCAACTCCTTGAAGTTACGCCCATGGACTCTGTTTGAGATTTGTCCAATCCACATGGAGGGGCACTTTGCGTGGGTTTTGAAATTAGTTGAAGTGTGCGTAAAATGGTCCGAACAGCCGGGCATAAAAAAAATATGGCTACAATTTTCAAAATGCTAATAAACAAAAGGTTTCATAGTCCCACTCGAAATGCAACAGAATAATTTCACTATGGTGATGGACTCGCTACAATAAATTAAGGTTTTAGAGACAAAAAATTAAAGACAAATTTACCTTTAAGAATGAAATATTTTAGTTGCCAAAAGTTTTTTTTTTTTTTTGTGACAAAATTGGACATTTATTGATAAATTGTTATCATTTTGAGATCAAAATTCTTTTAGCACACAATTGTTTTGTTTTTAAAAGTTCATTTATTAGTAATATTTTTAAATTGTCTTTAAAGGTCATTTTTTTGACTTTCAAGATAGTCTTTTAGTGGCGGCTCTCATAACTGTTGAAGATTGGCTCAGATTTGCTTTGTTTGATTTGTCAACGATGGCCACTGATTGAAGAAAAAATGAAGAAGCTAGACATTCGGCCGAGCTATCCATGATAGGGTGGCTGATTGTTGGTGGTTGCCACGAATGTTATTAGTGGCTTGTTGAAGACTTTGGCCTTCCATTTCATCTACAAATGGTTAGCGAATGGAAGAGGGTCAGTGTGCTGAGTTGAAGAGAGAATATAGAACAGAGAGAGAGAATTATAGAGTGTGTAATTCTTTGTTCCAAATATAGTGAAATTCGTTGCCCGTGGACGTAGGCGATTTGCCGAACCCCGTAAATCTTTGTGTGTTCTTGCTTGTGTGCTTGTGTGTGATTGTTTTCTGCTTCCTAGGCACAACAAATTGGTATCAGAGCATTGTTGTGCAAAAAACAGAGCATTTTTCTGTAAATTGAAAATTTCAAAGTTGTCAAAATCGAGATTTCAGCATAACACAGTGCACGTCTTGATGAGAGAAGTCTAGATCTAGAAAGAATGGTCAAAACAGAGGTCGTGGTGGCCCACACGCTCCGGTCAAATGTTGGCGCGTAAATTCAACTCTGAACTAGAAGAACCACGCGCGGCGAGAGGAAGAAGACAACCATTTGCTGCCAAAAAGTATACTTCAAACATTTATTTGTTGGAAATCCAACACCAAGGCTAGGCGTGTCCGAGTAGTCAAGGCTCATTTCTTTGCTTTGCTCTGCTAGAGTTCGAATCCTGACAGCAACAACTTGCAAATTATTTTTGCAAGACTGCCACGTCAGCGCCACATGTCAGCCAGTCACTGCCACGTCTGAACCACATGGCTGCCAAGTCACTGCCACGTGTCGAGACACTTCACCGCCAGCTCAACTACCACGTCATCGCCACATCAGCACATCTGTCACGTTAGCGTCCCAATCAGCCAAAATTTTTGAAATTGTAGAGAGGCCTCTGAAACTTTGGTAAATTGTATTTCAGCCCCTAATCTTGCTGAAATTTCAATTTAGCTCTTGGAACTTCTATCAATTGCAGTAAGGTCCTTGAAGTTTTGGGAAACTACAATTTGGCCGCTAGATTTGAAAAAATTTTATTGAGGTCCCTAAAGAGGTGGATAAAGTACTTTCCTAGCTAAATCAACCATTCCGGACACAACCGCGGATTCCATTTTTTGAGATTCGGACCTGAATTTTTAGTGAAGTTTTCAGGAGTTCAGAATTTGCCGTGTTCCGGGTATTTCAAGCGTCCGTTATTGTTGTGGTAGAGATTTTTTTTAAAAAGTCTCAATGGAAGAATCTATAGAGAGGAGATCATCCAAGTTTACAAGCAGCCCCACGACTACAAGCAGCTCTGGGCATTGGACCTCCGTGCCTTACGCTCAGTTTGAGGTAGAGAAGTTTGATGGTAGCAGCAACTTTGGCATGTGGAGATGTGAAGTTAAAGATATGCTTGTCCAGATGAACCTAAACTTCACTCTAGGAGACAAACCAGATGACTTGGACCAGATAAAATGGGAGAAAGTGAATCTCCTGGCCTACAGTTCCATCTGACTTTGCCTTACAAAAGAGGAGAAGTACGCCTTCAGAGAATATGATACTGCGAAGGAGCTTTGGAACACGCTGAAAGACAAGTTCATGACAAAGTGCATTGAGAACCGGCTCTACTTGAAGAAGAGGTTATTTCGTTTCGACTACAAGAAAGGTATTTCAATGAACGAACACCTGAACAATTTCAACAAAATTATTGCCGATTTGAAAAACTTGGATGTTCAAATTGATAATGAAGATAAAACACTATTATTGTTTAATTCCTTGCCTAACACATATGATCATCTTGCCACCACTTTACTGTATGACAAAGAAAAGATCAAGTACGTTGATGTTTCAAAAGCCTTGGTAAATAATGAGTTCAGAAGGAAAGATAAGTCTGCAAACAAGGACTCAGCATCAGAGGCATTGACAATTAGAAACAGAATGAACAACAGAAGATATACAGGGCGGGGAAAGTCTCACTCAAAATCCAGAGGGAGATCATCAGATAGAAGACGTCTTGCAAAAAATGAGTGTAATGCATGTCACCAGAAGGGGCATTGGGCAAAAGATTGTCCCAATAAAGACAAGAAAGATGAAAAGCTGAACGTTGCACGAGATGGAGATAATGGTGAAGGATCAACCTTCACAGTTTCATCACTTGGCCATTCTGATGAATGGATTCTAGATTCCGTATGTTCCTACCATATGTGTCCTAACAAGCAGTGGTTCTCGAGCTTACGAGAGTTCGATGGAGGAGTTGTATTGATGGGCAACGACTAAGCTTTCCAAACAAAGAGGATTGGAACAATTCGACTGAAGATGCATGATGGAACAATCAGAATTCTTGAAGATGTTCGGTATGTACCAGATTTGATGAAGAATTTCATCTCTGTGGGAGTTTTAGACTTTAAAGGATACAGAGTAACTGTGGAAGGTGGAGTCCTCAAAGTTGTTAGAGGAGCATTTGTTGCAATGAAAGGTATTCGGAAGGGAAATTTATATTTCCTAGACGGCTTTACAATCACATAGAGACTGGCTATCTCTACCAGCTCAAAAGATGATGCATTAGACACTTCAAGACTTTGGCAAATGCGCCTAGGGCATGTCGGCGAGAAGGCTTTACAAGGCTTGGTAAAGCAAGGCCTGTTGAAAGGCGCCAAAACAAGGAAGCTTGAGTTCTGCGAGCATTGTGTACTGGGCAAGCAAACAAAAATCAAGTTTGGTACTGTCATTCATCGTACCAAAGGGATTCTAGACTATGTTCACACAGATGTTTGGGGACCTTCCAAGAATGCTTCTTTGGGAGGTAAACACTACTTTGTGTCATTCATTGATGATTTCTCAAGAACAGTATGGGTTTACACAACGAAACATAAAGATGAAGTATTTAACATCTTTCTTACGTGGAAGAAAATGATTGAGACCTAGATAGGTAGGAAGATCAAGAAGCTCAAATATGACAATGGTGGCGAATACACATCAAATCCCTTCTTTGAGGTTTGCCGGAATGAAGGGATAGTGAGACATTTCACAGTTAGTGGAATGCCACAGCACAATGAAGTTGTAGAATGCATGAACCGCACTTTGGTGGAGAAAGTCCGGTGTATGCTGTCACATTCAGCATTGAGCAAGGCATTTTGAGGCAAGGCATTGAACTATGCTTGTCATCTTGTCAACAAACTACCTGTGATAGCACTAGATGGCAAGAGTCCCATGGAGGTATGGTCAAGAGCACCAGCTACTAATTATGATCAGCCACGTATCTTTGGATGTCCAGCCTATTTTCATGTTACAGAATCTAAGTTGGATCCTAGAGCCAAGAAAGCTGTCTTCTTGGGCTTTAGTGATGGTGTCAAGGGATACAGACTCTAGTGCCCTAAATCAAAGAAAGTTGTCACTAAAAGAGACAGCACGTTTGATGAATCTACAATGCTGAAGCAGCCAAATCCTCAAGAGAATGAAGAAACATTAGAGAAGTTAGTGCAGGTGGAGTTTAAGACTCCAGCAAACACTATTCAGCCAGTCAACCATCCTGAAGAAGTCTCAGTTGATAGCTCTGAACAAGATCCTGATGTGAGTTCAGATGAGAATGAAGATCCAGAAGCCCCACAACAGTCAGAACCCATTGCAATCAGAAACGAAAAAAGGGTTACTAAGCAACCCAGTTGGATGACCGATATGGTGGCCTATGCACTTCTAATCATTGAAGACAATATTCCTTGCACTTTCAAAGAAGCCATGCAGAATGCAGAAAGTGTCAAATGGAAGGAGGCTATGGATGAAGAGATCAGGTCACTTCACAAGAATCAGACTTAGGAGTTGGGGCAACTTCCAAAAGGCAAGAAAGCAATTGGGTGTAAGTGGGTTTACACCAAGAAAGAAGGCATCCCAGGCAGAGACAACATTAGATTCAAAGCTAGATTGGTAGCTAAAGGCAATGCCCAGAAGGAAGGAATAGACTACAATGAGGTATTCTCACTTGTTGTGAAGCACACGTCTATTCGTATCTTGCTAGCATTGGTTGCTCAGTTTGATCTCGAGCTCGCCCAACTCGATGTCAAAACTGCATTCTTACATGGAGATCTTCAAGAGGAGATATACATGTCCCAACCATATGGTTTTAAAGTTGCTGGAAAAGAGGATTGGGCTTGCAAATTAAAGAAATCGTTGTACGGGTTGAAGCAGTCTCCAAGACAGTGGTACAAGTGATTTGATCGGTTCATGACGGAAAAGAAATACACAAGAAGCCAATATGATCATTGTGTATATTTTCGTAAGCTTTTCGATGGTTCCTTTGTCTATCTGCTCTTATATGTAGATGACATGCTGATTGCATCTAAGAGCAAGGTGGAGATTGATAAACTCAAGGCACAGTTGGCAGGAGAGTTCAAAATGAAGGATCTTGGTGAAGCAAAGAAAATTCTTGGCATAGAGATCAAAAGAGACAGGAAGATGGGCACGGTTTGTCTGACGCAAACCTAGTATTTGAAAAAAAAAAGTGTTAGATAGATTTGGCATAAATGGGAAAACAAAAGTTGTGAGTACACCATTGGCTCCTCATTTCAAGCTTAGTGCTTCGATGTCTCCATGTACAGAAGAAGAATGAAATCATATGGCACAGGTTCCATATGCAAATGTAGTTGGTGCATTAATGTATGCTATGGTTTGTACAAGGTCTGACATGTCACATGCTGTGAGTATGGTAAGCAGATATATGCATGATCCAAGAAAAGGTCATTAGCAGGTAGTGAAGTGGATCTTGAGGTACTTACATGGCACAATTAATATGGTTTTGATGTTCGAGAGAGATCATAGACTCGGACAGAATCTGGTTAGATATGTGGACTCAGATTATGCTGGTGACTTGGACAAACGCCGGTCAACAACAGGGTATTTATTTACGCTTGCTAAAGCGTCGGTGAGTTGGAGGTCAACGCTTCATTCAACGGTGGCTTTGTCTACTATAGAGGCAGAGTACATGGCAGTGATAGAAGCCTTTAAGGAAGTTATTTGGCTACATGGGTTGATTGAGGACTTGGGTATTGTTCAGAAGCATGTTGAGGTGTACTGCGACAATTAGAGTGTTTGTTTGGCAAAGAACCAGGTTCATCATTCCCGCACTAAGCACATTGATGTCCATTTCCATGTCGTCCGAGAAATTGTGAATCAATGGGATATTCTGCTTTAAAAGACTAGCACTGCAGATAATCCAGCCGATATACTCAAAAAAATGGTTTCTGGGATCAAGTTCCAACACTGTTTGGACATGGTCAACAACTCTTGGAACTAAGCACCTTCGGGTGCATGGCAGTGTTGATCGATCACTATGTTGGATAGAGAATCCTCGCCAAGGTGGAGATTTGTTGAAGATTGGTTCAGATTTTCTTTGTCAATGATGGCTGCTGATTGAAAAAAAAATGAAGAAGTTAGACATTCAGCCGAGCCATCCATGATAAGGTGGCTGACTGTTGGTGGTTGCCATGAATGTTGTCGATGGCTTGTTGAAGTCTTTGGCCCTCCGTTTCATCGATAAATGGTTAGTGAATGGAAGGGGGTCAGTGTGGTGAGCTAAAGAGAGAATACAGAGCAGAGAGAGAATTACAGAGTGTGTAATTCTTTGCTCCAAATATAGTGAAATCTGCTGCCCGTGGACGTAGGCGATTTGCCGAACCACGTAAATCTTTGTGTGTTCTTTTTTGTGTGCTTGTGTGTGATTGTTTTCTGCTTCCTAGACACAACATAACGACAAGAGCTGATGCTTAATTTTTTTTTACAACAATATTTATCCTTTTAGGGATAAAAATTTAATCCTTAAAACTTTTCTTTTTTTTTTTTTTTTTTGATCAACAAAAAAACCTTATTGATGAAAAGAAATAGGAATACATCAATAAAGAAGTTGAATAAAGAAGCATCATAGCCAAGCAAAATGATCACAACTTGGTTTGGCACCATTGAGCAAGCCCAATCATATGATAGCATACAAGAAGTTGGTGAGCAACCAACCAAACAAGTGCAAGAACAAAAACACAAAAACAGCAGCCCAACAATACAAAAGACAAGCAACCAAAACCCAACACTACTGCAACTACTACAAGACACTACCCCTATTGTTACACAACAAAACCACCCATACTGCTACAAACCCAACAGACACAAGCATACAACACCCCTGCTACTACATACCCAACAGACACAAGCATACAACACACCAATCAACCAATACCTTTGCTGTAAAACTTGACTTGCTGGAAGGTTAAACACATAATCATCCACAACAAATGGAACATCTGGGGATAAAGCTCTCACCCACAATGCTATTCTGGTTTTAATTGTATCACACAGCCCAAGCAAATCAAGTTGAATACCCTGGAACACCACCTCGTTCCTCAGTTTCCAAATAGACCAAAGAGTAGCAAGTGTATAATTTTCCAAATATTCTGAACAAATTTGTTGAAAGTAAAACCAGCCCACCAAAGTAAAACACTTGGCATGACCCATTGTGTACCCCACCATGATAGAATATTAGCCCAAACCTGCCAAATGAGAGGGCACCATAGCATAACATGGTTGACAGATTCTGCTTCGATTTTACAAAACACACAAGCAATGTTAGCACTCCCATTGATGATACCAATACTTTGAAGATACACAGTACATTTAAGCTTTTGCCTCCATGCCAACCACACAAAAGATTTGGCTTTGGGTGGAGAGACATTATGCCAAATCATCTTTGCAATGACGCTTATGTCATTGGTGAATAACCTACGTGATTTGTGATTCACAATAGATAGAATTTCAACAATTCACAAACAATCAAAACAAACAATCTAAACCATCTAACACGTACGAAAGTGATTTAGATTGTTGTTTCATAATTAACAAATGAAAGTATAATTTTTGTAAATAAATTATTTTTATCTCTAAAAATTTACCTTTAAAATCCTAATTTCTTGTAGTGAATAAAAGAGAGAGTAGGTTCAAGGATGCCATACATATTGAGAGGGTAATTTGTAAACAAATTGGGCCGAGCTAGGAAGAGTCTTCTTTGGGAGTTGGACCGTGTAATGGGCCGAGATAAGGGCTGGTGTAGCTCGGTCTTAGGCCAAGAAGACGTCTCATATTTTGGGTTTGGGCCGAACTATGGACCGAGGTATCGGTAGAAAGAGGATCGAGCTAAACGATAGCTCTACAGGGCGTCATCTCGAAGTCAAGACTGATAGTAGTGCTTAAAGTATCACAGAGCTAAAGTAACTTGGCTGACCGCAATGTTAGCTAAGGTAAAGATGTCAGACGAAATAAGTGGGCCTGGTGGTTAGCCGAGGTATTAGTGAGAAAGGATGTCGGGCTTGGTATAGCTCGGCTGGTCTTGGTATAACTCGGCCGGGCGCCATCTGCATCATTACTTAAGCGTGTGACCGAGGTAACTTAGCTCGGTGTGGTTGCAGTAGCTTATTAAAAGGAGGTAGCATCAATGGCGAGGGCCGAGCTGTGTATAGCTCAGCAGAGTGGCATCCGTTAGATCGGCTTTCGATCACACGGTCCGAAGGGCAGGGGACCGAGATAAATCAGTTCGGGCAGGAATGTATAACTGAGGTAAAAGGTTCAACCATCTCACTTGGCTTGCAGTGATGAGACTTCTAGTAGGACACTGCTAAGGAGAGTTAGAGTCCTACTGGGATTGTGTAAACCATCTCACTTGGTTGGTAGTGAGTAAGAGTATGACTCCTAGGAGGATTCTGTTAAGGAGAGTAAAGTCCCACTAGGATTGTGCAAAACCATCTCACTTGGTTGGTAGTGAGTAGGGTGTGTGATTCCTAGGAGGACTCTCAAAGGGAGAGTTGGAATCCTACTAGGATTGTGCCAAAGTAAAGTCTATAAAAGCTCATGACCAGACCTATGGACAGGTATCCCAATTCTTACTCTAGAATACACAGAGCTTATTGTCTATTGTCTAGTTGCTGACTAAGGCATCGGAGGGGTTTCCGGCACACACCCGCCGGCTAGCTCACATTTTTGTTTTCAAGTGGCAAAGCAACGTTGTTTGGAGGAGTGCAAACTTGATCAACAGGATCATACGAGAAGAATTATTTTGTTCCCGTACAATTGGCGCCGTCTGTGGGAAATTCACAAAGAGCAAAACCTCTTGATCAAGTTTTCCTCTCTAGTTGAAAGCAATGGTGCACAATGAAGACTTGCCGCAATCTGCTATAGATGGGCAAACTCCCGAAGGGGGTGGGAGGCACGAAGGTTTACCTTCTATCCCACCCATGGCGGAATTAGATCCCCAGCGACGAAATCCGCGGAGAGAAGCAAGAAGAAGACAGGGCTTAAGTCCACGCCGCTCTCGGAGCCCTGATAGACAGAGGCGGAAGATGGATCATCAGGTTCTCAAAGATCGCGTAAGGGAGCAAGACTAAGTAATAAGAAGAATAACGGCTGACATAGAGGCCTCGTTTGGGAAGTGGCTATTTTAGTAGGCTAAAATTTTTGTGTTTGGGAAAATGATTAGATTTTTTTGTGGTTGGATGTGATGCTTGTGGGAGAAAAAGTGAAATGATTATGGGTTTGATGTGATATTTTGTCTTATTAGCTATTTTAGCCTATTTTGTCTTTTTGTGATTTTTAGCCTAAACTAGGCTATTTTTTTTTCTTCTCAAACACCCCCAGAGTTTATGAAGAGCGAGATAAAAAGAAAAGGGGCGGCAACAAAAGAGGGGAGCAGAGGCAACACACACTCTTGCCACTCAGAAGATCATGACAGACAAGTCACACTATCACAAACTGAAAGTAGAAGCCTCAGGTTGGGTGATACACAATCAAAGACTTCCAGGACACGCTACTCCAGACCTGAGAGAAAGAAGACTGAAAGGGCTCGAAAGAGAGAAGACACTCAGGCTCGTGACCCCCGCAGAGTCTCCGCACTACAATGATTGGCTCCTAGAACACATAGGAGTGTCGAGGTTGGAGTTCCAGAACCACGCCTCGCCTATGAACCAGCAGACAAAGCATTAGCGAGGTTGCAGAGCTCACCGTTCATCCCGACAATTGAGGACGCACCATTACCCTTAGGCTTCCATCAGCCTAAATTCATAACTTATGAGGGGGAGTCAGACCCCTACATACACTTAAGCCACTTTCGCCAGGTTATGGCCGTGTATCGACAAAACGAGCCCTTAATGTGTATCATGTTTCCGTCCAGCATTGGCGACATGGGTTTAGCATGGTTTGAAAGGTTACCAGAAGGTAGTATAGCCTCATGGGCGCAACTAACGGAGGCATTTGTAACCAGATTCAAAACAAACACCAGGACGCCAGTGGAGATTGACCAGCTTCTCTCCATCAGCATGGGCAAGAAGGAAACATTGAAGTCTTACGACAATCGGTATTGGGAGTCCTTCAACCAAGTAACAGATTGTCCTACAAACCTAGCTATTGCACAGTACAAGCAAGGTCTGTTAGTGGGTCATAAATTGAGAGATTCAATAACAATGACGCCACCTCTTTCTATGGAAGCCCTGATGGAGCGAGTGCACCAACACATCTTGGTAGAGGAAGATGGGATGCACACCAAGGTAGAGTTCGATACAAACAGTGATATCGAACAGAACACCTTCGGCAAAAGTTAGCATGGTTGGAAAGAAGGACTAACCAAGCACAACAAGTCTTTGCCCGACTTGGGGGGCAATCAAGAAGTTTGGCAGGAATAACCAAACGCTTAGCTCTATGTTGGCCGGAATAACCAACATTTAGCTCTCCTAAGCGGAGATAAGGATATCTAGGCTGCAGGAAGTTGGCAGGTTTGACCAACAAGTCTTTGCCCGACTTGGGGGCCAATCAAGAAGTTTGGCAGGAATAACCAAACGCTTAGCTCTATGTTGGTCGGAATAACCAACATTTAGCTCTCCTAAGCCCAGGATAAGGATCCAGGCTGTAGGACGTTTGGTCGGAATAACCAAACACTTTACTCTAGGTTGGCCAGAATAACCAACTTAGAGGTTGGCTGGAGAAACCAACACCTCTCCTAAGCCCAGGATAAGGATCCAGGCTGCAGGACGTTTGGTCGGAATAACCAAACACTTTACTCTAGGTTGGCCGGAATAACCAACTTAGAGGTTGGCTGGAAAAACCAACACCCCTCCTAAGCCCAATATAAGGATCCAGGCTGCAAGACGTTTGGTCGGAATAACCAAACACTTTACTCTAGGTTGGCCGGAATAACCAACTTAGAGGTTGGCTGAAAAAACCAACACTTCTCCTAAACCCAGGATAAGGATCCAGGCTACAGGACGTTTGGCAGGGATAACCAAACACTTCACTCAGAGTTAGCCGGAATAACCAACACTGAGCTCTCTTCAGCCAAGATAAGGATCTGAACTGAAGAAATTGGCTGAAAAAACCAACACTTACTTCTCTTAAGCTGAGATAAGGATCTAGGCTGCAGGAAGTTGGCAAATATGTCCAACAAAATTTTTGAAACTCTTTGGCCGGGATGATGGTTACCTCGGCCAAAGCAGGTTGGCAGGTTTAACTAACAAATTTTTAGAACTCTTTGACCGGGATGATGGTTACCTTGACCAAAACAAGTTGTCAAGGTTCGTATAAACCGAGTTAGTCTGTTCGACAAGACACAGAAAGAACGACTCGACGTATACAAACTCGAAGGATATATACGTTAAAGGCAAAAAATCAGGGCTATTCAAATTTTTGGCATGACGATGGTAACAAGGAGAACAAGGATATTGGGGGCACGCCATGTATCCTGGGAATAACGTCGTACTAGATTAGTGGAAGGACATGCTAAGCAACTGACAAGGCTTATTGGGACCGAACAAGCCGTGAAATCGAACAACTTCTTAACTCGGCTGGAGGAAAAATAATCCCAATCATGCTACGTAGATGGAATTAAGGGGCAATTGAGAGGGTAATTTGTAAACAAATTGGGCCGAGCTAGGAAGAGTCTTCTTTGGGAGTTAGACCGTGTAATGGGCCGAGATAAGGGCTGGTGTAGCTCGGTCTTAGGCCAAGAAGACATCTCATATTTTGGGTTTGGGCCGAACTATGGACCGAGGTATCGGTAGAAAGAGGACCGAGCTAAACGATAGCTCTACAGGGCGTCATCTCGAAGTCAAGACTGATAGTAGTGCTTAAAGTATCACAGAGCCGAAGTAACTTGGCTGACCGCAATGTTAGCCAAGGTAAAGATGTCAGCTGAAATAAGTGGGCTTGGTGGTTAGCCGAGGTATTGGTGAGAAAGGATGTCGGGCATAGTATAGCTCGGCCGGTCTTGGTATAACTCGGCCGGGCGCCATCTGCATCATTACTTAAGCGTGTGACCGAGGTAACTTAGCTCGGTGTGGTTGCAGCAGCTTATTAAAATGAGGTAGCATCAATGGCGAGGGCCGAGCTGTGTATAGCTCGGCAGAGTGGCATCCGTTAGATCGGCTTTCGATCACACAGTCCGAAGGGCAGAGGACCGACATAAATCAGTTCGGGCAGGAATGTATAACCGAGGTAAAAGGTTCAGCCATCTTACTTGGCTTGCAGTGATGAGACTTCTAGTAGGACTCTGCTAAGGAGAGTTAGTCCTACTGGGATTGTGTAAACCATCTCACTTGGTTGGTAGTGAGTAGGAGTATGACTCCTAGGAAGACTCTGTTAAGGAGAGTAGAGTCCCACTAGGATTGTGCAAAACCATCTCACTTGGTTGGTAGTGAGTAGGGTGTGTGATTCCTAGGAGGACTTTCAAAGGGAGAGTTGGAATCCTACTAGGATTGTGCCAAAGTAAAGTCTATAAAAGCTCATGACCAGACCTATGGACAGGTATCCCAATTCTTACTCTAGAATACACAGAGCTTATTGTCTATTGTCTAGTTGCTGACTTAGGCATCGAAGGGGTTTCCGGCACACACCCGCTGGCTAGCTCACATTTGTGTTTTCAGGTGGCAAAGCAACGTTGTTTGGAGGAGTGCAAACTTGATCAACAGGATCATACGAGAAGAATTATTTCGTTCCCGTACACATATAATGATTTTTAGGACCAGCACACCGTCATTGAATCGATTGAGACCTTAGTTGTAGGAATCGTGCAACTAGGTGGCGATTCTGAGTAAGAATCGCGATTCCGCGCTTCCTAGAAAAAAACGTGTAAGAATCGCGTTTATGTGGAGAGAGAAACGCGATTCAGTTAACGATAGGATTGTAAAGGAGAGAGAGAGAGAGAGAGAGAGAGAGAGAAACCTGTCTCACCGTCGATTTGTTACATGGATTCGCTAGTTTAGGGCATGGGTTTCTCGGACACGTCTTCGATCTGTTACATAGCCTTCGATCTCTGTTACATCACCTTCGATCTGGTCACGATGTCCTCTTCACTCTTTATCTTCATCTCTCTCGATCTCGTCTTCTATCTCTCTGTCTTCTCTTTTTCAGCATCTCATCGCCATCGTCTTCTTCTTCTTCTTCGTTGTCATCATCTTCATCATCATCTTCTTCTTCTTCTTCTTCTTCTTCTTCTCTCTCTCTCTCTCTCTCTCTCTCTCTCTCTTTCGTCGATCTGTGTCCTCTCCCGTTTGTAACATTTAATGAGTACAATAAATAATATAATTTGTTATATAATAAATCTAATTAAATCATATATAATAAAAAAAATCTAATAAAATTTATAAAATAAATCATCCAATTTTTTATTATTTATTTTAACATATTTTATTATTCCTTATTTGTTATATTTTTTTATTTATAATATATATCAATTAAAAATAAAAAAATAAATTAACAATAGCATATTATTTAAAAAATATAATAAATAAATAAAATAATTAATGTGTATTATAAAAAATATTTATAAAAAAACTTCTAATGTGTATTAAAAAATATATATATATATATATATATTACCGCTCCCCGAGACACTCTCAACCTAAGAAACTTCTATCAGCTCACGTTTCTGCAATCCCGCCCCCGCTCCCGCTTCGTGCAACTAAGATTGAGACGCCATTGAACATTGCCAACTAGAAGACTTCGAAACTCATTCCACATGAGGCGAACTGCCCTTGCCCTTTTTTTCTTCTATACTCCCAACTAAGAGCCAAAAAATCAACATGACCCTCCATTAACAGCTCTTTTGCAACACTGTATCCAATATCCACAGAACATAGAGCAATTATTGCAGCTTATTCTAAGTGTTAGATAATCAAACTTCAAAATCAGGTTACCATATGTAAATTACATCAAGTGTTGTATTGAGTTAGCTCATTGAGTTGACTCATTGGGTTGGCTCATATTCTAGAAGGCTTGCAAGTTGGCAAGTTGTACTTCTAGAATCTTGCTAGATATATTGCACTAATATTCTGCTGGTACAACTTGTACCGTTTTATCCTTCAATTTCATTGTATAAATAGGGGCGCTAGTAGAGCAAAAAATAATGAGAGCAAATTAGAGCAAGTGTAAGCAAAGTGTGAATGATTGTGAGTTGAGTTTGAGAGCCTCCTCCTCTTCTATTATTATCTGTTTGTTCCCTTGAAATTAGTGAAAATTCGCTCCCATTGACATAGGCGCATTGCTGAACCAAGTAAAACTTGTGTTTCTTGTTTGGTTGCATACTTTGTGTTTATTTCTAGGCCTTTGGCACAACAGGAAGGAATTCCTTCCTGAAACTAGCTGCTTATAGTAATCAGGTTACCATATGTTTAAGCTTTCAAGTATATGGCAACACTACCCTGCATTTGACCTCCATTTCAAAAGCACAAACAACACTGCCTTGTTATGAAGTGCGAACACCTCCTCAAAGGCCACGTACTACAGTACTGGCGTCTGACACATTGAACGCGAGTACGGACACAGACACAGACTCTATTCAATTAAGGCCTCTTACCTCTAAACATCTCTACTCGCTAACTTTTACTAACAAATTGAGCATTTAGCGTGCAAGATTTCAATAAGATGCCAAAAAAGCATGCTAGAGGCTAGGAAGCATGGATACAAATACAAATACAAGATGGATGTAGAAACGGATAATGCGATATGATAAAACTTTAAAAAATAGTATACAAGTACGGATAGAATACATTTGTAAAAAAAATTAAAAATTATATTAGTAGTGAGTTACACATAAGCTTAAGAATATTGAAAAACCGCACTATAATTTAATAATGCAAAATATCAATCTTTAAAAATTATGTATTAAAAAAAATTATTTATTAATTTAAAGTACTAGCTAGTTTCCTCTTCTTCTTTTTTTTAATAGGTCTTACAAATATTTCATTTCAATATTAAGTCCAATATATTTAGATTACAATTTACAATAATAGAATAACGATATTTAATTTTACTATTTTTATATGGGGGATGCACCAATAAATCCCAAATTAATAACTTATACACTGTTTAGTCCTAAAAGTTTTCTTATAGACTGAAAGGTCCCATTACAATGTTTCAAACATCAGATTAATGTTACAAACATTAGATTTCAAACATCCAATGTTTATCAGATTACAATGTTCCAATGTTCATTTACATCATGAACATCATGATGATGTATAAAATGGGACTAAATGGAGTATAAGAAAATTTTTAGGATTAAATGGTTCAACTTTTCAGAAACTAGGACTTATGGGTAAATTTTCCTTTTTAATATTCTCTTATTAATCTTTACTTTCTATGTAGCTATAAGAAACATGCATGATATATACAATAAGGATATATCGATTTAACAAATTTTATTACATTGGCTTACTATGTTCATTTTATCAAAGAACTAAAACAAAGTATTAGAAAAATATTATTATATTGATATTATATTATAATTCTATGCAAGAAATACTATAATTGGTGACTTGGAGTATTCCATACTTCAAAATTAATAAAAAAATTTATCAATAAATATCAGATACTTTTAATAAGTTTATACGTATCCATAAATATTCAGCGAATATTGATATGCAATACGAATAGGATACAGCGAAGTATAGCACATCCAAACCTCACAAAAAAATACATGTAATTCCAATTTACCCAATTAAGAAAAAAGATTTACCAGTGTAATCCATCTCTGACAAAGAAGTTGCAGATTGAACTGAGACATTTGTTGAGCCCCTCCAGAGCCAAAATGTGGGTTACCCAAACCCACATCATCTTTCAAACAAATTCCCAAATCGTTCCCCATTCGAAATGGAATCCAAATATAGAGAGAAATGGACCTTGTGGGTATACATCAAAATCTTCCGCTAAGGATGAGGGAGAAGATAGGGGTGAGGCTGTGAATGGCGATATTAAGACCGGCCTTGTGGGTAATCATGAAAATTCTTAGCATTACATAAAATTTAGGATAAATTACACTGACACCCCTGAGGTTTATGTTTATTACAATTCTCCCTCACCTTTTGAAAATTACATCTCTTCCCCTGAGGTTTAAAGTTTCATTACAGATTCCCCCTTCAGCAATTTAATTTTTTTAAATACCAATTTTGCCCTCACTAGATAAATTACATTGACACCCCTCACATTTTAGAAATTACAATCCCCTCCCTAAGGTTTAAAGTAGCATTACCAATTGCCCCCTCGGTAAGTATTAGTTGGAAAAAAAATTAATTGGAAAAAAATTATTTGACAAAAAAATTAATTGAAAAAAAAATTTGTTAATAAAATTTTTAAATTTCTATTTAAAAACCAACATAAACTCATTTTTTAAATTTACGTTTTTTTTCTCAAATTTATAAACTGAGACAACAATTTATAAACCAAAAAAATTATCAAACAAGTTTTTATGATATTTTTTAAAATTTTTATAAATATAAATTGAAAACTGAAAACAAAATGGTTACCAAACAGGCTTTAGATAGTAAAAATGTCGTAAAATTAATAAATAATTAAATAAGTTACCAACGTAAGAAATGACTTATTAAAAGATTCATAGGCTATGTATGGTTTGATTTTTAGAATTTTTTTTAAATTAAAAATTAATTTGGTTAAGAAATAAAAAATAAAAAATAATTATCATTTTTATATAATTTTTAACTTTCGAGTGGTTAGAAATTTTGTTTTACAAATTCAATTGAAATAGTCATATGTATGTATATAACCTACCAAAAGTTAAAATGATAATTATTTTTTACCCTTAAATGATAATTATTTTTTATTTTTTATTTCTTAACCAAATTAATTTTTAAAAACAATTTCTAAAAATTAAATCATACATAACCTAAGAATCTTTTGATAAGTCATTTCTTACGTTGGTAACTTATTTAATTATTTTTTAATTTTACGATATTTTTACCATCAGAGGCCTGTTTGGTAATCATTTCGTTTTCAGTTTTCAATTTATATTTACAAAAATTTTAAAAACTGTCATAAAAACTTGTTTGATAATTTTTTTGGTTTATAAATTGTTGTCTCAGTTTGTAAATTTGAGGAAAAAATGTAAATTTAAAAAATGAGTTTATGTTGGTTTTTAAACAGAAATTTAAAATTTTACTAACAAAATTTTTTTTCAATTAATTTTTGTCAAATAATTTTTTTTCCAATTAATTTTTTTCAATTAATTTTTTCTTCCAACTAATACTAACCGATGGGACAATTGGTAATGCTACTTTAAACCTTAGAGAGGGGATTGTAATTTCTAAAATGTGAGCGGTGTCAATGTAATTTACCTTGTGAGGGCCAAATTGGTATTTAAAAAAATTAAATTGCTAAAGACGGGAATCTGTAATGAAACTTTAAACTTTAGGAGGAGATGTAATTTCTAAAAGGTGAGGAGGGAACTGTAATAAACATAAACCTCAGGGGGTGTCAGTGTAATTTACCCTAAAATTTCTATAAAAAAAACTTGATAATAATGATGTAAAAATATCATTATTACAAATAAATTTATCTTCAATGATATTTTGTTTTGAAGTGAAAAGTTCTAATAAACTCTATCATTATGTATAAAAAAAAAATTAAAATTTATAATCAAATATCACGTAAGTTATAATTAAAGATATTTTTAATCACAATGTGTCATAATTAAGACTATTATTAGTAATAATTAATACTATAATAGATCATAATTAAAAAACACAATGTCATAATTGAGACATATGAGCCCATGTAAAATTTCTCATTAAAATAAAGGCTTTTTGTTTTACAATTGTTCTAATAACAACACACGTTAAGAAAATATTAAATAAGTGTAATTGTTCTCTGTAATATACAAAGCAGTGGAAGTTTTTAAAGCTCCGAGGATTAAAGATTTTTTTACCCCTTTTGAATTTCACTTAATTTCTATTCTATTAGTTTATTTTATTATAATTATAATTTTTTTAATTGTAGCATTATATAATTCTAAATAAAGTATTTTTATTTATTTGGTTTATTATTTTTAAAAAAAATTAAAATGTATTTTTTTTTTATTTTTGTAATATTGTAGCATCAATGGATTGATATGTATATATATGGGTACATTACAAACCTCTTAAGATTTGTTTAAAATACGAATTGTTTCGTTTGGTTTGAATGATTACAAATACTCCATTATTAGAATTAATTGACAAAATGAAATTTCTAACTGTTCTTCTATATAGTGATAAAATTATCTAAATTATTAATTGAAATAAATTTCTGACATCATTAAAAATTGTTAATTGACTTGATGATTTATTAATAAAGGAAAATTTATTTATAAATCTCATATTGAGAAATGGTGATCCATTTAGTCATAAGGATTTTCTTATAGACCAATTAGTCACATTAATTTTGGACAGATAGATTTAATATATTATTCAGAACTTAAATTTATGATTATACCATTATTTCTATTATATCCCAGAACTACCAAATAATCTCTCCAGGTTCAAACGCCCATCTCCTCTCTCTGTTTTTAAACTTCCAAGTTGCAACTACTCCACATGCATTTCACAAAAATAAATCACATCCAGAAAGGTACTGTTTAATAAGATTTTTTTGGGGTCAGCATGGAGATGATTTATGCTATTCTTTGACTAATCCAAACTGTGGGTTTGGTTTGAAAACCAATACCTATATAGGGACTACGGCCATGACCAAACCCTCTTGTTAGCTTCATTTAATCAATAAATATTATACAAAGAGAGATGTCTGTTTGAGAAGTGAGATGAAATCAATGATTCAACTAATTCATTAACCATTCCTATATACCCTTTTAGTTTCACAAATCTTACTGTGACCATAATAAATTCCTTCTCATTATACTAAAATAGAAGTCTATTTCAAACTATCAGTACAGCATCACATTTGATACTTAACAACTATATTGAAAGGTCATGACTCAATCTTTACCTTTTAGTTTTTTAAATATGAGACAATTACTCTTCTAAGATAAGAAGGAAATTTTTATGGACAGTAATTCTTTTGATAGAGTTTATCTAGTCCTCTTCTCTCCTCTATATAAAGATGGGTGACTCTTCTTTCATAATATGAGTATTTTTCCATCACTCAAAATCTTATAGTCATCCTAATTAAGAGAGATAGAGAGAAGAAGGTGAGCTAAGAATTCAAAATTCAACTATTAGGGGTATTTTCTCAACTTCTCTAATTCAATGGCTAACAAAGGTATGTTCATTTTATTCTTGAAATGTATTGAATTTAAGATCCTATAAGGTTCAATTCCGCATTATGGTTACATGTATATTAATTTTTACATGTGGTCTCAGAGCCTTAGTTTTGTAAATCAATACGCCTTGAAATAATAGTATATTTATGATATTGTTATTATAATTATTAATAAACGGTACCTTCGTTTTATTATCGATATTAACTTTTAAAATATTATTTTAAAAGCAAAGTCTCAATTTGTTTGATCTGATCAAACGTGTAGTACACATCTTTGATTTATTATTTTAGTAACAATAACATTTATAATCATCATAATATAATACTATTTTGACTGTTCTGTTTGATCATTCTGATGATATATTTTACGTTTGCCTGATTATGCACATTTACTGTCTATTATTATTGTTATAATATTAATATTTATAAATTTTCATGATTTAAATTTGATATCATGATATAATTTTATAACATTGAATATTAAATATTAAAGTAGTTAATTCATATTAGGTGTAATTCTTGTTAACAATTATATGAGATATTCATGATTGTCATATTCTATTATTTAATATATATACATATATATATTCATGTTCGTCTAGAGTTATTATTATTATTATTATTATTATTATTATTATTATTATATTGATAATTGCAATCACATAAAAGAAATTTTAGAAATCATAAAATAGTGATTTTATTAAAATAGTGATTGAATTAATGAATAGAGAATATTTTTGGTTAGTTCCATATTCATAAGGTTTACTAATTTAGTAGCTGCTAAAGTGACCTAAATTTGTAAAACTCATGAATATAGAACTACATAAAAGAATTATTAAAATGGTAACATTAAGGTCGATAATATTCTCAATTGCAGTTATAATTAGGAGATTGAGACTAGCTCAAAGGAGAGTCACTTTCAAATAATTATGAATTGAGTAGGGTAATGTAATTTATGTAATTTGACAGAATAGAATTGAATACCCAAAGATAACATGACTAACTGCAAAGTTGCATAAATTGCTTTAGACCTAGATTTTTGATGAGTGGGCAATAGATATACCTAAGTTTTGCATGAAGGAAAGACTTATATGATATCAATAGTTCATCGTTAAAATTCTCAAAGCTTTAATATGTATATTGTTTATGCTTATATCCGTATTACTTATGAGACCTTGTGCTAATACGTCCTAAGATCTGTCAAAAAGAAAGCTTGCTATCTAAGGTGGTTGGGCTTAGAAGGGAGGCTATATTGACACCTCCGACCTTCTTGCGATCTTACTTGGTTATTGACCAAAGGACCCTTTAGTGACGTTATAGCATTTATGGTTTGGATCCGACCCATTTGATGTTTTGGATCCGGGTTTCATTGTCATGTATAGTTATCCATGTCTTATTTCCCCTTATATCTCTTTGAGTTTGGCTTTTAAGATATGTTGATTGTGTTTGAAACAGTTTGGTAACTTGTTTTTCAAACTTTGGTTGCCCAGATTTTTGTTCCTTCGCTCGAGCGATCTTTGTGAACCTCCAGTACTTTTGCAAGTCTGCAAAAAAACTGAGAGTTTGTATTTTTCGCTCAAGCAAAGCTTCTTGCGCTCGAGCAATGACCTCTGTATGCAAAATTACTGGGATTTTGTATTCTGCGCTCGAGCAAACTTCTTGCGCTCAAACGGTAAAATTGATTATGTTTGGTCGCTTGAGCAACACATTGTGCGCTTAAGCGAACTATCGTATATCAGTTCATAAACAACCCATTTGAAGTCACTTTTTCATCTCTCTCTCTAAACATTTCAAGATCCTAATATCTCTCACTCTCTCTCTAAAACTCTCTTATTTCCCGCAAATGCACCTAGATCCGTTGATTTTTTCACGCGTGTGCCTTTGTTAAAAAGTTAGACCTCGACGTGGTCTTTGTTCTAACCGGAACAAAGTTGGTTTTTGGCGTCTTTAGGTTCTCTCTCTCTCTCTCTCTCTCTCTCTCTCTCTCTCTCTCTCTCTCTCTCTCTCTCTCTCTCTTGTGTTCTAGCTTGAGGTAGGGATACTTTCCATACTTTTTATGAGTTTTAACTTAGTTATTTGTCATTTCTAAACCATATTGTGAATTTGGAAGATTTGGAACAAATCTAGGGTTTTGGATAAAAATCAAAATAGGGTTTTTCAAATAGGTTCTTGGAAATGACTGATTTTGGATACTAGGGGTTGATTTTGAAAAGAGCAAGAATTTTACCCTAAATGCCTCGAACGTTGGTTTTGTATAAATAATGAAATTGATGCTGAAATTATGAAATCAAATTGGTATTGATAAGGATAGTAGAGTTGGACATATATTATCACTCACCTCTTAAAATTTTGAAAGTTTATCTTTATGGAATATAAATTATCTGTTAAAAAATATATGTTTGGGGCTATCGGTGGAGGATGGCTATGATTGTTGTAGAAATTACACGTGAATTATGAGAATTGAAACTATTTCCTCATTCATTTGTATTGAGCATTATCCCTCACTTATATATTGAAAATGTTACTATTTTGAGAAAATGAGTGAATATGGGAAAGGAATTGTTGTTACAATAAACAAGTTAGCTTGTGTGTCCTAGGTGAAAGTTTCGAAAACCGTGCGTATACATGGGTGCCGATCTCGCGGATGAAATTTTCATGAAATGGCAATAGAAGTGCTTGTATAGCCTACGTTTACATGGGTCCCAGCTTACGGTTTCCTCCAGACGAAATTTTCGAGAAAGGTTGTATTGTTTTGAAATTCCCAGAGTGCCGCCCCATTTTCTATTGCAATGGAAATGATATATGAATCAATATATATATACTTGGTATTGCATAGTTTTAGAAAGAGGTATAAAAATATTTTGGCGCGAGCATTGCATATGCATTCACCTTATAGCTTTGTTAAGATTCATATATTGTGTTGAAGGTAAATCCTTCCTTTTTGTTTAAACTTTATAATTTTTTCTTTCAATCTTCCATTGTAGTGAGATTTAGGAATAGTTTTATAGTGATCTATTGTTCATCCTTAATAAATAAATAAATAAATAAATAATAATAATAATAATAATAATAATAATAATAATAATAATAATAATAATAATAATAATAATAATTCTTGGCAGGCAAGAAGGTGACCACCGCACGTGCGGCCCAAATCATAAAAAATAAAAAATAAATAAAATAAAATAATCTCATGCTTAGCTTTTTTAATTCATTTTATTTCCTAGGTTGTCTATTTATTTATTTAGTTGTTTAGTGTTTGTTTTTTTTATTTGTATTCTTTGTTAGTTTAATTCATTACTTGTTGGTGTAGTTCATTTTTATTTGTTTAATCATTCAATATTTACATAAATTGTTACTATGTCTAGTTTATTTTATTTTATTTTAGGTTTCATTTATTACGCACAAAAAAATTATTATTATTATTATTATTATTATTTATTATTTTATTTTGATTATTATTTATTCTATTTATTTCATTATCTTATTATTACTTGTTAGTATAATTCATTACTTGTTAGTGTAGTTCGTTTTTATTTATTTAGTCATTAGTTTTGAAATAAAATCTTAATGTATCTAGTTTATTTTATTTTAAGTTTCATTTATTACAACAAAAAAAAAAAAAGCATAAGAAAAAGAAAAATGATGAGAATTGCATGTGGTACATTAATGGGCAGACTTGTGCTTTAATATCATATTCTTATTCTCATGCTAGTTCCACGGGTATGTATGTATTTACTTTTGGTGTGTGTAGGATATGAGTAGACAGCTATCCACCCGGCCCTCCAAAATGGCCAGAGGTTCGTCCTCCTTGACACCATCGCTGCCACCGTCACCACTATCCTCGCCTCCACCAGCGGTTGAGTTGCCATGACCGGTGTGGGCTTCAAGCCCGCTTCACAAGCTCTCACAGTTCAATCTCAACTATTTGCAAAATGACCCAGTCACCTCTTGGGCCGTTAAGCAGCTCCGCCTCCGAAACCCAGAAGTTGAGGACCAACAACCCATATATAGCCTTATCCAAGAGTACTTAAGTTACACGTGCTTGTGCCTGAGTAAGCTACCTGGCCGCTTGTTATTCATTGACTCCGTCATACATAGGAATGCCCTTCCACTTAGGCATAAAGCTAAGTGCTGCTTGGAGTTTGTTTGGGTCTTACATAGTTATTAGCATGGCTATCAAGTCCTGCTTGCTCACGTCATCTGGATGCATATGTGCAAATTTCTGCAGGAGGTCGTTCAACCTCAACCTATGCAGAACCTGACTTGGCCCCTGCCATTTGCCAACTTGCTAACACTTGTCTTTGAGCTGAATGGCCTCCCAATTGATCCGACTGAGCAGATTGACATAGCTTATCCAACTTTCGGGAAGCAGGATAGCAGCATAGCTTATCCCGTATCCCCCAACAAGTTGGTACCCCACTTGATGAGGCCCAAGACCCTGTCCACAACCAACCACCTCCTCCTGCCTCCCCTGTGCCATTCCAAGGGGATCCATTTTACATGACTTGCGAGAAGTACTTATAGCTTCAGCACTATGTGGATCAGGTCCACGGTACTCTTCATGATCACTACCAGATTCTCATGTGGTTGCTCACGGATTTCCAAGCGCATAGGGACTATTCTTAGGCGGCTTTCGAACAGCTTAACGCTCGCCAGCTCAACATTCAACAGTCAGTTGCATCACTGCAAATTGATTTTTATATATATCGAGAATTGAGCCAGCAGTGTTTTGACCAGCTCGGCGCTTGGGTTCAGGACGAAGCATTCGAGACACTGTCATTGATGACAGCCTTGTTTGCCTAGCATTTTCCCCCACCACCACCACCGGATTCTCAATAGTACTAGACTATCATTTTCTTTGTCTCTTTTATTTCTGTATTTACTTTTAGTTGTTTCTCTTTCTATACCCCAAAAAAAAAAAAAAAGTGTGTATGTGTGTGTGTTACTATTTTTGTACTTGGATGTGCACCTAAAATCTTTGGTAATTGTGAGAACCTGAATATAAAAATTAAGTAAATAATTAAATAATAATAATAATATTACAATCTGAAATATTTTGGCTGTGAATCTTAAAGTGCAAATTAAATATTTGGAAGGTCTTTTAATTAATTTTAAACCTAAAATAAATTTATGGTGGAAGTCTTTAATTTAGAGGCAAGATTTATTATAAAAAAAATTTAAAAAAAATAAGGGCAAGTTAGTAAGTTTATTTTGATATAATAATAGTTATATTTATTTAAATTAATGTTGAGAGAAAAAATATATATATATATATAAAACAAAGGATAATTTTTTAGAGTTTTGTTTAGATATATATATATATATATATAACAACCCTAGGGTTCCTAACAACACTATAGCAGCAGCCTAACACAATTTGTACAACAGCATCAGCAGCCACGGGAGAGAGAGAGTTTGAGAAAAGAAGAAGGAAAAAAAAAAGGAGTGGCAAACAAGGATGGATTTTTGGGTGTGTGGTAGGTCTCTATCTTTCTTCTTCTCTTTGTTTTTGTTCTTTATCCTTACTCTGTTATTATTTAGTTCATTGATGAAGAGGTTGTAGGTTTATGTATTTTGTATATATATACTGTTAAGAAATTTGAGGAGTTAAATTCATGTATAAAGAATGGGTGAAATTCTTAGTTTAAAAATTCTGTACAGAACCACAAACTTTAAAAATCAAGAAACCATAACAAACGAATGAATTTTGAAGTGAAATTTGTACATTAGATTAATTACATATTGAATTGCATATATGAGTTTTTTCATAATTTTCAGGAGTCAAAATCCATAAAAACTGATGCGTTGAAATCTGTTCAGAAAACTGGTTTAAAACAGTAAGTTCGGGAGTGTCGTTCTCTTTGGGTATAAATCCAAAAATTATCAAATTAGTGTCATTAGAACCGGTTACGAGTCTAGTTTCTTAAATTTTTAGCCTTACGTTGATTGCTCATGTATACTAGGAGAATCATTAATTTCTTTAAAATGCTGTAGAAAACACCCTGTTTGGGTATAATTAATTGTAAATAATTATTTTGATAAGCAAATCAAGTGAAACCAATTGAGCTTGAAACTTAGGATATATTAGTTGTTATCTGGAGGGTTTTGGAATTTTTCGAACAGCGTGGTGTGGGTGTGGGCTTTGCAATTTTCAAAGTTAGCAAATAGATTGGGAAAGCTTGTCTAAAACTCTGTTTTGTCTTAAAGTTACTTTTAGTTAAGTTTCGATTGGAACCCATGTCTTGGGTAATTTTAGACCTTGAAGAATATTAACTTAGGTATTATTTAAGAGTAACGGTGAGTGGGGTTGAGCTGTGTTAGTGCGTTTTAGTTTGGGGTTACTTAGTTTATTATTCCTTTTCGTATGTTTGAATTAGTAGTGACGTATAGTTTTAATACTTTGTTCAGGGCACTAATTGGACTTTCATACTTTATTCGAGGATTATATTATATTGTGTTCAGGTGAGTAGTTTCATGCTACATATTTTTATAAATGTTACCCTACCTGAACTGTTGAAAAATTAAATTGTTGTTTTATGACTAAACTATTTTGATAAATTATTATATTATTAATGGAATCAAATTATTTCTGAAACATGTGTGAACTTGGCATACTATAAACTATTTGTTTTGGTCTCATGTTTATAATAGTGAATTACCATGTTTTTGCGAAACTGATTTGTATTGATTATTGGGACCATCTGTATATTTTAGTCTAGAGAAATTATTCCACTGTGTGTGGTGACTCTGGCCACTAGGGAACAGATCCGAGTTGGGCCGTGATAACTCTAGTGCTCAACAATTGTAAGGAAAAGACCTAGGTAAAGCTAGGTGACCTTAAAACGAATCGTCTTAGAGAAAAAGCCCAGGTTGCCACCCTGAGGATGACTTCTAGTTCGCTATTGGATCCAACGGGGCTTATAGCCTTGAGAACTGTGTGGCATGTTATTTGTTATTTCTTGGTACCCAGAAAATTATTGGTGTTCATGTTGTAATCTGTTTTAAGTGAAAAATGTCATTTATCATGTTCTCGAGAGACATGAGTATTTTAACTGTTGAACTGTGGAACCTTCTTTTTAAAACAGATTGTCTTTACCAAACTGTATACCAATCTAGTTTCTGTGATATATATCTTATTTCAGAATTGAACCTTGTTTTCAAAACTGTATTTACTATCCATGTTGCTACTCACTGAGCTATTAGCTGATTTAGTTGTTTATCATTTCCAGGTATTAGAAGGACTTAGAGTGGACTCATAGTGTAGCGGGGACTCAATTGCATGGACCTCTAGGACATTTATTTAATTTGTTTTAGGTTGTTATGTCGGGTTTTGTGCATACATTGTGGTTGGGTTTTATTTAGAATTATTTTATTTTGTGGGCGGTTTGTGTCCCATTTAGTATATATTTTTGGAAGTTGGTTATGGCTGGTTTTACCATTTGTACTTGTGACATGTCAATAGAATGATTTTTGATTTATTTATTTATGGGCTATCGCCATATTTATTCTTCGTGATTTTTGGGTTCATGTTTAGGCTTACATGTGCCTTAGGCTTAGTCCCTGTAGGCCACGGCCGGTTGTACCCGAGTTTGGTGTGTGACAATTGTGGTATCAGAGCTATAGTTTATCGAGTTACATATCTTGCATTTCATCATTTAGACGAGATCCAAGTCCCTATAGTCCTTAGTAGTGTATGGTTAAGTTAGTTTTGTTTAAGTTTGTGTTAAGCCTTTCTTGATTTCATTTTGAAGGTTAAGAGTTGGCACCTAGATATTTACACGGATTGTCTATTCTTTGTGAGCCTTTGATGTTTGTATTACCGTGTATGATCCATTAGGAGAAACAGTAGTATTGAGAGATGTTTGTAGATCTTGTGAGGTAGACTTGGATGGTAGGATTTTTCTAGTGGATTTGATTTCTTTTGAGATGAAGGATTTTGACATGATTTTGGGGAAAGATTGGTTGACGAAGCATCATGCCTTTATTGATTGTTTTAGAAATGAGGTAGTTTTTGCTATGCCTGGGCAACATGAGTTTTTCTTTCAGGAAGATAGGATAGGGTCTTCTATCTGTTTTATTTCTTCCTTTCAGGCTAACTGAGTGTTGAGAAAATGGTGTCATGGTTACTTAGCTTGTGTGGTGAGTACCGAACAGCCAGAGCAGAAGTTCGAGGAGTTGCCTGTAGTGAGGGAATTGTTGATCTTTTTCCAGAGGAACTACCAAGTCTTCCTCTAGATTGTGAGGTAGAATTTTCCATTAACTTGGTCCCTGACACAACACTTATATCTAAAGCGCTCTATAGAATGGCACTGCTAGAGTTAAGGGAGTTACAAACTCAGTTACAAGAGTTGCTAGACAAAAGTTTTATTAGGCCTAGCGTCTCACCTTGGGGAGCACTTGTGTTGTTTGTGAAGAACAAAGATGGGTCTATGAGATTGTGTATTGATTTTAGGGAATTGAACAAAGTCACAGTGAAAAATAGGTATCCTTTGCCACGTATTGATGACCTATTTGACCAATTGGAAGGAGCTCAGGTATTCTCTAAGATTGACTTGAGGTTAGGCTATCACTAGTTGAAGGTAAGGGATGAGGATATTTCTAAGACAGCTTTTAGAACCCATTATGGGCATTATGAGTTCCTGGTGATGCATTTTGGTCTCACAAATGCACCAACCGCGTTCATGGATTTAATGAATAGAGTATTTAAACCCCAGTTGGATAAATTTATGGTGATGTTTATTGATGACATCCTAATTTGTTAGAAGAGTAAGGAGGAGCATGAACAACATTTGAGGGTAGTACTTCAAATCCTTAGAGAGAAGAGATTATATGCGAAATTAAGAAAGTGTGAATTCTGGTTGAGCAGTGTATCCTTTTTGGGTCATGTGGTAAGTAAAGATGGGATATCTGTGGCTAGCACGAAGGTGGCAGCAATTGTTGATTGGCCATGACCTACTTTTGTGACAAAGGTACGTAGCTTTCTAGTACTTGCTGGTTATTACAGACAGTTTGTGGAAGGATTTTCCCATATTGCTTTGCCACGTACCAATCTCACCAGGAAAGGGGTAAAGTTTGAGTGGAATGATGATTGTAAGCGTAGTTTTCAAGAGTTTAAACAGAGGTTGACATCAGCTCAAATCCTTGCTTTACCAACAGATAGAGGTGGTTTTCTGATTTATAGTGATACTTCGTGACAAGGTTTAGGATGTGTGCTCATGTAGCATGGGAAGGTGATTGCTTATGCGTCACGACAGTTGAAAATACATGAGAGAAACTATCCTACGCACGACTTGGAGTTAACAACAATGATTTTCGCTCTGAAGATCTGGCGACATTATTTGTATGGAGAGTCATGTGAGATTTACACTGATCATAAGAGTTTGAAGTATATTTTCACATAGAAGGAACTAAATTTGAGGCAAAGAAGATGGCTTGAGTTGCTAAAATATTACAATGTGAATATTTTGTATTATTCAGGGAAGACAAATGTGGTGGCAGATGCCTTGAGTAAGAAGGTCGTAGTTAGAGATGTAACTGCTTTGTTTATTGAGAGTTGTTTCAAGGAAGACATGAGATTTTTGAGGCTTGAGGTTGTTACGCCTAGTGATAGGGCTTATTATAGTCAATTGACAGTTCAGCCGACCTTGAGAGAACAGATTCGTTTATCTCAGGAGATTAACCCCCAGTGCGAGCGTATTAAAGGAGAGATGGCAGAGGGTAAACATGTAGATTTTGTGGTTAATGATGATGGGTTGCTTAGATTCCGTAATTGAATTTATGTTCCTGCTGGTGGTGATTTGAGGAAGGAGATTATGACGGAGGCACATAGTTCTAGTTACAGCATTCATCCTAGAAGCACTAAGATGTATCGGGGTCTTCATGAACATTTTTGGTGGAATGGTATGAAGGGGAGATATTGTAGAATTTGTGGCTTAATGTTTAGTGTGTCAACAGGTTAAAGTAGAACATCAAAAACATACGGGAAAACTACAACCCTTACCTATACCAGAGTGGCAGTGGGATCATATTAAAATGGACTTCGTGTGTGGATGCCCTCGTACTAGTAGTAATCACGATGCAGTTTGGGTAGTTGTTGATAGATTAACCAAGTCAGCACATTTTATTGCACCTCCGTTAAATTTTAGTTCAGCTTATCACCCTCAGACAGATGGGCAATCGGAGAGAACTATTCAAACCCTTGAGGATATGTTAAGGGCTTGTGCTTTGGAGTGGAGGGGTAATTGGGATGATTATTTGCCGCTCATGGAATTTGCGTATAATAATAGTTATCATTCTAGTTTGGGAGTAGCTCCTTATAAGGCTTTGTATGGGAGGAAGTGTAGATCTCCTTTGTGTTGGTATGAGGTTGGTGAGAGGCAAATGTTGGAACCTGATTTGGTGGAGGATATTACACGGAAAATTATCACAATCAGAGAGAGATTATTGACTGCTCAAAGTAGACAAAAAAGTTATGATGATCATCGTAGGAGAGATCTAGAGTTTCATGATGGGGATATGGTATTCTTGAAAGTATCACCATGGAAAGGAGTCATCAAGTTTGGAAAGAAAGGAAAGTTGAGTCCAAGATATATTGGTCCATTTGAGGTATTGGAGAAGGTTGGTGAGGTTGCGTACTGTGTTGCTTTACCCCCTAGGTTGGCAGGAGTGCATAATGTGTTTCACGTGTCTATGCTGAGGAAATATGTGCATAGTCCGTCGCATGTGATAGATTATGAGCCACTTCAGATTGGAGAGGATTTTTCGTATTAGGAGATGCCTGTTCAGATTTTGGATTCGAAAGAGAAAATGTTGCGTACAAAGGCTATTAAATTGGTTAAGGTACTGTGGTGTAATCATCTAGTTGAAGAGGGGACCTGGGAACACGAGGTCGAGATACACGAGAAGTACCCAAATCTATTCTCATGATTTACTCGGGTTAGTTTTGAAGACGAAACTTTTCTTTTGTAGGGGAGAATGTGAGAACCCGAATATAAAAATTAAGTAAACAATTAAATAATAATAATATTACAATCTCAAATATTTTGGTGGTGAATCCTAAAGTGCAAATTAAATATTTTGAATGTCTTTTAATAAATTTTAAACCTAAAATAAATTTATGGTGGAAGTCTTTAATTTAGAGGCAAGATTTATTTTTATTTTTAAAATAAGAGGCAAGTTAGTAAGTTTATTTTGATATAATAATAGTTATATTTATTTAAATTAATGGTGAGAGAAAATATATATATATATAACAAAAGATAATTTTTTAGAGTTTTGTTTAGATATATATATATAACAACCCTAGGGTTCCTAACAACACTATAACAGCAGCAGCCTAACACAATTTATACACCAGCATCAACAGCCACATGAGAGAGAGAGAGTTTGAGAAAAGGACAAAAAAAGGGTTGCAAACAAGAAAGGATTTTTGGGTGTGTGATAGGTCTCTATCTTTCTTCTTCTCTTTGTTTTTGTTCTTTATCCTTACTATATTATTATTTAGTTCATTGATGGAGAGGTTGTAGGTTTATATAGTTTGTATATATATACTGTTAAGAAATTTGAGGAGTTAAATTCATGTATAAAAAATGGGTGAAATTCTTAGTTTAAAAATTCTGTACAGAACCACAAACTTTAAAAATCAAGAAACCATATCAAACGAATGAATTTTGAACTGAAATTTTTACAATAAATTAATTACATATTGAATTGCATATCTGAATTTGTTCATAATTTTTGGTAATCAAAATCCATATAAACTGATGCGTTCAAATCCGTCCAGAAAACTAGTTTAAAACAGTTAGTTCGGGAATGTCGTTCTCTTTGGGTATAAATCTGAAAATTATCAAATTAGTGTCATTAGAACTGGTTACGAGTCTAGTTTCTTACATTTTTTGGCCTTGCATTGATTGCTCATGTATACTAAGAGAACCATTAGAAAGCTTAATGGATCAGGACATTGCACAATCTTTAAAAATAAAATAAAATAAAACATTTTGAGAATCCTAGTTACGAAAGTTTAATCTTGTTTGTATATGTTGGGGGTTATTATGAGTTACACTGGCTATTATAGTGGTAAGTTAACTAATTATGGAGATTGCACGTTACACCAAGATTACTGATGATGTGTTCTACTAACATTCACAAGTACATAGAACATGATTTGTGTAATACTGAATTGCGGTCTGTACTCAATAGATTCCTTCATACTTGTCTACTGTGTCTTCAATGACTCATCATGTCTTAATATTGCACTGTAGTGGCACATGAGTTAATTCTGGAGTGGTGTAGTGTGATTGATTGTTGCTGGATAGATGTGAATATGTTAATGTTTGTGGGTATCATTTCTGAATACCCTCACGAGACTTTACTCATCTACTTGAGGTAACTTTGTGGTTTAAAGGCTTGTTGCATATGCTAAATGCAACCATTCTTCCCACAAAAGAAGAGATAGCTAGATTTTGTTTAATTTTTTTTTTCTTTCCTTCTTTATTCCTTGCTTGAGGACTAGCAAGTTGTAAGTTGGAGGATGTGATTAAGGCCGAATTGTGTAACACTGAAGCCACTAATTAGGATCTCTTAACTTTATTTGCTTGTCAAACTAAATATTTTATGTCTATTTATTTTATGTATGTTTAATGTCAATCAGGTCGTACATAATGGGAGCATAAAATGAGGAAAAATGCAGGACTTGTAGAGAAAAGTGCTTCTCGCACGTGCGTTGACTTTTCCCGCAAGTGCGTTGATTTTTTCCGTACGTACGGCAGAACCTCAGAAATTATGTCGCTGTTTTTATACCTGTTTGAAAGACAGTGGAGGTATAAAAAGAAGAAAGAGAGGCTGGATTAAGGTTCTGAAATTTTGAAAGAGAAAGCGGAGGCTAGGGTTTGGAAAAAAGGTAATTCTCAATCTTCAAAGCAAATTCCCATAGAGGGTTCCATCTCTTCCACCTTTTCCTACTCCTTCATGAGTGGCTAGGCTCTTCTTTTCTAGGGTTTTGAAGAAACCCTAACTATGTAATTAGGTTTTCTTTTTGGTTTTTGATTATGTAAAGGTTTGAACAATTGAATGGTGTTTTAGAAGCTTCATATATATATATATATTCCACTATTTCTTCAAATATTCGACTTTCTATGATTGTTGAATGCTTTCCATACAATAGTTTTCTATTCTTTCATATTCAAGGTATGAGACGAACCATACTACGAGGGACGAGTCATGTCGCTACCCTAGTTTAGAGCGAACGATTCGTACTACTTGAGATGGTTCGTGCCCGTACATTGAACGCGATGATTTTCTTGATAAATGCTTCGAACTTGTAGTTGCGAAGTATTATTCCATTCGAACCGTAAAATAATTGAATCTCAAATTGAAGCCTTGTTTATGTAACTAATGGTGAATTCATTACCCTAGGTTTTTTCCCAAATCAGTAAATTCATCTTTATTTATAATTGCTAGTTTATTCACTTTGTTTAATTTAATTATTATTAGGTTATGAACAATCAATCTTTTTATCAAAATTAATTTAGGAATTTAACAATTAAATTAGTTTAATTTTGCATTTGTCCCTGTGGATCGATACCTGGACTTGCCATTATTCTAAAAGAATTTGGTACAATTTAGTGTTTATTTTTGGTGTGTGAAACGGCCCATCAAGGAAAAACAAGCTCTAGAGCAAAACCCTAACTCTCAAGTTTAAGATCTGGAAGCCGTAAATCTGAAATTTGTCTTTCGAGCAGCTTTTATATAAACAAGATCGCGATAACCGCTCGAGCCATGGAATGGTCGCTTGAGTGGTATGCCTTATACACGTGGAACCAATAGTGTCTTCGCTCGGGTGACCGAAAGGTTCACTGGAGTGCACATTGACCCCCTCCCAGTATATTTGCAGACAGGTTGAACTTCTAGGAGCAGAGATTATTCGCTCGAGCGGTCCATGAAGAAACAGACCACTGAAATTACAACTAAAAAAGTGTTTGCTCGCAGAATTGACAACACAAAGGACCTAACAATTGGGTTAAAGATTGAATTCCAACCATCTATATACTGAGGAAACACTAAAACAACAAGAGTTTTCTGCCCTCCACCCTAAAGCATCCTCCTTATATGCCCTAAGAGCACAGGCAGAGAGCAGCATGTTAACAAGACTAACTGCATACTCCTTTTCCCGGTCCCTCAACTCTCTACAAAAGCCCTGTCCCCATTCACGCAGATCACTTCTAAGCTCATGTATCTCTTTTACTAATCTATGTTTATCAGATGAGAGTCTATACAACTTGGGAACAACACCTCCTTTAAACACCTATCTCCAATCCGTTTAATCCTTAAAACCATTACATGTTGCATTGACTTTCCTGATCCATGACTTCTAATCTTAGGGTAGTGGGTAACTTTACTGGATTTTCGAGCTCAATATTTTCTTTATGTTTCACAAATTTTGAAAATTAAAGTAAAGCGAGATATTTTAGTGTTGGAATTGGATTTCCGCCATGACATCCCAATTAGAAGTGTGTATGAGTGATTTTGGTTTAGATTAGCACTAAACCATAGAATCAATCAATCATCATCAGTTTCAGATTTTTAGACTTGGACTGAACCAATTCTCTATTAAAATCGAACCGAACTGGTGTAGCTCAACTTGTTTTAGATTGGAATACAATTCTGAAAATAAGTGAATTATTCATTTGAAAATCGTGGTCTCCAGTTCAATCTTCACTACAGGAAATATGGGTTTAGGTGGCGTTTTTTTAACGGCGTTTTTTAAAATGCCACTATTTTTAATATTTAACGGCGTTTTATAAACGTCTTATTTTTCTTTAATTGAAACGGCGCCGTTTTATGAATAGGAGGCGTTTATTTACGCCTTCAAATGCGTGTTGTCTCACGCGCCCGTTTCCAATTTGAGAATCTCAACTCCCAAATTGAGCCGATGCACTCACAAATAATCTCTCTCTCCCTCTCCGCTGTCTAAACCCTGATTATCACAGATTCAGTTGCTTATCAATGGAATCCTCAGAAATCGAAGTTCTCTCTCGAAATCGAAGTGATTCATCAGAGCGATTTCGAAGTTCATCTCAGCGATTCAGATCTTGAAATCGAAGTTCATATCTTGAAATTTTAAAATTCTGAGTTCATATCACTTCGATTTTGATTCAGATCGTGATTCAGATCTCAGCGATTCAGATCGGTCTCAGTGATTCATATCTCGAAATCGAAATCGAAGTTCGATTCAGATCGTGATTCAGATATCAGCGATTCACATCGGTCTCAGTGATTCATATCTTGAAATCGAAATCGAAGGTCATCTCAGCGATTCAGATCGGTGATTCAGAAGGTATTTGTGCATGTGCCTTCAGAAATTGCCGCTCATGATGTTCAGAAATTGCTGTTCTATTGTTTGATTCTCCTCTTGAGTTCCGTTCTATTCCTCACTGTCACCGCGAGATCGCCGATCTTCAAGGTATGTTTCGTTTCTCTGCTTTCTTTTTTATCTATACAAATTGCATATATATATATATATATATGTGTGTGTGTATATGTATGTATATGATTGTGTTTATGAAGTTTAATTTGATTATTGATTGTTTGTTATTTGAGCTTCAAATCTGTGATTCTGTCTGTTTAGTTACTGAAAAACAGTTTGCTGGAATAAATTACTGTGTAGATTTTGGGTTCTAATCTAAGGCTGTTTTACTTTTTAAGGCATTCAATTATGACAATGAAGGCTGCCAAGGGTAAGGGGGCACCAATCAGGGTCCCAAAGGAGGCGTTGAAGCCAGTTGATGACGGGTTTGCTAAGTTTGTGTAACATTTTGGTGGTTGTAGTTGCACCTTTGTGGGTTTTTTTTTGTTTGTTTTGTTTTTGGTGTTTACATTAATGTGAATGACTCTGTTTAATGTTATGATATTGACCATAAGTTTCAAGGTCGAGTCAAATGAGTTCTATATGCACCTTAAAATAAAAGGTGTGTAAATAGAGGCACCCGTATTTGTAATTTACCTTTTAAAATATATATGTGTTAACATAGAAAAGCGGAGTGACTTAGAAATCAGATTATAAATTTTAAAATTAAAACCGTGGTTAGCGTATAGAGTGGTGTGAATTGATGTGGATCAACGCGATTTTATAGACTGAGAGGTATTTTACATGGTCCTAATTCTATCAAACAATTTTGAGTCACGTGCCACGCACGTGTAAAACCCCATCCATCCCTCTCGTCCAAAAAAGCTTCTTATCCAATTTTTGGGGCTGCAAAAAATAAACTTCGTCAGCCTCTGACCAGTAAGCAAGTGAAACTCTACTATCCTTGCATTACCCACTTCAAATTAATCAAACTAAAAGCAAGTCAAGAGCAGCTTCTTAGAGTCAGACATGGCAGTTTCATCACTCTCAATGACCTTGTGAATTCTGAAATTAGGGCTGTAAATTTGATGCAAAATTGCTGGTTATGCCAAAGGTGGAATGTATAAACTAACTTCTTGTGAGATATGATTGTTTTGATTCTTGCTTTGGATTATATAATGGTAAATTTTAGGAAATTCTAAGAGAAGGGCAATACTGTTGGGAGTAGGAGCATTAGCTTTGAGTTCATGCCCTGCAAGTTCACTCTTTGCTGAAGGTATGATGGTTTTTTAATTTTTTTTCCTTTTTTTTTTTTTTGTCAATTTGTAGGATATCATTTACAAACAGGACATTCATTCAACTATGAAAAAAAAAAGTCCAACACATTGTCATATGCACATAACAAAGCCAACAACACAGGAAAGACAACTGGAGAGTTGAATGCTTGACCCCCCTAGCCTTGTTGAGAGAGAGAGAGAGAGTGCTTTATTCTCCCTTCAAATCATAAACTACCCATCCAATTAGTTTGAATTGAGATGGAGGTGTTTGTGTTAATGCATTTCTCCAAGCTCTTATGATTACATTATTTTCATGAAGAATGGCATTTCGCTTATGTTATCTTACAATCCTATGCATAATTTTTGTTTTTTAGAAATACTACATTAATGTGTGCTAATTGGGCCTTTTTTTTTTCTTTTTTTTTCTGCATAGAAATACCACAAAACTATGAAGCTTTTGTCAACAAATCAGATGGCTATTCATACTATTACCCCTCAGATTGGAGGGTAAGTTACATGTTTACTAGTCAAAGAGAAGCCAAAATTTAGGCTGTGACAACTCTTTGGTACACTAAAAAGAATTTATGAAGTCTGTTGTTTAGGAATTTGATTTCAGAGGGCACGATTCTGCATTCAAAGACCGATATCTGCAATTACAAAATGTTCGGGTGAGCTTTATTCCAACTAACGAGAGATATACATGATTTAGGCCCTATGGAAGAGGTAAACAATTCCACCTTTTTTATTCCTTCTGAATTTTATTGATGTTTTTGTGACTCGTTTGTATTGCTTTGGAAGGTTGTTTCCAATTTGGTTAGACATGTCTACTCAGCACCGACTCAAATGGTAAAATGTATTTGACATGCAAGAGGTTTGCAACATTTCACCCACCCTGCTTTAACTAAACCAAGAAAATTAGACGTCATTTAGAGCTCCAAATATGTATCTTATGACATTTTATCGAATGCAGCGAACAATTGATGGGAAAAACTATTATACCTTTGAGTATGCACTTACATCTCCAAACTTTTCTCGAGCAGCTTTTGCAACCATAGCAATTGGAAATGGTACAGTTAATGCATCAGATGATGATATCACTTTCTTGGTTTTAATCTATAACTCCCAAATTATTATATGCTTCTAGTTTAGTAACTTTTCGCTGATGATGAATTTCAATTATAAACTTGTATTTACCATCCAACTCAAAATATTCTCTGATCGTCCGAGATTATTGTATTGTAGTGTGTAACACCTTGCTGATAGGGTTGGTGATGTTAGTGGGCAACAAAAAAAATGTGATTTTTTTATTAATAATATAGGTAACCAAATCTGGGAATTTTGGTTTAATTCTCACATACCAAGTGAATTTTGGGGATTAGAACCCGATGGCACTATTTTTCAAGCTTATAGAATACATTACAACCTATTGCTTTTATTGTTGCCCTTTGTAATAATCAATGAGAGCATTAATGCTATTGCTTAATATAGAAACATAAACTGCTTTCATTTAACTTTTCTACATTTTAGTTTCTACTTTCTAGTCTTCCCCGTCATATTAATGGTAATAAAGATAATCCAAATGCCTAATCATGTCCTTTTTCCTTCACCTCTTCTTTTTTCACTTCTCTGTGATTTTATGTTTTTTTTACACGTTTATCTAAACTCTATACTAAACCATTGGAACAGCTTAGCTCAGGTAACTCTAATCCTTAAGGTTTGTTGATGTCTATTGTTTTTATGTTTCTGTTTGGTCAGAGCATTTTCATGTGGAAACTCCCATCTTCTGCACAAATATATTGCACCTACATGGTCTTAGCTATGTTTCTAACCATCTTTTGCCTGGCCATACCGTAACTCTCACTCCTGCATTCTTATTCCTGATTGAAGGCAGTGCGACATGGTAGAGCTCTTGTGCGAGTATCATTCAACAGTAATCTGCAGAAGTCGAACTACATTATGGTAACGGCTGATCCTCTTCAAATCCTGGAAATATGTGCCTTTAAAAGCAGATATTCCTTTCTTTCATAGGATATTAGAGTGTTGAAATTGTACAAGAAAACTGCAGGAAAATGTTTACTTTTGCATGATTATGTCCTGAAAATAGCTTGCCTCTATAAACTGCAGTAATTCTAGAAATTATTCAAAACACTAGTCCAATCATTTTTGCTTAAAAACCCTATTCTCTTTGTAGCATTTTTCTTCGCTCACCATACACATGTGCTCACCATACACGTGCACACATGTATAGATTGTTCTGGAAATGCGTTGGTTGTGATCTGTGTTGATTTTATGGGTTTAGTTCCTAAAATGTTGATTCCGTTGTTGGTTATTCTTTTGTGTATTCGTCAATTTCTTTTGATTGAAATGCTGTATTTGTGAGATGGGTTCAATTGATTTCATCCCCTGGCTTCTGGGTTTCTTTTACTCTACAGCAGTTAGAAGGGGAAAATTAGTACGAGGCTGTGGATTCTGATTACTGGGTCTTTTATTTATTTATTATTAATTTTATGTTTGATTTCCTTGTATTATTTTTTATCACAGAGTTGAAAATTTGTCTAAACATAGATTGTGCTCCTATTCCTCTTAATTCATAAGTCTCTCTCTCTCTCTCTCTCTCTCAATTACTATACAAATGCCTTTGACCTGCATTAGATGTTTGTGGAGGTACCCATCAGAACTATTCCTTCTTCTAATCTTTTATACTGACCAGATGTAATGCCCCACTATTTCTTGTAACCCCTTGTAAACTATGTTGGATGTTACTATAATGCAGCAATACTATAGTTTATGTCATGGATTTAGCGCATTCCTTAAATTTCTTCCGCTTTCATTTTTTATTAAACTTCAATTTTTTGTTCCCTTGGAAATTAAATTATAACTGACGTTTAGATTTAACACTTTAACTACTTCCAAAATGGAAGCAGCGAAATGTGGGACTGGCATGGAGAGGGTTATTGTCTCCAGAAGGAAACCAATCTGGGTGAGCCTTGCTTTGCTTTTCGCATTAATGTTAAGTCAAGATATTTGGGTAAAGTTTTGATGTGGAACGGGTTTATTGTTGTGAGCAGACATATCTCCATGCCTTTGGGATGTAGTAAGCCAGAATGAAGAAGATCTGTCCTACATGTTTGACGAAACAACACCTGTTAAGGCCTGTGGGGATTTGGCTTACCATGTTGCTGACAATGGTAGTTTTATACTTTACTAAAATGTTTCAACATTTGCTAGCTTTTAATGCTTGTTCGATTTGAAGGACACTATTTTTTATCTGGAAAAAAATGAATTGCAGTAAACATGGACAAGGAATTACAGCAATGCACGGAGATGTCTTCACAAGTAAAGAGACGTCGAATGCTGCAGTTTGACAATGAGATTTTGGGTTCCCCTCTTTGCAATGAGGAGATATCATCTGTCTTCTTAAAATCGAAGGTTTGTGCAAGCCTATTTCCTCGTGGAAAATGTTACATGATACATCTTTTGCTGTTCTTGGGGAAAAATTCTACATAGTGGTCTTATTTTGGTTTCACACAAAAGATAATTGTTGAGATACCGGTTCTGTTGTATATTGACAATTATATGACTTCTATCTTTTGGAAGGGAAACAAATTTATCATCCACCACATATCAAGATAAATTATTTTATGATATCAACATTTTGTCAGGGGATCATTATTGGTCAATGATCATTATTGGTCAATGCAACTTCTGAACTAGTTTAGATTTGGGTTTCACCTAATTAATTTGTTCTTGCTCACTTCATTAAGGAAGTTTCAAACACTTGCATTTATAATCAAAGTTTCAGTTGAAATTACGTTTTAGTATTAATTTGTGTGATTGAATCAAGTTTCACAAAACCATTGGATCACTCTTTTTTGGTTCTTTGATTAGGAGAGAGAAGATTCGCTTGAAGAGGCTTTATCTGATATGTCGCATTAGGTGTCTGGTTTTGAAGGTTTGTCCTGTAAAGTTCTGTTCTGAGATGAATAGGTTCTTAACATTCATACATGTTTTTTTTTGTCTTGCTTGTCATAATGTGCTTAACAGAGGAAACATCTGCAACTGGTCACGAGGGCCTGGATCAGTCATCTGAGGGATGGCTAGCTGATTGCTTCAATAATGATGAGATGCATTGCAGCCCTGATGATCTGTATATATCTCTCAACTTTTCAATTCAGTCTTCTTCATCTTCTCCCTTATTTTATTAAAAAAAAAAAATTATGTTTCTTTTTTGTTTATTATGTATATAAATTATGATTCAACCACTATAATATGTGGAACACAGAAATCTGTCTGGGCCATCCGATGTTCAAATTGATATTTCAGGTAAATGAAGTAGTATTTTCCATTCAATGTGTTGATTATTTTTTAATTTCTATTTTCCTTGCACTTTTATTATTTATAATTCTAGATTATGTTTAAATAAGTCCTCAATTTATTATTTTTTTTATTCTGCTTTCAGTGCAAGCCTTTTCTGGTATTTTTTATGTAGTCCTCTTTGCAATTTAAAATCACTGTTAAATTGTGAATTTCTTCAGAATGCAGTTGGTTCTCATTTATACCCTCAGAATCCAGTCCTCCGCCTTGGAAGTCAGCTCAACTTCAGTGTAGAAGGTTGGTGTATGATAAAATTTTACATTAATTTTTAGTTGGTCACAACTAAAACTCACAAATCCATTTCGGAAATCTAGATCTAAAAGACAACATTGAATTAATGTTTAAAAAGGCATACTAATTGTATATGTCAGGTAGAAATCTTAGTCTGAAATTGATGAATAATTCAAATGCTATTTTTTTTTTTGTCTGAAATCTATACTAAACCATTGGAACAGCTTAGCTCAGCTAACTCTAATCCTTAAGTTGGATATGCCCAGTAGTTGCAGGAATGCCATCAAGGATTTATCCGTTGGGTTAAGCTTGAAAGCTCAAACATTGAGTGTTTATATTTAAGAGCTTCTTCCTTCCATGCTATTGGAGAATATAGAGAAGCGGTATTAGGGATTCTTTTTCTTGATTTTCCCATTTAAACTACTGGGCATCATGCTCAATTCTTCTTTGCTTTGGTTTACTAAATTTCATTTTATGATAAAGGTGAAGGATTATGATGCAGAAAATTACAAATTATATGAAGAAGTTGGAGAAGGTGTCAGCGCCACTGTTCACCGGGCTCTCTGCATTCCTTTGTGTTGACTGGGATTTGGGAATGTATCCTGCTCAAAATTGTCTTTGTTGTACATGAACCTATTATGATTAATTGAATACGAATCCCTATTCTGCAGTGTAATGATGTGTAATATGCTTGACTATTCCATTGCATCTGCATGTGCAAGCAAATGACTTAACCTATTTTTTCTTTTTATTTTTTGATTGTGTTTGTTGTTTGATTTTGGTTCAGACACAATCATGTAATGTTTATTTAGTCAATATATTGAAGTAGTTGTAAAATTTTATTCATATTATTGTTATTTTTCAGCTTTATTACAGGTATGTTTTTTAGTTAAATATAACAGATTCAGAACAATTTTTTTTTTAAAAAAAGAGCTATAATGGCGTTTTTTCAAAACGCCACTACAGTGCCAACGGACTTTTTTTTAAAATAAAAAAATCGATCACGGCGTTTTAAAAACGTCGCTAAATATTGGATGACGTCATTTTATCATTATTTAAAGCGTCATAAACTTATAGCGACAGCCGCGTCCTCGACGTTTGGTGATAAGCGTCACTAAAGGAATTAGCGGCGTTTTCGCTAAAAGTCATTTTTCCAGCAGTGCTTGCATCATTACAACTTTTTTTTAAAAATAAATATTTAAAATAAACAAGTCTTGAATATTCTAACATAATATAAAGAAAAATAAAACATTGTTTCACAATTTAATACAAACCAACAATCATATATTTTGCCCTAATTTAGGTTTACATGTCATAATCAAGTGTAGCAATGTCCACCTTGTTTTTCACTTTTCACTAATTATATAAAGTAACTCGACATAAATATAATTTTGTGTAATATATATATACAACTTTGACTCTCAAGTTGGCTTAGTTTAGGGATGGCAATGGGTCAATGGCGTGGATATTAATTCCCCATTTCCATTCCTTCATAATAAATTTTCTCCATTCTCCATGGGTACCACCCTCCCCATTTTGTAATGGGTTTAGATTTTTTCCAACCCACTTTAATCCCCATTTTTATTTTATTTTTATTTTTTATATTTAATGTTAAAAACCATTTTTTTTAAAGGTTCACAACAAAAACTAAATATACCTTCAATCTTTTTTCTTTCTTTTTTAATATATTTAATGTTAACAAACTTTTTTTTTAAAAAGGTTTTAGCTAAATATACATTCAATCTTTTTTCTTTCTTTTTTAATATATTTAATGTTAACAACTTAATTTTTTTTTTTTTAAGGTTTACAACAAAAGCTAAATATATATTCAATCTTATTTTATTTTATTTGGTTCAACAACAAAATCAAATACACATTAATTAATTAATTAAAAAGTTTGTTTTATAATAATCAAATATATAATTTTGAGACAATCAAATAAGTTTTAGTAATTAAAAAAAAATGTGGAAGAACGTGGAAGATTAAAAAAAAAATTACAACCATCTCTCTCTCTCTCTCTCTCTCTCTCACTCTCACTCTCTCCCCTACATGTTATAAGAACCTGTTTACAATGTTATAAGAGCCTGTTTGAAGAAATAAAATGTGAAAGAACCTGTTTGAAGAAAGTGTTATAAGACCCATATTAAATTGCATCAGGGCATAAATAAGGAATTGTTTGTTGATCTCTTAGCCACAGACATTTTAGACATTAAACCATATTTCTCTTAGCAAATTTGAACCATTCATTTTAATTTATCCAAAATCTAATTATACCTTTTAACGAATCTGAACCACTCATTTTAAGACATCTATGCCTTACCACACCCAATCCATCCTCCATCTTCTTCCTTTAGTCCCCTACGAATTTTGTCGTTTGTTACTTTCAAAAAACAAAAAATGTTTTTTCAATTAAATTTTTACTAATTTCACAACACCATCACCACTATTCTCACATTCACTATCACACTACCATCACCATAGCCACTACCATCATCACTGCCGCCATACCCCACCACTATGTCACAATCTCTACTTTCACCTTCATTCCATTACCACCACCACCAAATATAAAAAAATATATTTTTAATTTTTTTTATAAAAAATATTTTCTATCTAAATAAATGAAGCATAACATTGGGAAACAAGCTGATTTCAGTTAAATCTGTTCATAACTAAGAAAAATTCTTTTATTTAAAAAAAAAAATTATTTAGTAAGACTTTGCATCCCCTTTTTGTTTTTCCATCAAATAAATCTTTGTACCCATCATTTCTAACCAATCACGACTCATGCTTGTTTTGATTCTCTACAATTTCCTTATTTTCAAATACCATCACATATATATATATATATATATGTTGTATAAATTGTGTGATAACATAAAACAAATAGATTCATACTCATTAATTGAAATTTCAGAACAAGCAAACTATTCTGAAAATTACAATAAATAACAAAATAAAATAACATAGAAAAGCAAACCGAAACCTGCACTAGACAGTGTCCTTAATTTTTTTAAATAAATATAAAAAATTCTAGATATGCATAAAATTTGACAAGAATAATGTGACAATGTTAATTAATGTGTATTTGATTTTATTGTTGAGCCAAATAAAATAAAATAAGATTGAATGTATATTTAGTTTTGGTTGTGAATCTTAAAAAAAAAAAAAATAGTTGTGAACCTTAAAAAATAAAAAAATAAAACAAAAGAAAAAAGATTGAATGTATATTTAGTTTTGGCTGTGAATCTTAAAAATAAAAAAAAAATGGTTGTGAACCTTAAAAATAAAAAATAATAATAATAAAAAAGATTGGAGGTATATTTAGCTTTGGTTGTGGATCTTAAAAAAAAAAAAACATATGGCGAAAAAAAAATCCATATATTTGGGTTGAGTCTCCATAAATATCCACAGAATAAGTTATCCATTGCCATCCCTAACATAGTTCAGGCAAGATGTAAACTAAGAACTAAACAAATCTTATAGGATTTGTGGTGAAAAAAGTAAGACAAGCCATGTGATGTAGGCCCACCTAATGCGTACATAGCATGGCCACTTGGTATGGCAGAGAATAATGTCGGATTTGGTAAGGTGAACTTGGCCACCAAGTAAAGGTTAACTATGGTCCACAAATAACTCAGCTATGGTTTGGACAAGCTTAAGGGGAAGAAACCTCCTATCATAAATAGAGGCAACATTTGAAGGAAAAGTATGTCTAAACCAATATATTTACTTATTTGTTCTTGTTTATATACAAAACATCATCTAACTTGGGCATTGTCATCCGGCCAGCAACCGCTAGTCGGGTGGTACTAACGATTTGTTATTTTGCAAATCCATAATGGAGCGACTCATCTCTCCATTTGTTATGTCAATTAATCAGTTTGAGACAAATCTAGGGTCTGATTTTAAAACCCAGAACCGAACCAAACCAAACCAAACCAAAATATTGAAATAACCAAACTACCCTATAGAAGTCGGGTTGTTTCAGTTATCGATTTTTCTGGGTTTTTTGTGCAACCCTACTCCTCATGAGCCTTTAATTAATCAACTGACAGCTTATGAGCAAGTTGTTATTCACATCCCCTAATAGTGCCATATATCCATGAAAAAATTGTACATCAATGTGCATATTCATGTCAACCACCATCACAAGAACACCTAAAACGGTAAATAAAGGTTTATTGCACCACCATTGGTCCCCAACTCTGTCCAACAAAGGCTATCTATATCCAAATCCGAAGTACTAAACTTCTTTATAGTTGAACTCTTGTCCGTGTCAAGCCTTGGGACATTGAAAGGGAAGATTCATTCAATTGTTCTTTTATCTAATAGGAAGGTGGTGATGCTTTCATCATTTAACTTCAACAATTTAGTATATGTGCCCACAATAACACATATACATGCAACAATAATTGAGTATGATCAACTAGAGTATTGTGATTAAAAAGCTAGACATTTTTTAGTTTTCATGTATGATCAACAATTTAGTTTTCTTGCGAAATTGGTGATGATTGAGAATGTTCAAGTTTGCAGGAATTGGGTGATGATTTCATGCTTACACAAAAGTAGGAGGCAATAGCCATGCACTAAAGGATTGAAATCCACGAGGGGCAATGAACACAAAGCATAAATTTAAGGATTAAGTCCATCTTTAACACATTGTAAACAAATGTGTGATTGTCAGATTTAAAATATTGCTATAAAATATGTATCATTTAATTCAGACATTGACAAAGAGTAAACACACTACTTACACAAATACTGAGATTGAAAAACACCTGGCTTATGAAGTAGTCACTTGCTATGATCTTTATCGAGTCCACATCAAGGTAAATGATCAACTTTTGTGCATTCAACAGTCATTAAACGTCCAATGCCAGACCATCATCATTGTATTCTACCATCCTCTCATGTCTAGAATTTGTGTGCAGAGGAGCAATACCACCATAATTGCTTCTGCCATTATCCTCTCTAAGTGGCAATTGTTGGCTGCAACCGAGCAGGATTTGCAAAACCTCTTTCATGCTAGGCCTAGTAGAGGGCAATTTGCCGGTGCAAATGATCCCAAGCTGGAACACACCAGCCATTTCATCCAAGTAACAAGCCTCTTTAATCTCCTCATCCAAGGCATCAACTATGGGGTTTCCTTCTTGAATGTGTTGTAATGCCCATTCGGCAAGACACACATCCAAGGCATCAACTATGGGGTTTCCTTCTTGAATGTGTTGTCATGCCCATTCGGCAAGACACATATCTTCATCTCCATCGTTGGCTTCCTTTCCAGTAACTAGTTCCAAAAGGACAACACCGAAGCTGTATACATCAATCTTCTCATTCACTCTTGTTGTACGAGCATACTCTGAAATTCATAGCTTAAAATATGAATGCAAAACAAATTTTAGTAAAGAAAGATTACCCGTCAGCAGTATTGTATGTCACTTACCTGGAGCTATGTACCCAAAAGTTCCAGCCACAATTGACATTGTATTGCACTCTCCATGGTTAACCAATATCTTGGCTAGACCAAAATCAGCAATTTTTGCGTTGAACTGAGAATCCAACAAGATATTGCTCGATTCACATCTCGATGAATTTACGAAGGTGCACAGTCATGGTGCATGTAGCATAGCCCCCGAGCAGCTCCCACTGCAATTTGCAACCGCTTAGGTCAGTCTAAGACAACTTGGTGCACTGATTCAGAGATGCTTGGCCGCTTCTTTCTATGGAGCCACCTATCCAAGCTATGATTTTCCAGATACTTGTAAACAAGAAGTTTTGAATTCTCATTTGTAATACAGCACAGCAATTTCACTATGTTGGAGTGGCGAATCATGCCTAATATATGAACTTCTGCCAGAAACTCCTTCCCAAGCCTTTGGTCCAACTTTTTACTATTCCAAATCCTCTTGACAGCAACAAATATGCCTGAACGGTTTACAGCAACATGATACACTTTCCCTGACCCACCCTTTCCGATCACATTACTTTCAGTCAAACTCGACACAATGTCTGACTCTGTGAAATCCAACATCTGAAATGCTGTGAGGTTCCACGTTAAAATTGTCTCATGCTTTCCCTTTCGTTTAACTCTCTTAATGAAGAACAGTGATAACAAGCTCAGTACAAATATTATTGCTGGTATACTTGCAACTATAGCAAAATGATTGGATGAAAGTTTGATCCAGTTTGGAAGTCCAGAAGAGCAAACATTTAGTTCAAAGAGTGGGCTACTTGAACAAAGACCAGAATTGTTCAAGAAACTGGCATAAAAAATTGCCATTTCAAACTCAACTGGGATTCTCCCAGTAAGACGATTCGAAGAGAGGTTGAGCGAAGTTAGCCTTAAAAGGCCAATCTCAGGTGGAATTTGACCTGAGAACTCATTCTCAGACAAGTCTAAATCAGTTAGGACAGGTAAAAAACCAATTGCTACAGGAATTGGCCCAGACAGTTTGTTTTGACTGAGATTCAGTGTTGTTAGTGAGCTCCAAAAGAATATATCAGATGGAGGATGCCCAGAGAGATTATTTCTATCAAGTAAAAGAGTAGTTAAAAGTGGAAGATTGTGTAATCCTTTACAAATTGAACCGCTAAAGAGATTATTACTTGCCTGGAACACAGACAAAGACAAACTATACCAGTAACCCGCCCCAAATGGGATTTCACCCGAAAATTTGTTATTACTAATATCAATTTGTGATAAATTACTTGAATATGGTTCATCTGGAAGCTGACCCATAAATAAATTGTTACTGTTAGGTCCCTAAGTCTTGTCAGTCTTGTCAATTCCACGAACAAACTTGTGTAATCGAGTTGTAATTTCTGTGCTGTTTTGTGTTGCTCGCTCGAGCGAAGGACTGAGTCTGGCTGCAAACCTGAAAGAGGTCATTGTGCGCTCGAGCGAAGCATTGGAGGCTCGAGCGAAGAACTGCATCTGCGTACAAACCTGAAAGAGTTTATTCCTCGCTCGAGCGAAGACTTTATGGCTCGAGCGAAGGTACTTATGGAAGTCACGCGAGATAAGCTTCTCGCTCGAGCGAGATAAGCTTCGCTCGAGCGAGCTTCCGAATCCGAAATTCTATAAGTAGTTGGTTTCTCCAAACTTTAGGATTACTTTTTAGATCTACTTTGAGATTTTCTGAGGTCTTCTTGTAGAGAGATTTTGGTGAGTTTTCCTTGATGTCTTGAGAAGAGTTCTTCACTCATGATCTAAAAAATACATACATCAAGGAGTTTGTTTCTTTAAATTCAAGAGAGAGTTCTCTTCGGTGGATTCCGAAGATTCTAGCATATAGTTTCAAAAGGTGTTTGATTCTGTATGTGAGTGAGGTTGTGGAATCAACTTCAAGATTGATCAGTTCCGAGACGAAGTCGTGAAAAAGAGTTACAGAAGATTCGAAGACAGATTGACTAAGTTGGGTAATTTGTATGATATCTTTGTAATTTTTTTTACTTCAGTAGTGGATTGATTTGTGGCGGTTCGCCCGTGGTTTTTTAATCATAGTTGGAGGTGTCCAATTGTGGTTTTTTTCCACGTTAAAATCGTTTGTGTCGATTTATTATTTAATCTGAAAAACAAACAATCTAAATCACTTTCGTAAGTGCTTGTTGATTTAGATTGTGTGTTTTGGATTTTTGGGATTTGGAATATTTTAATCTTGATCTAATCACGAATCACTTAGATTTTCAATTGGTATCAGAGCAGGTCACTCTTTGTTTTTTCAAAACTATAGGAGTGTGATTTTGTGTGATTAGTATCATGGATTTTATTCGTGAAGGTAACTCGACTCATAGACCCCCATTACTTGACGGTACAAACTATTCTTATTGGAAAGCTCGTATGAGAGCATTTTTAAAATCCATCGATGAGAAAGTTTGGCACTCCGTAATCTTTGGGTGGAGTGAACCTACAATCACCATGGATGGGATTGATATTCCTAAACCCCTTGATAAATGGGACACAACCGATTACCAGAATTCGAGTTGGAACAGCAAAGCTCTCAACTCCCTCTTCTGCTCTGTCACACCTGAAGAATTCCGTCGAATTTGCACGTGTGAAATAGCAAAAGAGGCGTGGGATATTCTTGAAACGATTCACAAAGGTACTACCTCTGTTAAAAGGGCAAAACTTCAACGTCTCACGTCCGCTTTTGAAACCCTTTTTATGCGCGACGATGAGACGTTCGATGAATTTTATGCTAAACTCAGTGATATCGTGAATTCCTGTTTCACTCTCGGTGAAAAAATCCCGGAAGCAAAAGTTGTTGGAAAAATTTTGAGGTCCCTTCCCGAGAGGTTCCAACCAAAGGTGACAGCCATTGAGGAGGCTCAGAATGTTGATACCCTCAAGCTCGATCAATTGGTTGGAAATTTTCAGACTTATGAAGCCCACCAAATTTCTAAGAAAAAGCAAAAAGAAAATATGGCTTTCACGAGTGCCCATGAGACGGCAAAACCTCCGGAGACTGAATTTGATTTAGAGTCTGAGATGACGGCTATGCTTACAAAACAGTTTAAAATTTTTTTGAAAAAGAAGCCGAATTTCAGAGCCCCTATTTCAAAAGATAAGAGTAATGACAAACCCAAAACTTTTCCACCAAAACTTGCTTCAAAAACTGAAAAAAAGATTGTAAAGGGGCAAGGGGTCAAGTGTTATGAATGTCAAGGCTTTGGTCACATTGCCCTTGAATGCCCTTCGAAAAAGAATCGAAAGAAAGTCTACACTGTAACTTGGGATGATGAAAGCGGGTCGGAGCAAGAACCCGAAGAACCTGAATCTGGAGAAGACGGGGATAGTGCTTTCATGGCTTTTTGGTCTACTTTGACACCACCTCCTCCAAAGCCAGCAGAGTTAGCTCGTGGTCAGAATTTGCATCTTCCTCCCACCTTTGACGGGAGTAACTACCTGTTTTGGAAAATCAGAATGAGAGCTTTTCTGAGAGCTTTTGATCCAGAAGGCTGGCAGGCCATTGAAGAAGATACAGACAGGGCTGACAATCCGAGCAATCAGAGAGCCCTGATCACTATTCGTGGAGCAATTTCTACTGAAGAACAACAACGGGTTGTTCGTTGCACAAAGGCTAAAGAGGCATGGGAAATTTTGAGCCAATTCCATGAAGGAGGAAATTCACATTCACCACCATCCAGCAACTTTTCAGTCTTAGTTGCTAGATTGGAAGAGGCAAAGGAGAATGAAGAGCAAAAAGAGGATGATGAAACATCTGATGACAATGATGAGATCAATGGCGATGAACTACAACAAGCTTACGAAAAGCTATACGAGGAATCTTTGAATTTGTCCAAAACCAACGATAAACTCTCTCTCAAGATCAAAACATGTGAGAGTGAGAATGTCAGGCTGAAAGGAGAACTTGTAGCAGCAAAGCAGAATATCGTCAAGATCTCGAGTGACAGGCAAGACTTAGGTGGAAAACTACTATCCTGTGAAACTGAAAGGAATGAACTTCTGAAGGTGTATTCCACATATGAAGAAAAGCTTGCAAGTCTTGAGCTGTCACAAGCCAGATTGGAAGAGATAGTCTGTCAAAAGGATGAAGAGCTTCGTCTTGCTAGAGCCACTATTGCCATGTGGAACAAAGGTTCCAAATCTTTAGAAGATATCCTCGGGTCTCAACAAATGGGTTGCGACAAAAGCGGGTTAGGCTATGGTGCAACAGCTCACAAGGGATAGGCCTCTACTTCACACGACAAGAAGACTCAAGCAAAGGGAAAATTGAAGCTAGACCAGGCTGATCTCTCTCTTCGTCCACCAAAAGCTGGTAAGATCAACAAAAAGGAGGTAAAACCGGTTTTTATTTGTCATCACTGTGGTAGGTATGGCCACATTCGTCCTTATTGCTATGAATTGTTTGGTAAGGTGTCTCAAAAGAGTAGAAATTCAAATACTTTTTGGGCTAGGAGACAACCTTACATGTCTAGGCGGAATACCAAGACTAAAAAGATTTGGGTGAGAAAATATGATTTGACTTGTTTAGTTGTTCACACTGCTCTAAAAGCACGTGATTCACACATGTGGTATCTTGATAGTGGGTGTTCTCCTCATATGTCCGGTAACAAATCCTACTTCACCTCCCTTGAAAAATATGAAGGAGGAATTGTTACCTTTGGAGATGGCGGCACTTCGAGAGTCATTGGTAAGGGCTCTATAAGTGTTGCTGGTCTACCCAAGCTAAATAATGTTCTACTAGTTGATGGTCTTAAAGCAAATCTTTTAAGCATTAGTCAAATGTGTGATTCCCATCATGAAGTATTGTTTTCAAAAAATAAATGTGAAATTTTGGATAAAAAGGGAAATACTGTCTTACATGGGGTTCGCACATCTGATAACTGCTTTGGGATTGTTACTACTAATGATCTCACTTGTCACTCTGCCATCATTAGTAACATTGACCTGTGGCATCAAAGATTAGGTCACATGAATTTCAATGACCTAACTAAGATAGCCAACAAAGAGCTTGTGAGGGGAATACCTAAACTGGGTAAGAATTTGAGCCATGTGTGTGGACCATGTCAACTTGGAAAGCAAACCCGTGCCCCTCATCAAAAGGTGAACAGCTTTACAACCAAACGTCCTCTCGAATTGGTTCACATGGATTTAATGGGTCCTACTCGCACTGAAAGCATCGGAGGTAAAAGATACATTTTTTTAACTGTTGATGATTTTACTCGATTTTCATGGGTAAATTTTTTAAAGGAAAAATTTGATGCGTTTGATGCTTTCCAGGCCTTAGTCTTTAAAATCCAGAATGAACAAAGTATTTCCATTGATCGTATCATAAGAATCCGAACCGATCATGGTCGTGAGTTTAAAAATAGTTCGTTTTCGGATTTTTGTGATATACATGAAATTAAGCATGAATTTTCTGCACCCATTACTCCACAACAAAATGGAGTTGTTGAGAGGAAGAACAGGGTTGTTCAAGAAATGGCTAGGGTCATGCTCCTTAGTAAGAAACTTCCTCCAAAATTTTGGGCCGAAGCCATAAATACTGCTGTTTATGTCATAAATCGCGTGTATTTAAGGCCCGGCACTTTACAAACTCCATATGAATTGTGGAAGGGCTTGAAACCTAATGTAAAATACTTCAAAACTTTTGGGAGTAAGTGTTACATCTTCAAAGATAGAGAGCCTTTGGGCAAATTTGACTTCCGAAGTGATGAAGGTATTTTTCTAGGGTATTCAACCACTAGTAGGGCTTTTAGAGTCTATAACCTGCGAACTTCATCTTTAATGGAATCTATCAATGTGGTTATAGATGACACAGGTGCACCTCCTCCAGCAACAAATGAGGATGATAATGATGAGTCTCCAATCTTGGATACCGAATCTCAAAATCAAGGAGAAGGTGCAGACCCATCACAAGAAATGGTTACCGAACCATCCTCACAGGTAAGGCCAAGTCCAAAGAGTGCTCCAAGGGACATCACTCATGTTGCCCCTGTCACCACAAGTCCTGAGCTTAAACCATCAGCTAGGCTGAAACTGAATCATCCAGCTCAACAGGTGATTGGAAGTGTCTCGGATCGAATGAAAACCCGAAGACAGATTCGGGATGAGGTATCACATATGTGTTATGTTTCTTTAATTGAACCTAAGAATTTTAAAGAGGCCTTGCTAGATGATAGTTGGGTCAATGCTATGCATGAAGAATTAGGTCAATTTGAACGTAACAAAGTTTGGACTCTAGTTCCCAGACCTAGAGACATGAATGTGATAGGTACCAAGTGGATCTTTAAAAATAAATCTGATGAAAATGTTACAGTTATTAGGAACAAAGCTAGGTTGGTTGCTCAAGGCTACACACAAGTAGAGGGTGTTGACTATGATGAGACGTTTGCCCCAGTTGCACGTCTCGAATCTATTCGTATTTTACTTGGTGTTGCATGTTTTCTTGGCTTTAAATTGTTTCAAATGGATGTGAAAAGTGCTTTTCTGAATGGGTACTTGAAAGAAGAGGCATATGTTGAGCAACCAAAAGGGTTTGAGGACCCTAAATGTCCTAATCATGTCTACAAGTTAGACAAGGCTTTGTATGGATTGAAACAAGCCCCTCGTGCTTGGTATGATAGACTCACTACATTTCTTCTTGATAATGATTTTCAAAGGGGTAGTGTGGATAAGACTTTATTTGTGAAACATACTAAGTCTCATATTCTTGTTGCTCAGATTTATGTTGATGATATTGTTTTTGGATCCACTGCAGAACATCTTGTGAAATATTTTTCGGATTGCATGACACATGAGTTTGAGATGAGCATGATGGGAGAGTTGTCTTATTTTTTGGGTCTTCAAATTAAACAGTCTCCTTCAGGTATATTTGTGTCTCAGTCTAAGTATGCGAAAAATCTTGTGTCTAAGTTTGGTCTTGAGTCTGCCAAACATGCCCGCACTCCCATGAGCACCAGTCTTCACCTCTTCAAAGATTCCTCTGGTATTGATGTTGATCCTACCCTTTATCGGAGTATGATAGGGAGTCTTTTGTATCTCACAGCCAGTCGTCCAGATATTGCTTTCAGTGTAGGTGTTTGTGCCCGTTACCAAGCTAGTCCTAAAGAGTCTCATTTACTTGCTGTCAAACGCATCATTAAATATGTTAATGGGACTTTGGGGTATGGGGTTTGGTTTTCTACTGATACTACAGCTGAGATTACTGGTTTTTCTGATGCCGACTGGGCAGGGTGTGCTGATGATAGGAAAAGTACATCTGGGGGGTGTTTTTACCTTGGGAATAATCTGGTTTCCTGGCATAGTAAAAAGCAAAATGCCATCTCTCTTTCGACTGCTGAGGCTGAGTACATTGCTGCAGGGAGTTGTTGTGCTCACATGTTGTGGATGAAGCAAATGCTTCATGATTATGGGATAGAACAGAACACTCTTACTCTTTTCTGTGATAACACAAGTGCCATAAACATTTCAAAAAATCCTGTCCAACACTCTCGCACCAAACACATTGACATTCGTCATCATTTTATTCGAGAGTTAGTGGAAGAGGGCCTTGTTGTTCTTGAGCACATTCCCACTGAGCATCAAAAAGCTGATATTTTTACAAAACCCCTTGATCTTCTTCGGTTTGAGTTCCTTAGAAAGACCTTGGGTGTCATGCTCGATCACTAGAGTGTTACTTGTTTCTTGAGTAGGTGTAAATGTTTGTGCCTTATGAATGCTTGGATGTGATAATCTCATTATCATTGATATCTGTTTACTTGCATCCAATTTTTTTACACTACTCATGCTGCTTACAAGATCTCATTGTTCATTGGTCATAGCTCATTTTGAATGCCCATGCTCATTAACCTCATGATCTCATTCTGTACACATCCTTGAGATTAATTGTTGCAGGGGTTTCCGCACATGTGATCAAAGTTCTCTATGGACCACTAACAGTGTTTCTTGTACTTTTACTGTGGAATTGACCGATACTAGCATATCATGGGTGATGTTGAGTCTCTTAACCATCTACCATCTGTTTTCACTTCCACGGTTTCTCCCTCAGTTCCTTGAAGTCCGGGCATTAGGAAAAGGCTACCTCAGAGGCACCAACCAGGCCATCCTTTATGATTTCATTCTTCTCTGGTTTGGTTTCCATACTCTTGAGAGTGAAAGCCACCAGTGAGTGCCCACAAGAAAGAAAATGTAAAAAAAAAAAAAAAAAAAAAAAGGGGACTCTTTGATTGAGGGGGAGCCTCCGCATTTACTCAACAAATACCCCGTGATTCCTAGTGGTTTGACTTTTCACTGTATTGTTGAGTTGCTCTTGATGGAGGTCCAGCCATCCGATCACTACTAGGATTAACTCTAGCTCAGTGACCTCTCATGGATTGCACACACACACTTTTTATGTGAGCTCTCATATTGGTTTTTGGGTTGTACATTCTCATGTAGCTTATGATCATTGATTATATTTTATCTGCTTTGCTCATGATTTCCAGTGTCGATTTTTTAAAATTGCAAGTTCACAAGATTCATGAATTGCGGATTATTTCATCTTAGTATTCACTTGGCTCAGTATGATCATCTATCTTTGTTTCAGGACTCACCTCTTGATTTTGAGTATAGTGTTGTTTTTTTTTTTAAAAAAAAAAAAAAAAAAAAAATCTTTTTTGGCTTGTTTTTTTTCTCTTGGCTCAAGCCACAATTGCCTCGCTCGAGCGTGCTTTTGCCACTGCATTAGACCTGAGAACATGCTTTTTTGGCTCGACCGACCCTTTCTTAGCTCGAGCGATCGCCTGGGCATTTTTATCTCTCGCTCGAGCGATAAAGTCTTCGCTCGAGCAACCGTTCGCGGTTCAAATTCTGAATCTGTGCCTATTCAGTTCATCTTTTCCTCCCCCTTCGTCTTTTCTCTCTCTGTCTCCCCTAGGGTTTTTCGTGGTTCTCTTGGCTGCGATCGTCTGCGAGTTTCCCTCTTGATTTTGGTGTTTTTTTTTTCTTCCTCTTCTCTCCCCGTTTCTGGTAAGTTTTTTTTCTTTTCTTCGCTTTATTTTTTTTTGTATGCTACTTGGGTTGCGATGTGGTTGTAGTGGTTCTTTGTTAGGCTCTAGGTTTGATTTTTGTTGGTTGTGGTTCTTCCCTCTAATTTTCGAGCCTCACTCTTGCATCTAGGGTTCGTGAGTTTGTCTATTGCACTCTCCATTGTGCTTAGGGTTTACCATTGGGGGTTTGATAGGGTTTAACATTGGGGATTTTATTTATATATACATATATTGCCATTATGTAATCTGTTTTCTCTCTATTGCTTCATACATTGATGTTTCGATTCTATAATGGCTGTAATATCTTGTTTTCTCTGTGGCTGATTGTTTGTCTCTTTAGCACTGCTCTTCATTTCATTTCTTTTATGCTAATGTTACGAATTTCACTGTTTTTCTAACCCCTGTTGGACTAATTTGTTTTGACTGACTCTTTGTGTTTTGTTTTGGGGGTGGTGTTGTCTATTGGATATTCCTTGTCTTTCTGGGCTCTTGTCTATATTGCTCTGTTTGGGTTGTATTAGTCATGGCCGAGTCATCCAAGCATCGTAAAGCTACGGTTTCTCGTTCGTCCTTCAACTCTGAAAAGTTCCCATCTAAAGAAAAATCTAAGTTGTTTAGGGAGTCTTTTGCATCTCGTACCGTACATTTAGAGCGCAATATCCTCCCAAATGCCTTTGAGGTTATTCCCATTCGATCTTTATTTGATACGTTAGGCGGAGATCAAGTGTTGCATTTCTCCGGGCCACAAAATTTGAGTCTCATCCGGGAATTCTATTGCAATATCCATTCCATTCGCAAAGAACTTCCGGCATCCTTTGAGACTTGGGTTAGGAAGAAGTCACTTGTTATCACTGGGGATGTGTTTCGGATTTTACTTGGTCTTCCTGAAGTTCGTAATTGTCATTTTCCGTTTCTTACCCGGTCAGGTGTTGATTTTAATTGTGTTGCTTCTGAGTTATGTGGTGTTGACCGGACTTGGATCACTGGGGATCTCCTTCAGCAAAATGAGTTGCTTCCTCGGTTCCGTCTCTTGAATATCATCGTGTGTGCGAATCTTTATGTCACCACCCATTCCTCGCATATTACTCAGGACCAAGGTTATGTTCTGTATTGTATTCATCACCGACTACCTATTGACCTTCCGGAAATGATTGTTTCAAAAATGATTGGGGTTTCTGAGGGCCGAAAATCTTTGGGGCTTCCTTATGGGTGTTTGCTTACTCGTTTTCTCACTGCCCTAGATGTTCTTTCTTTTGATGATGATGAGTTTGCTTACCCTATCAAACCCATTACTAAATTGACAGTCTCTCAGAGTCAGGCTCATGTGAGGGGGAGTGTGTCGGGGGTTGGGAGTTCTGGTGCAGGTAATGATGATTCCCTTGCCGAGGAGGAGGAGTTTGAGGCCGCCAATGCCGGTGCCCCTGATCTTCCTGAGCTACGCCCTCGCTCATTTCGTGGCCAGCTACAGCACTTTGAGCAGTCTATTACACGTCGCCTTGATCTTTTGGCTGCACGTCTTGATGCTTTTGATGGCCGCCTTGATGAGCAGAGTGCCGTGCTTGCTCAGATTCTTTCTCTTCTTCAGTTGCAGCAGCCACCATCGTCTCCTTCTTAGCTTTTGGCATATGCTTCTATTGGACAGTTTTTGTTCTTACTCTGGATAGTTTTTTATGCTATATCTGCCTGTTGTTGTTTTTGGGTCACTCCCGGACAAAAAGGGGGAGTAGTTTTGGTACTCATGATTTCTTTTTGCAGATGAGCATTTGGACGTTTATATGATGTGGCTATTATTGATGTGAATGTTGGGTGCTATATGTTTTTATCTATATGTTTTTGTGTTATATCTTGATGGTTATCTATATGTTTTTGTGTTATATCTTGATGGTTTGTTTTGTTATGTTACATTTCAGGTTTGATGGAGTTAGCTTTCATTACAGGTTTTCCTCAAGTTTGGTTTATTGTTTCACGATGTTAGTTCCAGTTTGTTTTGAGATTGGTTGCATAGTTGGTTTGCCTTGAGTTGTAATAGTTTTAGCTAGTTCGTTTGCTTTGAGTTGTAATCGTTTTAGCTAGTTCGTCTGTTTAGGAAATTGTGTTAGGAAGTTTTGTCCGGGTATTGACAAAGGGGGAGATTGTTAGGTCCCTAAGTCTTGTCAGTCTTGTCAATTCCACGAACAAACTTGTGTAATCGAGTTGTAATTTCTGTGCTGTTTTGTGTTGCTTGCTTGAGCGAAGAAGGCCTCGCTCGAGCGAAGGACTGAGTCTGGTTGCAAACCTAAAAGAGGTCATTGTGCGCTCGAGCGAAGCATTGGAGGCTCGAGAGAAGAACTGCATCTGCGTACAAACCTGAAAGAGTTTATTCCTCGCTCGAGCGAAGACTTTATGGCTCGAGCGAAGGTACTTATGGAAGTCACGCGAGTTAAGCTTCTCGCTCGAGCGAGATAAGCTTCGCTCGAGCGAAGCATTGGAGGCTCGAGAGAAGAACTGCATCTGCGTACAAACCTGAAAGAGTTTATTCCTCGCTCGAGCGAAGACTTTATGGCTCGAGCGAAGGTACTTATGGAAGTCACGCGAGTTAAGCTTCTCGCTCGAGCGAGATAAGCTTCGCTCGAGCGAGCTTCCGAATCCGGAATTCTATAAGTAGTTGGTTTCTCCAAACTTTAGGATTACTTTTTAGATCTACTTTGAGATTTTCTGAGGTCTTCTTGTAGAGAGATTTTGGTGAGTTTTCCTTGATGTCTTGAGAAGAGTTCTTCACTCATGATCTAAAAAATACATACATCAAGGAGTTGGTTTCTTTAAATTCAAGAGAGAGTTCTCTTCGGTGGATTCCGAAGATTCTAGCATATAGTTTCAAAAGGTGTTTGATTCTGTATGTGAGTGAGGTTGTGGAATCAACTTCAAGATTGATCAGTTCCGAGACGAAGTCGTGAAAAAGAGTTACAGAAGATTCGAAGACAGATTGACTAAGTTGGGTAATTTGTATGATATCTTTGTAATTTTTTTTTTACTTCAGCAGTGGATTGATTTGTGGCGTTTCGCCCGTGGTTTTTTAATCATAGTTGGAGGTGTCCAATTGTGGTTTTTTTTCACGTTAAAATCGTTTGTGTCGATTTATTATTTAATCTGAAAAACAAACAATCTAAATCACTTTCGTAAGTGCTTGTTGATTTAGATTGTGTGTTTTGGATTTTTGGGATTTGGAATATTTTAATCTTGATCTAATCACGAATCACTTAGATTTTCAGTTACTTATATTCAAGTACCCCAAATTCTCCCACAAACCATCTGGGATTCTGCCAGAAAGCAGATTGAAAGACAGTCAAACTCCACAATTCTGTTAGTGAACCAAAATCATCTGGTATTGTTCCAGTCAAGTTGTTTTGGGACAGATCAATTACCTCCATCTTCGAAGCTTCAACAGACTTAGGAATCGCCCCAGACAAGTGATTTTTGTAGAGGTATAGTGTTGTTAAATTCTTAAGTAGAAACAACCCACTGGGGATGTTACCACTCAAGTCATTTGACGACAAGTCCAAGATCTCGAGCGCTGTCAAATTCCCCATTGATTTCGGGATTTCTCCGATCAACCTTGAACTCCGCATCCAGAGTTGTTTAAGTTTTTTCAACTGAGTAAAGCTTGAAGACCACTGTGGAACTCACATTGAAAGAGTAAGAGACTTCTCAGCTCCGGCAACCGCCCAATAGCTGCAGGGATGTCACCAGTGAAGTTATTAGCGCTAAGATTGAGGTAACGGAGCTGAGGTGACAGCCGATCAACGTCATCAGGAATGCTGCCAAAAAAGTAGTTGTTGGAGAGGACAAGGTATTCCAGCTTGGAACAATTGTAAAGAGACTTGGGAACTGTCCAGATAAGTAACTGTCCAGATAGGTTGCAAATGAATGGTGGGACTGTTCCAGCGGTGATGCTTTTGTTCATAAGTGCAAGTCCAGAGATTGAACCATTGGTGCAGGTGATCTCAGACCAGTCACAGTGAGTGTAGTTGGAGCTTGATGATGATGGTGTCCAATGGTTGATGGATGGTGGATTGGACCAGTGTTGTTTCAGTTTCAGCAGGATGGTATGCTCTTCACTGTAACTTTGAGAGTTTCCATGGAAAGGTAGGCTGAGGAAGAGGATGGAGTATAAAAAGAAATGGATTTCAAAAGATGTGAAGGTCATTCTTGATATTTTGGTAGAGACCGGTGTTGGGTTTTTCTCAGGTGACAAAGCAAACCATGGTGGCATGTAAAACTTGTGGAGCTCTGGTTTTGGAGTGGTGACAGCGGTGGTGGTGGCAGTGAGAGGTTGTAGTGGTGTGGCAAGCAACCATGAAATGAGAAAACGAACCACGGCAACTTTCCAACTTCTAACATGATGATTGACTTATTCTTTCATCTAGTTCAAAAGAAAAATACAAGTGCTATATGCTCATAAAAATATTCAGAAAAATGCTAAGAAATTGAACGTACGATGTGAATTTACACATAGTGAGGTGCCAAGTGTGGGTCATACCAATAATAAAAATAAGCGGTAAACTATTAATAAGTTTTTATAGTTAAATTTAATTCTTATAAAATCTTATTAAAAATAAGTCCTAGGACAATTGTCATTAAAAATAATTTTTTTTGTAACGATTTTTTATGTTGCTAAAAATTAATAATTAGTGACTTTTTTTGTGTCGGTTTTTATAAATTGTTACTAAAACTTATAATTAGTGACGTTTTTCTATGACTAATTTTTCAAACTGTCGCTAAAAGTTAAAAATTAGTGACTTTTTTTGACAATTTTTTTAAATTGTCACTAAAACATAATTAGTGACATTTTTTGTAACAAAATTTTTAAGCTGTCACTGAAAATTAACAATTAGTGACGTTTTTTAATAGTGTATGATGAAAAATACCGTTAATTATCATAGGACCTGTTGCACAATAAGTCCACTTAGTAGAATTTATATGTAAGTCCCCCTAATAAATACGATCAATATATTTCAAATTACAAAAACTTTTTTACATAAACATGTATGCCTTATGTTCGTTCCACATCCTTATCAAATGTGAACCCATCAATAAAATTCTCCACCACCATGAAAATTTAGACTATTCTTTGGTGCCTATGACCCTTGCGGAACTTCCCTCTAGCTACATGAATACGTTAACAAAAAGATAAAAATAAAAATTTAATGCTATATTTGGAGTATGAATCTTGCATTTGTTAAAGGAAGTCTTCAAAAGGAAAATAAGTTTACGTAATACACATTCATTTTTTATGATTAATCAAACGAAAGAAGAAAAAAAAAAGTCGACATACTAATTCATTCGCTTCTATTTTTCTAATTCTTGCAAACAAAAGAAATAATTTAGCTTCTTCGATACACACAAACAAGAAAAAATAAAGAAGAAGAAGAAGAAAAGAGAGTAGGTTCAAGGCTGCCATACATATAATGATTTTTAGGACCAGCACACCATCGTTGAATCGATTGAGACCCCATTGAACATTGCCAACTACTAGAAGACTTTGAAACTCATTACTTTTTTTCTTCTCAACTTCGAAAAAATCAACATGACCCTGCATTAACAGCTCTTTTGCAAACTGTATCGAATATCAACAGAACTTAGAGCAATTGTTGCAGCTTATTCTAAGTGTTAAATAATCAAACTTCAAAATCAGGTTACCATATGTAAATTACATCAAGGAAGTGTTGTATTGAGTTAGCTCATTGAGTTGACTCATTGGGTTGGCTCAGATTTTAGAAGGCTTGCAAGTTGGCAAATTGTACTTCTAGAATCTTACTAGATACATTGCAGTAATATTGTGCAGGAACAACTTGCAAGCAAGTTAGCAAGTTGAAGCCATAGAAAAGTACCATTTTATCTAGTGACGTAATCAGGAATTCAGTGAAGATGGGGCACAAATTACTGACAATATTATTTATTTTTTTTCATAATAAACAATAATGAGGTATTACTAAACTTAAATATTAAGAGTTCATTTGGATAAATGTGAATTTTAAATTAAAGGATTTGAGATTAAATTTTATAGAAATATTGGGGAGAAACAATTTTATAGGTAGATTGAAAAATTAAAAAAGAAGATTAGTTGAGATAGAAATGGTATATTTTAGTAGAGAAATTATATAAAACATACCGCAAAAAAAGAGTCTATCATATGTTGCAATTATGATTTTCGTGGTCTTTAGTTACAACAAATTATAGTGTTAGATATAATTTAGTTATAATTTTTTGTGGTTGTTATTTTGGTTATGACTATATATCAACTAATAGTTAGTTATGACTCATTCTGATATTAGTTATGACTTATTGTAATTTTTTTTTTTTTTATAATTGAAGATGTGTTGCTTGATTATAATTTATATAGTAGTCATTTTAGTTATGAATGGAAGGAAACACATAGAGGATAAACTTCATATGAAGGATAAACTCCACATGTCAAATGTAACTAACAATCTAATAAATTTCATATCTTCATTAAAATTAATTGTGTTTGTATGTCAATAATGATAGACATTACCATTATATTGAAATTTTCATAAATAATAATATGACATATCATAGTCTCTTTATTTTCAATCAAAATAACTATTATTGTTCTCATAATTTTAAAAATGTCATTGACATTTCGCTTTAAATAATATTTTTTTTAAATTTTCTTGTTTAAAATATTTTCTTTATGTTAAAAAAAAAAAACCCAAAACCAAGGGGGGGCACATGACCCCCCCGGGCACTATGTGCCTCCACCATTGCTTTTATCCTCAAATTTTGTTGTATAAATAGGGGTGCTAGTTGAGTGAAAAATAATCAGAGCAAATTAGAGCAAACGTAAGCAAAGTGTGAGTGACTGCTAGTAGAGTTTGAGAGCCTCCTCTTCTTTGATTGTTGTATCAGTTTGTTCCCTTGAAATTAGTGAAAATTTGCTCCCATAGACTTACGTGCATTGCTGAATCACATAAAACTTGTGTGTTTCTTGTTTGGTTGCATATTTTGTGTTTGCTTCTTGGCCCTAGGCACAACATGAAGGAATTCCTTTCTGAAACTAGATACATATAGTAATCAGCTTACCACATGTTTAAGCTTTCAAGTATATGGCAACACTACCTCGCATTTGATCTCCATTTCAGAAGCACAGGCAACACTGCCTTGTTATGAAGTACGAACACCTCCTCAAAGGTCACGTACTATAGTACTGGTGTCTGACACATCGAACACGAATACGGACACAGACACAGACACAGACACAGACTGTATTCAATTAAGGCCTCTTACCTCTAAACATCTCTACTTGTTAACTTTTTCTAACAAATTGAGCGTTTAGAGTGCAAGATTTCAATAAGATGCCAAAAAAGCATGCTAGAGGCTAAGAAGCATGCATATGGATATGGATACGAGATGGATATAGAAACGGATAACGCAATATGATAAAACTTTAAAAAATAGTATACAAGTACGGATAGAATACATTTGTAAAAAAAAATTAAAAATTATATTAGTAGTGAGTTACACATAAGCTTAAGAATATTGAAAAACCACACTATAATTTAATAATGCAAAATATTAATCTTTAAAATTTAAGTATTAAAAAAAAAAGAATTATGTATTGATACTAATGGGCACCAAAGGGGGCCCAGCTCGCAGCCTAGATATTAAAGCCCAGTAACTCTGAGAAATCAATGCTGGGCCAGGACCAATAGCATTCAAACACTTGTCAAACAGAGGCCTAGCCACGTAAGCAGACAAAGATCCTGCAAAATTATTACACCCACACATCAGCCATTTAATGAGGCCCTCGTAGCATTAAATGCGACAACCCCTTCACGCCAGAAGAAATAGACTCACCATGAACGATGTCAACTAGGCTATAGACTTTCGGCCAACAAGACAGCTTGGAAGGGACAAGGAAATGATAAGCAAAGGATATAAGGAAGCTTTCGAGATACGTCGAGGTTAAGTTTTCTATCCCCTTGCTTCTTTCTCTCTCTCTCTCTCTCTCTCTCTAGTCAATTTGCTCTAGCCTAACTTGATCGTCGGAGTGTCCGTCGGGGGATCATCTCCCCCTTTGGACCTTTTCGCAAGCACGCTTTAAGGGCACAAAGGCCAACAGACCCGTCGAAGGCATGGATCAGTCCAACCCATCCACCATTGAAGTTATTGCATTATCATGTATTAATTTAAGTCAATAGCTAATTTACTTTTCTTTTTTTTTTAATAAGTTTTACAAATATTTCATTTAAATATCAAGTCTAATATATTTAGATTACAATTTACAATAATAGAATAACGATATTTAATTTTACTATTTTTATATTCTCTTATTAATCCTTACTTTCTATGTAGTTATAAAGAACATACATGATATATACAATAAGGATACGTCAATTTAACAAATTATATTAGATTGGCTTACTTTGTTCATCTTATCAAAGAATTAAAACAAAGTATTATTAAAATATTATTATATTGATATTATATTATGATTCTATGTAAGAAATACTATAATTCGTGGCTTGGAGTATTCCCATACTTCAAAATTATAATAAAAAATTTATCAATAAATATCAGATACTTTTAATAAGTTTATCCGTATCCATAAATATTCAACGAATGTTGACATGCAATACGAATAGGATACAACGAAGTATAGCACATCCAAACCTCACAAAAAAAATACATGTAATTCCAATTTACCCAATTAAGAACAAAGATTTACCAATCTAATCCATCTCTGACAAAGAAGTTGCAGATTGAACTGAGACATTTGTTGAGTCCCTCCAGAGCCAAAATGTGGGTTACCCAAACCGACATCATCTTTCAAAGAAATTCCCAAATCGTTCCCCATTCGAAGTGGAATCCAAATATAAAGATAATGGAGACCGGCCTTGGGGGCATACATCAAAATCTTCAGCTAAGGATGAGGGAGAAGAAAGGGGTGAGGCTGTGAATGGCGATATTAAGACAGGCCTTGTGGGTAATCATGAAAATTCTAAACATACATTAAATTTATATAAAAAAACTTGATAATAATGATGTAAAAATATCATTATTACAAATAAATTTATCTTCAATGATATTTTATTTTAAAGTGAAAAGTTCTAATAAACTCTATCATTGTATAGAAAAAATTTTAAAAAAATTATAATCAAATATCACGTAAGTTATAATTAACGATATTATTAATCATAATGTGTCATAATTAACACTATTATTAGCAATAATTAATACTGACATAGATGGGCCTATAGGAGCTGTTGGCCCACCACTTATGGCCCAATCGATGATTCAAATGCTAAAGCCCAACTTTCATGGAACCCAACGTTACACCAAGGACCAGTGACATCTAGACACTTGTCAAGAGTAGAATCAGCCACATCAGCACACAAAGCTCCTGTAGAGTTATTGCACCACACATCCTCCATTAATGAGTTTCCCTACAACATTTATTACGGTAACCCCTTCACGTCGGAACAGAATGGCGTCACCACGAACAACGCATGCTAGAACATAGACTTTCGGCCAACATGACAGCTCGGAGTGGACAAGAAAATGATGAACGAAGGATATAAGCAGACTTCTAAGACAGAGAGAAAGTTAAGTCTTTTATCTCCACCCTATCTCTACATTCCATTACTCTCTCACTTCTCTAACTTGCTCGTCGGAGGGTTCACTGGGGGACTTCCCGTTCCCCGTTGAACTCCTGTGCAAGTACCTCAGTGGATTAGCGATCGGACAACCGTATGGGAGGCCTGGGTCAGTCTGACCCGTGACTCTGAAGCTAGTAGTATCATCAGTTGGCGCTGTCTATGGGAATCCTTTTGCTTCGTGCAGCAATTGTGCTTATTGTCGTCGAAGACCCATTCCCGATAATCCCTACCTCCCACCCATCAAGGTGGATGGTCACAACTAGATCCATGGCTTCTCAATACAACGTGGCCGACCAACCTAACCTAAACGACCCACCGCAGTATTTCATAGAACTCACCAACAGCATTAACCATCTAGTCGAACAAAACCAAGCCCTAATTAATGCTTTGCTTCAACGAGACCCTCTTATGCCTCATCCACCACCTCAAGACATCCCACCCAACCGCGAACGAGCCCTGAGCTATCCCATCCAACAATCCCACCTATCCAACTTGGAGGGCTTGCGACCCCCTCCCCAAGATATGAACCCGCCACCTCGGGCCCCACATCCATCGGTCCAAGCACCTACCCTCGAGGGAGAGGCCAGTAGTGTCCAGCCTCCATTGCATTCCAGTGGTGACAACGTTCCTCTTTGGGATGCAGAACTCTGAGCCATGAAACTCCAGCTTCAAGGAGTCATGTAGAACATATAGAACAAACCATCTACCACAGCCAACTCACCATTCGTTGCCTCCATCAGGGACAAACCCCTACCTCCTAAGTTTAAAATGCCTGCGATCTACTCTTTCGACAGTACAACGGATCCAGCCGACCACTTGGAAACTTACAGCACCCTAATGGTCCTCCACGCATTCCCTGATGAGATCATGTGTCGGGCTTTCCCCGTAACACTTAAGGGGTCGGCCCAACTGTGGTTTAGCCAGCTGCCGACAGACTCTGTCTCTACTTTTCAGCACTTAAGTGACTCTTTTCTCAGCCACTTCATTGGAGCCCAGTGTCAGTGGCGTCCGGCAACTCAACTCCTCAACATCCACCAGACGGAGGGGGAGTCACTTCGCAGCTTCGTCACCCGCTTTAACACCGAAGCCTTGCAGGTGGCAGAAAACGATGACAAGGTCATTCTCACGGCTTTCATGGCCGGTCTACGCTCATCCGATTTTCTTTTCTCCCTCTCCAAAAACTCTCCAACCTCCATGGCAACCCTCATCTCCAAAGCCCAAAAATACATGAATGCCGAAGATTCCCTAGCCGCCCGACAAGATCCCACAACCAAAAACCCGACCCCCAGAGAGAAGAGAAAGGACTCTGAAACCAAAACCACATAGTACACACAGAAAACACCTCAGTATACCGACCGACTTGCCCGAGCCAACCGGTTGGCACCTACCCAACTGCTCAGCCGGTTCGAACGATACACTCCCCTAAATTCTCCCATGGAACAAGTCTTGAACCAGATCCAACGAGATTATCCTCTTAAATGGTCCCAACCCTCGTGGTCTCCTTCCAACCGGCGAGACCAGTCCAAATACTGCCGTTTCCATCAAGACCACGGCCACAATACAGAGGAGTGTGTTAACCTTAAAGGCCAGGTCGAGAGCTTGATACGCCAGGGGTGTCTCAGTCGGTTTACGGCAACCCGCCCTCAACAACGGCCAAGGACCGAACCTACCAAAAACAACCACCGACAGACCCCTCCTCGACAACCCGCATAACCTAACCAAGGTAATAATCGACCCCCACCATAACCCTGGGCACAAGGAAACCCCACCCCCCCGGTTGGAGAGATCAGAGTCATTGCCGGCGGACTTGCATGTGGAGGGCCTTCTCGTTCGGCCCAACGAGCAGAACTCAGAAAAATCAGATAGGGTTCCGATAAAGAAGTCACGACATTGGACCGCCCCTTCAAACACCCCAAACAGTGGATGGAGCCCATCACCTTTACGGAGGCTGATTGCACAGGCATCCGTTACCCCCATGACAACCCCCTCGTCATCTTTGCTCTTCTGTCCAATTATAAAGTCAGACGGGTGCTTGTCGATAACGGTAGTTCTTCAAACATTATTTTCCTAAACGCCTATCGCCAGCTCATGGTCGGAGAAGAAAGTTTGTCCCCTCTCCAAACACCATTGGTCGATTTCACTGGGGATATGGTGACCTCCATAGGCTCCATCGACCTCCCCATTACCATCGGAGAGTAACCAAGGCAGACCACTAAGTTACTCACTTTCCTCGTCGTCGACTGACCCTCTACTTATAACATCATCCTCGACCGCACCGCCCTTAACGCTTTTCAAGCTGTCACATCCACATACCATCTGGCCATGAAATTTCCTACTGACCTTGGAGTCGGCATCGTGAGGGCAGAGCAGACTGTGGCTAGAGAATACTACGTCGCTTCACTCAAAGAGGTCAAGCTAAAAGAGACTATGATCATCGAAGGCCTCGACGTCAGAGACGAAGACGAGTTAGTCAGAGGGGAACCAGTAAAAGAACTTGTTGAAGTTCCCATCGACCCCACCAACCCAACAAAAATAGATAAGATCGGCAACCAACTATCCCCCCAAGCCAAGGGCGATCTTACCACCCTTCTAACCGAGCACAATGATGTGTTTGCCTGGACCCATTCCGACATGCCGGCTATTGACCCCTTCTTCATCACTCATCATCTCAGCATCGAGCCCTATTTCCGACCCTTCCACTAGAAGCAGCGTATGTTTCACCCGGAACGCAACGCCCTTATTGCTTCTAAGGTAGATAAGCTACTAGAGGCACAGTTTGTCAAGAACGTGGACTACCCCAGATGGCTGTCAAACGTGGTTTTGGTCGGTAAAAACAATGGTAAATGGAGACTTTGTGTCGATTACTCTTACCTCAATTGAGCTTGCCCAAAGATAGTTATCCCCTTCCTCGTATAGATCTTCTTGTCGACGCCACAGCCGAACACCAAATGCTCAGTTTCATGGACGCCGTTTTCGACTACAATCAAATTCTGATGCACCCGACCAACCAGGAACACACCTCCTTCATCACTGACCGAGGAATCTACCACTATCGTGTCATGCCATTTGGGTTGAAAAATGCCGGAGCAACTTGCCAACGGTTAGTCAATGCCATTTTTCATCACCAGATAGGTTGAAACATGGAAGTGCACGTCGACGACATGCTTGTCAAGAGCAAACTCTCCTCTAATCACCTGGCAGACTTGTGGGAGACCTTCGATACTCTACGTAAGTATCAAATGAAGCTGAATCCGAAGAAATATGTTTTCGGTGTCGGATCGGGGAATTTTTTGGGTTTCATGGTCAGTCAACGGGGTATCGAGGCTAACACCAAAAAGATCAAGGCCTTGATAGAAATGCAGTCACCCAGAATGGTTAAAGAGGTTCAAAGGCTTACAGGCAGAGTCGCCACCCTCAACCGTTTTATCTCCCGCGCAACAGACAAGTGCCTTTCTTTTTTTTAAAGTCCTTCGGCAGGCTTTTGAGTAGACGACCGAATTCGAAGAGGCCTTTCAACAATTGAAACAGTGCATGGCCAACCCCCCTACTGTCTCAGGCACTCACGGGTGAGCCCCTTTTTCTCTGTCTAGTTGTATCAAACACTGCAGTCAGTGCGGCCCTCATCCGAGAGGACGGCTCAGTCCAGCGTCCGGTTTACTACATTAGTTGGGTTCTCAGGGGAGCAGAACAAAACTACCCATTGCTAGAAAAAATGGCCTTGGCCTTAGTCATAGCCCCTAGATGACTCCGACCTTACTTCCAAGCTCACTCTATAGTGGTCCTCACTGACCAGCCCTTGAAGAAGATAATGCAGTAACCAAAGTTATCCAGCAGACTTATGCAATGGTCTGTCGAGCTCAGCCAATTTGAAATCTCCTACCGACCTCAAATAGCGATCAAAGAGCAGGCCGTCGCCGATTTTATCTTGGAATTCACCAATCGCACCCCACCCACGGCCCCCCCAGGCAATTCAACGCTGAGGTAGAAGATCCTCACTCTTGGACCCTCAATGTCGATGGATCATCCCGCAAAGAAGGCAGTGGGGCCGGTCTCATCCTCACCGGCCCCAAGGGTGGTTATTTCAAGTGTGCTCTCCGTTTCTTATTCAACGCAAGCAATAATGAGGCCGAATATGAGGCCTTGATACCAGGTCTTCACCTAGCCAGAGACATTGGTGTAAGCCATATCCAGGTGTTCAGCGATTCTTAACTGATCGTCGGACAAATTACAAGGGTGTTCGACACAAAGGAAGACACAATGCGAGCTTACAGGGATATTGCACTCCCCCTTGTTCGCCTTTTCAACACTTTCCACATCAAACACATCCCCCGGTCGGAAAAATCCAAGGCAGATGAAATGGCTCAATTAGCTTCGGCTAGACTAAGTTAATCAAAGCCTCAGCCAGACTGATAACAAAGAGCTCGACCAGACTGAGTCAATTAAAGCCTCAGCCAGACTGAGCACGAAGAGCTTGGTCAGATTGAGTTAATCAAAGCCTCAGCCAGACTAAGCACGAAGAGCTCGGCCAGACTGAGTCAATCAAAGCCTCAGCCAGACTGAGCACGAAGAGCTCGGCCAGACTGAGTCAATCAAAGCCTCAGCCAGACTGAGCACGAAGAGCTTGACCAGACTGAGTCATTTAAAGCCTCAGCCAGACTAAGCACGAAGAGCTCGGCCAGACTGAGTTAATTAAAGCCTCAGCCAGACTGAGCACGAAGAGCTCGGCCAGACTGAGTCAATTAAAGCCTCAACCAGACTAAGCATGAAGAGCTCGGCCAGACTGAGTCAGTTAAAACCTCAGCCAGACTGAGCACGAAGAGCTCAGCCAAACTGAGTCACTTAAAGCCTTAGCCAGACTGAGCACGAAGAGCTCGGCCAGACTGAGTCAGTTAAAGCCACAGCCAGACTGAGCACGAAAAGCTCGGCCAGACTGAGTCAATTAAAGCCTCAGCCAGACTGAGTTAATTAAGGTCCCAGCCCGACTTAGTATGAAGAGCTCGGCCAAGCTGAGTCACTTAAGGTTTCAACACGGTCGAACCTTCCTAGTCTTAATCAGAACGCGAATGAGGACTTCGGTCGATCCATTTTCATAATTTAACATTACGGCATGGTTGCCATACTTATAAAATAATCCAAGTCCACCTTACAACATTCTTTAACATCTCTAAAACTTTTAACATTTTCAGTAAACATACGAGCCAAACTTTCATTTGCAACATTCTTTACATTTTTATGTCTGCCTATTTTTCACATTCTTTACATCATCCATTGGTTACCCATTTTTAAACTTTTACAAACATTCTACAGCTTACTAACATTCTTAAAGCTTTTAAACTTTCACATCCATTTTTCAGTAAATTCTGCTTAGCCATTCCCATTATTCCAAATTTACAACTCAAAACAAGTACCAACAACAGCAATACAAAAGAAATCCCATGATTTTATTCACAAACTTACGCTGTCATATAATATGAGGCCAAATTTACATACAAAAAAAAAAAAAAAAAAAAAACCCAACACAAAACAAAACAACCATAGTAACATTTTTACATTTAGCCACACAGCTCACTCATCCTCATCGATGCCTTCGTCTAGTGGGGTCTGGGCGACGTCGTCTTTGCCTACTTTCCCCAAGCTGAAATCGACCTCTAGGAACAGCTCCTGCACCTTATGCTTGAAGGTCATCCAGCGCTGTCCCAGAACTCACTCATTTCATGCTTATAGAAGTCAGACCGCTGGAAGCTCTGGATAACTTCCTCTTCGCTCCTACTTCCGGCGGCCGCCCCCGACGGCCTATCCCCCCTATCCACCTCCTCTGCCAAGCTGCTGTGATAGCAGCATCTATGGCCATCTGAAAGTCGGCGGATCCCTTGAATTGCTCTACCGCCGCCATACACAGGTCGGGGTATGCCGCCTTCTCAGACGCCAACTTCGTCCTCTCCTCCTCCAAGGCCTTCTCCAATGCCGCAATCCGACCTTCGGCCTCTTCCTTGTCCTAACCAGATCTTCGTTGCTGGCCATGGCCTCCTCCCACCTTTCGTTGGCAGTGATACAGGCTCTCTGGACTTCCCCTAGTTTCCTCTTCTCACCCGCCAACTCGAACTCCAGCGATATCGCCTTGCAGCGCTCTGCTTCCGGCTCTGACTTGGTTGCGAGGAGCTCGGCACTAGCTTGGTCCGCTGAGAAGCTCTGCACCAGTGCTAACACCTCCATGCTCTTCGCCCGCTGCGCATACTCTAACCCCTTGGCACACGCACTCCAAGCGGCCTTCCTCCACCTTGTTGTTTCTACCCGTAGATTCTGGAGCTGTGATTTTGCCTCTTCTAGCTGGACCCTCAACGGCTCTACCTCTATCTTCAAGTGTGCTACTTTGTTCATCAAGGCAGTCGCCAGGGTTGTAGCTTCCATTTGGGCTGAGCAAAACCCCCTCAAGAGGTCAGCCTCTGGCAACCTCGCCATTGACCGAACGGCCGCATCCTCCACCACTCCAACCAGACGGTCGGCTGCGACCTTGGCTTCTTTCCCTTTTGCCGAACGACCAGCTAGCGCACACACGTGGTACAATGCAGTCGCCAGTGCGCCATTTGTCTTTTGTTTGTTGATCCCAGTCTTCCCTTCACTGGGACTGGGGGTTATCTCTGGGGCGGGTACCACCGTCACCGCCATCTGGACACTTGGACACAAGTGTTCTCTCGGTACTTGGGTGCGCTCGGACCCTTGTCCTCCCTCGGCACTTGGGCGGTTTCCCCTTCTGCAGCTGCCTCTACCCTTCCCTCCTTTATCTTCTTCACCATAGGGGCAGCCTCCCCCCCAACCTTCATCTTTTTCAAGGCAGGGGCGTCTTTCCCCCTTTCTACGCCCCCCCTCTTCTTCCTTGCTTTCTTCAAAACCGCATCCACCTCCTGCTTACCCCTCTTTGTCAACGGGTCTGTTGGGGGCGGCAGAGGGGCAAGGGCAATTAAGTCATTGTCACCCAGTAGTTTGGGACGCGGTCGGACCCGCTCCATCATCACCAGCTTGGGAGCAGGCCCCAATTGTGCCTCCTTATATTTATCCGCTCTGGCGAATAATCTTCTCTCCTCCTCCTCCTCCTCTGCCTTCCTCTGCACCTCCAATTCTTCCCTCGCCGGATCCTCCTCCAATGGCTGCGGTCCCAAGTTCAAGGCACACAAGGTTGAAGGAAGGACCAGCTCATCCCACTTCACCCCCTTCTCCTATCTCTACTCTCTCTACTCTCTCACCTTCTTCACTCGGTCTTCGCCCGCCACATCCAACTTTGGCTCAACCGATTTCGTAGGGACCTTCCATGTTATGCGAACACCCTTACCACCATTCGCCGATACGAAAAACTATCTCGGTCTTCACCCCTTCACCGAGGACGGCAAGCCCGCCAATAGACCTCACCCCGTTACTGCTTGCAACATCACCCACGTCTCCTATTAACTGGAGGCCTTGTAGTAGGAGAAGAATTCCTCCACCGTCATGGCCACCCCTCCGGTCACTTGCTGTCAGGCGCTCGCGCAGGCCATTAATATTATCTAGGCGTTCGGCATCAACTGCCCTTGCACCACTTCTAACCTGTTAAGCACGTCCACCACTATTTGGGGGAGGGTAGCCTTAGACCCCTCCCTCGGCAGTGCCTCCTCCTATAGGCTGAACTCGTCCGACCGCACATCCGACGCCCTCTCCTTGGACGTGGGTAACCTCAACCCTATTTTTGCGGGAATATGGTACTTCCTCCGTACCCTCTTCAACTCCTCCGCCGTAAACGTGAATCTGTCTGGCTTAGTGTGCCAGTGGTCTGGCTCCACTTGGCTAATGGGCCTCGCGGCCGCAATCATCGTCATCGGACGAGCCCGCAGCGCTTGACCAACTCCCCTCCCCTCCCTTCGCTCCACCCGATACTGTTCTGCCAATTCCACCGCGTCGTCATCACCCAACGAATCAAGCCTTACGGCTGGCACTTCCTCTTGGGCCATTTCTCCTACGTATCTACGTATTACTTCGGACGCTGGCACAAGGAAGTTCACAAAATGTTGCAGAGATGTGTCACACGAGACAAACGAGATCACTTCAGGGTTGTGTTGGTTTTTGCCGATAAGGTGGGTAAAACGAATAACTCCAAATGCCTACGGTTTGCCTATATTCCAAGGGTCAAGATTAAATTTCGCCAGCTTGAAAATTTTCAAAAAACTCCCGCCCTTGCATTTCACTGCCCTATATTACCCTGTCATTTCACTTCTTACCAACGCATCACCTCCCCTATTAAAGGATTACGCCATGTGTACGCTCACGATCCACTACTCCCTTCCCCTTCCCTGTCTATTCCACTTCAGACCACCACGTGCCCTGTCGTTCCTCGAGCCCCTCGTACCGCCATTTCCCCTTCTCCACTAGGCCACCCTTTGCGGTCGGCCCTCCTCCCGGTCGGTCCCTCTACTCGGCTACCCTTTGCAGTTGGTCGCTCCGCTCGACCACCGTTCGCGGTCAGCCCTCCTCGCGATCGGTCCATCCACTCGGTCACCCTTTGCGGTCGGCCCTCTTTGCGGTCGGTCCGTCCACCCGGTTACCCCTTGCGGTCGGCACATCTCCTAATCGGTCCTCGCTCCATCGACCTCTCACCCCCCCTGTTTTTTTTCTTATTCCCTACGTTGGACTGAAGCTGCACTTGGGAATGGGGGACTACTGACATAGGTGGGCCTATAGGAGTTGTTGGCCCACCACTTATGGCCCAATCTATGATTCAAATACTAAAGCCCAACTTTCATAGATCCCAACATTACACCAAGGACCAGTGACATCTAGACACTTGTCAAGAGTAGAATCGGCCACATCAGCAGACAAAGATCTTGCAGAGTTATTGCACCACACATCAGCCATTAATGAGTTCCCCTACAGCATTTATTATGTAACCCCTTCACGTCGGAATAGAACGGTGTCACCACAATCAGGGCAAGCTAGAACATAGACTTTCGGCCAACATGACATCTCGGAGTGGACAAGGAAATGATGAACGAATGATATAAGCAGACTTCTAAGACAGAGAGAAGGTTAAATCTTTTATCTCCACCCTATCTCTGCATTCTATTACTCTCTCACTTCTCTAACTTGCTCGTCGGAGGGTTCGCTGGGGGACTCCTCGTTCCCCGTTGAACTCCTATGCAGGTACCTCAGTGGATTAGCGATCGGACAACCGTGTGGGAGGCCTGGGTCAGTCTGACCTATGACTCTAAAGCTAGTAGTATCATCAAATACTATAACAGATCACAATTAAAAATCACAGTGTCATAATTGAGACATACGACCCCATATAAAATTTCTCATTAAAATAAAGGCTTTTTGTTTTACAATTGTTCTAACAACACACGTTAAGAAAATATTAAATAAGTGTAATTGTTCTCTCTTATATAGAAAGCAGTGGAAGTTTTAAAGCTCCGAGGATTAAAGATTTTTTTACCCCTTTTTATTTATTTAGTTTATTTTTTTTAAACAAATTAAAATGTATTTTTTTCATTTTTCTAATATTATAGCATCAATGGATTGATATGTATATATGGGTGAATTACAAACCTCATAAGATTTGTTTAAAATACATATTGTTTTGTTTGGCACGAGCATTGCATATGTATTCACCTTATAGCTTTGTTAAGATTCATATACTGTGTTGGATTATTTCTACTGGGCTTTGGTTCACCCTACGTGGGAAAAACATTTCAGGTGCTGATGATATGCCTTCGCCAAGGCAATAGCTTGGGAGGATTTGGAGCGAGAGCTTCTTTTTGTGTAATTAGTGTATTTATTTTGTACAAGTGCAAGGCTTTAACTGTATTGGACTTAAGTCTGCTTTTGTTGTAACCAAGCATCGTCTTTGAAAGTTGTAAGCCCTTAGGGCATTTCTTATCTGTTTAACTTACATTCTTTTTCTTTTGTTCGCAACATATGCTATAGATTCAAGGTTAGGCATTATGAATGTATACTACATATGTTTCCCTTTTGTAAACTCAATTGGATTTAATGGAAAATAATTACTTTATCATTGTTGTCATTTATTAATATTGTGGATGGATTATTCTATTTATTTCGGGGCATTACAACTTGGTATCAGAGCGTACCGACTTTGAATACTTTGGGTACGTGGGAAGTGGCTATTACAACAATGGGTTTGTCTCGCTTAGTAAAGATATTTGTATGTATGGTATGCTTATGTGATAACATGCTTATGTGGTTATATATATATGGGATTTAGTTCTTAAGATGTTGATTCGGTCTACGGGTTTCTAGAAGTCCTATTAGAAGAGCACTTGATCACTGTTGTTTCTAATTGAAACTCTGGCAATGCCGTGGGACGGTCATTTTCTAGGAAGGAAATTCGTACGTGTTTATGTGGAGTGAATTATTATTGTCCACTGCATTTGGACGCGAGTAAGTTAGCTTCAGCACATTTGTAAATGTGCTAATCTCTTTTGTTACCTTCATTAGGATGTCAGGACATGGACGCGGTGGTGGTAGGTGTGGTAGGCCTAGAAGGCATGAGGTGCCTTTATCGGATGAGATTCTGGTGCAAGAAGAAGCGGTGGGTCAGGCCAATGTAGCCGAACTAGTTGGTTAGCAGGCCATGGGCGCTTTGGCCCGTGAGATGGCCAAAGCTTTGGGGGAATCCATAGGCATTTTCAGATCTGAGAATCATGTCCAGGCCCAAGTTGCTGAAGCAAGGCGGTCCTTCTTGAAGAGAGTGTTCTTCCAGTCTAATTCGAACGAGTTTTGGGGTGATCCAAAGGAGCCACTAAAGGCAGACGAGTGGCTAGAACAAATGGTGAAGGCGTTCATGATGCTTGGCATTGAGGATGACAGGCTGAGGGTGACCTTGACATCCTTCCAACTGAATAGAGATGCGAGTCAATGGTGGAAATATGCGCGGGAGCGCATTGGGGTGACTTGGGAGGCCTTTGTCAACGCTTTCCAGGACAAGTTCTTACCTTCCACTGCTAGGCAAAAGTTGAGAGATCAGTTTATGAAGCTCAAGCAGCTTAGTTTGCCAGTAATCGAGTTTGAGGCAACTTTCACTAGCCTCTGTAGATTTGCACCCGAACTCATGGCGACAAAAGAATGCCATTGTATAGAGTTCGAGAAGAGGTTGAGGACCGGGCTCCTTTTCAGGGTAGCTGGGTGGATGATTAGGGACTATGGACACCTTGTGGAGGTGGCAGCTCATCTTGAAACCATAGTTCAGGCAGAGAAAGAGCAAATGAGGGGCTCTAGCAAGAGTTAAGAGGTTTAGGCGGAGAACCAGAATAGTAAGATACAGAGGAGTTCTAACCCACAACAGTCCCAGGCAGTACAATCTAGGTCCATCTTTCCTATGTCGAGTTTGGGTTCAAGGAGAGGTAATCAGGGAGGTGTCTCTTGTTACAAGTGTGGCCAGTTGGGTCACAAGTCTCCAGCTTGCCCGCAGAGGAGAGGAAAGCAACAGTCTACACCGCTTGTGGCTCGTTCTCAGAGCCAGAGTCAGGGGAGAGGGCAGCCACCGACTTGTTATCAGTGTGGGCAGTCAGGGTATATGAAGAGGTTTTGCCCTCAGTTGGGTAGCACACCTGGTGCGTTTGGTTTAAAACAGACACAAAGCCACCAGCCTGCACAATCAGCACAGGCCTCGAGGACCAATCAAGGGGCCTCTTCAGCTTAGTCAGTGCATCAGACGTATGCTCCGAGGGGTGAGCAGGTAGAACAGAGACCTTTAGGGCATGTGTATGTTGTTACCATGCCAGACTTAGTACCAGCGCCTTCAGTTGTGAGAGGTACTTTCTTGTTATGCAATTCTATTGCCAATGTGTTGATTGATATAGATGCATCCTATTCTTTTATTTCATCTGCATTTACATCCGCATTGGGGTTAGAATTGGCTCGGTAAGCATCTCCACTCAGTGTAGAGTCACTTGTTGGTGGTGAGATTGTCTTGGAACAGGGGTGTCGAGGTTGTGAGATTGCCAGTCACCGATTTGCATTTGTGTTGATTGACATGTTGAGTTTTGATGCAATATTGGGTATGGACTGGTTGTCATCGTATTGGGATGTCATAGATTGTTACCGTCAGAGGGTTACTGTATGTACCTTGAGTGGTGACTGTTTTTATTTTATAGGAGACAAAACCGATAGAGTTTCGTTGCCAGTATGTAATCCGCGAGGTCGGAGTGAGCTTAGTTTCCTTTTTGCAAACTTCTTGAGTAGAGAGTGTGATGAAGTCCGAGTTGAATTGCCAAAGGTAGTTTGTGAATACCCGGACGTCTTTGCTAAGGATCTCACTAGTTTATCACCTCACCGTGAGATTGAATTCTCTATTGATTTAGTGTCCGGCACGACACCGATCTCAATGGCACCACATAGATTTGTACCCGTTGAATTGAGTGAGTTGAAGATTCAACTCCAAGAATTGCTAGATAAGGGTTTCATTCGCCCCAGAACTTCACATTAGGGAGCACCAGCTCTTTTGCCAAAAAGAAAGACAATACGTTGCGACTTTGTATTGATTACCAGAAGTTGAACCGGATAATTGTTAAGAAAAATTACCTAATGCCTCGCATAGATGATCTATTTGATTAGTTGAAAGGGGTCTTGTTGCTTCTCTAAGATAGACTTGAGATCAGGTTATCACCAGTTGAGGGTAAGGGAGGAAGATATCCAAAAGACGGCATTCCATACACGGTATGGCTATTATGAGGTCCTAGTGATGCCTTTTGGGTTAACCAATGCACCAACCATGTTTATGGATTTGATGAATCGGATCTTTTGTGAGTTCTTAGACCGTTTTGTAGTCGTCTTTGTCGACGAGATCCTGATTTATTCACCCTCCGTGGAGGAACACGAGGAACACGTGCGAGTTGCACTTGAGTTGTTTAGAACCTACAAACTGTATGTTGTTACGACCCACACCCGCCCTTATAGGTTGAGCATCATGACTGGTGAGTAATAATAGATTACCTACGGCCACCATACAAATAAACCCTTTAATATAAAGTACGAGGCTTAGCGGAAGTCTAAAATAACACAAAAATTATCTAAGCCATGCATATTTGAGAGGATTTCGTATCATAAGCAAAGATTCACTCTTTATATTCATACACCACATTAGTTCCAAAAATCCAAATCTTATAGTTATACAAAACCCCAAAATATACACAAATACAAAATCATGTATCAAGCAAAAAGGGGTTCAACTAGCATGGCTCCACCTAACCCTAATGTCATGACCTGAACCCGCCCTCATGGGTTAAGGACATAACCGGCCAGTAATCACGAGATTACCTATGGCCTCAAACCAAACCAGACATAACTCATCAAAGTAAAAGGGCCAAACGGAAGCAATTTCAAACTTTTGTCCATAGAGCCGTGCTTATATGGCACATCATAATAAACCATACATATACATGTTAATAACTCACATCAAACTATGTACTAACACAAAGCTCTGTACATACAGGATCATTTAAGTCTAGGTCAGCCAATCAAAACTATATTCAAACGTAATCCAAAGTCCTCGCCAACATGACAAAATATAATAAAATAGCAAAAGGGCGAAGATGAGTGTCGTGCGTGAGACGTATGGGCTGACTCATCAAAACCTTGGTTGTTCCATATAAACTTCACTAAGGCTGGGTTTGGACCTCCCTTGGCTCACCTACAGACACATGAATGAGCGTGACCGAAAGCCTAGTGAATAATATCAAATAAAGAAGATACACGAATAGTATTTAGAACAACATGCACCAAACGGCCTTGAGCCTAATTAGTGTTTCTAGCTAGTATATATGTATATATATATATATATATGTCAAGTGACTGCGGTTCCAAACACATCAGATGGCCTCGGGCCCATTCATTCTATCATTCAGATCATATTGGCCTATGGCCCATTCGTTCTGTCATTCAGATCATACTAGCCTCTGGCCCATTCGTTCTATCATTCAGATCATACTGGCCTCTGGCCCATTCTTTCTATCATTCAGATCATACTGGCCTCTGGCCCATTCTTTCTATCATTCAGATCATACTGGCCTCTAGCCCATTCATTCTATCATTCAGATCATACTGGCCTCTGGCCCATTTGTTCTATCATTCAGATCATACTGGACTCTGGCCCATTACTTCTATCATTCAGATCATACTGGCCTCTGGCCCATTCGTTCTATCATTCAGATCATTCTGGCCTCTGGCCCATTCATTCTATCATTCAGATCATACTAGCCTCTGGCCCATTCGTTCTATCATTCAGATCATACTGGCCTCTGGCCCATTCCTTCTATCATTCAGATCATACTAGCCTCTGGCCCATTCGTTCTATCATTCAAATTATACTGGCCTCTGGCCCATTCCTTCTATCATTCAGATCATACTGGCCTCTGGCCCATTCATTTTATCATTCAGATCATACTGGCCTCTGGCCCATTCATTCGTTCATGTCAAACTGGCATCTAGCCCATTCATTTCGCTTAGCAAACATTTGTCCACCATTCAGAGTAACAAACTTATAAGACTTACATAGAAGTAAGCAATTGGACAAATAACATACTTCAGATATCTTTGTTAAGATATTACTCATAGTGTTTGGCTAGATGGTTTGCCCTGGAGCTCGACCTTACACATTCCATGAACACAATGGGTCACAAACAATTCAATCCGTTCTTAATTCACATATTCCTCTTTAAACTTCATTCTTGTCCTTTTAACTCATTCACAATGCTTAATGCATGCCTGAGAGTACTTAGAAGTGAAAGAGAACGGAAAATGAAACACAGAACGCATTTACAAAATTTTTAGAAACAGGGGTCCCTGCTCGCGCAGACCTATTAGGTCTGCAAAAGTTCGGGTTACATCATTTTTACGCTCGAGCGTGAACTCGGACGCTCGAGCTGAAAGTCATTCTACATAGCTCCCCGCTCGAGCGTGAACTTACCCGCTCGAGCGGACATCAATGTCTGCAAAAATACTGGGAGATCGCATTTTACGCTCGAGCGGCGGTTCCCCCGCCCGAGCAGACATCAAGAATTATGGATTTTCCTGAACTTGTTGTTGAGCTCAAATTCGACCTTCAAAGGTCCTAAACCCACAATTCTGGTTTCAAAACATGCAAATACAATATATAGCACATGGATGTAAACAACATGAGGCCAATCATTCAAAATCGTGGTCCAATTCTTCAAAATTAATCATGGCTCATGCATTCAACCCTCACATAAGCTCCATATCTTTAATAATCAAACATGCATGTCAATTTTGACTTCATTTCTATTTCAAATGGTGTAATTGGTGTTCATTCTTATGAAACTCAACAAAAACATGCTCTCATGTATGATCCAACTCTCAATCTTTCATAATTCACATATTACATGCTAAATTATGTAATTTCATAGGAATTCTCTACATGCATGCACACATGGACTTCAAACTCATCAAACACAACACAATTCTTTTTCTTGATCACCAATCAACTTTGAATTCACAAAATTACAATATTAAACTCATGAATTCCTAACCAATTACTCACCTAGAAGCTCAATCTTCCCAATTTATGATCAAATCTTGAGTTGGTCTTCAATTTATTCAAGCTTCTTGAGCAAACCTTCAATTTCCTACACTCCCTCTCCCTAATTCGGTTCTCTCGCTTTCTAGAGAGCCAAAATCAGCGAAAATGAAATAAAAGAGAGGAATTGAGTGTATAAGGGTCCCTTTTATAGTCCCACTAAATCAAATTTGATTATAGCTAATTAATGACACTTAATTAATCGTTCTGAATTTAATTATTTTGATCCAAATCGATTTTCAATTAAATTTCACCGTAGGCTCTAAAAATTACGCTAATTACAATGGCGTAATAAATTTCGTGTTCCGCAGCCGATAGGGCCTTCAATTTAAATTCCAAAGCAGATATTTCTACGGTGAACAGATAGAAATTCAAAACCACATATTTTCACATAAATGGCACACAAAATCATATCAAACACATAATCACATTCATAATAAGGACCAATTAGCATAATACGGAATAGGGTTATCACAGTCTTCCCCCTTTTAGGAAGTTTGGTCCTCTAAACTTATTTTACCTTCGTCGGGAAACAAATGTGGATAGCGTAGTCACATTTCCTCCTCTTTTTCCCTTGTAGCATCCATCCCGTAGTGTTCTTTCCATTCCACTTTCACCATTGGGATGGACTTGTTTCTCAATTGTTTCACTTGCCGGTCAATGATTCGTTCCGGCCATTCGGGGTACTCCGTATTTTCATCCAGAGCTACCCGGTGATAATCAATCACATGAAACAGGTCTCGAAGATAACCCCTCAACATCGACACATGAAACACATTATGGATTTGCTCGAATCCGGGTGGCAAAGCAGCTCTATAAGCAACTGGACCAAGCCTTTCCAAAATTTGGAATGGCCCAATGTAACGGGGCGACAATTTGCCCTTCTTTCCAAACCCGACTTAGCCTTTCATCGGAGTCACACGAATGAACACATGGTCACCAACCTCATACTCGAGGGGTCTTCTTCGGACATCTGCATAATTCTTTTGTCGGTCTTGAGCTGTTTTGAGCCTTTGCAGGATGGTTTTGATTTTCTCAGAAGTGTCTTGCACAATTTCAGGCCCAAGTAAAGCTCTATCCCCGACTTCTGCCCAACAAATTGGTGATCTACACCTTCTACCATACAAAGCCTCGTATGTTGCCATACCAATACTAGAGTGGAAACTGTTATTGTATGCAAACTCTGCAAGTGGCAAATAGTCTTCCCAACTCCCCTGAAAATCCAAGGCACACATTCTCAGCATATCTTCTAATGTCTGTGTGGTCCGTTCTGATTGCCCATCTGTCTGTGGATGGAATGCAGTACTAAATCTCAGTTCTGTCTCCATAGCTTCCTGCAAACTCTTCCATAATCTAGATACAAATTTTGGATCTCTATCCAACACAATAGATACCGGAACTCCGTGTAAACAGACAATCTCATCAACATATATTGTAGCCAATCTATAAGCATTAAACGTAGTTTTGAAAGGTAGAAAATGTGCAGATTTAGTCAGTCTATCAACTATAACCCAAATAGAATCCATACCTCGAGGAGTCCGAGGTAGGCTTACAACAAAATCTATAGTCACATGCTCCCACTTCCATTCAGGAATAGGGAGAGGTTGAAGTAGACCGCCTAGTTTCTGATGTTCAGCTTTAACTTGCTGACATTGAAGACATTTGGACACATATTCTACAATCTCTTTCTTCATTTTAGGCCACCAATAGCTTTGTTTCAGATCCCGATACATTTTATTGTTGCCCGTATGCATAGCAAACACTGATTTATGGGCTTCATCTAAAACCATTTTCTTTAGTTCCGGAATATCTGGGATACACATTCGGTTTCGAAACCTCAACACTTCATTTTCAATACTAAACTCTGCTTTTGGACTTGTCTCAAATTCACCAATCACTTTCTTGAGGAATTCATCCTCTTTTTGTTTATGTTTAATTTCCTTAATGATTGCAGGTTCAGCTGAAATAGCGGCTATCAATTTGCCCTGTTCACACAATACCACTTCAATTTCGGACTTCTCAAAGTCTTGCGAGATTTCTCTCTGTTCAGTAAGCAAACAAGCCATACTCCCCATTGATTTTTTGCTCAAGGCATCAGCCACTGTATTAGCTTTCCCAGGGTGTTACTGAATCTCAAGATCATAGTCTTTTATCAGTTCCAGCCATCTCCTCTGTCACATGTTCAACTCCTTCTGCAGAAAGAAGTATTTCAGACTCTTGTGATCTGTGTAGACTTCACATTTTTCCCCATACAAATAGTGCCGCCAGATTTTCAAAGAAAAAACAACTACGGCCAATTCCGAGTCATGTGTTGGGTAGTTTTTCTCGTGTGGTCTCAATTGTCGGGAGGCGTAAGCAATAACCTTTCCGTTCTGCATTAATACACAACCCAAACCTTTATAAGACGCATCACTGAAAATTACAAAATTTTACATACCTGTGGGCAATGTCAATATTGGTGCAGTAGTTAGTCTCGTTTTCAGTTCATGAAAGGCAGATTCTCTTTCGTCATTTCATTCAAATGATTGGCCCTTGCGTGTCAACTGGGTAAGAGGTACAACTATTTTTGAGAAATCCTTCACAAATCTCTTGTAGTACCCGGCTAAGCCCATGAAACTGCGGACTTCTGTCACATTAGTCGGTGTAGGCGAATTCACAATTGCCTCTATTTTCTATGGGTCCACTGAAATTCCCTCCTTGTTGATCACATGTCCTAAAAAGATAACTTCATCCAACCAAAACTCACATTTCTTTAGTTTAGCAAATAATTTCTTTTCCCTAAGTATTTGCAGGACAGGTCTCAAATGATGTTCATGTTCAAGTCTATTCTTGGAGTATATCAAAATATCATTAATAAAAACCACAACAAATTCGTCAAGGTAGGTCTTAAAAATACGGTTTATTAGGTCCATAAATGCTGCAGGTGCATTAGTTACCCCAAATGGCATAACAAGAAATTCGAAGTGACCATACCTCGTTCTGAATGCGGTTTTCTCAACATCTTCTGCCTTTACTTTCAACTGGTGGTACCCGAATCTTAAATCAATTTTGAAAAATACTTGCGATCCCTGCAATTGGTCAAACAGGTCGTCAATATGAGCTAAAAGGGTATTTATTCTTCATTGTTACCTTGTTCAGTTCTCGATAGTCAATACACAAACGTAGGGTTCCATCTTTCTTTTTCACAAACAACACAGGTGCACTCCATGGCGAAGTGCTAGGTCGAATAAACCCTTTGTTAAGGAGGTCTTACAACTGTTCTTTCAATTTTTTCATTTCAGTAGTAGCCATTCTGTAGGGAGTTTTAGAGATGGGCTGGGTGCCTGGCACAATTTCAATAGTAAACTCTATCTCCCTATCTACCAATTCCCCTGGCAATTCATCTGGGAACACATCTGAAAATTCGCTAACAATAGGGATGCTACTCAATTCAACATTCACAGATTGTTCAGACAACACATAACACAAATAACCTTGGCACCCTTTCCTGATTAACTTATATGCTTTCATTGCATATATTAAATAGGGTGGAGGCACTACCCCGTTACCCACAAACACAATTTCTTCCTGTTCTGGTGGTCTAAACACAACCCGTTTTGTCACATAATCAATGGTGGCACAATATTTGGTTAACCAATCCATGCCCAGAATTATATCAAAGTGCCTAAAGTTCAAGGGTAACAAATCCACATATAGAATGGCATTCCCAACATGCATGTCACAAAAACGATATACAGATTCACACAATACAGATTCCCCGGATGGAGCAGATACACATAGCAGATATGGCAATAATTCTAGAGGTCTACTCAGGCTATATGCAAATGCACATGTTAGAAAAGAGTGCGTTGATCTGGAGTCAATTAACACAAAGGCATCCTGATTACATATAGAAATAATACCTGAGACAACTGCGTTAACATTCCGTGTATCGCCCGGAACAAGCGCAAAAACTCTCCCTTGTCTCACGGTATCTCCGGTGGTAGTAGATCTCATAGTATTTCCCAGCTTCGGGATCGATGCAGCTGAGCTAGCAGCTAGCTTTCCACTGTTTTGATTACAATCCCTGGCCATATGCCCTTGCTTACCACATTTAAAGAAGGCTCCCGACACACGGTAACAAACCCCACGGTGCCTTTTACTACAAATATTGCACATAGGAGATGTATCTCGGGAAGAATTCAAAGTACTTGAGGAGCCCGTGTTTTGCTTTTTCGAAAATTTCTTCTTTGAAAAAAAGCCTTGCCTTTTGTTGCCTTTCCAGTCAGTTGTTGACTTAGCCTGTCTAGCTAGGTTAGCCTCTGATATTATGGCCCGGTCTAGCACCCCAATATAGGTTTCCAGCTTCAAGACATCCACCATTTCTAAAATGTCGCTTCGAAGCCCACCTTCGAAATGCCTCACCTTCTTATAATCAGTATCAATCACATGTGGTGCAAACCTGGCCAATTCGCTGAATTTGGCCTCATACTCAACTACAGTCATACTGTCTTGCCTAAGTTCCATGAACTCCGATACTTTCCTGTCCCGGACACATTGCGGGAAGTACTTATCATAGAAAATTTCCAAAAATTTGGCCCAGTCGACATCTTTATGATTCTCACGCATTAACATCCACCATCTTCTTTCTTCATCTTCTAGCATAAAGGTAGCTAAAAGTACTTTCTGTGTCTCCGAACAAGGGAACACTTCAAATAGCTTTTCGATGCCGAGGACCCATGCTTCGACTTTCAACAAATCTAATCCCCCATGAAACTGTGGCGGTTTTATTTTCTTAAACTCCTTGGTGAGAGCTATTATTCGGTCATCATTCTGATTATCTGGCACGGGTGGTGCCGGAGGTGGAGGTGGAGGATGTGGTTGCTGCCACTGTTGTTGCCACTCTTGTTGTTGCCTCAATGTTTCTGCCATTTCCTGAATCAATCTTTCCATTCTATCCATTCTGGCAGTAGAAGACTCCTCTATCTCATCACCTTTTGTTCTCACCATCTGATTAGACTTGCATTATACTTTATACAAAAGATTCACAGGTATGCATATACTAAGGAGCATACATATTCAAATAATTTGCAATGCAAGCAAATCACAAACTTATAACACATAATCGTTCACATTAAACATTTAAGCGTATTCTTGATGCTTTCAATTTCATACTTATCACATGAATGCATCCTAGATCTTTTCTAGACGCTTATTGCTCATTTGGACAAGTGCGTGAGTTATTAACTCGTGCTCTAATACCACTCTGTCATGACCCGAACTTGCCCCCATGGGTTAAGGACATAACCGGCAAGTAATCACGAGATTACCAACGGCCTCAAACCAAACCAGACATAACTCATCAAAGTAAAGGGGCCAAACGGAAGCAATTTCAAACTTTTGTCCATAAAGTCGTGCTTATATGGCACATCATAACAAACCATACATATACATGTTAATAACTCACATCAAACTATGTACTAACACAAAGCTCTATACATACAGGATCATTCAAGTCTAGGTCAGCCAATCAAAATTATATACAAATATAATCCAAAGTGCTCGCCAACATGACAAAATATAATAAATTAGCAAAAGGGCGAAGACGAGTCTCGTGCATGAGACGTATAGGCTGACTCTTCAAAACCTTGGTTGTTCCATACAAACTTCACTGAGGCTGGGTTTAGACCTCCCTTGGCTCACCTACAGACACATTAATGAGCGTGAGCGAAAGCCCAGTGAATAATATCAAATAAAGAAGATACACGAATAGTATTTAGAACAACATGCACCAAACGGCCTTGGGCCCAATTCGTGTTTCTAGCTAGTATATATGTATATATATATGTCAAGTGACTGCGGTTCCAAACACATCAAACGGCCTTGGGCCCATTCATTCTATCATTCAGATCATACTGGCCTCTGGCCCATTCATTCGTTCATTCAGATCATACTGGCCTCTGGCCAATTCATTTCGCATAGCAAACATTTGTCCACCATTCAGATTAACAAACTTATAAGACTTATATAGAAGTAAGCAATTGGACAAATAACATACTTCAGATATCTTTGTTAAGATATTACTCACAGTGATCGGCTGGATGGTTTGCCCTGGAGCTCGACCCTACACATTCTATGAACACAATGGGTCACAAACAATTTAATCCATTCTTAATTCACATATTTCTCTTTAGGCTTCATTCTTATCCTTTTAACTCGTTCACAATGCTTAATGCATGCCTGAGAGTACTTAGAAGTGAAAGAGAACGAAAAATGAAACACAGAACGCATTTACAAAATTTTCAGAAACAGGGGTCCTCGCTCGAGCGTGAACTTCCCCGCTCGAGCAGACCTATTAGGTCTGCAAAAGTTCTGGTTACATCATTTTTACGCTCGAGCGTGAACTCGGACGCTCGAGCTGAAAGTCATTCTACATAGCTCCCCGCTCGAGCGTGAACTTACCCGCTCAAGCGGACATCAATGTCTGCAAAAATACTGGGAGCTCTCATTTTACGCTCGAGCGGCGGTTCCCCCGCTCGAGCAGACATCAAGAATTCTGGATTTTCCTGAACTTGTTGTTAAACTCAAATTCGACCTTCAAAGGTCCTAAACCCACAATTCTGGTTTCAAAACATGCAAAAACAATATATAGCACATAGATGTAAACAACATGAGGCCAATCATTCAAAATCATGGTCCAATTCTTCAAAATTAATCATGGCTCATACATTCAACCCTCACATAAGCTCCATATCTTTAATAATAAAAAATGCATGTCAATTTTGACTTCATTTCTATTTCAAATGGTGCAATTGGTGTTCATTCTTATGGAACTCAACAAAAACATGCTCTCATGTATGATCCAACTCTCAATCTTTCATAATTCACATATTACATGCTAAATTATGTAATTTCATAGGAATTCTCTACATGCACGCACACATGGACTTCAAACTCATCAAACACAACACAATTATTTTTCTTGATCACCAATCAACTTTGAATTTACAAAATTACAATATTAAACTTATGAATTCCTAACCAATTACTCACCTAGAAGCTCAATCTTCCCAATTTATGATCAAATCTTGAGTTGGTCTTCAATTTATTCAAGCTTCTTGAGCAAACCTTCAATCTCCTACACTTCCTCTCCCTAATTCGGTTCTCTCGCTTTCTAAAGAGCCAAAATCAGCCAAAATGAAATAAAAGCGAGGAATTGAGTGTATAAGGGTCCCTTTTATAGTCCCACTAAATCAAATTTGATTATAGCTAATTAATGGCACTTAATTAATTGTTCTGAATCTAATTATTTTGATCCAAATTGATTTTCAATTAAATTTCACCGTAGGCTCTAAAAATTACGCTAATTACAATGGCGTAATCAATTTCGAGTTCCGTGGCCGATAGGGCCTTCAATTTAAATTCCAAAGCAAATAATCAAACAGATATTCCTACGGTGAACAGATAGAAATTCAAAACCACATATTTTCACATAAATGGCACACAAAATCATATCAAGCACATAATCACATTTATAATAAGGACCAATTAGCATAATACGGAACAAGGTTATCACACCTAATTACTTCACTTGGAAGCTCCTCAAAAGGCTAACCCAAGTAGACTCGAGATTTTCTTAACGTTGATGTTCAGCTTGCCCACATACACATATATAACTAAATAGTGAGCTAATGCCCAATGGGTAATAACAGGATAAAGAGGTTGTATGAATGAAGTTCAATACTATTACAATTATCAATCTTAGCATCAGTAACCATTTCATTCAAACATGTGGCACATCCAATAGAATAACAATATTTCAATAATAATGGGACCTCAAGGGTCAATCAATATATCTTGTTCAATGTGACCATTAAGGCCTAACTACAGAGATTTCTATATTTCAATTATCCAATGGGCCGTAGTATTGTTTCCCCTGAGCGAGGGCCAATGGGCCATGATATTAGTCTTCCCTAAGCAAGGGCCTATTTAACAAGTGGTCGTGGTATTAATTTCCCCCAGGCAAGGGCCTATTTAACAATGTCATGAGTTTGTTTACAAAAATGAACTTCATTCATTAGTAATAAATAGTATTTCGATAAACCATTCAATCAATCATGTGTCGATGTCGATGTCGATAACAATAACATTTTTAAAAATAAATATCACTTGAACATATGTTTATAAAGTTATTACTCATAGTGGGTTATGATGTCACTAGGCCTCAGACATCTACCTACACATAACACATAACAAAAGCCCAATTGAAGAACCATTCGATAGTCATTCCGCTTTAATCAAATTTTTCCCATGTGTTTCTAACTCATTCCATGTTCATATGAGCTCAATTGGTGTCTAAGAATACTTGAAATGACATAAGGATGCAAGTATGCACTTAATAGAGTTAATCAAATTTTGCTGGAAACAGAGTCTTCGCTTAAGCGCAACTTCTTTCGCTCGAGCGTGGGTCCAGAAATAAGGGTGGTTGGTCGAGCGCAACTTCTGTCGCTCGAGCGGTTTGCAAACTTGGCAAAAGTACTGGTTGCATGAAATTTTCGCTCGATAGTCGCTTGAGTGAAAGACTGAGTAAAAAGGGTCCTCGCTCGAGCGCCACTTTGGCCACTCGAGCAGTCTGTAAAATATGTGAAACTTCTGGGAGCTCGATTTTCATGCTCGGGCGACACTTTCTTCGCTCGAGCGAACAAGCCGAACTCTGGAAGTTTCAGAATTGTGTTTGGAGTTCAAATTCGGCATTCGAAGGTTCCAAACTCAAATTTTAGGTACCAAAACATGGGAAAACATTATAAAACATGGAAACATAGTTAATTTGAAGCCATTTGCTCAAAACCATGGCAAATTCTCAACCAAAAACTTCAACTTCAAGTTATAAAGCAAGTTTGACTCAAATTGAGTTTATATTTCTTCAAAACATAATCAAGTGATATGAGATGTATGAAAACATGAAGGACTCTTCAAGTTGAGGTGTAAAAGTGCCATGTATGCAAGAATTTCATGAATTTTAAACTCAATTTATGCATGCATGTACATAGTCCAACTCAATTCTTCCAATTCAAGCTAATTCATGCCTCTATTGTATAATTTCATGCAAACAAACTCAAAACTTGGATGAATTCAACTTCTACATGTTTTATTTACAAGGCTTAGGGTTGAAGATCATACCTAAAGCTTGAATTCAAGTGTCTTATAGCTTAATTCTCTAATTCTTCTTCAATTCCTTCACAACTCTCTTCTCTCTTGATCTAAGTGTTGAGTTAACTCTTCTACTCTCTCAAAATCTCAGCCAAGTGTGTGTATGTATGAGCTCAAGACTTAATGAGAGCCTTATATAGGGTATGATTAGCTTAGGCTAATTAAGCTTACTTATGGATAATTAATCATATCCAAGTTTAATTGATTTCAATTATTTTATTATAATTATTTTGATTCGAATCAATTTTCAATTAAAGTTTCCATAAAGTTCTAAATATTCTAATTAGTCTATTAAGCTAATCAATTTCAGGTTCTGAAGCCGTCTTAGTTCTCAATTTCCGTCTCTAAGTTACCAATTCGAACAGATATGCCATGTAATAACAGATAACTGTACAATTAAGCATGTAATCACACAATTTAATACATAATCATGTAATTAGACTCATTGAAATAATGTAATATAATAATTCGAAGGTCGGGGTCATCATAGTCTCTCCCCCTTAGGAAGTTTGGTCCTCCAAACTTAACTTACCTTCCGATGGAAATAAATGCGAATACCGCTGCCGCATCTCTTCCTCTTTCTCCCAAATGGCCTCATTCCCATAATGTTCTTTCCACTCTACTTTCACCATAGGGATAATTTTGTTTCTCAATTGCCTCACTTGTCGATCAATGATATGCATGGGCCATTCTTCATACATCATATTTTTATGTAAGGCAATTCGGTGGTGAATAATCACATGGAATGGGGCTCTAAGAGACCCACGAAGCATGGATGCATGTAAAACATTATGCACTTGTTCCATTCCTGGTGGCAAGGCAAGATGGTAAGCAATGGGACCTAACTTCTCGAGAATCTGAAATGGCTCAATGTAGCGAGGAGTCAATTTTTCCTTTTTGCCAAACCTAGTTTGCCCCTTCATCAGTGTTACTTTGATGAATACATGATCTCACGCTTCATACTCTAAGTCTCCTCTTCGTTGATCTGCATAACTTTTCTGTCAGCTCTATGCAGTTTTGAGTCTCTGTTGAATGATTTTAATCTTTTCGGTCGTTTCTTGCACAAGTTCGGTACCAAAAATAGCCCTATCACCAACCTCTATCCAACAAATTGGCGACCTACATTTTCTGCCATATAGTGCCTTACATGGTTCCATACCGATGCTCACGTGAAAACTATTGTTATAAGCAAACTCGACCATTGGGAAATATGTTTCCCAATTGCCGTGAAAATCCAAGACACACATACGAAGCATGTCTTCTAAGGTTTGAATAGTCCTCTCGATTTGTCCATCGGTTTGTGGATGAAATGTTGTACTAAATCTCAATTATGTTCCCATTGCATCCTATAGACTATGCCAAAATCTAGAAACGAATTTAGGATCCCTATCTGATACAATAGACACTAGAACCCCATGCAGTCGAATAATTTCATCAATGTAGATTGTAGCGAGTCTCTATGCAATAAAAGAAGTCTTTACAGCAAGAAAATGGGTAGACTTAGTTAGTCTATCAACTATAACCCAAATAGAGTCCATACCTTTAGGTGTTCGAGGTAGGCCAACAACAAAGTCTATGGTGATATGCTCCCATTTCTATTCCGGGATAAGAAGAGACTGAAGCAAACACGCTGGTTTCTGATGCTCTGTTTTCACTTGTTGGCATTGTAAGCATTTAGAGTTGAAGTCAGCAGTCTCTCTTTTCATGTTGGGCCACCAATACACTAACTTCAAGTCTCGGTACATTTTGATGCTTCCTGGTTGCAGAGCAAACATTGACTTGTGGGCTTCCTCCAAAATTTTCCTTTTTAAATTCACATCATTTGGAATACACAGTCTTCCTTGAAATTTCAACGCGGAGTCTTCAAATCGTGAACCCCAGTTTAGGTTTGGTGTCAAGTTCATCACAAATCTTCTTCAAAATTTCATCATTCATTTGCTTTTGCTTGATTTGTTCAATAATTGCAAAGTTGTGCGGACATTGCGGCCATCAAACTATCCTGCTCAAAAGGCACTACTTCAATTTCAAGTTTTTCAAACTCTAGTAGCAGTTCTCTCTGATCTGTTAGCAAATAGGCAAGATTCCCCACATTCTTTCTGCTAAGTGCATCTACCACAGTGTTAGCTTTGCCCGGATGGTAGTGAATTTACAAATCATAATCTTTGATTAATTCAAGCCATCGCCTCTGACGCATGTTCAATTCCTTCTGTGTGAAAAAGTATTTCAAACTCTTATGATTTGTGTACACTTCACATTTGGTTCCATACAAATAGTGACACCATATTTTCAGTGCAAACACAACTGCAGCAAGTTCTAGGTCGTGTATAGGGTAGTTTTTCTCGTGTGGCCTCAACTGTCGAGAGGCATATGCAATTACCCTACCATCCCGCATTAAAACACAACCCAAACCCTTACATGATGCATCACTAAAGATTACAAAACCTTTGGTACCTGAGGGAATAGTAAGGATTGAAGCTGTAATTAATCTTATCTTCAGTTCTTGAAATGTATTCTCTTTGGTCGGTCCATTCAAATGGTTCTCCCTTTTGAGTCAATGGCACTGCAATCTTTGAGAAGTCTTTAACAAATCTCCGATAATAACCAGCCAGTCCCATAAAACTACGAACTTCTGTTACATTAGTTGGAGTAGGGCAATTAACAATCGCCTCGATTTTCTGAGGGTCAACTGAGATACCATTTCTATCAATAACATGCCCTAAAAATGTTACTTCATCAAGCCAAAATTCACACTTCTTTAGTTTCCCATACAGTTGCTTTTCCCTAAGTGTTTGAAGGGTCATCTTCAAATGTCGTTCATGCTCATCTTTACTTTTTGAATAAATCAAAATGTCATCAATGAATACACCAACAAAGTCATCTAGGAAAGGTTTGAAATTCCTGTTCATCAAATCCATAAATGCTGCAGGTGCATTAGTGACTTCGAAAGGCATGACCGAAAACTCATAATGTCCATACCTGGTTCGGAAAGCAGTCTTTTCAATATCTTCAGCCCTAACTTTCAACTAATGATAGCCTGATCTCAAGTCAATTTTTGAAAATACTTGGGCCCCTTACAACTGGTCAAATAAATCATCAATACGTGGCAATGGATATTTATTCTTCATTGTTACCTTATTGACTTCTCTGTAATCAATATATAGTCGGAGGGTCCCGTCTTTCTTCTTCATAAAAAGAACCGGCGCTCCGCACAGCGAAGTACTTGGACGAATAAATCCCTTATCAAAAAATTCCTGCAACTGAGTTTTCAATTCTTTCATTTCAATAGTGGACATACAGTATGGAGCTTTAGAGATTGGTTGTGTGCCCGGTATTACATCAATTGTAAATTCAATCTCTCTATCAACAAGCTAGCCAGGTAATTCATCCGGAAACACATCAGGAAAATCTCTCACCACTAATATATTGTCTAGAGTAATGTCTATAGTTGGTTCAGTTATTACACTACAGAAATACCCTTGACAACCCTTATTTATTAGTTTTTGGGCTTTCATGGCAAATATAAGGTATGGTGGTGGAATTACCCCTCTTCCCTCGAAATAAAATTCATCTTGTCCAGGAGGTCGGAATATCACTCGTTTCAAAGCACAATCAATAGTTGCATAGTATTTAGCTAGCCAATCCATACCCAAAACAACATCAAAATGTCTCATGTCTAAAGGTATTAAATCAGCATACAAAATAACATTCCTGAGAAATAATTCGCACATAGCATATACAGTTGAGCATAACATGGATCCCCCCGTAGGTGATGCTACACATAATATATAACTCAATGTTTCCATAAGTCTATTCAAAGTTTCAGCAAAAACCATAAAAACAAACGGATGTGTAGACCCTGAATCAATTAAAGCATAAGCAGGTTTACCATAAATGGAGATTGTACCTGACACTACTGCCTCAATATTTTGAGTGTCCCCAAGGACTAATGCGAAAACTCTTCCTTGACTTTGTTCATTTCTTGTAGCAGACGATGTTATAGCTGGTTTTGTTGTGGGAACTGATCCAATCGAGCTTGTGGCACCTCAGTTACTACCCTGACGTGACTGTGTGTAATCTTTCACCATATGCCCCATGTTTCCACACTGGTAGCAAGCCCCTGTAGTGCGATAGCAAACACCCCGGTGCTTCTTTCCACAAACAGTGCAAGTAGGTGCTAAGTAGCCACTTTGGGTTGACTTCGAATTATTGGAATTCCCAGACTTCAACTTCTTATTCGTTGATGATGTCCCCTTATTGAAATTATGTCTCCTGCCCTTCCATTCGAAATTCTGTTTACAGTTGGCCACATTTCCGTCTGCTATTAGTGCCCTATCAAGTACAACCACATATGTCGGCAATTTGAGCACATTGATTTTATCCAAAATTGGGTCACGCAAACCTCCCTCAAATTGTCTAGCTTTCTTGTAGTCTGTATCTACCATATGGGGTGCAAAGCGAGCCAACTCCGTAAACTGAGCCTCACACTCGACAACTGATTTATTTCCCTGCTTGAGTTCCATAAATTCAGACACTTTCTTGTCCCGTACACATTGTGGGAAATACTTCTCGTAAAAGATTTCTAGAATTCGAGCCCAAGTAACATCCTTATTCTCATCTCGAACCAACATCCACCAATGCCTTGCATCATCTTCCAATGTAAATGCAGCTAGTTGTACCTTTTGATCTTCAGTACAAGGGAACACTTTATAAACAGCTTCTCAATCCCTAAGATCCAAGCCTCGGCCTTCAATGGTTCAATTCCACCATGAAACACTAGTGGCTTCATCTTTTTGAATTCTCTAGTCAAAGCAACAGTATAGTCCCCTATCTGACACCCTAGAACTGGAGGTGGTACAGGCATTGGAGGTGGGGGTGGTGGTTGTCGTAGTTGTTGTTGCCATTGTTGTTGTTGTCTTATGGCTTCAGCCATGTCTTGCATCATTCGTTCCATTCTATCTAGTCTTGAGGAGGTCGCCTCCTCTAGCTCATCACCTCTTGTTCTCACCATTTTCTATATGAAACTTGTATTATAACAAACACAATATATATTCATGCACACAATGGTATATATATATAATCGCAGAATCATCTCACTCAGAATGTAAATGCATATGAATGTAATCCTAAAGTCTCTTCTAGACCCTATATAGCTCAATGGACAAGTGAGTGAGATATAATTCATGCTCTAATACCACTTTGTCACGATCCAAACTCGCCCCTATTGGTTTAGCATCATGATTAGCCAGTAATCATAGATTACCTATGGCCTCCATACAAATACACCCTTTAATATAAAGTACGGGGCTTAGCAGAAGTCTAAAATAACACAAAAATTATCTATTGAGCCATGCGTATATGAGAGAATTTCGTATCATAAGCAAAGATTCACTCTTTGTATTCATACACCACATTAGTTCCAAAAATCCACATCTTATAATTGTACAAAACCCCAAAATATACACAAATACAAAATCATGTATCAAGCAAAAAGGGGGTTCAACTAGCATGGCTCCACCTAACCCTAATTACTTCACTTGGAAGCTCCTCAAAAGGCTAACCCAAGTAGACTCGAGGTTTTCTTAACGTTGATGTTCAGCTTGCCCACATACACATATATAACTAAATAGTGAGCTCATGCCCAATGGGTAATAACAGGATAAAGAGGTTGTATGAATGAAGTTCAATACTATTACAAATATCAATCTTAGCATCAGTAACCATTTCATTCAAACACATGGCACATCCAATAGAGTAACAATATTTCAATAACAATGGGACCTCAAGGGTTAATCAATATATCTTGTTCAGTATGACCATTAAGACCTAACAGCAGAGATTTATGTATTTCAATTATCCAATGGGCCACGGTATTGTTTCTCCCGAGCGAGGGCCAATAGGCCATGGTATTAGTTTTCCTCAGGCAAGGGCCTATTTAACAATTGGCCATGGTATTAATTTCCCCCAGGCAAGGGCCTATTTAACAATGGGCCATGGTATTAATTTTCCCCAGGCAAGAGCCTATTTAACAATGGCACGAGTTTATTTACAAAAATGAACTTCATTCATTAGTAACAAATAGTACTTTGATAAACCATTCAATCAATCATGTATCGATTGTCAACAACAATAACATTTTTGAAAATAAATATCACTTGAACATATCTTTATAAAGTTATTACTCACAGTGGGTTATGATGTCACTAGGACTCGGACATCTACCTACACAAAACACATAACAAAAGCACAATTGAAGAACCATTCGATAGTCATTCCGCTTTAATCAAATTTTTCCCATGTGTTTCTAACTCATTCCATGTTCATATGAGCTCAATTGGTGCTTAAGAGTAACTGAAATGACATAAGGATGCAAGTATGCACTTAGAAGAGTTAGTCAAATTTTGCTGGAAACAGGGTCTCCACTCTAGCGCAACTTCTTTCACTTGAGTGAGGGTCCAGAAATAAGGGTGGTCGGTTGAGCGCAACTTCTGTTGCTCGAGCGGTTTGCAAACTTGGCAAAAGTACTGGTTGCATGAAATTTTCACTCGATGGTCACTCGAGCGAAAGATTGAGTAAAAAGGGTCCTCGCTCGAGCGCCACTTTGGCTGCTCGAGTGGTTTGTAAAATTTGTGAAACTTCTGGGAGCTCAATTTTCACACTCGGGCGACACTTTTTACGCTCGAGCGGATAGGCCGAACTCTGGAAGTTCCAGAATTGTGTTTGAAGTTCAAATTCGGCATTCAAAGGTTCCAAACTCAAATTTTAGGTACAAAAACATGGGAGAACATTATAAAACATGGAAACATGGTTAATTTAAAGCCAATTGCTCAAAACCATGGCAAATTCTCAACCAAAAACTTTAACTTCAAGTTATAAAGCAAGTAAGTGATATGAGATGTATGAAAACATGAATGACTCTTCAAGTTGAGGTGTAAAAGTGCCATTCATGCAAGAATTTCATGAATTCTAAACTCAATTTATGCATGCATGTACATAGTCCAACTCAATTCTTCCAATTCAAGCTAATTCATGCCTCTATTGTATAATTTCATGCAAACAAACTCAAAACTTGGATGAATTCAACTTCTACATGTTTTATTTACAAGGCTTAGGGTTGAAGATCATACCTAAAACTTGAATTCAAGTGTCTTATAGCTTAATTCTCTAATTCTTCTTCAATTCCTTCACAATTCTCTTCTATCTTGATCTAAGTGTTGAGTAAACTCTTCTCCTCTCTCAAAATCTTAGCCAAGTGTGTGTATTTATGAGCTGAAGACTTAATGAGAGCCTTATATAGGGTATGATTAACTTAGGCTAATTAAGCTTACTTATGGATAATTAATCCTATCCAAGTTTAATTGATTCAAATTATTTTATTCTAATTATTTTGATCTGAATCAATTTTCAATTGAAGTTCCCATAAAGTTCTAAATATTCTAATTAGTCTATTAAGCTAATCAATTTCAGTTTCTGAAGCCGTCTTGGTTCTCAATTTTCGTCTCTAAGTTACTGATTCGAACAGATATTCCATGTAATAACAGATAACTGTAGAATTAAGCATGTAATCACAAAATTTAATACATAATCATGTAATTAGACTTATTGAAATAATGTAATATAATAATTCGGAGGTCGGGGTCGTCATAGCATGCTAAGTTCAGGAAGTGTGAATTCTGGTTAAGAGATGTAAAGTTCTTAGGTCATGTGGTATCTGGGGGATGAGTGACTGTAAATTCATCTAAGATAGAAGCAGTACAAGATTGGGAACAACCTAAGAATGCTTTTGAGATCCGAAGTTTCTTAGGGTTGGCCAGGTATTACCGTCGATTTGTAAAGGATTTCTCTAAATTAGCCTCACCTTTGACAAGACTAACGAGAAAGGGAATCAAGTTTACATGGAATGAGACTTGTAAGAAGTCTTTTCAAGGGCTTAAGGTTAGACTTACCACTACTCCAATGTTGATTATTCCAGAGAGGGGTTTGGGCTATTCTGTGTATTGTGATGCTTCACAGGAAGGTTTGGGTTGTGTTTTGATGCAAAAGAGAAAGGTAATAGCTTATGGCTCACATCAATTGAAATCACACGAGAGGAACTATCCTGCCCATGATCTAGAACTAGTAGCTGTGATCTTTGCCTTGAAGATTTGGAGGCATTACCTGTATGGTGAGAAGTTTGAGGTGTTTTCTGATCACAAGAGTTTGAAGTACTTATTTTCACAGAAAGATCTGAATTTGAGGCAGAGAAGATGGATGGAGTTTATGGAAGACTATGCTTTTGAGTTGCACTATCACCAAAGAAAGGCCAATGTAGTGGCCGACGCCTTGAGTAGGAAATCCATTAGTAGTGTAGCTTGTGTTGCCATCCGAGAATGGGAGATGTTGGGTGCGATTGGTGTGTTTGACTTGCATCTTGGCGAGTCCATTGAGTTTGTCGTTTTGTTTTTAGTAGTTACACAACCTACACTTGTGAACTACGTTATAGAAGCACAAACGGGTGACCTTGAGGTAGAATCTCTCTAGGAAAAGATCTCTAGTGGAAAGGTAGAGAAGGACTTGAATGTATATTCTGACTCGAGTGTTAGATACCTTGACCGTATTTTCAGACTAGAGTCTTGCCGAGAGAAAGTACTCTGAGAGTTTCACCTTTCGCACCTTGCAGTGCATCCGGAAGGCACAAAGATGTATCATGATCTTAGTCATTAGTTTTGGTAAAAGGAAATGAAAAAGGATTTAGCCGTGTTTGTGTCGAAGTGCCTTACTTGTCAACAAGTGAAGGTTAAGCATCAGAGGCCAGCGGGTTTGTTGCAACTATTGCCTATAGCCGAGCGGAAGTGGGAGTATGTCACGATGGATTTTGTTGTGGGTCTTCCAATGACTCAATGGGGTAATGACGCCATTTGAGTGGTAGTTGGCCAATCGCACTTTGTACCTATGCGCACAAATGACTCAGTAGACTTTCTATCTGACCTTTACATTAGGGACATTGTTCAACTTCATGGGGTCCTTGTGACTATTGTCTCGGATAGAGATTCGCATTTTATGGCTCAATTGTGGCAGAACCTACAGAATGCCCTGGGCACTAGGTTGACTTTTAGTGACTATCATCCTCAAACTAACGGGTAATCAGAGCATACTATTTAGATCCTTGAGGATATACTTTGAGGCTGTGTCCTTGACTTTAAGGGGTCATGGAAGAGACACTTGCCCTTAGTGGAGCTTGCCTATAACAATAGCTTCCAGTCGAGTATTGGTATGATACCGTTTGAGGCCTTGTATGACCGACAGTGTAGGTCCCCTACGTATTGGGCCGAGGTGGGTGATGCACCAATGTTGGGTCCAGAGTTAGTCTGAAAATCGACGGAGAAAATTGCACTTATTCGTAAGAGATTGGTTACGACTCAAAGTTGTCAGAAGAGCTATGCCGACCGTAAGAACAGACCGTCGTCCTTTAAAGTGGAGGATCACGTTTTCTTGAAGATATCACCTAGACAAGATTTAATGGGGTTTGGAAAGAATAAGAAGTTGTCTCCTAGGTTTATTAGGCCTTTTGAGATCCTAGAGTGGATTGGGGAGGTAGCTTATCATTTGACCTTGTCGCAACAGCTTTCTGAGGTACATGACATGTTCCATATCTATGTGCTTCGGAAGTATGAGCCGAACCCATCACACGTGTTGGATTGGACTGAGTTAGAGGTTGACGAGGATGCCTCGTATGACGAGAGACCAGTTAAAGTTTTAGATACTCGAGACCATGTCTTGTGAGGCAAGACGATCACTTTGGTAAAAGTATTATGGCGACACCATAAGGTTGAGGAGGCCACTTGAGAGCGTGAGGCGGAAGTCCGTGAGAAATACCCGGACCTAATTGTTAATGTTTGAGCATGTATTGAAAACCTTATTATTTAATGAAATATAAACATTGCATATGTTTTGGAAAAGTGAATTGTATATTCAGTATTGGAAATTCATTTATTATGTTGATGAGAGAAGATGACCGGTGGATGGGTCATGGTGTAGGCTATAATTTGCTATTATTGTTTTAATTGGTTTAAACCTTGGTTTTAATGTTTGGTTTAAATTGTGGGGATGAAATTCCTTAAGGGGGGAGGTTATAGCATTTCTGGTTTAGATGCAACCCATTTAATGTTTTGGATCTGGGTTTCATTGTCATATATAGTTATCCATGTCTTGTTTCCCCTTATATCTCTTTGAGTTTGGCTTTTGGGATGTGTTGATTGTGTTTGGAACAGCTTGGTAGCTTGTTTTTCAAACTTTGGTTGCCCAGATTTTTGTCCCTTCGCTCGAGCGAAGCTTCTTGCGCTCGAGCGGTCTTTGTGAACCTCTAGTACTTTTGCAAGTCTGCAAAAAAAAAAAAAAAATGAGAGTTTGTATTCTTTGCTCAAGCTCAAGCGAAGCTTCCTGCGCTCAAGCGAAGCTTCTTGCGCTTGAGCGGTAAAACTTATTATGTCTGCTCGCTTGAGCAACACATCTTGCACTCGAGCGAATTGTTGTATATCGATTCGTAAATAGCCCATTTTAAGTCACTTTTCATCTCTCTCTCTCTCTCTCTCTCCCTCTCTCTAAACTTTTCAAAACCCTAATATCTCTCACTCTCTCTCTCTCTAAAACTCTCATATTTCCCTCAAATACACCTAGATCCGTTGATCTTTTCACCCGCGTGCCTTTGTTAAAAAGTTAAAGCTCGACGTGGTCTTTGTTCTAACCAAAGCAAAGTTGGCTTTTGGAGTCTTTGGGTTTCCTCACTCTCTCTCTCTCTCTCTCTCTCTAGCTTGAGGTAGGGAAACTTTCCACACTTTTTATAAGTTTTAACTTAGTTGTTTGTCATTTCTAAACCATATTGCGAATTTGGAAGATTTTGGAACAAATCTAGGGTTTTGGATAAAAATCAAGAGAGGAGTTTTTCAAATAGGTTCTTGGAAATGATTTTGATCATGGAAATAATGTTAAGTTGGCTGGAAATGATTGATTTTGGATATTTGGGGTTGATTTGGAAAAGTGTAAGAATTTTGCCTTAAATACCTCAAATGTTGGTTTTGTATAAATAATGAAATTGATGTTGAAATTATGAAATCAGATTGGTATTGATGAGGATGGTAAACTTGGATATGTATTATCACTCACCTCTTGAAATTTGGAAAGTTTATCTTTATGGAATATAAATTATCTGTTAAGAAATATCTGTTTGGGGCTATCGGTGGAGGATAGTTATGATTGTTATAGAAATTGCGTGTGAATTAGGAGAATTGAAACTATTTCCTCATTCATTTGCATTGAGCATTATCCCTCACTTATATGTTGAAAATGTTACTGTTTTGAGAAAATGGGTGAATCTGTGAAAGGAATTATTGTTACATTAAACAAGTTAGCTTGTGTGTTCTGAGTGAAAGTCCCGAAAACCGTGCGTATATATGGGTGTCGATCTCACGGATGAAATTTCTGTGAAATGGCAATAGTAATGCATGTATAGCCTACGTTTACATGGGTCCCGGCATGCGGTTTCATTCAGACGAAATTTTCGGGAAAGGTTGTATTGTTTTGAAATTCCTAGAGTGTGATTCACCACCCCATTTTCTATTGTAATGGAAATGATTTATGAATCAATATATATGTACTTGGTATTGCATAGTTTTAGAAAGAGGTATAAAAATATTTTGGCATGAACATTGCATATGCGTTCACCTTATAGCTTTGTTAAGATTCATATACTGTGTTGGATTATTTCTACTGGGCTTTGGCTCACCCTACGTGGAAAAAACATTTCAGGTGCTGATGATATGCGTCCGCAAGGCAATAGCTTGGGAGGATTTGGAGCGAGAGCTTCTTTTTGTGTAATTATTGTATTTATTTTGTACAAGCCAAGGGCTTTAATTGTATTGGACTTAAGTCTACTTTTGTTGTAACCAAGCATTGTCTTGGAAATCTATAAGCCTTAGGGCATTTCTTATATGTTTAACTTCCATTCTTTTTCTTTTGTTCGCAACATATGTTATAGATTCAAGGTCAAGCATTATGAATATATACCGCATATGTTTCCCTTTTGTAAACTCAATTGGATTTAATGGAAAATAATTACTTTATCGTTGTTGTCATTTATTAATATTGTGGATGGATTATTGTATTTATTTCGAGGGCGTTACAAACATTACCCTAACCCTTAGAGTAAAATTTGAGGTGTTACGTGTTCTATTTTATTTCAGTGACAGTTCCCATTTCAGTGGCAGTTCCCATCTCATTGCACTTTCTTGCATCAGGCATTCCTCTACTTACTGGCACTATTATGGCTGAATTGACAACAATAAAATATGATGGCAACCGAGGAGCTCAAGATCACATTGTCAATATGACTGACAAAGCTGCAAAGCTTAAAACTTTAGGGATGCAAGTTGATGAAACTTTCCTCGTGCAGTTTATTCTTAACTCACTTCCATCACAGTTCAGTGCATTCAAAATTCACTATAACACCAATAAAGATAAGGGGAGTTTGAATGAGTTGACTAATATGTGTATTTAGGAAGAAGTGATTTTGAGGGAGAAAGGACGTCAAATTGCATTGGCTGTAACTCATAGTGCTATAAAGAAAAAGAAAGGTAATTTTGTAAAATCAAAGAAAAATCCACCCAAGAAAAAGAATGGGCCTGGGAAAGAAAATCAAGCTTAGAATAGTTTCATTGTCAAGTGCTACTTTTGTGGTAAGAAAGGACATGTGAAGAAAAACTGCAGCAAGCGAAAGGCTTGGTTCGAAAAGAAATGTAAGAAATTTTCTTTTATTTGTTATGAATCAAATCTTGTTGAAGTACCTTCTAACACTTGGTGGATTGACTCTGGGGCCACAACCTACATTACAAATTCCCAAGGACACCTCTCAACTAGAAAACCGAAGGAAAGTGAAATATTTGTCTATATGGAGAACCATCTCAAAGCTGACATCGTAGCTATAAGAACCTATCGACTGATCTTAGAGACGGGTCATCAGATGGATTTAGAAGACACTTTTTATGTTCCTTCAATTCCTAGGAATTTAGTTTCGTTATCCAAATTAGATCGTGTTGGATATTCAGTTTTATTTAGTTGTGGTAAACACAATTGAATGTTTAATTCAATAATGATTGGTTCTGGTAATTTATATGATGGTTTATATAAAATTGCCATAAATCATGAGTTTGTGCAATCATTAGAAACTCTGCATTCAAATATTGGTTTAAAACGTCGTCTAATTAATGAAAAATCCTCAATCTTGTGGCATAGATGGTTAGGGCATATCTCTTGAAATAGAATTGAAAATTTGGTGAAAAATGGGATTTTTGGAAAACCTAGACTTCACTGATTTTGATATATGTGTGGATTGCATTAAAGGAAAGCAAACCAAACACACCAAGAAAGGTGCCACAAGAAGTAATGAGCTTCTTGAGATAATTCATACAGATATTTGTGGGCCATTCAACATCCCATGTCCTAATGGTGAAAAATATTTCATCATATTTATAGATGATTTCTCATGTTATGGATATGTGTATCTAATTCATGAAAAGTCTCAGGCGGTTGACATACTTGAGGTGTACATTGTAGCGATCCCGGTTTCGATCCTTCTTTCATGTTTTGCCACTTCGACTGGGCCGGTCGGGGATCGAGCTACCCGGTCAGCTCGCGGGGGTCTAGGAGGCAGCGCCCCTTGGCGGGTCCGAGGACAGCGCCCTAGCGGGGTTAATGGGCAGCACCCCCGAAGCAAAAATGCAAAATGCATTTGAAGTTGCTTGTCCGCTCAAGCACCCGTTTATGCGCTCGAGCGGAGAATGTTTGGTTTTAGAAGTTTGACCTATCTGCAAAAGTACTAGGTTAGTGTATTTGACACTTGAGCGGGGCTTTCCACGCTCGAGCGGACCATGTTATATCAGTTCGCGAATCTGATATTTCAGATCAGTTTTTCAGTCTTCTCTCTCTCTCTCTCTCTCTCTCTCTCTAAAACTCTCCAGAATTCCAGATCGGGTGCTTCTCTCTCTAGAAGTAATCTTCTCTCTTTGATTTCTCCAAATCCATTAGGATTTAGACCTAAGTTCTTCACCAAAGTTGATTATCATCTCGAGGGCTTCGTTGTGTGCGGTGAAGATCGAGTTTCGGCACTGTTGATTTTGGAGGTTTCATCTCATTTCTTCTTTAAAACTTGAGGTAGGGATTTTCTTAGAGTTATATATATATATATATATATTTTGCAAGATCTATATGATTTTCGAAATCATCTTTCGATAGGTTTGAAAATTGATTGTTGATTGAAGAAGTTGAGCGAATTTGAAAGTGAGTTTGTTTTTTGTTCTTTTAAAATGATCTTATGGGTTTTGATCTTCGTTGATTGAAGAAAAGATGATTTTGAAAAGTTTTCTTTCAAAGGATTTGAGTTGTATAGTTTTGGTGAGAAAACCTAGAATTTGGGGTTTTTTTTAAAAGAGACTGAACATCCATGAATGTTATTGTTGTATTTGTTTTGTGTGTCAAAATAAATGGATGTTTGGAAAATTTCTTATTTATATTTATATAAATGATGAATTTCAGGGAATACGAGAATTGTTGTTCATTTTGGAAATTATTGTTCAAAACGTTGAAATAGTCTTGAAAATGACTAATTGTTGAGGATACTTGAGAAGAGGGAATTGTATTATTCCTTGGATGATGAATTGGAATAAAAGTATTTATATTCATCTTGTGTTATTGGCATAACAATTCATTTGATTACATTAAACTTTGAAAGTTGATTTGAAAACTTGCATTGAGAAAAGAATGTTGAGAAACAAGTTTTCATGAAATGGTTTTGGGATAAATATGCTGGTAAGTCTTGATAGGTGGTGTAGATGATATTGAATAAGTTGGCCTGAGAGTCCAGGGTGAAAGACCGAAAACCCGCGCGGATAGGTGTCGAGTCTTCCGGTTAATACCTGTAAAAATGACAATTTGGTAGTACCTGTATAGTCTACTTGCAGACATCGACCTAGGGATTACCAGAGTCGTATTTACCGCCCTTGAAATAAATTGTTAAGTTTTGAACAATTGAAATTACATGACATCATTGAGCATGATGGATTTCAAAAGATGAAAATGTGATTTATCTTCAAAAAGAGGCACAGCATGGCATGTGTATTTCATCTCTTGAGACTTGTATAAAATGTATATACTTTGTTAAGGATTTCATACTGGACTTTATGCTCACCCTATGGAATTTTTGTGCAGGAAAAGATGTGGTGATGCCGCCTAACTAAAGGCGAGGAAATATGTGTTAAGAGTATGAGACTCTCATTTTGCTGTGACTCTGTGTGTAAGCCAAGGGTTGTATGTGTGTAGGTTTGAATAACCGTTTTGTGTAACCAGGCTCAAGCCTTGGAAACATGTAAACCCTTAGGGTATTTGTTTGTTTATTTACTTGTTGTTGGATTAATGTGTTGTTGCATGAAGAACTATTGTATCATGTAATGTAAGTTTGGAGATTTATATTCGGTTTTCCTTGAAAAAGTCATGATTGTTGTATTATCATTTGAGCTGGAAATTTGGGGCGTTACATACATAATTAAAGTCGAGAAACAATTAGATAGAAAGGTTAAAATAGTGAGATTAGATAGGGGTGGTGAGTATTATGGTAAATATGATGAGTAAGGCCAAAATCCTGGCCCATTTGTCAAATTCTTAGAAAAGAACGGCATTCATGCTCAATATACAATGCCTGGAACGCCAGAGCAGAATGGAGTTGTTGAAAGGTGTAATCGTACCCTTAAAGATATGGTTAGGAGTATGTTAAGTTACTCAATTGTACCCATTTCACTATGGCGTGAAGCTTTAAAGACTGCAATGTATATCTTAAATTGGGTTCCTAGTAAGGCAATCCAAATAACTCCTTTTGGGTTATAGACAAGTAGGAAACCTAGTTTGAGACACTTACACATTTGGGTTGTCCAACAGGAGCAAGAATCTTCAACCTACAAGAGAAAACGTTAGACTCAAGAACAATATCTGGATATTTCATTGGTTATCCAGACAAGTCTAAAGAGTACAAATTTTATTGTCCTAATCACAATACAAGGATAGTGGAGACTGGTAATGCTAGATTCTTAGAGAATGGTGAAATTAGTGGAAGTGAGAAAACACGAGTGGTGAATTTTGAAGAAATTAGGGTAGATGTGCTAACATTTGACCCTTATCGAAAAATTGTTGTTCCTCAGGCTATTCCACAGGCTGAGGGAAACGAACAACATAATGAATATCCTTCACCATTTCATGTTTCACCACTTCATAAAGATATCACCATTGCAAATATTATAGAACCACCACAACCGGCAGTTCTAAGAAGTTCTCAGAGGGAAAGAAAGCCTGCCATTCCAAATGATTACATGGTGTATCTACAGGAATCTGATTTTGATATTGGGATTAACAAAGATCTAGTCTCATTTTCACAAGCCATAAATAGTGATCATTCTACTAAATGGGTCAATGCTATAAATGAAGAGTTAAAATCCATGGAACATAATGGTGTTTGGGATCTCTTCGATTTGCCAAATAATTGTAAAAAGGTCAGGTGTAAATGGGTCTTCAAGACCATCGAACAATTTAAAGCCAGACTTGTTGCCAAGGGTTTTAACCAAAAGGAAGGCGTATACTATAAAGAGATCTTCTCTCCAATATCTAAGAATGACTTGCTTAAAATCATCCTAGCATTGGTAGCTCATTATGACTTAGAATTGCATCAAATGGATGTGAAAACTGCTTTTCTAGATAGGAATTGGATGAAGAAATTTATGTGGAGCAGGCAGAAGGATTTGCAAAGAAATGTAAAGAACATTTAGCTTGCAAATTAAAGAAATCCATATATGGCCTTAAACAAGCTTCAAGGCAATGGTATTTAAGGTTTTATGATACCATTACCTCCTTCGGATTTAAGGAAAATGCAGTTGATCAGTGTATATATCTGAAGGTTAGTGGGAGTAAGTTCATTATTTTGGTGCTATATGTGGATGACATTTTGTTAGCTAGTAATGACTTGGGCTTATTGCATGAAACCAAGGAATATCTCTCCACGAACTTTAAAATGGTTGATATGGGTGAGGCAAACTATGTTATTGGCATAGAGATCTTTAGGGATCGATCTCAAGATTGCTAGGACTATCTCAGAAAGGATTGATTGTGTTTTAGATAGATTCAATATGCAGTTTTGTTCAGCCAATGATGCACCCATCATGAAGGCTGATAAATTAAGTGAAAAAACAGTTTCGAAGGAATGACTTGGAAAGAAAACAAATAAAGGACATTTCATATGCATCAGCAGTGGGGAGCTCAATGTATACCCATATATGTAATACCCCTGTTCTGTATTATGTAATTGGTCCTTAATATGAGTATGATTATGTGTTTAATTGATTTTGCGTTCCATTATGTGAAAATATGTGGTTTTGAATTTCTATCTGTTCACCGTAGGAATATCTGTTCGATTACCCGCTTTGGAAAATAAATTGAAGGCCTTATCAGCCGTAGAAACCGAAATTGACTGCGCCATTGTGAATGACGTGATTTTTAGAGCCTACAATAAAATTTGATTGAAAATTGATTTGGACCAGATTAAATGGATTAAATTAATGTTATGGTGCCCAATTATTTTATATTAATGGAATGTATGTGAGGGAGCTTTTAAAAAGGGCCATTATACACACTCAATTGCTCTTGTTGTCCATTTTGGCTGATTTAACTCTCTAGAGGGAGAGAGACCCGAAATTAGAGAGAGAAAAGGGAGATCATCTAAGTTTTTCTCTTGAACCTTGGAAGTCTTGAAGATTACTCAAGAATTTGCTATAGATTTGTGGGAATTAAAGCTCCTAGGTGAGTATTTCATGGATTCTAGTTTGCAATTTTGTAAATTTAAAGTTGATTAATGATCAAGAGCAAGAATTGTGCCATAAGTGAAGGAATTGTGTAGTATTTGATGAATTTGAAATCAATTGATGCATGCATGTAGGAAATTGCTATGAATTTCCATATTTGAGCACAATGTGTGTAATCCATGTGGGATTTTAGTTAAAGCTCATGTTTGTAATCACCATTTGCACCATGTAAGTTGAAATGGGAGTTATATTCCACATGCATGTACAATTTATGGAAATATGAGTTGAAATACATGGAATTGTTATGTTGAAAATGAGTTTGGTGTTGATTGGGACATGCGTGTGATTATATTGTGAAATTAAGCTTCAAAATGTTGTAATTGGGAGTTTATACCATGTTAGTATACGTATATGTGAAGATTGAGCCAAAAACATGCATTTTGAACCTTTGAATATCAAGTTGAAGCTCAAGAACACATTCTGGAAAACCCAGAAAATTTGACGTCCACTCGAGCGGGAGAACCTCCGCTCGAGCGTGAATTTCGTGCTCCCAGCACTTTTTGCAGACATGGTGTCCGCTGTAGCGGGGAAGTTCACACTCGAGCGGGGAGCCATGTAGAGAGGCCTTCCGCTCGAGCGCCAGAGTGCACGATCGAGCGTAAATTCGACCTAACCAATACTTTTGCAGGCCTTAAGGGTCCGCTCAAGCGGGGAAGTCCACGCTCGAGAAGGGACCCTGCTTTCTAAAATTTTGAAAATGCATTATGTGTTCTGTTTTCCGTTCCCTTTAACTTCTAAGCACTCTTAGGCATGCATTGAGCATTGAAAATGAGTTAAAGAGATAAGAATGAAACCAAAAGAGGAATATGTGAATTAAGGAACGAATTGAATTGTTGTGACCCTTATTTGTTATGTGATGTGTAGGGTCAAGTTTCAGGGCAAAACACCCAACCAATCACTGTAAGTAATATCTTAATAAAGATATCTGAAGTATGTTATTTGTCCAATTTCTTACTTCCATATAAGTCTTGTAAGTTGCTATACTAAATTGGGGACAAATATCTGTTATGCTATGTATTGGGCCCAAGGCCGTCTGATACGAATGATGACCTAATACAAATGATCTAACACGAATAATAGTCCGATACGAATGACGATCTGATACGAATGATAATCTGATACGAATGATAATCTAACACGAATAACAGTTTTGGCATGAATGAATGGGCCAGAGGCCGTTTTGACAAAGAATGAATGAATGGGCCAGAGGCCGTTTTGATACGAAAGTATGAATGGGCCGAAGGCCAATCTGACATGATTGGAAGTTTGGATTGGCCGAAGGCCAGTTTGATAAAGGCCGTTTTGACATGAATGGATGGGCCAAAGGCCGTTTTGACATGAATGGATAGGCCAGAGGCCGTTTTGACATAAATGAGTGGGCCAGAAGCCATTTTGACAGGAATGAAAGATAAATGGGCCAAAGGCCAGTATGTTTGAAACCACAGTCACTCGACTCAAATTGTGTATATAAATGTTAAATGAAAATGTGAATTGGGCCCAAGGCCATTCGGAGTATGTTGTTCTACATATCGTTTGTATCTACTTATTTGATATTATTCACTGGGCTATCGCTCACGCTCATTCATGTGTTTGTAGGTGAGCTAAGAGAGGTCCAGACCCAGCCCCAGTGAAGTCTGTGTGGAAGAACCGAGTTTTGGAGAGTTAGCCCTAGTGATGCACGAGACTCGTCTTCGCCTTTCTGCTATGCTATGTTATTTTTGTCATGTTGGCAAGGACTTTGCATATGTCTGTATATAGTTTTCATGGTTGACTTAGCTTTTGGATGATCTTGTTATACAGAACCTATGCTACTGTATTTCTGTTATGAGTTATTAATGTATATATGTTTGGTTGTTTGGATGTGCGTATAAGCACAGCTTTATGGATAAAGTTTTAAATTTACTTCCGTTTGGCCCATTTACTCAGATGAGTTTTGTCTTATTTGGTTTAAGGCCGTAGGTAATCTTGTGATTACTGGCCGGTTATGGCCTTAACCCATAGGGGCGGGTTCTGGTCGTGACAGAGTGGTATCAGAGCACGAGTTAATAACTCACACAGTTGTCCAAAAGAGCAATAAGTGTCTAGAAAAGATCTAGGATGCATTCATATGATAAGTGTGAAATTGAAAGCATCAGGAATACGCTTAAATCTTTAATGAATGAATATATGTTATAAGTTTGTGATTCGCTTGCATTGCAAATTGTTTGAATACGTATGCTTTTTAGAATATGCATATTTGTGAATCTTTTGTACAAAGTATAATGCAAGTTTAATCAAATATTGAGAACATGTGATAATATGAGATGTGAATTGTTGCACTAACGTGTACAACAAGTTTGTTTTGTTATAAAGCACATATATGAATCATGAAAAGTTCCTTATGTGCATTCGATTATGCCAATGGGTGTCTATGCGAAATATGAACGTGATTTGAGTATATAATTACTTAGTAAATGTTCAGCATACGATATCTGATAAGTATGCAATCATCTGTTACGTATGTGATTAATTGTGTCTTGTCGATACATAAAATGAGAAAATAACAATGTGCCTATATGCGAATGTACGCATGTGTATCTGTGTTTATCTTTGTATTGGACATCCCGGTATTTGGCAAGGCTTAATAAGAATTTGTGTAAAACCCAGATAAAGTAAGGGCATACGAGTTGGCAGACTCTTCCACAGCCCGACTTAATAGACTGGAAAGAATAGTACAAGAAATGGCAGAGATTTTGAGACAACAACGTCAGTTGCCACTACAGTGAGAACCTTTGCTACCATCAGTGTAAGAAACGCCGAGGGCTTTGTTATCGGACTTCTGGGCTTGTTATAGGTGTGGTAAAATGGACTATATGGTAAGGAACTGTCCCCAAACTGGACAAAATGTGAATGAATCTTCTGCCTCAGCTAGATTCGTACCAATGGTAGGAATTGCTAATCAGAATAGGGTAATTGCACTCATCCTAGAAAGCGCTCAAAATACTGCGACCGTTATCCCAGGTATCTGTACTGTTTATAAACGAATACTTATGTGTTGATTGATTCTGAATTAGTACTTGTGTACATTTTTGCTTGGGATATTATTTGATTCAGATCGGCATATTCTTTCGTATCTGCTGCATATGTATTTAGATTGGTTAGACCCACAAGATCGAGACCATATCCCTTAAAATGTATATACTCCATTTGGGAAATTTGTGAAATACGTATTGGGATATCAATTAACTCTGCACATGCACATGTACATCTAAACCCATGCTCAGGGTGATCTGTTATATTACTTTCTTCAATGGCTAAGCCACTGGAATTATGACTCTGTGATTGTGTGATCGAGTCGAGCACCCTAAATGATGAACTCGATAATTGTGAGACCATGCATTTTGATTGGTAGAGAATTGACTGGATTATGTGACTATACTGGGCTCGACTCATAAACCTATGTTTTGTGACTGATTTGGAACCTCTACGTGACAAATCCTATATTATGTGTAATCGAAGAACTTTGTTTAATTTGTTACTGTGTACTATGTGCTTGCATCTAAGACTTATTTGGGAACTGCTGTATTGGTTATGATACATACCTCCTGATATGAATAATTGCACGCATATGCAACTACACCTGAACTTATGTGGACAATGTCATGTTGTACATGACTTGAAATACTTTGATATGAACAGTTGTGATGAGTGACTCTGATATGACTTTGAGAACTGATGAACTTAAGACAGTTGTGAAATTATCAACCATGTACCTAAGCAAACGGAGTATGTCTTATAGAACCGAATGTACCCTATTTGAGAAAACTTTTATCTGATTCGATCCGATAGAACCTTTATCTGATACTGCCTTAATAGAACCCTCATTGGATATGATTTGATGGGACCTTTGTTTGATTTAATTTGATAAGACCCTTGTCTGGATCGATTTAGTGAAACCCTCTATCTAATTTGATTTTGTAGAAGGGGGTTAAGGATTGCTTGTAAATAAATGGCCAGATTATTCTTGGCAGAAAAACTGATAGACCCAAAACTTGAATCCGTTTGGAGTACTTGACTTATTTAAAAGACCTTTTGTGGGATATCAACAGGCCGATCTAACCATGAACACTATGAAGAACCGACCTATAGTTGTTGGAGACATACGTGTTACAAGTGAACGGGATTGAGCAAATCTAGTGATTAGGAGTTTTATGGAACAATGCTTGTATATTGTCACATTCTTGTTTGTTTGACGCTATGGGAACCGATGGCGACATATTGATTTGATTATAAACAGTACCGAACATTTATCCTTGGCTGATCAGAATATGTTTTGTATGGGAGAGTAGTTGCTTCAGTGTTATCGGATTTTGGGAAATCAGGTTATGGTGAGTGGTATTATGTTTGTTTTGATGACATTCTTGGGGCGTCCTTTCGTGCTAGGGGACGTTAAGCCCATGTAGCACCTTTGTTGAGATATTTCTTTTGCCACCGACGGTTTTGTACGGGTGGGTTTGTTTAATTGATCTCGAGTCGGCCACTGACGGTTGTGAACGGGTATGCTTTGATTCCGAGACGATTATTCCTTTGTTTTGTCCGGAATGTCATCCTTTGGTATTATGTGGATGTTATTAACATCCAAGAAGCTTTTAAAAACCCTGATTGTCCGTAAGTGTGTGAATTCAGTACGCCTTGTGTAAATAACTGCTCAGTGCCATTATATTTTGCAATTGGGGCTCTGAGGGTGTGTGAATTGTGTTTAACGTGTGATTGACTGTTTTAATATTACCTTTGACGCCATGGAGATTAGTATATGAATTGCCTTATGCTTTTGACGACTATCAGATAGTGTGGAAAGACTCGATGGAACATGGAATTGAATGTTAAACCGAATTGTGAACTGTAAACTGTTGAATGAATTAAGAATTTGTGTATTCTGTTAGAAGTCAACTGCCTCAGTGTTATTGTACTTTACAATTGGTACTATGGGGATATATGAGTTACGTATGTTGTGTGGTTGATTGTTTCGTTGTTACCTTTGTTGATTCAAGAATCAGTATCTAGATCCACTTTAAATTCCTGTAGACTTTTGATTGACCATGGATAACTGTGATAAGTCACTGAACTAAATACCGAATCGGATTGTGAACTGCGGAATTATTGAAGAATGAACTGAACTTTTGTGACAAGGGAGCGGACTGAACTTCTATGGTAGAGTTAGCTGACATCTGAAATAAATATGCTGGTGACCTATTGTGAAGAAGGAAATTGTTGAAATCGTGTCTAAATATTTTCGGTATCAATAAGACGAAGTTGAACATCAGGTATAAATGGGGCTACGTCACCTCTCTCTATTTCGGAATGGAAATGGAAATATGTGGCTATGAACTTCATTGTGGGGCTACCTTGAGCACCCAAAGTATAAGTTCTGTTTGGGTTATTGTATGAAGAATTACTGAGTTTGCCCATTTCCTTCTTGTAAAATTTTCGTATGACGTTTGCAGACTAGCCACTGTTTACCTCAACAAGATTGCTCATTTGCATGGGGTCCCAGTATTCATTGTTTTAGACAGGAATACTAAAATGCGTTTGAATTCTGACAAGCCTTCGAGAGGCAATGGGAACTGAATTGTGAGTCAACGCTACTTTCCATCTGCAAATTGATGTATAATTAGAAGGAACTTTTGGGAGAAATGCTCCAAATATATGCAGTAGATTTTTTAGGGAATTTGGAAGATCTATCCATTGTTGGCAGACCTTGCTTGCAACCACAGCTTACACTCTAATTTTGGTGTGACACCATACAAACCTTGTACGGAGGAAAAAGGTAAGTCTCTGACTGTGTGAGAACAGAGTGTTGCTTGATTTTGAAACTAAAGTAAACGACTATCAAAAAGGATTGGAACCGTTGAATGAAAAGTGTTCCGAATTGTGTTCGACTAAAGGTAAAATAAGTTTGAAGGACCAAACTTCCTAAAGGGGGGAAGACTGTAATACCCATGTTCTATATTATGTTAATTGGTCCTTAATATGAGTATGATTATGTGTTTAATTGATTTTGCGTGCCATTATGTGAAAATATGTGGTTTTGAATTTCTATCTGTTCACCGTAGGAATATCTGTTCGATTACCCGCTTTGGAAATTAAATTGTAGGCCTTATCGGCCATAGAAACCGAAATTGACTGCGCCATTGTGATTGACGTGATTTTTAGAGCCTACAGTGAAATTTGATTGAAAATTGATTTGGACCAGATTAAATTAATGTTATGGTGCCCAATTATTTTATATTAATGGAATGTATGTGAGGGAGCTTTTAAAAAGGGCCATTATACACACTCAATTGCTCTTGTTGTCCATTTTGGCTGATTTAACTCTCTAGAGGGAGAGAGACCCGAAATTAGAGAGAGAAAAGGGAGATCATCTAAGTTTTTCTCTTGAACCTTGGAAGTCTTGAAGATTACTCAAGAATTTGCTATAGATTTGTGGGAATTAAAGCTCCTAGGTGAGTATTTCATGGATTCTAGTTTGCAATTTTGTAAATTTAAAGTTGATTAATGATCAAGAGCAAGAATTGTGCCATAAGTGAAGGAATTGTGTAGTATTTGATGAATTTGAAATCAATTGATGCATGCATGTAGGAAATTGCTATGAATTTCCATATTTGAGCACAATGTGTGTAATCCATGTGGGATTTTAGTTAAAGCTCATGTTTGTAATCACCATTTGCACCATGTAAGTTGAAATGGGAGTTATATTCCACATGCATGTACAATTTATGGAAATATGAGTTGAAATACATGGAATTGTTATGTTGAAAATGAGTTTGGTGTTGATTGGGACATGCGTGTGATTATATTGTGAAATTAAGCTTCAAAATGTTGTAATTGGGAGTTTATACCATGTTAGTATACGTATATGTGAAGATTGAGCCAAAAACATGCATTTTGAACCTTTGAATATCAAGTTGAAGCTCAAGAACACATTCTGGAAAACCCAGAAAATTTGACGTCCACTCGAGCGGGAGAACCTCCGCTCGAGCGTGAATTTCGTGCTCCCAGCACTTTTTGCAGACATGGTGTCCGCTGTAGCGGGGAAGTTCACACTCGAGCGGGGAGCCATGTAGAGAGGCCTTCCGCTCGAGCGCCAGAGTGCACGATCGAGCGTAAATTCGACCTAACCAATACTTTTGCAGGCCTTAAGGGTCCGCTCGAGCGGGGAAGTCCACGCTCGAGAAGGGACCCTGCTTTCTGAAATTTTGAAAATGCATTATGTGTTCTGTTTTTCGTTCCCTTTAACTTCTAAGCACTCTTAGGCATGCATTGAGCATTGAAAATGAGTTAAAGAGATAAGAATGAAACCTAAAGAGGAATATGTGAATTAAGGAACGGATTGAATTATTGTGACCCTTATGTGTTATGTGATGTGTAAGGTCAAGCTTCAGGGCAAATCACCCAACCGATCACTGTAAGTAATATCTTAATAAAGATATCTGAAATATGTTATTTGTCCAATTGCTTACTTCCATATAAGTCTTGTAAGTTGCTATACTAAATTGGGGACAAATATCTGTTATGCTATGTATTGGGCCCAAGGCCGTCTGATACGAATGATGACCTAATACAAATGATCTGACACGAATAATAGTCCGATATGAATGACGATCTGATACGAATGATAATCTGATACAAATAACAGTTTTGACATGAATGAATGAGCCAGAGGCCGTTTTGACAAAGAATGAATGAATGGGCCAGAAGCCGTTTTGATACGAAAGGATGAATGGGCCGAAGGCCAGTCTGACATGATTGGAAGTTTGGATTGGCCGAAGGCCAGTTTGATAAGAAAGAATGGATGGGCCAAAGGCCGTTTTGACATGAATGGATGGGCCAAAGGCCGTTTTGACATGAATGAATGGGCCAGAGGCCGTTTTGACATAAATGAGTGGGCCAGAGGCCGTTTTGACAGGAATGAAAGATAAATGGGCCAAAGGCCAGTATGTTTGAAACCATAGTCACTCGACTCAAATTATGTATATAAATGTTAAATGAAAATGTGAATTGGGCCCAAGGCCATTCGGAGTATGTTATTCTACATATTGTTTGTATCTACTTATTTGATATTATTCACTGGGCTATCGCTCACGCTCATTCATGTGTTTGTAGGTGAGCCAAGAGAGGTCCAGACCCAGCCCCAATGAAGTCTGTGTGGAACAACCGAGTTTTGGAGCGTCAACCGTAGTGTCTCATGTACGAGACTCGTCTGCGCCTTTCTGCTATACTATGTTATTTTTGTCATATTGGCGAGGACTTTTCATATGTCTGTATATAGTTTTCATGGGTTGACTTAGCTTTTGGATGATCTTGTTGTACAGAACCTATGCTACTGTATTTCTGTTGTGAGTTATTAATGTATGTATGTTTGGTTGTTTGAATGTGCATATAAGCACGACTCTATGGACAAAGTTTTAAATTTGCTTCCGTTTGGCCCCTTTACTTTGATGAGTTTTGTCTTATTTGGTTTGAGGTCGTAGGTAATCTCGTGATTACTGGCCGGTTATGGCCTTAACCCATAGGGGCGGGTTCGGGTCATGACAATATATGTACCAAACCAGATATTAGTTTTGCAGTTGGAATGTTGGGAAGATTCCAAAGTAATCTTGGAATGGAACATTGGAAAGCAGTGAAGAAAGTTATAAGATATCTTCAGGGAACAAAGGACTATATGCTCACCTATAGGAGATCAGAACAGTTGGCAGTGACTGGATACTCAGACTTAGATTTCGCTAGTTGCCTTGATAGTAGAAAATCTACCTCAGATTTCGTTTTTCTACTTGTTAGTGGAGCAATTTCATAGAAGAGTGTGAAGCAATCCACTATTGCTTCATCTACTATGGAGGTTGAGTTTGTGGCATGCTTTGAGGCTACAAGCCATGCTTTATGGTTGCGAAATTTCATCTCAGGACTTGGTATTGTTGACTCAATTGCCAGGCCGTTGAAGATATTGTGACTATACCGTAGCAATTTTCTTCTCTAAGAATGTAAAGTACTCCAGTGGTTCCAAACACACAGAAGTAAAGTACTTAGTTGTTAGAGAAAGAGTCTAGAAACAACAAGTGTTAATTGAAAACTTAAGCACCTCTTTTATGATTGCTGATCCGTTCACAAAGGGATTGCCACCAAAGAGTATGTTATTAGGATGGATGATCTGAAGTAATCACAGTATGTTATTAGGATGGGTGTTCTAAGAAACCCATGATGTGTATGGTATATCTTGAATGCTTATTTTTATTTGACACTATTTGCGCAATAATAATTTTGTTTCTATTTTTCCTGTTTCTAAAAGTGTGTGTACACATTAATTTAAATATTGATAAACAAGAAATGTCTTAACAAAACAAATTACAAGGGCCTTTCAAGCAAATAATTACATATCCTGATAATGGACTGGGTTAGTGAAGGTTATCGATGATGTGGTGCATAGAAGGAAATATGACATAAATGTTATATAACCGTTATGACTCACATTGGTGATCTGAAGTAATCACAGTATTATAGTCTCTAATATATATGAACTTATTGGCTATTTTTAAAATTTCATGATCACGTGTCAAAGATTTTAGTGCCGAATCCAATGAGTCAAAATTTTTATAAATTGCATATTTTTGAAAAAACTCATAATTGGATCATAATCGGCTTAATGGGCCAAGTGGGGGAATGTTGAATTTATTTTCTAGTGTGACCCAATAGCCTACATATCTTTTACATGTTCTTATTTTATTTGGACGCTACAATTAGATAAAGCTAATATTTGAGATAAAATTCAGTATTTAGAATTTTAAATATGGGATAATTACTCTTCTAAGATAAGAAGGAAACCTTGATGGACATGAATTCTTCTTTAGTTTCCGTAATTTTAATTTGAATAATTTGATCTCTATGTTTTCAATTTTATTGCAATGTGATCCATCCATTACTTATCGTTAAAATTTGAAATGAAAAAATACTATGCGTAAAAATAGAGATACCAAAGTAAAATTCAAAATAAATTTTAGAGACCACCGGTATAATATATTCATTATTCGGTGATTCTTATGGTCTATATGACATCAAGTTGTGACTATTCCAAACGGATTTCGATCCTCTCTAATATTTTTTTTTTTCAATTATTATCTCATATTTTATTTAAAAGTCACAATTTAACAATTAATTATTATTTTATTTTGCGATCTTTAATCAAATGACACAGAATTTTTTTTCCATGACAATGATGGTAACAACCGTGTGACTTTCAATGAGGACGTTTGGTAATAATAACTATCCCATACAGATCCAAATCTTCTTTTAACACTTTTTTCTTTCAATTATCATCTAACACTATCACAAGTTTGGCATCCCTTAAAAAAGTCAAAAATCAAAAAGTCACTATCCTATTCAAGTCACATCATCTTATTTAAGTCACATCACCTGTCTAACACATCACTTCAAATCCAACTCATATTTCATAAAAAGTCAAAAAGTCAAACATGTGAAGGCAAAATATATATATATATATATATTATATCATTAGTTCATATAGTTTAAGTGAAGTGTCACTTTAGTTTCCATAATTTTAATTTGAATAATTTGATCTCTATATTTTCAGTTTTATTACAATGTGATCCATCCATTACTTATCGTTAGAATTTGAAATGAAAAAATACTATGCGTAAAAATAGAGACACCAAAGTAAAATTCAAAATAAATTATAGAGACCACTGGTATAATATATTCATTATGCCGGTGATCCTTATAGTTTGCTGTGAATTCTATTTTGGTCTTTTTAATTTTGCATATGATTTTTTTTCTTTCTAAAATATTAACAATGCATGATGGAGGGATCACATTAGAACAAAATTTTGAAGTGTAATGACCAAATTGAAACTACGATAACCAAAATAAAATTTCACTCATATTAGATGACCTAATTAATGGTAGAATCTACCCAAAAAATTAAAAAAATATAATGTCTCAACTCTTCTGCCCCTTAGCCCTTTTGTCTTCCCATCTCTCTCTTCTCTCCAAACCAACAATCAAACAACTCTGGGTAGAACTTTCATAATTTTACAGCATGTGTGAAGCTCAATTGGTTCTATGCTAATGATTTGAAGCAAATTGGCACCCTAGTTAAATAAGTGTATTATGTATACATGTAGTTGAGCGGAACAGCTTGTAACACTTTCTAATAGCAGTGAAACAGAACGTATCCCTCCTTTTTACATAAATCTAATATTTTTGTGCGTGTGAGATTTATAACTCTTATTTATTTATTTTCTTTATTTTTCATGTCTCGCCGACCAATCTAATACTGATTAGAAATTCTGCAATTCGTGACAAACAGTTGAGATAATGATGCAATGCCCTTCTTTCATTACTGTCAACAGTTGGGCTGAAAAATGGAGCATAGACACGAGCAAAATCAGCTTCAGATTGGATTTTTGGAGATTTGGTCATGTCAAATATAGCCTACAATTAACCCGTAGGCCTAGTGGTTGCAGCTTAGGACCTGGGGTATGCTCCCTCTAGGTCTCAGGTTCAATTTCCACCAAGTGCTATCAACTCCTTGGAGTTACGTCCCGAGACTCTACCCGAGATTTGTCTGATTCAAGTGGAGGGTACGCTTTGTGTGGGTTCCAAAATTAGTCGAAGTGTACGTAAAATGGTCCAAACAGCCAGGCATCAAAAAAACAAAATATGGCTTACAATTTTCAAAATGCTAATAAACAAAAGGTTTCATAGTCCCACTCGAAATGCAACACAATAATTTCACTATGTTGATGGACTCACTATAATAAATTAAGGTTTTAGAGACAAGAAATTAAAGACATTAGTTGCCAAAGTATTGTTTCTAGTGACGAAATTGGACCTTTATTGATAAATTGTCATCATTTTGAGATCAACTGGTATACCGGTTCATATCTGAATTGGCAGTCCAATTTTCCGGTACAAATCTACCAGCGGATATTTAGAACTATGCTGGCCCTGGGTTCAATTTCGCATTATTATTGTTACATGTATATTAATTTTTACAGCTATAATTTTTACAACTATAATTTTTACAGCTATATCTATGATTATAGCGAGGAGGCTGGAGGATTTTTTGGTCGAGCTTTCAAATCCAGAAGAGCAGATCTCAAGGCCGACTGATGAATTACTGGCACAAAGACTGGTGTTGTTCAAGAAGCTGGCATTGTAAAAAGTATTTTCAAACTCAGTTGGGATTCTTCCAGTGAGACAGTTGGAAGACAAATTGGGGGAAGTTAGCTTTAAAAGGCCAATCTGAGTTGGAATTTGACCTGAGAGCTCATTCCTTGACAAGTCCAAAACAGTGAGGCTCGGTAAAGAACCAAGTTTGGCAGAAATTGAACCTGAGAGTTGGTTTCGACTGAGATTCAGAGTTTTGAGCGACTTCCATGAGACAATATCTGATGGAAGATGACCGGAAAATAGATTCCCATCGAGCAGCAGAATTGTCAATTGAGAAAGTATTGTCAATTCTTGGGGAATTGTACCAACAAAGAGGTTGTTACTTGTACTGAACACTGTTAAATTCTTCGAAGAAGACAACCCAGTCGGGATTTCACCTGAAAGCTTGTTATTACTGATCTCGAGTCGCAATAAACGTGGTGCGAGTGTTCTTGGAAGCTGACCGGTAAAGGAGTTGTCACTAAGCATCAACAATGTCAGATTGATTGATGTCCACAGACCAGCTGAAATACTGCCAGAAAGGTGATTGCCATTAACCCGAACAATCAACAAACTCGAACAATTGCCAAGTGAGTTAGGCAATTCACCACTCAAATTGTTATCAAATGCCACAATTCCTTTTAGTCCACCATTAGCGCACAAGTACTCCGGCACCTTACCGGTGAAATGGTTCTTGGCGACTTCAAACCCCCGAAGAATGGAATATCGCCCCAAGTCCGGTGGCAATGTTCCAGAGAGATTGTTGCTGGACAATCGTACATATGTCAGTGACGGAAGGCGACTAATGCTTTCCGGTATCTCCCCCGAGAGTTGATTGGAAAATAGAGACAAACGTGACAACTCTGTTAGTGTACCAAAATCATCCGGAATTGTTCCTGTCAAATTGTTTTCGGATAAATTGATTACCTCCATCTTCGAAGCTTCAATGAGCTGAGGAATTGGCCCAGACAAGTGAATTTTGGAGAGATCTACTATTCTTAAGTTCTTCAGAAGAAACAAACCCCTCGGAATTGTACCAGAGTTATTGTTTGACAAGTCCAATTCATCGAGCTCTGCTAAATTCCCAATTGTTCCCTGGATTTCACTGATCAAACTTGAATCTTTGATCAATAATTGTTTAAGTTTCCTCAACAGGGCAAAGGTGGATGGAATCGCCATCGGCGCAAATTTATTGTCCGACAGCTCCAGCATTTCGAGCCTTGACAGGTTGCCAATTTCTGGCGGGAAAGAGCCATTAAACTCATTTAGAAAAGGCCAAAGGGTTGTGAGCTCTGGGAACCGGCCGATGGCCGCTGGGATATCGCAGGTGAAGTTGTTGCCGCTGAGGTTGAAGGTCCGGAGATGAGTCGACAACCGGTTGACATCGCCTGGAATACAGCCCACGAACAAGTTTACGGAGAGGTCTAAATGTTCAAGCTTGGTACAGTTGTAGAGAGCCGTAGGGAAGGGTCCGGGGATGTAATTGTACTGGAGATCAATGGCGGTGAGGTTTTTGAGGTCACAAATGAACGGTGGGATTGGCCCGGTGATGGTTTTGTCGATGAGGGAAAGTCCGGTGACGGAGCCATTGGAGCAAGTGATCTCAGGCCAATTACAGTGGGTGGAGGAGTTGGAGTTTGGTGGTGATGATGTCCAGCGGTTGATGGAGGGTGGATTGGACCAGTGTCGTTTGAGTCTGAGTAGGATTGTTTGTTCTGAATCTGTAGACTGGGAGTTTCCATGCAAGGGCAGAATGAGGAGTGCGAGGGAGAGTATGGAGAAACAGCAATGCTAGATATCATGAAAAATCTTTCATGAAAATAATCATGAAAGCTTTGTGACCTTTGAATTACACTTAAAATAAAGGACCACACACTAATCAAGGTAATCCAATGATCATAACTCTTTCATGATCATTTTCATGAAAAAATTTCATGATCCCTAACTTTTCTCATGAGAAAAGGATTTGGAAAGATGTTGTTGGGGTTATTTTGGACATTTTAGAGGTGGGTTTCGCGGGTTTTTTTTTTTTGGGTGGAACGTAGCTTGGGAAGTGCTGGTGGTAGGTGTTTCATAACTTGAACCGGCTGGTTGGTTTTATAATGTGATCAGGTGAAAAAGTCAAGTTTTGTCGCTGGCTAAGAGCATCTTCAACGGTTTAGTATTTTTTTAATTAAATTTGAGTAAAAAATGACTCATTTTTTTAATCTGCTATCAGTTGCTTCAACGGTGCATCAAAAAGAAGAATCATTCCGTGGGTCAACCGGTTGGTCGACCGGTAAGGCAATTTTTTTTTATTTTTTATTTTTTAACCTTTTTGAATTATTTGAACCTACCAATTTTTGAAAGCTGGTTGACTGGGTGGTCGACAACCTGTTCTCACTTTAATAAATTATTTGCCAAATTCTCATTTTGATACTTGTTTGCTGAAACCATTGGAGCACTAAAAAGTGACTTTTTCACCAAAATTCAAATCTGATGCCAAGTTTAATGAAGTTTTGGAGATGGTCTAAAGAGACAAAACCTCACCGTCAGTGTTAAGGCGTGCAGTGCCGTTTTGATTATTGGAATAGTTGATTTTATAAAGTGTTTTTTTATATATTATTTAAGAAAGAAATTAAGTTTATTTAATAATCATAATTTTTTATTTTATTTTATCTTATTTTTTTTAATAAAATAAATGACAAATATGTTTTTCAAAAGAGAATAGTTACAACTTTGATTATAACCTCTAGAAGTGTTGGTTAAGACTTGATTATGAGTTGGTCATACATATTATAATATTAGTTATGACTCAGTACAATATTGATTATGACATTATTTCAATTATGATTTAAAAACTCTTTGATTATATGGTGTTTGATTATGACTCTTTTTGTTTTTAGGTATGACTCCCATAGGATTAAGTTACGATATTTGTAATAATCAGACTCACAAATATCATAACTTGCATATAGTGCACATAGCATTTTCAAAAGACAATTTATTCTTTTGAAGAAAAACATAATAAAATAAAAATGTTATGATCATTAGATTGACATAATTTTTATTAAGGATGATCTATATAGAAAAACCCTACCAAATGGATGGTTCGGATTATCGGAATCAAGACTAGACAAGTTTAAATTTTATATGTATTTTGTTTAAGGTTTGGCTTTTCTCAAGTTCAAATTAGTGTTTAATGAAAAACGTCATTAATTCTCGCATGACCTATATTGGACAATAAATACACCTATTAGGACCTACACGTAAGTCTCCCTAAATTTTGTTAATTTTTTTCTTCCTCTTCTTTTACTATCATTCTATTACATGATTTTTTTTTTTTAAATATTTTTACTTTTCAAAGAAGGCGATTGAGTTTGTTAAAGATGCCCAAATGGATCGAAGAAAAACAAGAAAGTGAAGAAGAAAGAGACTTAATAAAAGAACATATATTAGGCTTAGAGATTGAGAAAGAGGTCTTTTGGGGCCAAAATTCGAAGGTTTTGATTGGGTTTGCAGAGGAAGTACAAAAGTATTTGTATTCTTTTTTTTCTTTTTTTTTGGTTTTTTCCGAGGTCGTTTTACACAAATTTATACAATTTTGTTTTCCAAAGGTTGTCTTACAACTTATATACATAAATTTTTTTTTCTAGATTATTTTAGGGAGACTTATTTATAAGTCCTTTTTCAGACACTTATGCTAGGCTAAGTCCTGTGTAATTTCTTATAGAGTCTCAAGTTCTATTTAGATAGGAATGTATTCCACAAGATCCCACATAAACGTAACATGACGTGACACTTACATAAACGTAACGTAACGTGACACCTACATAAACGTAACGTAACGTGACACCTATATAAACGTAACGTAACATGACACATACATAAACGTAACGTGACACCTACATAAACGCAACGTAATGTGTCACGTTACGTTTCACAAACTTAATGAGTTTTTATGTTTTAAAATTGAATGTGAAAATGTTGCTGGCTTATGTTGGTGTCATGTTGCGTTTCATATAAATATGATCTATGGTAACATTCAATTTCCTATGTAGGAAATTGAATGTTGCCATAGATCATAAGTGTCACGTTATGTTTATGTAGGTGTCACGTTACGTTACGTTTATGTAGATATGATCTATGGTAACATTCAATTTCCTAATTAAATGCTGCCGTAGATCATATATAGGTGCCACGTTACGTTTATGTAGGTGTCACGTTACGTTACGTTTATGTAGATATGTCACGTTACATTTATGTAGATGTCACGTTATGTATAGATGTCACGTTACGTTTATGTAGGTGTCACGTTACGTTACGTTTATATAGATATGATCTATGGTAACATTCAATTTTTTATATATGGTTTTACTATTATTTATGATATTAAAAACTAACATTGACGGTAAATGTGTCAACAAACTTCTCACAGGACTTATGAGAGCATAAGTTTTTTAGTATGACCATATGTAACATAAGTCTCTCTAATAGGACTTATAAATAATTTTCCCATTATTTTACAACTTTGTGTTATTCAAAAGAAATAACTTTTCAAATAGTTACTTATCAATATTTATCTTTTATTTCTCTAAATTATAAGTGATCTAAGACTGTTGGATTTTTTTTATTTATTCATTTTTTAAATTCTCAATGAGTAAGGCTTTTGTTTGTTTATTTGTTTAGTTTTTTTGTTTTTTTGGGTATAAATTCTATAATTCTTTAATAGCTCTTATTTAACAATTTAACAATTAGTCATTATCATCAAATTCGGAATTGTGACTGAAATGTTCGGTTTGATTTTAAGAGATAAATTTTCAAAAAAAATCTTGGGAAAAGAGTTCATAATTTTTTTTATTTGTTTGGTTATATATTTTGGAAATAGTTTTGGAGTATGTGAGTTTGGAATGATTTGATATTTTTTTGTAATTGAATAGATGTGTATAAGAGAAAAAGTGATTGATTGATGTGTAAAAGATAAAAAGTGAATTTCAATTTTTTTTTTTTCAAAATCACTAACTAAATAAAATTTTAAAAAATTTTCTTCAAAATTTATTTCCTAAAACCAAACCAAACAAGGATAGAGTGTTCGAGAATGGTAACAGCCGTGAGAAACGGGCTTGCTTGCTTATGTTGTCAACATCCAAAGGAATCTTTTATGCTGGGTTTGGTGAGAGGATTTGGTGAGAGATTTGAAAAGGGAAAGGGAAAAGGTGTGTGAAATTAGGTCACATTTCACCTACCTTTTCTATTTCTTTTTCTAAATTTCTCATCAAATCCCCCAACCAAACACAGTATTAAGAAAAGTGTGTCCATTGTTCATGCAATTCTACGGGAATCCATCGACAATGTTGGCACTTTGGGAGGCCGACAAAGTGTATCGATTGTATTTTGATTTAAATTTTTTATTAAGTGATTTTAAGAATTTTTAAATTATAAAAAAAATTTAAAATTCATAATTTAAATTTTTTTTCATGGAATGCGAGAAATATTTTCTCCTTAAATTAAGGGAGAGATTTTTTTCATAAAATAAGAAAAATATTTTCTTTTTAGAATGAGGAATAAATTTTTTCCATAAAATGAGCACTTATTGTTATGTATTAATTTCAAAATACAAACATGTGTAAAAAATTTAACAAGATAATTTGATCATATTACATTAAACCAGACCTAATAGAATATTCAAAAATATATATATATTAGATGAAATAAAATACTTTAAAGGAAAATTTATCAAAAAATAACCCTTACTATATTTTGTAATATATATTTTTTTTTTTGAGCACCATTTTTTTTTTTTTTTTGGTAATATTTGGATAAAGTGCTTAATGGTAACCGCCTTGAGAAATGCGTTTGATTGATATCGAAAGGAATCTTTTAGATTTGCTTATCAAAAACTAGTGGATGACTTTACATGTTAGGCTTTTGCAGTGTTATGATTACATCAGGTTGTGACAATTCCAAACGGATTTTGATTCTCGTCTAATATTTTTTTTCTTTAATTATTATCTCACATTTTATTTAAATGTGACAAGTCAACAGTTAAACATTATTATATTTTGCGATCTTTAATCAAATGTTGAATGAGGAGAAAGAGAATTTTTTTTCCATGACAATAATGTTAACAGCCGTGAGACTTTCAATGAGGATGTTTGGTAATGACTATCGCATATAGGCCCATTTATTTCAAGAGATGGAGAGATGATTAGGGTTGTGACTGAAATTGAGATAGAGGTGAGATTCATTAATGTTGTTTTCTTTTGAGAGATAGAGAAGGGAATGAAATGGAGGTTCAGATTAGGTTGGGTCTTGGAAAGGGGATTGGATAGAGGAGTTGAAGGTGATATTAAAAAAATAGTCCGCCAGACTATTTTTTTTTTTTTTTTTTTTTTTTTTTTTTTTACATGTTGGACATTTTTTTTTTTGAACATTAATGTTTAATTTTTTGTATTTTTGTTAAGTAAAATCATTGTTTTATTTTTTTTTCAATTATTTTATTTTTTTTTTTTTTTACCATGTTGTGCATTTTTTTTTAACATTAATGTTTAATGTTTTGTATTTTTTTATTTGTTTTATTATTTTATATTTATTTTATATGAAAATCATTTAATAATTCTTACACCAATAACTATCATCAAAATAAATATAATTTTATTTAATTCCCTTACTAATAATTTTTTAGGGGTTTTTTTTTTAAGGTCCCTGATATTAAAGTTGTATAGCATAAAGGACATTCAATATTTTCATAATGTCTAAGGTCCTTCAACAATATTTTCATAATGTCTAAGGTCCCTCAACCTTGATCCAGAGAAATTTCAGTCCAGAGAAATTTTGGACCAGAGAAATTTTAAATTTTTCTGGCTCAAATTTCTCTGGAAAGTCTAGATTCAGAATTTCTCTGGTCCAATTATTCTCAAAATTTCTCTGATTTAAGGAAGGAAGGGAAAATAAACGATCATAACAGTAAACTCACATCCAATGTAAGGGTATTTGAAAACTGAGCATACACAAAATTATCGTCAATCAAACTAGAGCTGAGATGCAAATGTTCCAGTGCATTCATGTGAGACAAAAAGCAAAATCTGCCAAGAGAAGAGTTGGACATCTCCAAGAAGGATAGGGAACTGGTTTCAACATATAGAAAGGCTTCAGACACATCTGCATATGTTGCTCCAGAGAGAATAAGCTTCGATATAGGAACTTTATTACCATGCCCTTCAAAATATAGAATGAATGTTGCAATTACTCATGTTTAAACTTGGTCCAGAGAAATTTTAGTCCCAGAAAAAATTGGTCCAGAGAAAATTCTGGGAAGAATTTCCCTGGACCAACCCAGAGAAAATTTAGTTAAAAAACCAAAGAATTTCTCTAGTTTCAACTTCAAATGAAAAAAAATTCAATTCACAATTTGGAACCTGGAATGCTTAATGGACTTCACAGAGAAATTCTAGTTTACAGAGATTTTCTCTGGTCCAATTTTCTCTGGACTTCACAGTTCACAGAGAATTTCTGACAGGTCTGCAAAGCAAAAGTTTATTGGGTATGGTTTGTGCAGATCATAGCAGAAGTTTATTTGCAAGTTGTGGTTACATAATTGCCTTACGTGCTGGTATATACTTGCCAGAACTATGGCATACACAAACCACATTGAAGGCAATGAGAATTTTAGAAAATGTTGATGTGTCTACTTCTATTTCTAATTTATTTGTTAAACAAAAAGAAAGTCCTGCTGTTGAATCCAGTGAAGAAGTTGAAGAATCTGATGAAGAACTTCCGGGTCACGGATCCGGGCGGCGCGGAAGTCTACGACGGTGGCAAATCGGAGGGAGTAGTCGGAGGAGAAGGTGTTGAGGAAGAGGTCGTAGAGGAGGGTGTGGCAGCGGCAACTTTGGAATAGCTTCGGCATGATCTCACCGATAAACGATTCGAACAAGGAGAATCCTCATCTGGTCAACGCCGCTCCGGCGAAGATCGAGTCGATCGATGTGTCCCTAGCGGAGAAGCTGAGTGCGATCTGCCAGAAGATCGAACGCCTGAGATTGGACAGAGAGAAGACGGAGAAGATGCCGAGAGAGAGGCATTTGGTGATGGAGACGAATTTGAAGGAGATGGTGAAGAGAGGTGAGGTCCAGAAGCTGCGTCAGATCGAGGTCGAGAGGTTGTTTCGGGTAGAGAAATGTTTAGAGACCTCAGACATCAAAAATAATTTTATGGATCTTTTCCATTACGAAAAGTGTGAGAGGGACCCTAGACCGATTTTCCTAATTTTTTACTATAAATTCTTTTCGTTCTACTTTTAAAAACTAACGAGATTTAACACTTTTTTTTCTTTCAATTATCATCTACCACTTCCAATGAAGACATCAGGTTGTCACTATTCCAAACGGATTTGAATTCTCTCACTTATTTTTTATTTTTTATTTTTCCATGAAGACATGTGGCTGTCACTATTCCGAACGAATTTGAATTCTCTCACAATTTTTTTTTCCCATGAAGACATCAGGTTGTCACTATTCCAAACGGATCTGCATTTTCTCTAACAAATTTTTTTTTTTTTTCAATTATTATCTAACACTAAAGGTCAGAATTCAACATCTAATCATTATTATATTTTGCCATCTTTACTCAAATGTTGAATGGTACCAACCGTGAGAAAACAAGTGGATGACTTGCAGACTTGACTTCCAATGAAGATACTTGTAATGGCCATCCCGTATAAATCCAAATTTTCTTTAACACTCTTTTCTTTCAATTATTGTCTGTTCGTACCTATTTTCATAGTAATACAAGAAATATATATATATATATAATGAATTAAATAGAGATGACAAAATAATAATTATTATTATTATTAAAGAATAAAATATACAATAAATTATAGAACTAAATAAAACACAAGAATGAATTAGATTATACCATGGAATATATTACAAGATGAATTCAAATGGACATATAAAATAATATACGAGAATTATTTAAATTTAAAACTTCGAAGAATAAAAGATAAAGATGCAAACTGAAATCTGTGTGATGCCACAGTTTTTTTAAAACAAATTCACCGCCTCCCGATAGATGCTGGAGGTACGCCGGCGTTTGTCTCCCAAGATACGACGGTCGAAACCAGCTAATGTAGAAGCACCTTCTGAATAGCTTCGGTGAACTTCACAATGGATGCATTCTCTCTAACAAGAACCAAAGAAGGGGCTAGCAAAAGAAGATAGGAAAATTTTTCTTTAGTGTAAAAAGCCATCTCCAATTTTTTATCTCAAAATACCATCTCCATTTTCTATCAAAAATCTGTCCAAAATTATCCTACCAAGTTGAAGGGAAAAGTTCTCTATTTATACTAGTAGGGGAGAGCCTTAGCCATGAAGGCTAACATCAATAGGGTTATTAAATGTCATCAACTCTAGCCATTAGGGCTAGAGTTACAAAAGTTCAAAACTCCAAAACCATTATATAAATCATAATGTGTATATAATGTATAAGTTTTGAGAATTAAACAAGATAGGTTGCAAAATGGATACAGGTGTTGGGTCACAACCCAATCCAAGCCCAATCTCAAACACATACACAAACTAAGCCCATCACAGCTTAGCCCACAACTCAAGAGTAGGTCCAAGTCCAAGTCCAAGTCTAAGACCGAACCCAGTACATGCGCAAGTACAAGTCTAGGCCCAGTCCAAACCAAGACTAAGTCCAAATCTAAACCCAACTTTATTGATGCCCATTTTATGAGACAATTCTCACTCACAACCCAATGGTTTTAGCTCATTATTTTTGTATTGCAATCTTCTCACTTAAGATAGTAGAAATGACTCAAACCCACCTCAACCAACAGTTGGGTTCCACTTTAATTTCGAATTAAAATTGCTGAAAAATCATTATTTTCCAACAATCCCCCACATGAATAAAATTGGCCGAATAAAGAAAAACGGACAACGCTTAAGAACAAAGACTTTGAGAGAGAACACACAGAATAACCCTGCATTAGAAAAGGTAGCTGTTGGCCTTGAACCTTTCGTAGTGAAAGTCTATTGGATTTACTGGCTGACCAATGAACATGATGTCTTGAACTGTTCTGCCGTTTGTGTAAATCGAGACAACAGACCTCACACAGGAGTTACTCCAACCATTATTCTTGTTTTCATTGGTGTATTTAGTTTGGCCTTGGAACACTAGTCTGGTTCAGTGAGCGTTTTTAAAGAATTCAGCCTTGTCAATTCTTAAATAAGTGACCCCACTTCGCACTCACATAGGTGACCTACAAAAGGTATCTCTCTATACCACGGTTGACTATTCACAACACTTAGATCATTAAAAGCATCAGCTTAAGCTCCCACCCCACAGGGCATCACTGTATAAAGGAATGGATAAGAGGATTTACCTTCACAGTGACTCATCCGTTACACGCAATTAGGTTGTCTCTTTGAACCTAGATCTTGGGATCTCCAATCAACTAGGTTGGGTTTTCCATTCCGGTAACATTCGCTAAAGGCCTTAACCTCATTCCTTTTGACGACTTCTTACTAACTCTTGATTTAACCCTTAGGTTAACAGATTCGTAATATTGTCCCTATAGTGACAACAAATAAGAGCAGTCGTCGTATGGAAAATGTCTAGACTTTCCATTATATGTATTAATTTGTACCCTACCAATACTTGATTGGTTGTCACAAAATATACAAAATTGCTATGACAAGTTTTCATCGATATGGAATATTCTCAAGAAAACGGCAAATCAACTACTTTAGTAGCTTTTTCTAAAGTACTAAACTCTGACTCCATCGTTGATTTCATGATATACATTTGCTTGGAAGATTTCCAAGACACAGTTGCACCTCCAATAGTGAAAACAAATCCACTAATGGATTTGTAGTTTTTATATCAGATATCCAGGTGATGTCACTGTACCCTTCTAGTACAGCCAAATATCTGGGATAATGCAACCCATAATCCCGACTTCATTGTATATACCTTAGTACCGCACAATCGCCTTCTAAAGATAGGCATTGGGATTACTCGTGTATCTACTTAGCTTGGTAATTGAGTAGGCTATTCTTGGACTTGTACAACTCATCAGATACTTAAAACTTCCAATGACCTGAGAATATTCCATTATTCTTGGTCAAACAGAGACTAACGTCTTTAATACACTTGTATCTGGCTTATACTTCTCAAGACTCTTATCAAAATAATGAGACTGAGAAAGTACACTACCAGCAGATGGTCAGGAAATCTTAATTCTCAGATATACATCTGCAAGGCCCATGCCAAACTTAGAGTTCAACATCCACTTGGTAGTATTGAACATCTTCGCATAACTACCAGCAATGAGCATGTCACCTCAATACAGACACAAAATGACATATACTATTGTCAATGTCTTTGACATAAACACATTTGTCAATACCCACTTAACAACATAGTGTAGTCAAATTTCTCATGCCATTATTTTTGTACTTATTTCAAATTATAAAATGATTCGCAAGCTTACAATCTTTCGTTCTGGAATCGACAAACCCTTTAGGTTGTTCCATAAAGATTTATTCAACTAAATCTTTATATAGGAAAGCTATATGAACATCTATCTTGATGTATCTCCGGACTTCGCACAATTGCAATCACACTCACCATAACTAGTAATCACGTATCAAAGCAATCCAGGCCTTCTCTTTGCCGATATCCTTTGATAACGAGCACATCTCATCGGCTTTTATTTCATTTGCATCCCAAGGCTTACTACATATGCAAGATAAAGTTAAATTAATAACTTATTTCTAGAGAAATCGCAACTTCAAAGAAGCTTTTAGCCTTACTAGCCACCGTATAGATTTAAGAAGTTTAGATAAAAGAACTTCAAAGTCCTAGTCTATTTACATCTTCTAGGCTTATCTTTTTCCTCATGAAAATCGCTTCCTCAATTCCATGATTGTAATCTTGTGTAAATCTGAATATCAGATTCGTCCACAAGAAAATCGATATGCGCTACTTTATTGTGCAAAACCGTTGAAAATAAAGTCAATGGATTTTCAAGCCTATCCTATCCACTTGGGTTTAGGTATTGCCACATTCTGCATGACACCCCCACATTTGCCACCTTTTGCATGACACCCCCACATTTGTAGAATTTATACAAAGGCTTCCAGCCTCTCCAAAAATTCATACAAGGTCTTTAAACAATTCCTTGTGTCACAATGATTATGAGACTCTCATAATCATATCACAAAAAACACATTCCCAAACCATCATCAACCGAATTAGGTCTTTTCCGAATTCAAGGCACCAAAAAAATTTGGTCCAACATGTCACTATGAAGTCAATAACCTTACTATTTGGAATCACAAACCTAGTGATCAATAGTCTACTATTCGGAACTTCATAACATGGCCAGTAGTCTTATCACTAGGAATCACTAACTTCTCATCATGTGGTCAGTAGACTCTCCAGTACTAGGAACCATAATGTTTTAAATGTGATTAGTAGTCACTTCCATTACTAGAAATCATCATGTCTTGACATATGATCAGTAGCCTCTCCATTACTAGGAACCATCATGTCTTGACATGTGATCAGTAATCTATTTACTACTAGAAACCACAATCTCATAACTATGTAGTCAGTGGTCTAACACCTCCTAGGAACTACTAGTTTTTTATCTCTGTGATCTGTGATCTTGTACTCACTAGGAGCCACCAATTTAAGAATATATTTAGAATTTAAAAAATTCAAAGATATATTCACCCACCCTAACGGGTTGTCTTGTCTTTGTTTTCAAGTAAAGTCACATGGCAATCATACATGCTACAATTGACATAAGGATAACATACTAATTGCTTCTAATTAATTCAGAGATATTATCATGCAATCTTATTATTTCCTTTAATCACACTTGATCTCTGTAGATCTTCCTTTAAGAACCTCGTAAGGCTTAAGGTTGTCAGGTGGAACAACATTTTCTATTGTCACCTATTGAAGCCATTTCTGAAAAATCACAACAGAATTTCACTATTCTATTTTTCCCAGAAACTAAACTTAATAATAGAAAATCCCAAAGTCTGAAATTTAATTCAAAACTGATCTCACCATTTACCCTAGAATCGAACATGGTTAGGAAAGTTTCTAGGAAGGCTGGAGGGGTCACACCAGTCCCACTTAAAACCCAGATAACCTTAGACAAAACATTCACAAGCATGTTGACTACTAGTCCGTGAGAAACAAATTTAGATTTAAGTTTTTCAGGGGATAAACTAGGTTAAAACAAACCAAGTTTACAAAACTTATAAGCAATTAAAATTTGTTTTCAGAATTACACCACTCATAAAAGTTAACTGGTACTCCCGGAACTGAGCCCATTATTTCTAAATAAAAATCAGAGATATTTTAGCTAATGCTAAAAGTTGGTTTCCTTTCCCAAAACAAAACACTTTGGAAATAATCATATTATAACCAAAGACTTTCTCAAAACTTGGTTTCCTACCACTTTGAGAATAAAAAGATTAAACCCAAAGACTTCCTCTAATCACAAAGATTTGAAACCAAATCCATCATAGTTGCCATTTCTGAACAAATCAGAAATACTCTTTAGCCAAGGCTAAACTTTGGTTTCTATTATAGAAAACCAAAATACTTTGGGAATAATAAAATTAATCCCAAAGACTTTCTCTAAACTCGAAGGTTTATAATTTCTTTTATTCCCCTTTTCCTTTCACCATGATGAAACTATTACAAATTAGAAATTAAAAATACTACAAATGGAAATGGAAATGCAACTACAACTGTTATAATTACAAATTGTGTAAATCTGCAAAACGGAGCTCATGGCTGCATCCAAAATCGTCTGTTTAGCCAAAACCACACTTCTCCACTTGTTATGCTTTTCTTTGTATAAAACACATTACAAAACTATATCCTCGTTGCCGCTAAATCTCTATGCTCGTTGTTCATATACATACTTGGATACAAGATGAGTTAATGAACCAATAATGTGAATATTTGTAGACACCCCATTTTTGACCAACCTCAAGGCTTAGACGTCATCGTTTGTGCACTCGATGATTATGCTTGTTTGTGCTCATTTTGAGTGCCTGAAGTTCTTGGTGAAACGTCGTGTCTTTGAGCCTCTAAACCCTCCTTGTTTTGTGCTTGTTTTGGCCAAATCTTGGTGCCTCTTGCCTGGAGGAGGGAAGGGCCTTGTCGGCCACTTTTGGCCATTGTCGACTACTTTTCCCCCTTGTCGGCCACTTGAAGTGGTCAGTCGGCTAGGTGAGGTGGCCGACGGCCATTTTTCTCCTTTTTCAGATATTTTCTTAGCCAGCTGTGCCAACTGTTGTTCACTGAATGCCTCCTCCATACACGTGTATGGAGGGATGAATACAAGCCTTTGGCTTGTATTTCTATATAATGGGGGGTTAAAAAATTTGGGAGCAAAATTTCCTCTCTCTCTCTCTCCCTATTTTGTGCTTGAAAGTGAGAATTCTCTACACATTTGTACTAAGACCCTTGACCAAATACCTTCACCTTGGAGCTGAGGTTCTTTAAGGCTTGGTTTGAGTTCTTAAGGCTGGTTTTGGCTTAGAATTGTGGCTGTTTGTTGCTGTGCTTCAAAGGTATAAGACTTACCTCTTTTAAAGCTTCATTTTAGTTAATTACTTGGCCATCTATTCACACTATTTTGACCTAGTTTTTCAACCATTAAAAACTCTATTTTTGAGGTTTAAAAGTGGTAGTTTAAGTCTTGGTGAGTTGGGGGTGTTCTTCCTCTTTTGTTCTTTGGCTTGTGAAGCCTTTTGTGCCATTTCTTGCTATCTTTAAATCAAACTTTTTGGCCCTTCAAACCACTGAAATTCAAAGGAATTTTAGTGGTAAAAACTTGGTTTTGAAGTCCAAAAATAGAGGGGTTAGCCTCCCCTCCTTATCTCTCAAGTGCATGCCTAGTTAGCATCATAGGTTAGCTTGATTTTCTAGCTTAACTTAGCCTAGTTCAAGCATGTTTTAGGCCCTATTTTGGTATGTTTCAGCTCTGTTTTGGGTTGGTTGGTGCACTTGAGGCTTGCTTTTTTGTACTTGTAGTGCAATTGTGCTTACTAGTCTAGCATGCTTCATGATTTAGCCTATTAGTCTAGCTTGTGTTAGCTTAATTTCAGCATGTGTTAGCTACTGATTTGGCCTACTTTAACTCTGTTTTGGGCTGCTTTGATCATATGAACCTTATCTTGCATGGCTATAGTGCAAATGCCTTCACTAGCTTAGTGTTTTAAGGCCTCTATCATGCTTTGCTTGAGATGATGGCATGTTATAGCATCATTTAACATGTGATTTTAGTGTATATAGCTCTTTCACACTCTTACTTATTTCACTCTTTCATTGCTTTTGAGAGTTGTGTTTTGTGCCTTGTTTGCGGACTAACATGCGAGCATGTTTTTCTTGCCTTTTATCCTTCAAACTCAGCATGTTTTAGTCATTGTTTTGACTAGTTTTAACTTTGTTTTGAGTTCGTTTGGCCCTCTGACGCTTGTTTCGTATGCTCGTAGTGCATTGGTGCTTAATAGCCTAGCTTGTGCTATTGTTTTGGCCTCTTAGTTTAGCTATTCTGAGCTTATTTCAAGCATGTTTTAGGACTCCTCTTAGGCTGTTTCAGGACTGTTTTGGATTGTTGGTCCCTTTTGAGCTTTGTATGGCATGCCTCTAGTGTAATGCTCTTCACTAGTTTAATGTTTTTGACTCTTAAACATGTTATACATGTTTTGCTTGCATGTTTTAGTATCACTTTTGCATGCTATTTCAGCGCTGAAATATCTACAACTCTCCCCCATTCTTCATTTTTCACTTTGTTTTGAAAGTGGCCGTGAGCCCCTTGTTGGCTTGAGTGTAGGATTGAGGCTCTCGTGTCTAATGGTTTTAATCCTCCCTTGAGGGTTTCTACTAACCAACAACATGAGGCCTCTTTCATGCTCAAGGCACTTGTGGCTTAGGCCCTCTTTCCAATTAGAGGACTCTCACATTGGACTTAATCGGTTAAAAGACTAATCGGTAATGTAAAATGTGTAAACAAAACATGACAAGTAAAACTTGAGCAAGTTAAACATGTTGTGTTACATTGCATGTGTTTGGATCAGACATTAATCCAAACACAAGAAATGTGGGACGTTTCATACTCGAAGTGATGAAATGTGTCACGTTTCTTGGTCGCCGTCACCCTTGATCATGCATGATAGGGTGTTGGCCACTTGAGTCTTGTTTGTGCATTCATTGACCTTGTACAAACTTAACTCTCTAGCCATCATGCATTGAAAATGCTTGGTTGATGGCTTGAGAGCCAAGAGCTACACTCCTTTGAGCTTGAGAGATGATAAGGAGGGTAGCAGTACACACATTTCTTGAAAATGCATTGCTTTGCCTCTGTTGCTCTCTGTTGTAGCAAAACCAGAAGTTTGGGAAAAGGGGTGGCCGACCGGCCAGTTAAGGTGGCCAACAGCCACCTTTTGTGGCCGACCGGCTGCCAGTTCATTTTTGTGCAAAAAGTATTCCTGTTTTGAAACAGTGGCAACCTAGAAGTTGGTTCGATGTTCAGAGAATAAGTGAGTGCAAACAGAGGCAGCCGACGGCAAGGCGATGAATTTTCGGGAGGAAGCCAACCGAGCATGCATGTCTCCCTCGGCGCGAGGCCACTTTATTGCTTTACTAGCTAGTTGTAGCTGATTAATACATGTGTTGTAATTACTGAGTTTAATTTGGTTTGTAATATCTTAGCTATCTTAGAATAGTTAGTTGATTTATTTCAATTGTGTTGTAATTAATTAGCTAGAATAGTTAATTAGTTATTTTGTAATAATTAGCTTAGCTTAGTGTAACTTAGCTTATTCATTCGGACCCTCCTTCGAGAGGGCGTATTGTTGTAATAAGTGTGTGTGCGTGTGTGCATGTCTTCCAACCCCACGTCTTTCTCCCTTTTATTTAACTGCTTTCGGTAGTTAGATTAGGGACACGTTTTGATTAGCATACCTTATGCTTGCATGATTGTATTAATTCATTTGTATTGCATACACTGAGGCTCGGCGCATCATTCAAACTGCATTGTATTTCAATACTTATTTGAATATATGTTTCAAAGCATGTTATCAAATTGTTGCATTCATATGCCATATTAGTAGCCGAGCCTATTAATTGCATTATTGCATGTGTTGTGTTGCATTAGGCATCTTATATAGTTAGGGTCATGCATATTTCTAACTAGCTTTTGTTTTGGCTCGGAGTACACTGTAAGTTTTACGCTTTTGCATACTTGCATGAGTGTGAGTGTTGCCATGATAGCATGCTTGCCATGAAGCTATTTGCTTAAGTGATTAATTGCATGAATGCTTGTGGATGAAGGCTTTGTTGTTTGAATTGGAACAATTCAACAAGTATAAGTTTTAAGCCCACTTTGTGTAGACACCCCATTTTTGACCGTCCTCAAGACTTGGATGTCACTGTTTGAGCACACGGTGATCTTCCATGATTGTGTTCGTTTGGAGTTCCCGGAGGTCTCGGCTCGCGCGCCTTGCCTCAGGATCCCCGAACTCGACTGTTTAGTGTCTGGTTTTGCACCGAACACTTTTGTTTTGCCTTAGAAGGGCAGGGAATGCCTTGTGAGACATCCCCATACACCACCGGCAGTGGCTGGAGGCCACCGGCTGGTCTTTTTCTTCCATCGGCAATTTTGTTTGCCGGTCGGCACACTTTATTGCCGGTCGGCATAATATGTTGCCGGTCGGCACTGTTTTTTGCCGGAATAGTTTTTTTGGGCAGCCGACCACTGTTCCTCCACTTTATGGAGATATTTTGTGCCAGCTGTGATAGCTGGCACCAACTCGTTTCCCCTCCATACACGTGTATGGAGGGATTTCCCTCTAGCCAAGCTTGTTGAATAAGCTTTGCAAGAGGGATCCTTATAAGAGAGAGGCTTTCCTCTTGGTTCTAGGTTGGAAAAACAGAAGCAAAATCAGCCTTTAGAGATATAGATACATATTGTCTCTATACCTCTCTCCCTCTCCCTTCTTGTGTGTGTTTCTTGGCCCAAAAGGTGTGTTTTACCTTACTTTTGCACCATTACACACACCATTACACCTTAGTCCGAGATTGAGGGACTTGGGGGAGTTGTTTCTTGAGTTTTGGACTGGTTTTGATCCAAAGAAGGAGGTTAGGCCATTTGTTCTTCAAGGGTTCTTCAAGGGTGAGCATTTTCCCTTTTATTCCCCAAACTTGCATTGGTTTTCTACCTATTTTGTTTATTGTTTTGGCTCTTGTGTATAACATAAAAAAGGCTCATATTTTCCTGCTCTAACACTTTCATTAAGGTCACTTTGTGGTTAGATTGCAAACTCACCCTCTTAGGCCTTGTTTAGCCTATTTTGGTGCCATTTTGATAAGGTTTTGTTCACTTCAGCATTTTGATCTTTTGATCACCAAAAATCAGTGTATTTTAGTGTCAAAAAGGTTGGTTTGAAGTCTTGCATAGGGGAGGGACACCCCTCTCCCTTTATGGTTTTGTTTCTTTGCTTTTTGGGCTCAAGAGAGTAGCATGTGTGCTTGTTGTTTCTTGGCTTCATTTCAACATTTTTTTAGGCATGTTAGGTCATATATAATCTCTGTTTTTGGTCAAATTTGTGCCTCCTTGCATGCTTGTAATACTTGTTTTGTATTGCTCTATTTTGCTTAGAAGTGCACATCATGGTTAGGCCATGATTCTTGTGAGAGTTGGCTTAGTTCCATGAAGTTCTTGGTGATGTTTTTCCATGCTTAAGGTTCATTGGTTATCCATTTAGCCATGCTTGACTTGTTTGTGAGGGTTGCTTTGTATTTTAACTTAAAAGCTTTGAGCATGATGGCCTCTAGCATATTTGTTTGTGACTATCCTCATGGTTTAAATATCATCTAAGGTCTTTCTTTTAGTCCAAGAATCATGTTTACATGTGTGCATGCGTGGCCTTTTTCATGTCTTGAGGGTGTGCCTTCCTATGCCTAAGAATGAGCCTTAGTGTATTTGCTTCATGGGGGATATCTTAGTTGCCATATTAGGAGTTTTTGGGGTCCTATCTTGCATGCATAAATTCTGTTTTTACTTGTTTTAATCATGCCATGAATGGCCATGTTGGTGGGGGTAAGTTGTCTCCTTTAGTGCCTTAGCTTTGGGACCATAAGTTTGCTTGTTAGCATGAGTGGTTTGTTTATCATCTTAAGCACTTTTGGCCACTGTTTTGAGAAGGGTAAGGGCCTGCCCCTTTGCAACTTCAAGCCCTCTTGCATGTTTGCCCCATGTTCGTTGCATATTTGTTCCATTAAGCTTTGTAGCACATCAATTCCATGGTCAATTTGCTCCATGTTTGCATCATGTTTGTATCTTGTGCGCTTGGTATCATACATTTTGTCATGATAATTGCATATTGCTTCTTGTGTTTTATATCTTGGTGGCGTGTTACATTTGAGGCTTGTGAGCATTACATGCATTGCATTTACTTGGTTTGGGGTGTCAAACCAAGTGTGGGAGTCAAGGACCATTCGTACTTCAAGTGATGTAATGTGCCTTGATCCCCGGTCATCGGGACCTTTGACTCTAACTTGATAAGGCCTCGGTTTTCATGTTGTTTGTTGCATGCATTTTCATATCAAATGGCAAATTCGATCCTTTGACTCACCATGTACCATTGATGATTCAAGGATCGAAAGTCATGCTTCTTTGAGTCCAAAATATGATAAGAAGTAGGACCATGCTTACATGTGTCCAAAAACTCCATGCTATGCACTGCCTGTCCTCTGTTTGCTGTCAAATTGTCTGTTGCAGGAAGTTTCTGCCGACCGGCAGAATTTAGTGCCGACCGGCACTATCTGGAGTGCCGATGAATCTGATAAAGTGCCGACGGGAATTTTGGAGTGCCGGTGGCAATTCTGTCTGGCCGGTGGTGCTCTGCAGGATGCAGAGAGCTTGTTCCAGCACTTTGGAAATTTTCAGAAAGACAAGGCAGTACAAACAGAGGCGACAAGAGTATAGTACGGGTTTTCCGGGCAGGACGGATTCGAGCATGCATCATCTGCGCGCCCCGAGGCAGAGGCTGTGGCCACCCTCTTCATTCTTTTGCTTCCTTTTTTTAATTAATTAGGAAATTTTGTAATAATTTTATTTGTTCATTATTTTGGGACTGTAATATTAATTCGAACCCTCTGAGTGAGGGTAAACATGTAATAAGTGTGGGTGAGTGTGTGTATGTCTTCCAATCCCCATTTCTTTCTTCCCTTTTATTTACCAGCTTATGATGGTAGATTAGGGCATTTTTGAAATTAGCATACCTTATGATATGCATGCGTGCATTCATGCATCTGTTAACATGCACCGGGCTCGGTACATCATGCTAACCGCATTTGTATTTTCAAATTCCAAAATTGAATACATGAATTAGTTGGTTGCATATCGTATGCCATATCTAGGTTAACCGAGCCTAACTAGAATTGCACCTTGTATGTGTTGCATTAGGCAAAATAACATGAACTAGGACACGCGCATTTGCTAACTAGTTTATTGTTTTGGCACGGAGTACAATGTAAGTGGTTATGCTTTAGCATCCAACATGCGTGTGAATGTTGCCATGAGAGTATGCTTGCCATGCGGATAAGTGTTTACATGAGATAAATTGCTTGAATGCCTGTGGGTGGAGGTCAAATTGCTTAAATTGGGATAATGCGTTAAAACTGCGAGTTTTAAGCCCACTAGATAGTGGCAAAATCATCTTTTCTAAAAGCCCACTTGAGGGTGGCAAAATCTGCATTTTAGCCTACTTGCGAGTAGCAAACCATTTTCAAAAACAAACATGAAATGTTTTGTTCCAATTTGGGTGATTTGGTCTATACTTGTTTGCTGCGCGCACAACATAGTAATTCTAGGCTAATAACCGGTTTAAGAACACGTAACGTTTTCAAAATTGGATATCACGGTTAGTAGAGGCCGGTCTTCGGACCGGGCGAAAGGGGGTGCTCATAGCTGACCTTCCCCGATCGTACCCAAGCTCCCGAGCCGAGACAACTCCGGTGATGACGGACATGTGGCCTTCGGCACCGAGTCAGTGTTTCCTAAATTCTCCCATTTTAAAATATTTAGGTGGCGACTCTGTATCTGGCAAAGCAGTCCATGTTTGGCACTACTTTTTCAAAAATCTGTTTCTCAAAACGATTTGCCAGATTTGGACTCTTTGGTTCAGATTAAGAACCGTGACACAAATCGAGTCCGAACTGTAGCACGAGGCCCACGGGCGCGTCTACACTTTGCGAAGTGGCAAATCATGTTTTAAGCCCATCATGTTTGATGGAAAATCCGCGCTTTAGCCCACTTGAGGGTGGCATTTTCAAACCATTTTTGAAAACAAACATGAGTTGAATTTGTTCCAAGTCTTGCGACTTAGTTTATACTTGCTTGTGTGCGTCACATAGTAAAGTTAGCTAATAATCAGAATAGGAACAAATAAGGTTTTTAAAACAACATATCATGCTTAGTAGAGGTCGATCTTTGATCAAGCGAGCGAGGGTACTCATTTCAGGACCTTCCCCTCTCGTACCCAAGTTCCCGAGCCGAGGCAACTTTGGTGATGACGGACACGTGACCTTTGGCACGAGTCAAGGTTTCCTAAATTTCCCAAAACAAAACATTTAGGTGGCAACTCTGTAATCTGGCAAAGCAGTCCAGTTTTGGCATTATTTGATTCAAAATCGATTTTTCAAAATGATTTTCTGAATTGGACTCTTTGCTATTTATCAGTCTTACATTGTACTTTGTGAAATTAGATTCAGAACCGTGACAGGAGTCCGAATTGTAGGACCAATTCGAGCTCTCCACGAGGGGGACCCGAATAAGTCGAGCTACAATAGTACACAAGTGATTTCAGTAATAACTCACAATGTGTAATTCAAAGGCTAGAGATGCATTGCAGTTACAAGAATGTCATGAGTTTCATGGCTATGAAATAACTACATATATAATATTATTATGGTCATAACATTAGCATTCAACCATCTAACTATGAGAAAATAATCTTATAAACAATAAAGTTAAACTCCAACAATACATAATAGTGTTTGGAATAATTCACTTGATTATATACATCAAGACATGGAAACACTCATAAACGAAACAACAATTAATTAATAGAATTATAATGCAAAATTATTCTACCATGCACTAATTCTCTCTTAGGATCCATCCACCTTATAATACAACATAATCATAAGCAAACTCATAAATAAGACCATTATATAGAAAAAACTGAAACTGTTTTACTAAATTTTCTTCTAAAACAAACCTGTTTGGAGATATTTTATACCGTTAGAAACCTTTCGTCCAGACGAATCTCTTGAAATTCTCAAAACATGAATTCCAATACTTTGATTTTCTCATAATTTAATTAATTAAATAAAATAAAAAATGTTACTAATCTTTCAAAACAACATACAGAATAAATCCGAAATAAAACTCAACATTAAAGCGAATCTTTCAATTCACAGATATATCAAAAAAAACTAAAAGTCCAATCTTATTCCTTGTTCCACGCAAAGGTAATCCTGTTCAAAAAGTTAATAGCCCAAATTTATTTGTTCCAATTTGTTTTGTTCATCTATATCATCCTTTTGCGTTTAGGCAAACCTATAGAGAAAGTTAGCTACAAAACAAAATAAATAACACACAAATCAAATAAATTAGTAAGAACCTTAAGAAATAAATTTCTTATTTTATTTTATAAACTCCTACCAACTTAAGCACTAACAACCAAATAACTCATGCAATAACAACTAATTAACATAAAATAAATTGTATGAATAAATTACTTAAAACAAACAATTCAAATTCCAATAACTTTAGGAAATTAAATTAATTTTAATTCCAAGAGTCACTAAAATAAAATTATAATAAAACTAAATTATTTTATCAAAACTATTTATAAAAATCTGTTTTAAGATTGTTGGTACCTTTTTCCATAATAATATAAGAAAAATATATATAAAATGAATTAAATAGAGATGACAAAAGAACTATTATTATTATTATTATTATTATTATTATTATTATTATTATTATTATTAAAGAATGAAATATACAATAAACTATAGAACTAAAAAAAACACAAGAATGAATTAGATTACAAGATGGATTCATATGGACATATTAAATAATGTACGAGAAATTATTTAAATTTAAAACTTTGAAGAATAAAAGATAAGGATGCAAACCGAAATCTGTGTGATACCACAATTTCCTTAAAATAGATTCACCGCCTCCCGATGGATGCTGAAGGTACATCGGCGTCTGTCTCTCAGAATGCGATGGTCGAAACTAGCTAATGCAGAAGCACCTTTTGAATAGCTTCGGCGAACTTGACAATGGATGCACTCTCTCCAACAAGAACCAAAGAAGGGGCTAGCAAAAGAAGATAAGAAAAAAAAAAGATTGGTGTAAAAAACCATCTCCAACTTTTTTTCTCAAAATACCATCTCCATTTTCCATCAAAAATCTCTCCAAAATTATCCTACCAAGTTGGAGGGGAAATGCCTCTATTTATGCTAGTAGCGGAGAGCCTTAGCCATGAAAGCTAACATCAATGGGGTCATCAAATGTCATCAACTCTAGCCATTAGGGCTAGAGTTACAAAGGTTCAAAATTCCAAAACCATTATATAAATCATAATGTGTATATAATGTATAAGTTTTGAGAATTAAACTAGAAGAGTTGCAAAATGGATACGGGTGTTGGGTCACAACCCGATCCAAGTCCAATCTCAAACACATGCACAAACTAAGCCCTACACAGCTTAGTCCAAAGCTCAAGACTAGGTCCAAGTCTAAGTCTAAAACCAAACCCAGTATATGCACAAGTACAAGTCTAGGCCCAGTCCAAACCAAGACTAAGTCCAAATCTAAATCCAACTTTATTGACACCCACTTTATGAGATAATTTTTATTCACAACCAATAGTTTCAGCTCATTATTTTTGTATTGTAATCTTCTTACTTAAGATAATACAAAACCACTTAGACCCGCCTTAACCGACAGTTGAGTCCCACTTTAATTTCGAATTAAAATTGCCGAAAAATCATTATTTTCTAACATTGTCAAACACTTTCACTACAAGAAAAGAGCCCAAATAACACGGAACTTTTTGCAATGGTATAGGTACCGTCGCAAAAAATGGTCTTTTGCGACGGTGGTGACCCCGTCGCTAATGAATATATCACAAAAAAAAACATAAAACATTTGCGACGCCTGATGTACCATCACCAAAAAAAATTATTTTTGAGACTGGAACATTTACTGTCGCAAAAGTCTTGTTAAAACGACATCGTTTTAACTGTTAGGATTCATCATTTGCGACGGTTTAAGTATGCCGTCGCAAAAAGTAATGAAATTTTTTCTATCCCTCTCATTTTAGCCTATTCGCGGTCATGTGTTTCCCCCAAATCCCTAAAATCTTTAAAACCAAAATCCCCAAAACCATTTTGAAGCAAAATCCCCAAAGCCCTTGGGCCAAAATTCAATAACGATGACGGACGACGACGGTGATCAACGACGGCTAGCAGCGAGGGAGCAGCGAGTGACGGAGGTCATCAACGACGACGACGAGCAGCAGCAAGTGACAACGGCGATGACGAGCAGCAAGTGATGACAGTGACGACTGTATGCCCCTCTCTCTCTCTCTCTCTTTAATTACATCCAAAGCCCTCTCATTTTTTTGAATTTTTTTTTTCTCCATTGTTGTTTGGAGGTGTCATTGGTTTAAAACTATGCCTAGAGGTGACCATTCTCAAATTTGAAGTGATGAGACCATTCTCAAATTGGCATTTGATCGTATATCTCCTCCCTTCGGTTTGTTGCATAATTTGGCAGAGCCTTCTGGTTTCTCCACCTTGATGACATCGTCTTCAGAAATTGTGCACAGTGATGGCCTTAAAAAAAAAGAGACTTGGTGGATCATAATTATCACTGGATATTTTTTTTTTTTTTTTTTTGCAGATCGGCACAACAAACACCATGTACACACCATATTTACAAAAATATATGCTAATGATCACCCAGTGATTAGTATTAGTCTTGACATACGTGCTAAATGTGTATAAAAATATGTAAAAAGTGCTTAGTATTCTAACTATTTTGGTATTACCTCCCCCTTAAAGACAGACTATAGGTTATCATTAGCATGATCCTTTGAAAAATAATAGTGAACTTTATTATTTTCTAGATATGATAGTTCCTATATTTATACATATGGTTCGTTTGAATCCACGTAGGAGGTAAAAAGAAAGGGGGGTAAATATTGATGTATCATTTTCTTAGTCATCAAACCAAGACATACTCTCCTCTCTGAGGATGAGCTGTCTAGCACAAAATCTGACTCCATTTTCATTTGGCAGACTTAGCTCTAACAACATTACACTCTGGTAGGGGCCTCCCCATCAACCATAACTCAGTTGTACCAAATTTGCAGTCATGTGTGCGGAAATTGTTTCTTTAGTCGATTATAAACGTACCTAATTGCCTTAAAATAGCAAGAACTTATGAAGAGGTGAGTCCTCTGCTTCTTTATTTTATATTGAAGGAAAAATAATGGTTGGTCATTTAATGGTTTCATCAAGTCGTAGTTTATGGTTTCATGCTCATATTGAAGGTAAAAAACTCACTACACCTTGTATCTTCCCACCACAGTTGTCAAATCGGGATTCGTATCGTGAGTCGAAATGGTCTCGTACCGAATCGCGAATCGAATCGAATCGTGAATCGTAAAGATTCGGTCACTTCTTCTAAATTATTTAAAAACATATATTTACACATTTAGATGTTAAATATATCTTATGAATATAAAATATTTAGACTTAAATTAATGATAATGTTATTTTGAATGATAAACACGTAGTTTAATAAGTAAGAAGTTAACAAACGTTCCTATGTAAGATCACCATCTTACCTTTTTTCTTTTTAGATATTTCTTATCAACTATTCTTAATAAAAAAAATAACCAAATAGACAAACTATCAATTTCTAAAATAACAAAAATTAATAACGATATTGATATTTGGACAATAAGCATACATACTTTTCTAAGTAACAGTGAACAAATAATAAAAAAGAATCATTTAGAATCTTTTTTTTTTAAAGCCTAAAATATTTTAAAAAGTATAACTAATCTCATACATGTAATATTTAATTTAATAAAATAGTAATAGATAATTCATAGTGTAATTTTAATCTTAAATGTCTTTAGAAGATATATTACAATTTTTTAAAGGAAAAAAAAAAGGAGAAGAAAGGTTAAAAATATGTTGGGTCTGACTAAATCTAATTGGATCCTATTAAAAACTTCATGATCACTAAAATAACAATAAATCATGTATATATGTTGGTTTGGTATTAACATTATTAGAAGTTGTATTATGTCATTTTTACTAAAAAGTTGAAGGAAAAATAGAGTCAAAAATATGTCGGACACAATAATTTTAAAAATTGCATGAATCGTAAAAAGTGAATCGAATCGTGAATCGATTGTGAATCGTGCGATTCACTAGAGATTCACTTTCAAAATAGATTCACCCTTAGATTCGTATCGATTTTGTAAAAATTGCGAATCGAATGGGGAATCGAATCGCGAATCGTAAGATTCTGATAACAGAGCTTCCCACTAATATCTATTAGTGTCAAATCAACAAAAGATGAATGCTTGAAGCTCAACGTTTTATGGAGGCCTCTTTTGATCACCTCAAGTCATGTTTTACTCATTGATACTTGCAGGACTCATAGAGTAACTGTAACAAATATATATTCATTGGTTGGAATAATAACTGCCATTTCCTTTTGTTAAAAAAAAAGGTCCCACATTTGTATTTGACTTGTTTCATTGTTCTAATAATTTTGTACTTGTTGTAAAGCAGTGTCACATATTTGTGGCTTGATGGATCAGTTGAACCAGAAAAGCGTTTTGATATTGTAAAGGCTTTCAATTCAGACCCTACTATTCATGTACTACTGCTCACTACACATGGTAAGATTTTATTATATATAGCATACAGTCTTGGGTTAGGAATTTCACTAACCTATAAATTCTCCTTCCATCCTTCAGTTGCTGGGCCATTCTAAAAATCCTCTCCTCTTACCTTTATTCAAATAGGAACTCTCACTCTCTCTCTCTCTCTCTCTCTCTCTCTCAACATATTATCTAGCAGCAAAATGGTGTTACCAACTTATGGGAGTATGCATAGGAAAAATTAATAAAAATTTGGACAGAAATATCAAATTGAAATTAGATTTAAAGTGTAGGGATTGAATTGTTCAAATTAAAACTACGTAGATGAAAGTGAATTTTGAGTCAAACTATAAGGGTGAAAAGTGTAACTGACCCATATTTATTTTTCTGTTCTATATTTTGGGGGGCTTTGTTTCATTGTGATCATAATGAATGACTAGTGGCGGGTGCACATGCTATGTCTGCACGGTACACGTGTGCAACTTTATATCTAGTTTCTTGGATGGTTGGCTGAAGCTAAGGTTGTTGCTGAAAAATTGCATTCATGATTGCATTCATGTTGGCTGAAGCTAGGCTATGTTAGGTTCATTTGGTGAAGGCTAGGCTATGTTAGGCTCAATTAATAATGTATAAAATAAAGAGTAATGTTGAATATTGGGTAACATGGATCAGGTATTTTTTATTGGATAAAACCACATAGTAATAAACTATTCAAACTTCAATGCATGATTATCATCAATGGTTCAATTTACTATATAATCCAACTTGGTAAATACAATGTTTAAAATGAGGAAAGAAGACAAAAAGTTATTGGGACAAAGGCCAAAATAACTTATTTCCACATCATGAAATGCCAATACTAGCTTGGTAGTAGTAGCAGCAAGTTTTTGTCAGGCTATTCCTGCTCAAGCTGCCCTATGGGTTGATGGAAAAGCTTCGAGTTAACCCCTTCTTGACATTTGAGTTTAGCAGCTGATTTTAAGCCTAAGTGACATTGCCAAAATTTGTGATAAATGTCATGGTCTATGTTTCAAAGAATATTATACACCATATTATAAGTTAATCTAGTTTTATAATGGTGAAAGTATACATTTTTGCATGTGGTATTTTCCTGCAAATAACAAGATAATGTGGTTATAAGTAATTAATAAGGTAATGTGGTTGTAAGCAATTAACAAGTATATCTTTTCTGGTTGGATCTTAGAAGGATATGTTTAATGCCTGTGTTTTTACCTACTCTTGTAGTGCAAAATGTTATTTGCCCTGTGCTTCCCTTATAAAGTTCATCAGTTCCATTCACATTGACTAATAATTGTTATCTACGTCTAACTTCGAATTGATTTCTCATATGCAGAGTCATTGAGGTTGATTTATTTTCTCGCTTGTTGCAATTGAAATTGAGAGATCTGATCTTCTCTGATTGGCTTCTCAGGTAGTTATCTGAGCAATCATGAATGCATTAGCTGAAAAAAGAAGCTAAGGTTGTGGTTGAAAAATTGCAAGCTTCTCTAAAGGAAGAACTTGAGAAGGATGAGCAGAGAAAATCAATGCCAACCAAAGGGGTAATGTAAATCTACAAAAGATCCATGTGTTCTTTTTAGAATATTCATTTCAATATAATATTGCTTATCATGTTTATTAGAATACATTTCTTTTTAGAATATTCATTTCAATATATTATTGCTTAGTAAGTATGTATATCAGCATACATTTCTAGAATTTGCAGGTGAAATCACTAAATGATATGTACAAGAGATTGCAAGAGTACAACACTAGCTTGCAGCAGTATAATAGCAAGCTTCAAACAGACCTTGCAACGACTAATGAGACCCTCAAACGAGTAGAAAATGAGAAAGCGACTATAGTTCAGAATCTCAGCACTTTACGGAGTCATTATAATGCATTGCAGGACCAATTGACTACCTCCAGAGTAAGTAATTTTTTCGGTGTCCTACGGATTGTTTTTCTACATAATATATATTTCTTGTTCTTTATCTAAGAAAAAGTATGTATCAGTGAGTTGACTGACTCTACGCGACTGAGATTTAAAGTCTAAAATATTAGTTTAAGTTAATGAAAATTTTGGCTAAAAATTTCTATATTCATGAACGAACTTTTGCTATCACCTCATTTTATGTCAAAAAATTCAATGTGACAGTTGTGCGTAGCTGACTCCAAACACTTGTATCAACTTTGGTTGATTTGTACATCAGGTTAAGTGTTTTTACATGAACTTCAGTAAGAATTGGCCTTTTCTGTAAACAACAATTGTCCAAAAGGTAAAACAAAGCAGAACATAATTTTATAACTTTCCTCTTCTAAATAGTTAAAACAATATGAAGTGAGAGGAAAGAATTGAGAGAGCTGTAGAAGGGTAAATAGTGATAAATATTGAGGACAAAGATGTGGATATTTGAGGTGTTGACACCCCAAAATCACCAAACGGGGTCGGATTAGCACAAAACTTGGCACACACAACCGTTAAGGCATGAGAGACTTGTGGGAGAAGATGGGGCTCGAGTCGGGTTCCCGATTTGAGAGTTAGAGGCGGATTTCAGTCTAGGCAAACTAGTTCCTTAAGAAATTTAAATTCGAGGTGTTGACGTCCCAAAATCGCCAAACGGCGTCGGTTTGCCACGAAACTTGGCACGCACGACTGTCTAGGCACGAGAGACTTGTGGAAGAAGACGAGACTCCAATCAGGTTCCCGGTTTGGGAGCTAGAGCCGAATTTCACTCTAGGAAAACTAGTTCCTTAAGAAACTTGAATTTGAGGTGTTGGCGCCCCAAAATCACCAAACGGTGTCGGTTTAGCACGAAACTTAGCACACACGACCGCCAAAGAACAAGAGACTTGTGGAAGAAGACGGGACTCCAATCGGGTTCCCGGTTTGGGAGTTAGAGCCGAATTTCACTCTAGGCAAACTAGTTCCTTAAAAAACTTGAATTGGAGGTGTTGACAGCCCAAAATCACAAAACGGCGTCGGTTTAGCATGAAACTTGGCACACACGACCGCCTAAACATGAGAGACTTGTGGGAGAAGACGGGACTCCAATCGGGTTCCCGATTTGGGAGTTAGAGCCGGATTTCACTTTAGGCAAACTAGTTCCTTAAGAAACTTGAATTGGAGGTGTTGATGCCCAAAATCACCAAATGGCGTCGGTTTAGCACGAAACTTGGCACACACGACCGTCTAGGCATGAGAGACTTGTGGGAGAAGACAGGACTCCAATCGGGTTTCCGGTTTGGGAGTTAGAGCCGAATTTCACTCTAGGCAAACTAGTTCCTTAAGAAACTTGAATTCGAAGTGTTGATGCCCCAAAATCACCAAACGGCGTCGATTTAGTATGAAACTTCGCACACACGACCGCCTAGGCACGAGAGACTTGTGGGAGAAGACGGGACTCCAATTGGGTTCCCGGTTTGGGAGTTAGAGCCGGATTTCAATCTAGGCAAACTAGTTTCTTAAGAAACTTGAATTCGAGGTGTTGACGCCCCAAAATCACCAAACGGTGTCGGTTTAGCACGAAACTTGGCACACACGACCGCCTAAGAATGAGAGACTTGTGGGAGAAGACGGCACTCTAATCGGGTTCCCGATTTAGGAGTTAGAGCCGGATTTCACTCTAGGCAAACTAGTTCCATAGGGAACTTGAATTGGAGGTGTTGACGCCCCAAAATCACCAAACGGTGTCGGTTTAGCACGAAACTTGGCACACACGACCGCCTAAGAATGAGAGACTTGTGGGAGAAGACGGCACTCTAATCGGGTTCCCGATTTGGGAGTTAGAGCCGGATTTCACTCTAGGCAAACTAGTTCCATAAGGAACTTGAATTGGAGGTGTTGACGCCCCAAAATCACCAAATGGCGTTGGTTTAGCACGAAACTTGGCACAAACGAACGCCTAGGCACGAGAGGCTTGTGGGAGAAGACGGGACTCCAATCGGGTTCCCGATTTGGGAGTTAGAGCCGGATTTCAATCTAGGCAAACTAGTTTCTTAAGAAACTTGAATTCGAGGTATTTAAGCCCCAAAATCACCAAACGGCGTCGGTTTAGCACGAAAGTTGGCACACACGACCGTCCTGGCACAAGAGACTTGTGGGAGAAGACGGGACTCCAATCGGGTTCCCAGTTTGGGAGTTAGAGCCGGATTTCACTCTAGGGAAACTAGTTCATTAAGAAATTTGAATTGGAGGTGTTGACGCCCCAAAATCTCCAAACAGCGTCAGATTAGTACGAAACTTGGCACACACGACCGCCTATGCAGGAGAGACTTGTGGGAGAAGATGAAACTCCAATCGGGTTCCTAGTTTGGGAGTTAGAGCCGGATTTCGGTGTAGGAAAACTAGTTTATTAAGAAATTTAAATTTGAGGTGTTGACGCCCCAAAATCTCCAAACGGCGTTGGTTTAGCACGAAACTTGGCACACACGACCGCCTAGGCACGAGAGACTTATGGGAGAAGACGGGACTATAATCGGGTTCCCGGTTTGGGAGTTAGAGCCGGATTTCCGTCTAGCCAAAATTATTTACTTAATTATCTTTGTAATTATATAACAGTTAATTTTTTTATGTTTTTTTGTAATTAAAATATTAACACGTAATTATGTTGTCATTAATTATTTTTATTTCTTGTTTTCAAATATTTCTCGAGTAGCAGTTTGCTTCTTGTGGAATACAGGCATGTGAAGATTGCGATTTACTTTTGTTTTTGTTACCCACGGAAGAATCATGAGGGAAACTTTTGTTTTTGATTTACGTTATTTTGAATTGTGAACAATATTATGTATTTAAACGTTATATATGTATTATGCAATATTATGTAGTGGGATAATTTTTCTAATGTGTTGTAATGAATGAATGCAAGAATATTTTTATTATGGATGAATTGTTATTTTTATACTGAAATTTTTATATTACTATGTAATTATTGATTTCTTTTTCAATTATTTTTCATTTAATACAGGTAATTTTTATATTTTTAATGATTTTATTGCAGTTTTTTTTTTTTTTTTTTTTTTTTTTTTTTTTTTTTGGTGAGACGGCACCACATTGCCATCGCAAAGATATTGGCAGAGTTGAGACAAAAGCCTTTTGCGACGGTACTCTTTGCCATCGCAAATAATCTTTTAGCGACGGCATATCGTGCTGTCACAAATATTTTTTTAGCAACGGCAGGTATCCCGTCGCAATAAAAATTCTTTAGCGACGACATTTTTGCCGTCGCAAATAACACCTTTAGCGACAGCAACATAATGCTGTCTAAAAAAATCACAGATTTTTTCATATTAATGGCGACAGAAAAATTCTGTCGCGAAAAGGCAACTTTGCTATTGCAAAAAAAAAGGCGACGGCAACATGTCGTTGCTAAAACCTTTTTGCAACCCCCTTTGTTGCGACCCCCCACTTGCCATCGCTAAAAGTCATCTGCCGTCGCAAAAAACCTTTTGAGACGGCAATTTGAGTATTTGCGACGACATTTTGCCGTCGCAAAAAGTCAATTTTTTTGTAATGATCTAAAGATCACAATTTAACAATTAGTCATTATTATCAAATACGGAATGGTGACTGAAAAACAGAGTGTAGGAGAATGGTAACAACTGTGAGAAACGGGTTTGCTTGCTTGTGTTGTCAAAATCAAAAGGAATCTTTTAAGGAAAGTGTGTCCATTGTTCATGGAATTCCGCAGGAATCCATTAATGTTCTATTTTGAGAAAATTAATACAAAAGATGGGAAGGAAGCGAAATAATTGCAAATATGTGAAGAAAAAAAAAATATTATATCATTAGTTCATATAGTTTAAGTAAAGTGTCACTTTAGTTTCCATAATTTTAATTTTAATAATTTGATCTCTACATTTTTAGTTTTATTGCAATGTGATCTATCCATTACTTATCGTTAGAATTTGAAATGAAAAAAATACTATGTGTACAAATAGAGACACAAAAGTAAAATTCAAAATAAATTATAGAAACCGCCGGTATAATATATTCATTATGCCGGTGATCCTTATAGTTTGCTTTGAATTCTACTTTGATCTTTTTAATTTTGTATATGATTTTTTTCCGTTTAAAATATTAACATGCATGATGGAGGGATCACATTAGAACAAAATTTAAAGTGCAATGACCAAATTGAAACTATGATAACCAAAATAAAATTTCACTCATATTAGAAGGCCTAATTAATGGTAGAATCTACCCAAAAAATTAAAAAAAATATAATGTCTCAACTCTTCTGCCCCTTAGCCTTTCTGTCTTCCCATCTCTCTTTTCTCTCCAAACCAACAATCAAACAACTCTGGGTAGAACTTTCATAATTTTACAGCATGTGTGAAGATCAATTGGCTCTATGCTAATGATTTGAAGCAAATTGGCACCCCAATTAAATAGATGTATTATGTATATATGTAGTTGAGCGGAACAGCTTGTAACACTTTCTAATAGCAGTGAAACTATAACAACTATTAACATATCCCTCCTTTTTATGTAAATCTAATATTTTTGTGTGTGAGATTTTTAACTCTTATTTATTTATTTTTTCTATTTTTCGTGTCTCACCGACCAATCTAATCCTGGTTAGAAATTCTGCAATTCGTGACAAACAGTTGAGATAATGATGCAATGCTCTTCTTTCATTCCTGTACAGTTGGGCTGAAAAATTGAGCATAGACACAAGCAAAATCAGCTGCCGATTGGATTTTTGGAGATTTGGTCATGTCAAATATACCCTACAATTAACCCGTTGGCCTAGTGGTTGCAGCTTAGGACTTGGGATATGCTCCCTTTAGATCTCAGGTTCAATTCCCACCAGGTGCTATTAACTCCTTAGAGTTACGTCCGCAGAATCTGCCCAAGATTTGTCCAATTTACATAGAGGGGATGCTTTGTGTGGGTTCCAAAATTAGTTGAACTGTACGTAAAACGGTCTGAACAGCTAGGCATCAAAAAAAAATATGGCCTACAATTTTCAAAATGCTAATAAACAAAAGGTTTCATAGTCCCACTTGAAATGCAACAGAATAATTTCACTATGTTGATGGACTTGCTATAATGAATTAAGGTTCTAGAGACAAAAAACTAAAGACAAAATTACCTTTCAAGAATGAAATATTTTAGTTGCCAAAAGTATTGTTTCTAGTGACGAAATTGGACATTTATTGATAAATTGTTATCATTTTGAGATCAAAATTCTTTTAGCGCACAATTTTTTTGTTTTTAAAAGTGTATTTATTAGTAATTTTTTAAAATTGTCTTTGAAGGTCATTTTTTTAACTTTTCAAGACAGTCTTTTAGTGGCAACTCTCGTGACGACAGGACTAGTGCCTAATATTTTTTTACAATAATATTTATACTTTTAGGGATAAAAATTGAATCCTTAAAGCTTTTTTTTCTTTTTCTTTTTTGATTGGCCAAAAAACTTTATTGATGAAAAGAAAGAGGAATACATCAATAAAAAAGTTGAATAAACAAGCATCATAGCAAAGAAAAATGATCCCAACTAGGTTTGGCACCGTTGAGTGAGCCCAATCATATATTAGCATACAAGAAGTTGGTGAGCAACCAACCAAACAAGAGCAAGAACAAAAACACAAAAACAGCATCCCATCAATACAAAAGACAAGCAACCAAAACCCACCCTGCTGCAACTGCTACAAGACACTACCCCTATTGCTACACAACAAAACCACCCTGCTGCTACAAACCCAACAGACACAAGCATACAACACACCAATCAACCAATACCTTGGCTGCAAAACTTCTACAAGACACTACCCCTATTGCTACACAACAAAACCACCCCTGCTGCTACATACCCAATAGACACAAGCATACAACACACCAATCAACCAATACCTTGGCTGCAAAACTTGACTTGCTGGAAGGTTAAACACATAATCATTCACAGCAAATGGAACAACTGCAGATGAAGCTCTCACCCACAATGCTATTCTGGTTTTAATTGTATCACACAGCCCAGGCAGATCAGGTTGAGTACCCTGGAACACCACCTCGTTCCTCAGATTCCAAATAGACCAAAGAGTAGCAAGTGTATAATTTTCCAAATTTTCTGAACAAATTTGTTGAAAGTAAAACCAGCCCACCAAAGTAAAACACCTTTTACAGATTCTGCACCCCACCATGATAGAATATTAGCCCAAACCTGCCAGATGAGAGGGCACCACATCATAACATGGTTGACAATTCTGCTTCTGCTTCTGCTATACAAAACACAAGCAATGTTAGCACTCCCATTGATGATAGCAATACTTTGAAGATACACAATAGTTTTAAGCTTTTGCCTCCAAGCCAACCACACAAAAGAATTGACTTTGGGTGGAGAGACATTATGCCAAATCATCTTAGCAATAACTCCATTGTCATTGGGTTGAAGATTGAATTCACACCATCTAAATACTGAGGAAACACTAAAACAACCAGAGTTTTCTGCCCTCCACCCTAAAGCATCCTCCTTATCTGCCCTAACCTAAGAGCACAGGCAGCGAGTAGCATGTTAACGAGACTAACCACATCCTCCTTTTCCCAGTCCCTCAACTCTCTACAAAAGCCCTGTTCCCATTCAGGCAGACCACCTCTAAGCTCAAGTACCTCCTTTACTGATCTATGTCTATCAGATGAGAGTCTATACAACCTTGGGAACACCTCATTTAAACGCCTATCTCCAATCCATTTAACCCTTAAAACCCTTACATGTTGCATTTACTTTCCTGTTCCATGACTTCCAATCTTAGGGTAGTGGGTAACTTCATTGGATTTCCAAGCGCAATATTTTCTTTTATGTTTCACAGATTTTGAAAATTGAAGTTGAGCGAGATATTTTAGTGGTGGAATTGGAATGCCGTCATGACATCCTGATTAGAAGTGTGTATGAGTGATTTTGGTTTAGATTAGCACTAAACCTAAGAATCAATCAGTCATCATCAGTTTCAGATTTTTAGACTTAGACTGAACCAATTCTCTATTAAAATCGAACCGAACCAGTGTAGATCAAGTTATTTCGGATTGGAACCAGAGTTCCACAATACTGAAAATAAGTTAATCATTCATTTGAAAAACAATGTCTCCATTTCAATCTTGCATCATTACAAACTTTTTTTAAAAAATAAATATTTATAATAAACAAGTCTTGAATATGCAAACATAATATAAAGAAAAATAAAACATTGTTTCACAATTTAATACAAACCAACAATCATATATTTTGCCCTAATTTAGGTTTTACATGTCATAATCAAGTGTAGCAATGTCCACCTTGTTTTTCACTTTTCACTAGTTATATAAAGGCAACTCGACATAAATATAATTTTGTGTAATATATATATATAACTTTGACTCTCAAGTTGGCTTAGTTTAGGCAAGATGTAAACTAAGAACTAAACAAATCTTATAGGATTTGTGGTGGCAAAAATAAGACAAGCCACGTGATGTAGCATGGCCATTTGGTATGGCAGAGAATAATGTCGGATTTGGTAAGGTGAACTTGGCCACCAAGTAAAGATTAAATATGGTCCATAAATAACTCAACTATGGTTTGGACAAGCTTAAGGGGAAGAAACCTCCTATTATAAATAGAGGCAACATCTGAAGGAAAAGTATGTCTAAACCAATATATTTACTTATTTGTTCTTGTTTACATATAAAACATCATCTAACTTAGGCATTGTCATCCGGCCAGCAACTGCTAGTCAGGTGGTACTAACGATTTGTTATTTTGCAGATCCAGAATGGTGTGACTCATCTCTCCATTAATATGTTGATTAATCAATTTGAGACAAATCCTAGGGTCTGATTTTAAAACCCAGAACCGAACCAAACCAAACCGAAATATTGAAATAACTGAACTACCCTATAGAAGTCGGGTTGGTTCAGTTATCGAGTTTTCTGGATTTGTTGTGCAACCCTACTCCTCATGAGCCTTTAATTAATCAACTGATAGCTTATGAGCAAGTTTTATTCACATCAACTGATAGCCATATATCCATGAAAAAATTGTACATCAATGTGCATATTCATGTCAACCACCATCACAAGAACACCTAACACGGTAAATAATGGTTTATTACACCACCATTGGTACCCAACTCTGTCCAACAAAGGCTATCTATATCCAAATCCAAAGTACTAAACTTCTGTATAGTTGAACTCTTGTCTGTGTCAAGCCTTAGGACATCGAAAGGGAAGATTCATTCTAATGTTCTTTTATCTAATAGGAAGGTGGTGATGCTTTCATTATTTAACTTCAAAACATAGCTGATCTATTTAGTTCTCAACATTCTTAAAACACCAGCGACAACAACAGTGTATATAGGTAGCAAAAATTCAGTTATATGCCCACAATAACACGCACACACACATATATACGCAACAATAATTGAGTATGATCAACTAGAGTATTGTGATTAAAAAGCTTAACATTTTTAGTTTTCTTGTATGATCAACAATTTAGTTTTCTTGTGACATTGGTGATGATTGAGAATGTTCAAGTTTGCAGGAATAGGGTGATGATTTCATGCTTACACAAAAGCAGTAGGCAATAGCCATGCACTAAAGGATTGAAATCCACGTGGGGCAATGAACACAAAGCATAAATTTAAGGATTAAGTCCATCTTTAACACATTGAAACAAACGTGTGCTTATCAGATACAAAATTTCTATAAAATATGTGTTAGGGAAAATCGATGATTCCCCACAAGTAAATCAATCAATGGGAATAAAAACTAATGCGGAAAAATTAAATCAAAAGCAACACAAGAATTTTTACGTGGTTCCCTCAATGTGAGGTACGTCCACGGGATCGAAATCCGATTCACTATCAACCAAATAAGTTCCAAACGATTACGAACGAGACACCAATGGTCTCACAAAACCACCCTTAGGTGAATTCTAAATAATCACAAATAAACAAGAGGAAAAACCTCACCAAATAGAGGAACCAAAATCTTTAGAACCAGAGTTGTAGAAGATCCAAAATAACAACCCAAATCAACACCTTCTGCACGCCGAAGTTGTCAAAGCAGTGCTTGAAACAACCCACTGACTTGAATTAATATCAAACCAATTGTTGCTGCGCAAAGGAAAGTGGACCGAATTGATTACGAAGTGCAATCTCACCGAATTAATTACTTGCTGCTTCTGTTTTTCTTTTCTTCTACCAACGGGGCAAAAACATAAACAATATGTCTATATATTGTTAATTCTAGAGTTTATATCAAACCCTAGTTGTTACCAAATTGGATTGGGTCTTCTCAAATATAATATATAAAAATATATTATACCTAAATCAAGTCAACTTAAAACTCTTTTAGTAAACCAATTGGGTCCCACACTCCAATAAGGAGGTATACCCAACAATATGTATCATCTAATTTAGACATTGACAAAGAATAAACATACTACTTACACAAGTAGTGAGAAGGAAAAACACCTGGCTTATGTAGTAGTCACTTGCTATAATCTTTATCGAGTCCACATCAAGGTAAATGATCAACTTTTGTGCATTCAACAGTCATTAAAGGTCCAATGCCAGGCCATCACCATTGTCTTCTACCATCCTCTCATGTCTAGAATTGGTGCGCAGAGGAGCACCACCACCATAATTGCTTCTGACATTATCCTCTCTAAGTGGCAATTGTTGGCTGCAACTGAGCAGGATTTGCAAAACCTCTTTCATGCTAGGCCTAGTAGAGGGAAGTGTGCCGGTGCAAATGATCCCAAGCTTGAACACACCAGGCATTTCATCCAAGTAACAAGCCTCTTTAACTCTTGTTGTACGAGCATACTCTGAAATTCATAGTTTAAAATATGAATGCAAAACAAATTTTAGTAAAGAAAGATTACCCGTCAGCAGTTTGTATGTCACTTACCTGGAGCTATGTACCCAAAAGTTCCAGCCACAATTGACATTGTATTGGGCTCTCCATGTTTCACCAATATCTTGGTTAGACCAAAATCAGTAATTTTTGCATTGGACTGAGAATCCAACAAGACATTGCTCGATTTCACATCTCGATGAATTAATGAAGGTGCGCAATCATGGTGCATGTAGCATAGCCCCCGAGGAGCTCCCACTTCAATTTGCAACCGCTTAGGCCAGTCCAAGACAACATGGTGGACTGATTCGGAGATGCTTGGCCGCTTCTTTCTATGGAGCCACCTATCCAAGCTATGATTTTCTAGATACTCATAAACCAGAAGTTTCGAATTCTCACTTGTAATACAGCACAGCAATTTCACTATATTGGAGTGGCGAATCATGTCTAATATCTGAACTTCTGCCAGAAACTCCTTCTCAAGCCTTTGGTCCAACTTTTTACTATTCCAAATCCTCTTGACAGCAACAAATATGCTTGAATAGTATACAGCAACATGATACACTTTCCCTGACCCACCCTTTCTGATCACATTATTTTCAGTCAAACTTGACACAATGTCCGACTCTGTGAAATCCAACATCTGAAATGCTGTGAGGTTCCACGTTAAAATTGTCTCATGCTTTCCCTTTCGTTTAACTTTCTTAATGAAGAACAGTGATAACAAGCTCAATACAAATATTATTGCTGCTATACTTACAACTATAGCAAAAGGATTGGATGAAAGTTTGATCCAGTTTGGAAGTAATTGTACTGATAAGTAATTGTACTGAAGATCAAGAGTGATGAGGTTTTTTAGGTTGCAAATGAAGGGTGGGACTGCTCCAGCAGTGATGCTTATGTTCATAAGTGCAAGTCCAGAGATTTAACCATTGGTGCAGGTGATCTCAGACCAGTCACAGTGAGTGGAGTTGGAGCTTGATGATGATGGTGTCCAATGGTTGATGGATGGTGGATTGGACTAGTGTTGTTTCAGTTTCAGTAGAATGGAATACTCTTCACTGTAACTTTGAGAGTTTCCATGGAAAGGTAGGCTGAGGAAGAGGATGGAATATAAAAAGAAAGGGATTTCAAAAGATGTGAAGGTTATTCTTGATATTTTGGTAGAGACCGGTGTTGGGTTTTTCTCAGGTGACAAAGCAAACCATGGTGGCATGTAAAACTTGTGGAGCTCTAGTTTTCGAGTGGTGACAGCGGTGGTGGTGGCAGTGAGAAGGTTGTAGTGGTGTGGTGTCATGACCCGAACTAGCCCTTATAGGTTAGGATCATAACCGGCCAGTAATCATTAGATTACCTACGGCCTTAGACAGAAAACAGATTTTAAAATAATCATATGGGGCCAAAAGCGGAAGCAGACTTAAAAATTTTGTCCAATGAGCTGTGTTTACATAATAAAGCGAAATATTCCATAAACAGTCCATAATAACTCACACATAAAAACGGAGATAATATCTTATACATCCAGGAACTTCAAGACATGCAGTCAGCCAAACAAAACAAACTGGACGATCCAACGTATTCACCAATAAAGCAAAAATGTAAACACAAGAACAAAAACGAAGTCTTGTGCGTGAGACGTGCGGGCTGACTCCACAAAACTTCACTTCCTCTCATATCTTTCGTTGAGGTTGGGTTTGGTTATCTCTTTGCTCACTTACACACATATAAATGAGAGTGAGCGATAACCCAGTGAATAATATCAAAAATAAAGAAGTTACATGAATGAAATTCATAACAGGCATATCTAACGGCCTTAAGCCCATTCACGTTTTTATCTAATATATCAAACGGCCTCAGGCCCAAACATATCAAACGGCCTCAGGCCCAATTCGCTCTTATCGAATGGCCTCGAGCCCAATTTGTTTGTGTCAAACGGTTTTTGGTTCAATCATTCATGTCAAACGACGTTTGGCCCAATTATTCATGTCAGACGGCCTTTGGCCCAATCATTCATGTCAGACGGCCTTTGGCCCAATGTAGACACCCCATTTTTGACCGTCCTCGAGACTTGGATGTCACCGTTTGAACACTCGGTGATCATCCTTATTTGTGTTCGTCTTGAGTTCCCGGAGGTCTCGGCAATGCGCCTTGCCTCAGGATCTCTCGACTCGACTGTTTTGTGTCTGGTTTAGCACCAAACACTTGTGTTTTGCCTTTGAGGGGCAGGGAGTGGCTTGATGGCCATCCCCACACATCACCGGCCATGTCTTGAGGCCACCGACTGTGTTTTGTTTCCATCGTCCAAATGTTTGGCTAGTCGGCACTCTATTTGGTCGGGCGGCCACTGATTTTGGTCAATCGGCCACTTTTTCTGGCCGAGCCCTTTTCTTGAGGGGGTTTGAACCTTTTGAACCCTTGGTTCTAGCTTCTTGAGGAAGCTTGAACCTTTTGGACACTTAGTTTTAGCTTATTGGGAAAGTTTGAACCTTTTGAACCTTTGTTCTAGCTTCTCCAAGAAGCTTGAACCCTTCTAAGCTTCCAAGAGAAGCTTGCACCTTTTGCACCTTTTCCTCAAGCTTCTAAGAGAAGCTTGACCCCTTTGCCTAGCTTCTCCAAGAAGCTTGGCCCCTTTACCTTAGCTTCCGTTAGAAGCTTGCCCCCTTTGACCCTTTTGCCTTAGCTTCTCCAAGAAGCTTAGGCCTTTTGCCTTGCTCTATAAATAGACGGCCTCTCCTCCCATTTCAAGGGTTAGAAAAATCTGATATATAAGATATATATATCACTCTCTCTCTATATTTCCCTCTCTCTCTACATTTGGGTGTGTTAGAGGGTTCAAAAAGGTCTTGTTCTTGGCCTATTGCACACCACTACATAGCCACACACTTCCATCATCACTTGGAGGTTCTTGGAGCTTCTTTTCAAAGGTTGAGGGCTGTATTTTTGAGTCTAAAGGCTGCTGGTTCTTGCTGGTCCTCAAAGGTAACACTTCTTACCCTCTTTATTCCCCGTTTTTGCACACACTTTTAGCCTTACTTGCAAGCATATTTGAGCTTTTTCATAAACTGAAGAAAGCCTTATTTTGAGCTCCTTTTGAAGTTTGTTTCAGATCACTTTTGTGTTTGGGGTCGTTTACCCCCTCTTAGGCCTTGTTTGGCCCCATTTTGTGCTATTTTTGGTGAGCTTCGGGACCACCTTGTTTGGGCCTCCTCACCACTGAAGGAGAGGGCCATCCCCTCTCCTTGTTGTCTTCAAAATGTGCCATTTTAGCCTCATGTGTGAGCACCATTCTTGAGTTCATGTTGGCCATGTCTTAAGTGTTATTTGTGCTTATTTTGCCATGATATAGCACTGTTTTTACTTGGTTTAGACACACCATGCTTGCTTTGCATACTTGTCTTGTAATACCATGATTTGCCTTAACATGCTTTATGCTTTGAGCCTTGTTTCTAGCATGTTTTTGGCTTAGCTTTGTGAAGCTTTTATACTTGTTTTGATGTGCTTGAGGACTGTTTTTGGTCATTTGGGTCGTCCATGCTTTGCTTTGTATAACTACCATGTAATCCCCCTTGTAGGCTTTAAGTATCGGACCCTCTAGCATGCTATCCTTGCATCATTTCAGTGGTTTAGAACCACTTGTCATGTCATTTTAGTCCTTGTGGTATGCTTGTATGCTTGCATTTGATGCCTCTTTAATGCTTTATAAGGTTGATGTTTCATGCTCCATGTTTGTGCTATTGTGCATGCCTCTAGGATTAGATCATTTAGATACCATCTAAGTGGCTTTTTGGGGCTTAATTTGGCATGATTTGGGACTGTTTTGATTCACTTTGATCATTTGGTTCATGTGTCATATGATCATAGTTTAAGTCCTTGGGCTTGGGTGCATGCTTTGCTTGCATTGGTAGGTTGATTTGGCATCATCTTCTACATGTTTTTCAAAGCTTATCATGTATGCTATGTGCCAATGTTTGCCCCTTTTAAGTGTGCTTGAAAGTTGCTTCTATATGCTTAGGTATTCAACCATGTTTGCATGCATGTTTGTATGCTTAGGTACTTGGCTCATGACATTTTGTTGCATGTTTAAATGGTGTTGCATTTGGCATGCATTTCTTGCTAAGTTGCCTAACATGTTACATGCCTTGCATGTGTGCATGGTTAAGATTACACTTTGCATGTTTGCTAACTTGCATACTTGCCCTCATGTTCATGTTGCGTACTTAGCCTCCATGCCTAGGTTGCATTGCATAGAGCATGCATGCTTTGCCTCTTGAATTGAGTATGATAGAGGTTGGGCTTTATGTGTTTATTTGGTTTGCATGTCATTTGAAATCAAAATGCACAACTTGGTTTCTTGGGCCATCACGCATTGAAATACGCGATTGGTGGCCCGAGAATCAAGGAACATACCCCTTTGAGTCACAAACATGATAAGGGATGTGTTGGTGCACACATTTGCTCGAAATACATTGCCATGCCTTGTTTTGCCCCCCTACTGCTGTCAAAACAGGTTCTGCAGGAAGACTTGGCCGGTCGACTACATGGAGTGCCGACCGACCAATTATTGATGGCCGAGAGATCAACAAATGGCCGATGACCATTCGGACATGGTCGATGGGGTTCCCACTTGGTCGGTGGTGATCCACAGTGTCCATGGAGCACACCTTGGGATTTGTGCAATTTTCAGAGGAGCAGAGCAGGGGAAACAGAGGCAAACTTGTGCATGGTGGTGGGTTTCCGAGCAGAACTGAGCGCGCATGCATTGAGCCCTCTTCCCGAGGCTGCTTTTACTGCTTAATTGGCTTAGTTAATTTGCTTAACTAGTTAATTGTTTGTAATATTTAATTAGCCTGATAGTTAGTTAAATTGTATTATTCTTTTGGACCCTCCGAGCGAGGGCGAATTTGTAATAAGTGTGGGTGCGTGTGTGCATGTCTTCCAACCCCCACTTCTTTCTCCCTTTTACTTACTTGCTTTGATGGTTAGTATTAGGGCATGTTTAATTTAGCATACCTTATGCTATGCATGCGTGCATCATTCATCAGTATTGCATGCACCGGGCTTGGCGCATCATGCTAACTGCATTGTATTTCAATCCCAAATTGAATACATGTTATCTATCGCATTTCACATGCCATGTTTAGAATAGTCGAGCATGTCTAGATTGCATCTTTGCATGTGTTACATTACCCATTTTGAACATGAACTAGGATCACGCATATGATTACTAACTAATTTCTGTTTTGGCTTGTAGTACTAGGTAAGCTTTTATGCTTTAGCATGCCACATATGTGTGAATGTTGCCATGATAGCATAATTACCATGAGGCTAGCTGCTTATGTGATATAACTGTTTGAATGTCTGTGGATGGAGGTTGAATTACCTAAATTGGAATAATGCATTAAAACTGTGAGTTTTAAGCCCACTAGATAGGGGCAAAACCATCTTTTCTAAAGCCCACTTGAGGGTGGCAAAACCTGCATTTTAGCCTACTTGCGAGTAGCAAACCATTTTCAAAATAAACATGCAATGTTTTGTTCCAATTTAGGTGATTTGGTCTATACTTGTTTGCTGTGCGCATAACATAGTAAATCTAGGTTAATAAACGGAATAAGAACATGTAATGTTTTCAAAACAAGATATCATGGTTAGTAGAGGCCGATCTTCGGATCGGGCGTGGGGGTGCTCATAGCTGACCTTCCCCAATCGTACCTAAGTTCCCGAGCCGAGGCAACTTTGGTGATGACGGACACGTGGCCTTAGGCAAACAAGTCAGGGTTTCCTAAATTTTCCAAAATAAAATATTTAGATGGCGACTCTGTATCTGGCAAAGCGGTCCATGTTTGGCACTTCTTTTTTAAAAATCTGTTTTCTTAAAACGATTTGCCGGATTTGGACTCTTTGGTTCAGATTAAGAACCGTGACAACTCGAGTCTGAACTGTAGCACGAAGGCCTTACGCGGGCGCGTCTACACCCAATCATTCTAATCATTCATGTCAGACGGCCTTTGGCCCAATCATTCTAATCATTCATGTCAGACGGCCTTTGGCCCAATCATTCATATCAGACTGCCTTTGGCCCAATCATTCCAATCATTCATGTCAGACGGCCTTTGGCCTAATCATTCACATCAGACGGCCTTTGGCCCGATCATTCATGTCAGACGGCCTTTGGCCCAATCATTCATATCAGATGGCCTTTAGCCCAATCATTCCAATCATTCATGTCAGACAGCCTTTGGCCCAATCATTCTAATCATTCATGTCAGACGACCTTTATGTGTGTTTCATACTCATGATCATGATCGTATTTGTATTCACTTAGTCTTAAGCAAAAGACTGACATTTAGAATACTCATTCTTAATTCAAACATACAAATCCATAAGGCATGTATAGAAGTAACGTTTGGGAAAACAACATACTTGAACATATCTTTACCAAGATATTACTCACAGCGTTCTGCAGGTGGATTCGTCCTTATGCTTGACCCTACACAATTCATAACACATATTGGGTTACAAACGATTCAATCCGTTCTTTAATCTATTTATTTCTCTTAGGCTTCTTTCTTTACCTTTTAGGTCATTTACAAAGCTCAATGTATTCCTAAGAGTGCTTAGAAATGAAAGAGAACGGAAAACGAAACACAAAACCATTTTTCATAATTTCAGGAACAGGGCTCTCCACTCGAGCGCGGCTTTGGCCGTTCGAGCGGACCCCTTTGGTCTGCAAAAGTACTAGTTACTACATTTCTACGCTCGAGCGTGACTCTTTCCGCTCGAACAGACATCAATGTCTGCAAAAAGTTCTGGAAGCCAACATTTCACGCTCGAGCGGCGCTTTCCCCGCTCGAGCGGACATACCGAATTCTGGAATTTCCAGAATTGCATTTGAAGCTCAAACTTAGCATTCAAAGGGTCTAAAGCTCATGTTCTTGATACAAAATCATGAAAATCTTTATACAATATGAGGGCATAAGAAAATTGAGTCTAATTTGTCCAAAATCACAATTCAATTCCCAAATTATTTCACATTTTTCTTGACAACCCATACCAACTTCATATCTTCAAAACTCATGCAAATTAATTTCCATATCATTTTTAAATATACATGCATGTGAAATATAGGCTTCACTTTCAACTTAAATAGTACAATTGATGATCAACTTCATGAAATTCAACATTATCATGCTTACACATGCCAAATAGCCTTCAATTCATTATAAAATGCATGTTTGTACTCAAATATGGAAACTCATGACAATCCTTTACATGCATGCACATACAAACTTTAAGTTCATCAAATTCAACTCAATTTATATTTTTCATATCAAACCCAATTCCAAACTCACAAATTCTAAAATATGAATTAAACTTTCAAAATATAATCTCAAAACTTGGGTTCATACATGACTTGTCTAGAAACATACAAACTCTTAATTAATCAAGAAAATATGATCAATTTTAGATCATTTACATCAAAACTCCTTTAATTTAAAAATTGAACTTATTTGTTCATAAACTCATAATTTTCCAAAGCTTAGTTCTCATTTCATCAAAATATGAAATCAATTCCAAGAAATTTGTGATGCATGTGAATTTACATCTCATATATATCAAAGTTTCCAAACCCAAGCTCAATTGAAGAATTAAAATTATTTCCATATTGATTAACCTTAACCATGTTCATGAATTAATTCTTTAATTTCTCCAAATTACATACATGTAAAAATAAGACTCAAATCCATATAAGATATGCAAAATCAAACCCAAAATAATTAATTTCTAAGTTAATTTCCATAATCATGAATCTAATTTAATTTCGTCATCTTCTTGCTAATTCTCTTTTAATTACATGAAATTGAACCCATTTACCTCTTAATTTCAGCTTGTCGGTAAATTATCTACAAAATTTAAGTCTCAATTTCTTACCTTAAGTCTTCAAATTGATGAATTTCTTGGTCAATTATTGAACTCCTATTCAACACTTCACTCTCCTTTGTTTTTCTCCTTGGTCTTCCAGCAAACTCTCTCTTTCTCTACACTCTTTAATTCATTTTCTTCCCTTTTTGAAATGCTCTCCGCAGAGCTCCAAGCAACCAAAAGCCTTTTACATACACACACATGCACACCTATTCACACATGCACTCCTCTTCTTGTTGCCAACACATAGCACACGTGCACACTTAATCAAGCCTCCAACACAACACTCACATGCACACACGTACACAGATTTCTCAGTACACCCAGAATTTGTCTGCACACCCACCCATATACACCCTCAAATTTCTTTAAATCATCCAATTTATGATTAAAATTAACTTAATTAACACTCGGTCTAAATAAATCTTGATTAGTACATAATTAAATTAATCATAACTAATCACAAATCTTGCATAATTAAATTAGTCTAATTTGACTTCCTTTAGAGCCCAATTAATTATATTTAAAATTATCAATCCGAATCAGATTTTTAATCAATTCCCAAAAGGCTTCAGATATTAAGGCCAAGTTTGAAAAGTTGCCAAAAAGTCAAAAAGTCAAAAAGTTATTCAAAAAGTTAAAAAGTTATCACTATTCACAAAAAATCAAAAATTACGGCTGCATAACTCTCAATCCTAATTTTTCTCTACACACTAATTTATACAAATTTTTAACACATATTTTTCCATAAAAAGTCAAAAAATTAACCCAAACAATCATATTTTTTCCCTCAACTTTTTAGTCTAAAAAGACAAAAAGTGCACTTATTTAGGACACCCCAAACAATCCCTAAATTAAACTTATTATCATCATTACTTTTGATTTCCCAAGCCATTTGGGCCTTCAATTCCTAATCAAATTCCAAATTTTCGTCAATAAATTACATATTTAAATTGGACACTTCATAAATAAATTTAATTCGTAATAATTACAATTCTCAATCCTCATAATTTAACTAACTTAATTAACTCCAATTCGGACCTAATTAATCAAATATTTAATTAAACTCTCATATGGTCCGATACTTGAAATTAAACGGAATCAACTCACCAATTTTACCTTCTTAAGCCATTTGGACATTCAATTTCTAATTCCAAATTAAATTCTTATTAAAATCGAATACGAATCAGATTCCAAAAATTTCCATAAATCTCAAATTAAATTAGGATAATGACTAATCAAAATTCTAAATCTCCTTAATTAACTAAATATAAAATATTATACATGGCGGGGTTGTCACATGTGGCAAGCAACCATGAAATGAGAAAACAAACCACGGCAACTTTCCAACTTCTAAAAGAAAAATACAAGTGCTATATACTCAAAAATATTCGGAAAAATGCTAAGAAATTGGACGTATGATGTAAATTTAAACATAGTGAGGTGTCAAGTGTGGGTCATGCCAATAATAAAAATAGGGGGTAAATTATTAATAGGTCCTAATAGTTGAATTTAATTCTCATCAAATCCTATTGAAAATAAGCCCTAGTACAATCTTCGCTAAAAATATTTTTTTCTGATAATTTTTTATATGTCGCTAAAAATTGATAATTAGTAACTTTTTTTGTCACGATTTTTAGAAATTGTTACTAAAACTTATAATTAGTGACGTTTTTCTATGACTAATTTTTCAAACTGTCGCTAAAAGTTAAAAATTGATAACTTTTTCGTGACGATTTTTTTAAATTGTTGCTAAAACGTAATTAGCGACATTTTTTGTAACAAAATTTTCAAGCTGTCACTGAAAATTAACAATTAGTGACATTTTTTAATGGTGTACGATGAAAAATATCATTAATTATCATAGGACCTATTGGACAAGAAGTCCACTTAGTAAGACTTACACGTAAGTCCCCCTAATAAATACGATCAATATATTTCAAATTACAAACACTTTTTTAGATAAACATGCATGTCTTATATTTGTTCCGCATCGATATCACATGTGAACCCATCAATAAAATTCTCCACCACCATGAAAATTTAGACTATTCTTTGTGGCTATGACCCTTACCGAACTAGCTATTACATGAATACGTTAACAAAAAAATAAAAATAAAAATTTAATGCTATGTTTGGAGTATGAATCTTGCATTTGTTAAAGGAAGTCTTCAAAAGGAAAATAAGATTACTTGATACATATTCATTTTTTATGATTAATCAAACGAAAGAAAAAATAAATAAAAAAAATCGACGTACTAATTCGTTCACTTTTATTTTTCTAATTCTTGAAAACATAAGAAATAAATTAGCTTCTTCGATACACACACACACAAACAAGAAAAAATAAAAAAGTACAAGAAGAAGAAAAGAGAGAATAGGTTCAAGGATGCCATACATATAATGATTTTTAGGACTAGCACACCATCGTTGAATCAATTGAGACCCCATTGAACACTGCCAACTAGTAGATGACTTTGAAACTCATTCCACATGAGGTGAACTCCCCTTGCCCTTTTTTTCTTCTCAACTTCCAACTAAGAGCCAAAAAATCAACATGACCCTGCATTAACAGCTTTTTGCAACACTATATCAAATATCAACAGAACTTAGAGCAATTATTGCAGCTTATTCTAAGTGTTAATGTAATCAAACTGCAAAATCATTACATCAAGGAAGTGTTGTATTGAGTAAACTCAATTGAGTTAACTCATTGGGTTGACTCAGATTCTAGAAGGCTTGAAAGGTGACTAGTTGTGCTTCTAGAATCTTGCTTGATACATTGCACTCATATTCTGCAGGTACAGGTACAACTTGCAAGCAAGTCGGCAAGTTGAAGCCATGGAAAAATATCCTTTTGTCCTCCAATTTTGTTGTATAAATGGAGGTGCTAGTAGAGTGAAAAATAATCAGAGCAAGTGTAAGCAAAGTGTGAGTGACTGTAAGTTGAGTTTGACAGCCTCCTCCTCCTCCATTGGTGTATATGTTTGTTCCCTTGAAATTAGTGAAAATTCGCTCCCATAGATGTAGGCGCATTACTGAACCACGTAAAACTTGTGTGTTTCTTGTTTGGCTGCATATTTTGTGTTTGTTTCTGTAACATCCCAAATTTTATTACTCGAATATTATTATCTAATCCATGATTATAGTCAATTTCCATAATAATAAAAACAGAAGCAAGAATAAATAGCTAAGTAATAAATGTTCTCTCTCGTATGTACAGTGATGAACTATTCAACTAGAATAATTTATAACATGAGCCCTTAGGCTTACCTAGAAGAATAAATAAATAAATAGAAATGAATCAACGCTTATTACAATAAGATGGCATTTCGCCTACAAGTAATAGACTGCGTGGCCAACAAATAAGGAGACTCCATGGTCTTGAACAATATTCCAAACTTCTCACCTGAAAAATGATTAACAACGTGGGATGAACACTAATGTCCAGTAGAGATCCCAATGATTCTAAACAATAGTATGTTATAGATATATATGATCATGAATATTCTAACTCAATAAACATATATATATATATATAGTGTTGTTTTTCATATCTAGAACATACATACGTACGTATAATTTTCTCAAAAGAATCATTCTTTACCATTTCAAGAAACATCCATTTTTCAGACTTTCGTAACTCATTATTTTCAATTCAAAAGATTTCCAAACCGAAGTCAAATCTCGAATATCATACACACATTAACCATTTCAACGACTCTACGGCTCATCTTTTATAATCCAAATGATTTCATCACGTCGTTTATTTTCAAAATCAATTCACAACTAATCCTTTGTACTTTCATGCTACTCATTTACATCAAACAACACTAATAAACATAACATTTACATTCTCAATAGAATCAATCTACCTCATAAGAATCAATCCACCTCATAACACAACTTTAACTATATTTTCAATACATATTTTCATCAACAATAGTCTCTACAAATATACACACACTAACAATAAAATCTCACAATAAAATAAACAACTTGTGGTCTTGCCAAGCCCCACATTACCACCATAGTCTCGACAAGACCCATGTCTACCTGCTTTACCGGTTGCTAGCCGGAAGGAACGCATTACCTCTATATAGCACATCCTACTTTACCGGGTGCTAACCGGAAGGAACGCATTACCTCTATATAGCACATCAGCCCGCTTTGCCGGTTGCTAGCCGGAAGGATCGCGTTACCTCTATATAGCACAACCACATTCCACAACTCATGCATCTCAATTTCCTTCCAATCATTCACATATAATTACGTAATTGTGCAGTTAATCAACAACACATAAGGTTTCATATCAACCTATTTCACATCAATTCTACAACAAATAATACCATCCTGCACCAATGGTCACGGACAAAACCTCTAAGCATTTAATAGTAATAATATAAACAAGACAGTGTGATTCTCATAACATTTCCATACCTCAATATTACCAATATCGTCTAGAGTTAGATTAACAATTATATCATCTCATAATGTCCACAATTGATTCTACTATTTTCAATCACCAATATTTATAACGTTGTTGGCACATAAATTTCAACTAAATTTATGACACGTATAGAGCCTATAGAAAAGTTGTAGGTAATCACTTCCTAAAAAGATCAACATGATCCGTTGAAGTACATAAATAAAACAACGTTGTATCTCAACGACGTTATTCAAGATGCTCAAGTGACACGTGGAGCCTACGAAAGATGACACCTGTAGAGCCTACAGCAAAGACACCACACAGGATGAAACCCCAAAGATCAATCCGGTTAATCAAATATATGATTAACCAGATAGCGCTATTATTCAAAATTCAAATGGCAAATCAAATATACGATTAACCAGATAGCATGATTATTAAATAGGCGCTATCATTCAATTTGAAATTCAAATTGAAGATGAAGCAATCCTATCACCTGATGGCCCTCCATAAATATGAGGACCATCACACAAGACAGAAAGAAATCAGAAGTGAAAAAGATCAGAGAGAGAGAGAAAGAAATTAAGAGCTAAACAAATCGTTACAAGAAAGAAGAAGAGAAGCCTAGAGAATTCAAGAACCTACGCTAATGGCGATGAATAGGTAAAGGGTTCCAAACCCAAATTGTATTTTCTATTTGAGGGTTCAAAACCCATAAGAATCGCAATAAAATATTTCCTTTTTTTAAAATTGTCTCTTGTTGTTTATTTTGTTCTTCATTAATCAGAGGTTTCATTTTGCATAAAATGTGTAATTAACGATCTGAAATACAGATCGGAAATAAGAACCTGCTATTCAAATAATCAACACTGTTTAGTCAAAAAACTAAACAGTGGACATTTGTAACATAAAATTTTGAAATGTGTTGAAACACTTCATGTTTTAAAATTTGTGTCTACAAATTCTGGCACGCCCAGTGGGACTTATTTCTCCTCTCATCTTTTGAAGAACAAAATAATAATAATATATATATACAGTTGATACTTACTGACGTATTCTTTTGTTATAGGAATGCTGAAGCAACTATTAAGAGACAAACCTACACTCCAGTGGTTTTGAAATCACCAAGGGTGGAGATAGCACCCATCACCCAAGGGGCTCCGGAGCGAATGCTCTTGGCTGTCCCAAAGGTAGAGCCAACGAAATCCTGGAAAGATGCACTTCTTTCCCCTGCCACCCAAGGGGCTCCAGAGCGAAAGCTCTTGGCTGTCCCGAAGGTAACTGGTGTGACGAAGAAAGTCACACTTCTCCAGAAAGCTGAAAGTTTGAGAAAGAGTACTGAAGATTATGTGAAAGTGTCAAAGCAGTACGCAATTGTGAGGGCCACAGCCCGAACGAAGAACTTTCTAATTCAGGCAAAGGAGGCTAATCAATTTGCAACTGCGACTTTTGTTGCAGCTTCAATGGGGGCAACAAAAAATGTTGTGGCCCAACTACTCAAAAGGGTAGAAGACTCCATTAAAATGGTGGAGTTTGCCTAGAAGAAAGGTTCTGTTGAAAACATGGCCATCATTAGGGCCATTGGGAGGAGGGTAATGACCCAACCTCCTGTTGATGGAAAAAAGGCCCATGTTGTTGAAAAAACAGTTGCTGCCTACGAATCAATAGTTCTGTTTAGAGCACAAAATCGGTCAAACCAAATCTCAGTCAACTCTCAGGAGCCAAAGGAACACTCGTTGGCTCGACAAGGTTTGAATAAGGAACACCCGTTGGCTCGACAGGGTTCAAATAAGGAACACCCGTTGGCCCAACAGAATAAGGAACACTCGTTGGCTCGACAGGGTTCGAATGAGAAACACCCGTTGGCCTGACAGAATAAGGAACACCCGTTGGCCCGACAAGGTTCGGATAAGGAACACCTGTTGGCCCAACGGGATTTGAATCAACATCAATTGACCAGCTCTAAAAATATAGGGACTGTTTTGAAAATTCACGAGGAATTTACAAAGGCACAAATGGTTCCTTCTATGCCCTTAGGGGCTCGACTTGATATGTCATCCGGTTCAGTTTCGAAAAGACAAAGGCGAAGAAGAAATAAGGCCTTAAAGAAACTGGAACTAAGAATAGTGGCAACAAATGTTATAGGAGCTATTGAAAGGGCTCTCTCGAAAGATGAACCCCAAAAACAAATTGAAAGTCCTGTCTTTGTCGGAAAATCCAAGGTGGAGGAGGGTAAGCAACCCTTGGGAAATATTTCTACTTTGGTTGAACTATCTATGGAGGGAATAAGAAAAGGGCCTGTAATAAGGTCCATAACCCGTCAGGCTCAAAACAAAGCATCAGATGCTTCAAATATGAGTAATGTTGTGGGGGTTGATAATCCTTTATACGAACAAGATGATTCTATCTCGTTTGTTTCAACAAATATTGGAAACAATGAATTGAAAGATATCAACAAAGTCGCGGTTATGATGACTGAGGTTGAGAAAGAAGGTGAAAATTCGCAGGTCCAACAAGACCAAAGTCTCAAGGAAAAAGTGGTGGCCCTACAAGAACAACTCAAGAGAAAAGAACGGGAAATGGCTGCTATGTTGGAGCAAATGCAATAGTTGCAGGCCCAAATGATAGGACCAGGAAGTGCACCCAAACAAATGACACAACCTGTTGTGGGGACATCTGTAGGCATACAAAGTACACTAGCCCCAGGGGGCAATGGTCCTTGTTACTCTGATCTAACCAGTGGTGGTATGAATCCAATGCTCATGGCCATGATTGATGATATGGTGAGGAGACAAGTAAAGAAAGTCAAAGAAAGAGATGATGAGAATTTTCGAATAATTACAAAACCCTACCCAGCATGGGTAGATGCTGTTCCATTCCCTTCTAGTTTTTCCCAACCAGATTTCAAAATGTTTGATGGAACAGGAGATCCAAGACAACACGTGGCTCATTTTCTTTCAAGGTGCGGGCCAATAGCCCATAATGAGGCCCTGTGTCTGCAGCTATTTGTTCAGTCACTTGAAAGTTCTGTATTTACTTGGTATGCTAACCTTCCTGAGGGATCAATCCTAAATTGGGATTCTATGGTGAAGGAGTTCCTTAAACAGTTCTGCAACACACAAAGGCGAGTTGGAGTACCAGAACTGATTGAGACCAAGCAACGTGACAATGAGTCTGTTACAGATTTCATTGCAAGATGGCGAGCTTTGACATTTGCTTGTCCTCAAAAGTTTACGCAATTAGAGTTAATTCGGATGTGCCTTAACAACTTTCGACACGAGCTCTCTACGGCTCTTATGGCTCAAACTTTTGAAGGATTCAATGATCTATGCACTAAAGCTCATGATATGGAGTTGCATCTAGCTAAACGAAGGAGGCCTAGGGCCGTTGAAAGGGTTGAGTCCTCAACTACAGCTACAATCGAAACCAGAAAGAAGGGTCCCGTTGAAGTAGGGGCTAAAAAGCCCAAGGAATTTAAAAAGGTGACTATGAAAGAGAGGTTGGAGAAAAAATATTCTTTCATGGATGATCTGGTCGAAGACCTATTTGAAGATCTGTTGGAGCAAAAGTTGATTGCTCTCCCTGAGGTGAAAAGACCACATGAGGTAGGAAAGACCAATGATCCAAAATATTGCCCCTACCATCGTTTGATTAGTCATCCGATAAAAGAGTGCTTTGTTCTGAAAGATAAAATTCAAGAACTTTTGGACTCTAAGATCATCGAGCTCCCTCCTCAAGAGAAAGCATCTGCTAACCCAATCACTATCGACAATGATAATGAAGGTGAATGAGTTGTTTATCAGTCAAAAAGCATGAAGAAAAAACAAAATGCCACAGTGAAAGTTAGAAGTGTGGTTGATTCAACAACACAAGGGCCAAAAGTTTCCAAAAAGCAAAAACCAAAAGTTTCTAGGAAACAGAAAAAAGCCAAAGTAAGTAAGAGAAAAGGAAAGAAGAATCCAAAGAAAGAAAAAGGGGAAAAATTGGTCCCTGATGAGCAGTTAGAGCAAGGTCTTCTTGTCCCAGTCACATTGGAGGAATTTCTACCTTCAAAATTTCAATATGTGGAGTTGCAGACATACTTTGATAAAAGAAGGGAGGAAAAGTTTACATTGGCCCCTTGCCTAACCATCATTGTTTTGAGTGATGACGAGGAAGATGAGGGTGAAGTTGGTTCAAAAGTTAGGGAAGGAGATTGCATTACATCTCCTATCTGCATACTTGACTCACCAGAGTATACACCAACTTCTCCAGAATACACACCAGCCTCACCAGAGTATACACCAGCTTCTCCGGAAAACACAACAAAAGCCTTTTCTCCAAAATATTCGCCAGTACCACCAATGTACTATCAAAGCACTCCAGAATATGTAAGGGGGCAGAACAAGGAGACACCGGGTGTAGGTCCGACTCTGAGCTTGTGAAAAAGGCGAAAAAACGACTACACTTCAAGGATGATAGGGTGAATAGCGGGTGTATGTCGGATGATGAAGTATGGAAGCATTCAAGTAAACAAGCGAAGTCATCTCAAGTTGAGGATCCTAATGAAGATTGGGAACTTGACTTTTCCCCTGATGATTCATCATACACATCCCCAGCTAGGACATACGATGGAGAAAGTGTATCAAGTGACCACTTTGACTTTCCTTGTAATGTCATCACTGTGGACGTAAATTTTGAAGAGCGAGAAATACATATCATTCGCAATCCAGGTGATGATGAGAAAGCAAAAATTGAAGCTAGAAGGGAAACGGAACATCAGGCGAAAGTAACTGTCTCTTTGAAAGATGAGGGTTTTGAAGCCCATCAAAATTTGAGTATTGAAAGAAGTCAAATTTCTGGACACCCTTTCCCTAATTGGGTCGAATGGGTTCAGTTTCCACGAGGATATGCAGTACCTCGTTTTCCTTTATATAATGGGACAGGTTGTCCAAGGCGCCATTTGGTTCATTTCCTTGCACAATGTGGAAACACAGTAAAAAGCCAGGCATTACTTCTACGACAGTTCGTTCTTTCTTTGGAAGGATGGGCAGCGGATTGGTACTTCAGCCTGCCACCTAATTCAATCCCAGATTGGGACACCATGGCTGATTGATTCTATAGGACATTTTATAAACCATAGCCAATAGAAATTGAGATGTCAGAAAATTTGGATGACGAAGGTGCATCTTCTCAAACATATGATTTCATAGAAGGCACAATTCAGGAGAAGATTGAAACTGCCCTTGACCTTCGAGAGATGGGCACTTATTGCCCAAGGGGTTTGTTCCCTTTATGGGTAGAGCAAACACCATTTCCTGAAGGATATGAACTTCCAAATTTTGTCCTATATGAGGGGTATGGAGATCCTCAAAAACATATTAGGCGTTTTTTGAAACAGTGTGGAGAAACAACTCAAAATGAAGCACTTTGCCTAAAACAATTCCCCCTTTCCTTAGAGGGGATCGCCTTTGACTGGTATTGCTCCCTCGATGGAGTCATGGTGCCTAGTTGGGAGGCCATGAAGAATGGTTTTGAAGAATCTCAATGCTTTTATAGGCGTGATTCCCGGTACCTAAGAAATGGGAGAAGAGTGCAGCTCCAAGAAGATGGAGAAGTGACTGATGATGATGATCACCCTGCAGCTAGACCAGTTAACATGGTCCAAATAAGTGAGGGAATAAAAGAAGTTGAGGTCAACGAAAAGGCGGTTGCTGAAGTATGCCAGACTTATTTGACCTACCGGAGGAAATTACGAAATCCTCAGGACCCTCAAACGTCGGAAGTTCCACAAGTTTTGCTGGAGGAAGAGCAAGTGAAATATGATGTACTAGCTCATCTAAAGAAAATTCCAGCATTGTTGAGCGTATATGATGCACTAAAAATGTCTCCAAAGCTTCGAAAGTCTTTAATATATGCCCTGTCCAAGCCAGAGGATTTCCACAAAGAAATTGAGGGTAGAAATCAAGAGAAGGCAACTACATGCATGGCTATGGTAACTTTTGGTGACAAAGACATGTGTGCTGAAATGACAGACCATAATCGGCCTTTGATGGAGGATCTGCGGTGAACCTTCTGCCTCGGAGGGCCTTAAATTTATTAGGGGTTCAAATTTCACAACTTCGCCCAAGTCGTTTGGTCATTCAAGGATTTAATCAGAATGAGCAATGCCCAATGGGGAAAATTGAATTACAAACCAAGTTTGGGGATATTGAAGAAAGCACTGAGTTCTTGGTTATTGATGTAGACACCTCTTATAATGCTTTGCTTGGGAAACCATGGATGCATAATCATCATGCAGTGCCATTAACTTATCACCAATGTATTAAGTACCCATTGCCTTCACCCAAAAAAGAGGGGACAATTATGGCTAACAATGATCCATTTGGAGAAGTAGAGGCCTACTATGCTGATGCTCGCTTCTATACAAAGACTTCACAAAGAAAGGGAAAAGATGTGAAGAAGTCTGAAGATACTCCGAATGTCAAAGACGCTCTAGAGTCTACTCCAGTTTCAACAAAAAGAACTTTTCGATATGTGCCAAAGTCCGAAAGGAAACTGGGGGCAAAGGCTCTAGCCCCAATAAATCCAATTTTGGATCTCAAGGGTGAGTTCACGTTGCCATTAAGGAGGACAGAATGCACCTATGTGGAAAAATATAATAAGATTGTGGTCCCTTCTAAAGGAAAAGGGTCGAAACCCATCATATTCCACTCGCTTGGAGATGTTGAACAAAAAGTGAAAATTGAACAAATGCCAGAAGAAAACATCTCGAGTTTTGAGAAGCCTACCTTCAGTGCAGAAATCACACAGATGTTGGTAAAAGTTGGTTTAGATCCTGAAAAAATACCAAGAACAATGACACCCTTTGACTTTGCATTAACACCTTCACAGAGGCAGGCTATCCAGCAAGGCGGTATTATCACCGCCAGGACAGAGGGGTTAGGCTATCAGGGGAATGAGGAAAAATTTCCAGTAAACATGACTATCACTCAAGATGTGTTGGAAGATGTTGACCAAGATGAAGCTCAACCTGCACCAACAGAATTTGAAGCGGGAGGCCAAGCCACCGTGGATGACCTTCGTGAAATAAATCTAGGTGATGAAGGAGAAAACAAACCAACCTTCATTAGTGCAAATTTAAAGGAAGAAGAAGCTCGGCAATAAATTTCCTTTTTAAGGGATTATCGTGACATATTTGCATGGAACTACAGTGAGATGCCTGGTCTTAATCCAGAGATTGCAGTCCATAAGCTTGCAATTCACCCTGAGAAACGGCCAGTTAAACAGCCTCAAAGGCGAACTCGGCCAGAGCTTACAGCCCAAATTGAAGCCGAAGTCGACAAGCTTATCAATGCAGGATTCATCAGAGAAGTCAAATATCCAACCTGGCTAGCAAACATAGTGCCAGTCAAGAAAAAGAATGGTCAAATCAGGGTTTGCATTGATTTCCGTGATCTCAATGAGGCTTGTCCTAAAGATGACTTTCCTTTGCCTATCACTGAACTTCTTGTAGATACAACTACTGGGTATGAAACCTTGTCTTTTATGGATGGATACTCAGGATACAATCAAATCCGAATGGCACCTAAAGATGAAGAAATGACTGCATTCAGGACTCCGAAAGGAGTCTTTTGCTATAAGGTAATGCCTTTTGGCCTGAAAAATGCTGGGGCCACGTATCAAAGGGCGACGACTATAATTTTTGGTGATATGCTCCATGACACCATCGAATGCTATGTTGATGATCTCGTCGTCAAGACAAAGGAAAAGGAAAACCATGTGGAAGATTTGAGAAAAATCTTCGAACGTTTGAGGAGGTACAAACTCAAGATGAACCCACTAAAATGTGCATTTGGAGTTTCATCAGGAAAATTTCTTGGGTTTGTGGTTCGAAACAAAGGGATTGAAATTGACCCTACCAAGATTAAAGCTATTGCCGAAATGCCTCCTCCACGAAATTTAAGGGAATTGAAGGGGCTACAAGGGAGATTGGCCTATATCAGAAGATTTATTTCTAACTTGGCTGGTCGATGTTTTCCGTTCTCAAGATTGATGAAAAAGGGTGTTCCATTTGAATGGGATTAGCAATGCCAAAATGCTTTTAATAGTATGAAGGAGTATCTTTTGAAGCCTCCAGTACTTATGAGCCCAATAAAAGAAAAACCACTTTTGTTGTACATAACAGCCTTGGATAGTTCGTTAGGGGCATTGTTGGCACAACATAATGAGCATGGGAAAGAAAATGCCTTGTATTACTTGAGTCGTACTTTGGTTGGGACAGAGGTCAATTACTCCCCTATCGAAAAGACATGTCTTGCCTTGGTGTTCGCCTTGCAAAAACTAAAGCACTATGTCTTGGAACACGAAGTCAAGTTGATATCAAGAGCAGACCCCTTGAAATATATACTTTCACGGCCCATACTTTCAGGGAAAATTGCAAAGTGGGCTGTAATTCTCCAACAATTCGCAATTGAATATGTTCCCCAAAGAGCTGTAAAGGGGCAGGCTCTAGCAGATTTTTTGGCAGCACATCCTATACCTGATGACTCACCTCTAGTAACTGATTTACCAGATGAAGAGGTTATGCAAGTAGAAATTCATAAAGGATGGGAGATGTATTTTGATGGAGCTTCAAGGAGTCCAGATGGCAAAAAGCAAGAAAATCCTAAAAACAATAAAGCTGGAATTGGAATTGTGTTTGTGACTCCAGACAATGCTATAATCACCCATTCTTTCGCCTTAAGTGAAGGATGCTCCAATAATGAGGCAGAATATGAAGTTGTAATTGCTGGATTAGAATTGGCATTACAAATTCCTATTGAAGAACTCTCAATTTATGGAGATTCGGAACTGGTGGTAAAGCAACTTCGTGGAGAATACATTGTTAAGAAAACAAGTCTCATCCCGTATCATGAAAGGGCTGATCAATTGCTTTCGCAATTCAGAAAAACACATATTTTCCATGTGAAGAGAAGAACAAATGCTCGAGCTGATTCACTTGCAAGTTTGGCTACATCACTCACCCTACCAGATAGTAAAACAATTACTATCACGGTAGGTGAAAGAAGGGTGTTACAACCTTTAAAAGAGGTTTCTGACTTGGTTCCAATCATGGTTGTCACCACAAAAGGAGAAAGCGAGAAGGATTGGCGAGAACCATTCATAGCTTACCTCCAACATGGTAGGCTACCTGAAGATAAAGTAAAAAGAATTGAAGTGAGACGCAGGGCTACCAAATTCGTCCTGTGGAAAGATGGAACGTTATACAAAAGGTCTTTGGATGGAATGTTCATGCGGTGTATAGCCAAGGAGCGTATTCAAGAGGTAATGGCAGAAATACATGCAGGTGTATGTGGGGCACACCAAAGTGGTCCTAAATTACATATGCAGCTAAAACGGTTGGGATACTATTGGCTGACTATGATTGCAGATTGCATAAATTATGCTCGAAGATGCCAAGTCTGCCAATTCCATGGGAACTTTCTCCACCAACCCCCAGAGCCTTTACATTTAACAACTTGTTCTTGGCCATTTACAGCATGGGGTATGGACATTATTGGTCCTTTTGTACCTCCATCTTCAGCAGGATATCGATACATCCTAGCTGCAACTGACTATTTTTCAAAATGGGCTGAGGCTGTGGCTTTAAAGGATATAAAAAGCACAGCTGTTTCCGAGTTCATCCGAACCCATATCATTTACAGGTTTGGGATTCTAGAAAGTATCATCATGGATAATGGACAGCCATTCAGGAGTGATGCTTTGAACAAGTTATTTGCCAAGTACAAAATCAAAAACAACCATTCATCAAGATATCATGCACCTGCCAATGGTTTGGCAGAAGCTTTCAACAAGACATTGTGCAAAATTCTTAAGAAGATGGTGGATAAGAACAAAAAAGCTTGGCACGAAAAGTTACAAAAGCTTTGTGGGCTTATCGAACTTCGCACAGAACTCCTACTCAAGCAACCCCTTATTCGTTGGTTTTTGGAGGAGAAGCAGTGTTACCACTTGAGGTTCAAATACCATCATTACGAATGGCAATACAAGAGTCCTTAACGGAAGATGAAAGTGCAAGAGTGAGGTTGGCTGAACTGGAGACCCTGGATGAAAGAAGGTTGTATGCTCAACAGAACTTGGAAATCTACCAACAAAGGATGGCAAATGCATTCAATAAAAGAGTGAGGCTTCGTTCCTTTAAAAAGGGAGACTTGGTACTAATGGTTAGAACACCCATAGTAGTCTCATGAAGAACCAAAGGAAAGCTTGAGCCCAAATGGGAAGGACCTTATGTGATTGAGAAGGTTTACTCTAATGGGGCCTATTTGTTGATAACGATGGATAGTGACAGAATCATTCCCCCAACCAATGCAAGGTTCTTGAAGAGATATTACCCTTAAGAAAGCCTGCTAGGTTGAAAACCCGAAAGGGCGGCCTAGGCAAGAGTTAGGGCAAAAAAAAAAAGGGCAAAAGAAAAAAAAAAAAAAAAAACCCACCAACGGTATTGTATGTGGTTAAACTGCTAAAATACCTCACCGAAATCTAAGGTGATAAAACATTAGATACTCCTGGCCCGCAAGAGTATAAACTGTGTACGGCCAAACAAAAGTCAAAAAAACCACCAACGGTATTGTATGTGGTTAAACTGCTAAAATACCTCACCAAAATCTAAGGTGATAAAACATTGGATACTCTTGGCCCGCAAGAGTATAAACTGTGTACGGCCAAAATAAGACAAATAAATGTATTGTATTGAGAAATTTCATATAACAAGTAAATCTTTTGTGTACGGCTAAAATAAGACAAATCAATGTATTGTATTGAGAAATTTCGAATAACAAATAAATCCATCACTGAGCGAAATTTCATAAGTACATTATGTTCGGATGAATAAAAAATAATAAAAGTGCATTCATTCATTAAGAGAAGCCTTAGCCCTTTCAAAAGCACGTTCCACAACACTATGTTGTCCATTCTTCTTCTTGTGTTGGCTCAAAACATTCAGAGCAGTTTGCACATCTTCTTCTGATTTAGAAACACTCTCGGAAGCTTGTGCAAAATCACACATAAAGGATGCATGTTCCGCTTGGGTGGATGACAATTCCTCTTCAAGTTGTTTGAGTAACTCTTTGGTTTGAATAATCCTTTGATTAAGACCCGCAATCTACTCATCCGACTTGATAATTGAAGCAGACAATTGTTCATGTTCGCCAGAAACTTTGTCGAAATGAAGCTTCTTCTCACAATATTGGGCCTCAAATTCTGCAGTAGACAAGTTTGAAGAGTCTGCAAGTTGGGTTTTCAAAGCAAAGCACCCAAGGAATATCTTCACCTTCTCATAAAAGGAGATGAAGTCTACACCCAAACTCTTTAAAATCATGAAAACGTTGTTTGCTACAGCAATCATGCCATTAACATCCGTCATTGATTGGAGAGAAATAGTAAGACCTTTCTGAATATGGGTGGCTGCTTCGTTAGAGGAAGTTCCCAAAAGAAGGCCAGATGAAGCAAAGGGTGCTTCAAGTTTGTCAAATAATTTGTTAACCCCATTTGCTTCAAGTAAGTCTGCAAGAATTTGGGCTTCTTCCGAAGTATCAGAATTAATTTCGTCTGTCTCTTCCAATGTGTCAGAAGTACTTTCTGTGCAAATAGAAAGAGATACTCAATGAAAACATAGAAGGTAAAAACAATATATATATATATATGAATGAAGTATACCTTGGTGTACAGCTGGAAGAGACTTAGGTGGAGGAGGAGACAAGTTGTGATTCCCACAAGTGGACCATGGATTTTGCAATGTGGCATGATCTAAAGAGAAAAGAATTCCTTGACTATCTATACATGATGAAATAAAATAAGGTACAAAGAATAAATAAGAATACCCTTAAAGGTAGCCAATGGCATATGCGAGGCAGCTGGGGAAGTCCGAGGCGCACTGCCTAAGAAAATGAAAGGTATTAAAAAAAAAAAAAAAAAAAAAAAAAAAAAAAAAAGCTATACCTTTCTCCAATAGCTTGGATGGCTCGTTCGAAGGAGAAGAAAAAGCTACATTTGCTGAGGGCAATTTACTCATCTTAGTCGGTGTGCCATCCAAAAGAGGGGTGTAGTCATAAAACTCATCTTCACTCTCGTTACTTCCATTGAGAGAACAATCAAAAGATTTGGTACGAGAAGGAATTTCAACACTCTTAATGCGAATACGACCCAAGGCAGTTAATTCATACCCATCTCCCTCAAAGAGTTCTTGAATCATATTCTCATCTTTATCTTCAAGAAAAGAGTACAAGTATGTGCGAAATTGATCCATTGGGGTTTTGGTCGCTACAGTGGGTTGGGAAGTTCCTGTACAATCACTGATAGACATAGTCTCTGGAAAAAGCTTTGCGAGACTAGAAAATTGGGGACCAGAATCTGCTTGCTCAAAGCTAAATCTCATTTTAAATTGAGAATTACACATATCCTCGAAAAGATGAAGGAGATCTGAAGCCGAGTAACTAGATCGAGAAGGAGCAATAAGTGGTCGACTATTATCCATTCTCTGAAGTGATGATGCTTCCAGAGCAATAGGTGAAGATGATGACCTAGCTCTAGAGTAAGGAGGATTTTTCGTCTTTCGGTCTTTAATTGACATATCTAGTTTTCTCTTGCGTGAAGATTTCGACTGGGAATGAGTAACATATTGAAGCACGGTAAAGGAAGTTCCCAACCACCAATTGGCATAAGGCATGGTTACGTGAGAAGTAGATCGGGAGCCTGGTAACTCCAATGAGACTTTTGTACCACAGCGTAGCATATGGCGCCAGTTGTAATAAAATTTAGCCCACTCAGAGGGTTGCCGACAAGATACATTAAGCGGTGTAGGGCACGCTTGAGCAAACCCAAATTGACGACCGAATCGGTTAGGGGAGTACGGTTCAGAAATGAAATTAAATCCCATTTTAAAAGTTAAAACCCCTTGCCTCAAAGATATAAGATAGCCAAGATGGAAAGATGATATCCTTTCAGAGTCGACCAGAATGCCTGAAGGTTCACTTTCATGGGTAAGATCCCTAAACTGACACTCCGTACGATAAGTTAGGAGAGAGTCCACAAATGGAAATTTATCATTAAAAAACTGGGCTGCCGATTGGTTTCCAATAAACCCAAGATATGGCATGAAATGAATATCAGGAATTGGACAAATCAACTGAGGATCCCCATGAGAGTAAGTCTTGACAAAATATAGTGAAATCCATCCAAAAAAGTAATGTAAAGGACCTTGAATATTTTCCTTCCCAGGTGAAGATGATGATGCCATTTTACCAAGAGAATGATAGAGGTATGCAAGGACGGGGATGGCCAGGCTAAATAAGGTTCCACCTGCCATTTTGGTGGCTACATGAAAGGTCGTCGGACGAATTTCCCCAGAAGAGTGAGGGAAAACAAATCCGCTAAGCCAGCTCGCCAAAAAACCGGAAAGATACACATCATCAGGAATTCTATCCTTTCGTTGAAACCCACTGATCGAAGTTGGGGATTCGTCAATGAATTTAAAAGTCCAGTGGTTAAACTTCTTGGATTGAACAGAGCTGGCATAAATGTTGAAAAGCCCACGGCACGCCTTGGATGTCTGGGACGAATATAAAATGTCATTGGATGGGGTAAACTCTTCATAAAACTCACCACGAATGGGGAGCCCGCTAATGCGATGAAGGTCCCATAAAGATATCCCAAGTTCGCCATAAATGGTGTGGAAAGTGTTAGTATCGGGTGACCACCGCTCTAAGAATCCTTTGAGCAAGGAGACATTCCTAGCATATGCAAATTGGGGTACATAGATTGCAGCATAAATCCCACATTTCTTCAAAATAGGGGCAAATGTGGAAAGAACGTCATTCAACCAAAAAATCCATATGGGGGATTGCAAATGGGTAGAAATGCCACGGACATTAAAGGAATTATCCCACTTCAGTTTTTCATGCTTCATTCTCTTGAGAAGAGTATTAAATTCAGAGCAGTCAAGGTCCTCAGAAAATGGACGAAGGATTGAGACAGGGAATGAACCAATTGATTTTGAGTGCCCTTTCTCGAGAATCTCACAGCAGTTTCGAATTCCTGTATAAACCAAGTCTTCGGAAGCCGTATGTAAAGGGATGTAGGGTCCAACTCGGTGGGTGACAATAACGCAGTGATAGGTTTTTGCCGAATTATTTTCGGACCAGATTTGTCCAGTACATCCCTCTCGTCACGTCGAAGATATTCAAGGGTCTTGTCCATGCTTCCTAAATAAAATATATATATATATATAAAATAAAATAAAATAAAATAAAATAAAAAATGGTTAGTGAAGGCAAAATGTCATAATATAAAGAGATTAACAAAAGCCCCTTGGCCAAGAACTCAAGCCGTTGGGGTGACGGACACGTTCACTGCCAAGGACCCAAGCCGTTGGGGTGACGGACACAATCACTGCCAAGGACCCAATCCGTTGGGGTGACGGACACGTTCACTGCCAAGGACTCAATCCGTTGGGGTGACGGACACGTTCACTGCCAAGGACTCAATCCGTTGGGGTGACGGACACGTTCACTGCCAAGGACCCAATCCGTTGGGGTGACGGGCACGTTCACTGCCAAGGACTCAATCTGTTGGGGTGACGGACACGTTCACTGCCAAGGACCCAATCCGTTGGGGTGATGGACACGTTCACTGCCAAGGACCCAAGCCGTTGGGGTGATGGACACGTTCACTGCCAAGGACCCAAGCCGTTGGGGTGAGGGACACAATCACTGCCAAGGACTCAAGTCGTTGGGGTGACGGACACAATCACTGCCAAGAACTCAAGCCGTTGGGGTGACAGACACAATCACTGCCAAGAACTCAAGCAGTTGGGGTGACGGACACAATCACTGTCAAGGTTTCAAGCCGTTGGGGTGACGGACACATTCACTGCCAAGGACTCAAGCCGTTGGGGTGACGGACAAAATCACTGCCAAGAACTCAAGCCGTTGGGGTGACGGACACAATCACTGCCAAGGTTTCAAGCCGTTGGGGTGAAAGGACACATTCACTGCCAAGAACTCAAGTCGTTGGGGTGACGGACACAATCACTGCCAAGGTTTCAGGCCGTTGGGGTGACGGACACATTCACTGCCAAGGATTTAAGCCGTTAGGGTGAAAGGACACAATCACTGCCAAGGATTGAAGCCATTGGGGTGAAAGGACACAATCACTGCCAAGGATTCAAGCCATTGGGGTGAAAGGACACAATCACTGCCAAGGATTCAAGCCACTCATTGCCATTAGGTTGGAAATAGCAATGATACCTGCAAACAAACTCTGACGCCTTGCGTGTTGCCTGCAAAAGAGGGGAAAAGGTGTAAAATAATTGCAAAAAAAAAAAAAAATCATAATTCGTACAATTAAAATTCACTTGCACGAATCATGAGGGGGCAGGCTTTGATTAGATTAGATTTAAAAAAAAAAAAAAGTCTGTTTATATTTTTATGGCTTTAATTAGATTAAAAAAAAAAGTGTGTTTATATTTTTCTGGCTTTAATTAGATTAGATTTAGATTAGATTAAAAAAAAAAAAAAGGTCTGTTAATATATATATATATTTTTTAACAAAATCTGCTGCTATAAAAAGGGTAGCAGGAAAAGTCTTTGGGCTCATGGCTAAAAAATAAAATAAAATAAAAAATAAAAAAATCCAAGGACACAATCTTGATCATAACATGACTCCAACGGCTGATTGAAAGTTTGGTAACTCCAATGAGGCTTGTCCTATTTAGATAAAGAAAAGTCATCCAAATAGTCTACGAAAAGATGGTGAAGGAAGTTCAAAACTTTTGGGATAAAAAAAAAAAAAATATTCTGAACTTATCATCATTGACCAGAATCTGCTCTCTCAATTTATGTCTGCTCTACAAATGGTAATGCCAATTAGGTAGCAGTACGCAGTTTCAATCTTCGCCAGTCTTTGTATAAAAAAATATAAAACTTTCAATTGCAAAAAAAAAAAAAAAAAAAAGCTAATAAACAAATATATGCTGTTAAAAAAGAGAAGCAAAAAATAGGGAATTATACCGGATTAAAAGAAATTTGAAGGATTTCTTTTGGTGCCTTCTTTAAAGTACAAGAAGAACAGCTTTTGTTGGAAAAAAAAAAAAAAGTTGCTGGAAATTTTCTGGAAGAAAAAAAATCTGCTGAAAAAAATCTGTAGGGGAAAAAAGGGCTGCAGGGAAAAAATATCTGAAAAGGTGTAATATAAAGGAAAAGTCTTGCTTAAGAAAAGAGGTAGTGGTCTCCTAAAATACTTCAAAGAAGCAAGAGTTTATGTAGGATTTGAAATACTAAGTAAGAGTTTGTATAGGATTAGAAATCTTACCAATGCCAATCCCAAACTCCTAAAATATATATATATATATATATATATGTTGTAAAAAAAAAAAAATCCTAAAAATAATAAGTGGCAAGTTGAAGGCCCACAAAAAAAAAAAAAAAGTCCCAATTAAAAATAGTGACCTAGAAAAGGAAAGGTTCATGATGGCCTAGAAAAAATAAAAAAAATAATAAAATCTACTGTAAAAAAAAAAAATGGTGGCAAGTTGGAGGCCCACAAAAGAAAAGGCCCAATTAAAAAAATAGTGGCCTAGAAAAGGAAAGGTCCATGATGGTCTAGAAAAAAACCATGGCCTAGAAAAGGAAAGGTCTATGATGGCCTAAAAATAATAATAATAATAAAATAAATAAAAAAAAATGGTGGCAAGTTGGAGGTCCACAAAAGAAAAAAAAAACCAATAAAAAAAATGGTGGCCTAAAAAAGGAAAGATTCATGATGGTCTAAAAAATCCATGTTAGGCTAAAAATAAAAATAAAAATCTCTACCGCAAAAAAAATTGGCGGCAAATTGGAGGCCCACAAAAGGAAATGCCCAATTAAATATTGGACCTTACTCATGACCCTTCAAAAAAAAATAAATAAATAAAAGGTCAAAGAGTCGTCAACCCAAAAAAAAAAAAAAAAAAAAAGGCCAGGGACCAAAACACAGAAATAATCCCATCAAAGACTTAAAGATCATCCAGATAAAAGTGCCAAATTGTCGTGACTCGCACAGTTAAGAAAATTCACTTGTGCAAGTCACGAGGGGCATTTGTTGGCACATAAATTTCAACTAAATTTATGACACGTATAGAGCCTATAGAAAAGTTGTAGGTAATCACTTCCTAAAAAGATCAACATGATCCGTTGAAGTACATAAATAAAACAACGTTGTATCTCAACGACGTTATTCAAGATGCTCAAGTGACACGTGGAGCCTACGAAAGATGACACCTGTAGAGCCTACAGCAAAGACACCACACAGGATGAAACCCCAAAGATCAATCCGGTTAATCAAATATACGATTAACCAGATAGCGCTATTATTCAAAATTCAAATGGCTAATCAAATATACGATTAACCAGATAGCATGATTATTAAATAGGCGCTATCATTCAATTTGAAATTCAAATTGAAGATGAAGCAATCCTATCACCTGATGGCCCTCCATAAATATGAGGACCATCACACAAGACAGAAAGAAATCAGAAGTGAAAAAGATCAGAGAGAGAGAGAAAGAAATTGAGAGCTAAACAAATCGTTACAAGAAAGAAGATATAGCGATCCCGGGTTTACCCTTGTTGTATAGTGATCCGGACATGTGTCTGTGGATGTTGGTAGTTGTCTATCATCTTGTTTGCATCCTTTTACTTAGTATTTGAGTTATGGGATGTGTTGGGCAGGTTTGTTTCAGGTTGGTTGAGTTTAGAAACCAAAACTAGTTGCCCAGATTTTTGGCCTGTACGCTCGAGCGGAGGTGTTGGCGCTCGAGCGGGGAATACATCCATCCAGTATCTTGTTGTGCAGTGTTGTGAGCTCGAGCGTAGGGTTGGGAGCTCGAGCGTAGGTCTGTTTCTGCAAAAGTGCTGAGCGAGTGCATTCTGCGCTCGAGCGGGAGGTTGGCCGCTCGAGCGTAAGTCTGTGAGTGGCCGCTCGAGCGGGGTGTTTTACGCTCGAGCGTAGACCTGGGTTAAGTTCCGAAGTTGTGACTTTTCAAATCACTTTTTGCTTTCTCTTCTCTCTCTTACTTTTCCAAAATCACCATTGTTGAGCCTCTCACTCTAGATACTACCTTCTCTCTAGGTTTTGATCTAGTAGGAGTGATCTACTCACCTTTGGCCTTTACAAAAAAGTTGATGATCGTCGAGGGCTTCATCTTAATCTGAGAATCTCGGGTTTTGGAGCACGTTGGGTTTTGTCGTCTTCTCCTTTGGAACTCCGAATTTGAGGTAGGGATAACCTACTCCTCTCTATGGGTTTTGTCTTTAAATTTTGGTATTTTGAGATGTTGGGCTTGGTTGGGTAATCTTGTAAAGGTTTGGGCTTTTGTGTAATTTTACAAAGGTTGGGGTTTTATTCATAATAAATCCTAGATGCATGTTTGGCATAGAAAAATGGAATGATTGTTGAATCATTGATGAAAATGGGACCTAAGGGTTGAAATGGTAATTATGGAAAATGGCCTAATTACATTGTTTAATTAATTGGGGTAATTAATTGGTGAGAAATGAGGAAATGAAATGTTGATTGAATATCCATTTGTGCATTTATTTTCCGTTTTAGAAATAACTGCTTTGGGCTATCGGTGGAGGATAGTCGTGATTGTTGTAGACAATGTAAGTTGATTAGGCAAACTGAAACTAATCAATGGAATGTGTTATGAAACTTGACAGTTGCTAGAATACATTAATTGTTTGTATTGTGTGATTGTATATAGAACCAATGTGTTTATATACGTTGTGTGTAGAGGAGGAGATAGGGGATGTACTCCGCGGTTTAGGGGAAGATAGGGGATGGACCTCTAAACCGGATAGGTATTTGGAGGAGATAGGGGATGTACTCCGTAGACAGAGCTCATATGCTTGTCTAGAGAAGTGAAGATAGAGCTCATATGCTTATCTTTGTGAAGTGAAGTGTGGATACAGCTTGTATGCTTATCTGTGGATATTGTTGATATACATATCTGTTGTAGAGTGTGGATACAGCTTGTATGCTTATCTGTGGATATTGTTGATATACATATCTGTTGAGAATGTGGATATAGCTTTTATGCTTATCTGAATGTGAGATATAGTTTTTATACATATCTGTGGAAATGATGATAGAGCTAGCATGCTTATCTGTTGAAAAAGGAAAAATGAAAAGTAATTGGGACTTGTAAGTCGTTGACATAAATATGTAATTTATGTGATTGAATCAGTGTTGACCAACTATCAATTGCTAATGTTTTAGTCATTGTTCATGGTTGGTTTAGTGTATTTCTACTGGGCTGTGGCTCACCCTATATGGGAATATCATTTTCAGGTACAGGAAGCATGCCACCTCCAAGGACATAGCTGGGAGGCTAGTGGCGGGCATAGTTTGTCGTTTTACTTTTGATGTGTTACATGTAATTTCAAGCCAAGGGCTTAATGTGTAAACGAGTTAGACCTCTTTGTTGTAACCAAGTGTTAACTTGGAAAGCTGTAAGCCCGTAGGGCATTTTGTTATGGGATTAACATGTAATACTTATGTAATGGAATTCTAATGAATGATAGAAGGTGGTTAGTTTATCTATCAACGCTTGTCTTATTTGTTGGGTTTAATGTTATTATTTTGAGGGCGTTACAACTTGGTATCAGAGCGTACCGGGTTCGAATACTTTGGGTACGTGGGAAGTGATTAGGATCACAATGGGTTTGTCTCGCTTGATAGAGACGTAGATGTAGTACCATATGCTATGTGTTTATTTGATAACATGCTTATGTGACTATGTGGGTATGGGATTTAATTTCTAGGATGTTGATTGGATCCTTGAGTTTCTGGGAGTCTTGTTGGAAAAGCACTTGATCAACGCTGTTTCTAACCGGAACTCTAGTAACGTCTCGGGACTATCATTATCCGGAAATGAAATTCGTAAGTGCTTATGTGTTTATGTGCTTATGTGGAGTGAATTACAGTTGTCCATGCATTAGGACGTGAGTGATTAGTTTCGGCACACCTATGAATGTGCTAACGTTCTGTGTTGCCTTTATTAGGATGTCAGGACGAGGAAGAGGTGCTAGGCGTGGTAGACCTGCGAGGCAGGAAGTACCGTTACAGGGTGAGATTCCGGCAGTGCAGGAGGGAGTTGGGCAGGCCAATGTGGCTGAGCCAGTAGGTCAGCAGGCTATGGGTGCCTTGGCCAGAGAGATAGCAGGAGCCTTGGGTATTCTTAGAGCTGGGAATCAGGCAGCTGAGGCAGGGCCTTCTTTCTTGAAGAGGGAGTTCTTCCGGTGTAATCCGGACGAGTTTATCGGGGATCCTAAAGAGCCGCTTAAGGCAGATGAATGGCTCGAACAGACAACGAAGACGTTTGAGATGCTTGGCATCGAGGACGGAGCACTGAAAGTGACCTTGGCATCCTTCCAACTGAAGGGAGATGCGGGTCAATGGTGGAAGTACGAGAAAGCTCGTGTTGGTGGTACTTGGGAGGCGTTTGTGAATGCTTTTCAGGAGAGGTTTTTATCAGCAGCAGCTAGGGAGAAGCTGAGGGATCAGTTTAGCCGGCTTAATCAGCAGGGCTTGTCAGTGGCCGAGTTTGAGGCTACTTTTACCAGTCTGTCTAGGTTTGCACCTGAACTGGTGGCGTCTGAGGAACGCCGTTGCTATGAGTTTGAGCGGAAGTTGAGGCGGGGCCTCAAGTTGAGAATTGGTGGGTCTTATATTCGAGAGTATAGACACCTAGTGGATGCTACAGCTCATATGGAGCTTATGATGCAGGAGGAGGATGAGGGTCAGAGAGGCTCCAAGAGGAGCCAGGATAGTCAGAATGATGGCAGGAGGCAGAGGGGTTCTAACCCTCAGCAGTCTCAGGGTGCAGTCTCTAGATCGACCTTTCCAGTGCCTAGTGTAGGCTCGGGGAGAGGCAGTCAGGGAGAATTCACCTGTTACAAGTGTGGCCAGCTGGGTCACAAGGTATCTGTTTGCCCGCAGAAGGGTGGGGGTCAGAAAGCTGCTTTTTCTTCAGCTAGACCGCCGAGTCAGAGTTTGGGCAGGGGGCAGCTCTTGATTTGTTATCAGTGTGGACAACCTGGGCACATGAAGAGGTTTTGCCCACAGTTGAGTGCCACTTCGGGAGCGTCTGGTTCTAGGCAGACGCAGGGTTTTCAGCCAGCTCAGTCTGTGCAGGCCTCGAGGGCCAATCCGGGAGCTTCGTCATCCCAGTCTGTGCAGCAGTCTTTTGCTCCGAGGGGTGAGCAGGTAGACCAGGGGCCTACGGGGCGCGTGTATGCTGTTACCGCGCAGGATTTAGTACCAGCTCCATCAGTAGTGAGAGGTACTTTTCTGTTTTGCAATTCAGTTGCTAGTGTGTTGATAGACACGGGTGCATCTCATTCTTTTGTATCTGCTGCATTTGCATCTGTTTTGGAATTGGAGTTAGCACAGTTAGCATCTCCTATTTGTGTGGTGTCGCCTTTGGGTGGTGAGTTGATCTTGAAACAGGGTGTTAGAGGATGTGATATAGAGGTCGCCGATTATAGGCTTCCTTTTCCGTTTGTTGTCATGCCCATGAAGGGTTTTGATGTTATTTTGGGTATGGACTGGTTATCGTCATACCGGGCTGTTATTGATTGCTACCGCCAGAGGGTTACATTGTGTACCTTGAGCGGGGAGTGGTTCCATTTCTTGGGAGACCGGGTTGGTAGTGTTTTGCCACCGGGGTATGATTCGCGAGGGCGAAGTGAACTTAGTAGTCTACTTGCCAGTTTTGATAGTGGTGAGAGTGGTGAGACCCAGGTTGTGTTACCGAGGGTGGTTTGTGAGTATTCGGATGTCTTTCCCGAAGATCTTGTTAGTTTGCCACCTCACCGAGAGATAGAGTTCTCTATTGATTTAGTGCCTGGTACGGCGCCGATTTCTATGGCACCTTACCGTTTTGCTCCAGCAGAGTTGGTTGAGTTGAAAGTTCAGCTCCAGGAATTGCTTGATAAGGGCTTTGTTCGCCCTAGTGTTTCACCGTGGGGAGCACCGGCCCTCTTTGTTAAAAAGAAAGATGGTGCCTTGAGATTGTGTATAGACTACCGGAAGTTGAATCGGGCTACGGTTAAGAATAAGTATCCTATGCCCCGTATAGATGATTTGTTTGACCAGTTGAAGGGTTCCCGTTGTTTCTCTAAGATAGACTTGAGATCGGGTTACCATCAGTTGAGGGTTAGGGAGGAAGATATTCCTAAGACGGCATTCCGTACGCGGTATGGCCATTACGAGTTTCTGGTGATGCCATTCGGGCTTACCAATGCACCGGCAGTCTTTATGGACTTGATGAACCGGATTTTCCGGGAGTTCTTAGACCGATTTGTGGTTGTCTTCGTGGACGACATCCTTATCTATTCGTCTTCTGAGGAGGAGCACGAGGCACACATGAGAGTGGTGCTTGAGTTACTTAGAGCCCATAGGCTGTATGCCAAGTTAGGGAAGTGTGAGTTCTGGCTGAGGGAAGTCAAATTCTTAGGCCACGTGGTATCCGGGGAAGGGGTGTCTGTTGATACATCCAAGGTTGAGGCAGTGCAAGATTGGGCACAGCCTAAGAGTGTGTTTGAGATCCGCAGTTTTCTGGGATTAGCTGGGTATTACCGTCGGTTTGTGAAAGATTTCTCCAGGTTAGCGTCACCGTTGACTAGACTGACTCGGAAGGGAGTCAAGTTTGTGTGGAGTGAGACTTGTGAAAAGTCGTTCCAAGAGCTGAAAGTTAGATTGACCACCGCTCCGGTATTGATTATTCCGGAGAGAGGGTTGGGTTATGCGGTTTATTGTGATGCCTCACGAGAGGGTTTGGGTTGTGTGTTGATGCAAGAGGGGAAAGTGGTAGCTTATGGCTCACGTCAGTTGAAAATACACGAGAAGAATTACCCTACTCACGACCTAGAGTTAGCAGCAGTGATCTTTGCCTTGAAAGTCTGGAGGCACTACCTTTATGGTGAGAAGTTCGAGGTATTCTCGGATCATAAGAGTTTGAAGTATCTGTTTACACAGAGAGACTTGAATTTGAGGCAGAGGAGATGGATGGAGTTCATCGAGGATTATGATTTTGAGTTGCATTATCATCCGGGAAAGGCCAATGTTGTGGCCGATGCCCTTAGTAGGAAGACCATTAGTGATGTTGCTGGTATAGCCATCCGGGAATGGGAGATGTTGGGAGCACTTGGCGAGTTTGATTTGCTACTGGGCGAATCTGTTGAGGCTGCGGCCTTGTTTTCTGTTGTTGCGCAGCCTACACTTTTGATTAGAGTGTTAGAGGCACAGAGAGGTGACCTTGAGGTAGAATCCCTCCGAGAGAAGATCTCCAGTGGGAAAGTTGAGAAGGGTTTGACGGTGTATCCCGACCTGAGTGTGAGATACCGAGACCGTTTGTTTGTACCGGAGTCTTGCCGAGAGGAAGTACTCCGAGAGTTTCATCATTCGCGCCTTGCGGTGCATCCGGGAGGCACTAAGATGTATCAGGATTTGAGCCGCCAGTTTTGGTGGAGGGGTATGAAGAGAGATGTGGCTGTCTTCGTATCGAAATGCCTTACCTGCCAGCAAGTGAAGGCCGAGCATCAGAGGCCAGCGGGTTTGTTGCAACCCTTGCCTATTGCCGAGTGGAAGTGGGAGCATGTCACTATGGACTTCGTTGTAGGTCTTCCGAGGACTCAACGGGGTAGTGATGCTATTTGGGTGGTTGTAGACCGGTTGACTAAGTCGGCGCACTTTATTCCTATGCGCGTGAGAGATTCGGTAGATCATCTTGCCGATTTGTATATTCGGGACGTAGTGAGATTGCACGGGGTCCCAGTGACGATCGTCTCAGATAGAGATCCTCGTTTTACTGCTAGGTTGTGGCAGAGTTTGCAGAGTGCCTTGGGCACTAAGTTGACCTTTAGTACGGCTTATCATCCTCAGACTGACGGGCAGTCCGAGCGTACTATTCAGATCCTCGAGGATATGCTTCGGGGTTGTGTCCTGGACTTCAGTGGGACGTGGGAGAGGCACTTGCCATTGGTAGAGTTTGCCTACAACAACAGTTTTCAGTCTAGCATCGGTATGGCACCGTTTGAGGCCTTGTATGGCCGACCGTGTAGGTCTCCAGTTTGTTGGGCCGAGGTGGGTGATGCACCTTTGTTGGGTCCAGAGTTAGTTAGGGAGACGACGGAGAAAGTTGAGCTTATCCGTAGGAGGCTTGTTACAGCCCAGAGTCGACAAAAGAGTTATGCCGACCGTAGGAGGAGGCCTTTGGCGTTTGAGGTAGGTGATCATGTCTTTCTGAAGATATCACCTAGGCGAGGCCTGATGAGGTTTGGGAAGAGTGGGAAATTATCCCCTCGGTTTATTGGTCCTTTTGAGATCCTTGAAAGGATAGGTGAGGTTGCTTATCGGTTAGCCTTACCGCCGCAGTTGTCCGGAGTGCATGACGTGTTTCATGTGAGTATGCTTCGGAAGTATGAGCCAGATCCATCACATGTGTTGGATTGGACTGATTTAGAGGTAGATGAGGATGCCTCGTATGAGGAGAGACCGGTTCGGGTCTTGGATAGGCGGGATCAGGTCCTGCGTGGCAAGACCATTCCTTTGGTGAAAGTCTTGTGGAAACATCACGGAGTGGAGGAAGCCACTTGGGAACGTGAGTTGGAAGTCCGTGAGGAATATCCGGACTTGTTTGTTGATATGTAATCTTATGTTTAAATTTTACATCTTGTTGAACTTAAGAGCTTTGATATATGTCTTAAGTTGTGAAACATTGAAAATGTTTTGGTTATTGGAAGTATGTTTTGGAACTTGCCTAATATGGAAGTTGAAAGTGACATTATATGTGTTAAATATATTGTTGAAATTGGAAGGATAGTGCATAATGTTGATGCATGTTGAAAGTACATATGTTGTTTACATATTGTGATATGTCTCTTGTTAAAGGGATGGGATGACCGGTAATGGGTCGAATTGTTGACTGTTCAAGTGTAACACTGTTTAAAATGGAGGAAAGCTTGTTTTGCAACTTGTGCTTAATTTCGGGGGCGAAATTCTTTAAGGGGGGGAGGTTATAGCGATCCCGGGTTTACCCTTGTTGTATAGTGATCCGGACATGTGTCTGTGGATGTTGGTAGTTGTCTATCATCTTGTTTGCATCCTTTTACTTAGTATTTGAGTTATGGGATGTGTTGGGCAGGTTTGTTTCAGGTTGGTTGAGTTTAGAAACCAAAACTAGTTGCCCAGATTTTTGGCCTGTACGCTCGAGCGGAGGTGTTGGCGCTCGAGCGGGGAATACATCCATCCAGTATCTTGTTGTGCAGTGTTGTGAGCTCGAGCGTAGGGTTGGGAGCTCGAGCGTAGGTCTGTTTCTGCAAAAGTGCTGAGCGAGTGCATTCTGCGCTCGAGCGGGAGGTTGGCCGCTCGAGCGTAAGTCTGTGAGTGGCCGCTCGAGCGGGGTGTTTTACGCTCGAGCGTAGACCTGGGTTAAGTTCCGAAGTTGTGACTTTTCAAATCACTTTTTGCTTTCTCTTCTCTCTCTTACTTTTCCAAAATCACCATTGTTGAGCCTCTCACTCTAGATACTACCTTCTCTCTAGGTTTTGATCTAGTAGGAGTGATCTACTCACCTTTGGCCTTTACAAAAAAGTTGATGATCGTCGAGGGCTTCATCTTAATCTGAGAATCTCGGGTTTTGGAGCACGTTGGGTTTTGTCGTCTTCTCCTTTGGAACTCCGAATTTGAGGTAGGGATAACCTACTCCTCTCTATGGGTTTTGTCTTTAAATTTTGGTATTTTGAGATGTTGGGCTTGGTTGGGTAATCTTGTAAAGGTTTGGGCTTTTGTGTAATTTTACAAAGGTTGGGGTTTTATTCATAATAAATCCTAGATGCATGTTTGGCATAGAAAAATGGAATGATTGTTGAATCATTGATGAAAATGGGACCTAAGGGTTGAAATGGTAATTATGGAAAATGGCCTAATTACATTGTTTAATTAATTGGGGTAATTAATTGGTGAGAAATGAGGAAATGAAATGTTGATTGAATATCCATTTGTGCATTTATTTTCCGTTTTAGAAATAACTGCTTTGGGCTATCGGTGGAGGATAGTCGTGATTGTTGTAGACAATGTAAGTTGATTAGGCAAACTGAAACTAATCAATGGAATGTGTTATGAAACTTGACAGTTGCTAGAATACATTAATTGTTTGTATTGTGTGATTGTATATAGAACCAATGTGTTTATATACGTTGTGTGTAGAGGAGGAGATAGGGGATGTACTCCGCGGTTTAGGGGAAGATAGGGGATGGACCTCTAAACCGGATAGGTATTTGGAGGAGATAGGGGATGTACTCCGTAGACAGAGCTCATATGCTTGTCTAGAGAAGTGAAGATAGAGCTCATATGCTTATCTTTGTGAAGTGAAGTGTGGATACAGCTTGTATGCTTATCTGTGGATATTGTTGATATACATATCTGTTGTAGAGTGTGGATACAGCTTGTATGCTTATCTGTGGATATTGTTGATATACATATCTGTTGAGAATGTGGATATAGCTTTTATGCTTATCTGAATGTGAGATATAGTTTTTATACATATCTGTGGAAATGATGATAGAGCTAGCATGCTTATCTGTTGAAAAAGGAAAAATGAAAAGTAATTGGGACTTGTAAGTCGTTGACATAAATATGTAATTTATGTGATTGAATCAGTGTTGACCAACTATCAATTGCTAATGTTTTAGTCATTGTTCATGGTTGGTTTAGTGTATTTCTACTGGGCTGTGGCTCACCCTATATGGGAATATCATTTTCAGGTACAGGAAGCATGCCACCTCCAAGGACATAGCTGGGAGGCTAGTGGCGGGCATAGTTTGTCGTTTTACTTTTGATGTGTTACATGTAATTTCAAGCCAAGGGCTTAATGTGTAAACGAGTTAGACCTCTTTGTTGTAACCAAGTGTTAACTTGGAAAGCTGTAAGCCCGTAGGGCATTTTGTTATGGGATTAACATGTAATACTTATGTAATGGAATTCTAATGAATGATAGAAGGTGGTTAGTTTATCTATCAACGCTTGTCTTATTTGTTGGGTTTAATGTTATTATTTTGAGGGCGTTACAGAAGAGAAGCCTAGAGAATACAAGAACCTACGCTAATGGCGATGAATAGGTAAAGGGTTCCAAACCCAAACTGTATTTTGTATTCGAGGGTTCAAAACCCATAACAATCGCAATAAAATATTTTCTTTTTTTAAAATTGTCTTTTGTTGTTTATTTTGTTCTTCATTAATCAGAGGTTTCATTTTGCATAAAATGTGTAATTAACGATCTGAAATACAGATCGGAAATAAGAACCTGCTATTCAAATAATCAACACTGTTTAGTCAAAAAACTAAACAGTGGACATTTGTAACATAAAATTTTGAAATGTGTTGAAACACTTCATGTTTTAAAATTTGTGTCTACAAACGTAGGCCAATTTCATGATAATCATTCATTTCATTCTCTCTCTTCTTTCCATTTCTAGTTCACAATGATTATTACAATAATCTATTAATTATTTTTTAACTATCACATTTTTTTTTATTTTTTTTTCAATTGACCAAGAACAATAACCAGCTCAACTATTCATAAACATAAACCTTTTTGTACTACATAACCATCAATAAAAATTATGTTTTTTTTTTTTATTTTCTTCATTTTTATTTTTATTTATTTATTTTATTTTAGACTTCACAACTAATTTTTAATAGCATCAATTCACCATATATTAACCAAGACTTCACAAGATCAACCATTGAAATTTCATTCTCTTTCCATTTCACATTTCTTATTCACAAAAAAAAAAAAAAAATCAACATGACTCAATATTTATGTATAAAATAAATAAATAAATCATCTTTTCTTTTCATTCTCATAAACATTAAATTAAAAATTAGGGCTTTTTATTCCAACCATCATAAACATGTTCTTTTAGCTTCAAATTTCCATAATCAACAACAAAATATAACATTAAACTATATGATTCAAAACCCTAAATCTCATCCACATATATTTTGAAAAATCACTTATAAACTCCCTTTTTTTTTTTATTCAATAAGAAGTACCACATATCCATCTATAATGATATGTGATTTTTTTTTTATTCCAACCATCATAAACATGTTCTTTTAGCTTCAAATTTCCATAATCAACAACAAAATATAACATTAAACTATATGATTCAAAATCCTAAATCTCATCCACATGTATTTTGAAAAATCACTTATAAACTCCCTTTTTTTTTATTCAATAAAAAGTACCACATATCCATCTATAATGATATATTGAAGAGAATCAAAGAAATCCGTACCTCAAAATGTGAAGAAAGCAAATCTGAAAAAGGCAAAGCTTGCTGGATCAAGAATCCGAGACTACCATTGCGAAGAGTACGACGAGCTCTCCAACTTCCCCTTACAAAGATTGTGCAAAATCTCACTATAAGAACTCCCACTCTAAGCTCAAAGCTTGAGCAACAATGGTGAAAATTTAAGAGAGTGAGAGAGAAAGAAGAGCCGAGAGAGGGAGACAGAGAGACATACGGAAACAGTTTGCTCAAAAGAACGAAAAGAAGGAAAAAATAATAAATAAATAAAGAAAAGGGAAAGGAGGGGGGGAAGCCCACGTGGCTTGCACCTCTCAATTTATGTGTATATATATACATCTATGTATACATGTTTAGAGTAAAGCTACGTAGCTCGAGAAAAGAAGGGCTCGAATGGCCCGACCTCCCCCCTCTCTCTCTCTCTCTCTCTCTCTTCTCTATTCTCCTCCTCTGTCATGGTTCTCTTCTTCTTCTTCCTTCTCAACTGCAATGGTGGGCTCTCTCTCTCTCTCTCTCTCTCTCTCTCTCTCTCTCTCTTTCCTTTTCTCTATTTCTTTCACCTCTCTGTTACCAGTTTCAGAGAGGGAAAAAAAATTATCCAAATGTTTGGTTTGGTTTTGATTTTGAGTTTTGATTTTTTTTTTGATTTTGTGGGTTTTGGTTTTGATTTGATTTTGGGTTACCGTTCTCTGTGTGTGTACACAGATCTGTGTATATACACACACAGATCTGTTCTCCTCTCTCTACTCTCTGTTCTTTACTTTGTTTTTTTTTTTTTTACGAATCTGTTCGTCCTCCTTTCTTTTCTTTTAAATCTGTTGGCCGGCCAGAAGAGGAAGGAAAAAGAGAGGGGAAAGGAAGAAAAGGAAGAAGAGAGGGAGAAGGAAAAAGAAAAAAAAAATTTGATTTTGATTTTGATTTGAGCTTGGATTCAGACCAGAGGTTTGAGTTTGGATTCAGAACAGAGGAAGAAGAGGAAGGAAGAGAGGGGAAGAAGAAGAAGAAGAAGAAGAAAAAAAAAAAAAAGGGGGCCAAAACGACGTCGTTTTGGCACCTCGAGCCATTTGGGCCTTGGTAAATTCGAGCTACGAATCGCTGTTGCAAAAATTAAACTAAAAAAAAAAGAAGATGAGGAAGGAAGACGAAGACCCAAAAAAAGAAAAAAAAAAAAAAAGGCAAAACGATGTCGTTTTTCCTTTTCGAGCCATTCGGGGCAATTAGTTTCGAGCTACCAAACGGGATTGTATTTTATAATATAATTAACAAAATTATGTAATTTTTCTCAACGTAAGATATATATTTCGTTAGATGGTACACACCATAAATATTTGTAGCTTTCTTATGATAACAATAACAAACAATTATACATGAGACATAATTTAATCAATTGAGTCCAAAATGAATGAAATTTAACAATCTAAAATAAATCTCTAATTGAGATTATAGTACAAAATATTTTAAATGGAGTCAAGATGGTCCCCACCACTCACACAATTATAATTGACCAAACAGTTAAACATGGGTTATACTAACTCAAATTAAACTAATTCTAAATCATGGCTCTTGAATTAAGTTTCCACTCATAAACCAAACATGGCCCACATATATATCAAACTATACCCAACAAACTTTATCTCAAGTCATGGTCTAACACTCAAAATAAACAAAAAACTGAAATTAGATCATAAAAATTCTGCTATGTCAATTTATCAAACACTGATAAGTCCATGAATTTTATAAAATTAAATATTCATCCTTTCATTCTAGAAATTTTTCCAATGATACTAGATTCAAATGGGAATATCATATAAAAATTTTATAAGCTTCTGAATTGTGAAACTGTTTTTAAAAGTTCATAGAATTAGACTCCAAATAAAACGTTTAAAATTTGCATGGCCATTACAGTTTCTAGGCCCTAGGCGCAACAGGAAGGATGTATTTCCTTCCTGAAACTAGCTGCTTATAGGAATCAGGTTACCACATGTTTAAGCTTTCAAGTAGATGGCAACACTACCTTGCATTTGACCTGCATTTCAGAAGCACAGACGGTTGGGTATACCTCCTTATTGGAGTGTGGGACCAAATTGATTTACTAAAGGAGTTTTAATTTGGTTTGGTTTAGGTATAATATATTTTTATATATTATATCTAATTTTCTAGAGACCTAATCCAATTTGGAACAACTAAAGTTTAATTAAAAACCCTAGATTCACTATACATATTTTGGTATTGTTTCTCCCAAGAAAAGTGGGTTGTACGGCTGCTATAGAATAATTGATTGGAAAAGTCAATTTGGGTTCAAGGTGTGGCTTTGTGTATTACTTTCACAAACCAGCAACACAACAGTGTGCTTTGATTGGTGCTCTATTTTGAAGCGTTTCGGTTTTTGTTTTGGGTGAAATTCTTGGGGTCTTCTTCAAGTCTCGTTCTGAAGATTTTGGTTCATCTATTTGGTGAGGTCTTTCCTCTTTGTTTTTTGTGATTATTTGGAATTCACCTGAGGGTGGTTTTGTGAGACCATTAGTGTCTCGTTTGTAATCGTTTGGAACTTATTTGGTTGATAGTGGAATCGGATTTCGATCCCGTGGACGTACCTCACATTGAGGGAACCACGTAAAAATTCTTGTGTTGCTCTTGATTTAATTTTTCCGCATTAGTTTTATTCTCATTGATTGATTTACTTGTGGGGAATCACATCGATTTTCCCTAACACAGACAACACTGCCTTGTTATGAAGTACAAACATCTCCTCAAAGGTGTCTGACACATCAAACACGAATACGGACACAGACATTGACTCTATTTAATTAAGGCCTCTTACCTCTAAACATCTCTACTCGCTAATTTTTACTAACAAATTGAGCATTTAGCGTGCAAGATTTCAATAAGATGCCAAAAAAGCATGCTAGAAGGCTAAGAAGCATGTATATGGATATGGATACGAGATGAATATAGAAACGGATAACGCGATATGATAAAACTTTAAAAAATAGTATACAAGCACGGATAGAATACGTTTGTAAAAGAATTTAAAAATTATATTAGTAGTGAGTTACACATAAGCCTAAGAATATTGAAAAATATTAATCTTTAAAAATTAAGTATTAAAAAAAAGAATTATGTGTTAATTTAAGTTAGTAGCTAGTTTACATTTTTTTATATATATTTTAAAATAGGTCTTACAAATATTTCATTTAAATATCAAGTCTAATATATTTAGATTACAATTTACAATAATAGAATAAGGATATTTAATTTTACTATTATGTAGTTATAACGAACATGCATTTAATTTAACAAATTATATTACATTGGCTTACTATGTTTATCTTATCAAAAAACTAAAACAAATTATTAGAAAAATATTATTATATTGATATTATATTATAATTCTATGCAAGAAATACTATAATTCGTGACTTGGAGTATTCCATACTTTAAAATTAATAAAAAATTTATCAATAAATATCGAATACTTTTAATAAGTTTATACGTATCCATAAGTATTCAACGAATACTGATATGCAATACGAATAGGATACAACGAAGTATAGCACATCCAAACCTCATAAAAAAAAATACATGTAATTCCAATTTACCCAATTAAGAACAAAGATTTACCAGTCTAAGCCATCTCTGACAAAGAAGTTGCAGATTGAACTGAGACATTTGTTGAGCCCCTCCAGAGCCAAAATGTGGGTTACCCAAACCCACATCATATTTTTACAAATTCCCAAATCGTTCCCCATTTCCAATGGAATCCAAATATAGAGATAAATGGAGACCGGCCTTGTGGGCATACATCAAAATCTTCAGCTAAGGATGAGGGAGAAGATACGGGTGAGCCTATGAATGGCGATATAAGACCGGCCTTGTGCGTAATCATGAAAGCTCTAAACATAAATAAGATTTATATAAAAATAAAGAGGAAATATCGTTTTGCCCCCCTAAATTATCACACGTTTTATAATTTGATCCTCATATTTTGATTTATTTTAATTTAGTACTTGAATTTTCAATAAATTGATCAATTTAAACCCTGTTGTTACATATCGTCTATAATTGAACGGAATATGTTGACGTGGCACCAAAGTTCATTTAGAATCATTTTACCTTCTAAACTATACCTTAAAAATCAATTTGTCCCCCAAATATAAAAAAATTAAATTTAAATATTTAATAAATATTTTTTATGTCAATAATGAAAAAATTAAATTTTAAATAATATATACATTACAAAAAAATAATAAAAAAATATAAAAGTCCTCATTTAGAATTATCTTGAGACTATGAAGTACGGATATTTCGATAAACATGTTGTACCCGTACTGGTTACTTACTGAATTTTGAAAAAAAAAAAAATCACTCAATTTTGAAATTACTATTAGTCAATCAATTCTATTGAAATTAATTTGGGCAATAAACTAGTTACAATTGCGCATGCACACACACATAGGGTATTCAAGAAATTTTCAGCTCAGTAAGTTTCTCTAGGATCAACTCGAGATAATTTGAGAACTATGAAACACAAGTATGGGTATGAGTATTGGTATTGGTACGATATGAGTACATCGACATGGTAAACCCTTAAAACAGTAGGATACAGGTATGGTTTAATACATTTGTAAAAAAATATTTATTTTTAATTTGAAATAATACAAAAATTAATTAAATGGTTTAATTTGTTAAATCCAACATACAATTAACATTTAATGCCAAAAGCATAGGTATAAGATAAAATTAAATATTATTATATTAAATAACTTATAAACCATAACTTAATTTTAAAACCGTGCCAAACACAAAAATAACAATGAAAAAGAATTTTATCTTTGTAGTAGAAAAAAAATATTATTTTCGATTGAGGTACGACACAGTTTGATATATATTAGATATGTCTAGGTGGGCCAAAAATAAGATAGAAAATTTTGAGTACACATTTTGTGTACCTGATATGTATGCAAAAATATCATACGTCGGTAAGTATCCGGTACGGATACAACATGTTTATCGAATTATTCATACTTCATAGTCTCAAAATAATTCAAAATGAGAATTTTTATATTTTTTATTATTCTTTTGCAAAGTATATGTTATTTAAAATTTAATTTTGTCATTATTGAGATAAAATTTATTTATTAAATATTTAAATTTATTTTTTTTATATTTGGAGGGGCAAATTCATTTTTAAGGTATAGTTTGGGGGATAAAATAAAATTCCAAATGAATTCTGGTGCCATGTCAGCACATTTCGTCTAATGGTAGACGGAATGTGACAGCAGGGGTAAAATTGATCAATTTTCTGAAAGTTTAGATACTAAATTGAAATAAATCGAAGTATGAGGATCAAATTGAAAAATGCGTGATAGTTTGGGAGGCAAAATGATATTTCATAAAAAAAAAATTTGATAATAATGATGTGAAAATGCCATTATTATAAATAAATTTATTTTCAATGATGTGTTGTTTTGAAATGAAAGGTTCTCAATAAACTCCATCATTATGTATAATTTTTTTATTTGTATCACATTACTCTTACAATCATTCATTATAAAAAATAAAATAAATAAAAAAATTATAATCAAATATCTCGTAAGTTATAATTAAAGATATTTTCAATCATAATTAGGAGGGTAAAGATGGCCTGCAACCCAGGGTGGGCTTGGCCCGATTAGGCCCACGCTTGAGCCCAGCCCAAGACCATAGGCATAGGCCTGGACCGTCATTTTGAAACCCGGCCCATCGGCCCGCACAAGGCCCACCACTCAATACCCGGCCCGCGCCAAGGCCCATTGTTATTTTTAGTGCAAAATAATAAATTTTTGGTGCAAATTTTTTTTAAAAATATAAAAAAATATTTAGGCCCGCCCAAGCCTTGCCCCCGGCCTGCCTGTAGACACTCCATATTTGACCGCCCTTAAAACTTGGGCACCTCAAGTTGATCGCTCGATGATGAAAAGTTATGCTGTACAAACGTTCGATTTCTTCAGCAAGAAAAGTTTCTAAATCCCAACATTACACTCCATTTTTGACCAAAAATATTTTAGACTTTAAAACCCTCTTTTTCAAAATATTTTTCCAAATGTTTCTACGATGTTATGAGGCTCACATTTCATTTAAAATACTGCACTTTTCCTTAAACCGAGTAAGGACAAAGTTGACATAAGTGGAAGGGAGGTGAACACTTTAAAAAATATTTAAAAATATCTTATTTATAGGTTTGCAGTTGAAGGAAATAGGAGGGGGGAAGAAAACTAGTAGGGGGAAAGGTTGGGCATCAATCTGTTAAGAAAAAAATTAGCAGCCTTCACTAAAATAGGAATATCTCTTTGCATACTTAGAATTTAGATATGGGGTCACCTCCATTGGAAACTAGACTTCTAGGGCCTCAATTTGGACTCAAGAATCACCGGAAATCGAGTCCGGATGAGGGAGATGTGCTTGTTTGAATATGGGCCTGGAAGCAGATTTTTATGTACAGTCGGCCACTTTTCGTGGACGGCCGTACAAAAACTTGGCCGGCCGGCCGGCCAGGTGTCTCGAGAGGAAGACATTTATAGCCAAGTGTCCCTACAAACCAACTAATGGCCAGCCGGCCACAAATAAGTGTACGGCCATCCTCGTTAGTAGTCGGCTGGCCATTTGTTCCAGCAGAGCAGATTTTTGTAGATATTTGTTGCCAGCTATTCCCACAGGTGCATACACTGCAGCAACTGTCTATATATAAATATTTCCGACTGAGGCACATGTTTTTCTATATATAGATGACCATCCTTCTTGAAATTAGGTTAGAAAAAATTCCAAAGACTCAAAAACTTGCATAACAGCCTCTATCCATCTTGTAAGCTACATACTCTCTCTCTACACTTCCTAAACCAAAAATTTGGCTCTTCTTGCTGAGCTTCTTGAGCTCAAATCTCATCCCTTGAGAGTGAGAACTTGTTGGTTTGTGAACAAAGGAGTTACTCCTCTTCAAGAGGTATAACTTGTGCAATCTTTACATTATTTCTTTCTTATCTTTTCTTACTATTTTTGGGCTGTTTTTCAACTGTATTTATGGGCTGAAACTTGTGGTTAAAAGCTATCAAAGGTAGAGGGGTAACCCACCCTTCTTTGAACCTTATTTTCCAAGCTTTTGCTCTCGTGTTTCCCATCTTTTCCTCAACATTTGTTGATCTTTTTACCACTAAATTTCAGAGTTTTTCAAAGGCTAAAAATGTAGTTTTGAAGTCGCAAAAATGGAGGGGTTAGCCACCCTTCCTTATGCTTGTTTACTAGCTTAGTTTTCTAATTATTTTAGCTAACTTTTTCAAGTTTTTCCATGTTATTTCTAGCACTGTTTTTTTCTTACTTTAGGAGTATTTTAGGTCATCCATGCCATTTATGCTTTGTATAGCATGCTTGCAGTGTAAAGGACCTTATAGGTTTGGTGTTTTAGGCATTAGGAACCAACTTATTTGAGTTGATATCATTTATTTAATGCGTTTCATACTTGTGTTCATGGCATAATCACCTCTGCACTCTCCCTCTTTTTTTGTTTTGTTTTGTTGCTTTGAGAGTTGTTTCAAAATGAGTTTTGTTTAAGCTTGAGGAAGAGACCTTGTGCTTAATGGTTTAATCTCTTTGGAGGTTCATTACCAACGGCATGACCTCTCTCTCATGCCCAAAACAACCATTGGTTTGACACTTCGCTTCGTTAGTGGACTTAATGCTCATTCTTGGACTAAAATGACTAATGTGAGGCCCTTGAAAAATGTATTCTCTTTAAAAATCCTAATGTTTGAATTATTTTCTTAAAGCCCCTCAGTTCCTTGAATTATTTCAAATCTTGTCGGTTAGCATTTGTAACGCCCTCAAAATTAACCCATTATATATATCATTGACATTCATTATTTAAAGAAGATAATCTATTAATTCATTCATCAGAGTATTACAAAATAAAGCATTACATGTATCATCGAATAAAATGCCCTACAGGCTTACATCTTTCCAAGCCAACACTTGGTTACAAAAATATGAGTTCTAACTCAATACAAGAAAAGCCCTAGGCTTGAATGTTTACATGTACTAATAATTTAAGACAGTTAAGTAAAAGTTGTCTTCTTCAATCCAGAAGCCAAACCCTCCCAAGCTAATTCCTTGGAGGTAGTTTATCACCTGAACCTGAAAATGATGTTCCCATAAAGGGTGAGCCACAGCCCAGTAGAAATATACTAAACCACATATAAGCAATGAATAAAGCAATAGCATTCAACAGATGGTTAACCAAGATAATCAATTACTTTATTTTACAGTTTCATGACACTATTGTCTAAGATACATTTTACTTTCCAATTTTATCAACATGGCCCAGAACCTGGCCAAACTTACAACTGTGAATCACATATATCATATTCACATCCTTCCAATATCAACTAACAAATGAGACTCAAGCTCAAATCAAACACTTCATACTTCCAGATTGATACACATTTTAGTGCTGTATCAATAAAACACTTCTATATAAATAAGCACACATAAAAGTGATGCTAATGGAGTCCATCCCCTAACTCCTCCCAAACAAAATCCGGTTTAGAGGTCCATCCCCTATCTTCCCCTAAACCGTGGAGTACATCCCCTATCTCCTCCCACACACAAACAATGTATGCAAATGCAATGCTCAATCAATACACGTATTTTCTGTATCAATGCCACACGTATAAATTAATGACTTAACCAATGTGATTAGTTCCAGTTATTCCTAATCCACATGCAATGTCTACAACAATCATGACTATCCTCCACCGATAGCCCAAAACAGTTATTTCTAAACTGAAAATAACTATGTCCACAATTCAATAGACAAATGATTCAAATTATCCAATTATGCCATTTAATCAATGAATTCCCCAATTCCATGAATTTAACCATCTTTTCCCAATTTCATGAATTACTTATACAAATCAATTCAATAATTCAACTAAGGTTTTTCCCAAAATTTACCAAAGTATTCCCAACATATTAAAATACCAAAACTTAGAACATAACCTATAAAATGGAGTAGGAAATCCCTACCTCAAAGAAAACAACCCAAAAAGGTGAAGAAAGAGATGAGTGCCCAAAATACCAAAGTGCTCCAAATCGTCAAATGCTCAGATTAAATGGTAGCCCTTGCCTCACTCTATCTTTTTAATGAAGGATCTAGGGTAGAAACACACCCTAAGTGGATCAAATCTAAGAAAGAAGGTGAGTAGGGAGAGAGAGAAGTCGAACCTGGGGTTTTGAATCAAAAGAATATGAAAAAGACTGATCAAATCCCGCTGCTGTGTATATAAACTGGATAGGCTCGCTCGAGCGAAGACTTGGTCGCTCGAGCGACCAGACACAGAGAAACTACGCTCGAGCCAAGGAAGCCTTGCTCGAGCCAACAACTCAAATGCTCGCTCGAGCGAAAGAAAGCTCGGTCGAGCGAAGAACTCAAACCCTCAGGTCTGAACCCAGACACACGCTCGAGCGAAGGAACTATAGCTCGAGCGAAGGATGAACTAACTCGCTCGAGCGAAGAAAAGCTCGCTCGAGCCAAGAATGCACAGCTACAGGTCCAAATCAAACACTACCTCTCGCTTGAGCGAACAACTCCTCGCTCGAGCGAAGAACCAAAAACCTGGACAGCAACACTTGGTTTCTAAACCCAACCAACCTGAAACAAACCTGCCCAACACATCCTACAATTCCAAAAGAGAAAATAAGGAATAACAACAACAACCATTATACACTGACAGAATCTACGGAACAGTCCGGATACAATAATTAAATGGGAAAAGACCGGGGTCGCTATAGCATTTGTTAATTATTTTATTGAAACAGGAATATCCTAGCCGAATTAGATTCCTTTGCCTAATTTAATTTAATTCTACATAAGTAAGGTTCAAATACATGAATTTAATTCCAAGCCCTTATTTCTTTATTTAAATTCAAAAATTTCCCCAAAACTAGTACATGTACCTTTATACCGTAGGTACCATCAATCAAATTGAGATCCATATATATATATACATTGGGAGATGTGTCCCTAGTACCTAGATTGAATAAAAAAATAACCCCATCACCCTTCCCAATGGCCGGCCACCCTAGGGAGAAGTGAGAAACCAATTTTCAAGATTTATGATCACGGTATTCTAGAAAACCCAAAACCTAGTACCCTAGACCTAGGATGTTGTTTCCAATACTAGTTTCATTTCAACTAGGAATCAACTAGATATTGCCTAATCCTAGGATTAAGCTCCCTAATCACTCCTATTCCATTAGACTCCAAGTAAATCCTAACTTTTCCATCTAATTCCAACTAGTGGGCCTTTATGTCTTTTTACACCAAGATTTGCCTATAAATACCACCACTCCCTAGCTTGGCAAACACAAACAACACACTCACACACACATTCGGCCTAGAGGAGAGGAGGGAGAGCAAGAGAGAAGTCTTGAGAGGAAGAGGAAGGAAGAGGAGAGCAATCTTGTTCAAAGCTTAGCAAGTAAGCCACAACACAACCATCTCTTTCATTTTCCTTTTTCAAATACATGTTCTTAAGGGTTCTAAATATTGTTTTTAGATGTGTTATTGATGAGTTACTTGTGTTAGAAATGATAAGAGTTGAGCCATGATTCTACCTCTCTTGTATTTTCCCTCATTTCGGTACCAAAACTATCTTTTTCATACTAATCTCTCAAACTTTTCAAAGGCACACCTTCAAGAAAATTTTCTGAGTTTAATATATGTTACTTGGCATGTTTTCATCACAAAAGAAATGAAAATTTTCCCGTAGTGGATCTCTTTTCTCACAAATCTTTTTGTTTTGGGTATTGTGCCTTAGAATCTGTTTTTCGCAGCCAACTTTCAAAATTTCTAGAAAAATGTATAAAATTATTCTGGACCGCTATTTTATGTCAAAATCTTCCTTAAGGAGTTGGCTTTCAAATAAAATTAGTTTCATTGAAAAACAGTGAGCGGTTTGTAAGAAAATCAAATTTTTGTAACGGTCGACAAATCTGGACAGCGCTGGAGTGTTTTCTAAATAACTTAAAATCTAGGAAAGCTATCCCATTTCCAAAATATGTTCTGGAAACTCAATTAAATTCTCTACGAACCATAGGAAAGATGAGTCCGGTGAAAAATCTAAAATAGTCCTTTTCATTCTAATCCTTATGTGATATCGAATCTGGAAATTTTGTTGTGCATGGATGTTTTATGCTCTTGTGTTCATGAAAATGCTTGTTAGCTTATGATCATATCTTGGCATGATATTATATGTGTTATGGTTATGTTCTTTATCTTCTTCATCTTAATGATGCATGCTTATGTGGATATTATTATCTTGTTAAATTGGTCTAACCTTGATTTAAAACACTTAACTCAACGAAAAACTTAATTGGGATGGTATTGGGTTTTCGATCTTTGAGTTGTAAAAAGATGATAATATGTGATGTATGGATTGTTGGGATGCGTTCCCTGTTTGGAAGTTAAAGTCTTGTGCAAGTGGTTTTCGGAACCCTTGAACGGAGCGGTTGTATTCGGACCCTAGGTGATTTGGTGTGAGGAGGGATTTGGGTAAGGCCCATTATTACCGTCTCTTTTGAGGCTCTGCGGTTGGCGCTACGCGGTATATAACCATCGGTAGGCATCCGAGGTTAGTTCTGCAACAAAGTAGCAAAAGAGGGGGCATACCGAATAATCCGCGTCTGATTCTTGTGGTTGGGAGGATGAAATCTCTTTGGGGGATTTCTAGTTTACAAACATCTAACCTTATAACCCTTTATTTATTTAGTAGAGTATCATGCTTTACTACTTGATGTTATACTTGTGATTGTGTTTTGGACTGGGAAAAAGGGATGGGGTGGGTGTGTGTTTACTGGGCATTCAAAGCTCACGGCATATCATGCCAGGTGCCGAAGAGGAACTTATAGTTGGAGACGACGAGCCTGAAACCTTCGAACACTTTTGGCTATCTTAGGAAAGTTAGAAATTTCCTTTTGATATATTGCAAGACTCATATGAAGATTTAAATTTTCTTTTTAGGATGTAATGTAATGGAACAAGCTTTTGAAATTAAGGATATTCATGGTTGTTATGTACTTATATTCTAATATTTATATGTATACACCTTATCATTGTTTATGAGACCCTGTGTCAATACCTTTTAAAGATCTGTCAAAAGGGTAGTGCGCTGCCTAAGAAAGCCGGACTTAGAAGGGAGGCCAATTTGACTCCTTCGGCGATCTAGGATCTTACTTGGTTATTGACCATAGGACTCATTAGTGACTCTCCCTTGACTGCAACCAATAGTGTAGATTCAGGGCGTCACAATATGGTATCAGAGCCTAGGTTCAACCCTTACCCACGCGTTTCGACCCGCGGTTAGAGACTACCTTGCCCAAACTGTGTTATATTATTACACTACCTATTTTATCAACTAAAAGACATCAAAAATAAAACCTTTCTTGACCTATCTTAGGGAATTTCTTCGAATTTGGAGCACACCAACATCAACTCATGAGGACCTACTTCAGGGTCGTGAAATGGTTTTAATTTTGAGTGCGGCCTCACATCGCGCAGTAGGTGATACTATTAGTTCTACGCGTCTTATATCGATTGTCCTACCCTCATCTTGTATTAGTAACCTTTATTCAATGTCATCCTTTTCCAAGATTAAGTCTTGTCCATCTGGTCCTGTTTTATATACTACTATTTGTAAATTTGACCTCCTTTGACCCTTGATTATTTTATTTAGCCCAAGACTTCTTGTAAATAATTTCATTTTCTTTACTCGATGATGAATCTTGGATATTCAGTTTGAAATGCGGATGGCCAACGCAGTTTCAAGTTAAATATCTAGTTTAGTCACTACATCTATAACCTTGATCACATTGAAGTTCGAAACCATAACATCATACCGTTCATCCATATTTCAGTTAATCCTGATGTTATCACCATAACTGCTTCGTATTCTTCGTCTCCACTTCAATTCAATTTTAGAAATCTTGTAATTATTTTTATGTATACATGAAGTTGTGCTGTGTGAACACCCTAGGATAATAGCTTACCCATAAGGAATTGTGTAGACATCCCATTTTTTACCGTCCTTAAGACTTGGACGTCATCGTTTAAACACTCGATGATCATCCATGCTCGTGTTCGTTTTGAGTTCCCGAAGGTCTCAGCTGTGCGCCTCGCCTTAAGATCTCTTAACTTGTCTGTTTTGTGCTTGGTTGTGGACCAAGGACTTGTGTTTTTACTTCTGAGGAAAGGGGGGTGGCTTCTTGGCCATCCCCACACCCCATCGGCATCAGCCTTGTTTCCTTGCCATCGGCCATAAATGTTGGCTGGTCGACACTTTTGTTGGTCGGTCGGCACTTATTTTGGTCAATCGACCATATTTTCTGGCTAAGGCCTTTTCTTTGCCTTTTTCAGGCATTGTGCATGCCAGCTGTGCCAGCTGGTGAGCATAGACTCTTCCCTCCATACACGTGTATGGAGGGATTTGAACCAAAACTTAGCTTCTCTAAGAAGCTTTGAATTTGATTTCCTATAAGAGGGGAGCCTCCCCTCCCTTTCCGGAGGTTCAGCAAAATTGATATAGAAGATATATATACCTCTCCCTCTATATTTGCCTATCTCTATATTTGTGTGTGTGTTTGTGACCTAAAGTGTATTTTTGTTCATACTTTTGCACTAGAGCGCCTAGTAGAATACCTTCCTTTGGTTGCTGAGGCACTAGGAAGTTGGTTTCATAGTTCTTGGGCTGGTTTTGACCCAAGGGAGTGGCTGGAGTTGTGTTCTTGAAGGTGTTCTTCAAGGGTGAGCAACTAACCTTTTGTTTCTCCATTTTGGCTTAAGCTTTTAGACCTATTTACATATTGTTTCAAGCTTAACTATAAACTGAAAAAAGTTTTGTTTTTATATGCTTAAGATGATTGTTTAAGGTCCCTTTTGGGTTGGGGGTTGTCTACCCCCTCTTAGGCCTTGTTTGGCATTATTTTGGGTCACCCTTTTGAGCCTTTGTTCTTGCTTTGGCTTGACCTTTCTACCACTGAAATCCAGAGGATTTTCAGTGGTGGAAAGGTGGTTTTCGAGTCTTGTATAGGAGAGGGACACCTCCCTCTCCTTGTGTCTCACTTGCTAGTATAAGTGGCTCATATTGGTAGCATATTTGCTTAGCATGTTTTGGCTTCATTTCAGTAGCTTTTTGGTACTATCTTAGCATGCTATAACTCTATTTCATGTTGGATTGATAGCATCTTGCATGCTTCACATACTTGTAGAGTAATCTTGCATGCTAGCATAACATGCATCTTGTGTTTGGATCATCATTCATGCATGTTTTGGCTTAACTCAAAGGAGACTTTAGTCATGTTTTACCATGCTCTAGCTCTGTTCCATGTTGTTTTGGTCATGCATGCATTGTTTTGTATAGCCTTGGTTCAAACTAGCTTGTTGGCTTTGAGGGTCTAACGCCTTAGCATGCATCACTTGGACTGTTTTCATGATTTGGCATCATTTGAAATGTTATTTCAGTCCATGAAATGTGGTCATATACTTGCCTTTGTCATCCTTTCAATGTTTTGAGGAGTTTGTAGTTTAGGCCTGAAGATTAGGTCATTGTGCATGCCTCTATGCTTAGGTCTTTGGGTTGGGCTTATTTTGACATGCCATAATTCTGCTTTTCATTGGTTAAGTCATGCCATGTTTGGTTGTAATAGGTGTAGCGTAATACTCCTTATTGGCCTTGTATGTGTCATGTTTTGTGCTCACCTTTTTAGCATATTTTGGCCTCATTCCATGCATGTTCTAACCTTATTTTGGCCTGCCTTGGGACTGTTTTGGGTCACCTTGGCCCTTTGGGGCTTGGTTGATAGGGCCATGGTGTGAGTCCCTTGGCTAGCTTTGAGCTTTAAGTCTATTAGCATGCTATGCTTGCATTATTTAGTTGATTTGGCACCAACTCACATGAGATTTCAGAGCTTACCTCATTGCCACATTATCATGATTGTCACCCTTCGCTCATGTTTGGGTGTTGTGTCCTTATGCCTTAATTCTTGAGCCATTGCATGAACATGTTTGTCTTGCATTTCATGTCACCAATTCATCACAATGGCCACTGTTTTGGCATGGCTGAGGCCTATCCATATTCAATATAAGTCCATGGATCATGCGGTTTGTATATTGTTGTGTGCTTATCGCATTGCATGTTGTTGCATGCTTATTGTTGGTATCATTGTTGCATGCCTATCACATTATATGTTTTCATATCTAGGTTGCATAGTCGTATTGCATACTTATTGTATATCATGTTGTTTACATGTTAGGTTGCATTGCATTGCTTTGTCATGCTCATGTTACGTCGCCTTGCATTTCCATGTTGCATTGTACTTGGTTGCATGCATTGCATTGTGTTTGGTTTGGGGTGTCAAACCAAACACGAGGGAACGAGGAACGTTCGTACTTGAAGTGATGAAACGTGCCTCAATCCTCGGTCATCGATGCTCTTGATCAAGCATGATAGAGTTCTAGGCATTCATATGTTTTTGTTGCATTCATTCCACATTGATTTGCACACTTGGCTTCTTTGGCCATCACGCATTGAAATGCGCGATTGATGGTCCGAGGGCCGAGAACCATACTCCCTTGAGTTCATGACATGATAGGAAGGGTGGTCGTACATTGCCTTGAAAATGCATTGCCATGCTCTATTTGTCCTCTGCTGCAGCAAAACAGCATTCTGCAGGAAGATATGGCCGGCCGGCCATCTTTAGTGCCGATCGACTAAACATTGTTGGCCGAGATCCTCACAAATGGTCGATGACCAATTCCACATGGCCGATGTTCCTATATTTTGGCCGGTGACATCCCACAGTGCTCAGGGAGTGGTTCGGAAGCATCTTTGGGACTTGTGCAGTTTTTAGAGGTATAAAACAGTGCAAACAGAGGCAACATGTGGCATGGCATGGGTTTCCAAGCGAGGCGATCGAGCATGCATCATTCAATCATTCCGAGGCGGAGCTGCGGCGGCCTCTTTAGTTTCATAGCTTAGTTAATTTGTTTAAATTAGTTCAGGGTTTTGTAATATCTAATTAGCTAGTGTAGTTGATTAATTATTCGGTTTGTATTATTTATTCGGACCCTCCGTCGAGAGGGCGAATTTTGTAATAAGTGTTCGTGAGTGTGTGAATGACTTTCAACCTCATGTCTTTCTCCCTTTTACTTACCTGCTTTCAATGGTTAGTTTTAGGTCATGTTTCAATTAGCATCCTTATGCTCGCATGTTTGCTTCATTCATCTGTATTGCATGCACCGGGCTCGGTGTATCATACTAACTGCATAGTGTTTCAATTCCAACTTGAATACGTGTATCGAGTTGTTGCATTTCACATGCCATTCTTAGATTGGCCGAGCCTATTCTAGTTGCATTTTTGCATGTGGGGCTTTAGCCATCTTAACAAGAACTAGGATCATGCATTTGATTACTAACTAGTTATTGTTTTGGCTCAGAGTACTAGGTAAGCATTTACGCTTTAGCATACCGCATGTGTGCAAGTGTTGCCATGATAGCATGCTTGCCATGAGGCTATTTGCTTATGTGATATAACTGCCTGAATGCCTGTGGGTAAAGGTTGGACTACCTGAATTGGAACAATTCATTGAATGCGAGTTTTAAGCCCACTCTGCGGGGTGGCAAAAATCATGTTTTCTAAACCCACCCGAGGGTGGCAAATCCACGTCATAGCCTACTTGCGAGTAGCACCATCAAACTGTTTTCAAATAAACAAACATGAAATGTTTTGTTCCAATTTAGGCGATCCGGTCTATACTTGTGTGTTGTGCGCATCACATAGTAATTTTAGGCTAATAACCGGAATAAGAACGCATATGTTTTCAAAACAAAATATCATGCTTAGTACAGATCGATCTTTGATCGGGCGAGCGGGGGTGCTCATAGATGACCTTCCCCACTCGTACCCAAGTTCCCGAGCCAAGGCAACTTTGGTGATGATGGACACGTGGCCTTAGGCAATGAGTCAGGGTTTCCTAAATTCTCCCAAAATAAAATATTTAGGTGGCGACTTTGTATCTGGCAAAGCAGTCCATGTTTGGCACTTCTTTCTTAAAAATTAGTTTTCCAAAACGATTTGCCGAATTTGGACTCTTCGGCGATTTATCAATCTCACATCGCACATTGTGAGATCAGATTAAGAACCGTGACATTTGAGTCTGAACTGTAGCATGAAGCCTGAAGGCGCGTCTATAGTTTTTGGCGACTCTGCTAGGAAATTTAGAGAACTTGACTCGAACTCATGATATCTTGTTTTGACTACCCTTATGTGTTTCTTTGCATTGCATTTGCATTGGTGCACCTAGGACACCGTGTTTGCCGTATGTTATTCCTGAACGGTTTGTCGGAGGCCTGCTTTGAGAAACGTACCATGAGGCTGACCGGTTGCGGGCTCTGCCACGACGGGAACACAAACCTCGATTTTCACCGATGCACCCTTTTTGACCATTCGACCTAGTGCATATCGGAATCCATAGTGGCTATTCCAAACTAGGACAAGTTGCTTACCCGATTATAGGTTGTTTGAAATCGCTGTGTGCGTAGTGAAACCCTAACTCCTGACAAAATAGGACAGGGAAACCCTACCCCAACATAGGGATGTTTTGGCTCTTATTTTCTTGCTATGTGCCTTTAGAGTGTGCCTCTACAGGGAATGCACGTATCAGTTTGCAAGTTTGGGCATCAGGCCTGCGGGCATCAGTGTTTTGAGAATCAGTTATATCTGCGAGTATCTGATTCAGATTTGAGCCGATGATTTTGGGAAGAACGATCAGTAGTTGAGAACGGTTCGTTCAGCTTGTGTTTGCCAATTGTGTGTTGTCTTTATTTAAGCTGTTGTTCTGTCTGTTTTTCTATTCATTGTTTCCTTATTATTGCGTTAGTTATCTTTTTGCAAGGTAGTTTAGCACCATTGATTCCGACCAGGCAGATATCCCTCGAGCACTCTGGATTAGAGGTTGTAGACTCAATCGATCTAGGGATCTGATAGACGGACAAGCAGTGTTCCTTTCTTTACCCCCGGTTACCAGACGGAGGTCAAAAAGGCACAGTGTATCGGTACAGCAGTAGCCAGATCAGTGGTCTACCCCATTAGCGAACAGTCAGGCTGAGGTCTCAGTTTCTATTGTAGGGACAAATATACCAGTTGTTTAGTTAGATCAACACGATATGGCAGGCTTGGAGGAGATGATGCGTCAGCTCCAGGAGAGTATGAAAACCGTGCAGCAGGACGCTGCTTGTCAAACAGAATTTGCCAAACAACAGGCCAAGGTCATGGCCCAACAGGCAGAATTAATCGCCAGGTTACAGCAACAAATCGGAGCATCTGCTTCACACCAAGTTCCTCCCCCACCAAGAGTTCCAATACCCGGGGAGACACCAAATGTCCAGGAAGATACGAACGTTCCGACAGGGCCGGCCCCGCCCCTAATCCTACCCCAGCTATCCAAAACACCCACCAACCTACTAGATTCTCCTTTTGAGTTTGAGGTGGACCCTACAGCGTTAAAAATGAGCAAGCTTGAAAAGTTGTTCAAGAAATCTCAGGGTGTCAAGTCCATTCCAGATATTGAGGATGGGTATACCGACTCGGCCGTGACACTGCCAGATCGGTTTAAAATGCCACACATCGACCGCTTTGACGGGTCTGGGGATCCTATGGTGCATTTACGGTTGTTTTTGGATATGCTAAGGCCGATGGGCCTCTCCAGATTGCAAAAGCTTTCTTTGTTTGGCCGGACCTTGTCGGGTGTAGCGGCCATCTAGTATGCAAAACTAGAAGATTTCGTCAAGAGAAACTGGGAGGAGATGGCTGAGGCTTTCATAGCTCAATACTCCTATAATACACAGATCGAGGTCACAACCCGTGATCTTGAGACAACTAGGCAAGAGCTGAAGGAGAGCTTCTCCGATTTTGTGACCCGGTGGAGGGCCAAAGCCTCGATGATGACCATCAGGCCTGTGGACAAGGATCAGATACGGATGGTTATGCGCAACCTCCAGCCCAAGCTTATGCAGAAGATGATCGTTCTCCCCCTTTCCACCTTTTTAGATCAACACGAGATAGGGGTGCAGATCGAGGACGCGATGAAACAATGGCTCATTGATCATGAGAGAGAACAGCCCAAGAGGGCATTCAACCGCAGTACAAGTGCAGGCATAAGTAGTGCTGCAGCTGCCAGAGCTTCGGATGTGAGTATAGTTACCACCACCACTACCCCAAGAACCCTTTCAGCTACACCATTCACCGATGCGTCCAGAAGTAGCTCACAAATAACCAAATTCGCACCCCGAGGCCAAAGAACCGTCACCTCACTATACATGTCTCCATCCAAAGCTTTGGGGGTTTTGATTAGGAAAGGGCACCTGAAGCCCCTAGAGCCACGACCCTTACCAAGTAATCTCCCACCGACCCACAACCTGGCAAAGTACTGCGCCTTTCACCAACAGCTCGGTCACGACACAGACCAGTGCTTTAGATTGTGTCATGAGATTCAAGATCTCATCGACAATAGGGTGATCGTGCCTCCGGAGAAGCCACATGTCACAACCAACCCTCTTCCACCACATAACCAAGCTCCACCTCCCAAACGCATCAATATGATCCAAACTGGGGTTGTGTCATATGACCCTAGTATATATATCACCCTTTCTCACTTACCTAAGCCAGAGGTGTTCGTTTCTAACAACACTGACTTGTGCGTGTTGGACATCTCCCAAACCCAACCTGAGATGGCGGTGGTAGCTATCGAAGATAGAAGTGGGTCGACTGCAGGAGCAAGTGAGAATGATTATACAGAGCCTGAGGAGTTAGCAAGCTTCATATACAACCCGAGCGGTTATATTACCTCAACGGGCCAGGCTAGGCCGAGAGTGGAATTGCCAATGGGAGCAGAGGTTTGTGTAGTACGGGAAGATGGACTTAATCAGGGGCTGGATAACTTGGCAGAACAAGAGGAGGACATCGCGAACCTTCAATTCTTCAACGAATAGGATCCAGGAGACGTGACTGTCAACTGGTTTGGTTTGGAAGGGTCAGCAGAAGCTACTGGGTGGCTCAATGACGAGCCAGATGTTGTTGAGCAGCCTCAGTCAGAACAGAGTCCGTTAGGGACGAGGACATCAACAGTTGCCGAAAGGGCCGGGAATCAGTTTAAACCGCCGGAGAGCACCGGTGATAAAGAATTTTGCTCGGGATCAGAGCATTTTGAGTACAGAGGATATTGAACAACAAGCTGCACTGAAACAGTTCGAGCGGGAAAGGATCGAGGATTCTGAGAGAGTCAGGAAAGCCAAAGCCCTTGAGGGGACAAAACGTGTTGTGTGCACAGGAACGGAAGTTGCTGCGGGCATAGGAATAGTTGTGACGGAGCTGGACAGGTGTCTGTCGGCTGCCGATGGCATGTGGCGGGAAGATGACGACCTATGTCTTGCCCATACAGATGAGGACTAGGGGAGTAACCGGCCGGATGATACCTGGTACATTGGCGAAGTTGATCACACGACTAGGAGCGGGCGATATTTCAAGCCCCCGCACTTAGATCAACCAGAGGCGTCCGGAAAGGACAAGGAGGCGGAGAAGTAGAAAGAAAAATTACTCGAAGACGAGGCTGTGTTGAGACAGCTTAAGAAGATACAGGAGACATCTTCATCTGGGGATTGCTTATGGCTTCAAGAGTTCATAGACAAGCTGTCCTTTTTGCAATGGACAAGGCCAAACTTTCAATAGACACTACACTTGAACAACTGGTAGGGCTGGTCTTTCCGGGAGGAGCTTCCTCGACGTTGACCTTTTCTGACAAAGAACTGCCGCCTGAGGGCGCAAATCATAACAAGCTACTCTACATCTCCGTAGAATGTAGAGACAAGTGGGTACCCGTGGTTCTTGTCGACACAGGATCCGCTATTAACGTGTGCCCGTCGAGGACAACATATGCAATCGGGTTGAAACCCGTGGACTTTGTGGCAACTGCCCAGGTGATAAGGGCCTATGACAATACTAGCAGAGAAGTGATGGGAACTGTGCAGATTCAGACCAAGGTTGGTCCAGGACAGCACAAGATTGACTTTCATGTCTTGGACGTTCCCGCGACCTTTAATCTACTCCTAGGGCGACCGTGGTTACACCAGGTAAAGTCGGTCTCTTCCATCCTGCATCAGATGTTGAAATGCCCCCACGGGAAAGGGGTGGCCATTGTTTTCGGGAATTCATCAATCCATCCATCGCCAGAGGTATCTACACCGATTTTGGAAATCGAGCATGGCGCAAAGGATGTGTTCTTATCAGGATTTACCCTAGCCGAGGCCCGGGTCATACAAAACATTTTGGCTATTGATGAGGGGTTGTATGTCAGTGCACAGCCTGTGTACCTCATGAACAAGCTCCAGCATATCCCTGGGAAGGGTTTAGGAAAGAGTGACCGGAAAGGCATTGCAGTATCGGCCGAAGTGCTGCACAACCCGTATACCTTTGGCTTGGGTTATCTACCCACCAAAGAGGATTGGGTGAGGAAAGGCAAGGAGTTGGCTGGGAGAGCCAGAGCAAAGCAGGCGGGGAAGCCTTATGAGTTAATGCACCGACCTATCCAAGGTACCCTGAACGGACGCTTCGTCCGGGAGGGGGAAGACTTTCCATTCTGTGGTTTCCCAGAGCCATGGTTGAACGCAGAGAAGAGGCGCTTGCTGGGATTTGAAATCTTCTTTGACCTGCAGTTGTTTGGGGATGATGTTGCCGAGGAGCAGACAGACCCATCAACTGAGGTTAAGCAGTGTAAGGAAGTGGATTCTGAGAGCACCGAGATTGAAATGGGGATAGCACTGGCTTGTCTACTATCAGATCCTCCGATCGTACATGAGTGCTTGGGGAATGATCTCTCAGTGTCTATGATTGGGAATGGAGTGGTTGCGGGCCCATCTTCAAATATTTTGGATGCATCCATCGCACCCTCCCTCGTCTGGCAGTACGAGTAGGGATTCTTATCGAGCAGCACCGGGTCAGGTAGTGAGTCAGAATCAGGTTCCAACTCGTCTAAGTCTGAGTCTGGTATTCCTAAGGGTGACAACCCGGATGCCACAGTCCTGTCTATGTCATCTTTTTCTTTTTCCTTTGAGTTTGTTGTAACAGAGGAATCAAGAGACTTGGAAGTGATTAATGAGAATGAAATGGCTGTGGCTTTTGAGTATTTTTCTGTGCCTTTGATTTATTGCATTAATTCAGACTTTCAAAATTTCGATGAAAACAAAACGGGGAAGAAATTCCTCTGGTTTTGAAATATTTGCTAGAGTGAGAGCAGGAGAGGTTTGTGAAATTGCTGGTTGATGAAATCACCCAAATTAATGTTGGTACTGAGAAGGACCCGCGACTGGTCCAGACTGGGTCCACGTTGTCTTCGAAGGAGCGCGAGCGCTTAGTCACTTTGTTAAAAGATTTCAAAGATGTTTTCACGTGGTCCTACGAAGACATGCCTAGAATCGATCATGAGATTGTACAGCACCGGATCCCTCTTGACCCAGAGGCCCGACCTGTTAAGCAGAAGCTCAAAAGGATCCGCCCGGACTGGGCTCTCAAGATCAAAGAAGAGGTCACCAAGCTAATCGATGCAGGGTTCCTGTTGGTATCTGAATACCCAACTTGGTTGGCCAACATAGTTCCAGTACCGAAGAAGGATGGCAGGATTCGAGTATGCATGGATTTCAGGGATTAAAATAAAGCCAGTCCGAACGACGACTTTCCTCTGCCGCATATCGACGAGTTGGTGGACTTCACTGCGGGGCATGCATTGCTTTCGTTCATGGATGGCTTTTTAGGCTACAACCAGATTCTGATGGCACCCGAAGACCGGGAGAAGACTGCTTTTACCACCCCGTGGGGGACCTACTGTTATAGAGTGATGCCGTTTGGGCTGAAGAATGCTAGAGCTACATATCAACGGGCCGCGACCACGATATTGCATGACATGATCCACAAAGAGGTTGAGGTGTACGTGGACGACATGAGAGGGCCACTACACCGCCTTGCAAAAGTTCTTCCAAAGGATCAGAGAATTTCGGTTGCGGCTGAATCCTCAGAAATGTACGTTTGGTGTTACAGCAGGGAAAATGCTGGGGTTCTTGATTACACAGAGAGGTATCGAAGTCGACCCTTCCAAAATCAAGGCCATCTTAGAAATGCCACCACCAAAGACTGAAAAAGAGGTGCGAGGCTTTCTGGGTAAAGTGCAATTCATAAGACGGTTTATTGCTAGATTAACCTTAACTTGTGAACCACTCTTTGGTCTTCTGAAGAAAGGAACAAAGTTCTAATGGGACGGCCGATGCCAAGATGCTTTTGAACAGATCAAGCAATACTTACAGAACCCACCCGTGTTGTCACCGCCTGAGCCGAGGAAACCGTTGACTTTGTACCTTTCAGTAACTGAAACTACAATGGGCTGCATGCTTGCACAAGAGTTTGAGGACAAGGTGGAGAGAGCTATCTACTACCTGAGCAAGAAGATACTGGATTACGAGACCCGTTACACTCCGCTGGAAAAGGCTTGCTTAGCCTTGGTATGGGCTACCAGGAAACTGCGGCACTACCTGTTAGCTCACTCTGTAATGTTGGTTTCAAGATTAGATCCCATCAAATATCTCTTTGAGAAACCGGCACTTACGGGTAGGCTAGCTCATTGGTTGCTTCTACTTTCCGAATTCGATCTGAAGTATGTGACGTGCAAGTCAGTAAAAGGGAGAGCGGTAGCGGAGTTCCTAGCCGATCACCCAGTTGAAGGGGATGAAGCAGTTGAGTACCTATTCCCAGACGAGGCCATTCTGCATGTCGAAGAAGAGTTTTGGATGATGTACTATGACGGAGCGTCAAACCAATACGGGTATGGGATAGGGATGTTGCTGATAGCACCTAATAATTCTCGTATTCCTCTAGCATTCAAACTCCGGTTCAAAGTCTCCAACAATGAGGTAGAGTACGAAGCGTGTATTGCTGGACTAGAAGCAGCTCTGGAACTACGGGCAAAACGGTTGGACGTCATCGGGGACTCAAACCTTGTTGTATCTCAAGCAAAAGGAGATTGGAAAGTCAAAGAAGAAAAAATGAGAATATACCACCAGACCTTAGACTTGCTAATTCCTCAGTTTGAGAAGCTGAACTTCGCTCATCTACTCAGAGAGAACAACAGGTTCGCAGATTCACTAGCAACTCTATCTTCTATGATAGACATCCCTTTCGGAGTCTGGATGCATCCGATAATCATCGAACAGAAATTCGCGCCGGCCTACGAGCTGATTGCTGCCATAGATGAGGTACAAGATGAGAATCCTTGGTATTACGATGTTTGGAACTTCTTGGAAAAAGAGACGTATCCACCAGGGGCAAATGCCAAGGAGAAAAGGGCAATTAGAAGAATGACTGCTCAGTTCATCGTCTGCGAGGGAAAACTGTATAAGAGAGGTCATCTCGGGATGCATAAACTGTGTGTTGATGCTGAAGAATCAAAGCGCTTGGTGGAGGCCATCCATGGTGGAGAGTGCGGAGCGCACATGAACGGGGTGATGCTAGCCCGAAAGATCCTCATACAGGGTTATTACTGGTCCACCATGGAGGAGGATTGTATTGGCTTTGTTCAGCGATGTCACAAATGTCAGATCCATGCGAATCGCATGAAAATTCCGCCGTCGAAGCTATACAACATGACTTTGCCATGGCCATTTTCAGTCTGGGGGATTGATGTGATCGGGGCTGTCACTCCAAAGGGTTCCAATGGGCATGAGTTCATCCTGGTCGCGATAGACTATTTTACAAAGTGGGTTGAGGCCCAATCTTATGCGGTGTTAAAGGCTTCACATGTTGCAAAGTTCATCAGGAACAACATCATCTTTCGTTACGGAGTCCCGAACGAGATTATTTCAGATAATGGCTCCCACTTCAAGAAAGAGGTGATCGACTTGTTGGACAAAGACAATGTGACTTTTCATAAGTCGTCTACATATCGGCCGCAAACCAATGGAGCAATTGAGGCCGCCAACAAGAACATCAAGCACATATTGCAGAAGATGGTGGAAACCTACTGGGATTGGCCAGATAAGTTGCCGTTTGCACTATGGGGCTACCGGACGTCAATTAGAACTTCTACTGGAGCGACTCCGTATTCATTGGTCTATGGGATGGAGGCTGTTCTACCTATCAAAATTGAGGTTCCGTCATTGCGGGTATTGGCTGAGTGTCAGACAGCTGCGGCAGATTGGCAGCAGAGCAGATTCAAAGAACTCATGCTATTTGACGAGAGAAGGCTGAAAGCACTGTACCATGGTTAGGGTTATCAACGACGAATTGCCAGGGCTTTCAACAAGAAGGTTAAGCCCAGGAATTTGAAAGAAGGAGATTTGGTGCTCAAAGACAACCGAGCTCCCATTCACGACCCTAGGGGCAAGTTCAGACCCAATTGGACTGGTCTTTATATCACCAAGTCTATCTGGTCGGGCGGAGCTGTTGTTCTAATGGACCTAGACAGCCTAGAGTTCTCACAGCCGATCAACATGGACAAGTTGAAGAAATATTACCCCTGAGTGGCTCGCTACGCCGAAAACCCGAAAGGGCGACCTAGGCAAAATTTAGAGCATGAAAAATTTGAAATTATAAAAACTGAGCTCGCAAAGTTGAAAACTCGCAAAGGGCGGCCTTGGCAAAAGTTAGAGCGCAAAAGGAGAGCGTAAATACTCGAGTGAACCCAACCCGAACTACGTAAGGCTTGATTCCCATGTTTGGGATACGTAGGCAACTTCATCCTGATCATCTCGGTCAACTTTGTCTATTCAGCATTCAAGAGTTCGGTTGTGATCTCCAGTGTAGTGCTATTCAGACTAGGGGCAACTTTCCAGTTGCTGGAATCCGGGGTTGTGCATCTCAGTGACAGATCTCAGGCGTGTCCAGTTCTGATCCATATCAAAAATGGTTTTGACAAGTTTTAATAAAAGTTGATTTTGTTCAAATTAATCTTTTTTTTTACAACTTAGACCATTTTTGGACCAATCGAAAATTTTTTAGTACCACAACCTTCAATATTATTGATTTCAATACAGAGTTCTCCTACTCTTTAATACAAATTAAAGTTGCTTTTCATTACATTCATAAAGAAAACTTGAAAGTTCTGATTAAAGCAAATAAATTCGGGGCATAGTCAGGTGTTCCCGCGTCCTCTCCCAGAGCTGGTCGAAGCCTCTGATGCCAAGTTGGGCCCGATCTTTGCCTCTTCATTGAGCAAATCTAAGCACTCATCAGAGAGGGTGTAGCTAAAAATAAGAGCGGGGGCCAGAAGCTCTCTTATCCTCTATGTTGCGGCATACCGAGCTAGTTGCGTGCCTCGGACTGGAAATGTAGCGGGGAACTCAATCCCCTCATCTGGGCAAGTCTGATCATGTTCGAACTGGCGCCGGAACCGGAACGAAAAGTAAAACACGCAGTGTATCAGGCCAATCAACTGGATCCCAGGCTGACGGGTCATGCTATAGCTCATTACCGGTAAATTGAGCCAAGGGCAGCGCCAAGCGATGCGATCCGCGGACAAATTGCACATCCAGCTGTACCAACATCCTTCATCCGAAGCATCGACTAGACGTCGTCGGGAGAAATAGCTGCGAGCTGAATATGCCAGACACGAGTCCACAACTCTCAACTTGTCCAACAACCACACCTGGGGAGGGATGAAAAATGAGAGAATAAAGAATAGAGAGATGTGCGTTGAGAGAAAAAGTGAGCAAAAGGTTTTGAGAGAAAAATCGAGCCTGAGGGCTGAGTGATGTGAGCAATATATGTGAGATGGGGTGGGAAAAATTACCTGCAATAGTAATGGACTCCCTGCAAACCTAGCCGTCTCCCGATGATGAAAAACGTCTAAGCTCATCAATGTCTCGACCAGTGTCATGGCGATACAGCTTTTGCCCTCTTTCAAGCCCTCGGCCACCTCAATCAAACAAGTGCTAAACCCGCCGGAGCCCGGGGCTAGTAAGAAATGAGATAGCATGCATAAGCAGAGCACATGTCGTCGATAACCCTGCCAATGATGGTCGTCGCGGTCACCAGCATCAGAAAACCGACAAACCAAGCTCGGAGTGTCCAACTCTCCATCATGAATCAATGACCGAGCGTCATGCATAGTAAGGCCGCACATCCGTCCTAAGGCTTGGACGTGGCCGAACCGGAACTGAGGCAAGATTTCCTCGTCGCACTCGGATTCCATTAAAACTTGGAAATCCTCAAAAGTGGGACACATCTCTTGACCGCCAAAACTAAAGACGTGTGTTACTAGATTCCAAAACGTTGCCGCGGCATGGAGGAACGGAAAACGTAGCGGGGTGCGACCCAGCGTAAATAGTGCATTTATGCCAAAACCCCAGAAATTTAGCCTTTTCGAGCCATCCAAGTTGGCTATCCAAGTTGTCAAATTTTGGGCAAGAAACTCTTCTATTTGGTGCAAATCAGTGTTGAAATGAGGAAAACTACGAAGCTGGGGCTTTTATAGAAGATAAGGCGTTGAGTGGAAGACAGGTGTCAACATTCTGGAGGTGCTTGCATTTTTGGCCGATTGGCCAAAAATAGTGCCGACCGACCATCCTTTTTGGCCGATCGGCTAAAAATGTTGGCCGATGGCCATTTCTTGTGGCCGGTGGCCTTTCCCTTTGGCCGATGGCCTTCCTTCTTGTTCCCTGAGCTGTTAATGTATTGAACATGCTGAGAATTTGTGACTAGCACCACTTCCAATGCCTTATGGTGATGATTTTGCAAAGTCGCACCTGCGTTACTTCGATTTGTTTATCGAGTTGTTGTACATTTGCTTATCGAGTTGTATTTCACATTCTTTAAGTCTTTGTTTTGCTTATCGAGTTGTATTTACACTTGGTTAGCTTATCGAGTTCTTTGTTTTGATTATCGAGTTGTTTTTGTCGTTAGTCGGTTCACTACCTGATTATTAAGATACAAGCGCTTAATTTCAAACAAAAGTTCAATCTCATTTACATTATTACGTAATGCAATGCGATGCGATGCGATGCATATAATGTACAAATGCAACACTTTTTGAACGAAATAGCTATTTCATTTCTATCATGACTTTTGCAAAAAGTACATAATTTTGAGAAAAGTAAAACCTGCATGAGGCAGTACAATATGCTCAAAATACCAGTAAAAAGAAAAGTAAAGCAAAAAAAAAAAAAAAAGGAAAAAAACAATAAAATGTCTGGACAGAGCAAAGAAAAGAAAAAGTAGTAGAATGTTTGGATCAATATCGATGGCCTCAAGTGCGGGAGTTGGTCCTGGTCCTCTTCCTGGACGAGGGTCTAGGGTCACCACCACCGTCTCCATAGTCAGAATTTGAGCTGTCTCCGGCCTCGCCCTGGGACGATGCCCCCTCATCGTCAGAATCATCGGGGGAGGGCTCTCGCAAACTGCTCTCAGCATGAGCGTGCCTATGTTTGCCTCGGCTATGGACTGTCATCCCCCGCCTGGCTCCCCCTCCTCTTCGAGCAGGAATAGATGGTCTAGTTGGAGCACCTCCCGCGGCCGGAATCTGGAATGGGGCCTGAAAAGGACAAATGGCAAATGCATCAGTTATGCTACGCAAAGCAGAGTATGAATACCGAATACAGTGTATGAGTACAGCGTATGAATGCTGTTAGAAGTGTATCAATACAGAATGCAGTGAATAATTATAGTGTATGATTGTCGTGAGCAATGCTGTGAGCAGTGTGTGAGTTACAGTGTATCAGTGCCGTGAGTAGTACGTGAGTGCAGTATATCAAGTGCCGTATCCATAAATGCGACGCATCAGATCATGTATGGAACAGAATGTGCAAAGTTTGAGACTACGATTGAAGGAACTTACTGGGATACCATAGATGGTCAGTAGGTCCAGGCTCCTCTGCAGCATCACTATCGCTGAGGCCGTCAACTCCCGAGACTGACGAGTGTACTCAACGAAAGCCTGCAAAAGTGTTGAAATCATTAGTATTCTGTGGGATATTGAATGAAATGAAATGACTGTACAGAATGCAAAGCCTAGCAATACATACCGGGGTTGAGCCGTAAACTCCAATGAGATTATGATCAGCCGGAGGAGGGGCGAAGGGTATCTGATAAGTCTCCCCACCCTGCCCTCGGCATGTCATCGTCGTAGGCAACTCTGGCCATCCAGCTCCCTGTCCTCTCCAGGACCCACTCCTGCTACGGGCCTGAGGTGCCCTCAGTGCCCCTGCTCCGGTCGCTGGAACTGCAGGTCCCTCTCTCTCAGCTTGACGAGCACCGGTCAAAGGCCGCATCAGATAAGCTTGGATGAACTCGGTATAGTCGCCCTCGTCTCTGAAGGACTCAGAGTCCCGATCGACTATGTAATTGGTCATCTCCTCTCGGGTGTATCTCTCCGTGTTCCTCATGTGGGTAGGAGGTGGCTGCGGAACTATCTGTTTCGGTAAGCCAAGGGACTGGTGCAGGAAACGCTCGCCCAAGTACCAAGCCCGATAGACTGGGCCCTCCAGCAGAATCCTGAATCGGCCAGTCTCTCGAGCGCCCGCATACCGCTCCCGAACTGCATCAAGCAACGGGGCCCAAGGCTGCCAGGTGATCTACAAATAATACACAGTTTGTTATCTACTGTTATTGAGAGTGCAATATAAAGCAAAACTTAAATAAACTATAATGTTTGACATACCTCGGCTGCGGTGATGGTGTCAAAGTAGCGGCGGAAGAATACAAAAGACTTTCGTGGCCTCCGCTCGCATCTCACATCGAAGTGGTGAGAAAATGGAACACCAAGGGGGATCTCCTCATCTGGCACTGGGGCGAGCCTAGGAAAGTAGGCATACACCCACAACTACAGAATGTAACAGAGCAGATATGAGTATGCTTATCAAACAAAGCAGTATACAGATAAAGTGGAGTGCAGTATGTGCAGCGTATTGTGCAGTGTGTGCAGTTTACAACTAGGGTAAAGCAGATTGCGTGCGCGCAGTGTGTGTGATGTATAGATAATGAAAAACAGAATTGAAAAGATAAAAAAGGAAACATGTACCTCCCAGGCTCGCCAGTAGCCTCCAAGCAACTGCCCGCTACGCGCGGGAGGATGAGCTCATATATCCCTCAAGGGTGGCCAAGCCCGCGCCACCCCAGTCGTAGCCGCGGATCCATGTTTCGTCCACAAATGCGCTCAGTAGATAAAGGGCGATACTGTTCGCCCAGTCGACGAAGAGCATGGTCCCCAGCAGGAACATGATGAAGTCACGAGCATACTGCTCCTCCTTCTCCCGAGCAGTAGGCACCTGGATTCGGAAGTGATCCTCGAACCATGAGTACCTCACAAACCTTGGCCGGGCAAGAGGTGGCTAAGTACCAAGCAAGTATAGCTGAGCGGCGTCCCACTCATCCATATCTGTATCAAAGGGGATCAGATCACCCCTTACTCCGATGCCTGTGAGCATGGAGAAGTCAAAGGGAGTTATCATCATCTCTCTAGTGGCAGAAAGGTGGAAGGAGTCAGTGGTGTCCCACCACCCCTCCACCAAAGTATCAAGAAGGGGCCTGCTCGCAGTGAGGTGTGAGAGTCCCATGCAGAAGGTCCCAAAGCTGGCCTGGTCGACAATATGGCAAACAGTATCGGGTAACTCCATGTACCATCCTCGAGCAACGATATTCCTATACCCCTAGAAGGCATGGGAATCTCCCTGTGTTCAAAAACAAACAAATGTGAAGCAGTGTCAGATGTACAGTGTTTGAATGCCTTCAGAATTGGGAAAAATGCAGTGTGGGTGCATATGTTCGAGTTTACATAGATATTGGGTGGGCTAAGCATACGATGTAATGGTCTATTTGGGCTATTTAGTTGAAAATGCAGTGTGTGTGCATGTGTTTGTGTGCGCTCAGAATTGATGAAATGTAGCGCGGGTACATGTGTTCAGATTCAAACAGATATCGGGTGTGGGTGTGCTAACAGTAAACTACAGCATGTGATGTATCAGTGTGCCTGAGTTAAGCAGTTAAAGAACAGAATCGACTATCGCAGTTATATGTTCTACATTGCAGAAAATGAAACAGAGGAAGAATATACCTCAGCAGCGCCATAAGACAGATGTGACTCTGGCTCGCGCAACAAAAGCACCAGTGGCGCGCCCCGCACATAGCTCCTGAAGTGGCGGATGCCATCGGGAGGCAACACGTGTATCGCCGGCCTGTAAGTCACCGGATCGAACGATCGGATGCGAAGAGGTAAGAGCTCGACCTCGGGGTCCACGTCCATCTCCGGGGGAGTCCCACCACGTGAAATGTCGTCTGCCATCTGAAAAGGAGCGTGAAAATGGCCGAAAATGTGAAAAACGGGCAAGAATGCGAAAGGTCAACCCAAAAGTCAACCCCGAGGGGATGAAAAATGGGAGAAAAAGGTCAGAGTGTGGAAAAGGCACGAAAACCAAGTAAACTTGGGGGGAAACAAACCCTAAGTAGTGGAAACCAAGAAAGAAACACCGAAAACCAAGTTTGTTTGGTTTAAAGTGTGCGAAACGGGAAGGTTTCGCGAATTGAACAACGAAAAAGGCTCAAAAACAAGAGAAAAACAAGGATAGAAGGCGGGAAAATCACCTAGAGAGAAAGATGAAGGATTTTCGAGCTTGGAGAAGTGAAAATATGGGGTTTGGAACCCCATATTTAAAGACCCGTGGCCAAAGGACAAAACTGCCTCCGAAACTGCCATTTTTGGCCGACCGGCCAAATTGTTAGCCGATCGGCCAAATATTTGGCCGATTAGATCCTTTTGTGGCCAATGGATGGCCGGTGGCCTCCCCTTGTGGTCGATGCACCTCCCACACCCTTGTCTGGGTCAGTTAGGTTGTTTGAGACCATCATTCCTCAAGATAGTGCAAGAGAGTAGACTTTGAAGCTCAACCGGCCTTCGTGTTGACCTCGAATCGTGCCTTCCGAGTGCGATGCTCGGTACGCGCAAACTGTATCCTTTTTCGTATCTTTTTGTATCTTGCGAGATTCAGAAACTACTTTAAATGCGTTGCATTACAATGTTTTGTCTTGTTTATGATAATCGTGCATCTCTCGCATTGTTATACACGTACTACATGCGTTGTCACGCACACCATTCTTGCATTGTTATGCACTGTTCACTTGCATTGTTATGCACTGTTCATATGTGTTGTAGCGCACACCATCACTTGCATTGTTATGCACTTTTCACTTACATCGTTATGAACTTTTCACCCGTGTTGCTACGCGTCTTTCAACTTGCATTGCTATACATATTGGAATTGTATCTTGACATGACGTTGGATACGTGTTGTTACTATATTGTACCTGTCAAGTTTCTTTCTTATGCAGGGCACGATATTGTATGTACGGTTCATTTGAGGCTGGTACAACCAGATGGCACTGTATGTGAAGTTTATTCAGAGGAATTCCAGGTAAGACCCTTCCTGTCCTTTGAGTTCGTTTTCTTTCAGTTAAAAACACCCCAGCGCGCTCGATGTGATTTGTTGAGTGTTGTGCCTCCCTTCTTTTGCGTGTGATACGCTAAGAATTGCTTCCCTTCTCTTGCGTGTGATACGCTGAGAATTGTTTCCCTTCTCTTGCGGGTGATACGCTGAGAATTGCCTCCCTTCTCTTGCATATGATACGCTAAGAATTGTTTCCCTTCTCTTCCGCGTGATACACTGAGAATTGCCTCCCTTCTCTTGCGCGTGATACGCTAAGAATTGTTTCCCTTCTCTTGCGTGTGATACGCTGACAATTGCCTCCATTCTCTTGCGTGTGATACGCTAAGAATTGCCTCCCTTCTCTTGCGTGTGATACGCTGAGAATTGTTTCCCTTCTCCTGTGCGTGATACGCTGAGAATTGCATCCCTTCTCTTGCGTGTGATACGCTGAGAATTGCCTCCCTTCTCTTGTATATGACACGCTGAGAATTGCCTCCCTTCTCTTGCGCGTGATACGCTGAGAATTGCCTCCCTTCTCTTGCGCGTGATACGCTGAGAATTGCCTCCCTTCTCCTGCGCGTGATATGCTGAGAATTGCCTTCCTTCTCTTGCGTGTGATACGTTGAGAATTGCCTCCCTTCTCTTGCATGTGATACGCTGAGAATTCCGTCCCTTCTCTTGCGTGTGAAACGCTGAGAATTGCCTCCCTTCTCTTGCGTGTTATACGCTGAGAATTGTTTCCCTTCTCTTGCGCGTGATAGGCTGAGAATTGCCTCCCTTCTCTTGCGTGTGATACGCCGAGAAATATTGTGTTTGAGACTCCGGGCTTTCTCAGTAGTAGCTTTTAGTATTCTCCGCGCGAGACGCGGCGAGAATTGCATAATTTTCTTACGTCCTTTCTGCATGAAATGTAGTTTGATTCTTATTCGCTTGCTTAAATCGTTGCATTTTATGCTTCATTGTAGTTCTCTTTGCATGATCATAACTTATGCTCGGCGTTGTGCATGTCATTTGCATCCTGCCCCTGCCTGCGGGTGCATCTCTTTGTTATCTTGTATGTTTGTCTAAGTCTTTGGCCTTGTCGAAAATGGGTCGTCTCTGGGCTTTGACATTCACTCCCGTCATCTTATGACTTTCAAGTTCTGTCAAAGAGGGGGAACTATAGACACCCCATTTTTGACCGTCCTTAAGACTTGGACGTCATCGTTTGAACACTCGATGATCATCCATGCTCGTGTTCGTTTTGAGTTCCCAAAGGTCTCGGCTGCGTGCCTCCCCTTAAGATCTCTTAACTCGTCTGTTTTATGCTTGATTGTGGACCAAGGACTTGTGTTTTTACTTCTGAGGAAAGGGGGGTGGCTTCTTGGCCATCCTCACACCCCATCGGCTATGGCATGATGCCATCGGCCTTGTTTCCTTGCCATTGGCCATAAATGTTGGCCGGTCGGCGCTTTTGTTGGTCGGTCGGCACTTATTTTGGTCGATTGACCATATTTTCTGGCCGAGGCCTTTTCTTTGCCTTTTTCAGGCATTGTGCATGCCAGCTGTGCCAGCTGGTGAGCACAGACTCTCCCCTCCATACACGTGTATGGAGGGATTTGAACCAAAACTTAGCTTCTCTAAGAAGCTTTGAATTTGATTTCCTATAAGAGGGGAGCCTCCCCTCCCTTTTCGAAGGTTCAGCAAAATTGATATAGAAGATATATATACCTCTCTCTCTATATCTCCCTCTCTTTATATTTTTGTGTGTGTGTGTGACCTAAAGTGTGTTTTTGTACATACTTTTGCACTAGAGCACCTAGTAGAATACCTTCCTTTGGTTGCTGAGGCACTAGGAAGTTGGTTTCAGAGTTCTTGGGCTGGTTTTGACCCAAGGAAGTGGCTGGAGTTGTGTTCTTGAAGGTGTTCTGCAAGGGTGAGCAACTAACCTTTTGTTTCCCCATTTTGGTTTAAGCTTTTAGACCTATTTACATATTGTTTCAAGATTAACTATAAACTGAAAAAATTTCTATTTTTATATGCTTAAGATGATTGTTTCAGGTCTCTTTTGGGTTGGGGGTTGTCTACCCCCTCTTAGGCCTTGTTTGGCATTATTTTGGGTCACCCTTTTGAGCCTTTGTTCTTGCTTTAGCTTGACCTTTCTACCACTGAAATCCAGAGGATTTTCAGTGGTGGAAAGGTGGTTTTAGAGTCTTGTATAGGTGAGGGACACCCCTCTCTCCTTGTGTCTCATTTGCTAGTATAAGTAGCTCATATTGGTAGCATATTTGCTTAGCATGTTTTGGCTTCATTTCAGTAGCTTTTTGGTACTATCTTAGCATGCTATAACTCTGTTTCATGTTGGATTGATAGCATCTTGCATGCTTCACATACTTGTAGAGTAATCTTACATGCTAGCATAACAAGCATCTTGTGTTTGGATCATCATTCATGCATGTTTTGGCTTAACTCAAATGAGACTTTAGTCATGTTTTACCATGCTCTAGCTTTGTTCCATGTTGTTTTGGTCATGCATGCATTGTTTTGTATAGCCTTGGTTCAAACTAGCTTGTTGGCTTTGAGGGTCCAACCCCTTAGCATGCATCACTTGGACTATTTTCATGATTTGGCATCATTTGAAATGTTATTTCAGTCCATGAAATGTGGTCATATACTTGCCTTTGTCATCCTTTCAATGCTTTGAGGAGTTGGTAGTTTAGGCCTTAAGATTAGGTCATTATGCATGCCTCTATGCTTAGGTCTTTGGGATGCCATCTAAGTGGGTTTTTGGGCTTATTTTGACATGCCATAATTTTGTTTTTCATTGGTTAAGTCATGCCATGTTTGGTTGTAATAGGTGTAGTGTAATACTACTTATTGGCCTTGTATGTGTCATGTTTTGTGCTCACCTTTTTAGCATGTTTTGGCCTCATTCCATGCATGTTCTAACCTTATTTTGGCCTGCCTTGGGACAATTTTGGGTCACCTTGGCCCTTTGGGACTTGGTTGGTAGGGCCATGGTGTGAGTCCCTTGGCTAGCTTTGAGCTTTAAGTCCATTAGCATGCTATGCTTGCATTATTTAGTTGATTTGGCACCAACTCACATGAGATTTCAGAGCTTACCTCATTGCCACATTATCATGATTGTCACCCTTCGCTCATGTTTGGGTGTTGTGTCCTTATGCCTTAATTCTTGAGCCATTGCATGAACATGTTTGTCTTGCATTTCATGTCACCAATTCATCACAATGGCCACTGTTTTGGTATGGCTGAGGCCTATCCATATTCAGTATAAGTCCATGAATCATGCGGTTTGTATATTGTTGTGTGCTTATCGCATTGCATGTTGTTGCATTTCGAGGTATAAAACAGTGCAAACAAAGGCAACATGTGGCATGGCAATGGGTTTCCGAGCGAGGCGATTGAGCATGCATCATTCAATCATTCCGAGGCGGAGCTGCGGTGGCTTCTTTAGTTTCATACCTTAGTTAATTTGTTTAAATTAGTTAAGGGTTTTGTAATATCTAATTAGCTAGGGTAGTTGATTAATTATTCGGTTTGCATTATTTATTCGGGCCCTCCGTCGAGAGGGCGAATTTTGTAATAAGTGTGCGTGAGTGTGTGAATGACTTCCAACCCCATGTCTTTCTCCCTTTTACTTACCTGCTTTCAATGGTTAGTTTTAGGTCATGTTTCAATTAGCATCCTTATGCTCGCATGGTTGCATCATTCATCTGTATTGCATGCACTGGGTTCGGCGCATCATACTAATTGCATAGTGTTTCAATTCCAACTTGAATACGTGTATCGAGTTGTCGCATTTCACATGCCATTCTTAGATTAGCCGAGCCTATTCTAGTTGCATTTTTGCATGTGTTACATTAGCCATCTTAACATGAACTAGGATCATGCATTTGATTACTAACTAGCTATTGTTTTGGCTCGGAGTACTAGGTAAGCATTTACGCTTTAGCATACCGCATGTGTGTAAGTGTTGCCATGATAGCATGCTTGCCATGAGGGAAATTGCTTATGTGATATAACTGCCTGAATGACTGTGGGTGAAGGTTGGACTACCTGAATTGGAACAATTCATTGAATGAGAGTTTTAAGCCCACTCCGCGGGGTGGCAAAAATCATGTTTTCTAAACCCACCCGAGGGTGGAAAATCCACGTCTTAGCCTACTTGCGAGTAACACCATCAAACCATTTTCAAATAAACAAACATGAAATGTTTTGTTCCAATTTAGGCAATCCAGTCTATACTTGTGTGTTGTGCGCATCACATAGTAATTTTAGGCTAACAACCGGAATAAGAACACATATATTTTCAAAACAAAATATCATGCTTAGTACAGGCCGATCTTTGATCGGGTGAGCGGGGGTGCTCATAGATGACCTTCCCGAATCATACCCAAGTTCCCGAGCCGAGGCAACTTTGGTGATGCCGGACACGTGGCCTTAGGCAACGAGTCAGGGTTTCCTAAATTCTCCCAAAATAAAATATTTAGGTGGCAACTCTGTATCTGGCAAAGCAGTGCATGTTTGGCACTTCTTTCTTAAAAATCAGTTTTCCAAAACGATTTGCCGGATTTGGACTCTTCGGTGATTTATCAATCTCACATCGCACATTGTGAGATCAGATTAAGAACTGTGACATTTGAGTCCAAACTGTAGCATAAAGCCCGAAGGCATGTCTACAAATTGCCTCTGTAGTTTTTGACTTACGCCTCACCCACATTCAAAGAAAAACAAATGGTGGACCATACTTCGAGACAAGTAATAACATGAGCTTGCAAGCAACAATAGAAATGCGGTACCAGGAAATTGAAACCTTAAGAATGGACTAGTAACCGTGGCTAAAATCCTGAACCCTATCAAGAATAAAATTTTGGAGGAGTCCTACCATCTTTGTGGAAATAATCGGCACAACATTGACTTTAGAATAGAAGGAGGTAGGATCCAAGGGGATTTGGAGCTTGTGGGAGGAAACTCAACATCATGAAGATACCCTACTCCGACCTTATCTTAAAAATAGATTCATTACTCATACCTTAACAATTATCGATAGTTACCAGAAGAAGGAAATGACTTACCCATCCAACGGAGCATGTTTTCAGTTTGAGGGGGATAGACAAGACCCCATGGCTTCAACGAAAGGTAGGACGCAGTGGCACGATCAACTTGCGGGTAGGATAGCAAGTCTGATTCTAAATGAGGAGGGCTAAGGAGAAATAGAACTTCCACGCGTAGTATGCGAATATGCAGATGTATTTCCTACGGAATTACCGGGATTGCCACCAACCTGGGAAGTAGACTTTAGCATCGAGATGCAACCTGGAACTACCCCAATATCCATGGCCCCGTATTGCATGGCACCGGCAGAACTACGAGAATTGAAGACACAACTACAGGAATTGCTCAAGAGAGGATTCATTAGGCCAAGTACTTCGCCATGGGGAGCATCTGTGTTGTTTTCTAAAAGAAGGATGGGTCGTTAAGGCTATGCATCGATTACCGTCAACTCAATCGAGCCACGATTAAGAACCGATACCCACTCCAAAGGAGTGATGACCTTTTGACCAACTTAGAGGCTCAAGGTGCTATTCAAAGATCGATCTCAGGTCAGGTTACCATCAACTACGAGTCAAGGAGGAGAATATATCAAAAATTGCCTTTCGTACTAGATATGGCCACTATGAGTTTGTAGTAATGCCCTTCGGACTAACCAATGCACCGGCAGTATTCATGAGCCTAATGAATAAGATTTTTAGACCATATCTTGACCAGTTTGTAGTAGTGTTCATTGATGACATCTTGGTATATTCAAGGTCTGAAGAAGAGCATGAGCAACATTTAAAGATTGTCCTTCAAGTTCTTAGGGATAATCGGTTATATGCCACGGCAAGCAAATGTGAGTTTTGGTTGAATGAAGTGAAATTCTTAGGGCATGTTGTGTCGGAGAATGGGATTGCGGTGGATCCAACCAAGGTGGAGGCAGTATTAGATTGGAGACAACCGAAGACCGTGTCAGAAATCTACAGTTTCTTAGGATTGGCCGGTTATTACCGGAGGTTCATCCAAGATTTCTCCAAACTAGCTAAACCAATGACTCGTTTGACACAAAAAGGAGTAAAGTATGAGTGGGACGAAACATGCGAAAAATCCTTCCAAGAGATAAAGAAGAGGTTAACTAGTGCGCCAATTTTGACCATCCCAGAACGGGAAGTGGGGTACACTGTGTCTTGTGATGCGCCTAAAGAAGGATTAGGTTGTGTGCTCATGCAAAATGGAAAGATAGTCGCGTATGGATCCAGGCAGTTGAAACCTCATGAGCGTAACTACCCAACACATGACTTGGAGTTAGCGGCCGTAGTTTTTGCCCTAAAATAATGGCGACATTACCTGTATGGGGAACAATTTGAGATTTTCACAGATCACAAGAGTTTGAAGTATCTATTTACACAGAAGGACCTTAACTTGAGACAGAGACGATGGATGGAGTATCTTGAGGATTTCTAGTTCACTCTCTCATATCATCCGAGTAAAGCCAATGTAGTAGCGGATGCTCTAAGTCGCAAGAGTAGAGGAGTGATGGTTAAGATTTCCGTCAAAGAATGGGATATGGTTAAGACACTCAATGAATTTAGGATCCAAGTAAAAACTCAAGATACAAAGGCATACCTTAGTGCACAGAAGGTGATGCCTAATTTGATGAATGAGATCATCGAGGCCCAGAAGCACGACCAACAGGTAGCCTATATCAAGGGACATCTGGAATTAGGAGAACCAATGCTCGATTGGGTAATTCACCCCGATGGGAGTTTAAGATATCAAGGTAGATTGTTTGTACCAAGTGATGAGTTGCTTAGAGAAAAGGTACTTAAGGAATGTCATCATTCTGCATTTGCAGTACATCCAGGAGGGACTAAAATGTACCAAGATTTGAAGAGGCAGTATTGGTGGAATGGAATGAAGAAGGAGGCAGCTAAATTTGTAGCAAAATGTCTAACATGCCAACAAGTGAAGGCGGAACATCAAAAACCAAGGGGAATGTTGCAACCTCTACCAATAGCTGAATGGAAGTGGGAGTATGTGACGATGGACTTTGTGACAGAGTTGCCTAAGACACCTAAAGGGCACGATGCTATATGGGTAATAGTGGATCACCTCACCAAGTCAGCACATTTCTTACCCTATAAGATGACTAACACTTTAGAGTCTATGTGCAAGCTCTACATCGGGGAGATCACTCGACTACATGGAATTCCGGTATCTGTTGTGTCAGATCGTGATCCACGATTCACTTCTCGATTTTGGGGGAGCCTGCAGGAAGCTCTTGGTACTGAGTTATGTTTTAGCACCGCCTTTCACCCACAGACAGATGGACAATCTGAACGCACCATCCAGACACTCGAAGATATGTTGAGAGCTTGCGCAATGGATTTTCAAGGAAGTTGGGAACAACACCTACCCCTAATTGAATTCGTCTACAACAACAGCTTTCAAGCTAGCATCAGTATGGCGCCCTTTGAAGCATTATACAAACAACCTTGTAGATCGCCAATTTGTTGGATGGAAATGGGTGATGCAAATCTGATCGGACCTGAACTTGTTCTAGAAACTACTGAGAAGGTCAAATTGATCCGATAATGGTTAAAGACTGCTCAAGACTGTCAAAAGAATTATACAGCTAGGAGGAGAAGGCCATTGATGTTTGAAGTTGGCAGCCACGTGTTCCTAAAGGTGCAACCTAGGCATGGAATCGTACGTTTTGGGAGAAAGGGGAAGCTATCACCACGATATATTAGACCTTTTGAGGTATTAGGAAGAGTGGGCGAAGTAGCATATAGACTAGCTCTACCCCCGCAGTTAGCAGGGATACAAAACGTCTTCCATGTATCCATGTTGAGAAAATACATCGCCGACCCGTCACACGTCCTCAAATGGGAAGAAATCAGTCTTGATAAGATGTTACATTTAAAGAAGGACCGGTAGCAATACAAGATAGTCGAGAGAAGAACCTTAGAGGAAAAATGGTTCACTTGGTAAAAGTGCTATGGCGTCATCGGGGAATTGAGGAATCTACTTGGAAACGCTAGGATTGGGTGAAGGCAAACTACCCCGAACTTTTCGAAGGCAGTATGTAGTTGAATTTCGAGGACGAAATTGTTTTAAGGGGGATAGGCTGTGAAGCTCCTGAAAAATGTATTCTCTTTAAAAACCCTAATGTTTAAATTATTTTCTTAAAGCCCCTCAATTCCTTGAATTATTTCAAATCTTGTCGGTAAGCATTTTTTTTTATTATTTTATCGAAATAGGAATATCCTAGCCGAATTAGATTCCTTAGCCTAATTTAATTTAATTCTACATAAGTAAGGTTCCAATACATGAATTTAATTCCAAGCCCTCACTTCTTTATTTAAATTCAAAATTTTTCCCAAAACTAGTACATGTACCTTTATGCTATAGGTACCATCAATCAAATTGAGATCCATATATATATATACATTGGGAGATGTGTCCCTAGTACCTAGATTGAATAAAAAAAATAACCCCATCACCCTTCCCAATGGCCGGCCACCCTAGGGAGAAGTGAGAAACCAATTTTCAAGATTTATGATCATGGTATTCTAGAAAACCCAAAGCCTAGTACCCTAGACCTAGGATGTTGTTTCCAATACTAGTTTCATTTCAACTAGGAATCAACTAGATGTTGCCTAATCCTAGGATTAAACTCCCTAATCACTCATATTCCATTAGACTCCAAGTAAATCCTAACTTTTCCATCCAATTCCAACTAGTGGGCCTTTATGTCTTTTTACACCAAGATTTGCCTATAAATACCACCACTCCCTAGCTTGGCAAACACAAATAACACACTCACACACACATTCAGCCTAGTGGAGAGGAAGGAGAGCAAGAGAGAAGTCTTGAGAGGAAGAGGAAGGAAGAGGAGAGACATCTTGTTCAAAGCTTAGCAAGTAAGCCACAACACAACCATCTCTTTCATTTTCCTTTTTCAAATACATGTTCTTAAGGGTTCTAAATATTGTTTTCAGATGTGTTATTGATGACTTACTTGTGTTAGAAGTGATAAGAGTTGAGCCATGATTCTACCTCTCTTGTATTTTCTCTCATTTCGGTACCAAAACTATCTTTTTCATAGCAATCTCTCAAACTTTTCAAAGGCACACCTTCAAGCAAATTTTCTGATTTTAATATATATGTTAGCTGGCATGTTTTCATCACAAAAGAAATGAAAATTTTCCCGTAGTGGATCTCTTTTCTCACAAATCTTCTTGTTTTGGGTATTGTGCCTCAGAATCTGTTTTTTGTAGCCAACTTTCAAAATTTCTAGAAAAATGTAGAAAATTAGTCTGGACCTCTATTTTATGTAAAAATCTTCCTTAAGGAGTTATCTTTCAAATAAAATTTTTTTCATTGAAAAACAATGAGCGGTTTGTAAGAAAATCAAATATTCGTAACGGTCGACGAATCTGGACAGCGCTGGAGTGTTTTCTAAATAAATTAAAATCTAGGAAAGCTATCCCATTTCCGAAATATGTTCTGGAAACTAGATTAAATTCTCTACGAACCATAGCAAGGCCGAATCCGGTGAAAAATCTAAAATAGTCCTTTTCATTCTAATCCTTATGTGATATCGAATCTGCAAATTTTGTTGTGCATGGATGTTTTATGCTCTTGTGTTCATGAAAATGCTTGTTAGCTTATGATCATATCTTGGCATGATATTATATGTGTTATGGTTATGTTCTTTATCTTCTTCATCTTAATGATGCATGCTTATGTGGATATTATTATCTTGTTAAATTAGTCTAACCTTGATTTAAAACACTTAACTCAACGGAAAACTAAATTAAGATGGTATTGGGTTTTCGATCTTTGAGTTGTAAAAAGATGATAATATGTGATGTATGGATTTTTGGGATGCATTCCCTATTTGGAAGTTAAAGTCTTGCGCAAGTGGTTTTCGGAACTCTTGAACGGAGCGGTTGTATTCGGACCCTAGGTGGTTTGGTGTGAGGAGGGATTTGGGCAAGGCCCATTATTACCATCTCTTTTGAGGCCCTGCGGTTGGCACTACGCGGTATATAACCGTTGGTAGGCATCCGAGGTTAGTTCGGCAACAAAACAACAAAAGAGGGGGCATACCGAATAATCCGCATCCGATTCTTGTGGTTAGGAGGACGAAATCTCTTTGGGGGATTTCTAGTTTACTAACATCTAACCTTATAACCCTTTATTTATTTAGTTGAGTATCATGCTTTACTACTTGATGTTATACTTGTGATTGTGTTTCGGACTAGGAAAAAGGGACGGGGTGTGTGTGTGTTTACTGGGCATTCAAAGCTCACGGTGTATCATGCCAGGTGCCGAAGAGGAACTTGTAGCTGGAGACGACGAGCCTGAAACCTTCGAAGACTTTTGGCTATCTTAGGAAAGTTAGAAATTTCCTTTTGATATTTTGTAAGACTCATGAAGATTTAAATTTTCTTTTTGGGATGTAATGTACTGGAACAAGCTTTTGAAATTAAGGATATTCATGGTTGTTATGTACTTATATTCTAATATTTATATGTATACACATTATCGTTGTTTATGAGACCTTGTGTCAATACCTTTTAAAGATCTGTCAAAAGGGTAGTGCGCTGCCTAAGAAAGCCGGACTTAGAAGGGAGGCTAATTTGACTCCTTCGGCGATCTAGGATCTTACTTGGTTATTGACCATAGGACTCATTAGTGACTCTCCCTTGACTGCAACCAATAGTGTTGATTCGGGGCGTCACAACTAATGAATGGAAAGGTAATTAAAAGAGGCAATGAATGGCTTAAAAGAGGTAACAAGATAATAACATGGTTTGGGGTTTAATCAGACGTTAATTGAACCCGTTGAATCTTGAAGCATTTTATACCAACTAGTGATGAAAATGGTTCAAGTTTCAAGGCCAACCACTTCCCTTGATCAATTCTGTGATAGGGAGGGGGTTTTGTTGGTCTTTTTGCTTCATTTATCGGAATTGTCTCCCTTGGCTCATAAGTCATCACACAATGAGTTTGTGTCGATTGGTGGCTTGCGAATCAAGCCTATCCCTCCTTTGATCTATTTGACGATAAGGAGAGGCATGGTGGACAGACATCCCCTGAAAATGCTCTGTTTGTACTCTGTTTGTTGTCTGTTGCAGCAAGGAAGTACCACAAATTAGTGGCCGACCGGCTACTTTTTTCGTACGGCCGTCCCCTTCTTCTGGCCGGCTAGCCTCCTTTTCAGCCAGGTAGTGTAATTTCTTTTCTGTAGAACAGAGTAGAGGCTGAGGCAAAACAGTGCAATTTGCTAACTACAAAACAGAACCCTTTTGGGCTACAAAACAGAGGCATTTTCGAGAAAGAAAATCTTGTTCATGCATAAGCCATTCCCTTGCTTCTCGGGGCCCGTTAAATAGTGGACTTGTAATTAGTTAGAATAGCTAGTTAACTTGGTGTTGTAATTATTTAATTAGCTAGATTGGTTAGTTAAATTTGGTGTTGTAATAATTAGTTAACTAGCTTAGCTAATTCATTTATTTGCACGCTCTTGTGCAAGGGCAAATTGTAATAATATATATGTCTTTCAACTCCCATTTCTTTCTCCCTTTTATTTACTTGCTTATGATGGATAGAATAGAACATCATATTTCATTTATTATTTTTCATGAGTTGCATCCACATGTCTTGCATGCATAAAGTTTTGCTCATCATTCTAACAAGCATTGTCATTTAAATACTTCATTGAATACGTGCGCTACCTCATGCTATCAAATTGATTCACATGTCATATTAGTAGTCAAGCCTATTAATTGCATCTTGTATGTGTCACATTAGTCATTGTTGCATTAGTTAAGAACATGCATGTTTTCTAATTATTTTTCTTTATGTTGGCTTACCTTAGAGTACTAGGTGAGCATTTATTGCTTTAACATCGTGCATGCATGCGTTTGTTGCCATGTTGAGCATAATACCACAAGGCTAAGTGCTTAGGTGATGTACTTGTTTGAATACTTGTGGATGGAGGGTTTTTCCTTAAATTGGAATGTTTTGATGAAATGCACATACGAGTTGGCTTTTTCAAGTGATGCGTATTCAAAACAATTTTCAACTAAACATAAAATCAAAGTGTTCCAATTTTTGCAAATTAGTCTATACTTGTGTGCATCACATAGTAAAGTTAGCCTAATAAATCAGAACAAGAGCATATAATGTAAATAAGAATCACATCATGATTAGTAGAGGTCGATCTTTGATCGGGCGAATGGGGTGCTCAATTCATGACCTTCCCCTCTCGTACCTAAATTCCCGAGCCAAGACACTTTGGTGATGACGGATAAGTAGCCTTTGGCACGAGTCTTGGGTTTCCTAAATTTTCCCAAAATATTTAGGTGGCGACTCTGAAATCTGGTAATGCAGTCCATTTTTGGCATTTTGATTCAAAATCGATTTTTCGAAAGATTTTCTAGATTTGGACTCATTTGTGTTTATCTATTTCACATTGCACTTGTGAAATCAAATTCAGAACCCCGGGAGTCTGAACTGTAGGGCTATCATATCCGAAAGGAGTACGAAAAGCAAACTACAATTTTTGGCAACTCCGTCGGGGATTTAGAGAACATTACTTGAAATTCATGATATGAAATTTTAATTACATATATATGTTCTTTGAATTGCATTTACGTTGGTGCGCTTATGTCACAGTGTTTGCCATCTGCTATTCTTGGACGGTTTGCCAAAGGCATACCTAAAAGCTTACCCAAAGGCTAACCGATCATGGGCTCTGCCATGTTGGGAACACAACCTTTGGATTTGGACTACCGCTGTACCGTTTAATGCTCCTTTCACTTCTTAGTGTTAGGTGTGAGAGGTATATTAGGTAGCCTTACTGAGGTATCCCCCTTTTGGCCGTTCGGCCTAGTTGCATGTAATAAAGCCATAGTGACTGTTCCAAACTAGGACAGAATGCTCACCTGTGTACAGGATTGCGTGAAACCGCTTGATTGACATAGTGAAACCCTAGTTCATACCAAATACTAGGACAGGATAACCTACCCCCTCATAGGGGTGTTTTCGCTCTCTTTTAATTGGTATGTGCTTTACAATGAAAATGTATAGGAATGTGCATATCAGTTGGAAGGTTGGTATCTGTTTTGGGTCAAAATTCAGTGTGGAGTACAGTCACTCAGCTGTGATCATATTTGTTCTAATGAAATTGGGCTGAGGTGTTGTCTGTTTTCTCTTTTGAAAGGTAGTTCTGGAACCATAGCTTCAGAAGGCTTTGATGTCTCCCAGGTACTTTGGACTCATGTCGATAGACTTTGTAAGGTTGGAGATCTAGTTCTGGGGTAACCAGTGTTTGCTTCACTATCACTAGTGGCAAGGTGAAGAAGGGCCAAACAAGGCTCACCAGTTCCGCTGTTCTGGCATTTACCAGTTAGATCGCCTCTGTTAAGAGCACAACCATCTACCCCTATCATGGCTCAGCTCTAACAAATCTGGAGGAATTATTACTCCATTTGCAGGAAATAGTTGACTCCGTCCAACATGATATAGCCCGCCAAGCCGAAGTCACAGCTAGGTTACAGCAACAGCAACCGCAGCCGGCTGCGACTTCTGCGTCACATGTACCCACCACGACTATTCCTGTACCTGGTGCCACTGCTAATACTACCACTGCTCAAGATCCACAAACTGAGGGTGTTCCAATTTTCCCAGTCCAAGTAGAACCCATCCCAGCATAAGCTTCTAGAGCCCCCGTTTATCAGACTGAGGCACTGTTCAAATTCGAGGTTGATCCAACTGCGTTCAAAATCAACAAACCAGAGAAATTGTTCAAAAAAGCGTAAGGGGTCAACTTGATTCCAAACATAGAGGATGGGTACACCGAATTCGTGATTACCTTACCAGAGCGGTTTAAGATGCCACATATTGACCGCTTTGATGGCTTTAGAGACCCTATGGTTCACTTACGGCTGTTTTCAGATATCTTGCGGCCGATGGGTTTAACTAGACTACAGAAGCTATCCCTCTACAGTCAAACTATGTCGAGTATAGTTGCCATCAGGTACGCTAAGTTAGAAGATTCTATAAAGTAGAACTAGGAGGAATTAGCTAAGTCCTTTGTGGCTCAGTACTCTTACAACACGTAAATCGTGGTCACAACTCGTGATCTAGAGGCAATGCATCACGAACCGAAGGAGGGCTTTTTTGAGTTTGTTACTCAATGGAGGGCAAAGACAGCTATAATGGCAAACAGGCCTCTAGGGAAAGAGCAAGTTTGTATAATTGTTAGAAATCTGCATGAAAGGCTATTGCAGAAAATGATAGTTCTCCCACTATTCAACTGTAAGGACCTCCATGAAATTGGGGTTTAAATCGAGGATGCCATCAGACAAGGGATTATTGTAGAAGACCATGAGTCTGTGAGGAATAATGTTGTTTGCAATTCCAATGCTACTACCAGTGGTAGCATAACTGCGAAATGGTTAGAAGTAAACACTATCACCAGTCCCATCAAAAACCCTTTTGTTAATAATAGCCAAAAACCAGCCACTTCAACTCAGCCCCAAGCCTGAAATTTCCATCCTCTTTACATAAGTCTCTCTCAAGCCTTGAAAACGCTGCTGGAAAAGGGGCATCTAGAGCTCCTAGAACCCCGACCCCTTTCAAATCCTCTTCCACCATGGCATGACCCTGCTAAACACTGTTGTGGACTCGCATTTTTCCGCACCCCCGCCTTTCGGAAAGGGTTTGAAATGAAGGCCTCACAGTTGGGACTCTACCGCGGTTCTGAATCCAGTCTCACAAGTGCAATGTGAAACTGATAATCACCAAAGAGTCCAAATCCGGCTAACCTTTTGGAAAATCGATTTTAAATCAAATAATGCCAAAGTTGGACTGCTTTGCCAGATTTCAGAGTCGTCACCTAAATATTTTGTTTTTGGAAAAATTTAGGAAACCCTGACTCGTGCTGAAGGCCACGTGTCCGTCATCACCAAAGTTGCCTTAGCTCAGAAACTTGGGTACGAGGGGGGGGAAGGTCATGAAATGAGCACACCCGCTCGCCTGATCTAAGGATCGGCCTCTACTAATCATGATATGATGTTTTATAAACATTATGTGTTTTTATTCTGATTATTAAACTAACTTTATGATGTGACGCGCACAAGCAAGTGTAGACTAAATCGCAAGAATTGGAACATTTCAAGTCATGTTTGTTTTGCAAAAATGGTTTGAATTTACCACCCTCAAGTGGGCTTAAAAATACGGTTTTGCCACCCTCAAGGGGGGTCCGAATGAATAAGCTAACTAACTAGCTATGCTAATTCAGCTAAGCTATTACAAACCGAAACTAATTAACTATTCTAGTTAATGAATTATTACAAACCGAAAACAAATAACTAGTTACACTAACTAATTATTTACAACATTTAATTAGCTACAACTAATTAATTACGACATTGCTTCATCTAATGCTAATTAAATTAACAAGCTAATCCCGAAGAGTGAGGAATGCATGCATGCCCCGATTGGTTTCTTTCCGAAAATCCACCGCCTTGCCACTGAACGCCTCTGTTTGCACATCTTTTGACCACTGAAAATTGTGCCAACTCCCAGAACAATTCTGCTCCCATTTAGCAACACAATGAGCAACCATTCTTCTTTGAAGGCCGATCAACTACTACTGGTGGCTGTCGGCTACCATTGGTAGTCGGTCGGCTACTTCTGGTGGTCGGTCAGCTGCAACTGGTGGCTGGTTAGCCACTCATTTCTTGAACTTCCCCTTTTTGCTGCAACAGAGAGCAAACAGAGGCAAAGCAGTGTATTCTCAAGGAGTGTGTCTACTGCTACTCTTCTTATCATTACATAAGCTCAAAGCAATGTAGCTCTTGGCCCTTAAACCATCAACCAAGCATTTTCCATGCACGATGGCCGAGGAACCAAGCTTGTACAAGTTTAATGAGTGCAAAACAAGACTCAACAAAACCATAACCCTATCATGGAAGATCAAGGGTGATGGTGACCAAGAAAGTGGCACATTTCATCACTTTGAGTATGAAACGTCCCATTTCCCTCATGTCCGAATTAACGTCCGATTCGAACATATGCAATGCAACACAAAGATGCTTTATCTTGCCTCTTTTACTTTGTTCATTTTGTTTACCCATTTTAAATTACCAATCCATTCTTTAATTGATTAGTCCAAGAGGTGAGCGTCCTCTAATTGAAAGTGGGCTTAAACCACAAGTGCTTTGAGCATGAAAGAGACCTCATGTCGTTGGTAATGAACTCCCAAAGGAATTAAACCATTAAGCACGGGTGTCTCAATTTCACACTTAAGTCGACAAGGGGTTCAAAGTCACTTTCAAAATGAATGAGAGAGTGAAACAAAGGAGTATGTGACTGAGTTTATGACGCTGAAATTACATGCAAAATAGCACTACAACATGCTTTCAACTCAAAAGAATGATGATCAAAGCATTGAAACAACAAACTAGTGAAGGAAATTACACTACAACCACACAAAACAAGCCTCAAAGGACCAAACCAGCTCAAAATAGAGTTGAAACTAGTCAAAGTAGTAGCAAAAACATGCTGAGATTAAAGTGCAAAATGCTAGAAAAACATGCTCACATGTTAAGCTATCTAGGCATGCAAACAAGACACAAGGAGGGGAGGCTAACCCCTCCAATTTTGGACTTCAAAAGAAGGTTTTCGTCACTGAAATAACTCTTCATTTCAGTGGTTAAAAGGCCCAAAAATTTTGATTTGAATATGCTAAAATATGGTACAAAAGTCTACACAATTAAGCAACAAGAAGGGTGAACTATCCCTTGACACAAAATAGCCTCAAACCATCATGTTAAGCCTCAAAAACCAGAGTTTTTGTAGTTGAAAACCAGCTCAAAAACAATACAAAAGGATGGCAAAACAAGTATGCACAATAAGCTTAAATGAGGTAAGTTCTCTACCTTTGAAGCACAGCACAAAACAGTCACAATTTCAGGTTCAGACCTCCTTCCAAAGCACAAACTAGGCTCCAAGGGACCTCAACTCCAAGGTGGTCAAGTTTGGTTAAGGGCTAATGTGCAAAAGGTGTAGAGAAACTAAGCAAGTGTATGCAAAATAACAAGAGAGAGAGGGAGAAATGTCTAGAGAGAGAGAGATAGATTTTTTATTCAAAATTTCTAACCCTCAAAAATGGGGGAAAACAACCCCTATATATAGAAAAACAAGGTTTGAGCCTCAATACATCCTACCATACACGTGTATGAAGATGCACTTCAGTGAGCAATAGTTGGCACAGCTGGCAAACAAATATCTGAAAAAGGAGAAAATGGCCGACAGGCACAAGTCATGGCCGACAGGCTGTGGAACTGGCCGACGGGTCACCCTCTCCTTCAAACTTGAAACAACAAGCCTTTGGTCCACAACCAAGCACAAAATAGACAAGATTTAAAGGCTCAAAGACAAGGCGCTCGGCCAAGAACTTAAAACGAACACGAGCATACAAAATCATTGAGTGTTCGAACGATGACATCCAAGTCTTGAGGACGGTCAAAAATGGGGTGTCTACAATTGTCCCTCTTTGACAGAACTCGAAAGTCATGAAATGACGGGAGTGAATGTCAAAGCCCAAAGATGACCCATTTTTGACAAGGCTGAAGACTTGGACAAACAAGCAAGCAAAACAAAGAACGGTTGGGCCCGTAGGCTGCCTACGTATCCTTTTGCAAGGATTCAAACTAGCATAGCTCTTGGGCCAAGATGCAAGCGATATGCATGATGCAGAACATAACTCATGATCATGCAATGAGGCAGTAATGAAACATCTAGATGCAAATGTTATGTAAAGAAATGCTATATTTGAACAAACCAAAACACGATACAATAAACTCAAATATGAACATAAGTAAGTAAACATGAACCAAACCACGTTTCATGCAGAAAGGATGTAAGAAAATTATACAATCTTAACTACGCAACGTGCAGGAAAGGAAAAGAACAACACAACCATCAGGCGTACCCGAGGTGTCAAACAAGATTCCAATGCGTTACACACGCGAGGAGAAAGATGGTGTGAATCAGGGACACACCTAAATGTCCAAATGCGTCACATATGAGAGAAGAAAAGAAGGTGAACACTGGGACGCGCCCCTGTGTTTCCAATTGAAAGCGTTCTAACGCGTCGCACGTGAGAGAAAAAGAAGCACCAAGAACACTGGGATGCTCCCAAATGTCTCTAACTGAAGCGTCCTAACACATCGCACGTGAGAGAAGAAAGAGAGAGGTGTAAACACCGGGAGCACCCAAATGTTTCTAACCAAAAAGGTCCTAACGCGTCGCGCGCGAGAGAGAAAGGGAGTAGTGTAAACACTGAGCGTACCCTAATGTTTCTAACCAAAAACGTCCTAACACGTTGCATGGGAGAGGGGAAGGGAAGTGGTGTAAACACCGGGCATACCTGAATGTTTCTAACCAAAAACGTCCTAACGCGTCGCACGCAAAAGGAGAAAGGGAGCGGTGTAAACATCGGGCGTACCCGAATGTTTCTAACCAAAAATGTACTAACGCGTCGCACGTGAGAGGAGAAAGGGAGTGGTGTAAACACCGGGCGTACCCGAATGTTTCTAACCAAAAACAAGGTATTCGAGGGACAGGAATGATATCACCTGGAATTCCTCTGAGCAAACAAAGATACGGTATGGTCTGGTTGCACTAGCTTTGAATGAACCGTACATACAATATTGCGCTTGCGTGAGAAAGAAACTTAACAAGCATAATATAGCAAAAGCGCATGTTCTATGCAAGACGAATAACCATGACACAATGTTGAGGATATGTTGACGCACAACATGCAAGGAACAAAACATAAGCATATTCTATGCAACAAAAAATAAAAAAATAAAAAAATTGGAGCATGTTTTATGCAACACGAAAATGCATATTTGATGCAATAATAGCAAACGCATGTTCTATGCAACAAATACAAACATTTTTAATGTAAACGTGAGAGCACGTACAATGCAATATGTGAACATTTTCTATGCAAATGTGATGACAATGCATAACTTATGCACAAGCATGTTCCATACTAAGTACAAAACGCATGTTCAATGCATAATTAAAAAAGCACGCTCTATGTTAAAGTACCAAATGCATGACGCACGCCTCATATATGTAATAAAGGAAGGCGTAGCTACATAAGGATGAAAATACATTCTAATGCGACAGGTACAAAAGCAACTCTTCGATCTACCTCTCAGAAGAGTTGTAATACACAAAAAGGATACACCTCGTCCAATAAGAGGGAAACAATGATCACTGAGAACACAGTTTCAAGCCTCTGCAAAGAGGATTGGAGCTCGACAGCAGTTTTTCCTTACACCTCTTAAGGAACAGCGACCAACACAGCAGGAAAACACCAAAATAGGAGCACTGGGAACTGATAGGCCACTAGGGAGGGGTGACGGCCACCCATCAGCCACCCCTAAGCACTGTCAGCCACAAATTGGCCCTGTCAGTCACCAATGGTGGCTGTCGGCCTTCGATGGCAAATTCGGGGCAAAATGGGTATTTCACCCTAGGTCTTTAAGTATACCCTCCTATACTTCATTTCTACACTTCTCCAAGTCCGAAAATCTCTTCCCTTCCTCTCTAGACCTTCCTCCTCTTTAGATCTAAGCATCACACGCATTTTCGAATGCCCCATAGACACATTCTTTGCTAAACCCTCTTAGTCTACTCCACTTTGAACCGATCGAAAGTCGATTTCGGGGCTTCTTTCTTCGTTTTCACCACTTGGGGTTTGTTTCCCTCAAGGTTCCCTTGGATTCAGTGCCCTTTTCCTGGGCTTCAACCTTTTCTCCCATTTTTCCTCTTTCAGAGTTGACTTCCGTTAACTTTTGGCATTCTCTACCCATCTTCCTCATTTTTGAGCATTTTCCCACCTTCTTTCGAGATGGCAGATGACATTCCGCATGACGGAGCTTCTCTGGAGACGGAGATGGATCCAGGGCTCGAGCTATTTCTACTCAGTGTTCAATCTTTTGACTCGACGACGTATCACCCTAAGATACATGTACTACCACCCGATAACATTCAACAGTTTAGAGGGTTTGCACGAGGTGCATCGGAGGACCTCTTATTGCGTGAGCCGGAGTCTCATTTTATCTTATGGCGCCTCTGAGGTATACATTGTATTCTTACTTTTTCCCAATGTACTTTGCATTGCTTGCTTAAATCACACGCTCACACTGTATTTCTTATATTGCATTTCATCTGCTTGTCCTAATCACAGGGGGATTCACACACCATCAGACGATATCGGACCATATCCGCGAGGGAGTGGTACATGGAGCTTCCCGACGGTGTTTGCTATATCATCGACGAGGTTGGCTTCGGCTCATTCAAATGGGACTCTCATGTCTCATAGCGAGCAAGCCTTTGCTGGGTGCCTTGGTAAAGAGGTGGTGGGATACCACTGAGTCCTTTCACTTCTCTACCGTAGGGGAGATGACGATGACTCCATTCGACTTCTCTATGCGCACTGGCATAAAGGTGGGGGGTCATCCGATTCCTTACAACACAGACATGGGCGAGTGGGAGGCCACCTTGATTTATCTACTGGGGACTCACCCACTTATCTCTCGATCAAGGATAGTCCGATACACATGGTTTGCAGATCATTACAGGGGGATAGTAGCAACAACCCAGGAGGAGACCAAGCAGTATGCCCGAGGTTTCTTGATGTTCCTATTTGGCACTACCTTGTTCGCCAACCAGGCGAACACTGTCGGGCTATACCTCATAAGCGCCTTGGTGGACTTATCCCATGTCTGATTCTACGATTGGGGCAGCGCAAGCCTGGCCACCTTATACGGGTACATGAGCTCGACCTCCAGCAGGAGTGGACATCTAATTGGGGGATACTAGAGGCCTGGGAGGTATGTTTTACTTTTCTGTTTTGCATTTCCTGTTATGCTTTCTTCCTTGCATTCTTTGTGCATTGCCTATACCGTACACTGCACACACTCAGTCTACTTTCTGCTTTACACACTTTGTATCCTGCACACACACAGTCTGTTTTTTTCTTTACCAGCATTTATCTATCGCATACTCACTGTTGCCCTTTTGTTTTCTGCAGCTATGGGTGTACGCCTATTTTTCGACCCTCGCCCCAGAGCCAAAGGTAGAGATGCCTGATGTCGTACTATACTCGCACCGGTATGATGGGAAATGCAAGTGGAGGTCCCGAGAGTCCTTCCCATTCTTCCGCCGATACTTCGATATTGTGACCGCGACCGAGGTAACTTAAGATCCACTGTCATTTCCATTTTCCTTTGATTCTGATTCATATCGTAATATCTAATGAGAGCTAAAAATCTACGCATTCTCTATTTACAAATCACTTGGCAGCCTTGGGCGATGATGCCTGAGGGAGTTAGGGATCAGTTCGCTGGGGCGGGAGAGGTTTCCCGCTTCCGGCTCTTTTTCGAGGGCCCGGTTTGTTGGACATGGTTCTTAGGGGAGTGATTCTTACGTCAGACCATTGGCTTGCCCGAGCCGGTAGGCCCTATGCCACCTCCGACATATTTGAGAGCCATAGAGAAATTCACTTTTTAAGAGATGATTGATTTCACCAGGGGCTGGGACGCTGACTCTTTTCGAGTTGAGGGTGATTACACAGCCTTCATTCAGACATACTTCATGCCACCTCTGACTGGCACTCGTGGAGGTGAGAAAGCGAGGGCTCCAACTGCGAGAGGGAGAGACCAAGAGGCCAGGGCGACCAGGACCCGTGGCAGGAGAGGTTCTCAAACGAGACAGGGGACATGGTGGCCAGAGCTGCCTACTACGCTCACCTGTTGGTGGCACATCGGGGAGGCTTACCAGATCCCTATTGAGCCTACGCCAGCCAGACACAAACTTGTCGGGGTTCGAGGCCCGACTCTAGTATGTACCACACTTTACATTTTGCATGTCAAATTCAATTCAGTTATGCTTATAGAACACTAATGACCTCAACGCACTTACAGGCATCTATAAAGTACACCTGGGAGGCTCTTGAGCTAGTGGCCTCCCTGATGGGGATGGTGCAGAGGAGCATGAGCCTGCTTAGCCTTTACGGTATTCAGGTATTCTATTACATATATATATTTTCCATGCCGTCTGACTTTTTACTGATACACTAGCATTCCAACTGTAATCTGGCCCACACTACACTGATCTAATACACTGCACTGATCTGATACACTTACTTATATCTGACACGCAACTATGGCTAATCATATGACAAATGCCTTTTCAGGGCCCATTCACTCTGACAGTACCAGCAGCAGCCAGAGCAGGACCATCAGTACCTCCTCCAGCAGTAGGGAGGAGAGGGAGACAGGCTCCGGCACATAGCCGGGACAGAACAAGGGGCACCCATGATGAGAGTGACCCTTCAGAGCCCACCCCGGATGATGATGATGATAAGACAGGCGAGGACGAGGAGGTAGGGAGTCCACAGTCAGAGTCATCTGAGGACAGAGAGGACGACGCTGGCTCAGATTCTGAGGACGAAAATGATACTGAGGCAGGTTCAGCAGCTAGCTCAGATTCGGGGGCCTCTGACAGTGGCACTGATGGAGATAGCTCTGAGTCCGTGGGCAGGAAGGGGATGAAGAGAGCCTCTCGATCCTGAGGTGGTTGGGCGCCGATTCATATGTTCTTGCTTAGTTTTTTTTTCTCTTTTTCTTTTTTAGTAGTGTTAGCACATTGTACAGTTTTAGACAGTTTTTATTTTCTTAAAAACTTGTACCTTTTGTAAAAAGTGACCATGATTGGAATGGAAACAACTTTTTGATGAAAAGTGTTTAGTTCTGCATTCTGAGCACCGCATTGCACAGCATAGCACAAAAACAGGATTGAGGGAAACTTGAACACTGCATATTGTATTGGCATTTCCAAAATCAAGTAATGAACTGACCAACATAACAAAACAAAATAAAACAACTCAATAAACAACTAATAATAACAACTCGATAATCAAAACAACAACTCGATAAACAAAACAAAACAAATACAACTCAATAAGCAACACGACAACTCGATAAACAAATCGAAACAACTTGATCAACAATTTGAAGCAATTTACAAACGACTCAACAAAGCTACAAAAAACAAGACAGCAGAATGCATCAAGAACAGAACAAAACACATGTTCTCAGCACTCTCAACACTCAGGAAGACCAAAGGACCAATCAGGAGGCCATCGACCATAAATAGAGATTATCGGCCACTAGTGGTGGCTGTCGGCCACCAGTAGTGGCCGGTAGGCTACAAAAGGTGGCCTGTCAGCCACCAACACTGGCCGGTCAGCCACTAGTGTAAGGAACATCCAGATTGCTGCCACCTGTGTTCCACTCAATGCCTTATCTTCTACAAAAGTTTGGGACTTCGTAGTTTCTTCATTCCAACTCTGTTTTTGCCATAAATGGAGTCATTCTTCACCGAAAAACTCTCGACTTGGATTGCAACTTTAGATGGCTCAAAAAAAGTGAATTTTTGGGGTTTCGGGATAAATGCACCATTCTCACTAAGCCGTACCCCACTGTGTTTACGGTTCCTCCATGCCGCGGCTAAATGTTAGAACCTAGTTACACATGTCTTCAGCTTGGGGGGGGGGGGGCAGGAGATATGCCCTACAATCGAAGAATTCCAAGTTTTGAAGAATCCCGGCATGACGAGGAAATCCTGCCCTAGTCCTGTTTTGGCCACATCCAAGCTCTAGGGAGGATGTGTGGGCTCACTTTACACGAGGCCCGATCATTAGTTCACAACGGAGAGCTGGACGTTCCCAATTTGATGCATCGATTTTCTGACGTCGGCAATCGCGATGACCGTCTCTGGCAGAGTTTTCGGCAGCATGCCCGTTGTTTGTGTATGTTGACTCACTTTCTGCTTGCCCCTGGTTTCGACGGGTCTAGCACTCGCTTGTTTGAAGTGGCCCAAGGCTTGAAAGAGGGCAAGAGTTGCATTGGCTTAACATTAGCTGAGACTTTGATAGGCTTAGACGCCTTTCATCGGCGAGAGACAACCAAATTGGCAGGGAGTCCACTACTCTTGCAGGTATTGTTTCCCACCCTATCTCACATGTGTGTCTCACATCACTCGACACTCATGCTCCCTTTTTTTTTTCCTCTGAAAACCCTTTCTCACTTTTCCTCTCCACATACACCTCTCTATTCTTTAATCTCTCTTATTTTTCATCCCTTCCCAGATAAGGCTCATGGATAGGTTGAAGGTGGTGGACTCTTGCCCAGCATATTCAGCACGAGGCTATTTCTTTTGCCAACGGCTAGTCGATTTCCCGAACGAAGGGTGGTGGTGCCATTGGATGTGCAACAGGTTTGTTGCTGACATTGTTTGGCGTTGCCCTTGGCTTGATCTACCTGAGATGAGCTACAGCATGGCTCGACAACCCGGTATTCAACTAATTGACCTAATACATTGTGTCTTCTATTTTCCATTCCGGCTCAGGCGTCAATTCGAACATGACCAGACTTGCCCAGAAGAGGGGGTAGAGTACCTGGCTTCATTTCCAATCCGAGGTTCACAACTAGCTCGATATCCCACTGCATAGAGGATAAGGGAACTTCTGGCTCCCGCTCCCAATTTCAGTTGCGCCTTTTTTGACGAATCCCTGGCTTGGCTTGAGGATGAGGTGCAAACTTGGCCTACTTTAGCATCTGAAGCTTCCACAAGCTCTGGGAGGGGACGCAGGAACACGTGACTCATCCATGCCCCAAGTTTATTGCTTTGATTTGTATTTTCAAGTTTTCCTTTAAATGTAATAAAAAACAACTTTGATATGTATTGAGAGGAAAAGAACTTTGTATTGAAATCAATGAATTGAAGTTGTGGGCACTGAAAATTTTCCTTTTGGTTCAAAAATGGTCTAAGTTGTAAAAAGATTAATTTGAACAAAATCAACTTTTATCAAAACTTTTCAAAACCATTTTCGATAAAGATCACAACTTGACACACTTGGAATCTATCCTCGAGATGTATAACCCCGAATCCAGCAAATGGAGAGTTGCCCCTAGACTGAATATCACTGGTCAGCACAATAATCAACTCTTCTCTGAGGGTAAGGATCACAACCGACCTTTCAGATAATTAGTGGACAAAGATGTCTTGATCAAACACATGGAGATAGTTGATTTGGAAGTGTTTACGGTTGAACTTCAGAATGAAGTTGCCTACGTATCCTGAAGATGGGAATCAAGCCTTACGTAGTTCAGTGCGGGTTCACTCGGGTATTAACACTCTCCTTTTGTGCTCTAACTTTTGCCAAGGCCACCCTTTCTGGGTTTTCAACCTTGCGAGCTCAGTTTTTCTTTATTTCTAATTTTTTGTGCTCTAACTTTTGCTTAGGTCGCCATTTCGGGTTTTCAGCCTAGCGAGCCTCTCAAGGATAGTATTTCTTCAACTTGTCCATGTTGATTGGTTGGGAGAATTCGAGGCCATCTAGGTCCATAATAATGATAGCTCCACCTGACCAAATTGATTTGATGATGTAATGACCAATCCAATTAGGTTTGAACTTGCCCCTAAGGTCATAGATGGGAGCTCGGTTGTCTTTGAGCACCAAATCCCCTTCTTTAAGATTCTGAGACTTAACTTTCTTGTTGAAAGCCCTGGCGATTCTGCGTTGATATCCATGGACATGGTATAGTGCTTTCAGCCTCCTCTTATCGAACAACATCAGTTCTTCGAACCTGCTCTACTACCAATCTACTTCTGTTATCTAGCACTCAGCCATAATTCGCAGCGACGGAACCTCTATTTCGATTGGCAGAACAACCTCCATCCTATAAACCAAAGAATACGGAGTTGCCCCAGTAGATGTTCGAATTGATGTTTTTTAACACCAGAGAGTGAACGACAATTTGTCTGGCAAGTCCCTATAGGTCTCAACCATTTTCTACAAAATGTGCTTAATGTTCTTGTTGGCAGCCTCAACAGCTTCTTTGGTTTGCGGTCGATATGTGGATGACTTATGAAAAGCCACGTTGTATTTCTCCAACAAGTCGATTACTTCCTTTTTGAAATGGGAGCCATTGTCTGAAATGATCTCATTCGGGACCCCATAACGGCAAATAATATTATTCCTGATGAACTTGGCTACATCCGACACTTTCAGCATTGCATAGGATTAGGCTTCGACCCACTTTGTAAAATAGTCTATTGCCACCAGGATGTACTCATGCCCGTTCGATCCTTTCGGTGTAACTGCCTCAATAACATCAAGTCCCTAGACTGAAAAGGGCCATGGTGAAGTCATGTTGTACAGCATCGATGGCGGAATATTCATGCGATTTGCATGAATTTGACATTTGTGGCATCGTCGAACAAAACCGATATAATCCTCCTCCATGGTTGACCAGTAGTAACCCTGCTTGAGAATCTTTCGGGCTAGCATTACTCTGCTGATGTGTGCTCCACACTCTCCCCCATGGATGGCCTCCATTGGACGCTTTGACTCTTCTGAATCAACACACAGCTTGTGCATTCCCAGATGGCCTCATTTGTACAACTTACTCTCGCAAATGATAAACTGAGCAGCCATTCGTCGTACTGCCCTTTTATCTTTGGCATTTGCCCCTGGTGGATAAGCCTCCTTTTCCAATAAGTTCCAGATATCATAATACCTGGGGTTCTGATCTTGTACTTCACTTATTGCGGCAATCAACTCGTAGGCCGGCACATACCTTTGTTCAATAATGATCGGACACATCCGGACTCCCAAAGGGATGTCTATCATGGAAGATAGAGTTGACAAAGCGTCAGTGAACCTGTTGTTCTCTCTTAACAGATGCGTGAAGGTTAGCTTCTCAAACCTAGGAATCAGAACATCCAGGGTTTGGTGATAGATTTTCATCATTTCTTCCTTAACCTTCCAGTCTTCTTTTGCTTAAGACACAACCAGGTTCAAGTCCCCAATGACGTCCAACCTTCTTACTCCTAGTTCCAGGGCGGCTTCCAATCTGGCGATACATGCCTCGTATTCTACTTCGTTGTTGGATACTTTGAACCGGAGTTTGAAGGCTAAAGGTGTATAGGAATTGTCGGGTGTTATCAGCAATACCCCTATCCCATAGCCGTACTGATTAGATGCTCCGTCAAAGTACATTGTCCAGGTTTTTTCCTCAACCTGAAGAATAGCCTCATCTGGGAATAGGTATTCTACTGCTTCATCCCCTTCCACTGGGTGATCTGCTAGGAACCCTGCTACTGCTCTCCCCTTGACAGACTTGTGAGTCATACACTTCAAATTGAATTCGGAGAGAAGAAGCAACCAACGAGCTAGCCTACCCGTAAGCGTTGGTTTCTCGAAGAGATATTTGATGGGATCTAATCTCGAAACCAGAATTATGGAGTAAGCTAATAGGCAGTGCCTTAACTTCCTGGTGGCCCATACCAAGGCTAACAAGCCTTTTCCAGTGGGGTATAACGGGTCTCATATTCCAACATCTTCTTGCTCAGCTAATAGATGGCTTTCTCCACTCTATCCTCAAATTCCTACGCAAGCATGCAACCCATAGTCGTATCGGTTACTGACAGATACAAAATCAATGGCTTCCCCATCTCTGGCGGTGACAACACGGGTGGGTTCTAAAGGTACTGCTTGATCTGCTCAAAAGCAAATTGCCATCGGTCATCCCATTGGAATTTCTTTCCTTTCTTCAGGAGATCAAACAATGGTTCACAAGTCAAGGTTAATTTTGTAATAAACCATCTTATGAATTGCACTTTACCCAGAAAGCCTCGCACCTCCTTTTTAGTCCTTGGTGTTGGCATTTCTAAGATGGACTTGATTTTGGAAGGATAGATCTCAATGCCCCTCTATGTAATCAAGAACCCTAACATTTTCCCTGCTGTGACACCAAAAGTGCATTTCTGTGGGTTCAGCTTCAACCAATATTCCCTAATCCATTGGAAGAATTTCTTCAAGGCGGTGTAGTGGCCCTCCATTTCCTTGGACTTGACAATTATGTTGTCCACGTACACCTCAACCTCTTTGTGGATCATATCATGCAAGATCGTAGTTGCAGCCCGTTGATATGTAGCCCCAGTATTTTCTAGACCGAACGGCATTACCCTGTAGCAGTGGGTTGCCCACGGCGTGGTGAAGGCAGTCTTCTCTCCATCCTCAGGTGCCATCAAAATCTGGTTATACCCGGAAAATCCATCCATAAAGGAGAGCAACGCATGGCCTGCGGTGAAGTCCATCAACTCATCGATGTGCGGTATAGGAAAGTCGTCCTTCGGACCGGCTTTGTTTAGATCTCTGAAATCCATACACACCCGAATTCTGCCATCTTTCTTCGGCACCGGAACAATGTTAGCCAACCAAGTAGGATACTCAAATACTAGCAAAAATCGTGCATCTATCCCCTTGGTGACCACTTCTTTAATCTTCAAAGCCCAATCCGGGCGTATTCTCCGAAGCTTCTGCTTGATGGGTCGGGCCTCAAGGTCAAGAGGGATTCGGTGTTGTACAATCTCAAGATCGATTCTAGGCATGTCTTCATAGGACCACGTGAAAACATCTTTGAAATCTTTTAATAAAGCAACTAAGCGCTCGCGTTCCTCCGAAGACAACGTGGACCCGATCTGGACCAGACGCGGATCCTTCTCAGTACCCACATTAATTGAAATGATTTCATCAACAAGGGGTTTTACAAACCTCGCCTCCTCTCGATCAATCAAATGTTTCAAACTAGAGGAATTCCTTCCTCGTCGTTTTTATCAAAATTTTGAAAGTCATGATCAATGCAATACACAAGTGGCACAGAGAAGTACTCGGAAACAGCAGTGGCATCATTCTCATTCAAAGCTTCCAGCTTATCCAATTCCTCGGTTACAATTGACTCAAAAGAAAAGGAAAAAGACGAGCTGGACAAAACTACGGTATCTGGGTTATCAACCCCTGGGATACCGAACTCCGACTTAGAAGAACTGGAATCTGATTCTGACTCCACAGACTCTGTGGAATCAGATTCAGACTCACTTCCTGATTCAGAACTGCTGGACAAAAAGCCCTCCTCCAATTGCCAAACGAGAGAGGGTGCGTTGGGTGCATCTAGAATGCCGGTAGAAGGGTCCATACCTGGGTTCGCCCCGATCATAGAAACGGTGAAGTCATTCCCCAAGCTCTCTGGTTTGATCTGAGGATCCGAAAGGAGGCAAGCCAGCGCTGCCCCTATCTCAAGTTCACTGCTGTTAGACTCATCCTCTGTACTTTGTTCAACCTCAATTGGTAGATTAGTCTGTTCCTCTGCGGCTTCGTCCTCTTGCAGTTGTAGGTCAAAGAAAATCTCAAAGCTGAGCAAGCGCCGCTTCTTAGAGTTCAACCATGGCTCAGGAAAGCCACAGAATGGGAAGTTTTTCCCCTCCCAGACAAAGTGGCCATTCAAAGTTCCCTGAATTGGTCTATGCACAAGCTCATAGTGCTTTCCAATTTGCTTTGCCTTGGCTCTTCCTGCCATTTCCTTTCCTTTCTGAACCCAGTCCTCTTTGGTAGGCATGTAACCGAGACCAAAGGTATGAGGTTTATATGGCACTTCAGCCAGTGCAGTAACGCCCTTCTGGTCACTCCTTTCTAATCCCATCCCAAGTATGTGTTGTAGTGTCACGACCCGAACCCGCCCCCGTGGGTTAAGGACGTAACCGGCCAGTAACCATGAGATTACCTACGGCCTCAAACTGTTCTAAACGTATTTTAACAGAGTTAATGGGGGCCAAACGGAAGCAAAAATTTAAAACTTTGTCCATAGAGCCGTGCTTATATGCACATCAAACAAACCATACTCAGATACGTTAATAACTCACATCAAAAGTACAGCTTCACAAAATTCATTACAGACAGGATCGTCCAAAACGAGTCAACCTATAACAGACTATGTACAGACATGCACTGGGTCCTCGCCAACAAGACAAAACATAGGTACATAGTAAAAGGGCAAGGATGGTCTCATGCGCGAGGCACAAGGCTGACTCTCCCAAAACTCCTGTTGTTCCTAGCAGACTTCACTGGGGCTGGGTTTGGACTTCCCTTGGCTCACCTACAAATACATGAATGAGCGTGAGCGATAGCCCAGTGAATAATATCAAATATAACAATTACATATCAATATGTAGATCAACATGCTCCAAACGGTCTTGGGCCCAATTCATACTTCTGTTTAACAGCAAAATATATATAACTATACAAAATGCAAGTCAAGTAGCTGTAGTTCCAAACATTCTGGCCTTTGGCCCATCCGGGTTTCCATTCATGGCAAAACGGCCTTCGGCCCATTCATTCATGTCAAACGGCCTTTGGCCCATTCATTCATGTCAAACGGCCTTCGGCCCATTCATTCATGTCAAACGGCCTTCGGCCCATTCATTCATGTCAAACGGCCTTTGGCCCATTCAATCATGTCAAACGGCCTTTGGCCCATTCATTCATGTCAAACGGCCTTTGGCCCATTCATTCATGTCAAACGGCCTTTGGCCCATTCATTCATGTCAAACGGCCTTTGGCCCATTCATTCATGTCAAACGGCCTTTGGCCCATTCATTCATGTCAAACGGCCTTTGGCCCATTCATTCATGTCAAACGGCCTTTGGCCCATTCATTCATGTCAAACGGCCTTTGGCCCATTCATTCATTTATTCTTATCAGACTTTTGTCCACAATCCCAATTAACAACTCATAATATTTATAGGGGAATAACAATTGGACATTGACAAGTTTTCAAATATTGATATTACTCACAGTGATCGGCTTGTGGATTTGCCCTGGAGCTTGACCCTACACGTTTCATGAACACAAAAGGGTCATTAACAGTTCAATCCGTTCTTTAATTCACATATTCCTCTTTAGGCTTTATTATTATCTCATTAACTCATTTACAATGCTTAACATATGCCTAAGAGTGCTTGCAAGTGAAAGAGAACGGAAAACAGAACACAAAATGCAAAAACAGAATTTCAGAAAATAGGGTCCCCGCTCGAGCGTGGACTTACCCGCTCGAGCGGACCCTTAAGTCTGCGAAAGTACTGGTTGCCTTCTATTCCAGCTCGAGCGTGAACTAGGCCGCTCGAGCGGACTGCCTGCCTACACAGCTCCCTGCTCGAGCGTAAACTTCCCCGCTCGAGCGAACACCACATCTGCAGAAAATGCTGGGAGCTCGATTTCTCCGCTCGAGCATAACTTCACCCGCTCGAGCGTACATCGAAAATCTGGGTTTTCCAGATTGAGTTCTTGAGCTTCATCTTGACATTCAAAGGCTCTAAATGCATGATTTCGGACCAAATTTCACATAATCATATACTAACATGGTACAAACATAGAATTACAACATATTGAAGCTCAATTTCATAATTTATTTACATGCATGGCTCATTTTCCACCAACTCATTACCGATGTAGCCATTTCATGCATTCAAAGCTCATATCTTCTCAATTTGTACATGCATGTGATGGATTAGCCACATTCTCAACTTAGATAACACCAATGGTGATCAAGACATGAGTTTCCTTTAATATTTCACATGGGTTATACACATTTGTGCTCAAACATGCAAATTTCAAAGTATTTCTTACATGCATGCACATATTAAGCTTCAATTCAACAAACACAACTCAACTTCATTACAATCTTGTTCTTGATCACCAAGATAGCTTGGACATGCACAAAATTACAATTATAATCCAAGAATCACTCACCTAGGAGCTTGATCCTCACAATCTATGATCAAATCTTGAATTAGACTTCCAATCTCCAAGTTTCAAGACCAAAGTTGCATAATCCCTCTTTCTCCCTCCTATGGTCGGCTCTCCCTCTCAAATTGAGTTCAAGAATCAGCCAAAATAAGCCAAGGGAGAGAAATAAGGTGTAGTGCTCAAATATATTAAGTCCCACTAAGTCAATATAATAATATAAAATAATGGGGTACTTAATTTATCATTTCAATCAGTTTAAATTGACCAGAATCAATTTTCAATTAAATTTCACCGTAGGCTCTAAAAATTATGCCAACCACAATGGCGTAATCGATTTCGGGTTCTGTGGCCGATAAGGCCCTCAATTAAATTTCCAAAGCTGATTATTCAAACAGATATTCCTACGGTGAACAGATGGAACTTCAAATCACATATTTTCACATAGTGAAACACAAATCATATCAAAATACATAATCACATCATGTTAAGGACCAATTAACATATTACGGAACAGGGGTATTACAGTCTTCCCCCCTTTAGGAAGTTTGGTCCTCCAAACTTAATTTACCTGTAGTCGAAAATAATTCGGAATACTTTCTTATTCAACGGTTCCATTTCTTTTTGATAGCCACTTACTTAGCCCCAAAGTCAAACAAAACTCAGTTCTTACTCGGTCAGAGACTTACCTTTTCTTCCATACAAGGCCTATATGGTGCCATACCGAAACTAAAGTGTAAGCCGTCGTCGTGAGTAAGGTCTGCCAACGATGAATAGATCTTTCCAATTCCTCGAAAATCTAAGGTACACATTTGGAGCATTTCTCCCAGAGTCTAACAAGTTCTTTCTGATCATACATCAATTTGCGGATGGAAAAACGGCGCCGAATCATAATTCAGTTTCGTATCAAATTCGTAATTTGTCCAGATCATATACAGAAATCATAAGTCATGATTAAGTTTACGTGACACATCCATTAGCATTAACAGAACAGAACAGAACGGAACAGTACAGAACATATACATGTGAGGTTACGAATAACCAGTTTCATAAGGGAACCTTCGGGTCCGGGTAACATAACAGAACAGAAGCTGAGCCCCCATTGCCTTTTGAAGGCTTTTCCGGATTCAAACACATTTTAGAATTTCTGTCTAAACAATAGGTACTGGGACTCCATGTAAATGAGCGATCTCATCGATGTAAACAGTGGCTAGTCTACAAGCATCATACAAAATTTTATAGGGAGAAATGGGCAACTTCAATAATTTTACCTACAATAGCCCAAATGGGACTTATACCTTGGGTGCTCAAGGTAGCCCCACAACGAAATTCGTAGCCACATATTCCCATTCCCATTCCAAAATGAAGAGATTGAAGCAGTTCTGCCACCACTGATATTCGACTTCGACCTGTTGGTACCGAAAATATTCAAACACAAATTCACTAATTGCCCCATTCATGGTAGGTCACCAACAAATTTATTTTAGATGTCGGCTAACTTTATCACAGAAGTTCGGTCTATTCTGTGTCACAAAAGTTCAATTCATTCTTCAATAATTTTCCCAATTCACGATCTGATTCGGTATTTAGTCCAGTGACTCATCACAATTATCCAAGGTCAATTAGCAGTCTTCAGGAACATAAGATGGATCCAGATACTGATTCCCGAAACAACAAAGGTAACATCGAAGTAATTACCCACACAATACACATAGTCCAGACATCCCCATAATACTGATTGTAAGGTACAATAACACTGAGGCAATCGACTTCTAATAGAACACACGTATTCTCAGTTCATTCAACAGTTTACAGTTTGCAATTCACAATTCAGTTCAGTATTCAATTCTCTGTTCCATCAAGTCTTTCTACTTTATCTTATAGTCGTTAAAAGCATAAGGCAATTCATATATAAACCTCCATAATGGCAAAGGTAGTATCAAAGGAGTCAATCACATGTTAAGCACAATTTACACATCCTCAGGGCCCCAATTACAGAATATGATGGCGCTGGGCAGGCGTTCACATGGTGCACTGAATTCGCACACTTATGGTTGATCAGGATTTTTCAAAGCTTCTTGGACGTCTATAACATTTACATAATGCCAAAGGATGACATTCCAAACAAAACAAAGGAATAATCGTCTCGGAATCGAAGCACACCCGTTTGCGACCGTCGGCGGCCGATTCCAGATCGATTAGTCAAACCCACCCGTACGAAACCGTCGGTGGCAAAAGGTATCTCAATCAAAGGTGCTACATAGGCTTAACGTCCCCTAGCATAAAAGGACACTCTAAGAATGTCATCAAAGCAACACAACACCATTCACTATAACCTGATTTCTCCAAAATCTGATAATACTGAAACAACCACTCTCCCTTACAAAACATGTTCTGATCAGTCAAAGACAAATGTTCAGTACTGCTCAAAATCAAATCAGTCTACCGTCATCGGTTCCCATAGCGTCAAACAAACAAAATGGAACAACACTCCTTACGACACCCAATCACGGGGTTTGTACAATTCCGTTCGTTTTTAACACGTATGTTCTCAATAGTTGGGGATTGGTTCTCAACGGTGTTCATAGTCAGATCAATCTGTTGATAGCCCACAAAAGGTCTTTCAAATAAATCAAGTATCCCAAATGAATTCAAGTTTTGGGTCTATCAGTTTTTCTGCCAAGAATAATCTGGCTATTTATTCACAAGCCATTCTTAATCCCCTTTTTACAAAATCAAATTAGATAGAGGGTCTTATCGGTCGATCCAAGCAACGATTTTGTCAGATTAGATCGAACAAAGGTTCCATCAAATTATATCAAATGAGGGTTCCATCGGAACAATATCAGGCAAAGGTTCTACCGGATCGAATCAGATAAAAATTTTCTCAAATAGGCACATTCGGTTCTGTAAGGCATACTTCGTTTGCTTAGGTACTTGGTTGATAGTTACACAACTGTCCTAAGTCTATCAGTTCTCAAAGTCAAATCAGGGTCATTCATCACAACTGTTTATATCAAAATGACTCAGGTCACGTACAATACGACATTGTTCACATAAGTCCAGGTGTAGATGCATTTGCATGCAGTTGTTCATATAAAAAGGTATGTATCATAATCAAATCAGCAGTTCCCAAATAAGTCTTATATGCAAGTACATAGTGCACAGTAACACGGTAAACAAGGTTCCTCAGTTACACATAACCTAGGATTGTCACGCAAAAGTTCCAAATCGGTCACAAAACAAAGACTTACGAGTCAAGCTCAGTTTAGTCACGCAGTTCAGTCAATTTTCTACCAGTTCCACATACATGATCCATAATTTGCAGAGTTTATTATTTGGGGTGCTCAACTTAGTTATACAATCACAAGGTCACAATTCCAGTGGTTTAGTCATTGACGACGATAACATAATAAATCACCCTGAGCTTAGGTGTAGATAGATATATGTGCATGTGCAGAGTCCATCAATATCCCAAAACGTATTTCACAAATTTCCCAAACGGGGCATATACCTCCAATGAATACAGTCTCGATCATGTGGGTCTAACCAATCTAGATACACATGCAGCAGATATGAAATATATGCCGATCCGAATCAAATAATATCCCAAGCGAAGACATACAAACGTACTAATTCAGAATCAATCAACACATAAGCATTCGTTTTGTAAACAGTATAGATACCTGGGATAATGGTTACAACATTCTGAGTGCTTTCTGGGATGAGTGTGATTACTCCATCCTGAGTAGCAATTCCTACCACTGGTACGGATTTAGCCAAGGCAGAGGATTCATTCACACTTCGTTCAATCCGGGGACAGTTCCTTACCGTATGGTCCATTTTACCATATCTATAACGAGCCCCAGGAGTCTGATAACAAACTCCTCGGTGTTTCTCACACTGGTGGTGGCAAAGGTTCTTGCCGTAGCGGCAACTGACGCTGTTGTCTCAAGATCTCTGCCAATTCTGGTACTACTCTTTCCGAACTATTAAGTCGGGCTGTGGAAGAACCTTCCAACCCGTATGCCCTTAATTTGCCCACACTCTACACAAATTCTTATCAAACTTTACCAAATACTGGGATGCCCAATACGAAATTAAACACAAAATCACATGAGTACATTCGCACATAGACACATTGTTATATTCTCCTTTCACATATCGCACGCAATTAATCACTTACGTAACAGATAATTGCATATTTATCAAATATCGCATGCTGAACATTTACTAAGTAATTATATACTCAAATCATGTTCATATTTCACATAGACACCCGTAGGCAGAATTGGATGCACATAAACAACTTTTCATGGGTGTGCATTTCAACAAAACAAACTTGTTTGACACGTTAGTGTAACAATTCATATCTCATATTCAAGTCATGTGTGGTACTTCCCTTAGCGTAACATATCATATTGGTCAAGCACATCAAGTTCCATAAGGGAATCTTCGATACTGGCAACATGTCTCATACATAGGCCACGGTATTATTTCCCCCGGGCTAGGGCCTCATGACCATAAGCCACAGTATTATGTCCCCTGGGCGAGGGCCTCTGCTAAGGATACCACAATTATGTTCAAGGAAAATTTTGAACAATCATTAATTCATACCAACATAACATTTTAGGGGACTTTGTCATTTCATATCATTAACAAATATTTAAAGTTAAACACAACTTTACGGAGTTCTTATTCACCGTCTGATTAAACTTGCATTATACAATATACAAAAGATTCTACGAATATGCATATACTAGAGAGTATATGTAATCAAACAGTTTGCAATGCAAGTACAACACAACTTATAGCACATAATTGCCCAAATCAAAACACTTAAGCATATTCTCGATGCTTTCGAATTCATACTTATCTCATGAATGCATCCTAGATCTTTTCTAGACGCTTATTGCTCTTTTGGACAAGTGTGTGAGTTATTAACTCGTGCTCTGATACCACTCTGTCACGACCCGAACCCGCCCCCGTGGGTTAAGGACGTAACCGGCCAGTAACCATGAGATTACCTACGGCCTCAAACTGTTCTAAACGTATTTTAACAGAGTTAATGGGGGCCAAACGGAAGCAAAAATTTAAAACTTTGTCCATAGAGCCGTGCTTATATGCACATCAAACAAACCATACTCAGATACGTTAATAACTCACATCAAAAGTACAGCTTCACAAAATTCATTACAGACAGGATCGTCCAAAACGAGTCAACCTATAACAGACTATGTACAGACATGCACTGGGTCCTTGCCAACAAGACAAAACATAGGTACATAGTAAAAGGGCAAGGATGGTCTCATGCGCGAGGCACAAGGCTGACTCTCCCAAAACTCCTGTTGTTCCTAGCAGACTTCACTGGGGCTGGGTTTGGACTTCCCTTGGCTCACCTACAAATACATGAATGAGCGTGAGCGATAGCCCAGTGAATAATATCAAATATAACAATTACATAACAATATGTAGATCAACATGCTCCAAACGGTCTTGGGCCCAATTCATACTTCTGTTTAACAGCAAAATATATATAACTATACGAAATGCAAGTCAAGTAGCTGTAGTTCCAAACATTCTGGCCTTTGGCCCATCCGGGTTTCCATTCATGGCAAAACGGCCTTCGGCCCATTCATTCATGTCAAACGGCCTTTGGCCCATTCATTCATGTCAAACGGCCTTCGGCCCATTCATTCATGTCAAACGGCCTTCGGCCCATTCATTAATGTCAAACGGCCTTTGGCCCATTCAATCATGTCAAACGGCCTTTGGCCCATTCATTCATGTCAAACGGCCTTTGGCCCATTCATTCATGTCAAACGGCCTTTGGCCCATTCATTCATGTCAAACGGCCTTTGGCCCATTCATTCATGTCAAACGGCCTTTGGCCCATTCATTCATGTCAAACGGCCTTTGGCCCATTCATTCATGTCAAACGGCCTTTGGCCCATTCATTCATGTCAAACGGCCTTTGGCCCATTCATTCATGTCAAACGGCCTTTGGCCCATTCATTCATGTCAAACGGCCTTTGGCCCATTCATTCATTTATTCTTATCAGACTTTTGTCCACAATCCCAATTAACAACTCATAATATTTATAGGGGAATAACAATTGGACATTGACAAGTTTTCAAATATTGATATTACTCACAGTGATCGGCTTGTGGATTTGCCCTGGAGCTTGACCCTACACGTTTCATGAACACAAAAGGGTCATTAACAGTTCAATCCGTTCTTTAATTCACATATTCCTCTTTAGGCTTTATTATTATCTCATTAACTCATTTACAATGCTTAACATATGCCTAAGAGTGCTTGCAAGTGAAAGAGAACGGAAAACAGAACACAAAATGCAAAAACAGAATTTCAGAAAATAGGGTCCCCGCTCGAGCGTGGACTTACCCGCTCGAGCGGACCCTTAAGTCTGCGAAAGTACTGGTTGCCTTCTATTCCAGCTCGAGCGTGAACTAGGCCGCTCGAGCGGACTGCCTGCCTACACAGCTCCCTGCTCGAGCGTAAACTTCCCCGCTCGAGCGAACACCACATCTGCAGAAAATGCTGGGAGCTCGATTTCTCCGCTCGAGCATAACTTCACCCGCTCGAGCGTACATCGAAAATCTGGGTTTTCCAGATTGAGTTCTTGAGCTTCATCTTGACATTCAAAGGCTCTAAATGCATGATTTCGGACCAAATTTCACATAATCATATACTAACATGGTACAAACATAGAATTACAACATATTGAAGCTCAATTTCATAATTTATTTACATGCATGGCTCATTTTCCACCAACTCATTACCGATGTAGCCATTTCATGCATTCAAAGCTCATATCTTCTCAATTTGTACATGCATGTGATGGATTAGCCACATTCTCAACTTAGATAACACCAATGGTGATCAAGACATGAGTTTCCTTTAATATTTCACATGGGTTATACACATTTGTGCTCAAACATGCAAATTTCAAAGTATTTCTTACATGCATGCACATATTAAGCTTCAATTCAACAAACACAACTCAACTTCATTACAATCTTGTTCTTGATCACCAAGATAGCTTGGACATGCACAAAATTACAATTATAATCCAAGAATCACTCACCTAGGAGCTTGATCCTCACAATCTATGATCAAATCTTGAATTAGACTTCCAATCTCCAAGTTTCAAGACCAAAGTTGCATAATCCCTCTTTCTCCCTCCTATGGTCGGCTCTCCCTCTCAAATTGAGTTCAAGAATCAGCCAAAATAAGCCAAGGGAGAGAAATAAGGTGTAGTGCTCAAATATATTAAGTCCCACTAAGTCAATATAATAATATAAAATAATGGGGTACTTAATTTATCATTTCAATCAGTTTAAATTGACCAGAATCAATTTTCAATTAAATTTCACCGTAGGCTCTAAAAATTATGCCAACCACAATGGCGTAATCGATTTCGGGTTCTGTGGCCGATAAGGCCCTCAATTAAATTTCCAAAGCTGATTATTCAAACAGATATTCCTACGGTGAACAGATGGAACTTCAAATCACATATTTTCACATAGTGGAACACAAATCATATCAAAATACATAATCACATCATGTTAAGGACCAATTAACATATTACGGAACAGGGGTATTACATGTAGCTTGTTCATGAGGTAGACTGATTGAACACCGACGTACAACCACTCATCAATGGCTAAAATGTTTTGCACCACTCGGGCCTCGACCAAGGTAAAACCAGACAAGAAAACATCCTTGTTGCCGTATACAATCTCCAATACTGGTGTAGTGACCTCCGGCAGAGGATGCATAGAAGAATTCCTGAAAACAATGGCTACCCCTTTTCTAAAGGGGTACTTCAGCATCTAATGAAGAGTGGAAGAGACAGCTTTTACTCTGTGCAGCCATGGTCGTCCAAAGAGTAAGTTAAAAGTGGCCGGAACATCTAGGACGTGAAACTCAATATCCTGTTGTGCCGAGCCAACCTGTGTTCTGATCTGAACTGCCCCCATCACTTCTCGACTTGTGTTGTCATAAGCTCCGATCACCTGGGCCGTTGGTACAAAGTCTGCTGGCTTCAGGACAATAGCATAAGCTGTGCGCGACGGACAAACATTAATTGCCGACCCAGAGTCCACCAATACAACCGGCACCTACTTCTCTCTGCATTCAACTGAGATGTATAGTGGTTTGTTATGTGCAGAGCCCTCGGGCGACAATTCCTTATCCGTGAAGGTCAAAGTCGGCAAAGCGCCTCCCAAGAAAACCAGTCCCACTAATTGCTCTAGAGTCGTATCGATAGACAACTTGGCCCTGTCCATTACTAACAGGACAGCTTGCTGATGTACACACGAAGCCATGAGTAGTCCCCAGATGGATATGTCTTCCTGGATCTTCTTTAGTTGCTTCAGTACAGCTTCTTCCTCCAACTGTTTTTCCTTCTGTTTTTCAGCCTCTCTATCCTTTCCAGATGCTTCTGGTCAGTCTAAGTGTGGGGGCTGGAAGTATTGCCCGCTCATAGTCATATGATCCACTTCCTTAAAATACCAAGTATCGTCTGGCAAATTCTGTCCCCAATCTTCATCGGTGTGGGCAAGATATAGATCATCATCTTCCCATCATGCTCCTCCGAAAATCGACAAGCAGTTGTCCAGTTCCGTTGTAAGTACTTGGACGTCGATATCACAATTATTCCCATAGGGCCCTTGTCTTTTCTAGCCTTCTGATCATTCTCAGCTCTTTCCCATTCAATCCGCTTTAGTGTGGCCTCCTGTTCTGTATCAACTATACTAACATTATTCAATTCCTGAGCAAAATTCTTAGTATCGGTGCTCTCTGATAACTTTCCCTTGTCCTCGGCCGTTCCGGCCCTTGTTGCAGTTCCTACTTTTAACTGTTCTAACTTTGGTTGAGACCCCTCATCTACATCCGGTTCATCACTGAGCCACCCCGAATTATCCGTTGATCCATTCATATCAAACCAGTTGATTTGCACATCCATCGAATCTTGCTCGTCAAGGAACTGCAAATTGTTGATGTCCTCCTTGAGGTCGGCTAAGTCATCCAATCCCTGGCTAGGTCCATCCTCCCAGACCACACTTACCTCCATTCCTGTTGGCAACTCCAGCTCTAGTTTCGCTTGATTAGTTGGCACAATGTAATGGCACAGGTTGTATCCCTCCTCAGATAAGTCCACGAAGTCCTCAGACACTAGACTGGCGTTCTCATGCTCCACCAAGGCTAGTCTGCCCTCCTATACCACAGTCACCACCACAGGTTCGGGTTGGGATGTGGATGTGTTCATCATACATAGATCTGTGCTTTTTAGGATGAACAATGTCGGCTTAGGTAGGTTGGAAGGGGTGATGTATATACTGGGGTCGTAAGGGACAGCCAGTGTTTTTATGAGGTTTATTTGCATGGGTGGCGGGGCTTGGTTATGTTGTGGGAGAGGATTTGTAGTGACATTGGGTTTTTCTAAAGGTGCTATCACTTTGTTGTCAATGAGATCCTGAATCTCATGACGAAGTCTAAAGCACTGGTCGGTATCATGACTGTGCTGCTGGTGGAAGGCATAGTATTTGTCCGGGTTGTGTTTAGGAGGGAGAGAATCTGGCAAAGGGCATTGTTCTAATGGTTTCAAATTCCCTTTTCTGATCAGAACCCTTAAGGCCACAAATAGAGACATGTAGAGTGGGGTGAGACCCTCTAGCCTTGAGCCTGATGGCTGGAAGTGTATTGGCTGTGCCGGCAAAGGGGTTGGCAGTTTTCGGTGTCGTGGCGACCATACCCAAATCAAAAGGTCTTGCAGCTACACTACTACTTGCAGTCGTATTGGAACCGCACGTGAAAGCCCTCTTGGGCTGCTCTTTCTCGTGGTCAATCTGACCCTATTTCATTACATCCTCTATTTGCATCCCTATTTCATGGAGGTCAGCAAATGTAGACAGAGGTAAGACTATCATCTTCTGTAACAGCCTTGGTTGCAGATTACAGACCACCATTCTGATCTAGTCCTTTTCAGCTAGTCGGACTGTCATCATAGAGGCCTTGGCCCTCCACCGGGTTACAAAATCAGAAAATCCCTCCTTCGACTCTTGGCGAGCTGCTTCGAGATCACGAGTTGTGACCTCGATCTGTGTGTTGTAGGAGTATTGAGCAATAAAGGCCTCAACCATCTCTTCCTAGTTCCTCTTTACAAAATCTTCAAGTTTGGCATACCAAATGGCCGCGATACTCGACAGGGTCCGGTTGAAGAGGGATAACTTCTGTAGTCTAGATAGGCCTATCGGCTGCAGAATGTCTGAGAATAGCCGCAAGTGGACCATGGGATCACTCGAGCCATTAAAGCGGTCTATATGCGACATTTTGAATCTATCTGGCAATGTCACCGCCGTATCAGTATAACTGTCCTCTATATCCGAGATCGAATTCACACCTTGAGCTCGTTTAAAGAGCTTCTCAAGCCTGCTCACTTTCAGTGCAGTAAGGTCGACCTCAAACTCAAATGGCGCCTCTGTTGGGTAAATTGGTGCTTTGGAAGTCTGGGGTGGAACAGGCTCTACTGGAATGTTTGCATTTTCCTGGACATTAGTTGTAATCCCGGGTATAGGAACCCTGACTGGGGGTGGATGCAAAGCAGAAGTTGCTGCTTGTTGTGGTTGTTGTTGTTGCTGAAGCCTAGCAATTAACTTGGCCTGCTGGGTTGCAATTTTTGCTTGGTGGACGGTGACTTCCGTCTAGCGACCAGCATCCAGTTACATATTCTGAATAGTCTGTTGAAGTTAGCAGAGCATTTCTTCCATGTTAACTAAGGGGTGCTGATTTATCAGAACTGGTGTATATTCTCTTTTCGAAGTAGAAGCAGATAATTGGGCCCGACTGAGCATAGGCGAAGTAGATAGTGACTGCTGAGTTGGTGACTGATGAACCGATGAGTTATGCCTGACTCTCCCCCATCTTGTAACCGGGGGTAGTGAAGCAAACACTAGTTGTCCTCTTACAAGATCCCCAGATCGGTAAAGTTGCCTTACCCTGGTCCAGAGTGCTTGGCGGGTGACAGACTCGTCTGAAGCAATGGTGACACACTACCTTGTAAAAAGAAAATAAAGCAAAAAGAAACCAAAATCAGAAAACGGACAGCACCTCTGCTCAGACAGAAACAACGCGCAGTCGCAATCATAAGCTGGTTAACTGAACTCAAACACTGATTTCAGCCCCAAAACTGATACCCTCAAACTAATACCCAGACTTTCAACTGATACATACATTCTTGCAGAGTTTCACTCTAAAAGCACGTATCGATCAAGTGAGAGCCAAAACACCCCTATGATGGGGTAGGGTTACCCTGTCCTAATTTCGTTAGGAGCTAGGGTTTCACTACGCACACAAGTGGTTTAATACAATCCCTGCATTCGAGTCAGCAACCTGCCCTAGTTTGGAACAGTCCCTACGACTTTCGAGATGCAACTAGGTCGATTCATCAAAAAGGGTACCTCAGCAAGACCACCTAATATACCTCTGACACCTAACACCGAGAAGTGAAAGGAGGATCAAACGGTATAGTGGTAGTCCAGATCCAAGGGTTGTGTTCTCATCGTGATAGAGCCCACAACCGGTTAACCTTTTGGCAAGCTTTTCCAAGCAAGCCTTCGGCAAACTGCTCAAGAATAGCAGATGCCAAACACGGTGACTTAGGTGCACCAATACAGATGCAAAGAAACACATAAGTGAAAATATAAAACAATCATATCATGAGTTCGAGTCAAGATCTCTAGGTCCCCAGCATAGTCGCTAGAAACTGTGGACTCGTCTTTTTCCGTGCCCCCGTCTTTCGGAAAGGGTTTAAAATGAAGGCCTCACAGTTGGGACTCTACCGCGGTTCTGAATCTAGTCTCACAAGTGCAATGTGAAACTGATAATCACCAAAGAGTCCAAATCCGGTCAACCTTTTGGAAAATCGATTTTAAATAAAATAATGCCAAAGTTGGACTGCTTTGCCAGATTACAGAGTCGCCACCTAAATATTTTGTTTTTGAGGAAATTTAAGAAATCCTGACTCATGCCGAAGGCCACGTGCCCGTCATCACCAAAGTTGCCTCGACTCGGGAACTTGGGTACGAGGGGGGAAAAGTCATGAAATGAGGAGCCCCGCTCGCCCGATCAAAGGATCGGCCTCTACTAATCATGATATGATGTTTTATAAACATTATGTGTTCTTATTCCGATTATTAAACTAACTTTACTATGTGACACACACAAGCAAGTATAGACTAAATCGCAAGAATTGGAACATTTCAAGTCATGTTTGTTTTGCGAAAATGGTTTGAATTTGCTACCCTTGTGTGGGCTTAAAAATGTGGTTTTGCCACCAAATATAGCGGGCTTAAAACAGGATTTGCCACAACAAAGTGGGCTTAAAACACACATTTGTTGAATTGTTCCAATTCAAACAACAGGCCTTCATCCACAGGCATTCATGCAGTTTAGCATTTAAGCACATAGCCTCATGGCAAACATGCAAAACATGGCAATATGGCAATCACACTCATGCAAATATGCTAAAGCATAAAACTCACCGAGTACTCCAAGCCAAAACAAAAGATAGCTAGAAAAATGTATGATCCTAACTATGTTAAATGACTAATGCAACATATGCAATGATGTAACTAAATAGGCTCGGCTACTTATTCATGGTATTTGCAACACTTTGATAGCATGCTTTAAAACACGTATTCAAAAAAGTACTGAAATGACAATGCAGTTTGAATAATGCACCGAGCCTCGGTGCATGCAAGACAAATGAATGGATGTAAACATGCGAGCATAAGGCATGCTAATTGAAAATGTCCCTAATCTGACCATCAAAAGCGATTAAATAAAAGGAAGAAATATGTGGGATTGGAAGACACACACACACACACGCACACTTATTACAACATTACGCCCTCACGAAGCGGGGTTCGAATGAATAAGCTAATTAACTATCTACGCTAATTAAGCTAAGCTATTACAAACCGAAACTAATTAATTACTCTAGTTAAGGAATTATTACAAACCGAAAACAAATAACTAGTTACACTAACTAATTATTTACAACATTTAATTAGCTACAACTAATTAATTACAACAATGCTTGATCTAATGCTAATTAAATTAACAAGCTAATCCCGAAGAGTGAGGAATGCATGCATGCCCGATTGGTTTCTTCCCGAAAATCCACTGCCTTGCCACTAAATGCCTCTCTTTGCACAACTTTTGACCATTGAAAATTGTGCCAACTCCCAGCACCACCTACTGTTGGTGGCTGTCGGCTACCATTCGTAACTGGTCGGCTACTTCTAGTGGTCGGTCGGCTGCAGCTCTTGGCCGGTCGGCCACTCATTTCCTGAACTTTCCCTTTTTGCCGCAACAGAGAGCCAACAGAGGCAAAGCAGTGTATTCTCAAGGAGTGTGTGTACTGCTACTCTCCTTATCATTACATAAGCTCAAAGGAGTGTAGCTCTTGGCCCTTAAACCATCAACTAGGCATTTTCCATGCATGACGGCCAAGGAACCAAGCTTGTACAAGCTTAATGAGTGCAAAACAAGACTCAACAAAACCATAACCCTATCATGTATGATCAAGGGTGATGGTGACCAAGAAAAGTGACGCGTTTCATCACTTTGAGTATGAAACGTCCCATTTCCCTCTGTAGACTCGACTTTCTTCGTGCGCCCCCCCTTTCGGAGAAGGTGCGAATTGGTCTTACTACAGTTCGGACTCCTGTCACAGTTCTGAATCTAATCTCACAAAGTGCAATGTGAGACTGATAAACACCAAATAGTCCAAATCTGGCAATTGGTTTTGGAAAATCAATTTTGAATCAAAAAGCGCCAAACATGGACCGCTTTGCTAGATTATAGAGTCGCCACCTAAATATTTTATTTTTGGGAAATTTAGAAAGCCCTGACTCGTGCCAAATGCCACATATCCATCATCACCAAAGTTGCCTCGGCTCGGGAACTTGGGTACAGGAGGAGAAGGTCCTGAAATGAGTACCCTCGCTCGCCCGATCAAAGATCGACCTCTACTAGCATGATATGTTATTTTATAAACACATGTGTTCTTATTCCAATTATTATCTAACTTACTATGTGATGTGCACAGCATACAAGTATAGACTAAGTCGCGAGAAATAGAATAAAACAACGCAGGTTTGTTTTCGAAAGTTATTTGAAAGTGCTACTCGCAAGTAGGCTAAAGCGCGGATTTGCCACCCTCAAGTGGGCTTTAAAACATGATTTTGCCACTTCGCAAAGTGGGCTTAAAGCTCACCTTTGATGAATTGTTCCGATTCAGGCAATCAAGCCTTCATCCACAGGCATTTATGCAGTTTATCAAGTAAGCAAATAGCCTCATGGCAAACATGCTATCATGGAAACACTCACACTCATGCAAGGATGCTAAAGCGTAAACACTTACAGTATACTTCGAGCCAAAACAAAAGCTAATTAGCAATCATGCATGATCCTAACTATACAAAATGCCTAATGCAACACATGCAATAGTGTAACTAAATAGGCTCGGCTATCTAAGATGGCATATGAATGCAACACTTGATAACATGCTTTGAAACACGTATTCAAGTAAGTGTATTGAGATACAATGCAGTTTGAATGATGCGCCGAGCCCGGTGCATGCAAGACAAATGAATGATGCAAACATGCAAGCATAAGGTATGCTAATTGAAACGTACCCTAAACTAACCATCGAAAGCAGGTAAGTAAAAGGGAGAAAGACGTGAGGTTGGAAGACATTCACACACCCACGCACACTTATTACAACATTGTGCCCGCTCGAATGAGGACCCGAATAAATAAGCTAACTAGCTACGCTAATTAAACTAATTATTACAAACCAACTAATTAACTATGCTAAGCTAATTAATTATTACAAAACCGAATTGAATAACTAGCTAACACTAAGCTAATTAAATAGTACAGGCCAAATTGAGTAATCAACTATGCTAAGCTAATTAAAACAATAAAATGGCCTCGAGAGACGAGGGAGACATGTATGCTCGGTTGGCGTCCGCTCGAAAATCCATCGCTTTGCCAAAGGTTGCCTCTGTTTACACTCGCCTTAACCTCCAAACATTGAACCAATCCTCTAGACTGCCTCTGCCTCAAAACAGAATCATTTTTGCACAAAATTGGGCTAGTGGCCAGTCAACCACTTTAACTGGCCAGTCGGCCGGTTGGACTGGCTGGTCAGCTACTTCAACTGGCCGGTCGGCCACTTATTTTCCAGGCTGCTAGTTTTGCTGCAACAAAGAAGAATAGAGGCACAACAATGTATTTGCAAGGAAATATGTGTACTACTGCCCTCCTTATCATGTCTCAAGCTCAAAGGAGTGCGGCACTTGGCTTTCGAGCCACCAACCAAGCATCTCAATGCATGATGGCCGAAAAACCAAGCTTGTACAATGTTGATGAATGCACAAATAAGACTCGAAGAGCCTCCACCCTATCATGCATGATCAAGGGGGACGGCGACCAAGGAATGTGAAACATTTCATCACTTGGAGTATGAAACATCCTACATTTCTTGTGTTTGGATTAACGTCCGGTCCAAACACATGCAATGCAAACAATATGCTTATCTTGCACAAGTTTTACTTTACTTAATTCTTGTTTACACATTTTACATTACCAAACCATTCTTTAATTGGTTAAGTCAAATGTGCAAGTCCTCTAAGGTGAGGAGGTCAACCAAAAGAGTGATTTAGGACATGAGAGGGATTATGCTTTTGACTAAGAGAAACCCTCAAAGGAGGGTTAAAGCCATTTGAGCATAAACCCTACCTCATGCTTAAACACAAACTTAAGGCCAAACGACCTTCAAAACAAATGGAAAAATGAAAAAATGGGAAAGGTTGCAGATATTTTTAGTGCTGAAATGGCATGACAAATTAGACTATAACATGCAAACAACTCATGTACAACTTGTTAAGAGCCAAAACATTGAGACTAGCGAAGGACACAATACTAGAGGCATGCAATACAATGCTCAAATTACCAAACCAACCCAAAATAGAGCTACACCTCATCAAAACAGTGGCCTAATCATGCTGAAACTTAGGCACAAAAGAGTAGGAAATCATGCGCACATGTTGACTCGCAAGCAAGGCATAATGCACCACTCTCAGAACCAATTAAAGAGTGATATATGTGAGAGTATGACAGAGGTATTTGCACTGAAATTACATGCTAAATGATGCTATGGCCTGTAAATAATCCAAGCAAAGCATGCTAGAGGCCCGAAAACTCAAAGCTAGTAAAGAGCATGACACTAGAAGCATGCAATATCAAACCCAAATAACCAAACCAGCTATGGACAGACCTAAAACACATCAAATCAGAGGCTGAAATGTGCTGAGATGATAGCATGAAAAGCAAGAAAATCATGCTCACGTATTGGCTCATAAACAAGGCATAAAACACAACTCTCAAGAGCTATGAAAGAGTGAAATATGTGAGAGTGTGACTACACTATATGCACTGAAATTACATGCTAAATGATGCCAAAACACATAATCATCACATGCACAACATGTTAAAAGCCTCAAAACCCAAAGCTAGTCAAGGCCATTTACACTACAACTATACAAAGCAAAGCATATATGACCGAGACTATCCAAATCAGAGTTAAAGCATGCTAAACCATGAGTAAAAATGTGCTGGAGCCAAGCTAACACATGCTAGAATGATGGACCAACTAATTAAGCATGCTAGGCTAGTGAGCAAAATTGCATTACAAGAAGGGGGAGGGACCTTCCCTTATATAGAACAAGCAAGCCAAAGCTTCCTTGACAAGCTAGAAGCTTGTTTGAATCCATTCATATACATGTATGGAGGATACACTCAATGTGCAACAGGTGGCTCAAAAGATCTGAAAATATTTGAAAAAGGAGAGAATTGGCCACTGACCACTTCAACTAGCCGGTCGGCCACTTTGACTAGCTGACAGGCCACTTCAAGTGGCTAGCAAGAAGAAAAAGTGGCTGACAAATGCCAAAAGTGGCCGGCAAGGCCCTTCTCCCCTCCAGGCAAGAGGCACCAAGGTTTGGCCCAAAAATAAGGCTAAAAGCAAAAGGTTTAGAGGCTTAAAGACAAGGCACCCAGCCGAGAACTTTAGGCACTCAAAACGAGCACAAATATGCACAATCATCGCGCGAACAAACGATGACGTCTGAGTCTTAAGGTCTTTCAAAAATGGGGTGTCCATAGTTGCTCCTCTTTGATAGAACTCGGAAGTCATGAAATGACGGGAGTGAATGTCAAAACCCAGAGACGACCCATTTTTGACAAGGCCGAAAACTTAGACAAATAAGCGAGATAACAATATAGATGCGCCCGCAGGCATGGGCAAAATACAAATGACATGCACAGTGTAGAACATAACTTATGATCATGCAATAAGAGCTGTAATGAAACATCTAGATGCAAATGTTATGCAAAGAAATACTACGGCAAACTCGTACATAAGCAAGTTAAGATGAACCAAACCACATTTCATGTAGAATGGATGTAAGAAAAATATGCAATCTTGACCACGCACCACGTGGGAAAGACTAAGAGCGAACGTTGGGCATACCCAAGGTCTTAAACAAGATTCTGACGCGTTGCATGTGAAAGGAAAAAGAGTGGCATAAGCATTGGAACACATTCCAAATGCTCTTAACCAAGGAGGGAGGGAACATAGGGACACATCCCAGCGTTTCCAACCATAGGAGTGGCATAAGCATTGGAACACGTTCCAAATGCTCTTAACCAAAGAGGGGGAAACATAGGGACACATCCCAGCGTTTCCAACCAAGGGAGTGGTATAAGCATTGGAACACGTTCCAAATGCCCTTAACCAAAGAGGGAAAACATAAGGACGCATCCCAGCGTTTCCAACCAAAGGAATGGTATAAGCATTGGAACACGTTCCAAATGCTCTTAACCAAAGAGGGGGAAACATAGAGACACATCCCAGCGTTTCCAACCAAGGGAGTGGCATAACCATTAGAACACATTCCAAATGCTCTTAACCAAAGACAGCCTAACGTGCCGCACGCACGAGGAGAAAGAATAACAATGCCAAAGGCACACGAGATTAAATGCGATAGATACACAAAGTGAACATGTGCGATAGATACACAACATGAACATGTGCAATAGATACACAAAGTGAACATGTGCGATAGATACACAAAGTGAAAGTGAGCGTTCTCTTACCGAGACATGAACGATCTTATCCGGAACTTCTCTGGATGAACCGTACATACAATATCGTGTCTGCATAAGAAAGAAACTTAACAGATACATCAGGATAGGAATGCATGTTCCATGCAAGGTTGACAGCATGCACCATGCTAATGTGAGAAGTGCATATACAATGCAAAGATGACAAATGCATGCTCCATGCAATATCGAGATACATATTCTATACAAGAATAATGAATGCATGTCCGATGCGGGAGTAACAAATGCATGTTCCATGCGAGATATTAAAGTGCATATTCAATGCAAGTGTAAGAAGTGCATATACAATGCAAACATGAAAAGTGTATATACAATGCAAGCATGAGAAGTGCATATACAATGCAAGCATAAGAAGTGCATAGAGAATGCAACGCAACGCAGCATACATATTTCGTGCACAGTAATCAATGCATATTCGATGCAATATGTTCAATGAAGAAAAGCGCGTCTTGAAAAGACCGATTCAAATGCAACCTCTAATTTACCTGTCAGAGGAGTGGCAACAAATTAAAAGGATACACCTCGTACGTGCTGAGCATCGCATGCTAAGATCATAGCCCGGAGCTTCTGCGCAAGCCACTTGAACTTAAAAAATGTACTTCCCTTGCATTTTCTTATGGGCTCCAGACACAAAACAGCAAAACAATAACCAAGGAGAGCATCAGAGGTCTGCTGGCCACTCTAGGAAGCCACCGGCCACCCATCAGCCACAAATTAATTTCATCGGCCAACAATGGCAGATTCGGGGCAGATTGGAGATTTCACCTCGTGTTGTTAAGGATCTCTTGCTTCTGCATCTTGTGCTTCCAAACCACAAGAACTACCTTTCTTCCTAGCCATGTTCACAACTTTCCCTATTCTCCAACGGGGTGACAGACTAGGTTGGTTCAGTATCTAGAATTGAGCTGCATACCTACTACCTCAACTTATGGGGCTTCCATACAGATTTCAAGCCGGGGATACACCCCTGGGTATTTAAACCAGACTTTAGTCTCAGAAATCCCAAACCTTTGCATTCTAGGCATCGCCATTCAAACTCTAGTTTCCACCGTCGTAGTTGGTCTCCTAGGAACTCATTGCAAGCACAACCAATATGTCTCTAGCGTGGAATAGTACTCAGGGAGAGCACTTCTGATCGCTGTTCTGGCTTGAAGAAGGCTTGAGCTTGAGCTTGAGGTAGAGGCACACTCATACTTTGGCTCATTGACAAGGTCTGAGGAAGTACACCCGGAATGCAATCCCGAAATTTAGTGAAGGTGAAACACACTCAGATGCTTCGATTTTCCTTCTTTTCTCTTTTGCTTTGCAGTCTGGAACCTATATAGCTTCAGTTAGGTCCTTATTCTATTATTCTCACATGACATGACTTGGGTTGAAACCTGCAGTTTATGAAAGAAAGAATCCTATTTTGTACAAATGTGGAGAATGGCACAGCACTCTGAGTACAAAATGATTCATTTTTGAACTTGAAATCGAGAAATGAGTTCTCAACTGGGTATTGAACCTACGACTGAACACAGCATACCACGACTCAACAAAGGAAAACAAAGATAAAACAACCTAAACACATCTATTGACACTCAAAACGACTCAAAATAAGAATCGAGACAAACAACAAAAACAACAAACACAACACTCAGATGTGTACCACCAGTGGGAGACCTCTCAGTTCACAAGGAGCCCACAGCTTCTCCAGGTATTTGTTTCCCATCCTTTCTTATTTGTGATTCTCACATCACCCTGGCACTCAATCTCTTGTTTTCTGAAAAAGCCCTTTCCTCACTTTTTCTCTCTGCACACATCTCTCTATTCTTCAATCTCTCTAATTTTTTATCACTCCCCTGGGTGGTTGATGGATAAATAGGAAGTTGTGGGATCTTGCCCCTAGTATTCTACTAGATGCTCCTTTTGCTCACAATAGTGAATTTCTCCCGCAGAGGGGTTGCGGTGCGACCAGATGCACAGTAGATTTGCAATTGAGATCGGTTGATGATGCCCCTGGCTTAGCTTGATCAAGGCGAGTTACAACATGTCCCACCGGCCAGGTATACAATTGATTAGTCTGACACATTACGTTTTCTACGTCCCTATTCTGGGTCAGACGCCAGTTTGAGCATGATCATCCAGATGAAGGAATCAAACATCCTGCTCTATTTTCAATTCGTGCTTCGCACTTGGCGTGATACCTCACTGCTTGGAGGATGTGAGAGCTTTCTGCCCTTTGCTTGTTAGCTTCAGTTGTGCCCTTTCTGGCAAGTGTGTTGACAATGGGAAAAAGACAGAAAACCTGACTCAATTGTGCCCCTAGTTCATCATTTTGACCATTTTTTATTTTTGCTTTCTACTAAAACAATTTTGACCATCATGAAAGTTAGATTAACACTCTTGTTCAATTTTTGATTTAAAATCATGCAAGTCAAGTTATGAGCACTAAAAATTTTCCTTTTTTGGGTCCATGAAATGGTCTAGTTTTGGGAAAATGGAATAATTTTCGAGAGAATTAGTCAACCTCATTAAAAATTCTCAAAAACTATTTTTGCAAATGGCCACTGCTCGACCAACACAAAATTTACTCTTGAAATGCACAACCTCAGATCCAAAACAATGGAAAATTGCTCCTTGTCTAAATGGCACTGCATGGCCACGGAAAGTTGCCCCTTGTCTGAATAGTAGCACAGCGCACTGTAATCAGTCCTCAAAGTAACGATCACAACCGAACTCTCCGATACAGAGAAGACAAAGATGATCAGAACCATTACATGGACATAGTCGATTTGGAAGTGTCTATGGATGGACTTCATAATGAAGTTGCCTACGTATCCCAAAGATGGGAATCAAGCTTGACATAGTTCCGGGTTAAGGTCCACTCGGTTGTTGACACTCTCCTTTTATGCTCTAACTTTTGCCAAAGCCGCCCTTCTAGGTTTTCAACCTTGCGAGCTATATTTTTCTTCTTTTTTCATCTCTTTTCATCTTTGTTCTTCTTTTTTCTTTTCTTTTTTTTTCCTTTCTTCTCTTCTTTTCATTTTTTTTCATCTTTTCTTTTTCTTTTCATTTTTTCATTTTTGTTCTTTTCTTCTTTTTCTCTTGCTCTAACTTTTGCTTGGGTCGCCTTTTCAGGTTTTTGGCCAAACGAGCCTCTCGAGGGTAAAAAGTGTAACACGTCCATGTTGAATGGTTGTAGGATCTCGAAGCCATTTGAATCCAAGAGAATGGCTATTGTTCGTTGATGATGCAGGAGTCCATCCAATCGAGGTCTGAAGTTGCCCCTAGTGTTGTAGATAGGAACTCGATTGTCCTTCAACAATAAATTTTCTTCTTCCAGCTGCTGGAATTTGGCTTTCTTGCCAGTTTTCATTAGCTTGAGAAATGACTCATCTTTCACTCTTCGAGCACATCTGACATTTTTGCCCCTAGTCCAAGGGATACTTCTGATCTAGCTTTTCAAGCTTCCTTTGATAACATCTGATCTTCTTGATCTGACTTTCTTGCCCCTAGTTCGAGGACTGCTTCAAATCTAGCCTGGCAACCCTCCTTTGATGTCATACGACCTTATTGCCCTAAGTTCATGGGCTGCTTCAAATCTGGCCATACAAGCCTCATATTGTGGTTGACTGTTGAACATTTTGAATCAAAGTTCAAGGTTTGAAAGCAAAAGGGGTCAAGTCTCGAGCCTGAGAGTGATCCTATGCTGCCCAATCTCAAGATTAATTCCATATATGTCTTCGCAAGACCACGCAAAACATTTTTTGAAATCTTTTAAGAAAACGACTAGTCGCTCGCGTTGAAGACAATGTAGAACCAATCTGGATCAAGCCAAGATCTTTCTAAGTACTCACATTAGCAAACATGATCTCATTTATTAAGGGCTTAGCTCGCCTCTCTTTCTCTCAATTGATCAAATTTTTGCAAATCCCGAGGAATTCCTTCCTCCTCGTTTTCATCACAATGTTTAAAAAGTTTTCAAAAACTTAAGTCAATGCAATGATTTCAAGGCACAGAAAAGACACAGTTTTGGTCAATTACTGCCATCTCATTCAGAACTTCTGGCACAACTGGCTCAATAGCAGAAACAGACGCAGAAGGGGGAAAATCACTGCTGTTTCATTTAGATCTTCTGGCGCAACTGGCTCAAGGATAGAAACAGACGCAAAAGAAAGAGTGTAAAAGACAAACACAAAACAAGATAGTGATGTTCGAGGTAATGCCCCCCAAAATCACCTGACTCTAACACAACAGGACTGACTCGATACAACAAGACAGACTCGACTGACTCAGTACAAAAAGACTGACTCAATACAACACAACAAAACTGACTCAATACCCAAGTCAGAAAGTACAATAACCAACATTTGCACATTGCTCAAAACAGTGCGTGCCATCTCCATATCTGGAGTAAACTGAATGCCATCCGCAAGTGGTTCATCCCCCGATCACATAATCACTTTATCTCCCAAGTTCACTGATCTAGCGCCGATAGACTTTGTAGGACCTGGTGCGACAATGACCTCTTTATCTATCAAATCTTGTATTTTGTGGCGAAGACGAAAACACATGTTGGTGTCATGGCCAGCTTGTTGATGGAAGGCACAGTACTTGGCAGCATCATGCGTAGCCGGAAGGGATTTCAGGAGAGGCCGAGGCTCAAGGGGTTTGAGATGGCCATACCCTATAAGGATTTGAAAAGCCTTGGAAAAGGTCATGTAAAGCAAGGCGAAGACCCTCTGGCCTCGGGATGGGTACTTCAAGGTCGGTGGAGTGTTGGATATACCAACAAAGGGATTGGCAGGTGCTGACTGGGTTTGATGATCTCTTCTGAGTGTAGGATTGGAGCTGAAAGGAATGTTTCTGGCACGACATCCCTTTTCTCGGCTTGCCCCTTGATTCAGAATGCTTTCACCGTGAGTAGCAAAAGTGTCATCCACAGTTTTTGTAACAACTGCGAGCACTTGCTATTTGTTCAGTCCTTCGGCTTTCAAAGCCTCAACAGCCCACTGAAGATGTTCATAGGGACCAATGCATGCCCCTACCTTGTTCTTACCACTTACCTCCACTTTGCCAAGGGATTGGGTTGCTATATCAGAGCAGAGCCCAGTTGTTGGTAACATGCCACCACCCAGATCTAAGATGACTTCAGGTTGGCCCGTTTCAATTTCCGCTTGCCCCAAGATCAAGGAGCCTTTTGGATTGAAACTTTTGGCCTGTGATGTGGTCGATGATGGAGCCAAAATTCCAAAGGCTAAATCTGCCACAGTTTTTTTTGCAAATCTTCAATCATGCTCGCTAGCTCAGAAGTAGTGGGTTCATAGGTTTGAGATGATTGGGGTTCAGGTGCACCCATCATACATAAGTCCATTCTGACTAGAATGAACACCTCAGGCTCTGGTAAATAGGCTAGGGTGATGTATATACTGGGGTCAAACGGGTTGGTCGTTGTTTGGATAAAGTTTACCTGCCTAAGTGGAGGGTTTTGATTGATAGTTGGTTTTTCTGGAGGTGCTACTACCTTGTTGTCAATGAGATCTTGAATCTTATGACGTAGTCTGAAGCAAAAGTCGGTATCATGACTGTGCTGCTGATGGAAGGCACAATGTTTAGCCGGGTCATGCTTTCGAGGGAGAGGATCGAGTAGAGGCCGTTGTTCTAACGGTTTTAGATGTCCTTTCTTGAGTAGGACCCCTAGAGCTTTAGACAAAGGCATATAAAGTGGGGTGAAAACCCTCTTGCCTCGAGGTAGATAGTTCGAAGTTTAGGGGTTTGGATTGGACGTACTAACAAAGGGGGTGGCTGTTTTCGGAGTGGTGGTGACCATTCCAACTTTAGAAGATCTTGCAGCTGCATCACCACTGGTGGTCGCATTCTAACTGCGTGTATAACCCTTCTTGGGTGACTCCCTTTCGTGGTCAATCAGACCTTGTTTCATAACATCTTCTATCTGTACCCCTTTCTCATGGAGGTCAGCAAAGGTGGGGAGGGGTAAGACAATCATCCTCTACATCAACTTCGGTTGCAGATTTCGCACGACCATCCTTGTTTGGTCTTTCTCAGCTAGCCTGGTGGTCATCATAGAAGCCTTGGCTCTCCAACGGGTTATGAAGTCAGAGAAGCCCTCCTTTGGCTCTTGTCTAGTTGCCTCGAGATCACGAGTTGTGACCTCGATTTGTGTATTGTACGAATATTGGGTGACGAAAGCCTTGGCCATCTTTTCCCAACTCTTTTTTACTGAATCATCCAACTTAGCGTACCAGATGGCCCAACACCCAACGGGGTCCGACCGAAGAGAGATAGTTTTTGTAATCTAGAGAGGCCCATTGGCCGTAAGATATCCGAGAACAACCGCAGGTGTACCATAGGATCTCCAGAACCATCAAAGCGGTCTATATGTGGCATCTTGAAATGGTCCGGCAATGTCACTGCCGAATCAATGTAACCATCCTCTATGTCTAGAATGGAGTTAACGCTTTGAGCCCTCTTAAATAGCTTTTCAAGCTTGCTCACTTTTAATGCAGTTGGATCCACTTCGAACTCGAAAGGGGCCTCAATTGCGTAGGCCTGTGCTTTGGAAGTCAGAGTTGGAGTGGGATCCGCTGGGACATCTGTATTCTCTTGGGCATTGGCGGTAGGGGCAGGAGCCCTTGGTGCAAGAATTTCTACTGGAGGTGGGTGGGATGCAAAAGATGTTCCCTGTTGTGTCTGTTGCTGCTGCTGTTGAAGCCTAGCAATGAGTTCGGCCTGCTGGACCACGACCTCGGTCTGGCAGGTGGTAACCTTCGCTTAGCGGGCAGCATCCCGCTGCATGGCCTCCATAGTCTATTGGGGCTGACGCATCATGTCTTCCATACTCATACTAACTAAAGGGGGCTGATCTATTGGATCTGGTGAGTTTTCACTTTCTGAGGTGGAAACAGGAAACTAAGCCCAACTGTGCACAGGTAATGTAGATAGTGACCGCTAAACTGGAGACTGTTGAACTGGTGATCTGTGCCTAACTGGCCTTTCTTTGCCTTGCCTCTGGCAAAGGAAACACCGGTTGCTCTGTTGCACTGAATCTCTGACCTTATAAAGTCTATCAACACAAGTCCAATGTACCCGAGGGATATTGGAGCCTTCTGAAGCTATGGTTCCAAGATTACCCCTAGCAAAAGAAAAAAACAGACAACATCTCAGCCTGATTTCATTAGAACAGATTTGAGCAGCAAAAATGGTCGGTCGGCTACTATAAATGGTCAGCCTGCTACTTATTTGGTCGGCCGGCACATTGTTCTGGTCGATCGGCACAATGTTTGGTCGGTCGGCAGGAAAAATCTGCTCTGCAGGTCCAACTTCAAATGGGCATAACTCTTTCATATGAACTCCTTTTCAGGTCATTCTTGTGTCCAAATTGAAGCCCTGGAAGTAAGCTTTCCAGTGAACAAGCCTTGCATAAAAATTTCAACTTTGCAAAAAGTTATGCTTGTTTTGGTGAAGGTTGCTCAGTTTCGGTCCAACCGAGATGATGCCCAACTTCAACCAATCGTATCTCCCCCATCCGAACTCGGCTTTAAGAGATTCTTGAATGAAAAATGAAGCCCCGGGAGTCTTCTTTCCAACGGTGGTAGCCTCATAGCTTAAATTCAAGTGCATAGACAGATAAGCCTGATTTAGCAAAGACCGCTTGACTCTCTCTTAGCGGTTCATACCTAACTTCTTCCTCAGCTAGATTTCTTCTCTCTTCTCCTCTTTTCTTCAACTCCAAACCCCCGAACAAGGTGTTTTGAAAGATTTTTCAAAGATTTCATCTGTCTTTCATTCATTTCCACTTTGTCCTTGCTCAATTTATTGAAAAGCGCATCATTTGATAAAATGTGAGCCTCAGAACATTGTAAAAACTTTATTTCAAAAATGTTTTGAAAGAGAGGGTTTTAAGGTCTAAAAACCATCCAAAATAGCTTTGGTCCAAAATGGGGTGTGAAGTTGAGATTTGTCTCTCTTCTTGCCAAAGAAACTGAGTCTTTTCCCTGCACACCTTTCTCCACCAAGTAAACCATCAGTAATGCCCAAGTCTTGAGGGCGGTCAAAAATGGGGTGTCTACAATTGCCCCTCTTTGACAGAGCTTGAAAGTCATGAAATGATGTGAGTGAATGTCAAAGCCTAGAGACGACCCATTTTTGACAAGGCCGAAGACTTAGACAAACAAACAAAATACCGATAAATAAATGGTTGCGCCCGCAGGCTGCCTACGTATCCCTTTGCAAGGAATCAAACCAGCGTAGTTCAAGGGCAAGATGCAAATGGTATGCAGGAAGACTTTGATAATTGGACTTATACACTACGCGAAGCCGGTTTGGGTGGTGTGAACAGACAGGCGTACTTGTTATTGTTAACCAGTTTTGAAAATTGGACTTATACGCTACGAGAAGCCGGTTTGAAAATTGGACTTATACGCTGCGCGAAGCCGGTTTGAAAATTGGACTTATACGCTACGTGAAGCCGGTTTTGAAAATTGAGGATTTATGCCATGCAATGCAATGTAAAAATGCAATGTAATAGCTAGAAAGCGAAGGTACCTTACAGGGGCAATTGGCAATGACCTACCTCATGCTGCTGGGGACCTTCCCCTTCTTCTTGGTTGAACCGCAGGTAATACTTTTCTCCCTGGCCATGGTCACAGCTTTTCCTATTGTCCAACAGGGTGACAGACTAGGTTGGATCAGTATCCAAAATTGAGGTGCATACAGATGCTATCTCAATCTATGGGGCAGCTATATGGATTTCAAGCCGAGGATATACCCCTAGGTATTTAAACCAGACTTTAGTCTCAGAAATCCCGAACCTTTGTGGTCTACGCATGAGCCATTCGAACTCTAGTTTCCACCGTCTCAGTTGGTCGCCTAGGAACTCACCACAAACACAGGCCGGTGGCTATACCAGACCACCAGAAGTCGTTCGGGCACGATAAACACCAAAGGAATTGCATCTTTAGAGGATTTAAGGTCTCCTAGACCAGAGAGTGCACAAGAAAGTGCGAGTGAAGAGTGAATGCACAAAATAGTGCTAAGAATATGCACGAAACAGTGCGATGCAATGTACTAACAAGTACAGGTTAGGTGCGCAAGAAAGTGCGATAAAATGCATGTAAAATACAAGTAAGGTGCACAAAACAGTGCGATGCAATGCACTGACAAGTGCTACAAGCATTTTCTATGCAAGATGAGAGAGAGCATGTAATGAAATGCACAACACAGTGCGATGCGCAAGAAAATGCGAGTGATAAACTGCACAAAATAATGCGATGAGCAAGAAAGCGTGAGTGATTTGAAATGCACAAGATAGTATGATACGCTAAACAGCGCGAGTGATTTGAAATGCACAAGACAGTGCAATACGCTAAACAGCGTGAGTGATTTGAAATGCACTAAACAGTGCGATACGCTAAACAGCGCGAGTGATTTGAAATGCACAAGACAGTGCGATACGCTAAACAGCGCGAGTGATTTGAAATGCACTAAACAGTGCGATACGCTAAACAGTGCGAGTGATTTGAAATGCACAAGATAGTACGATACACTAAACAGCGCGAGTGATTTGAAATGCACAAGACAGTGCAATATGCTAAACAGCGCGAGTGATTTGAAATGCAGTAAACAGTGCGATACGCTAAACAGCACGAGTGATTTGAAATGCACAAGACAGCGCGATACGCTAAACAACGCGAGTGATTTGAAATGCACTAAACAGTGCGATACGCTAAACAGCACGAGTGATTTGAAATGCACTAAACAGTGCGATACGCTAAACAGCGCGAGTGATTTGAAATGCACAAGACAGTGCGATAAAATGCATCTTCTATGCAAGTATGGGAGCACATTCTATGCAATACTGAAAGCATATTCTATGCAGAACTGAAAGCAAGCATATTCTATGCATGAATCATAACGATGTGCGGCACACATGCAACAGAAGTGTATATGAAAGTGCACATTCTATGCAATAGAGGGACATAAAACATGTACTCTGGTGCCTCTGATTTATCTCTCGGAGGGCTTTGTAACACACTCAGCTCAACAAGGGCACACCCTGTTCATATTGGCGAGAGGCAACATCTGCTGCTGCTTTAATTGCCATTCTGACTTGAAGCAAGCTTACACTTGGGGTCGAGATACACTCATACTCCAGAGAAATGGCGAGGTCTGAGAAGGTGCACCTGGAATGTAGTCTCGGAATTTGCCGAAGCTAAAACACACTAAGATGCTCCAAATTTTCCTTTTTTTCTTTTGCTTTGCAGTCTAGAACCCACATAGCTTCAAATAGGTCCTTGTTTTGCTGTTCTCACATGACCTGGGTTGAACCCTGCAGTTTTATGAAAGAACAAATTCTTTTTTGCACAAATGTGGAGAATGGCACAGCACTCTGAGCACAAAATGATTTTATTTTGAATATCGAGAAAAGGGTTCTCAACCGGGTATTGAGCCTACAACTGACCACAGCTAAAACAACTCAAAAATGGAAAACAAAGGTAAAACAACCTAAACACATCTATTGACACTCGAAGCGACTAAAAACAAGAATCGAGACAGACAAAACAAAACACAAGACTCACATGTGCATAGGGAGCCTGTTTCTCCGGGTATTGTTTCCTACCATTTCTCATTTGTGATTCTCACATCACTCGGCCCTCAGGCTCTATTTTTCTGAAAAAGCCCTTTTCCTCACTTTTTCTCTCAGTGCACATCTCTCTATTCTTCAATCTTTCATTTTTTTTTATCCCTCCCCTAGGTGTTTGATAGATAAGCAGAAAGTTGTGGGCTCTTGCCCCAGGTATTCTGCCAGATTCCCATTCTTGTTCACAACAGTGAGTTTCTCTCACAGAAGGGCTACGCTATAACTGGGTGTGTAGCAAATCTGCAGCTAATATCGATTGACGATGCTTTGCTGGGGAGTTTGGGCGTGATCAGATCTGCCCAGATGAGGGAATGGAATATCTTGCCCCATTCCAGTTCGTGCTTCTCACTTGGCTTCATACCTCGTTGCTTGGAGGATGTGAGAGCTTTCTGCCCTTTGCGGTCAGCTTCAGTGGTGCCCTTTTTCTGGCAGATATGATGCCCTTTCTAGCAAGTGCGTTGATAAAGGGGAGAAAACAGAAAACCTGACTCAACTGTGCCCCTAGTTCATCATTTTAACCATTTTTTGTTTTTGGCTTTCTACAAAAACAATTTTGACCAAAATGAGAGTTAGATTAACATGCTTATTCGATTTTTGATTTGAAAATCATGTAAGTTAGGCTATGAGCACTGAAAATTTTCCTTTTTTGGGTCCAAGAAATGGTCCAGTTTTGGAAAAGATGGAATAATTTTTGAGAAAATCGTCAACCTCAGTAAAAATTCTCAAAAACTATTTTTGCAAACGGTCAATGCTTAACGAGCACGGAACCTACTCTTGAGATGCGCAACCTCAGATTCGAAGGAAAATTGCCCCTTGTCTGAAGGAGACTGAACGGCAACGGAAAGTTACCCCTTGTTTGAATGGCACCGCAGCACACTGTATGGCACCAGAAAGTTGCCCCTTGTTTGGATAACACCACAGCGCATTGTAATCAGTCCTCAGAGTGACGATCACAACCGAACTCTCGGATACAGAGAAGATAAAGATGACCAGAACCATCACATGGACACAGTCGAATTTGAAGTGTTTGACGGCTGGACTTCAGAATGAAGTTGCCTACGTATCCCAAAGATGGGAATCAAGCCTTACGTAGTTCGGGGTTAAGGTACACTCGGGTATTAACCTCTCCTTTTACACTCTAACTTTTGCCAAGGCCGCCCTTTCTGGGTTTTCAACCTTGCGAGCTTTGTTCTTCTTTTCTTTTCAATTCTTTTCATTTCTTTTCTTCTTTTCTTCTTTTCTTCTTTTTTCTTTTTCATCTTTTCTTTTCATTTTCTTTATTTTCATTTTTTGTATTTTTCTTTTTTCTCTTTTTTTTTTCTTTTTTCTTCTTTTTCTTGCTCTAACTTTTGCCTGGGTCACCCTTCCGGGTTTTCGACCCAGCGAGCCTCTCAAGGGTAAAAATGTAGCTTTGTCCATGTTGAATGGTTTGAGATCCTGAAGTCATCTGAATCTAGGAGAACAGCTGTTGTTCGCTGATGATGCAGGAGTCCATCCAATGGGGACTAAATTTGCCCCTAGTGTTGTGGATAGGAACTCGGTTGTCCTTCAGCAATACCTTCGTCTTTCCTCCCTTCTGGGATTTGACATTCTTGCCGATCTTTGTTGATTTGCAGAATGATCCATCTTCGGCTTTTCGAGCACAATCTATCATCTTTCCCCCTAGTTCAAGGGGTGTTTCTCATCCAGCTTTGCAAGCTTTCTTTTGACGACGTCCGACCTTCTTGATCTGATTTTCTTGCCCCTAGTTCGAGGGCTGCTTTGAATCTGGCCACACAGGCCTCACGTTGTAGTTGACCATTGAACATTTTGAATTTAAGTCCAAGGTTTGACAATGAGGAGTCGAGTCTTGAGGCTAAGAGCGATCCTAGGCTGCACAATCTCAAGAGTGATTCCACACAAGTCTTCGCAAGATCACGCAAAATAGTTTTTGAAATCTTTTAAGAAAGCGACAAATCACTTGCGCTGAAGACAATGTAGAACCAATCTGGATCAAGTCAGGATCCTTCCCAATACTCACACTAACAAGCATGATCTCAATCACTAAGGGCTTAGCACGCCTCTCTTTCTCTCAATTGATCAAGTTTTGCAAAACCCGAGGAATTCCTTTCTCTTCATTTTTACCACAGTGTTCAAAAAGTTTTGAAAAAACTTAGGTCAACGCAATGACTTAAAAGCACAAAAAAGCAGGTGAAATGCACTGCCGTTCCATTCAACTTTCTGGCACAACTGGCACAAGGTAGAAGCAAGCACAAAAGCATGAAAAACCACTGTTGTTTCATTCATAACTGTTGGTGTGACTGGCTCCATGGCAGAAACAGACTCAAAAGAAAGCGAAAAGACAAACACAAAACAAAATAGTGATGCCTAAGGTAACACCCCCAGAATCACCTGACTCTAACAAAACAGGATTGACTCGATACAACAAGACAGACCCGAAATAAAAAGACTGACTCAAAACAAAGGGACAGACTCAAAACAACACAACAAAACTGACCTAAATACCCAAATCAGAAACTAGCATTCGTAAATGCTCAAAACAGTGCGTGCCATACGCCACATCTGGGGTAAATCGAGCGCCACCCGCAGCTGGTTCATCCCCTGATCACATATTCACATTATCCCCCAAGTTCACTGACCCGATGCCGATAGACTTTGCAGGACCCGGCGCGATGATGATTCCATTGTCAATCAGATCTTGTATTTCATGGCGGAGATGGTAACAACTATCAGGGCCATGACCGGTTTGTTGATGAAAGGCGCAGTACTTGGCCGGATCATGGGAAGGAGGAAGTTTATTTGGCAGTGGCCAGGGGTTTCAGATCCCCCTTTCTAATCAGGACCCTCAAGGCCGCTAATAGAGACATGTACAGTGGCGTGAACACCCTCTGGCCCCGAGGTGGGTGTTTTGAGGTTTGTGGAGTTTTGCTGGATGCACTAGCAAAGGGATTGACAGGCGCTGACTGGGTTTGCTGATCTCTTCTGAGCACGGGATTAGGGCGGAAAGGAACATTCCTGGTACAACAGCCCTTCTCCCGGCTTGCCCTTTGATTCAAATGCCCCCAACTTGAGTGGCGAAAGTGTCATCTACAGCCTTTGCAACAACTGCAATCACTTGCTATTTGTTTAGCCCTTCGGCTTTCAAAGCCTCAACAGCCCACTGAAGATGTTCATGGGGACTAAGGCTTGCCCTTGCCTTGTCCTTATCACTGGCCTTCACTTTGCTAAGAGATTGGCCTTCTCCCAATGCAGCCCGTCCCAAGGTTAGGGAGCCCTTTGATATGAACTCCCTGGTATGTGATGCGATTGACGACGGAGCCAAAACTCCAAAGGCCAGATCTGCCACAGTTCTCTGAAGATCTTCGATCATCCTCATCAGCTCAGAAGTAGTGGGTTCATGGGTTTGGGATGATTGGGGTTCAGATGCACCCATCATGCATAAGTCCATGCTTTCCGAGATAAACACCTCAGGCATGGGTAGATGGACCGGGGTGATATATACGTTGGGGTCATAAGGGACGGCCAATGTGTGGGTTAGATTGAGATGTGGATGAGGTATTTGGTCATTGGGGTCTAAAGGTGGAGCTATCGTTCGGTTGTCGATGAGATTTTGGATCTCATGACGAAGGCGGTAGCAACGGTCGATGCCATGACCGTGCTGCTGATGGTACACACAGTACTTGGAGGGTTTATGTCTGGCTGGGAGTGGGTCAAGAAGAGGTTGAGGATCGAGGGGTTTGAGATGCCCTCTTTCCATCAAGACTTTTAGTGCGGTAGTCAGGCTCATATAGAAGGGGGTGAAAGTTCTGCCTTGAGCTCGGGCTGCGCCGGCGGTTTGTAGGCTTGGATTGGCAAAAGGGTTGGCTGTGGCGACTGTATTGATTTCGGTGGGTTTGGAAATAGTGCTACTACCAGCATTGGTGCTTCCTACAATTGCCCTCCTTGTCGGTTCACTTGTTCTGGGAATGATCCCGCTGTTGAACGCATTCTCGACCTGAACCCCCAGTTCATGCAAACTTTTGAAAGTGAATAGTGGTGCGACTATTAACTTTTGCAACATGTCATGCTCGAGGTTTCGCACCATCATCTACACTTGATCCCTCTCAGAAGGGCGATCTGTCATCTGTGCTGCCTTTGCCCTCCACCTTGCAACAAATTTCACAAAAGGCTCTGTTGGGTTCTGGCAGGTTGTTTCAAGCTCTTGCATGGCCATTTCAACTTGGGTATTGTAGGAATACTGATCGACAAAGGCCTCAACCAATTCTTCCCAGTCTTGCTTCACTTTGTCCTCCAACTTAGCGTACCAAGTGGCTGCTACACCAGACAGGGTTCTTCCATACAGAGAGAGTTTCTATGGCTTAGTCAGACCCATCGGCTTTAGGACATCCAAGAAAAGTCAGATATGTACCATTAGATCTTCAAACCCGTCGAAACGGTCAAGGTGTGGCATTTTGAATCTGTCTCGGAGCCGTACGGCAGACTCAGTGTCCCCATCCTCAATGTCGGGAATGGAGTTAAGGCCCTGTGCCTTTTTGAATTGCTTCTCAAGGTTCGCAATTTTCACTGCAGTCGGATTGAGCTCATTAACATCAAGGGAATAAAGCCTCTCATTAGGCTGTACCAAGGGTCTGAGCACCTGAGCTTGAGTCTACCTTTCTCGAGGATTTGGACACTGCAGATCTTCAACTGGCGGAAGTGGGTCAAAGTTCGGCTGGGGTCCCAAAGCTGGATGTGAGGCAGATGCCCCAGATGGGCACTACGTTTCAATACTGGTCTCAGCCTGCATGGCAGTTCCCTGATTTAATGCTGTTATCACAGCCACAAATTCTTTCGAACCCTGTGCCATCATAGTCTGCTGAGTCCGAACAAAGGTGATGTGACCGGTGACTGATGGATTAGATGAACCGGTGAGCCCTGACTGGCCTTTCTTTGCCTTGCCTCAGCGAAAGAACACTGGTTGCCCTTGAATTGAATTTCTGACCTAACAAAGTCTATCAGCACTAGTCCAATGTACCCGGGGGATATCGGAGCCTTCTGAAGCTATGGTTCCAGGACTACCCTAGCAAAAGAGAAAACCGAGAGCATCTCAGCCTGATTTCACCAAAACAAATTTGACTATTTACGGAATTCTCCCCCAAAGTTCTGCCTGTAAACTGATACCCTCAGGTAGAACTGATTGCCCCAAAATACTGATGCTGGTGTCCGCAGGCCTGATACCCAAACTTGTAAACTGATACATGCATTCCCTATAGAAGCACACTCTAAAAGCACATAGCAAGCAAAGAGAGCCAAAACACCCCTATGTTGGGGTAGGGTTTCCCTGTCCTATTTTGTCAGGAGCTAGGGTTTCACTATGCACGTAGCGGTTTCAAACAACCTAACAATAGGGTAAGCAACCTGTCCTAGTTTGGAATGATCACTATGGATTCCGAATATGCACTAGGTCGAATGGTCAAAAGGGTGCCCCGGTAAAAACTGGGGTTTGTGTTCCCATCGTGGCAGAGCCCGTAACCAGTCAATCTTGTGGCACGCAGCCTCAGGCTAACTGCTCAGGAATAGCAGATGGTAAACACGGTGTCCTAGGCACACCAATGCACATGCAATGCAAAGAAATACATAAGTGTAGTCAAAATGAGATATCATGAGTTCGAGTCAAGTTCTCTAACTCTCCAGCAGAGTCGCCAGAAACTGTAGACGTCCTCGAACATCCCGGGAGGGAAATCCCGTTCTGTTCTTTATGGGCTCACTACAGTTCAGGACTCAAATTGTTACGGTTCTAAATCTGAACCAAAGAGTCCAAATCCGGCAAATCGTTTTTGAAAACAAATTTTTGTAAAGAAGTGCCAAACATGGACTGCTTTGCCAGATACAGAGTCGCCACCTAAATATTTTATTTTGGAGGGGAATTTAGGAAACCCTGACTCGTTGCCTAAGGCCACGTGTCCGTCATCACCAAAGTTGCCTCGGCTCAGGAACTTGGGTACGATTGGGGAAGGTCACTTCGTGAACACCCCCGCTCGCCCGATCAAAGATCGGCCTCCACTAACCATGATATCTAGTTTTGAAAACATTATGTGTTCTTATTCCGGTTATTAGCCTAGATTTACAATGTGATGCGCACAGCATACAAGTATAGACTGGATCGCCTGAATTGGAACAAAGCATTTCATATTTGTTTTGAAAACGGTTTGCTACTCGCAAGTAGGCTAAAAATACAAATTTTGCCACCCTCGGGTGGGCATAGAAAACACGATGATTTGCCACTCTCAAGTGGGCTTAAAAAACTTAAAGTCGATGAATTGTCCCAATTCAAATAACCCAACCTTCACTCACAGGCATTCAGGCAGTTATATCACATAAGAATATAGCCTCATGGTAAGCATGCTGTCATGGCAATACTCACACTCATGCAAGGATGCTAAACCGTAAATGCTTACCTAGTACTCCAAGCCAAAACAGAAACTAGTTAGTAATCAAATGCATGATCCTAGTTCATGTTAAGATGGCTAATGCAACACATGCAAAAATGCAACTAAGAATAGGCTCGGCTAATCTAAGAATGACATGTGAGATGCTACAACTAACACGTATTCAACTTGGAATTGAAATACAATGTAGTTAGTATGATGCGCCGAGCCCGGTGCATGCAAGACAAATGTATGGATGCACGCATGCAAAGCATAAGGTATGCTAATTTAAATATGCCCTAATACTAATCATTGAAAGCAAGTAAGTAAAAGGAAGAAAGAAGTGGGGTTAGAAGACACGCACACACATTTATTACACAATTGCCCTCGCTCGGAGGGTCCGAATAAATAATACAAAATGAATAAATAATTAACTACTTTAGCTAATTAAAGATTACAAAACTTCTAATTAATTAACAAATTAATTACAAAGAAAAAGTCTAAAGATGAAACTAAAGAGACCGCGGCAGCTCTGCCTCGGAATGCGTGGATGATGCATGCTTGACTCACCTTGCTCGAGAACTCACTGCCATGTCAAAAGCTGCCTCTGTTTACACTGCCTTGCTCCTTTGAAAATTATGAAAGTTTCCAGGACCCTTCTGAATCACTCTCTGAGTGTTGTGGGATGACACCGGCCATGATAGAGCATTACCGGCCATGAGAATGTGGCCATCGGCCAAAAATTGAACCACCGGCTTGACTTTGGTAGCCGGTCGGCACTGTAAGTGGCTGGCCGGCCATTCCTTCCTGCAGAACCCTGTTTTGACAGCAGCAGAGGACAGACAGTGCATGGCATGGAAATTTCAAAGCAATGTGTGCATGGTCACTCTCCCAATCATGCTATGGACTCAAGGGAGTGTGGCCCTCGGTTCTCGGGCCACCAATCACGCATTTCAATGCATGATGGCCAAAGGCACCAAGTTTGCAAATCAATGTAAATGCATACAACAGAACAAATGGATGCCTCACGCCCTATCATGTTGAGATCAAGGGCGTCGGCGACCGAGAAGTGAGACGTGTTTCGTCAATTTAAGTACAAACACACCTCATTCCTCATGTTTGGCTTGACACCCCAAACCAAACATAATGCAATGCATGTATGCAAAATGTAATGCGAAAACATGTAATTAATGCAATGCAACATGAGCAATGTAACATATCATGCAAACACCATGGCAATATGACAAGTATGCAACACTACAATGCAACCTAGATAGGCAATTATGCAAAGTGATAGGCATACAACAATGCACTAACTACAAGGATGCAACAACCATGCAATGTAATGAGCATACAACAAAATGCAAATGCATGACCCATGGTCTTACACTATAGGTGGACAGACCTCAGCCTTGTCCATAACAGTGGCCAAAATGATGCAACAAGAGCACAAATCACATATGCAAGCATGCATGCCCCAAGGCCCATCACCCAAGGCATGAGAGAGGCAACTCTAAGCATCCATAAAAGAGACAAACATGGGCATTAGACCAACAAAAATCAGAGCTATGGTATGTTAGAATAAGCCCCAAAACCCACATAAATGGCATCCCAAATGACTTAAACAAAGAGGCATACACCAAGGCCCAAACAAGGAGCATAAGACCACAACCCTTCAAGGCATTAAAAGGGTAACAAATGCAAGCATGTAGGCATAAAACATGAACTGAAATGGCATGACAAGTGATTCCAAATCACTGAAATAAACCAAATGAGGCATGCTAACGACTCACACACCCGAAGCCAACAAGCTAGAATACAAGGAGGCTATATAAAGCATGGCAAGCATGACTCCAAAGACTCAAGATAGACCTTAATCATGTTAAAACATGACCGAAAAATTCACAAAGCTAAGCCAAAACATGCAAGCATGATGGTCCAAAGGCAAGATGTATTTCTAGGTAAAATAGAGGAATACAAGGCAAGTATATTATGCATGAAAGGGGTCAACAAACCAACATGGGACAGAGGTAAAACATACTAAATAAACACCAAATAACCTCTGAAATAAAGCCAAACAAAGCTAGGCATGCATGATACCCTTATGAGCCAAAACACAAGCAATGAGACAATAAGGGGAGAGGGGTGTCCCTCCCCTATACAAGTCCTCAAAACCACTTCATCACCACTGAAAATCCTCTAGATTTTAGTGGTGAGAAGGCCAATACACGAAATTTCCAAAGCTCAACCGATAAGGCTCAAAATGAGGCCAAACAAGGCCTAAGAGGGGGTGGACGACCCCCAACACCAAAATGACCTTAAACAAACATGTTAAGCATGCAAACACAAAAAAATTTTCAGTTTATAGCTAAGCTCGAATCAATATGAAAGATAGCCTAAAAGCTTGTACAAAAAGGAAGGACTAAGAGGGTAAGTGTCTCACCCTTGAAGACCTTTTTCAAAACACCAAACTAGCAACCCTTTTGGATCAAAACCAGCTCCAAGACTCCTCAAACAACTCCATAACACTTCAACAACTCAAAGGTGGTGTGCTACAAGGTGTTCTAGTGTGAGAAAGTGGACAAACAATCACTTTAGGGCACTCCAACACACACAAATATAGAGAGAGAGAATGGTATATATGCTATATATGCCCTAACCAAGTTCTGAACCTAGTATAAGGAGAGGGGAGCCTTCCTTTATAGAGCCAAGAGACTAAAGCTTCTCTTAGAAGCTTCAAACCAAGAGCAAAGATCCTCCATACACGTGTATGGAGGATCCAGTATGTGCCCTCCAACTGGCACAGCTGGCATCCATTCAATCTGTAGAATACACCGGAAGGTCGTCGACCAGCAAAAATGGTCAGTCGGCTACTACAAATGGTCGGCCTGCTACTTATTTGGTCAGCTGGCACATTGTTCTGGTCGGTCGGCACAATGTTTGGTCGGCCGGTAGGAAAAATCTGCTCTGCAAGTCCAACTTCAAACGGGCATAACTCCTTCATATAAACTCCTTTTTAGGTCATTCTTGTGTCCAAATTGAAGCCCCGGAAGTAAGCTTTCCAATGACACCAGCCTTGCATAAAAATTTCAAGTTTACAAAAATTTATTCTTGTTTTGGTGAAGGTTGCTTAGTTTCGGTCCAACCGGGATGATGCCCAACTTCAACCAATCATATCTCCCCCATCCGGACTCGCCTTTAAGAGATTCGTGAATGAAAAATGAAGCCCCGGAAGTCTTCTTTCCAACGGTGGTAGCCTCATAGCTTAACTTCAAGTGCATAGACAGATAAGCCTGATTTAGCGAGGACCGGTTGACTCTCTCTTAGCGGTTCATACCCAACTTCTTCCTCAGCTAGGTTTCTTCTCTCTTCTCCTCTTTTCTTCAACTCCAAACCCCCGAACAAGGTGTTTTGAAAGATTTTTCAAAGATTTCATCTCTCTTTCATTCATTTCCACTTTGTCCTCGCTCAGTTTATCGAAAAGCGCATCATTTGACAAAATGTGAGCCTCGGAACATTGTAGAAACTTTATTTCAAAAATGTTTTGAAAGAGAGGGTTTTAAGGTCTAAAAACCATCCAAAATAGCTTTGGTCCAAAATGGGGTGTGAAGTTGAGATTTGTCTCTCTCCTTGCCAAAGAAACTGAGTCTTTGCCCTGCACACCTTTCTCCACCAAGTAAACCATCAATAATGCCCAAGTCTTGAGGACGGTAAAAAATGAGATGTCTACAATAGCATAAAAAGAAAATTTCACAATAACTCTTAATTTCAATACCAAACTTGTTAAACACACATATCCCAGTCCTCTTTAATCATCGAAATTCCAAAATAACCTTTAGTTCTTATAATACTACATTCTCACAAATCATTATACTTGTACTCACTAATATTTCCTTATAATGTGAAAAAGTTCCTCAATAGTTCTTGGCTCTTAGCCTCAATACCACATTTATTAAACAAACACATTTTGGTCCTCTTATAAGCATCAAAATACCCTACAACTCTTAATTCTTGGTTTTAATACTTAAATCTATTACACAAACACATATATATTCCCAAATGCACAACTTATCACTTACTTATTAGATGCATGCAACTTAATTCCGTTCTAGACATTCTAATGCTCAATGGACTCATGTGTGAGATATTAACTCGTGCTCTAATACCACTCTGTCAAAATCCAAACCCACCCCTAGGGATTTAGAGTCATGACTAGCCAGTAATCCTAGATCACCTTCAGCCTCAAAGACAAAATTTCAAAATATTTATTATCATAGCGGGGCCTAAGACGGAAGCAAAGCAAAAATAAAAATATCCATTGAGCTTGTACCTACATGATACAATAATAAATTATAAACATATACAAATCTTATATATCTCACACACATATACATTTAAGACTCAGCAAAATACCAAACTTTGACAAAGCTAAGGGGGCTGATTTTCTTGGCTCTACTTGAGCCTAACTTGCTCCATTTCGGAAGCTCTTCAAAAGGCTAACATGGGTAGACTCCGACGCTTTCTCTATCCTTGTTGCTTAATTTTCTCACCTACATATACGTATAAATAGTGAGCTAAAGCCCAATGAGTAATAACAGAATAAAGAGGTTAAATGAATGAAGTTCAATGACATAGGTCAATCAAATATCAATAATCATCTCTCATTAATCAATAAATTTCATCATCGATATCTTTCGATATTAATTTGAATGGCACATTCATGAAACAATAATATTCCAATATCTATCGACCACAGAGGGTCAAGCCAATAGACCACGAAGGGTCAAACCAGTGGACCGCAGATGTGACGGTCGGGTTCCTTCCCTTTCTCTTTCTCTCTTCATTTCATTCTCTATTTGCCATCGTTGGATTTGAAATTCCCGGGATGGTTCCCTAGATTGGAGTTCTAATGTTTTTCTATTCGGTGTTAAATTTCGCTTGTTCTGGAGGATGCGCGGGCGAGTTCGGAGTGCCGGGAGCGAAGTAGAAATTTTTGGTGGCTGGGCTTGGGCCACACGTACGAGGCCCTAGGACGCACGTGCGGGGCTGGGCTGCTCAAGCGGTGGGCTAGGCCGCTTGAGCGGTGGAGGCTGTATAGCGATCCTGATTTTCTCTGTTGTTGTTGAGCTGTAATCCGGACTTGGTTCCATAGATCTGTTGTTGTCTTATCCTCATTTCTATCCCTTACTCTTTGTTTTAGAGTTTTGGGTTGTGTTGGGCAAGTTTGGAATAAGTTGGTTGTGTTTTAAAACTTAGAATTTTGCCCAGGTTTTGGTCTATCCACTCGAGCGGCTCTTTGACGCTCGAGCGGGCATTTGTTATTGCCTTTCCGCTCGAGCGGCAGTTTGGACGCTCGAGCGTGACTTTTCCTCTCTCAGCATTTTGGTCGTCTGTAGGAAATTCTGGAAGGGTGCATCCGGCGCTCGAGCGGATATTTGGACGCTCGAGCGTGAACCTGTGTCTTACGCTCGAGCGGGGTTTTGTACGCTCGAGCGGACCTGTTTTATATCAGTCCGTGAAATCACTTTTTGAATCACCTTTCACTTTTCTTTTCTCTCTCTTACTTTCCCAAAAACCAATTTTTGAGAGCTCCTCACTCTAAAACCTAACTTCTCTCTAGGGTTTGATCTAGTAGGAGTGTTTTCCTCACTTTGGGCCTTTGTAAAAAGTGTGTTGATCGTCAAGGGCTTCGTTTTGATCCAAGAAATTTAGGAATTGGAGCACTTCCGAGTTTTGCTCTTCTTCTCCTTGGGTTCTACATTTGAGGTAGGGATCTCCTTGTTCTTTTTCAATACTTCGTCTATAAATAGACATGTGGTAGTTTTGTATTGCATGAAAATCATATCCATGTTGGATTTGTTTGAAATCATGAGAAGGAACCTAGGGTTGGTTGTTTGAAAATGGTTATTTTATCATTGATGGTTGTTTTGAGTTAATTAGAGTGTAAATTAGCATGTTATAGTTGAAAGAAGAAAAAAACCCTAAATTATATTTTGATTTGGTAAATTAAAATGAAGGGTAGTTAACCTATGTTGTAAGTCTCTATTGTTAATGTGAGTTGGGTGAAGGTGTTAATGCCTAAGGGATTAACTTTGGCTTTGGAATGGTTTTGAAATGAATGTAGTGGACTAAAATGAGTTAAGACGTTATTGTCCATGGAGTTGGTTTTGTGAAAGCAAAAAGGATGGAACTAGTTTTGTAAAAACAAAAGGAATGGAGTTGGTTTTGTGAAAACAAAAGGAAATGGAATTTGTTTTGTGAAATGAGAAAAGTATCTTTGATATAAGTATGAAAATTGGATTGTTGATTCTTGAGTGTTAAATACACACGTGGGGGTTGTATCTTCAACTACCGTGTTAGTGTTGTTGGTGGGTTTATGGTCTCATAGCAATTGAGTCTTTAATAGATGTACTAAATATTTGCATCTAGAGGTTTTGTCCTTGGTCATCGGTGGAGGATGACACGGTTGTGTTGGATTGTCGTGTATGCATTATACCATTGTTGATTGAACATCGTATGTGATGAAGTGTTGAGATACATTATGTATGTATACTTGCTCGGGAGGAGGTACTTATGTGTTCATATACTTCAACACATTGCTTGTATCTTGACGGTTTATGTATATGTGTTATACATGTTAGTTATGCCCTGTTGTATTTTGGTTGGTGGTGTTATACCTTGCGCTAAAAATCAGAGGTACCGTGACCTTCCAGCTAGCGCCTGGAGAACTGACTGCATTGAGAATCTAAGGCACCATACCCTTCCAGCTAGCGCCTGGTAAACTGGCATGTTGTTGTGAGAGGTGTATCTTTGGCTTACTACACACATAGCTAGTAGAGCAAGGTTGTGTTATTGATGTTTCAGTGTGCCTGGGAATATCATGGATTGTGTCGGTTACAGTTTTGGAGAGCTGAGTTGCCTCATTGGTTTATCTTATGCATGTTGGTGAGTTGTTATCTCCCTTTTTATAACGGTGCATGTAAAGATTTGATTGTATCGAGAAGAAGCCAAAATGTCATTTTGTCTTTTGAAAAGTGTGAAGGAGAACGGATATTTTAAAGAAATATATGTTTTGAAAAGGCACATCTGTGTATGTTTGGAAAATGGAAGAGAGTAGTGGGCTTAGTGAATTTATTTCCTAAGGAATTGTTAATGTATGAAAGATTGGGAACGGGGGTTAATGAAAAGAAAAGAAAATTGAATCGCCTATGGCGTTGATTGAAATGGTTGTTTTCGAGAAAAGTTCATACTTATGTATATTTTGTGCAAACTGTCACATTACTATCCTAGTATGAGATTGAGCATTCATGAACATAGCTATCTGTAAGTTGTTATTGTTGAGGGCCATGTTGAGATCCCTACTGGACTATATGTTCATCCCACGTTGTTGAATCTTTTTCAGGTGTTGAGCTGAATGTGCTGCAAGATTTGGATCTTCTTATTTGTTGGCCACGGGGCCTCTCTTGTGTTGGCGGAATGCCATATGTGTAAAAGGGTTACACCCTTCTTCTTGATTCGTTAATGATGTAAGCCCATAGGCAATTTATTTATTATACTCATGTTGTATTTACTTACATACGAATGAGAGCAATGTTATTCACTTTTACGAGTAGAATATACTAGTTTATTTCCGCATGTTATCTCTGAAATGGAATTAAGTTAATGAATTTGGTAATACTTCGAGTAATAAAAAGTGGGGCGTGTCAGGCTGAGACCCAGGAAATTCCATTCTGTCTAGAGCGCATGAGCGGAGAAAATGGGCCGCACGAGCGGTCAAGGTGGGGCGCTCGAGTGGTGGAGAAGGCCGCACGAGCGGCCAAACGGGTAGTCTGAGCTCTGTTTTTATATAATATTTTGGTCCAAATATATCATCCATTATACACATTCCTCTCTCACTCTAAACCCTATTTCTCTCCCCCTTCTCTCTAGAAAACTTCTCCAAACACCAAAACACTTTGATTTTGCAAATTCTTGGGTCAAGATCTTCATCTTCTCCCTCTAAATCTTAGAGATCAAGAACTAGGGCTACACTTGGGTTGAAGAAATCAAAGCTCTCTCTCATCTTTCAAAGCTAGGGTTTCATCTCATCTTGTTCTTCATCAAGCTTTGAGGTAGGGTTTTCTTGAGTCATATATACAAGTTTTGCTAGATTAATGTTGATTTAAAAAGGGTTTTGAAGTTTTGAGTTGATTTCTTTGATTTTGATTTCAAAATGAAGGTCTTGAATGTGAGTTTGTATTTCAACCTTTTACTATTATTTTGTGGGTTTTCCTCTATTAAACTCATGGAAAATGGTGTGATGGAGTTCCTATAAGAAAATGATGAAAGTTTGTTATTGATGAAAACCCTAGAAATTGGGGATTTTTGGCAAAAGGGAAAATGTCTTGAAATTTCTTACTTTCTTGTGTTAAAATGATGAATGAGAGGGTTGTTATCAATGTTTACCAAGATGACTAATTTACTTGATGTATGAGAAGGAAGTGTTATTTAAATGTTATGGCTAATACTTGAACAATGCAAGCTTGTGTGTGATAAATCATTGGATATCATAAATGGTGGGAAAATTGTAAATAGTGGGGATTTATATTTGACATATGTCACTTGTAGCCATGGAGAGACTAAATTGTTATGGCATGTAAAAAGAGAATTGTGGCAAAATGTTGATGACTCATGTTAAATTTTGTGGATGCATATTGAAAGGAGAATATGAGAATGTAAATGTTGGCATTGTTGTAGAGATATTCAAAATGAAGAAATGTTATGAGGTATGGAAAAGATTATTGCATTGCATATTACTTCATTTATCATGGTGCATTGTGAATCTAAATTGAAGAGATTTACATCATGACAAAAAATGTTATTGTGATGAGAACTAATGGAAATGTATATGGGGTAAATACGTTGGTAAGTCCGGATAGGGGGTGTAGATGATTTGATAAGTTGGCCTGAGTGTCCAGGGTGAAAGACCCGAAAGCCGCGCGGATAGGTGTCGAGCCTTCCAGTTAGTACTGGTAAAAATGACAGTTTGGTAGTACTCGTAGAGTCTACTTGCAGACACCAACCTAGGGATTACCAGTGTCGTATTTACCGCCCCTGTTGATTTAAATTTTGGAAATTGAAATTAATGAGGTTGCTAATTATTATTGAGAACATGGTGGATTTAAAATAGTGCATTGAATATTATTGAGAACATGATGATTTTGAAATGGTGCATTGAAATAAGATTTTCCTTCACTATTGGCACTTGCATGGCATTACATATGCATTTTTAACGTTAATGGAATTGGCATAACTGTATATACTTTGTGAGAAATCTCTACTGGGCTTTATGCTCACCCCTATGGAATTTGGTGCAGGTAAAGGTGTGGTGAACCCGCCAAGCGAAGGGCGTGGAAATGTTTTGAAGAAGAGTAGTTTAACTCTTATGTTATTGTGATATTTTTTTTGTAAGCCAAAGGCTAACGTGTTTAGGTCCGAGAGACCATTATGTGTAATCGGGTTATTGCCTTGGAACTTGTAAGCCCTTGAGGGCCTTATTCGTTGTGATTTAATGATTTCATTTACATGCAATAGATTCATTTACTAGTGAGTAAATAAATGTATTATGACATGTGAGAATACTTGGTAAATATTGGAACCATGCAAATGAATTTGATCAATATCTCATTTTGGAAATGGATTGATGTAATAGTTTTGTGAGTTTATTTTCGGGGCGTGACAGCAGAGGGTCAAACCAATGGACCACAGAAGGTCAAACACTAGAGATCTCTGTGTTTCAAATAATCCAATAGCCATAGTATTGTTACCCCCAGGCAAGGGCCTACAACCAATAGCCGTGGTATTGTTACCCCCAGGCAAGGGCCTATGTTCAATGGATGCCATAAATACATTTCGAAAATGAACTTCATTCATCATTACAAAATACCTTTTCGATAAACCATTCAATCAATCACAAATTGATTCCAAGAATAATAACAATTTCAAAAGTAATATTACTTGAACATATCTTTATAAAGTTACTACTCACAGTGGATTAAGTCGATATAAGGCCTCGGACGTCCACCTAAACAAATCACATAACAAAAACACAATAGAAGCACCATTCAATATTCATTTCATTTTAATTCAACTCTCTTTATGCGTTTCTAGCTCATTCCATGACTATGTGAGTCCAATTGGTGCCTAAGAATACTTAGAATGTCATGAGGGTGCAATTATGCATTTAAAAGAGTTAGTCAAAAATTGCTAAAAATAGGGTCCTCGCTCGAGCGCACCTTTGGTCGCTCGAGCTATCTGCAAAGCTCTGTAAAAATACTAGTTGGCCTTAATGTTCGCTCGAGCAGCCAGCAAATTTTCTGTCCTTTCAAAACCAACAAAATAATTCCCAAACACATTTTCAAAACTTAAACTCTTGCATGAACCAATTTAAACATGTAATTTTATTAATAAAGATGAACCCATGACTAATTTTCCAATATCTAATACAAAAATCTCTTTGATCATTAAACCAATCAGTGTGTTTGGTTTGAGTTTTCTGGATTAAGTTTTTTAGAAACTGAGATTTTTGTTTTTCATGCTTTTTTGTTTTTAGTGAATGATTTTAAAATTTTAAGCTTTTTTTTAAAATTTTTTAGATGCACCTTACTTAGATGTATCTAAAAAGTAAAAAATTTGTGAAAAAATATTTTAAAAACTTAACAAATACGAAAAATATACTAAATTTTCGTATTTTTTAGTATTTTTGGTATTTATTGAATTTTTAAAAGATTTTTTCACAAAAATTATACTTTTTATGTGTATTTATGTTAAGTGTATCTAAAAATTAATAGAAAATTGCTTCAAATATTCAAAAAAATTCAGTAAAAACAAAAAAAAAATACAGAAAACAAGAAAGTATAATTTTTTGAAAACTGTTTTCAAAAAAACGAAACCAAACAAGCTGAAATTTCATGAATATAATAATTCCAGCATTCTTCTTTCTTTGTTTTATAAAACATAAATTAAAGCTATAAGGCTCTTTCAAAAATATGTACATGTAAGAAATTTAAATCAAAATCAAACTAATTTTGATTCGCAAATATAAATTATAATTTATTTTCAAATTGTCCAAATTTAAATTTATTTTATTTTCTCCATATCAAACCCAATTTCAAACCCACAAATTTTAGAACACGAAATAAACTCTCAAAACTCTTGAAAATTTCATGATGTATGTAAAAATGGAATTCAATTTCATTATTAATAACAAAAATCAAACTTAAATAATGAATTACAAAATCAATTTCTTAGAATTTCAACTTAACTCAATTTTTAACCAAAAACTTAATTTATGATCATTGATGTTCCAAAATGTGTTTAAATTAAATAGAACTTTTAAATTCAACTACATGCATGGATCAAACAAATTCATAATTTTCATAATAAAATCAAAACTTTGTCTTACTTTAGAATTAATTCCAAATTTCCATAAGTTTGATCTTTCTAAAGCTTTTTCCTTTTTCTCTTCAAAATATCAGATTGAATTAGTTCAAATTCTTCAAAATCCATGATGAATGTATAATTAGAGTAATAAACTTGTAGAATTTACTCATGCATGTAACAATGAGGCTTAATTTCATGCAAAATCACAACATTAAACCCAAAATAATTAATAATTTCCATAACCATGAACCTAACTTAATCTCTTCATCTTTATTTTCTAATTTCTTCCAAATTATATGAAATTGAACCCAAACTCATCTTTAATTCAAGTGTAATACAAAGATTCTACAAAATTTAATTTGAAATCCTTACCTTTAATCTTCAAATTGATAATTTCATGATGATCTTGCATTTTCATTTCTTGAATTTCCTTTCCCTTGACTTGAATTTTCTAACACAATTCTCTCTCTCTCTCTCTCTCTCTCTCTCTCTCTCGGTTCTCCTTTCTCTCCCTCTCGGCTGTGTTTTCTCCCAGCACATTCATGACTTGATAATGTATATAAATGTATATAGCACTTGTTGCCTTGGACTTTCCATAACACACCAAATTGTATTATAATTTTATTAAAAATAAATTAATATATCAATTACATTTTAATTTAATTGGACATCATTTAATCTTAATTAGTCTTAATTAGCCCAATCACAAATCCCACATAAATTAATTAGTCCAATTGACTTCAATTAAAGCCCAATTAATTATATTTGATTTTGTCATTCTGAATCAGATTTTTAATCAAACTCTCAAAGACTCCAAATATTAAATTAAGATTATTGTCATCGTCAAATTTTGATTTCCCAAATCATTTAGGCCTTCAATTTCTAATCAAACTCAAAATTTCCGTTAATAAATTACATATTCAAATTGGATACCTCAAAATAGATTTAATTCATAATAATCATAATTTCTCAAACCTTATAACATAATTAACTTAATTAACTCCGATTTGGACCCAATTAATCAAATCTTGATTTTACTAAACTGAACTAAATATTAATTAAACTCCCAAATGGGTCCGTAATTAAAATTAAATTGATTCAACTTCTTAATTTCACTTCCTTAAGCTATTTGGACCCTTAATTTCTAATTCCAAAATAAATCTTTAATAGAATCGTATACGAATCAGATTCTACAATTCTTATAAATCCCAAATTTAATTAGGATAACGACTAATTAAAATCTCAAATCTCCTTAATTAACCAAATATAAAATATTATACGTGGCGGAGTCGTCAAAGAAAGAAAGCATGACATTCCAGATGATTACATGGTGTATCTACAAGAATCTAATTTTGATATTGGGATTAACAAAAATCCAGTCTCATTTTCACAAGCCAGGAATAGTGATGATTCTACTAAATAGGTCAATATTATAAATGAAGAGTTAAAATCCATGGAACAGAATGGTGTTTGGGATCTCGTCGAATTGCCTGATAATTGTAAAAAGGTCGGGCGTAAATGGGTCTTCAAGACCAAGCGCGACGCAAAATGCAATATTGAACAATTTAAAGCCAGACTTGTTACCAAGGGTTTTACTCCAAAAGAAGACATAGACTATAAAGAGACCTTCTCTCCAATATCTAAGAAGGACTCGCTTAGAATCCTCCTAGCATTGGTAGCTCATTATGACTTAGAGTTACATCAAATTGATGTGAAAACTACTTTTCTAAATGGGAATTTGGATGAAGAAATTTATATGGAGCAGCCAGAAGGATTTGCAGAGAAAGATAAAGAACATTTATCTTGCAAATTAAAGAAATCCATATATGGCCTTAAGCAAGCTTCTAAGCAATGGTATTTAAGGTTTAATGATACCATTACCTTCTTCGAATTTAAGGAAAATGCAGTTGATCAGTGCATATATCTGAAGGTTAGTGGGAGTAAGTTCATTATTTTTGTGCTATATGTGGATGACATTTTGTTAGCTAGTAATGACATTGGCTTATTGCATGAAACCAAAGAATATTTCTCCAATAACTTTAAACTGGTCGATATGGATGAGGCAAACTATGTTATTGGCATAGAGATCATTATGGATCGATCTCGAGGATTGCTAGGACTATCTCAGAAAGGATATAATGATCATGTTTTGGAGAGATTCAATATGCAGTTTTGTTCAGCCAGTGATGCACCTATCATGAAGGGTGATAAATTAAGTGAAAAACAGTGTCCAAGGAATGACTTGGAAAGAAAACAAATGAAGGACATTCCATATGGATTGGCAGTAGGGAGCTTGATGTATGCCCATACATGTACCAGACCAGATATTAGTTTTGCAGTTGGAATGTCGGGAAGATTCCAAAGTAATCCTGGAATGGAACATTAGAAAATAGTGGAGAAAGTTATGAGATATCTTCAAGGAACAAAAAACTATATGCTCACCTATAGGAGATCAGAACAGTTAGAAGTGACCGTGTAACGCCCCAAAATAATTCGACATGAACCACCCACATGAATTAACTTTTGCTAAAACATTGACAATAATCCTTCCATCTTTACATAGTCAATAAATGGGTTTATACAAAAATTTCACATGCAATATACATTCAATGATAAGAGAACACATGAATCTATAGCATGTGATGTGTATAATTCTCAAAACAAATAAATGCCCTTATGAGCTTACATCTTCCAAGGCAATAGCCCGGTTACACAAAATGGTCTCTCGGACCCATACACCTTAGCCCTTGGCTTACAAAAATATCACAACAAAAGTAAGAGCAAAACTACTCTTCACCAAAACATATCCACGCCCTTAGCTTGGCGGGATCACCACATCTTTACCTGCACCAAATCCCATACGGGTGAGCATAAATCTCAGCAGAGAATTCTCACAAAGTATATACAGTTATGCAACTCCCAATGTAAAATGCAAATGTAATGCCATGCAATGCCATTATAAGGAAGAACTTCATTTCAATGCTCAACTTGAAAATCACCATGTTGTCAATAATATATTTCGCAATCTCATAAATTTCAAAACTTCCATTTCTTTTAAATCAATAGGGGCGGTAAATATGACATTGGTAATTCCTAGGCTGGTGCCTGCAAGTAAACTCTACAAGTACTACCGAATTGTCATTTTTATCGATATTAACCGGAAGGCTCGACACCTATCCGCGCGGGTTTTTGGTCTTTCACCATGGACACTCAGGCCAACTTATCAAATCATCTACACCCCCTATCCAGACTTACCACCGTATTTACCCCATAAACATTTCCATTAGTTCTCATTACAACATAAACCTTCTCAAAATAAACATGATGAGAATGTGCAATAATGATAATAAATCACTCCATGCGCATTAATGATAATAAATCAAATGAGAATGCAGTGCAATAATTAATATCTCATAACATTTCTCCATTTCAAACATCTCTACAACAATGACAACATTCACATTTCTCATTTCTTCTCTTAAATGTTTCTTTACAAGATAATCATGTGTCAATCAACACATAACTACAATCTCACATTTCACAAGTCTCAACAATCTAGTCTCTTCAAGACTACATATGGTGTTTTCAAACATTAACCTTCAATGTTAAAATTCTCAAAGTCCATGGTGCACAAAAATTGCCATCTCAATACACAAATGTATAACTCCCCCAAGAATTTCAATTGCGCTCATATTCATTACTGTAGGGATTGGGTTCAAGCTTTCCCCAGCCCCTTCTCATCAATGGACTCCTGATGTATACGAAGGAGTGCGGTTCGTTCGATAAATTCCTACCTCTCTATCTATCTCTGAGATGTTTGGATTTTTCAAAACTCCATCGACATGCAGAAGAGAAATGCTATCCTCAATCTAACCAAGACAGAACTTTTACTTGTTCAAATAACAATTAAAGTGAAGCAGTGTCAGAAACGACGAATCTCTTTATGATAAATAGATCTATTTTACAAGTTCGTTATTATGGGTAGTTCCTACAAAGGATCGGACTAATGACGTATACAATACTTGAATTCTCGCTGTAGATGCTACATAGTTGGTTCTCATCCTTCAGAGACTACAAGTATAATAGGAGCATCCGTCGACAAAAGGATCACAACCATATATCATCATTTATTAATAATAGTTTTTAAAACAAATTCTCCATTACAAGATGTCAATTAGATTGCCCCTTTTTGCAAACCACATTATGGAATCTATACTCATTCATCTTTTTATCAAAAGAAAAGAGAGAATTCCATGGACAATTTTATGTTTTTCCAAAAATCCCTAATTTCTAGGGTTTTTCATCAAAAACCAAACATTTTCTCATCTCCTTGGTGAAACCCTATCAAAACCATTTTCCTTAAGCTTAATAGAAGGAAACCCTCTAAAATTAGTTAAAGGATTAAGATACAAACCCACTTGTAAAACTCTCTACACTTTTGATTCACAATGTTGAAATCAACATAAGAACTAGAAGAAAGTTTTTAAATCATCATCAAAATAGCAAAACTTGTATATATAACTCAAGAAATCCCTACCTCAAGGTCTTGATGATGGAGAAGAATGAAACCCTAACTTTAAAGGTGGATTCTTCAACTCCCACTACACCAAGAGAAGCCCTAACTTGATCTTTAAGATTGTAGGAGGATGATGATGATCTAGACCCAAGAAATCACAAGAAATCAAGGGTTTGGAATGCTAGATGAGGGTTTTTAGAGAGAATGAGGAGGAAATATGAGGTTTAGAGTAAGAAAGAGAGGCCCCAAATGTGTTACAAATTCAGCCAAAGGACATTATAAAGAAAAAAAAAACAGAGTTTCGGACTGCCAGAGTGCCGCATGTGTGGCACCCAACCCCGCACATGCGAAGCGCCCCTTCCCGCACGTGCGGCCCTCACCCCCACACGTGCGGGGGTCCTCCCGCACCACTCTCCGCACCTGCAATTAAAGCAGTGTGCAACCTTCTGAAGATCAACTCTCCCCGCACGTGCGGCTTCACTTCCGCACGTGCGACCCCCACCCCGCACATGTGGCCCTGGCCTAGCAGCCCAGAACTTCTCCATTTCGCTCCCGGGCACTCCGGACCTAACCCCGCACCTCCCGGAATAATTGAAACTCAATACCAAACAAAAATAAGAAAAAGAACTTTAATTAAGCACCACTTCCAAATGTTTCAAACCCAGCGAGAGCAAAAGATAACGGAGTGAAAAAGAAGGAAAAAGAAAGAGAGGGAAAGACCCGGTCATCACAGACCGGATACTCAGACTCAGATTTTGCTGGTTGCCTTGATAGTAGAAAATCTACATCAGATTTTGTTTTTCTACTAGCTAGTAGAGCAATTTCATGGAAGAGTGTGAAGCAGTCCACTATTGCTTCATCTACTATGGAGGCTGAGTTTATGGCATGCTTTGAGGCTACAAATCATGCTTTATCATTGCGAAATTTCATCTCAGGACTTGGTGTTGTTAACTTAATTGCCAGGCCACTGAAGATATATTATGACTATACTGCATCAGTTTTCTTCTGTAAGAATGGAAAGTACTCTAATGGTTCCAAACACATGGAAGTAAAGTACTTAGTTGTTAGAGAAAGAGTCCAAAAACAACAAGTGTTAATTGAAAACTTAAGCACATCTCTTATGATTGCTGATCCATTCACAAAGGGATTGCTACCAAAGACATACAAAGAACATGTTATTAGGATGGGTCTTTTAAGCAACCCATGATTTGTATGGTTAATCTTGAGTGTTTATTTTTATTTGACACTATTTGAGCAATAATAATTTGGTTTCTATTTTTCTTGTTTCTAAAAGTGTGTGTACACATTAATTTGAATATTCATAAATAGGAAATGCCTTAACAAGACAAATTACAGGGGCCTTTCAGGCAAATAATTACATATCCTGATAATGGACTGGGTTAGTGAAGGTTATCAATGGTGTGGTGCAGAGAAGGAAATATGGCATAAATGTTATATAACCGTTATGACTCACATCGGTGATCTGAAGTAATCACAATATTATAGTCTATAATATATCTGAACTTATTGGCTATTTTTAAAATTTCGTGATCACGTGTCAAAGTATTTAGTGTGGAATCCAGTGACTCAAATTTTTTATAAATCGCATATTTTTGAAAAAAAAAAAAGATTATAATTGCATCATAATCGGCTTCATGGGCCAAGTGGAAAAATGTTAAATTTATTTTCTAGTGTGGCCCAATAGCCTACATATCTTTTACATGTTTTATTTTATTTGGACTCCACAATTAGATAAAGCCAATGTTTGAGATAAAGTTCAGTAATTAGAATTTTAAATATGAGATAATTACTCTCATAAGATAAAAAGGAAACCTTGATGGACATAAATTCTTCTGATAGAGTTTATCTGGGCCCTCTTCTCTGCTCTATATAAGGATGGGTGACTACCCTTTCATAATATGAGTATTTTTCCATCACTTAAAGTTTTATAGTCATCCTAATTAAGAGAGACAGAGAGAAGAAGGTGAGCCAAGAATTCAAGGTTCAACTATTAGGGGTATTTTCTCAACTTCTCTAATTCAATGGTTGACAAAGGTATATTCATTTTATTCTTGAGATGTAAGCTGTAAGATTTTATCAGAACCGGCCCTGGGCTAAGGCCATTAAGGCCTGTACCTTAGGCCCCAAAATAGGGCCCCAAAATTTAGAAAAGTATTATAGCATATTACAAATATAAATAGGTCCAAATTATTTTTGTTTGTTTAGGACCAATCTAAAGGACCAACAAATATTCTTTTGAGCCCATATTTGTCTATAAGTGTGGTTTGACCCAATTGAAATTAAAATAGATACAAAATGTTGGTGGTCCTTGAATAAGAAACACTACATACGGGGGGTCTATTTACATCCAAAAAATCATTAAGTACTCCCAATTTCTAAATACACCCTATTTAATTATTTAAAATTTTATTTTACTCTCATTACACCCTATTATTTTTCCCAAATTACCCTCAAGGTAAACCCAAATAATAAATAATAAAAAAGTTAAAAAAAGCTAAATTATTTTAAAAACTTTTCAATATAGAAAATAATTCTCAAATACAGGAAAGAAAAAAAAAACTTGTAAGCACATAAGCATTAAATATAGAAAAAAATCAAACTTCTGCAAAAGCATTATAAAACTTTTCAATACAGAAAAAAAAATAAAAAAAATACTAGTAATTTAAATTATAAATTATCCACAAGAATGCTCGTGGAAAAGTAAAAATCAAACTTATAAGCACATAAGTATGAAAATAATGTACTATATGATCTTCTTCTTCTTTTTATTCTTCATGGTCTCCGTTTTCTTTCATACTTGTTTGTTAATGCTTCAGTGCTTCCTCTTCTCTTTGGTTTTCCCTCCTACTTGTTAACTCTGCATTCCTTTGCTTCCTCTTCTCTCTGCTTTTTCACATTTTTGTTTTCCAACTTGTATTAGACATTTTTCCTGTATAAAAACCTCATGTAAGCATGCAATGTGTGTGTGTGTGTATTGGGGGGGGGGGGGGTTGGACAAGTTTTTAAATTACTAATTCTTGTTTTCATACTTGTAGCAGCTTACTTTTAATTTATTTTAAATTGACATATATATATATATATATATGTATATAAACTAATATTTGTGAAAGAACACTAAAATGGTGTTTTTATTTGTATATTGAAGAATGATTCATCTTAACAAACCATTTTTATCCAATTTTCAGGACCATTATGTTATTATTTTTAGTGGGTTTGATCTGATTTATTTTATTTTTAAATTTTTGGGTAGTGTGTTCAAATTCACCAGTTCTATGCTTTTGTTTTATTTTTATTGGTCTCTTCTTAATATTATTTTATAGATTTGGGTAACAAAAATATAAGTTTCTTGTAAAATCTTTCTTCTAAGGTCTAGGGTTTCAAAATAATAAAAAAAACAATGATGTTGAAGATGATGGTGAGTTTTGATAAGGTGGATTAAAGTTTTGGAGGGAGGATGATGAAGAAGAAGAAGAAGAAGAAGAAGAAGAAGAAGAAGAAGAAGAAGAAGAAGAAGAAGAATAAATAATTTTGATCCCTTGGGGAAGAATACACAAAGATTTGAATAGGAATAATTGATTAGGGTGTATCATGAGGGAAAAAATTTTTATTTTAGGGTTTAATATGTGTTGTCATTATTAGTAAATTCGTATTAGGATATAATAAGAATTTAAATTTAAATTGGACGTACTAACACATATTTTGGGTTCAAATAGAATCCCCCCACTACATACACATACAAAATGTTAGTGGCCCAAAATCCTAGCTTGGCCTAAAAAGATTAAGATGGGTGGGCTAAGCCCAACCCCCACACTCAATCCATTCCAGCACAATTCTGTCTTGACTCAAAAAGATTAAGATGGGTGGGCCAAGCCCAATCTCCACACTCAATCCATTCCAACAAGCCTCAAACCTCAAGCCCAATGTCCATGGACCCGGACCCGATGGTGTGCGCTTGTGGCAATTTTTGCATAACCAGCTTGGACAATAGTCTTGGCCCAAGTCCATCTTTGAAGCATCCATAACTCCCCTCTTTTGGAAAATTTGGATGCCCCAAAGGGCTTATACCTTTTGTGCAAAAAATGAGATTTAAATATCCATCAATGCTCTCCTCTACAATCAATATGGGATACAAGGTTTTACACTTTTCCCAACACCTTTTTTATGAGGCCAACTTAATGAGCCAATTTCTCGTTCAAACCTAAATAGTTTTTTGTCATTCTTTTTGTAGTGTAAAGATTTCATTACAAAGAATCTAAACCCACTTTATTCCACCACAATTGAGGACTTACACCCACTTTAATATTGTACTAAAATCACCAAAAACTTTGCTTGGCTTGGGTTTTCTAAAAACACCTTTTAGAAAATGGAAAATATTTGGGACCTCCTTTTGGGGAAACCCCAACCACCCCCACAGTGATGTGGACTAATGATGTGTTTGTATTTTTATTTTATTTTTTCTTACTTGGACCAATCACAAGTGAGTGGGGGTTGTGGGGGTGATGTTTTGCGGGGGCCTGAATCATTACTGTTGGAAAATTCTACTTCCTTATTTTTCGTATTTCTTGTTTTTTGTATTTTTTTTGTTTGTACTGAATTTTTTTTAATATTTTAAGCAATTTTTTAATCTTTAGACACATCTAACATAAATACATTTGAAAAGTATAATTTTCGTAAAAAAAATTTTTAAAAAATTCACTAAACACCAAAAATGTAATAAAATAAAAACAAAAATTTAGTATACTTTTCGCATTTTTGTGTATTTATTAATTTTTTGAAATATTTTTTTACAAATATTTTACTTTTTAGATACATTTAAGTAAAGTGTATCTTAAAAAATTTAAAAAAAAATACTTAAAATTTTAAAAATATTTACTAAAAACAAAAAAATAAAAAATTTAATTTTCAAAAAACTAAATTCAGAAAGCTGAAACCAAACATATTTTTCTAACAGATTTTACCTTAGTCTCTATAATTTTAATTTCATGAATTTATATCTCACGCATTCAATTACTTGTCATATATTGTTAATATTTTAAACGAAAAATAAAGGGAGCAAATGTCATTTACCCTATAATTGTTGGTGTTGACTTACAAACTCGTCTAAATTGGGGCAAACAACACAACTCAATAAGTCTCCATTTATCTTTCATTTTTTTGGTGGGTGGGTTGGGGAGCTCAAAAGAAGAATAGTATCAATCTATTCATGAACGAGTTGAGATCTTCTTCTTGGGTTCTCTCCTTACTTTCTTACTTGTAGTGGTGGAGATGCATTTTAAATTGATCCAACGGTCCAAATTTAGGAGGGAAAAGCAAATTTGAATTTATTTTATTATTTTATTATTTTTAAATAGTCAAATATAAATCGTTGGATCAACTCAAAGTACATCTTCACCGTTGCAAGTAAAGAGGCAAGGAGAGAGTTCAATGAGAGGATCTCAACTCTTCATGAACAGCATATAGGCTAGAGTAGGTTTTACGATTAGAAAAGAAACAAACAAACAAACAAAAATTTATTTAAAATATATATATATATATATATATACATATAGGAGATGCATAGGCTGAGCACAAAAATGTGTAATGAAAAAAGGAGGGCTATTAGCATTTAGATCCAAACAAAGGATATAAATAAAGCCCAATCTAGTTGTTCATCCTCAAAGCCCAATGGAGCTACTATTAGTTGCATCTTATGGTAGAGAAAAGCTGCACCACTTTCTTTGTCGAGAAGCTAGTCACCACAGAACAACAGAAACAGAAACGGAAATAGAGCATACGGCTGTATCGGAACTATATCGCTGCATTTATTGGATTTAGGCTGAAACTATCAGGAATCAGACGCTACATCTCACCGGTATTTTCCGGTACGAATCTACCGGCCGATTTTTATGATTACATGTATATTAATTTTTATAGTTATAATTCTCACAGCTATATCTATGATTATAGCGAGGAGGATGGAGGATATTTTGCTCGAGTATTCAAATCCAGAAGAGCAGATCTCAAGGACGACTGACGGATTACTGGCACAAAGACCGGTGTTGTTCAAGAAGCTAGCATTGAAAAAAGTAGTTTCAAACTCAGCTGGGATTCTTCCAGTGAGACAGTTGGAAGACAAATTGAAGGAAGTTGGCTTTAAAAGGCCAATCTGAGTTGGAATTTGACCTGAGAACTCATTCCTTAACAAGTCCAAAACAGTGAGGCTTGGTAAAGAACCAAGTTTGGCAGAAATTGAACCTGAGAGTTGGTTTCGACTAAGATTCAGAGTTTTCAGCGACTTCCATGAGACAATATTTGACGGAAGATGACCGGAAAATAGATTCCCATCGAGCAGCAGAGTTGTCAATTGAGAAAGTGTTGTCAATTCTTGGGGAATTGTACCAACAAAGAGGTTGCTACTTGCACTGAACACTGTTAAATTCTTTGAAGAAGACAACCCAGTTGGGATTTCACCTGAAAGCTTGTTATTACTGACCTCGAGTCGCGATAAACGTGGTGCTAGTGTTCTTGGAAGCTGACTGGTAAAGGAGTTGTCACTAAGCATCAACAATGTCTGATTGATGTCCACAGACCAGCTGAAATACTGCCAGAAAGGCGATTACCATTAACCTGAACAATCAACAAACTCGAACAATTGCCAAGTGAGTTAGGCAATTCACCACTCAAATTGTTCTCAAATGCCACAATTCCTATTAGTCCACCATTAGCGCACAAGTACTCTGGCACCTTACCTGTAGTGACCCTCATTCACCCACCTTAGCCCCGAGCACGAGCATTTGTATAACTTTGTTTTGATAAGCTTGCTTTAGTGGATTTTCTCGACTTGTTTTATCTAAAATAAGATTCTTGTCTTGGTTTATTCTTATGTGAATTTACTTGTTAAGTCTTGTTCCTCCTAGTGAGTCTAGCCGAAGTCACCTTAAAGCTAAAACCATCTTGGAACCACTTTGGTTTACCTTTACTTCCATCCTGGCATGTTGGCCGAGATGTCACTTTCTAGGCCGAGGGGTATCATCAAGGCCGAAGAGTGCATCATCTAGGCCGAGATGTTATCCTTCAACCCAAGTGATCTTGTTCTTGGATTGGTGCGACCTAGACTGAGGTGTGGCACATCTAGGCCGAGGTGTGGCATAGCTAGGCCAAGTGTTGTCCGTCCTAGCCGAGGTCATAGATACCCTACCTACCGGAGCCGATGATTTCACCCGATGTCAACATCTTGCCAGAGTGCCCATGCCGCTTTACTTGTTAAACACTCTTTCGCCATGCTTTTGTCTAGCCTGTCAGCCACCTTTTTGAAGTGAACCAACCCGGTAGCGCCGCGTGTCCCAGCTAAGTGTTAAGTCAACTAGCAGACCTAGAAATGTATCATTTTACTATATGTCTTTGTTCTTGAGGAGAGAGAAGCTCTAGAAGAAGAAGAAGAAGTCTTTAGAGAGAGAAGTAGATCCCAAGCTTGATCCTTAGAGTTGAGCCATTAGATCCGTGCTTTGAGGTTAGATTCTTGATCTATTCTTGTTGTTCTTATTAATCATCTAGCTGCATTGCATGATCTAGCATGTTTCATGAGCCATGCATTGATTGAAAGTTTGGTTTTAAAAAGAGAAAGTAGTATTCATGTGTTCTTGAATAAAAACCTTGTTTGATCCGAAAGTTTGCATTAAGATTCATGCTTTTGTGTTTGTTTTCATAAGATCTTCAAGTATGAGTACCCAGGTCCATGTTTTTAAATTCATAGAATGAAGTCCCAGATTTCGTAATGACAAGTTAAGATTGAGCATTCATGTGTTTCATGTTCTTCAGCAGAGGGAAACCCAAATTTTCCCGACTTCATTTCTTTGAGGGTGACCACCGAGACCACACCTCGGGAAGGAGGTGTGGGACCTCGGCAATAGCTTGGTTGGTACCTAGCACGTTCTTCCGAGATGAGAAACAGTGTTTTGTTTGGGTTTGACTTAGCTTTGTAGAAATGCCGAGATCATTGCATTCATGTAAAGCTTGTTTGTCAGTTCATTCAATAGACCTCGCCATGTGTTTGTAGGACTTGGACTCCCACTCGACCCCGACATTGAGAAACTAGGTGAGTGGTATTTTTAATAAAGCTATGTTATAACGTTTTGCTAAAGCTTCTCTTTACTTGTTTTGAAAAGTATTGTTAAGCATGAATGATGATCCCTATTTTTGAATATCAAGTATTATCTCGTTTTGATGACAATCTTGAAAGTCCGTACGTGCTAGGGGACTATAAGTATTTGTAGCACAATCTTGAAAGTCCGTATGTGCTAGGGGACTATAAGCATTTGTAGCACAGTCTTGAAAGTCCGTACGTGCTAGGGGACTATAAGCATTTGTAGCACAATCTTGAAAGCCGGTACGTGCTAGGGGACTATAAGCATTTGTAGCATAATCTTGAAAGTCCGTACGTGCTAGGGGACTATAAGCATTTGTAGCACAACCCTTGTTAATATCATCCCTTGAACTTGGAAGCCTTGAAAGACTTGATTGATGAAGCTCGATAGATTCGTTAGATGAATTTGATTTATCCCACGTCTTGTTATATGCTATAATTATGTATTGTTTTGTTAAAGATCTCGGATGTCATACATGCAAACCCTTTATTACTTGTACCATTCACTAAGTATCCAAGCTCACCCTCTCTATATATATGTAGGTGATGAGCAAGAAGGCGATGAGGCCTAGATGTGTTGCCGATATGTTTTTGGATGTATTGTCGATGTTCCTTGGATTCATATTTTTGTAGCATCTTGAAGATCATGCTTCTTAGCTTGTATTTCATTACGTTTTGTATATGTCGGCTTGAGAAGCCTTTTGGTCAAGGTGTATTTTGTATTTCACTTCTATTGTATCCAAGTTGTAAGTTTTGTAAAGATGTTTGACATTTCATTGATGTACGCACAGCTCTTATGGACCACTTGTATTTTAAATTATTGCTTCCGCACTTGTGAGCCCCATATATTTATACTCTGATTGTGTGTGAATTTTGAAAGTTGGCCTTCGGTAATCTCGGATTGCTGGCCATCACGGCACCAAACTACTAGGGATGGTTTGGGGTCGTGACATTACCGGTGAAATGGTTCTGGGCGACTTCAAGCCCCTGAAGAATGGAATATTGCCCCAAGTCTAGTGGCAATGTTCCAGAGAGATTGTTGCTGGACAATCTTACATATGTCAGTGATGGAAGGGGACTAATGCTTTCCGGTATGTCCCCCAAGAGTTGACTAGAAAATAGAGACAAACGCGACAACTCTGTTAGTGCACCAAAATCATCCGGAATTGTTCCTGTCAAGTTGTTTTCGGATAAATCGATTACCTCCATCTTCAAAGCTTCAATGGGCTGAGGAATTGGCCCGGACAAGTGATTTTTGGAGAGATCTACTATTCTTAAATTCTTCAGCAGAAACAAACCACTTGGAATTGTACCAGTCAAGTTATTGTTTGACAAGTCCAATTCCTCGAGCTCTGCTAAATTCCCAATTGTTTTTGGGATTTCACCGATCAAACTTGAATCTTTGATCAATAGCTGTTTAAGTTTCCTCAATTGGGTAAAGGTGGATGGTATCACCATCGGCGCAAATTCATTGTCCGACAGCTCCAGCATTTCGAGTCTTAACAGGTTGCCAATTTCTAGCGGGAAAGAGCCGTTAAACAAATTTAGAAAAAGCCGAAGGGTTGTGAGCTCGGGGAACCGCTCGATGGCTATTGGGATATCGCAGGTGAAGTTGTTGCCACTGAGGTTGAAGGTTCAGAGATGAGTCGACAACCGGTCGACATCGCCTGGGATGCAGCCCACGAACAAGTTTTGGGAGAGGTCTAAATGTTTCAACTTGGAACAGTTGTAGAGAATCGTAGGAAATGGTCCTGGGATGTAATTGTATTGGAAATCGATGACGGTGAGGTTTTTGAGGTCACAAATGAACTGTGGGATTGTCACGGCAACGGTTTTGTTAGGGAGAGAAAGTCCAGTGACAGAGCCGTTGGTACAGGTGATCTCGGGCCAGTTACAGTGTGTCGATGAGTTGGAGTTGGGAAATTTTGGTGTTCCAGTGGCAGATGGAAGGTGGATTGTACCAGTGTTGTTTGAGTCTCAACAGAATTGTTTCTTTTGAATCAGTAGTAGTAGATTGGGTGTTTCCATGCACGGGTAGGATGAGGAGTAGGAGGGAGAATATGGAGAAAAGGATTTGGAGGGAAGTTGTTGGGGTTGTTTTGGACATTTTAGAGGTTGGTTTCGCGGGGGTTTTTGGGTGGTAGGTACATAGTTTGGAAGTTCAAGTTTGGAGTGATGGTGAGAGGGTCGTGTTCGGCAGGAAGATGTTGAAAATTTCAAGCTGGTGGCTGGGTTTTATAATGTGAAGAGTCCAAGTTTCCTCAATCCTCAATCAATGGTTAATGAGGGAAAGAAACTTGCACTCCAAACAGCCAAGAACCAACTAATTTATTTTTTTTATTTTGTTTTTTGTTTTTTTTTTATGATAGAGGGTCCAAGTCAGTTAAATGCATTTTTACTAATTTGAAGGCCTATGAAAAATGAAACAAGTTTGGGGCAGAGTGTGTAGGCATCATCCAAAAAAATAAATTGCTCCTAATAAAAGTTGACCGTGAGACCTTGATTAATTTTTACATTTTAGTAGTTGTTTGGGATTTGGTATATAAGTATACTTTTTTATTTTTTAGTTAAAAAAATAAAATAAAATTTGTATGTTTGGAATAATTTTTTAACTTTTTAAGAAAAAATAAGTAATAAAATATTGTAGTAAAATCAAAATGATAATTTTATTCTTTTAACTTTTTGACTTTTAACTAAATTAGTGGTTGCCATACGCGATGCGCAAGCTATTCAAATAAATAAAATAAAATAAGAAATTTATTATATATTGTGTGTTAGTCAAGTGGTAAGAATCTTATTCATTTGTTATAAATCTAAGTTTCAAATCCCTCCACTCATCTATCTAACTTTTTTTTAATTTTAAATAAAAAAAATGGACACGTGGCAGCATAAGAAACAAAGTTTCAGGACACCATAAGAGTTGCTCACTTATAATAGTATAGATTGTTGAATTCAAAGGGAAAAATAATAATTTTGCACTAGTGACTTCCTCCACAAGCTATCATTGAATAGTATAGACTTTTTAACTTTTTGTGTATGTTTAAGTAAACCTAAAAAAGATTAAAAAAAATTAAAAAATGGAATTTTTATTGATAAGTTCAATTTGGAAGTGTTTTAACCCAAGAAGTCCATGAAAGAATTTTTTAACCCATTTAGTCCCATGTATGTATAGTTTTATCCCATATAGTCCATTTTCTTGATTTACACTATTTTCTTAGACACTTATGCCCTTATATTCAATTTTGATATCTTTATAAATATTTTTTGAACGATTAGCAATTTAATGATGTGAATATTCATATTTTAAAATTCACATTGGTGGGAATGTAAAATTGGCCCGTGGCGGCCCGAAACCCGCCCGCCAGCCGGGGCAGGCCCGACCCATTGACAATGTGAATATTCATATTGACATATTAACATTCACATTAATAGGAGTGTAACATTGGCGCGCGTCCCGGGGCGGCGCGAAACCCGCTCGCGACCCATGGGCGGCCCGGGGCGGGCCCGGTCCGGCCCATTGACAATGTGAATATTCACATTGACACGTTAACATTCACATTGATAAGAGTATAAAATTGGCCCGCGGACCATGGGCGGCCATAAGCCCACCCGCGGCCCGGGGAGGGCCCGGCCCGGCCCGGCCCGTTGACAATGTGAATATTCACATTGACATGTTAACATTCACAATGACAGGAGTGTAAAATTAGCGCGCCCCGTGGCTGTCCGAAACCCGTCTATGGCCCCTGGGCGGCCCGGGGTGAGCCCGGCCCAGCCTGTTGACAATGTGAATATTCACATTGACATGTTAACATTCACATTGATAAGAGTATAAAATTGGCCAGCAGCCTAGGGCGGGCCCGACCCGGCCCAGCCCGTTGACAATATGAATATTCACATTGACATGTTAACATTCACATTAATAGGAGCGCAAAATTGGCCCCCTTCCCGTGGCGGCGCGAAACCTGCCCGCGGTCTGGGGCGGGCCCGGTCCGAACCGTTAACAATATGAATATTCACGTTGACATGTTAACATTCACATTGATAGGAGTATAAAATTGGCCTGCGGCCCATGGGCGGCCAAAAGCCTGCCCGCGGCCCGGGGCGGGCCCGGCCCGGCCCGGGCTGTTGACAATGTGAATATTCACATTGACATGTTGACATTCACATTGATAAGAGTGTACAATTGGCCCGCAGCCCGTGGGCGGCCCGAAGCCCGACCCGTGACAATGTGAATATTTACATTGACATTTTAACATTCACATTAATAGGAGTGTAAAATTAGCCCGCGCCCCATGGCTGCCCAAAACCCGCCCACGACCCGTGGGCGGCCCGGGGCCGGCCCGGCCCAGCCTATTGACAATGTGAATATTTACATTGACATGTTAACATTCACATTGATAAAAGTGTAAAATTGGTTCGTGACCCGTAAGGAGCCTGAAGCCTGACTTCGGGCCGGGGCGGGCCCGGCCCATTGGCAATGTGAATATTCACATATCAATGTGAATATTCACATTGACATGTTAACATTAACATTGATAGGAGTGTAAAATTTATCCGCTACCCGAAGCTCGCCTGTGGCCCGGGGTAGGCTCGGACCCAAACCCGGGCCGTCCCAGGCCGCCAATGGGACGCGAGTCAATTTTACACTCTTATCGATGTGAATGTTAACATGTCAATGTGAATATTCACATTGTCAACAGGTCGGGCCAGGCCCGCCTCGGGCCGCCCACGGGGCGTGGGTGGGTTTCGGGCAGCCACGGGGCACGGGTTAATGTTACACTCTTATCAATGTTAATGTTAGCATGTCAATTTGAATATTCACATTGTCAACAGGTCGGGCCGAGCCCGCCTCGGGCCGCCCACGAGCCGTGGGTTGGTTTTCGAGCAGCCACGGGGCACGGGTTAATGTTACACTCTTATCAAAGTGAATGTTAACATGTCAATGTGAATATTCACATTGCCAACGGGCCGGGTGCCCACGGGTCACGGGCCACGGGCCAATTATATACTGTTATCAATGTTAATGTTAATATGTCAATGTGATTATTCACATTGTTAACAGGCCGAGCCGGGCCTGCCCAGGGCAGCGGGCGGGCTTCGGGCCGTCCACGGGCCACGGGCCAATTTTACACTCCTATCAATGTGAATGTTAATATGTCAATGTGAATATTCGCATTGTCAACGGGCCGGGTCGGGCTTGCCCCGGGCCGCTCACGGGCTTCGGGCCGTCCATAGGACGCGAGTCAATTTTACACTCTTATCAATGTGAATGTTAACATGTCAATGTGAATATTCACATTGTCAACAGGCCGGGCCGAGCCCGCCCCGGGCTGCCTACGGGCCGTGGGCTGGTTTCGGGCAGCCACGGGGCGCGAGCTAATTTTATACTCTTATCAATGTGAATGTTAACATGTCAATATGAATATTCACATTATCAACGGGTCGGGCCAGCCCGCCCAGGGCAGCCCACGAGCCGGCGGGCGGGTTTCGGGCCGGCCACAGGCCGCGGGCTAATTTTACACTCCTATCAATGTAAATGTTAACAAGTCAATGTGAATATTCACATTGTCAACGGGCCGGGCCCAGGCTTCGGGCTGCCCACGGGTCGTGGGCTAATTTTACACTCTTATCAATGTTAATGTTAATATGTCAATGTAAATATTCACATTATGAACGGACCGGCCAGGGCCCGTCCCGGGCGGCGGGCTAGCTTCGGGCTGCCCATGGGCCACGGACCAATTTTACACTCCTATCAATGTGAATGTTAACTTTTCAATGTGAATATTCACATTATCAACGAGTCGGGCCGGGCCGGGCCGAGCCGAGCCGGGCCTATTTTTTTGGCCTGTGGGCCGGCCCAGCCAGACTCAAATTTTTCCCGGCACCCACAAGGATCGACATGGGCCGGGCCCCTACACATTGACGATATGAACATTCACATTGACGGTGTGAACATTCACATTAGGGGTATTTTGATAATTATGTCACCCATAGGACTTATTGAAATATAAGAAAATAATGTAAACTAAATAGAACATAAGTAGATGAAAAGGGATATTTTGGTCTTCTTATCTCAAATTGGACCTAATGGAATAGTAAAAAAGAATATGGATTAGGTGGAATAAAACTCTTAAAAAATGAATTTATCAAAAAAATTCCCTTAAAAAATCATTACAAAAGTCAAAAAATTTATACTATTCACATTTATTTTTATTTTTATTTTTATTTTTATTTTATTTTTTTTAACGGAAAACAACAATACTGATCAGACGCCAAAAAGACCGAAATGGTCCTGTTTTTGTCCACAAATTCAAGTCAAGTGTGGACAAGCAACCTGTACATAAAATTTTATAAAAAGCACTTTGTACATATCTTCTCTGGAGCCCCCACCACACATTGCATGCACAAGCCGTACTCGTCTTGTCACGTGACGCACAGTCAGTATCAATATTTACATATTTATTACAATATTATAATACATATATTTTATAAAAAATTAAAAAATTATTTTAAATATTTTTTTTTCTTAATTTTTTTAATCAAAAAATATATAATCCCCACAAACGGCTCCTAATAAATTTTTAACTTTTTAATTTTTTTTTTAATTTATATTAAACAAGGTTTTAATTCTCAAAATACACGCCTTCTTTTTCCGTCTTACTTTTTCTTGGGAGTCCTTTTTTAACGAATGATTTTATGATTGATTATAAAATTGTTTTACTATATATTGTTTAGCATCTCATTGTATTTCATCCAGGAGATTAACTTCCGTCTAAATATGAATTGGAGAGGTATCTGTGTATATATTATTTATAAAAATAAAATAAAAAAAATTGACCGATTAGATATTTAAAACATATTTATCTTATCTCATTTTAAAAATTCATTTGCCATTCATTTTTTGTATAAACAAACATAGTAAATAAAAATATTAAAATTACCGGATCGATCTATTTTTTTTTATAAATAATATATACACAAAAAATCTTAAATAATGAACAATTTAAATTATCAAAATTGAGTCTAGACAGCGTCCACATCTAGACTACAAAGGATCCCATCCATTCCATCAATAATAACATAGATGAACTGTAAGACCCACCAGATTGTTGTGTTGATAAATAAATAGAATAAATTACATTTTTAAGTTTTTGTTGTTTTAAATTAAATAATTACAATACATAAACTTTAAGTCTTATTTTAATTTGATTATTTCATTTAAAGTAGTAGTTAAAATTATTGATTTTGTGGTAATTGTCAATCTCCTGTACATATAGAAAAATTAGCTATTATCTAAACCAAAAAAAAAAAAAATCAAATTAAAATTAGACTTAAAATGTAAGGGATCAAATTGTTCAATTTAAAACAATAGAGATCCAAGTAAAATTTGAGTCAAATTATAAGTCTGAAAATTATAATTTACCCAATAAAATTTGATAATATATATATATATATATATATATATATTAGGGAGAATTATAAAGGCATCCCTCTCCAACTTTGTGTAGTAGGAGAAGTTCAAGATTTTATTTTTTATTTTTTATTAGCTAAGGTCTCTCAACATTTTCACAAAGAAAATTCGACTTACACTATGTTTGGATTGAGTGATTTGGAGAGAGAAGAAAAGAAATAGAGTGATATGTATTTCTCTTATTTGTTTGGATAACATAAGTAGAGAAAAATGGGAAGAAATGAAGAGAAATTGAGAGAAACTCATTTCTCATATAAGTTTCATTTTCAATCTTCCCATAAGTGGAGATTGGGAGAGAAAAGAAACTACTATTTTCATAATACCAATTTTGTCCCTATAAAAATAAAAGAAATAAAATGATTGAAAATATAGAAAGGTTATTTTGGTAATATAACATAAAATAATTTCTTTTCTTTTCTCTTAATGAAACTTAACCAAACAAGAATGAGAGAAATCACAATCATTTCTTTTCTTTTATTTCTTCCTTATCCAAACAAAAATGAGAGAAATCACAATCATTTTTTTTCTTTTCTTTTCTCTTATTACTTAAGTAATCATTTCTTTTCTTTTCTCTCCTAGATTCCCAAACATAGTGTTAGAGAAATTTTTCCTGATTCAGAGAAATATCATCCGACTCATAAAATTTTTGAAATTTCTCTAGTATGATCATTGAGAAATTTCAAAATTTCTCTATGAAATCAGTGAAATTTTTCAATGAAAATTGAAATTTCTCTGAGTCGAGGCAAAATTTTTCTGAGTCAAATTTTCTCTACAGAAATGTTTAGGGACCTTAATTATTACGAAAATATTATGTCACTCATCTTATAAAATCTTAATATCATAGACTTTAAAAGTAATTCCTCTATATTTTATTGTATTATTATTTATAGTACCAATATTATGATAACATTTTTTAACATATTTTGTTTACTATTCCATGTATTAATATTATATTACTGAGTGACAAACATAAATGATATAACTCATTAGGTTATGCTATAAATTATTTTTTAATCATAATTAAAAAAAATAACAGGTCATAATAAAATACAATATAAGATATAATAAAAGATTTTTTTTTCGATAATAATCAAAATAATAATCATCATTAATATCACAATCAACTATAATTAATCCCACAATAAATTATAACCAAACCCTACAAATATCTTAACCAACTGAACATGTACACAACTTTTGTGTAGTATAGAATTAGAAGTTATGGCAAACAGCACATGTCATCATAACACTACAATAAGTTTTGTTTGGTTTTAGATTTTTGGTTAAAAAAGTATTTAAAAAAAATAAAATTAATTACATAAATCAATAAGACAAAATATTACATCTAAATCATAATCATTACACTTTTTCTTTCATAAAAATCAAAAAAATCAAAAAAAATAAACCAAACCAGATTAAAAAAATCGGACTAAAAAAGTTTCAACACAAAAAAGTTAGTTAAAAAACGAAGGTCAAGCGAAGACTAAAATAATTTTGTAACCCCTCAATTATCAAAAATTATGTTGGCACTTTTTGTCACAAGTTTATGAATTGTTTGGAATGTGATGTATAAGTGCATTTTTTAACTTTTTTGTTAAAAAAATAAAGAAAAAAAGGAGTATATTTGGGACAACTTTTTAACTTTTTACGAAAAGATGTGTAATAAAATATTGTAGTAAAATCAAAATGACAATTTTATCCTTCCAATTTTTTTCACTTTTAACTTTTTGACTTTTTGAGTAGTTGAATTCAAATGGCAAAAATTTTGCCCTAGCGAATTCCCCCACAAGCTACCCTAGAATAGTATAGATTTTTTAACATTTTTAGTAACTGTTTCACCTTTTGACTTTTTTAATTTAGCCCAAACAAGGCCTTAGTGCAACGGTGAAATACCAATAAGGTCCTCATTTGAGATTCTAATTTTCATTATGTCAAAAGAATAGAGAAGGGCAAACAAATCTAATTTTAATTCTAGAAATACAAACAAACCTAGTGAAAAATACAAAAGATTTTTCCAATAGCAATTCTTCAATAAAAAAAGAAACCTCTTCAACGAAAACCACCACCCAAAAAGCTATACAAAGCAAAGCCCCTAAAACTTTTAAATTCCTACGCACCAATATTGTTAATATAATAACCATAGAGGAGAAGTAAAAGATAGAGATAGAGAGGGGGCGAAAGGAAGGAACCCAAATCTAGCGATTCCTCATCACACTAGCCCCTTTCGTCTAAACTATATCAAAGGATCCATCGATGGCAGATTGCTCTCTCTTTCTCTCTCTCTCTTCATGTGTGTGTGTGTGTGTGTAACACCCCGAAATAAACATAATATATCCATCTCATAATAACTAATAAATAGCAACATAAATGAATTGATAAGCTTTTATTAATTAGAGTTTGATATACAGAAGGTGACACATGCGATATACATTCATAAACAGTACATCCTGAATCTACAGCATGTGTTACAAGATTGTGAAAAGAAATGAAAACTAAACAAATATTCATATACCCTGAAGGCTTACATTTTTCCAAGCCAAGGTTTGGGTACATCAAAAGTGAGTCTTAAGCTTAATACAGATAAAGCCCTAGGCTTGTACAAAATTAAATACAAAATAATAACACTGAGCCTTCAGCTCCACAGTCCTCCCAAGCTAAGTCTTTGGTGGAGGCATATCACCTGCACCTAAAAATGATTTTTCCCAGATAGGATGAGTCAAAGCCCAATAGAAACACTACAACACAATGTATAGATCTTAACAATGTGTAGACACCCCATTTTTGACCGACCTTAAGACTCAGACGTCACCGATTGAGCGCTTGGTGATGTTGCATATCGCGCTCGTTCAGAAGTTTCAGAATCGCGGCCGTGAGCCCTGCCTCCACACTTCCGAACCCTCTTCTTTGCCTTGCCTCGGTTTGCGAACCAGACTCGATTTTCTCTGTTTCTTTTCCCGAGGGGAGGGGACGGTTTCCGGTTTTTCGGGACCGTTGGCCGTGTGCCTCGGTTCGGGACCGCCTAACCATCTCCGTTTGCTTTGAATTTTGGCATACATCTTATTTGCTCCCTTTTGAGGGACACTGGGGTCTGAGAAACCCACTTCGTGGCCGAATGCCACTTTCGGTGCTTAACAGCCCATTTTCGGGACCCCGAACTACGTGTTTTGGTCCTCGAACTTTCGTTTTGCATCGGTTTTTGTTCATTTTTGGCAGGTACCTCTGTTTCATCACCGGGAAGGTCACTGGAGGGTGGAAGGCCAGCAATTATCTTAGCAACCAGTTATATTCCATTTTCGCCCTCCGACGCCCGTTTTTCTCACTTCCGAGCTAATGTTGAACAACCTGGCCCCTTTTTCTTGAACTTTGAACCACATATCTGTGTTGTACACACATGGGAGGATCCTAAAAGTTGGTGGCCGGCCATTAATTCCATCTGACCCTTTTGACCCCCCCTTGAAAGTGGTTTGTTGTCCCTCCTGTTTTACAGTTGCCAATTTTGAACTATAGGGTTATGTTGAGGACACATAAGAGGACAGCAATTTGTGGTGGCCGGCCACTATTTCAACTTGACCTTTTTGACCCCTAGCCAGCCGGCTGGGGGGGGTGGCCGGCCGGCCACCTGCAACTCCAAAAGGTGGCCGGCCATGTTCCTCACTGTGTGTGCTTTCCAGCTGTGCCTTGGTTTTCCCCCAAAAATATCTATATCCGGGGGACCCTTTTGGAGGAAAAAGAAGGCTCATTTCCCTCCACTTTGGCCTAGACTCTTCTCTCCCTCTCTTGCATATATTGCTGGCCTCCCAACTCAAGAGGGAGGGTTACAAGAATTGCTTTGAAGATATAGATACATATCTCTCCATTTCCTTCAAGTTTTGGCTCCATTTCTCCATCATCATCAAGCTCTACCACCACCACTCCATTCCAGCGGCAAGGGGAAGAATTCCAGCAGCTTAGAGTCATCAAAGTTGGTCCAAGAAGCAACAAAAGCATTGGTCTTCAAGGGTGAGTATCAATCCCCTCTTTTTGAGCTTATTTTTGCAACATTTCTTAGCCATATATGCCTATTGTTTTGAGCTCCGGCCCTAACTGAGAGTGGCCTTATTTTGATCTCTTTTTCACTTTTGATTAAGGGCTCAACACTGTTTGAGGCCCCCATCTTGCACTTGCTTCAATATCCTTCTTAAATACCGTAATCTTGCATGTTATTTTTGGCCTACGTGTGATCTGTTTTGGAGCGTGATGTGAACTGTAAATAGGCTTATTTTGAGCCCCTCTTCAACATTGAAGAAGGGCTCATCACTGTTTGGGACCTCCATCTGCCACTTCGTGTTATATCCCTCTTTGGTCCCCTTTTCTTGCATGCTTTGGCAGCCCATTGTGCTTCTGTTTTTGGCCTTTTTACAGTACTGAAAATAGTCTTATTTTGGCCCATTCTTCATGCTTCATTAAGGGTCTTTGGCTGTTTGATGAATTTTTTGTATACTTGCTTCTTTGGCCACCTTTTGGCCCGTTTTCTTGCATAAGAGCTTAGCCATATCTATGTTTGTTTTTGGGGTTTTTACAGTTCTGTAAATGTGCATATTTTGGGCCCCTCTTCAATGTTGTTGAAAGGCCCTAACCTGTTTGGGGTCAGCAGCTGTGAGTTGCTTCATAACCTCATATTTAGGGCCATTTTTGCATACTAGTTTTGCCCTATCTATGTTTGCTGTTTGGCCACGCTTTGAACTGGAAAAATGCTTATTTTGGGGTTACCTTGCTACTGTCTATTCATTTCATGTCCATATTGTGCATATTTGGTATAGCTATAGGCCATTTCGGGTGCCAAAATTTATGCTTCGGGGCTATTCCATGCATCGGGTGCACTTTCGCCTCATTTCGGGGCTGTTTTCCCCCACATTTCAGTGCTGAAATTCCATTAGCATGTTTGCGTATCATTTTCCATGCTATTGCATTGCATATGTCATTGCCTCGATTTGCGTGCCCGTGTGCACGCATTTCGAGGCACTTCATTTTCATCCATCGGCCTCTTATGTGAGTGTGGCTAAGGCTCTCTCATATTAGTATAAGTCCATGTTGCATTCTATATGCCATTTTAGCCATATTGCATTGCATATGTCATTGCCTCGGTTTGCGTGCCCATGTGCATGCATTTTGAGGCACTTTATTTTCATCCATCGGCCTCTTATGTGAGTGTGGTTGAGGCTCTCTCATGTTAGTATAAGTCCATGTTGCATTCTATATGCCATTTTAGCCATATTGCATTGCATATGCCATTGCCTCGATTTGCGTGCCCGTGTGCACGCGTTTCGAGGCACTTCATTTTCATCCATCGGCCTCTTATGTGAGTGTGGCTGAGGCTCTCTCATGTTAGTATAAGTCCACGTTGCATTCTATATGCCATTTTAGCCATATTGCATTGCATATGCCATTACCTCGATTTGCGTGCCCGTGTGCACGCATTTCGAGACACTTCATTTTCATCCATCGGCCTCTTATGTGATTGTGGCTGAGGCTCTCTCATGTTAGTGTAAGCCCATATCATATTTTCATGTCATTTGCATTGCGTATGTCATTTTCTCGGTTTGCATGCCCGTGTGCACGCATTTCGAGACATCTCATTTTCATAACATTGTGCATACTAGGCTGTATCTTAGTTGCATTCATGCATATCATGCATATTGCATCGTGTTCGGGATAGGAGTTAGCCCGGGCACGGGAAACGAGGTGCGTTTCGTACTCCGAGTGACGGAACGTGTCTCAATTCCCAGTCACCGACACTCCGGATTACCCATGATGGAGTTAGGTTCTTGTTGTGTTTACACGTGCATTCATTCTATATTGAGTTGCACATTTCGACTCCTCTGCCATCATGCATCGATATGCGTGATTGGTGGCACGAGGATCGAGGCATGCATATATCTGTGAAAATACACTGCCATGCCCCTTTCCTGCTCTCTGTTGCAGCAAAATGTAGAATCAGCAACTTTTTAGAGTTTGGCGCGCATTTCAAGAAAAGGTGTAAACAAAGGCTAATTGGGGCATCCTAGTGGATTTCCGCGCAAGGCAGCCCAGACATGCACCATTCATTAGGAGCAAGGCAGTCCCTGGCTTGCACGCCAGTTTTACGGCTTTCTTAGTTAATTTGATTAATTAATTAGGAATTTGTATATTATTTGGACTGTAATATTCGGACTGTAATATTCTTTTATTCGGGACTATATATTTATTCGGACCCTCTGTGCGAGGGCACAACTGTAATAAGTGTGCGTGAGTGTGTTGTATGTCTTCCAACCTCACGTCTTTCTCCCTTTTATTTACCTGCTTATGATGGTTAGATTATGGCATATTCCGATTAGCATACAGTATGACAGCATGTTTGCATCATTCATCTGTTTTGCATGCACCGGGCTCGGCGCATCATACTGACTGCATTTGTATTTCAATTCCAAATTGAATACATGTTAGCTGTAGCATTCCATATGCCATGTCTAGAATAGCCGAGCCAGCTATAGTTGCACTTTTGCATGTGTTGCATTAGGCATTTCTGTATAGTTAGGATCATGCATGATTTCTAATGTAGTTTCTATTTTGGCTTGGAGTACTCGGTGAGTTTTATGCTTTAGCATCCTTGCATGCGTGTGAGTGACTGCCATGAATAGCATGATTACCATGAGGCTATATGCTTATGTGATATAACTGCCTGAATTCCTGTGGGTGAAGGTTAAGTTATTTGGATTGGAACAATTCATCAAAGGTTTGTTTTAAGCCCACTAGATAGTGGCAAAACCATCTTTACTAAGCCCACCTGCGGGTGGCAAAATATGCATTTTAAGCCTACTTGCGAGTAGCGAACCATCTTTCAAATAAACAAGCATGAAATGTTTTGTTCCAATTCGGGCGACCTAGTCTATACTTATATGCTGTGTGCATCACATAGTAACCTAGGCTAATAACCGGAATAAGGATACACAAAGTTTTCAAAAATAGATATCATGGTTAGTAGAGGCCGATCTTTGATAGGGCGAGCGGGGGTGCTCACGAAGTGACCTTTCCCAATCGTACCCAAGTTCCCGAGCCGAGGCAACTTTAGTGATGACGGACACGTGGCCTTAGGCAACGAGTCAGGGTTTCCTAAATTTTCCAAAATAAAATATTTAGGTGGCGACTCTGTATCTGGTAAAGCAGTCCATGTTTGGCACTTCTTTCAAAATCTGTTTTCTCAAAACGATTTGCCGGATTTGGACTTTTTGGTTCAGATTTAGAACCGTGACAAATTTGAGAGTCCTGAGCTGTAGTGACCCCAAAATGAACAGAACGGGAGATCGTTCCTCCCGGGGCGTTCGGGGACGTCTACACAATGCCATAAGATTTTATGCATATGCAATGCCAATACCAAAATATTTATAACATTTTTCAAAAGTCGTGCTAGGCCAGGTTTATATCACAATTCTCAAAACCATGCCCTTTACAATAGAAAGCAGGAGGAAATCTCAAACCAGTACAACCTTTCACGAATATTTCGTCTGCGGGAAACCGTCAAATGGCACCCATGTAAACGTAGCCTATACAAGCACTACTATTCCATTTTACGGATATTTTGTTCGCGGGAACCAGCATCCTTGTATACGAGCATTTTTCGGGACTTTCACCCTAAACACACAGGCCAACTTGATTTGGTGATACATACCTTTTTTCCACGTTCACTCGTTTTTCTCAAAATCATATACATTTTCAATATATTAAATGAGCAACAATGTTCAATGCACATGGATGATAAATTAGTTTTAATTCACCTAATTCTCATGCAATTTCTATAACATTCATAGCTATCTTCCACCGATAGCCCAAAACAGATATCTCTAAACAGATAAATAAATTTCATTAAAGATACATTTTTCCAAAATCTCAAGTTGGGTGTGATAGTACATATCCAACTCTGCCATCATCATCAACATTACTTCAATTTCATAATTCTCAACATCAATTCCATTTTCTCTTTACAATCTCAAACATTCACATTTTAGGGCAAAATCCCTTTCTCTTTGAAAATCAATTTCAATGTAGGAAATACCTCATTTCAACATATATCAACTCCAATTTCATACCCACAAGCTTTTCCAAGAAACCATTTGAAAACCCCTCGTTTTCATTTTGATTTTAAACCCTAGGCTTTATCAAACCCCTCCTCCAAACCAATATAATATTTTGAAATAGAAAATAACTAAAGTAAAACTCATACAAGAGTGTGAAAAATCCTTACTTCAAGCTTAGAAAATGATTGAGAGAGTGAGAAAACTTCAACAACGTCGAAACCCAACTTTGTTCGGATGAAAATGAAGCTCTATATGAGCTCTACCTTCTTTTCAAAGGGAATAGGGTAGAGAAATCAATGGATCTGGGTATTTTAGAAGAGAGAATGTGAGTTTTAGAGAGAGTGTGTGTGTAGATCTAGGGTTTTTAGAAAGTTTAAAGAGAGGGAGAAATGAAAAAATGATGTAAAAAGTGACTTTTATGGACTGATATACATACAGACTGCTCGAGCACAAGAAGTGATGCTCGAGCGTAAGACACAAAAGATGTGACCACTCAAGCGCAAAAAATTGTTGCTCGAGCGTGAAATACAAACCCCCAGTAGTTTTACAAATGGAAGGCCAACGCTTAAGCGCAATAAGGGCCGCTCGAGCCAAGACCGCTCGAACGCAAGAAGTTTTGCTTGAGCGAAGAATACCAATTCCCAGTAGTTTTACAGACCTGTAAAAGTATTGAGAGTTCACAAAGACCGCTCGAGCGCAAAAAGTGACGCTCGAGTGTAAAAGCAAAATTTTAGGCAACAAGGTTTTTGAAAAACAAGGTACTAACCTATTCCAAACGCAACCAACACAACCCAAAAGCAAATCCCATAGGGATATAAGGGAAATAAGACATAAATGACTATACAAGGCAATCAAACCCAAATCCAAAACATCAAATGGTTCGTGTCCAAACCAAAATAGCTATAATCTCCCCTCCTTAAAGAATTTGTCCTCGAAATTAAAACCAAACATTTAAAACCATGTTTAAACCAATTACAACAATGATAATCAACTAATCACATTACCATGACCCACTCACTGGTCATTCATTCATATCAACATGATAAACAAGTTCTCAATATTGAATATACAATTCACATTTCCAAAACATATGCAATGTTTACATTACATTAACACAACAAAACTCTCAAAACATGCTTAAGTACTAACAAATAGGTCTGGATACTTCTCACGAACTTCCAACTCACGTTCTCTAGGTGCTTCCTTAACCCCGTGATATTTCCATAACACTTTAACCAAAGGAATTGTCTTGCCTCACAAGACTTGGTCTTAAGTATCTAAAACTATAACCGGTCTCTCCTCATACGAGGCATCCTCGTCTACCTCTAACTCAGTCCAATCTAACACGTATGAAGGATCCAGGTCATACTTCCGAAGCATACAGATGTGAAACAGGTCATGAACCTCAGAAACCTGTAGCGGCAAGGCCAAGCGATAAGCTACTTCTCTAATCCGCTGTAGGATCTCAAAAGGCCCAATAAACCTACGAGACAACTTCCCGCTCTTCCCAAATCTCATCAAACCTGGCCTAGGTGATATCTTTAGGAAGATGTGATCTTCTACCTCAAAGGACAATGGTCTCCTTCTACGGTCGGCATAGCTCTTCTGACGACTCTGAACCATAACCAACCTCTTGTGGATAAGTGCAAGTTTCTCCATCGTTTCTCGGACCAACTCTGGACCCAACATAAGTGCATCGCCCACCTCGGCCCAGCACACAAGAGACTTACATGGTCGGCCATACAAGGCCTCAAATGATGTCGTGCCAATACTCGACTGAAAGCAATTGTTATAGACAAACTTCACTAAGGGCAAGTGCCTCTCCCATGACCCCTTAAAGTCAAGAACACAACCTCAAAGCATATCCTCTAGAATCTGAATGGTTCCCTTTGACTGCCCGTCAATCTGATGATGATACGCGGTGCTAAAAGTCAATCTCGTGTAACAACCCCGACCTCTGATTAACATTAATCCATGATTAATTGTGTCTAATAAGTAATTAAGATGAAATTTTTGCATATATTACATGTGTTATGTGTTATATGAGTTTCTATTTGTTCTGTGTAGGAATATCTCTCTCTGATTTTGTTCTATTTTGTAAAATTTAAGGCCTTATCGGCATCCGATCACGAAATTAACTTGGAATATAAGTTAGAATTTTTAGAACATTATGACAGGTTCAATTGAAATTCGATTCGGAACGAATTAATTAGAATAATTTGTGCCCATTTAATTAGTGGTAAGCTTAATTAATTGAACTCCCTAACCAAGCCTATATAAGGCTAGTGTGTGTGCATTAACTTCTCTTTTTACACACCTTTGAGCCTAATCAACCAATCAAAACGTGAGAGAGAGCAAGAGAAGGAAGAAGTTGAGATCAAAGCTAGGAGAGGGAATAACTACTAGGGAATTAAGGAGAATTGAAGAAATTGAGCAAGAACTCACTATAATTCAAGGAGTTGAGAACCTAAGGTAAGAAATCAAGCCTTTAGTTGTATAATTAGGGTACTTAACATATGCATTCAAAAGAATTAAGTGAGTTGAGGCAAGAATTAAACTTAATGAAGTAGAAGAGAAGAGTATACATACATGCATGTGCATTACATTACATTTACAGCATGTTGTCTAAGAATTTGTCACATGCATGCTCATATTTTTGTTATAGTTTAAGAATTCACCATGTTTTTTAGTAGAATATCTCATTTGATCATGTTTTGGAAGCTATGAACTCAAATGAATATATGCATGTTATGTTTACATCGTGTTCTTACATTTCAAGTTGAATTTTTGCACAATTGACATACTTTTGGGTCTTGATTTCATGAAATGATCTTTAATCCTTCATAATTTACAAGTTTACATATGTTTCCTCAAGTTTTGCGCCCAAAAGGATGTGAATTGTAGCCTTGAATTTCAGTTTTGAGCTGAGAAGAGCAATCTGGAAATCCCAGATTCTGCTTCTTCGCTCGAGCTACAAATCTTACACTCGAGCGACCACCTTCATTTTCACACTTCCGCTCGAGCGATCAAAAGTCTGCTCGAGCATAAAATGCATGCTCCTAGAAGTTTACATGTTTTGCAGACTGCTCGAGTGACAGAAGTTACACTCCAGCGAGAGCATGAGTCTCACGCTCGAGCGAGCGTTGAGCAAGCATCGAGCGAAAAAATCAAACAACCAGCACTTTTGTAGAAGTTTGCAGCCGCTCGAGCAACAGAAGTTGCGCTTGAGCGACCACTCACATTTGGCATGTCTACTTGAGTGAAGAAAGCTACGCTCAAGCGAGGCCCCTATTTTCAGCAAGTTTTACAAATGTTTTCAAGTGCATTTTAGCATCCTCATTGCATCCTAGGCATCCCTAGGCCAAGATTAGGACACTATAATGAGGACAAGAAGTAGAAACGCACAAAGAGTAAAGTAAAATGAGTTATGTACTATTCAAGCGTGTGTTTTATATATATATATATATATATTTGTTATGTGTTTGTGTAGGTTGCACATCATAGGCTATCCAGTTATCTGTTCTGTCTATCTGCTTTGGGACTATCTGTGAATAATAACCTTGTAAAGCTACGCTTACATTTAATTAATCTCTTATATAATATGATATGACAAGAAATGCACTATTTTGTGAAATGTTATATTTGCTCATAAATGATGATCCATGTTTTTGAAATGTTTATGTTGTATCTTTAGCAGAGGCCCTCGCCTAGGGAAAATAATATTGTGTCTTATGGTCATGAGGCCCTCGCCCGGGGTTATAATACCATGGCCCATGTATGAGATATGATACATGGTACTGGAGGTTCCATTATGGAACTTGATATGCTTGACCAAAGAGATATGTTCATGCTAATAGATGTACCACACATGATTTGATAATGATTATGACTATGACTCTGTTTCTGATACGAACATGCCTATGTTTCTGTTTGACAAGTGAATTAAAAGCTATATCTGTGACATACATCGTTCATTTAAACCCTTTACATCTATTATTATTCACTGGGCTTCCCCTCACTATTATTTATGTATACAGGTGAGCAGGTTCATGACCAGGCTTAAGATGATGCCTGAAGAATTTTGTGTTTGTCAACCACCTTTTACGCCGCTCAAGGAGGTTCCGGACTAAGTCAAGTCTCGTGGCAGTGTTTTGTGAATGTTTAAGACTTTGTTTCTTTTGATTTATGGGCAAAATTTTCGTTTATATGTACATGGGGTGACGTATAACTATTGCATCTTTTCATGTCACGCGTCTGTTTTATAAAAAAAAAAAAAAGTTTAAGATTATCTATCTCATATATGTTTGCACAGCTCGATGGACTATGTATATTTCTATATATTGCTTTCGCAGCCCCTAATTATATGCTATTATGTTAAGAGGCCTTTAGTAATTGAAGGATTACTGACCGGTTACGGCGCTAAACCTATAGGGGCGGGTTTGGGTCGTGACATCTCGTGCCTAAGGCATTTTGTAGGCTCTGCCACAAACGAGCCGTAAAACACAGATCTCTGTCCTAAACAATCGTTACAGGGGCCCAGTGCAACCTCACTATGTCCCTAACGAAAAGGTTGGCTAGATAATCTACCGAGTCACTTATGTGCATAGGTACAAAGTGCACTGACTTGGTCAATCGATCAACTACCACCCAAATGGCATCATTACCTCGTTGAGTTCTCGAAAGACGTACAGTAAAATTCATTGTGACATGCTCCCACTACCACTCGGCTATAGGCAAAGGTTGTAAAAAAACCAGTTAGCCTCTAATGCTCTACCTTCACTTGTTGACAAGTAAGGCACTTCGATACAAACACGACGACATCCTTTTTCATCCTCTTCCACCAAAACTGACGACTAAGATCATGATACATCTTCGTGCCTCTCAGATGCACCACAATGCGTGAATGGTGAAACTCTCGGGGTACTTCCTCTCGATAAGACTCCGGCATGAAAGGACGGTCAAGGTATCTAACACTCGAGTCAGAATACACATTCAAGCCCTTCTCTACCTTTCCACTAGAGGTCTTCTTCCGGAGGGTTTCTACCTTAAGATCACCTCTCTGTGCTTCTATCACTCGGCTCACAAGTATAGGTTGTGCAACTATCAAAAACAAGACTGTAGACTCAACAGACTCGCCAAGATACAAGTCAAACTCACCAATAACACCTAACATCTCCCATTCCCGAATGGCCATACTAGCTGCCCTGCTAATGGATTTCCTACTTAAGGCATCGGCCACAACATTGGCCTTCCTCGGATGATATTGTAAGTCAAAGTCATGATCTTCTATAAAGTCCATCCACCACCTCTGCCTCAGATTCAAGTCATTCTGTGTAAACAGATATTTCAAACTCTTGTGATCAGAAAATACTTCAAACTTGTCACCATACAAATAATGCCTCCAAATTTTCAAAGCAAAGATCACGACTTCTAGTTTTAGGTCATGAGTGGGGTAGTTCCTCTCGTGTGCTTTCAACTGACGTGAGCCATATGCCACTACTTTCCCTTCTTGCATCAAGACGTATCCCAAACCTTCCTGTGACGCATCACAATATACCGAATAGCCCAAACCCCTCTCTGAAATAATTAACACTGGTGCAGTGTAAGTCTAACCTTAAACTCTTGAAATGATTTCTCACAAGTCTCACTCCACACAAATTTGATCCCCTTTCTCGTCAATCTAGTTAACGGTGAGGCTAACCTAGAGAAATCTTTCACAAATTGACGGCAATACCCAGCCAACGCAAGAAACTATGAATCTCCAAGCATTCTTAGGTTATTTCCAATCTTGTACTACTTCTATCTTGGATGAATCTACAGTCACCCCTTCCCCAGATACCACACGGCCTAAGAACTTTATTTCTCTCAACCAGAATTCACACTTTCCAAATTTAGAGTACAACTTGTGGGCTTTAAGCAACTCAAGCACAACTCGCAAGTATTCCTTGTGTTCCTCCTCGAAGGGTGAGTAAATCAAGATTTCATCAAAAAAGACGACTACAAAAAGGTTTAAGAACTCATAGAAGATTCTGTTCCTCAAATCCATAAATACATCTGGTGCATTGGTTAGCCCAAAAGGCATCACTAGGAATTCATAATGGTCATACTGCATACGAAATGTCGTCTTTTGGATATCTTCCTCCTTTACTCGCATGAAGGTTGCAAGAAGACCACCAAGCTCACTTCGACCACGTGAATCATACACCAGCAATAAAACTCGATAGGCTCTGTCTCCATGAAATAAAAACAGTCACCGCTCAAGGTACATACAGTAACCCTCTGACGGTAACAGTCTATGATAGCCTGATACAATGACAACCAATCCACACAAAATATAGCATCAAAACTCGACATGTCAATCAACACAAATGCAAAAGGAAGTCAGTGACCAGTAACCTCTATCTCACAACCTCAACACCCCTGTTCCAAAACAATCTCACCACTAATAGGTGACTCTACACTGAGTGGAGATGCTAACCAATCCTATTCTAACCCCAATGCCAATGCAAATGCAGACGATATGAATGAATGGGATACACCCGTATCAATTAACACATTAGCAATAGAATTACATAATAAGAAAGTACCTCTCACAACTAAAGGTGTTGGCACTAAGTCTGGCGTGGTAACAGCATACATACGCCCTGAAGGTCTCTGCTCCATCTTCTCACACCTTGGAGCATAAGTCTGATGCACTGACTTAGCCGTAGAGGCTCCCTGATTGGCCATCGAGGCCTATGCTAACTGTGTAGGCTGGTGGCTCTGTGTCTGCCTCCAACCAGACGCACCAGGTGTGCCACCTAACTGAGGGCAAAACCTTTTCAAGTGCCCTGCCTGGCCATACTGATAACAAGTGAGCGGTTGTCCTTTCCTCTGACTCTAGCTATGGAAACAAGCCGCAGATGAAACAGACGGTTGCCCTCCTCCTATTTGTGGGCAAGTTAGAGACTTGTGGCCTAACTAGCCACACTTAAAACAAATGAAATCTCCCTGACCACTTCTTCCAGAACCCGAACTCGGTACTGGAAAAGTGGACCTCGACTATGCTCCCTGGGAGTGCTGTGGTTTAGAACCCCTCTGCCTTTTATTGTCCCCCTGAACATCCTGACTCCTCCTAGAGCCTCTCATCCGTTCGTCCCCCATTTGCATCATGGTCTCAAGATGAGCCGCCGACTCTACAAGTCGCTTGTAATCTCTAATCATTGAACTAGCTACCTTGAAAAGAAGCCCAGTCCTTAACCTTTTCTCGAACTCCACACAACGGCGCTCCGTTGTCGCCACTAACTCTGGTGCAAATCTAGAGAGGCTGGTAAAGGTTGCCTCAAACTCAGCGACAGGCATGTTGAGCTACTTGAGCTTTGAGAACTACTCCCTTAACTTCTTCCTAACCATGGGAGGTAAGAAGTTATCCTGGAAGGTGTCAAGCCCTAAAATTTGGATAATTAAACATTCAATCAATATACCATCATCCAAATCTTAGAGGTGAAACAAAATCTAAACGCTCTCGTCTCCATAAAGTTTAAGTAAATTTCAATGCTAAGAAAAGAAAAATACAAGGGATAAAAAACAAATTAATAAATACTAACCAAACTATCTATCATAAATTCATAACTATCTAATACCTCCAATATTAAAGTAGCAACAACTAGTCAAAACAACTTGAATAATGTAAAGTTGAAAAAATAACCCACAATGCCAAATCGTCAAAATACTAAGGTCATAAAAAAAAAAAGGGGATAATAAATACATAAACTAATATCAATCCCTAAACTCTAAACTCCATAAAACAAAAGAAGTCCAAACGACATGTCTAACAACTATAGTTATTTCTCGTCACCGCCGTAGCCCCAACTAATTCTGCAAAGGAAGTTCAGATGTGCTAAAATAGAACGCACCTGAAATGCCAAGAGACAAAACGGGTCAGTATGCAAGTATACTAGTATAAGTACAAATATTTGACACCCACATGTCCATCAGACACAAATAAAAATATATTTAATTCTTATTATGGGACAAGACATGTAGGGTTCGTTTGGTTTGTGTTTCTGAAAAAATTTTGGAAATTTTCTCTACAAATAAGTTTTTAAAAGTAATCAAACCAAATAAATTTTCTCAAAAAAATTTCTCAAAACTTGTAAACCAAACAAGTTTTCCAAACAAATCTCCCTCTCACACACATCAAATCAATCATTTTTTCCAAAACTCTCTCTCAAAATAATTTTTCAAAACATCTTTTGAAAAAAACCAAACCAAACAACTTTTCGTACTTTTTATCTCTAAAGCACATCTCTCAAACACAAACCAAACATACCCGTAGTTTCATCCGCACCGAGACAAAGATGTAGTTTCTCGAGATATAATGGCATTTAGTTTCTTACCCGTACACAACTAAATATAAATGGAGTATAAAATAAACAAAATAAACATAAAAATATGGTGGGTCAGCCCTATATAAAAAAAAAAATAGTAAGACCCACCATTTTACAAAAAAAATAAAGTTAGTTTAATTTAATCATAAGTGAATTACTAAAGAAGTATAAACAAACGCACTGTTTCATGCTTAAATAATTTGAATTGACCAAAACTCAAAGAACAAAAGTTGAACATAATCAAATTTCCTAAAAAACATTATGAACGAGTTTAGTATAAACTGAACAGGTTGAGAGAAAAGCTTAATAGAAGAACCTATACGAAATTCCACTGAAAAATTTGAACCTGAAAACAAAAAGAAACTGTCCTAAGATGACTTTTTTCGGAAAAGTTCAAAACACGAAATGTATTCAGAATAATGTTTTACTTTTGTTTACTCGAAACCAATAAAAATGAGCTCGTTTCGTGGGTTAAAACAACATCTAAAATCAACATTGCTAAAATGAGCAAAAACTGTTGTAACCAAGATAATCCGATTACAAGTTCTAATTGATCTTTTAGTAAAAAGTTAAAACACAAAAGTTGTCTATAATTACGTATACATGCCTCTGCCCAAATTTCATAATTTATCAAGGTTGTTTACTATTTTTCGAGATGTACAAATCAAAGCAATTTAAACTATACCAATAAGTTTATATTTAATTCTTTGTACCTTAATTCCACCACTTCGGCGCTTTACTTCCGGCCTACACGTATATCTCATATGCCTCTCGTATACCTAACACCGCTCCGAAGCCAAAATTGCATAGGGATATTGTCCCGAGTTTGACCCACACTCCCCGGATGGTTAGCATATACGTACGCACGTAAATCAAAGCACACGTCTACTCTTGAGAACAAGGCAACAATATATATACACAATCTCTCATCTACTCATGAGAACAAACATAATAATGCCAAACCTAAGGCATTCAAATAAATCTCCTAATTCTTACATTTTTTTTATACACTTTTTCTCACCAACACTCAAATAAAACAACAATACATGGAGTCATGATGGAGTGTAAAGAATTTATCTATGGGCTCTAAATTTATTTTAATTTCATATAACCATGAGTGTGATTACAATCATAAAATAAATATATATATAAACCCTAAACCTTAAATACACATTTAACCAAATAATGAAATCAATCCATCATCTACATGCAAACATAAAATCAAACCAACATCAAATAAATAAAAATAAATAAATAAAAACAACGAATTAAACATAAATCAAGGATAGTGGGTTTTGCACTCACAATATTTTTTTGAAGATTAAAGAATCACTTGGAGAATTAATGGAGCCACCAAAATAAAATCGTAACCCATTTTGTCTTTGTCTCTTTTCCTCACCTCTCTTTCCCATCTCTCTCTTCTCTCCCTGTCGGTTTGCACTCTTTGATTCCTCACAGAGCCTCTCTCTCTCTCTCTCTCTCTCTCTCTCTCTCTCTTCCTCATCATGGCTTGCTTCTCTCTCTTTTTTTTGGTTTTGTTTTAGTGAGCCTCTAAGCTTTGTACCCTAATTGGCATAAATTATTGTATTATAATTTACAAATACAACATATATAAATATAAATATCTTATATAAAATCTATATAAATATTTAGATTAATTATATATAATTAACTAACACATTTAATTAACTAAATATCACATTAAATTCTCATGTATCCTCACAATTAATAAAGCCAAAAAAAATAAAGTAATAATAACAATAATAAATAATGTCTTAAGAAAATTAGGGTCGCTACAGAAGGCGTTGACAAAAGCCTCCCGAGTCACTCCAATGTGCCCACGCGCATACTTCTAGCATTGACCCGCATCTCCCTTCAGCTGGAAGGATGCCAAGGTCACTCTTAGTTTATCGTCTTCGATGCCAAGCATCTTACATATCTTCACTATTTGCTCTAGACACTCATCTGCCTTCAGTTGCTCCTTAGGATTACCCAAAAACTCGTCTGAATTAGATCGAAAGAACTCCCTCTTTAAGAACAATGGCCCTGCTTCAACAACTTGGACCTGGACTTCATTCTCAGCTCTAAGAATGTCCATGGATTCCTGTAAAGCTTCGGCCATTTCATGACCAAGGTGCCCATGGCTTGCTGACCAACTGGTTCGACCACATTGGCCTAACCAACCTCTTCCTCTTGTACCGGAATCTCATCCGGTAAAGGAACCTCATGCCTCCTAGGCCTACCATACCTACCACCACCATGTCCACATTCTAACATCCTCATGAAGATAATAAAAGAGATTAGCACATTTACAAATGTGACGAAACTAACTCACTTGCGTCCTAATGCGATGGACAACAGTAATTTACTCCACATAAGCACATAGTCACAAACACATACGAATTTCCTTCCTAGATAATGATCGTCCCGCGGTATTGCCAGAGTTCCGATTAGAAATAGCAGTGATCAAGTGCTCTTCTAATAGGACTTCTAGAAACCTATAAGCCCAATCAATATCTTAGGAACTAAATCTCATATCCATATAACGACATAAGCATATTATCGCTTAAGCATTTTAGACATACAAATATCTTTATCAAGCGAAACAAACCCATTGTGCTAATAACTACTTCCCACGTACCCAAAGTATTCAAACCCAGTATGCTCTGATACCAAGTTGTAACGTCCCAAAATAAACATAATATACCCATCTCATAACAACCAATAAATAGCAATATAAATGAAATGATAAGCTTTCCTTAATTAGAGTTTGATATACAAAAGGTGACACATGCGATATACATTCATAAACAGTACATCCTAAATCTGCAACATATGTTACAAGATTGTGAAAAGAAATGAAAACTAAACAAATATTCATATGCCCTAAAGGTTTACGTCTTTCCAAGTCAAGGCATGGGTACATCAAAAAGTGAGTTTTAAACTCAATACAGATAAAGCCCTAGGCTTGTACAAAATTAAATACAAAATAACAACATTGAGCCTTCAGCTCCACAGTCTTCCTAAGGTAAGTCCTTGGTGGGGGTATATCACTAGCACCTAAAAATGGTTTTTCCCACATAGGGTGAGCCAAAGCCCAGTAGAAATACTACAACACAATGTATAAATCTTAACAAAGACATAAGGTTTTATGCATATGTAATGCCAGTACAAAAACATTTATAACCTTTTTCAAAAGTCGTGCTATGCCCTGTTTATATCACAATTCTCAAAATCATGCCCTTTACAATAGAAAGTAGGGGGAAATCTCAAACCAGTATAACCTTTCATGGATATTTCGTCCGCAGGAAACTGTCAAACGACACCTATGTAGACGTAGCCTATACAAATGCAACTATTGCCATTTTACGGATATTTCATCCGTGGGAACTAGCACCCATGTATATGCTCATTTTTCAGAATTTTCACTCTAGACACACAAGCCAACTTGATTTGGTGATGCACACCTCTTTCCCATGTTCATCACTTTTTTTCTTAAAATCATATATGTAGTGATCCCGGATTTGACCATTCTTTTATGTTTTTCCACTTCACTGAGTATGTCGGGGATCGACCTGCCCGGTCAGCTTGCGGGGGTCTAGGGGGCAGCACCCCTTGGCGGGTTCGAGGATAGCACCCTGGCGGGGTTGAGGGGCAGCGACCCCGAAGCAAAAATGCAAAATGCATACGAAATTGCTTGTCCGCTTGAGCAAAGCTTCTTGCATTCGAGCGAGGAGTGCGTCTGAAAACTTCTGAAGCTAGGTATTTTACGCTCGAGCGAGAACTCCTTTGCTCGAGCGAGCCTGGCATATATCATTTACCAGCAACGCCATTTTGCTTCACTTTTGATTTCCTTTTCACTCAAAAACCCTAAATCTGCAGCTCCTCTCTCTAGAAGTCACCTTCTCTCTTTGATTTCTCTAAATCTATTGGGATTTAGGCCTAAGTTCTTCATGAAAGTTGGTCATCACCTCGAGGGCTTTGTTGTGTGCGGTGGAGATCGAGTTTCAATATCATAAATTTTAGGGTTTCATCTCAATTTTTCTTTAAAACTTGAAGTAGGGATTTCCTTAGAGTTATATATATATATTTGCAAGATCTAGATGATTTTCGAAATCATCCTTCGATAGCTTTGAAAATTGATCGTTGATTCAAGAAGTTGAACAATTTCGAAAGTGAGTTTGTCTCTTGTTCTTTTAAAATGATCTTATGGGTTTTGATCTTTGTTGATTGAAAAAAAGATGATTTTGCAAAGTTTTCTTTCAAAAGATTTGAGTTGTATAGTTTTGGTGAGAAAACCTAGAATTTGGGAATTTTTTTTAAAGAGACTGAAAATCCATGAATTATATTGTTATATTTATTTTGTTTGTCAAAATAAATGGATATTTGGCAATTTTCTTATTTATATTTATATAAATGATGAATTTCAGAGAATATGAGAATTGTTGTTCATTTTAGAAATTATTGTTCAAAACGTTGAAATAGTCTTGAAATGACAAATTGTTGACGATACTTGAGAAGAGGGAATTGTTTTATTCCTTGGATGATGAATTGGAATAAAAGTATTTATATTCATCTTGTGTTATTGGCATATCGATTCATTTGATTATATTAAACTTTGAAAGTTGATTTGAAAACTTGTATTGAGAAAAGAATGTTGAGAAACAAGTTTCCATGAATTGGTTTTGGGGTAAATACGGTGGTAAGTCTTGACAGGTGGTGTAGATGAAATTGAATAGGTGTCGAGCCTTCCAGTTAATACTGGTAAAAATGACAGATTATAAGTGTCGAGCCTTCCAGTCAATGCTAGTAAAAATGACAAATTGGTAACACTTGTATAGTCTACTTGCAAACACCAACCTAGGGATTACCAGAGTCATATTTACCGCTCTTGAAATGAATTGTTAAGTTTTGAAGAATTGAAATTGCATGACATCATTGAGCATGATGGTTTTCAAAGATGAAGATGTGATTTTCTTTCAAAAGGACATAGCATGACATGTGCATTTCATCTCTTGAGACTTGTATAAAATGTATATACTTTGTTAAGGATTTCCTACTGGGCTTTATGCTCATCCTACGGGATTTTTGCGCAGGAAAAGATGTGGTGATGCCATCTAACTAAAGGCGAGGAAATGTGTGTAGAGAGTACGAGACTCTCATTTTGCTGTGACTTTGTGTGTAAGCCAATGGCTGTATGTGTGTGGTTTGAATAACCATTTTGTGCAACCAGGCTCAAGCCTTGGAGACTTGTAAACCCTTTAGGATATTTATTTGTTTATTTACTTGTTGTTGGATTAATGTAAGTTTGGAGATTTATATTCAGTTTTCCTTGAAAGAGCCATGATTGCTGTATTATCATTTGGGCTAGAAATTTGGGGTGTTACAATATATATTTTTAATAAATTAAATGAGCAATAATGTTCAATGCACATGGATGAGAAATTAGTTTTAATTCACCTAATTCTCATGCAATTGCTACAACACTAATAGCTATCTTCCACCGATAACCCAAAACATATATCTCTAAATAGATAAATAAATAAATTTCAATAAAGGTACATTTTCCCAAGATCTCAAGATGGGAGTGATAGTACATATGCAACACTGCCATCATTATCAACATTACTTCAATTTCATAATTCTCAACATCAATTCCATTTTCTCTTTACAATCTCAAACATCCACATTTTAGGGCAAAATCCCTTTTCTCTTTGAAAATCAATTTCAATGTAGGAAACACCTCATTTCAACATATATCAATTCCAATTTCATACCCACAAGCTTTTCCAAAAAATCATTTGAAAACCCCTCATTTTCATTTTAATTTTAAACCCTAGGTTTTACCAAGCCCCTCCCCCCCCCCCCTCACTCTCTCCCCCCTCCCCAAAAAAAAAAAACCACTATAATCTTTTGAAATAGAAAATAACTAAGGTAAAACTCATACAAGAGTGTGAAGAATCCCTACCTCAAACTTAGAAGATGATTGAAAGAGTAAGGAAACTTCAACAATGTCGAAACTCAACTTTGTTCAGATAAAAATAAAACTCTAAGTGAGCTCTACCTTCTTCTCAAAGGGAATAGGGTAGAGAAATCTATGGATCTACATGTTTTAGATAGAAGAATGTGAGTTTTAGAGAGAGAGAGAGAGTGTGTGTGTGTAGATCTAGGGTTTTTATAAAGTTTAGAGAGAGAGAGAGAGAGAGAGAGAGAGAGATGAAAAAGTGATGTAAAAAGTGACTTTTACGGACTGATATACATACAGACCACTCGAGCGCAAGAAGTGACGCTCGAGCGTAAGACACAAAAAATGTGGCTGCTCAAGCGCAAAAAATTGTTGCTCGAGTGTGAAATACAAACCCCCAGTAGTTTTATAGATAGAAGGCCAACGCTCGAGGGCAATAAGGGCCGCTTGAGCGCAAGAAGTTTCTGTAACAACCTCACTACTGTTTACTGATAACAACACTGATTACTGCTAAACTGAGACTGATCATGATAAGTAATTGAATTGACTGAAAACCTGAACTGATTGATTGAGTGTGTTAGTTAAATGCATTTATATCTGTTTGACTGTTAAATGATCTGTTCGTGTTTTATGTTTAAACTGCAAATTGAAGGTCTTATCGGCGGTCGAATCTGAAATTGATTAATGTTTTATGCTAAGTGGAATTTATGTGATTTTTTGGTATATTTAATTGAAACGTGATTTGGTATGTTTGAATTAGATTAAATAAAGCTAAATTGCATTAGGTTGATTATTCATCAAATTGCCACTTAGTGGGTTATGCTAGACCACTCCTCTTCTCACCCTTACATTGTTTGAGCACCCTTTTCCTCAGCCACTTTGAGAGTTAAAACCGACTAGAGTGAGAGAAATTGAGTTCAACTTGGAGGTTTTGCTTGGAAATTATAGGAATTGAAGGATAATTTGCAAAATTGAGCTTCCATATCTTACATTCAAGACCTAAGGTAGGACATTTACTTTCTTGTTTGTGAATTCAAGTTAATTGTTGCATGGTTCATGGTAAATAGGAGCTTAAGATCATAAATTGGTTGTAGATTGTTGAATAAAGGCTTAATTCATGCATGCATGTGCATATTTGGAAGTTTAAAGTTGTTGTCATGGAAATTCTTGCATGCATGTCCATATTATTGTTATAGTCCATGAATTCCTCATGTTTTTGAAAGGATTGGCTCATTTGTTCTTGAATTAGAAGTTTTGATGTTGATTTAATTCATACATGTTATGTTTGACATCATGTTCATGGAATTTGTTTAAATTGTGTTTTAATTGAACTACCTTTGGGCTTTGATTTCTCAAATTGATCTTCAAAACATGTTATACTATGAGTTTACAAGTGTTTTCCAGAAAATTAGCCCAAAAGGATCGAATTTGATGCATTCGAATTGAGTTTTGAGCTTGAGGTTCAAATCTGGAAATTCCAGATTTTAGACTCATGCTCGAGCGAGGAGTTCTACGGTCGAGCGTAAGCCTTGTGTTCATGCAGTCCACTCGAGCGAGGAAAGTGGCGTTCGAGTGTGAAATGCGTGTATCCAGTACTTTGCACGTGTTTACAATCCGCTCGAGTGAGAGAGTTTACGCTCAAGCGAGGACTTGTGTCTCACGCTCAAGCGTGGATCTAGCGCCCGTTGAGCGTGATTTTTGTGCATCCAGTAGTTTTACTGTAGCTTGCAGTCCGCTCGAGCAACGGAAGTGATGCTCGACCGAAGCTCATTTGTCTGCACGTCTGCTCGAGCGTAGAAAGCCACGTTCGAGCGAGACCCCTGTTTTCTGAAAATTTTGAAATATTTTTTAAAGTGCATCTTTGCATCCTCATTCCATCCTAGGTATTCCTAGGCCTAGTTTAAGGCATCTTAATGAGGATATTGATGTAGAACCACACCGAGTCAAGATAGGGACTAAGTTATTATTTTTCCAACTGTGTAGCTTAGTGTGTGTTCACTCTGTAACTGTGTAGGGTTGGCATCCGGAGATGCTCTAGTTTATCTGTAGCCCAGAACTCTGTGAGTAACAATGTTGTGAAGATATGTTCAATAATGATTATCTTCTGAACAATTGAACTGTACTATTTTTTGAAATGATACTGTTGCTGAATGAATGATGTCCTATTTGTGAACTGTATTCGTGACATCCATAGCAACCTATTGTCACTGTACTGTACTGTAACTGTCACAGAGATCTCTGTCAGTTCCCATGTTGGAACCACTATTGTTTACTGATATGACGGCCATCAACTGACTGTTCGATCTGATAAGACCTACTGTACTTTTTTTCTATTGGATGTACCACGTATGACTATTATAGTTTCTGAATGACTGTTATGGCATGAATTATGAGCCACAAACTGGATGACTGATATACTGATAAATGACTATTTTCAATACTGAAAGTACATTCATTCTTAACCTCTTTACGCATATGTTATTCACTGGGCTTTAGCTCACTGCTCATATATATATGTAGGTGTATAGCCACCGGACCATTGCTAGAAGCGTCAGGGTAAACTTCAGTTTTGTCGAGCCAACCACGGTGCCTCAGTGAGATGTTCGAAGTCCTTCAAGCTAGGGCTTTTGGGGTGTTTCAGTTTTCCCCCTTTTTTGTATCTGTTTTGTAATTACTGCATAGACTAAATGATATCGTACTGTACTGTTATGGTAGGGATTCGGTCCCTAACCTGAATATCTGTATATGATGTATGTATGTGCTGTTTTGTTCTAAATGTGTATATGATATGAAAAGTCTTTTTGTATACAGACTGTCACGGCTTGTTGGACATCTTTTATTACTGTTTTGGCTTCCGCCAGCCCTTGTACTCTGTATTACTATTTTACTATTAAGCAGGCTTTTGGTAATCTCGGATTACTGGCCGGTTACGGTGCTAAACCCATAGGGGTGGGTTTGGGTCGTGACAGAGTGGTATCAGAGCGATACTTAAGCACGAGTTATACCGCACACATGTGTCCAAATGAGCTATTGGATGTCCTAGAAAAGTAAATAGGGCATTGCATGAGCATGAAAAGTGTGTGTGGCCATGACATGAATATCTGTGCTAATATGCTAATGTGTTTAAGTATGCAACTGCCTATGTTTATAATTGCCATAATTGTCTATAGTGAAATGGATAATGCAAGAACTACTGATAAAACTGAATCATCTGAGGCCAGAATGGCAAGGCTCGAAAGAACAGTGGAAATGTTGACTCAGGCCTTAAGGCTACAACAACAGAACCAATAGCCCCCACCTCCTTCGGTACAGCCGGAACAGAATGTTAATGATGACATCATTGCTCTAACACAGAAGTTTAGTAAGATGAAACCGCCATCCTTTTAGGGAGGCCTTGAACCCTTAAAGGCCGAAGCGTGGGTGCTTGAAACAGAAAAGTTATTTGAAGTCTTTCCGTGTTCTGAAGCACACAAAGTGCTACTGGCTACCTTCACCTTACAAGAAAAGGCCAGAAAGTGGTGGATGCTAGTCCGTGACACCGACACCGTTATGACTTAGGCTCAGTTTAAGGGAGCCTGCTTTGAGAAATACTTCCCACAGTGTATCAGGGACCATAAGGTAACCGAATTTGAATAGATGAAACAAGGCACCATGTCGGTAGCAGAGTATGAATCAAAATTTACAGAACTTGCCCGTTATGCACCACACATGGTTGATACAGATTACAAAAAGGCTAGGAAGTTTGAAGGCGGCCTTAATGTAGAAATTCTTGATAAAATCAACATTTTGAAACTGTTGAAGTATGTGGATGTTCTTGATCGAGCAATCATGGCTGAGTCAAACATCGAGGCACTGAAACAAACTGAAACACCAGCATCTGAATTGCGTGGTAAAAGACGGGGCTTTAAGTTCAAGAAAGGTAGAAATAATTCATCGAACAAAAAGCAGAATACAGGGTCAACGACTAGTTCTAGTCAAGGGAACCGTTCTATACCACCCTGCTTCGAATGTGGTAAGAACCATAACGGAGTTTGTTATAAAATACCTGGCGCTTGTTACAGGTGTGGCAAGGTGGGCCACATGGTCAAAGATTGCCCTTCTGCTCCCCAAGGCAATAGCAAAGTTGCACCAAGAGCAGCAGCATTAACTGCTCCACCAAAACCCAACCCTAAAGCGACTGGAAAAGAGCCTATGAGGTAAGGCCGAGTGTTCACACTCGTTCCAGGAGATGTACAGAATACCGAGACCGTTGTATCAGGTATACTCTCAATTTGTGCTCAAAATGCATATGTTTTGATTGATTCGGGATCTACATATTTATATGTATCGCATGCTTTTTCGCAAAAATTGAATGGACCATTGGAACCCATGAACTATCTATTAGCTGTATCTTCACCTATTGGGGGATCTATGACTTGTGCTTATATGTACCCTGCATGTGAAATTATTGTTGAAGAGGCACATTTGTATATTGATTTACGGCCATTGAATATAGATCATTTTGATGTGATATTGGGAATGGACTGGTTAACAAAATATCAAGCTACCATAGACTGTGTAACAAAACAAGTTGTTTTCTGTCCACCGGTACTGCCTGAATTTGTGTTTAACGGAGTAGGAGTAGTACCTCCCCCATACCTGATTTCATCCATGAAAGCTTTAAATTGATTAAGAAAGGGTGTAAAGGGTATTTATGTTCCGTATTGACTGTACCTACTGATGATAAAACTAATGTGGACAGTATTCCTAAAGTCAGAGAATTCCCAGATGTTTTCCCCGATGACCTGCCAGGGGATTTGATTGACAGGGAGATTGAGTTCACCATTGATGTGATTCCGGGTACACAGCCGGTATCTAAAGCTCCTTACAGAATGGCACCGACTGAATTGAAAGAGTTGAAAGTTCAGCTGCAAGAACTGTTAGATAAGAAGTTCATCAGGCCCAGTACTTCACCGTGGGGCACGCCAGTCTTATTTGTGAAAAAGAAAGACGGCTTACTGAGACTCTGCATTGACTACCGTGAATTGAACAAGGTAACAGTGAAAAATAAATATCCATTACCTCGTATTGATGATTTATTTGACCAGTTACAGGGTGCCCAAGTGTTCTCCAAAATTGACTTTAGATCTGGATGCCACCAGTTGAAAGTCAAGATAGGGGACATAGAAAAGACTGCATTTTGAACGAGGTATGGACACTACGAATTTCTAGTTATGCCTTTTGGAGTTACTAATGCACCAGTTGCATTTATGGACCTTATGAACCGAATTTTTAAACCATTCCTCGATGACTTTATTGTTGTATTCATAGATGACATTTTAATTTATTCCAAAAGCATAGAGGAACATGAATATCATTTGAGAATTGCCCTACAGACCCTAAGAGAACAGAAACTATATGCTAAACTGACTAAATGTGAATTTTGGTTTGACAATGTTATGTTTTTAGGGTATGTAATTAGTAAAGATGGAATTTTAGTTGATCCACAGAAAATTGAAGCAGTAGTGAACAGGCCTAGACCTACAAATGTTACCGAAGTCCGAAGTTTTCTAGGCTTAGCTGGGTATTACAGAAGGTTTGTCAAAGATTTCTTCAAAATTGCTCTACCACTGACACAGCTGACTTAGAAGGGAATATCATTTGACTGGACCGATCAGAGGGAATTAGCTTTTCAAGAGTTGAAAACTCGACTAGTGACTGCACTGATTCTCACCTTACCCTCAGGTACAGATGGTTATACTGTATATAGTGATGCTTCTCATAAGGGTTTGGGATGTGTTTTAATGCAGAATGGGAAAGTTATTGCATATGCTTCCCAACAACTGAGACCGCATGAAAAGAACTACCTGACCCATGATTTAGAACTTGCTGCAGTGGTGTTTGCACTAAAAATTTGGCGTCATTACCTTTATGGGGCGACATGTGAGGTATACACAGACCACCAGAGTTTGAAGTACTTCTTCACACAGAAAGAACTGAACATGAGGCAGCGGAGATGGTTAGAACTGATTAAAGATTATGATTTGCAAATTTTGTACCATCCCAGGAAAGCTAATACCGTTGTCAATGCATTGAGTCGGAAAGCGATTGGAAATTTAGCCTGTTTACTCACCGGACAAAAAAAATTGCTTTGTGACCTTGAAAAATTTGATGTTGAGATTGTTTTGCGTGAACAAGGTGGAACAATAGCTGCTATTTTTGCTCAACCGGCACTAATTCAAGAGATTAAAGAGAAACAACAACAGGATGACTTCTTGAGAAAGATCATCAACGAACGGGAATCCAAACGGAGGCCGGATTTCAAATTTGAGAATAATGTGTTGAAATTTTAGGGAAGATTGTGTGTACCAAGTAATTCTGAACAGAAAAGAAGAATTCTGCAAGAAGGCCACAATTTGAAACTGTCTATCAATCTAGGAAATACGAAGATGTACTAAGATTTGAAACTAAATTTCTGGTGGCCAGGAATGAAGAAAGAAATTGTTGATTTTATGTCGAAATGTCTTCATTGCCAACAAGTTAAAGCCGAACATCAACGACACGCAGGTTTACTGCAACCTTTACCAATACCGGAGTGGAAATGAGAACATATCACTATGAATTTTATTGTTGGTTTACCTCACTCCAGTAAAGGTATGGATTCAATTTGGGTTATTGTTGATAGATTGACTAAATCTGCTCATTTCTTACCTGTCAAAACAATTTATAATGCGGACAAATTGGCTATACTCTATATTGATGAAATTGTTAGATTGCATGGAGTGCCTGTGTCCATTGTTTCTGATAGGGACTCGAAGTTTACATCGAGATTTTGGCAAAGTTTGCAGACAGCATTGGGTACTGAACTGAGACTGAGTAGTGCATACCATCATCAAACAGATGGTTAGTCAGAAAGAACCATCCAGACTCTGGAGGATTTACTGCGGATGTGTGTTCTTGATTTCCAGGGAAATTGGAAAAGTCATCTACCGTTGGCTGAATTCGCCTACAACAACAGTTTCCATTCGAGCATTGGTATGGCACCTTTCGAGGCTTTATATGGTAGGATATGTCGATCTTCTATCTGCTGGGCAGAAGTTGGAGATGGGCCTTTGCTTGGGCCCGAGATTGTACAATAAACTACCGAAAAAGTGAAACTGGTTCAACAGAGATTGAAAACCGCACAAAGCCGATAGAAAAGTTATGCGGATGTCCGAAGGCGAGACAGAGAGTACGAAGTAGGTGATTATGTGTTTGTAAAAGTGACACCGATGAAGGGCCAGGCTCGTTTTGGAATTAAAGGCAAGTTAGCGCCGCGATATGTCAGACCGTATGAGATTATTGAGAAAATCAATCCGGTGGCGTATCAAGTAGCGCTTCCTCCTGAAATGGAGCATATGCATAACGTGTTCCATATTTCTATGTTGAGGGACTACCTTCGAGATCCCTTCCATGTGATTGAGCCTACCCGTGTAGTGCTAAGTGATGACTACACTTATGAAGAACAGCCTATTCAGATTGTGAACAGACGGATCAAGAAGTTGAGAAATAAAGAGATTCCGTTAGTAAAAGTTGATTGGCAAAACCATGGCGGCGTGTATGCCACTTGGGAAAGGGAAAATGATATGATGAAGTGATATCCTGAATTGTTCCCACTGAATCCTGTTTTCTTCCAGAATGAAGGTAATTCAAGTTTGGAGGACCAAACTCTTTATAAGGAGGGGAAACTGTAACAACTCTCACTACTGTTTACTGATAACACCACTGATTACTGCTAAACTGAGACTGATCATGATACGTAATTGAATTGACTGAAAATCTGAACTGATTGATTGAGTGTGTTAGTTAAATGCATTTCTGTCTATTTGACTGTTAAATGATCTGTTCCTGTTTTATGTTTAAACTGCAAATTGAAGGCCTTATCAACAGCCGAATCTAAAATTGATTAATGTTTTATGCTAAGTGGAATTTATATGATTTTTTGGTATATTTAATTGAAATCTGATTTGGTATGTTTGAATTAGATTAAATAAAGCTAAATTGCATTAGGTTGATTATTCACCAAATTGCCACTTAGTGGGTATGCTAGACCACTCCTCTTCTCACCCTTACATTGTTTGAGCACCCTTTTCCTCAGCCACTTTGAGAGCTAAAACTGACTAGAGTGAGAGAGTGAGAGAAATTGAGTTCAACTTGGAGGTTTTGCTTGGAAATTATAGGAATTGAAGGATAATTTGCATAATTGAGCTCCTATATCTTGCATTCAAGACCTAAGGTAGGACATTTACCTTCTTGTTTGTGAATTCAAGTTAATTGTTGCATGGTTCATGGTAAATAGGAGCTTAAGATCATAAATTGGTTGTAGATTGTTGAATAGAGGCTTAATTCATGCATGCATGTGCATATTATGAAGTTTAAAGTTGTGGTCATGAAAATTCTTGCATGCATGTCCATATTATTGTTATAGTCCATGAATTCCTCATGTTTTTGAAAGGATTGGCTCATTTATTCTTGAATTAGAAGCTTTGAGGTTGATTTAATTCATACATGTTATGTTTTACATCATGTTCATGGAATTTGTTTAAATTATGTTTTAATTGAACTACCTTTGGGCTTTGATTTCTCAAATTGATCTTTAAAACATGTTATACTATGAGTTTACAAGTGTTTTCCAGAAAATTAGCCCAAAAGGATTGAATTTGATGCATTGGAATTGAGTTTTGAGCTTGAGGTTCAAATCTGGAAATTTCAGATTTTGGACTCACGCTCGAGCAAGGATTTCTACGCTCGAGCGTAAGCCTTGTGTTCATGCAGTCCGCTCGAGCAAGGAAAGTGGCGCTCGAGTGTTAAATGCATATATCCAGTACTTTGCATGTGTTTACGGTTCGCTCGAGCGAGAGAGTTTACGCTCCAGCGAGGACTTGTGTCTCACGCTCGAGCGTGGATCGAGCGCCCGTCGAGCGTGATTTTTGTGCATCCAGTACTTTTACTGTAGCTTGCAGTCCGCTCGAGCGACGGAAGTGATGCTCGAGCGAAACTCATTTGTCTGCATGTCTACTCGAGCATAGAAAGCCACGCTCGAGCGAGACCCATGTTTTCTGAAAATTCTTAAATGTGTTTTAAAGTGCATCTTTGCATCCTCATTCCATCCTAGGCATTCCTAGGCCTAGCTTAAGGCATCTTAATGAGGATATTGATGTAGAACCACACCGAGTCAAGGTAGGGATTAAGTTGTTATTTTCCCAACTGTGTAGCTTAATGTGTGTTCACTCTGTAACTGTGTAGGGTTGGCATCCGGAGACGCTCTAGTTTATCTGTAGCCCAGAACTCTGTGAGGAACAATGTTGTAAAGATATGTTCAATAATGATTATCTTCTGAACAATTGAACTGCACTGTTTTCTGAAATGATACTGTTGCTGAATGAATGATGTCCTATTTGTGAACTGTATTCGTGGCATCCATAGCAACCTATTGTCACTGTACTATACTGCTATTGTCATGGAGATCTCTGTCGGTTCCCATGTTGGAACCACTACTGTTTACTGATATGATGGCCATCAACTGACTGTTCGGTCTGATAAGATTTACTGTACTGTTTTGCTATTAGATGTACCACATATGACTATTATAGTTTCTGAATGAATGTTATGGCATGAATTATGAGCCACAAACTGGATGACTAATATACTGATAAATGACTGTTTTCAATACTGAAAGGACATTCATTCTTAACCTCTTTACGCATATGTTATTCACTGGGTTTTAGCTCACTGCTCATATATATATGTAGGTGTATAGGCACCGAACCGTTGCTAGAAGCGTCAAGGTAAACTCTAGTTTTGTCGAGCCAACCACGGCGCCTCACTGAGAGGTTCCAAGTCCATCAAGCTAGGGCTTTTGGGGTGTTTTAGTTTTCCCCCTTTTTTGAATTTGTTTTGTAATTACTGTACAGACTAAATGATATCGTATTGTACTGTTATGGTAGGGATCCGGTCCCTAACCTGAATATCTGTATATGATGTATGTATGTACTGTTTTGTTCTGAATGTGTACATGATATGAAAAGTCTTTTTGCATACAGACTGTCACAGCTCATTGGACATCTTTTATTACTGTTTTGGCTTCCGCCAGCCCCTGTACTCTATATTATTGTTTTATTGTTAAGCAGGCCTTCGGTAATCTCGGATTACTGGCCGATTACGGTGCTAAAACCATAGGGGCGGGTTTAGGTCGTGACAATTTCGCTCGAGTGAAGAATACCAATTCCCAGTAGTTTTGTAGACCTACAAAAGTACTGAGAGTTCATAAAGACCGCTCGAGCGCAAGAAGTGACGCTCGAGCGTAGAAGCAAAATTCTGGACAACAAGGTTTTCGAAAAACAAGGTACCAACCTGTTCCAAACGCAACCAACACAACCCAAAAGCCAATCTCAAAGGGGTATAAGGGAAATAAGACATAAATGATTATACAAGGCAATGAAACCCAGATCCAAAACAGCAAATAGTTTGGGTCCAAACCAGAATCACTATACTCTCTCCCTCATAACATAAAAACCTATCAATGTTCATAGGAGATGCTTCCACAGGCGATAGAGGTACATGGCTGACCATGGCTTAAGGCGAACAAGGCAGCATCTTAGGCTCTTAAATTTCCTCAAATTTTAAGCGTGTCAAATAATTTTAACTATTATGGTGTTAGTAGGTTTACAAATGAGAAATGTTAGAGACCCATAATGATGCAATAAGAGAGTTGGGCCCTATATCATTGGATTTGTAATAAATCATTGAATTTGTAATAAATCAAAAATTGACACACATGATGTCACATTACTGATGATACAATTGTGGGTATTTTTAGAAATCTCAAATATGTTCCTTTAAGAATAAAGGTCCAAACCAACTAATAAAAGTCTTTAGAGCATCTCCTACTCTTCATTACTTCTTCTTCTTTTTTTTTTCATAGTGGTTGCGGCGCGTTGAGGCACTTCTTTGCCCATGCTGCTATTTGCCGTCAAAGCACTCTAGAGATTCGTGCTAAATAGCTTTCTGCATCATCAGCGGTGCTAGAGTAGGTTTTTTTTTTTTTCCTTCTGCCCAATACCCCCGCCTTATCAATTAGAAACCAAATCATAAACTTAGTTTTCGTCACACGAAACTCAACTCTTTTGAAACCGGTATTTGTAATTCACTCAACTCTTTCCATACTTCACTCAACTCAACTCAATTCTTTCCATACTTCATGGGTGCAGCATCAACAAATTCACTCATGATCAAGTTATAGCCTAAGATCTATGACCATATTATGTTATCTGTTTGTATTTCGTTCATTCCATCAGTATGCTCCTAGGTACCTGTAATTGTGATTTGATTTTTAATTTTTGTAAAAAATCTGATTTGATATGAACTAGTCCAACTCTTTTTTCAAATTTTCATCAAAACCTTTCTAACAATTTTTTTCAAATCCCAAATTTCCCTTTTCATCAAGGTAATCTTCAATACTTTAATGAAATTAAATTTAATGAATTCAAAAAATTTATGTTCATCAAATTTTATGTTTTTAAATTTGATCAAATTCAAATTTAATGAATTCTCATTTTGATATTAAAAATAAATAAATAAATAAATAAAACCTTCTTTCTTAAAAACTAAATAAAAAAATATATTTATAAATTTCATTCATTTTAAGTATAAATCGAATTACACTAACTTTGAATATTTAGCATGGATGGAGATGATGAGTTCTAACGAAATGGGGTTTGCTCGATGCTCTATTGAGGTACTGTTGTGTAAACCTCTTTTTATTTATTATTTATTTATTATTATTATTATTTTTTTGTATATACGTTCAATCTAGAAATTATCCAGCTTTTTATTTTTTATTTTTTTTGGGTATTTGACTGATAGTTCGGAGATTTTTCTTCGTTGTAAGTTTTCTATCTAGAAGTTTCTATAGCTGTACTCTATCTATTTGTAAATCTGGTTCACAGCTTTGCTTTGAATAATTTTAGGTTCTAACGCAGAATATGGCTTTGACCTTAGAGATTAAGATTTGAATTTGATTATTTATGCACATATGTAAATTGAGGGATTTATGCACATATTTGAAGATTTCTTTAGCCTCCGTTTGGGAAGTGAGTTGGCTTTTTAGTTTTTTGACTTTTTTAACTATTTTAATCTAGGCTAAAAAGCATAGTTTGGAAAGGACTTTTTGACTTTTTTGACTTTTTTGTGAGAGAATAGTGTAATGATTATGGGTTGGATGTGATGTTTTGTTTGTTGTGGCTAAAATAGCCTATTTTGTCTATTGTGGCTATTTTAGCCACAAACCAACTTGCCAAACAGAGCATAATCAAATTAGTTTTTGACCGAGCTGTTTGTTTAAGCTTGTACAAGTTAATTATACACTACGCCAAAATTGGGCTTTAGCGGTGGTTTTTTATCTCCGTTAAAGGCTGTAAAACCACCGTTAAAGCCTTTAACGGCGGTATTAACGGCGGTTTTGTTACCGCCGTTTATGCGCGTGTCGGAAAAAGTACAACCGTCGTAAAAAGGTAAATTACCGTCGTTAAAAGTCGACCAAAAACGGCGGTAACATAGGACCAAAAACGGCAGTTTTTTACCGCCGTAAATAGGTTCAAATTTTTCAAAAAATAATTCTTTCTTCTTGCACTCCCCAAGTCTTGAACCCTCAACTTCTCATCCACCCACACTAACCACTCTACCATAACCACTCTTCATGAAATATATTTCCTAAATAAATATTTAAACATTACTTTTACTTTATTGTAGATGGTTTCGCCGGAGCTCGCCGGAGTTTCGCCGGAACACGCCGGAGTTTCGTCGGAGTTTCGCCGGCAAAGACCACCGTCATTAACGGCGGTAATGATTGGGCGTTAGCGGCGGTTTTGTTACCGCCGTTAAAAGTGGGCATTAACGGCGGTTTTTTTAACGGCGGTAACAAAACCGCCGTTAATGATACCTTTAACGACGGTTTTCGTTACCGCCGTTAATAGTACCTTTAACGACGGTTTTCGTTACCGCCGTTAAAAAAATCGCCGTTAATGCTCGGTTTTGGCGTAGTGATAGTTTATTTTAATTTTAAAGTCTGTGTTAGACTGATTGATAAGCTTCAGCTTATAGATTATTGGATAAAATTTGTTTAAATAAACTAAAAAAATTAATTATATAAAAGTTAAGGGAGGGATATTTTTAACTCCTATTTTTTAATTAACAGCTTTTAACTTAAAAAATTATAACAAACAGGGCCGATGTTTCTTCTGATAGATTTTAGTTTTGAATATATATATATATATATATATATGATACAATTGTGTGTTTGGTAGGGATGGGATTGGATTCACATGTCCTTGATCCTTTATAATGATTCCAATGAGTCAATTAAATCATAATTAAAAATCATAATTAAAACTACTTGAAACATAATTAAAAATCTCTTCAATTATAATTAAAATAATAATTATAAAATATTATAATAAATTATAATTAAATATAAAAATAAGGGAGACTTATTTATAAGTCATTTTTCAAACATTTATGCTAGGCTAAGTTCTGTGTAATTTCTTATAGAGTCTCAAGTTCTATTTAGATTGGAAAGTATTCCACAAGATCCTACATAAATGTAACGTGACATAACACTTACATAAACGTAACGTAACATGACACTTACATAAACGAAACGTAACATAACGTGACACCTATATAAACGTAACGTGACACCTATACGTAACGTGACATCTACATAAACGTAACGTGACACCTACATAAACGTAACGTAACGTGTCACGTTACGTTTCGCAAACTTAATGAGTTTTTATTTTTTAAAATTGAATGTGAACATGTTGCTAGTTTATGTTGGTGTCACGTTACGTTTCATATAAATATGATCTATGGCAACATTCAATTTCTTATATAGGAAATTGAATGTTGCCATAGATCATAGGTGTCACGTTACGTTTATGTAGGTGTCACGTTACGTTACGTTTATGTAGATATGATTTATGGTAATATTCAATTTCTTATATAGGAAATTGAATGTTGTCATAGATCATAGGTGTCACGTTACGTTTATGTAGGTGTCACGTTACGTTACGTTTATATAGATATAATTTATGGTAACATTCAATTTCCTATATATGGTTTTACTATTATTTATGATATTAACAACTAATATTGAGGGTACATGTGTCAACAAACTTCCTACAGGAGTTATGGGAACATAAGTTTTTTAGTAGGACCATATGTAACATAAGTCTCCCTAATATGACTTATAAATAATTTTCCCTAAAAATAATTATAACTGAAATATATTATACATACTTTTTTAAAAATATTTTTTAATGTGTGTTATAAAAATTCATAACAAGAATATGCACCAAAGATAGTTTTGTCTAGGCCTGTAAATGGTTTGGATTCGGATCGGATCTGTCAAAATCTGAATCCGATCCGATTATGTCAAACTCGAATCTGATTCGAATCCGTTTAGTCTATATCCGATTATAGATATCCGAATCCGAATCCGATGATTTCGGATATCCAATCCGATAATCCGATCCAATCCATATATTTGTTTATTGAGCTACAATTTTATATAATTTGATTTTTTTTTTTTTTCATTTTGTGTTTTTTTTCATTCAAATTGAGAATACTCGGATCGGATTATCGGGTTATCAGGTCGGATCGGATTTTTGCAGATTCAATCCACACTACAAGAAAAAGCATTTTTGCCGACCACTTTTAGCTACCAAAACTAATTTAGTCGGCAAAAGTCACGGAATTGGCTACCAAAAATAATATTAGTCGGCAAAAGTCAACTTTTTAGCTACTAATTTTTTTTAGTAGGGGAATGTTGATTATTGGCTACTAAAAAAAATTTAGTAGCTAAAGATATTACAATTGGCGACTAAAACAATTTTTAGTAGCTAAACATATGACAATTGGCGACTAAATAAAAATTTAGTAGCCGTAGAGATACCTTTAGCTACTAAATTGTTTGGTAGCCAAATGAAAATAAAAAAATTAATTTTTAATCTTTTGCCGACCAAAATTTTGGTCGCCAAATGTTAACTTTCGGCGACAAAATTCCTTTTAGTCGCTAAAGACCTACCTTTCACTACTAAATTATTTGGTAGCCGAATGAAAATAAAAAAATTAATTTTTAATCTTTTGCCGACCAAAATTTTGGTCGCCAAATGTTAACTTTCGGCGACAACATTCCTTTTAGTCGCTAAAGACCTACCTTTCGCTACTAAATTATTTGGTAGCCGAATGAAAATAAAAAAATTAACAAAATAGTTATTTTATTTTATTAATAACAATACCATTAGTCTCCACTTGAAAATTTGACTAAACAAAATAGTTATTTTTATTTTTATTTTTATTTTTAGGTTGTACACCCACCATCCAAAATTATTAATATCTTATTTTATTTTTTATTATCTCAAAATATTAATTTAAAAAAAAATAATTATTAAAATAATATGAATTTCTTATTTTGTCCTTTTTTTAAATCCATTAATAATACAAAAAGTACAATTATGACAATTGATATTTCTACAAAAATATACTATCAAAAGGTAATTTTGAAAAATTAATATTTTTAAAATGTAATAATTGTATTATAAAAAGAAATTAAATTCTAAAAATAGACTATTATTTTTAGATGGAAGAAGTTGTCGGCTTTCATTTGATGGGTTGAACACATCTTTTAATAATTGAGCCCTCACGCGAAAGGTATGCTAAAATGGGCAACTTGTTATTGGCTGTTTGTCGATAGTTTTACATTGCAAAAATTTAAAGACATAGTTACAGGTCAGTCTGATGAATTTAATTTTTAATAATAAATTTATTATTTTTAAAAAGTACAATTAAACGATTTATACTTTTTACATCATCATATTTCAATAACACTAATAAATTAAGAATAAATCAAAATTCACAAATAAAAGACAAAATATCCCAATTATTTATCATTTTAATAAATTTTTCAATATTATTACCAGTACTAATGAAATAATCATTTTACAGACACAAAACATATATTTAAAAAGTTTTAAAAAAATTTCATTATCAAAACGAGGGCTAAGTGTGTAAAAAAAATTCACTCATGACTTATGAGTAAATAAATCTGATTTGTAAGACTTATTGATATTATTTCAAATTTTAAAATTTTTCTTAATTTTTTAATAATTAATTTTTTCAACTTTTTAAATTTATTTTTACGTTATACACGGTTAACAATAATCAAACACTATTGCTAATTTAAATTTGGAGGGAGACATTTCTAATTTAAATTTTAGGGATTTATAAAAGTAATTGGCGACTAAAAACACGGGTTGAGCTGGCTCAAAAAAAATTTTCAAAAAAATTTTCCTTCTTTTTTTTTTTAATTTTCTTTCTTTCTTTTCTTTCTTATTTTATATATATATATATATATATATATATAATATAAGAATATAAGAATTGTTTGATTTTAAAATATATTATAATATTTTTTAGTAAAAAAAATATTAGGACAAATATTTAAGATAATTTAATATTTTTAATTTATAATTTTAGGACAAATATTAGGACAGATTTCAGATTTCGTTTTTCTGTCTCTCACTCTCTGACTCTCTCTCTCTCTCTCTTTCTCACTCTCTCACTACAAGAAAAGTGGGCTTATGAGACGGAACTTTTTGCGACGGCACATTTGTCGTCGCAAAAAATGGCACAACTTGCCGTCTTAAAAAATGTGACTTTTTGAGACGGCACAACTTGCCATCGCCAAAAAATGTGACTTTCGTCGCAAAAAATAGAGTATTTGCGACGGCAGAAATTGCTGTCGCAAAAAAAAAAAGAGTATTTGCGACGGTACCAACTGCAGTCGCAAAAAAAAAAAAAGGGTCTCTCACAATTTGCGTCTGTCAGTCTATCTGTCTCTCTCTCTCACTCATCTATCTCTTCTCTCATCTCTTTTCTCTTTCTGTCTCTTTCGCTCATCTCTCTTCTCTTTATCTCTCTCGCTCATCTCTCATCTCTCTCTGTCTCTCTCCTTCATCTCTCTTCTCTCTATCTTTCTTTCTGTCTCTCTCGCTCATCTCTCTATCTCTCTGTCTCTCTGTCTCTCTCGTCAATCTCTCTTCTCTCTATGTCTCTTTTCTGTCTCTCACTCTCACTCTCTATCTCTTTCTTTCTCTCTCTCTCTCTCTCCCACTGTGTTTGCGTTGCTCACTCTCTCTCTCTCTCTCTGTCTCTCTCTCTCTCCTCTATCTGTCTCTCACTCATTTCTGTCTCTCACCATCCATCTCCAGTACCACCTTCACCACTACTACAAACGTCATTCCACCCTCACCACTACTTCCACTATCGCCACTTCACTGGTACGACTACTATTACTACTATCATCACCACCACTCCACTACCACTACTACCACTACTACTACCATTACCTTTCTTTCACCACTGCCACTCCATTTACACTACCACTACCACAACTTCACCACTAATCTCTTTCGCGAGGGCTAAGTGTGTAAAAAAAATTCACACTTTTTGCGAGGGCTAAGTGTGTAAAAAAAATTCACTCATCATGACTTATGAATAAATAATACATATTTGTAAGACTTATTGATATTATTTCAGATTTTAAAATTTTTCTTAATTTTTTAATCATTAATTTTTTCAACTTTTTTAAATATTTAAAGCAAATTTGTTTATTTTTTAGATTCACTTAATTTAGATATATATATTTTTTTAAATTTGAGGGATTTATAAAAGTAATTGGTGATTTAATGCTAATTGAACTAAAGGCCTAAGCTGGGGCTGTGCGTATATATTTTTTAGTTGTACGTTAATGATTTTGACTGCTAAGATATGCTTCAGAAAATGATTTTGACTGCTAGTTACAACTGAATAATAAATTAATTAAATCCACTTGACACATGATTTCTTCATCTGTCTTTATCTATGAGAAAATATACATATTGCATGTTCTAAAATTCTAAAAAATTGATTAGTGCCTAGTTAGTCATGCAGGAGTCCCAAAAAAAAAAAAAACAAGGGTTGAGTTGGCTTATAATTTTTTGGAGAAAAAATTTTCCTTCTTTTTTTTTTAAATTTTCTTTCTTTCTTTTCTTTCTTATTATATATATATATATATATTTATTTATTTATATAATAAGGGAGGAAGGTTTTTGAAAATATGTTAAAATGTATAAGAGATACATTTCATTTGAATGGTTGGGATGATTCCTAATCAATATCTAAGGGTCCAGATTAAATTTTTTCCCGCCCAAACACTCTCTACCCTCTCTCTCGCCCACGTCTGCCAAACACGTCTCTTAGAACTCTATCTCTCCACGTTCTCTCTCACGTTGGTGGATCTCTGTTAATGTGTTGTAGTACAGAGAAAGAAAGAGATGGGTGTTGTTGTGTTCACACACACTCTCTCTCTGTCTCTCTCATCTCTCTCTAGGGTTCTCACTCTCGATGCCGCCAAACCTGTCCTAATGCCGCTGTCGCACTACCGTTACCAGAACCACCGCCAACCATATAGCGATCCCGGGTTTACCCTTGTTGTACAATGATCCGGACATGTGTCCGTGAATGTTGGTAGTTTATTTTCTAGTTTGCATCCTCTTTACTTTGTATATTGAGTTATGGGATGTGTTGGGCAGGTTTGTTACAGGTTAGTTATGCTTGGGAGCCTAGTGTTGCTGCCCAGATTTTTGGTCCTTCGCTCGAGCGAGGAGTTTGTCGCTCGAGCGAGCGTTGTGTTGCACCTGGTTCTGGACCTGAGAGTTGTAGTTTCTGGCTCGAGCGAGCTTTTCGTGGCTCGAGCGGTCTGGGTTTTTCTTCGCTCAATCGAGAACTTCTTGGCTCGAGCGAGAGTTTTCTGTGTCTGGTCGCTCGAGCGACCAATCCTTCGCTCGAGCGAGGGTGTTTTATATCAGCGGACAGCAGCGTCTAAAACATCACTTTTTCAGTCCTTTTCTTTGATTAAACCCTAAATCCGACACCCTCTCTCTCTAAACTTGCACTCTCTCTAAGATTTGATCTCCCTAGGGTGTGAATCTAGCCTAGGGCCTTTGTTAAAAAGATAGAGGGCGTTGAGAGCTTCATTTTAATCTGAAAAAGTTTGGATTTGGAGCAAGTTGATCTTGGAGTCTTCATCTCCTTTTGGGCTAAAACTTCAAGGTAGGGATAACCTACTCCTCTCTATGGGTTTTGTCTTTAAATTTTGGTATTTTGAGATGTTGGGCTTGGTTTGGTAATTTTGTGAAAGTTTGGGGCTTTTGTGCAATTATACAAAAGTTGGGGTTTTATTCATAATAAACCTAGATGCATGTTTAGCATGAAAAAAATGGAATGATTGCTGAATCATTGAAGAAAATGGGACCTAAGGGTTGAAATGGTAATTATGGAAAATGGCCTAATTACATTGTTTAATTAATTGGGATAATTAATTGGTGAGAAATGAGGAAATGAAATGTTGATTGAATATCCATTTGCGCATTTATTTTCTGTTTTAGAAATAACTGCTTGGGGCTATCGGTGGAGGATAGTCGTGATTGTTGTAGACAATGTATGTTGATTAGGCAAACTGAAACTAATCAATGGAATGTGTTATGGAACTTGACAGTTGCTAGAATACATTAATTGTTTGTATTGTGTGATTGTATGTAGAACCAATGTGTTTATATACGTTATGTGTAGAGGAGGAGATAGGGGATGTACTCCGCGGTTTAGGGGAAGATAGGGGATGGACCTCTAAACCGGATAGGTATTTGGAGGAGATAGGGGATGTACTCCGTAGACAGAGCTCATATGCTTGTCTAGAGAAGTGAAGATAGAGCTCATATGCTTATCTTTGTGAAGTGAAGTGTGGATACAGCTTGTATGCTTATCTGTGGATATTGTTGATATACATATCTGTTGTAGAGTGTGGATACAGCTTGTATGCTTATCTGTGGATATTGTTGATATACATATCTGTTGAGAATGTGGATATAGCTTTTATGCTTATCTGAATGTGAGATATAATTTTTATACATATCTGTGGAAATGATGATAGAGCTAGCATGCTTATCTGTTGAAAAAGGGAAAATGAAAAGTAATTGGGACTTGTAAGTCGTAGACATAAATATGTAATTTATGTGATTGAATCAGTGTTGACCAACTATCAATTGCTAATGTTTTAGTCATTGTCCATGGTTGGTTTAGTGTATTTCTACTGGGCTGTGGCTCACCCTATATGGGAATATCATTTTCAGGTACAGGAAGCATGCCACCTCCAAGGACATAGCTGGGAGGCTAGTGGCGGGCATAGTTTTGTCGTTTTACTTTTGATGTATTACATGTAATTTCAAGCCAAGGGCTTAATGTGTAAACGAGTTAGAACTCTTTGTTGTAACCAAGTGTTAACTTGGAAAGCTGTAAGCCCGTAGGGCATTTTGTTATGAGGTTAACATGTAATACTTATGTCTTGGAATTCTAATGAATGAAAGGAATGCGGTTAGTTTATATGTAAATGCATGTCTTATCTGATGGGTTTAATGTTATTATTTTGAGGGCGTTACAACTTGGTATCAGAGCGTACCGGGTTTGAATACTTTGGGTACGTGGGAAGTGATTAGTATCACAATGGGTTTGTCTCGCTTGATAGAGACTTAGATGTAGTATCATATGCTATGTGCTTAAGTGATAACATGCTTATGTGACTATGTGGGTATGGGATTTAATTTCTAGGATATTGATTGGATCCTTGAGTTTCTGGGAGTCTTGTTGGAAAAGCACTTGATCAATGCTGTTTCTAACCGGAACTCTAGTAACGTCTTGGGACTATCATTATCCGGAAATGAAATTCGTAAGTGCTTATGTGTTTATGTGCTTATGTGGAGTGAATTACAGTTGTCCATGCATTAGGACGTGAGTGATTAGTTTCGGCACACCTATGAATGTGCTAACGTTCTGTGTTACCTTTATTAGGATGTCAGGACGAGGAAGAGGTGCTAGGCGTGGTAGACCTGCGAGGCAGGAAGTACCGTTACCGGGTGAGATTCCGGCAGTGCAGGAGGGAGTTGGGCAGGCCAATGTGGCCGAGCCAGTGGGTCAGCAGGCTATGGGTGCCTTGGCCAGAGAGATAGCAGGAGCTTTGGGTATTCTTAGAGCTGGGAATCAGGCAGCTGAGGCAGGGCCTTCTTTCTTGAAGAGGGAGTTCTTCCGGTGTAATCCGGACGAGTTTATCGGGGATCCTAAAGAGCCGCTTAAGGCAGATGAATGGCTCGAACAGACAACGAAGACGTTTGAGATGCTTGGCATCGAGGACGGAGCACTGAAAGTGACCTTGGCATCCTTTCAACTGAAGGGAGATGCGGGTCAATGGTGGAAGTACGAGAAAGCTCGTGTTGGTGGTACTTGGGAGGCGTTTGTGAATGCTTTTCAGGAGAGGTTTTTGTCTGCAGTAGCAAGGGAGAAGCTGAGGGATCAGTTTAGCCGGCTTAATCAGCAGGGCTTGTCAGTGGCCGAGTTTGAGGCTACTTTTACCAGTCTGTCTAGGTTTGCACCTGAACTGGTGGCGTCTGAGGAACGCCGTTGCTATGAGTTTGAGCGGAAGTTGAGGCGGGGCCTCAAGTTGAGAGTTGGTGGGTCTTATATTCGAGAGTATAGACACCTAGTGGATGCTGCAGCTCATATGGAGCTTATGATGCAGGAGGAGGATGAGGGTCAGAGAGGCTCCAAGAGGAGCCAGGATAGTCAGAGTGATGGCAGGAGACAGAAGGGTAATAACCCTCAGCAGTCTCAGGGTGCAGTCTCTAGATCGACCTTTCCAGTGCCTAGTGTAGGCTCGGGGAGAGGCAGTCAGGGAGAATTCACTTGTTACAAGTGTGGCCAGCTGGGTCACAAGGTTTCTGTTTGCCCGCAGAAGGGTGGGGGTCAGAAAGCTGCTTCTTCTTCAGCTAGACCGCCGAGTCAGAGTTTGGGCAGGGGGCAGCTCTTGATTTGTTATCAGTGTGGACAACCTGGGCACATGAAGAGGTTTTGCCCACAGTTGAGTGCCACTTCGGGAGCGTCTGGTTCTAGGCAGACGCAGGGTTTCCAGCCAGCTCAGTCTGTGCAGGCCTCGAGGGCCAATCCGGGAGCTTCGTCATCCCAGTCTGTGCAGCAGTCTTTTGCTCCGAGAGGTGAGCAGGTAGACCAGGGGCCTACGGGGCGCGTGTATGCTGTTACCGCGCAGGATTTAGTACCGGCTCCATCAGTAGTGAGAGGTACTTTTCTGTTTTGCAACTCAGTTGCTAATGTGTTGATAGACACGGGCGCATCTCATTCTTTTGTATCTGCTGCATTTGCATCTGTTTTGGAATTGGAGTTAGCACAGTTAGCATCTCCTATTTGTGTGGTATCGCCTTTGGGTGGTGAGTTGATTCTGAAACAGGGTGTTAGAGGATGTGATATAGAGGTCGCCGATTATAGGCTTCCTTTTCCGTTTGTTGTCATGCCCATGAAGGGTTTTGATGTTATTTTGGGTATGGACTGGTTATCGTCATACCGGGCTGTTATTGATTGCTACCGCCAGAGGGTTACATTGTGTACCTTGAGCGGGGAGTGGTTCCATTTCTTGGGAGACCGGGTTGGTAGTGTTTTGCCACCGGGGTATGATTCGCGAGGGCGAAGTGAGCTTAGTGGTCTACTTGCTAGCTTTGAGAGTAGTAAGGGTGATGAGACACTGATTGTGTTACCGAGGGTGGTTTGTGAGTATTCGGATGTCTTTCCCGAAGATCTTGTTAGTTTGCCACCTCACCGAGAGATAGAGTTCTCTATTGATTTAGTGCCCGGCACGGCGCCGATTTCTATGGCACCTTACCGTTTTGCTCCAGCAGAGTTGGTTGAGTTGAAAGTTCAGCTCCAGGAATTGCTCGATAAGGGCTTTGTTCGCCCTAGTGTTTCACCGTGGGGAGCACCGGCCCTCTTTGTTAAAAAGAAAGATGGTGCCTTGAGATTGTGTATTGACTACCGGAAGTTGAATCGGGCTACGGTTAAGAATAAGTATCCTATGCCCCGTATAGATGATTTGTTTGACCAGTTGAAGGGTTCCCGTTGTTTCTCTAAGATAGACTTGAGATCGGGTTACCATCAGTTGAGGGTCAGGGAGGAAGATATTCCGAAGACGGCATTCCGTACGCGGTATGGCCATTATGAGTTTCTGGTGATGCCATTTGGGCTTACCAATGCACCGGCAGTCTTTATGGACTTGATGAACCGGATTTTCCGGGAGTTCTTAGACCGCTTTGTGGTTGTTTTTGTGGACGATATCCTTATCTATTCGTCATCTAAGGAGGAGCACGAGGAACACTTGAGAGTGGTGCTTGAGTTACTTAGAGCCCATAGGCTGTATGCCAAGTTTGGGAAGTGTGAGTTCTGGCTGGGGGAAGTCAAGTTCTTAGGCCACGTGGTATCCGGGGAAGGGGTGTCTGTTGATACATCCAAGGTTGAGGCAGTGCAAGATTGGGCACAGCCTAAGAGTGTGTTTGAGATCCGCAGTTTTCTGGGATTAGCTGGGTATTACCGTCGGTTTGTGAAGGATTTCTCCAGGTTAGCGTCACCGTTGACTAGACTGACTCGGAAGGGAGTCAAGTTTGTGTGGAGTGAGACTTGTGAAAAGTCGTTCCAAGAGCTGAAAGTTAGATTGACCACCGCTCCGGTGTTGATTATTCCGGAGAGAGGGTTGGGTTATGCGGTTTATTGTGATGCTTCACGAGAGGGTTTGGGTTGTGTGTTGATGCAAGAGGGGAAAGTGGTAGCTTATGGCTCGCGTCAGTTGAAAATACACGAGAAGAATTACCCTACTCACGACCTAGAGTTAGCAGCAGTGATCTTTGCCTTGAAAATCTGGAGGCACTACCTTTATGGTGAGAGGTTCGAGGTATTCTCGGATCATAAGAGTTTGAAGTATCTGTTTACACAGAGAGACTTGAATATGAGGCAGAGGAGGTGGATGGAGTTCATCGAGGATTATGATTTTGAGTTACATTATCATCCGGGAAAGGCCAATGTTGTGGCCGATGCCCTTAGTAGGAAAACCATTAGTGATGTAGCTTGTATAGCCATCCGGGAATGGGAGATGTTGGGAGCACTTGGCGAGTTTGATTTGCTACTGGGCGAATCTGTCGAGGCTGCGGCCTTGTTTTCTGTTGTTGCGCAACCTACACTTGTGATTAGAGTGTTAGAGGCACAGAGAGGTGACCTTGAGGTAGAATCCCTCCGAGAGAAGATCTCCAGTGGGAAAGTTGAGAAGGGTCTGACGGTGTATCCCGACCTGAGTGTGAGGTACCGAGACCGTTTGTTTGTACCGGAGGCTTGCCGTGAGGAAGTACTCCGAGAGTTTCATCATTCGCGCCTTGCGGTGCATCCGGGAGGTACTAAGATGTATCAGGATTTGGGTCGCCAGTTTTGGTGGCGGGGTATGAAAAGAGATGTGGCTGTTTTCGTATCGAAATGCCTTACTTGCCAGCAAGTGAAGGCCGAGCATCAGAGGTCAGCGGGTTTGTTGCAACCCTTGCCTATTGCCGAGTGGAAGTGGGAGCATGTCACTATGGACTTCGTTGTAGGTCTTCCGAGGACTCAACGGGGTAGTGATGCTATTTGGGTGGTTGTAGACCGGTTGACTAAGTCGGCGCACTTTATTCCTATGCGCGTGAGAGATTCGGTAGATCATCTTGCCGATTTGTACATTCGGGATGTAGTGAGATTGCACGGGGTCCCAGTGACGATCGTCTCAGATAGAGATCCTCGTTTTACTGCTAGGTTGTGGCAGAGTTTGCAGAGTGCATTGGGCACTAAGTTGACCTTTAGTACGGCTTATCATCCTCAGACTGACGGGCAGTCCGAGCGTACTATTCAGATCCTCGAGGATATGCTTCGGGGTTGTGTCCTGGACTTCAGTGGGACGTGGGAGAGGCACTTGCCATTGGTAGAGTTTGCCTACAACAACAGTTTTCAGTCTAGCATCGGTATGGCACCATTTGAGGCCTTGTATGGCCGACCGTGTAGATCTCCAGTTTGTTGGGCCGAGGTGGGTGATGCACCTTTGTTGGGTCCGGAGTTGGTTAGGGAGACGACGGAGAAAGTTGAGCTTATCCGTAGGAGGCTTGTTACAGCCCAGAGTCGACAAAAGAGTTATGCCGACCGTAGGAGGAGGCCTTTGGCGTTTGAGGTAGGCGATCATGTCTTTCTGAAGATATCACCTAGACGAGGCCTGATGAGGTTTGGGAAGAGTGGGAAGTTATCCCCTCGGTTTATTGGTCCTTTTGAGATCCTTGAGAGGATAGGTGAGGTTGCTTATCGGTTAGCCTTACCGCCGCAGTTGTCCGGAGTACATGACGTGTTTCATGTGAGTATGCTTCGGAAGTATGAGCCAGATCCATCACATGTGTTGGATTGGACTGATTTAGAGGTAGATGAGGATGCCTCGTATGAGGAGAGACCGGTTCGGGTCTTGGATAGGCGGGACCAGGTCTTGCGTGGCAAGACCATTCCTTTGGTGAAAGTCTTGTGGAAACATCACGGAGTGGAGGAAGCCACTTGGGAACGTGAGTTGGAAGTCCGAGAGAAATATCCGGACTTGTTTGTTGATATGTAATCTTGTATTTACATTTTGCATTTTGTTGAACTTAAGAGCTTTTATATATGTCTTAAGTTGTGAAACATTGAAAATGTTTTGGTTATTGGACGTATGTTTTGGAACTTGCCTCATATGGAAGTTGAATGTAACATTATAGGTGTTAAGTATATTGTTGACATTGGAAAGTTAGTGCATAATGTTAGTGCATGTTAATAATACATATGTTTGTGTTATGTCTCTTGTTTAAGGGATGGGATGACCAGTAATGGGTCGAATTGTTGAATGTTAAATTGTAACATTGTCTAAAATGGAGGAAAACCTGTTTTTGAAAACTTGTGCTTAATTTCGGGGGCGAAATTCTTTAAGGGGGGGAGGTTATAGCGATCCCGGGTTTACCCTTGTTGTACAATGATCCGGACATGTGTCCGTGAATGTTGGTAGTTGTTTATTTTCTAGTTTGCATCCTCTTTACTTTGTATATTGAGTTATGGGATGTGTTGGGCAGGTTTGTTACAGGTTAGTTATGCTTGGGAGCCTAGTGTTGCTGCCCAGATTTTTGGTCCTTCGCTCGAGCGAGGAGTTTGTCGCTCGAGCGAGCGTTGTGTTGCACCTGGTTCTGGACCTGAGAGTTGTAGTTTCTGGCTCGAGCGAGCTTTTCGTGGCTCGAGCGGTCTGGGTTTTTCTTCGCTCAATCGAGAACTTCTTGGCTCGAGCGAGAGTTTTCTGTGTCTGGTCGCTCGAGCGACCAATCCTTCGCTCGAGCGAGGGTGTTTTATATCAGCGGACAGCAGCGTCTAAAACATCACTTTTTCAGTCCTTTTCTTTGATTAAACCCTAAATCCGACACCCTCTCTCTCTAAACTTGCACTCTCTCTAAGATTTGATCTCCCTAGGGTGTGAATCTAGCCTAGGGCCTTTGTTAAAAAGATAGAGGGCGTTGAGAGCTTCATTTTAATCTGAAAAAGTTTGGATTTGGAGCAAGTTGATCTTGGAGTCTTCATCTCCTTTTGGGCTAAAACTTCAAGGTAGGGATAACCTACTCCTCTCTATGGGTTTTGTCTTTAAATTTTGGTATTTTGAGATGTTGGGCTTGGTTTGGTAATTTTGTGAAAGTTTGGGGCTTTTGTGCAATTATACAAAAGTTGGGGTTTTATTCATAATAAACCTAGATGCATGTTTAGCATGAAAAAAATGGAATGATTGCTGAATCATTGAAGAAAATGGGACCTAAGGGTTGAAATGGTAATTATGGAAAATGGCCTAATTACATTGTTTAATTAATTGGGATAATTAATTGGTGAGAAATGAGGAAATGAAATGTTGATTGAATATCCATTTGCGCATTTATTTTCTGTTTTAGAAATAACTGCTTGGGGCTATCGGTGGAGGATAGTCGTGATTGTTGTAGACAATGTATGTTGATTAGGCAAACTGAAACTAATCAATGGAATGTGTTATGGAACTTGACAGTTGCTAGAATACATTAATTGTTTGTATTGTGTGATTGTATGTAGAACCAATGTGTTTATATACGTTATGTGTAGAGGAGGAGATAGGGGATGTACTCCGCGGTTTAGGGGAAGATAGGGGATGGACCTCTAAACCGGATAGGTATTTGGAGGAGATAGGGGATGTACTCCGTAGACAGAGCTCATATGCTTGTCTAGAGAAGTGAAGATAGAGCTCATATGCTTATCTTTGTGAAGTGAAGTGTGGATACAGCTTGTATGCTTATCTGTGGATATTGTTGATATACATATCTGTTGTAGAGTGTGGATACAGCTTGTATGCTTATCTGTGGATATTGTTGATATACATATCTGTTGAGAATGTGGATATAGCTTTTATGCTTATCTGAATGTGAGATATAATTTTTATACATATCTGTGGAAATGATGATAGAGCTAGCATGCTTATCTGTTGAAAAAGGGAAAATGAAAAGTAATTGGGACTTGTAAGTCGTAGACATAAATATGTAATTTATGTGATTGAATCAGTGTTGACCAACTATCAATTGCTAATGTTTTAGTCATTGTCCATGGTTGGTTTAGTGTATTTCTACTGGGCTGTGGCTCACCCTATATGGGAATATCATTTTCAGGTACAGGAAGCATGCCACCTCCAAGGACATAGCTGGGAGGCTAGTGGCGGGCATAGTTTTGTCGTTTTACTTTTGATGTATTACATGTAATTTCAAGCCAAGGGCTTAATGTGTAAACGAGTTAGAACTCTTTGTTGTAACCAAGTGTTAACTTGGAAAGCTGTAAGCCCGTAGGGCATTTTGTTATGAGGTTAACATGTAATACTTATGTCTTGGAATTCTAATGAATGAAAGGAATGCGGTTAGTTTATATGTAAATGCATGTCTTATCTGATGGGTTTAATGTTATTATTTTGAGGGCGTTACAACTTGGTATCAGAGCGTACCGGGTTTGAATACTTTGGGTACGTGGGAAGTGATTAGTATCACAATGGGTTTGTCTCGCTTGATAGAGACTTAGATGTAGTATCATATGCTATGTGCTTAAGTGATAACATGCTTATGTGACTATGTGGGTATGGGATTTAATTTCTAGGATATTGATTGGATCCTTGAGTTTCTGGGAGTCTTGTTGGAAAAGCACTTGATCAATGCTGTTTCTAACCGGAACTCTAGTAACGTCTTGGGACTATCATTATCCGGAAATGAAATTCGTAAGTGCTTATGTGTTTATGTGCTTATGTGGAGTGAATTACAGTTGTCCATGCATTAGGACGTGAGTGATTAGTTTCGGCACACCTATGAATGTGCTAACGTTCTGTGTTACCTTTATTAGGATGTCAGGACGAGGAAGAGGTGCTAGGCGTGGTAGACCTGCGAGGCAGGAAGTACCGTTACCGGGTGAGATTCCGGCAGTGCAGGAGGGAGTTGGGCAGGCCAATGTGGCCGAGCCAGTGGGTCAGCAGGCTATGGGTGCCTTGGCCAGAGAGATAGCAGGAGCTTTGGGTATTCTTAGAGCTGGGAATCAGGCAGCTGAGGCAGGGCCTTCTTTCTTGAAGAGGGAGTTCTTCCGGTGTAATCCGGACGAGTTTATCGGGGATCCTAAAGAGCCGCTTAAGGCAGATGAATGGCTCGAACAGACAACGAAGACGTTTGAGATGCTTGGCATCGAGGACGGAGCACTGAAAGTGACCTTGGCATCCTTTCAACTGAAGGGAGATGCGGGTCAATGGTGGAAGTACGAGAAAGCTCGTGTTGGTGGTACTTGGGAGGCGTTTGTGAATGCTTTTCAGGAGAGGTTTTTGTCTGCAGTAGCAAGGGAGAAGCTGAGGGATCAGTTTAGCCGGCTTAATCAGCAGGGCTTGTCAGTGGCCGAGTTTGAGGCTACTTTTACCAGTCTGTCTAGGTTTGCACCTGAACTGGTGGCGTCTGAGGAACGCCGTTGCTATGAGTTTGAGCGGAAGTTGAGGCGGGGCCTCAAGTTGAGAGTTGGTGGGTCTTATATTCGAGAGTATAGACACCTAGTGGATGCTGCAGCTCATATGGAGCTTATGATGCAGGAGGAGGATGAGGGTCAGAGAGGCTCCAAGAGGAGCCAGGATAGTCAGAGTGATGGCAGGAGACAGAAGGGTAATAACCCTCAGCAGTCTCAGGGTGCAGTCTCTAGATCGACCTTTCCAGTGCCTAGTGTAGGCTCGGGGAGAGGCAGTCAGGGAGAATTCACTTGTTACAAGTGTGGCCAGCTGGGTCACAAGGTTTCTGTTTGCCCGCAGAAGGGTGGGGGTCAGAAAGCTGCTTCTTCTTCAGCTAGACCGCCGAGTCAGAGTTTGGGCAGGGGGCAGCTCTTGATTTGTTATCAGTGTGGACAACCTGGGCACATGAAGAGGTTTTGCCCACAGTTGAGTGCCACTTCGGGAGCGTCTGGTTCTAGGCAGACGCAGGGTTTCCAGCCAGCTCAGTCTGTGCAGGCCTCGAGGGCCAATCCGGGAGCTTCGTCATCCCAGTCTGTGCAGCAGTCTTTTGCTCCGAGAGGTGAGCAGGTAGACCAGGGGCCTACGGGGCGCGTGTATGCTGTTACCGCGCAGGATTTAGTACCGGCTCCATCAGTAGTGAGAGGTACTTTTCTGTTTTGCAACTCAGTTGCTAATGTGTTGATAGACACGGGCGCATCTCATTCTTTTGTATCTGCTGCATTTGCATCTGTTTTGGAATTGGAGTTAGCACAGTTAGCATCTCCTATTTGTGTGGTATCGCCTTTGGGTGGTGAGTTGATTCTGAAACAGGGTGTTAGAGGATGTGATATAGAGGTCGCCGATTATAGGCTTCCTTTTCCGTTTGTTGTCATGCCCATGAAGGGTTTTGATGTTATTTTGGGTATGGACTGGTTATCGTCATACCGGGCTGTTATTGATTGCTACCGCCAGAGGGTTACATTGTGTACCTTGAGCGGGGAGTGGTTCCATTTCTTGGGAGACCGGGTTGGTAGTGTTTTGCCACCGGGGTATGATTCGCGAGGGCGAAGTGAGCTTAGTGGTCTACTTGCTAGCTTTGAGAGTAGTAAGGGTGATGAGACACTGATTGTGTTACCGAGGGTGGTTTGTGAGTATTCGGATGTCTTTCCCGAAGATCTTGTTAGTTTGCCACCTCACCGAGAGATAGAGTTCTCTATTGATTTAGTGCCCGGCACGGCGCCGATTTCTATGGCACCTTACCGTTTTGCTCCAGCAGAGTTGGTTGAGTTGAAAGTTCAGCTCCAGGAATTGCTCGATAAGGGCTTTGTTCGCCCTAGTGTTTCACCGTGGGGAGCACCGGCCCTCTTTGTTAAAAAGAAAGATGGTGCCTTGAGATTGTGTATTGACTACCGGAAGTTGAATCGGGCTACGGTTAAGAATAAGTATCCTATGCCCCGTATAGATGATTTGTTTGACCAGTTGAAGGGTTCCCGTTGTTTCTCTAAGATAGACTTGAGATCGGGTTACCATCAGTTGAGGGTCAGGGAGGAAGATATTCCGAAGACGGCATTCCGTACGCGGTATGGCCATTATGAGTTTCTGGTGATGCCATTTGGGCTTACCAATGCACCGGCAGTCTTTATGGACTTGATGAACCGGATTTTCCGGGAGTTCTTAGACCGCTTTGTGGTTGTTTTTGTGGACGATATCCTTATCTATTCGTCATCTAAGGAGGAGCACGAGGAACACTTGAGAGTGGTGCTTGAGTTACTTAGAGCCCATAGGCTGTATGCCAAGTTTGGGAAGTGTGAGTTCTGGCTGGGGGAAGTCAAGTTCTTAGGCCACGTGGTATCCGGGGAAGGGGTGTCTGTTGATACATCCAAGGTTGAGGTAGTGCAAGATTGGGCACAGCCTAAGAGTGTGTTTGAGATCCGCAGTTTTCTGGGATTAGCTGGGTATTACCGTCGGTTTGTGAAGGATTTCTCCAGGTTAGCGTCACCGTTGACTAGACTGACTCGGAAGGGAGTCAAGTTTGTGTGGAGTGAGACTTGTGAAAAGTCGTTCCAAGAGCTGAAAGTTAGATTGACCACCGCTCCGGTGTTGATTATTCCGGAGAGAGGGTTGGGTTATGCGGTTTATTGTGATGCTTCACGAGAGGGTTTGGGTTGTGTGTTGATGCAAGAGGGGAAAGTGGTAGCTTATGGCTCGCGTCAGTTGAAAATACACGAGAAGAATTACCCTACTCACGACCTAGAGTTAGCAGCAGTGATCTTTGCCTTGAAAATCTGGAGGCACTACCTTTATGGTGAGAGGTTCGAGGTATTCTCGGATCATAAGAGTTTGAAGTATCTGTTTACACAGAGAGACTTGAATATGAGGCAGAGGAGGTGGATGGAGTTCATCGAGGATTATGATTTTGAGTTACATTATCATCCGGGAAAGGCCAATGTTGTGGCCGATGCCCTTAGTAGGAAAACCATTAGTGATGTAGCTTGTATAGCCATCCGGGAATGGGAGATGTTGGGAGCACTTGGCGAGTTTGATTTGCTACTGGGCGAATCTGTCGAGGCTGCGGCCTTGTTTTCTGTTGTTGCGCAACCTACACTTGTGATTAGAGTGTTAGAGGCACAGAGAGGTGACCTTGAGGTAGAATCCCTCCGAGAGAAGATCTCCAGTGGGAAAGTTGAGAAGGGTCTGACGGTGTATCCCGACCTGAGTGTGAGGTACCGAGACCGTTTGTTTGTACCGGAGGCTTGCCGTGAGGAAGTACTCCGAGAGTTTCATCATTCGCGCCTTGCGGTGCATCCGGGAGGTACTAAGATGTATCAGGATTTGGGTCGCCAGTTTTGGTGGCGGGGTATGAAAAGAGATGTGGCTGTTTTCGTATCGAAATGCCTTACTTGCCAGCAAGTGAAGGCCGAGCATCAGAGGCCAGCGGGTTTGTTGCAACCCTTGCCTATTGCCGAGTGGAAGTGGGAGCATGTCACTATGGACTTCGTTGTAGGTCTTCCGAGGACTCAACGGGGTAGTGATGCTATTTGGGTGGTTGTAGACCGGTTGACTAAGTCGGCGCACTTTATTCCTATGCGCGTGAGAGATTCGGTAGATCATCTTGCCGATTTGTACATTCGGGATGTAGTGAGATTGCACGGGGTCCCAGTGACGATCGTCTCAGATAGAGATCCTCGTTTTACTGCTAGGTTGTGGCAGAGTTTGCAGAGTGCATTGGGCACTAAGTTGACCTTTAGTACGGCTTATCATCCTCAGACTGACGGGCAGTCCGAGCGTACTATTCAGATCCTCGAGGATATGCTTCGGGGTTGTGTCCTGGACTTCAGTGGGACGTGGGAGAGGCACTTGCCATTGGTAGAGTTTGCCTACAACAACAGTTTTCAGTCTAGCATCGGTATGGCACCATTTGAGGCCTTGTATGGCCGACCGTGTAGATCTCCAGTTTGTTGGGCCGAGGTGGGTGATGCACCTTTGTTGGGTCCGGAGTTGGTTAGGGAGACGACGGAGAAAGTTGAGCTTATCCGTAGGAGGCTTGTTACAGCCCAGAGTCGACAAAAGAGTTATGCCGACCGTAGGAGGAGGCCTTTGGCGTTTGAGGTAGGCGATCATGTCTTTCTGAAGATATCACCTAGACGAGGCCTGATGAGGTTTGGGAAGAGTGGGAAGTTATCCCCTCGGTTTATTGGTCCTTTTGAGATCCTTGAGAGGATAGGTGAGGTTGCTTATCGGTTAGCCTTACCGCCGCAGTTGTCCGGAGTACATGACGTGTTTCATGTGAGTATGCTTCGGAAGTATGAGCCAGATCCATCACATGTGTTGGATTGGACTGATTTAGAGGTAGATGAGGATGCCTCGTATGAGGAGAGACCGGTTCGGGTCTTGGATAGGCGGGACCAGGTCTTGCGTGGCAAGACCATTCCTTTGGTGAAAGTCTTGTGGAAACATCACGGAGTGGAGGAAGCCACTTGGGAACGTGAGTTGGAAGTCCGAGAGAAATATCCGGACTTGTTTGTTGATATGTAATCTTGTATTTACATTTTGCATTTTGTTGAACTTAAGAGCTTTTATATATGTCTTAAGTTGTGAAACATTGAAAATGTTTTGGTTATTGGACGTATGTTTTGGAACTTGCCTCATATGGAAGTTGAATGTAACATTATAGGTGTTAAGTATATTGTTGACATTGGAAAGTTAGTGCATAATGTTAGTGCATGTTAATAATACATATGTTTGTGTTATGTCTCTTGTTTAAGGGATGGGATGACCAGTAATGGGTCGAATTGTTGAATGTTAAATTGTAACATTGTCTAAAATGGAGGAAAACCTGTTTTTGAAAACTTGTGCTTAATTTCGGGGGCGAAATTCTTTAAGGGGGGGAGGTTATAGCGATCCCGGGTTTACCCTTGTTGTACAATGATCCGGACATGTGTCCGTGAATGTTGGTAGTTGTTTATTTTCTAGTTTGCATCCTCTTTACTTTGTATATTGAGTTATGGGATGTGTTGGGCAGGTTTGTTACAGGTTAGTTATGCTTGGGAGCCTAGTGTTGCTGCCCAGATTTTTGGTCCTTCGCTCGAGCGAGGAGTTTGTCGCTCGAGCGAGCGTTGTGTTGCACCTGGTTCTGGACCTGAGAGTTGTAGTTTCTGGCTCGAGCGAGCTTTTCGTGGCTCGAGCGGTCTGGGTTTTTCTTCGCTCAATCGAGAACTTCTTGGCTCGAGCGAGAGTTTTCTGTGTCTGGTCGCTCGAGCGACCAATCCTTCGCTCGAGCGAGGGTGTTTTATATCAGCGGACAGCAGCGTCTAAAACATCACTTTTTCAGTCCTTTTCTTTGATTAAACCCTAAATCCGACACCCTCTCTCTCTAAACTTGCACTCTCTCTAAGATTTGATCTCCCTAGGGTGTGAATCTAGCCTAGGGCCTTTGTTAAAAAGATAGAGGGCGTTGAGAGCTTCATTTTAATCTGAAAAAGTTTGGATTTGGAGCAAGTTGATCTTGGAGTCTTCATCTCCTTTTGGGCTAAAACTTCAAGGTAGGGATAACCTACTCCTCTCTATGGGTTTTGTCTTTAAATTTTGGTATTTTGAGATGTTGGGCTTGGTTTGGTAATTTTGTGAAAGTTTGGGGCTTTTGTGCAATTATACAAAAGTTGGGGTTTTATTCATAATAAACCTAGATGCATGTTTAGCATGAAAAAAATGGAATGATTGCTGAATCATTGAAGAAAATGGGACCTAAGGGTTGAAATGGTAATTATGGAAAATGGCCTAATTACATTGTTTAATTAATTGGGATAATTAATTGGTGAGAAATGAGGAAATGAAATGTTGATTGAATATCCATTTGCGCATTTATTTTCTGTTTTAGAAATAACTGCTTGGGGCTATCGGTGGAGGATAGTCGTGATTGTTGTAGACAATGTATGTTGATTAGGCAAACTGAAACTAATCAATGGAATGTGTTATGGAACTTGACAGTTGCTAGAATACATTAATTGTTTGTATTGTGTGATTGTATGTAGAACCAATGTGTTTATATACGTTATGTGTAGAGGAGGAGATAGGGGATGTACTCCGCGGTTTAGGGGAAGATAGGGGATGGACCTCTAAACCGGATAGGTATTTGGAGGAGATAGGGGATGTACTCCGTAGACAGAGCTCATATGCTTGTCTAGAGAAGTGAAGATAGAGCTCATATGCTTATCTTTGTGAAGTGAAGTGTGGATACAGCTTGTATGCTTATCTGTGGATATTGTTGATATACATATCTGTTGTAGAGTGTGGATACAGCTTGTATGCTTATCTGTGGATATTGTTGATATACATATCTGTTGAGAATGTGGATATAGCTTTTATGCTTATCTGAATGTGAGATATAATTTTTATACATATCTGTGGAAATGATGATAGAGCTAGCATGCTTATCTGTTGAAAAAGGGAAAATGAAAAGTAATTGGGACTTGTAAGTCGTAGACATAAATATGTAATTTATGTGATTGAATCAGTGTTGACCAACTATCAATTGCTAATGTTTTAGTCATTGTCCATGGTTGGTTTAGTGTATTTCTACTGGGCTGTGGCTCACCCTATATGGGAATATCATTTTCAGGTACAGGAAGCATGCCACCTCCAAGGACATAGCTGGGAGGCTAGTGGCGGGCATAGTTTTGTCGTTTTACTTTTGATGTATTACATGTAATTTCAAGCCAAGGGCTTAATGTGTAAACGAGTTAGAACTCTTTGTTGTAACCAAGTGTTAACTTGGAAAGCTGTAAGCCCGTAGGGCATTTTGTTATGAGGTTAACATGTAATACTTATGTCTTGGAATTCTAATGAATGAAAGGAATGCGGTTAGTTTATATGTAAATGCATGTCTTATCTGATGGGTTTAATGTTATCATGTCTTATCTGATGGGTTTAATGTTTTTCCCTCTATCTTTCCCCAATTTTTTTCCCTCTCTCCCACTCATCACTCTTCTCTCTGGCTCTCTCATATCTCTTCGCTCTTTATCTCTCTTGTTCATTTTTCTTCTTTCTCTCTCTATGTCTCTTTCTCTATCTCTTGTTCATTTCTTTTTGTTATCTTTCTCTCTTTATCTCTCTTTCTTTGTGTCTATCTCTCGCTCATCTTGTTTCTCTCTCTTTTTTTTTTCTCTCTCTCTGTCACTCATCACTCTTCTCGCTGGCTCTCTCTATCTCTCTTGCTTATCTTTATTCTCCCTTTCACTCTCTCTATATCTCTTGTTCATCTCTTTTTGCTGTCTTTCTCTCTCTCCCTCTCTCTTTGTCTATCTCTCGCTCATCTTGTTTATCTTTCTCTTTTTTTCTTTCTATCTGTCTCTCTCTCTCTCACTCATTTCTCTTCTCTCTCAATCGTTCATTTCTCTCAATCACACTCATCTCTTTCTCTGAGCCCATTATTATTGAAAGAGGAAAAAGTCAAAAAATGAAATGGGTCTCTCTTTCTCTCTATCTCTTACTCTCTATGTCTCTTACTCATTTCTCTTCTCTCTCTTTCACTCATCTCTCTTACTCATTTCTCTTCTCTATCTCTCTCATCTTTTTTCAAATATTTTTTTTTTCAAATATCTTTTTTCAATTATAATGTGTATAATTCCATCGTCATAAATAATACAAAAAATAAATATAAATATTTTAGGCCTAAACAAACATGCTTTTTAGTTTATGTTTTTAAATTTTTTTAAACATTTTGTTCAAACCAAACGCGTTTGTAATTTATGTTTTTCTAAAAATAAACAAAAACCAATTTATAAAATTTATGGAAATTATTTTTCATTAAAATATTACTCCTACTTCTACCAAAGTAAAAAAATAAGAATAATTTTTTATTCATTAAAATAAAAATGAAACAAATAAATTTTCAACCTTTATAACTGGAAAAAATAAAAAAGCAAAAAAAATAAATTCATTAACTATAAAAAAAAAATTATTTTAACAAAAAATAATTTTTTTTTTTAAAAAAAAGAATCATTTTGCTATTTAAATATTACCAAAAAAAAAAAAAAAATTCCCGCTCGATTTTCCACCCCTTTTTTCCATTCCCACTCGGCTTCCCCCCCTCCCCATCTCTTGAACCAAAATACCCAATCTGAAAAACCAAAAATCCCCTTCAATCAAAAATCCCTAATTCTTACGGCTCCACCGAATTCGAGAAGATCTGACTAAGATGGTATCCAGGCTCCAATCTGTGGAGATCGAAGCCATGGTCGCTTGCCATTCATTTTCCACGATTGTACTAACGGTTGTAGCCACGACTACTGCCGACGAGTGAGGAAGAGAAGAGATGAGAGGCGAGCGTTTAGAGATGGAGGTGCAAGAACAAAGTGAAGAAAAGGTGATCGAAGCCATGGCCGTTTTTGATCTGTTTGTCCATTGATATCTATTTGAATCTCTCTGAATCTATATCTATATATATATATATATATCTTGGTTTTTGCTCTGTTTGTTCATTGATTTTGGACCAACTATACCGACAGGTCCATTGAGTTCTAAGCAAGGGACTGAATGTTCGACGACAGTTTGAATTAGGCATCTAATGGGTATTTTTTTTTTGGCTTGCTTGCAGGTTTGATTTCTAAGGTTGGCTTCTGTAATTTACTTCTATTCTTTTTCAACCACTCATTTGACTTAATTGTTGCTCTACAATTGCTTTCTTGGCAAAGGAATCTTTAATTTACATGTCAATACCACTCTTACCTTTGTGGTTAAATTTTCTGCAACAATTACACACTTAGTTAAAGCTCCCTTTTCCTACACCTATATCCCTAACCGGAGATATCTAGTACGGATTCTATCTCATTGCTTTTGATTTTACAGTGTCGACTTTATCCCTTCTGTATAAGTTAGCGAAAAAGAAGAACCTTAATCTCCTTATGTTTTCTGCTTCAAATCATTTCCGTTCCAAAATAAGTGAGTAAAGATGATATGATCCTCCTCCATCAAGGAAAGTTTGTAAAATTTGTTAGTTTGTATAGGCATTACTCTTCAAGTATATTTTTAGTGCTTTCCTATGACTAGGACCTAATTATGTTTACAAGGGATAATTGACTCTTTTAAAACTAACATATTTTTGTTTGTGTTCTTTTGCTTTCCCCTGACCTTTATAAGAATGGCCCTACTCGATTCATCTTCTAGGCCACATTGATTTTGTATGGGTCTTGGGTCTAGGAGTAGGAGAAGTGCAGTGAAAGATACTTTGATCAAGAATAATCCAGATATTGTAATCTTTCTAGAAAGTAAAATTGAAATTTTTTTAGGAGCATTTGGGGGACTTGGAATAGGAGTTAGGAGGCCTTATCTTTCAGTAGTAGATCCTTCGGGGATTTTGGTCGGTAAGCTTCAAGTAGTATTTAGGGTGTTTTTTGTCTATAAGGTCTAGAGATTTTGATGACAACGATGAGTGGCTTAGCTTATGGGGGTTTATGGTCCTAAGTCCTAGGTCCTAGGTTTAGATGGTCGTTTGTTGGAGTTAATTGGTTTGTTTGGGTTGTGTTCGCCAAATTGTTATGGGAGGTGATTTTAACGTTAATGGATTTGCTTCAAAAAAGTTGAATGGGGATGGAGTCTCAAGGCGTATGAGAGATTTTGATGCTTTTATTACGAATTGTGAGTTGGTTGATCCGGATGGAACATAATTTACGGACTTACGGATGGAACATAATTTAGATGGACTTACGGATGGACTTACAGACTTACGGATGGAACATAATTGTGAGTTAGTTGATTACGGATGGAACATAATTTAATCAATTGAGATTAAGGTACATAATATTTTAGATGGACTTACGATAATTCCCACCACTTATATAATTAAAAAGGACCACATAATTAAATAAGACTTACCTGCATAAATCTAAATTATAACGTTATAAGTTTTAGTATCCAAAATTTAACATAAAAAATTTGCTATAAATTAAACTGAACCATTCGTAAGAATTCTTTATTTTGTTTTATTTTATTTTATTTTATTTTATTGGCCTTTATAGATTTGGCCTCTTCTTCTTGGGGTAGCAAAGCGTGTTTTGAGGGGGAGAGAGAGAGAGAGAGTATGTGTTTTAAAATTTGAAATTTCAAAAAGTGAGGTGAGCGATAACTTATGAGATTTTGTTTTGTTGGGAAAGAGTTGTTGGGAAAGAGTTGGTACTTGATGTTTGGTTTTCCAGAGGCATTGTAAATTACATTCTACGTTATCGCTCTAACAACAGTAGTCTTACTAAAAAAAAAATCTGCTCTAACAACACAAAGAGAAGGAATTCTTACTAGATGTTTGGTTTTCCAGAGGCATTGTAAATTACATTCTACGTTACAGTGGCATAGAAAATTTTCTATTATCCAATTTGAGGCTTGGTACTTGAAGTTGTTACCAACAAGCTGTTGCTTTTTTATTTTCTCATTGAATGTGGTAAAGTTGTGAGGAAATTCTAGTCTTTGAGTCTTCCTAAAATGAAGTGGTATTGTTCCTAAAAAAACAAAAACCTAGCAAAGCTGTATTTTACATCTGTTATGACTACCATGCCACCTAATCCAACATGAATATTGTGCTAAGGAAACAATACAGGTTTTGATATTTGCAGGTGGTCCTTCTGTGATGGTGTGGTTGACTGACCACTGATCTTTTCTTAAGATTGCTGGTTTTTATTCCTTAGTTCTTTCATTATTTTATATAACCTAGTGGCAGTGGACATTGAAACTTCATATAAAATAGCATTTGAAGTACATTTTAGAAATCTTAATGTGGTATATCCCTAACTAAAAAGTACACCCAATATAGTAGGATCCTATGTTACCAATTCAAAAAATAGATGCTTAGAGTGTAAGGCAATTTGAAAATAAAGCAATGACAAATCATTTTATGATTATTTAATCAATTGGTTCAGGATGTCCAGAAATACAATCTATAGTATACTAGTTGCCTATTGAAGTAATGTTTCCTCTCTCAAAGGAAATTTAAATAAAAAATTGATTTTAAAAATGGGATTGAAGCAGGGAAAATTGGTATATTTATTGGTATTGGGTGGTGTATTGTTTTCAAATGACAAGGAAGATGATGAGCTGCCTTTTTTCATTTGAAATTTTCTTATCAAAATTCTGTTTGTACTGTGTTTACTATATGTAAGGCAAGCGAAATGATATTGATGCTTCTTACTGATGCTCTGTTTCAAATTTACCATGATTCCCTTGATGTTTCACATGAAACTTATGTCTATTTTCTTCTTTCCAGATAGTTGACTGCATTAAGGGCTTTCTAAATATTTCCTCTGACCCGGCAACTTTCATTCAGGTTTGTTGTTCAAAATGCTTTTTTCTGAATAATAGACACTAAGAACTGAAATTTCAATACTATTAGAATTCAAAAGATACAGCTAAGATGTGCTGATAAAAAATACATACAATAAAGAAGTTCTAATCTTGTGTTACTGCTGAAGCCCGGAAATGTTAGACGAATCAAATCAATAATTTTCCATTGGAGAGTTGAAGTAGGTAGCAGTAAGGATATGGCATAAGAATAATGTGTATTACAGAAGCATAAACTCCTTAAATTCAATAGTCCCCCCCCCCCCCCCGCCCAAAAAAAAAAAAAAGAAAAGAAATTGTTAAAGCATGCATCACAAAACACGTCCATAGAGGTTATAAGTTGGTTGAAAATCTTGAGTACTTTGCCTTGTAATGGCTCATGTAACAGAGCAAAGCTATGGTCATGATTCATTTCTTATCAAATTATCCACTGCTGAATTCCTTATGGTTAACTTTTTATTTAAATTATTTATTGTTTGTGTCATTGGCCAAAAAAAAGAAATAGGAACAAATATACATTTACAAATACACTATTTACTTATTTATTTTTAATTTTTTGTGATTCGTCATGGAGGGCAATTTACATTGTCTCTGATGTATTCTGTCAACTACATTGTTTCCATAATTTAGTTTGATTTATATTATACAAATAAAATTCACCCAAGAATTTGTATTGTGCTTTATTTGTTTCACTGATTTATTAGAATGTTTGGTGCCACTTTTGCCAATAACTTATGAGATTTTGTTTTGTTGGGAAAGAGTTGTTCGATGTGAATCATGTGGTGCTGCGGAACCGGGGACATGCGAAGGTATTTTTCATGTTTTAATCCTTTTTATTTTCTGATTACACTGAGAAGTTTGAATGGTCATGACCGCTGGACACATTGAAGTATTGCTAAAGTTTTGTTCATTTTTTTACCTTTTAGGTCACTTTGGGTATATAGAATTACCAATTCCAGTATATCATCCTTCCCATGTGAGCGAACTAAAGCGGTTGTTGAGCCTGGTTTGCTTTAAGTGCTTGAAGTTGAGAAGTGGGAAGGTAATGGATATGTTTATAGAAGGCTCCACGTAAAATCTATTTGTCATAAGTAATTAAATCCTTTTGCTTTCTTGATTGAGAGGGTAGCAGATTATTGTGTTGTGTTGTGTTATGGTAAGAATTTGAAGCTCTCGGTGATTATAGATCATTCTGCCATAATATATCCTATATTTTATTATTTAATAAAGGAAGTTGGTAGACATTTGAGTGTGGTCACATATGTGGTGGCCCTTTTCTAAAAGTGTTGTGTGAATATCATTATTTTTCTATTGTTTCTCTAAGACATTTAATTTTATAAATTGTTTCTCTCCTTATTTTAACTAAAATGTAGAGTTAATTTGTGGAACTGATATCTCAACATAGAAGTGTTATATGTAAGAATATCTATGTCATTAACAGGGAAAGCTTTTAAGCCTTCTTAACATTTTATAGGCACCCAACTAATGAATTTTATTTTTTTTTCAGATGATTTTGGACATACAAATGTGGATATATAATATTTTGACAATTACGGGAGGGCATTGTTTTTATACCTCTATTTGTATATAGTGGTTCGAACAAATTAATTAGGTTATTCATGTATTATGTATGGATTTAAATTATTAACGTTGGATTAGACTTGGAGTGTATGGAATTTGTATGGATTATGTATGGATTATTGACCCTAATATATTTTAGTGTTGATGGATTATATTGTTTATACAGGGTACAGGTTGTAATTTAAATTATTGACGTTGGTTATTCATGTATTATGTATGGATTTAAATCATGGTTATTCATGTATTATGTTGAATGCTTTAATGGTTGATAATATATTTTAGTGTTGATGGATTATATTGTTTATACAGGGTACATGCAATATAAATGAATACAGGTTGTTTACAATTTTTTTTTTTTTAAAAAAAAAACAGAAAATTATTTGGCCACCAAATGTTTTGGTAGCCAAATAGGTAATCAAAAGTTTGGGCTACTAATAATTTAGTAGCAAAAACATAACCCAAAACGTTTTTGCCACCAAATAATTAGTAGCTAAAAAATTTGAGAATGAGAGAAATAAACTATTGGCTACTAAATTTTTTAGTCACAGAAAAAAGGGTATCATTTGGTGACTAAAACTTTTGGTGGCAAAAAGTAAAAAAATGAATCTTAATAGGTTTTTGGCTACGAACAGTTTTAGTCGGCAAAAGTCACCACGCCTAAGGTAGAACTTTTAGTGACTAAATGGTTAGTAGCCAAAAGTTTAATAAAATGAAAAATAATATTTTTGGCGACTAAATTCTTTAGTCCCTAAATGTAGTAATGTTGTGACTAAAACTTATTCCCGACAAAAAGCTTTAGTCGCTAAAAATTTAATTTATTTTATTTGAACACTTTTGGCGACTAAATATTTAGTCGCCAAAACATACCCTTTCCCGACTACTCAGATTTTGGTAGACGAATGTTCACTTTTGGCGACTAATATTTTAGTCGCCAAAAGATAACCTTTGCCGACTATGTCACGCCCCCAAACCGCCCCTAGTAGTTTGGTGCCGTGATGGCCAGTAATCCGTAATTACCGAAGGCCAACTTTCAAATTCACACACAATCAGAGTATAAAATATGGGGCTTACAAGTGCGGAAGCAATATATATACATCTAAATAGTCCATGAGAGCCGTGCATAAGTCCAATGAAATGACATACATCTTTATAAAGTCTTACAACTTAAATACAATAAGGAAATGAGATACAAAACACATCTTGACCAAAAGGCTTCTCAAGCCGACATATACAAGTACAAATGAGAAATAAGCCAAGAAGCATGATCTTCAAGACGGTACAAAAATGCGAATCCAAAACATGTCGGCAATGCGCCCAAAAACACATCGGCATCGCGTCTAGGCCTCAATGCCTTCTTGCTCATCACCTACATATATATAGAGAGGGTGAGCTTGGATACTCAGTGAATGATATTAGAAATAAAGGTTTTGCATGATTGATATCCAAGATCTCTTTCAAAACAATACATAGCATACTTTACAATCAAGTGGAAAATCAAGTTTGTTGCCGGCTTTTCAAGTTCCTTGGATGTTATTACATCTACTTAATACAAGGGGGTGATGACAATTCCAAGACAAGAGTGCAGTTGCATTATAGTCCCCTGCAGCTAAGGACTTTCAAGACAAGAGTGCAGTTGCATTATAGTCCCCTGCAGCTAAGGACTTTCAAGACAAGAGTGCAGTTGCATTATAGTCCCCTGCAACTAAGGACTTTCAAGACAAGAGTGCAGTTGCATTATAGTCCCCTGCAACTAAGGACTTTCAAGACAAGAGTGCAGTTGCATTATAGTCCCCTGCAACTAAGGACTTTCAAGACAAGAGTGCAGTTGAATTATAGTCCCCTGCAACTAAGGACTTTCAAGAAATGTCATCAAAACAAGATAGCGTTTAATATACAAGTAGGGATAGTCATTCATGCCGAGATCAAATACTTTTTATCAAAACCGAGCAAAACGAGATTTATCAAAACAAGTATAACATAGCTTTATCAAAAATACCACTCACATAGTTCTTCGAACGTCGGGGTCGAGACAAGCCCAAGTCCTACAAACACATGGCAAAGCCTATTGAATGCACCTTCAACAAGTTTCGTATGTACACAAATGATTTTCGGGAAACATGCTGGGCACCAACCAGGTCTAGGCCGAGGTTCCACACCTCCTCGCCGAGGTGTGTTCCCGAGGGCCACATGCAGGGAAAAGAGGTCGGGAAACTCTGGGTTTTCCCTCTGCTGATGAATATGAAGAACATGAGTATGAAAACATGGAAAATATGAATGTTCGATCACAATCTGTTATCACAAATCTGGGATCTTCATGCTATGAGTTCGAAAACATGGACCTGGGTACCCATAGTTGAAAATCATGCAAGAACAAACACAAAACATGAGTCTAGGCAAAAAGCTTTCCGATCAACACATGGTTTTCTTGAAGAACACATGAATGTCATTTTCTCTTTCTAAAACCGAATTTCAAGACGATGCATGGCTTACAAATCATATCCGATCATGTGATGCAATAACATGAACATCAAGAACATCACGAGCAGATCAAGAATCTAACCTTAGAACACGAATCTAACGGTTTGATCTCAAGGAATCAAGCTTGAAGACTTACTTCCTCACTCTAAAACTCCTTCTTCCTCCTAGAGTTTCTCTCTCTACAAGGCAAGGTTATGACACTAAAATGATAAGTGCTCTTACTCGGTTCTGTGCTTAATCCCTCTGCTGGGACACGTGGCGGCGACTGGTTGGGTTCACCCTGAAAAGGTGGCTGACAGACTGGTCAAAGCATGGTGAAAGGGTGTTCAACAAGCAAAACGGTATGGGCTTCCTGACAAGGCAACGACATCGGCTAATAACAAGGCGTATCTAACAAGCTACACGGAACGGTACTCCGGCAAGGGGTGACATCGGCTAACAAAGGACTTCGGCAACTAAGGTGACAATGACCTCGGCTAGGAAGGACAACACTTGACTAAGCTGTGCCACATCTTGGCCTAGATTCGCCACACCTCGGCCTAGGTCATACCACTCCAGGACGAGATCACTTGGGTGCAAGGTAACATCTCGGCTAATGTGGTCAAGGCAAGGACGGAGGTCGACAAGGGGTTTCAAGACACTACTACTAGACTAAGGATGACCTCGGCTTGGAATAACATCGGCTAGCATAACTCAGGCAAGGCGTGACCTAAGTTTCACATCAAGGAAGGAACAAGACAAGTACACTACTCTTAGACAAATCACAAGGCTTCAAAACAAGGCATGGATTTCACTCACTTAAGCGAAACAAGCCACAAACATACACATGCAAGCTTAACAAGTCATAATCATACAGATGCTCATGAACATGATGAGAATATAAAATGTGGGTTCCTACAGTCTACCCTCCTTAAAGAAGTTTGGTCCCCAAACTTAAGTTACCTTGTCCTACGAATAACTCTGGGTAACGGATTTTCATGTCCTCTTCCTTTTCCCATGTGGCCTCCCCGCCATAGTGTTTCTCCCATTCGATTTTCACCATTGATATCGACTTGTTTCTCAACTGCCTTACTTGTCTGTCGATAATTCTCATCGGCTTCTCTTCGTAGCCTAGGTTCTCGTTAACTACAACTCCGGAGTAATCTATTACATGCAGTGGGTCTCGGATATATTTTCTCAGCATTGAAACATGGAACACGCTGTGGACTTGGCTCAAATCTGGCGGCAAAGCGAGTCTGTAAGCAACGGTGTTAACTTTCTCAAGGATTTCAAACGGCCCAATATATCGGGGTGCGAGTTTACCCTTCTTCCCAAATCTCGAAACTCCTGTCATCGGCGAGACCTTCAAAAATACATGATCCCCAACTTCAAATTCTAGCTCCCTCCTTCTTTGGTCGGCATAACACTTCTGTCGACTCTGTGCAGTTTTAATCCTCTGCTGAATGAGTTTGATCTTTTCAGTCGTCATCTGAACCAACTCGGGGCCAATTAGAGCTTTGTCTCCTACTTCAGTCCAACATATCGGCGATCTGCACTCCCTTCCATACAAAGCTTCGTACGGCGCCATACCTATGCTGGCTTGATAGCTGTTGTTGTACGCGAACTCTACTAATGGCAAATGCGATTCCCAACTTCCTTGGAAATCCAACACGCACAGTCTGAGCATGTCTTCGAGTGTCTGAATCGTTCTTTCCGTCTGCCCGTCGGTCTGGGGGTGAAAGGCTGTGCTAAATCTCAACTCTGTTCCCAAGGCTCCTTGTAGACTCTGCCAAAATCTAGAAACGAACTTCGGATCTCGGTCTGACACAATGGACATCGGCACACCATGAAGCCTAACGATCTCATTCATGTACAACTCGGCAAGTCGGTCGGCATTGAATGTAGTCTTGACAGGCAAGAAGTGAGCTGACTTAGTAAATCTGTCGACTATAACCCAAATGGAATCCATACCTCTTTGCGTCCTCGGCAAACCCACTACAAAATCCATGGAGATGTGCTCCCATTTCCACTCAGGAATTGACAAGGGTTGAAGTAGTCCTGCCGGTCTCTGGTGTTCCGCTTTCACTTGCTGACAACACAGACACTGAAATACAAACTCGGTTATCTCTCTTTTCATGTTTGGCCACCAAAAGGTCCGCTTTACGTCCTGATACATCTTGGTGCTCCCTGGATGAATGGCAAACTTGGAACTATGGGCTTCTTGCAAAATCTTCCTTTTTAACTCTGGTATGTCGGCTACACACAATCTCCCTTCAAACTTAAGCACTTGATTCTCCATAGTGTATCCCGGCCTCGGCTTGGTGACGAATTCATCAATTACTTTCTTGAGGAATTTATCCTCCCTCTGTCTGGTCTTTGCTTCCTCAATAATCGTCGGTTCCACCGAAACCGCTGTCAGGCACGCTAAACTTCCAACTAACTTCCTGCTCAATGCGTCGGCTACGGAATTTGCCTTACCTGGGTGATACTGAATCTGCATGTCATAATCCTTCAGTAGCTCGAGCCATCTTCTCTGCCTCATATTTAACTCTTTCTGAGTGAACAAGTACTTCAGACTCTTGTGGTCGGTGAAAACTTGGCAAGATGTTCCATACAAGTAATGACGCCATATCTTCAAAGCAAAAACCACGGCAGCTAGCTCCAGATCGTGGGTAGGATAATTCTTTTCATTGGGCTTCAATTGATGAGACGCGTACGCTATGACTTTACCTTCTTGCATTAACACGCAACCCAAACCCTTATGTGAGGCATCACTGTAAATTTGAAATTCCTCATTAGCCGATGGTAGTACCAGAACTGGCGCTGTAACTAACCTCGTCTTCAGCTCCTGGAAGGCTGATTCTCTTTCATTGGTCCATTCATAAGCTGCTCCCTTCTTAGTTAGTTGTGTCAACGGCACTGCAATCCTCGAGAAATCCTTCACAAACTTTCTGTAATAACCTGCCAAACCCAGAAAACTACGAACCTCGGACACGTTGGTCGGCGTCGGCCAATTCACAATGGCTTCAATCTTACTGGGGTCAACTGATATACCGTCTTCATTAATCACATGCCCTAGAAATGAAATGCTGGAAAGCCAAAACTCGCATTTACTTAACTTGGCGTACAACTTTTTATCTCTCAAGGTCTGCAGGGCAAGTCTCAGATGATTCTCGTGTTCGCTCGTACTCCCGGAATAGATCAATATGTCGTCGATGAAAATAATGACAAACTCATCTAGGTACGGCTTAAAGACTCTGTTCATCAAATCCATGAATGCTGCTGGGGCGTTGGTTACTCCGAAGGGCATTACCAAAAATTCGTAGTGGCCATATCTTGTCCGAAAAGCAGTTTTCTCGATGTCCTCGGCTTTAACCTTCAACTGGTGGTAGCCTGACCTAAGGTCAATCTTGGAAAAGACTCGTGCTCCTCGTAGTTGATCAAGCAAATCATCAATCCTTGGCAATGGATACTTGTTCTTAATGGTCACTTTATTAAGTTCTCTGTAGTCGATGCAAAGGCGAAGTGTGCCATCCTTTTTCTTAACAAACAGAACGGGTGCCCCCCATGGTGAAGTGCTCGGTCTGATAAATCCCTTATCCAACAATTCTTGTAGTTGCAATTTCAGTTCTCTAAGTTCGGCTGGGGCCATTCGGTAGGGTGTTTTGGAGATAGGTTGTGTTCCTGACAAGACGTCCACAGTAAACTCTATTTCTCTATCGACAAGGCGGCCAGGCAACTCATTCGGAAAGACATCGGGGAATTCCTCAACCACAGGTATGTCGGCTAACTCAACACTTCCATTCAAATCACTCAGTATACTGCATAAATAACCCTGACATCCTTTTTGGATCAACTTGTAGGCCTTCATGGATGAGATTAAGTAAGGTGGGGGTACTACTCCTTTACCTTAGAAAATGACCTCGGCTAGATCTGGGGTCTTCAATGTGACGCTCTTAGTGACACAATTAATGGATGCATGGTTTGCTACTAACCAATCCATTCCCAATATGACATCGAAGTGGGTCATGCTTAATGGCATCAAATCAACTAACAACTCTACCCTCTCAATCATAACAACACACGCCCTATAAATGGATGTGACAATCATATTTCTCCCAGATGGAGTAGACACAGATAATATGTAGTCAAGGGGTTCTAACTCTCTACTCAACTTCTCGGCAAATATAGTGGACACAAATGAATGCGTAGAACCCGAATCAATCAATACGTATGCATCTTGAGAACAAATTGAAATGGTACCTGACACCACTGCTTCAGCATTCTGGGCGTCTCCTGGCACTAACGCGAAAACTCTGCCCTGCCTCGCCTGTATCCCCCCGATGTTATTCTTCTGTGCAGAGCCTGAGGTGCTTCCATTCCTCTTCCCATCATCGGTCCTTGCTTTCGGGCAGTCCTTCACGCGATGGCCTATCTCGCCACACTCATAGCAAGCTCCTGTTGCCCAACGACAAACCCCGAAATGTAGCTTTCCACAACTTGCACACACCGGTTTGGCGTTACCCTCCTGATTTGAGTTGCTGGAACTGTCTGTGCTCATTCTCTTCTTGGCATTGAACGGAACTCGGCGATTATCATAATTCTGTCTCTTCCTCTGTCCCTCACCTGAACTCTGGTATCGGTTTAAATTAGCTTCAGCTAGGATGGCCTTGTCCAGTACTCCGGCGTATGTCGGCATATTGAGCATATTGACCCTGTCTTGTATCGGTCCACGTAACCCACTTTCGAACTTTCTCGCCTTTCGGTATTCGTCGTCAATCATATGAGGCGCATATCTCGCCAGTTCAGTAAAGGCACGATCGTATTCTGCGACTGTCTTGTTCCCTTGTATCAGATTCTGAAACTCCGTGGTTTTTCGGTCTCGAACGCTGAGGGGGAAATGCTTGTTATAGAACAACTCCAAAAATTTTGCCCAAGTCAAACCCGGATTGCTTTCTCGGACCATAATCCACCACCTACGAGCATCGTCGTCTAATGTGAATGCTGCCAGAGATACCTTCTGAGCGTCTGTACTGGGGAAGATCTCAAACAACTTCTCCATCTCTAAAACCCACGCCTCGGCTTTCATTGGTTCTATGCCCCCTTGGAATCTTGGCGGTTTCATCTTCTTGAACTCTCTGATCAGAGTTATCGTGTCGTTCCCATACAAAGCCTGCTGTAGAGGCACTTGTGGCACTGGAGGGGGTGGAGCTGCATAACGGCCATTCGTCTGCTCGGCCTGCGTAGAAGTGGTACCAGTATCCTGCGGCCTAGGTTGTCTCTGCTCACGAACCAAGCCTTCGACTAACCTTTCCAATCTCTCCAATCTATCTTCTGAACGATCTCGGCCAACTGGGGGTCTACCTCTCCTCATGATGCTAGGGGGAATGCAAGATGAGACTTTAAAACAACTAAACAGATGACACATATACAAGTAACAAACGTTCATGCCGAAATGATGCACACGTAGTCAAGTAGCAAGCAATATGATGTAATCCTAACATCATTCTAAGGGAAATCCTACGCTCTCTAGGACTCAAGTGTGTGAACAATCGTACACCGAGGAACTTGTGCTCTGATACCATTCTGTCACGCCCCCAAACCACCCCTAGTAGTTTGGTGCCGTGATGGCTAGTAATCCGTAATTACCGAAGGCCAACTTTCAAATTCACACACAATCAGAGTATAAAATATGGGGCTTACAAGTGCGGAAGCAATATATATACATCTAAATAGTCCATGAGAGCCGTGCATAAGTCCAATGAAATGACATACATCTTTATAAATTCTTACAACTTAAATACAATAAGGAAATGAGATACAAAACACATCTTGACCAAAAGGCTTCTCAAGCCGACATATACAAGTACAAATGAGAAATAAGCCAAGAAGCATGATCTTCAAGACGGTACAAAAATGCGAATCCAAAACATGTCGGCAATGCGCCCAAAAACACATCGGCATCGCGTCTAGGCCTCAATGCCTTTTTGCTCATCACCTACATATATATAGAGAGGGTGAGCTTGGATACTCAGTGAATGATATTAGAAATAAAGGTTTTGCATGATTGATATCCAAGATCTCTTTCAAAACAATACATAGCATACTTTACAATCAAGTGGAAAATCAAGTTTGTTGCCGGCTTTTCAAGTTCCTTGGATGTTATTACATCTACTTAATACAAGGGGGTGATGACAATTCCAAGACAAGAGTGCAGTTGCATTATAGTCCCCTGCAGCTAAGGACTTTCAAGACAAGAGTGCAGTTGCATTATAGTCCCCTGCAGCTAAGGACTTTCAAGACAAGAGTGCAGTTGCATTATAGTCCCCTGCAACTAAGGACTTTCAAGACAAGAGTGCAGTTGCATTATAGTCCCCTGCAACTAAGGACTTTCAAGACAAGAGTGCAGTTGCATTATAGTCCCCTGCAACTAAGGACTTTCAAGACAAGAGTGCAGTTGCATTATAGTCCCCTGCAACTAAGGACTTTCAAGAAATGTCATCAAAACAAGATAGCGTTTAATATACAAGTAGGGATAGTCATTCATGCCGAGATCAAATACTTTTTATCAAAACCGAGCAAAACGAGATTTATCAAAACAAGTATAACATAGCTTTATCAAAAATACCACTCACATAGTTCTTCAAACGTCGGGGTCGAGACAAGCCCAAGTCCTACAAACACATGGCAAAGCCTATTGAATGCACCTTCAACAAGTTTCGTATGTACACAAATGATTTTCGGGAAACATGCTGGGCACCAACCAGGTCTAGGCCGAGGTTCCACACCTCCTCGCCGAGGTGTGTTCCCGAGGGCCACATGCAGGGAAAAGAGGTCGGGAAACTCTGGGTTTTCCCTCTGCTGATGAATATGAAGAACATGAGTATGAAAACATGGAAAATATGAATGTTCGATCACAATCTGTTATCACAAATCTGGGATCTTCATGCTATGAGTTCGAAAACATGGACCTGGGTACCCATAGTTGAAAATCATGCAAGAACAAACACAAAACATGAGTCTAGGCAAAAAGCTTTCGGATCAAAACATGGTTTTCTTGAAGAACACATGAATGTCATTTTCTCTTTCTAAAACCGAATTTCAAGACGATGCATGGCTTACAAATCATATCCGATCATGTGATGCAATAACATGAACATAAAGAACATCACGAGCAGATCAAGAATCTAACCTTAGAACACGAATCTAACGGTTTGATCTCAAGGAATCAAGCTTGAAGACTTACTTCCTCACTCTAAAACTCCTTCTTCCTCCTAGAGTTTCTCTCTCTACAAGGCAAGGTTATGACACTAAAATGATAAGTGCTCTTACTCGGTTCTGTGCTTAATCCCTTTGCTGGGACACGTGGCGGCGACTGGTTGGGTTCACCCTGAAAAGGTGGCTGACAGACTGGTCAAAGCATGGTGAAAGGGTGTTCAACAAGCAAAACGGTATGGGCTTCCTGACAAGGCAACGACATCGGCTAATAACAAGGCGTATCTAACAAGCTACACGGAACGGTACTCCGGCAAGGGGTGACATCGGCTAACAAAGGACTTCGGCAACTAAGGTGACAATGACCTCGGCTAGGAAGGACAACACTTGACTAAGCTGTGCCACATCTTGGCCTAGATGCGCCACACCTCGGCCTAGGTCATACCACTCCAGGACGAGATCACTTGGGTGCAAGGTAACATCTCGGCTAATGTGGTCAAGGCAAGGACGGAGGTCGACAAGGGGTTTCAAGACACTACTACTAGACTAAGGATGACCTCGGCTTGGAATAACATCGGCTAGCATAACTCAGGCAAGGCGTGACCTAAGTTTCACATCAAGGAAGGAACAAGACAAGTACACTACTCTTAGACAAATCACAAGGCTTCAAAACAAGGCATGGATTTCACTCACTTAAGCGAAACAAGCCACAAACATACACATGCAAGCTTAACAAGTCATAATCATACAGATGCTCATGAACATGATGAGAATATAAAATGTGGGTTCCTACAGACTAACCAGAGTTTAGTAGCCAAAACGTTCACTTTCAGCGACCAAAAATAGTTTAGTCGCCAATACTATCGCCGACAGGGTATAGGCGACTAGTTTGGCGACAAAATATTTTAGTCGCTAATTGTTTCGGCGACCAAAAATGGGGCTTTTGGCGACCAATATTTTGGTCACCAAAAGTGGCATTTCCTGTAGTGCCATTTAATAAATGGATTAAACGGATTCGGATTATCGGATCGGATTTTTTGTAAACGGATTCGGATTATCGGATCGGATTCGAATCGGATTCGGGTGAAATCCGATCCACTGACAGCCCTAGTTTTGTCTTTTATGATTCTAAAATTATTAGTAGGGACGAGCACAGCATTAAACTAAATCCATATTCCACGAGAATGACTTTGACTTGACCATAAAGACTCAGGGAACCGGGTGGCCATGGCACGCACCAGATGTTTGATAATTTAACCCACTAAAGAAAAGGCTAAGAATTAGTGCAGTAGAAAGGCAACATTATGAGTGATTATTGGATTTTTATTTTTATTTTTAGTACGGTTACATAGTATTTTATGATATTACTTTTATGATTTTGTGTGAGTGATTAAAAAACATAGAAAGATATAATTAATGATATGATGATTGGTGAAAGATACTTCAAGAATATTTAATAATTTTCACATTTTATGAGAGTCGCCCAATATAATAATATATTGATAATCTCTGTTCCTAGACCAAATCAGAGATTAATAACCACATAATTAATTATATAATAAAATAATCATTAAATGACTATTTCACTTGATTGCTTTCAAGTGTATCTTTTGTCACCACGCGAGTGTTTTGTATTGACTATTACCGGACCAGTCCTAAAAATAAGATTATCGCCTTCAATTCCTAAGTGCGCAATCCAAACTAAAAAGTTGATTGAAGTAGTTAATTATTAAAAATAATGAATGATTATTTTTTAAATGTATGAATTATTTGTTAACTATATCAGTTATTATTGTGAACGAAGTTTTATAAAATTAAAATTGATAAGATTTTACATTTGATTAACCATGTCATAAAAAATTGAACAAATTATTTATATTATCTACTAAAAAGAATGTGGCGAATAAGTTATAATATGCAAGAATAATTTATAATTTTACATTTAAAAATACGAGAAGAATAATATTTATGTGATAGTTTACTGTAATATTTTTTTTTATTTGGTATTATAAATTTTAATTTTGTTTGATATATATATATATATTGATTTTCTAAATTATAAAGCAACAAGAACAAATTTTTAGTAACTTTTTCAATCATTATAATGATCTCTTCATATATACTGCCTAAGTAAATTTTAACATATAATTTTAATAATTATATATGCAACAAGACTTTGCGTGAATACTAGCAAATAAAAAAAAAAAAATTGCACGTACTTATGATTTTGCCCATAAACTCTTTTTGTTACCGTTATGCATAAAGAATCTTATTTTGTAAGTTCGCCTAGGACTTCCAAAGAACCCAAGATTGCACTTGGACACAACACAATTGCAAATAATGTTCTTTTCTTTTTTACTAAATTTGTGTCGATTTTTATGTTTTTAATTTTTTTTTATTTTTTTGTCAATAGATAGGAGAATAATTACAATCATTGACAAATATTTACATAATTGAACAGACAACTAGCCTATAATAATTAAAAAGTTTAACAACCAATAACCGAAAACCCACCAAGTCCAACACAACTAACTCACCAAGCTTAAACCCAACAACTACATACAATCAACCGCCATAATGGGGATAACAAAAACCATAACACTATCAAACTTTTCTCCATAGGAGTTGAATCTAATACCTCATACGACAAACGGGTGCTACATAACCACTAAATTAAATATCTAAATTTGTATCAATTTTTATGTTGTCAGATGTAGTTTTTGTTTTCTCATTGGCTAGTGTAGGGATATAATTTAGAGTTATTCACGTGGCTTAGGTGGATAGCAGAAGTACCACATGGGTAATTCTGATTGGCCAATGTATGATTAAATCACATCTGAATCCGAGATATTTGAATGAGGGATTAGAGTCTTAGATGATGATAGACTCTCTATTTGAGTAAGGTTGGACTCCTGAGAGAGTTGATCTTAATCCAAATAGAATGAGTATTGGATGAGTGATATCCTTGTAAAGGATAGAGTCCTATGAAGTGATACTTCTAGGAGACGAGGGCATTGTTGACTATAAAAGTAAGGCCCCCCGTGAGTGTAAGGTATGTTTTTATTTGTGCACTAGTACTTGAGTTGATATCTTTGTGAAATAAGTTGACTAATTTGATTGTCGGAGTGCCCTCGGGTGGACAAGCTTCCATGATATTTCTTATTTGCTTGTGTGTAGGTGTTGGCTTAATCTATTCTGCAAAGAAGTCTATTTGGTTGTGAGGTCAAAAGTCAGCATCCACAATTTGGTGCCGTCAGTAGGAACTTAGTAGAAATAGATAGCCAACATCCGACAAGGAGGATAAGAAGGATAATCTTGATTCTTGATTCTTGGTTCTTTGTTTTTGATGAGTGGACATTTGAGTCCTTGTTTCATGAAGCTGACGAGTCATGATCTCGGTTGGAGGAGTATCTTTAGAATGTTGTTTAGCTAACATATTGAAAGATTTAACGAAATAGGTTCCGTCATCTCAGGTTACCGAAGTAATAGAACCTAGAGGGCAGTTGTGGGGACATAATTTTGAGTTGTCCACGTGGCCTAGGTGGTTAGCCGAAGTGCCACGTGGTTGATTCTGATTGGTTGAGGTGTGATTAAATCACATCAGCATCCGAGATGTTCGAATGAGGGACTACAGTCCTAGATGACGACAGACTCTTTGTTTGGGTAATGTTGAACTTTTGAGAAGTTGATCTTAATCCAAATAGGAAGAGTCTTAGATAAGTGATATCTTTGTAAATGATAGAGTCCTATGAAGTGATACTTCTAGGGAATGAGGGCACTGTTGACTATAAAAGTAAGATATCCCCGTGGGTCTAAGGTATGCTTTTACGTGTGCACTGTTGCTTGAGTTGATATCTTTGTGAGATAAGTTGACTAACTTAATCGTTGGAATCCTCCCGGTGATATTTCTTACTCTCTTGTGTGTAGGTATTGGCTTAATCTATTTTGTTGCGTGCTCTCTAACTAAATTCCCTAGATCTCTGCAGAAAGGTCTATTTGGTTGTAAGGTCAGAAATCAATACCCACAACCAGCATATGTTCGCAAAAATTTTTGTGATTAGTTTTTTGACCACCATTACACCTTAAATGTATTTTTTTTAGCCCAATTGTTTGCGTCAGCATCTTCAATGTCAAAAACATTAGTAATTTTTATATGTGGATAAGATGTGTGTCATGTGATGCTTTTATTATTATAATTAGTTTTGACAGTAACGTCTACTACATTTATATTGGGTGTTTGCGGAACAATAAAGAGTATATATATTTATAATTGATAGAAGATAATATTATATGATATCCTCTTGACATATAAAATTTTTTGCGGAAACAATAATTTTTCCGTTCAGTGTTCAATATTTTTCTACGACCATTGATCCCACCAGCTAAAAAAACGTATTATTTACATCGGAAAAAGAGAAAATGTTGAAATGCTGAAAGTAAGAAGTCCTTTCTGCTAGTAGTGATTGATTCTTATTCTTAGATTTATTGATCAAAAAACTAGTGGATAGCTTGCAAAGATGACTCCCAATGACCACGTTTGGTTGTGACTATCACAATAATGGTTCTATCCATAGAAAATGGGTTTGTTTGTGTTGTCAGAAAGGAACCTTTAAGGAAATTGTGTTCATTGCTCATGGAATTCCTCGAGAATTGATCAGGAATCTGAGAAAAGTAAATTTTGCAATTGGAAAAATTAGACTATGTCGCTTTTATGGTTGGTCGTTTTTTTATTTTAATTTTTAAAATTTATTTTTTATTATTTTGATCTTTTATATTTTATTTTTTTTTTTAAATTTACTTCTAAATTTTTTTTATTAAAAATAAATAAAAAATGATAGATTAACAATTACGTGACATATAAATATTTTATTATATATAACTCATATCTCTAAACTAAACTTAAATTTTAATATAATAATATAAGTTTTTATATTATATGATAATTATTATGACATTTTATGTCTAATTTTAAATAGAAATTAAATTTAAAAGTAAATTAAAAAAATTAAAATACAAAGGGTCAAAAAAAAAAAAAATTAAGAAGTAAAATAATAAAAAATAATAATAATTTACTTTTCGAAAAGTATTCAAATTGACTCATCAAACACTAATGATGTAATAGACAAAGATGGCAATCTAACACGAGCAATAAGTCTACATGCAAACAGAAACATATGAAGAAAATTGCACATAAAAATCAGTTGCAATTGGTTCACTTCATTTTTTATTTTTTTTGGAATCCAGCTCCTCTCAGTTCACAGTAGATTAGACGATTCAGTCTAGTTTGTTATAAGGCTCATTTCAATAATTTATTCTGATTATTTTTAAGTCTTGATATATTAATTATTTATAAAAAATTTAAATTAATCTAAAATGTAATTGCAAAAGGTAAAATTTTCTCAATAAGAAAAACGAGATAGCGTGTCCATTTCTTCACTCTATCAAGATAGACCAAAACGTCAATAATCATCCCTCGGACCCCATCAAGATAGGTCGGAAGGACCATTCGATGGTCAAGTTAGTTAACTCTTTGGTCATAATAATCTATATTTAAAAGAGAGTTCTTAAGTTACCTCTAGTCTGTCCTCTATGCTTCTCCTGCTTGGCCTTTTATAATTACCTAACTTGAATCTCGTTCGTTGGATCACTGTCCGATTCGAGGATTCTACCTTTACTTAACCCTATTCGGGCAAGTGGCCAAGTTGTTTTTATCCTAAATCGTTGGATTATCATCTTAGAGTCGGCTCAAATTATGTCAGATGTTAGTAGCCAACTTGTCAAGTGTTGTATTTGTCAGATCAAGTTGATTGGACGATCTTGTTGTTTATTAGGCCTGACCTATATCCCTGGATTTTCTGTTACGTGTTTCTATTGTTAGATGAAGCTTAATCCAACGTCCTTCTTTCATTCTGTAGATTTCTCTTCTAGAAGGATATCTTTATGCTTGATTGCCCTTCATGCTTTCAGGCACACGCCAGCTGCCAATTGTTCCTAATGGACTCCTAAAAGGCTCATCTAAGCCTTTCCTTTCTTCTAGGCTGATGTTTAATTGATTTGGGCTTGAGCTATTATTTTATCCATCCACGATAATCATATACTTTAATCATATATCTTCAAAAAAATAAAAATAAATAAATAAACAATAAATATGATTTTTAAAACAAATTATTCTTTAGTTAGCAATAAAATATTAAAATGATATGATACAATTGTAATATTTTTTTTTTATTTTTTTTTATTTTATATAATCTATACACTAGGACATAAAATACAAATTGAAAAGATTATTATGAACTCCCCGCACTTGAGACAAGCTAGATTCTTTTTTGTGAATTATTGCATTCGCAAATGCACACCCCATTCAAAAGTAGCAATAGCAGATCTTGAATAATGATGTTCTATTTACGGAAAATTAAATAATATCAAATACATGGAGAATTAAAAATGAATTAAAATAAGGATGAAAAGGTAAAAATAACTGCAAAAAAAAAAAAATGGTGATTTTTACTCTTTTGCCTCTTAGCCTCTCTCATCTCCTCGTTTTCCTTGCCTTGACTGCCTTTCCTGTTGGCCACCCCTCCTCATCCTCCTCAGTCACAAACCACCCCTTTGCCACTCAACATTGCCACTACCAACTCCACCCTTAACTCCCTTCTCCATGCCAATTGTCCAGTGCAAAGGAAGATTGCGACAAGAGTAAAGAGAAAAAGAAAGAGAGAAGAGGGCATTTTTGTAATTTATAGGGCATTGCTATTAAATTGGTTTTCCAGATGTTCACAAACTTTGGATAGAGTTAATCAAGCTAATGCCAGGGTCCAAACTGTAGTCAATGTACCATGAACACACACAACCCATGTAACATTTTTTAGTTGAAAAGGGCAAGAAATCATCTGCCAACAAACTGCACAAAATTCAAAACTTTTGGACAGAATTATTTGTCTCACTTGTAAATAAGTACCAATCCGGATGGATAAATAATTACTTCTAATAGCATGTTCAGTTGTTGAAAATAGATTTAAATAGAGACCTGAGGATAAGATTCAATATCGTAAGTTCAAGTTTCTCAAAAGATCACTGGAGATTTGTCTAGGTGTTAACTTAAGGTTCCCGGCTGTCCTGATATGAGGTAACTCGGGGCCAATTAGGCTAAACTAGGCAGTTAATACCTTGGATTATCAAAATAATAAAAAATAAAAAATAGACAAATAACAGAAAACAAAGAGTAGATTGAAAAACATAGCCAAACCCGACTACTTTGTTTAGACTTCCAAAGTCGTGCAGTATTGTTCAAGTTGTTTTTGGATAAATTGATTACCTCCATCTTTCAAAGCTTCAATGGGCCGATGAGTTGCCCCACTCAAGTGACTTTTGTAGAGGTAATGCAGTGTTGCTAAATTCATCAGCAGAAATTCATCAGCAGAAACAAGTCACTAGGACTGGTACAGTCAAGTTCTTGTTTGTCAAGTCAGATTCCTGGAGCTCTCTTAAATTCTTGATTGTTTTTGGGATTTCTCAATCTTTGATGAAGAGTTGAAGAGTGGTCTTAGAGTATTTTTTGGACAGTTGAGATTTAATTCTATAAAAGTTAAGGGTGCAATAATTATTTCACCTTCTAACTTATAAACCTTAACCCTATCACTTTAAGATCACTTCGAGAGAAATTACTCTAAAAAAGATTCTGACCATTTTTAGGTGGTCCATAGCTAGCAAAGTTGAGGTTTGGAGTAGTGATGGAGGAAAGAACGTCGTATTAGTGTGGCAAAGGCAGGTGTTTCAAAACTTAATAGTTTTGTCAATGGTAAAAGTGAGAAAAAACATGGGGCGCCAACTGCCAACTAACTTTAAAAAACGTAACAAGAAAAATAATATGTAATTAAAATTTATTTTAAGTGTGGATCTGACAATGTAACAATTGAATTTACATCATGAGTTTGGATTTCCTATAGTTCATTCTCTGTAATGCACACTATAAAACGACATTGTTGTGTGTTTCTTTTTTTTTCTTTTTTTTTCAGTCGTATGAAACCCACGACGACTATCGCGTCCTCTCCAAGGTTCCTCCGCCAATGTCAATCTTTGCAACACCACCTCTCTCCCAAGCGTCAATAACTTTCTCTTCAACAAATCCCCCAATTTACTGTTGTTGTTTCCATGGTTGGTTCTGTTTGATTTCTTGTCCTCTGTTGAGCCATTGTTCAGGCCCAAAAGTTCCCTTCTGTTCTTCCTGCATCTGATCCCAGATGCATTGCACAGTGACTGCAATAAACAGACACAACCTAGATCACACAAGCAAAATCAAATTTGAACCCAGAACCCCAAAACGCTAATCAAAACACAACCATTGAAATAATCAAGAACTCTGTTAGGGATAATAGCCAACCTTCCAAATCTAAAATCAGAGCATATATGGCATAAAAGATCTATGCTTGTGTTCCCAAGTTTTCACACCCCAATTTGTTTTCTTCTCTCCCTATATACTTAATTCTAGTTGTCCAATTTTTGAGATGGGTTTGTGATGTAGAACAAGTAGATGATGAACTCTTTGAACAATTGGATCATCAAAGGGTAAGGAAGAGTCAAATTGAGGATAATAGTGACACTTTTGTGACCAATTTGGAATTATCTCAAATTTGGTATTCTAATTGGAAATAGCTTTTAAATCAAAGTCATCACCATTTTGGAGATAATGTATGGTGGATTTTAGCCAAATTCCTTCACTTAAGTTCTCAAATTAGTGATTTTTCTATTTTAGGGAAGCTTCATTTTAGCAATAACTTTATTTTGAGAAGTCCATTTTTAGTGTTGTCTATTTTGGTGCGTTTCTATTGTTTCTTGGTATTCAGATTTGGGTTTAACTCAAAAAAAAATTTTTTTGGGTGGTAATTTTCTGTTTATTTTTGTGTCTAACAAGGAATTAACCTAATTTCTTGTTTTCTTATCTAGTTAGGGTTTTGTTCATTTTATATAAGGATATATGATTTAGGGCAAATCAACTTCTATTCAATATAATTCAAATTCTCTTTGAGAATTCTTTGTTTTTTTGTGGATTCAAGGTGTTCTTCATCTACTAGAGTGATGTCTAACCTTGTGTGATATATTCTGATGTGTCAGTTTGTGTGTATTGTGTAGATTGTTGCGGAACAATATCTCCGGTGAAATTTTGCTGGATCTCGGCTCTCTTTTGAACCTTCAGACCCTAGATCTGTTCAATAATCGGTTCTCTGGTTACATCGTGCATCGCCGCCAGCAGCAGTCGCCACCTACTCATCCACCCTCCTTTCCCTTTTCTCTCGATCTCGTTGGTCTTCACGGTAGAGCTGTCACGACCCCATTCCGCCCCTAGTAGAATGGTGCCGTGATGGCCAGTAATTCGAGATTACCGAAGGCCAACTTCCAAAATTCACACACAATCAGAGTATAAATATATGGGGCTCACAAGTGCGAAAGCAATATATACAATTCTAATTAATCCATAAGAGCTGTGCATAAGTCAAATAGAATGACACACATCTTAATATAGTTTGCAACTTGGATACAATAAATAAAGTATAAAATACATCTTGATCAAAAGGTTTCTCAAGCCGACATATACAAGAGATTTAACTACAAGCCAAGAAGCATGATCTTCAAGATGCTACAAAAGTACGAATCCAAAACAAGTTACAAACAATCATCTAGGCGTCACCACCGTCTTGCTCATCACCTACATATATATATAGAGAGGGTGAGCTTGGATACTCAGTGAATGATATAATCAATAAAGGAGTTTGCATGAATGATATCCGAGATCTTTATCAAAGTAATACACATTATATCTTGCACAAAGTCAAAAGAAAAATCAAGTTCATCTAACCAATCTTTCAAGCTTCATCAATCTGAGTCTTTTAAGGCTTTAAAGTTTCAAGGGATGACATTAACAAAGGTTGTGCTACAAATGCTTTTAGTCCCCTAGCACGTACAGACTTTCAAAGGTTGTGCTACAAATGCATATAGTCCCCTAGCACGTACGGACTTTCAAAGATTGTGCTACAAATGCTTATAGTCCCCTAGCACGTACGAACTTTCAAAGATTGTGCTACAAATGCTTATAGTCCCCTAGCACGTACGGACTTTCAAAGATTGTGCTACAAATGCTTATAGTCCCCTAGCACGTACGGACTTTCAAAAGGTTTTATCAAAACCAAGGCTAATACTTGACACACAGAATAGGGATAGTCATTCATGCTTGATCAAATACTTTTCAAAACAAAGAAAGCAAAGCTTATCAAAACATTATAACATAGCTTTATTAAAAATACCACTCACATAGTTCTTCACACGTCGGGGTCAAAGCAAGAGTCCAAGTCCTACAAACACATGGCAAAGTCTATTGAATGCACTCTCAAACAAGCTTTACATGAATGCAATAATTTCGGCATTCTTTCAAAACTAAGTCGGACCAAAACAGGGCACTGTTTCTTATCTCGGGAAAACATAATGGGCACCAACCAGGTCTTCGCTAAGGTCCCACACCTCCTTGTCGAGGTGTCGTCCCCATGGCCACATTCAAGGAAATGAAGTCGGGAAAATCTGGGTTTCCCTCTGCTAAAGAACATGAAGAACACGAAAAACATGAATGCTCAATCACAACTTGTTATTACGAAATCTGGAATTTCATGAGATGAGTTCGAAAACATAGACCTGGGTACCCATACTTGAAGATCTTATGAAGACAAACACGAAAACATGAATCTTGATGCAAGCTTCCGGATCAAACAAGGCTTTTATTCAAGAACACATGAACATCACTTTCTCTCTCTAAAACCAAACTTTAAATCAATGCATGGCTTACAAATCGTGCTCGATCATGCAATGCAGCTAGATGAACAATAAGAACAACAAGAGTAGATCAAGATTCTATCCCCAAGACACGAATCTAACGGCTCAAGGTGTGAAGGTCAAGCTTGAAAATCTATTCCCTCTCTAAGAACTCCTCCTTCTTCCTAGAGCCTCTCTCTCTAAAAGACAAGGATATGGTACAAAATGATGTGTTTCTCAACAGCTCATTGACTTAACCCTCTGCTGGGACACGTGGCATCGGCCGGTTGACTCTTCTAAAAAAGGTGACTGAGTGAAAAGACCAGACTATGACAAAGTGTGTTCAATAAGCAAGATGGCATAGGCACTCTGGCAGGTAATGAACTCGGCTAAGGACAAGGCCTCGGCAAGTAAGGTCTCAATGATCTCGGCTAGAAGAGACAACACTTGACTTAGCTGTGCCACACCTCGGCCTAGATGTGCCACACCTCGGTCTAGGTCATACCAATCCAGGAACAAGATCACTAGGTGCTAGGGTAACATCTCGGCCTAGATAATACACATCTCGGGCTTGGTGATGAACACCTCGGCCTAGATAATGACATCTCGGCCAATATGCCAAGGTGCGAGTGGAGGTTAACCAAAAGATTCAAGGTGCGACCCAGGCTTAGGATGACCTCGGCTAACTCACACCAAGCAAGGAACAAAGCATGCAGTAACACTTAAGCAAAACAAAGACAAGATTTGAAGTGCAAGCTTAACAAGACAAAATCATATAAATGCATGAGAGCATGACTAAGATGAAGTGAGGGTTGCTACAAGAGCGATCACCAAAGATGGTGGGTTGGGGGTAGGGTGGAGAGAGGAGGTGGCTTTGGCGGGGTTCAGGGTGGGGTGGGTGGTTATCGGAGGAAGCTACTTTGTCTTAAATAATAAACAAAATGATGCCATTTTCATGCAGTACAGAATGTGCTATACAGTGTGCCCTATAGAGATTCTAAATTCTTAGATCATACAGTGATTTTTATTAATAATCTTTTTTATCTAAATTCTTGGTCCCTATCATTATTCAACGTGGCAAATTTTATTTGTTTTTTGTGTGTTCCTTTTTCTTTGGACTGTGGAATCAATAATGTTGTAATGTTTTCATTTATTTATTTTTACTATGTTTTTGTTTATGATCTCAATTTATTGATAATAGAAAAAAAAGAAAAAAAAAAGTGGTGGGATTCATTAAACTATTATAATGCCCAAACAGAACGCAATATATAGATTATTATTATAAAAGGATTAAACATCCCTTAAGTTTAAATTTTTGAATAAATTATTTAGGCCTATGGGTTTATTATGAATCCCATTTCAATTATTTAAATTATTCATTTTATAGGATCCTTTGCATATATTATCCATGAAAAAGATTATATCAATCCGATAATTGTAATATTTTTATTTTATAGCATGAAAAAATAGATGCTAAATATGTATTTAAAAATAGACCGTCATCCTTTTTTTCTTTTTCTTTTTTTTTTCTTTTTTTTGCAAACAAACGCGTAAAAAAAATAGACCTAATTTTTTTACATTTACAGTTATGAGAATTTTTGTTTTGTTTTATTATTTAGGATTATAATAAATTAAAGTTTTAGTGATAAAAACTTAGAGAAAAAATCACATTTTAAGAACGAAGAATTGTAGTTACTAAAAGTGCCTTTTTATTGTATTTTTATCAATGACATTGAACACTTAGGAACAAATATCCTTTTAGTGACATTTTTATAATTTTATTGTTAAAAGTCTCCTTATTTAACTTTTCAAGATGGGGTTATAGTGACAACATGAAATAATCTCTTAATAACTTTTTGTAATAAAATTTGTACTTTTGGAGGGTTTGATCCCTAAAATTCTTAAATATTGTAGTATCCCAACATTTTCCTAACGAGCACCTAAATACTGCTTGCATATACATCACTAGGGCATGGCTCTAAGACTCGTTTGAAAGTAGTGTTTTTAAAAAATTAAGGGGACTGTGTATGTTCTAATTGATAGACTTATTATCTAGTAAGTCTTGTGATAATTAGTGACTTTTTTATAAACAAAAAAAATGTAATTATCAGTTTTTATAGATAATTTTAAAAATTTGTCATAGAAAAACGTTATTAATTGTTAATTTTTAGGAAAAATTACCAATAGGTCCTATTTTTTAGACTTGTTACCCATTAAGTCTTATTTTATTAGTCTCTTATTTTTATGAATAAATTTATAGTGATAAATTTATCAGTCTCTTATTTTTATAGTGATAAATTTGTCAGTTAGGACTTGTAAATAAATAAGTCTAGTTAATAAGACTGATTGGTAAGTACCCCTAATTTTTAGTGACATCTTTAGAAAAACATCACAGAAAATGTCTCTAATTATCAATTTTTAGTGACAATTAGAAAAACGTTGTTAATTGTTGGTTTTTAGCGACATCGAAAAAAGTCACAAAAAGTGTTATTAATTGTCAATTTTAAGCAATGATTTTGATAGGATCAACTTTTTGCTATGAATTAATTGGATTTAATAGGAATTAAGTCAAACTATTAATGCTTATTGATAATTTATCCAAAAACGAAAAACAAAGCACGCGTACCAAACTTATTTTTGTCTTACGCTTTTAGACCCACTGTGAGACTAGCTAGGTAAAAACTCACCTCTGATTGCATGATGCTCAACTGACTTGGACTAATCAAAAGTCCTGGGAGAAGAAAGTACCATCTATGGGCACCCACCACACCAGATGGTTGACTATGAAGCACAGATGTTCTTAAAAATATATATGATATTAGATATAGGCCCCGTTTGGTAGAGCTGTGAAAAAGTGATTATAACTTATAGTTTAACAGCTTATAGCTTATAACTGTGAGCATAAGCTGATTTTTGACTTATAAATTAAGCTTCTCCTCCCCCACTCAAAGAATAAGTTGATTTTTGACTTACAAAAAGCTATAAATTGTATTATTAAACCGAACCATACACATCAAAATAACTTAAATTAAGCTAAAAGCTGAAATAAGCTGGAAATCAGCCCTACCAAACAGGGTCATATATAGGATATAGATACGCATCTGATATGACAATATATGTATTTAATATAGCAAATAAGTATTCAAATTATTTTTATTTTTTTTTATTTTTTGTAAATTTTGAATATGGGAAGGTTATGCAAAAGATACTTGAAGATACGGCAAGATACGTGAGGGATACGCCAAATAAGTATCCAATTTTTTTTCATTTTTAATTTTTTATATTTTAATATGCCAAATAAGTATATAATTTTTTTTTCATTTTTTTTCTTATTTTATATTTATATTTTTTCAATGGTCAATACTCTTCGCTCTTGTTCTCCCCCCTCCCCTTATCTATTAGGTAGCTTTATTTAATTTTTTTTCCACTTTTTTTCCTACACTGTTTTAATGTAAGTATTTCTTTACCAAATTTTTAATTTTAGGAACTTTAATGTTAGTATTTCTAATTTTAGTAACTTTAATGTTAGTATTTCTTTGGGGGAATTATATGTAAGCGTTAATATGTAGACTTATTATTCAATAGGTCCTGTAAGAATTAATGGTGATTTTTATCAAATACTATTAAAAACCATCACTAATTATTAATTTTCAGCAACAGGCAAAAAAAGTGTTACAAAAAAGTCACTAATTTTCAACTTTCAGCGACAATTTGAAAGATTCGTCACAGAAAAACGTCACTAATTGTAAATTTTAACGACAATTTATAAAACTTATGACAAAAAAAGTTACTAATTGTCAAATTTTAGTAACATATGCAAAAAATCATCACAAAAAATTATTTTTAGCGACGATTTTATTAGAACTTATTTTCAATAGGACTTGATGGAAATTAAATCAAACTATTAGAACCTATTGATAGTTTTCCATATTTCTTTATTTAATAGGAATCCCTCTCTTTTTTTTTTATTAATTTGCTTCAAGTTTTATTTTCATGCATATTACATTATTAAAATTATAAAAAATAATTTTTTTTTTACAAATGTACGCCCGCCTTATCCATATCTTACTTTTTCAGATTTTGACATATTGCCGTATCCATATCACCATATCTCAGTTCCGTATCCATGATTCCAAGATGTTTGATAATTTAACCCACAGTCACCCAATCTGTTAGACAAGTGGTTTGTGAAACGATCTTTTCTTGGGACTTATGGTTTTTACAGGCTTATTTTGGGCTAACTTTGAGCCCAAATTTGAGTGGGGTCCACACGTCCTTTCAGGTGGTTCCAAAGAGATGACATGTTCATTGCCGCATGACAAGTCACAGTGCAAACGGTTCGTCAAAACCATTTATGAGTGAATGGGAAGTTAACGTCGTTTTCGAGTTCATGGAATGGAAAAATAAAGAATAAAATGTGGGTTTCCTTGTAAGGCTTGTCCCACATTGGAAACTTAAGAGAACTTATGTGTGTATATAAGTTCTAGGTAGTAACACTTGGATTGGGCCCCAAAGGGCACCCCAAGTTTATAGAAGGGAGGAGTTATGGACAAAGTGAACCTTGGCTCAAACCACATACGCGCCCCCGTACTACCGCCGTGTCGGGCGCAGTTGTGGGTTGGGTCGGTTCTAATATTAATTTTTTAGACAAAATTTATTTGAATTTTTTCAAATTCTTGCAGAAAATTATTTGAATTTCAAAATGAAATTAATTCAAATTTGAATTCAAATTTTTTGTCCAAAAATTGTACCTCTTCCAAGTTCGAATTCCACAACAGATAAACTGTCTAAACAGTTATAAAACTGCTAGTAGTTGGACAAATTCAAAACTGCTGCAGTTATCTATTTAAAACTGTTTGCACCTGTTCTAGTTTGAAAATAGATCTGTTCATCCCTTTTGTGCCTGTTCGGACAGATCTAAAGGTCACCTATTTTTCCTATAAATACCAGATCATTTCCAACAAATTTCGATTCCGAAAATCACCTTCTTGCCTTCCTTTTGCTCTCTTGCATCAATTTATTCTTCATGTTATTTTAGGAAAAATTTAGAGAGTATAGAACACAGGTTTTGTTCGCCGTACAAATTGTTTGGAGTGCTACTACAATTTCTGAAGATCATTGTATCTTGGGAGATAGACACCATTGTTTCATAAGCACCGTAGCGGGGCAAATTTGTCTTACGGACAGAGTGTCACACACTCGACTTGATCTTTTAAATATTTATTTGGTTTGGTAAAATAAATTCTGTAAGTAATTTATTTTTATTTGTTTGATTTGTTTCAACTTATTTATTTTACACAGAAGATTGTTCCTACAATCTTAAGACAGATTCGAATTATTCTGTTTAAACAGAATTTTTTCGTTTGTTTCATTTTCTTCGTTTCTTCTTCTTACAAAAATTAATTTTCTGTGGTTTTACAAAATAGTATTCTGGTTGAAAAAAAAAATAGTAGTAATATATTGTTTGAAAAATAATAGTAATATACTATTTATTTTCTATGACAACTAGTAGTAATATACTAGTAGTCATTAACAATTCAGAATATTTATTTGTAAAGTTAGACAAAAATTAATTTTGGTTTTCAGAAATTATTTCTGAGTTTTCATTAATTAAAATTTTGTTTCAGTATTTTATTTCTTGAACTGCTACATAAATTTAATTTTCTGTGTAGAATTAATTTGTTTAAATAAAATTTTATTTTATTTTCAAATTAATTGAAAATAAAAGTTACAATTCTTGTTTCTTTTACTTTTACAGAATTTAATTATGTGGTTTTGGTTTAATTTTCTGTATAGTATAAAAATTTTAATTATAATTTTGTTTTATAATTTAGAATTCATGGCTACAGAAACTGGTCAAACTAATGTTCGAACTATTACTAGTGTCACTACAAGAAATTGCACTTTTGGCAACTACTTTTGGCGATGACGTCAATTTTTCATCGCCAAAAGTATATTTTTGGCGACACAGTGATCAATTTCGTTGGTAAAAGTATACCTTTACCGACGCAATTTGCTACCGTCGCTAAAAAAACATAACATACTTTTAGCGCCAAAATTTTTGGTTGGCGCCAAAATTTCAGAACTTTTAGCTACAAGGCTTATGTTTTAGCAACACAATGAGCGTTGCTATTAGTGTGCATACTTTTGGCGACGACAAGTTGGCATGGGCAAAGAGTTAACCATTTAGCGACGATAACACTATTCGTCGGTAAAAGTTTTGCTGGTGGAATGATGTGTATAGTGATTTGTATTTTTATTACAATCACTACTACAAATAGAGATAAAGATCACACTTTTTTAGTGTGATGTATGTTTTTTAATCACACCTTTTAAGTTTTATTAAAGTGTGGTCTTTAGGAGTGTGATTAAAAATGGTCATTTTTAATCACTTTTTAAGTGTCATTAAAAAATGCTTTCATCACACCTTTTAAGTGTGATTAATAATATTTAGATCACACCTTTTAAGTGTGGTTAAAAACATTTAGATCACACCTTTTAAGTGTGATTAAAAATATTTAGATCACACCTTTTAAGTGTAATTAAAAACTTTAGTTCACACCTTTTAAGTGTGATTAAAAACTTTAGATCACACATTTTAAGTGTGATTAAAAATATTTTGATCACACCTTTTAAGTGTGATCTTTGGAAGTGTGATTAAAAATGATCATTTTTAATCACACTTTTTAAGTGTGATTAATAACATTTAGATCACACATTTTAAGTGTGATTAAAAATATTTACATCACATCATTTAAGTGTGATTAATAACATTTAGATCACATCTTTTAAGTGTGATTAATAACTAATAAAATCTGTGATAAAAAAAAGTGCTACATATTTAAAAAATAATCAATATTATTTTTGTATGCACATTTGAATAATGTAATACACACTATATACTATATTTTGAATCATAATCACATATTAAATAGAATAACGTCATATATTTCATAAATGGAAATTAAATATTCAAAACTATATACAAAGGAATTAAATAAAAAAAATTATCTGTGCTTACATATATTAAAAAATGAAAAAACTTAAAAAACTAAGTTCTTTAATTCTTGAACCATATTTTGCATCTCCAAAAAATTTCTGACCTGAAAAATGAAAACACAAATTAATTCAGAAACCGCTGATGCATATGAATAAACTAAAAAGTTAATTCAGCAAACCAAAATAAGAACATTAATCATTTCTACTTGATCTTAATCATTTTGGAAGCATAAAAATGTAACTTAGAAACACAGATGGCAGCTGCAAACACACAAACCATTTAAGCATGTATATTTCATAAGCAATGTTCTAAAAATAATAATTCATTCTAACTTAGTCTGCATTGTTTCAAGGTAATAAATCCTCTGCATGATGACTTGAGTGATCTCGTGAATTAGTTTGTCATGGATTACATTGTAAAGAGAGAAACCACCTTAACATTAACACCAAGGATGCAAAATATGGATGACCTTTATAAAAATAACCAAGTATTCAACAGAACTCTACTCTGAAAATTTACATTGTACACTTATACAGGTTCTGGTCATATATAACTTTAAACAAAGTTTCAAAGGAAAAGAAACCACAAATGTGCCAATAACATTAATTAGAGCTTTTGAGTTAAATAAAATCTTGGTAACAGAAAAAAAGGATAAAGTGTATAAAATTCTCTGGAAAGAGCAAGAATGAAACATTAACCAGAAGGCAAAATCTCAACAGGTAAAATTCCTGCATATGCCCATTAAACTACATCTTACTCAGGCATGTGGATAGCAAAACATAAAGCCTTTATGCAGCACATACATATCAAAAAATTATTAATGGATATAGATGCAAAAGCATAAAATTAGTGTTTGAGAGAGAGAGAGAGAGATATATAAGCATGTTTAATCCACCAGTTAATTATGAAGAAGAGATTCTGCAAATCAAATCCACAACATACTTTCGTGGTCTTAGCTTCTTTTCAGCTTCCTTTGACCGCATTTTAACATGGTTTTTAGTCGATTCATCCAAGACACGCTGCACATTCAGCTTGCGCCAGGCACACCCTGATTCAACACGCTGCACATTCACCACTTTGACGTTCTTCATATATATCACAGAGGTCTCCCAACCTGAAGTCCTTACCACCCACATCAATAACCTGATGCAATGACAGACTGCTTAAAGCTATGATTGATAAATTACCAAAAGGTCAAAACCACAAGAGATTAATAACAAACACAACATTGATGGCCATCTTGTTGCAATTGCAAATGTCATGGAATCTAATTAGTAGTAATGTAGGAGATATGATATTATAAATCTTCACACAGATTATGAAAAAAGGAAATTGGTCAGGGAAGTATCTAAACAAAATGCTGTGTGGTGACACTGTTTTTGCAGCTCAAACTTAGAGCAGATTCCCATCTTCAAAAAAAAAAAAAAAAAAAACAGAGGCAGTTGCCAACAAAATGTGCTTGTGCATAGTTGTGTCTATGTGAGGGAGAGAGAGCTCTTGCAATAGAACAGCAACCAGAAAGTGGCCCTTGCAATAGAACTCTTCTACTTTAGAACTATATTCAAGTTGGGATGAAAGAAAAAATAAATAAATAAAAAAAAAATAACAGCCAAAGACTTGGACCAGAAAATGTAATTATGTATACTTGATATATCTGAAGTGATTCAACCAACTAGAATATTGGAAACTTATTTCCCACTTGTTGATCACATCAATGATTAAAATTAATACTGCTTTTGCCTAGGAGAAAAAACAATTATAACTAATTAATAGTGCATTTTGCCAATCATATGAGTATCAACAGCCAAGTTACATCAAGAACAAATTAATCATGTGGAAAGGATACAGAAATTATGTCCAGACAACATCCATAATAAGATAAAGAAGGTTTAATGCACTCCTAAGAGGTAAAATGCTAATCTCACTCTATAATCAATTGCCGAGGTTTTTTAAAAACAGCTATCAAATATTTTGTCCTAACCTTTATCATCAAGAAAATTACGCTTTATAGGCCAAACATTTATGAGATCAAAGATCATAAAATCAGCAAGTAAAAATATGATAATATCCCAAAGATTAGGCATAAATTAACAGCATAGAAAATATACAAATGGACTATAAATGATATGTGAAGGAACCTGTTATGTGCTCCTTTAAGTTAATGAACCTGCATAACAAATTACACAGAAATGAACTAGAAAGTAACCATAAGTTGACCAACATTTAGCACCCTAAAATAATAGCTTCACACATAAAATGAGAAATGGTTCATTGTATGCATAGAACTCAAATGGTTATTCCACCAGTTTTCTGGACATATTTCATGCATAGAACTAATCTCAATGTCCTGATCAGATTAAGCCAGAATGCAGAACTCTACATTGTTGTATGCACAAATCATGAATTTTTCACAAATGATAGAAAATGAAGTGTATTCAACAGGGAATCAAGTGAAATTTAAGGAAACATTTTAAAGGAAAAATGATGGAATGAAACTTCTGAAAAACTGGTCCGTCTGTTATGTAAATGCATTAAGTTTGTGTTTCCATTACCTAATAAGACCTTCTATGAAACAACTGTTGAAGAAAGATATGCTAAAAGGGTGTACCAATTGGAGACCTACAAGACAACACAATATTATCTTGACAGGGAAAATGCTAAAAGGGTATCAATTGGAGACCTACCTGAAAAGGATTGAGTACAGCAATTGAGTAATTGATGCTGATAGTCTCACCCCCTTCGTCTACATCTGACCTGCATCAATAGCAAAAGAAAATGAAGTTACAAGGGAATTGCCTCATTGTCATCAACAAAATCTGAGTTGCTTATAAGCTTCTGGGCAGGGACTTTACTCTTAGGTGTTAAAATTTTTTTCTTTACCTGGAATGAGAGAAAATCAAGGCAATATCCATGAATTTAATCATTAAGTGTTCATCACATTACAGAGCTGCTATCAGAACTAGTTTAATAATTCCAGTTACAACAGGAAATGCTGAATCAATACAAAATTACAATTATAATAGTGGCAAAAAAGTGAAAAGAGCATCTGACAATTCAGACATGCACAATCGAGAATATAGGCATGTAACAGTAAAGAACAAAAATGTGTTGTCTTCTACATGTGAAGCACAAGTAAACCAATTTAATTCAGCCCCCCTCAAGTAGAAGTGTGCTTCCAGATTAAATCAAAGAGAGATGTGCGACCAGATTATAAATGTAATTAATTATATACAGATTAATCCAAAAGTTGATGAATTACAGATTAATCCAAAAGTTTTAGAGAAACTTCAGTGCTATACTACAATGCTCAACTGAATCCAAATTACCAAATTACATTGCCTCTACAAGCAGTAAAATTTGAAAGAAATAGAGCGAGCGAGCAAGAGAGAGAGAGAGAGAGAGAGAGAGAGAGAGAGAGAGAGAGAGAGAGTACCGATTAAAGTTCAGAAACAAAGTAGACTATTCGCTGCCATTGGCCGTGTACCTGGATACCTGATGTAATATTAAAGTTTATCAGTGTTCACCTACACTGTAGAATTGGATCTTCATTAATTATCTCTCATTACCCCAGGTCCTCCATGTAGCACTTTGAGAATCAATGCCTTCCCAGACAGATATTAGGGCTAGAGGAGCTCCTTGATTTCAGTGCAGATCATAATGTGATCATCACATTATAGGATTCTACAGGTTCAGTGGCAAAAATGAAATAAAATAATTAGTGACCAACATCATACTAACTTATAATCAAGATAAATACGGGCACGAGTCATATCAAAAAGGCTCCTTAGTTGTTGTCCTTCCCACAGCTTTGTTTAGGCTTCAAACTTATTGTACTTGTTTACCCAATCAATAGAAACATCATCAATTAGACAATTACCCAACATCTTAATGCATATAAATCTACAATTGAAGATTTCCAAGAATTTGTAAAATATGAAAAAGGAGAAAACAAAACCATAGACAAAGGTAACCAGTATTGTCCAAATTAAATAAACAGACAAAAAAAAATCATGCTCTTCAGTCTTCACAAGTTAACCAAAGAAGAAAAATACTCACATGGCAGTAACTGTAGAGGTAGGAGCAGCAGCAGGTGCAGGTGCAGACGCAGGCGCAGATACAGGTACAATATATATATATATATATATCATATTTTTTCAGCCATACTAAAACAAAAGATGCTAAGATAAAACAAATCCATAAAAGATAAGATATAACTAAGCACAGGCATACATGAACCTAATCATGTATAAAAAAAATAATAAGTAATAGACATGCATGTCTAAACAAAACAGAGAACTTAGTGTTTCATGATTGGAGAATAACAAATGACACGCAAAAATATGCAATAGGTTTTGAAGTTTTGTCAACATGACAATACTTGAATTTTTAAATCTGAAAAATAAACAATGTATCATTTTCTATGTTTTAATTTATCCATATCATAGCTTTTGTCAAGTAATCTGTAACATTCTTTTTTTGTTTTTTTGGTAAGTAAGCTTTTATTACCACCAAAAGAGAAAAGACATATAACAAAGCTTAGACTTAACCAAGAGGAAACATTCAATCACTTGCCCAAGTTTTTCAATCTCTAAACAAGAGGATACAATGCAAGGTGTTTCTAATGTAAACAAATTAGTTCTCATGACATTATATATTAAACTTGAAGCCATCAACCATAATTAACCAGAAAGCTTTGGCTCTGTGCAATCAAGACTGACAACCATGAGTTTAAAAAACGGCCACTACATTATGTAATAGCTGTTACATAAAGGGATTTTGGAGCTCCATAACAAAAAAAGTCAAAGCTGCACGCAACTGCAGATTACAAGCCATTACATCACTGTTATGGTACGATATTCAATTTTACCTCTGTTAAGACATTAAAAATGTTTAAAAGTAAAACTCTAAACTGAAAATCTCTTATTCTTCCTTAAACATTAACACTCAAATTATTCTTTTATTTTAAATTATTTTCCTTTTTTTAAATGCTTCATTTTCATATTCTTTAATTGAAAATCCTAATTTCATTAATCTATATTACTAACTTATTGATTTAAAATCAAAACTATGAATTTTAAATGGTAATCTACTAATTCAAAAAATTAAGAGCCACTAGTGTTGTCATATTACTTGTATTACCATTGTAACAACAAATATTGACTTACAATTACTATATTTTTATTAATTATCTAATCTATTCTACTAGCATTTCTAAATACTCTAGATAGTGCAATTCCCTACTAGACGAAATTCTCCACTTTTTAAGCCTTAAAACCAACCTAAAATTCAATAACATCTAGAAAACATGTTCTTAGGTGCACAACATTGATTAAAACCATTACAAACATTCAAATTTTGATAAATTGGATCATAACATACTTATCAATAAGTTTGTTGGTGTTAAAAATGCGCTTGAAAAAATCTCATGCGTTTAGTTTTTGATTCCCCTCACACATTGACTGATGCTCCCAATATCATTGCACAATGACCACAACCATTAAGCAAAGCCAATTCCATAACTTGAAACCTTGCTGGCAACTGCTCCAAAGAAGGCAGCTAATGGTAGGGAAGAAGATCAAAATTAACAATAATTGAAATAGATAGAAAATTTTACTAGGTGCAGTTTGACTGAAGTTATCGTCCTGGGTAGAGCTGGATGGGGAACCAATATATTTATGACTGACCCCAAATAGTTTAAATAACGAATTATTTTAATCCAGCTTGGTGCACAATTGTATAAATATTTGTTATGTAAGCATGACTTGTAGCATAATACATAGTATTCCACTATATGCAGTGAATTTCTATTTACTGATTTGTACATCTCAAACAAATTCAAAGATCATTAGTTGGTGTGGCAACATAGTATCATCAATTGGAATACCACAAATTCCTATCAGAAATTAAACTGACAAAAATAACTACTTACTAGATAATCAGGTTCCTTGATGTGAGGGAATGCGTGTTATTCCAAGTATTATTGTCAACAATGACAGTACGGTAAGCCATAGCAGTTGTTTGATAACCATAGTCCCACCAAGATGCAACCTGAAGGTGTATAATGGGTAAGAATTGGTTCACTAAAAAATGGTAAGGTTAACACAAAAAATTGTGTTTGCACAGCAATATGTTCCATTAGAGGGAAATAACAGAGAGAGAATAGTATCATGGGCACTTCCCAATTTTGCTATTGATAAGGCAAAAAATAATATCACAATCCCAATTTTCACCCCCAAAGAGCAGTAAAATAAAACATAAATAAAAAAGAGAGTCAAAAATTTATTTATCATATTCTCAGATTAAGAAACCTTAGTCTATTAACTGATTTTGTTAAAAAAAAAAAAAAATCACCTAGTTCGAATTACCTTAGATCATATGAGATGTTATTCAAGGAGATCAACGCCGAAGAGGAGATCGACACTGAAGAGCTGAGACGCCAGAGAGTGATTCACGCCATTGTCTTCTTTATGCCGGAGGCTGATTCACGCCGAAAGTGAGAGATTGAGGATCAATCAATTAAGAGAACACAAGGTCTTGAAATCGATCGTGATTGCGTGACAGATTGAGATCGAAATCAAAAGACAAAAGATGAAAGAAGATTGACATAGAGAGAGAGATAGAGAGGGATCGAACTTCGTTTGCTGGTAATGGCTATCGATAGAGAAGCTAAGGACTCCGACTATGGTCGTCGATGTCTGGATTCCTTCATTCACAGTCGCGAGAGAGAGAAATATTTGGTAGAAATTAGGTTTTTGGTTCTAAGAGATTGGGGATTTGGGGGGGGTGTTTCGCTGGAAAGGAAGAAAAGGGGGGAACGAGCGAGATTGGGGATTTGGGGGTGGGGGGTGTTTCGCTGGAAAGGAAGAAAATGGGGGAACGAGCGAGATTGGGGATTTCGGGGTGGGGGGTGTTTCGCGGGAAAGGAAAAAAAGGGGGGAACGAGCGGGCGGGATTGGGAAAAATAATACTCATAATAATAATTTTTATTTAAATAATAAATAAAAAAAATTATTTTCATCATAAATGAATATTTAATGAATGAAAAATTATTATTATTATTTTTTATTTGGTAGAAGTAAGGATAATATTTTAATGAAAAATATTTTCTATTAAGAGTGATGAGTGAGGGAGAGAGACGGAGAGGTCTCGAATGGATTGAGAGGTTGGGTGTGAAGTTGCTTCACTGCACTTGTTGATCGATTTGAGTGATCTGGCCGATCTTCTCGGACAAGGTCATTCGAGAGAGTAAGTCTTTGATTCTAGATTCGATTGGGGAGCTAGGGTTTTTGTAAATGGGATTGTTGTTCATGTTCTTGGCTTTTCTACTACTACTGCTCATTTTGTTCAGCTTGAAGAACCAGGCGCGATGGATTGAGAGGTTGGGTGTGAAGTTGCTTCACTGCACTGGTTGAAGAGGTTGGGAATTTTGGGTTTGGGGTGGGGGAAAACCCGGGCGGGAATGGGGGGGAAGGGATTAGGGATTTTTGAGATTGGGGATTTTGGGTTTGGGGTGGGGGAACCGAGCGGGAATGGAAAATGCAAGAGGGAGAATGAAAATTTTTTTGGATTTTTTTTTATTTTCATTATAAATAAATATTTAAATAATAAAATGACTTTTTTTTTTTTGTAATAGAGGATGTCATTGCTAAAAAAATAATTTTTTATTAAAATAATTTTTTTTATAGTTAATGAATTTTTATTTTTATTTTTTCATTTAGTAAGGTTGAAAATTTATTTGTTTCATATTTATTTTAATAAATAAAAAATTATTATTATTTTTTATTTGGTAGAAGTAGGGATAATATTTTCCATTAAAATAAAGTTAATTTTTTGTGATCAATGTGGCATTTGCAGTGGTATTAGTGGTAATAATGGAATGGCATTTGCAGTAGTGGTGAATGTGGTAGAGAAGATGGGTGGTGAGAAAGAGATGAGTGAGAGACAGATAGAGAAGAGAGATGGAGAGAGAGAATAGTGATAAGTGAGAGAGAGACAAATAGACAAAGAGATATAGAGAGAGACAGAGAGACAGAGAGAGAAACAGATAGAGAGAGATATATAGAAAAATAGAGAGAAACAAGAGATGAGCGAGAGATAGACAAAGAAAGAGAGAAAGAGAGCGAAAAGAGATGATCGAGAGAAAGACATAGAAAAAGATAGAGACGAAGAGAGAAGAAAGATGAGCGAGAGAGACGGAGAGAGAGATAGAGAGAAGATAAATGAGCAAGAGAGAAGAGAGATGGAGAGATAGAGAGATGAGAGAGATAGAGAGAAGAGAGATGAGCGAGAGACAAAGAGAGAAAGAGAAAGAGACAAAGACAAAGACTGACAGACAGAGAAGAGTGATGAGTGAGAGAGAGAGAGAGAGAAGAGATGTAATATTTTGTGGTAGAGAAGAGGAACCGACAGTAGTGGTGAAGGTGGTGGATAAGAGATGATGGTGGTGGTGGTGGTGGTGGTGGTGATGGCGAAGGAGATTAGTGGTGAAGTTGTGGTAGTAGTAGAGTAGATGGAGTAGCAGGGGTGAAAGAGAGGTAATTGTAGTAGTAGTAGTAGTGGCAATAGTGGTAGGGGTGGTAGTGGAGTGGTGGCGATGGTAGTAGTAATGGTAGTCGTAGAGGTGAAATGGCGACCGTGGTAGTAGTGGTGGTAGTGAAATGGCGTTTGCAGTAGTAGTGAAGGTGGTAGAGGAGATGAATGGTGAGAGAGAGAGAGATGAGTGAGAGACACAGAGAGAAAGAGAAAAAAAAAGAGATGAGAGAAGAGATAGATGAATGAGAGACAGAGAGAGAGAGAGAGACAAATAGACAGACAGAGAGAGAAGAGTGATGAATGAGAGAGAGAAAGAAAAGAGAGAGAAAAAGATGAAAAAATTGATGAAAAGATATAGACAAAGAGAGAGACAGAGAAAAAGAAAAAAAGAGCGAAAAGAGATAAACGAGAGAGAGACAGAAAGAGATGAGCGAGAAAGCGAGAGAGACAAAAAGAAGAGACAAAGAAGAAAGACAGAGAGAGAAGATAGATGAAAGAGATAGAAAGAATAGAGATAGACGAGAGACACAGAGAAAAAGAGAGAGAGAGAGAGATAGACAGACGGACAGAGAAGAGTGATGAATGAGAAAGAGAAAGAGAAGAGAGACAGAGACATAGAGAGAAAGAGAGAGACGGACAGACAGAGAAGAGTGATGAGTGAGAGAGAGACAAAGACATATAGAGAAAGGGAGAGACAGACAGACAGAGAAGAGTGATGAGTAAGAGAGGGAAAGAGAAGATAGACAGAGACAGAGAGATAGGAAGCTGAAAAAATGGGTGAAAAGAGAAATGTTCAAAAGAGTAAGACGACGTCGTTTATAGTGGATCGATAAATCGAGAAGGAGCTCGATAAATAGAGAAGATGGGAGTAAAAAATCTTTTTTTTTTAGTTAATATGATTGAAAATTTATTTATTTCATTTTTATTTTAATGAAAAAAATATTATTATTTTCTATTTGGTAGAAGTAGGGGTAATATTTTAATAAAAAATATTTTCCACTAAAATTAAAGATAATTTTCTGTGGTCAATGAAAAATATTTTTCTGCGGCCTATTTTTTTTTGTTATTAAAAATCATGAACTAATTTTTTGTGGTAGAGGAGAGGGAGTAGTAGTAGTGGTGAAGGTGGTGGATAAGAGATGGTGGTGGTGGTGGTGGTGGCGGCGGCGGCGAAGGAGATTAATGGTGAAGTTGTAGTAGTGGTAGAGTAGATGAAGTGGTAAGGGTGAAGGAGAGGTAATAGTAGTAGTAGTGGCAGTAATGGTGAAGGTGGTGGATAAGAGATGATAGTGGTGATGGTGGTGGTGGTGGTAGTAGCGAAAAAGATTAGTGGTGAAGTTGTGGTAGTGGTAGAGTAGATGAAGTGGCAAGGGTGAATGAGAGGTAATGGTAGTAGTAGTGGCAATAATGGTAGTAGTGGCAATGGTAGTAGTAATGGTAGTCGTAGAGGTGAAGTGGTGACAGTGGTAATAATAGTGGTAGTGGAATGGCGTTTGCAATAGTGGTGAAGATGGTGAAGGAGATGGGTGGTGAGAGAAAGAGAGATGAGTGAGAGACAGATAGAGGAGAGAGAGAGAGAGAGACAAAGGCAGAGTGATGAGCGAGAGAGAGACAAAGTGGTCGCTAAAAGTGCATTTTCTTGTAGTGGATAGATAAATCAAGAGGGAGCTTAGTAAATAGAGAAGATGGAAGAGAGAGAGTGAGCAACACGAACACAGAGGGAGAGAGAGAGAGAGAAAGAGAGAGAGAAAGGGACAAAAAGATAAAGAGATAGAAAGTGGGAGACAGAAAAAGAGACAGAGAGAGAAAAGAGATGAACGAAAAAGACAGAGAGAGAGATAGAGATAAGAGAGATGAGCGAGAGAGACATAGAGAGAAGAGAGGTGAACGAGAGAGACAGAGAGAGAGATAGAGATGAGTGAGAAAGACAGAGAGAGATGAAAGATGAGAGAGATAGAGAAAAGAGAGATAAGCGAAGAGATAGGAAGAGAAAAGAGATGAGAGAAAAAATAGATGAGTGAAAGACACAGAGAGATAGATAGACAGAAAGAAAACAGTGATGAATGAGAGAAAGAAAGAGAAGAGAGAGAGGAAGATGAAAAAATGGGTAAAAAGATATAGACAAAGAAAGAGAGAAAAAAAAAGAGCGAAAATAGATAAACGAGAGAGAGACAGAGAAAGATGAGCGAGAGAGAGAGAGATAAAGAGAAGAGAGACAGAGAGAGAAGAGAGATGAGAGAGATAGACAGAAGAGAGATGAACGAGAGACACAGAGAGAAAGAGAGAAAGAGAGAGAAAGAGAGAGACAAACAGACAGATAGAGAAGAGTGATGAGTGAGAGAGAGAAAAATAAGAGAGACAGAGACACAGAGAGAAAGAGAGAGACAGACAGACAGAGAAGAGTGATGAGTGAGAGAGAAAGAGAAGAGAGACAGAGAGATAAGAAGATGAAAAAATGGGTGAAAAAGTTCCGTGTCTAACGTCTCATTTTCTAGTAGTGAGTCGTCTCTATCATTCATGGGTAGAATAGAAGCGCGGATTTGGGAATTGTATATTTTATATAAAAATTAAATTGAAATATTTTATACAATCACACCTATTTAGGAAGTGTGATTAAATATATATATATATATATAATTACACTTATTTAAAAAGTGTGATTAAAAAGTAGTAATGTATATATAATCATACTTTAATCAAAATGTGTGATTAAAAAAAATATATATAATCACACTTATTTAAAAAGTGTGATTAAAAAGTAGTAGTGTATATATAATCACACTTTAATTAGAAGGTGTGATTAAAAAATATATAAATAATCACACTTTAATTAGAATGTGTGGTTAAAAAATATATATATAATCACACCTATTTAAAAGTGTGATTAAAAAGTAGTAGTGTATATATAATCACACTTTAATTAGAAAGTGTGATTAAAAAATATATAAATAATCACACTTTAATTAGAATGTGTGATTAAAAAAATATATATATATAATCACACTTGTTTAAAAAGTGTGATTAAAAAGTAGTAGTGTATATATAATCACACTTTAATTAGAAGGTGTGATTAAAAAATATATAAATAATCACACTTTAATTAGAATGTGTGATTAAAAAATATATATATAATCACACTTGTTTAAAAAGTGTGATTAAAAAGTAGTAGTGTATATATAATCACACTTTAATTAGAAGGTGTGATTAAAAAATATATAAATAATCACACTTTAATTAGAATGTGTGATTAAAAAATATATATATAATCACACTTGTTTAAGTGTGATTATAAAGTAGTAGTGTATATATAATCACACTTTAATTAGAAGGTGTGATTAAAAATATATATATATAATCACACTTAATTGAAAAGTGACATAAAAAATAAATATTATCACACTCAATCAAATTAAGTGTGATTAAAATATCAATCTAATTTTTTTTATCACACTTCCAATAAAAGTGAGATCTTTTTTTTTTGTCAAAGTGTGATCTTTAACTATTTTTGTAGTAGTGAATTTTTCAAAGAGTTTTAACTATTCTAGTTACTGAATTGTAAAATTAAAATGATCATTGAATTAGATCACAAAATGAACCCATTAAGCCCAAACACACTCTTAATTTGAGATGATTAATTTGAGATAATTTAAACTTTCTCAAAAAATGTGGTTAGATTATCAATTTCAATATGTTTGGTTTTGTTTTCAGAAACTAGTTTCAATTTTTTTCCCCCTAAAAAACTAAAAAAAATAGGGTGAAATAAAAAATACTTATTATTTTTGTATATTTTTATCTTTTACGTCATAAATACTTTTTAAAATTTTAAAAATATAATTTTGATTTTTATTGCTCTCAAATTATTTTTAATTTTTTCAAAAAACAAATCTAAAAATTGTTTTGAAATTATTATTATTATTATTATTTTGGTTGTGATCTGATTATCGGGCAATGGCAAATTCCCTCTTAAAATTCCCTTCTTTTTTTTTTCCCTCATCAAATCTCCCCCCATCCATTTCCACGATTTCACTCTTCACTACTACAAAAATAGTTAAACATCACACTTTGACAATTGAAAATATCTCACTTTTAGTGGAAATGTGATAAAAAAAAAATTAGATCAATATTTTAATCATACTTAATTTGAGTGAGTATGATAATATTTATTTTTAATCTCATCTTTTAAATAAGTGTGATTATATTTATTTTTTTAATCACATTTTCTAAATACGTGCGATTGTATGTTTTTTTTTTTTAATTTTAATTTTATATAAAACAATTTCCTCTTTTCTGATTCATAAAAATTCAAACTGCCCTTTACCTTTTTTTAACTGCCCTTTTCCTTTTTTTGCAGCATGCTTCCCATCATTGGTAGCAGCCCTAGATTTGTTTGAGAAAGTTCAAAATCAAAAAAATGGCGAGCAACAACAAGAAAGAAGAACCCAACACGGCTCCTCAGCCCGATCGTTGGTTTAACCTAACCCTAGGTTCCTCTTTCAAGGACCACTATCCCTCCTCCAAGTTCTGCACTTTGCGTTGTAAGTTTCTCTCTCTCTCTCTCTCTCTCTCTCTATATATATATATATATATATGTATATGTCTGGATTGCATTCATTCATTGCCTAGAAAGCCCGAAGAAAGAAAATAACGGACCTGGTATTTTTGATTCTCGAAGAACCTACTTGTTGCAATGAGCTCAATTGAACAGACCTTACCCTCAATTTTTGTAATTTTTGTAATTTTTTTTTTGTAAATTTTCGAAACCACAAAAGGGGCTTGTAATTTTAGACGAATTACAATATTTTTCTAATTTTCTCTTCTTGGTTGCTGAGAAAAATCTAGGGAACTGAAACGATTCCCCCCCCCCCCCTTATTTTTTCGAAGTATTTTGATGTTGTTTAAGTCTCCAGCACATGAAATTCTGACCTCAACTAGACCTACTTGTGAGCTTACTGTTGCAGATAAGAAACTTAAGACTGAAATTTTGTATTTTTTAAAACAAATAATTTTCTCTTATTAGAAATGAAAAAATAATTCTTCCAATTTTTCTAGATTCAAATCATTAATGGAAAATGTGAGGTTTGAGTTTTCTCACCAATTGAATGGCAATATATGGCTACATTTTCAGAAGGATGATGTGGTTTTTTAAAAAAAAAAATCTTTCAGATGAATTTAAACCAGCATCAATTGATAAGAACTAGGCAGGATTACTGCACAAGAACAAGGAAAACAGGGTTACTGTAGAATTTCACAACAACCAACCTGGAAAACCAAAAGTGACGTTCGAGGGCAGTAGCGAAGATTACAAGGAAAATGATGCAGTTTTGTTCTTTGATGGTGAGAGCTTTCGGTTAGAACGGTTGCACCGAGCAGTAAAGCGGTTGAGACATGTGCGGCTACCTGGTGAGTCTGCTGCTGCGGCTGCAGGTACTTCACTTGGACCAGCCGTGGAGGCTACTTCACCACCCACCAGTAAAGTGGCTAAGGTCCAGACTTTGAATAAGAGCATACCTCATTCAATGCCTGTGAGTTTTCATTATGGAGAATTTGTTTTCACCTTTTTTTCTATAATTTTGTAACCATGACGAAAAAATTAACTTAAGAAGATCTAAAAATCTCACTGTGTCCAAAAAAAGAAAAAAAAAACCTATCTCTCACTCACTCCTCTCTCCAAACCCTAACCCTACATCCTTTGATCGGCGGCGACTACGAGCAGCAGCGGCGGTGAGCGACTGAGGTCTCCAAGATACAAAACACAATATGTTCAAATAAATTGTGCCTTTTATGTTTCTAAACGTAATTTGAAGAATATGAGCAATTCGATAGGCCATAACTTGATTCACCATAATTTGCTTGCTCTTGTGGTGCTAGAGCATCAAAGTAAGATTAATTCCTCTTGCATTTCTGGTTACAATTTGTTTCAAGTTCAGGCAAGTTCACAGATTCGAAAGTCGCATATCACTTCCAAATTCTGGGGAAAACGTCTGAATTTACGGAAAACGAAGTTGCCGATGGGAACAAATCGAGTGCTTTCTGTTTTTCCTTAGTCTGTGTTAGCCACCGATCCAACTTCTAAGGTACACTATCAATTTCTAACCTTTTTTTTCCCCCTTTTGCACCGTTTACGTCATTGTGTTCAATTGAATGAATTTATTAGTCCAATTGATTATCTCATTAGTATTTTTAACTCAAGTTTATAATTTTTCCTACATGCCACTTATTTGTTTATTTTTCATATAAATTTTTTTTAAAAAAAAAAAAACTCAATTCAACCAAATTGAGACAGAGTGATAAATTCATGGTTAAAATCGAGTCAATTGAAATTATAGGGAGTAAAATGACACAGGAAGTAACAGAATACATAGACTACCATTTTAATTTGCCCATTGAATAACTTTTGGAATCAGCTTTTGGGCTTTTTCTATTTTAGTTGAAAATTTTTCAATGTGAAGAGCAATGACAGATATTACAAACGATGATTTGAGTTACTGGTTTGGATGTCAGTTGATTTTGACTATTTCTTTCATCGTAGCAACTTACAGAAAGTTCAACCTTGATGGAAATACGAAATTATAGGTATTACCACCATAGGCTTTTGCATTTGTAATTGACCCCAGAAATTTTGTTGGGTTTAGATGAATTCAAATACCTAAATCTTTCAGATAGATAATGTATTCAACATGAGATTCTTGTATCCTATCCAATTGAACAGGTGGTTGTTAGTGCTCCTACTTCAGGTTCTGTATCAGAAATAGATATGCAGGTCACTAATACTAGTGGCACCTTAGTTCTTCACTGGGGTGGGATACAAAATGGGAAAGAGTAAGTACACTTGTAAATATAATGATTTGCTTTGATTCAAGTTTTGAGCTATAGCATTAAAATGTTTTATGTTACTTTTGTCATTTTTCACGCAGTTAGAATTATGTATTTTTCAAATTGCAAAACTGCTGGAATGGGAAAAGCTAACAAAGATAAAGCATCATCTGAATCTTACAGATTTTGGGGTGTTCTGGCTTGTCACTAGTCTGTCCAATAATGCATCTAAAAATCCTTATTTTTGTCTATTCATATTTGACCACGAAAAGCATGATCACTGACTTATTGATCTTGCAGCCTGTGGATTATAAGCCTCCATTCTTCAGAAACTGCACAGAACAAGAAGCTCATAGCCCATGGACTAAAAATCCTTTGAAAAATGAGAGGTTGGGAATGTCAACAACAAACATTTTGTATTAGCTCTCAGGTAAAGATATAAGATTGCAGGAACAGTGAGACACTTGGATCCCTTGTTCAAATTTTGAGTTTTGTAATTGGAAATTATGCAGGTTAAGAGTATGCTTGATCCTTGTGAAGATGAAAATGATGACATTCAAGACGATGATGTGAGCTTGGGAGCTGATTTTCTACAAAGGGATGAGCATTCTGAATCTGTCAGTGAGGTACTGTGTTAACATTTCTTTACTGTTTGTTCTCCATGAGCTTCACTAACTGCTGAAAGCTTGATTTACCATATAGAACAAGTGTTTAGTTAACTACTTGTCAATTTGTAACCCACTTTGGGTTAGCCATTCGCAAGATAACCAATACATAGTCACGGCAATAGCTAATTACATGTCTTTGTGCTCGGCTGTTTCAGCTTGTTTACATATTAGGTGTTTCCAGTATTCTCTGAAGTTTGAAATGTGAATGACATTAGTTCTTTTGACAGATAAGCAGCAGAATTGTGATGATAATGGATGACATGGTTGATGAAGGTGATAACGACCCATGATGGGTTTCTTGATGCCAAAAGCAACCAGAGGCTAGGTATGTTCAGTCAAATTTTAAGTTCTATTTTTTTAAAAAAAATTTAAATGCTTTTTAAAGCATACCAATTGTCAATGACTTTTCAGGCTAGGCCCACTATGTATCAAGTTGTAAAGGAGATGGTTGACAAGATGGGCTATGCAATAAGTTTGGCATGATTAGCAATGCCTCTATCTTTTCATACCTTGATTTCTCTTTTGTAAGACCTCCATTTGATATAACTGTTTGTTTCTTATGCAGGTGAAGGTTGTTCGAGTCACCAAGAGGGTACATGAAGCATATTTTGCTCAGTTATACCTCACAAAGGCATATTCCTGTTACAAGCTTGTATTTTGTTTGACTAATATTTTCCATAAAACTTGCTTTAATAGTAATATTTAACTGATAAAGTTTTGGTTTTTTTTTTTTTTTTAAAATCTTAGTTGGGTAATGAAATGGAGAGTGTTAGCTTTGATATTCGACCTTCAGATGCCATTAACATTGCAGTAATATGCAAGGTACTTTTGCTCATTTTGAAGATTGTTGCTGCTTTGGTGGATTTTTGTGGTTGTTTATCGTCATGTAGTCCTCTTATCTAACGTAGTTTTAATCACTGCTCTCTCACTAGATAGCATTATATAATGGTGTTGGATAAACATAATGTTATTTGCATGCAAAACTGATAGCTGAGTAATACTGTGAGATGCAACAAAGTGTACAATGAAATAGAAAAGAAAATGACTTCTGGGAAGGGAATGTGTATCGGGGGTGATGATGACTCAAAAATGAGTGACGAAACAAAAGAAGAAATGGCAAAGAAAATTGGGAAATAAGGAAGGAAAAGAGAGGATAGTGTCCCCCAAGTTTAGGTGGGTTTGTGGACCCCATTTTGAAATTAATGTTTGGGGGATTGGTGAACTGCCACAGTTCTTTCAAAGGAGAAGTTATTTGTTCTCGGGACATCGTTATGTGGTATTTTAATAATATTGTGATTGGTAAAAATAATAGAATTTATGAATTTATATTAAATAATTAAAAAATATAAATAAATATGATAAATTATGATTAAAACTAAGTAATAATTTTTCCTTTCAAAGAGTCCCACAACATGGAAGCTTGTCCCTTGGTAGAGCGCATTCAATTCTATACTTTTCCCATTCACAAGCATTTAATTCGGGATGTTGTCATACTCTCTCTTTCTCTCTCCACCTGTATCTCTAACACAATAAAGACCACAAACGCAGTGAAAAAAATGCATATAACATAACTTTGTTATTTTAATATAGTGAGAGGTAAAATTTTCTTTTAATTATTAATTTACGTGATTGAATTAGCAATTCGAGTCTCTCAAATTAGAATGCCAATTCCACGATAGAGGAGGAATTAATAGTCTTACAACTGATTTATTTATTTATTTATTATAAACAAACATGATTTTAGTAAGACTTGCGGATTGCTAAATTAATTTCCTTCTTAAATCTCCAATCAAACATGACCTTTAAGGTCTAAATTTAATTTCATGGGATTGGTTGTTTCTACATGGATTGGAAGAATTGACTTTGGATAGGTCATGAAAAGGTCAGAAGTTTGCTTTTGTGTAGGTAATATATTGCACTGAATTTTTGAAACAAATCACAAATGGTAAAAACAGAGGAGCCTAGTGGTAACCCTACCCATACCAAGTTTTTAAAAAGGTCCCCGACCACATGCCCCAGATTTTAGGGGAAGCCGAGGTGCCTTGCCGAGGAGGTAAAATCACTTATGATCTCATTTGGGATAGGTGGAAATTAATTTTAGGCCAAATTTCACTTTATTTATTTAGGCCAAATTTTAGGCCTCAGAGCATTTTTTTTTATCCCAAAAGACAAAAAAAAAAAAAAAAACTATGTTTTGAGTCCTAAAAAATATGACAAAAGTATATATGGTTGTTTATGTATAAGAATATTTTAGTGGTTTTACTCCAGCAATTAATTGTTCAAACAGTTCACCTTGATACATACATAAACTATATTTTTAAATGTTAGAATAATAAAGTGCACATAAAAAGAATCAATACAACCTATGTCTGAATTTTTTCTCGGCCGTTGGAGGCATTGTCGAAAAAGCTAAAGGCAAAAACCCTAAGAAGTTAAGCTCTTAACCTATTGCTGCCACTATGTACTTGTCTCTCTATTATACACACACATCAATTTTATGCATTATGAAAATGCATACAGATGTGTACACTTTTTATGCATATGTGGACATTTAAACATACACAAACACTGACACTCAAGTTCATGCACAAGTTTCTCAAGATGACTGTGAAGCAATGATAATTTATCAGTTTGGATGATGAGAAAATACAGGAAAGAATATGAGAAGTTGGAACTTGAAAGTTTGTAACAAATTGGGTTTGCAATGATTGTTTTGAGATTCCATGGTTTATTTAATAACTGTAGAGGATATCTCATCCTCTTTTCCAATTTGGGTTTGCAATGACCTCTTTTTTGGTTTTCCTCAGGAATCAACTATTTGAGAATGTCTGATTGATGATTGTCAATAGTTTGATATTGTAACGCCCCCAAAATAACAACAATAAACCCATCAGATAAGACATGCATTTACATATAAACTATCCACATTCCTTTATTCCTTAGAGTTCCATTACATAAGTATTACATGTTAACATCATAACAAAATGCCCCACGGGCTTACAGCTTTCTAAGTTAACACTTGGTTACAACAAAGAGTACTAACTCGTTTACACATTAAGCCCTTGGCTTGAAGTTACATGTAATACATCAAAAGTTAAGCAACAAAAGTATGCCCGCCTCTAGCCTCCCAGCTATGTTCTTGGAGGTGGCATGCTACCTGCACCTAAAAATGATATTCCCATATAGGGTGAGCCACAGCCCAGTAGAAATACACTAAACCAACCATGAACAATGACTAAAATATTAGCAATTGATAGATGGCCAACACTGATACAATCACATAAATCACATATTTATGTCATACGACTTATGAGTCCAAGTTTCCTTTCATTTTCCCTTTTTCAACGGATAGGCATATAAGCACTAACCACATTCTCAACAGATATGTATAACAACAATATCCACATTCTCAGATAAGCAAATAAGCTATATCCACATTCTACAACAGATATGTATAACCACAATATCCACAGATAAGCATATGAGCTATATCCACACATCACAAAGATAAGCATATAAGCTCTATCTTCACTTCTAGACAAGCATATGAGCTGTATCTACGGAGTTCATCCCCTATCTTCTCCCAACACTAACCGGTTTAGAGGTACATCCCCTATCTTCCCCTAAACCGCGGAGTACATCCCCTATTTCCTCCTCTACACATAACGTATATAAACACATTGGTTCTATATACAATCACCCAATACATACAATTAATGTATTCTATCAACCGTCAAGTTCCATGACACATTTCATTGATTAGTTTCAGTTTGCCTAATCTTCATGCATTGTCTACAACAATCACGACTATCCTCCACCGATAGCCCAAAGCAGTTATTTCTAAACAGAAAATAAATGCACAATGGATATTCAATCAACATTTCATTTGTTCATTCTTCTCAATTAATTATCCCAATTAATTAAACAATGTAATTAGGTCAATTCCCATAATTAACATTTCAACCCTTAGGTCCCATTTTCATCAATGATTCAACAATCATTCCATTTTTCTATGCCAAACATGCATCTAGGTTTATTATGAATAAAACCCCAACTTTTGTAAAATTACACAAAAGCCCCAAACTTTTATCAAATTACCAAACCAACCCCAACATCTCAAAATACTAAAATTTAAAGACAAAATCCATAGAGAGGAGTAGGATATCCCTACCTCGAAATTTAAGCCACAAAGGAGATGAAGACTCGAAGATCAACTTGCTCCAAATCCAAACTTTTTCAGATTAAATCGAAGCTCTCAACAACCTCTATCTTTTTAAAAAAGGCCCTAGGCTAGATTCACACCCTATGGAGATCAAATCATAGAGAGAGTGCAAGTTTAGGGAGAGAGAGTGTCGGATTAAGGGTTTTGGATCAAAAAGAAAGTGAAAAAGTGATGTTTATGACGCTGCTGTCCGCTGATATAAAACACGCTCGCTCGAGCGAAGCCTTCGTCGCTCGAGCGACCAGACACAGAAAACTCTCGCTCGAGCCAAGAAGTTCTCGATCGAGCGAAGAAAAACCCAGACCGCTCGAGCGAAGGAAGCTCGCTCGAGCCAAGAAATGCAACTCTCAGGTCCAGAACCAGACGCAACACTACTCTCGCTCGAGCGACAAACTCCTCGCTCGAGCGAAGGACCAAAAATCTGGGCAGCAACACTAGGCTCCCAAACACAACCAACCTGTAACAAACCTGCCCAACACATCCCATAACTCAATATACAAAGTACAAAGGATGCAAACACGATAATAAACAACAACCAACATCCACGGACACATGTCCGGATCACTGTACAACAAGGGTAAACCCGGGATCGCTATAACCTCCCCCTCTTAAAGAATTTCGCCCCCGAAATTAAGCACAAGTGTTCAAAAAAAACAAGTTTTCCTTCATTTTAGACAATGTTACATTTTAACATTCAACAATTCGACCCATTACCGGTCATCCCATCCCTTTAACAAGAGACATATCACAATATGTAAACAACATATGTATTATTAACATGCACCAACATTATGCACTAACTTCCCAATGTTAACAATATACTTAACACATATAATGTTATATTCAACTTCCATATGAGGCAAGTTCCAAAACATACTTCCAATAATCAAAACATTTTCAATGTTTCACAACTTAAGACATATATAATAGCTCTTAAGTTCAATAAAATGTAAAATTTAAATACAAGATCACACATCAACAAACAAGTCCGGATACTTCTCACGGACTCCCAACTCACGTTCCCAAGTGGCTTCCTCCACTCCGTGATGTTTCCACAAGACTTTCACCAAAGGAATGGTCTTGCCACGCAGGACTTGATCCCGCCTATCCAAGACCCGAACCGGTCTCTCCTCATACGAGGCATCCTCATCTACCTCTAAATCGGTCCAATCCAGCACATGTGATGAATCTGGCTCATACTTCCGAAGCATACTCACATGAAACACGTCATGCACTCCGGACAACTGCGGCGGTAAGGCTAACCGATAAGCAACCTCACCTATCCTCTCAAGGATCTCAAAAGGACCAATAAACCGAGGGGATAACTTCCCACTCTTCCCAAACCTCATCAGGCCTCGTCTAGGTGATATCTTCAAGAAGACATGATCACCTACCTCAAACGCCAAAGGCCTCCTCCTACGGTCGGCATAACTCTTTTGTCGACTCTGGGCTGTAGCAAGCCTCCTACGGATAAGCTCAACTTTCTCCGTCGTCTCCCTAACCAACTCCGGACCCAACAAAGGTGCATCACCCATCTCGGCCCAACACACTAGAGACCTACACGGTCGGCCATACAAGGCCTCAAACGGTGCCATACCGATGCTAGACTGAAAACTGTTGTTGTAGGCAAACTCTACCAATGGCAAGTGCCTCTCCCACGTCCCACTGAAGTCCAGGACACAACCCCGAAGCATATCCTCGAGGATCTGAATAGTACGCTCGGACTGCCCGTCAGTCTGAGGATGATAAGCCGTACTAAAGGTCAACTTAGTGCCCAAGGCACTCTGCAAACTCTGCCACAACCTAGCAGTAAAACGAGGATCTCTATCTGAGACGATCGTCACTGGGACCCCGTGCAATCTCACTACGTCCCGAATATACAAATCGGTAAGATGATCTACCGAATCTCTCACGCGCATAGGAATAAAGTGCACCGACTTAGTCAACCGGTCTACCACCACCCAAATAGCATCACTACCCCGCTGAGTCCTCGGAAGACCTACAACGAAGTCCATAGTGACATGCTCCCACTTCCACTCGGCAATAGGCAAGGGTTGCAACAAACCCGCTGGCCTCTGATGCTCGGCCTTCACTTGCTGGCAAAATAAGGCATTTCGACACGAAAGCTGCCACATCTCTCTTCATACCCCGCCACCAAAACTGGCGACCCAAATCCTGATACATCTTAGTACCTCCCGGATGCACCGCAAGGCGCGAATGATGAAACTCTCGGAGTACTTCCTCACGGCAAGCCTCCGGTACAAACAAACGGTCTCGGTATCTCACACTCAGGTCGGGATACACCGTCAAACCCTTCTCAACCTTCCCACTGGAGATCTTCCCACGGAGGGATTCTACCTCAAGGTCACCTCTCTGTGCCTCTAACACTCTAATCACAAGTGTAGGCTGCGCAACAACAGAAAACAAGGCCGCAGCCTCAACAGATTCGCCCAGTAGCAAATCAAACTTGCCAAGTGCTCCCAACATCTCCCATTCCCGGATGGCTATACAAGCTACATCACTAATGGTTTTCCTACTAAGGGCATCGGCCACAACATTGGCCTTTCCCGGATGATAGTGCAATTCAAAATCATAATCCTCGATGAACTCCATCCATCTCCTCTGCCTCAAATTCAAGTCTCTCCGTGTAAACAGATACTTCAAACTCTTATGATCCGAGAATACCTCGAACCGCTCACCATAAAGGTAGTGCCTCCAGATTTTCAAGGCAAAGATCACTGCTGCTAACTCTAGGTCGTGTGTGGGGTAATTCTTCTCGTGTATTTTCAACTGACGTGAGCCATAAGCTACCACTTTCCCTTCTTGCATTAACACACAACCCAAACCCTCTCGTGAGGCATCACAATAAACCGCATAACCCAACCCTCTCTCCGGAATAATCAATACCGGAGCGGTGGTCAATCTAACTTTCAACTCTTGGAACGACTTTTCACAAGTCTCACTCCATACAAACTTGACTCCCTTCCGAGTCAGTCTAGTCAACGGTGACGCTAACCTGGAGAAATCTTTCACAAACCGACGGTAATACCCAGCTAATCCCAGAAAACTGCGGATCTCAAACACACTCTTAGGCTGTGCCCAATCTTGCACTGCCTCAACCTTGGATGTATCAACAGACACCCCTTCCCCGGATACCACGTGGCCTAAGAATTTGACTTCCCCCAGCCAGAACTCACACTTCCCAAACTTGGCATACAGCCTATGGGCTCTAAGTAACTCAAGCACCACTCTCAAGTGTGCCTCGTGCTCCTCCTCAGAAGGCGAATAGATAAGAATGTCGTCCACGAAGACGACCACAAATCGGTCTAAGAACTCCCAGAAAATCCGGTTCATCAAGTCCATAAAGACTGCCGGTGCATTGGTAAGCCCGAATGGCATCACCAAAAACTCATAATGGCCATACCGCGTACGGAATGCCGTCTTAGGAATATCTTCCTCCCTGACCCTCAACTGATGGTAAGCCGATCTCAAGTCTATCTTAGAGAAACAACGGGAACCCTTCAACTGGTCAAACAAATCATCTATACGGGGCATAGGGTACTTATTCTTAACCGTAGCCCGATTCAACTTTCGGTAGTCTATACACAATCTCAAGGCACCATCTTTCTTTTTAACAAAGAGGGCCGGCGCTCCCCACGGTGAAACACTAGGGCGAACAAAGCCCTTATCGAGCAATTCCTGGAGCTGAACTTTCAACTCAACCAACTCTGCTGGAGCAAAACGGTAAGGTGCCATAGAAATCGGCGCCGTACCAAGCACTAAATCAATAGAGAACTCTATCTCTCGGTGAGGTGGCAAACTAACAAGATCTTCGGGAAAAACATCCGAATACTCACAAACCACCCTCGGCAACACAAGCTGGGTCTCACCACTCTCAAAGCTGGCAAGTAGACTACTAAGCTCACTTCGCCCTCGCGAATCATACCCCGGTGGCAAAACACTACCAACCCGGTCTCCCAAGAAATGGAACCACTCCCCGCTCAAGGTACATAACGTGACCCTCTGGCGGTAGCAATCAATAACAGCCCGGTATGACGATAACCAGTCCATACCCAAAATAACATCAAAGCCCTTCATGGGCATGACAACAAACGGAAAAGGAAGCCTATAGTCGGCGACCTCTATATCACATCCTCTAACACCCTGTTTCAGAATCAACTCACCACCCAAAGGCGATACCACACAAATAGGAGATGCTAACCGTGCTAACTCCAATTCCAAAACAGATGCAAATGCAGTAGATACAAAAGAATGAGATGCACCCGTGTCTATCAACACATTAGCAACTGAGTTGCAAAACAGAAAGGTACCTCTCACTACTGATGGAGCCGGTACTAAATCCTGCGCGGTAACAGCATACACGCGCCCCGTAGGCCCCTGGTCTACCTGCTCACCTCTCGGAGCAAAAGACTGCTGCACAGACTGGGATGACGAAACTCCCGGATTGGCCCTCGAGGCCTGCACAGACTGAGCTGGCTGAAAACCCTGCGTCTGCCTAGAACCAGACGCTCCCGAAGTGGCACTCAACTGTGGGCAAAACCTCTTCAGGTGCCCAGGCTATCCACACTGATAACAAGTCAAGGGCTGCCCCCTGCCCAAACTCTGACTCTGCGGTCTAGCTGAAGAAGAAGCAGCTTTCTGACCCCCACCCTTCTGCGGGCAAACTGAAACCTTGTGACCCAGCTGGCCACACTTGTAACAAGTGAATTCCCCCTGACTGCCTCTCCCTGAGCCTACACTTGGCACTGGAAAGGTCGATCTAGAGACTGCACCCTGAGACTGCTGAGGGTTATAACCCTTCTGTCTCCTGCCATCACTCTGACTATCCTGGCTCCTCTTGGAGCCCCTCTGTTCTTCCTCCTCCTCCTGCATCATAATCTCCATATGAGCAGCAGCATCAACTAAGTGTCTATACTCTCGGATGTAAGACCCACCAACTCTCAACTTGAGGCCCCGCCTCAACTTCCGCTCAAACTCATAGCAACGGCGTTCCTCAGACGCCACCAGTTCCGGTGCAAACCTGGACAGACTGGTAAAAGTAGCCTCAAACTCGGCCACTGACAAGCCCTACTGTTTAAGCCGGCTAAACTGATCCCTCAGCTTCTCCCTAGCTGCTGCAGACAAAAACCTCTCTTGAAAAGCATTTATAAACGCCTCCCAAGTACCGCCCACACGAGCCTTCTCGTACTTCCACCATTGACCCGCATCTCCCTTCAGCTGGAAGGATGCCAAGGTCACTTTCAGTGCCCCGTCCTCAATGCCAAGCATCTCGAACGTCTTACTCATTTGTTCTAACCACTCATCAGCCTTCAGTGGCTCCTTCGGATCCCCGATAAACTCATCCGGATTAGACCGAAAGAACTCCCTCTTCAAGAAAGAAGGCCCTGTCTCAGCTGCCTGATTCCCAGCTCTAAGAATACCCAATGCTCCTGCTATCTCTCTGGCCAAGGCACCCATAGCCTGCTGACCTACTGGCTCGACCACATTGGCCTGCCCAACTCCCTCCTGCACTGCCGGAATCTCACCCGGTAACGGTACTTCCTGCCTCGCAGGTCTACCACGCCTAGCTCCTCTTCCTCGTCCTGACATCCTAATAAAGGCAACACAGAACATTAGCACATTCATAAATGTGCCGAAACTAAACACTCACGTCCTAATGCATGGACAACTGTAATTCACTCCACATAAGCACATAAACACATAAGCACTTACGAATTTCCTTTCCGGATAATGATAGTCCCGAGGCGTTACTAGAGTTCCGGTTATAAACAGCATTGATCAAGTGCTTTTCCAACAAGACTCCTAGAAACCCAAGGATCCAATCAACATCCTAGAAATTAAATCCCATACCCACATAGTCACATAAGCATGTTATCACTTAAGCACATAGCATATGAAACTACATTTAAGTCTCTATCAAGCGAGACAAACCCATTGTGATCCTAATCACTTCCCACGTACCCAAAGTATTCGAACCCGGTACGCTCTGATACCAAGTTGTAACGCCCTCAAAATAACAACAATAAACCCATCAGATAAGACATGCATTTACATATAAACTATCCACATTCCTTTATTCCTTAGAGTTCCATTACATAAGTATTACATGTTAACATCATAACAAAATGCCCCACGGGCTTACAGCTTTCCAAGTTAACACTTGGTTACAACAAAGAGTACTAACTCGTTTACACATTAAGCCCTTGGCTTGAAGTTACATGTAATACATCAAAAGTTAAGCAACAAAAGTATGCCCGCCTCTAGCCTCCCAGCTATGTTCTTGGAGGTGGCATGCTACCTGCACCTGAAAATGATATTCCCATATAGGGTGAGCCACAGCCCAGTAGAAATACACTAAACCAACCTTGAACAATGACTAAAATATTAGCAATTGATAGATGGCCAACACTGATACAATCACATAAATCACATATTTATGTCATACGACTTATGAGTCCAAGTTTCCTTTCATTTTCCCTTTTTCAACGGATAGGCATATAAGCACTAACCACATTCTCAACAGATATGTATAACAACAATATCCACATTCTCAGATAAGCAAATAAGCTATATCCACATTCTACAACAGATATGTATAACCACAATATCCACAGATAAGCATATGAGCTATATCCACACATCACAAAGATAAGCATATAAGCTCTATCTTCACTTCTAGACAAGCATATGAGCTGTATCTACGGAGTTCATCCCCTATCTTCTCCCAACACTAACCGGTTTAGAGGTACATCCCCTATCTTCCCCTAAACCGCGGAGTACATCCCCTATTTCCTCCTCTACACATAACGTATATAAACACATTGGTTCTATATACAATCACCCAATACATACAATTAATGTATTCTATCAACCGTCAAGTTCCATGACACATTTCATTGATTAGTTTCAGTTTGCCTAATCTTCATGCATTGTCTACAACAATCACGACTATCCTCCACCGATAGCCCAAAGCAGTTATTTCTAAACAGAAAATAAATGCACAATGGATATTCAATCAACATTTCATTTGTTCATTCTTCTCAATTAATTATCCCAATTAATTAAACAATGTAATTAGGTCAATTCCCATAATTAACATTTTAACCCTTAGGTCCCATTTTCATCAATGATTCAACAATCATTCCATTTTTCTATGCCAAACATGCATCTAGGTTTATTATGAATAAAACCCCAACTTTTGTAAAATTACACAAAAGCCCCAAATCAGACACAGATGTTTATGACGCTGCTGTCCGCTGATATAAAACACGCTCGCTCGAGCGAAGCCTTCGTCGCTCGAGCGACCAGACACAGAAAACTCTCGCTCGAGCCAAGAAGTTCTCGATCGAGCGAAGAAAAACCCAGACCGCTCGAGCGAAGGAAGCTCGCTCGAGCCAAGAAATGCAACTCTCAGGTCCAGAACCAGACGCAACACTACTCTCGCTCGAGCGACAAACTCCTCGCTCGAGCGAAGGACCAAAAATCTGGGCAGCAACACTAGGCTCCCAAACACAACCAACCTGTAACAAACCTGCCCAACACATCCCATAACTCAATATACAAAGTACAAAGGATGCAAACACGATAATAAACAACAACCAACATCCACGGACACATGTCCGGATCACTGTACAACAAGGGTAAACTCGGGATCGCTATAGATATTCTTCCATACTTCTGAAGTTTTTTTCTATTTTTTGTTTTTTTCTAATTTATATGCACGCTATTAGCCCGTGAAGGAATCAATGCAGAACAGTTTACTCGGGATCTTAAATCTTTTGAATTAAAGGTTATTCTTTCATATCTTCAACTTGATGCATAATTTGTTCTTCTCATTGATTGCCACTTATGATCTTTATCTTAGAGTAATTCAATAGTTTTGTTAAGTTGAAATTCTGTATCAAGTGAATCTATTCGTACCATGGATTTCCAGAATTTTGTCCTCTTTTTTTACTTCTTTTTTTTTTTATTTTTTATTTTTTATTTTTCACTTAGTATTGTTTATTTATTTATTTTTTATCCATCCTCTCATATTTTAACTTTCTTCTTCAAGATGACTTTTGAAGATGTTTTCCCTGCTGAGGCAACAATCGTGGAAGAGTATCTGCAACAGGTAACTTTCATTCATTTTGTTGCTTATTGACAACATAATGTCAAAATATTGATACTCTAGCGCTTGCTTTCTTGCATTGTTGTGTGTAAATTTTTGCTGACATTGATCGACGGAAAGAAGATTGTAAATTTTGGTTTATATTGCAATACAGAGAAAAAAGTACTTCCTTCCCATTCACTTTGTTGTGTGCCATGCCCTGGAATACCAATATATCAGTTATTGTGCATTACAAAGACAAATAAAGTAGTTTTAACTTTGGTTGTCATTTATATGTTTATTTGTTTTTCTACAAGCCATCATTTGGAGCTTAGTATTTTTTATTTTTTTTGAAAGACTGAATAAGTATAAAATATGTATGTATGCATATAAAATTTGTACATCAAAGTAGTTAGGTAGGTCAAGACCCAGGATGAACTTTGTGATTGGTGTTTTCCATGATAAATTGTTCTATTTAAGCATTCTATATTCTTTATGAACACTATTGTTTTTATTTAGTCACAGAATGTTACAGGTGAACTATGAAGCAAATGGTTGGTTTGCACATCAGGTGTCAGATATATGGGCAAAAACATCTCCTGATTGACGTCAGGCTGTTTGGGCTTTATCGCAAATGGGTAGAGCATGGCTTTGTACTCATCTATGGGAGGATTATACTTGTACTATGGACAAAGTAAGATTTGCTTGTACTTATAATGGGAGCATTATACTTAAACTTGCTGGGTTGTTGCTGCTGTAATGTTGCTGTGAGGCAGCTGCTACTAGATGTTGGTCTGCTGGATAAGTTTGTGGGTGATTTTCATGTCGTTTTGCCTGTCTTTGTTAGTTTTATGTTTTCATTTTGTTATCTGTTGTTTCTAATGTGGGTTCACAATTTGGATGTGTTTGGGTATTTTAATGACTTTACCGTTTTAGGTTTTATACATTGCTTCTAAAAGCAGTGTTAGTAGTGTTTTTTTTGCTTGCACATTAACTTTAGGTGATTTCATATCAATGTTTTTAGTTTGTAATAGTGTTACCTGAGGGATGCCTCTTGTAAATCTGTAAATCTTATAAAAATATATAAATTATTTTCAATTATTTTTGTTAGTAAATGTGTCGCCAAAAGTTTATTTTTGTCCACTCATATTGTATTGCTAGAAGTTTATTTTTTGTCAATGCCAATTTGTCGTTGTCAAAAGTAAACATTTATCGACAGACAAATCGTCGGCAAATGGCAATATTTAACGACGTAAATATGTTGCTAAAAGTTTACTTTTGCCCACTCATATTGTATTGCTAAATGTGTATTTTTTTGCCAATGTTAATTTGTCGTTGCCAAAAGTGAAGTTTTATCGACAAACAAATCGTAGGCAAATGACAACATTTACCGACGTAAATGTGTCGTCAAAAGTTTATTTTTGCCGACGCATATTTTGTTGCTAAAAGTATATTTTTTGCCCACGCAAATTTGTGTCGCGAAAAGTGCCACACAATCATCATCTTTGAATGACTTTTACCGACGCAAGGTAAATTGCCGACGATGGATGAAGGCTTTTATCGACGACTATGTTCGTCGCTAAAGGCATTACTTTTACCAACGCAATGATAATTTCGTCGGCAAAAACTTTTGCCGACTCACTTTTGCCTACGTGTTGCCAACGTAGCTTGGTGTGTCGGTAAAACTCTTTGCCGACGAATTTTCCCTTTCAGCAACATATTTTGTTGCGTTGCGAAAAATGCAATTTCTTGTAGTGTGTGGTGGCTACAATTGTGCCAACCCCACCTCATGTTGTGACTATGCCAGTGAATCACGGTGAAAAGCCAGAGAAGTTCTTAGGAACTGATTTACGCAAAGGCAAAGGAAAATCTAGCAAGAAGGCTGCTTAAGCCAATATGACCGAAGTTGATAAAATTTCTAATGGTGTTGATGACATAAATCTTTCTGCAGTTGTTTCCGAGGCAAACCTTGTCGAAAATCTTAAAGAATGGTGGGTGGACACTGGTGCTACTCGCCATATTTGTGCCGACAAAAAGATGTTAACATCTTATTCTGTAGTGGGCGACGGTGAACAACTTTTTATGGGTAACTCTTCGACTTCTAAAGTCAAAGGACAATGAAAGATTATTCTGAAGATGACATCTGGAAAGGAACTCACTCTCAAGAATGTGCTATATGTACCGGACATTCGCAAGAATCTAGTCTCCTGATCTCTGTTGAGTAAAAATGAGTTTAGGCTAGTTTTTGAAATGACAAATTTGTACTTACGAAAAACGGAATGTATGTATGAAAATGTTACATGTCTGATGACCTTTTCAAACTAAATATAATAACTGTTGTAACCCCTTTTATTAATAAAAATACATCTTCTTACTTGCTTGAGCCTTCAAATTTATGGCAGGGTAGACTTGGACATGTTAATTATGGATCTTTGTGTAGATTAATTAATATAGAATGTTTAATTAAATTTGACATTGATTTAAATCATAAATGTGAAATTTGTGTTGAGGCAAAATTATCCAAAACTCCTTTTCATACAATTGAAAGAAGTACGGAACTACTTGAATTAATTCATAGTGATATGTGTGATTTTAAATCAATTCAAACTAGAGGTGGGAAAAAAATATTTTATCACTTTTATAGATGAGTATACTAGATATAGTTATGTTTATTTAATTCGAACCAAGAATGAAGCTTTGGAAACTTTCATTCAATATAAGAATAAAGTTGAAAATCAAGTTGGTAAGAAAATTAAAAAACTTAGAAGTGATAGAGGTGGTGAATATAAATCACCTTTTGGTGAGTTTTGTAAAGAACGTGGAATAATTTATCAAACCACCGCTCCTTACTCACCTCAACAAAATGAAATTGCTAAAAGGAAAAATAGGACTTTAAAAGAAATGATAAATGCCATGTTAATAAGTTCTGGATCACCTCAAAACTTGTGGGGGGAAGAAATACTTTCTGCTAATTATATTCTAAACAAAGTACCCCAGAAAAAAGTGAATCAAACACCTTATGAAATGTGGCATGGGAGAGTACCATCTTACAAATACTTAAAAGTGTGGGGGTGTTTGGCTAAAGTGGCTATTCCTAGTCCTAAAAAGACTAAGATAGGTCCTAAAACTGTTGATTGCATTTTCATTGGTTATGCCATGAGTAGTAGTACATATCGATTTTTGATTCATAAGTCAGAGCATTCCGAAATGCATGTAAATACTATTATTGAATCTCGGAATGCGTCTTTCTTTGAACATGTGTTTCCAAATAAAATTAGACAAGAGACTAGTACTAACAAAACATCTCATGATGCTATTACTAGTCAGGATCAAGAACATGATCAAGAACAAGAGCAAGAGATAGATCAAAATGAGGAAGAGGAACCTAGGCATAGTAAACGTACTAGAACCTCAAAATCTTTTGGTCTAGATTTTCTAACATTTTTGTTAGAAAATGAGCCTTTAACTTTTAAAGAAGTTATGTCTAGTCCTGAGGCTCCTTTATGGAAAGAAGTTGTAAACAGCGAAGTTGAATCCATCTTGCAAAATCGCACTTGGGAATTAGTGGATTTGCCACCAGGTTGTAAACCTCTTGGGTACAAGTGGATTTTCAAAAGAAAAATGAAAATGGATGGATCAATTGTCAAATACAAGGCTAGACCTATGGTCAAAGCATATAGACAAAAAGAAGGTCTTGATTACTTTGACACATACTCACCAGTTACTAGAATAACATCCATTAGAATGCTAATTGCCATTGCATCTTTGTATAATCTAGAAATTCATTAAATGGATGTGAAAACCACTTTCTTAAATTGTGAGCTAGATGAAGAAATTTACATGAAACAACCAGAAGAATTTTATGTTCTAGGAAAAGAAAAGAAAGTGTGTAAATTGGTTAAATCATTATATGGTTTAAAACAAGCGCCAAAGCAATGGCATGAGAAATTTGACAAAGCAATGATGTCAAATGGATTCAAAATTAATGAATGTCAAAAATGTGTTTATATTAAAAACACAAGCGAGGGTTATGTTATAGTATGTCTTTATATGGATGATATGCTCATCATAGGTAGTAATAATGATATGATTAAAACTACCAAGAAAATGTTGAATAAATATTTTCACATGAAGGACATAGGGATTGCTGATGTAATTCTTGGTATGAAAATTACCAAAACATCAGAAGGTTATGCTTTGTCACAATCACATTACATTGAGAAAATACTTGACAAATTCAGGAAAGATGATGATCATCTTGCTAGAACACCTGTGGATGTTAGTTTGTTTCTTTCTAAGAATGTACAAGAAAGTATTTCTTAATTAGAGTATGCCCAAATTATTGGAAACTTAATGTACTTGATGAACTTCACTCGCCTGAATATAGCTTATGCAATAAATAAATTAAGTAGGTATACAAGTAATCCAGGAGTAGAACACTGGAAAACAATTATAAGGGTTCTAAGATATCTCTGATTTACTCGTAACATTGGGCTTAATTATACTAGATATCTAGCAGTACTTGAAGGATACTGTGATGCAAACTGGATATTGGATCAAAATCCACCAGTGGGTATGTCTTTACTCTTGGTGGTGAGGCAGTATCTTGGAAATCTTCCAAACAAACTTGCATTGCTAGGTCTATTATGGAATTTATAGCTTTAGATAAAGCTGGGGAAGAAACAGAATGGCTTCGCCACTTCCTTAAAGATATTCCAATGTGGCCAAAACTGGTGGCTACTATATGCATACATTGTGATAGTCAGTAAGTAATAAGTAGAGCACAAAGTCATATGTATAACAGTAAGTCGTGACACATTCGTCGTCGACATAACACCGTAAGACAACTACTCTCTAATAGAATTATTTCCTTTGAATATGTAAAGTCTGAAGACAATATAGCGGATTCACTAACCAAAGGGTTAACAAGAGAGCTAGTTAAGAATTCATCGAGAGGAATAGGACTTAAGCCTATTAAATAGGAGTTACCACAATGGCAACCCAACCTAGCTGACTAGAGATCCCAAGATCTAGGTTCAGAGAGACAACCGAGTTGTGTATGACTCATAAGGATCACTGGGGAGTCAAAACTCCTACCCATTTCTATGATGAAATAATGATGTCTGTAGCGTTTTAGGTTAAATAATACTTTTAATAATTCTTATATCTAGGTATGCTAGTGGAGTATAGCAGGATACTCTTCATAAGAATCACCTATATGAGTGTGAACTGGACTGGTTCTATGAGATTTGTAAAGGGCTACAATTCTCTAGAGCACTCATGAAAGACCAGGTTGTTCAGTTCAAAATGAACACAATAATGAGAACTAAATTGTGTCTGGAATATACTGTGTGAGTTTTATTGTCTTGGTTTATACAAATGGCTGAACAGTTGAAGACATCATGTTCACTGGTTAGCTAGTAAATCCGATAGTGTCTGACAAGGGAAGGTTCAAAGCCAAAAGCTACCTATCCTTTGCAGAATATTCCCAATTTCTATACTCTCTGTAATTAGATCATGTTGTTGCATTTTCTCTCTGTCAACTTCCATTCATGTGGGGGATTGTTGGGATTTATGGTTTTTATAGGCTTATTTTGCGCTAACTTTGATCCCAAATTTGAGTGAGGTTCACACGTCTTTTGAGGTGGGTCCAAAGAGGTGACGTATTCATTGTCGCATGGCAAGTCGCACAGTGTAAACGGTTCGTCAAAACCATTTATGAGTGAATAGGAAGTTGACGTCGTTTTCGGGTTTGTGGAATGGACAAATAAAGAATAAAATCTGGGTCTCCTTGTAAGGCTTGTCCCATGTTCGAAACTTAAGAGAACTTACGTGTGTATATAAGTTCTAGGTGGCAACACTTGGGTTGGGCCCCAAATGGCACCCGAAGTTTGTAGAAGGGAGGAGTTATGGACAAAATGAACCTTGGCTCAAACCACCACACAGGCGCACGCATTCGCACCGTCACTGTCCGTCCGACCGGCAGGCCAAGCCGTGCCGTGTCGGGCGCAGGTGTGGGTTATGGGTCTGGTTGGTTCTAACATTAAGTTTTTAGACAAAATTTCTTTGAATTTTCAAATTCTTGCAAGAAATTATTTGAATTTCAAAATGAAATTAATTCAAATTTGAATTCAAATTTTTTGTCCAAAAATTGTGCCTCTTCTAAGTCCGAATTCCACAACAGATAAACTGTCGAAACAGTTATAAAACTACCAGCAGTTGGATAGATTCAAAAACTGCTGCAGTTATCTGTTCAAAACTGTTTGCATCTGTTCCAGTTTGAAAATAAATTTGTTTATCCTTTTTGTACCTGTTCGGATAGATCTAAAGGTCACCTATTTTGCTTATAAATACCACATCATTTCTAGTAGATTTGGATTCCGAAAATCATCTTCTTGCTTTCCTTTTGCTCTCTTGCATCAATTTATTCTTCATATTATTTTAGGAAAAATTTAGAGAGTATAAAACACAGGTTTTGTTCGCCGTATAAATTGTTTGGAATGCTACTACAATTTATGAAGATCATTGTATCTTGGGGGACAGACGTCATTTTTTTCGTAAACACCGTAGCGGGGCAAATCTGTTTTAAGAACAGAGTGTCACACACTCAACTTGATCTTTTAAATATTTATTCGGTTCGGTAAAATAAATTTTGTAAGTAATTTATTTTTATTTGTTTGATTTGTTTCAACTTATTTACTTTACGCAGATGATTGTTCCAACATCTTTGATCTGAACACATTTGGGTTTATATTTTGGTCTGATGTGAATGTCAAATATGAATGATAAGAAAATGTGATTGACAAATATGATCAAAGATCATATCACAAACTATGAAGTTTAAAGATCTGTCAAGAAACAAAATTAATGAGAAAAATTAATATCAATCATAAACATCAAACAATAGTGTTCGCTGTTAAACAGACTATTTCACTCAAATTACCCTAGATGCATTTTCTGTAATTGAGCTTGGTCAACATCTGATCGATGTTGCTAGAAATGTGGCCGACGAAGAAGTTTTGGGAAAGGTCTAAATGTTCCAGCTTGGAACAATTATAGAGAGCAGTAGGTAATGGTCCAGGAATAATGTTGTACAGAAGATTGCTGGCGGCGAGGTTTTTCATATCACAAATAAATGGTGGGATTGCTCTGGTGATGGTTTTCAGTAGGATTATTTGTTCTAAATCAGTAGCTTGTGGGCGGAGCTATTCATTGTTTAGTTCCACTGGACTTTTAAATTTTGTTCAAATATATATGGAATTTTGTCCAACAGTTTTGAGTTTTAGCAAAATGACCCCAGTGAATCTAGAAACAAAATATTAAATTTTGGAATATAACAAATTGACTCAATGAAGTTAAAAATATATATACAAATTTTTAATATTTTAGAAGGAAAATGTCATACAATTTGATAACCTTTTTTTACTAACAAATGTCTTATGGAATTACATTGCTAGAAATTAAAACATAACTCACTTCAATGATATAATAGGTGTCATATCAGCGAGTAAAATTTTGATACTTTGTATAACATTATTCCTTTATGAAACAAGCTCACCGTTAGCCTTTATTTTATTTTATTTTATTTTTTTTGTTATTATCAACAAAAAAAACCTTTATTGATGAAATAACCATTATAAGGCCTCGTTTGGGAACATGCTATTTTAGTAACTTTTTGGCTTTTTGTTTAAAATATGAGGTAAAAAAAACTATTATGTTTGGAATGACTTTTTTAATTTTTTATGAAAAGATGTGCAAAAAAGTAGAAAAAAAAATCTTTGATTTTTTGGTATAGGCTATAGACTTTTTGGTTTTTTTTAATAAGTTTTTAACTTTTAAACTAGAACTCTGGCATGCCAAATGAGGCGCAAGTACATACATATTACATCAATAGAAAGGGAACCAACAATTCCAACTAAGTTAGCACCAAGAAGCAAGCACAATCATATGATAACACTCACTATAGTTGGTAAGAAACCAACCCAAGTAGAAAACAGAAAATGAACCAAAACCAAAAAAAGACTCCCTAGCAGCAGCCAACGAGTCAAGCAACATTAGTTTGACAAAATTTGATTTGGCTAAGACACTCCACTAGTTCGTGTACTGAATAAGGCACTTCCAGCAGATTAGACTTTTCCCAAATTGCTACCCTTACCTTCACAATATCAGCTAACTCCACCGAATTAGGGTCACAGGCTTTAAATATACATTCATTTCTTAATTTCCATACTGATCAGAGCATAGCCATAGGTATAAGCTTCCAGATTTTCAGCAATAGGTTTTTAAACTTAGCACCTAACCACCACTGAAGTAGTCCCTCCACAGTTTTAGGTGTCACCCATTGGACCTTCCACTACTACAATAGACTTGACTAGACTTTCCAGATCACAAGGCATAGCAGAAAAACATGGTTCACATTTCTTGGTTCATTCCTACAAAAGGGACACGCATTGTCCACACTACTACTTAGTACCCCAATGTTCTATAGATAGCCTGCTATTTTTAACCCTTCCTTTCTGTTAGGTTTTTGTTATTGGCAACCCCGTTTGACAAAAATCCATTCAGTTGTAATTTTATTTGTTCTTTTATTTCAGTGAGGCTATGAGTATTTAGATGTGAATCCAACCTGAATTGTGCCTATGTAGAGGAGTTTGTGATTTTAATCCTATTATGTTTGCCACTTCGTTGACTATGTCAGGAATTGCCTGAAAAAGCACTGGGAGTTATATTTTTTTGCTCGAGCGGCCTTTCCTGTGCTCGAGCGTAGATCCTTGTTTTGAAACACGCATTTTAGTCAGTTCACTCGAGCGGCCATTCTCGCGCTCGAGTGGAGATCGCAATTCTGTTTTCTATAACTATATGGTTCTATCAGATTTTGGGGTTACAACTTTCAGATCTTCTTCTTGGGTATTAGGGTTTTCATCTGGAGCTTCTTTGCTTGTTTCCTTTGATATCTGTGAGAGTTTAATCATGAATTAATAAGTAGATTATATCAAAGGGTTTGTTTAGTTTGTTTTATTCACAAAAGAGAGAGTCGTTCTTCGGTGGATTTCGTGAAACTTGAGTCTAAAGCTTTGGTGGATTTCGGAGTGGCTCATCATCGTGGATTCGACAATGACATTGTAGATTTAACGCTGGGCAAGACAATCCCGAGGTAAAGATAGGGCAGGAAAAGGAACATAGAGGTTGGTTCAATTCGGGCGTGAATTCACTAGGTAATTGAGAGTACACTTGTGTAATTCCTTTGTGTATTCTTAGTAGATTGTTTTGTGGCTTTTGCCCGTGATTTTTTTTATCACAATTAGAGGGGCTCCAATTGTGGTTTTTCTACGTTAAATCATTGTGTTGGTTTGTCTTTGATTGTTTGATTGGGATTGCTATTTATTGTTCAAAATTGGTACATTATCACAAATAAATATCTCGGGAATTTTTAGATTTTTCACTTTCCATGCCAACCAATTGAGGATTTAGGCTCTAGGGGGAGCCACATTACCCCAGATCAGTTTAGGAATAAGCAAACTAAGCCCTTTTTATTTCTCACATCAATTCCTGGTTGTAACAAGAATAAATTTACCTGAAGGGGAATGCACTCCATCTTAATGAATCTGGGCATCCCACAATAAGCCTTGGAGGTTCACCTAATAAGCCTAGTAATCTTCCCAACTCCTCCTCCTCCCAAGCAAGTAATTGCCTTCTGAATTCAAGCTTCCACTCCCCTGTGTTGTTCCCTGAAATGTCCCTTGATTGCACATATATACTCAGAGGCCATGTTTGTTTGGGCGGACTGGATTATGTTGGATTAGCATTCTTATGACTAATAGTCTTAGGACTATGAATCCCTTTGAATTGTGTATCCTATCCTATGTTTGGATTGAGTTAGGATTATAAGGAGGGACTAATAGTCTAGCTTTGGCTTAGTCCTCCAATTTATATCTCACTCCTCTGTGGGATTGAATAATCCATCATATGCAGGATACCTTATCCGGATGGATTATTAGTCCGTATTTCAATTTTTTAACTAAACATCGAATTAACAATTTTATTGGAATATTAGTCCAATCCCAAGCTTATGTCCACCCAAACAAACATGGCAAGAGTACCTTCCTTATCAGTTGATAGTGTATACAACTTGGGGAATTCCTCCTTCAGTATTGGCTCCCTCAATGCTTCATTCTACAACAACCATTGTTGCCTTGCTATTGATCTATTCCTTCATTTGTTCTCTCTCTCTCTCTCTCTCTCTCTCTCTCTCTCTCATAGTGTTTCCTTCATTCGTTCTCTTTCTCTCTCTTTGACATTTGTTCCAGTCACAGCAATCATAATTTTATTGAAGTAATAATATCCCAATTTTTTTGTTTATACTTGTAACTTAACGTAGTTTGAATTGCTTTTGTTAGTGTGATTGAGAATGTATAAAATTTACATGGCATCGTTTGAGCATTGATGTTGATAGGTTCTATAAAACTAAAAAATGATTGTTTATATCATTTTTTTTCAGCTTCAGGATATGTGACAAGATTTGTATTAATTGATTCCATAATAGTTATCTTCAAAGAAGATAATCAACCACTGGTATTTATATAGGTAGCGATAAGAGAGAGAAAAAAATGACAGATATATTACATTTTTTAAACTAAAAACAAGATATAATAACACTGATAATGACTTGCTAAATGATCCCACTGAGTGAAATTCCTAGCTATGCCAGGGCAGGGTGAGGAATTGGAGGGTAAATATGGAGAAAAGGGATTTGAAGGGATATTGTTGGGGTTATTTTGGATATTTTAGAGGTGGTTGTTTGGTTTTTTGGGTGGTACATAGCTAGCAAAGTTCAGGGTGGTGGTGGTGGTGGTGGTGGGAGGGTTGTATTTGGTGTGGCAATGACACAGGTTTAAAACTTTTTTAAGAGTCAATTTTTGTCAATGGTTGTTAAAAGAGAGAAAACTCTGTGCCAAAAAGCCAATAAAATTTTGAATTCTAATGTGAAAATAAACTTTCTTTTTCTCTCTTCCTTTTTCTGTGGAGTGTTTTAGGCTGCATTCATCGAAATTGTAATTGTAAATACAAGAGCAACTTCACACACACATGAGATGAGAGAAAGCGGAAGCATTTAAGGCAACTACCCTTTTATATTTTCCTTGTGAAATGAAGGCACATGAATTGATATATGAGAGTTTTCCTAAGGTGTACTTAAAACTTTGATCCTTCTATAATATATGCCCTCAAAAAGGGTATATTATATGTAAGTTATGACATTTTATAGTGTTAATATCATAAAGGCTTAATTATACTTTTTACTTATGTAATTTGATTCAAATTTCACTTTAGCTTGTATAGTTTTAAATTGAATAATTTAGTCCCTACACTTTAGTGTAATTTCAATTTGGTATGTCCATTCAAATTGGAGGTTAAAATTAATAATTTTAGAACATTTATTAATTTTTTAAGGTGTACACGTGGACAAAATTAACAGAAATTTAGATAGATTAACCAAATTGAAACAATAAGAATTAAAGTGAAATTTAAGTCAAACTATAGGATGAAAAGTATAGAGGAGGATTCCCACCCATCCAAATTTTGGACTGGATGATGTTGTTTGGGGCCGTGAGGCCCACCGTGGGCCCTATTTCAATGATCTGAACTGTTCATTTTGTCGACACTTCATGTATTTCATCCCCAAAAAAGATTATGTTGATTCGATAATTATAACTTGTTCAATTTATTACGTTTCTTACTAAAAAAATGTATGATTTATTTTAAAAAACACAATTGTTGTCTATTTTTTTAGTGAAAAATTGAACAAATTACAGTTATCAGATCGACCTAACTTTTTTGTGTGGATGAGATACGGGAAGTACCAGACAAAAAGAACAATTCAAATCATCGAAATGGGATCCCGTGGTGGGCCTCACATGCCCAAACAACACCCTTTAATCTAAAATTTGGACTGGAAGGGATCTTCCTTTGAAAAGTATAATTAACCTATCATAAAATATCATAACTTCAGTTATACCTAAAAAGGCGACAATTGATTATAATTAAATACTATTTGAGCCATAATAATTTTTTTTTTCCAATCATAACCAAAATAATTATAATTATGTCATAACCAATACTTTTATGGGTCATAACCAAATACTATTTTAGAATATAAAAAAAAAAAAAATCAGAATATAGGTTATAACTAAGTCAAAACCAACTCTTGTGATGTAGAACAAGTAGCCGAAGACTTCTTGGAACAGTTGCACCGACAAAAGGCAAGAAAGATGTAGAACAAAATTCTATAATTTTTATATTTCTTAATTTATTATTTTAGAATTACATTTTGACTAGGATTTTAAATAGTTTAGAATTTTAGTCTTTTAAGTTTCCTAATTTGTGTTGATTTAAGTTTCCTAGTTTATTTTAGAATTACTTTTCTTACAAGTATTAGGTTTAGTTTATTATAAATAAGCCTACAAACATATGTAATTCATTTATTCAATTAATAGTATTTTAAAGAGTTTTTCAATTAATAGTATTTTAAAGAGTTTTTCTTTTATCTTCCTTGTGGATTCAAGGGTGTTCTTGTGGATTCAAGAATTCCTGTCTACTAGAACGATATCTAGTCTCGTGTGATTTATTTTGCTGCATCTAGTGGTATCAGAGCAAGGAGTCACCTGGCTTAATGGCATAAGACAGAGTAGATCATGCAAACCCTACTGGTGGTGATCGTGGGGTCGAGGCCCTATGGATAGCATATGAGAAACAGCAAGAGCAGTTGAATGAAATTCATAATTTACTTATTGGCCTGAATCTCAATGCCAACAACAGGCCACCAGTGGTTGATAGGGTCCGTGCTGAGGGAGTTGCCCAAGGCCAACCTGTTAACCAAAACAGAGTGCGCACCGAAGGATTCGCATGAGGTCAACCTGTTCAAAATGCTCCTAGACGTCCCCTTCATTGTCCATCTAATAGTGAGGAGGAGTCTGAACCAGAGTTCGAACCACTTCCAGCCAATTATCAACCCAAAAGGCAACAACAACATGGGTTTGATGAGTACCGAATGAAGATAGATCTTCCCCAGTTTAATGGAAATCTGCATATTGAGGATTTTCTTGACTAGCTTTCAGAGATGGACAGATTTTTTAGGATGATGGATGTTCCAAAGATGGTGAAATTGGTGGCATACAAACTAAAAGGAGGCATTGCGGTATGGTGGGGTCAATTGCAGAAAAATAGGCATCGACAAGGGAAAGAATCTGTACGGACTTGGCGGCGGATGAAACAACTTCTCCAAGACAGATTTTTACCACTAGATTATGATCAATACTTGTTTCAGTTGTACCAAAATTGCACCCAAGGAAGCCGATCTATATTTGATTATACAACTGAATTTTGTTGACTTTTAGATCGCAATAATTTGAATGAGACCAAAAGACAGCGTGTAGCCCGGTATCACAATGGGTTAAATTAACCATTTGAGAGAAGATGGGGTTATTAGTAGTGTGGGCTGTGGATGAAGCACATAATATGGCTCTCAAAGTCGAGCAAATGGAGCCCAAGACAACCTATTTTGGACATCGTCGGAACCTTCCTGATTCGTCGTTTCCTACTAAGGAAGAAGGAAAAGGGGCTGCCCAACCAACAGTTCAAGTAAATCAACAGAGGAGTACCACTGGTGGAGAAGGAAACCAAATGATTGGATCAAGTAACAGAGAGGCACCTCGAAACACAAATCCTTAGAAAGAAGCCTGGCCATCGCTCTGATGTGTGCGTAAAAGAAGGATTGTTAATTTAGTTGACTAAGAAGATGAAATTGGGGATGATGAAGACGCAAAATATGAGGGTGATCAATATAAAGGTGTTGAACTCGCCAGAGAAGAAGGAGAACGAGTCAACTGTGTAGTTCAAAGGGTCCTATTTACACCAAAAACTGAGGACCTCAGTCAACATCACAGTATTTTCCGCTCTTGTTGTACCATAAATCAAAATGTATGTGACCGTATTGTGGACAGTGAAAGTTGTGAAAATTTTGTGGCTAGACGATTGGTAGTGCACTTGAAGTTGTCTCCTGAACAACACCTATCTCCCTACAGTATTGGCTGGATCAAAAAAGGACCTGCTGTCAAGATAATCGAAGTATGTAAGGTACCTATTTCTATTGGCAAACATTATAAATCCGATGTATTATGTGATGTGGTTGATATAGATGCTAGTCATGTATTACTCAGAAGACCTTGGCAATTTGATGTGGATATTACATTTAGAGGGTGAGACAACACTTACGTGTTCAATTGGGGGTCTCGTAAAATTGCTATGAGTCCCTTAAAACAACACACAGTGCCTCCGAAAGTCAAAGTGAAGTCTTTCCTCACTATAACCAATTCAGAGGTCGAGTTTGTGGTAGATGTGAAAACTTCACAAGAGTTATATGCTATGGTTGTGAAAACAATGGTACCTGCGCCAAGGAGAACACAGTCACACCAATCCCTCAGAAAATTCAACCATTAGAGGAATTCCAAGAGCTGACGAGTTACTAAATGAACTTCCAACCATGAGGGACATTCAATAGCAGATAAATTTCATACCAAGAGCAAGTCTGCCAAACCTACCACACTATAGAATGAGTCCAAAATAGAGTGAGATCCTGCGGGAGAAAGTCGAAGAATTGCTGCAAAAGGGACTTATTCGTGAAAGCCTAAGTCCATAACGCCAAAGAAAGATGGAAATTGGTGAATGTGTGTAGGCGGCCGAGCCATTAACAAGGTTACCGTTAAGTACAGATTTCCCATTCCCCGACTAGATGATATGTTGGACATACTGGAAGGATCAAAGTGGTTTTCAAAGATCAATCTGCGAAGTGGGTACCATCAAATTTGAATTCGTCCTGGGCATGAATGGAAAATAGCATTCAAGACTTAGGACGGTTTGTATGAATGGTTGGTTATGCCATTCGGCCTTTCTAATGCTCCCAACACCTTTATACGAGTTATGCATCAGGTATTACGACCTTTCATTAGGAAATTTGTCGTGGTTTATTTTGATGACATTTTAATCTACAGTAAATTAGAGGAGGACCACATGGCCCCTTTACGGGAGGTGTTGACAAAATTGAAGGTAAGCAAGTTGTACGTTAACCTTAGGAAGTGCAGTTTCCTCACAAGTAACTTGTTGTTCTTGAGTTATGTAGTTAGCTTAGATGGCATTCATGTGGATCAAGAGAAGGTTCAAGCCATCCAACAGTGGCCAACACCCAAGACTGTTAGTGATGTTCGGAGTTTCGATGGGTTGGCTACATTTTATAGGCTTTTCATTCGAAGTTTCAACACTATTGTAACAGAGTGCATGAAGAAAAGAAAATTCCTGTAGGGTAATGATGCAGAAAAGAGCTTATTGTTGATCAAAGAGAAGTTGTGCACTACACCAGTGGCCTTTTTCAGTGAAAAATTAAGTGAAGCTCGGCAAAAGTGGAGCACTTATGACCGAGAATTTTATGTAGTGGTTCGAGCTTTGAAGCATTGAGAAAATTACCTGATATAGAGAGAGTTTGTGTTGTATACTGATCATCAAGCCTTAAAGTTTGTCAACAACTAGAAGCACCTAGATAACATGCATGTAAGATGGTCTACTTTCCTTCAGAAATTTCCTTTTACTATTCGCCACAAATCAGGGGTTTTGAATCAAGTTGTTGATGCCTTGAGTTGATGGGCTAGTTTATTAGTCATGTTGACACATGAGATTGTGGGGTTTGAGTTTCTGAAAGAACTTTATCCTGATGATGGAGATATGGGAAAAGTGTATTCAAAGGCAACCAGTCATTGATTTCTACATCACTGATGCCTATCTATTTCGAGGAAATCGCTTATGCATTCCCCGTACCTCTTTGCGAGAGAAACTAATTCAGGATCACCATGGTAGTGGCTTAAGTGGACATTTGGGCATGGACAAGACTATCGTAAGTATGGAAGAACGATATTTCTAGTCTCAGTTGAAGCGAGATATTGGCAATTTTGTGGAGGAAGTGCTACATTTGTCAGGTATCCAAAGGGTGGCCTCAGAATATTGGCCTCTACATGCCTTTACCTGTTCCTAACAGCATTTAGGAAGACTTGTTGATGGACTTTGTGTTGGGACTTCCTCGTATCCAACATGGAGTTAATTCTATGTTCGTAGTGGTTGACAGGTTTTTAAAGATGGCACATTTTATTTCTTGTCGAAAGACTTCAGACACCTCTCATGTGGCTCGATTATTCTTTCGAGAAGTAGTTCGTTTGCATGGAGTCCCTTAATCCATTACCTCAAATCATGATGTCAAGTTCCTTCTCCACTTCTGGGTGACTTTGTGCAAAATATTTAACATAGCCTTGAATCGTTGTTCAACCACTCATCCCCAAACAGATAGTCAAACAGAGGTGACTAATAGAACTTTGGGCAATTTGGTTCGCAACATTTGTGGAGACAAACCAAAGCAATAGGATCTTACTTTGCCTCAAGCAGAATTCGCATATAATAGCACAGTTCACAGTGCCATAGGAAAGTCACCATTCTCTCTGATATATGTCACGTCTCCAAAACATGTAGTTGATTTGCTCTGTTTGCCTCGGGGTCCAGGAGTGAGTACTGCCACTGAAACCATGGCCAAACAAGCCCAAGCAATACAAAAAGAAGTACAACAGAAGTTGGAGGAAACAAATACCAAATATAAGGCAGTCGCAAAAAACCATCAGTGCTCCAAACTATTCAAGGAAGGAGATTCAGTAATGGTGTTCTTGCGCAAAGACAAATTTCCAATCAGTACATACAACAAATTGAAGCCTCGCAAGTATGGTCCATATAGGGTGTTGAAGAAAATCAAAGACAATGCTTATGTGATTGAGCTGCCAGACGACATGAAGATTTCCAAGACATTTAATGTAGTTGATTTATATGAGTATAATGCTGAAGAACCCCTCTATCCAGAACCGAACTCGAGGTCGAGTTCTCTCCAAGAAGAAGGGAGTGATGTAGAATAAGTAGCTGAAAACTTCTTGGAACAATTGGATAGACAAAAGGCAAGAAAGATGTAGAACAAAATTCTATAATTTTTATATTTCTTAATTTTATTATTTTAGAATTAGATTTTGATTAGGATTTTAAATAGTTTAGAATTTTAGTCTCTTAGGTTTCCTAATTTGTGTTGATTTAAGTTTCCTAGTTTATTTTAGAATTACGTTTCCTACAAGTATTAGGTTTAGTTTATTCATTCAATTAATAGTATTAGGATTTCAAACATATGTTCATTCATTCAATTAATAGTATTTTAAAGTGTTTTTCTTTTATCTTCCTTGTGGATTCAAGAATTCTCGTCTAGTAGAACGATATCTAGTCTCGTGTGATTTATTCCGCTGCGTCATCTTGTATGGGTCAAAATAAAATACAACAAAGATCGTAATGCTACATTTTTTTTTTTTTGGGGTCAATTGATAAGAGAATAATTACATTATGAAAAATATTTACATTATCAAACAACCCACTAATGCACAATAGCTACAAAAGGAAATATCATTTTGCCCCCCAAACTATCACGTATTTTTCATATTGATCCTCATGCTTTGATTTATTTCAATTTAGTACTTGAACTTTTCACAAATTGATCAATTAGACCCCTATCGTCACCTTCCATCTACAATTGGACGGAATGTACTGACGTGGCATTTAAAATCTCATTTTAACCCCCCCCCAAAAAACTATACCTTAAAAATCAATTTACTCCTTAAATTAAAAATCAATTTCCCCCCCAAACTATACTTTAAAAATCAATTTGCCCCCCACATCAACACATTTCGTCCAATTGTGGAAGGAAGGTGACGGCAGGAGTCTAATTGATCAATTTATGAAAAGTTTAGGTACTAAATTGAAATAAATCAAAGTATGGGGGTTATAGCGATCCCGGTTGTCCCTTAACTATTCTGTTGTGTTTCGGACTCGGTTCCGTGAAGTTGGTAGTGGTATCTATCTTGTTGTGTCCTTTAATTCCACATGATTGAGTTTTAGGATGTTTTGAACAGGGTTGTTACAGGTTGGTTAGGCCTTGGTTTCAATTCCTTGTTGTTCGGTTTTTAGACGTTCCGCTCGAGCGGGTCTTCTTGCGCTCGAGCGGGGATTACACACCTCCAGTATTTCGGGTTCCTGCAGAACTTCTGCAGATGTGATTTCTGCGCTCGAGCGGGTTTGTTTACGCTCGAGCGGTGGCGCTCGAGCGGGTTGTCGGGCGCTCGAGCGGGTAGTGCTTTCTGGGTGTAAGTTCTGGGAGGTGGAAATCTGCGCTCGAGCGGACTGGTTTTCGCGCTCGAGCGGAAGTGCTTTATTCTTGTGTCTTGGCGCTCGAGCGGGCCTTATTGCGCTCGAGCGTGTCCAGCTTTTTGTTCTTGGCGTTCGAGCGTCGTGTTCTCCGCTCGAGCGGGTCATACGTATATGAGTTATCTGCTGGGTGATTTCAAATCACTTTTTGCTTTTCTTTCTCTCTCCTACTTTTTCTAAAAACCCTTTTTGAGAGCCTCTCTCTCTAGATACTCCCTTCTCTCTAGGGTTTGATCTAGTTAGAGTGTCCTCCTTCTCTTCGGCCTTTGTAAAAGTTGTGTTGATCGTCGAGGGCGTCATTTTGATCTGAAAATCTTGGTCTTTGGAGCACGTTGGTTTTTGGTCTCTTCTCCATCTGAGCTCTAACTTCGAGGTAGGGATATCCTACTCCTCTTTATGAGCTTTGTCTTTAAATTTTAGTATTTTGAGATGTTGGGGTTGGTTTGGTAATTTTGTGAAAATTTGGGGCTTTTGTGTAAATTTACAAAAGTTGGGGTTTTAGCTATATAAAACCTAGATGCATGTTTGGCATGGAAAAAGTGAAATTAATGTTAAGACATTAATGAAAAATGGAACCTAAGGGTTGTAATGTAAATTATGAAAAATGCCCTAATTACATTGGTTAATTAATTTGCATAATTAATTATGAGAAATGAGGAATTGATTTGGGAAGTCATGGGAAAAAAGGGTGTAGTTGGATTATTTATCACTCACCTAGTTGGAATGTTGATTATATATATCCATTGTTGCATTTACTTTCTGTATAGAAATAACTACTTTGGGCTATCGGTGGAGGATAGTCTTGATTGTTGTAGACAATGCATGATGATTAGGCAAACTGAAACTAATCACTGGAATGTGTCATTGAGATTGACGATTGAAAGAATACATTAAATTTATGTATTGTGTGATGATGTGTATAATTGTTGTATACATGCATTGTGTTGTGTTGGAGGAGATAGGGGATGTACTCCACGGTTTAGGGAAAGATAGGGGATGGACCTCTAAACCGAATGTGTTGGGAGGAGATAGGGGATGGACTCCATAGATAGAGCTCATATGCTTATCTATTAATGTGTTGACAGAGCTCATATGCTTGTCATTGGAAGTGTGATAGTGCTCATATGCATATCTGTGGAAGTGATGATATAGCTTGTATGCTTATCTGTTGTTGTGTGATATAGCTAGTATGCTTATCTATTATGAAATGGGAAGTGTTTGATATGAGTTACTGTCTCATATGAGTTGTTTGGCCAGGTTCTGAGCCATGGTTGTAAATTGAGAATTGAAAGGAATTGGAAAATGGACTGTAATATGGACTTGTATGTCATGAAACCATAAAATGTGATAAGGGAAAGTACCTGTGTTGGCCATCTATCAACTGCTAATCTTTTAGTCATTGTTCATAGTTAGTTTAGTATATTTCTACTGGGCTGTGGCTCACCCTATAGCGATCCCGGGTTTACCCTTGTTGTACAGTGATCCAGACATGTGTCCGTGGATGTTGGTTGTTGTTTATTATCGTGTTTGCATCCTTTGTACATTGTATATTGAGTTATGGGATGTGTTGGGCAGGTTTGTTACAGGTTGGTTGTGTTTGGGAGCCTAGTGTTGCTGCCCAGATTTTTGGTCCTTCGCTCAAGCGAGGAGTTTGTCGCTCGAGCGAGAGTAGTGTTGCGTCTGGTTCTGGACCTGAGAGTTGCATTTCTTGGCTCGAGCGAGCTTCCTTCGCTCGAGCGGTCTGGATTTTTCTTCGCTCGATCGAGAACTTCTTGGCTCGAGCGAGAGTTTTCTGTGTCTGGTCGCTCGAGCGACGAAGGCTTCGCTCGAGCGAGCGTGTTTTATATCAGCGGACAACAGCGTCATAAACATCACTTTTTCACTTTCTTTTTGATCCAAAACCCTTAATCCGACACTCTCTCTCCCTAAACTTGCACTCTCTCTATGATTTGATCTCCCTAGGGTGTGAATCTAGCCTAGGGCCTTTGTTAAAAAGATAGAGGGTGTTGAGAGCTTCGATTTAATCTGAAAAAGTTTGGATTTGGAGCAAGTTGATCTTCGAGTCTTCATCTCCTTTGTGGCTTAAACTTCGAGGTAGGGATATCCTACTCCTCTCTATGGATTTTGTCTTTAAATTTTAGTATTTTGAGATGTTGGGGTTGGTTTGGTAATTTGATAAAAGTTTGGGGCTTTTGTGTAATTTTACAAAAGTTGGGGTTTTATTCATAATAAACCTAGATGCATGTTTGGCATAGAAAAATGGAATGATTGTTGAATCATTGATGAAAATGGGACCTAAGGGTTGAAATGTTAATAATGGGAATTGACCTAATTACATTGTTTAATTAATTGGGATAATTAATTGAGAAGAATGAACAAATGAAATGTTGATTGAATATCCATTGTGCATTTATTTTCTGTTTAGAAATAACTGCTTTGGGCTATCGGTGGAGGATAGTCGTGATTGTTGTAGACAATGCATGAAGATTAGGCAAACTGAAACTAATCAATGAAATGTGTCATGGAACTTGACGGTTGATAGAATACATTAATTGTATGTATTGGGTGATTGTATATAGAACCAATGTGTTTATATACGTTATGTGTAGAGGAGGAGATAGGGGATGTACTCCACGGTTTAGGGGAAGATAGGGGATATACCTCTAAACCGGTTAGTGTTGGGAGAAGATAGGGGATGAACTCCGTAGATACAGCTCATATGCTTGTCTAGAAGTGAAGATAGAGCTTATATGCTTATCTTTGTGATGTGTGGATATAGCTCATATGCTTATCTGTGGATATTGTGGTTATACATATCTGTTGTAGAATGTGGATATAGCTTATTTGCTTATCTGAGAATGTGGATATTGTTATTATACATATCTGTTGAGAATGTGGTTAGTGCTTATATGCCTATCCGTTGAAAAAGGGAAAATGAAAGGAAACTTGGACTCATAAGTCATATGACATAAATATGTGATTTATGTGATTGTATCAGTGTTGGCCATCTATCAATTGCTAATATTTTAGTCATTGTTCATGGTTGGTTTAGTGTATTTCTACTGGGCTGTGGCTCACCCTATATGGGAATATCATTTTCAGGTGCAGGTAGCATGCCACCTCCAAGAACATAGCTGGGAGGCTAGAGGCGGGCATACTTTTGTTGCTTAACTTTTGATGTATTACATGTAACTTCAAGCCAAGGGCTTAATGTGTAAACGAGTTAGTACTCTTTGTTGTAACCAAGTGTTAACTTGGAAAGCTGTAAGCCCGTGGGGCATTTTGTTATGATGTTAACATGTAATACTTATGTAATGGAACTCTAAGGAATAAATGAATGTGGATAGTTTATATGTAAATGCATGTCTTATCTGATGGGTTTATTGTTGTTATTTTGAGGGCGTTACAACTTGGTATCAGAGCGTACCGGGTTCGAATACTTTGGGTACGTGGGAAGTGATTAGGATCACAATGGGTTTGTCTCGGTTGATAGAGACTTAAATGTAGTATCATATGCTATGTGCTTAAGTGATAACATGCTTATGTGACTATGTGGGTATGGGATTTAATTTCTAGGATGTTGATTGGATCCTTGGGTTTATGGGAGTCTTGTTGGAAAAGCACTTGATCAATGCTGTTTCTAACCGGAACTCTAGTAACGCCTCGGGACTATCATTATCCGGAAAGGAAATTCGTAAGTGCTTATGTGTTTATGTGCTTATGTGGAGTGAATTACAGTTGTCCATGCATTAGGACGTGAGTGTTTAGTTTCGGCACATTTATGAATGTGCTAATGTTCTGTGTTGCCTTTATTAGGATGTCAGGACGAGGAAGAGGAGCTAGGCGTGGTAGACCTGCGAGGCAGGAAGTACCGTTACCGGGTGAGATTCCGGCAGTGCAGGAGAGAGTTGGGCAGGCCAATGTGGTCGAGCCAGTAGGTCAGCAGGCTATGGGTGCCTTGGCCAGAGAGATAGCAGGAGCATTGGGTATTCTTAGAGCTGGGAATCAGGCAGCTGAGACAGGGCCTTCTTTCTTGAAGAGGGAGTTCTTTCGGTCTAATCCGGATGAGTTTATCGGGGATCCGAAGGAGCCACTGAAGGCTGATGAGTGGTTAGAACAAATGAGTAAGACGTTCGAGATGCTTGGCATTGAGGACGGGGCACTGAAAGTGACCTTGGCATCCTTCCAGCTGAAGGGAGATGCGGGTCAATGGTGGAAGTACGAGAAGGCTCGTGTGGGCGGTACTTGGGAGGCGTTTATAAATGCTTTTCAGGAGAGGTTTTTGTCTGCAGCAGCTAGGGAGAAGCTGAGGGATCAGTTTAGCCGGCTTAAACAGCAGGGCTTGTCAGTGGCCGAGTTTGAGGCTACTTTTACCAGTCTGTCCAGGTTTGCACCGGAACTGGTGGCGTTTGAGGAACGCCGTTGCTATGAGTTTGAGCGGAAGTTGAGGCGGGGCCTCAAGTTGAGAGTTGGTGGGTCTTACATCCGAGAGTATAGACACCTAGTTGATGCTGCTGCTCATATGGAGATTATGATGCAGGAGGAGGAGGAAGAACAGAGGGGCTCCAAGAGGAGCCAGGATAGTCAGAGTGATGGCAAGAGACAGAAGGGTTATAACCCTCAGCAGTCTCAGGGTGCAGTCTCTAGATCGACCTTTCCAGTGCCGAGTGTAGGCTCGGGGAGAGGCAGTCAGGGGGAATTCACTTGTTACAAGTGTGGCCAGCTGGGTCACAAGGTTTCAGTTTGCCCACAGAAGGGTGGGGGTCAGAAAGCTACTTCTTCTTCAGCTAGACCGCAGAGTCAGAGTTTGGGCAGGGGGCAGCCCTTGACTTGTTATCAGTGTGGACAGCCTGGGCACCTGAAGAGGTTTTGCCCACAGTTGAATGCCACTTCGGGAGCGTCTGGTTCTAGGCAGACGCAGGGTTTTCAGCCAGCTCAGTCTGTGCAGGCCTCGAGGGCCAATCCGGGAGTTTCGTCATCCTAGTCTGTGCAGCAGTCTTTTGTTCCGAGAGGTGAGCAGGTAGACCAGGGGCCTACGGGGCGCGTGTATGCTGTTGCCGCGCAGGATTTAGTACCGGCTCCATCAGTAGTGAGAGGTACCTTTCTGTTTTGCAACTCAGTTGCTAATGTGTTGATAGACACGGGTGCATCTCATTCTTTTGTATCTGCTGCATTTGCATCTGTTTTGGAATTGGAGTTAGCACGGTTAGCATCTCCTATTTGTGTGGTATCGCCTTTGGGTGGTGAGTTGATTCTGAAACAGGGTGTTAGAGGATGTGATATAGAGGTCGCCGACTATAGGCTTCCTTTTCCGTTTGTTGTCATGCCCATGAAGGGCTTTGATGTTATTTTGGGTATGGACTGGTTATCGTCATACCGGGCTGTTATTAATTGCTACCGCCAGAGGGTCACGTTATGTACCTTGAGCGGGGAGTGGTTCCATTTCTTGGGAGACTGGGTTGGTAGTGTTTTGCCACCGAGGTATGATTCGCGAGGGCGAAGTGAGCTTAGTAGTCTACTTGCCAGCTTTGAGAGTGGTGAGAGTGGTGAGACCCAGCTTGTGTTGCCGAGGGTGGTTTGTGAGTATTCGGATGTTTTTCCCGAAGATCTTGTTAGTTTGCCACCTCACCGAGAGATAGAGTTCTCTATTGATTTAGTGCTTGGTACGGCGCCGATTTCTATGGCACCTTACCGTTTTGCTCCAGCAGAGTTGGTTGAGTTGAAAGTTCAGCTCCAGGAATTGCTCGATAAGGGCTTTGTTCGCCCTAGTGTTTCACCGTGGGGAGCGCCGGCCCTCTTTGTTAAAAAGAAAGATGGTGCCTTGAGATTGTGTATAGACTACCGAAAGTTGAATCGGGCTACGGTTAAGAATAAGTACCCTATGCCCCGTATAGATGATTTGTTTGACCAGTTGAAGGGTTCCCGTTGTTTCTCTAAGATAGACTTGAGATCGGGTTACCATCAGTTGAGGGTCAGGGAGGAAGATATTCCTAAGACGGCATTCCGTACGCGGTATGGCCATTATGAGTTTTTGGTGATGCCATTCGGGCTTACCAATGCACCGGCAGTCTTTATGGACTTGATGAACCGGATTTTCCGGGAGTTCTTAGACCGATTTGTGGTCGTCTTCGTGGACGACATTCTTATCTATTCGCCTTCTGAAGAGGAGCACGAGGCACACTTGAGAGTGGTGCTTGAGTTACTTAGAGCCCATAGGCTGTATGCCAAGTTTGGGAAGTGTGAGTTCTGGCTGGGGGAAGTCAAATTCTTAGGCCACGTGGTATCCGGGGAAGGGGTGTCTGTTGATACATCCAAGGTTGAGGCAGTGCAAGATTGGGCACAGCCTAAGAGTGTGTTTGAGATCCGCAGTTTTCTGGGATTAGCTGGGTATTACCGTCGGTTTGTGAAAGATTTCTCCAGGTTAGCGTCACCGTTGACTAGACTGACTCGGAAGGGAGTCAAGTTTGTATGGAGTGAGACTTGTGAAAAGTCGTTCCAAGAGTTGAAAGTTAGATTGACCACCGCTCCGGTATTGATTATTCCGGAGAGAGGGTTGGGTTATGCGGTTTATTGTGATGCCTCACGAGAGGGTTTGGGTTGTGTGTTAATGCAAGAAGGGAAAGTGGTAGCTTATGGCTCACGTCAGTTGAAAATACACGAGAAGAATTACCCCACACACGACCTAGAGTTAGCAGCAGTGATCTTTGCCTTGAAAATCTGGAGGCACTACCTTTATGGTGAGCGGTTCGAGGTATTCTCGGATCATAAGAGTTTGAAGTATCTGTTTACACAGAGAGACTTGAATTTGAGGCAGAGGAGATGGATGGAGTTCATCAAGGATTATGATTTTGAATTGCACTATCATCCGGGAAAGGCCAATGTTGTGGCCGATGCCCTTAGTAGGAAAACCATTAGTGATGTAGCTTGTATAGCCATCCGGGAATGGGAGATGTTGGGAGCACTTGGCAAGTTTGATTTGCTACTGGGCGAATCTGTTGAGGCTGCGGCCTTGTTTTCTGTTGTTGCGCAGCCTACACTTGTGATTAGAGTGTTAGAGGCACAGAGAGGTGACCTTGAGGTAGAATCCCTCCGTGGGAAGATCTCCAGTGGAAAGGTTGAGATGGGTTTGACGGTGTATCCCGACCTGAGTGTGAGATACCGAGACCGTTTGTTTGTACCGGAGGCTTGCCGTGAGGAAGTACTCCGAGAGTTTCATCATTCGCGCCTTCCGGTGCATCCGGGAGGTACTAAGATGTATCAGGATTTGGGTCGCCAGTTTTGGTGGCGGGGTATGAAGAGAGATGTGGCAGCTTTCGTGTCGAAATGCCTTACTTGCCAGCAAGTGAAGGCCGAGCATCAGAGGCCAGCGGGTTTGTTGCAACCCTTGCCTATTGCCGAGTGGAAGTGGGAGCATGTCACTATGGACTTCGTTGTAGGTCTTCCGAGGAATCAGCGGGGTAGTGATGCTATTTGGGTGGTGGTAGACCGGTTAACTAAGTCGGCGCACTTTATTCCTATGCGCGTGAGAGATTCGGTAGATCATCTTGCCGATTTGTATATTCGGGACGTAGTGAGATTGCATGGGGTCCCAGTGACAATCGTCTCAGATAGAGATCCTCGTTTTACTGCTAGGTTGTGGCAGAGTTTACAGAGTGCCTTGGGCACTAAGTTGACCTTTAGTACGGCTTATCATCCTCAGACTGACGGGCAGTCCGAGCGTACTATTCAGATCCTCGAGGATATGCTTCGGGGTTGTGTCCTGGACTTCAGTGGGACGTGGGAGAGGCACTTGCCATTGGTAGAGTTTGCCTACAACAACAGTTTTCAGTCTAGCATCGGTATGGCACCGTTTGAGGCCTTGTATGGCCGACCGTGTAGGTCTCCAGTGTGTTGGGCCGAGGTGGGTGATGCAGCTTTGTTGGGTCCGGAGTTGGTTAGGGAGACGACGGAGAAAGTTGAGCTTATCCGTAGGAGGCTTGCTACAGCCCAGAGTCGACAAAAGAGTTATGCCGACCGTAGGAGGAGGCCTTTGGCGTTTGAGGTAGGCGATCATGTCTTCTTGAAGATATCACCTAGACGAGGCCTGATGAGGTTTGGGAAGAGTGGGAAGTTATCCCCTCGGTTTATTGGTCCTTTTGAGATCCTTGAGAGGATAGGTGAGGTTGCTTATCGGTTAGCCTTACCACCGCAGTTGTCCGGAGTGCATGACGTGTTTCATGTGAGTATGCTTCGGAAGTATGAGCCAGATCCATCACATGTGCTGGATTGGACCGATTTAGAGGTAGATGAGGATGCCTCGTATGAGGAGAGACCGGTTCGGGTCTTGGATAGGCGGGATTAGGTCCTGCGTGGCAAGACCATTCCTTTGGTGAAAGTCTTGTGGAAACATCACGGAGTGGAGGAAGCCACTTGGGAACGTGAGTTGGGAGTCCGTGAGAAGTATCCGGACTTGTTTGTTGATGTGTGATCTTGTATTTAAATTTTACATTTTATTGAACTTAAGAGCTATTATATATGTCTTAAGTTGTGAAACATTGAAAATGTTTTGATTATTGGACGTATGTTTTGGAACTTGCCTCATATGGAAGTTGAATATAACATTATATGTGTTAAGTATATTGTTGACATTGGGAAGTTAGTGCATAATGTTGGTGCATGTTAATAATACATATGTTGTTTACATATTGTGATATGTCTCTTGTTAAAGGGATGGGATGACCGGTAATGGGTCGAATTGTTGAATGTTAAAATGTAACATTGTCTAAAATGAAGGACAACTTGTTTTTTTTGAACACTTGTGCTTAATTTCGGGGGCGAAATTCTTTAAGGGGGGGAGGTTATAGCGATCCCGGGTTTACCCTTGTTGTACAGTGATCCGGACATGTGTCCGTGGATGTTGGTTGTTGTTTATTATCGTGTTTGCATCCTTTGTACTTTGTATATTGAGTTATGGGATGTGTTGGGCAGGTTTGTTATAGGTTGGTTGTGTTTGGGAGCCTAGTGTTGCTGCCCAGATTTTTGGTCCTTCGCTCGAGCGAGGAGTTTGTCGCTCGAGCGAGAGTAGTGTTGCGTCTGGTTCTGGACCTGAGAGTTGCATTTCTTGGCCCGAGCGAGCTTCCTTCGCTCGAGCGGTCTGGGTTTTTCTTCGCTCGATCGAGAACTTCTTGGCTCGAGCGAGAGTTTTCTGTGTCTGGTCGCTCGAGCGACGAAGGCTTCGCTCGAGCGAGCGTGTTTTATATCAGCGGACAGCAGCGTCATAAACATCACTTTTTCACTTTCTTTTTGATCCAAAACCCTTAATCCGACACTCTCTCTCCCTAAACTTGCACTCTCTCTATGATTTGATCTCCCTAGGGTGTGAATCTAGCCTAGGGCCTTTGTTAAAAAGATAGAGGGTGTTGAGAGCTTCGATTTAATCTGAAAAAGTTTGGATTTGGAGCAAGTTGATCTTCGAGTCTTCATCTCCTTTGTGGCTTAAACTTCGAGGTAGGGATATCCTACTCCTCTCTATGGATTTTGTCTTTAAATTTTAGTATTTTGAGATGTTGGGGTTGGTTTGGTAATTTGATAAAAGTTTGGGGCTTTTGTGTAATTTTACAAAAGTTGGGGTTTTATTCATAATAAACCTAGATGCATGTTTGGCATAGAAAAATGGAATGATTGTTGAATCATTGATGAAAATGGGACCTAAGGGTTGAAATGTTAATTATGGGAATTGACCTAATTACATTGTTTAATTAATTGGGATAATTAATTGAGAAGAATGAACAAATGAAATGTTGATTGAATATCCATTGTGTATTTATTTTCTGTTTAGAAATAACTGCTTTGGGCTATCGGTGGAGGATAGTCGTGATTGTTGTAGACAATGCATGAAGATTAGGCAAACTGAAACTAATCAATGAAATGTGTCATGGAACTTGACGGTTGATAGAATACATTAATTGTATGTATTGGGTGATTGTATATAGAACCAATGTGTTTATATACGTTATGTGTAGAGGAGGAGATAGGGGATGTACTCCGCGGTTTAGGGGAAGATAGGGGATGTACCTCTAAACCGGTTAGTGTTGGGAGAAGATAGGGGATGAACTCCGTAGATACAGCTCATATGCTTGTCTAGAAGTGAAGATAGAGGTTATATGCTTATCTTTGTGATGTGTGGATATAGCTCATATGCTTATCTGTGGATATTGTGGTTATACATATCTGTTGTAGAATGTGGATATAGCTTATTTGCTTATCTGAGAATGTGGATATTGTTATTATACATATCTGTTGAGAATGTGGTTAGTGCTTATATGCCTATCCGTTGAAAAAGGGAAAATGAAAGGAAACTTGGACTCATAAGTCGTATGACATAAATATGTGATTTATGTGATTGTATCAGTGTTGGCCATCTATCAATTGCTAATATTTTAGTCATTGTTCATGGTTGGTTTAGTGTATTTCTACTGGGCTGTGACTCACCCTATATGGGAATATCATTTTCAGGTGCAGGTAGCATGCCACCTCCAAGAACATAGCTGGGAGGCTAGAGGCGGGCATACTTTTGTTGCTTAACTTTTGATGTATTACATGTAACTTCAAGCCAAGGGCTTAATGTGTAAACGAGTTAGTACTCTTTGTTGTAACCAAGTGTTAACTTGGAAAGCTGTAAGCCCGTGGGGCATTTTGTTATGATGTTAACATGTAATACTTATGTAATGGAACTCTAAGGAATAAAGGAATGTGGATAGTTTATATGTAAATGCATGTCTTATCTGATGGGTTTATTGTTGTTATTTTGAGGGCGTTACAACTTGGTATCAGAGCGTACCGGGTTCGAATACTTTGGGTACGTGGGAAGTGATTAGGATCACAATGGGTTTGTCTCGCTTGATAGAGACTTAAATGTAGTATCATATGCTATGTGCTTAAGTGATAACATGCTTATGTGACTATGTGGGTATGGGATTTAATTTCTAGGATGTTGATTGGATCCTTGGGTTTCTGGGAGTCTTGTTGGAAAAGCACTTGATCAATGCTGTTTCTAACCAGAACTCTAGTAACGCCTCGGGACTATCATTTTTAGGTACAGGTAGCATGCCACCTCCAAGGACGTAGCTTGGGAGGCTAGAGGCGGGCACACTTTTGTTGTCTTATTTTGATGTATTACATGTAAATTCAAGCCAAGGGCTTAATGTGTAAATGAGTTAGTACTCTTTTGTTGTAACCAAGTGTTAACTTGGAAAGCTGTAAGCCTTTAGGGCATTTGCTTTTGTCGTTAACATGTAATACTTTTTGTAATGAAACTCTGATGAATGGAAGAATGTGAGACTTTTATATATCAATGCATGTCTATATTGATGGGTTTAATGTTGTTATTTTGAGGGCGTTACAGGGGTTAACGTGAAAAACGCTTGATAGTTTGGAGGGAAAAATAATATTTCCTCTAGCTAGAAAGTCAACAAGACTTAACAATCCTGACCAAGCTATTAACCAAGCCAAGCCCAACAATCACTAAATACAACCTCCATAATAGGGAATAAACAAGCTAATCAACTCGAAGAGTATCAAATTTCTTTTCATAAAAGTTGAATCTAAAATCTTATACCACAAATTACGCTGAACACCCATAAGGTAAAATGTCCTAATACACATATAATACACATTGTTTTAAGTATGTATAATACACATTGTTTTAACTGCAACATATAATACACATTGTTTTAAGTATGTATCGAATTTCCCTAAAAGTACCAACTACCAAGTGGATAGGATTTTCGTAAAAAAGTATTCAATCAAATATCTAAGAAAGTAAAAGAAAAGTGTTTAGCAGCTCAAATTTAAGTTTGCTCGAAAGTTTGAATTTATATTTATTGGTCGACCATCCAAACGACTGCTCAAACGGCTAGTGCAACACATGTCTATCGTAGTTGTCACTTTTGTCGATAGCGGCTTTCACCTTCTTGTTAGACGACCAACAGGACTACCGACAAACCAAAATTCAAACGATTTCGAACAAACTCATATTCAAACTACCAAACAGTGCTAAAAAGTAGAATGCATAGATCACAATCGTTTTAAAATAGTTTACCCAATAACAAATTTAAAATTACACCATTCTATTTTCAAAATAAAAATTGATGACACTTTTTTATAACAAATTAATTTTCCCCCTAAATATACAAGATTAATGCCCATAAATTTTTTATTTGAAGAATTCCATGGCCACAGGCAATACTTTATTATACAAATAATGTTATATTTAACAACTCCGCTACATCGACACAAATTATTGTCTCCCGAGTAGTCCGAATGATGCGGCTAGAGAAGGATGAAGCTAAATCCCAGTTGCTCCAAAAGGTGAAATCCCAACCTATAAATATACTTGTTTGAGTTTTTTTTTTTTTTTTTATAATGTTTTTATGACTGTTTGAGTATTGTTGGAAAAAAAATAGAAGGGTTTTTGGTAAATTTAATGTGAAATTAAAGTAGATCCGAACTATTGGTTGAGGTGGGATTAAATGGGTTTAGATTATTTGTAACAAGATCTTTACACCACAAAAAGAATGATAAAAAATCATTAAGAATTGAATGAGAAATTGTCTCATGAAGTTGGCCTCATGAATGAGGTATTGGGAATTGTTTATAACCACCAATCCCACATTGATTCGGGTTTGGGTTCGTGGTCCATGATCCGTGGGTCATGGATTTTGGATCTTGGGACTTGGGCTTAAGGCTTGCTGGAATGGATTAGGTTTGGGCTGGGCCAGGTTGGTGGTCCACGAACCTAATCTTTTTGGGCCAGGTCTGCTGCAGATATGTATATACACATATGTTTATAATTTGTGTAACTCACACTTAGAATTCCCATAAGTTTTGATGCATTACTCCTACCATTTTCAAAAGTAATGGTATGTATTTGGTGCCAGCCTTGATGGCTGGAGGCCCCACCTCTCTCCCCCATGGTGTATAAAAGGAGGCCCATCTTCCTTGTTTGGTACAAAAATTTTTGTTGTCATATTATAGTCAAGTCAGTCTCCTCCTATAATATATTCTTCCTGTGTTGAGAGGGTGCTGCTATTGTTAGTTTGCCAAAGCTAACATAAGGTGCTTCTACGTTAGCCAGTCTAAACTGTCGTATCCTAGGAGACAGAAGTCAACGTACCTTCAGCACCCACAGTGAGGCGGCTAATCTGTTTTAAGGAGACTCTGGTATCACACAGGCTTCGGTTTGCTTCTTAACCATTTTTCTATTTGATATGTATTTTCTATTCATCATGTTTATGTTCTGGAATTTATTTTATTAAATATGAATTTATTTTTTTTATTTAATTACATAATTTGTACAACAATCTTAAAACAAATTAATATTCTTTTCCATGAAATTGAACAAATAGATTCATCTAGTAATTTAGAATAACTCAGATTCATGTATAAGACTAATTGGTTTTGGTTTCTGTGACTAAATAGCATGTTGTGCCTAGATCACTGTTTTAATATGAAGAGGAGGTTCATCTTTAATGTTAATAAATCACACTGCTTGTATCTATTGACTGGGGAAATATATATATATATATATTATATGTAATTGTTTTGGTTATGGTCTTTCAGGTGATGTTCGCTGTCCTATATTTCAGTAGAGATATAACATGCTTGCTATTGTTATTATTGGTTATGTGTCATAGCAGTTTTCTACAAAATGAATGGCCACTGTTTGAATTCATGATTTAATTGCATGCCTCCTGTATACATTCCTACCATTATGTTAGTATCTTCGAATAATAAAAGCCCACTGTTACAGATATGAATTCTTGGTTACAAATTCGTGTTTAGTTTGATAAATTCACATATGAAATGATATGTTTTAATTTTTCAATGTTTATTTGGTTTAGTATAATTTTAATTTATGAGCATGATTCATAATTTCCTACCATGCTTTGCATGTCTTATCATGTTATAATTTTATAATATAATGTGCATGCTCATAAGTGTTTAAATTTATTTTCATGACATACTAATCAGTTTCTACTTTTCTAGTATCATATACATGTTCAATTTTCCTATATACTAGATTAATTCACATATTTATAGGAAATGTGCATGTTCTTTGTTTTCTAGATTTTAGTTTGATACATGCTTATGATTTCCTAGTGTGGTTGCATGATTTTAATTGTTAGAATTATTTAAATTTTTGTGAATTAAATTCATTTATAACTCATGGCAATTAATTTTAATTTAATTTTGGAGTTATAAAATTTTTGTAACTTGGCTATATTTATGTACATGATTATTGTGTAATAATCTCCTATAAACTCTTGTCAATTAATTTAATTTAATTTAATTGAATTTTTAGACTTATAATGTTTGTAATTTATTTGGGAGTTATAAGGTTAATTGTATAGCTTGTCTAGCATTTTAATTTTACTATTAAACTAATTTATTATTGTTACATATTTTTTTTTAGATTATTTGTTTTGTATTTTGTTGTAGTTTTCTGCTAACCTTGTTTACAGGAATACATATGCGAAAGGGAATGGGAAAAAAAAAATCCAAATGAATAGTATTTGGGATTGCAAAACCAAAAAATTGGACTACTAACCTTTTTGATTGAACAAAAATATCTGAGCGAGGAAAGGAATTTGGAAAAAAAAAATCCTATTTGGATTGATCTACATTGGTTTATTTTTGAAGCAAGTTTGTTTGCTTGTATTGTTAGAAGCATTTTATTTGCTTAATTATTGTTGTAGTAATTTTTTATATTGCTTGTAATTGTGAGCAATTTTATTTAAATTTCTTGTAAGTTTGGAATTGGTTTGTTTTAACATAGTTCATCCCTTGGAAAAACTTAATTCTAAAAATTGTTTCCCATAGATTAGGAGTCAACATGCTCTTGAAAGTTTTGTCAAAAAGTTAACTGGGTTTTAAGTGGGACTGATGTGACTCCTCCAGTCTTCTTGAGAACATTCCTGACCATGTTCGATTCTAGGTTAAGTGGTGTGATGTAACGCCCTCAAAATAATAACATTAACCCAACAAATAAGACAAGCGTAATAGATAAACTAACCACCTTCTATCATTCATTAGAATTCCATTACATAAGTATTACATGTTAATCTCATAACAAAATGCCCTACGGGCTTACAGCTTTCCAAGTTAACACTTGGTTACAACAAAGAGTTCTAACTCGTTTACACATTAAGCCCTTGGCTTGAAATTACATGTAATACATCAAAAGTACAACAACAAAACTATGCCCGCCACTAGCCTCCCAGCTATGTCCTTGGAGGTGGCATGCTTCCTGCACCTGAAAATGATGTTCCCATATAGGGTGAGCCACAGCCCAGTAGAAATACACTAAACCAACCATGGACAATGACTAAAACATTAGCAATTGATAGTTGGTCAACACTGATACAATCACATAAATTACATATTTATGTCAACGACTTACAAGTCCCAGTTACTTTTCATTTTCCCTTTTTCAACAGATAAGCATGCTAGCTCTATCATTATTTCCACAGATATGTATAAAAACTATATCTCACATTCAGATAAGCATAAAAGCTATATCCACATCTCAACAGATATGTATATCAACAATATCCACAGATAAGCATACAAGCTGTATCCACATTCTACAACAGATATGTATATCAACAATATCCACAGATAAGCATACAAGCTGTATCCACACTTCACAAAGATAAGCATATGAGCTCTATCTTCACTTCTCTAGACAAGCATATGAGCTCTGTCTACGGAGTACATCCCCTATCTCCTCCAAATACCTATCCGGTTTAGAGGTACATCCCCTATCTTCCCCTAAACCGCGGAGTACATCCCCTATCTCCTCCTCTACACACAACATATATAAACACATTGGTTCTATATACAATCACACAATACATACAATTAATGTATTCAATTAACCGTCAAGTTCCATGACACATTTCATTGATTAGTTTCAGTTTGCCTAATCAACATACATTGTCTACAACAATCACGACTATCCTCCACCGATAGCCCAAAGCAGTTATTTCTAAACAGAAAATAAATGCACAAATGGATATTCAATCAACATTTCATTTCCTCATTTCTCACCAATTAATTATCCCAATTAATTAAACAATGTAATTAGGCCAATTCCCATAATTAACATTTCAACCCTTAGGTCCCATTTTCATCAATGATTCAACATTAATTCCATTTTCCATGCCAAACATGCATCTAGGTTTATTATGAATAAAACCCCAACTTTTGTATAATTGCACAAAAGCCCCAAACTTTCACAAAATTACCAAACCAAGCCCAACATCTCAAAATACCAAAATTTAAAGACAAAACCCATAGAGAGGAGTAGGTTATCCCTACCTCGAAGTTTAAGCCACAAAGGAGATGAAGACTCCAAGATCAACTTGCTCCAAATCCAAACTTTTTCAGATTAAATTGAAGCTCTCAACGCCCTCTATCTTTTTAACAAAGGCCCTAGGCTAGATTCACACCCTAGGGAGATGAAATCTTAGAGAGAGTGCAAGTTTAGAGTGAGAGAGGCTCGGATTTAGGTTTTGCTCAAAGAAAAGAGGTGAAAAAGTGATGTTTTAGACGCTGCTGTCCGCTGATATAAAACACTCTCGCTCGAGCGAAGGATTGGTCGCTCGAGCGACCAGACACAGATAACTCTCGCTCGAGCCAAGAAGTTCTCGATCGAGCGAAGAAAAACCCAGACCGCTCGAGCCACGAAAAGCTCGCTCGAGCCAGAAACTACAACTCTCAGGTCCAGAACCGGGTGCAACACCACGCTCGCTCGAGCGACCACTCCTCGCTCGAGCGAAGGCCCAAAATTCTGGGCAGCAACACTTGGTTCCCAAGCACAACCAACCTGTAACAAACCTGCCCAACACATCCCAAAACTCAAAATACAAAGTAAAGAGGATGCAAACTAGAAAATAAGCAACTACCAACATTCACGGACACATGTCCGGATCACTGTACAACAAGGGTAAACCCGGGATCGCTATAACCTCCCCCCCTTAAAGAATTTCGTCCCCGAAATTAAACACAAGTTTTCAAAAACAGGTTTTCCTCCATTTTGAACAATGTTACAATTTAACATTCAACAATTCGACCCATTACCGGTCATCCCATCCCTTTAACAAGAGACATATCACAATATGTAAACAACATATGTATTATTAACATGCATCAACATTATGCACTAACTTTCCAATGTCAACAATATACTTAACACCTATAATGTTACATTCAACTTCCATATGAGGCAAGTTCCAAACATACTTCCAATTTTCACAACTTAAGACATATATAAAAGCTCTTAAGTTCAACAACATGCAAAATTTAAATACAAGATTACATATCAACAAACAAGTCCGGATATTTCTCTCGGACTTCCAACTCACGTTCCCAAGTGGCTTCCTCCACTCCGTGATGTTTCCACAAGACTTTCACCAAAGGAATGGTCTTGCCACGCAGGACCTGATCCCGCCTATCCAAGACCCGAACCGGTCTCTCCTCATACGAGGCATCCTCATCTACCTCTAAATCGGTCCAATCCAACACATGTGATGGATCTGGCTCATACTTCCGAAGCATACTCACATGAAACACGTCATGTACTCCGGACAACTGCGGCGGTAAGGCTAACCGATAAGCAACCTCGCCAATCCTCTCAAGGATCTCAAAAGGACCAATAAACCGAGGGGATAACTTCCCACTCTTCCCAAACCTCATCAAGCCTCGCCTAGGTGATATCTTCAGAAAGACATGATCACCTACCTCAAACGCCAAAGGCCTCCTCCTATGGTCGGCATAACTCTTTTGTCGACTTTGGGCTGTAACAAGCCTCCTACGGATAAGCTCAACTTTCTCCGTCGTCTCCCTCACCAACTCCGGACCCAACAAAGGTGCATCACCCACCTCGGCCCAACAAACTGGAGACCTACACGGTCGGCCATACAAGGCCTCAAACGGTGCCATACCGATGCTAGACTGAAAACTGTTGTTGTAGGCAAACTCTACCAATGGCAAGTGCCTCTCCCACGTCCCACAGAAGTCCAGGACACAACCCCGAAGCATATCCTCGAGGATCTGAATAGTACGCTCGGACTGCCCGTCAGTCTGAGGATGATAAGCCGTACTAAAGGTCAACTTGGTGCCCAAGGCACTCTGCAAACTCTGCCACAACCTAGCAGTAAAACGAGGATCTCTATCTGAGACGATCGTCACTGGGACCCCGTGCAATCTCACTACGTCCCGAATATACAAATCGGCAAGATGATCTACCGAATCTCTCACGCGCATAGGAATAAAGTGCGCCGATTTAGTCAACCGGTCTACAACCACCCAAATAGCATCACTACCCCGCTGAGTCCTCGGAAGACCCACAACGAAGTCCATAGTGACATGCTCCCACTTCCACTCGGCAATAGGCAAGGGTTGCAACAAACCCGCTGGCCTCTGATGCTCGGCCTTCACTTGCTGGCAAGTAAGGCACTTCGATACGAAAACAGCCACATCTCTTTTCATACCCCGCCACCAAAACTGGCGACCCAAATCCTGATACATCTTAGTACCTCCCGGATGCACCGCAAGGCGCGAATGGTGAAACTCTCGGAGTACTTCCTCACGGCAAGACTCCGGTACAAACAAACGGTCTCGGTATCTCACACTCAGGTCGGGATACACCGTCAAACCCTTCTCAACTTTCCCACTGGAGATCTTCTCTCGGAGGGATTCTACCTCAAGGTCACCTCTCTGTGCCTCTAACACTCTAATCACAAGTGTAGGCTGCGCAACAACAGAAAACAAGGCCGCAGCCTCGACAGATTCGCCCAGTAGCAAATCAAACTCGCCAAGTGCTCCCAACATCTCCCATTCCCGGATGGCTATACAAGCTACATCACTAATGGTTTTCCTACTAAGGGCATCGGCCACAACATTGGCCTTTCTCGGATGATAATGCAACTCAAAATCATAATCCTCGATGAACTCCATCCATCTCCTCTGCCTCAAATTCAAGTCTCTCTGTGTAAACAGATATTTCAAACTCTTATGATCCGAGAATACCTCGAACCTCTCACCATAAAGGTAGTGCCTCCAGATTTTCAAGGCAAAGATCACAGCTGCTAACTCTAGGTCGTGTGTGGGGTAATTCTTCTCATGTATTTTCAACTGACGTGAGCCATAAGCTACCACTTTCCCCTCTTGCATCAACACACAACCCAAACCCTCTCGTGAGGCATCACAATAAACCGCATAACCCAACCCTCTCTCCGGAATAATCAACACCGGAGCGGTGGTCAATCTAACCTTCAACTCTTGGAACGACTTTTCACAAGTCTCACTCCACACAAACTTGACTCCCTTCCGAGTCAATCTAGTCAACGGTGACGCTAACCTGGAGAAATCTTTCACAAACCGACGGTAATACCCAGCCAATCCCAGAAAACTGCGGATCTCAAACACACTCTTAGGCTGTGCCCAATCTTGCACTGCCTCAACCTTGGATGTATCAACAGACACCCCTTCCCCGGATACCACGTGGCCTAAGAATTTGACTTCCCCCAGCCAGAACTCACACTTCCCAAACTTGGCATACAGCCTATGGGCTCTAAGTAACTCAAGCACCACTCTCAAGTGTGCCTCGTGCTCCTCCTCAGAAGACGAATAGATAAGAATGTCGTCCACGAAGACAACCACAAATCGGTCTAAGAACTCCCGGAAAATCCGGTTCATCAAGTCCATAAAGACTGCCGGTGCATTGGTAAGCCCGAATGGCATCACCAAAAACTCATAATGGCCATACCGCGTACGGAATGCCGTCTTAGGAATATCTTCCTCCCTGACCCTCAACTGATGGTAACCCGATCTCAAGTCTATCTTAGAGAAACAACGGGAACCCTTCAACTGGTCAAACAAATCATCTATACGGGGCATAGGATACTTATTCTTAACCGTAGCCCGATTCAACTTCCGATAGTCAATACACAATCTCAAGGCACCGTCTTTCTTTTTAACAAAGAGTGCCGGTGCTCCCCACGGTGAAACACTAGGGCGAACAAAGCCCTTATCGAGCAATTCCTGGAGCTGAACTTTCAACTCAACCAACTCTGCTGGAGCAAAACGGTAAGGTGCCATAGAAATCGGCGCCGTACCAGGCACTAAATCAATAGAGAACTCTATCTCTCGGTGAGGTGGCAAACTAACAAGATCTTCGGGAAAGACATCCGAATACTCACAAACCACCCTCGGTAACACAATCCGAGTCTCAACACACTCGCTACTCTCAAAACTAGCAAGTAAACCACTAAGCTCACTTCGCCCTCGCGAATCATACCCCGGTGGCAAAACACTACCAACCCGGTCTCCCAAGAAATGGAACCACTCCCCGCTCAAGGTACATAACGTGACCCTCTGGCGGTAGCAATCAATAACAGCCCGGTATGACGATAACCAGTCCATACCCAAAATAACATCAAAACCCTTCATGGGCATGACAACAAACGGAAAAGGAAGCCTATAATCGGCGACCTCTATATCACATCCTCTAACACCCTGTTTCAGAATCAACTCACCACCCAAAGGCGATATCACACAAATAGGAGATGCTAACTGTGCTAATTCCAATTCCAAAACAGATGCAAATGCAGCAGATACAAAAGAATGAGATGCACCCGTGTCTATCAACACACTAGCAACCGAGTTGCAAAACAGAAAAGTACCTCTCACCACCGATGGAGCCGGTACTAAATCCTGCGCGGTAACAGCATACACGCGCCCCGTAGGCCCCTGGTCTACCTGCTCACCTCTCGGAGCAAAAGACTGCTGCACAGACTGGGATGACGAAACTCCCGGATTGGCCCTCGAGGCCTGCACAGACTGAGCTGGCTGAAAACCCTGCGTCTGCCTAGAACCAGACGCTCCTGAAGTGGCACTCAACTGTGGGCAAAACCTCTTCATGTGCCCAGGCTGTCCACACTGATAACAAGTCAAGAGCTGCCCCCTGCCCAAACTCTGACTCTGCGGTCTAGCTGAAGAAGAAGCAGCTTTCTGACCCCCACCCTTCTGCGGGCAAACAGATACCTTGTGACCCAGATGGCCACACTTGTAACAAGTGAATTCCCCCTGACCACCTCTCCCTGAGCCTACACTCGGCACTGGGAAGGTCGATCTAGCAACACCACCCTGCGACTGCTGAGGGTTAGAACCCCTCTGCCTCCTGCCATCACTCTGACTATCTTGGCTCCTCTTGGAGCCTCTCTGCCCCTCATCCTCCTCCTGCATCATAAGCTCCATATGAGCTGCAGCATCTACCAGGTGTCTATACTCTCTAATATAAGACCCACCAATTCTCAACTTGAGGCCCCGCCTCAACTTCCGCTCAAACTCATAACAACGGCGTTCCTCAGACGCCACCAGTTCAGGTGCGAACCTGGACAGACTAGTAAAGGTAGCCTCAAACTCGGCCACTGACAAGCCCTGCTGATTAAGCCGGCTAAACTGATCCCTCAGCTTCTCCCTAGCTACTGCAGACAAAAACCTCTCCTGAAAAGCATTCACAAACGCCTCCCAAGTCCCACCAACACGAGCCTTCTCGTACTTCCACCATTGACCCGCATCTCCCTTCAGCTGGAAGGATGCCAAGGTCACTTTCAGTGCTCCATCCTCGATGCCAAGCATCTCAAACGTCTTCATTGTCTGTTCGAGCCATTCATCTGCCTTAAGCGGCTCTTTAGGATCCCCGATAAACTCGTCCGGATTACACCGAAAGAACTCCCTCTTCAAGAAGGAAGGCCCTGCCTCAACTGCCTGATTCTCAGCCCTAAGAATACCCAAAGCTCCTGCTAACTCTCTGGCCAAGGCACCCATAGCCTGCTGACCCACTGGTTCGGCCACATTGGCCTGCCCAACTCCCTCCTGCACTGCCGGAATCTCACCCTGTAACGGTGCTTCCTGCCTCGCAGGTCTACCACGCCTAGCACCTCTTCCTCGTCCTGACATCCTAATAAAGGCAACACAGAACGTTAGCACATTCATAGGTGTGCCGAAACTAAACACTCACGTCCTAATGCATGGACAACTGTAATTCACTCCACATAAGCACATAAACACATAAGCACTTACGAATTTCATTTCCGGATAATGATAGTCCCAAGACGTTACTAGAGTTCCGGTTAGAAATAGCATTGATCAAGTGCTTTTCCAACAAGACTCCCAGAAACTCACGGATCCAATCAACATCCCAGAAATTAAATCCCATACCCACATAGTCACATAAGCATGTTATCAAGTAAGCACATAGCATGTGATACTACATCTAAGTCTCTATCAAGCGAGACAAACCCATTGTGATACTAATCACTTCCCACGTACCCAAAGTATTCGAACCCGGTACGCTCTGATACCAAGTTGTAACGCCCTCAAAATAATAACATTAACCCAACAAATAAGACAAGCGTAATAGATAAACTAACCACCTTCTATCATTCATTAGAATTCCATTACATAAGTATTACATGTTAATCTCATAACAAAATGCCCTACGGGCTTACAGCTTTCCAAGTTAACACTTGGTTACAACAAAGAGTTCTAACTCGTTTACACATTAAGCCCTTGGCTTGAAATTACATGTAATACATCAAAAGTACAACAACAAAACTATGCCCGCCACTAGCCTCCCAGCTATGTCCTTGGAGGTGGCATGCTTCCTGCACCTGAAAATGATGTTCCCATATAGGGTGAGCCACAGCCCAGTAGAAATACACTAAACCAACCATGGACAATGACTAAAACATTAGCAATTGATAGTTGGTCAACACTGATACAATCACATAAATTACATATTTATGTCAACGACTTACAAGTCCCAGTTACTTTTCATTTTCCCTTTTTCAACAGATAAGCATGCTAGCTCTATCATTATTTCCACAGATATGTATAAAAACTATATCTCACATTCAGATAAGCATAAAAGCTATATCCACATCTCAACAGATATGTATATCAACAATATCCACAGATAAGCATACAAGCTGTATCCACATTCTACAACAGATATGTATATCAACAATATCCACAGATAAGCATACAAGCTGTATCCACACTTCACAAAGATAAGCATATGAGCTCTATCTTCACTTCTCTAGACAAGCATATGAGCTCTGTCTACGGAGTACATCCCCTATCTCCTCCAAATACCTATCCGGTTTAGAGGTACATCCCCTATCTTCCCCTAAACCGCGGAGTACATCCCCTATCTCCTCCTCTACACACAACATATATAAACACATTGGTTCTATATACAATCACACAATACATACAATTAATGTATTCAATTAACCGTCAAGTTCCATGACACATTTCATTGATTAGTTTCAGTTTGCCTAATCAACATACATTGTCTACAACAATCACGACTATCCTCCACCGATAGCCCAAAGCAGTTATTTCTAAACAGAAAATAAATGCACAAATGGATATTCAATCAACATTTCATTTCCTCATTTCTCACCAATTAATTATCCCAATTAATTAAACAATGTAATTAGGCCAATTCCCATAATTAACATTTCAACCCTTAGGTCCCATTTTCATCAATGATTCAACATTAATTCCATTTTCCATGCCAAACATGCATCTAGGTTTATTATGAATAAAACCCCAACTTTTGTATAATTGCACAAAAGCCCCAAACTTTCACAAAATTACCAAACCAAGCCCAACATCTCAAAATACCAAAATTTAAAGACAAAACCCATAGAGAGGAGTAGGTTATCCCTACCTCGAAGTTTAAGCCACAAAGGAGATGAAGACTCCAAGATCAACTTGCTCCAAATCCAAACTTTTTCAGATTAAATTGAAGCTCTCAACGCCCTCTATCTTTTTAACAAAGGCCCTAGGCTAGATTCACACCCTAGGGAGATGAAATCTTAGAGAGAGTGCAAGTTTAGAGTGAGAGAGGCTCGGATTTAGGTTTTGCTCAAAGAAAAGAGGTGAAAAAGTGATGTTTTAGACGCTGCTGTCCGCTGATATAAAACACTCTCGCTCGAGCGAAGGATTGGTCGCTCGAGCGACCAGACACAGATAACTCTCGCTCGAGCCAAGAAGTTCTCGATCGAGCGAAGAAAAACCCAGACCGCTCGAGCCACGAAAAGCTCGCTCGAGCCAGAAACTACAACTCTCAGGTCCAGAACCGGGTGCAACACCACGCTCGCTCGAGCGACCACTCCTCGCTCGAGCGAAGGCCCAAAATTCTGGGCAGCAACACTTGGTTCCCAAGCACAACCAACCTGTAACAAACCTGCCCAACACATCCCAAAACTCAAAATACAAAGTAAAGAGGATGCAAACTAGAAAATAAGCAACTACCAACATTCACGGACACATGTCCGGATCACTGTACAACAAGGGTAAACCCGGGATCGCTATATGTGACTAGTTTTAAATTAAATTTTCAACTGTGAGATTTTCTAGTGTTAAGTTTAATTTTTGAAAATACAAAATGTGAAATAATGTTGTATTTTTCAAAAATGGAAATTGTCACCAATGTTGCTGCGGCTGCTAATGTTGGTGGGGATTTGAACCCTGGGGCAACTGGCGTGCCAACTCCTACTACTGTGATCTTTGTGGTCAACCCGGTTGCTATGACCTCTCTGATCAACCCTATTGTTGCTCCTACTATTTTGGGAGGCTCGTTCAACTATCACGAGCGCCCGGAGAAGTTCACGTGAGTGAATTTCAAGAGGTGGCAGCTGAAGATGCTGTTCTACCTGACTACTCTTAGCCTTGTGAGATTTTTGAGTGAAGAACCATCAGCCGCGGAAGAGAATGAGCAAGACAAACAGAAGCTCATGGCTCTAGATGTTTGGAAGTAGTCAAACTTCCTTTGGCGAAACTACATTTTGAATGGCTTGGTAGATTCACTTTTCAACGTGTTTTATGACAAGAAGTTGGCAAAGAAGTTGTGGGATGCTTTGGACACGAAGTACAAGACCGAGGATGTTGGGGCAAAGAAATTTGTCATTGGCCGGTTTCTGGACTTCAAAATGGTGGACTCAAAAACTATCATTAGTTAAGTCCAAGAGTTCCAAATAATTCTACACGAGATTCATGCAGAGGGAACGTTTCTGAGTGAATTATTCCAGGCAGCTGCGCTGATTGAGAAGCTGTCTAACGGCTGGAAAGACTTCAATAATTACTTGAAGCATAAATGAAAAGAGATGACAGTCGAAGAGCTCATTTTGAGGCTACGAATTAAGGAAGACAATAGGAGAAAAATGGGGAATACCTCCACTATGAAAGCAAATGTGGTTGAGCATGGCCAGTCCTCGGGGGTAAAGAAAAAGCCACTAGTAGGCAAAAGCTCAAAGCTGGGGGCAAGAGGTGGTGTCTCCAAAAAACTAGTCTACAAGCCGCAGAAACCTACTTTTCAGGTTCAATGGAAAGTGCTTCAACTGTGGAAGCGATGGGCATCGGGCAGTTGACTACCACAAGAAGAAGAAGCCTTACAACAAGTATCCTCCACAAAACAAAAGTCGGGCACACATGGCTGAGATGGAGGATCGATCACAAGATGTGGACAACATGCATCTGGTGGCTATCGTCTCCAAAGTGAACATGATGGGGTCTAACCCGAAGGAATAGTGGGTGGACACTGGGGCCACTCACCACATCTGTGCGGAGAAGAAAATGTTCACAACCTTCAAACCGGTTTCAGACGGTGAGAAGTTGTTCATGGGGAACTTTACCACCTCAACTGTTGGAGATAAAGGCAAGGTGGTCTTGAAGATGACTTCAAGAAAAGAGCAGACTTTGAACGATGTCCTATATGTGTCGGACATTCATAAGAACCTTGTCTCAAGGTTGCTCTTAAGTAAGCATGACTTCCACATGGTGTTTGAGTCGGATAAGGTCATATTGACCAATAGCGGGTCTATGTGGGGAAATGGTATATGTCGGGCGGTATGTTTAAGTTCAATGTAATGACTCTCGTCCTTGAAATTAATGAGAAATCTTTTTCTTTTGCTTATATGCTTGAGTCCCCTAATTTATGGCATGGTAGACTGGGTCATGTAAATTTTGACTCTTTGCGTAGATTAATCAAGTTAGGTCACATACTATCTTTTAAGATTAATCCAAATCACAAGTATGAAACTTGTGTAGAAACAAAATTGACAAAGACTTCTTTTGATTCTGTTGAAAGAAGTACCGAGCCTTTGGATTTAGAGCATAGTGATGTGTGTGACTTGAAAGTCGTACGATCACGTGGTGGTAACAAATACTTTATCACTTTTGTTGATGATTGCACTAAATACTGTTATGTTTATTTGCTTAAAAGCAAAGATGAGACTGTTGATAAATTTATTCTTTTCAAGAATGAAGTTGAGAATCAATTAAGCTGAAAAATCAAGGCTATAAGAAGTGATCGTGGTGGTGAGTACGAATTCCATTTTGTTGAGATTTGTACTCAATTTGGGATTATTCACCAAACCATAGCGCCTTACTCCCTTCAGTCAAATGGTGTTGCTGAGCGGAAGAATAGAACGTTAAAAGAAATGATGAATGCAATGTTAATACGTTTTGAGTTGCCACTGAACTTGTGGGGAGAGGCGATTCTCTCCACGAATTACATTATAAATAGAATCCCTTAGAAGAAAGTAGACAAGACTCCATATGAATTATGGAAAGGCCGCAAGCCTTCATATAATTTCCTACGAATGTGGGGGTGTCTTGCAAAAGTAGCGGTACCTACACCCAAACAGGTTAGTATAGGCTCGAAAATCATGGATTGTATATTCATTGGTTATGTATAGAATAGTAGTGCATATAGGTTTCTTGTGCACAAGTCTGATATTTCAAATATCCACAAGAATACCATAATGGAGTCAAGGAATGTGTCATTCTTTTGAAGACGTATTTTCTTGCTGAAACCGAGGAAATGATCAAAGCTCTAAGAAGGAACTTGAAGATGATCAAATAGATGATCAAGATGAGGAAGTAGATGGGCCAAGAAGGAGCAAGAGGGCTAGGACTACCAAGTCATTTAGCCCGGACTTCTTGACTTATATGTTAGAGGGAGAACCTCGAACTTTTCATGAGGTTGTGACTTCACCTGAAAGTCCCTTATGGAAAGAAGCAATTAAGAGTGAAATTGACTTCATTTTACAAAACCATACTTAGGAGTTGGTTGATATACCCCTAGGAAGTAAGGCCTTAGGGAGTAAGTGGATCTTTAGAAGAAAGGTGAAAGCGGATAGGTCAATTGATAAGTATAAAGCTAGGCTAGTTATCAAAGGATACAGGCAAGGAGAAGGCCTAAATTACTTTGATACGTATTCACCTGTGACAAGGATTACATCCATTCGCATGGTGATTGTGATAGCCGCTTTACGTGGTTTGGAGATACATCAAATGGATATCTACATAGAGCAACCCGAGGGGTTTTCAGCTCCAAGGAAAAATAAGAAGGCCTGTAAGCTTGTCGAGTCATTATATGGTTTAAAGCAAGCTCCCAAGTAATGACATGAGAAGTTTGACAATGCTATGTTGTCAAATGGATTTAGAATCAATGAGTGTGACAAGTGCGTATATGTTAAAGACACTGACAAAGGTTATGTCATTTTGTGCCTATACGTAGATGACATACTCATTGTTAGTAGTAATGATGAAATGATTTGAACTACCAAGAGATTGTTAAACTCTAAGTTTGACATGAAAGATATGGGCCTTGCAGATGTCATTCTGGGAATTAAGATTACCAGAACGTCTAGTGGTATTGTACTTTCTCAGTCTCACTATGTTGAGAAGATATTTGAGAAATTTGGTAAATCAGATACAAGTGTGTCTAGGACACCGGTAGACGTGAGTCTACATTTGACCAAGAATAATAGTGAGAGTGTCTCTTAGCTAGAATATTCTCAAATCATTGTAAGTTTGATGTATTTGATGAGTTGTACAAGGCCGAATATAGCTTAATCTGTTAGCAGGTTTAGTAGATATATGAGTAACCTGCACGACACTCATTGGAGGGGCATTATGTGGGTGTTAGGTTATTTACATTACACTCAGGATTATGGGCTGTATTATACCAGATACCCAACGATACTAGAAGGGTATAGTGACGCTAATTGGATATCTGATATAAAGGACTCCAAATCCACTAGTGGTTATGTGTTTACCCTCGGAGGGGCAACCGTGTCTTGGAAATCTTCCAAGCAAATGTGTAAATTGAGATCAACGATGGAATCTGAGTTTATTGCTTTGGATAAAACAACTGAAGAAGCTGAATGGTTTTGCCAGTTTGTTGAGGCTACTCCATGTTGGCCAAGGCCTGTGCCTGCTATCTATATTCATTGTGATAGCCAATCGGCAATTGGACGGGCACAAAGTCATATATATAATGGAAAGTCTAGACATATCCATCATAGATAAAATTCCATACGACAACTACTCTCTAATGGAGTTGTCTCTCTAGACTATGTAAAGTCTAAGGACAACATTACGGATCCACTAACCAAATGGTTAACTCAAGAGTTAGTAGAAATGTCGCCAAGATGAAAGGGGTTAAGGCCATTAGTAATGTTATCGGAATGGAAAACCCAACCTAGTTGACTGGGGATCCCTAGATCTAGGTTCAAAGGGACAACCTAATTTCGTGTAACGAGTGAGTCACTGAAGAGGTAAATCCTCTTATCAATTCCTTTGTACAATGATACCCTGTAGGGGTGGAAGGTTAAGCTAATGCTTTTAATGACCCAAGTGATATGAATAATCAACCGTGATATAATGAGATACCTTATATACACCACCTATATGAGTGTGAAATGGGGTCGCTTCTTTAAGAATCGGTAAGGCCGAATTCTTTAAAAACACTCACTAAACCAGGCTAGCGTTCTAGGGCCATACCAGACACACCAGTGAGAACAAGAACAATAGTTAGACTAACTCCTGTGTGAGGTATATTGTCTCAATTTACACAAACGATAGACCAGTTCAAGACATCACGTTCACTGGTTAGCCAGTAAATCTGATAGGCTTTCACTACGAAAGGTTCAAGACTAACAGCTACCTTTTTTGATACAGGGTAAGTCTGTGTGCTCTCTCTCCGAGTCTTTGTTGTAAACGTTGTTCGTTTTCTTTATTCGGTCAATTTTTATTCATATGGGGGATTGTTGGAAAAACAAATGAGTTTTTGTTAACTTTAATGTGAAATTAAAGTAGGTCCCAACCATTGATTGAGATGGGATGCAATGGGTTTAAATTCTTTGTAACAAGATCTTTACACCACAAAAAGAATGACCAAAACCATTACGAATTGAATGAGAAATTGTCTCATAAAGTTGGCCTCATGAGTGAGATATTAGAAATTATGTATAACTACCAATCCCATATTGAGCTGAGCTCCAGGTTCGTGATCCGTGGGTCGTGGATCATGGATCTTGAGACTTGGGCTTGGGCTTGCTGGAATGGATTAGGTTTGGGTTGGGCCGGGTTGGTGGTCCACCAACCTAATCTTTTTGGGTCAGGTCTGTTGCAGATATGTATATACACAAATGTGTATAATGTGTGTAACTCACTTTGAATTTCTATCAGTTTTGGTGCATTACTCTAGCAGTTTTTAGGAGTAATGGCCTGCATTTGGTACCGGCCTTGACGGTTGGAGGCTCCCACTCTCTCCTCCATGGTGTATAAAAGGAGGCTCATCTTCCTTGGTTTGGTACAGAATTTTTTGCTCTTATATTATAGTCAAGTCAGTCTCCTCCTATAATATATTCTTCTTGTGTTGAGAGAGTGTTGCCATTATTGGTTCGCCAAAACTAACAATAGGTGCTTATACGTTAGCCAGTCTAAACCATCGTATCCTAGAAGACCGAAGTCAACGTACCTTCAGCACCCATGGTGAGGCGACTAATCTGTTTTAAGGAGACTGTGGTATCACACAGACTTCGGTTTGCTTCTTAACCATTTTTCTATTTGATATGTATTTTCTGTTCATCATGTTTATGTTTTGGAATTTATTTTATTACATATGAATTTATTTGTTTTGTTTAATTATACAATTTGTACAACAATTATTTTCTGAAGCGATGTTTACCTAGGTAGGTGTAAAATCATTGTTTAAAATAGGGTATGTATGAAGCTTTCATTTGTTTAATTTCTAAACATTTTTCTTTCATCCTTTCTGGAATAGAGTTTGAGAAATTGCTTTGTTAGCTTTTTTACATACTATTTTTTAAGCATTGTTGTTGTTGTTGTTTTTTGTGTTTGGAACAAAAGTGAAAAAAGTGCTACTTGTCTTGTAAAGAAACCTCTGCTTCTTGTTTTTGTTGATTTTCTTCTTCATTTTCTTCTTTATTTGCTTATGATTAGCTTCTCTATTTTTTCCCACTATACTCTGTTCTTCTCTGTTTTTTCGAGACATGTAATACACGTGAAATGTCCAATTTACCCCTTTAAGAGCCTTCAAAATGGCTTTTCCGTTAACTATTTAGACACCATCCACCATTTGGACCAGACAACACCAATTTGTAAAAGTTTAGGGACCAAGAAGACACAATTAGTAGTTTAATGTTTTATTTCGAAATTGAGGTAGATGTTGTGCATGGAGCACAACAATTATTATTGTGCATTTAATAAGTCTCACTTTGGGTTCAATTTGATGATTTAGACTGTTCACTCTTTAAACTAGATCGAGTAGAACAGATCTATGAGAAAAATAAATTGATCGAAAATAGGTAACCTTTTCATTAAATCATGTTTTTATTAAATTTTACACTTCAAATCACACTTACCATTCATTTTTTTTATTATTATATACAAATGGATAGTTCTTTTTCATATTTTGAATAAAATTTTCAAGTACGCTATATTTATCAGATTAACTTTAAAAGAATTAGATTAATCCAATAAACATAAAAAGTTAAATTTATCGCATTTGTCGCAAAAAAAAAAAAAAAAATGAATGACTTAGAAGTATGTTTTTTAAAATAGACCATCAATTTTTTGGGTGATAAATAATAAAATGAAAAGATTATGACTATCAAATCCATCTGATCTTTTCATTAATAATATACATAAGGGATCTTACAAAATAAATGATGTAAATCACCAAAATAAAATCATGACGGGCTCTATAGACATGAACGACACTATCCAATTTAATCCAATTTAGATCTTAAATTGGAAAGAAGCAAGAATCAAACGGAAACTATTACAACTTATATTTATATATGAAAAATATTTAGAATACTCAAAATTTGTGACCCTCACAATTCTCAATTGATTTGTGACTACTCGTTATGTTTTTTGTTTTCTCTCTTCTCCCTCTCTCTTACAAATGTGTGGGTGTGTGGGCGTGCTGGGTCTGTATCACAGTATATATTTAACATTCTAAAAATATCTATTATTTTTTTAATAAAACATTTAACCAACCAAACAACTTCTAATGCTGAGTGCTTGGTTGATGATGGGTGTTCCATGCACCATCTTAAAAATAATACAACTATGATAGTCTTATTTCATTTCGCGATAGAAGTGAGATTCTAGATGTAGAAATATAAGGAGGTCAACTTTTTTCCCCATCAAAAGAAATGAGACTATTGTGGATACAACACACTGAAAGCATTGACTAAAGCCTTTGAAAAATCTAGAAATCCCCTAGATGTTGATTTGTGATTATGTATCAATTTTAAGTAGTAAACAACAATCCCAATCAAACAATCAAGACAAAACGACACAACGATTTTACGTGGAAAAACCACAATTGGAAACCTCCAATTGTGATAAAAAAAACCACGGGCAATAGCTACAAAACAATCCACTAAGAAGATATAAAGGAATTACACAGGTATACTCTCAATTACCTAGCGAATCCACGCCCGAATTGAACCAACCTCTATGTGTCTCTTCCAACCCCGCCTTCACCTCGGAATTGTCTTGACGATGAGCCACTCTGGAATCCACCAAAGCTTCAGGCTCGAATTCTTCAGAATCCACCGAAGAACAACTCTCTCTTTTGTTTAGAATCAACAAACAAACCTTTGATGTATGCTTCTTAAACCATGAGTTGAATAGTCAATGAAAACATCAAAGAAAACTTGCAAAAAATCCCCAGATATAAACCTTAGAACCCAAAAAGAAGATCTGGAGGAGTTATCCAAGTTTTGAGAGAAAACCAACTACTTATAGAAATCCAAAGTAATCCTAGTTTTGGAAGAAAACCAATTCCTTATAGAAATCCAAGAATCTGTGTTCGCGCGGTCCGCTCGAGCGTGGGAATTCCCGCTCGAGCGGAGGCTTCAAAATTGTGTGATTCATATAGGCTTCACACTCGAGCGGAAGTTTCCACGCTCGAGCGTCGAATCACACCACCCAGTACTTTTTCAGGCGAAGCAGAGATGCTGTGAGCTTGCAATCCCTGCTCGAGCGTCACTTTCCCCGCTCAAGCGGGACGACCAAAATTGGAAAATCTGGAAAACTAGATCCTGTTACAACCTCGATTTTGATCCATGGAAATTAACAAAGGCACGATTCGGGTTGGATTCGCATCTAATAAACTCATAGCCTTACTGAAATAAAAGGTGCGAAAACAAATACAAATAAAAGGAGTTTTGTCAAACGGGATTGCCAAGAATAAAACCTAGCAATCTCCCCCTTTGGCATTGCCATGACAAAACACACCTAACAAATAAAATCCTAAACACCCCAACCCATTACAGCCTACAAAAGCCAACTTCTTTCTCAAGGTCATGATCTGCAAAACAGTTATTAGTGCCATAATCTCCAAAACAACTATTAGTCCCACAAGAGTATATGAAAAAGCAATAGACATATGACACGATTATCTTGAAACATGAAATGAAAAACATGAATAGATGAAAACTAAGACTCATGAAAAACAACTCTCAAACAACAAAAGCAAGATCATAAACCACACAAGCAATGATATGACGATGTAAATACCAGGAACATACAAGAAGGGCAAACAGTGCATAGCAACATGCAAAACATATAGCCAATCTCCCTTATCAAACATATCAAAGTGTTCATGCTAAACAACACTTGCAATGAAAAACCAAACTCCCTTATCAACCCAAACCAAGATGAACGAAACTCCCCCTCACTAAAAGCAACCACAAACACTGAAAATAGTGAATAAGAAGAAAATGACAAAAACAATATGGTGGAGCAAGCAAGAAATCTCAGATTTGTACCTTAAAACACACAAGATTATCCAAGAAGCACAATTACTAGTAAACACAATGTGCACAGTCTATAGAAGATTCCACATGAAAGAAAGTTTGAAAAGCATAGATCCCATGAGAAAAGTGTGTGTGTGACTCTTGGAGTTCAACAAACACTAGATTCAACCCTAGTAGTGATCAAAAAGTTGGACCTCTGACAAGAGAATCTAAGCACAACAAAGGAAAGTCAAACCACTAGGAATCAAGGGGTATTTGGTGAGCAAAGGCGGAGGCTCCCCCTCAATCAATGAATCTTTTCTCTTCTTTTTTTCTTTCTTTCTTTTGCACATTTTTTCTTTCTTTTGCATATTTTTTCTTCTTCTCTTTCTATTTTTTTTCTTTTTCTTTTGCACACTCATTGGCGGCTGACACGCTCAAGAGTATGGAAATCGAACCAAAGAAGCATGGATATAATAAGGATGGCTTGGTTGGTGACTCTGAGGTAGCCTTTTCCTCATGGCTGGACTACAAAGAATAGATGGGAAAGCCGTGAAGATGCAAAAAGATGGAGGATGGTTAAGAGACTCAACATCACCCATGATATACTAGTGTAGGTCAATTCCTCTAGAAGCGCAAAAGATCAATGACAGAAGTCCATAGAGAAAAAATAATCACTAAGGCGGAAGACTCCAAAATTTGCTAATCCAAAAGTGTGTACAAAATGAGACATACTAATCAAAGAACACACACTCCAAAATGAGTAATGACCACAGAAAGCACACACATATTAACATATAATGGATATTCTCATCAATTCCAATATGCACCAAGGACCACTCAAAAATTTCAAGCTTGCAAAACCATACTAAGAAAATCTTTTTGGGATTTTTTATTTTATTTTATTTTTTTTTTTAACCAAACCAAAAAAAAAAAAAAAAAAAAAAAAAAAAACAAACAAGCAAGCACACATGTAATGACAAAAAAAACACACAGAAACCCAAAAACTAAAACAAATTAACACAAGTCAAGTTTTCTCACCCAAATCGCTTTAGTATAAACAAAGTTGTGAGCATTGCGGTTCTTGGGTGGTGTCTTGACGTTGTGGTTCCCTTTTCTTGCAATGGGAACCCGTCTCGACTTGGTTTCCAACATCCTATTTTTAGGTCTAGGCAAATACACTCTTCCATACAACTTATAACAATAAGGGCGAATATAACCATGCATACCACAATGATGACAAATAAAAATAGGGTGTACAGGGTGTACCTTCTTTTCTTTTACCTTACCAACTCTAGGAAGTTTGAGAAGTACATACTCATGTTGAATTTTTTGTTCTCCATTTCCTTGAGTTCTTGTATCATGAGATGTGGATGCACTCTGTTTTTGCTCTTTCTTACCACCAAAGCCAAAGCTGTAACGCCCTCAAAATAACAACATTAAACTAACCACATTCCTTTATTCCTTAGAGTTCCATTACATAAGTATTACATGTTAACATCATAACAAAATGCCCTACAGGCTTACAGCTTTCCAAGTTAACACTTGGTTACAACAAAAGAGTACTATCTCGTTTACACATTAAGCCCTTGGCTTGAAGTTACATGTAATACATCAAAAGTAAAACGGCAAAACATGTTCGCCTCTAGCCTCCCAAGCTATGTCCTTGGAGGTGGCATGCTTCCTGCACCTGAAAATGATATTCCCATATAGGGTGAGCCACAGCCCAGTAGAAATACACTAAACCAACCATGAACAATGACTAAAATATTAGCATTTGATAGATGGCCAACACTGATACAATCACATAAATCACATATTTATGTCATACGACTTATGAGTCCAAGTTTCCTTTCATTTTCCCTTTTTCAACGGATAGGCATATAAGCACTAACCACATTCTCAACAGATATGTATAACAACAATATCCACATTCTCAGATAAGCAAATAAGCTATATCCACATTTTTACAACAGATATGTATAACCACAATATCCACAGATAAGCATATGAGCTTTATCCACACATCACAAAGATAAGCATATGAGCTCTATCTTCACTTCTAGACAAGCATATAAGCTGTATCTACGGAGTTCATCCCCTATCTTCTCCCAACACTAACCGGTTTAGAGGTACATCGCCTATCTTCCCCTAAACCGCGGAGTACATCCCCTATCTCCTCCTCTACACATAATGTATACAAACACATTGGTTCTATATACAATCACCCAATACATACAATTAATGTATTCTATCAACCGTCAAATTCCATGACACACTTCATTGATTAGTTTCAGTTTGCCTAATCATCATGCATTGTCTACAACAATCACGACTATCCTCCACCGATAGCCCAAAGCAGTTATTTCTAAACAGAAAATAAATGCACAATGGATATTCAATCAACATTTCATTTCTTCGTTCTTCTCAATTAATTATCCCAATTAATTAAACAATGTAATTAGGTCAATTCCCATAATTAACATTTCAACCCTCAGGTCCCATTTTCATCAATGATTCAACAATCATTCCATTTCTCTATGCCAAACATGCATCTAGGCTTATTATGAATAAAACCCCAACTTTTGTAAAATTACACAAAAGCCCCAAACTTTCACAAAATTACCAAACCAAGCCCAACATCTCAAAATACCAAAATTTAAAGACAAAACCCATAGAGAGGAGTAAGATATCCCTACCTCAAATTCGGAGTTCCAAGGGAGAAGACGACAAAACCCAACGTGCTCCAAAACCCAAGATTTTCAGATTAAAATGAAGCCCTCGACGATCAACAACTTTTTTGTAAAGGCCAAAGGTGAGCAAATCACTCCTACTAGATCAAAACCTAGAGAGAAGGAAGAGTCTAGAGTGAGAGGCTCAACAATGGTGATTTTGGAAAAGTAAGAGAGAGAAGAGAAAGTAAAAAGTGATTTGTAAAGTCACAATTTCGGGACTTAAACCCAGTCGCCCGCTCGAGCATAAAACACCCCGCTCGAGCGTCACTCACAGACTCCCGCTCGAGCGTCCAAACTTCCGCTCGAGCGCCGGATGCACTCTCCCAGCATTTATACAGAACCAGGCCTCCGCTCGAGCTTCCAACTCTACGCTCGAGCGTCACTCAGACAACTCCGCTCGAGCGGCCAATACCACGCTCGAGCGTACAACGCTGCACAGGAAAATACTGAATGGGTGTAATCTCCGCTCGAGCGCCCAAACCCCCGCTCGAGCGGACAGGCCAAAATCTGGGCAACTAGTTTTGGTTTCCAAACTCAACCAACCTGCAACAAACCTGCCCAACACATCCTATAACACAAAAAACAAAGTAAAAAGGATGCAACAAGATAATAAACAACTACCAACATCCACGGATACATGTCCGGATCACTGTACAACAAGGGTAAACCCGGGATCGCTATAAAAGCCAATGCCACTCTTGTCAGAACAAATTTGTTGAGACCCAATGATATTGTCCAAAGTCTTTGATCCTCTATTCCAAAGACCAATGGTAGCCATAGCACACTTGAGTTCTTCCTCTTTCTTGATCATTAGTTCTTCCAAAGCAACTTGAGACATCTCGAGAGTTTCAATTTTTTCTTCATATGTTGCATAGATTTGCTGAAGCTCATTCCTCTCTGTCTCACAAGTCAAGAGTTTTGCACAAAGAGCTTGTCGATCATTAGCTATCTTGATGGCATCAATCCTAGCCTCGGAAATCTCCTCCTTTAGTTTGACATTCTCACTTTCACATGCTTTGAGTTTCATCGTGAGTTTGTCATTCAATTTGGATAACTTTAGAGATTCCTTATACAACTTTTCATAAGCTTGCTCAAGCTCTTTATCATCACTTCCCGAGGATTCATCATCAGTGGCATTCTCAATCGACCTCTTCGGATACTCTGTTCGTCCTTCAGTTTCGGAAGACACCATGAAAGCAAGGAATTGTTTGTATCCCTCTTCGCCTTGATCTTCGTTGTCACTTTCATCTTCATCAGATTCTGATTCATCATCCCAAGTGATGGCGAGGGCTTTCTTCTTCTTCAACCGAGTGGGGCATTCTGAAGCAAAGTGGCCATATCCTTGGCATTCATAGCATTGGAGTCTTTCAGAGTTCCCTTGTATCTTTCCTTTCTCCTTCTTGGCTATAGAATTAATTTTGAGTTTATCTTTGCCTTTAGATTTATGAGTATGAGCAGATTCCAAAAGATTATGATTCTTTTTCAAAAAAGATTTTTTAAATTGTTTAACAAAAGCAGCCGTAATCTTGGAATCTATCTCACAATCCTCATCAGAATCCTCTCCAACTCTATGAGCACTACTAAAAGCAATATCTTTTTGTTTCTTTTTGAAATTCCTATGTGCCTCATAAGTTTGGAGATTTCCAACCAACTGATCCAGCTTGAGGTTGTCAACAACTTGAGCCTCCTCAATAGCTGTAACTTTTGGTTGGAACCAATCGGGCAAGGATCTCAAAATTTTTCCCACAACTTTGGATTCTGGTATTCTTTCACCTAAATTGAAGCTAGAATTTACAATGTCACTCAACTTTGCATAAAATTCATCAAAGGTCTCACTATCTTTCATTGAAAGGTTTTCGAAACTAGATGTGAGCCTTTGAAGTTTTGAGCATTTTACAGAATGAGTGCCCTCATGAACAGTTTGTAAGATATCCCAAGCCTCTTTTGCGACTTCATAATTACAAATACGACTAAACTCTTTAGGTGTGACAGTGCAAAAGAGAGAATTGATAGCTTTACTAGTCCAGCTACTATTTTGGTAATCAATTGTGTCCCACTTTTCAATTGGTTTGGGGAAAGTTACTCCACCAACAGTAATTGTTGGTTCAGTACACCCGTTCATGAAAGATTGCCAAAATTTTTCATCTATATATTTCAAAAACAACCTCATCCGAGCTTTCCAAAAAGAATAATTGAATCCGTCAAGTAGGGGTGGTCGAACCATAGAATTTTCCTCACGAATTGAATCCATTATCACAAATCAAACAAGATCTCGTTCTAAAAGAAAAAATTTTAAAAAAAAAATAGAACGACCCACTCTGATACCAATTGAAAAATCTAGAAATCCCCTAGATGTTGATTTGTGATTATGTATCAATTTTAAGTAGTAAACAACAATCCCAATCAAACAATCAAGACAAAACAACACAACAATTTTACGTGAAAAAACCACAATTGGGCACCTCCAACTGTGATAAAAAAAATCACGGGCAACAGCCACAAAACAATCTACTAAGAAGATATAAAGGAATTACACATGTATACTCTCAATTACCTAGCGAATCCACGCCCGAATTGAACCAACCTCTATGTGTCTCTTCCAACCCCGTCATCACCTCAGAATTGTCTTGACGATGAGCCACTCCGGAATCCACCAAAGCTTCAGGCTCGAATTCTTCAGAATCCACCGAAGAACAACTCTCTCTTTTGTGTAGAATCAACAAACAAACCTTTGATGTATGCTTCTTAAACCATGAGTTGAATACTCAATGAAAACATCAAAGAAAACTTGCAAAAAATCCCCAGATATAAACCTAAGAATCCAAAAAGAAGATCTGGAGGAGTTATCCAAGTTTTGGGAGAAAACCAACTACTTATAGAAATCCAAAGTAATCCTAGTTTTGGAAGAAAACCAATTCCTTATAGAAATCCAAGAATCTGTGTTCGCGTGGTCCGCTCAAGCGTGGGAATTTCCGCTCGAGCGGAGGCTTCAAAATTGTGTGATTCATATAGGCTTCACGCTCGAGCGAAATTTTCCACGCTCGAGCGTCGAATCACACCATCCAGTACTTTTTCAGGCGAAGCAGAGATGTTGTGAGCTTGCAATCCCCGCTCGAGCGTCACTTTCCCCGCTCGAGCGGGACGATCAAAATTGGAAAATCTGGAAAACTAGATCTGGTTATAACCTCAGTTTTGATCCATGGAAATTAACAAAGGCACAATTTGGGTTGGATTCGCATCTAATAAACTCATAGCCTTACTGAAATAAAAGGTGCGAAAACAAATACAACTGAAAGGAGTTTTGTCAAATGGGATTGCCAAGAATAAAACCTAACAGCTTTGTTTGGGATAAATTAAAAAAGTTAAAAAGTTAAAAAGTCTATGCTATTCAAGGGTATCTTGTGGTAGAAGTCACTAGGACAAAATTATTATTTTATCCTTTGAATTTAACTGCCCAAAAAGTTAAAAAGTTAAAAGTCAAAAAGTCAAAAGGATAAAATGGTCATTTTGATTTTACTACAATACTTTATTATACATTTTTTTGTAAAAATTCAAAAACTTATCTCAAACATATATTTTTTTTCTTTATTTTTCTAACCAAAAATTTAAAAAATACACTTATATAACACATCACAAACAACTACTAAATTTACATTATAGAGGCAATTAACAAAGTTGTACAAGTGAATGTATAAATTTTTTTTTAAAAAAAAAAAAGAAAAAGAAAAAATGCTTGGTCAAAAAGTCTAATTTCAAATTTGTTTAATTTAAAAATTCACATGTTAAATTATTTAGTCCATAAAGACATATTTTTGTACTAGTGGTAACCAGTTCTACGCATGACATGTAAAAAAGTTAATAATATATTTTTATACAAAATAATATAAATAGTTAAATTTTTATATGCAAATTATGAAATCAAAGAAGATTAAAATTTACAATTTAAGTCTCACAATTTTATCACAATTTATTTATTATTTTTTAATTTGTCACAAATTTAATCATGTAACTTTCAATCTCCCTTTCTAGAATTGCAAACTTAGGTGGGCTCAACTCAAGCAACTTGAGTCGAGCTTTAATTTTTTTAAAGATTGAACTATATAGTTTTTAATTAAGTGAGAACCTATACAGAAATTCAAAATTTGAAATTAAATTTGAGTAGACTTGGGCAGAAACACCAAATAATAACTTGAGTAACCACAACAAAATTATATATATAGATATATAAATTATTTGCTAATTTATTTTTTAAAATAATAAATAATTTTAATTAAAAATTTAATATTAATGAACAAAAGAAAAATCAATATACTTAAGATTTCTAATAGAATTTTTCTTGAAAATATTTTAAAAAATACACCTTTTAGAAAGGGATCATCAAATAAATGATTGTTTGGAAAGTTCCATATTAGCTCACTTATTTTTTTTTATTATTTTATTTTTTATGTTTTTATCTTTTATGGGTCACATCACATTTCTACTTTTCTACACATTTCTTCGTAAAAAGTAAAAAATATACTTAATTATCTTTTTTTGGGTCACATTAGATCTCTATTTTTCTATACATATTTTTATAAAAAGTAAAGAAGTATATTTATTTAGTACTTCCCAAACTACCACTAAGTTGATATTAAAAAAATTTACTTTTTATAATGGCATAAATAATTTAAATATGATTTTTTGAAATTATTTTTAATTTAAAAATTACAATAAAATATTAAATAGAATAAAAACAAATTTCTTACAAAATAAAAGTATTTGAATAAAAAAAGGTAAGAAAATTAAAATTAAAATATGGTATTTTCATTTAATCTGAAAATAATTCTAGATGAACAATAAATTATCACTTATACCCCTCTTCTTTCTTTTTTTAAATAAAAAAGTTTAACTAACTATCACTTTTAATAAATAAAAAAAATAAACGTTTATTTCTAATTTATTTTAGCAAAACTAACTTTTTAACAATTTGAGCCAAAGATATCTTTTTTTATTTTTTTTTAATTTCTTTAATTGACAATTGAATTTTGTTTTTAAAAAAAATCTAACAAAATCCACCATGTTTGGTAAGTGTTAAAAAAAGTCATGTTTGTTCTTTTGTTAAAAAAAAATTATATTAAAAAATATTATTGTTCAAACCCTTATAATTTAGAAGGATATAATTTTTTTTATAAAATTTAAAAGAAAAAAAGAAAAAAAAATAATAGCGATTAATAATTTGAACACATGTATTTAAAACAAATTATATTTAGACCAATAATATTATGAGTCATTATTATGACACATATAAATATTGATCTCATTCTAATTGTAGTAATATATTTTGAAGAAGAATTTAAATTTAAAATTTTACTTTATAATTTAATAAAGGATGCAAAATTTAAGGAATGAATATTGTTTTCATTTCAATTATAGTAACATAATTTAAGTAAGAATCCAAATTTGAAATTTTCTTTTAAGAATATAAAATTAATTTATAGACCAATCATATTGTAACACGTATTAACAAAAAATTAAACAAAATAAAAAAAATGAGAAAAAGAATTACAACTTTCAACCTTAACTAAATGACAATATTTTGCAACCATAATAATATATAGATATATTGATAAATCATGAAATATATCATTATTTTAAACTTATATATTATTGGATAAATGATTATAATTTTAAATTTAAATTAATAGAATGTTTTCCATATTTAGTGCCGCTCAAATTTAAATTTTGAAATGGATTGATATACTTTCTATTATTTATTTTATATATTTGATATACTTTCCATTTGAAAATCATAAATCAAGAGATATTAATTAATTAATTAAATATTATTAGTTATTTATTTTCTTGAATGAGAGGTATAGGGGATTTTTTTAATTATTTAAAATCAAAAAATTAGAAATTTTAGTTTGAAATATTGAAACTCCCACAAGACTTGTGGTTAGAAACTCCATTTTACTTATATAATATATAGATAGATAGATAAATTTAATAAGAATTTATATTTATTTTAGATATGTTTTTAATATACAAATTATTTTTTTAAAGAATTTTTTATAAAAATAATTTAACAATCTCATCACTAACTATAGTGTATGGGAGAAGTTGAAAAGGGTGTAGGAGTAGGTATGAGAGAAGTCAAAAATGCTTATGGGTTGGGAGAAGTCAATAAATGCTAAGGTTTTTTTTTTTAAATCAAAAATTTAGAAAATTAAGATTGGGATATTGGAGCTTCCACAAGGCTTATGGGTTAAAAATCTCATTTTCCTTATATAATACTAGCCTATCACCCGTGCTATGCACGGGATAATTATTGATATTCATATTTATTTTAGATTTTTTTTAATATATAAATTATGTTTTTTAAAATCTTTTATAAAAATAATTTAACAATCTTATCACTAATCATAATGTATGGGAGAAGTTGAAAATGATACTGCAGTAACTATGTAACGCCCTAAAAAAAAAATAACATTAAACCCATCAAATAAGACATGCATTGACATATGAACTAGCCACATTCTTTTATTCATTAGAGTCTCATTACATAAGTATTACATGTTAACATCAAAACAAAATGCCCTACGGGCTTACAGCTTTCCAAGTTAACACTTGGTTACAACAAAAGAGTACTAACTCATTTACACATTAAGCCCTTGGCTTGAAGTTACATGTAATACATCAAAAGTAAAACGACAAAACATGTCCGCCTCTAGCCTCCCAAGCTATGTCCTTGGAGGTGGCATGCTACCTGCACCTGAAAATGATATTCCCATATAGGGTGAGCCACAGCCCAGTAGAAATACACTAAACCAACCATGAACAATGACTAAAATATTAGCAATTGATAGATGGCCAACACTGATACAATCACATAAATCACATATTTATGTCATACGACTTATGAGTCCAAGTTTCCTTTCATTTTCCCTTTTTCAACGGATAGGCATATAAGCACTAACCACATTCTCAACAGATATGTATAACAACAATATCCACATTCTCAGATAAGCAAATAAGCTATATCCACATTCTACAACAGATATGTATAACCACAATATCCACAGATAAGCATATGAGCTATATCCACACATCACAAAGATAAGCATATAAGCTCTATCTTCACTTCTAGACAAGCATATGAGCTGTATCTACGGAGTTCATCCCCTATCTTCTCCCAACACTAACCGGTTTAGAGGTACATCCCCTATCTTCCCCTAAACCGCGGAGTACATCCCCTATCTCCTCCTCTACACATAACGTATACAAACACATTGGTTCTATACACAATCACCCAATACATACAATTAATGTATTCTATCAACCGTCAAGTTCCATGACACACTTCATTGATTAGTTTCAGTTTGCCTAATCATCATGCATTGTCTACAACAATCACGACTATCCTCCACCGATAGCCCAAAGCAGTTATTTCTAAACAGAAAATAAATGCACAATGGATATTCAATCAACATTTCATTTCTTCATTCTTCTCAATTAATTATCCTAATTAATTAAACAATGTAATTAGGTCAATTCCCATAATTAACATTTCAACCCTTAGGTCCCATTTTCATCAATGATTCAACAATCATTCCATTTTTCTATGCCAATCATTTCATCAATAAACCCCAACTTTTGTAAAATTACACAAAAGCCCCAAACTTTCACAAAATTACCAAACCAAGCCCAACATCTCAAAATACCAAAATTTAAAGACAAAATCCATAGAGAGGAGTAGGGTATCCCTACCTTGAAGTTTTAGCCAAAAAGGAGATGAAGACTCGAAGATCAACGTGCTCCAAATCCAAACTTTTTCAGATTAAATCGAAGCTCTCAACACCCTCTATCTTTTTAACAAAGGCCCTAGGCTAGATTCACACCCTAGGGAGATCAAATCTTAGAGAGAGTGCAAGTGTAGAGAGAGAGAGGCTCGGATTTAGGGTTTGATAAAAAAAAAAAAAGAAGTGAAAAACTGAAGCTCAAAACCGCTACTGTCCGCTGATATAAAACACGCTCGCTCGAGCGAAGCCTTCGTCGCTCGAGCGACCAGACACAGAAACTCTCGCTCGAGCCAACAAGTTCTCGATCGAGCGAAGAAAAACCCAGACCGCTCGAGCGAAGGAAGCTCGCTCGAGCCAAGAAAGGCAACTCTCAGGTCCAGAACCAGGTGCAACCGCTCGCTCGAGCGAGCCACTCTGGCTCGACCCACCAGACACAAACCCCACTCTCGCTCGAGCGACCAACTCCTCGCTCGAGCGAAGGTCCAAAATTCTGGGCAGCAACACTAGGCTCCCGAACACAACCAACCTGTAACAAACCTGCCTAACACATCCTATAACTCAAATATGAAGAAAAAGGAATGTAAACACGATAATAACCAACTGCCAACATCCACGGACACATGTCCGGATCACTGTACAACAAGTGTAAACCCGGGATCGCTATAACCTCCCCCCCTTAAAGAATTTCGCCCCCGAAATTAAGCACAAGTTTTCAAAAACAGGTTTTCCTCCATTTTAGACAATGTTACATTTTAACATTCAACAATTCGACCCATTACCGGTCATCCCATCCCTTTAACAAGAGACATTTCACAATATGTAAATAACATATGTACTTTTAACATGCACCAACATTATGCACTAACTTTCCAATGTCAACAATATACTTAACACATATAATGTTACATTCAACTTCCATATGAGGCAAGTTCCAAAACATACTTCCAATAACCAAAACATTTTCAATGTTTCACAACTTAAGACACATATAAAAGCTCTTAAGTTCAACAATAATTCAAAATTTAAATACAAGATCACATATCAACAAACAAGTCCGGATATTTCTTTCGAACTTCCAACTCACGTTCCCAAGTGGCTTCCTCCACTCCGTGATGTTTCCACAAGACTTTCACCAAAGGGATGGTCTTGCCACGCAGGACCTGATCCCGCCTATCCAAGACCCGAACCGGTCTCTCCTCATACGAGGCATCCTCATCTACCTCTAAATCGGTCCAATCCAATACATGTGATGGATCTGGCTCATACTTCTGAAGCATGCTCACATGAAACACGTCATGCACTCCGGACAACTGCGGTGGTAAGGCTAACCGATAAGCAACTTCGCCAATCCTCTCAAGGATCTCAAAAGGACCAATAAACCGAGGGGATAACTTCCCACTCTTCCCAAACCTCATCAAACCTCGCCTAGGTGATATCTTCAGAAAGACATGATCACCTACCTCAAACGCCAAAGGCCTCCTCCTACGGTCAGCATAAGATTTCTGACGACTCTGGGCTGTAACAAGCCTCCTACGGATAAGCTCAACTTTCTCCGTCGTCTCCCTAACCAACTCCGGACCCAACAAAGGTGCATCACCCACCTCGGCCCAACACACTGGAGACCTACACGGTCGGCCATACAAGGCCTCAAACGGTGCCATACCGATGCTAGACTGAAAACTGTTGTTGTAGGCAAACTCTACCAATGGCAAGTGCCTCTCCCACGTCCCACTGAAGTCCAGGACACAACCCCGAAGCATATCCTCGAGGATCTGAATAGTACGCTCGGACTGCCGGTCAGTCTGAGGATGATAAGCCGTACTAAAGGTCAACTTAGTGCCCAAGGCACTCTGCAAACTCTGCCACAACCTAGCAGTAAAACGAGGATCTCTATCTGAGATGATCGTCACTGGGACCCCGTGCAATCTCACTACGTCCCGAATATACACATCGGCAAGATGATCTACCGAATCTCTCACGCGCATAGGAATAAAGTGCGCCGACTTAGTCAACCGGTCTACAACCACCCAAATAGCATCACTACCCCGCTGAGTCCTCGGAAGACCTACAACGAAGTCCATAGTGACATGCTCCCACTTCCACTCGGCAATAGGCAAGGGTTGCAACAAACCTGCTGGCCTCTGATGCTCGGCCTTCACTTGCTGGCAAGTAAGGCATTTTGATACGAAAACAGCCACATCTCTCTTCATACCCCGCCTCCAAAATTGGCGACCCAAATCCTGATACATCTTAATGCACCGCAAGGCGCGAATGGTGAAACTCTCGGAGTACTTCCTCTCGGCAAGACTCCGGTACAAACAAACGGTTTCGGTATCTCACACTCAGGTCGAGATACACTGTCAAACCCTTCTCAACCTTCCCACTGGAGATCTTCTCTCGGAGGGATTCTACCTCAAGGTCACCTCTCTGTGCCTCTAACACTCTAATCACAAGTGTAGGTTGCGCAACAACAGAAAACAAGGCCGCAGCCTCAACAGATTCGCCCAGTAGCAAATCAAACTCGCCCAGCGTTCCCAACATCTCCCATTCCCAGATGGCTATACAAGCTACATCACTAATAGATTTCCTACTAAGGGCATCGGCCACAACATTGGCCTTTCCCGGATGATAATGCAACTCAAAATCATAATCCTCGATGAACTCCACCCATCTCCTCTCCCTCAGATTCAAGTCTCTCTGTGTAAACAGATACTTCAAACTCTTGTGGTCCGAGAACACCTCGAACTTCTCACCATAAAGGTAGTGCCTCCAGATTTTCAAGGCAAAGATCACAGCTGCTAACTCTAGGTCGTGTGTGGGGTAATTCTTCTCGTGTATTTTCAACTGACGTGAACCATAAGCTACCACTTTCCCCTCTTGCATCAACACACAACCCAAACCCTCTCGTGAGGCATCACAATAAACCGCATAACCCAACCCTCTCTCCGGAATAATCAACACCGGAGCGGTGGTCAATCTAACTTTCAACTCTTGGAACGACTTTTCACAAGTCTCACTCCACACAAGCTTGACTCCCTTCCGAGTCAGTCTAGTCAACGGTGACGCTAACCTGGAGAAATCTTTCACAAACCGACGGTAATACCCAGCTAATCCCAGAAAACTGCGGATCTCAAACACACTCTTAGGCTGTACCCAATCTTGCACTGCCTCAACCTTGGATGTATCAACAGACACCCCTTCCCCGGATATCACGTGGCCTAAGAATTTGACTTCCCTCAGCCAGAACTCACACTTCCTAAACTTGGCATACAGCCTATGGGCTCTAAGTAACTCAAGCACCACTCTCAAGTGTGCCTCGTGCTCCTCCTCAGAAGACGAATAGATAAGGATATCGTCCACGAAAACAACCACAAATCGGTCTAAGAACTCCCGGAAAATCCGGTTCATCAAGTCCATAAAGACTGCCGGTGCATTGGTAAGCCCGAATGGCATCACCAGAAACTCGTAATGGCCATACCGCGTACGGAATGCCGTCTTAGGAATATCTTCCTCCCTGACCCTCAACTGATGGTAACCCGATCTCAAGTCTATCTTAGAGAAACAACGGGAACCCTTCAACTGGTCAAACAAATCATCTATACGGGGCATAGGGTACTTATTCTTAACCGTAGCCCGATTCAACTTCTGGTAGTCTATACACAATCTCAAGGCACCATCTTTCTTTTTAACAAAGAGGGCCGGCGCTCCCCACGGTGAAACACTAGGGCGAACAAAGCCCTTATCGAGCAATTCCTGGAGCTGAACTTTCAACTCAACCAACTCTGCTGGAGCAAAACGGTAAGGTGCCATAGAAACCGGCGCCGTACCAGGCACTAAATCAATAGAGAACTCTATCTCTCGGTGAGGTGGCAAACTAACAAGATCTTCGGGAAAAACATCCGAATACTCACAAACCACCCTCGGCAACACAAGCTGGGTCTCACCACTCTCACCACTCTCAAAGCTGGCAAGTAGACTACTAAGCTCACTTCGCCCTCGCGAATCATACCCCGGTGGCAAAACACTACCAACCCGGTCTCCCAAGAAATGGAACCACTCCCCGCTCAAGGTACATAACGTGACCCTCTAGCGGTAGCAATCAATAACAGCCCGGTATGACGATAGCCAGTCCATACCCAAAATAACATCAAAGCCCTTCATGGGCATGACAACAAACGGAAAAGGAAGCCTATAGTCGGCGACCTCTATATCACATCCTCTAACACCCTGTTTCAGAATCAACTCACCACCCAAAGGCGATACCACACAAATAGGAGATGCTAACCGTGCTAACTCCAATTCCAAAACAGATGCAAATGCAGCAGATACAAAAGAATGAGATGCACCCGTGTCTATCAACACATTAGCAACTGAGTTGCAAAACAGAAAAGTACCTCTCACTACTGATGGAGCCGGTACTAAATCCTGCGCGGTAACAGCATACACGCGCCCCGTAGGCCCCTGGTCTACCTGCTCACCTCTCGGAGCAAAAGACTGCTGCACAGACTGGGATGACGAAACTCCCGGATTTGCCCTCGAGGCCTGCACAGACTGAGCTGTCTGAAAACCCTGCGTCTGCCTAGAACCAGACGCTCCCGAAGTGGCACTCAACTGTGGGCAAAACCTCGTCAGGTGCCCAGTCTGTCCACACTGATAACAAGTCAAGGGCTGCCCCCTGCCCAAACTCTGACTCTACGGTCTAGCTGAAGAAGAAGCAGCTTTCTGACCCCCACCCATCTGCGGGCAAACTGAAACCTTGTGACCCAGCTGGCCACACTTGTAACATGTGAATTCCCCCTGACTGCCTCTCCCCGAGCCTACACTCGGCACTGGAAAGGTCGATCTAGAGACTGCACCCTGAGACTGCTGAGGGTTATAACCCTTCTGTCTCCTGCCATCACTCTGACTATCCTGGCTCCTCTTGGAGCCCCTCTGTTCTTCCTCCTCCTCCTGCATCATAATCTCCATATGAGCAGCAGCATCAACTAGGTGTCTATACTCTTGGATGTAAGACCCACCAACTCTCAACTTGAGGCCCCGCCTCAACTTCCGCTCAAACTCATAGCAACGGCGTTCCTCAGACGCCACCAGTTCCGGTGCAAACCTGGACAGACTGGTAAAAGTAGCCTCAAACTCGGCCACTGACAAGCCCTGTTGTTTAAGACGGCTAAACTGATCCCTCAGCTTCTCCCTAGCTGCTGCAGACAAAAACCTCTCCTGAAAAGCATTCAGAAACGCCTCCCAAGTACCGCCCACACGAGCCTTCTCGTACTTCCACCATTGACCCGCATCTCCCTTCAGCTGGAAGGATGCCAAGGTCACTTTCAGTGCTCCGTCCTCAATGCCAAGCATCTCGAACGTCTTACTCATCTGTTCTAACCACTCATCAGCCTTCAGTGGCTCCTTCGGATCCCCGACAAACTCATCCGGATTAGACCGAAAAAACTCCCTCTTCAAGAAAGAAGGCCCTGTCTCAGCTGCCTGATTCCCAGCTCTAAGAATACCCAAAGCTCCTGCTATCTCTCTGGCCAAGGCACCCATAGCCTGCTGACCTACTGGCTCGGCCACATTGGCCTGCCCAACTCCCTCCTGCACTGCCGGAATCTCACCCGGTAACGGTACTTCCTGCCTCGCAGGTCTACCACGCCTAGCACCTCTTCCTCGTCCTGACATCCTAATAAAGGCAACACAGAACGTTAGCACATTCATAAATGTGCCGAAACTAAACACTCACGTCCTAATACATGGACAACTGTAATTCACTCCACATAAGCACATAAACACATAAGCACTTACGAATTTCATTTCCGGATAATAATAGTCTCGAGGCGTTACTAGAGTTCCGGTTAGAAACAGCATTGATCAAGTGCTTTTCCAAGAAGACTCCCAGAAACCCAAGGATCCAATCAACATCCTAGAAATTAAATCCCATACCCACATAGTCACATAAGCATGTTATCACTTAAGCACATAGCATATGATACTACATTTAAGTCTCTATTAAGCGAGACAAACCCATTGTGATCCTAATCACTTCCCACGTACCCAAAGTATTCGAACCCGGTACGCTCTGATACCAAGTTGTAACGCCCTCAAAAAAAATAACATTAAACCCATCAAATAAGACATGCATTGACATATGAACTAGCCACATTCTTTTATTCATTAGAGTCTCATTACATAAGTATTACATGTTAACATCAAAACAAAATGCCCTACGGGCTTACAGCTTTCCAAGTTAACACTTGGTTACAACAAAAGAGTACTAACTCGTTTACACATTAAGCCCTTGGCTTGAAGTTACATGTAATACATCAAAAGTAAAACGACAAAACATGTCCGCCTCTAGCCTCCCAAGCTATGTCCTTGGAGGTGGCATGCTACCTGCACCTGAAAATGATATTCCCATATAGGGTGAGCCACAGCCCAGTAGAAATACACTAAACCAACCATGAACAATGACTAAAATATTAGCAATTGATAGATGGCCAACACTAATACAATCACATAAATCACATATTTATGTCATACGACTTATGAGTCCAAGTTTCCTTTCATTTTCCCTTTTTCAACGGATAGGCATATAAGCACTAACCACATTCTCAACAGATATGTATAACAACAATATCCACATTCTCAGATAAGCAAATAAGCTATATCCACATTCTACAATAGATATGTATAACCACAATATCCACAGATAAGCATATGAGCTATATCCACACATCACAAAGATAAGCATATAAGCTCTATCTTCACTTCTAGACAAGCATATGAGCTGTATCTACGGAGTTCATCCCCTATCTTCTCCCAACACTAACCGGTTTAGAGGTACATCCCCTATCTTCCCCTAAACCGCGGAGTACATCCCCTATCTCCTCCTCTACACATAACGTATACAAACACATTGGTTCTATACACAATCACCCAATACATACAATTAATGTATTCTATCAACCGTCAAGTTCCATGACACACTTCATTGATTAGTTTCAGTTTGCCTAATCATCATGCATTGTCTACAACAATCACGACTATCCTCCACCGATAGCCCAAAGCAGTTATTTCTAAACAGAAAATAAATGCACAATGGATATTCAATCAACATTTCATTTCTTCATTCTTCTCAATTAATTATCCTAATTAATTAAACAATGTAATTAGGTCAATTCCCATAATTAACATTTCAACCCTTAGGTCCCATTTTCATCAATGATTCAACAATCATTCCATTTTTCTATGCCAAACATGCATCTAGGTTTATTATGAATAAAACCCCAACTTTTGTAAAATTACACAAAAGCCCCAAACTTTCACAAAATTACCAAACCAAGCCCAACATCTCAAAATACTAAAATTTAAAGACAAAATCCATAGAGAGGAGTAGGGTATCCCTACCTTGAAGTTTTAGCCAAAAAGGAGATGAAGACTCGAAGATCAACGTGCTCCAAATCCAAACTTTTTCAGATTAAATCGAAGCTCTCAACACTCTCTATCTTTTTAACAAAGGCCCTAGGCTAGATTCACACCCTAGGGAGATCAAATCTTAGAGAGAGTGCAAGTGTAGAGAGAGAGAGGCTCGGATTTAGGGTTTGATAAAAAAAAAAAGAAGTGAAAAACTGAAGCTCAAAACCGCTACTGTCCGCTGATATAAAACACGCTCGCTCGAGCGAAGCCTTCGTCGCTCGAGCGACCAGACACAGAAACTCTCGCTCGAGCCAAGAAGTTCTCGATCGAGCGAAGAAAAACCCAGACCGCTCGAGCGAAGGAAGCTCGCTCGAGCCAAGAAAGGCAACTCTCAGGTCCAGAACCAGGTGCAACCGCTCGCTCGAGCGAGCCACTCTGGCTCGACCCACCAGACACGAACCCCACTCTCGCTCGAGCGACCAACTCCTCGCTCGAGCGAAGGTCCAAAATTCTGGGCAGCAACACTAGGCTCCCGAACACAACCAACCTGTAACAAACCTGCCTAACACATCCTATAACTCAAATATGAAGAAAAAGGAATGTAAACACGATAATAACCAACTACCAACATCCACGGACACATGTCCGGATCACTGTACAACAAGGGTAAACCCGGGATCGCTATAAACTATACACGGATTGTTTCTATAATTATTTGTTTGAGTGGATTTTAAATGCTTATCAGGGAATTTTGACCAAATCAATAAATGCAGGCATGTGAAAAGACATGTGGATTGAAAAAAGTTAATAAATGCTGCGTTTTTTTTTTAAATAAAAAATTTAGAAAATTCAAATTTGGATATTGAAGCTCCCACAAGCCTTGGGGGTTCAAAACCCCCTTTTTAAATATCTTTTTTTTACTTTTTTATATTATATTAAAGTTTAATATTTTGATAACAATCATATGTGTTGAACTTTTCAATAAAATTTTTTTATGCTTGTTCTTAATGCATTGAAGTGTTATTATGAGCGATAATAATCATATGTGTTGGAACTTTTCAAAGAATTCATATGTATTAGATTTCAAAGAATTTTTTTTATGCTTGTTCTTATTGCATTAAAGTGTTATTATGAGGGTAAGACTTGAGAGTTGGAAGAATTTAATAAATGCCAAGGGTTTTTTTTGTAAATCAAAAAATCAAGAAATTTAGATTGGAAGATTGGAGCTCCCACAAGGCTTGGGGTTAAAAACCCCCTTTTGTTTAATATATAGTATAGATAGATACATGTCTTTTTTTTTTCTTTTTTTTTTAAATGTCTTCTTTTTTTCTTTTTTTATATTATATTAAAGTTTAATATTTTGATAATAATTATATGTGTTAAATGTCTTCCATTTTTCCTTTTTTATATTATATTAAAGTTTAATATTTTGATAATAATCATATGTGTTAGACTTTTCAAGGAATTAAATGTCTTTTTTTTTATTATATTATATTAAAGTTTAATATTTTGATAATAATCATATGTGTTGAACTTTTCAATAAATTTTTTTTATGCTTGTTCTTAATGTATTAAAGTGTTATTATGAGCGATAATAATCATATGTGTTAGAACTTTTCAAAGAATTCATATGTGTTGGATTTCAAAGAATTTTTTTTATGCTTGTTCTTATTGCATTAAAGTGTTATTATGAGGGTAAGACTTGGGGGTTGAAAGAAGTTAATAAATGTCAAGGGTTTTTTTTTTTAAATCAAAAAATCAAGAAATTTAGATTGGGAGATTGGAGCTCCCACAAGGCTTGGGGTTAAAAACCCCCTTTTGCTTAATATATAGTACAGATACTAGCATATCACCCGTGCTATGCACGGGTTGTGTTTACAATTATCTATATGTGAATTGCGATTTTTAAATGTTTTCTTTTTTTTTTTTCCCTTTTTTATATTATATTCAAGTTTAATATTTTGATAGTAATTATATGTGTTGGACTTTTCAATGAATTCATATGTGTTAGACTTTTCAAGGAATTTATATATGTTAGACTTTTAAAAAAAAAAAAATTATGCTTGTTCTTAATGCATTAAAGTATTATTATGAGGGATAATAATCATATGTATTGAACTTTTCAAGGAATTCATATGTATTGGACTTTTCAAGGAATTTTTTTTATACTTGTTCTTAATGTATTAAAGTGTTATCTTGAGGGATAATAATCATATGTGTTGGACTTTTTAAAGAATTTATATGTGTTGGACTTTTTAAGAAATTTTTTTATGCTTGTTTTTAATGCATTAAAGAGTTATTATGAGGGTAAGCTTAGGGGTTAGGAAAAGTTAATAAATACTAAGATTTTTATTTTTAAAATTAAAAAACCAAAAATTTTAGATTAGAATATTGAAACTCCCATAAGGCTTGGGATTAAAAACTCCTATTTCCTTATAAAATACTAGCCTATCACCCGTGCTATGCACGGGATAATTATAGATATTTATATTTGTTTTAGATTTTTTTTAATATATAAATTATGTTTTTTTAAGATTTTTTATAAAGATAATTTAACAATCTTATCACTAATCATAATGTATGAGAGAAGTTGAAAAAGGTACTGCAGTAACTATACACAGATTGTATCTGTAATTATTTGTATGATGGGATTTTGAATGCTAATCAAGGGATTTTGACCAAATCAATAAATGCAGGCATGTGAAAAGACATGTGGATTGAAAAAAGTGAATAAATATTGATCAAGGGATTTTGACCAAATCAATAAATGTTGTGTTTTTTTTTAATAAAAAATTTAGAAAATTCAAATTGGGATTATTTAGAGCCATTGAACAAACTACAATCACATTTTTCTTTTTGTGAGTTAACTTCAATCATATTAAAAAATCAAATTATAAACAAAAGGAGATAATTTCAATTATACAAATCACAATTTTTTTAATGCTATCTAACTACAATGACATTTTTCTCATAATAAAAAAAAAATAATTGAAAAAAATAACCATTAAAATAGTAAATAAAAAAGATTATTTAAAACCATTGAACAAACTATAATCACATTTTTCTTTTTGTGAGTGTTTATGTTTATCTATGTCACGCCCTCAAAATAACCCATTATATATATCATTGACATGCAATATTAAAAGAAAACAATTCATTATCTCATCCATCAGAGTATTACTAAATAAAAACATTACATGTAACATCAAATTAAATGCCCTATGGGCTTACATCTTTCCAAGCCAACACTTGGACACAAAAATATGAGTTCTAACTCAAATACAAATAAAGCCCTAGGCTTGAATGTTTATCAAATAAAAACAAATAACTAAAGGTAGTCTTCAAAATCCAAATCCTTCCAAGCTAAGTCCTTGGAGGTAGCTTATCACCTGGACCTGAAAATGATGTTCCCATATAGGGTGAGCCACAGCCCAGTAGAAATGTACTAAACCAAATATAAGCATTGAATAAAGCAATAGCGTTCAATAGATGGTTAACCAAGATAATCAATTACATCATTGTACAGTCTCATGACACTATGTCAATGACACGTTTCACTTTTCATTATTATCAATATGGCTCAGAACCTGGCCAAACTTATAACAGTGAACTATATATATATCATATTCACATTCTTCCAATGTCTACAAACAAATGAGACTCAGGCTCAAATCAAAAACTTCATACTTCCAGTTTGATACACATTTTAGTGCTGTATCAATGAAAACACTTCAATATAAATAAGCACACATAAAAGTGATGCTAATGGAGTCCATCCCCTATCTCCTCCCAAACAAAATCTGGTTTAGAGGTCCATCCCCTATCTTCCCCTAAACCGTGGAGTACATCCCCTATCTCCTCCCACACAAAACAATGTATGTAAACACATAACATATACAACACACAATCAATACACTTAATGTCTGTATTAATTCAACAGTCAAAATTGATGACTTAATCGATGATTAGTTTCAGTTATCCCTAATCCACATGCGGTGTCTACAACAATCACAACTATCCTCCACCGATAGCCCAAAACAGTTATTTCTAGACTTGGAAATAAATAACTCAACAATTAAATGGACGAGTGATTTAAATTAACCAACTACCCCATTTAATCAATAGATTGCTCAAACTCATGAATTTAACTAGTTTCCCCAATGTTCCTTAAATGAAATATACAATTCAATTTATTTAAACAATTAGGGTTTTTCCCAAAATTACCAAAATACCCCCAACCTATTAAAATGCCAGAACTTAGAACAAAACGTATACATTGGAGTAGGAAATCCCTACCCCGAAGAAAATAACCCAAATGGAGAAGACAGAGATGAAGACCCAAATTCCAATGTGCTCCAAATGACCAAACGTTCAGATTAAATGAAAGCCCTCGACTCACTCTATCTTTTTAATAAAGGATCTAAGGTAGAAACTCACTTTAAGTAGATTGATCCTAAGAGAGATGGTGTGTAGAGGGAGAGAGAACTCGTAGCTAGGGTTTTGAAATCTGAAAGTGGATCAAAAACTGATCTAAAACACGCTGCTGCCTATTTAAACCTGACAGACTCGCTCGAGCGAAGACTTGGTCGCTCGAGCGACCAGACACACGAAAACCTCGCTCGAGCAAAGAAAAGCTCGCTCGAGCCAAAAATGCAATGCTTCAGGTCTGCAACCCAGCAGCACGCTCGAGCGACAGAAATCTCGCTCGAGCGAGGAACTCGAAAACATACACCTCGCTCGCTCGAGCGAAGAAAATCTCGCTCGAGCGAATAAGCACTGCCCTCAGGTCTATACTAGACGCAAACGCTCGCTCGAGCGAAGCAAAGCTGGATCGAGCCAGATGACACAAAATACAACCCTCGCTCGAGCGACCAAGCCCTGGCTCGAGCGACCAACCCAAAAACTGGACAGCAACACTTGGCTTACGAACCCAACCAACCTGAAACAAACCTACCCAACACATCCTATAACTCCAAATGAGAAAATAAAGGACTACGACAACAATAATACAATGACAGAATAAACGGAACCTAAGTCCGGATACAATAATCAAATGGGAAAAGACCGGGGTCGCTATAATCTAACTTCAATCATATTATAAAATAAAATTATAAACAAAAGGAAATAATTTCAATCATACAAATCACAATTTTTTTAATGCTATCTAATCATCATCAATAATTCAAACAACACAATAATTTATTTTTCAAAAAATATAGTGAGTTAAAAAGATCAATTACAATTTTTTTGGGTCAAAATACTATCTAATTATCATCAATAATTGGTACATGATGTGACCCTAATGAATATAATCCATTTTGTTTTTCAAAAAACACAGTGTGTTAAAAATCAAATCACAAATTAAGTGAATTGATAGTTAAAAAAACACGATAATTTTTTTTTTCAAAAAACACAGTGAGTTAAAAAAATCAATTACAATTTTTTTTTTCAAAATACAATCTAATCATTATCAATAATTGGTACTTTAAAAATCAAATCAGAAAAAAATTAAATCAAATCACAAATATATTTATTCTATCTAACTACAATCATATTTTTTTCATAAGAAAAACCATTAAAACAGTAAATAAAATATTAAATCACATTAAAAAAAAAAGAACCATTGAACAAACTACAATCACATTACATTTTTTCTATAATAAAAAAATAAATAAATGATAAAAAGAACCATTGACTAACTAAAATCACATTAAAAAAAAACATTGAACTAACTACAATCACATTTTTTTCTTTGTGAGTGTTTATGTTTATCAAACTTCAATCATATTAAAAATAAAAAAAAAATAGTAAATAAAAAGATTAAATAACATTAAAAAAATCATTGAACTAACTACAACAATCATATTAAAAAAAAGAGCCATTGAACAAACTACAATCACATCACATTACAATCACATTTTTTTCTTTGTGAGTGTTTATGTTTATTTAACTTCAACCATATTAAAAATAAAATTAAAATAGTAAATAAAAAGATTAAATAACATTTAAAAAAAAAAACCATTGAACTAACTACAACAATTATATTAAAAAAAAGAGCCATTGAACAAACTACAATCACATCGCATTTTTTTCATAATAAAATAAATAAAAAAAAACTATTAAACTAACTACAATCACATTAAAAAAAAAAATCATTCAACTAATTATAATCACATTTTTCTCTTTGTGAGGCTTTATATTTATCCAACTTCAATCATATTAAAAAATCAAATTATAATTTTTTATTCGCTAGACAAATCACAAATATTTTTATGCGCTATCTAACTACAATATTAAAACAGTAAACAAAAGGAAAAGTCAAGAAGGAGAAAACAAAAAGAAGACTTACTGTTTACATACGTGGTCACTGAAGTTGAAAGTGTAGAAGTGAGAAATCAAGCAGAAGAAAACAAAAAGGAGGCTCACTGTTTGCAATAGGTATGTGAAAAGCTAAAAAGAGTATGTAAATTGGAGAAGTTAAAAAGTCTTGGAAGAATTTAATAGGTGCTAATTTTTTTTTTTCAAAAAAAATCAAAAATATTAAGAAATTAAGTTTCAAATATTAAAACTCCCACAAAACTTATGGGTTAGAGATAGATATAAATAAATAGATAGATATAGATATAGATATTTATATTTGTTTCAAATTTTTTTTAATATACAAATTATTTGTTTTGGAAAAGTTACTGTAGTAATTATGAGAGAAGTCAAAAAGTCTTGTGGATTGAGAGAAGTTAATAAATGCTTAAGTTAATTTTTTTTTTTAAAAAAAAAACAAAAAATTAGAAAATTAGGATTGGCATATTGGAGCTCCCACAGGCCTTGTGGGTTAGAAACCCCTTTTTGATTAATATATAGTATAGACTAACATATCACTCGTGCTATGCACGGGATTAATTTTTTTTTTTAAAAAAAAAAAACCCATTCATAGTTATGTCAAACATATTTTAAAATTGTTAGCATAAAATATATGTAATTTTAAAAGAAAATATTGACATTGCATAATTAAAGTAATAAAAATAAGAATTTATTGCATTTGTTCGAAATTCACTGAATAAGTAAAACAAAAAATAACTAAAATCTAAATTGTTGTGGGCCTTCCATCAGCATTCCTGCATTGTCAACATGATAGTTAGTATTATAATTAATGAACAATATATATATTATGTATTTATAAAATGTGATAAAATAAAAATGTTATGCTTACATTTTTTTTTTTTACTTTCTGAAAGGTATAGACATTCTTCAATCCAATCTATATTTAAAACAAAGGTCACGCACAGTGCACAATCTAGTAAATAAAAGATTAAATCACATTAAAAAAAGAACCATTGAACAAACTACAATCACATCACATTTTTTTCATAATAAAAAAATGAAAAAAAGAACCATCGACTAACTACAATCACATTAAAAAAAAAAAGAACCATTGAACTAACTACAATCACATTTTTTTCTTTGTGAGTGTTTATGTTTATCTAACTTCAATCATATTAAAAATAAAATTAAAATAGTAAATAAAAAGATTAAATAACATTAAAAAAAAAAACCATTGAACTAACTACAACAATCATATTAAAAAAAAAAGAGCCATTAAACAACTACAATCACATCACATTTTTTCCATAATAAAATAAATAAATGAAAAAAAAAAGAACTATTAAACTAACTACAATCACATTAAAAAAAAAAAATAATTCAACTAATTATAATCACATTTTTCTGTTTATGAGGGTTTATATTTATCTAACTTCAATCATATTAAAAAAATAACCATTGAACAAACTACAATCACATCACATTTTTTCCATAATTAAAAAATAAATAAATAAATAAAAGAACCATTGACTAACTATAATCACATTAAAAAAAAAAAAAAATCATTGAACTAACTACAATCACATTTTTTCCTTTGTGAGTGTTTATGTTTATCTAACTTCAATCATATTAAAAATAAAATTAAAATAGTAAATAAAAAGATTAAATAACATTAAAAAAAATCATTGAACTAACTACAACAATTATATTAAAAAGAAGAGCCATTGAACAAACTACAATCACATCACATTTTTCCCATAATAAAATAAATAAATGAAAAAAAAGAACTATTAAACTAACTACAATCACATTAAAAAAAAAAAAATCATTCAACTAATTATAATCACATTTTTCTCTTTGTGAGGGTTTATATTTATCTAACTTCAATCATATTAAAAAATCAAAAATAAAATTAAAATAGTAAAAAAACTCATTGAACTAACTACAACAATCATATTAAAAAAAAAGAGTCATTGAACAAATTACAATCATATCACATTTTTTTCATAATAAAATAAATAAATGAAAGAAAAGAACTATTAAACTAACTACAATCATATTTAAAAAAAAAAAAGAATCATTCAACTAATTATAATCACATTTTTCTCTTTGTGAGGGTTTATATTTATCTAACTTTAATCATATTAAAAAATCAAAAATAAAATTAAAATAGTAAAAAAAATCATTGAACTAACTACAACAATCATATTAAAAAAAAAGAGCCATTGAACAAACTACAATCACATCACATTTTTCCCATAATAAAATAAATAAATGAAAAAAATGAACTATTAAACTAATTACAATCACATCAAAAAAAAGAATCATTCAACTAATTATAATCACATTTTTCTCTTTGTGAGGGTTTATATTTATCTAATTTCAATCTTATTAAAAAATCAAATTATAATTTTTTATTCGCTAGACAAATCACAAATATTTTTATGCGCTATCTAACTATAATATTAAAACAGTAAACAAAAGGAAAAGTCAAGAAGGAGAAAACAAAAAAAAAAGACTTACTGTTTGCATACTTGGTCACTGAAGTTGAAAGTGTAGAAGTGAAATGTCAAGAAGGAAAAAACAAAAAGGAGACTCACTGTTTGCAATAGGTATGTGAAAAGTTAAAAAAAGTGTGTGTATTGGAGAAGTTAAAAGATTTGGAAGAATTTAATAAGTGCTAAGTTTTTTTTTTTCAAAAAAAAATAAAAAAAATTAGCAATTAAGGTTTAGATATTGAAACTCCTACAAAACTTGTGGGTTAGAGATAGATATAAATAAATAGATAGCTATAGATATAGATATTTATATTTGTTTTAAATTTTTTTGAATATACAAATGATTTGTTTTGGAAAATGTACTACAGTAATTATGAGAGAAGTCAAAAAGTCTTGTGGGTTGAGAGAAGTTAATAAATATGCTGAGGTTAATTTTTTTTTAAAAAAAAAACAAAAAATTAGAAAATTAGGATTGGCATATTGAAGCTCCCACAGGCCTTGGGGGTTAAAATCCTCTTTTGCTTAATATATAGTATAGATAATTATCTATATATGTGAATTGCGATTTTTAAATGTCTTTTTTTTTTAAATGTCTTCTTTTTTCCTTTTTTATATTATATTAAAGTTTAATATTTTGATAATAATCATATGTGTTGGACTTTTTAAAGAATTAAATGTCTTCTTTTTTTTATTATATTATATTAAAGTTTAATATTTTGATAATAATCATATGTGTTGGACTTTTAACGAAATTTTTTTTCTGCTTGTTCTTAATGCATTAAAGTGTTATTACGAGGGTAAGACTTAGGAGTTGGGAGAAGTTAATAAATGCTAAGATTTTTTTTTTAAATCAAATAATCAAGAAATTTAGATTGGGAGATTGGAGCCCCCACAAGGCTTGGGGTTAAAAACCCCCTATTGCTTAATATATAGTATAGACTAGCATATCACTCGTGCTATGCACGAATTGTATTTACAATTATCTATATATGTGAATTGTGATTTTTAAATGTCTTTTTTTTAATGTCTTCTCTTTTTTTTTCATTTTTATATTATATTAAAGTTTAATATTTTGATAATAATCATATGTGTTAGACTTTTCAAGGAATTAACTGTCTTTTTTTTGGTTATATTATATTAAAGTTTAATATTTTGATAATAATCATATGTGTTGGACTTTTCAAGAAATTTTTTTTATGCTTATTCTTAATGCATTAAAATATTATTAGAAGGGATAATAATCAAATGTGTTGAGACTTTTAAAAAAATTCATATGTGTTGGATTTCAAAAAAAAAAAATTATGCTTGTTCTTAATGCATTAAAGTGTTATTATGAGGATAAGATTTGGGGGTTGGGAGAAGTTAATAAATGCTAAAGTTTTTTTTTAAAAAAAATCAAAAAATCAAGAAATTTAAATTTAGAAATTGAAGCTCTTACAAGGATTGGGGTTAAAAACCTCCCTCTCACTTAATATATAGGGTAGATATAGAAAGATGATTACCAAACTACTCATTCTTTATTCTGCTCTCTTCACCGGTCATAGTTTCTCTCAGATAAATTTTTGTTTTATTTGTCCAAAAACTCTCTCTCTCTCTCTCTCTCTCTCTCTCACTTCAGTCCTCTTCTCTCTGTTAGGGAAAATATGTGATTCCCTACAAGTAAATCAATCAATGGGAATAAAAACTAATGCAGAAAAATTAAATCAAAGGCAACACAAGAATTTTTACGTGGTTCCCTCAATGTGAGGTACGTCCACGGGATCGAAATCCGATTCCACTATCAACCAAATAGGTTCCAAACGATTACAAACGAGACACTAATGATCTCACAAAACCACCCTTAGGTGAATTCCAAATAATCACAAATAAACAAGAAGAAAAACCTCACCAAATAGATGAACCAAAATCTTCAGAATTAGAGTCGAAGAAGATCCGAAATAACAACACAAATCAATTTCACCCACTAACCAATGATGCACAGCAACAATGGAACATCAATTGAACTTAAGCCCCAACAATCAATGTTGGCTCCGGAATCTGTGTGGCTGCCGTAGTACTTCTTCTTTTTGGTGAAAACCAATACCAAAAAATATGTATTGTGAATCTAGGGTTTTTTATCAAACCTTAGTTGTTTCCAAATTGAATTGGGTCTCCATAAATATAATATATAAAAATATATTATACCTAAACCAAGCCAAGTTAAAATTCTTTAACAAACCAATTGGGTCCCACACTCGAATAAGGAGGTATACCCAACAATTCTCCCCCTGCCGACTTAGGTAGAGAGATCAACCATGCCCGCCAAAGTTCGACACTTCAAATGTTTGTCCCTCGACAAAGTCTTAGTCAACATATCTGAAAGATTATCATCTGTGTGAACCTTTTCGAGTTGTAACAATTTCGAATCTAACACATCACGAATCCAATGGTATCTCACATCAATGTGTTTCGATCTCGAATGAAAAGTAGAATTTTTACTCAAGTGAATAGCACTTTGACTATCACAATAAGGCACATACTTTTCTTGCTTCAAACCCAACTCTTGCAATAATTTCTTCAACCATAACTCTTCTTTGCAAGCTTCTGTAATAGCAATAAATTCAGCTTCGGTAGTTCAGAGAGCAACACATTTTTGTAATTTAGATTGCCATGCCACAGCTCCCCCTGCAAAAGTCATCAAATATCCCGAAGTAGATTTCCTAGAATCAATATCACCGGCCATGTCAGAATCTGTGAACCCATCAAGCATCCGCTTACCACCCCCAAAACACAAACACACCTTCGAAGTCCCTCGAAGATACCTTAGAATCCATTTTACCGCTACCCAATGTTCTTTACCCGGATTAGAGAGAAAACGACTCACCACACCAACGGCGTGAGCAACATCCGGCCCTGTACAAACCATGGCGTACATCAAAGAACCAACTGCTGAAGCATAAGGAACTTTCAGCATCTCTTCCTTGTCTTTCTCACTTGTAGGACATTGATTCGAACTAAACTTGAAGTGACCCGCAAATGGACAACCAACCAGCTTTGCTTTATCCATGTTGAATCTCTCAAGAACCTTCTCAATGTAGCTTTCTTGAGACAACCAAATCAGTCCCTTTTTGCGATCACGAACAATTTTCACACTAAGAATTTGCTTTGCCGATCCCAAATCTTGCATAGCAAAAGACTTGCTCAACTCCAATTTCAACCTGTTTATCATGGTAGAATCTTGACCCACAATTAGTATATCATCAACATAAAGCAAAAGAATAATAAATTTACCATCCGGAAAATTTTTTACAAACACACAATGGTCCGAAGTGGTTTTAGAAAAAGCATTATTCATCATGAAAGAGTCAAATTTTTTGTACCATTGCCGCGGGGCTTGCTTGAGACCATACAAACTTTTCTTCAATTTGCAAACAAATTTCTCTTTCTCTTTTTTCACAAAACCTTCCGGTTGCTCCATGTAAATTTCTTCTTCAAGATCACCATGAAGAAACGCAGTCTTTACATCAAGTTGCTCAACTTCAAGGTTCATACTTGCAGCCATGCCAAGTACAACCCGAATAGAAGACATCTTTACAACCAGTGAGAAAATCTCGTCAAAGTCAATACCTTTCTTTTGCCCGAAGCCTTTCACAACAAGACGTGCCTTGTACCTCAGATTCTTGCCATCATTCTTCAATTTGAAAACCCACTTATTTTTCAAAATTTTCCTCCCCTTAGGTAACTTCACTAAATCATAAGTGTGATTTTCAACTAAGGAATTCATCTCCTCTTCCATGGCCTTTTTCCAATCACATTTCTTTACATGCTCAATTGCTTCTTGGTAGCTCTCAGGCTCCCCTTGATCGGAAATCAACACAAATTCATTGGGAGGATACTTTCTTGAAGGTTGTCGGTCCCTTGTAGATTTTCTTAACTCAAGTTGTGGTAGCGGTTCTTGAGTTGGATGCTCTTCCTCAATTTCTGGCTCAACTTCATTAGGATTAGCATCATCCTCCACATCTTCAACAGGTGGCTGCACATTTTCCCCATTTTCATCATCAACTGAAGATGAAGGAGATGGATCCATGTTAATGAGATCACTAGTTTTTGGCTCCGGTTGATCACCTTTGCCAAAGTCTTCAATTGTTTGGTCTTCAAGAAACACAACATCACGGCTTCGAATGACTTTCTTGTCGACCGGATCCCACAATCTATACCTAAATTCATCACGTCCATAACCAAGAAAAATGCATTGTCTTGACTTATTATCAAGCTTGGAGTCTTGCTCCTCCCCCTTGTTTTGCTTCGGCCTCTCACAACAAATGCTTCTAAATGAGAAGAACCCGCTGATTTTCTTCTAGTTTCTTCATTCAACAAACTACTGATGACTTGGCCCATTGTGACAACTCCATCGGGCGCCGAATTACTAACTGTCACAACCAAAGTCTCCCAACTTTCGGGCAAAGAACTAAGTAGCATCAAAGCCTGCAACTCATCATCAAAAATAATTTTCATAGAAGCAAGTTGGTTGACAATACTCTTTATTTCATTCAGATGTTCCGGAATAGGGCTGCCCTCTTTATATTTTAAATTAACCAACTTACGAAACAGAAAAGCTTTATTTGTGGCTGATTTCCTATCATAAAGGTCTTCTAATTTTTTCCATAAATCATGTGCTGAAGTTTCAGTAGCAACATGATGAAACACACTATCATCAATCCATTGACGGATAACACCAACGGCTTTTCGATTAAGCCTATTCCATTCATCATCTTTCATACCCTCGGGTTTGTCACTAGCACCCTCAATAGGCCCATACAAATCTTTACAAAATAATAGGTCCTCCATTTTAGTTTTCCAAGATACCCAATTGCTTCCATTGAAGCTAGACATGCGACCCACATTCCCCTCCATTGATTTACACAAATAAATAGACCCAAATAAACCGTAAGCTCTGATACCAGTTGTTAGGGAAAATATGTGATTCCCCATAAGTAAATCAATCAATGGGAATAAAAACTAATGCGGAAAAATTAAATCAAAGGCAACACAAGAATTTTTATGTGATTCCCTCAATGTGAGGTACGTCCACGGGATCGAAATCCGATTCTACTATCAACCAAATAAGTTCCAAACCTCTCTCCTCTCTGCAACTTCTCCCTCAACTCTCTGCTCTCTTTCTATCATCTCTTCTCTCCGACAACCCACAAATCTGAAAAACAGAGATACGACTCTCTCTCTCTCTACATTTCTCTTTCACCTTCCTGACTGGGGGTTCACCGCCTCGTCAAACAAAGAGACAGCATCGGAGGAGAAGGAGAAAAGGGTGGTGGATCGAGTACTCCTTCCCCAACCTCGACTTGACTCCAACGACCTTGTTCAGATCTTCGAGCTTCTCCGAAAGAGCGAGCTCGGGAAGATAGTTCTCGTCCGAGGAAACTAGGGTTTTCACGCCTTCGGATTTCAAGATCTCGTTCTTGAGTCTTGAGATCTCGCGACTATTCTGGGATTTGTGGAGGTGAAGGGTTTTGGACATGACATTAGTGACTTCGCACTCGCACTGGCACAGAGATGTCCTTTCAGCTAGATCTGAGCAAAGATGGAGTTGTCTGGCATAAGAGGTCTCTTCATCTTCATCATTGACATTTTGAAGGCAGCGGCGGACTTTGTCGTCACCTGAAAATGCCTAGCAGCGACATTGGCGGTTCGTCGAAGGGGTCGTCCCGCAGCCGGAAGTTCATCTGCGAATGGCCCTGCTAGTGGTGAGATCCCTCCAGTAGGAAGTTGATGAAGATTGGTTATATTATTTTAATAGGTACAAAGATCAAAAAGAAGAAGTTGAGTGAGATAGAAAAAGATTTTGAACAAATAGTGGGTTCGTGGAAAGATTTGAACAAATATGTTCAACAGAAAAGAAAAAAATAGATTAAAAAAATTCAACAGATAAAAAAATGATTTGAACAGATAGTGAGTTTGTCGATGGAGAGAGAGAGACTTTATAGCGACCCCGGTCTTTTCCCATTTGATTATTGTATCCGGAGTTAGGTTTCGTTTATTCTGTCATTGTATAATTGTTGTTGTCGTCCTTTATTTTCTCATTTGGAGTTATAGGATGTGTTGGGCAGGTTTGTTTCAGGATGGTTGGGTTCGTAAACCAAGTGTTGCTGTCCAATTTTTGGGTTGGTCGCTCGATCCAGGGATTGGTCGCTCGAGCGAGGGTTGTATTTTGTGTCTTCTGGTTCGATCCAGCTTTGCTTCGCTCGAGCGAGCGATGCGTCTAGTATAGACCTGAGGGCTGTGCTTATTCGCTCGAGCGAGATTTTCTTCGCTTGAGTAAGAGAGGTGTGTGTTTTCGAGTTTCTTGCTCGAGCGAGCATTCTGTCGCTCGAGCGTGCTCCAGGGTTGCAGACCTGAAGTATTGCATTCTTGACTCGAGCGAGCTTTTCTTCGCTTGAGCGAGGTTTTCGTGTGTCTGGTCGCTCGAGCGACCAAGTCTTCGCTCGAGCGAGCCTGTCAGGTTTAAATAGGCAGCAGTGTGCTTCAGATCAGTTTTTCATACACTTTTAGATTCCAAAACCCTAGTTACGAGTTCTCTCTCCCTCTACACACCTTCTCTCTTAGGATTGATCTACTTAGAGTGAGTTTCTACCTTTGATCCTTTACTAAAAAGATAGAGTGAGTCGAAGGCTTCCATTTAATCTGAACATTTAGTGATTTGGAGCACATTGGAATTTGGGTATTTATCTTTGTCTTCTCCATTCGGGTTATTTTCTTCGAGGTAGGGATTTCCTACTCCATTTTATAAGTTTTGTTCTAAGTTTTGGTATATTGATATGTTGGGGTTACTTTGATAATTTTGGGAAAAACCCTAGTTGTATTAATTAATTAATTTGTATAATTAATTTAAGGGAATTGAGGAATTTGGTTAAATTCATGAAATTGGGAAATTTATTGATTAAATGGTGTAGTTGGATAATTTAAATCACTCACCTATTGAATTGTTGATATATTTATTTCCAAGTCTAGAAATAACTGTTTTGGGCTATCGGTGGAGGATAGTCGTGATTGTTGTAGACACTGCATGTGGATTAGGGATAACTGAAACTAATCATTGATTAAGTCATCAATTTTGACTGTTGAATTAATACAGACATTATGTGGATTGATTGTGTGTTGTATATGTTATGTGTTTACATACATTGTTTTGTGTGGGAGGAGATAGGGGATGTACTCCACGGTTTAGGGGAAGATAGGGGATGGACCTCTAAACCGGATTTTGTTTGGGAGGAGATATGGGATGGACTCCATTAGCATCACTTTTATGTGTGCTTATTTATATTGAAGTGTTTTTATTGATACAGCACTAAAATGTGTATCAAGCTGGAAGTATGAAGTGTTTTGATTTGAGCCTGAGTCTCATTTGTTTGTTGACATTGGAAGAATGCGAATATTATATATATGTGGTTCACTGTTGTAAGTTTGGCCAGGTTCTGAGCCATAATGATAATGTTGGAAAGTAAAACGTGTCTTAAACATTTGTGTCATGAGACTGTATAATGAGGTAATTGATTATCTTGGTTAACCACCTATTGAATGCTATTGCTTTATTCAATGCTTATATTTGGTTTAGTATATTTCTACTGGGCTGTGGCTCACCCTTTATGGGAACATCATTTTCAGGTCCAGGTGATAAGCTACCTCCAAGGACTTAGCTTGGAAGGATTTGGCTTTTGATGTTGAAGACTATCTTTAGTTATTTGTTTTTATTTGATAAATAATCAAGCCTAGGGCTTTATTTGTATTGGAGTTAAAACTCATATTTTGTGTCCAAGTGTTGGCTTGGAAAGATGTAAGCCCGTAGGGCATTTAATTTGATGTTACATGTAATGTTTTTATTTAGTAATACACTGATGAATGAATTAATAAATTGTTTTCTTTAATTGATACATGTCAATGATATACATATAATGGGTTTATTTTGAGGGCGTTACAACTTGGTATCAGAGCGTACCGGGTTTGAATACTTTGGGTACGTGGGAAGTGATTAGTATCACAATGGGTTCGTCTCGTTTGATAGAGACTTAGTGTAATGTTATATGCTTATGTGATAACATGTTTATGTGATTATGTGGGTATGGAATGTAGTTTCTAGGATGTTGATTGGACCCTTGAGTTTCTAGTAGTCTTGTTGGAAAGGCACTTGATCACTGCTGCTTCCAACCGGAACTATAGTAACGCATTGGGACTATCATTATCCGTGAATGAAATTCGTAGGTGCTTATGTGATTATGTGCTTACGTGGATTGAATTATTGTTGTCCAATGCTTTAGGACACGAGTGTTTAGTTTCGGCACATTTATTAATGTGCTAACGTCTTTGTTTTCCTTTATTACGATGCCAGGACGGGGACGAGGACGAGGACGCGGTAGGCGTGGTAGGCCGGGTAGGCAGGAGGTGCCTGTGCCAGAGGAGATTCCGACAGTTCAGGAGGGAATTGGCCAGGCCAATGTGGCCGAGCCAGTAGGCCAGCAGGCTATGGGCGCTCTAGCCCAAGAGATAGCAGGGGCATTCAGGGAGTCAGTAGGCATTCTCAGAGCTGAGAATCAAGCTCGGGATGTAGCTGCTGATGCAGGACCTTCCTTTCTGAAGAGGGAGTTCTTCCGGTCTAATCCGGATGAATTTGTGGGTGATCCTAAAGAGCCGCTTAAGGCAGATGAATGGCTCGAACAGACAACGAAGACGTTTGAGATGCTTGGCATCAAAGACGAGGGGTTGAAAGTGACCTTGGCATCTTTCCAGTTGAAGGGGGATGCGGGTCAGTGGTGGAAGTTTACTAAGGGTCCTATAGGAGGTACATGGGAGGCTTTTGTGAATGCTTTCCAGGAAAAGTTCTTATCTCCAGCAGTTAGGGAGAAGCTGAGAGACCAGTTCTGCCAGCTTAAGCAGTCGAGTTCTTCAGTGGCCGAGTTTGAGGCTACATTTACTAGTTTGTCCAGGTTTGCACCTGAGTTGGTGGCGTCTGAGGAACGCCGTTGTATCGAGTTTGAGAAGAAGTTGAGGCGTGGCCTCAAGCTGAGAGTTGGGAGAACTATGATTCGGAATTATGGGCGTATGGTTGATGCTGCAGCCCACATGGAAATCATGATGCAGGAGGAGGAGGAAGGACAGAAGGGCTCCAAGAGAAGTCAGGATGGTCAGAGTGATGGTAGGAGACAGAAGGCTTTTAATCCCCAGCAGTCTCAGGGTAGTTTTTCTAGATCAAATTTTCCTATGCCGAGTGTTAGTTCGGGGAAAGGCAGTCAGAGAGACATTACCTGTTTCAAGTGTGGCTAGCTGGGTCACAAGTCACCGGTTTGTCCTCAGAGGGGAGGAGTGCAAAGAGCAGCATCATCTTCGGCTCGATCTCAGAGCCAGAGTCAGGGTAGAGGCCAGCCACTTTCGTGTTATCAGTGTGGTCAGCCAGGGCATATGAAGAGGTATTGCCCGCAGTTGGGTGGCACACCTGGTGCATCTGGTTTGAGGCAGATTCAGGTTCAGCAGCCAGCTCAGTCAGGTCAGGCCTCGAGGGCCAATCAGGGGGCTTCATCGTCCCAGTCGGTGCAGCAATCTTATGCTCCTAGGGGTGAGCAGGTTGATCAAAGGTCGTCTGGGCGCGTGTATGCTGTTACCGCGCAGGATCTTGTGCCGGCACCATTTGTTGTGAGAGGTACCTTCTTGTTTTGCAACTCGGTTGCTAATGTTTTGATTGATACGGGTGCATCTCATTCCTTTGTGTCTGCTGCATTTGCATCTGTTTTGGAGTTGGAGTTAGCACAGTTAGCATCTCCCATTTGTGTAGTGTCACCTCTTGGGGGTGAATTGATTTTGAAACAAGGTGTTAGGGGTTGTGATATAGAGGTTGATTATCATAGAATCCCATTTTCCTTTGTAGTTATGCCTATGAGGGGTTTCGATGTTATTTTGGGTATGGACTGGTTATCGTCATACCGGGCAGTTATTGATTGCTACCGCCAGAGGGTCACTTGTTGTACCGTGAGCGGAGAGTATTTTCATTTTCTGGGGGACCGGGTTGGTAATGTGTTGCCACCGGGGTATGTTCCGCGAGGGCGGAGTGAGCTTAGTGGTCTACTTGCTAACCTTTCGATTAGTGAGGATGATGAGACTCAGATTGTGTTGCCAAGGGTGGTTTGTGAGTACTCGGACGTCTTTCCCGAGGATCTTGTTGGTTTGCCACCGCATCGAGAGATTGAATTCTCTATTGACCTAGTGCCCGGCACGGTGCCGATTTCTATGGCACCTTATCGGTTTGCCCCAGCCGAGTTAGTTGAGTTGAAGATTCAGCTCCAGGAGTTACTAGACAAGGGCTTTATACGTCCTAGTGTTTCGCCATGGGGAGCACCGGCCCTCTTTGTTAAAAAGAAAGGTGGTGCTTTGAGACTTTGTATAGATTACCGGAAATTGAATCGGGTTACAGTTAAGAATAAGTACCCTATGCCTCGTATAGATGATCTGTTCGATCAGTTGAAAGGTTCCCGTTGTTTCTCGAAGATAGACTTGAGATCGGGTTATCATCAGTTAAGAGTCAGGGAGGAGGATATTCCGAAGACGGCATTCCGTACACGGTATGGCCACTATGAGTTTCTGGTGATGCCATTTGGGCTCACCAATGCACCGGCAGTTTTTATGGATCTGATGAACCGGATATTCCGGGAATTTTTAGATCGTTTTGTAGTCATCTTCGTGGACGACATCCTTATCTATTCACCTTCTCAGGAGAAGCACAAGGAACACGTGAGAGTGGTGCTTGAGTTGCTTAGAGCCCATAAGCTTTATGCTAAGTTTGGCAAGTGTGAGTTCTGGCTAGAGGAGGTTAAGTTCTTAGGCCATGTAGTTTCTGGGGAAGGAGTGTCTGTTGATACATCCAAGACTGAGGCAGTGCAAGATTGGGCACAGCCTAAGAGTGTGTTTGAGATCCGCAGTTTTCTGGGGTTAGCTGGGTATTATCGTCGGTTTGTGAAAGATTGCTCCAGGTTAGCTTCGCCTTTGACTAGATTGACTTAGAAGGGAGTCAAATTTGTATGGAGTGAGACTTGTGAAAAGTCGTTCCAGGAGTTGAAAGTTAGAGTGACCACCGCTCCAGTCTTGATTATTCCGGAGAGAGGGTTGGGTTACGCAGTCTATTGTGACGCCTCACGAGAGGGTCTGGGTTGTGTGTTGATGCAGGAAGGGAAAGTAGTTGCCTATGGCTCACGTCAGTTGAAAATTCACGAGCAGAATTACCTTACGCATGATCTAGAGTTAGCAACTATGATATTTGCCTTGAAGATTTGGAGGCATTATCTTTATGGTGAGAGGTTCGAGGTATTCTCGGATCATAAAAGTCTGAAATATCTGTTTACACAGAAAGACTTGAACTTGAGGCATTGGAGGTAGATGGAGTTCATAGAGGATTATGACTTGAGTTGCATTATCATCCGGGAAAGGCCAATGTGGTGGCCGATGCCCTTAGCAGGAAACCTGTTGGTGACATAGCTAGTATAGCCATCCGAGAATGGGAGATGTTGGGTGCACTTGGGGAGTTTAATTTACTTCTGGGCGAATCCGTTGAGGCTGCAGCCTTGTTTTCTGTTGTTGTACAGCCTACACTTGTGACTCGAGTGTTAGAGGCTCAGAGGGGTGACCTTGAGGTAGAATCCCTCCGTGAGAAGATTTCCGGTGGGAAGGTTGAGAAGGGTTTGACGGTGTATCCCGACCTGAGTGTGAGATACCGAGACCGTCTGTTTGTGCCGGAGTCTTGTCGAGAGGAGGTACTCCGAGAGTTTCATCATTCACGCCTTGCGGTGCATCCGGGAGGCACTAAGATGTATCGGGATTTGGGTCGCCAGTTTTGGTGGCGGGGTATGAAGAGAGATGTGGCAGCTTTCGTGTCTAAGTGCCTTATTTGTCAGCAAGTGAAGGCCGAACATCAGAGGCCAGCGGGTTTGTTGCAACCCTTGCCTATTGCCGAGTGGAAGTGGGAACACGTCACTATGGACTTCGTTGTGGGTCTTCCGAGGACTCAGCGGGGTAGTGATGCTATTTGGGTGGTTGTAGACCGGTTCACTAAGTCGGCGCACTTCATTCCTATGCGCGTAAGAGATTCGGTAGATCATCTTGCCGACTTGTATATTCGGGATATAGTGAGGTTGCACGGGGTTCCAGTGACGATTGTCTCCGATAGAGATCCTCGTTTTACTGCCAGGTTGTGGCAGAGTTTGCAGAGTGCCTTAGGCACTAAGTTGACCTTTAGCACGGCTTATCATCCTCAGATTGACGGGCAGTCTGAGCGTACTATTCAGATCCTTGAGGATATGCTTCGGAGTTGTGTTCTAGACTTTAGTGGGTCGTGGGAGAGGCACTTGCCGTTGGTGGAGTTTGCTTACAACAACAGTTTCCAGTCTAGTATCGGTATGGCACCATTTGAGGCCTTGTATGGCCGACCGTGTAGATCTCCTGTTTGTTGGGCCGAGGTGGGTGATGCACCTCTGTTGGGCCCGGAGTTGGTGAGGGAAACGACGGAGAAAGTTGAGCTTATCTGTAAGAGGCTTGTTACAGCACAGAGTCGTCAGAAATCTTATGCAGACCGTAGGAGGAGACCTTTGGTGTTTGAGGTGGGTGATCATGTCTTTCTGAAAATATCACCTAGGCGGGGTTTGATGAGGTTTGGGAAGAGCGGGAAGTTGTCCCCTCGGTTCATTGGTCCTTTTGAGATCCTTGAGAGGATTGGCGAGGCTGCCTATCGTTTAGCTTTGCCGCCGCAGTTGTCCGGAGTACATGACGTGTTTCATGTGAGTATGCTTCGGATGTATGAGCCGGATCCATCACATGTGTTGGATTGGACCGATTTAGTGGTTGATGAGTATGTCTCGTATGAGGAGAGACCGGTTCGGGTCTTGGATAGGCAGGATCAAGTTTTGCTAGGCAAAACCATCCCTTTGGTCAAAGTTTTGTGGAAACATCACGGAGTGGAGGAAGCCACTTGGGAACGTGAGTTGGAAGTTCGCGAAAAATACCCGGACATGTTTATCGATTTGTAATCTTGTATTTGGATTTTGTAATATTGTTGAACTTAAGAGTTTTACATATGTCTTAAGTTGTAAAACGTTGAGTATGTTTTGATAAATGGGTGTATCTTGAAACTTGCTTCATTATAGAAGTTTAGTGTAACATTGCATATGTTGATTACATTGTTGAATGTGTTGTATATATCATGCAATTGAATATGATATGGAAATTGCTATCATTGAAAGGAATAATGCATAATGGTGATGCAGGTTGAAATATATGTTGTTTTATATATATATTGTAAGATGCTTCTTGATAAAGGGATGAAATAACCAGTTTTGGGTCAAGTTGTGTACTATTGAATTGTCATTTTTAAATCAAACTTATGCTTAATTTCGGGGACGAAATTCTTTTAAGGGGGGGAGGTTATAGCGACCCTGGTCTTTTCCCATTTGATTATTGTATCCGGACTTAGGTTCCGTTTATTCTGTCATTGTATAATTGTTGTTGTCGTCCTTTATTTTCTCATTTGGAGTTATAGGATGTGTTGGGCAGGTTTGTTTCAGGATGGTTGGGTTCGTAAACCAAGTGTTGCTGTCCAGTTTTTGGGTTGGTCGCTCGATCCAGGGATTGGTCGCTCGAGCGAGGGTTGTATTTTGTGTCTTCTGGTTCGATCCAGCTTTGCTTCGCTCGAGCGAGCGATGCATCTAGTATAGACCTGAGGGCTGTGCTTATTCGCTCGAGCGAGATTTTCTTCGCTCGAGCGAGAGAGGTGTGTGTTTTCGAGTTTCTTGCTCGAGCGAGCATTCTGTCGCTCGAGCGTGCCCCAGGGTTGCAGACCTGAAGTATTGTATTCTTGGCTCGAGCGAGCTTTTCTTCGCTCGAGCGAGGTTTTCGTGTGTCTGGTCGCTCGAGCGACCAAGTCTTCGCTCGAGCGAGCCTGTCAGGTTTAAATAGGCAGCAGCGTGTTTCAAATCAGTTTTTCATACACTTTCAGATTCCAAAACCCTAGTTACGAGTTCTCTCTCCCTCTACACACCTTCTCTCTTAGGATTGATCTACTTAGAGTGAGTTTCTACCTTAGATCCTTTATTAAAAAGATAGAGTGAGTCGAAGGCTTCCATTTAATCTGAACATTTAGTGATTTGGAGCACATTGGAATTTGGGTATTTATCTTTGTCTTCTCTATTCGGGTTATTTTCTTCGAGGTAGGGATTTCCTACTCCATTTTATAAGTTTTGTTCTAAGTTTTGGCATATTGATATGTTGGGATTACTTTGATAATTTTGGGAAAAACCCTAGTTGTATTAATTAATTAATTTGTATAATTAATTTAAGGGAATTGAGGAATTTGGTTAAATTCATGAAATTGGGAAATTTATTGATTAAATGGTGTAGTTGGATAATTTAAATCACTCACCTATTGAATTGTTGATATATTTATTTCCAAGTCTAGAAATAACTGTTTTGGGCTATCGGTGGAGGATAGTCGTGATTGTTGTAGACACTGCATGTGGATTAGGGATAACTGAAACTAATCATTGATTAAGTCATCAATTTTGACTGTTGAATTAATACAGACATTATGTGGATTGATTGTGTGTTGTATATGTTATGTGTTTACATACATTGTTTTGTGTGGGAGGAGATAGGGGATGTACTCCACGGTTTAGGGGAAGATAGGGGATGGACCTCTAAACCGGATTTTGTTTGGGAGGAGATAGGGGATGGACTCCATTAGCATCACTTTTATGTGTGCTTATTTATATTGAAGTGTTTTTATTGATACAGCACTAAAATGTGTATCAAACTGGAAGTATGAAGTGTTTTGATTTGAGCCTGAGTCTCATTTGTTTGTTGACATTGGAAGAATGGGAATATTATATATATGTGGTTCACTGTTGTAAGTTTGGCCAGGTTCTGAGCCATAATGATAATGTTGGAAAGTAAAACGTGTCTTAAACATTTGTGTCATGAGACTGTATAATGAGGTAATTGATTATCTTGGTTAACCACCTATTGAATGCTATTGCTTTATTCAATGCTTATATTTGGTTTAGTATATATCTACTGAGCTGTGGCTCACCCTTTATGGAAACATCATTTTCAGGTCCAGGTGATAAGCTACCTCCAAGGACTTAGCTTGGAAGGATTTGGCTTTTGATGTTGAAGACTATCTTTAGTTATTTGTTTTTATTTGATAAATAATCAAGCGTAGGGCTTTATTTGTATTGGAGTTAGAACTCATATTTTGTGTCCAAGTGTTGGCTTGGAAAGATGTAAGCCCGTAGGGCATTTAATTTGATGTTACATGTAATGTTTTTATTTAGTAATACACTGATGAATGAATTAATAAATTGTTTTCTTTAATTGATGCATGTCAATGATATACATATAATGGGTTTATTTTGAGGGCGTTACAGACTTGATTAGATCTGTTCAACAGATAAGAAAAAATAGGCTAAAAAATTCAACAAATAAAAAAAGATTTGAACAAATAGATTAAAAAAATGCAACAGATAAAAAATATTTGAACACACAGGTTAAAAAACTTTAATAGATAAAAAAAAGATTTGAACAGATAAGTTAAAAAATAAAATAGAAAAATTAGAAACAAACTGTCTTCTAAAATAATAAAATGTATTTCTCATCACGATAATTTGCAAAACATATACGTCTAACCCAAAGAAAGTATCCAACGGACTCAACACCTCAAGCAATCTTCAAATTGAATTTATCATCAATTTTCTTTATTTATTTATTTATTTATTTATTTTGATTAATCCAACCAATCTTGCTTGCACCATAGAAAGGGTCACTACCTTGTATTAAAATTGTTTAATATGTCTCATCACACAAAGGCCATGAAGATTATATTTTACTTTTATATCTTGTATTATGCGTCTCATTACATGTTTGATAACAATGCTGTATTGACACATAACAAAACAAAGTACGAAAACAAAGTCATCTATGGTAAAATAAATAAATAAATAAGACAAAACAAAGTCATCATAAAACTATTTTTCTCATTTTTCTTGAATAAATTTACTTAATTATATATAATGTGTACGTTAGTATTATGAGACTATCTCTAGTGAAATAGTAAAGATATTGACAAATATGCCGATAAAAAAAAAAAGAAAAAGAAAAGATATCGACGAAAAAGAATACCTCTAGTGAATGCTACCTATTGGCATATACATTTTAAATATTTTTCTATAATTTATTTATGTGTAGTTAGACTTACATTATTTTTAGGATAAAAGACATTTTTAATCCTTAAAGTATGTGTTGTTTTTCATTTTAGTCTCTTAAGTTTCAATTTTGTCATTTTGATTCTCAAAATAGTCAATTTAAGTCAATTTGGTCATAGGCCTAACGTCTATATATATTGATAACAAAAATATGGATAAAAGAAAATTTTGGTCCCTAAAGCATATGTTTCTTGTCATTTTAGTCTCTCAAATTTTAAATTTTGTCATTTTGATCCTCAACATTGTCAATTTGTGTCAATTTGGTCCTAGCTCAAATTGACAACGTTGATGACCAAAATGACAAAATTTAGAACATATGGAACTAAAATGACAAGAAACGCATATTTTAAAAACAAAAATTGTCTTTTATCCAAAGATAAAATATTTTTTCCATTAACAATGTAAACGAACGTTAGAGATATGGCTAAATTTACTCAAATTGACAATTTTGATAATCAAAATGATAAAATTAAAATTTAAGAAATTAAAATAACAAAAAACACATACTTTAAGAATTAAAGTTGTCTTCCAATTGCTACTGAAGATACAGTAGCAAGTTTACAAAATTGAAACCTGTTACTGATGATGAGGGTTGGTGAACAAGCTTCATATCTCATCTCTTTATGCTTATGTGCTTTTTTTATAGGGTTCAATTCTAAACTCGCATTGATGATTCAAATTATCTAGTTTGTAGACATTGCAATAAAAGTTATTCATGTAAAAAATTAACTTCATCGAACAACTATAAACATATGAATAAATAACATTTTATTTTAAAAAATAAATGGTTTAAGTACAATCACATTTGTTATTCATTTTATAAAACAAAATGTGATTTTTTTTTCTTATGTTTATAAATATCTGATGAACTAATTTTTTGTATGAATGGCCTTTATTGCGAAATTTGCGAGATAGATGGTTCGAATAATCAGTATGGATTTAGAATTAAGCCTCATAAGAAGAGGATGAAAAGAAAGAAAGAAAGAAAGTATAGAGGGGAGCCTCTCCCGAATCCAAGAGGATGAATTGGATTAATTAAAAATAAACTCCCTTTAAAAAAAAAAAAAACTTTCCTTAGAAAATTAGATATATGACAAAAATAAGAGCAAGAGATTAAGTAATAAACATTTGTGAACATTTGTGAGTGAGTAAATCAAAGGAATAAAATAATAGAGAGGGAAAGAGAATTCCTCCACTGACTGAATTTCTTTCTTACGTCACATTACTTGACCCAAGCATTGTGGATTTACAGTTCTTTATTCCTTTGTTTAAATCCCTCAACAACCAATCTCAGTATCTTAAGGGGGTGGTTGTTTGATGAGATTAGGTATGGAATTGGACTCCATATTTATAAAAATAAACAGTCCAAACATTTGGTTAAAAAAAAGATAAGTTTGGATTAATAGTTCGGTCGGACTAAAAGTTCCATATATGTAGAATAATTTAATCACATGGGATATGTAGGATAGAAATTGATGGACTCAACTATACTTTTAATTAGCTAGTTAAATAATGAAATTGATCCAAATATAAGATTTCTTTCTTTTGTTTTTTTAAATATATTTTTTAAACACGTTAGATTTTTTTTTTAAACATGTTTAAATTAATCTCATAATATATAATAGTATTTTCTTTCTTTTTTTTTAATAGCAAAATCATAAATAGAAATACACTTTTAATGTAGTTTTAAAATATAATTAAAAATGGTCATATTAAAATAAAATAAAATATATTTTAAATTTAGCATTGCTATTATAAACAATTCAAAATGATAAAATGGTCTTTTAAGAAGTTATCATGTCACGACCCCAAACCGCCCCTAGTAGTTTGGTGCCGTGATGGCCAGTAATCCGTAATTACCGAAGGCCAACTTTTCAAAACTTAACATAATCAGAGTATGGATATAGGGGGCTCACAAATGCGGAAGCAATAAATCAAATACAAGTGGTCCATAAGAGCTGTGCGTAGATCAAAGCAATGCCAAACATTCCAATTAGTTTTACAACTTGAATACAACAAGTACAATTACATGTTACATCTTGATCAAAAGGCTTCTCGAGCCGACATATACAAAATACAGCTAATACAAGTCAAGAAGCATGATTTTCAAGATTTGCCGACGTGCAAAACAGGGCACCGCCGACGTAAATACAAAGCAAAGCCGACATAAGTACGAATCCAAAACAAGCATCCAAAACGATCTAGGCGTCGCCGCCGTCCTGCTCATCACCTACATATATAGAGGGGTGAGTACAAATACTCAGTGAATGGTACTAATAATAAAGGTTTTGCATGAATATAGCCGAGGTCCTTCAAAACGAAACACATCAAACTTTAGCAAGACGAGGGATGAACCGTATTCATCAATCAATATTACAAGTATCCAAAGATGTTTACTGACATAGGCAAAACAAGGGATGAACCGTATTCATCATTCAAGTATCATAACATCGGCGAAGCAAGGGATGAACCGTATTCATCATTCAAGTATCATAACATCGGCGAAGCAAGGGATGAACCGTATTCATCATTCAAGTATCAAGGACTGTACGATCCGTAATCGTTTGGTCAAAAGTATTGCGAAAGTTTAGAGTCCTCCAATACAAGGGACTTATGTTACTTGGTACCGCGAAAGTTTAGAGTCTTCCAGTACAAGGGACTTGTGTTACTTAGGCCCGTAGCCCGATTTAACAAGGACCGTATCCTTTTCAAGGATGGCATCAACAAGGAGTATACTTGACACATCAAAACAAGAGCTATTTATTCATGCTAACAAAACACTTTTGTCAAAACAAGGCAAGTAAGATTTATCAAAACAAGTATAACATAGCTTTATCAATAATACCACTCACCTAGTTCTTCAGGTGAAGACTCAAGCAAATATCAAGGACCTACAATCACATGGCAAGTCACATTCTCAAAGCAAGCTCTATATACATGCAAATGATCTCGGCATTCCTGCCAGATCCAAGTCAAAGACAAAGCAAAACAAGCTGGAAGCTTAATCACTGCTCCCGTTTCATGAAATCACACTGGGTACCGCCCAGGACTAAGCCGAGGTCCCGCTAAACAAAGTCAGGAAAAACCTGGGTTTTCCTTTGAAGAATATGAAGAACATAATCATTGGAAAGATGGATGCAAGCTCACAACTTGTTACAAAAATCTGAGTTTTCATGCCAAGAGTTCAAAATAGGGACCTGGGTACCCGTTCAAGAAAGTCATGCAAGAACAAACACAAAACATGGTTTTCGTTCCAACTTTTCGATCAAAACGAGATTTTCTTCAAGAACACATGAAAACCATTTTCTCTTTCCAAAACCAACTTCAAAACAATGCATGACATGCAAAACAGATCCGATCATGCAATGCAGCTAGATAACCAGCAAGAACAACCAAAGGAGGTCAAGATTCTAACCTCAAAACTCGGATCTAACGGTTCAAGCCACGAAGATCAAGCTTGGAAGACTACTCTCACTCAAGAACTCTTCTTCCTCCTCACTAGAGCTTCTCTCTCTAAAACAAAGATTTGAGACAAGAAAATGATTTGTTTCAAGGTCTGCCGGCTGCCTTAACAATCAGCTCGGACACGTGGCGTTATCGGGTTGGTTCAGCTCCAAAAAGGTGATTGATAGACAAGACAAGTCTCTGACAGAGCGTATGCAGCAAGCTCGGGTAAGACACATCGGCGATAAGATGACATCGGCTCAAATCAAGGATCCAGTCAACAGGATAACAAAACATCGGCTAGGGAGGACGACACTTGACTAAGCTGTGCCACACCTTGGCCGGGGTGTGCCACATCTCGGCCTAGGCCATACCTGCCTGCGGACAAGGTCCAAGTGCAAAACATCTCGGCAATGAATGCCCGAGGTGAAGATGGGGTTGAACAAGATCTCAAGATAGTTCTAAGTACAAGGGTCAAAGGGGGACTAAGCTCAAGATGACCTCGGCTACGCACACACCGAACAAGGGACACGATCACACAAGCAATACTAACAAAACAAGGCAAACAAATCCTTCCAATTAACATAATAAAGCAAGACCATGCAAGAATGTATGCAAGTATGACAAGAGTAAGGTGAGGGTTGTTACATATCATTTTCATAATTTCCTAATTAAACATGAGATTTATTAAAATAGACATCTAATTCAATGACAAAATAAATATGAGATACATATCATTTTCAATTAAATAGTCTAAGAACGATTTATCCTTACATTGTAATTCCTATTGGGTTTTGTGGACCTGACAAGTACTGTTCACTAAGTCCTGGGTATAATGGGGGGTTTAGGGGCCTCTCTTACCAAATTTTTTGGGGTACTTAGGTAATTTCTTGTTACTTCCTCATTGCGTTAATTTTATACTTATAAATAGATGAAGGGATCTTTTCTGTAAGAGAGTTGTATTGTTTTTTGATCTTAGTGAAAATTACGACAGCTGTGGACGCCGTTGTATTTTAGGGTGAACCACGTAAATCGTGTGTGTGTGTGTGATTTCTTTGATTATTTCATCTTTCTTGTTTGTTATTTCATGTCTTACTGATCTTGATTAGGAAGAGGTAATTTTCTAACAACTAATGTCAGAGCATTGGTTTAAGTGGAAGTAATGGCCGCAAACAAAGGAAAGGTCAAAATCAATATATTCAATGGCACAGATTTCAGATTTTGAAAGATGCAGATTGAAGACTATCTGTATTAGAAAAATCTATATCAACCCCTTTTAGAGTCAAAACCAAAAATGATGAAAGATGATGAGTGGGGTCTTCTTGATAAACAAGCGTTGGATGTTATTCAGCTAACATTATCTTGTAACGTTACGTTTAAATATCGAAGGAGAAGACTACAGCGGGTCTCATGGAGGCCCTCTCAAATATGTATAAAAAACTCTCTGCCTCAAATAAAATTTATTTAATGCACAAATTGTTTAATCTAAGAATGACAAAAGGTGCTTTGGTGGTTAAGCATTTGAACGAATTCAATATAGTGGTGACCCATTTGAGTTTAGTACATATTAAGTTTGATGATGAGGTTAGGGCTTTGAATAGTACCAAACAAGTGATTTTTGTAGAGGAATAATTTTGACAATTTTTTTAGCAAAAAGAAACCACTCGGGATTGTACTAGTCAAGTTATTGTTTGACAAGTCCAATTCCTCGAGCTTTGTTAAATTCCTAATTGATTCTGGGATTTCTTCGATCAACCTTAATTTTTTTTTTAATTTTATCAAGAGTTGTTTAAGTTTCCTCAACTAAGTAAAGCTCTACGGTATTGCTATTGGTGCAAATTTATTGTCTAAAAGCTCTAACATTTCAAGATTTGAGAGGTTGTCGATTTTTGAAGGGAAAGAGCCATTGAACTCATTTTGAAAAATTGAAGGGCTTTGAGCTCTAGAGCCCGATGGTTGCTAGGATGTCATTGGTGAAGTTGGTACCATTGAGGTTGAGGATCTGGAGTTAGGTCAAAAGCCAGTTAACATCATTGTGAATGAGGTAACCAATAAGTTTAGAGAGAGATCTATATATTTCAACTTTGAACAGTTGTAGAGAACTGTAGGGAATGGTCCAGAAATATAATTGTTAGGCCCGATTTGGGGGGCAAGCCCTCAAAACACCGCTTTGGGCCCCCAAACAAAGGCTAAAAAAAGGGCCTCAAAATTAATTTGGCTTTTGTACATGTCTATAAGAAAAAAAAAAAGTCCACTTGAATTTTAAAGGTCCACATTTGTTTTTTAATGGGCAAACTACCCGCAAGTCGTCTTTGAAAGAAGTGTACTCTATTTAATCCAAAACCTTTTGGGTAGACCCAACGGTCTTGCGCGCTTTTTTTTTCTTCTCTTTATCTCTCTTTCTGATAGCCAGCAACCGGTGACCATGCCTTCCTTGTTCTCTTTCTTTTTCTGATATATAGTCACCGTAACTGACGATTATCATCGATTGAGGTTCAAAAATAACCACCGATCACAAACTCTTTGCTTCACCCTCACCGACAGCAAAGGAAATGAGTTTTTGACAAAGAAGATGAGTATAACTACATCAAATCCGACTAGATCTAAACCAAAAATAGTTGTCGGAGTACAATCCTCTCTTTATATCTGTCTCTCCTTGTTTTTTTCTACTTTTTCTCTATTACACACTTTTCTTTTCCTGTTTTAATGGAGAAAATTTTTAAGTTCTGAACAAGTTATTTTCAATTTTTGGTTACAGGCGGTAAAAACTATAAAATTTTTCAGTTTCAGTTTTTTTAGTGCTGAAATGAATTATACTTTAAAGCTGCAAAATTTTATAGTTTCATAACATGCTTTAGAACTATAAAATTATGCATTTTCATAACATGCTTTTACTACAAAATTTTGCAGTTTCGTAATATGTTTTTCAGTTTGATTAATAAGAATAAATCATTAATAGAATCATGCTTTGAAATTGTAATAATTTTACAATTTCAAATCTTACTTTTCAGTTTGATCAATATTGAAAATTATTTGCTTAAATCTTGTAATATTTGGAAAATAACATATGGTTTTTTTTTTTTCATTATTGTTGTTTGTTGTTGTTACATTTTTTCCCCTTCCAGTTCTCATTTTGCTATGTTTTTTTGTTCTATTTTATCTATTTATTCTTTTTTTTTTCACAGCATTTTGGACATTTCGATGAGTCTCCGACGATATTCATGATGTCCAACAAACGTTCTGGACATTCTAGCAACTTTCGGTAATGTTGAACATTCTACCGAGCTTCCGGTGACGAAAATCTAATGGTAGTGGGATATAGTTACGTCTTAAAATTTTTTTTTAAATGATTTTTTTGGTAACAATTAAAAATATATAGGACTATTGCTTCAAGTGTTTTGTTTTGGAATTAGATGGAGTTTGAATTTTGTATATGAGACATACCGGTAAGTGCCTATTTTTTTTAATAAAAAGACCCAATCCGAATTAGAGATCTGTAAAAATAGGCCGACTTGAATTTTGAAGGTCCAAAGTTGTTTCTTAGAAAAGGCCCAATCTGAATTAGAAAAACCCAAAAAATTGATAACTTTTGAGGCTCAAGTGTAAATAGTATAAAACCAAAGTTTTGACTTACCTGGTGGGTTTCCCTCGGTTGTAAGAATTGGGGGAACAATACAGAAAACTTTCAAGGCCTACGAGTAAGAGCGACACCATATTGAAGTCCAAAGACTATAAAATTGGAGGTGTAATCTATCATAAGCATCGAAGGTACTTTATTTTATTTATTTATTTATTTATTAATTTTTATAGAACTATTCATCTAAACTTTTTGACATTAATTGGGAACTATTATTTTTCTGAACTTTTTTTGTATTATTTTTTTCTTTTGTTTTTTCATTTATTAAATTATGATGGTAAATCTCATATCATATTTGTAATATAAAATAGGGTTTCAAGTTACGATCTTTGTAATGGGTATGTGTTCATATTTTTATTTGGTTAAAAATTTGTTTGATGATGATTAGATGGTTTTTTTATGTTATGATGACATGACTTTTATTTTATTTTATTTTATGTCTCATTTCATTGATTATTTGATTTGTTATAGTTGAGGACCAACTTAGCATTATAATAATGATATTAGTAATTTTTGGTAAACGTATCAAATAGATCATGCTTTCTAAAAATATATTTTGAATATAAAAGAAAAAAGGAAAAATTGTAAAAATAGTTCCTATACTTTGCACGATGTATCAATTTGGTCCATGTAGTTTCAATTTGCTCGATTTTGCCTTTTAATTTAACGGATTGTGTCATTTTAATCCAATAAGTAACGGTTGTTAAGTTAATTTAACGGAAAGTCAAATAATGTGTCAATTTGGTCCCTATATTTTTCACAATGTGTCAATTTAGTCACTGTCAAAATTGAGAAAATTGAAACTACAGGAACCAAATTAACACATCATATAATGTATAAGGACCAAATTGACACATTATTTGACCTTCTGTAAAATTAATTTAACAACCGTTATTTATTGGACTTAAATGACACAATCTATTAAATTAAGGAGCAAAATCGAGCAAATTAAAACTACATGGACCACATTGACAAATCGTGTACAGTACAGGGACTATTTGCATAATTTATCCAAGAAAAAATTATTCGTATATATAATCTTTTAATCGTAATTTTTTTTTCTTTTAATATGTATGAAAAGCTCTACATTTAAGGTTCGCTTTAGGTTTTAGAAAAGTCGGAGTCGGCCTTGGTAATTGTAGTATAGATCGATGGCAATGAGGTTTTTCAAATCATAAATGAACGGTGGGATTGGCCCGGTGATGGTTTTGTCATGAGAGAATCTGGTGATGGAGCCATTGATGGAGGTGATCTTCGGCCATTCACAATGGATAGTGCCAAGGATGGATCCAAGATTGTCACTATAGGGGGCAAAAGTATGTTTGGTTGTGCAAATCCTTCTAATTTTTAATTATTTTAAATTTTTTAGTATAATATATGAAATTTTTTAAAATTTTTAGGGTGCAGTCGCTCCCACCTATATCCTCCTAGATCCATCATTGGGTGGTGCTTTTGGAGTTCGGTGGTGTTGGTGGAGTCCAAGGATCACCAAAATAAATTCTAAAATAAGTCTAAACACACTCTTTCAAGTTGAAATGACAAACTTGAGAGAAACCAAATCTTTTTTTCATTTCATATTTTAATAAAAAAGTCAAAAAATCACAAAAAAAAACTTGTTCCCAAATAAGACCTAAGAGATCTCGAATCAGGCAATTCTATTGTTAGATCAAGAAATGTAGAGAACAAAAAGGAAATAATCAAATCAAATCATCGAATGACTCGGCTATATTGTCAAGTTGATGTAGTTGTTGGCACCATAAATTTACAATTTTTATTATTATTTATTATTTATATAATTACAGGACATGTGGCATTCTCTTACTTATTTGGAGGTTATGAGAAGTTATGAAATGTGAAAAAATGATGGAGAATAAAGCAGAGAACATGGAGCATGAAGTGGAGGCTGAAGGAAGTTATGGAAGATCATATAGTATGAAATGGAGGAGGTGGAAGAGTGAGTAGTCTTAGGTAGTTTTTTCCTACAAATGTTTGCTTATAAATAGCCATTCATAGCTACATTGTAAAGGATCCAAAATTCAAATCAAAGACAACTGATTTCAATATTTCTTGTCATTTTCACTTTATTTTATGCATTTCATTTTCGAAGCATAGTGAAAATCTAAGTGATTCGTGATTAGATCAAGATTAAAATATTCCAAATCCCAAAAATCCAAAACACACAATCTAAATCAACAAGCACTTACGAAAGTGATTTAGATTGTTTGTTTTTCAGATTAAATAATAAATCGACACAAACGTTTTTTACGTGGAAAAAACCACAATTGGACACCTCCAACTGTGATTAAAAAACCACGGGCGAAACGCCACAAATCAATCCACTACTGAAGTAAAACGATTACAAAGATATCATACAAATTACCCAACTCAGTCAATCTGTCTTCGAATCTTCTGTAACTCTTTTTCCACGACTTCGTCTCGGAACTGATCAATCTTGAAGTTGATTCCACAACCTCACTCACATATAGAATCAAACACCTTTTGAAACTATACGCTAGAATCTTCGGAATCCACCGAAGAGAACTCTCTCTTGAATTTAAAGAAACCAACTCCTTGATGTATGTATTTTAGATCATGAGTGAAGAACTCTTCTCAAGACATCAAGAAAAACTCACCAAAATCTCTCCACAAGAAAATCTCAGAAAATCTCAAAGTAGATCTAAAAAGTAATCCTAAAGTTTGGAGAAACCAACTACTTATAGATTTCCGGATTCTGAAGCTCGCTCGAGCGAAGCTTATCTCGCTCGAGCGAGAAGCTTATCTCGCGTGACTTCCACAATTACCTTCGCTCGAGCCATAAAGTCTTCGCTCGAGCGAGGAATAAACTCTTTCAGGTTTGTACGCAGATGCAGTTCTTCGCTCGAGCCTCCAGTCCTTCGCTCGAGCGAGGCCTTCTTCGCTCGAGCGAGCAACACAAAACAGCACAGAAATTACAACTCGATTACACAAGTTTGTTCGTGGAATTGACAAGACTTAGGGACCTAACAATCTCCCCCTTTGTCAATACCCGGACAAAACTTCTTAACACAATTTCCTAAACAGACGAACTAGCTAAAACGATTACAACTCAAAGCAAACGAACTAGCTAAAACTATTACAACTCAAGGCAAACCAACTATGCAACCAATCTCAAAACAAACTGGAACTAACATCTTGAAACAATAAACCAAACTTGAGGAAAACCTGTAATGAAAGCTAACTCCATCAAACCTGAAATGTAACATAACAAAACAAACCATCAAGATATAACACAAAAACATATAGATAAAAACATATAACGCCCAATATCCATATCAATAATAGCCACAGCATATAAACGTCCAAATGCTCATCTGCAAAAGAAATCATGATTACCCCCAAAACTACTCCCCCTTTTTGTCCGGGAGTGACCCAAAAACAACAACAGGCAGATACAGCATAAAAAAAACTATCCAGAGTAAGAACAAAAACTGTCCAAGAGAAGCATATGCCAAAAGCTAAGAAGGAGAAGATGGTGGCTGCTACAACTGAAGAAGAGAAAGAATCTGAGCAAGCATGGCACTCTGCTCATCAAGTCGGCCATCAAAAGCATCAAGACGTGGAGCCAAAAGATCAAGGCGACGTGTAACAGACTGCTCAAAGTGCTGGAGCTGGCCACGAAATGAGCGAGGACGTAGCTCAGAAAGATCAGGGGCACCGGCATTGGCGGCCTCAAACTCCTCCTCCTCGGCAAGGGGATCATCATTACCTACACCAGAACTCCCAACCCCCGACACACTCCCCCTCACATGAGCCTGACTCTGGGAGACTGTCAATTTAGTAATGGGTTTGAGAGGGTAAGCAAACTCATCATCATCAAAAACAAGAGCATCAAGGGCAGTGAGAAAACGAGTAAGCAAACACCCATAAGGAAGCCCCAAAGATTTTCTACCCTCAGAGACCCCAATCATTTTTGAAACAATCATTTCCGGAAGGTCAATAGGTAGTCGGTGATGAATACAATACAGAACATAACCTTGGTCCTGAGTAATATGCGAGGAATGGGTGGTGACATAAAGATTCGCACACACGATGATATTCAAGAGACGGAACCGAGGAAGCAACTCATTTTGCTGAAGGAGATCCCCAGTGATCCAAGTCCGGTCAACACCACATAACTCAGACGCAACACAATTAAAATCAACACCTGACCGGGTAAGAAACGGAAAATGACAATTACTAACTTCAGGAAGGCCAAGTAAAATCCGAAACACATCCCCAGTGATAACAAGTGACTTCTTCCTAACCCAAGTCTCAAAGGATGCCGGAAGTTCATTGCGAATGGAATGGATATTGCAATAGAATTCCCGGATGAGACTCAAATTTTGTGGCCCGGAGAAATGCAACACTTGATCTCCGCCTAACGAATCAAATAAAGACCGAATGGGAAGAACCTCAAAGGCATTTGGGAGGATATTGCGCTCTAAATGTACTGTACGAGATGCAAAAGACTCCCTAAACAACTTAGATTTTTCTTTAGATGGGAACTTTTCAGAGTTGAAGGAAGAACGAGAAATCGTAGCTTTACGGCGCTTGGATGACTCGGCCATGACTAATACAACCCAAACAGAGCAACATAGACAAGAGCCCAGAAAGACAAGGAACATCCAATAAACAACACCAGAAAACCCCCAAAACAAAACACAAAGAGCCAGTCAAAACAAATTAGTCCAACAGGGGTTAGAAAGGCAGTGAAACTCGTAACATTAGCATAAAAGAAATGAAATGATTAGCAGTGCTAAAGAGACAAATAATCAGCCACAGAGAAAACAAGATATTACAGCCATTATAGAATCGAAACATCAATGTATGAAACAATAGAGAGAAAACAGATTACAATCACATAATGGCAATATATGTATATGTAAATGAATTCCCCAATGTTAAACCCTAACAAACCCCCAATGGTAAACCCTAAGCACAATGGAGAGTGCAATAGACAAAATCACGAACCCTAGATGCAAGAGTGAGGCTCGAAAATTAGAGGGAAGAACCACAACCAACAAAAATCAAACCTAGAGTCTAACAAAGAACAACTACAACCACATCTCAACCCAAGTATCATACGAACAAAAAAAAGAAATAAAGCGAAGAAAAGAAAAAAACTTACCAGAAACGGAGAGAGAAGATGAAGAAACAAAAAAAACTCCGAAATCAAGAGGGAAAATCGCAGACGATCGCAGCAAAGATAACCATGAAAAACCCTAGGGGAGAGAGAGAGAGAAAAGACGAAGGGGGGAAAAGATGAACTGAATAGGCACAGATTCAGAATTTGAACCGCGAAAGGTCGCTCGAGCGAAGACTTTATCGCTCGAGCGAGAGCCAAAAATGCCCAGGCGGTCGCTCGAGCTAAGAATGGGTCGGTCGAGCCAAAAAAACATGTTCTCAGGTCTAATGCAGTGGCAAAAGCACGCTCGAGCGAGGCAATTTTGGCTCGAGCCAAGAAAGAAAAAAAACAAGCCAAAATTTATTATTATTTTTTTTTTGTTAATATATAAAAACAACACTATACTCAAAATCAAGAGGTGAGACCTGAAACAAAAATAGATGATCATACTTAGCCAAGTGAATACTAAGATGAAATAATCCGCAATTCATGAATCTTGTGAACTTGCAAATTTTTTTTTTTAAAAAAAAATGACACTGGAAATCATGAGCAAAGCAGATAAAAAATAATCAATGATCATAAGCTACATGAGAATGTACAACTCAAAATCCAATATGAGAGCTCACATAAAAAAGTGTGTGTGTGCAATCCATGAGAGGTCACTGAGCTAGAGTTAATCCTAGTAGTGATCGGATGGCTGGACCTCCATCAAGAGTAACTCAACAATACAGTGAAAAGTCAAACCACTAGGAATCACGGGGTATTTGTTGAGTAAAGGCGGAGGCTCCCCCCTCAATCAAAGAGTCCCTTTTTCTTTTTATGTTTTTTTTTTTTTTTTAACATTTTCTTTCTTGTGGGCACTCACTGGTGGCTTTCACTCTCAAGAGTATGGAAACCAAACCAGAGAAGAATGAAATCATAAAGGATGGCCTGGTTGGTGCCTCTGAGGTAGCCTTTTCCTAATGCCCGGACTTCAAGGAACTAAGGGAGAAACCGTGGAAGTGAAAACAGATGGTAGATTGTAACGTCCTCAAAATAACAACATTAAACCCATCAGATAAGACATGCATTTACATATAAACTAACCACATTCCTTTATTCCTTAGAGTTCCATTACATAAGTATTACATGTTAACATCATAACAAAATGCCCTACGGGCTTACAGTTTTCCAAGTTAACACTTGGTTACAACAAAAGAGTACTAACTCGTTTACACATTAAGCCCTTGGCTTGAAGTTACATGTAATACATCAAAAGTTAAGCAACAAAACATGTCCGCCTCTAGCCTCCCAAGCTATGTCCTTGGAGGTGGCATGCTACCTGCACCTGAAAATGATATTCCCATATAGGGTGAGCCACAGCCCAGTAGAAATACACTAAACCAACCATGAACATTGACTAAAATATTAGCAATTGATAGATGGCCAACACTGATACAACCACATAAATCATATATTTATGTCATGCGACTTATAAGTCCAAGTTTCCTTTCATTTTCCCTTTTTCAACAGATAGGCATATAAGCACTATCCACATGCCCAACAGATATGTATAACAACAGTATCCACATTCTCAGATAAGCAATAAGCTATATCCACATTCTCAGATAAGCAAGTAAGCTATATCCACATTCTATAACAGATATGTATAACAACAATATCCACAGATAAGCATAAAGGCTATATCCACACATCACAAAGATAAGCATATAAGCTCTATCTTCACTTCTTTAGACAAGCATATGAGCTGTATCTACGGAGTTCATCCCCTATCTTCTCCCAACACTAACCGGTTTAGAGGTACATCCCCTATCTTCCCCTAAACCGCAGAGTACATCCCCTATCTCCTCCTCTACACATAACGTATACAAACACATTGGTTCTATATACAATCACCCAATACATACAATTAATGTATTCTATCAACCGTCAAGTTCCATGACACACTTCATTGATTAGTTTCAATTTGCCTAATCATCATGCATTGTCTACAACAATCACGACTATCCTCCACCGATAGCCCAAAGCAGTTATTTCTAAACAGAAAATAAATGCACAATGGATATTCAATCAACATTTCATTTCTTCATTCTTCTCAATTAATTATCCCAATTAATTAAACAATGTAATTAGGTCAATTCCCATAATTAACATTTCAACCCTTAGGTCCCATTTTCATCAATGATTCAACAATCATTCCATTTTTCTATGCCAAACATGCATCTAGGTTTATTATGAATAAAACCCCAACTTTTGTAAAATTACACAAAAGCCCCAAACTTTCACAAAATTACTAAACCAAGCCCAACATCTCAAAATACCAAAATTTAAAGACAAAACCCATAGAGAGGAGTAGGATATCCCTACCTTGAAGTTTTAGCCAAAAAGGAGATGAAGACTCGAAGATCAACTTGCTCCAAATCCAAACTTTTTCAGATTAAATCGAAGCTCTCAACACCCTCTATCTTTTTAACAAAGGCCCTAGGCTAGATTCACACCCTAGGGAGATCAAATCTTAGAGAGAGTGCAAGTTTAGAGAGAGAGAGACTCGGATTAAGGGTTTTGAATCAAAAAGAAAGTGAAAAAGTGATGTTTTAGACGCTGCTGTCCGCTGATATAAAACACGCTCGCTCGAGCGAAGGCTTTGTCGCTCGAGCGACCAGACACAGAAAACTCTCGCTCGAGCCAAGAAGTTCTCGATCGAGCGAAGAAAAATCCAGACCGCTCGAGCGAAGGAAGCTCGCTCGAGCCAAGAAAGACAGCTCTCAGGTCCAGAACCAGGTGCAACCGCTCGCTCGAGCGAGCCACTCTGGCTCGACCCACCAGACACGAACCCACTCTCGCTCGAGCGACCAACTACTCGCTCGAGCGAAGGTCCAAAATTCTGGGCAGCAACACTAGGCTCCCAAACACAACCAACCTGTAACAAACCTGCCTAACACATCCTATAACTCAAATATGAAGAAAAGGAATGTAAATACGATAATAACCAACTACCAACATCCACGGACATATGTCCGGATCACTGTACAACAAGGGTAAACCCGGGATCGCTATAACCTCCCCCCCTTAAAGAATTTCGACCCCGAAATTAAGCACAAGTTTTCAAAAACAAGTTTTCCTTCATTTTAGACAATGTTACAATTTAACATTCAACAATTCGACCCATTACCGGTCATCCCATCCCTTTAACAAGAGACATATCACAATATGTAAACAACATATGTATTTTCAACATGCACCAACATTATGCACTAACTTTCCAATTTCAATGTCAACAATATACTTAACACATATAATGTTACATTCAACTTCCATATGAGGCAAGTTCCAAAACATACTTCCAATAACCAAAACATTTTCAATGTTTCACAACTTAAGACATATATAAAAGCTCTTAAGTTCAACAAATTGTAAAATTTAAATATAAGATCACACATCAACAAACAAGTCCGGATATTTCTCACGGACTCCCAACTCACGTTCCCAAGTGGCTTCCTCCACTCCGTGATGTTTCCACAAGACTTTCACCAAAGGAATGGTCTTGCCACGCAGGACCTGATCCCGCCTATCCAAGACCCGAACCGGTCTCTCCTCATACGAGGCATCCTCATCTACCTCTAAATCGGTCCAATCCAGCACATGTGATGGATCTGGCTCATACTTCCGAAGCATACTCACATGAAACACATCATGCACTCCGGACAACTGCGGCGGTAAGGCTAACCGATAAGCAACCTCACCTATCCTCTCAAGGATCTCAAAAGGACCAATAAACCGAGGGGATAACTTCCCACTCTTCCCAAACCTCATCAGGCCTCGTCTAGGTGATATCTTCAGAAAGACATGATCACCTACCTCAAACGCCAAAGGCCTCCTCCTACGGTCGGCATAACTCTTTTGTCGACTCTGGGCTGTAACAAGCCTCCTACGGATAAGCTCAACTTTCTCCGTCGTCTCCCTAACCAACTCCGGACCCAACAAAGGTGCATCACCCACCTCGGCCCAACACACTGGAGACCTACACAGTCGGCCATACAAGGCCTCAAACGGTGCCATACCGATGCTAGACTGAAAACTGTTGTTGTAGGCAAACTCTACCAATGGCAAGTGCCTCTCCCACGTCCCACTGAAGTCCAGGACACAACCCCGAAGCATATCCTCGAGGATCTGAATAGTACGCTCGGACTGCCTGTCAGTCTGAGGATGATAAGCCATACTAAAGGTCAACTTAGTGCCCAAGGCACTCTGCAAACTCTGCCACAACCTAGCAGTAAAACGAGGATCTCTATCTGAGACGATCGTCACTGGGACCCCGTGCAACCCCACTACGTCCCGAATATACAAATCGGCAAGATGATCTACCGAATCTCTCACGCGCATAGGAATAAAGTGCGCCGACTTAGTCAACCGGTCTACAACCACCCAAATAGCATCACTACCCCGTTGAGTCCTCGGAAGACCTACAACGAAGTCCATAGTGACATGCTCCCACTTCCACTCGGCAATAGGCAAGGGTTGCAACAAACCCGCTGGCCTCTAATGCTCGGCCTTCACTTGCTGGCAAGTAAGGCACTTCGATACGAAAACCGCCACATCTCTCTTCATACCCCGCCACCAAAACTGGCGACCCAAATCCTGGTACATCTTAGTACCTCCCGGATGCACCGCAAGGCGCGAATGGTGAAACTCTCGGAGTACTTTCTCACGGCAAGACTCCGGTACAAGCAAACGGTCTCGGTATCTCACACTCAAGTCGGGATACACCGTCAAGCCCTTCTCAACTGTCCCACTGGAGATCTTCTCTCGGAGGGATTCTATCTTAAGGTCACCTCTCTGTGCCTCTAACACTCTAGTCACAAGTGTAGGTTGTGCAACAACAGAAAACAAGGCCGCAGCCTCAACAGATTCGCCCAGTAGCAAATCAAACTCGCCAAGTGCTCCCAACATCTCCCATTCCCGGATGGCTATACAAGCTACATCACTAATGGTCTTCCTACTAAGGGCATCGGCCACAACATTGGCCTTTCCCGGATGATAGTGCAATTCAAAATCATAATCTTCGATGAACTCCATCCATCTCCTTTGCCTCAGATTCAAGTCTCTCTGTGTAAACAGATACTTCAAACTCTTGTGGTCCGAGAACACCTCGAACTTCTCACCATAAAGGTAGTGCCTCCAGATTTTCAAGGCAAAGATCACTGCTGCTAACTCTAGGTCGTGTGTGGGGTAATTCTTCTCGTGTATTTTCAACTGATGTGAGCCATAAGCTACCACTTTCCCCTCTTGCATCAACACACAACCCAAACCCTCTCGTGAGGCATCACAATATACAGCATAACTTAACCCTCTCTCCGGAATAATCAACACCGGAGCAGTGGTCAATCTAACTTTCAACTCTTGGAACGACTTTTCACAAGTCTCACTCCACACAAACTTAGTTCCCTTCCGAGTCAGTCTAGTCAACGGTGACGCTAACTTGGAGAAATCTTTCACAAACCGACGATAGTACCCAGCTAATCCCAGAAAACTGCGGATCTCAAACACACTCTTAGGCTGTGCCCAATCTTGCACTGCCTTGACCTTGGATGTATCAACAGACACCCCTTCCCCGGATACCACGTGGCCTAAGAATTTGACTTCCCTCAGCCAGAACTCACACTTCCCGAACTTGGCATACAGCCTATGGGCTCTAAGTAACTCAAGCACCACTCTCAAGTGTGCCTCGTGCTCCTCCTCAGAAGACGAATAGATAAGGATATCGTCCACGAAAACAACCACAAATCGGTCTAAGAACTCCCGAAAAATCCGGTTCATCAAGTCTATAAAGACTGCCGGTGCATTGGTAAGCCCGAATGGCATCACCAAAAACTCATAATGGCCATACCGCGTACGGAATGTCGTCTTAGGAATATCTTCCTCCCTGACCCTCAACTGATGGTAACCCGATCTCAAGTCTATCTTAGAGAAACAACGGGAACCCTTCAACTGGTCAAACAAATCATCTATACGGGGCATAGGGTACTTATTCTTAACCGTAGCCCGATTCAACTTCCGGTAGTCTATACACAATCTCAAGGCACCATCTTTCTTTTTAACAAAGAGGGCCGGCGCTCCCCACGGTGAAACACTAGGGTGAACAAAGCCCTTATCGAGCAATTCCTGGAGCTGAACTTTCAACTCAACCAACTCTGCTGGAGCAAAACAGTAAGGTGCCATAGAAATCGGCGCCATACCAGGCACTAAATCAATAGAGAACTCTATCTCTCGGTGAGGTGGCAAACTAACAAGATCTTCGGGAAAAACATCCGAATACTCACAAACCACCCTCGGTAACACAAGCTGGGTCTCACCACTCTCACCACTCCCAAAGCTGGCAAGTAGACTACTAAGCTCACTTCGCCCTCGCGAATCATACCCCGGTGGCAAAACACTACCAACCCGGTCTCCCAAGAAATGGAACCACTCCCCGCTCAAGGTACATAACGTGACCCTCTGGCGGTAGCAATCAATAACAGCCCAGTATGACGATAGCCAGTCCATACCCAAAATAACATCAAAGCCCTTCATGGGCATGACAACAAACGGAAAAGGAAGCCTATAGTCGGCGACCTCTATATCACATCCTCTAACACCCTGTTTCAGAATCAACTCACCACCCAAAGGCGATACCACACAAATAGGAGATGCTAACCATGCTAACTCCAATTCCAAAACAGATGCAAATGCAGCAAATACAAAAGAATGAGATGCACCCGTGTCTATCAACACATTAGCAACTGAGTTGCAAAACAGAAAAGTACCTCTCACTACTGATGGAGCCGGTACTAAATCCTGCGCGGTAACAGCATACACGCGCCCCGTAGGCCCCTGGTCTACCTGCTCACCTCTCGGAGCAAAAGACTGCTGCACAGACTGGGATGACGAAACTCCCGGATTGGCCCTCGAGGCCTGCACAGACTGAGCTGGCTGAAAACCCTGCGTCTGCCTAGAACCAGACGCTCCCGAAGTGGCACTCAACTGTGGGCAAAACCTCTTCAGGTGCCCAGGCTGTCCACACTGATAACAAGTCAAGAGCTGCCCCCTGCCCAAACTCTGACTCTGCGGTCTAGCTGAAGAAGAAGCAGCTTTCTGACCCCCACCCTTCTGCGGGCAAACTGAAACCTTGTGACCCAACTGGCCACACTTGTAACAAGTGAATTCCCCCTGACTGCCTCTCCCCGAACCTACACTCGGTACTGGAAAGGTCGATCTAGAGACTGCACCCTGAGACTGCTGAGGGTTATAACCCTTCTGTCTCCTGCTATCACTCTGACTATCCTGGCTCCTCTTGGAGCCCCTCTGTTCTTCCTCCTCCTCCTGCATCATAATCTCCATATGAGCAGCAGCATCAACTAGGTGTCTATACTCTCGGATGTAAGACCCACCAACTCTCAACTTGAGGCCCCGCTTCAACTTCCGCTCAAACTCATAGCAACGGCGTTCCTCAGACGCCACCAGTTCCGGTGCAAACCTGGACAGACTGGTAAAAGTAGCCTCAAACTCGGCCACTGACAAGCCCTGCTGTTTAAGCCGGCTAAACTGATCCCTCAGCTTCTCCCTAGCTGCAGCAGACAAAAACCTCTCCTGAAAAGCATTTATAAACGCCTCCCAAGTACCGCCCACACGAGCCTTCTCGTACTTCCACCATTGACCCGCATCTCCCTTCAGCTGGAAGGATGCCAAGGTCACTTTCAGTGCTCCGTCCTCAATGCCAAGCATCTCGAACGTCTTACTCATCTTTTCTAACCACTCATCAGCCTTAAGTGGCTCCTTCGGATCCCCAATAAACTCATCCGGATTAGACCGGAAGAACTCCCTCTTCAAGAAAGAAGGCCCTGTCTCAGCTGCCTGATTCCCAGCTCTAAGAATACCCAAAGCTCCTGCTATCTCTCTGGCCAAGGCACCCATAGCCTGCTGACCTACTGGCTCAGCCACATTGGCCTGCCCAACTCCCTCCTGCACTGCCGGAATCTCACCCGGTAACGGTACTTCCTGCCTCGCAGGTCTACCACGCCTAGCACCTCTTCCTCGTCCTGACATCCTAATAAAGGCAACACAGAACGTTAGCACATTCATAAATGTGCCGAAACCAAACACTCACGTCCTAATGCATGGACAACTGTAATTCACTCCACATAAGCACATAAACACATAAACACTTACGAATTTCATTTCCGGATAATGATAGTCCCGAGGCGTTACTAGAGTTCTGGTTAGAAACAGCATTGATCAAGTGCTTTTCCAACAAGACTCCCAGAAACCCAAGGATCCAATCAACATCCTAGAAATTAAATCCCATACCCACATAGTCACATAAGCATGTTATCACTTAAGCACATAGCATATGATACTACATCTAAGTCTCTATCAAGCGAGACAAACCCATTGTGATCCTAATCACTTCCCACGTACCCAAAGTATTCGAACCCGTTACGCTCTGATACCAAGTTGTAACGCCCTCAAAATAACAACATTAAACCCATCAGATAAGACATGCATTTACATATAAACTAACCACATTCCTTTATTCCTTAGAGTTCCATTACATAAGTATTACATGTTAACATCATAACAAAATGCCCTACGGGCTTACAGCTTTCCAAGTTAACACTTGGTTACAACAAAAGAGTACTAACTCGTTTACACATTAAGCCCTTGGCTTGAAGTTACATGTAATACATCAAAAGTTAAGCAAAAAAACATGTCTGCCTCTAGCCTCCCAAGCTATGTCCTTGGAGGTGGCATGCTACCTGCACCTGAAAATGATATTCCCATATAGGGTGAGCCACAGCCCAGTAGAAATACACTAAACCAACCATGAACATTGACTAAAATATTAGCAATTGATAGATGGCCAACACTGATACAACCACATAAATCATATATTTATGTCATGCGACTTATAAGTCCAAGTTTCCTTTCATTTTCCCTTTTTCAACAGATAGGCATATAAGCACTATCCACATGCCCAACAGATATGTATAACAACAGTATCCACATTCTCAGATAAGCAAATAAGCTATATCCACATTCTCAGATAAGCAAGTAAGCTATATCCACATTCTATAACAGATATGTATAACAACAATATCCACAGATAAGCATAAAGGCTATATCCACACATCACAAAGATAAGCATATAAGCTCTATCTTCACTTCTTTAGACAAGCATATGAGCTGTATCTACGGAGTTCATCCCCTATCTTCTCCCAACACTAACCGGTTTAGAGGTACATCCCCTATCTTCCCCTAAACCGCGGAGTACATCCCCTATCTCCTCCTCTACACATAACGTATACAAACACATTGGTTCTATATACAATCACCCAATACATACAATTAATGTATTCTATCAACCGTCAAGTTCCATGACACACTTCATTGATTAGTTTCAATTTGCCTAATCATCATGCATTGTCTACAACAATCACGACTATCTGTAACAAGCCCCGCGGGGGACCTCGCTACAGCTCGGACTCGGCTTTTCGTAGTCACGGTTCTAAGTCTGAACCAAAGAGTCCAAATCCGGCAAAGGAAAACTGATTTTTGAAAGAAGTGCCAAACATGGACTGCCTTGCCAGATACAGAGTCGCCACCTAAATATTTTATTTTGGGAAATTTAGGAAACCCTGACTCGGTGCCAAAAGGCCACGTGTCCGTCATCACCAAAGTTGCCTCGGCTCGGGAACTTGGGTACGATTGGGGAAGGTCACTTCGTGAGCACCCCCGCTCGCCCGGTCATAGACCGGCCTCTACTAACCATGATATCAATTTTTGAAAAAACATTGCGAGTTCTTATTCCGGTTTATTAGCCTAGGTTACTATGTGATGCTCATAACATATAAGTATAGACCGGGTCGCCCAAATTGGAACAAAACATTTCATGTTTGTTTTTGAAGATGGTTTGCTACCCGCAGGTAGGCTTGAAACATTTTGATGTTTTATTCCAATTCAGATAACCCGACCTTCACCCACAGGCATTCAGGCAGTTAAATCATGTAAACACATAGCCTCATGGTAAGCATGCTATTCATGGCAACACTCACACGCATGCAAGGATGCTAAAGCATAAAACTTACCGGGTACTCCAAGCCAAAACAAAAACTGTATTAGAAATCATGCATGATCCTAAGTATACAGAAATGCCTAATGCAACACATGCAAAATGCAACTATAGTAGGCTCGGCTATCCTAAGATGGTATATGGGATGCTACAACTACCATGTATTCAACTTGGAATTGAAAGTACGATGCAGTTAGTATGGTGTGCCGAGCCCGGTGCATGCAATACAGATGAATGATGCAAACATGCTGTCATACTGTATGCTAATTGAAATATGCCCTAATCTAACCATCATAAGCGGATAAATAAAAGGGAGAAAGACGTGGGATTGGAAGACATACATCACACACACGCACACTTATTACAGTTGTGCCCTCACTCGGAGGGTCCGAATAAATATACAGTCCCAATATTACAGTCCCGAATAAAAGAATATTACAGTCCAAAATATTACAAAATTCTAATTAATTAATGAATTACTAGAAAGCAAATAAAACTGGCGTGCAAGCCAGGGGACCGCCTTGCTTCTGGTGGATGATGCATGTCCGGACTGTCTTGCGCGGAAATCCACCGGAATGCCCCAATTAGCCTCTGTTTGCACCTGTTCTTGAAATGCGTGCCAAGCCCCAAAAGGTTGTTGATTCTTCATTTTGCTGCAACAGAGAGCAGGAAAGGGGCATAGCAATGTATTTGCACAGATATATGCATGTCTCGATCCTCGTGCCACCAATCGCGTATACCGAGGCATGATGGCCAAGGAGTCGAAATGCAAAACTCAATATAGGATGAATGCACATGAAACTACAGCTAAAACCTAACTCCATCATGGATAATCCGGAGTGTCGGTGACTGGGGAATTGAGACACATTCCGTCACTCGGAGTACGAAATGTACCTCGTTTCCCGTGCACGGACTAACTCTTCTTCCGGACACGATGCAATATGCATGATATGCATGAAATGCAACTAATATACAATCCTAACATACACAATGTCATGAAAATGAGATGCCTCGAAATGCGTGCATATGGGCACGCAAACCGAGAAAATGGCAGAATGCTATGAAAATGAGGTGCCTCGAAGTACGTGCACACGGGCACACAAACCGAGGCAATGATATGTGTCTCGAAATATGTGCATGCGGGCACGCAAACCGAGGCAATGATATGTGTCTCGAAATACGTGCACGCGGGCACGCAAACCGAGGCAATGATATGTGTCTCGAAATACGTGCACGCGGGCACGCAAACTGAGGCAATGATATGTGTCTCGAAATACGTGCACGCGGGCACGCAAACCGAGGCAATGATATGCGTCTCGAAATACGTGCACGCAGGCACGCAAACCGAGGCAATGATAGAATGCGATGAAATGATATGGAAATGACAAATGGGCTTATACCAACATGAGTGAACGTCAGCCACACTCACATAGGATGCCGACAGATAAAAACGGGAGTGCCTCGAAATGCGTGCACACGGGCACGCAAACCGAGGCAGTGATAAGATGCAATGAAATGACATGGAAATGACAAATGGGCTTATACCAACATGAGTGAGCCTCAGCCACACTCACATCGGACGCCGGCGGATAAAAACGGGAGTGCCTCGAAATGCGTGCACACGGGCACGCAAACCGAGGCGATGGCAGAATGTGATGAAATGATATGGAAATGACAAATGGGCTTATACCAACATGAGTGAGCCTCAGCCACACTCACATGGGATGCCGGCGGATAAAACGGGAGTGCCTCGAAATGCGTGCACACGGGCACGCAAACTGAGGCGATGGCAGAATGTGATGAAATGATATGGAAATGACAAATGGGCTTATACCAACATGAGTGAGCCTCAGCCACACTTACATCGGATGCCGGCGGATAAAAACGGGAGTTCCTCGAAATGCGTGCACACGGGCACGCAAACCGAGGCGATGGCAGAATGCAATGAAACATGGCAAAAATGATATGCAAGCATGCCAATGGAATTCCAGCAACAAAATATGGGGGAAAACAGCCCCGAAATGAAGCGAAATGACATGAAATGCAAGGAAATGTCCCGAAATGCAACATTAGGCACCCGAAATGGCCTATGGCTATATCAAATATGCACAATATGGACATGCAATGCAAAGACAGAAGCTAGACAGTCCCAAAAGATGCACTTTCACAGTTATAAACATGGCCAAACAGCAAACATAGGTAGGGGAAAAATAGCATACAAGAATAGGGGCCAAAAGAGGGGTAATGAAGCAAGTGGTATAAGCAAAACTCAAACTGAAAAATTTCCTTCTAAAACACTGAAGATGGACCAAAAATATGAACATTTACAGTATATGGAAGCCTCAAAATCAGTATACAAACATGCTAAAAATATGATGCAAAATGAGGCTCAAAAGGTGCTAAAACATGAAGTATACAAAATAATCACCAAACAGAAAAAAAGTGTGAATGAAACATGAAGTATAGGCCAAAACAAGGCCACTTTCAGTTCGGACCAAGGTCCAAAAACAGAAGCAAAGAGGGCTACCAATTTATGCAAAAATGGGGCCAAATAAGGGATATAACTACAAGTGACACATAGAGACACCAAACAATGTTGAGCCCTTCTCCAATGTTGAAGAGGGGCTCAAAATGAGCCTAATATCAGTTTACAACATGCTCGAAAATAAATTTCTCATGGGTCAAAAATAGCATGCAAAACTATGACATACAAGGGGGTCAATGAAGCAAGTGTATTATGGAGGGCTCAAACAGGGTTGAGCCCTTAATGAGAAGTGAAGATGAGCTCAAAATATGGCCCTTTTCAGTTAGGGCCGGAGCTTGAAACCAAAATGAAGTGGGGCTTAGAAATAGATCAAGAAAAAGGTTCAAAAGGGTAAAAGTATTACTTACCCTTGAAGAATCACACTTTTGTTGCTTCTTGGATGGATTTGCAGCTTCTTTAGCCTTCAAGAATCCTTCCTTGTTGCTGGAGATGAGATGGTGGTGGTAGAGCTTGGTGGTGTAGAAGAAATGATGGTTAGGGGCTTAGGGTTTTTTGAAGAATTGAGAAGGAAGAAGATGGAGTTGGCTATGGAAGCTTGAAGGAGAGTTTTTCTAACCCTCAAACACTACAAGACTTGCTTGCTATATAGGCCAAAGAAGGGGTGTAAAGGTAGGGCATAAAGGAGAGCAAAATTCCCCCAAAAGGGTCCCCCCGGATGTAGATATTTTTGGGAGAAAACCAAGGCACAGCTGGAATGCACTCAACCTGAAGAAGCAGGCCGGCCTATCACTTTTGTTGCAGGTGGCCGGCCGGCCACTTAACATAGCCGGCCGGCTAGGTCAAAGAAAAAAATGGCCGGCCGGCCAGAAAAAATGGCCGGTCACCTCCTAGGATGAAGCCCCAGAAGTTAGCTTTCCAATGGCGCAAACCTTGCATTAAAATTCCTCCTGTAGAAAAAGTTATGCCCCTTTCCGTGAAGCCGCGCAGATTCAGTCCAAGCGGACTTCAACCAACCACATCTCTCCCCCCCGGACTTGGACTTGGGAGATTCTTGAGTGCAAAATGAAGCCCCGGAAGTAAGCTTTCCAATGGTGGTGGCCTCATATCTTAATTCCCCTTGTGGAAAGAGTTACGCCCGTTTCGGTGAAGCCGCGCAGCTGTTTCTCCTTCCCGGATTCATGCTGAACCACTTTTGACCAAAAAAAGTTGGCTTTTCGGCAAAATTACTAGCCTCCCACCAACTTTTGGTGTCCTCTCATGTGTGTAGATCACATATATGTGGTTTGGGGTTGGCAACAGTGATTCCAGGGTGTTCAACATTGCATTTGAAGAGGAGGGGCAAAAATGGAAAGAAAAATTAATGGCCGGCCATAAACTTTTAGGGTCCTCCCAAGTGTGTACATCACAGATATGTGGTTCAAAGTTCAAGAAAGTGGGCCCAAGGTGTTCAACATTGGCCCGGAAGAGGAGGGGCAAAAATGGAAATAACAATTAATGGCCGGCCATGACTTTTTTGGGTCCCCCAAGGTGTGTAGATCACAGTTATGTGGTTGAAAGTTGGCAACACTACCCCTAGGGTGTTCAACATTAGCCCGGAAGTTGGGAAAACGGGCGCCGGGAGGCTCCGGAGGAGAGATAACTGGTTGCTGCAACAATTACTAGCCTCCCACCCTTCAGTGACCTTCCTGGTGATAAAACAGAGGTACCTGCCAAAAATGAACGAAAACCGATGCAAAACGAATGTTCGGGGGCCGAAACACGCAGTTCGGGGCCCCGGAAACTGCCCGTTAAACACCGAAAGTGGCGTTCGGCCACGAAGTGGGTTTCTCAGACCCCAGTGTCCCTCAAAAGGGAGAAAATAAGATGTATGCCAAAAATCAGAGCAAACGGAGATGGTTAGGCGGTCCCGAACCGAGGCACACGGCCTGACGGCTCCGAAAACCGGAAACCGGGCTCCGAAATGGGAAAAATGGCCTACGGCCACCAAATGTAGCCCACGGGCACTGAGAGATAGTCTACGGGACCTCTCCCTTCCCTCAGGAAAAGAAACAGAGAAAATCGAGTCTGGTTCGCAAACCGAGACAAGGCACAGAAGAGGGTTCGGAAATCCGGAGGCGGGGCTCGCAGCCAAGACTCTGAAACTTCTGAACGAGCACATTATGCAATATCACCAAGTGCTCAACTGGTGACGTCTGAGTCTCAAGGTCGGTCAAAAATGGGGTGTCTACACTATCCTCCACCGATAGCCCAAAGCAGTTATTTCTAAACAGAAAATAAATGCACAATGGATATTCAATCAACATTTCATTTCTTCATTCTTCTCAATTAATTATCCCAATTAATTAAACAATGTAATTAGGTCAATTCCCATAATTAACATTTCAACCCTTAGGTCCCATTTTCATCAATGATTCAACAATCATTCCATTTTTCTATGCCAAACATGCATCTAGGTTTATTATGAATAAAACCCCAACTTTTGTAAAATTACACAAAAGCCCCAAACTTTCACAAAATTACTAAACCAAGCCCAACATCTCAAAATACCAAAATTTAAAGACAAAACCCATAGAGAGGAGTAGGATATCCATACCTTGAAGTTTTAGCCAAAAAGGAGATGAAGACTCGAAGATCAACTTGCTCCAAATCCAAACTTTTTCAGATTAAATCGAAGCTCTCAACACCCTCTATCTTTTTAACAAAGGCCCTAGGCTAGATTCACACCCTAGGGAGATCAAATCTTAGAGAGAGTGCAAGTTTAGAGAGAGAGAGACTCGGATTAAGGGTTTTGAATCAAAAAGAAAGTGAAAAAGTGATGTTTTAGACGCTGCTGTCCGCTGATATAAAACACGCTCGCTCGAGCGAAGGCTTTGTCGCTCGAGCGACCAGACACAGAAAACTCTCGCTCGAGCCAAGAAGTTCTCGATCGAGTGAAGAAAAATCCAGACCGCTCGAGCGAAGGAAGCTCGCTCGAGCCAAGAAAGACAGCTCTCAGGTCCAGAACCAGGTGCAACCGCTCGCTCGAGCGAGCCGCTCGCTCGAGCGAGCCACTCTGGCTCGACCCACCAGACACGAACCCACTCTCGCTCGAGCGACCAACTACTCGCTCGAGCGAAGGTCCAAAATTCTGGGCAGCAACACTAGGCTCCCAAACACAACCAACCTGTAACAAACCTGCCTAACACATCCTATAACTCAAATATGAAGAAAAGGAATGTAAATACGATAATAACCAACTACCAACATCCACGGACACATGTCCGGATCACTGTACAACAAGGGTAAACCCGGGATCGCTATATAGATGGTTAAGAGACTCAACATCACCCATGATATGCTAGTATCGGTCAATTCCACTATAAAAGTACAAGAAACACTGTTAGTGGTCCATAGAGAACTTTGATCACATGTGCGGAAACCCCTGCAACAATTAATCTCAAGGATGTGTACAGAATGAGATCATGAGGTTAATGAGCATGGGCATTCAAAATGAGCTATGACCAATGAACAATGAGATCTTGTAAGCAGCATGAGTAGTGTAAAAAAAATTGGATGCAAGTAAAACAGATATCAATGATAATGAGATTATCACATCCAAGCATTCATAAGGCAAAAACAATTACACCTACTCAAGAAACAAGTAACACTCTAGTGATCGAGCATGACACCCAAGGTCTTTGTAAGGAACTCAAACCGAAGAAGATCAAGGGGTTTTGTAAAAATATCAGCTTTTTGATGCTCAGTGGGAATGTGCTCAAGAACAACAAGGCCCTCTTCCACTAACTCTCGAATAAAATGATGACGAATGTCAATGTGTTTGGTGCGAGAGTGTTGGACAGGATTTTTTGAAATGTTTATGGCACTTGTCTAATCACAGAAAAGAGTAAGAGTGTTCTGTTCTATCCCATAATCATGAAGCATTTGCTTCATCCACAACATTTGAGCACAACAACTCCATGCAGCAATGTACTCAGCCTCAGCAGTCGAAAGAGAGATGCCATTTTGCTTTTTACTATGCCAGGAAACCAGATTATTCCCAAGGTAAAAACACCCCCCAGATGTACTTTTCCTATCATCAGCACACCCTGCCCAGTCGGCATCAGAAAAACCAGTAATCTCAGCTGTAGTATCCGTAGAAAACCAAACCCCATACCCCAAAGTCTCATTAACATATTTAATGATGCGTTTGACAGCAAGTAGATAAGACTCTTTAGGACTAGCTTGGTAACGGGCACAAACACCTACACTGAAAGCAATATCAGGACGACTGGCTGTGAGGTACAAAAGACTCCCTATCATACTCCTATAAAGGGTAGGATCAACATCAATACCAGAGGAATCTTTGGAGAGGTGAAGACTGGTGCTCATGGGAGTGCGTGCATGTTTGGCAGACTCAAGACCAAACTTAGACACAAGATTTTTCGCATACTTAGACTGAGACACAAATATACCTGAAGGAGACTGTTTAATTTGAAGACCCAAAAAATAAGACAACTCTCCCATCATGCTCATCTCAAACTCATGTGTCATGCAATCTAAAAAATATTTCACAAGATGTTCAGCAGTGGATCCAAACACAATATCATCAACATAAATCTGAGCAACAAGAATATGAGACTTAGTATGTTTCACAAATAAAGTCTTATCCACACTACCCCTTTGAAAATCATTATCAAGAAGAAATGTAGTGAGTCTATCATACCAAGCTCGAGGGGCTTGTTTCAATCCATACAAAGCCTTGTCTAACTTGTAGACATGATTAGGACATTTAGGGTCCTCAAACCCTTTTGGTTGCTCAACATATGCCTCTTCTTTCAAGTACCCATTCAGAAAAGCACTTTTCACATCCATTTGAAACAATTTAAAGCCAAGAAAACATGCAACACCAAGTAAAATACGAATGGATTCGAGACGTGCAACTGGGGCAAACGTCTCATCATAGTCAACACCCTCTACTTGTGTGTAGCCTTGAGCAACCAACCTAGCTTTGTTCCTAACAACTGTACCATTCTCATCAGATTTATTTTTAAAGATCCACTTGGTACCTATCACATTCATGTCTCTAGGTCTGGGGACTAGAGTCCAAACTTTGTTCCGTTCAAATTGACCTAATTCTTCATGCATGGCATTGACCCAACTATCATCTAGCAAGGCCTCTTTAAAATTCTTAGGTTCAATTAAAGAAACATAACACATATGTGATACCTCATCTCGAATCTGTCTTCGGGTTTTCATTCGATCCGAGACACTTCCAATCACCTGTTGAGCTGGATGATTCAGTTTCACCCTAGCTGATGGTTTAAGCTCAGGACTTGCGGTGACAGGGGCAACAGGAGTGATGTCCCTTAGAGCACTTTTTGGACTTGACCTTACCTGTGAAGATGGTTCTGTAACCATTTCTTGTGATGGGTCCGCACCTTCTCCTTGATTTTGTGATTTCGTATCCAAGATTGGAGACTCATCATTATCATCCTCATTTGTTGCTGGAGTAGGTGCACCTGTGTCATCTATAACCACATTGATAGATTCCATTAAAGATGAAGTTCGCAGGTTATAGACTCTAAAAGCCCTACTAGTGGTTGAATACCCTAGAAAAATACCTTCATCACTTCAGGAGTCAAATTTGCCCAAAGGCTCTCTATCTTTGAAGATGTAACACTTACTCCCAAAAGTTTTGAAGTATTTTACATTAGGTTTCAAGCCCTTCCACAATTCATATGGAGTTTGTAAAGTGCCGGCCCTTAAATACACGCGATTTATGACATAAACAGCAGTATTTATGGCTTCGGCCCAAAATTTTGGAGGAAGTTTCTTACTAAGGAGCATGACCCTAGCCATTTCTTGAGAAACCCTGTTCTTCCTCTCAACAACTCCATTTTGTTGTGGAGTAATGGGTGCAGAAAATTCATGCTTAATTCCATGTATATCACAAAAATCCGAAAACGAACTATTTTCAAACTCACGACCATGATCGGTTCGGATTCTTATGATACGATCAATGGAAATACCTTGTTCATTCTGGATTTTAAAGACTAAGGCCTGGAAAGCATCAAACGTATCAGATTTTTCCTTTAAAAAATTTACCCATGAAAATCGAGTAAAATCATCAACAGTTAAAAAAATGTATCTTTTACCTCCGATGCTTTCAGTGCGAGTAGGACCCATTAAATCCATGTGAACCAATTCGAGAGGACGTTTGGTTGTAAAGCTATTCACCTTTTGATGAGGGGCACGGGTTTGCTTTCCAAGTTGACATGGTCCACACACATGGCTCAAATTCTTACCCAGTTTAGGTAGTCCCCTCACAAGCTCTTTGTTGGCTATCTTAGTTAGGTCATTGAAGTTCATGTGACCTAATCTTTGATGCCACAGGTCAATGTTACTAATGATGGCAGAGTGACAAGTGAGATCATTAGTAGTAACAATCCCATAGCAGTTATCAGATGTGCGAACCCCATGTAAGACAGTATTTCCCTTTTTATCCAAAATTTCACATTTATTTTTTGAAAACAATACTTCATGATGGGAATCACACATTTGACTAATGCTTAAAAGATTTGCCTTAAGACCATCAACTAGTAGAACATTATCTAGCTTGGGAAGACCAGCAACACTTATAGAGCCCTTACCAATGACTCTCGAAGTGCCGCCATCTCCAAAGGTAACAATTCCTCATTCATATTTTTCAAGGGAGGTGAAGTAGGATTTGTTACCGGACATATGACGAGAACACCCACTATCAAGATACCACATGTGTGAATCACGTGCTTTTAGAGCAGTGTGAACAACTAAACAAGTCAAATCATCTTTTCTCACCCAAATCTTTTTAGTCTTGGTATTCCGCCTAGACATGTAAGGTTGTCTCCTAGCCCAAAAAGTATTTGAATTTCTACTCTTTTGAGACACCTTACCAAACAATTCATAGCAATAAGGACGAATGTGGCCATACCTACCACAGTGATGACAAATAAAAACCGGTTTTACCTCCTTTTTGTTGATCTTACCAGCTTTTGGTGGACGAAGAGAGAGATCAGCCTGGTCTACCTTCAATTTTCCCTTTGCTTGAGTCTTCTTGTCATGTGAAGTAGAGGCCTGTCCCTTGTGAGCTGTTGCACCATAGCCTAATCCGCTTTTGTCGCAACCCATTTGTTGAGACCCGAGGATGTCTTCTAAAGATTTGGAACCTTTGTTCCAACTGGCAATAGTGGCTCTAGCAAGACGAAGCTCTTAATCCTTTTGACAGACTATCTCTTCCAATCTGGCTTGTGACAGCTCAAGACTTTCAAGCTTTTCTTCATATGTGGAATACACCTTCAGAAGTTCATTCCTTTCAGTTTCACAGGATAGTAATTTTCCACCTAAGTCTTGCCTGTCACTCGAGATCTTGACGATATTCTGCTTTGTTGCTACAAGTTCTCCTTTCAGCCTGACATTCTCACTCTCACATGTTTTGATCTTGAGAGAGAGTTTGTCGTTGGTTTTGGACAAATTCAGAGATTCCTCGTATAGCTTTTCGTAAGCTTGTTGTAGTTCATCGCCATTGATCTCATCATTGCCATCAGATGTTTCATCATCCTCTTTTTGCTCTTCATTCTCCTTTGCCTCTTCCAATCTAGCAACTAAGACTGAAAAGTTGCTGGATGGTGGTGAATGTGAATTTCCTCCTTCATGGAATTGGCTCAAAATTTCCCATGCCTCTTTAGCCTTTGTGCAACGAACAACCCGTTGTTGTTCTTCAGTAGAAATTGCTCCACGAATAGTGATCAGGGCTCTCTGATTGCTCGGATTGTCAGCCCTGTCTGTATCTTCTTCAATGGCCTACCAGCCTTCCGGATCAAAAGCTCTCAGAAAAGCTCTCATTCTGATTTTCCAAAACAGGTAGTTACTCCCGTCAAAGGTGGGAGGAAGATGCAAATTCTGACCACGAGCTAACTCTGCTGGCTTTGGAGGAGATGGTGTCAAAGTAGACCAAAAAGCCATGAAAGCACTATCCCCGTCTTCTCCAGATTCAGGTTCTTCGGGTTCTTGCTCCGACCCGCTTTCATCATCCCAAGTTACAGTGTAGACTTTCTTTCGATTCTTTTTCGAAGGGCATTCAAGGGCAACGTGACCAAAACCTTGACATTCATAGCACTTGACCCCTTGCCCCTTTACAATCTTCTTTTCAGTTTTTGAAGCAAGTTTTGGTGGAAAAGTTTTGGGTTTGTCATTACTCTTATCTTTTGAAATAGGGGCTCTGAAATTCGGCTTCTTTTTCAAAAAATTTTTAAACTGTTTTGTAAGCATAGCCGTCATCTCAGACTCTAAATCAAATTCAGTCTCCGGAGGTTTTGCAGTCTCATGGGCACTCGTGAAAGCCATATTTTCTTTTTGCTTTTTCTTAGAAATTTGGTGGGCTTCATAAGTCTGCAAATTTCCAACCAATTGATCGAGCTTGAGGGTATCAACATTTTGAGCCTCCTCAATGGCTGTCACCTTTGGTTGGAACCTCTCGGGAAGGGACCTCAAAATTTTTCCAACAACTTTTGCTTCCGGGATTTTTTCACCGAGAGTGAAACAGGAATTCATGATATCACTGAGTTTTGCATAAAATTCATCGAACGTCTCATCGTCGCGCATAAAAAGGGTTTCAAAGGTGGACGTGAGACGTTGAAGTTTTGACCTTTTAACAGAGGTAGTACCTTCGTGAATCGTTTCAAGAATATCCCACGCCTCTTTTGCTATTTCACACGTGCAAATTCGACGGAATTCTTCAGGTGTGACAGAGCAGAAGAGGGAGTTGAGAGCTTTGCTGTTCCAACTCGAATTCTGGTAATCGGTTGTGTCCCATTTATCAAGGGGTTTAGGAATATCAATCCCATCAATGGTGATTGTAGGTTCACTCCACCCAAAGATTACGGAGTGCCAAACTTTCTCATCGATGGATTTTAAAAATGCTCTCATACGAGCTTTCCAATAAGAATAGTTTGTACCGTCAAGTAATGGGGGTCTATAAGTCGAGTTACCTTCACGAATAGAATCCATGATACTAATCACACAAAATCACACTCCTATAGTTTTGAAAAAACAAAGAGTGACCCGCTCTGATACCAATTGAAAATCTAAGTGATTCGTGATTAGATCAAGATTAAAATATTCCAAATCCCAAAAATCCAAAACACACAATCTAAATCAACAAGCACTTACGAAAGTGATTTAGATTGTTTGTTTTTCAGATTAAATAATAAATCGACACAAACGTTTTTTACGTGGAAAAAATCACAATTGGACACCTCCAACTGTGATTAAAAAACCACGGGCGAAACGCCACAAATCAATCCACTACTGAAGTAAAACGATTACAAAGATATCATACAAATTACCCAACTCAGTCAATCTGTCTTCGAATCTTCTGTAACTCTTTTTCCACGACTTCGTCTCGGAACTGATCAATCTTGAAGTTGATTCCACAACCTCACTCACATATAGAATCAAACACCTTTTGAAACTATACGCTAGAATCTTCGGAATCCACCGAAGAGAACTCTCTCTTGAATTTAAAGAAACCAACTCCTTGATGTATGTATTTTAGATCATGAGTGAAGAACTCTTCTCAAGACATCAAGAAAAACTCACCAAAATCTCTCCACAAGAAAATCTCAGAAAATCTCAAAGTAGATCTAAAAAGTAATCCTAAAGTTTGGAGAAACCAACTACTTATAGATTTCCGGATTCTGAAGCTCACTCGAGCGAAGCTTATCTCGCTCGAGCGAGAAGCTTATCTCGCGTGACTTCCATAATTACCTTCGCTCGAGCCATAAAGTCTTCGCTCGAGCGAGGAATAAACTCTTTCAGGTTTGTACGTAGATGCAGTTCTTCGCTCGAGCCTCCAATGCTTCGCTCGAGCGCACAATGACCTCTTTCAGGTTTGCAGCCAGACGCAGTCCTTCGCTCGAGCGAGCAACACAAAACAGCACAGAAATTACAACTCGATTACACAAGTTTGTTCGTGGAATTGACAAGACTTAGGGACCTAACACATAGGAGTAGAGGTAAGTTCTCTGTACTTTATTTTATGCACTTTCTTTTCGAAGCATAGGAGTAGAGATAAATTAATGGTTAGTTTGATTGTTCACTCTATCATCTTTCTCCGTCTCCCTCTTTCTTCTTTTAATTTTTCTTTTCTTTATACTTGGGAATTTTGAAGTCCTCTTCATTGAGGCAAAAAAAACCGTCAACGCAATCGCTTGATAATTGGCTTGAATTTAATCTCTAAGGATTTTTCATTCTTACTGACACGCTCGCATTTATGATATTTTCTTTTGTAGGAAAAATAAGCCAATAGCAGTGAAGTTTGATTTCCTTTGAAAAAATTCAATGGCTGTGGAGTTGAGCTTGAATGTTCGTGAGAATCCATGCCAAAATTTCACAATTCCTGGTGATTTGGAGGTTGTAATGTTAGAGCATCTCTAATGGTTGTTGCTATATTTCCATTACCATTGCCATTGCTATTGTTATAATTTGGCAATGAATAGTGTTATTTTGCCAAATTATAGCAATGGTGCTCCAGTGGTCATTTGTTATTTTGGCAAATCCCAACCAACTTTTCCTCTAAGTTTGTAGGTGTTGTTTAGATATAAGTTTTTTTATTTTATTTTATTTTATTTTTGTTTTTGTTTTTTTGTTTTGTTTTTGTTTTTGTCTTTTGTGACCTTTTTCTAACTGTTTGTAAAAATATATATATATATTTATATTATTCCCGACTAGACAAATATAAAAAAATTGAAAAATTGGGGAAAAAAATATTTAATGAAAAAAATGTATTTTATTTTTTATTGCCTTTATTACAAAAATAGTCAACATTATACATTGAAAAAAAATATTACCATTCTGTTGTAGAAAATACTCAAAAAGATAAAATTCTCTCCCAAAAGTGAGCATCAGATTGTGAATTGCCAACAATTGGATCTTCAGAAATATGACACCAAACTTTACAAAGTGTCATGTCTTCAGCAATGGTGAATGATTTTCTTTTCTTTATTTTTGATGAACCTTCCATAGCTATTGTGTGAAAAAACTATAAATAAAAATGTAATTTAGAAAGTTTGTTTGTTTGTTTTTTTTTTTTTTTTAACTCAATTTAGAAAGTTTGTTGTGAAATGAAATTGAGCAAAAAGAGAGGAGAAAAAGAAAAAGACTTGCCGTAAAATGAAATTGAGATTCAAGGTTTGTATTTATAGAAGAGAAAAAGAGCTGTTTTTTTGTAGCCGTTATAACATAAAAATATGACCGTTTATAGCCGTTGTGATATGCTTCACTTGTGTTTTTATTTAATTTGTATTTATTTTTAATGAATAAAATAGCACACTTGGATCTCAGTCGTTGGATCAACTTAATCAACGGCTAAGATCAATCATCTAGAATGCTCTACCCATTGATCCGAAGAATACTCTATCCGTGTCTCTATCTTTTCATCTATTTGTCTCTGCCCATTGAATAAAATAGCACACTTTGCCTCTATCTTCATTTTTGCTCAAGCTACTATATTATGACTTTGGCAACTGTTTTAGCAATCCATTGGAGATACTCTTAATTCTAAGGGAAATTCTAGTATATACACTTTCTATCATATACATTTTTAAGTAATATCAATTTTTTTTTTTTTAGTTATGACTAATTTTGTTTTTTAGTTATGACCTTATTTTAATTATGATCTTATTTTAATTATGACTCATGAGATATTTGGTTATGCCACATGTGTTGTTTTTTGGTATAATTTTTTATTATAACTTGTTATGCAGTAATAATTTAAATAAATGGAAAATTTTTATTTTTAAAAGCGGAGTGAAACATTTTTAACTTCTGAATTAGAAACTTTTAATTTATAATGAGTTCCAGCACCTTAGTCGGACAGGTAGAGAAAGAAAAATAATTGATCCTGAAGAACGGCAAAATGATACGAGAGACGGGATGAGAGAGACAATGAAGACAACTTTGTCCACGTTGTAAATAAGAGTAGTGTTATTTTAATTAAAAAAAAATAGACATACTTTTTAAATTTAATTATATGTTAATCTATTAGAATACTGAGTAAAGCATCAATAGATTTCAAAATGAGATTTTGTGAACTGTTTACTGTTTTATTTTATTTTTTATGAACTCAAAATTTTCATTAAAGTGAAAATTATATAAAAGGTAATCACTTACATGTTTGGGTTTAATTTTTTTAGGAATAAAAATGTGTTTCTCTAAATGTAAAATTATACACTTGGGCAATCACACTATAAGGCCATGTTTGTTTGTGTGGACATGAGCTTGGGATTGGACTAATAGTCCAATAAAATTATTAATCCGATGTTTGGTTAAACAATTAAAGTACGGATTAATTATTTTAAACTTGTCTATTAGTTAAGATAGGATACATAATCCAACGGATTGGTAGTCCTAGGACTATTAGTCATGGGAATACTAATCCAGCCGCCCAAACAAACATGGCCTAAAGGTTTTGGATTTTTCCTTCTTCTAGAACAAATTCCACATTACGAACAAAAAACGTAACACTTCAATGTAATATTTTAATAATGTAACACTCCAATGTAACACACTAAAAAATCAATTGGCATACTTTTCTCAAACGTAACAACGCAACACTCCAAAAACAAACTCCTTAATATATATTTTTTCCAAATGTAACATTCCAATATAACAAAAAAAAAATAAAAAATCTTTAGTATATTTTTTCTAAATGTAACACTCCAATCAATGTAATTCCAAATGAAATACTCCAATGTAATACACATAAAAACATTAAAAACTCCTTAATGTCACTACAAGAATTTACGCATTTGCCGACCACTTTTGCTGACCAAAAAAATTTTAGTCGCAAAAAAATGTCATTTGGCGACCAAATAATAATGAGTCGCGAATGATCATTATTTTTGGCGACCAAATATTATTGGTCGTAGAAGGTTATATTTTGGTGACCAAAAAATGACTTGGTCGCAGAAAATGGTATGCTTTTGCCGACCAACTACATATTTGGTCGCGGAAGGTCACATATTTTTTGCCGACCAAAAATTTGGTCGCGAAAAACTTATTTTCAGCCACCAAAAAAAATTAGTCGCCAAATTAGTACTTTTAGCGACTAATATTTTAGTCGCCGTTGATTGAGATTTGGCGACTAAAAAAGTTTGTCGGCGAAGGAACCTTTTCTGCGACTAATTTGGTCTTTTGGTCGCCAAAAGTTTGGAGGGAAATTTGAAACGTGGGGCGGGAATTTGAAATTCGCCATTGCCCTCTGTCTTTCTGTCACACAGATCCTCAGACCACACTCGACCTACGACCACATTGATCTCTCGTTGATCCTCATATCCTCAGACCACACTCGCCATAAGGAGACTCTGAAATGTGTCTGTATACGCAAAGTAAGATCGTTTTACAGCTGATCTAATAACCATCCATATAAAATATCTCCCGCTCTTACTCTCTCTATAGCGACCCCGGTCTTTTTCCTTTTGGTTGTTGTATCCGGACTTAGGTTCCCTGGATTCTCTCAATGTATAATTGTGGTTGTCATCCTTTATTTTCTCTTTTTGAGTTATCGGATGTATTGGGCAGGTTTGTTTTAGATTGGTTGGGTTTGGAAACCAGGTGTTACTGTCCAGAATTTGGATTGGTCGCTCGAGCGAGAGTTTGGTCGCTCGAGCGAGGGTTGAGTTTTGTGTCTGGTGGCTCGAGCCAGGGTTTCTTCGCTCGAGCGAGAGTTTCTTCGATCGAGCGAGCTTCTGGGTTGCAGACCTGAAGCATCGAGTTTTTGGCTCGAGCGAGCTTTTCTTCGCTCGAGCGAGGCTTTCCTGTGTCTGGTCGCTCGAGCGACCAAGTCTTCGCTCGAGCGAGCCTGTCCAGTTTAAATAGGCAGCAGTGGGTTTTTGATCAGTTTTTCATCCTCTTCTAGTTTCCAAACCCTAGGTCCGGCTTCTCTCTTTCTAAACTCATCTTCTCTCTAGGTTTTCATCTACTTCTAGTGTGAATCCATCTTAAGTTCTTTGTAAGAAAGATAGAGGGCGGCTTAGGCTTCGTTCTAATCTGAAAAATAGTGGATTTGGAGCACTTGGATTTTGGGTCATCTTCTCCATTTGTGTTCTTCGTTCGAGGTAGGGATTCTCCTTGTTTCTTTTCAATACTTCGACTATAGATAGACATGTGGTAGTTTTTGTATTGCATAAAAATTGTATCATGTTGGATTTGTGAAAATCATGGGACTGAACCTTGGGTTGGTTGTTGAATTTGGGTTTATTATCATTAGTTGTGGTTTGGGCTAATTGGAGTGCTAATTAGCTTGTGGTTGTTGAAAGGAGAGGAAACCCTATTTTTTTTATTTGATTTAATAAATTAATTGAGGGGTTTTGATCTTTGGGCAAATACTTAGGTATTTTGAGTCTTAATTGTGGTTATTATTGTTTGTTGATGTTAATTGGGCCTTTTTGGTCAATATTGAGAAAGAGGAAGGAAAAACCCTAATTTATTGTTTATGACTTAATTTGCATAATTAGTTCGAAATGGCTTTGAAAAGAATGTAGTGAATTTAAATGAGGTATGGTTTTTGTCCATGGGAATGATTTTGTGAAAACAAAGGAAGTGGAATTCATTTTGTGAAATGGGAAAGGTATTTTGAAACAAGTATAAGAAAATTGGAATGTTGTATCTTGAGTGTTGAACACACTTGTGTGGGGTATAGCTTTAACTACCATGTTCATGTTGTTGCTGAGTTTTGTAATCTCATGTTAGTTGGGTCTGTTAATAGATGTACAATATGCATGCATCTAGAGATTTTGTCTTGGTCATCGGTGGAGGATGATACGGTTGCGTTGAATTGTTGTGTATGTATTACACCATTGTTGATTGAACATCGTATGTGATGAAATGCTGAATTACATTATATTTGTATACTGGTTGGGGAGAAGAGAGGGGTTGTACTCTAGTGTGTGTGAGAAGATAGGGGATGGACTCCACACACCTATGTGTTCATATATATATACTCTGCGCTTATAATCAGAGGTATCATACCCTTCCAGCTAGCGCCTGGAGAACTGACGCGCTGATAATCTAAGGTACCATACCCTTCCAGCTAGCGCCTGGTAAACTGGTAGATTGTTGTGAGAAGTGTATCTTTGGCTTACTACGCATATAGCTAGTAGAGCAGAGTTGTTTTGTTATTGTTTCAGTGCATCTGGAAACATTGTGGATTGTATTGGTTACAGTGTTGGAGGGACGAGTTGCCTCATTGATTTATTTTATGCATGTAGTTGAGTTGTTATCTTTTTTTTTATAGAGGTGTGCATGGATAACTATGATAGAATTGGGATTGAACTGAAATGCCTTTTTTATCTTTTGGAAGTGTAAAGAAAATCAAACATTTTAGAAATATGTTTTGAAAAGGCACATCTGTTGTATGTGTGGCAAATGGGAGAGAGTAATGGGCTTAGTGAATCTATTTTCCTAAGTAGTTGTTAATGTTATAAAAGATTAGGAACGGGGGTTAATGAAAGGAAAAAGGAAAGATGAATCGCTTATAGCGTTGAATTAAATAGTTGTTTTCGTGAAAAGTTCATATATATATATATATTTTGTATAAACTGTCACATTATTATTCTAGTATGAGAATGAGTGTTCATGATCATAGCTATCTGTAATGTTGTTATTGTTGAGGATCATGTTGAGATCCCTACTGGACTATATGTTCATCCCACGTTGTTGAATCTTTTCCAGGTATTTAGCAGGAGGTGCTACAAGATTTGGATCTTTTTATTTGTTGGCCACGGGGCCTCTTTGTTGTTGGCAGAATGCCATATGTGTAAAAGGGTTACACCCTTCATTTGATTATTTAATGTTGTAAGCCTGAGGGTAATTCATTTAAGGATGCTCATGTTGTATTTAGTTTTCATTTGAATGAGAGAGTTGTTGTTCATTACTTCCAATTGAACATTTGAGTTTATTTCCGCATGTTATCTCTAAAATTGAATTAAGTTAAGGAACTTGGTAATGACGTCGAGTAATAAAAAGTGGGGCGTGACAACTTGGTATCAGAGCTACCGGGTTTGAATACCTTGAGCTCGTGGGAAGTGATTTTTATCACAGTGGGTTTACTGCGTGTAGTAAGGACGTTGCATATAGATCTCATGAAAGTTAGGACTTATGTGTTGCATTTATGTGAGCATGGGATTCAGTCTCTTGGATAATATTCATAGCCGGTGAACTTGCTTTGAGGTCCTCTTGGAAACGCGCCTGATCAACGTGGTTTCTGATAGGAATTCCTTGAGAGTTCCGGGATGAGTGGCTATCTTTGTGGACTTGATTCGATTATGTGTTTACATGTTTAAATGTTTATATGTATTAGAAATGTAAATTTTGAGACTAAGTGTGCATTGTAACCTATTGGTGGTAGAGTGTGCCTCGGAGAAGGCTATTGTGTTATGCACTAAGTGTAATTTACCTTTGTGCTTTATAGGATGTCTACATGAGGGAGTAGAGGACGGTTGAATAGTAGGAGTGTCGGTAGGGGCACATCAGTTCCTTTAGCACCCGTCGTTGCAGCATCGGCTGTCGGCGAGGATGTCGCACGTGAGATTGCGAGAGCAGTGCAAGATGCCCTAGTTCGTACTGAGGGCGGCAACGGGCATGCTCTCAAACTTACTAAGGAGTTTTTCCGTTCCGGCCCACCAGAGTTTGTGGGGGAGGCTAAACCGTTGGAGGCAGAGAGTTGGTTAGAACAGATTACCAAGACTCTTGATATGCTCAGAGTCGAAGATGAGAAGTTGAGGGTCTCTTTGGCGACTTTTCAGTTGAAGGGTGATGCGAGTTATTGGTGGAAGTATGCTAAGAATAATGTAAGTAGCACGTGGGTTGCTTTTACCGAGGCCTTTTGGGCCAAGTATTTCCCTCATTCTGCTCGGGAAAGGTTGAGGGATCAGTTTTTGGAGTTGCGTCAGGATGATACTCCTGTGGCACAGTTTGAGATGCGGTTTGCTAGTTTATCGAGGTTCGCTCCAGAGTTGGTGGCAACAGGGGAGCGTCGTTGTTATGAGTTTGAAAAGCGATTGTGTTTCGATATCCGGGAGAAGGTAGCGGGATCCTTTTTGAAGGATTATTATAATCTAGTCGAGGCAGCGGCCCATGTGGAGGCCATGGTTGCAAGTGATGATAGGGTTGAGGAGGAGACCATCTCGGTAAGTCCTACGGTTCCTAAGCACTCTAGGCTCAGTAAGGGGTGGAGGCGGAAACATGCTCTGTCTGGGGCTGGTTCCTTTTCTTCACCAGGGGTTTCGGACCCTTCTGTTGGGGGTTTCGGGAAGGTTCAGGTTTCAGACCAGCCTCAGAGTAGAGGGTTTGGTGGTTGTTTTGTTTGCGGTCAGCTGGGCCATGGTAGACGTTTTTGTCCTTTGCGTGTAAATTCTACGAGTGTTTCAAAATCTAGTCAGACTCAGTCGTACCCGTCCAGTCGAGGACGCTATCGGTACCAGAAACGGGCAGGCCAGGCTTCAGGAGCCTTGCGAGGGGCGACTTGTTAGTTAGCCCTATAGTGTTACCCTGGAGAGGGATTTTTTTTTTTTTTTTTTTTTTTTTTTTTTTTTTAATGTTGACCGGTGGTGTATCATGTTTATTGATTTTGTTGTTGACTGGTGTACAGCTGGATGCTGAGGCACTATGTTTATGTATCGCATATGTATGCATAGTATTGTTTGTTTAATCCTCATGTATTGGGGAGTATGTATGGAATTTCGAACCCTCTATTATATATATTGAGAAGTTGTTGATGGGATCAATGATCCTAGTATTGTTGCTTGCCTGGTACTGTATATTGAGTTAGTCTTGTGACGGCCTGTGGGCCATGTTCACTTTTAGAGTTTATTTGTTGAGAATGGGAATCTGTGAGTGGATGTGATTGATGAGATGGTTTAGAGAATTGCGTGGTATTGACAAGGTTATGTGGGATTTGTGTCTCTAGTTAGAAGGAATGGTACTTGTATGTTGGTTCATGTTTTGGGCCTTGTTATTCAGTGAGTCCGTGGTGACCCCATCGGTTGTGTAGGGGTAGTGTTTGTATTGTGATTGGTTATCAATTATTGGGTATGGTTTGAGTGGCACATCAGTGTGTGGATTACTGAGTGTGGAGTTTATTGAGTTGATTAGTCAGCTCGTTGGTATCGGGTTTTGGGTTGACATTGGTCACCATGAGGTTAGTCTCGTTTGTTGTAGATTTTGTGTGTTGATTAGGGAAAACTGAAATTAATCATCCGGTTGTGTCTTTGAATATGACGGTTATTATAATACAGCAATTATGTGTATTGAATTATCATTGTGAATGATTGGATTTTTTTTTTTATATACATTATGTGTATGTATATTGTTTGGGAGGAGATAGAGGATGGACTCCGATGATACAACACCAAAATGTGTATCTATTGAAAGATTGATATAGCTCATATGCTTATCTGTTGTGAAGTGAAAAATGTTTTAAAAGAGTTACTATCTCATTTAATTGTTTGGCCAGGTTCTGAGCCGGGTGTAAGTTATTTAATTGGGTAAGTAAAAAGAGGCGGAATAGAATTGCAAAACCATGAATTTCTTATGCCTTATGTGTTGATAGTATTGTTGTTATTTCTATTAACTATCATTATAGAAATGTTATGTTCTGTGTTGGTTGTGGCATCACTGTGTGCGTGATGGTTGTTGATAGTGTTATTTTGGAAAGAATTGGAAAACAAAACTTTTTCTAGTGTTTGGGCCATCTAAGGGCGTTGTTGAGAAATTGATTTAATTCAAGGGTTTTAAGGAATTCCAAATGAATCTTTTGGCAAATAAACTGTGGATGATTATGTGTTTTGGATAACACCGTGGTTGTGAAAATATATATATATATATATATATATATATATATTTACAAAACTTTTGAGTTTCGCATGGAAAATGAAAGATTTATTTTGGAATGTCTACATTGAAATTTTTTTTTTTGTTGAGAAATGTCTCTTGAACAAGAAAGTGTTTTCCTATAATTTGCTCAAAAGATTTGCTTTGGTAGTATGGTTGAGAATTATGTTGTTGAATAGTGACTTAGCTTGTTGTGCTAGTCAGTTGTTGGTCATTCTTTCGGGAAAGGTTTGGGTTGTTAAGGTTTTCGTACCTAAGTGTTGTCATTTGGAATGTTTCCCTTGGTTAGTCTTTTCTTTGGTAAGAGTGGATTAAAGGTTTGTTGTGAGATTAATTTCTTTCTTTGGGATTCGGGTGTTGGTGGTGTGTGATCAGTTGGCTTTGTGTTTTGGCGTACCCTTAATTTCGGGGACGAAATTCTTTAAGGGGGGGAGGTTATAGCGACCCCGGTCTTTTTCCTTTTGGTTGTTGTATCCGGAGTTAGGTTCCCTGGATTCTCTCAATGTATAATTGTGGTTGTCATCCTTTATTTTCTCTTTTTGAGTTATCGGATGTGTTGGGCAGGTTTGTTTTAGATTGGTTGGGTTTGGAAACCAGGTGTTACTGTCCAGAATTTGGATTGGTCGCTCAAGCGAGAGTTTGGTCGCTCGAGCGAGGGTTGAGTTTTGTGTCTGGTGGCTCGAGCCAGGGTTTCTTCGCTCGAGCGAGAGTTTCTTCGATCGAGCGAGCTTCTGGGTTGCAGACCTGAAGCATCGAGTTTTTGGCTCGAGCGAGCTTTTCTTCGCTCGAGTGAGCCTTTCCTGTGTCTGGTCGCTCGAGCGACCAAGTCTTCGCTCGAGCGAGCCTGTCCAGTTTAAATAGGCAGCAGCGGGTTTTTGATCAGTTTTTCATCCTCTTCTAGTTTCCAAACCCTAGGTCCGACTTCTCTCTCTCTAAACTCATCTTCTCTCTAGGTTTTCATCTACTTCTAGTGTGAATCCATCTTAAGTTCTTTGTAAGAAAGATAGAGGGCGGCTTAGGCTTCGTTCTAATCTGAAAAATAGTGGATTTGGAGCACTTGGATTTTGGGTCATCTTCTCCATTTGTGTTCTTCGTTCGAGGTAGGGATTCTCCTTGTTTCTTTTCAATACTTCGACTATAGATAGACATGTGGTAGTTTTTGTATTGCATAAAAATTGTATCATGTTGGATTTGTGAAAATCATGGGACTGAACCTTGGGTTGGTTGTTGAATTTGGGTTTATTATCATTAGTTGTGGTTTGGGCTAATTAGAGTGTTAATTAGCATGTGGTTGTTGAAAGGAGAGGAAACCCTATTTTTTTTATTTGATTTAATAAATTAATTGAGGGGTTTTGATCTTTGGGCAAATACTTAGGTATTTTGAGTCTTAATTGTGGTTATTATTGTTTGTTGATGTTAATTGGGCCTTTTTGGTCAATATTGAGAAAGATGAAGGAAAAACCCTAATTTATTGTTTATGACTTAATTTGCATAATTAGTTCGAAATGGCTTTGAAAAGAATGTAGTGAATTTAAATGAGGTATGGTTTTTGTCCATGGGAATGATTTTGTGAAAACAAAGGAAGTGGAATTCATTTTGTGAAATGGGAAAGGTATTTTGAAACAAGTATAAGAAAATTGGAATGTTGTATCTTGAGTGTTGAACACACTTGTGTGGGGTATAGCTTTAACTACCATGTTCATGTTGTTGCTGAGTTTTGTAATCTCATGTTAGTTGGGTCTGTTAATAGATGTGCAATATGCATGCATCTAGAGATTTTGTCTTGGTCATCGGTGGAGGATGATACGGTTGCGTTGAATTGTTGTGTATGTATTACACCATTGTTGATTGAACATCGTATGTGATGAAATGCTGAATTACATTATATTTGTATACTGGTTGGGGAGAAGAGAGGGGTTGTACTCCAGTGTGTGTGAGAAGATAGGGGATGGACTCCACACACCTATGTGTTCATATATATATACTCTGCGCTTATAATCAGAGGTATCATACCCTTCCAGCTAGCGCCTGGAGAACTGACGCGCTGATAATCTAAGGTACCATACCCTTCCAGCTAGCGCCTGGTAAACTGGTAGATTGTTGTGAGAAGTGTATCTTTGGCTTACTACGCATATAGCTAGTAGAGTAGAGTTGTTTTGTTATTGTTTCAGTGTATCTGGAAACATTGTGGATTGTATTGGTTACAGTGTTGGAGGGACGAGTTGCCTCATTGATTTATTTTATGCATGTAGTTGAGTTGTTATCTTTTTTTTTTATAGAGGTGTGCATGGATAACTATGATAGAATTGGGATTGAACTGAAATGCCTTTTTTATCTTTTGGAAGTGTAAAGAAAATCAAACATTTTAGAAATATGTTTTGAAAAGGCACATCTGTTGTATGTGTGGAAAATGGGAGAGAGTAATGGGTTTAGTGAATCTATTTTCCTAAGTAGTTGTTAATGTTATAAAAGATTGGGAACGGGGGTTAATGAAAGGAAAAAGGAAAGATGAATCGCTTATAGCATTGAATTAAATAGTTGTTTTCGAGAAAAGTTCATATATATATATATATATTTCTTGTATAAACTGTCACATTATTATTCTAGTATGAGAATGAGTGTTCATGATCATAGCTATCTGTAATGTTGTTATTGTTGAGGATCATGTTGAGATTCCTACTGGACTATATGTTCATCCCACGTTGTTGAATCTTTTTCAGGTATTTAGCAGGAGGTGCTACAAGATTTGGATCTTTTTATTTGTTGGCCACGGGGCCTCTTTGTTGTTGGCAGAATGCCATATGTGTAAAAGGGTTACACCCTTCATTTGATTATTTAATGTTGTAAGCCTGAGGGCAATTCATTTAAGGATGCTCATGTTGTATTTAGTTTTCATTTGAATGAGAGAGTTGTTGTTCATTACTTCCAATTGAACATTTGAGTTTATTTCCGCATGTTATCTCTAAAATTGAATTAAGTTAAAGAACTTGGTAATGACGTCGAGTAATAAAAAGTGGGGCGTGACACTCTCTCTGTCTGAAAATTTTTTGAGTGCAACAGTCCATCTCTTCTCCACTTGCCCTTCATCAATCGGCAATCTATAACAAACTCACAGTGCCTCTTCTTCTCAACTCTCACGATCTCTGAACTTTGTCACCAACAGTCAACTCTCCCTCTCTCTCAGTTGCATTCTCATGCTTTTGTTGTCATGTTCTTGTTCTCATTCTCAATCGATTGATCTTTCACTCTCACCCTCACTCTATCTCAAACAATCAGATGAGGATAGAGATATGGGAATCCACTCTCCCGTCCTGATCTTCTTCACTCACATCCCAGACAATCTTGATGTGGCAAACTCGCTTAAAAGATTAGCATCTTGGTCTTCTTGGAGGATCATAAGGTGATTTCAAACCATTTTTTTACTGAATATGTACATTTTTTTAAAAGCCCCAACTTAAATTGATTGTGTATGTACATTTTTTTAAAAGCAAAACTTTAATAACAAAGGATTTGTGTTTTTTGTTTCTTGTTTTTTTTTTTCTTGCCTTCAAACTATTTGATAAAATGTCTGTTAGGCTTCTCAAAATTCTAAGCCACAAGCCTAACCCATTAATGGGTTCCATCAATTTTTTTGATTTTCTATTTCTCTTCTTCTACTTTGAGTTCACTCTGTTTCTTTAGCCACCCATGAATTGTTGGTTTGGGAAGTTGTTATGGCTTTTCCATTTGGAGGTCTTTGGAATGACTTTTTTGATGTGTAGAATGTGTGTAAAATCCCAGATTTGGGGATAATTGTGTTAGTTTGAAGTGTTTCTTTGCTTTAAATTACTTTACAATGCACTTGTTTAACCTATCAATGGTGTATTACTCAAGTAGGTTTAGGAAATAATATAAAAAGAAAATAAAGAATTAATTAGAAGAAGCAAATAAATTACTAAGATGAGAATTGCTGCATAAAAACAAGGTGGAAGAACAGGATGCGAACAGGATTCTACACCCTTTGGTTCCTATTGTTTGCTTCGTATTTGTGATCACATTTTATTTGTTGATAGTCAGATGGACTAACTCTTTAAGTTTTGTGATTTTAAGTATTTTGTGTATATGTTCATTGGATAATCTTCATTATGATTCCTTTACTCTAATAAGCACAGACAGGACAAACATCTACAATGGAAAAGAATAGGTAGAAGAACCACTGAACATGGTTGAAAGCAAATGAGATAAATTAAACTATTGAGTTTGTTTCTATATTTGTTCTCTGTGCTGTCTATATTAAAAATGACATTTGTTCTCTTATGGTGCTTTACAGTGGGACATTATATAGAAACAATGACAGTGGAATTGTTCTCTGTGCTGTCTATATTTGTTCTCTTATGGTGCTTTACAGTGGGACATTATATCTCTTTGTAATCACTGCAGGTGATGTTTGAAGGGATTCTTGTTGATATACCATTTGCAACGTTCTTCTTGAGCAAATTAAAGCAAAAGTAGGGTTGCACCCATGTGGCATTCACAATGTATATTCTTATTTATCAAAAACACAAGAAATAAAAGGAAAAAGAATTTCTTGCAGATGATCAACCTTATATCACTTTTCTTTCTCTCTCCTCCACACTCCCACTTCCACTGCCCTTCTAAAAATTTTGGAAAAAATCCACACATGCTTTATATGTATCTGCGTACACATTATGGTCCTATGGAAATAGTTTTGAATTTCAGGACCATCTCTGCATATAAAAGATGAGTCTTTTGGGGTCCCAAATTGCCTCATAGCAGGTGTTATATTTTTTAGTTTTGAATTCTAGTTTTGAAATCTATTTTGATGCTTTAATTTTAGTTTTTAATTTTGATGCATCCAAAATTTTGTTGAGCAGGTACAACTATTTGAATGACTTACCTTCCCTGGATCCAGAGTTATATCGCCACCTTATTTTCTTAAAGGTGATATTTCTCCCTCTCCCTTGCTCTCTTCTTTGAGCAATAGTTTTTAGTGAAATCTTATGCTTCATTGATTTGCAAAATTGATGAAGCTAAGAGATGAATCGTTTGAACATTGTTATTGCCTATCCAACTAGAAGTTATAACTGAATCTGTATATATTATCTTCTTGTCAACCAAACAAATTTTTTGACATCTTTGGATGTCCATGCAAATGGAAAAGTTTCAGTTTTCCATTGCATTTTACAAGGCAAGAAAATCTCCCGTAGAATAATCACTGAAGAAAATGAAGTGTACACAAATGGTAGGATGAAATTAGAATAATCACCTTTTGTTGTTTTGTGGCTCAATTTCATGGCCAATCGGGTGGTTGTGTAATTTCGTGTTATTTATTGATTTATTTATTTATCTTTTGTTTGATGTACAGCATTATGAAGGTGATACTTCAAAGTTGGAATTGTACTTTGTTATTGTGAACAATGAATATGGAGAGCAAACAGAAGCAGAGTTGCTTCCTGGAGGGAAAAGCATACGTGTTACTAATGAGAATGTCATTACATTTATTCATCTTATAGCCAACCATCGTTTGAATTCTCAGGTTGCAAGGGTTTTCCTCTTTCATTTATTAAGTTTGTTTTCAAATTTGATCATTTTCTCCTGTAATTATGATGTTGTGATATAATTTTCAGATACGCCAACAAAGTTCCCATTTTATGAGGGGATTTCAACAGCTTATAGAGAAAGATTGTGTTAGGTTTTATTTCTTGGCAAACCCGTTTGACAAAACTCCTTTGAGTTGTAATTTTATTCGCATTTTTATTTCAGTGAGACTTTGAGTGTTTAGATGCGAATCCAACCCGAATCAAGCCTTTCAGAGAAGTTTGTGTTGATAAAGCTTTCAAGATTGCCACTTCGCTTCAAAGTTGCCTGTTCGATCATGTTATATTTTTCTAGTTTTTCCAGTTTTGGCCTGTCCGCTCGAGCGGGGAAACGGGCGCTCGAGTGGGGTTTGTGAGCTCACAGTATCTCTGCAATGCCTGAAAAAGTACTGGATGGTGTGATTTGACGCTCAAGCGTCAAAACCGACGCTCGAGCGTGGAGCCTGTATGAAATCACAGAATTTGAAGTCTCCGCTTGAGCGGGAAGACCCACGCTTGAGCGGACCGCGCGATCCCAGATTTCCAGATTTGATTAAAGAGTTGGTTTTCTTCTGAAATTAGGATTGCTTTGGTTTTCTATAAATTGTTGGTTTTCTCCCAACACTAGGGGGACTTCTCCAGATCTTATTTTTGGATCTTAAGGTTTATATCTGGAGAGATTTTGCTAGTTTTCTTTGATGTTTGATTGAGTATTCAAACTCATGGTTTAAAGAGAGTACATCAAAGGTTGTGTTTTGTTCTACAAAAGAGAGAGTTGTTCTTCGGTGGATTCTGAAGAATTCGAGCCTGAAGCTTTGGTGGATTCCGGAGTGGCTCATCGTAAAGACAATTCCGAGGTGAAGACGGGTTGGAAGAGGCACATAGAGGTTGGTTCAATTAGGCGTGGATTCGCTAGGTAATTGAGAGTATACCTGTGTAATTCCTTTAAATCTTCTTAGTGGATTGTTTTGTGGCTGTTGCCCGTGGTTTTTTTATCACAGTTGGAGGTGTCCAATTGTGGTTTTTTCCACGTTAAATCGTTGTGTCTCTTTGTCTTGATTGTTTGATTGGGATTGTTATATTCTGCTTAAAATTGATACATAATCACAAATCAACATCTAGAGGATTTCTAGATTTTTCAGATTGGATTGACATGTTTAATGAACATGAACTTCAGGTATTTCGATTCTTGTTGAATGATATTTAAGAACCACGTGGTGAAAGCATTACTGTAATTACTTCATTTAGTAGGGAGAGCTATGAGCCTCGTAAAAACATACAAACAAATAATAGTTTGCTGTTGTATGTGGCCAATATGAAATAAAAAAAATTGACTTTTTTAATAAACAACTTAACATTGCTTGCTTTGTTCCATCTATTTCTGTTTTGGAAACAGGGCTGTGAACTTGCCCAAGTAAAAAAAGGAAAAAAAAAAAAAGAAAAAAAAGAGAGAAGAAAGTAATGAAACATTCTAACATTAACTACCTAAATCTTGTAGGGTTCTTGCACTGCATCCGTTTCAACACACCAATACTCAACAGATATGTGCTCAGTTTTTTGATTGGCCTCCTGAGAAAACAGTTTTTGTAATTCACAATCTTAATTATGTATTCTAGAGTAACTTGCAAGCATGCACATGCTCACATCATTTGGATTCATGAGTTTTTTCGAGTTAGGTATCTGTACTTCTATCGTCTAGTTGGTTCACTGGTTCATTTACAAGACAATATCAATTAGCTCCTTATTGGGCTGTTCCTCAGCTTATAGATTTTTGTTACAGCATGGGCAACCAGTATTGGAACCTTTCTTTCGGACTTTTAGTAACACTGCCAGCTGATCATAACTATTGTTTTCACATTTTTCTGTTGAAGGAAACTGTCAAACTAACTCTTGTAGTGGGATGAGTCAATTGTTACACTAAACTGTCAAACTAACATTTGTTTTAACATCAGAGAAATCTTTCTATAATAAGGTGTCTGTAGTAATCACATCTTTCCACTAGAATAAAATTTTCCTTTTTAGATTTCAATCTTTTGACCACCCTTTTAAGTAAGAATGTGAAGAGTTGAATCTATCTTAGCTTATAACTCAAAATTGTTAGGCACAAAGAATTTGTTCATTGCCTATAAAAAAAAGGGGCAATGGCATAAACTTCTCCTTCCATTCCTAAACAAAAGGTTTGTTTTCTTTTTAAATTTTAACCTTTGAATTTTCATGCATTGATTAAGATCTCTTGAATTGAGGTCTTGTTCCTCTACAATTGATGTCTTCTTCTAACTCTAAACTCAAAAATTGGATCAAACAATGTATCATGGATGTTAAAATATGTTCAAACTTAACTTTCAACCTAATAAATCAAAATTTCAAATGAATTTTTAGGTCTTATTTGATTAGTGAGATTAATAGTGAGAAGATTAATAATCCATATGATTAGTGTAGGAATAATTATCCAGTTGAATTAGTGGGGTAAATAACTCACTCTTGTCACATTTGTTTTGCAATAGATATAAAAATATATAATCCTAATTATATGTTTGTTTTGTGTTATTAATTGTATGATTAAAAAACTGTCAACTTTATTGAATGAAATTTTCATCGGAATCTAATTCAAATAATAGAAATTGAAATCAAATACTAAAATATGAGTCCTATAATTTAATAATTTTATTTCTATATTATAATTTGCTCGTTTAAATATGCTCTTAATGTATCAAATATGAGTCGCGCTCAAATTACTTGTTGTGTCCAACTCATTTGCGATGTCTCCGAGATAGTAGATTAAAACATGGGTGTGTCCAACTCATTTGTGATGTCTCCGAGATAGTAGATTAAAACATGGGTGTTGAAAGGTAGAGGATTCTGAAGGTCAACCAAAAAAATATGCTACACTTTTCGACTAGTATGGGCCCCAAATTGCACCTGATTATCCCTTTTTCACCATCAGATGCTGATATCTACAAAGGAATTAAGCTTTTTAGCAGTCTGCACCTTGTAAACTCAGTAACATTTGTACCTTAGAGGTCATAACTGTTTGACATGTGTCACTCAATAAATACCCATCATGGTGAGAGACAAAAATAAAAAATATTAACAATGATTAGTATAGTTTTGTGTTGTCCTAACATCAATGTGCAAAACTGGTATAGTTTTCCTTTGCCTTGTATTAAAGCAACAAATTCTGGAATGGTCTAGTCTTGTAGACTTGCTCCTCTATGCAATTGAAGACATGCATTCTTGCCCTATACCTCATATATTTTCATTGATTTTCATGCAGCAGGTAAGGCTTCTAGAACACTCAGCTGGTGGTGTTTTAATCCAGGAATTGCCATGGAAGAATTTTCCCAGTTGGGTGTTGGATCCATAACGTATATAAACACATTGGTTCTATATACAATCACACAATACATACAATTAATGTATTCAATCAACCGTCAAGTTCCATGACACATTCCATTGGTTAGTTTCCGTTTACCTAATCATCATGCATTGTCTACAACAATCTCGACTATCCTCCACCGATAGCCCAAAGCAGTTATTTCTAAAACAGAAAATAAATGCACAAATGGATATTCAATCAACATTTCATTTCCTCATTTCTCACCAATTAATTATCCCAATTAATTAAACAATGTAATTAGGCCATTTTCCATAATTACCATTTCAACCCTTAGGTCCCATTTTCATCAATGATTCAACAATCGTTCCATTTTTCTATGCCAAAAATGCATCTAGGTTTATTATGAATAAAACCCCAACTTTTGTAAAATTACACAAAAGCCCCAAACTTTCACAAAATTACCAAACCAAGCCCAACATCTCAAAATACCAAAATTTAAAGACAAAACCCATAGAGAGGAGTAGGATATCCCTACCTCAAATTCGGAGTCCCAAAGGAGAAGACGACAAAACCCAACGTGCTCCAAAACCCGAGATTTTCAGATTAAAATGAAGCCCTCGACGATCAACAACTTTTTTGTAAAGGCCAAAGGTGAGTAAATCACTCCTACTAGATCAAAACCTAGAGAAAAGGTAGAGTCTAGAGTGAGAGGCTCAACAATGGTGATTTTGGAAAAGTAAGAGAGAGAAGAGAAAGTGAAAAAGTGATTTGAAAAGTCACAAATTTCGGGACTTAAACCCAGTCTCCCGCTCGAGCGTAAAACACTCCGCTCGAGCGGCCACTCACAGACTTCCGCTCGAGCGGCCAACCTCCCGCTCGAGCGCAGAATGCACTCGCCCAGCACTTTTGCAGAACCAGGCCTCCGCTCGAGCTCCCAACCCTACGCTCGAGCGGCACTCAGACAACCCCGCTCGAGCGTACAACGCTGCACAGGAAAATACTGAATGGGTGTAATCTCGCTCGAGCGCCAACACCTCCGCTCGAGCGTAAAGGCCAAAACCTGGGCAACTAGTTTTGGTTTCTAAACTCGACCAACCTGAAACAAATCCGCCCAACACATCCTATAACTCAAATACTAAGTAAAAATGATGTAAACAAAATAATAAACAACTACCAACATACACGGACACATGTCCGGATCACTGTACAACAAGGGTAAACCCGGGATCGTTATATGAAGCCTTGTTTAAATCAATCTTCCTTCTGAAGTCAGTAGCCTCATTAGTATGATAATTATTTCATGAAGTTTTTGTTCCATGGTTCTGATGCTTCAGTCAATTTTGCTCGAATTGTGCCGGATGGCTTGCTAGTATTTTTTCCATCTTACTACCTTCTGGATCAATGTATTGGGTGTTGGAAGAATACGGTAAGGGTTCTAGCACAAGGAATAAACACATGTGGATCACCTTGTGCCTGTTTAATAATCTATTATATGAAAATTCCTCTGTGCGACTAGCACAGCTGAAGTGAGAAAAGAAAGCATATACAGCCTAAATAAAACAATAGCACCCCTATATCACAATTAAAAGAATGCTATTGTTTTACAATTATAAGAATGATGTTTATTTACAATTTGAGTACACACTTGTTTTATTTACAACCACAATTATAAGAATGCTATTGTTTTATTTTCAATTTGATAATGAAAGTCATTTAATTTGCTAATGTGACGTTTGCTTTTCATCGACACTTTTCATTATTTGTCCACTTTTACCTGACATTATTTTACTTTTTCTTTGGTACAGATGGATGAACTCGTGCACAACGCTAAATTGCACAGGACAAATTGGCATTTTTTGCATTTTTTGAAGGATTATATAATTTTGTATAGATGTATATGGAAAATATTAGGGTAGACTAGTAGTTATATTTTTGGATGGGTATGTATAGAAAATATTTGGTAGGCTACTAGTTATATTTTTCGGTTGATGTACATGGATAAAAATTTAAAACATAAGTTTGGAATTATTTGTGGATGAAAACTTATAATAGTTGCTGATTTTAATTAAACAGGTTTAGAAATGGTTGATATATGTATTTTGTTGAAAGTTCATGATTCAATTTATTTGTTGGTTTGAATGATTTTTGCAAATTATAGATTTTATTGAATAAGTTGAATGGATTATTATAAATTACAGGTTTATTTTGTTGGATGTTGGCGACCAAAATTTGGTTTTGTTTTTCTAGTTTTGGTGACCAATTGATTAGTCGGGAAAGATAAGTTATACTTTTGCCGACTAAATAAAGTAGTCGGTGTATCACCAAGCACATTTGGCGACTAAATAATTAGTCGTTAAAATTATTAATTTTGGCAACAAAAGGATTTGGTCGCGAATAGGTCTATTGCCGACTAAAGTTTTAGTTGCGCAAAGCATGTTTGGTCGCGGAATGTGATAATTGGTGACCAAACAATTTGGTCGCGGAATGTGACAATTGGCGACCAAAATCTTTGGTCGTGGAATGTCACAATTGGCGACCAAAATTTTTTGGTCGTGGAATATCACAATTGGCGACCAAACTTTTTGGTCGCGAAATGTGTCAATTGGCGCCTAAGATATTTCGTCAGGAAAATATCACTTTTCGCGACTAAAGTGTTTTAGCGACAAAATGAATTAGTCGCAGTAATTAAATATTTAGCGACAAAAAATTTAGTCGGCAAATCCAACTTTTGCCGACCAATCAAAATTTTGGTCGCGAATTACTTTTGCCGACCCTCAATTGGCGACCAAAGTAGCGACCAAAAAAATTGGTCGCGGATAACTTTTGCCGACCAAAAATAGACTTTTAGCGACCAATTTTTTTGTTGCCAAAAGTGTTAATTCTTGTAGTGTGTACTTTTTCAAACGTTGCAATTCGAAATTATAAATTTACTCAAAGCTTATTAAGGAATTTTTGTACTCCTTTTAAAATGGTATGGAGAATTTCACATCCTGTTGGAATGGTTTAAAAAATTCCACAACTTTTTTTTTGGAGTATTACGTTTGAAAAAAGTACACTAGAGAGTTTTTTTGCGTCTTACATTGTAGTGTTACACTAAGAAATTTTTTTGGAGTGTTACGTTTAGGAAAAATACACTATGAATTTCTTTTTGAAGTGTTACGTTTGAGTGCTTCATTGGAGTGTTACAGTTTAAAATTATTCATTTGTTCAAAACTTACCAATGAGTTTTTCTACACCTTTTAAAATATTTGAAGAATCCCACATTCTTTTAAAATTTTTGAAGAATATCATATTTCAAGTTATTTTTGTACTTATTTTAAAATGTTTTCTAAATGAAAAAGATTTTCATATAAAAATTCATCCCATAATTCCCATAAATTCTGTACCTTACCTTTCTAGTACAAAATGAAAAAAGAGAATGAAACATAATAGAAATAAGAATATAACTGTAAATTCAATTTCTAAATAATATATTAAATCTATATTTTCAAAATCAATGTGACTAATTAGTCTATAAGAAAATCCTTGAGACTAAATGGATCATCATTCCTCAAGATGAGATTTATAGATAAATTTTTCTAGAATATTTAAAATAATTATCTCTTTTATATTTTTTTTTAATTATCAATTAATTATCTTCACACTTCACTCGATGTTAAAATAAGTTTAAAAATTGAATTTCTATATTATTTTCCTTAAACTAATAGAATTGAATTGATAAGTTATGATGTACAATATATGTCCCCATAACATTGTTATTAGAGAATTGTAAATGGAACACTCGTCACCAACTAAATTGTAATTATTTTTATTCAAAAATTATAATGAAAGATTTTTATTACATTATGTAAGGGTTTGTAAATTTATTTATTTATTTTTTAATTATAGAATAAGAAATATGTAATCAGCTCCTGTTTACTGTTCTTTTATGTTTTTGTAACAAATAATTTTTTTAAAAATAATTTATTTAAAAAAAATTAAAAACAAAAATTATCTACCAAACAATTTTTTGTCTTATGTTTTTAGAATTGTTGATAGTATGGACTAGCACAGCTTAAAGTCATCCCAACTTGACTTTGACTTGACCACAAAGACCTAGAAAATAGAAAGAAAGTAGTGCCTTTGATAATTAACCCACTAAAGAAAAGGCTAAGAATTAGCGAAGAAGAAGCACCAGCATCATGAGAGCCACCCACTCTGATAATAGATAGGGAAATAACGGCACAGTGATAACAGTAAAAATAATTATAAATCAGTAATAAAGTTTATATATTTTAGGGTAAATAATACAAATAGTTTCTATAGTTTATACGATATGTTAATTTAGTCTTTATTATTTCAATTTGTTCGATTTTATCCTTTATTTTAACAGATTGTGTTATTTTAGTCCAATAAATCACTGTTGTTAAGTTTGGTGGACGAAAAGTCAAACTATATGTCAATTTGTGTAGTTTACACAATGTCTCAATTTGGTCTCTGTCAAAATTGAGCAAATTAAAACAACATGGACCAAATTGATACATTGCGTAAACTACATGGGCCAAATTGACACATTGTATAGATGTTTAAAAATTAATTTGGTAAAAAAAATAAAAATAAATAAACAAATGTTTAAAAGATTTATCAATTTTATATAATTTTATCTTTTGCGGGTAGAAATAATTTTTAAAACTTCAAAATTATTTTTTTGACATTTATTTTTGTCAAATTAGTTTATATTTTATCAAATTGATAACTTTGCTCTTGAAATTAAGCAATAGTATCTTCAATTGTCCTTATTTGGAACAAGATTGAAAATTCAGAGTCAAATATTTCACAATTAAAAAGTTAGGGACACAATTAAAAAGTTAGGGACTAAAATGAGACAATGTCTAAACTATAAGAACCGTTAGTGTAATTCGCCATGGTAGTTAGTTTTTGTTCCCATATTAGTTTGGATTTATTACAGACGTATTTAATTTTGTTTGGACTTATTAAAATTTTGATTTTAGTGTTTCTTTGTTGGTTTTGGATTGGATTGAAAGGAAATATATATATATATATATATATGTTGCTTTAGAAGGATTCTTTAACTATAAATAGGTGGATACTCTTGTTCAATTAGTTGAACTTTTCAATTCCATTGGTAGGACTTTGTGGTTCGTTGGGTTTTGTTGGTAGGTGCACTTCTACAAGCTCCCACATTTTCATCACCCTTTCGTTGCTTGGTGCCCATCACATCTCTCCTTTGATTATCAGCACGTAGCGAATCAGGTTTAATTGACGTCACCATTTCATTTGATGCCAAATGGGACACAATGGCCAAATTTGGCCACTGTTCAAGCTCAATGAGCACTCTATTTGGTGTATTCCATGCATTAAATGTTTGACCTCCAATGTTTGGCTTCTTTGATGGTTGCTCAATTGAGGTTTGCATATCGCAACTTTTCTCGATAAACCGCAGCTGTGATGTACCAAGATCTCCACACAAACAGAGACCTACACAATCACACTCAAACGCAACCTACATATGCAACTAGACTTGTGTGGGTATTAACAAATAAAAATGTCGTAGTTACTTACAATTTTACTCATAAACTCCTTTTGTTGTGATTGCGTATAAAGAAATTCAATTCAAGAGGTCGTGGATTCCAAATAATTCAATGTTGGCCATAACCATTTCAAGAGTTTGGCCAATACCTAAGGAAACTCATGATCAAACCTAACCCCAACACTGCCACAAATAATGTCTTTTTTTGTAACTAAATTTTTGTTTCAGTTTTTATGTTGTCGCACAAAGATTTTTTTTTCTCAACTTTTTTTCCTTTTTTTTCTTTTTGCCTAATATATCGTCACAAATAATATTTTTTGTTGTTGGCCACTATACCCTTAAAATATAATGTGCGATTGGTTCCGTATTCCAAGACATGTTAAGAAACTAGTGGATGGCTCACATAACTGACTCCCAATGAAAAACATTTAGTTGTGACAATCACACACAATATTCTTTGGGAATGCATTAATGTTGTGATTGAATCATAAATTTATATAGGAATTTAGAAGAACAAAAAAAGCAAAGAAATAGAGAGAGAAAAAAAAATTAGTTTATATTTTATTAACATTGTCTTCACATTTTTTCTTTTCCATTTTAAATTTTTACCCAAATATATGACCAAACACAACGTAAAAGTGTTGCTAGTTTAGGGCATGTTTGTTTGAAAAATTATAATTAGATTGGGTAGGACTATGAGTACAATAAGATTAAGTGATAAGATTATTAGTGTGGTGATATTAGGTTGGAGATATAAAAATAGAGTGTGTTTGTTTGTCCACAAGTATGGTGATTTTAATTAGTTGTGATTAAATTTATAAAATTATCTAAAAACTTTTATCACATACAATATAACTTTGTTGATTTTGTAAGGTGGAGGGAAAAATGGTCTTTTAATCATCAATCCATGTAAGGAGATTAACAATCCCAACCTCCCATAGGAATGGTAATCCCATTGGACTCCAATAGGATTGCCAATCTTATACATTTTATTGCAAACAAACATGAATTAGGTGGATCTCACAAATTGCTAATTCAATTCCCTCTCCAAACTCTCAATCAAACATGGCCTTAGGAAGAAGAAAAAAAGTAAATTTTTCAATCTCATGCAAAGTATCCAAATTGGCTGGTCAAACAATTCAAACATTCTGAGGTCGTTTAATGATAACAACAATCATGTGATTGACAAAGATGGCTATCTAACACAAAGCAATAATTCTACATTCACACATAAATATATGAAGAAAATTGCACACAAAAATCAATGCAATTGGTGTTGTACAAAAAACAATGTTTAAACAAAAATAACAGATTTAGATTTATTTAATTCGAATTATAAAACAGAAGATAAAAGAACTACAAAAGCTGGAATTTACAACTTGCATGAAGAACAAAAATTAACATAACGCAAATAAAATTTTGAAAAGAAATACGAAAAAAAAAAAGAGTAAGAAAAGCAAGCCCAAGATCCCCGGGCTTGGCCCGGCTGGGTCTGAGCGGGTGGCGCGCACTTGTGGCATTTTTTACATAATCAACTTAGACCATAATCTTGATTCAAGCCCATCATTGAAGCATCCATAACTGCATTCATTCAAAAAATTTAGATGCCCTAAATGACTCGCACCCTTAGGTAAAACTAGGGATTTAAATATCTATCAATGTTTTTCTCTATAATCAATGTGGGATAGATAGTTACACACTTTCCCCAATACCTCATTCATGAGGCCAACTCTATGAGACAGTTTCTCATTCAATTTTCAATAATTTTTTATCATTCTTTTTGGAATATAAAGATCTCATTGTAAATAATCTAAACCCAACTAGACCCACCTTAACCGTCGGTTGGGACCCACTCTAATTTCGCATTAATGTCACCAAAAAACCATTATTTTCCAACAATCCTCCATATGAATAAAAATTGACCGAACCAAAAAAAAAGGGGGATAATGTTTAACAACAAAGACCCAGAGAGAGAGCACACAAAATAACCATTCATCAAATAAGGTAACTTTTGGCCTTGAACCTTTCCTAGTGAAAGTCTATCGGATTTATTGGTTGATCAGTGAATGTGATGTTTTGAATTGTTCTACCATTTGAATAAACCAAGACAACAAACCTCACATAGGTGTTACTCTAACCATCGTTCTGTTCTTACTGTCATGTTCGTTTTGGCCCTAAACACTAGCCTATTTCAGTGAGTGATTTTAAACAATTCAACCTTGTTAATTCCTAAAGAAATGAACCCACTTCGCATTCACATAGGTGACCTTCTTAAGGTATCTCGTTATACCATGCTTGCCTATTCAACATATACAATTCATTAAAAACAGCAGCTTAACCTTCTACCCTCCAAGTTATCACTATATATAGGAATGAGTAGGAGTATTTCAGCCAACGTGGAATATCTTCAATGAAATAGTGGAGCCATTTAACTTTTTTTGTTTTGTCTAAAGCAAAAAACTAAGATTCTATTGTTGATCTCGATTTACACATCTGGTTGGAAGATTTCCAAGGCACAGTTGCCCCCCCTAGGGTGAACACATTTATATCAGATATTCAATTGGCGTCACTATAGTATTATTGGATATCTGGTGTAATGCACTCCATAATCTTGGATGTAACGTAAATACCTTAACGCCTGCACAATAGCCTTACAATGAGTAGCATTAAGATTGCTTATGTATCTACTAAGCCTACTAACCGAGCAAGCTATATCCAACCTTATACAACTCATTAGACATATTAAATTCCCAATAATTCGACAACATTTTAGTTGAGAGACACTCTTACCATTATTCTTAGCCAAATGTAGACTCAAGTCTGCAGGTGTCCTTGATACATTCGTATCTAATCCACTAAACTTCTCAACTATCTTATCTATATAATGAGATAGAGACAATAAAATACCACCAGATGTTCTAGTGATCTTAATACCCAGACTAATATCTTCAAGGCCCATACCTTTCACATCAAACGTAGAGTTTATAAACTTCTTGGTAGTTTTAATCATTTCATCATTACTACCAACAATGAGCATTTCATCAACATATAGACACAGAATGACAAAACCTTTGTCAGTGTCTTTGACATATACACATTTGTTACACTCGTTGATTCTAAACCCACTTGACAACATAGCATTATCAATCTTCCCATGTCATTTCTTAGGGGCTTGCTTCAAACTATAAAATGATTTGATAACCTTATAGACTTTCTCACCTTGCCCTGGAGCTGAAAACCCCTCAGGTTATTCCATATAGATTTCTTCATTCAAATCTACATTTAAGAAAGTTGTCTTTACATCCATTTGATGTATCTCTAAACTACACGAAGCTGCTATCAGAATCACTATACGAATGGATGTTATTCTCGTCACAGGTGAATACATATCAGAATAATCCAGGTCTTCTCACTGCCTATACCTATTGATAACTAGCCTAGTTTTGTACTTATCAATCTATCCATTAGCTTTCGTTTTTCTTCTACAGATCCACTTAAATGGTTTACTATCTGGGGGTAAATTAACTAACTCCCAAATGTGGTTCTACAAGATAAAGTTAATTTCACTTTTGATAGATTCTTTCCACAAAGGACTTTCTGTTGAAGTCACAACTTCATGGAAAGTCAGAGGCTCTTTCTCCAACATATAAGTTAAGAAGTGTGGACCAAAGGACTTCGAAGTCCTAGCCCTTTTGCCCCTCTTTGGCTTATCTAATTCCTCATGTGATCACTATCACTAGCAACTTCCTCTGTTTGCTTCACAGAACTTGGATCGCCTACTTGGGTTTGGCAAAGAAATACATCTTCAAAGAAAGACACAACCCTTGACTCCATAATGATATTCTTGTGTATATCTAAAATATTGTATTTGTGCACAAGTAACCTATATGCACTACTATTTTGTCCATAACCAATGAATATTTAATCCACGGATTTCGGGCCTAGCCTTGTTGGAAAATAACGATTTTTCTGCAACTTTAATTCGAAATTAAAGTGGGATCCAACCGCCGGTTGAGGTGGGTCCGAGTGGGGTTGTATTCTCTTACGTGAGAAGATTACAATATAAAAATAATGAGCCAAAGCCATTAGGTTGTGAATGAGAATTCTCTCATAAAGTGGGCATCAATAAAAGTTGGGCTTAGTTTTGGTTTGGACTAGGCCTAGGCTTGTGCACGTGCTGGGTTTGGTTTTAGACTTGGACTTGGACTTGGACTTAATCTTGAGCTTGAGCTTGGGCTGAACTGTGCTATGTTGGGCTTAACTTGTGCATGTTTTTTAGATTGGGCTTGGATCGGGATGTGACCCAACACCCGTATCTATTTTGTGACCCATTTGGTCTAATTCTCAAAACTTATGCATTATATATACATTATGATTTATATAATGTTTTTAGAGTTTTAAACCTTTGTAAGGCTCTCCCCTACAAGTATAAATATAGGCATTTTCCCTCCAACTTAATAGGTTGTTTTTAGAGAGATTTTTTTGTGATGGAAATTGAGATGGTGTTTTGAGATAATAAAGTTAGAGATGATTTTTGTACCAAAGAAATTTTTCATATCTTCTTTTTGCTAGCCTATCTTTGGTTCTTGTTAGAGAGAGTGTGTGTTGCCATTGTTAAGTTCGCCGAAGCTATTCAAAAGGTATTTCTGTATGAGCTGGTTTCGATCGTTGTATCTTGGGAGATAGATGTCGGCATACCTCCAGCACCCATTTGGAGGTAATGAATTTGTTTTAAGGAAACTGTGGTATCACACAGGGTTCGGTTTGCGTTTCTTATCTTTTGTTGTTGAAACCTTTAGATTTAAATTCTTTCTTGTATATTATTTTCTATGTCTATGTGAGTCTGTCTTGTGATATGTTCCATGATGTAATCTAGTTCATTCTTGTATTTTTTAGTTTTGTAGTTTATTCTATATTTCATTCTTTAATTTTTTTTTTTAAAAAAAACAAAATTGTTTTGTCATTTTTATTTAATTTATTTTTTTATATTTTTCTACGGAAAAATAGCAACAACCCTAACCCGCTTAGGTGTAGGTATCGCCACTTTAATAGGACACCCCCACATTCATAAGAAAATATGTGGAGGCTTGTGGCCTTTCCATAATTCATATGGGGTCGTGTCCACCTTTTTCCGAGGAACCTTATTCAGAGCATAATTCGCGGAGAGAATTGTTTCCCTCCACATGTTATGTGGCAATTTAGAACTAATCAATATTGCAGTCATTATTTCCTTAATGTTTTATTCTTTTGCTTAGCAATGCCATTAGACTGAGGGGAGTAAGGCACTGTGGTTTGGTGGATAGTCTTGTTTTGAGCACAAGTCTCATAAACGGCGATTCATACTCACCACCATGATCACTTCTCAGTGCCTTAATCTTTTAGCTTAATTGATTCTCAACTTCATTCTTATAAAGAATAAATTTATCAATAGCTATATCTTTGCTTTTAAGCAAATACACATAACAATATTTAGCGCAATCATCGAAAAAAGTAATACTCTCTCTATCCCAAAATATTAGTCCATTATTCCATTTTTCATTGTCCTAAAATATTAGTCCCTTTTCAAAAATCAAGTACAAAAATAATATAAATTTCTTATTTTGACCTTCTTTTAAATTCATTAACAACATAAAAAGTACAATTATGACATTGATATTCCCTAAAAAATATACTATCAAAGGGTAATTTTGGAAAACCAATTTTTTAAAAGTGCAATAATTATACCACCAAAAAAAGTTGGATTCCCCAAAAGGGACCATTATTTTGGGACGGGGGGGAGTAAAATACTTATTGCAACCTCGGATTTGTATGAACTTCAAGTCACACACATCATTATGCACTAAATCTAAAGGCTCGAAACTTTTTTTAGTAGGATGAAATGATGAAATCCTAGTCCACTGAGCTTATACACAAGTTTCACACTTGTGATTTTGATTAATCCTAAAAGATGGTATGTGATCTAATTTGATTAATCTACGCAAAGAGTCAAAATTCACATGACTTAATCTACCATGCCATAAACTAGATGACTCAAGCATATAAGGAGAAGATAAAGCATTTTCATTAATCTTTGAGATAATTGTCATTACATTTAACTTAAACATACCACCCTACAAATACCCCTTACCCACATAAACTCTACTCTTGGTCAATACGACCTTATCGAATTCAAAAACCATGCGAACACCATGCTTACATAGGAGGGACCCTAAGACTAGGTTTTTGCGAATGTCCAGCTCAAACATGACATCATTTAGAGTCTGCTTTTTCCTAAAGTCTTCTCAGGACCACCTTGCCCTTTCCCTCGATAGTTGAGGTTGCAAAATTTCCCATGAACAACTTCTCGCCGTTTGTAATTGGGTCGAAGCTTCTAAACACCCTATTCTCTACACAAATGTGGCAAGTGGCACCAATGTCCACTCACCATTCCCTTGTATTGGATCCCACTAACTTCACTTTAGTGACAACAATAGAAATATACTTAAATCTACATCTTGGGAAAGACCCTCAATTTCTACTATGTGAGCACGATCCTCGTTCTTAAATTGCTTCTTTGGCTTGCCGCATTCAGCAACCCTATCTCCATTGCTTCCATAATTGAAGCACTTATCAAAAAACTTATAAGTAGGTTCTTGCTGCTTGTAGACCGGCCTCTTTGAGACACCACCTCTAGGCTCCAACTTCTAGCCTTTGTTCACATGTTACTTCTTCTTAACCCCCGAAGACTAGTCATGCTCAGCCACATTAGCCTCAACAGTGAGGGTATTCCTCATTTTCTTCTTATTATCCTCTTCAATTCGAAGCCGGACAATGAGCTCTTTGACTGTCATCTCCTTTTGCTTGTGTGTCAAGTAGTTCTTGAAGTTTTTCCAACCATTAGGCAACTTCTCTATCAAAATAGTTGCATGGAAAGATTCACTTAGGAACATTCCCTCTGCATGAATATCATGTAGAATCACTTGAAAATCTTGGACCTGGCTAATGACGATTTTTGAGTCTACCATTTTCAAATCTAAAAATCAATCAACCATAAATTTCTTTGCTCTGACATTCTTAGTTTTGTATTTATTGTCCAAGGAATCCCATAACTCCTTTGTCAACTAAGCATAATACATATTGAAAAGCATATCTACCAAGCCGTTGAGAACATAGTTTTGACAGAGGAACTCTGAGTGCTTCCAAGCGTCTAGAGCCATCAGCTTCCTTTTATCTTACCCATTCTCCGCCATGACTAGTGGATCCTCACTCAAGAACCTTGCAAAGTTAAGACTAGTTAAGTAAAATAGCATCTTCTGCTGCCACCTTTTGAAATTCACGCCGGTGAATTTCTCCGGGCACTCATAATGATTGAGTGGTCCCCTCAGAATAGAAACATGAGTCACCACAAGGTTCATAGCTGGGTTCGTCACGGGGGTTAGCATTCTAGTTGATATAGGATTCAGATTCCCATCATCGTTCACAACTCTGGTACTAGTTGCAGCAACATCGGTAACAGTTAACATTTTTTAAAAACAAAATAGAATTTCAACTAGTCTATTTTTTCAGAAAACAAATTAGCAATAGGAAATCCCAAAACACTGAAACTTAATTCAAAATTAATTTCACCACTGATTTCAAAAATCAAACAAAGTCACCTATCTGTTTACCTATTTTTCAATGTCACTTATCTATCACCTCTCCGCTACTAGATGTCGTGGCCGGCCAACAGTGTCGGCCATCGCCGACCGCTAGCGCCTTTGTAGGATGCTTTTTGGGGTTACTAAGTGGGCCCAACAGTTCAAACTTTTGATCTTCTGATCTAATTTCACAAATGCAATTTGAAACATAAATGAGAGTCTAGATTCGACAATTTATACAGAAAATCTATTTTATTGCAAAAATCTTTGCCAGAAATAGACTACATCACCAGATTTCAGAGTCACCACCTAATCTTTGGAGAAAACTAGAAAACCCATGACTCATATCAAAGGTCATTGTCCGTCATACCAAAATGTCTTAGTTCGGAAACTTAGGTATGAAGGGGGAAGGTCATGATTTGAGTATCACTGCTCACTCTATCAAAAAATCGGCCTCTATTAAGTAATGATATGAGTTTTATAGTCTCCATATGTTCATATTCCGATTTTAATAATGTTAACATTACTATCTAAGGTAGATAAGTATAGATTCACTACAACAAAAAACACTTCTAACGACCTGTTTTTTAGTCACCAAAAGTGTAATTTTGGTTGCTGAAAGTATCTGCGACATGAATAAAATTGGTCGCTGAAGCCCTGTCACTAAATGCTTCAGCGACCAAATCAATTTTGGTTGCCTTTATAAATAAATTGGCGACCAAATATTTCCGTCGCCAAAAGACTAAAATTTCGTCGCCATAAATTAACATTTAGTCACTAAAATTAGCCTTCAGCTGATGACATGTTAAGTTTCAGCAACATATAAATGCGTCGCTAAAAATATCTTTCAGTGACTAAAAGAATTGGTTGTTGAATGTTAAAACTTTTGGCGACCAATCAAGTTTTGGGTTGCTAAAAAAATTATGGACACATACTTTCAGCAACATAAATAAAATGTCACCAAAAGTAAATTTACAACTAGAAAAACCTGTCACCAAAAATTCATTTTTTATAATTTTTTTTAACAATTTCCCTGTTCAATACATAATTCATAAACCTATAAACATAAGCAAAATATAATTCAAATTAACACACTTGTGCAAAGCATTCAAAATATAAACTTAATTCAAAAGTAGTACCATATTAATTATAAACAACATATCAAATCCAAAACATCCAATTTAAGTACAAATCTCTTACAATCCCAAACTTGAAACATGTAATGCCCAAAAACCTTCTAAGCTTGCAAATTCATAACAAAAATCTATGACAAAATATATCCAAAAATTCAAAATGTAATCCTTTGATGCTTCCCGAACTATATTTCATCCATATGCTAGTCTATCAAACATATGAAAAAAACTTCAAACATGTAATTCCAAAAAACCTTTCAAGCTTGCAAATTCATAACAAAAACCCATGACAAAATATATCCAAAAATTCAAAATGTAATCCTTTGATGCTCCCCGAACTATATTCCATCCATTGCCAATCTGTCAAACATATGAAAAAAAAAAATTATAATGTTAAAATGTTAATAAGAAAGGTCTTGGTCTAAAAACATTGGTTTCACATTATAGATGAACAAATTGAGAGCAAATTTTCCTACGGTGAATTACAAAATTTCAAAATACCAAAATCAAAAAGTAACACATGATTCACTAGTTAAACTTGGCATATATGAACTAATTACAAGCAATATCTCTATAAATTTGTACATATTCCTAGTTCTTTTTTTCAACCTAAAGATCAATACTCGTGCTCTACCACAGTGCATGTAGCACACTTCAGCCTACATAATGTTACTGAGGGAAACACACTAAGTATTGGCTGACGCATTTTGTATGATTAATTGTTGATGCATATTTCTTGAATCAAACTATTCATAAAGTTAGTTTTAATCTATCACATGCATCTACAATGACTCCCCAAAAAGGAGATTTCAGAATTGTGTTTGAATGCTTTACACTCATTCAAAGTTTTGGCACCCAAACCCACCGAATGCAACATAAGTTAACTGACACTCCAACAACAGCAAAAAAAAAAAACTACTACTGATGGAAGTTCATGAAAATTTAGCCTCACCAGTTTGGCCATTTTGTTGCTTCAGGCAATTCCCAATTTACTATACACATGATATAGAAAAGAACAAAAACAACTAGTAGCTCATTCGCAAAGCTAACAATGCAACATGATGAAAGTCAAAAACCAGCAAAGATGGATAGCAATAAATGGATCTCTCTGTCCATGTCTTAGACTTGCACAAGAAAACACATTCAAGCAAGATATTAATCATTTGAATCAACAGATGAATAGGTTTATGAACAATAGCAATACACATGAAAAAAGGGAACACAATTATCTTCTAGGCGAAGTCAAGCAAGTTACTTGCTAATGTCAACTCATGAATTGCATTGGGCGTTTCTTCAAACTCTCATTCCTAAACTCTACTAGTCTCCTTCTTGAACTCTTATTTTCTTTTCTCTAGTTCCTCTCTAAACCCACACATCCTTCCTGAACTATATTTCATCCACAGATCTCATTTTCTTTATTTAGCATAGGCCTCTCAACAGATTGAATTCAGACTGGTTTTAGCATAATCCGAATCTAAATATGGTTTACTTGGCTTAATTCGAAATCTGACCCAATTCATTATGATACTCTATCCATTACTCTATACTTGGCTTAAATTTTCACATTGTATCATTTAGTCCAATTGCTAAACGCCTCTGTAGAATTGAACTGAAATCGAGAAACAAATAGTCAATTCATTCTCATCAAATTACTCTATAACAAAAGGTTTGAAGAGTTTGTTGGACGAACAAACGAGAATGATTTTGGGATAATAAGTCACCCTTTCTTTGAAACTCTCATTCTTAAACTCTAGTTCCTTCCTAAACTCTACTTAGGAAAACTCCATAATAGATATAAAATTAACAAGATTGTAGAGAGACTAAGTGTAGACGCGCCCGCGTGGGGCCCCATGCTACTACAGTTCGGACTCGCGATTTTTGTTGTCGCGGTTCTAAATCTGAACCAAAGAGTCCAAATCTGGCAAATCATTTTGAGAAACAGATTTTTGAAAAAGTAGTGCCAAACATGAACTGCTTTGCCAGATACAGAGTCGCCACCTAAATATTTTTTAAAATGGGGAAATTTAGGAAACCCTGACTCGGTGCCGAAGGCCACATGTCCGTCATCACCGGAGTTGTCTCGGCTTGGGAGCTTGGGTACGATCGGAGAAGGTCAGCTATGAGCACCCCCTTTCGCCCAGTCCGAAGACCGGCCTCTACTAACCATGATATCCGATTTTGAAAACGTTATGTGTTCTTATTCCGGTTATTAGCCTAGAATTACTACGTTATGCACGCAGCAAACAAGTATAGACTAGATTGCCTAATTTGGAAATAAGCATTGCATATCCGTTTGTTTTGGAAAATGTTTGGTTTTGTTACTCGCAAGTAGGCCAAAATGCGGATTTCAATGAGTTTTCCCAACTCAAACAATCCAACCTCCACCCACAGGCATTTCAAACATTTTACCATGTAAGCATTTAGCCGCATGGCAAGCATACTGTCATGGCAACACTCACACGCATGCGGGGTGCTAAAGCATAAATACTTACATCGTACTCCGTGCCAAAACTAGTTAGCAAACATGCATGTCCTAGTTCATGTTAAAAATGGCTAATGCATCACATGCAAAAATGCAATCTAGGCAGGCTCGGCTAACCTAAGCATGGCATATGAAATGCGATCAACTATCACATATTCAATTTTTGAATTGAAGTACAAATGCAGTTAGCGTGATGTACCGAGCCTAATGCATGTAATACAAATGCATGGATGCACACATGCATAGCATAAGGTATGCTAAATTAAACGTGCCCTAATCTACCATCATAAGCAGGTAAATAAAAGGGAAGAAAGACGTGAGGTTGGAAGACATACACACACTCACGCACACTTATTACAGATTTGCCCTCACTCAGAGGGATCAAATAAATATTACAAGTTAATTAACTACGCAAGCTAATTAAGTATTACAAATTGCCTAATCAACTAAGCAAATTAACTAAAACTTAAGAAAACAGGAAAACCGCCTCGGGAGGAGGGCTCAATGCAATGCATGCCCGGTCCCGCTCGGAAATGCGCCGCCATGCATAGGCTGCCTCTGTTTTCCTTCCTTCACTCCTCTGGAGGTTGTCAAAACCTCAAGACTGCTTCTCTGGACATTGAGGAGTACCACCGGCTGAGTAGAATCGCCACCGGCAGTGGGGTATAGTCACTGGCACAAGATGAATCCATCGGCTGCTTGTTTACTGCCGGTCGACAATATATACTGCCGGTCGGCAAGGAATGCCTGCAGAGCCTGCAATTGACAGCAACAGAGGGCAAGGCAAAGCATGGCAGCACAATTCAAGGCATATATGCACCAATCATGTCCCTTATCATGATAATGACTCAAAGGGGCATGTGCCTCGATTCTCGGACCACCAATCATGCATTTCCATGCATGATGGCCCAAGGAATCAAGTATGCAACTTTCATGTCAAATGAAATGCAAACCAATCAAACAAACTAAGGCCCAATTCCTATCATCAAGTCAAGGAACAAGGCATGCATGCAAGATGCAATGCGACCTAAGCATACAAGCTAAGGATGCAACATGGCATGGCAACAAACCTATGCAAGCATACAAGTAAACATGGGACCATGCAAATGGATGCAAAGATGGACTTATACAAGATTTGGGCAGCTCTAATAAGGCCCAAAACAGTAGCCAAAATGCTATAATATGGAGGCTAAACACACATGCACACATACACATGTTATGGTCCAAACCTCAAACATTAAGCAAGCAACATTCAAGCACACTTGCAAAGGGATTTCATGGACAATTAGCATGCAACATGAGCTCTAAAATCATGCTAAAACATGGTGCCAAACCATGCAATAAATCAAGCCAAGCATGCAACAAATGGCCTAAGTGCTCAAAACAAACCAATGGAGTATTGAACTACACTTAGCAAGACCAAACATGGCATGAACTCATCGACCAAAAACAGAGTTTTAGGACATTAGTACAAGGCCTAAGGATCACTTAGATGGCATCCAAATGACTCATAAACAAAAGCATGCATAAACACCAAAACATGGAGCATTGCTACACATGCTTTCAAAGCATTAAAGAAGCATTCAAGGCAAACACTTATGCATGAAAATGGGACTGAAATAACATGTAAGGTGACCCCAAATCACCAAATCAATGCAAAGATGTCATGCTATACATTCATATGCTCAAGGCCAACAAGCCCAAATACAAAGGAGCTATATGATGCATGCCAAAATCAACCCAAACACTTATGGACAGACCTAAAACGTGTCAAGATAGGCAAAAAATCTTCACAAATGTAAGCCTAAAACATGCTAGAAACAAAGGCACACAACCTAAGACATGTTAAGGCATAACAAGGCATTACATGGCAACTATGCTAAGCATGCATGGAGTACCAAAACCAAGTAAAAACAGAGGCATAACATGACATATTAAGCATAAAAAGCAGCCAAGTCATGGTCAATACACCCTCTAACATGGTGCTCCCTCAAGAGGCCAAAACATGCCCTTTTCAAGGACAACAAGGAGAGGGGGTGGCCCTCTCCTTCTTGGGACTTCAAGGCATCACCTTCACCACTGAAATCCCTCAAGATTTCAGTGGTGAAGAGACCCCAACACCAAAATCCCGGAGTTCACACAAAAGGGCACAAAATGAGGCCTTTCAAGGCCTAAGGGTATTCAAACTTACCCAAACCACAAAACACTCTTAACAAACAACCAAGATGGCTTAAAAACAGAACTTTTTTTGTATTATACACTAAGCTCAAAAACGAATTTAAGATAGGTAGAAATACAATGCAAAAATGGGGTAAAAAGGGGTAAGATTCTTACCCTTGAAGACTTCTTCAACAAAGATGCTCCAATGGCCCTCCTTGGCTTAAAATCAGCTTCAAAACCTCAAAATCAGTCCCTTAGAACCTCAGTTCCAAGAGGAAGGTGAAACACTAGGTGCTTGTGTGCAATAGTATGGACTAAAACACACACAAGAGCACAAAAGAGAGGGAAAGAGAGATAGGATGTGTATCTAACCCTAACCCTAGAACTCAAACCCTAACAATGGTTGTCTAAGCTCTCAAAATATCTCAAGTGTCTAACCTCTCTAGCCAAGAGACAAACCTTCTCTATATAGAAACTTTTGTCTTGTAAAGCTTACAAGACAAGCTTCCAAGAGAGAGATCCCTCCATACACGTGTATGGAGGGGAGCCAAAAGCAAGACAGCTGTCTTAAAATATCTGTAAAAGCAGATGCACAGTAATCGGCGGCCAAAAATGCCATCTTGGCCAAAAAGAGTGCCGGCCGGCACTAAATAGTGCTGACCGGCAACAAATAGTGCCGGCCGGCAATATACATTGCCGGTGGCAGCAAAAACCAGCCGGTGGCCTCTAGCCACTGCCGGTGGTGGGTGGGGATGGTCTACAAGCCCTACCCTGCCTCTCAAAGGCAAAACACAAGTGTTTGGTGTGAAACCAGACACTAAACAGTCGAGTTCGGAGATCCTGAGGCAAGGCGCGTAAGCCGAGACTTCTGGGAACTCCAAACGAACACAAACATGGATGATCATCGAGTGTTCAAACGGTGACGTCCAAGTCTTGAGGACGGTCAAAAATGGGGTGTCTATACTAAGCGAATTTCAACTTCAAATGATTTATATTTTAAAATGCTACTTGTTATGGGATTTGACAATAGGTAGGTAGCTGAGAAAGGAGGAAGTTGGTTAGAACTTAGAAGAAGAAAAATTAGAATTTAGTGTCAACCCACATACTAGTGTAGTGTGTCATAATAGGTGAATAATACTTGGATTCATCTAACTCACAATTTTCAATTTCTAAAAATATAATCAACTAGCAACAATCAAGAAGAGGGATCAACCAATATATTAAGTGAAGTGTTTTTAGTGATCTGAAAATTAAATTCTTAAAAGTATACTTACAGAGCAAGCTATCAACAAAATTCCTCTGATAAACAATCCTCTTCACCAAAAAAAAAAAAAAATAACAAAAAAAAAAAAAAAAAGGAAGGTTGGATACAAGTACTACTATAACCTAACCAAATATCAATATTTTGTTGTGAAAGTGAAACTATTTCGTTTCACAATTAAAAAATAGAAAAAAGAAATCCTCCACCGTGAAAAAGTATTGATTAGTTGAATGGATTAGATGGGAAAAAATTGAATTGAAATCACATTTATTTATTTTTTAATAAAAAAAAAACAAAACAAAACTAATCAAATTCATTCAATTTCTTTAATAGATGTGATTTTAGCAATTTGACTTATTTATTTGAGTTAGACATGGACTTGAGATTTTTAAGCAAAACACAACCACCCCCTAATTAGCATATTTGGTCTTATCTTATTTATATATCAAATAGTTCCTTGGATCATCTAATTGTTTGTCATATCATGAATACTCAAAACATTAGGATTCCATATTTTTATGTACGTATGTGTTATGATACGTTCACAGTAGTAAAAAGAAACTAATAATACAATAAGTGAATCCTCTAATAGCTACAAATTTAATATAAAAAAAAAAGTGTCAAAATTCTCCAAATAAATTAAAAAAGCCTAAACAAATAGTCAAATATTACCTGATGTAGTAATTGCCCCCAACGAACAAGTGCAGCTTTTTTATCTCTATGCATTAACCGATAACCTATAAATCAAAGTTTAAATTAAAATCGCACTATACACGAAATTAATGGAGAGTTATGAGCATGAAATGAATGTCAAATAACATATAAGGATACTCATGTCCTGTCTTCAAATTTTTTTTTTTAATTTTCTACCTTATTTGTCCTACTAAATTTCTTCAATTTAATATTCTGTAATTCATAGAATCAAAGAGTCAATGCAGGCACGAACCACATAAATTAGCAGCACAGATCCAAAATTTAGCATGATTGTCTCTCAGATGAGAACTAACAGAAGAGGATGTACCAGATACTTCCTACCTGGTGTTCATTCATTTATTTATTTTTCATAGGAGAGGGATACAACAATGTGTTGTCCTTGAAAATGATGGCCATTTAAGAATTTCTCAAGCTCTATCATGGGCCTAAAAGCTTGCAAACAGTTGGTAAATTGCCCTTGAGATGGTGATTTTGTCAAACATGTCTCAATAATTTAATATAAGAAGGCATGTGTGTCACACTGAAGCACATTAAACAGCACGACAAGCTAGCAACAGAAAAGGATCCACTTAAGGAAGAAATTTAACTATTTTATAAGTTACATTCCATAAGTTTAGTGAAGTAGTTTGCTGCTGATAGCAAAAGAATCAAGAATGAAGAATCAGACCACCTTTTCCTTTATCTTCCTAATTGAGTATGTCTTTCGGAAAATTGCAGATAGCAAGTTATCAATTAATCCAAAGTGTTACTTGGTTCCACCTACGCTGTCATGGTTGGTTGGCTTGTCTACTGGGCTTCATCACATGGTAGATCAATTGTACAATTAAAAGCCTCAGACAGATTCATCCAGATATAATTAACTTTGTGATCAATCCAAATCAATCTTTTACATCCTCTAAGTTCAGCAGGTAAATCAAATCATTAAGGAATTCAAAAGAGCAAGGTGGATGAACAGAAATAACAAAAAATAGTGGCTGCATAGTAAAAAGCAGTGTGGTGCAAATTTAAGGTTCTGAAAGGAAAGGCTAATTATATCGGACAAGGTAAAGAAAACACTAGATAACGTACTTAAAAGCATATTAAAATTTGATTGGGTCGAAGACATACGATGGCAGTAAAAATTTTAGAACAAATTTAGTGCAAATACAAATCCCTGGTTACACAAATTTGTAATTTAAATAATACAATTTTTGGTATCTCTCCACTGTTTTCAATGGCCATTAGTTCTCGTATTGCACCATATATACAAAGCGAAACACTAGAAATTATTTTTAACTTACTGCAGCTTCTCCACCCATTACACCTCATATGACAACTCTTTTTTTTAGTAACCCCTCATATTATTCCTACTGGACCAAAGAAAAAGCAGAAGGGGTAAAGAAAAATTAAAACCAATTTAAATAAATTTTATTTCTCTTGAATTTATCTATCCAATTGTTATATATGGGAGAACATAAATATTTTTTTTTCACATGGCAAAAAACAAAAAAAAAAATAATAAAATAATGTATATTTTCTGACAAACTACAATCAATAAAAGCAGTTCTCGAATACATATATATATTGAATGAAAATCAATGTATTAACAAAAATCACAAGAAGAATGGTAGCAGCATCCATGAATCATTCAGTTTCACTAACAATATTCGCAATAGGAATTGTAGTTAGCAGTAGTAACAGTAGTAATAACCAGCAAAAAAGTAGTAATTGTAGTAAAAAACATGGTCATTAGAATCTTATGATTACTGATTTGATTCATACGATTCGACACATCAACCAAAATGATTCGATTCGTGTTGTTGAATCTTAAATTGAGTTAATTGTATATTTCAATTGCAATTCACTGTGATTTAATTTAATACAATTCACTGTAATTCAGTTCTATTTGCATAATGCATGAAGTGATGTCATTTTCACAAAATTAAAAAAGAGATCAATCAATTATAATTCTATTTCTATGCTAAATTTCTTATGTGTTCTATAACCAAAACAGAGTGCTTCTTGGCAACCCTTGTTTAAGACCTGAATCAATCACTTTCTCTATATTCATTTTAATTTTTCCCCATTTAACACAACACCTGGAGATTTCTTTATCTGATTTATTTATTTATTATTATATGACATTCACTGTTTTTTTCCCACTCCTTGATATTAAAAAGCTAAAAGATAAATCTTTTTATGTTTGAATTGTGAAATTATTTTGATCTTAGATATAAGATATATTTTTCATTTTTTTTCCTCATGGTGCATTAACTTTCTCTCGCATATTTGGATTTCTTAAGAGGGAGGGGGTAATCTACATTAACAGATCAACTATTTACAACATAAAACAGAATGAAGGTAATCTTGAATCATGCCCTGTTTGAAAACAATGGCGTATTACTTGTTAGTCATAATATCAAATCGGCAATCTGTGGTAGTTGAACAAAAAAGAAAAAAAAACTTGCAAATATCAAATAAATAAATGCAAATTAATTTCAAAGAACAATTTATTATACATCAGTGGGTTAGATTTCAGTCCAATCCCTGAAGACACGCCAGATATACAGTTCATCTAGGTCACACAACAGATATCATACATATCAAAAATAAAATAAAAATTAGTTTATTTCACCTCTGTAACTTAAAAAATTGGTTTAAGAAAATACATTCAGAATATCATTTGGCCCAGAGAAGAGAAGAGGGCATCGACCCAAAGAAGAGAACATTGATCTGCCGCCCAGCGCTGTTGCTGATGCTGCCTAGCGGTGCTATGCCATTGGCATCCAACGGCTCGAGAAAGCAAGAGGGAGAGGGACTACGTTCAACATATCAGAGATAGAGAAGAGAAGAGGGGATCGACCCAAAAAGAGGGTGCGATCTGCTGCCGTGCAACGCTGCTGTCAACAGCGCTTCGGTGCCTTTCAGATTCGGCGATGCAGCAGAGCAAGAGGGAGAGGGAGAGGGAGAGGGAGAGAGAGAGAGAGAAGAAGAAGAAGAAGAGAAGAAGAAGAAGAAGAAGAAGAGAAGAAGACATTACCTGGATCAACTTGTGTGTGCCGTTTTAGATGGAGTAAGACCTATGTGTGCCGTTTTAGATGGAGTGAGAAAGTGAGAACAAAAGTGATGGTCACTCAGTCAATTACTTTTGGCAATAAAAAATTAGGGTAAAGGCAAATAAATTATTGGCAACCAAATAAATTTGGTTGCCATAAATATTATTCAAATTTTCGGTGACCAAGTCATGCTTGTCACCAAAGACATATAATTGACGACAAAAATTTCCGTCGCTAAAAATTAATTTGGTCGCCAAATTGTTTTTAGCTTTCCCGCGCAAAAAAATCACTTGGCGCCAAACTCAATAGTGACCAAAATTTTAAATTCGTCGCCAAAAGTTTAGTTTTTAATGACCACAACCATTCGGTCGCCAATGATGTATCTTTGGCAACTAAATTTTTGTTTGGTTGCTAAAAAGCGTTGCCAAAAATGTTTTTTGTTGTAGTGATTGTGTCACTTGTTTTGGTTATGTTTTGATTTCGTGTGTTTTGGAAAATCTTTTTGCACAACTCAAAAAATAATAGGGAGTTCAGAAGCAAAAGAATCAACCACATTCCAACACAAGCAACATTGCCTCCATCCACCGGCACTTATACAGATATTTCACTTAAGCATATAGCCACATGGTATAATGTCGGATATAGTAAGTAACATGTACATGCAGGATGCTAAAACTAAAAATGCTCACCTAGTACTCCTCAATGGTAAGCCAAAAGAATGTGTCAGAAGTATATGCATGATCCTATATAAAAATAGCTAATGCAACACATACATCAAATGCACCTAGGGATCCGACTACTAACACATTATATATGCATCATCTCAAGGCATGAGGTAGTGCATATAATCATTTTAGAAATGATAAATCCCACAAATGCAAGTCATGAATATGAAAAATAAAACATGATGCTGCATATACAAAAAGCGTATAAATAAAAGGGATAGAAAGACATAGGGTTGGAAGTTATTACAATAACTGAATGAATAGAAGACGTGGGGTTGGAAGTTTATTACAACAAACAGCCAAATTAAGTAGAATCTAACAAATCATGAGATAAAATCAAATGAACTATAAACAACAGCCTCAAGAACACACGAGATCACCCTCCAAAAGCTGCAGTGTTCTGCTTTATTCTGCCTGTAGAAAAGATAACTGACCAGATGGGAGTTTTGTTGGCTAGATGATTCTTGGCCGGCCGGATGAAAAATCTGAGGGAAATTCTTCTTTGCATAGCAGAGCCAAAACAAAACTACAACACCTTCCAAAACGGTGCTCATCCTTTCTACCTCTTCTTCTCACAAGAACACTCAAGAGAGAGGTAGAGGGGCCTTAACCCACAATTAGCAACACAAAAATCCATTGATAATATAATATTTCCAACAATTTGCCAAATGAAGTAGAAATTGAGATTGGGAAAAATTCAAGCCCAAAAATTGTTGGAAATGGTTATAAAATTCTGGATAAAACCAGAATTTTTTCCTAAGTTCGGTCTATTTTTTAGGTGGGCCCCGAGTGTCAATTTACTCAGGTCAAAGTGGTAACGCGTTCTATGCCGCGTTGTGATTCACGTGGTATATTTGGTTGCTCAAAACCATTACCGAGTGAATGGGAAATTGAAGCCAAAGTGTGCTCCATGGAAATGGAGTTATGGTGGAAATTCCTTAAGGTTGTAAATTGGCTTGTCCCACATTGATTTGGTGGGAAGTTTTGAAAGGGTTTATAAGGCTTAGGGTGAGATACTTGGGGTGTGCCCCAAGGGGTACCCAAGTGTTTTAGAGGGAGAGGTTATGGGCAAAATGGGCTAGACCCATTGGACCCAAAAATCACCACACGCGCGCCGCCGTCTGTCCGGTCGGGCGGGCTAGGCTTGGGCGCGGGTGCGTGGTATGTGGTATGTGGTTGGGTTGGGCTTCTAATCTTTTTGGGCCAAAAACATTTGAATTTAATTTTATTTTTTATTAAAATAAAATCTAGAATTCAAATTAAATTGGTTTGGATTTTTTGTTCATCCAAACAGGGCCCTTCCCGTTTTCAAACAGAATTAAACTGTTTTGGATTTATTGCTCATCCAAACAGAGCCCTTCCTGTTTTCAAACAGAATTAAACTGTTTTGGAATTTTTTTCTCATCCAAACAGAGCCCTTCCCGTTTCTATCTGTTTGAATAAACAGATTCAAATCTGTTTATATTTGAATCTAACAGGTTTCATACCTGTTCAATTCAAAACCAAAAGCCACCTTTACATCTATAAATAGACTAGCCTCCCATTTGGATTTCAAATAAAATTTTCGTACTCCATCCTCTGCTAATTATATTCTTCATCTTGCTGCATTTTATTTCCGAAAGAAAGAGTGTGAACACTTAGTGTGTTCGTAAGGCAAACAATTTGTAGTGCTGCTATTGTTTGTGGTAAGATCATTTCATCCTGGGAGATAGACGTCCAAATTCTGAAAGCACCGTGGAGAGGACGAATCTGTTTTAAGGACACAGTGTTAAACACTGGACTTGATCAGAAAAGTTATTCAAATAAATTAACCAAGTAAGTTGTTTAATTTTATTTTGCTTTTTATTTGTTTATTTAGTCAGATTTTATTTTTGTTTTTGTAACAAAATAAAATCTGTGGTTTTATTTATTTATTTTTATTTCGAGTTTGATTTTTGTAATCAAACAAATTCTCTCCTATTCTCTATTTCTTTTATTCTTGTTGTTGTTTTGTACACAACAGAATTTAATCTTTTTAAATACAGTGAAGATTGTCCTACAAAAAATAAATGAGAACCTACAATCATCTCTTTGTAAACAAGGACAGGGTAATGCCCAAATTTGTGATATTAACTAGAGAAAGTAGATTAATGCCCACCATTTCTTTGTAGAAGTTTTGGCTTTAAAGTAAGATATTCATAAAAGGCTATTGAAGACTCCTCTCATATTCATGGAACAATGATGTTTCCATCCTTTCCCATGTTTACAAAAGATTAAGGAGAGAGTTCTTAATGTCTTTGGCCCAGAACCTCTTACTCTACTTCCAAGAAAAAATAAATAAATAAAAAAGAAAAGAAACAACAACCTTCTCAACATCAAATCTCATGGATCATCCATATAGCTCCATGTGACAACCACATCCATGGATTGAAGCACATGAGCCAACATGCTTGAATGGTTATATAGGTGATGAGAAATTGCAAGAATATGAAAGAAACTACTCTATTTAATCAAATTTGTGGATGTGTGGCTATTTGATAACTCTTAACCACATTCACAAGGTTCCAATTAACACATCTATATACAACAACAATAATTTATACTCCTAGGAAGCAAGAAAAGAGTACAACAATATAGAAAAGAAAAAAAAAAAAAAAATCAACTCAATGGATGGATGGCTACTTAATACTTCCCCCCACATCCATGAGGACTTATCACATGATTACAACATGCTAACAATAAAATTCAGAGCTTAGAGATGAAGAGAGAGAGAGAGAGAGAGAGAGAGAGAGAGAGAGAGAAAATGTGAGAAAAGTTCAAAACCTTCACCTCTTACAAGAGGGTGAGTTTCTTGGTTGTGAAACTTCTTCTAGGCACCCTCAAGGTCCTTAGATATGTCTTAGAGTTCTTACAATCCTCAACAAGAAGTTTGGAGTTAAGCTTTAATGGTTTTTGGGTAGTTGGTGTGTGTGAAATAAAGGTTAAAGAAGAGGTAGGGTGATAAGCTCTAAAAAACAAGTATCTTAACCTTTAAAAATTTTGTAACCCCCCAAAACAAAGCTGAGACATGTATTTATAGACTTTAGGGGTCAAAATATCTAAGATATTTGTGAAAAATTCGCAGAAAAAGCCAAAATTTTTGAAAATACTCTGTACCCGTACATTTCAACTGGCTGCACCACCATTCATCTAGCCAACTATATTTTTCATCCAGTCATGAGTTGTTGTATGGCCCGATGAAAATATACCATTAGATCAATAGTGTAAAGCTAACATGATTTGAAAGGAGAAACAAGTAAGAGCGACACCATATTAAAGTCCAAAGACTATAAAGTGGTGTTTTGGAAAGTTGATAAAAAGTTGACTTTTTGACTTTTGTGGTGGCTTTTTTGGCAAAAAAACTGGTTTCTTTGGTTAAAAAATTGACTTTTTTGGCTAAAAAAACTAAAAAGTCAAAAAACTGGTTTTTTTGGTGTGTTCCCAAAAGACTCCAAAATTGGAGGTGTAATCTATCACAAGCATCAAAGCTACGTTATTTTCTTTTTTGTTTTATTTATTTATTTATTTTTATAGAACTATTCATCTAAACTTTTTGAAATTAATTGGGAACTATTATGTTTCTAATTTTTTTTTTTTGTAGTATTTGTTTTCTTTTGTTTTTTAATTTACAAAATTATGATCGTAAATCTCATATCATATTTGTAATATAAAATGGGGTTTCAAGTTACAATCTTTGTAATGGGTATGTGTTCATATTTTTACTTAATTAAATATTTGTTTGATGATGATTAGATGATTTTTTTTTTCTGTTATGATGACATGATTTTATTTTATTTTATTTTATTTTATGCTCCATTTCATTGATTATTTGATTTGCCATAGTTGAAGATCAACTTAGCATTATAATAATGATATTAGTAATTTTTGGTAAACATATCAAATAGGTCATGCTTTCTAAAAATATATTTTGAATACCAAAGAAAAAATTATTTGTAAATATAGTCTTTTCATCACATTTTTTTTTTCTTTTAGTATGTATGAAAGGCTCTATATTTAAGGTTCGCTTTGGGTTCCGAAAAAGTCAGAGCCAACCCTGGTAATTGTAGTATAGATCGATGGCAATGAGGTTTTTCAGATCACAAATGAACGATATAGGATTGGCCCGGTGATGGTTTTGTTACGGAGAGAAAGTTTGGTGATGGAGCTGTTGATGCAAGTGATCTCTGGCCATTGACAATGGGTAGTGCCAAGGGCAGATCCAGGATTATCACTATGGGGGATGGGGCGAAAGTATGTTTTGTTGTGCAAATCCTTCTAATTTTTAATTATTATAAATTTTTTAATATAATATATGATATTTTTTATAAAAAATTTGAGTGCGGTCGCTCCCACCCACATCCTCCTAGATCTGTCATTGGGTAGTGCTTTTGAAGTTCAATGGTGTTGGTGGAGTCCAAGGTTCACCAAAATCGATTCTAAAATGAGTCTAAGAAATCCAAACGCACTCTTTCAAGATGAGATGACCAGCTTGAGAGAAACAAAATCTTTTTTTCATCTCATATTTTAATAAAAAAGTCAAAAAATCACAAAAAAATTTGTTCCCAAATAAGGCCTAAGAGATCTCAAATCATGCAATTCTATTGTTAGATCAAGAAATTTAGAGAACAAAAAGGAAATAATCAAATCAAATCATCGAATGACTCGGCTATATTGTCAAGTTTATGTAGTGAAGTTTGATTTCCCTTGTTCGAAAAAATTCACTGGCGGTGGAGTTGAGCTTGAATATTCGTGAGAATCCATGCCAAAATTTCACAATTCTTGGTGATTTGGGGGTTGTGATGTTAGTTCTAAGGGAAGTTCTAGTACATACACTTTCTATCATATACACTTTTAAGTTATATATAGTTTTTTAGTTATGACTAATTTTATTTTTTTAACTATAACCTTATTTTAATTATGACTCATGAGATATTTTGGTTATGTCACATGTGTTGTTTTTTGGTATAATTTTTACTTATAACTTGTTAAGCAGCAATAATTTAAATATATGGAAAATTTTGATTTTTAAAAGCTGAGTGAAACGTTTTTTACTTCTGAATTAGCAACTTTTAATTTATAATAAGTTCCAGCACCTTAGTCGGACAGGTAGAGAAAGAAGAATAGTTGAACCAAAAGAAAGACAAAATGATAAGAGAAAGAGGAGAGGAGAGGAGAGGATGAAGATGAGCCAGTGAGGGCAACTTTGTCCACGTAGTAAATAAGAGTAGTGTTATTTAATTAAAAAAATTAGATATATTTTTAAATTTAATTAGATGATAATCTATTAGAATGTTGAGTGAAGCATTAAATAAATCTCAAAATGTGATTTTATGAATTGTTTAGTCTTTCATTTTTTCTTATGAACCCACAAGTCCCATTAAAGTGAAAATTACACAAAAGAGTAATCACTTTCATGTTTGGGTTTAATTTTTTAGGATAAAAGTGAGTTTCTTTAAATGTAAAATTATACATTCGAGCAATCATATTATAGAGGTTTTATATTTTTCCTTCTTCTAGAATAAATCTTACATTATGAACAAAAACGTAACACTTCAATGTAATGCTTCAATAATGTAGCACTCCAATGTAATACACTAAAAAACTCTTTGGTATAATTTTCTTAAAAGTAACAACGTAACACTACAAAAACAAACACCTTAGTATACTTTTTCCAAACATAACACTCCAATGTAACAAAAAAAAAATAAAAATTAGTGTATTTTTCCTAAATGTAATCCCAAACTTAATATTCCAATGTAGCATATTTCAATGTAACACACAAAAACATTAAAAACTCCTTAATATACTTTTTTCAAACGTTATAGTTTGAAATTATACATTTACTCAAAACTTATTAAGGAATTTTTGTACTCTTTTGGAAATGGTTTGAAAATTTTCACATCATTTTGGAATGGTTTAAAGAATCCCACAACCTTTTTTTGGAGTATTACATTGGAATATTATGTTTGAAAAAAATACACTAAGGAGTTTTTGTATGTGCTATATTGTAGTGTTACACTAAGGAACTTTTTTAGAATGTTATATTGAAGTGTTATATTTGGGAAAAGTACACTAAATTTTTATTTTATTTTATTTTTTTGAGTGTTACGTTTGAGTGTCACATTAGAGTGTTACAATTTGAAATTATCCATTTGTTTAAAACTTACTAAGGAGTTTTTTCACTCATTTTAAAATATTTAAATAATCCCATATCCCTTTGAAAATTTTTAAAGAATCTCATATTTCAAGTTATTTTTATGTTCCTTTTAAAATATTTTTCAAATAAAAAAGAAATTAATACCTAATATATATGTAAGAATATATACCATATATACATTAACACTCATAAACAAGAAGTTTTGTAGTCTCACTAGAAATGCAACTCAACAATTTCACTATGTTGGAATGGCGAATCGTGCCCAATATCTCAACTTCTGCTAGGAATTGCTTCTCGACATTTTGATCCAACTTCTTGATATTCTGAATCCTCTTAACTGCGACAATTTCACTTGAACAGTTCAACTCAACACGATATACTTTTCCCGACCCACCACTTCCGATCACATTATTTTCAGTCAAATTTGACAAAATGTCTGACTCTTTGAAACTCAAATTCAATCCGATTCACGGCCCTTTTTCCTGCAAGTTTTAATTAGGAAGAATGTGAGTAGTGTAGCTGATGCAAGTAAGACTGTTGCTATAACTATGATTAGAGCGAGAAGCCTGGAGTATATTTTGCTCGAGTTTTCAAATCTAGAAGAGCAGATCTCAAGGCCGAGTGATGGATTACTTGCACAAAGACCGGTGTTGTTCAAGAAGCTGGCATTGAAAAAAGTATTTTCAAACTCAGCTGGGATTCTTCCAGTGAGACAGTTGGAAGACAAATTGAGGGAAGTTAGCTTTAAAAGGCCAATCTGAGTTGGAATTTGACCTGAGAACGCATTCCTTGACAAGTCCAAAACAGTGAGGCTTGGTAAAGAACCAAGTTTGGCAGGAATTGAACCCGAGAATTGGTTTCGACTGAGATTCAGAGTGGTCAGCGACTTACATGAGACAATATCTGATGGAAGATGACCGGAAAATAGATTCCCATCGAGCAGCAGAGTTGTCAATTGAGAAAGTGTTGTCAATTCTTGGGGAATTGTACCAACAAAGAGGTTGCTACTTGCACTGAACACTGTCAAATGCTTCCAAGAAGACAACCCAGTTGGGATTTCACCGGAAAACTTGTTATTACTGATCTCAAGTTGGAATAAACTTGGTGTAAGTGTTCTTGGAAGCTGACCGGTAAAGGAGTTATCGCTAAGCATCAACAATGTCAGATTGGTTGATGTCCAGAGACCAGCTGAAATACTGCCAGAAAGGCGATTACCATTAACCCGAACAATCGACAAACTCGAACAATTGCCAAGTGAGTTAGGCAATTCACCACTCAAATTGTTATCATATGCCGCAATTCCTATTAGTCCACCATTAGCGCACAAGTACTCCGGCACCTTACCAGTGAAATGGTTCCGGTCGACTTCAAACCCCTGAAGAATGGAATATTGCCCCAAGTCCGGTGACAATGTTCCAGAGAGATTGTTGTTGGACAATGTTAAATATCTCAGTGACGGAAGGCGACTAATGCTTTCCGGTATCTCCCCCGAGAGTTGATTGGAAAATAGAGACAAAACTGACAACTCAGTTAGTTTACCAAAATCGTCCGGAATTGTTCCTGTCAAGTTGTTTTCGGATAAATCAAATTCCTCCATCTTCAAAGCTTCAATGGGCTGAGGAATTGGCCCGGACAAGTGATTTTTGTAGAGATATACTTTTGTTAAATTCTTCAGCAGAAGCAAACCACTCGGAATTGTACCAGTCAAGTTATTGTTTGTCAAGTCCAATTGCTCGAGCTCTGCTAAATTCCCAATTGTTTCCGGGATTTCACCGATCAAACTTGAACCTTTGATCAATAGTTGTTTAAGTTTCCTCAACTGGGTAAAGGTGGATGGTATCGCCATCGGCGCAAATTCATTGTCCGACAGCTCCAGCCATTCGAGCCTTGACAGGTTGCCAATTTCTGGCGGGAAAGAGCCGTTAAACAAATTTAGAAAAAGCCGAAGGGTTGTGAGCTCGGGGAACTGCCCGATGGCTACTGGGATATCGCAGGTGAAGTTGTTGCTGCTGAGGTTGAAGGTCCGGAGATGAGTCGACAACCGGTCAACATCGCCCGGAATGCAGCCGACGAACAAGTTTTGGGAGAGGTCTAAATGTTCAAGCTTGGTACAGTTGTAGAGCGCCGTAGGGAAGGGTCCGGGGATGTAATTGTACTGGAGATCAATGGCGGTGAGGTTTTTGAGGTCACAAATGAACGGTGGGATTGGCCCGGTGATCGTTTTGTCGATGAGGGAAAGTCCGGTGACGGAGCCATTGGAGCAGGTGATCTCAGGCCAATTACAGTGGTTGGAGGAGTTGGAGTTTGGTGGTGATGGTGTCCAGTGGTTGATGGAGGGTGGATTGGACCAGTGTCGTTTAAGTCTGAGTAGGATTGTTTGTTCTGAATCAGTAGATTGGGAGTTTCCTTGCAAGGGCACGGTGAGTAGTTGTACGGAGAATATGGAGAGAAGGATTTGAAAAGTTGTTGTTGGGGTTATTTTGGACATTTTATAGGTGGGTTTCGCGGGTATTTTTTTGGGTGGAACGTTGCTTGGGAAGTGCTGGTGGTAGGTGTTTCATAACTTGAGGCTGCTAGTTGGTTTAATAATGTGATCGGGTCAACGAGAGTCAAGTCAATGGCTACAGAGACGAAACTTGACCGACTTTGTAGGGCGAACAGTTCCGTTTTGATTATTTGAATAATTGATTTTATAAAGTGTTTTTTATATATTATTTATAAATAAATATAAAAAATTAAGTTTATTTGACAATCGTAATTTTTTTTTTTATTTTATCTCATTTTTATTTTTTTTTTTGATAAAATAAATGACAAGTATGTTTTTCAAAAGGGAATAGTCATGACTTTGTTTATTACATATAGAGGTGTTAGTTAAGATTTGATTATAAGAGGTGTTAGTTAAAACTTGATTATGAATTTGTTGTACATATTGTGATATTAGTTATGACTTAATACGATATTGATTGTAACATTATTTTGGTTATGATCTAAAAACTCTTTGATTATATGGTGCTTGATTATAACTTTTTATGTTTTTAGCTATGACTCCCATATGATTGAGGTACAATATTTGTAATAATCAAGCTCACAAATGTCATAACGTGTATATAGTACACATAGCCTTAACCTTTTGAAAATAGGCGATTTATTCTTTTGGATACAAACGCAATAAAATTAAAAAGTAGCCTATCACCCGTGCTATACACGGGATAATTATAGATATTTATATTTGTTTTAGATTTTTTTTAATATATAAATTATATTTTTTAAGATTTTTTATAAAAATAATTAAAAAATTTTATTACTAACCATAGTGTATGGGAGAAGTTGAAAAGGATGTAGTAAATATACATGGTTTGTATCTATAATTATTTGTTTGAGAGGATTTTAAATGTTGGTCAAGAGATTTTGACCAAATCAATAAATGCAGGCACGTGGAAAGACATGTAGATTGAAAAAAGTTAATAAATGTTGATCAGTGAATTTTGACCAAATCAATAAATGCTGTGTTTTTTTTCTTAATAAAAAATTTAGAAAATTCAGATTGGGATTATTTAGAGCCATTGAACAAATTACAATCACATTTTTCTTTTTGTGAGTTAACTTCAATCATATTAAAAAATCAAATTATAAACAAAATGAGATAATTTCAATCATACAAATCACAATTTTTTTAATGCTATCTAATTACAATGACATTTTTCTCATATTGAAAAAAATAATTGAAAAAAATAACCATTAAAATAGTAAATAAAAAAGATTATTTAGAACTACTGAACAAACTACAATCACATTTTTCTTTTTGTGAGTGTTTATGTTTATCTAACTTCAATCATATTAAAAACTAAAATTATAAACAAAAGGAGATAACTGCAATCATACAAATCACAATTTTTTTCATGTTATCTAATGATCATCAATAATTTAAAAAACACAATAATTTGTTTTTCAAAAAACATAGTGAGTTAAAAAGATCAATTATAATTTTTTTTGGCGGTCAAAATACATCTAATTATCATCAATAATTGGTACATTACGTGACCCTAATGAGTACAATCCATTTTGTTTTTCAAAAAACACATTCAGTTAAAAATCAAATCACAAATTAAGTGAATTGATAGTTAAAAAAGCACAATAATTTTTTTTCAAAAAACACTGTGAGTTAAAAAAATCAATTAGAATTTTTTTTTTCAAAATACAATCTAATCATTATCAATAATTGGTACTTTAAAAATCAAATAAAAAAAATCAAATCAAATCACAAATATTTTTATGCTATCTAGCTACAATCATATTTTTTTCATAAGTAATTGTAAAGAAAAACCATTAAAACAGTAAATAAAAGATTAAATCACATTAAAAAAATGAGTCATTGTGTAACGCCCTCAAAATAAACCCATAATAACCATAACATTAACATGCATTTATAAAAGAAAATGAATCATTTGAGTTATTCATCAGAGTATTCTTATTGAAAGACATCACATGTAACATCCTGCAACATCAAAATAAATGCCCTAAGGGCTTACATCTTTCCAAGCTAACACTTGGACACAAAAAGGATGAGTACTAACTCATTTACAAGTTAAGCCCTAGGCTTGAATGTTTACATGAAATCTCAAAAATAACAAAATAAAACATATAACTAAAGACAAGTCATCAAAATCCCAAACATCAAATCCTTCCAGGCTAAGTCCGTGGAGGTAGCTTATCACCTGAACCTGAAAATGATGTTCCCATAAAGGGTGAGCCACAGCCCAGTAGAAAAATACTAAACCAAATATAAGCATTGAATAAAGCTATAGCATTCAATAGATGGTTAACTAAGATAATCAATTTTATCGTTAAACAGTCTCATGACACTAATGTCTAAGACACATTTCACTTTCCATTATTATCAACATGGCTCAGAACCTGGCCAACTTACAACAGTGAATTGTATATCATATTCACATTACTTCCAATATCAACAAAACAAACGAGACTCATGCTCATATCAAAACACTTCATACTTCCCATTTTATACACATTTTAGTGCTGTATCAATAATCATGTAAAAACACTTCAATATAATAAGCACACATAAAAATGGTGCTAATGGAGTCCATCCCCTATCTCCTCCCAAACAAAAATCCGGTTTAGAGGTCCATCCCCTATCTTCCCCTAAACCGTGGAGTACATCCCCTATCTCCTCCCAAACAATATGCATATGCAATGCTCAATCAATACATGTAATTTCTGTATTAATTCAATAGTCTAAATTTATGACTTAACAAATTGATTAGTTTCAATTTTCCCTAATCCGCATGCAATGTCTACAACAAGCACGACTATCCTCCACTGATAGCCCAAAACAGTTATTTCTAGACTCGAAAAAAAATAAATATACCAACTACACCATTTAATCAATAAATTCCCCAATTTCATGGATTTAACCAAATTCCCCAATTTCCTTGAATTAATTACTCAAATCAATTTAGCAATTCAACTAGGTTTTTTTTTCCCAAAATTTTCAAAGTGTCCCCAACCTATCAAAATACCAAACTTAGAACAAAGCATATAAAATGGAGTAGGAAAATCCCTACCTCGAAGAAAATAACCCGTATGGAGAAGATGGAGATGAAGACCAAAGACCAACGTGCTCCAAATCCCAAGTTTCTCAGATTAAAACGAAGCCCTCAACTCACTCTAACTTTTTAATAAAGGATCTAAGGTAGAAACTCACTCTAAGTAGATCAATCGAAAGAGAGAAGGTGTGTAGAGGGAGAGAGAGATAAAAACACTCCAGGGGCGGTTTTTAAAAAGTTATGAAGGAAAAGTAGGTCAAAAAGTGATCCAAAAAGTGAAATCACGGACTGATATAATCGACTCTACGCTCGAGCGTAGAAAGCCCCGCTCGAGCGTAAGACACAGAATCATGCTCGAGCGTGAAGAAAGCCGCTCGAGCGTCGATTGCACCCTTCCAGAAGTTTTGCAGGCGCTGCACCCGCTCGAGCGTCAAACTCCCCGCTCGAGCGGAGGAGCAAAAACAAGGGATAACGCTCGAGCGTAAAAACTACCGCTCGAGCGGAAGAACTGCAGAGCAAAATACTGGGAGATGGAAAATCCCGCTCGAGCGTCAAAATTCCCGCTCGAGCGGAGAAGCAACAACGAAGGGACCGCTCGAGCGTTAAAACTTCCGCTCGAGCGTGAAGGCCAAAATCTGGGCATCACCTATCGGCATCTAAAATCAACCAACCTGTAACAGACCCGTCCAACACAACCTATACTTCAAATACAAAGAGATTAAAGGACAACAACAACCAATAAGTAATGACAGGATCCACGGAACTTAAGTCCGGATACAATAATTTAAAGAGAAAAGACCGGGGTCGCTATAACCTCCCCTCCTTAAAAGAATTTCGTCCCCGAAATTTAGCACAAGGTTTCGAAAACAAGTTTTTCTCAAATTCCAACAATATGATAACTCACTAATAAACAACTTGACCCAACACCGGCCATTCCATCTCTTAACAAAGAGGCATGCCACAATATGCAAAACAACCATATATTTCAACCTGCATTAACACTATGCAATTTTCTTTCAATTTCAACAATTTTCAATATATTCAATATATACAATGTTCCATTAAACTTCCATTTCGAGGCAAGTTCCAAAATATTTCCATTAACCAAAACATTCTAAATGTTTTACAGCTTAAGACATATATAAAAAGCTTTAAAGTTTGACAATAATACAAAATCTAACTACAAGATTACAAATCAATAAACATGTCTGGATATTTCTCGCGGACTTCCAACTCACGTTCCCATGTGGCTTCCTCCACCCCGTGATGTTTCCACAAAACTTTCACCAAAGGAATGGTCTTGCCTCGCAAGACTTGATCCCGTTTATCCAAGACCCGAACCGGTCTCTCCTCATACGAGACATCCTCATCAACTACTAAATCGGTCCAATCCAATACATGTGATGGATCCGGCTCATACTTCCGAAGCATACTCACATGAAACACGTCATGTACTCCGGACAACTGCGGCGGCAAAGCTAAACGATAAGCAGTCTCGCCAATCCTCTCAAGGATCTCAAAAGGACCAATGAATCGAGGGGACAACTTCCCGCTCTTCCCAAACCTCATCAATCCCCGTCTTGGTGATATCTTCAAAAAGACATGATCACTCACCTCAAACACCAAAGGTCTCCTCCTACGGTCGGCATAAGATTTCTGACGACTCTGGGCTGTAACAAGCCTCTTACGGATAAGCTCAACCTTCTCCGTCGTTTCCCTCACTAACTCCGGACCCAACAGAGGTGCATCACCCACCTCGGCCCAACAAACAGGAGACCTACACGGTCGGCCGTATAAGGCCTCAAACGGTGCCATACCGATACTAGACTGGAAGCTGTTGTTGTAGGCAAACTCCACTAATGGCAAGTGCCTCTCCCACGACCCACTAAAGTCAAGAACACAACCCCGAAGCATATCTTCAAGGATCTGAATAGTACGCTCAGACTGCCCATCAGTCTGAGGATGATAAGCTGTGCTAAAGGTCAACTTAGTACCTAAGGCGCTCTGCAAGCTCTGCCATAATCTGGCAGTAAAACGAGGGTCCCTATCGGAGACGATCGTCACTGGAACCCCGTGCAACCTCACTATGTCCCGAATATACAAGTCGGCAAGATGATCTACTGAATCTCTAACGCGCATAGGAATGAAGTGCGCCGACTTAGTCAACCTGTCTACAACCACCCAAATAGCATCACTGCCCCGCTGAGTCCTCGGAAGACCTACAACGAAGTCCATAGTGACATGCTCCCACTTCCACTCGGCAATAGGCAAGGGTTGCAACAAACCCGCTGGCCTCTGATGTTCGGCCTTCACTTGCTGACAAGTAAGGCACTTAGATACGAAAGCTGCCACATCTCTCTTCATACCCCGCCACCAAAACTGGCGACCCAAATCCCGATACATCTTAGTACCTCCCGGATGCACCGCAAGGCGTGAATGATGAAACTCTCGGAGTACCTCCTCTCGATGAGACTCCGGCACAAACAGACGGTCTCGGTATCTCACACTCAGGTCGGGATACACCGTCAAACCTTTCTCAACCTTCCCACCAGAAATCTTCTCACGGAGGGATTCTACCTCAAGGTCGCCCCTCTGAGCCTCTAACACTCGAGTCACAAGTGTAGGTTGCGCAACAACAGAAAACAAGGCCGCAGCCTCAACAGATTCGCCCAGAAGCAAATCAAACTCTCCAAGTGCACCTAACATCTCCCACTCTCGGATGGCTATACTAGCTATGTCACCAACAGGTTTCCTGCTAAGGGCGTCGGCCACCACATTGGCCTTTCCCGGATGATAATGCAATTCAAAGTCATAATCCAAAATAAATTCCATCCACCTCCTCTGCCTCAAGTTCAAGTCTTTCTGTGTGAACAGATATTTCAGACTCTTATGATCCGAGAATACCTCGAACCTCTCACCGTAAAGATAATGTCTCCAAATCTTCAAGGCAAATATCACAGCTGCTAACTCTAAATCATGCGTAGGGTAATTCTTCTCGTGAACTTTCAACTGACGTGAGCCATAGGCAACCACTTTCCCCTCTTGCATCAACACACAACCAAGACCCTCTCGTGAGGCGTCACAATAGACTGCATAACCCAACCCCCTCTCCGGAATAATCAAGACTGGAGCAGTGGTCAGTCTAACTTTCAACTCCTGGAACGACTTTTCACAAGTCTCACTCCAAGCAAATTTGACTCCCTTCCGAGTCAATCTAGTCAAAGGCGAAGCTAATCTGGAGAAATCTCTTACAAACCGGCGATAATACCCAGCTAATCCCAGAAAACTGCGGATCTCAAACACACTCTTAGGCTGTACCCAATCTTGTACTGCCTCTGTCTTGGATGTATCAACAGACACCCCTTCCCTAGAAACTACATGGCCTAAGAACTTCACCTCCTCTAGCCAGAACTCACACTTCCCAAACTTAGCATAAAGCTGATGGGCTCTAAGTAAATCAAGCACCACCCTCAAGTGTTCCTCGTGCTCTTCCTCTGAAGGTGAATAGATAAGAATGTCGTCCACGAAGACGACTACAAAACGATCTAGAAATTCCCGGAATATCCGGTTCATCAAATCCATAAATACTGCCGGTGCATTGGTGAGCCCAAATGGCATCACCAAAAACTCATAGTGGCCATACCGCGTACGGAATGCCGTCTTTGGAATATCCTCCTCCCTGACTCTCAACTGATGATAACCTGATCTCAAGTCTATCTTCGAGAAACAACGGGAACCTTTCAACTGATCGAACAGATCATCTATATGGGGCATAGGGTACTTATTCTTAACCGTAGCCCGATTCAATTTCCGGTAATCTATACAAAGTCTCAAAGCACCACCTTTCTTTTTAACAAAGAGGGCCGGTGCTCCCCAAGGCGAAACACTAGGACGTATAAAGCCTTTATCTAGCAACTCCTGGAGTTGGATCTTCAACTCAACTAACTCAGCTGGGGCAAAACGATAGGGTGCCATAGAAATCGGCGCCGTGCCGGGCACTAAGTCAATAGAGAATTCAATCTCTCGATGCGGTGGCAAACCAACAAGATCCTCGGGAAAAACGTCCGAGTACTCACACACCACCCTTGGCAACACAATCTGAGTCTCACCGTCCTCACTAATCGAAAGGTTAGCAAGTAGACCACTAAGCTCACTCCGTCCTCGCGGAACATACCCCGGTGGCAAAACACTACCAACACGGTCCCCCAGAAAATGAAAACACTCACCATTCACGGTACAACAAGTGACTCTCTGGCGGTAGCAATCAATAACTGCCCGGTATGACGATAACCAGTCCATACCCAAAATAACATCGAAACCTCTCATAGGCATAACTACAAAGGAAAATGGGATTCTATGGTAATCAACCTCTATATCACAACCCCTAACACCGTGTTTCAAAATCAATTCACCCCCAAGAGGCGACACTACACAAATAGGAGATGCTAACTGTGCTAACTCCAACTCCAAAACAGATGCAAATGCAGCAGACACAAAGGAATGAGATGCACCCGTATCAATCAAAACATTAGCAACTGAGTTGCAAAACAAGAAAGTACCTCTCACAACAGATGGAGCCGGTACAAGATCCTGCGCGGTAACAGCATACACGCGCCCAGATGACCTCTGATCAACCTGCTCACCCCTAGGAGCATAAGATTGTTGCACCGACTGAGACGATGAAGCCCCCTGATTGGCCCTCGAGGCCTGACCCGACTGAGCTGGCTGTTGACCCTGAATCTGCCTCAAACCAGATGCACCAGGTGTGCCACCCAACTGCGGGCAATACCTCTTCATATGCCCTGGCTGACCACACTGATAACACGAGAGTGGCTGGCCTCTACCCTGACTCTGGCTCTGAGATCGAGCCGAAGATGATGCTGCTCTCTGCACTCCTCCCCTCTGAGGACAAACTGGAGACTTGTGGCCCAGCTGGCCACACTTGAAGCAGGTAATGCCTCCTTGACTGCCTTTCCCCGAACTAGCACTCGGCACAGGAAAAGTCGATCTAGAGAAGCTACTCTGAGACTGTTGGGGATTAAAACCCTTCTGTCTCCTACCATCACTCTGACCATCCTGACTCCTCTTGGAGCCCTTCTGTCCTTCCTCCTCCTCCTGCATCATGATTTCCATGAGGGCTGCAGCATCAACCAAACGCCCATAATCCCGAATCATAGTTCCCCCAACTCTCAGCTTGAGGCCACGCCTCAACTTCCTCTCAAACTCAATACAACGGCGTTCCTCAGACGCCACCAATTCAGGTGCAAACCTGGATAAACTAGTAAATGCAGCCTCAAACTCGGCCACTGAAGAACTCGACTGCTTAAGCTGGCAGAACTGGTCTCTCAGCTTCTCCCTAACTGCTGGAGATAAGAACTTCTCCTGGAAAGCATTCACAAAAGCCTCCCATGTACCTCCTATACGCCCCTTAGTGAACTTCCACCACTGACCCGCATCCCCCTTCAACTGGAATGATGCCAAGGTCACCTTCAACCCCTCGTCTTCGATGCCAAGCATCTCAAACGTCTTCGTTGTCTGTTCGAGCCATTCGTCTGCCTTAAGCGGCTCTTTAGGATCACCCACAAATTCATCCGGATTAGACCGGAAGAACTCCCTCTTCAGAAAGGAAGGTCCTGCATCCGCAACAACAACCTGGGCTTGATTCTCAGCCCTAAGAATGCCTACTGACTCCCTGAATGCCCCTGCTATCTCTCGGGCTAAAGCGCCCATAGCCTGCTGGCCTACTGGCTCGGCCACATTGGCCTGGCCAATTCCCTCATGAACTGCCGGAATCTCCTCTGGCACCGGTACCTCCTGCCTACCCGGCCTACCACGCCTACCGCGTCCTCGTCCTCGCCCTGACATCCTAATAAAGGAAACAAACAAAGACGTTAGCACATTAATAAATGTGCCGAAACTAAACACTCGCGTCCTAATGCATTGGACAAAAATAATTCATTCCACGTAAGCACATAATCACATAAGCACCTACGAATTTCATTCCTGGATAATAATAGTCCCGAAGTGTTACTATAGTTCCGGTTGGAAACAGCATTGATCAAGTGCCTTTCCAACAAGACTACTAGAAACTCAAGGGTCCAATTAACATCCTAGAAACTACGTTCCATACCCACATAATCACATAAACATGCTATCATATAAGCACATAACAGTACATCTAAGTCTCTATCAAGCGAGACGAACCCATTGTGATACTAATCACTTCCCACGTACCCAAAGTATTCGAACCCGGTACACTCTGATACCAAGTTGTAACGCCCTCAAAATAAACCCATAATAACCATAACATTAACATGCATTTATAAAAGAAAATGAATCATTTGAGTTATTCATCAGAGTATTCTTATTGAAAGACATCACATGTAACATCCTGCAACATCAAAATAAATGCCCTAAGGGCTTACATCTTTCCAAGCTAACACTTGGACACAAAAAGGATGAGTACTAACTCATTTACAAGTTAAGCCCTAGGCTTGAATGTTTACATGAAATCTCAAAAATAACAAAATAAAACATATAACTAAAGACAAGTCTTCAAAATCCCAAACATCAAATCCTTCCAGGCTAAGTCCGTGGAGGTAGCTTATCACCTGAACCTGAAAATGATGTTCCCATAAAGGGTGAGCCACAGCCCAGTAGAAAAATACTAAACCAAATATAAGCATTGAATAAAGCTATAGCATTCAATAGATGGTTAACTAAGATAATCAATTTTATCGTTAAACAGTCTCATGACACTAATGTCTAAGACACATTTCACTTTCCATTATTATCAACATGGCTCAGAACCTGGCCAACTTACAACAGTGAATTGTATATCATATTCACATTACTTCCAATATCAACAAAACAAACGAGACTCATGCTCATATCAAAACACTTCATACTTCCCATTTGATACACATTTTAGTGCTGTATCAATAATCATGTAAAAACACTTCAATATAATAAGCACACATAAAAATGGTGCTAATGGAGTCCATCCCCTATCTCCTCCCAAACAAAAATCCGGTTTAGAGGTCCATCCCCTATCTTCCCCTAAACCGTGGAGTACATCCCCTATCTCCTCCCAAACAATATGCATATGCAATGCTCAATCAATACATGTAATTTCTGTATTAATTCAATATTCTAAATTTATGACTTAACAAATTGATTAGTTTCAATTTTCCCTAATCCGCATGCAATGTCTACAACAAGCACGACTATCCTCCACTGATAGCCCAAAACAGTTATTTCTAGACTCGAAAAAAAATAAATATACCAACTACACCATTTAATCAATAAATTCCCCAATTTCATGGATTTAACCAAATTCCCCAATTTCCTTGAATTAATTACTCAAATCAATTTAGCAATTCAACTAGGTTTTTTTTTCCCAAAATTTTCAAAGTGTCCCCAACCTATCAAAATACCAAACTTAGAACAAAGCATATAAAATGGAGTAGGAAAATCCCTACCTCGAAGAAAATAACCCGTATGGAGAAGATGGAGATGAAGACCAAAGACCAACGTGCTCCAAATCCCAAGTTTCTCAGATTAAAACGAAGCCCTCAACTCACTCTAACTTTTTAATAAAGGATCTAAGGTAGAAACTCACTCTAAGTAGATCAATCGAAAGAGAGAAGGTGTGTAGAGGGAGAGAGAGATAAAAACACTCCAGGGGCGGTTTTTAAAAAGTTATGAAGGAAAAGTAGGTCAAAAAGTGATCCAAAAAGTGAAATCACGGACTGATATAATCGACTCTACGCTCGAGCGTAGAAAGCCCCGCTCGAGCGTAAGACACAGAATCATGCTCGAGCGTGAAGAAAGCCGCTCGAGCGTCGATTGCACCCTTCCAGAAGTTTTGCAGGCGCTGCACCCGCTCGAGCGTCAAACTCCCCGCTCGAGCGGAGGAGCAAAAACAAGGGATAACGCTCGAGCGTAAAAACTACCGCTCGAGCGGAAGAACTGCAGAGCAAAATACTGGGAGATGGAAAATCCCGCTCGAGCGTCAAAATTCCCGCTCGAGCGGAGAAGCAACAACGAAGGGACCGCTCGAGCGTTAAAACTTCCGCTCGAGCGTGAAGGCCAAAATCTGGGCATCACCTATCGGCATCTAAAATCAACCAACCTGTAACAGACCCGTCCAACACAACCTATACTTCAAATACAAAGAGATTAAAGGACAACAACAACCAATAAGTAATGACAGGATCCACGGAACTTAAGTCCGGATACAATAATTTAAAGAGAAAAGACCGGGGTCGCTATAACCTCCCCTCCTTAAAAGAATTTCGTCCCCGAAATTTAGCACAAGGTTTCGAAAACAAGTTTTTCTCAAATTCCAACAATATGATAACTCACTAATAAACAACTTGACCCAACACCGGCCATTCCATCTCTTAACAAAGAGGCATGCCACAATATGCAAAACAACCATATATTTCAACCTGCATTAACACTATGCAATTTTCTTTCAATTTCAACAATTTTCAATATATTCAATATATACAATGTTCCATTAAACTTCCATTTCGAGGCAAGTTCCAAAATATTTCCATTAACCAAAACATTCTAAATGTTTTACAGCTTAAGACATATATAAAAAGCTTTAAAGTTTGACAATATTACAAAATCTAACTACAAGATTACAAATCAATAAACATGTCCGGATATTTCTCGCGGACTTCCAACTCACGTTCCCATGTGGCTTCCTCCACCCCGTGATGTTTCCACAAAACTTTCACCAAAGGAATGGTCTTGCCTCGCAAGACTTGATCCCGTTTATCCAAGACCCGAACCGGTCTCTCCTCATACGAGACATCCTCATCAACTACTAAATCGGTCCAATCCAATACATGTGATGGATCCGGCTCATACTTCCGAAGCATACTCACATGAAACACGTCATGTACTCCGGACAACTGCGGCGGCAAAGCTAAACGATAAGCAGTCTCGCCAATCCTCTCAAGGATCTCAAAAGGACCAATGAATCGAGGGGACAACTTCCCGCTCTTCCCAAACCTCATCAATCCCCGTCTTGGTGATATCTTCAAAAAGACATGATCACTCACCTCAAACACCAAAGGTCTCCTCCTACGGTCGGCATAAGATTTCTGACGACTCTGGGCTGTAACAAGCCTCTTACGGATAAGCTCAACCTTCTCCGTCGTTTCCCTCACTAACTCCGGACCCAACAGAGGTGCATCACCCACCTCGGCCCAACAAACAGGAGACCTACACGGTCGGCCGTATAAGGCCTCAAACGGTGCCATACCGATACTAGACTGGAAGCTGTTGTTGTAGGCAAACTCCACTAATGGCAAGTGCCTCTCCCACGACCCACTAAAGTCAAGAACACAACCCCGAAGCATATCTTCAAGGATCTGAATAGTACGCTCAGACTGCCCATCAGTCTGAGGATGATAAGCTGTGCTAAAGGTCAACTTAGTACCTAAGGCGCTCTGCAAGCTCTGCCATAATCTGGCAGTAAAACGAGGGTCCCTATCGGAGACGATCGTCACTGGAACCCCGTGCAACCTCACTATGTCCCGAATATACAAGTCGGCAAGATGATCTACTGAATCTCTAACGCGCATAGGAATGAAGTGCGCCGACTTAGTCAACCTGTCTACAACCACCCAAATAGCATCACTGCCCCGCTGAGTCCTCGGAAGACCTACAACGAAGTCCATAGTGACATGCTCCCACTTTCACTCGGCAATAGGCAAGGGTTGCAACAAACCCGCTGGCCTCTGATGTTCGGCCTTCACTTGCTGACAAGTAAGGCACTTAGATACGAAAGCTGCCACATCTCTCTTCATACCCCGCCACCAAAACTGGCGACCCAAATCCCGATACATCTTAGTACCTCCCGGATGCACCGCAAGGCGTGAATGATGAAACTCTCGGAGTACCTCCTCTCGATGAGACTCCGGCACAAACAGACGGTCTCGGTATCTCACACTCAGGTCGGGATACACCGTCAAACCTTTCTCAACCTTCCCACCAGAAATCTTCTCACGGAGGGATTCTACCTCAAGGTCGCCCCTCTGAGCCTCTAACACTCGAGTCACAAGTGTAGGTTGCGCAACAACAGAAAACAAGGCCGCAGCCTCAACAGATTCGCCCAGAAGCAAATCAAACTCTCCAAGTGCACCTAACATCTCCCACTCTCGGATGGCTATACTAGCTATGTCACCAACAGGTTTCCTGCTAAGGGCGTCGGCCACCACATTGGCCTTTCCCGGATGATAATGCAATTCAAAGTCATAATCCAAAATAAATTCCATCCACCTCCTCTGCCTCAAGTTCAAGTCTTTCTGTGTGAACAGATATTTCAGACTCTTATGATCCGAGAATACCTCGAACCTCTCACCGTAAAGATAATGTCTCCAAATCTTCAAGGCAAATATCACAGCTGCTAACTCTAAATCATGCGTAGGGTAATTCTTCTCGTGAACTTTCAACTGACGTGAGCCATAGGCAACCACTTTCCCCTCTTGCATCAACACACAACCAAGACCCTCTCGTGAGGCGTCACAATAGACTGCATAACCCAACCCTCTCTCCGGAATAATCAAGACTGGAGCAGTGGTCAGTCTAACTTTCAACTCCTGGAACGACTTTTCACAAGTCTCACTCCAAGCAAATTTGACTCCCTTCCGAGTCAATCTAGTCAAAGGCGAAGCTAATCTGGAGAAATCTCTTACAAACCGGCTATAATACCCAGCTAATCCCAGAAAACTGCGGATCTCAAACACACTCTTAGGCTGTACCCAATCTTGTACTGCCTCTGTCTTGGATGTATCAACAGACACCCCTTCCCTAGAAACTACATGGCCTAAGAACTTCACCTCCTCTAGCCAGAACTCACACTTCCCAAACTTAGCATAAAGCTGATGGGCTCTAAGTAAATCAAGCACCACCCTCAAGTGTTCCTCGTGCTCTTCCTCTGAAGGTGAATAGATAAGAATGTCGTCCACGAAGACGACTACAAAACGATCTAGAAATTCCCGGAATATCCGGTTCATCAAATCCATAAATACTGCCGGTGCATTGGTGAGCCCAAATGGCATCACCAAAAACTCATAGTGGCCATACCGCGTACGGAATGCCGTCTTTGGAATATCCTCCTCCCTGACTCTCAACTGATGATAACCTGATCTCAAGTCTATCTTCGAGAAACAACGGGAACCTTTCAACTGATCGAACAGATCATCTATATGGGGCATAGGGTACTTATTCTTAACCGTAGCCCGATTCAATTTCCGGTAATCTATACAAAGTCTCAAAGCACCACCTTTCTTTTTAACAAAGAGGGCTGGTGCTCCCCAAGGCGAAACACTAGGACGTATAAAGCCTTTATCTAGCAACTCCTGGAGTTGGATCTTCAACTCAACTAACTCAGCTGGGGCAAAACGATAGGGTGCCATAGAAATCGGCGCCGTGCCGGGCACTAAGTCAATAGAGAATTCAATCTCTCGATGCGGTGGCAAACCAACAAGATCCTCGGGAAAAACGTCCGAGTACTCACACACCACCCTTGGCAACACAATCTGAGTCTCACCGTCCTCATTAATCGAAAGGTTAGCAAGTAGACCACTAAGCTCACTCCGTCCTCGCGGAACATACCCCGGTGGCAAAACACTACCAACACGGTCCCCCAGAAAATGAAAACACTCACCATTCACGGTACAACAAGTGACTCTCTGGCGGTAGCAATCAATAACTGCCCGGTATGACGATAACCAGTCCATACCCAAAATAACATCGAAACCTCTCATAGGCATAACTACAAAGGAAAATGGGATTCTATGGTAATCAACCTCTATATCACAACCCCTAACACCGTGTTTCAAAATCAATTCACCCCCAAGAGGCGACACTACACAAATAGGAGATGCTAACTGTGCTAACTCCAACTCCAAAACAGATGCAAATGCAGCAGACACAAAGGAATGAGATGCACCCGTATCAATCAAAACATTAGCAACTGAGTTGCAAAACAAGAAAGTACCTCTCACAACAGATGGAGCCGGTACAAGATCCTGCGCGGTAACAGCATACACGCGCCCAGATGACCTCTGATCAACCTGCTCACCCCTAGGAGCATAAGATTGTTGCACTGACTGAGACGATGAAGCCCCCTGATTGGCCCTCGAGGCCTGACCCGACTGAGCTGGCTGTTGACCCTGAATCTGCCTCAAACCAGATGCACCAGGTGTGCCACCCAACTGCGGGCAATACCTCTTCATATGCCCTGGCTGACCACACTGATAACACGAGAGTGGCTGGCCTCTACCCTGACTCTGGCTCTGAGATCGAGCCGAAGATGATGCTGCTCTCTGCACTCCTCCCCTCTGAGGACAAACTGGAGACTTGTGGCCCAGCTGGCCACACTTGAAGCAGGTAATGCCTCCTTGACTGCCTTTCCCCGAACTAGCACTCGGCACAGGAAAAGTCGATCTAGAGAAGCTACTCTGAGACTGTTGGGGATTAAAACCCTTCTGTCTCCTACCATCACTCTGACCATCCTGACTCCTCTTGGAGCCCTTCTGTCCTTCCTCCTCCTCCTGCATCATGATTTCCATGTGGGCTGCAGCATCAACCAAACGCCCATAATCCCGAATCATAGTTCCCCCAACTCTCAGCTTGAGGCCACGCCTCAACTTCCTCTCAAACTCAATACAACGGCGTTCCTCAGACGCCACCAATTCAGGTGCAAACCTGGATAAACTAGTAAATACAGCCTCAAACTCGGCCACTGAAGAACTCGACTGCTTAAGCTGGCAGAACTGGTCTCTCAGCTTCTCCCTAACTGCTGGAGATAAGAACTTCTCCTGGAAAGCATTCACAAAAGCCTCCCATGTACCTCCTATACGCCCCTTAGTGAACTTCCACCACTGACCCGCATCCCCCTTCAACTGGAATGATGCCAAGGTCACCTTCAACCCCTCGTCTTCGATGCCAAGCATCTCAAACGTCTTCGTTGTCTGTTCGAGCCATTCGTCTGCCTTAAGCGGCTCTTTAGGATCACCCACAAATTCATCCGGATTAGACCGGAAGAACTCCCTCTTCAGAAAGGAAGGTCCTGCATCCGCAACAACAACCTGGGCTTGATTCTCAGCCCTAAGAATGCCTACTGACTCCCTGAATGCCCCTGCTATCTCTCGGGCTAAAGCGCCCATAGCATGCTGGCCTACTGGCTCGGCCACATTGGCCTGGCCAATTCCCTCATGAACTGCCGGAATCTCCTCTGGCACCGGTACCTCCTGCCTACCCGGCCTACCATGCCTACCGCGTCCTCGTCCTCGCCCTGACATCCTAATAAAGGAAACAAACAAAGACGTTAGCACATTAATAAATGTGCCGAAACTAAACACTCGCGTCCTAATGCATTGGACAAAAATAATTCATTCCACGTAAGCACATAATCACATAAGCACCTACGAATTTCATTCCTGGATAATAATAGTCCCGAAGTGTTACTATAGTTCCGGTTGGAAACAGCATTGATCAAGTGCCTTTCCAACAAGACTACTAGAAACTCAAGGGTCCAATTAACATCCTAGAAACTACGTTCCATACCCACATAATCACATAAACATGCTATCATATAAGCACATAACAGTACATCTAAGTCTCTATCAAGCGAGACGAACCCATTGTGATACTAATCACTTCCCACGTACCCAAAGTATTCGAACCCGGTACACTCTGATACCAAGTTGTAACGCCCTCAAAATAAACCCATAATAACCATAACATTAACATGCATTTATAAAAGAAAATGAATCATTTGAGTTATTCATCAGAGTATTCTTATTGAAAGACATCACATGTAACATCCTGCAACATCAAAATAAATGCCCTAAGGGCTTACATCTTTCCAAGCTAACACTTGGACACAAAAAGGATGAGTACTAACTCATTTACAAGTTAAGCCCTAGGCTTGAATGTTTACATGAAATCTCAAAAATAACAAAATAAAACATATAACTAAAGACAAGTCTTCAAAATCCCAAACATCAAATCCTTCCAGGCTAAGTCCGTGGAGGTAGCTTATCACCTGAACCTGAAAATGATGTTCCCATAAAGGGTGAGCCACAGCCCAGTAGAAAAATACTAAACCAAATATAAGCATTGAATAAAGCTATAGCATTCAATAGATGGTTAACTAAGATAATCAATTTTATCGTTAAACAGTCTCATGACACTAATGTCTAAGACACATTTCACTTTCCATTATTATCAACATGGCTCAGAACCTGGCCAACTTACAACAGTGAATTGTATATCATATTCACATTACTTCCAATATCAACAAAACAAACGAGACTCATGCTCATATCAAAACACTTCATACTTCCCATTTGATACACATTTTAGTGCTGTATCAATAATCATGTAAAAACACTTCAATATAATAAGCACACATAAAAATGGTGCTAATGGAGTCCATCCCCTATCTCCTCCCAAACAAAAATCCGGTTTAGAGGTCCATCCCCTATCTTCCCCTAAACCGTGGAGTACATCCCCTATCTCCTCCCAAACAATATGCATATGCAATGCTCAATCAATACATGTAATTTCTGTATTAATTCAATAGTCTAAATTTATGACTTAACAAATTGATTAGTTTCAATTTTCCCTAATCCGCATGCAATGTCTACAACAAGCACGACTATCCTCCACTGATAGCCCAAAACAGTTATTTCTAGACTCGAAAAAAAATAAATATACCAACTACACCATTTAATCAATAAATTCCCCAATTTCATGGATTTAACCAAATTCCCCAATTTCCTTGAATTAATTACTCAAATCAATTTAGCAATTCAACTAGGTTTTTTTTTCCCAAAATTTTCAAAGTGTCCCCAACCTATCAAAATACCAAACTTAGAACAAAGCATATAAAATGGAGTAGGAAAATCCCTACCTCGAAGAAAATAACCCGTATGGAGAAGATGGAGATGAAGACCAAAGACCAACCTGCTCCAAATCCCAAGTTTCTCAGATTAAAACGAAGCCCTCAACTCACTCTAACTTTTTAATAAAGGATCTAAGGTAGAAACTCACTCTAAGTAGATCAATCGAAAGAGAGAAGGTGTGTAGAGGGAGAGAGAGATAAAAACACTCCAGGGGCGGTTTTTAAAAAGTTATGAAGGAAAAGTAGGTCAAAAAGTGATCCAAAAAGTGAAATCACGGACTGATATAATCGACTCTACGCTCGAGCGTAGAAAGCCCCGCTCGAGCGTAAGACACAGAATCATGCTCGAGCGTGAAGAAAGCCGCTCGAGCGTCGATTGCACCCTTCCAGAAGTTTTGCAGGCGCTGCACCCGCTCGAGCGTCAAACTCCCCGCTCGAGCGGAGGAGCAAAAACAAGGGATAACGCTCGAGCGTAAAAACTACCGCTCGAGCGGAAGAACTGCAGAGCAAAATACTGGGAGATGGAAAATCCCGCTCGAGCGTCAAAATTCCCGCTCGAGCGGAGAAGCAACAACGAAGGGACCGCTCGAGCGTTAAAACTTCCGCTCGAGCGTGAAGGCCGAAATCTGGGCATCACCTATCGGCATCTAAAATCAACCAACCTGTAACAGACCCGTCCAACACAACCTATACTTCAAATACAAAGAGATTAAAGGACAACAACAACCAATAAGTAATGACAGGATCCACGGAACCTAAGTCCGGATACAATAATTTAAAGAGAAAAGACCGGGGTCGCTATACATTGAACAAACTACAATCACATCACATTACAATCACATTTTTTTCTTTGTGAGTGTTTATATTTATTTAACTTCAATCATATTAAAAATAAAATTAAAATAGTAAATAAAAAGATTAAATAACATTAAAAAAAAAATCATTGAACTATGTAACGCCCTCAAAATAAACCCAATATATGTATATCATCAACATGCATTATTTAAAGATAACAATCAATTAACTCATTCATCAGAGTATTACTAAATAAAAACATTACATGTAACATCAAATTAAATGCCCTATGGGCTTACATCTTTCCAAGCCAACACTTGGACACAAATAATGAGTTCTAACTCAAATACAATTAAAGCCCTAGGCTTGATTATTTATCAAATAAAAACAAACAACTAAAGATAGTCTTCAAATTTCAAATCCTTCCATGCTAAGTCCTCGGAGGTAGCTTATCATCTGGACCTGAAAATGATGTTCCCATAAAGGGTGAGCCACAGCCCAGTAGAAATATACTAAACCACATATAAGCAATGAATAAAGCAATAGCATTCAACAGATGGTTAACCAAGTTGATCAATTACTTCATTTAACAGTCTCATGACATTATTGTCTAAGATACGTTTTACTTTCCAACCTTATCAACATGGCTCAAAACCTGGCCAAACTTACAACAGTGAATTATATATATATCATATTCACATCCTTCCAATATCAACAAACAAATGAGACTCAAGCTCAAATCAAAACACTTCATACTTCCAGATTGATACACATTTTAGTGCTGTATCAATAAAAACACTTCTATATAAATAAGCACACATAAAAGTGATGCTAATGGAGTCCATCCCCTATCTCCTCCCAAACAAAATCCGGTTTAGAGGTCCATCCCCTATCTTCCCCTAAACCGTGGAGTACATCCCCTATCTCCTCCCACACAAAACAATGTATGCAAATGCAATGCTCAATCAATACACGTATTTTCTGTATCAATGCAATAGTCAAAATTAATGACTTAACCTATGTGATTAGTTTCAGTTATTCCTAATCCACATGCAATGTCTACAACAATCACGACTATCCTCCACCGATAGCCCAAAACAGTTATTTCTAAACTGAAAATAACTATGTCAACAATTCAATAGACAAATGATTCAAATTATCCAACTACGTCATTTAATCAATGAATTCCCCAATTCCATGAATTTAACCATCTTTTCCCAATTCCATGAATTAATTATACAAATTAATTTAATAATACAACTAGGGTTTTTCCCAAAATTTTCCAAAGTATCCCCAACATATCAAAATACCAAAACTTAGAACAAAACCTATAAAATGGAGTAGGAAATCCCTACCTCGAAGAAAACAACCCAAATGGTGAAGACAGAGATGAGTGCCCAAATACCAATGTGCTCCAAACAACCAACAATTCAGATTAAAACGAAGCCCTCGACTCACACACTCTTTTTAATGAAGGATCTAGGGTAGAAACACACCCTAAGTAGATCAATCCTAAGAGAGAAGGTGTGTATAGGGAGAGAAAACTCGTAACTAGGGTTTTGGAATATGAAAGTGTATGAAAAACAGATCTGAAACACGCTGCTGCCTATTTAAACCTGACAGACTCGCTCGAGCGAAGACTTGGTCGCTCGAGCGACCAGACACAGAGAAGATACGCTCGAGCCAAGAAAGCCTTGCTCGAGCCAACAACCCAAAAGCTCGCTCGAGCGAAATAAAACTCGATCGAGCGAAGATCTCAAACCCTCAGGTCTGTAACCAGTCACACGCTCGAGCGAAGGAACTATCGCTCGAGCGAAGAACGAACTAACTCGCTCGAGCGAAGAAAAGCTCGCTCGAGCCAAGAATGCAAAGCTACAGGTTCAAATCAGACGCAAACTCTCGCTCGAGCTACCAAACCCCGGCTCGAGCGAAGAACCAAAAATAACAGCTCGCTCGAGCGACAAGCTCCTCGCTCGAGCGAAGATCCAAAATTCTGGACAGGAACACTTGGTTTCTAAACCCAACCAACCTGAAACAAACCTGCCCAACACATCCTATAACTCCAACTAAGAAAATATGGGACAACAACAACAATTATATAATGACAGAATCTACGGGACCTAAGTCCGGATACAGTAATCAAATGGGAAAAGACCGGGGTTGCTATAAACTAAGTACAAAAATCATATTAAAAAAAAGAGCCATTGAACAAACTATAAATACATCACATTTTTCCCATAATAAAATAAATAAATGAAAAAAAAGAACTATTAAACTAACTACAATCACATAAAAAAAAGAATCATTCAACTAATTATAATCACATTTTTTCTTTGTGAGGGTTTATATTTATCTAACTTCAACCATATTAAAAAATCAAATAATAATTTTTTATTTGCTAGACAAATTACAAATATTTTTATGCGCTATCTAACTACAATATTAAAACAGTAAACAAAAGGAAAAGTCAAGAAGGAGAAAACAAAAAGAAGACTTACTGTTTGCATATGTGGTCACTGAAGTTGAAAGTGTAGAAGTGAGAAGTCAAGTAGGAGAAAACAAAAAGGAGACTCACTGTTTGCAATAGATATGTGAAAAGTTAAAAACAGTATTGAATTGGAGAAGTTAAAAAGACTTGGAAGAATTTAATAAGTGCTAAGTTTTTTTTTTTTCAAAAAAAATCAAAAAAAAAAAAGAAAAAGAAATTAAGGTTCAGATGTTGGAACTCCCACAAAACTTGTGGGTTAGAGATATATAAAATAAATAGATAGATGTAGATGTAGATATTTATATTTGTTTTAAATTTTTTTTTAATATACAAATTATTTGTTTTGGAAAAGGTACTGTAGTAATTATGAGAGAAGTCAAAAACTCTTGTGGGTTAAGAGAAGTTAATAAATGCTGAGGTTAATTTTTTTTTTTAAAAAAAATAAAAAATTAGAAAATTAGGATTTGCATACTGGAGCTCCCACAGGCCTTGGGGGTTAGAAACCCCCTTTTGCTTAATATATAGTATAGATGTTATGATCATTAGAATGACTTAATTTTTTCTGGGGATAATATATATAGAAAAAACCATACCAAATGAATGGTTTAGATCATCAAAATCAAGACTAGACCTAACATCAAATTCAAATTTTATGCATATTTTGTTTAAGGCTTGGCTTTTCTCAAGTTCAAATTAAAACTTTAGAATACTTAAGGGACTTGTAGGGCCAACCACAAGTTCTTTTTCGATTATATAAGCTTCATTTTATAAGGTCTTTCGTTTATATCATCTATTAAAAAAATTAAATTAATTTAATAATCATAGTGTTATTATTTTATCTTATTTATCTCTAAAAAAAATAAATAATTTATTTTTGGAAACATATTTTTAGTTCATTAGTTTATTATTTAATGTGCCAATATTTTATTAATAATAAAATAAGGAAAATTACTCACCAGTGATAGTATGAAAAAATATTTACAAAATAATAATAAACATTATAAATATTAATAATTAAAATGATAAACATTTTTACTAATATATAATAATTTTTAAAAATCCCCTTTGAATGATAATTTTCTCAATAAAATATACAAAAGTAATGTAACTCATCTACATCAGAGGTGAGAATACATTGGAGTAGGGGTGAATGAAGCTCGGGTTGGGTCGAGTGACATCTCATTCGCCATTCGTCTAAAATTAAATGGATTGTAAAAAGTCAATCCACATCCTTCCACTGGTTTGGCAGATGCAAATTGAGCAGGCCGTGCGGGTTGGCTGATGGATACGATCGATCTGGTGGTTTGGACTTTACAAATTTTAGGCATTTTTTTGAATTGTAATTCATAATTTTTACATATTGCCCTTGCATGGATATTTTTAAGGTATTGTTTTCTATTTTTACAAAAATATAGATTTTATTATTTATACTCTATATTGTTACTTGTTAGCAGTTTCTTTCTTTCTTTCTTTCCTTCTTTTTTTTTTTTTTTTTGAACCGACAGATGGATCAAGTTTATGCGGGTGTTAGATGGTTGATCCACCTCCTAAACCATATCTGTGAATTTTGAAATATTTCATCCACATCCATGCGCTAAAAGACACACATCTGTATAAAATCAATTAGGTTGGATCGGTTCGATCGGGTTGGACGGATTCATGATCACCCCTATGTTGGAGGGTGCAACTCGGGCGAGTTTGGACAGGTTAAGAGGTTGTCTAAGTTTAACTCAAGTTGTGTTGAGAGTGTCTAGGCCCGCTCAAGCTTGAATTGCAACTTGAGATTATTTGCCTAAGCCCGACCAGAGCTAAACTCGAATTACCGAAGTTGCCTGAATTGCACATAAATTTCAATTTGTTTTCTTTCTTTCATCTTAGGGCAGCTAAGTTAATTAATTTGTTAACATTAGACTATTTATATATATATATATATATATATTTTTTATAAAATCATTAATAACATCAAAACATATAATTTATATAATGTAAAAATATGTCGTTATGATGGTATTTACAATTTATGAGTGCGAAGAAATAAATAAGTAAAATTTTATATTGTATTATTTGTGTATATTCAATATGATCTAACGTTCAAAATTACTTTAATATTATTTAATGGCTAATAATTTATAGGTAAATTTTAATATTTTTATATATTTACATATATAATTCAGGTTAGAGGTTGCTTCGATTGTTTGATATTTTTTCTCAAGCCTGCTCAAATTTAATTTGGATTTTTGCTCAAACTTCTATCGAATTTAAAAATATTTTTTCCAAGCCTTAAAAAATTTCAAGCTAAACTTAAGTTGCTCGGATTAAGCTCGCTCAAATTACATCTCAGATCTATGAAATAACTTTTCGTGATGGAGATGTGCAAGTTGTGAGAAACAAGACAAATGCGTAACGAAAGGACAAAAAAACGTAAATTATGTAAATGGTCCACGTAGTTTATACGATATGCTAATTTAGTTCATGTTGTTTCAATTTATTCGATTTTACCCTTAATTTAATAGATTGTGTTTTATTGGTCCAACAAATAACAGCTGTTAGGTTTGATGGACAGAAAATTGTCACGTGCTCAAACGATTTGCCAATTTGGTCCCTATTATTTTAATTTGCTCAATTTTTATAGGAACCAAACTGACACATCGTGTAAACTATATGGACCAAATTGAGTTTCCGTCCACCAAACCTAACGGCTATTATTTATTGGACCAATATGACACAATCTGTTAAATTAAGGGATAAAATCGAACAAATTAAAATAATATGGGCCAAATTGACACATTATATAAATTATAAGAACCATTTACATAATTTATCCCAAAAAAATTCCCCAAAACAATGACACTTTGAAAACACTACAAAGGGCACTATAGGAAAACATGACACAGGATATCAACTTTGCTAATATGGAGAAATTTTGTTATTTTTATATTTGTTATAATTTTTATATTACACATTTGATTTTTTAAAATTTATTATTTAAGATATATCAAGATCAATATTAAATATAAAATAATTTTGTAGTGAAACAATTGTATATAACATTGTTATGCGAAATTGACAAAATATTAAATTTTAAAACTAGGAAAAATTTAGAAAAATCTCAGTTTCGTACAGTTAAAAAGTATATATTTTATTTTTACAAATTTTATATTTGATATTGTTCATTGATCTCGTTAGATAGGTTCCAGAAATATAAATTTTATTAAGCACATATGGACAAATTACACTAGTAATCCCTATACTTTGCTCTTTGTGTTATTTTGGTCCCTGGATTTTCAATTGGCTCAATTTTAGCCCTTAATTTTAAATTTTGTATCGATTTGGTCCAATTGATATTGTTAGTATTTTTTAGGAAAAATTATCACTAAATTGATTGAGGTGAACTCACTAGGTTGAATAAGTTTATAATTTTGCCCTTAAAAATATGGCACGTGACACTTGTTTGCATATTTTTCATAAAAATTTGTTAAAAATTGCAATCAATTGGACCAAATTGAAAGAAATTCACAAATTCAAGGCCAAAATCGAGCTAAATGAAATTATAAGGACTAAAATGACACAATTACGAAAGTACCGGGACTATCATCATAACTTACCCAAATGTATATAATAAAAGTTCGGACAAATTATAGCAATATTCCTTAAATTTCGTTGCTTGTATCATTTTAGTCCTCTACAATTTCAATTGGTTCAATTTTGATCCTTAATTTTAGATTTTGCATTAATTTGATCCAATTGATAATGTCGTTAGGACTCTTTATGGAAAATTATTACTGAATTTGTTGAGTTTAAGTCATTGAATTAATTAAATTTACAATTTTTTTGCTAACACCATGACGCATGTCGCTCATGTGCGTATTTTTGAAAACAAAAATACTAACAATTAGAATCAATTAGACTAATTTGAGACCAAATAAAAAAATTCATAGTCAAAATTGAGCGGATTAAGATTACAGGGACCAAAATGAGATAAGGCCCCAGTATGGGGATTAACAGTGTAATTTATCCTAAAAATGTTGAAACAACAAAAATAAAAGTAAATATCACATCAGCATCTTGAAATTGGTCACTTCGCTAGAAGAAGCTATTTAGGCCTCATTTGGGAACTGACTATTTTAGTTGACCATTTGATTTTTACGGGGGAAAAAAATGAGCAAAAAGGTAAAAAAGAGTAATGTAACAACTTGTAGTGACTTTTTAGTTATTTTATCCTATTGACAAATGAGACCTTAGTGTTACTGGGGTATAATCAAATGGTGTCAGAGGAGACTTGTGATTGGTAGAGGGGTGGGGCCAGGGATGGTCGTAGATGGAGTTTGTAGTAATCCTTCCCCACCCCACCCCATATCATATTAGGTGTGGGGCAAATCGGGAGATAGCAGTGGAGCTGATAGGAACGGGCATGGGATGGTAAACAGGTTAATTTTATAAATTGTAGAATGAGAATACTAATAAAAATTATAAATAGCACAGTATATTAAAGTTAATGATCTATAGTTAATGAGAATTATAAGATACAAGATAAAAATAAATAAATAAATGAGTAAAGAGAGATTAGCCAATAAGTCCTATATTTTGGACTTGTAATCCATATAGTCCCATATTTTTTCTTGTGATCCATTTAGTCCTTTTGGATGTGTAATGACTCATTTGCGCGCCATTGGAGTGTCACATTTGAAAAAAGTACACTAAAGAGTTTTTTAGTGTCACACCATGTAGCGATCCCGGTTTCGATCCTTCTTTCATGTTTTGCCACTTCGACTGGGCAGGTCGGGGATCGAAGTTGCTTGTCTGCTCGAGCGGCTGTTTATGCACTCGAGCGGAGAATGTTTGGTTTCAGAAGTTGGACCTGTCTGCAAAAGTACTGGGAAGATGTATTCGACGTTCGAGCAGACCATGTTATATCAATTCATGAATCTGATATTTTAGATCACTTTTGTATATATCTCTCTCTCTAAAAACGTTTCCTCTCCCTTCTCTCTACTTTTCCCTACACCAAATTGGATCAAAACCCTGATTTCTTAAGATCTATTTGAGTTCTGCCATAGGTTCTTCATCAAAGTTAGTTAACTTCTCGAGAGCTTCGTTGTGTGCGGTGAAGATCGAGTTTTGACAATATTGATGTCACGCCCTGAAATAAACCCAACGTGTATAATACATCATGCCACATTCATTAATTAAATATAACCATTCTCCAACCTTCACATCATAAATCTCCAAGGTTTTATACAAAAGTTCCGCATGCATATATACATTCAATGATAAGAAGGACACATGAATTTGTAACATGTGAAGCATCTAGTCTCAAAACAAATAAAATGCCCTTAAGGGCTTACATCTTCCGAGGCAATAGCTCAGTTACACAAAATGGTCTCTCGGACCCACACACGTTTAGCCCTTGGCTTACAAAAATTAACAACAAAAATAAAGCAATCTACTCTTCACCATAACATATCCACACCCTCAGTTTGGCGGGATCACCACATCTTTACCTGCACCAAAGTCCCATAGGAGTGAGCATAAAGCCCAGTAGAGAAGTCTCACAAAGTATATACAGTTATGTAACTCTCAATGTAAAATGCAAATGTTAATGCCATGCGATACTATTTTAAAGAAGATTTCAATTCATGTTCTTCTTAATAATCATCATTTTTCAATAACGGTTTGCAATTCAACAATTTCCAAAACTTCCAATTTTAAATCAATAGGGGCGGTAAATACGACACTGGTAATCCCTAGGCTGGTGTCTGCAAGTAGGCTCAAGAAGCACCACCAAATACCCCACTTTACCAGTTGCTATCACGGAAGCGAAGTGGTACCTCCTTCGCAAGTGTTTTTGGTCTTTCACCCCGGACACTCAGGCCAACTTATCAATCTCATCTACATCTCCTAACCGGACTTACCAACGTATTTACCCCTTAAACATTTCTATTGTTCTTACTACAATATATACGTTTCATGAAGTGAATGTTTCCAAAATAAATTTATAATGCTAAATAATAAATTGAATGAGTATGCAATGCAAAGATTTCTCCATGCCTCATAGCATTTCTCTATTTTCATGTATCTCCATAATAGTATCAAACAATCACATTTCCCGTTTCTTCTCTCTAATGTTATTTGCAAAACAACCAAATGCTCAACACTGCCAATAACACATAGCAATAATTTTCATCATACACAATCCTTAGCATTTTAGCCTCTTCAAGACTATATGAAATTGTCTGAATATCAAATTCCTAAGATTTTCAATTCCATAATCCTTAGTGCTCAACAATTTGCCATTTTTGCCACTAAACATGTTCATGCATTCAACAATAGTCTTCAATAAATTCCCAATCCTCATGTATCAAGAAGGTTATCCTCTTTGCAAAACATATTATAAAATCTATCTTCTTTCACTCATTTAGCACAAGACAAGGAAGAAAAAAACCCATAGGTTCCTCAACATTTTCCAAAAATCTCCAAATTTCTAGGGTTTTCATCAAAAACCCATCTTTTTCCCATTTCATGGTGAAACCCAACTAAAATAATATTTTCTTGAGTTTTATAAAAGGAACATCCTCATGGATAGAAAAAGGAGTGAGATCAAAACCCATTTCTTTAAAACTTTCTCTACATTTGGAGCAAAATAAAAATCAACACAATAACTTCAAGAAAGCTTTTAAATCATCATTAATATAGCAAAACATGTATATATAACTCAAGAAATCCCTACCTTAAGATTTTGGAGGAGATGGACAGAAGAAACCCTAGAACCAAAATATGAGAGTCCTTTGACTTTCACCACCCAAATGAATCTCTAGCTCTTGATCTTCAAGATGAGTGAGAGATGATGATGATCTAGATCCAAAGGATTGCAACAATCAAGGAGTTTAAGTGTTTTATGAGGGTTTTCTAGAGAGAAGGGAGAGCAAATATGACCTTTGGAGTGAGAGAAAGGAGCCCTAAAGTGAGATACAAGAGCAAAAAAAAACAGAGATTCAGACTCAGGCTCGTCGCACACATGCGGCTGCCTGTTTCCCGCACATGTGGCCTAACCCTTCTGCACGTGTGGGCTCAATACGTGCGGCGTTGGGCCCCTACACATGTGGCCCTAGCCTAGGAGCCCAAAACTCTGATTGATCACTCCCGCACACTCCGGACTGAGCACCCCCTGGAACAAGTGAAATTCAACACCGAACAAAACAAGAGCAAGAACTTTATCTGAAAATAACTTCCGAATGTTTCAAACCCAACGAGAGTAAAAGGGAATGAAGTGAAGAAGAAAGAGAAAGAAAGAAAACAAAGATCGGGTCGTCACAACCTCTCCACCATAGGAAATTTCGTCCCCAAAATTTAGACCAACTAACCAAATGAAGGGTTATAGTAATTATGACCAATCTAGCAACATTATCAAGTCACAACATCAACATTCAACCAACATTTGCCTTTCTCTTTATCATCATTCCGTCAAAACAACAATCGTTTATACAAGACATATGAAATAAATCATGTTTAGCACAATATCATTCCCTCATAATCTCATGCTCAGATTAGCAATACAGACGACAACACGTGATCCATAATTTAACACTTTCTCCTTTCGACACTAGGGAACATTACAAATTTAAAACAAACAACTAAACATTTTCAAACAAATCTGGATACTTGGAGCAGACTGTCGCCTCCGTTTCCCACGTAGCTTCCTCAACTCCGTGGTGTCTACACAACACCTTCACTAACGGTATGGTTTTTCCTCGTAGCACTTGCTCTCGAGCGTCTAAGATTTGAACTGGTCGTTCTTCGTAGGAGGCATCCTCATCTACCTCCAAATTGAACCAATCCAACACATAAGAAGGGTCGGGTTCGTACTTCCTAAGCATAGACATGTGAAACACATTATGAACCCCAAAGAGTTGTGGTGGTAAAGCTAACCGGTATGCCACTCCTTCGATTCTCTCCAATATCTCGAAAGGTCCAATAAACCTCGGAGACAACTTCCCACTCTTGCGAAACCTCATTAAACCCTGCTAGGTGAGATCTTAAAGAAAACATGGTCACCTACTTCGAAAGATAAGGGTCGTCTCCTTCTATTGGCATAACTCTTTCGTCGGCTTTGGGCCGTAGCTAACCTCTTCCGAATGAGAGCAACTTTCTCGGTTGTCTGATAACTATTGTTGTAGGCGAATTCAATCAATGGTAAGTGCCTCTCCGAAGACCCCTTGAAATCTAAGACACAAGCTCAAATCATGTCCTCCAAAATCTGAATGGTGCGTTCCGATTGCCCATCGGTTTGAGGGTGGTAAGCGGTGCTAAAGGTCAACTTGGTTCCCAATGCCTCTTGAAGGCTCTATCACAACCGGGCGATAAAACAAGGATCCCTATCCGACACAATGGTTATCACAACCCCATAAAGCCGAACTATCTCTCTAACATACAACTCTGCCAAGTACTCAACTGAGCCGCTAGTACGCATTGGAATGAAATGTGTGGACTTTGTCAACCTATCAACAATTACCCAAATGGCCTCATTGCCTCGCTGTGTTCTAGGAAACCTAACTACGAAGTCCATGGTAACGTGCTTCCACTTCCACTCGGCTATTGGTAAGGGTTGCAACAAACCCGCTGGTCTTTGATGTTCAGCATTCACTTGCTGACAAGTAAGGCATTTGGACACAAAGGATGCGACATCCTGCTTCATACCCGTTCACCAAAACTGACGGCTAAGGTCACGATACATTTTGGTGCCTCCCAGATGTACTGCAAGGTGTGAGTGATGGAACTCCCGAAGCACATCCTCCCTACAGTATTCAGGCACAAACAGACGATCTAGGTAACGTACACACTGATCTAAGTGAATGTTCAAGCCCATCTCTTCCTTTCCATTGGAGATTCTATCATGAATTGACTCTACTTCACGGTCACCTTGTTGTGCCTCTACAACTTTGCTGATCAAGACAGGTTGAGCACTCAAGGTAAACAATGTTGCACCCTCTTCGGACTCGCCCAATTGCAATTCAAACTTGCCAACTTCACCCAACATAACCCACTCCCGTACGACCACACTCACCAAACTACTCATGGTTTTTCGACTTAAGGCATCGGCCACCACATTGTCCTTTCCCAGATGATAGTGCAATTCAAAGTCGTAATCCTCCAAAAATTCCATCCACCTCCGTTGACATAAATTCAAATCTTTTTGGGAAAACAAATACTTCAAGCTCTTGTGATCGAAGAAAACCTCAAACTTCTCACCATACAAATAATGCCTCTAAATCTTCAAGGCAAACACTACTGCGGCTAACTCTAAATCGTGGGTAGGGTAATTCTTTTCATGAGTTTTCAATTTCTGTGAATCGTAGGCAACAACCTTTTCCCTTTGCATATCATAAAAAATGGTGTAACCCAAACCTCTCTCCGGAATGATCAACACTGGTGCCATAGTCAATCTAGTTTTGAGTTCTTGAAAAGACTCTTCACAAGCCTCACTCCACATCAACTTAACCCCCTTTCTAGTCAACCTAGTGAAAGGCGCGGCTAATCTAGAAAAGTTTCTTACAAAACACCGATAGTACTCCGCCAATCCCAAGAAACTCCGAATCTCAAAAACATTTTTACATTGCTCCCAATCCTGTACAGAATCTATCTTCGAAGAATCTACAGTTACTTCCTCTCTTGACACCATATGACCCAAAAACCTCACCTCGGTGAGCCAAAACTCACACTTCTCAAATTTGGCATACAACTGATGTTTTCTAAGCAAGTCAAGCACTACCCTCAAGTGAGCCTCGTGTTCTTCCTCGGGAGTCGAATAAATTAGGATGTTGTCTACAAAGACGAACATAAAATGGTCAAAGTACTCCCTAAAAATTTGTTTCATCAAATCCATCAAAGAAGCCGGTGCATTAGTCAACCCAAATGGCATTAGAAGGAACTCATAGTGGCCATAACGTGTACGAAAGCCCGTTTTCTAGATGTCCTCCTCCCGGACTCTCAACTGATGGTACCCTGGCCTCAAATCTATCTTCAAAAAGCAAGAAGACCCTCTAAGTTGATCAAACAAGTCATCTATTCTGGGTAAAGGGTATTTGTTCTTGACGGTAACTCGATTCAATTTATGGTAGTCGATACACAACCGCAATGACCCATCCTTCTTCTTCGCAAAGAGAGCTGGCGCTCCCCAAGGCGACGTACTAGGGCGAATGAAACCTTTGTCTAAAAGCTCTTGGAGTTGAATCTTCAACTCATGTAACTCTGCGGGTGCAAATCTATACGGTGCCATAGAAATTGGTGCCATTCCAGGCACTAAGTCGATGGTGAACTCAATCCCCTGGTGGGGTGGCAAACTAGTAAGGTCCTCGGGAAACACGTCTGGGTATTCACAAACTACTCTTGGTAACTCGACTTGAGTCCCGTCACTCTCACCATCCAAGAGAGTGGCAAGAAGACCACTAAGCTCGTTCCTACTACGAGGATCAAATACTGGCGATAAGACTCGATCAACCCTGTCCCCCCAAAAGTAAAAACAATCACCACTCGAGGTGCACACTATGACCCTCTAATGAAAACAATCAATCACTGCCCGATACGAAGACAACCAATCCATGCTTGCAATGACATCAAAACTCGACATGTCTAGTAATACAAAAGTAAACGGGAGTCTACACCCAGCAACCTCTATCTCACAACCACGACAACCCCGATCTAAGTCAACTGTACCCCCAACTAGAGAGTCTACTCTGAGCGGAGAAGCTAACTGTGCCACTTCTAACCCCAATGCAGATGCGAATGTAGCAGATATGAATGCATGAGATGCACCAACTGAGGGTCCTAGAAGCTGCTCTAGTGCGGTAACAACGTAAATGCGCCCCTGTGGCCTCTGATCAACCTGCTCATCCCTTGGAGCATAGGCCTGCTGTACTAACTGAGCTGAAGCGGCTCCTTGATGAACTTGTGAAGTCTAAGTTGAGTGAGCCTGCTGGTGGCTCTGAGTCTGCCTTGACCCCGATGCGCCAGATGCGCCTCCCAACTGCGGGCATGCTCTCTTCATGTGCCCTGACTGACCGCACTGGTAGCAAGTAAGCCCCTGACCCTTTCTCTGAGACTGACTCTGAGATCGGTTAGGTAGTGGTGGTGGCAACATCTGTTGTCCTCCTCCCTTCTGTGGACATACAAAGGCCTTATGATCTGGTTGGCCACACTTAAAGCAAGAAAACCCACTCGGCGCACTCTTCCCCGGGCCCGCACTAGGCAATGGGAAAGTGGATCTAGATTGTTGCGGCTGAGACTAGGACGGAAAGGTGTTTCTACTCTTCTTGTTAGGCCTATAGTCTCCCTGTGACCCTTGGCCCCTAGACCTCGAATTTCGAAGCCTCTCCTCCTCGACCTCCATAGTAATCTCCACATGTGCAGCCGCCTCCACATGGTGGTCATAATTTCGGATCATGTTCCCAGCAAACTTGAACAAAATTTTGGTTCTAAGCTTCTTCTCAAACTCAATGCAACGGCGTTCCTCCGTCGCTACCAATTTTGGTGCAAATTGGGACAAACTAGAAAAGGTCGCTTGAAACTTAGCCACGGACATGTTGAGTTGCTTAAGGTCCTGTAACTCTTGCCTTAACCTCTCCCTAGCAGTGGGAGGTAGGTACTTTTCTTGGAAGGCTACCACAAATGCCTCCCATGTCAGTTCTATCCGGCCATTGGCATACTTCCACCATTGGCCCGCGTCTCCTTTGAGGTAGTAACTCGCAAGAGTCACCCTCAATTCGCCATCCTCTATATGAAGCATTTCAAAAGTTTTCACGATTTGTTCGAGCCATTCATCCGCTTTCTTTGGCTCAAAGCCACCATGGAATTCATCTGGTTTGGCCCGCAAAAACTCCCTCGTAAGGAAGCTCGCCCTCGTCTCTACGGCGTTCTCTCTAGCTTGGGTCTCCGCCCTAAGTATGTTCATGGACTCCCTCAATGCCGCTGCCATTTCTCGGGATAGGGCCCCCATTGCGGCGTGTCCCGCTTACCCCAGTACTTCCGCCTGCCCCACTTGCTTGGCCATGTTAGCTTGGCCTAAACCCTTTCCTCGCACCAGAACCTCATGTACACCCCGGCGACCCCTACCACGCATTCCACCTCTACCACCACGAGTTCAAATCCTTCTTGACATCCTAATTAACGGACAAGATAGATAATTTAGCACATAATTCCAAATGTGCTCACAACTTGCCTCACACGTTAAACTACAACAACCATATATGTTCTAACACACAAATAATTCAATTCACTGCACATAAGCACTTAATCACATAAACACATACGAATTATCCTTTAGTGATGAAATTCGTCCCATGAAAAACAAAGAATTCTTAGTAGAATGAGTATTGATCAAGTACCCTTCTATTAAGACCTCAAGGAATCTAATAGGCTCAAATAACATCTCAAAAGTCCAATCCCATACCCATATAGTCACATAAGCATGCTATCACATAATTACGTAAAGCAAAACATTTCCTAATCATGCGAAATGAACTCATTGTAGTAAAACAACCACTTCCCGCGAGCCCCTAGTATTCAAACCTGGTAGCTCTAATACCAAGTTGTCACGCCTTGAAATAAACCCACATGTATAATACATCATGCCACATTCATTAATTAAATATAACCATTCTCCAACCTTTACATCATAAATCTTCAAGGTTTTATACAAAAGTTCCGCATGCGGATATACATGCAATGATAAGAAGAACACATGAATCTTTAGCATGTGAAACATCTAGTCTCAAAACAAATAAAATGCCCTTAAGGGCTTACATCTTTCGAGGCAACAACCCGGTTATACAAAATGGTCACTCGGACCCACACACTTTTAGCCCTTGGCTTACAAAAATTCACAAAAAAAAATAAAAGCAACCTACTCTTCACCAAAACATATCCACACCCTCAGTTTGGCGGGATCACCACATCTTTACCTGCACCAAAGTCCCATAAGGGTGAGCATAAAGCCCAGTAGAGAAGTCTCCCAAAGTATATACAGTTTGGCAACTCTCAATGTAAAACGCAAATGTCATGCCATGCGATACTATTTTAAAGAAGATTTCATTTCATGTTCTTCTTAATGATCATCATTTTTCAATAATGGTTTGCAATTCAACAATTTCCAAAACTTCCAATTTTAAATCAATAGGAGCGGTAAATACGACATTGGTAATCCCTAGGTTGGTGTCTGCAAGTAGGCTCAACAAGCACCACCAAATGCCCCACTTTACCGGTTGCTAACCGGAAGGGAAGTGGTACCTCCTCCGCGCGTGTTTTCGGTCTTTCACCCCAGACACTCAGGCCAACTTATCAATCTCATCTACACCTCCTAACTGGACTTACCAACGTATTTACCCCTTAAACATTTCTGTTGTTCTTATTACAATATATACTTTTCATGAAGTGAATGTTTCCAAAATAAATTCATAATGCTAAATAATAAATTGAATGAGTGTGCAATGCAAAGAATTCTCCATGCCTCATAGCATTTCTCTATTTTCAAGTATCTCCGTAATAGTATCAAACAATCACATTTCCCATTTCTTCTCTCCAATGTTATTTGCAAAACAACCATATGCTCAACACTGCCAATAACACATAGCAATAATTTTTATCATACACAATCCTTAGCAGTTTAGTCTCTTCAAGACTATATGAAATTGTCCGAATATCAAATTCCCAAGATTTTCAATTCCATAATCCTTAGTGCTCAACAATTTGCCATTTTTACCTCTAAACATGTTCATGCATTCAACAATAGTCTTCAATAAATTCCCAATCCTCATGTATCAAGATGGTTATCCTCTTTGCAAAACATATTATAAAACCTACCTTCTTTCACTCATTTAACACAAGGCAAGGAAGAAAAAAACCCATAAGTTCCTCCACATTTTCCAAAAATCCCCAAATTTCTAGGGTTTTCATAAAAAACCCATCATTTTCTCATTTCATGGTGAAACCCAACTAAAATCATATTTTCTTGGGTTTTATAGAAGGAACATCCTCATGGATAGAAAAAAGAGTGAGATCAAAACCCATTTCTTTAAAACTTTCTCTACATTTGGAGCAAAATAAAAATCAACACAATAATTTCAAGAAAGATTTTAAATCATCATTAATATAGCAAAACATGTATATATAACTCAAGAAATCCCTACCTTAAGATTTTGGAGGAGATGGAGAGAAAAAACCCTAGAACCAAAAGATGAGAGTCCTTTGACTTCCACCACCCAAATGAAGCTCTAGCTCTTGATCTTCAAGATAAGTGAGAGATAATGATGATCTAGACCCAAAGGATTGCAAGAATCAAGGAGTTTAAGTGTTTTATGCGGGTTTTCTTGAGAGAAAGGAGACCAAATATGATCTTTAGAGTGAGAGAAAGGAGCCCCAAAGTGAGATACAGCTAGGGCAATAGAGCAAAAAAAAAAGAGATTCAGACTTAGGCCCATCCCGCACGTGCGGCTGGCCCCACACATCACCTCTGCACCTGCAATTTAGCAGTGTGTTACCCAACCAAAACTCCTCCCTCCCGCACGTGCGGCCCAACCCTCCCGCAAGTGTGGACTAAATCCACACGTCTGGCCCTGGGCCCCTGCACGTGCGGCCTTGGCCTAGGAGCCCAAAACTCTGGTTGATCACTCCTGGACACTCCGGCACTCCGAACTCGACCGAGCATCCCTTGGAACATGTGAAATTCAACACCGGACAAAACAAGAGCAAGAACTTTATTTGAAAATAACTTTCAAATGTTTCAAACCCAACGAGACTAAAAGGGAACGAAGTGAAGAAGAAAGAGAAAGAAAGAAAACAAAGACCGGGTCGTCACAGTTGATTTTGGGTGTTTCATCTCATTTTTTCTTCAAAACTTAAGGTAGGGTTTTCGTAGAGTTATATATGTTTTTGCAAGATCTATATGATTTTTGAAATCATCTTTCGATGGCTTTGAAAATTGATTGTTGATTCAACAAGTTGAGTGATTTTGAAAGTGGGTTTGTCTCTTGTTCTTTTAAAATGATCTTATGGGTTTTGATCTTCGTTGATTGAAGAAAAGATGATTTTGGAAAGTTTTCTTTCAAAAGATTTGAGTTGTATAGTTTTGGTGAGAAAACCTAGAATTTGAAAATTTTTTTAGGAGACTGAAAATCCATGAATGATATTGTTATATTTATTTTGTGTGTCAAAATAAATGGATGTTTAGAAAATTTCTTATTTATATTTATATAAACGATGAATTTCAAGGAATATGAGAATTATTGTTCATTTTGGAAATTATTGTTCAAAACATTGAAATAGTCTTGAAATGACTACTTGTTGAGGATATTTGAGAAGAGGGAATTGTGTTATTCCTTGGATGATGAATTGGAATAAAATTATTTACATTCATCTTGTGTTATTGGCGTATCAACTCATTTGATTACATTAAACTTTGAAAGTTGATTTGAAAACTTGCATTGAGAAAAGAATGTTGAAAAACAAGTTTTCATGAAATAGTTATGGGGTAAATACGTTGGCAAGTCTTGATAGATGGTGTAGATGATATTGAATAAGTTGGCCTGAGAGTCCGGGGTGAAAGACCGAAAACCCGCGCGGATAGGTGTCGAGCCTTCCGGTTAATACCGGTAAAAATGACAAACTGGTATTACTTGTATAGTCTACTTGCAGACACTAACCTAGGGATTACCAGAGTCGTATTTACCGCTCTTGAAATGAATTGTTAAATTTTGAAGAATTGAAATTGCATGACATCATTGAGCATGAGGGTTTTCAAAGATGAAGATGTGATTTTCTTTCAAAAAAGCATAGCGTGGCATGTGCATTTCATCTCTTGAGACTTGTATAAAATGTATATACTTTGTTAAGGATTTCCTACTGTGCCTTATGCTGACCCTACATGATTTTTGTACAGGAAAAGTTATGGTGATGCCGCCTAACTAAAGGCAAGGAAATGTGTGTTGAGAGTACGAGACTCTCATTTTGCTGTGACTCTGTATGTAAGCCAAGGGCTGTATGTGTGCGGGTTTGAATAACCGTTTTGTGTAACCAGGCTCAAGCCTTGGAAACTTGTAAACCCTTGGGGGTATTTATTTGTTTATTTACTTGTTGGATTAATGTATTGTTGCATGAAGAACTATTGTATCATGTAATGTAAATCTGGAGATTCATATTTAGTTTTCCTTGAAAGAGCCATGATTGTTGTATTATCATTTGGGCTAGAAATTTGGGGCATTACACACCATACCCATCACGTTAGAGTGTCACATTTGGAAAAAGTACACTAAAGAGTTTTTAATTTTTTTAGTGTCACATCATACCCGTTACGTTGGATTGTCACATGTCACGTTTGGAAAAGTACACTAAGGTGTTTTTAATTTTTTTTTCCCGTGTCACATCATACTCGCCATGTTGTCACGTTTGAGAAAAGCACACTAACTAGTTTTTTTTTTTTTTTGAAGTGTTACATCATACCTGTTATGTTTTCACATTAGGAAAAAATAAACTAAAGAGTTTTTTTTTTTTTTTTTTTTTTTAAGTGTCATATCATACCCGCCACGTTGTCACATTGGGGAAAAATACACTAAAGAGTTTTTATTTTTTTAGAATTAAAGTTTTGGAGTGTCACATCATACCCGCAACGTTATCACGTTTAGAAAAAGTACACTAAAGAGTTTTTAATTTTTTTTGAGTGTCATATCGTTGGAGTGTCACATTAATACCTGCCACATTGGAACATCACATCATACCTGTCACATTAATAAAAAGGTATAGCTATCCACCAAAACACTACCAAAATCAAAAATCGGATCACACGGAAAGAAACTCTCCATTAATAGAACTTTATAGATCAACCGAAAGAACTTGGGACTAATTAGAGTAGTTGTTTGAGAGATGGGATTTATTGGTAAATATCCCAAAAATTAATGTCAAGTATAATATTTTAGTGTTTTAATTTTATTATAAAGAATAAATTAAATTATATATATATTATATATATAATAGGGGGCGGAAGTCAAGTATTATGGTACAAGGGAAGAAAAACCCATCTGTTTCTCAATTTCTCATCAGGGTGGGAAAAACCTATGTGAGGCTGGGCGCGATAGGGGAAAATGACCATCCCTACCCATAATTTTTTGTTAACACGTAGTGTTTGTTGATTGATGAATAGCATCGCCGCATAATGCCCTTAGAGAACCTAATAATTTTTTGCTATTATGAACATATATTTGCATATGTCGATAATTCTTGAAAAAAAATGAACTAACTACCTTTATTGAGATAAAATCTATTGAGACCTAACCTCCAATAGTTTTATAAAATAGGACTTGTCATTAAAATGTTGGATATTTTTGTCTTATGCTTTAAAACCATCAATAGTAGTGATAGCCCATATCGTGTAAACTTATCCAATATTCCATGATAGTAATTTATTGAATAGATTATTCATAAAATATATATATATATATTAAAAAATTTAAAAATGTGATGACTGGGCCTATTTTGTTTTCTTTTCTTCGCTCCATTCATCTTTTTCTTTTGTTGGGTTTGAAAGGCCCGGAAATGGTTCTCTAAATAAATTCCTTGTTCTTGTTGTGTTCGGTGTTGAATTTCACTTGTTCCGGGGAGTGCGAGGTCAGGTCCAGAGTGCCGAGGCTTGAGTTGGAAATTTTCTGGGCTGTTTGGCTTAGCCGCACGTGCGGGGGCCACAGGCTGCACGTGCGGAAGAGGGGCCACACGTGCTGAATGCAGGGGAGGTTTGGGGTTGCATTCTATCTAATATGCACGAGCAGAGTGAGGTGCGGGTGAGGAGCACAGCATGTGCAGTAGGGGCGCTCCACACGTGCGGAGAAGGGCACCACCCATACGGCAATCTGGGCAGCTGAATCCCTGTTTTTTTTTTTTTTTACTTTTTGGCCGGATTTGTAACACATTTGGGGCTTTTTATTCTCACTCTAAACCTCATATTTTCTCTGTCTCTCTAAAAACCTTCATCAAAACCCTAAAACTCTTTGATTCTTGAAATCCATTAGGTGCAAATCCATCATCACCCCTCTCAAGCTTTGGAGATTTAGAGCTAGGGCTCCTCTTGGTGTTGTGAAAAGTTGAAGAATTTTCCATCAAAGCTAGGGTTTCATCCTCATTTCTTCATCAAACATTAAGGTAGGGGATTTCCTTGAGTTATATATATGTTTATGTAAGTTTGTGATTGATTTGTGAGCTCTCCTTTGGTATTTCGAAAATGGGTTTTTGTTTTCAAGAAATGGATGTTTTTGTAGGAGAAATCTATCCTTGTCTTCAGTAAGTTCTAAATTTGAAATGTGGGACCGTGATGTTGAGATTGATGTGTTTAGAGGGGGTTTTTGAGATGAGATGGGGAAAGGTTAGGGTTTTTGGTGAAAAACCTAGAAGCTTGGGGGTTTTGGGAATAATGGGGGGAAATCAAGGGATTTTCTTGAAATGAATAAATGGGTGAGTGAGAATTTCATAATGTTGATATTATGTGATAAATTCTAGATGTATAGAGGTTGAAAACCTCACTTAATTTTTCATTGGTCACCTACATATACCCATGTGATTATAAATTGTACATTGTTGTGTTCCATGATATATGAGTATTGTTGTGAAAGGAAATTATTGTTCAAACATTTGCTCTAGCTTGGAAATATTTAGAATGTGAAAGTATATGAATTGTAGGATCATTGTTGTATAAAGATCCGTGATGGCAACTTGTACCATTTCATGAAATAACATGGAGAAGGAAAAATGAGGAACGTAATTGTTATGGTAATGTTGTTGGAATAACCTGGAATTAGAGAAATACTATGAGGCATGGATTATCATTGCATTGCATATTCTTTCAACTAATTATTATGCGTTGTGTATCTAGATTGGAAGCATTTACATTCAAGAAAGCAATATATACATACATATATGGTAATGAAAACAACGATGATGTGTATGGGATAAATACGTGGGTGAGTTCGGTTAGGGGGTGTAGATGAATTGATAAGTTGGCTTGAGTGTCCGAGGTGAAAGACCGAACACACGTGCGGATGAGGTACCACTTCCCTTCCGGTTAGCAACCGGTAAAGTGGGGTCATTGGTAGTGCTTGTTAAGCCTACTTGCAGACACTAACCTAGGGATTACCTGTGTCGTATTTACCGCTCCTTATGGTTAAAATTGGAAATTTTGAATTGATGAGATTGCAAAAAAAAAAAAAAAAAATTGTTATTCAAAACATGGTGATTTTCAAGAAAGACATGACATGATACTATTTTTGAAAAGACATTGCATGGCACTTGCACTTGCTTTTAACATTGGATATCTTACATAAACGTATATACTTTTTAGGGATTTCTCTACTGGGCTTTATGCTCACCCCTATGGGATTTTGGTGCAGGAAAAGACGTGATGATCCCGCCAAGTTGAGGGCGTGGATAATTGTGAAGAGTGCATAGCTCTATTTTGTTGTGATTTAATTGCTAAGCCAAGGGTTATTTTTGTATGGGTCCGAGAGGCCACTTTGGTGTAACTAGGCTTAAGCCTCGAAAGTTGTAGCCCATAAGGGCATTTATCCGTTTTGAGAACTATATGCTTCACATGCTATAGATTCATGTGTTTTTTTTACCAATGAATGTATAACCTGCATGTGAAACTTTTGTATAAACTCGTTTATTGACTATGTAAAGATGGAAGGATTATTGTCATTGTGTAGTGAATGTTAGTTGATGTGGTTAGTTTATGTTGAGTTATTTCGGGGCGTTACAAAAAAAAAAAAAAAAAAAAGTTAAGTTATTTAAATATTTGTAACTCATAACAAGACCACGTTTATATTTAGGAAAAATAAACGATTAATATGATTTTGATAATTTCTTAGTGTAATTATTCGGCTTGGTGATGGGATTATATTTGTTCGATTAATTTTATTTTTTATATGAAAGATATAATCAACAAACTTATTATATAAACATATCAGATCATCAAAATACAATCAAAACAAGCCTTACGAGATATGATAGCACAGTGCTATCACAACATCTTCCTCAAATCTACTAAAATGGCTAATTATTGATTATTTTTTAAAGATCATATCACATTGTCTATGTAATGATCTAAATCAACCGCATAGTGAAAGAATTCATGAGTAGCACATAGTAATCTATATAATAAGGCACAAAGGTTTTTGAAAAATGTGAAAAATGTATGTGAGATACATTTTGATCCAGTGGCTGAGGTCAATTCTAAGAATATATTAACGGTACAGATCATAATAAAGGACAAAGATTTTTGAAAATGTGAGATATATTCCCGCTCAAATATCTCTCCCTCAGCCTTCCGTCTATCCACGTCTCTCTCTCCCTTTCTGTTCTCACCCACGTCTCTCTCCCTCTGCCTTCCACCTACCGACGTCTCTCTCAGCCTTCCCTCTTTATCTCTTTCTCCCTCTCTGTTCTTCTTCTTTCCGCTTCTTCCTCTTTGTCCTTCTCCGCTGCTCATCATCACCATAGCCGGAGAGCGACACAGAGAGCGACACAGAAATCGCCATGAAAGCTCTGCTTAATTCGGACTCAACTACCATCTCCCCCATCTCCCCCATCAATCCTCGAAACTTCACTCAACCGAAGATCCAAACCTCTCTTCACTTCTCTCCAAAAGATAACCACCACCACCATTTGATTTGACGAAAAGCTGGGTTCACTGCGAAATCTGTGATTGATTTGGCCACGATTGATCAACTAGGGATTTCGGAATCTGGCAGTTTCGACTTCACATTGGAGCTCCAAGTTTCGGAAACCCAATCAGACCGTGTTGGAAGCTCAAGCCAAGGTCTGCACTGGCCCCACTCAAACTAGGCCTCTCACTGAAGAACAAGCTTTCAAGGTTTTGGACACCATTTTGAGATCAGGTCAATAAATCTCTCTCTCTCTCTCTCTCTCTCTCTCTCTCTCATACCTTTTATTTATCAAGGTTTTATTTATCAATTTGTAGTTCAATACACTCCACTTTACTTATATATCTGTCTATATCATTCCAAATGCTTCTGGGAATTTGAATGTTTCTTAATTAGCTCATTTTGACAAATTTCAATTGTTTGCGAAATTCACTCTTACTTATGTTGGAGGCTGCATAACTCAATAATAAGGTTGAGCTCGGTAATCTTTTGTTTTTGGGATAAGATTGAGAGCTAAGTAATTAATGAATCACTTTCTAAAGAGATGCCTAATGCCATTAATTTCAGGTTGGCAGTGTGTTTTTGTCTACCCATTTTCCAGAATTTCAAATTCAGTAAACTCCGTGTGGATATAAATGAAAAGGAAACTTTTGAGGTATACAGCAAACCATAATCATTGGTCATAATGCATGCTCAACCTTCAATTGGTCTATGTAATCATAGTTTTATTTAATTGATAGAGGGAGCTTCAAAATCTGGAAGATGAACAAAATAACCGTGTTCGTGGCTTTCGACAGGTGATCGATTTGATTTCTACTTCTCAGAAACTTGTTGTTGCCCACAACTCACTTAGTGAACAGCTTTCAGTCAATTTAAACTATACTGGCCAACCTATTTCCTTACATTTATTGATTTTCCACTCCTATTTTTTCCTTGGTGCAGATTTTACATTCATTTATTCAAAATTCCTTTCCTCACTACCTTCTAGCATGGATGAGTTAAGGTGTTCTGTGCGTTTGGTTTTCCCCCACATACTTGATGTCAGCCATCTGATGAAGGAAATTGGCCTTATGAAAAAGGTGACCAACTTACTTGCAGCTATTTCGTCTTTAAAAAGGCAGTTCTTTGCGCCTATTGATATAAAGATTTCTCACCAAGGCAAGTCACTCTTACATACTTGCCTCTCATGCTCACAGCATGATCTGTTTTAAGTAGTATATTGATTGGAAAATGCCTTCATGATTGGTTCTCTCAGTGACATGGAAAACCAGGGTATTTGCCAATATAGTTTCTGTCATCTTTGGAGAATTGAAATTGCTGCTAATTAATTGTATCTGATGTTTCACAAGGTAAATAGTAGTTTAATGTTCCATTAACTGGTCAAGTTTCAATCTTTTAGATGATGCAAGCGAGAGCAATATCCATGGCCATGATGTTTTGAGGATAAGTGAATTGTTTGCTAAACTGTGCACTATTCTGAAAATTGCCCTTGTAACTCACGAGGATGAAAATGGCCATTTGCCTTCTGTACTTGAAGACTATACAAACATTTTCAATCCTTGCTCCACAAGTTCCCAAGACCACACTATTGATGAGGATGTCTCGGTTTGGACAGACAATAGAAGAAAAGTTGACAGTAAGGATTTGGTTTTCTTGTGGGGATTTAGAGATGGGATGTCTGCCAGAACACTCAAGAAACTTCTCCATGATTCCCGTGATGTGTTCTCTGAAGAATTTGATGTTCGACTGCTGGATAAGAGTTACTTAGATGTATTTAAGGTGTTGGACTGATATGCATTTGTGCTTATAGCATATTATTCTACTTCAATTGTGTCAAACATTGTTCTAGAAATAACCTTATTTTTCATCGTCTAAATTGTGTAGGTGAGGATGAAGAAGGGGAAGGCATTGTCTTGCAATCACGGTATCCGTGGGAAGGAAGTGACCGAGATTATGATTACGAGGAGGTATGGTTTATGTTTTATGTTTACTGTTATGAGAGACAATTTTAATGTTTTTCCAAAAATTCTGCTCAATATGTTTTTCCAATAATAAAATGTATGAGAGACATATTTCATTTGGATGGCTCAGATGAATCTAAGTGTATATCAATGGTTTAGATCAATTGGTGGTTCCCGCCCAACACTTTCTCCCTGATTTGCCTGTATATCTACCCTGTGTATATCAATGATTTGCCTACGTATCTACCCTCTGTCTCTCCATACCCTCTGTCTACCATCTGTCTTCCCATACCCTTTATCTACCTTCCCTCTCTATCTCCCTCTCTGCACTGACTCTCCTTCAGTATCTACCTTTCCTCTCTATCTCCCTCTCTGTCTCCCCATTGCTGAATTCCTTACTCTGTTTCAATCTTCTGGGTGTGTTTTTGGGTTTACCTGCTGGGTTCAGTGGGTGTGAAGTCATGACTTTAATGAAAACATGACTTTAATGGGTTTATTGAACTGCTGGGCTTTTAACTACTGGGTTTATTGAAGAAAAGTATCTTATTATGTTGAAATGTATTTTGAAGTATCTACTGTTGAAAAGTATCAATATGTTCTATATGTATCTTATTGTGAAGAAAAGTATCTACTGTTGGAAAAGTATTTTGATAATTCAATACGTTCTTCTTCTAAAATGTTCTATTGAACTGCTGGGTCTTCTTCTAAAATGTTCTATTTTGCAAATTCAATATGTTCTATTGAACTGCTGGGTCTTCTTCTTGAATTTTTTTTTTTTTTGCTAATTCAATATGTTCTTCTTCTTGAATTTTTTTTTCCTCTCTCAGCTTTTGCCTTCATCAGAGCTTACTTCGACTGTGGATCACTCTGACCACTCTCACCGTTGTTCACTCTGGTTGCGACATCACTTCGGCTGCTCGGCTGGGTTAGTTTATTGCTTTGCCTTCATGAAGAAGAAGAATCATAAATGTGTTAGTTTGTTTCAAGTTGACTCTGTTTTTTATCACCAAAATTAGTTATTGCTTTGCTATGTTTTTTACCAATCTTTATCTCTCCTCCTTTCTCTCAGTGTGTTGGGCCCATGCTATAGATTTTTTGAATTCCTGCTGTCAGACATGAGATCTTTCATTGCATTGTGTTGGTCCATGTCAAAAATGTTTCATTGATTGCATCCAAACCAAAAAAAAAGACATATAGTGAGCACTGTTCTGCATCAAAAGTTTGTTAGTACCCATTACCAAACACTACAAAATAAAGACATAGTATGCATTAAAAGTTTTACATTATAAATATTTTGTTGTGTAAAATACTTTACATCCAAAATAATGTGTGGGGTTTTTAAATAATGTGCACTGTTCTGCATCAATAGCCTGAGTTTCATACTTTAAATCCAAATCTGATTTTTGTTTTGTTTGGGTTGTGCCTGAGTTTCATTCTAAGGTTTTTTTTATTCTGCTCCTTTATTTGCACTCCCCTATGGGAGTTAATAATCTTCGCATTAAACCCATCAATAAAAACATACATTTATATACAAAAGATCCACATTTCCTCAATTCATCAGAGTACTTCATCGCAAAAGTGTTAACAACAAAAGTAAATGCCCTACGGGCTTACAGCTTTCCAAGTTAACACTTGGTTACAAAGAGAGTAATGACTCGGTTACACATTAAGCCCTTGGCATTGAATTTACATGTAATACATCAAAAGGAGATAAGAGAACAAAAGTCTGTCCGCCTCTAGCCTCCCAAGCTATGTCCTTGGAGGTGACATGCTACCTGTACCTGAAATGATGTTCCCATATAGGGTGAGCCACAGCCCAGCAGAGATATACTAAACCAACTATAAACAATGCCTAAAAGATTAGCAACTGAAAGATGGTCAATACTTATACCTCCATTTATATCTTATTTCAATTCCATGACAACCAAGTCTATGTTACAATTCACTTTTCATTTCTTATTCAACTTTGAGTTTGAAAACAAGGCTCAGTACTCTGGCCAAAACATTTGATGAGGTTATAGTTCATCACTAGAACACTTTCGAAATTCACGGCGGATACATATTTTGATGTTATATCAATAACACATAAACTACTTCCATACTTTACAAACGATGATGATATACATTTTAGTGTTATATCAATCAAACCAACTTTTCAATAGATAAGCATATGAGCTATATCAATACCACAATAGATAAGCATATGAGCTATATCAACATCCCAATGGATAAGCGTATGAGCTGTATCCACACTTCACTAGACAAGCCTATGAGCTATATCTACACTTCACAAAGACATGCATATGAGCTGTATCTTCACTTCACAAAGACAAGCATATGAGCTGTATCTTCACTTCTCTAGACAAGCATAGGAGCTGTATCTACGGAGTTCATCCCCCATCTCCTCCAAATCCTATCCGGTTTAGAGGTACATCCCCCATCTTCCCCTAAACCGCGGAGTACATCCCCCATCTCCTCCTCTACACAAGCAATGCATGTAAACACAAAGGTTCTAGACACAATATAACGTATGTAAACACAGAATCACATACTTAATCAATCAATACATAAAGTTAATGTATTCTACCAACTGTCTACACATAATGCATATAAACGCATTGGTCATATACACAATCACTCAATACATACAGTTAATGTATTCTATCAGCTGTCATACTCTATGACACATTCCATTGATTAGTTTTTGTTTGCCTAATCATCATGCATTGTCTACAACAATCACGACTATCCTCCACCGATAGCCCCAAGCAGATATTTCTAAACAGAAAATAAATGCACAAATGGATAATTATCAACATTTCAATTCGGTGAGTGATGAATAATTCAACTACACCCTTTAACCCCATACATTCCCAATCTCAACATTCCCATTTCATAACTTCCTTTCTCATGATTAATTAACCCAATTAATCAAACAATGTAATTAGGTTATTTGCCATAATTAACATTTCAACCCTTAAGGTCCCGTTTTCATCAATGATTCAACATTTATACCATTCCTCCATGCCAAACATGCATCTAGGTTTATTGCGAATAAAACCCCAACTTTTGTAAAATTACATAAAAGCCCCAAACTCTCACAAAATTACCAAACCAACCCCAACATCTCAAAATACCAAAATTTAAAGACAAAATTCATAGAGAGGAGTAGGATATCCCTACCTCAAATTCGAAGCTCCAAGGGAGAAGATGACAAAACCCAACGTGCTCCAAAACCCGAAATTTTCAGATTAAAAAGAAGCCCTCGACGATCAACAACTTTTTTGTAAAGGCCAAAGGTGAGCAAATCACTCCTACTAGATCAAAACCTAGAGAGAAGGTATAGTCTAGAGTGAGAGGCTCAACAATGGTGATTTTGGAAAAGTAAGAGAGAGAAGAGAAAGTGAAAAAGTGATTTGAAAAGTCACAATTTCGGGACTTAAACCTAGTCGCCCACTCGAGCGTAAAACACCCCGCTCGAGCGTTACTCACAGACTCTCGCTCGAGCGGCCAAACTTCCGCTCAAGCGCCGGATGCACTCCCCCAGCACTTATACAGAACCAGGCCTCCGCTCGAGCGTCCAACTCCCCGCTCGAGCGGCCAATCCCACGCTCGAGCGTACAACATTGCACAGGAAATACTGGATGGGTGTAATCTCCGCTCGAGCGCCAAAACCCCCGCTCGAGCGTACAGGCCAAAATCTGGGCAACTAGTTTTGGTTTCTAAACTCAACCAACCTGTAACAAACCCACCCAACACATCCTATAACTCAATTACGAAGTAAAAAGGGATGTAAACAAGATAATAATCAACTACCAACATCCACGGACACATGTCTGGATCACTATACAACAAGGGTAAACCCGGGATCGCTATAACCTCCCCCCCTTAAAGAATTTCGTCCCCGAAATTAAGGAGACACCTAAACACAAGGTCAACAAATCACAGAACACTTAACACCTGAGCCCCAAGGAAAGAAATTACTTTCACAACAAACCTCCGACTCACTCTTACCAAGGAAGATACTAACCAAGGGAACACATTCTAAACGACCACACCTTCGGTACGCAAGCCTCAACAAACCAAACCTCCCCCGAAACAATTCACCAACATCTGACTAGCACCCCAAGCTAAGTCACTACTCAACAACACGACCAAAGCAAATCTTTAGAGTAGATAGTAAGAAAACATTTTCTTGTTCAAGAGGCATTTCTCAAAGATGTTTAAATTTTCAACGTTAACGTTCCGGGATAGATCTTACATTTTCCATACGAAAACTCAAAAGCTAACCCTTTTTTTTTTTTTTTACAAATACGGTGTTACCCAAATGCAGAGTTATCCACAGTTTATTTGTCAAAAAGATTAATCTAGAATTCTTTAAAATCCTTGAATTTAAATTAACTTTTCAACAACGCCCCCAGATGGCCCAAACACTGGGAAAATTTTGTTTTCCATTTCTTTCCAAAACAGCACTATCCACAACCATCACTCACACAGTGATGCCACAACCGATACAGAATACAACATTTCTATAATGATGGTTAATAGAAATAACGACAGTACTAACAACACATAAGGCATAAGAAAATTCATGGTTTTGCAATTTTCATCCCGTCTCCCTTTAATACACAAATGATGCACATTATAGTGCTGTATCAATATCAAACCAAACATCATACATACATAATGTATAAAAGCCACTCATTCACAATGATCAATCAATACATATATTAGATGTATTATTCCAACCGTCAGATTCAACGACAAAACATGTCCGATTAGTTTCAGTTTTCCCTAATCAACATACAAAGTTTACAACAAACGAGACTAAACTCAAGGTGACTAATGCCAACCCAAAGCCCGATACCGACAAGCTGACTAATCAATCTCGTAAACTTTACATTCCGTAACCCACACACTGACGTGCCGCTAAAACCACTAACCCCAACCACGGAGTTCTCTACACAAACCACAAATTTTGGAATCTCACTGGATCTCCTAAAATTGAACCGCATCAACACTGCGTCTAAGGGAATCACCAACCCCCACCATGACTATCTAGCAAGCCTGCTCGCCTCCTTGACTGAAGACCGACATGGTCAACCTCAATCACAACACGAACGCTACCCCTACACAACCAATGGGGTCACCACGGACCCACTGACTAGCAAGACCCAAAACACGAACCAACATACAGGTACCATTCCCACTAACTCGAGATACAAATCTCACATTCCTTTGAACATTCTCACATAATCTTACCAACACCACGCAACTCGTGAAACCATCACATCTAACACATACAACTGTACTAGGCAAAACCTCCTTATTTGCAAGCCCCCAATGTTGCCGCTAGACAACCACCATGACTCAAACCCCGACACCACTACATGTCGCCGAACACCATACCACTGTGACTCCATCCACAAGTCACACTCTAACCACGGGTTATATACCCAATTAACCCTTCTGATAACATCCTCTGACCTGACCAGTGCTAAGGTACGAACCTATCACATTCGACCCAAATAAAGGAATTTGGAAACTTAGGGAAACACCCATTATACTACTGCCCGAGATATAGTATCAGCTACCCACAACACATCGCTCCCGATACAACAATCACAACCTTATATAGGGACTAACATCCCCTCACTTAAAACGGCCAATCAGTACACCTGCAATCTCGGTAACGTTACTCACCATGGAGGTACACGTCTAACCTTAACAAAATTATGCTCTATGCCCCCGCAGGACACCATATTAAATACGTGTTACATCTAGTATTAATCGTACACTTCACATCCTCTCGAGTTCTTCCAACAGTAGACCAAAAGCTATGCCACGCACAAAATTTTTAAATGGGTAGTACCCATGAAATTCCACACACTCTGTAAGTAAAACAGTTCTCGCTCCAATATTGCCTTGGCTAAGACACGCACCCCTCGGTGTTTCTTTCAAATTTTGAAAATATGGCTCCTCAGCCCTCATCTTTCCCATATCAAGTCACACGCCTAATAGTAAAAGAATTTTATGGTTTTACAGCAACTTTATACATTAATAAAACTTCAGAGCTACAACATGCTCCAATTCGCCCATTCCAGGGAAATTAACAAACAAAGCATATATGTATATATATATAGATAAACAAACAGTTTAGATGTTTCAACATTCCCAAAACACATTGGTTACACAACGGGACTCAATGATCACAAAACAATAATTCAACGATTACAAAACGGATTAGCCAAAACGAAACCAACCCCTCGGTATTACCACCACTGCCGTCCCTCGCTGGACCGCCAAAATTTGCCATCCCTAAACACAAGACAACCTACGAGCTTACTAACCACGGACACGAACTACTGACGTGCCCCCTCTGTCCACACCTGGAAAAACTACAAACTTCCCGAACTGGGGCTTGGGAACTCGACTCTACTGAGGCCCTCGCAATCTGGCCTGCTAGTCTCCCAAAACGATACTGTTCCTGCCCAGTCGAATGAAGCTGAGCCTGGCTAGGTTGTAAAACCCCTAAAGAAGCCCCCGGCTGAGTACAGAAACGCCGAATATGACCCGGCTGATTACACATCCAACAAGTAGGCGGTGCCTGAGCACGAGACTGGTTCAGAATCTGGGCTGATGAAGGCCCCAATAACTGCTCCCCCACTATATGTTCGATTGGCCCAATACCCGGCTGACTAGAAGATTCTGGTGGTGCAACTACTGGTCGAACTGACAAACTAACCCCCTTCCTCTGTGGGCAAACCGAAACCTTGTGGCCCAGCAGACCACATCTGAAACAAATGACGCCCCTCTGTTTACTTTCTCCCGAACCCAAATCCGACACTGGAAGGGTAGTTCTAGCCCGACCTCCCTGCTGCGAGTTTAAACCCCTTTACCTCTTACTGGGCCTAGAATGCCTATAAACCGTAGGAGTCCCCACAATGGCTTCCTTCCTAACCTGGCCAACACCCATCCCTACGGGCTCTTCCCTATCTTGTCCCATAGCTAACACCGCTGCCTCAACATGAGCAGCCGCCTCAACAAGCACACTATATTTTTTTTGCCAAGACCCCGCTATCCTCACACGGATGTCGTCATGCAGCTTACTCTCAAACTCAAAACAGCGCAAGTCCTCCGTCTCCACCAATTCTGGAGCAAACCTCGACAGGTTAGCAAACCATCTTTCGAACCGCACCAAAGGTGTAGTACCTTGGCGTAACTCCATAAACTGTTTCCGCAACCCTTCCCGAGCGGAAGGAGGGAAATCTCAACTTCCTCGCCTCGGCATCCTAGTAAAAGTAACAGAGACATGTTAGCACACTCATACATGTGCCGAAGCTAAACACTCACGTCCTAATACATGGACAACTGTAATTCACTCCACGTAGCACATAAACACATAAGCATTTACGAATTTCATTTCCGGATAATGATAGTCCTGAGGCGTTACTAGAGTTCCGATTAGAAACGGCATTGATCAAGTGTCTTTCCAACAAGACTCCCAGAAACCCAAGGATCCAATCAACATCCTAGAAACTAAATCCCATACCCAAATAAACACATAAGCATGTTATCAATTAAACACATAGCATGTGACACTACATCAAAGTCTCTATCAAGCGAGACAAACCCATTGTGATACTAATCACTTCCCACGTATCCAAAGTATTCGAACCCGGTACGCTCTGATACCAAGTTGTAACGCCCTCAAAATAATAACATTAAACCCATCAATAAAAACATACAGTTATATACAAAAGATCCACATTTCCTCAATTCATCAGAGTACTTCATCGCAAAAGTGTTAACAACAAAAGTAAATGCCCTACGGGCTTACAGCTTTCCAAGTTAACACTTGGTTACAAAGAGAGTAATGACTCGGTTACACATTAAGCCCTTGGCATTGAATTTACATGTAATACATCAAAAGGACATAAGAGAACAAAAGTCTGTCCGCCTCTAGCCTCCCAAGCTATGTCCTTGGAGGTGACATGCTACCTGTACCTGAAATGATGTTCCCATATAGGGTGAACCACAGCCCAGCAGAGATATACTAAACCAACTATAAACAATGCCTAAAAGATTAGCAACTGAAAGATGGTCAATACTTATACCTCCATTTATATCTTATTTCAATTCCATGACAACCAAGTCTATGTTACAATTCACTTTTCATTTCTTATTGAACTTTGAGTTTGAAAGCAAGGCTCAGTACTCTGGCCAAAACATTTGATGAGGTTATAGTTCATCACTAGAACACTTTCGAAATTCACGGCGGATACATATTTTGATGTTATATCAATAACACATAAACTACTTCCATACTTTACAAACGATGATGATATACATTTTAGTGTTATATCAATCAAACCAACTTTTCAATAGATAAACATATGAGCTATATCAATACCACAACAGATAAGCATATGAGCTATATCAACATCCCAATGGATAAGCGTATGAGCTGTATCCACACTTCACTAGACAAGCCTACGAGCTATATCTACACTTCACAAAGACAAGCATATGAGCTGTATCTTCACTTCACAAAGACAAGCATATGAGCTGTATCTTCACTTCTCTAGACAAGCATAGGAGCTGTATCTACGGAGTTCATCTCCCATCTCCTCCAAATCCTATCCGGTTTAGAGGTACATCCCCCATCTTCCCCTAAACCGCGGAGTACATCCCCCATCTCCTCCTCTACACAAGCAATGCATGTAAACACAAAGGTTCTAGACACAATATAACGTATGTAAACACAGAATCACATACTTAATCAATCAATACATAAAGTTAATGTATTCTACCAACTGTCTACACATAATGCATATAAACGCATTGGTCATATACACAATCACTCAATACATACAGTTAATGTATTCTATCAACTGTCATACTCTATGACACATTCCATTGATTAGTTTTTGTTTGCCTAATCATCATGCATTGTCTACAACAATCACGACTATCCTCCACCGATAGCCCCAAGCAGATATTTCTAAACAGAAAATAAATGCACAAATGGATAATTATCAACATTTCAATTCGGTGAGTGACGAATAATTCAACTACACCCTTTAACCCCATACATTCCCAATCTCAACATTCCCATTTCATAACTTCCTTTCTCATGATTAATTAACCCAATTAATCAAACAATGTAATTAGGTTATTTGCCATAATTAACATTTCAACCCTTAAGGTCCCGTTTTCATCAATGATTCAACATTTATACCATTCCTCCATGCCAAACATGCATCTAGGTTTATTGCGAATAAAACCCCAACTTTTGTAAAATTACATAAAAGCCCCAAACTCTCACAAAATTACCAAACCAACCCCAACATCTCAAAATACCAAAATTTAAAGACAAAATTCATAGAGAGGAGTAGGATATCCCTACCTCAAATTCGGAGCTCCAAGGGAGAAGATGACAAAACTCAACGTGCTCCAAAACCCGAAATTTTCAGATTAAAAAGAAGCCCTCGACGATCAACAACTTTTTTGTAAAGGCCAAAGGTGAGCAAATCACTCCTACTAGATCAAAACATAGAGAGAAGGTAGAGTCTAGAGTGAGAGGCTCAACAATGGTGATTTTGGAAAAGTAAGAGAGAGAAGAGAAAGTGAAAAAGTGATTTGAAAAGTCACAATTTCGGGACTTAAACCCAGTCGCCCGCTCGAGCGTTACTCATAGACTCTCGCTCGAGCGGCCAAACTTCCGCTCAAGCGCCGGATGCACTCCCCCAGCACTTATACAGAACCAGGCCTCCGCTCGAGCGTCCAACTCCCCGCTCGAGCGGCCAATCCCACGCTCGAGCGTACAACACTGCACAGGAAATACTGGATGGGTGTAATCTCCGCTCGAGCGCCAAAACCCCCGCTCGAGTGTACAGGCCAAAATCTGGGCAACTAGTTTTGGTTTCTAAACTCAACCAACCTGTAACAAACCCACCCAACACATCCTATAACTCAATTACGAAGTAAAAAGGGATGTAAACAAGATAATAATCAACTACCAACATCCACGAACACATGTCCGGATCACTGTACAACAAGGGTAAACCCGGGATCGCTATACAGTTGGTATGAATTTTGGGTTGTATGATGTATTTAGTATTTAGTTTAAAATATGGGTTTGTAAGATGCACTCCAAGTGCTTGCAAAAATGTTTGATTGAATGCAGTTGTTTAACTTTTGAAGCTTTCAAATTGATCAGTCCTAGTTTACCAAATTTAGGATTTTTTTTTTTTATATCGTGCGTGTAAATCAAGTCGTAGCAAATGCATGTTCAACTTGTTCGTTTACAACAACCTTTGAGTGATCTCTTGTGATTTTTTTGGCCTCCAATATTGCTTTCATTTAATTTTCATCAAAAAATATGGAAGAAATTTCAATTTGAGTAGTAAGAAGATTTAATTTTCGTGAGGTAAGGTCGTGGCTTTCCAATTCATAGGGTAAGTTTTAATTTAAGTTATTATTATTGTTATTATTATTATTATTATTATTATTATTATTATTATTATTATTATTATTATTATTATTATTATTATTATTTATTTATTGATTTATTAAGCTTAAAAAATTTAAAAGGCTTTGGCTGATTCAACTGTGGAATTTGAAAACTAATCATGCTTATTGAAGTATTCAGACTGCGCATCCAAAGGGGAAGGGGAAAAAAAATGAGCATGTATCTGTAAAAGTCCAATGTTGTGCTCTTGTTTCAGAATGATGGTTCCAGGAAGTTCGCTTATTTATGTGATATAACTTAAAACCAAAGACAAGCAAATTCGGGTACTTGGCAATGAAACATGCTTATTTCTTGTGTTTTCTCATATATAGCCTTCCCACCCGACAACATGGATAAGTCAACATACATAGAGAATGATGGAAAGGTAAGGAAAAATTGAAAGATTGCCAAAGCAATAGAATTCACAAAAGAAAATTGGTGTTTTGAGGGATGCCTTTAGTTTCCAATGTTGAGGAACTTGTCAACCAAAATGCAACAATTATATTCAATCAAACTTTTTAACAAGCACTTGGAGTGCATCTTACAAACCCAGATTTCAACCTAAATACTAATTACATCATACAACCCAAAATTCACACCAACTCTATTCAATGAGACATTTTTACAAGCACTTGCAATACATCTTACAACCCATATTTCAAAACAAATATTTGTTATCGTTTGTTACCAAAATCAAGGTAAAAATAAATCTGAAAAAAAACCACAAAACACATAATCATCGTCGCCCTCTGCTTTGTCCTCCAAACCTCCCTCTTCATCGCCATCAATCTCACAATTTTATGCCCCAAAACCCCCAAATTCTGGCTAAGCTCTGCCACAATCAACAATCTCACCACCACTTTAGCCTCATTCAAAATTTGATTTGCCGCCATGTACGCCATGAAGAACTCGAATCACGGCCCCTTCAAGTTCTATGACACCTATATTACTTTCTTATATAAGGGAAAACAAATCGAAGAGAGTCGACTCTGTGAGTTGAGCGCTAATGCTTTGTCGATGAAAGATGTGAGCTTGAAGTTGAATACACTTCTTATTCTTCATCTGAGTCTATTTTGAATTTGGTTTTGCATATTGGTTCAGGTCAGTGAGTTCACAAACATTTGAGAGGAAGAAGAAGGGCCAAAACAAAACAAAAAAACCTCCAAAACGATGTCATTTTGGAGCATGGCAGGAAGCATTGTAGGAAACAACGACAGAGGATCCGGACTCAAAATCAATATTCAAAAGCAAAAAAAAATTCCGTTTCAACCCATCTCCATAGATCTTAACCATTGAAGGCACTGTTGTGTCGCGGTTGCTTGAAGCAATGATGGGTGTCTTCCATAGCTGACTTCCAATGAGGACATTTGGTTGTTGAAAAATCTAAAAACTCTCGAAATATTGATTTGTAATTATGATTCAATTTTAAACAATGAATAGCAATCTCTATCAAATGATCAATAACAAATTGACACAACGATTCAATATGAAAAAAACCATAATTGGACTCCTCCAATTGTGATTAAAAAAAAAATTATAGGCCATAGTCACAAAGCAATCTGCCAAGAAGACAAAAGGTGTAACGCCCCAAAATAATTACCATATTCCATCCACAGTATTAATAAACGGCAACAATACTAACATAATTACTTTCCATTGAATCCAATGTGATTCACAAAAGAGAAACATATGCGGTATACATTTAATATGCCTAACCATGAATCTATAGTATATGTTACAAATATAAGAAACGAATAGAAGTTAAACAGATAAGAAACACCCTAAAGGCTTACAACTTTCCAAGATAGTTCTTGATTACAACAAAAATATACTTTTGGTCTAATACATTTAAAGCCCTTGGCTATACAAAATCAATACAACAAAAGAAGCCTTTGCTCTAAGTCCTCCCAAGCTACTATCTTGGCGGAGGCATATCATCAACACCTGAAATATTTTTTCCCACATAGGGTGAGCCAAAGCCCAGTAGAAATAATTCAACACAGTCTATGAATCTTAACAAAGCTATAAGGAGAATTCATATGCCATGTTCTTACCAAAAATATGTTTATATCCCTTTTTAAAACTATGCAATGCCAAGTTAATAGCTTGATTCACAATTTATTTCCATTTCAATCGAAAAGAGGGTGGTGATTCACACTTTGAGAATTTGAAAACAATACAACCTTTCCCAAAAATTTCGTCCAAAGGAAACCATAGGCTGAGACCCATGTAAACGTAGGCTATACAAGCACTACTATTGCCATTTCACGAAAATTTCATCCGTGGGATCAACATCCATGTATACATGCGGTTTTCGGGACTTTCACCCAGGACACTTAGGCCAACTTCGCTCAACAACACAATTAATGTTTTCCAAATTCGCCCTTTTTCTCAAAACGATAATATTTTCAATGTATAAGTGTGAAATAATATTCAATGCAAATGAATAAGAAAAATAGTTTCAATGTTTCTAATTCACATGCAAATTCTACAACAATCATGGTTATTCTCCGCCGATAGCCCAAAACATATATTTCTAAACAAATAGTTTATATTCCATAAAGGTAAACTTTCCAAATCTCAAGAGGTGAGTGATAATATATATCCAACTCTACCATCCTCATCAATACCAATCCAATTTCATTGTTCCAACATCAATTTCATTTATTTATACAAAATAAATGTTTGAGACAATTAGGGCAAAATTCTTACTCTTTTCAAAATCAAACCCAAGTATTCAAAATCAACCATTTCCACCCAACTCCTCATTATTTTCAACATCAAAACCATTCCCAAGAGATTATTCGAAAAACCCCTTTTTTGATTTTCTATTCAAAACCCTAGATTTGTTCCAAACCTTCCAAATCCGCAATACAGTTTAAAAACAACGAATAACTAAGTTAAAACTCATAAAAAGTGTGAAAAGTATCCCTACCTCAAGTTAGAGCACGAGTGAGAGAATGAGGAAAAGCCAAAGTCACCAAAAACCAACTTTGCTCCGATTAGAACGAAGCCCTTACCAAGCTCTATCTTTTTAACGAAGACACGCAGCTGAAAAGATTGGCGGATCTAGGTGTATTTGAGGGAAATATGTGAGTTTTAGAGAGAGAGAGAGAGTTAGAGGAAATGGTGTTTAGAAATGTTTAGAGAGAGAGAGTGATATGAAAAAGTAATGTAAAAAGTGATTTTTACGGACCAATATATGTACACTCGAGCGCAAGAAGTGACGCTTGAGCATAAAATACACACTTCTTGCAGTTTTGCAAACAGATGACCACCACTCGAGCACAAGAATGGCCGCTTGAGCGTAGGAAAGATCGCTCGAGCGTTGAACACACTCTCCCAGTAGTTTTGCAAGCCTGCAAAAGTACTAAGAGTCACAAAGCCCGCTTGAGCGCAAGAAGTGATGCTCGAGCGGAGGAGTAAAATTCTAGTCAACAAAAGTTTGAAAACCAAGTTACCAACCTGTTCCAAACACAACAAATACAACCCACTAGCCAAACCCAAGGAAATATATGAGAAGTAAGACATTAACAACAATACAAAACCATAAAACTCGAGTCCAAAATACAAAATGAGTTAGGTCTTAAACCAGAATCGCTGTAACCTCCCCCCTAAGGAATTTCGTCCCAGAAATTTCAAATCAGGTTTTAAAACTATGTTTAAACCAATTACAATAATGATAATTAATCAATTCCATTACCATGACCCATTCTTCGGTCATCCATTCTCATCAACTTGATACACAAGTTCCAACATTGAAAGTACAATTCAGATTTTCCAAAACATATACAATGTTTATATTAAACGAAACATATACAACATATACAATGTTTTCATATTTTCAAAACATATACAGTTGTTTCATATTTCATTAACATAACATAATCTCAATACATACTCAAACATTAACAAATAAGGTCAGATACTTCTCATGGACTTCCAACTCACGTTCCCAAGTTGCTTCCTCAACTCTGTGATGTTTCCATAACACTTTTACCAAAGGAATTGTCTTGCCTCACAAGACTTGGTCTCGAGTATCTAAGACTCTCACCGGTCTCTCCTCATACGAGGCATCCTCATCTACCTATAAGTTGATCCAATCCAACACGTGCAATGGATCTGGCTCGTAGTCCCAAAGCATACAAATATAAAATACATCATGAATCCCGGAAAGCTGTGGCGGCAAGGCCAAGCGATAGGCGACCTCTCCAATCCGCTCAAGGATCTCAAAAAGCCCTATGGCGATCTTGATTTTGCCCTGACCTTCATTGTGTCCTGGACTTGGGGTCTATGGTTAAATATTGTATCCATGTCTTGTTTTTCCCCTTTGACTCCTTGTATTTGAGTTTTCAAACTTGTTGGGTGCGTTTGGAACAGGTTGGTTGTTAGTTGGGTTAGATTGTTGTTGCGCAGATTTTGGCCCCTTCGCTCGAGCGAGGCTTCTTGCGCTCGAGTGAGCCTTTTGTAATTTGCTTCTTCGCACGAGCGAGGTTTCTTGCGCTCAAGCGACAATTAGGAGTTCTCAGGTTTCCTTCCAAACGTAACTTTTTTGGGGAAGGTGAAGTTTTTTGCTCGAGCGAGGTTTCTTGCGCTCGAGCAAGCTTTGTACTATTTGTTCCTTCGCTCGAGCAAGGCTTCTTGCACTTGAGCGTGTGTGTGCGTTTGTGGCAGACCTGAAGCTTTGCATTCTGCATTCGAGCGACGCTTCTTACGCTCAAGTGAGGTCACATGTTGTGTCTGGTCACTCGAGCGACAACTTCTTCACTAGAGCTAGGACTGCGTATATCAGTTTGCAGCATAGGGTTTTTGTATCACTTTTTGCATCTCTTTCCACTCAAAACCCTAGCCCAACTCCTTCTCTCTCTAAAATACTCTCTCTCTCTCTATAAATACACCTTGATTTAGGGGTCTTTCAACCCTAGTCCCTTTGTTAAAAAGATAGCGCATCTTGTGGGCTTCTATTTCATCCGAGCAAAATCAAGTTTCGACATCTTTGATGCTTCTTCCATTCTTCCTTTGAGCTTCTACGTTTAAGGTAGGGATATTCTACACCTTAGTAAGATTTTTAACCTAGGTATTTGTTATTTTGTATAAATTGTGGAATTTGGAGGCATTTGGGTGAAACTAGGGTTTGAGCTTAAGATTTGAAAGAGGGGCTTTCTATTTTGGGTCATGAAAATATATGTAGGGTATTGAAGATGGGATTATATGGGTTAAAATGATGAAATTTAGACTTGTAATTGATATTTTGAAAGTGGGAAAAATTGCCTTAATTTGTGTTAAATAATTATTTTGTATAAATAATGAAATTGATATGGAAAATATGAAATTGGGAGGATGTGTAAATGAATGGTGTAGTTGGATTTGGTAAATCACTCACCTATGGAAATCTAGACAAATTATCTATTTGATAGAGTTGTCTACTTGTTTAGAAATATCTGTTTTGGGCTATCGGTGGAGGATAGCTATGATTGTTGTAGAAACTGCATGAGGATTAGGTAAATTGAAACTAATCATATGAATTATGTCATTGAACATAACGGTTTGATTAAATTGTTGAATATGCAAATTTTGGGTAGTCATTGTATATGTACCATTGTTTGGGAGGAGACAGGGGATGTACTCCATTGTTTGGGAGGAGATAGGGAATGGACTCCATTGAAAATTAAGTTGGCCGGAGTGTCAAGGGTGAAAGTCCCGAAATCTTATATATATATATATGGGTGTCGATTCCCTCGGATGAGAATTCCGTAAAATGGCAGAAAAATTGAAGTGTTCGAATAATGGTTTCTGTTGAAGTATTGATAAATGAGTTGTAGCGTCATTTGGGAATTGTTTAGATAACAAGGGATTATATCTATGAGTTGATTTGAATAAATGAATGAAAACGGTTTGGGATATTGATGTTGTTATTGTTTACTCTTGAAAATAAGATGTCAGTTGGTTTTAAGTGTTGAACATTTATCTAATGCATATATCTTAGTTAAACTTCATATATTGTGTTAGTATATCTCTGCTGGGCTTTGGCTCACCCTACTTGGGAAACCATTTTCAGGTACAGGTGGCATGTCGCCTCAAAGGACATAGTTTAGGAGGCTTAAGGGCGGAAGGCTCCATTTTGTTATTTCGTTTTGTGTTAAATATTTATTCGAGGGCTTTACTTGTATAGAGACTTAAACTCTTCATTTGTTGTAACCAAGCGAAGTCTTGGAAAGATATAAGCCCGTAGGACATTTATTTTGTTGTTATCAATTAGAGTTACATGCTATAGTTTCAAGATGAACATTTATGAAAGTGTAATGTGTGTAATATCTTTTGTAATGTAGACTTTGATGAATGAAAATATAACATTTATATTATATTTGTAGATCTTATGAATGGTTGATTTATTTCATATTTTGAGGGCGTTACAGGCCCAATAAACCTAGGGGACAATATCCCACTCTTCCCAAATCTCATCAAACCCCGCCTAGATGATATCTTCAAGAAGACATGATCTCCTACCTCAAAAGACAAAGGTCTCCTCCTACGGTCGGCATAACTTTTCTGGCGACTCTGAGCCATAACCAACCTCTTACGGATAAGGGCAACTGTCTTTGTCATTTCTCAGACTAACTCTGGACCCAACATTGGTGCATCGCCCACCTCAGCCAAACACATAGGGGATCTACCCAGTCGGGCATACAAGGCCTCACACGATGCCATACCAATACTCGACTGGAAGCTATTGTTATAAGCAAACTCCACTTAGGGCAAGTGTCTCTCCCGTGAGCCCTTAAAGTCAAGAAAGCAACCCCAAAACATATTCTCAAGGATCTGAATAGTACGCTCAGACTGCCCGTCAGTCTGAGGATGGTACACAGTGCTAAAGGTCAATCTCATGCCCAAGGCATTCTGTAGGCTCCACCACAACCGAGCCGTTAAACACGGTTCTCTATTCGAAACAATCGCTATAGGGACCTCATGCAACCTCACTATGACCCTAATATAAAGGTCGGTAAGATAATCTACCGAGTCACTCATGCGCATAGGTATAAAGTGCGCCAACTTGGTCAACCAGTCAACTACCACCCAAATTGCATCACTACCCCGTTAAATCCTCGGAAGGCCCACAATAAAATCTATAGGGACATGCTCCCACTTCTACTCGGCTATGGGTTGTAACAAACCTACCGGCCTCTGGTGTTCGGCCTTCACTTATTAACAAGTAAGACACCTCGATACAAACATGGCCACATCCTTCTTCATTCCCCTCCACCAAAACTAGCAACTAAGGTCGTGATACATCTTTGTGCCTCCCAGGTGCATCGCAAGGCGTAAATGGTGAAACTCTCGAAGTACTTCCTCTCGACAAGACTCTGCTACGAAAAGACGGTCACAGTATCTAATACTCGAATTGGGATATACATTCAAGCCTTTCTCTACCTTTCCACTAGAGAACTTTTCCCAGAGGATTTCTACCTCAAGATCACTCTTCCGCACTTCTATCACTCGGTTCACAAGTGTAGGTTGTGCAACTATCGAAAACAAGGTGGCAGACTCCACGGACTCGCTAAGTTGCAAGTCAAACTCACCAATAGCACCCAACATCTCCCATTCCTAGATGACAATAGAAGCTATGCTACTAATAAATTTCCTACTCAAGACATTGGCCACAACATTGGCTTTCCCTAGATGATAATGTAGCTCAAAATCATAATCTTCTATAAACTCCATCCACCTCATCTGTCTCAGATTCAAGTCTTTCTGTGTAAACAGATATTTCAGACTCTTGTGATTAGAAAACATCTCAAACTCCTCACCATATAAGTAATGCCTCCAAATCTTCAAGTGAAAGATCACAGCTCCTAATTCTAGGTCATGAGTAGGGCAGTTCCTCTCGTATGTTTTCAACTACCGTGAGCCATAAGCCACTACTTTCCCTTCCTGCATCAAAACACAACCCAAATCGTCCTGTGAAACATCACAATATACTGAATAGCCCAAACCCCTCTTTGGAATAATCAATACTGAAGCAGTGGTAAGTCTAACCTTAAGTTCTTGAAACGACTTCTCACAAGTCTCACTCCATACAAATTTGATTCCCTTCCTCGTCAGTCTAGTCAATGGTGAGGCTAATCTAGAGAAATCTTTCATAAACCGATGGTAATACTCAGCTAAATCCAAGAAACTGCGGATCTCAAAAGCGTTCTTAGGTTATTCCCAATCTTGCACCACCTCTATCTTGGATGAATCTACAGTGTGATAACCTTGTTCCGTATTATGCTAATTGATCTTTATTATGAATGTGATTATGTGTTTGATATGATTTTGAGTGCCATTTATATGAATATATGTGGTTTTGAATTTCTATCTATTTGCCATAGGAAAATCTGTTCAACTTACTGTTATAAACTGAAAAATTGAAGGCCTTATCGGCCACAGAAACCGAAATTGATTGCGCCATTATGATTAGCGTAAGTTTTAGAGCCTACGGTGAAATTTAATTGAAAATTAATTCGAATCAAATTAAATAGACTAAATTGATGAAATAGTGCTCAATTAATTAGTGTTAATAAAATGTGATTAAGAGAGCCTATAAAAAGGCTCATTCTCACTCAATTCCTCTCTTTTAAATTCATTTGGTTGAAATCACACCTTAGAGAGAGAGAGAAAGAACCAAATTTAGAGAGAGAGAAGGGCCAATCTTGAAGATCTTGCTAAGGAGCTCAAGCTTTGAAAGGCTAGGCTCAAGAATTTGCTATAATTTGGAAGAATTGAAGCTCTTAGGTGAGTAATTGAGCAAAGATTTATGAGTTAAGTTTGTAATTTTGTGAATTCAAGTGATACGGTAGCTCATGGAAAAGATTGAGTTGAATATGAAGTTAGAATGCATATGCATGCATGAAATTACTATGAATCGCCATGAATTGCCATGAAATTGCATAAGCTAGCATGAATAATGTTGAATATGGAGAATTGGGCACCAATCTTCACATGCATGCATAATTGATGAAGTTATGAAATTGGTATGAAGCTTGAGTGCATAAGTTTGGACCATGCAAGAGAAATGTTGATCTATTTGAGGATTAGATCATGATTTTGATTAATTAGCTTCACATTGGTTGTATTCTTATATTATGTAATGCCTCTCCATGTTTTTGTACCAAAAATGTGAGTTTTGAACCTTTGAACATGGTGTTTGAACTTGAAGAACAATTCTGGAAAACCCAGAATTTAGCATGTCTGCTCGAGTGGGGAAAGCGCTGCTCGAGCGTGAAATGTTAGCTCCCAAAATTTTTGCAGACATTGATCTCTGCTCGAGCGGGGACATTCACGCTCGAGCGGGGAGCCATGTAGTGTGACTTTCAGCTCGAGCGTCCGAATTCACACTCGAGCGTAAAAATGAGGCAACCAGTACTTTTGCAGACCATGAGGGTCCGCTCGAGTGGTGGAACCCACGCTCGAGCGGGGACCCCTGTTTCAAAAATTTTGTAAAGGTGTTCTGTGTTTCATTTTCCGTTCTCTTTCATTTCTAAGCACTCTTAGGCATGCATTGAGCATCATAAATGAGTTAAAAGGATAAGAAAGAAGCCTAAGAGAGATGTATGAATTAAGAACGGATTAAATTGTTTGTGACCCATTATGTTTATGAAATGTGTAGGGTCAAGCACGAGGGCAAAACATCCAGCCGATCACTGTGAGTAATATCTTAGTAATGATATCTTGGAGTATGTTGTTTGTCCAATTGCTTATCTCCATATAAGTCTTATGAGCTTATTAATTTGAATTATGGACAAATGTCTGTTACGCCATATGATTGGGCCAAAGGTCGTTGGATACTGTTGATTAGGCCAAAGGCCGTTTGACATACATGAATGATTGGGCCAAAGGCCGTTGGATACGAATGATTGGGCCAAAGGCCGTTGGATACAGTTGATTGGGCCAAAGGCCGTTTGACATACATGAATGATTGGGCCAAAGGCCGTTGGATACAGTTGATTGGGCCAAAGGCCGTTTGATACAATTGATTAGGCCGAAGGCCGTTTGACATGAATGACTGGGCCCAAGGCCGTTTGACAAGAATGATTGGGCTAGAGGCCGTTGGACATGAATGAATTGGGCTCGAGGCCGCTTGTTAAGAATGAAGTGGGCCAGAGGCCGTTTGATATGTTCGAGTTTGAATTCGCCTATTCTACTAAGCAAAATTCTAAATGGGCCCAAGGCCATTCGATACATGTAAATCTCATTCGTGTACCTTCTTTATTTGATATTATTCACTGGGCTTTTGCTCACACTCATTCATGTATATGTAGGTGAGCAAAGAGATGTCCAAACCCAGCCCCGGTGAAGTGTGAGAAAGGTCAAGTTTTGAGAAGTCAGCCTTAGCATCTCACGCACGAGACTCGTCTTCGTCTTTTTGTTCTTTTGTTATATTATATGTTGGCGAAAACAATGAATCACCTTTGTACATAAGTTTTGGCTTGGCTAACTAAGTTTTGAATGATCCTGTGCATATAGAACTTTTTGTTATTTTCCCTTCTGGTGTGAGCTATTAATGAATACAGATATGTGTCATTTGATGTGCCATGTAAGCACGACTCTATGGACAATTTGTAAGTTTGCTTCCGTTTGGCCCCTTAACTCTGATGGATTACGTTTTGTCTAGTTTGAGGCCACAGGTAATCCCTTGATTACTGGCCGGTTATGACCTTAACTCATAAGGGTGGGTTGGGGTCATGACATGCAGTCACCTCTTCTCCAGATACCACATGGCCTAAGAACTTAATCTTTCTCAACCAAAATTCGCATTTCCCAAACTTGGCATAAAGTTTTTGGGCTCTAAGTAACTCAAGTACTACTCGCAAGTGTTCTTCGTGTTCCTCCTCAGAGGGTGAGTAAATCAAGATGTAATCCACAAAGATGACCACAAAACGGTCTAGGAACTCATGGAAGACCCGGTTCATCAAATCCATAAACATGACCGGTGCATTGGTTAGTCGAAAGGGCATCACCAGAAACTCATAATGGCCATACCGCGTGCGAAATACCGTTTTCTGGATATCCTCCTCCCTTACTCTCAACTAGTGATAACCCGATCTCAGGTCTATCTTAGAGAAACAACAAGACCCCTTCAACTGGTCAAACAAATCATCTATGTGAGGCATTGGGTACTTGTTCTTAACAGTTACCCGGTTCAACTTCTGGTAATCAATACAAAGTCGCAATGCACCATCTTTGTTTTTGGCAAAGAGAGCCGGTGCTCCCCAAGGTGAAGTACTAGGGCGAATACAAACCTTATCTAGTAATTCTTAGAGTTAAATCTTCACCTCGCTCAACTCGGCATGTGCAAATCTATAAGATGCCATTGAGATCGGTGCTATGCCAGTCACTAAATCGATAGAGAACTCAATCTCACAATGAGGTGACAAACTAGTGAGATCCTCAGGAAAAACATCCGGGTATTCATAGACTACTCACGGAAACTCAACTTGAACCACATCACATTCATTACCCAAGAAGTTTGCAAGTAGACAACTAAGCTCACTCCGACCACGTGGATCATATACCGGTGATAAAACTCTGTCGGCCCTGTCCCCCATGAAATAAAAGCAATTACCGCACAAGGTATATACAATAACCCTCTGACGGTAACAATCTATGACAGCTCGATATGATGACAACCAGTCCATATCCAATATAGCATCAAAACTAGACATGTCAATCAACACAAATGCAAAAAGGGGTCGACGACCAACAACCTCTATGTCACAACCCCGACACCATGCTCCAAAACAATCTCACCACTAATAGGTGACTCTACAATGATATGAGATGCTAACCGAGCCAACTCTAACCCCAAAGCTGATGCAAATGTAGATGAGATAAATGAATGGGATGCACCCATGTCAATCAACACATTAGCAATGAAATTACATAATAAGAAAGTACCTCTCACTATCGAAGGTACTGGTACTAGGTTTGGCACAGTAACAGCATACAAACACCCCGTAGGTCTCTGCTCAACTTGCTCACCCCTTGGAGCATAAGTCTGATGTACTAACTGAGCCAAAAAGGCTCCCTGATTGGCCCTCGAGGCCTATGCTGACTGTGCAGGCTGGTGGTTCTATGTCTGCCTCGAACTAGATGCACCAGGTGTGTTACCCAACTGAGGGCAAAACCTTTTCATGTGCCCTAACTGACCACACTGGTAACAAGTAGGCGGCTGTACTCTTTTCTGACTCCGGCTCTGAGAATGAGCCCTAGGCGGCGCAAAGTGATGCCGACCTTTTCTCTACGGGAAAGTTGGCAACTTGTGACCCAACTGGCCACACTTGTAACAAGAGAAACCTCCATGATTACCTCTCCCTAAGCCCATACTTGGTACTGGGAAGGTGGATCTAGACTGTATTGCCTGGGGCTACTATGGGGTGGCTATGGGGTGGGACCCCTCTGCCTCTTACTGTCCCGACTCTTCCCTTGAACCTCCTGATTCCTCTTGGAGTCCCTTATCCGCTCCTCCTCTGCTTGAACTATAGTCTCAAGATGAGTCACCTGTTGGGATATATCTCCTTATTGGAGTTTGAAACCCAATTGGTTTGTTAAAGAGTTTAATTTGGTTTAGTATTAGTTATAATATATTTTTATATATTATATCTAATTTGTGGAGACCTAATTCAATTTGGTAACAACTAGGGGTTTGATAAAAAAAAACCTAGATTTACAATAAATATATTGTTATGTTTGTCTCAAGGACGCAGCGGCAGCAAATTGGTTTTGTGGGAGACAGTGCTTCGGGTGTAACTTTTTTTCAGTGAGAGAATGGTTACTGTGTGGATTCAATTTCCAAGGGTTTGTCCTTGAACCATAGCATCTCTGATTTGATGTTAGTTTGATTTAGATTTTAGGTCTTTTTCAACTCTGGTTCTGAAGATTTTGGTTCATCCATTTGGTGTGGTCTTTTCTTTTGTTTATTTGTGATTATTTAGAATTTACCTAAGGGTGGTTTTGTGAGACCATTAGTGTCTCGTTTGTAATCGTTTGGAAACTTTTTGGTTGATAGTGGAATTGGATTTCTATCCCGTGGACGTACCTCACATTGAGGGAACCACGTAAAATTCTTGTGTTGCTTTTGATTTAATTTTTCCGCATTAGTTTTTATTCTCATTGATTGATTTACTTGTGGGGAATCACTTATTTTCCCTAACAACTGGTATCAGAGCTTACGGTTTATTTGGGTTTATTTATTTGTGTAAATCAATGGAGGGGAATGTGGGTGGTATGTCTATCTTCAATGGAAATAATTGGGTTACTTGGAAAACTAAAATGGAGGACCTATTATTTTGTACAGATTTGTATGGACCCATTGAGGGTGATAGTGGCAAACCCGAGGGTATGAAAGATGAGCAATGGAATAGGCTTAATTGAAAAGCCGTTGGTGTTATCCGTCAATGAATTGATGATAGTGTGTTTCATCATGTCGCTACTGAAACTTCAGCACATGATTTATGGAAAAAATTAGAAGGCCTTTATGATAGGAAATCAGCCACAAATAAAGCTTTTCTATTTCGTAAGTTGGTTAATTTAAAATATAAAGAAGGCAGCCCTATTCCAGAACATCTGAATGAAATAAAAAGTATTGTAAACCAACTTATTTCTATGAAAATTATTTTTGATGATGAGTTGCAGGCTTTGATGCTACTTAGTTCTTTGCCTAAAAGTTAGGAGACTTTAGTTGTAACAGTTAGTAATTCTGCACCCGATGGAGTTGTCACAATGGGCCAAGTAACTAGTAGCTTGTTGACTGAAGAGACTAGAAGAAAATTAGCAAGTCCTCTCATTCGGAAGCATTTGTTGTGAGAGGCCGAAGCAAAAAAAGGGGGAGGAGTAATACTCCTCATGGTCGTGATCAAAGCCGTGACAAATCAAAAGATGGTTCCTTTTCAAAGAAAGACAGTGAGTGCTATTATTGCCATGTGAAAGGACACACGAAACGGGAATGCCAAAAGCACAAGAATAAGTAGAAAAGGCATGAAAAAAGTGTGGATAAGAAGCAAGAAGACACAACGGAAGTTGCTACCGATGATCTCATGGTCGTTTGTGAAGATGATTGTATCAACTTTGTGGGCCAAGAGAGCAATTAAGTGATTGATTCCGGTGCTTCTTTTCATGTGACTTCTCGAGTTGATTTCTTCACTACCTACACCAAAGGAGATTATGGTTCAGTTAGAATGGGTAATGAAGGTTTGTCCAAGATTATTGGTATGGGTGATGTTTGCTTGGAAACAAATTTGGGCTGCAAGTTGTTGCTTAAAGATGTGAGGCATGTTCCCGACATTCGCCTCAATTTGATCTCTACTGGGAAGCTAGATGATGAAGGCTTCAACAACAAATTTGGTGATGGAATATGGAAGCTCACAAAGGGTTCTTTGGTGGTAAGTGCAAGAAGACTTATACACTTTATTCGATGCAAGGAAAAATTTGTAAAGGTATTGTCAATGCACTTGAAGATGATACTTCTACTGAATTGTGGCACAAGTGGCTTGGGCACATGAATGAAAAGGGGCTGCAATTTTTGTTCAAGAAAAAGCTTCTACCCAGTTTGAAAGGTACACATCTTAAAACTTGTGTTCATTGTTTGGCAGGTAAACAACATAGAGTTTCTTTTCAGAAAAATGTTGCTTCTAGAAAAGAAAATATTTTGGAGTTGATTCATTCGGATGTTTGTGGTCCTTTAAAAGTTAGAACACATAGTGGTGCACTTTATTTTGTTACTTTCATTGATGATTATTCAAGGAAATTTTGGGCTTTTCTACTAAAAACTAAAGATCAAGTTCTAGAAGTATTTAAGCATTTTCAGGCCATGGTTGAAAGAGAAACAGAGCAGAAATTGAAGTGCATCCGATCAGACAATGATGGTGAATACATTGGGCCATTTCATGAGGATTGTCACAGCCATGGTATTCGGCACCAAAAAAAGTTAAGAAGACTCCTCAACAAAATGGCATTGCCGAGAGGATGGACCGCACCATTGTGGAAAAAACAAGGTGTTTGCTTTCACAAGCTAAATTGCCAAGATCCTTTTGGGGTGAGGCAATGAAGACAACAGTTGACATGATCAATTTATCTCCTTCTTATCCCTTGAATGGTGATGTTCCAAAAAGAGTTTGAACTGGTAAAGATGTATCTTATGAGCACTTGAGAGTGTTTGGTTGCCGAGCTTTTGTTCACATTTCAAAAGATGAGAGGTCCAAGCTTGATAGCTAGTCAAGACAATGTATTTTCTTGGCTATGGGCGTGATGAATTCGGGTATAGATTGTGGGATCCAGTCGACATGAAAGTCATTCGAAGTCCTGATGTTGTGTTTCTTGAAGACCAAACAATTGAAGACTTTGGCAAAGGTGATCAACTGGAGCCAAAAGTAGTGATCTCATTGACATGGATCCATCTCCTTCATCTTCAGTTGATGATGAAAATGGGGGAGATGTGCCGCCACCCATTGAAGATGTAGACGATGATGCTAATCCTAATGAAGTTAAGGCAGAAATTGAGGAAGAGCATCCAACTTAAGAACCGCCATCACAACTTAAGTTGAGGAAATCTACAACGGACCGGCAACCTTCGAAAAAGTATCCTCCCAATGAATTTTTGTTGATTTCTGATCAAGGGGAGCCTGAGAGCTACCAAGAAGCATTTGAACATGCAAAGAAAGGTGATTGGAAAAAGGCCATAGAAGAGGAGATGAATTCTTTACTTGAAAATCACACTTATGATTTAGTGAAGTTGCCTAAGGGGAGGAAAATTCTAAAAAATAAGTGGGTTTTCAAATTGAAGAATGATAGTAAGAATCTGAGGTACAAAGCACGTCTTGTTGTGAAAGGCTTTGGACAAAAGAAATGTATTGATTTTGATGAGATTTTCTCACCAGTTATAAAGATGTCTTCTATTCGGGTTGTACTTGGCATGGCTGCAAGTATGAACCTTGAAGTTGAGCAACTTGATGTGAAGACCGCATTTCTTCATGGTGACCTTGAAGAAAAAATTTACATGGGGCAACCGGAAGGTTTTGTGGAAAAACAGAAAGAGAAATTTGTTTGGAATTTGAAGAAAAGGTTGTATGCCCTCAAGCAAGCTCCGCGGCAATGGTACAAAAAATTTGACTCTTTCATGATGAATAATGGTTTTTCTAAAACCACTTCGAACCATTGTGTGTTTGTGAAAAATTTCCCGGATGGTAAATTTATTATTCTTTTGCTTTATGTTGATGACATGTTAATTGTGGGTCAAGATTCTACCATGATTAACAAGTTGAAGTTAGGGTTGAGTAAATCTTTTGCTATGAAAGATTTGGGGCCGGCAAAGCAAATACTTGGTATGAAAATTGTTCGTGATCGCAAAGAGGGGCTCATTTGGTTGTCTCAAGAAAGCTACATTGAGAAAGTTCTTGAGAGGTTGAACATGAATAAAGCAAAGCCGGTTGGTTGTCCACTTGTAGGTCACTTCAAGCTTAGTTCGAATCAATGTCCTACAAGTGAGAAAGACAAGGAAGAGATGCAAAAAATTCCTTATGCTTCAATAGTTGGTTCTTTAATGTATGCCATGGTTTGTACAAGGCTGGATATTGCTCACGCCGTTGGTGTGGTGAGTCATTTTCTCTCTAATCCGGGTAAAGAACATTGGGCAGCGGTAAAATGGATTCTAAGGTATCTTCGAGGGACTTCGATGGCGTGTTTGTGTTTTGGGGATGGTAAGCCGATGCCTGATGGGTTCACGGATTCTGACATGGCCGATGGTGTTGATTCTAGGAAATCTATTTAGGGGTATTTGATGATCTTTGCAGGGGGAACTGTAGCATGGCAATCTAAATTACAAAAATGTATTGCTCTCTCAACTACTGAAGCTGAATTTATTGCTATTACAAAAGCTTGCAAAGAAGAGTTATGGTTGCAGAAATTTTGCCAAGAGTTGGGTTTGAAGCAAGAAAAGTATGTGCTTTATTGTGATAGTGAAAGTGCTATTCATTTGAGTAAAAATTCTACTTTTCATTCGAGATCGAAACATATTGATGTGAAATACCATTGGATTCATGATGTGTTAGATTCAAAATTGTTGCAACTCGAAAAGGTTCACACAGATGATATTATTTCGGATATGTTGACAAAGACTTTGTCGAGGGACAAACATTTAAAGTGTCAAACTTTGGCGGGTATGGTTGATGTCTACACCTAAGTCGATAGAGGGAGAATTGTTGGGATATATCTCCTTATTGGAGTTTGAAACCCAATTGGTTTGTCAAAGAGTTTCATTTGGTTTAGTATTAGTTATAATATATTTTTATATATTATATCTAATGTGTGGAGACCTAATTCAATTTGGTAACAACTAGGGGTTTGATAAAAACCCTAGATTCACAATATATATATATATTGTTATGTTCATCTCAAGGGCGTAGCGGCAGCAAATTGGTTTTGTGGGAGATAGTGCTTCGGGTGTAACTTTTTTTCAGTGAGAGAATGGTTGCTGTGTGGATTCAACTTCCAAGGGTTTGTTCTTGAACCATAGCATCTCTAATTTGATGTTAGTTTCATTCAGATTTTGGGCCTTTTTCAACTCTGGTTCTAAAGATTTTGGTTCATCTATTTGGTGAGGTCTTTCCTTTTGTTTATTTGTGATTATTTAGAATTCACCTAAAGGTGGTTTTGTGAGACCATTCGTGCCTCGTTTGTAATCGTGTGGAAACTTTTTGGTTGATAGTGGAATCGGATTTCGATCCCGTGGACGTTCCTCACATTGAGGGGGCCACGTAAAATTATTGTGTTGCTTTTGATTTAATTTTTCCGCATTAGTTTTTATTCTCATTGATTGATTTACTTGTGGGGAATCACATATTTTCCCTAACAACACCTCCACAAGGCGTCCGTAATCCCTAATCATTGACCCAGCTATTTTGAAAAGAAGCCCGGTCCTCAATCACTTCTCGAACTCAATACAACAACGTTCCTCTATCGCTACGAGTTCCAGTGCAAATCTAGAGAGGCTTGTGAAAGCTGCCTCAAACTCTGCTACTGGCAAACTAAGCTACTTGAGCTTCAGAAATTGATCTCTCAACTTCTCCCTAGTAGTGGGAGATAAGAACTTGTCCTGGAATGCGTTAACAAAATCTTCCCAAGTCACTCCAATGTGCCCGCATGCATACTTCCACCACTGACCCGCATCTTCCTTTAGTTGGAAGGATGCCAAGGTCACTCTCAAACCATCATCTTTGATGCTAAGCATCTCAAATGTCTTCACCATCTGCTTGAGCCATTCATCTACTTTCAGAGGCTCTTTCGGATCACCTAAAAACTCGTCTAGATTAGACTGAAAGAACTCCCTCTTTAAGAAAGACGACCTTGCTTCAGCAACTTGGGCCTAGACTTGATTCTCAATCTGAAGAATGTCCATAGATTCCCGCAAAGCTCTAGCCATTTCACAAGCCAAAGTGCCCATGCCCTGCTGACCAACTGGTTCGGCCATATTGGCCTAACCCACCCCTTCCTCTTGCGTCGGAATTTCATCCGGAAAAGGCACCTCATGCCTTCTAGGCTTACCATGCCTACCACCACCACTTCCATGTCCGGACTTCCTAATGAAGGTAACAAAAGAGATTAACAAATTTACAAATGGGCCGAAGCTAACTCACTAGCGTCCTAATGCGATGGACAACAGTAATTCACTCCACGTAGGCACATAGTCACATAAACACATATGAATTTCTTTTCTAGATAATGATTGCCCCGCAGCGTTGCTTGAGTTCCAATTAGAAACAGCAGTGATCAAGTACTCTTCTAATAGGACTTCTAGAAACCTGTAGACTCAATTAATATCTTAGGAACTAAATTCCATACCTATATAGCCACATAAGTGCGATAACCCTGGTCCGCGTTATGCTAATTAATCTTGATTATGATTGTGATTATGTGTTTGATTTGATTTTGAGTGCCATTTATGTGAATATATGTGGTTTTGAATTTCTATCTGTTCACCGTAGGAAAATATGTTTGATTATCTGTTTTATAATTTAAATTGAAGGCCTTATCGGCCACAGAAACCAAAATTGATTACGCCATTGTGATTAGCTTAATTTTTGGAGCCTACGGTGAAATTTAATTGAAAATTTATTTGGATCAGATTAATTAGATTAAACTGATGTAATGGTGCTCAATTAATTAGAGCTAATGAAGTGTGATTAAGAGAGCCTACAAATAGGCCCTTATACACTTAAGTCCCTCATTTTTGTGAGCTCAAAATTTGAATTTGCTCTCTAGAGAGAGAGTGTGTCAATTCTAGAGAGAGAAAGAGGGAGAATTGTGTATTTTGACTCAAGGATTGTGGATTGGGAAGCTACACTCAAGAATTAACAAGGATTTGTGAAGATTGAAGCTCCTAGGTGACTATTTGAGCATAAATTCATAAGTTAAGTTTGTAATTTTGTGAATTCAAAGAGAATATGTAACCAAGAGCAAGAAATAAGTTGTAATTGAGGAATTTGGAGTCAATGAATGCATGCATGTTTAGAATTGCCATGAATTTGCATAAGCTAGCATGTAACATGTGAATTATGAAAGATTGGGCCTTGAATCATACATGCAAGCATCGTTTTGTTGAGTTTCATGGTTATAAGCACCATTTGTACCATTTGTGATAGAAATGGAGTCAAGAATTGACATGAATGCATGATTGATGAAGATATGAAGTTCGAATGCATGAATTTAATGTATTGGAAGTGAGTTCGGTATAATTTGGGTTTGCATTTGATTGATTCATAAGATTTGAGCTTCATAATGTAGTAAATTGGTGTTTGTAGCATGTTCGAAGTTGTATATGAGAGTTATGGGTTATAAAATACAAGTTACATTAGTTTGAATGCAAGTTTGAAGCTCAAATTGGCTGCTGTAAAACCCAGAATTCGGCATGTCCGCTCGAGGCGGGAAAGCGCCGCTCGAGCGTGAAATGCTAGTTCCCAGAACTTTTGCAGACATGGACATCCGGTCGAGCGGGTAGATTCACGCTCGAGCGGGGAGCCATGTAGTTTGACTTTCAGGTCGAGCGTCTGAAGTCACGCTCGAGCGTAAAAATGAGGTGACCAGCACTTTTGCAGACCAAAGGGGTCCGCTCGAGTGGCAAAATCTGCGCTCAAGCGGGGATCCCTGTTGCAGATATTTTGAAAAGTAGTTTTGTGATTTGTTTTCCGTTCTCTTTCATTTCTAAGCACTCTTAGGCATGCATTGAGCATTGTGAATGGGTGAAAATGATAAGAAAGGAGCCTAAGAGGAATGTATGAATTAAGAACATATTGAATAGTTTGTGAGCCATATGTGTTATGTAATGTGTAAGGTCGAGCTCAAGGGCAAATCCATCAGCGAAACACTGTGAGTAATATCTTAGTAAAGATATTTTCAAGTATGTTACTTTCCAAATGCTACTTCTGTATAAGCTTCATGGATTTGTTGATTTGGAATATGAATGAGTGTTTTATATGCCTAATTTTGTATAAGGCTGTTTGTAGTTTGATACGTTTGACATATGAATGATTGGGCGAAAGGCAATCTGACACGAATGATAATCTGACATATGAATGATTGGGCCAAAGGCTGTCTGACACGAATGATAGTCTGACATATGAATGATTGGGCTAAAGGCCGTCGGACATGATTGATTGGGCCAAAGGCCGTCGGACATGATTGATTGGGCCAAAGGCCGTCGGATATGAATGATTGGGCGAAAAGCCATTAGACATGAATGCAAAGATGGGCCAAAGGCCGTTTGAATATGTCATTTGATATGTTGGAACACCATGATGGGCTAAATGTCGTTTGAATGAAAAGGATCACGATCATGAATATGAAATATGCATGAATGTGAATATAAAGAGAATGGGCCCGAGGTCGTTTGATATGCCTGATATGTTCGAATTGGGCCCGAGGCCATTAAATATGTTTGAATTGGACCAAAGGTCGTTTTGAATAAAGAGTTAGCTGGACCAAAGGTCGTTTCGTATAGATGGACCCGAGGTCGTATTGTTTTATATAAGAATTAGACCTGAGGTTGTCTGCACATGGATATGATGTGTTGGACCTGAGGTCGTTTTGCTTTGCTGAAATTTGTAAGTTTGGTATGAATAAGAATAGTGGTTCAAATATGTACATTATAAGTATGATTCATTTATGAATGAATCTCATTCATTAACCTCTTTATTATGATATTATTCACTGCGCGTTAGCTCACTCTCATTTATATGTATGTAGCTGAGCAAAGGGACGTTCAACCCCAGCCTTAGTGGAATTTAAGAAAGGAACCCAAGTTTTGTGAAGTTAGCCCAGATGCCTCACGCAAGAGGCTTGTTTATGATCTTTTGTACTTCTTTTGCCACTACATCAGTTGCCGCTACGGCAAGAACCTTTGCCGCCACCAGTGCAAGAGCACCAAGTGAATAAGTTAGAAGTCACAAAATACGTTGAGGTGCTGGATCGAACACTGATGATTGAAGCTAACATGAACCGATCTTCTACATGGAAAAGTAAGAGATAAGGCTTTTTCTCAAAGAAGGGGTCATTTAAAAAACAAAATACGGGATCATCGTGCGCTTCAAACTCTACAAGGAATACAGCACCGACATGTAATGAATGTGGTAAGAAACACCGAGGAGTTCGTTATCGAATTTCTGGGGCTTGTTATGGGTGTGGTGGAATGGACCATCTGGTAAGGAACTGTCCCTGAAATGAACAAAATGTGAGTAGATCCTCTGCCTCAGTTGGATTCGTACCAATGGTAGGAATTGCTAATCAAAATAGAGTAATTGTGCTCGCCCCAGAAAGCACTCAGAATACTACGACCGCTATCCCAGGTATTTATACTATCTATGAACGAATGCCTATATGTTGACTGATTCTGGACTAGTACATGTGTACATCTTTGCTTAGGATATTATTTGATTCGATTTGGCGCATTCTTTCATACCTGATATATGTGTATCTAGATTGGTCAGAACCACAGGATCAATACCTTATTTACTGCATGTATCAGGCCCATTTGGGAAATTTGTGAAATACGTATTGGGATATTGATTGACTCTGTACATGCACATATACATCTAAACCTACGCTCAGGGTGATTTGTTATATCATTGTCTTCAATGACTAAACCACTGGGACTATGCCTTTGTGATTGTGTGACTGAGTTGAGCACCCCAAATAATGAACTCTACAAATTGTGAGATCATGTGTTTTGATTGGTAGAGAATTGACTGGACTATGTGACTATACTAGACTTGACTCGTAAGCCTATGCTTCTGTGACTGATTTGGAACGTTTGCGTAACAAATCCTATACTATTTGTAACCGAGGAACTTTGTTAATGTGTTACTGTGCACCATATACTTGCATACAAGACTTATTTGGGAATTACTGTATTGATTATGATACATACCTCATGATATGAACAACTGCATGCATATGCAACTACACTTGAACTTATGTGGAAAATGCTATATTGTACATGACTTGAAATATTTTGATATAAACAGTTGTGATGAATGACTCTGATATGACTTTGAGAATTGATGGACTTAGGACAGTTGTGAAACTATCGACTATGTACCTAAGTAACGAAATATGCCTCACGGAACCAAATGTACCTTATTTGAGAAAACTTTTATCTGATTCGATCTTATGTTTGATTGGCGTGTCAGAACCCTCATTCGATATAAATTGATGGGACCTTTGTTTGATTTAATTTGACAAGACCCTCGCCTGGATTGATTTGATAAGACCCTCTATCTGATTTAATTTTGTTAAAAGGGATTACGAATTGCTTATGAATAAATAATCAGATTATTCTTGGCAAGAAAACTGATAGACCCAAAACTTGAATCCGTTTGGAATACTTAACTTATTTGAAACACCTTATGTGGGCTATCAGCAGACCGATCTAATCATGAATACCATTGAGAACTGACCTTTAATTGTTGAAGACATACATGTTATAAATGAACTGAATTGTGCAAATCCAGTGATTGGGTGTCTTAAGGAACAATGCTTCTGTATTACCATATTCTTATTTATTTGACGCCACGGGAATTGATGATAGCAAATCGATTTGATTATGAACAGCATTGAACGATTATCTTTGACTGATGAGAATATGTTTTGTATGGGAGGATAGTTGCTTTAGTGTTATCGGATTTTGGGAAAGCATGTTATGGTAACTGCCGACCGTGAACTGTTTTGATTATGAACACTATGGAATTAGAAAACCTTGATTATCCGAAAACGTGTGAATTCAGTACGCCTTGTAAATAACTGCTCAGTGCCATTGCATTCTGTAATTGGGGCTTTGAGGATGTGTAAATTATGTTTAACATGTGATTGACTACTTTAATATTATCTTTGACGACATGGGGATTAATATATGAATTGCCTTGTGCTTTTGATGACTATCAGATAATGTGGAAAGACTCGATGGAACGGAGAATTGAATATTGGACTGAATTGTAAACTGTTGAATGATTAAGAACACGTGTACTATGTTAGAAATTGACTGCTTCGATATTATTGCACTTTACAATCGACACCATGGGGATGTATGAGTTATGTACGTCGTGTGGTTGATTGCTTTGTTGTTACTTTTGTTGACTCGAAAATCGGTGTCTGGATCCACTTTATATTCCTGAAGACTTTTGATTAACCTTGGATAACTGTAATGAGTCGCTAAACTAAATACTGAATTGGATTGTGAATTGTGGAATTATTGGAGAATGAATTGAACTTCCATGACGAGAAAATTGTTGAAATTGTGTCTAAATATTTTCGGTGTCAACAATTCGAAGTTGAACATCAGATATAGACGGGACTACTTCGACCTCTCTATTTCGGAATGGAAATAGAAATATGTGACTATAAATTTCATTGTGGGGCTGCCTTGGACACCTAAAGTATAAGTCCCGTTTGGGTTATTGTATATAGAATTGCTAAGGCTGCTCGTTTCCTCCCTGTAAAATTTTCGTATGATGCTTATAGACTAGCCACTGTTTACATCGATAAGATTGCTCGTTTGCATGGAATCCCAGTATCTATTGTTTCAGACAGGAATCCTAAAATGTGTCTGAATTCTAACAAGCCTTAAAGAGGCAATGGGAATTGAACCGTTTTCCATCCGTAAGACAATGTATAGTCGGGAAAGAACTTCTTAGATTCTGGGAGAAATGCTCCAAACGTATGCATTAGATTTTCAGGGAAGTTGAAAAAAAATCTATCCATCATTGGCAAACTTTTCTTACGACAACAGCTTACACTCTAGTTTCGGTATGGCACCATACAAGCCTTGTGTGGAGGAAAAGGTAAGTCTCTGACTGATTGAGAACAGAGTGTTGCTTGATTTTGAGACTAAGCAGATAACTATCAAAAGGATTGGAACTGTTGAATTAAAAGTATTCCGAATTGTTTTCGACTAAAGGTAAAATAAGTTTGGAGGACCAAACTTCCTAAAGGGGGGGAGACTGTGATAACCCTGGTCCGTGTTATGCTAATTAATCTTGATTATGATTGTGATTATGTGTTTGATTTGATTTTGAGTGCCATTTATATGAATATATGTGGTTTTGAATTTCTATATGTTCACCGTAGGAAAATATGTTTAATTATCTGCTTTAGAATTTAAATTAAAGGCCTTATCGGCCACAGAAACCGAAATTGATTACGCCATTATGATTAGCGTAATTTTTGGAGCCTACGGTGAAATTTAATTGAAAATTTATTTGGATCAGATTAATTATATTAAATTGATGAAATGGTGCTCAATTAATTAGTGCTAATGAAGTGTGATTAAGAGAGCCTACAAATAGGCCCTTATACACTTAAGTCCCTCATTTTTGTGAGCTCAAAATCTGAATTTGCTCTCTAGAGAGAGTGTGTCGATTCTAGAGAGAGAAAGAGGGAGAATTGTGTATTTTGACTCAAGGATTGTGGATTGGGAAGCTACACTCAAGAATTAACAAGGATTTATGAAGATTGAAGCTCCTATTTGAGCATAGATTCATAAGTTAAGTTTGTAATTTTGTGAATTCAAAGAGAATATGTAACCAAGAGCAAGAATTAAGTTGTAATTGAGGAATTTGGAGTCAATGAATGCATGCATGTGTAGAATTGCCTTGAATTTGCATAAGCTAGCATGTAACATGTTAATTATGAAAGATTGGGCCTTGAATCATACATGCAAGCATCGTTTTGTTGAGTTTCATGGTTATAAGCACCATTTGTACCATTTGTGATAGAAATGGAGTCAAGAATTGACATGAATGCATGATTGATGAAGATATGAAGTTTGAATGCATGAATTTAATGTATTGGAAGTGAGTTCGGTATAATTTGCGTTTGCATTTGATTGATTCATAAGATTTGAGCTTCATAATGTAGTAAATTGGTGTTTGTAGCATGTTAGAAGTTGTATATGAGAGTTATGGGTTATAAAATGCAAGTTACATTAGTTTGAATGCAAGTTTGAAGCTCAAATTGGCTACTGGAAAACCCAGAATTCGGCATGTCCGCTCGAGGCAGGAAAGCGCTGCTCGAGCGTGAAATGCTAGTTCCTAGAACTTTTGCAGACATGGACGTCCGCTCGAGCAGGTAGATTCACGCTCGAGCAGGGAGCCATGTAGTTTGACTTTCAGCTCGAGCATCTGAAGTCACGCTCGAGCGTAAAAATGAGGTAACCAGCACTTTGGCAGACCAAAGGGGTCTGCTCGAGCAGCGAAATCTGCGCTCAAGCGGGGATCCCTGTTGCAGATATTTTAAAAAGTGGTTTTGTGATTTGTTTTCCATTCTCTTTCATTTCTAAGCACTCTTAGGCATGCATTGAGCATTGTGAATGGGTGAAAATGATAAGAAAGGAGCCTAAGAGGAATGTATGAATTAAGAACGGATTGAATAGTTTGTGACCCATATGTGTTATGTAATGTGTAGGTGTAGACGCGCCCCGAACGTCCCGGGCTCCGCGTGCGAAAATTCCACGGGATTCCGTTTTGTCCATTAGGCTTACTACAGTTCGGACTCAAATGTCACGGTTCTGAATCTAATCTCACAATGTGTGATATGAGTCCGATAAATCACCAAAGAGTCCAAATCCGGCAAATAGTTTTGAAAAACTGATTTTTATAAAGAAGTGCCAAACATGGACTGCTTTGCCAGATATAGAGTCGCCACCTAATATTTTATTTTTGGGGGAATTTAGGAAACCCTGACTCGTGCCTAAGGCCACGTGTCCGTCATCACCAAAGTTGCCTCGGCTCGGGAACTTAGGTACGATTGGGGAAGGTCATGTAATGAGCACCCCCGCTCGCCCGATCAAAGATCGGCCTGTACTAAGTATGATATCTTGTTTTTGAAAACACATGTGTTCTTATTCCGGCTAATTTGCTAATTCTGCTACGTGATGCGCACAGCAAACAAGTATAGACTAGATCGCCTAATTTGGAACAAAACATTGCATGTTCATTTGTTTGGAAAATGGTTTGAAGTTTGCTACTCGCAAGTAGGCTAAAATGTGGATTTCAATGAAGTGTTCCAATTTAGGTAATCCAACCTTCACCCACAGACATTCAGGCAGTTATAACAAATAAGCAGTTAGCCTCATGGCAAGCATGCTTTTATGGCAGTCAATAACACACATGCAGTATGCTAAAGCGTAAATACTTACAGTGTACTCCGCGCCAAAACAAAGAACTAGTTAGAAATCATGCATGATCCTAGTTCATGTTAAGATGGCTAATGCAACACATGCGAAATACAACTAAGATAGGCTCGGCTATCCTAATCATGTCATGTGAAATGTAACTTGATACATGTATTCCAATAGGTATTGAAATACAATGCATTTAGTATGATGTGCCGAGCCCGGTGCATGCAATACAGATGAATGGATGCACACATGCGAAGCATAAGGTATGCTAAACAAAATATGCCCTAAGACTAACCATCGTAAGCGGTTAAGTAAAAGGGAGAAAGATATAGGGGCTGGAAGATATGCATCACACACACACACGCTTATTACAACAGTGTGCCCTCTCGAGGGAGGGACCAAATAAGAAGCTAACTAGCTAATCTAAGCTATTTAAACTAATTATTACAAAACAAATTGAACAGCTAAACGCAATAACTAATTAAAGTACAAACCAAAGCAAAAGCTAGCTATCTATGCATGGCAGCTAAGGAAAGCAGTAAAAGCAGGAGGTTCTCGGAGGGAGAAGGCTGGATGCCTGCAAGCCCAATCGCCTTGTTCAGAAATCCAATGCGATGCCTCGATTTGCCTCCGTTTTCATTTGTTCTCAAAAACTTGCACCAAGCTCCAGAAAGCTGAAACTTTACCTTGGGAGTCCTGTGGGAGGGTGGCCGACCACTTTTGGTCTCTCCAGACACCTGCCGACTGCTTTTGGTTGTTGAAAAACCAGAAAAATGGTTGGCCGGCTAGTTTTTTTGGCTGGCCGGCTAGTTGTTGCTGTTGAATTCCAGTTTGCTGCAACTGAGAGCAAGAAAGGGCATGGCAATGTATTTGCAAGATATATGTGCACAACCACCCTCTCTATCATGTCATGAGCTCAATGGAGTGTGGTTCTTGACCCTCGGGCCATCAATTGCGCATTTCAATGCATGATGGCCGAGAGGCTAAGTTGCACAATTCAATATAAAATGAATGCACACATAAACACATAAAGCCTAAAACTCTATCATGTATGATCAAAAGCGTCAGTGAGCGGGAATCGAGGCACGTTTCATCACTTCAAGTATGAAACGTCCCTCTTTTCTCGTGTTTGGACTAACACCTATTCCAAACACAATGCAACACACAACATGGCATGCACAATGCAATGTAACATGGAGTGTGCAAAAATGTAATGCAATGAAACAAGCATGCAAACGACATGCAAGGGACAAGCATGCAAACAACATGCAATGAAACATGATCAAACTACCAATGCTAAGGGCATGCATACTCAATGCAAGGCAACATAAGCATGCACAATGCAAACAACATGGTATACGCAATGCAACTACATGGCATACTCAATGCAAAGTGACGTGATCAACTTAACAAAGCTAATGACATGCAAACAATGCCAATGCATGCATACACAATGCAAAGCAACAAGGGCAACTTATCAATGTTAGGGACATGCATACTCAATGCAAGGCAAAATAAGCACGCAAACAACATGATACAATTCAACTAGCATACACAATGCGAATGGACATGGCATACACAAATGCAATGAACCAATATGGCATACTCAATGCAATATGATCATGGCATACACAATGTGAATCAAGAGCATGGCATGCGCAATGCAAACAACATAACATGCACAGTGCGATGTGACATTGCATACACAATGCTCAATGGGCCTAAATCGAATGTGGGTAGACCTCAGCCATGCCAAAAACAGAGGCCATAATGTCAAAATGAAGGCACCGAAAACACATACAAGCATTCATGCCAATTGGCTCGCCAATTAAGGCACTAAGTTGCAACTCTCAAGAACACTTAAAGAGTGAAAAAGCATGGAAGTGTAGCAACACTAAGTGCACTGAAATGAGGTAAGAAATGATGCTAAATCATTTAAACTAACACAAGTATGGCATGCTAGGGTCCTTAAAGCATGAAACTAGTAAAGAGGACTACAAATGAGGCATGCAATACATGGCACAAATGCATGAACTAAGCATGGACAGAGCTCAAGTAGGTCAAAATAAGGACCTAAACATGCTGAGACGAGGGCTCAAAGGCCTAGGCATGCAAGCATACCAGCTAAGGCATAAACTAGGCAACAATGCATAACACTCAAAGGCACTTAAAGCATGATTGAGGTGGGAACATGGCAATGCTAAATGCTCTGAAATGTCATATTAAGTGATGCCAAATCATGTACACAACACAAATGAAGCATGCAATGGTGCTCAAAGCTTGAGGCAAGCAAGAGCATTTGTACCGCAAGTATACAAAACATGAAGCACGTGACCAAGGCAACCCAAAATAGTCCTAGAACATGTCAAAATGAGTCTAAAACATGCATGGAAGGATGCCAAAACAAGCTAGCATAGTGAGCATGAGGCATGGTGCCTACAAGGCAAATAAGGTGGATTACACTACACCTATTAAGACCAAGCATGGGATGACTCGACCAATAAAAATCAGCGTTATATCATGGCAAAATAACCCCAAATAAGCACTGAAATGATGGCTCGCAAGCTATGGCATTAAGGCATACGCAATGACTCATGTTAAGGCATAAAGGGGCAAATCCTCCAACGCATTGAATGAATGAAAAATGTGAGTGTATGACCATGAAACATGGACTGAAATCATATTATAAATGATGCCAAATCATTAAAACAGTCCAAGTAAGCATGCCAATGGACTTAATACACAAGGCTAACAAGCTAGATTGAACCACAGCTATACAAAGCAAGTCATGCACGGCCAAAACCACCAAAATCAGAGCTAAAGCATGCTAAAACATGGACAAAAGCTTCATTAAGTTAAGCCAAAAGCATGCTAGAATGACATGTTACAACATGATGCATGTTAGGCTATTTCATGGAATTGCATTACAAGTGCATGGAGCATGCAAGGGCCAACCAAACCAAACCAAAACAGAGTCATGACATGGAAAAACATCACCAAAAACATGCTGAAATGGAAAGAAAACAAGCTAGAATGACATGCTACTCCATGAAGCATACAAAGCTAGTTTGTGTGATTTACACTACAAGTGTAGTAACCATGCATGAAGTGACCAAAGCAAGCAAAAATAGTGGTATGCCTCAGCAAAATAACCACAAATAAATGCCAAGAACAAGCCAACATAAGCTTAACAAAGGTGCTCAAACATGAGGCATATGAAGCTAGTAAACACAATACAAGGAGAGGGGATGACCCTTTCCTATTTAGGACACCAAAACCACCTTTACACCACTAAAAATCCTCTGGATTTCAGTGGTAGAAAGGTCATGCAAAGGGTTCAACAAGAGCCTAAAAGGATGGCTCAAAATAAGGCCTAACAAGGCCTAAGAGGGAGATAAATCACCCCAAAAGAAAAAGTGACCTTAAACAACTATTTTAAGCATGCAAAAACAGAACTTTTTCTAGTTAAGAGTTAAGCTTAAAAACATATGCAAGAAAGGCTAAAAGCTTAAGCAAGAAAAGGGATTTCAAGGTCAAATGCTCACCCTTGAAAACCTCCTTTATAACTGCAACTCCAGCAAGTTTTTCAAGCTCAAACCAACCCAAGAACACCAAAAACAACTTCAAGAAGCCTCATCAACACAAGCAAGGTGTTTGAGTGTGTGTTTGTGTACAAAAGTGAGACAAATCTACACTTTAAGGCACAAAACAAGAGACAAATGAAGATGTATAGATATAGATTATATGTATGGCTCAAGGAAGTTTTTCTGAACCTAGAGGATGGAGGAGGAGCCTCCTTCTTATAGAAACTAAAATGCAAAGCTTCTTGGAGAAGCTAAGCCCCAAACAAATCCCTCCATACACGTGTACGGAGGATAGCTCTAAAGCCCTCCAACTGTGCCAGCTAGAGGAAAATATCTCCAAAAAGGTGCCAAAAAGCAGCCGACCACTTGAAGTGGTCAGCCTGCTACTTTAAGTGGTCGGCCGACCACTTCAAGTGGTCTTCCAAGACACAAACTGGTCGACCATGGTGGGAGAGAGTCCAGGGCATGAAAGAAAGCTAGTGGTGTGGTGGCCGACCAGAAAATGTGGCCCAAAGACCAAGCAAGCTAGTTATCCGACCAGAAAACTGGCTGGCAGAAGGAAAAGTGGTCTCCATGGAGAAAACGTGGTCTCCCACCCTTGTACCACCTTCCAAACAAGGAAAACAAGGTTTGTACCAAAAATAAACCAAAACGGGTGCAAGACGAGAGATCAAGAGGCAAAGCATGCGGTTGAAAGCCCCGAAAACTAGCTGACGAGCACCAAAAGTGGTATGCAACCACAAAAGTGGTCTCCCGGACCACAGTGTTCCTCTAGGCAGAGGCAACAAGGTGTGGTTCAAAAACCACGCCAAACGGAGAACGTTAAGCGGTCCCGAGACAAGGCACGCGGCCAAAAGGCTCCAAAAATCGAAAACTAGTCTCTAAACAGGAAAAGTGGCCTACGACCACAAAAAGTGGTCTACGACCACAAAGAGATGGTCTACAAGACCTCTCCCTCCCTCCAAGAAGGGAAAATAAGATTCGGTTCACAAACTGAGCCGAAGCACAAAAGAGTTCAGAGGCCCGGAGGCAAGGCTCTCTGCCAAAACTCCGGAGACTCGAAACGAGCACAACATGCACCATCACTGAGCGCTCAATTGATGACGTCTGAGTCTTAAGGTCGGTCAAAAATGGCATGTCTACAGTAGGGTCGAGCTCAAGGGCAAATCCATCAGTGAAACACTGTGAGTAATATCTTAGTAAAGATATTTTCAAGTATGTTACTTTCCAAGTGCTACTTTTGTATAAGCTTCATGGATTTGTTGATTTGGAATATGAATGAGTGTTTTATATGCCTAATTTTGTATAAGGCTGTTTGTAGTTTGATATGTTTGACATATGAATAATTGGGCTAAAGGCCGTCTGACACGAATGATAGTCTGAAATATGAATGATTGGGCCAAAGGCCGTATGACACGAATGATAGTCTGACATGAATGATAGTCTGACACGAATGATAGTCTGACATATGAATGATTGGGCCAAAGGCCATCTGACACGAATGATAGTCTGACATGAATTATAGTCTGACATATGAATGATTGGGCCAAAGGCCGTCGGACATGACTGATTGGGCCAAAGGCCATTGGATATGAATGATTGGACCAAAGGCCGCTAGACATGAATGCAAAGATGGGCCCAAGGCCGTTTGAATATGTCATTTGATATATTGGAACACTGTGATGGGCCAAAGGCCGTTTGAATGAAAAGGATCACGATCATGAATATGAAATACGCATGAATATAAATATAAAAAGAATGGGCCCAAGGCCGTTTGATACGCCTGATATGTTCGAATTGGGCCCGAGGCCGTTAGATATGTTTGAATTAGACCAAAGGTCGTTTTGAATAAAGAGTTAGCTGGACCAAAGGTTGTTTCGTATAGATGAACCCAAGGTCCTATTGTTTTATATAAGAATTGAACCTGATGTCGTCTGCACATGGATATGATGTGTTGGACCCGAGGTCGTTTTGCTTTGCTGAAATTTGTAATTTTGGTGTGAATGAGAATAGTGGTTCAAATATGTACATTATAAGTATGATTCATTTATGAATGAATCTCATTCATTAACCTCTTTATTCTGATATTATTCACTGGGCGTTAGCTCACTCTCATTTATGTGTATGTAGGTGAACAAAAGGACGTTCAACCCCAGCCTTAGTGGAATTTAAGAAAGGAACCCGAGTCTTGTGAAGTTAGCCCAGGTGCCTCACGCAAGAGGCTTGTTTATGATCTTTTGTACTTCTTTTGCTACTTCTGTTGGTCATGATAGACCATTTATGTGTATAAGCTTCTAGCATGGCTGACTATGTGTTTGAATGATCCTGAGTGTACAAGATGTTAACTACTGATACGTGGTGTGAGTTATTATTAAGTATATGTGAAATGTTTGATATGTCATGTAAGCATAGCTCATTGGACAAAATTTTTAAGCTTGCTTCCGTTTGGCCCCTTAACTCTGATGGAATATCTTTCGTTTTGGTTTGAGGCCATAGGTAATCCTTTGATTACTGGTCGGTTATGACCTTAATGCATAAGGGCGGGTTCGGGTCGTGACAATAAGCTTGTTATCACATTAGCAAACTACACATAAATATCTCTGTCAAGCGAGACAAACCCATTGTGGTAATCACCATTTCTCACGTACCCAAAGTATTCAAACCCAGTATGCTCTGATACCAAGTTGTAACACCCCAAAATAATTACCATAATCCATCCACAGTATTAATAAACGACAATAATACTAACATAATTACCTTACATTGAATCCAACGTGATTTACGAAAGAGAAACATATGCAGTATACATTCAACATGCTTAGTCATGAATCTATAACATATGCTACAAATATAAGAAAAGAATGGAAGTTAAATAGATAAGAAACGCCCTAAGGCCCCGTTTGTTTTCAGAGGTAGAATGGAAGAGATTCATAGTGAGGGGATTAATAGCGAGGGGATTGATATTGAGGGGATTAAGTAAAATTGTGTTTGTTTTGATGATAGTTGTTTGTGTACGGATTGTTAAATTATTTTTATACAAAATAAATATAAAACAAATAAAAAAAATACAAAAACATTAAACATTAATGTTTTTAAAAAAATGCCCAATATGTAAAAAAATTTAAAAAAATAAAAAATAAATAAATAATTTCCAAAAAAAAAATAAAACAAATAAAATAATGATTTCTACTTAACAAAAAATATTAAAAAAAAATAAACATTATTGTTCAAAAAAAAAAAATGCCCAACATGTAAAAAATAAAATAAAAAAATAAAAATAAATAAAATAAAAAATTTCTAGTCCGGCGGACTATTTTTCTAATACCAAGTCTTGGAGGCCCATCTGAATCCCTTGAGGGAGGCCCATCTGAATCCGGAGCTCACTATCAATCCCCTCCCCATGTCTCAAAACGAACACATTGTTAGTGGGTCTCACCTCACTACCAATCCCAATCCCCCCTCTAACTCTCCAAACAAACGGGACCTAAAAGCTTACAATTGTCCAAGATAGTTCTTGGTTACAACAAAAGTGAACTTTAGGTCCAATACATTTAAAGCCCTTGGCTATACACAATGAATACAACAAAAGAAGCCTTTGCTCCAAGTCCTCCCATGCTACTACCTTAGCAGAGCCATATCATCAGCACCTGAAATATTTTTCCCATATAGGGTGAGCCAAAACCCAGTAGAAATAATCCAACACAGTGTATGAATCTTAACAAAGCTATAAGGAGAATGCATATGCCATGTTCTTGCCAAAATATGTTCATACACCTTTTTAAAACTATGCAATGCCAAGTTAATACCTTGATTCACAATTCATTTCCATTTCAATAGAAAATAGGGTGGTGATTCACACTTTGAGAAGTTCAAAACAATACAACCTTTCCAAAAAATTTCATTCAGAGTAAACTGTAAACCGAGACCCATGTAAATGTAGGTTATACAAGCACTACTATTGCCATTTCACGAAAATTTTGTCCACGGGATCAGCACCCATGTATACATGTAGTTTTTGGGACTTTCACACAGGACACTCAGGCCAACTTAGTTCAATAACACAATCAATGTTTTCTAAATTTACCATTTTTCTTAAAACGATAATATTTTCAATGTATAAATGTGAAATAATATTCAATGCAAATGAATGAGAAAATAGTTTCAATTTTCCTAATTCACATGTAAATTCTATAACAATCATAGCTATCCTCCACTGATAGCCCAAAACAGATATTTCTAAACAGAGAGTTTATATTCCATAGAGGTAAACTTTCCAAATCTCAAGAGGTGAGTGGTAATACATATCCAACTCTACCATCCTCATCAATACCAATCCAATTTCATTATTCCAACATCAATTTCATTTATTCATACAAAATATATGTTTGAGATAATTAGGACAAAATTCTTACTCTTTTGAAAATCAAACCCAAGTATTCAAAATCAACCATTTCTACCCAACTCCTCATTATTTTCAACATCAAAACCATTCCTAAGAGATTATTCGAAAACCCTCTCTTTTGATGTTCTATTCAAAACCCTAGATTTGTTCCAGACCAACTTTGCTCCGGTTAGAATGAAGCCCTCGCTAAGCTTTATCTTTTTAACAAAGACACATGGGTGAAAAGATCGGTGGATCTAGGTATATTTAAGGGAAATAGGTGAGTTTTAGAGAGAGAGTGAGAGAAAATGGTGTTTGGAAATATTTAGAGAGAGAGAGAGAGAGAGTGATATGAAAAAGTGATGTAAAAAGTGATTTTTACGAATTGATATACGCACAGTCCGCTCGAGCACAAGAAGTGACACTCGAGCGTCTAGACACAAAAATGATTACCGCCCAAGTGCAAGAAGTGACGCTCGAGCATAAAATACACACTTCTAGTAGTTTTGCAGGCAGATGACCATCGCTCGAGCGCAAGAATGGCTGCTTGAGCGTAGAACTGCTCGAGCATAGAAAACACAACTCGAGCGTAGAATACACTCTACTAGCAGTTTTACAGGCCTGCAAAAATACTAAAAGTTCAGAAAGCCCACTTGAGTGTAAAAAGTGATGCTCGAGCGGAGGAGTAAAATTCTGGGCAACAAAAGTTTGAAAACCAAGCTACCAACCTGTTCCAAACACAACCAATACAACCCACTAGCCAAACCCAAGGAAATATAAGAGAAGTAAGACATTAACAACAGTATGAAACCATGAAACTTGAGTCCAAAATACAAAATGGGTTTGGTCTTAGACAAGAATCGCTATAAAAATAATTACATACGAGAACCCTCAATTACCTAGCAAATTCACGCCCAAAATGAATCGAACTTGATGTGTCTCTTCCACCACCGTCTTCACCACAAAATTGCTTTGCACAATGTTGAATCTACAATGCCAATGTCGAATCCACGACGATGAGTGTAGACGTCCTCGAACGTCCCGGGAGGGAATCCTGTTTTGTTCATTTGGGCTCACTACAGTTCGGACTCAATGTGTCATGGTTTTGAATCTAGTCTCGCAAAAGTGCAATGCAAGACCGATGAATCATCAAAGAGTCCAAATCCGACAAATCGTTTTGAAAAACTGATTTTTAGAAAGAAGTGCCAAACATGGACTGCTTTGCCAGATACAGAGTCGCCACCAAAATATTTTATTTTGAGGGAATTTAGGAAACCCTGACTCGTGCCTAAGGCCACGTGTCCGTCATTACCAAAGTTGCCTCGGCTCGGGAACTTGGGTACGATTGGGGAAGGTCACTTCGTGAGCACCCCCGCTCGCCTGATCAAAGATCAGCCTCTACTAACCATGATATCAAGTTTTTGAAAACACATGTGCTCTTACTCCGGTTTATTAGCCTAGAATTACTATGTGATGCGCATAGAAAAACAAGTATAAACTGGATTGCCTAAGTTGGAACAAAGCATCGCTTACCCGTTTGTTTCGAAAATGGATTGAAGTTTGCTACTTGCAAGTAGGCTAAAACCCGGGTTTCGACGAATTATTCCAACACAAGCAACCCAACCTTCACCCACAGGCATTCAGGCAGGTATATCACATAAGCACATAGCCTCATGGTAAGCATGCTATCATGACAGTCACTCGCACACATGCAAGGATGCTAAAGCATAAATACTTACTGAGTACTCCAAGCTAAAACAGAAACCAGTTAGTAATCAATGCATGGTCCTAGTTCATGTTAAGATGGCTAATGCAACACATGCAAAAATGCAACTAGGATGGGCTCGGCTATTCTAAACATGGCATATGAAATGTAACAGATAACATGTATTCAACTTGGAATTGAAATACAATGCAGTTAGCATGAGGCGCCGAGCCCGGTGCATGCAATACAGATGAATGATGCAAACATGCGAGCATAAGTATGCTAATTGATACATGCCCTAAACTAACCACCAAAAGCTAGTAAATAAAGGGAGAAAGACGTGGGGTTGGAAGAAATACATCACACACACACACACACACTTATTACACAATTGTGCCCTCTCTTGGAGGGTCCGAATAAATAATACAAGCCAAATAAATAATTAACTACTCTAGCTAATTAAATATTACAAAATTCTAATTAATTAACAAATTAATTACAAAAGGAGGTGTCCGCAGCCCTGCCTCGGAATGATGGGACAATGCATGCTCGATTCGCCTTGCTCAGAAACCCGTTGCTATGCCACATGTTACCTCTGTTTGCACTGTTCTGCACCTCTGATAATTGTGAAAATTCTTGGGATGCTTCTGAATTACTCCCTAATCGCTATGGGATATCACCGGCCGAGATATCTAACCACCGGCTATGGAAATATGGTAACCGACCAGAAGTTGGTCCACCGGATGAACTTTTGTGGTCGGCCGGCACTGAAGATTGCCGACTGGCCATTTCTTCCTACAGAATACTGGTTTTGCTGCAACAGAGGAAAGATAGTGCATGGTAAGGTATTTTCAAGGCAATGTGTGCATAGCCATTCTCCCTATCATGCAATGAACTCAAGGAAGCATGGCTCTCGGTCCTCGGGCCACCAATCACGCATTTCGATGCATGGTGGCCAAAGGTGCCAAGTTTGCAATTCAGTGTAAAATGAATGGAACGAAAACAAATGAATGCTACACACTCTATCATGTTGGGATCAAGAGTGTAGGTGACCAAGGATTGAGGCGTATTTCGTCACTTTAAGTACGAACACACCTCATACCTCATGTTTGGTTTGACACACCAAACCAAACACTATGTAATGCATGTATGCAATATGGCTCTAATATGCAAAATGGTTCGAGTATGCAATGTGGGGCTAAGTCAGCAAAGCATGCCAAATGCGATGCAACCTAAACATGCAAATGTAAAATGGGCTAAGCATGCAAGATACAATGCAATGCGACCTAACATGCAAGCTAAGCTAATGTAACAAGAACATACAACCATGATGTAATGCAAGCATGCAAATGATGTAACAAGATGCAACATACCAAACATGCAACCATGTACAAGGGTGGGCTTAAACCAAAATGGGAGGCCTCAGCCATGCCCCAAAACAGTGGCCAAAATACCAAAAATAAGGCACCAAAATACGAGATAAACATGCACACATGTTGGTCCATCAATTAGGCCACAATGCACAACCTTCAAACATGAGCGAGATGTGATAAATATGAGGATATGGCATTACAATAAACTCTGAAATCACATCAAGAATGATGCCAAATCGACTGCACAATGCAAACATGGCCTGTTAATGGAGTTAAAGCTCAAAGCTAGCTACGAGACTTGAACCATGACTATGTCAACCAAGCCCCAAATGGTCAAAGCCACTCAAACCAGTCCCGAGGCAGACCAAAATGAAGCTAAAACTCATATGGAACAAAGCCAAAACATGCTGTAAAGAAGGGCACAAAACAAGACGCATACAAGGCCCAAAAGGGCAAATGCATTACACCTCTTACAACCGAACATGACATGACTTAGGCAAATAAAATTAGAGTTATAATACACAAAACAAACCCCAAAACCCAATGAGAAGGTCTTCCAAAGATCAAATCATGAAGGCACATGCAATGGTCCAAATAAGGAGCATGAAACAACAACTCTCCAAAGTATAGAAAAGGTGATAAATGCAAGTGTGTGGCCACGAAACATGGACTGAAATATGATGACAAGTGATGCCAAATCACTGAAATAGCTCAAATGAAGCATGCTAATGACTCACACACCCGAAGCCAACAAGCTAGAATGCAAAGAGGCTATATAAAGCATGGCAAGCATGACCAAATTGACACCAAACAGAACTTAAACACATTAAAACATGACTAAAAACTCCACAAAGCTAATTCAAAACATTCAAGCATGGTGGTCTAAATGCATGATGCATTTCTAAGCAAAATAGAGGAATGCAAGGCAAGTGTATGGTGCATGCAAGGGGTCAACAAACCAACCTAAAACAGAGGTAAACCATGACCAAATATCACTAAATACCCACTGAGATGGAGCCAAAATCGACTAAGCATACATGCTACCCTTATAAGCCAAAAACACAAGCATATGAGACACAAAGGGAGAGGGGTGTCCCTCCCCTATACAAGACCTCAAAACAAGTTCACCACCACTGAAAATGCTCTAGATTTCAGTGGTGAGAAGGCCAGTACACGAAAGTTCCAAAGCTCAACAATGAAGGCACAAAAAGAGGCCAAACAAGGCCTAAGAGGGGGAGGACGACCCCCAACACCAAAATGACCTTAAACAAACATCTTAAGCATGAAAATACAGAACTTTTATCAGTTATACACTAAGCTCAAAACAGCATGCAAGATAGGCTAAAAGCTAGTGCAAAAATGAGGAATATAAAACAATAGTGCTCACCCTTAAAGAACACTTCAAGAACAGCAACTTCAGCCCCTTCCTCTGATCAAAATCAGCCTAAAAACTTTGAAACCAGTCCCTCAACACCTCAATAATCGAAGTATGGTGTAACACCAGGTGCCTTAGTGCAAAAATAGGAACAAAAACACACTTTTGAACACTAATACACACACAATCTAGAGAGAGGGGGGAGATATAAAGAGAGAGTGGCATGTGTGATATATATCTATGATATATATCTCTGATTTTTTGTTTAACCCTTCTAAAGGAGGAGGGAGGCCCTCTTTTATAGAACAAAACGGGCCTAAGCTTCTTGGAGAAGCCAAGACAAAGGGGTCAAGCTTCCTTAAGAAGCTAGAACAAAGGTTCAAGCTTCCTGGGGAAGCTAAGGAAAAGGTCCAAGCTTCTTGGGGAAGCCAAGGCAAAGGGCCAAGCTTCCTCAAGAAGCTAGAGCAAAAGGGTGCAAAGGTATGTGTGCTCCAGCTGACACAGCTGGCATGAAAAATGCCTGAAAAAGGAAAAAAAGAAGCCCCAGCTAGAAAATATGGCCGATTGACCAAACAAACGGCCGGCCGACCAAAAACAAGGCCGACCGGCGTCACCAATGGTCGGTAGCAACAAAACAGGGCCGGTGGCCTTAAGCTAAGGCCGGTGAGGTGTGGGGATGACCAACAAGCCATTCTCTGCCCTCAGAAGCAAAAACAAACAAGATCTTGGTCCACGACCAAGCACAAAACAGGCAAGTTAAGAGATCCTGAGGCAAGGCGCGCGGCCGAGACCTTCGGGAACTCAGAACGAACACGAACATGGACGATCATCGAGTGTTCAAATGATGACGTCCAAGTCTTGAGGACAGTCAAAAATGGGGTGTCTACAATGAGCCACTCAGGAATCCACCAATGCTTCAGGCCTAAGTTCCCCGGAATCCACCAATGAACACCTTTCTCTTTTGTGAATAAAAAAAACTAAATTAACCCTTGATGTTTGTCAATATGAAATTCGTTGATCAAACAATCACTTTCTATATATAAACAAAACTCATATAAGTCACCTTCCAATATAGAACATTTTGTATTTTACTCCTCTATGAGAATCTGTAGGGGTTCAACCTTAAAAACAATGAATGACGCACTGTTATACTAAATAGAGCTGCGAAGACCGCTCAAGTGCACAATTTACTGATTGAACAGAGTGAGTATAGGCGGTGCTTACATATAGGCCAATCGCTTGAGCACAACATCTACCGCTCGAGCGGTAGAACTTGTCTCCCAGAAGTTCAGACGCAGACAGAGATGTTGGATGAACCACTTCACCACTCTAGCACACAATTTGACTTCTTCTTGGCTTCGGGGGTGCTGCCCCTCGACCCTGCTTGAGCGGCCGAGACCACTGCCACTCTACTAACATATTCTTCAAAGTGGGTTTTGATTTGATTTGGATTAGTGGAATAATGAAATTGCATAGATTGGTAATGATAGTGATAATGATAAAGATGATGATGAAGCTGAGGATGTGGGTTTTTTTTTTTTAATAGAGTGATTGAGGTTTTTTTTTTTTTTTTTTTCTAATTCTATTGTGCCATTGTTTCTATTTTTTTGTCAATCAGTGTGAATGGTCACATTTCACATTGTTTGAAAGTCTGAGAAATAAGTATTGAAATATAGATATGGACATAATTATATATTTTTCAAAATGTGAATGTTCACATATTATTGGTTATTTGTTACTGTACTTGTTTGAACAATCATTTTTTGTTATCATTAAACAATTGAAATAGTCTTTTTTTTTTTCTTTCAATTTTGTTTCATGTTGCAGTGTGAATGTTCACATTGGTATGAATTTAGTTTTTCTAAGGTTAGTTGTATATTAATTGTAAATTGTGAACATTCACATTGTATTTTGGTATGAGTTCTTTTTTCCTTTTTTTTTTTTTAAGTTTTTTTCGAAAGTTAGTTGTATTTTGTTATTTTTTTGTACTATGCTTGTTGGTTGGACAATTATTTTTATTATTATTATTATTGAACAATCGAAATTTTCGATTTTCACTTTTTTTTTAAAATTTTATTTTATGTTTTTACATCGCAGTGTGAATGTTCACATTGGTATGAGTTTTTTTTTTTTTTTTAAACTAGTTGTATATTTATTGTAAGTTGTGAACATTCACATTGTCTTTTGGTATAAGTTTTATTTTTTCAAAAAATAATTGTATGTTTGTTGTTTTTGTTACTATGCTGGTTAGTTGAACAATCATTTTTGTTACCATTGAACAATTGAAATAGTAGATTTTCACTTTTTTCACTTTTGTTTTATGTTTTCACATTACAGTGTAAATGTTTACATTGGTAAGAGTTATTCTTTTAAGGCCAGTTGTATGTTAATTACAAATTGTGAACATTCACATTATATTTTGATATGAATTTTATTTTTTTGAAGGTTAGTTATATGTTTGTTGTTTATTGTGAACATTCACATTGTACTTTAGTATGCGTTTTGTTTTTGCAAAAGTTAGTTGTATGTTTGTTGTTTACTATAACATTTACATTGTATTTTGATTTTCATTCAAAATTTTTGTTGCGTTATTTTTAAACTTTTCAAATTATAAAAAGGTTCAAAATTCATAATTTGAAATTTTCTTCATGGAATGCCGGAGATGTTTTCTCTTTAGGATAAGGGAGAAATTTTCTCCATGGAATAAGGGAAATATTTTTTTCTTTAAAATGAGGGAGAGATTTTCTCCATAAAATGAGCCACTATTGTTATGTATTAGTTTCAAATAGAAACATGTGCAAAAAATTAAAAACGATAATTTGGTCATATTATATTAAACCAGGCTTAATGAAATATTCAAATATATATATATATATATATGTGTGTGTGGAGAAGTGGTTTGGAAATACTCTTCTGATCCTAGGGGAAGCTCGTGATCCGCTGATAGTCACCTGAAAAGGAATAAACGCTCCGATCGGGGGTGCCGGAATTAGCACTTCGATGGACAAGTCAGTCTCCACACTCAAGAATGCTTGTATTCTAAGTTAAGCACAACAATTCTCACATACCTCTTTCTGGATGATGTTCTTCTATTTATATCTTTTCTTCCATGGGCCTCGAGATTTGGTCCATTTCCAACTCCATATTCGGCACATTTTGTAGTAGACCGCTCTTTACTCGGCCCCTTGCTTAATCGGCTATTTAGCCGAGTAAAGTTGGATTCGAGCTTGCGAACCGATGCCGAGTGCCACGAATTTCAACTCTCCCAGGTCTGACTATCCGGAATCTCTACGACTCCCAACACTCAGCCCCCACAATTGCCCCCCAAGAACTCCACTAACGACAGTTGGCTGGAGTGTTTGGCTTCGAACTCGAAAAGTTAGAGCCGAAATTCGGCAGCTGAGCGTATTCCAACGCAAATGTCTGAACACACGCTTCTCGGTTATCATTTCAACTTCCCGCCTCTTCGTACACTTCTATTTATTGTGCTTTAAAATTTTGACATCTTTTCAAATGCATACATGCTTTTGGATGCTCGTCGTTGGACTGCCTTCCGAATTACCTTTGCGACTTCCTTCTTTTCTCTATCTTCTTCGCCTCTTGTAAGTTCTCTCCTTCTTTGCTTTGAACCTCTTTCGTTGTTTTGTTTTTTCGCTTAGCATATTCCTATTGGCTGGGGAAATGGCGAAACATTTAAAAGATCTCCTCTCATCGGAGCGAATTTTTGGCTTCCGATGCCATTTCTCCATTCTTGATGACATCCGTATGTCACTTGTGACAGACGGCACCCTCGATATGGAGAGGGTTGATGAAACCACGATTGTCTTCTCTCTCTTATCAATCACAAAGGGTGGAGTCTGTTTCCTCCTTCACCCACTCCTTGGGGACGTGCTCTGCCGTTGGGGCTTAATCCCTTCCCAACCCAATGTCAACTTCTTTAGGATCGTGATGGGGATTATCGCACTAAATCATCGCCGTGGGCTTAGCCTTGGCATTCCCGCTATTCGGCATTGCTATGCCTTGGCCAAGTCTTCTGGTCGACACAGGCGTTATTTCCTTAGGGCGAAAGACACCGACCATCAACTAGTGACCATGATTTCTAGCTCTGGGAAGCAAGTCGATGATGTTATGGTCATCGTACAAGGAAACTGGGAATTCGGTGAAGGCGAGGACAGCCTTGATCGTATTCCGGGGCGAAGGGGCGAACCAGGTGGCCGAGTATCTTCTTTTAATTATTTACTCTTTGTTATAATCTATGAAGCTTCATTTTCAGGACCTCATGGTTTTGCTTTTGCAGGAAACGATTTGAAGAATGTCTTGACCTCAACCGACAACGCCGTCCTTTCGGAAAACCAGGTTGCGCTCAAGTATTTTGGCCGGCCAAGTCTTCAGAAACAGGGGACGGCGGCCCACATTCTGCTCCGCTACGAGCCGACTTATACAACCTTTTCGGCGGCAAAAAATATCCCAATTCCGAAGGGTGAGGAGTTTCTTACTGCCCTTATCTTGACTGATTTCAAAATTTTAAGGCATGTCGGTGTTGGGGGATCAGATTCGGAGCGACCGGAAGTAGCTGAGGTTACCGAGTCAGACCAATCCGAAGCCGAGGTCGACGAGGCTTTGAAGTTAGCATTCAAAGAAGCTAGCCTTAATTCGGTTGATCCTCAGTCCACTTCGGGTCGAGAGGACCTTCCACTTGACGATATTTTTCACAGTCTGGAGGATCTTCCTGGTGCGTACACAGAAGATATGGCTGGGTTGAGCCTCACTAAACTTTCCAAGAAGGCGAACGCGAAAAGGATGGCCGCGCGGAGAAGGGCGGAGGCCATTCGGGCTATCGACTCTCAGCCCTCACCTACTGGCGAGTCCCAATCCTCCTTGCCTATTATTGAGAAGGGAACGGCAAAAAACGGGAGTGTCGAGGCGGAACCTTTTGTGCAGGCAAGTGTAAAACTTGAGCAAAGGGTGGAGAAGCGCACTGTCGAGGTCGAGGCCGACTCAAAAGAAGACCGCGCTGACAAACGACCTCGTTTGCAAGGATCGGATGTGATTGCACCTTTTGTAATTCAACCGAAGATAAAGAATATACCGATCTCCTCCGATGCTTCAAGAATCAACGATCCAACGGTCGCACTCGGCATGGCCACGTCTGTTTCACTGCCTGCTGACAAGGCAGTTTTTCGGGGGGAGCCGGATATGGTTACATTTGCATTGGCCGCGCAATCGGCTCTCTTGGTATATATCTTGACTGTCTTTTCACTTTACGCGCATATTGTTTTGGTCTAAACTTCCTGTTTTGCAGGCCATCGGAAGGATAGCCGAGATGGGCCGTCGTCATCACGATGCCGTCGAGCATATTTGGCCGTTTACAAGCGGAGGTTGATGGCCAAAGGAGTGGGCCGAGTTCGAGGTGGAGAGAGCCCGTAATGCTAAAGAATTGAGATCGGTCACCGAGAAGAAGGCGGATGCGAGCAACGACGGGCTTAAATTGGCCCAGGAGGCGATCTCTAAATTGGAAGCTGAGTTGGAAGAAATAAAGGCGGCGAAGGAAATAGCCGATCTGAAGGCTTCTCGCGCATTCGATACCGAGAAAAAATCTGCTTTTGATGAATACGTAGACGAAGTTCCCAAATTCAAAAATCGGGGATTCAAACACGACTGGCTCAAAGCCCTTGTTGCTGCCGATGTAACATTGGTTACGCCAATTCCATACGAGCAAGTGGATGTTGAGCCGCTGGAGTCTGACTCCGAGGACTAATTTGGGTGGCTCTTGTTTTTGTTTTAGGATTTGCGTGTATGTTTTCAGCTTTTTATTTAGCAATTTTCAGCGCTTTATAGCTTTTTGTTTAGTAATTTTCATATGTAAAATGACTACAATTTGTGCCCAATTTACTTAATGAAAATTCATTTTGTTCTTTGCTGTATTTAATGAATGGTATTGTTTTGTTGCTGTTTTAGATCAAACGTTCTGTATATTTGCCGACTATATGATTAGGCCATTTAAAAAGCCAAAAGTTAGCGCATGAAGTGGCTGTGGCACATATCAATCGGCATGGGGTCAAGATGCTCGGCCGATTAGATTGATAAATCTGCCCTTGCCCCAGCCAGTGCATGGACTTCAAGGCATTCGCCTATAATTGTCGTTTCGATAATTAGGCCATTTTAACAAGCCAAAAATTAGTGCATGAAGTGGCTGTGGCACATATCAATCGGCATGGGGCCAAGATGCTCGGCCGGTTAGATTAATAAATATGCCCTTGCCCCAGCCAATACATGGACTTCAAGGCATTCACCTATAATTGTCGTTTAGATAATCAGGTCATTTTAACAAGCCAAAAATTAGTGCATGAAGTGTCTGTGGCACATATCAATCAGCATCCGTCATTTGGAGACTACCAAAAGCATTAATGAAATTGCCTCGGGGTCGCTGCATACCTACGAATAAATTGGGTGAGTTCGCGCTAGTAGGTCCACTTATTCGTATTCAGACTCGATTTGGACTATCTTGGGGAGAGGGCGAATGTCAAACAGACTGTTCTTCAACAGCAGAGGAGAGGGACAAACACTGGCTAAACTAGATACTGCAATGAATCACAGCAACGAGCCTGTGCGTACAGGAGGAAGGACGTCCAAGGAAAGTGAAAAACGTCAACCTTCAAGCCGTCGAAGCAGATCACCCTGAAGAGAGAAGCATCAACGGGGAAGCTCCCCGCAACCACGACCGAGGAATGAGTCAGACGCGACACCAAGACCATTGAGTTTTGCGATGTTCGTGGGGAACAGACCGATGACTGAGGCAGATTCCATCATTAATGATCCGGGTGTAGCGGTCGAGCTCGCTCGACAGATCTTTCCACCGGAAGTCCAACAATCGATGGTTGGACGACAAGATTTTGAAGTGTTTCGAGAAGGTATTCACGGGACGGTGAAGGGGCTGTACACCGCCTACGAAGTCGGCGTGCGTCTGCGTGCCGCGTGGCGGGAGATGGAGAAAATGGACAAACGGGTCTGCAGTTCAGAGGCTCGTGCAGAGAAAGCCGAGGGTGAGCTTAGGGAGCTTAGGAAGGTTAAAGTCGCCGATCCACATGCGGCGGGTAAATCTAACCCGATTGTGGACGAGGAGGTGACCCAACGACCATTGAGTCATGCCATCGCTGACCGAGATATGGCAAGCATGTTTGCCGTAGAAAATGCGAGGGCCAAGGGTTACGAGCAGGGCTTCCATGCTGAGCGGAAGGTTGGGATCGACAAAACGAAAGAGACACTTGCTGAGGAGGTCTACCGATGCGAGAATCGGGGCTTTAAGCATGGTTGGATCGTGGCTCTTCAGGCCACGGAGGCTCTCCAAGCAAAGGGTGTCGATTCCAACTTATGTGGCCTGGATCATCGTGATCATTTGCCCTTTTCCGCCTTTGAAGTTGAAAAGAGCGATGATGAGGGAGACGCCGAATAAAAATATTCGTTGTAATGTTCAAACGTGGATTACGTCTAAAATTATGTGATTATTGGTTGGTCGAATAAAAAGAGTTTTATTTTCAATGTTTTGTTATAAGTTTTGTGCGGCACATAGGTGCTTGCATGTATTTTATTATATAAATGTTTGAATAAACGTATTTCAGACGATTAAGTGGACATTGTTCGGCCTAATTTAATCAACATCATTGTGTTACGCACGACCCGAAGGCTTAATCGGCCCAAAGACGTCATTCGCTGATGGGGCTCTGAATCCGGAGACTTTATTTGGCCAATCGTGATATCCACGAAGGGCGCTCCGAATCAGGAGGCTTTAATTGGCCCAAAGACGTCATTCGCCAATGGGGCTCCGAATCCGGAGACTATTTGGCCAATCGTGATATCGACGAAGGGCGCTCCGAATCCGGAGGCTTTATTCGGCCCAAAGACGTCATTCGCCGATAGGGCTCCGAATCCGGAGACTTTATTTGGCCAATCGTGATATTCACGAATGGCGCTCCAAATCTAGAGGCTTTAATCGGCCCAAAGACGTCATTCGCCGAAGGGGCTCCGAATCCGGAGACTTGATTTGGCCAATCGTGATATCCACGAAAGGCGTTCCGAATCTGGAGGCTTAATTGGCCCAAAGACGTCATTCGCCAATGGGCTCCGAATTCGGAGACTTGATTTGGCCAATCGTGATATTCACGAAGGGTGCTCCGAATCCAGACGCTTTAATCGGCCCAAAGACATCATTCGTCAATGGGGCTCCAAATTGGGAGACTTTATTTGGCCAATAGTGATATCCACGAAGGGCGCTCCGAATCCGGAGGCTTTAATCGGAACATCTTTGAACTAGATTCTGTAGTAGGTGAATGGGAATCTTTGTATTACAGAAAAAGAGATGTACATGGCGAACAGTTCAGAACAAGCATCATGTCCCACAAGTCGGGTTAATGATAAAATTTGCGTAAATGCGTGGAATTCCAAGGCCGTGGCAGACTCCTTTCTGACATGTCTTTGAGCCGATATGCCCCTACACCGGCGATCGAATCAATCTGATAGGGGCCGTCCCAATTAGGACCCAATTTTCCATCGACCGGTTTCCTGTCAGTTGGAAGCACCTTCTTCAGGACCAACTCTCCTGGTGTGTAGCGGCACAGCTGAACCTGTTGATTATACGACTTTGCCAGCTGCTGCTGGTATCGTGCCATGAACGCAAGGGCTCGGTCTCTTCATTCTTTGATTAGAGTCAAATCCAAAGCTAGCATCATGTCGTTTTGGCCCATTTCAAAAACTTGCAACTTGAGAGTGGGGTGGCCGATTTCCAGGGGTAAGATTGCCTGGGTTCCAAAGCATAGGGCAAACGACGTTTCTCTAGTTGATCTTCTCGGTGTAGTTCGATGAGCCCACAATACACTCAGCAATTCTTCGACCCATTTGCCTTTGGCTTTCTCCAGCCTCTTCTTGATGCCGTCCAAGATGGATTTATTAGAGGCTTCGGCTTGGCCATTGCTATGGGGGTAAGCCGGTGTAGAAAAGTAAGGCCGGATACCATATTTGTTGCACAGCTCTTGGTATACGCCAAAATCAAACTGGGTGCCGTTGTCTAAGATAAGAGCTCTGGGAATGCCGAATCGTGTTATGATGTTCCTCCACACAAAGTGCTCAACGTCAGCATCTCAAATGTGTGTTAATGCCTCCGCTTCGACCCATTTCGTGAAGTAATCTGTTGCGATGATCAGGTATCGCTTGTTCCCTGGGGCCCTCAGCAGTGGTCCTACGATATCAAGCCCCCATTGGGCAAACGACCAGGGACTGGTGATAGAGTTCAACTCTTCAGCAGGCAGATGGTTTAACGGGGAGAACTTCTAGCACTGTTCACACTTTTTTGCATAACACTCGACGTCCGTTCTCATTATCGGCCAATAATACCCCTGCGTTATAGTTCGATGGGCCAAAGAGCGTCCGCCAAAATGGGCACCACAACTGCCTTCGTGTATCTCAATCAGAAGCTCCTCGACTTTGTCTAGGTGCACACATTCCAAATATGGGCCAGAGAGTGACTTTTTATAAAGCCTTCCTTGCGGATCCAAGTAGTATCGCATGGCTTTGTTTCGCAGCTTGTGCACTTCTTTCTTGTCCTTTGGGAGTTGTTCAGAAGATGAGAATGCAACAATAGGATCCATCCAACTTGGTGCAGATTCTATGACGTTGATTTGGAATTCCTCCGAAGGGCCAATGCTTGGCTCTGGGATGAATCCTACTTCAATGGTCCGTTTATTCTCTGAGTTGATTGCGAAGGCTAGGCAAGCCAAGGCATCTGCATGGGTGCTCTAATCACGTGTTATCTGGTTCAACTCATGATGGTCAAATTTTCCCAACAAGGAATTGGCCGTTTTCATGTAGGCCGCCATACGGTCGTTTCTTGCTGCGTACTCCCCCTTTAGTTGATTGATCACCAGTTTTGAGTCACAAAACACAAGCAGACGCCGAGCACCCAAAATATGCGCATTCCGCAAACCGACTAGAAGGGCTTCGTATTCGGCTTTGTTATTTGATGCTTCGAAGCCGAGCTTGACGGCCTGCTCAATTATTGCGTCGTCAGGAGTCATGATTACAACTCCAGCTCCACTGCCCCGCTGATTGGACGATCTATCACAATACAACTGCCAGATGTCCCCAACATAAATCCTCCAGTTCGGCTTCGGTCGAATTTCATCTGACTTGAAGTCGGCAACATCAAACTTGAAGTCGGCAAGGCCCCCAGTGAATTCGGCGATAAAGTTGGCAAGCACCTGTCCCTTGATTGAGGTTCTGGGTAGAAATTGAATATCGTACTGGCCAAGTTCCAGAGCCTACTTTGAAACACGTCCAGATCGGAGGGGATAATCTGTTAGTACCCCAATGCTATGCCCTTGGAAGTAATGCATGAGCTTCCTTGCCGCAATAACTAGGGCTAAGATGAGCTTTTCCACCGGAAGGTAGCGTGTTTCGGCGTCAACCATTGCCTTCCTCACATAATACACTGGCCGATGTTCGCCCAGTTCTCCTTTATCAATACGGTACTGACGGCTCGGTTAGAAACTGCCAAATACAAAATGAGCGGGCCGCCAGCAGAGGGTGTTGTTACGAGTGGTACTGAGCGGAGGTAGGTCTTCAGGCCATTGAAAGCGGCTTCGCACTCGGTGGACCATTCAAAAGCCTTGCCCTGGCGTAGTGTATGAAAGAATTGCCGACAGCGATCTGTGGACTGGCTAATAAACCTGTTGAGTGCAGCAGCCATCCCCATCAACTTTTGAACCTCCTTTACTGAATGAGGGGAGCCGAGCTCCAGGATTGCTGTGATTTGCCTTGGGTTGGCTTCGATTCCTCTGTGGTTGACAATGTAGCCCAAGAATTTTCTAGAGCCGATACCAAACGCACATTTGGAAGCGTTCAACTTCATTCCATATCTGCATAGGATGCCGAATGTCTCTTCCAGATCGGCTATATGATTCTGCTCTGCTTTGGACTTGACCACCATATCGTCAATGTACACTTCCATAGTTTTGCCGAGTTTCTCCTTAAACATGGTGGTGACCAGTCTCTGGTAGGTTGCCCCAACATTCTTCAGCCCAAAAGGCATTACCTTATAGCAATAGGTTCATCTTAGGGTGAGGAATGCAGTTTTCTCTTGGTCCGCCGGATGCATAGCGATCTGATGATAACCTCTATAGGCATCAAGAAAGCTCATACGCTGATGGCGCGCCGTAGCATCTACAAGCTGGTCTATCTTGGGAAGAGGAAAATAATCCTTTGGGCAGGCTTTGTTTAGGTCTGTGAAATCGACACACACTCGCCATGTTCCATTTTTCTTCTTCACCACCACTGTATTAGAGAGCCATGTAGGGTAGGTCACCTCCCTAATTGCCCTGCTGTCAAGCAGCCTGTCAACCTCCTCAACAACGGCGGCAATGTGCTCTGCGGCTGACCGCCGACTTTTCTGAATGATCGGCTTGCACTTAGGATCGACATTCAAATGGTGCTGTGAAACTGACTGATCTATACTCGACATCTCGTACGGAGTCCATGAAAAGACATCAACGTTGTTGAGCAGGAAAGATATTAGCTGCTGTCTGTCGGCCTGACTCAAAGAGGCGCCGGCCATGAAGAACTTGTCTGGGCTTCCATCGATTTCAACTCGTTCTAAGCCTTTCGTGGCCTTTTCATTTGGGAGCTACCCAACATCGTCGAGGCTTTCTCGATCCAACATCTCAATGGAATTCACCTGTAGTTCCTTTGGCGTTTTCTCAGCAAGGAGATAACATGTCTATGCTGATTTCTGGGAGCCACGGATTTGCTCAATACCGCGTTCTGTCGGGAAGCGGAGCAGCTGATGATAGGTGCTTGGCACGGCTCGCATAGTATGCAACCAGGATCGCCTTATGATGAGATTATACGGTGACGGCAGCTTGACAACCAAGAATCCTACATCCACTGTTCGGGAACTTGCTCGAACGGGAAGTCTGATTTTCCCAAACGGGTACTCCAGATTGGCATTGAAGCCGAATAGTGGATACGGGGCCGGAGAGAGATCCGATTCAGAGAAGCCGAGTTTGGTGACTGTCTTGTAGTACATAATCTCTGATGTGCTCCTCGGATCAATGAGTACGCGCTCAACTGTGAATCGGTTTACGCGTAACTCAATTACCAAGGGATCAATGTGGGGCAGTGTTACTCCGGCCAAATCCGAATCATCAAAAGTGATAACATCGGCTTCATAGGGCCGTTTAGTCGGAGTGAGTTTCTCTTGAGGGTTAGACTTCGACTGAATCGCGTGTGTCACCGATGACATTGGCAGGCTGTATATCATGTGGATCAAGCGAAGCTAGTGTGAATCCTATCTCAAGGCTATTGCTTTGGTTGGGTTGCCTTTTCGGACGTACTGTTGTAGCCGGCTATCTTGCACCAATTTACCGTCATACAAGGTGAATGACAGTGCTTTGAATTTCTTGAATAGCATTGCCTTTGCAATCTATCGTACAAAAGGATCGTGTTGATCTTCATCTGAACTGTTTCTTCTTCACTTACGCCTTGTACAGGGACTCTCCTCAAAAGAACTGGAAATTTCATATCGTCCCTTCTTCTTGGGCTCCAAGGATAACGGGTCGGAGTTGCTATCAGTATCTTGTTGTCGGGCTCGAGATCGTCGACCAGCTGCCCTCACGGGTCGTTTCGGGCCTTGGTATGCAGCTTGTTTGGACTTCGCCACCTCCAAGGCCAAATCCTGATGGAGACGTTCGTTCTTTGCGATCATGTTCTCCAATCTTTGTTCGTTTTGCTTTGCTTGTTCCATGATCGCTTGCATTGCTTCATGCTTTGAAGTCGAGGGTGAGGCGAAGTTTGGAGCACGTCTTATGGGGATGGTCTCCGGTCCAAGCATGTTTGATAGAGTGAGGTCGTCTCTCTGCGTGGTTTCATAAGTGACTATCGGAGGGTCTTCCGTTACGCCCGCCATGGATGTGTTTGAGTATTCCCACAGACAGCGCCAATTGTGGAGAAGTGGTTTGGAAATACTCTTTTGATCCTGGGGGACGATCGTGATCCGTTGATAGTCACCTAAAATGGAATAAACGCTCCGGTCGGGGGTGCCGGAATTAGCACTCTGACGGACAAGTTAGTCTCCACATTCAAGAATGCTTGTATTCTAAGTTAAGCACAACAATTCTCACATACCTCTTTCTGGATGATGTTCCTCTATTTATATATTTTCTTCTATGGGCCCCGGGATTAGGTCCGTTTCCAACTCCATATTCGGCACATTTTGTAGCAGACCGCTCTTTACTCGACCCCTTGCTTAATCGACTATTTAGCCGAGTAAAGTTGGATTCGAGCTTGCGAACCGATGCCGAGTGCTACGAATTTCGACTCTCCCAGGTCCGACTATCCGGAATCTCTATGACTCCCAATACTCGTATAGTGATCCTGGTTTTCCTTTCCTTTGTATATTGTATTCCGGACTTGGTTCCGTGGTTGTGTTGTTGTCTCATTCTCATTTTCTTCCCTTACTCTTTGTATTTGAGTCTTGGGTTGTGTTGGGCAGGTTTGGAACGAGTTGGTTGTGCTTTGAAACCTAGAGTTGATGCCCAGAATTTGGCCTTCACGCTCGAGCGGGCCCTTTGTTGTTGCTTTTCTTCTCGAGCGGGCGTTTTGACGCTCGAGCGTGATTTTTCATCTCCCAGTATTTTCTCTGCAGGTCTTCGAACGTTCGAGCGGGAGTTTTGACGCTCGAGCGTGACCCTTTGATTTTGTTGCTCCGCTCGAGCAGGGAGTTTGATGCTCGAGCGGGAACCATGGTCTGCAAAACTTCTGGAAGTGTGTAATCAACGCTCGAGCGGCACTTTTCACGCTCAAGCGTGAGTCTATGTCTGACGCTCGAGCGGGGCGTTCCACGCTCGAGCAGGGAGACTTTTATATCAGTCTGAGATTTAACTTTTTGGATCACTTTTTCATTTCCTTTCTCTCTCTTACTTTTTCAAAACCTCCATTGGAGAGCACCTCACTCTAAAACTCTACATTCTCTGTAGGGTTTGATCTAGTAGGAGTGACATTCTACCCTTTGGCCTTTGAAAAAAGTGTTGATCTTAGTGTCGGCTACATTTTGATCTAGAAATCTTGGGATTTGGAGCATCTCGAAATTCTTCATCTTCTCCCTTTGGGCTTCGAATTTGAGGTAGGGATAACTACTCATTTATACGATCTTTGACTTAGATTTTTAGTCATTTTGATTTAATATTGAAGTTGGGTAATTTTGGGTGTTAGGGTTTCTAAATGTACAAAGAGGGTTTTGTTATTTGGACTCATAAATATGTGTTTTGGGTCTTAAAGTGATGGTATTGTGGTTGGTTGTTGATATTGGTACATTTGGATCCAAGTTGAGAAAGAGGGAGAAAGCCCTAATTTTAGTTATGAATTAATTGATATAATTAATTTGGAAATGTGATGGAAATATGAAATTGAGATGGAAATGATGAAATTGACTCATTATGAGATAGAATGGTGGAGTGGATATATTAATCGCTCACTTTGAAAATGTTGAAATTATATATCTGTTGAGGCATTTATTATCTGTTTAGAAATAAGTGCTTTGGGCTATCGGTGGAGGATAGTCTTGATTGTTGTAGACAATGCATGATGATTAGGCGAACAAAAACTAATCAATTGAATATGTCATTGAATATGACGGTTGGAATAATACATCAAATTTATGTATTGATAGATTATGTATATGATATGTGTGTATATACATTGCGTTGCGTGGGAGAAGATAGGGGATGTACTCCACGGCTTAGGGGAAGATAGGGGATGGACTCCTAAACCAGATATTATGTGGGAGGAGATAGGGGATGGACTCCATTGATACAACAAATACGTGTATCTATTGAATTATTGATACAGCAAATACGTGTATCTATTGAATTATTGATACAGCAAATACGTGTATATATTGAATTATTGATACAGCAAATCTGTGTATCATTTGTGAAGTATGGAAGTATTTTTATGTGTTAATGAAACAGCGAATCTGTGTATCTATTGTGGCTTATGGAAGTGTTTAGATATGAGTTGTTATCTCATTTGAATTGTTGAAATGGAAGAATTATTGATATGAGATGTAATCTCATTTAAAGTATATGGCCAGGTTCTGAGCCAGGATTATGAATTGAGAAATTGGATAAGAAATGGAACATGGTAAGAAACATGGACACATTTGTCATGTATTTGAAATGGACTATGAATTGATTTATGTGAGTTAAACATTTATCAAAATCTAATATTTTAGTTATTGCTCATATTATGTTTAACATATCTCTACTAGGCGTTGGTTCACTCTATATGGGACATCATTTTCAAGTACAGGTAGCATGCCACCTCCAAGGACGTAGCTTGAGAGGCTTAGTGGCTAGGACACCATTTTGTGATTTCCTTTTTGTATTGCAAGTATATCAAGCCAATGGCTTATTTTGTATAGAGTTAGTACTCTCTTTTTGTAACCAAGTGTTGACTTGGAAAGTTGTAAGCCTATAGGGCATTTACTTTTGTTGTCAACATGTACTACATTCTGTAAGGAATACTCTGATGAAATGTAATTATGCTTAATTCTCTTATGTCTAATCATGTCTTGAATGTTTGATTATGGGTTTATTTTGAAGGCGTTACAACTCGGCCCCCACAATATATATATATATATATATATTAGATGAAATCAAACATTTAAAAAGAGAATTTATCAAAAAAATAACTCGTATTATATTTTGCAATATTTGGATAAAGTGGTTTATGGTAACAGCCGTGAGAAATGCGTTTGATTGTCTAATTAAAAGGAATCTTCCAGATTTGCTTATCAAAAACTAGTGGATGACTTACAGTGTTGACTTTCAATGATGACATCGAATTGTGACTATTCCAAAAAATGGGGATTCTCTCTAACATTTTTTTCCCCCCATTATTATCAACATTTTATTTAAATGTCACAATTCAACTGCTAATCATTATTATATTTTGTGATCTTTAATCAGATGTTGAATGATGAGAAAGAGAGAGTTTTTTCCACGACAATAATGGCAACAACCGTAAGAAATGCGTTTGATTGTGTGGTCGAAAGGGGTTTCCACGAGAATAATGACTTACAGACTTGACTTCCAATGCTTTAGATCCACATTTTCTCTAACACTCTTTTCTTTCAATTGTTATCCAACACTTTATCTAAAGATCAAATACGGAATGGTGACTGAAAGACAGAGTGTTGGAGGATGGTGACAGCCGTGAGAAATGGGTTTGTTTGCTCGTGTGTCCATTGTTCATGGAATTCCGCAGGAATCCATTGAAAGTGTTTGCCCTTTGGGAGGCAGACAAAAAATAAATTTGCAATTTCATAGAAAGTATTCAAATTGGCTCGTCAAACACTCAAACACTCATCCAATCACAAAAACAAAAATAAAAAAAAATAAGGATGCAATTGACAAAGATGGCCATGAACAAAGATGGCCATCTAACACTCAACTATGGATGAAATATAAGAATACGATTTGAATATCATTTTTAAAAAATTACGTATGGTATCATACAATATATTGTAAGATATTTTAATATTGCTAAAAATAAGTATAAATAAATGTATAGTTACAGAAAATATAAATATCTTTAAATTACACAAATAAGATTTCTTGATCGATATAAATACATATAAAATGTATAATCTTCAATACTTAGTGCATATAAAATGTAGAGTTGAATTAAATTACGTAAGTATTTGGGAAGTAATTATTTAGCACAAATACTTCTTTAACTAATCATTTACGTATTTGGGAAGTAATTATTTTAGTTGCCTTTTGGACTTTTTAATAGAATAAATTACACTCACACATCTCCTAAAGTTTAAAAAAATTACAATTAATCCTACTTTTTAAATATAATTATACTGATATTCCTTGAAATTTTAATTTACGTAATAATTAGATCATTTTTCATCAATAATTTGTTGGTCATAATAATTACATAATAATCTTTTATACTCAAATGTATATTTATCTTTATTTATTTCAATGTCTATGTGCCATCTCCATTAGTTTCAACGCTTTAATGTTATTAAAAAAAAAGAAAAGGATTGGTGTAATTATATCAAAAATGAAAGATTAATTGTATTTTTGTAAGAACCCAGTATTTCATCATCAATTCACAGTGTTAATTTAAGAACATTATAACTAATGTCGTCAAGTTATAGCATTAAATATGTATTACATGGCTCAAAAATCATCTCTTCCCCCTTGAACTATTCATGTGCTTACATCATTGTACAATTGCATTCTTCAAATAATAACAACAGTTCAATGGATAAGAGATAATACAAAATAGAAATTCCCTGAGGCAACATCTTCTCAAGGAGTGCCTTGGATACACAAAAAAATAAAAAATAAAAAAATAATAATGGAATATAGTTTCCATCACAAAATAATAGCCTGAGGCTTCAACACATTGCACACAAAAGAACCTCCGTGCTCCCAACAAAAAAATACGTCTCGATGCCAATCACTTAGGTAGCACGTCAACATCATCCCCTGAAAGGCTATTAGTTTTGGGGTGAGCAATCGCTCAGTAGAAAAATACCATTAACAACTTATATAATTAATCGAGATATATATATATATATATATATGATCATGCCATGCAAGAGATGAGAAAAACTCATGTTCGTTCCTTTGTAAAACCATCATGCCAAACTATGTAATGTCAATAACAAATTCTCATCCAAAACATGGGGTATAAATACACTATGACATATCGATACAAGAGCCGTATACCACAATAACATATATAGATATATGTATATATAGAAAATAATAGCACATTTGCCGACTCCAGAAACGGTGGGGCGTTAGGCACCTAAGACCTTACTTATCTACATTTGCCGATTCTAAAAATAGCGAGCTCATGGACACCAAAAATCTTGTTTTCCACATTCACCGACTTTACAAATGGCTGGCTCGTAGGCACCCTAAAACCTTTTCCACATTCGTCCGGCGATATGCACAAGACAGGGCAATTGGTTCACACCCTACGCGAGTACCAATATACATTACACAACTCAAACCATTGTCTGACTTACAACCTAGACTCATACACTATTTACCTGCTTCCAACACTTTCCAATCATTAACAATTTCAAGCTACAAAGTATAATTAATGAATGCATATGATGCATGAGTTTCCAAATCTCAATTTTCCTAAGGTAGTTTCAATTCACAACAATTCAACAATTTAAACATTCCCATTTAAAGTGATTCTCCACGTCATACCCATCATCATCTCAAGGTTTTATGTTAAGAGGTTCCCAAAATTTCATATTCCATCATAAAAATCAAGTCAATATATCCAATTTCAAAATTAGGATGTCAATTGAACCAAATCCCCCTTTATTGAACAATTTTGAAAATTAGGATCTTAAGAAATTTGGGGGTTTTCTGTTTTAAGGTTTTAAAGGTCAATTCTCATTATCCATAACACAATCAACAACATATATCCATAAACTCTTCAAGAAAATCATGAGATATAACCCCTTTGATCAAGCGCATTAGATAACATACAAAATCTTCATACATCTTAACATCTTTATGTATATATAATGAAAATACCATATATGAGTCTCAAATCAAAGATATAACAAGTTAAAAGTATCCATACCTCAAGATTAAAGGCAAGAGATGAAAGCCCAACTTCAAACTTCAAGAAAATGAGAAATAATCGGTAGAGCTTTATAATCAAGCTTGTTCTTCAACCTCATTGGAAGATCTAAGGTGGATCTTGGGTAAAGCTAAGGGAAATCAAGTGTTTTAGGGTTAGGGTTCGAAAAGGGGTGATAGAGAGAGAAAATGTATGAAAAAAGAGAAAAAATGTTTAGATCAACTTTTAAATGTGTTGTCCCGAATAGACCTCTCGAGTGAATTTTCCATTGCTCAAGCAAAGTGCTCAAAATCAAAGAGACCACTCGAGCGAACTTTACACCGCTCAAGCGGTAAACACAAGGTCTGAAAAGCTTTGTAGAGCTACAATGAAAATATTGAGAGCCTCATTTCTACACTCGAGCAACCACTTTACCGCTCGAGCAGTCTCACTTGCAAACAAGGAAGATATTGAGAGTTACGCATCACCACTCTGCTCAAGCGATCACCCAGAATAGATGTTATAATCTACCCCCCTAAAGAATTTCATCCTCGAAATTTCGTGATTCCTGTCAACAACTCCAACAACCCAAAAGAAAACAAATATCATAGTAACAACAATCCCAACAATCACAATATCGTTAATTGAGAACGAAGATGACTTACAATTGAATTAATGATATGAAAGTCTAAGTTTCTAGGAAAGTAGCATTTTTTTCCCCCTTCACTTCACCAATCAAAACACATATCGTCAAGGCAAACAACAAATTAATAAGATCACACATCATTAAAAAAATCAGATATTTCTCATGGACCTCAGCTTTTCGTTCCCAAGTGGATTCTTCTACCCCATGATGATGCCACAACATCTTAATTAGAGAAATGGTATTGCCCCTTAGAACTTGCTCTCGGGAATCTAAGATTTTTACGGGTCTTTCCTCATACGAAGCATTCTTATCAACCTCTAAATTTGTCCAATCTAAGACATGAGAAGGATCGGGTTCATACTTACAAAGCATTGAAATGTGAAACACATCGTGTACTCCGATTAGTTGTGGTGGTAAGGCAAGACAAAAGGCAACTTCTTCCACCCATTCTATAATATCAAATGGACCAATGAACCTAGGTGACAATTTCCCACTTCACCCAAATCTCATCAAACCCTTCCTAGGTGAAATTTTCAAAAACACATGATCACCTACTTCGAAAGATAAAGATCTTCTCCGATCGGCATAACTCTTTTGTCGGCTTTGAGCCGTGATCAACCTCTTCCGAATTAGAGTCACTTTCACAGTGGTCTTGCGAACTAACTCGGGTCCAAGCAAAGTTGAATCCCCCACCTCTATCCAACACACTAGTGATCTACACAGATGCCCATACAAGGCTTCAAAAGGTGCCATTCCAATGCTAGCTTGAAAGCTATTAGGTGTTGTTTGTTTAGAGGGATTGAAGGATAGGATAGGATTAGAGGGTGGGATAGGATTTATATCCGTTGTTTGGTCTTCCAATTTTGCTCCGGATTATTAGTCCCAAATGTGTTGGACTATTGTGTCCCATTGGGGGGGTGGGGAAGGGGGGGACGCAAATAGGGGGACAAGGGGAGATATGGGATTAGGTGGTGAAATGACTATTTTAACCCTCTACTATTTAATTATGTATTATATTTAGTAAAATTAAATAAAATTTAAATGTCTCAATTTAAAAATAAAATAAATTTATTTAATTTTTATTGATGTTTTATTTATTTAATTTTTTATAGATATTTTATTGATGTTTTATTTTAAAATTTTGTTTATATTTTATTTAATTTCATTATTTAAATTTTAATAGATGTTTTATTTAATTATTATTATTTAAAATTTTAATTAAAAAATAACATATATTTTTATTGATATTTTATTTATTTAATTTTTAAAAAATAAATTTATTTAATTGTGTAAGAAATAAAAAAAATAAATTTTTATTTAATCTAGCTAAAAATAATTAAAATATTAAAGATATGTTTAATATTGCTATTACTTAGTAAATAATTGAAAAGGGTAAAATAATTATTTGAGCATTTATCCTTCTCCATAATATTCCAAACAAACATAGGATTCATATCCTATCCAACCAAATAGTCTTTTCCTAAAATCTAATCTCATGACTAAACAAACATGGATACATATCCTATCCAACCAAATAGTCCCAGGAGTATGAATCCCAAGATTACAATCCGATAGATTGTAATCCTCCCTTATCCAGTCCGTCCAAACAAACACGCCCTTATTGTAGGAAAAGTCCGCTAAAGGCAAGTGCCTTTCCTAAGAACCCTTGAAGTCTAACAAGCAAGCTCTTGACATATCTTCTAGGAATTGGATGACATGCTCAGACTGCCCATCTGTTTGAGGGTGATAGGCGGTGCTAAAAGTCAATTGGGTACCCATAACGTTTTTCAAACTCTGCCACAACCATTCGGTAAAACGAGTGTCTTTATTTGAGACAATGCTCACCAGAACCCCATGAAGTCGAACAAACTCTCGAACATAAAGCTCAGCTAAGAAATCAACCGAATTCCTGATACACATAGCGAGAGAATGAGCCGACTTAGTTAGTCTATCCACAACTACCCAAACCACATCATTACCTCCTTGTGTTCTAGGAATGCGTGAGACAAAATCATAGTGATGTGCTCCCATTTCCATTCGTCTATTGGTAAGGTTTGAAATAATCCGACTAGCTTTTGGTGTTCTGTTTTGGCTTGTTGGCAAGTTAGACACTTGGACACAAACAAGGCTATATCTCATTTCATACCACTCATTTCCATGAATGATATTGTTATATTTATTTTGTGTGCCAAAATAAATGGATGTTTGAAAAATTTCTTATTTATATTTATATAAACGATGAATTTCAAGGAATATGAGAATTATTGTTCATTTTGGAAACTGTTGTTCAAAACGTTGAAATAGTCTTGACATGACTACTTGTTGATGATACTTGAGAAGAGGGAATTCTGTTATTCCTTGAATGATGAATTGGAATAAAATTATTTACATTCATCTTGTGTTATTGGCATATCAACTCATTTGATTACATTAAACTTTGAAAGTTGATTTGAAAACTTGCATTGAGAAAAGAATGTTGAGAAACAAGTTTTCATGGAATGATTTTATGGTAAATATGTTGGTAAATCTTGACAGATGGTATATATGATATTGAATAAGTTGGCCTGAGAGTTCGGGATGAAAGACCGAAAACCCGCGCGGATAGGTGTCGAGCCTTCCGGTTAATACCGGTAAAAATGACAAAGTGGTATTACTTGTATAGTCTACTTGCAGACACTAACCTAGGGATTACCAGAGTCGTATTTACCGCTCTTGAAATGAATTGTTAAGTTTTGAAGAATTGAAATTGCATGACTTCATTGAGCATGAGGGTTTTCAAAGATGAAGATGTGATTTTCTTTCAAAAGAGCATAGCATGGCATGTGCATTTCATCTCATGAGACTTGTATAAAATGTATATACTTTGTTAAGGATTTCCTACTGGGCTTTATGCTCACCCTACAGGATTTTTGTGCAGGAAAAGATGTGGTGATGCCGTCTAACTAAAGGCGAGGAAATGTGTGTTGAGAGTACGAGACTTTTATTTTGCTGTGACTCTGTATGTAAGCCAAGGGCTGTATGTGTGCGGGTTTGAATAACCGTTTTGTGTAACCAGGCTCAAGCCTGGGAAACTTGCAAACCCTTGGGGGTATTTATTTGTTTATTTACTTGTTGTTGGATTAATGTATTGTTGCATGAAGAACTATTGTATCATGTAATGTAAGTTTGGAGATTTATATTCGGTTTTCCTTGAAAGAGCCATGATTGTTGTATTATCATTTGGGCTAGAAATTTGGGGCATTACATACCATACCCGTTACATTAGAGTGTCACATTTAGAAAAAGTACACTAAAGAGTTTTTAATTTTTTTAGAGTGTCACATCATACCCACTACGTTTGATTGTCACATTTCACGTTTGGAAAAGTACACTAAGGAGTTTTTAATTTTTTTTCCCATGTCACATAATACTCGCCACGTTGTCACGTTAGAGAAAAATACACTAACTAGTTTTTTTTTTTTTTTGAAGTGTTACATCATACCCGTTATGTTGTCACATTAGGAAAAAATAAATAAAGAGTTTTTTTTTTTTTTTTTGAAGTGTCATATCATACCCGCCACGTTGTCACATTAGGGAAAAATACACTAAAGAGTTTTTATTTTTTCAGAATAAAAGTTTTGGAGTGTCACATCATACCCGCAACGTTATCACGTTTAGAAAAAGTACACTAAGGAGTTTTTAATTTTTTTGGAGTGTCATACCGTTGGAGCGTCACATTAATACCTGCCACATTGGAATATTACATCATACCTGTCACTTTAATAAAAAGGTATAGCTATCCACCAAAACACTACCAAAATCAAAAATAGGATCACACGGAAAGAAACTCTCCATTAACAAGACTTTATAGATCAACAGAAAAAACTTGGGACTAATTAGAGTAGTTGTTTGTGAGATGGGATTTATTGGTAAATATCCCAAAAATTAATGTCAAGTATAATATTTTAGTGTTTTAATTTTATTATAAAGAAAAAGTTAAATTATATATATATTATATAAATATCATAGGGGGCGGAAGTCAAGTAGAATGGTACAAGGGAAGAAAAACCCATTCATTTCTCAATTTCTCATCAGGGCGGGAAAAACCTATGTGAGGCCGGGCGCGATGGGGGAAAATGACCATCCCTACCCATAATTTTTTGTTAACACATAGTGGTTGGTGATTGATAAATAGCATCGCTGCATAATGCCCTTAGAGAGCCTAATAATTGTTTGCTATTATGAACATATATTTGCATATGTCGATAATTCTTGAAAAAAAAATGAACTACCTTTATTGGGATAAAATCTATTGAGACCTAACCTCCAATAGTTTTGTAAAATAGGACTTGTCATTAAAATGTTGGATATTTTTGTCTTATGCTTTAAAACTATCAATAGTAGTGATAGCCCATATCGTGTAAACTTATCCAATATTCCATGATAGTAATTTATTGAATAGATTATTCATAAAATATATATATATATATTTTTAAAAATTAAAAAATGTAATGACTGGGTCTATTTTCTTTTCATTTCTTCGCTTCGTTCTTCTTTCTCTTTTGTTGGGTTTGAAAGGCCCGGAAATGGTTCTCTAAATAAAGTCCTTGTTCTTGTTGTGTTTGGTGTTGAATTTCACTTGTTCTGGGGAGTGCGAGGTCAGGTCCGGAGTGCCGAGGCTTGAACTGGGAATTTTCTGGGCTGTTCGGCTTAGCTGCACATGCGGGGGCCACAGGCCACACGTGCGGGAGAGGGGCCACACGTGCGGAATGCAGGGGAGGGTTGGGGTTGCATTCTGTCTAATATGCACGAGCGGAGTGAGGTGCGGGTGAGGAGCACCGCATGTGCCGTAGTGGCGCTCCACACGTGCGGAGAAGGGCGCCGCACGTGCGGCAATCTGGGTAGCCAAATCCCTGTTTTTTTTACTTTTTAGCCGAATTTGTAACACATTTGGGGCTTTTTATTCTCACTCTAAACCTCATATTTTCTCTTCCTCTCTAAAAACCTTCATCAAAACCCTAAAACTCTTTGATTCTTGAAATCCATTGGGTGCAAATCCATCATCACCCCTCTCAAGCTTTGGAGATCTAGAGATAGGGCTCCTCTTGGTGTTGTGAAAAGTTGAAGAATCTTCCATCAAAGCTTTCATCCTCATTTCTTCATCAAACATTGAGGTAGGGGATTTCCTTGAGTTATATATACGTTTATGTAAGTTTGTGATTGATTTGTGAGCTCTCCTTTTGTATTTCGAAAATGGGTTTTTGTTTTCAAGAAATGGATGTTTTTGTAGGAGAAATCTATCCTTGTCTTTGGTAAGTTCTAAATATTGAAATGTGGAACCATGATGTTGAGATTGATGTGTTTAGAGGGGGTTTTTGAGATGAGATGGGGAAAGGTTAGGGTTTTTGATGAAAAACCTAGAAGCGTGGGGGTTTTGGGAATAATAGGGGGGAAATCAAGGGATTTTCTTGAAATGAATAAGTGGGTGAGTGAGAATTTCATAATGTTGATATTATGTGATAAATTCTAGATGTATAGAGGTTGAAAACCTCACTTAATTTTTCATTGGTCACCTACATATACACATGTGATTATAAATTGTACATTGTTGTGTTCCATGATATATGAGTATTGTTGTGAAAGGAAATTATTGTTCAAACATTTGCTCTAGCTTGGAAATATTTAGAATGTGAAAGTATATGAATTGTAGGATCATTGTTGTATAAAGATCCATGATGGCAACTTGTACCATTTCATGAAATAACATGGAGAAGGAAAAATGAGGAATGTAATTGTTATGGTAATGTTGTTGGAATAACCTGGAGTTAGAGAAATACTACGAGGCATGGATTATCATTGCATTGCATATTCTTTCAACTAATTATTATGCATTTTGTATCTAGATTGGAAACATTTACATTCAAGAAAGGAATATATACATACATATATGGTAATGAAAACAACGATGATGTGTACGGGGTAAATACGTGGGTGAGTCCGGTTAGGGGGTGTAGATGAATTAATATGTTGGCCTGAGTGTCCGAGGTGAAAGACCGAAAACACGCGCGGAGGAGGTACCACTTCCCTTCCGGTTAGCAACCGGTAAAGTGGGGTTATTGGTAGTGCTTGTTGAGCCTACTTGCAGACACTAACCTAGGGATTACCTGTGTCGTATTTACCGCCCCTTATGGTTAAAATTGGAAATTTGGAATTGATGAGATTGCACAAAAAAAAAAATGTTATTGAAAACATGGTGATTTTCAAAAAAGACATGACATGAGACTATTTTCGAAAAGACATTGCATGGCATTTGCACTTGTTTTTAACATTGGATATCTTGCATAAATGTATATACTTTGTTAGGGATTTTTCTACTGGGCTTTATGCTCACCCCTATGGGATTTTGGTGCAGGAAAAGACGTGGTGATCCCGCCAAGTTGAGGGCGTGGATAATTGTGAAGAGTACATAGCTCTATTTTGTTGTGATTTAATTGCTAAGCCAAGGTCTATTTTTGTATGGGTCCGAGCGGCCACTTTAGTGTAACCAGGCTTAAGCCTCAGAAGTTGTAGCCCATAAGGGCATTTATCCGTTTTGAGAACTATATGCTTCACATGCTATAGATTCATGTGTTTTTTCTTACCAATAAATGTACAACCTGCATGTGAAACTTTTGTATAAACTCGTTTATTGACTATGTAAAGATGGGAGATTATTGTCATTGTGTAGTGAATGTTAGTTGATGTCGTTAGTTTATGTTGAGTTATTTCGGGGCTTTACAAAAAAAAAAAGTTAAGTTATTTAAATATTTGTAACTCATACAAGACCACGTTTATATTTAGGAAAAATAAATGATTAATATGATTTTGATAATTTCTTAGTGTAATTATTCGGCTTGGTGATGGGATTATATTTGTTCGATTAATTTTATTTTTTATATGAAAGATATAATCAACAAACTTATTATATAAACAGATCAAATCATCAAAATACAATCAAAACAAGCCTTACGAGATATGATAGCACAGTGCTATCACAACATCTACCTCAAATCTACTAAAATGGCTAATTATTGATTATTTTTTAAAGATCATATCACATTGTCTATGTAATGATCTAAATCAACCGCATAGTGAAAGAATTTATGAGTAGCACATAGTAATTTAATTATATAAGACAATATAGAGTAACTCACTTTGTGTATATTACAATTTTTTATTCACTGAAAACACCACATCAACAATAATATAGACTATTTAATAATCTATCTATATTATTATATTAAGGAAAGTCCTTTTTTGGTTTCTTAAAATTTTTGCTCTGTGGCATTTAGATAATAAATATATAAATATATAAATTAATAAATAACAACTCTATAATAACTTTCCACTCAACCACATTCTCTAAATAACTATTCTACAATAACTTTTTCTATTCTTCAATAACTTATTTTTATCATTTTTCTATTTTACTTTTTTCTTTCTTCATCTCTTTCTACAATGGTTTTCTTTTTTAAAGAAAGTACAAAACTGTTTCATTCAATTATGACAAAGAAAGTACAAACCAATAGAAGACTATCTTTTATTATTTTATTTTATTTTTATTTTTTTATGGTAAATGATCTAAGAGTTTTCAATTTTTATATTATCAACGACTAAAAATTTTATTTATTTATTTATTTTTTGGTATAAATTTTAAGGTAAACTACAAATAGATCGTAATCTTTAGAATTAATTCTCATCGAGTTTTATTGAAAATAAGTCCTACTAAAAATAATTTTTTGTCACGATTTTTTGTATATCGCTAAAAATTGATAATTAATGACTTTTTTGTCACGATTTTTATAAATTGTCGCTAAAATTTACAATTCGAAATATTTTTCTGTGACAAATTTTTTAAATTGTCATTGAATTGAAAATTACTGATTTTTTGTGACGATTTTTTTAAACTGTCGCTAAAACTTGTAATTAGTTCCATTTTTTGTGACAAAATTTTTGGACTATTGCTGAAAATTAACAATTTGTGACTTTTTTTAATAGTGTTTGATGAAAAACGCTATTAATTCTCACAGGACCTACTGGACAATAAGTACACCTGGGCATACACGTACGTCCCCCTAAATTTTGTTTATTTTTTTTCCCTCTCCTTTTACTATCATTCTGTTACATGATTTTTTTTTAAATAAATATTTGGGTAAATTACACTGACACTCCCTGAGATTTATGTTTATTACAGTTTACCCCCTCACATTTGGGAAATTACACTAACCCCGCTGTTAATTTAATTTTATATATGATGATCATTATAGTGAGGGGGAACTGTTATGAAACTTTAAACCTCAGGGAAGGGGATGTAATTTCCAAAAGGTGAGGGGGAAACTGTAATAAACATAAACCTCATGGGGTGTCAATGTAATTTACCCTAAATATTTTAATTTTTCAGAGAAGGCGATTGAGTTTGCTGAGATGCCCAAATGGATCGAAAAAAAAAACAAGAAATTGAGGAAGAAAGAGATGTAATAAAACACGAGCATATATTAGGTTTAGAGATTGAGAAAGTGGTCTTTTGGGGCCAAAATTCAGAGGTTTTGATTGGTTTGCAGTGGAAGTACTGTATTCCTTTTTTTTTATTTTTTTATTTCAAGGTTGTTTTACACAAATTTATACATTTTACCCCCCAAAGGTAGTCTTATAAATTATATACATTAGATTGTTTTACAACTTTGTGTTATTAAAAAGAAATTAATAACTTTTCAAGTAGTTACTTATCAATATTTATCTTTTGTTTCTTTTAATTATAAGTGATCTAAGACTGTTGGATTTTTTATTTTTTTTTAAATTCTCAGTGACTAAGGCTTTTGTTTGTTTGTTTATTTTTATTTTTATTTTATTTTATTATTTTTGTGCGTGTGTGTAAATTTTATAATTCTTTAATAGTTCTGATTTCTTCATTACGTTCATTTCAAAAAAAAAAAAAAAAAACTCCATTTTCATTTTCTTCATTTCGTCGATTGAAAAAAACTAAAAAATAAATAAAAATAATTGTACAGATTGTGTGCATATTGTCTTTGTAAGTATATATATATATATATATATATATATATATTTTTTCGAGGTTGTTTTACACAAATTTATACATTCCCCCCCCCCCCCCCCCAAAGGTAGTCTTATAAATTATATACATAATTTTTTTTTTCTTTTCTAGATTGTTTTACAACTTTGTGTTATTAACAAGAAAAAACTTTTCAAGTACTCATCAATATTTATCTTTTGGCTCTCTTAATTGTAAGTGATCTAAGACTGTTGGATTTTTTTTTTTTTTTTTAATTCTCAATGACTAAGGGTTTTGTTTGTTTGTTTGTTTATTTTTATCTTGTGGGTGTGTGTGTGTAAATTCTGTAATTCTTTAATAGTTCTTATTTCTTCATTACGTTCACTGTATTTTCATTTTCTTCATTTCATCGATTGAAAAAAATAAAAAATAATAAAAATAATTGTACAGATTGTGTGTATATTGTCTTTGCGAGTATACTTTTATTTTCTTTGTTTACAAATTTCGTGCGCATATATGTCAGATGCTTTATACGTAACATAGATAGATGTGGATTTTACACTACAAACTTGAATTTAAATTATATAGTTTATCATTCTAAGTATAAATTTATTTTTTTTATATAATTTTTTTTGTATACATTTTAAATATATATTTTTAAAAAGTTTTTTGTTTCTTTTTACACATTGATTTAACAAGTTAATACAAAAGTCAAAAAACAAAAAAAAAAAAACAAAAACAAAAACAAAAAAGAAGAAAAGAAGGTCTTATTCATTGTGTTTTTTTTTTTCTATCTTTCTTTAAAACGTAGGTAAACTGTAAACTGTTTCAAAAAACAAAAAGTAGTATTCCAAACTTTTCAAAAATAAAAAAATTTGCACTCACAAAAAAAGAATGAGGATGTTCTTAAACATTTTTTCAAACACAAATAATAATAATAATAATAATAATAATAATAATAATAATAATAATAATAATAATAATAATAATAATAATAATAATAATAATAATAATAAATATTAAAAAACAAAAAATCCTTTTATTCTTGGATGGCTGAAAATAGTAAGTTGAAAATATATTCTGAAAGTTAACTTATTTTAGAAAAAAGAATGAGGAAGAAATAGATATTCATAAATTTTTTTTTTTTTGAATTTCAATGTTTGATAGAATATATATACAAACTCATATATTTTTAAAGTTACTTATTTTAGAAACAAAAATAAGAAGAAGAAGAAGAAGAAGAAGAAGAAAGAAGAAATAGATACAGTCCGGATCCTCTGTCGTTGTTTCCTGCAGGGCTTCCTGCCATGCTCCAAAGCGAGTTTTTTTTTTTTTGCTCTTCTTCTCCCTCTCAAACGTTTGTGAACTCTTTGACCTAAACCAATATCCAAAACCAAATTAAAAAAATAGACTCAGATGAAGAACAAGAAGAAGTGCATTCAACTACAAGCTCACATCTTTCATCGACATTAGCTCTCAACTCACGGATTCGACTCTCTGATTCGTTTTCCCTTGTACGAGAAAGTGTCATAGAACTTGAAAGGACCGAGATTCGAGTTCTTCACGGCGTACATGGCGGCAAATCAGATTTCGAATGAGGCTAAAGTAGTGGTGAGATTGTTGATTGCGGCTGAGCTCAGCCAAAATTTGGGGGTTTTGGGGCGTAAAATAGTGAGATCGATGGCGATGAAGAGGGCGGCGGTTTGGAGGACGAAGCGGAGGATGATGATGATTATGTGTTTTGTGGATTTTTTTCGGATTTATTTTTACATTGATTTTGGCAACAAATAATAACAAATATTTGTTTTGAAATATGGGTTGTAAAATGTATTGCAAGTGCTTGTAAAAATGTCTCATTGAATATAGTTGGTATGAATTTTGGGTTGTATGATGTATTTAGTATTTAGTTTAAAATATGGGTTTGTAAGATGCACTCCAAGTGCTTGTAAAAATGTTTGATTGAATGTAGTTGTTTAACTTTTGAAGCTTTCAGATTGATCAATCCTAGTTTACCAAATTTAGGATTTTTTTTTATATCGTGCGTGTAAATCAAGTCGTAGCAATTGCATGTTCAACTTGTTTGTTTACAACAACATTTGAGTGATCTCTTGTGATTTTTTTGGCCTCCAATGCTACTTTCATTTAATTTTCATCAAAAAATATGGAAGATATTTCAATTTGAGCAGTAAGAAGATTTAATTTTCGTGAGGTAAGGTCGTGGCTTTCCAATTCATAGGGTAAGTTATTATTATTATTATTATTATTATTATTATTATTATTATTATTATTATTATTATTATTATTATTATTATTATTATTATTATTATTATTATTATTATTATTATTATTTATTTATTATTTTTTTTTAAGCTTAAAAAATTTAAAAGGCTTTGGCTAATTCAACTGTGGAATTTGAAAACTAATCATGCTTATTGAAGTATTCAGACTGGGCATCCAAAGGGGAAGAAAAAACAAATGAGCATATATCTGTAAAAATCCAATGTTGTGCTCTTGTTTCAGAATGATAGTTCCAGGAAGTTCGCTTATTTATGTGATATAAGTTAAAACCAAAGACAAGAAAATTCAGGTACTTGGCAATGAAACATGCTTAGTTCTTGTGTTTTCTCATATATAGCCTTCCCACCTAGCAACATCGATAAGTCAACATACATAGAGAATGATGGAAAGGTAAGGAAAAATTGAAAGATTGCCAATGCAGCAGAATTCACAAAAGAAAATTGGTGTTTTGAGGGATGCCTTTAGTTTCCAATGGTGAGGAACTTGTCAACCAAAATGAAACAATTATTTTCAATCAAACTTTTTTACAAGTACTTGGAGTGCATCTTACAAACCCAGATTTCAACCTAAATACTAATTACATCATACAACCCAAAATTCACACTAACTCTATTCAATGACACATTTTTACAAGCACTTGGAATACATCTTACAACCCGTATTTCAAAACAAATATTTGTTATTGTTTGTTACCAAAATCAAGGTAAAAATAAATCTGAAAAAAAACCACAAAACACATAATCATCATCACCCTCTGCTTTGTCCTCCAAATCGCCCTCTTCATCGCCACCAATCTCACAATTTCATGCCCTAAAACCCCCAAATTCTGGCTGAGCTCTGCCACAATCAACAATCTCACCACCACTTTAGCCTCATTCAAAATCTGATTTGCCGCCATGTACGCCGTCAAGAACTCGAATCACGGCCCCTTCAAGTTCTATGACACCTATATTACTTTCTCATTTAAGGGAAAACGAATCGGAGATAGTCGAATCTGTGAGTTGAGAACTAATGCTTTGTCGATGAAAGATGTGAGCTTGAAGTTGAATGCACTTCTTATTCTTCATCTGAGTCTATTTTGAATTTGGTTTTGGATATTGGTTCAGGTCAGTGAGTTCACAAACGTTTGAGAGAAAGAAGAAGGGCCAAAAAAAAAAAAAAAAAACCTCCAAAACGATGTCGTTTTGGAGCATGGCAGGAAGCACTACAGGAAACAACGGCAGAGGATCCAGACTCGAAATCGATATTCAAAAGCAAAAATAATTTCGTTTCAACACATCTCCATAGATCTTAACCATTGAAGGCGCTGTTGTGTCGCGGTTGCTTGAAGCAATGATGGGTGTCTTCCATAGCTGACTTCCAATTAGGACATTTGGTTGTTGAAAAATCTAAAAACTCCCGAAATATTGATTTGTAATTATGATTCAATTTTAAACAATGAATAGCAATCTCAATCAAATGATCAATAACAAATTGACACAATGATTTAATATGAAAAAAACCATAATTGGACTCCTCCATTTGTGATTAAAAAAAATTATAGGCCAAAGCAATCTGCCAAGAAGACAAAAGGTGTAACGCCCCAAAATAATTACCATAATCCATCCACAGTATTAATAAACGGCAACAATACTAACATAATTACTTTCCATTGAATCCAATGTGATTCACAAAAGAGAAACATATGCGGTATACATTTAATATGCCTAACCATGAATCTATAGTATATGTTACAAATATAAGAAAAGAATAGAAGTTAAACAGATAAGATACGCCCTAAAGGCTTACAACTTTCCAAGATAGTTCTTGATTACAACAAAAATAGACTTTTAGTCCAATACATTTAAAGCCCTTGGCTATACAAAATGAATACAACAAAAGAAGCCTTTGCTCCAAGTCCTCCCAAGCTACTATCTTGGCGGAGGCATATCATCAACACCTGAAATGTTTTTTCCCACATAGGGTGAGCCAAAGCCCAGTAGAAATAATTCAACACAGTCTATGAATCTTAACAAAGCTATAAGGAGAATGCATATGCCATGTTCTTGCCAAAAATATGTTTATATCCCTTTTTAAAACTATGCAATGCCAAGTTAATATCTTGATTCACAATTCATTTCCATTTCAATCGAAAATAGGGTGGTGATTCACACTTTCAGAATTTCAAAACAATACAACCTTTCCCAAAAATTTTGTTCGAAGGAAACCATAGGCCGGGACCCATGTAAATGTAGGCTATACAAGCACTACAATTGCCATTTCACGAAAATTCCGTCCGCGGGATCAGCATCCATGTATACACGCGGTTTTCAGGACTTTCACCCAGGACACTTAGGCCAACTTAGTTCAACAACACAATTAATGTTTTCCAAATTTACCATTTTTCTCAAAACGATAATATTTTCAATGTATAAGTGTGAAATAATATTCAATGCAAATGAATAAGAAAAATAGTTTCAAAGTTTCTAATTCACATGCAAATTCTACAACAATCATGGTTATTCTCCACCGATAGCCCAAAACAAATATTTCTAAACAAATAGTTTATATTCCATAACTGTAAACTTTCCAAATCTCAAGAGGTGAGTGATAATATATATCCAACTCTACCATCCTCATCAATACCAATCCAATTTCATTGTTCCAACATCAATTTCATTTATTTATACAAAATAAATGTTTGAGACAATTAGGGCAAAATTCTTACTCTTTTCAAAATCAAAACCAAGTATTCAAAATCAACCATTTCCACCCAACTCCTCATTATTTTCAACATCAAAATCATTCCCAAGAGATTATTCAAAAAACCCCTTTTTTGACTTTCTATTCAAAACCCTAGATTTGTTCCAAACCTTCCAAATCCGCAATACAGTTTAAAAACAATGAATAACTAAGTTAAAACTCATAAAAAGTGTGAAAAGTATCCCTACCTCAAGCTAGAGCACGAGTGAGAGAATGAGGAAAAGCCAAAGGCACCAAAAACCAACTTTGCTCCGGTTAGAACGAAGCTCTTACAAAGCTCTATCTTTTTAACAAAGACACACAGTTGAAAAGATCGGCGGATCTAGGTGTATTTGAGGGAAATATGTGAGTTTTAGAGAGAGAGAGTTAGAGGACATGGTGTTTGGAAATGTTTAGAGAGAGAGTTATATGAAAAAGTGATGTAAAAAATGATTTTTACGGACCAATATATGTACACTCAAGCGCAAGAAGTGACGCTCGAGCATACAATACACACTTCTTGCAGTTTTGCAAATAGATGACCATCACTCGAGCGCAAGAATGGCTGCTTGAGCATAGGAAAGATTGCTCGAGCGTAGAATACACTCTCCCAGTAGTTTTGCAAGCCTGCAAAAGTACTAAGAGTTCACAACGCCTGCTCGAGCGCAAGAAGTGACGCTCGAGCGGAGGAGTAAAATTTTGGTCAACAAAAGTTTGAAAACAAAGTTACCAACCTATTCCAAACGCAACCAATACAACCCACTAGCCAAACCCAGGGAAATATAAGAGAAGTAAGACATTAACAACAATACAAAACCATAAAACTCGAGTCCAGAATACAAAATGGGTTAGGTCTTAAACCAGAATCGTTGTAACCTCCCCCCTAAGGAATTTCTTCCCCGAAATTTCAAATCAAGTTTTAAAACTATGTTTAAACCAATTACAATAATGATAATTAATCAATTCCATTACCATGACCCATTCTCCGGTCATCCATTCTCATCAACTTGATACACAAGTTCCAACATTGAAAGTACAATTCAGATTTTCCAAAATATATACAATGTTAATATTAAACGAAACATATACAACATATACAATGTTTTCATATTTTCAAAACATATACAGTGTTTTCATATTTCACTAACATAACATAATCTCAATACATGCTCAAACATTAACAAATAAGGTCGGATACTTCTCACGGACTTCCAACTCACGTTCCCAAGTTGCTTCCTCAACTCCGTGATGTTTCTATAACACTGTTACCAAAGGAATTGTCTTGCCTCGCAAGAGTTGGTCTCGAGTATCTTAGACTCTCACTGGTCTCTCCTTATATGAGGCATTCTCATCTACCTATAAGTCGATCCAATCCAACACGTGCGACGGATCTGACTCATAGTTCCAAAGCATACAAATATGAAATACATCATGAACCCCGGAAAGCTGTGGCAGTAAGGCCAAGCGATAGGCGACCTCTCCAATCTGCTCAAGGATCTCAAAAGGCCCTATAGCGATCTCGATTTTGCCCCGACCTTCATTGTGTCCCGGACTTGGGGTCCATGGTTAAATATTGTATCCATGTCTTGTTTTTCCCCTTTGACTCCTTGTATTTGAGTTTTCAAACTTGTTGGGTGCGTTTGGAACAGGTTGGTTGTTAGTTGGGTTAGATTGTTGTTGCGCATATTTTGGACCCTTCGCTCGAGCGAGGCTTCTTGCGCTCGAGTGAGCCTTTTGTAATTTGCTTATTCGCTCGAGCGAGGTTTCTTGCGCTCAAGGGAGAATCAGGAGTTCTCAGGTTTCCTTCCAGACGCAACTTTTCTGGGGAAGGTGAAGTTTTTTGCTCGAGCGAGGTTTCTTGCGCTCGAGCAAGCTTTGTCTTATTTGTTCCTTCGCTCGAGCAAGGCTTCTTGCACTCGAGTGTGCATGTGTGCCTGTGGCAGACCTGAAGCTTTGCATTTTGCGTTTGAGCGATGCTTCTTATGCTCAAGTGAGGTCACTTGTTGTGTTTGGTCACTCAAGCGACAACTTCTTCACTCGAGCTAGGGCTGCGTATATCAATTCGCAGCAGAGGGTTTTTGTATCACTTTTTGCATCTGTTTCCACTGAAAACCCTAGCCCAAATCCTTCTCTCTCTAAAATAGTCTCTCTCTATAAATACATCTTGATTTAGGGGTCTTTCAACCCTAGTCCCTTTGTTAAAACGATAGAGTATCTTGTGGGCTTCCATTTCATCCGAGCAAAATCAAGTTTGGACATCTTTGAGGCTTCTTCCATTCTTCCTTTGAGCTTCTACATTTGAGGTAGGAATATTCTACACCTTAGTATGATTTTTAACCTAGGTATTTGTTATTTTGTATAAATGGTGGAATTTGGAGGCATTTGGGTGAAACTAGGGTTTGAGCTTAAGATTTGAAAGAGGGGTTTTCTATTTTGGGTCATGAAAATAAATGTAGGGTATTGAAGATGGGATTATATGGGTTAAACTGATGAAATTTAGACTTGTAATTGATATTTTGAAAGAGGGAAAAATTGCCCTAATTTGGGTTAAATAATTATTTTGTATAAATAATGAACTTGATATGGAAAATATGAAATTGGGAGGATGTGTAAATGAATGGTGTAGTTGGATTTGGTAAATCACTCACCTATGGAAATCTAGACAAATTATCTGTTCGATAGATTTGTCTATTTGTTTAGAAATATCTATTTTGGGCTATCGGTGAAGGATAACTATGATTGTTGTAGGAACTGCATGAGGATTAGGTAAATTGAAACTAATCATATGAATTATGTCATTGAATATGACGGTTTGATTAAATTGTTGAATGTGCAAATTTTGGGTAGTCATTGTATATGACACACGTTTAATACATTGTATATGTACCATTGTTTAGGAGGAGACAGGGGATGTACTCCATTGTTTGGGAGGAGATAGGGAATGGACTCTATTGAAAATTAAGTTGGTCGGAGTGTCTAGGGTGAAAGTCCCGAAATCTTATATATATATGGGTGTCGATTCCCTCGGATGAGAATTCCGTAAAATGGCAAGAAAATTGAAGTGTTCGAATAATGGTTGCTATTGAAGTATTGATAAATGAGTTGTAGCCTCGTTTGGGATTTGTTTAGATAACAAGGGATTATATCTATGAGTTGATTTGAATAAATGAATGAAAATGGTTTGGAATATTGATGTCGTTATTGTTTAGTCTTGAAAAGAAGATGTCAGTTGGTTTTTAAGTGTTGAACATTTATCTAATGCATATATCTTAGTTAAACTTCATATATTGTGTTAGTATATCTCTGCTGGGCTTTGGCTCACCCTACTAGGGAAACCATTTTCAGGTACATGTGACATGTCACCTCTAAGGACATAGTTTAGGAGGCTTAGGGGCGGAAGGCTCCATTTTGTTATTTCGTTTTGTGTTAAACATTTATTCAAGCCGAGGGCTTTACTTGTATAGAGACTTAGACTCTTCATTTGTTGTAACCAAGCGAAGTCTTGGAAAGATATAAGCCTGTAGGGCATTTATTTTGTTGTTATCAATTAGAGTTACATGCTACAGTTTTAAGATGAACATTTATGAAAGTGTAATGCATGTAATATCTTTTGTAATGTAGACTCTGATGAATGAAAATATAACATTTCTATTATATTTGTAGATCTTATGAATGGTTGATTTATATCATATTTTGAGGGCGTTACAGGCCCAATAAACCTAGGGGACAATTTTCCACTCTTTCCAAATCTCATCAAACCCCGCCTAGATGATATCTTCCAGAAGACATGATCTCCTACCTCAAAAGACAGAGGTCTCCTCCTACGGTCAGCATAACTTTTCTGGAAATTCTGGGCCATAACCAACCTCTTACGGATAAGGGCAACTGTCTCCGTTGTTTCTCGGACTAACTTTGGACACAACATTGGTGCATCACCCACCTCGGCCCAACACATAGGAGATCTACCCAGTCGGGCATACAAGGCCTCAAACGATGCCATACCAATACTCGACTAGAAGCTATTGTCATGGGCAAACTCCACTAAGGGCAAGTGTCTCTCCCACGAGCCCTTAAAGTCAAGAACGCAACCCTGAAGCATATTCTCAAGAATCTGAATAGTATGCTCGGACTACCCATTAGTTTGAGGATGGTACGCAGTGCTAAAGGTCAATCTCATGCCCAAGGCATTCTGTAGGCTCTCCCACAACCGAGCCGTGAAACACGGTTTTCTATTCGAAACAATCGCTATGGGGACCCCGTGCAACCTCACTATGACCCTAATATAAAGGTGGGTAAGATAATCTACCGAGTCACTCATACGCATAGGTATAAAGTGCGCCGACTTGGTCAACTAGTCAACTACCACCCAAATTGCATCACTACCCTGTTAAATCCTCGGAAGGCCCAATATAAAATCCATAGGGACATGCTCCCACTTCTACTTGGCTATGGGTTGCAACAAACCTACCGGCCTCTGGTGTTCGGCCTTTACTTGTTGACAAGTAAGGCACCTTGATACAAACATGGCCACATCCTTCTTCATTCCCCTCCACCAAAACTACCAACTAAGGTTGTGATACATCTTTGTGCCTCCCAGGTGCATCGCAAGGCGTGAATGGTGAAACTCTTGAAGTACTTCCTCTCGACAAGACTCCGGTACGAAAAGATGATCATGGTATCTAACACTCGAATCGGGATACACATTCAAGCCTTTCTCTACCTTTCCACTAGAGAAATTTTCCGGAGGGTTTCTACCTCAAGATCACTCTTCTGCACTTCTATCACTCGGTTCACAAGTGTAGGTTGTGCAATTACCGAAAAACAAGGCTGCAGACTCCACGGACTCGCTAAGTTGCAAGTTAAACTCACCAATAGCACCCAACATCTCCCATTCCTGGATGACAATATGAGCTATGCTGCTAATAAATTTCCTACTCAAAGACATTGGCCACAACATTGGCTTTCCCTGGTTAAAAATGTAGCTCAAAATCATAATCTTCTATAAACTCCATCCACCTCCTCTGTCTCAGATTCAAGTCTTTCTGTGTAAACAGATATTTTAGACTCTTGTGATTAGAAAACACCTCAAACTTCTCACCATATAAGTAATGCCTCCAAATCTTCTAGTCAAAGATCACAGCTGCTAATTCAAGGTCATGAGTAGGGTAGTTCCTCTCGTATGTTTTCAACTATCGTGAGCCATATGCCATTACTTTCCCTTCCTGCATCAAAACACAACCTTAATCATCCCATGAAACATCACAATATACCGAATAGTCCAAACCCCGCTTTGGAATAATCAATACTGAAGCAGTGGTAAGTCTAACCTTAAGTTCTTGAAACGACTTCTCACAAGTCTCACTCCATACAAATTTGATTCCCTTCCTCATCAATATAGTCAATGGTGAGGCTAATCTAGAGAAATCTTTCATAGACTGATGGTAATACTCAGCTAAATCCAAGAAACTACGGATCTCAAAAGCGTTCTTAGGTTATTCCCAATCTTGCACCGCCTCTATCTTGGATGAATCTACAGTGTGATAACCCTGTTCCGTATTATGCTAATTGATCTTTATTATGAATGTGATTATGTGTTTGATATGATTTTGAGTGCCATTTATATGAATATATGTGGTTTTGAATTTCTATCTGTTTACCGTAGGAAAATCTGTTCAACTTACTGGTATAAACCGAAAAATTGAAGGCCTTATCGGCCACAGAAACTGAAATTGATTACGCCATTGTGATTAGCGTAATTTTTAGAGCCTACGGTGAAATTTAATTGAAAATTGATTCGGATAAAATTAAATAGACTAAATTGATGAAATAGTGCTCAATTAATTAGTGTTAATGAAATGTGATTAAGAGAGCCTATAAAAAGGCTCATTCTCACTCAATTCCTCTCTTTTAAACTCATTTGGCTGAAATCACACCTTAGAGAGAGAGAGAGAATCGAATTTAGAGAGAGAGAAGGGCCAATCTTGAAGATCTTGCTAAGGAGCTCAAGCTTTGAAAGGCTAGGCTCAAGAATTTGCTATAATTTGGAAGAATTGAAGCTCATAGGTGAGTAATTGAGCAAGGATTTATGAGTTAAGTTTGTAATTTTGTGAATTCAAGTGATATGGTAGCTCATGGCAAAGATTGAGTTGAATATGAAGTTAGAATGCACATGCATGCATGAAATTACTATGAATCACCATGAATTTCCATGAAATTGCATAAGCTAGCATGAATAATGTTGAATATGGAGAATTAGGCACCAATCTTCACATGCATGCATAATTGATGAAGTTATGAAATTGGTATGAAGCTTGAGTGCATAAGTTTGGACCATGCAAGAGAAATGTTGATCTATTTGAGGATTAGATCATGATTTTGAATAATTAGCCTCACATTGGTTGTATTCTTATATTATGTAATGCCCCTCCATGTTTTTGTACCAAAAATGTGAGTTTTGAACCTTTGAACATGGAGTTTGAACTTGAAGAACAATTCTGGAAAACCCAGAATTTGGCATGTCCGCTCGAGCGGGAAAGCACCGCTCGAGCGTGAAATGTGAGCTCCCGGAATTTTTGCAGACATTGATGTCTGTTCGAGCGGGGACATGTAGACCATGAGGGTCTACTCGAGCGGCGGAACCCATGCTCAAGCGAGGACCCCTGTTTCAAAAATTTTGTAAAGGTCTTGTGTTTCATTTTTCGTTCTCTTTCGTTTCTAAGCACTCTTAGGCATGCATTGAGCATCATAAATGAGTTAAAAGGATAAGAAAGAAGCCTAAGAGGGATGTATGAATTAAGAATAGATTAAATCGTTTGTGACCCGTTATGTTTATGAAATGTGTAGGGTCAAGCACGAGGGCAAAACATCCAGCCAATCACTGTGAGTAATATCTTAGTAAAGATATCTTGGAGTATGTTGTTTGTCCAATTGCTTATCTCCATATAAGTCTTATGAGCTTTTTAATTTGAATTGCGGACAAATGTCTATTATGCCATATGATTGGGCCAAAGGCCGTTTGACATACATGAATGATTGGGCCAAAGGCTGTTGGATATGAATGGTTGGGCCAAAGGCCGTCGGATACAGTTGATTGGGCCAAAGGCCGTTTGACATACATGAATGATTGGGCCAAAGGCCGTTGGATACGAATGGTTAGGCCAAAGGCCATTGGATACAGTTGATTGGGCCAAAGGCCGTTTGACATACATGAATAATTGGGCCAAAGGCCGTTGGATACGAATGGTTGGGCCAAAGGTCGTTGGATACAATTGATTGGCCCGAAGGCCGTTCGACATGAATGACTAGGCCAAAGGCCATTTGACAAGAATGATTGGGCCAGAGGTCGTCAGACATGAATGAATTAGGCTCGAGGCTGTTTATTTAGAACAAAGTGGGCCAGAGGCCGTCTGATATGTTCGAGTTTGAATTCGCCTATTGTACTAAGTAGAATTCTAAATGGGCCCAAGGCCATTTGATATATGTAAATCTCATTCGTGTACCTTCTTTATTTGATATTATTCACTGGGCTTTCACTTACACTCATTCATGTGTATGTAGGTGAGCAAAGAGATGTCCAAACCCAGCCCCGGTGAAGTGTGAGAAAGGTCAAGTTTTGAGAAGTCAGCCTTAGCGTCTCACGCACGAGACTCGTTTTCGCCCTTTTGTTCTTTCGTTATATTATATGTTGGCAAAAACAATGAATCACCTTTGTACATAAGTTTTAGCTTGGCTGACTAAGTTTTGAATGATCCTGTGCATATAGAACTTTTTGTTATTTTCCCTTTTGGTGTGAGCTATTAATGAATACAGATATGTGTCATTTGATGTGCCATGTAAGCACAGCTCTATGGACAATTTGTAAGTTTGCTTCCGTTTGGCCCCTTAACTCTGATGGATTACATTTTGTCTAGTTTGAGGCCACAGGTAATCCCTTGATTACTGGCCAGTTATGACCTTAACCCATAGGGGTGGGTTCGAGTCATGACATACAGTCACCCCTTCCCCAGATACCACATGGCCTAAGAACTTAATCTTTCTCAACCAAAATTTGCATTTCCCAAACTTGGCATAACGTTTTTGATCTCTAAGTAACTCAAGTACTACTCGCAAGTGTTCTTCGTGTTCCTCCTCAGAGGGTGAGTAAATTAAGATGTCATCAACAAAGACGACCACAAAACGATCTAGGAACTCACAGAAGACCCGGTTCATCAAATCCATAAACATGGCCGGTGCATTAGTTAGTCGAAAGGATAGAAACTCATAATGGCCATACCGCGTGCGAAATGCCGTCTTCTGGATATCCTCCTCCCTTACTCTCAACTAGTGATAACCCGATCTCAAGTCTATCTTAGAGAAACAACAAGACCCCTTCAACTGGTCAAACAAATCATCTATGCGAGGCATTGGGTACTTGTTCTTAATAGTTACCCGGTTCAACTTTCGGTAATCAATACAAAGTCACAATGCACCATCTTTGTTTTTGGCAAAGAGAGCTGGTGCTCCCCAAGGCGAAGTACTAGGGCGAATAAAACCCTTATCTAGCAATTCTTAGAGTTGAATCTTCACCTCGCTCAACTTGGCACGTGCAAATCTATAAGATGCCATTGAGATCAGTGCTATGCTAGGCACTAAATCGATAGAGAACTCAATCTCACAGGGAGGTGACAAACTAGTGAGATCCTCAGGAAAAACATCCGGGTATTCATAGACTACTCTCGGCAACTCAACTTGAACCACATCACATTTATTACCCAAGAAGTTTGCATGTAGACAACTAAGCCCACTCCGACCACGTGGATCATGTACTGGTGATAAAACTCTATCGGCCCTGTCCCCCATGAAATAAAAGCAATTCCACACAAGATATATACAGTAACCCTCTGACGGTAACAATCTATGATAGCCTGATATGAGGACAACCAGTCCATATCCAATATAGCATCAAAACTAGACATGTCAATCAACACAAATGCAAAAAGAGGTCGACGACCAGCAACCTCTATGTCACAACCCCGACACCATGCTCCAAAACAATCTCACTACCAATAGGTGACTCTACAATGATAGGAGATGCTAACTGAGCCAACTCTAACCCCAAAGCTGATGCAAATGTAGACGAGATAAATTAATGGGATGCATCCGTGTCAATCAACACATTAGCAATGAAATTACATAATAGGAAAGTACCTATCACTATCGAAGGTGCTGGTACTAGGTCTGGCGCAGTAACAGCATACAAACGTCCCGTAGGTCTCTGCTCAACTTGCTCACCCCTTGGAGCATAAGTCTGATGTACTAACTGAGATACAAAGGCTCCCTGATTGGCCCTCGAGGCCTGTGCTGATTGTGCAAGCTGGTGGCTCTATGCCTGCCTCGAACTAGATGCACTAGGTGTGTTACCCAACTGAGGACAAAACCTCTTCATGTGCCCTGACTGCCCACACTGGTAACAAGTAGGTGGATGTACTCTTTTCTGACTCCGGCTCTGAGAACGAGCCCTAAGCGGCACAAAGTGTTGCCCACCTTTTCTCTGTGGGAAAGTTAGCGACTTGTGACCCAACTGGCCACACTTGTAACAAGAGAAACCTCCCTGATTACCTCTCCCTAAGCCGAAACTCAGTACTGGGAAGGTGGATCTAGATTGTGTTACCTGGGGCTGCTATGGGATGGGAGCCCTCTGCCTCTTACTGTCTCGACTCTTCCCCTGAACCTCCTGATTCCTCTTGGAGTCCCTTATCCGCTCCTCCTCTGCTTGAACTACGGTCTCAAGATGAGTCACCCGTTGGGATATATCTCCTTATTGGAGTTTGAAACCCAATTGGTTTGTTAAAGAGTTTAATTTGGTTTAGTATTAGTTATAATATATTTTTATATATTATATCTAATTTGTGGAGACCTAATTCAATTTGGTAACAACTAGGGGTTTGATAAAAAAAAACCCTAGATTCACAATATATATATTGTTATGTTTGTCTCAAGGGCGTAGCGGCATCAAATTGGTTTTGTGGGAGATAGTGCTTCAGGTGTAACTTTTTTTCAGTGAGAGAATGGTTGCTGTGTGGATTCAATTTCCAAGGGTTTGTTCTTGAACCATAGCATCTCTAATTTGATGTTAGTTTGATTCAGATTTTGGGTCTTTTTCAACTTTGGTTCTGAAGATTTTGGTTCATCTATTTGGTGAGGTCTTTCCTTTTCTTTATTTGTGATTATTTAGAATTCACCTAAGGGTGGTTTTATGAGACCATTAGTGTCTCGTTTGTAATCATTTGGAAACTTTTTGGTTGATAGCGGAATCGGATTTCGATCCCGTGGACGTACCTCACATTGAGGAAACAACGTAAAATTCTTGTGTTGCTTTTGATTTAATTTTTCCGCATTACTTTTTATTCTCATTGATTGATTTACTTGTAGGGAATCACTTATTTTTCCTAACAACTGGTATCAGAGCTTACGGTTTATTTGGGTTTATTTATTTGTGTAAATCAATGGTGGGGAATGTGGGTCGTATGTCTAGCTTCAATGGAAGTAATTGGGTAACTTGGAAAACTAAAATGGAGGACTAATTATTTTGTAAAGATTTGCATGGACCCATTGAGGGTGATAGTGGCAAACCCGAGGGTATGAAAGATTAGGCTTAGTCGAAAAGCCGTTGGTGTTATCCATCAATGGATTGATGACAGTGTGTTTCATCATGCCGCTACTAAAACTTTAGCACATGATTTATGGAAAAAATTAGAAGGCCTTTATGATAGGAAATTAGCCACAAATAAAGCTTTTCTATTTCATAAGTTGGTTAATTTAAAATATAAAGAAGGCAGCCCTATTCCGAAACATCTGAATGAAATAAAGAGTATTGTTAACTAACTTGCTTCTATGAAAATTGTTTTTGATGATGAGTTGCAGGCTTTGATGCTACTTAGTTCTTTGCCCAAAAATTGGGAGACTTTAGTTGTGACAGTTAGTAATTCAGCACCCGATGGAGTTGTCACAATGGGCCAAGTAACTAGTAGCTTGTTGAATGAAGAAACTAGAAGAAAATCAGCGAGTTCCTTTCATTCGGAAGCATTTGTTGTGAGAGGCCGAAGCAAAACAAGGGGGAGGAGTAAGACTCCTCATGGTCATGATCAAAGCCGTGACAAATCAAAAGATAGTTCCTTTTCAAAGAAAGACATTGACTGCTATTATTGCCATGAGAAAAGACACATGAAGTGGGAATGCCGAAAGCTCAAGAATAAGGAGAAAAGGCATGACAAAAGTGTGCATAAGAAGCAAAAAGACACAATGGAAGTTACTACCGACGATCTCATGGTCGTTTGTGAAGATGATTGTATCAATTTTGTGGGCCAAGAGAACAATTAGGTGATTGATTCTGGTGCTTCTTTTCATGTGACTTTTCGAGTTGATTTCTTCACTACCTACACTAAAGGAGATTATGCTTCAGTTCAAATGGGTAATGAAGGTTTGTCCAAGATTATTGGCATGGTGATGTTTGCTTGGAAACAAATTTGGGCTGCAAGGTGTTGCTTAAAGATGTGAGCCATGTTCCCGACATTCGCGTCAATTTGATCTCTACTGGGAAGCTAGATGATGAAGGCTTCAACAACAAATTTGGTGATGGAATATGGAAGCTCACAAAGGGTTCTTTGGTGGTGGCTAAGTGCAAGAAGACTCATACAATTTATTCGATGCAAGGAAAAAATTGTAAAGGTGTTGTCAATGCACTTGAAGATGATACTTCTATTGAATTGTGGCACAAGTGGCTTGGGCAGATGAGTGAAAAGGGGCTGCAAGTTTTGTTCAAGAAAGAGTTTCTACCCAGTTTGAAAGGTGCACATCTTAAAACTTGTGTTCATTGTTTGGCGGGTAAACAACATAGAGTTTCTTTTCAGAAAAATGTTGCTTCTAGAAAAGAAAATGTTTTGGAGTTGATTCATTCGGATGTTTGTGGTCCTTTAAAAGTTAGAACACATAGTGGTGCACTTTATTTTGTTACTTTCATTGATGATTATTCAAGGAAAGTTTGGGCTTTTCTACTGAAAACTAAAGATCAAGTTCTAGAAGTATTTATGCATTTTCAGGCCACGGTTGAAAGAGAAACAGGGCAGAAATTGAAGTGCATCCGATCTAACAATGGTGGTGAATACATTGGGCCATTTGATGAGTATTGTCGCAGCCAAGGTATTCGGCACCAAAAGACAGTTAAGAAGACTCCTCAACAAAATGGCATTGCCGAGAGGATGAACCGCACCATTGTGGAAAGAACAAGGCGTTTGCTTTCATAAGCTAAATTGCCAAGATCCTTTTGGGGTAAGGCAATGAAGACAGCGGTTGACGTGATCAATTTATCTCCTTTCTATTCTTTGAATGGTGATATTCCAGAAAGAGTTTTGGACCAGTAAAGATGTATCTTATGAGCACTTGAGAGTGTTTGGTTGCCGAGCTTTTGTTCACATTCCAAAAGATGAGAGGTCCAAGCTTGATAGCAAGTCAAGACAATGTATTTTTTCTTGGCTATGGATGTGATGAATCCGGGTATAGATTGTGGGATCCAGTCGACAAGAAAGTCATTCGAAGTCGTGATGTTGTGTTTCTTGAAGACCAAACAATTGAAGACTTTGGCAAATGTGATCAACCGGAGTCAAAAAGTAGTGATCTCATTGACATGGATCCATCTCCTTCATCTTCAGTTGATGATAAAAATGGGGGAGATGTGTAGCCACCCATTGAAGATGTAGAGGATGATGCTAATCCTAATGAAGTTAAACCAGAAATTGAGGAAGAGCATCCAACTCAAGAACCGCCATCACAACTTGAGTTGAGGAAATCTACAAGGGACCGGCAACCTTCGAAAAAGTATCCTCCCAATGAATTTGTGTTGATTTCCGATCAAGGGGAGCTTGAGAGCTACCAAGAAGCAATTGAGCATGCAAAGAAAGGTGATTGGAAAAAGGCCATGGAGGAGGAGATGAATTCCTTACCTGAAAATCACACTTATGATTTAGTGAAGTTGCCTAAGGGGAGGAAAATTCTAAAAAATAAGCGGGTTTTCAAATTGAAGAATGATAGTAAGAATCTGAGGTAGAAAGCACGTCTTGTTGTGAAAGGCTTTGGGCAAAAGAAAGGTATTGATTTTGATGAGATTTTCTCACCAGTTGTGAAGATGTCTTCTATTCGGGTTATACTTGGCATGGCTGCAAGTATGAACCTTGAAGTTGAGCAACTTGATGTGAAGACCACATTTCTTCATGGTGATCTTGAAGAAGAAATTTAGATGCAGCAACTGGAAGGTTTTGTGGAAAAAGGGAAAGAGAAATTTGTTTGCAAATTGAAGAAAAAAGTTTGTATGGCCTCAAGCAAGCTCTGCGGCAATGGTACAAAAAATTTGACTCTTTCATGATGAATAATGGTTTTTCTAAAACCACTTCGAACCATTGTGTGTTTGTGAAAAATTTCTCAGATGGTAAATTTATTATTCTTTTGCTTTATGTTGATGACTTGTTAATTGTGGGTCAAGATTCTACCATGATTAACAAGTTGAAGTTAGAGTTGAGTAAATCTTTTTCTATGAAAGATTTGGGATTGGCAAAGCAAATACTTGGTATGAAAATTGTTCGTGATCGCAAAGAGGGGCTCATTTGGTTGCCTCAAGAAAGCTACATTGAGAAAGTTCTTCAGAGGTTGAACATGAACAAAACAAAGCCGGTTGGTTGTCCACTTGCGGGTCACTTTAAGCTTAGTTCGAATCAATGTCCTACAAGTGAGAAAGACAAGGAAGAGATGCAAAAAATTCCTTATGCTTCAGCAGTTGGTTCTTTAATGTACACCATGGTTTGTACCAGGCCGGCTATTGCCCACGCCGTTGGTGTGGTGAGTCGTTTTCTCTCTAATCTAGGTAAAGAACATTGGGCAGCGGTAAAATGGATTCTAAGGTATCTTCGAGGGACTTCAGAGGTGTGTTTGTGTTTTGGGAATGGTAAGCCGATGCTTGATGGGTTCACGGATTCTGACATGCCCGGTGATGTTGATTCTAGGAAATCTATTTAGGGGTATTTGATGACTTTTGTAGGGGGAGCTGTAGCATGGCAATCTAAATTAGAAAAATATGTTGCTCTCTCAACTATCGAAGCTGAATTTATTGCTATTACAGAAGCTTGCAAATAAGAGTTATGGTTGAAGAAATTTTTGCAAGAGTTGGGTTTGAAGCAAGAAAAGTATGTGCTTTATTGTGATAGTCAAAGTGCTATTCATTTGAGTAAGAATTATACTTTTCATTCGAGATCGAAACATACTGATGTGAAATACCATTGGCTTCGTGATGTGTTAGATTCGAAATTGTTGCAACTCGAAAAGGTTCACACAGATGATAATATTCAGATATGTTGACAAAGACTTTGTCGAGGGACAAACATTTAAAGTGTCGAACTTTGGCGGGTACGGTTGATGTCTCCACCTAAGTCGATAAGGGGAGAATTGTTGGGATATATCTGCTTATTGGAGTTTGAAACCCAATTGGTCTGTTAAAGAGTTTAATTTGGTTTAGTATTAGTTATAATATATTTTTATACATTATATCTAATTTATGGAGACCTAATTCAATTTGGTAACAACTAGGATTTGATAAAAACCCTAGATTCACAATATATATATATATATATATTGTTATGTTCGTCTCAAGGGCGTAGCGGCAGCAAATTGGTTTTGTGGGAGATAGTGCTTCGGGTGTAACTTTTTTTCAGTGAGAGAATGGTTGTTGTGTGGATTCAATTTCCAAGGGTTTTTTCTTGAACCATAGCATCACTGATTTGATGTTAGTTTGATTTAGATTTTGTGTCTTTTTCAACTCTGTTTCTAAAGATTTTGGTTCATCTATTTTGTGAGGTCTTTCCTTTTGTTTATTTGTGATTATTTAAAATTCACCGAAGGGTGGTTTTGTGAGACCATTCGTGTCTCGTTTGTAATTGTTTTGGAACTTTTTGGTTGATAGTGGAATCGGATTTCGATTCCGTTGACGTACCTCACATTGAGGGAACCACGTAAAATTCTTGTGTTGCTTTTGATATAATTTTTCCGCATTAGTTTTTATTCTCATTGATTGATTTACTTATGGGGAATCACATATTTTCCCTAACAACACCTCCACAAGGCGTCCGTAGTCCCTAATCATTGACCCAGCTATTTTAAAAAGAAGCCCAGTCCTCAATCACTTCTCAAACTCAATATAACAACGTTTCTCTATCGCCACGAGTTCCAGTGCAAATCTAGAGAGGCTTGTGAAAGCTGCCCCAAACTCTGCTACTGGCAAACTAAGCTACTTGAGCTTTAGAAATTGATCTCTCAACTTTTCCGTAGTAATGGGAGATAAGAACTTGTCTTGGAAGGCGTTAACAAAATCTTCCCAAGTCACTCCAATGTGCCTGCTCGCATACTTCCACCACTAACCCGCATCTTCCTTTAGCTAGAAGGATGTCAAGGTCACTCTCAAACCATTGTCTTTGATGCTAAGCATCTCAAACGTCTTCACCATCCGCTCGAGCCATTCATCTGCTTTCAGAGGCTCTTTCGGATCACCTAAAGACTTGTCCAGATTAGACTGAAAGAACTCCCTCTTTAAGCAAGACGACCTTGCTTCAACAACTTGGGCCTAGACTTGATTCTCAGCCTGAAGAATGTCCATAGATTCCCGTAAAGCTCTAGCCATTTCATAGGCCAAAGCGCCCATGGCCTGCTGACCAACTAGTTCGGCCATATTGGCCTGACCCACTCCTTCCTCTTGCGTCGGAATTTCATCCAAAAGAGGCACCTCATGCCTTCTAGGCTTACAATGCCTACCACCACCACTTCCATGTCCGGACTTCCTAATGAAGGTAACAAAAGAGATTAGCAAATTTACAAATGTGCCGAAGCTAACTCACTAGCGTCCTAATGCAATGGACAACAGTAATTCACTCCACGTAGGCACATAGTCACATAAACACATATGAATTTCTTTTCTAGATAATGATTGTCCCGCAGCGTTGCTAGTGTTCCAATTAGAAATAATAGTGATCAAGTACTCTTCTAATAGGACTTCTAGAAACCTGTAGACTCAATCAATATCTTAGGAACTAAATTCCATACCCATATAGCGACATAAGCTTTTTATCACATAAGCAAACTACACATATAAATATCTCTGTCAAGCGAGACAAACCCATTGTGGTAATCACCATTTCTCACGTACCCAAAGTATTCAAACCCGGTACGCTCTGATACCAAGTTGTAACGCCCCAAAATAATTACCATAATCCATCCACAGTATTAATAAACGACAACAATACTAACATAATTACCTTCTATTGAATCCAACGTGATTTATGAAAGAGAAACATATGCAGTATACATTCAATATGCCTAGCCATGAATCTATAACATATGTTACAAATATAAGAAAATAATGGAAGTTAAATAGATAAGAAACGCCCTAAGGCCCCGTTTGTTTTCAGAGGTAGAATGGAGAGAATTCATAGTGACGGGATTAATAGTGAGGGGATTGTTAGTGAGGAGATTAATATTGAGGGGATTAAGTAAAATTGTGTTTGTTTTGATAATAGTTGTTAGTGTACGGATTGTTAAATTATTTTTATACAAAATAAATATAAAACAAAAAAAAAATACAAAAACATTAAACATTAATGTTTTTAAAAAAATGCCCAATATGTAAAAAAAATTTAAAAAAATAAAAAATAGATAAAAAATTTCCAAAAAAAAATAAAACAAATAAAATAATGATTTTTACTTAACAAAAAATACAAAAAAAAACATTAATGTTCAAAAAAAAATGCCCAACATGTAAAAAGTAAAATAAAATTTTTTTAGTCCGACGGACTATTTTTCTAAAACCAAGTCTTGAAGGCCCATCTGAATCCCTTTGGGGAGGCCCATCTGAATCCGAAGCTCACTATCAATCCCCCCCCCCATGTCTCAAAACAAACACAATGTTAGTGGGTCTCACCTCACTACCAATCCTAATCCCCCCTCTAACTCTCCAAACAAACGGGGCCTAAAAGTTTAGAACTGTCCAAGATAGTTCTTGGTTACAACAAAAGTGGACTTTAGGTCCAATGCATTTAAAGCCCTTGGCTATACAAAATGAATACAACAAAAGAAGCCTTTGCTCCAAGTCCTCCCAAGCTACTACCTTAGCAGAGGTATATCATCAGCACCTGAAATATTTTTCCCATATAGGGTGAGCCAAAACCCAGTAGAAATAATCCAACACAGTGTATGAATCTTAACAAAGCTATAAGGAGAATGCATATGCCATGTTCTTGCCAAAATATGTTTATACCCCTTTTTAAAACTATGCAATGCCAAGTTAATACCTTGATTCACAATTCATTTCCATTGTAATAGAAAATAGGGTGGTGATTCACACTTTGAGAATTTCAAAACAATACAACCTTTCCAAAAAATTTCATCAGGAGGAAACTGTAAACCGAGACCCATGTAAATGTAGGTTATACAAGCACTACTATTGCCATTTCACGAAAATTTTGTCCACGGGATTAGCACCCATGTATACGCACAGTTTTTGGGACTTTCACACAGGACACTCAGGCCAACTTAGTTCAATAACACAATTAATGTTTTCCAAATTCACCATTTTTCTTAAAACGATAATATTTTCAATGTATAAGTGTGAAATAATATTCAATGCAAATGAATGAGAAAAATAGTTTCAATTTTCCTAATTCACATGCAAATTCTATAACAATCATAACTATCCTCCACTGATAGCCCAAAACAGATATTTCTAAACTGAGAGTTTATATTCCATAAAGGTAAACTTTCCAAATCTCAAGAGGTGAGTGATAATACATATCCAACTCTACCATCCTCATCAATACCAATCCAATTTCATTGTTCCAACATCAATTTCATTTATTTATACAAAATATATGTTTGAGATAATTAGGACAAAATCCTTACTCTTGTGAAAATCAAACCCAAGTATTCAAAATCAACCATTTCCACCCAACTCCTCATTATTTTCAACATCAAAACCATTCCCAAGAGATTATTCGAAAAGCCCCTCTTTTGATGTTCTATTCAAAACCCTAGATTTGTTCCAAACGAACTTTGCTCCGATTAGAAGGAAGCCCTCGCTAAGCTTTATCTTTTTAACAAAGACACATGCGTGAAAAGATCGGTGGATCTAGGTGTATTTAAGGGAAATAGGTGAGTTTTAGAGAGAGAGTGAGAGAAAATGGTGTTTGGAAATATTTAGAGAGAGAGAGAGAGTGATATGAAAAAGTGATGTAAAAAGTGATTTTTACGAACTGATATATGCACAGTCTGCTCGAGCACAAGAAGTGACACTCGAGCGTCCAGACACAAAAATGATTACCGCTTAAGTGCAAGAAGTGACGCTCGAGCGTAAAATACACACTTCCAGTAGTTTTGCAGGCAGATGACCATCGCTCGAGCGCAAGAATGGCCGCTTGAGCATACGACTGCTCGAGCATAGGAAACACAACTCGAGCGCAGAATACACTCTACCAGCAGTTTTACAGGCCTGCAAAAATACTAAGAGTTCACAAAGCTCACTTGAGTGCAAGAAGTGATGCTCGAGCGGAGGAGTAAAATTATGGACAACAAAAGTTTGAAAACCAAGCTACCAACGTGTTCCAAACACAACCAATACAACCCACTAGCCAAACCCAAGGAAATATAAGAGAAGTAAGACATTAACAACAATATGAAACCATGAAACTCAAGTCCAGAATACAAAATGGGTTGGGTCTTAGACAAGAATCGCTATAAAAATAATTACATACGAGAACCTTCAATTACCTAGCAAATTCACGCCCAAATTGAATTGAACTTGATGTGTCTCTTCCACCACCGTCTTCACCACGAAATTGCTTTGCACAACGTTGAATCTACAATGCCAATGTCGAATCCACGACGATGAGCCCCTCTGGAATCCACCAATGCTTCAGGCCTAAGTTCCCCAGAATCCACCAATGAACACCTTTTCTTTTGTGAATAAAAAAAACTAAATTAACCCTTGATGTTTGTCAATATGAAATTCGTTGATCAATTGATCACTTTCTATATATAAAGAAAACTCATATAAGTCACTTTCCAATACATAACACTTTGTATTTTACTCCTCTATGAGAATCTGTAGGGGTTCAACCTTAAAAACAACGAATGACGCACTTTTATACTAAACAGAGCTGTGAAGACCGCTCAAGTGCACAATTTACTGTTTGAGCAGAGTGAGTATAGGCGGTGCTTACATATAGGCCAATCGCTTGAGCACAACATCTACCGCTCGAGCGGTAGAACTTGTCTCCCAAAAGTTCAGACGCAGGCAGAGATATTGGATGAACCATTTCACCGCTCTAGCACACAAATGACCACTCGAGTGGTCAACCAACTTTGACTTCTTCTTGGCTTCGGGGGTGCTGCCCCTTGACCCTGCTTGAGCACTGCCCCGTGGACCCCCGCGAGCTGACCAGGTAGCTCGATCCTCGTGCTTAATCAACACGTACTCATCTACACAAGCATAACTCGAGTTGGATTCGCATCTAAATTCTCATAACTCACAGATACAATACAGCGAATAAAACTACAATTGAATATAATTTTGTCCAACGAGATTACCAATTACAAAAACCTAACAATTGTGACTGTCACAAACGGATTTGAATTTTTTCTAGCACTTCTTTTTCTCCAATCACCATCCATTACTTTATTCAAATGTCACAATCCAACAAATAATCATTATTATATGGGTTTTTTTTATTGATAAATCCCATTTAGAGGTGTTTTAACCTAATAAGTCCACTAAGAAAAATTACAATCTAGTTAGTCCCATGTATTTATACTTTTATTCCATGAGGTCCTTTTTTCTTGATTTATTTTATTTGTTGGACTATTATACCCTTGTCTATTATTGATATGTATTACTTAGAAAAACGATATATACATTTTTTTGTTGTTGCTACCTTTATTTTGGTAGTTACCATTATTCACATTTTTCTTTTTGATCAGTTTCATTCACATTTGTAGTATTGTTTCATTGTGCTAGGATTTCGAAACTCTCTATTTGGCAGGGTTTAGAAACTCTAGTTTACACATGGTGGTGAAATAATATTATGTTCCTCGAATGTTGTGGTGAAACTTTGTGTTCCTTCATTGTCACTTTGTATTCAAAATTCTGTGTTCGTCCATTATTACTCTGTGTTCGAAATTTTATGTTTCTCCATTAGTATAAGTCAAAGTTATGTTTATGTCCAGTCAATTTTGTTACAAACATATTCTTCAAAGTGGGTATTGGTTTGATTTGGATTAGTGAAATAGTGAAATTGCATAGATTGGTAATGATAGTGATAATGATAAAGATGAGGATGTGGGTGATATTTTTTTTTGTTTTTAGAGTGATTGAATTTTTTTTATTTTTTATTTTTTTTTATTGTGCCATTGTTTCTATTTTTTTGTCAATCAGTGTGAATGGTCACATTTCTCATTGTTTGAAAGTCTGAGAAATAAGTATTGAAATATAGATATGGACATAATTATATATTTTGCAAAATATGAATGTTCACATATTATTGGTTATTTGTTACTGTACTTGTTTGGACAATCATTTTTTGTTATCATTAAACAATTGAAATAGTCATTTTTTTCTTTCAATTTTGTTTCATGTTGCAGTGTGAATGTTCACATTAGTATGAATTTAGTTTTTCTAAGGTTAGTTGTATGTTAATTGTAAATTGTGAACATTCACATTGTATTTTGGTATGAGTTCTTTTTTCCTTTTTTTTTTTTTTTGAAGTTTTTTTTCGTAAGTTTGTTGTATTTTGTTATTTTTTTGTACTATGTTTGTTGGCTGGACAATTATTTTTTTTATTATTACTGAACAATATAAATTTTTGATTTTCACTTTTTAAAAATTTTATTTTTTCTTTTTACATTGCAGTGTGAATGTTCACATCGGTATGAGTTTTTTTTTTTTTTTTTTTTTAAAAAAAAAAAAAAACTAGTTGTATATTAATTGTAAGTTGTGAACTTTCACATTGTATTTTGGTATAAGTTTTATTTTTTCAAAAATTATTTGTATATTTGTTGTTTTTGTTACTATGCTGGTTAGTTGAACAACCATTTTTGTTACCATTGAACAACTGAAATAGTAGATTTTCACTTTTTTCACTTTTGTTTTATGTTTTCACATTACAGTGTAAATGTTTACATTGGTAAGAGTTATTTTTTTAAGGCCAGTTGTATGTTAATTATAAATTGTGAACATTCACATTGTATTTTGATATTAATTTTATTTTTTTGAAGTTTAGTTATATGGTTGTTGTTTATTGTGAACATTCACATTGTACTTTAGTATGCGTTTTGTTTTTGCAAAAGTTAGCTGTATGTTTGTTGTTTACTATGAACATTTACATTGTATTTTGATTTTCATTCAGATTTTTTGTTGCATTATTTTTAAACTTTTCAAATTATAAAAAGGTTCAAAATTCATAATTTGAAATTTTCTTCATGGAATGCCGGAGATGTTTTCTCCTTAGGATAAGGGAGAAATTTCCTCCATGGAATAAGGGAAATATTTTTTTCTTTAAAATGAGGGAGATATTTTCTCCATAAAATGAGCCACTATTGTGATGTATTAGTTTCAAATAGAAACATGTGCAAAAAATTAAAAAAGATAATTTGGTCATATTATATTAAACCAGACTTAATGAAATATTCAAATATATATATATATATATATATGTATATTAGATGAAATCAAACATTTAAAAAGAGGATTTATCAACAAAATAACTCTTATTATATTTTGCAATATTTGGATGAAGTGGTTTATGGTAACAGCTGTGAGAAATGCGTTTGATTGTCTAATTAAAAGGAATCTTCTAGATTTGCTTATAAAAAACTAGTGGATGACTTACAGTGTTGACTGTCAATGAAGACATCAAATTGTGACTATCCAAAAAATCTGGATTCTCTCTAAGATTTTTTTTTTCCCTAATTATCATCTAACATTTTATTTAAATGTCACAATTCAACAGCTAATTATTTTGTGATCTTTAATCAAATGTTGAATGATGAGAAAGATAAATTTTTTTCCACGACAATAAAGGTAACAACCGTGAGAAATGCGTTTGATTGTGTGGTCGAAAGGGGTTTCCACGACAATAATGACTTGCATACTTGACTTCCAATGCGTTAGATCCACATTTTCTTGAACACTCTTTTCTGTCAATTATTATCTAACACTTTATCTAAAGATCACAATTTAACAATTAGGGATTAGGAAAATGATTTTCCCCCCGAATCCCCCGACTGCCCAAAACGACGTCGTTTTGGACATTTTTTTTTTCTTTTAATTTTTCCTTAGGTCTAAAACAGATAGAAAAGAAAGAGAAAGAGAGAGAGAAGGAGAAGAGAGGGGAAGAGGAGCTCGTCGCAGCCCCGCCTCTGCCTCCGCCCGTCGCCGACTCCTCCTCTGCCTCCGCCTCCAATCATCGCAGCCCCCGCATCTGCCTCCGCTCGCCTCTGCCCCTCCGCCTCCGCCTCCAATCGTCACAGCCCGATTGGAGGATCTGTGATGATGTATTGGGTGGTTGATGATGATGGGTGGTTGATCTCTCTGTCTCTCTCTGCTACTCTTTCTTCTTCTCTTCTTCTTTATTTTTCTTCATTTCTGATTGAAAAAAAAAAAATTTCAAAACGACGAAACGACGTCGTTTTGAATTCGGGGGGATTCGGGGACCCTCTCTCTCGAGCTACGTAGCACGATTGTTAGTGATTATTAACAAATATGGAATGGTGACTGAAAGACAGTGTTGGAGAATGGTAACAGCTGTGAGAAATGGGTTTGTTTGTTGTGTTGTGAAAATCAAAAGGAATCTTTAAAGGAAAGTGTGTCCATTGTTCATGGAATTCCGCAGGAATCCATTGAAAGTGTTTGCCCTTTGGGAGGCAGACACTCAAAACAGTCATCCAATCACAAAAACAAAAAATAAAAAATAAAAAAAATTACGTATGGTATCGTACAATATATTGTAAGATATTTTAATGTTGTTAAAAATAAGTATAAATAAATGTATAGTTACAGAAAATATAAATATCTTTAAATTACAAAAATAAGATTTCTGGGAAGATATAAATACATATACAATGTATAATCTTCAATACTTAGTTCATATAAAATGTAGAGTTGAATTAAATTACGTAGGTATTTGGGAAGTAATTTTTTAGCACAAATACTTCTTTAACTAATCATTTTGGTATTTGGGAAGTAATTGTTTTAGTTGTCTTTTTGACTTTTTAATAGAATAACTTACACACACACATCTCCTAAAGTTGAAAAAAAAAATACAATTAATCCTACTTTTTAAACATAATTATACTGATATTCCTTGAAATTTTAATTTACGTAATAATTAGATCATTTTTCATCAATAATTTGTTGGTCATAATAATTACATAATACTCTTTTATACTCAAATGTATATTTATCTTTATTTATTTCAATGTCTATGTACCATCTCCATTAGTTTCAACGCTTTAACCTTACTATATAAAAAAAAAAGATTAGTGTAATTATATCAAAAATGAAAGATTAATTGTATTTTTGTGGCACCCCAGTATTTCATCATCAATTCACAGTGTTAATTTAAGAACAATATAACTAATGGCATCAAGTTAAAGCATTAAATATCAATTACATGGCTCAAAAATCATCTCTTCCCCCTTGAACTATTCATGTGCTTACATCATTGTACAATTGCATTCTTCAAATAATAACAACAGTTCAATGGATAAAAGATAATACAAAATATAAATGTCCTAACGCAACATCTTCTCAAGGAGTGCCCTTGGATACACACAAAAATAAATAAATAAAAATAAAATAAATGGAATATAGTTTCCACCACAATAGAATAGCCTAAGGCTTCAACACGTTGCACACAAAAGAGCCTCTGTGCTCCCATCCAAAAATACATCTCAATGCCAATCACTTAGGTAGCACATCAACATCATCACCTGAAAGATTATTAGTTTTGGGGTGAGCAATCACCCGATAGGAAATACCATTAACAACTTATATAATTAGTTGAGATATATATGATCATGCCATGCAAGAGATGAGAAAAAACTCATGCCCGTTCCTTTGTAAAACCGTGATGCCAAACTAAGTAATGTCAATAACAAATTCTCATCCAAAACATGGGGTATAAATACGCTATGACATCTCGACAAAAGAGTCGTATACCACAATTACATATAGATATATATATATATATATAATAATCTCACATTTGCCGACTCCAGAAATGGCGGGGCGTTAGGCACCCAAGACCTTACTCATCCACATTTGCCAACTCTAAAAACGGCGGGCTCATTAACACCCAAAATCATGTTTTCCATATCCCCCGACTTTACAAAGGGCAAATTATGCAAATGGTCCTTGTAATTTACTCATTTTATCATTTTGGTCCCTGTTGTTTCAATTTGATCAATTTTGCCCCTGAATTTTATGGATTGTGTCATATTAGTCCAATAAATAACAGCGGTTAAGTTTGATGGACGGAAAATCAAATGATGTGTCCATTTGGTCCCTGTAATTTATAGGAAAGTTAAAACAACAAGGACCAAATTGACATATCCTATAAACTGCAGAGACCAAATTGACATATCATTTGATTTTCTGTCCATCAAAGTCAACCGCCGTTATTTATTGGACCAATATGACACAATCTACAAAATTCAGGGACAAAATTGATCAAATTAAAACAACATGAACCAAAATGATAAAACGGGTAAACTGCAGGGACTACCGTTGTAATTTGCCCCTTTACATATGGCAGGCTCATGGACACTCTAAACCTTGGCAATATGCACAAGACAAAGTAATTGGACACCTTTGAGTCCCCGTGCGGGTGCCAATATACATTACACAACTCAAACCAAGGCACCCGACTCACAACCCTGACTCATACGCTATTTACCCCCTTCCAACACTTTCCAATCATTGACAATTTCGAGCTACAAAGTATAATTAATGAATGCATATTATGCATGAGTTTCCAAATCTCAATTTTCCTAAGGTAGTTTCAATTCACAACAATCCAACAATTTAAACATTCCTAATTAAAGTGATTCTCCAAGTTGTACCCATCATCATCTCAAGGTTTTATGGTAAGCGGCTTCCAAAATTTCATATTCCAGCATAAAAATTGTGAGAACCCAAATATACAAATCAAATAAATAATTAAGTAATAATAATTTTACAATCCCAAATATTTTCATAGTGAATCCTAAAGTACAAATTAAATATTGTTGGACGATCTTTTAATTAATTTTAAACCTAAAATAAATTTATGGTGGAAATCTCTAATTTATAGGCAAGATTTATTATTAAAATAAATAATAGTAATAATGTTAAATAATAATAATAATAATAATAATAATAATAATAATAATAATAATAATAATAATAATAATAATAATAATAGAAAAAAGGTTAAGGGAGTTAGATTATTTGAAGTACGTGGGTAACCCTAAACTCTCATAATATTGAATTAGCAGCCGTGAAGTCTAGAGAGAAGAGGAGATAGGCGCAACTTTTGGTGAAAATTGAAGAACTAGTTTTGTTCTTGAATATGTCCATCTCCAAGGTAGAAATCAATATTTTGTAAATATAGTTATTTTGTATAGATGTTTCCGTGCATTCTTTGGAAGAAGAAGGAATGAAAGGTACTGATTAGGTGGCTTGAATATCTATTAGGTTAATAGTTGGTGTGGAATAGTGTAATGGGTATAGTGGATGTATGAAAAACAAGTATATTGCATGGGTTATATTCAATGAGTGTTTTTGCTTGTAATGGTGGATCTTGTGAGTAAAATGTGGGATAGGTAGGAGTACTTGGCCGCCACTATTTGTGAATATCATTTTTTTTTCTTTTAATGTAGTTTGAGGAATTAAACGGGCACATAAAAATGAGGGTGCAATTTATGAGTGTGAAATTCTACACATAGCTATAAACTTTAAAAATCAAGAAAATATAGTAAGAGAATGAATTTTGAACTGAAATTTTTACAGTAGATTAACTACATATTGAATTGCATATCATAATTTTCTCATAATTTTTGGGAGTCAAAATCTATATTAACTGGTGCGTTCAAATCTGTCCAAAAAACTGGCGTAAAACAGCAACTTCAGAAGTATCGTTCACTTTGGGTATAAATTCGAAAATATCAAATCAGCGTCATTAGAACCGGTTACGAGTCTAGTTTCTTAAATTTTGGCCTTGCATTGATTGCTCCTGTATACTAAGAGAAACATTAATTTTTTTAAAGTGTTGCAGAAAACAACCTGTTTGGATATAATTAATTGTATATAATTATTTTGATAAGCAAATCAAGTAAAACCAATTGGGTTTGAAACTTAGGATATATTAGTTGATATCTGAAGGGTTTTGGAATTTTCGAACAGCGTGGAGTAGGTTTTTTAATTTTCAAAATTAGCGAATAGATTGGGAAAACTTGTTTAAAACTCTGTTTTGTCATAAAGTTACTTTTAATTAAGTTTCGATCTGAACCCATGTCTTGGGTAATTTTAGACCTTGAAGAACATGAGCTTAGGTATTATTTAAGCGTAACGGTGAGTGGGGTTGAGCTATGTTAGTGCACTTTAGTATGGGGTACTTAGTTTATTATTCTCTTTATTATTTTTAAATTAGTAGTGATGTGCAGTTTTCATACTTGGTTCAGGGCACTAGTTGGACTTTCATATTTTATTCGAGGATTATATTATACTGTGTTCGGGTGAGTAGTTTCATGCTACATATTTTTATAAATGTTCCCCTACCCTGAACTGTTGGAAAATTAAATTGTTGTTTCAAGACTAAACTACTTTGATAAATTATTATATTATCAATGGAATTAAATTATTTCTAAAACATGTGTAAACTTGGCATACCGTAAACTATTTGTTATGATCTCATGTTTATAATGGTGAACTACCATGTTTTGCGAAACTGAACTGTATTGATTATCTGGACCATCTACATATTTTAGTCTAGGGAAATTATTCCACTGTGTGTGGTGACTCTGGCCACTAGGGAACAGATTCGAGTTCGGCCGTGATGACTCTAGTGCTCAACGATTGTAAGGAAAAGACCTAGGCTAGGCTAGGTGACCTTCAATCGGATTGTCTTAGAGAAAAGGCCCGGGTTGCCACCCCGAGGATGACTCTTGGTTCGATATTGGATCCAACTGGCTTATTGTCTTGAGAACTTTGTGGCATGTTACTTATTATTCTTGGTACCCAAAAAATTATTAGTGTTCATGTTGTAATCTATTTAAAGTGAAAAATGTCATTTATCATGTTCTTGAGAGACATGAGTATTTTAACTGTTGAATTATGGAACCTTTTTTTTTGAAACATATTATCTTTATCAAAATTGTATGTCAATCTATTTTCTGTGATAAATATCTTATTTTGGAATCGAACCCTGTTTTCAAAACTGTATTTACTATCCATGTTGCTACTCACTGAGCTATCAGCTGGCTTAGTTGTTTATCATTTCCAGGTGTTAGAAGGACTTAGAGTGGACTAATGGCGTAACGGGGACTCAATTACATGGACCTCTACGACATTCATTTATTTTGTTTTAGATTGTTATGTCAAGTTTGTGCATATTTATTTTTATTTTTATTGAGGTTCATTTAGGATTATTTTGATATGTGGGTTGTTTATATCCCATAAGTTTGGATGGTATTGATTTCGGTTGGTTTTGCCGTTTATACTTGTGGCATATCACTGAATTGAGTTTTGGTTATTTATTACTAGACAATTGTATAGTTGTTCAATGTGATTATGGATTCATGTTTAGGCTTACATGTGCCTTGGGCTAAGGCCCTATAGGCCACGGCCGGTCATACCCGAGTTTGGGGTGTGACAAAAATCAAGTCAATGCATCTAATTTCAAAATTAGGAAGTCAATTAAACCAAATCCCCCTTTATTGAACAATTTTGAAAATTAAGATTTTAAGAAATTTGGGGCTTTTCCCTTTTAAGGCATTTAAAGGTCAATTCTCATTATCCATAACACAATCAACAACATATATCTATAGACTCCCCAAGCAAATCATGAGATATAACCCCTTTGATCAAAGCAATTAGCCAACATACAAAATCTTCATATATCTTAATATCTTTATGTATATATAATGAAAATACCACATATGAGTCTCAAATCAAATATATAACAAGTTAAAAGTACCCTTACCTCAAGATTTAAGGTTAAAGATGAAAACACAATTTCAAACTTCAAGAAAATGAGAAATAATCGGTAGAGCTTTATAATCAAGCTTGTTCTTCAACCCATTTGGAAGATCTAAGGTGGATCTCGGGTAAAACTAAGGGAGATCAAGTGTTTTAGTGTTAGGGTTCGGAAATGTGTGATAGAGAGAGAAAATGTATGGCAAAAGAGAAAAAGTGGTTAGATCGACTTTTGAATGTGTTGTCCCGAACAAACCGCTCGAGCGAAGTGCTCAAAAATTAAAGAGACCGCTCAAGCGAACTTTATGCCGCTCAAGCGGTAAACGCAAGGTCTCGGAAGTTTTGTAGAGCTGCAGTGAAAATACTGGTAGCCTCATTTCTACGCTTGACCAACCACTTAACCGCTCAAACAGTCTCGCCTGTAAACATGCAAGATATTGAAAGCTATGCATCACTGCTCGAGCGACCAATTGACCCCTCAAGCGGTCACCCAGAATAGATTGTTACAATCTACCCCCCTTAAAGAATTTCATCCCTGAAATTTCGTGATTCTTGTCAACAACTTCAACAACCCAAAAGAAAACAAATGTCGTAGTAACAACAATCCCAACAATCAAAATATCGTTAATTGAGAATGAAGACAACTCACAATTCAATTAATGATATAAAAGTCTAAGGGGCAGCGCCCCCAAAACAAAAATACAAAATGCATTCGAAGTTGCTTGTCCGCTCGAGCTGCCGTTTATGCGCTCGAGCGAAGAACGTTTGGTTTCAGAAGTTTGACTTGTCTGCAAAAGTACTAGGTTAGTGTATTTGACGCTCGAGCGGGGCATTCGACGCTCGAGCGGACCATGTTATATTAGTTCGTGAATCTGATATTTTAGATCACTTTTGTATATCTCTCTCTAAAAACTCTTTCCTCTCCCTTCTTTCTACATTTTCTTATGCCAAATTGGATCAAAACCTTGATTTCTCAAGATCCATTAGAGTTCTTATAGCGACCCCGGTCTTTTCCCATTTGATTATTGTATCCGGACTTAGGTTCCGTAGATTCTGTCATTGTATAATGGTTGTTGTTGTTGTTCCTTATTTTCTCTTTTGGAATTATAGGATGTGTTAAGCAGGTTTGTTCAGGTTGGTTGGGTTTAGAAACCAAGTGTTGCTGTCCAGGATTTTGGTTCTTCGCTCGAGCGAGGAGTTGTTCGCTCGAGCGAGAGGTAGTGTTTGATTTGGACCTGTAGCTGTGCATTCTTGGCTCGAGCGAGCTTTTCTTCGCTCGAGCGAGTTAGTTCATCCTTCGCTCGAGCTATAGTTCCTTCGCTCGAGCGTGTGTCTGGGTTCTGACCTGAGGGTTTGAGTTCTTCGCTCGATCGAGCTTTCTTTCGCTCGAGCGAGCTTTTGGGTTGTTGGCTCGAGCAAGGCTTCCTTGGCTCGAGCGTAGTTTCTCTGTGTCTGGTCGCTCGAGCGACCAAGTCTTCGCTCGAGCGAGCCTGTCCAGTTTATATACACAGCAGCGGGATTTGATCAGACTTTTTCATTTTCTTTTGTTTCCAAACCCTAGGTCCGACTTTTCTCTCTCCCTACTCACCTTCTTTCTTAGATTTGATCCACTTCGGGTGTGTGTCTACCCTAGATCCTTCATTAAAAAGATAGAGTGAGGCAAGGGCTACCATTTAATCTGAGCATTTGGCGATTTGGAGCACTTTGGTATTTGAGCACTCTTCTCTTTCTTCACCTTTTGGGCTGTTTTCTTTGAGGTAGGGATTTCCTACTCCATTTTATAGGTTTTGTTCTAAGTTTTGGTATTTTAACATGTTGGGGATACTTTGGTAAATTTTGGGAAAAACCCTAGTTGTATTATTGAATTAATTTGTATAAGTAATTCATGGAATTGGGAAAAGAGGGTTAAATTCATGGAATTCATTGATTAAATGGCGTAATTGGGTAATTGGTATCATTTGTCTATTGAATTGTTGACATAGTTATTTTCAGTTTAGAAATAACTGTATTGGGCTATCGGTGGAGGATAGTCGTGATTGTTGTAGACATTGCATGTGGATTAGGAATAACTGAAACTAATCACATTGGTTAAGTCATTAATTTTGACTATGGCATTGATACAGAAAATACGTGTATTGATTGAGCATTGCATTTGCATACATTGTTTTGTGTGTGGGAGGAGATAGGGGATGTACTCCACGGTTTAGGGGAAGATAGGGGATGGACCTCTAAACCGGATTTTGTTTGGGAGGAGATAGGGGATGGACTCCATTAGCATCACTTTTATGTGTGCTTATTTATATAGAAGTGTTTTATTGATACAGCACTAAAATGTGTATCAATCTGGAAGTATGGAGTGTTTGATTTGAGCTTGAGTCTCATTTGTTGTTAATATTGGAAGGTTGTGAATATGATATATGTGATTTCACTGTTATAAGTTTGGCCAGGTTCTGAGCCATGTTGATAAAACTGGAAAGTAAAACGTATCTTTGGCAATAATGTCTTGAGTCTGTAAATTGAAGTAATTGATTATTTTGGTTAACCATCTGTTGAATGCTATTGCTTTATTCATTGCTTATATGTGGTTTAGTATATTTCTACTGGGCTGTGGCTCACCCTTTATGGGAACATCATTTTCAGGTTCAGGTGATAAACTACCTCCAAGGACTTAGCTTGGGAGGGTTTGGCTTCTGGATTGGAGAGGACTACCTTTAGTTAATTGTCTTTAATTATTATTACATGTAAACATTCAAGCCTAGGGCTTTCCTTGTATTGAGTTAGAACTCATATTTTTGTATCCAAGTGTTGGCTTGGAAAGATGTAAGCCTGTAGGGCGTTTTATTCGATATTACATGTAATGCATTATTTAGTATTACTCTGATGAATGAATTTATAAATTGTCTTCTTTAAATAATGCATGTCAATGTTATATAATGGGCTAATTTTGAGGGCGTGACAACTTGGTATCAGAGCCTACCGGGTTTGAATACTTTGGGTACGTGGGAAGTGATTAGTATCACATTGGGTTCATCTCGTTTGATAGAGACTTAGTGTAATGTTATATGCTTAAGTGATAACATGTTTATGTGATTATGTGGGTATGGAATGTAGTTTCTAGGATGTTGATTGGACCCTTGAGTTTCTAGTAGTCTTGTTGGAAAGGCACTTGATCACTGCTGCTTCCAACCGGAACTATAGTAACCCTTTGGGACTATCATTATCCGGGAATGAAATTCGTAGGTGCTTATGTGATTATGTGCTTACGTGGAATGAATTATTGTTGTCCATTGCATTAGGACGCGAGTGTTTAGCTTCGGCACATTTATTAATGTGCTAATGTCTTTGTTTCCTTTATTAGGATGTCAGGACGAGGACGAGGACGCGGTAGGCGTGGTAGGCCGGGTAGGCAGGAGGTGCCTGTGCCAGAAGAGATTCCGGCAGTTCAGGAGGGAATTGGCCAGGCCAATGTGGCCGAGCCAGTAGGCCAGCAGGCTATGGGCGCTCTAACCCGAGAGATAGCAGGGGCATTCAGGGAGTCAGTAGGCATTCTTAGAGCTGAGAATCAAGCTCAGGCTGGTATTGCGGATGCAGGACCTTCCTTTCTGAAGAGGGAGTTCTTCCGGTCCAATCCGGATGAATTTGTGGGTGATCCTAAAGAGCCACTTAAGGCAGATGAATGGCTCGAACAGATAACGAAGACGTTTGAGATGCTTGGCATCGAAGACGAGGGATTGAAAGTGACCTTGGCATCTTTCCAGTTGAAGGGGGATGCAGGTCAGTGGTGGAAGTTTACTAAGGGGCGTATAGGAGGTACATGAGAGGCTTTTGTGAATGCTTTCCAGGAGAAGTTCTTATCTCCAGCAGTCAGGGAGAAGCTGCGAGACCAGTTTTGTCAGCTTAAGCAGGCGAGTTCTTCAGTGGCCGAATTTGAGGCTGCATTTACTAGTTTGTCCAGGTTTGCACCTGAGTTGGTGGCGTCTGAGGAACGTCGTTGTATTGAGTTTGAGAAGAAGTTGAGGCGTGGCCTCAAGCTGAGAGTTGGGGGAACTATGATTCGGGAGTATGGGCGTATGGTTGATGCTGCAGCCCACATGGAAATCATGATGCAGGAGGAGGAGGAAGGACAGAAGGGCTCCAAGAGGGGTCAGGATGGTCAGAATGATGGTAGGAGACAGAAGGGTTTTAATCCCCAGCAGTCGCAGGGTAGCTTTTCTCGATCGACTTTTTCTATACCGAGTGTTAGTTCGGGGAAAGGCAGCCAGGGAGACATTACCTGTTTCAAGTGTGGCCAGCTGGGCCACAAGTCTCCAGTTTGTCCTCAGAGGGGAGGAGTTCAGAGAGCAGCATCTTCTTCGGCTCGATCTCAGAGCCAGAGTCAGGGTAGAGGTCAGCCACTCTCGTGTTATCAGTGTGGTCAGCCAGGGCATATGAAGAGGTATTGCCCGCAATTGGGTGGCACATCTGGTGCATCTGGTTTGAGGCCGATTCTGGGTCAGCAGCCAGCTCAGTCGGGTCAGGCCTCAAAGGCCAATCAAGGGGCTTCATCGTCTCAGTCGGTGCAGCAATCTTATGCTCCTAGGGTTGAGCAGGTTGATCAGAGGTCGTCTGGGCGCGTGTATGCTGTTACCGTGGATCTTGTGCCAGCACCATCAGTTGTGAGAGGTACCTTCTTGTTTTGCAACTCGGTTGCTAATGTTTTGATTGATACGGGTGCATCTCATTCCTTTGTGTCTGCTGCATTTGCATCTGTTTTGGAGTTGGAGTTAGCACAGCTAGCATCTCCTATGTGTGTAGTGTCACCTCTTGGGGGTGAATTGATTTTGAAACAAGGCGTTAGGGGTTGTGATATAGAGGTTGATTATCATAGAATCCCATTTTCCTTTGTAGTTATGCCTATGAGGGGTTTCGATGTTATTTTGGGTATGGACTGGTTATCGTCATACCGGGCAGTTATTGATTGCTACCGCCAGAGGGTCACTTGTTGTACCGTGAGCGGAGAGTATTTTCATTTTTTGGGGGACCGGGTTAGTGATGTGTTACCACCGGGGTATGTTCGGCGAGGAAGAAGTGAGCTTAGTGGGCTACTAGCTAACCTTTTGATTAGTGAGGATAATGAGACTCAGATTGTGTTGCCAAGGGTGGTTTGTGAGTACTCAGACGTCTTTTCCGAGGATCTTGTTGGTTTGCCACCGCATCGGGAGATTGAGTTCTCTATTGACCTAGTGCCCGGCACGGCGCCGATTTCCATGGCACCTTATCGTTTTGCCCCAGCCGAGTTAGTTGAGTTGAAGATCCAACTCCAGGAGTTGCTAGATAAGGGCTTTATACGTCCTAGTGTTTCACCGTGGGGAGCACCAGCCCTCTTTGTTAAAAAGAAAGGTGGTGCTTTAAGACTTTGTATAGATTATCGGAAATTGAATCGGGCTACGGTTAAGAATAAGTACCCTATGCCTCGTATCGATGATTTGTTTGACCAGTTGAAGGGTTCCCGTTGTTTCTCTAAGATAGACTTGAGATCGGGTTACCACCAGTTGAGGGTCCGGGAAGAGGATATTCCGAAGACGGCATTCCGTACGCGGTATGGCCATTATGAGTTTTTGGTGATGCCATTCGGGCTCACCAATGCACCGGCAGTTTTTATGGATTTGATGAACCGGATCTTCCGGGAATTCTTGGATCGGTTTGTAGTCGTTTTTGTGGACGACATCCTTATCTATTCGCCTTCTGAGGAGGAGCACGAGGCACATTTGAGGGTGGTGCTTGAGTTACTTAGAGCCCATTGGCTGTATGCCAAGTTTGGGAAGTGTGAGTTCTGGCTGAAAGAAGTCAAATTCTTAGGTCATGTGGTATTCGGTGAAGGAGTGTCTGTTGATACATCCAAGGTAGAGTCAGTGCAGGATTGGGCACAGCCTAAGAGTGTATTTGAGATCCGCAGTTTTCTGGGGTTAGCTGGGTATTACCGTCGGTTTGTGAAAGATTTCTCCAAGTTAGCATCACCGTTGACTAAACTGACTCGGAAAGGAGTCAAATTTGTATGGAGTGAGACTTGTGAAAAGTCGTTTCAGGAGTTGAAAGTTAGACTGACTACCGCTCCAGTATTGATTATTCCAGAGAGAGGGTTGGGTTATACGGTCTATTGTGACGCCTCACGAGAGGGTCTGGGTTGTGTATTAATGCAAGAAGGGAAAGTAGTTGCCTATGGCTCTCGTCAGTTGAAAATTCACGAGCAGAATTACCCTACACATGATCTAGAGTTAGCAGCTATGATATTTGCCTTGAAGATTTGGAGGCATTATCTTTATGGTGAGAAATTCGAGGTGTTCTCGGATCATAAGAGTTTGAAGTATTTATTTTCACAGAAAGACTTAAACTTGAGGCAGAGGAGGTGGATGGAGTTCATAGAGGATTATGACTTTGAGTTGCATTATCATCCGGGAAAGGCCAATGTGGTGGCCGATGCCCTTAGCAGGAAACCTGTTGGTGACATAGCTAGCATAGCCATCCGAGAGTGGGAGATGTTGGGTGCACTTGGAGAGTTTGATTTACTTATGGGTGAATCCGTTGAGGCTGCGGCCTTGTTTTCTGTTGTTGCACAGCCTACACTTGTGACTCGAGTGTTAGAGGCTCAGAGAGGTGACCTTGAGGTAGAATCTCTCCGTGAGAAGATTTCCAGTGGAAAGGTTGAGAAAGGTTTGACGGTGTATTCCGACCTGAGTGTGAGATACCGAGACCGTCCGTTTGTGCCAGAGTCTTGCCGAGAGGAGGTACTCCGAGAGTTTCATCATTCACGCCTTGCGGTGCATCCGGGAGGCACTAAGATGTATCGGGATTTGGGTCGTCAGTTCTGGTGGCGGGGTATGAAGAGAGATGTGGCAGCTTTCGTATCTAAGTGTCTTACTTGTCAGCAAGTGAAGGCCGAACATCAGAGGCCAGCGGGTTTGTTGCAACCCTTGCCTATTGCCGAGTGGAAGTGGGAGCATGTCACTATGGACTTTGTTGTAGGTCTTCCGAGGACTCAGCGGGGTAGTGATGCTATTTGGGTGGTTGTAGACCGGTTGACTAAGTCGGCGCACTTTATTTCTATGCACGTGAGAGATTCGGTAGATCATCTTGCCGACTTGTATATTCGGGACATAGTGAGATTGCACGGGGTCCCAGTGACGATCGTCTCAGATAGAGATCCTCCTTTTACTGCCAGGTTGTGGCAGAGTTTGCAGAGTGCCTTAGGCACTAAGTTGACCTTTAGCACGGCTTATCATCCTCAGACTGACGGACAGTCCGAGCGTACTATTCAGATACTTGAGGATATGCTTCGGGGTTGTGTTCTAGACTTTAGTGGGTCGTGGGAGAGGCACTTGCCGTTGGTGGAGTTTGCCTACAACAACAGTTTCCAGTCTAGTATCGGTATGGCACCATTTGAGGCCTTGTATGGCCGACCGTGTAGATCTCCTGTGTGTTGGGCCGAGGTGGGTGATGCACCTCTGTTGGGTCCAGAGTTGGTGAGGGAAACTATGGAGAAAGTTGAGCTTATCCGTAAGAGGCTTGTTACAGCACAGAGTCGTCAGAAATCATATGCCGACCGTAGGAGGAGACCTTTGGTGTTTGAGGTGGGTGATCATGTCTTTCTGAAGATATCACCTAGACGGGGTTTGATGAGGTTTGGGAAGAGTGGGAAGTTGTCCCCTCGATTCATTGGTCCGTTTGAGATCCTTGAGAGGATTGGCGAGGTTGCTTATCGTTTAGCTTTGCCGCCGCAGTTGTCTGGAGTACATGACGTGTTTCATGTGAGTATGCTTCGGAAGTATGAGCCGGATCCATCACATGTGTTGGATTGGACCGATTTAGTGGTTGATGTGGATGTCTCATATGAGGAGAGACCGGTTCGGGTATTGGATAGGCGGGATCAAGTTTTGCGAGGCAAGACCATCCCTTTGGTAAAAGTTTTGTGGAAACATCATGGAGTGGAGGAAGCCACTTGGGAGCGTGAATTGGAAGTCCGCGAAAAATACCCGGACATGTTTATTTAGTTGTAATCTTATATTTAGATTTTGTAATATTGTTGAACTTAAGCGCTTTGCATATGTCTTAGGTTGTAAAATGTTGAGTATGTTTTGGAAAAGGGGTGTATCTTGAAACTTGCTTCATTATAGAAGTTTAGTATAGTATTGCATATGTTGATTACATTGCTTAGTGTGATATGTATATCATGTAATTAAATATGATATGGGATTGTTAGCATTGAAAGGAATAATGCATAATAATGATACAGATTGAAATATATGTTGTGTTATATATTTGGTATGAGATGCCTCTTGATAAAGAGATGAAATGACCAGTTTTGGGTCAAGATGTTTACTAATGAATTGTAAAAAAAAATCTGTTATAAAAAAAAAACTTATGCTTAATTTCGGGGACGAAATTCTTTGAAGGGGGGGAGGTTATAGCGACCCCGGTCTTTTCCCATTTGATTATTGTATCCGGACTTAGGTTCCGTAGATTCTGTCATTGTATAATGGTTGTTGTTGTTGTTCCTTATTTTCTCTTTTGGAATTATAGGATGTGTTAAGCAGGTTTGTTCAGGTTGGTTGGGTTTAGAAACCAAGTGTTGCTGTCCAGGATTTTGGTTCTTCGCTCGAGCGAGGAGTTGTTCGCTCGAGCGAGAGGTAGTGTTTGATTTGGACCTGTAGCTGTGCATTCTTGGCTCGAGCGAGCTTTTCTTCGCTCGAGCGAGTTAGTTCATCCTTCGCTCGAGCTATAGTTCCTTCGCTCGAGCGTGTGTCTGGGTTCTGACCTGAGGGTTTGAGTTCTTCGCTCGATCGAGCTTTCTTTCGCTCGAGCGAGCTTTTGGGTTGTTGGCTCGAGCAAGGCTTCCTTGGCTCGAGCGTAGTTTCTCTGTGTCTGGTCGCTCGAGCGACCAAGTCTTCGCTCGAGCGAGCCTGTCCAGTTTATATACACAGCAGCGGGATTTGATCAGACTTTTTCATTTTCTTTTGTTTCCAAACCCTAGGTCCGACTTTTCTCTCTCCCTACTCACCTTCTTTCTTAGATTTGATCCACTTCGGGTGTGTGTCTACCCTAGATCCTTCATTAAAAAGATAGAGTGAGGCAAGGGCTACCATTTAATCTGAGCATTTGGCGATTTGGAGCACTTTGGTATTTGAGCACTCTTCTCTTTCTTCACCTTTTGGGCTGTTTTCTTTGAGGTAGGGATTTCCTACTCCATTTTATAGGTTTTGTTCTAAGTTTTGGTATTTTAACATGTTGGGGATACTTTGGTAAATTTTGGGAAAAACCCTAGTTGTATTATTGAATTAATTTGTATAAGTAATTCATGGAATTGGGAAAAGAGGGTTAAATTCATGGAATTCATTGATTAAATGGCGTAATTGGGTAATTGGTATCATTTGTCTATTGAATTGTTGACATAGTTATTTTCAGTTTAGAAATAACTGTATTGGGCTATCGGTGGAGGATAGTCGTGATTGTTGTAGACATTGCATGTGGATTAGGAATAACTGAAACTAATCACATTGGTTAAGTCATTAATTTTGACTATGGCATTGATACAGAAAATACGTGTATTGATTGAGCATTGCATTTGCATACATTGTTTTGTGTGTGGGAGGAGATAGGGGATGTACTCCACGGTTTAGGGGAAGATAGGGGATGGACCTCTAAACCGGATTTTGTTTGGGAGGAGATAGGGGATGGACTCCATTAGCATCACTTTTATGTGTGCTTATTTATATAGAAGTGTTTTATTGATACAGCACTAAAATGTGTATCAATCTGGAAGTATGGAGTGTTTGATTTGAGCTTGAGTCTCATTTGTTGTTAATATTGGAAGGTTGTGAATATGATATATGTGATTTCACTGTTATAAGTTTGGCCAGGTTCTGAGCCATGTTGATAAAACTGGAAAGTAAAACGTATCTTTGGCAATAATGTCTTGAGTCTGTAAATTGAAGTAATTGATTATTTTGGTTAACCATCTGTTGAATGCTATTGCTTTATTCATTGCTTATATGTGGTTTAGTATATTTCTACTGGGCTGTGGCTCACCCTTTATGGGAACATCATTTTCAGGTTCAGGTGATAAACTACCTCCAAGGACTTAGCTTGGGAGGGTTTGGCTTCTGGATTGGAGAGGACTACCTTTAGTTAATTGTCTTTAATTATTATTACATGTAAACATTCAAGCCTAGGGCTTTCCTTGTATTGAGTTAGAACTCATATTTTTGTATCCAAGTGTTGGCTTGGAAAGATGTAAGCCTGTAGGGCGTTTTATTCGATATTACATGTAATGCATTATTTAGTATTACTCTGATGAATGAATTTATAAATTGTCTTCTTTAAATAATGCATGTCAATGTTATATAATGGGCTAATTTTGAGGGCGTGACAGTTCTGCCATAAGTTCTTTATCAAAGTTGGTTAACTTCTCAAGGGCTTCGTTGTGTGTGATGAAGATCGAGTTTCGACACCGTTGATTTTGGGGGTTTCATCTCATTTCTTCTTCAAAACTTGAGATAGGGATTTTCTTAGAGTTATATATACGTTTTTGCAAGATCTAGATGATTTTCGAAATCATCCTTTGATTAGCTTTGAGAAATTGATTGTTGATTTCAAAAAGATGAGTGATTTTGAAAGAGGGTTTAATTTTTTTTCCTTTTGAAATAGAAATTGAAGGTTTTGAACCATACTGATTGAAGAAAGATGATTTGGGGGAGATTCTTCTAAATATTTTGGAGATGAATGGTTTTGGTGAGAAAACCTAAAAATTGGGTCTTTTCTTTGAAAGATGTTGAAAATCCTTGGAAGATGTTGTCATATTTATTTTGTGTACCAAAATAAATGGATGTCTTGAAAATTGTTTATTTATATATAAATGACGAATTTTGTTAAAAAAAAATGAGAAATGTTGTTTATTTTGGAAATTGTTGTCAAAATGTTGATTTAGTCTTAAATTGACTAAATTGTTGAGATTGCTCGAAATGTGGGAATTACGTTATTCTCTTGAATGAATTGGATATAAAAGTATATATATACATATATATATTCATCTTGTGGAATTGTGTTGAAAAGCGGATTGGGAATTTTGATCACAATGGTATATTGTGTGAAACAATTAAATATGGAAATAATGCTGCATTGCATTATTGTAACGCCCTCAAAATAATAACATTAACCCAACAAATAAGACAAGCGTAATAGATAAACTAACCACCTTCTATCATTCATTAGAATTCCATTACATAAGTATTACATGTTAATCTCATAACAAAATGCCCTACGGGCTTACAGCTTTCCAAGTTAACACTTGGTTACAACAAAGAGTTCTAACTCGTTTACACATTAAGCCCTTGGCTTGAAATTACATGTAATACATCAAAAGTACAACAACAAAACTATGCCCGCCACTAGCCTCCCAGCTATGTCCTTGGAGGTGGCATGCTTCCTGCACCTGAAAATGATGTTCCCATATAGGGTGAGCCACAGCCCAGTAGAAATACACTAAACCAACCATGGACAATGACTAAAACATTAGCAATTGATAGTTGGTCAACACTGATACAATCACATAAATTACATATTTATGTCAACGACTTACAAGTCCCAGTTACTTTTCATTTTCCCTTTTTCAACAGATAAGCATGCTAGCTCTATCATTATTTCCACAGATATGTATAAAAACTATATCTCACATTCAGATAAGCATAAAAGCTATATCCACATCTCAACAGATATGTATATCAACAATATCCACAGATAAGCATACAAGCTGTATCCACATTCTACAACAGATATGTATATCAACAATATCCACAGATAAGCATACAAGCTGTATCCACACTTCACAAAGATAAGCATATGAGCTCTATCTTCACTTCTCTAGACAAGCATATGAGCTCTGTCTACGGAGTACATCCCCTATCTCCTCCAAATACCTATCCGGTTTAGAGGTACATCCCCTATCTTCCCCTAAACCGCGGAGTACATCCCCTATCTCCTCCTCTACACACAACATATATAAACACATTGGTTCTATATACAATCACACAATACATACAATTAACGTATTCAATTAACCGTCAAGTTCCATGACACATTTCATTGATTAGTTTCAGTTTGCCTAATCAACATACATTGTCTACAACAATCACGACTATCCTCCACCGATAGCCCAAAGCAGTTATTTCTAAACAGAAAATAAATGCACAAATGGATATTCAATCAACATTTCATTTCCTCATTTCTCACCAATTAATTATCCCAATTAATTAAACAATGTAATTAGGCCAATTCCCATAATTAACATTTCAACCCTTAGGTCCCATTTTCATCAATGATTCAACATTAATTCCATTTTCCATGCCAAACATGCATCTAGGTTTATTATGAATAAAACCCCAACTTTTGTATAATTGCACAAAAGCCCCAAACTTTCACAAAATTACCAAACCAAGCCCAACATCTCAAAATACCAAAATTTAAAGACAAAACCCATAGAGAGGAGTAGGTTATCCCTACCTCGAAGTTTAAGCCACAAAGGAGATGAAGACTCCAAGATCAACTTGCTCCAAATCCAAACTTTTTCAGATTAAATTGAAGCTCTCAACGCCCTCTATCTTTTTAACAAAGGCCCTAGGCTAGATTCACACCCTAGGGAGATGAAATCTTAGAGAGAGTGCAAGTTTAGAGTGAGAGAGGCTCGGATTTAGGTTTTGCTCAAAGAAAAGAGGTGAAAAAGTGATGTTTTAGACGCTGCTGTCCGCTGATATAAAACACTCTCGCTCGAGCTAAGGATTGGTCGCTCGAGCGACCAGACACAGATAACTCTCGCTCGAGCCAAGAAGTTCTCGATCGAGCGAAGAAAAACCCAGACCGCTCGAGCCACGAAAAGCTCGCTCGAGCCAGAAACTACAACTCTCAGGTCCAGAACCGGGTGCAACACCACGCTCGCTCGAGCGACCACTCCTCGCTCGAGCGAAGGCCCAAAATTCTGGGCAGCAACACTTGGTTCCCAAGCACAACCAACCTGTAACAAACCTGCCCAACACATCCCAAAACTCAAAATACAAAGTAAAGAGGATGCAAACTAGAAAATAAGCAACTACCAACATTCACGGACACATGTCCGGATCACTGTACAACAAGGGTAAACCCGGGATCGCTATAACCTCCCCCCCTTAAAGAATTTCGTCCCCGAAATTAAACACAAGTTTTCAAAAACAGGTTTTCCTCCATTTTGAACAATGTTACAATTTAACATTCAACAATTCGACCCATTACCGGTCATCCCATCCCTTTAACAAGAGACATATCACAATATGTAAACAACATATGTATTATTAACATGCATCAACATTATGCACTAACTTTCCAATGTCAACAATATACTTAACACCTATAATGTTACATTCAACTTCCATATGAGGCAAGTTCCAAACATACTTCCAATTTTCACAACTTAAGACATATATAAAAGCTCTTAAGTTCAACAACATGCAAAATTTAAATACAAGATTACATATCAACAAACAAGTCCGGATATTTCTCTCGGACTTCCAACTCACGTTCCCAAGTGGCTTCCTCCACTCCGTGATGTTTCCACAAGACTTTCACCAAAGGAATGGTCTTGCCACGCAGGACCTGATCCCGCCTATCCAAGACCCGAACCGGTCTCTCCTCATACGAGGCATCCTCATCTACCTCTAAATCGGTCCAATCCAACACATGTGATGGATCTGTCTCATACTTCCGAAGCATACTCACATGAAACACGTCATGTACTCCGGACAACTGCGGCGGTAAGGCTAACCGATAAGCAACCTCGCCAATCCTCTCAAGGATCTCAAAAGGACCAATAAACCGAGGGGATAACTTCCCACTCTTCCCAAACCTCATCAAGCCTCGCCTAGGTGATATCTTCAGAAAGACATGATCACCTACCTCAAACGCCAAAGGCCTCCTCCTATGGTCGGCATAACTCTTTTGTCGACTTTGGGCTGTAACAAGCCTCCTACGGATAAGCTCAACTTTCTCCGTCGTCTCCCTCACCAACTCCGGACCCAACAAAGGTGCATCACCCACCTCGGCCCAACAAACTGGAGACCTACACGGTCGGCCATACAAGGCCTCAAACGGTGCCATACCGATGCTAGACTGAAAACTGTTGTTGTAGGCAAACTCTACCAATGGCAAGTGCCTCTCCCACGTCCCACAGAAGTCCAGGACACAACCCCGAAGCATATCCTCGAGGATCTGAATAGTACGCTCGGACTGCCCGTCAGTCTGAGGATGATAAGCCGTACTAAAGGTCAACTTGGTGCCCAAGGCACTCTGCAAACTCTGCCACAACCTAGCAGTAAAACGAGGATCTCTATCTGAGACGATCGTCACTGGGACCCCGTGCAATCTCACTACGTCCCGAATATACAAATCGGCAAGATGATCTACCGAATCTCTCACGCGCATAGGAATAAAGTGCGCCGATTTAGTCAACCGGTCTACAACCACCCAAATAGCATCACTACCCCGCTGAGTCCTCGGAAGACCCACAACGAAGTCCATAGTGACATGCTCCCACTTCCACTCGGCAATAGGCAAGGGTTGCAACAAACCCGCTGGCCTCTGATGCTCGGCCTTCACTTGCTGGCAAGTAAGGCACTTCGATACGAAAACAGCCACATCTCTTTTCATACCCCGCCACCAAAACTGGCGACCCAAATCCTGATACATCTTAGTACCTCCCGGATGCACCGCAAGGCGCGAATGGTGAAACTCTCGGAGTACTTCCTCACGGCAAGACTCCGGTACAAACAAACGGTCTCGGTATCTCACACTCAGGTCGGGATACACCGTCAAACCCTTCTCAACTTTCCCACTGGAGATCTTCTCTCGGAGGGATTCTACCTCAAGGTCACCTCTCTGTGCCTCTAACACTCTAATCACAAGTGTAGGCTGCGCAACAACAGAAAACAAGGCCGCAGCCTCGACAGATTCGCCCAGTAGCAAATCAAACTCGCCAAGTGCTCCCAACATCTCCCATTCCCGGATGGCTATACAAGCTACATCACTAATGGTTTTCCTACTAAGGGCATCGGCCACAACATTGGCCTTTCCCGGATGATAATGCAACTCAAAATCATAATCCTCGATGAACTCCATCCATCTCCTCTGCCTCAAATTCAAGTCTCTCTGTGTAAACAGATATTTCAAACTCTTATGATCCGAGAATACCTCGAACCTCTCACCATAAAGGTAGTGCCTCCAGATTTTCAAGGCAAAGATCACAGCTGCTAACTCTAGGTCGTGTGTGGGGTAATTCTTCTCATGTATTTTCAACTGACGTGAGCCATAAGCTACCACTTTCCCCTCTTGCATCAACACACAACCCAAACCCTCTCGTGAGGCATCACAATAAACCGCATAACCCAACCCTCTCTCCGGAATAATCAACACCGGAGCGGTGGTCAATCTAACCTTCAACTCTTGGAACGACTTTTCACAAGTCTCACTCCACACAAACTTGACTCCCTTCCGAGTCAATCTAGTCAACGGTGACGCTAACCTGGAGAAATCTTTCACAAACCGACGGTAATACCCAGCCAATCCCAGAAAACTGCGGATCTCAAACACACTCTTAGGCTGTGCCCAATCTTGCACTGCCTCAACCTTGGATGTATCAACAGACACCCCTTCCCCGGATACCACGTGGCCTAAGAATTTGACTTCCCCCAGCCAGAACTCACACTTCCCAAACTTGGCATACAGCCTATGGGCTCTAAGTAACTCAAGCACCACTCTCAAGTGTGCCTCGTGCTCCTCCTCAGAAGACGAATAGATAAGAATGTCGTCCACGAAGACAACCACAAATCGGTCTAAGAACTCCCGGAAAATCCGGTTCATCAAGTCCATAAAGACTGCCGGTGCATTGGTAAGCCCGAATGGCATCACCAAAAACTCATAATGGCCATACCGCGTACGGAATGCCGTCTTAGGAATATCTTCCTCCCTGACCCTCAACTGATGGTAACCCGATCTCAAGTCTATCTTAGAGAAACAACGGGAACCCTTCAACTGGTCAAACAAATCATCTATACGGGGCATAGGATACTTATTCTTAACCGTAGCCCGATTCAACTTCCGATAGTCAATACACAATCTCAAGGCACCATCTTTCTTTTTAACAAAGAGTGCCGGTGCTCCCCACGGTGAAACACTAGGGCGAACAAAGCCCTTATCGAGCAATTCCTGGAGCTGAACTTTCAACTCAACCAACTCTGCTGGAGCAAAACGGTAAGGTGCCATAGAAATCGGCGCCGTACCAGGCACTAAATCAATAGAGAACTCTATCTCTCGGTGAGGTGGCAAACTAACAAGATCTTCGGGAAAGACATCCGAATACTCACAAACCACCCTCGGTAACACAATCTGAGTCTCAACACACTCGCTACTCTCAAAACTAGCAAGTAAACCACAAAGCTCACTTCGCCCTCGCGAATCATACCCCGGTGGCAAAACACTACCAACCCGGTCTCCCAAGAAATGGAACCACTCCCCGCTCAAGGTACATAACGTGACCCTCTGGCGGTAGCAATCAATAACAGCCCGGTATGACGATAACCAGTCCATACCCAAAATAACATCAAAACCCTTCATGGGCATGACAACAAACGGAAAAGGAAGCCTATAATCGGCGACCTCTATATCACATCCTCTAACACCCTGTTTCAGAATCAACTCACCACCCAAAGGCGATATCACACAAATAGGAGATGCTAACTGTGCTAATTCCAATTCCAAAACAGATGCAAATGCAGCAGATACAAAAGAATGAGATGCACCCGTGTCTATCAACACACTAGCAACCGAGTTGCAAAACAGAAAAGTACCTCTCACCACCGATGGAGCCGGTACAAAATCCTGCGCGGTAACAGCATACACGCGCCCCGTAGGCCCCTGGTCTACCTGCTCACCTCTCGGAGCAAAAGACTGCTGCACAGACTGGGATGACGAAACTCCCGGATTGGCCCTCGAGGCCTGCACAGACTGAGCTGGCTGAAAACCCTACGTCTGCCTAGAACCAGACGCTCCTGAAGTGGCACTCAACTGTGGGCAAAACCTCTTCATGTGCCCAGGCTGTCCACACTGATAACAAGTCAAGAGCTGCCCCCTGCCCAAACTCTGACTCTGCGGTCTAGCTGAAGAAGAAGCAGCTTTCTGACCCCCACCCTTCTGCGGGCAAACAGATACCTTGTGACCCAGCTGGCCACACTTGTAACAAGTGAATTCCCCCTGACCACCTCTCCCTGAGCCTACACTCGGCACTGGGAAGGTCGATCTAGCAACACCACCCTGCGACTGCTGAGGGTTAGAACCCCTCTGCCTCCTGCCATCACTCTGACTATCTTGGCTCCTCTTGGAGCCTCTCTGCCCCTCATCCTCCTCCTGCATCATAAGCTCCATATGAGCTGCAGCGTCCACTAGGTGTCTATACTCCCGGATATAGGACCCACCAACTCTCAACTTGAGGCCCCGCCTCAACTTCCGCTCAAACTCATAGCAACGGCGTTCCTCAGACGCCACCAGTTCAGGTGCGAACCTGGACAGACTAGTAAAGGTAGCCTCAAACTCGGCCACTGACAAGCCCTGCTGATTAAGCTGGCTAAACTGATCCCTCAGCTTCTCCCTAGCTACTGCAGACAAAAACCTCTCCTGAAAAGCATTCACAAACGCCTCCCAAGTCCCACCAACACGAGCCTTCTCGTACTTCCACCATTGACCCGCATCTCCCTTCAGCTGGAAGGATGCCAAGGTCACTTTCAGTGCTCCATCCTCGATGCCAAGCATCTCAAACGTCTTCGTTGTCTGTTCGAGCCATTCATCTGCCTTAAGCGGCTCTTTAGGATCCCCGATAAACTCGTCCGGATTACACCGAAAGAACTCCCTCTTCAAGAAGGAAGGCCCCGCCTCAACTGCCTGATTCTCAGCCCTAAGAATACCCAAAGCTCCTGCTAACTCTCTGGCCAAGGCACCCATAGCCTGCTGACCCACTGGTTCGGCCACATTGGCCTGCCCAACTCCCTCCTGCACTGCCGGAATCTCACCCTGTAACGGTGCTTCCTGCCTCGCAGGTCTACCCCGCCTAGCACCTCTTCCTCGTCCTGACATCCTAATAAAGGCAACACAGAACGTTAGCACATTCATAGGTGTGCCGAAACTAAACACTCACGTCCTAATGCATGGACAACTGTAATTCACTCCACATAAGCACATAAACACATAAGCACTTACGAATTTCATTTCCGGATAATGATAGTCCCAAGACGTTACTAGAGTTCCGGTTAGAAATAGCATTGATCAAGTGCTTTTCCAACAAGACTCCCAGAAACTCACGGATCCAATCAACATCCCAGAAATTAAATCCCATACCCACATAGTCACATAAGCATGTTATCAAGTAAGCACATAGCATGTGATACTACATCTAAGTCTCTATCAAGCGAGACAAACCCATTGTGATACTAATCACTTCCCACGTACCCAAAGTATTCGAACCCGGTACGCTCTGATACCAAGTTGTAACGCCCTCAAAATAATAACATTAACCCAACAAATAAGACAAGCGTAATAGATAAACTAACCACCTTCTATCATTCATTAGAATTCCATTACATAAGTATTACATGTTAATCTCATAACAAAATGCCCTACGGGCTTACAGCTTTCCAAGTTAACACTTGGTTACAACAAAGAGTTCTAACTCGTTTACACATTAAGCCCTTGGCTTGAAATTACATGTAATACATCAAAAGTACAACAACAAAACTATGCCCGCCACTAGCCTCCCAGCTATGTCCTTGGAGGTGGCATGCTTCCTGCACCTGAAAATGATGTTCCCATATAGGGTGAGCCACAGCCCAGTAGAAATACACTAAACCAACCATGGACAATGACTAAAACATTAGCAATTGATAGTTGGTCAACACTGATACAATCACATAAATTACATATTTATGTCAACGACTTACAAGTCCCAGTTACTTTTCATTTTCCCTTTTTCAACAGATAAGCATGCTAGCTCTATCATTATTTCCACAGATATGTATAAAAACTATATCTCACATTCAGATAAGCATAAAAGCTATATCCACATCTCAACAGATATGTATATCAACAATATCCACAGATAAGCATACAAGCTGTATCCACATTCTACAACAGATATGTATATCAACAATATCCACAGATAAGCATACAAGCTGTATCCACACTTCACAAAGATAAGCATATGAGCTCTATCTTCACTTCTCTAGACAAGCATATGAGCTCTGTCTACGGAGTACATCCCCTATCTCCTCCAAATACCTATCCGGTTTAGAGGTACATCCCCTATCTTCCCCTAAACCGCGGAGTACATCCCCTATCTCCTCCTCTACACACAACATATATAAACACATTGGTTCTATATACAATCACACAATACATACAATTAACGTATTCAATTAACCGTCAAGTTCCATGACACATTTCATTGATTAGTTTCAGTTTGCCTAATCAACATACATTGTCTACAACAATCACGACTATCCTCCACCGATAGCCCAAAGCAGTTATTTCTAAACAAAAAATAAATGCACAAATGGATATTCAATCAACATTTCATTTCCTCATTTCTCACCAATTAATTATCCCAATTAATTAAACAATGTAATTAGGCCAATTCCCATAATTAACATTTCAACCCTTAGGTCCCATTTTCATCAATGATTCAACATTAATTCCATTTTCCATGCCAAACATGCATCTAGGTTTATTATGAATAAAACCCCAACTTTTGTATAATTGCACAAAAGCCCCAAACTTTCACAAAATTACCAAACCAAGCCCAACATCTCAAAATACCAAAATTTAAAGACAAAACCCATAGAGAGGAGTAGGTTATCCCTACCTCGAAGTTTAAGCCACAAAGGAGATGAAGACTCCAAGATCAACTTGCTCCAAATCCAAACTTTTTCAGATTAAATTGAAGCTCTCAACGCCCTCTATCTTTTTAACAAAGGCCCTAGGCTAGATTCACACCCTAGGGAGATGAAATCTTAGAGAGAGTGCAAGTTTAGAGTGAGAGAGGCTCGGATTTAGGTTTTGCTCAAAGAAAAGAGGTGAAAAAGTGATGTTTTAGACGCTGCTGTCCGCTGATATAAAACACTCTCGCTCGAGCGAAGGATTGGTCGCTCGAGCGACCAGACACAGATAACTCTCGCTCGAGCCAAGAAGTTCTCGATCGAGCGAAGAAAAACCCAGACCGCTCGAGCCACGAAAAGCTCGCTCGAGCCAGAAACTACAACTCTCAGGTCCAGAACCGGGTGCAACACCACGCTCGCTCGAGCGACCACTCCTCGCTCGAGCGAAGGCCCAAAATTCTGGGCAGCAACACTTGGTTCCCAAGCACAACCAACCTGTAACAAACCTGCCCAACACATCCCAAAACTCAAAATACAAAGTAAAGAGGATGCAAACTAGAAAATAAGCAACTACCAACATTCACGGACACATGTCCGGATCACTGTACAACAAGGGTAAACCCGGGATCGCTATAATTATTAAGCATACATTGGCATTTCAATTCATTAGACTATGTTAAGCTTTGGAAATTTGCATTGAGAAAAGAATGTTGGGAAATGGGTTTTCATGAAATGGTTTTGGGGTAAATACGGTGGTAAGTCTTGATAGGTGGTGTATATGAAATTGTTTAAGTTGGCCTGAGTGTCCTTGGTGAAAGACCAGAAAGTCGCGCGATAGGTGTCGAGCCTTTCTGTTAATACCGGTAAAAATGACAATTGGTAGTACTCGTATAGTCTACTTGCAGACACCGACCTAAGGATTACCAGAGTTGTATATTGAAGTTGCATAACATCATTGAGCATGATGGTTTTCAAAAGATGAAGATGTGTTTTATTTTCAAAAAAGCATGGCATGGCATGTGCATTCATCTCTTGAGACTTGTATAAAATGTATATACTTTGTTAAGGATTTCCTACTGGGCTTTATGCTCACCCTACTAGATTTTTGTGTAGGAAAAGACATGGTGAATCCGCCTAATTGAGGGTGTGGAAATGTGTGTGTTGAGAGCACTAAAGTTCTCATTTGTTGTGATCCTATTTGTAAGCCAAGGGCTATGTATGTGTGGGTTTGAATAACCATTTTGTGTACCGGGCTTAAGCCTTGGAAGATTGTAAACCCTTGGGGGTGCTTATTTGATTATTTACTTGTTGTTGAATCAATGTAATATCGCATGAGGAACTATTATTATTATGTAATGCAAGTATGGGAAGTTATATTTTGTTTTTCTTTAAGAGAGCCATGATGGTTGCATTATCATTTGGGCTAAAAATTTGGGGCGTTACATACATGGCATATGTTATAGATTCAAGATCTTGGATTTATGAATGTATATATGCATATTTCCTCTTTTGTACGGTAAAGAAATATAAATGAAAGGTTGATATTTTGCATGTTTATGCTTTTCTATTGAACATCATGAGATGGGTTGTAATTATTTCAAGGCATTACACCGCCCCGCGTTGTTTTCTAGCGATGATCTTTGGTCGTCGTTGTCGTCTCTCCTAGTGCATAACTTTAAATTTGAGTGAATCTCTGTCTCTCTCTCTCTCTCTCTGTGAGCTCAAATCACGGTTGTACGTCTCTTCCACCTCATGGCACCAACGATCACAAACAACCTTCATCCACACCAGCGAGACTCGACCTTCTCCGACTCCTAGATCTATGTTGTTTCCTAACCAAATCGACCTTTCAACTTCGCAACGTGAACTTCATCAAGATCTCGCATCATTCTTTCTGATCTGTGTGGCTTTTCAATTCTTCTCACAAATTCAGGAATCAATGGCCATTATCTCTCTCTCCCTCTCTCTCTCTCTCTCTCTCTCTCAGTCCACCGCCATAAACACTGGCTGGTAGGTCTGTTGATGCTCTGTTACTCACCTTCAATTGTTCAATTCAATCAAATAATTATTTATTTTTTTATTTATTTATTTTTCCTTTTTGATCGTATCCATTCATTTCATATCAAGCCCGACCTTGAGATTTTCGGGGCCCAAAACCAATAATTAATATATATCTTTGGGGCCTCTCACATATAGTTTTTTGTATTCAACAAATTTTTTTTTTAAGGTAAATGATTAAAGATTTGTGTCAAAAGAGTTAGGGTTAGGAATTAGATAGGGAGAGAGAATGGGCCTTTTAATTTTTCAATGGGTCAAATTATTTGAAGTTAGTTTGGGCCTTCTTTAATTTTTTTTGGACTTAAAACATACATAATATATTACACTAAACTATAATAGGAGGGGGCCCTTTTTTGGGTCTATTTTGAGGGGCTCTAAGCCATGGCCTGGTGGGCCTATGTCCACGGCCAGTCCTGTTTCTGATATATCTAAGTTGATTTATGTTCATTTCTCTCCGTCCTTTGGATATCCTGGATTTGATTTGATTTTTCTTATTTCACATAATTCCTGGAACTCTTAATCCCCTTGTTGTATGTTTATCTTTGATAATTCTGTGCAATTCTTTCAGATGTTAAATTGTTTATATATATGCCTGAAATCGTTTTGCAGAAATTCATCTACTTGGAAGCACATGATTTGGATTGTGATTTGTATATGAATATTCTATATCAGTAGCTTATGCCTCAATTTAGCTGTTGATTATGCCCCTATTCTGTTTGGTGCCTGCTTACAATTTATTTATTTAGGAAATTTGTGTCATAGTGTTTGGTGCAATATATATATATATATTTTTCTTATAGTTTTTGAGAAAAAAATAACTTAAATGAGTTGAAAAAATGAATAATTTGGTAGCTATATATTTTTAACATCTATTTTCTGATTATCAATTTTCAGTTTTAAAAAAAGGTTCACAAAAGAGGGCTAGTGTCCAATAATTTATGCATCAGACATCAGTTGCTAGTCACTATATTGACAAAATTAGTAGTTTTGTAATTTTATATATATATATATATATATAGGCATATACCTCAGTACCTCACTGGTTAATTTTTTAGTGCTTCAAGTTCTGTATTTAAATGGTATTTTCTAGTGGTTCGGTTTTTTTATTTCAAGTTTTCACTTTTGTTTACTATTGGTTCCCATCACATAACAAATCTGGTCAAGTATTCTTTTTGTTCTTTATTATTTGTATGCTCGAAGATCAAACATCGACTCAATCACTCAAAGACCAGGCTTCAAAAATCATCTTCAAATCGCATTACCGTAATCAATTATATTCTCAATTCTTGCTATATAGCCAAAATAGCTTGGAATCTGATTTTAATGCATGTTTTAACAATAGAAATCAAGCATTTAGAGTATAAACCATCAATAATCGCTGCATCAGTGCTTCTCTGTGCTTCTCAAGAATTGTTTCCTCTGTAATTTCCCTATTTCAGAGCTACGATTGCTTCTTATGAATATGTAAATAAAGTAAGAAGCATATACACACATACATACATACATATTTGTTTTTACTATATATCTTTCATGTGATTACATAATTTATGCCCTCCTTACATTGGACTTTTCAACAATTTCTGAATGCATGCTAAAATACTGGACGAACCATAGCACAAAGGACCGCTCAAGCGGTCAAACAACTTTAGTCATTATACTCTGTGAAGTGGCAAACAAGGAATACTGAATGTTAGCACAAACTCTTCTACACGGGCACATCTCGGGTTGGATTGGTATCTAAGGACTCACAACCTCACTGAAACAAATAGCGAATAAAATTACAACTGATAGGAGTTTTGTCAAACGGGATCACCAATTACAAAAACCTAAAATCTCTAAAATAAATCTTAAATTTTTTATTTTGTCAATTTAAATTCTAATATTCTGATTTATTTTCAATTTAAATCATTTGAATATTTTCATTAAATAAAAGTAACGGAAAAATAATATTTTAGTCATTATACTCAATATAGGTATATGGAAAATGTCTTAAATACTATTTTTTATTGAGTTTAATAACTAAAAATGTCATTTGTAATCGCTTTTACTTAACAAAAATATGCAAATAATTTAGGTGAAAAGAAAATTAAAATATTAAGGTTTAAATTGACAAAATTAAAAATTTAGAATTTATTTTGTTGTAAGGCTCCAATTCTGAAATTCTTTTATAATTTCTTGAAAAATTTATAGGTATTAATAGAAGTCGTATGTGTACTCTTGGGAGATGAGAGTTTTGATCTTGAAATAGTTTTTCACAAGCCTAGCATGAGCAACTTGATTTGTTTTACAAGGGCGGTCCTGCCACATTGCCGCTCCACTCAAGGAAGGAATAAACCGGTGAAGGGCACCAAGCAAGTTAAGTTTACAAAAGGAATCACTATGGTCGACTGCAGTCTACAGATGAACGAAGTGACGAGCCCCTTTATACTGTGTTTGGTTGGGGGATTTGATGAGGGATTTGGAAAAGGAAATAGAAATGGTAGGTGAAATGTGAATAAAACATACCTACAATTCACCTAGTTTCACATAGCTTTTCCCTTTCTTTTTCCAAATCCCTTCTCAAATCTCCCAACCAAACACACGTTAGAGATAGGGGGCAGCTTTCTTGTGGTAGTAATTGAGACTGCTTATGCAATAGTCAATAATGAAAAGAGTAACTAAACAATGGAAAACAAACTACCGTCCTCACCTTCAAAAATACTCCCCTGCCTAAAATCATCAGAGAAGTCAGAACTGCAGTCATTCTCACTCCCAACATTACCCCCCTCCAAATCCCGATTGATGGCTGCAATTGAGCAAGATATGTAAAACCTGCCTCATGCTAGGCCTATTCGAGGGAAGTGGGCCAGTGCAAATGATCCCAAGCTTGAAAACACAAGTCATTTCATACACGTAATGAGGTTCTTTAATCTTCCCATCCAGGGCATCAACTAAGTGGTTTCCTTCTTCATTGTAATATTGAAATGCCCAATCGGCAAGGCACATATCTTCATTTTCATCGTTGGCTTTCTTACCAGTAACTAGTTCAAGAAGGACAACACCGAAGCTATAGACATCAATCTTCCCACTCACTTTGCTTGTCCTAGCATACTCTGAAAGTCATATATAATTTAAACTATGAATGTCAAAAATATTAATGTAAAATAAAATTTAGGATTTTTTTAATTACAGCTTATAAGTTGACTTATTTTTTTGTCTTATATTTGACTTACTTTTAGTGAACGTTTTACAACTTTGAGGTAATTTTATTTATTTATTTATATTTTTTATTTTTTATTTTTTTTTATACATTTTACATCAATCTAGACTAGACAAATCTAACAAAAAATTAAATTTTCAAAAAAAAAAAAAAAGAAAAAGAAAAACCTCATTAAAAACAAAAATGCATAAACTTTTTAGGAGTTTTTCAACAAAATTTAACTTGTTTTCGTCTGTAGTAGATTGTTTCAATATTTTTCCACATTTCCTTAATTTTTAACTCAGCTCCTAGCTAACTCTTACTGTGATTTGGAACCAAGATTTTAAATTTTGGGGAAAAAAAAAATTAGAGTTTGACTTTTGTAACAAAATAAACTGTGTTTTTAATTTTGTTAATTTAAACCATAATCTTTTGATTGTTTCAATCTAAATCATTTGCCTATTTTCGTTAAGGAAAATTAACGAAGAAAGAAATAAGTATTTTAGTCATTAAACTCAATGAAAAAATATATTTTAGATATTTTATATAAACCTATATTGAATTTAATGAGTAAAATACAAATTACCATAGGTTTTGCTTAACCGAAATAGGTTGATAGTTTACATTGACAATAAATCAAAAGATTATTGTTTAAATTGGTAAAATTAAAAATTCAGGACATTTTTTATTACAAGAATCAAACTCTGGAGTTTTTTTTTTTTTTTTTTTCTTACAAATATTTCGTCCATCTCTACTAGACAATTTTTAAAATTTTGAAAATTTTCCAAACATCTATTTAAAGAAAAAATCAAACCATTTCAGATTTTTTTGGACAAGATTTAACATATTTTTGTCTTTAGTAAACCGATTTCAAAACAACTTTTACATTTAAATTTTTTTGAACTTAGCCCCTGCCAGCTCCGATCGCAATTTGCAATTGAGAGGTTTATTTTTTTAGTTATTTGAAAAATGTTACGACTGACAAAAATAAACCATTTAAAAAAAAAATTAAAAAACATGTTAAAAAAATTCGTCTAACTTCAATTTTTTTTTAAAAAAAATCATTAAATACGAAAATAAATTAAAACTAAATCAATTTATATGTTAATTACCTGGGGCAATGTACCCGAAAGAGCCAATCACAGTTGACATCGTATTAGGCCCTCCATGCTTTACCAATATCTTGGCTAGGCCGAAATCTCCAACTTTTGCATTGAACTGAGAATCCAACAGAATATTGCTCGATTTCACATCTCAGTGAATTACTGAGGGTTTGCAATCATGGTGCATGTAGCATAGCCCTCGGGCAGCTCCCACGGCAATTTTCAACCACTTAGGCCAGTCCAAGACAACACCGAGGTCTGAATCCGATATGCTTTGCCTCTTTTTTCCATGGAGCCAACTATCCAAGCTATGGTTTCCCAAATACTCATAAACAATAAGTTTTGTAGTCTCACTAGAAATGCAACTCAACAAATTCACTACGTTGGAATGGTGAATTGTGCCCAATATCTCAACTTCTGCTAGGAATTGCTTCTCGAGCTTTTGATCCAACTTGATATTCTGAATCCTCTTAACTGCTACAATTTCACTTGAACAGTTCAACTCAACACGATATACTTTTCCCGACCCACCACTTCCGATCACATTATTTTGAGTCAAATTTGACAAAATGTCTGACTCTTTGAAACTCAAATTCAATTTCTGGTAGTAAGTGAGCTCCCACTTGGAATCCGATTCGCGGCCCTTAGTTTTAATTAGGAAGAATGTGAGTAGCATAGCTGATGCAAGTAAGACTGTTGCTATACCTATGATGTTGAGGATCGGGGGCACACCAGGGAACTCAAACAAGCAATAACACACAAGATTTAACGTGGTTCGGCAAGTCGCCTATGTCCACGGGCAGCGGATTCACTATATTGAACAAAATGGTAAGAATTACAACACTCTCTGTAATTCTCTCTCTCTTTGCTCTCTAAGCTCACACCTCTCAGCTGTACTACAACTCTCCTTAGCTTCTCTGTATATAGAGATTACCAATGCTAGAGTAATTGAGCTGGCTGCCAGCCCATTTCGGTGGCTTTCCAGATTGAGGCTTCATGGCCTCATGGCCTCATGGCCAACTCACATGGCCTCATGGCTTCCCCACCATGTAGCTGGCTGCTACTTTCCTTCACATGGCCAGAATCTGTAGCCAACTCAACAAATCTCCACCTTGGCGAGGATTCTCTTATCCAACATAGTGATCGATCAACACTGCCATGCACCCGAAGGTGCTCAGTTCCGAGAGATGTTGACCAAGTCCAAACAATGTTGGAACTTGATCCCAGAAACTACCTTTGTGAGCATATCGGCCGGATTATCTGCAGTACCAATCTTTTGAAGCAGAATATCCCCTTCATTCACAATTTCTCGGATGAAATGGAAACGAACATCAATGTGCTTGGTACGGGCATGATAAACCTGGTTCTTTGCCAAACAAATGGCACTCTGACTGTCACAAAACACCTCAACGTGCTCCTGAACAATTTCCAAGTCTTCAATCAACCCATGTAGCCAAATAGCTTCTTTAAAGGCTTCCGTCACTGCCATGTGCTCTGCCTCTTTAGTAGACAAAACCACCGTTGACTGAAGCGTTGACCTCCAACTTACCGGCCCTTTAGCAAGCGTAAATAAATACCCTGTTGTTGACCGGCGTTTGTCTAAGTCACCAGCATAATCTGAGTCCACATATCCTTCCAAATTCTGCCCGAGTCGGTTATCTCTCTCGAACTTCAATCCCAGATTGACCGTGCCATGTATGTACCTTAGGATCCATTTCACTGCCTGCCAGTGATCTTTTCCTGGATCATGTGCTTACCATACTCACAGCATGCGAGATGTCAGGCCGTGTACAAACCATAGCATACATTAATGCACCAACTGCATTTGCATATGGAACCTGTGCCATATGCTTCCGTTCTTCTTCTGTGCGTGGAGACAACGAAGCACTAAGCTTGAAATGAGGGGCCAATGGTGTACTTACAGCTTTGGTTTTCCCATTGATGCCAAATCTATCTAACACCTTTTTCAGATACTGGGTTTGTGTCAGACAAACTGTGCCCTTCTTCCTGTCTTTCTTGATCTCCATGCCAAGAACTTTCTTTGCTTCTCCCAAATCCTTCATTTCAAACTCCCTTGCTAACTGTGCCTTGAGTTTGTCAATCTCCACCTTGCTCGTAGATGCAATCAGCATATCATCTACATATAAGAGCAAATAGATGAAGGAACCGTCGGGAAGCTTACGGAAATATACACAATGATCAAATTGACTTCTTGTGTATTCTGTCTTCATCAGGAACCGATCAAATCGCTTGTACCACTGTCTCGGGGATTGCTTCAATCCGTACAACGATTTATTCAGCTTACAGGCCCAATTCTCTTTTCTAGCAATTTTGAAACCATCTGGCTGGGACATGTATATCTCCTCTTCAAGATCTCCATGTAAGAAGGCAGTTTTGACGTCGAGTTGGGCGAGCTCGAGATCAAACTGTGCAACCAAAGCTAACAAGATGCGAATAGACGCGTGCTTCACAACAGGTGAGAATACCTCATTGTAGTCTATTCCTTCCTTCTGAGCATAGCCTTTAGCTACCAATCTAGCTTTGAATCTGATGTTGTCTCTGCCTGGAATGCCTTCCTTCTTGGTGTAAACCCACTTACACCCAATTGCTTTCTTGCCTTTTGGAAGTTGCACCAACTCCCAAGTCTGGTTCTTGTGAAGTGACTCGATCTCTTCATCCATAGCCTCCTTCCATTTGACACTTTCTGCATTATGCATGGCTTCTTTGAAAGTGCACGGAACATTGTCTTCAATGATTGGAAGTGCATAGGCTACCATATCGGTCATCCAACTGGGTTGCTTAGTAACCCTTTTTCCTTTCCTGATTGCAATGGGTTCTGATTGTTGCGAAGCCTCTGGATCTTCATTTTCATCTGAACTCTATTCAAAGCTATCCTCTGAGACTTCTTCAGGATGGTTGATTGGCTGACTAGTCTTTGCTGGAGTCTCAAACTCCACCTGCACTGACTTCTTCTCATTCTGTTGAGGATCTGGTTGCTTCAGCATTGCAGACTCATCAAAGGTAACGTCTCTTCTGATGAGAACTTTCTTTGATTCAGGGCACCACAGTCTGTATCCCTTGACACCGTCACCGAAGCCCAAGAAGATGGCTTTCTTGGCTCTTGGATCCAACTTAGATTCTGTAACATGAAAATATGCTGGACATCCAAAGATACGTAACTGATCATAATCAGTAACTGGGACTCCTGACCATACCTCCATGGGAGTCTTTCCATCTAATGCTGCAGTAGGGAGTCTGTTGACAAGATGACGAGCATAGTTCAATGCCTCGCCCCAAAATGCCTTGCCCAATCCAGACTGTGACAGCATACACCGGACTTTCTCCACCAAAGTGCGGTTCATGCGTACTGGAACTCCATTCTGCTGCGGTGTTCCAGGAACTGTGAAATGTCTCACTATCCCTGCATTCTGGCAAACCTCAAAGAAGGGATCTGATGTATATTCTCCACCATTGTCAGATCTGAGCTTCTTGATCCGTCTGCCTGTCTGGGTGTCAATCATCTTCTTCCACGTAAGAAAGATGTCTAAGACTTCATCTTTGTGTTTCATTGTATAAACCCAAACTCTTCTAGAGAAATCATCAATGAACGACACAAAGTAATGTTTACCTCCCAACGAAGCATTCTTGGAAGGACCCCATACGTCGGTGTGGACGTAGTCTAGAATCCCTTTGGTACGGTGAATTGCAGTACCAAACTTGATTCTTGTTTGCTTGCGCAATACACAATGCTCGCAGAACTCAAGCTTCCCCGTCTTGGCGCCTTTCAACAGGCCTTGCTTTACCAACCCTTGTAAAGCCTTCTCACTGACATGCCCTAGGCGCATGTGCCAAAGTTTGGAAGTGTCTGATGCATCATCTTCTGAGCTGGTGGAGACAGCCACTCTCCTTGTGACTGTAGAGCCATCTAGGAAATATAAATTTCCCTGTCGAGTACCCTTCATTGCAACCAATGCTCCTCGAACAACTTTAAGGACTCCACCTTCCATGGTTACTCTGTAACCTTTGGAGTCTAAAACTCCCACTGAGATGAGATTCTTGGTTAGATCTGGTACATATCGTACATCTTCAAGAATTCTGATTGTTCCATCATGGATCTTCAGTTTAATTGTTCCAATCCCCTTTGTCTGGCAAGCTTGGTCGTTGCCCATCAGCACAACTCCTCCATCGAACTCTCGTAAGCTCGAGAACCACTGCTTGTTAGGACACATATGGAATGAACATCCAGAATCTATTATCCATTCATCCGACTGGCCATATGATGAAACTGTGAAGGCTCCTCCTTCATCATTATCTCCATCTCGTGCAATATTCACCTTCTCTTCTGTCTTGTCTTTATTTGGACAATCTTTTGCCCAATGCCCCTTCTGGCGACGAGCTGCACACTCGTCTTTTGCAAGACGTCTTTTGTCTGAAGGTTTCCCCCTGGATTTTGAGCGAGACTTTCCTCGCCCTGTATTTCTTCTGTTATTTGTTCTGCCTCTGACTGTTAATGCCTCGGATGTTGAGTCCCTGTTTACAGACTTATCTTTCCTTCTGAACTCATTGTTCACCAAGGCGTTTGCAACATCAATATACTTGATCTTCTCTTTACCGTACAGTAAAGTAGTAGTGAGATGATCATACGAGTCAGGCAAGGAATTTAACAATAACAGTGCTTTGTCTTCATCACCAACTTGATCATCCAAATTCTTCAAATCCGTAATAATTTTGTTGAAGTTATTTAGGTGTTCGTTTATCGAAATACCTTTAATGTAGTCGAAACAAAACAACCTCTTCCTCAAGTAGAGCCGGTTCTCAATGCTCTTTGTCATGAACTTATCTTCCAGCGCCTTCCAAAGCTTCTTCGCAATATCATATTCTGTAAAGGCATACTTCTCCTCTTTTGCAAGGCAAAGTCGGATGGAACTGCAGGCCAGGAGATTCGCCCTATCCCATTCTATCTCGTCCAGGTCATCTGGTTTGTCTCCTAGAGTGAAGTGCAGGTTCATTTGGACAAGCATATCCTTAACTTCGCATCTCCACATGCCGACGTTGCTGCTTCCATTGAACTTCTCTACCTCGAACTTGGCATGGGACACCGGGGTCCAATGCCTAGAAGTGCTTGTACTGGTTGAATTACTTACGGACTCGGTTGATCTAGATTCTGCCATTTTTTAGAAACTTCAATTCAAAAAATTGCCCGTACAGATGTGTCCGGAATACTCCAAATAGTTGGGAAGCACTATTGGCTCATCGAAAACGGACTCCGAATGGCTCCGATCTGGCAAAAACACTTTGGACGGGTCAGATCTGCAGAATCTGGTGCGTTGAGATGCACCGGATAATTTCTCCAGTCAACGGCTCGGTCAACGGCTCGGTCAACGGCGCAGGCGGCGCGGTCAATGGCGGCTTGACGGCTGGTCAACGCGGCTGGTCAGCGGCTCAGGCTGACTGGGCTGACACATGTCTGACACGTGGCCAGTCAGTCGGACACGGGGTGCTGACGTGGCGGGATGACGTGGCGCTGACGCGGTGCTGGCGTGGCGCTGACGTGGTGCCACGTGGCTCGTCTTCTACCTGGAGACGTGTGTGTGGCGCGTGGATGCGATTGGGATCACGCGCCGGTGACTGCACGGCGCGTGTGGGCGCGTGCCGCGACTGTGGCTGACGCGCTTTGTTCAGAGAGCGCGTGAGAGCGCGTGTGGTGGCTTCTGGGCTTTGTTTTTGCTGTTCTGGACTCCTCTCGGGGAGTTCTTCCTCCTGGTATGGTCAAAAGTGGATTTTGAGCACTTCGAAATCTGGGCACTTTCGGGAAAAATTCGATTTTTCGCAACCCGAGCTCTGATACCAATTGTTGAGGATCGGGGGCACACCAGGGAACTCAAACAAGCAATAACACACAAGATTTAACGTGGTTCGGCAAGTCGCCTACGTCCACGGGCAGCGGATTCACTATATTGAACAAAATGGTAAAAATTACAACACTCTCTGTAATTGTCTCTCTCTTTGCTCTCTAAGCTCACACCTCTCAGCTGTACTACAACTCTCCTTGGCTTCTCTATATATAGAGATTACCAATGCTAGATTAATTGAGCTGGCTGTCAGCCCATTTCGGTGGCTTTCCAGATTGAGGCTTCATGGCCTCATGGCCTCATGGCCAACTCATATGGCCTCATGGCTTCCCCACCATGTAGCTGGCTGCTACTTTCCCTCACATGGCCAGAATCTGTAGCCAACTCAACATATGATTATAGCGAGAAGCCTGGAGAATAATTTGCTCGAGTTTTCAAATCTAGAAGAGCAGATCTCAAGGCCGAGTGATGGATTGCTTGCACAAAGACCGGTGTTGTTCAAGAAGCTGGCATTGAAAAAAGTATTTTCAAACTCAGATGGGATTCTTCCAGTGAGACAGTTGGAAGACAAATTGAGGGAAGTTAGCTTTAAAAGGCCAATCTGAGTTGGAATTTGACCTGAGAACGCATTCCTTGACAAGTCCAAAACAGTGATGCTTGGTAAAGAACCAAGTTTGGCAGGAATTGAACCCGAGAGTTGGTTTCGACTGAGATTCAGAGTGGTCAGCGACTTCCATGAGACAATATCTGATGGAAGATGACCGGAAAATAGATTCCCATCGAGCAGCAGAGTTGTCAATTGAGAAAGTGTTGTCAATTCTTGGGGAATCGTACCAACAAAGAGGTTTTACTTGCACTGAACACTGTTAAATGGTTCCAAGAAGACAACCCAGTTGAGATTTCACCGGAAAACTTGTTATTACTGATCTCGAGTCGTAATAAACTTGGTGCAAGTGTTCTTGGAAGTTGACCGGTAAAGGAGTTATCGCTAAGCATCAACAATGTCAGATTGGTTGATGTCCAGAGACCAGCTGAAATACTGCCAGAAAGGTGATTACCATTAACGCGAACAATCAACAAACTCGAACAATTGCCGAGTGAGTTAGGCAATTCACCACTCAAATTGTTATCATATGCCGCAATTCCTATTAGTCCACCATTAGCGCACAAGTACTCCAGCACCTTACCAGTGAAATGGTTCTAGGCGACTTCAAACCCCTGAAGAATGGAATATTGCCCCAAGTCCGGTGGCAATGTTCCAGAGAGATTGTTGCTGGACAATGTTGCATATCTCAGTGATGGAAGGCGACTAATGCTTTCCGGTATCTCCCCCGAGAGTTGGTTGGAAAATAGAGACAAAACTGACAGCTCTGTTAGTGTACCAAAATCATCCAGAATTGTTCCTGTCAAGTTGTTTTCGGATAAATCGAATTCCTCCATCTTCAAACCTTCAATGGGTTGAGGAATTGACCCGGACAAGTGATTTTTGAAGAGATATACTATTGTTAAATTCTTCAGCAGAAGCAAACCACTCGGAATTGTACCAGTCAAGTTATTGTTTGACAAGTCCAATTCCTCGAGCTCTGCTAAATTCCCAATTGTTTCCGGGATTTCACCGATCAAACTTGAATCTTTGACCAATAGTTGTTTAAGTCTCCTCAACTGGGTAAAGGTGGATGGTATCGCCATCGGTGCAAATTCATTGTCCGACAGCTCCAGCATTTCGAGCCTTGACAGATTGCCAATTTCTGGCGGGAAAGAGCCGTTAAACTCATTTAGATAAAGCCGAAGGGTTGTGAGCTCCGGAAACCGCCCGATGGCTGCTGGGATATCGCAGGTGAAGTTGTTGTAGCTGAGGTTGATGGTCCGGAGATGAATCGACAACCGGTCAACATCGCCTGGAATGCACCCCACGAACAAGTTTTGGGAGAGGTCTAACTGTTCAAGCTTGGTACAGTTGTAGAGAGCCGTAGGGAAGGGTCCGGGGATGTAATTGTACTGGAGATCAATGGCGGTGAGGTTTTTGAGGTCACAAATGAACGGTGGGATTGACCCCGTGATGGTTTTGTCGATGAGGGAAAGTCCGGTGATGGAGCCATTGGAGGAGGTGATCTCAGGCCAATTACAGTGGGTGGAGTAGTTGGAGTTTGGTGGTGATGGTGTCCAGTAGTTGATGGAGGGTGGATTGGACCAGTGTCGTTTGAGTCTGAGTAGGATTGTTTGTTCTGAATCAGTAGATTGGGAGTTTCCATGCAAGGGCAGGATGAGGAGTGGGAGGGCGAATATGGAGAGAAGGATTTGAAAAGATGTTGTTGGGGTTATTTTGGACATTTTAGAGGTGGGTTTCGCGGCTTTTTATGGGTGAAACTTAGCTTGGGAAGTGCTGGTTGTAGGTGTTTCGTAACTTCAAGCTGGTGGTTGGTTTTATAATGTGATCAGGTGAGCCAGCCAGAGTCAAGTTATGTCAATGGCTAAAGAGACAAAACTTGCCCGTCTGTGTTAGGGCGGGTAGTTCCACTTTGATTATTTGAATAGTTGATTTTATAAAGTATTTTTTTATATATTATTTATGAAAAAATTAAATCTATTTGATAATCGTAATTTTATTTTATTTTATTTTATCTAATTTTTTCTGATAAAATAAACGACAAATATGTTTTTCAATAGGGAATAGTTATGACTTTGATTATAACCTATAGAGGTATTAGTTAAGACTTAATTATGAGTTGATTATACATATTTTAATATTAATTATGACTCAATGCGATGTTGATTGTGACATTATTTTGGTCATGATCTAAAAACTCTTTGATTATATTGTAACTCTTTTTGTTTTTAGCTATGACTCTCATAGAATTGAGTTACGATATTTGTAATAATCAAACTTACAAATGTCATTAACCTTTTGAAAATAGACGATTTATTCTTTTGGAGACAAACACAATAAAATTAAAATGTTATGATCATTAAATTGACTTAATTTTTAGTAGGAATGATATATATAGAAAAATCATACCAAATGAATGGTTCGGATTATCGAAATCAAGACTAGACCTAACATGACGGTCAAGTTCAAATTTTATACATATTTTGTTTAAGGTTTGGCTTTTCTCAAGTTCAAATTAGAACTTTAGAAAACTTAAGGGATTTGTAGGGCCAACCATGAGTTCTTTTTGGATTATCCGAGCTTCAATTTGTAAGGTCTTTTTTTTATATCATCTATTAAAAAAATTAAATTGATTTAATAATTGGAGTGTTATTATTTTATCTTATTTATCTCTTAAAAAAATTTTATTTTTAGAAACATATTTTTAGTTCATTAGTTTATTATTTAATGCGTCAATATTTTATTAATAATAAAATTAGGAAAATTACTCACCACTTATAGTATGAAAAATTATTTACAAAATAGTAATAAACATTATAAATATTAATAATTAAAATGATAAACATTTTCACTAATATATAATAATTTTTAAAAATCTCTCCTTTGAATGATAATTTTCTCAATAAAATACACAAAAGTAATGTAACTCATCTACATCAGAGGTGAGCACACGTTGGAGTAGGGGTGAATGAAGTTTGGTGTCATTCGTCTAAAATTAGGTGGATTGTAAAAATTCAATCTGTATCCTTTCACTGGTTTGGAGCAAGCCGTGTGGATTGGGGGATGGATACGATTGATCTGGCGGTTTGGACTTTACAAATTTTAGGCATTTTTTTTTGAATTGTAATTCATAATTTTCACATCCTACCCTTGCATGAATATTTTAAAAAATATGCATTATTTGTCTCTAATAGGTCATGGCACTACGCATGGATATTTTTAAGATATTGCTTTCTATTTTCACAGAAATATAGATTTTATTATTTATACTCTATTGTTACTTGTTAGCAGTTTCTTTCTTTCTTTCTTTCTTTTCCTTTTTTTTTTTTTTTGGAATCTACGGGCGGATCAGGTTCATGCAGGTGTTAGATGGTTGATCCACCACCTGAACCATATCTATGAATTCTGAAATATTTCATCTGCATCCGTGCACTGAAAGACACACATCCGTCTAAAATCAATTAGGTTGGATCGTTTCGATCAGGTTGGACGGATTCATGATCACCCCTACGTTGGAGGGTGCAACTCGGGCAGGTTTAAATTGGTTAAGAGCTTGTCTAAGTTCAACTCAAGTTGTGTTGAGAGTGTCTAGGCTTGCTCGAGCCTGAATTGTAACTTGAGATTGTTTGTCTAAGCTCGACTTGAGCTAAACTCGAATTGCCGGAGTTGCCCGAATTACACATAAATTTCAAAATTTTTTTTTTTTAAAGTGCAGCTAAGTTAATTAATTTGTTAACATTAGACTATTTATAATTTTTCTTTTTATAAAATCATTAGTAACATCAAAACAATTAATTTATATAATGTAAGAAATATGTTGTTATGATGATATTTACAATTTATGAGTGCGAAAAAATAAATAAGTAAAATTTTATATTGTATTACTTGTGTATGTAATATATATGCAATATGACCTAACAATCTAAATTAGTTTAATATCATTTAATGGCTAATAATTTCTATGTAAATTTAATATTTTGTATATGGGCAAATTACCAGCAATCCCCTCAAGGTTTGACTAAAATACGGATTCCCCCTTGAGGTTTAAGACATTACATCCCGCCCCCTGAGGTTTATATTTCCATAACAAATTGCCCCCTCATTTGTTATGCAAATATAAACCTTAGGGGGCAATTTGTAATTTTTCAAACCTCAGAGGGAATCTGTATTTTAGTCAAACCTCGAGGGGGTGTTGGTAATTTGCCCTTTACATTTACATATATAATTCGGGTTACAGGCTACTTGGATTGTTTGATATTTTTGCTCAAGCCCGCTCAAATTTAATTCAGATTTTTGCTCAAACTTATAACGAATTTAAAAATATTTTTCCCAAGCCTTAAAAAATTTCAAGCTGAACTTAAGTTATTTGGATTAACCTCGCCCAAATTACACCTCAGATCTATGAAATGACTTTTCATGATGGAGATGTGCAAGTTGTGAGAAACAAGAAAAATTCATAACGGAAGGACAAAAAAATGTACATTATGTAAATGGTCCTTATAGTTTATACGATATGCTAATTTAGTTCATATTGTTTAATTTACTCGATTTTACCCCTTAATTTAATGGATTGGGTTATATTGGTCTAATAAATAACGGTTGTTAAGTTTGATGGACAGAAAGTTGTCATGTGCTCAAATGACTTGCCAATTTGGCTCCTGTAGTTTACACAATGTATCAATTTAGTACCTATTGTTTTAATTTGCTCAATTTTTACAAGGACCAAACTGACATATCGTGTAAATTACATGGACCAAATTGATACATCGTTTGAGTTTCCGTCCACCAAACGTAACGGCTATCATTTATTGGACCAATATGACACAATCTGTTAAATTAAAGGATAAAATCGAACAAATTAAAATAACATGGACCAAATTGACACATTATGTAAACTATATGGACCATTTACATAATTTATTCCAAAAAAAATTCCCCAAAACAATGACATTTTAAAAACACTACAAATGGCACTATAGGAAAACATGACAGAGGATAACAACTTTGCTAATGTGGTGAAATTTTATTATTTTTATATTTTAAATTTTAAAATGTCATAATTTTTATATTACTCATTTGATTTTTAAAAATTTATTATTTAAGATATATCAAGATCAATATTAAATATAAAATAATTTTTTAGTGAAACAACTGTGTATAACATTATTATGCGAAATTGATAAAATATTAATTAAAACTAGGAAAATTTTAGAAAAATCCCAGTTCCGTACAGTTAAAAAAAGTAATATCTTAGTTTTACAAATTTTATATTCTATATTGTTCATTGATCTCATTAGATAGGTTCCAGAAATATAAATTTTATTAAACACAAACGGAAAAATTATACCGGTAATCCTTATATTTTGCTCTTTGTGTCATTTTGGTCTCTACACTTTCAATTGACTCACTTTTAACCCTTAATTTTAAATTTTGTATCGGTTTGGTCCAATTGATAATATCATTAGTTTTTTTAAGAAAAATTATCACTAAATTGGTTGAAGTGAACTCACTAGGTTGAATAAGTTTATAATTTTGCCCTTAAAATATATGACAAGTGACACTTGTTTACGTATTTTTCATAAGAAAAATGTTAAAAATTGCAATCAATTGGACCAAATTAAAAGAAATTCACAAATCCATGGTCAAAATCGAGCTAAATGAAATTACAAGAACCAAAATAACACAATGACCAAAGTACTAGGACTATCATCATAACTTACCCAAATGTATATAATAAAAGTTTGGACAAATTATAGTAGTAGTCCCTGAATTTTGTTGCTTATATCATTTTAGTCCCTATAATTTCAATTGACTCAATTTTGATCATTAATTTTAGATTTTGCATTAATTTGATCCAATTGATAATATCGTTAGGATTCTTAATGGAAAATTATTATTGAATTTGTTGAGTTTAAGTCATTGAATTAATTAAATTTACAATTTTTTCTAAAACCATGACGCATGCCGCTCATGTGCGTATTTTCAAAACAAAAATACTAACAATTAGAATCAATTGGACTAATTTGAGACAAAATCAAAAATTCATAGTAAAAAATTGAGCCAATTAAAATTATAGGGGCCAAAATGAGATAAGGCCCTAATATAAGGATTAGCAGTGTAATTTATCCTAAAAATTTTGAAACAACAAAAATAAAAGTAAATATCACATCAGCATCTTGAAGTATGGTCATTTTGCTAGAAAAAGCTATTTAGGCCTCATTTGGGAATTGGCTATTCTAGTTGACCTTTTGATTTTTACCCGAAAAAAAATAAGCAAAAAAGTAAAAAGAGTGATGTAACAACTTGTAATGACTTTTTTACTATTTCATCCTATTGACAAATGAGACCTTAGTGCTATTGGGGTATAATTAGATGGTGTCATAGGAGAGTTGTGATTGGTAAGGGGGTGGGGCTAGGGATGGTCACAGATGGAGTTCGTAGTAATCCATCCCCGCGCCATATCATATCGGGGGTGGGGCAAATTGAGAGATGGCAATGGCGATGGTAGGAACGAGCGCAAAATATTAATACAAATTATAAATAACATAGTATATTAAAGTTAATGATCTATAGTTAATGAGAATTATAAGATATAAGATAAAAAATTAAATGAGTAAAAATTAATATCAAGTATAATATTTTAGTGTTTTAATTTTATTATAAAGAAAAAGTTAAATTATATATAGTATATAAATATATTGAATAAATATAATAGGGGTGGAAGTCGAGTAGAATGGTACAAGGGAAGTAAAACCCATCCGCGTCTCAATTCCTCATCAGGGTGGGAAAAACTTATGTGAGGCCAGACGTGACAGGAGAAAATGGCCATCCCTACCAATAATTTTTTGTTAAGACATGATATTTGGTGATTGATGAATAACATTGCCACATAATGCCCTTAGAGAGCCTAATAATTTTTTGCTATTAACATATATTTGTATATGTCGATAATTCTTGAAAAAAAATGAACTAACTACCTTTATTGGGATAAAATCTATTGAGACCTAACCTCCAATAGTTTTACAAAATAGGACTTGTCATTAAAATGTTGGATATTTTTGTCTTATGCTTTAAAAACTATCTATAGTAGCGATAGCCCATATCGTGTAAACTCATCCAATATTCCATCATAGTTAATTGACTTCGAGTATACCACAAAGACCTAAGCAAGTGCCCATGCGTGGGCACCCACTAGATGTTTGATAATTTAACCCACTAAAATGGTTGTTGATGTGCCTTGTAGACATATTTGTTGTAAGTTTGTGAGGGTGTGTTTCGAATTTATTATTGTTTACAGTGTAGGATTTATTAAATAGATTATTCATAAAAAAAAAATCAAGTTATTTAGATATCTATAACTCATAATAAGACCACGTTTATATTTAGGAAAATAAACGATTAGTATGATTTTGATAATTTCTTAGGCCAAGTTTGGGATGTTTAGAAAAAGTCAAAAAGTCACTATCCTATTTAAGTCACATCATCTTATTTAAGTTACATCACCTCTCTAACACATCACTTCAAATCCAACCCAAACCCAACCCATATTTCATAAAAAGTCAAAAAGTGCACTTATTTAGTCTTCCCAAACTTGGCCTTAGTGTAATTATTCGGCTTGATGATGGGATTATATTTGTCCAATTAATTTTATTTTTATATGAAAGATATAATCAATGAACTTATAATATGAACAGATCAAATCATCAAAATATAGTCGAAACAAGCCTTGCAAAGTATGACAGCACGGTGCTATCACAACATTCACCTCAAATCTACTAAAATGGCTAATTATTGATCATTTTTAAAGATCGTATCACATTGTCTATGTAATGATCTAAATCAACCGCATTGTGAAAGAATTTATGAGTAGCACATAGTAATTTAATTATATAAGACAATAATAACTCACTTTGTGTTTATTACAATTGCTTATTAACTGAAAACACCACGTCAACAATAATGTAGACTATTTAATAATCTATCTATATTATTATATTAAGTAAACTCCTTTTTTGATTTTTTGAAACTTTTACTATGTAACATTTAGATAATAAATAAATAAATAACTACTCCATAATAACTTTCCACTCCACCACATTCTCCAAATAACTACTCTACAATAACTTTTTCTCTTCTCTAATAATTTACTTTTATCATTTTTCTATTTTACTTTTTTTTTTTATTTCTTCATCTCTTTCTACAATGGTTTTCTCTTTTAAAGAAACTATAAAACTGTTTGATTCAATTATGGCAAAGGAAGTGCAAACCACTAGAAGACTATCTTTTGTTTTGTCTTTTTTTTTTCATGATAAGTGATCGAATAGTTTTCAATTTTTATATTATCAACGACTAAATTATTTATTTATTTATTTATTTATTGGTATAAATTTTAGAATAAACTACTAATAGGTCCTAACCGCTAGAATTAATTCTCATCGAGTCTTAATCATTGTTAAAAATAATTTGTTGTCACGATTTTTTGCATATATCGCTAAGAATTGACAATTAGTGACTTTTTCTTGTTACGGTTTTTATAAATTGTCGCTAAAACTTACTATTAGTAATATCTTTCTGTGATGAATATTTTCAATTGTCGTTGAAAGTTGAAAGTTAGTGACTTTTTTGTGATAATTTTTTTTTTAACTATCACTAAAACTTGTAATTAGGGACATTTTTTGTGACAATTTTTGAAATGTTGCTAAAAATTAACAATTTGTAACTTTTTTGATAGTGTTTGATGAAAAACATCATTAATTCTCACAAGACTTATTGGACAATAAGTACATCTATTAGGGCCTACACGTAAGTCTTCCTAAATTTTGTTTATTTTTTTCTTCCTCTCCTTTTACAATCATTCTATTACATCATTTTTTTTTTAATATTTTGATTTTTCAGAGAAGGCGATTAAGTTTGCTGAAGATGCCCAAATGGATCGAAAAAAAATGAGAAATTGAGGAAGAAAGATATGTAATAAAAGAAGAACAGATATTAGGTTTAGAGATTAAAAAAGAGGTCTTTTGGGGCCAAAATTCCAAAGTTTTGATTGGGTTTGCAGAGGAAGAACAAAAGTATTTGTATTCCCATTTTTTTTTTCGAGGTTGTTTTACACAAATTTATACAATTTTTTCTTTTTCTTTTTTCTTCTTCCAAAGGTTGTCTTACAACTTATATACATAATTTATTTTTTTTCTAGATTGTTTTACAACTTTGTGTTATTCAAAAGAAATAACTTTTCAAGTAGTTACTTATCAATATTCATCTTTTGTTTCTCTTAATTGTAAGTGATCTAAGACTGTTGGATTTTTTTTTCTTTTTTTCTTTTTTTTTTGTTAAAAAAAAATTCTCAATGACTATAGCGACCCTGATTTTGCCCCGGCCTTCATTGTGTTCCGGACTCGGGATCCGTGGTTGAATACTGTATCCATGTCTTGTTTTTCCTCTTTGACTCTTTGCATTTGAGTTTTGGAACTTGCTGGGCGAGTTTGGAACAGGTTGGTTGTTCGTTGGTCTAGATTGTTGTTGCCCAAATTTTGGCTACTTCACTTGAGCGAGGCTTCTAGCACTCGAGCGAGCCTTGTGTAATTTGCTTCTTCACTCGAGTGAGGTTTCTTGCACTCGAGCAAGCTTTGAGGGTTCTTAGGTTTCCTTCCCAGACACAGCATTTCTGGGAATATGAAGTTTTTCGCTCGAGAGAGGCTTCTTGCGCTCGAGCGAGCATGTGTGTCTGTTATACTTTTGAAGCTTTGCATTTTACGCTCGAGCGACGTTTCTTGCGCTCGAGCGAGGTCACTTGTTGTGTTTGATTGCTCGAGCGACAACTCTTTCGCTCAAGCGAGGGTCGCGTATATCAATTCGCAGTAGAGGAGTTTTACATCACTTTTTGAATCTCTTTTTGCTAAAAACCATGGATCGGCTGTCTTTCTCTCTCTAAAATACTCTCTCTCTCTACAAATACTCCATGATCTAAGGGTCTCTCCACCCTACTCCATTTGATAAAGAGTTAGAGCATCGTGTGGGCTTCCTTTTGATCCGAGCAAAATCAAGTTTGGGCACTTTTGAGTTTCTTCTTCATCTCCTTTGAGCTTCTACACTTGAGGTAGGGATATTCTACCCTTTAGTATGGTTTTTAACCTAGGTATTTGATGTTATGTAGAAATGGTGGGATTTTGGAGTGATTTGGGTAAACTAGGGTTTGGGTACAAATTAAAAGAGGGGTTTTCCATGTTGGGCTGTAAAATGACTCTGGGGCTTTGAATATGTAGCTCTCTTCTAATTAAATGGGAAATTTGGCCTTGGGGTTGACATTTGAGGAAAAGGGAAATTTGTGCTAATTTGGGTTGAATAATTCATCTTGTACATATAATGAAATTGATATGGAAAAATATGAAATTGGATGGGTATATAGATGAATGGTGTAGTTGGGTTTGTTAAATCACTCACCTATGGAAATTTAATAAATTATCTGTTTAATAGATTGTATATCTGTTTAGAAATATCTGTTTTGGGCTATCGGTAGAGGATAGCTATAATTGTTGTAGAAACTGCATGAGGATTAGGTAAATTAAAACTAATCATATGAATTATGTCATTGAATATGACGGTTTGACTAAATTATTGAATATGTGAATTTGGTAGTCATTATGTATGACACGTCCTTAAATGCATTGAATATGTATTATTGTTTGGGAAAAGATAGGGGTTGTACTTCATTGTGTAAGAGGAGATAGGGGATAGACTCAATTGCAAATTAAGTTGGCCGGAGTGTCTAGGGTAAAAGTTCCAAAATCATATATATATGTGTGCCGATTCCCTCGGATGAGAATTCCGTAAAATGGCAAGAAAATCGAAATGTTTGAATAATGGTTGCTATTGAAGTGTTAACAAATGAGTTGTAGTCTCGTTGGGGGTTGTTTAGACAACAAGGAACTATATCTGTGAGTTGATTAGAATAAATGAATGGAAATGGAATGAGATATTAATGTCAATATTGATTGGTTATGAAAAGGGGTTTGATGGTTTTAAGTATTGAACATTTATCTAATGCTCATATCTTAGTTATATTTCATACATTGCATTAGTATATCTCTGCTGGGCTTTGGCTCACCCTACTTGTAAGCCATTTTCAGGTACAGGTGACATGCCACCTCCAAGGGCATAGTTGGGGAGGACTTGGGGCTGAAGGCTCTATTTTTGTTGTTCTTCTTTTCATATTAAGTGTTTATTCAAGCCGAGGGCTTTACTTGTATAGAGCTTAGGATTCTTTTGTTATAACCAAGAGATATCTTGGAAAGGTGTAAGCTCCTAGGGAATTTATTTTGTTGTTAACAATTAGTGTTACATGCTGTAGTTTCAGAATGAACATTTATGAAAGTGTAATGCATGTAACACCTTTTGTAATATAAACTCTGATGGATGAATGTGTAACCTTTTCTACATATTGATAGATCTTGTGTGTGGTTTATTTATATCCCTTTTTTGGGCGTTACAACTTGGTATCAGAGCGTACCGGGTTTGAATACTTTGGGTACGTGGGAAGTGGTTAGTACCACAATGGGTTTGTCTCGCTTGTTAGAGACTTAAGTATGGATGATATGTGCTTATATGATAACATGCTAATGTGATTATATGGGTATGGAATTTAATTTCTTGGATGTTGACAGAGTCCATGGGTTTCTGGGAGTCCTGTTGGAATAGCACTTGATCACTGCCGTTTCTAATCAGAACTCTAGCAGTACCGCGGGACGGTCATCATCTGGAAATGAAATTCGTATGTGTCTATGTGATTATGTGCTTATGTAGAGTGAATTACAATTGTTCATCATATTAGGACGTGAGAGAATTAGCTTCTCGAATCCGGACGAGTTTTTGAGTGATCCCAAGGAGCCATTGAAGGCTGACGAGTGGTTGGAGCAGATGACAAGGACGTTTGTGATGCTCGGCATCTAAGACGGGGGTTTAAGAGTGACCTTGGCATCCTTCCAGCTTAAGGGAGATGTGGGTCAGTGGTGGAAATATGCGCGAGGGTGCATTGGTAGGACTTAGAAAGCCTTTGTTGATGCTTTCCAGGACAAGTACTTACCTGCTACGGTAAGGGAGAAGTTTAGGGATCAATTCTCCAGGTTGGTGCAGTTGAATACACCAGTGGCCGAGTTTGAGGCCACATTCACTAGTTTGTTAAGGTTTGCACCGGAGTTGGTGGTGACCGAGAAGCGTCGATGTTTGGAGTTCGAGAAAAGGTTGCAGACCGGACTCATGTTTAGAGTGACCGGATCCATGATTAGGGACTATGGTTGCCTTGTGGAGGCTGCAGCCCATCTTGAGACCATAATGCATGCGGAGGATGAGAGGATAAGGGCCTCTAAGAGGAGTCAGGATGGCCAATGAGACAGTAAGAGGCAAAGAGGTTCTAACCCCCAGTAGTCCGATGGGGCACACTCGAGGTCTACCTTTCCAGTACCGAGTTCGGGTTCAGGGAGACATTACCTATTTCAAATGTGGTCAGTTGGGTCACAGGTCTCTAACTTGCCCGCAGAGAGGATGAGGGCAGCGGGCAGCATTTTCTTCGGCTCGTTCTCAAGGCTAGAGTCAGGGCAGAGGCCAGCCGCTCAGTTGCTATCAATGTGGGAAGGCGGGGCACTTGAAGAGGTTTTGCCCGCAGTTGGGTGGCACACCTGGTGCGTCTGGTTTGAGACAAACACAGAGTCACCAGCCAGCGCAGTCAGTACAGGCCATTCAGGGAGCCTCATCGGCTCAGTCAATGCAGTAGTCTTATGCTCCTAGGGGTGAGCAAGTAGATCAGAGACCAACAGGGCGCGTGTATGATGTTGCCACTCTAGATCTTGTACCGACTTCATTTGTTGTGAGAGATAACTTTTTGTTTCGCAACTCGATTGTTAATGTATTGATTGATACAGATGCATCCTATTCATTTATTTCGTCTGCATTTTCATCTATTTTAGGATTGGAGTTGGCACAGTTAGTGTCTTCTATATGTGTTGTGTCACCTGTTAGGGGTGAGATGGTTTTCAAACAAGGGTGTTGGGGCTGTGATATAGAGGTCGTCGATCGTCGGCTTCCATTTTGTTTTGTATTTATAGACATGTCTGGTTTTGATGTTATTTTGGGTATGGACTGGTTATCATCATATCGGGCTGTTATAGATTGCTACCATCAGAGGGTTACTGTATGTACCTTGAGCGGTGATTGTATTTATTTCTTAGGAGACCGGGTGGATAGAGTCTTATCACCGGTATATAGTTCGCGTGGACGGAGTGAACTTAGTTGTCTTCTTGGTAGCTTTTTGAGTAGTGAGTATGATGAAGTACGAGTTGAGTTGCCAAGAGTGGTTTATGAGTACTCAGATGTCTTTCTCGAGGATCTTATTAGTTTACCACCTCACCGAGAGATCGAATTCTCTATTGATTTAGTACCTGGCACGGCACCGATTTCCATGGCACCGTACCATTTTGCACCAGCTGAGTTGAGTGAGTTGAAGGTCCAGCTCTAGGAATTACTAGATAAGGGCTTTATTCGCGCTAGTACTTCACCTTGGGGAGGACCAGCCTTCTTTGCTAAAAAGAAATATGGAGTCTTGCACTTTGTACTGACTATCGAAAGTTAAACCGGGTTACAGTTAAGAACAAGTATCCTATGCCTCATATAGAAGATCTGTTTGATTAGCTGAAAGGATCCCGTTGTTTCTCTAAGATAGACTTGAGATCGGGTTAGAATCAGTTGAGGCTAAGGGAGGAGGATATTCCGAAGACGACATTTCGTATGCGGTATGGCCATTATGAGTTTCTGGTGATGCCTTTCAGGCTAACCAATGCACCAGCTGTGTTTCTAGTTGCATTTTCCATGTGTTGCATTAGCCGTCTTAACATAAACTAGTATCATGCATGATTTCTAACTAGTTGTTGTTTTGGCTCGGAGTACACTATAAGTGTTTATGCTTTAGCATCTTGCATGACTGTGAGTGTTGCCATGATAGCATGCTTGCCATGAGGCTATCTGCTTAAGTGATATAACTGCCTGAATGCCTGTGGGTGAAGGTTGGATTACTTGAATTGGAGCAATTCATTGAAATGCGAGTTTTAAGCCCACTTGAGAGTGACAAAATCATGTTTTCTAAAGCCCACTTGAGGGTGGCAAATCCACATCTTAGCCTACTTGCGAGTAGCACCTTCAAACCATTTTCAAACAAACATGAGATATTTTGTTCCAACTTAGGCGATCTAGTCTATACTTGTATGCTGTGCGCATCACGTAGTAAGCTAGCTAAATAAACCGAAATAAGAACACATGTGTCTTCAAAAACAAAATATCAAGCTTAGTACAGGCCAATCTTTGATCGGGCGAGCGGGGGTGCTCGTTACATGACCTTCCGCTCTTGTACCCAAGTTCCCGAGCCGAGGAAACTTTGGTGATGACGGACACGTGGCCTTAGGCACGAGTCAGGGTTTCCTAAATTTCCCAAAATAAAATATTTAAGTGGCGACTCTGTATCTGGCAAAGAAGTCCATGTTTGGCACTTCTTTACAAAAATCAGTTTCCAAAACGATTTGTCGGATTTGGACTCTTTGGTGATTTATCGGTCTTGCATTGCACTTTGCGGGATTAGATTCAGAACCATGACATTTGAGTCCAAACTGTAGCAACCTAATGAACAAACCGGATTTCGCGCCAATCTCGCGCGCGGGGTGGCGACGTTTAGGCACGTCTACAATCGCATACTGCCAAATTTATTAGAAACAATATCATCTACAGATACGTAGTTCCGAACGAGATCATATCAGATAACAACTTCCGCTTCGAGAAAGAGGTGATAGACTTGTTAGAGAAATACAACGTGATTTTTCATAAGTCATCCACATACAGGCCACAAACCAATGGAGCTATTGAAGCCGCCAATAAGAATATCAAGAACATCTTGTAGAAGATGGTTGAGACCTGCAGGGACTGGCCCGATAAACTGCCATTCGCACTCTAGGGCTACAGAACCTCGATCCGAACATCTATAAGGGCAACTCCTTATTCTCTCGTCTATGAGATGGAAGCCATTTTTCCAATTGAAATTGAAGTCCCGTCATTGCGAGTTATGGCCGAGTGTCGGATAATGGAGGCAGATTGGCAACAAAGCAGATTTGAGGAGTTAATACTGTTTGATGAGAGAGGCCTGAAGGCATTGTATCATGTTCAGGGCTACGAACGCAGAATTGCTAGGGCTTTTAACAATAAGGTTAAGTCCAGGAATCTCAGGGAGGGAGACATGGTGCTGAAAGACAACCAAGCTCCCATGCATGACCCTAGGGGCAAGTTCAAACCTAATTGGGCTGGTTCTTACATCATCAAATCTATTTGGTCTGGTGGAGCGGTTATTCTCATGGACTTAGATGGCCTAGAATTTTCAAAGCCGATCAATATGGACAAGTTGAAGAAATATTACCCCTGAGAGGCTCGCTCAGTCGAAAACCCAGAAGGGTGACCTCGGTAAAAGTTATCGCATAAAAAATTAGAAATAAAGAAAAACTGAGCTCGCAAGGTTGAAAACCCTAAAGGGCGACTTTGGAAAAAGTTAGAGTGCAAAAGGAGAGAGTTAATACTCAAGTGATCCTGAACCGAACTACGTAAGGCCTAATTCCCATCTTTTGGATACGTAGGCAACTTCATCCTGAAGTATGGCCATAACCGTCTCCAACTCAACTGTCGTGTCCATTTGTCTGATCAGGTTATCTTTGTGCATTATCTGTTAGCTTGGTTGTCATCTTCATTGGTTGTGATCTTTTTGGGTAGAAGAGCCGGTTGCAATGCAGAATTAGTGATACTCAAGCAGGGGCAGTTATGATTTTCCGATTTGGGGTTGTGCATCTTGAGGGTTTGATTCTGTGCATGTCAGGTAGTGATCATTTTCGAAAATGGTTTTGGAAAGTTTTAATAAATGTTGATTTTGTTCTAAATTTTACTTTTACAACTTAGACCATTTTTGGGACCAAAAGGAAAAAAATTTAGTGCTCACAACATTAAGTCCATTGATTTCAACATAAAGTACATTCTCCAACTCTCTAATAGAAATCAAAGTTGCTTTTACATCATAAAACTTGAAAAGAAAGGTCAAAGCAATAAACTAGGGGCATAAGTGAGTTAGGTGCTCCTGTGTCCCCTGCTCGTGCTTACAAAAGCTTCTGTAGCCAAAGTGGGCCTGACTTGTGCTTTATCCTTGAGCCGAGCCAAGCACTCGCCAGAAAGGGCATGACTGAAACTAGGGGCAGGGGCCAAAAGCTCTATTGTCCTCCAGGCAATGAGGTACCAAGTTAAGTGTGAAGCACGAATCGAGAATGATGCCGGGTATTCTACCCCCTCTCCTGGGCAGGTCTGATTAGTTGCAGACCTGCTGCACATCGATTTGCACCACCATCTCCCATTGGGAAAGTCCACTAGTCGCTGGCGGAAGAAATAAGCTCGGGCTGAATACACAGGGCAAGGGTCCACCACCTTTACAAGAGAGTACAAATTTTAAAAAGAAAAAATAAAAGCCTATCTAAAGCTATACATGTGCTGACCAAAATAAAAGAAACTAAGAAAAAAAAGTACAAAAATCAGCGCCAGTCATCTCAAGCTCGAGAGGCCCTCTTCGTCCTCTTCCTCGGAGGGGACTTAGGAGCACTGTCTCTATTTGCACTGCTATCAGAATCAGACTCCGAGCCAAAGCCGGTCTCATCATCTCTGCTCCCTGCCTCAAAGCCAGCCTTGACATAATCTCTGCTCCCTGACCCCGAGCCAGTATCATCACCCCTGCTCTTAGACGCCTCAGAATGTTTACTCACTGCCTCCTTAGAGTCACAGGTCTCGGTATCATCCCTGCTCAATATGGGCTCGACCTCATTACTCTGGCTCCGAGCACCCCTGCCTCTGCCTCGACCTCAGCGCTTATCTCGGCCATGTGCTGGGGCTTGTATAGCTCTCCTCCCTGCCACCAGAGGAGGTGTTGCTGGTGCCGCTGCTACTGGTGTCAATGGTGCATGTGGGATTTGGAAAACGAGTGTCGACATATCAGATAGTGTATGTATGTGGAATGAGTGCAAAAAGTACAATATGAGTACAATATGAGTACAGTGTGTCAGTGCAGTGAATCAGTGCAGTGTGGGGTGGTGTGAATATTACGGTATGCGTATCAGTGTATTAGTAGGAATGCGATAGTGTGGTGCACAACAGCGTGAGGTAATAGTGAAATGAATGTAGAAAATTGAAAAAATACCAGGATACTGTGGAGATCAAGCAATGTCTCTCTCCTCTACACCATGCCAATCAGAGAAGCAACCAGCTGGAGCAGGCCCTCTATGTACTCAGTCGGTGCCTGCAAGTACATTTGAATGATCAATATCAAGAATAATTAATATTTGGAACGGGAAAGTGTGGTTACAAACTGTAGAGTGTGGTCCATACATGAGGTGTGCCACAGGCTCTGACATACCCATGCCCTGCCTCGGGTGGCTTTATCGAGATTTGATAGGTTGACCCAGTTGGCCGCCAACATGTAAGCGTAGTGGGAATCCCTGGCCAACAAGCAACCTGCACAACTAGAGGGCCCCGCCCAATATTGGCCTTAGTCTCTTGAGTAGCCTCACCTGCTAAGGGAGCACCTGCTGCATCGCCTACGCGAAAGCCCGTCAAAGCGGGCATGAGATGAGTCTAGATAAAAGTCACATGATCGCCCTCCGCTCTGAAATAGTCGGCATCCAGCCCCACCATAAACTGAATAATAGCCCCAGCAGGGAGGCTATCGGCTGTCCTCTTGGATGTTGGAGGTGGCATAGGAATGACTGGAACAGGTGAGCCTAAAGTCTGGCATATGAAACGCTCACCCAAGAAGCAGGTCCGACAAACTAGGCTGTCCAGCAAAATCCAGAATCGAGACGTGGCCCAATCCGTAGTATACTGGTCCCTCACTCCAGCTGGCATCGTCGCCCAGGGTTGTCACATGATCTGCAAACAGAGAATGCATAGATTCTTAGTTACCGTTAGTTGACGAAGTATGAATCCAAATAGGAGTAAAGCAAAAATGACTGTGACTTTTGGATTACCTCATAGGTAACCACTGTATCGAAATATCGGCGGTGGAAGGTGAATGTCATATCATCGTGGTTCTGGTGCCAGTGTCGGCCATCGTATTGCCTCGAGTAAGGCACGACGGGAGGGATCTCATCCACTGGCTCTGGAGCCAGAGCTGGGAAATAGTTGTAAACTCATAATTGCAACAGAAAGTGCAAATTAGAAAGCACAGTTGTGAATAGATGTAAAACAGAAAGTGCAAAGCAGAAAGCACGATGTATGAACATATGTAAGACAGAAAATGCAAAGCAGAAATAATAATGTGTCAACAGAAAGTGTAAAAGCAGAAAGGTGTGGTGCATACCTCCCAGGCTCCCCAGTAGCCTCCGATCCGTTCTCCCCTTATACGGGAAGTGGAACTCATATAGCCATAGAGTGTGGCGGGGCCAGCTCCACCCCAGTCGTAGAATCGGACTCAGGACAAAGTCACGAGGGCGCTCAATAAATACAAACCTAGGATGTTCCACCTGTTCGCAAACAAGGTGCTATAGGGTAGGAACATCAAGAAGCCCTGGACGTACTGCTCTACCTCCTTCAGTGTCTTGGGCTCACTCCCACAGAAACGCTTGAAGAACCAGCTGTATCTCACCATCACTGGCCTGTATAAAGGTGGGCGCACTCTAAGCAGATAGATCCAAGACGCCTCTCACTCGCTCATATCCATGTCAAAGGGGATCAGATCACCCCCTACTCTTTAGCCTATGATCACGGAGAAGTCATAGGGAATCATCGTCATCTTCCCAATAGAAGAGAAGTGGAAAGAGTTGGTGGTGTCCCACCACCTCTCCATCAACGCTCCGAGTAGAGCCCGCATCGCCATATGTCATGAGAGTTTAGTACAGAATAAGCCAAGGCTGGCGTCATCATCAAGGTCACGGACCTCGGGAGAGAACTCATAATACCAGTCTTTAGCTGTCACTGCCCCGTAACCTCTGTAAGAACGAGAGTCCCCATGTGGCAAAGAAAGAGTATTCAGATGAAAGACAATGTAAGAAATACACTCAAATAAAAGGAAAGAAAGCATAAAAATAAAGTTTGTGCCTCAGAAGTGCCGTAAGAAAGGTGGGAGTACGGCTCTCTTAGCAACACGTTCTCTGGCATGCCACCAGCAAAATTGTCAAAATGTATCATGCCGCCAGGTGCCAGCATGTGCGTGCGAGGGTGATAAGTGGCCAGATCAAAGGGTCATATCCTTAGTGGTAGTGGCTTAGGCTCGGGTCCAAGAGCAAACTCTACCTCGAAGTTGGCTGCAAGGCCTTTCGCCGCCTCACTGGCCTCGGCAATAGCCGGCTCCTTGACCCCGACAGGGGGTGATAGTGGAGATGGAATCTTAAGAGGAGCACCATCATGTGGAACATCATTTGCCATCTGAAAAATGGGTGAAGACTGGTGAAAAAGTGAAGAAAAATAGAGAAAAAATGGAAAACTTGAAAATAGTCAACCCTAGAAGAGAGAAAATGGGAGAAAAAGCCAAAACTCGAGAAAGTTTGCAAAACTCGAGAGAAACTCGGGGGAAACAAGCCCAAAGTGATGAAAATGCAAAAAAAATCAACGAAAAAAAAAATGTCCGGTTCAAAGTGCAGAGGAGCAAGGAGGGATAACGAATAAAGTTTGTGTGAGGTGTTGGAAAACGTGTGTAAAGCACGAATCTAGAGAGAGGAAGCACCGAGAGAGAGAGAGAGAGAGAGAGAGAGAGAGAGAGAGAGGAAAGGATTTTCGAACTTGGGTGTGTGAGGAAATGAGGCTTGGAGGTGTATTTAAAGAGACCCATGTCGAAAAGATAATTTTGCGCTGTTTATTACATTAGTGGCCAGCAGGTGGCTGGTAGTCCTCATTTGTGGCCTAGTGCTGTTTTGCTGCTCTTTTGTCTTAGCAATGTATGAGAGGTTCTCTTTTGGGTACAGATCGATTTTTGAGGAGCTCAAAACTGTGTTTCGATTATGCCTTTCCCAACACTCGTTGTGTTCCGGCGTGCAAATGTTCTCCACTCGCCAGTGTGAACAAGGTGTATCTTTTTTAGCATGTTGCAAAGTCTCCGAGCGGTAAGCTAGAGGTTGTCGCCGAACATCACTTTTGTACATTCTGTCAAATTACATATTTGTTCTCTTTTATTGCATAGAATGTGCATTTTCACATACACTTATGTTGCACACGTTCCCTGCATCGTTCATGATTCATGCATAGAATATGCTTTTAATTTTGCATAGAATATGCTCTTGTTTCTTGCATAGAACTTGCTTTCAATTAACATCATACGCCGGTTGTCTATCTTGCATGGAACATGCGTTGTAACTATATTGATTTGTAATTTTGTTCACTTTGTGCATGTATCACACTTGTTCATTTCGTGCATCTATCGTACACTTTAACTACACTGTATATATTTATTGTGCAACCTCATACCTTTTGCCTTTATCTCAGGACGTGTGAAACACAACCCTGAGCGATTTTTATCTTAGGATGTGTGAAACGTGACCCTGAGCGGTTTTTCTTTTCTTCTTGCGATTTCAGCGTGATTAGAGTATCTCAGGACGTGTGAAACGTGAGCCTGAGCGGTATTTTTTTCTCTTCTCGCGATTTCAACATAATTAGAGTATCTCAGGACGCGTGAAACGCGACCCTAAGCTTTTTTCCTCCCCTCTTTTCACGGCTTTGGCGTGGTTAGAGTATGCGTTTTTAGTTCTTCCCGTGTGAAACATGTTTGGACTTCTTGTTATTGCTTATTGCAATTGATTGTAATTGTTATTGCTTATTGCATCTGTTATTGCTTAGTGCATCATTTTTCATGATCATAAGTTTTCAAAATAGCTGCCTTCGCGAAGCATGTGAGTCCAGCTTTCAAAGTAGTTTTCATGTATATCATTTGCATCATGCCCCAGAACTATGTTGGTTTGATTCCCTGCAAAGGGATACATAGGCAGCTTGTGAGCTCAATCATTTTTATTTATGTCATGATTATTTGCCCAAGTCTTATGGCCTTGTCAAAATGGGTTGTCTTCAGGCTTTGACATTCACTCACATCATGTCATGACTTCGAGCTCTGTCAAAGAGGGGCAACTGTAGACAACTCATTTTAGATGGCCCTTAAGACTTAGGTGCCACAGATTGATCATTTAATGATGAATGTGTACGCTTGTCAAATGCTTAACTTCCTCAGCAGGAAACGTCAGTGTTGAACCAACAAACCTTGTGCCTTGTTTTGGACGAAAATAGTGTTTTTTCAGGCCTGAGCATCCGAGGACCTGCGAACCCACTAGTGTGGCATGCTGCCCACTAATATTAGCGGCCAGCCGTCCACCAGTGCAAAAAAAATAGATATTTTCTGCTTGTTGTCCCTACAGATGCATGCACCATTCTAGCAGTATTTGCAAGGATATTTTCAAGGATCTTTCTTATATTTCTATAGATAGATGACCCTCTCTTATGTTGCCAAGGTTAGAAAAAGTTTGGACTTTTAGAAAATTTTGGAGAGCAAAATTTTGGAAAAAATTCTCTCTCCCTATAATTCTCTCTCTCTCTCTCTCTCTCTCTCTCTCTTGTAACTCACATAACCTTTGCCTAAACACTCTAAACCAAACCTAGAGAGTTCATTGCTAAGGTGATTTGAGCTTACATTTGAGCTCTTAAAGAACTTGAGAGTGTGAAATTGGTGGTCTGTAACTCGAGGGATCATTCATCTTTAAGAGGTGTACATTCTAGTGCTTTTGTACCATCTCTGAACTACATGTTTTCTATCTTTTCTTACTATCTTGAGTTATTTATTACCTGTATTTTTTGGGTGAAACTTGTGGTTTAAGGCCATTAAAGGTAGAGGAGTTGACAACCCTTCTTTGAACCTTGCTTCTAAGGCCCTTGCCCTTGTGTTGCCCACCTTCTCATCAACTTTTTTTGAGCCTTTTACCACTGACTTTCAGAGATTTTTCAGAGGTAAAAACACATGTTTTGAAGTCCCAAAAGTGGAGGGGTTAGCCTCCCCTCCTTGTGCTTTTGTGCTAGTTTTAATTCCTCAATATTTTAGCTAGTTGTTGTAGTAGTTTTTGTCTTAATTGCAGCACTTTTCTGAACTGTTTTAGGACTGTTTTTATGAGTAAGCTTCATTCATGTTTTGTATAGTATGCTTGTAGTGTAATGGTCCTCATAGGCTTGGTGGTTAAGACCTTAGCCACTAACCTATTTGAGTCGATAGTATTTATTTCTTGCTTTCGATGCTTGTTTTCATCTCTAAGCATCTCTGCAACCTCCCCCATTTCTTGGTTTTACCTTTTCTTTGAGGGTGGTTTCAAATCGATTGTTTGTTTAAGCTTGAGATTGAGGTTATTGTGCTTAATGGTTTAATCCCTTTGGGGGTTCATTACCAATGGCATGACATCTCTCTCATACCTAAAATAACACTTGGTTTGGTACTTCTCTCCACTAGTGGACTTAAAGCTCATTATTGGACTCAATTGACTAAGGAATGGAAGGTAATTAAAATGAAATAATAAAACTTGGACTAAAATGGAACAAGATAATAAGGTAATTTGGTGTTCAATCAGACGTTAATTGAACACATAGAGACTTGAGTCATTTCATACTTGTTAGTGATGAAATGGTTCAAGATTCCAAGGTCAACCACTTCCCTTGATCAATCCATGATAGAGAGGAGGTTTTGTGGGTCTTTCCTTTGCATTTATTTAAATTGTGTCCCTTGATTCATAAGTCATCATGCAATGAAATTGTGTAGATTAATGGCTTGTGAATCAAGCTTACCCCTCATTTGACCTGTTTGCTGATAAGGAGAGGTAGGGTGGACAAACATCCCCTGAGAATATTCTAGTTTGTGTTATGTTTGTTCTCTGTTGCTGCAGAAAAGAACCAACAATAGTGGCCAGCGACCACTTTTATTGGACGATAACCCACTTTTAGTGGCTTGCCACCCACTACTTCTGGGTTGCCGGCCACTTTTTCCAAGCAGGCAATGTCCTTTTTTCAGCAAAGCAGAGTAGAGGCTGAGATGGAAAAATAGTGCAATTTTCTAACTGTACAACAGAGGCATTCCGATAGCAAAACGAAGAGTATTATCGCGTGGAAATCCACATCCATGCATGAACCATCCCTTGATTCTCCAGATCTGTGAAATGATGTCATAATATTAATATGTTGTGCTTGGAGTAGTGGATTTGTAACTAATTAGTTAGAATAGTTAGTTAGTTTTGTGTTGTACTTATTTAATTAGTTAGAATAGTTAGTTAAATTTCTTATTGTAATAATTAGTTAATTAGCTAGTGTAGTTAATTTATTTCATTTGGTTTGTAATAGTTAATTAATTCGTAGCAATTAGGTAGTCCACTCATTCGGACCCTCCTGCACAAGGGCAAACTTGTAATAATGTATATATCTTCCTACCCTACGTCTTTCTCCCTTTTATTTACTTGCTTATGATGGGTAGTTTAGAATATCATGTTTCATTTAGCATACCCCATGTTTCCATCCACTTGTCTTGCATGCATCGAAGCTCGATTCATCATTCTAAACAAGCATTGTCGCTTATTACTTCGTTGAATACGTGTTTAAACCGCATGCTTTCAAATTGATTCACATGTCATAATTAGTAGCCGAGCCTATTAATTGCATCATTGCATGTGTTGCATTAGTCATGTTGCATTAGTTAGGGGCACCCATGTTTTCTAACTCTTTTGTTTCTTTTTGCTTGCCATGGAGTACTAGGTGAGCTTTTATTTTCTTTAGCATATCGCATGCTTGTGATTGTTGCCATGTCTAACATGATTACCATAAGGCTAAGTGCTTAAATTGATATAATTGTTGAAATGCTTGTAAATGAAGGCTAGTTGCTTGAATTTGAATAATTTGAGTAATGTATATATGAGGACACTTTTTCAAGTGGTACATATTCAAATACTTTTCAAAATAAACATGAATCAAAGTGTTCAAATTTTTGCAAATTAGTTTATACTTGTGTGTGCATCACATAGTAATGTTAGCCTAATAACTTGAACAAGAGCATATAATGTACATAAGAGTCACATCATAATTAGTAAAGACCGATCTTTGATCGGGCGAGTGGGGTGCTCAATTCATGACCTTCCTTTCTCATACCTAAGTTCCCAAGCCAAGACATCTTGGTAATGATAGACACATGGCCTTTGACACGAGTTATGATTTTCCTAAATTTTTTAAAAATATTTAGGTGGCAACTCTGTATCTGGAAAAGCAGTCCATTTTTGGCATTTTGATTCAAAATCAATTTTCTAAAAGATTTGTCGGATTTGGACTCTTTTGTGTTTATCTATTTCACATTACACTTGCGAGATCAGATTCAGAACCACGGGAGTTCAAACTATAAGGCTAGTCGTATCCGAAAGGAGCACAAAAAGTCGAGCTACACTAAGTGCCTAAGTGATATATTTGTTTTGAATACTGGCGGATGAAGGCTAATTGCTTAAGTTGGGATGATTTGCTTAAGTGTACATTTGAGATCATTTTTTTCTAGTGGTACATATTAAAACACCTTTCAAAACAAACATGAATCATTGTGTTCCAACTTTTGCAAATTTGTCTATACTTGTGTGCATCACACAATAAAGTTAGCCTAATAAATCGGAACAAGAGCATATAATGTAAATAAGAATCACATCATATTAGTAGAAACCGATCTTTGATCAGGCGAGTGGGGTGCTCAATTCATGACCTTCCCCTTTCATACCTAAGTTCTCAAGCTGAGACACTTTGGTGATGACAGATAAATGGCCTTTGGCACGAGTCTCGGGTTTCCTAAATTTTTCAAAAATATTTATGTAGTGACTCTGTAATCTGGCAAGGTAATCCATTTTTGGCATTTTGTTTTAAAGTCGATTTTCCAAAAGAATTGTTGGATTTGGACTCATTTGTGTTTATCTATTTCAGAACCACGAGAGTCCAAATTGTAGGGCTATCGTATCCGAAAGGAGCACGAAAAATAAGCTACAGTGCTCCTCAGAGAGGTTTAGCCTCCTTGGATATGATAGCCCTACAGTTCGGACTCCTGTGGTTTTGAATCTAGTTTCACAAGTGCAATGTGAAACAGAAAAACACAAATGAGAGTCCAAGTTTGACAAATCTTACAAAATCCATTTATCATCAGAGATGTCAAAAATGAATTGCATTGCCAAATTTTAGAGTCGCCACCTAAATATTTTTGGAAAATTTAGGAAACCCATGACTCGTGCAAGCTTGTCTGTCATAACCAAAGTATCTCGGCTCGAGAACTTAGGTATGAGAGGTGAAGGTCATGGATTGAGCACTCCGCTCACCCGATCAAAGACCGGCCTCTAGTAATCATGATGTGATTTTTATAGACAGTATATGCTCATGTTCTAATTATTATGCTAACTTACTAGGTGAGGCACACAAGTATAGACTACGTCACCTATTTTGGAATGCTTTGATTTCATGTTTGTTTGAATAGAGGTTTAAATGTGTGCTACTTGAAAAAGTGAGCTCACGCGTACACTAATCAAAGTCATTCCAACGTAAACAAAATAGCCTTCATTCACAGGCATCCAAAGAGGTATATCGAATAAGCACTTAGCCTCATTGTAATATGCTTGATATGGCAACACAAGCACACGTGCAACATGCTAAAGCAAGAAATGCTCACCTAGTACTCCACCGAGGCAAGCCAAAAACAAGAAAATAATTAAAAAAATGCATGCTCTAATATGCAAGTGACTAATGCAACACATACAAAATGCAACTAGTAGGTTCGGTTTATTTTAACATGTCATATGGATCAATTCAAAACATGCGGCAATGCATGTATTCAAGTAAGTAGGAAATGACAATAATGTTAGAATCATGAACCAAACCTAATGCATGCAAAAAAAATGTATATTAAGCATGGCAATAATATGAAACGAAAAATATGATGCTACCATGATAAGCATATAAATAAAAGGGAGAAAGAAATGGGGGCTAGAAGACATACACATATTACAAGTTTTCTCTTGCACAAGAGGGTCTGAATGAATGTCCTAATTAAAAAAAATTATTACAAACTCAAATGAATAAACTAGACTAATTAATTATCTATTACTAGTCCAAATAAAAGTAAAGCAAGTAATTAATTACAACATACTAATATTAAAGCACTAATTTAATGGACTTAAATGGGAGGCGAGGAGCCAAATGTGCATAACCGAGAACATCCTTTCGGAAACCTCTATGTTTGCTGCCAGAATTTGCTCTGTTTGTAGTTAGAAAATTATTCTATTTTGGCCTCAGGTTTTGCTCAATTTTGCTACGAAAATGCCATAGCCTATACAAAATTGGTGGCCGGCTAGTCTTGAAAAGTGGTGGGCTGCATAGAATGAAGGCTGGCTGACCACTATTTTTGGGAAATACCTTGTCGTAGTAGAGCTGAAACCGAGCAAAAATAGAGTGTTTCCAGGAGATATTTATCATCTCTGCCCTTTCCTATCATGAAAATGACCAAGGGAGGAGCAAATTCGATTCTCAAATCATCAATCATTGTAAATTTGTTGCATGATGATTTTAGAAAAGATGGGACAAGAGCTCAATAAATGAATTAAAAGACAAGCAAAACCTCTTTTTTATCATGGAGTTACTTCAAGCGAAGGGGTAGACCTGCCTCATGAATCACCAAACATCACAACAATTGTATGTGATGATTCAACACGCAATGGGTTCGGTATAACATCCGACTGAACCTAACCAAATTTTTTTACCTTTTTTTTATTAGCTTTTTTTACATTACCTTTCAATTTCTTATATTTTCTTCATTTTTGTCCAGGTGATGATTATGTCCACTAAATCCAAAGCAATAAAGAATAGTAAGCACGACTTTACCCGAGAAATGAGCTTTTCAAGCCCTTTTCTATAGGGAAATTAAAAAGGAAGAATCAAACTCTTTTACAAGCGATAATGAATTCTAAGTCAAACCCAAAATGAGCGATAATGACTAGTCAAACTCAAAGAGAGCGATAATGATAAGCAAACCCAAAATCAGTGATAATGACTCCAAATCCAAACATGATAATTGTGACAACCCTGCCCTGTACTACATTAATTAATCATGCTTATGCTTGTAATTACTTTCTTAATTTGAATTTGGGTGTTAATTGCATGATTATATGTGGTTTTGGCTTTTTATCTGTTCACCGTAGGAAAATCTATTTGATTTTCTGCTTTGGAATTTAAATTGAAGGACTTATCGGCCATAGAAACCGAAATTGCATAAGCCATTGTGGTTAGCATAATTTTTAGAGCCTACAGTGAAATTTAATTGAACATTGATTCAGATCAGATTAAATAGATTAAATTGATGATATAGTGCTCAATTAAATTAGTATTAATGAAATGTGATTAAAGGAGCCTATATAAAGGGGCAATATACACTCTTATTTTGGGGGCTTGAGCTGAAAATCTTAAAATTAACTCTCTAGAGAGAGAGAGAGAGGGTCGAATCTAGAGAGAAAGAGGGGCCAACATTGAAGAACTTCAAGAGAGCTCAAGAAACTAAGGGGATTAGCTCAAGCTTTAGCTATAATTGGAAGAATTAAAGCTCCTAGGTGAGTGGATTCATAAGTTTGAGTTTCTAATTTTGTGAATTCAAGTAATTATGTGACCAAGAACAAGAATTGAGTTGTAATTGATGAATTTGAAGTCAATAGATGCATGCGTGCAAGAAATTACTATGAATTTCCATGTTTGAGTATAAAGTGTGTAATCCATGTTGAATTTTGATTGAAGTCCATGTTTTTTTATCATGTCTTCAGCAATTAAGTTGAGGATAAAGGGTATATCCCACATGCAAGTGCAAATCATGGAGGTATGAGTCTTGAATGTATGAATTTGTTATGTTGGTGACGAGTTTGGAATAATTTGAGGCATGCATGTAACTGATTCATGGGAATTGAACTTCATAATGTTGTAATTTGGTGTTTGTATCATGTTAGTAAATGTATATGAGAGTTATGAGTCGTAATATGAAAGAAACATAAGTTTGAATGCAAGTTTGAAACTCAAACAGCTTGTTGGAAAACCCAGAATTTGGCATGTCCGCTCGAGTGGGAAAAGCGCCGCTCGAGCATGAAATGCGAGCCCCTAAACTTTTGCAGACATTGATGTCCGCTCGAGCGGGGATATTCACGCTCGAGCGGGGAGCCATGTAGCGTGACTTTTAGCTCGAGCTCTCGAATTCACGCTCAAGCGTAAAAATAAGGCAACCAGTATTTTTGCAGACCAAAAGGGGTCCGCTCGAGCAGTCAAATCCACGCGCGAGCGGGGAGCCCTGTTTCTGAAATTTTGAAAAGTAGCTATATGTTTCATTTTCCGTTCTCTTTCATTTCTAAGCACTCTTAGGTATGCATTGGGCATTGTGAATGAGTTAAAAGGATAAGAAAGAAGCCTAAGAGGAATGTATGAATTAAGAACGGATTGAATCGTTTGTGAGCCATATGTGTTATGTAATGTGTAAGGTCAAGCTCAAGGGCAAATCCACCGGCAGAACACTGTGAGTAATATCTTAGTAAAGATATTTTCAAGTATGTTACTTTCCAAATGCTACTTCTGTATAAGCTTCATGGATTTGTTGATTTGAAATATGAATGAGTATTCTATATGCCTAATTTTGTATAAGGCTGTTTGATACGTTTGATATATCTGAATTGGGCCCAAGGCCGTTTGCCGTTTGCCATTGATATATTTGATATATCTGAATTGGGCCAAAGGCTGTTTGACATGAATGATTGGGCCAAAGGCCGTTGGACATGAATGATTGGGCCAAAGGCCGTTGGCTATGAATGATTGGGCCAAAGGCCGTCAGATATGAATGATTGGGCCAAACGCCGTTGGACATGAATGATTGGGCTAAAGGCCGTCGGATATGAATGATTGGGCTAAAGGCCGTTTGAATATGATGATGATGGGACAAAGGCCGTTTGAATACCGTGATGGGCCAAAGGTCGTTTGAACATGAGCATAATGAGCCAAAGGCCGTTTGGATGAAAAGGGATCATGATCATGAATATGAAATACGCATAGATATGAATTTAAAGAGAATGGACCCGAGGCCGTTTGATACACCTGAAATATTTGAATTAGGCCCGAGGTCGTTTGATATGTTTGAATTAGACCAAAGGTCATTTTGAATAAAGAGTTGGTTGGACCAAAGGACGTTTTGTATAGACGGACCCAAGGCCGTTTGTTTTATATAAGAATTAGACCCGTGGTCGTTTGCATATGGATATGATGTGTTAGACTCGAGGTCGTTTTGCCTTGTTGAGATTTGTAAATCTGGTGTGAATGAGAATAGTGGTTGAAATGCGTACATTATAAGTATGACTCATTTATAAGCGAATCTCATTCATGAACCTCTTTATTTTGATTTTATTCACTGGGTGTTAGCTCACTCTTATTTATATGTATGTAGGTGAGCAAAGGGACGTTGAACCCCAGCCTTAGTGGAATTTAAGAAAGGAACCCGAGTTTTGTGAAGTCATCCCAGGTGCCTCACGCAAGAGGCTTTGTTTATGATTTTTTGTATTTCTTTTGCTACTTCAATTGGTCATGATAGACCGTTTATGTGTATAAGCTTTTGGTCTGGCTAACTATATGTTTAAATGATCTTGGGTATACAGGATGCTAACTACTGATATGTGGTGTGAGTTATTATTAAGTTATGTGAAATGTTTTGATACGCCATGTAAGCATAGCTCTTTGGACAAAATTTTTAAGTTTGCTTCCTTTTCTGGCCCCATATTATTAATTATTAATTGATATCAGGTTTGAGGCCATAGGTAATCTCATGATTACTGGCCGGTTATGACCTTAATCTATAGGGGCAGGTTCGGGTCATGACAGAGTGGTATTAAATCATGAGTTAATTACTCACACACTTGTCCAAATGAGCCACAAGGTGTCTAGAAAAGACTTAAGATGCATCCATTTGATAAGTACATGATGTAAGCATTGAGAACATATGATTATATGAGATATGAATTGTTGCACTAATGTGTACAACAAATTTTGTTTTGTTATAATGCACGTACATGAACATACGAATCATGAAAAGTTGTTTATGTGCATTCTATTCTGCAAATGGGTGTATGTGGAATATGAATATGGTTTAAGTGTATAATTACTTAGTAAGTGTTCAGCACGTGATATCTGACATGTATGCAATCATTGGTTACGTATGTGATTAATTGTGTCTTGACGACACGCAAAATGAGAATATAACGATGTGCCTATGTGTGAATGTACCTATGTGTATTCGTCTTTATTTCTGTATTGGGCATTCCAGTGTTTGGCATGGCTTAATAAGAGTTTGTGTAGATTATGGATAAAGTGAGGGCATGCGAGTTGGCAAACTCTTCCACGGCCCGACTTAATAGACTGGAAAGAATAGTACAAGAAATGGCAGAGATCTTAAGACAACAACATCAGTTGCCGCTACGGCAAGAACCTTTGCCACCACCAGCACAAGAGCACCAAGTGCATGTGTTGGAAGTCACAAAATATGTTGAGGTGCCAGACCGAACACGGATTACCGAAGCTAACATGAACCGACCTTCTAAATGGAAAAGCAAGAGACAAGGCTTTTTCTCAAAGAAAATATCATTTAAAAAGCAAAATACGGGATCATCGCGCACATCAAACTCTACAAGGAATACAGCCCCAACGTGTAATGAATGTGGTAAGAAACACCGAGGAGTTTGCTACCGAATTTCTGGGGCTTGTTATAGATGTGGTGGAATGGACCATCTGGTAAGGAACTGTCCCCGAAATGAGCAAAATGTGAATAGATCCTCTGCCTTAGTTGGATTCGTACCAATGGTAGGAATTGCTAATCAAGATAGACTAATTGCACTCGTCCCAGAAAGCACTCAGAGTACTGCGACCGTTATCCCAGGTATTTATATTGTTTATAAACGAATGCCTATATGTTGATTGGTTCTGGACTCGTACATGTGTACATCTTTACTTGGGATATTATTTGATTCGATTTGGCGCATTCTTTCATATCTGCTATATGTGTATCTAGATTGGTCAGACCTACAGGATCAATACCTTATTTATTGTATGTATCTGCCCCATTCGAGAAATTTGTGAAATACGTATTGGGATATTCACTGATTCTGTACATGCACATATACATCTAAACCTATGCTCAGGGTGATTTGTTAAATCACTGTCTTCAATGACTAAACCACTGGAATTATGACTCTGTGATCATGTGACTGAGTTGAGCACCCCAAATAATGAACTCTATAAATTATAAGATCATGTATTTTGATTGGTAGAAAATTGAATGGACTACGTGACTATACTAGGCTTGACTCGTAAATTTATGCTTTTGTGACTGATTTGGAACTTTTGCATAACAAATCCTATAGTATGTGCAACCGAGGAACTTTGTTTAATGTGTTACTATGCACCATGTACTCGCATATCAGACTTATTTGGGAACTGCTATATTGATTATGATACACACCTCCTGATATAAACAACTGCATGCATATGCAAATACACATGAACTTATGTGGACGATGCCATACTGTACATGACCTAAATTACATTGATATGAACAGTTGTGATGAATGACTCTGATATGACTTTGAGAACTGATGAACTTAGGACAGTTGTGAAACTATTGACTATGTACCTAAGCAAACGAAGTGTGCCTTACATAACAAAATGTACTATATTTGAGAAAACTGTTATCTGATTTGATCTGATAGAACATTTGTTTGCCTTGGCCAGATAGGACCCACATTTGGTATAATTAGATGGGACCTTTGTTTAATTTAATTTGACAACGACCTTTGCCTGGATTGATTTGATAAGAACCTCTATCTGATTTAATTTTGTTAAGGGGATTACGGATTGTTCATGAATAAATAACCAACTTATTCTTGACGAGAAAACTGATAGACCCAGAACTTGAATCCGTTTGAAATACTTGACTTATTTAGAAGACTTTATGTGGGCTATCAACAGACCGATCTAACCATGAACACCATTAAGAACCAACCTTTAATTGTTGGAGACATACATGTTATAAATGAACAGAATTTGTAAATCCAGTGATTGAATGTTTAAGGAATGCCTGCTTCTGTTACTGAATTCTTATTTATTTGACGCTATGGAAACCGATGACGGCAGATTAATTTGATTATAAACAGTACTGAACATTTATCTTTGACTGGTCGAAATATGTTTTGTTTTGTATGGGAGAATAGTTGCTTCAGTGTTATCGGATGTTGGGAATTTATATTATGATAATTGTTAACCGCAAACAGTTTTGATTGTGAACTATAAACTGTTGAATGATTGAGAACACATGTATTATGTAGAAATTAACTGCTTCAGTATTATCGTACTTTGCGATCAACGTTATGGGGATATGTGGACTATGTGCATTGTATGGTTAATTGCTTCGATGCTACCTTTGTTGACTCGGGAATCAGTATCTGGATCCACTTTATATTCCTGAAGACTTTTAATTGACCTTGGATAACTGTGATGAGTTACTGAACTAAATACCAAATTAGATTATGAATTGTGGAATTATTGGAGAATGAACTAAACTTCTATGACAAGAAAGTTGTGGAAATTATGTCTAAATGTTTTCGGTGCCAACAAGTCGAGTCGAATATCAAATATAGACGAAACTACTTTGACCTCTCTATTTCGGAATGGAAATAGGAATATGTGACTATGAATTTCATTGTGGGGGCTACCTTGGACACCCAAGGTATAAGTCCCGTTTGGGTTATTGTATATATAATTACTAAGTTTGTCCGTTTCCTCCCTGTAAAATTTTCGTATGATGCTTATAGACTAGCCACTGCTTATATAGATAAGATTGCTTGTTTGCATGGGTCCCAGTATCTATTGTTTTAAACAAGAATCCTAAAATGTGTCTGAATTTTGACAAGCCTTCAAGAGGCAATGGGATCTGAATTGTGATTCAGCACTGCTTTCCATCTAAAAATCAATGTATAATTAGAAAGAACTTTTTGGGAGAAATGCCCCAAATTTATGCTTCAAATTTTTAGGGAAGTCGGAAAAATCTATCCATCGTTGGCAGACTTTGCTTATAACAGCAGCTTACACTCTAATTTCGATGTGGCACCGTGCAAAGCCTTATATGGCGGAAAAGGTAAGTCTCTGATAGATTGAGGACAGAGTGTCGCTTGATTTAGAGACTGAGCAAATGATTATCTAAAAAGTATTTCGAATTGTTTTCGACTAAAGGTAAAATAAGTTTGGAGGACCAAACTTCCTAAAGGGGGGAAGATTGTGATAACCCTGCCCTGTACTATGTTAATTAATCATGCTTATGTTTGTAATTACATGCCTAATTTGAATTTGGGTGTTAATTGCATGATTATATGTGGTTTTGGCTTTGTCTCTGTTCACCGTAGGAAAATCTATTTGATTTTCTACTTTGGAATTTAAATTGAAGGCCTTATCGGCCATAGAAACCGAAATTACTTACGCCATTGTGCTTAGCATAATTTTTAGAGCCTACGGTGAAATTTAATTGAACATTGATTCGGATCAGATTAAATAGATTAAATTGATGATATAGTGCTCAATTAAATTAGTATTAATCAAATGTGATTAAGAGAGCCTATATAAAGGGGCAATATACACTCTTATTTTGGGGGCTTTAGCTCAAAATCTTAAAATTAACTCTCTAGAGAGAGAGAGGGGCCAACATTGAAGAACTTCAAGAGAGCTCAAGAAACTAAGGGGATTAGCTCAAGATTTAGCTATAATTAGAAGAATTAAAGCTCCTAGGTGAGTGGATTCATAAGTTTGAGTTTGTAGTTTTTTGAATTCAAGTAATTATGTGACCAAGAACAAGAATTGTGTTGTAATTGACGAATTTGAAGTCAATATATGCATGTATGCAAGAAATTGCTATGAATTTCCATGTTTGAGTATAAAGTGTGCAATCCATGTTGAATTTTGATGGAAGTCCATGTTTTTTATCATGTCTTCACCAATTAAGTTGAGGATAAAGGGTATATCCCACATGCAAGTGCAAATCATGGAGGTATGAGTCTTTAATGTATGAATTTGTTATGTTGGTGATGAGTTTGGAATAATTTGAGGCATGCATGTAATTGATTCATGGGAATTGAACTTCATAATGTTGTAATTTGGTGTTTGTATCATGTTAGTAAATGTATATGAGATATGCAAGAACATAAGTTTGAATGCAAGTTTGAAACTCAAACAGCTTGTTGGAAAACCTAGAATTTGGCATGTCCGCTTGAGCGGGGAAAGCGCCGCTCGAGCATGAAATGCGAGCTCCTAGAACTTTTGCAGATATTGATGTCTGCTCGAGCGGGGATATTCACGCTCGAGCGGGGAGCCAAGTAGCGTGACTTTCAGCTCGAGCTCCCGAATTCACGCTCAAGCGTAAAAATAAGGCAACCAATATTTTTGTAGACCAAAAGGGGTCCGCTCGAGCGGCCAAAGCCACGCTCGAGCGAGGAGCCCTGTTTCTGAAATTTTGAAAAGTAGCTATATGTTTCATTTTCCATTCTCGTTCATTTCTAAGCACTCTTAGGCATGCATTGGGCATTATGAATGAGTTAAAAGGATAAGAAAGAAGCCTAAGAGGAATGTATGAATTAAGAACGGATTGAATCATTTGTGAACCATATATGTTATGTAATGTGCAAGGTCGAACTCAAGGGCAAATCCACCGGCAGAACACTGTGAGTAATATCTTAGTAAAGATATTTTCAAGTATGTTACTTTCCAAATGCTACTTTTGTATAAGCTTCATGGATTTGTTGATTTGAAATATGAATGAGTATTCTATATGCCTAATTTTGTGTAAGGCCGTTTGATACGTTCGATATATCTGAATTGGGCCCAAGGCCGTTTGCCGTTTGCCGTTGATATGTTTGATATATCTGAATTGGGCCAAAGGCCGTTAGACATGAATGATTGGGCCAAAGGCGGTTGGCTATGAATGATTGGGCCAAAGATCGTCAGATATGAATGATTAGGCCAAATGCCATTGGACATGAATGATTGGGCCAAAGGCCGTCGGATATGAATGATTGGGCCAAAGGCCGTTTGAATATGATGATGATGGGACAAAGGCTGTTTGAATACCGTGATGGGCCAAAGGTCGTTTGAACATGAGCATAATGAGCCAAAGGTCGTTTGAATAAAAAGGGATCATGATCATGAATATAAAATACGCATAGATATAAATATAAAGAGAATGGACCAGAGGCCGTTTGATACGCCTGAAATATTTGAATTGGGCTCGAGGCTGTTTGATATGTTTGAATTGGACCAAAGGTCGTTTTGAATAAAGAGTTGGTTGGACCAAAGGTCGTTTTGAATAAAGAGTTGGTTGGACCAAAGGTCGTTTTATATAGGCGGACCCAAGGTCGTTTGTTTTATATAAGAATTGGACCTGAGGTCATTTGCATATGGATATGATGTGTTGGACCCGAGGTCGTTTTGCCTTGTTGAGATTTGTAAATCTGGTGTGAATGAGAATAGTGGTTGAAATGCGTACATTATAAGTATGACTCATTTATAAGCGAATCTCATTCATTAACCTCTTTATTTTGATATTATTCACTGGGTGTTAGCTCACTCTTATTTATATGTATGTAGGTGAGCAAAGGGACGTTGAACCCCAGCCTTAGTGGAATTTAAGAAAGGAACCCGAGTTTTGTGAAGTCAGCCCAGGTGCCTCGCGCACGAGGCTTTGTTTATGAGTTTTTGTATTTCTTTTGCTACTTCTATTGGTCATGATAGACCGTTTATGTGTATAAGCTTTTCGTCTGGCTGACTATGTGTTTGAATGATCCTGGGTATACAAGATGCTAACTACTGATATGTGGTGTGAGTTATTATTAAGTTATGTGAAATGATTTGATATGCCATGTAAGCATAGCTCTTTGGACAAAATTTTTAAGTTTGCTTCCTTTTCTGGCCCCATATTATTAATTATTAATTGATATCAGGTTTGAGGCCATAGGTAATCTCATGATTATTGGCCGGTTATGACCATAATCTATAGGGACGGGTTCAGATCATGACAGAGTGGTATCAAAGCATGAGTTAATAACTCACACACTTGTCCGAATGAGCCGTACGGTGTCTAGAAAAGACTTAAGATGCATCCATTTGATAAGTGCATGATGTAAGCATTGAGAACATGTGATTATATGAGATATGAATTGTTGCACTAATGTGTACAACAAATTTTGTTTTGTTATAATGCACGTACATGAACATACGAATCATGAAAAGTTGCTTATGTGGATTCTATTCTGCAAATGGGTGTCTGCGGAATATGAATATGGTTTAAGTGTATAATTACTTAGTAAGTGTTCAGCACGTGATATCTGATAAGTATGCAATCATCGGTTACGTATGTGATTAATTGTGTCTTGACGACACGCAAAATGAGAATATAACGATGTGCCTATGTGTGAATGTACCTATGTGCATTCGTGTTTATTTTTGTATTGGGCATTCCAGTGTTTGGCATGGCTTAATAAGAGTTTTTGTAGGTTATGGATAAAGTAAGGGCATACGAGTTGGCAGACTCTTCCACAGCCCGACTTAATAGACTGGAAAGAATAGTACAAGAAGTGGCAGAGATCTTAAGACAACAACAACAGTTGCCGCTACGGCAAGAACCTTTGCCACCACCAGCACAAGAGCACCAAGTGAATGTGTTAGAAGTCACAAAATATGTTGAGGTGCCAGACCGAACACGGATGACCGAAGCTAACATGAACCGAACTTCTGAATGGAAAAGCAAGAGACAAGGCTTTTTCTCAAAGAAAATATCATTTAAAAAGCAAAATACGAGATCATCGCCCACATCAAACTCTACAAGGAATACAGCGCCAACGTGTAATGAATGTGGTAAGAAACACCGAGGAGTTTGCTACCGAATTTCTGGGGCTTGTTATAGATGTGGTGGAATGGACCATCTGGTAAGGAACTGTCCCCGAAATGAGCAAAATGTGAATAGATCCTCTGCCTCAGTTGGATTCGTACCAATGGTAGGAATTGCTAATCAAGATAGACTAATTGCACTCGTCCCAGAAAGCACTCAGAGTACTGTGACCGTTATCCCAGGTATTTATATTGTTTATAAACGAATGCCTATATGTTGATTGGTTCTGGACTGGTACATGTGTACATCTTTGCTTGGGATATTATTTGATTCAATTTGGTGCATTCTTTCATATTTGCTATATGTGTATCTAGATTGGTCAGACCTACAAGATCAATACCTTATTTATTCTATGTATCTGCCCCATTCGAGAAATTTGTGAAATACGTATTGGGATATTGACTGATTCTGTACATGCACACATACATCTAAACTTATGCCCAGGGTGATTTGTTAAATCGCTTGTCTTCAATGACTAAACCACTGGAATTATGACTCTGTGATCATGTGACTGAGTTGAGCACCTCAAATAATGAACTCTATAAATTATGAGATCATGTATTTTGATTGGTAGAACATTGAATGGACTATGTGACTATACTAGGCTTGACTCGTAAATTTATGCTTTTGTGACTGATTTGGAACTTTTGCGTAACAAATCCTATAGTATGTGCAACCGAGGAACTTTGTTTAATGTGTTACTGTGCACCATGTACTTGCATATCAGACTTATTTGGGAACTGCTATATTGATTATGATACATACCTCTTGACATAAACAACTGCATGCATATGCAACTACACATGAACTTATGTGGAGGATGCCAGATTGTACATGACCTAAATTACATTGATATGAACAGTTGTGATGAATGACTCTGATATGACTTTGAGAACTGATGAACTTAGAACCGTTGTGAAACTACTGTCTATGTACCTAAGCAAACGAAGTGTGCCTTACATAACCAAATGTACTCTATTTGAGAAAACTTTTATCTGATTCGATCTGATAGAACTTTTGTTTGCTTTGGCCAGATAGGACCCACATTTGATATAATTGGATGGGACCTTTGTTTAATTTAATTTGACAATGACCTTTGCCTGGATTGATTTGATAAGAACCTCTATCTGATTTAATTTTGTTAAGGGGATTACGGATTGTTCATGAATAAATAACCAAATTATTCTTGACGAGAAAACTAATAGACCCAAAACTTGAATCCGCTTGAAATACTTGACTTATTTAGAAGACTTTATGTGGGCTATCAACAGACAGATCTAACCATGAACACCGTTAAGAACCAACCTTTAATTGTTGGAGACATACATGTTATAAATGAACAAAATTTTGTAAATCCAGTGATTGGATGTTTAAGGAATGCCTGCTTCTGTTACTGAATTCTTATTTATTTGACGCTATGGAAACCGATAATGGCAGATTGATTTGATTATAAACAGTATTGAACATTTATCTTTGACTGGTCGAAATATGTTTTGTTTTGTATGGGAGAATAGTTGCTTCAGTGTTATCGGATGTTCGGAATTTATGTTATGATCATTGTTAACTGTGAGCAGTTTTGATTGTGAACTGTAAACTGTTGAATGATTGAGAACACATGTATTATGTAGAAATTAATTGCTTCAGTATTATCGTACTTTGCGATCAATGTTATGGGGATATGTGGACTATGTGCATTGTATGGTTAATTGCTTCGATGCTACCTTTGTTGACTCGGGAATCAGTATCTGGATCCACTTTATATTCCTGAAGACTTTTAATTGACCTTGGATAACTGTGATGAGTTACTGAGCTACATACCAAATTAGATTATGAATTGCGGAATTATTGGAGACTGAACTAAACTTCTATGACAAGAAAATTGTGGAAATTATGTCTAAATGTTTTCGGTGCAACAAGTCAAGTCGAATATCAGATATAGACGGAACTACTTCGACCTCTCTATTTCGGAATGGAAATAGGAATATGTGACTATGAATTTCATTGTGGGGGCTACCCTGGACACCCAAGGTATAAGTCGCGTTCGGGCTATTGTATATAGAATTACAAAGTTTGCCCGTTTCCTCCCTGTAAAATTTTTGTATGATGCTTATAAACTAGCCACTACTTACATAGATAAGATTGCTTGTTTGCATGGGGTCCCAGTATCTATTGTTTTAGACAGGAATCCTAAAATGTGTCAGAATTTTGACAAGCCTTCAAGAGGCAATGGGAACTGAATTGTGATTCAGCGCTGCCCTGTACTATGTTAATTAATCATGCTTATGTTTGTAATTACGTGCTTAATTTGAATTTGGGTGTTAATTGCATGATTATATGTGGTTTTGGCTTTGTCTATGTCCACCGTTGGAAAATCTATTTGATTTTCTACTTTGGAATTTAAATTGAAGGCCTTATCGGCCATAGAAACCGAAATTAGTTACGCCATTGTGGTTAGCATAATTTTTAGAGCCTACGGTGAAATTTAATTGAACATTGATTCGGATCAGATTAAATAGATTAAATTGATGATATAGTGCTCAATTAAATTAGTATTAATCAAATGTGATTAAGAGAGCCTATATAAAGGGGCAATATACACTCTTATTTTGGGGGCTTTAGCTCAAAATCTTAAAATTAACTCTCTAGAGAGAGAGAGGGTCAAATCTAGAGAGAGAGAGGGGCCAACTTTGAAGAACTTCAAGAGAGCTCAAGAAACTAAGGGGATTAGCTCAAGATTTAGCTATAATTAGAAGAATTAAAGCTCCTAGGCGAGTGGATTCATAAGTTTGAGTTTGTAATTTTTTGAATTTACGTAATTATGTGACCAAGAACAAGAATTGAGCTGTACTTGATGAATTTGAAGTCAACAGATGCATGCATGCAAGAAATTGCTATGAATTTCCATGTTTGAGTATAAAGTGTGTAATCCATGTTGAATTTTGATTGAAGTCCATGTTTTTTATCATGTCTTCACCAATTAAGTTGAGGATAAAGGGTATATCCCACATGCAAGTGCAAATCATGGAGGTATGAGTCTTGAATGTATGAATTTGTTATGTTGGTGATGAGTTTGGAATAATTTGAGGCATGCATGTAATTGATTCATGGGAATTAACTTCATAATGTTGTAATTTGGTGTTTGTATCATGTTAGTAAATGTATATGAGAGTTATGAGTCAAAATATACAAGAAACATAAGTTTGAATGCAAGTTTGAAACTCAAACAGCTTGTTGGAAAACCTAGAATTTGGCATGTCCGCTCGAACGGGGAAAGCGCCGCTCGAGCGTGAAATGCGAGCTCCTAGAACTTTTGCAGACATTGTTGTCCGCTTGAGCGGGGAGCCATGTAGTGTGACTTTCAGCTCGAGCTCCCGAATTCACGCTCGAGATTAAAAATAAGGCAACCAGTAATTTTGCAGACCAAAAAAGGGTCCGTTCGAGCGGCCAAAGCCACGCTCAAGCAGGGAGCCCTGTTTCTGAAATTTTGAAAAGTAGCTATATGTTTCATTCTCCGTTCTCTTTCATTTCTAAGCACTCTTAGGTATGCATTGGGCATTGTGAATGAGTTAAAAGGATAAGAAAGAAGCCTAAGAGGAATGTATGAATTAAGAACGGATTGAATCGTTTGTGAACCATGTGTTATGTAATGTGTAGGGTCGAGCTCAAGGGCAAATCCACCGGTACAACACTGTGAGTATTATCTTAGTAAAGATATTTTCAAGTATGTTACTTTCCTAATGCTACTTCTGTATAAGCTTCATGGATTTGTTGATTTGAAATATGAATGAGTATTCTATATGCCTAATTTTGTATAAGGCCATTTGATACATTTGATATATCTGAATTGGGCCTAAGGCCGTTTGCCGTTTGCCATTGATATGTTTGATATATTTGAATTGGGCCTAAGGCCGTTTGACATGAATGATTAGGCCAAAGGCCGTTGGACATGAATGATTGGGCCAAAGGCCGTTGGATATGAATGAATGGGCCAAAGGCCGTCAGATATGAATGATTGGGCCAAAGGCCGTTGGACATGAATGATTGGGCCAAAGTCCGTCGGATATGAGTGATTGGGCCAAAGGCCGTTTGAATACCGTGATGGGCCAAAGGCCGTTTGAACATGAGCATAATGGGCCAAAGGCCGTTTGAATTAAAAGGGATCATGATCACGAATATGAAATACACATAGATATGAATATAAAGAGAATGGGCCCGAGGCTGTTTGATACGCCTGAAATATTTGAATTGGGCTCGAGGCCGTTTGATATGTTTGAATTGGACCAAAGGTCATTTTGAATAAAGAGTTGGTTGGACCAAAGGTCGTTTTATATAGATGAACCCAAGGTCGTTTGTCTTATATAAGAATTGGACCCGAGGACGCTTGCATATGGATATGATGCGTTAGACCCGAGGTCGTTTTGCCTTGTTGAGATTTATAAATCTGGTGTGAATCAGAATAATGGTTCAAATGCGTACATTATAAGTATGACTCATTTATAAGCGAATCTAATTCATTAACCTCTTTATTTTGACATTATTCACTGGGCGTTAGCTCACTCTTATTTATATGTATGTAGGTGAGCAAAGGGACGTTGAACCCCAGCCTTAGTGGAATTTAAGAAAGGAACCTAAGTTTTGTGAAGTCAGCCCAGGTGCCTCGCGCAAGAGGCTTTGTTTATGATCTTTTGTATTTCTATTGGTCATGATAGACCGTTTATGTGTATAAGATTTTGGTCTGGCTGACTATGTGTTTGAATGATCCTGGCTATACAAGATGCTAACTACTGATATGTGGTGTGAGTTATTATTAAGTTATGTGAAATGTTTTGATATGCCATGTAAGCATAGCTCATTGGACAAAATTTTTAAGTTTGCTTCTACATCTGGTCCCATATTATTAATTATTAATTGATATCAGGTTTGCAGCCATAGGTAATCTCATGATTACTGGCCGGTTATGACCTTAATCTATAGGGGCGGGTTCGGGTCATGACAATAATATGCACTCGAGCCCCAATCATCTCAAACCCGTGAACCCACTACTTCTGAGCTAATGAGAATGATTAAAGATCTTCAGAGAACTGTGGCAGATTTGGCCTTTGGGATATTGGATCCATCATCGACCACATCACATACCGGGAATTTCACGCCAAAAAGCTCCCCAATCTTGGGACAGGCTGCATTGGAAGAAGGCCAATCTCTTGGCAAAGTGGAGGCAAATGGCAAGAACAAGGTAGGGGCAGGCATTGGTCCCCATGAACACCTTTTGTGGGCTGTTGAGGCTTTCAAGGCTGAAAGACTGAACAAACAACAAAGTGCTCACAGTTGTTGCAAAGATTGTGGATGACACTTTTGCCACTCAGGATGAGAGCATTCTGAATCAAGGGGCAAGTCGGGAAAAGGGTTGTCATACCAGAAACACCCCTTTTAGCTCCAATCCTCCACTTGGTAGAGATCATCAAAAGTCAGCACCTGCCAACCCCTTTGCCGGTACATCCAACACTTCACAAACCTCGAAGTACTAACCCTGAGGCCAGAGGGTCTTCAATCCCCTCTACATGACTTTGTCTAGAAAGTTAGTCCCTTAGAAGTAATGCACCAGCGGTAAAGAGAAGTATCAAACTAGAGATCACGCTTAGCATAAGAGAGATGTAATGCCCTAGAAATGAACCTCCGAAGAAATTAAACCATTTAGCATGAAAGGCCTTTTTCTTGTGCCTTCAGCGGTGATCTTTTGTTTGATTCAACTCTTTAATCAAAAGAAACAAAGAATGAAGGGAGGTTGCACAGATAGAAGGATGATTAGAATGGTGTGAATATGTGTATGAAAGCCATAAAAAAGAAAGAAAAGACTATCAACTCAAATGGATTAGAAGCTATGGCCTATACACCAAATCCATGTGGACTTACAACAACACAGGGATAATATTCAAAGCAAAAATTAAATAAACACTTAAAACAGCCCCTTGAACTCCAAAAACAATGGCCAAAACCAAAAGAAACAAAGTAAAAAGAAGGCAAAGCAACAAACTATGGAACAAGGCCTAAGGAAGGGTGGCTAACCCCTTCTCTTTTCGTGACTTTAAATCACATTTTTTGGCTTAAAATGGCTCTAAAATTAGTAAGTAAACACCAAGAAAATATGGAGAAAAGATGGTTAAAGAGTTGAAAGTTTACCCCTTTAAAGAGATGATGAGTTTCCTAGTTAACAAGCCACAAGTTGAGCACTCTCAAGAGCTGAAATAGTGTTCAAGAATCTCAGCAAAAAGGCCTCAAGTTTATGCTTAGGAGGTGTATGCATGGTGTATGTATATTTCATGAGAGGAAGAAAGAGTGTTTGATAAGTTATAGCTCTTGACAAAATTTTCTAACCCTAAACCATGAGGGGAGGTCATGTATTTATAGAAAAATGCTTTTTCATGTCAAAAATATCTGTAATGAGATAGTTGGTGCAAGGCATGGACATGGGGATAGCTAGTTGCCTCAAAATATCTGTTGTCGTTGAACATGGCCAGTCAACCATGGATGGGGATGGCTGGCCAATCAAAAATGGCTTGCCAGCCACTTGCAGGCCAACTCTTCTCTGAGTGGTTAGGCTAGAAAAAGAAATTAGGTTTTGCTCCAAAGGGGGTGCGAGGTTTAGGTTTTGATACTTAAAACCGAGGCCTTTTGCTGAAGAAATCGAACGATTGCACAGCGTAACATTTCATCATCGAGCGTTCAACGTGAGGTGCCTAAGTCTTAAGGGCGGTCAAAATAGGATTTCTACAATTGTCCCTCTTTGATAGAGCTCGAAGTCATGAAATGGCGTAAGTGAATGTCAGAGCCCGAAGATGACTCATTTGACAAGACTATAAGACTTGGGCAAGCAATCAAAATGTAAATGCAATTGGTCGAACTTGAAAGGTGCCTACGTATCCCTTTGCAAGGAATCAAACCAGCGTAGTTCAAGGGCAAGATGCAAATGATATGCATAAGACTACATTTTGGAAACTGGACTCACACACTTCGCGAAGCCGATTATTTTAAGAATCCATGATCATGCAAGACAATGCAATGAGTAATAACAAGATGTCAGTATATGAATGAAAGAAACCTCAGCTTAAATCAACATAAATTCAACTGTGTTTCACACAAAAAGGAGTAAGCAAAGAGTAAATCCAAATACATTTCACGTGAAAGGAAGAAAGACAGTGTAACTAACAAGCGTATCTTGCCATATTTCATATGAAGAGAGGGAAGGTTTTAACTGAGGAAAAAAACATCCTAACACGTTTCACGTGAGAAAGAGGGAAGGATGGTGTAACCAACAGGCATATCTCACCGTATTTCATACAGAGAGAGGGAATGTTTTAACTAGGTGAAAACAATGTCCTAAAACATTTCATACAAAAGGAGGGAAGGATGGTGTAACCAACAGGCGTATCTCACCATATTTCATACGGAAAGAGGGAAGGTTTTAACCAAGGAAAGCAACATCCTAACACATTTCAAAGAAGGGAAGGATGGTGTAACCAACAGGCATATCTCACCGTATTTCATACAGAGAGAGTGAAGTTTTTAACCAATTGAAAGATGTGAGGCCAAACTATGTTTTATGTAGAAAAGGGAGGTAAGACAAAAGGTACAAGCCAAACTATGCGTCGCACGGAAAGGGGAAGGGGTATAAGCCAAATCACACTCGTGTGAAAAGGGTGGATACAAAAAGCATGATGCACATGGATGCAACATAATTGTTGTAATTAATGCAGAATATGATGCCATGTATGCTCCACACAATAGAACATATAACATAATTAAGGATAAACAAAAAGCGGTGGTTTTGAAAACACCTCACAAAGATCTCCGACTTACAGTTCGAAGGTCCTCAAATGCTCAGAAAAGGATATAGCTTGCTCAAGCTTGAGATCAAGGCAATTTTACACTTCGGGAGACAGTGCATTCGAAATGCAATTTCGAAAGCCAAAACAAACCGAAAGTCTTCAATTTTCCTTGTTTAGGATGAACACAAGACCCTCCATACACAAAATAAGCAAGATCTTAGCAAAAACACATCGGAACCACTTAACAGGTCCGACCAACCAACAGATGGGTCGGCAGGCCAAAAGGTTGGACTGTCGACCATCCGATTTGTTTCAGGGGTAGAAATGGGTTTTCACACTTGTGGCTTTTTAAAACATCACACAAGCCTCATTTTCACACACCTTACATTCCGAAAACCTCCCCCTCTCTCTCTAGGTTCCTCTCTCTCTCTCTAGATTTTCACTTTATTTGCGTTACCCAATGATCTACGCAAACTATATTCGTAAAACTTATTTGGCCCTCTACGTTTTGAATCAATTGGATTTTGTTTTGGTCAAGTTTTTGGGCTTCTCATTGTTTTTGGCTCATTTTCATGGGTTTTTCCTGGCCTTTGGTACTTTCTCCCAAGTTTTGACTTTTTCCTCTCTTTTTCTCTCTCTTTGGGTTTTATTTTGGGATTTTTCATCTATTTCACTCATTTTCCTTATTTCTGTCTCTACCCACTACTTTTTCCATGGCAGACAATATTCCACATGATGGTGCCCCTCCTGAGGTACAAGTGCTTCCACCCGCCACGGGTGTTGAGGAGCCGATGATTGAGGAGGTTGACGGAGCGGTAGAGAACATTGTTACCAATATTGCTACAGAGGACATCTACCCTCTAGAGCCTGAACTCGAGCTACCACTGTTGAGGGTGAGGCCTTTTAACCCTACCACCTACCATCCACGCATGCATGCGATGGGTCTCGGAGGTATGCTGTGATTCGAGGACTTCACTCGAGGCGTGCCTAAGGACTTTCTCTTGCGAGAGCACACTTCGCATCTTTCTCATGATGCTTCTGAGATAAGAATCTTTGCTCTTTTTTATGCACTTTGCTTGCTTTAATATTTCATTTAGAGTTTTTCATCTACCATGTACTAAACAAATTCTTCTTTCAACACAGGGTGACGCTCTTGCCTGGAAGGGCTATGGGGCAGTGACTGGGAGGAACTAGTACCAGGAGCTCCCCACTCGAGTTAAAGAGTTGGTGGATGATTCAGGCTTTGGCCTATTCTGCTCAAGGCTAGCACAACTACAGGCCAGTCGTGCCTTACTAGGTGCTTTAGATGAGAGGTATATTCCTGTTTGTAGCTCTGGGTATATTCCTGTTTGTAGCTCTGGGTATATTGACTTACAAATTGTTCTCTTTTTGTAGCTCTGGGTATATTCCTGTTTCCTGGCCCTTGCCCCGGTTCCCCGAGATGAGGTGGAGGCAGCGGTCCCCTACTCTAGGCGATACGATGGCAGGTGCCATCTCTGGCGCCGCAGTGTTACCATATTCGCCTACGGCTATCGTTTCTTCGACATAGTGACGGCACGCGTGGTAGTCTAAAACTCATACCCATTCCATTCCATTGCTATTGCTTTGATTCCATTCAATACTCTAGCAACTAACAACAACTGAAAACTGTGAATTCTCTGGGTGACATGGCAGCCATAGGTGGTGATGCCAGCTAGGATGAGAGACAAGTACACTGGGTCCTGGGACACCTCCAGGTTACGAATCTTGTTGGAGGGCCCTTTCTATTGGACCTGCTACTTAGAGGAGAGGTTTGTGCGCCAGATCGCGGGTCTACCAGACCTCGTCGTTCCTGCTTCTCCTCTACATCGATGAGAATTGCTGATAGTCTACTAGTCGAGGCTATCGTACAATTCATGGTGGGATAGGACACTGATTACTTTCACACGGTTGGGGATTATACCGTGTTTATCCGGTCCCATCTTATGTCGCCTCTGACCAAAGTCCACGCAGGAGGTGCTGCAGATGCTCCTATTGCTAGAGGTGTCACTCGCGTGGCTGAGCTTGATATTAGAGGGGATGCCCCCACTATACATGTTGCAAGTCTGCCTATGATCCCGACCACAATCACCTACTAGCGGCCAAGTGGAACGGCCCACCAGATTCTGGTTGACTACCCAGAGGAGTGAGTACATCAGGGACCCCAACGTGCAGCAGGTATGTACTATGTCTTGCAGTTTGTGTTTCACATTCTCTTTTCTGTATACTGATGTTCAAACTCGTTTGTAAGTGCTGGTGGAGTACGTGGATGGCCTACTTTAGTTTGTCGAGTCCCTGGTCCAGATGGTATGGATGATGGAGACATTATTTGCTCTCCATGATTATCAGGTTTCCTTACTTTCCTTATTCATCTGACTGCTCTAATTCTTTTCTTGCCATACTCATACTGATTTTTGCACCAAACTGTTTTGATACTCTGTTTCTTGCTTTTAGCCTATGCTTACACCTGTAGCACCAGTGGAACTAGCGAAATCTCCTCCAGTTATAGAGAGGAGAAGTAGACAGGATCCTATATGCAACAGGGGTGAGGGCAGAGGTAGAGGTGCCCGGAGTTAGAGTGGAGAGTCTCAGACATAGGAGACTTCCTCATCTTCAGAGCCAACTTTGAATGGAGATGATGTCAAGACCAGTGGAGCTAAGGAGATGATGAGTGGGCACTCCAAGTATAGGAGCGGGGAGGATGAGGCTGGTTCTAGGTCAGAGAGCGAAGAGGATGATGCCATCATTGAGTCCCGCTCCTCTAATGACAGCGGTGCTGATGGTGACAACGATCCTGACTCCCTTCCTCGGAAGAGGACGAAGAGGGCCTCTCGACATACCTGATGTGACCGGCACTGATTTTTGCACTCTTTTTACTCTTTTATTTTGTTTTGGTGGTTAAAAACTTTGCATAGCTTCAGATAGGTCTTTACTTTTTTGACAACGTGTATTTTCTTTTTTGTAAAAACCATGATCGAGATCGAACCTTGCAATTTTATAAAAGAATTCAACATCTCGAGAATGGCACCAAACTTGCATAAAAAATGATTGTATGGAAAATGAGAATGATCATATTTGAACAAGTTCGTAACCGGATATTGAGCCTATAACTAACCAAAATACAAAATACAACTCAATAAAGAAAAAACAAAGTAAAAAACATGACACTGTTGCCCAAATGCCTGGCCAGCATACTTGGTTGGCTGGCCACTAGAATAGACGGCCGGCTGGTAAACTGGTCGGCCGGCCAAGACTTACGGCTGGATAGTTGGCAATAGCTGTCAGCCATTCACACAACGTTATCATCTATAAAGGTCTTTTCTTGCTGCTTTTTTGACAGAACTTCATCTTTTCTGCAATTTTCTCTAAAAATGGAGATTTTTCTAGTCAAGAGGCTAATGGATTGGACGTCCACTTTGGATGGCACGAAAAAGGTAAATTTCTACGGTTTTGGCATAAATGCTCATTTTTCATTGAGTCGCACTCTGCTTTGTTTCCGTTCCTTCATGCCGCTACCTGGTGTTGGGACCCACTCACTTATATGTTTCGCTTTGGAACACGAGAGATATGTCCAACTTTCGAAGAGTTTCAAGCATTGATGAAGTCTGGCTGAGAAGATGAGATTATGCCTCAACCCCATTTTGGCCATGCCTGGGCTCTTGAACGAATGTGTGGGCTTACTTTACATGAGGCTCGGTCCTTGGCTCATGATGGGGAGTTGGACGTACCTGGCTTGATTCATCGATTTTTCGGCATTGGAAACAAAGGTGATCTTCTATGGCAAGGTTATCATTAACATGCCCTCTGTTTATGTTTACTTGCACATTTCCTACTTGCCCCTAGTTGAAGCAAAGCTAGTATTAGGTTGATCAAAATTGCCCAATGCCTGAAGGAGGGTCAGAGTTGCATAGGTTTGCCATTGGCCGAAACTTTGGTGGGTTTGGATGCTTTCCATCGGTGGGAGACTTCTCAGTTTGTGGGGAGTCCACTGCTTTTTCAAGTATTGTTTCCCACCCTCTCTTATTTATGATTTCTTACATCTCTTTGGCACTCACTCTCTATTTTCTCTCAAAGCCCTTTCTTTACTTTTCTCTCAACGTACAACTCTCTATTCTTTACTCTCTCTTATTTTTCATGCCTTCCCAGGTGTGGTTGATAGATAAACTGAAGGTCGTGGACCCCTACCTCGAGTATTCGGCTAGATCCTACTTCTTTTGCCTGCAGCTAGTGGACTTTCCCGCAGAGGGACTGTGGTGCGACTAGATATGCAGCAGATCAGCGGCTGACATTGCTTGGCATTGCCCTTGGCTTAATTTGATTAAGATGAGCTACAGTATGTCTCGCCAACTGGGTATACAGTTGATCATCCTTACACATTATGTCTTCTACTTCCTATTCCGGTTTAGACACCAGTTTAGGCGTCATCTGACCCGTCCAGATGAGGGGATGGAATACTCTACACCATTTCCAGTTCATGCTTCGCACTTGGCTCGATACCTCACAACTTGGAGGACGAGAGTGCTTCTAGCCCCTGCTAGAAGCTTTAACAACACCCTTTCTGGCAAGTGCTTGGCTTGGCTCGAGGATGAGACACAGGTTGCGGGCAGGAGACAAAGAACCTAACTTATCTGTGTCCCTAGTTTATTGCTTTGAATTTTCTTTTCAAGTGTTTATGATGTAAAAGTAACTTTGATTTAACTTGAGAGTCGGAGAGTGTACTTGTGTTGAAATCATGTAATTAAATTTGTGAGTACTGAAAATTTTCTTTTTTGGTCCAAAGAATGGTTTGTGTTGCAAAAATTGAAATTTTGAGAAAATTAACTTTATTAAAAAATTTCAATTTTCACAAACGGTCACTACCTGGCACACATGGAATCTATCCTCAAGACATACATCCCTTAAATCAAGAAGATCATAACTACCCACAATTGCATTAACCATCACTGCTCTATCTTGCAACTGGTCGTTCTACCAAATGGAGGTAACACAACCAAGCTAACAGATGATGGAAAAAAGATGGACTGATCAAACAAATGGGCAGGACAGTTGAGCCAAAAATACTTATGGCCGAACTTCAAGATGAAATTGCCTACGTATTCAAAAGATGGGAATCAGGCCTTACGTAGTTCGGTTAGGGTTCCCTCGAGTATTTAACCTCTCCTTTTGCACTCTAACTTTTTCCAAATCCACCCTTTCGGGTTTTCAACCTTGTGAGCTTTATTTTTCTTTATTTTGAGTTTTTCATGCTCTAACTTTTGCCTAGGTCGCCCTTTCAAATTTTCGAATTTTCTTTAACTTGTCCATGTTGATTGGTTGTGACAACTCCAAGATATCCATATCCATAAGGATGATTGCTTCTCCTGACCAAATAGATTTGATGATGTAAAGACTAGTCCAATTGGGTCAGAACTTGCCCCTAGGGTCATGGATGGGAGCTCAGTTGTCTTTGAGCACCATATCTCCTTCATTGAGGTTTCTGGATTTGACTTTCCTGTTAAAGGCCCTAGCAATTCTGCGTTGATATCCCTAGATGTGATACAATACCTTCAACCTTCTTTTATCAAACAACATCAATTCTTTGAATCCGTTCTGCTGCCAATCCGCCTCTGTTATTTGACACTCGGCCATGATCCTCAGTGACGGTACTTCAATTTTGATTGGCAAAACAGCTTTCATCCCATATACCAAAGAATATGGGGTTGCCCCTGTGGATGTTCGAATTGACATTCTATAACCCCAGAGTGCAAAAGGTAGTTTATCTGGCCAGTCCTTGTAGGTCTCTACCATCTTTTGCAGGATGTTCTTGATATTCTTATTTGCAACTTCAACGGCTCCATTGGTCTGTGGCCTATATATTGATGACTTGTGAAAAGTCACGTTGTATTTCTCAAGCAAATCTACCACCTCATTCTTGAAGTGTGAGCCATTGTCTAATATGATCTCATTTGGCACTTCATACCTGCAGATGATGTTATTCCTGATGAACTTGGCTACATGTAACACCTTGAACACTGAGTACGACTACACTTCCATAGACTTGGTAAAATAGTCGATCGCCACCAAAATGAACTCATGTCTATTTGAACCCTTTGGCAAGACTGCTCCGATGAAGTCAATTCCCCAGACTAAGAAAGGCCATGGTGAAGTCAAGTTGTAAAGCTTTGACGGTGGGATATTCATGCAATTAGCATGGATTTGACACTTGTGGCATCGCCAAACAAAGTTGATACAATCCTCCTCCATGGTTGACCAATAATAGCCTTGCATGAGGATCTTCCTAGCTAGCATCACACTATTCATGTGTGCTCCACACTCCCCTCCATGAATGGCCTCCATGAGACGTTCGACTCTTGTTCTTCAACGCAGAGCTTGTGCATTCCCAGAAGGCCTCTCTTGTACAGCTTACTTCCGCATATGATAAACTGAATGGCCAGATGCTGTATTTTCCGTTTATCCTTGGCATTTTCCCCTGGTGGATATGCATCATTCTCTAAGAAGTTCCTTGAACTTCATCTATTGCGGTTATTGTCTCGTAAGTAGGCGCATACTTTTGTTCGATGATGATTGAAAGCATCTTAACCTCGAGCGACATGTCTACTATGGAGGATAGAGTTACTAGCACATCAACAAACCGGCTGTTCTCTCTTAGCAGATGTGTGAATGCTAGTTTTTCAAACCTTGGAATCAAAATATCCAGGGTCTGATGAAAAATTTTCATTTTCTCTTCCTTGACCTTCCAGTCCCTATTGGCTTGAGAAACAACCAAGTTTGAGTCTTCGATGACGTCCAATCTTATTGCCCCTAGTTTTAGGGCAACTTCTAGTCCAGTGATACACGCCTCGTACTCTGCTTCATTGTTAGATACTTTGAATCAAAGTTTGAAAGGTAGGGGTATATGGGAATCATCAGGTGCTATAAGCAACAAGCCTATCCCATAACCGTATCGATTAGCTACTCTGTCAAAGTACATTGCCCACGTCTCATCATGTACTTGTAAAATCTCCTCATCTGGGAACAGGTACTCTACTGCTTCATCTCCTTCCATTGGGTGGTCCGCCAGAAATTCTACTACTACCCTCCCTTTGATTGACTTGTAAGTGACGTGCTTGAGGTCAAACTCGGAGAGAAGAAGAAACCAACGAGCTAGCATACCCGTAAGTGCTACTTTCTCAAAGAGACATTTGATGGGATCGAATCTCGAAACTAGAATTATTGAATGAGCTAACAGGTAGTGTCTCAACTTCCTAGTTGCCCAAACCAAAGCTAAACAAGCCTTCTCCAAAGAAGTGTAGTAGGTCTTGTAATCCAACATCTTCTTGCTCAGGTAGTAAATGGCCTTCTCCACCTTAGCTTCTGATTCCTGTGCTAGCATGTACCCCATGGTTGACTCTATCCTTGACAGATACATGATCAGTGGCGTTCCCGGCTCTAGTGGTGACAATACAAGTAGATTCTAAAGATACTGCTTAATTTGTTCGAAAGTGAACTAGTATCGATCATCCATTGGAACTTTTTCTCTTTTTTCAAGAGACCAAATAGTGGTTCACAAGTCAAGATTAGTTTTGAAATAAACCATCTTATGAATTGCACTTTGCTCAAAAAGCTGTGCATCTCCTTTTCAGTCCTTGGTGGTATTTCTAAGATGGCATTGATCTTGGATGGATTTACTTCAATTCCCCTCTGCGTAATCAGAAATCCCAGCATTTTCCCTGTAGTCACCCCAAAAGTGCATTTTTGTGAGTTCAACCTGAGTCTGTACTCCCTGATCCGTTCAAAGAATTTTTCCAATGTGGTGTAGTGACCTTCTCGCTCTTTGCACTTTACAATCATGTCATCCACATACATCTCGACTTCCTTATGGATCATGTCATGCAAGATTGTGGTTGCAACTCTCTGATATGTTGCCCGGGCATTCTTCAACCCGAATGGCATAACTCTGTAGCAATTGGTACCCCATGGCGTAGTGAATGCAGTCTTCTCTCTGTCTTCAAGTGCCATTAGGATCTGGTTGTACCCCGAAAACCCATCCATGAATGATAACAAGGCATGGCTAGTGGTGAAGTCTACTAACTAATCAATGTGTGGCAATGGAAAGTCGTCCTTAAGGCTGGCCTTATTCAAATCCCAAAAGTAGACACAAACTCTGATTCTGCTATCCTTCTTTGGAATCGGAACAATGTTGGCCAACCAAGTCAGATATTCAGATACCATCAAGAATCCCACATCGATCTGCTTGGTGACTTCCTCTTTAATCTTCAGCGCCCAATCTAGATGAATTCTGCAGATTTTCTGCTTGACTAGTTAGGCCTACAATCTCAGGATCAATTCTAGGCATGTCTTCGTAGAACCACGCAAAAACATCTTTGAAATATTTTAATAAAACGATTAAAAGCTCGCGTTCCTCCAAAGATAACGTGAACCCAATCTAGACTAAGCGTGGATCCTTCTCAATACTCACGTTAGTTGCAATAATCTCATCTAAGCACGGCTTAGCATGCCTCTCCTCCTCTTGGTCAATCAAGTTTTTCAAAGCCCGAAGAATTTCTTCCTCTTCGTTTTCATTAAAATTTTGAAAATCTTGGTCAATACAATAAATTAACGGCACAGAGAAGTAAATAGAAACTGCAGCATTCTCATTTAGAAGTTCTGGCTCTTCGGTTACAATAGACTCAAAAGAAAATATAAAAGAGGACCTAGACAGGACCTTGGCACCAGGGTTACCACCTCCAGGAGTACTAGACTCAAACTTCTCAAATTGACTTGAATCAAATTCCGACTCAACAGACCTAGTGGAATCAGACTAAGGCTCATCATCCAATTCAGAACTGGCAATAAAGCCCTTCTCCAACTGCCAAGTAAGGCATGGCACCCTCGACGCATCCATAATGCAACTAGTGGAGTCCATAACTAGTTCCTCTCCGATCATAGAAACAATAAAGGTATCTTCCAAGTTCTTTGTACTGGTCTTAGGATCAGTCAAGAGATCAGCCAATACAACCCCTACTCCAGCCTCCTTGTTGTTTGAATTGTCATCTTTACTCTGGCTAGCTTCGATACTTGAATCAACCCCATTTTCATCACTATCTTGAAGTTGATGGTCGAAAAATATTTCAAAACCCGGGAAATGCCTTTTCGTTGAGGAATCGACCCAAGGCTTAGGAAAGTCACATAAGAGGAAATCCTCTCCTTCTCTGACGAAGCATCCATTCAGTGTTCCCCAGATTGGCCTGTGAACCAGCTCATAGTGCTTCCTGACCTTCTTGGCCTTGGTCCTTTCTCTCATTTCATCACCCTTCCTTTTCCAGTCCTCTTGGGTAGGTACATAGCTGTAACTCAACTTTTTCGCACCCCCTTTCGGAAGTTCAAAATAAGCCCTACAGTTCAGACTCCTACAGTTCTAAATCTAATCTCACAAGTGCAATGTGAAATTGATAAACACCAAAGAGTCTAAATCCGGCAAATCTTTCGAAAAATATATTTTGAATCCAAAAAAAATTCCAAAATTGGACTATTTTTCTAGATACAGAGTCGCCACCTAAATATTTTGTTTTGGGAAAATTCAGGAAACCCATGACTCGTGCCAAAGGCCACGTGTCCGTCATCACCAAGATTGTCTCAGCTCGGAAACTTAGGTACAAGATGGGAAGGTCATGAATACATTTGAGCACCCCCGTATGCCCGATCAAAGATCGGCCTCTACTAATCATGATATGAATCTTATGTACATTATATGTTCTTGTTCTAGTTTATTAGGCTATCATTACTATGTGATGCGCACACACACAAGTATAGACTAACTTTGCATGAATTGGAATACTTGAGTCATGTTTGTTTTGAAAATTGTTTCAAAATATGTACCACTTGAAAAAGTGATCACATATGAACATTGCTCAAATTGTTCCAATTCAAGCAACAGGCCATCATTCACAGGCATTCAAGCAGTTATAGCAATTAAGCAATTAGCCTCATGGCAAGCATGCTAGGCATGGCAACAATCACAATTTAATGCAATATGCTAAAGCCCGTAAAGGCTGATCTCGTACTCCAAGCCAAAAGAGAAATGAGTTAAAAAAAAAGCATGATCCTAAGTTATGCAATATGACTAATGCAGTGCATGCGACATGCAATTACTAGGCCCGGCTACTAATATGGCATATAAGTAAATTAAATAGCATTAAGCACGTATTCAAAGAAGTGTAAGAAATAAAAACACAGGTTAGAATGATGAACCGAGCCTTGGTGCATGCAAGACAAGTGGATGCAAACATGAAGTATGCTAAACAAACTGTGATATCCCTAAACTAACCATCATAAGCTAGTAAATAAAATGGAGAAAGACGTGAGGTTGGAAAACATACACATTATTACAACATTGCGCTCTCACGAAGGAGAGTCCGAATGAGCTAAGCTAATTAACTAATTAAAGCTAAGCTAATTATCACAAAACAAATGAAATTAGCTAAACTACTTAACTAATTATTACAACACTTGAATACTATTTAGCTAACAAAATAATTACAAAACGTAACTAGTTAACTAACTAATTAATTACAACATTTATCAAAATTAACTAGCTGCAACTAATTAATTACAACAAATATTTAATCTAAATATTTAAAATTAAACAAGCTCGAAATGCAAGGAATGCTCATGCACGTGCTCGGTTTCCACCCAAAAATTGACCGTTTTGCTTCCAGAGAGCCTCTATTGCACAGAGAACACATACATTGTTGCCTACTTCTAGAATAACTCTGCTTTGACTTACAAACACACTGTTGAATTTTCCATCAGGGACTGGCTAGCCAGTGATGAGGGTTGCTGGCCACCAGTGATAGCCGGTCGGCCGGCCATGAAAGGCGGTCTGCTGGCTACCTGCCGGCCATGGAAAGTGGCCTGCCGGCCACTACTGCCCAGTTATCCTTGTTGTAACAGAGGACAAATAGAGCATATACAGAGTATTTTCAAGGGTTTGTTTGCACAACTCACCCCTCCTTTTCATAAACAAATCAAAGGAGTAATGAAATTAAGCCACAAACCACCACTCAAGAAATTTCATTGCATGATGGCTTGTGAACCACAGTGTGCAATTTCAATAAATGCAATGAAATGAGACTCTCAAAACCACCTCCCTATCATAGAAGATCAAGGGAAGTGGTGACCTTGGAAACTTGAACCATTTCATCACTAATGAGTACGAAATGCCTCAAGCTTCCATGTGTTCAATTAACGTCCGATTGAACACAGCACCAATTATTATCTTGCACCATTTTAGCCTCAATTTTATTACTTCATTTTAGATTACCATCCATTCTTTAATTCATTGAGTCCAATGGTGAAGTTAAGTCCTCTAATGGAGTGAAGTACCAAACCAAGTGTTAACTTAAGACATGAAAGAAATGTCATGTCGTTGATAATGAACCCCTAGAAGGGGTTAAACCATTAAGCATGACAACCTCAATCTCATGCATAAAAGAACAAGAGGCTTGAAACAACTCTCAAAACAAAAGAAAAGCCAATAAATGAGGGAGGTTGTAGAGATTATTAGTGCTGAAAATAAGTGAGAAAAGCATAAATAAATGCTATCAACTCAAACAAGATGGTGTCTAACGCCTAAAACACCAAGCTTATGAGGACAATTATACTACAAGCATGCAAAACAAAGCTCAAATGCAACTCTCAACCAAAAACAGTCCTAAAATAGTCTTAAAATAGTCCTAAAATATGCTAGAATTAAGCTAAAAAGGGTTAGATTAATAAGCTAAAACATGGCACAAACTAGGTTAGTAAGCAAGAGACAAGGAGGGGAGGCTAACCCCTTTAACTTTGGACTTCAAAACATGATTTTGACCACTGAAAAAACTCTAAAAATCAATGTTTAAAAGCTTAGAAAAAGATAGTAAAAGGGTGGGAAACACAAGGGTAAAGGCCTCCAAAACAAGGAACAAAGAAAGGTGAACCACCCCTCAACCTTTAATGGCATTAGAACCCAAGCTTTAGCCTAAAAATATAGAGCTTTTATAGCCTAAAAAAAATTTCAAAAATGTGCTGGAATGAAGACAAAAGTAACTAAAATAATAAGCTAAAACATGGAGCAATTTAGGCTAGTAAACAAGCCAAAGGAGGGGTGGCTAACCCCTCCATTTTTTGGACTTCAAAACCACTTTTTAAGCCTCTAAAAACCTTTGAAAATCAGTGGTAAAAAGCTCAAAAAGGTTGATGAAAGAATGGGAAACACAAGTGTAAAGACATAGGAAACAAGGTGTAAAGAAGGGTGGTTAACCCCTTTATCTTTAATAACCTTAAACCACAAGCTTCAGCCCATAAAACCAAGTTTTAAAGAGCTTAAAAACAGTAAGAAAAGATGGAAAACAAGTGGTGTAAAGATGGTAAAAAGGCAAGAGAAGGTATACCTCTTGAACAGGAATGAACCCTTAAGTCATAAATCACCAATTTCACACTCTCAAGTGCTTTAAAAGCTCAAATTCAAGCTCAAATAACCTCAGTTAGAAGTTCTCTAGGTTTGGTTTAGAGTGTTTGGGCATAGGCTATGCAAGTTGCAAGAGAGAGAGAGAGAGAGAGAGAGAGAGAATTGTAGAAAGAGGATTTTTTTCTAAAATTATTTCTTCACTCCTAAATGTTTCTAACCTTGAAAGAAAGAAAAGAGGTCCTCTATATATAGAAAACATGAGCTTTAGGTCGAAAATATCAACAAAGGGACAACTGGAGTTTTGTGGAAATAGCTGGCAAAAATATCTGGGTTTTACACTGGTGGCCAGCTGGCTAGCAATGGTGGCCGGCTGGCCAAAAGTGGTGGCTTGCCATCCACAAATGGTGGTTGCCGTCCACCTGCCAGCCATGCTTCCAAGCCCGACTTCAAATGGGCATATCCCCTTCATCCGGACTTGGTTTTAGGTCATTCCTAAGTCTAAATTGAAGCCCCAGAAGTCTAATTTCCAATGGTGGTAGCCTCACATCTAAATTATAAGTGTGTAAATAAATATTCCTATTTTAGTGAAGGTTGCTCAGTTTTGTCTTAACCAGATTGATGCCTAACTTCAAACAACCATATCTCCCTCATCCAAACTCAGCTTTAGGAGATTCTTGAGTCTAAAATGAAGCCCCAGAAGTCCACTTTCCAATGGTGGTGGCCTCAACTAAAGTCTAACTGTAGAAAGAGATAAGCCTGATCTAGTGGAGGCTACTCAATTCTCTCTCAACAGTTTCAAGCCCAACTTCTCCCCAACTAGTTTTCTTCCCTCTCCTCCAATTTTCTTCAACTCCAAACCTATAAACAAGAGGTTTTAAAGATTTTTCAAAAAGTTCAGCTCTCTTCCATTTATTTCCACTTTGTCCTTTCTCGGTTTACCAAAAAGTGCAACTTTTAAACAAAATGCGAGCCTCAGAACATCGTAGAAACATTTTCAAAAATATTTTGAAATAGAGGGTTTTAAGGTCTAAAATAATTTTGGTCAAAATAGTTTTGGTCCAAAATGGGGTGTAAGGTTGGGATTTAGAAGCTCTTTTTGCTGAAGAAATTGAGCAATTGGACAGGATAACTTTCATCATCGAGTGATCAATCAGTGGCACCCAAGTCTTAACAGCGGTCAAAAATGGGGTGTCTACAATAGCCCAGTCAAAAGGCATGTAGATTGTGTGGCATATCAACTAGTACTACAACACCTTTTTCTACCACTCCTTCCGAGCCCCATCCAGGAATATGCCGTAATTTGTTCATGAAATAAATGAACTGAGCACTGACATACATGTCTTCGCTCTCGACTAAGATTGTCTATATCACCTGGGCTTCCGCCAGAGGAAACCCAAAAGAAACACGTCTCCTTCACCGTGATTGATTTCCAATAAAGGCGTAGTAACCTCTAGCGAAGGATGAATAGATGAGTTCCCAAAAATGGTAGTCACCCCTCTCTCGTGAGGAAATTTCAATATTTGATGGAGGGTGGAGGACACAACCTTCATATAATGTTACCAGGGCCTCCCCAGAAGTAGGTTGAAGGTAGCTGGCACATCGACCACATGGAACTCGATCTCATGCTCGGAATGGCACACTTGGACCTGCAGTTTCACTATCCCCATAACTTCTCTACTTTTATTATCATATGCCCGAATCACTTGGGTTGTGAGGACGAAATCTACTAGCTTCAGGCCTATTGCATAGGCGGTGCACGAAGGAAAAATGTTGATAGCAGAGCCGATGTCCAGTAGAACCACTGGAACCCACTTTTCTCTACACTCGACAGATATTTACAGTGGCTTGTTGTGAGCCGATCTTTCTGGTGGTAACTCTTTATCAGAGAAGATGAGCATAGGCTTGGTGCTATTTCGGAAGATAAGACCAATGAGTTGTTATGGTGTAGTATCAATGGATAGCTTGGCCTTATCCATCGCCAACAAAACTACCTACCAGTCTACTCACGAAGCCATAAGGAGGTCCCAAATGAAAATGTCAGCTTGGATCTTTTTGAGTTGTTTCAGGACTAGCTCCTCCTCCAGCTTCTTCTTCTTTTTCTCCTTCTCAATCTCTTTGTCCTTTCTTGATGGTTCACCTAATGTAGACACCCCATTTTTGACCGCCCTTAAGACTTGGGCGTTACTGATGGTTTACTTGGTGATGGAAGTTGTGCAGTGCAAAGATTCGATTCAATCGGCAAGAGGAAAGTCAAATCCCAACCTTACACCTCATTTTGGACCAAAGCTATTTTGAATGGTTTTTAGACCTTAAAACCCTCTCTTTCAAAACACTTTTGAAAAGGTTTCTACAATGTTCTGAGGCTCGTATTTTGTCAAATGTTGTGTTTTTCGGTAAACCAAGCAGGGACAAAGTGGAAATGAATGAAAGAGAGATGAAATCTTTAGAAAATATTTTAAAACACCTTGTTTAGGGGTTTGAAGTTGAAGAAAAGAGGAAAGGATAGAAGAAAGCAAGTTGGGGAAGAAGTTGGGCATGAATCGTTAAGACAAAGACGAGCAGTCCTAGCTAAATCAAGCCTATCTATCTATACACTTGGATTAAGATATGAGGCCACCACCATTGGAAAGAATACTTTTGGGGCTTCATTTTGCACTCATGAATCTCCTGAAGCAGAGTCCGGATGGGGGAGATATGGTCGGTTGAAGTAGGGCATCAATCCGGTTGGACCAAAAATGAGCAGTCTTCACTAAAAGAGGCATATCTTTTAGCACACCTGGAATTTCGACATGAGGTTGCCGCCATTGTAAATCTTACTTCCAGGGCTTCATTTTGGACACAAGAATTACCTGAAAAGGAGTCCAGATGAAGAATTTATGCCTGGTGCAAGTTGGGGACTGAGGTTAGTTTTTGGCCTCTATGGGAGTGCATCGGCCACAATTGGAGCTCATCGGTGTAGACACCCCATTTTTGACCGCCCTCAAGACTTGGGCGTTACTAATGGTTTACTTGGTGGAGAAAGGTGTGCAGGGCAAAGGTTCAGTTTCTTCGGCAAGGAGAGAGACAAATCTCAACTTCACACCCCATTTTGGACCAAAGCTATTTTGGATGGTTTTTAGACCTTAAAACCCTCTCTTTCAAAACTTTTTTGAATAAAGTTTCTGCGATGTTCCGAGGCTCGCATTTTATCAAACGTTGCGCTTTTCGGTAAACCGAGCAGGGACAAAGTGGAAATGAATGAAAGGGAGATGAAATCTTTGAAAAATCTTTCAAAACACCTTGCTTAGGGGTTTGAAGTTGAAGAAAGGAGGGGAAGAGAGAAGAAACCAAGTTGGAGGAGAAGACAGGCATGAATCCGGGTAGAAGGGAGTCGGGCAGTCCTCGCTGAATCAAGCTTATCAGTATATACACTTGGATTTAATCTATGAGGCCACCACCGTTGGAAAGAAGACTTCTGGGGCTTCATTTTTCATTCAAGAATCTATTAAATACGAGTCCGGAGGGTGGAGATATGATTGGTTGAAGTTGGGCATCATCTCGGTTGAGCCGAAACTGAGCAGCCTTCACCAAAACAAGCATAACTTTCTTCACAGTTGGAATTTTGATGCAAATCTGGTTCCCTTGGAAAGCTTACTTCCGGGGCTTCAATTTGGACACAAGATTGACCTGAAAAGGAGTTCATATGAAGAAGTTATGTCCATTTGAAGTTGGACCTGCAGAGTAGATTTTCCCTGCCGACCGGCCAAAACAAATGGCCGACCGACCAAAGAGATGGACGACCGGCCAAATAGATGGCTGACCGGCCAGAAAAGATGGCTGACCAACCAAGTTTGCTACCCGACGACCTTCCGGATTATTCCACAGATTGAATGGATGTCAGCTGTGCCAGCTGGAATGCACAGACTCTGCTCCCTATGCACGTGTGTGGCTGTTTTGCACCCTTTGCACCCCTTTTGACCCTTTTTTTTTTGCACCCTTTGCTCAAAGCTTCTTGAGGAAGCTTTGACCCCTTGTCTTGGCTTCCTCAAGAAGCTTGCACCTTTGCATTAACTTCTCTTAGAAGCTTGGTCCCTTTGACCCTTTTGTATAGCTTCTTTGAGAAGCTTTATGCCATTTCCTTGCTCTATAAAAGAAACCCATCCTCCTCCATTGTTTTGGTTCAGCAAAATCAGACCTAATACATACATATAACATATATATCACCCTCTCTCTCTATATCTCCCTCTCTCTCTACATTTGGGTGTGTTAGAGTGTTCAAAGACCATTGTTCTTGGCCTATTGCACCACACCTCATAGTCATACACCACTACCATTGGACTGAGGTTCTTGGGAGGGTTTATTGAGCTCCAAAAGCTGGTTTTTGGCCCCTGAAGCTGCTGGTCTCGAATTTGGTCTTCAAGGGTAAGTTTCTTCCCCTTTTTAGCACTTTCTTGTACCTCATTTTAGCCTGTCTTGCTTGCTGATTTGAGCCTGGTGTATAACATAAAAAAGTTTTTTTTTTTTTGTGTTTAAGATACTTCATTTAGACCACTTTGGTGTTTGAGGTTGTTTGACCCCTCTTAGGCCTTGTTTGGCCTCATTTTTGTGCATTTTTAGTGAGCTCCGGGACCACCTTGTTTGGGCCTCCTCACCACTGAAATCTTGAGGGATTTCAGTGGTGAGGATGGTGGTTAAAGGTCCTAAGAAGGAGAGGGCCATCCCCTCTCCTTGTTGTCTTGTTTGATGCCCTTTTTGGCCTTACAAAGGGGCCTATGTTTGCACACTTCTTGAGCTCGGTTCAGGCATTTTTCAGTGGGTTTTAGGACCCTCACAACTCATTTTCAGAGTTGATTTGGTCTTGCTAAATGTCTATCTTGCATGTGCTTAATAACTCCTTGCATGGCCCTCCAAAGTATCTCATCATTTTTGCATGCCATGGTTGCATATCAGTGGTTATTTGGGCCTATTTTCACATGTTTTATTCACTGATTTTTGATGGTTTGGTGAGATTCAATGTGCATCATATACTTGCCATACAACCCATGCTTACTAGTCTATGTTGCATGTTGTTTTGGCCAAGCATGCTAGCCTATTTTGGCTACATTTCATGCATGTTATAGCATTATTTTGGGCTGCATGGGGACTGTTTGGGGCTGGTTTCATCATTCAAGCATCGCTTTGCATGTTTATAGTGTATTGCATTTCACTAGCTTTAGTGCTTGAGTCCTTAACAATGCATTACATGAGTGTTTGCATGCTTTTGAGTCATTTTGGAGTCATTTGGCATGCCATTTCAGATCTGGAACATGCACCATTGTATGTCATATTCCCTCTTTGCCATGCTTTGGTAGAGTTGCATTTTTGTGCCTTAAGCTTGGTTAATGCATTGTGCATGCATTCCATGTATTTTGTTGCCTCACTTGCATCATTATGGCCACTGATTTTGGCATGCTTGCGAGCTATCCATGTTAGTTTAAGTCCATCATCGCATGTTGTTGCATGCCATGTTGGCTTACATGTTTAGGTTGCACGCCTAGTATACATTACTCATTTGCATGTTCATGTTGCATGCTTAGCCTCCATGCCTAGGTTGCATTTCATTAAGCATGCACCTCTTGCCTCTTGAATTGATTATGATGGAGGTTGGGGCCCATTGTTTGTTTTGTGTATTTCATTCCATATTGAAATTGCACACTTTGACTCTTTGGGCCATCACGCATTGAAATGCGCGATTGATGGTCCGAGAATCGAGTACCATGCCCCCTTTGAGTCATAAACATGATAAGGGGTGTGTTGGTGCACACATTTGCTTGAAATGCATTGTCATGCCATGTTTTGCCCTCTGCTGCTGCCAAAACAGGTTTCTGCAGGAAGATTTGGCCGGCCGGCCATCCATCAGTGGCCGATGGCTTAACCAGTAGCCGATGATCATTCCCCATGGACGGTGGTCATTCCTTCTGGCCGGTGGTGCTCCACAGCGTCCATGAAGCATACCTTGGGAGTTGTGCAATTTTCAGAGGAGCAGAGCAGGGAAAACAGAGGCAAACTTGTGCATAGCGTTGGATTTCCGAGCAAAGCCGAGCATGCATGCATTCATTCCTCTTCCCGAGGCCTTTTACTGCTTTCCATAGCTTAGTTAATTTATTAATTAATTAAGGGCTTGTAATATTTAATTAGCTTGTAGGTTAATTAAATTGTATATTCTTTTGGTCCCTCCGGGCGAGGGCAAACTTGTAATAAGTGTGGGTGCGTGTGTGCATGTCTTCCGACCCCCACTTCTTTCTCCCTTTTATTTACCTGCTTATGATGGTAGACTAGGGCATATTTAAATTAGCATAACAGTATGATAGCATGCGTGCATCCATACATTTGTCTTACATGCATCGGGCTCGGCACATCATGCTAACTGCACTTGTATTTCAATTCCAAGTTGAGTACTTGTTAGTTGCAGCATTTCACATGCCATCTTTAGGATAGCCGAGCCTGTTTAGATTGCATCTTTGCATGTGTTGCATTAGCCATTTTTAACATGAACTAGGATCATGCATATGATTACTAACTAGTTTCTGTTTTGGCTCGGAGTACTAGGTAAGCTTTTATGCTTTAGCATATCGCATGCGTGTGAATGTTGCCATGATAGCATGATTACCATGAGGCTAGCTGCTTATGTGATATAACTGCTTGAATGCCTGTGGATGGAGGTCAAATTACCTAAATTGGAATAATGCATTAAAACTATGAGTTTTAAGCCCACTAGATAGTGGAAAAACCATATTTTCTAAAGCCCACTTGAGGGTGGCAAAACCTGCATTTTAGCCTACTTGCGAGTAGCAAACCATTTTCAAAACAAACATGCTATGTTTCGTTCCAATTTAGGCGATTTGGTCTATACTTGTTTGCTGTGCGCATAACATAGTAATTCTAGGCTAATAACCGGAATAAGAACACATAACGTTGTCAAAACTGGATATCATGGTTAGTAGAGGCCGATCTTCGGATCGGGCGAGAGGGGTGCTCATAGCTGACCTTCCCCAATCGTACCCAAGTTCCCGAGCCGAGGCAACTTTGGTGATGACGGACACGTGGCCTTTGGCACCGAGTCAGGGTTTCCTAAATTTCCCCAAAATAAAATATTTAGGTGGCGACTCTGTATCTAGCAAAGCAGTCCATGTTTGGCACTTCTTTCAAAAATCTGTTTTCTCCAAACGATTTGTCAGATTTGGACTCTTTGGTTCAGATTAAGAACCGTGACACAAATCGAGTCCAAACTGTAGTGGGGTCCCTCGCGGGCGTGTTACAATCGGCCATAGGTCGGCCAAGAGTGAACCTAATCAGCCACAAATGGTGGCCGGTCAGCCAGAAATGTCCAGAAAGCCCAGAATTGGCAGATATTTCTCCTCCAGTTGTTGTACACTGCTCTAGATATTTCCAATTGAGATATTTTCGGCCAGAGCTTGTATTTTTGCTATATATCGAGGCTATATCTCATATTTTGCGTGGTGAGAACATTTTAAAGGCTTAAGCAATTTTGGGAGCCTTTCTCTCTAAAAAGTCCTCTCTCTCTAGAATTTTCATAGCTAAATCCCCTCTCTCTAGAAGTTTACTTCCTCTTGCAGTTTTGTGCATGAAAGCTTAGATGCACCATACTTTTGCATACACATCCTTGATCAAACTTGACCACCATTGGGCTGAGATTCCTTGGGACTTTGTTTGAGCTCGAAAAGCTGATTTTGGCTGGTTTTGCTGCTGTGCTTCAAGGTGCTTCAAGGGTAAGCACTTCTCCCTTTCAAGCTTGCTTTTGCACGTTTGCTTTACCCTCCTTTTTCCATTGTTTTGGAATATTTTGAGGCTGGTTTTGAACTATAAAAAACTCTGATTTTGAGGTTCTAGAGTGTTTGTTTGTGCCTTGGTTGACTAGGGGGTTGTCCTCCCTTTTGCTCCTTGGCTTGTAAGGCCTTTTGAGCTAACTTTCAAGCTCTTCAAACAACTTCTTTTTGGCCTTAAATCCACTGAATTCTAGAAGAATTTCAGTGGTAGAAAACTTGTTCTGGGGCTCAAAATAGGTGGGGGTAGTCCCCCCTTCTCCTCTCTTGTTTGCATGTGTTGATGGCCCATTAAAAGAGCATGTGTTTTTTACTTCTTAGTGGCTTTGTTTAGGCTCATTTTGTGACTTTTTAGACCTACCATAACTCTTTTTTTGTCTTTTTTGATTATTGGTTGCATGCTTCATGCACTTGTAGTGTAAATCCTCTTTGGTAGCCTTGCATGCCTAATGAGTTAGCTTGTTATTCTAGCATGTGTTGGCTTATTCTCAGCCCATTTTTGGTGTTATTTTGGCATGCTCTAACTCTATTTTGAGTGGTCTTCATCACTCAACCTTTTCTTTGTATACTTGTAATGCAATTGTGCTAAATTGCCGAACATGTGCTATTGTTTTGGCCTCTAAATCTAGCCATTCTTAGCTTATTTCAAGCATGTTTTAGAACTCAATTTGAGCTGTTTTAGGACCATTTTGGGCTGCCTTGATCATATGACTCATGTTTTGTATAGCTATAGTGCAAATGCCTTGACTAGTTTTGAGTTTTGAGGTATCTTGCGTGCTTGGCTTGAGGTATTTGCATGCTTTGGCATCATTTGACATGTTATTTCAGAGCATACGGTGTTGTCACACTTCCATGTTTTTCACTCTTTCATTGTGTTTAAGAGTTGAGCCGTATGCCTTGCTTACGAGCCAACATGTACGCATGATTTTCTTGCCTTTTGTGCCTAAGTTTCAGCATATGTAGGCCACTGTTTTAGCATGATTTAGCTCTGTCTAGAGCTGGTTTGGCCATTTGAGTTTGATATTGCATGCCTCTAGTGTAGTGCTTGTCACTAGTTTCAATACCTTTGGCCCTTAACATGTTGTGCATGCGTTGCTTGCATGGTTTAGTGTCCTTAGCATCCTATTTCAGCACTGAAATGTTTGCCATATCACTCCACTTTTCATTTGTGACTTTGCTTTGAAAGTGATCTTGAGTCCCTTGTTGACTTGAGCATGAAATTGAGGCTTTCATGCCTAATGGTTTTAGCCTTCTCTTGAGGGTTTCTACTAACCAACGGCGTGATGCTTCTTTCATGCTCAAGATGCTTGTGGCTTAGTCTATCTTTCCATTTAGAGGATTGCTCACTTTTGGACTTAACCGGTTAAAGGACTTATCGGTAATCTAAAATGAGTAAACAAAATGAATCAAAGTAAAACATGCCAAGATAACATGTTTGTGTTGCATTGCATTGTATTGTGTTTGGATCGAACATTAATCCAAACACGAGGAATGAGGGACGTTTCATACTTGAAGTGATGAAACGTGCCTCATTTCTTAGTCACCATCCCCCTTGATTGTGCATGATAGGGTGGAGGCCTCTCGAGTCCTATGTGTTATTTGTGCATTCATCAACATTGTGCAAGCTTTGACTCTTTGGCCGTAATGCATTGAAATGCGTGATTGGTGGCTTGAGAGCCGAGCACTACACTCCTTTGAGCTTGAGACATGATAAGGAATGTAGTTGCATACACATTCTCTTACAAATACACTGCCATGCCTCTGTTTGTGCTCTGTTGCAGCAAAAAGAGAAATTACAGGAAACAGTGGCCGACCGGCCATCAAAGCTGCCGATTGGCCATCAAGGCTGCCGATCGGCTATCAAAAGTGGCTGATGGCCATCAAATCTGGCCAATGGCCACCATCTTTGCCTGATCATTCCTCAACATGTTCCTGAGATGGGTCAAAAGCAACCTGGAAGTTGGCAATTTTCAAAGGACCAAAAGAGTGCAAATAGAGGCATCATGAGGCAAGGTAGTGGATTTCCAGGAGGACGTGACCAAGCATGCATCATTCATTATTCTGAGGCAGAGCTGTGGCAGCCTAATTTAGCTTCCTTTTCTTAGTTAGTTGGTTTTGTAACTTAATTAATTTGATTAATTAGTTAAAGTTTTGTAATAATTAATTAGCAAAGTTAGTTAATTAGTTGATTTGTAATAATTAGTTTAATTAGCATAGCTAGTTAGCTAAATTCATTCGGACCCTCCGTCGAGAGGGCAAACTTTGTAATAAGTGTGCGTGTGTGTGATGCATGTCTTCCAACCCCCATTTCTTTCTCCCTTTTACTTATCAGCTTTTTATGGTTAGTTTAGGGCATGTTTCAATAAGCATACTTATGCTTGCATGTTTGCATCATTCATTAGTCTTGCATACACCGAGCTCGACGCATCATACAAACTGCACTGTCTTTCAATACTTATTTGAATACATGATTATCAAGTGTTGCATTCATATTCCATCTTAGGATAGCCGAGCCTATTTTAGTTGTATTTTTGCATGTATTGCATTAGGCATCTTAACATAGCTATGATCATGCATGATTTCTAACTAGCTTTTGTTTTGGCTCGAAGTACACTGTGAGTGTTTATGCTTTAGCATCCTTGCATGTGTGTAAGTGACTGCCATGATAGCATGCTTGCCATGAGGCTAACTACTTAACTGCTATAACTACTTGAATGCCCGTGGGTGAAGGTTTGATTGCCTGAATTGGAACAACTCGATGATTGTGAGTTTTAAGCCCACTTGAAGTGGCAAAATCATGTTTTTCTAAGCCCACTTGAGGATGGCAAATCTGCGTCTTAGCCTACTTGCGAGTAGCACTTTCAAACCATTTTCAAAAACAAACATGAGTTGTTTTGCTCCAATCCGCGTGATTGAGTCTATACTTGTTTGTTATGCACATCACATAGTAAAGGTTAGCTAATAAACTGGAAAAAGAACGCATGTGTTCTCAAAAACAACATATCATCTTAGTAGAGGCCGATCTTTAATCGAGCGAGCGGGAGTGCTCATTTCAAGACCTTTCCCTCTCGTACCCAAGTTTCCGAGCCGAGACAACTTTGGTGATGATGGACACGTGGCCTTAGACACGAGTCAGGGTTTCTTAAATTTTCCAAAATAAAATATTTAGGTGGTGACTCTGAAATCTGGCAAAGCAGTCTATGTTTGGCGCTTTCAATTAAAATCGATTTTCCAAAACGATTTGCTGGATTTGGACTCTTTGGTGATTTATCAGTCTTATATTGTACTTTGTGAGATTAGATTCAGAACCGTGACAGGAGTTCGAATTGTAGTAGCTAAGAACTACAATTCGCGCCCTCGCGCACGGAGTGGGGTTCGGGTGGTCTACACCGGATCCAAATGGGGAGGTTTAAAATACCATCCATTCCTGGTGAGATAGTCTATTTCGTCTACATACCAAGTACTGTCTGAGGTATGGTCTCCCCAGTCTTCGTCTGTGTGGGCAAGATGCAAATCACTATCTTCTCACCATTCACCTTCATTCACCGACAAACAGTTGTCCAGCTCAATTTGAATGACTCTCACAGTATAATTATCTCCCTCAGGGCAACAAGGTTTGTGGTCTTCTGGCTATCTTCGATCCTCTCTTGTTTAAACTGCCCTAGCACAGCTTCCAGCTTGGCGTCTGCAATTTCATCAACATCCAACTCTTGCGCTTGCTTTTCCATACTACTGCTCTCTGGCACTTTCCCTTTCTCCTCATCTTTCCCGGCTACCACAACAACCCCATCTTTCTTTTTCTCTGGTTTAACTCTGGTTTCCTTTTATTTGTCAGATTCATCACTCAGTTATCCCCTATTGTTAGTCAATATGCTCAGATCAAACCAACCAATCTGTACATTGCTCTAGTCTTATTCTTTGAAGAATTGGAGGTTGTCCAAGGCTTTCTCAAGATCTGCAAGATCATCCAGCCCTTGGCTTGGGCCGTTTTCCCTAACTACATTAATGTCCACTGAGGTCGGTAGTACTACCTCAGGCTTGGGTTGAGCAACGAAAATGATATAGTAGCTCAGGTCATACTCCCTCTTAGATAATTCCTTGAGAATTTCCAGTGACAGACCGGCACCTCCCTCCAAGGTCAAAACCTCAACTTTTTCAAGCGTTGTCACCACAAATTTGTGAGGCTTGGATTATGGATTGGATGTGTTCATCATGCACAAGTCTGTGCCTTCAAGAATGAACAACACCAGCTTTGGTAGGTGGGAGGGGGTGATATAAATGCTCAAGTCATAGGAGGTGGGTAGTGTATGGATGAGGTTAATATTTCTAGGTGGGGGGGACTTGGTTGCGGACAGGGAGTGGGTTGGTGGTCAAATTTGGCTTTTGAGGTGGAGCTATTACTTTTTTATCAATGAGATCTTGAATATCATGACGTCGGTGGAAGCACCAGCCTGTTTTATGGTCGTTCTGTTGATGGAAAGCATAGTACTTGGTAAGATCGTGCTTGGATGGAAGAGGGTCTGAAAGTGGTCGAGGTTCCGGGGGTTTCAGATGCCCCTTTTTGATTAACACCTGCATGGCTCAAGGTAGAATCATGTAGATTTGGTTGAAAATCCTACTTGGAGGTCGGGTAGGATTGGAGGTTTGTAGGGTCATATTGGCAAAGGGGTCGACAGTTTTGGTTGTGCTGATAACACTCACCTCTGAAAGCCTCGCAGCTGTACTACCCCTAACAGCATTGGAACTGCGAATAAAAGGCCTCTTGACTAGCTCTTTATCATCTGTGATGATCTCTTCCTTCATTGCATCTTCAATCAGAACTCCCATTTCATGAAGTTCCTGGATGTGAATAAGAGAAAAATAATCATTTTCTACAACAACTTGCCATGAAGATTCCAGACAACCATCCAGATTTGGTCCTTTTTTTAAGGTCTAGTGGTCATCATTGATGCCTTGGCCCTCCACCTGATTACAAACTCTGAGAAACCCTCCTTCGGTTCTTGACTTGTTCCTTTAAGATCACGAGTTGTGCCCTCAATCTGCGTGTTATAGAAATATTGAGTGATGAAAGATTCAGCCAATTCCACCTAGCTCTGTTTCACAGAGTCCTCCAACTTAGCATACCAGATGGTAGCTATACCTAACATGGTTTAACCAAAGAGTGACAAGTTCTGAAGTCTGATCAAACCCATTAGACGTAGGATATCAGAAAGCAGACATAGATGTACCATTAGGTCTCCAGCTCCACTGAAGTGGTCAATATGCGCCATTTTGAACCGCTCTGGCAAAGTAACTGTAGATTCAATATACGCATCCTCCATATCTAGAATAAAGTTAACCCTCTGAACCTTCTTGAGCAGTTTTTCAAGTTTGTTGAATTTGAGAATGGTTGGGTCGGCCACGAATTCAAAAGGTGCCTCAGCCTGGTAAACTAGAGATCTAGATGTCTATACTAGAATTGGATCTGCCTTGATAAGAAAAGCTGAAACACCCTTGGCTTGTGGATCCTGAGTGATAGCAACATTGGCAGTGATGCCGGGTATGAGAATAGCCACGTTAGGTATATATGAAGCAGAAGCAGCAGCTGGCTGCTGTTGTTGTTATTGCAATCTATTCGTCACCTCGGCTTGACAGGCCATGTCGTGCCGAACTGAGTCGACGAACTGTTGAAGATGAATTATTAAGTCCTCTAAGTCTGATAAGGGATACTGTGCCATTGTGGAAGTAAATGACTGTGCTTGGGGTGAACTGAGTATAGGTGAGCTGAGGGGTGATTACTGAAATAACTGAACTGGTGAACTCTATATGACCCTTCTTCATCTTGCAACTGGTGCTAGTGAGGCAAACATTGGTTATCCCCAAAAAAGACCTCCAACCTTACAGAGTCTTCCGACACGGGTCCAAAGTACTTGGGGGATATCAGAACTTTTTGAAGCTATGGTTTTAGACTCCTAGCAAAAGAAAAAAAGAAAAAGCAACAATCAGAAAGTAGGCATCACCTCAACACAAATTTCATCAGAACAGATGTGATCAAAGCTGTAGACCTGTACTCCCCACTGAATTCTACCCCACAAACTAATATCAACTATACCACTGATGTGAAGCACCCCTGTACAGTTTCACTATAAAGCACATACCAGGTAAAGAGAGAAAAAACAACCCTATGAAGAGGGGTAGGGTTACCCTGTCCTAGCTTCGGCATGATCTAGGGTTTCCCTACTTCAAGCAAATAGTTTTACAAAATCCTGCATACGGGTGAACATCTTGTCCTATGTTAGAACAGTCACTATGGCTTTACTATATGCACTAGGTTGATTGGTCAAATAGGTGTGTCGGCAAGATTACCTAATATACCTCTCACACCTAACACCGAGAAGTGAAAGGAGGATCAAGCGATACAACAATAATCCATATTCGAGGGTTGTGTTTCCAACATGGCAGAGCCCACAACCGGCTAGACTTTTGACAAGCTCTTTAGGCAAGCCGTCTAGGAATAACAGATGGAAAATACAATGACTTAAGTGCACCAATGCAAATGCAATGCAATGAACATATATTTGTAAATTAAATGCCTCATCATGAAGTCCAAGTCAATTTCTTTAATCTCCCCAACAAAGTCAACAGAAACTATAGCTGGTTTTTTGTGCTCCTCAGAGGGGTTTAGTCTCCTTAGATACAATAGCCCTACAGTTCGGACTCCCATGGTTCTGAATCTGGTTTTACAAGTGTAATGTGAAACAGAAAAACACAAATAAGAGTCCAAGTCCGAAAAATCTCAGAAAATTCATTTATCATCAGAGATGCCAAAAATGGACTGCATTGCCAGATTTCAGAGTTGCCACCTAAATATTTTTGAGAAATTTAGGAAACCCGTGACTCGTGCCAAAGGCTAGTTGTTCGTCATAGCCAAAGTATCTTGGCTCGGGAGCTTAGGTATAAGAGGGGAACGTCGTGGATTGAGCATCCCACTCACCCGACCAAAGATCGGTCCCTACTAATCACGATGTGATTTTTATAGACAGCATATGCTCATGTTCTACTTATTATGCTGACTTACTAGGTGAGGCACACAAGTATAGACTACGTCACCTATTTTGGAATGCTTTGATTTAATGTTTGTTTGAAAATAGGTTTAAATGTGTGCTACTTGAAAAAGTGAGCTCACATGTACAGTAATCAAAGTCATTCCAACTTCAGCGAAATAGTTTTCATCCACAGGCATTCAAAGAGGTATATCAAATAAGTACTTAGCCTCATGGTAATATGTTTGATATGGCAACACAAGCACACATGCAACATGCTAAAGCAACAAATGCTCGCCTAGTACTCCACCGAGGCAAGCCAAAGAGAAGAAAATAATTAGAAAAATACATGCTTTAATATGCAAGTTACAATTGCAACAAATACAAAATGCAACTACTAGGTTCGATTTATTTTAACATGTCATATGATCAACTCAAAGCATGCGGCAACGCACGTATTCAAGTAAGTAGGAAAGGACAACAATGTTAGAATGATGAATCGAACCCAATGCATGCAAAAAATGTATATTAAGCATGTCAATGATATGAAACAAAAAAAAAATGATGCTGCTATAATAGGCATATAAATAAAACAGAGAAAGAAATGGGGGTTGGAAGACATACAAATATTACAGTTTGCCCTTGCACAAGAGGGTCCGAATGAATGTCCTAACTAAATTAATTGTTACAAACTCAAATGAATAAACTAGACTAATTAATTATCTATCACAAGTCCAAATAAAAGTAAAGCAAGTAATTACATACTAATATTAAAGCAATTTAATATACTTAAACGGGAGGTGAGGAGCCATATGCACACAACCGAGAACATCCTGCCGGAAACCTCTCAGTTTGTTGCCAGAATCTGCTCTATTTGTAGTCAAAAAATTATTTTGTTTTGGCCTCAGGTTTTGCTCTGTTCTGCTGTAAAAATGTCACTGCTTGTACAAAATTGATGGTCGGCCGGGCTTAAGAAGTGGACGGCCGTATAGAATGATGGTCTGCCGGCCACTGCTTTCGGGAATACCTTGCTACAACAGAGCTGAAAAAAGAGCAAAAACATAATGTTTCTAGAAAATGTTTATCCTCTCTACCCTTCCCTGTCATGAAAATGATCGAGGGAGAAGCAAATTCGATTCTCAAATGATCAATCAGTACAAATTTGTTGCATGATGACTGTAGAAAAGATGGGACAAGAGCAGAATAAATGAAATAAAAGACAAACAAAACATTCTCTCTATCATGGAGTTACTTCAAGGGAAGGGGTAGACTTGCCTCATGATTCACCAAACATCACAACAATAGTATGTGATGATTCAAGACAGAATAGGTTCGGTATAACGTCCGACCGAACCTAACCAAATTTTATACCTTTTTCACCTCTTTTTTATTAGCCTTTTTTCCATTACATTTCCATTTCTTATCTTTTCTTCATTTTTGTCCAATGGTGATGATTAGTGGATTTAATGGACGTAATAAAGAGGTGAAATCCAAAGCAATAAAGAGGTGAAATCCAAAGCAATAAATAAGCTTTTCAAGCCTTTTTCTATGGGGAAATTATAAAGGAAGAATCAAACTCTTGTGCAAGCGATAATGAATTCTAAGTCAAACCCAAAATGAGTGATAATGACTAGTCAAACTCAAAGAGAGCGATAATGACTAATCAAACCGAAAATGAACAATAATGACTCCAAATCCAACTTGATAATAAACTATAATGACACTTTCCTTTGTGATTTTCAAGGGTCTAACTAGAAAGTTAGTCCCTTAGAAGTAATGCACCGGCGATAAAGAGAAGTATCAACCGAGAGATCACGCTTAGCATAAGAGAGATGCAATGCCCTGATAATGAACCTTCGAAGAGATTAAACAATTTAGCATGAAGAGTCTCTTTCTTATGCCTTAAGCAGTGATCTTTTGTTTGATTCAACTCTTTAATCAAAATAAACAAAGAATGGAGGGAGTTTGCAGAGATAGAAGGATGATTACAATGGTGTGAATATGTATATGAAAGCCATAAAAATGAAAGAAAAGACTATCAACTCAAATGGATTAGAAGCTATGGCCTATACACCAAATCCATGAGGACTTACAATAACACAGGGATAATATTCAAAGAAAAAAAATAAATAAACACTTAAAACAGCCCCTTGAACTCCAAAAACATTGGCCAAAACCGAAAGAAACAAAGTAAAAAGAAGGCAAAGCAACAAACTATGGAACAAGGCCTAAGAAAGGGTGGCTAACCCCTCCTCTTTTTGTGACTTTAAATCACATTTTTTGGCTTAAAATGGTTCTGAAATTAGTAAGTAAACACCAAGAAAAGATGGAGAAAAGATGGTTAAATAGTTGAAAGTTTACCCCTTTAAAGAGACGGAGAGCTTCCTAGTTAACAAGCCACAAGTTGAGCACTCTCAAGAGCTAAAATTGTGTTCAAGAATCTCAGGAAAAAGGCTTCAAGTTTAGGCTTAGGAGGTGTATGTATGGTGTATGTATATTTCAAGAGAGGAGGAAAGAGTGTTTGGCAAGTTATGGCTCTTGGAAAAATTTTCTAACCCCAATCCATGAGGGGAGGTCATGTATTTATAGAAAAACGCCTTCTCACGTCGGAAATATTTGTAATAAGACAGCTGGTGCAAGGCATAGGCATAGGGACAGCTGGCTATCTCAAAACATCTACTGTCGCTAAACATGGCTGGCCGGCCATGAAGGGAGACAACAGGCCAATCAAAAATGGCATGCCGGCCACTTGCTGGCTAGCTCTTCTCTAAGTGGTTAGGCTAGAAAAAAATAAAAAATAAGTTTTGGTCCAAAGGGGGTGTAAGGCTTAGGTTTTGAAACTCAAATCCGAGGCCTTTTGCTGAAGAAATCGAACGATTGCATCGTGTTACATTTCATCATCGAGCGTTCAACGTGAGGTACCCAAGTCTTAAGGGCGGTCAAAATAGGGTGTCCACACTATTCCTTCTTTTAGGGCATAGCCTTTAGCCACCAGTCTAGCTTTGAACCTGATGTTGTCCTTCCTTGTAATACCTTATTTCTTTTTGTAAACCCGTTTGCAACCAATTGCTTTCTTTTCCTTTGGAAGTTGCACCAACTCCCAAGTCTGGTTCTTATGGAGTGACCTGATCTCGTCATTCATGGCCTCCTTCCACTAATCACTTTCAACATCATGCACAGCTTCTCTGAAAGTACACAAAATTCCACTTTAAATGACTGGAAGGACATAGGTTACCATATCAGCAAGCCATCCATGTTGTTTGATGACTCTTTTTGGTTTGTTGGTTGCAATAGATTCTATCTGCTATGAGATCTCTACGATTGAAACCTCATGTTCATCTGCACTTTGCTCATAATTTTCTTCAGGGTTGTTGTCTATCACTAGGCTTTCTTCGGGGTTGTTTGTTACTGGATTGCTGACTATCTGAACAGTTCTTGCTGATTGATGGCTGCAATTGAGCAAGATTTGTAAAACCTGCCTCAAGCTAGGCCTATTTGAGGGAAGTGGGCCAGTGCAAATGATCCCAAGCTCGAAAACACAAGCCATTTCATCTAAGTAATGAAGTTCTTTAATCTTCTCATCTAGGGCATCAACTATGTGGTTTCGGTTTTTATTGTAACATTGAAATGCCCAATCGGCAAGGCACATATCTTCATTTTCATCATTGGCTTTCTTACCAGTAACTAGTTCTAGAAGGACAACACCGAAGCTATAGACATCAATCTTCTCATTCACTTTGCTTGTCCTAGCATACTCTGAAAGTCATATATAATTTAAAATATGAATGCCAAAAAAAATTAATGTAAAATAAATTTTAGGATTCTTTTAGTTACCGCTTAGTTGACTTATTTTTTTGTCTTATATTTTTTTATTTTTAGTGAACTTTTTACGACTTTGAGGTAATTTTTTTAAAATACATTTTACGTCAATCTAGACTAGACAAATAAAAAAAAAATTAAATTTTCAAAAAAAAAAAATCTTATTAAAGACAAAATTAAACTTTTTAGGAGTTTTTCAACAAAATTTAACTTATTTTCTTCTATAGTAGATTGTTTCAAAAACATTTCGACATTTCCTTAATTTTTAACTTAGTTCCTAGGTAACTCTTACTGTGATTTGGAACCAATATTTTAAATTTTTGGGGAAAAAAAAAAATTCAGAGCTTGACTTTTGTAACAAAATAAACCGAGTTTTTAATTTTGTCAATTTCAATCGTAATCTTTTGATTATTTCAATCTAAATTATTTGCCTATTTTTGTTAAGGAAAATTGATGAAGAAAAAAATAAGTATTTTAGTCATTAAACTCATTGAAAAAAATATATATTTTAGATATTTTAAATACACCTACATTGAATTTAATGATTAAAATACAAGTTACCATAGGTTTTGCTTAACGGAAATTGGTTGATAGTTTACATTGACAATAAATTAAAAGATTATTGTTTAAATTGATTAAATTAAAAATTCAAGACATTTTTTGTTACAAGGATCAGACTCTGAAGTTTTTCTTTTTAATTTTTTCTGAGAAAAATTTCCATCCATCTCGACTAGACAATCTTTAAAATTTTGAAAATTTTCCAAACATCTATTTAAAGAAAAAGCAAACCTTTTCAGTTTTTTTTTTGACAAGATTTAACATATTTTCGTCTTTAGTAAACCGACTTCAAAACAACTTTTACATTTTAAAATTTCTGAACTTAGCCCCCGCCAGCTCCGACCGCAATTTGCAACTAAAAGGTTTATTTTTTTAGTTATTTGAAAAAAACTTATTAATGACAAAAATAAACCATTTTAAAAATAAATTAACTTTAATTTTTTAAAAATAATTCATTAAAGACGAAAATAAGTTAAGAATAAATCAATTTATATGTTAACTACCTGGAGCAATGTACCCAAACGAGCCAACCACAGTTGACATCGTATTAGGCCTTCCATGCTTTACCAATATCTTGGCCAGGCCGAAATCTGCAACTTTTGCATTGAACTGAGAATCCAACAGAATATTGCTCGATTTCACATCTCGGTGAATTACTGAAGGTTTGCAATCATGGTGCATGTAGCACAGCCCTTGCGCAGCTCCCACGGCAATTTTCAACCGCTTAGGCCAATCCAAGACAACACCGTGGTCTGAATCCGATATGCTTTGCCTCTTTTTTCCATGGAGCCAACTATACAAGCTATGGTTTCCCATGTACTCATAAACAATAAGTTTTGTAGTCTCACTAGAAATGCAACTCAACAAATTCACTATGTTGGAATGGCGAATTGTGCCCAATATCTCAACTTCTGCTAGGAATTGCTTCTCGAGCTTTTGATCCAACTTCTTGATATTCTGAATCCTCTTAACTGCTACAATTTCACTTGAACAGTTCAACTCAACACGATATACTTTTCCCGATCCACCACTTCCGATCACATTATTTTCAGTCAAATTTGACAAAATGTCTGACTCTTTGAAACTCAAATTCAATTTCTGATAGTAAGTGAGCTCCCACTTGGAATCCGATTCGGGGCCCTTTTTCCTGCAAGTTTTAATTAGGAAGAATGTGAATAGCATAGCTGATGCAAGTAAGACTGTATCTATACCTATGATTATAGGGAGAAGCCTGGAGAATATTTTGCTCGAGTTTTCAAATCTAGAAGAGCAGATCTCAAGGCCCAGTGATGGATTGCATGCACAAAGACCGGTGTTGTTCAAGAAGCTGGCATTGAAAAGAGTACTTTCAAACCCATCTGGGATTGTTCCAGTGAGACAGTTGGAAGACAAATTGAGGGAGCGTAGCTGTAGAAGTCCAATCTGAGTTGGAATTAGACCTGAGAACTCATTCCATGACAAGTCCAAATCAGTGAGTTTTAGTAAAGAACCAAGTTTGGCAGGAATTGAACCCGAGAGTTGGTTTCGACTGAGATTCAGAGTGGTCAGCGACATCCATGAGACAATATCTGATGGAAGATGACCGGAAAATAGATTCCCATCGAGCAGCAGAGTTGTCAATTCAGAAAGCGTTGTCAATTCTTGGGGAATTGTACCAACAAAGAGGTTGTTACTTGCACTGAACACTGTTAAATGCTTCGAAGAAGACAACCCAGTTGAGATTTCACCGGAAAACTTGTTATTACTGATCTCGAGTCGTAATAAACTTGGTGCAAGTGTTCTTGGAAGCTGACCGGTAAAGGAGTTATCGCTAAGTATCAACAATGTCAGATTGGTTGATGTCCAGAGACCAGCTGAAATACTGCCAGAAAGGCGATTACCATTAACCCGAACAATCAACAAACTCGAACAATTGCCAAGTGAGTTAGGCAATTCACCACTCAAATTGTTATCATATGCCGCAATTCCTAATAGTCCACCATTAGCGCACAAGTACTCCGGCACCTTACCAGTGAAATGGTTCTGGGCGACGTCAAACCGCTGAAGAATGGAATATTGCCCCAAGTCCGGTGACAACGTTCCAGAGAGATTGTTGCTGGACAATATTAAATATCTCAGTGACGGGAGGCGACTAATGCTTTCCGGTATCACCCCCGAGAGTTGATTGGAAAATAGAGACAAAACTGACAACTCTGTTAGTGTACCAAAATCATCCGGAATTGTTCCTGTCAAGTTGTTTTCGGATAAATCGAATTCCTCCATCTTCAAAGCTTCAATGGGCTGAGGAATTGGCCCGGACAAGTGATTTTTGTAGAGATATACTTTTGTTAAATTCTTCAGCAGAAGCAAACCACTCGGAATTGTACCAGTCAAGTTATTGTTTGTCAAGTCCAATTCCTCGAGCTCTGCTAAATTCCCAATTGTTTCCGGGATTTCACCGATCAATCTTGAACCTTTGATCAATAGTTGTTTAAGTTTCCTCAACTGGGTAAAGGTGGATGGTATCGCCATCGGCGCAAATTCATTGTCCGACAGCTCCAGCCATTCGAGCCTTGACAGGTTGCCAATTTCTGGCGGGAAAGAGCCGTTAAACAAATTTAGAAAAAGCCGAAGGGTTGTGAGCTCGGGGAACTGCCCGATGGCTGCTGGGATATCGCAGGTGAAGTTGTTGCCGCTGAGGTTGAAGGTCCGGAGATGAGTCGACAACCGGTCAACATCGCCTGGAATGCAGCCGACGAACAAGTTTTGGGAGAGGTCTAAATGTTCAAGCTTGGTACAGTTGTAGAGAGCCGTAGGGAAGGGTCCGGGGATGTAATTGTACTGGAGATCAATCGCGGTGAGGTTTTTGAGGTCACAAATGAACGGTGGGATTTGCCCGCTGATGATTTTGTTGATGAGGGAAAGTCCGGTGACGGAGCCATTGGAGCAGGTGATCTCAGGCCAATTACAGTGGGTGGAGGAGTTGGAGCTTCGTGGTGATGGTGTCCAGTGGTTGATGGAGGGTGGATTGAACCAGTGTCGTTTGAGTCTGAGTAGGATTGTTTGTTCTGAATCAGTAGATTGGGAGTTTCCTTGCAAGGGCACGATGAGTAGTGCTACGGAGAATATGGAGAGAAGGATTTGAAAAGTTGTTGTTGGGGTTATTTTGGACATTTTATAGGTGGGTTTCGCTGGTATTTTTTTGGGTGGAACGTTGCTTGGGAAGTGCTGGTGGTAGGTGCTTCATAACTTGAGGCAGCTAGTTGGTTTAATAATGTGATCGGGTCAACGAGAGTCCAGTCAATGGCTAAAGAGACAAAACTTGACCGATTTTGTAGGGCGAGCAGTTCCGTTTTGATTATTTGAATAATTGATTTTATAAAGTGTTTTTTATATATTATTTATAAATAAATAAAAAAAATTAAGTCTATTTGACAATCGTAATTTTTTTTTTATTTTATCTCATTTTTATTTTTTTTTTGATAAAATAAATGACAAATATGTTTTTCAAAAAGGAATAGTTATGACTTTGTTCATTACATATAGAGGTGTTAGTTAAGATTTGATTATAAGAGGTGTTAGTTAAGACTTGATTATGAATTTGTTGTGTATATTGTGATATTAGTTATGACTTAATACGATATTGATTGTAACATTATTTTGGTTATGATCTAAAAACTCTTTGATTATATGGTGCTTGAATATAACTTTTTTTGTTTTTAGCTATGACTCCCATATGATTGAGGTACAATATTTGTAATAATCAAGCTCACAAATGTCATAACGTGTATATAGTACACATAGCCTTAACCTTTTGAAAATAGGCGATTTATTCCTTTGGAGACAAACGCAATAAAATTAAAAACTAGCCTATCACCCGTGCTATACACGGGATAATTATAGATATTTATATTTGTTTTAGATTTTTTTTAATATATAAATTATATTTTTTAAGATTTTTTATAAAAATAATTTAACAATTTTATTACTAACCATAGTGTATGGAAGAAGTTGAAAAGGGTGTTGTAGTAAATATACATGGTTTGTATCTATAATTATTTGTTTGAGGGGATTTTAAATGCTGGTCAAGGGATTTTGACCAAATCAATAAATGCAGGCATGTGGAAAGACATGTAGATTGAAAAAAGTTAATAAATGTTGATCAGTGGATTTTGACCAAATCAATAAATGCTGTGTGTTTTTTTCAATAAAAAATTTAGAAAATTCAGATTGGGATTATTTAGAGCCATTGAACAAATTACAATCACATTTTTCTTTTTGTGAGTTAACTTCAATCATATTAAAAAATCAAATTATAAACAAAATGAGATAACTTCAATCATACAAATCACAATTTTTTTAATGCTATCTAATTACAATGACATTTTTCTCATAATGAAAAAAACAATTGAAAAAAATAACCATTAAAATAGTAAATAAAAAAGATTATTTAGAACCACTGAACAAACTACAATCACATTTCTTTTTTTGTGAGTGTTTATGTTTATCTAACTTCAATCATATTAAAAAATAAAATTATAAACAAAAGGAGATAACTTCAATCATACAAATCACAATTTTTTTAATGTTATCTAATCATCATCAATAATTTAAAAAACACAATAATTTGTTTTTCAAAAAACATAGTGAGTTAAAAAGATCAATTATAATTTTTTTTGGGGGGCAAAATACAATCTAATTATCATAAATAATTGGTACATTACGTGACCCAAATGAGTACAATCCATTTTGTTTTTCAAAAAACACATTCAGTTAAAAATCAAATCACAAATTAAGTGAATTGATAGTTAAAAAAGCACAAGAATTTTTTTTCAAAAAACACTGTGAGTTAAAAAAATCAATTAGAATTTTTTTTTTCAAAATACAATCTAATCATTATCAATAATTGGTACTTTAAAAATCAAATCAGAAAAAAATAAATCAAATCACAAATATTTTTATGCTATCTAACTACAATCATATTTTTTTCATAAATAATTGTAAAGAAAAACCATTAAAACAGTAAATAAAAGATTAAATCACATTAAAAAAAAGAACCATTGAACAAACTACAACCACATCACATTTTTTCCATAATAAAATAAACAAATAAATGAAAAAAAGAACCATTGACTAACTACAATCACATTAAAAAAAAAAAGAACCATTAAACTAACTACAATCACATTTTTTTTCTTTGTGAGTGTTTATGTTTATCTAACTTCAATCATATTAAAAATAAAATTAAAATAGTAAATAAAAAGATTAAATAACATTAAAAAAAATCATTGAACTAACTACAACAATCATATTAAAAAAAAGAGTCATTAAACAAACTACAATCACATCACATTACAATCACATTTTTTTTCTTTGTGAGTGTTTATATTTATTTAACTTCAATCATATTATAAAAAAAAATTAAAATAGTAAATAAGAAGATTAAATAACATTAAAAAAAAAATCATTGAACTAACTACAACAATCATATTAAAAAAAAGAGCCATTGAACAAACTACAATCACATCACATTTTTTCCATAATAAAATAAATAAATGAAAAAAAAAGAACTATTAAACTAACTACATTCACATTAAAAAAAAAAGAATCATTCAACTAATTAAAATCACATTTTTTTCTTTGTGAGGGTTTATATTTATCTAATTTCAATCATATTAAAAAATCAAATAGTAATTTTTTATTCGCTAGACAAATTACAAATATTTTTATGCGCTATCTAACTACAATATTAAAACAGTAAACAAAAGGAAAAAAGCCAAGAAGGAGAAAACAAAAATAAGACTTACTGTTTGCATACGTGATCACTGAAGTTGAAAGTGTAGAAGTGAGAAGTCAAGCAGGAGAAAACAAAACGGAGACTCATTGTTTGCAATAGATATGTGAAAAGTTAAAAAGAGTGTTGAATTAGAGAAGTTAAAAAGACTTGGAACAATTTAATAAGTGCTAAGTTTTTTTTTTCAAAAAAAATAAGAAATTAAGGTTCAGATATTGAAACTCCCACAAAACTTGTGGGTTAGAGATAGATATAAATAAATAGATAGATATAGATGTAGATATTTATATTTGTTTTAAATTTTTTTTTAATATACAAATTATTTGTTTTGGAAAAGGTACTGTAGTAATTATGAGAGAAGTCAAAAACTCTTATGGGTTGAGAGAAGTTAATAAATGCTGAGGTTAATTTTTTTTTTAAAAAAAATAGAAAATTAGAAAATTAGGATTAGCATACTGGAGCTCCCACAGACCTTGGGGGTTAGAAACCCCCTTTTGCTTAATATATAGTATAGATGTTATGACCATTAGATTGACTTAATTTTTACTAGGGATGATATATATAGAAAAAACCATACTAAATGAATGGTTTAGCTCATCAAAATCAAGACTAGACCTAACATCAAATTCAAATTTTATGCATATTTTGTTTAAGGCTTGGCTTTTCTCAAGTTCAAATTAAAACTTTAGAATACTTAAGGGACTTGTAAGGCCAACCATGAGTTCTTTTTCGATTATCTGAGCTTCATTTTATAAGGTCTTTCGTTTATATCATCTATTAAAAAAATTAAATTAATTTTATAATCGTAGTGTTATTATTTTATCTTATTTATCTCTAAAAAAATAAATAATTTATTTTTGGAAACATATTTGTAGTTCATTAGTTTATTATTTAATGTGCCAATATTTTATTAATATTAAAATAAGGAAAATTACTCACCAGTGATATTATGAAAAAATATTTACAAAATAATAATAAACATTATAAATATTAATAATTAAAATGATAAACATTTTTACTAATATATAATAATTTTTAAAAATCCCCTTTGAATGATAATTTTCTCAATAAAATATACAAAAGTAATGTAACTCATCTACATCAGAGGTGAGAATACATTGGAGTAGGGGTGAATGAAGCTCGGGTTGGGTCGAGTGACATCTCATTCGCCATTCGTCTAAAATTAAATGGATTGTAAAAAAGTCAATCCACATCCTTCCATTGGTTTGGCAGATGCAAATTGAGCAGGCCGTGCGGGTTGGCTGATGGATACGATCGATCTGGTGGTTTGGACTTTGCAAATTTTAGGCATTTTTTTGAATTGTAATTCATAATTTTTACATCTTGCCCTTGCATGGATATTTTAAAGAATATGTATTATTTGTCTATAATAGGCCATGGCACTATGCATGGATATTTTTAAGGTATTGTTTTCTATTTTTACAAAAATATAGATTTTATTATTTATACTCTATATTGTTACTTGTTAGCAGTTTCTTTCTTTCCTTCTTTCTTTCTTTTTTTTTTTTTTTTTTTTTTTTTTTTAACCGATAGGTGGATCAAGTTTATGCGAGTGTTAGATGGTTGATCCACCTCCTAAACCATATCTGTGAATTTTGAAATATTTCATCCACATCCATGTGCTAAAAGACACACATCTATATAAAATCAATTAGGTTGGATCGGTTCGATCGGGTTGGACGGATTCATGATCACCCCTATGTTGGAGGGTGCAACTCAGGCGAGTTTGGACAGGTTAAGAGGTTGTCTAAGTTTAACTCAAGTTGTGTTGAGAGTGTCGAGGCCCGCTCAAGCTTGAATTGCAACTTGAGATTATTTGCCTATGCCCGACCAGAGCTAAACTCGAATTACCGAAGTTGCCCGAATTGCACATAAATTTCAATTTGTTTTCTTTCTTTCATCTTAGGGCAGCTAAGTTAATTAATTTGTTAACATTAGACTATTTATATATATATATATATATATTATAAAATCATTAATAACCTCAAAACATATAATTTATATAATGTAAAAATATGTCGTTATGATGGTATTTACAATTTATGAGTGCGAAAAAATAAATAAGTAAAATTTTATATTGTATTATTTGTGTATATTCAATATGATCTAACGTTCTAAATTACTTTAATATTATTTAATGGCTAATAATTTATAGGTAAATTTTAATATTTTTTTATATTTACATATATAATTCAGGTTAGAGGTTGCTTCGATTGTTTGATATTTTTTCTCAAGCCTGCTCAAATTTAATTTGGATTTTTGCTCAAACTTCTATCGAATTTAAAAATATTTTTTACAAGCCTTAAAAAATTTCAAGCTAAACTTAAGTCGCTCGAATTAAGCTCGCTCAAATTACACCTCAGATCTATGAAATAACTTTTCGTGATGGAGATGTGCAAGTTGTGAGAAACAAGACAAATGCATAACGAAAGGACAAAAAAATGTAAATTATGTAAATGGTCCACGTAGTTTATTCGATATGTTAATTTAGTTCATGTTGTTTCAATTTATTCGATTTTACCCCTTAATTTAATAGATTGTGTTTTATTGGTCCAACAAATAACAGCTGTTAGGTTTGATGGACAGAAAATTGTCACGTGCTCAAACGATTTGCCAATTTGGTCCCTATTATTTTAATTTGCTCAATTTTTATAGGAACCAAACTGACACATCGTGTAAACTATATGGACCAAATTGAGTTTCCGTCCACCAAACCTAACGGCTATTATTTATTGGACCAATATGACACAATCTGTTAAATTAAGGGATAAAATCGAACAAATTAAAATAATATGGGCCAAATTGACACTTTATATAAATTATAAGAACCATTTACATAATTTATCCCAAAAAAATTCCCCAAAACAATGACACTTTGAAAACACTACAAAGGGCACTATAGGAAAACATGACACAGGATATCAACTTTGCTAATATAGAGAAATTTTGTTATTTTTATATTTGTTATAATTTTTATATTACACATTTGATTTTTTAAAATTTATTATTTAAGATATATCAAGATCAATATTAAATATAAAATAATTTTGTAGTGAAATAATTGTATATAACATTGTTATGCGAAATTGACAAAATATTAAATTTTAAAACTAGGAAAAATTTAGAAAAATCTCAGTTTCGTACAGTTAAAAAGTATATATTTTATTTTTAAAAATTTTATATTTGATATTGTTCATTGATCTCGTTAGATAGGTTCCCGAAATATAAATTTTATTAAACACAAATGGACAAATTACACTAGTAATCCCTATACTTTGCTCTTTGTGTTATTTTGGTCCCTGCACTTTCAATTGGCTCAATTTTAGCCCTTAATTTTAAATTTTGTATCGATTTGGCCCAATTGATATCGTTAGTATTTTTGGAGAAAAATTATCACTAAATTGGTTGAGGTGAACTCACTAGGTTGAATAAGTTTACAATTTTGCCCTTAAAAATATGGCACGTGACACTTGTTTGCATATTTTTCATAAAAATTTGTCAAAACTTTCAATCAATTGGACCAAATTGAAAGAAATTCACAAATTCAAGGCCAAAATCGAGCTAAATGAAATTATAAGGACTAAAATGACGCAATTACGAAAGTACCGGGACTATCATCATAACTTACCCAAATGTATATAATAAAAGGTCGGACAAATTATAGCAGTATTCCCTAAATTTCGTTGCTTGTATCATTTTAGTCCCCTACAATTTCAATTGGTTCAATTTTGATCCTTAATTTTAGATTTTGCATTAATTTGATCCAATTGATAATGTCGTTAGGACTCTTTATGGAAAATTATTACTGAATTTGTTGAGTTTAAGTCATTGAATTAATTAAATTTACAATTTTTTTGCTAACACCATGACGCATGTCGCTCATGTGCGTATTTTTGAAAACAAAAATACTAACAATTAGAATCAATTAGACTAATTTGAGACCAAATAAAAAAATTCATAGTCAAAATTGAGCGGATTAAGATTACAGGGACCAAAATGAGATAAGGCCCCAGTATGGGGATTAACAGTGTAATTTATCCTAAAAATGTTGAAACAACAAAAATAAAAGTAAATATCACATCAGCATCTTGAAGTTGGTCACTTCGCTAGAAGAAGCTATTTAGGCCTCGTTTGGGAATTGGCTATTTTAGTTGACCTTTTGATTTTTACGGGGGAAAAAAATGAGCAAAAAGGTAAAAAAGAGTAATGTAACAACTTGTAGTGACTTTTTGGTTATTTTATCCTATTGACAAATGAGGCCTTAGTGCTACTGGGGTATAATCAAATGGTGTCCGAGGAGACTTGTGATTGGTAGAGGGGTGGGGCCAGGGATGGTCGTAGATGGAGTTTGTAGTAATCCTTCCCCACCCCACCCCACCCCATATCATATTAGGGATGGGGCAAATCGGGAGATAGCAGTGGAGCTGATAGGAACGAGCATGGGATGGTAAACAAGTTAATTTTATAAATTGTAGAATGAGAATACTAATAAAAATTATAAATAGCACAGTATATTAAAGTTAATGATCTATAGTTAATGAGAATTATAAGATATAAGATAAAAATAAATAAATAAATGAGTAAAGAGAGATTGACCAATAAGTCCTATATTTTGGACTTGTAATCCATATAGTCCCATATTTTTTCTTGTGATCCATTTAGTCCTTTTGGATGTGTAATGACTCATTTGCGCGCCGTTGGAGTGTCACATTTGAAAAAAGTACACTAAAGAGTTTTTTAGTGTCACACTATGTAGCGATCCCGGTTTCGATCCTTCTTTCATGTTTTGCCACTTCGATTGGGCAGGTCGGGGATCGAAGTTGCTTGTCAGCTCGAACGACCGTTTATGCGCTCGAGCGGAGAATGTTTGGTTCCAGAAGTTGGACCTGTCTGCAAAAGTACTGGGAAGATGTATTCGACGCTCGAGCAGACCATGTTATATCAATTCGTGAATCTGATATTTTAGATCACTTTTGTATATATCTCTCTCTCTAAAAGCATTTCCTCTCCCTTCTCTCTACTTTTCCCTACGCCAAATTGGATCAAAACCCTGATTTCTTAAGATATATTAGAGTTCTTCCATAGGTTCTTCATCAAAGTTAGTTAACTTCTCGAGAGCTTCGTTGTGTGCGGTGAAGATCGAGTTTTGACAACGTTGATGTCACGCCTTGAAATAAACCCAACGTGTATAATACATCATGCCACATTCATTAATTAAATATAACCATTCTCCAACCTTTACATCATAAATCTCTAAGGTTTTATACAAAAGTTCCGCATGCGGACATACATTCAATGGTAAGAAGGACACATGAATTTGTAACATGTGAAGCATCTAGTCTCAAAACAAATAAAATGCCCTTAAGGGCTTACATCTTCCGAGGCAATAGCTCAGTTACACAAAATGGTCTCTCGGATCCACACACGTTTAGCCCTTGGCTTACAAAAATTCACAACAAAAATAAAGCAATCTACTCTTCACCAAAACATATCCACACCCTCAGTTTGGCGGGATCACCACATCTTTACTTGCACCAAAGTCCCATAGGAGTGAGCATAAAGCCCAGTAGAAAAGTCTCACAAAGTATATACAGTTATGCAACTCTCAATGTAAAATGCAAATGTTAATGCCATGCGATACTATTTTAAAGAATATTTCAATGCATGTTCTTCTTAATAATCATCATTTTTCAATAACGGTTTGCAATTCAACAATTTCCAAAACTGCCAATTTTAAATCAACAGGGGCGGTAAATACGACACTGGCAATCCCTAGGCTGGTGTCTGCAAGTAGGCTCAACAAGCACCACCAAATACCCCACTTTACCAGTTGCTATCCGGAAGGGAAGTGGTACCTCCCCCGCAAGTGTTTTCGGTCTTTCACCCCGGACACTCAGGCCAACTTATCAATCTCATCTACATCTCCTAACCGGACTTACCAACGTATTTACCCCTTAAACATTTCTATTGTTCTTACTACAATATATACGTTTCATGAAGTGAATGTTTCCAAAATAAATTTATAATGCTAAATAATAAATTGAATGAGTATGCAATGCAAAGAATTCTGAATGCCTCATAGCATTTCTCTATTTTCATGTATCTCCATAATAGTATCAAACAATCAAGACTATATGAAATTGTCCGAATATCAAATTCCTAAGATTTTCAATTCCATAATCCTTAGTGCTCAACAATTTGCCATTTTTGCCACTAAACATGTTCATGCATTCAACAATAGTCTTCAATAAATTCCCAATCCTCATGTATCAAGAAGGTTATCCTCTTTGCAAAACATATTACAAAATCTATCTTCTTTCACTCATTTAGCACAAGACGAGGAAAAAAAAAACCCCTAGGTTCCTCCACATTTTCCAAAAATCTCCAAATTTCTAGGGTTTTCATCAAAAACCCATCTTTTTCCCATTTCATGGTGAAGCCCAACTAAAATAATATTTTCTTGAGTTTTATAAAAGGAACATCCTCATGGATAGAAAAAGGAGTGAGATCAAAACCCATTTCTTTAAAACTTTCTCTACATTTGGAGCAAAATAAAAATCAACACAATAACTTCAAGAAAGCTTTTAAATCATCATTAATATAGCAAAACATGTATATATAACTCAACAAATCCCTACTTTAAGATTTTGGAGGAGATGGAGAGAAGAAACCCTAGAACCAAAAGATGAGAGTCCTTTGATTTTCACCACCCAAATGAATCTCTAGCTCTTGATCTTTAAGACGAGTGAGAGATGATGATTATCTAGACCCAAAGGATTGCAAGAATCAAGGAGTTTAAGTGTTTTATGAGGGTTTTCTAGAGAGAAGGGAGAGCAAATATGACCTTTGGAGTGAGAGAAAGGAGCCCTAAAGTGAGATACAACTCGGCCAAAAGAGCAAAAAAAAAATAGAGATTCAGACTTAGGCCCGTCCCACACATGCGGCTGCCCCCCGTACATGTGGCCTAACCCTTCCGCACGTGTGGGCTCAATACGTGCGGCGTTGGGCCCCTGCACGTGCGGCCCTAGCCTAGGAGCCCAAAACTCTGGTTGATCACTCCCGGACACTCCGGACTGAGCACCCCCTAGAACAAGTGAAATTCAACACCGAACAAAACAAGAGCAAGAACTTTATCTGAAAATAACTTTCGAATGTTTCAAACCCAACGAGAGTAAAAGGGAATGAAGTGAAGAAGAAAGAGAAAGAAAGAAAACAAAGACCGGGTCGTCACAACCTCCCCACCATAGGAAATTTCGTCCCCAAAATTTAGACCAACTAACCAAATGAAGGGTTATAGTAATTATGACCAATCTAGCAACATTATCAAGTCACAACATCAACATTCAACCAACATTTGCCTTTCTCTTTATCATCATTCCATCAAAACAACAATCGTTTATACAAGACATATGAAATAAATCATGTTTAGCACAATATCATTCCCTCATAATCTCATGCTCAGATTAGCAATACAGACAACAACACGTGATCCATAATTTAACACTTTCTCCTTTCGACACTAGGGAACATTACAAATTTAAAACAAACAACTAAACATTTTCAAACAAATCTGGATACTTGGAGCGGACTTTCGCCTCCGTTTCCCACGTAGCTTCCTTAACTCCGTGGTGTCTACACAACACCTTCACTAACGGTATGGTTTTGCCTCGTAGCACTTGCTCTCGAGCGTCTAAGATTTGAACTGGTCGTTCTTCGTAGGAGGCATCCTCATCTACCTCCAAATTGAACCAATCCAACACATGAGAAGCGTCGGGTTCGTACTTCCTAAGCATAGACACGTGAAACACATTATGAACCCTAAAGAGTTGTGGTGGTAAAGCTAACCGGTATGCCACTCCTTCGATTCTCTCCAATATCTCGAAAGGTCCAATAAACCTCGGAGACAACTTCCCACTCTTGCCAAACCTCATTAAACCTTGCTAGGTGAGATCTTAAAGAAAACATGGTCACTTACTTCGAAAGATAAGGGTCGTCTCCTTCTATTGGCATAACTCTTTTGTCGGCTTTGGGCCGTAGCTAACCTCTTCCGAATGAGAGCAACTTTCTCGGTTGTCTGATAAGTATTGTTGTAGGCGAATTCAATCAACGGTAAATGCCTCTCCCAAGACCCCTTGAAATCTAGGACACAAGCCCAAAGCATGTCCTCCAAAATCTGAATGGTGCGTTCCGACTGCCCATCGGTTTGAGGGTGGTAAGCGGTGCTAAAGGTCAACTTGGTTCCCAATGCCTCTTGAAGGCTTTATCACAACCGGGCGATAAAACGAGGATCCCTATCCGACACAATGGTTATCGGAAGCCCATGAAGCCGAACTATCTCTCTAACATACAACTCTGCCAAGTACTCAACTGAGTCGCTAGTACGCATTGGAATGAAATGTGTGGACTTTGTCAACCTATCAACAATTACCCAAATGGCATCATTGCCTCGCTGTGTTCTAGGAAGCCCAACTACGAAGTCCATGGTAACGTGCTTCCACTTCCACTCGGCTATTGGTAAGGATTGCAACAAACCCGTTGGTCTTTGATGTTCAGCATTCACTTCCTGACAAGTAAGGCATTTGGACACAAAGGATGCGACATCCTGCTTCATACCCGTTCACCAAACCTGACGGCTATGGTCACGATACATTTTGGTGCCTCCCAGATGTACTGCAAGGTGTGAGTGATGGAACTCCCGAACCACGTCCTCCCTACAGTATTCAGGCACAACCAGACGATCTAGGTAACGTACACACTGATCTAAGTGAATGTTCAAACCCATCTCTTCTTTCCCATTGGAGATTCTATCACGAATTGACTCTACTTCACGGTCACCTTGTTGTGTCTCTACAACTTTGCTGATCAAGACAGGTTGAGCACTCAAGGTAACCCTCTTCAGACTTGCCCAATTGCAATTCAAACTTGCCAACTTCACCGAACATAACCCACTCCCGTACGGCCACACTCACCAAACTACTCATGGTTTTTCGACTTAAGGCATCGGCCACCACATTGTCCTTTCTTAGATGATAGTGCAATTCAAAGTCGTAATCCTCCAAAAATTCCATCCACCTCGGTTGACGTAAATTCAAATATTTTTGCGAAAACAAATACTTCAAGCTCTTGTGATCGGAGAAAACCTCAAACTTCTCACCATACAAATAATGCCTCCAAATCTTCAAGGCAAACACTACTGCAGCTAACTCTAAATCGTGGGTAGGGTAATTCTTTTCATGAGTTTTCAATTTCTGTGAATTGTAGGCTACAACCTTTTCCCCTTGCATATCACAAAAAACGGTGTAACCTAAACCTCTCTCCGGAATGATCAACACTGGTGCCATAGTCAATCTAGTCTTGAGTTCTTGAAATGACTCTTCACAAGCCTCACTCCACATAAACTTAACCCCCTTTCTAGTCAACCTAGTGAAAGGCACGGCTAATCTAGAAAAGTCTCTTACAAAACACCGATAGTACCTCGCCAATCCCAAGAAACTTCGAATCTCAAAAACATTTTTACGTTGCTCCCAATCCTATACAGAATCTATCTTCGAAGAATCTATAGTTAATTCCTCTCTTGACACCACATGACCCAAAAACCTCACCTCGGTGAGCCAAAACTCACACTTCTCAAATTTGGCATACAACTGATGTTTTCTAAGCAAGTCAAGCACTACCCTCAAGTGAGCCTCGTGTTCTTCCTCGGAAGTCGAATAAATTAGGAAGTTGTCTACAAAGACGACCATAAAATGGTCAAAGTACTCCTTAAAAATTTGTTTCATCAAATCCATGAAAGAAACCGGTGCATTAGTCAACCCAAATGGCATTACAAGGAACTCATAGTTTCCATAACGCGTACGAAAGCCCATTTTTTGGATGTCCTCCTCCCGGACTCTCAACTGATGGTACCCTGACCTCAAATCTATCTTCAAAAAGAAAGAAGACCCTCTAAGTTGATCAAACAAGTCATCTATTCTGGGTAAAGGGTATTTGTTCTTGACGGTAACTCGATTCAATTTATGGTAGTCGATACACAACCGCAATGACCCATCCTTCTTCTTTGCAAAGAGAGCTGGCGCTCCCCAAGGCGACGTACTAGGGCGAATGAAACCTTTGTCTAAAAGCTCTTGGAGTTGAATCTTCAACTCATGTAACTTTGCGGGTGCAAATCTATACGGCGCCATAGAAATTGGTGCCATTCCAGGCACTAAATCGATGGTGAACTCAATCCCCTGGCGGGGTGGCAAACTAGTAAGGTCCTTGGGAAACACACCTGGGTATTCACAAACTACCCTTGGTAACTTGACTTGAGTCCCGTCACTCTCACCATCCAAGAGAGTAGCAAGAAGACCACTAAGCTCGTTCCTACTACGAGGATCAAATACTGGCGATAAGACCCGATTAACCCTGTCGCCCCAAAAGTAAAAACAATAACCACTCGAGGTGCACACTATGACCCTCTAATGAAAACAATCAATCACTGCCCGATACGAAGACAACCAATCCATGCTTACAATGACATCAAAAATCGACATGTCTAGCAAAACAAAAGTAAACGGGAGTCTACACCCAGCAACCTCTATCTCACAACCACGACAACCCCGATCTAAGTCAACACTACCCCCAACTAAAGACTCTACTCTGAGCGGAGAAGCTAACTGTGCCACTTCTAACCCCAATGCAGATGCGAATGTAGCAGATATGAATGAATGAGATGCACCAACTAAGGGTCCTAGAAACTGCTCTAGTGCGGTAACAACGTACACGCGCCCCTGTGGCCTCTAATCAACCTGCTCATCCCTCGGATCATAGGCCTGCTGTACTGACTAAGCTGAAGTGGCTCCTTGATGAACTTGTGAAGTCTAAGCTGAGTGAGCCTGCTGGTGGCTCTGAGTCTGCCTCGACCCCGATGCGCCAGATGCGCCTCCTAACTGCAGGCATGCTCTCTTCATGTGCCCTAACTGACCGCACTGGTAGCAAGTAAGCCCCTGACCCCTTCTCTGAGACTAACTCTGAGATCGGTTAGGTAGTGGTGGTGGCAACATCTGTTGTCCTCCTCCCTTCTGTGGACATACAAAGGCCTTATGATCTGGTTGGCCACACTTAAAGCAAGAAAACCCACTCGGCGCACTCTTCCCCGGGCCCGCACTAGGCTAGGACGAAAGTGGATCTAGATTGTTGCGCTAAGACTAGGACGAAAAGGTGTTTCTACTCTTCTTGTTGGGCCTATAGTCTCCCTGTGACCCTTGGCCCCTAGACCTCGAATTCCGAAGCCTCTCCTCCTCGGCCTCCATAGTAATCTCCACATGTGCAGCCGCTTCCACATGATGATCATAATTTCGGATCATGTTACCAGCAAACTTGAACAAAATTTTGGTTCTAAGCTTCTTCTCAAACTCAATGCAACGACGTTCCTCTGTCGCTATCAATTCCGGTGCAAATTGGGACAAACTAGAAAAGGTCGCTTGAAACTTAGCCACGGACATGTTGAGTTGCTTAAGGTCCTGTAACTCTTGCCTCAACCTCTCCCTAGCAGTGGGAGGTAGGTACTTGTCTTGGAAGGCTACCACAAATGCCTCCCATGTCGGTTCTATCCGGCGTTTGGCATACTTCCACCATTGGCCCGCCTCTCCTTTGAGGTAGTAACTCGCAAGAGTCACCCTCAATTTGCCATCCTCTATATGAAGCATTTCAAAAGTCTTCACGATTTGTTCGAGCCATTCATCTGCTTTCTTTAGCTCGGAGCCACCATGGAATTCATCTGGTTTGGCCCGCAAAAACTCCGTCGTAAGGAAGCTCGCCCTCGTCTCTGCGGGGTTCTCTCTAGCTTGGGTCTCCGCCCTAAGTATGTTCATGGACTCCCTCAATGCCACTGCCATTTCTCGGGATAGGGCCCCCATTGCGGCGTGTCCCGCTTACCACAGTACTTCCACCTGCCCTACTTGCTCGGCCATGTTAGCTTCGCCTAAACCCTTTCCTTGCACCAGAACCTCATGTACACCCCGGCGACCCCTACTACGCATTCCACCTCTACCACCACGAGTTCAAATCCTTCTTGACATCCTAATTAACGGACAAGATAGATAATTTAGCACATAATTCCAAATGTGCTCACAACTTGCCTCACACGTTAAACTATAACAACCATATATGTTTTAACATATAAATAATTCAATTCACTGCACATAAGCACTTAATCACATAAACACATACGAATTATCCTTTAGTGATGAAATTCGTCCCATGAAAAACAAAGAATTCTTAGTAGAATGAGTATTGATCAAGTACCCTTCTATTAAGACCTCAACGAATCTAATAGGCTCAAATAACATCTCAAAAGTCCAATCCCATACCCATATAGTCACATAAGCATGCTATCATATAATCACAAAACATTTCCTAATCATGCGAAATGAACTCATTGTAGTAAAACAACCACTTCACGCGAGCCCCTAGTATTCAAACCTGGTAGCTCTAATACCAAGTTGTCACGCCTCGAAATAAACCCACATGTATAATACATCATGCCACATTCATTAATTAAATATAACCATTCTCCAACCTTTACATCATAAATCTTCAAGGTTTTATACAAAAGTTCCGCATGTGGATATACATTCAATGATAAGAAGAACACATGAATCTTTAGCATGTGAAACATCTAGTCTCAAAACAAATAAAATGCCCTTAAGGGCTTACATCTTTCGAGGCAATAGCCCGGTTATACAAAATGGTCTCTCGGACCCACACATGTTTAGCCCTTGGCTTACAAAAATTCACAAAAAAAATAAAAGCAATCTACTCTTCACCAAAACATATCCACACCCTCAGTTTGGCGAGATCACCACGTCTTTACCTGCACCAAAGTCCCATAAGGGTGAGCATAAAGCCTAGTAGAGAAGTCTCCCAAAGTATATACAGTTTTACAACTCTCAATGTAAAATGCAAATGTCATGCCATGCAATACTATTTTAAAGAAGATTTCATTTCATGTTCTTCTTAATGATCATCATTTTTCAATAATGGTTTGCAATTCAACAATTTCCAAAACTTCCAATTTTAAATCAATAGGGGTGGTAAATACGACACTGGTAATCCCTAGGTTGGTGTCTGCAAGTAGGCTCAACAAGCACCACCAAATACCCCACTTTACCGGTTGCTAACCGGAAGGGAAGTGGTACCTCCTCCGCGCGTGTTTTCGGTCTTTCACCCCAGACACTCAGGCCAACTTATCAATCTCATCTACACCTCCTAACTGGACTTACCAACGTATTTACCCCTTAAACAATTCCGTTGTTCTTATTACAACATATACTTTTCATGAAGTGAATGTTTCCAAAATAAATTCATAATGCTAAATAATAAATTGAATGAGTGTGCAATGTAAAGAATTCTCCATGCCTCATAGCATTTCTCTATTTTCATGTATCTCCATAATAGTATCAAACAATCACATTTCCCATTTCTTCTCTCCAATGTTATTTGCAAAACAACCATATGCTCAACACTGCCAATAACACATAGCAATAATTTTCATCATACACAATCCTTAGCATTTTAGTCTCTTCAAGACTATATAAAATTGTCCGAATATCAAATTCCCAAGATTTTCAATTCCATAATCCTTAGTGCTCAACAATTTGCCATTTTTACCTCTCAACATGTTCATGCATTCAACAATAGTCTTCAATAAATTCCCAATCCTCATGTATCAAGAAGGTTATCCTCTTTGCAAAACATATTATAAAATCAACCTTCTTTCACTCATTTAGCACAAGACAAGGAAGAAAAAAACCCATAGGTTCCTCCACATTTTCCAAAAATCCCCAAATTTCTAGGGTTTTCATAAAAAACCCATCATTTTCTCATTCCATGGTGAAACCCAACTAAAATATTATTTTCTTGGGTTTTATAGAAGGAACATCCTCGTGGATAGAAAAAGAAGTGAGATCAAAACCCATTTCTTTAAAACTTTCTCTACATTTGGAGCAAAATAAAAATCAACACAATAATTTCAAGAAAGCTTTTAAATCATCATTAATATAGCAAAACATGTATATATAACTCAAGAAATCCCTACCTTAAGATTTTGGAGGAGATGGAGAGAAAAAACCCTAGAACCAAAAGATGACAGTCCTTTGACTTCCACCACCCAAATGAAGCTCTAGCTCTTGATCTTCAAGATAAGTGAGAGATGATGATGATCTAGACCCAAAGGATTGCAAGAATCAAGGAGTTTAAGTGTTTTATGCAGGTTTTCTTGAGAGAAGGGAGACCAAATATGATCTTTAGAGTGAGAGAAAGGAACCCCAAAGTGAGATACAGCTAGGCCAATAGAGCAAAAAAAAAAAAGAGATTCAGACTTAGGCCCGTCCCGTACGTGCGGCATGTGCCTCGCACGTGCAGCTGCCTGCTTCCCGCACGTGCGGCTGTTCCCACACATCACCTCTGCACCTGCAATTTAAGCAGTGTGTTACCCAACCAAAACTCCTCCCTCCCGCACGTGCGGCCCAACCCTCCTGCAAGTGCGAACTCAATCCACACGTCTGGCCCTGGGCCCCCGCACGTGCGGCCTTGGCCTAGGAGCCCAAAACTCTGGTTGATCACTCCTGGACACTTCGGCACTCCGGACTCGACCGAGCATCCCTTGGAACATGTGAAATTCAACACCGAACAAAACAAGAGCAAGAACTTTATTTGAAAATAACTTTCGAATGTTTCAAACCCAATAGGACTAAAAGGGAATGAAGTGAAGAAGAAAGAGAAAGAAAGAAAACAAAGACCGAGTCATCACAGTTGATTTTGGGTGTTTCATCTCATTTTTTCTTCAAAACTTAAGGTAGGGTTTTCGTAGAGTTATATATGTTTTTGCAAGATCTATATGATTTCCGAAATCATCTTTCGATGGCTTTGAAAATTGATTGTTGATTCAACAAGTTGAGTGATTTTGAAAGTAGGTTTGTCTCTTGTTCTTTTAAAATAATCTTATGGGTTTCGATCTTCATTGATTGAAGAAAAGATGATTTTGGAAAGTTTTCTTTCAAAAGATTTGAGTTGTATAGTTTTGGTGAGAAAACCTAGAATTTGGGAATTTTTTTAGGAGACTGAAAATCCATGAATGATATTGTTATATTTATTTGGTGTCAAAATAAATGGATGTTTAGAAAATTTCTTATTTATATTTATATAAACGATGAATTTCAAGGAATATGAGAATTATTGTTCATTTTGGAAATTATTGTTCAAAACATTGAAATAGTCTTGAAATGACTACTTGTTGAGGATACTTGAGAAGAGGGAATTGTGTTATTCCTTGGATGATGAATTGGAATAAAATTATTTACATTCATCTTGTGTTATTGGCATATCAACTCCTTTGATTACATTAAACTTTGAAAGTTGATTTGAAAACTTGCATTGAGAAAAGAATGTTGAAAAACAAGTTTTCATGAAATGGTTTTGGGGTTGGCAAGTCTTGATAGATGATGTAGAAAAAAAAAAAAAAAAAAAAAAGCTCCAATTTCATTTTCTTCATTTTGTCGATTGAAAAAAATAAAAAAATAATAAAAATAATTGTACAGATTGTGTGTATATTGTCTTTGTGAGTATACTCTTATTTTCGTTGTTTACAAATTTCATGCGCATATATGTTAGATGCTTTATACATAACATAGATAGATGTGGATTTTACAATACAAACTTGAATTTAAATTATATATTTTATCATTCTAAGTATAAATTTATTGTTTTTATATAATTCTTTTTGTATACATTTTAAATATATATTTTAAAAAAGTTTTTACAACTTTGTGTTCTTTAGAAGAAAACTTTTTTGTTTCTTTTTACACATTAATTTAACAAGTTAATAGAAAAGTCAAAAAACAAAAAAATAAAAAAGAAGAAAATAAGGTTTTATTCATTGTGTTTTCATTTTTTTTTCTATCTTTCTTTAAAACGTAGGTAAACTATAGCGATCCTGGTTCTTCCTTCTTTGATTGTTGTATCTGGGCTTAGGTTCCGTGGAGTTGGTTGTTGTATATGTCTTGTTGTCATCCTTTAACTCCATATATTTGGGTTTTAGAATGTGTTGGGCGTGTTTCGAACAGGTTGGTTGAGCCTTGGTTCCTTTTCTTGTTGCCCAGTTTTTCGGTGGTCCGCTCAAGCGGATCCCTTCACGTTCGAGCAGAGTTTGCACACTTCCAGCATTTTGGGCCTCTGCAAAAGTACTGCAGGGTTGTTTTTCACGCTCGAGCGGAGTTCCTCACGCTCGAGCTCGAGCGGACCCTTTTGCGCTCGAATAGGTGTTCAATGCCTGTAAAAATACTGGAAGAGGGTAATCTACGCTCGAGCGGGTTTCCCTTTGTGCTCGAGCGGGTGTGTTTTGCAGTTGTGTCTTAGCGCTCGAGCGGGTATTCTTGCGCTCGAGCGTCCTGTTATCCGCTCGAGCGGACTAGTCGTATATCAGATGACAGCTGGGTGATTTTAAATCACTTTTCACACTTTCTTTCTCTCTCTTACTTTTCAAAACCTCCATTGGAGAGCACCTCACTCTAAAACTCCAACTTCTCTCTAGGGTTTGATCTAGTAGGAGTGATCTTCTATCCTTGGGCCTTTATAAAAAGTGTGGAGCTCGTTGAGGGCTACATTTTGATTCGACAATATTGGGGTTTGGAGCACTTTCAAATTTCTTCATCTTCTCCTTTGAGCTCCGAATTTGAGGTAGGGATAACTACTCATTTTTTTGAGCTTTAACCTAGATGTTGAGCTTTTTGTATAAATGGTTTGATTTGGAAAGTTAGGGTTTGAGATGTGTTATATTGGAAAGAGGGGTTTTGTTCTTTTGATTCAAACATATGTGTTTTGGGTCTGAAAAGGAGGTTATTGATTGTTGTTGATAATATTTGGACCTTTGGGTCAATGTTGAGAAAAGGGGAAAAATGCCATGTTTGGGTATATTTGGGTCATTAGTGTAATTAATGACATTTATTATGGAAATATGAAATTGAATGGAAATAATGAAATTGGCTCATTATGAGGTATAATGGTGGAGTTGGATTCTTTAATCACTCACCTTTGAAAATGTTGATAAATTATCTGTTGATGTAATTATTATCTGTTTAGAAATAATTGCTTTGGGCTATCGGTGAATAATAGTGTTGATTGTTTTAGACATTGCATGATGATTAGGTGAATTAAAACTAATTGGTTGAATGTCATTGAATATGATGAATGGAAAAATACATCATATTTGTGTAGTGATTGAACATGTATATGATAAACGTTTATGTACATTGTATTGTGTGAGAGGAGGTGGGAGATGTACTCCACGATTTAGGAGGAGATAGGGGATGTACTCCTAAACCGGATATTATTATTATTTGGGAGGAGATGGGGGATGGACTCCACTGATACAACAAATCTGTGTGTCATTTGTGAAGTATGGAAGTGTTTTAATGTGATATTGATACAACAAATCTGTGTATCATTTGTGAAGTATGGAAGTGTTTTAATGTGATATTGATACAGCAAATATGTGTACCTATTGTGAATTACTGGAAGTGTTTTAATATGAGTTATAGTCTCATTAAATTGTTTGGCCAGGTTCTGAGCCAAATTTATTAATCGAAACGGTATAAATAAAGGAAAGTGGAAATGAAATATGGGCATATCTGTCATGGAATTGGATTGTGTTGTGCGTTGATTTGTATCAGTTAAACATTTATCAAAGGTTAATGTTTTAGTTATTGCTCATATTATGTTTAGCATATCTCTACTGGGCGTTGGCTCACCCTATATGGGACATCATTTTCAGGTTCAGGTATTATGCCGCTCCCGAGGTCTTAGCTTGGATGGTTGTGGGAGTTGAAGACTCTCTTGTTTATTTTTGTGATTATTTTGTGTATTACATGTAAATCAAGCCAAGGGCTTATTTTGTATTTTGACTTAGTACTCTCTTTTTGTAACCAAGTGTTGGCTTGGAAAGCTGTAAGCCCGTAGGGCATTTACTTTTGTGGTCAACATGTAATATCTTTGGATAAAATACTCTGATGAATGGAAATATGTCTATTTCTCTTATGTTTATGGATGTCACGAATGTATGATTTATGGGTTTATTTTGAGGGCGTTACATAAACTGTAAACTGTTTCCAAAAAAAAAAAAGTAGTATTCCAAACTTTTCAAAAAAAAAAATAAATAAATAAATAAAATTGCACACACAAAAAAAAAAAAGAATGAGGATGTTCTTAAACATTTTTTGAAACACAAATAATAATAATAATAATAATAATAATAATAATAATAATAATAATAATAATAATAATAATAATAATAATAATAATAATAATAATAATAATAATAATAATAAATATTAAAAAACAAAAAATCCCTTAAATCTTGGATGGCTGAAAATAGTAAGTTGAAAATATATTCTGAAAGTTAACTTATTTTAGAAAAAAGAATGAGGAAGAAATAGATATTTAGAATTTTTTTTTTTATTTTGAATTTCAATGTTTGATAGAATATATATACAAACTCATATATTTTTAAAGTTACTTATTTTAGAAACAAAAAGAAGAAGAAGAAGAAGAAGAAGAAGAAGAAGAAGAAGGAAGAAGAAGAAATAGATATAGTTTGGATCCTCTGTCGTTGTTTCCTGCAAGGCTTCCTGCCATGCTCCAAAGCGAGTTTTTTTTTTTTTTTGCTCTTCTTCTCCCTCTCAAACGTTTGTGAACTCTCTGATCTGAACCAATATCCAAAACCAAATTCAAAAAATAGACCCAGATGAAGAACAAGAAGAAGTGCATTCAACTACAAGCTCACATCTTTCATCGACATTAACTCTCAACTCACGGATTTGACTCTCTCGTATTTGTTTTCCCTCATAGGAGAAAGTGTCATAGAACTTGAAAGGACCGAGATTCGATTTCTTCACGGTGTACATGGCAGCAAATCAGATTTCGAATAAGGCTAAAGTACTGGTGAGATTGTTGATTGCGGCAGAGCTCAGCCAAAATTTGGGGGTTTTGGGGCGTAAAATAGTGAGATCGATGGCGATGAAGAGGGCGGCGATTTGGAGGACGACGTAGAGGGCAATGATGATTATGTGTTTTGTGGATTTTTTTCGGATTTATTTTTACCTTGATTTTGGTAACAAATAATAACAAATATTTGTTTTGAAATATGGGTTGTAAAATGTATTGCAAGTGCTTGTAAAAATGTCTCCTTGAATATAGTTGGTATGAATTTTGGGTTGTATGATGTATTTAGTATTTAGTTTAAAATATGGGTTTGTAAGATGCACTCCAAGTGCTTGTAAAAATGTTTGATTGAATGCAGTTGTTTAACTTTTGAAGCTTTCAGATTGATCAGTCCTAGTTTACCAAATTTAGGAATTTTTTTTTTTTATATCGTGCGTGTAAATCAAGTCGTAGCAAATGCATGTTCAACTTGTTCGTTTACAACAACATTTGAGTGATCTCTTGTGATTTTTTTGGCCTCCAATATTGCTTTCATTTAATTTTCATCAAAAAATATGGAAGAAATTTCAATTTGAGTAGTAAGAAGATTTAATTTTCGTGAGGTAAGGTCGTGGCTTTCCAATTCATAGGGTAAGTTTTAATTTAAGTTGTTATTATTATTATTATTATTATTATTATTATTATTATTATTATTATTATTTATTTATTTATTTATTTATTAAGCTTAAAAAATTTAAAAGGCTTTGGCTGATTCAACTGTGGAATTTGAAAACTAATCATGCTTATTGAAGTATTCAGATTGCGCATCCAAAGGGGAAGGGGAAAAAAAATGAGCATGTATCTGTAAAAATCCAATGTTGTGCTCTTGTTTCAGAATGATGGTTCCAGGAAGTTCACTTATTTATGTGATATAACTTAAAACCAAAGACAAGCAAATTCGGGTACTTGGCAATGAAACATGCTTATTTCTTGTGTTTTCTCATATATAGCCTTCCCACCCGACAACATGGATAAGTCAACATACATAGAGAATGATGGAAAGGTAAGGAAAAATTGAAAGATTGCCAAAGCAGCAGAATTCACAAAAGAAAATTGGTGTTTTGAGGGATGCCTTTAGTTTCCAATGGTGAGGAACTTGTCAACCAAAATGCAACAATTATATTCAATCAAACTTTTTAACAAGCACTTGGAGTGCATCTTACAAACCCAGATTTCAACCTAAATACTAATTACATCATACAACCCAAAATTCACACCAACTCTATTCAATGAGACATTTTTACAAGCACATGCAATACATCTTACAACCCATATTTCAAAACAAATATTTGTTATTATTTGTTACCAAAATCAAGGTAAAAATAAATCTGAAAAAAAAACCACAAAACACATAATCATCATCGCCCTCTGCTTTGTCCTCCAAACCTCCCTCTTCATCGCCATCAATCTCACAATTTTATGCCCCAAAACCCCCAAATTCTGGCTGAGCTCTGCCACAATCAACAATCTCACCACCACTTTAGCCTCATTCGAAATCTGATTTGCCGCCATGTACGCCGTAAAGAACTCGAACCACGGCCCCTTCAAGTTCTATGACACCTATATTACTTTCTCATATAAGGGAAAACAAATCGAAGAGAGTCGAATCTGTGAGTTGAGAGCTAATGCTTTGTCGATGAAAGATGTGAGCTTGAAGTTGAATACACTTCTTATTCTTCATCTGAGTCTATTTTGAATTTGGTTTTGGATATTGGTTCAGGTCAGTGAGTTCACAAACATTTGAGAGGAAGAAGAAGGGCCAAAACAAAACAAAAAAACCTCCAAAACGACGTCGTTTTGGAGCATGGCAGGAAGCATTGCAGGAAACAACGACAGAGGATCCGGACTCGAAATCGATATTCAAAAGCAAAAAAAATTCCGTTTCAACCCATCTCCATAGATCCTAACCATTGAAGGCACTGTTGTGTCGCGGTTGCTTGAAGCAATGATGGGTGTCTTCCATAGCTGACTTCCAATGAGGACATTTGGTTGTTGAAAAATCTAAAAACTCTCGAAATATTGATTTGTAATTATGATTCAATTTTAAACAATAAGTAGCAACCTCAATCAAATGATCAATAACAAATTGACACAACGATTCAATATGAAAAAAACCATAATTGGACTCCTCCAATTGTGATTAAAAAAAAAAATTATAGGCCATAGTCACAAAGCAATCCGCCAAGAAGACAAAAGGTGTAACGCCCCAAAATAATTACCATATTCCATCCACAGTATTAATAAACGGCAACAATACTAACATAATTACTTTCCATTGAATCCAATGTGATTCACAAAAGAGAAACATATGCGGTATACATTTAATATGCCTAACCATGAATCTATAGTATATGTTACAAATATAAGAAACGAATAGAAGTTAAACAGATAAGAAACGCCCTAAAGGCTTACAACTTTCCAAGATAGTTCTTGATTACAACAAAAATATACTTTTGGTCCAATACATTTAAAGCCCTTGGCTATACAAAATGAATACAACAAAAGAAGCCTTTGCTCCAAGTCCTCCCAAGCTACTATCTTGGCGGAGGCATATCATCAACACCTGAAATGTTTTTTCCCACATAGGGTGAGCCAAAGCCCAGTAGAAATAATTCAACATAGTCTATGAATCTTAACAAAGCTATAAGGAGAATTCATATGCCATGTTCTTACCAAAAATATGTTTATATCCCTTTTTAAAACTATGCAATGCCAAGTTAATATCTTGATTCACAATTCATTTCCATTTCAATCGAAAAGAGGGTGGTGATTCACAGTTTGAGAATTTCAAAACAATACAACCTTTCCCAAAAATTTCGTCCGAAGGAAACCATAGGCCGAGACCCATGTAAATGTAGGCTATACAAGCACTACTATTGCCATTTCACGAAAATTTCATCCGCGAGATCAGCATCCATGTATACATGCGGTTTTCGGGACTTTCACCCAGGACACTTAGGCCAACTTAGTTCAACAACACAATTAATGTTTTCCAAATTCACCCTTTTTCTCAAAACGGTAATATTTTCAATGTATAAGTGTGAAATAATATTCAATGCAAATGAATAAGAAAAATAGTTTCAATGTTTCTAATTCACATGCAAATTCTACAACAATCATGGTTATTCTCCGCCGATAGCCCAAAACAGATATTTCTAAACAAATAGTTTATATTCCATAAAGGTAAACTTTCCAAATCTCATGAGGTGAGTGATAATATATATCCAACTCTACCATCCTCATCAATACCAATCCAATTTCATTGTTCCAACATCAATTTCATTTATTTATACAAAATAAATGTTTGAGACAATTAGGGAAAAATTCTTACTATTTTCAAAATCAAACCCAAGTATTCAAAATCAACCATTTCCACCCAACTCCTCATTATTTTCAACATCAAAACCATTCCCAAGAGATTATTCGAAAAACCCCTTTTTTGATTTTCTATTCAAAACCCTAGATTTGTTCCAAACCTTCCAAATCCGCAATACAGTTTAAAAACAACGAATAACTAAGTTAAAACTTATAAAAAGTGTGAAAAGTATCCCTACCTCAAGCTAGAGCATGAGTGAGAGATTGAGGAAAAGCCAAAGTCACCAAAAACCAACTTTGCTCTGGTTAGAACGAAGCCCTTACCAAGCTCTATCTTTTTAACGAAGACACACAGCTGAAATGATCGGCGGATCTAGGTGTATTTGAGGGAAATATGTGAGTTTTAGAGAGAGAGAGAGAGTTAGAGGAAATGGTGTTTGGAAATGTTTAGAGAGAGAGAGAGTGATATGAAAAAGTAATGTAAAAAGTGATTTTTACGGACCAATATATGTACACTCGAGCGCAAGAAGTGACGCTCGAGCATAAAATACACACTTCTTGTAGTTTCGCAAACAGATGACCATCTCTCGAGCGTAAGAATGGCCGCTTGAGCGTAGGAAAGATCGCTCGAGCGTTGAATCCACTCTCCCAATAGTTTTGCAAGCCTGCAAAAGTACTAAGAGTTCACAAAGCCCGCTCGAGCGCAAGAAGTGACGCTCGAGCGGAGGAGTAAAATTCTAGTCAACAAAAGTTTGAAAACCAAGTTACCAACCTGTTCCAAACACAACCAATACAACCCACTAGCCAAACCCAAGGAAATATAAGAGAAGTAAGACATTAACAACAATACAAAACCATAAAACTCGAGTCCAAAATACAAAATGAGTTAGGTCTTAAACCAGAATCGCTGTAACATCCCCCCTAAGGAATTTTATCTCCGAAATTTCAAATCTAGTTTTAAAACTATGTTTAAACCAATTACAATAATGATAATTAATCAATTCCATTACCATGACCCATTCTCCGGTCATCCATTCTCATCAACTTGATACACAAGTTCCAAGATTGAAAGTACAATTCAGATTTTCCAAAACATATACAATGTTTATATTAAACGAAACATATACAACATATTCAATGTTTTCATATTTTCAAAACATATGCAGTTGTTTCATATTTCATTAACATAACATAATCTCAATACATACTCAAACATTAACAAATAAGGTCAGATACTTCTCATGGACTTCCAACTCACGTTCCCAAGTTGCTTCCTCAACTCTGTGATGTTTCCATAACACTTTTACCAAAGGAATTGTCTTGCCTCACAAGACTTGGTCTCGAGTATCTAAGACTCTCACCGGTCTCTCCTCATACGAAGCATCCTCATCTACCTATAAGTCGATCCAATCCAATACGTGCGATGGATCTGGCTCATAGTCCCAAAGCATACAAATATGAAATACATCATGAATCCCAGAAAGCTGTGGCGGCAAGGCCAAGCGATAGGCGACCTCTCCAATCCGCTCAAGGATCTCAAAAAGCCCTATGGCAATCCTGATTTTGCCCTGACCTTCATTGTGTCCCGGACTTGGGGTCCATGGTTAAATATTGTATCCATGTCTTATTTTTCCCCTTTGACTCCTTGTATCTGAGTTTTCAAACTTGTTGGGTGCGTTTGGAATAGGTTGGTTGTTAGTTGGGTTAGATTGTTGTTACGCAGATTTTGGCCCCTTCGCTCGAGCGAAGCTTCTTGCGCTCGAGTGAGCCTTTTGTAATTTGCTTCTTCGCACGAGCGAGGTTTTTTGCGCTCAAGCGAGAAGTAGGAGTTCTCAGGTTTCCTTCCAGACGCAACTTTTTTGGGGAAGGTGAAGTTTTTGCTCGAGCGAGGTTTCTTGCGCTCGAGCAAGCTTTGTATTATTTGTTCCTTCGCTCGAGCAAGGCTTCTTGCACTCGAGCGTGCGTGTGCATCTGTGGAAGACCTGAAGCTTTGCATTCTGCGTTCGAGCGACGCTTCTTACGCTCAAGTGAGGGCACATGTTGTGTCTGGTCACTCGAGCGACAACTTCTTCACTAGAGCTAGGACTGCGTATATCAGTTTGCAGCAGAGGGTTTTTGTATCACTTTTTGCATCTCTTTCCACTCAAAACCCTAGCCCAACTCCTTCTCTCTCTATAAATACACCTTGATTTAGGGGTCTTTCAACCCTAGTCCCTTTGTTAAAAAGATAGAGCATCTTGTGGGCTTCCATTTCATCCGAGCAAAATCAAGTTTGGACATCTTTGATGCTTCTTCCATTCTTCCTTTGAGCTTCTACGTTTGAGGTAGGGATATTCTACACCTTAGTATGATTTTTAACCTAGGTATTTGTTATTTTGTATAAATTGTGGAATTTGGAGGCATTTGGGTGAAACTAGGGTTTGAGCTTAAGATTTGAAAGAGGGGTTTTCTATTTTGGGTCATGAAAATATATGTAAGGTATTGAAGATGGGATTATATGGGTTAAAATGATGAAATTTAGACTTGTAATTGATATTTTGAAAGAGGGAAAAATTGCCCTAATTTGTGTTAAATAATTATTTTGTATAAATAATGAAATTGATATGGAAAATATGAAATTGGGAGGATGTGTAAATGAATGGTGTAGTTGGATTTGGTAAATCACTCAACTATGGAAATCTAGACAAATTGTCTATTTGATAGAGTTGTCTACTTGTTTAGAAATATCTGTTTTGGGCTATCGGTAGAGGATAGCTATGATTGTTGTAGAAACTACATGAGGATTAGGTAAATTGAAACTAATCATATGAATTATGTCATTGAACATAACGGTTTGATTAAATTGTTGAATATGCGAATTTTGGGTAGTCATTGTATATCACACGCTTTTAATACATTGTATATGTACCATTGTTTGGGAGGAGACAGGGGATGTACTCCATTGTTTGGGAGGAGATAGGGAATGGACTCCATTGAAAATTAAGTTGGCCGGAGTGTCCAGGGTGAAAGTCCCGAAATCTTATATATATATATGGGTGCCGATTCCCTCGGATGAGAATTTCGTAAAATGGCAGAAAAATTGAAGTGTTTGAATAATGGTTGCTATTGAAGTATTGATAAATGAGTTGTAGCCTCATTTGGGAATTGTTTAGATAACAAGGGATTATATCTATGAGTTGATTTGAATAATTGAATGTAAACGGTTTGGGGTATTAATGTCGTTATTGTTTAGTCTTGAAAAGAAGATGTCAGTTGGTTTTAAGTGTTGAACATTTATCTAATGCATATATCTTAGTTAAACTTCATATATTGTGTTAGTATATCTCTGCTGGGCTTTGGCTTACCCTACTTGGGAAACCATTTTCAGGTACAGGTGACATGTCGCCTCCAAGGACATAGTTTAGGAGGCTTAAGGGCGGAAGGCTCCATTTTGTTATTTTGTTTTGTGTTAAATATTTATTCAAGCCGAGGGCTTTACTTGTATAGAGACTTAAACTCTTCATTTGTTGTAACCAAGCGAAGTCTTGGAAAGATATAAGCCCGTAGGACATTTATTTTATTGTTATCAATTAGAGTTACATGCTATAGTTTCAAGATGAACATTTATGAAAGTGTAATGTGTGTAATATCTTTTGTAATGTAGACTCTGATGAATGAAAATATAACATTTATATTATATTTGTAGATCTTATGAATGGTTGATTTATATCATATTTTGAGGGCGTTACCGGCCCAATAAACCTAGGGGATAATATCCCACTCTTCCCAAATCTCATCAAACCCCGCCTAGATGATATCTTCAAGAAGACATGATCGCATACCTCAAAAGACAAAGGTCTCCTCCTACGGTCGGCATAACTTTTCTGGCGACTCTAAGCCATAACCAACCTCTTACAGATAAGGGCAACTGTCTTCGTCATTTCTCGGACTAACTCTGGACCCAACATTGGTGCATCACCCACCTCGGCCCAACACATAGGGGATTTACCCAGTCGGGCATACAAGGCCTCACACGATGCCATACCAATACTCGACTGGAAGCTATTGTTATAGGCAAACTCCACTAAGGGCAAGTGTCTCTCCCACGAGCCCTTAAAGTCAAGAAAGCAACCCCAAAGCATATTCTCAAGGATCTGAATAGTACGCTCAGACTGCCCGTCAGTCTGAGGATGGTACGCAGTGCTAAAGGTCAATCTCATGCCCAAGGCATTCTGTAGGCTCTGCCACAACCGAGCCGTTAAACACGGTTCTCTATTCGAAACAATCGCTATAGGGACCCCATGCAACCTCACTATGACCCTAATATAAAGGTCGATAAGATAATCTACCGAGTCACTCATGCGCATAGGTATAAAGTGTGCCGACTTGGTCAACCAGTCAACTACCACCCAAATTGCATCACTACCCCGTTAAATCCTCGGAAGGCCCACAATAAAATCCATAGGGACAAGCTCCCACTTCTACTCGGCTATGGGTTGTAACAAACCTACCGGCCTCTGGTGTTCGGCCTTCACTTATTGACAAGTAAGGCACCTCGATACAAACATGGCCACATCCTTCTTCATTCCCCTCCACCAAAACTAGCAACTAAGGTCGTGATACATCTTTGTGCCCAGGTGCATCGCAAGGCGTGAATGGTGAAACTCTCGAAGTACTTCCTCTTGACAAGACTCTGGTACGAAAAGACGGTCACAGTATCTAACACTCGAATTGGGATATACATTCAAGCCTTTCTCTACCTTTCCACTAAAGAACTTTTCCCAGAGGATTTCTACCTCAAGATCACTCTTCTGCACTTCTATCACTCGGTTCACAAGTGTAGGTTGTGCAACTATCGAAAACAAGGCTGCAGACTCCACGGACTCGCTAAGTTGCCAGTCAAACTCACCAATAGTACCCAACATCTCCCATTCCTGGATGACAATAGAAGCTATGCTACTAATAAATTTCCTACTCAAGACATTGGCCACAACATTGGCTTTCCCTAGATGATAATCAGCTCAAAATCATAATCTTCTATAAACTCCATCCACCTCCTCTGTCTCAGATTCAAGTTTTTCTGTGTAAAAAGATATTTCAGACTCTTGTGATTAGAAAACACCTCAAACTTCTCACCATATAAGTAATGCCTCCAAATCTTCAAGTGAAAGATCACAGCTGCTAATTCTAGGTCATGAGTAGGGCAGTTCCTCTCATATGTTTTCAACTGCCGTGAGCCATAAGCCACTACTTTCCCTTCCTGCAACAAAACACAACCCAAATCATCCTGTGAAACATCACAATATACCGAATAGCCCAAACCCCTCTTTGGAATAATCGATACTGAAGCAGTGGTAAGTCTAACCTTAAGTTCTTGAAACGACTTCTCACAAGTCTCACTCCATACAAATTTGATTCCCTTCATCGTCAGTCTAGTCAACGGTGAGGCTAATCTAGAGAAGTCTTTCATAAACCGATGATAATACTCAGCTAAATCAAAGAAACAGCGGATCTCAAAAGCGTTCTTAGGTTATTCCCAATCTTACACCACCTCTATCTTGGATGAATCTACAGTGTGACAACCTTGTTCCGTATTATGCTAATTGATCTTTATTATGAATGTGATTATGTGTTTGATATGATTTTGAGTGCCATTTATATGAATATATGTGGTTTTGAATTTCTATCTATTTGCCATAGGAAAATCTGTTCAACTTACTGTTATAAACTAAAAATTTGAAGGCCTTATCGGCCACAGAAACCGAAATTGATTGCGCCATTATGATTAGCGTAAGTTTTAGAGCCTACGGTGAAATTTAATTAAAAATTAATTCGGATAAAATTAAATAGACTAAATTGATGAAATAGTGCTCAATTAATTAGTGTTAATGAAATGTGGTTAAGAGAGCCTATAAAAAGGCTCATTCTCACTCAATTCCTCTCTTTTAAATTCATTTGGCTGAAATCACACATTAGAGAGAGAGAAAGAACCAAATTTAGAGAGAGAGAAGGGCCAATCTTGAAGATCTTGCTAAGGAGCTCAAGCTTTGAAAGGCTAGGCTCAAGAATTTGCTATAATTTAGAAGAATTGAAGCTCATAGGTGAGTAATTGAGCAAAGATTTATGAGTTAAGTTTGTAATTTTGTGAATTCAAGTGATATGGTAGCTCATGGAAAAGATTGAGTTGAATATGAAGTTAGAATGCATATGCATGCATGAAATTACTATGAATCACCATGAATTGCCTTGAAATTGCATAAGCTAGCATTAATAATGTTGAATATGGAGAATTGGGCACCAATCTTCACATGCATGCATAATTGATGAAGTTATGAAATTGGTATGAAGCTTGAGTGCATAAGTTTGGACCATACAAGAGAAATATTGATCTATTTGAGGATTAGAACATGATTTTGAATAATTAGCCTCACATTGGTTGTATTCTTATATTATGTAATGCCTCTCCATGTTTTTGTACCAAAAATGTGAGTTTTGAACCTTTGAACATGGAGTTTGAACTTGAAGAACAATTCTGGAAAACCCAGAATTTAGCATGTCTGCTCGAGTGGGGAAAGCGCTGCTCGAGCGTGAAATGTGAGCTCCCAAAATTTTTGCAGACATTGATGTCTGCTCGAGCAGGGACATTCACGCTCGAGCGGGGAGCCATGTAGTGTGACTTTCAGCTCGAGCGTCTGAATTCACACTCGAGCGTAAAAATGAGGCAACCAGTACTTTTGCAGACCATGAGGGTCCGCTTGAGTGGTGGAACCCACGCTCGAGCGGGGACCCCTGTTTCAAAAATTTTGTAAAGGTGTTCTGTGTTTCATTTTCCCCTCTCTTTCATTTCTAAGCACTCTTAGGCATGCATTGAGCATCATAAATGAGTTAAAAGGATAAGAAAGAAGCCTAAGAGAGATGTATGAATTAAGAACGGATTAAATCGTTTGTAACCCGTTATGTTTATGAAATGTGTAGGGTCAAGCACGAGGGCAAAACATCCAGCCGATCACTATGAGTAATATCTTAGTAAACATATCTTGGAGTATGTTGTTTGTCCAATTGCTTATCTCCATATAAGTCTTATGAGCTTATTAATTTGAATTGCGGACAAATGTCTGTTATGCCATATGATTGGGCCAAAGGCCGTTGGATACATTTGATTGGGCCAAAGGTCGTTTGACATACATGAATGATTGGGCCAAAGGCCGTTGGATACAGTTGATTGGGCCAAAGGCCGTTTGACAAACATGAATGATTGGGCCAAAGGCCGTTGGATACAGTTGATTGGACCAAAGGCCGTTTGATACAATTGATTGGACCGAAGGCCGTTTGACATGAATGACTGGGCCTAAGGCCGTTTGACAAGAATGATTGGGCTAGAGGCCGTCAGACAAGAATGAATTGGGCTCGAGGCCGTTTGTTAAGAACGAAGTGGGCCAGAGGCCGTTTGATATGTTCGAGTTTGAATTCGCCTATTCTACTAAGTAGAATTCTAAATGGGTCCAAGGCCATTCGATATATGTAAATCTCATTCGTGTACCTTCTTTATTTGATATTATTCACTGGGCTTTTGTTCACACTCATTCATGTATATGTAGGTGAGCAAAGAGATGTCCAAACCCAGCCCCGGTGAAGTGTGAGACAGGTCAAGTTTTGAGAAGTCAGCCTTAGCATCTCACACACGAGACTCATCTTCGCCTTTTTGTTCTTTCGTTATATTATGTGTTGGCGAAAACAATGAATCACCTTTGTACATAAGTTTTGGCTTGGCTAACTAAGTTTTGAATGATCCTGTGCATATAGAACTTTTTTTTTATTTTTCCTTCTGGTGTGAGGTATTAATGAATACAGATATGTGTCATTTGATGTGCCATGTAAGCACGGCTCTATGGACAATTTGTAAGTTTGCTTTCCTTTGGCCCCTTAACTCTGATGGATTATGTTTTGTCTAGTTTAAGGCCACAGGTAATCCCTTGATTACTGGCCGGTTATGACCTTAACTCATAAGGGTGGGTTGGGGTCATGACATACAGTCACCTCTTCCCCAGATACCACATGGCCTAAGAACTTAATCTTTCTCAACCAAAATTCGCATTTCCCAAACTTGGCATAAAGTTTTTGGGCTCTAAGTAACTCAAGTACTACTCGCAAGTGTTCTTCGTGTTCCTCCTCAGAGGGTGAGTAAATCAAGATGTCATCCACAAAGACGACCACAAAACGGTCTAGGAACTCACGGCAGACCCAGTTCATCAAATCCATAAACATGGCCGGTGCATTGGTTAGTCGAAAGGGCATCACTAGAAACTCATAATGGCCATACCGCGTGCGAAATGCCGTCTTCTGGATATCCTCCTCCCTTACTCTCAACTAGTGGTAACCTGATCTCAGATCTATCTTAGAGAAACAACAAGACCCCTTCAACTGGTCAAACAAATCATCTATGCGAGGCATTGGGTACTTGTTCTTAATAGTTACCCGGTTCAACTTCTGGTAATCAATACAAAGTCGCAATGCACCATCTTTGTTTTTGGCAAAGAGAGCCGGTGCTCCCCAAGGTGAAGTACTAGGGCGAATACAACCCTTATCTAGCAATTCTTAGAGTTGAATCTTCACCTCGCTCAACTCGGCATGTGCAAATCTATAAGATGCCATTGAGATCGGTGCTATGCCAATCACTAAATCGATAAAGAACTCAATCTCACAGTGAGGTGACAAACTAGTGAGATCCTCAGGAAAAACGTCCGGGTATTCATAGACTACTCACGGCAACTCAACTTGAACCACATCACATTCATTACCCAAGAAGTTTGCAAGTAGACAACTAAGCTCACTCCGACCACGTGGATCATATACCGGTGATAAAACTCTGTCGGCCCTGTCCCCCATGAAATAAAAGCAATTACCGCACAAGGTATATACAGTAACCCTCTGACAGTAACAATCTATGACAGCCCGATATGATGACAACCAATCCATATCCAATATAGCATCAAAACTAGACATGTCAATCAACACAAATGCAAAAAGAGGTCGACGACCAGCAACCTCTATGTCACAACCCCGACACCATGCTCCAAAACAATCTCACCACTAATAAGTGACTCTACAATGATATGAGATGCTAATCGAGCCAACTCTAACCCCAAAGTTGATGCAAATGTAGACGAGATAAATGAATGGGATGCACGCATGTCAATCAACACATTAGCAATGAAATTACATAATAAGAAAGTACCTCTCACTATCGAAGGTACTGGTACTAGGTCTAGCGCAGTAACAGCATACAAACGCCCGTAGGTCTCTGCTCAACTTGCTCACCCCTTGGAGCATAAGTCTGATGTACAAACTGAGCCAAAAAGGCTCCCTGATTGGCCCTCGAGGCCTGTGCTGACTGTGCAGGCTGGTGGTTCTATGTCTGCCTCGAACTAGATGCACCAGGTGTGTTACCCAACTGAGGGCAAAACCTTTTCATGTGCCCTAACTGCCCACACTGGTAACAAGTAGGCGCCTGTACTCTTTTCTGACTCCGGCTCTGAGAATGAGCCCTAGGCGGCGCAAAGTGTTGCCCACCTTTTCTCTGCGGGAAAGTTGGCGACTTGTGACCCAACTGGCCACACTTGTAACAAGAGAAACCTCCCTGATTACCTCTCCCTAAGCCCAAACTCGGTACTGGGAAGGTGGATCTAGACTGTATTATCTGGGGCTGCTATGGGGTGGGACCCCTCTTATAGCGACCCCGGGTTTACCCTTGTTATACCGTGATCCGGACATGTGTCCGTGGATGTTGGTAGTTGTTTATTATCTTGTTTACATCCTTTCTTACTTTGTATTTGAGTTATAGGATGTGTTGGGCGGGTTGGTTTCAGGTTGGTTGAGTTTAGAAACCAAAACTAGTTGTCCAGATTTTTGGCTTGTCCGCTCGAGCGGAGGTGTTGGCGCTCGAGCGGGGAATACATCCATCCAGTATCTTGTTGTGCAGTGTTGTGAGCTCGAGCGTAGGGTTGGGAGCTCGAGCGGAGGCCTGGTTCTGCAAAAGTGCTGGGCGAGTGCATTCTGCGCTCGAGCGGGAGGTTGGCCGCTCGAGCGGAAGTCTGTGAGTGGCCGCTCGAGCGGGGTGTTTTACGCTCGAGCGGATACCTGGGTTAAAGTCCCAAAATTGTGACTTTTCAAATCACTTTTTCACTTTCTCTTCTCTCTCTTACTTTTCCAAAATCACCATTGTTGAGCCTCTCACTCTAGACTCTACCTTCTCTCTAGGTTTTGATCTAGTAGGAGTGATTTACTCACCTTTGGCCTTTACAAAAAGGTTGTTGATCGTCGAGGGCTTCATTTTAATCTGAAAATCTCGGGTTTTGGAGCACGTTGGGTTTTGTCGTCTTCTCCTTTGGGACTCCGAATTTGAGGTAGGGATAACCTACTCCTCTCTATGGGTTTTGTCTTTAAATTTTGGTAATTTGAGATGTTGGGCTTGGTTTGGTAATTTGGTGAAAGTTTGGGACTTTTGCGTAATTTTACAAAAGTTGGGGTTTTATTCATAATAAACCTAGATGCATGTTTGGCATAGAAAATGGAATTAATGTTGAATCATTGATGAAAATGGGACCTAAGGGTTGAAATGTTAATTATGGGAATTGACCTAATTACATTGTTTAATTAATTGGGATAATTAATTGTGAGGAATGAAGGAATGAAATGTTGATTGAATATCCATTGTGCATTTATTTTCTGTTTAGAAATAACTGCCTTGGGCTATCGGTGGAGGATAGTCGAGATTGTTGTAGACAATGCATGATGATTAGGTAAACGGAAACTAATCAATGGAATGTGTCATGGAACTTGACGGTTGATAGAATACATTAATTGTGTGTATTGTGTGATTGTATATAGAACCAATGTGTTTATATACGTTATGTGTAGAGGAGGAGATAGGGGATGTACTCCGCGGTTTAGGGGAAGATAGGGGATGTACCTCTAAACCGGATAGGTATTGGGAGGAGATAGGGGATGAACTCCGTAGACAGAGCTCATATGCTTGTCTAGAGAAGTGAAGATAGAGCTCATATGATTATCTTTGTGAAGTGTGGATACAGCTTGTATGCTTATCTGTGGATATTGTTGATATACATATCTGTTGTAGAGTGTGGATACAGCTTGTATGCTTATCTGTGGATATTGTTGATATACATATCTGTTGTAGAGTGTGGATACAGCTTGTATGCTTATCTGTGGATATTGTTGATATACATATCTGTTGAGAATGTGGATATAGCTTTTATGCTTATCTGAATGTAAGATCTAGTTTTTATACATATCTGTGGAAATGATGATAGAGCTAGCATGCTTATCTGTTGAAAAAGGGAAAATGAAAAGTAATTGGGACTTGTAAGTCGTTGACATAAATATGTAATTTATGTGATTGTATCAGTGATGACCAACTATCAATTGCTAATGTTTTAGTCATTGTCCATGGTTGGTTTAGTGTATTTCTACTGGGCTATGGCTCACCCTATATGGGAATATCATTTTCAGGTACAGGAAGCATGCCACCTCCAAGGACATAGCTGGGAGGCTAGTGGCGGGCATAGTTTTGTCGTTTTACTTTTGATGTATTACATGTAATTTCAAGCCAAGGGCTTAATGTGTAAACGAGTTAGAACTCTTTGTTGTAACCAAGTGTTAACTTGGAAAGCTGTATGCCCGTAGGGCATTTTGTTATAAGGTTAACATGTAATACTTATGTCTTGGAATGCGGTTAGTTTAATTGTAAATGCATGCCTTACCTGATGGGTTTAATGTTATTATTTTGAGGGCGTTACAACTTGGTATCAGAGCGTACCGGGTTCGAATACTTTGGGTACGTGGGAAGTGATTAGTATCACAATGGGTTTGTCTCGCTTGATAGAGACGTAGATGTAGTACCATATGCTATGTGTTTATTTGATAACATGCTTATGTGACTATGTGGGTATGGGATTTAATTTCTAGGATGTTGATTGGATCCTTGAGTTTCTGGGAGTCTTGTTGGAAAAGCACTTGATCAACGCTGTTTCTAACCGGAACTCTAGTAACGCCTCGGGACTATCATTATCCGGAAATGAAGTTCGTAAGTGCTTATGTGTTTATGTGCTTATGTGGAGTGAATTACAGTTGTCCATGCATTAGGACGTGAGTGTTTAGTTTCGGCACACTTATGAATGTGCTAATGTTCTGTGTTGCCTTTATTAGGATGTCAGGACGAGGAAGAGGTGCTAGGCGTGGTAGACCTGCGAGGCAGGAAGTACCGTTACAGGGTGAGATTCCGGCAGTGCAGGAGGGAGTTGGGCAGGCCAATGTGGCCGAGCCAGTAGGTCAGCAGGCTATGGGTGCCTTGGCCAGAGAGATAGCAGGAGCTTTGGGTATTCTTAGAGCTGGGAATCAGGCAGCTGAGGCAGGGCCTTCCTTCTTGAAGAGGGAGTTCTTCCGGTGTAATCCGGACGAGTTTATCGGGGATCCTAAAGAGCCGCTTAAGGCAGATGAATGGCTCGAACAGACAACGAAGACGTTTGAGATGCTTGGCATCGAGGACGGAGCACTGAAAGTGACCTTGGCATCCTTCCAACTGAAGGGAGATGCGGGTCAATGGTGGAAGTACGAGAAAGCTCGTGTTGGTGGTACTTGGGAGGCGTTTGTGAATGCTTTTCAGGAGAGGTTTTTATCAGCAGCAGCTAGGGAGAAGCTGAGGGATCAGTTTAGCCGGCTTAATCAGCAGGGCTTGTCAGTGGCCGAGTTTGAGGCTACTTTTACCAGTCTGTCCAGGTTTGCACCTGAACTGGTGGCGTCTGAGGAACGCCGTTGCTATGAGTTTGAGCGGAAGTTGAGGCGGGGCCTCAAGTTGAGAATTGGTGGGTCTTATATTAGAGAGTATAGACACCTAGTGGACGCTGCAACTCATATGGAGCTTATGATGCAGGAGGAGGATGAGGGTCAGAGAGGCTCCAAGAGGAGCCAGGATAGTCAGAGTGATGGCAGGAGACAGAAGGGTTATAACCCTCAGCAGTCTCAGGGTGCAGTCTCTAGATCGACCTTTCCAGTGCCGAGTGTAGGCTCGGGGAGAGGCAGTCAGGGGGAATTCACTTGTTACAAGTGTGGCCAGTTGGGTCACAAGGTTTCTGTTTGCCCGCAGAAGGGTGGGGGTCAGAAAGCTGCTTCTTCTTCAGCTAGACCGCAGAGTCAGAGTTTGGGCAGGGGGCAGGTCTTGACTTGTTATCAGTGTGGACAACCTGGGCACATGAAGAGGTTTTGCCCACAGTTGAGTGCCACTTCGGGAGCGTCTGGTTCTAGACAGACGCAGGGTTTTCAGCCAGCTCAGTCTGTGCAGGCCTCGAGGGCCAATCCGGGAGTTTCGTCATCTCAGTCTGTGCAGCAGTCTTTTGCTCCGAGGGGTGAGCAGGTAGACCAGGGGCCTACGGGGCGCGTGTATGCTGTTACCGCGCAGGATTTAGTACCGGCTCCATCAGTAGTGAGAGGTACTTTTCTATTTTGCGACTCGGTTGCTAATGTGTTGATAGACACGGGTGCATCTCATTCTTTTGTATCTGCTGCATTTGCATCTGTTTTGGAATTGGAGTTAGCACAGTTAGCATCTCCTATTTGTGTGGTATCGCCTTTGGGCGGTGAGTTGATCCTGAAACAGGGTGTTAGAGGATGTGATATAGAGGTCGCCGACTATAGGCTTCCTTTTCCGTTTGTTGTCATGCCCATGAAGGGTTTTGATGTTATTTTGGGTATGGACTGGTTATCGTCATACCGGGCTGTTATTGATTGCTACCGCCAGAGGGTTACATTATGTACCTTGAGCGGGGAGTGGTTCCATTTCTTGGGAGACCGGGTTGGTAGTGTTTTGCCACCGGGGTATGATTCGCGAGGGCGAAGTGAGCTTAGTGGTCTACTTGCTAGCTTTGAGAGTAGTAAGTGTGATGAGACACTGATTGTGTTGCCGAGGGTGGTTTGTGAGTATTCGGATGTTTTTCCCGAAGATCTTGTTAGTTTGCCACCTCACCGAGAGATAGAGTTCTTTATTGATTTAGTGCCTGGTACGGCACCGATTTCTATGGCACCTTACCGTTTTGCTCCAGCAGAGTTGGTTGAGTTGAAAGTTCAGCTCCAGGAATTGCTAGATAAGGGCTTTGTTCGCCCTAGTGTTTCACCGTGGGGAGCACCGGCCCTCTTTGTTAAAAAGAAAGATGGTGCCTTGAGATTGTGTATAGACTACCGGAAGTTGAATCGGGCTACGGTTAAGAATAAGTATCCTATGCCCCGTATAGATGATTTGTTTGACCAGTTGAAGGGTTCCCGTTGTTTCTCTAAGATAGACTTGAGATCGGGTTACCATCAGTTGAGGGTCAGGGAGGAAGATATTCCTAAGACGGCATTCCGTACGCGGTATGGCCATTACGAGTTTTTGGTGATGCCATTCGGACTTACCAATGCACCGGCAGTCTTTATGGACTTGATGAACCGGATTTTCCGGGAGTTCTTAGACCGATTTGTGGTTGTTTTCGTGGACGATATCCTTATCTATTCGTCTTCTGAGGAGGAGCACGAGGCACACTTGAGAGTGGTGCTTGAGTTACTTAGAGCGTATAGGCTGTATGCCAAGTTTGGGAAGTGTGAGTTCTGGCTGGGAGAAGTCAAATTCTTAGGCCACGTGGTATCCGGGGAAGGGGTGTCTGTGGATACATCCAAGGTTGAGGCAGTGCAAGATTGGGCACAGCCTAAGAGTGTGTTTGAGATCCGCAGTTTTCTGGGATTAGCTGGGTATTACCGTCGGTTTGTGAAAGATTTCTCTAGGTTAGCGTCACCGTTGACTAGACTGACTCGGAAGGGAGTCAAGTTTGTGTGGAGTGAGACTTGTGAAAAGTCGTTCCAAGAGTTGAAAGTTAGATTGACCACCGCTCCGGTATTGATTATTCCGGAGAGAGGGTTGGGTTATGCAGTTTATTGTGATGCCTCACGAGAGGGTTTGGGTTGTGTGTTGATGCAAGAGGGGAAAGTGGTAGCTTATGGCTCACGTCAGTTGAAAATACACGAGAAGAATTACCCCACACACGACCTAGAGTTAGCAGCTGTGATCTTTGCCTTGAAAATCTGGAGGCACTACCTTTATGGTGAGAGGTTCGAGGTATTCTCGGATCACAAGAGTTTGAAGTATCTGTTTACACAGAGAGACTTGAATCTGAGGCAGAGGAGATGGATGGAGTTCATCGAGGATTATGATTTTGAGTTGCATTATCATCCGGGAAAGGCCAATGTTGTGGCTGATGCCCTTAGTAGGAAGACCATTAGGGATGTAGCTTATATAGCCATCCGGGAATGGAAGATGTTGGGAGCACTTGGCGAGTTTGATTTGCTACTGGGCGAATCTGTTGAGGCTGCGGCCTTGTTTTCTGTCGTTGTGCAGCCTACACTTGTGATTAGAGTGTTAGAAGCACAGAGAGGTGACCTTGAGGTAGAATCCCTCCGAGAAAAGATCACCAGTGGGAAAGTTGAGAAGGGTTTGACGGTGTATCCCGACCTGAGTGTGAGATACCGAGACCGTTTGTTTGTACCGGAGTCTTGCCGAGAGGAAGTACTCCGAGAGTTTCATCATTCGCGCCTTGCGGTGCATCCGGGAGGTACTAAGATGTATCAGGATTTGGGTCGCCAATTTTGGTGGCGGGGTATGAAGAGAGATGTGGCTGTTTTCGTATCGAAGTGCCTTACTTGCCAGCAAGTGAAGGCCGAGCATCAGAGGCCAGCGGGTTTGTTGCAACCCTTGCCTATTGCCGAGTGGAAGTGGGAGCATGTCACTATGGACTTCGTTGTAAGTCTTCCGAAGACTCAGCGGGATAGTGATGCTATTTGGGTGGTTGTAGACCGGTTGACTAAGTCGGCGCACTTTATTCCTATGCGCGTGAGAGATTCGGTAGATCATCTTGCCGATTTGTATATTCGGGACGTAGTGAGATTGCACGGGGTCCCAGTGACGATCGTCTCAGATAGAGATCCTCGTTTTACTGCCAGGTTGTGGCAGAGTTTGCAGAGTGCCTTGGGCACTAAGTTGACCTTTAGTACGGCCTATCATCCTCAGACTGATGGGCAGTCCGAGCGTACTATTCAGATCCTCGAGGATATGCTTCGGGGTTGTGTCCTGGACTTCAGTGGGACGTGGGAGAGGCACTTGCCATTGGTAGAGTTTGCCTACAACAATAGTTTTCAGTCTAGCATCGGTATGGCACCGTTTGAGGCCTTGTATGGCCGACCGTGTAGGTCTCCAGTTTGTTGGGCCGAGGTGGGTGATGCACCTTTGTTGGGTCCGGAGTTGGTTAGGGAGACGACGGAGAAAGTTGAGCTTATCCGTAGGAGGCTTGTTACAGCCCAGAGTCGACAAAAGAGTTATGCCGACCGTAGGAGGAGGCCTTTGGCGTTTGAGGTAGGTGACCATGTCTTTCTGAAGATATCACCTAGGCGAGGCCTGATGAGGTTTGGGAAGAGTGGGAAGTTATCCCCTCGGTTTATTGGTCCTTTTGAGATCCTTGAGAGGATTGGTGAGGTTGCTTATCGATTGGCCTTACCACCGCAGTTGTCCGGAGTGCATGACGTGTTTCATGTGAGTATGCTTCGGAAGTATGAGCCAGATCCATCACATGTGCTGGATTGGAGCGATTTAGAGGTAGATGAGGATGCCTCGTATGAGGAGAGACCGGTTCAGGTCTTGGATAGGCGGGATCAGGTCCTACGTGGTAAGACCATTCCTTTGGTGAAAGTCTTGTGGAAACATCACGGAGTGGAGGAAGCCACTTGGGAACGTGAGTTGGAAGTCCGTGAGAAATATCCGGACTTGTTTGTTGATGTGTGATCTTGTATTTAAATTTTACGTTTTGTTGAACTTAAGAGCTTTTATATATGTCTTAAGTTGTGAAACATTGAAAATGTTTGGTTTATTGAAAGTATGTTTTGGAACTTGCCTCATATGGAAGTTGAATGTAACATTATATCTGTTGAATATATTGTTGGAATTGGAAGGATAGTGCATAATGTTGATGCATGTTGAAAGTACATATGTTGTTTACATATTGTGATATGTCTCTTGTTTAAGGGATGGGATGACCGGTAATGGGTCGAATTGTTGACTGTTCAAGTGTAACACTGTTTAAAATGGAGGAAAGCTTGTTTTGCAACTTGTGCTTAATTTCGGGGGCGAAATTCTTTAAGGGGGGGAGGTTATAGCGACCCCGGGTTTACCCTTGTTATACCGTGATCCGGACATGTGTCCGTGGATGTTGGTAGTTGTTTATTATCTTGTTTACATCCTTTCTTACTTTGTATTTGAGTTATAGGATGTGTTGGGCGGGTTGGTTTCAGGTTGGTTGAGTTTAGAAACCAAAACTAGTTGTCCAGATTTTTGGCTTGTCCGCTCGAGCGGAGGTGTTGGCGCTCGAGCGGGGAATACATCCATCCAGTATCTTGTTGTGCAGTGTTGTGAGCTCGAGCGTAGGGTTGGGAGCTCGAGCGGAGGCCTGGTTCTGCAAAAGTGCTGGGCGAGTGCATTCTGCGCTCGAGCGGGAGGTTGGCCGCTCGAGCGGAAGTCTGTGAGTGGCCGCTCGAGCGGGGTGTTTTACGCTCGAGCGGATACCTGGGTTAAAGTCCCGAAATTGTGACTTTTCAAATCACTTTTTCACTTTCTCTTCTCTCTCTTACTTTTCCAAAATCACCATTGTTGAGCCTCTCACTCTAGACTCTACCTTCTCTCTAGGTTTTGATCTAGTAGGAGTGATTTACTCACCTTTGGCCTTTACAAAAAGGTTGTTGATCGTCGAGGGCTTCATTTTAATCTGAAAATCTCGGGTTTTGGAGCACGTTGGGTTTTGTCGTCTTCTCCTTTGGGACTCCGAATTTGAGGTAGGGATAACCTACTCCTCTCTATGGGTTTTGTCTTTAAATTTTGGTAATTTGAGATGTTGGGCTTGGTTTGGTAATTTGGTGAAAGTTTGGGACTTTTGCGTAATTTTACAAAAGTTGGGGTTTTATTCATAATAAACCTAGATGCATGTTTGGCATGGAAAATGGAATTAATGTTGAATCATTGATGAAAATGGGACCTAAGGGTTGAAATGTTAATTATGGGAATTGACCTAATTACATTGTTTAATTAATTGGGATAATTAATTGTGAGGAATGAAGGAATGAAATGTTGATTGAATATCCATTGTGCATTTATTTTCTGTTTAGAAATAACTGCCTTGGGCTATCGGTGGAGGATAGTCGAGATTGTTGTAGACAATGCATGATGATTAGGTAAACGGAAACTAATCAATGGAATGTGTCATGGAACTTGACGGTTGATAGAATACATTAATTGTGTGTATTGTGTGATTGTATATAGAACCAATGTGTTTATATACGTTATGTGTAGAGGAGGAGATAGGGGATGTACTCCGCGGTTTAGGGGAAGATAGGGGATGTACCTCTAAACCGGATAGGTATTGGGAGGAGATAGGGGATGAACTCCGTAGACAGAGCTCATATGCTTGTCTAGAGAAGTGAAGATAGAGCTCATATGCTTATCTTTGTGAAGTGTGGATACAGCTTGTATGCTTATCTGTGGATATTGTTGATATACATATCTGTTGTAGAGTGTGGATACAGCTTGTATGCTTATCTGTGGATATTGTTGATATACATATCTGTTGTAGAGTGTGGATACAGCTTGTATGCTTATCTGTGGATATTGTTGATATACATATCTGTTGAGAATGTGGATATAGCTTTTATGCTTATCTGAATGTAAGATATAGTTTTTATACATATCTGTGGAAATGATGATAGAGCTAGCATGCTTATCTGTTGAAAAAGGGAAAATGAAAAGTAATTGGGACTTGTAAGTCGTTGACATAAATATGTAATTTATGTGATTGTATCAGTGATGACCAACTATCAATTGCTAATGTTTTAGTCATTGTCCATGGTTGGTTTAGTGTATTTCTACTGGGCTGTGGCTCACCCTATATGGGAATATCATTTTCAGGTACAGGAAGCATGCCACCTCCAAGGACATAGCTGGGAGGCTAGTGGCGGGCATAGTTTTGTCGTTTTACTTTTGATGTATTACATGTAATTTCAAGCCAAGGGCTTAATGTGTAAACGAGTTAGAACTCTTTGTTGTAACCAAGTGTTAACTTGGAAAGCTGTATGCCCGTAGGGCATTTTGTTATAAGGTTAACATGTAATACTTATGTCTTGGAATGCGGTTAGTTTAAATGTAAATGCATGCCTTACCTGATGGGTTTAATGTTATTATTTTGAGGGCGTTACACCTCTGCCTCTTACTGTCTCGACTCTTCCCATGAACCTCCTGATTCCTCTTGGAGTCCCTTATCCGCTCCTCCTCTGCTTGAACTATAGTCTCAAGATGAGTCACCTGTTGGGATATATCTCCTTATTGGAGTTTGAAACCCAATTGGTTTGTTAAAGAGTTTAATTTGGTTTAGTATTAGTTATAGTATATTTTTATATATTATATCTAATTTGTGGAGACCTAATTCAATTTGGTAACAGCTAGGGGTTTGATAAAAAAAAAAACCCTAGATTCACAATATATATATTGTTATGTTCATCTCAACGGCGCAGCGGCCGCAAATTGGTTTTGTGGGAGATAGTGCTTTGGGTGTAACTTTTTTTCAGTGAGAGAATGGTTGCTGTGTGGATTCAATTTCCAAGGGTTTGTCCTTGAACCATAGCATCTCTGATTTGATGTTAGTTTGATTTAGATTTTAGGTCTTTTTCAACTCTGGTTCTGAAGATTTTGGTTCATCCATTTGGTGTGGTCTTTTCTTTTGTTTATTTGTGATTATTTAGAATTTACATAAGGGTGGTTTTGTGAGACCATTAGTGTCTCGTTTGTAATCGTTTGGAAACTTTTTGGTTGATAGTGGAATCGGATTTCGATCCCGTGGACGTACCTCACATTGAGGGAACCACGTAAAATTCTTGTGTTGCTTTTGATTTAATTTTTCCCCATTAGTTTTTATTCTCATTAATTGATTTACTTGTGGGGAATCACTTATTTTCCCTAACAACTAGTATCAGAGCTTACGGTTTATTTGGGTTTATTTATTTGTGTAAATCAATGGAGGGGAATGTGGGTGGTATGTCTAGCTTCAATGGAAGTAATTGGGTTACTTGGAAAACTAAAATGGAGGACCTATTATTTTGTACAGATTTGTATGGACCCATTGAGGGTGATAGTGGCAAACCCGAGGGTATGAAAGATGATGAATGGAATAGGTTTAATTGAAAAGCCGTTGGTGTTATCCGTCAATGAATTGATGACAGTGTGTTTCATCATGTCGCTACTAAAACTTCAGCACATGATTTATGGAAAAAATTAGAAGGCCTTTATGATAGGAAATCAACCACAAATAAAGCTTTTCTGTTTCGTAAGTTGGTTAATTTAAAATATAAAGAAGGCAGCCCTATCCCAGAACATCTGAATGAAATAAAAAGTATTGTTAACCAACTTGCTTCTATGAAAATTATTTTTGATGATGAGTTGCAGGCTTTGATGCTACTTAGTTCTTTGCCTGAAAGTTTGGAGACTTTAGTTGTAACAGTTAGTAATTCTGCACCCGATGGAGTTGTCACAATGGGCCAAGTAACTAGTAGCTTGTTGACTGAAGAGACTAGAAGAAAATTAGCGAGTTCCTCTCATTCGGAAGCATTTGTTATGAGAGGCCGAAGCAAAACAAGGGGGAGGAGTAAGACTCCTCATTGTCGTGATCAAAGCCGTGACAAATCAAAAGATGGTTCCTTTTCAAAGAAAGACATTGAGTGCTATTAGTGCCATGTGAAAGGACACACGAAACGGGAATGCCAAAAGCACAAGAATAAGTAGAAAAGGCGTGACAAAAGTGTGGATAAGATGCAAGAAGACACAACGGAAGTTACTACCGATGATCTCATGGTCGTTTGTGAAGATGATTGTATCAATTTTGTGGGCCAAGAGAGCAATTAAGTGATTGATTCCGGTGCTTCTTTTCATGTGACTTCTCGAGTTGATTTCTTCACTACCTACACCAAAAGAGATTATGGTTCAGTTAGAATGGGTAATGAAGGTTTGTCCAAGATTATTGGCATGGGTGATGTTTGCTTGGAAACAAATTTGGGCTGCAAGTTGTTGCTTAAAGATGTGAGGCATGTTCACGACATTCGCCTCAATTTGATCTCTACTGGGAAGCTAGATGATGAAGGCTTCAACAACAAATTTGGTGATGGAATATGGAAGCTCACAAAGGGTTCTTTGGTGGTGGCTAAGTGCAAGAAGACTCATACACTTTATTCGATGCAAGGAAAAATTTGTAAAGGTGTTGTCAATGCACTTGAAGATGATACTTCTACTGAATTGTGGCACAAGCGGCTTGGGCACATGAATGAAAAGGGGCTGCAATTTTTGTTCAAGAAAGAGCTTCTACCCGGTTTGAAAGGTACACATCTTAAAACTTGTGTTCATTGTTTGGCAGGTAAACAACATAGAGTTTCTTTTCAGAAAAATGTTGCTTCTAGAAAAGAAAATATTTTAGAGTTGATTCATTCGGATGTTTGTGGTCCTTTAAAAGTTAGAACACATAGTGGTGCACTTTATTTTGTTACTTTCATTGATGATTATTCAAGGAAATTTTGGGCTTTTCTACTAAAAACTAAAGACCATGTTCTAGAAGTATTTAAGCATTTTCAGGCCATGGTTGAAAGAGAAACAGAGCAGAAATTGAAGTGCATCCGATCAGACAATGGTGGTGAATACATTGGGCCATTTGATAAGTATTGTCGCAGCCAAGGTATTCGGCACCAAAAGACAGTTACGAAGATTCCTCAACAAAATGGCATTGCCGAGAGGATGGACCGCACCATTGTGGAAAGAACAAGGTGTTTGCTTTCACAAGCTAAATTGCCAAGATCCTTTTGGGGTGAGGCAATGAAGACAATAGTTGACGTGATCAATTTATCTCCTTTTTATCCCTTGAATGGTGATGTTCCAAAAAGAGCTTGGACCGGTAAAGATATATCTTATGAGCACTTGAGAGTGTTTGGTTGCCGAGCTTTTGTTCACATTTCAAAAGATAAGAGGTCCAAGCTTGATAGCAAGTCAAGACAATGTATTTTCTTGGCTATGGGCGTGATGAATTCGAGTATAGATTGTGGGATCTAGTCGACATGAAAGTCATTCGAAGTCCTGATGTTGTGTTTTTTGAAGACCAAACAATTGAAGACTTTGGCAAAGGTGATCAACTAGAGCCAAAAAGTAGTGATCTCATTGACATGGATCCATCTCCTTCATCTTCAGTTAATGATGAAAATGGGAGAGATGTGCCGCCACCCATTGAAGATGTAGACGATGATGCTAATCCTAATGAAGTTAAGCTAGAAATTGAGGAAGAGCATCCAACTTAAGAACCGCCATCACAACTTAAGTTGAGGAAATCTACAAGGGACCGGCAACCTTCGAAAAAGTATCCTCCCAATGAATTTTTGTTGATTTCCGATCAAGGGGAGCCTGAGAGCTACCAAGAAGCATTTGAACATGCAAAGAAAGGTGATTGGAAAAAGGCCATGGAAGAGGAGATGAATTCCTTACTTGAAAATCACACTTATGATTTAGTGAAGTTGCCTAAGGGGAGGAAAATTCTAAAAAATAAGTGGGTTTTCAAATTGAAGAATGATAGTAAGAATCTGAGGTACAAAGCACGTCTTGTTGTGAAAGGCTTTGGGCAAAAGAAATGTATTGATTTTGAAGAGATTTTCTCACCAGTTATAAAGATGTCTTCTATTTGGGTTGTACTTGGCATGGCTGCAAGTATGAACCTTGAAGTTGAGCAACTTGATGTGAAGACCGCATTTCTTCATGGTGACCTTGAAGAAGAAATTTACATGGAGCAACCGGAAGGTTTTGTGGAAAAAGAGAAAGAGAAATTTGTTTGGAAATTGAAGAAAAGTTTGTATGCCCTCAAGCAAGCTCCGCGGCAATGGTACAAAAAATTTGACTCTTTCATGATGAATAATGGTTTTTCTAAAACCACTTCGAACCATTGTGTGTTTGTGAAAAATTTCACGGATGGTAAATTTATTATTCTTTTGCTTTATGTTGATGACATGTTAATTGTGGGTCAAGATTCTACCATGATTAACAAGTTGAAGTTAGGGTTGAGTAAATCTTTTGCTATGAAAGATTTGGGGCCGGCAAAGCAAATACTTGGTATGAAAATTGTTTGTGATCGCAAAGAGAGGCTCATTTGGTTGTCTCAAGAAAGCTACATTGAGAAAGTTCTTGAGAGGTTGAACATGAATAAAGCAAAGCCGGTTGGTTGTCCACTTGCATGTCACTTCAAGCTTAGTTCGAATCAATGTCCTACAAGTGAGAAAGACAAGGAAGAGATGCAAAAAATTCCTTATGCTTCAACAGTTGGTTCTTTAATGTATGTCATGGTTTGTACAAGGCTGGATATTGCTCACGCCGTTGGTGTGGTGAGTCGTTTTCTCTCTAATCCGGGTAAAGAACATTGGGCAACGGTAAAATGGATTCTAAGGTATCTTCAAGGGACTTTGAAGGTGTGTTTGTGTTTTGGGGATGTTAAGCCAATGCTTGATGGGTTCACGGATTCTGACATGGCCGATGATGTTGATTCTAGGAAATCTATTTAGGGGTATTTGATGACTTTTGCAGGGGGAGCTGTAGCATGGAAATCTAAATTACAAAAATGTGTTGCTCTCTCAACTACTGAACCTGAATTTATTGCTATTACAAAAGCTTGCAAAGAAGAGTTATGGTTGAAGAAATTTTTGCAAGAGTTGGGTTTGAAGCAAGAAAAGTATGTGCTTTATTGTGATAGTCAAAGTGCTATTTATTTGAGTAAAAATTCTACTTTTCATTTGAGATCGAAACATATTGATGTGAAATACCATTGGATTCGTGATGTGTTAGATTCAAAATTATTGCAACTCGAAAAGGTTCACACAGATGAAAATATTTCAGATATGTTGACAAAGACTTTGACGAGGGACAAGCATTTAAAGTGTCGAACTTTGGCAGGTATGATTGATGTCTACACCTAAGTCGATAGAGGGAGAATTGTTGGGATATATCTCCTTATTGGAGTTTGAAACCCAATTGGTTTGTTAAAGAGTTTCATTTGGTTTAGTATTAGTTATAATATATTTTTATATATTATATCTAATTTGTGGAGACCTAATTCAATTTGGTAACAACTAGGGGTTTGATAAAAACCCTAGATTCACAATATATATATATATATATATATGTATTGTTATGTTCGTCTCAAGGGCATACAACAAATTGGTTTTGTGGGAGATAGTGCTTCGGGTGTAACTTTTTTTCAGTGAGAGAATGGTTGTTGTGTGGATTCAATTTCCAAGGGTTTGTTCTTGAACCATAGCATCTCTAATTTGATGTTAGTTTGATTCAGATTTTGGGACTTTTTCAACTCTGGTTCTAAAGATTTTGGTTCATCTATTTGGTGAGGTCTTTCCTTTTGTTTATTTGTGATTATTTAGAATTCACCTAAGGGTGGTTTTGTGAGACCATTCGTGTCTCGTTTGTAATCGTTAGGAAACTTTTTGGTTGATAGTGGAATCGGATTTCGATCCCGTGGACGTTCCTCACATTGAGGGGACCACGTAAAATTCTTGTGTTGCTTTTGATTTAATTTTTCCGCATTAGTTTTTATTCTCATTGATTGATTTACTTGTGGGGAATCACATATTTTCCCTAACAACACCTCCACAGGGCGTCCGTAGTCCCCAATCATTGACCCAACTATTTTGAAAAGAAGCCCGGTCCTCAATCACTTCTCGAACTCAATACAACAACGTTCCTCTATCGCTACGAGTTCCAGTGCAAATCTAGAGAGGCTTGTGAAAGCTGCCTCAAACTCTGCTACTAGCAAACTAAGCTACTTGAGCTTCAGAAATTGATCTCTCAACTTCTCCCTAGTAGTGGGAGATAAGAACTTGTCTTGGAATGCGTTAACAAAATCTTCCCAAGTCACTCCAATGTGCCCGCACACATACTTCCACCACTGACCCGCATCTTCCTTTAGTTGGAAGGATGCCAAGGTCACTCTCAAACCATCATCTTTGATGCTAAGCATCTCAAATGTCTTCACCATCTGCTTGAGCCATTCATCTACTTTCAGAGGCTCTTTCGGATCACCTAAAAACTCGTCCAGATTAGACTGAAAGAACTCCCTCTTTAAAAATGACGACCTTGCTTCAGCAACTTGGGCCTAGACTTGATTCTCAGTCTGAAGAATGTCCATAGATTCCCGCAAAGCTCTAGCCATTTCACAGGCCAAAGTGCCCATGCCCTGCTGACCAACTGGTTCGGCCATATTGGCCTGACCCACCCCTTCCTCTTGCGTCGGAATTTCATCCGGAAAAGGCACCTCATGCCTTCTAGGCTTACCATGCCTACCACCACCACTTCCATGTCCGGACTTCCTAATGAAGGTAACAAAAGAGATTAACAAATTTACAAATGGGCCGAAGCTAACTCACTAGCGTCCTAATGCGATGGACAACAGTAATTCACTCCACGTAGGCACATAGTCACATAAACACATATGAATTTCTTTTCTAGATAATGATTGCCCCGCAGCATTGCTTGAGTTCCAATTAGAAACAGCAGTGATCAAGTACTCTTCTAATAGGACTTCTAGAAACCTGTAGACTCAATCAATATCTTAGGAACTAAATTCCATACCTATATAGCCACATAAGTGTGATAACCCTGGTCCGCGTTATGCTAATTAATCTTGATTATGATTGTGATTATGTGTTTGATTTGATTTTGAGTGCCATTTATGTGAATATATGTGGTTTTGAATTTCTATCTGTTCACCGTAGGAAAATATGTTTGATTATCTGCTTTATAATTTAAATTGAAGGCCTTATCGGCCACAGAAACCGAAATTGATTACGCCATTGTGATTAGCGTAATTTTTGGAGCCTACGGTGAAATTTAATTGAAAATTTAATTGGATCAGATTAATTAGATTAAACTGATGTAATGGTGCTGAATTAATTAGTGCTAATGAAGTGTGATTAAGAGAGCCTACAAATAGGCCCTTATACACTTAAGTCCCTCATTTTTGTGAGCTCAAAATCTGAATTTTCTCTCTAGAGAGAGTGTGTCGATTCTTGAGAGAGAAAGTGTCAATTCTAGAGAGAGAAAGAGGGAGAATTGTGTATTTTGACTCAAGGATTGTGGATTGGGAAGCTACACTCAAGAATTAACAAGGATTTGTGAAGATTGAAGCTCCTAGGTGACTATTTGAGCATAAATTCATAAGTTAAGTTTGTAATTTTGTGAATTCAAAGAGAATATGTAACCAAGAGTAAGAATTAAGTTGTAATTGAGGAATTTGGAGTCAATGAATGCATGCATGTTTAGAATTGCCATGAATTTGCATAAGCTAGCATGTAACATGTTAATTATGAAAGATTGGGCCTTGAATCATACATGCAAGCATGGTTTTGTTGAGTTTCATGGTTATAAGCACCATTTGTACCATTTGTGATAAAAATGGAGTCAAGAATTGACATGAATGCATGATTGATGAAGATATGAAGTTTGAATGCATGAATTTAATGTATTGGAAGTGAGTTCGGTATAATTTGGGTTTGCATGTGATTGATTCATAAGATTTGAGCTTCATAATGTAGTAAATTGGTGTTTGTAGCATGTTCGAAGTTGTATATGAGAGTTATGGGTTATAAAATACAAGTTACATTAGTTTGAATGCAAGTTTGAAGCTCAAATTGGCTGCTGGAAAACCCAGAATTCGGCATGTGCGCTCGAGGCGGGAAAGCGCCGCTCGAGCGTGAAATGCTAGTTCCCAAAACTTTAGTAGACATGGACGTCCGCTCGAGCGGGTAGATTCACGCTCGAGCGGGGAGCCATGTAGTTGACTTTCAGGTCGAGCGTCTGATGTCACGCTCGAGCGTAAAAATGAGGTGACTAGCACTTTTGCAGACCAAAGGGGTCCGCTCGAGTGGCAAAATCTACGCTCAAGCGGGGATCCCTGTTGCAGATATTTTGAAAAGTGGTTTTGTGATTTGTTTTCCATTCTCTTTCATTTCTAAGCACTCTTGGGCATGCATTGAGCATTGTGAATGAGTGAAAATGATAAGAAAGGAGCCTAAGAGGAATGTATCAATTAAGAACAGATTGAATAGTTTGTGACCCATATGTGTTATGTAATGTGTAGGGTCGAGCTCAAGGGCAAATCCATCGGCGAAACACTGTGAGTAATATCTTAGTAAAGATATTTTCAAGTTTGTTACTTTCCAAATGCTACTTCTGTATAAGCTTCATGGATTTGTTGATTTGGAATATGAATGAGTGTTTTATATGCCTAATTTTGTATAAGGCCGTTTGTAGTTTGATACGTTTGACATATGAATGATTGGGCCAAAGGCCATTTGACACGAATGATAGTCTGACATGAATGATAGTCTGACATATGAATGATTGGGCCAAAGGCCGTCTGACACGAATGATAGTCTAACATATGAATGATTAGGCCAAAGGCCATTGGACATGACTGATTGGGCCAAAGGCCGTCGGATATGAACGATTGGGCCAAAGGCCATTAGACATGAATGCAAAGATAGGCCAAAGGCCGTTTGAATATGTCATTTGATATGTTGGAACACCATGATGGGCCAAATGTCGTTTGAATGAAAAGGATCACTATCATGAATATGAAATACGCATGAATATGAATATAAAGAGAATGGGCCCGGGGTCATTTGATATGCCTGATATGTTTGAATTGGGCCTGAGGCCGTTAGATATGTTTGAATTGGACCAAAGGTTGTTTTGAATAAAAAGCTAGCTGGACCAAAGGTCGTTTCGTATAGATGGACCCGAGGTCGTATTGTTTTATATAAGAATTGGACCTGAGGTTGTCTGCACATGGATATGATGTGTTGGACCCGAGGTTGTTTTGCTTTGCTGAAATTTGTAAGTTTGGTATGAATGAGAATAGTGGTTCAAATATGTACATTATAAGTATGATTCATTTATGAACGAATCTCATTCATTAACCTCTTTATTATGATATTATTCACTGGGCATTAGCTCACTCTCATTTATATGTATGTAGGTGAGCAAAGGGACGTTCAACCCCAGCCTTAGTGGAATTTAAGAAAGGAACCCGAGTTTTGTGAAGTTAGCCCAGGTGCCTCACGCAAGAGGCTTGTTTATGATCTTTTGTACTTCTTTTGCCGCTACATCAGTTGCCGCTACGGCAAGAACCTTTGCCGCCACCAGTGCAAGAGCACCAAGTGAATGAGTTGGAAGTCACAAAATACGTTGAGGTGCTAGACCGAACACTGATGATTGAAGCTAACATGAACCGATCTTCTGAATGGAAAAGCAAGAGACAAGGCTTTTTCTCAAAGAAGGGGTCATTTAAAAAACAAAATACGGGATCATCGTGCGCTTCAAACTCTACAAGGAATACAACACCGACATGTAATGAATGTGGTAAGAAACACCGAGGAGTTTGTTATCGAATTTCTAGGGCTTGTTATGGGTGTGGTGGAATGGACCATCTGGTAAGGAACTGTCCCCGAAATGAACAAAATGTGAGTAGATCCTCTGCGTCAGTTGGATTCGTAACAATGGTAGGAATTGCTAATCAAAATAGAGTAATTACGCTCGTCCCAGAAAGCACTCAAAATACTACGACCGCTATCCCAGGTATTTATATTGTCTATGAACGAATGCCTATATGTTGACTGATTCTGGACTAGTACATGTGTACATCTTTGCTTGGGATATTATTTGATTCGATTCGGCGCATTCTTTCATACCTGATATATGTGTATCTAGATTGGTCAGAACCACAGGATCAATACCTTATTTACTGCATGTATCTGGCCCATTTGGGAAATTTGTGAAATACGTATTGGGATATTGATTGACTCTATACATGCACATATACATCTAAACCTACGCTCAGGGTGATTTGTTATATCATTGTCTTCAATGACTAAACCACTGGGACTATGCCTTTGTGATTGTGTGACTGAGTTGAGCACCCCAAATAATGAACTCTACAAATTGTGAGATCATGTGTTTTGATTGGTAGAGAATTGATTGGACTATGTGACTATACTAGACTTGACTCGTAAGCCTATGCTTCTGTGACTGATTTGGAACGTTTGCGTAACAAATCCTATACTATTTGCAACCGAGGAACTTTGTTAATGTGTTACTGTGCACCATATACTTGCATACAAGACTTATTTGGGAATTACTGTATTGATTATGATACATACCTCCTGATATGAACAACTGCATGCATATGCAACTACACTTGAACTTATGTGGAAAATGCTATATTGTACATGACTTGAAATATTTTGATATAAACAGTTGCGATGAATGACTCTGATATGACTTTGAGAACTGATGGACTTAGGACAGTTGTGAAACTATCGACTATGTACCTAAGTAACGAAATATGCCTCGCGGAACCAAATGTACCTTATTTGAGAAAAATTTTATCTGATTCGATCTTATGTTTGATTTGGCCTGTCAGAACCCTCATTCGATATAAATTGATGGGACCTTTGTTTGATTTAATTTGACAAGACCCTTGCCTGGATTGATTTGATAAGACCCTCTATCTGATTTGATTTTGTTAAAAGGGATTACGAATTGCTTATGAATAAATAATCAGATTATTCTTGGCAAGAAAACTGATAGACCCAAAACTTGAATCCATTTGGAATACTTAACTTATTTCAAAGACCTTATGTGGGCTATCAGCAGACCGATCTAATCATGAATACCATTGAGAACTGACCTTCAATTGTTTAAGACATACATGTTATAAATGAACTGAATTGTGCAAATCCAGTGATTGGGTGTCTTAAGGAACGATGCTTCTGTATTACCATATTCTTATTTATTTGACGCCACGGGAATCGATGATAGCAAATCGATTTGATTATGAACAACATTGAATGCTTATCTTTGACTGATGAGAATATGTTTTGTATGGGAGGATAGTTGCTTTAGTGTTATCGGATTTTGGGAAAGCATGTTATGGTAACTGCCGACCGTGAACTGTTTTGCTTGTGAACACTATGGAATTAGAAAACCTTGATTATCCGAAAGGGTGTGAATTCAGTACGCCTTGTAAATAACTGCTCAGTGCCATTGCATTCTGTAATTGGGGGTTTGAGGATGTGTAAATTGTGTTTAACATGTGATTGACTACTTTAATATTATCTTTGACGACATGGGGATTAATATATGAATTGCCTTGTGCTTTTGACGACTATCAGATAATGTGGAAAGACTCGATGGAACAGGGAATTGAATATTGGACTGAATTGTAAACTGTTGAATGATTGAGAACACGTGTACTATGTTAGAAATTGACTGCTTCGATATTATTGCACTTTACAATCGACACCATGGGGATGTATGAGTTATGTACGTCGTGTGGTTGATTGCTTTGTTGTTACTTTTGTTGACTCGAAAATCAGTGTCTGGATCCACTTTATATTCCTGAAGACTTTTGATTAACCTTGGATAACTGTAATGAGTCGCTAAACTAAATACTGAATTGGATTGTGAATTGTGGAATTATTGGAGAATGAATTGAACTTCTATGACGAGGAAATTGTTGAAATTGTGTCTAAATATTTTCGGTGTCAACAAGTCGAAGTTGAACATCAGATATAGACGGGACTACTTCGACCTCTCTCTATTTCGGAATGGAAATAGAAATATGTGACTATAAATTTCATTGTGGGGCTGCCGTGGACACCTAAGGTATAAGTCCCGTTTGGGTTATTGTATATAGAATTGCTAAGTCTGCTAGTTTCCTCCCTGTAAAATTTTCGTATGATGCTTATAGACTAGCCACTGTTTACATCGATAAGATTGCTCGTTTGCATGGAATCCCAGTATCTATTGTTTCAGACAGGAATCCTAAAATGTATCTGAATTCTAACAAGCCTTAAAGAGGCAATGGGAATTGAATTGTAATTCAATGTCGTTTTCCATCCGTAAGTCAATGTATAGTCGAAAAGAACTTCTTAGATTCTGGGAGAAATGCTCCAAACGTATGCATTAGATTTTCAAGGAAGATGGAAAAAAAATCTATCCATCATTGGCAAACTTTGCTTATGACAACTGCTTACACTCTAGTTTCAGTATGGCACCGTACAAGCCTTGTGTGGAGTAAAAGGTAAGTCTCTGATTGATTGAGAACAGAGTGTTGCTTGATTTTGAGACTAAGCAGATAACTATCAAAAGGATTGGAACCGTTGAATTAAAAGTGTTCCGAATTGTTTTCGACTAAAGGTAAAATAAGTTTGGAGGACCAAACTTCCTAAAAGGGGGGAGACTGTGATAACCCGGGTCCGCGTTATGCTAATTAATCTTGACTATGATTGTGATTATGTGTTTAATTTGATTTTGAGTGCCATTTATATGAATATATGTGGTTTTGAATTTCTATATGTTCACCGTAGGAAAATCTGTTTAATTATCTGCTTTAGAATTTAAATTGAAGGCCTTATTGGCCACAGAAACCGAAATTGATTACGCCATTGTGATTAGCATAATTATTGGAGCCTACGGTGAAATTTAATTGAAAATTTATTTGGATTAGATTAATTAGATTAAAATGATGTAATGGTGCTCAATTAATTAGTGCTAATGAAGTGTGATTAAGAGAGCCTACAAATAGGCCCTTATACACTTAAGTCCCTCATTTTTGTGAGCTCAAAATCTGAATTTTCTCTCTAGAGAGAGTGTGTCGATTCTTGAGAGAGAAAGAGGGAGAATTGTGTATTTTGACTCGATGATTGTGGATTGGGAAGCTACACTCAAGAATTAACTTGGATTTGTGAAGATTGAAGCTCCTAGGTGACTATTTGAGCATAAATTCATAAGTTAAGTTTGTAATTTTGTGAATTCAAAGAGAATATGTAACCAAGAGCAAGAATTAAGTTGTAACTGAGGAATTTGGAGTCAATGAATGCATGCATGTGTAGAATTGCCATGAATTTGCATAAGCTAGCATGTAACATGTTAATTATGAAAGATTGGGCATTGAATCATACATGCAAGCATGGTTTTGTTGAGTTTCATGGTTATAAGCACCATTTGTACCATTTGTGATAGAAATGGAGTCAAGAATTGACATGCATGCATGATTGATGAAGATATGAAGTTTGAATGCACGAATTTAATGTATTGGAAGTAAGTTCGGTATAATTTGGATTTGCATGTGATTGATTCATAAGATTTGAGCTTCATAATGTAGTAAATTAGTGTTTGTAGCATGTTAGAAGTTGTATATGAGAGTTATGGGTTATAAAATGCAAGTTACATTAGTTTGAATGCAAGTTTGAAGCTCAAATTGGCTGCTGGAAAACCCAGAATTCGACATGTCCGCTCGAGGCAGGAAAATGCCGCTCGAGCGTGAAATACTAGTTCCCTGAACTTTTGCCGACATGGACGTCCGCTCGAGCGGATAGATTCACGGTCGAGCGGGGAGCCATGTAGTTTGACTTTCAGGTCGAGCGTCTGAAGTCACGCTCGAGCGTAAAAATGAGGCAACCAGCACTTTTGCAGACCAAAGGGGTCTGCTCGAGCGGCGAAATCTGCGCTCAAGCGGGGATCCCTGTTGCAGATATTTTAAAAAGTGATTTTGTGATTTTTTTTCCATTCTCTTTCATTTCTAAGCACTTTTAGGCATGCATTGAGCATTGTGAATGGGTGAAAATGATAAGAAAGGAGCCTAAGAGGAATGTATGAATTAAGAACGGATTGAATAGTTTGTGACCCATATGTGTTATGTAATGTGTAGGTGTAGACGCGCCCCGAACGTCCCGAGCTCTGCATGGGAAAATTCCGTGGGATTCCGTTTTGTCCATTAGGCTTACTACAGTTCGGAGTCAAATGTCACGGTTCTGAATCTAATCTCACAATGTGCGATATGAGACCGATAAATCACCAAAGAGTCCAAATCCGGCAAATAGTTTTAGAAAACTGATTTTTATAAAGAAGTGCCAAACATGGACTGCTTTGCCAGATATAGAGTCGCCACCTAATATTTTATTTTTGGGGGAATTTAGGAAACCCTGACTCGTGCCTAAGGCCACGTGTCCGTCATCACCAAAGTTACCTCGGCTCGGCAACTTAGGTACGATTGGGGAAGGTCATGTAATGAGCACCCCCGCTTGCCCGATCAAAGATCGGCCTGTACTAAGTATGATATCTTGTTTTTGAAAACACATGTGTTCTTATTCCGGTTAATTTGCTAATCTTACTACATGATGCGCACAGCAAACAAGTATAGACTAGATCGCCTAATTTGGAACAAAACATTGCATGTTCATTTGTTTGGAAAATGGTTTGAAGTTTGCTACATGCAAGTAGGCTAAAATGTGGATTTCAGTGAAGTGTTCCAATTTAGGTAATCCAACCTTCACCCATAGGCATTCAGGCAGTTATAACAAATAAGCAGTTAGCCTCATGGCAAGCATGCTTTCATGGCAGTCAATAACACACATGCAGTATGCTAAAGCGTAAATACTCACAGTGTACTCCGAGCCAAAACAAAGAACTAGTTAGAAATCATGCCTGATCCTAGTTCATGTTAAGATGGCTAATGCAACACATGCGAAATACAACTAAGATAGGCTCGGCTATCCTAATCATGCCATGTGAAATGTAACTTGATACATGTATTCCAATAGGTATTGAAATACAATGCAGTTAGTATGATGTGCCGAGCCCGGTGCATGCAATATAGATGAATGGATGCATGCATGCGAAGCATAAGGTATGCTAAACAAAATATGCCCTAAGACTAACCATCGTAAGAGGTTAAGTAAAAGGGAGAAAGATATAGGGGCTGGAAGATATGCATCACACACACACATGCTTATTACAACAGTGTGCCCTCTCGAGGGAGGGACCAAATAAGAAGCTAACTAGCTAATCTAAGCTATTTAAACTAATTATTACAAAACTAATTGAACAGCTAAATGCATTAACTAATTAAAGTACAAACCAAAGCAAAAGCTAGCTATCTAAGCATGGTAGCTAAGGAAAGTAGTAAAAGCAGGAGGTTCTCGAAGGGAGAAGGCTGGATGCTTGCAAGCCCAATCGCCTCGTTCAGAAATCCAATGCGATGCCCCGATTTGCCTCCGTTTTCATTTGTTCTCAAAAACTTGCACCAAGCTCCAGAAAGCTGAAACTTCACCTTGGGAGTCCTGTGGGAGGGTGGCCGACCACTTTTGGTCTCTCCAGACACCTGCCGACCACTTTTGGCTGTTGAAAAACTAGAAAAATGGTCGGCCAGCTAGTTTTTTTGGCTGGCCGGCCAGTTGTTGCTGCTGAATTCCAGTTTGCTGCAACTGAGAGCAAGAAAGGGCATGGCAATGTATTTGCAAGATATGTGTGCACAACCACCCTCTCTATCATGTCATGACCTCAATGAAGTGTGGTTCTTGACCCTTGGGCCATCAATTGCGCATTTCAATGCATGATGGCCGAGAGGCTAAGTTGCACAATTCAATATAAAATGAATGCACACATAAACACATAAAGCCTAAAACTCTATCATGTATGATCAAAAGCGTCAGTGAGCAGGAATTGAGGCACGTTTCATCACTTCAAGTATGAAACGTCCCTCTTTTCCCGTGTTTGGACTAACACCTATTCCAAACACAATGCAACACACAACATGGCATGCACAATGCAATGTAACATGGAGTGTGCAAAAATGTAATGCAATGAAACAAGCATGCAAACGACATGCAAGGGACAAGCATGCAAACAACATGCAAGGCAACATGATCAAACTACCAATGCTAAGGGCATGCATACTCAATGCAAGGCAACATAAGCATGCACAATACGAACAACATGGTATACATAATGCAACTACATGGCATACTCAATGCAAAGTGACATGATCAACTTAACAAAGCTAATGACATGCAAACAATGCCAATGCATGCATACACAATGCAATGCAACAAGGGCAACTTATCAATGCTAGGGACATGCATACTCAATGCAAGGCAAAATAAGCATGCAAACAACATGATACAATTCAACTAGCATACACAATGCGAATGGACATGGCATACACAAATGCAATGAACCAATATGGCATACTCAATGCAATATGATCATGGCATACACAATGTGAATCAAGAGCATGGCATGCACAATGCAAACAACATAACATGCACAGTGCGATGTGAAATGGCATACACAATGCTCAATGGGCCTAAACCGAATGTGGGTAGACCTCAGCCATGCCAAAAACAGAGGCCATAATGTCAAAATGAAGGCACCGAAAACACATACAAGCATGCATGCCAATTGGCTCACCAATTAAGGCACTAAGTTGCAACTCTCAAGAACACTTAAAGAGTGAAAAAGCATGGAAGTGTAGCAACACTAAGTGCACTGAAATGAGGTAAGAAATGATGCTAAATCATTTAAACTAACACAAGTATGGCATGCTAGGGTCCTTAAAGCATGAAGCTAGTAAAGAGGACTACAAAGGAGGCATGCAATACATGGCACAAATGCATGAACTAGGCATGGACAGAGCTCAAGTAGGTCAAAATAAGGACCTAAACATGCTGAGACGAGGGCTCAAAGGCCTAGGCATGCAAGCATACGAGCTAAGGCATAAACTAGGCAACAATGCATAACACTCAAAGGCACTTAAAGCATGATTGAGGTGGGAACATGGCAATGCTAAATGCTCTGAAATATCATATTAAGTGATGCCAAATCATGTACACAACACAAATGAAGCATGCAATGGTGCTCAAAGCTTGAGGCAAGCAAGAGCATTTGTATCACAAGTATACAAAACATGAAGCATGTGACCAAGGCAACCCAAAACAGTCCTAGAACATGTCAAAATGAGTCTAAAACATGTATGGAAGGATGGCAAAACAAGCTAGCATAGTGAGCATGAGGCATGGTGCATAAAAGGCAAATAAGGTGGATTACACTACACCTGTTAAGACCAAGCATGGGATGACTCGACCAATAAAAATCAGAGTTATATCATGGAAAAATAACCCCAAATAAGCACTGAAATGATGCCTCGCAAGCTATGGCATTAAGGCATACGCAATGACTCATGCTAAGGCATAAAGGGGCAAACCCTCCAACGCATTGAATGAATGAAAAATGTGAGTGTATGACCATGAAACATGGACTGAAATCATATTATAAATGATGCCAAATCATTAAAACAGTCCAAGTAAGCATGCCAATGGACTCAATACACAAGGCTAGCAAGCTAGATTGAACCATAGCTATACAAAGCAAGTCATGCACGGCCAAAACCACCAAAATCAGAGCTAAAACATGTTAAAACATGGACAAAAGCTTCATTAAGTTAAGCCAAAAGCATGCTAGAATGACATGTTACAACATGATGGATGTTAGGCTATTTCATGAAATTGCATTACAAGTGCATGGAGCATGCAAGGGCCAACCAAACCAAAGCAAAATAGAGTCATGACATGGCAAAACATCACCAAAAACATGCTGAAATGGAAACAAAACAAGCTAGAATGACATGCTACTCCATGAAGCATACAAAGCTGGTTTGTGTGATTTACACTATAAGTGTATTAACCATGCATGAAGTGACCAAAGAAAGCAAAAACAATGGTATGCCTCAGCAAAATAACCACAAATAAATGCCAAGAACAAGCCAACATAAGCTTAACAAAGGTGCTCAAACATGAGGCATATGAAGCTAGTAAACACAACACAAGGAAAGGGGATGACCCTTTCCTATTTAGGACACCAAAACCACCTTTCCACCACTAAAAATCCTCTGGATTGCAGTGGTAGAAAGGTCATGCAAAGGCTTCAACAAGAGCCTAAAAGGATGGCTCAAAATAAGGCCTAATAAGGCCTAAGAGGGGGGTAAATCACCCCAAATGAAAAAGTGACCTTAAACAACTATTTTAAGCATGCAAAAACAGAACTTTTCTAGTTAAGAGTTAAGCTTAAAAACATATGCAAGAAGGGCTAAAATCTTAAGCAAGAAAAGGGATTTCAAGGTCAAATGCTCACCCTTGAAAACCTCCTTTATAACTGCAACTCCAGCAAGCTTTTCAAGCTCAAACCAACCCAAGAACACCAAAAACAACTTCAAGAAGCCTCAGCAACACAAGCAAGATGTTTGAGTGTGTGTTTGTGTACAAAAGTGAGACAAATCTACACTTTAAGGCACAAAACAAGAGACAAATGAAGATGTATAGATATAGATTATATGTATGGCTCAAGGAAGTTTTTTTGAACCTAGAGGAGGGAGGAGGAGCCTCCCTCTTATAGAAACTAAAAGGCAAAGCTTCTTGGAGAAGTTAATCCCCAAACAAATCCCTCCATACACGTGTATGGAGGATAGCTCTAAAGCCCTCCAGCTGTGCCAGCTAGAGGAAAATATCTTCAAAAATGTGCAAAAAAGCAGAGAAGTGGTCGGCCTGCTACTTTAAGTGGTCGGCCGACCACTTCAAGTGGTCTTCCAAGACACAAACTGGTCGACCATGGTGGGAGAGAGTCCAGGGCATGAAAGAAAGCTAGTGGTGTGGTGGCCGACCAGAAAATGTGGCCCAAAGACCAAGCAAGCCAGTTATCCGACCAGAAAACTGGCTGGCAGAAGGAAAAGTGGTCTGCAAGGAGAAAACGTGGTCTCCCACCCTTGTACCACCTTCCAAACAAGGAAAACAAGGTTTGTACCAAAAATAAACCAAAACGGGTGCAAGACGAGAGGTCAGGAGGCAAAGCATGCGGTCGAAAGCCCCGAAAACTAGCTAACGAGCACTAAAAGTGGTATGCAACCACAAAAGTGGTCTCCCGGACCACAGTGTTCCTCTAGGTAGAGGCAACAAGGTGTGGTTCAAAAACCACGCCAAACGAAGAACATTAAGTGGTCCCGAGACAAGGCGCGTGGCCAAAAGGCTCCAAAAATCGGAAACTAGTCTCCAAACGGGAAAAGTGGCCTACAACCACAAAAAGTGGTCTATGACCACAAAGAGATGGTCTACAAGACCTCTCCCTTCCTCCAAGAAGTGAAAACAAGATTCGGTTCACAAACTAAGCCGAAGCACAAAAGAGTTCAGAGGCCCGGAGGCAAGAGGCTCTCTACCAAAACTCCGGAGACTCAAAACGAGCACAACATGCACCATCACTGAGCGCTCAATTGATGACGTCTGAGTCTTAAGGTCAGTCAAAAATGACATGTCTACAATAGGGTCGAGCTCAAGGGCAAATCCATCAGCGAAACACTGTGAGTAATATCTTAGTAAAGATATTTTCAAATATGTTACTTTCCAACTGCTACTTCTGTATAAGCTTCATGGATTTGTTGATTTGGAATACGAATGAGTGTTTTATATGCCTAATTTTGTATAAGGCAATTTGTAGTTTGATATGTTTGACATATGAATAATTGGACCAAAGGCCGTCTGACACGAATGATAGTCTGACATGAATGATAGTCTGACATATGAATGATTGGGCCAAAGACCGTGTGACACGAATGATAGTCTGACACGAATGATTGTCTGAGATATGAATGATTGGGCCAAAGGCCGTCTGACACGAATGATAGTCTGACATGAATGATAGTTTAACATATGAATGATTGGGCCAAAGGCCGTCGGACATGACTGATTGGGCCAAAGGCCGTCAGATATGAATGATTGGGCCAAAGACCGTTAGACATGAATGCAAAGATAGGCCAAAGGCCGTTTGAATATGTCATTTGATATGTTGGAACACTGTGATGGGCCAAAGGCCGTTTGAATGAAAAGGATCACGATCATGAATATGAAATACGCATGAATGTGAATATACATTTGATACGCCTGATATGTTCAAATTGGGCCCGAGGCCGTTAGATATGTTTGAATTAGACCAAAGGTCGTTTTGAATAAAGAGTTAGTTGGAGCAAAGGTCGTTTCGTATAGATGGACCCGAGGTCCTATTGTTTTATATAAGAATTGAACATGAGGTCGTCTGCACATGGATATGATGTGTTGGACCCGAGGTCGTTTTGCTTTGTTGAAATTTGTAAGTTTGGTGTGAATGAGAATAGTGGTTCAAATATGTACATTATAAGTATGATTCATTTATGAATGAATCTCATTCATTAACCTCTTTATTCTGATATTATTCACTGGGCGTTAGCTCACTCTCATTTATATGTATTTAGGTGAGCAAAGGGACGTTCAACCCCAGCCTTAGTGGAATTTAAGAAAGGAACCCGAGTTTTGTGAAGTTAGCCCAGGTGCCTCACGCAAGAGGCTTGTTTATGATCTTTTGTACTTCTTTTGCTACTTCTATTGGTCATGATAGACCATTTATGTGTATAAGCTTTAGCATGGCTGACTATGTGTTTGATTGATCCTGAGTGTACAAGATGTTAACTACTGATACGTGGTGTGAGTTATTATTAAGTATATGTGAAATGTTTGATATGTCATGTAAGCGTAGCTCATTGGACAAAAATTTTAAGCTTGCTTCCGTTTGGCCCCTTAACTCTGATGGAATATCTTTTGTTTTGGTTTGAGGCCGTAGGTAATCCTTTGATTACTGGCCGGTTATGACCTTAATCCATAGGAGCGGGTTCGGGTCGTGACAATAAGCTTGTTATCACATAAGCAAACTACGCATAAATATCTCTGTCAAGCGAGACAAACCCATTGTGGTAATCACCATTTCTCACGTACCCAAAGTATTCAAACCCGGTACGCTCTGATACCAAGTTGTAACGCCCCAAAATAATTACCATAATCCATCCACAGTATTAATAAATGACAATAATACTAACATAATTACCTTACATTGAATCCAACGTGATTTACGAAAGAGAAACATATGCAGTATACATTCAACATGCCTAGTCATGAATCTATAACATATGCTACAAATATAAGAAAAGAATGGAAGTTAAATAGATAAGAAACGCCCTAAGGCCCCGTTTGTTTTCAGAGGTAGAATGGAAGAGATTCATAGTGAGGGGATTAATAGTGAGAGGATTGATATTGAGGGGATTAAGTAAAATTGTGTTTGTTTTGATGATAGTTGTTTGTGTACGGATTGTTAAATTATTTTTATACAAAATAAATATAAAACAAATAAAAAAATACAAAACATTAAACATTAATGTTTTTTAAAAAATGCCCAATATGTAAAAAAATTTAAAAAAATAAAAAATAAATAAATAATTTCCAAAAAAAATAAAACAAATAAAATAATGATTTTTACTTAACAAAAAATATAAAAAAAAATAAACATTACTGTTCAAAAAAAAAATGCCCAACATGTAAAAAATAAAATAAAAAATAAAAAATAAATAAAAATAAAAAATTTCTAGTCCGGCGGACTATTTTTCTAATACCAAGTCTTGGAGGCCCATCTGAATCCCTTGAGGGAGGCCCACCTGAATCCGGAGCTAACTATCAATCCCCTCCCCATCTCTCAAAGCAAACACAATGTTAGTGGGTTTCACCTCACTACCAATCCCAATCCCCCCTCTAACTCTCCAAACAAACGGGGCCTGAAAGCTTACAATTGTCCAATATAGTTCTTGGTTACAACAAAAGTGAACTTTAGATCCAATACATTTAAAGCCCATGGCTATACACAATGAATACAACAAAAGAAGCCTTTGCTCCAAATCCTCCCATGCTACTATCTTAGCAGAGGCATATCATCAGCACCTGAAATATTTTTCCCATATAGGGTGAGCCAAAACCCAGTAGAAATAATCCAACACAGTGTATGAATCTTAACAAAGCTATAAGGAGAATGCATATGCCATGTTCTTGCAAAAATATGTTCATACACCTTTTTAAAACTATGCAATGCCAAGTTAATACCTTGATTCACAATTCATTTCCATTTCAATAGAAAATAGGGTGGTGATTCACACTTTGAAAAGTTCAAAACAAAACAACCTTTCCAAAAAATGTCATTCAGAGTAAACTGTAAACCGAGACCCATGTAAATGTAGGTTATACAAGCACTACTATTGCCATTTCACGAAAATTTTGTCCACAGGATCAGCACCCATGTATACGTGTAGTTTTTGGGACTTTCACACAAGACACTCAGGCCAACTTTGTTCAATAACACAATTAATGTTTTCTACATTCACCATTTTTCTTAAAACGATAATATTTTCAATGTATAAGTGTGAAATAATATTCAATGCAAATGAATGAGAAAAATAGTTTCAATTTTCCTAATTCACATGCAAATTCTATAACAATCATAGCTATCCTCCACTGATAGCCCGAAACAGATATTTCTAAACAGAGAGTTTATATTCCATAGAGGTAAACTTTTCAAATCTCAAGAGGTGAGTGGTAATACATATCCAACTCTACCATCCTCATCAATACCAATCCAATTTCATTATTCCAACATCAATTTCATTTATTCATACAAAATATATGTTTGAGATAATTAGGACAAAATTCTTACTCTTTTGAAAATCAAACCCAAGTATTCAAAATCAACCATTTCTACCCAACTCCTCATTATTTTCAACATCAAAACCATTCCCAAGAGATTATTCGAAAACCCTCTCTTTTGATGTTCTATTCAAAACCCTAGATTTGTTCCAAACCAACTTTGCTCCGGTTAGAACGAAGCCCTCGCTAAGCTTTATCTTTTCAACAAAGACACATGGGTGAAAATATCAGTGGATCTAGGTGTATTTAAGGGAAATAGGTGAGTTTTAGAGAGAGAGTGAGAGAAAATGGTGTTTGGAAATATTTAGAGAGAGAGAGAGAGAGAGAGAGTGATATGAAAAAGTGATGTAAAAAGTGATTTGTACGAACTGATGTACGCACAGTCCGCTCGAGCACAAGAAGTGACACTCGAGCGTCTAGACACAAAAATGATTACCGCCCAAGTACAAGAAGTGACGCTCTAGTATAAAATACACACTTCCAATAGTTTTGCAGGCAGATGACCATCGCTCGAGCGCAAGAATGGCCGCTTGAGCGTACAACTGCTCGAGCATAGAAAACACAACTCGAGTGTAGAATACACTCTACCAGCAGTTTTACAGGCCTGAAAAAATACTAAGAGTTCAGAAAGCCCACTTGAGTGCAAGAAGTGATGCTCGAGCGGAGGAGTAAAATTCTGGGCAACAAAAGTTTGAAAACCAAGCTACCAACCTGTTCCAAACACAACCAATACAACCCACTAGCCAAACCCCAGGAAATATAAGAGAAGTAAGACATTAACAACAGTATGAAACCATGAAACTCGAGTCCAGAATACAAAATGGGTTTGGTCTTAGACAAGAATCGCTATAAAAATAATTACATACGAGAACCCTCAATTACCTAGCAAATTCACGCCCAAAATGAATCAAACTTGATATGTCTCTTCCACCACCGTCTTCACCACAAAATTGCTTTGCACAATGTTGAATCTACAATGCCAATGTCAAATCCACGACGATGAGTGTAGGCGTCCCCGAACGTCCCGGGAGGGAATCCCGTTTTGTTCATTTGGGCTCACTACAGTTCGGACTCAATGTGTCACGGTTTTGAATCTAGTCCCGCAAAAGTGCAATGCAAGACCGATGAATCATCAAAGAGTCCAAATCCGACAAATCGTTTTGAAAAACTGATTTTTAGAAAGAAGTGCCAAACATGGACTGCTTTGCCAGATACAGAGTCGCCACCTAAATATTTTATTTTGAGGGAATTTAGGAAACCCTGACTCGTGCCTAAGGCCACGTGTCCGTCATTACCAAAGTTGCCTCGGCTCGGGAACTTGGGTACGATTGGGGAAGGTCATTTCGTGAGCACCCCCGTTCGCCCGATCAAAGATCGGACTCTACTAACCATGATATCAAGTTTTTGAAAACACATGTGCTCTTACTCCGATTTATTAGCCTAGAATTACTATGTGATGCACACAACAAAACAAGTATAGACTGGATTGCCTAAGTTGGAACAAAGCATCGCATATCCGTTTGTTTCGAAAATGGATTGAAGTTTGCTACTCGCAAGTAGGCTAAAACACGGGTTTCGACGAATTATTCCAACTCAAGCAACCCAACCTTCACCCACAGGCATTCAGGCAGGTATATCACATAAGCACATAGCCTCATGGTAAGCATGCTATCATGACAGTCACTCGCACACATGCAAGGATGCTAAAGCATAAATACTTACCGAGTACTCCAAGCCAAAACAGAAACTAATTAGTAATCAATGCATGATCCTAGTTCATGTTAAGATGGCTAATGCAACACATGCAAAAATGCAACTAGGATGGGCTCGGCTATTCTAAACATGGCACATGAAATGCAACAGATAACATGTATCCAACTTGGAATTGAAATACAATGCAGTTAGCATGAGGCGCCGAACCCGGTGCATGCAATACAGATGAATGATGCAAACATGTGAGCATAAGTATGCTGATTGATACATGCCCTAAACTAACCATCAAAAGCTAGTAAATAAAGGGAGAAAGACGTGGGGTTGGAAGACATACATCACACACACACACACACACTTATTACATAATTGTGCCCTCTCTCGAGGGGGTCCGAATAAATAATACAAGGTAAATAAATAATTAACTACTCTAGCTAATTAAATATTACAAAATTCTAATTAATTAACAAATTAATTACAAAAGGAGGTGGCCGCAGCCCTGGCTCAGAATGATGGGACAATGCATGCTCGATTCGCCTTGCTCGGAAACCCATTGCTATGCCACATGTTACCTCTGTTTGCACTGTTCTGCACCTCTGATAATTGTGAAAATTCTTGGGATGCTTCTGAATTACTCCCTAATCACTATGGGATATCACCGGCCGAGATATCTAACCACCGGCTATGGAAATATGGTAACCGACCAGAAGTTGGTCCACCGGCTGAACTTTTGTGGTCGGCCGGCACTGAAGATTGCCGACCGGCCATTTCTTCCTGCAGAATACTGGTTTTGCTGCAACAGAGGAAAGACAGTGCATGGCAAGGTATTTTCAAGGCAATGTGTGCATAGCCATTCTCCCTATCATGCAATGAACTCAAGGAAGCATGGCTCTCGGTCTTCGGGCCACCAATCACGCATTTTGATGCATGATGGCTAAAGGTGCCAAGTTTGCAAATCAGTGTAAAATGAATGCAACGAAAACAAATGAATGCTACACACTCTATCATGTTGGGATTAAGAGTGTAGGCGACCGAGGATTGAGGCGTATTTCGTCACTTTAAGTACGAACACACCTCATACCTCATGTTTGCTTTGACACCCCAAACCAAACACAATGTAATGCATGTATGCAATATGGCTCAAATATGCAAAATGGTTCGAGTATGCAATATGGGGCTAAGTCAGCAAAGCATGCCAAATGCGATGCAACCTAAACATGCAAATGTAAAATGGGCTAAGCATGCAAGATACAATGCAATGCGACCTAACATGCAAGCTAAGCTAATGTAACAAGAACATACAACCATGATATAATGCAAGCATGCAAATGATGTAACAAGATGCAACATGCCAAACATGCAACCATGTACAAGGGTGGGCTTAAACCGAAATGGGAGGCCTCAGCTATGCCCCAAAACAGTGGCCAAAATACCAAAAATAAGGCACCAAAATACGAGATAAACATGCACACATGTTGGTCCATCAATTAGGCCACAATGCACAACCTTCAAACATGAGCGAGATGTGATAAATATGAGGATATGGCATTACAATAAACTCTGAAATCACATGAAGAATGATGCCAAATCGACTGCACAACGCAAACATGGCCTGTTAATGGAGTTAAAGCTCAAAGCTAGCTACGAGACTTGAACCATGACTATGTCAACCAAGCCCCAAATGGTCAAAGCGACTCAAAACAATCCCGAGGTAGACCAAAATGAAGCTAAAACTCATATGGAACAAAGCCAAAACATGCTGTAAAGAAGGGCACAAAACAAGACGCATACAAGGCCCAAAAGGGAAAATGCATTACACCTCTTACAACCGAACATGACATGACTTAGGCAAATAAAATCAGAGTTATAATACACCAAAAAAAACCCCAAAACCCAATGAGAAGGTCTTCCAAAGATCAAATCATGAAGGCACATGCAATGGTCCAAATAAGGAGCATGAAACAACAACTCTCCAAAGTATAGAAAAGGTGATAAATGCAAGTGTGTGGCCACGAAACATGGACTGAAATATGATGACAAGTGATGCCAAATCACTGAAATAGCTCAAATGAAGCACGCTAATGACTCACACACCCGAAGCCAACAAGCTAGAATGCAAAGAGGCTATATAAAGCATGGAAAGCATGACCAAATTGACACCAAACAAAACTTAAACACGTTAAAACATGACTAAAAACTTCACAAAGCGAAGTCAAAACATACAAGCATGGTCGTCTAAATGCATGATGCATTTCTAACCAAAATAGAGGAATGCAAGGCAAGTGTATGGTGCATGCAAGGGGTCAACAAACCAACCTAAAACAGAGGTAAACCATGACCAAATATCACTAAATACCCACTGAGATGGAGCCAAAATCGACTAAGCATGCATGCTACCCTTATGAGCCAAAAACACAAGCATATGAGACACAAAGGGAGAGGGGTGTCCCTCCCCTATACAAGACCTCAAAACCACTTCACCACCACTGAAAATCCTCTAGATTTTAGTGGTGAGAAGGCCAATATACGAAAGTTCCAAAGCTCAACAAAGAAGGCACAAAAAGAGGCCAAACAAGGCCTAAGAGGGGGAGGACGACCCCCAACACCAAAATGACCTTAAACAAACATCTTAAGAATGAAAATATCGAACTTTTATCAGTTATACACTAAGCTCAAAACAGCATGCAAGATAGGCTAAAAGCTAGTGCAAAATGGGAAATATAAAGCAATAGTGCTCACCCTTAAAGAACACTTCAAGAACAGCAACTCCAGCCCCTTCCTCTGATCAAAATCAACCTAAAAACTTTGAAACCAGTCCCTCAACACCTCAATAACCGAAGTATGGTGTAACACTAGGTGCCTTAGTGCAAAAATAGGAACAAAAACACACTTTTGAACACTAATACACACACAATCTAGAGAGAGTGGGAGATATAAAGAGAGAGTGGCATGTGTGATATATATCTCTGATTTTTTGTTCAACCCTTCTAAAGGAGGAGGGAGGCCCTCTTTTATAGAACAAAATGGGCCTAAGCTTCTCGGAAAAGCCAAGACAAAGGGGTCAAGCTTCCTCAAGAAGCTAGAACAAAGGTTCAAGCTTCTTGGGGAAGCTAAGGCAAAGGTCCAAGCTTCTTAGGGAAGCCAAGGCAAAGGGCCAAGCTTCCTCAAGAAGCTAGAGCAAAAGGGTGCAAAGGTATGTGTGCTCCAGCTGGCACAGCTGGCATGAAAAATGCCTGAAAAAGGCAAAAAAGAAGCCCCGGCCAAAAATATGGCCAATTGACCAAACAAACGGCCGGCCGACCAAAAACAAGGCCAACCGGCCTCACCAATGGTCGGTAGCAACAAAACAGGGCCGGTGGCCTCGAGCTAAGGCCGGTGAGGTGTGGGGATGACCAACAAGCCATTCTCTGCCCTCAGAAGCAAAAACAAACAAGTTCTTGGTCCACGACCAAGCACAAAACAGGCAAGTTAAAAGATCCTGAGGCAAGGCGCGTGGCCGAGACCTTCGGGAACTCAAAACGAACACGAACATTGATGATCATCGAGTGTTCAAACGATGACGTCCAAGTCTTGAGGACAGTCAAAATGGGGTGTCTACAATGAGCCACTCTGGAATCCACCAATGCTTCAGGCCTAAGTTCCCCAGAATCCACCAATGAACACCTTTCTCTTTTGTGAATAAAAAAAACTAAATTAACCCTTGATGTTTGTCAATATGAAATTCGTTGATCAATCGATCACTTTCTATATATAAAGAAAACTCATATAAGTCACCTTCCAATATAGAACACTTTGTATTTTACTCCTCTATGAGAATCTGTAGGGGTTCAACCTTAAAAACAAAGAATGATGCACTTTTATACTAAACAGAGCTGCGAAGACCGCTCAAGTGCACAATTTACTATTTGAGCAGAGTGAGTATAGGCGGTGCTTACATATAGGCCAATCGCTTGAGCACAACATCTACCGCTCGAGCGGTAGAACTTGTCTCCCAGAAGTTCAGACGCAGGCAGAGATATTGGATGAACCACTTCACCACTCTAGCACACAATTTGACTTCTTCTTGGCTTCGGGGGTGCTGCCCTTCGACCCTGCTTGAGCACTGCCCCCTGGACCCCCGCGAGCTGACCAGGTAGCTCGATCCTCGTGCTTAATCAACAAAGTAACAAACAAGGAATGCTCAAGTTAAGATCGGAATGTTAACACGTACTCATCTACACAAGCATAACTCAAGTTGGATTCGCATCTAAATTCTCATAACTCACATATACAATAGAGCGAATAAAAATATAATTGAATATAATTTTGTCCAACGAGATTACCAATTACAAAAGCCTAACAATTGTGACTGTCACAAACGGATTTGAATTTTTTCTAGCACTTCTTTTTCTCCAATCACCATCCATTACTATATTCAAATGTCACAATTCCACAAATAATCATTATTATATGGGTTTTTTTTATTGATAAATCTCATTTAGAGGTGTTTTAACCTAATAAGTCCACTAAGAAAAATTATAATCTAGTTAGTCCCATGTATTTATACTTTTATTCCATGAGGTCCTTTTTTTCTTGATTTATTTTATTTGTTGGACTATTATACTCTTGTCAATTATTGATATGTATTACTTAGAAAAAGGATATATACATTTTTTTTTTGTTGCTACCTCTATTTTGGTAGTTACCATTATTCACGTTTTTCTTTTTGATCAGTTTCATTCACATTTGTAGTATTGTTTCATTGTGCTAGGATTTCGAAACTCTCTATTTGGCAGGGTTTAGAAACTCTAATATTATGTTCCTCCATTGTTGTGGTGAAACTTTGTGTTCCATCATTGTCACTTTATATTCAAAATTCTATGTTCGCCCATTATTACTCTATGTTCGAAACTTTATGTTTCTCCATTATTGTAAGTCAAAGTTCTGTTTATGTCTAGTCAATTTTGTTACAAACATATTCTTCAAAGTGGGTTTTGGTTTGATTTGGATTAGTGGAATAATGAAATTGCATAGATTGGTAATGATAGTGATAATGATAAAGATGATGACGAAACTGAGGATGTGGGGGTTTTTTTTTTTTTTTTCTTAGAGTGACTGAGGTTTTTTTTTTTTTTTTTTTTTTTTTTCTAATTCTATTGTGCCATTGTTTCTATTTTTTTGTCAATCAGTGTGAATGGTCACATTTCACATTGGTTGAAAGTCTGAGAAATAAGTATTGAAATATAGATATGGACATAATTATATATTTTGCAAAATGTGAATGTTCACATATTATTGGTTATTTGTTATTGTACTTGTTTGAACAATCATTTTTTGTTATCATTAAACAATTGAAATAGTCTTCTTTTTTTTCCTTTCAATTTTGTTTCATGTTGCAGTGTGAATGTTCACATTGGTATGAATTTAGTTTTTCTAAGGTTAGTTGTATGTTAATTGTAAATTGTGAACATTCACATTGTATTTTGGTATGAGTTCTTTTTTCCTTTTTTTTTTTTTTTTTTTGAAGTTTTTTTCGAAAGTTAGTTGTAATTTGTTATTTTTTTGTACTATGTTTGTTGGTTGGACAATTATTTTTTTTATTATTATTATTGAACAATCGAAATTTTCGATTTTCATTTTTTTTTTAAATTTTATTTTCTGTTTTTACATCGCAGTGTGAATGTTCACATTGGTATGAGTTTTTTTTTTTTTTTTTTTTTTAAACTAGTTGTATATTAATTGTAAGTTGTGAACATTCACATTGTCTTTTGGTATAAGTTTTATTTTTTCAAAAATTAATTGTATGTTTGTTGTTTTTGTTACTATGCTGGTTAGTTGAACAATCATTTTTGTTACCATTGAACAATTGAAATAGTAGATTTTCACTTTTTTCACTTTTGTTTTATGTTTTCACATTACAGTGTAAATGTTTTCATTGGTAAGAGTTATTTTTTTAAGGCCAGTTGTATGTTAATTATAAATTGTGAACATTCACATTATATTTTGATATGAATTTTATTTTTTTGAAGGTTAGTTATATGTTTGTTGTTTATTGTGAACATTCACATTGTACTTTAGTATGCGTTTTGTTTTTGCAAAAGTTAGTTGTATGTTTGTTGTTTACTATGAACATTTACATTGTATTTTGATTTTCATTCAAATTTTTTGTTGCGTTATTTTTAAACTTTTCAAATTATAAAAAGGTTCAAAATTCATAATTTGAAATTTTCTTCATGGAATGCCGGAGATGTTTTCTCTTTAGGATAAGGTAGAAATTTTCTCCATGGAATAAGGGAAATATTTTTTTCTTTAAAATGAGGGAGAGATTTTCTCCATAAAATGAGCCACTATTGTTATGTATTAGTTTCAAATAGAAAGATGTGCAAAAAATTAAAAAAGATAATTTGGTCATATTATATTAAACCAGGCTTAATGAAATATTCAAATACATATATATATGTGTGTGTGGAGAAGTGGTTTGGAAATACTCTTCTGATCCTATGGAACGCTCGTGATCCGCTGATAGTCACCTAAAAAGGAATAAACGATCCGATCGGGGGTGCCGGAATTAGCACTTCGACGAACAAGTTAGTCTCCACACTCAAGAATGCTTGTATTCTAAGTTAAGCACAAAAATTCTCACATACCTCTTTCTGGCTGATGTTCTTCTAGTTATATCTTTTCTTCCATGGGCCTCGGGATTTGGTCCATTTCCAACTCCATATTCGGCACATTTTGTAGTAGACCGCTCTTTACTCGGCCCCTTGCTTAATCGGCTATTTAGCTGAGTAAAGTTGGATTCGAGCTTGCGAACCAATGCCGAGTGCCACGAATTTCGACTCTCCCAGGTTTGACTATCCGGAATCTCTATGACTCCCAACACTCGGCCCCCACAATTGCCCCCCAAGCACTCCACTAACGACAGTTGGCTGGAGTGTTTGGCTTCGAACTCGAAAAGTCAGAGCCGAAATTCGGCGGCTGACCGTATTCCAACGCAAATGTCTGAACACACGCTTCTCGGTTATCATTTCAACTTCCCGCCTCTTCGTACACTTCTATTTATTGTGATTTAAAATTTTGACGTCTTTTCAAATGCATACACGCTTTTAGATGCTCGTCGTTGGACTGCCTTCAGAATTACCTTTGCAACTTCCTTCTCTTCTCTATCTTCTTCGCCTCTTGTAAGTTCTCTCATTCTCTGCTTTGAACCTCTTTCCTTGTTTTGTTTTTTATCTTAGCATATTCCTATTGGCTGGGGGAAATGGTGAAACATTTAAAAGATCTCCTCTCATCGGATCAAATTTTTGGCTTCCGATGCCATTTCTCCATTCCTGATGACGTCCGTATGTCACTTGTGACAGACGGCACCCTCGATATGGAGAGGGTTGATGAAACCACGATCGTCTTCCCTCTCTTATCAATCGCAGAGGGTGGAGTCCATTTTCCCCATCACCCACTCCTTGGGGAAGTGCTCTGCCGTTGGGGCTTAATCCCTTCCCAACCCAATGTCAACTTCTTTAGGATCGTGATGGGGATTATCGCACTAAATCATCGCCATGGGCTTAGCCTTGGCATTCCCGCTATTCGGCATTGCTATGCCTTGGCCAAGTCTTCTGGTCGACACGGGCGTTATTTCCTTAGGGTGAAAGACACCGACCATAAACTAGTGACCATGATTTCCAGCTCTAGGAAGCGAGTCGACGATGTTATGGTCGTCGTACAAGGAAACTGGGAATTCAGCGAAGGCGAGGACAGCCTTGATCGTATTCCGGGACGAAGGGGTGAACCAGGTGGCCGAGTATCTTCTTTTAATTATTTACTTTTTGTTATAATCTATGAAGCTTCATTTTCGGGACCTCATGGTTTTGCTTTTGCAGGAAACGATTTGAAGAAAGTCTTGACCTCAACCGACAACGCCGTCCTTTCGAAAATCCAGGCTGCGCTCAAGTATTTCGGCCGGCCAAGTCTTCAGAAACAGGGGAGGGCGGCCCACATTCAGCTCCGCTACGAGCCAACTTATACAACCTTTTCGATGGCGAAAAACATCTCAATTCCGAAGGGTGAGGAGTTTCTTACCGCCCTTATCTTGACTGATTTCAAAAATTTAAGGCAAGTCGGTGTTGGGGGATCAGATTCGGAGTGACCGGAAGTAGCTGAGGTCACCGAGTCAGACCAATCTGAAGCCGAGGTCGACGAGGCTTTGAAGTTAGCATTCAAAGAAGCTGGCCTTAATTCGGTTGATCGTCCGTCCACTTCAGGTTGAGAGGACCTTCCACTTGACGATATTTTTCACAGTCTGGAGGATCCTCCTGGTGCGTACACAGAAGATATGGCTGGGTTGAGCCTCACTAAACTTTCCAAGAAGGCGAACGCGAAAAGGATGGCCGCGCGGAGAAGGGCGGAGGCCATTCGGGCTGCCGACTCTCAGCCCTCACCTACTGGCGAGTCCCAATCCTCCTTGCCTATTATTGAGAAGGGAATGGAAAAAAACGGGAGTGTTGAAGCGGAACCTTTTGTGCAGGCAAGTGTAGAAGTTGAACAAAGGGTGGAGAAGCGCACTGCCGAGGTTGAGGCCGGCTCAAAAGAAGACCGTGCCGAGAAACGACCTCGTTTGCAAGGATCGGATGTGATTGCACCTTTTGTAATTCAACCGAAGATAAAGAATACGCCGATCTCCTCTGATGCTTCGAGAATCAAAGATCCAACGGTCGCACTCGGCATGGCCACGTCTGTTTCACTGCCTGCTGACAAGGCAATTTTTCAGGGGGAGCCGGATATGGTTGCATTTGCGTTGGCCGCACAATCGGCTCTCTTGGTATATATCTTGACTGTCTTTTCACTTTATGCGCATATTGTTTTGGTCTAAACTTCCTGTTTTGTAGGCCATCGGAAGGATAGCCGAGATGGGTCGTCGTCATCACGATGCCGTCGAGCATATTGGCCGTTTACAAGCGGAGGTTAATGGCAAAAGGAATAGGGCCGAGTTCGAGGTAGAGAGAGCCCGTAATGCTAAAGAATTGATATCGGTCACCGAGAAGATGGCAGATGCGAGCAACGACGAGCTTAAATTGGCCCAGGTGGCGATCTCTAAATTGGAGGCTGAGTTGGAAGAAATAAAGGTGGCAAAGGAAACAGCCGATCTGAAGGCTTCTCGCGTATTCGATACCAAGAAAAAATCTGCTTTTGATGAATATGTAGACGAAGTTCCCAAAATTGAAAATCGGGGATTCAAACATGGCTGGCTCAAAGCCCTTATTGCTGCCGATGTAACATTGGCTACGCCAATTCCATACGAGCAAGTGGATGTTGAGCCACTGGAGTCTGACTCCGAGGACTAATTTGGGCGGCTCTTGTTTTTGTTTTAGGATTTGCGTGTATGTTTTCAGCTTTTTATTTAGCAATTTGTTTAGTAATTTTCATATATAAAATGACTACAATTTGTGCCCAATTTACTTAATGAAAATTCATTTTGTTCTTTGTTGTATTTAATGAATGGTATTGTTTTGTTGCTGTTTTAGATCAAACGTTCTGTATATTCGCCGACTATATGATTAGGCCATTTAAAAAACCAAAAGTTAGCGCATGAAGTGGTTGTGGCACATATCAATCGGCATGGGGTCAAGATGCTCGGCCGGTTAGATTGATAAATCTGCCCTTGCCCCAGCCAGTGCATGGACTTCAAGGCATTCGCCTATAATTGTCGTTTAGATAATTAGGCCGTTTTAACAAGCCAAAAATTAGTGCATGAAGTGACTGTGGCACATATCAATCGGCATGGGGCCAAGATGCTCGGCCGGTTAGATTAATAAATCTGCCCTTGCCCCAGCCAGTGCATGGACTTCAAGGCATTCACCTATAATTATCGTTTCGATAATTAGGCCATTTTAACAAGCCAAAAATTAGTGCATGAAGTGGCTGTGGCACATATCAATCGGCGTGGGGCCAAGATACTCGACTGGTTAGATTAATAAATCTACCCTTGCCCCAGCCAATACATGGACTTCAAGGCATTCACCTATAATTGTCGTTTAGATAATTAGGTCATTTTAAGAAGCCAAAAATTAGTGCATGAAGTGGCTGTGGCACATATCAATGGGCATGGGGCCAAGATACTCGACTGGTTAGATTAATAAATCTACCCTTGCCCCAGCCAATACATGGACTTCAAGGCATTCACCTATAATTGTCGTTTAGATAATTAGGTCATTTTAACAAGCCAAAAATTAGTGCATGAAGTGGCTGTGGCACATATCAATCAGCATCCGTCATTTGGAGACTACCAACAGCATTAATGAAATTGCCTCGGGGTCGCTGCATACCTACGAATAAATTGGGTGAGTTCGCGCCAGTAGGTCCACTTATTCGTATTCTGACTCGATTTGGACTATCTTGGGGAGAGGGCGAATGTCAAACAGACTGTTCTTCAACAGCAGAGGAGAGGGACAAACGCTGGCTAAACTAGATACTGCGATGAATTGTAGCAGCGAGATTGCGCGTACGGGAGGAAGGACGTCCAAGGAAAGCGAAAAATGTCAACCTTCAAGCCGTCGAAGCAGATCACCCTGAAGAGAGAAGCATCAACGGGGAAGCTCCCCGCGACCACAACCGAGGAATGAGTCAGACGCGACACCAAGACCATTGAGTTTTGCGATGTTCGTGGGGAATAGAGCGATGACTGAGGCAGATTCCATCGTTAATGATCCGGGTGTAGCGGTCAAGTTCGCTCGACAGATCTTTCCACCAAAAGTCCAACAATCAATGGTTGGACGACAAGATTTTGAAGTGTTTCGAGAAGGTATTCACGGGACGGTGAAGGGGCTGTACACCGCCTACGAAGTCGGCATGCGTCTGCGCGCCGAGTGGCGGGAGATGAAGAAAATGGACAAACGGGTCTGCAATTTAGAGGCTCGTGCGGAGAAAGCCGAGGGTGAGCTAAGGGAGCTTAGGAAGGTTAAAGTCGTCGATCCACATGCGGCGGGTCAATCTAACCCGATTGTGGATGAGGGGGTGACCCAACGGCTATTGAGTCATGCCATCGCCGACCGAGATATGGCAAGCATGTTTGCCGTAGAAAATGCGAGGGCCAAGGGTTGCGAGCAGGGCTTCCATGCTGGGCGGAAGGTTGGGATCGACAAAACGAAAGAGACACCTGCTGAGGAGGTCTGCCGATGCGAGAATCGGGGTTTTAAGCATGGTTGGATCGCGGCTCTTTAAGCCGCGGTGGCTCTCCGAGCAAAGGGTGTCGATTCCAAGTTATGTAGCCTGGATCATCGTGATCATTTGCCCTTTTTCCGCCTTTGAAGTTGAAAAGAGCGATGATGAGGGAGACGCCGAATAAAAATATTCGTTGTAATGTTCAAACGTGGATTACGTCTAAAATTATGTGATTATTGGTTGGTCGAATAAAAAGAGTTTTATTTTCAATGTTTTGTTATGAGTTTTGTTCGGCACACAGGTGCTTGCATGTGTTTTATTATATAAATGTTTGAATAAACGTATTTCAGACGATTAAATGGACATTGTTCGGCCTAATTTAATCAACATCATTGTGTTACGCCCGACCCGAAGGCTTAATCGGCCCAAAGACGTCATTCGCTGATGGGGCTCTGAATCCGGAAACTTTATTTGGCCAATCGTGATATCCACGAAAGGCGCTCCGAATCCGGAGGCTTTAATCGGCCCAAAGACGTCATTCGCCGATGGGGCTCCGAATCTGGAGACTATTTGGTCAATCGTGATATCGACGAAGGGCGCTCCGAATCCGGAGGCTTTAATCGGCCCAAAGACGTCATTCGCCGATGGGGCTCCGAATCCGGAGACTTTATTTGGCCAATCGTGATATCCACGAATGGCCCTCCGAATCTAGAGGCTTTAATCGGCCCAAAGACGTCATTCGCCGATGGGGCTCCGAATCCGGAGACTTGATCGGCCCAAAGACGTCATTCGCCGATGGGGCTCCAAATCCGTAACTTGATTTGGCCAATCGCGATATCCACGAAGGGCGCTCCGAATCCAGAGGCTTTAATCGGCCCAAAGACATCATTCGTCGATGGGGCTCCAAATTCAGAGACTTTATTTGGCCAATCGTGATATCCACGAAGGGCGCTCCAAATCCGAAGGCTTTAATCGGAACATCTTTGAACTAGATTCTGTAGTAGGTGAATGGGAATCTTTGTATTACAGAAAAAGAGATGTACATGGCGAACAGTTCAGAACAAGCATCATGTCCCACAAGGTCGGGTTAATGATAAAATTTGCGTAAATGCGTGGAATTCCAGGGCCGTGGCAGACTCCTTTCTGACATGTCTTTGAGCCGATATGCCCCTACTCTAGTGATCGAATCAATCTGATAGGGGCCGTCCCAATTAGGACCCAATTTTGCATCGACCGGTTTCCTGTCAGTTGGAAACACCTTCTTCAGGACCAACTCTCCTGGTGTGTAGCGGCGCCGCTGAACCTGTTGATTATACGACTTTGCCAGCTGCTGCTGGTACCGTGCCATGGACGCAAGGGCTCGGTCTCTTCGTTCTTTGATTAGAGTCAAATCCAAAGCCAGCATCATGTCGTTTTGGCCCATTTCAAAAACTTGCAACTTGAGAGTCGGGTGGCCGATTTCCAGGGGTAAGATTGCCTGGGTTCCAAAGCATAGAGCAAACGACGTTTCTCTAGTTGATCTTCTCGGTGTAGTTTGATGAGCCCACAATACACTCGGCAATTCTTCGACCCATTTGCCTTTGGCTTTCTCCAGCCTCTTCTTGATGCCGTCCAAGATGGATTTATTAGAGGCTTCAGCTTGGCCATTGCTTTGGGGGTAAGTCGGTGTAGAAAAGTAAAGCTGGATACCATATTTGCTGCACAGCTCTCGGTATACGCCACAATCAAACTTGGTGCCGTTGTCTAAGATAAAAGCTCTGGGAATGCCGAATCGTGTTATGATGTTCCTCCACACAAAGCGCTTAACATCAGCATCTCGAATGTGTGTTAATGCCTCCGATTCGACCCGTTTCGTGAAGTAATTTGTTGCGACGATCAGGTATCGCTTGTTCCCTGGGGCCCTCAGCAATGGTCCTACGATATCAAGCCCCCACTGGGCAAACGGCCAGGGACTGGTGATAGAGTTCAACTCTTCAGCAGACAGATGGTTTAACGGGGAGAACTTCTAGCACTGTTCACACTTTTTTGCATAACACTCGACGTCCGTTCTCATTATCGGCCAATAATACCCCTGCGTTATAGTTCGATGGGCCAAAGAGCGTCCGCCAAAATGGGCACCACAACTGCCTTCGTGTATCTCAGTCAGAAGCTCCTTGACTTTGTCTAGGTGCACACATTCCAAATATGGGCCAGAGAGTGACTTTTTATAAAGCCTTCCTTGCGGATCCAAGTAGTATCGCATGGCTTTGTTTCGCAGCTTGTGCACTTCTTTCTTGTCCTTTGGGAGTTGTTCAGAAGATGGGAATGCAACAATGGGATCCATCCAACTTGGTGCAGATTCTATAACGTTGATTTGGAATTCCTCCGAAGGGCCAATGCTTGGCTCTGGGATGAATCCTACTTCGATGGTCCATTTAATCTCTGAGTTGATTGCGAAGGCTAGGCAAGCCAAGGCATCTGCATGGGTGCTCTGATCACGTGTTATCTGGTTCAACTCATGATGGTCAAATTTTGCCAACAAGGAATTAGCCGTTTTCATGTAGGCCACCATATGGTCGTTTCTTGCTGCGTACTCCCCCTTTAGCTGATTGATCACCAGTTTTGAGTCGCAAAACACATGCAGACGCCGAGCACCCAGAATATGCGCATTCCGCAAACCGACTAGAAGCGCTTCATATTCGGCTTCGTTATTTGATGCTTTGAAGCCGAGCTTGACGGCCTACTCAATTATTGCGCCGTCAGGAGTCATGATTACAACTCCAGCTCCACTGCCCCGCTGATTGGATGATCCATCACAATACAACTGCCAGATGTCCCCAACATAAATCCTCCAGTTCGGCTTCCGTCGAATTTCATCTGACTTGAAGTCGGCAACATCAGACTTGAAGTCGGCAAGGCCCCCAGTGAATTCGGCGATAAAGTCGGCAAGCACCTGTCCCTTGATTGAGGTTCTGGGTAGAAATTGAATATCGTACTGGCCAAGTTCCAAAGCCCACTTTGAAACACGTCCAGATGCTTACGGACTACGTTGTACGGATTGGAGGGGATAATCTGTTAGTACCCCAATGCTATGCCCTTGGAAGTAATGCATGAGCTTCCTTGCCGCAATAACTAGGGCTTAGATGAGCTTTTCCAGCGGAAGGTAACGTGTTTCGGCGTCAACCATTGCCTTGCTCACATAATACACTGGCCGCTGTTCGCCCAGTTCTTCCTTTATCAATATGGCGCTGACGGCTCGATTAGAAACTGCCAGATACAAAATGAGCGGGCCTCCAGCAGAGGGTGTTGTTAGGAGTGGTACTGAGCGGAGGTAAGTCTTTAGGTCGTTGAAAGCGGCTTCGCACTCGGTGGACCATTCAAAAGCCTTGCCCTGCCGTAGTGTATGAAAGAATTGCCGACAGCGATCTGTGGACTGGCTAATAAACCTGTTGAGTGCGGCAACCATCCCCATCAACTTTTGAACCTCCTTTATTGAATGAGGGGAGCCAAGCTCCAAGATTGCTGTGATTTGCCTTGGGTTGGCTTCAATTCCTCTGTGGTTGACAATGTAGCCCAAGAATTTGCCAAAGCCGATACCAAATGCATATTTGGAAGCGTTCAACTTCATTCCATATTTGCGTAGGATGCCGAATGTCTCTTCCAGATCGGTTATATGATTCTGCTCTACTTTGGACTTGACCACCATATCGTCAATGTACACTTCCATAGTTTTGCCGAGTTTCTCCTTGAATGTGGTGGTGACCAGTCTCTGGTAGGTTGCCCCTGCATTCTTCAGCCCAAAAGGCATTACCTTATAGCAATAGGTTCCTCTTGGGGTGAGGAATGCAGTTTTCTCTTGGTCCACCAGATGCATAGCGATTTGATGATAACCTCTATAGGCATCAAGAAAGCTCATACGCTAATGGCGCGCCGTAGCATCTACAAGCTGGTCTATCTTGGGAAGAGGAAAATAATCCTTCGGGCAGGCTTTGTTTAGGTCCGTGAAATCGACACACACTCGCCAAGTTTCATTTTTCTTCTTCACCACCACTGTATTAGAGAGCCATGTAGGGTAGGTCACCTCCCTAATTGCCCTGGCATCAAGCAGCCTGTCAACCTCCTCAACAACGGCGGTAGTGTGCTATGCGGCTGACCGCCAACTTTTCTGAATGATCGGCTTGCACTTAGGATCGACATTCAAATGGTGCTGTGAAACAGACGGATCTATACTCGGCATCTCGTACGGAAGTCCATGCAAAGACATCAAGGTTGTTGAGCAGGAAAGATATTAGCTGCTGTCTGTCAGCCTGACTCAAAGAGGCGCCTGCCATGAAGAACTTGTCTAGGCTTCCATCGATTTCAACTTGTTCTAAGCCTTTCGTGGCCTTTTCATTTGGGAGCTGCCCAACATCGTCGAGGCTTTCTCGATCCGACATCTCAATGGAATTCACCTGTAGTTCCTTTGGTGTTTTCTCAGCAAGGAGATAACATGCCTATGCTGATTTCTGGGAGCCACGGATTTGCTCAATACCGCGTTCTGTCGGGAAGCGGAACAGCTGATGATAGGTGCTTGGCACGGCTCACATAGTATGCAACCAGGATCGCCCTATGATGAGATTATACGGCGACGGCAGCTTGACGACCAAGAATCCTACATCCATTGTTCGGGAACCTGCTCGAACGGGAAGTCTGATTTTCCCAAACGGGTACTCTAGATTTGCATTGAAGCTGAATAGTGGATACGGGGCCGGAGAGAGATCCGATTCAGAGAAGCCGAGTTTGGTGACTGTCTTGTAGTACATAATCTCCGATGTGCTCCCCGGATCAATGAGTACGCGCTCAATTGTGAATCGGTTTACGCGTAACTCAATTACCAAGGGATCAATGTGGGGCAGTGCTACTCCGGCCAAATCCGAATCATCAAAAGTGATAACATCGGCTTCATAGGGCCGTTTAGTCGGAGTGAGTTTCTCTTAAGGGTTAGACTTCGACTGAATCGCGTGCACCACCGATGACATTGGCAGGCTGTATATCATATAGCTCAAGCGAAGCGAGTGTGAATCCTATCTAAAGGCTATTGCTTTGGTTGGGTTGCCTTTTTGGACGTACTGTTGTAGCTGGCCATCTTGCACCAATTTACCGTCGTACAAGGTGAATGACAGTGCTTTGAATTTCTTGAATAGCACTGCCTTTGCAATCTATCGTACAAAAGGATCGTGTTGATCTTCATCCGAACTGTTTCTTCTTCGCTTACGCCTTGTACAGGGACTCTCTTCAGAAGAACTGGAAATTTCATATCGTCCCTTCTTCTTGGGCTCCGAGGATAATGGGTCAGAGTTGCTATCAGTATCTTGTTGCCAGGCTCGAGATCGTCGACCAGCTGCCCTTACGGGTCGTTCCGGGCCTTGGTATGCAGCTCGTTTGGACTTCGCCACCTCCAAGGCCAAATCCTGACAAAGACGTTTGTTCTTTGCGATCATGTTCTCCAATCTTTGTTTGTTTTGCTTTGCTTCTTCCATGATCGCTTGCATTGCTTCATGCTCTGAAGTCGAGGGTGAGGCGAAGTTCGGAGCGCGTCTTATGGGCATGGTCTCCGGTCCAAGCATGTTTGATAGAGTGAGGTCGTCTCTCTGCGTGGTTTCATAAGTGACTATCGGAGGGTCTTCCGTTACGCCCGCCATGGATGTGTTTGAGTATTCCCATAGACGGCGCCAATTGTAGAGAAGTGGTTTGGAAATACTCTTCTGATCCTGGGGGACGCTCGTGATCCGCTGATAGTCACCTAAAAAGGAATAAACGCTCCGGTCGGGGGTGCTGGAATTTGCACTCTGACGGACAAGTCAGTCTCCACACTCAAGAATGCTTGTATTCTAAGTTAAGCACAACAATTCTCACATACCTCTTTCTGGATGATGTTCTTCTATTTATATCTTTTCTTCCATGGGCCCCGGGATTAGGTCCATTTCCAACTACATATTCGGCACATTTTGTAGTAGACCGCTCTTTACTCGGCCCCTTGCTTAATCGGCTATTTAGCCGAGTAAAGTTGGATTCGAGATTGCGAACCGATGCCGAATGCTACAAATTTCGACTCTCCCAGGTCCGACTATCCGGAATCTCTACGACTCCCAATACTCGTATAGCGATCCCGGTTTTCCTTTCCTTTGTATATTGTATTCCGGACTTGGTTTCGTGGTTGTGTTGTTGTCTCATTCTCATTTTCTTCTCTTACTCTTTGTATTTGAGTCTTGGGTTGTGTTGGGCAGGTTTGGAACGAGTTGGTTGTGCTTTGAAACCTAGAGTTGATGCCCAGAATTTGGCCTTCACGCTCGAGCAGGGCTTTTGACGCTCGAGCGGGCCCTTTGTTGTTGCTTTTCTGCTCGAGCGGGCGTTTTGACGCTCGAGCGTGATTTTCCATCTCCCAGTATTTTCTCTGCAGGTCTTCAAACGCTCGAGCCGGAGTTTTGACGCTCGAGCGTGACCCTTTGATTTTGTTGCTCCGCTCGAGCGGGGAGTTTGATGATCAAGCGGGAACCATGGTCTGCAAAACTTCTGGAAGTGTGTAATCGACACTCGAGCGGCGCTTTTCACGCTCGAGCGTGAGTCTATGTCTGACGCTCGAGCAGGGCGTTCCACGCTCGAGCAGGGAGACTTTTATATCAGTTCGAGATTTCACTTTTTGGATCACTTTTTCATTTCCATTCTCTCTCTTACTTTTTCAAAACCTTCATTGGAGAGCATCTCACTCTAAAACTCTACCTTCTCTGTAGGGTTTGATCTAGTAAGAGTGACCTTCTACCCTTTGGCCTTTGTAAAAAGTGTTGATCCTAGTGTGGGCTACATTTTGATCTAGAAATCTTGGGATTTGGAGCATCTCGAAATTCTTCATCTTCTCCCTTTGGGCTCCGAATTTGAGGTAGGGATAACTACTCATTTATATGATCTTTGACTTAGATTTTTAGTCATTTTGATTTAATGTTGAAGTTGGGTAATTTTGGGTGTTAGGGTTTCTAAATGTACAAAGAGGGGTTTTGTTATTTGGACTCATAAATATGTGTTTTGGGTCTTAAAGTGATGGTATTGTGGTTAGTTGTTGATATTGGTACCTTTGGATCCAAGTTGAGAAAGAGGGAGGAAGCCCTAATTTTAGTTATGAATTAATGATATAATTAATTTGGAAATGTGATGGAAATATGAAATTGAGATGGAAATGATGAAATTGACTCATTATGAGATAGAATGGTGGAGTGGATATATTAATCGCTCACTTTGAAAATGTTGAAATTATATATCTGTTGAGGCATTTATTATCTGTTTACAAATAACTGCTTTGGGCTATCGGTGGATGATAGTCTTGATTGTTGTAGACAATGCATGATGATTAGGCGAACTAAAGCTAATCAATTGAATATGTCATTGAATATGACGGTTGGAATAATACATCAAATTTATGTATTGATAGATTATGTATATGATATGTGTGTATATATATTGCGTTGCGTGGGAGAAGATAGGGGATGTACTCCACGGTTTAGGGGAAGATAGGGGATGGACTCCTAAACCGGATGTTATGTGGGAGGAGATAGGAAATGGACTCCATTGATACAGCAAATACGTGTATCTATTGAATTATTGATACAGCAAATACGTGTATCTATTGAATTATTGATACAGCAAATCTGTGTATCATTTGTGAAGTATGGAAGTATTTTTATGTGTTAATGAAACAGCGAATCTGTGTATCTATTGTGGCTTATGGAAGTGTTTAGATATGAGTTGTTATCTCATTTGAATTGTTGAAATGGAAGAATTATTGATATGAGATGTAATCTCATTTAAAGTATATGGCCAGGTTCTGAGCCAGGATTATGAATTGAGAAATTGGATAAGAAATGGAAAATGGTAAGAAACATGGACACATTTGTCATGTAATTGAAATGGACTATGAATTAATTTATATGAGTTAAACATTTATCAAAATCTAATATTTTAGTTATTGCTCATATTATGTTTAGCATATCTCTACTGGGCGTTGGCTCACCCTATATGGGACATCATTTTCAGGTACAGGTAGCATGCCATCTCCAAGGACGTAGCTTGAGAGGCTTAGTGGCTAGGACACCTTTTTGTGATTTCCTTTTTGTATTACAAGTATATAAAGCCAAGGGTTTATTTTGTATAGAGTTAGTACTGTCTTTTTGTAACCAAGTATTGACTTGGAAAGTTGTAAGCCTATAGGGCATTTACTTTTGTTGTCAACATGCACTACATTCTGTAATGAATACTCTGATGAAATGTAATTATGCTTAATTCTCTTATGTCTAAGCATGTCTTGAATGTTTGATTATGGGTTTATTTTGAGGGCGTTACAACTCGGCCCCCACAATATATATATATATATATATGAAAAATGCTTGGGAGCACTAATTAGTGCTCCCACTAATTAGGTGGCAGTGGGTCCCGCCATTAATGATGTGATGTTTTGGTCTTGGAGTTGTATTTTTTTTTTTTTTTACTTTTTTAATGCATTAGTGTTATTAGTAGTGATGTTTTTAGTGGGATGAATCATTGTTGTATATATATATATATTAGATGAAATCAAACATTTAAAAAGAGAATTTATCAAAAAAATAACTCTTATTATATTTTGCAATATTTGGATAAAGTGGTTTATGGTAACAGCCGTGAGAAATACGTTTGATTGTCTAATTAAAAGGAATCTTCTAGATTTGCTTATCTAAAACTAGTGGATGACTTACAGTGTTGACTTTCAATGATGACATCGAATTGTGACTATTCCAAAAAATCGGGATTCTCCCTAAGATTTTTTTTTCCCCAATTATTATCAACATTTTATTTAAATGTCACAATTCAACTGCTAATCATTATTATATTTTGTGATCTTTAATCAGATGTTGAATGATGAGAAAGAGAGTTTTTTCCACGACAATAATGGCAACAACCGTGAGAAATGCGTTTGATTGTGTGGTCGAAAGGGGTTTCCACGAGAATAATGACTTACAGACTTGACTTCCAATGCGATAGATCCACATTTTCTCTAACACTCTTTTCTTTCAATTATTATCCAACACTTTATCTAAAGATCAAATACGGAATGGTGACTGAAAGACAGTGTTGGAGAATGGTAACAGCCGTGAGAAATGGGTTTGTTTGCTCGTGTGTCCATTGTTCATGGAATTCCGCAGGAATCCATTGAAAGTGTTTGCCCTTTGGGAGGCAGACAAAAAATAAATTTGCAATTTCATAGAAAGTATTCAAATTGGCTCGTCAAACACTCAAACACTCATCCAATCACAAAGATGGCCATCAACAAAGATGGCCATCTAACACTCAACTATGGATGAAATATAAGAATACGATTTGAATATCATTTTTTTAAAATTACGTATGGTATCATACAATATATTGTAAGATATTTTAATATTGCTAAAAATAAGTATAAATAAATGTATAGTTACAGAAAATATAAATATCTTTAAATTACACAAATAAGATTTCTTGATAGATATAAATACATATAAAATGTATAATCTTCAATACTTAGTGCATATAAAATGTAGAGTTGAATTAAATTACGTAAGTATTTGGGAAGTAATTATTTAGCACAAATACTTCTTTAACTAATCATTTACGTATTTGGGAAGTAATTATTTTAGTTGCCTTTTGGACTTTTTAATAGAATAAATTACACTCACACATCTAAAGTTTAAAAAAAATACAATTAATCCTACTTTTTTAATATAATTATACTGATATTCCTTGAAATTTTAATTTACATAATAATTAGATCATTTTTCATCAATAATTTGTTGGTCATAATAATTACATAATAATATTTTATACTCAAATGTATATTTATCTTTATTTATTTCAATGTCTATGTGCCATCTCCATTAGTTTCAACGCTTTAATGTTATTAAAAAAAAAAAAGGATTGGTGTAATTATATCAAAAATGAAAGATTAATTGTATTTTTGTAAGAACCCAGTATTTCATCATCAATTCACAGTGTTAATTTAAGAACATTTTAACTAATGTCATCAAGTTAAAGCATTAAATATGTATTACATGGCTCAAAAATCATCTCTTCCCCCTTGAACTATTCATGTGCTTACATCATTGTACAATTGCATTATTCAAATAATAACAACAGTTCAATGGATAAGAGATAATACAAAATATAAATTCCCTGAGGCAGCATCTTCTCAAGGAGTGCCTTGGATACACAAAAAAATAAAAAATAAAAAAATAATAATGGAATATAGTTTCCATCACAAAATAATAGCCTGAGGCTTCAACACATTGCACACAAAAGAACCTCCGTGCTCCCAACAAAAAAATACGTCTCGATGCCAATCACTTAGGTAGCACATCAACATCATCCCCTGAAAGGCTATTAGTTTTGGGGTGAGCAATCGCTCAGTAGAAAATACCATTAACAACTTATATAATTAATCGAGATATATATATATATGATCATGCCATGCAAGAGATGAGAAAAACTCATGTTCGTTCCTTTGTAAAACCATCATGCCAAACTATGTAATGTCAATAACAAATTCTCATCCAAACACATCGGGTATAAATACACTATGACATCTCGATACAAGAGTCGTATACCACAATAACATATATAGATATATGTATATATAGAAAATAATAGTACATTTGCTGACTCCAGAAAAGGTGGGGCGTTAGGCACCTAAGACCCTACTTATCTACATTTGCCGATTCTAAAAATAGCGAGCTCATGGACACCAAAAATCATGTTTTCCACATTCACCGACTTTACAGATGGCTGGCTCGTAGGCACCCTAACGGCGATATGCACAAGACAGGGCAATTGGTTCACACCCTGCGCGAGTACCAATATACATTACACAACTCAAACCAATGCCCGACTTACAACCTGGACTCATACACTATTTACCTGCTTCCAACACTTTCCAATCATTAACAATTTCAAGCTACAAAGTATATTTAATGAATGCATATGATGCATGAGTTTCCAAATCTCAATTTTCCTAAGGTAGTTTCAATTCACAACAATTCAACAATTTAAACATTCCCAGTTAAAGTGATTCTCCACGTCATACCCATCATCATCTCAAGGTTTTATGTTAAGAGGTTCCCAAAATTTCATATTCCAACATAAAAATCAAGTCAATATATCCAATTTCAAAATTAGGACGTCAATTGAACCAAATCCCCCTTTATTGAACAATTTTGAAAATAGGATCTTAAGAAATTTGGGGGTTTTCTCTTTTAAGGTTTTAAAGGTCAATTCTCATTATCCATAACACAATCAACAACATATATCCATAAACTCTTCAAGAAAATCATGAGATATAACTCCTTCGATCAAACGCATTAGATAACATACAAAATCTTCATACATCTTAATATCTTTATGTATATATAATGAAAATACCATATATGAGTCTCAAATCAAAGATATAACAAGTTAAAAGTATCCATACCTCAAGATTAACGGCAAGAGATGAAAGCCCAACTTCAAACTTCAAGAAAATGAGAAATAATCGGTAGAGCTTTATAATCAAGCTTGTTCTTCAACCTCATTGGAAGATCTAAGGTGGATCTTGGGTAAAGCTAAGGGAAATCAAGTGTTTTAGGGTTAGGGTTCGAAAAGGGGTGATAGAGAGAGAAAATGTATGAAAAATGAGAAAAAATGTTTAGATCAACTTTTAAATGTGTTGTCCCGAATAGACCTCTCGAGTGAATTTTCCACGGCTCAAGCAAAGTGCTCAAAATCAAAGAGACCACTCGAGCAAACTTTACACCGCTCATGCGATAAACACAAGGTCTGAAAAGCTTTGTAGAGCTACAATGAAAATATTGAGAGCCACATTTCTACACTCGAGCAACCACTTTACCGCTCGAGCAGTCTCACTTGCAAACAAGGAAGATACTGAGAGTTACGCATCACCACCCGAGCAATTGATTGACTGCTCAAGCGGTCACCCAGAATAGATGTTACAATCTACCCCCCTAAAGAATTTCATCCTCGAAATTTTGTGATTCCTGTCAACAACAACTCCAACAACCCAAAAGAAAACAAATATCCTAGTAACAACAATCCCAACAATCACAATATCGCTAATTGAGAACGAAGATGACTTACAATTGAATTAATGATATGAAAGTCTAAGTTTCAAGGAAAGTAGCTTTTTTTCCCCCCTTCACTTCACCAATCAAAACACATATCGCCAAGGCAAACAACAAATTAATAAGATTACACATCATTAAAAAAATCAGATATTTCTCATGGACCTCAGCTTTTTGTTCCCAAGTGGATTCTTCTACCCCATGATGATGCCAGAACATCTTAACTAGAGAAATGGTATTGCCCCTTAGAACTTGCTCTCGGGAATCTAAAATTGTTACGGGTCTTTCCTCATATGAAGCATTCTTATCAACCTCTAAATTTGTCCAATCTAAGACATGACAAGGATCGGGTTCATACTTACAAAGCATTGAAAAGTGAAACACATCGTGTACTCCGATTAGTTGTGGTGGTAAGGCAAGACGATAGGCTACTTCTTCCACCCATTCTATAATATCAAATGGACCAATGAACCTAGGTGACAATTTCCCACTTCACCCAAATCTCATCAAACCCTTCCTAGGTGAAATCTTCAAAAACACATGATCACCTACTTCGAAAGATAAAGATCTTCTCTGGTCGGCATAACTCTTTTGTCGGCTTTGAGCCGTGATCAACCTCTTCCGAATAAGAGTCACTTTCACAGTGGTCTTGCGAACTAACTCGGGTCCAAGCAAGGGTGAATCCCCCACCTCTGTCCAACACACCAGTGATCTACACAGATGCCCATACAAGGCTTCAAAAGGTGTCATTCCAATGCTAGCTTGAAAGCTATTAGGTGTTGTTTGTTTAGAGGGATTGGAGGATAGGATAGGATTAGAGGGTGGGATAGGATTTATATCCGTTGTTTGGTTTTCCAATTTTGCTCCGGATTATTAGTCCCAAATGTGTTGAACTATTGTGTCCCATTGGGGGGGTGGGAAACGGGGGGACACAAATAGGGGGACAAGGGGAGATATGGGATTAGGTGGTGAAATGACTATTTTAACCCTCTACTATTTAATTATGTATTATATTTAGTAAAATTCAATAAAATTTAAATGTCTCAATTTTAAAATAAAATAAATTTATTTAATTTTTATTGATGTTTTATTTATTTAATTTTTTATAGATATTTTATTGATGTTTTATTTTAAAATTTTGTTTATATTTTATTTAATTTCATTATTTAAATTTTAATAGATGTTTTATTTAATTATTATTATTTTTTAAAATAAATTTATTTAAAATTTTAATTAAAAAATAACATATATTTTTATTGATATTTTATCTATTTAATTTTTAAAAAATAAATTTATTTAATTGTGTAAAAAATAAAATAAAATAAATTTTTATTTAATCTAGCTAAAAATAATTAAAATATTGAAGATATGTTTAATATTGCTATTACTTAGTAAATAATTGAAAAGGGTAAAATAGTTATTTGAGCATTTATCCTTCTCCATAATATTCCAAACAAACATAGGATTCATATCCTATCCAACCAAATAGTCTTTTCCTAACATCTAATCTCATGACTAAACAAACATGGATACATATCCTATCCAACCAAATAGTCCTAGGAGTATGAATCCCAAGATTACAATCCGGTGGATTCTAATCCTCCCTCATCCAGTCCGTCCAAACAAACACACCCTTATTATAGGAAAAGTCCGCTAAAGGCAAGTGCCTTTCCTAAGAACCCTTGAAGTCTAACAAGCAAGCTCTTGACATATCTTCTAGGATTTGGATGATATGCTCAGACTGCCCATCTGTTTGAGGGTGATAGGCGGTGCTAAAAGTCAATTGGGTACCCATAACATTTTTCAAACTCTGCCACAACCATTCGGTAAAACGAGTGTCTCTATTTGAGACAATGCTCACCAGAACCCCATGAAGTCGGACAAACTCTCGAACATAAAGCTCAGCTAAGAAATCAACCAAATTCCACATACACATAGCGAGAGAATGAGCCGACTTAGTTAGTCTATCCACAACTACCCAAACCACATCATTACCTCCCTATGTTCTAGGAATGCCTGAGACAAAATCATAGTGATGTGCTCCCATTTCCATTCATCTATTGGTAAGGTTTGAAATAATCCGGCTGGCTTTTGGTGTTCTGTTTTGGCTTGTTGGCTAGTTAGACACTTGGACACAAACAAGGCTATATCTCATTTCATACCTCTCTACAAAAATTGACGACTAAGGTTACGATACATTGTTGTGCTTCCCGGATGCACCGCAAGGATTGAGTGATGGAATTCCCGGAGTACTTCATCTCTATAAATTTCTAGTACAAAAAGGTGGTCTAAGTACTGAACACTAGAATCAGAATGTATACTTAAACCATTCTCCTCTTTGCCTTGGAATATTGTCCATCGGATTGCCTCCTCTTCTGAGTCACTCTGTTGTACTTTATGACCCGTGTTACAACCATTGGTTGTGCAAAGACAGTAAACAAGGTGGCATGTTCAGGAGACTCGCTAAGGTGAAAGTCAAATTCGCCCAGGTCACCCAACATCTCCTATTCCCTTATGGAAAGGCTAGCAACAATGCTCACAGATTTTCTACTTAAGGCATCGACCACCACGTTGGCCTTTCCCAAATGAAAATGCAATTCAAAGTCGTAATTTTCCATGAACTCCATCCATTTTCTCTGACATAAGTTCAAATCTTTTGGGAAAAATAAGTATTTAAGGCTTTTATGATATGAGAATACGTCAAATTTTTCTCCGTATATATAATGCCTTCAAAGTTTTAGAGCAAAGATGACCGTGGCTAATTCTAAATCGTGAGTTAGATATTTCTCTCATGAGTCTTTAACCAACGTGAACCATACGCCACAACTTTACCCTCTTTCACCAAAACAAACCACAAACCATCCTTAAAAGCATCACAATACACGATATAACCTAACCACCTCTCCAGAATTGGTGTTGTAGCTAATCTAGTTTTGAGCTCCAAAAATGATTTCTCACAAGACTCACTCCAAACAAACTTTACCCCTTTTCGGGTTAACTTAGTTAATGGAGATGCTAAGGCAGAAAAGTCTTTCACAAACCATCGATAATACCCAACAAGACCCAAAAAGTTATGAATCTCAAAGGCATTTTTAGGTCACTCCCAATTCTATACGACCTTAATTTTCGAAGATTCAATAGTAACCCATCCTCAAAAACGATAAGACCCAAAAATTTCACCTTGGAAAGCCAAAACTCACATTTCTCATATTAAGCATATAAACGGTACTCCCTAAGTAATTGCAAGACAATACCGAGGTGCTCCTCATGCTTCTCTTAAGAAGATGAATAAATAAGGATGTCATCTATAAAAACCACTACAAATTTGTCAAGATACTCTCGGAAAACTCGATGCATCAAGTCCATGAATGTGGAAAGGGCATTGGTCAAACCAAATGGCATTACAAGAAACTCATAATGGCCATATCGAGTACGAAAGGTCGTCTTCAAAATATCTTCTTCTTTCACACACAATTGATGATAACCCGACCTTAAGTCTATCTTTGAAAAAATGAAGAACCCTTAAGTTGATCAAAAAGATCATTTGTCCTAGGCAACAGTTATTTGTTCTTAATCGTGACCCTATTCAACTTGCGGTAATCAATATACAATCGCAATGAACCATCATTCTTCTTAGCAAAGAGAGTCGGTGCTCCCCATGGCGAGGTACTAAAGCATATAAAGCCTTTGTCTAATAACTCTTGTAACTGCTCCTTCAAAACGAGCAACTCTGCCAATGCAAATCTGTAGGATGACATGGAGATGGGTGCCATGTCAGGAACCAAGTCTATAGAAAACTCAACCTCACAATGAGATGGTAATTCAGTGAGATCCTTAAGAAAGACACCTATGTATTCGTAAACTACTCTAGGAAATGCCTGCCGAACTATACCATTCCCATCATCCATAAAGGTTGCCAGAAGGAAGCTAAGTTTGCCTCGACCATGTGGGTCATACAATGGTGGTAACAATCTATCGGTTTTATTTCCCAAAAAGTAAAAACAGTCATCACCTGATGTGCATACAGTAACTCTCCTTCGATAGCAATCTATGATAGCACGGTAGGAGGACAACCAATACATGCCGAGGATGACATCAAAACCCGACATATCTAAAAACATAAAGCTGAAAGGAAGTCGGCAATCAAAGACTTCAATCACACACCCACGACATCCCCGATTCAAGATAATTTTACCCCCGACAAGTGACTCTACCATAAACGAAGACACTAGTTGCTCACTTTCTAACCCCGAAATGGATACAAATGCAAATACTATGAATGAGTGAGATGCTCCGGTATCTATCAACACACTTGCCCAAGTATTGAAGATAATAGAAGTACCTCTCACTATCAATGGTCTAGATGACTGCTCGGATGGAGTAATGGCATAAACTCGTCCCCCTGTGGTCCTTGCTCTCTTCGATCACTCCTCTGAATGTAGGTCAATTGCACTGACTGTGTAGAAATGGCCCCATGCACCGCTTTCGATACTTATCTAGACTGAGTTGGCTGATAAGCTAGCCTCTTACCCTGGCCTGCCTAATAACCTTCCATCTGTTGGGACCTTGAAGCACCGACCACCCCACCTAACTAAGGGCAAGACCTCTTCATATGCCTCGATTGTCCACAATGATAACAAGCAAGCAATTGACCCTTCCCCTAAGATTGGCTTTGAGAATGAGCCAATTGTTGCTGACTGAAACTCTATCTGCACTCAGAAGCCTTGTGACCCTATTAGCCACATTTAAAACAAGTAATATGACTCAGACCCGCGTTTCCCGAACTCCTCATTGAAGTAGAACCTAAAGATTTGGCCTGTTGTGGTAATGATTGTAAAGAAGAAAAAGAACCCCTTGATTTCTTGGAAGATCTTGTGCTACCTCGGGACTCCGCATAACCCAACCTCTTGTCTTTCTCTCTAGACTCCTCGGCCTCCAACATGATCTCTATGTGTGCCACGGCTTCAACAAGTCTATCATGTTCCCTAAACATGCTGCCCATTATGCTCATCAAGATTTTAGGCCTCAATCGCTTCTCAAACTCCAAGCATCGGTAAGCTCGAGCGCAAAACGTGCCAAACTGGTGAAAGTGGCCTCGAACTCCACCACTAATGTATCTAGTTGTCTAAACTCTTTAAACTATTTCCTCAACGTCTCCCTAGCAGTTGGAGGCAAAAACTTCTCCTAGAAGGTGTGAGTGAATGCCTCTCAAGTGTGCAACCTAGTGCTTAATTGACTTCCACCACTAACCGGTTTCCTTTCATAGTTAATAAGCCACAAACGCCACTTACAGCTTTCCCTCATGGATATCTAGAATTTCAAAGGACTTAATGATTTGCTCTAGCCATTCATCGGCTTTCATGGAATTGAGTCTGCCACTAAACTAGGTGGGATTAGAACGGAAGAACTCTTTCTTCAAAAAAGTGGTCCTAGTTTCCCCTTCCACTGTTATAGCTGCTTGCTTAACTCGAAGTATGTCCATGGACTCCCGAACCATAGCATCTTGGGTCGGAGGTTTGGCCACATTATTTTTGCCTACCCCTTCTTCTTGACGAGGAAGATCTTATTGGACCGGAATACCTCGACCACCCCGGCGAGGTTTACTATGGCCTCTACCACGTCCAGATATCTTATATAAAAGTAAAGATATAATAAAAATTAACTCATAATTCATGTACTCACACGTCATTCCACGAACTGCACCCAAATAATCTCAACCCCACTGATATATCTATTTCACATAAGGCAAACCACATAAGTACATAAACACATAGAGCACATACGAATCACCCTCCTAAGATACCAACTCATCCCACGATGCTCAAGGACTTCCAAGTGAAAAAAGCATTGATCAGGTGCCTTTCCAATAGGACTTCGATGAGTGTAATGGACGCAAGTCATATCCTAGAAACTTGACCCAATACTTATATAGTCACGCAACTACATAAACACATAAACATATAGGATGCTAACGTCCCATCCTAACATAATAAACCAATTATAGCATAAGCCACATCCAACAAGCTCCAGGTATTCAAACCTGGTTAGCTCTAATAACAATTTGTAACACCCCAGTATTTCATCACCAATTCACTGAGTTAATTTAAGAACATAATAACTAATTGCATCAAGTTAAAGCATTAAATATCTATTACATGGCTCAAAAATCATCTCTTCTCCCTTGAACTATTCATGTGCTTACATCATTGTACAATTACATTATTCAAATAATAACAACAGTTCAATGGATAATAGATAATACAAAATATAAACACCCTAAGGCACCATCTTCTCAAGGAGTTCCCTTGGATACACAAAAAAATAAAAAAATGGAATACAGTTTCCATCATAAAAGAATAGCATGAGGCTTCAACACATTGCAAACAAAAGAGCCTTCATGCTTCCATCCAAAAATACATCTCAATGCCAATCAGTTAGGTAGCACGCCAACATCATCCCCTAAAAGGTTGTTGCCTTTGGGGTGAGCAATCGCCCAGTAGGAAATATCATTAATAACTTGTATAATTAATCAAGATAGATATGATCATGCCATGCAAGAGATGAGAAAAACTCATGTTCGTTCCTTTTTAAAACCATGATGCCAAACTAAGTAATGTCAATAACAAATTTTCATCCAAAACATAGGGTATAAATACGCTATGACGTCTCAATACAAGAGTCGTATACCACAATTACATATATATATATATATATATAAATATAGAAAATAATATCACATTTGCCGACTCCAGAAATGGCGGGGCGTTGGGCACCCAAGACCTTACTTATCCACATTTGCTGACTCTAAAAACTGCGGGCTCGTGGACACCCAAAATCATGTTTTACACATTCACCGACTCTAAAAATGGAAAGCTCGTGGACACCTTAAAACCTTTCCCACATTCGTCCAACGATATGCACAAGACAGGGCAATTGGGCACCTTGACTCCCTGCACAAGTACCAATATACATTACATGACTCAAACCAAGGCCCGACTCATAACCTAGACTCATACACTATTTTACCCCCTTCCAACAGTTTCCAATCATTAAAAATTTCAAGCTAAAGTATAATTAATGAATGCGTATGATGCATGATTTTCCAAATTTCAATTTTCCTAAGCCAGTTTCAATTCACACAATCCAACAATTTCAACATTCCCAATTAAAGTGATTCTCCAAGTCATACCCATCATCATCTCAAGGTTTTATGTTAAGAGTTTCCTAAATTTTCATATTCCAACATAAAAATCAAGTCAATACATCCAATTTCAAGATTAGAAAGTCAATTGAACCAAATCCCCTTTTATTGAACAATTTTGAAAATTAGAGTTCTAAGAAATTTGGAGTTTTTCCCTTTTAAGGCATTTAAAGGTCAATTCTCATTATCCATAACACAATCAACAACATATATCCATAAAATTTTCAAGAAAATTATGAGATATAACCCCTTTGATCAAACCCATTAGATAACATACAAACTCTTCATATCTTTACGTATGTATAATGAAAATACCATGTACAAGTCTCAAATCAAAGATATAACAAGTCAAAAGTGGCCCTACCTCAAGATTGAAGGCAAGAGATGAAAACCCAACTTCAAACTTCAAGAAAATGAGAAATAATCGGTAGAAATTTATAATCAAGCTAGTTCTTTAACCCCTTTGGCAGATCTAGGGTGGATGTTGGGTAAAACTAAGGGAAATCAAGTGTTTTAGGGTAAGGGTTCAGAAATGGGTGATAGAGAGAGAAAATGAATAGAAAAGGTGAAAAAAAAAAGTGTTTAGATCGACTTTTAAATGTGTTGTCCCGAACAGACTGCTCAAGTGAACTATCACTACTCGAGCAAAGTGCTCAAAATCAAAAAGACCGCTTAGGCGAACTTTACACCGCTCAGGCGGTAAACACAAGGTCTTAGAAATTTTATAAAACTATAGTGAAAATACTAGGAGCCACATTTCTACATTCGAGAGACCACTCAACCGCTCAAGCGATCTCTCCTGCAAATAGGCAAGATAGTGATAGCTACGCATCACCGCTCGAGCGACCAATTGACCGCTCGAGCGGTCACCCAGAATAGATTGTTACAATTTTTCTCAAACCACAAGCGAGGTGAGTGTAATTTACCCATTTTAATAATATTAAGTAATATAAAATACGTTCAATTCAAATTTTTTTTAATTGCTGAAAAAAATTTAATTATTCACATATTGTATGTATTATATATCATGTATTGTATGTTACATTATTTATTATGGTAGGACATGGTATTTCTTCTTCTTTCCTTGACGTCTAGATGCTACTCGGCTGGTCTTGCATAGAAAAACAAACAATCAAAGCCCGACAAAGATGTTTGCTGAATTAGCACTCCAATAGTTAAGTTAGAACTTAGTTGTAGTGTATTACTTCTTCTAGCGTTCCTCTCGTATTTATAGAGACCTCGGATTTGGGTTCTCACTCTTCATCGCCAAAGTAAGCAAGATGCATGTGTTTAAGTGCCTTGGGCTTTGTCCTCTACATTGAGCGTAACCAAGTAATATCATTGTCACCATGTTGCCCTTCCTCTAAGTCCTGTATTATTTCCTTTCACGCTATGTCTGTCACTTCGTCTTTTATTTGTTATCTCCTTTTGACGTAAGATTCACACATTGGCATCTTATCATTTGGGTAAACTAGGATCGTGCTAAATGGGAGTCCATTAGTCAGCCGAGCAGCTCCTCGACGAACTCCTAATCAGCATGCATTCTTAATGAATGATCAGCATCATTGTCACCAATGTATTCCAACCCATCACTTATACCGTCTATGTATTGTAAAATACATTTAACTTAATATACAAATTGATGATACATATCGATTTCCCTCTAAAAATATAGAATTATAAAATATTTAGAAATTTTTTTATTTTTACCCTTATACTTTGCCTTGATATTCAATTAAACCCCTAGACTTCGAATAATTTTAATTTTACCCCTAAAATTTTGGAAATCGTATCAATTTTTCCCCTACCGTCACATTTGAAATGGAAAAGGTTAAAAAAAATTACATTTTGGCCCCAAATTTCTAAAGAAAAATGCAGACCCACCATTTTCTACTAGCAAACCACCACTACCAACCACCACTTCAAGCACTTCTATCTCATTCGCCATAACTCAGTTTCACCTCATTTTTACGTTGTTGGATTCACTTTATGACCTAGTTTTTGTATCACCTCTCACAAATCTCATTCTTCCTCTTTTTGCATGCCATTGGAGCTCCGAAAGTTGATAATAAAAAAATAAAAAAAAACTTTTCTTATCGTTTTTGACTTTTCTTCGAGCCATCTTTCCGACTTCATATCTTTCTCAATTTTTAACGGTTCTACTTCATTCTTTTGCTATTCTCTTAATCTCACTTTCTTCTTCGTCCTGCACTACCTGGCTTTCTCACTTCTTTGTGTAATAGGTGGTTTTGGTATGCCGAAAGTTGTCCAAAAACTAGCTTCAAAAATTCTGAAACATTCATCATTTGTTTCTTTGTCCTGTATCTTTCTCATTCTTCTTCTTCACTTATAACATGATGTGGAACATGGTTCTCAGTGGTAACGAAACTAGTGATGATGGAGGTAGCGGTCCTGTGATAGCGACAGAGCTCACGGTAATGGTGGACGTGGAGCTTAATGGTAGTGGTAGTGAAACTTGGTTGTGAAGGAGGTGGGTTTGGTGTTGTAAGGTGGTGGTGGTGATGGTGATGCTCATGGTAGTGGTAATGAAGTTCAGTGGTGGTGAATTTGGTGGTTCAGGTGGTGATGTTGGAGAAGTTGATGAAGGTGATGAAATTGATGAAGAGATGATATATAGACACATATCATCTCTTCATCACTTTCATCAACTTTACCAACATCCCCATCTGAACCACCAACTTCACCACCATTGAACTCCATTACCGCCAGCATGAACATCACCATCATCACCACCTTTCAACACCAAACCCACCTCCTTTACAACTAAGTTCTATTACCACTAAGATCAAGCTCCACGACCACCATCACCTCGAGATCCGCTACCATCGCTAGACCACCATCACCACCAACACTAGCTTCGTTACCTCCTAGAACCATGTTCCACGTCATGTTAAAAGTGAATAAGAAGAAGAAGAAGAAGAACAAGAAGAAGAATAATGAGGAAGATGGAGGAGAAAGAAAGAAAAAAGATGAATGTTTCAAAATTTTCGAAGTTAGTTTTCAGACAAGTTTCGGTACACCAAAATTGTCCATTACACGAAGAAGTGAGAAAATGAGGTATTGAGGATGAAGTAGGAAATGAGGTGAAGAGAATGGTGAAAAAATGAAGTAGAACCGTCAAGAATCGAGAAAGATATGAAGTCGGAAATACAGCTCGAAGAAAAGTTAGAAACGAGAAGAAAAGTCTTGCTATTTTTTATTTTTTTTTAATCAACTTTCGGAGCTCCAACAGCATGCAAAAAGAGTAAGAACGAGATTTGTGAGAGGTGATACAAAAACTAAGCCATGAGCTGGATCCAACGACGTAAAAATGAGGCAAAACAGAGTTATGATGAAGGAGATAGAAGGGCTTGAAGTGGTGGTTTGCTAGCTAGAGAGTGAGTCTGTATCTTTCTTCTGAAATTTTGGGGCAAAATGTAATTTTTTTAACTTTTTCCGTTTCAAATGTGACAACAGAGGCAAAATTGATACGATTTCAAAAATTTTGGGGATAAAATTGAAATTGTTCAAAGTCTGGGGGTACAATTGAAAATCAAGGCAATATATAGGAGTAAAAATGAAATTTCTCAAATATTTATCGTGAATCATAAAATATTTGCAAAAATGAGTAACTAATATTATACAAGCACTAGGAACATGCAAAGAAAAATGTACATAAAATTCAATGCAATTGGTCCACATAATTGCTTTTTGAATCCATCTCCTCTCCAATTCACAATGAGACAATCCAGTTGTAACGCCCCAAAATAACCCAATACAAATTAGATACATCAACCAACATCCAATAAAGAATAATAGCATTCTCCAACTTTTACATCATTAAACAATAAGGTTTGTACAAAAGTCCCACATGCGAATTATACATTCAATGATATAAAAATACATGAATCTATAGCATGTAGAGCATCAAATCCCAAAAATATAAATAAAATGCCCTTAAGGGCTTACATGTTCCAAGGCTTAAGCCTGGTTACACAAAAATGGTCTCTCAGACCCATACATGAATAGCCCTTGGCTAGCAAAATAAATCACAAAAAAATTAGAGTCATTTACTCTCCACAAAATAGGTCCATGCCCTCAACTCGGCAGGATCACCACATCTTTTCCTGCACCAAAATCCCATAGGGGTGAGCATAAAGCCCAGTAGAGAATCCTTAACAAGCTATATACATTTATGCAAGATTTCCAATATTAAATGTGAATGCCATGCTATGCCAATTAAAACTGAATTTCATTTATATGCCTTCTTTTAAAAAAAAAAGTCACCATGATCAACAATAGCTTGAAATATCAACAATTTCTGAAATTTACAATTTTATTCAATGGGGCGGTAAATACGACTCGGGTAATCCCTAGGTTGGTGTCTGCAGGTAGGCATAACTAGCACTACCAAAAACCCCACTTTACCGGTTGCTAATCGGAAGGGAAGTGGTACATCCTCCGCGCGTGTTTTTGGTCTTTCACCCCGGACACTCAGGCCAACTTATCAATTCCATCTACACCTCCTATTCGAAGTTTCCAATGTATTTATCCCAAAAAGAAAACATTTCCATAGTTCTCATTTCTCAACAATTCTTTTCTCAATGCCAAGTAATCTAATTTCAAATCAAAACATGTGGTAACCAAACAATTGTGAATGCAAGATAACAATTGATAATGCTACAACATAAATTTCCTTTCCATTATTAAATATCTCAACAATAATCTCAAAATAAACAAGTCTTCATTCCTTTGTTCCATACTATCTCACAATAGAATCATGTTTCCATTTAAATCCGTCAACAAATAACCACATCTCAAGCAATTCCAACAACATAGTCATTTCAAGACTATAGCAACATTTGAACATTAATCTTTCCAACACCAATAATTCCCATATTTTATGTGATTCATCATTTGTAACTATAAATAAGAATCCTTCCCTTCCTTAACTCATTTTGATATACAAAATAATACATTAATGATGCATTCCATGTGCTCTCACCAGTTGTTTTGAAAACCCCTAAATTTCTAGGTTGTGACTTCCACCACCATAACACACACCCAAACATTTGAAAGAAGCTTGAAAAGAAAACATCATTCTTTAACCAAGGTTATTCAAACCCTGAAGAGACTATTTAAAAGAAACATGGTTAAACCCACCTTTTGAAAACCATAACATTCTTGAACCAAAATTAAAACTTTCTTATTGTCACCAAGAAGTTCCAAATTTAACATCAATCTAGCAAAAATATATATATAGCTCAAAGAAAACCCTACCTCAAGTTCTTGTTGAAGAGATAAGATGAAACCCTAGAGCCAAAGATGAAAATTTTCAATCTCCACCACACAAAGGGAAGTTCTAGCTTTGATCTCCAAATCTTGTGAGAGGTGATGGATCTAGACCCAATGGATTGCAAGAAATCAAGGGTTTTTAGTGTTTGATGAGAGTTTTTAGAGAGAAGGAGGAGCAAAAGTGTTTTTAGAGTGAGAAGGGAGGGTTAGAAAGTGATACACACTCAACCAAAATGAGAGAAAAAAACAGAGTTTTTAGACTCAGCCTGTCCACGCACGTGCAGCACTTGCCCCCGTACATGCGGAGCCTACTTCCTGCACGTGCGGCCCTCACCCTTGTTCGTACGGCCCTTCCAATCCGCACCACACCCCGCACCTGCATATAATGTTGTGTGCGAGGCAGAAATTTCCCACTTCCCAGGACGTACGGCCTAACCTCCCGTACATGCGGCCTAACCTCCCGCACGTGTGGCCCTTTTCCGCACGTGCGGCCCAAGGCCCCGCACATGCGGCCCTGGTGCTCCAGCGTAGAAATTTTCTGGTTCGATTCTAGGCACTTCGGACCTGACCTCGCACTCTCCGGTACAAGAGAAATTCAGCACCGGAATAAACACGCACAAAACTAGCAAAAAAGCTCTAGAACACAATAAACCCAAACAATTGACAAGTCCTAAGTTAAACTGACGCCCAACGAGACAATTCTAAGGTTAAACAAGGGAAAAAGAACGAATAGGACACCCGGTCATCACAACCTCCCCACCATAGGAAATTTCGTCCTCGAAATTTGAATAAACTACCCAAACAAGAGTTTTCAACCGATCACAACCACACTATTATATTTTCAAATTGCAACATTAATTCTCAACTCAATTTCATCATTAACATCATGATTGTTACACTAACATCGACCATCCGAGATAAACGCATACATGGAGCCTTTCAATAATTTAGTAACAACGCATAATAACTTCATGCTTGAAACAACAATGTACATAATAACACGTGCTTAACAATTTCAATACATTTCCCTACAACGCTAGGGAATAATACAAATGAAAAACAACTTAGGCATGTTCAAATAAATCCAGATACTTGGAGCGAACTTCCGTCTCCCGTTCCCACATTGGTTCTTCAACCCCATGATGTTTCCATAACACCTTCACTAACGGTATAGTTTTACCCCGTAATACCTGCTCTCGGGTATCTAGTATTTGAACCGGTCGCTCTTCGTAAGAGGCATCCTCATCCACCTCCAAATCAACCCAATCTAGCACATGAGAAGGGTCGGGTTCATACTTCCTAAGCATGGACACATGAAACACATTGTGAACCCTCGAAAGTTGTGGCAGTAAGGCCAACCGATACGCCACTTCCCCAATTCTCTCCAATATCTCGAAAGGCCCAATGAACCTCGGAGACAACTTACCATTATTACCGAACCTCATCAACCCCCACCTAGGTGAGATCTTAAGGAATACATGGTTACCCACTTCAAAAGACAAAGGTCGTCTCCTCTTATCGGCATAACTTTTTTGTCGGCTTTGGGCTGTAGCTAACCTTTTCCGAATGAGAGAAACTTTCTCGGTCGTCTCTCTAACGATCTCTGAGCCCAACAACGGTGCATCTCCCACCTCGGCCCAACAAACCGGTGATCTACATGGTCAACCATACAAAACCTCAAACGGTGCCATCTCAATGCTAGCTTGGTAACTATTGTTATAGGCAAATTCAATCAATGGAAAATGCCTCTCCCAAGACCCCCTAAAATCTAGGACACAAGCTCTAAGCATGTCCTCCAAAATCTGGATGGTACACTCCGACTGGCAATCGGTTTGAGGGTGGTAAGCGGTGCTAAAGATCAACTTAGTTCCCAACACCTATTGAAGGCTTTGCCACAACCGGGAGGTAAAACGAGGATCCCTATCTGATACGATGGTTATAGGAACTCTGTGAAGTCGAACTATCTCCCTAATGTATAACTCTACCAAGTGCTCAACTGAGTCGCCGGTACGCATTAGAATGAAATGCGCAGACTTAGTCAACCTATCGGCAATCACCCAAACGGTATCATTGCCCTGCTGTGTTCTAGGAAGTCCAACTACAACATGGTAACGTGCTCCCATTTCCACTCAGCTATCGGTAAGGGTTGTAACAAACCCGCTAGTCTTTGGTGTTCGGCCATCACTTGTTGACAAGTAAGGCACTTTGACACAAAGGAAGTGACATCCCGTTTCATACCCCTCCACCAAAACTGACGGCTAAGATCACGATACATTTTGGTACCTCCCGGGTGTACCGCAAGGCATGAGTGATGGAACTCATGAAGCACTTCCTCTCTACAAGATTCTGGTACAAACAAACGAGCTAGGAATCTTACACTTAGATCTGAGTGGATGTTCAAACCTTCTCTTCCTTCCCGTTGGAGATTCTATCATGAATAGACTTTACTTCACGGTCTCCTTGTTGTGCCTCTATAACTTTACAAATCAAGGTAGGTTGAGCACTCAAGGTAAACAAAGTCGCACCCTCATCGGACTCTCCCAAGTGCAATTCAAAGTTGCCAATGTCACCCAACATAACCCATTCTTGAATGGCCACACTCGCCAAACTACTCACGGATTTCCGACTTAAGGCGTTGGCCATTACATTGGCCTTCCCCGGATGATGGTGTAACTCGAAGTCATAATCCTCCAAAAATTCCATCCACCTCCGTTGGCGTCAATTCAAGTCTTTTTGGAAAAACAAATACTTTACTCTTATGATCGGAGAAGACCTCAAACTTCTTGCGATACAAATAATGCCTCCAAATTTTCAAGGCAAACACTACTGCTACTAACTCCAAGTCGTGGGTAGGGTAATTCTTCGCATGAGTTTTCAATTATCGTGAACCGTAAGCTACAACCTTACCCCCTTCCATCAAGACACAACCAAGCCCATCTCGAGATGCATCACAATAAACGGTGTAACTCAAACCTCTTTTTGGAATTATCAACACCGGTGCGGTAGTCAGTCTAGTCTTAAGCTCTTGGAACGAATTTTCACAAGCCTCAATCCACATAAACTTAACCCCCTTTCTAGTCAATCTAGTCAAAGGCGCGGCTAATCGAGAAAAGTCCCTTACAAAATGCAGATAGTACCCCGCCAATCCCAAGAAACTCTGAATCTCAAAAACATTTTTGGGTTGTTCCCAATCTTACATGGCGTCTATCTTTGAAGAGTCTACAGTTACTCCCTCTCTTGACACTACATGACCCAAAAACTTCACCTCGGTGAGCCAAAACTCACATTTCTAAAATTTAGCATACAACTGGTGCTCTCTAAGCAAGTCAAGTACTACCCTCATGTGAGCCTCGTGTTCCTCCTCAGAGGTTGAGTAGATTAAGATGTCGTCCACAAAGACGACCACAAAATGATCCAAGTATTCTCTAAAAATTATGTTCATCAAGTCCATAAAGGAAGCCGGTGCATTAGTCAACCCAAAAGGCATTACAAGGAATTCATAGTGGCGATAACGCGTATGAAAGGCCATTTTCTGGATATCCTCCTCCCGAACCCTCAACTGATGGTACCCCGACCTCAAATCTATCTTCGAAAAACAACAAGACCCTCTAAGTTGGTAAAACAAATCTTCTATTTGGGGTAAGGGATACTTGTTCTTGACTGTAACTCGATTCAACTTACGGTAATCAATACACAACCGCAATGACCCATCATTTTTATTCGTAAAGAGAGCTGGCGCTCCCTAAGGTGATGTACTAGGGCGAATGAAACCCTTGTCTAAAAGCTCTTGGAGTTGAATCTTCAACTCATGCAACTCCACAGGTGCAAATCTAGAGGGCACCATAGAAATTGGTCCTGTTCCAGGCACTAAGTCAATGGTGAACTCGATCTCCCAGTGGGGTGGCAAACTAGTAAGATCCTTGGGAAATACGTTTGGGTATTCACAAACTACTCTTGGTAACTCAACACAAGTCCCGTCACTCTCATTATCCAAGAGAGTAGCAAGAAGGCCACTAAGCTCGTTTCCACTACGAGGGTCAAAAACTGGCAACAAGACCCTATCAACCCGATCCCCCAGAAAGTAAAAAGAATCACCACTCGAGGTGCACACTGTGACCCTTTGACGAAAACAATCAATCACCGCTCGGTACGAAGACAACCAATCCATGCCCAGAATGATGTCAAAACTTCACATGTCTAGCAACACAAAAGCAAACGGGAGTAGATGCCCGGCAACCTCTATCTCACAACCACAACACCCCCAATCTAAGTCAACTGTACCCCCAATTGGTGACTCTACTCTGAGCGGAGATGCTAATTATGCCACCTCTAATCCCAATGTAGATGCGAATGCAGTAGATATGAATGAATGAGACGCACCCATATCTATCAACACATTAGCCAAAGAATTATAAACAACAAAAATACCTCTCACAACTGAGGATCCCGGCAAATACTCTGGCGCGGTAACAACATACATGCGCCCCTATGGTATCTGATCGACCTACTTATCTCTCGGAGCATTGACCTGCTGCACTGACTGAGTCGAAGTGGCTCCCTGATTAGCTCACGAAGTCTGGACTGAGTGAGCCTGCTGGTGGCTCTGAGTCTGTGTTGACCCTGATACGCCAGATCTGCCTCCCAATTGCGGGCAAGCTCTCTTCATGTGCCCTGACTGGCCGCACTGATAGCAAGTAGGCGCCTGCCCCCTACTCTGAGACTGACTCTGAGATCGGTTAGGTAGTGGTGGTGGCAACATTTGTTGTCCTCCTCCCTTCTGCAGACATGCAAAGGCCTTGTGACCGGGTTGGCCACACTTGAAACAAGAAAAACCACTCGGTGCACTCTTTCCCGAGCCCGCACTAGGCAGGGAAAAAGTGGATCTAGACTTCTGCGGTTGGGACTGGGATGACAACGTACTCATGCTCTTCTTGTTGGGCCTATAGTCCCCCTGTGACCCTTTACCCCTCGACCTTGACCCTCGGATTCTCTCATCCTCGGCCACCATGGTAATATGTACATGTGCCATTGCTTCCACAAGTCGATCATAATTCCGAATCATGTTCCCGACAACCTTGAACAAGATTTTGGTTCTTTGTTTCTTCTTGAACTCAATGCAACGACGCTCTTCCGTTGCTACCAACTCCGATGCAAACCGGGACAAACTAGAGAAGGCCGCTTCGAACTCGGCCACGGACATGTTAAGTTGCTTAAGGTCTTGAAATTCCTGCCTCAACCTCTCCCTAACAGTGGGAGGTAGGTACTTGTCTTGGAAAACCACCACAAATGCTTCCCATGTCGGTTCTATTTAGCCCTTGGAGTACTTCCACCATTGGCCCGCATCCCCCTTGAGGTAGTAACTCCTAAGAGTCACTCTAAGCTCACTGTCTTCGATGTGAAGCATGTCAAATGTCTTCACTGTCTGTTCGAGCCACTCGAGGCCACCATGGAATTCATCCGGCTTGGCCCGCAAAAACTCCCTAGTGAGAAAGCTCGCCCTCATCTCTACGGCGTTCTCTCTAGCTTGGTTCTCCACCCTTAGTATGTTCATCGACTCCCTCAAGGCTCCCGCCATTTCTCAAGCTAGGGCCCCTTTTGCAGCTTGACCCGCTTGCCCCACTTGCTCGGCCATATTAGCTTGACCCAACCCCTCCTCTTGCACTGGAACCTCATGGGCCGCCACTCCATGTATGCCGCGGCAAGCCCTACCACACCTTCCACCTCTACCACCATTGGCTTAACCTCTTCCTAACATCCTAATTAGGGAACAAGATAAACAATTTAGCACATAATCTCAAATGTGCTCGAGAATCCTTTCACTCATTTGAACACAACAATTCTAGACAATTTCTACCATACAAACAATTCAATTCACTCTACATAAGCACTTGGTCACGTAAGCACATACGGATTATTCTTTTGTGATGAGATTCATCCCACGAAAAACCAAAAATTCTTAATAGAACGAGTATTGATCAAGTACCCTTTTAATAAGACCTCAAGGAATTTAATAGGCACAAATAACATCCCAAAAGTCCAATCCTATACCCATATAGTCACATAACCATGTTATCACATAATCACGAAAAACAAAACATTTCCTAATCTAGCGAAATGAACCCACTGTGGCAAAATAACCACTCCCCGTGAGCCCTAAGTATTCAAACCCAGTAGCTCTGATACTAAGTTGTAACGCCCCAAAATAACCCAACACAAATTAGGTACATCAACCAACATCCAATAAAGAATAATAGCATTCTCCAACTTTTACATCATTAAACAATAAGGTTTGTACAAAAGTCCCACATGCGAATTATACATTCATTGATACAGAAATACATTAATCTATAGCATGTAGAACATCAAATCCCAAAAATACAAATAAAATGCCCTTAAGGGCTTACATGTTCCAAGGCTTAAGCCCGGTTACACAAAAATGGTCTCTCGGACCCATATATGAATAGCCCTTGGCTAGCAAAATAAATCACAACAAAATTAGAGTCATTTACTCTCCACAAAATAGGTCCACGCCCTCAACTCGGCAGGATCACCACATCTTTTCCTGCACCAAAATCCCATAGGAGTGAGCATAAAGCCCAGTAAAGAATCCTTAACAAACTATATACATTTATGCAAGATTTCTAGTATTAAATGTGAATGCCATGCTATGCCAATTAAAAGAGAATTTCATTTACATGCCTTCTTTTAAAAAAAAAATCACCATGTTCAACAATAACTTGAAATCTCAACAATTTTTGAAATTTACAATTTTATTCAATGGGGCGGTAAATACGACTCAGGTAATCCCTAGGTTGGTGTCTGCAGGTAGGCATAACTAGCACTACTAAAAACCCCACTTTACCGGTTGCTAACCGGAAGGGAAGTGGTACCTCCTCTGCGCGTGTTTTCGGTCTTTCACCCCGGACACTCAGGCCAACTTATCAATTCCATCTACACCTCCTATTCGGAGTTACCAACATATTTACCCCAAAAAAGACATTTCCATAGTTCTCATTTCTCAACAATTCTTTTCTCAATGCCAAGTAATCAAATTCAAATCAAAACATGCGGTAACCAAACAATTTTGTATGCAAGGTAACAATTGATAATGCTACAACATAAATTTCCTTTCCTTTCTTAAATATCTCAACAATAATCTCAAAATAAACAAGTTTTCATTCCTCCATTCCGTACTATCTCACAATAGAACCGTGTTTCCATTTAAATCTGTCAACAAATAACCACATCTCAAGCATTTCCGACAACATAGTCATTTTAAGACTATAGCAACATTTGAACATTAATCTTTCCAACACCAACAATTCCCATATTTTATGTGATTCATCATTTGTAACTATAAATATGAATCTTTCCTTTCCTTAACTCATTTTGATATACAAAATAATACATGAATGATGCATTCCATGTGCTCTCACCACCCGTTTTGAAAACCCCCAAATTTCTAGGTTATGACTTCCACCACCACAACACACACATCCAAACATTTGAAAGAAGCTTGAAAAGAGAACATCATTCTTTAACCAAGGTTATTCAAACCCTGAAGAGACCATTTAAAAGAAACATGGTTAAACCCACTTTTTGAAAACCAAAACATTCTTGAACCAAAATTAAAACTTTCTTATTGTCACCAAGAAGCTCCAAATTTAACATCAATCTAGCAAAAATATATATATAACTCAAAGAAAACCCTACCTCAAGTTCTTGTTGAAGAGATGAGATGAAACCCTAGAGCCAAAGATGAAAATTTTTGATCTCCACCATACAAAGGGAAGTTCTAGCTTTGATCTCCAAAACTTGTGAGAGATGATGGATCTAGACCCAATGGATTGCAAGAAATCAAGGGTTTTTAGTGTTTGATGAGAGTTTTTAGAGAGAAGGAGGAGCAAAAGTGTTTCTAGAGTGAGAAGGGAGGGTTAGAAAGTGATACACATTCAGTCAAAATGAGAGAAAAAAATAGAGTTTTCGGACTCAGCCCGTCTCGCACGTGCGGCATTTGCCCCCGCATGTGCGGAGCCTGTTTTCTGCACATGCGGCCCTCACCCCCGTACGTGTGGCTCTTCCAATCCGCACCACACCCCGCACCTGCATATAATGTAGTGTGCAAGGCTGATATTCCCCACTTCCCCCCACGTGCAGCCTAACCTCCAGCAAGTGTGGCCCTCTTTCGCACGTGCGGCCCTAGTCCTCCAACCTAGAAATTTTCTGGGTCGATTCTAGGCACTTCAGACCTGACCTCGCACTCTCCGGAACAAGAGAAATTCAGCACCGGAATAAACATGCACCAAAGTAGCAGAAAAGCTCCAGAACACAATAAACCCTAACAACTAACAAGTCCTAAGTTAAACTGACGCCCCAACGAGACAATTCCAAGGTTAAACAAGGTAAAAAGAACGAATTGGACACCCGGTCATTACACCAATCCACTCCACGAGGCACAATACAAGTTCCATTCCAGTGATCTACTCTGATCTTTTTTAAGTCCCAATTAGGGATGTAAAATTAGCTCGCGGGCTTGAGGCCCACCCAAAGCCTAAGTGTGCCCAGTCTAATCATGGTCTAACTAGGCTCGAGACCTAGACCAAGGCTCAGGCCAAGCATTTCTAGGCCTGATGATCCTGATCCAAGCTCGCCCCAACCTATCCAACCACCTAACGCCACCTATAGGCTATTTGGTGAAAATAAATAAATAAAAAATAAAAAAATGTCAAGCCTGGGCCAAAGCTCGAAACGCAGCTTGAGGCCCAGTCCGAGGCCTGATTACCCCTAGGCCTAGCTAGGATATAGGCCTGGATTTTTGGCAATTGGGTCGGCGTGGGCCGACCCAATTTTTAATGGGAGTCCAAGCGGGGCTAGGTCAGGCTGACTCGATCTTGAGGTCAAGTAAACTGAGCCGATTTTACATCCCTAGTCCCAATATGTAGATTTTTTTATAAAAAATAAAAAATAAAAAATAAAAAATAAAATAAATAAAATAAAAAAATTAGATTAATCTAATAACTATAACCACATAATTTTATCTTATGTCTTTAAAAAATTTCAACAAGTATGATTTTGGAAGGGTAAATTACACCATTAGTCTATATAGTTTAAGTAAATTGTCACTTTAATGCCAGTAGTTTCAATTTGAACAGTTTGATCTCTACACTTTTAATTTTGTTACAATATGATCCCACTGTTACTTACCATTAGAATTTGAAACGGAAGAAGTCCACGTGTAAAACTATAAGGACCAAAATAAATTTGAAAAACAAAACAAGGATTATTGATGTAATATATTTGCTCTCTATGGTTTGTTTTGAAGTCCACATTGGTCCCTCTAGTTTTGCGCATGATTATTATTTTTTTTTTCTCATTTAAAATGTTAACAATCCTTGATAGATGAATAACATTGGAACAAAATTGAAACTGTATAGATCAATGTGAAATTTTGCTCAAACTATAGAAACTAGGGGTGAGCAGCGGATATACCGATCCGCCAAAACCGACCAAACCGTACCGATCCGCCGCATTTTGGACGGATGCGTGATGACGAGCGGACGGTTGCGGATTGATTTTCTCCAATCCGCCAATTTGGCGGACGGATGGCGGATTTGAGATTCCTTTGGCCGCAACTGAACCGTCAAACCGTGAGCACTCCTAGTAATTTATAAGACTTTGTGTTTTCAGTTTGTTTAAATTTTCTGTTTGTGTTTTCAATTAAAAAAGAATTTAAATATTCTGTTGAAAAAAAGTTTTCAACCTGAATATCTTTTTTTAATTAAAAAAATAAACATATTATTTATCTATATTTTTTTGTTTTTAAATCTATCTCTAAAAATAATAAATAGAAAATATGATATATGCTGATTGGTTTTTGTTTTCAAAAGTAGATATAGATGTAACAATACAGAGACATACAATTTGTACTACTACTCTGTTCATGCTTTTGGTGGTTTGAATTGTTTTTATATTTTAAGAACTACAGATTATAATACTTTATGTGGATGAGGCATGCAGTGATTGTGATATTCTAAAGTTTCAAACTTTCTTGCTTTGGATGAGGCATGCAGTGATTGTAATATTTTTTTAAGTCACTGACTGTAATACTTTCTTCTTCTTTTTTTGAGGAAGTGCACAAGTTGAATTATATTGAAAATTCCAAACCGATTCGCATCCATCCGCCAAACCATCAATCCGCTCAATCCACATCTGCCGGATTGGCGGATGGATGCGGATTGATTTTCTCCAATTCGCCAATCTAACGGACGGATGGCGAATTGGAAGTTCCGTAGCCGCAACGACCCGTGCCCACCCCTAATAGAAACCAGTGATTTAATTTACCCAATTTGCAAATAAACCATTTTTTTTAATATTAAAATAACAAAATCATGTTATATAATTATTGAATTAATTAAAAAAAAAAATCTTTTTCTAAAGATGATCCTATTTGTTGAGGCCTAAACTCCAAACGAATTAGATCATCAAATGTGAATGAACCCACAGGCTGGACGGTTGAATCCACTAAAAAGGGGCTAGATTTTTCTTTTTATATTTTTTTTTTGCATTTTTTTATATTATTATTTTTATTTTATTTTATTTTTTTTGTACACATAATATTATTCAACTCTCAAATGCACACGTACACAAAATAGCAATGGGACATTAATGTTTTATTTTGCCAAAATAAAAACAAAAGATGGGAAGCAAGCAAAATAATTGCAAATATGTGAACAGTAAAAAAATAAAGAGTATTATGTCATTAGTTCATATAGTTTAAGTGAAAAGTCATTTTAGTTTCTGCAATTTTAATTTCAATAATTTGGTCTTTACATTTATAATTTCGTTAATGTGATCCATCCATTACTTATTAAAATTTGAAATGAAAAAATACTATGGGTAAAACTAGAGACTTCAAAGTAAAATTCAAAATAAATTACGAGGACCACCGGTATAATATATTAGTTATGCCAGTGGTCCTTATAGTTTGTTTTAAATTCTACTTTGGTATTTTTAATTTTGTATGTGATTTTTTTTCTTCCAAAATATTAGTAACACATGATCGAGGGATCACATTACAACAAAATTAAAAGTATAATGACCAAATTAAAACTACGATAACCAAAATAAAATTTCACTCATATTAGAAAACCTAATGGTAGAATTTACCCAAAAGATTACAAAAATATAATACTTCTCTGTCTTAACTCTTCTGCCTCTTAGCCTTTCTGTCATCCCTTTTCTCTCTTCTCTCCATACCAACAATCAAACAACTCTAGGTAGAACCTTCATAATTTTACAGCATGTGCGAAACTCAATTGGTTCTATGCTAATGATTTGAAGCAAATTGGCACCCCAGTTAAATAGCTGTATTATGTATATATGTAATTGAGCGGAACAGCTTGTAACACTTAGCAGTGAAACTGTAACAACTGTTACTGTATCCCTCATGTAAATCTAATATTTTTGTGTGTGTGAGATTTATAACTCTTATTTATTTATTTTCTCTATTTTTCGTGTCTCCCCGACCAATCTAATCCTGGTTAGAAATTCTGCAATTCATGACAAACAGTTGAGATAATGATGCGATGCTCTTCTTTCATTCCTGTACAGTTGGGCTGAAAAATGGAGCATAAACACGAGCAAAATCAGATTCAGATTGGACTTTTGGAGATTTGGTCATGTCAAATATGGCCTACAATCAACCTGTTGGCCTAGTGGTTGCAGCTTAGGACCTGGAGTATGCTCATTCTAAGTCTCAGGTTCAATTCTCACCAAGTGCTATCAACTCCTTGAAGTTACGCCCATGGACTCTGTTTGAGATTTGCCCAATCCACATGGAGGGGCGCTTTGCGTGGGTTTTGAAATTAGTTGAAGTGTGCATAAAATGGTCCGAACAGCCGGGCATAAAAAAAATATGGCTACAATTTTCAAAATGCTAATAAACAAAAGGTTTCATAGTCCCACTCGAAATGCAACAGAATAATTTCACTATGTTGATGGACTCGCTACAATAAATTAAGGTTTTAGAGACAAAAAATTAAAGACAAATTTACCTTTAAGAATGAAATATTTTAGTTGCTAAAAGTGTTTTTTTTTTTTTTTTGTGACAAAATTGGACATTTATTGATAAATTGTTATCATTTAGAGATCAAAATTCTTTTAGCACACAATTGTTTTATTTTTAAAAGTGCATTTATTAGTAATATTTTTAAATTGTCTTTAAAGGTCATTTTTTTAACTTTCAAGATAGTCTTTTAGTGGCGGCTCTCATAACTGTTGAAGATTGGCTCAGATTTGCTTTGTTTGATTTGTCAACGATGGCCGCTGATTGAAGAAAAAATGAAGAAGCTAGACATTCAGCCGAGCTATCCATGATAGGGTGCCTAATTGTTGGTGGTTGCCATGAATGTTATTAGTGGCTTGTTGAAGACTTTGGCCTTCCATTTCCTCTATAAATGGTTAGTGAATGGAAGAGGGTCAGTGTGGTGAGTTGAAGAGAGAATACAGAACAGAGAGAGAGAGAATTATAGAGTGTGTAATTCTTTGTTCCAAATATAGTGAAATTCGTTGCCCGTGGACATAGGCGATTTGCCGAACCCCATAAATCTTTGTGTGTTCTTGCTTGTGTGCTTGTATGTGATTGTTTTCTGCTTCCTAGGCACAACAAATTGGTACCAGAGCATTGTTGTGCAAAAAACAGAGCATTTTTCTATAAATTGAAAATTTCAAAGTTGTCAAAATCGGGATTTCAGCATAACACGGTGTACGTCTCGATGAGAGAAGTCTAGATCTAGAAAGAATGGTCAAAACGAAGGTCGTGGTGGCCTACACGCTCCGGTCAAATATTGGCGCGTAAATTCAACTCTGAACTAGAAGAACCACGCACGGCGAGAGGAAGAAGACAACCATCTGCTGCCAAAAAGTATACTTCAAATATTTATTTGTTGGAAATCCAACACCAAGGCTAGGCGTGTCCAAGTGGTCAAGGCTCATTTCTTTGCTTTGCTCTGCTAGAGTTCAAATCCTGACAGCAACAACTTGCAAATTATTTTTGCATGAGTGCCACGTTAGCACCACATGTCAGCCAGTCACTGCCACGTCTGAACCACATGGCTACCAAGTCACTGCCACGTGTCGAGACACTTCACCGCCAGCTCAACTACCACGTCACCGCCACATCAGCACATCTGTCACGTTAGCGTCCCAGTCAGCCAAAATTTTTGAAATTGTAGAGAGCCCTCTGAAACTTTGGTAAATTGTATTTCAGCCCCTAATCTTGTTGAAATTTCAATTTAGCTCCTGGAACTTCTATCAATTGCAGTAAGGTCCCTGAAGTTTTGGGAAATTACAATTTGGCTGCTGGATTTGAAAAAAATTCATTGAGGTCCCTAAAGAGGTGGATAAAGTACTTTTCTAGCTAAATCAACCATTCCGGACACAACCGCGGATTCCATTTTTTGAGATTTGGACCCAAATTTTTAGTGAAGTTTTCAGGAGTTCAGAATTTGTCGTGTTCCGGGTATTTCAAGCGTCCGTTATTGTTGTGGTGGAGATTTTTTTTGAAAAGTCTCAATGGAAGAATCTACAGAGAGGAGATCAGCCGAGTCTACAAGCAGCCCCGCGACTACAAGCAGCTCTGGGCGTTGGACCCCCGTGTCTTACGCTAAGTTTGAGGTAGAGAAGTTTGATGGTAGCAGTAACTTTGGCATGTGGAGATGTGAAGTTAAAGATATGCTTGTCCAGATGAACCTAAACTTCACTCTGGGAGACAAACCAGATGACTTGGACGAGATAAAATGGGAGAAAGTGAATCTCCTGGCCTACAGTTCCATCCGACTTTGCCTTGCAAAAGAGGAGAAATACGCCTTCACAGAATATGATACTGCGAAGGAGCTTTGGAACGTGCTGAAAGACAAGTTCATGACAAAGTGCATTGAGAACCGGCTCTACTTGAAGAAGAGGTTGTTTCGTTTCGACTACAAGAACGGTATTTCAATGAATGAACACCTGAACAATTTCAACAAAATTATTGCCGATTTGAAAAACTTGGATGTTCAAATTGATAATGAAGATAAAACACTATTATTGTTGAATTCCTTGCCTAACACATATGATCATCTCGCCACCACTTTACTGTATGATAAAGAAAAGATCAAGTACGTTGATGTTTCAAAAGCCTTGGTAAATAATGAGTTCAGAAGGAAAGATAAGTCTTCAAACAGGGACTCAGCATCAGAGGCATTGACAGTTAGAAACAGAACGAACAACAGAAGATATACAAGGCGGGGAAAGTCTGACTCAAAATCCAGAGGGAGATCATCAGATAGAAGACGTCTTGCAAAAAATGAGTGTAATGCATGTCGCCAGAAGGGGCATTGGGCAAAAGATTGTCCCAATAAAGACAAGAAAGATGAAAAGCTGAACGTTGCACGAGATGGAGATAATGGTGAAGGATCAACCTTTACAGTTTCATCACTTGGCCATTCTGATGAATGGATTCTGGATTTCGGATGTTCCTACCATATGTGTCCTAACAAGCAGTGGTTCTCGAGCTTATGAGAGTTCGATGGAGGAGTTGTATTGATGGGCAACGACCAAGCTTTCCAAACAAAGAGGATTGGAACAATTTGACTGAAGATACATGATGGAACAATCAGAATTCTTGAAGATGTTCGGTATGTACCAGATTTGATGAAGAATCTCATCTCAGTGGGAGTTTTAGACTTTAAAGGTTACAGAGTAACTGTGGAAGGTGGAGTCCTCAAAGTTGTTAGAGGAGCATTTGTTGCAATGAAGGGTATTCGGAAGGGAAATTTATATTTCCTAGACGGCTTTACAGTCACATGGAGACTGGCTATCTCTACCAGCTCAGAAGATGATGCATTAGACACTTCAAGACTTTGGCAAATGCGCCTAGGGCATGTCGGTGAGAAGGCTCTACAAGGCTTGGTAAAGCAAGGCCTGTTGAAAGGCGCCAAAACAAGGAAGCTTGAGTTCTACGAGCATTGTGTACTGGGCAAACAAACAAAAATCAAGTTTGGTACTGTCATTCATCGTACCAAAGGGATTCTAGACTATGTTCACACATATGTTTGGAGACCTTCCAAGAATGCTTCTTTAGGAGGTAAACACTACTTTGTGTCGTTCATTGATGATTTCTCAAGAAGAGTATGGGTTTACACAACGAAACATAAAGATGAAGTATTTAACATCTTTCTTACGTGGAAGAAAATGATTGAGACCCAGACAGGTAGGAAGATCAAGAAGCTCAAATCTGACAATGGCGGCGAATACACATCAAATCCCTTCTTTGAGGTTTGCCGGAATGAAGGGATAGTGAGACATTTCACAGTTAGTGGAACGCCACAGCAAAATGAAGTTGCAGAATGCATGAACCACACTTTGGTGGAGAAAGTCCAGTGTATGCTGTCACATTCAGGATTGAGCAAGGCATTTTGAGGCAAGGCATTGAACTATGCTTGTCATCTTGTCAACAAACTACCTGTGATAACACTAATTATGATCAGCTACGTATCTTTGAATGTCCAGCCTATTTTCATGTTACAGAATCTAAGTTGGATCCTAGAGCCAAGAAAGTTGTCTTCTTGGGCTTTAGTGATGGTGTCAAGGGATACAGACTCTAGTGCCCTAAATCAAAGAAAGTTGTCACTAAAAGAGACAGTACGTTTGATGAATCTATAATGCCGACGCAGCCAAATCCTCAAGAGTTTGAAGAAACATTAGAGAAGTTAGTGCAGGTGGAGTTTGAGACTCCAGCAAAGACTATTCAGCCAGTCAACCATCTTGAAGAATGCTCAGTTGATAGCTCTGAAGAAGATCCTGAAGTGAGTTCAGATGAGAATGAAGATCCAAAAGCCCCACAACAGTCAGAACCCATTGCAATCAGAAAAGAAAAAAGGGTTACTAAGCAACAAGGTTGGATGACCGATATGGTGGCCTATGCACTTCCAATCATTGAAGACAATATTCATTGCACTTTCAAAGAAGCCATGCAGAATGCAGAAAGTGTCAAATGGAATGAGGCTATGGATGAAGAGATCAGGTCACTTCACAAGAATCAAACTTGGGAGTTGGTGCAACTTCCAAAAGGCAAGAATGTAATTGGGTGTAAGTGGGTTTACACCAAGAAAGAAGGCATCCCAGGCAGAGACAACATTAGATACAAAGCTATATTGGTAGCTAAAGGCTATGCCCAGAAGGAAGGAATAGACTACAATGAGGTATTCTCACTTGTTGTGAAGCACACGTCTATTCATATCTTGCTAGCATTGGTTGCTCAGTTTGATCTCGAGCTCACCCAACTCGATGTCAAAACTGCATTCTTACATGGAGATATACATGTCCCAGCCAGATGGTTTCAAAGTTGCTGGAAAAGAGGATTGGGCTTGCAAATTAAAGAAATCGTTGTACGAGTTGAAGCAGTCTCCAAGACAGTGGTACAAGTGATTTGATCGGTTCATGATGGAAAAAAAATACACAAGAAGCCAATATGATCATTGTGTATATTTCCGTAAGCTTTTCGATGGTTCCTTTGTCTATTTGCTCTTATATGTAGATGACATGCTGATTGCATCTAAGAGCAAGGTGGAGATTGATAAACTCAAGGCACAATTGGCAGTAGAGTTCAAAATGAAGGATCTTCGTGAAGCAAAGAAAATTCTTGGCATAGAGATCAAAAGAGACAGGCAGATAGGCACGGCTTGTCTGACGCAAACCTAGTATTTGAAAGAAAGTGTTAGATAGATTTGGCATAAATGGGAAAACAAAAGTTGTGAGTACACCATTGGCTCCTCATTTCAAGCTTAGTGCTTCGATGTCTCCACGTACAGAAGAAGAATGAAAGCATATGGCACAGGTTCCATATGCAAATGTAGTTAGTGCATTAATGTATGCTATGGTTTGTACAAGGTCTGACATCTCACATACTGTGAGTATGGTAAGCAGATATATGCATGATCCAGGAAAAGGTCATTAGCAGGTAGTGAAGTGGATCTTGAGGTACTTACATGGCACAATTAATATGGGTTTGAAGTTCGAGAGAGATCATAGAGTCGGACAGAATCTGGTTAGATATGTGGACTCAGATTATGCTGGTGACTTGGACAAACGCCGGTTAACAACAGGGTATTTATTTACGCTTGCTAAAGCGCCGGTGAGTTAGAGGTCAACGCTTCATTCAACGGTGGCTTTGTCTACAACAGAGCCAGAGTACATGGCAGTGATAGAAGCCTTTAAGGAAGTTATTTGGCCACATGGGTTGATTGAGGACTTGGGTATTGTTCAAAAGCATGTTGAGGTGTACTGCGACAGTCAGAGTGTTTGTTTGGCAAAGAACCAAGTTCATCATTCCCGCACCAAGCACATTGATGACCATTTCCATGTCGTCCAAGAAATTGTGAATGAAGGGGATATTATGCTTTAAAAGACTAGCACTGCAGATAATCCAGCCGATACGCTCAAAAAAATGGTTTCTAGGATCAAGTTCTAATACTATTTGGACTTGGTCAACAACTCTTGGAACTAAGCACCTTCGGGTCCATGGCAGTGTTGAACGATCACTATGTTGGATAGAGAATCCTCGCCAAGGTGGAGATTTGTTGAAGATTGGCTCAGATTTGCTTTGTCAATGATGGCTGCTGATTGAAGAAAAAATGAAGAAGCTGGACATTCAGCCGAGCTATCCATGATAAGGTGGTTGACTGTTGGTGGTTGCCACGAATGTTGTCGATGGCTTGTTGAAGTCTTTGGCCCTCCATTTCATCTATAAATGGTTAGTGAATGGAAGGGGGTCAGTGTGGTGAACTAAAGAGAGAATACAGAGCAGAGAGAGAATTACAGAGTGTGTAATTCTTTGTTCCAAATATAGCGAAATCTGCTGCCCGTGGACGTAGGCGATTTGCCGAACCACGTAAATCTTTGTGTGTTCTTTCTTGTGTGCTTGTATGTAATTGTTTTCTGCTTCCTAGACACAACATAACGACAAGACTGATGCTTAATTTTTTTTTACAACAATATTTATCCTTTTAGGGATAAAAATTTAATCCTTAAAACTTTTCTTTTTTTTTTTTTTTTTTTTGATCAGCAAAAAAAACCTTATTGATGAAAAGAAATAGGAATACATCAATAAAGAAGTTGAATCAACAAGCATCATAGCCAAGCAAAATGATCACAACTTGGTTTGGCACCATTGAGCAAGCCGAATCATATGATAGCATACAAGAAGTTGGTGAGCAACCAACCAAACAAGAGGAAGAACAAAAACACAAAAACAGCAGCCCAACAATACAAAAGACAAGCAACCAAAACCCAACACTACTGCAACTACTACAAGACACTACCCCTATTGTTACACAACAAAACCACCCCTACTGCTACAAACCCAACAGACATAAGCATACAACACCCCTGCTGCTACATACCCAACAGACACAAGCATACAACACACCAATCAACCAATACCTTTGCTGCAAAACTTGACTTGTTGGAAGGTTAAACACATAATCATCCACAGCAAATGGAACATCAGGGAATAAAGCTCTAACCCACGATGCTATTCTGGTTTTAATTGTATCACACAAGCCAGGCAAATCAGGTTGAATACCCTAGAACACCACCTCGTTCCTTAGTTTCCAAATAGACCAAAGAGTAGCAAGTTATAATTTTCCAAATATTCTGAACAAATTTGTTGAAAGTAAAACCAGCCCACCAAAGTAAAACACCTATAGATTCTGGCATGACCCATTGTGTACCCCACCATGATAGAATATTAGCCCAAACCTGCCAAATGAGAGGGCACCATAGCATAACATGGTTGACAGATTCTACTTCAGTTTTACAAAACACACAAGCAATGTTAGCACTCCCATTGATGATCCCAATACTTTAAAGATACACAATACATTTAAGCTTTTGCCTCCATGCCAACCACACAAAAGATTTGGCTTTGGGTGGAGAGACATTATGCCAAATCATCTTTGCAATAACGCTTATGTCATTGGTGAATAGCCTACGTGATTTGTGATTCAAAATAGATAGAATTTCAACAATTCACAAACAATCAAAACAAACAATCTAAACCATCTAACACGTACGAAAGTGATTTAGATTGTTGTTTCACAATTAATAAATCGACACAAATGATTTTTACGTGGAAAAAACCATAGTTGGAACACCTCCAATTGTTATAAAAAAAAAAAAAAACCATGGGCGAAACGCTACTAATTAATCCACTATGAAGAATGAAAATACACAAGATTACCAAACAATTTACCCAACATGTTGTAAAATTGTCTTCCACCACATGTGCCTCTTTCACCAACACCTTAATCTCAGAATTGATTAGTCTGATGTTAAATCCACAACACCCACGTCAAATCTATGGCAACAAGCCACTTCCAACTCCTTCAAATCCTTCACACTCAAATCTTCAAAATTTATCGATCAAACACTCTTTGGGTAGAAGAATCAAACAAACCCCCTTGATGTGATAAACTTAACTCATGTGATGTGATCAAACTCACAAAGACATTAAGGGAAAACAAGGAAACAAGCTCCAGAGAAAAACCCTAACTTTCAAGTTTAAGATTTGGAAGCCGTAAATCTGAAATCTGTCTTTCACAGCTTTTATAGAAACAAGATCGCGATGACCGCTCGAGCCATGAAATGGTCGCTCGAGTGGTATGCCATGTACGTGTGGAACCATTAGTGACTTCTCTCGAACGACTGAAAGGTTTGCTCGAGCGCACCCCCTCTTAGTATATTTGTAGACAAGTTGAACTTCTAGGAGCAGAGATTCATTGCTCAAGTGACCACTTTGTCGCTCGAGCAGTCCATGAAGAAACAAACCACTGAAATTACAACCGAAAAAGTGTTTGCTCGTGGAATTGACAACACAAAGGACCTAACAATCTCCCCCTTTGTCAATTCTCGGACAAAACCTGTCTAACAATTGAATCCTAACAAACTCACACTCTAGACACAAAAACCAGCTTAACCATTCTAAAACGCCACCATCTAACCAACGTGCAAAGAGAACCAACCACCTGCAAAGAACACAAACATTGCACAAACTCTAGAAATGGATAGATAGATGATTAGCGATTAGTAACACTAATAAACCAAGTAAACTATAATCCAAACCAAGTAAACCATAATCCAAGCCAACCAAATACTCCCATTTTTTGACCGGGAGAGACAAATGATAAAGTCAAATGGTCCAAAAACAGACTATCAACATGATATAAGACAAAATAATAAACAAAAAAATATGTCCAATTGTCCAAAAGAGAAACAGTAAACCATCATGGATATGGTGGGGGTAAAGGAGGCTGCTATATCTGTGCAAGCTGGAGTAAGGACTGGTCCACAACATGTTCTATTAGTCCAGTGGAAGCCTCAAATGCAGTGAGACGAGCGTCGGTGGATGTCTCTAAGTCGGTGAGACGTGCATTATAAACATCTATTCGGGCGTCCAAACGATCGAAACAAGCAAACATGGCTTGCTCCACCTGGCTAACCTGTCCCCAAATAGTACGAGCATGAGCAGGTTACTCCCCCTCACCAGCAACTACAGTATCCAACTCAGCTTCTTTAGCCATCTGGTCCTCATCTTCACCTGAACCACCTGCCCCGAGCGACTCCCCCTTAACATGTGCTTGACTCTGGGAAATGGTCATTTTGGTGATAGATTTGGTCGGAGAAGAAAACTCATAATCAGAGGAAGAGGAGACATGAAGAGAGGTAAGGATGCAGTTTATTAGGCACCCGTAAGAAAGGCCCAAGGACTTCTTGCCCTCAAACACAAAGATCATTTTGGAAACAATCATTTCAAAAAGATCAATGGAAAGATGGTGATCAATACAATAAGGAACATACCATTGATCTTGAGAAATGTTTGAACTGTGGGTAGTAACATGGATTTTAGTACAAACAATGATATTGAGTAGATGAAAACGGGTAGGAGCTCATTTTGCCTAATAAGTGACTCGGCCATCCAAGTTCGAGGTGTGCCACACAGTTCAGTGGCAACTAGGTCAAAGTTGGCATCTTTGGTGGCAAGAAATAGAAAGTGACAATTACGCACAGGAGAAACACCAAGAAAAGACCAAATTGGCTCCGTAGTAATGTAAATGTACTTAGAACGGACCCATGATTTAAAAGACAAAGCAACAGGATCAATGGAGCGAATGTTACAATAGAATTCCGAGACCCAACTCAGATTTTGTTGGCCCTAGAAGAGAAGGACGTAGTTAGCTCCTAGCGAATCAAAGACAGATAGAATGGGAATGGACTTGAAGGTGGTGGGTGGGACATTTCGCTCTAGAGACAGTCCTAGACTCGTAGAAATCCCTAAACATGGTGGCTTTCTCTTTATATTGGAATTTATAAGTGTTAAATGAGGGATGTGAAATAGTAGCCATACGTCGTTTGGAGGATTCAACCATGACTAAGCACTGACAAACAAGAAGACCACCAACAAAGAGAACCATAAACAGCCCACCAGGAGACAACCCATAAACCCCAACCATGACAGATTAAACCAAAAGCCCAAAGTTCAAACATGAATAACAAACACCATTAGTAATCAGAAGTAAAAAAAAAATGCAACATTATACATATGAGGAGGAGAATAATTAATCAATCATAAATAGACTTTAAAGAGACTTAAAAAATATATAGATAGTAGAAACCCTAGAAACATCATAAATTTGGCACAAAAAGAAAAAAAAAACAAAAACAAAAACAAAATCAAGTGGAAAACCCTAGATACAATATCTCAAAACAACTACTAATCACAATCAAAAACGAAATTGGCCACAGAATAGAACAAGAAAAAACACTTAGACCATAAATACCCACACACAATGGAGAGACAAACAAGCATGAGAATAAAAATAAAAACATGGAGACATACTAAAACATGATGAAAATCACAAAACAAAGTGCAAATCCAAGTGAAATCAAGGACCAAGAGGTCAAGCACAACAATGGAGGTAGTATGCCCTAGGAGAAAGAAAAACCATGGAGAGATTTAGGGCAAAACTAAATATAAAATGACGGTTTGAGCTATTTGAACTAGCACAGACCGCTCGAGCGACCATTTTGTTGCTCGAGCGATTCCACTTACACGCGAGTACGTTGCTCGAGCTAAGATTTCGTTGCTTCTCAGTAGTTTGGACCACCTGCAAAAATATTGGATTGAGGTATTTACCACTCGAGCGCAAGAATTGTCGCTCGAGCAGTGTCAATAGTTAAAAAGGGCTTGCAGGGTCCTCAAACACACACTTCTGAGCATCAAAACGACTCATATAACAAGGTATCACCTTAATCAAGGATGGATTAGTACAATGGCAATAATGGGTTACTAAGATGAGATAATCCATACATCATGAAACCTTCAATCTTACAAGATAGACAATATGAACATGATATCATTAGCAAGCAAGGTATGGATATGTAAATGAACATAGGCAGCATATGAATGCAAGGCTCAAAAAAGAACATGATAGCTCACAAAGGTGGTGTGTGTATGCAATCCTCGAGCGTCCACAATCGCTAGAGTTAATCCTAGTAATGATCGGATGGCTAGACCTCCGGTAAAAAAATCTAAACACAATTGAGGAAAGTCAAACCACTAGGAATCAAGGGAGATTTATTGAGTAAAAACGGAAGTTCCCCCTTAATCAATGAAACACAGTTTTTATTTTTTCTTACTTTCTTTCTTTTGGGCACTCATTGGTGGCTTTCACGCTCAAGAGTATGGAAACCGAACCAAAGAAGCACGGATAAAATAAGGATAGCTTGGTTAGTGCCTCTGAGGTAGCCTTTTCCTCATTCCTTGACTACAAAGAACTGAGGGGAAAGCTGTGGACATGCAAAAAGATGGTAGATGGTTAAGAGACTCAACATCACCCATGATGTCCTAGTACAGGTCAATTCCTCTGGAAATGCACAAGACACAATGCTAGTAGTCCATAGAAAAATTTGATCACTTATGCGGAAACCCCTGCAACAATTTAACTCAAAGGATGTGTACAGAATGAGATCATGAAATCAATGAGCATGTACATTTAAAATGAGCTATGGGCAAATACATATGAAGCCTTGCATGTAGCATGAGAGGTGTTCAAATAAATCTATGTGCAAAGACGACAAGTATCAATGACAATGAGATTATAACATCCAAGCACACAGAATGCGAATCACTCACATCCACTCATGTAATAGGCCACACTCTAGTCAACGAGCACTACTCCCAAGGTCTTTCTAAGGAACTCAAACCTAAGAAGATCAAGGAGCTTTGTAAAAATGTCTGTTCTTTGATGCTCAGTGGATACATGTTCAAGAACAACAAGACCCTCCTCAACTAACTCTCAAATGAAATGGTGACGAATATCAATATGTTTAGTGCAAGAGTGTTGGACTAGATTTCGAGAGATATTGATGGCACTTATGTTATCACAGAAAAGATTAAGTGTATGCTAGTCTATCCCATAGTTATGAAGCATTTGCTTTATCCAAATCATTTAAGCACAACTCCCTGCAACAATATACTCAGCCTCAACGATCGAAAGAGAGATGTCATTCTGCTTTTTGCTATGCCATGCAACCAAATTATTCCCGAGGTAAAAACAACCTCCAGATGTGATTTTGCGATCATCAGCACACCCTGCCCAACCGGCATCAGAATAGATAGTAATATCGGCCGTGGTGTCGGATAAGAACCAAATCCCATACCCAAAGTCCCGCTAACATACTTGACAATACGCTTAACGGCTAGATTCTTCTGGTGTGACAGCGCAAAAGAGAGAATTGATAGCTTTACTCTTCTAGCTACTATTTTAGTAATCAGCTGTGTCCCATTTATCAAATGGTTTGGGAAAAGTTACTCCATCAATGGTAATTGTCAGTTCAGTCTACCCACACATGATAGATTGCCAAACTTTTTCATCAATAGATTTCAAAAACACTCTAATCTGAGCTTTCCAAAGAAAAGTAGTTTGTTTTATCAAGTAAAGGAGATCTATGGGTCGAGGTACCTTCACGAATTGAATCCATTAATACAAATCACACAAAATCACACTCCTATAGTTTTTATAAAAACAAGAATGAGTGACCCGCTCTGATGCCAATTAAATAACCTACGTGATTCGTGATTCGAAGTAGATAGAATTGCAACAATTCCCAAACAATCAAAACTAAGAATCTAAACCATCTAACATGTATGAAAGTGATTTAGATTGTTATTTCACAATTAATAAATCAACGCAAACAATTTTTACGTTGAAAAAACCACAATTGGAACACCTCTAATTGTGATAAAAAAAAACCACGGGTGAAACTCCACTAATCAATCCACTATGTAGAATGAAAATACACAAGATTACCAATCAATTTACCCAACACACTGCAAAATTGTCTTCCACTACTTGTGCCTCTTTCACCAACGCCTTCATCTCAGAATTGATTAGTCTGATGTTGAATCCACGTCGAATCTATGATAACGAACTGCTTCAAACTCCTTCATAGCCTTCACGCTCGAATCTTCAGAATCCACTGATCAAACACTCTTTGGGTAGAAGAATCAAACAAACCACCTTGATGTGCTAAACATAACTCATGTGATGTGATCAAACTCACAAAGACATCAAGGGAAAACAAGGAAACAAGCTCTAGAGAAAAACCCTAACTCTCAAGTTTAAGATCTGGAAGCCGTAAATCTGAAATCTATCTTTCGAGCAGCTTTTATAGAAACAAGATCGCGATGACCGCTCGAGCCATGGAATGGTCGTTTGAGCGGTGTGCCTTATACGCGTGAAACCATTAATGTCTTCGCTCGGGCGACCGAAGGTTCACTTTAGTGCACATTGACCCCCTCCCAGTATATTTGCAGACATGTTGAACTTCTAGGAGCAGAGATTCTTCGCTCAAGCGGTCCATGAAGAAATAGACCACTGAAATTACAACTGAAAAAGTGTTTGCTCACAGAATTGACAACATAAAGGACCTAACAATTGGGTTAAGGACTGAATTCCCACCATCTATATACCGAGGAAACACTAAAACAACAAGAGTTTTCTACCCTCCACCCTAAAGCATCCTCCTTATATTCCCTAAGAGCACAGGCAGAGAGTAGCATGTTAACGAGACTAACTACATCCTCCTTTTCCCAGTCCATCAACTCTCTACAAAAGCCATGTTCCCATTCAAGCAGATCACTTGTAAGCTCAAGTATCTCCTTTACTGATCTATGTCTATCAGATGAGAGTCTATACAACTTGGGAACAACACCTCCTTTAAACACCTATCTCCAATCCATTTAATCCTTAAAACCCTTACATGTTGCATTGACTTTCCTGTTCCATGACTTCCAATCTTAGGGTAGTGGGTAACTTTACTGGATTCTTGAGCTCAATATTTTCTTTTATGTTTCAGAAATTTTGAAAATTAAAGTTAAGCGAGATATTTTAGTGGTGGAATTGGATTTCTGTCATGACATCCCAATTAGAAGTGTGTATGAGTGATTTTGGTTTAGATTAGCACTAAACCAAAGAATCAATCAATCATCAGTTTCAGATATTTAGACTTAGACTGAACCAATTCTCTATTAAAATCGAACTGAACTGGTGTAGCTCAACTTATTTTAGATTGGAATACAATTATGAAAATAAGTGAATCATTCATTTGAAAACCGTGGTCTCCATTTCAATCTTGCATCATTACAAACTTTTTTTTAAAAAATAAATATTTATAATAAACAAGTCTTGAATATTCTAACATAATATAAAGAAAAATAAAACATTGTTTCACAATTTAATACAAACCAACAATCATGTATTTTGCCCTAATTTAGGTTTACATGTCATAATCAAGTGTAGGAATCTCCACCTTGTTTTTCACTTTTCACTAATTATATAAAGGCAACTGGACATAAATATAATTTTGTGTAACATATATATACAACCTTGACTCTCATGTTGGCTTAGTCAGGCAAGATGTAAACTAGAACTAAACAAATCTTATAGGATTTGTGGTGGCAAAAATAAGACAAGCCATGTGATGTAGGCCCACCTAATGCGTACATAGCATGGCCACTTGGTATGGTAGAGAATAATGTCGGATTTGGTAAGGTGAACTGGGCCACGAAGTATAGGTTAACTATGGTCCACAAATAACTCAGCTATGGTTTGGACAAGCTTAAGGGGAAGAAACCTCCTATTATAAATAGAGGCAACATTTGAAGGAAAAGTATGTCTAAACCAATATATTTACTTATTTGTTCTTGTTTATATACAAAACATCATCTAACTTAGGCATTGTCATCCGGCCAGCAACAGCTAGTCGGGTGGTATTAACGATTTGTTATTTTGCAAATTCAGAATGGTGCGACTCATCTCTCCATTAATATGTCGATTAATCAATTTGAGACAAATCCCAGGGTCTAATTTTAAAACCCAGAACCAAACCAAACCAAACGAAAATATTGAAATAACCGAACTACCCTATACAAGTCGAGTTGGTTCAGTTATCGAGTTTTCTGGGTTTTTTGTGCAATCCTACTCCTCATGAGCCTTTAATTAATCAACTGATAGCTTATGAGCAAGTTGTTATTCACATCCCCTAACAGTGCCATATATCCATGAAAAAATTGTACATCGATGTGCATATTCATGTCAACCACCATCACAAGAACACCTAACACGGTACATAAAGGTTTATTGCACCACCATTGGCCCCCAACTCTGTCCAACAAAGGCTATCTATATCCAAATCTGAAGTAATAAACTTCTGTATAGTTGAACTCTTGTCTGTGTCAAGCCTTAGGACATCAAAAGGGAAGATTCATTCTAATGTTCTTTTATCTAATAGGAAGGTGGTGAGGCTTTCATCATTTAACTTCAAAACATAGCTGATCTATTTAGTTCTCAACATTCTTAAACACCAGCAAAAACAAATGTGTATATAGGTAGCAAAAATTAAGTTATGTGCCCACAATAACACATGTATATGCAACAATAATTGAGTGTGATCAACTAGAGTATTGTGATTAAAAAGCTTGACATTTTTTAGTTTTCTTGTATGATCAACAATTTTGTTTTCTTCCGAAATTGGTGATGATTGAGAATGTTCAATTTTGCAGGAATTGGGTGATGATTTCACGCTTACACAAAAGCAGGGGGCAATAGCTATGCACTAAAGGATTGAAATCCATGAGGGGCTATGAACACAAAGCATAAATTTAAGGATTAAGTCCATCTTTAACACATTGTAAACAAACGTGTGATTATCAGATTTAAAATTGCAATAAAATATGTATCATTTAATTCAGACATTGACAAACAGTAAACACACTACTTGCACAAGTAGTGAGATGGAAAAACACCTGGCTTATGAAGTAGTCACTTGCTGTAATCTTCATCGAGTCCACATCAAGGTAAATGATCAACTTTTGTGCATTCAACAGTCATTAAACGTCCAATGCCAGACCATCATCATTGTCTTCTACCATCCTCTCATGTCTGGCATTTGTGTGCAGAGGAGCAACGCCACCATAATTGCTTTTGACATTATCCTCTCTAAGTGGCAATTGTTGGCTGCAACCGAGCAGGATTTGCAAAACGTCTTTCATGCTAGGCCTAGTAGAGGGAAATGTGCCGGTGCAAATGATCCCAAGCTTGAACACGCCAGCCATTTCATCCAAGTAACAAGCCTCTTTAACCTCCTCATCCAAGGCATCAACTATGGGGTTTCCTTCTTGAATGTGTTGCCATGCCCATTCGGTAAGACACATATCTTCATCTCCATCGTTGGCTTCCTTTCCAGTAACTAGTTCCAAAAGGACAACACTGAAGCCATACACATCAATCTTCTCATTCACTCTTGTTGTACGAGCATACTCTGAAATTCATAGTTTAAAATATGAATGCAAAACAAATTTTAGTAAAGAAAGATTACCCGTCAGCAGTTTTGTATGTCACTTACCTGGAGCTATGTACCCAAAAGTTCCAGCCACAATTGACATTGTATTGGGCTCTCCATGGTTCACCAATATCTTGGCTAGACCAAAATCAGCAATTTTTGCATTGAACTGAGAATCCAACAAGATATTGCTTGATTTCACATCTCGATGAATTAATGAAGGTGCGCAGTCATGGTGCATGTAGCATAGCCCCCGAGCAGCTCCCACCGCAATTTGCAACCGCTTAGGCCAGTCCAAGACAACATGGTGGACTGATTCAGAGATGTTTGGCCGCTTCTTTCTATGGAGCCACCTATCCAAGCTATGATTTTCCAGATACTCGTAAACAAGAAGTTTTGAATTCTCACTTGTAATAAAACACAGCAATTTCACTATGTTGGAGTGGCGAATCATGCCTAATAGCTGAACTTCTGCCAGAAACTCCTTCTCAAGTCTTTGGTTCAACTTTTTACTATTCCAAATCCTCTTGACAGCAACAAATATGTCTGAACGGTTTACAGCAACATGATACACTTTCCCTGACCCACCCTTTCCGATCACATTACTTTCAGTCAAACTCGACACAATGTCCGACTCTGCGAAATCCAACATCTGAAATGCTGTGAGGTTCCACGTTAAAATTGTCTCATGCTTTCCCTTTCGTTTAACTCTCTTAATGAAGAACAGTGATAACAAGCTCAGTACAAATATTATTGCTGCTATACTTGCAACTATGGATGAAAGTTTGATCCAGTTTGGAAGTCCAGAAGAGCAAACATTTAGTTCAAAGAGTGGGTTACTTGCACAAAGACCAGAATTGTTCAAGAAACTGGCATAAAAAATTGCCATTTCAAACTCAACTGGGATTCTCCCAGTAAGACGATTCGAAGAGAGGTTGAGCGAAGCTAGCCTTAAAAGGATAATCTTAGGCGGAATTGGACCTGAGAACTCATTCTCAGACAAGTCTATATCAGTTAGGACAGGTAAAAAACCAATTACTGCAGGAATTGGCCCAGACAGTTTGTTTTGACTGAGATTCAGTGTTGTTGGTGAGCTCTAAAACAATATATCAGATGGAAAATTCCCAGAGAGTTGATTTCTATCAAGTAAAAGAGTAGTTAAAAGTGGAAGACCTGTTATTCCTTGACTAATTGAATCGCTAAAGAGATTATTACTTGCTTGGAACACGAACAAGCTATTCCAGTAAACCACCCCAACTGGGATTTCACCAAAAAATTTGTTATTACTAATATCAATTTGTGATAAATTATTTGAATATAGTTCATCTGGAAGCTGACCCATAAATAAATTGTTACTTATATTCAAGTACCCCAAATTCTCCAACAACCACAAACCATCTGGGACTCTGCCAGAAAGCAGATTGAAAGACAGAGTCAAACTCCACAATTCTGTTAGTGAACCAAAATCATCTGGTATTGTTCCAGTCAAGTTGTTTTGGGATAGATCAATTACCTCCATTTTTGAAGCTTCAACAGACTTAGGAATCGCCCAAGACAAGTGATTTTTGTAGAGGTATAGTGTTGTTAAATTCTTTAGTAGAAACAACCCACTTGGGATGTTACCACTCAAGTCATTTGACGACAAGTCCAAGATCTCGAGCACTATCAAATTCCCCATTGATTTCGGGATTTCTCCGATCAACCTTGATCTCTGCATCCAGAGTTGTTTAAGTTTTTTCAACTGAGTAAAGCTTGAAGGCACTGCCAACGGTGTGAAATCATTATAGGATATGTCCAGTACTTCAAGCTTTGATAAGTTGCCAATTTCCGTTGGGATAAGATCACTGTGGAACTCACATTGAAAGAGTAAGAGACTTCTTAGCTCCGGCAACTGCCCAATAGCTTCAGGGATGTCACCAGTAAAGTTGTAAGTTTACAGGATCTTTATACTAGAAATCAAAACACTATGAATATAATTAATTACTAAAATAAGAACTTAAATACATACCATTTAATTCTGCCATTGTCTTGAGTGTTGCTTTCTTTAGAACAATACGGTATTCACAATTGGAAAACCTTAGTACCAGCTCTTCCTCTCCTTCTCCTATATTTTTCACGTTGTTTTCCAATGGGGCTAACAACCCTTAGATTTACATATATATAAATATAGGTAAACCCTAATAGGATAGGAGAGGGGACTGTGCCTAAACAATAATTATTGGGCCCTCTTATTAAGGAACCCAAATTACTCAAAACAAGCCTTACACCTCCATACCACATACTTATAATAAAACCACTAAGATGAACCATGGCCCAAAACTTTATGAATCACAAAATTAATTTGGGCTCATACCAGTTAGTTTGTCTGAATCACTTTCAACCTGTTTTTCACAAATCAAAATAAAACATAGTTAATGGTAGCCCAATTAAGAATAAATTCTTACATTCTCCCACTTGGGCAACATTGACTACTAATTATTTATTTATTTTTTTTAAAAAAAGACAATTTATTTGATAAAACGACTCTCAGATTGAACAACTTTAATGGCCACATAAACATGATTCAGAACAAAAACATCTTAGCACAAAATCCCGTTCAATGAAAATATTAATATTGAACTGCAGCGATAATTATGCTATTTATCAGCATAATATCTTCTACAATTACAAATTCCAATATTCCACCAACATGGATTCCTGTATGTGATAAAGTGTAGTGTGAAACTTTTAGCACAAGTGATCCAATCAATTACAACATGCTAATTTCACATTCAATCCTCTGTATGGTCTAAAAGACCCTTTATGGGATTTTATCCCCTTTACACTTCCAAAGGAAGCCTTTAAATCTCAAAACAAGATTTTAAACTTTATGGATCCACGTACACTTCTAAAATCGAAGCCTTCAAATTCATTCAGAATTTATTAATTGTAACTATATGAGCTCACTTAACATAAATAACAAATAATATTCAAATGTGCACAAAACTTACAACTGCAGATAAAATGAGAGTCAACACATCAAATTTTAATAGTTAAAAAAAAATAATTCATTAATGTGTCAAAACAAGTACTTAAAAAAACTCTATCCAAGAACATCAAAAGACTGTAAAATACTCATGTGCTCAACATGTTTAACAAACTCAATTGGTCTAAGCCCTTTAGTAAGAGGATCTGCTAACATGTCTTTTGTACAAATGTGCTCATAAGTCACATCACTATTATCCACCCATTCACGAACTTTGAAATACTTTAGATCTATATATTTAGCACTACCAGAATTTTTATTGTTCTTTGTAAAGAAAACCGCGGCCATATTGTCACAATAAATTCTTATGGGTCTAGAGATGGAGTCAACTACTTGAAGCCTTGAAACAAAGTTCTTTAACCACACAGCTTGAGTACCAGCCTCAAAACATGCTATCACCTCTGCTTGCATTGTAGAAGATGCCACAAGTGATTGCTTGCAACTTTTCCATGATATGGCACCACCTGCAAGCATAAAAATATAACCCGTAGTGGATTTCATGTCATCCGAACAAGCAGCAAAATCTGCATCTGTATAGCTAGTAATTTCAAGATGATCAACTCTCCTATAGACAAGCATACAATCTTTTGTTTTCTGCAAGTACCTCAACACTTTCTTCGCTCCTACCCAATGCTCATATCCTGGATTAGATGAATATCTCCCCAGTAGACTTGCAGCATATGCAATATCAGGCCTAGTACAAACTGCAGCATACATCAAACTTCCCACAACACTAGCATACGGAACATTCTTCATGGACTCCTTCTCAATATCATTTTTTGGACACTGAGCTTTACTGAATTCATCTCCTTTACAAACAGGAGCAATACTAGGCTTACAATTTTGCATATTAAACCTAGCTAGAACACGATCTAGATATGCTCTTTGCGACAAGCCCAATAACCCTCTAGGTCTGTCCCTATGTATCTCAATGCCAAGTACATAAGATGCTTCTCCAAGATCTTTCATATCAAAATTTTCTGACAACATCTTCTTAACATCAAATAATAATCCCAAATTATTAGTAGCAAGTAAAATATCATCAACATAAAGGACCAAGAAAATAAATTTACTCCTACTAATCTTGAGATATATGCATGAATCAAATGTATTCTCAATAAAACCAAAAGATGAGACTACTTGATGAAATTTCAAATACCATTGCCTTGATGCTTGTTTAAGTCCATATATAGACTTTTTTAACTTGCAAACTAGATCTCCTTTACCTAACTCCTCAAAACCTTCTGGTTGCATCATATATACTTCTTCAAGAAGATCACCATTCAAAAATGCTGTCTTAACATCCATTTGGTGAAGCTCTAGATCAAAATGTGCTGTCAATGCCATAATCAATCTAAAAGCATCCTTTGTGGACACAGGAGAAAAAGTTTCCGTATAATCAACCCCTTCTTTCTGCGTGTACCCTTTTGCTACTAACCTTGCTTTCAATCTTTCAACTTTTCCCTTGGAGTCTTTCTTTGTTTTGAATACCCATTTGCAACCAATGGGCTTAAAAACCTTAGGAAGCTCAACAAGCTCCCACACACCATTGATTTCCATGGAATGCATCTCTTCCTTCATCGCATCAAGCCACTTGCTAGAATTTGGATTTGTAACTGCCTCGTTGTATGTAACTGGATCAATTATTTCCTCAGGCTCATAATATTGCTCACCTAGAAAAACAACATAATCATTTGGAAGAGCAGACCTTCTAACTCTATGTGAACGCCTAGGAGGTTGTGCTTGTTGTACATCTTCAACTGGTTGAGGTACATCAATAGGCTAATTAGGGGCTTCATTATCAGCTTGTGCTCCTACTTCCTCTATGTGAGAAGGAACAAACTCGTTTGTCACAATAGGCAAAGGTACAAAGGTAGGCACATGTATTTGAGCTCTAGACTGTTCACCCGAACTCATATAATCACCTACATCATTCTCTAGAAACTTCGCATTTCCAGCCACAACGATCCTTGTGCCATGACCAGGACAATAAAACCTATAACCTTTCGAGGTTTCTGGATAACCTACAAAGTAACAACGAGTGGTTCTAGGTTCCAATTTGGTTTCAGAAGGATTATAAAGTTTTACTTCAGCAGGACAACCCCAAACCCGAAAGTGATTCAAACTAGGTTTTCTTCCAGTCCACAATTCAAAAGGTGTTTTAGGAACAGCTTTACTCGGTACCCTATTTAGGATATACATGGAAGTCAAAAGGGCTTCACCCCAAAGGGATTTAGGTAGTTTGAACATACTAGTCATACATCTCACCATTTCTTTTAGAGTGCGATTACGACGCTCAGCCACACCATTTTGTTCAGGGGTCCCAGGCATGGTGTATTGTGCAACAATTCCACAACTTTGTAAATATTTAGCAAAAGGTCCCATACATTGACCAACATCACCATGTCTACCATAATATTCACCTCCACGGTCAGATCTAACAATTTTGATCACTTTGCCAGTTTGTTTTTCCACGTTAGTTTTATAAATCTTAAATTTTTCAAGAGATTCAGATTTATTATGAATTAGATAAACAACACCATAACGTGAGTAGTCATCTATGAAAGTGATAAAATATTCTCTCCCACACAAAGTAGTAGACAACGGCCCACAAATGTCAATGTGTATAATTTCTAAAAGGTCTTTGCTACGTGTGGCTCCTAGTTTCTTTGTTTTGGTCATTTTTTCTTTTATACAATCCACGCACACATCAAAGTCATCAAAATTAAGGTTAGGAGGTATATCTATTTTAATTAATCTCTCAATTCTTTCTTTAGAAATATGTGCTAGTCTTTTATGCCACAACATGGATGAGTTTTCTTTAATTAAACATCTTTTAGTTCCTCTTCTTTCAACATTCATAGAAAATTGATTTTGGGACAAATCTAGTTTATATAGGCCATCACACAAGCATCCATTCCCAATCAAAATAGAATTTAAAGATAAATCAAATTTTCCATTACCAAAACTAAAACAATAACCAGACTCATCAAGTTTTGAAACTAAAATTAGGTTTCGCCTCATAGATGGCACAAAAACAACATTTTCTAGAATAAAGCTGGTTCCAGACTCAAAAAACAACCTAACACTACCAACGAAATCTACTGGGACCCTAACTCCATTTCCAACATACACACAATTCTCTCCTTCACTTGGCCTGCGTTTGTTTATGAACCTCTGCAAAGAATTAGAAACATGAATAGATGTTCCACTATCAAGCCACCAAGAATTTGGTGGCACATCAACTAAAGAGGATTCAAAACAAACAAAGGCCAGTGAAATACCTTCTTTTTTGTTCTTCTTATCAAGCCAGGCCTTGAATTTGTGACAGTCTAGTTTTTTATGACCACTCTGCTTACAAAACCAGCAACTCATTTCCTTTTTAATATCAGGGTTGGGCCCTAGTTGATTGTTAAGTTGAGTTTGTTGGTTGTTAGACTGACCTTGATTAGACTTGCCACGATTACCCTGATAATTATGACTTTTACGAAAATTATTACCCTTTTGATGTTGAGAAGACTGATTATGGGTATAACCCCTTCCCTGGTATGGCTGATGCACTATATTCACACTCCCTCCCTTTTCTTTTTTATTTCTCTCCTCTTCTTGTACACATATAGCAATAAGCTCATTCACATTCCAAGACTGTTTTTGGGCATTATAGGTGGTTTTCAAGTTACCAAACTGTATGGGAAGAGAGTTTAAGGCTTGGTGAACAAGGAAAGTCTCTACAATGGGCACTTTAAGGTTGGTTAATTTGTTGGCTATCTCTTGCATTTTCATGATATAGGATCTGACACCACTCACCCCATCATACCTCATGGTGGACAAGGTTTGCATAAGGTCACCAGTCTCAGCCTTTTCAGATTGTAGGTATCGTTGTCCTATGGCATCAAGGAACATTTTAGCATTGGACTCATCTGGCATAACACCCTGAAAACTCTCAGATATCGACTTTTTCATAATCAAAATGCTAAGCCTGTTCGCCCTATTCCATTTGTGATATTGAGCCTTTTGATCAGCAGTGCTAGTATCAGTGGGTTTAGGGGGCTCATCATCAATTAAGGCAATATCTAAGTCAGCTAAACCCAAAGCTAACTCAACATCCCTTTTCCATCTCTTAAAGTTATTCCCAGTCAAGGTTTCAATGGAACAAATCTGATTATTCACTGCAATATTGCTAACAGCTGCAACAAAAATTTAACATCACATAATTGAAATATGGGCAATAGCAATAATAATAATAATTTCACAAGAACATGCTGAAAATTAACTTTAGCATTATTCTCAGAGGATTAAAATGTATCACCATATAAACACATTTGAGCATAATATATAGGGCACATCCTAACACCTCTAAACAAGTCAATTAATAAGAATGATTTATCAAAAAACTATCCCTTTGGGTTGATAGGTCTTTTCAAAATCAATAAAATTCCCTTATTATTGACTCACACTACCTCTAAAATTAATTCACACAATTAACTCCCTTTGGGAAGGTAATTGAGTAAAACAATTTCAGAAGAGCTTCCCAGAATCTTTATTAAAAAAACTTATAAATCTCAATAGATTAACCACGTTGGCAGTATCACCCATATTGATTTAAAAGTTCTCTAACTGGGACAATTTTAAAATAAATATTTTTCCATTAAAAATATCATTATTTATTATTTTAATATATAATAATCTTTAAGCCAGTATGTTATCAAACATGCTTCAAATCAATATTCAAAACAATAGATTTCAACAATGAACAAGATGTATTCCAAAGCAATATTGACGGGACAATTTCAAATCAACACGTTTTTTTTTTTTTAAATGATTCTGAAGCAATTTCAATGATGAACAGTATGTATATGTAAATCACCCATTACGAGGCACATTGTTTTAGTAAAAGAAATATATATATATATATATATTATTTCTTAAAAAAAAACTATTGAAATAATCTATCATGATTTTGATTCTAGTATGAACTTGCTCTGATACCACATGTAAGTTTACAGGATCTTTATACTAGAAATCAAAACACTATGAATATAATTAATTACTAAAATAAGAACTTAAATACATACCATTTAATTCTGCCATTGTCTTGAGTGTTGCTTTCTTTAGAACAATACGGTATTCACAATTGGAAAACCTTAGTATCAGCTCTTCCTCTCCTTCTCCTATATTTTTCACGTTGTTTTCCAATGGGGCTAACAACCCTTAGATTTACATATATATAAATATAGGTAAACCCTAATAGGATAGGAAAGGGGACTGGGCCTAAACAATAATTATTGGGCCCTCCCATTAAGGAACCCAAATTACTCAAAACAAGCCTTACACCTCCATACCACATACTTATAATAAAACCACTAAGATGAACCATGGCCCAAAACTTTATGAATCACAAAATTAATTTGGGCTCATACCAGTCAGTTTGTCTGAATCACTTTCAACCCGTTTTTCACAAATCAAAATAAAGCATAGTTAATGGTAGCCCAATTAAGAATAAATTCTTATAGTTAGCACAGAGATTGAGGTAACGGAGCTGAGGTGACAGCCGATCAACGTCATAAGGAATGCTGCCAAAAAAGTAGTTGTTGGAGAGGACAAGGTTTTCCAGCTGGGAACAATTGTAAAGAGACTTGGGGAACTGTCCAGATAAGTAATTGTACTGAAGATCAAGAGTGATGAGGTTTTTTAGGTTGCAAATGAATGGTGGGACTGTTCCAGAAGTGATGCTTTTGTTCATAAGTGCAAGTCTAGATATTGAACCATTAGTGCAGGTGATCTCAGACCAGTCACAGTGAGTGGAGTTGGAGCTTGATGATGATGGTGTCCAATGGTTGATGGATGGTGGATTGGACCATTGTTGTTTCAGTTTCAGTAGGATGGTATGCTCTTCACCGTAACTTTGAGAGTTTCCATGGAAAGGTAGGCTGAGGAAGAGGATGGAGTATAAAAGGAAATGGATTTCAAAAGATGTGAAGGTCATTCTTGATATTTTGGTAGAGACTGGTGTTGAGTTTTTCTCAGGTGACAAAGCAAACCATGGTGGCATGTAAAACTTGTGGAGATCAGGTTTTGGAGTGGTGACAGCGGTGGTGGCGACAGTGAGAGGTTGTAGTGGTGTGGCAACCAACCATGAAATGAGAAAACAAACCCCGGCAACTTTCCAACTTCTAACAGGTGATTGACTTATTCTTTCATCTAGTTCAAAAGAAAAATACAAGTGCTATATACTCATAAAAATATTCAGAAAAATGTTAAGAAATTGAACGTATGATGTGAATTTACATATAGTGAGGTGTCAAGTGTGCGTCATGCCAATAATAAAAATAAGTGATAAACTATTAATAGGTCATAATAGTTGAATTTAATTCTCATCAAATCCTATTGAAAATAAGTCATAGTACAATCGTCGCTAAAAATAATTTATTTATGACGATTTTTTAAGTTGCTAAAAATTGATAATTAGTGACTTTTTTTTGTCCCAGTTTTTATAAATTGTTACTAAAATTTATAATTAGTGACGTTTTTCTATGATTAATTTTTCAAATTGTCACTAAAATTTGAAAATTAGTGACTTTTTTTTGACAATTTTTTTACATTGTCGCTAAAACATAATTAGTGACATTTTTTGTAACAAAATTTTTAAGTTGTTGCTGAAAATTAACAATTAGTGACTTTTTTTTAATAGTGTATGATAAAAAATACCATTAATTATCATAGGACCTATTGGACAATAAGTCCACTTAATAGGACTTACACGTGTCCCCCTAAAAAATACGATCAATATTGAAAAACCTTAGTGATTCGTGATTAGATCAAAATTTAATTATTCCAATTCCCAACTAATTAAAACTCACAGTCTAAATTATCAAGCATGTACGAAAGTGATTTAGATTGTTGTTTCAGAAAACAATAAATCGACACAAACGATTTTTACGTGGAGAAACCATAATCGAAGCACCTCCAATTGTGATAAAAAAAAATCACGGGCAAAACGCCACAAATCAATCCACTACTAAAGAAAGAAAGATTACAAAGATACCATACAAATTACCCAAACTCATTTGATTAGATTGATGTTGAATCCACAATATCCATTGTCGAATCAACAATTGCACACAACATCAAACTCCTTTGATTACTCTATGCTTGAATCTTTGGATTCCACCGAAGAAGAATACTCTCAAAGAAGATCAAACAAACTCCTTGATGTGTGCTTATCAGAACATGAGTTCAATACTCAATCAAACATCAAGGAAAACCAGAAAAATATCCCCAAAAGAAAACCCTAAAACCCTTAAAGAAGATCTAGAAAATGTAACCCTAGATTTGGAGTAACTTGAGGTTTTATAGAAGCTGAGATCGCGAGGTTCGCTCGAGTGTGGGAATGGACGCTCGAGCGGGGATTCTATATCCCGTGTTCTAAACCAGGGTTCACGCTCGAGCTTAAGAACCCACGCTCGAGCGTAAAAACACATCGCTCAGTATATTTTGCAGACAAGCCAAAATACTGTGATGGTAGAATCTCCGCTCGAGCGTCACTTTCCCCGCTCAAGTAGGAAGACCAAAAACCTAAGAAAATTACAACTCATTTAAACCCAAGCATGTCCACGAAATTTAACAAGTAGGGTCCTAACAATCTCCCCCTTTGTCAAATCTCAAAAAAAACTATTCTAACAATTTTCCTAACAAACAAACCCAAAACACACTAACTAACACAATCAACAACCTCGACTTTAACGAAAAAAAATTAATAATAAAATCAAAACCACTACTTATTCATTTGCATTGAGCATTATCCCTCACTTATATATTGAAAATGTTACTTTTTTGAGAAAATGGGTGAATCTGGGAAAGGAATTATTGTTACATTAAACAAGTTGGCCTGTGTGTCATGGGTGAAAATCCTGAAAACCGCGCATATACATGGGTGCCGATCTCGCGAATGAAATTTCCGTGAAATGGTAATAGTAGTGCTTGTATAGCCTACGTTTACATGGGTCCCGACTTACGGTTTCCTCCGGATGAAAATTTCGGGAAAGGTTGTGTTGGTTTGAAATTCCCAGAGTGTAATTCACCGCCCCATTTTCTATTGTAATGGAAATGATTTACGAATCAATATATATATATATATATACTTGGTAATGCATAGTTCTGGAAAAAGGAATAAAAATATTTTGGCACGAGCATTGCATATGAATTCACCTTATAGCTTTGTTAAGATTCATATACTGTGTTGGATTATTTCTACTGGGCTTTGGCTCACCCTATGTAGAAAAAATATTTCAGGTGTTGATGATATGCCTTCGCCAAGGCAATAGCTTGGGAGGATTTTGAGCGAGAGCTTGTTTTTGTGTAATTATTGTATTTATTTTGTTCAAGCCAAAGGCTTTAACTGTATTGGACTTAAGTATGCTTTTGTTGTAACCAAGCATCGTCTTGGAAAGCTGTAAGCCCTTAGGGCATTTCTTATCTATTTAACGTCCATTATTTTTCTTTTGTTCGCAACATATGCTATAGATTCAGGGTCAGGCATTATGAATGTATACCGCATATGTTTCCTTTTTGTAAACTCGATTGGATTTAATGGAAAATAATTACTTTATCGTTATTGTCATTTATTGATATTGTGGATGGATTGTTGTATTTATTTCGGGACATTACAACTTAGTATTAGTATGTACTGGCTTTGAATACTTTGGGTACGTAGGAAGTGATTATTACCACAATGGGTTTGTCTCGCTTAGCAAAGATATTTGTATGTATGGTATGCTTATGTGATAACATGCTTATGTGGTTATATGGGTATGAGATTTAGTTCTTAAGATGTTGATTGGGTCTCAGGGTTTCTAGAAGTCCTATTAGAAGAGCACTTGATCACTGCTGTTTCTAATTGAAACTCTGGTAATGCTGTGGGACGGTCATTATCTAAGAAAGAAATTCGTATGTGTTTATGTGACTACGTGCTTATGTGGAGTGAATTATTGTTATCCACTGCATTAGGATACAGGTGAATTAGCTTCAGCACAATTGTAAATGTGCTAATCTCTTTTGTTACCTTCATTAGAATGTCAGAACAGTGGACGTGGTGGTGGTAGGCCTAGAATGCATAAGGCGCCTTTACCGGATGAGATTCCAGCGAAAGAAGAAGGGGTTGGTCAGGCCAATGTGGCTGAACTTGTTGGTCAGCAAGCCATGGGCGCTTTGGCCCATGAGACGGCTGGAGCTTTACGGGAATCCATGGACATTCTCAGAGCTGAAAATCAAGTCCAGGCCCAAGTTGCTGAAGCGGGGCCATCCTTGAAAAGGGAGTTCTTCCGATTTAATCTGGACGAGTTTTGGGGTGATCCGAATGAGCCACTGAAGGCAAACGAGTGGCTAGAACAAATGGTAAAGACATTCGAGATGCTTGGCATCGAGGTTAACAGGCTAAGAGTGACCTTGGCATCTTTCCAACTGAACGGAGATACGGGTCAATGGTGGAAGTATGCGTGGGGGCTCATTGGGGTGACTTGGAAGGCCTTTGTCAACGCTTTCCAGGATAAGTTCTTGCCTCCCACTACTAGGGAGAAGTTGAGAGATCAGTTTCTGAAGCTCAAGCAGCTTAGTTTTCCAGTAGCCGAGTTTGAGGCAACTTTCACTAGCCTCTCTAGATTTGCACCAGAACTCGTGTTGACAGAGGAACGCTGTTTTATAGAGTTCGAGAAGATGTTGAGGACCGAGCTCTTTTTCAAGGTAGCCGCGTCGATGATTAGGGACTGTGGACGTCTTGTGGACGCGATAGCTCATCTTGAGACCGTTTGTTTAGGCAGAGGAAGAGTGGATAAGGGGCTTCAGGAGGAGTCAGGAGGTTTAGGGGGAGAACCAAGACAGTAAGAGACAAAGGGGTTCTAACCCACAACAGTCCCATGTAGCACAATCTAGGTCCACCTTTCCTATGTCGAGTTCGGGTTCAGGGAAAGGTAATCAGGGAGGTGTCCCTTGTTACAAGTGTGGCCAGTTGAATCACAAGCCTCCAGTTTGCCCGTAGAGGGGAGGAAGGCAATAGTCCGCGGCGCCTGCAGTTCGTTTTCAGAGTCAAAGTCAGGGGAGAGGGCAGCCACCCACTTGTTATCAATGTGGGCAGTTAGGGCATATGAAGAGGTTTTTCCCTCAGTTGGGTAGCACACCTGGCATGTCTGGTTTGAGACACACACAGAGCCACAAGCCAGCACAGTCAGCATAGGCCTTGAGGGCCAATCAAGGGGCCTCCTCGGCTCAGTCAGTGCATCAGACGTATGCTCCGAGGGGTGAGCAGGTAGAACAGAGACCTTCAGGGCATGTGTACGTTATTACCACGCCAAACTTAGTGCCAGTGCCTTTAGTTGTGAGAAGAACTTTCTTATTATGCAATTCTATTGTCAATGTGTTGATTAATACGGGCGCATCCCATTCTTTTATTTCGTCTGCATTTACGTCCACATTGGGGTTAGAATTGGCTCGGTTAGCATCTCCACTCAGTGTAGAGTCACTTATTGGTGGTGAGATTGCCCTGGAATAGGGGTTTTCGGGGTTGTGAGATAGAGGTTGCTGGTTGTCGACTTCCTTTTGTATTTGTGTTGATTAACATATCGAGTTTTGAAGCAATATTGGGTATAGACTGGTTGTCATCTGTCATGACCCCAAACCGCCCCTAGTAGGATGGTGCCATGATGGCCAGTAATCCGAGATTACCGAAGGCCAACTTTCAAAATTCACACACAAACAGAGTATAAATATACGGGGCTCACAAGCACGGAAGCAATACATACAAAAATAATTAGTCCATAAGAGCTGTGCGTAAGTCAAATGAAATGGCATACATCTTCACATGGGTTACAACTTAGTTCCAAACGAAGTAAAGTACAAATTACATCTTGATCAAAAGGCTTCTCAAGCCGACGTACAAAATACAAGTATTACAAGTCGGGAAGCATAATTTTCAAGACTGCCGACATGAATACAAGTCAAGCCGACATAACAAAAATCCAAAACAAGCTTGCGAATCACATCTAGGCGCCACCGCCTTCTTGCTCATCACCTACATATATATAGAGGGGGTGAGCTAGGATACTCAGTGAATGATATAAATAATAAAGGGGTTTGCATGAATAATAGCCGAAGTCTTTTCAAAACGATACATATCAAAACTTTATATAACAAGGGATGGACCTCGTCCATCTAGCAAATCTTCAAAGCTTCAAGGGGTGCTTACTAGCATCAACATATTACAAATGATGACATTCCTGGACAAACAAACCCACGCGGTAAACCGTTAGTGGCAAAACAAGACAAAGCAAGGGAGATATCTCAAACAATGGTGCAGTTGCATTATAGTCCCCTGGCACTAAGGACTCTCAAAACAAGATGTGCAGTTACATTATAGTCCCCAGGCACTAAGTACTCTCAAAACAAGATGTGCAGTTGCATTATAGTCCCCTGGCACTAAGGACTTTCAAAACAAGATGTGCAATTCCATTATAGTCCCCTGGCACTAAGGACTTTCAAAGAATGTCATCAAAACAAGATAATACTTGATATACAAAATAGGGACAATCATTCATGCTTAACGAATACTTTTCAAAACAAAGCAAAGCAAAGCTCATCAAACATTGATAACATAGCTTTATTAAAAATACCACTCACATAGTTCTTTAAACGTCGGGGTCAAGGCAAAAGTCCGAGCCCTACAAACACGTGGCAAAGTCTATTGAACGCACTTTCAAACAAGATTCACATGCAAACGGATGATCTCGGCGTTCATCAAAACTAAGTTAAATCAAAACAAAACACAGTTTTTTCATCTCAGGGAAAATATGCTGGGCATCAACCAAGTCTTGGCCAAGGTCTCACACCTTCTCGCCGAGGTGTGGTTCCGACGGCCACATTCGAAACGGAAGTCAGGAAAATCTGGGTTTCCCTTTTGAGGAGCATGAAAAACATGAAGAACATGAAGATGGAGAAGATGAAGAACATGTATGCTAAAATCATAACTTGTTATTACAAAGTCTGAGATTTCGTGCTATGAGTTCGAAAACATGGACCTGGGTACCCATATTCAAGGATCTTGTGAGAACAAACACAAAAACATGGTTCTTGATGCAAACTTTCGGATCAAAAAAAGGCTTTTCTTCAAGAACATAAGAACACTATTTTCTCTTACTAAAACCGACTTTAAATCAATGCAAGGCATGCAGAACAGGTTCGATCATGCAATGTAGCTGGACGATTAATAAGAACAACAAGAGTAGATTAGGATTCTAACCTCAAAACTTCAATCTAACGGTTCAAACTCCCACGGTCAAGCTTGGAGGTCCACTCTCTCACTCAAAAGCTTCTCCTTCTTCTTCCTAGAGTCTCTCTCTTTAGAAGACAAGATTTGATACAAAAATGTTATGTTTTCTCGACAGTCACTGACTTAACCCTCTGTTGGGACACGTGGCATCGGCTGATAGGCTCTACTAAAAAAGGTGACTAACTGACAAGACAAGACCATGACAAAGTGTGTTCAACAAGCTAGACAGCAAGAGCACTCCGGCAAGTGATGATCTCGGCTAGGGGCAAAGCTTCGGCAAATAGGGTGGCAACGACATCGGCTTGGAAGGACAACACTTGACTAAGCTGTGCCACACCTTGGCCTAGATGTGCCACACCTCGGTCTAGGTCATACCATTCCAGGAACAAAATCACTAAGTGCAAGGATCAAGGATCTAGAACGCCTAGATAATAACATCTCGGCCTAGATGATGCACATCTCCGCCTAGATGATGACATCTCGACCAACATGCCAGGGTGAAGATGGAGGTCAACCGAAGTGGTTCCAAGATAGTTCTAAGTGTGAAAAGGTTCCAAGGTGTCTAGGCTTAAGATGACCTCGGCAAGACACCAGGCAAGAACAAAGCATGCAAGCAACACTCAAGCAAAACAAGACAAGATTTGCAAATGCACATAACAAAACAAGATTATACATAAATGTATGCAAGTATGACTAAGTTGGAGTGAGGGTTATTACATCCTACCCCCCTTAAAGAAGTTTAGCCCCCAAACTTGAGTTACCTTGTTCCAAAAACAATTATGGATGTCGGACTTTCATTTCCTCTTCCATTTCCCATGTAGCATCCTCACCGTAATGCTCCTTCCATTCAACTTTCACCATTGGTATCGACTTACTTCTCAATTGTCTCACCTGCCTATCGATAATCCGTATCGGCTTTTCTTCGTAGCCTAAATCCTCATTAACTACAATTCCGAAATGGTCGATCACATGCAGTGGATCTCGAATATACTTCCTCAACATCGAAATATGAAACACATCATGGACTTGGTTCAATTCTGGCGGCAAATCAAGTCTGTAGGCAGCGAGGTTAATCTTCTCAAGAACTTCAAAAGGCCCGATGTAACGGGGTGCTAACTTACCCTTCTTTCCAAATCTTGTAACTCCTTTCATCGGCGAAATCTTTAGGAATACATGATCCCCAACTTCAAATTCCAACTCTCTTCTTCTCTGGTCGGCATAACTCTTCTGTCGACTCTGAGCGGTTTTGACTCTTTGCTGAACGAGCTTAATCTTCTCAGTTGTTACTTGAATTAACTCGGGACCAAGCAGAGCTTTGTCTCCTACCTCGGTCCAACATATCGGCGACCTGCACTTTCTTCCATACAGTGCTTCATATGGCGCCATGCCAATGCTAGCTTGATAACTGTTGTTGTAGGTAAATTCCACCAATGGCAAATGTACTCCCCAACTTCCTTGGAGGTCTAATACACATAGTCTAAGCATATCTTCAAGTGTCTGAATCGTCCTCTCTGTTTGCCCATCAGTCTGGAGATGAAAAGCTGTGCTAAACCTCAACTCGGCTCCGAAAGCTCTTTGTAGGCTCTGCCAAAATCTGGAAACAAACTTCGGATCTCGGTCCGACACAATTGACATCAGCACTCCATGAAGTCTAACAATCTCATTCATATACAACAAAGCAAGTTTATCGGCGTTGAAGGTGGTCTTAACAGGCAAGAAGTGTGCTGACTTAGTCTATCCACGATAACCCAAATCGAATCCATACCCTTTTGTGTCTTCGGCAAACCAACCACAAAGTCCATGGAGATGTGTTCCCATTTCCACTCAGGAATCAGTAAAGGTTGAAGAAGTCCTGCTGGCCTTTGATGTTCTGCCTTCACTTGTTGACAACACAGACACTGGGACACAAACTCGGCTATTTCTCCTTTCATATTCGGCCACCAAAACGTCTGCTTCACATCCTGATACATCTTGGTGTTCCCTGGGTGAACAGCAAACTTGGAACCATGAGCTTCCTGCAAAATTTTTCTTTTCAACTCTGGGATGTCGACCACACACAACCTTCCTTCAAACTTGAGCACTTGATCTTCTATGGTGTACCCTGATCTCAGTTTTGTGATAATCTCATCGGCTACCTTCTTGAAGAATTCATCCTCCATCTGTCTTGTCTTTACTTCCTCAACAATAGTTGGCACCACTGAGATCGTGGTTAGACATGCCAAATTTTCAACCATCTTTCTGCTCAAAGCGTTGGCTACGGTGTTAGCTTTACCTGGATGATATTGAATTTGCATATCGTAATCTTTCAACAACTCAAGCCATCTTCTCTGTCTCATATTTAATTCTTTCTGAGTGAACAAGTACTTTAAACTCTTATGATCTGTAAAAACCTGACAAGAAGCCCCATACAAGTAGTGGCCCAAATCTTTAAAGCAAACACTACGGCCGCTAGTTCTAAATCATGGGTGGGATAGTTCTTTTCATGTGGCTTCAATTGGCGAGAGGCATATGCTATGACCTAACCCCTTGCATTAATACACAACCCAGACCCTTATGCAAAGCATCACTATAAACATGAAACGCTTCATTACCTGATGGTAGTACAAGAACTGTTGCTGCGACTAACCTCGTCTTCAACTCCTGGAAGGCTGCTTCCCTATCCTCAGTCCATTCGTAAGCCGCTCCCCTCTTAGTTAGTTGTGTCAACGGAATTGCAATCCTTGAGAAATCCTTCACGAACTTTCTGTAATAACCTGCCAATCCCAGAAAACTACGAACCTCGGACACATTAGTCGGCCTTAGCCAATTCACAACGGCTTCAATTTTACTAGGATCGAACGAAATACCATCTTCATCAATTACATGGCCCAAAAATGAAATAGTGGAAAGCCAAAACTCACACTTGTTAAACTTAGCATACAATTTTCGATCCCTCAAAGTTCGTAAGGTAAGTCTCAAATGATCCTCGTGTTCAGCTTTACTCTTAGAGTAGATCAATATATCATCGATGAAGACAACCACAAACTCATCTAGATATGGCTTAAAGACTCTGTTCATCAAATCCATAAATGCTGCAGGGGCATTGGTCACTCCAAAAGGCATTATTAAAAACTCGTAGTGGCCATACCTCGTCCGAAAAGCGGTCTTCTCAACATCCTCGGCTCTAACCTTACGCTGATGATAACCCGACCTAAGGTCAATTTTGGAAAAAAATCGTGCTCCTTGCAACTGATCAAACAAATCATCTATCCTCGGTAACGGGTACTTATTCTTAACGGTTACCTTATTTAGTTCCCGATAATCAATACAAAGATGAAGTGTACTATCCTTCTTCTTAACAAACAAGACAGGTGCTCCCCAAGGTGAAGTGCTCGGCCTAACAAAACCCTTATCTAGCAACTCTTGTAGTTGGAGTTTCAATTCCTTAAGCTCGGCGGGGGCCATCCTATAGGGTGCTTTAGAGATAGGCTGGGTTCCCAACATGACATCAACAGTAAACTCTACCTCTCTATCAACTAAGTGACCCGGCAAATCATTTGGAAAGACGTCGGGGAATTCATTAACAATGGGGACGTCGACTAACTCAACACTTCCATTCAGATTACTTAGTACACTACACAAATAACCTTGACACCCTTTTTGGATCAACCTATAGGCTTTCATGGATGAGATTAAGTAAGGTGGGGATACTACTCCTTTACCCTGAAACGTGACCTCGGCTAGGTTTGGGGGTTTCAACGTGACACTTTTAGAAACACAATTTATGGATGCGTGATTTGCCACTAACCAATCCATCCCCAATATAACATCAAAATGAGTTATGTCCAATGGCATTAAATCAGCTAACAATTCAACATTCCCAATCACAACAACACATGCTCGATAGATGGAAGCAACATTCATTGATCTCCCAAATGGAGTAGATACAGATAACACATAATCAAGGGGTTCTAGTTTCCTATTAATCTTCTCGGCAAACTTAGCAGAAACGAATGAATGCGTAGAACCCGAATCAATCAATATATATGCATTTTGAGAGCAAATTGGGAGTATACCTGACACCACTGTCTCAACATTCTGAGTGTCGCCTGGTACTAGTGCAAAAACTCTACCTTGCCTCATCTGTCATTTCCCAACGTTACTTTTCTGTACGGAACCCGAGGTATTCTCATCTTTCTTACTATCATCAGCCCTTGTTTTAGGACAGTCCCTCACAAAATGACCTATTTCACCACATTCATAACAAGCTCCAGACGCCCGACGACAGACCCCGAAATGTGGCTTCCCACAACTTGAACATGTCAACTTAGTACCACTTTCTTGCCTTGGGTTGCTTGAATTGCCAACATTCGCTTTCTTCTTGGTACCAAATTGTGCTTGGCGATTGTCATAATTCTACCTCTTCCTTTGGCTCTCTTTTGAACTCTGATATCTGTTCAAGTTAGCTTCGGCCAAAATGGCTTTGTCCAATACTCCGGCGTAAGTCGGCATGTTGAGCATGTTAACTCGGTCTTGTATCGGTCCACGAAGCCCACTTTCAAACTTTCTAGCCTTCATATATTCGTCGTTGACCATGTGGGGTGCATATCTCGCCAACTCGGTAAAGGCACGGTCGTATTCAACCACTGTTCTACTGCCTTGCGTCAAAGTCTGAAATTCGGTAGTCTTGCGATCTCGAACACTTAGGGGAAAATGCTTGGTGTAAAAGAACTCCAAAAATCGGGTCCAGGTCAAGTCTGGATTGCCTTCTCGAACCATCATCCACCATCTGCGAGCGTCGTCATCTAGTGTAAAGGCTGCTAATGTTACCTTCTAGGTGTCGGTGCTGGGAAAGATCTCGAACAGCTTCTCCATTTCCAAAACCCATGCTTCGGCTTTCATCGGCTCTATACCTCCTTGGAATCTCAGTGGCTTCATTTTTTTGAACACATCGATCAAAGCTATCGTGCCGTCCCCATATAAAGCTGGCTGTGGGAGCACTTGTGGTACTGGAGCAGGGGGAGGTGGAGGCGGAACTGCATTTCGGCCGTTAGTCTGGTCGGCCTGAGTCAAAGTAGCACTAGCGTACTGCTGTCTTGTCTGCCTTAACTCGCGGGCCAAACCTTCAACTAACCTTTCCAGTCTGTCTAATCTATCTTCAGACTGATCTCGGCTAACTGGAGGTCTACCTCTCCTCATGATCATATGAGTATGCAAAATGTGACTTTAAAACAAAATGAGCAAATAAACACGTAGGCAAGTAACAATTTAGCATGCCGAGACGATGCACACCTTGTTCAAATAGCAAGCAATATGATGCAATCCTAACATCCTTCTAAGGGGAAATCCTATGCTCTTTCGGACTCCAAGTGTGTGAATAACGTATACTAGGGAACTTGTGCTTTGATACCATTCTGTCACGACCCCAAACCGCCCCTAGTAGGATAGTGCCATGATGGCCAGTAATCCGAGATTACCGAAGGCCAACTTTCAAAATTCACACACAAACAGAGTATAAATATACGGGGCTCACAAGTACAGAAGCAATGCATACAGAACTAATTAGTCCATAAGAGCTGTGCGTAAGTCAAATGAAATGGCATACATCTTCACATGGGTTACAACTTAGTTCCAAATGAAGTAAAGTACAAATAACATCTTGATCAAAAGGCTTCTCAAGCCGACGTACAAAATACAAGTATTACAAGTCGAGAAGCATAATTTTCAAGACTGCCGACATGAATACAAATCAAACCGACATAACAAAAATCCAAAACAAGCTCGCGAATCACATCTAGGCGCCACCGCCTTCTTGCTCATCACCTACATATATATAGAGGGGGTCAGCTTGGATACTCAGTGAATGATATAAATAATAAAGGGGTTTGCATGAATAATAGCCGAAGTCTTTTCAAAAGGATACATATCAAAACTTTATATAACAAGGGATGGACCTCGTCCATCTAGCAAATCTTCAAAGCTTCAAGGGGTGCTTACTAGCATCAACATATTACAAATGAAGACATTCCCGGACAAACAAATCCAAGCGGTAAACCGTCAGTGGCAAAACAAGACATAGCAAGGGAGATATCTCAAACAATGGTGCAGTTGCATTATAGTCCCCTGGCACTAAGGACTCTCAAAACAAGATGTGCAGTTGCATTATAGTCCCCTGGCACTAAGGACTTTCAAAGAATGCCATCAAACCAAGATAATACTTGATATAAAAAATAGGGACAACCATTCATGCTTAACAAATACTTTTCAAAACAAAGCAAAGCAAAGCTCATCAAACATTGATAACATAGCTTTATTAAAAATACCACTCACATAGTTCTTCAAACGTCGGGGTCAAGGCAAAAGTCCGAGTCCTACAAACACATGGCAAAGTCTATTGAACGCACTTTCAAACAAGATTCACATGCAAACGGAAGATCTCGGCGTTCATCAAAACTAAGTTAAATCAAAACAAAACACTGTTTTTTCATCTAGGGGAAAATATGCCGGGCATCCACCAGGTCTTGGCTGAGGTCCCACACCTTCTCGCCGAGGTGTGGTTTCGACGGCCACATTCAAAAGTGAAGTCGGGAAAATCTGGGTTTCCCTTTTGAGAAGCATGAAGAACATGAAGATGGAGAAGATGAAGAACATGCATGCTAAAATCATAACTTGTTATTACAAAGTCTGAGATTTCGTGCTATGAGTTCGAAAACATGGACCTGGGTACCCATATTCAAGGATCTTGTGAGAACAAACACAAAAACATGGTTCTTGATGCAAACTTTCGGATCAAAATAAGACTTTTCTTCAAGAACATAAGAACACTATTTTCTCTTACTAAAACCGACTTTAAATCAATGCAAGGCATGCAGAACAGGTTCGATCATGCAATGCAGCTGGACGATTAATAAGAACAACAAGAGTAGATTAGGATTCTAACCTCAAAACTTGAATCCAACGGTTCAAACTCGCACGGTCAAGCTTGGAGGTCCACTCTCTCACTCAAAAGCTTCTCCTTCTTCTTCCTAGAGTCTCTCTCTCTCTCTAGAAGACAAGATTTGATACAAAAATGATATGTTTTCTCAACAGTCACTGACTTAACCCTCTGTTGGGACACGTGGCATCGGCTGATAGGCTCTACTCAAAAAGGTGACTGACTGACAAGACAAGACCATGACAAAGTGTGTTCAACAAGCTAGATGGCAAGAGCACTCCGGCAAGTGATGATCGCGGCTAGGGGCAAAGCTTCGGCAAATAGGGTGGCAACGACATCGGCTTGGAAGGACAACATTTGACTAAGCTGTGCCACACCTTGGCCTAGATGTGCCACACCTCGGTCTAGGTCATACCATTCCAGGAACAAAATCACTAAGTGCAAGGATCAAGGATCTGGAACGCCTAGATAATAATATCTCGGCCTAGATGATGCACATCTAGGCCTAGGTGACGCACACCTCGGCCAAGATGATGACATCTCGACCAATATGCCAGGGTGAAGATGGAGGTCAACCGAAGTGGTTCCATGATAGTTCTAAGTGTGGAAAGGTTCCAAGCTGTCATACATTGTTACCATTAGAGGGTTACTGTATGTACCTTGAGTGGTGACTGTTTTTATTTCACGGGAGAATGAATCAATAGAGTTTCGTTGCCAGTATGTAATTCGTGAGGTCGAAGTGAGCTTAGTTGCCTTTTTGCAAAGTTCTTGAGTAGAGACTGTGATGAAGTTCGAGTTGAATTGCCAAAGCTAGTTTGTGAATACCCAGACGTCTTTCCTGAGGATCTCACTAGTTTATCACCTCATTGTGAGATTGAGTTTTTTATTGATTTAGTGTCCAGCACGGCACTGATCTCTATAGCACCACATAGATTTGCACCCACTGAATTAAGCGAGTTAAAGACTCAACTCCAAGAATTGCTAGATAAAAGTTTCATTCACCCTAGTACTTTGCCTTGGGGAGCACCGGCTCTCTTTGCCAAAAAGAAAGACGGTGCGTTGTGACTTTGAATTGATTACTAAAAGTTGAACCGGGTAACTCTTAAGGACAAGTACCTAATGCCTCGTATAGATGATTTGTTTGACCAGTTGAAGGGGTCTTGTTACTTCTCTAAGATAGATTTGAGATCGGGTTATCACTAGTTGAGGGTAAAGGAGGAACATATCCAAAAGACGGCATTCCATACGCGGTATGGCCATTATGAGTTCCTAATGATGCCTTTTGGGTTAACAAATGCTCTAACCATGTTTATGGATTTGATGAATTTGATTTTTCGTGAGTTCTTAGACCGTTTTGTAGTCGTCTTTGTCGACAACATCCTGATTTACTCACCCTCCGAGGAGGAACACAAGGAACACTTGCGAGTTGTACTTAAGGTGCTTAGAGCCCACAAATTGTATGCTAAATTCGGGAAGTGTGAATTCTGGTTAGGAGAAGTAAAGTTCTTAGGTCATGTGGTATCTAGAGGAAAAGTGACCATAGATTCATCCAAGATAGAAGTAGTACAAGATTGGGACAACCTAAGAATGCTTTTCAGATCCATACTTTCTAAGGGTTGGCCAAGTATTACTGTCGGTTTGTGAAGGATTTCTCTAAGTTAGCCTCACCTTTGACTAGACTAACGAGAAAGGGAATCAAGTTTGTGTGGAATGAGACTTGTGAGAAGTATTTTCAAGAGCTTAAGGTTAGACTTACCACTGCACCAGTGTTGATTATTCCGAAGAGTGGTTTGGGCTATTTTGTGTATTGTGATGCTTCACGGGAAGGTTTGGGTTTTTTTTTTTTTTTGATGCAAGAGGGAAAGGTAGTAGCTTATGGCTCATGTCAATTGAAAACACACAAGAGGAACTATCCTACCCATGATTTAGAACTAGCAGTTGTGATCTTTGCCTTGAAGATTTGGAGGCATTACCCATATGGTGAGAAGTTTGAGGTGTTTTCTGATCATAAGAGTCTGAAGTACTTTTTTTCACAGAAAGATCTGAATTTGAGGCAGAGAAGGTGGACGAAATTTATCGAAGACTATGATTTTGAGTTGCACTATCACCCAAGAAAGGCCAATGTAGTTGTCAATGCCTTGAGTAGGAAATTCATTAGCATTATAGCTTGTGTTGCCATTCGAGAATGGGAGATGTTGGGTGCTATTAGTGAGTTTGACTAGCATCTTAGCGAGTCCGTTAAGTCTGCCGCTTTGTTTTCTGTAGTTGCATAACCTACACTTGTGAACCGAGTTATAGAAGCACAGAGTGATGACCTTGAGGTAGAATCTCTCTGGGAGAAGATCTCTAGTGGAAAGGTAGAGAAGGGTTTGAATAAATATTCTGACTCGAGTGTTAGATACCTTGACCGTCTTTCGTACTGGAGTCTTGTCGAGAGGAAGTACTTTGAGAGTTTCACCATTCACGCCTTGCGGTGCATCCGGGAGGCATAAAGATGCATCACGATCTCAGTCATCATTTTTGGTGAAAGGAGATGAAAAATGATATAGCTGTGTTTGTGTCGAAGTGCCTTACTTGTCAATAAGTGAAGGCCAAGCATCAGAGGCCAGCGGGTTTGTTGCAATCCTTTCCTATACCTGAATGGAAGTGGGAGTATGTCACGATGGATTTTGTTGTGGGTCTTCCAAGGACTCAACAGGCTAATGATGCCATTTGGGTGGTAGTTGACCGATTGACCAAGCCAACATACTTTGTACCTATGCGCACGAATGACTCAGTAGACTTTCTGGCCGATCTTTACATTAGGGACATTATTCGACTTCATGGGATCCCTGTGGCTATTGTTTTGGATAGAGATCCGTGTTTTATGACTCGGTTGTGGCAGAGCCTATAGAATGCCTTGGGCATTAGGTTGACTTTTAGTACTGTCTATCGTCCTCAGACTGACAGGTAGTCAGAGCATACTATTTAGATCTTTGAGGATATGCTTCGAGGATGTGTCTTTAACTTTAAGGGTCATGGGAAAGGCACTTGCCCTTAGTTGAGTTTTCCAATAACAACAGCTTTCAGTCGAGTATTGGTATGGCACCGTTTGAGGCCTTGTATGGCTGACTGTGTAGATCCCCTGTGTGTTGGGCCGAGGTGAGTGATGCACAAATGTTGGGCCCGGAGTTATTCTGGTAAATGATGGAGAAGATTGCACTTATCCGTAAGAGAGTGGTTACGGCTTAGAGTCGTCAGAAAAGCTATGTCGACGGTAGAAGGAGATCATTGTCCTTTGAGGTAGGGATCACATCTTCTTGAAGATATCACCTAGAAGGGGTTTGATGAGGTTTGGAAAGAGCGGGAAGTTGTCTCTTAGGCTTATTGGGCCTTTTGAGTGCCTACAGCAGATTGGGGAGGTAGCTTATCGTTTGGCCTTGCTACCACAGCTTTTCGGGGTACATGACGTGTTCTATATCTGCATGCTTCGGAAGTATAAGCCGAATCCATCACACGTATTGTATTGGACTGAGTTAGAGGTTGACGAGGATGGCTCGTATGTGGAGAGACTAGTTAGAGTTTTAGATACTCGAGACCAAGTCTTGTGAGGCAAGACGATCCTTTTGGTAAAAGTGTTGTAGCGATACCACGGGGTTGAGGAGGCCACTTGGGAGCGTAAGGCGGAAGTCTGTGAGAAATACCCATACCTATTTGTTAATGTTTGAGCATGTATTGAAAACCTTATTATGTTAATGAAATATAAACGTTGTATATGTTTTAAAAATGTGAATTGTATATTCAGTATTGGAAATTCGTTTATTATGTTGATGGGAGAAGATGACCGGTGGATGGGTCATGGTGTTGGCTATAATTTTCTATCATTGTTTTAATTGGTTTATACCCTGGTTTTAATGTTTGGTTTAAATTTTAGGAACAAAATTCCTTAAGGGAGGGAGGTTATAGCATTTCTGGTTTGGACCCAACCCATTTAATGTTTTGGATCCGTGTTTCATTGTCATATATAGTTATCCATGTCTTGTTTCCCCTATATCTCTTTGAGTTTCGCTTTTAGGATGTGTTGATTGCGTTTGGAGTAGGTTGGTAGCTTGCTTTTCAAACTTTGGTTGCGCAAATTTTTGTCCCTTTGCTCGAGCGAAGCTTCTTGCGCTCAAGCAATCTTTGTGAACCTTTAGTACTTTTACAGGTCTGCAAAAATATTGAGAGTTTATATTCTTCGCTCGAGCGATGACCTCTGTCTGCAAAACTACTGGGAGTTTGTATTCTGCGCTCGAGCGGTAAAACTTATTGTGTCTGGTCGCTCAAACAACACATCTTGCGCTTAAGTGAACTATCATATGTCTGTTCATAAATAGCCCATTTTAAGTCACTTTTTCATCTCTCTCTCTCTAAACATTTCAAAATCCTAATATCTCTCACTCTCTCTCTAAAACTCTCTCATTTCCCTCAAATACACCTAGATTCATTGATCTTTTCACCCGTGTGCCTTTGTTAAAAAGTTAGAGCTCGACGTGGTCTTCATTCTAACTAGAGCAAGTTGGTTTTTGGCGTCTTTGGGTTTCCTCTCTCTCTCTCTCTCTCTCTTATGTTCTAGCTTAAGGTAGGGATACTTTCCACACTTTTTATGAGTTTTAACTTAATTACTTGTCATTTCTAAACCATATTGCAAATTTGGAAGATTTGGAACAAATCTAGGATTTTGGATAAAAATCAAAAGAGGGGTTTTTTTCAAATAGGTTCTTGGAAATGATTTTGATGTTGGAAATAAAGTTATGGTGGGCGGAAATTATTGATTTTAGATACTTGGGGTTGATTTTGAAAAGAGTAAGAATTTTTTCCTAAATGCCTCAAATGTTGGTTTTGTATAAATAATGAAATTGATGCTGAAATTATGAAATCAGATTGGTATTGATGAGGATGGTAGAGTTGGATATGTATTATCACTCATCTCTTGAAATTTGAAAAGTTTATCTTTGTGAAATATAAATTATCTGTTCAGAAATATCTGTCTGGGGCTATCAGTGAAGGGTAGCCATGATTGTTGAAGAAATTGCATGTGAATTAGGAGAATTGAAACTATTTCCTCATTCATTTGCATTGAGCATTATCCCTCACTTATATATTAAAAATGTTACTGTATTGAGAAAATGGGTGAATCTGGGAAAGGGAATTATTGTTACATTAAACAAGTTGGCATGTGTGTCCTGGGTGAAAGTATCGAAAACCACACATATACATGGGTGCCGATCTCTCGGATGAAATTTTCGTGAAATGACAATAGTAGTGTTTTTATAGCCTACGTTTACATAGTTCTCAACTTACGGTTTCCTCTGGACGAAATTTCCGAGAAAGATTGTATTGTTTTGAAATTTCACCACCCCATTTTCTATTATAATGGAAATAATTTATGAATCAATGTATATATACTTGGTATTGCATAGTTTTAGAAAAAGGTATAAAAATATTTTGGCACGAGCATTGCATATGCATTCACTTTATAGCTTTGTTAAGATTCATATACTATGTTGGATTATTTCTACTGGGTTTTGGCTCACCCTACGTGGGAAAAACATTTCAGGTGCTAATGATATTTCTCTGCCAAGGCAATAGCTTGGGAGGATTTGGAGCGAGAGCTTCTTTTTGTGTAATTATTGTATTTATGTAGTACAAGCCAAGGGCTTTAACTGTATTGGACTTAAGTCTTCTTTTTTTGTAACCAAGCATCGTCTTGGAAAGGTGTAAGCCCTTATGGCATTTCTTATCTTTTTTACTTCTATTCTTTTTCTTTTGTTCGCAACATATGTTTTAGATTTAGGGTCAGGCATTATGATTGTATGCCGCATATGTTTCCTTTTTGTAAACTCAAATGGATTTAATGGAAAATAATTACTTTATCATTGTTGTCATTTATTGATATTGTAAATGGATTATTGTATTTATTTCGGGGGTGTCACAGATGTTACCGTAACCCTTAGAGTAAAATTTGGGGCATCACATGTTCTATCTTATTTTAGTGGCAGTTCCCACCTCACTGCACTCTCTTGCTTCGGTCGTCCCTCTACTTACTGGCACTATTATGGTTGAATTGACAACAATAAAATATGATGGCAACAAAGGAGTTCAGACTTACATTGTCAATATGGCTGACAAAGCTGCAAAGCTTAAAACTTTAGGGATGCAAGTTGATGAAACTTTCCTTATACAGTTTATTCTCAACTCCCTTCCATCACAGTTCAGCACTTTTAAAATTCACTATAACACCAATAAAGATAAATGGGAATTTGAATGAGCTTACTAATATTCTGTTCAGGAAGAAGTGAGGTTGAGGAAGGAAGGACGTCAAACTGCATTAGCTATAACTGATAGAGCTATAAAGAAAAAGAAGGGTAATTTGGTAAACCTAGTTTGAGACACTTACACATTTGGGGTTGTCCAGCAGAGTCAAGAATCTTCAACCCACAGGAGAAAAAGTTAAACTCAAGATTAATATCTGGATATTTCATTAGTTATCCAAATAAGTCTAAAGAGTACAAATTTTGTTGTCCTAATCACAGTATGAGGATAGTGGAGACTAGTAATGCTAGATTCCTACAGAACGGTGAAATTAGTGGGAGTGAGAAAACACGAGTGGTGAATTTCAAGGAAATTAGGGTGGATGTGCCAACATTTGACCCTTATCAAAAAATTGTTGGTCCTCAGACTATTCCACAGGCTAAGGGAAACGAACAACATAATGAAAATCCTTCACTACCTCATGTTTCACCACTTCATGAAGATACCACCATTGAAACTATTGTAGGACCACCATAACCGGCAGTTCTGAGAAGATCTCAAAGGGAAAGAAAGCCTGCCATTCTAGATGATTACATGGTGTATCTACAGGAATTTGATTTTGATATTGGGATTAACAAAGATCCAGTCTCATTTTCACAAGCCATGAATAGTGATGATTCTACTAAATAGGTCAATGCTATAAATGAATAGTTAAAATCCATGGAGCAGAATGGTGTTTGGACTCTCGTCGAATTGCCGAATAATTGTAAAAAGGTCGGGTGTAAATGGGTCTTCAAGACCAAGCGCGGCTTAAAAGGCAATATCGAACAATTTAAAGCCAGACTTGTTACTATAAAGAGACCTTCTCTTCAGTATCTAAGAAGGACTCGTTTAGAATCATCCTAGCATTGGTAGCTCATTACGACTTAGAGTTGTATCAAATGGATGTGAAAACTACTTTTCTAAATGGGAATTTGGATGAAGAAATTTATATAGAGTAGCCAGAAGGATTTGCAAAGAAATGTGAAGAGCATTTAGCTTGCAAATTAAAGAAATCCATATATGGCCTTAAACAGGCTTCCAGGCAATGGTACTTAAGATTTACTGATACCATTACCTCCTTTGGATTTAAGGAAAATGTAGTTGATCAGTGTATATTTCTGAAGGTTAGTGGGAGTAAGTTCATTATTTTGGTGCTATATGTGGATGACATTTTGTTAGCTAGTAATGACCTTGGCTTATTGTATGAAACCAAGGAATATCTCTCCACGAACTTTAAAATGGTCGATATGGGTGAGGCAAACTATATTATTGGCATAGAGATCTTTAGGGATGGATCTCGAGGACTGCTAGGACTATCTTAGAAAGGATATATTGATCGTGTTTTGAAGAGATTCAATATGTAGTTTTGTTCAACTAGTGACGCACCCATCATGAAGGATGATAAATTAAGTGAAAAACAATGTCCAAGGAATGACTTGGAAAGAAAACAAATGAAGGACATTCCATATACATTAGCAGTAAGGAGCTTGATATATGCCCATACATGTACTAGACCAGATATTAGTTTTGCAGTTGGAATGTTGGAAAGATTCCAAAATAATCATGAAATGAAACATTGGAAAGTAGTGAAAAAAGTTATGAGATATCTTTAGGGAACAAAGGACCATATGCTCACCTATAGGAGATCAGAACAGTTGGAAGTGACCGGATACTCAGACTTAGATTTCGCTGGTTTCCTTGATAGTAGAAAATCTACATCAGGTTTTGCTTTTCTACTAGCTAGTGGAGCAATTTCATGGAAGAGTGTAAAGCAGTCCACTATTGCTTCATCTATTATGAAGGTTGAGTTTGTGGCATGCTTTGAGACTACAAATCATGCTTTATGGTTACGAAATTTCATCTCAGGACTTGGTGTCGTTGACTCAATTGCTAGGCCACTAAAGATATATTATGACTATACCGTAGCAATTTTATTCTCTGAGAGTGGAAAGCATTCCAGTGGTTCCAAACACACAGAAGTAAAGTACTTAGTTGTTAGAGAAAGAGTCTAGAAACAACAATTGTTAATTGAAAACTTAAGCAGCTCTCTTATGATTGTTGATCTATTCACAAAGGGATTGCCACCAAAGACATACAAAGAGTATGTTATTAGGATGGGTCTTTTAAGCAACCCATGACGTGTATGGTTAATCTTGAATGCTTATTTTTATTTGACACTATTTGCGCAATAATAATTTTGTTTCTATTTTTCCTGTTTCTAAAAGTGTGTGTACACATTAATTTGAATATTGATAAACAGGAAATGTCTTAACAAGACAAATTACAGGGGCCTTTTAGGCAAATAATTACATATCCCGATAATGGACTGGGTTAGGGAAGGTTATCGATGGTGTGGTGCATATAAGGAAATGTGATATAAATGTTATATAACTGCTATGACTCACATTGGTGATCTAAAGTAATTACAGTATTATAGTCGCTAATATATATGAACTTATTGGCTATTTTTAAAATTTTGTGATCACGTGTCAAAGTTTTTAGTGGAATCCAATGAGTCAAAATTTTTATAAATTACATATTTTGAAAAAAAAACTCATAATTGCATCATAATCGGCTTAATAGGCCAAGCGGGGGAATGTTGAATTTATTTTCTGGTGTAGCCCAATAGCCTACATTTCTTTTACATGTTTTTATTTTATTTGGACTCCACAATTAGATAAAGCCAATATTTGAGATAAAGTTCAGTAATTAGAATTTTAAATACGAGATAATTACTCTTCTAAGATAAGAAAGAAACCTTGATGGATAGGAATTCTTATGATAAAATTTATCATGCCCTTTTCTGTACTCTATATAAGGATGGGTGACTCCCCTTTTATAATATGAGTATTTTTCCATCACTCAAAGTTTTATAATCATCTTAATTAAGAGAGACAGAGAGAAGAAGGTGAGGCAAGAATTCAAAGTTCAACTATTAGGGGTGTTTTCTCAACTTCTCTAATTCAATGGCTGACAAAGGTATGTTCGTTTCATTCTTGAGATGTATTGAATTCAAGATCCTGTAAGGTTCAATCAGAACCGGTCCTGGGCTAAGGCCACTGAGGCCTGCGCCTTAGGCTCCAAAAAATTGGCCCAAAATAGGGCCCCCAAATTTAGAAAAGTATTATAGTATGTTGAAGATATAAATAGGCCCAAATTATTATTATTATTTTTTTTTTGTTTTAGGACCAATCTAAAGGACCCAAGAATATCCTGTTGAGCCCATATTTGTTTATAAGTGTGGTTTGACCCAATTGAAATTAAAATAGATACAAAATATTGGTAGCCTTTGAATGAGAAACACTACATACGGGGGATTGTACATACACCCAAAAAATCATTGACACTATGTTTAGGAACTTAGGAGAGAAAGAGAAAAGAAATGATTACTTATGCTATAAGAGAAAAGAAAAGAAAAGAAATGATTGTAATTTTTCTCTTTCTTGTTTGGATAAGTAAGAAATAAAAGAAAAGATATGATTGTGATTTCACCTCTTCATGTTTGGTTAGATTTCATAAGAGAAAAGAAAAGGGAAAAAAAAAATTGTTTTATGTTATATTACCAAAATAACATAAAAATCCTTAAGGACATGGGTGTCAATCATTTTATTTCTTTTATTTTAGAGGGACAAGGTTGGTATTATGAAAATATAAGAATCTGTTAGTTTCTTTTCTCTCCCAATCTCTCCACTTTTGGGAAGATTGAAAATGAGGGTTATAAGAGAAATGGGTTTCTCTTCGTTTCTTTTTATTTCTCCCTATTTCTCTTCACTTAAGTTATCCAAACAAGTAAGAGAAATATATATCTCTCCATTTCTTTTCTTTTCTCTCCAAATCACTCAATCCAAACATATGGTAAGTACTCCCAATTTCTAAGTACACCCTATTTAATTATTTAAAATTTTATTTTACTCTCATTACACCCTATTATTTTTCCCAAATTACCCTCAAGGTAAACCCAAATAATAAATAATAAACAAACTAAAAAAACTAAATTATTTCAAAAACTTTTCAATACAAAAAACAATTCTCAAATACAGAAAAAAAAAACTTATAAGCACTTAAGCATTATAAATACATAAAAAAATCAAAATTTTACATAAACATTATAAAACTTTTCAATACAGAAAAAAAAAACCTTTAAATTATAAATTATCCACATGAATACTCGTGGAAAAGTAAAAACCAACCTTATAAGAACATAAGTATTCGGCACTAATAAAAAAGAATAATTCTGAAATAATGTACTATTTGATCTTTTTCTTCTTTTTATTCCTCATGGTCTCCGTTTTCTTTCATACTTGTTTGTTAATGCTTCAGTGATTCCCCTTCTCTCTGGTTTTCCCTCCTACTTGTTAACTCTGCATTCCTTTGCTTCCCCTTCTCTTTGCTTTTTCACTTTTTTGTTTTTCTACTTATATTAGACATTTTTCCTGCATAAAAACCTCATGTAAACATGCAATGTGGTGGGGTGGAGAAGTTTTTAAATTACTAATTCTTGTTTTCATACTTGTAGCAGGTTACTTTTAATTTATTTTAAATTGATATATATATATATATATATGTATTTTGAAACTAATATTTGTGAAAGAACACTACAATGGTGTTTTTACTTGTATTGATGAATGATTCATCTTAACAAGCCATTTTTAACCAATTTTCAGGACCATTATGTTATTATTTTTAGTGGGTTTGATCTGATTTATTTTGTTATTTAATTTTGGGTAGTGTGTTAAAATTCACCAGTTCTATGTTTTTGTTTTATTTTTATTGGTCTCTTTTTAATATTATTTATAGATCTGGGTAACAAAAATATAAGTTTCTTGTAAAATCTTTCTTCTAAGGTTTAGGGTTGCAAAATAATAATAAAAAAAACAGTGATGTTGATGATGATGGTTAGTTTTGGTAGAGTGGATTGGAGTTTTGGAGGGAGGATGAAGAAGAAGAAGAAGAAGAATAAATAATTTTGAATAACTGATTAGGGTGTACGATGAGGGAAAAAAAATTAGGGTTTAATATGTGTTGTCTTTATTAGTAAATTCATATTAGGAGATAATAAGAATTTAAATTTATGAATTTAAATTAGAAGTACTGAGTCATATTTTGAGTTCAAATAGAATCCCCCCACTACATACAAATACAAAATGTTAGTGGCCCAAAATAGGGCTCCTAATCTTTTTTATTTTCTTTCTTTATCAGATTTTAGAGGAATAAATAAACTTGCCCTAATTTTTTTTTTACTTTTCTTGTTTATCAGATTTTTAGTGAAATAAACAATTAATTCAATCTCAATCACATTCATACACAACATATTCAATAAACAACAATGCAACCACACTCATGAACAACATATTCAATAAACAATAATTTATTCAATACATGTCCAATTCATTTTAATTGAATAAAGTTTTCCTACTTTTGGTAGCTTTTTTTTTTTTTTTTTTGGGTAGGAATATATTTTGATATCTACTTTGAGGGAAATTATTCAATACTCCTGGAATGCCACATGGCCATACTCCAAGCCAATTACTAATTACTTAGTTCTATGTTGTTCCCACATCCCTAACATAAGTTGTGGGCCTTTATGCCTCTCCACCAATCAAAACCCACCACGTGTCCATACTCCGAGAGTACTGAATAATCATCTCAATTTTGGTATCAACATGAAATAGGTCACCTTAGGCTCCCAAAAACTCAGGGTCGGCCCTGGGTTCAATTCCACATTATTATTATTATAGTTACATGTATATTAATTTTTATAGCTATAATTTTTACAGCTATATCTATGATTATAACGAGGAGGCTGGAGGATATTTTGCTCAAGTTTTCAAATCCCGAAGAGTAGATCTCAAAACCGAGTGATGGATTATTGGCATAAAGATTGGTGTTGTTCAAGAAGCTGGCATTGAAAATAGTATTTTCAAACTCAATTGGGATTCTTCCAGTGAGCCAGTTGAAAGACAAATTGAGGGAAGTTAGCTTTAAAAGGCCAATCAGAGTTGGAATTTGACATGAGAACTCATTCCTTGACAAATCCAAAACAGTGAGGCTTGGTAAATAATCAAGTTTGGTAGAAATTGAACCCGAAAGTTGGTTTCGGCTGAGATTTAGAGTGGTACTTCCATGAGACAATATCTGATGGAAGATGACCGGAAAATAGCTTCCCATCGAGTAGTAGAGTTGTCAATTGAGAAAGTGTCGTTAATGTTGGAACAATCTTCTGTGTAAAATAAGTAACTTGAAACAAACCAAACAAATAAAAATAAATTACTTACCGAATTTATTTTACCAAAATGTATAAGTACAAAAAGATCAAGTCGAGTGTGTGATACTCTGTCCTTAAGACAGATTTGCCCTGCTACGGTGCTTACGGATAAAAAGGCGTGTATCTCCTAGGATACAGGGGTCTTCACAAATTGTAGTATCATTCCAAACAATTTGTACGGCGAATAAAACCTGTGTTCTATACTCTCTAAATTTTCCCGAAAATTATATAAAGAATATATATGCAACAGAGCAAAATCTAAACAGCAAGAAAATCAATTTTTTCGACCCCCAAAAGACTACTAGAAATGGCTGGTATTTATAAGCAAACTGTAGCTATCCGAACAGGTTCAATTTCAAATGAACAGATCTGTTTTCAAACAAAACAGGTGCAAACAATTTTTTGAACAGATAATTGCTAGCAGTTTTCTACCTGTCCAAAACTACTTGCAAATTTGAATCTATCTGGGTAGTTTTAATCTGCTCTGTGCAGAAACTGTATCTGTCCGGGTGCAACAGGTTTGAAAACTGTTCGAACAGTTTAATTTGTTTGGAAAAAATCGGATTGGAGAAGGTAACTTTGGATAGAAAATTAAATTTAAATTTGAATTAATTTGGGTTCAGAAAATTAAATTTTCCCACAAGAAATTTTTTGAAAAAATTCAAATAAATTTTGTCCAAAAAAATAATGTTAGAACCAACCCGACCCATACCCACACCCGCACCCAGCACGACTTGGTCGAACGATGGTGGCGCACGTGTGTGGTGGTTTGAGCCAAGGTTCCATTTGTCCATAACTCTTCCCTTCTACAAACTTGGGGTGCCCATTGGGGCCCAACCAAAGTATTGCCACCTAAAACTTATATACACACATAAGTTCTCTTAAGTTTCCAATGTGGGACATGCCTTACAAGGAAACCCACATTTAATTTTTTAATTGTTCATTCGATGAACCTGAAAATGACATCGACTTCCCATTCACTCATAAATGGTTTTGACGAACCGTCTTCACCATGCGACTTACCACGCGGCAAGGAACACGTCACCTTTTTGGACCCACCTCAAAAGAAATGTGGGCCCCATCTAAATTTGGGCTCAAAGTTAGCCCAAAATAAGCCTATAAAACCATATTTTCCAACAGCCAATTCTTGGGGAATTGAACCAACAAAGAGGTTGTTACTTGTACTGAACACTGATAAATTCTTCCAAGAAGACAACTCAGTTGGGATTTCACCTGAAAGCTTGTTATTACTGATCTCGAGTCGCGATAAACTTGGTGCTAGTATTCTTGGAAGTTGACCGGTAAACAAGTTGTCACTAAGCATCAACAATGTCAGATTGGTTGATGTCCACAGACTAGCTGAAATACTTCCAGAAAGGCGATTACCATTAACCTGAACAATCAACAAACTCGAACAATTGCCAAGTGAGTTAGGCAATTCACCACTTAAATTGTTATCACATGCCACAATTCCTTTTAGTCAACCATTAGCGCACAAGTACTTCGGCACCTTACCGGTGAAATGGTTCTTGGCGACTTCAAATCCCTAAAGAATGGAATATTGCCCCAAGTCCGGTGGCAGTGTTCCAGAGACATTGTTGCTGGGCAATCTTACGTATGTCAATGACGGAAGGCGACTAATGCTTTCCGGTATCTCCCCCGAGAGTTGATTGGAAAATAGAGACAAACGTGACAACTCTGTTAGTGTACCAAAATCATCCGGAATTGTTCTTGTCAAATTGTTTTTGGATAAATCGATTACCTCCATCTTCACAGCTTCAATGGGCTGCGGAATTGGCCCAGACAAGTGATTTTTTGAGAGATCTACTATTCTTAAATTCTTCAGCAAAAACAAATCATTTGGAATTGCACCAGTCAAGTTATTGTTTGACAAGTCCAATTCCTCGAGCTCTACTAAATTCCCAATTGTTTTCGGGATTTCACTGATCAAACTTGAATCTTTGATCAATAGTTGTTTAAGTTTCCTCAACAGGGCAAAGGTGGATAGTATCACCATCAGTGCAAATGCATTGTCTGACAGCGCCAGCATTTCGAGCCTTGACAGTTTGCCAATTTTTGGCGGGAAAAAGCCGTTAAACTCATTTAGAAAAATCCGAAGGGTTGTGAGCTCGGGGAACTGCCCGATGGCTGCTAGGATATCGCAGGTGAAGTTGTTGTCGCTAAGGTTGAAGGTCCGGAGATGAGTCGACAACCAGTCGACATCGCCTGGAATGCAGCCCACGAACAAGTTTTGGGAGAGGTCTAAATGTTCAAGCTTGGTACAGTTGTAGAGAGCCGTAGGGAAGGGTCCGAGGATGTAATTGTTTTGGAGATCAATGGTGGTGAGGTTTTTGAGGTCACAAATGAACGGTGGGATTGGCCCAGTAATGGTTTTGTCGATGAAACAAAGTCCGGTGACGGAGCCATTGGAGCAGGTGATTTCAGGCCAATTACAATGGGTGGAGGAGTTGGAGTTTAGTGGTGATGGTGCCTAGTGGTTGGTGGAGGGTGGATTGGACCAGTGTCGTTTGACTCTTAGTAGGATTGTTTGTTTTGAATCAATAGATTGAGAGTTTCCATGCAAGGGTAGGATGAGAAGTGGGAGGGCAAATACAGAGAGAAGGATTTGGAAAGAGTGCTGCTATTAGCACTTGCCAAAATTCTTTGGACCCCCCATTTTATAATTTTTTTTTATTACAATTATACCCTAAAGTAAAATTACATTAAAAGACATTATTAAATGGAACACCCATCTATCAAATAAGAACTAATACTCTGTAATATTGGACACCCACCCCCACCCCCACCTCCAACTCCAACTCCAACTATACATATTTCATGTTTGTAAACCCTAAACCTATTACTTCTCATAACCAACCAACATAAATCCGAAATCTATTATTTTTCATAATCATCTTAAATCCTGAATGTGTCATCTTCATCACCATCATCAACCCTATTGAACTTGAAAGTTTTGCTTCAAGTATAGCATATACTTCATCACTTATTTCACTCTGTAGAGCAATGGAGGACGATGACAACAATTCTAGTGGGATTGACGTTCCATTGGTAAGTTTATCTGTCTTGTATTAACATTCCTAGTCGTTTTCAGTTGTTCTTGTTTTGTTCGAGCTGTTCGGTACTTGTCACGCCCCAAACCCGCCCCTAAAAGTTTGGGCATGACCCATTTGAAAACGAACACTTAACCTGTAATAAATAACATATGGGGCCTCATCGGAAGCATAAAGTAGGAAAATAACAATACATATAAATTCCATTGAGCTACATCTACATGCCAGGACCTCTTATACATCACAATTATCATGGAAAATAGATAAAGCTCCAAACCATATGTTGTGGCATCGGTGATAAACAACCATATGTACAGACCCAGCCCCATCATTGGGCTTATATAAAAATCATTGAAGTTCTACCTCTTTAACTTTAAATAGGTAATCAAAATTAAGCCAACATTTCAATAGACTTTACAAAAATAAATGGCTTCGTGCACCGCCTGAACCCACGAAGGTTGACAAAAGAAAACGGGTGTCATGACTAGGACTGACCACTTGGTTGGTTACCTACAGAAATAGACGTTAGACAGAGTGAGCCAAGCTCAGTGAATAGTAATACATAAATAAAACGATGCTTAAATTGAAACATAACACATAGCAATGCATATAAAGATGTAGAGTTCACATAGTTAGTCTGATTTTGTGCTACGTACATAACGGCTTTAAGTTCAATCTTGCAACATAAACATGGTGGCTATAAGCCCTTGAAACATGGTGGCACGAGGCCCTTGAAACATATGGCATAAAGCCCTTGTAACATATGGCACTGAGGCCCTTGAAACATATGGCATAAAGCCCTTGTAACATATGGCACTAAGGCCCTTGAAACATATGGCACTAAGGCCCTTGTAACATATCTGACCTTGTAGTATATTCAAACTTGTAACATATACTTGAAACATACTTGAGCATACTTGAACTTGTAACATACTGGAAACATGCCTGAAACATACTTGAACATCATTCATTAATTCAAACGGAACATATTATAACTAGAGCGTTTCTTGTTGTATCATGTCATTATCATACGCTTAACAATAACAGACTAATTCACATTCTCATGAGAGTCACACAATAATGCTAAACTTTGCACTTATATCGTAGATTTTGAATAACTTCCAATTCATAAGCAACATAGTAAAATAACTTCAAATTCATATGGATACACATAGCTACTCTTATATTTACTCTGAATCTATTCTTCAAGAATGAACATAAATTCTTTTGGGTAAATGACTTAATTCACATGCTCAATTAATCAATAGTATACACCGTTTTTTAATCGTTCTTATATGTTAACATAGTTGCCTTGCTTTGTAATTAATAGTCCTAATGGTAACCGTTACATCATTCCCACGAGTTGACATAATTAACATAAAGTTAACAGGACAAAGTAAGCACATTTTCATTAGATTACAGATGACTTTATCGGTTTCACAATTCCACAGTTCGGCCCTTGGCCTGAGGGGTTCACACATTCACGTTAGCCTTTAGGTTTCATAGATTCACAACTTATCACATCGGCCTTCGGCCCTTTGGATTCACAAGTTCACAAGTTTGGCCCTTGGCCTCATAGCTTCATAATTTCACAAATGGCCCCTGGCCACATAGGTTCATAGTTCACAAATGGCCCCTGGCCACATAAATTCACAAGTCGGCCCTCGGCCTCATAAATTCACATATACATAAATTAGCTTTTGGGTTTCATAGGTTCACAATCCGGCTCTTAGCTTCATAGTTTGACAATTCACAATTCGGAAATTCATACTTCACAAATGGCCCTCGGCCACATCGTTTCATATTTCACAAGTTGGTGATCCATACTTCACAAATTCGAGATGCATATTTCACAAATCCTTTTTGATGTTTCCATAATTTCACAATATTTACGTAGCATACATAACATACATGTCAACATAATTCTTATGACGAAGATCATAATGTCAATAACAATAATCATTAATGGTTAAAGATACATCGAAGTACTACTACTCACAGTGATCGGTTACTGGTGGTAATGGTACAATGTCCTCGTCTCGACCTTACCCAAACCTTTGTTCATCCCTTAGTCTCTTCAATTTTCCCAAGCTTTTGGTTGATCTTTTCTCTCTCTTCTATCTTCTTCAACCATCTTCAAGCTTCCATGGATGTTGAATTCCTTAGGGAGAAGCTTTGCCTCTTCTCTCTCTCCCTCTCTCTCTCTCACGGTTCTCCTTCCCCTTTCTCTAGATATTTTTATTTTTTTGTTTGGTTCAAAATAGATGAGTTCAACAACTCATAAGGCATATATGCATATATAAAAGCTTCCCACAAATAGGAAGGGCCAAACACGCCCTTACGAATCGCACAAAATCACATTTCAATTAAACTTCCCAGATAACTCTAAAAATTATGCTGATCATAAATATGTCCCCTATTCCGGTATCTGAAGTATTTAAGGCCTTTAATTTGCAGTATAAAGTTAATCACCCAAACGTCCATTAACGAATCAGACAAATTAGATTTCAAATTAATTTTCCCAAATAATTCCAAAAATTCCCATTAACATATCCAAGTACTCAATTTTGATTTTTGAACCCATAAAGGTCGGTAATTCCCATTTTAGGTCCGTAACTCAACTGATAATGCTTCAATTCTAATAGATATAATTAAATTAAACCACATCATTTCATAGGGAAATAAAGATGATTTCTTATATGCATTTTGGGGTCATTACATCCTTCCCACCTTAAGAAGTTTGGCCCTCCAAACTTGATTCTCCTTGTCACAAGTCTAGTTCCGTCTTGGACATATAACATTTCTCAATCATTTAGCCATTCCCAATTTTATACAATCAATTTCAATGGAAGTTGCTCCCAAAATCACAAGTAATATGTCTTTACTGACTAATTGGTAACCCACTTGATAGTAGTATGTAATAACATCAAAGTATTGTCTCATTATTCATAACTTGTACATTTTAATTCATTACTCCACAAATCATATCTTCCACATAATATGACAACTTAAGGATATTCAGAAATGAATTCATTTCAAGTATTCGTTCGCATGCAGCTCATAAACTATCAAACATAACTCAAACTCACAAATAACCACCATTATCATAATTCCTCAAAGGTTAAGGAAACATTCACGACATAATCGCATTTCAAAGGTATATACCTCATACAATAATTAGACCCATCGTAGTAATTAAATTCTAACTCAACAACTTCATGGCTCTTTGTTCATTATCTGAATTAGACTTATCAGTTCAAATCAAATCTCAAAAAAACTCCAAGTGCCAACCTAAATTTCATATCAAGAAATTACATGTTCAGAGTAGAGGATTCGTAAAATCAAATACAGATCAAACCTTAATGGTCATACTTCCCACATTACAATAAAGTAGTATTCATTTAAAATCCATGCTGGCTTAGAAGACCTCAAAGTCAACATCACGACGGCAAGCACATAATACATTTACCATGAAATTCTTATATTCTTGTTCCATAGGTAGTAAAATGTTTCTAACATGGACAAAAACATTTTCCAAAAATATGTAATACATAAAGTTCTTCAAACCCTTCATACGTACATACAATACGTCGTTCAGAGATATTACTCAGAAACTTATCAGGCCTTTCAAAGATATCAGATGATGGAATAATTCTCAATAGCCATAAACTTATTTAAACTTTGACAGAACAATCTCCGATTTAACTTATAACAGATAGGCAGAATAACTTGAGGCTCAACATAAAGCTTTCATCAAGTATGCAACAATAAATTATCAATTAAAGAACTCATTCACGCATAGCAGAATATTTCTTTCAGAAATCTTGTCATATCTTGAGCATTCGGAGCTTCGTAGCGTATCTAGTCATTTTGGAAAATTATCTAAAAAGCTTATCATGTCATAAACATGTCGGAAGTTCATAACAGTTTGATCATTTCGAAAAATACTTACTGTTTAAAAACATGTGATCACAAATCATCCTTATAGTATCAAAACAAAGAACATACAGTTTCGTAACTTCTCGCAACATACTAGACACTTGTTCATGTCGTCATAAGTTCAAGTTGACTAGTTAATCATAAACTTTACTTAACCCCTTTTTAAATACAGAACAGGGATTAGTTTAACAGTTTGCATTAAAATGCAGAAACAAAATTCCATTTTTTTTTTTTTTTGTCATAACTTATCATTTTTTTTTTTTTTTTTTTACCGGTATCATATGGGCAGACTCATCATATAGGTGGGGTTCTTCATATTATTCGACCATTCCTTGTAAGAAATCCTGATTACAGATTACAGATTACGCATGAACAAAACAGAATCACTATATGTATAACTTTTTATCACAGCCAGTCCTTTTCAACATATTACAAAGTATCATGCGAAACTTATTTTAGTAACTATCAACTTACAATAACCTCTCGAACTTGCAGGTTTAAACATTGTTATAATAAGAAGGATGTGCCTATGTTACAGAAAGTGCACATCGCACATATTATCTTATGTGCGCACTAAATCATGTAAGCAAGTCATCTAAACAGATGCTTCGCAGATATTTATCAATTCTACAGTCACAATTAATAACACACATTTCACTTAGTCATAGGCATATAACTTGTCTTACCGTTCAACGTGAATTCTTACCACGCTTCCGCTGCGCAACTTTATTGATTTAATCCCATCTGCAAGTCTTACCATGTTCGGCATAGTAATCAATCACAATATATACAAGAAATGTATAATAGACATGAATAATAGCCATTGCGGTTAGCGTCATTACATGTACCATTATCGTTGCTATCAATTCCTTTCATGTGCACTAAGGATGTCATACATGATGCCTAAGTCTTTCCTGGACATCCTAAAGCTCAATGGATTCGTTTGTGAGATAGCAACTCGTGCTCTGATACCACTTGTCACGCCCCAAACCTGCCCCTAAAAGTTTGGGCATGACCCATTTGAAAACGAACACTTAACCTGTAATAAATAACATATGGGGCCTCATCGGAAGCATAAAGTAGGAAAATAACAATACATATAAATTCCATTGAGCTACATCTACATGCCAGGACCTCTTATACATCACATTTATCATGGAAAATAGATAAAGCTCCAAACCATATGTTGTGGCATCGGTGATAAACAACCATATGTACAGACCCAGCCCCATCATTGGGCTTATATAAAAATCATTGAAGTTCTACCTCTTTAACTTTAAATAGGTAATCAAAATTAAGCCAACATTTCAATAGACTTTACAAAAATAAATGGCTTCGTGCAGCGCCTGAACCCACGAAGGTTGACAAAAGAAAACGGGTGTCATGACTAGGACTGACCACTTGGTTGGTTACCTACAGAAACAAACGTTAGACAGAGTGAGCCAAGCTCAGTGAATAGTAATACATAAATAAAACGATGCTTAAATTGAAACATAACACATAGCAATGCATATAAAGATGTAGAGTTCACATAGTTAGTCTGATTTTGTGCTACGTACATAACGGCTTTAAGTTCAATCTTGCAACATAAACATGGTGGCTATAAGCCCTTGAAACATGGTGGCACGAGGCCCTTGAAACATATGGCATAAAGCCCTTGTAACATATGGCACTGAGGCCCTTGAAACATATGGCATAAAGCCCTTGTAACATATGGCACTAAGGCCCTTGAAACATATGGCACTAAGGCCCTTGTAACATATCTGACCTTGTAGTATATTCAAACTTGTAACATATACTTGAAACATACTTGAGCATACTTGAACTTGTAACATACTGGAAACATGCCTGAAACATACTTGAACATCATTCATTAATTCAAACGGAACATATTATAACTAGAGCGTTTCTTGTTGTATCATGTCATTATCATACGCTTAACAATAACAGACTAATTCACATTCTCATGAGAGTCACACAATAATGCTAAACTTTGCACTTATATCATAGATTCTGAATAACTTCCAATTCATAAGCAACATAGTAAAATAACTTCAAATTCATATGGATACACATAGCTACTCTTATATTTACTCTGAATCTATTCTTCAAGAATGAACATAAATTCTTTTGGGTAAATGACTTAATTCACGTGCTCAATTAATCAATAGTATACACCGTTGTTTAATCGTTCTTATATGTTAACATAGTTGCCTTGCCTTGTAATTAATAGTCCTAATGGTAACCGTTACATCATTCCCACGAGTTGACATAATTAACATAAAGTTAACAGGACAAAGTAAGCACATTTTCATTAGATTACAGATGACTTTATCGGTTTCACAATTCCACAGTTCGGCCCTTGGCCTGAGGGGTTCACACATTCACGATGGCCTTTAGGTTTCATAGATTCACAACTTATCACATCGGCCTTCGGCCCTTTGGATTCACAAGTTCACAAGTTTGGCCCTTGGCCTCATAGCTTCATAATTTCACAAATGGCCCCTGGCCACATAGGTTCATAGTTCACAAATGGCCCCTGGCCACATAAATTGACAAGTCAGCCCTCTGCCTCATAAATTCACATATACATAAATTAGCTTTTGGGTTTCATAGGTTCACAATCCGGCTCTTAGCTTCATAGTTTGACAATTCACAATTCGGAAATTCATACTTCACAAATGGCCCTCGGCCACATCGTTTCATATTTCACAAGTTGGTGATCCATACTTCACAAATTCGAGATGCATATTTCACAAGTTGGTGTTTGATTGTAATTCCTTTTGTTTTTAGCTACGACTCCCATAGAATTGAGTTATAATATTTGTTATAATCAAACTCAGAATTTTGTCATAACTTGTATATAGTACATGCAACATTAATCTTTTGAAAATAGATGATTTCTTCTTTTGGAAACAAACGCAATAAAATAAAAATGTTATGATCATTAGATTGACTTAATTTTTACTAGGGATGATATATATAGAAAAACCATACCAAATGAATGGTTCGGATCATTGAAATCAAGACTATACCTAACATGATGGTCTAAGTTCAAATTTTATACATATTTTGTTTAAGGTTTGGCTTTTCTCAAGTTCAAATTAGAACTTGAGAAAACTTAAGGGACTTGTAGGGCCAACAAGGAGTTCTTTTTCGATGATCCGAACTTCATTTTGTAAGGTCTTTCGTTTATATCATCTATTAAAAAAATTTAATTGATTTAATAATCGTATTGTTATTACATTATCTTATTTATCTCTAAAAATAAAAAATAAAAATTTTATTTTTGGAAACATATTTTTAGTTCATTAGTTTATTATTTAATGTGTCAATATTTTATTAATAATAAAATAAGGAAAATTACTCACCAGTGATAGTTAGAAAAGTTATTTACAAAATACTAATAAACATCATAAATATTAATAATTAAAAGGAAAAATTATTTATAAGTCTTATTATGGAAATTTGTTTAGTGTGAAGTCCTGTGAAACTTCTTATAGAGTCTAAAGTCCTATTTAGATAAGAATGTATTCCATGAAATTCTATATTTTATAAATCAATTGTAGTAGTGGATTATTATATCCTTACCTTGTTTTATTATTGTACATTTTATTCTCTCTCTCATATATCACATTTGATTTGGGATGTTACATAGGAATGGTCATTTTCTCTCGCCCCGCCCCGCACCCACATCTCTCGTCCTGTCCTGCCCCGGCCCGCCCTGCCCCGCCCCGCACGGATTTTCTCCACCCCGACTAAGAAATGGAGTGGGGACGAATTTTGCTTCCCCTCCGCGTTCCAACCGAACCCCACCTCGATTATATTTATTAAATATATTTATATGTATATAATATATAATTTATTTATTTTTCATTATAGTAAAGTTAAAACACTAAAATATTATACTTAATATTAATTTTTATTCATTTATTCCCTATCTCATATAATATAATTTTCATTAATTATAAATTATTATTCATAATGTACTATATTATCAATCATTTTTATTAATATTTTATTTTTTAACTTAAAAATTAACCTGTCTCCCGTCCTGCACCCACCCCGCTTCCATCACCTCCCCGATTTACCCCGCCCCTAATATAATACGAGGCGGGGACGGATTTCTATAAACCCTCCCAAACCTGACCCGTGCATATCCCTACATGCACTACAACAAAATACACATTTGGCAAGCAAATTTGGCAACCAAAATAAATTTAGTCACCAAAAGGTATATTTTTGGCAACTAATAAATTTTTTAGTCACCAAAGGTTGAAGGATTAGCTACTATATTATTTTAGTCGAGATATATTGTTTTTTGGCGACTAAAAAAAATTTAGTTACTAAATAGATTGTAATTGGTGACTGAAATAACATTAGTGGCCAAAAGTCTAGATTTTAGGCTACTAATTGTTGGTTTAGTTTCCATATACACTTATTTGCCTAGAAAAAGGGAGTTTAGTCGCCAAATAATAGGGACATTTTTACGGTTATTATGACCTTTTGGTGAGTAAAAAAATTTAGTTCCCGTATATTCAATTTTTGCCAAAAAAAAAAAAAAATTAGTAGCCAAATGATACTTTGGCTACCAATATATTAGTCGCTATTACTCTGAATCTTTTGCTACAAAAGGTGTAGTCGTTATTCATTATTATTTGGCAACAAAAAATAGTTTAGTCGGTAAAGGTTGAATATATTTTTTTTTTTTTTAAAAAAACGAAAGGAAAGAGTAATGGCGCCTGATACACTCGTTTCACACAAACACTTTTGGCTCTCTATTCTGTCTCACACACAGACACGGAACAGTCACTACCAAAACTCACCCCCGTACACCACTGTCGCTTGCCACCGACGCACATCGCCAAGGCCACTGCTGTAAATCACCACTGCCACTAAATCATAGGTATTTTTCTCTCTCTCTGTCGCTCTCGGTCTCTCTCCCTGTGTATCACTCTTGGTCTCTCTCCCTCTTTGTCGATCTCGGTCTCTCTCTCTCTCTCTCTCTCCCTTTCTCTATTTCCCCATTTCTCACACTTGCTCTAGGGTTTTATATAATTTTTTTAGTTTAATTTTGTGTTGATTTCTCACACTTGCTCTAGGGTTTGATTTCTAGACATAAATCCCAAATTCAAGCTCAAAACTCAAAATCCAAAACTGTAACGCCCTCAAAATAATAACATTAAACCCAACAAATAAGACGAGCGTTGATAGATAAACTAACCACCTTCTATCATTCATTAGAATTCCATTACATAAGTATTACATGTTAAGCTCATAACAAAATGCCCTACGGGCTTACAGCTTTCCAAGTTAACACTTGGTTACAACAAAGAGTTCTAACTCGTTTACACATTAAGCCCTTGGCTTGAAATTACATGTAATACATCAAAGTAAAACGACAAAACTATGCCCGCCACAAGCCTCCCAGCTATGTCCTTGGAGGTGGCATGCTTCCTGTACCTGAAAATGATGTTCCCATATAGGGTGAGCCACAGCCCAGTAGAAATACACTAAACCAACCATGGACAATGACTAAAACATTAGCAATTGATAGTTGGTCAACACTGATACAATCACATAAATTACATATTTATGTCAACGACTTACAAGTCCCAATTACTTTTCATTTTCCCTTTTTCAACAGATAAGCATGCTAGCTCTATCATCATTTCCACAGATATGTATAAAAACTATATCTCACATTCAGATAAGCATAAAAGCTATATCCACAATCTCAACAGATATGTATATCAACAATATCCACAGATAAGCATACAAGCTGTATCCACACTCTACAACAGATATGTATATCAACAATATCCACAGATAAGCATACAAGCTGTATCCACACTTCACTTCACAAAGATAAGCATATGAGCTCTATCTTCACTTCTCAGACAAGCATATGAGCTCTGTCCACGGAGTACATCCCCTATCTCCTCCAAATACCTATCCGGTTTAGAGGTACATCCCCTATCTTCCCCTAAACCGCGGAGTACATCCCCTATCTCCTCCTCTACACATAACGCATATAAACACATTGGTTCTATATACAATCACACAATACACACATTTAATGTATTCTATCAACTGTCAAATTCCATGACACATTCCATTGATTAGTTTCAGTTTACTTAATCATCAAGCATTGTCTACAACAATCACGACTATCCTCTACCGATAGCCCAAAGCAGTTATTTCTAAACAGAAAATAAATGCACAATGGATATTCAATCAACAATTCATTCCTTCATTCCTCTCAATTAATTATCCCAATTAATTAAACAATGTAATTAGGTCAATTCCCATAATTAACATTTTAACCCTTAGGTCCCATTTTCATCAATGATTCAACATTAATTCCATTTTCCATGCCAAACATGCATCTAGGTTTATTATGAATAAAACCCCAACTTTTGTAAAAATTACACAAAAGCCCCAAACCTTTACAAGATTACCCAACCAAGCCCAACATCTCAAAATACCAAAATTTAAAGACAAAACCCATAGAGAGGAGTAGGTTATCCCTACCTCAAATTCGGAGTCCCAAAGGAGAAGACGACAAAACCCAACGTGCTCCAAAACCCGTGATTTTCAGATTAAAATGAAGCCCTCGACGATCAACAACTTTTTTGTAAAGGCCAAAGGTGAGTAAACCACTCCTACTAGATCAAAACCTAGAGAGAAGGTAGTATCTAGAGTGAGAGGCTCAACAATGGTGTTTTTTGGAAAAGTAAGAGAGAGAAGAGAAAGCAAAAAGTGATTTGAAAAGTCACAATTTCGGGACTTAAACCCAGTCTTCCGCTCGAGCTTAAAACACCCCGCTCGAGCGGCCACTCACAGACTTCCGCTCGAGCGGCCAACCTCCCGCTCGAGCGCAGAATGCACTCGCCCAGCACTTTTGCAGAACCAGGCCTCCGCTCGAGCTCCCAACCCTACGCTCGAGCTCACAACACTGCACATCAAGATACTGGATGGACGTAATCTACGCTCGAGCGCCAACACCTCCGCTCGAGCGTACAGGCCAAAAATCTGGGCAACTAGTTTTGGTTTCTAAACTCAACCAACCTGTAACAACCCGCTCAACACATCCTATAACTCACATACAAAGTAAGAAAGGATGTAAACAAGATAATAAGCAACTACCAACATCCACGGACACATGTCCGGATCACTATACAACAAGGGTAAACCCGGGATCGCTATAACCTCCCCCCCTTAAAGAATTTCGTCCCCGAAATTAAACACAAGTTTTCAAAAACAAGTTTTCCTCCATTTTAAACAATGTTACATTTTAACATTCAACAATTCGACCCATTACCGGTCATCCCATCCCTTTAACAAGAGACATATCACAATATGTAAACAACATATGTATTTTCAACATGCATCATCATTATGCACTATCCTTCCAGTTTCAACAATATATTTAACACATATAATGTCACTTTCAACTTCCATATGAGGCAAGTTCCAAAACATACTTCCAATAACCAAAACATTTTCAATGTTTCACAACTTAAGACATGTATCAAAGCTCTTAAGTTCAACAAGATGTAAAATTTAAATATAAGATTACATATCAACAAACAAGTCCGGATATTTCTCTCGGACTTCCAACTCACGTTCCCAAGTGGCTTCCTCCACTCCGTGATGTTTCCACAAGACTTTCACCAAAGGAATGGTCTTGCCACGCAGGACCTGATCCCGCCTATCCAAGACCCGAACCGGTCTCTCCTCATACGAGGCATCCTCATCTACCTCTAAATCGCTCCAATCCAGCACATGTGATGGATCTGGCTCATACTTCCGAAGCATACTCACATGAAACACGTCATGCACTCCGGATAACTGCGGCGGTAAGGCTAACCGATAAGCAACCTCACCTATCCTCTCAAGGATCTCAAAAGGACCAATAAACCGAGGGGACAACTTCCCACTCTTTCCAAACCTCAACAGACCTCGCCTAGGTGATATCTTCAGAAAGACATGATCACTTACTTCAAACGCCAAAGGTCTCCTCCTACGGTCGGCATAACTCTTTTGTCGACTCTGGGCTGTAACGAGCCTCCTACGGATAAGCTCGACTTTCTCTGTCGTCTCCCTAACCAATTCCGGACCCAACAAAGGTGCATCACCCACCTCGGCCCAACAAACTGGAGACCTACACGGTCGGCCATACAAGGCCTCAAACGGTGCCATACCGATGCTAGACTGAAAACTGTTGTTGTAGGCAAACTCTACCAATGGCAAGTGCCTCTCCCACGTCCCACTGAAGTCCAGGACACAACCCCGAAGCATATCCTCGAGGATCTGAATAGTACGCTCGGACTGCCCATCAGTCTGAGGATGATAAGCCGTACTAAAGGTCAACTTAGTGCCCAAGGCACTCTGCAAACTCTGCCACAACCTAGCAGTAAAACGAGGATCTCTATCTGAGACAATCGTCACTGGGACCCCGTGCAATCTCACTACGTCCCGAATATACAAGTCGGCAAGATGATCTACCGAATCTCTCACGCGCATAGGAATAAAGTGCGCCGACTTAGTCAACCGGTCTACAACCACCCAAATAGCATCACTACCCCGCTGAGTCCTCGGAAGACCTACAACGAAGTCCATAGTGACATGCTCCCACTTCCACTCGGCAATAGGCAAGGGTTGCAACAAACCCGCTGGCCTCTGATGCTCGGCCTTCACTTGCTGGCAAGTAAGGCACTTCGATACGAAGACAGCCACATCTCTTTTCATACCCCGCCACCAAAACTGGCGACCCAAATCCTGATACATCTTAGTACCTCCCGGATGCACCGCAAGGCGCGAATGGTGAAACTCTCGAAGTACTTCCTCTCGGCAAGCCTCCGGTACAAACAAACGGTCTCGGTATCTCACACTCAGGTCGGGATACACCGTCAAACCCTTCTCAACTTTCCCACTAGAGATCTTCTCTCGGAGGGATCCTACCTCAAGGTCACCTCTCTGTGCCTCTAACACTCTAATCATAAGTGTAGGCTGCGCAACAACAGAAAACAAGGCCGCAGCCTCGACAGATTCGCCCAGTAGCAAATCAAACTCGCCAAGTGCTCCCAACATCACCCATTCCCGGATGGCTATACAAGCTACATCACTAATGGTCTTCCTACTAAGGGCATCGGCCACAACATTGGCCTTTCCCGGATGATAATGCAACTCAAAATCATAATCCTCGATGAACTCCATCCACCTCCTCTGCCTCAGATTCAAGTCTCTCTGTGTAAACAGATACTTCAAACTCTTATGATCCGAGAATACCTCGAACCTCTCACCATAAAGGTAGTGCCTCCAGATTTTCAAGGCAAAGATTACAGCTGCTAACTCTAGGTCATGTGTGGGGTAATTCTTCTCGTGTATTTTCAACTGACGTGAGCCATAAGCTACCACTTTCCCCTCTTGCATCAACACACAACCCAAACCCTCTCGTGAGGCATCACAATAAACCGCATAACCCAACCCTCTCTCCGGAATAATCAATACCGGAGCGGTGGTCAATCTAACTTTCAACTCTTGGAACGACTTTTCACAAGTCTCACTCCACACAAACTTGACTCCCTTCCGAGTCAGTCTAGTCAACGGTGACGCCAACCTGGAGAAATCTTTCACAAACCGACGGTAATACCCAGCTAATCCCAGAAAACTGCGGATCTCAAACACACTCTTAGGCTGTGCCCAATCTTGCACTGCCTCAACCTTGGATGTATCAACAGACACCCCTTCCCCGGATACCACGTGGCCTAAGAATTTGACTTCCCCCAGCCAGAACTCACACTTCTCAAACTTGGCATACAGCCTATGAGCTCTAAGCAACTCAAGCACCACTCTCAAGTGTTCCTCGTGCTCCTCCTTAGATGACGAATAGATAAGGATATCGTCCACAAAAACAACCACAAAGCGGTCTAAGAACTCCCGGAAAATCCGGTTCATCAAGTCCATAAAGACTGCCGGTGCATTGGTAAGCCCGAATGGCATCACCAGAAACTCATAATGGCCATACCGCGTACGGAATGCCGTCTTCGGAATATCTTCCTCCCTGACCCTCAACTGATGGTAACCCGATCTCAAGTCTATCTTAGAGAAACAACGGGAACCCTTCAACTGGTCAAACAAATCATCTATACGGGGCATAGGGTACTTATTCTTAACCGTAGCCCGATTCAACTTCCGGTAGTCTATACACAATCTCAAGGCACCATCTTTCTTTTTAACAAAGAGGGCCGGTGCTCCCCACGGTGAAACACTAGGGCGAACAAAGCCCTTATCGAGCAATTCCTGGAGCTGAACTTTCAACTCAACCAACTCTACTGGAGCAAAACGGTAAGGTGCCATAGAAATCGGCGCCGTACCAGGCACTAAATCAATAGAGAACTCTATCTCTCGGTGAGGTGGCAAACTAACAAGATCTTCGGGAAAGACATCCGAATACTCACAAACCACCCTCGGCAATACATGCTGGGTCTCACCACTCTCACCACTCTCAAAGCTAGCAAGTAGACTACTAAGCTCACTTCGCCCTCGCGAATCATACCCCGGTGGCAAAACACTACCAACCCGGTCTCCCAAGAAATGGAACCACTCCCCGCTCAAGGTACATAATGTAACCCTCTGGCGGTAGCAATCAATAACAGCCCGGTATGACGATAACCAGTCCATACCCAAAATAACATCAAAACCCCTCATGGGCATGACAACAAACGGAAAAGGAAGCCTATAGTCGGCGACCTCTATATCACATCCTCTAACACCCTGTTTCAGAATCAACTCACCACCCAAAGGCGATACCACACAAATAGGAGATGCTAACTGTGCTAACTCCAATTCCAAAACAGATGCAAATGCAGCAGATACAAAAGAATGAGATGCACCCGTGTCTATCAACACATTAGCAACTGAGTTGCAAAACAGAAAAGTACCTCTCACTACTGATGGAGCCGGTACTAAGTCCTGCGCGGTAACAGCATACACGCGCCCCGTAGGCCCCTGGTCTACCTGCTCACCTCTCGGAGCAAAAGACTGCTGCACAGACTGGGATGACGAAGCTCCCGGATTGGCCCTCGAGGCCTGCACAGACTGAGCTGGCTGAAAACCCTGCGTCTGCCTAGAACCAGACGCTCCCGAAGTGGCACTCAACTGTGGGCAAAACCTCTTCATGTGCCCAGGTTGTCCACACTGATAACAAATCAAGAGCTGCCCCCTGCCCAAACTCTGACTCGGCGGTCTAGCTGAAGAAGAAGCAGCTTTCTGACTCCCACCCTTCTGCGGGCAAACCGAAACCTTGTGACCCAGCTGGCCACACTTGTAACAAGTGAATTCTCCCTGACTGCCTCTCCCCGAGCCTACACTTGGCACTGGAAAGGTCGATCTAGAGACTGCACCCTGAGACTGCTGAGGGTTATAACCCCTCTGCCTCCTGCCATCACTCTGACTATCCTGGCTCCTCTTGGAGCCTCTCTGACCCTCATCCTCCTCCTGCATCATAAGCTCCATATGAGCTGCAGCATCCACTAGGTGTCTATACTCTCGAATGTAAGACCCACCAATTCTCAACTTGAGGCCCCGCCTCAACTTCCGCTCAAACTCATAGCAACGGCGTTCCTCAGACGCCACCAGTTCAGGTGCAAACCTGGACAGACTGGTAAAAGTAGCCTCAAACTCGGCCACTGACAAGCCCTGCTGATTAAGCCGGCTAAACTGATCCCTCAGCTTCTCTCTTGCTACTGCAGACAAAAACCTCTCCTGAAAAGCATTCACAAACGCCTCCCAAGTACCACCAACACGAGCCTTCTCGTACTTCCACCATTGACCCGCATCTCCCTTCAGTTGGAAGGATGCCAAGGTCACTTTCAGTGCTCCGTCCTCGATGCCAAGCATCTCAAACGTCTTCGTTGTCTGTTCGAGCCATTCATCTGCCTTAAGCGGCTCTTTAGGATCCCCGATAAACTCGTCCGGATTACACCGAAAGAACTCCCTCTTCAAGAAGGAAGGCCCTGCCTCAGCTGCCTGATTCCCAGCTCTAAGAATACCTAAAGCTCCTGCTATCTCTCTGGCCAAGGCACCCATAGCCTGCTGACCCACTGGCTCGGCCACATTGGCCTGCCCAACTCCCTCCTGCACTGCCGGAATCTCACCCGGTAACGGTGCTTCCTGCCTCGCAGGTCTACCACGCCTAGCACCTCTTCCTCGTCCTGACATCCTAATAAAGGCAACACAGAACGTTAGCACATTCATAGGTGTGCCGAAACTAATCACTCACGTCCTAATGCATGGACAACTGTAATTCACTCCACATAAGCACATAAACACATAAGCACTTACGAACTTCATTTCCGGATAATGATAGTCCCGAGACGTTACTAGAGTTCCGGTTAGAAACAGCATTGATCAAGTGCTTTTCCAACAAGACTCCCAGAAACTCAAGGATCCAATCAATATCCCAGAAATTAAATCCCATACCCACATAGTCACATAAGCATGTTATCAATTAAGCACATAGCATATGATACTACATCTAAGTCTCTATCAAGCGAGACAAACCCATTGTGATCCTAATCACTTCCCACGTACCCAAAGTATTCGAACCCGGTACGCTCTGATACCAAGTTGTAACGCCCTCAAAATAATAACATTAAACCCAACAAATAAGACGAGCGTTGATAGATAAACTAACCACCTTCTATCATTCATTAGAATTCCATTACATAAGTATTACATGTTAAGCTCATAACAAAATGCCCTACGGGCTTACAGCTTTCCAAGTTAACACTTGGTTACAACAAAGAGTTCTAACTCGTTTACACATTAAGCCCTTGGCTTGAAATTACATGTAATACATCAAAGTAAAACGACAAAACTATGCCCGCCACAAGCCTCCCAGCTATGTCCTTGGAGGTGGCATGCTTCCTGTACCTGAAAATGATGTTCCCATATAGGGTGAGCCACAGCCCAGTAGAAATACACTAAACCAACCATGGACAATGACTAAAACATTAGCAATTGATAGTTGGTCAACACTGATACAATCACATAAATTACATATTTATGTCAACGACTTACAAGTCCCAATTACTTTTCATTTTCCCTTTTTCAACAGATAAGCATGCTAGCTCTATCATCATTTCCACAGATATGTATAAAAACTATATCTCACATTCAGATAAGCATAAAAGCTATATCCACAATCTCAACAGATATGTATATCAACAATATCCACAGATAAGCATACAAGCTGTATCCACACTCTACAACAGATATGTATATCAACAATATCCACAGATAAGCATACAAGCTGTATCCACACTTCACTTCACAAAGATAAGCATATGAGCTCTATCTTCACTTCTCAGACAAGCATATGAGCTCTGTCCACGGAGTACATCCCCTATCTCCTCCAAATACCTATCCGGTTTAGAGGTACATCCCCTATCTTCCCCTAAACCGCGGAGTACATCCCCTATCTCCTCCTCTACACATAACGCATATAAACACATTGGTTCTATATACAATCACACAATACACACATTTAATGTATTCTATCAACTGTCAAATTCCATGACACATTCCATTGATTAGTTTCAGTTTACTTAATCATCAAGCATTGTCTACAACAATCACGACTATCCTCTACCGATAGCCCAAAGCAGTTATTTCTAAACAGAAAATAAATGCACAATGGATATTCAATCAACAATTCATTCCTTCATTCCTCTCAATTAATTATCCCAATTAATTAAACAATGTAATTAGGTCAATTCCCATAATTAACATTTTAACCCTTAGGTCCCATTTTCATCAATGATTCAACATTAATTCCATTTTCCATGCCAAACATGCATCTAGGTTTATTATGAATAAAACCCCAACTTTTGTAAAAATTACACAAAAGCCCCAAACCTTTACAAGATTACCCAACCAAGCCCAACATCTCAAAATACCAAAATTTAAAGACAAAACCCATAGAGAGGAGTAGGTTATCCCTACCTCAAATTCGGAGTCCCAAAGGAGAAGACGACAAAACCCAACGTGCTCCAAAACCCGTGATTTTCAGATTAAAATGAAGCCCTCGACGATCAACAACTTTTTTGTAAAGGCCAAAGGTGAGTAAACCACTCCTACTAGATCAAAACCTAGAGAGAAGGTAGTATCTAGAGTGAGAGGCTCAACAATGGTGTTTTTTGGAAAAGTAAGAGAGAGAAGAGAAAGCAAAAAGTGATTTGAAAAGTCACAATTTCGGGACTTAAACCCAGTCTTCCGCTCGAGCTTAAAACACCCCGCTCGAGCGGCCACTCACAGACTTCCGCTCGAGCGGCCAACCTCCCGCTCGAGCGCAGAATGCACTCGCCCAGCACTTTTGCAGAACCAGGCCTCCGCTCGAGCTCCCAACCCTACGCTCGAGCTCACAACACTGCACATCAAGATACTGGATGGACGTAATCTACGCTCGAGCGCCAACACCTCCGCTCGAGCGTACAGGCCAAAAATCTGGGCAACTAGTTTTGGTTTCTAAACTCAACCAACCTGTAACAACCCGCTCAACACATCCTATAACTCACATACAAAGTAAGAAAGGATGTAAACAAGATAATAAGCAACTACCAACATCCACGGACACATGTCCGGATCACTATACAACAAGGGTAAACCCGGGATCGCTATAAAAACCTTATCATGTTATAGTGGTTTTTTTGTGTTGATTTCTTAACTCAAAATCCAAAACTTATCATGGTATACCTTAATTCAAGATGAATAATTTTACATGTGTTGTAGGATAAAAACCATGGTGTTACTTTGGGAAGAAATATCCCTATGGACTCTACCTCTGGGATTTAATTCGCTGCCCTAAACATGAAGAGGCCAGACGAAGGGGGTAACAAAAACAACCAGTGAGTGTCCTCATGTTACTCCTCTTCTGTGTCCTCCTACTGTGTTGTGTTCATGTTCCTGCATCAATGCCTCTTGGATTTCTTTAATTTCTTGTAATTTTGGTTTATAAATTTGTTGTGAAAAGAAAACCCATGTTATATTTGCTAAAGATTTTTCTGTGATTTGGGAAACAATGAGCAATATAATGATTTCTTCACATAACGTGGACAAATCATGACTTGTTGTGCCTGTTAATGGATGGAATTCCCATAACAAAATTTAGAAGTTTGAACAAACAAATTGAGATAACTTGTCAAACTTTTTTTTTTTTTAAATTACACGTATCCTTTTTATTAGTATGAGGGGCTTAAATTTGTTGACACTTCACTAAAAGCGTTCAGCGTAAGTCATTCAACTTAACCAGAATCAATCAATCTGATTAGTTCTTTGGTTGGCATATGGAATAGCACAAGTCTTCAATTTCTCTATAATTCTTTTTTCTTTTTCTTTCTTTTTTTTTTTGGTAGGGGGGGGGGGCGGAAGTGATTTTATGAGGAGCCTTATAGCACTTGGGCCCTTTTAAAACTTTTGGAAAGTGTATTTGAATCATGTATTATGTTTTGGGAATCTCTGGTGTTGTTGTACCTTGGTTTTCGATGAGTGAAAATTTATTTAAACATGTTGGGATTGCTCGTTCACGCTTGTTCGCGTTGAAAAGTTGTTTGGAAACTTGAAAATCATGTTCTGGGGTCGACACCGGTCTTGGTGGTGTCGACACCTTCTCTTTTGTTTGCCATAAGGGTCGACACCAAAACTGGGAAGGGTCGACCCTTGTCTTGAATTTTTTCACTGCATTTTGGTGTCGACACCAGCCTTGGTGGTGTCGACACCTTCTCTTCTTGGTTGGCCGCAAGGGTCGACACCAATCTGTGGAAGGGTCGACCCTTGTTATGAAATTGCCCACTGCATTATGGTATCGACACCTGCCTAGGGAAGGGTTGACACCTGTAGTGCAGTCTCACTTAGTGTTCCAGATTTCTTCTTAGGTGTCGACACCTGTGTTGTGAAGGGTCGACACCTGCGACTTTTTCCCAGATTTTTCTCACGGTTTGGACCTACCTTTTTGGGGATATTTTGACTAAATATTTTGAGTGGACTTTGGGGCTTATATCTATTTTTGACCTAGTACTATATAAAGGTTCTCACTTGACCTTTTTCTCACTTTTTTTTCCCTTTCCTCCCTCCAAACCGTGAAACACCTTCTCTCTCTCTCAAAAGGTACATTTTACTCAAAGATCCTTAGATCTACTTGTTTGAAGACCTCTACTCACCTTGTTCCTTTGAGATAAAGTGTAGAGCTTGTCGAGGGCTTCATTGTGATCGGAGCAAAGCTTGGTTTCTCTTCCGTCGACTTTTGGGTTTTTCTTCCTTCTCCATTTGAGCTTCTACATTTGAGGTAGGGATTTCCTTGTTCTTTTTCAATACTTCGTCTATAGATAGACATGTGGTAGTTTTGTATTGCATGAAAATCATATCCATGTTGGATTTGTTTGAAATCATGAGAAGGAACCTAGGGTTGGTTGTTTGAAAATGGTTATTTTATCATTGATGGTTGTCTTGAGCTAATTGGAGTGTAAATTAGCATGTTATAGTTGAAAGAAGAAAAAGCCCAAAATTAGATTTTGATTTGGTAAATTAAAATGGAGGGTAGTTAACCTATGTTGTAAATCTCTATTGTTAATGTGAGTTGGGTGAAGGTGTTAATGCCTAAGGGGTTAACTTTGGTTTTTGAAATGGTTTTGAAATAAATGTAGTGGATTAATGTGAGTTATGACCCTATTATCAATGGAATTGGTTTTGTAAAACAAAAGGAATGGAATTGGTTTTGTGAAAACAAAAGGGATGGAGTTGGTTTTGTGAAAACAAAAGGAAACGGAATTTGTTTTATGAAATGAGAAAAGTATCTTTGATAAGTATGAAAATTGGATTGTTGTTTCTTGAGTGTTAAACACACACACGTGGGGGTTGTATCTTTAACTACCGTGTTAGTGTTGTTGGTGGGTTTATGGTCTCATAGCAATTGAGTCTTTAATAGATGTACTAAATATTTACATCTAGAGGTTTTGTCCTTGGTCATCGGTGGAGGATGACACGGTTGTGTTGAATTGTCGTGTATGCATTATACCATTGTTGATTGAACATCGTATGTGATGAAGTGTTGAGATACATTATATATGTATACTTGCTCGGGAGGAGGTAGTTATGTGTTCATATACTTTAACACATTGCTTGTATCTTGATGGTTTATGTATATGTGTTATATATGTTAGTTATGCCCTATTGTATTTTGGTTGGTGGTGTTATACCTTGCGCTAAAAATCAGAGGTACCGTGACCTTCCAGCTAGCGCCTGGAGAACTAACTGAGCTGAGAATCTAAGGCACCATACCCTTCCAGCTAGCGCCTGGTAAACTGGTAATGTTGTTGTGAGAGGTGTATCTTTGGCTTACTACGCACATAGCTAGTAGAGCAAAGTTTTGTTGTTGATGTTTCAGTATGTCTGGGAATATCATGGATTGTGTCGGTAACAGTTTTGGAGGGCCAAGTTGCCTCATTGGTTTATCTTATGCATGTTGGTGAGTTGTTATCTCCCTTTTTATAACGGTGCATGTATAGATTTGATTATATCGGGAAGAAGCCAAAATGTCATTCTGTCTTTTGGAAAGTGTGAAGGAGAACGGATATTTTAAAGAAATATATGTTTTGAAAAGGCACATCTGTGTATGTTTGGAAAATGGAAGAGAGTAGTGGGCTTAGTGAATTTATTTCCTAAGGAATTGTTAATGTTATGAAAGATTGGGAACGGGGGTGTAGACACCCCATTTTTGACCGTCCTCAAGACGTGGACGTCACCGCTCGAACACTCGGTGATTATCCATGTTTGTGTTCGTTTGGAGTTCCCAGGGGTCTCGGCTACACGCCCTACCTCAGGATCTCCGAACTTGACCATTTTGTGTCTGGTTTTGCACCAAACACTTGTGTTCTGCCTTGGAGGGGGAGGAAATGCCTTGTGAGGCATCCCTACACACCACCGGCAGTGGCTAAAGGTCACCGGCTGGTTTTTTAGGCCATCGGCACTTTTTGTTGCCGGTTGGCACTGTTTGTTGCCGGTCGGCACTAAATTTTGTCAAAATGACATTTTTGGGCAGCCGACCACTGTTCATCTACTTTATGTAGATATTTTGTACCAGCTGTGGTAGCTGGCACCAACTCTGCCTCCCTCCATACACGTGTATGAAGGGATGTCCCTCTAAGCAAGCTTGTTGTGTAAGCTTTGCAAGAGGGACTTCTATAAGAGGAGGAGCCTTCTCCTTGTTCTAGGTTAGAGACTTTGGAGGCAAAAGCCAGAGCTTACATATATAGATACACTCTCTCTCTACATTTCACTCTCTCTCCTCCCTTGTGTGTGTTTGTTGGCCCAAAAGTGCGATTTTACCTTACTTTTGCACCAATACACACACTATTACACCTTGCTCCGAGATTGAGGACTTTGAGGGTTGATTCTTGAGTTTTTGGGCTGTTTTTTATCAAAAGAAGGGGGCTGCCTTGGCTGTTCTTGAAGTGTGCTTCAAGGGTGAGCATTTTACTTTAGTTTCCCCAAACTTGCACTAGTTTTTTACCTATCTTGCTTGCTGTTTTAGTTTTTGTGCATAACATAAAAAAGGCTTATATTTTCATGCTTTAGAACTTTCATTAAGGGTCTTCAATGGTTTGAGTTCAAACTCACCCTCTTAGGCCTCATTTGGCCTTTGTGTTGCCTCCTTGGTAAAGCCTTATTTGCTTAAGTGTTTTGGTCTTCTCACCACTGAAAACCAGTGGATTTTCAGTGGTAAGGAAGGTGGTTTGAAGTCTTGCATAGGGGAGGGACACCCCTCTCCCTTCATTGTCTCGTTTCCTTGCATTTTGGCTTAAAGGGTAACATGCATGCTTGTTTGGTTTTAGCCTTTTTTCAGAGGTTTTTGGGTGTTTTTAGGTCATTTGTAATCTCTGTTTTTAGTCGGATTTGTGGCTTTTTGCATGCTTAATATACTTGCTTTACATCCCCCTATTTGGCCTAGAATTGTATCTTGTGTTTAGGCCATGTTTCTTGCATGCGTTGGTTTGGTTCCATGAAGGTGTTGGCATTATTTTACCATGTTTAAGGTCTGTTGGCCATCCATTTCAGTCATGTTTGCCTTGCTTGGTGTCATCTCTTTGTGTTTTGGCTTGTAAGCTTTGAGTATATTGACCTCTAGCATGCATAGTTTTGACCATCCTCATGATTTGGCATCATTTAGGACCATATTTCAGTCCAAGAATCATGTTTGTATGTGTGCATGTGTGACCTCTTTCATGCCTTGAGGGTGCGCCCTTTTATGCCTACACATGAGCCTTGGTGCATACATCTCTTTAGAGCCACCTTAGGTACCATATTAATGAGTTTTGGGAGTCCATTTTTGCATGTTAGATTTCTGTTTTGGCTTGTCTAAGTCATCCCATGAGTGGTCATGTTGGTGGGAGTGAAATGCCTCCCTTTTGTGCCTTAACCTTAGGACCATTAGTTTGCTTGTTAGCATGAGTATTGGTCCCCCCTTTTAGGCACTTTTTGGCCACTGTTTTGGGGTGGATCAAGGTCTGCCCCCTTATGGCACAAGGCTGTCTTGCATGCTTGTCTTATGTCCATTGCATGATTGTCTCATCGAATGTGGTATTGCGTTGATCCTATTGTTTAAAGTGTCCATATTTACATTGCATTTGCATCTTGTATGCCTAACATTGCATGCTTGTCATACTAGTTGCATGACCCTTGGCATGCCTTGCATCTTGTTATCATGTTGCATTTTGAGCAACGTTTGCATAACATGCATTGCATTACTTGGTTTGGGGTGTCAAACCAAGTGTGAGGGTTAAGGGGCGTTCATACCATAAGTGATGAAACGTGCCTTAACTCTCGGTCACCGGGACCCTTGACTTCGGCATGATAGGGTCTTGGTCCTCATTTGTGTGGTTGCATGCATCTTTACATCAAGTGGCAAACTTGATCCTTTGGGCTATCATGCACCATTGATGGCTCGAGGATCGAGGGCCATGCCTCCCTGAGTTCAAAGCATGATGGGAAGCATGACCATGCTCACATGTGCCTGAAATCCCATGCCATACACTGTCTGTTCTCTGTTGCTGTCAAAACTGTCTTCTGCAGGAAGTTTCTGCCGACCGGCAGAATTCAGTGCCGACCGGCTAATTGTGAACGACCGATAAATCCAAAGACAGCCGATGGAAATTCTGAACTGCCGGTGGGAATTCCCCCTAGCCGGTGGTACTCTGCAGCATGCAAGGAACCTGTCCTAGGGCTTTAGCAATTTTCAGAGAGACAGGGCAGTATAAACAGAGGTGGCAGGGGTATGGTACGGGTTTTTCAGGCGAGCCGGGTTTCGAGCACGCATCATTCGCGCATCCCGAGGCAGAGGCTGCGGCTATCCTCTCATTTCTTTTGCATTCTTTCTATTAATTAATTAGAAATTCTATAATAATTTATTTGCTTATTATTCGGACTGTAATATTCATTTGGCCCCTCCGAGTGGGGGCAATTATGTAATAAGTGTGTGTGAGTGTGTGTATGTCTTCCAACCTCACGTCTTTCTTCCCTTTTTATTTACCTGCTTATGATGGTAGACTAGGACATTTTTAAAATTAGCATACCTTATGCTATGCATGCGTGCATTCATGCATTTGTATTGCATGCATTAGGCTCGGTACATCACGCTAACTGCATTTGTACTTCAATTCAAAATTGAATACGTGCATCAAATTGATCGCATTTCACATGCCATGTTTAGGTTAGCCGAGCCTGTCTAGATTGCATTTTTTTGCATGCGATGCATTAGCCATTCTTAACATGAACTAGAATCACGCATGTTTGCTAACTAGTTTATTGTTTTGGCACGGAGTACTATGTAAGTATTTTCTTGCTTTAGCATCTCGCATGAGTGTGAATGCTATCATGACAGCATGTTTACCATGTGGCTAGATGCTTATGTGATAAACTGTTTGAATGCCTGTGGGTGAAGGTTGGATTGTTTGAGTTGGAAAAACTCGTTGAAATCCGTGTCTTAGCCTACCTGCGAGTAGCAAATTCCAAAACATTTTCCCAAAACGAACGGATATGCAATGTTTATTTCCAAATTAGGCAATCTAGTCTATACTTGTTTGCTGCGCGCATAATATAGTAATTCTAGGCTAATAACTGGAATAAGAACACATAACGTTTTCAAAAACGGATATCACGGTTAGTAGAGGCCGATCTTCGGATAGGGCGAGAGGGGGTGCTCATAGCTGACCTTCCGCAATCGTACCCTAGCTCCCGAGCCGAGACAACTCCGGTGATGACGGACATGTGGCCTTCGGCACCGAGTCAGGGTTTCCTAAATTCTCCCATTTTAAAAAAATTTAAGTGGCGACTCTGTATCTGGCAAAGCAGTCCATGTTTGGCACTTCTTTCAAAAAAATCTATTTTTCTCAAAACGATTTGCCAGATTTGGACTCTTTGGTTCAGATTAAGAACCGTGACACAAATCGAGTCCGAACTGTAGCGAGGGCCCCACGCGGGGCGCGTCTACAGGGGGTTAATGAAAAGAAAGAAAAAAATTGAATCGCCTATGGCGTTGATTGAAATGGTTGTTTTCGAGAAAAGTTCATACTTATGTATATTTTGTACAAACTGTCACATTACTATCCTAGTATGAGATTGAGCATTCATGAACATAGCTATCTGTAAGTTGTTATTGTTGAGGGCCATGTTAAGATCCCTACTGGACTATATGTTCATCCCACATTGTTGAATCTTTTTCAGGTGTTGAGCTGAATGTGCTGCAAGATTTGGATCTTCTTATTTGTTGGCCACGGGACCTCTCTTGTGTTGGCGGAATGCCATATGTGTAAAAGGGTTGTACCCTTCTTCTTGATTCGTTACTGATATAAGCCCATGGGCAATTTATTTATTATACTCATGTTGTATTTACTTACATATGAATGAGAGCAATGTTATTCACTTTTACGAGTTGAATATACTAGTTTATTTCCGCATGTTATCTCTGAAATGGAATTAAGTTAATGAAATTGGTAACACTTCGAGTAATAAAAAGTGGGGCGTGACAACTTGGTATCAGAGCAAGCTGGGTTTGAATACTTTGGGCTCCTGGGGAGTGGTTTTTACCATAGTGGGTTTACTACGTATGGTGAGGATGTTGCATATAGTTAACATGAATGCTAGGACTTGTTTGTTGCATTTATGTGAGCATGGGATTAAGTTCCCTGGATAGTATTCATAGCCGGTGAACTCACTTTGAGGTCCTCTTGAAAACACGCTTGATCAACGTGGTTTCGGATAGGAATTCCTTGAGAGTCCCGGGATAAGTGGCTATTTTTGTGGACTTGATCCAGTTATGTGTTTAAATGTTTAGATATTTATATGCAATAGAGATGTATATTTTGTGACTAAGTGAGTCTTGTGACTTAATAGTAGTGGTGTGTGCCTCGGAGAAGGCTATTGTGTTGTGCACTAAGCGTGGTATTTGCTTTTGTGCTTTATAGGATGTCTACACGAGCAAGTAGAGGACGGTTGAGTAGAAGGAGTGTCGGTAGGGGCACAACAGTTCCTTTAGCACCCGCCGTTGCAGCATCGGCTATCGGCGATGATGTTGCACGTGAGATTGTGAGAGCAGTGCAAGACGCCCTAGCTCGTACTGAGGGTGGCAGGGGGCATGCTTTCAAGCTTACTAAGGAGTTTCTTCGCTCCAATCCACCTGAGTTTGTGGGAGAGGCTAAACCATTGGAGGCAGAGGATTGGTTGGAGCAGATTACCAAGACTCTTGATCTGCTCAGAGTCGAAGAGGAGGAGTTGAGGGTTTCTTTGGTGACTTTTCAATTGAAGGGCGATGCGAGTTATTGGTGGAAGTATGCTAAGAATACTGTAGGTAGCACTTGGGTTGCTTTTACTAAGGCCTTTTGGGCCAAGTATTTCCCTCCTTCTGCTCGGGAAAGGCTGAGGGATCAGTTTTTGGAGTTGCGTCAGGATGATACTCCTGTGGCGCAGTTTGAGATGCGGTTTGCCAGTTTGTCGAGGTTTGCTCCAGAGTTGGTGGCAATAGAGGAGCGTCGTTGTTATGAGTTTGAAAGGCGGTTGTGTTTCGATATTCGGGAGAAGGTAGCTGGATCCTTTTGGAAGGATTATTATAATTTAGTCGAGGCAGCGGCCCATGTGGAGGCCATGGTTGTGAGTGATGGTCGGGATGGGGAAGAGACCATCTCGGTAAGTCCTACGATTCCTAAGCGCTCTAGGCTCAGTAAGGAGTGGAGGCGGAAACATGCTTAGTTAGGGGCTAATTCCTTTTCTTCGCGAGGGGTTTCAGACTCTTTTGTTGGGAGATCCGGGGAGGTGCAAGTTTCAGACCAGTCTCAGCGTAGGGGGTCTGGTGGTTGTTTCGTTTGTGGTCAGCTGGGCCATGGTAGACATTTTTGCCCTTTGCGTGTGAATTCTGCAAGTGTTTCAAAACCTAGTCAGACTCAGTCGTACCCGTCCAGTCAGGGACAGTACCGGTACCAGAAACGGGCAGGCCAGGCTTCGGGAGCCTCGCGAGGGGCGACTTATTAACTAGCCCTATGGTATTACCTTGGAGGGGGATTTTTGTGTTATTGGCCGGTGGTGTATCATGTGAATGATTTTGTTGTTGACCGGTGTACTGTTGGGTGCTGAGGCACCATGTTTAAGTATCGCATATGTATGCACAGTGTTGTTTGTTTAATCCTCATGTATTGGGGAGTATGTATGGAATTTCGAACCCTTTACTATATCTATTGAGAAGTTGTTAATGGAATCAATGATCCTAATGTTGTTGCCTGCTTGGTACTGTGTGTTGAGGTAGTCATGTGACAGCCTGTGAGCCTTGTCCACTTTTAGAGATTAATTGTTGAGAACGGGAATCTGTAGGTGAACGGGATTGGTGTGACGATTTTGGGAGTTGTGTAGTATTGATAAGTTATGTGAGAATGTTCAAGGGAATATGAGTTTTGTGTCTCGGGTTAGCGGAAATGGTACCTGTATGTTGATTAGTGTTTTGGACCTTGCTGGTTAATGAGTCCGTGGTGACCCCATCGGTTGTATAGGGGTAGTGTTCGTATCGTGATTGGTTATCAATTGTTGGGTATGGATTGTGAGTGGATGCTGGCAGCATTCTTTGGAGGAAGAACAGTTTGAGCTCTAAAGTAATGAGAATAGCGTTGGTCAAAATTGTCCTTCGTGGTTGGATTGCTGTGATTGGGGTTGACCATGTCGGTCTTAAGTCGAGGAGATGAGTAGGCTTACTATGCAGCCATGGGGGGGAAATAGTGATTCCCTTAGACACAATGCTGATGTGGTTCGATTTTAGGAGATCCAGTGAGATTCCAAAATTTGCGGGTTTGTGTGGGGAACTCCGTGTTTGGGGTTAGTGGCACTTCAGTGTGTGGTTTACTGAGAGTGGTGGTTTATTGAGTTGATTAGTCAGCTTTTGGTATTGGGTTTTGGGTTGACATTTGTCACCTTGAGGTTAGTCTCGTTCGTTGTAGACTCTGTATGTTGATTAGGGAAAACTGAAACTAATCGGACATGTTATGTCATTGAATCTGACAGTTGGAATAATGCATCAAGTTTTGTATTGATTGATTGAACTTGTATATGTTAATTGCTTATATACAGTGTTGTGTGTGGGAGGAGATGGGGAATGTACTCCACGGTTTATTGGAAGATGGGGGATGGACCTCTAAACTGGATTTTGTTTGATTTGATATAGCACTAAAATGTATATCGTTATCAATTGTGAAGTATAGAAGTGTTTCTATGTTATATTGATACAGCACCAAAATGTGTATCATTTGTGTATTAAGGAGGTATTGTTGATGTGAGATGTGGTCTCCTTTAATTGTTGGCCAGGTTTTGAGCCATGTTTATGATATTAAATTGGTTAAGGAAAGGTGGAATGAAATTGCAAAACCATGAATTTCTTATGCCTTATGTGTTGATAGTACTGTTGTTATTTCTATTAACTATCATTATAGAAATGTTCTGTTCTGTGCTGGTTGTGGATGGTGTTATTTTGGAAAGAAATGGAAAGCATTTTTTTTTTCTAGTGTTTGGGCCATCTAAAGGCGTTGTTGAGAAATTGATTTAATTCAAGGGTTTTGAGGAATTCCAAATGAATCTTTTTGGCAAATAAACTGTGGATGAGTATATGTTCTGGATAACACCGTGTTTGTGAGAAATGTTTACAAAACTTTTGAGTTTCGCATAAGAAATGAAAGTTTTATTTCGGAATGTCAACATTGAAAATTTGTGTTTTATTTCGGAATATCAACATTGAAAATTTGTCTATCTTTGAGAAATGTCTCATGAACAAGAAAATGTTTTTCTTATTATTTTCTCAGAAGATCTGCTTTGGTTGCTTTTTGGGAATTATGGTTGTTGAGTAGTGACTTAGCTTGAAGCGCTAGTCGGTTGTTGGTGAATTGTTTCGGGAAGGTTTGGTTTTATTGTAGTTTTTCGTGTTTGAGTGTTGTCGTTTGGAACGTGTTCCCTTAGTTAGTCTCTTCCTTGGCAAGAGTGAATCAAAGGTTTGTTGTGAGAATATTTCCTTCCTTGGTGCCCGGGTGTTGAGTGCTTTGTGATCAGTTGGCCTTGTGTTTTGGCGTATCCTTAATTTCGGGGACGAAATTCTTTAAGGGGGGGGGGGAGGTTGTAGCACATCTTAATTTCAAGAAAGATCAATACATAGCGTGTCCAAACAATATCCAATACTTAATTTAAAATTAAAGAATATTAATTCTAATTGTGGATATGCTTAGAAGGTATCGGGTAAGGATTTTCAAGTATCTGAGGAGTTTTGGTTCCATCATTGCTAAATGCATGTAAAAAAAGCTTATGACGGTTTTTTTAAGGTATGAATTGCTGATTGAAACCTCTTATTTCCTTGACTTCTATTTTTTTTTTTAATGAATTTCTTGATAAATTATCTTGTCAAAAAGTTGCTTGATTCATTAATTCTTTAATGATTTCCAGTTTCAATCACAAAACAGGAGCTGAAGATGTGCACTTCACCTCTATATCTTCTCATCTTGCACCTGAAGATGATGCTGAAGACAACAACGAAAGTGATGAGAATGAAAGTACGGATGATAGTGAAGATAACCACGAAAGAGATGAGTATGAAAATATTGGTGATGGTGAACAATTATTTCAAATTCTCAATCAAGAAAGGGTGCTTCTAATGGTGGTAACTCAGAGTGTTCTTCTGCTTCCGGGGATGATCTCATAGTTTTGGAAACGATTATTGTGAAAGATGTCAAATGTGGGGCTGAGGTTAGCACCTTTTCTTTTCTTTCGCAGACCCTTTTTCTTAGATTTTGAAATAAATTTCTCGAAATCATTATTTAAATATGTGCAAGGTGTGTTATCTATATTCACAAATTGAAGTCTGTTAATTTTATATTGACATTCTGTGGTTGGTTAATTGTACCTACTTCTCTGAAGGTTTTGTAAATAGGAAAGGGCCTCCTTTGTTCTTACCCTTTTTTGAATGGAATATTGTTTCTTGGTTTTTTTTAATCAACCAATTAAAATGCCTTCAATGTCGTTGTTAGATATACTGATATAGGAAAAATAATAGTAATAACCCAACACATTGTTGAATGAGTTAAATAATGGATCACCCAGTAATAACCCAACACATTGTCAGATAGTAACCAATTACAAAGCCACGAGGGGATTGAGATACATGGGGAAATTTTATTTGTCTGACACCTTTTGCCTTTCTTTTTTTTTTTTTTTTGTTTTGTTTTTTTGGGTTTGGATTAAGGTGCTGAGAATTATGGTACAATTTAGAATAATTCTATTTTGGCTGCAAGGTTTTGCCTAACAGATGGTTCAATCCCCAACTTCTTTCTGTTCATCAGAGTCCTTGTTCTTTGATATGTTTGGTTACGGATGAAACAAGGGAGAGGGGAGACTTTGTCCAGTGCCGTATATCATGGGCTCTTTTGGTTGGCTTCTTCTCTTTCACTTGTCTTTGCTATAATTGTTATAATTTGTTAATTTTATAATTGTTATAATTTGAAATGTCAATTTTATTGAATAAGTGCTAATGGTTTTTTTTTTTTTTTAAATTTTTTTTACATATTGCTTTTGTGTGGGCTATTGTGGATATTTATTTTTCTGTATGAAGAGCATTTGTTCTGTATATGGAAGACATTTATTTTTGTACAATCCTTTGTTTTGGAAATCCAGTGTTTTTGTATGTCATATTTAATTTAGATAGATTATATTTAGTTGGTATGGATTTATATGATATTTGGAATATGATGTTACAAGTTAAAGTTTTTAGATAGTTGATAATGAAATGGGTATTATTGATAAGGGATTTAGATTATAATTGATAGATGTATTATTCTGTATATGTACAGGTTACAGGTTGCATTGATAATGGAATGCATATAATTTAGAAATTAATGAAAAATATTCAATTTGTGCATTTAAAAAAATTAATAAATAAAGCTTTTGGCGACTAAACATTTAGTAGCCAAAAAAATAAAAAGGGAACTTGTTGGTGACTAAATAGTTAGTAGCGGAAAAAAAAATGAAAGTTTTGGCGACTAAAAAATTAGTAGCTAAAAAGGAGCACCATGATTTTGCCGACTAAATATTTTAGTCGCTAAAATAAAAAAGCACATTTATTGAAAACTTTGGGCTACTAAATTTTTAGTTGCCAATCGGAAACTTTCAGCTACTAAAAAAACTCTTTGGCGAGTAAAAATTATTTTTGGCGACAAAAAAAATTAGTCACCAAAAGTGTAATTTGTTATAGTGTTGTGAACTTTTGGCGACTAAAAACTAAGTTGCCAATTGAAGACTTTGTGACTAAATAATTTTCAGTCACCAATTGAGAACTTTTGGCAACTAAAAAATTAGTCACCCATCGAAGACTTTCAGCGACTAAATATTTTTTAGTCGGTAATACCTTCCCTGACAATCATCCACTGACAAACCTAACGACCAAAAAGTTTAGCCGGCAAAATGTTTTGGTGACTAAAAGATGACTTTTAGCAACTAAATGTTTAGTTGCCAAAAGTGAAATTTGTTGTAGTGATGTTACATTTAGGAGGTTACAGTTGTTAATTGAAAATTTAAAATGCGAACGATGGTGGAGTATGAGAATGTCACGTTGGGTTTGGGATATTACATGTTACATTTAGAAGGTTACATTATTCATAATTCAACGGTGGAATATTGGAATGTCACGTTGGGTTTGGGATGAAAAGCATATGAGAATATCACAGAGGGTTTGGGATGTTACATATTACATTTACGTTGAGTTTGGGATGAGAAGCATATGAAAATGTCATATTGAATTTGGGAATGTCACATTGGGTTTGAGATGTTACATGTTACATTTATGTTTTGAATTTCAAATTTCTAGCCATATAGATATGATCATAATCTGTGGTAATATTAGATTTCCCATATATGGTATTGCCACTAATCAAGTTATTTTGAATAACGCTAATGACACCAAAAGTTCTACCAAAATTCTTATCAAATGTCTCACATGGATGTGGGTCCCACACCATGTGAGACATTTGGTAGAACTTTTGGGATCCTAGCATTTTTTATTTTGAATATGGGAATGTCACGTTGGGTTTGAGAATGTAACATTAGGTTTGAGATGTTATATGTTACATGTTACATTTTGAATTTCAAATTTTCAACCATATAGATATGATCACAATCTATGATAATATTGGATTTCTCATATATGGTATTGCCATTAATTAGGTTATTTTGAATTTTAAATTTCTAACCATATAAATATGATCATAATCTATGGTAACATTGAACTTCTTATATATGGTATTATCATTAATCAGGTTATTAATTAATTAAGATTGGGGGTATATGTATTGACAAGAAACCACAGGACCTATTAGAAGTTTTTTCATAGCACCATATCTTATATAAGTCTTCCAAATGGGACTTATAAATAATTTACCCTAATTAAAATGATAAACATTTTCCCTAATATATAATAATTTTTAAAAATCCCCTTCGAATGATAATTTTCTTAATGAAATACACAAAAGTAATGTAACTCACCTACATTGGAGGTGAGAATACGTTAGACTAGGGGTGAATGAAGATCGGGTTGGGTCGAGTGACATCTCATTCACCATTTGTCAAAAATTAGGTGGACTGAAAAAAGTCAATCTACATCCGTCTACCGATTTGACAGATGCGGATTGAGCGGGCTATGCGGGTTGGTGGATGGATACGATCGATCTTGCGGTTTGGACTTTACAAAATTTACGCATTTTTTTTGAATTGTAATTCATAATTTTTACAATCTCCAACAACTAGTAATTAAAAAAAAAATGTATTATTTCTCTATAATAGGCCATGGCACCACGCATGGATATTTTTAAGGTATTGTTTTCTATTTTCACAAAAGTATAGATTTTATTATTTCTACTCTATATTGTTACTTGTTAGCAGTTTCTTTCTTTTTTTTTTTTTTTTTGAACCTGCGGGCGGATTAGGTTCATGCAAGTGCAAGATGGTTGATTCGCCACCTAAACCGTATCCATGAACTATGAAATATTTCATCTGCATCCCTACGCTGAAAGACACGCATCCGTCTAAAATCAAACAGGTTGGATCAGCTCGATCGGGGTTCGATAGATTCATGATCACCCCTACGTTGTAGGGTGCAACTCAGGCGGGTTTGGATGGGTTGAGAGGTTGTCTAAGTCCAACTCAAGTTGTGTTGAGAGGTGTCCAGGCTTGCTCAAGCCTAAATTATAATTCCAGATTGTCTGTCTAAGCCCGACCCGAGCTCAACTCGAATTGCCGAAGTTGCCCGAATTGCACATAAATTTCAATTTTTCTTTCTTTCTTTCCTTTTAGTGCAGCTAAGTTAATTAATTTGTTAACATTAGAATATATATATATATATATATTATAAAATCATTAATAACATGAAAACATATAATTTATATAATGTAAGAAAGATGTCGTTATGATGGTATTTACAACTTATGAGTGAGAAAAAATAAATAAGTAAAATTTTATATTGTGTTACTTGTGTATATAATATATATTCAATATTATCTAGCGATCTAAATTACTTTAAGATCATTTAATGACTAATAATTTATATGTAAATTCAATATTTTTTATATATTTACATATATAATTCGGGTTACGGGCCCGCCTAGATTTAATTCACCTCAAGCCCGCCTAGATTTAATTCGGGTTTTAGCTCAAACTTGTACCAAATTTAAAAATATTTTTCCCATGCCTTAAAAAATTTCAAGCTAAAATTAAGTTGCTCGAATTGAGCTCGCCCAAATTACACCTCAGATCTATCAAATAACTTTTCGTTATGGAGATCTGCAAGTTGTGAGAAGCAAGACAAATGTGTAACAGAAGGGGAAAAAAATGTAAATTATATAAATGGTCTCCGTAGTTTATACGATATGTTAATTTAGTTTATATTGTTTTAATTTATTCGATTTTGTCTCTTAATTGAATAGATTGTGTTATATTGATCCAATAAATAATGACCATTAGGTTTGGTGGACAGAAAGTTGTCACGTGCTCAAACGATTTGTCAATTTGGTCCTTGTAGTTTACACAATGTATCAATTTGGTCACTATTGTTTTAATTTGTTGGACAATCTTCACTGTATATAAATAGATTAATTATGTTTGTGTACTTAACAACAAACAGAATACAAAAGAAATAAAGGAAAGGAGAGAAAAATGTTTGATTACAAAAATCAAACTAGAAATAAAATTAAATAAATAAAAACAGATTTTATTTTGTTACAAAAACAAAATTAAAATTTGATTTAAATAAACAAATAAAACAGAAAAATAAATTAAACAACTTACTTGATTAATTTGTTCGAATAATAATCTGATGAAGTCCAACCTAACCACACACCACGCACTCGCGCCCAAGCCCAGGCCTAGCCTAGCCCGCCCGACCGACCGGACAGACGGCGGTGGCGACGCGCGTGTGCGGTGATTTTTGGGTCCAATGGGTCTAGCCCATTTTGCACATAACCTCTCCCCTCTACAAACTTGGGATGCCCCTTGGGGCCCTCCCCAAGTTATAATTCCAAGCTATATAAACCCATCCAAAACTTCCCACCAAACCAATGTGGGACAAGCCAATTTCCAAACCTTAAGAAAATTTCCACCAAAAACTCTATTTCCAGGGAGCACACTTTGGCTTCAATTTCCCATTCACTTGATAATGGTTTTGAGCAACCAAATATACCACGTGAATCACAATGCGGCATAGAACGTGTTACCACTTTGACCCGCGAAAATCGACGCACGGGTCCCACCTAAAAATTAGACCAAAGTTAGGAAAAATTCAATTTTTACCCAGAATTTTTCCAACCATTTCTAACAGTCCCCAACATGAATGGAATTTGATGACAACGGAAATGCAACGATATGCAGAATTTGTCGAAAGAGTATAAATCGAAAATATCTTGCATCGGGATAGGTAGCTTACGGCCTTGAACCTTCCTTAGTGATAACCTATCGGACTTACTAGCTAACCAATGGACCCGATGCCTTGAATTGTTCAGCCGTTTGTGTAAGCCAAGACAATAGATTTCACACAAAATATCTTCTAACACATCGTGGTTCTCACTGTTGTGTTCATTTTGGCCTTGAATGCTCCTGGTTTTCATGAGTGTTTCTAGAGAATTTAGCCTCTTTCATTCTCATAGAACCGGCCCCAGTTCGACACTCATATAGGTGATTCTTATTGTGAGTATCTCCTTATACACATCTTGATTTTATGCCTTAATCAAGATATAAGTAATCATTAAAAGCAAAGCTTATCCTTATGCCCCTGCATACAACATATGTTGCAGATATCACTCTCACCATAGGAATGGGTAGGGAGTTTTTAATCCCTTGGTGATTTCTGGCGAGCCACACATAACTTAGTTTAGTTCTTGGGATCTCTAGTCATATAAGTAGGGTTATCATTATGATGACTCTTATGTAATAGGCTTTAATCCCATCCCCTTCGATGAACTATACACTAGCTCTTTTGTCAACCTCTTGTTAACGGATCCGCAATATTCTCTTTAGATTTTATATAATCTATTGAGATTATTCCATTTAACAACAATTGCTTTACGGTATTATGTCGACGACGAATATGTTGTGACATACTGTTATACATATGATTCTGTGCCCTGCCTATTACAGATTGACTATCACAATGAATGCAAATAGCTGGCACAGGTTTTGGCCACATTGAAATGTCTTCTAAGAAGTGACGAAGCCATTCTGATTCTTCTCCTGCTTTGTCTAAAGCAATGAACTCGGATTCCATTGTGGATCGTGCAATGCATGTTTGTTTCGTGGATTTCCAAGAAACAACAGCACCTACCAGAGTAAAGACATATCCACTAGTGGATTTTGAATCTTTAGTATCCGATATCCAATTTGCATCACAATAACCTTCGAGTACTGCTAGATATCGAGTAAAGTTCGAACTATGATCATGAGTAAATCTTAGATATCTAAGAACCCGAATGATCGCTTTCCAATGGTCTTCTCCGGGGTTACTAGTGTACCTACTCAATTTACTGACTGCATAAGCTATGTCAGGACGAGTACAATTCATTAGGTACATTAGGCTTCCAATGATTTGAGAGTATTTTAACTGAGACACTGCATCACCTTTATTTTTCGATAAATAAAGACTGATGTCTACAGGTGTTCTAGCTACATTCATATCATCCTTGATAAATTTATCAAGAATTTTCTCAATATAATGTGATTGAGATAATGCATATCTGTCAAATGGTTTAGTAATTTTCATTCCTAAAATAACATCTGCGACCCCCATATCTTTCATATCAAATCTTTTGTTAAGCATTTGCTTAGTTGATTTGATCATATTTTAACTGCTTCCAATGATAAGCATGTCATCCACATAAAGACAAACTATGACATATCCTTGGTCAGTGTTTTTAGCATAGACGCATTTGTCACATTCATTTATCTTAAACCTATTAGTAAGCATTGCATGATCAAATTTTTCATGCCATTGCTTAGGTGCTTGTTTTAATCCAAAAAGAGATTTTACAAGCCGGCAAACTTTCTTTTCTTGCCCCGACACTACAAACCCTTCTGGTTGCTCCATATAGATCTCTTCATTTAGATCACCATTTAAGAAAGCTGTCTTAACATCCATTTGATGTATTTCTAAATTAAACAACGTTGCTATAGCAATAAGCATGCGAATGAATGTTATTCTTGTCACAGGGGAATATGTGTCAAAATAGTCCAGACCTTCCTTTTGTCTGTAACCTTTTACTATAGGTCTTGCTTTATACTTATCTATTGAACCATCTGCCTTCATTTTTTTGTTGAATATCCACTTATATCCAAGAGGTTTGGAACCAGGTGGAAGATCCACCAATTCCCAAGTATGATTTTGCATAATAGATTCAATTTCATTATTAACAGCCTCTTTCCACAAAGGTGTTTCAGGACCTGTCATTGCTTCCCTAAAGCTTTGAGGTTCATTTTCTAACAGGTATGTCAGAAAATCTGGACCAAAGGATTTTGATGTTCTCGCTCTCTTACTTCGTCTTGGTTCATCATCAGTTAAATCCTGTTGGTCAAGACCATTACTACTCTCTTGTGTTTGATTGTCATTAGTCTCTTGACTTTGTGTACAATCATAAGTTCTTTTCAGTGAACTTAATTCCTGTCCTTTCCTATAAGGAAAGACATGTACAAAAAACACAGCATTCCTTGATTCTATAATAGTGTTCACATTTATATCAGGTATTTCTAATTTATAAGTTAAAAACCAATATACGCTACTATTCTAAGTATAACCAATAAACACACAATCTACTGTTTTTGGTCCAATCTTAGTCTTTTTAGGAACAGGAACTTCAACTTTTGCCAAACACCTCCACACTTTTAAGTATTTGTAGGAAGGTGGTCGATCTTTCCATAATTCATAAGGAGTGTTGTTGATTTTCTTGTGGGGTATTCTGTTAAGAACATAATTAGCAAACAAAATTGCTTCCCTCCACAAGTTCTGTGATAAGCCTAAACTTAGTAACATGGCATTCATCATTTCTTTTAGGGTTCTATTCTTCCTTTCAGCAATTCACTACTACAAAAATAGTTAAAGATCACACTTTAAAAAAAAAAAAAATCTCACTTTTATTGGAAGTGTGATAAAAAAAATTAGTTTGATATTTTAATCACACTTAATTTGATTGAGTGTGATAATATTTATTTTTTATGTCACTTTTCAATTAAGTGTGATTATATATATATATATATATTTTTTAATCACACCTTCTAATTAAAGTGTGATTATATATACACTACTACTTTTTAATCACACTTTTTAAATAAGTGTGATTATATATATATATATTTTTTAATCACACATTCTAATTAAAGTGTGATTATTTATATATTTTTTAATCACACCTTCTAATTAAAGTGTGATTATATATACACTACTACTTTTTAATCACACTTTTTAAATGAGTGTAATTATATATATATATTTTTTTTAATCACACATTCTAATTAAAGTGTGATTATATATATATTACTACTTTTGAATCACATTTTTTAAATAAGTGTGATTATGTGTATATATATATATATATATATTTAATCGCACTCCCTAAATAAGTGTAATTGTATAAAATATTCCAAATTAATTTTTATATAAAATATACAATTCCCATTTTTTTTTTTAAAAAAAAAAAAAAAAAAAAGCCCCAACACCAAAACAACAATTAAAAAAAAATTCAAAATACATTTAACTCTTTGGCTACTTTTAATCAAAAGGAAAGTAGAAGACTAGGGTTCATCAGAAGGCGAGATCTCTCTCTCTCTCTCTCTCTCTCTCTCTCTCTCTCTCTCTCTCTCTTGCTATGGCAACAACACCAGCGTGTCGAGGTAACCCTCCTCCTCTCAATTCTCTTCTCTCGCTCTCGCAGACGCTCACAATCTCTCTCTCTCTCGTAGACCGGCATCTACAGATCTCCCCATTTTCTCACTCTCTAGCAGTGGCGGTAACTCCCCACCGATGACAACATCGGCGTCTCTAAATCTCCCTCCAACATCCAGGTATAGTTCTCCTCTCTTGTAGGTCATTTTTTCGAGCATGAAGTGAACACTAGACTGAGCATAGTTGGGATTGTATATCTTTTATCGCTCTCCTACTCCCTCATAATCTCTTTTCTCTTGTGTGTCTAGAATGAATACATACGAATTTTTTTGTTATATATGCTAGTGTGTTCGGTTGATTCTCCTCTGTGTGTCTAGAATGAATACATAGGAATTTTTTTAGTTTGGGATCAGCACTGTCCAATGATATCAAGTCTGTCAAGATCCTCTCATCTATATTTATTTCTCATCAATATATACATGCTATGTATATTTGTACATATGTAATAGATGGTAGTCTATAAATGTTATATAATATTATTAAACTCTAACTATTTGAAAAAATGACTGACTCAACAAAAAAAAAAAAAAAAAAAAAAAAAAAAAAAAAAAACTGTGTTAGCACAATGAGGTTACTTTAAGAGCTCCACTCTCTTGTCCCTGTTTTGTGGATATTTCTGTTTGGTGTTTATGTGTTAAGAGAAATTGGAGGGGGATGAAGTTAGAGAGGTAATAGGGGATAGTTTCATTTATCAGTTAAATGATTATTGAAGAGGAGACTGGGGATAGTTTCATTTATCAGTTCAATGAAATTGGCCGCAAGACTTCAACTAGAGGATGGTTTGTATCTAAGGGTGAGCTGTTATTGCTCACGATGATGGTTCTTGTTCCTTTTATGATATTGCCAACTGTGATGGTTCTGGATGTATGCAAAATGAAATTCACTGCAGTTATATGGTCACTTAGTTAATCCTGTCGCAAAATTAGGAGAAGCTCTTTCAGCTTGAAATATGGTAGTTGAGTTAATTTTTTGGTTTACTTGGTGTGTAGTGATAATTTGGTTGAGGAAGCTGCAGGTGGTGGATCTGTTGGCAAATCTTTTAGAAAGAGAGATAAGGAAGGATTTTCTAAATCGGCGGTAACTTTTGCAGACATTTCTTTAATGCTCCGCTTTAAAGGTTTGGGATTGTTAGTTTTAGTTCTTTCTTTAGGTTTGTTATTCAAAGTGGGATTGTGCAATAAATGAGCAAATGTCTATCTTGCAATTGAGGCATCCTGTGACCAAAACTGAACAATTAATCGTAAAAAAATCAATAAATCCAATTACGCAATCTGCTTTAGTTGCTCAAATCTAGATAAACTGGCTAAATTTTAAGTTCATAAAAGGGGGTGTGATTACATTTTCTCCTACTCAAATCTCTTGACATTGTTCTTGTTTTGCTCTTTTCTATTTAATTGTGATTACAACTTGCTAGTCTAGCCTCTCTCTCTCTCTCCCTCTCTCTCTCTCTCTCTCTAGACAATGGAAGGTGGACTCCCATGCTCATCAACTATCTGTTATAGCACACCCTCAGAAATCTATGTACATCCTCAAATTCTTCCACTTCCACAAAGTGGGTTTACGTAGTCTTCTGGAGGATCTTGCCTAGGAACTACCCTCCTCCAAAGTACACAAATACAAAACTAAAACAGTCCAACATTTGAATTATAGCGATCCCGATTTTCCCTTCATTGTTTAATTGTATTCCGAACTCGGTTCCGTAGATGTGTTGTTGTCTTATTCCCGTTTCCATCCTTTACTCTTTGTATATGAGTCTTGGGTCGTGTTGGGCAGGTTTGAAACAGGTTGGTTGTGTTTGGAAACCAAGGGTTGATGTCCAGATTTTGGGCTTGACGCTTGAGTGGACCTGTTTGTATATCAGTCTGAAAAACAGCTTTTTGGATCACTTTTTCGAGCCATTCTCTCTCTCTAACTTTTCAAAGATTATGCATGATTATACTAGATTCATCTCATTAGTAAGATACATGTACATCAATTAGATGGTGACTAATCATTGATACCTATTTATACAATGTATAGAAGACTAATGCTAATGCATTGAATGTGATGGATTTATTATGAATGAATCTTAGAGATGCATTACGTTTCTATTATGAATATGTAAGATACATTAATCTATCTAATGAATTCATTAATATAGAAGATGCATTATGTATCATGAATGTATGAGATACATTAATCAATTTAATGAAGTTCATTGAATGAATAACTTGAGAGTTTCTCTCTCTAGACTACATCTTCTCTCTATAAATACATCTAGTTCTAGTGATCTTCTACCCTAGTTCCTTCGTATTGAGTGTGGAGCTTCCCTTGATCTTCATTTTAATCTGAAAGTTTGGCGATTTGGAGCACTTTGGTTTTTGGCCTTCATCTTCTCCATTTGAGGTAGGGATTTCTTTGTTCTTTTTCAATACTCCGTCTATAGATAGATATGTGGTCATTTTGTATTGCATGAAAATCATATCCGTGTTGGATTTGTTTGAAAATCATGAGGGGAACCTAGGGTTGGTTGTTTGAGAATGGTTTTGTTATCATTGACTGTGGTTTGGACTAATTAGAGAATAAAATTAGCATGTTATTATTGAAAGAAAAGAAAGCCCTAAATTATATTTTGATTTGGTAAAATAAAAAGGGTTTATGGTTGAACAATGTTGGTAAATTTCTATTGTTAATATGAGTTGTGTAGAAGGTGTTAACAGTTAAAGGATTAATTATGGTATTGGAGTTATTTTGAAATGAACGTATTGAATCAAGTTGGGTTATGGCTTATTATCCATGGAATTGATTTTGTAAAATGAAGAGAATGTAATTGGTTTTGTAAAAAGGGAAAAGTGTTTTTGGAATAAGTGATGGAACATGTTGACTTGAAAAATTATGAAAGTTGATCTTGAAAATGGTAAATGAAATGCTAACTCTATGTGAGTCTCAAAAAATAAATTTGAGAATTGAACTATTGTATCATGAGTGTTGAATACACACATTTGGGGGTTTTATCCTTACCTATCGTACTAGTGTCGTTGTTGGGTTTAAGGATTGCTTGAGAGTTGAGTCTCTTTTATTAGGTGTACTGAATACATGCATCTAGAGGTTTTGTCCTTAGTCATCGGTGGAGGATGACATTGTTGTGTTAAATTGTGATGTATGCGTTACACTTGTGTTGGGTAAACATTATTGAATAGTTTATGTGTATGTATTACACTTGTTATTTATGCTTTGTTGTATTGAGGAATTTGTAAATGATAATCGCTTATAGACATTGTTTTGTGTGGGAGGAGATAGGGGATGTACTCCACGGTTTAGGGGAAGATAGGGGATGGACCTCTAAACCCGATTTTGTTTGGAAGGAGATAGGTGATGTACTCCACGGTTTAGGGGAAGATAGGGGATGGACCTCTAAACCGGATTTTGTTTGGGAGGAGATAGGGGATGGACTCCATTAGCACCACTATATGTGTGTGCTTATTGATATTAGAAGTGTTTTTGTTTGATATTGATACAGCACTAAAATGTGTATCATTTGTAAAGTATAGAAGTGTTTTTGGTTGATATTGATACAACACTAAAATGTGTATCATTTGTGAAGTATGGAAGTGTTTTTATTTGAGATTGATACAGTACTAAAATGTGTATCTATTATGAGGTATGAAATGTTTAAAATGAGTTATTATCTCGCTTATCGCTTGGCGTATCCTTAGCTTACTGTGCATATAGCCGGTAGAGCAGAGTTTTAATTGTTATCGTCAGTGTATCTAAGTATGTTATGGGTTGCGATGGTTACAGTTTTGAAAGGCCGAGTTGCCTCATTTGTGGATTATATACATGTTCATGATTTGTTATTTCCCTTTTATTTAAGGCATGCATGTATTGATATGAATGTATTGGGAACAAACCAAAATGCCATTTTGAGATTTTGGAAAGTGTGAAGGAAAATGGGGTATTTGTGAACATGTTTTCAAAAAAGGCCATTTTGTTGTAAGTACGGAAAATGGGGGAAGAGTAATGGGCTTGGTGAAATTGTTTTTTTCTAAAACTGTTATAGTCATGAAAGTTTGGAAAAATGGGCAATAAAAAGGAAAAAAAAAAAGGTGAACCGCTTATAGCGTCGAATGAAATAGCTGTTTTCGAGAAAAGTTCATACTTATGTATATTTTGTATAAACTGCCACATTACTATTCTAGTATGAGAATGAACATTCATGATCATAGCTATCTGTAAGTTGTTATTGTTGGAGATCATGTTGAGATCCCTACTGGACTATATGTTCATCCCACGTTGTTGAATCTTTTTCAGGTGATAGCCAGGATGTTCTACAAGGTTGGATCTTCTTATTTGTTGGCCACGGGGCCTCTTTTGTGTTGGTGGAATGCCATTTATGTAAAAAGGGTTATACCCTTCTTCTTGACTTTGAATGATGTAAGCCCAAGGGCAATTTATTTAGTGTACTCATGTTGTATTTACTTGCATACGAATGAGAGCAATGTTATTCACTTCTACAAGTTGAATATACGAGTTTATTTCCGCATGTTATCTCTGAAATGGAATTAAGTAAATGAAATTGGTAATTCTTTGAGTAATAAAAAGTGGGGCGTGACATGAATTCCCCCCAAAACCAAACATTGTTTTATCTAAGTTCAATCAAAAAATGAAGCCTGAGTTCCTCAAGATCATGTCTTGTTATGACTCTTATCACATTGCTCTGTTTCAGGTGAGACTATGGAGGTAGCGCACTTGATCGCGCCAAGGGCAACAAAAGGAACTGGTAATATATTTATAAGAATTATGACAAACCCAATTGGATTTTGAGTTCAATTTGGGTCATTTTGAGTTCTGAGTTGGGTTTTTGCTTCGGGATTCTTGTTTGGGAAGATGGGTTTTGTGATTTTTACGAATGCGAAAGAGTTGGAAACGTAAAGGGAAGCTTTGGAGCTGATGTGTTCTTTAAAACGTCCCATGAGGTGTACAGTTATGGTAAAGGGTAATTCTGAATGCTTTTTTGTTTTTTGGTTTTGCTTTTGTTTTTGTTTTTGATGAGTGTAAATTTTGTGTGTGCAGAATGGTAGGGAAAGTTGCAGCAGATAATAGTCACAAATGGGTGTTTAAAGATAACCCATCTAAGAAAGATTCTAGCTTCATCACCTCATGGAATGTGTCAATTGACCCAGTAAGAGAATTTCATACTTTTTCAGAAGAAAATCTCTCTCTCTCTCTCTCTCTCTCTCTGTGTGTGTCTTGATTCCTTGATTTCTTTATCACATGAACAGCAACCAAGGGCGTGGCAATTTCAGTTCCATTCTGGAATTCAGGTTACAAATCTTTTCTCAGAATTCCTTAGCTTCATTTCACAGTAAAAACTTAACTTTTCCCCCCCCCTGTTTTACAGACAATAGCCCTCATTTCGATTAGAGAAGGCATAATTCAACTCGACTCATTTGATAAGGTCTCTTTCTATATATAGCGTACTTGCATTTGTGTTTGTATGTTCGTATTCTGCAAAATCTTTTTTTGACGATTATGTGTTTAACCCGGAAGCGGTTAAGCAAGTGGTGAACTTAGACGTCTTGAGTTTGATTCTCTCACTGGTGTCTTCTGCCAATGTCTGTAATTAGAAATATTAGGAAACAACGTATCAATAATGATGCATATTAAAAATTAAGTGTCATGATCATGAACTTTTTAAAATCATTAAAAGTAAAAGAGAGTTTTTTATCAGTTCTGAATCAGACATGATCCAAATACACATCAGGAACTCACTGATAGGCATATAATTTTCATTCTAAACAATATACCTGGTGTTACTATCGGTATTAGAATGACTAAAACTTGATATTGATATGTATGAACCGATATTTAAAACCTGTTCTTCTACCTACTTTAGTGAGGTTCCTCTTTACAAAATATATATATAGATTGATAGGTTTTTTTGGTTCCTTTAGATTATTGAAGATCTCAATCTGGTGATAAGCATACAGAGGAAATTCAGCTACATACAGAGCATACCAGGCATCTATGCCATTCAGAGACCATACCAATTTCAACCCATTCAATATCCATACACATTCAAACCCATCAACAACCACACCACATTTGAATCCCATGATGAAAAGTGCCACCACTTAACCGGAACAAAGAGATTACTCTACGGCGGCAAACAGGAGAAGGAGCCACCTCTCAAATCCCTTAACCTAGGCTACAACACCACCACCACTTCAGGCGGCGGAGCACCACCACAACCACCACCACCTCTCTTTCCCTCCATGCCATGCAGTCTTGGTGCTTTGTTTTCAAAGATTCCTTTTGTGGTACCAAATTATCATCCCATTGAAGCTATTGAGAGTAGAAGACAGAGTGTGAAGGTTGATAATGGTGGCGGGTTAAGCCAAATAATACAAATTTGTGAGGTTAAAGTGGAGGTGGGTCAAGAAGAAAAATCCTTAAACCCTAAAAGATTGGGAGATGGGATGGTGGGTGTGGAATTAGGGTTTGGGGACATTGAGGTAGGGACAGTGTGAGTGTCTTAAACCTTAATTAATTGGGAAAAGTTAATTTGCATTTATTTTGTCATTAGTTGGTGATTTAAGTTAAGTGTACTTTTATTTATTTTTATTTTTTTTCCAAGTCTGGTTGGTTGGTTGTGTAGTGTAGCTCACCTGTTTCTGCCCCAATGGTAAGCTGTAGCCCTCCTCCATACAAATAGCAATGCAATGAATGATACATAACTATTTATTCAAGTAAGGGAGAATTAGTAGGTTATAATTAATTATTTTTTTATGTGAATTTTATTATGATATGATATGATAATATAAACAAATAAACGGATTATGTTAATATTTAATTTACATAATTTAATAAATGTATTTTTTTATAGTCAATATAAAAAAAATCTGTTTATTTTAACTTCTTTTGATTATATTTTTGAAGTCTATAGTTATGATTTTCTATTCAATCCTTATGTTTTTACATTTTCAGTTGATGGTTTTGTAATACTAGAAAAACTCTTGCCAACTTTTGCATATAATAATACTCAACAGGGGTGGAGCATACTCCTCTATCAGACAAGTTAGGTAAATCTTGGTGGAATTGCTCAACACTCAAATACTAGAACTATGGGGATTGTTCATTTGTTTGTTCTTTTGGAGTTGATCCATCTTGACTTGGTATATTAATTATTTTTCTTTCTCTACCTTGATCTGAGTTTTAATTTTTGTTGGGATTTAGTTTAGTTTAGTCTCTCTGTTGATGTGTTGCCATAACAATTTTTTGATAAAATCTTTTCAATGCTATGATTTACTAATATGTGTTTATATATATTGTTCAATCATGCTCCATAAGCTATAAGAAAACCAGTCTTCATATAAAGAGTGAGGATAATCTTGATAAATCCAAATCCAGTAACTTGCTCTCTTTTGTTATTTCATAATTAGAGAGTGAACCAATTATGCAGTTTTTTTTTCTTTTATTTATTTATTTTTAATTTCAAATTAATTGGATTATGAATCAATGGAGTCGAGTTAAGTTGAGTTCTTGTTTGCCAGAAGCTGAATTCAGAAAATTACACTGTGTTTAGAGTGATTTGGTGAGAAATGAAGAGGAGGGGGAGGAACTCTTTTTTATGTTTGGTTTATAATTTTCGATTTGTTGATTCTATATATATTTGGTTTTATGACTTTAAAATATCTGGTCATACATTGAAGATTTTCATTTTGGATTTATTGATTCTATGTATATGTCATATTTGTATTTGGTAATACAAATATTTTATACTTGTAACAATCAAAGTCGTTATTCCTTTTCTATTGATGCAGGGGATGAAGAGTTAGTGTGATGGGAAATTGTCTGATTTTGTCTTTTGTAAGACAAGAACAGTCTCTACAAAAATAGTAAGTCTATTCATATGCTTCTAACGGTTTCTAAATTAATTTGTGTTTTTATTTTTCAGGTCAGAAATTTCCTGGAGAGATGCAAAATATGGTCAAAGAATTCAAGAACTTAGTTTTTTTCAAGTTTTTTTTTTTCATTTTTTAATATATGTAATCACAGTTAAAAACTTTTTTATTAATTCTTTTGTATATACTTTTGAACATTTAACTTTCATTTATGAAATATATGACGTTATTCCATTCAATATAAGGTTGTGATTCAAAATATAGTATATAATGTGTATTACATTCTTCAAATGCGTGTACAAAAATAATATTGATTATTCTTCAAATATATCGAATTCTTTTTTTTATCACATGTTTTATTAGTTATTAATCACACTTAAAAGATGTGATCTAAATGTTTTCAATCACACTTAAAAGATGTGATCAAAATTTTTTTTAATCACGCTTAAAAGATCTAATCTAAATGTTTTTAATTGTTTTTAATCACACTTGAAAGGTGTGATCTAAATGTTTTTAATCACACTTAAAAAATGTGATCTAAATATTTTTAATCACACTTAAAAGGTGTGATCTAAATATTATTAATCACACTTAAAAGATGTGATGAAAGCATTTTTTAATGACACTTAAAAAGTGTGATTAAAAATGACCCATTTTAATCACACTCGCAAAGACCACGCTTTAAGAAAACTTAAAAGGTGTGATTAAAAAATATACACCACACAAAAAAAGTGTGATCTTTATCTGTATTTGTAGTAGTGATTCCATTTTGCTGAGGAAAATAGGGTGCTGTAGTTTGGTGAATAATGTCATGTTGTGCAGAAAATTCATTTAATGGTGCATCATATTCACCACCCTTATCACTTCTAACCATTTTAATGGTTTTACGAAGTTGATTTTCAACTTCTGTTTTGTAGAGTTTAAACATTTCTAAGGCTTCATCTTTGTTTCTAAGTAAGTATACATAACAATATGTTGTACAATCATCAATAAATGTTATGAAATACTTTTTGCCTCCTCCAGTTTGAACAAATTTAAGATCACATATATCTGTATGAATTAATTCTAGAGGTTCGGTTTTCCTTTCAACCGATTTAAATGGAGCCTTAGTTAGTTTCGCTTCTATACAAATTTCAGATTTATGATTAGGATTAATTTCAAACTTTGGTATATAATCTAAACCAATTAATCTTCGCAAAGCATCAAAATTCACATGTCCTAATCTATCATGCCATAAATTTGATTCAAGAATATAAGCAAAAGATGTGTTATTCTTATTCATAGCAACTTTTGGTACAACTGTCATTACATTTAATTTGAAGAGACCATCACTCATGTATTCCTTACCAACATACATACCACTACTTGATAATACAAATTTATTGGACTCAAATACAAGCCTAAAACCATTTTTACTTAACAAAGAGCCAGAAACCAAATTCTTCCAGATGTCAGGTACATGCCGTACGTTGTTGAGGGTCAGTTCTTTTCCTGATGTCATCTTCAAGATCACCTTTCCTTGTCCAGCCATAGTAGAAGTAGAAGAATTTCCCATGAAAAGTTGTTCACCATTTGTAGCCTCATTGTAGGTAGTGAACATTTTTTTGTCTGCACAAATATGACGAGTTGCCCTAGTGTCAACTCACCATTCCTTAGGACTTCCAACCAAATTAGCCTCAGACACCACAACAGAGAGGTTGATGTCATTCACTCCGTTAGAGATGTAATCTAGTTCAGTTACATTGGCCTGATTAGTAGTCTTCTTGCTTGTACTTTTGCGATCCTTCTTAGGGCGGCGGCAGTCAGAAGCTCGATGTCCAGTCTTGATACAGTTATAGCATTTTCCTTTAAACTTCTTGTTGCCATTGTTGTTGCCTTGTTTAGGACCATCTCCAGTAAACTTCATCTTTTTGTTATGTGGTTTGTGAACTTGTTCAACCACATTAGTCTTGGACTCAATGGAATTTTTTCCATTCCTCTTTTCAGCCTTACGGTTATCTTCCTCAATTCTTAGTCTTACAATAAGTTCATCCATGGTCATCTTTTTGTGTTTATGTTTTAAATAATTTTTGAAATCATTCCAAGCCGGTGGTAACTTTTCCACTAAAGTAGCGACTTGGAAAGACTCGCTCAGAGACATACCCTCAGAATGAATATTGTGACGCCCTCAAAATAAACCCATAATAACCATAACATTAACATGCATTTATAAAAGAAAACGAATCATTTGAGTTATTCATCAGAGTATTCTTATTGAAAGACATCACATGTAACATCCTGCAACATCAAAATAAATGCCCTAAGGGCTTACATCTTTCCAAGCTAATACTTGGACACAAAAAAGGATGAGTACTAACTCATTTACAAGTTAAGCCCTAGGCTTGAATGTTTACATGAAATCTCAAAATAGCAAAATAAAACATATAACTAAACACAAGTCTTCAAAATCCCAAACATCAAATCCTTCCAGGCTAAGTCCGTGGAGGTAGCTTATCACCAGAACCTGAAAATGATGTTCCCATAAAGGGTGAGCCACAGCCCAGTAGAAAAAAGCTATAGCATTCAGTAGATGGTTAACCAAGATAAGCATTGAATAAAGCTATAGCATTCAGTAGATGGTTAACCAAGATAATCAATTTTATCATTAAACAGTCTCATGACACTAATGTCTAAGACACATTTCACTTTCCATTATTATCAACATGGCTCAGAACCTGGCCAAACTTACAACAGTGAATTATATATCATATTCACATTACTTCCAATATCAACAAAACAAATGAGACTCATGCCCATATCAAAACACTTCATACTTCCCATTTGATACACATTTTAGTGTTGTATCAATAATCATGTAAAAACACTTCAATATAATAAGCACACATAAAATGGTGCTAATGGAGTCCATCCCCTATCTCCTCCCAAACAATAATCCGGTTTAGAGGTCCATCCCCTATCTTCCCCTAAACCGTGGAGTACATCCCCTATCTCCTCCCAAACAATATGCAAATGCAATGCTCAACCAATACACGTATTTTCAGTATTAATTCATTAGTCAAAATTAATGACTTAACCAATGTGATTAGTTTCAGTTATTCCTAATCCACATGCAATGTCTACAACAATCACGACTATTCTCCACCGATAGCCCAAAACAGTTATTTCTAGACTGGAAATAAATATATCAACAATTCAATAGGTAAGTGATTTAAATCATCCAACTACACCATTTAATCAATGAATTCATCAATTTCATGAATTTAACCAAATTCCCCAATTCCCTTAGATTAATTTTACAAATTAATTAATTAATACAACTAGGGTTTTTCCCAAAATTATCTAAGTAACCCCAACATCTTGAAATACCAAAACTTGGAACAAAGCTTATAAAATAGAGTAGGAAATCCCTACCTTGAAGATCACAACTAAAATAGAGAAGATGGAGATGGTGACCCAAAATCCAAAGTGCTCCAAATCCTCTCTTTTTCAGATTAAAAGAAAGATCTCGCGAAGCTCTACCTTTCTTCCAAAGGAACTAGGGTAGAAGACCACAAGGAATAGATCAAATCTTAGAGAGAAGGTGAGAGTAGAGAGAGAAACTCTCAAATGGCGGTTTTTAAAGGTTAAGAAAGAAAAGGTAGGTCAAAAAGTGATCCAAAAAGTGAAATCACGGACTGATATAATCGACTCTACGCTCGAGCGTAGAAAGCCCCGCTCGAGCGTAAGACACAGAATCATGCTCGAGCGTGAAGAAAGCCGCTCGAGCGTCGATTGCACCCTTCCAGAAGTTTTGCAGGCGCTGGCACCCGCTCGAGCGTCAAACTCACCGCTCGAGCGGAGGAGCAAAAACAAGGGATCACGCTCGAGCGTAAAAACTACCGCTGGAGCGGAAGAACTGCAGAGCAAAATACTGGGAGATGGAAAATCACGCTCGAGCGTCAAAATTCCCGCTCGAGCGGAGAAGCAACAACGAAGGGACCGCTCGAGCGTTAAAACTTCCGCTCGAGCGTGAAGGCCAAAATCTGGGCATCACCTATTGGCATCCAAAATCAACCAACCTGTAACAGACCCGCCCAACACAACCTATACCTCAAATACAAAGAGATTAAAGGACAACAACAACCAATAAGTAATGACAGGATCTACAGAACCTAAGTCCGGATACAATAATTTAAAGAGAAAAGACCGGGGTTGCTATAACCTCCCCTCCTTAAAAGAATTTCGTCCCCGAAATTAAGCACAAGGTTTCGAAAACAAGTTTTTCTCAAATTCCAACAATATGATAACTCACTAATAAACAACTTGACCCAACACCGGCCATTCCATCTCTTAACAAAGAGGCATGCCACAATATGAAAAACAACCATATATTTCAACCTGCATTAACACTATGCAATTTTCTTTCAATTTCAACAATTTTCAATATATTCAATATACACAATGTTCCCTTAAACTTCCATTTCGAGGCAAGTTCCAAAATATTTCCATTAACCAAAACATTCTAAATGTTTTACAGCTTAAGACATATATAAAAAGCTTTAAAGTTCGACAATATTACAAAATCTAACTACAAGATTTCAAATCAATAAACATGTCCGGATATTTCTCGCGGACTTCCAACTCACGTTCCCATGTGGCTTCCTCCACCCCGTGATGTTTCCACAAAACTTTCACTAAAGGAATGGTCTTGCCTCGCAAGACTTGATCCCGCTTATCCAAGACCCTAACCGGTCTCTCCTCATACGAGACATTCTCATCAACTACTAAATCGGTCCAATCCAATACATGTGATGGATCCGGCTCATACTTCCGAAGCATACTCACATGAAACACGTCATGTACTCCGGACAACTGCGGCGGCAAAGCTAAACGATAAGCAGTCTCGCCCATCCTCTCAAGGATCTCAAAAGGACCAATGAATCGAGGGGACAACTTCCCGCTCTTCCCAAACCTCATCAATCCCCGTCTTGGTGATATCTTCAAAAAGACATGATCACTCACCTCAAACACTAAAGGTCTCCTCCTACGGTCGGCATAAGATTTCTGACGACTCTGGGCTGTAACAAGCCTCTTACGGATAAGCTCAACCTTCTCCGTCGTTTCCCTCACTAACTCCGGACCCAACAGAGGTGCATCACCCACCTCAGCCCAACAAACAGGAGACCTACACGGTCGGCCGTATAAGGCCTCAAACGGTGCCATACCGATACTAGACTGGAAGCTGTTGTTGTAGGCAAACTCCACTAATGGCAAGTGCCTCTCCCATGACCCGTTAAAGTCAAGAACACAACCCCGAAGCATATCTTCAAGGATCTGAATAGTACGCTCGGACTGGCCATCAGTCTGAGGATGATAAGCTGTGCTAAAGGTCAACTTAGTACCTAAGGCGCTCTGCAAGCTCTGCCATAATCTGGCAGTAAAACGAGGGTCCCTATCGGAAACGATCGTCACTGGAACCCCGTGCAACCTCACTATGTCCCGAATATACAAGTCGGCAAGATGATCTACTGAATCTCTAACACGCATAGGAATGAAGTGCGCCGACTTAGTCAACCGGTCTACAACCACCCAAATAGCATCACTGCCCCGCTGAGTCCTCGGAAGACCTACAACGAAGTCCATAGTGACATGCTCCCACTTCCACTCGGCAATAGGCAAGGGTTGCAACAAACCCGCTGGCCTCTGATGTTCGGCCTTCACTTGCTGACAAGTAAGGCACTTAGACACGAAAGCTGCCACATCTCTCTTCATACCCCGCCACCAAAACTGGCGACCCAAATCCCGATACATCTTAGTACCTCCTGGATGCACTGCAAGGCGTGAATGATGAAACTCTCGGAGTACCTCCTCTCGATGAGACTCCGGCACAAACAAACGGTCTCGGTATCTCACACTCAGGTCGGGATACACCGTCAAACCTTTCTCAACCTTCCCACCAGAAATCTTCTCACGGAGGGATTCTACCTCAAGGTCGCCCCTCTGAGCCTCTAACACTCGAGTCACAAGTGTAGGTTGCGCAACAACAGAAAGCAAGGCCGCAGCCTCAACGGATTCGCCCAGAAGCAAATCAAACTCTCCAAGTGCACCTAACATCTCCCACTCTCGGATGGCTATACTAGCTATGTCACCAACAGGTTTCCTGCTAAGGGCGTCGGCCACCACATTGGCCTTTCCCGGATGATAATGCAATTCAAAGTCATAATCCTCAATAAATTCCATCCACCTCCTCTGCCTCAAGTTCAAGTCTTTCTGTGTGAACAAATATTTCAAACTCTTATGATCTGAGAATACCTCGAACCTCTCACCGTAAAGATAATGTCTCCAAATCTTCAAGGCAAATATCACAGCCGCTAACTCTAAATCATGCGTAGGGTAATTCTTCTCGTGAACTTTTAACTGACGTGAGCCATAGGCAACCACTTTCCCCTCTTGCATCAACACACAACCAAGACCCTCTCGTGAGGCGTCACAATAGACTGCATAACCCAACCCTCTCTCCGGAATAATCAAGACTGGAGCAGTGGTCAGTCTAACTTTCAACTCCTGGAACGACTTTTCACAAGTCTCACTCCAAACAAATTTGACTCCCTTCCGAGTCAAACTAGTCAAAGGCGAAGCTAATCTGGAGAAATCTCTTACAAACCGGCGATAATACCCAGCTAATCCCAGAAAACTGCGGATCTCAAACACACTCTTAGGCTGTACCCAATCTTGCACTGTCTCTGTCTTGGATGTATCAACTGACACCCCTTCCCTAGAAACTACATGGCCTAAGAACTTTACCTCCTCTAGCCAGAACTCACACTTCCCAAACTTAGCATAAAGCTGATGGGCTCTAAGTAAATCAAGCACCACCCTCAAGTGTTCCTCGTGCTCTTCCTCTGAAGGTGAATAGATAAGGATGTCGTCCACGAAGACGACTACAAAGCGATCTAGAAATTCCCGGAATATCCGGTTCATCAAATCCATAAATACTGCCGGTGCATTGGTAAGCCCAAATGGCATCACCAAAAACTCATAGTGGCCATACCGCGTACGGAATGCCGTCTTTGGAATATCCTCCTCCCTGACTCTCAACTGATGATAACCTGATCTCAAGTCTATCTTCGAGAAACAACGGGAACCTTTCAACTGATCGAACAGATCATCTATACGGGGCATAGGGTACTTATTCTTAACCGTAGCCCGATTCAATTTCCGGTAATCTATACAAAGTCTCAAAGCACCACCTTTCTTTTTAACAAAAAGGGCCGGTGCTCCCCAAGGCGAAACACTAGGACGTATAAAGCCTTTATCTAGCAACTCCTGGAGTTGGGTCTTCAACTCAACTAACTCAGCTGGGGCAAAACGATAAGGTGCCATAGAAATCGGCGCCGTGCCGGGCACTAAGTCAATAGAGAATTCAATCTCTCGATGCGGTGGCAAACCAACAAGATCCTCGGGAAAAACGTCCGAGTACTCACACACCACCCTTGGCAACACAATCTGAGTCTCACCGTCCTCACTAATCGAAAGGTTAGCAAGTAGACCACTAAGCTCACTCCGTCCTCGCGGAACATACCCCGGTGGCAAAACATTACCAACACGGTCCCCCAGAAAATGAAAACACTCACCATTCACGGTACAACAGGTGACTCTCTGGCGGTAGCAATCAATAACTGCCCGGTATGACGATAACCAGTCCATACCCAAAATAACATCGAAACCTCTCATAGGCATAACTACAAAGGAAAATGGGATTCTATGGTAATCAACCTCTATATCACAACCCCTAACACCGTGTTTCAAAATCAATTCACCCCCAAGAGGCGACACTACACAAATAGGAGATGCTAACTGTGCTAACTCCAACTCCAAAACAGATGCAAATGCAGCAGACACAAAGGAATGAGATGCACCCGTATCAATCAAAACATTAGCAACCGAGTTGCAAAACAAGAAAGTACCTCTCACAACAGATGGAGCCGGTACAAGGTCCTGCGCGGTAACAGCATACACGCGCCCAGATGACCTCTGATCAACCTGCTCACCCCTAGGAGCATAAGATTGCTGCACCGACTGAGACGATGAAGCCCCCTGATTGGCCCTCGAGGCCTGACCCGACTGAGCTGGCTGTTGACCCTGAATCTGCCTCAAACCAGATGCACCAGGTGTGCCACCCAACTGCGGGCAATACCTCTTCATATGCCCTGGCTGACCACACTGATAACATGAGAGTGGCTGGCCTCTACCCTGACTCTGGCTCTGAGATCGAGCCGAAGATGATGCTGCTCTCTGCACTCCTCCTCTCTGAGGACAAACTGGAGACTTGTGGCCCAGCTGGCCACACTTGAAGCAGGTAATGCCTCCTTGACTGCCTTTCCCCGAACTAGCACTCGGCACAGGAAACGTTGATCTAGAAAGCTACTCTGAGACTGTTGGGGATTAAAACCCTTCTGTCTCCTACCATCACTCTGACCATCCTGACTCCTCTTGGAGCCCTTCTGTCCTTCCTCCTCCTCCTGCATCATGATTTCCATGTGGGCTGCAGCATCAACCAACCGCCCATAATCCCGAATCATAGTTCCCCCAACTCTCAGCTTGAGGCCACGCCTCAACTTCCTCTCAAACTCAATACAACGGCGTTCCTCAGACGCCACCAATTCTGGTGCAAACCTGGACAAACTAGTAAATGCAGCCTCAAACTCGGCCACTGAAGAACTCGACTGCTTAAGCTGGCAGAACTGGTCTCTCAGCTTCTCCCTAACTGCTGGAGATAAGAACTTCTCCTGGAAAGCATTCACAAAAGCCTCCCATGTACCTCCTATACGCCCCTTAGTGAACTTCCACCACTGACCCGCATCCCCCTTCAACTGGAATGATGCCAAGGTCACCCTCAACCCCTCGTCTTCGATGCCAAGCATCTCAAACGTCTTCGTTGTCTGTTCGAGCCATTCATCTGCCTTAAGCGGCTCTTTAGGATCACCCACAAATTCATCCGGATTAGACCGGAAGAACTCCCTCTTCAGAAAGGAAGGTCCTGCATCCGCAACAACAACCTGGGCTTGATTCTCAGCCCTAAGAATGCCTACTGACTCCCTGAATGCCCCTGCTATCTCTCGGGCTAAAACGCCCATAGCCTGCTGGCCTACTGGCTCGGCCACATTGGCCTGGCCAATTCCCTCATGAACTGCCGGAATCTCCTCTGGCACCGGTACCTCCTGCCTACCCGGCCTACCACGCCTACCGCGTCCTCGTCCTCGTCCTGACATCCTAATAAAGGAAACAAACAAAGACGTTAGCACATTAATAAATGTGCCGAAACTAAACACTCGCGTCCTAATGCATTGGACAAAAATAATTCATTCCACGTAAGCACATAATCACATAAGCACCTACGAATTTCATTCCTGGATAATAATAGTCCCGAAGCGTTACTATAGTTCCGGTTGGAAACAGCATTGATCAAGTGCCTTTCCAACAAGACTACTAGAAACTCAAGGGTCCAATTAACATCCTAGAAACTACGTTCCATACCCACATAATCACATAAACATGCTATCATATAAGCACATAACAGTACATCTAAGTCTCTATCAAGCGAGACGAACCCATTGTGATACTAATCACTTCCCACGTACCCAAAGTATTCGAACCCGGTACGCTCTGATACCAAGTTGTGACGCCCTCAAAATAAACCCATAATAACCATAACATTAACATGCATTTATAAAAGAAAACGAATCATATGAGTTATTCATCAGAGTATTCTTATTGAAAGACATCACATGTAACATCCTGCAACATCAAAATAAATGCCCTAAGGGCTTACATCTTTCCAAGCTAATACTTGGACACAAAAAAGGATGAGTACTAACTCATTTACAAGTTAAGCCCTAGGCTTGAATGTTTACATGAAATCTCAAAATAGCAAAATAAAACATATAACTAAACACAAGTCTTCAAAATCCCAAACATCAAATCCTTCCAGGCTAAGTCCGTGGAGGTAGCTTATCACCAGAACCTGAAAATGATGTTCCCATAAAGGGTGAGCCACAGCCCAGTAGAAAAATACTAAACCAAATATAAGCATTGAATAAAGCTATAGCATTCAGTAGATGGTTAACCAAGATAATCAATTTTATCATTAAACAGTCTCATGACACTAATGTCTAAGACACATTTCACTTTCCATTATTATCAACATGGCTCAGAACCTGGCCAAACTTACAACAGTGAATTATATATCATATTCACATTACTTCCAATATCAACAAAACAAATGAGACTCATGCCCATATCAAAACACTTCATACTTCCCATTTGATACACATTTTAGTGTTGTATCAATAATCATGTAAAAACACTTCAATATAATAAGCACACATAAAATGGTGCTAATGGAGTCCATCCCCTATCTCCTCCCAAACAATAATCCGGTTTAGAGGTCCATCCCCTATCTTCCCCTAAACCGTGGAGTACATCCCCTATCTCCTCCCAAACAATATGCAAATGCAATGCTCAACCAATACACGTATTTTCAGTATTAATTCATTAGTCAAAATTAATGACTTAACCAATGTGATTAGTTTCAGTTATTCCTAATCCACATGCAATGTCTACAACAATCACGACTATTCTCCACCGATAGCCCAAAACAGTTATTTCTAGACTGGAAATAAATATATCAACAATTCAATAGGTAAGTGATTTAAATCATCCAACTACACCATTTAATCAATGAATTCATCAATTTCATGAATTTAACCAAATTCCCCAATTCCCTTAGATTAATTTTACAAATTAATTAATTAATACAACTAGGGTTTTTCCCAAAATTATCTAAGTAACCCCAACATCTTGAAATACCAAAACTTGGAACAAAGCTTATAAAATAGAGTAGGAAATCCCTACCTTGAAGATCACAACTAAAATAGAGAAGATGGAGATGGTGACCCAAAATCCAAAGTGCTCCAAATCCTCTCTTTTTCAGATTAAAAGAAAGATCTCGCGAAGCTCTACCTTTCTTCCAAAGGAACTAGGGTAGAAGACCACAAGGAATAGATCAAATCTTAGAGAGAAGGTGAGAGTAGAGAGAGAAACTCTCAAATGGCGGTTTTTAAAGGTTAAGAAAGAAAAGGTAGGTCAAAAAGTGATCCAAAAAGTGAAATCACGGACTGATATAATCGACTCTACGCTCGAGCGTAGAAAGCCCCGCTCGAGCGTAAGACACAGAATCATGCTCGAGCGTGAAGAAAGCCGCTCAAGCGTCGATTGCACCCTTCCAGAAGTTTTGCAGGCGCTGGCACCCGCTCGAGCGTCAAACTCACCGCTCGAGCGGAGGAGCAAAAACAAGGGATCACGCTCGAGCGTAAAAACTACCGCTCGAGCGGAAGAATTGCAGAGCAAAATACTGGGAGATGGAAAATCACGCTCGAGCGTCAAAATTCCCGCTCGAGCGGAGAAGCAACAACGAAGGGACCGCTCGAGCGTTAAAACTTCCGCTCGAGCGTGAAGGCCAAAATCTGGGCATCACCTATTGGCATCCAAAATCAACCAACCTGTAACAGACCCGCCCAACACAACCTATACCTCAAATACAAAGAGATTAAAGGACAACAACAACCAATAAGTAATGACAGGATCTACAGAACCTAAGTCCGGATACAATAATTTAAAGAGAAAAGACCGGGGTCGCTATAAATATCATGTAAAATTAATTGAAAACTTTGAACTTGAGAAATTACCGTTTGGGAGTCTATCATAACGAAATCCAGAAATTTACCGACAACAAATTTCTTCGTGCCGGAATCCTCTGTCTTGTATTTCTTCTCCAAAGAATCCCACAATTCTTTTGCTGTTTTCAGAGGACTGTAAACATTATATAGCATGTTGTCAAGGCCATTGAGGATGTAGTTTCAGCACAGGAAATCTGAATGTTTCCAAGCATCTACAGTAACAACAACTTGCCGATCACTTTCACCCTCTTTAAGTGCTGGAGCCTCTTCACGGAGAAACCGAGCCAATTTAAGAGTTGTAAGCTAGAACAGCATCTTCTGTTGCCATCTCTTGAACTCAGTACTGTTAAATTTTACTGGTTTTTCTCCATGATTTATTGGTACTTGAACATGGTTCTAGATAGGAACCGGAGTTGGTGTAACAGTTGGAGTACCACTATCAGTTGCAGATTCAATTGTAGTAGATATAATATCTGATTACAAAAATTAGGAAAACAAACCACAAATTAAAAAACTTTTGAGTTTATTTTATTTATTTTGAAATAAAAATGTCTGTTTTTATTTCAAAATTTTGGTTTGAAATTAAATTCAAATTTTGTAATGCACCTCTGTACAAAATTCCGTCCAAACCGAATCTGTTCCACCCGAACATATTTCAATTTTGTTTATTTTTCAAATTCAAACAGATTCGGTTATCTGTCCAATTCAAAACCCAACAGGTTCAGTACCTGTTCAAAACAGGTTTGCACCTGTTTAATTCAAAACTAGCAGCCACCAATCCATCTATAAATAGGCAGCCCTCATTTGATGTTACAGACTAATTTTTTTTTTCCATCCTTGCTGCAATTTCATCTCTGCATTTTGCGGCATTTATTCTATTATTTTTTCTGTCAGAAAGAGTGTATACACCAAGTGTATTCGCTAAACAAATAAATTGTAGTGCTGCATGTATTTGTTGGTGATCATTTCATCCTGGGAGATAAACGTTCATATTCTGAAAGCACCGTGGAGAGGACAAATCTGTCTAAAGGACACAGTGTCGAACACTGGATTTGATTAGATTATTATTCGAAGAAATTAATCAAGTTAGTTGTTTAATTTATTTTTTTGTTTTATTTGTTTATTTAAATCAGATTTTAATTTTGTTTTTATAACAAAATAAAATCTGTTTTTATTTATTTAATCTTATTTCTAGTTTGATTTTTGTAATCAAACATTTTTCTCTCATTTTCTTTATTTCTTTTGTATTCTGTTTGTTGTTAAGTACACAAACAGAATTAATCTATTTATATACAGTGAAGATTGTCCAACATAATTTGCTCAATTTTTACAAGGACCAAACTGATACATCGTGCAAACTACAGGGACCAAATTGACACATCGTTTGAGTTTCCGTCCACCGAACCTAATGACCATTATTTATTGGATCAATATGACAGAATCCGTTAAATTAAGGGCAAAATCGAACAAATTAAAAAAACAGAGATCAAATTGGCACATTGTATAAACTACACTTGCATAATTTATCCCAAAAAAAAAAAACTCCCCAAAACAATGACATTTTGAAAACACTACAAAGGGCACTATAGGAAAACATGATAGAGGATATCAACTTTGCTAATATGGTGAAATTTTAGGAAATTCTATTTCTACACACCCTTTTATCTCTGTGCACTTCATATCTTAGTTCATACACTCACGACTTTGGTTATATATTATTATTCTCAATCTACACACTATATATTCTAATTGATGTTAGGCAATCTTCACTGTATTTAAATTAATTAAATTTTGTTGTGTACTAAACAGCAACCAGAATATAAAGAAATAAAGAAAAGGAGAGAATATGTTTGATTACAAAAATCAAACTTGAAATAAAAATATATAAATAAAAAACAGATTTTATTTTGTTACAAAAACAAAATTAAAATCTGAATAAATAAACAAATAAAAACAACACTGAAAGTAAATTAAATAACTTACTTGATTTAATTTCTTCGAATTATTTTCTGATCAAGTCCAGTGTTTGACACTGTGTCCTTAAGACAGATTCGTCCTCTCCACGGTGCTTTCAGAATTCGGACGTCTATCTCCCAGGATGAAATGATCTACCACAAACAATAGCAGCACTACTAATTGTTTGCCTTACGAACACACTGAGTGTTTACACTCTTTCTTTAGGAAATAAAAATGCAGCAAGATAAAGAATAGAATTAACAGAGGTGAAATACGAAATTTCTGAATGCAAAATATCAAATGAGGATGGTCCTATTTATAGATGTGAAGGTGGCTCTTGGATTTGAATTAAACAGGTATGTAGCTCTTGGTTTTGAATTGAACAGGTATCATACCTGTTGGGTTTTGAATTCAAACAGATAGTAAAACGGGAAGGGCCCTGTTTGGGTGTGCACTAATTCCAAAACAGTTTATTTCTGTTTGAAACCGGGAAGGGCCCTGTTTGGATGAACAAAAAATCCAAACCAATTTAATTTGAATTATGGATTTTATTTTAATAAAAATAAAATTAAATTCAAATGTTTTTGGTCCAAAAAGATTAGAAGCCCAACCCAACCACACACCACGCACCCGCCCGACCGGACGGACGGCGGCGGCGGCGCGCGCGCGTGTGGTGATTTTTGGGTCCAATGGGTCTAGCCCATTTTGCCCATAACCTCTCCCTCTAAAACACTTGGGTACCCCTTGGGGCACACCCCAAGTATCTCACCCTAAGCCTTATAAACCCTTTTAAAACTTCCCACCAAATCAATGTGGGACAAGCTAATTTACAACCTTAAGGAATTTCCACCAAAACTCCATTTCCATGGAGCACTCTTTGGCTTCAATTTCCCATTCACTCGGTAATGGTTTTAATCAACCAAATATACCACGTGAATCACAACGCGGCATAGAACGCGTTACCACTTTGACCCGAGTAAATCGACACTCAGGGCCCACCTAAAAAATAGACCGAACTTAGGAAAAAATTCTGGTTTTATCCAGAATTTTATAACCATTTCCAACAATCCCCCACATGAATGGAATTTGATGACAACGGAAATGCAACAATATGCAGACTTAACGAAAGAGTATAAGTCGAAAATATCTTGTATCAGGATAGGTAGTTTTCGGCTTTGAACCTTCCCTAGTGATAACCTATCGGACTTACTGGCTAACCAATGGACGCGATGCCTTGAATTGTTCAGCCGTTTGTGTAAGCCAAGACAATAGATTTCACACAAAATATCTTCTAACACATCGTGGTTCTCACTGTTGTGTTCATTTTGGCCTTGAACGCACCTGGTTTTCATAAGTGTTTCTAGAGAATTTAGCCTTTTCATTCTCATAGAACCGGCCCCAGTTCAACACTCATATAGGTGATTCTTATTGTGAGTATCTCCTTATACTCATCTTGATTTTATGTCTTAATCAAGATATAAGTAATCATTAAAAGCAAAGCTTATCCTTATACCCCTGCAGACAACATATGTTGCAGATATCACTCTCACCATAGGAATGGGTAGGAATTTTAATCCCTTGGTGATTTCTGGCGAGCCATACATAACTTAGTTGTCCCTTTGAACTTAGTTCTTGGGATCTGCAGTCATATAAGTAGGGTTACCATTATGACGACTCTTATGTAATAGGCTTTAATCCCATCCCCTTCGATGAACTATACACTAGCTCTTTTGTCAAACCTTTTGTTAACGGATCCGCAATATTCTCTTTAGATTTTATATAATCTATTGAGATTATTCCGTTTGACAACAATTGCCTTACGGTATTATGTCGACGACGTATATGTCGTGACTTACCGTTATACATGTGATTCTGTGCCCTGCCTATTGCAGATTGACTATCACAATGAATGCAAATAGCTGGCACAGGTTTTGGCCACATTGGAATGTTTTCTAAGAAGTGACGAAGCCATTCTGCTTCTTCACCTGCTTTGTCTAAAGCAATGAACTCAGATTCCATTGTGGATCGTGCGATGCAAGTTTGTTTCGTGGACTTCCAAGAAACAGCAGCGCCTCCTAGAGTAAAGACATATCCACTAGTGGATTTTGAATCTTTAGTATCCGATATCCAATTGGCATCACAATAACCTTCGAGTACTGCTGGATATCGAGTAAAGTTCAAACCATGATTACGAGTAAATCTTAGATATCTAAGAACTCGAATGATCGCTTTCCAATGGTCTTCTCCAGGGTTACTAGTGTACCTACTCAATTTACTTATAGCATAAGCTATATCAGGACGAGTACAATTCATTAGGTACATTAGGCTTCCAATGATTTGGGAGTATTTTAACTGAGACACTGCATCACCTTTATTTTTCGATAAATAAAGACTGATGTCTACAGGTGTTCTAGCTAAATTCAAATCATTCTTGATAAATTTATCAAGAATTTTCTCAATATAATGAGATTGAGATAATGCATATCCGTCAGATGTTTTAGTAATTTTCATTCCTAATATAACATCTGCGACCCCCATATCTTTCATATCAAATCTTTTGTTAAGCATCTGCTTAGTTGATTTGATTATGTTTTGACTGCTTCCAATGATAAGCATGTCATACACATAAAGACAAACTATGACATATCCTTGGTCAGTGTTTTTAACATAGACGCATTTGTCACATTCGTTTATCTTAAACCCATTAGTAAGCATTGCATGATCAAATTTTTCATGCCATTGCTTAGGTGCTTGTTTTAATCCATAAAGGGATTTTACAAGTCGACAAACTTTCTTTTCTTGCCCTGATACTACAAACCCTTCGGGTTGTTCCATATAGATCTCTTCATTTAGATCACCGTTTAAGAAAGCTGTCTTAACATCCATTTGATGTATTTCTAAATTAAACAACGCTGCTATAGCAATAAGCATGCGAATGGATGTTATTCTTGTCACAGGGGAATATGTGTCAAAATAATCCAGACCTTCCTTTTGTCTGTAACCTTTAACTACAAGTCTTGCTTTATACTTGTCAATTGAACCATCTGCTTTCATTTTTCTCTTGAATATCCATTTATATCCAAGAGGTTTAGAACCTGGTGGAAGATCCACCAATTCCCAAGTATGATTTTGCATAATGGATTCAATTTCATTATTAACAGCCTCTTTCCACAAAGGTGCTTCAGGACCTGTCATTGCTGCCTTAAAGCTTTGAGGTTCATTTTCTAACAAGTATGTCAGAAAATCTGGACCAAAGGATTTTGATGTTCTCGCTCTCTTACCTCGTCTAGGTTCATCATTAGTTAAATCCTGTTGGTCGAGACTATTACTAGTCTCTTGTGTTTGATTGTCATTAGTCTCTTGACTTTGTGTACAATCATAAGTTCTTTTCTGTGAACTTAATTCATGTCCTTTCTTGTAAGGAAAGACATGTTCAAAAAACACAGCATTCCTTGACTCTATAATAGTGTTCACATTTATATCAGGTATATCTGATTTATAAGTCAGAAACCGATATGCACTACTATTCTGAGCATAACCAATAAACACACAGTCTATTGTTTTTGGTCCAATCTTCGTCTTTTTAGGAACAGGAACTTCAACTTTTGCCAAACACCCCCACACTTTTAAGTATTTGTAGGACGGTGGTTGACCTTTCCACAATTCATAAGGAATGCTTTTGGTTTTCTTGTGGGGTATCCTATTAAGAACATAATTAGCAGACAATATTGCTTCCCCCCACAAGTTCTGTGGTAAACCTGAACTTAGTAACATGGCATTCATCATTTCTTTTAGGGTTCTATTCTTCCTTTCAGCAATTCCATTTTGCTGTGGAGAATAAGGGGCTGTAGTTTGATGAATAATGCCATGTTGTGCACAAAATTCATTTAATGGTGCATCATATTCACCACCCCTATCACTTCTAATATAAATCAATGAATTTTAAAACAAATTCAAGAAAAAACCAAAATAATTATGACTACTCAAGTCAGAATTAATGTTTTGACAAAATCAAATCCTCATAAAAAGTTTTGCTAAGAATCAAACAATTCAAAAACCCATTTGATTGTATATATTCTTGCAACTCAATAACAAATAAATGTCACTGTCAAAAAAAAATATTTGTGACAGAAGAAAATTAAATTATCTCAACTAATGCAAGAGATACACCCCCATATTAATAGAATGGTTCATGGTTTAACAAATTCTACTACTTAAGTAAAATAATTATTAATGACATCTCATGTCACATAATTCAATAATCAACATAAAAGATTTCTTAAATTACTTCCCAATTAAACAGACCGATATAATTACATACATCTTCATGTTTAAATTTCTCTGGTGTTTAAACACCCATTCAAATTGATTAGAAATATTCAAATTAACCTGCTTATGTCCAAAGTCGACATAACAATTTGTCATTCCAAATCACTTGAAATTATTGTTAAGAAATAACTTGAGTTGATATCATACATGCATATCAAACGCATCAACTAAAAATAATGAATTAACAAAATAAATTAATCATGCACGATCCTATCACTTGCATCATGAAATAAAAGGATTCTCAACTCATAAATAAAATCCAACGCATTTAAATTTTAAATTTCAAAATGACAAAACATACCTTCATTTAAAAAGTTTGATTTGTACATAAATAAACAAATTAAATATGCATTAAAATGCTCTTGTGAATATATATATATATATATATATATTTCCAACTTAAGTGCCGAAACAATTCAAGACTATGAATCCACATTGTAATAAAATAAAATTAGTTTGTAAAACTAATATTTTACTCTAGAAACAAATTCTTCCATGTATACTCACGATGAACTATGATAAAGTCAAAATAATTAACACCTTTTCACAAAGGGTTCAAAAATAAGTGGTCTACCAAACAAAACCATAAGTCACTTATAAAATTAACAGATTGTGACCGAATCACAAAGTTACATGATTGATTAACAAAATTAATTTCTAGTTACTGAAACCAGAAAATAAATTACAATACAAAATAATTTTATTTTCCTTGTTACTAAAACTAGTAAAATAAAATATCGAAATAATATCTGATTACAAAAATCAAAAAACCAAACCACAAATTAATTTTCTAGTTACTTAAACCAGAAAATAAATTATAACACAAAATCATTTTATTTTTCTTGTTACTAAAACTAGAAAATACTGTAATTTTATTTTCCTTGTTACTGAAACTAGAAAATAAAATACCACAATACTATCTGATTACAAAAATCAGAACAAATTAAAACACAAATTAATTTTCTAGTTACTAAAACCAGAAAATAATTATAACAACAAAATAATTTTATTTTCCTTGTTACTAAAACTAGAAAAATAAAATATCACAAGAATTTTCTGTAATACCAAATAATATTCTGAATTGTTAATGACACCAGTATCGTACTACTAGTTGTTGTCAAAGAAAAGAGACAGTATATTACTACTATCTGTCAAATAGCATAAATCACTATTTGTTTTTCCAACCAGAATATTAATTTGAAAACACAGAAAATTAAATACAATGAAGATACCCAAAAAGGAATCTGTCTTAAGATTGTTAGGCAATCTTCACTGTATTTAAATTAATTAAATTCTGTTGTGTACTAAACAGCAACCAGAATATAAAGAAATAAAGAAAAGGAGGGAATATGTTTGATTACAAAAATCAAACTTGAAATAAAAATATATAAATAAAAAACAGATTTTATTTTGTTACAAAAACAAAATTAAAATCTGAATAAATAAACAAATAAAAACAACACTGAAAGTAAATTAAATAACTTACTTGATTTAATTTCTTCGAATTATTTTCTGATCAAGTCCAGTGTTTGACACTGTGTCCTTAAGACAGATTCGTCCTCTCCACGGTGCTTTCAGAATTCGGACGTCTATCTCCCAGGATGAAATGATCTACCACAAACAATAGCAGCACTACTAATTGTTTGCCTTACGAACACACTGAGTGTTTACACTCTTTCTTTAGGAAATAAAAATGCAGCAAGATGAAGAATAGAATTAACAGAGGTGAAATACGAAATTTCTGAATGCAAAATATCAAATGAGGATGGTCCTATTTATATATAGCGATCCCGGGTTTACCCTTGTTGTATAGTGATCCGGACATGTGTCCGTGGATGTTGGTAGTTGATTATTATCTTGTTTACATCCTTTTTACTACGTATTTGAGTTATAGGATGTGTTGGGCGGATTTGTTTCAGGTTGGTTGAGTTTAGAAACCAAAACTAGTTGCCCAGATTTTGGCCTGTCCGCTCGAGCGGAGGTGTTGGCGCTCGAGCGGAGATTACACCCATTCAGTATTTTTTCCTGTGCAGCGTTGTACGCTCGAGCGTGGTATTGGCCGCTCGAGCGAGGTTGTCTGAGTGCCGCTCGAGCGTAGGGTTGGGAGCTCGAGCGGAGGCCTGGTTCTGCAAAAGTGCTGGGCGAGTGCATTCTGCGCTCGAGCGGGAGGTTGGCCGCTCGAGCGGAAGTCTGTGAGTGGCCGCTCGAGCGGAGTGTTTTACGCTCGAGCGGGAGACTGGGTTTAAGTCCCGAAATTTGTGACTTTTCAAATCACTTTTTACTTTCTCTTCTCTCTCCTACTTTTCCAAAAACACCATTGTTGAGCCTCTCACTCTAGACTCTACCTTCTCTCTAGGTTTTGATCTAGTAGGAGTGATTTGCTCACCTTTGGCCTTTACAAAAAAGTTGTTGATCGTCGAGGGCTACATTTTAATCTGAAAATCACGGGTTTTGGAGCACGTTGGGTTTTGTCGTCTTCTCCTTTGGGACTCCGAATTTGAGGTAGGGATATCCTACTCCTCTCTATGGGTTTTGTCTTTGAATTTTGGTATTTTGAGATGTTGGGCTTGGTTTGGTAATCTTGTGAAAGTTTGGGGCTTTTGTGTAATTTTACAAAAGTTGGGGTTTAATTCATAATAAACCTAGATGCATGTTTGGCATAGAAAAAATGGAATGATTGTTGAATCATTGATGAAAATGGGACCTAAGGGTTGAAATGGTAATTATGGGAATTGACCTAATTACATTGTTTAATTAATTGGGATAATTAATTGAGAAGAATGAAGAAATGAAATGTTGATTTAATATCCATTGTGCATTTATTTTCTGTTTAGAAATAACTGCTTTGGGCTATCGGTGGAGGATAGTCGGGATTGTTGTAGACAATGCATGATGATTAAGTAAACGGAAACTAATCAATGGAATGTGTCATGGAACTTGACAGTTGATAGAATACATTAATTGTATGTATTGTGTGATTGTATATAGAACCAATGTGTTTATATACGTTATGTGTAGAGGAGGAGATAGGGGATGTACTCCGCGGTTTAGGGGAAGATAGGGGATGTACCTCTAAACCGGATAGGTATTGGGAGGAGATAGGGGATGAACTCCGTAGACAGAGCTCATATGCTTGTCTAAAGAAGTGAAGATAGAGCTCATATGCTTATCTTTGTGAAGTGTGGATACAGCTTGTATGCTTATCTGTGGATATTGTTGATATACATATCTGTTGTAGAATGTGGATACAACTTGTATGCTTATCTGTGGATATTGTTGTTATACATATCTGTTGAGAATGTGAGATATAGTTTTTATAAATATCTGTGGAAATGATGATAGAGCTAGCATGCTTATCTGTTGAAAAGGGAAAATGAAAAGTAATCGGGACTTGTAAGTCGTTCACATAAATATGTAATTTATGTGATTGTATCAGTGTTGACCAACTATCAATTGCTAATGTTTTAGTCATTGTCCATGGTTGGTTTAGTGTATTTCTACTGGGCTGTGGCTCACCCTATATGGGAATATCATTTTCAGGTGCAGGAAGCATGCCACCTCCAAGGACATAGGTGGGAGGCTAGTGGCGGGCATAGTTTTGTCGTTTTACTTTTGATGTATTACATGTAATTTCAAGCCAAGGGCTTAATGTGTAAACGAGTTAGAACTCTTTGTTGTAACCAAGTGTTAACTTGGAAAGCTGTAAGCCCGTAGGGCATTTTGTTATGAGGTTAACATGTAATACTTAAGTCTTGGAATTCTAATGAATGAAAGGAATGCGGTTAGTTTAAATGTAAATGCATGTCTTATCTGATGGGTTTATTGTTGTTAATTTGAGGGCGTTACAACTTGGTATCAGAGCGTACCGGGTTCGGATACTTTGGGTACGTGGGAAGTGATTAGGATCACAATGGGTTTGTCTCGCTTGATAGAGACTTAGATGTAGTATCATATGCTATGTGCTTAATTGATAACATGCTTATGTGACTATGTGGGTATGGGATTTAATTTCTGGGATGTTGATTGGATCCTTGAGTTTCTGGGAGTCTTGTTAGAAAAGCACTTGATCAATGCTATTTCTAACCGGAACTCTAGTAACGCCTTGGGACTATTATTATCCGGAAATGAAATTCGTAAGTGCTTATGTGTTTATGTGCTTATGTGGAGTGAATTACACTTGTCCATGCATTAGGACGTGAGTGTTTAGTTTCGGCACACCAATGAATGTGCTAACGTTCTGTGTTACCTTTATTAGGATGTCAGAACGTTAGGACGGACGGCGGCGCGCGCGTGTGGTGATTTTTGGGTCCAATGGGTCTAGCCCATTTTGCCCATAACCTCTCCCTCTAAAACACTTGGGTACCCCTTGGGGCACACCCCAAGTATCTCACCCTAAGCCTTATAAACCCTTTTAAAACTTCCCACCAAATCAATGTGGGACAAGCTAATTTACAACCTTAAGGAATTTCCACCAAAAACTCCATTTCCATGGAGCACTCTTTGGCTTCAATTTCCCATTCACTCGGTAATGGTTTTAATCAACCAAATATACCACGTGAATCACAACGCAGCATAGAACGCGTTACCACTTTGACCCGAGTAAATCGACACTCAGGGCCCACCTAAAAAATAGACCGAACTTAGGAAAAAATTCTGGTTTTATCCAGAATTTTATAACCATTTCCAACAATTGAAACCTTAACTCAAATCTTGTACACACATCACTTAAATAAGGGTTTTCACCCAACTTGAAACACATCTATACACCCATCCACAGTAAACACAGTCACACAGTGAAGACAACTCCATTGAAGACTTCCATTGTATTTTGCGATTCTGTGCTCCTGAATTTGTTATATATTTTCGACAATTGATTTCCGAATGATATATATTAGTTCGGCTTTGAAGTTCCGATGTTAAACCCACCTTAGTATATATGTGTATATATATGTATATTCAAATCCTTTTTTTTTTTTTCCTTTTTTTTTACATCTCTTTGTTGGGTCCGAAGAGAAAAGAGGGATTGTGGATGTTTTTCAAATTTTCTGGGATGTTGACAATGTTTATGGGTACAGATAGGTATTAGGTGTTTGAGGAAATGCCATACTTAAAATGTAGTCTGTAATTACGGTAAGATTGGGACAAAATAAAATTGGGGCAGTGAAGAAACAAAGAAAAAAGATGTTGATATTCACGATAAGTATGAGAGAGAGAGAGAGAGAGAGAGAGAGAGAGAGAGAGAGAATTTGGTGAAGAATCCTACACATACGACTGGCAAAAAGAATGAGCAGAAGTCAGAGAGTTAAGGATGATGGATGAAGAGTGGATGGGCATAACATGAACTCCGGTGGTGCTACCGGTGGAAAGAAATCATGGAAAAATTAGGTTTTTTTTTTTTCCCCCAAAAAATATATGTATTGGGAATTATTATTTTTAAAATGTGTACAGAAAAAACTTAAATTTCATGTCTATTATGAATTTTATTTTTTTGAAGGTTAGTTATAAGATTATTGTTTATTGCGAACATTCACATTGTACTTTATTATGTGTTTTGTTATTTCAAAAGTTAGTTGTTTGTTAGTTGTTTACTATGAACATTTATATTGTATTTTGATTTTCATTTAGATTTTTTGTTGCGTTATTTTTAAAATTTTCAAATTATAAAAATATTCAAAATTCATAATTGAAAATTTTCTCCATCGAATGCGGACATATTTTTCCTTAGAATAAGGAAGAGATTTTCTTCATGGAATAAGGGAAATATTTTTTCTTTAGAATGAGAGATTTTTTTCCATAAAATATAAAATGAGCGACTATTGTTATGTATTAGTTTCAAAATAGAAACATGTGTAAAAAATTAGAAAGGATAATTTGGTTATATTACATTAAACCTGATTTAATGAAATATTCAAAAAAAAAATATATGTATATGTGTTAGATAAAATCAAATACTTAAAAAAGAGAATTTAAAAAAAAAAAGAAAAAAAAGAAAAAGACGCTTATTACATTTTGCAATATTTGGATAAAGTGCTCAAAGGTAACCGCCGTGAGAAATGCGTTTGATTGTCTAATTAAAAGGAATCTTCTAGATTTGCTTATCAAAAACTAGGGGATGACTTACAGTGTTGACTGATTTGCTTATCAAAAACTAGTGGATGACTTACAGTGTTGACTTTCAATGAAGACATCAGGTTGTGACTATTCCAAACCAATCTGGATTCTCTCTTAACATTTTTTTTCCCTTTCAATTATTATCTGGATCTTTATTTAAATGTCACAATTCAACAAGTAATCATTATTATATTTTTGCCATCTTTAATCAAATGTTGAATGATGAGAAAGAGAAAAAGTTTTCCACAACAATAAGAGAAAAGTTAAGGATTATGAAATTTTTTTCATAAAAATGATCATGAAAGAGTTATGATCATTGGATTACCTTGATTAGTGTGTTGTGTTTTATTCTAAGTGTAATCCAAAGGTCACAAAGCTTTCATGATTATTTTCATGATACCTAGTATTGCTGCAACAATAATGGTAACAACCGTGAGAAATGCGTTTGATTGTGTGGTCGACGGGTTTCCACGACAAAAAGACTTGCAGACTTGACTTCCAATGAGGACGTTTGGTAATGACCATCCCATATAGATCCAAATCTTCTATAATATTTTTTTCTTTCAATTATTATCCAACACTTCATCTAAAGATCACAATTTAACTATTAGACATTATTATCAAATACGGAATGGTGACTGAAAAACAGAGTGTAGGAGAATGGTAACAACCGTGAGAAACGGGTTGCTTGCTTGTGTTGTCAAAATCAAAGGGAATCTTTTAAGGAAAGTGTGTCCATTGTTCATGGAATTCGACAGGCAGACAAAAAATAAATTTCCTAATTTGATCGAAAGTATTCAATTTTGCTCGTCAAACACTCAAACAGTCATCCAATCACAACGAAAAAATTAAAATAAAATAAAATAAAAAAATTAAATACAATGATGCAATTGACAAAGATGGCCATCTAACACTCAACTATAGATACAATTCGAATATCATTTTTTGAATTTTTTTTTAATTACATATGGTATCGTACTATATATCGTAAGATATTTTAATATTGCTAAAAATAAGTATAAATAAATGTATAATTATAGGAAATATAAATATCTTTAAATTACAAAAACAAGATTTCTTGAAAGATATAAATACATATAAAATGTATAATCTTCAATACTTAATGCATATAAAATGTAGAGTTGAATTAAATTACCTACAAAATGCTGCCTTAACTTTTTGGTTAGCAATTCGTAGTGTTAATTTAAGAACATTATAACTAATGGCATCAAGCTAAAGCATTAAATTTATGTTACATGGCTCAAAAATCATCTCTTCCCCCTTGAACTATTCACGTGTTTACATCATTGTATAATTACATTCTTCAAATAATAATAACAGTTCAATGGATAAAATATAATACAAAATATAAATGTCCTAAGGCAACATCTTCTCAAGGAGTGCCCTTGGATACAAAAAAAGAAAAAAAAAAAAAAGAAAGAAAAAAAAAGGAATATAGTCTCTATCATAAAAGAATAGCCCGACGCTTCAACACATTGCACACAAAAGAGCCTCCATGCTCCCATTCAAAAATACATCTTGATGCCAATCACTTAGGTGGCACGTCAACATCATCCCCTGAAAGGTTGTTACTTTTGGGGTGATCAATCACCCAGTAGAAAATACCATTAACAACTTATGTAATTAATCGAGATACATATGATCATGCCATGCAAAAGATGAGAAAAACTCATATCCGTTCCTTTGTAAAACCATGATGCCAAAATGTCAATAAAATTCTCATCGAAAACATGGAGTATAAATACTCTCTGACGTGTCGATACAGGAGCCGTATGCCACAATTTCATATATAGATATATATAAACCCTTCGTTTGGGATATGGGTTGGCTTTTTGGCTATTTTAGCTTGGGACTAAAAAGCCTCGTTTGGGATAGGCTTTTTGGCTTTTCTGACTTTTGTTAAAGAAAAAATGAAATGATTATAATTTGGATGTGACATTTTATCTTTTAGGCTAAAAATCCTACTTTATCTTTTTGTAACAAAAATAGCTCTAACCCAACCCACCTTCATGCCAAACATAGTCATTATTATCCAACACTTCATCTAAAGATCACAATTTAACTATTAGTCATTATTATCAAATACATCATGGTGACTGGAAAACAGTGTGTAAGAGAATGGTAACAACCGTGAGAAACGGGTTGCTTGCTTGTGTTGTCAAAATCAAAAGGAACCTTTTAAGGAAAGTGTGTCCATTGTTCATGGAATTCCACAAGAATCCATTGACAGTGTTGGCACTTTGGGAGGCTGACAAAAAATAAATTTGTAATTTCATAGAAAGTATTCAAATTGACTCGTCAAACACTCAAACAGTCATCCAATCACAAAACAAACAAACAATCAAAAAAAATGAAAAATAAAATAATGATGCAATTGACAAAGATGGCCATCTAACACTCAACTATGGATGAAATATAAGAATACGATTCGAATATCAATTGTTTTTTTTTTTTTCAATTACATATTGTATCATATTATATATTGTAAGATATTTTAATATTGTTAAAAATAAGTATAAATAAATGTATAGTTATAGAAAATATAAATAAATTTAAATTACAAAAATAAGATTTCTTGAAAGATATAAATACATATAAAATGTATAATCTTCAATATTTAATGCATATAAAATGTAGAGTTGAATTAAATTAATCGTAGAGCTGCCTTAACTTTTTGGTGAGCAAAAATACTTCTTTAACTAATCATTTAGGTATTTGGGAAGTGATTATTTAGTTGCTTTTATGAGTTTTCAACAAAATAAATTGCACTAACATATCTCCTAAATTTTTTTAAAAATTACAATTAACCCCACCTTTTTAACATAATTATACTAATCTTTCTTGAGATTTTAATTTACATAATAATTAGATCACTTTGCATCAATAATTTGTTTGTCATATGAACGAAACAGAATATTGCCATATCTTTTATACTCAAATGTATATTTATCTTTATTTATTTCAATGTCTATGTATTATCTGCATTAGTTTCTATGCTTTAACCTTTTTAGAAAAAGATTAGTGTCATTATGTCAAAAATGAAGGATTAATTGTATTTTTGAAACACTCCGGTAATTCATCATCAATTCATAGTGTTAATTTAAGAACATTATAACTAATGGTATCAAGTTAAATCATTAAATATCTGTTACATGGCTCAAAAATCATCTCTTCCCCCTTGAATTATTCATGTGTTTACATCATTGTATAATTACATTCTTCAAATAATAGTAACAATTCAATGGATAGGAGATAACAAAAAATATAAATGCCTAAGGCAACATCTTCTCAAGGAGTGCCATTGGATACACACTCACACACACACACACACACACACACACAAAAGAAGGAATATAGTTTCCATCATAAAAGAATAGCCCGAGGCTTCAACACATTGCACACAAAAGAGCCTCCATGCTCCCATCCAAAAATACATCTCGTTGCCAATCACTTAGGTAGCACGTCAACATCATCCCCTAAAAGGTTGTTAGTTTTGGGGTGATCAATCGTCCAGTAGGAAATACCATTAACGACTTATATATTTAATCAAGATACATATGATCATGCCATGCAAGAGATGAGAAAAACTCATGTCCGTTCCTTTGTAAAACCATGACGCCAAACTAAGTCATGTCAATAACAAATTCTCATCCAAAACATGGAGTATAAATACGCTATGACATCTCGATACAAGAGCCGTATACCACAATTACATATATATATATATATATATGTAGAAAATAATCTTACATTTACCGACTCTAGAAACGGTGAGGTGTTGGTGTAGACACCTCATTGTTGACCACCCGTAAGACTTAGGCGCTTGGTCCAGTGCACTCAATGATGAAAATTGCATTGTGTGATTCGAGTTCTCAACGAAGGAATTTAGGTTCGAGCTTTGCAACCGATCCCAAACCTTTTATATTTGCATTGATTGTACCCAGAAATTCATTTTTGCAACAAGGCAACACATTAGGGCCTGGCCGTGCCCTATTGGGAGTCGGTCGTGGCTATTTGGGCCCGACTGTGCCTCGATGGTGATACACACTGTTTTGGGCAAGAGCCCGCTAGCTTTCTTTTTTTGAAGATATTTTCGACTTGTTTGCTCAAATTCTATAAAAATGAGGTTATACCTCTGTTTTGAGGGCTGGAAAATTTATAAAGAACCTATACACACAAGAGAGAGCTTCTTCTTCCTATACAAGTCATCTTTGAGCCAACCTAACTCACTTGATCAATACCCATACATCATCTACCACCTTAGATCATAACCTTAGAACCTTGGTTGAGCTTTGTGAATCATAATTCAAGCTTGAGAGTGCGCTTGAACCAAGTTTGCGTTATGAACAAAAGCTTGCTTCTTTGAGAGGTATAAGCTTACTACCTCTTTTCTTGCTCCCTTTGCTATCTCTTGCTATCTACTTCTTGTGTTTTTATGTTATCTTGAATCAATTTTAAGTGTTTAAACTTGGGTTTGGATAGCTACCATAGGATAGAGAGAGTTAACACTTTTTCTTGCACCTTCACCTATTGCTCAAACACTTGTTTTACACCTTTTTTTTTTTTGCTTTCTAAATTGATTTTTAGAGTTTAAAAAAGGCTAAAAATCATGCTTTAAGGTTTCAAAAGTGGAGGGGTTAGCCACCCCTCCTTGTTCTTACTTACTAGCTTTATTTTCTTTGCTTATTGTCTAGCATTTTGGGCTCTTTTTATGCACTTTGAGCCACTATTTTTCACCTAGTAGGGACTGTTTTAGGACTGTCCTAGGTTATTTAATTGGTTCAAGCTTTGATTAGTTTGCTTGTTGTGTCATAAGCTCTCATATATAGCTTGTTGCATGTTGTTCTTAGCTTTTCCTTAATTGATTTCCATGTTAAGAGCCTCATTTTAATAAGCAACTTACCATCCATTTCTTTTGTTTGAGAGTTGTTTCAAACGGTTAATGGTTACTCAAAACATGAGCTAGAGATCTATGCTTAATACCTTAATCTCTATGGAGGTACATCGCCAATGACATGGTCTTTCTTTCATGTTGAGAATCACTTCTCGCTTGACATGCTTCTCATTTAGTGGACGTAATCGTCATCTTGGACAAATGGACTAAAGAATGGAAAGGCCTGAGAAAATTGTTAAAATGAACCAACTCACATAAAGAAAATAAGTTATATTGCTTGGATTCGGCCGAACGCTATGTTGAGTCCATTGTATCAAGGGTCGTCTTACATCAATTCGTGATGCTTCGAAGAGCCTTGAAGCGTTTCTACCTCCCTCTTTGACCTTGCTCCATGATGAGAGGGAGGGGTGGTTATTGATTTATTGAACTCATTGATTTTCGTCCAAAATCATGTCCTAACTCATTAAGCAATCAATTTGCTCATTGATGGTTTTGGAAATGACTTCGTTCTTTTCTTGAGCTTTCCGTGACAGAGAAGAGTAGAAGAGACAAACAGACCTCAGAAAATTCTGTTTGCACTGTTTTTCACCTCAGAGCACAAAAAACAAGTTTTGCATGAAATTAGGGCATGACTGGCCCTATTTGGGCCCAGCCGAGCTTCATTGGGGCCTGGGCCCCAATGTTTGGTAAACAGAGTGTTTTGCAGAAAATAGAGGGCAGTGGTGTAGCTCGACTTTTTTATGCCCCCTTTCGGAAGTTCGAATATAAGCCCTACAGTTCGGACTCCGGTAGTTTTGAATATGATCTCACAAGTGCAATGTGAAATAGATAAATACCAAAGAGACCAAATCTGACAAATCTTTTGGAAAATTGATTTCGAATCAAATTGCCAAAAATGGACTGCTTTTCCAGATATAGAATCGCCACCTAAATATTTTATTTTGAAAAATTTAGGAAACCCATGACTCGTGCGAAAGGCCACGTGTCCGTCATTGCCAAGATTGTCTCGGCTCGGGAACATAGGTACGAGAGGGGAATGTCGTGAATGCATTTGAGCATCCCCACTCCCCTGATCAAAGATCGGCCTCTACTAATCATGATATGATTCTTATCTACATGATATGCTCTTGTTCTAATTATTAGGCTAGCATTACTATGTGATGCGCGCACACAAGTATAGACTGACTTTGCAAGAATTGGAACATTTCAAGTCATGTTGGGTTTTGAAAATTGTTTCGAATATGTATCACTTGAAAAAGTGATCAATGCTCAAATTATTCCAAGTCAAGCAACAAGTCTTCATCCACAGGCATTGAAGCAGTTATAACACTTGAGTAATTAGCCTCATGGCAAGCATGCTAGACATGGCAAAAATGGAAATCACACTCATGCAATATGCTAAAGCGAGTAAAAACTCACCTAGTACTCCAAGCCAAAATAAACAAAAGAGTTAGAAAAATGCATGATTCCTAACTATGCAATATAACTAATGCAACACATGTAATACACAATTAAATAGGCTCGACTACTTAACATGGCATATGAATCAATTTAATAGCATGCGTTCTAAGCACGTATTCAAAGAAGTATAAGCAATAACAATGCAGTTAGAATGATGTGTCGAGCCTCAGTGCATGTAACACAAATGGATGCAAACATGGAGAATGCGAATTGAAATGTGATGTCCCTAAGCTAACCATCATAAGCTAGTAAATAAAAGGGAGAATGACGTGAGGTTGGAAGACATACACATTATTACATTGCACTCTCACAAAGGAGAGTCTGAATGAACTAAGCTAACTAACTAAGCTAAGTTAATTAAGCTTACTATTACAAACCAAAACAAATAAACTAGCTAAGCTACTCAACTAGTTATTACAACACTTGAATTAACTAACTAGTTAACTAACTAAATAAATAATTACAACGCAAGTGCAATTAAAATAAGTAATTAAACTAAACAACTAACTACTACGTCTCGGGAAACGAGGGATGTTCATGCACATGCTCAGTTTCCACTCGAAAAGACCACCGTTTTGATTCTGAATGCCTCTGTTTGCACGATTGAACACCAACACTGTTGCCCACTTCCAAAACAACTTTGCTCCACCTTACCAACACACTACTCAATTTTGCATTAGTGGCTGGCCAACCAGTGCCGGCCACCTGCCGGCCACTGCTGCACATGTTCATCTTGCTGCAATAAAGGACAAACAAAGCATATATAGGGTATTTCAAGGGTTTGTTTGCACAACTCACCCCTCCTTTTCATGAGCAAATCAAAGGAGTAGCGAGTTCGGTTCACAAACCATCAATGGATGCAATTTCATTGCATGATGGTTTGTGAAACCAAGTGTGCAAGTTCAATAAATGCAAAACAAGACACAAATCTCCTCCATTTCATGAATGATCAAGGGAAGTGGTGCCCTTGGAACCTTAAATCATTTCATCACTAATGAGTATGAAATAGTTCAAGTTTCCATGTGTTCAATTAACGTTCGATTGAACACAACCAAATTATTATCTTGCTCACTTTTAATTCCAAGTTTTCGTTACTCCATTTTAGTTACCTTTCCATCCTTTAATTCAATTAAGTCCAATGGTGAGTTTAAGTCCTCTAATGGAAAGAGGACTCAAAGCAGAAGTTGTTGCAGGCATGAAAGAGACATTATACCATTAGTAATGAACCCCTTAAGGGATTAAACCATTAAACATGACATCTCAATCTCATGCTTTAAACAAGCAAATAGTTTGAACCACTTTCAAAGAAAAATAAAAAGCCAAGAAAGGTGAGAGGTTGCAGAGATGATTAAGTGCTGAAAATGAGTGAGAAAAGCATAAATAAATGCTATCAACTCAAATAAGATGGTGGCTAAGGCCCATAACACCAAACTCATGGGGACTATTACACTATAAACATGCAAAAAAAAAAAGCTCAAATGCAAACAACAGCCTAAAACAATGCTAAAATATGTTAAAAGCAGTCCCAAAACATGTTGGAATTGAACTAAAAATAGCTAGATTAATATGCTAAAACATGGCACCAACTAGGCTAGTAAGCAAGACACAAGGAGGGGAGGCTAACCCCTCCAAATTTGAACTTCAAAACATGATTTTGGCTACTAAAAAAGCTCTGAAAATCAGTGTTTAAAAGCTTGGAAAAAGATAGTAAAAGGGTGGGAAACACAAGGGCAAAGGCCTTCAAAACAAGGTACAAAGAAGGGTGAACCACCCCCTAACCTTTAATGGCCTTGAACCCAAGCTTCAGCCCAAAAAACACAGAGTTTTGACAGTCCAAAAAAATGGAAAAATAGTAGGAATAATAGCAAAGAAGGCAAGCAAATAGGTAAAGCCTTATACCACTTGAAGAGAAGAAGCAATTCAAGCAACAAAACCAAGCAAATAACACCTTCAGGAGCTCAAACCAAGCTCAAGAATACCTCAGCTCAAAGATGGGAAGATTTGGTTAAGGGTGTATAGGCAAAGGTTGAAGATTTGTAGGCAAAAGTGTAGAGATTTGGTATAGAGGGAGAGAATTGTAGAGAGAGGAAAATTTTTGATCTCAAAATTTTCTAACCTTAAAACATGAGAAAGGGGCCTCCTATATATAGAAAACATGAAATTCCCTCAAGGAGATCCAGCCCTACATGTGGCGATAGATGCATGCATTTGTGCAAACAGCTAGCATAATTGGCATAAAATATCTGCAAAAGACACTGGTGGCCGGCAAGCCACATCAATGGCCGGCAGCCCAAAAGTGATGGTCAATAGCCCAAAAGGGATGGCCAGTAGGCCAGCAAAGGCTATAGGCTAGAAAAGTAGGCTTGGTCCAAAACTGGGACAACAAAGGTACAGGGTTTGAAAGGCTCAAAGTTGTGGCATTCCGCTGAGGACTTCGAGCACGTGGCGAGCATATAAACTCATCATCAGGTGTACATGCAATAGTGTCCAGGCCGTAAGGGCCGTAAAAAATGGGGCATCTACAGTTGCCCCTCTTTAATAGAACTCGGAGTCATGAAATAACACGAGTGAATGTCAAATCCTAAAGACAACCCATTTTAACAGGGCCATAAGACTTGGACAAACAATCAAGACATAAATAAATGGTTGTGCCTCGTAGGCTACCTACGTATCCCTTTCCAAGGAATCAAACCAGTGTAGTTTTGGGGCAAAATGCAAATGATATGCACAAAAACTTTGAAAGCTGGACTCACACGCTTCACGAAGCCGACTATGTTGAAAACTCATAATCATGCAGGATGATGCAATAGGCAATAACAAATGCGATAAGCAAGAATGAATACAATAAGCAAGATAACAACACATGAATGAGCAGCTTCAAGCAAAAAGAAGATAAAACCGCACTCTAACCATGTCAAAATAAGAGACGAGGAAAGAAAACACTGCTCAGGGTTGCGTTTCACGCACCTAGAGAAATTGAGAAAACCGCTCGGGGTCACGTTTCACGCATCTTAAGAAATAAGAGAGACTGCTTGGGGTTGCGTTTTATGCATCCCGAGAAACAAGAAAATAGCTCGGGCTCGCGCTTCACACATCTCGAGAAACAAGGAAACCCACTCGAGCTCGCGCGTCACGCATCCTGATAAAACAAGAAAACCACTTGGAGTCATGTTTCACGCGTCCCGAGAAACAAGAAAACCCACTCGGGCCTGCGCGTCATGCATCCTGAGATACCAAGAAAACCACACGGGCTTGTGCTTCGCACGTCCCGAGATGAAACCTACCCAGGGCCACACGTCACGCGTCCTGGGATAACAAGAAAATCGCTCGGGCTCATGCTTCGCACGTTCTGAGATGAAACCTGCCCAGGGTCGCACGTCACATGTCCTGAGATAACAAGAAAACTGCTGGGGCTCGTGCTTCGTACATCCTTAGATGAAACCTGCCCTAGGCTACGCGTCACGCGTCTTGAGATAGCAAGAAAATTGCTAGGGCTCGTGCTTCGTACGTCCCAAGATGAAACTGACCTAGGGCCGCACATCAAGCATTCTGAGATAACAAGAACACTGCTCAGGCTCGTGCTTTGCACGTCCTGAGATGAAACCCGCACAGGGCTGCGCGTCACGTGTCCTGATATAACAAGAAAACCGCTCGGGCACGTGCTTCTCATGTCCCCAGATGAAACCCGCCTAGGGCCGCGCATCACGCGTCCTAAGATAACAAGAAAACTACTCGAGTTCGTGCTTCGCATGTCCCAAGATGAAACCTGCCCAGGGCTGTGCATTACGCGTACTGAGATAACAAGAAAACCGCTCGGGCTCGGGCTTCGCACGTCCCAAGATGAAACCCGTCCAGGGCCACGTGTCACGCGTCTTGAGATAAAACAGAGAGGTGTGCGATAGATGCACAAAGCAAACAAGTGCGATAGATGCACAAAGGTAAACAAATGCCAAGCACGATAGATGCACAAAGGTAACAATTGCCAAGTGCGATAGATGCACAAAGGGAAGAAGTGCGAAGTGCAATAGATGCACACAGTGAATGTGTGCGATAGATCTCCAAAGTGAATGTGTGCGATAGATGCACAAAGTGAATGCATTTGATAGATGCACAAAGGACTTAATCTGGAACTCCCCCATATGAACAGAACATACAATATCGTTTGCCTGTGTTGGCAAAGGAAGAAAGAAAAGGGCTTTCTATTGCGAAAGCATAACTAACATGAACAATGTGCGATACAGTGACAATGCATATTCCACACAAGCTAAATAACCGAGATAGAGGGCATGTTCTATGCAAGATACAAAAGCATATTTTATGCACGATAAGCAACGTGTTCTACGCGTGAAGCATGAATAATGTAAAATATGCATGCAACGTATGTAATGTATATGCTACGCAACAAAAGAAAGCGAAAAGAGATAGGACTTTCCGATTCACCTCTCGGAGGGATTACAATATGTTTAAAAAGGATACACCTCGTTCATGTTGACAAGTGATGAATATCATGCTCCAAAACACAGTTTTGAGCTTCCGTAGAGACAATATGGACCCAACAGTGAATCTCCCTTGCACTTCTTGGGGAAACACAACAACTTCAAATACAAAACAAGGCCACCGGCCATTGGCCGGCCACAGGGGGAGGTTGCCAGCCACCTGCTGGCCACTGCACAGCCTTGCCGGCTACTAATGCACCTTACCGGCCCCTTGTTGGCCGCCGATGGCAGTGCGGGGGTTTTTCGGTCTTTTTAGCTAGGGTCTTTAAGTATGGACCAAGGCCCTTCATTTCCTCACTACCACACATCCGAAATTGTGCTCTCTATCTCTCTCTCTAGGTGCTTTTCCTCTCTAGATCTAAGCTTTTTATGCGTTTTCCAACACCCCATGCAAACTTTATTCGCTAAACCTTCTTAGTTCTCTTCACTTTGAGCCGATTGGAATTTGATTTAGACACTTTTTTTCCTTATTTTCACCCTTCTAAGCTTGTTCCCCTCGAGTTTCTCTCGAGTTCTGTGCACTTTTCCCAGCTTTGACTTTTTCTTCCATTTTCTCTCTCCTAGGGTTGACTTTGTCCAAGTTTACCCTCTGTTCTCCATTTTTCTTCATTTTTCACCTACTTTTCAATCATTTTCCAGATGGCGGATGGTTCACCACATAACGGAGCCCCTCCCGAGGTTCCACCCGTATTTCCACCTGTTCCCAAGGTGAATGAGCATGTCATTGCCGAGGCGACTGAAGGTATTGAGGCTGACCTCGAGGTAGAGTTCGAGCTTGAGCCTGAACCTGAGCCAGAGTCACTACCAGTGAGAGTATGGTCATTTGATTCAGAGACGTATCATCCTCGGACACATATCTTGCCAGCCGGTGGTATTAGGCACTTTAGCGACTTCATTCTCGGTGTGTCGGAGGATCTCTTACTGTGGGAGCTGACTTCTCACCTTTCATCCATCGCCGTTGAGGTATGAGTTCTATTTTCATGCATTCTTGCCTGTCTTTACTTGCATTTCTTGCACTGCCTTTCATCTGACTGTACTTTCATCACTGTTTGATCTGATTCATCTATTTTTTGCCACAGGGAGAGTCTCGTGCCTTTAAAGGGTATGGAGCCACAACTGCGCGAGACTGGTACGACGAGTTTCCTGCAGGAGGTCGCGACATTGTAGACAAGACCGGCTTCGGCCTATTCTGCTCCAGCCTTACGGGGGTTATCACGAGCCATCCTCCTCTGAGCGCACTTGTGGAGAGGTGGTGGGACACCACCAACTCCTTCCACTGTCCCACTAGTGGGGAGATGACGATGGCTCCTTACGACTTCACCATGATCACTGGCTTAGGAGTAAGGGGCGATCTGATCCCTTTCGATACAGACATGGGGGAGTGGGAGGCGGCCTGGGTTGAGCTGCTGGGAGCGTAGAGCAATTCAGAGGGAGCGAGCCCGAGACCATAGAGAAGACGGAGCAGTACGTCAGAGGCTTTCTGATTTTCGTCTTCGGTACCACCTTGTTTTCGAATAGGTGGAACACCGTGGGCTTGTATCTGCTGATCGCTCTGGTGACTCTTTCCCGAGTGTACTTTTATGACTGGGGCGGAGCCAGCCTTGCCACCCTATATGGATACATGAGCTCTACCTCCCACATGAGGGAAGAGTTGATTGGAGGCTATTGGCGAGCCTAGGAGGTACGCATCTCAGCTCCCTCTTTGCACTTTAAATTTTCTGCTCCACGTTTCATGCTTTATATCTGTTCAACATATGTGTTTTCTTCTTTGCATTTTTTACATTTGTTCACGATTTGTGCTTTCTGCTTTGCACTTTCTGTATCTGCTCATACATTGTGCTCACATATCACTGCATTTTCTCTGCAACTGTGGGTCTATGCATATTTTCCAACTCTAGCTCCAGAGCCCATAGAGGAGCTGCCACTGGCAGTCCCTTACTCACGGAGATATGACGGCCAGCACCAGCGTAGGACCCGCGAGACCTTCGCGTTCTTTCGCCATTACTTCGACACTATGGCTGCTCATGAGGTGACTCAAAACATAATCATTTCTACTTTACAGCTGTTCTGATTCACATTTAGCAACTGACAGCAACTAATAATCTGTACAACCTCTATTTGTAGATTATGTGGTAGCCATGGTCCATGATGCTGCCTGGGATTCGAGTCCAGTGCGCCGGGGCCTGGGCCATTTCTCGCTTTCGCATTCTACTTGAGAGCCCAGTCTGCTAGGCCTGGGTCTTGAGTGAGCGGGTCGTGCACCAGATGTGGGCCTGCTAAACGTAATTGCCTCGATGGCACCACCAGAGTCCATGAGATCAGCATATAGCTTTACCGTAGATGCAGTCACATAGTTTATAGTGGGCCTGGATGCTGATTACTTCATGGCAGAGGGTGACTATGCGACCTTCAATTAGGCACACGTCATGCCACCTCTGACATGCGCTCATGGAAGTGAGGGAGCGAGAGCTCCTGCTGCGAGAGAGGCTCCTAGAGTGACCAGGGCGACTAGGGCCTGTGCTAGAGGGGCTCCCCGAGCGAGGCAGAGGACTGGTTGGCCAGAACTTCCCGCCGCGTTGACATGCTAGCGGCATACTGGAGATGCTTACCAGGTCCTGATTAAGCCTACCGCGGCTGGACATGAGCTTGTCGAGATTTGAGGCCTGACTCAGGTATGGACCATTCTTTACTACTTGCACCCAATATTTCATTTCAAACAGTGATCATCCAAATGCATTTGCAGGCATTCATTGAGTACACAGGGAGTGCTCTTAAGCTGATAGCCTCGATGATGGGTATGATACAGAGGAGGGAGACGCTGTTTGGTCTCCACGACATCTCGATAATTTCTTCAATTTACACTTTATGTTATCAAATTTCCATTGATGCACTAGCATTTCAACTATAGTTTGTTCCAAACTGCATTGATACACTGCATTCACACACTGTACTTACGCACTATATCTGACTTCTGTATACACTTATTCTACATTGCACGCTTACATATGATACACACACTACATACTATGCTTGCATCTGATACACTTTGAAACTTTTTCAAATCCCAAGTTGGTCCCAGATCATGGAGATGGTCAGGTTATCCCCCAAGCACTCTGAGTTGGCCGGAGGATCTAAAAGGAGACATGCCAGTGTTGCCCCTACTCCAAGCTCGCTATTGTCTGAGTCACTTTCCATGCTCTGTTCAACTTCATCACTTGGTTCAACCTTTTCCTTGGCGTCACTGTCTTGCAAATGCAGGTCAAAGAAGATTTTGAAGCTAAGAACACGCTGCTTTGTAGAATTCATCCAAGGCTCAGGAAAGCCAGAAAAGGAAAAATCTTCTTCCTTTCGAACAAATTGACCATTTAGCGTTCCTGGATTGGCCTGTGAACGAGCTCATAGCACTTCCCAGCCTGCTTGACTCTAGCTCTGCCGGCCATCTCTTCTCTTTTCCTGACCCAATCCTCTTTGGTGGGCATATAGCCAAGACCAAAGGCATGCGTATTATGCGGCACATCGGCCAATGTTGTGATGCCTTTCTAGCCACTTCTTTCCAGCCCCATTCCTGGCACGTGTTGGAGTTTGTTCATGAAATAAATTGATTGGGCACTGACATACATGCCCTCATCTGCTGCCAAGATGTTTTGTACCACTCGAGCCTTGGCCAAAGTAAACCCTGAAAGGAAAACATCCTCTTTGCCGTGTATGATTTCCAACATCGGTGTAGTCACTTCTGGTGGTGGATGAATGGATGCATTCCTGAAAAAATAGCCACTCTTGCCCCGTGAGGATATTTCAGCATTTGGTAGAGGGTCGAGGAGACAGCTTTTACATAATGCAGCCAAGGTCTTCCTAGCAGTAAATTGAAGGTGTCTGGGACATCCAGGACATAGAATGTGACATCCTGTTGAGCTGGCCCCACCTGGACTTTGATTTGTACTGTGCCTATAACCTCCCTACTGGTATTATCATATGCTCGAATCAATTTGGCTGTGGACATGAAATCTGTTGGTTTTAGGTTGATGGCATATGCTGTGCGAGACGGACAAACATTGATAGCTGACCCAGTATCAATCAACACCACTAGCACTCATTTTTCTTTGCACTCGATAGATATGTATAGAGGTTTGTTTTGTGCTGAGCCTTCCAGCGGGAGTTCTTTCTTGGAAAAGGTTAGGGCTGGCCTGATGCCTCCTAGGAAGACCAATCCCACAAGCTGTTCAGGGATAATGTCAATAGACAGTTTTGCCTTTTGCATTGCTGATAATACAGCCTGTCGATGTACCCGGGATGCCATAAGGAGACCCCAGATTGAGACGTCAGCTTGGATTTTCTTCAGTTGTTTCAACACTCCCTCTTCCTCCAGCTGTTTCTTTTTCTGTTTCTCAGCCTCCCTATCTTTCTCAGAGGCCTCAGCTTGGTCTAAGTGCGGTGGCTTGAAATACTGCCCACTTCTTGTCATGTGATCAATCTCCTTAGTGTACTGTGTGTTATCTGGAAGGGACTCATCCCAGTCGTCATTGGTGTGAGCTAGATATAGATCGTCATCTTTCCACCATTCACCTCCAGCGATCGACAAACAATTGCCTGGCTCTGTTGTAATCACTCTTACATCATAAGTATCCCCCACAGGGTGTTGAGCTATTCCAGCTTTCTGGTTGTCTTCAACCCTCTCTTGTTCAAACTGCTTTAGCGCAGCTTCATGTTCTGTGTCCACGGTACTCATAGTGCCCAATTCCTAAGCTAAATTCTTGACGCCTGTGCTCTCCAGCAGTTTTCCCTTTTCATAGGTCATTTCGGCCACTGCAGCAATTCTTGCTTCCTTTTTTTCTGGTTTTGTTTCAGTTTCTTACTCCTTGTCAGGTTCATCATTTAACCACCCTGAGTCATTCGTTGACCCATTCAAATTGAACCAGTCAATCTGCATGTCTCCTTAATCTTGTTCATCGAAGAACTGCAGGTTTTCTAAGTCCTCCTCAAACTTCGCTAGATCATCCAAACCTTGGCTCGAGCCATCCTCCCTAACCACATTGACCTCCACTATAGTTGGCAATACCACTTACGGCTTGACTTAATCAATCGGCACAATGTAACAGCACATATCACACTCCCTTTCAGTCAAATCCTTAGAGCACTCAGGCAGCGGACTCGTACTCTCCTCTAAGGCCAGCTTCCCTTCTTCTACCACTGTCACCAACACGAGTTCAGGTTGAAGTATGGACATGTCCATCATGCACAAATCTGTGCTTTCAGGAATGAACAACGTTGGTCTAGGTAGGTGGGAAGAGGTAATATATACACTTGGGTCGTAAGGGAGGGCCAGTGTATGGATTAGGTTTAGATTGTGAGGTGGAAGAACTTGATTGTGGGCCGGGAGAGGGTTGGTAGTTACATTTGGCTTTTGAGGTGGTGGGATCACCTTGTTGTCAATGCGGTCTTGAATCTAATAACGCAGCCTGAAGCATTGATCGGTGTCGTGACCGTGCTGCTAGTGAAACGCACAGTACTTGGCTGGGTTGTGTTTTGGTGGGAGAGGAATGGACAGTGGACGAAGCTCTAATGGTTTGAGGTGCCCTTTTTTAATCAACATTCTTAGAGCTTGGGATAAAGGCATATAGAGTGGGGTGAAGGTCCTCTGGGATCGAGCCAGGTTATTTGAAGTTTGTGGAGTTGTATTGGCAAAGTGATTAGCAGTCTTGGTTATGGTAGTGACAACACTCACATCAAACGGCCGTGCAACTGTGCTACCACTAGTGGTTGCATTGGAACTGCACACAAAAGGCCTCTTGGCTTGCTCTCTCTCATCAGTGATCAACCCTTTTTTCATGGCATCCTCAATTTGAATCCCCATCTCATGGAGTTTAGTGAATGTGAACAACAGTAGGACTATCATTTTCTGTAACAATTTCTCGTGGAGATTACAGGCTACTGTGTTGTCTTTGTCTAAGCCGAGGTGCTGTGCCTTTTCTGATTTTTTTTTTTTTTTTTTTTCTTTTGCTTTATTTTTCTTTTTGCAAGGTAGTATTTCACAATTGCTTCAGACAAGGCAGTTACCCCCCGAGCACTCTGGACCAGAGTTAGGAGGACTTACCGATCTGAGGATCTTATTGGAGGACAACTAGTGTTTGCTTCGCTACCCCCGATTACCAGACGAACAACTAGTGTTTGTTCCAATTGTTTTGAAACTGGATTGAAGTTTGCTATTCGCAAGTAGGCTAAAACACGGGTTTCGACGAATTATTCCAACTCAAGCAACCCAACCTTCACCCACAGGCATTCAGTCAGTTATATCATATAAAAACATAGCCTCATGGTAAGCCACGACAACAAAAAACATTTTTGGCGACGTTTTTTAGCAACCAAACTTAAATTAGTCGCCAATTTTACATAATCGGCGACAATATAATTGTTTGCCGCCAAAAATTACACTATTGGTGACGAGTTAATATTTTTAGTCGCCAAAAGGTTTGGCGCCAACTTAATTTTTTGGGCGGGAGCGCCAAAAATATTTTCGCGACCAAATTAACATTTAGCGACGAAATTTTGGTCGCCGATTGTAAAGGTTTGTCGACGGAAATGAAATAGTCGCGGAAAAGATGAACGGTACTTATGGCGACAGAATGATTTTTGTCGCCAATAAATTAGCAAACGAAACTACGTCGTTTTGCATTTTTCATTTTTTTTCAATTTTTTTTTTTTTTTTTTTTTTTTAAAAGACTAGACTGACCCTTTTATTGAATAAACACACCCAAGCCTCATCTCATTGTATTCAGAGGAAAACGAGAAGAGAGGGAGAAGATCGAGAATTCAAAAGGGAATAGAAGGGAAGGGTATGGTTTCAATCTCTCTCTCTCTCTCTCTCTCTCTCTCTGTGCACACTTCGACGGTACAGCGAAATTGATTCGGCAGCGGTGACAATCAACGGTACCCACTCATCTATTATCTTCTCTTCTCATTCAACATCCAAATAGTAGACTTCAAGAGTCCAAATAGCATACCTAAGCGATTGTCAAGCATGAGCTAGGCAGCGAATGGCGAGAACGGTAGAGGTGTTTGGCGTAGATGAGGCAAGGAGGGACGTGGCCGTGGGTTTGTTAGGCGTGGCCGTAGGTTAAGGGTCACCGGAAGGGGGGACTGGGTAGTAACCGCCAGAGGGGGAGAACTTGACCAAACCCTAGTTTTCTGTTAGTTTTCTCCCTCCTTCTTCAGCTTCTTATTTTTTCTGTTGACAAATTGTGCTTCTCTCTCTTTGCCCAATAAATTGCAATTTCTATGACCTAATTGATTTTTTTTCTTGCCAAGTGCCTTTTTTGAATTTTTTTTAGGGGTGTTGTTGTGATGTCTGGTTTCTCTCATTAGAGTTCCAATCCCATTTTTCTTGTCTGTCAAATGTTCGATAAAATGCATCAAGGATGGCCTACTGTGATTTTGTTTATTAGATCCATTTTTTTTTAACTTTTGCATCTTTGAGAATATAATTTAGGAGAATTTTGGACTCAAATATAATTTAGGAGAATATAATTTAGTTTTCTTGGTGGGTTTGTTTTTTGTGTTTATCTACAAATTGAAGTTGTGGAAGTATGTATATATAGTAAATTTAGGATCTTTGATTAATCATTTTTCAGTATTTGTCACTCCATGTATTTCAGTTATTGTGTTTTCAGTGAGAGACTGTAATTGTACATGAATTATTTGAAATACTACAATTATTTGATTTCTAGGAACACTCAGTCGCTGCTTTCACCCGTGTTCTTGATGAGGCCAGTGCTGTTCTTCTCTTCAGAGACAAAGTCTATCTTTATCCCGATAAGGTACGTACACATATATATAAATAATAGTTTTCTTGTTAGAAGAAGATTCTTATAAATTGATTTATGTGGGACTAGTGATTTGTGCTTGTGTTAGAATATAACTAACAATTTTGTTGATGAAATTTGTGCGTGTTTATTAGTCACAAAAGTTTTGTGTATCTCATTATGGCTAATATGTATATTTTGTGTTGCCAAAAATCACATGTTATTTTTGTTTTATTATTTTCTTGTTGGCCTTTGGTTGTGTACACTACATGGGGAATGTGTTTACTCTGTATTGCGGAGATGAAGGTTTAAGTTTTATGTTTCCCTCTGTATGGTTAATGTCTAATTTTAGAGTTAAAAAGAGTCCAAAATACATTCGTTAGATGCACCATTGCAACCACTGAAACCTTTCTATTTGTCTAAATCCTACCCATGCCCATGTTTGAACACAAGAACCAGAAGAAAAGGCATTCTGTATTGTGAAGTGGTATGTGCTACATTACTGGAATGTGAATTAAAAGTGAGATATAGTAGAAAATATCAACTAAAAGAAGGTCCACCGCAACATACTGGTTGTAGTGGTTTGTAATCTCTGCTTAGTGTCCCTTCTCCCCAAGTACACCCTCCATACAAGAAGTTAAATGTGCTTGATGGTCTATATGGATTAGCACACCGAAGAAATACCATATTGGTCACAATCTAATCTCTTTATTATGACATTTTCTCTATAAAATTCTTCCACTAAGTATTGTTACAAAAATGGCCTTGCTATCTTTTGTTCATATAAAAATAAAATATTCCTTCCTCTTTTTTAGGTCCACAAGAAAAAAAAGACAGGAAATACTGCATAGCTCTCTCTGAAAATATTATTTCCTTCCAAGCATTATTGTTGAAAAACATTACACTTGAAAGTCACACCACCACCACCAAACAAGGCCTAAGTTAGTCCAAGCAGTTTGAAAGTTCTGCAAATTGCATGTCTTTGTAGAGAGGGGTGGTAAGTGAAATAGAACGCAATTGCCAAATAAATTTAGAGAAAAAGAAAAAAGTCCAATTGTCAATGCAACAAGCAACAATATAACACAGTCTTGCATCTTCACACCCATAAAAAAATTGTACTACATCAGTAGATACATGTGTGCCATCACTTGCTTTACACTACACGACATCCATTTCTGCAAGGACTTCTGAAGTAAAATTTTAACTACATCAATAGATATACAGAAATTTGCCAAAATAATTCATAATTCTAATTGGAAAAAGCTACATATTGAGCCAATGAGAAACAAAAGCTCAACTTCTGCTTTGGTTATACAGTTAGCCTGGTTAAGGAGCTCAGAAAAGCAACCTTGGACTGGATCATCAGGTAGGGCCTCTAATTGGGGAAGAAAAAAGAGGATATTCACTCTTGCAATGGAATAGATGTTCCCTTTAATTCTCGCCGCGTCTACTCTTGTTCATTTCCATTTAAAATGATAATTAATAACTAGGGTTCGAAGTGAAGACCCCCAATGTTGACAGAAATAAAATAGTTGCGGAAAAGGTGAACGATACTTATGGCGACCGAAGGATTTTAGTCGCCAATAAATTAGAAGTCGAAACTACGCCATTTTGCATTTTTTTTTTCTTTTTTTAAGACTTGACCGACCCTTTTGGTGAATAAACAAATAATTATCAATATTAAGAGATGAGGGTCCAAAAGAAAAAAGGTCTGAGGCAAATAGCAGCACTCTAAATTGTTTCCTTGGTGTCTAATATATGTCTATTTCCATCTAATTTGTAGGTATATACAAGTGGGGAATGCTGTTGCATTTCTAGTATCTATGGCATTCGGAAGTATGTTGGCAAAGGGAAGCCAAGGAGTCTCATTCTTCTTTGCTCCATCAGGTTGGGATCTTGGATTCTCGACACACTTTATTTACATATTGAAGTTGGAACATGTGCACAGCTAGGGATTTAATCACGATATATGCCCCATAAAAAATAAAATAAAAAACTGACAAATGACATTAAGAGTCAACCTGCACTTGTCCTGCATGTACTTTAAATCAATAGTTATAGCCTTGTAGTATTAAAAATGTTAAGGCTTGTTTCTGATGCCTTTTATTAGAATTATTTACTTTTCAAGAAAAAAGTCCTGTTTCTTATAGTTTAAGTTCTGTTGCCACCAATTTGTTTGGGTTTTGTATCCTTATGTACATATTTTTTTCTTTCTGGTGGGAGACATTGATTGAATTACAGGCTGAAGGGGAAAAAAAAATGAATATAACATATCAATTAAATTTTACTTATGCATTATATTAGACATTGCAGAAGTTGGACACCTTGTTGACATCTCGTTTAAAAGTTGTGTAGTTTTGCTTTTCCATCCGTCCCGGGAATATAATTCCTTGGTTTCGTATTTGATAATGACAAAAAAGCCAGTCAAAGATGATACACTTAAAAAGAGACATGTGAGTAGGGGAAAGAGAGAATAATCATTTTGATAAGAAAAGAATATTTCTTTTTCTTTTTTTTTTTAGGGGCTGCAGCTTTCTGCATATCACAAAGCTCTGTTTAGCAATTTATTTATTTTATTTTATATTTTTATTTAGGAGCACAAACAGATGTGATAATTAAATTTGTTGCTTATTATCAATTTTTTAAATGAAAAACACATAATTTCAATGGCTACTACTATATGCAACATATTTTAGAAAAGTTGCCCATTTTTTGCTGATATTTTTAATTGAAATATTGATTCTATGATTTAGTCCTAAATTAAGGACAACTAAGCTTAATAATAATACTTGCCATTAAAGAATGTAAAGATCTCATTGTTAGAGACGGCTTGAGCGATTGACTCATTTTGATTAAATCTTATAATTTTTCAACCTTTAGTCGGTGATTTGAACAAACATTTGGGAGTCTTTATTACGTTTCTTTGACTAGTTTGATCATAGATTAGACCCTATCACGAATTGGTGTCTTGTTATCTAAGGCATGACCTTTGAATTATCTTTATATATTTTTTGATTAATGAAACACATTCAATGAATTACAATAATGCAACATATAACTAATGTAAAAAATTCTCAATCCTAAATTATGAGAGAAATTTCAAATAAATATAAGAGAATAAGTTCTATACACATACACAATTATTCAAAATCTTGATATTTTAATGAGATATACGAGCTCTGACTAACAAGTTGTCGTATTTCATTTTGGAAACTCTTTTTTCCCATCTAAATTATTGTGTTAACTTAAAACATACCAATTGTCAATGACTTTTCAGGCTAGGCCCACTATGTATCAAGTTGTAAAGCAGATGGTTGACAAGATGGGCTATGAAGTAAGTTTGGATTTGCTTTTATTACTTCTCATGATTAGCAATGTCTCTATCTTTTCATACCTTGATTTCTCTTTTGTAAGACCTCCATTTGATATAACTCTTTGTTTCTTATGCAGGTGAAGGTTGTTTGAGTCACCAAGAGGGTACATGAAGCATATTTTGCTCAGTTATACCTCACAAAGGCATATTCCTGTTACAAGCCTGTATTTTGTTTGACTAATATTTTCCATAAAACTTGCTTTAACAGTAATATTTAACAGATAAAGTTTTTTTTTTTTAATCTCAGTTGGGTAATGAAACGGAGAATGTTAGCTTTGATCTTCAACCTTCGGATGCCATTAACATTGCAGTAATATGCAAGGTACTTTTGCTCATTTTGAAGATTGTAACTGCTTTGGTGGATTTTTGTGGTTGTTTATCATCATGTAGTCCTCTTATCTAACATAGTTATAATCACTGCTTTCTCACTAGATAGCATTATATAATGGTGTTGGATAAACATAATGTTATTTGCATGCAAAACAGATAGCTGAGTAATACTGTGAGATGCAACAAAGTGTACAATGAAATAGAAAAGAAAAGGACTTCATGGAAGGGTATGTGTATTGGGGTGATGATAACTCAAAAATGAGTGACGAAACAAAAGAAGAAATGGCAAAGAAAATTGGAAAATAAGGAAGGAAAAGAGAGGATAGCGTCCCCCAAGTTTATGTGGGTTTGTGGACCCCATTCGGGGGCCGAAATTACGAAATGACCACCAAAACCACCGAAACTTGGCACGGACAGCTTGTTCAAGCCTAAATAGACTTGTAGGAACAAACGGGACCTCGATCGGATCCCCGGTTAGAAAATTAAAAGGAAAATTGTAAAACACAACACTTAAAATTCCCGTTCGTGGGCCGAAATTGTGAAATGACCAACGAAACAACCGAAACTTGGCACGGACAGCTTGATCAAACCTAAATAGACTTGTAGGAACAAACAGGACCTCGATTGGATTTCCGATTAGAAAATTAGTAGAAAAAATGTAAAACACAAGACTTAAAATTCCTGTTCGGGGGCCAAAATTTCGAAATGACCACCGAAACTTGGCACAGAAAACCTTTTCAAGCCTAAATAGACTTGTAGGAACAAACGGGACCTCTATTGGATCTCCTGTAAGAAAATTAGATGGAACATTGTAAAACACAAGACTTAAAAGGCCCGTTCGGGGGCTGAAATTGCCAAATGACCACCGAAACTACCAAAACTTGGCACGGACAACTTGCTCAAACTTAAATAGACTCGTAGGAACAAACAGAACCTCAATTGGATCGCCGGTTAGAAAATTAGAAAGAAAATTGTAAAACACAACACTTAAAATGCCCGTTCGGGGGTCGAAATTGCGAAATGACTACCGAAACCACCGAAACTTGGCACAGATAGCTTGTTCAAGCCTAAATAGACTTGTAGGAGCAAACGGGACCTTGATTGGATCCCCGGTTAGAAAATTAGAAGGAAAATTGTAAAACAGAAGACTTAAAATACCCGTTCGGGGGCCAAAATTGCGAAATGACTATCGAAACCACCGAAACTTGGCACGGATAGCTTGTTCAAGCCTAAATAGACTTGTAGGAGCAAACGGGACCTCGATTGGATCCCCGGTTAGAAAATTAGAAGGAAAATTGTAAAACGCAAGACTTAAAAGGCCCGTTTGGGGGCTGAAATTGCGAAATGACCACCGAAACCACCGAAACTTGGCACGGACAGCTTGTTCAAGCCTAAATAGACTTGCAGGAGCAAACGGAACCTTGATTGGATCCCCAGTTAGAAAATTAGAAGGAAAATTGTAAAACACAATACTTAAAATGCCCGTTCGGGGGCCAAAATTGCAAAATGACTATCGAAACTACCGAAACTTGGCACGGATAGCTTGTTCAAGCCTAAACAGACTTGTAGGAGAAAACGGGACCCCGATTGGATCCCCGGTTAGAAAATTAGAAGAAAAATTGTAAAACACAAGACTTAAAAGGCCCGTTCGGGGGCTGAAATTGCAAAATGACCACCGAAACCATCAAAACTTGGCACGGACAGCTTGTTCAAACTTAAATAGACTTGTACGAACAAACGGAACCTCGATTAGATTTCCAGTTAGAAAATTACAAAAAAATGTAAAACACAAGACTTAAAAGGCCCGTTCGGGGGCCAAAATTGCAAAATGACCACTGAAACCACCGAAACTTGGCACGGGCAACTTGTTCAAGCCTAAATAGACTTGTATGAGCAAACAACACCCCATTGGACTTCCTGTACAAAATTAAAATCAAAATTGTGAAATTCATATCGATGTTTTTTTTTTTTTTTTGTCAATCTAATATTGTTTTTTCTTTTTTCATGTGATAGATTGGCAATGGTGGAAAACAGTTCAGGCTGCATCAGAAGATTTGATTTTGTGTTTTTGGAAATATTTTGACATAGGATTTTGGTAAATGATTTAGCATCAAAATATTTAGTTTTGTGTTTTTGAAAATATTTTGACATAGGATTTGGTAATGTATTTATGGGTTTGATGTTAGTAGTTTGTAAGTACTTTGGTATGCATGTTTTAGATTGTCAGAGAATTGTAATTATGTTTATTAGGATTTTTCATAGCTATTAATTTTGAATTAGTATAAATGTCTTGCACAGGTGTATTATTATTTACATTACATTTGTGTATATATTGTGCACAGGAAAATAGGTGTTTTGGATTATTTTGAACAGGAAAATTATTAAAATCAAAATTATTAAAATCAAAATTTGTGTAGTAAATTTTTAGTAACAGGTGGTGTTTTTGTCGCTGTTAATATATTTGGCGACAACATATTGTTTTTGTCGCTAAAAGTTAGTGGTTATTCCAAGAATTTTAGCAACCAAAACTGACTCGTCGCTAAAAACATGATTTTTAGCGACCAAATTAATTTTGTCGTTAAATAGTACTTTTGGCGACGCATTTATTTGTCGCTAAAACTACATAGCCTATCCAAATTTTAACCTTTTAGCAACAGATTGTAATTTTATAGCGACGAAATATATGATTTTTGGCGACCAATTTTGCTTGTCGATAAATGTCTATACTTTTAGTGATAGGGCTTTGGTGACCAATTGTATACTTTGTAGCCAATTCTTTTGACGACGAAATTTGTAATTTTGGCGACGAAATTTGTGGGTCACCAAATGTGTTTTTTGTTGTAGTGAGCATGCTATCATGGCAGTCACTCACACACATGCAAGGATGCTAAAGCATAAACACTTACCGAGTACTCCAAGCCAAAGAAAAAAACTAATTAGAAAACATGCATGAGTCCTAACTATGCTAAGAATGCCTAATGCAACACATGCAAAAATGGAATTAAGATAGGCTCGGCTATTCTAAAATGGCATATGAAATGCAACAACTGATACACGTATTCAACTCGGAATTGAAATACAATGCAGTTAGTATGATACGCCGAGCCTGGTGCATGCGAGATAGATGAATGGATGCAAACATACGAGCATAAGGATGCTAATTTAAACGTGCCCTAAAACTAACCATCATAAGCTGGTAAATAAAAGGGAGAAAGACGTGGCGTTGGAAGACATACATTACACACACGCACACTTATTACAACATTGCCCTCCTCGGAGGATCCGAATAAATAATACACAACCGAATGGATAACGAATTACAGCTAATTATTACACAACCCAAATTAATTAACAAATTAACTAAAATAAATAAGCTAGCATGCAAAACATATGAAATGGACTGCCTCAGCTCGGTCTTGAATGACAAGGAATGCATGAATGCTCGAGTAGCCTTGCCGGAAAATCCATCGCGATGCCCCGATTTGCCTCTATTTGCAACTAGTCCCAGAACACTGTACAAAACTCCATAAGGATGAAACTCCACCATGCTGTAGGGATACTGCTGACTAGTTTTTGCTGTTGGCTTTCGGTTTGCTGCAACAGAGAGCAAGAAAGGGGCATGGCAAAGTATTTTCAACATATGTGTGCACGACCACTCTCCTTGTCATTGCATAAGCTCTAGGGAGTGTCGTCCTCAATCCTCGCGCCACCAATCACGCATCTCGATGCATGATGGCCGAGGAGTCGGATTGCATGACTCAATGTCAAACGGATGCACAAATGAACACAATAAGGCCTAAACTCCATCATGGGTAATCCGGAGTGTCGGCGACCGAGAATCGAGACACATTTCGTCACTTGGAGTACGAAACGTCGCTCGTTTCCCATGTCTAGACTAAACCCTACTCCAAACACAATGCAACACACATGGCATGCATGAATGCAACTCTAACATGCAACCGAAACATAATGCCACTAAATGATGCAAACATGCGAATGATGATATGCAAACATGCTACTAGCATACACAATGCTATGAACTAAGAATGGGATACTCAATGCACATGAACTATATGGCATACACAATGCACACACGGAGACTAACAATGAAATGATCAAGGCATACACAATGCAATGGTCAATCATGCAACAACATGGACTAAATGGCATACACAATGCAAGATGGACTTAAACTAAAATGAATGGGCCTCAGCCACACTCAAATCAGTGGCCAAACATGATGAAATTAAAGGCAGGAACACTCATGCAAACATGCCCAATGCAAGGGACCGAACTTAAGGCATCAAATGCCACTCTACCAAAGCATGGCAAGGGATGAAATATGGCATACAATTATATATTTTCCAGCCCTGAAATAACATGCAAGATGGTCCCGAATCATGTAAACACCTCACACAATGCATGCTAGATGGCCCGAATACCGAAATTAGTGAAGCGCATTACACTAGAGGTACACAAAGCAATGCACAAATCACCCAACCAGCTCCAAATAGTCCCTATGCAGGTTGAACACAGTGGGAAAATGATCTAAAATGATGGCCCAGAATGCATAGAAATGAAGCTCATGCAATGGTCCATAAATGAGGTATTTAAGCACAACTCTCAAACACATTTAAAGAGTGGAAAACATGGGAATATGGCACAAGTATAGGCTCTAAAATGACAAGCTCAATGGCCGCAAAACATGAAAACAACTCAGTATAAGCATGCAATAGGCTTCAAAACTCAAGGCTAGGCAAGGGTATTAAACTACAACCATGCATAGCAAGCATCATTCGACCATGAGGCATAAAAATAGAGCTAAGGCAGTCCAAAACATGCACAAAATCAGTTTAAGGCATGGCCAAAAAGTGCTAGAATCAAAGACCAAAATAGCATGCAATACAAGCTAGTGAAGAGGGTTTACACTACAAGTATATGAAGCATTCAAGTGGTCACTAAACCAGCAAAAGTCAGAGGTATGACATGCCAAATAAAGCCCAAAAACTCATTGAAACATGGTCAATGCATGCAAGAATGGCATGCTCCTTTGATAGGCTATGAAGAGGGTTATTCTACGCATGCAAGATGGACACCCAAAATGGCAAAATGGGCTCTAGACAGAGCCTATGCAAGTCCAAAAACCCACCAAAAATGGGCTGAAACATGGCTTGGAAGCATGCAAATAAGGGCTCCTTTGTTAGGCTAACTATGCTAGTAAACAAGACAAGGGGTGAGAGGGTCACCCCGCTCTGATTTTGGTGCTCAAAATAGCATGCTAGCCACTGAAATCCAAACAAAGGCCAATGCAAAAGCCCTAAGGCATGGCTCAAAATAAGATGAAATGAAGCATGCAAAGGGGGTAGATGACCCCCAACAGAAAAATGATCTTAAACAAACATGTTAAGGACCACAACATAAGACTTTTTTCAGTTTATGACAAAGCCCAAATATGCTTGCAAATATAGCTAAGATATGAAGCAAAATAAAGCTAAGAAGGGGAAAAAGGTGTGTTACCCTTGTAGCCAAGAACTCCAGCAGCTTCTTGACCAAAACAGCAAACCTTCAACCTCTGAAAATGGCCTCCAAGATGTTTAGAGTGATGGTGGAGGGGTTAGGCAAGGAGGTGGTATGCAATGGGCCAAGAACAAGGGACTTTTTAACACAAAATTGAGAGATATAGAGAGATAGATATATGTATGCCTTAACCAATATTCTGAACCTTTGCTAATGAGGGAGAGAGTCCCTCTTATAGCCAAAGGGGTTCAAAGCTTCTCCAAGAAGCTAAAAGACAAGTTTGAAGATCCTCTAGACACGTGTGTGTAGGATCAATTTTGTGCCTTCCAGCTGGCACAGCTGGCAACAACTCATAGAGACAAGACAGGGGGGAGTAGGCCGACCAGTTCAAGGGGTCGGCCGACCACTTGCCCTGGTCGGCCGACCAGGTTCAAAATGGTCAAGTCTCAAAATTTGGTCGGCAGCCTCTTAGGGTGGTCTCCTCACTCAATGCAAGCTAGTGGTATGGTGGGAGACCAACAATTATGGCCCGAAAGTGAAGGAGACCAACTACCTGTCAAGGAAATCGGCCGGCAGGGAAAAAGTGGTCTCCAAGGAGAAAAGGTGGTCTCCCACCCTTGTACCACCTTCCAAACAATGAAAATAGGGTTCATGCCAAAAATGAACCAAGACGGATGCAAAACGAGGGTTCGGGGGCCAAAATGCGCCGCCAGGTGCCCCAAAAACTGACTGTTAAGCATCGAAAGTGGCGTACGACCACGAAGGTGGTCTCCCGAGCCACAGTGTCCCTCTAGAGATAGGAAACAAGGTGTGTGCCAAAAATTGGAGCAAACGGAGAAAGTTAAGCGGTCCCGAACCGAGGCGCACGACCAACCGCTCTGAAAATCGAAAACTGGTCTCCAAACAGGAACAGTGGTCTACGACCACGAAAAGTAGCCTACGGCCACTGAGAGATGGTCTACAAGATCTCTCCCTCCCTTCGGGAAGAGAAAATAGAACTTGGTTCGCAAACCGAGGCAAAACACAAAAGTGTCCCGAAGTCCAGAGGCAAGGCTCTCAGCTGAGACTCTGCAACCTCAGAACGAGCACAACATGCGTCATCACCGAGCGCTCAATTGATGACGTCTGAGTCTTAAGGTCGGTCCAAAATGGGGTGTCTACACCCCCCTACTGCTACAAACCCAACAGACACAAGCATACAACATCCATGCTGCTACATACCCAATAGACGAAAGCATACAACACACTAATCAATCAATACCTTGGCTAGAAAACTTGACTTGCTAGAAGGTTAAACACATAATCATTCCCAGCAAATGGAACATCTGGGGATGAAGCTCTCACCCACAATGCTATTCTGGCTTTAATTATATCACACAACCTAGGCAGATAAGGTTAAGTACCCTGGAACACCACCTCGTTCCTCAGTTTCCCAATAGACCAAAGAGTAGCAAGTGTATAAATTTCCAAATTTTTTGAACAAATTTCCAAATTTTTTGAACAAATTTGTTGAAAGTAAAACTAGCCCACCAAAGTAAAACACCTATAGATTCTGGCATGACCCATTCTGCACCCCACCATGATAGAATATTAGCCCAAACCTACCAGATGAGAGGGCACCATAGCATAACATGGTTGACATATTCTACTTCAGTTTTTACAAAACACACAAGCAATGTTAGCACTCCCATTGATGATACCAATACTTTGAAGATACACAGTAGATTTAAGCTTTTGCCTCCATGCCAACCATACAAAATATTTGACTTTGGGTGGAGAGACATTATGCCAAATCATCTTACCAATAACACCTATGTCATTGGTGAATAACCTATGTGATTCGTGATTCGAAATAGATAGCATTACAACAATTCACAAGCAATCAAAACAAAAAATCTAAACCATCTAACATGTATGAAAGTGATTTAGATTGTTGTTTCACAATTAATAAATTGACACAAATGATTTTTACGTGGAAAAAACCATAGTTGGAGCACCTGCAATTGTGATAAAAAAAAAAAAAAATCGTAGGCAAAATGCTACTAATCAATTCACTATGAAGAATGAAAATACACAAGATTACCAAACAATTTACCCAACACGTTGTAAAATTGTCTTCCATCACTTGTGCCTCTTTCACCAATGCCTTTGTCTCAAAATTGATTAGTCTAATGTTGAATCCACAACACCCATGTCGAATCTGCGACAACGAGTTGCTTTGAACTCCTTTAAAGCCTTCACACTTAAATCTTCGAAATCCACCAATCAAACAATCTTTGGGTAGAAGATTCAAACAAACCTCCTTGATGTGATGAACTTCACTCATGTGATACGATCAAACTCACAAAGACAGTAAGGGAAAACAAGCAAACAAGCTCTAGAGAAAAACCCTAACTCTCATGTTTAAGATCTGGAAGCCGTAAATATGAAATCTATCTTTCGTAGCTTTTACAGAAACAAGATCATGATGACCGCTCGAGCCATGGAATTGTCGCTCTAGCAGTGTGCCTTATATGCGTGGAACCATTAGTGTCTTCGGTTGAGCAACCGGAATGTGCACTCGAGCTCACATTGACGCCCTCCCAGTATATTTGCAGACAAGTTGAACTTTTGGAAGCATATATTCCTCGCTCGAGCAACCACTTTGTCACTCGAGCGATCCATGAAGAAACAAACCATTGGAATTACAACTAAAAAAGTGTTTACTCGTGGAATTGACAACACAAAGAACCTAACAATCTCCCCCTATGTCAATTCCTAGACAAAACATGTCTAACAATTGAATCCTAACAAACTCATGCTCTAGACACAAAAACCAGCTTAACCATTCTAAAACACCATCATCTAACCAATGTGCGAAGAGAACAAACCACCTGCAAGGAACACAAACATTGCACAAACACGAGAAATAGATAGATGGCTGATTAGCAATTAGTAGCGATAAATAAAGCAAGTAACTATAATCTAAACCAAGTAAACCATAATCCAAACCAACCAAATACTCCCTCTTTTTTGACCGGGAGACACAAATGATAATGTCAAATGGTCCAAAAATAGACTATCAACATGCTATCAAACAAAATAATAAACAAGAAAATATGTCCAATTGTCAAAAAGAGAAACAATAAACCACCATGGATATGGTGGGGGTGGACGAGGCTGTTCTATCTGTGCAAGCTGGAGTAAGGACTAGTCCACAACATGCTCTATCCGTTTAGTGGAAGCCTCCAATGTAGTGAAACGAGCGTTGGTGGATGTCTTTAAGTCGGTGAGATGTGCATCATAAATATTCATCCGGGCGTCCAAACGATCGAAACGTGCAAACATGGCCTGCTCCACCTGGCTAACCTGCCCTTGAATAGTACAAGCACGAGCAAGTTGCTCCCCCTCACTAGTAACTGCAGTATCCAGATCAGCCTCATTGGCCATCTAATCCTCATCTGCACTTGAACCACCTGCCACGGACGACTCCCCCTTAACATGTGCTTGACTTTGGGAAACGGTCCTTTTGGTGATAGGTTTGGCCGAACAAGAAAATTCACCATCAGAGGAGGAGAGGATATCAGGAGAGGTAAGGATACGATTTATTAAACTCCCGTTAGGAAGGCCTAAGGACTTCCTACCCTCAAACACTGAGACCATTTTGGAAATAATCATTTCAGAGAGATCAATGGGAAGACGATGATCCATACAATAAAGAACATACCCTTGATCTTGAGAAATGTTTGAACTGTGGGTGGTAACATGGATGTTAGTACAAACAATGATATCAAGGAGGCAAAAACGGGGTAGGAGCTCATTTTGCCTAATAAGTGACCCGGCAATCCAAGTTCAAGATGTGCCACACTGTTTAGTGGTAACTAGGTCAAAGTTGGCATTTCTGGTGGTAAGAAATAGAAAATGACAATTACGCACAAGAGGAATCCTAGGAAAAGACTAAATTACCTCCATAGTAATGTAAATGTCCATAGAACAGACCCATGATTTGAAAGACGGAGCAACTAGATCGATGGAGTGGATGTTACAATAGAATTCTTGGACCCAACTTAGACTTTGTTGCCCTGAGAAGAAAAAGACGCAGTCACCGCCTAGCGACATTTTTTTGTTTTTGTTTTTAGAGTAATTGAGTATTTTTTTTTTTTTTTTTGGATTTCTAATTCTATTGTTGCCACTATTTCTGTTTTTGTGTCCATCAACGTGAATGTTCAAATTTCACATTGTTTGAAAGTCTGAGAAATAACTGTTGGAATATAGATATGGACATAATTGTATATTTTGCAAGATGTGAATATTCACATATCATTGGTTATTTGTTACTATATTTGTTGTTTGAACAATCAGTTTTTTGCTACCATTAAACAATTGAAATAGTTTTTTTTTTTTCTTTCAATTTTATTTCATGTTGCAGTGTGAATGTTCACATTAGTATGAATTTCGTTTTTCTAAGGTTAGTTGTATATTAATTGTAAATTATGAACATTCACATTGTATTTTGGTATGAGTTATTTTTGTTTGAATTTTTTTTGAAAGTTAGTTATATTTTGTTGTTCTTTTTACCATGCATGTTGGTTGAACAATCATTTTTGTTACCACTGAATAATCAAAATAGCCGATTTTCACTTATTCAATTTTATTGTATGTTTTCACGTTGCAATGTGAATGTTCACATTAGTATGAGTTTATATTAATTGTAAATTGTGAACATCCACATTGTATTTTTGTATAATTTTTTTTAAAGTTAATTGTATATTTGTTGCTTTTGTTACTATGCTTGTTAGCTGAACAATTATTTTTGTTACCTTTAAACAATTGAAGTAGTCTATTTTCACTTTTTCAATTTTGTTTTATGTTTTCACGTTGCAGTGTAAATGTTTACATTGATATGAGTTACTTTTTTTTAAGGTTAGTTGTATGTTAATTATAAATTGTGAACATTCACATTGTATTTTCGTATGAATTTTATTTTTGTCGAAAGTTAGTTGTATGTTTGTTGTTTATTGTGAACATTCACATTATACTTTAGTATGTGTTTTGTTTTTTCAAAAGTTAGTTGCATGTTTGCTATTTACTTTAAACATTCACATTGTATTTTGATTTTCATTCAGATTTTTTTGTTGCATTATTTTTAAAATTTTCAAATTGTAAAAGGGTTCAAAATTCATAATTTGAGATTTTCTTCATGGAATGTAAGAGGGATTTTCTCCTTAAAATAAGGGAGAGACTTTCTCCATGAAATAAGGAAAAGATTTTCTCTTTATTATGAGTGAGAGATTTTCTCCATAAAATGAGGGATTATTGTTATGTATTAGTTTCAAAATAGAAACATGTGCAAAAAATTAAAAATCATGATTTGGTCATATTACTTTAAACAGGACTTCATGGAATACTCAAAAAGACTATGGGTAGATGGAATAAAACACTTAGAAAGAGGATTTATCAAAAAAGACCCTAAAAAAAATTATAAATCAATAATAAAGTTTGTATATTTTAATAATTAAAATGTTATTGGTTCAATGTCCATTATTAAGATAATTTAAATTTGATAATCTATTTTCTAATTGGAAGACGACTTGTGGGTAGTTAAATATGGATTTGGTTTTTATTCCCATATTAGTTTGGATTTATGATAGACCTATTTGACTTTGTTTGGACTTATTAAAATTTTGAGTTCGGTGTTTCATCGTTGGTTTTGGATTGGATTGAAAGGAAATATATATATATATATATATATTTGCTTTAGAGGAATTCTGTAACTATAAATAGGTGGAGACCCTCATTCATTCAGTTGAACTTTTCAATTCTATTAGTAGGACTTTGTAGTTCATTAGAACCCCTATGGGGGAGGGTTTTGTTGGTAGGCCTTCGGCCTTTAGTGAGGCCTTTGGTCACTTGTGTCTCTTTTTCGAAACTTTGGATTTAGATTTGGTGAGAGACTTGCATTTTGAGCTTTGTAAGCTTAATTATTTGTGAGAGATTACTTTGTCACTATTGTAGCTCTTTGAAGCAATTGTTCTCTTTACTAATGAAATCATTCTCTTTGTGATTGTCTGTGAACATAGGCTTTAGATCGAACCACGTAAATCTTGATGTCTTATTAGTTTGTGACTGTTTCTCTCTCTTGGATTTGTATGATTCTTCTGTTCTATATTCGAACCCATTAACTATCTTGGCGTGGTTGAGTTTACTTGGGGCTTTCCACCCAAAATTAGTTAATTATTTAAACGCAATGATTTTTCTTTTTTCTTTTATTTATTTATTTATTTATTGAAAAAAAGCAATGAATAGCTAATTCTCAAATACATGAATTGTTAGTTGGCTACATAAGATGTAATTGTGTAAGGAAAATACAAAATTGAATTGTTAGTGGGCTATATAAGATATAATTGTGTAAGGAAAATAAAAAATTTTAAAGTGAAAATTGATCAAATATGATATTCGGTCATTTATGTCACAAAAAGATTGAACATGTTAGTTATGGTATCTATTGAAAAGAATATGGTAAGTAAGCAAGATTATGCAACTTTAATTTTATAATTTTGCATCTACAAATGCGAGAAAAGTAATATTTAATTGATACTTTTTATAGTCGATTTATTTTTTATTAGTATTATAACTTTAGGTTTTGTTTAATATTTTTCTTGATTTTGCTAACTCAAGAAGTAACGAGATCATATTTTAAATTTTTGAGCTTTTGTAATATTTTTCATGTATTGATCTGTGTAAGTAAATTTGGTATATAGTGTTAGTAATTATGGCTACGTTTGGGAAAACAGGTTAGGGGCTAAAATAGCCTAAAAAAAAAAAAAAGTCGAAAAGCCTAAAAATGAAGAAAGGGAACATTACGTGGTTCATAGACTGCCACCACAAGTGGTTAAATGACAATTTTTCCTAGAACATGTCATGTCAGCAAAGACTTTGTTATTTGGGAAAAGGATATTTTATTAGGATAGGTGCAATTTGGTCATTTCTTATTCAAATATTATTTCAAACACACTTTTCAATGCAACAATCAATCAAAAAATCCAACTCACCTTCCCAAACACAAACTAAAATAGCATACCAAAATAGCCAAATAGTATAAAAGCAAAAAAAGTAACCCTTTCCCAAACGCAACGTATATATGCAACCAGACTTGTGTGGGTATTAACAAATAAAAATGTCGCAGTTACTTACAATTTTACTCATAAACTCCTTTTGTTGTGATTGCGTACAAAGAATTTCAATTTAAGAGTTCATGGATTCCAAATAATTCAATGTTGGCCACAACCATTTCAAGAGTTTGGCCAATACACGGGAAAACTAGTGATCGAACCTAACCACAACACTATCACAAATAATGTCTTTTTTTGCAACTAAATATTTGTTTCAGTTTTTATGTTGTCACATAAAGATTTTTTTTCTCATCCTTTTTTTTTTCTGGTGAATTGCCTAGTATATCGTCTCAAATAATATTTTTTGCATCAGTCACTATACCCTTAACATATAATGTGTGATTGATTCTATATTCCAAGACATGTTAAGAAACTAGTGGATGGCTCACAGAATTGACTCCTAATCAAAACGTTTGATTGTGACAATCACAACGATGGTTGCAACAGTGACAAATGTGTTTGTTTGTGTTGTTGAAAGGAACCTTTAAGAAAATTGTGTCCATTGTTCATGGAATTCTTTAGGAATGCATTAGTGTTGTGATTGGATCATAAATTTATATAGGAATTTAGAAGAAAAATAAAATAAAAGAAATAGAGAAAACAAATTAATTTATATTTTATTAACATTGTCTTCACTTTTTATTTATTTATTTCCTTTTCAAATTTTTACCCAAACATATGATCAAACACAATCGAAAAGTGTTGCTAGTTTAGGGCATGTTTGTTTGACAGATTATAATTAGATTGGGTAGGACTATATGGTAAGATTGAGTGATGATATTACTAATGTGGTGATATTAGGTTGGAGATATAAAAATAGTGTGTTTGTTTGTTCACTAGTATGGTAATATTAATTAGTTGTGATTAAATCTATAAAATTATCTAAAAACTTTTATCACATACAATACAAATTTGTTGATTTTGTAAGGTGAAGGGAAAAATGGTCTTTTAATCATCAATCCATGTAAGGAGATAAACAATCTCAACCCTCCCACAGGAATGTTAATCCCATTGAGGGGATTCGTAATTCAATAAGATTGCCAATCTTATACATTTTATTGCAAACAAACATGAATCAGGTGGATTTCACAAATTGCTAATTCAATTTCCTCTCCAAACTCTCAATCAAACATGCCCCTAGGAAGAAGAGAAAAGTAAATTTTGCAATTTCATGCTAAGTATTCAAATTGGCTAGTCAAATAATTCAAACATTTTGAGGTCATCTAATGACAACAACAATCATAATAATTGACAAAGATGGCTGTCTGCCACAGAAAGCAATACATTCACATAGAAGCACATGAAAAAAATTGCACACAAAAATCAATGCAATTGGTGTTGTATAAAAAACAGTGCTTAAACAAAAATAATAGATTCAGATTCATTTAATTCGGATTATAAAACAAAAGGTAAAAGAACTACAAAAGTTTGAATTTACAACTTGCATGAAGAACATAAATTAACACAAAGCAAAAAAAAAAAAAAAAAATTGAAAAGAAATACAGAAAAAAAAAAAAACAAGCCCAAGATCCACGGGCTCGGCCCAGCTAGGTCCAAGCGGGTGGCGCAAGCGCGTGACATTTTTTATAATCAACTTAGACCATAATCTTGATCTAAGCCCATCCTTGAAGCATCCATAACTCCCTTCCCTCAAAAAAATTGGATGCCACAAAGGGTTCACATCCTTAGGTAAAGCTAGGGATGTAAATATCCATCAATGTTTTCCTCTATAATCAATGTGGGATATGTAATTACACACCTTCCCCAATAACTCATTCATAAGGTCAACTCTATGAGACAATTTCTCATTCAATTCTCAATGATTTTTCATTATTCTTTTTATGATGTAAAGATCTAATTGCAAAGAATCTAGACCCGCTTGGACCCACCTTAATTGTCAGTTAGGACCCAATCTAATTTCGCATTAATGTCACCAAAAAATCATTATTTTCCAACGATCCTCCACATGAATAAAAATTGCCGAATAAAGAAAAATGGATAACGTTTAACAACAAAGACTCAGAAAGAGAGCACACAAAATAACCCTGCATCATAGAAGGTAGCTTTTGGCCTTGAACCTTTCCTAGTGAAAGTCTATCGGATTTATTGGTTGATCAGTGAACATGATGCTTTGAACTATTCTACCGTTTGTTTAAACCGAGACAACAGACCTCACAGAAATGTTACTCCAACCATCATTTTGTTCTCACCATTGTGTTCGTTTTGGTCCTGAACACTAGCCCGGTTCAGTGAGTGGTTTTAAACATTTCAACCTTTTCAATTCTTAAAGAACTGGCCCCACTTCACACTCACATAGGTTGCCTTCTTAAGGTATCTCGCTATACCATGCTTGACTATTCAACACATATAGGTCATTAAAAACATCAGCTTAAACTTTTAGCTTTCAAGTTATCACTATATATAGGAATGAGTATGAGCATTTACCTCCTCAGTGACTCATCCGTTGAACGTAATTAAGTTGTCCATTTGAACCTAGATCTTGGTATCCACAGTTAACTAGGTTGGGTTTTCCATTTCGATAACACTTCTCACTAAAGGCTTTAACCTCATTCCCCTCAACAATTCATCTACTAACTCTCGATTTAACCCTTTGGTTAACATATCTGCGATATTGTCTTTAGACTTTACCCATTCTATAGAGACAACCCCACTAGAGAGTAGTTGTTGTATGTATTTATGCCTACAACATATATATCTAGACTTTCCATTATACAGATTACTTTATGCCCGTACAATAGCTAATTGGCTATCACAATGAATACATATAGCTGGCACAGGTTTCGGCCAACATGGAATATCTTCAATGAAATAGTAAACCCATTCAGCTTCTTCTGTTGTTTTAAATTCATATTCCATTGTTGATCTCGATTTACACGTCTGCTTAAAAGATTTTCAAGACACAGCTGCCCCTCCCATGGTGAACACATTTATATCAGATATCCAATTCGCATCATTATAACCCTCTAGTATTGTTGGATATCTGGTGTAATGCAGTCCATAATCCTGGGTATAACGTAAATATCTTAACACTTGCACAATCCCCTTCCAATAAGTAGCATTAGGATTACTTGCGTATCTGCTAAGCTTGTTAACCAAGTAGGCTATATCCGGCCTCGTACAACTCATTAGATGTATTAAATTCCCAATGATTCGAGAACATTCTAATTGAGAAACACTCTCACTATTATTCTTGGCCAAATCTAGACTCAAGTCTACAGGTGTCCTTGGCACATTCGTATCTGATCCACTAAACTTCTTAACTATCTTATCTATATAATGAAACTGAGACAATACAATACCACCAAATGTTCTAGTGATCTTAATACCCAAAATAACATCTTCAAGGACCATATCCTTCATATCAAACTTAGAGTTTAACAACTTCATGGTAATTCTAATCATTTCATCATTATACTAACAATGAGCATGCCATCAACATATAGACATAGAATGACATAACCTTTGTCAATGTCTTTTACATATACACATTTGTCACACTTGTTGATTCTAAACCCACTTGACAATGCAGCGTTAAACTTCCCATGCCATTGCTTAGGGGCCTGCTTCAAACTATACAATGATTTGAAAAGCTTATAGACTTTCTCACCTTGCCCTAGAGCTGAAAACCCCTCGGGTTGCTCCATGTAGATTTCCTCATTCAAATCTACATTTTAAAAAGTTTTCTTTACATCCATTTGAAGTATCTCTAAACTATATAAAGTTACTATCGGAATCACCATACGAATGGATGTTATTCTCGTCACAGGTGAATACGTATTAAAATAATCCAGGTCATCTTGCTACTTGTACCTTTTGATAACTGGCCTTAAGTTTATACTTATTAATTGATCCATTAGCTGCCACCTTTCTTCTAAAGATCCACTTAAAAGGTTTACTACCTGGGGGTAAATTGACTAACTCCCAAATGTGGTTCTGCAAGATGAAGTCAATTTCACTTTTGATTGCTTCTTTCTACAAAGGATTTTCTAATCAAGTCACAGCTTCGTGGAAAGTCAAAGGCTCTTTCTCCAACATATAAGTCAAGAAGTCTGGACTGAAGGATTTTGAAGTCCTAGCCCTTTTACCCCTCATTTGCTCATCTAATTCCTCATGTGATCAATATCACTAGCAACTTCCTCTGTTTGCTTTACAAAACTCGAATTCCCTACTTGGGTTCGGCAAAGAAATCACTACAAGAAATTACACTTTTGGCGACCAAATTTGGCGACTAAAATTAATTTATACGCCAAAAGTCATCCCTTTGGCGACTAAAATTTGAATTGGTAGGAAATGTTTCATATTTTAGCTACTAAAATTTTTTAGTAGCCGTATATTACTTATTGGCGGCTAAAAACACAATTAGTAGCTAAAAATGACCCAATCAGCAACTGAAAAATAGATAGTCACTAAAAATAGCCCAATAGGTGACTACAATACAATTAGTAGCTAAAAAGTTACCCAATAGGCGACTAAAAAGAAATTGGTCCCAAAATTTACAATCTTTAGCTACTAAAAATAATTTAGTCAGTATTAATTTACTTTTAGTGACTAAATTTTAGTCGGCAATTATAATTAAAAATTTTAAAAATTGACTTTAGATTTTGGAGGAAAAATCAATTCCTTCATTTATTATTGGCGACTAAAAAAGTTGGTCGGGAAAGAAAATAAACTAGGGTTTAAAAAATACAGGACCACACGCTCAAACTTTCTCATACGTTTGTCTATCTCTCACTATGTGAGTCTCTCTCTCTTTCTCACTCTCTCATGCCTCTGCCCTCCTCTAGCTCTCTCTCTCTCTCGCTTTTATCTCCATCGTCGTCGGGTATGGGAGCATCACCGCCATCGCACACGAGCACCACCGTCAGTCCACCATTGGAGCATTACCCCAGGTATGTCCTCTCTCTATTTTGCCCTCTCTCTATCTTTTAGTCTCTCTTTCCCTAATTTTAGCCTCTAGGGTTTTCTTCTTCCATTTGCGTACCTTCACACATACCCAACCCCAAATCGATCCGCCCATTGCCATTGATGAATGACTGTGATTTTGGTTTTTTTTTTTTTGGTGGTTTGATGATATTGATTTATGATTTATGATATAAAAAGGTTAAGAAGATAAAGAAAAGAATTTGTATGCATATGTATATAAAATTTGCATTTGGGCATTGATGCCGACGAGATTGAAGAGGTTTTCCATAGGGAAATTGTTGAGAAAGCGTTGAATAATAAACCAAAGTTTAAGAAGAGTAGTCAGCAATGGAGTTAAAGCTTTACTTGCTGCTCTGTTTTGATCTTAGGATTGTGGGTTTGATGGCTGCGTTTGTTCTTGTTTATCATTTAGATTATTATTATTATTATTATTTATGCTTCTGTTGTATTTTATTGCTTCATTTGCTCATTTGTTTGAAAATCTAATCTAATTGGAGGTAGGTAGTGTGTGGCTTTTGACATGCTAATGAAGGAGCATTGTTTTGAATTTCAGCATAAAATTAAACATAAGTGAAATTAGAGATGATGTGAAACTTGTTAATATAGATGCATATTGGAATTTCTTGGTCTTCATTCATAATCACTGTGCTATGTACTTGATTTGGAATTCAAACCATGCATCTTATCTGGAAAGCATTCTCCAGCATATTTGTCCCCATTTTTGCAAAATCATGTATAGTAGAAAATGTAAGAAAAAGGATAAACTAAAATGCACATGCAATTGCAAAAGCATGGAGCATGACAATTATTACCAATAACTCTATTTTGAAAAATAACAACTTTGCCTGTAGTATTTTAAGCAAATGAAGGTGTGCATAGCATATAAAATGCCCACCTAATGAAATCTAGAAAGGTCACTTTGGAAGTTAGAGAAAAGGGCTATTTCAAAGTTTTGAATATTTTCCACCTTCCCCAACAACCAGACAAGCTATGTGATACATATAGTAATATTCCAAAGATGAAACCAAGAAATCCCTAAATTTGATCAACTTGAATCTATTTTATGGATAAAGATATGGTGACTGACTACCACATAATTCACTCAAAATGTGCTAGACATATTTTTGGATGCAGGACATGAGGTTAATGCTTGTGGTGAACATATGCCTCTTTTCAATAATTAATTACAATTCAGCAATACAAATTAGAAATTTGGTTGCTATGTGGCACATGAAATGCTTCAATATTTGGGAATTCAAAAATGAACTGGAGAGGAAACAATAGCTTGTTAAGGCAACAAAGCATAATGCTTTAGATATGTAGATATCAGAAATATGATGGTATTTAGCAAAGAGTCTTGGGCGTTGATAATAATCAGTGTTTAATGTTGAGCATTTACTTAATAAGTTGGCGTAATTTGAACCTATCCAAAATGTTAAAGATTTTTACCAAAATTATCACAAGCAATAGTCAATCATATATAAACCACACGTGGTTCAACATCCTCAACTATTTGCTTAGTGTAGACGTCCTCGCGAACGCCCCGGGGAGGATGAATCCCCGTTTCTGTTCGTTTGTGGGTTTACTACAGTTCGGACTCAAATTGTCACGGTTTTTAATCTGTTCTCACAATGTGCAATGTGAGATTGATAAATCACCAAAGAGTCCAAATCCGGAAAATCGTTTTGAGAAAACAGATTTTTAGAAAGATGTGCCAAACATGGACTGCTTTGCCAGATATAGAGTCGCCACCTAAATATTTTTTATGGGGGATTTAGGAAACCCTAACTCATTTACCTAAGGCCACGTGTCTGTCATCACCAAAGTTGCCTTGTCTCGGGAACTTGGGTACGATTGGGGAAGGTTAGCTATGAGCACCCCCGCTCGCCCGATCCGAAGATCGGCCTCTACTAACCATGATATCTAGTTTTGAAAACGTTATGTGTTCTTATTCCGATCAATTAGCTAATCTTAGTATGTGATGCACACAACACAAAAGTATAGCCTAGATCGCCTAATTTGGAACAAAGCATTGCATATCCGTTTGTTCGGAAAATGGTTTGAAATTTGCTACTCGCAAGTAGGCTAAAATACAGATTTCAACGAGTTGTTCCAACTCAAGCAATCCAACCTTCACCCACAGGCATTCAGGCAGTAATATCACATAAGAACATAGCCACATGGTAAGCATGCTGTCATGTTAACATTCTCACTCAAGCGAGACGCTAAAGCATAAATACTTACAGCGTACTCTGAGCCAAAACAAAGAACATGTTAACAATAAACGTATGATCCAAGTCCATGTTAAATGGCTAATGCATCGCAGGCAAAATGCAATCTAGAATAGGCTCGGCTAATCCTAGGATGGCATGTGAAATGCAACAAATAACATGTATTCAAGTTAGATTTGAAATACTATGCAGTTAGCATGATGCACCGAGCCCGATGCATGTAATACTGATGAATGAATGCACACATGCATAGCATAAGGTATGCTAAATTAAATATGCCCTAGCACTAACCATCAAAAGCAGGTAAGTAAAAGGGAGAAAGAAATGGGGGTTGGAAGACATGCATGCACACACCCACACTTATTACACATTTGCCCTCGCTCGGGGGGACCAAAAGAACAATACAAATTAATTAACCTACAAGATAATTAATTATTACAGACCACTTGACTAGTTAAGCAAATTAACTAAGCTAAGAAAGCAATAAAACAGCCTCAGGAAGAGGGTCCAATGCATGCATGCTCAGGTTTGCTCGGAAATTCGTCACCATGCACAAGCTGCCTCTGTTTACCCTGCTCTGCTCTCCTGAAAATTGCACAAGTCCCAAGGAACACTCTCTAAATACTGTGGAGCATCACCGACCAAGGGGAAACATCATCGACCATGATAGAAGGGTCATCGACCAAATATTCAGCTCTCGGCCATCCATCATTGGTCGATCGGCACTTTATGCAGTCGACCGGCCACATTTATTTGCAGAATCCTGTTTTGACAGCAGCAGAGGGCAAACATGGCATGGCAATGCATTTCAGGCAAATGTTTGCACAAACACCATCCTTATCATGTTCATGACTCAAAGGAGGATGGTCCTCGACCCTCGGGCCACCAATCGTGTATTTCAATGCGTGATGGCCAAAGAGGCCAAGTTGTGCAATTTAATGTCAAATGTAATGCACATAAACACATAAGGAAACCAACCTCAATCATGGTGATTCAAGAGGCAAGGCATGCATGCCAAATGCAACCTAAGCATGTGAGCTAAGTATGCAATATGAGCATGAGGATAAGTAATATGAAGGTGCAAGCATGTAACAAGTATGCAAGCTAACAAGCATGCAAATGATATGTGACAACATGTCAAGCGGACATGTGACAACATGTTAAGTAACTACAAGGGGAATGCATGTCAAATGCAACACAACTTTAAGCATGGAACAACATGCCATGGGCCAAGTATGTGACAACATGCTTATGGGCCAAGTATGCAACAATATGCAAGGCAAATGTACACACAAGCATTCATGCACACAATGGTCCAAAACTTCAGCATGAGGGAGCAACTTTTAAGCCCAAAATAGTGGCTAATATGCTAAGCACTTGAAGGCAAATGTACATACAAGCACGCATAGATACATGGTTCAAGACTTAACCATAAAGAAGCAAATTTTAAGCACACTTAAAAGGGACAAACATGGGCATATGGAAAGCATACTAAGCTCTGAAAATCATGTTAAGGATGGTGCCAAACTAGCTAAACAAGACAAACAAGGCATGCAACTATGTCCAAAACTCAAGGCAAGCCAAGGGGCTCAAACCATGGCAATATGAAACAAGTCCCAAAGGGCCATGGGGACTCAAAACCATCCCAAGGCAGACCAAAACAAGGTCAAAGGCACACCTAGATGGCATCTAAATGGTCTAAGTCCAAAGGCATGCAAAAGGTTCCAAACATGGAGCATAAGACACCAACCTCTTGAAGCATTAAAGGAGCATCAAATGCAAGCATACAAGCATACCACAAGGACTGAAATGATGTTATAAGTGGTGCCAAACCACTAAAACAAGCCAAGTAATGCATGCTCAACACTCACACACCCAAGGCTAACATGCCAAAATGCAAGGTGGCTATACAAAGCATGTCATGGATGGCCAAAACAACTCCAAAGAGACCTTAAGCATACTAAGACATGCATAAAAGCTTCACAAAGCTTGGCCAAAAACATGCTAGAAACAAGGTTCAAAGCACAAAGCATGTTAAGGCAATTCATGGCATTAGACGACAAGTATGCAAAGCAAGTATGGTGTGTCTAAACCAACTTAAAATAGTGCTATATCATGGAAAAATAAGCACAAATACTAGCTAAGACACGGCCAACATGAACTCAACAATGGTGCTCACACATGAGGCTAAAATGACAACTTTTGAAGACAACAGGAGAGGGGATGGCCCTCTCCTTCTTAGGACCTCAAAGCACCATCCCCACCACTGAAATCCCTCTGGATTTCAGTGGTGAGGAGGCCCAAACAAGGTGGTCCCGAAGCTCACCAAAATAGCACAAAATGGGGGCCAAACAAGGCCTAAGAGGGGTCAAACAACCCCAAACACCAAAACAACCTTAAACAACTATTTTAAGCACTTAAAATCAGAACTTTTATATGTTATAAGTTAAGCTTAAAAACAGAAGAAAGGATGGCTAAAAGCCTATGCAAAAATGGGGAATAAAGGGGTAAAGTTCTTACCCTTGAAGACCTCCTTCACAAGAACCACTCCTACCCCTTCTCTAAGCTTAGATGAACTCAAAAACTCTAAAAATCACTCCTTAGTACCTCAGTAGCCAAAGGAAAGTGTAACTCTAGGTGTTTGTGTGCAAAACTATGAACAAAACACCTTAATACACACACAATGTGGAAGAGAGGGAGATATAGAGATAGAATAGATACAACTATGCTAACCCTAATCCAGAGCTCTGGAACTCAACCCTTTAACCCTTGAGGAGGGAGGAGACGGCATCCTTTTATAGAGGATCACTCTTGCAAAGCTTACAAAACAAGCTAAGCGAGAGTGAAATCCCTCCATACACGTGTATGGAGGGGGGCTAAAGTGGGTGCCAGCTAGCACAGCTGGCACAAAATATCTGCCAAAAGCAGATGCACAGTGGTCGGCCAGCCAAAAATGCCAAATTGACCAAATAAATGGTCGACCGACCAAACAGAGTACCGACCAACCAAACATTAGGCCGATGCCAACAAAACAATGGCCGGTGGCCTCAAGCCATGGCCGGTGAAATGTAGGGATGGCCAACAAGCCATTCCATGCTCCTCAAAAGCAAAACACAAGTGTTTGGTGCAAAACCAAACACAAAATAGGCAAGTCGAGAGGTCTTGAGGCAAGGTGCGTGGCCGAGACCTCCGTGAACTCAAGACGAACACGAACATGGATGATCACCGAGTGTTCAAATGGTGACGTCCAAGTCTTGAGGACAGTAAAAAATGGGGTGTTTACACTTAGCTTTTCACACGAATACCATAGTACCAATTTAAATATGAAGTAAACATGATATATACTTATGAGCCAGCCCAGAAACTAATGAGGTCCTAGACCTTTGTTGCTAGATCTCGGATTGATGTTGTTGGAGAGATTGGCATGCATTGTTGGCATGTCAGCTTCTTTCCTGGAAACTTAAGCTTTTGGGTCTAGTGGTGATCTAACATAGTATCATAGCCTTGGTTTCGGAGGGGTCTTGGGTTCAAGTCGCTCTATTTACATTTGATCCCTAGTTTGGTATGTTTGTCTCTCCACGTGCAAGATGGGTTGCACATGAAGAAGGGCATTTGAGAGCTTAATACACATTATTGGGGATCTTCCCTAATCGTTTAAACTTTTGGAACCACTGGTGATCTAAATACACATTACTGGGGATCTTCCCGTAGGTTGGGAGTTTGAGTTGAATACACTTTAAACTTAGTTGAAAAAGGGCGTTCCGAGGGTGAAAATTAAAAACAGCCCCCGAACCACCGTGTGGCTCTCACGGACAGCTTCCCCTTGACAATTACGACCTGTGACAATAGCCGGAATGTAACTAGGACCCATAGGCTTGGAGTTTGAGCCGAAAATACCTTAAACTTAGTCGAAAAAAGTCGTTTTGGGGGCAAAAATTCAAAACAGCCCCCAAACTACTGTGTGGCTCTCACGGATAGCTTCCCTTTGACAAATAGGACTTGTGACAACTGACATAATGTAATTTGGGCCTGTAGGTTAAGAGTTAGAGCCGAATACGCCTTAAACTTAGTCGGAAAAGGGCGTTCCGGGGCGAAATTCAAAACAGTCCCCGAACCACCATGTTGCTCTTATGGATAGCTTTCCTATGACAATTACGACCTGTGACAACTACCGGAATATAATTAGGACCCGTAAGCTTAGAGTTTGAGCCAAAAACACCTTAAACTTAGTTGAAAAAAGTCGTTCTAGGAGTAAAAATTCAAAACAACCCCCAAACCACTGTGTGGCTCTCACGAACAGTTTCCCCTTGACAAATAGGACTTGTGACAACTGACAGAATGTAATTCAGACCCGCAGGTTGAGAGGTAGAGTCGAATATGCCTTAAACTTAGTCGGAAAAGGACTTGTGACAACTGTTTGTTAGGTTTATTTAATATTTTTCCTTTATCAATTTGTGAAGCATCTTTGATATCTACAGGGAGATTGGATTCTTTTGTGAAAAGAAAAAAATACTTATTAGTATATAAAAATTGGATTTAATGAAACAATACTAGAGAAATGTTATCAGTTGAATTTTGAGATTTTATTAGCATAGTTTATAGTTCATAATTTCCTTTTCTTGGCACATTATATTTTTGTTAGTTCTTCAGTGTTTGATATATTATCTTGTCAATGTGTATTAACCTCTAGCTTTCTCATTAATTCTAAATCTTTGGTAGATATATACTTAAGGTATTGATTTTGTTGTGACTTGGGTTTTCTGGTAATTTACTGATGGATTCTATTTATTTGTATGCTCAGGTGAAGTTGACAAAAGAATTGCATTTGGCCAATTAAGAAGATTTTCTTCACGAGAATTATGGCTAGCTGTTCACAGGAATCTATTATGTTTTATTGGGTTCTGCTCAACACCAACAGAACGCCTTGGTGTATCCTTTCATGCAGAACGCCTTTTGATTTATTCTAGTGAATTTTTGAAGTCTTTTGATTTTATATATAGCTGGTGTATGGATGTCACTGGTAGCTCATATGTTTAAATAGGTTTGTATTAAAATATTATTTTAAATTGGGATACACATTGTTTACAATGTTGACATTAAAAGTTATAATTTTATTTGGATGGTTTTAAGTGAAATAGATGTAGATTGTGGAATGGGTGACAATATATATATATATATATATGTATTTTCTTGTTTGTATACATGTTATAGGTTGCATGGAATACATATAGGTTGTGGACAAATTAATTTAAAAAAACAAAAAATTATGTTTTTGGCTACTAAACAATCAGTAGCCAAAATAAATATTTTTAGCGACTAAATAGTTAGTAGCTAAAAAAAGAATTGGATGGAAACTAATCTTTTGGTGACTAAATATGGAGTAGCTATAAACAATAAACTTTAGATGACTAATGATTTAGTAGCAAAAAAAAAAAAAAAAAACAAAAACAAAAACAAAAACAAAAGAAAGAAAATTAATTGGCGACTAAAACTTTAGTAGCTAAACAAAAACTACACTTTAGGCTACTAAACCATTTAGCAGCTAAAAGAAATAAGATGAATAAAAAAAGAAAATTAGCGACTAAAAGTTTGGTCACCCTAAATGGTTAAGTTTTTGGTCACAAAAAATTTTAGTCGCTAAAAATATAATGTTAAATTTATTATGAACTTTTGGCAACCAAAAAACTTAGTCGCCAATTGAATACTTTCAATGACTAAATAATTATAGCGATCCCGGTTGTCCCTTTACTGTTCTGTCGTATTCCGGACTCGGTTTCGTGATGTTGGTGGTGGTATACCTTGTTGTCATCCTTTAATTCCACTTGATTGAGTTTTAGGATGTATTGGGCAGAGTTGTTACAGGTCGGTTAGGCTTTGGTTTCAATTCTTTGTTGCCCAATTTTTAGGAGGTCCGCTCGAGCGGGTCTTCTTGCGCTCGAGCGGAGATTGCACGCTCCCAGTTTTTCGTGTCCCTGCAAAACTTCTGCAGGTGTGATTTTTACGCTCGACCGGGTTTCTTTACGCTCGAGCGGTAGCGCTCGAGCGGGTACTTTGGCGCTTGAACAGGTAGTACCTTTGGGTGTAAGTTCTGGGAGGGGGAAATCTACGCTCGAGCGGACTGGTTTTCGCGCTCGAGCGGATGTACTTTATTCTTGTGTCTTGGTGCTCGAGCGGGCCTTATTGCGCTCGAGCGGACCTAGTTTTTTGTTCTTGACGCTCGAGCATTGTGTTCTCGACTCGAGCGGGAATGTCGTATATCAGTTGGCAGCTGGGCATTTTAAAATCACTTTTTACATTCTCTCTCTCTCTCTTACTTTCTAAAAAGACATTTTGAGAGTTTCTTTCTCTAGAAACTCCCTTATCTCTAGGGTTTGATCTAGTTAGAGTGTTTCCTTTTCCTTCGGCCTTTGTAAAAGTTGGGTTGATCGTCGGGGGTTACACTTTGATCCGAGAATATTGAGTTTTGGAGCACGTTGAGTTTCTTCATCTTCTTTCCTTGAGCTCCGAATTTGAGGTAGGGATTCCTACTCACTCTTATGGTCTTTGACATAGATTTTTGGTTGTTTTGATAAAGTGTTGAAGTTGGGTAATTTTAGGACTTAGGGTTTCAAAATGTTGAAAGAGGGTTTTGTTATTTTGATTTCAAGAACGTGTATTTTGAGTTTCAAAATAATGATATTGTTGTTGGCTGTTGAAATATACACCATTGGGTCAATATTGGGAAATGAGGTAGAAAACCCTAATTGGTTGTATAAATTAATTGGTATGATTAATTTGAGAAAATGGTGGTTATATGGAATTGAGTTGGAAATAATGAAATTGACTCATTATATGGTTGAATAGTGGAGTTAGATTTATTAATCGCTCACTTTTGAAAACATTGATATTTTATATGTTGGAGCTTTTATTATCTGTTTAGAAATAATTGCTTGGGCTACCGGTGGAGGGTAGTTTTGATTGTTGTAGACAATGCATGATGATTAGACAAACTAAAACTAATCAATTGGATATGTCATAGAGTATGGCGGTTGATAGAATACATTAACGTTATGTATTGATTGATTGTGTATATGACCTTTGTGTATATACGTTGTGTGTGTGGGAGGAGATAGGGGATGTACTCCACGGTTTAGGGGAAGATAGGGGATGGACCTCTAAACCGGATGTTGTTTGGGAGGAGATAGGGGATGGACTCCACTGATACAGCTCATATGCTTGTCGGATAATGTGTTGATATAGCTCATATGTTTATCTTTGGAAGTGTTGATATAGCTCATATGCTTATCTTTTGAAGTGTTGATATAGCTCATATGCTTATCTTTGGAAATGTTGATATAGCTATTATGCATATCTGTTGAAATGTGGATACAGCTTGTGTGCTTATTTGTTGAGATGTTGATACAACTAGTATGTTTATCTATTGTAAAAATGGGAAATGTTTAATATGAGTCGCTGTCTCATATAAGTGGTTGGCCAGGTTCTGAGCCATTGATGTAAATTGTGAAATTGATAAGAAATGGAAATTGAAATGAAACATGAACATGTTGGTCATGAAAATGGAAATGGGTTATGAATTGGTTTATGGAAATTGAACATTTATCAATTGCTAATGTCTTAGTCATTGCTCATACTGTGTTTAGCATATCTCTACTGGGCGTTGGCTCACCCTTTATGGGACATTATTTTCAGGCATAGGTAGTATGCCACCTCCAAGGACATAGCTTGGACGATGATGAGAGTTGAAGACTCCTTTTGTTTATTTTATTTGTATTACATGTATATCAAGCCAAGGGCTTATTTTGTATAGAGTTAGTACTCTTCTTTTGTGTAACCAAGTGTTGACTTGGAAAGCTGTAAGCCCATAGGGCATTTGCTTTTGTTGTTAACATGTAATACAGTGTAAGAATTACTCTGATGAATAGAAATGATTGATTTCTTTTATATCAATGCATGTTTAAAATAATGGGTTTTATGTATTATTTTGAGGGCGTTACAATAATTCTTAGTCACAAATTGAAAACTTTTGGTAACTAAAAAATTAGTCGCCAATTGAGGACTTTTAGCGACTAAACAAATTTTAGTCGCCAATACCTTTCCCCCGCAATAATCTAGTGACAAAGTCGGCAACCAAAAAGTGTAGTCGGCAAAACGTTTTGGCAACTAAAATATGACTTTTGGCGACTAAAAATTTAGTCGCCAAAAGTGTAATTTGATGTAGTGAATACATCTTCAAAGAAAGACACAATCCTTAACTACATGATGCTATTCTTGTGTATATCTAAAATATTGTATTTGTGCACAAGAAACCTATATGCACTACTATTCTGTCCAAAACCAATGAATGTACAATCCACAGATTCCAGGCCTATCCTTGTTGGAAAATAATGATTTTTCAGCAACTTTAATTCGAAAATTAAAGTGAGACCCAACCGCTGGTTGAGGTGGGTTCGAGTGGGGTTGTATTCTCTTAGGTGAGAAGATTACAATATAAAAAATAATGAGCCAAAATCATATTAGGTTGTGAATGAGAATTGTCTCAAAAAGTGGGCATTAACAAAAGTTGGGCTTAGATTTGAACATAGTTTTGGTTTGGACTTGGCCTAGGCTTGTACTTGTGCATGTGCTGGGTTTGGTTTTAGACTTGGACTTGGACTTAATCTTCAGCTTGGGCTGAGTTGTGCTATGTTAGGTTTAACTTGTGCATGTGTTTGACATTGGGCTAGGATCGGGTTGTGACCCAACACCCATATCCATTTTATGACTCATCTGGTTTAATTCTCGAAATGTATGCATTATATATACATTATGATTTATATAATGTTTTTGGAGTTTTTGAACCTTTGTAACTCTAGCCTTAATGGCTAGAATTTATGGCCTTGGTTAATGGCAATTTGATGACCCTATTGATGTTAGCCTTCTAAAGAAGGCTTTCATATCTACAAGTATAAATAGGGGCCCTTCCCCTCCAACATAATAGGTTAGCTTTAAAGAGGTTTTCTAGTGATGGAAAATGAGATGGTGTTTTGAGATAATAAAGTTGGAGATGATTTTTATACCAAAGAATCGTTTCCTATCTTCTTTTTGCTAGCCTTTCTTTGGTTCTATTTAAAGAGAGAGTGTGCTGCCATTATCAAGTTCGTCGAAGCTATTAAAAAGGTGCTTCTGCATGAGCTGGCTTTGATCATCGTATCGTGGAAGATAGATGTCAATGTACCTCCAGCACCCATTGGGAGGCGGTGAATCTGTTTTAAGGAAACTGTGGCATCACACAAGGTTCAGTTTGTGTTTCTTATCTATGGTTCTTTAAACTTTTAGATTTAAATTATTTCTTGTATATTATTTTGTATGTCTATGTGAGTCTGTCTTGTAATATATTCCATGATGTAATCTAGTTCATTCCAGTATTTTTTAATTTTGTAGTTTATTTTGTATTTCATTCTTTAATTAAAAAAAAATGTTTTGTCATTTCTATTTAATTTATTTTTTATATTTTTCTTGTATTATTATAGAAAAATACCAACAATCCGAATTCGCTTGGGTGTAGCTATCGCCACTTTAGCAAGACACCCTCACATTCATAAGAAATTATATGGAGGTTGTAGACTCGACTTCTTCGCGCCCCTCTTTCGGAGAGCTCTAATTGGTCTGACAGTTCAGACTTCAGACTCCTGTCACGGTTCTGAATCTAGTTTCACAAGTGCAATGTGAAACTAATAATCACCAAAGAGTCCAATCCGAAAAATCATTTTGGAAAATTGATTTGGAATCAAATAATGCCAAAACTGGACTACTTTGTCAGATTACAGAGTCGCCACCTAAATATTTTATTTTGGAAAAATTTAGGAAACCTTGACTTGTGCCAAAGGCCACGTGTCCATCATCACCAAAGTTGCCTTGGCTCGAGAACTGGGGTACGAGAGGGGAACATCCTGAAATGAGCATCCCCGCTCACCCGATCAAAGATCGGCCTCTACTATCATGATATGTTGTTTTATAAACCTCATGTATTCTTATCCGGTTATTAGCTAACTTTACTATGTGACGCACACAAGCAAGTATAGACTAAAATCACAAGAATTGGAACATTTCAACTCATGTTCGTTTTCGAAAATGGTTTGAAATTACCACCCTCAAGTGGGCTTAAAACATGACTTGCCACTTCACAAAGTGGGCTTAAAACATACATTCGTTGAATTGTTCCAATTCAAACAACAAAGCCTTCATCCACAGGCATTCATGCAGTTTAGCAACTAAGCACATAGTCTTATGGCAAGCATGCGAAACATGGCAACACTCACACTCATGCAAGTATGCTAAAGCATAAAAACTTACCAACTACTCCGAGCCAAAACAAAAGCTAGTTAGAAAACAATGCATGATCCTAACTATACAAGATGCTTAATGCAACACATGCGATAATGCAATTAATAGGCTCGGCTACTAATATGGCATATGGTTTGATTTAATTTGATAACATGCTTTGAAACACGTATTCAAAAAAAGTGTATTGAAATAGCGATGCAGTTTGAATGATGTGCCGAGCCTCGGTGCATGCGAGACAAATGAATGGACGCAAACATCCAAGCATAAGGCATGCTAATAAAAAATGTCCCTAATCTAACCATTGAAAGCGGATAAGTAAAAGGGAGAAAGACGTGGGGTTGGAAGACATGCACACACACACGCACGCACACTTATTACAACATTGTGCCCTCACGAAGGAGGGCCTGAATGAATAACCTAAGCTAATCAAACTAATCTAATTAAACTAATTAGACTAATTATTACAAACCAAACGATACCTAGTAAATTAATTACTAATTATTACAACACTTTAACTAATTAGCAACTAATTAATTAAATTACAACACCAATGCACACTAATTAAACGTTCAGAGCACTGAACTATGCTGCCTCAGCTCTGCTTTAGGAAATGTAGGATGCATGCACTCGGTTTTCGCCCCGAAAAGACTTCCGATTTGCTCTTGAGAGGCTCTATTTGCAGGGTTGGCTACACTGCAGAACCTTCTGCTCCAACTTACCAGTTCAATGTTGAGGATTGCACTAGTGGCCTGCCGGCCATGAATGCTTGTTGCCAACCATCTGCCGGCCAAAAGTGTGCCTCTGCTGGCCAAGGGTGCACTACTACCGGCCACCAATGAGCCACTGCCGGCCACTAGTGCTCTGAGTCACCACACTGCAACAGAGCACAAACAGAGGAAAATGGAGGATTTTCCGAGGATATGTTTGTACTGTGCCCCTCCTCATCATCTCAAAACATCAAAGGAGTGGCACTCTTGGATCCAAAACCACCAATCAAGCATTTTCAATGCATGATGGCCAAAGATCCAAGTTGTACACTGCCAATAAATGCACAAAAAAAGACTATAGACCACTATCTTATCATGAATGATCAAAGGCAATAGAGACAAAGGAGATTGGCTCATTTCATCACCTTGAGTATGAAATGCTCCAATCTATCTTGTGTTCAATATAACATCCGATTAAGCACATGTAATACAAACACAATATGCTTAACTTGCTCAAGTTTTACTTGTCATGTTTTATTTACTCATTTTACATTACCAAACCATTCTTTAACCAGTTAACTCCAAGGCGAGTGTCCTCTAATGAGAGAAGGGTCAACCAAAGGATTACTTAAGACATGAGAGAGATCATGTCGTTGGTTAGTAGAAACCCTTAAAAGAGGATTAAAACCATTAAGCACAAGCTCTATCTCAAGCTTAAACACAACCTTAAGGCTAACCAACCCTCAAAGCAAATGAAAAAGTGATGAAATGAGCGAGGTTGCAAATATTTCAGTACTGAAATGACATGCAAAATGATACTACAACATGCAAGCAACTCAAGCACAACATGTCTAAAAGCTAAAAACACCTAACTAGTGAAGAGCACTACACTATAGGCATGCAATACAAAGCTCAAAAGGTACAAACACTTCAAAATAGTCCTAAAACAACTTAAAAGGAGTCTTAAAACATGCTTAAAGTAAGTTAAAAATAGCTAGAATGAAAGGCCAACACATAGCACAAACTAGACTATTAAGCACAATTGCACCACAAGCATACAAAGCAAGCCTCAAGTGGCCAAATCAGCTCAAAACAGAGCTAAAGCTAGTCAAAAAAAGTAGCAAAAAACATGTTGAAATCAAGTCACAAAATGGTAGAAAAACAAGCTCACATGTTAGGCTATCTACACTTGCAAACAAGACACAAGGAGGGGAGGCTACCCCCTTCTATTTTGGACTTCAAAACATAATTTTTACCACTGAAAATCCCCTAGAATTCAGTGGTTAAGAGAGCCAAAAAAGTTATTACAGAAAGCTTTGAAAGATGGCACAACAACCTGCAGACTGCCTGAACTCTCTCCGCGCTCCCCACTTTCGGAGAGGGCGTGAATTTGGGTCCCTGCTAATACAGTTCGGACTCCTATCACGGTTCTAAATCTAATCTCACAAAGTGCAATGTAAGACTGATAAATCACCAAAGAGTCCAAATCTGACAATTGGTTTTGGAAAATCAATGTTGAATCAAAAGCGCCAAACATTGACTGCTTTGCCAGATTATAGAGTCACCACCTAAATAATTTATTTTTGGGAAATTTGGGAAACCCTGACTCGTGCCAAAGGCCACGTGTCCGTCATCACCAAAGTTGCCTCGGCTCAGGAACTTGGGTATGAGAGGGGAAGGTCATAACATGAGCACCCCCGCTCGCCCGATCAAATGATCGGCCTCTACTAAACATGATACGTTGTTTTTATAAACACATTGTGGACGCGCCCTCGTGGGCTTACTGCTTTTCCACAGTTCGGACTCAAATGCCACGGTTCTTAATCTGATCCCACAATGTGTGATGTGAGATTGATAAATCACCAAAGAGTCCAAATCCGGCAAATCGTTTTGGAAAACTGATTTTTGAGAAAGAAGTGCCAAACATGGACTGCTTTGCCAGATACAGAGTCGCCACCTAAATATTTTATTTTGGGAGAATTTAGGAAACCCTGACTCGTGCCTAAGGCCACGTGTGTGTCATCACCAAAGTTACCTCGGCTCGAGAACTTGGGTACGATTACTTGGGTACGATTGGGGACGGTCAACTATGAGCACCCCCGCTCGCCCGATCAAAGATCGGACTATACTAAACATGATATTTTGTTTTGAAAAATATGTATTCTTATTCCGGTTAATTAGCTAGAATTACTATGTGATGCGCACAACACACAAGTATAGACTAGATCACCTAATTTGGAACAAAGCATCGCATATCCGTTTGTTTGGAAATGGTTCGAAGTTTGCTACTCGTAAGTAGGCTAAAACACAGATTTCATTGAATTGGTCCAATTCAAGCAACCCAACTTTCACCCACAGGTATTCAGGTAGTTATATCACATAACCACATAGTCTCATGGCAAGCATGCTATCATGTTAACACTTACACACATGCAAGATGCTAAAGCATAAATACTCACAGTGTACTCCGGGGCAAAACAATGAACATATTAGTAATCAAATATATGATCCAAGTCCATGTTAAAATGGCTAATGCATCGCAGGCAAAATCCAACTAGAATAGGCTTGGCTAATCTAAAGTGGCATATGAGATGCGATAATTCGATACATGTATTCAAGTTGAAATTTAAATACAATGCAGTTAGTATGATGCACCGAGCTTGGTGCATGCAATACAGATGAATGAATGCAAACATGCATAGCATAAGGTATGCTAAATCAAATATGCCCTAGAACTAACCATCGTAAGAGGTTAAGTAAAAGAGAGAAAGAAATGGAGGTTGGAAGACATGCATCACACACATGCACGCTTATTACATAATTGCGCCCTCTCGAGGGAGGGACCGAAAGAATAATACAAATTAATTAACTAACAAGCTAATTAAATATTATACAATACTTAATTAATTAAATGAATTAATTAAGCTAAGAAAGCAGTAAAGAGGCCTCGGGAGGAGGGATGAATGCGTGCATGCTCAGCTCCACTCTGAAATCCATCGCCATACTCATGTTGCCACTGCTTACACTGCTCTGTGCTTCTGAAGACTTCACAAGTCCCAATGAGGCTTCAGAATCACTCCCTGAGCACTGTGGGATGTCACCGACCAAGAGGTGAGGCCACCGGCCATGGGAAACTGGTCATCGACCATTTGTGGTAATCTCGGCTAACAGTTAATGGCCGGCCGGCACTGAAGATGGTCGACCGGCCATCTCTTCTTGCAGAATCCTGTTTTGCTGCAGTAGAGGACAGACAGAATATGGCGATGTATTTTCAAAGAAATTTATGCACCACCACACTCCTTATCATGTTTGAGACTCAAAGGAGTATGGTTCTTGACCTTCGGACCATCAATCACGCATTTCAATGCATGATGGCCCAAGGGGCCAAGTGTGCAAATCAATATGGAATGAAATGCATATAACACGTAAGGGGGTCCTCTCCTCCATCATGGTTGATCAAGAGGCAAGGGATGCATGCTCGATGCTATGCAACCTAAACATGCGAGCATATTAGTGCAAAATGAGCATACAAGCAACAATGTTACACAAGGCAATTAACATATAACAATATGCAAAGACAAGCATGCAAACAAGCATGTGACTTCGCTCAATCATGTAACAACATGTGAGGCAAACATGTAACAACATGTTAAGCAACGTAAAACCAAAAGAATGCTTGCCAAATGCACTACCGTTTAAGCATGCAACAACATATTGATTGGCCAAGTATGCAACAACATGCAAGGCATGCATGCAACAACATGTGGGAATGGTCTTAAACCAAAATGGGCAGCTCTCAAATACGCCCAAATCAGCGGCCAAAATGCTAAGGGATAAGGGACAAAACCACATACTAACATGCATGGTAGTTGGCCTAACAATTAAGCATCAAAGGGAGACTTTTAAGCACACTTAAAAGGAATGAAAAAAAAAAAAAAAAAGCATGCAAATGTGACAACATGTTAAACTCTGAAAACATGCTAGGAATGATGCCAAACCAACTAAACAAAGTAAGCAAAGCGTGCAAGAGAGCCTAAAGCTTGAAGCTAGCCGAAGGACTCAAACCAAGGCTACATGAAGCAAGCCCCAAAGGGACAAGGGGACCTAAAATAGTCCCAAATTAAGCTAAAGTGAGCCTAAAACATGCAATGACCCAAGCCAAAACAAGCTAAAACGGAGGGGCAAAACCATGAAGCATGCAAGGCCAACAAAGAGGTGTTACACTACACCTAATACAACCAAACATGGCACGATTTAAGCGACCCAACACAGAGTTAGGACATGTCAAAATGAGCCCGAAAACCCACTTAGATGGCATCCCAATGACTAAAACATGATGGCATACACAATGACACATTCATGAGGCATAAAACACGAACTCTTTAAGACAATAAAGGAGTGATAAGTGCAAGTATTCAAGCATGAAATATGGACTAAAATAACATTCTAAGTGATGCCAAACCACTGAAATGATCCACATAGAGCATGCTAGCAACTTGGACACTAAAAGCTAACAAGCTAGGTTGCATGGTGGCTATACAAAACAATGCAAGAATGACCAAGAAGACCAAAATCAGAGCTCAAGCATGCTACAACAAGCCTAAAAGCTTCATGGGGTTGGGCCAAAGCATGTAAGCATAGTAGTCTAAATGCTAGGTACATATTAAGGCAAATCATGGGTTTACAAGAGAAGTATACAAAGCAAGCATGGCATGTATAAACCAACTCAAAACAGAGGTGTATCATGGCAAAACGAAGCCTAATACATGTTGAAATGGAGCTAAAACGAACTAAACATACATGCTACCACATAAGTCATTTATGTAAGCATTAAAGACAACAAGGAGAAGGGATGGCCCTCTCCCTTTTAGGACCTCAAAAGCCACCTCTCCAAAACTGAAAGTCCTCTGGATTTCAGTGGTAGAGAGGTCATGCAAAGACCAAAACAATGGCCAAAATGTATGGCCTAAAACAAGGCCTAAGAAGGCCTTGGAGGGGGGGAGACAACCCCAAACCTCAAAGTGACCTTAAACAAAGTTCTAAAGCACACAAAATTAGAACTTTTACCAGTTATAGTCGAAGCTTAAAACAATAAGCAGGATAGGCTAAAAGCTTGTGCAAAAATGGGGAATAAAGAGGATAGTTTCTCACCCTTGAAGAACCTTCTCAAGAACACCACTCCAACATGTTTTCTGAGTTCAAAGCAACCCAAGAACACAAAAATCCACCTCCAAGGACCACAACTCCAAGATGATGGTGTTCTAGTGTGTGTTTGTGTACAATAGTAAGACAAAAACACACTTTTTGAGTACAAAACAAAACTAGACAAGGAGTTATAGATACAATACTATATCTAACCTCTCTAACCCTAATTCTCTGAACCTTTGAGGAGGGAGGAGGAGCTCCCTCTTTATAGAGGTTCAAATGCTAAGCTTTCTAAGCAAGCTAAGCAAGAGGCAAATCCCTCCATACACGTCTATATGGAGGGGGTGTAATGTGGATGCCAGCTATAAAATATCAGCCAAAAGCATATGGAAAGGGGTTGGCTGGAAAATATGGCCGATTGACCAACAAAAATAGCCGACCAACCAAAAACATTGCCAACCGACCAAAATATTTGGCCGGTAGCAAGAAAACAGGACTGGTGGAATCAAGCTAAGGCCGGTGAGGTGTGGGGATGGCCAACAAGCCATTCCCTGCCCTCAGAAGCAAAAACACAAGTGTTTGGTATACAACCAAGCACAAAACAAACAAGTCGAGAGGTCTTGAGGCAAGGCGCGCAACCGAAACCTCCGAGAACTCAAAACGAACACGAACATGGATGATCACCAAGTGTTCAAATGATGACGTCCAAGTCTTGAGGACGGTCAAAAATGGGGTGTCTACACACATATGTTCTTATTCAGATTACACAATACTTAGAACATGCTAGCAACTTAGACACTCAAAGCTAACAAGCTAGGTTGCATGGTGGCCATACAAAACAATGCAAGCATGACCAAGAAGACCAAAATCGGAGCTCAAGCATGCTACAACAAGCCTAAAAGCTTCATGGAGTTGGACCAAAACATGTAAGCGTAGTAGTCTAAATGCTAGGTACATATTAAGGCAAATCATGGGTTTACAAGACAAGTATACAAAGAAAGCATGGCATGTCTAAACCAACTCAAAACAGAGGTGTATCATGGCAAAACAAAGCCTAATACATGCTGAAATGGAGCTAAAACGAACTAAACATACATGCTACCACATAAGCCATTTATGCAAGCATTAAAGACAACAAGGAGAGGGGATGACCCTCTCCCTTTTAGGACCTGAAAAACCACCTCCACACCACTAAAAATCCTCTGGATTTCGATGGTAGAGAGGTCATGCAAAGACCAACACAATGCCCGAAAGGTATGGCCTAAAACAAGGCCTAACAAGGCCTTAGAGGGGGGGAAACAACCCCAAACCTCAAAGTGACCTTAAACAAAGTTCTAAAGCACACAAAATCAGAACTTTTATCAGTTATAGTCGAAGCTTAAAACAATAAGCAAGATAGGCTAAAAGCTTGTGCAAAAATGGGGAATAAAGAGGATAGTTTCTCACCCTTGAAGAACCTTCTCAAGAATACCACTCCAGCAGGTTTTCTGAGTTCAAAGCAACCGAAGAACACCAAAATCCACCTCCAAGGACCTCAGCTCCATGAGGATGGTGTTCTAGTGTGTGTTTGTGTACCATAGTAAGACGAAAACACACTTTTTGAGTACAAAACAGAACTAGGCATGGAGTTATAGATACAATACTATATCTAACCTCCCTAACCCTAATTCTCTGAACCTTTGAGAAGAGAGGAGGAGCTCCCTCTTTATAGAGGTTCAAATGCCAAGCTTCCTACGCATGCTAAGCAAGAGGCAAATCCCTCCATACACGTGCATGGAGGGGGTGTAATGTGGATGCCAGCTGTGACAGCTGACATAAAATATCAGCCAAAAGTAGATGGAATGGGGTCGACTGGAAAATATGGCCGATTGACCAAAAAAATGGCCGGCCGACCAAAAACATTGTCGACCGACCAAAATATTTGGTCGGTAGCAAGAAAACAGGGCCGGTGGCCTCAAGCCAAGGCCGGTGAGGTGTGGGGATGGCCAACAAAGCATTCCCTGCCCTCAGAAGCAAAAACACAAGCGTTTGGTATACAACCAAGCATAAAACAAACAAGTCGAGAGGTCTTGAGGCAAGGCGCGCAACCGAAACCTCCGAGAACTCAAGACGAACACGAACATGGATGATCACCGAGTGTTCAAATGATGACGTCCAAGTCTTGAGGACGGTCAAAAATGGGATGTCTACACACATATGTTCTTATTCAGATTATTAGCTGACTTACTATGTGATGTGCACCGCATACAAGTATAGACTCAATCATAAGAATTGGAACAAAACAATTCATGTTTGTTTTTCGAAAATGGTTTGAAAGTGCCACTCATAAGTGGGCTAAAGTGCAGGTTTTCCACCCTCAAGTGAGCTCAAAATAACATGATTTTGCTACTCCACAAAGTGGGCTTAAAACTCACATTTATTGAATTGTTTCAATTCAAGTAATAAAGCCTTCATCCACAGGGATTCATGCAGTTTATCAAATAAGCATATAGCCTCATGGTAAGTATGTTGTCATGGCAACACTCACACTCATGCAAATATGCTAAAGCGTAAAACTTACAATGTACTCTGAGCCAAAACAAAAGCTAGTTAGGAATCAATGCATGATCCTATCTACGTTAAAATGCCTAATGCAACACATGCAAAATGTAACTAATAGGCTCGGCCATTTAAGATGGCATATGAATGTAATTTGATAGCATGCTTTGAAGCACGTATTCAAATTGGTATTGAAATACAATACAGTTTGAATGATGTGCCGAGCCCGGTGCATGCAATACAAATGAATGATGCACGCATGCATAGCATAGGGTATGCTAATCGAAATATGTCCAAATCTAACCATCGAAAGCTGATAAGTAAAAGGGAGAAAGAAGTAGGGGTTGGAAGACATGCATACACACACGCACCTTTATTACAACATTGGGCCCTCGCGACGGAGGATCCGAATAAACTAACTAAGCTAGCTACGCTAAGCTAAGCTACTTATTACAAACCAGCTAATTAACTGTTCTAAGCTAATTAATTATTACAAACCAAATTGGAACAAATAGCTATGCTAAGCTAATTAGAATATTACAAAACAATATGAATGATTAATTATAACACAAGTATTAATTAGCTACACCTAACTAATAAAGCGATAATGTGGCCTCGCAAGCGAGGGAGGCATGCATGCTCGGATGGCGTCATCCTGGAAACGCCTTGCCTTGCCATGAGTTGCTTTGTTTTCATTTTCCTCAGTTTTCTGAACAATGCACAAACTTCCAGATTCTCTCTGCTCCAACACATGAACATATTGGACAATCTTGGAACTGGTGGCCGGTCGGCTAAAGCAAGTGGTCAGCCGGCTACAACAAGTGGCCGGCCGGCCACCCATTTTTCCAAACTTCTGTTATTGCTGCAACAGAGAATAACAGAGGCAAAGCAATGCATTTTCGAGAAATATGTGTACTGCCACCCTCCTTACCATTTCTCAAGCTCGAAGGAGTGTGGCACTGTAGACGCGCCCGGGGGCCTCATGCTACAGTTTGGACTCAATGTCACGGTTCTTAATCTGATCTCATAATGTGCGATGTGAGATTGATAAATCACCAAAGAGTCCAAATCTGAAAAATCGTTTTGAAAAACTGATTTTTCAGAAAGAAGTGCCAAACATGGACTGCTTTGCCAGATATAGAGTCGCCACCTAAATATTTTATTTTGGGGGGGAATTTAGGAAACCCTGACTCGTGCCTAAGGCCACGTGTCCGTCATCACCAAAGTTGCCTCGGCTCGGGAACTTGGGTACGATTAGGAAAGGTTATCTATGAGATATGTGATTAGTGGTTATGGTATATGTAATGTTGGTTATGAGGTAAATGGTGTTGGTTGTGAGATGTGGTTATGACATAAGTGGGTAAAGGTTATGAGATATATGATTAGTGATTATTAGATATGTGATTTCAGTTATGAGCAAAGTGGTGTAGTTATACGTCAAAGGGTGTTTGGTTATGAGATATGTGATTAGTGATTATGAGTCATGTAATGTTGGTTATGATCAAAGTATAGAAGTCAAAGGGTGTTTGGTTATGAGATAAGTGATTAGTAGTTATGAGATAAGTAATGTTGGTTATGATCAAAGTGGTGTGGTTATGAGATATGTGATTAGTAGTTATGATGTATGTGACGTCAGTTATGAGATATGTGGGTAATTGTGACGACCCTGACCTCCAAACAAGTACATTATATAATTTAAATAAGTTTAATTGCATGGTTATGTGCTTGATTGTGTGATTACATGTTTAATTCTATAATTATCTGTTGATATATGGAATATCTGTTTAAATCGATAACTTAGAGCCAGAAATTGGGAGCCTAAACAGCTTCAGAAACTAAAATTGACTAGCCCAATAGGCTAATTAGAATATTTAGAATTTTATGGCTACTTTCATTGATGTTTGATTTGGACCAAAATAATTAGAATAAACGGATTGAATTAGTTAGAGTTAAGCCTAATTAATTAATCCTGACCATATTTGATTAGGCTAACTTAATCACATCCTATATAAGACCCAAATTAAGCTTACGAGCTCATTTTTATATACACACTCAGTTGAGGATTGAGAGGGAGGAGAGAAGAGTTCAACATTTAGAGAAGGAAAGAGGAGAATTGTTGAGAATTAGTGGAAGATTCAAAGATTGGAGCCATAACACACTTGAACTCAACACTAGGTATGGCATTCATCACTAATTCATGTAGTTATGGCATATAGTATTTGAATTCCTCTCATTTTTGAACTCATTGACATGTTATTGGAGAAAAGAAGCTATGCGTATCATGAAAATGGAAGAATAGAGTTGAATTGCTTACATGCATGCATAATTTGAGTTAGAATTCATGAAATTCTTACATGCATGGCACATTTACACCTTAATTTGGAGAACCCTTCATGTTTTCATGCTTCTCATGTCACTTGATCATATTTTGAACATGTTTTGAAGAAATGTACTCCCAAATTGAGTTAAACTTATTTTATAAATTGAGGTTGGAGTCATTGGTTGGGAAATTAAGATGATTTTGAATAAATGGGTTCAGATTGGAAGTGTTTTCATGTTATATAGTGACTCTCCATGTTTTTATACCAAAAACACAAGATTTGAAGCTTTGAGTACCATGTTTGAACTTCAAACACAGTTCCAAAAATTCCAAAATTCGTGTTGTCCGCTTGAGCGAGGGAGTCCATGCTCGAGCGTGGGATTCGGTCTCCCAGAAGTTTCTAAAATTTTACAATCTGCACGAGCGACCAAAGTGGCACTCGAGCGTGGACCCTTTTTCTCAGTCTTCCGCTCGAGCGACCATCGAGCGGGAATTTCATGTATCCAGCACTTTTACAGACCGCTCGAACGACAGAAGTTACGCTCGAGCGGCCACCTTTGTTTTTGAACCCCCGCGCGAGCATAGAAGTTACGCTTGAGCGGAAACCCTGTTTTCAGCAAAATTTTACCAACTCTTTTAAGTGCATATTTGCATCCTCCTGCCACGCCAAACATTCTTACGCACCATTTGGACTCTGATAATCATACAATAAGTTAGAGATGCATAAAGAGAATTGAATTAAAATGAAATGGAGTTTCATTTGTACTTTGTTATGTGCTTCATTTAGGTGGACGTCTGAGGCTTAATGTCACCGCAAACCACTGTGAGTAATAACCTTATAAAGATATGTTCAAATTATCTTTACTTTCGAAAATGTTATTGCTATCAAAATGGATCTGTGGTTGATTGAATGAATTCTTAAAATGATTTGATAATTGATAGCATAGCTTATTGAAATGTTATGTCCTTTAATGAATGAAGTTTTGTTTTGAAACGATATTGTGGCATCCATTGAATATAGGCCCTTGCCTGGGGGTAACAATACCATGGCTAGGCCCTTGCCTGGGGGTAATAGTACCATGGCTAGGCCCTTGCCTAGGGGTAACAATACATTGGCTAGGCCCTTGCCTTGGGGTAATAGTACAATGGGTAGGCCCTTGCTTGGGGGTAATAGTACCATGGCTAGGCCCTTGCCTGGGGGTAATAATACCATGGCTAGGCCCTTAACTGGGGGTAACAATACAATGGCCAGGCCCTGCCTGGCGGTAACAATACCATGGCTAGTATGATACATTATCATTCGAATAATATTTGTCCCTTCTTGGATGTACCACATATAATGTTACGAATGGCTTTTGTCACTGCAAAGAGACGCTATTATTGCTAATCAAAATGTTTTGTTGTGAATTTGATCTAATATGGCAAGTATCTCCCTTTGAAAATGATTTAAGATTCATTTCGAAATAGTAAGACATGTTTTTGTACTATTGTCGAACTTCATTCATTTAACCTCTTTATTCTGTTATTACTCATTAGGCTCTAGCTCACTATTTATTTACATATGTAATTGTAGGTGGGCAAACTAAGCATCAGAGTTAGATAGCCTCGAGTTTACCCGAGTCTGCCTTTTGTGGAGCTTCCAAGTGAAGTAATCAGGCTTAGGTGAAGCCATGCTTGTCGAACCCCTTTTGTGTAGTTTAATGGTTTTGTATTTGTACATAGTTGGGGTTGTATTTTTGTATGACATGAATTTGTACTTATGTTGGGTGTAACTTGAAACAAAACCTTGCTTAACATATTTGCTCTCCTCATATATGCATAGCTCAATGGATGAATTCTATAACATTTTAGACTTCCGCTAAGCCCCGTACTTTACATTAAAGGTTTATTTGTATGGAGGTCGTAGGTAATCTATGATTACTGGCCAGTTACGACGCTAAACCTATAGGGGCAGGTTTGGGTCGTGACAGAGTGGTATCAGGGCATGATTTATATCTCACTCACTTGTCGATTGAGCTATAAAGGGTCTAGAAGAGGCTTCAGGAATGCATTCATGTGCATTTGATATGTTGTGTCAGATAACCTTGTGATTATATATGCAACTGCGCACATGACTATATGTATATATATAAATTGTGTTTGTTATAATACAAAGTTTCATATAGAAAATGGTGAGAACCAGAGGTGATGAAATAGAGGAGGCAACCTCCTCAAGACTAGATAGAATAGAATGAATGATGCAAGACACGGCTGAAGCCATAAGACAACAACAACAATGGCAACAACAACAATAACCACCTCCCCCACCTCCAATGCCTGTACCACGTCCAGCTTCAAGGTGTCAACCGGAGACCTGTACTATTGCCTTGACCAGGGAATTTAAAAAGATAAAGCCACTAGTATTTCATGGCAGAATTGAACCGTTAAAGGCCGAAGATTGGGTCTTGGGCATTGAGAAGTTGTTTGAAGTATTCCCATGTACCGAAACTCAGAAAGTGCGACTAGCAGCATTCACCCTAGAGGATGATGCCAGACGTTGGTGGATATTAGTGCGAGATGCTAATAAGGATGTTACTTGGGCTCGTTTTCTGGAAATTTGCTATGAGAAATATTTTCTCCAATGTGTGCGAGATAGAAAGGCAATGGAATTCATGGAACTCAAGCAGGGAAATAAATCAATTGCTGAATATGAGGCTCAATGGACAAAATTAGCTCGCTTTGCACCCCACATGGAAGACACAGATTACAAGAAGGCTAGACAGTTTGAAGGAGGTTTACGTGACCCAATTCTAGATAAGATTAATGTACTCAAATTGCTGACGTATGTGGATGTACTTGATAGGGCACTAATAGCGGAGAGAAATGTAGCCAGCCGTAAACAAAACTTCAAATGTAAAGGCAGAAAATAGAATTTTAGTAAAGGAACTACGTCAATGAACAAGAAGTTCAAGTCGGGGAATTTTGGTAATACTGGTTCAAGCCAAAGTGGTAATTCAACACCGGCTTGTACTATATGTGGAAAAAAACATGGAGGTGTATGTTATCGTGCGACAGGGGCTTGTTATCACTATGGGAAGTTTGGGCACATTGCCAAGGATTGTACACAACCACGTCATGGTGGCAACCGAGGTGCCACAAGCTCAATTGGGTCAACTCCCATAACGAAACCAGCTGCAACATCACCCACCACAAGAAATGATCAAAGACAGGGAAGGGTTTTTACATTGATTCCAGGGGATACTCAGAATACTAAGGCCGTGGTGTCAGGTACAATCTCCATTTGTGGTAAACCTTCTTATGCTTTAATTGATTCCTCTACACACTCATTTATTTCTATGGCCTTTGTTGAAACTTTGAATAGACATATGGAAACATTCAATTATATACTATGTGTTACATCACCTACGGGGGAAACCATGCTATGTTCAACTGTGTTTATTGCATGTGAATTATTTCTCGGGAATGCCACTTTGTATGCTAATTTAATACCTTTAGACATGGGACATTTCGATGTTATTTTGGGTATGGATTGGCTAGCTAAATACCATGCAACAATTGATTGTGCCTTGAAACGAGTAATATTCCAACCTCCTAGGCAAGAGGAATTTTATTTTGAGGGAAAAAGGGGTAGTCTCACCACCATACCTTATATCTGCCACGAAAGCCCGAAAACTAACGAATAAGGGTTGTCAAGGGTATTTGTGTAGTGTGATAACCGAACCAACGGTAGACATTACTTTAGACAATATACCAGTGGTGAGAGATTTTCCTGATGTGTTTCCGGATGAATTACCTAGCCAACTTGTTGATAGAGAAATTGAATTCACAATTGATGTAATACTAGGAACTCGACCAATTTCTAAAACTCCCTACCGTATGTCTACCACTGAAATAAAAGAATTGAAAATTTGGTTGCCGGAATTGCTGGATAAAGGGTTCATCAGACCAAGTACCTCCTTATGGGGCGTACCAGTACTTTTTGTTAAAAAGAAAGACGGCACTCTCCGATTATGCATTGATTACCGAGAGCTCAACAAGGTAACAGTGAAAAATAATTACCCTTTGCCGCGTATTGACAACCTGTTTCACCAGTTACAGGGGGTACAGATATTTTCAAAAATTGATTTGAGATCGGGATATCATCAATTGAAGGTTAAGGCTGAGGATGTTAAAAAGATTGCCTTTTGAACCAGGTATGGACATCATGAGTTTTTAGTGATGCCATTTGGGATTACAAACGCACCTGCAGCATTTATGGATTTAATGAACAGAATTTTCAAACCTTTCCTAGATGACTTTGTTGTTGTATTCATTGATGACATCTTGATCTATTCAAAAGGTAAAGATGAGCATGAACGGCAATTGAAACTGACTCTTCAAACACTTAGAGAAAAACAATTGTATGGGAAATTCAAAAAGTGTGAATTTTGGCTTGATGAAATTTCATTTTTGGGGCACATTATTAATAAGGATGGTATATTTGTGGATCCTCATAAAATTGAAGCTATTATTAATTGGCCTACCCCAACTAATGTATCAAAAGTTCGTAGTTTTATGGGATTGGCAGGGTATTACCGAAGATTCGTCAGAGACTTTTGCAAAATTGTTGTGTTGACTTAGTTGACTCAAAAAGGAGAACTATTTGAGTGGACAGATCAGAGAGAAACAACCTTTCAAGAGTTGAAGACAAGACTAACTACAGCCCCAATCCTTACTACTCCCTTAGATACCGAAAATTTTGTGATTTTTAGTGATGCATCCTATAAGGGCTTGGGTTGTGTTTTAATGCAGAATGCCAAGGTTATTGCATATGCCTCTCAACAATTGAGACCACATGAAAAGAACTACCCTACACACAACCTAGAACTTGTTGCGGTGGTGTTTGCATTAAAGATATGGCGTCACTATTTGTATGGAGCCAAATATGAAGTGCACACAGATCATAAGAGCTTGAAATACCTCATTACTCAGAAGGCACTGAACATGCATCAAAGACGATGACTCGAGTTAATCAAAGATTATGACTTACAAATTCACTATCATCCGAGCACAACCAATACTGTAGCAGATACACTTAGTAGGAAGCATGTGGGGAATTTTGCCTATTTACTCATAGATCAAAGAAAGCTGCTACTGGAGTTTGAAAAACTCGAAATTGAAATAGTGCCCTTTGAACAAAGTAGCTTGATTGCAATGTCTGCCCAGCCTGCTATTATCGATGTAATTAAACAGAAATAAATGAATGATGAGTTTTTGAAAAAGGTTCGTGATGAACTTGACACCAAGCCTAGACCGGGGTTCATAATTGAAGACTCCGTATTGAAATATCAAGGGAGGTTATGTGCCCCGAATGATGCGGATTTGAAAAGGAAAATTTTGGAGGAAGCTCACAAGTCAATATTTACTATACATCCAGGAAACACCAAAATGTACCAAGACTTGAAGTTGGTGTATTGGTGGCCCAACATGAAAAGGGAGATTGCCGACTTCAATTCTAAATGCTTACAATGCTAGCAGGTAAAAGCAAAACATCAGAAACCAGCAGGTCTGCTTCAATCTCTTTCTATTCCGCAATGGAAATGGGAACATATCACCATGGACTTTGTTGTTGGCCTACCTCGGATACCTAGAGGTATGGACTCTATTTGGGTTATAGTTGATAGATTGACTAAATTTGCTTACTTTCTTGCTGTGAAGACTTCATTTACTGCTTATAGACTTGCTACTATCTACATTGATGAGATTATTCGGCTGCATGGGGTTCCAGTGCCTATTGTATCAAATAGGGATCCTAAATTTGTTTCTAGATTTTGGCATAGTTTGCAAGAGGCAATGGGAATAGAATTGAGATTTAGTACAACATTTCATCCACAAATCGATGGGCAAACCGAGAGAACTATTCAGACCTTAGAAGACATGCTTCGTATGTGAGTATTGGATTTTCAGGGAAGTTGGGAAACTTATTTTCCATTGGCCGAATTTTCTTATAATAACAGTTTTCATGCGAGTATCGGTATGGCACCATATGAGGCACTATATGGCATAAAGTGTAGATAGCCAGTTTGTTGGGCAGAGGTTGATGTGGACCGCTCGAACTCTCACCGCACGGCCCGCATTTCGGAGACGGCACGAATTGGGTTCATAGCTACTACAGTTCGAACTCCTGTCATGGTTCTGAATCCATTCTCACAAAGTGCAATGTAAGACTGATAAATCACCAAAGAGTCCAAATCCGGCAATTGGTTTTGACAAATCAATTTTGAATAAAAAACAGCCAAACATGGACGGCTTTGCCAGATTTCATAGTCGCCACCTAAATATTTTGTTTTTGGGAAATTTAGGAAACCCTGACTCGTGCCTAAGGCCACATGTCCGTCATCACCAAAGTTGCCTCGGCTCGGGAACTTGGGTACAAGAGGGGAAGGTCCTGAAATGAGCACCCTCGCTCGCCCGATCAAAGCATCGGCCTCTACTAAACATGATATGTTATTTTGAAAACACATGCGTTCTTATTCTGGTTTATTAGCTAACCTTACTATGTGATGCGCACAGCATACAAATATAGACTAAATCACTCGATTTGGAACAAAACATCTCATGTTCATTTTTCGAAAATGGTTTGGAAGTACTACTCGCAAGTAGGCTAGAACGTGGATTTGCCACCCTCAAGTGGGCTTAAAACAACATGATTTACCACTCCGCAAAGTGGGCTTAAAACTCACATTTTGATGAATTGTTCCAATTCAAGTAATGAAGCCTTCATCCACAGGCATTCATGTAGTTTATCAGATAAGCACATAGCCTCATGGCAAGTATGCTAACATGGCAACATACACATCTCATGCAGTATCCTAAAGCGTAAACACCTACAGTGTACTCCGAGCAAAAACAGAAAACTAGTTAGAAATCATGCATGATCCTAGTTTATGTTAAAATGTCTAATGCAACACATGTAAAAATGCAACTAAAATAGGCTCGGCTATCTAAGATGGCATATGGATGCAACAACTTTGATACACGTATTCAAGTAGGTATTGAAATACTATGCAGTTTAAGTGATGCGCCGAGCCCGATACATGCAAGACAAATGAATGATGCAAACATGCAAGCATAAGGTATGCTAATTGAAATATGCCCTAAACTAACCATCAAAAACTGATAAGTAAAAGGGAGAAAGAAGTGGGGGTTGGAAGACATGCACACACACATGCACCCTTATTACAACAATACGCCCTCTCGCGGGAGGGTCCAAATAAATAAGTGCTAAGCTAAGCTACTTATTACAAATCAACTAATTAACTAATCTAACTAATTAATTATTACAAACCAAATTGAAACTAGCTATGCTAAGCTAATTAGAATATTACAGAGATGAATTAAATTAGCTAAACACATTAACTAATTAATTACAAAACCGATAAATTAACTATCTAAACAAAGCAGTTAAAATGGCCTCGAGAAGAGGGAGAGATGCATGCTCGGTTTGCTTCACCCGGAAATGCATTGCCTTGCCATAAGTTGTCTCTGTTTGCACTCGTGGTGAGCTCAGAGCATCAAACACACTTCAGGTTGCATCTGCCTTAAAACATGAGCATTTTTGGAAAATTTTGCTGCAAGTGGCTGGCCGGCCACTTCAACTGGTCGGCAGGCTACCTCAACTGGCCGGCCGGCCACTTCAACTGGTCGGCAGGCTAGTGCAAGTGGCCGGCCGGCCACTTCCCTTTCCGGAATCTCAACTTTGTTGCAACAGAGATCAACAAAGGCACAACAATGCATTTGCAAGGAAATGTGTGTGCAACTACTCTCCTTATCATTTCTCAAGCTCAAAGGAGCGTAGTACTCAGCTCTCAAGCCACCAATCATGCATCTGAATGCATGATGGCCAAAGAGCCAAGCTCGCACAATGTTAGTGAATGCACAAACAACACATAAGAGCCTCAACCTCTATCATGCATGATCAAGAGGGTTGGCGACCAAGAAATGCAACACGTTTCATCACTTTGAGTATGAAACGTGCCACATTCCTTGTGTTTGGATTAATGTCCAATCCAAACACAATGCAATGCAAACAACATGCTCATCTTTCAATGCTAAAGTGGCATGCTAAAACAAGAATCTAACACACAAACAACGCATGCATGACATGCAAGAAGACTTAGGCATTAAAACTAATGAAGTACACAACATTAGGACTATGCAATACATTGCTCAATGGACTAAACCAAGCCTAAACAATCCTCATGCATGCCTAAATAGTGGCCAAAATGCTCTGAAATGATAGCATGAAAGGCAAGAAAACGATGTTCATGCATTGGCTCATCAACAAGGCATGAGGCACAACATCTTAAACCCAATCAAAGGGTGATACACATGAGAGTATGACACGGCTATATGCTTTGAAATTATGTGTTAAATGATGCCATATCACATAAACATCACAAATAAGGCATGCTATAAGGCCTAAAGCATAAGGCTAGTAAAGAGCACTACCCAAGAAGCATGCAATACATAGCACAAATGACCAAACCAACCCCGGACAGAGGTTAAACATGCCAAAACAGAGGCTTAAACATGTTAAAATGGTGGCCCAAAAGCTTAGACAAGCATGCATACGTATTGGCTCATAAACAATGCATAAAGCACAACTCACAAAAGCTATGAAGGAGTGGAATATGTGAGAGTGTGACTACACCATATGCACTGAAATTATGTGAGAAATGAGTTTAAGGCATGCAAACAACTCAAGTAAAGCATGCTAGAGACTTGACACTCACAGCTAGTCAAAGCCACTTACACTACAACCCTACAAGGCAAGCCTCACATGGCCAAGACCATTCAAAACAGAGCTAAGGCATGCTAAAATAATGGCAAAAACATGTTGAGATAGAGCCAACACAAGATAGGATGAGAGGCATAAAGCATGATGCTTATTAGGCCAACAAGTAGGATTACACTACAAGTATAAGATGCAAGCAACCAATGACCAAACCAACCAAAAACAGAGCTATGGTAGGTCCAAAAAGTCACAAAAACATTCTTGGACTAAGTTTCAAAAAGGAAGAGATACATGCTCATGTATTAGGCCACCAACACAAGCAAACAAGAATACAAGGAGAGGGGATCACCCCCTTCTATTTTGGACCACAAGAGCAAATTTTTACCACTGAAATTCCTCTCAGTTTCAGTAGTTAAAAGGCCAAACAAAGGTCATTACAAAAGTTTAGAGAGTTGGTTCAAAAGGCTTAACAAGCCAAAGAGCAAAAGAGGGGGACCACCCCCCCTAACCCCACAAGGTTCAAACCAACACTTTAAAGTCTTAAAAATAGAGTTTTTGAGAGGCTAAAACCAGCCTTTAAATAGCATGCAAAGGTGGTAAAAGACTTAATCAAAACAAAGCTTGAAATGGGGTATATGCTTACCCTTGAAGAACAAGAACAAGATAACAACTTCAGCAACAATTCTGAACTGAAAGCAAGCCAAAGACCTCAAATGAAGCTCCAATAGACCTTAGCTCCAAAGTGAAGGTGTTTAACTAGGTGTTTGTGTGCAAAAGTATGAAGAAACAACGCTTCAAAGCACAATAACACAATATAGAAAGAGAGAGTGAGAGTTCTAGAGAGAGGGAGATTTTTAGCTCTGAAAAATCTGAACCCTTGAAAAGGGGAGAGAGCTTTCCTTATATAGAGGAAGCAAGCATAAGCTTGCTTGACAAGCTTAGAGCTTGTTCCAATCCCTCCATACACGTGTATGGAGGATGCATTATGTGCCTAACAGCTGGCACAGCTGGCACCAAAAATATCTGCAAAAATAGAAAAATGGTCGTCGGCCACTTCAAGTTTCCTACAAGGGGAGAAAGTGGCCTACAACTGCCAAAAGTGGCCGACAGGCCCTCCCCTCCCTCCAGGCAAGGGGTAACAAGGTATGGTCCAAAAACAAGCCAAAAAGAAGAGAGCTAAGAGGCCCCAAGACAAGGCACTCAGCCGAAAGCTCCTAAAACTAGCCTACCGGCCACTGCAAGTAGCCTACAAGAGGAAAACGTAGCCTATAGCTACAAAAAGTGGCCTACAGGCCTCTCTCTCCCTCCAGGAAAAGGCACCAAGGCAAGGTCCAAAAACAAACTGAGAAGAAGAGAGTTAAGAGGTCCTGAGACAAGGCGTTCAGCCGAAAGCTCTGGAAACTCATAACGAGCACAAACAAGCGCAATCATCGTGTGCACAAACGATGACGTCTAAGTCTTAAGGTTGGTCAAAAATGGGGTGTCTATAGTTGGTGATAAAGCTATTTATGGGACTGAACTTGTGTAGGAAACAATTGAGAAGATCAAAATCATCCAGCAAAGGCTCAAAATTGCACAGAGCCGACAGAAAAGCTACGCCAATCAATAAAGAAGGGACTTAGAGTACAAGGTGTGAGATCATGTATTCATCAAGGTGACCCAAATGAAGGGGCATGTGAGATTTCGTAAAAAGGGAAAATTGACTCCTCACTACATTGGGCTGTTTCTGATCCTTGAGAGGTTAGGTCCTGTTGCTTATCGAATTGCCTTGCCGCCGGGAATGGAACAAATGCATAACGTTTTCCATGCATCCATGCTTTGTGGTTATCTTAGAGATTCATTCCATGTGATTGATTACCATTGGATTACTCTGGACGAGGATATGATGTATAAGGAATGGCCCGCACAAATCATTGATCGGCAAGTGAAACAATTGAGAAACAAAACTATCCCTATGGTGAAGGTCGAGTGGAGAGAACATTATGGGAAGCAGGCCACTTGGGAGAAAGAGGAAGAGATGCGGCAACAGTATTCGCATTTATTTTCGTCTGAAGGTAACTTAAGTTTGGGGGTCCAAACTTTCTAAGGGGGAGAGACTGTGACGACCCTGACCTCCAAACTAGTACATTATATAATTTAAATAAGTTTAATTGCATGGTTATGTGCTTCATTGTGTGATTACATGTTTAATTCTATAATTATCTGTTGATATATGGAATATCTGTTTAAATCGACAACTTAGAGTCGGAAATTGGGAGCCTAAACGGCTTCAGAAACTGAAATTAACTAGCCCAATAGGCTAATTAGAATATTTAGAATTTTATGGCAACTTTAATTGATGTTTGATTTGGATCAAAATAATTAGAATAAACTGATTGAATTAGTTAGAGTTAAGCCTAATTAATTAATCCTGACTATATTTGATTAGGCTAACTTAATCACATCCTATATAAGACCCAAATTAAGCATACGAGCTCATTTTTTTATATACACTCAGCTGAGAATTCAGAAAGAGGAGAGGAGAGTTTAACATTTAGAGAGGGAAATAGGAGAATTGTAAAGAATTAGTGGAAGATTCAAAGATTGGAGCCATAACACACTTGAACTCAACACTAGGTATGACATTCATCACTAATTCATGTAGTTATGGCATATAGTAGTTGAATTCCTCTCATTTTTAAACTCATTGACATGTTATTGGAGAAAAGAAGCTATGCGTATCATGAAAATGGAAGAATAGAGTTGAATTGCTTACATGCATGCATAATTTGAGTTAGAATTCATGAAATTCTTACATGCATGGCACATTTACACCTTAATTTGGAGAACCCTTCATGTTTTCATGCTTCTCATGTCACTTGATCATATTTTGAACATGTTTTGGAGAAATGTACACCCAAATTGAGTTAAACTTATTTTATAAATTGAGGTTGGAGTCATTGGTTGGGAAATTACCATGATTTTGAACTAATGGGTTCAAATTGGAAGTGTTTTCATGTTATATAGTGACTCTCCATGTTTTTATACCAAAAACACAAGATTTGAAGCTTTGAGTACCATGTTTGAACTTCAAACACAGTTCCAGAAATTCCAAAATTCGTGTTGTTCGCTCGAGCGAGGGAGTCCACGCTCAAGCGTGGAATTCGGTCTCCTATAAGTTTCTAAAATTTTACAATCCGCTCGAGCGAGGACCTTTTTCTCAGTCTTCCGCTTGAGCAACCATCGAGCGGGAATTCATGTATCTAGTACTTTTACAGATCACTTGAGCGACAGAAGTTACGCTCGAGCGGCCACCTTTGTTTTTGAACCCCCGCGCGAGCGTAGAAGTTACACTCGAGCGGAGACCCTATTTTCAACAAATTTTTACCAACTCTTTTAAGTGCATATTTGCATCCTCATGCCACTCCAAGCATTCTTAGCCACCATTTGGACTCCAATAATCATACAATAAGTTAGAGACACATAAAGAGAATCAAATTAAAATGAAATGGAGTTTCATTTGTACTTTGTTATGTACTTCGTTTAGGTGGACGTCCGAGGCTTAGTGTCACCGCAAACCACTGTGAGTAATAACCTTATAAAGATATGTTCAAATTATCTTTACTTTCAAAAACGTTATTGCTATCAAAATGGAAATGTGGTTTATAACGACCCCGGGTCTCTACCCAACTGTCATGGTATTTTGGATTCGAATCTTGTTGTTTGACTGGTTGTGTCTTTTTTCCTTTACTCCTCTTGAATTTGAGTTTTGGAATGACTTGAGCGTGTCTAGAACAGGTTGGTTGCCTTTCAGTCTAAAATCTTGTTGCCCAGAATTTCGGTCTTCCGCTCGAGTGGTACTTCTTGCGCTCGAGCGGAGTTTGCAACCTTTCAGTATCGAGTGCCTCTGCAAAAGTGCTGCAAGAGTGTTTTTCACGCTTGAGCGGCATTTCTTACGCTCGAGCGTGTCTAAGCTCGAGCGGCCCTTCTGGCTCTTGAGCGACTGTCTGCAATCTGTGATTTACTGTACGGGTGAAATCTACACTCGAGTGGCGATATTCGCGCTCGAGCGGGTTGTTGTTGTTGTGTCTGACGCTCGAGCGGACTTTGCATATATTAGATTGTAAAAGTGACTTTTTACATAACTTTTTCATCTCCTTTTTCATCCAAAACCTAAGTTGAGAGCTTCTCTCCCTATAAATACCCTCTCTCTATATTTGACCTAGATCTAGTGGTCTTCTCACCTCCCTCCCTTAGATAAAAAGAGTGAGCTCTTCAAGATCTTCATTTCCATCCAAGAAGAAGTGGGTTTTGCTATTTTTGAAAGCTTCACCTTTGTCTCACCCTTCTCCTTGGGCTTCTACTTTGAGGTAGGGAGTTCTAGAGTTATATATATATATGTTTTGCTACTAAATGTTGACTTTAAGTTGTTATATAGTAGTTGTGTAGTTTTAAATTTTGCACTAAATGAAGAGAGAGAAAGAGGGTTTTCAAATTGGGTTTCTAAAATCTCAAATCCTTTGTTCTTTCTAAGGGGTTTTCTTTCCATTTGACTCATAAGATGTGATTTGGGTTGGTCTTCACCTTGAAATGGTTAAATGTTAAATTTTTTATAAAAGCCCAGGAAATTGGGGGATTTTGAAAACACATGGAAATATTTGTGAAACTCCTTATTATTTTGTATTATGATAGTGGGTGAGATGCTATTATTGCAAAAGTTGTTAAAAAAAATGTTGAAAGATTATGTTGTTGGGAGTGATGAATGATTTTGTACCATGTTTATGAAACTTCGTAAGATCATGAAATTATGTTGAGAACATTGTTTGCCTTGAAGGGATTATTATTGTAAATTGTTGTTGTGAGGAATGGTGAGCACATGGGCATTTTGGGAAATGACTTGAAGGGAAGAAATGAGAGATAATTGATTGATATTGTTGTAGAGATATTTTGAGAATGGTAATTATTGCATCATATTTCAATTTATTATTATCATCGTGCACCGTGACATGTTTTGGAAAGACATTTATTATGAGAATGATTATATTGTAACGAGAATGATGGAAATGTGAATGGGGCAAATACATGGTAAATCCGAATAGGAGGTGTAGTAGAATTTGATAAGTTGGCCTGAGTGTCCTTGGTGAAAGACCAGAAAATCGCGCGAATAGGTGTCGAGCCTTCCGGTTAATACTGGTAAAAATGACAGTTTGGTAGTACTCGTAGAGTCTACTTGCAAACACCAGCCTAGGGATTACCAGTGTCGTATTTACCGCCCCTATTGATTGATGATTGGAATTTTGGTAAAAACGTTGGGATTGTAAATAATTGTTGGAAGATAGAAACTTCTAAAGGTGTATGAAATGGACTTTCTTTTAAAGATGCATAGCATGGCATTAACAATTGCCTTGTTTTGAAGAGTATGCATAACTGTATATACTTTATAAGAATTCTCTACTGGGCTTTGTGCTCACCCCTATGGGATTTGGAGCAGGTAAAGATGTGGTGAACCCGCCGAACTGAGGGCGTGGATGTTTTGAGAAGAGTACATGACTCTTTATTTTTGTGTAATTCTTTTGAGCCAAGGGCTAATGTGTATGGGTTGCAGAAACCATCTTTTTGTGTAACCAGGCTTATGCCTTGGAAGATGTAAGCCCTTAAGGGCATTGTATTGTTTTTGAGAATGGATTGCTTTACATGCTACAGATTCACATGTTTGAATTGATGAATGTATACTCGCATGTAAAACCTTTAAAATGACTCGCTAGTAATTCTATAAAGATTGATAGGTTATAGTCATTGTTGGGTAAATGTTGATCATTTATGGGTTGTTCATGTTGAATTATTTTGGGGCGTTATAACTTGGTATCAGAGCTACCGAGTTTGAATATTTGGGGCTCGCGGGAAGTGGTCGTTATATCACAATGGGTTCATTTCGCATGACTAGGAAATGTTTTTCCCTTGTGATTGTGTGACAGCACGTTTATGTGATTATGTGGGTATGGGATTAGGCTTTTGGGATGTAATTTGCACCTGTTAGGTTCTTTGAGATCTTAATAGAAGGGTACCTGATCAATACTCATTCTACTAAGAATTCTTGGTTTCTCATAGGACAAATCTCATCCCTAAAGGATAATTCGTATGTGTTTAAGTGGCTAAGGTGCTTATGTGGAGTGAATTAAATTGTTTGTGTGGTAGGATATATGTGGTGGCCTTAGCCTAACGTGTGAAGTTAGTGGCGAGCACATTTGAAAGCATGTGCTTAATTATTTTCCTTGTCTCTCAATTAGGATGTCAGGAAGAGTGCGAACTCGAGGTGGTAGGGGTGGAAGCCGAGGTCGAGGTCGCCGGGGTGTATTTGAGGTGCCGGTCCAAGGGGTCTCGGTACAAGAAGAGGGTTTAGGCCAAATTGATAAGGCCGAACAAGTGGGGCAAGTGGAGGTGCCGAGTCAAGCCGGCCAAGCCACAATGGGGGCTTTAGCCCGGGAGATGGCGGGGTCTTTGAGGGAGTCCATGAACATTTGAGGGCGGAGACCCAAGCAAGGGAGGATGTAGCAGAAACTACAGCTAGCTTCCTCACGAGGGAGTTTCTTAGGTCCAAGTCGGATGAATTCTATGGCGGCCTTGATCCAAAGAAAGCGGACGAATGGTTGGAACAAACCGTGAAGACCTTTGATATGCTCCATATAGATGATGGCGAGTTGAGGGTGACCCTTGCAAGTTATTACCTCAAAGGTGACGCCGGCCAATGGTGGAAGTATGCGAAGGGTCAGATAGCACCGACATGGGAGGCTTTTGTGACGGCCTTCCAAGACAAGTACCTACCTCCCACGGCTCGGCAGAGGTTGAGGCAAGAATTCAATGACCTTAAGCAATTAAATATGTCTGTGGCCGAATTTGAAGCGGTCTTTTCTAGCTTGTCCCGGTTTGCACAGGGGTTGGTAGCGACAGAGGAGCGTCGTTACTTTGAGTTTGAGCAGAGGTTGAGAACAAAAATTTTGTTCAAGGTTACCGGGAACATGATCCGAGAGTATGATCGCCTTGTAGAGGCGGGTGCACACATGGAGATTACGATGGAGGCCGAGGAGGAGAGACTTTGAAATTCGAGGTCTAGGGGCAAGGGTCACAGGGGGACTTTAGGCCTAACAAGAAGAGCAGGAGCACTTTTTCATCCCAATCCCAGCTGCAACAGTCTAGATCCACCTTTCCTTTGCGTAGTACGGGCTCGAAAATGAGTGCACCGAGTGGGGTTTCTTGTTTCAAATGTGGCCAGCCGAGTCACAAGGCCTTTGCATGTCCGCAGAAGGGGGGAGGACAGCAGATGTTGCCACCACCACCTAATCGATCCCAGAGCCAGTCCCAGTCTCAGAGTCGAGGGCAGGGGCCTACTTGTTTTCAGTGTGGTCAGTCAGGGCACATGAGGAGAGCTTGCCCACAGTTGGGAGGCACATCTGGCACATCCAGGTCGAGGCAGACCCAGAGTCATCAGCACACTCATTCAGTCTAGACTTCGAGAGTCCACTAGGGAGCCACTTCGGCTCAGTCAGTTCAGCAAGCTTATGCTCCGAGGGATGAGCAGGTTGACCAGAGGCCACAGAGGCTCGTGTATGCTATTACAATGCCAGAGTAGTTGCCAGGACCTTCGGTGGTGAGAGGTATATTTATTGTGTGTAATTCTTTGGCCAATGTATTGATAGATACGGGTGTGTCTCATTCATTCATATCTACTACATTCGCATATGCATTGGGGTTAGAAGTGGTACAGTTAGCGTCTCTGCTCAGAGTTGAGTCACCGGTTGGGGGTACAATTGACCTAGATCGACGATGTCGTGATTGTGAGATAGAGGTTGCCGGGCGTAGACTCCCGTTTGCCTTTGTGTTGTTAGACATGTCCAGTTTTGATGTTGTTCTAGGCATGGATTGGTTGTCGTTGTATCGGGCCGTGATTGATTGTTTTCGGCAAAAAGTCATAGTGTGCACTTCGGGTGGCGATTGTTTTTATTTTCTGGGGGATAGGGATGATTGGGTTTTTATCACCGGTGTTTGATCCTCGTAGTAGGAACGAGCTTAGCGGCCTTCTAGCTACCCTCTTGTATGATGAGAGTGTCGGAACTCGAGTTGAGTTGCCAAGGGTAGTGTGTGAATACCCGGAGGTGTTTCCCGAGGACCTTACCAGTTTGCCACCCCATCGGGAGATCGAGTTCACCATTGACATAGTGCCTGGAATGGCACCCATTTCTATGGCGCCATATAGATTTGCACCAGCGGAGTAGCATGAGTTGAAGATTCAACTCCAAAAGCTTTTAGATAAGGGCTTCATTCGCCCTAGTACGTCGCCTTGGGGAGCACCGGCTCTCTTCGCGAAGAGGAAGGACGATTCGTTACGGTTGTGTATCGACTACCATAAGTTGAACCGAGTCACTATCAAGAACAAATACCCTTTACCTAGGATAGATGACTTGTTCGATCAACTTAGAAGGTCTTATTACTTTTCGAAAATAGACTTGAGCGCGGGGTACCATCAGTTGAGAGTCCAGGAGGAGGTCATCCAGACGACGGCCTTTCATACGCGTTATAGCCACTACCAGTTCATTGTAATGCCCTTTGGGTTGACTAATGGACCAGCTTCTTTTATGGATTTGATGAACCAAATATTTAGGGAGTATTTGGATCGTTTTGTGGTCGTCTTCGTGGACGGCATTCTTATCTATTCGACCTCCGAGGAGGAACATGAGACTTGTTTTGAGGATTGTGCTTGACTTGCTTAGGGAGCATCAGTTGTAGGCCAAATTTGAGAAGTGTGGGTTTTGGCTCACCGAGGTGAAGTTTTTGGGCCGCGTCGTGTCAAGAGAGGGAGTAACAGTAGATTCCTCGAAGATAGATTCTGTGCAAGATTGGGAGCAACCTAAGAATATCTTTGAGATTCGGAGTTTCTTGGGGTTGGCGGGGTACTATCGTCGATTCGTAAGAGATTTCTCTAGATTAGCTGCGCCTTTGACTAGATTGACTAGCAAGGGGGTTAAGTTTGTGTGGAGTGAGGCTTGTGAGAAGTCCTTCCAGGAGCTCAAAACTAGATTGACCACGGCACCAGTATTGATCATTCCGGAGAGAGGATTAGGGTATACAGTCTCTTGTGATGCGTCTCGGGATGGGCTTGGTTGTGTTTTGATGCAAGAGGGAAAGGTTGTAGCGTATGGCTTCCAGCAATTGAAAATTCATGAGAAGAATTACCCTACCCACAACTTAGAGTTAGCTACTGTAGTGTTTGCCCTAAAGGTTTGGAGGCATTATTTATATGGTGAGAAGTTTGAGGTTTTCTCTGACCATAAGAGCTTGAAGTATTTGTTTTCCCAAAAAGATTTAAATTTGCGTCAACAGAGGTGGATGGAATTTTTAGAAGACTATGATTTTGAATTGCACTATCATCCGGGCAAGGCCCATGTGGTGGCCGATGCCTTAAGTCAAAAAACCGTCAGTAGCTTGGCGAGCGTAGCCATTCGGGAATGGGGTTATGTTGGGTGAAGTCGGAAAATTTGAATTGCAGTTGGGTGAATCAGAAGGAGGTGCGACCTTGTTTGGCTTGAGTGCTCAACCTGTCATGATTAGTAGAGTTGTAGAGGCACAACAGCGAGACCGCGACGTGGAGTTAATTCGGGAAAGAATCTCTAATGGGAAGGAGGAGAAAGGTTTGAACATTCACTTGGATCAGAGTGTATGTTACCTAGATCATTTGGTTGTGCCGGAGTCTTGTAAAGAAGAAGTGCTTCGGGAGTTCCATCATTCGCGCCTTGCGGTACATCAGGGAGGCACCAAAATGTATCGAGACCTTAACCGTTAGTTTTGGTGGAGGGGTATGAAGCAGGATGTCGCATCCTTCGTGTCAAAGTGCCTTACTTGTCAGCAAGTCAAGGCAGAGCATCAGAGACCAGCGGGTTTTGTTACAACCCTTACCAATAGCCGAGTGGAAGTGGGAACACGTGACCATGGACTTTGTAGTTGGGCTTCCTAGAACGCAGTGGGGCAAAGATGCCATTTGGGTAATTGTTGATAAATTGACTAAGTCTACACACTTCATTCCTATGCGAACTAGCGACACAGTTGAGCACTTGGCGGAGTTGTATGTTAGGTAGATAGTTCGGCTTCATGGTGCACCGGTCACTATTGTGTTGGATAGGGATCGTCGTTTTACCGCCTGGTTTTGGCAAAGCCTTTAAGAGGCATTGGGAACCAAGTTAACCTTCAGCACCACTTATCACCCTCAAACCGATGGGCAGTCGAAACGCACCATTCAGATTTCAGAGGACATGCTTAGGGCTTGTGTCCTAGATTTCAAGGGGTCTTGGGAGAGGCACTCACCGTTGATTGAGTTCGCCTACAACAATAGTTATCAGGCTAGCATTAAGATGGCACCGTTTGAAGCCTTGTATGGCCGACCTTGTAGGTCACCCGTTTGTTGGGCCGAAGTAGGTGATGCACCGTTGTTGGGACCGGAAATTGTTAGAGAGACTACCGAGAAAGTTGCTCTCATTTGGAAGAGATTAGCTATGGCCCAAAGCCGACAGAAGAATTACACCGATAAGAGGAGACGACCCTTATCCTTTGATGTGAGTGATCACGTGTTTCTTAAGATCTCTCCTAGGAGTGGTTTAATGAAGTTTGGCAAGAGTGGGAAGTTGTCTCCGAGGTTCATTGGACCTTTCGAGATATTAGAGAGAATTGGGGAAGTGGCTTATCGGTTAGCCTTACCGCCACAACTTTCGGGAGTACACAACGTGTTTCATGTTTCCATGCTTAGGAAGTACGAGCCCGACCCTTCTTATGTATTAGATTGGGTTGAATTGGAGGTGGATGAGGATGTCTCCTATGAAGAGCGGCTAGTTCAAATCTTAGATACCCGAGAACAAGTATTACGAGGCAAAACCATACCGTTAGTGAAGGTGTTGTGGAGGTACCATGGGGTTGAGGAAGCAACTTGGGAAAGGGAGGCGGAAGTCCTCTCCAAGTAACCGGAATTGTTTGAGCATGTTAGTTGATTTGATTTAAAACATAACATTTCCTTTTGGTAAATGGAAAATGTGTTAAATTGATGATCAAATGTTGTTGTATGTATTGCTAACTTGAGTATGAGGTTGTGTAGGCATGATGTTTTGCTACGGATGCCTTATTTTATATGTCTTGTATAAGCACATATGGTTTTGATGAAATGATGATGAAAGGAACGATAAATGATAATTGAACATAAATGTTGCGACTGTAATAACCCGACCCTCGTACTTGTTTCCTGATATACTCTCGATCCCTTATTCTGTGCATCTAAATATTTATTGTAAAATTGTATGTGAAAGTAAGTTTAATGAAGTGAATCTTATGCTTATGGATGTGTATCTATTTAATATGAAAAGTATCTGTCACAATTAGAATGTTTGGATCAGAAATTGAGGGCCTTAGAGACTTGATAATCCGAAATTGATTTTATAATTGGAATCAGCATAATTTTTAAGTAATAATAAGCATTTTTGTAGAAATTTGGTTTGGAATGATTAAATTGATTGATTTTTGTCCTATTCAACTTTTCCTTTTATATTATGTATATGTATGCCTCTTTGATCATGAACATGGGAATAACCTAAGAATCTCTTGAATGGAAATTGGAAGAGGAGAGTTAGAGAGGTAGAAGGGAAACTTAGCAAGAGTGGAAGATTGGGTGGATTAAGAGGATCTATTGAGATTTTAAGCTCAAGGTATGTATTCTTTATTTTGCTAAGCCTATTGGCAATTGATTGAGGAATTCTCTACAATATTCAAGTTGAGATTATAATGGAAATCAAGAGTGTGTATGTATGTTCTTGTCTAATTGTGTTTGTGGTTGTATTGGTAGTCCCAAGCTTGTGATATTGTTCTTCCCCTCTTGATTTTACTTGTTGTGTGGGGTTATTCACACACCTAAATGATGATCTATATGTCCAAGTGGGTAGTTGAGATCAAGTATGATTTAATTATGGAAAGAATGGGTTGTGCATGTGTAATTGGAAATGGTGATCTTAATTACATTTTTGAGGCATGTTGTGGTGTTATTGAACCATTGTAGTACACTAAATTTGCTTAGTTTGAGCCTTACCATAAGTGCATCAAGGGAGGGTTTTGCTGAATTTCGGACAGAAATTGTGTAGAATCGCCGCACGTGTGGGAGCCATGGCCGCATGTGCAGGAACCCCAGCCGCACGTGCGGGAGTCATGGCCGCACGTGCGAGAAATGGTGAAAATTTGGGACTTCGGCTACTACTTAAAAGGCACGTGCGGGCTTCCCAGCCGCACGTGTGGCCCAAGCTGAAAAATGTTGTCTGCTCCATTTGATCTGTTTGACTCTCTGGGATGGTTAAAAATAGTATTTGCAATCTTTAAAATGCTTCTTAATTTACTGGAAGTTATCGAATGAAAAATGAAGTTAGGAAAAGAATTGGACTAACTTGTGAGATATGTATGTGTGCAGGACACACTCTGGGAGGGACTATTACTCCGCCACAACACTATGAGTAGCAGTACTATAATTGTACGTTTACTACCGTTAATGATTCTTATTATTAACGCTCTGCGCTTTACAAGTAATTACGTTAATGTTTATGTTGTTTGGAAATCGGTGAGAACGTTGAAAGACTTTATGCATATCGGCATGACTCTGGAACTACTTTGCATTCTAGTTAGGGTGAATAGATAGCATTAATGTGCTACAACCTGTAAGTTACTTATGACTCTGTATAAGAATTACATACGAATTATTACTACTGTGCAATTGATTGACGAGAAGGAATTGTGAATGTAAACCCCGCTTACGAAAACATGATATTTTGAATGTCCTATTATGGACTCCTATAATCTGGTTGATTCGACGCATGTTTTATGACATGGATATCTGCCTAGAAGGGATTATCGAAATGAATAATCAGATAGAACCATGGGTTGCCTTATACGTCAAAGAATTGAATATCAACGACATTGTTATATGACCCATGTTATGGTGTGAGTTGGTTCGTTCTCATGAATAGTACTGTAATGATGCATGTACTTCTATAAACAATTATTATTAATGCTCTGTTATATGTAAGACAACTGTGTTAATCTGTAACATACGCTTTACTTACAGCTAATGATTGCCATTGGCATTTTGTTATCGCATGTTAATTATGTAACTAAGTGAATGATTCAAAGAATGTAAGTAAATGATGGAAAGGATGTGGATACTTTTATATGACTCTGGAACTCTGTAAGATTTTGGCACTAACCTGCTCTGATGATATCTGGGCCTATGGCCAACCTGTATTTTCTGGTATGAAACAAAGTGCTGTACAGAACTAAGTGCTACAATGTGAGTCACCTCTAGAATCCGTGTGAGACACCTCTTGAGTTCATACATTCTGACAAGGGCTGTATGCCATTCTGATAAGAGCTATATGCCATTCTGATAAAGGCTGTATGCCATTCTGATAAGGGCTCAATGCCATTCTGATGAGGGCTTAATGTCATTCTGATGAGGGCTTAATGTCATTCTGTTTAAGGGCTCAATGCCAATCTGTTAAGAGCTTAAAGCCATCATGTTTAAAGGTTGGGCCTAAGGCCGTTCTGAAACTAGTATAAAATCAAATTAACCATATGATCTCTGCATTTATACGTGCCTTGATATGTATCATGTTTTAAGTTGAGCATTGAATTGTTTAAGTATTATTATTCACCGAGCCTGGCTCACACTGTGTTTTGTCTGATTCTATAGGTGATCCATCTGGAGGTCAGTTTTGACCTGGATGCTTGTCTCTCTTTTGTCAGCCTTAGGGGAACCAGGCACTTAAACGAAGCCTATGCATTTTTATGAAGCTTTGCTAAGCTTTCAACTTTGTGTTTTAATTGTCTGTCTAAAGTTGTAATGCGTATAACTCCTTCCTTCCCCCAATGTTTTGCTATATGCCCAATTATGGGGCTGGGTCTGTAATTATACATGTATGCATAACTAATTTCTTAGATGCACGTTACTATGCGTCTATCTATCTGATGCAAAGTTTGTGATCCTGGCACGTTAGTAATCGCTCGATGGATGTAGTTTTATGTTATTGTACGTTGTTAAATGCTTCCGTTCAGGCCCTGTATGTAATGTATTTCAGGTGAAGTGTCCGTTTATGAGTAGGTCATGCCCAAACTTTTAGGGGCGAGTTTGGGGTGTGACAGCGACTAGAGAGTGTCATTGAATTGATTAAAATTGCCACAACCTTGGTTTCGCAATTTGTTTAAATTTCGGGGATGAAATTTCCTATGGTGGGGAGGTTATAGCGACCCCGGGTCTGTACCCGACTATCATGGTATTCTGGATTCAAATCTTATTGTTTGATGTTACCGGTTGTGTCTTTCTTCCTTTACTGCTCTTGAATTTGAGTTTTGGAATGACTTGAGCTTGTCTAGAACAAGTTGGTTGCCTTTCGCTCTAAAATCTTGTTGTCCAGAATTTCGGCCTTCCGCTCGAGCGGGACTTCTTGCGCTCGAGCGGAGTTTGAAACCTTTCATTATTGAGTGCCTCTGCAAAAGTGCTGCAAGAGTGTTTTCCACGCTCGAGCGGCGTTTCTTATGCTCAAGCATGTTTGAGCTCGAGCGGCCATTCTGGCGCTCGAGCGGCTGTCTGCAATCTGTGATTTACTAGATGGGTGAAATCTACACTCGAGCGGTGATATTCGCGCTCGAGCGGATTGTTGTTGTTGTGTCTGACGCTCGAGCGTGAAACTCTCTGCTCGAGCGGACTTCGCATATATCAGATTGTAAAAGTGACTTTTTACATAACTTTTTCATCTCCTTTTTCATCCAAACCCTAACTTGAGAGCTTCTCTCCCTAGAAATACCCTCTCTCTATATATATTTGACCTAGATCTAGTAATCTTCTCACCTCCCTCCCTTAGATAAAAAGAGTGAGCTCTTCAAGATCTTCATTTCCATCCAAGAAGAAGTGGGTTTTGCCATTTTTGAAAGCTTCACCTTTGTCTCACCCTTCTCCTTGGGCTTCTACTTTGAGGTAGGAAGTTCTAGAGTTATATATATATGTTTTGCTACTAAATGTTGACTTTAAGTTGTTATGAAGTAGTTGTGTAGTTTTAAATTTTGCACTAAATGAAGAGAGAGAAAGAGGGTTTTCAAATTGGGTTTCTAAAATCTCAAATCATTTGTTCTTTCTAAGGGGTTTTCTTTCCATTTGACTCATAAGATGTGATTTGGGTTGGTCTTCACCTTGAAATGGCTAAATGTTAAATTTTTTATAAAAGCCCTAGAAATTGGGGGATTTTGAAATCACATGGAAATATTTGTGAAACTCCTTATTATTTTGTATTATGATAATGGGTGAGATGCTATTATTGCAAAAGTTGTTAAAAAAAATGTTAAAAGATTATGTTGTTGGGAGTGATGAATGATTTTGTACCATGTTTATGAAACTTCGTAAGATCATGAAATTGTGTTGAGAACATTGTTTGCCTTGAAGGGATTATTGTTGTAAATTGTTCTTGTGAGGAATGGTGGGCACATGGGCATTTTGTGAAATGACTTGAAGGGAAGAAATGAGAGATGTTTGATTGATATTGTTGTAGAGATATTTTGAGAATGGTAATTATTGCATCATATTTCAATTTATTATTATCATCGTGCACCTTGACATGTTTTGGAAAGACATTTATTATGAGAATGATTATATTGTAATGAGAATGATGGAAATGTGAATGGGGTAAATACGTGGTAAGTCCGAATAGGGGGTGTAGTAGAATTTGATAAGTTGGCCTGAGTATCCTTGGTGAAAGACCAGAAAATCATGCGAATAGGTGTCGAGCCTTCCGACTAATACCGGTAAAAATGACAGTTTGGTAGTCCTCGTAGAGTCTACTTGCAGACACCAGCCTAGGGATTACCAGTGTCGTATTTACCGCCCCTATTGATTGATGATTGGAATTTTGGTAAAAACGTTGAGATTGTAAATAATTGTTGGAAGATAGAAACTTCTAAAGGTGTATGAAATGGACTTTCTTTTAAAGATGCATGGCATGGCATTAACAATTGCATTATTTTGAAGAGTATGCATAATTGTATATACTTTGTAAGAATTCTCTATTGGGCTTTGTGCTCACCCCTATGGGATTTGGTGCAGGTAAAGATGTGGCGAACCCGCCGAACTGAGGGCGTGGATGTTTTGAGAAAAATACATGACTCTTTATTTTTGTGTAATTCTTTTGAGCCAAGGGCTAATGTGTATGGGTTTCAGAAACCATCTTTTTATGTAACCAGGCTTATGCCTTGAAAGATGTTAGCCCTTAAGGGCATTGTATTGTTTTTGAGAATGGATTGCTTTACATGCTATAGATTCACATGTTTGAATTGATGAATGTATACTCGCATGTAAAACCTTCAAAATGACTCACTAGTAATTGTATAAAGATTGACAGATTATAGTCATTGTTGGGTAAATGTTGATCATTTATGGGTTGTTCATGTTGAATTATTTTGGGGCGTTACATAGTTGATTGAATGAATTATTAAAATGATTTGATAATTGATAGCATGGCTTATTGAAATGCTATATCCTTTAATGAATGAAGTTCTGTTTTGAAACGATATTGTGGCATCCATTGAATATAGGCCCTTGCCTGGGGATAATAATACCATGGCTACGCCCTTGCCTGGGGGTAATAGTACAATGGCTAGGCCCATGCCTGGGGGTAATAATACCATGGCCAGGCCCTTGCCTAGGGGTAACAATACCATGGCCTGACCCTGCCTGGGGGTAACAATACCATGGCTAGTATGATACGTTATCATTGGAATAATAGTTGTCACTTCATGGATGTACCACATATAATGTTACGAATGGCTTTTGTCACTGCAAAGGGATGCTATTATTGCTAATAAAAATGTTTTGTTGTGAATTTGATCAAATGTGGAGAGTATCTCCCTTTGAAAATGATTTAAGATTCATTTCGAAATTTGTAAGACAAGTTTTTGTACTATTGTCGAACTTCATTCATTTAATATCTTTATTCTGTTGTTACTCATTGGGCTCTAGCTCACTATTTATTTATATATGTAATTGTAGGTGGGCAAACTGAGCATCAAAGTTATATAGCCTCAAGTTTACCCGGGTTAGCCTTTTGTGGAGCTTCTAAGTGAAGTAATCAAGCTTGGGTGAAGCCATGCTTGTCGAACCCCTTTTGTGTGGTTTAATGGTTTTGTATTTGTACATAGTTGGGGTTGTATTTTTGTAAGACATGAATTTGTACTTATGTTGGGTGTAACTTGAAACAAAACCTTGCTTAACATATTTGCTCTCCTTATATATGCATGGATCAATGGATGAATTCTATAACATTTTGGACTTCCACTATGCCCCGTACTTTATATTAAAGGTTTATTTTTATGGAGGCAGTAGGTAATCTATGATTACTGGCCGGTTACGACACTAAACCTATAGAGGTGGGTTTGGGTCATGACAGTAATGGTTATGAAATATTTGATTAGTGATTATAAAATATGTGATTTTGGTTATGAGCAAAGTGGTGTAGTTATAAGTCAAAAGGTGTTTGGTTATGAGATATGTCATTAGTGATTATGAGATATGTAATATTAATTATGATCAAAGTTTATAAGTCAAAGGGTGTTTGGTTATGAGATATGTGATTAGTGGTTATGAGATATGTAATGTTGGTTATGATCAAAGTGGTGTGGTTATGAGATATGTGATTAGTAGTTATGATATATGTGATGTTGGTTTTGAGATATATGGGTAATGGTTGTGAGATATTTGATTAGTGAATATAAAATATGTGATTTTGGTTATGAGCAAAGTGGTGTCAAAGGGTGTTTGGTTATGCTATATGTGTTAGTGGTTATGAGATATGAGATATTGGTTATGATCAAAGTTGTGTGGTTATGAGCAAAATGATTGTTAGTTATGAGATATGTGACTAGTGGTTATGATATATGTGATGTTGGTTATGACTTAAAGGGGTTGGTTATGAGATGTGGTTATGATTCATGTGGGTAATAGTTATGAGATAGGTGATATTAGTTATGATCAAAGTGGTGTACTTATGAGCAAAAGAGTGTTAGTTATGAGATATATGACTAGTGGTGATGAGATATGTGATGTTGGTTATGGAAAAAAAATAAAATAAAGTGTTGGTTATGAGATATGTGATGTTGGTTATGACTCAAATGGATTGGTTATGAGATGTAATTATGAGATATGTGATTGTGGTTCTGATATATGTGATATTAGTTATGAATAAAACGATGTTGGTCATAAGATGTGGTTATGAAATATGTGATATTAGTTATGAACAAAATGGTGTTGGTTATAAAATGTGATTATAACTAAGTTATGATCAATTTGATTATAGTTATAAAGAAATATGATTTTAGCTCATAACTATAAAAGGTGACCTGTTTAACAGGTCACTTTTAATGATGTGGCTCAATCTTAGCCATTGATTTTCCTATGTACCGTACATTTTTTAATAAAATGTACTATAGATTTAGGCATATGGCTCAGTACCTCACTGGTTAATTTTTTAGTGCTTAAAGTTCTATATTTAAATGGTATTTTCTAGTGGTTCGGTTTTTCTGTTTTAAGTTTTCACTTTTGTTTAGTATTGGTTCCCAACACGTAACAAATCTGGTTAAGTGTTCTTTTTGTTCTTTATAATTTTTATGCTCGAAGATCCAACATGGACTCAATCACTCAAAGACCAAGTGAGAGGGGAGATTTGCGCCGTTAGTACGGCCGAGCTAAGATAGGGCGGGTCGTGACAGACCTCACGGCGCCGTGCTATTTCCTCTATTGAGAGGGCCAGTGGGTCTGCTTTGCTCGGTCGAAAAGATCGACTGACCGGGCCTGAACTAAGCCTGGCCGAGCTGCGACTAGCAAACATTCGGCAGGGCACACAGACAAGTGGCAAGACCGGGCTACGGGTAGCTCGGGCTAAACTATAGACAAGTGAGGGATGGCACGTCTCTGACCGGTTAGCCGAGATGGGCAGATTCTAGATAACCTCGGATGAAGGTAGGACAGACAGAGGCCGGCATGCCTCGCGACCGGTATGCCATGATAAACCGGTCAATACCAGCCCAGCCCATGAGCATCACCCCTCTGCCCCTTGCGAAGGGGTAGTCGGGTGGGGAATAGCGCAGTTGAGTACCTGTAGTGATAGTTCTTCGCGGGAGATAGGCCGGTCGTGGTACTGCGGTTGGGTGTGCCACCTGGGCCAACGGCACGAGGGGGAGGACATCTGCTCCACGCATGCCTCAATACCGTTAGATAGTTCTACGTGTACTGGTGGAAGGACTAAGCCTGTACACGCGTAAGGTGGTGAGAGGCGAGCACTGCCACCTGTCTTGGGAAGGATAGTAGAGTTAGTGCGCGCATAATCTTGAGGCTGCATAGCCAGCCTTGAAATAGGGAGGAGAACGAACGTTAGAGGTATGCAACTTCTCACCCAAAAGAAAATACTCTCTCTCTATCTGTCTTCTCCTTCCTCAAGTGGACTGACTTGATCGTCGGAGCGTCTATCCGGCACACCACCGCCGGGCAGCTCAGCTTTTTTGTGTTACCAGGTAGACGCCGTCAAGAGAAGCTTGGAGTACAAGGAGTACGGAAAAGCAGAGGATATTTCGCCCCCGTACAATTGGCGCTGTCTGTGAGAAGTTTTTTGATACTCAACCCTTGTTCTTAGATCTTCTTCGACCATTTCCATGGCCAACAACGGCAAAGCCCCACTATCCGTCATCGATGGTGTCACACCTGAGTACGTCCGCTTGAGAGAAGGTCCTCCGAATATTCCAGCCATGGCGGGCCTAGAGACTCCTTCGCGAAGTGTGCGAGACAAACGCGGGAACAGTACTGATCGCTCGCAGAGTCCTGAGGGCCGCCGACGCCGGGGGGAGTCCCATGCGCAGTGCCTAGAGCACAAACTCAAGGACCAAGACGTCGTCATTCGCAAGATGGCGGCAGAGATGGAGCTGCTGAAACGCCAGATCAAAGGGAAAGGTGTTGCTGGAGAGGGCAACCTCAATGAGCACACCCCGTCCCCTCGTTGTAGCAGTCGTCGCCAGGGGAGGACTCACTCTCTCTCCATCACCAGGAACTATGGGGTTAGAGGTTCCGACCAAGGAGAGGACAGGTCCCTCTCTCACGACAGCACCTACCGCCCCTCACGCCCGACGTCGACGTCGGGATCCTTTTTCTCCACACGTTCCAAGGACTTGAGGGATGTATTGGAGGAGAGGGCGTGCTGTCGGGAGGCTCGGAGAGTACCGGCATTGCAGAGGTTAAGCTCTCCAATTCGTTACAGTGAGGAAGTGGCGATGCCAGCCCCCAAAGTGATGGCCCCTGCGCTGGTGGACAAAGAGCTGGCGTGACTTACAGCCACGCCGCTGTCTCCAGAGATTGAGAGTATGCTACTCCCCGCCGAATTCCACCAGCCAAAGTTCACTTTGTACGACGGCAAGACGGATCCATACATGCATGTGAGCCATTACCGGCAAGTAATGGCTGGACACCGGTGGAATGACGCCTTGATGTGCCTCATATTCCTAGCAAGCTTGGGAGAGCTAGGTTTGAAATGGTTCGAAAGGCTCCCGGAGGGGAGTATTGAGGGGTGGCAGCAACTAGCGGAAGCCTTCGTCACCAGATTCAAAACCAACACACGAACGCCGAAGGAGGTCGACCATCTCCTGAGCGTCAAGATGGATTGAAGGCATACAATGCGAAATACTGGGAAACTTACAATGAGATCCTCGACTACCCCACCAATCTGGCGATCACTCAATACAAACGGGGTCTCCCAGTCAGACATAGGCTGCGAGATTCACTCATGATGCATCAACCCACAATCATGGAGTCATTGATGCAGCGGATCAATGAGCACATTCGTGTGGAGGATGATGCCGCCTCTGCGATCAAGAAGGCTAATCCGGTCGCGGCGAACAGAAGGGTTGCGGGGAAAGTTCACTCGGTTGGGCAGGAGGATAACTGCCCAAACAACCGGTCGAAAGACCAGCGCCATGGTTCAAACCGTGATGACAAAAACAAGGGCCGCCGAAATGACCGGGCTGACCCCCCGTGATGCAGCGGAGGATGCCAAAAGAAAATTGAAGGCGCGGACTGGGATCACCACGGTATTCAAAATCCCCATCTACCGCATTTTGAGCGAGATTTGAGGTGAACCCTTCGTCCGTTGGCCGGCCAAGTTGGGGATTGCGCAGAGGGGCTTCAATTCAAAATATCGCTGCACCTTTCATGAAGAATGGGGGCACCGAACAAAGGACTGCTTGCCGCTCAAACAACACTTAGAGGAGTTGGTGGCGGCGGGGTATCTCGACCAATACATAGATGGGGGCATCAAGGCCACGCCAGCGGACCAAGCTGAGCCAAACGGCCTGGCCGCCCTAGAGGTGCCCCCGCAAGGTGTAATCAACGTCATCCACGGTATCATTGAACCGGCCAAGGTTTGCGAGCTGAGAGGGATGATCAAGAAAGCCGAGCACATGAGGGAAGTGCTCTCTATTCAGCCTGCTGTGAAGAAGGGAAAGACCGAAGAAAGGGATGTCCTTTCATTCTCAACCAAGGACTTGGAAAGAGTTCAGATGCCGCACAATGATGCTTTAGTAGTCACTCTTCGCGTCAAAGACTTTGACATCAAGAGAATCTTGATCGACCAGGGGAGTTCGGTAGAAATTATGTATTATGACGCGTTTAAACAAATGAAGTTGGAGGACAAGGACTTGGCCCCCGCAACGTCCCCTTTGGTCGGCTTCAACTCGCAGCTAGAATGGCCAATCGGAAAGATTATTTTGCCGGTCAAAGCCGGATCGGTCATAAAGCAAGTAGAGTTCTCGGTGCTTAAAGTTCCATCAACTTACAACTTGATTTTAGGCAGGGGTTGGCTGCACGCCATGCAAGCAGTTGCTTCGACCTTCCACCAAGTCATGTGCTTTCCGGCACCAAGCAGACAAATAGAGGAAGTTTGGGGGGACCAGATGATGGCGAAACAATGCTTCGTTGTGGTAAATGGCAGCCGAGCGGCCAAAGGGTTCGTCCAAATGATTGAAGGGCCCGAGGGTAAAGAGGTCCTTGAAGACGTAGGAAGAAAAGCTGAGGAAAAGTCGGTCGAAGATTTGGTGGAAGTGCGCATTGACGAGAACGATCCAACTAAATTCTTCCTCTTGGGATCATCCTTGTCTAGCGCCGAGCGGATGGATTATGTCAACTTCTTGGTTTCCAATTTGGAGGCCTTTGCCTGGACGCCTTACGACATGCCTGGCATCGACCCGAGCTTCATTTGTCATCAGTTGAATGTCTTCCCTAATGCACGACCAGTCATTCAAAGGACGCGCCGCTCAGCCTTGCACCATGCTGAAGTGGTCGCAGAAGAAGTAAAGAATTTGTTGGAAGCTGGGGCCATAGAGGAGGTGCAGTACCCTCGGTGGATATCCAACACGGTGGTTGTTCCGAAGAAGAACGGCAAGTGGTGAGTCTGCGTTGATTACAAGACTGTCAACCGAGCTTGCCCCAAGGATAGCTTTCCTCTCCCATGAATTGACCAGCTGGTGGACTTAACCGCTGGTCATCAGAGGTTTAGCTTCCTGGATGCATATCGCGGCTACCACCAGATAGCCATGTATAAACCAGACAAAGAGATCACGTCGTTCACAACCCCCAGAGGCTTATATTGCTACAAAGTCATGCCGTTTGGACTAAAGAACACCGGGGCGACTTTTCAGAGGATGGTAACGAAGATGTTCGCTCCTCTTCTGAGCCGAACCATGGAGGCCTATATCGACGACATGGTGGTGAAGAGTAAGGAGAAGTCTCAACACCTCGCCGACCTTGCAGAGATGTTCGCCATACTTAAGCTCCACAAGCTTCGTTTGAACGCCACAAAGTGCGCCTTCGGAGTTGGCACCGGAAAGTTTCTGGGTTTTCTGGTCACAAATCGAGGGATTGAAGCTGACCCATCACACCTCAGCCCCTATTTTGGTCACACCTCAGCCAGGCGAAGAGTTGTACCTCTACTTGGCTGTCTCTCAACACACAGTCAGCGCGGTATTGGTGCGTGCTAAAGGCATCCAGCACCTACCGATCTTCTATGTAAGCAAGACTCTTTTCCCAGCCGAAACGAGATATCTGCCCTTGGAAAAATTGGCGCTGGCCCTAATGATGGCATCAAGAAAGCTGGCACACTATTTTCATGCCCATACAATAGTTGTGTTAACCGAGTTCCTGCTTAAAGTGCTTTTTGAAAAGGCAGACTTCACTGGGAGAATTTTGAAATGGGCCGTGGAATTAGGACAATATGACATCAAGTTCCGACCGCGCACCGCAATCAAGGCTCAAGCACTTGCCGACTTTGTCGCGGAATTTGCCCCTGGGATGCATCCAGTATGCCCGGTTGATTTGGTTAGTGCGGATTTAGCACAACCCATGGTTCTGGCAATAGAAACGAGTGTTGGTTCGCAAGTGGGAAAAGGGACGAGCACGACCGGACCAACAAAGTCCGACGATGATGAACCCAACCAAGACAAGGAAAGGGACCAGAATAAACCGATCAAAGACTTGGAAATGAGGAGCTCCCAAAACCCCTCTGATTGCTAGAAGCTATTTATTGGCGAGATGTGGAAGCTCTTCGTTGATGGGGCGTCCAACAGACATGGGGCCGGGCTGGGCATTGTGCTGAACTCGCCGGGTGGGCTGATCATCGAGCAGGCAATTACACTCGGCTTCCCAGTATCTAACAACGAGGTTGAGTATGAAGCTCTCCTTGCCGGACTAAGAAGCACGCTGAGAATGAAAGCCACAGCCCTTATGGTATTTAGTGATTCCAAGTTGGTGGTCAATCAGGTCTCAGGGGAGTATGAGGCAAAGGACGAAAGAATGGCCAAGTATCAGGCGCTGGTACGCGCCAAGATCAAGAAGTTCGCTGCAATAAGGTTGGAACAAATCGACCACGAGGAAAATAGCACGGCTGATGAATTGGCCGGACTTGCTTCTGCTCAGACAGCTTTTCCTAACCCCTTGATGATAGAATTTTTACCAAGGCCAAGCATTGAGGAGCCAGAATCAGTTGAGGTACTTTGCACCGACCTGGGCCCTTCTTGGATGGATCCTATCATCGCCTTCCTGAAAGATAGAATTCTACCAGAAGAAAAGAAGGCGGCACACAAGATCCGGACAAAGTCAGAGCGGTTTTGGCTCTCCCCATCTGGGGCCTTGTACAAGAAATCTTTCACCAGCCCGTATTTGAAATGTGTCCACCCCACCAAGGTGAAGGCTTTCCTCTATGAGATACATGAGGGCATTTGCGGCAGCCATACTGGGGGCAGATCCTTGGCTTACCGAGCAATTTCTCACAGTTATTGGTGGCCGCACATGCAGACAGATGCGCAAACATATGTTCGCAGGTGCGAGAAGTGTCAGAAGTTCGCCCACCAGATCCACCAGCCAGCTAGAGATTTGCTCCCCCTCACAAGCCCTTGGCCGTTCGCGCTTTGGGGGTTGGATATTGTTGGGCCACTCCCAGCTGCACCAGGAAACCGCAAGTTCTTCATCGCCGCTACCGACTATTTCACCAAGTAGGTTGAGGCCAAGCCACTAGCGACCATAAGGGAAAAGGGCGTGAAGAAGTTTGTATGGCGACACGTGATCACCCATTTCGGTATACCCAAGGCCCTCATCTCGGATAACGACGCTCAATTTGATGGTAAACTCTTTCGCGGATTTTGCGAAGAGTTGAAGATCGAGTTCTACAATTCGACGCCGGCCTATCCTCAGTCAAATGGTCAAGCAGAGGCCTCAAACAAGACCATCCGGGACGGGCTGAAGAAGCAGCTTGAGAAGGCTAAGGGCAAGTGGGCTGAAGAACTCCCTAATGTGCTCTAGGCATACCGCACTATGCCAAGGCGGTCGACCGGGGAAACACCTTTTGCTTTGGCCTACGGCATGGAGGCCGTCATCCCGTTGGAAATTGGCATGCCAACCATCCGCTCTGAAGGTTTCCAGCTAGATCTGAATAGTGAAGCGGTGGCATTGGAGTTGGACCTTGCTGAAGAAAGGAGGGAGCGAGCATTGATCCATATAGCAGCTTATCAACAAGAACTCTCCAAAAAGTACAACAAGGTTGTGCACCCCAGGATGTTCAAGATTGGGGACTGGGTATTAAGAAAGGTGCTTGGCAACACAGTGGTCCCTGGCGAAGGAAAGCTCGGTGCAAATTGGGAAGGACCATACAAGGTGATTGGTCTTGCCGGTAAAGGGGCGTACCATCTGGAAGATATAGATGGCAAGGTTGTCCCCAGACCATGGAATGCAGCCAACCTTAAGGTCTTTTACTTTTAAGATGTAATTTACTTGTGTTGTTTAGCTTTTTTAGACCTTTAGCCTTTTGGCACTTAATGTAAAGGATAGCGATGCTTTTGTAATGAAAAATAGCCCTCTTGTTGTTTGGAATTACGTCTTTGTACAATGGATTCGCAAGGACGCAAGGCAATTATGAATACTAGGGGAAAGAGATCGACCTGAATGGGACCGGACTGATTTCCTCTTGTCGGAATTAATGCAGACCGCACAAACAGTTGGTGCATTGTCCGACGATGTAGTTGGCTTTATGGCCGCAGAGCTGGTTTTGCTCGCCCAGTTGAAGTGTTGGCGTCATGACCAACTCAACTAAAACATTGGTGTTTTGCCCAGTGTGAGGGCCGAGCTGATTCTGCTCGGCCCAGTGGACGTATTGGTGTCTTGCCCAATATGGAAAACGAGCGGAGTTTGCTCGGCAGAATTCAGAGTGTTGGAGTTTTATCCAACCAATAAGAAGCCGAGCTGAATTTGCTCGGCCTAAAAGAAATGTTGGCGGCTTACCCAACTTAAAAAGCGAGCTGATTTTGCTCGGTCACGTCGAAATGGCATGAAATTTACAATCGAATGAAGGCCGAGCAGATTTTGCTCGGGTGAGTTAAAATATCAGTTCATTTGAGAGCTCATGGAACTGAACTACTAGCAAACGTTTGAGCTGATTTTAGCTCGGCAAACTATACAGCACAGCCGGCCTGGTAGTTGTGAATTTTCAACAATTGAATCAAGGAATCCATGCAGGCGCAAACCAAACGAAAATAGGAGATGAGCGAGAAAAAAGTCGAAAATTTTCATTGATAAAAGGAATTTAAGTACAAGACGGGGGGCATAGCCCGGTTACATTTAAAAAAAAAAAAGGGGGGGGCCAATCCAACTCTACGTCAACCATTTGTTCGACGACTTGCACAGTTTGCTCGGCCTCCTCCCCATTATGCTCGGGCAGGTTTTCTTCGGCGTCATCGTCAGTGCCTTCCACCACGGCAACATCCCAATCAGCCTCTTCCTCCACATCTGGAGATGCTTCGGGAGGATTTTGCTCGGCTTGTTTCGCGGCGGCGGCTTCTTCCTCGGCCTCTTTCCTTGCGTCCGCGATGAGCCGGTTTTGGGTGGCCTTGGAGTATGCCTGTATATAGACCGGGATATAGGCAGCAGGCGGATTGATGAACATGTCAGAATCCTGACCAAGACCAACTTTCTCCACGGCAGCTTTCCAGCCGCACTGGAAAAAGATGTCCTTGGTCGTTTGGACCTGCCGTTCGTTGGTCTTCTCACCCTGCGCGTATCCCCGGTCTTCTGCATCATCAACGGCCTTGTCCTTCTCGGCTTTGTGCGCATCGCCCAGTTTCCTCAGCTCGGCGAGATACCGAGCCTTCGTCGACTTCACGGCCCGAAGTTTGTCCTCGTTAGCTCGGTCAACCTTTTGCCTCAAGATATCTCGCTCGGCCTCAACTGCTTCCTGCGCAGCTTTAAGCTTCGCTATCTCGGTCTTTTGTGCCTTATTCTCCGTTATGGCATCCCGCAGGCTCTGCCGCACTTTGATCATTCGGTCGTGGGCCAAATAGTTCTTTTGCGCAGCCTGAAAACAAGCGAGAGATCGTCAGTATTCAAAAAACTGAGCAAAAACAAGCAAACAGTTTGACGTAAAAAATGGAGACCTTACCAGAACTATGGATTTCGCCGCCGAGCGGAGGACCTTGAGGTCGGAAAGCTCGTCATGTTTTTTCATATCAGCGAGCAAGATCAACCCCTTGGTCAAATTGAAACCAAGCGAGTAGTCCTTGTCCGCGTAGACAGAGTCTTCAGTAGAAACTGCTCGGCCCTGGTATTTGAACTCGGGCGCCCAGACCGAGGGGGTGGCTAGGCCCTTGGATTTGCTGGTCCGTGGTTGCTCGGTCTGGTCCCCGAGCTCGGTAGAGACGCGGTCGGTGGAGTCACCATCCACCAGATGCGGCCCGATTTGCTCGTTCCTCGGCCGCTTCATCGACCGACCAGCCGGCTGCTCGCTGGCAAGCGCCAGTACTGCCCCTTCTTGCTGCACGGCGGGTGTGGAGGATGTCCCCCCAGTTGCCTCTTGTCTTTGGGACTCGTCTTCTTCCCCAGTGATCAGGGACTTGATGGCCCTGATTTTCGCCATTTCTTGCTCGGCGGTGAGTGGAATAAGCCTGATCGGTGGTAAGTTTGGATCCGGTTCTGGGGTTGGCGCACGCAGAAAATTAGTAACCCGGCTCTTGTGCAGCGCGGTGTAGTGGTAGGTCTGATCGAAGCCAAGCAATTTTGAAGCCTCCCTCTCCTCGGCAGGATGGCGCAGCAGGACTCTGATAGCCTCTTGGTTGGACCGGTAGTAGTCTGCTGCTAGGTGCTTATCTGCAAAAAGAAGACAAGTGTTAGATCGGCATGGAAAGTAAGTGATGCAAAAAGAAAATAGCGCGGTCATCCGAGCGACTCACCGGCACTGCCAAAATCCTTTCTAATATACCATCCCGGTATGGGTGCCTCGGTGTCCTCATAGCGACCGGACACCCACAAGAAGTCGTCGTCGTTTGTCTCCTTGTCCGGGTTACCCTCTATTAATTTTGCTCGGCCCTTCTTCACTTTGAGGTACCAGCAAAACCCGCTCTTATTTCTACTAAGACTATACTGATGGAAAATTTCAGCCAAACCGAGATTGAGACCGAGCCTCCGGTTTAGTTCGGCGACCCCATTTATTATTTTGTAAGTGTTATTTGAAACTTGGGTTAGGCAAAGCCTTGTCTGCCTCAAAAACTCGCAGATCAAGGGTTGAACAGGGAAGCGGAGCCCTCCCTCTACTATCGATACGATGGTAAAGGGGCACCAGTCTAGGTCTCCCCAAGGGGTGTCTCCCTTTTTGGCGAGCTCTAAGACGACGTCATTTGGGATGTTGTAGTCCCTTCGAAACTCCGCCATCGCACGGGGCGAGCTGACCATAAATCGGTACTTCCCCATTTATCTCGGTTTTATTTGGTTTATTTACTATCTCGGTTAAAAAGGATGGTGTATTTGCTCGGACCTTGAGCTCCACCAATGATGGTTCTGGACTGGCCTGGACGGTCCTAGTGTGTTCTGCATTATTAAAAATAATTTTCAAGGATTAGCACGGCAAAAATTGCGCGGCTCTTATTGCAACTAGCTCAATGAAAGGGTCACTAGTGTTTGGCCGGTTCGACCCCTACCTCGGCTAGACCACTTTGTCGATTTCCTAGCTCGGTTCATTCCTATTTGCAGATCTAATGGAGCATTCAGCTCGACTAGGGTATTCAGCTCGGTGCATTCCTATTTTACCGGTCTAATTAAAGTATTCAGCTCGGTTGTGACCTCGGCAAGAAGCCACAAACCAGCTTTTGCTCGGCTATAGCTCTACCTATGGATCTAAATGAGCATTTAGCTCGGTTCTACCCAGATTTCAACTGTTCATCCCAGAAGTGGGGCGAACTCGTTTGATCCAGGGAGGAACGGGGGGTTCAGAGGCCCCCTTCCATTCTCAAGGTTCCCATTTGCCCTAGGATGTGCAGGTTCTAAGCAAAGAAAGAGGGCACTGGTGGTTACAAAACAAAAATAAACAAAAATACGAAGCACAGTGGCACGGAGATGAAGAACATGTATGAAAAATCTTGAGAAGTAGAAGCAAAAGATGCAATGGGGGGTAGTGTGACTTACCAGGGGGACAGATGCGAGGGTGACCGCAACCTCGAGAGCTCGATTGTGACCTTCGAAAGGATCTGAAATGGAGGATGTAGCACAGAAACAGCAATGGCAGTGGTCTTGGGGGTTCGAAGGTTTGGGAGGTTTTGGGTTTGTGTGGAAGAGAAGGTGAAAAGTGAAGGGTTTTAGGCCCTTCGTTGGAATACAAAAGAGGGGGAAAGGAACCCCAAACGGCTGCGCCGTTTGAATTTTGCGCGTGCAGAACAGCTGGCTGTGCGACCTAGTGGCGTGGAGCCACGTGGCACTAGAAACGCGGCTGTCAGTATGGTGATATGACGCTTGACAAGACTGCAGTGAAAATGACCGACCAAATGATATAGCTCGGCGACAAATATCGCCTCAACCATGCTCGGCCAAGAAATGATGCAATTCACTAACCGTTGGCTCGATCACGGAGATAATCCCAATCATGATGACTCGGATGGGATTAAGGGGCAATTGAGAGGGGAGATTTGCGCCGTTAGTACGGCCGAGCTAAGATAGGGCGGGTCGTGACAGACCTCACGGCGTCGTGCTATTTCCTCTATTGAGAGGGCCGGTGGGTCTGTTTTGCTCGGTCGAAAAGATCGGCTGACCGGGCCTGATCTAAGCCTGGCCGAGCTGCGACTAGCAAACATTCGGCAGGGCACACAGCCAAGTGGCAAGACTGGGCTACGGGTAGCTCGGGCTAAACTATGGACAAGTGAGGGATGGCACGTCTCTGACCAGTTAGCCGAGATGGGCAGATTCCAGATAACCTCGGATGAAGGTAGGATAGATGGAGGCCGGCATGCCTCGTGATCGGTATGCCATGATAAACCAGTCAATACCAGCCCGCCCCATGAGCATCACCCCTCTGCCCCTTGCGAAGGGGCAGTCCGGTGGGGAATAGCGCGGTTGAGTGCCTGTAGTGATAGTTCTTCGCGGGAGATAGGCTGGTCGTGGTACTGCGGTCGGGTGTGCCACCTGGGCCAATGGCACGAGGGAGAGGACATCTGCTCCACGCATGCCTCAATACCGTTAGACAGTTCTGCGTGTACTGGTGGGAGGACTAAGCCTGTACACGCGTAAGGTGGTGAGAGGCGAGCACTGCCACCTGTCTTGGGAAGGACAGCAGAGGTAGTGCGCGCATAATCTTGAGGCTGCATAGCCAGCCTTGAAATAGGGAGGAGGACGAACGTTGGAGGTATGCAACTTCTCACCCAAAAGAAAATACTCTCTCTCTATCTGTCTTCTCCTTCCTCAAGTGGACTGACTTGATCGTCAGAGGGTCTATCCGGCACACCACCGCCGGGCAGCTCACCTTTTTTGTGTTACCAGGTACACACCGTCAAGAGAAGCTTGGAGTACAAGGAGTACGGAAAGCAGAAGATATTTCGCTCCCGTACACCAAGCTTCAAAAATCATCTTCAAATCGCATTACCGTAATCAATAATATTCTCAATTCTTGTTATATACACAAAATAGCTTGAAATCTGATTTTAATGCTTGTTTTAACAATAGAAATCAAGTATTTAGAGTATAAACCATTGATAATCGCTGCATCAGCGCTTCTCTGTGCTTCTCAGAATTGTTTCCTCTGTAATTTCCTTGCTTCAGAGCTACGATTGCTTCTTGTGAATATGTAAAAAAGTAGGAAGCCTATACACACATATATACATATTTTTTTTTACTATATATCTTTCATGTGATTACATAATTTATGCTCTCCTTGGACTTTTCAACAATATCTGAATGAAGGCTGAAATACTGGATGAACCACTCCACTGCTTGAGCAGTCAAACAATTTTAGTTATTATAGTCTGCGAAGTGACAAACAAGGAATACTGAATGCCAGCACAAACTCTTCTACACGGGCACATCGCGGGGTTGGATTGGTATCTAAGCACTCCTAACCTCACTGAAACAAATAGCGAATAAAATTACAACTGATAGGAGTTTTGTCAAACGGGATTACCAATTACAAAAACCTAAAATCTCTAAAATAAATCTTAAATTTTTTATTTTGTAAATTTAAATTCTAATATTCTGATTTATTTTTAATTTAAATCATTTGCATATTTTCATTAAATAAAAGTAACGGAAAAATAATATTTTAGTCATTATACTCAATATAGGTACATGGAAGATGTCTTAAATACTATTTTTTTTATTGAGTTTAATAACTAAAAATGTCATTTGTAATCGCTTTTACCTAACAAAAATATGCAAATAATTTAGACGGAAAAAAAAATTACAATATTAAGGTTTAAATTGACAAAATTAAAAATTTAGAATTTATTTTATTGTAAGGCTCCAATTTTGAAATTCTTTTTATAATTTCTTCAAAAATTTACATAGTGAGTTGATCTTGAAATAGGGTTTCACAAGCCTAGAATGAGCAACTTGATTTGTTTTACAAGGGCGGTCCTGCCACATTGCCGCTCTACTCAAGGAAGGAATAAACCGATGAAGGGCACCAAACAAGTTAAGTTTACAAAAGGAATCACTAAGGTCGACTGCAGTCTACAGACGAAGTGATGAGCCCCTTTAGAGATAGGGGGTGGCTTTCTTGTGGTAGTAATTGCGAATGCTTATGCCATAGTCAAGAATGAAAAGAGTAGCTAAACAATGGAAAATAAACTACCATCCTCACCTTAAAAAATGCTCCCCTGCCTAAAATCATCAGAGAAGTCAGAACAGCAGTAATTCTCACTCCCAACATTACCCCCTCAAAATCCCGATTGATGGCTGCAATTGAGCAAGATTTGTAAAACCTGCCTCATGCTAGGCCTATTCGAGGGAAGTGGGCTAGTGCAAATGATCCCAAGCTCGAAAACACAAGCCATTTCATACAAGTAATGAAGTTCTTTAATCTTCTCATCCAGGGCATCAACTATGTGGCTTCCTTCTTGATTGTAATATTGAAATGCCCAATCGGCAAGGCACATACCTTCATTTTCATCGTTGGCTTTCTTACCAGTAACTAGTTCTAGAAGGACAACACCGAAGCTATAGACATCAATCTTCTCATTCACTTTGCTTGTCCTAGCATACTCTGAAAGTCATAAATAATTTAAAATATGAATGTCAAAAATTAATGTAAAATAAAATTTAGAATTTTTTTAATTACAGCTTATAAGTTGACTGGTTTTTTTGTCTTATATTTCTTTGAGGTAATTTTTTTATTTTATACATTTTACATCAATCTAGACTAGACAAATCTAAAAAAAAAAATTAATTTTCAAAAAAAAAAAAATCATTAAAGACAAAAATGAATAAACTTTTTAGGTGTTTTTCAACAAAATTTAACTTGTTTTCATGTATAGTAGATTGTTTCAATATTTTTCCACATTTCCTTAATTTTTAACTCAGCTCCTAGCTAACTCTTAGTGTGATTTGGAACCAAGATTTTAAATTTTGGGGGAAAAAAAAAATTAGAGTTTGACTTATGTAACAAAATAAACTAAGTTTTTAATTTTTTTTAATTTAAATCATAATCTTTTGATTGTTTCAATCTAAATCATTTGTTTATTTTCGTTAAGGAAAATTGACGAAGAAAAAAATAAGTATTTTAGTCATTAAACTCAATGAAAAAATATATTTTAGATATTTTATAAAAACCTATATTGAATTTAATGAGTAAAACACAAATTACCATAGGTTTTGCTTAACGGAAATAGGTTGATAGTTTACATTGACAATAAATGAACAGATTATTGTTTAAATTGACAAAATTAAAAATTCAGGACATTTTTTATTACAAGGATCAAACTCTAGAGTTTTTTTTTTTTTTTTAATATTTTCTTACAAATATTTTCGTCCATCTCTACTAGGCAATCTTTAAAATTTTGAAAATTTTCCAAACATCTATTTAAAGAAAAAAGTAAACCTTTTCAGATTTTTTTGGACAAGATTTAACATATTTTTGTCTTTAAACCAATTTCAAAGAAACTTTTACATTTAAAATTTTTTTTAACTTAGCCCCTGCCAGCTCTGATCGCAATTTGCAATTCAGAGGTTTATTTTTTTAGTTATTTGAAAAATGTTATGAATGACAAAAATAAACCATTTTAAAAATAAATTAAAAAACGGTAAAAAAAAAAAAACGTCTAACTTTAATTTTTTTTTAAAATTTCATTAAATACGAAAATAAATTAAAAATAAATCAATTTATATGTTAATTACCTGGAGCAATGTAGCCAAAAGAGCCAATCACAGTTGACATCGTATTAGGCCCTCCATGCTTTACCAATATCTTGGCTAGGCCAAAATCTCCAACTTTTGCATTGAACTGAGAATCCAACAAAATATTGCTCGATTTCACATCTCAGTGAATTACTGAAGGTTTGCAATCATGGTGCATGTAGCATAGCCCTCGGGCAGCTCCCACGGCAATTTTCAACCGCTTAGGCCAGTCCAAGACAACACCGAGGTCTGAATCCGATATGCTTTGCCTCTTTTTTCCATGGAGCCAACTATCCAAGCTATGGTTTCCCAAATACTCATAAACAATAAGTTTTGTAGTCTCACTAGAAATGCAACTCAACAAATTCACTACGTTGGAATGGTGAATTGTGCCCAATATCTCAACTTCTGCTAGGAATTGCTTCTCCAGCTTTTGATCCAACTTGATATTCTGAATCCTCTTAACTGCTACAATTTCACTTGAACAGTTCAACTCAACACGATATAATTTTCCCGACCCACCACTTCCGATCACATTATTTTCAGTCAAATTTGACAAAATGTCTGACTCTTTGAAACTCAAATTCAATTTCTGGTAGTAAGTGAGCTCCCACTTGGAATCCGATTCGCAGCCCTTGGTTTTAATTAGGAAGAATGTGAGTAGCATAGCTGATGCAAGTAAGACTGTTGCTATACCTATGATTATAGCGAGAAGCCTGGAGAATAACTTGCTCGAGTTTTCAAATCTAGAAGAGCAGATCTCAAGGCCGAGTGATGGATTACTTGCACAAAGACCGGTGTTGTTCAAGAAGCTGGCATTGAAAAAAGTATTTTCAAACTCAGATGGGATTCTTCCAGTGAGACAGTTGGAAGACAAATTGAGGGAAGTTAGCTTTAAAAGGCCAATCTGAGTTGGAATTTGACCTGAGAACGCATTCCTTGACAAGTCCAAAACAGTGAGGCTTGGTAAAGAACCAAGTTTGGCAGGAATTGAACCCGAGAGTTGGTTTCGACTGAGATTCAGAGTGGTCAGCCACTTCCATGAGACAATATCTGATGGAAGATGGCCAGAAAATAGATTCCCATCGAGCAGCAGAGTTGTCAATTGAGAAAGTGTTGTCAATTCTTGGGGAATCGTACCAACAAAGAGGTTGTTACTTGCACTGAACACTGTTAAATGCTTCCAAGAAGACAACCCAGTTGAGATTTCACCGGAAAACTTGTTATTACTGATCTCGAGTCGTAATAAACTTGGTGCAAGTGTTCTTGGAAGGTGACCGGTAAAGGAGTTATCGCTAAGCATCAACAATGTCAGATTGGTTGATGTCCAGAGACCAGCTGAAATACTGCCAGAAAGGCGATTACCATTAACCCGAACAATCAACAAACTCGAACAATTGCCAAGTGAGTTAGGCAATTCACCACTCAAATTGTTATCATATGCCGCAATTCCTATTAGTCCACCATTAGCGCACAAGTACTCTGGCACCTTACCGGTGAAATGGTTCTGGGCGACATCAAACCCCTGAAGAATGGAATATTGCCCCAAGTCCGGTGGCAATGTTCCAGAGAGATTGTTGCTGGACAATGTTGCATATCTCAGTGATGGAAGGTGACTAATGCTTTCCGGTATCTCCCCCGAGAGTTGATTGGAAAATAGAGACAAAACTGACAACTCTGTTAGTGTACCAAAATCATCCGGAATTGTTCCTGTCAAGTTGTTTTCGGATAAATCGAATTCCTCCATCTTCAAAGCTTCAATGAGCTGAGGAATTGGTCCGGACAAGTGATTTTTGAAGAGATATACTATTGTTAAATTCTTCAGCAGAAGCAAACCACTCGGAATTGTACCAGTCAAGTTATTGTTTGACAAGTCCAATTCCTCGAGCTCTGCTAAAATCCCAATTGTTTCCGGGATTTCACCGATCAAACTTGAATCTTTGATCAATAGTTGTTTAAGTTTCCTCAACTGGGTAAAGGTGGATGATATCGCCATCGGTGCAAATTCATTGTCCGACAGCTCCAGCATTTCGAGCCTTGACAGATTGCCAATTTCTGGCGGGAAAGAGCCGTTAAACTCATTTAGATAAAGCCGAAGGGTTGTGAGCTCCGGAAACCGCCCGATGGCTGCTGGGATATCGCAGGTGAAGTTGTTGCCGCTGAGGTTGAAGGTCCGGAGATGAGTTGACAACCGGTCAACATCGCCTGGAATGCAGCCCACGAACAAGTTTTGGGAGAGGTCTAAATGTTCAAGCTTGGTACAGTTGTAGAGAGCCGTAGGGAAGGGTCCGGGGATGTAATTGTGTTGGACCATTTTAATATCTTATATTTATTTATTGGTTTATCTTTTTCATAATGGGGTTTTATTTCTTTGGTAACCTCTTGGTCATAAATGGAGGTTAAATAGAATTCATGAACCTGGTTAATGGTCATTATTTTGGTGTAACCATTTTCTTGTTTAATGGTCATTATTTTTGGTGTAACTGTAAGGTCCTTATAGCCTATATATATAGTCTACTCTTTTCTATCTATAGAGATAAGCTATTTTCTATACAAGAGAGATTACTAGCAAAGAAGGGTGTTTTATTGGTGGAGCTTTGGGTTCACCATCTTGTGCAGAGTTGGCCTGAACCATACGACAAGTGGTCGGGCTGTTGTATCCTGGAGGGGACAAGTCATAGTGTTATGACTGCTGCATCGGTATTTGGATTCTTCCTACCGCAGTGGGCTTGATCTCCTTAAAGAAAACGAGATATCCGTGCCTCAGCCTGATCTATTTGTATCTCATTTTCTTTGCATCATTTATCAATAATATTGTTTAGTTTCTGGTATTTTCTCCAACAATTTTAAGGAGATCAAACATGGAACAAGTACCAGAAAAAACCAATGATGGAATTGGAGATCTCAACAAACCTTTCAAGTTCAAAGGAGTTCATTTTAAGAGGTGGAAAGGAAAAGTTCTTTTTTACTTTAGCCTTTTGAAAGTTGCATATGTTCTTACAGAAAAGAATCCGAACAAAATCCCAACCGAAGAGATGAATGATGAAGACTACGAGGCAAAAGTGGCTTCTTATAATACAGATGAGTATAAATGTCGCTTTTATCTCTTAAATTGCCTTGCTGATCAATTTTATGATTATTACTATGACACCACTTACACTTTGTCTTCTATTAATTTATGGCATGCTCGCTTGTGTCATATAAATAGTAAATATGTGGGAATCATGAGTAGTTTAGAATTAATTCCTAAAGTGACAAAAATTTTTGAGAAATGTGAAGTTTGCAGTAAAGCAAAAGTTACAAAGAGGCCTCATAAAAGTGTTGAAAAAAATACCGAATTGCTAGAATTATTTCATACTGATTTGTGTGAGTTTGAAGGAATTTTAACTCGGGGTGGTAACCGATATTTTATCACTTTTATTGATGATTTTTCAAAATATACAAACGTATATTTATTAAAAAATAAAAGTGATGCTTTTGAGAAATTTAAAGAATTCCTTCTTGAAGTGGAAAATCAATTCGGTAAAAAGATTAAAAGAATTAGAAGTGATAGAGGCCGGGAGTATGAATCTCTAGGATTCAACTCTTTTGTTCAGTCATTGGGAATTATTCATGAGACTACTCCACCATATTCACCTTCATCAAATGGCGTAGCTGAAAGAAAAAATAGAACGTTAATTGACTTGACGAATGCTATGCTTATTGATTCAGGTACTCCCTCAAATTTTTGGGGTGAGGCTATTTTGACAGCTTGCCATGTGATAAATAGAGTGCCACACAAAAAGACTAAAATTGTCCCTTATGAGTTGTGGCGAGGGCATAAACCAAATTTAGGTTATTTGAGGGTTTGGGGTTGTTTAGCTTTTGTGAGGCTTGCAGATCCTAAACGACCTAAATTGGGTGAACGGGCTACCACTTGTGTTTTTCTTGGATATGCGTTGCATAGTACAGCTTATAGATTTTTTGATATGGAAAATAATATTATTTTTGAATCAGGTGATGCTATTTTTCATGAAAATAAATTTCCTTTCAAATCTAGAAATAGTGGGGGTCAAATAATATCTGAAAATATTTTTAGCTCTTCTACTCCTTCTCAAGTTTTTCAAGAAAAAGAAAATTTTCAAATTCAACCAAGAAGAAGTAAACGAGCTAGAGTTGAAAAAGATTTTGGCCCTGACTATTATCTTTACAATGTGGAAGAAATTCCTCATACGGTACAAGAAGCTTTATTATCACCTGATGCTATTTTCTGGAGAGAGGCTGTAAATGATGAGTTAGACTCACTACTTTCAAATAAAACATGGAAGTTAGTGGATTTACCTCCAGGTTGTAAAACTATTGGGTGTAAATGGGTCCTTCGTAAAAAACTTAAACCGGATGGAACTATTGATAAATATAAAGCGAGGCTTGTCGCTAAAGGTTTTAAGCAACAAGTTGATCTTGATTTCTTTGATACTTTTTCTCCGGTTACTAGAGTAACATCCATCAGACTGTTGATTGCAGTGGCTACAATTCATGATTTAAAAATTCATCAAATGGATGTAAAAACAGCATTTTTAAATGGAGATCTAGATGAGGAGATTTGTATGGACCAACCTGAAGGCTTTGTGGAGCCTGGCCAAGAAAGCAAAGTGTGTAAGCTAACTAAATCCCTTTATGGTTTAAAACAAGCTCCTAAACAGTGGCATGAGAAATTTGATTCCTGCATGCTTGAGAATGGCTATAAGACTAATGAATGTGATAAGTGCATATATTATAAAACTTGTGAGAATGCACATGTGATTATTAGCCTATATGTGGATGATCTACTTATCTTTGGCTCTAATTTGCATATTATAAATGAGACTAAAAATATGCTTAATAGCCACTTTGATATGAAAGATCTTGGTGAAGCTAATTTTATTTTGGGAATTAAAGTTACCAAGACTGAGGATGGCATTTTTCTTGATCAGTCGCATTATGTTGAGAAAATGTTAAAGAAATATAATTTTCTAGACTGTAAACATGTTGCTACTCCTTTTGATGCAAGCATACACTTATCTGTTGTAACAAATGAAAAAGAAGTGATTAATCAAAAGGAATATGCTAGTATGATTGGTAGTTTGAGATATGCTACTGACTGTACTAGACCTGACATTGCATATGCTGTTGGAGTACTTAGCAGGTTTACTAGCAAACCAAGTCGAGATCATTGGCTAGCCATGGGAAGAATTATGAGATATTTATTTGGAACAAAAAATTATGGTTTGTTTTATAACAAGTATCCTGCGGTACTTGAGGGATATAGTGATGCCGATTGGAACACTTTGTCAGGTGATTCTCTCTCTACCTCGGGTTTTATTTTTACCTTGGGTGGTGGTGCTATATGTTGGAAGTCTAAAAAACAGACGATAATTGCTAATTCTACAATGGAAGCTGAGCTTATAGCGTTAGCTTCAGCATGTGAGGAAGCGAATTGGTTAAGAGATTTGTTACATGAAATTCCTTTTTGGGAAAAACCAATTCCTCCTGTGTTAATTCATTGTGATAGCACTGCTGCTATTGGTAGAGTGAACATTCATTTTTATAATGGTAAATCCAGACCTATTAGAAGGAAACACAGTAATGTGAGATCCTATTTGAGTAATGGCATCATAACTGTGAATTATGTAAGATCTTGTGATAATCTTGCGGATCCATTAACCAAGGCCTTGGCGAGAGATAGGGTCTGGAATACATCGAGGGGGATGGGTTTGAAGCCTATAAAATCAAAAACCATGTATGAGGATACCCAACCTAGGGACCAGAGATCCTGTAACTAGGTTCAATGGGAAGAACGAATCATATGGTGGTTGTAAAAATGCACTCTTTAATATTTTGTTATCCATCCCTATGATGTAAGTGCATTTGTCCTGTAATGTTGGAGGGTTGAGTTTTTATACTCTTAATGAAATTCTGTAGCTCTTGTTGAGTGGGGTGTGTAAATTACAGGAACATCCTTGACAGATTTCACCTATGTGAGCATGAAAGTGGGGCCGCTTTCTATGAGAACTAGGCTTATTCTCAAATATGCTCATGAAAACTGGGATTAGCACAAGGCCGTAATGTGCTGGCTATTAAAGCTCATGTCAACACCTGGACTATTATGTGTGAGCAGTAATACTTTATTTCCCCTAAGCAGTCATAGTTCAAGTCTGAGACCACTACTGACTCTGGAGTAGAGGTTGTTGTTTCACTAATGAAGGTTCAATGCAGAGCACACCTTCATGATGCATACTAATCTATCTTTGTTTGGTAATCTCTCTTATTTTTATTTTTATCCTTGTTGATATTAAAATGAGTGGGGGATTGTTGGACCATTTTAATATCTTATATTTATTTATTGGTTTATCTTTTTCATAATGGGGTTTTATTTCTTTGGTAACCTCTTGGTCATAAATGGAGGTTAAATAGAATTCATGAACCTGGTTAATGGTCATTATTTTGGTGTAACCATTTTCTTGTTTAATGGTCATTATTTTTGGTGTAACTGTAAGGTCCTTATAGCCTATATATATAGTCTACTCTTTTCTATCTATAGAGATAAGCTATTTTCTATACAAGAGAGATTACTAGCAAAGAAGGGTGTTTTATTGGTGGAGCTTTGGGTTCACCATCTTGTGCAGAGTTGGCCTGAACCATACGACAAGTGGTCGGGCTGTTGTATCCTGGAGGGGACAAGTCATAGTGTTATGACTGCTGCATCGGTATTTGGATTCTTCCTACCGCAGTGGGCTTGATCTCCTTAAAGAAAACGAGATATCCGTGCCTCAGCCTGATCTATTTGTATCTCATTTTCTTTGCATCATTTATCAATAATATTGTTTAGTTTCTGGTATTTTCTCCAACAAATTGTACTGGAGATCAATGGCGGTGAGGTTTTTGAGGTCACAAATGAACGGTGGGATTGGCCCGGTGATGGTTTTGTCGATGAGGGAAAGTCCGGTGACGGAGCCATTGGAGCAGGTGATCTCAGGCCAATTACAGTGGGTGGAGGAGTTGGAGTTTGGTGGTGATGGTGTCCAGTGGTTGATGGAGGGTGGATTGGACCAGTGTCGTTTGAGTCTGAGTCGGATTGTTTGTTCTGAATCAGTAGATTGGGAGTTTCCATGCAAGGGCAGGATGAGGAGTGGGAGGGCGAACATGGAGAGAAGGATTTGAAAAGATGTTGTTGGGGTTATTTTGGACATTTTAGAGGTGGGTTTCGCGGGTTTTTATGGGTGAAACTTAGCTTGGGAAGTGCTAGTGATAGGTGTTTCATAACTTGAAGCTGCTGGTTGGTTTTATAATGTGATCAGGTGAGCCAGAGTCAAGTTATGTCAATGGCTAAAGAGACAAAACTTGCCCGTCTGTGTTAGGGCGGGTAGTTCCACTTTGATTATTTGAATAGTTGATTTTATAAAGTATTTTTTTATATATTATTTATGAAAAAATTAAATCTATTTGATAATCGTAATTTTATTTTTTTTATCTCATTTTTTCTGATAAAATAAACGACAAATATGCTTTTCAATAGGGAATAGTTATGACTTTGATTATAACCTATAGAGGTATTAGTTAAGACTTGATTATGAGTTGATTATACATATTGTCATATTAAGGGGTTGTTTGGAATGACCTAAATAAGTGTACATTTTATCTTTTTACGAAAAGATGTGTAGAAAAGTAGAGAAGTGATGTGATGAAAAAAAGATAAAAAGATGGATTCTTTATCATATGCCAAACTTGGCCTAATTATGACTCAATGCGATGTTGATTGTGACATTATTTTGGTCATGATCTAAAAACTCTTTGATTATATTATAACTCTTTTTGTTTTTAGCTATGACTCTCATATAATTGAGTTACGATATTTGTAATAATCAAACTTACAAATGTCATAATTTGTGTATCGTACCATAGCATTAACCTTTTGAAAATAGACGATTTATTCTTTTGGAGACAAACACAATAAAATTAAAATGTTATGATCATTAAATTGACTTAATTTTTACTAGGAATGATATATATAGAAAAACCATACTAAATGAATGGTTCGGATTATCGAAATCAAGACTAGACCTAACATGACGGCCAAGTTCAAATTTTATACATATTTTGTTTAAGGTTTGGCTTTTCTCAAGTTCAAATTAGAACTTTAGAAAACTTAAGGGATTTGTAGGGCCAACCATGAGTTCTTTTTGGATTATCCGAGCTTCAATTTGTAAGGTCTTTTGTTTATATCATCTATTAAAAAAATTAAATTGATTTAATAATGTAGTGTTATTATTTTATCTTATTTATCTCTTAAAAAAAAATTATTTTTAGAAACATATTTTTAGTTCATTAGTTTATTATTTAATGTGTCAATATTTTATTAATAATAAAATTAGGAAAATTACTCACCACTGATAGTATGAAAAATTATTTACAAAATAATAATAAACATTATAAACATTAATAATTAAAATGATAAACATTTTCACTAATATATAATAATTTTTAAAAATCTCTCCTTTGAATGATAATTTTCTCAATAAAATACACAAAAGTAATGTAACTCATCCACATCAGAGGTGAGCACACGTTGGAGTACGGGTGAATGAAGTTTGGGTTGGGTTGAGTGATATTCCATTCGCCATTCGTCTAAAATTAGGTGGATTGTAAAAATTCAATCTGTATCCTTTTACTGGTTTGGCAGATGCCTATTGAGCAAGCCGTGTGTATTGGGGGATGGATACGATTGATCTAGTGGTTTGGACTTTACAAATTTTAGGCATTTTTTTGAATTGTAATTCATAATTTTTACATCCTGCCCTTGCATGAATATTTTAAAAAATATGCATTATTTGTCTATAATAGGCCATGGCACTACGCATGGATATTTTTAAGATATTGCTATCTATTTTCACGAAAATATAGATTTTATTATTTATACTCTATTGTTACTTGTTAGCAGTTTCTTTCTTTCTTTCTTTTATTTTTTTTTAAAGCTCAGCTAAGTTAATTAATTTGTTAACATTAGACTATTTATAATTTTTCTTTTTATAAAATCATTAATAACATCAAAACAATTAATTTATATAATGTAAGAAATCTTTCGTTATGATGATATTTACAATTTATGAGTGCGAAAAAATAAATAAGTAAAATTTTATATTGTATTATTTGTGTATGTAATATATATGCAATATGACCTAACAATCTAAATTACTTTAATATCATTTAATGGTTAATAATTTATATGTAAATTTAATATTTTATATATGGGAAAATTACCAACACCCCCATCGATGTTTGACTAAAATACGGATTCCCCCTTGAGGTTGAGACATTACATCTCTCCCCCTGAGGTTTATATTTGCATAACAAATTGCTCCCTCATTTGTTATGCAAATATAAACCTTAGGGGGTAATTTGTAATTTTTCAAACCTCAGAGGGAATCTGTATTTTAGTCAAACCTCGAGGGGGTGTTGGTAATTTGCCCTTTACATTTACATATATAATTCGGGTTACAGGCTACTTAGATTGTTTGATATTTTTACTCAAGCCCGCTCAAATTTAATTCAGATTTTTGTTCAAACTTATAACGAATTTAAAAATATTTTTTCCAAGCCTTAAAAAATTTCAAGCTGAACTTAAGTTATTTGGATTAACCTCGCCCAAATTACACCTCAGATCTATGAAATAACTTTTTGTGATGGAGATGTGCAAGTTGTGAGAAACAAGAAAAATGAATAACGGAAGGACAAAAAAACGTAAATTATGTAAATGGTCCCTATAGTTTATACGATATGCTAATTTAGTTCATATTGTTTAATTTACTCGATTTTATCCCTTAACTTAATGGATTGTGTTATATTGGTCCAATAAATAACGGCTGTTAAGTTTGATGGGCTGAAAGTTGTCACGTGCTCAAATGACTTGCCAATTTGGCCCCTGTAGTTTACACAATGTAACAATTTAGTACCCATTGTTTTAATTTGTTCAATTTTTACAAGGACCAAACTGACATATCGTGTAAACTACATGGACCAAATTGATACATCGTTTGAGTTTCCGTCCACCAAGCATAACGGCTATCATTTATTGGACCAATATGACACAATCTGTTAAATTAAAGGATAAAATCGAACAAATTAAAATAACATGGACCAAATTGACACATTATGTAAACTATATGGACCATTTACATAATTTGTTCAAAACAAAATTCCCCAAAACACTACAAAGGGCGCTATAGGAAAACATGACAGAGGATAACAACTTTGCTAATGTGGTGAAATTTTATTATTTTTATATTACTCATTTGATTTTTAAAAATTTATTATTTAAGATATATCAAGATCAATGTTAAATACAAAATAATTTTTTAGTGAAACAACTGTGTATAACACTGTTATGCGAAATTGATAAAATATTAATTAAAACTAGGAAAAATTTAGAAAAACCTCAGTTTCGTACAGTTAAAAAAAGTAATATTTTAGTTTTACAAATTTTTTATTCTATATTGTTCGTTGATCTCATTAGATAGGTTCCAGAAATATAAATTTTATTAAACACAAATGGAAAAATTATACCGATAATCCTTATGTTTTGCTCTTTGTGTCATTTTGGTCTCTACACTTTCAATTGGCTCACTTTTAACCCTTAATTTTAAATTTTGTATCGATTTGGTCCAATTGATAATATCGTTAGCTTTTTTAAGAAAAATTATCACTAAATTGGTTCAAGTGACATGTGACACTTGTTTGCGTATTTTTCATAAAAAAATGTTAAAAATTGCAATCAATCGGACCAAATTAAAAAAAATTCACAAATTCATGATCAAAATCAAGCTAAATGAAATTACAAGAACCAAAATGACACAATCATCAAAGTACTAGGACTATCATCATAACTTGCCCACATGTATATAATAAAAGTTTGGACAAATTATAATAGTAGTCCCTAAATTTTGTTGCTTGTATCATTTTAGTCCCTATAATTTCAATTGACTCAATTTTGATCATTAATTTTAGATTTTGCATTAATTTGATCCAATAGATAATATCGTTAGGATTCTTAATGGAAAATTATTATTGAATTTGTTGGGTTTAAGTCATTGAATTAATTAAATTTACAATTGTTGCTAAAACCATGACGCATCCCGCTCATGTGCGTATTTTCAAAACAAAAATACTAACAATTAGAATCAATTGGACTAATTTGAGACAAAATAAAAAATTCATAGTAAAAAATTGAGCCAATTAAAATTACAGGGACCAAAATGAGATAAGGCCCTAATATAAGGATTAGCAGTGTAATTTATCCTAAAAACTTTGAAACAACAAAAATAAAAGTAAATATCACATCAGCTTCTTGAAGTATGGTCACTTTGCTAGAAGAAGCTATTTAGGCCTCATTTGGGAATTGGCTATCCTAGTTGACCTTTTGATTTTTACCCAAAAAAAAAAATAAGCAAAAAAGTAAAAAGAATGATGTAACAACTTGTAGTGACTTTTTGACTATTTCATTCTATTGGGGTATAATTAGATGGTGTCATAGGAGAGTTGTGATTGGTAAGAGAGTGGGGCTAGGGATGGTCACAGATGGAGTTCGTAGTAATCCATCCCCGCGTCATATCATATCGGGGGTGGGGCAAATTGAGAGATGGCAGTGGCGATGGTAGGAACGAGCGCGCAATAGTAGACGGGTTAATTTTATAAATCGTAGATTGAAAATATTAATACAAATTATAAATAACATAGTATATTAAAGTTAATGGTCTATAGTTAATGAGAATTATAAGATATAAGATAAAAAATTAAATGAGTAAAAATTAATATCAAGTATAATATTTTAGTGTTTTAATTTTATTATAAAGAAAAAGTTAAATTATATATAGTATATAAATATATTGAATAAATATAATAGGGGGTGGAAGTCGAGTAGAATGGTACAAGGGAAGTAAAACCCATCCGCGTCTCAATTCCTCATCAGGGCGGGAAAAACCTATGTGAGGCCAGACGCGACAAGAGAAAATGACCATCTCTACCCATAATTTTTTGTTAAGACATGATGTTTGGTGATTGATGAATAACATTGCCACATAATGCCCTTAGAGAGCCCAATAATTTTTTGCTATTAACATATATTTGCATATGTGGATAATTCTTGAAAAAATATGAACTAACTACCTTTATTGGGATAAAATCTATTGAGACCTAACCTCCAATAGTTTTGTAAAATAGGACTTGTCATTAAAATGTTGGATATTTTTGTCTTACGCTTTAAAAAGTATCTATAGTAGCGATAGCCCATATCGTGTAAACTCATCCAATATTCCATCATAGTTAATTGAATTCGAGTATACCACAAAGACCTAAGCAAGTGCCCATGCGTGGGCACCCACTAGATGTTTGATAATTTAACCCACTAAAATGGTTGTTGATGTGCCTTGTAGACATATAATTTTGTTGTAAGTTTGTGAGGGTGCGTTTCGAATTTATTATTGTTTATAGTGTAGGATTTGTTGAATAGATTATTCGTAAAAAAAATTCAAGTTATTTAGACATCTATAACTCATAATAAGACCACGTTTATATTTAGGAAAAATAAACGATTAGTATGATTTTGATAATTTCTTAGTGTAATTATTCGGCTTGATGATGAGATTATATTTGTCCAATTAATTTTATTTTTATATGAAAGATATAATCAATGAACTTAGAATATGAACAGATCAAATTATCAAAATATAGTCCAAACAAGCCTTACAAAGTATGACAGCACGGTGCTATCACATCATTCACCTCAAATCTACTAAAATGGCTAATTATTATCATTTTTAAAGATCGTATCACATTGTCTATCTAATGATCTAAATCAACCGCATTGTGACAGAATTTATGAGTAGCACATAGGAATATTATATAAGACAATAATAACTCACTTTGTGTTTATTACAATTGTTTATTAACTGAAAACACCACATCAACAATAATGTAGACTATTTACTAATCTATCTATATTATTATATTAAGTAAACTCATTTTTTGATTTTTTGAAACTTTTACTATGTGACATTTAGATAATAAATAAATAAATAAATAAATAAATAACTACTCTATAATAAATTTCCACTCCACGACATTCTCCAAATAACTACTCTACAATAACTTTTTCTCTTCTCCAATAATTTACTTTTATCATTTTTCTATTTTACTAATTTTTTTTATTTTTATTTCTTCATCTCTTTCTACAATGGTTTTCTCTTTTAAAGAAAGTATAAAACTGTTTGATTGAATTATGGCAAAGGAAGTACAAACCATTATAAGACTATCTTTTGTTTTGTTTTGTTTTGTCTTTTTTTTATTTTTGTTTTTCTATTTTTTTTACTTTCATGATAAGTGATCGAATAGTTTTCAATTTTTATATTATCAACGACTAAATTATTTATTTATTTATTGGTATAAATTTTAGAATAAACTACTGTAACGCCCTCAAAATTAACCCATTATAAATCATTGACATGCATTATTTAAAGAAGACAATTTATTAATTCATTCATCAGAGTATTACTAAATAAAGCATTACATGTAACATCGAATAAAATGCCCTACAGGCTTACATCTTTCCAAGCCAACACTTGGATACAAAAATATGAGTTCTAACTCAATACAAGAAAAGCCCTAGGCTTGAATGTTTACATGTACTAATAATTAAAGACAATTAACTAAAGGTAGTCTTCTCCAATCCAGAAACCAAACCCTCCCAAGCTAAGTCCTTGGAGGTAGTTTATCACCTGAACCTGAAAATGATGTTCCCATAAAGGGTGAGCCACAGCCCAGTAGAAATATACTAAACCACTTATAAGCAATGAATAAAGCAATAGCATTCAACAGATAGTTAACCAAGATAATCAATTACTTCATTTTATAGTCTCATGACACTATTGTCTAAGATACGTTTTACTTTCCAATTTTATCAACATGGCTCAGAACCTGGCCAAACTTACATCAGTGAATCACATATATAATATTCACATCCTTCCAATATCAACAAAACAAATGAGACTCAAGCTCAATCAAACACTTCATACTTCCAGATTGATACACATTTTAGTGCTGTATCAATAAAACACTTCTATATAAATAAGCACACATAAAAGTGATGCTAATGGAGTCCATCCCCTATCTCCTCCCAAAAAAAATCCGGTTTAGAGGTCCATCCCCTATCTTCCCCTAAACCGTGGAGTACATCCCCTATCTCCTCCCACACACAAAACAATGTATGCAAATGCAATGCTCAATCAATACACGTATTTTCTGTATCAATGCCATAGTCAAAATTAATGACTTAACCAATGTGATTAGTTTCAGTTATTTCTAATCCACATGCAATGTCTACAACAATCACGACTATCCTCCACCGATAGCCCAAAACAGTTATTTCTAAACTGAAAATAACTATGTCAACAATTCAATAGACAAATGATACCAATTACCCAATTACGCCATTTAATCAATGAATTTCCCCAATTCCATGAATTTAACCCTCTTTTCCCAATTCCATGAATTTCTTATACAAATTATCTCAATAATACAACTAGGGTTTTTTCCCGAAATTTACCAAAGTATCCCCAACATATCAAAATACCAAAACTTAGAACAAAACCTATAAAATGAAGTAGGAAATCCCTACCTTGAAGCGAAGAATTCGAATAGAGAAGATGACGAAAACCAAAGTGCTCCAAACCCAAGATTGTTCAGATTAAACGGAAGCCCTCGACCCACTCTATCTTTTTAACAAAGGACTTAGGGTAGAAATACACTCTAAGTAGATCAAACCTAAGAGAGAAGGTGTGTAGGGAGAGGAAGAAGACGGTTCTAGGGTTTTAAGATCAAAAAGGAGATGAAAAATGATCCAGAAAGTCGGATCTCGGACTTTTATACCAGTCGCCCCGCTCGAGCGTGGAAACCCCCGCTCGAGCGCCACTCACAGACTCCCGCTCGAGCGGCCCAACTCCCGCTCGAGCGGCGAATGCACACTCCCAGAAGTTTTTGCAGACAGGTCCCCGCTCGAGCGCCCAACTCCCCGCTCGAGCGTCACTCACGACTTCCCGCTCGAGCGTCCAATACCCCGCTCGAGCGGCCAACACTACACAGGACATACTGGATGGTTGTATTCCCCGCTCGAGCGTCCAAACCCCCGCTCGAGCGGACAAGCAAAAATCTGGGCAACTAAACTTGGTTCCTAAGCTCAACCAACCTGAAACAAACCTGCCCAACACATCCTATAATTCCAAAAGAGAAAATAAAGGACAACTACAACAATTATACAATGACAGAATCTACGGAACCTAAGTCCGGATACAATAATCAAATGGAAAAAGACCGGGGTCGCTATAACTACTAATAGGTCCTAACCGTTAGAATTAATTCTCATCGAGTCTTATTAAAAATAAGTCCTACTAAATCATCGTTAAAAATAAATTTTTGTCATGATTTTTTGCATATATCGCTAAGAATTGACAATTAGTGACTTTTTCTTGTCACGGTTTTTATAAATTGTCGCTAAAACTTACTATTAGTAATATCTTTCTGTGATGAATTTTTTCAATTGTCGCTAAAAGTTGAAAGTTAGTGACTTTTTTGTGATGATTTTTTTTTTTAACTATCACTAAAACTTATAATTAGGGACATTTTTTGTGACAATTTTTGAACTGTTGCTAAAAATTAACAATTTGTAACTTTTTTGATAGTGTTTGATGAAAAACGTCATTAATTCTCACAAGACTTATTAGACAATAAGTACATCTATTAGGGCCTACACGTAAGTCCTCCTAAATTTTGTTTATTTTTTTCTTCCTCTCCTTTTACTATAATTCTATTACATCATTTTTTTTTTAATATTTTCATTTTTCAGAGAAGGCGATTAAGTTTGCTAAAGATGCCCAAATGGATCGAAGAAAAACGAGAAATTGAGGAAGAAAGAGATGTAATAAAAGAAGAACAGATATTAGGTTTAGAGATTAAAAAAGAGGTTTTTTGGGGCCAAAATTCCAAAGTTTTGATTGGGTTTGCAGAGGAAGAACAAAAGTATTCGTATTCGTATTCCTTTTTTTTTCTTTTTTTTTTCGAGGTTGTTTTACACAAATTTATACAATTTTTTCTTTTTCTTTTTTCTTCTTCCAAAGGTTGTCTTACAACTTATATACATAATTTATTTTTTTTCTAGATTGTTTTACAACTTTGTGTTATTCAAAAGAAATAACTTTTCAAGTAGTTACTTATCAATATTTATCTTTTGTTTCTCTTAATTGTAAGTGATCTAAGACTGTTGGATTTTTTTTTTCTTTTTTTCTTTTTTTTTTGTTAAAAAAAAATTCTCAATGACTATAGTGACCCCGGTTTTGCCCCGGCCTTCATTGTGTTCCGGACTCGGGATCCGTGGTTGAATATTGTATCCATGTCTTGTTTTTTCCCTTTGACTCTTTGCATTTGAGTTTTGGAACTTGTTGGACGAGTTTGGAACAGGTTGGTTGTTAGTTGGTCTAGATTGTTGTTGCCCAGATTTTGCCTACTTCGCTCGAGCGAGCCTTGTGTAATTTTCTTCTTCGCTCGAGTGAGGTTTCTTGCGCTCAAGCAAGCTTTGAGGGTTCTCAGGTTTCCTTCCCAAACGCAGCATTTCTGGGAAGATGAAGTTTTTCACTCGAGAGAGGCTTCTTGCACTCGAGCGAGGGTGTGCGTCTGTTATACTTTTGAAGCTTTGCATTTTATGCTCAAGCGATGCTTCTTGCGCTCGAGTGAGGTCACTTGTAGAGTTTGGTTGCTCGAGTGACAACTCTTTCGCTCGAGCAAGGGTCGCGTATATCAATTCGCATCAGAGGAGTTTTACATCACTTTTTGAATCTCTTTTTGCTAAAAACCCTAGATCGGCTGTCTCTCTCTCTCTAAAGTACTCTCTCTCGACAAATACTCCATGATCTAAGGGTCTCTCCACCCTACTCCCTTTGATAAAGAGTTAGAGCATCTTGTGAGCTTCCTCTTGGTCCGGGCAAAATCAAATTTGGCCACTTTTGAGTTTCTTCTTTATCTCCTTTGAGCTTATACACTTGAGGTAGGGATATTCTACACTTTAGTATGGTTTTTAACCTAGGTATTTGATGTTATGTATAAATGGTGGGATTTGGGAGTGATTTGGGTAAACTAGGGTTTGGGTACAAATTAAAAGAGGGGTTTTCCATGTTGGGTTGTAAAATGACTTTGGGGCTTTGAATATGTAGCTCTCTTCTAATTAAATAGGAAATTTGGCCTTGGGGTTGACATTTGAGAAAAAGGGAAATTTGTCCTAATTTGGGTTAAATAATTCATCTTGTACATATAAAGAAATTGATATGGAAAAATATGAAATTGGATGGGTATCTAGATGAATGGTGTAGTTGGGTTTGTTAAATCACTCACCTATGGAAATTTGATAAATTATCTGTTTAATAGATTGTATATCTGTTTAGAAATATCTGTTTTGGGCTATTAGTAGAGGATAGCTATGATTGTTGTAGAAACTGCATGAGGATTAGGTAAATTAAAACTAATCATATGAATTATGTCATTGAATGTGACGGTTTGACTAAATTGTTGAATATGTGAATTTGGTAGTCATTATGTATGACACGTACTTAAATACATTGTATATGTATTATTGTTAGAGAGAAGATAGGGGATGTACTCCATTGCAAATTAAGTTGGGCGGAGTGCCTAGGGTGAAAGTCTCGAAATCATATATATATATGTGCCGATTCCCTCGGATGAGAATTCCGTAAAATAGCAAGAAAATCGAAGTTTTTGAATAATTGTTGCTATTGAAGTGTTAACAAATGAGTTGTAGTCTCGTTTGGGGTTGTTTAGACAACAAGGGACTATATCTGTGAGTTGATTAGAATAAATGAATGGAAATGGAATGAGATATTATTGTCATTATTGATTGGTTACGAAAATGGGTTGGATGGTTTTAAGTATTGAACATTTATCTAATGCTCATATCTTAGTTAAATTTCATACATTGCGTTAGTATATCTTTATTGGGCTTTGGCTCACCCTACTTAGGAAACCATTTTCAGGTATAGGTGACATGCCACCTCCAAGGGCATAGCTGGGGAGGACGTGGGGCTGACGACTCTATTTTTGTTGTTCTTCTTTTCGTATTAAGTGCTTATTCAAGGCGAGGGCTTTACTTGTATAGAGCTTAGGACTCTTTTGTTGTAACCAAGAGATATCTTGGAAAGGTGTAAGCCCGTAGGGCATTTATTTTGTTATTAACAATTAGTGTTACATGCTGTAATTTCAGAATGAACATTTATGAAAGTGTAATGCATGGAACACATTTTGTAATATAAACTCTGATAGATGAATGTGTAACCTTTTCTATATATTCATAGATCTTGTGTGTGGTTTATTTATATCCCTTTTTAGGGCGTTACAACTTGGTATCAGAGCGTACCGGGTTTGAATACTTTGGGTACGTGGGAAGTGGTTAGTACCACAATGGGTTTGTCTCGCTTGTTAGAGACTTAAGTATGGATGATATGTGCTTATATGATAACATGCTAATGTGATTATATGGGTATGGAATTTAATTTCTAGGATGTTGACCGAGTCCATGGGTTTCTGGATGTCCTGTTGGAAAGGGACTTGATCACTACCGTTTCTAACAGGAACTCTAGCAGCACTGCGGGACGGTCATCATCTGGAAATGAAATTCATATGTGCCTATGTGATTATGTGCTTATGTGGAGTGAATTACAATTGTTCATCATATTAGGACGTGAGTGAATTAGCTTCTCGAATCTGGACGAGTTTTTGAGTGATCCCAAGGAGCCATTGAAGGCTGACGAGTGGTTGTAGCAGATGACAAAAACGTTTAAGATGCTCGGCATCAAAGACGCGGTTTTGAGAGTGACCTTGGCATCCTTCCAGCTGAAAGGAGACGCGGGTCAGTGGTGGAAATATACGCGAGGGCGCATTGGTGGGACTTGGGAAGCCTTTGTTAATGCTTTCCCGGACAAGTATTTACTTGCTATGGTAAGGGAGAAGTTTAGGGATCAATTCTCTAGGTTGGTGCAGTTGAATACACCAGTGGCCGAGTTTGATGCCACATTCACTAGTTTGTTGAGGTTTGCACCGGAGTTGGTGGTGACCGAGAAGCGTCGATGTTTGGAGTTTGAGAAAAGGTTGCGGACCGGACTCATGTTTAGAGTGACTGGATCCATGATTAGGGACTATGGCTGCCTTGTGGAGGCTGCAGCCCATCTCGAGACCATAATGCATGCGGAGGAGGAGAGGATGGGGGGCTCTAAGAGGAGTCAAGATGGCCAATAGGATAGTAAGAGGCAGAGGGGTTCTAACTCCCAGCAGTCCCATGGGGCACACTCGAGGTCTACCTTTCCAGTATCGAGTTCAGGTTCAGGGAGAGGTGGTCAGGGAGACATTACCTATTTCAAATGTGGTCAATTGGGCCACAAGTCTCCAGCTTGCCCGCAAAGAGGATGAGGGCAGTGGGCAGCATTTTCTTCAACTCGTTCTCAGGGCTAGAGTCAGGGCAGAGGCCAGCCGCTCAGTTGCTATCAGTATGGGAAGGCGGGGCACTTGAAGAGGTTTTTCTCGGAGTTTGGTGGCACACCTGATGCGTCTGGTTTGAGACAAACACAGAGTCACTAGCCAGCGCAGTCAGTACAGGCCTCCAAAGCCAATCAGGGAGCTTCCTCGGCTCAATCAGTGCAGCAGTCTTATGCTCCTAGGGGTGAGCAGGTAGATCAAAGACCAATAGGGCGCGTGTATGCTGTTACCATGCCAGATCTTGTACCGACTCCATCTGTTGTGAGAGATACCTTTTTGTTTTGCAACTCGGTTGCTAATGTATTGATTGATACAGGTGCATCCTATTCATTTATTTCGTCTGCATTTTGCATCTATTTTGGGATTAAAGTTGGCACAGTTAGTGTCTCCTATATGTATCGTGTCACCTGTTAGGGGTGAGATGGTTTTGAAACAAGGGTGCCGGGGCTATGATATAGAGGTCGCCGATCGTCGACTTCCTTTTTCTTTTGTATTGATAGACATGTCTGGTTTTGATGTTATTTTGGGTATGGACTGGTTATCGTCATACCTGGTTGTTATAGATTGCTACCGTCAGAGGGTTACTATATGTACCTTGAGCAGTGATTATTTTTATTTCTTAGGAGACCAGGTGGATAGAGTCTTATCACCGGTATATGGTTCGCATGGACGGAGTGAACTTAGTTGTCTTCTTGCTAGCTTTTTGAATAGTGACTATGATGAAGTACGAGTTGAGTTGCCAAGAGTGGTTTATGAGTACTCGGATGTCTTTCTCGAGGATCTTATTAGTTTACCACCTCACCGAAAGATCGAATTCTCTATTGATTTAGTGCCTGGCACGACACCGATTTCCATGGCACCGTACCGTTTTGCACCAGCTGAGTTGAGTGAGTTGAAGGTTCAGCTCCAGGAATTACTAGATAAGGGCTTTATTTTCCCTAGTACTTCACCTTGGGGAGCACCGGCCTTCTTTGCTAAAAATAAAGATGGAGCCTTCCATTTTGTACTAACTATCGAAAGTTAAACCAGGTTACGGTTAAGGACAAGTATCTTATGCCTCATATAGATGATCTGTTTGATTAGTTGAAAGGATCCCGTTGTTTCTCTAAGATAGACTTGAGATCGGGTTACTATCAGTTGAGGGTAAGGGAGGAGGATATTCCTAAGATGGCATTTCGTACGTGGTATAGCCATTATGAGTTTCTGGTGATGCCTTTCGGGCTAACCAATGCACCAGCTGTGTTTATGGACTTGATAAACCGAATCGTCCAAGAGTTCTTGGATTGTTTTGTGGTCCTTTTCATGGATGACATCTTGATTTACTCACCCTCTGAGGAGGAGCACGAGGAACACTTGCGAGTGGTGCTTGAGTTACTTAGAGCCCATAAACTGTATGCTAAGTTTGGGAAGTGTGAGTTCTGGCTAAGAGACGTTAGGTTCTTAGACCATGTGATATCCGGGGAAGGGGTGACTGTAGATTCATCTAAAATCGAGGCAGTGCAAGATTAGGCACAGCCTAAGAATGCTTTCGAGATCTGTAGTTTCTTGGGGTTGGCCAAGTATTACCATCAGTTTGTAAAAGATTTTTCCAGATTAGCTTCACCTTTGACTAAATTGACGAGGAAATGAGTCAAATTTGTGTGGAGTGAGACTTGTGAAAAGTCGTTCAAAGAGTTTAAGGTTAGACTTACCACTGCTCTAGTCTTGGTTATCAAAGAGAGGGGTTTGGGCTATTCGGTTTATTATGATGCCTCACGAGAAGGCTTGGGTTGTGTGTTGATGCAAGAAGGGAAGGTAGTAGCCTATGGCTTATGGCAGTTGAAAACCCACGAGAGGAACTACTCTACTCACGACCTAGAGTTAGCAGCGGTGATATTTGCTTTGAAGATTTGGAGGCACTATCTGTATGGCGAGAGATTTGAGGTGTTTTATGATCATAAGAGTCTGAAATATCTGTTTACACAGAAGGACTTGAATTTGAGGCAGAAAAGGTGGATGGAGTTCATAAAGGATTATGACTTCGAGTTACATTACCATTCAGGGAAACCCAATGTTGTGGGCGATGCCCTAAGTAGGAAATCCATTAGTAGTGTAGCCTGTATTGCTATCCAGGAATGGGAGATGTTGGGTGCCCTTGGTGAATTTGACTTGTATCTGGACGAGTCTATTGAGTCTGCAGCCTTGTTTTTTGTAGTTGCACAACCTACACTTGTGAACTGAGTGTTAGAAGCGCAGAAGGTTGACTTTGAGGTAGACTCCCTCTTGGAGAAGATCTACAGTGGGAAGGTAGAGAAGGGTTTAATTGTGTTTCCCGACCAGAGTGTGAGATACCGTGACCATTTGTTTGTGCCGGTGTCTTGCCGAGAGGAAGTACTCCGAGAGTTTCATCATTAACGCCTTGCGGTGCATCCAGGAGGCACGAACATGTATCATGATTTGAGTCTCCAAATGAAGAAGGATGTGGTCGTATTTGTATTGAGATGCCTTACTTGTCAGCAAGTGAAGGCCGAACATCAGAGGCCAGCGGGTTTGTTACAACCCTTGCCTATAGCTAAGTGGAAGTGAGAGCATGTCACGATAGATTTTGTTGTGGGCCTTCCAAGGACTCAATGGAGCAATGATGTTATTTGGGTAGTAGTTGGCCGGTTGACCAAGTCGGTGCACTTTATTCCTATATGCGTAAGAGATTTGGTAGATTACCTTGCTGACTTGTATATTTGGTACATAATGAAATTGCACGGAGTCCTTGTGGCAATTGTTTCGGATAGAGATTCGCATTTCACTGCTCGGTTGTGACAGAGTTTGCAGAGTGCCTTGGGTACTAGATTGACCTTTAGTACTACTTACCATCCTCAGACTGACGGGTAGTCCGAGTGTACTATTCAAATCCTTGATGATATGCTTCGAGGCTGTGTCCTTAACTTTAAGGGGTCATGGAAGAGACACTAACCCTTAGTGGAGTTTGCCTACAATAACAGTTTCCAATCGAGTATTGGCATGGCATCGTTTGAGGCCTTGTATGGCCGACCGTGTAGATATCCAGTGTGTTGGGCCGAGGTGGGTGATGCATCTTTGTTGGGTCTAGAGTTGGTTCGGGAAATGACAGAAAATGTGGCACTTATCCGTAAGAGGTTAGTTACAGCTCAGAGTTGTCAAAAGAGTATGTCGACCGTAGGAGAAGACCTTTGTCATTTGAGGTGGGTGATCACGTCTTTTTGAAAATATCACCTAGGCGGGGTTTGATGAGATTTGGAAAGAGTGAGAAGTCATCCCATCGGTTTATTGGCCCTTTTGGGATGCTTGAGCGGATTGGGGAGGTTGCCTATCGTTTGGCGTTGCTGTCACAACTTTTTGGAGTACATGATGTGTTTCATATTAGTATGCTCCGGAAGTATGAGTCGGATCCATCGCATGGGTTGGATTGGACTGACTTGGAAGTAGACGAGGATGTCTTGTATGAGGAGAGACCGGTGAGAGTCTTGGATAGACGGGACCAAGTCTTGCGAGACAAGACAATTCCCATGGTCAAAGTATTGTGGAAACATCACGGGGTTGAGAAAGCAACTTGGGAGTGTGAATTGGAAGTCCGAGGGAAATATACGGACTTATTTGTTGATGTTTGAGTATATGTTGAGATTTTAGTTTTGTTTATAAACTATAAAAACATTGTATATGTTTTGAATTACGAAAGCATTGTATATGTTGAATGTGTTTCGGAAATGTAAGTTTAATTTGAACATTGTATATGTTGTTTGAGTTTCGGAAATGCAAATATATCACAAACATTAAATATATTTTGGAGATATGGAATATATGTATTGAAATTAGTTAAATTTCAAAAAAAGGCATATTGGTAAAACATGTTGGGCTATATATATATTGTGGATTTGTTCCCTTGTGAGGAGATGGAATGACCGGTAGGTGGGTCATGGTAACGAGAATTGAATTGTGACCAATTTGAAAATTTGGTAAACATGGTTTTGAAACTTATAGTAAAATTTCGGGGGCGAAATTCTTTAAGGAGGAGAGGTTATAGCGACCCCGGTTTTGCCCCGGCCTTCATTGTGTTTCGGACTCGGGATCCATGGTTGAATATTGTATCCATGTCTTGTTTTACCCCTTTGACTCTTTGCATTTGAGTTCTGGAACTTGTTGGGCGAGTTTGGAACAGGTTGGTTGTTAGTTGGTCTAGATTGTTGTTGCCCAGATTTTGGCTTCTTCACTCGAGTGAGGCTTCTTGCGCTCAAGCGAGCCTTGTGTAATTTGCTTCTTCACTTGAGCGAAGTTTCTTGCTCTCGAGCGAGCTTTGAGGGTTCTCAGGTTTTCTTCCTAGACGCAACATTTCTGGAAAGATGAAGTTCTTCGCTTGAGCGAGGCTTCTTGCGCTCAAGCGAGGGTATGCGTCTGTGTTGCACCTGAAGGTATGTATTCTACGCTCGAGCGAGCGTGTTCATCTGTTATACTTCTGAAGCTTTGCATTTTACGCTCGGGCAACGCTTCTTGCGCTCGAGCGAGGTCACTTGTTGTGTCTGGTCGCTCGAGCGACAACTCCTTTGCTCGAGCGAGGGTCGCGTATATCAGTTCGCAGCAAAGGAGTTTTACATCACTTTTTGAATCTCTTTTTGCTAAAAACCCTAGATCGACTGTCTCACTCTCTCTCTCTCTAAAATACTCTCTCTCTCTTCAAATACTCAATGATCTAAGGGTCTCTCCGCCCTACTCCATTTGATAAAGAGTTAGAGCATCTTGTGGGCTTCCTCTTGATCCGGGCAAAATCAAGTTTGGGCACTTTTGAGTTTCTTTTTCATTTCCTTTGAGCTTCTACACTTGAGGTAGGGATATTCTACACTTTAGTATGGTTTTTAACCTAGGTATTTGATGTTATGTATAAATGGTGGGATTTGGGAGCGATTTGGGTAAACTAGGGTTTGGGTACAAATTAAAAGAGGGGTTTTCCATGTTGGGTTGTAAAATGACTTTGGGGCTTTGAATATGTAGCTCTCTTCTAATTAAATAGGAAATTTGGCCTTGGGGTTGACATTTGAGAAAAAGGGAAATTTGTCCTAATTTGGGTTAAATAATTCATATCGTACATATAAAGAAATTGATATGGAAAAATATGAAATTGGATGGGTATATAGATGAATGGTGTAGTTGGGTTCGTTAAATCACTCACCTATGGAAATTTGATAAATTATCTGTTTAATAGATTGTATATCTGTTTTGGACTATCAGTAGAGGATAGCTATGATTGTTGTAGAAACTGCATGGGGATTAGGTAAATTAAAACTAATCATATGAATTATGTCATTGAATATGACGATTTGACTAAATTGTTGAATATGTGAATTTGGTAGTCATTATGTATGACACGTACTTAAATACATTGTATATGTATTATTGTTAGGGAGAAGATAGGGGATGTACTCCATTGCGTGGGAGGAGATAGGGGATGGACTCCATTGCAAATTAAGTTGGCCGGAGTGCCTAGGGTGAAAGTCTTGAAATCATATATATATGTGTGCCGATTCCCTCGGATGAGAATTTCGTAAAATAGCAAGAAAATCGAAGTGTTTGAATAATGGTTTCTATTGAAGTGTTAACAAATGAGTTGTAGTCTCGTTTGGGGTTGTTTAGACAACAAGGAACTATATATGTCAGTTGATTAGAATAAATGAATGGAAATGGAATGAGATATTAATGTCATTATTGATTGGTTATGAAAAGGGGTCGGTTGGTTTTAAGTATTGAACATTTATCTAATGCTCATATCTTAGTTAAATTTCATACATTGCGTTAGTATATCTCTATTGGGCTTTGGCTCACCCTACTTGGGAAACCATTTTCAGGTACAAGTGACATGTCACCTCTAAGGGCATAGCTTGGGAGGACTTGGGGCTGAAGGCTCTATTTTTGTTGTTCTTCTTTTCATATTAAGTGTTTATTCAAGCCGAGTGCTTTACTTGTATAGAGCTTAGGCCTCTTTTGTTGTAACCAAGAGATATCTTGGAAAGGTGTAAGTCCATAGGGCATTTATTTTGTTGTTAACAATTAGTGTTACATGTTGTAGTTTCAGAATGAGCATTTATGAAAGTGTAATGCATGTAACACCTTTTCTAATATAAACTCTGATGGATATGAATGTATAACCTTTTCAGTATATTCATAGATCTTGTGTGTGGTTTATTTATATCCCTTTTTAGGACATTACAATGACTAAGGCTTTTGTTTGTTTATTTGTTTGGTTTTGTGTGTGTGTGTAAATTCTGTAATTTTTTAATAGTTCTTATTTCTTCATTACGTTCATTGCAAAAAATAAAAATCCATTTTCATTTTCTTCATTTCGTTGATTGAAAAAAATAAAAATAATTGTACAAATTTTGTGTATATTATCTTCGTGAGTATTTTTTTTTTATTTTCTTCGTTTACAGATTTTGTGCACGTATATGTTAGATGCTTCATACATATCATAGATAGATGTGCATTTTACAGTACAAACTTGAATTTAAATTATATAGGTTATCATTCTGATTATAAATATATATTTTTTATATAATTTTTTTGTGTACATTTTAAATATATATTAAAAAAATGTTTTTACGACTTTGTGTTCTTCAAAAGAAAAGTTCTTTGTGTCTTTTTGCACATTGATTTAACAGGTTAAAAAAAAAAAAAAAAAAAAAGGAAGAAGAAGAAGAAGAAGAAAAGAAATTTTTATTCATTGTGCTTTCAATTCTTTTTTTCTTTTTTTTTCTTTGTTCTATCTTTCTTTAAAACGTAGGGAAACTGTAAATTGTTTCCAAAAAAATTTGTATTCCTAACTTTTCAAAAAAAAGAAAAAGAAAAAAAAAGAATGAAGATGTTCTTAAACATTTTTTTTAAACACAAATAATAATAATAATAATAATAATAATAATAATAATAATAATAATAATAATAATAATAATAATAATAATAATAATAATAATAATAATAATAAATATTAAAAAACAAAAAATCCATTAATTCTTGGATTACTGAAAATAGTAAGTTGTAATATATTATGAAAGTTTACTTATTTTAGAAAAAAGAATGAGGAAGAAATAGATATTTAGAAATTTTTTTGACTTTCAATGTTTGATAGGATATATATACACACTCATATATTTTGTAAGTCACTTATTTTAGAAACAAAAAGGAGAAGAAGAAGGAAGAAATAGATAATTAGAAGAAAAAAAAGTTCAGTTTCAACCTATCTCCATAGATGTTAACCGTTGAAGGCGTTGTTGTGTCGCTACTGCTTGAAGCAGTATTTGACTTCCAATGAGGACATTTCATTGTTGAAAAATTTAAAAACTTTCAAGATATTGATTTGTAATTACGATTCAATTTAAACAATGAATAGAAATCTCAATCGAATAATCAACAACAAATCGGCACAACGATTTAAAAAAAAAAAAAAACCATAATTAGACTCCTTCAATTGTGATTAAAAAAAAATCATAGGCCAAAGTCACAGAACAATCCACTAAGAAGACAAAAAGAATTACATACGAGAACACTCAATTGAAATGAACCTGATGTGCCTCTTCCACCACCATCTTCACCCCAAAATTGTTTTACACAACGTTGAATCCACAATCCCAATGTCGAATCCACGATGATGAGCCACTTTGCAATTCACCAAAACTTCAGGCCCAAGTTCCCTGAAATCCATCAATGAGCACCTCTTTTTTGTGAGTGAAAAAAACTAAATCAACCCTCGGTGCTTGTCAATATGAAATCGTTGATCAATCGATCACCTTGTATGTATCAAGAAAACTCATATAAACCACCTTCCAGTATAGAACACTTTGTATTTTACTCCTCTGTGAGAATATGTAGGGGTTTTACCTTAAAAACAGCAAGCGACGTGATTTTATACTAAACAGAGCCACGAAGACCGCTTGAACGCACACTTTACTGTTCGAGTAGTGTGAGTAAAGGCGGTGCTGACATATAGGCCAACCGCTCAAGCCCTTAGAAGTTCAGACACAGGCAGAGATATTAGATAAACCACTTCACTGCTCAAGCACACAAATGACCACTTGAGTGGTCAACCAACTTTGACTTCTTCTTGGCTTCGCGGCCCGCGGGTGCTATCCCTCGACCCTGCTTGGGTGCTGCCCCGGACTTGCTAGGAGCGTTGCCTCCTGGACCCCGTGAGCTGACCAGGCTGCTCAATCCCAGTGCTTAATCAACGAAGTGACAAATAAGGAATGCTCAAGTCAAGATCGGAATATCAACACATACTTCTCTACACAGGCACAACTCAAGTTGGATTCGCATCTAAATTCTCATAACTCACAGATACAATAAAGCGAATAAAAATACAACTGAATATAATTTTGTCCAACGAAATTACCAAATACAAAAACCTAACAGTTGTGACTGCCACAAACGCATTTGAATTTTTTCTAGCACTTTTTTTCTCCAATCATCATCCATTACTTTATTCAAATGTCACAACTCAACAAAAATCATTATTATATGGTTTCTTTTTTATATTTTTATTATTGATAAATCTTAGTTAGAGGTGTTCTAACCCAATAAGTCCACTAAGAAAAATTATAATTTAGTTAGTTCCGTATATTTATACTTTTATTCTATGAGGACCTCTCTTTTTTCTTTTTCTTTTTTGGATTTATATTGTTTGTTGGACTATTATACCCTTATATCTATTGTTGATATGTATTACATAGAAAAAGGATATACGCATTTCTTTTTCGTTGCTACCTTTATTTTGGTAGTTACCATTATTCACATTTTTCTTTTTGATTAGTTTCATTCACATTTGTGATATTGTTTCATTATGCTAGGATTTTGAAACTCTCTATTTGGTAAGATTTAGAAACTCTAATTTACGCATGGTGGAGAAATAATATTATGTTCCTTCATTGTTGCGGTGAAGCTTTGTGTTCCGCCGTTGTCACTGTGTATTTGAAGTTCTGTGTTCGTCCATTATTGCTCTGTGTTCAAAACTCTATGTTTTTCCATTGTAGCAAGTCGAAACTATGTTTATGTCCAGTCAATTTTGTTACAAACATATTCTTCAAAAGTGGGTTTGGTTTGATTTGGATTGGTGGAAAGGTGAAATTGCATAGATTGTTAATGATAGTGATAATGATAAAGATGATGATGAAGATGAGGAGGTGGGTGATATTTTTATTTTTTATTTTTAGAGTGATTGATTTTTTTTATTTTTATTTTTTTTGTATTTCTAATTCTATTACTGTCATTATTTTTAGGTTTTTGTCAATCAGTGTGCATGTTCACATTTCACATTGTTTGAAAGTCTGAGAAATAAGTGTTGAAATATAGATATGGACATAATTATATATTTTGGAAATGTGAATGTTCACAAATTATTGGTTATTTATTACTATACTTGTTTGAACAATCATTTTTTGTTATCATTAAACAATTGAAATATTCATTTTTTTCCCTTTCAATTTTGTTTCATGTTGTAGTGTGAATGTTCACATTGGTATGAAGTTAGTTTTTTTAAGGTTACTTGTATGTTAATTATAAATTGTGAACATTCATATTGTATTTTGGTATGAGAGTTTTTTTTTTTTTTTCTTTTCAAAAGTTAGTTGTATTTTGTTTTTTTTTTTTAAACTATATTTGTTAGTTGAACAATCATTTTTATTACCATTGAATAATCGAAATAGCCGATTTTCACTTCTTTTTTTTTTAATTTTATTTTATGTTTTCACGTTGTAGTGTATGGGTTTATTTTTTTTTTTTTATAAAAACTAGTTATATATTAATTGTAAATTGTGAACATTCACATTGTATTTTGATATAAGTTTTATTTTTTCAAAAGTTAATTGTATATTTGTTATTTTTGTTACTATGCTTGTTAGTTGAACAATCGTTTTTGTTACCATTGAACAATTAAAATAGTCAATTTTTACTTTTTTCAATTTTGTTTTATGTTTTAATGTTACAGTGTAAATGTTTACATTGGTAGGAGTTATTTTTTTAAGGCTAGTTGTATGTTAATTATAAATTGTGAACATTCACATTGTATTTTGGTATGAATTTTATCTTTTTTTGAAGGTTAGTTGTATGTTTGTTGTTTATTGTGAACATTTACATTATACTTTAGTATGTGTTTTATTTTTTGAAAGAGCAAATTACGCTGACAGTTCCTATAGTTAGGGGCTTGTGTCATTTTGGTCCTTGATTTTTCAATTGTGACACATTTGACCTTCAATTTTGAATTTTGTTTCAAATAAAGACAATTAAATATACCATTTCTTAATTTCAAGGACCAACTCGTCAATTTATTAAAATATAAACTAATTTGACAAAAATAAATGTCAGCAAAATATTTTTGAATATTTAAAAATTATTTCTACCCATTAAAGATAAAATTATATAAAATTGATAAATCTTTTATTTATTTATTTATTTTATTAAATTAATTTTTATTATGTGTTTGGATGATGATCATGTAATGTGTGGTTATTTTTATTTTCATTAAATTAGTTTCTATTTTTTCAAAAGTCAAATATGTGATATCATTATTAAACCAATCCATTAAATCAAAAAATCTAAACTAAAAACATTTCATATATTAAATATATCGATTATACATTAAAAAGCCTAACAACCACCTATTACATGATTACTATCCAAACAAATAATAAAAATTAATTTAGTAAAATAAAAAATAAATAAATGCTTAAGATATTTATTAATTTTACATAATTTTATTTTTGGTGGGTAAAAATAATTTTTAAAAATTCAAAAATATTTTTTGACATTTATTTTTGTCACATTAGTTTATATTTTATCAAATTGATGACTTTGCCCTTGAAATTGAGTAATGGTATCTTAATTGTCTTTATTTGGAACAAGATTCAAAATTCAGGATCAAATATGTCACAATTGAAAAGTCAGGGACCAAAGTCAAGCGAGTCCCAAACTATGGTGACTATTAGTGTAATTCGCTCCTTTTCAAAAGTTAGTTGTATGTTTGTTTTTTACTGTGAACATTTACATTGTATTTTGATTTTCATTCAGATTTTTTGTTGTGTTATTTTTAAAATTTTCAAATTATAAAAAGGTTCAAAATTCATAATTTGAAATTTTCGCCATGGAATGCGGGAGATATTTTCTTGAGAGATTTTTTCCATGGAATAAAGGAAAGATTTTCTTTCTAGAATGAGAGAGAGAGAGATTTTCTCCATAAAATAATTGACTATTATTATGTATTAGTTTCAAAATAGAAACATGTGCAAAAAATTAGAAAGGATGATTTGGTCATATTACATTAAACCAGACTAAATGAAATATTGAAAAAATAAAAAAATGTGTTAGATGAAATCAAACACTTAAAAAGAGAATTTACCAAAAAATAACCTTTATTATATTTTGCAATATTTGGATAAAGTGCTTAATGGTAACAGCCGTGAGAAATGCGTTTGATTGTCTAATCAAAAGGAATCTTCTAGACTTGCTTATCACAAACTAGTGGATGACTTACAGTGTTGACTGATTTGCTAATCAAAAACTAGTGGATGACTCACAGTGTTGACTTTCAATGAAGACATCAGGTTGTGATTTTTCCAAACCAATCTGGTTTCTCTCTAACATTTTTTTTTTCAATTATTATCGAACACTTTATTTAAATGTCACAATTTAACAGTTAATCATTATTATATTTTGCGATCTTTAATCAAATGTTGAATGATGAGAAAGAGAAATTTTTTTCCACAACAATAATGGTCACAACCGTGAGAAATGCGTTTGATTGTGTGGTCGAAAGGGGTTTCGACGACAATAATGATAATGGGGACGTTTGGTAATGACTATCCCATATAGATCCAAATCTTCTTTAACACTTTTTTCTTTCAATTATTGTCCAACACTTCATCTAAAGATAACAATTTAATAATTAGTCATTATTATCAAATACGGAATGGTGACTGAAAAACAGAGTGCAGGAGAATGGTAACAACCGCGAGAAACGGGTTGCTTGCTTGTGTTGTCAAAATCAAAAGGAATCTTTTATGCTGTGTTTAGTTGGGAGATTTAGGGAGGGATTTGGAAAGGGAAATGGAAAAGGTAGGTGAAATGTGAATAAAACATGCTTATATTTCACCTACTTTCACACACCTTTTCCCTTCCAACCAAACACAGTATTAAGGAAAGTGTGTCCATTGTTCATGGAATTCCACAAGAATCCATTGACAGTGTTGGCACTTTTGGGAGGCAGACAAAAAATAAATTTGTAATTTCATAGAAAGTATTCAAATTGACTCATCAAACACTCAAACACTCATCCAATCACAAAACAAACAAACAAACAAACAAACAAACAAAAAAAAAAAAAAAAAAAATAATGATTCAATTGACAAAGATGGCCATCTAACACTCAACTATGGATGAAATATATCAATTTTTTTTTTTTTATAATTACATATCGTATCGTATTATATATTGTAAGATGTTTTAATATTGTAAAAAATAAGTATAAATAAATGTATAGTTATAGAAAATATAAATATCTTTAAATTACAAAAATAAGATTTCTTGAAAGACATAAATACATATAAAATGTATAATCTTCAATATTTAATGCATATAAAATGTAGAGTTGAATTAAATTAATCGTAGTGCTGCCTTAACTTTTTGGTTAGGAAAAATACTTCTTTAACTAATCATTTAGGTATTTGGGAAGTGATTATTTAGTTGCCTTTATGACTTTTCAACAAAATGAATTACACTCATATATCGGGAAATTTTATTTTCACACATTCTTTTATCTCTGTGTACATAATTTCTCAATGTACACCCTTATGAAATTCATTTTATATTTTTGTTCTCAGTCCACAACCTCACATGTTCCAATTATATCCTAAACTAACATCCTTTTACACACACCACTTAAACCATTTGTTCCACAAATAATTAATGGTGTAGACCTATTTTTCTATTCCACCTACCTTGAAAACCATTTGTTCCACAAATAATTAATGGTGTAGACCTATTTTTCTATTCCACCTACCTTGAAAACACAGCAACATTTTTCATAAGAAATCCTTGAGCAAATCGTTCCATGAATCTTCAGATTATTTAACAAACTACCTTATTTGATTTTCATTTAAATCATCAAATTGATTCCTTCAATCAACAATTTAGTCAACATTGAAAAAGTCATTAATTGGCATCGATTTGTATCAACATAGATCTTGAAACAGCATCGTTTTGTATCAAAAATTCGGAACTTGGTTTCCAAAATAAATTCTTAAATTCGAAACTTGAGTTCCGAATCCAAATTCAGAACTTAATTTTTGAATATAATTAATAATTTTGACAGTTGATATCCAAAAAAAAGTAACATGTTTCGGCACTGGTTTACTAAATTAAAATCATGAAAAAATTTTTGCACAAAAAAACTTACATTTTCATAACTGCTTTTGTCGTAACTAGGCATATTGTTATTTGAATTTGAATTTGCATTGATTTGCAACTCTTCTATCACAAAAATCAAGAATTATGGTGGATTCTAATGACAAAACGATATAATCAATGGAGTGTAAACTTAGAGAGTAAAGCAAACAATGAAAAAACTATGATTTTTTTTTTTTAAGCTCAAAAGGTGTATATTAAGATTTTTTTTTTTATTCTTAAAAGATGTGTACATAGATTTTTTTCTACATAATATTATGGGTGTTAGTGGATGTCTATTATGGTTATTTTTGTTTAGGATATAATTGTCATTAAATTAATATTCCATTAAGTGTGTGTCCTGAGTTAATTAAGTGTGTGGAAATAGAATTTCCCTCACATATCTCCTAATTTTTTTTAAAAAAATACAATTAACCCTACTTTTTTAACATAACTATGCTAATCTTTCTTGAGATTTTAATTTACATAATAATTAGATCATTTTTCATCAATAATTTGTTAGCCATATGAATTAAAAAGAATATTTCCATCTCTTTTATACTCAAATGTATATTTATCTTTATTATTTCAATGTCTATCTATCATCTGAATTAGTTTCAATGCTTTAACCTTATTATGTCAAAAATGAAGGATTAATTGTATTTTTGTAACACTCTGGCATTTCATCATCAATTCATAGTGTTAATTTAAGAACATTATAACTAATGGCATCAAGTTAAAGCATTAAATATCTGTTACATGGCTCAAAAATCATCTCTTCCCCCTTGAATTATTCATGTGTTTATATCATTGTATAATTATATTATTTAAATAATAATAACAGTTCAATGGATAAGAGATAATACAAAATATAAATTCCCTAAGGCAACATTTTCTCAAGGAGTGTCATTGGACACATACACACACACAAAAAAAAAAAAAAAAAAAAGAAGGAATATAGTTTCCATCATAAAAGAATAGCCCTAGCCTGAGGCTTCAACACATTGCACACAAAAGAGCCTCCGTGGTCCCATCCAAAAATACATCTCGATGCCAATCACTTAGGTAGCACGTCAACATCATCCCCTAAAAGGTTGTTAGTTTTGGGTTGATCAATCTCCCAGTAGGAAATACCATTAACAACTTATATAATTAATCGAGATACATATGATCATGCCATGCAAGAGATGAGAAAAACTCATGCCCCGTTCCTTTGTAAAACCATGATGCCAAACTAAGTCATGTCAATAACAAATTCTCATACAAAACATGGAGTATAAGTACGCTATGACTTCTCAATACAAGAGCTGTACACCACAATTACATATGAGGTGGGTAGGCCCATAGAGGCCATAACCCACTATGAACAACCCAAGCCTATCACTTAGGGCCCAGTACATAACCCAACTGATAAGGCCCAGCACCATCTGGAAGTCAACATGGCATGAAGGACTAATGATATTCAGACACGTGGCAGGTAAAGGGCAAGCCACATCAGCAGACAAAGATCTGCAAAGTTATTACCACTACACATCGCCATTAATGCAGCCCCTCACTACATTTATTACGACAACACCTCTCCGTCAGGACAGCACGCCCTCACCCTGAACAAGGTAAGCTACAACATAGACTTTTGGCCAAGGTGACAGGTCGGAAGGGACAACGAAATGATTACCAAATGATATAAGCAAACGTTGAAGACAAGAAGAAGGTTAAGCTTTTCAATCTTTAATCTATCTACATATTCCACTCTCTCTCTCTAACTTGCTCGTCAGAGGGTTCGCTGGGGGACTCCTCGTTCTCCATTGAAATCTTGTGCAGGTTCTCTGGTGGGCTTGGTCATTAGGACATTAGGCTTGAGGAGCGTGGATCAGTCCAACCTGTCCTACCATCAATAACTGCATCATCAACATATATATATATATATATATGTAGAAAATAATTTTACATTTGCCGACTCTAGAAACAGCGAGGCGTTGGTGTAGACACCCCATTTTTGACCACCTGTAAGACTTAGGTGCTTGGTCCAATGCACTCGATGATGAAAATTGCATTGTGTGATTCGAGTTCTCAACGAAGGAATTTAGGTTTGAGCTTTGCAACCGATCCCAAACCTTTCATATTTGCATTGATTATACCTTAGAAATTCATTTTTGCACCTTGAGTCAACCTGCACTGAGTTTGAAACAGAGAAACAGGGCAGCACATTAGGGCCCGGCTGTGCCAAATTGGGAGCCAGCCGTGCCTCGATGGCGATACACACTATTCTGGGTGAGAGCCCGCCAGCTGTTTTTTTTTTAAACATATTTTTGACTTGTTTTGCTCAAATTCTATAAAAACGAGGTTATACCTCTGTTTTGAGGGCTAGAAAATTTCTAAAGAACCTATAAACACAAGAGAGAGCTCATTCTTCCTATACAAGTCATCTTTGAGCCAACCTAACTCTCTTGATCAATATCCATACATCATCTACCACCTTAGATCATAACCTTAGAACCTTGGTTGAGATTTGTGAATCACAATTCAAGCTTGAGAGTGTGCTTGAACCAAGTTTGTGTTATGAACAAAAGCTTGCTTCTTTGAGAGGTATAAGCTTACTACCTCTTTTCTTGCTCTCTTTGCTATCTCTTGCTATCTACTTCTTGTGTTTTTATGCTGTCTTGAATCCATTTTAAGTATTTAAACTTGGGTTTGGATAGCTACCAAAGGGTAGAGAGAGTTAACACTCTTTCTTGCACCTTCACCTATAGCTCAAACCCTTGTCTTACACCCTTTTCTTTGCTTTCCAACTTGATTTTCAGAGTTTAAAAGAGGTTAAAAATCATGCTTTGAGGTTTCAAAAGTGGAGGGGTTAGCCACCCCTCCTTGTTCTTGCTTACTATCCTTATTTTCTTTGCTTGTTGTCTACCTTATTGGGCTCTTTTCATGCACTTTGAGCCACCGTTTTTCACCTATTAGGGACTATTTTAGGGTTGTCCTAGGTTATTTAATTGGTAAAAGTGTAGCTTTGTCCATGTCAAATGGTTTTGAGATCTCGAAGCCATCTGGATCCAAGAGAGTGGCCGCTGTTCGCTGATGATGTAGACGTCCATCTGGGGGGTGAATTTGCCCCTAGTGTTGTGGATAGGAACTTAGTTGTTCTTCAGCAATGCTTTCTTTTTTCCTCCCTTCTGGGATTTGGCATTCTTGCCGTTCTTCATCTTTGACTGTTCGAGCACATTTGAAATTCTTTTGCCCCTAGTTCGAGGGGTGCTTTTGATTGAGCTTTGCAAGCTTCCTTTGATCACAACTGATCTTATTGATCTAACTTTGGTGCCTCTTGTTCGAGGGCTGCTTTAAATCTGGCCACACAGGCCTTACATTGATGGTTGACCATTGATCATTCTGATTCCAAGTTCAAGGTTTTGAGAGCAAAGGGGTTGAATCTTGAGGCTGAGAGCGATCCTAGGCTGCACAATCTCAAGAGCGATTCCGCACAAGTCTTCACAGGACCGCGCAAAATATTTTTTTGAAATTTTTTAAGAAAGCGACAAATCACTCGCACTGAAGACAGTGTAGAACCAATCTGGATCAAGCTAGGATCCTTCTCAGTACTCACATTAACAAGCATGATCTCATTCATTAAGCGCTTAGCACGCCTGTCTTTCTCTTAATTGATCAAGTTTTGCAAAACCCGAGGAATTCCTTCCTCTTCGTTTTTACCACAGTGTTCAAAAAAGTTTTGAAAAACTCAGGTCAATGTAATGATTTCAAGGCACAGAGAAGACATAATTTTTAGTCAGATACTGCCGTCTCATTCAAAACTTTTGGTACAACTAGCACAAGGCAGAAGCAAACACAAGGGTGTGAAAATCATTGTTGTTCATTCAAATCTTCTGGTGTAATTGGCTCCAAGGCAGAAATAGACTCAAAAGAAAACGAAAAGACAAACACAAAACAAAGCAAGTGATGTCCGAGGTAACATCCCCGAAATCACCCGACTCCAACAAAATAGGACTGACTCAGTACAACAAGACAGACCCAACTGACTCAGGACAAAGAGACAGACTCAAAACAAAACAACAGAACTGACTCAACACCCAAGTCAGAAACTACAAAACTAGCATTCGCAAATGCTCAAAACAGTGCATGCCAAACGCTACATCCGGAGTAAACTGAGCGCCATCCGCAGGTGGTTCATCCCCTGATCACATAATCACATTATCCCCCACAAGTTCACTGATCCAATGACGATAGACTTTGCTAGACTGGTGCAGCAATGACCTTGTTGTCAAACAAATCTTGTACATCATGGCGCAGACGAAAGCAGCTATTGGTCTCATGACCAGTTTGTTGATGGTACGCACAGTACTTAGTCTGGTCATGCTTTGGAGGGAGAGGATCAGGTAAAGGCCGTTGTTCCAATGGTTTCAGATGTCCTTTCCGGATTAAGACCTCTAGAGCCTTTGACAAAGGCATATAAAGTGGGGTAAAAACCCTCTTGACTCGAGGTGGATATTTGGTTTTCTGTGAGTTACTTCAGGACACACCGGTGAATGGGGTAGCTTTTTTTGATGTGGTGGCGATAACCATGCCCACTTCAGAAGATCTTGCAGCTACATCACCGCTGGTGGTCGCATTCGAACTGCGGGAAAATGCCCGCCTAGGCTGCTCCTTCTCCTGGTCAATAAGGCCCTGCTTCATGGCATCCGCGATATGTACCCCCATCTCATGCAAATCTAAAAAGGTAGGGAAAGGGAGCACGATCATTTTCTGCATTAGTTTGGACTGGAGGTTACGCACAACCATCTGTATTTGATCCTTATCCATTGGCCTAATGGTCATCACTGAGGCTTTGGCCCTCCAGCGGGCCACGAATTCTTAGAAGCTCTCCTTAGGCTCCTGTCTCGTCGTCTCAAGATCACGGGTCGTAATATGGATTTGCGTGTTATACGAGTATTGTGCAACGAAGGCCTCGGCCATCTCATCCCAATTCCTCTTGACATCATCTTCCAATTTTGCGTACCAGATGGCCGCCACACCCGACAGGGTCCAGCCAAATAATGAAATCTTCTGTAGTCTGGTGAGGCCCATTGGTCGTAGTATGTCTGAGAACAACCGTAGATGTACCATAGGATCCCCGGATCCGTTAAAGTAGTCAATTTGTGGCATCTTGAACCTATCTGGCAGTGTCACAGTTGCGTCGGTGTACTCGTCCTCAATGTCCGGGATGGACTTTAACCCTTGGGATTTCTTGAACAACTTTTCAAGCTTGCTCAACTTCAACGATGTATGGTATACCTCGAACTCAAAGGGAGAGTCCGGTAGGTTGATTGGTGCTTTAGACAGCTGGGGTAAGATTGGGGGCGAAGCTGGCCCTGTCGAAATGTCCGTACCTTCCTGGACATTTGGTGTTTCCTCGGGTGTCGGAACCCCTGGTGGTGGAGGAGCTTGATGCGAAGCAGATGCTCAGTTTTGCTGTTGCAACCTGGTGATTAGCTCTGCCTGCTGGGCCATGATCGCAGCCTGCTGTTTGGCAAATTCCGCTTGGAGGACAACGTCCTACTACATGAGTTTCATACTTTCTTGGAGTTGACGCATTATTTCCCCCATCCCTGCCATGTTCTGCTGTTCCGGCTGACTGACCGGTATTTCTATCTCTGTGGTAAAAACTAAGACCTCAGCCTGACTGTTCACTGGTGGGGTGGATAAGGACCACTGATCTGGTAACTGCTGAACTGGTGATCTGTGCCAGACTGGCCCTTTTACCCTACCTCTGGCGAAGGAACACTGATTTGCCCTTGAACTGAATCTCCGACCTGACAAAGTCTATCAACACATGTTCAATGTACCCGAGGAATGTCGGAGCCTTCTGAAGCTATAGTTCTAGGACTACCCTGCAAAAGAGAAAACAGACAGTATCTCAGCTTGATTTCAACAGAACAGGTATACACATAGCTGAACGATTGTGCTCTCTACTGAATTCTGCCCAAAATTTAGCCTGTAAACCGATACCCTTAGGTAAAACTGATTCCCCAAATACTGATGCCCACAGGCTTGATACCCAGACTTGTAAACTGTTACATGCATTCCCTGTAGAGATACACTCTAGAGGACATAGCAAACAAGTGAGAGCCAAAACACCCCTATGTTGGGGTAAGGTTTCCCTGTCCTATTCGGAGCTAGGGTTTCACTACGCACGCAGCGGTTTCAAACAATCTATAATCGGGTAAGCAACCTGTCCTAGCTTGGAATGGTCACTACGGATTTCGAATATACACTAGGTCGAATGGTCAAAAAGGGTGCCCCGGTAAAATCGGGATTTGTGTTCCCATACTGGCAGAGCCCGTAACCGGTCAACCTTGTGGCACGGAGCCTCAAGCTAACCGCTCAGGAATAACAGATGGCAAACATAGTGTCCTAGGCGCACCAATGCAAATGCAATGCAAAGAAACACATAAGTGTAGTCAAAACAAGATATCACGAGTCCGAGTCAAGTTCTCTAACTCCCCAGCAGAGTCGCCAGAAACTGTAGACGTCTCCGAACGTCCCGGGAGGGAATCCCCCGTTTTGTTCGTTAGGCTCACTACAGTTCGGACTCAAATTGTCACGGTTCTTAATCTGATCTCACAATGTGCAATGTGAGATTGATAAATCACAAAAGAGTCCAAATCCGACAAATCGTTGTGGAAAACAAATTTTTGTAAAGAAGTGCCAAACATGGACTGCTTTGCCAGATACAGAGTCGCCATCTAAATATTTATTTTTGGGGGAATTTAGGAAACCCTAACTCGTTGCCTAAGGCCACGTGTCCGTCATCACCAAAGTTGCCTCGGCTTAGGAACTTGGGTACGATTGGGGAAGGTCAGCTATGAGCACCCCCGTTATCGGCCTCTACTAACCATGATATCGAGTTTTGAAAACGTTATGTGGTCTTATTCCGGTTATTAGCCTAGATTTACTAAGTGATGCACATAGCATACAAGTATAGACTGGGTCGCCTGAATTGGAACAAAACATTTTATGTTTGTTTTGAAAATGGTTTGCTACTTGTAAGTAGGCTAAAATGTAGATTTTGCCACCCTCGGGTGGGCTTAGAAAAACATGGTTTTGCCACTATTTAGTGGGCTTAAAACTCACAGTCAATGCATTTTTCCAATTCAGATAATCCAACCTTCACCCATAGGCATTCAGGCAGATATATCACATAAGCACATAGCCTCATGGTAAGCATACTATCATGGCAACACTCACACACATGCAAGGATGCTAAAGCGTAAATGCTTACCGAGTACTCCAAGCCAAAACAGAAACTAGTTAGCAATCAAATGCATGATCCTAGTTCATGTTAAGATGGCTAATGCAACACATGCAAGATGCAACTACAATAGGCTTGGCTATTCTAAGATGGCATATGATGATGCTACAGCTAACACGTATTCAACTTAGAATTGAAATACAAATGCAGTTAGTATGATGCGCCGAGCTCGGTGCATGCAATACAGGTGAATGATGCAAACATGCAAGCATAAGTATGCTAATTGAAACATGCCCTAATCTAACCATTGTAAGCTGGTAAATAAAAGAGAGAAAGGCGTGGGGTTGGAAGACATGCATCACACACACGCACGCTTATTACATAATTTGCCCTCTTTCGGAGGGTCCGAATAAATAATACAAACCGAATAAATAATTAACTACTCTAGCTAATTAAATATTACAAACCCTTAACTAATTAACAAATTAATTAAACTATTTAGAGCAGTAAAATGGCCTCAGGAAGAGGGATGCATGCAAGCTCGGATTGGTTTCGCCCGGAAATCCATTGCCATGCCACTATTGCCTCTATCTGCACTGTTTTGCATCTCTGAAAATAGTGCCAACCTCTATGACACTTCTAAACTGCCTTAGAGACATGCTGAGAGGTCATCGACCAAATGGAAAGGCCACCGACCATCTGTAACTGGTCATCGACCATTAATGAAGCCACCGGCTGGATTTTGGTGGTCGGTTGGCACTGCAAGTAGCCGACCGGCCATTTTTTCCTGCAGAACACTGGTTTTGCTGCAACAGAGGACAGACAGTGCATGGCATAGGATTTTCAAAGCAAAATGTTGCACGACCACCCTCCCCATCATATTATGGACTCAAGGGAGTGTGGACCTCGGTCCTCGGGCCACCAATCACGCATTTCGATGCATGATGGCCAAGGGAGCCGAAGTATGCAATTTCAATGTCAAATGGAATGCACACAAAACACATAAAGGACCCAACCTCTATCATGGTTGATCAGGAGGCAAGGCATGCATGCAAAATGCAATGCAACAAGCATGCCAAACCATGCAATATAGCTCAAGCATGCAACATGGACATTCAAGCATGCAAGGCAAACATGTGACAACATGTAAAGGGACAAGATATGCAATCATTCAAGCATGCCAAATGCAATTAAACATGCAACAACATGTTAATGAGCCAAGTATGTAACAACATGCAAGGCAAGCATGCAACAACATGCAAGGGATGGTCTTAAACCAATATGGGCAGCTCTCAAATAGGCCCAAATCAGTAGTCAAAATGATGCGACAAAGGCATGAAAATACACACACAAGCATGCATACACAATGGCCTGAACATGGAGCATAAGACATCAACTTTTCAAAGCATTGAAAGGATGGAAATTGCAAGCATACAAGAATGAAACATGGACTGAAATATGATCTCCAATGATGCCAAATCACAAGAATAAGCCAAGTAAAGCATGCTAGTGACCCATACACCCAAAGCTAGCAAGCTAAAATGCATGATGGCTATACAAATCATGGAAAATATGATCAAAACAACCAAAACCAGACCTCAAGCATGCAAAAACAAAGCTAAAATCTTCATGAGGTTAAGCCAAAACATGTAAGCATGGTGGTCTAAACACAAGGTGAATGTTAAAGCAAATGAGAGGATTTGCAAAGCAAGTACATGAAGCATGTAAGAGCCAACTAAACCAGTAAAATTCAGAGCTATAACATGCCAAATAAAGCCCCAAAACCCACTGAAACATGGTCAACACATGTTAGAATGACGTGCTCCTTTGGAAGGGCATGTAAGGGGTTGCTCTACACATGCAAGAGGCAAGCCTTAAATGACAAAAAGAGCTCTAGAAAAGGTTGAAGAAGGCCCTAAAACTCACTGAAAAATGCCTGAACCGAGCTCAAGAAGTGTGCAAATAAGGGCTCCTTTGAAGGGCCAAAAATGCTAGTAAACAAGACAACAAAGGAGAGGATCACCTCTCTCCTTCTTAGGACCTCAAAACACCATCCCCACCACTGAAATCCCTCTGGAATTCAGTGGTGGGAAGGCCAATACAAGGTGGTCCCGAAGCTCACAAAAAAAGCACAAAAATGAGGCCAAACAAGGCCTAAGAGGGGGTAAACAACCCCAAACACAAAAGTGTTCTCAAACAAACTTCAAAAGGAGCTCAAAATAAGACTTTTTTCAGTTTATAACAAAGCTCAAAAATGTTTTCAAGTATGGCTAAAAGATGAAGCAAGATAAAGACCAAAAGAGGGTAAAGTGTGTTACCCTTGTAGCTTCAGCAAAACCAGTGGCTTTGAGACCCAAAAACCAGACCTTCAACCTCTGAAAATGGCCTCCAAGATCCTTAGGTTGATGATGGAGGTGTTGGGCTAAGAGTTGGTGTGCAAAGGGGCCAAGAACCAAGCAATTTGGAGCTCAAAGTAGAGAGATATAGAAAGATATGTATGTCTCTTGCCTTAGCAATTTTCTTCAACCCTTGCTAATGAGGGAGAGGCTCCCTCTTATAGAAGAACAAAGGGGGTTCAAGCTTCTCCAAGAAGCTAGAGTAAAAGGTTCAAGCTTCTTAGAGAAGCTAGAGCAAAAGGTGCAAGCTTCTTGGAGAAGCTAGAGCAAAAGGTGCAAGCTTCTCTTGGAAGCTTAGAAGGGTTCAAGCTTCTTGAGGAAGCTATAGCAAAGGTCAAGCTTCTTGGAGAAGCTAGACAAGGGTTCAAGCTTCTTGGAGAAGCTAGAGCAAGGGTTCAAAAGGTTCAAGCTTCCTCAAGAAGCTAAAATGAGGGGTTCAAAAGATTCAAGCTTCCTTAAGAAGCTAAAACCAAGGGTTCAAAAGGTTCAAGCTTCCTCAAGAAGTTAAAACCAAGGGTTCAAAAGGTTCAAGCTTCCTCAAGAAGCTAAAATGAGGGGTTCAAAAGGTTCAAACGTCCTCAAGAAAACGGCTCGGCCAGAAAAGGTGGCTGATCAACCAAAACAAATGACCGGTCAACCAAAAACAGTGCCGGTCGGCCATCACTAATGGCCGATGGCAATAAAACAGGGCCGGTGGCCTCAAGCCATGGCCGGTGAGGTGTGGGGATGGCGAACAAGCCATTTCCTACCTTCAGAGGCAAACACTCAAGTGCCTGGTCCACAACCAAGCACAAAACAGGGAAGTCGAGAGATCTTGAGGCAAGACGCGCGGCCGAAACCTCCGAGAACTCAAGACGAATACGAACATGGATAATCATCGAGTGTTCAAACGATGACGTCCAAGTCTTGAGGATGGTCAAAAATGGGTGTCTACAGTAGGGTGCTCAATTCATGACCTTTCCCTCTTGTACCTAAGTTCCTGAGCCGAGGCACTTTGGTAATGACGAGTAAGTAGCCTTCGGCATGAGTCTCAAGTTTCCTAAATTTTCCAAAAATATTTAGGTGACAACTCTGTAATATGACAAAACAGTCCATTTTTGACATTTGATTCAAATCAATTTTCCAAAAGAATTGCTAGATTTGGACTCTTTTTGTGTTTTCACTATTTCACATTGCATTTATGAAATCAGATTAGAACCATGGAAGTTCGAACTGTAGGGCTAGTCGTATCCGAAAGGAGTACGAAAAGCAAGCTACAGTTTCTGGCGACTTTGCTGGGGATTTAGAGAACTTGACTTGAAGTTCGTGATGTGAAATTTTATCTACACTTATTTGTTCTTTGCATTGCATTTGCATGGTTACTTGAAGTCGCTGTGTTTTTATAGCGATCCCGGGTTTACCCTTGTTGTACAGTGATCCGGACATGTGTCCGTGGATGTTGGATGTTGTTTATTATCTTGTTTGCATCCTTTTTTACTTTGTATATTGAGTATGGGATGTGTTGGGCAGGTTTGTTACAGGTTGGTTGTGTTTGGGAGCCTAGTGTTGCTGCCCAGATTTTTGGTCCTTCGCTCGAGCGAGGAGTCTGTCGCTCGAGCGAGAGTAGTGTTGCCCCGGTTCTGGACCTGAGAGTTGTAGTTTCTGGCTCGAGCGAGATTTTCGTGGCTCGAGCGGTCTGGGTTTTTCTTCGCTCGATCGAGAACTTCTTGGCTCGAGCGAGAGTTTTCTGTGTCTGGTCGCTCGAGCGACCAATCCTTCGCTCGAGCGAGAGTGTTTTATATCAGCGGACAGCAGCGTCTAAAACATCACTTTTTCACTTCTTTTCTTTGAGCAAACCCTTAATCCGGCACTCTCTCTCTCTAAACTTGCACTCTCTCTAAGATTTGATCTCCCTAAGGTGTAAATCTAGCCTAGGGCCTTTGTTAAAAAGATAGAGGGCGTTGAGAGCTTCGATTTAATCTGAAAAAGTTTGGATTTGGAGCAGGTTGGTCTTGGAGTCTTCATCTCCTTTTTGGCTTAAACTTCAAGGTAGGGATATCCTACTCCTCTCTATGGGTTTTGTCTTTAAATTTTGGTATTTTGAGATGTTGGGCTTGGTTTGGTAATTTTGTGAAAGTTTGGGGCTTTTGTGCAATTATACAAAAGTTGGGGTTTGATTCATAATAAACCTAGATGCATGTTAGGCATGAAAAAAAATAGAATGATTGTTGAATCATTGATGAAAATGGGACCTAAGGGTTAAAATGGTAATTATGGAAAATGGCCTAATTACATTGTTTAATTAATTGGGATAATTAATTGGTGAGAAATGAGGAAATGAAATGTTGATTGAACATCCATTTGTGCATTTATTTTCTGTTTTAGAAATAACTGCTTTGGGCTATCGGTGGAGGATAGTCGTGATTGTTGTAGACAATGTATGATGATTAAGTAAACGGAAACTAATCAATGGAATGTGTCATGGAACTTGACAGTTGATAGAATACATTAATTGTATGTATTGTGTGATTGTATATAGAACCAATGTGTTTATATACGTTATGTGTAGAGGAGGAGATAGGGGATGTACTCCGCGGTTTAGGGGAAGATAGGGGATGTACCTCTAAACCGGATAGGTATTGGGAGGAGATAGGGGATGAACTCCGTAGACAGAGCTCATATGCTTGTCTAGAGAAGTGAAGATAGAGCTCATATGCTTATCTTTGTGAAGTGAAATGTGGATACAGCTTGTATGCTTATCTGTGGATATTGTTGATATACATATCTGTTGTAGAATGTGGATACAGCTTGTATGCTTATCTGTGGATATTGTTGATATACATATCTGTTGAGAATGTGAGATATAGTTTTTATACATATCTGTGGAAATGATAATAGAGCTAGCATGCTTATCTATTGAAAAGGGAAAATGAAAAGTAATTGGGACTTGTAAGTCGTTGACATAAATATGTAATTTATGTGATTGTATCAGTGTTGACCAACTATCAATTGCTAATGTTTTAGCCATTGTCCATGGTTGGTTTAGTGTATTTCTACTGGGCTGTGGCTCACCCTATATGGGAATATCATTTTCAGGTACAGGAAGCATGCCACCTCCAAGGACATAGCTGGGAGGCTAGTGGCGGGCATAGTTTTGTCGTTTTACTTTTGATGTATTACATGTAATTTCAAGCCAAGGACTTAATGTGTAAACGAGTTAGAACTCTTTGTTGTAACCAAGTGTTAACTTGGAAAGCTGTAAGCCCGTAGGGCATTTTGTTATGAGGTTAACATGTAATACTTATGTAATGGAACTCTAATGAATGAAAGAATGTGGTTAGTTTATATGTAAATGCATGTCTTATCTGATGGGTTTATTGTTATTATTTTGAGGGCGTTACAACTTGGTATCAGAGCGTACCGGGTTCGAATACTTTGGGTACGTGGGAAGTGATTAGTATCACAATGGGTTTGTCTCGCTTGATAGAGATGTAGATGTAGTACCATATGCTATGTGTTTATTTGATAACATGCTTATGTGACTATGTGGGTATGGGATTTAATTTCTAGGATGTCAGGACGAGGAAGAGGTGTTAGGCGTGGTAGACCTGCGAGGCAGGAAGCGCCGTTGCCGGGTGAGATTCCGGCAGTGCAGGAGGGAGTTGGGCAGGCCGATGTGGCCGAGCCAGTGGGTCAGCAGGCTATGGGTGCCTTGGCCAGAGAGATAGCAGGAGCTTTGGGTATTCTTAGAGCTGGGAATCAGGCAGCTGAGACAGGGCCTTCCTTCTTGAAGAGGGAGTTCTTCCGGTGTAATCCGGACGAGTTTATCGGGGATCCTAAAGAGCCGCTTAAGGCAGATGAATGGCTCGAACAGACAACGAAGACGTTTGAGATGCTTGGCATCGAGGACGGAGCACTGAAAGTGACCTTGGCATCCTTCCAACTGAAGGGAGATGCGGGTCAATGGTGGAAGTACGAGAAAGCTCGTGTTGGTGGTACTTGGGAGGCGTTTGTGAATGCTTTTCAGGAGAGGTTTTTATCAGCAGCAGCTAGGGAAAAACTGAGGGATCAGTTTAGCCGGCTTAATCAGCAGGGCTTGTCAGTGGCCGAGTTTGAGGCTACTTTTACCAGTCTGTCTAGGTTTGCACCTGAACTGGTGGCGTCTGAGGAACGTCGTTGCTATGAGTTTGAGCGGAAGTTGAGGCGGGGCCTCAAGTTGAGAATTGGTGGGTCTTATATTCGAGAGTATAGACACCTAGTGGACGCTGCAGCTCATATGGAGCTTATGATGCAGGAGGAGGATGAGGGTCAGAGAAGCTCCAAGAGGAGTCAGGATAGTCAGAGTGATGGCAGGAGACAGAAGGGTAATAACCCTCAGCAGTCTCAGGGTGCAGTCTCTAGATCGACCTTTCCAGTGCCTAGTGTAGGCTCGGGGAGAGGCAGTCAGGGAGAATTCACTTGTTACAAGTGTGGCCAGCTGGGTCACAAGGTATCTGTTTGCCCGCAGAAGGGTGGGGGTCAGAAAGCTGCTTCTTCTTCAGCAAGACCGCAGAGTCAGAGTTTGGGCAGGGGGCAGCTCTTGACTTGTTATCAGTGTGGACAACCTGGGCACATGAAGAGGTTTTGCCCACAGTTGAGTGCCACTTCGGGAGCGTCTGGTTCTAGGCAGACGCAGGGTTTTCAGCCAGCTCAGTCTGTGCAGGCCTCGAGGGCCAATCCGGGAGCTTCGTCATCCCAGTCTGTGCAGCAGTCTTTTGCTCCGAGAGGTGAGCAGGTAGACCAGGGGCCTACGGGGCGCGTGTATGCTGTTACCGCGCAGGATTTAGTACCGGCTCCATCAGTAGTGAGAGGTACTTTTCTGTTTTGCAACTCGGTTGCTAATGTGTTGATAGACACGGGTGCATCTCATTCTTTTGTATCTGCTGCATTTGCATCTGTTTTGGAATTGGAGTTAGCACAGTTAGCATCTCCTATTTGTGTGGTATCGCCTTTGGGTGGTGAGTTGATTCTGAAACAGGGTGTTAGAGGATGTGATATAGAGGTCGCCGACTATAGGCTTCCTTTTCCATTTGTTGTCATGCCCATGAAGGGTTTTGATGTTATTTTGGGTATGGACTGGTTATCGTCATACCGGGCTGTTATTGATTGCTACCGCCAGAGGGTTACATTGTGTACCTTGAGCGGGGAGTGGTTCCATTTCTTGGGAGACCGGGTTGGTAGTGTTTTGCCACCGGGGTATGATTCGCGAGGGCGAAGTGAGCTTAGTAGTCTATTTGCTAGTTTTGAGAGTGGTGAGAGTGGTGAGAGTGGTGAGACCCAGCATGTATTACCGAGGGTGGTTTGTGAGTATTCGGATGTTTTTCCCGAAGATCTTGTTAGTTTGCCACCTCACCGAGAGATAGAGTTCTCTATTGATTTAGTGCCTGGTACGGCGCCGATTTCTATGGCACCTTACCGTTTTGCTCCAGCAGAGTTGGTTGAGTTGAAAGTTCAGCTCCAGGAATTGCTCGATAAGGGCTTTGTTCGCCCTAGTGTTTCACCGTGGGGAGCACCGGCACTCTTTGTTAAAAAGAAAGATGGTGCCTTGAGATTGTGTATAGACTACCGGAAGTTGAATCGGGCTACTGTTAAGAATAAGTACCCTATGCCCCGTATAGATGATTTGTTTGACCAGTTGAAGGGTTCCCGTTGTTTCTCTAAGATAGATTTGAGATCGGGTTACCATCAGTTGAGGGTCAGTGAGGAAGATATTCCTAAGACGGCATTCCGTACGCGGTATGGCCATTATGAGTTTCTGGTGATGCCATTTGGGCTTACCAATGCACCGGAAGTCTTTATGGACTTGATGAACCGGGTTTTCCGGGAGTTCTTAGATCGATTTGTGGTTGTCTTTGTGGATGACATCCTTATCTATTCATCTTCTGAGGAGGAGCACGAGGCACACTTGAGAGTGGTGCTTGAGTTACTTAGAGCCCATAGACTGTATGCCAAGTTTGGGAAGTGTGAGTTCTGGCTTGGGGAAGTCAAATTCTTAGGCCACGTGGTATCCGGGGAAGGGGTGTCTGTTGATACATCCAAGGTTGAGGCAGTGCAAGATTGGGCACGGCCTAAGAGTGTATTTGAGATCCGCAGTTTTCTGGGATTAGCTGGGTATTACCGTCGGTTTGTGAAAGATTTCTCCAGGTTAGCGTCACCGTTGACTAGGCTGACTCGGAAGGGAGTCAGGTTTGTGTGGAGTGAGACTTGTGAAAAGTCGTTTCAAGAGCTGAAAGTTAGATTGACCACCGCTCCGGTGTTGATTATTCCGGAGAGAGGGTTGGGTTATGCGGTTTATTGTGATGCCTCACGAGAGGGTTTGGGCTGTGTGTTGATGCAAGAGGGGAAAGTGGTAGCTTACGGCTCACGTCAGTTGAAAATACACGAGAAGAATTACCCCACACACGACCTAGAGTTAGCAGCTGTGATCTTTGCCTTGAAAATCTGGAGGCACTACCTTTATGGTGAGAGGTTCGAGGTATTCTCGGATCATAAGAGTTTGAAGTATCTGTTTACACAGAGAGACTTGAATCTGAGGCAGAGGAGATGGATGGAGTTCATCGAGGATTATGATTTTGAGTTACATTATCATCCGGGAAAGGCCAATGTTGTGGCCGATGCCCTTAGTAGGAAATCCATTAGTGATGTTGCTAGTATAGCCATCCGGGAATGGGAGATGTTGGGAGCACTTGGCGAGTTTGATTTGCTACTGGGCGAATCTGTTGAGGCTGCGGCCTTGTTTTCTGTTGTTGCGCAGCCTACACTTGTGATTAGAGTGTTAGAGGCACAGAGAGGTAACCTTGAGGTAGAATCCCTCCGAGAGAAGATCTCCAGTGGGAAAGTTGAGAAGGGTTTGACGGTGTATCCCGACCTGAGTGTGAGATACCGAAACCGTTTGTTTGTACCGAAGTCTTGCCGAGAGGAGGTACTCCGAGAGTTTCACCATTCGCGCCTTACGGTGCATCCGGGAGGTACTAAGATGTATCAGGATTTGGGTCGCCAGTTTTGGTGGCGGGGTATGAAAAGAGATGTGGCTGTTTTCGTATCGAAGTGCCTTACTTGCCAGCAAGTGAAGGCCGAGCATCAGAGGCCAGCGGGTTTGTTGCAACCCTTGCCTATAGCCGAGTGGAAGTGGGAGCATGTCACTATGGACTTCGTTGTAGGTCTTCCGAGGACTCAACGGGGTAGTGATGCTATTTGGGTGGTTGTAGACCGGTTGACTAAGTCGGCGCACTTTATTCCTATGCGCGTGAGAGATTCAGTAGATCATCTTGCCGACTTGTATATTCGGGACGTAGTGAGATTGCACGGGGTCCCAGTGACGATTGTCTCAGATAGAGATCCTCGTTTTACTGCTAGGTTGTGGCAGAGTTTGCAGAGTGCACTGGGCACTAAGTTGACCTTTAGTACGGCTTATCATCCTCAGACTGACGGGCAGTCCGAGCGTACTATTCAGATCCTCGAGGATATGCTTCGGGGTTGTGTCCTGGATTTCAGTGGGACGTGGGAGAGGCACTTGCCATTGGTAGAGTTTGCCTACAACAACAGTTTTCAGTCTAGCATCGGTATGGCACCGTTTGAGGCCTTGTATGGCCGACCGTGTAGGTCTCCAGTTTGTTGGGCCGAGGTGGGTGATGCACCTTTGTTGGGTCCGGAGTTGGTTAGGGAGACGACGGAGAAAGTTGAACTTATCCGTAGGAGGCTTGTTACAGCCCAGAGTCGACAAAAGAGTTATGCCGACCGTAGGAGGAGACCTTTGGCGTTTGAGGTAGGTGACCATGTCTTTCTGAAGATATCACCTAGGCGAGGCTTGATGAGGTTTGGGAAGAGTGGGAAGTTATCCCCTCGGTTTATTGGTCCTTTTGAGATCCTTGAGAGGATTGGTGAGGTTGCTTATCGGTTAGCCTTACCGCCGCAGTTGTCCGGAGTACATGACGTGTTTCATGTGAGTATGCTTCGGAAGTATGAGCCAGATCCATCACATGTGCTGGATTGGACCGATTTAGAGGTAGATGAGGATGCCTCGTATGAGGAGAGACCGGTTCGGGTCTTGGATAGGCGGGATCAGGTCCTGCGTGGCAAGACCATTCCTTTGGTGAAAGTCTTGTGGAAACATCACGGAGTGGAGGAAGCCACTTGGGAACGTGAGTTGGAAGTCCGAGAGAAATATCCGGACTTGTTTGTTGATATGTAATCTTGTATTTAAATTTTACTTTCTGTTGAACTTAAGAGCTTTTATATATGTCTTAAGTTGTGAAACATTGAAAATGTTTTGGTTATTGGAAGTATGTTTTGGAACTTGCCTCATATGGAAGTTGAATGTAACATTATATGTGTTGAATATATTGTTGAAATTGGAAAGATAGTGCATAATGTTAATGCATGTTGAAAATACATATGTTGTTTACATATTGTGATATGTCTCTTGTTAAAGGGATGGGATGACCGGTAATGGGTCGAATTGTTGAATGTTAAATTGTAACATTGTTTAAAATGGAGGAAAATCTGTTTTTGAAAACTTGTGCTTAATTTCGGGGGCGAAATTCTTTAAGGGGGGGAGGTTATAGCGATCCCGGGTTTACCCTTGTTGTACAGTGATCCGGACATGTGTCCGTGGATGTTGGATGTTGTTTATTATCTTGTTTGCATCCTTTTTTACTTTGTATATTGAGTATGGGATGTGTTGGGCAGGTTTGTTACAGGTTGGTTGTGTTTGGGAGCCTAGTGTTGCTGCCCAGATTTTTGGTCCTTCGCTCGAGCGAGGAGTCTGTCGCTCGAGCGAGAGTAGTGTTGCCCCGGTTCTGGACCTGAGAGTTGTAGTTTCTGGCTCGAGCGAGATTTTCGTGGCTCGAGCGGTCTGGGTTTTTCTTCGCTCGATCGAGAACTTCTTGGCTCGAGCGAGAGTTTTCTGTGTCTGGTCGCTCGAGCGACCAATCCTTCGCTCGAGCGAGAGTGTTTTATATCAGCGGACAGCAGCGTCTAAAACATCACTTTTTCACTTCTTTTCTTTGAGCAAACCCTTAATCCGGCACTCTCTCTCTCTAAACTTGCACTCTCTCTAAGATTTGATCTCCCTAAGGTGTAAATCTAGCCTAGGGCCTTTGTTAAAAAGATAGAGGGCGTTGAGAGCTTCGATTTAATCTGAAAAAGTTTGGATTTGGAGCAGGTTGGTCTTGGAGTCTTCATCTCCTTTTTGGCTTAAACTTCAAGGTAGGGATATCCTACTCCTCTCTATGGGTTTTGTCTTTAAATTTTGGTATTTTGAGATGTTGGGCTTGGTTTGGTAATTTTGTGAAAGTTTGGGGCTTTTGTGCAATTATACAAAAGTTGGGGTTTGATTCATAATAAACCTAGATGCATGTTAGGCATGAAAAAAAATAGAATGATTGTTGAATCATTGATGAAAATGGGACCTAAGGGTTAAAATGGTAATTATGGAAAATGGCCTAATTACATTGTTTAATTAATTGGGATAATTAATTGGTGAGAAATGAGGAAATGAAATGTTGATTGAACATCCATTTGTGCATTTATTTTCTGTTTTAGAAATAACTGCTTTGGGCTATCGGTGGAGGATAGTCGTGATTGTTGTAGACAATGCATGATGATTAAGTAAACGGAAACTAATCAATGGAATGTGTCATGGAACTTGACAGTTGATAGAATACATTAATTGTATGTATTGTGTGATTGTATATAGAACCAATGTGTTTATATACGTTATGTGTAGAGGAGGAGATAGGGGATGTACTCCGCGGTTTAGGGGAAGATAGGGGATGTACCTCTAAACCGGATAGGTATTGGGAGGAGATAGGGGATGAACTCCGTAGACAGAGCTCATATGCTTGTCTAGAGAAGTGAAGATAGAGCTCATATGCTTATCTTTGTGAAGTGAAATGTGGATACAGCTTGTATGCTTATCTGTGGATATTGTTGATATACATATCTGTTGTAGAATGTGGATACAGCTTGTATGCTTATCTGTGGATATTGTTGATATACATATCTGTTGAGAATGTGAGATATAGTTTTTATACATATCTGTGGAAATGATAATAGAGCTAGCATGCTTATCTATTGAAAAGGGAAAATGAAAAGTAATTGGGACTTGTAAGTCGTTGACATAAATATGTAATTTATGTGATTGTATCAGTGTTGACCAACTATCAATTGCTAATGTTTTAGCCATTGTCCATGGTTGGTTTAGTGTATTTCTACTGGGCTGTGGCTCACCCTATATGGGAATATCATTTTCAGGTACAGGAAGCATGCCACCTCCAAGGACATAGCTGGGAGGCTAGTGGCGGGCATAGTTTTGTCGTTTTACTTTTGATGTATTACATGTAATTTCAAGCCAAGGGCTTAATGTGTAAACGAGTTAGAACTCTTTGTTGTAACCAAGTGTTAACTTGGAAAGCTGTAAGCCCGTAGGGCATTTTGTTATGAGGTTAACATGTAATACTTATGTAATGGAACTCTAATGAATGAAAGAATGTGGTTAGTTTATATGTAAATGCATGTCTTATCTGATGGGTTTATTGTTATTATTTTGAGGGCGTTACAGTTTTCCATCTACTATTCTTGGACGTTTTGTCGAAGGCTTACCTAAAAGGGTTGCCAGAAGGCTGACCAGTCATGGGCTCTGCCATGTTGGAAACACAACCCTTGGATCTAGATTATCGTTGTACCCCTTGATCCTCCTTTCACTTGTCAGTGTTAGATGTGAGAGGTATATTAGGTAATCTTGCCGAGGTGCCCTTTCAACCATTTGACCTAGTTGCATATAGTGAAGCTATAGTGACTATTCCAACTTAGGACAGGATGCCATCCATTTGCAGGATGTTGTGAACTTGTTGTTTGAAATAGTGCAGCCTAGATCATGTCAAAAATCTAAGACAGGATAACCCTACCCCCCTGATAAGGGTGTTTTGTTTCTTTTACTTGGCTTGTGCTTTTACAGGGAGATTGTACAGGATGGTTTATATCAGTATGAGTTTGAGAACAGAGTTCAGTGGGAGTTAGGGTTCTTCAGTTATGTTTTATCTGTTGTGAATTGGGCCGAAGTGCCGTCCGTTTTGATCGATGGTTTTTTTTTTTTTTTTTTGCTAGATAGTTTACCATCATAGCTTCAGAAAGACTCAATATTCCCCAAGTTGTATGGACTCGCTTTGGAAGGCTTTGCAAAGCTCGAGACCTTGTTAGTGGCCAGCCTGTGTTAGTCTCACTTCCATTAGTCACTCGACAAAGAAGGAACAGACAGTCAGCAACATCGGCACAAAGCATTCAGCAAACACCTACCCTGTTCTCACTCAAGTAGCTCACCAGCATTTAACTCATCTAGACTAGCAATGGCACAGAACACGGAGGAATTTGCTGCCATGATGACGACTTTCCAGAGAACTATGGATACCGTAGACCAAAGGATGGCCGCACAGGACGAAGTCATCATTGATCTACGACGTACATCTGGGGCATTTACATCAATCGTGCATCCGATCCCAACTGCTCAGCCAAACCCGGATCCACCTCCACAGTAGAAAATTCCCAAATCCCAGATTCTTAGGAAATGTTTCCCCCTGGCTCCAGTTTATAGGCCTTTGGTTCGATCCCCCGCAGGAATCTTTCCTTTTGATATCAATGAAATCGATCTGGCCTTGGTCAAAATCTCTAGGTTAGAGAAAGCATTAAAAAAGCCCCAAGGCTTTAACTCCATTCCGAATATTGAAGACGGGTACACTAAGGCTTCGATCATATTATCGGAGAAATTTAAGATGCCCCACATCGACAGATTCGATGGAAGAGGGGATCCGATTATGCACGTCCACTTGTTTTCAGATGTGCTAAGTCCAATGGGCTTGTATAGGGCTTAGAAATTGTCGCTGTTTAGGAGAACCTTGTCTGATGTGGCGGCCATCTGGTACGCTAAGTTGGAGGACTCTACAAAATGGAACTGAGAGGACTTATCCAAGATGTTTGTCAACCAGTACTCTTATAAAACTCAAATAGAGGTAACCATTAGAGAGCTGGAGGCTACTACCCAGAACCTCAAAGAATCATTCATTGACTTTGTTGCCAGATGGAGGGCAAAAGTGGCAAGAATGAAAAATAGACCTACTGAAAGAGAGCAAGTCCGGCTGGTGGTCCAGAACCTTGAGCCAGATATGCTGCAGAGAATGATAGAGGCACCGTTGTCCACATTTGCTTCCCTACACGAGTTAGGGGTCCAGATTGAGGGTGCATTCAAGAAGGGTATCATCCACAAAACTAGTGAACTTGTCAGAAGGCCATTCTCTCGGAGTACTAATGCTAGCAGTAGCACTATTCTGCCACCTTCCAAACCAGACGTAACTACCAACTTGCTTCCTATACATAACCAAGCCCCCCCACCTAGAAACATTAACCAAATACAGACACTACCACCCTCCTTTAACCCCAGCGCCTAAATTACCTCATCCTATCTACCCAAATCAGAGGTGATTATTCCAGAAGGCACGGACATGTGCGTGATGGATTTAACACCACCACCAACCTAACCCGAACCCGTGGTAGTAGAAACAGAGTAGACAGAAAGTGCACTAGGGATGGGCTTGCCTGATGCCCAATTCATAGAGAAAGGGGCCTCACTTGCAGAGGAGTACGACCCCAGCTTATACATCATGGCCGTCGATTAGCCGAAGCCAATAGTCATATTGCTGGACTTTCTCAGCATTAACACTATTGAGGAGAACCGGTTAGGGAAGAATCAGAACGATTGGCCTGAACAAAGCCTTAATGACTTGGCCGAACTAGAAGAAGACCTGGCCGAGCTGGAAGAGGATCTAGATAACCTCTACTTCTTTGAAAAAGAAGATACAAGTAGTGTACAACTGGGATGGTGGGATCCAAGCCAGCCGGAATCAAGCGATGAGTGGTTGAGTGAGGAGGAGTCAGATGTTAAGAAATAGATAGGAGAGACTGGAAAGGAAGAGGAAATTGGTGCTAGTAGCAAGGCTGAGGCTGTACCTCTGATGGAGAAAGAACAAGCATTGGAACAATTTCAAAAGGAAAGGGTAGAAGAGATCCAGACAAAGATAGCTCTGGAGCAGGGAAAAAGAAAAGGGAAAGAAAAACCTGAGACAATGGTAGGTGATGTCCAAGCTACCAAAAAGGTCGAATGGGAGCCCAGTGACTGGAAAAGGATGTTGAGGAAGCTCTGAAAATATTGGGATGCAAAAACCAGAGTTGTGGTGGAGGAAGAGTGGTATGATGATGGGGTGGGTGATGTTAACATGCTCCAGATAAAACCTGATGCTAGCCCGGCCATGACTGCAGGAGAGTGGTGGGAAGACAATAACTTAAGTCATGCATACATTGACGAATGGTGAAAGGATGATACCCCTGATGATACCTGGTATAGTGGCGAGATTAATCACATGACCCGGAGTGGTCAGTACTTCAAACCCAAGGCCTTAGATCAGCCGCAGTCTTCTAACAAAGAGCTTGAGAGATCAAAAGAAAAGGATGTTAAAGAAAACCTGGCCTTGAAATAGCTGAAGAAGATTCAAGCGGACATATCAATCTAGGGGCTGATAATGGCTTCTCGAGAGCATAAGTAAGCATTGTTAGAGGCAATGAACTGGACCAAACTGCCTATCGACACCACTACTGACCAATTGGTATCGTTGGTTACATATGGGGACGTTACGCCAGTGATATCTTTGATAGATAAGGAGTTACCACCTAAGGGTGCCAACCACAACCGATCTTTATATATAACCCTAGAAAGTCAGAAAAATTGGATTCCGGTGGTGTTAGTAGATACCAGATCGGCGATCAATGTATGTCTAGTGAGGACTGCCTACGCCATCGATTTGAGGCCGACTGACTTTTCTCCTACGACTTAGGCCGTCCGGGCTTATGACAATACGAGGTGGGATGTTATGGGAACGTTCAAGAGCCATATCCTAATCGACCCGCCAGTACATGAGATGGAATTCCGCATAATGGATGTATTGGCCATATTCGATTTACTACTGGGAAGGCCCTGGCTGCTTCAGATGAAAGTGGTGTCATCAACGGTCCATCTGTTGGTAAAGTGCCCCTTTAAAGATGGGATTGCTACTGTGTACGGCAATTCTACGATCCATCATCTCCAAGGAACTACCGCGCCATTATTGGAAATCATACATGGGGAGGAGGACGTGTTCCTTTCTGGCTTCTCTCTGGCAGAGGCTCGGCTGGTCCAAACCATCATAGCGGAGGATGATGGAAATTATGTGAGCGCTCAGCCCATCTACATGATGAACAAATAGAGACATATTCCTGGATTAGGATTAGGTAGAAGTGGCAGGCAGAGAGGTATTGTTGCCAAAGAGATGAGTCACAACCCTCACACTTTTGGGTTGGGATACAAACCTGCCGCTACAGATTGGCAAAGAAAGGAGAAGGTGTTGTGAGGAAGGATGAAAGCAAAGAGGGCTGGAAAGTAGTACGAGTTAGTCCACAAACCAATGCGGGGAACCTTGAATGGACGTTTTGTTCACCACGGGAAAGGCTTCCCCTTCTATGGATTTCCAGAGCCCTGGTATGATTGGGAGACAAAAACCAGGTATTCGGGGTTTGAGATTTTCTTCGGAGACTAGTTACCAGAAGAAAGGGATGAGCAGGCAAACCTAAGCCCTAGCACAAATCAAGGCAGAACTACAAGCCTTGATATGGAAGAAGAAGAGCTGTTGGGAAAAGCACTGGCTAACCTATTGACGAGTTCTACTGCTGGAGCTGAGTCTGTCAACTTGGGAGATAGTTTCACTATCTTAATGATTGGGGCTACACCGGCAGCAGATTTCACTAGTCTCATCGTGGATGTATCTGAGGCTCCACGCCTAGTTTGGAAGTTCGAAAAAGGCGTCATCAGCAGTTCTGGATTGGATAGTGAGTTCGGATTTGATTCCATTGAGTCTGTGGAGTCGGAGTTAGATTCGAGTACTCTGAGTCTGGTACTTTTGGGAATGGTAACCTGGATACCAAAGTCTTATCCAGGTTGTCTTTCAGCTTTCTTTTGAGTCCACTATAACTAAGGATCTGGACCTTTTGAATGAGAATGTTATGAACTTTGCCTACTTTTCTGTGCCTTTGGTTTGTTGTACTGATCTTGATTTTCAAAATTTCGACTTAAACGAAGAGGAAGAAATTCCTCGGGTTTTGAAAATTTTGGTTGATCATGAGGAGTAGAGGCATGTTAAACCCTGTACAGATGAAATCATATCAATTAACGTGGGTACTAGGGAAGATCCTTGCTTGGTCCAGATTGGGTCCACATTGTCTTTGGAGGAATGTGAGCGTTTAATCGATTTATTAAAAGATTTCAAAGATGTTTTTGCGTGGTTCTACGAAGACATGCCCGGAATCGATTCTGAGATTGTACAACACCGGATCCCTCGCGACCCTGAGGCCCGACCAGTTAAGCAGAAGCTACGCAGAGTCTGCCCAGATTGGGCTTTGAAGACCAAGGAAGAAGTTACCAAATAGATTGAGGTAGGGTTCTTGCTTGTATCTGAGTATCTGACCTGGTTGGCCAATATTGTTCCAGTTTTGAAGAAGGAGGGAAGAATCAAAATTTGTGTCGACTTCAGGGATCTGAATAAGGCCAGTCCAAAGGATGACTTGCTGCTACCGCACATAGATGAGTTAGTAGATTTCACCGTTGGCCATGTGCTGTTATCATTCGTGGACGGAATTTTCGGGTATAACCAGATTTTGATGGCACCTGAGGATAGGGAGAAGACCGCTTTCACTACCCCATAGGGCACCTACTACTACCGAGTCATGCCATTTGGGTTAAAGAACGTTGGGGCTACCTACCAGAGGTCTGCAACCACCATTCTGCATGACATGATCCACAAAGAGGTTGAGGTGTATGCGGACTACATGATTGTCAAGTCCAAAGAACGAGAAGGTCACTACACCGCACTGAAGAAATTCTTTCAACGAATTAGAGAGTATAGATTGAGGCTGAACCCCCAAAATGCACCTTTGGGGTGACGACAGGGAAGATTTTGGGTTTTCTAATCACACATAGGGGAATTGAAGTAGATCCTTCCAAAATCAAGGCCCTATTAGAAATGCGACCATGAAGGGCTGAAAAGGAGGTGCGCGACTTTCTAGGTAAAGTGCAATTCATAAGATGGTTTATTTCTGAATTAAGTTTGACTTCTAAACCATTATTTGGTCTCTTGAAGAAAGGAAAGAAATTTCAATGGGACGATCGCTGTCGGTATGCCTTTGAGCAGGTCAAGTAGTATTTGCAAAATCCGCCTGTGTTATCACCGCCAGAACCGGGGAAACCATTGATCTTGTACCTGTTAGTGACAAATTCAACTATGGGGTGCATGCTAGCTCAAGAATCTGATGCCAAAGTAGAGAAGGCCATCTATTACTTGAGCAAAAAGATGCTAGACTACGAGGCCCGCTACACTCCCCTGGAGAAAGCTTGCCTAGTCTTGGTGTGGGCTACCAAAAAGTTGAGGCACTACTTGTTAGCTCATTCAGTAATCTTGGTTTCAAGATTAGATCCCATTAAATATCTTTTCGAGAAACCAGCGCTTACGGGTAGGCTAGCTCGTTGGTTTCTTCTTCTCTCTGAATTTGATCTCAAATATGTCACATGCAAGTCAGTTAAAGGGTGAGCTGTGGCAGAATTCCTGGCAGATCATCTGGTAGAAAGAGATGAAGCAGTGGAATACCTGTTCCCAAATGAAGACATTCTGCATGTAGAAGAGGAAACGTGGAAGATGTACTTTGACGGGGCGACTAATCAATGCGGTTATGAGATAGGTGTGTTGCTCATAACACCCGATGATTCCCATATACCCTTAGCGTTCAAACTCCGGTTCAAATTGTCCAACAATGAAGCAGAATATGAGGCGTGCATTGCTAGTTTGGAAGCTGCCCTAGAGCTGGGGGCAAAAAGGTTGGACGTCATTGGAGATTCAAATTTGGTTGTCTCTCAAGCTAACGGGGATTGAAAGGTCAAAGAAGAGAACATGAAGATGTGTCATCAGGCCTTAGATATTTTGATTCCTAGCTTTGAAAAACTGACGTTTACACATTTGTTGAGAGAGAGCAATCGGTACGCTGATGCATTAGAAACTCTATCTTCTATGGTAGACATCTCGCTGGGAGTAAAGATGTGTCTAATCGTTATTGATCAGAAGTATATGCCCGCTTACCATATCGTCACCGCAATAGATGAAGCGCAAGACAAAAACCCCTGGTATTATGAAAATTGGAACTTTCTGGAAAAAGAGATGTATCCACTAGGGGAAAATGCCAAAGGTCAACGGGGAATACGGCATCTGGCCATCCAATTTATCATTTGCGGGGCAAATTATACAAAAGAGGCCATTTGAGAATGCATAAGCTATGTGTTAAAGAAGAAGAAGCAAAACGTCTTATGGAGGCCATTCACGGGAAAGAGTGCGGAGCCCATACGAATGGTGTGATGTTGGCTCGAAAAATCCTTAGACAAGGCTACTACTGGTCAACCATGGAAGAGAATTGTATTGGTTTTATACGGCGATGCCATAAATGTCAAATTCATGCCAACCATATGAACATTTCACCATTAAGTTGTAAAATATGACTTCACCATGGCCTTTCTTAGTCTGGGGAATCGACGTTATCAGTGTAGTCACGCCAAAGAGATCAAATGGTCGTGAGTTTGTTCTGGTAGCAATCGACTACATCACGAAATGAGTGGAGGACCAGTCTTACGCTGTATTAAAGGCATCGCATGTGGCTAAGTTCATTAAGAACAACATTATCTGTCGATATAGGGTTCCGAACAAGATTATTTCTGATAATGGCCCGCACTTTAAGAAAAAGGTGTCGGATCTGCTTGAGAAATATAACGTGGCTTTCCCCAAGTCATCAACATACAGACTGCAGACCAATGGAGCTGTTGTAGAAAATGGTGGAAACTTACAGGGACTGGCCAGATAAACTACTGTTTGCGCTCTGGGGCTACAGGAATTCAATCCGAACATGTACAGGGGCAACCCCATATTCTCTCATCTATGGGATGGAGGCTGTTTTGCCAATTAAAATTGAAGTGTCGTCGCTGCGAGTTATGGCCGAGTGTCAGATAGCAGAGGCGGATTGGAAACAGAGTAGGTTCGAGGAATTAATGTTGTTTGATGAGAGAAGGCTGAGGGCATTATATCATGTCTAGGGCTACCAATGCCGAATTGCCAGGGCTTTTAACAATAAAGTTAAGTCCAGGAATCTCAAGGAGGGAGACATGGTACTGAAAGACAACCGGGCTCCCATCCACGACCCTAGGGGTAAGTTCAAACCCAATTGGATTGGTCCTTATATCATCAAGTCAATCTGGTCAGGAGGGGCGATTATTCTTATGGACTTCGATGGCTTGGAGCTTTCACAACCTATTAATATGGACAAGTTGAAGAAATATTACCCTTAAGAGGCTCGCCAGGCCAAAAACCCAAAAGGGCGACCTAGGCAAAAGTTAGAGCAAGAAAAATTAGAAACAAAGAAAAACGGAGATCGTAAGGTTGAAAACCCTAAAGGGCAACTTTGGCAAAAGTTAGAGCGCAAAAGGAGAGAGTTAATACTTGAGTGAACTTGAACTGAACTACGTAAGGCCTGACTCCATCTTTAGGGTACGTAGGCAACTTCATCTTGAAGTTCGGCCGTAACCATCTCCAAATCAATTGTCCTATTCATTCGTATTTGATGAGGTCATCTTTTTCCATTGTCGATTAGCACGGTTATGTGATCTTTATGTTGGTAGAAGGGCTGATATAGTGAATATGGTTATGAGCAGTCGTGATCTGTTGATTCGGGGCCGTACATCTTGAGGATGGGTTTTGAGTGTGTCAGGTAATGACCATTTCCAAAAACGGTTTTGAAAAGTTTTAATAAAAGTCAATTTTTCTCAAAATTTTACCATTTTACAACTTGGACCATTTTTGGGACCGAAATGAAATTTTTAGTACTCGCAACTTTAATTTTATTGATTTCAATACAAGTGCATTCTCCAACTCTCTGATTTAGATCAAAGTTGCTTTTACTTCATAAAACTTGAAAAGAAAGATCAAAGCAATGAAACTAGGGGCACAACCAAGTCAGGTAGCTCTATGTCTTCCGCTTGTACTCATGGAAGTTTTCGCAGCTAAAGATTGCCCAACTTGTTCTTTGTCCTTAAGCCAAGCTAAACACTCGCTAAAAAGGGCGTAACTAAAGCTAGGGGCAGGGGCCCGGAGCTCCCTCATCCTCCAAGCAGTAAGGTATCGAGACAGGTGTGAACCATGAATGCGAAAAAAAGCCGGGTATTCCACCTCCTCATCTAGACATGTCTGCTCATGTCCAAACTGGCGTTTGAACCGAAAGGGGAAATAAAACATGTAGTGTGTGAGGCCAATCAACTGTATGCCCGGCTGTCGAGACATGCTATAGCTCATCACAGTCAAAGTAAGCCAGGGGCAACGCCAAGTTGTGTCAACTGCAGATCTACTGCACATCCAATCACACCACAACCCTACTAAAGGGAAATCCACTAGCCATTGGCGAAAGAAGTACGCCCTAGTTGAGTACTCGGGGTAAGGGTCCACTACTTGCAGTTTATCCATAGGCCATACCTGGGGAGGGATGAAAAATAAGAGAGATTAAAGAATAGAGAGGTGTACGATGAGGGAAAAGTAAGGAATAGGTTTTGAGAGAAAAACAGAGATTGAGTGCCGAATGATATGAGAATTATAAATTATCAGGGTGAGAGGCAATACCTGAAGAAGTAGCGGACTCTCTGCAAAGCGGGTAGTCTCTCGCCGATGAAAGACATCCAAACCCATCAAGGTTTCTGTGAGAACCCGGATACGAAAATAAAATGAATAACCAAATAATAATAATTTTACAAATCCCAAATATTTTGCTTGTACATCTTTAAGTGCAAAATTAAATATTGTTGGAGGGTCTTTTAATTAATTTTAAACCTAAAACAAATTCATGGTGAAAGTCTTTAATTTAGAGGCAAGATTTATTATTAAAATATATATACATATAGAGAGGAGGGTGTGACTTGAACTCTAGACCGCAAAGTTAATAAATAAGGCTCTTACCATTTGAGTTGCATATAGCTTATATATGTACTAGTGTATGGCTGTGCCTGAAGACACGGTGTAAATAATTTTAGGACTAGAATATAATTGTAATCCAAATACTATTTAAGTTTATTTTTTAATTTGGTAAATTCACAAATTTATTATAAAATTTTGGAGTTCTCACAAAATTGCTCACGAAAACTCACTTTTGCTTATACAATATATAGCTAGATAGATAGATGCGCCTGGCATATATACAATTTCCACAGGGATACATACAATAATGCTTTTGCTTGTATAATTATATGGAATTGTATGTATGCTCGTAATGTCCTAGTGTATTACGGGCATACATACATTGTATGGAAAATATGTGTAAAATATATTGAACAAAAAGGAGAAAATAAAAATATATAAACAAATAAATAAAGAGAAAAATAAAAATGGGAGAAAATAAAAAAATAAAAACAAAAGAGGGAGGAAGATGGGATCATGGGATCATGAAAGGATGGGTCAGAAAAGGAAAAAGTAAGAGAGAGAAGCGCAAAAATATAAAATGTACATGTAGGACATTTTTTGGAAAATATATCTAAGTCATTGTTTTATAATTTAAATAGATCTGAGTCATCCAAATATCTTAATAGGACAAAAATATGTTGAAGATTCAAAAACTGTCTTGCTTTATAATATAGATATTAAAGATTCATATAATGTCTAAATTTATGAATCCAATCAGGTATTCAATATATTTAAAAATAATAATTAATTATTCAAATTTATTTAATTTGTGAACTATAAAATTCATTAATTTAATCTCCACTACACATAGTAAAATCTGGCTCCTAATTCTAGAATCGCAGACTTTTCATATAATATGAATAAAAATAAGTGAACAAAAAGGAGAAATTAAAAAAAAAATAGAGAGAAAAATAAAAATGGGAGAAAATAAAAAAATAAAAAGAAAAGAGCGAGGAAGGTGGAATCATGGGAACATGGAAGGACGGGTAAGAAAAGGAAAAAGTAAGAGAGAGAAGCGGGAAAGTATAAAATGTACATGTAGGACATTTTTTTGGAATATATATCTTAGCCATTATTTTATAATTTGAACAGATCTGAGCCATCTAAATGTCCTAGTAGGACAAAAATATGTTGAAGATTCAAAAATCGTCCTGCTTTATTATATAGATTTTGTATATTTATCTATTTATTTGACCTATGTGTGCCCATCACTAGTATAAAATAAAATAAACACAAACCCTACTCTATTATTTGTTCACCACATACAGCAGCAGCAGCAGCAGCCACACTAACGAAAAACAGATTGAAAGAGAAGAAGAAAAAAAGAAGTTACAATCAAAGAAGAACTTTTGGGTGTCTGTAGGGCTTTTAGGTGTGTGGTAGGGTTCTAGCTTTCTTCTTTATTTTGTTTTTGTTCTTTATCCTTATTCTATTCTATGATTTAATTCATTGATGGAGAGGTTGTTGGTGTATGCATTTTGTGTGTACATATATACTGTCAAGAAATTTGAGGAGTTAAATTCATGTATAAAGAATGGTGTAATTCTTAGTCAAAAAATTCTACACAGAATCACAAACTTTAAAAATCAAGAAACCATATCAAATGGATGAACTTTGAACTAAAATTTTTACAGTAGATTAATTACATATTGAATTGCATATCAGAATTTTCTCATAATTTTTGGGAGTCAAAATTTATATTAACTGGTGCGTTCAAATCTGTCCAGAAATTGGTGTAAAACAGTAGCTTCAAAAATGTCGTTCTCTTTGGTTATAAATCCGAAAATTATCAAATCAGTGTCATTAGAACTGGTTACGAGTCTAGTTTCTTAAATTTTTGGCCCTACATTGATTTCTCATGTATACTAAGAGAACCATTAAATTCTTTAAAGTGCTGTAGAAAACAATCTATTTGGGTATAATTAATTGTGACTAATTATTTTGATAAGCAAACCAAGTAAAGCCAATTGGGTTTGAAACTTCGAATATATTAGTTGATATCTGGAGGGTTTTGGAATTTTTCTAATAGCGTGGAGTGGGTTTTTAATTTTTAAAGTTAGCAAATAGATTGGGAAAACTTGTTTAAAATTCTGTTTTAACTTAAGGTTGCTTTTAATTAAGTTTCGATCTGAACACATGTCTTGGGTAATTTTTGACCTTGAAGAACATGAACTTAACTTATAATTAAGTTTCGATCTGAATGCATGTCTTGGGTAATTTTAGACATTGAAGAGCATGAACTTAGGTATTATTTAAGAGTAACAGTGAGTTGGGTTGAGCCGTGTTAGTGCGCTTTAGTTTGGGGTTACTTAGTTCTTATTCTTTAGTATTTTTAAATTAGTAGTGACGTGTAGTTTTCATATTTGGTTCAGGGCACTAGTTGGACTTTTATACTCTATTCAAGGATTACATTGTTCCGTTTTCAGGTGAGTAGTTACATGCTACATATTTTTATAAATGTTCCCCCACCCTGCATTGTTGGAAAATTGAATTGCTGTTTCAGGACTAAATTGTTTTGATAAATTATTAGAGTATCAATGGAATTAAATTATTGTTGAAACATGTGTAAACCTAGCATATTGTGAACTATTTGTTATGGTCTCATGTTTATAATGGTGAACTACCATGTTTTGCGAAACTAAATTGTATTGATTATTGGGACCATCTGTATATTTAGTCCAAGGAAATTATCCCACTATGTGTGGTGACTTTGGCCACTAGGGAAAAGATTCGGGTTGGGCCGTGATGACTCTAGTGCTCAACGATTGTAAGGAAAAGACCTGGGTTAGGTCAGGTGACCTTCAATTGGATCGTCATAGAGAAAAGGTCTGGGTTGCCACCCCGAGGATGACTCTTAGTTCGATATTGGATTCAACGGGCTTATTGCCTTGAGAGCTGTTTGGCATGTTACTTGTTATTCTTGGTACCCAGAAAATTATTGGTGTTCATGTTGTAATCTGTTTGATGTGGAAAATATCATTTATCATGTTCTTGAGAGACATAAGTATTTTAACCGTTGAACTGTGGACCCTTCTTTTTGAAACATATTATCTTTATTAAAACTGTATGCCAATCTAGTTTCTGTGATATATATATATCATATTTTTGAATTGAACCCTATTTTCAAAACTGTATTTACTATCCACGTTGCTACTCACTGAGCTATCAGCTGACTTAGTTGTTTATCATTTCCAGGTGTTAGAAGGACGTAGAGTGGACTCATGGCATAACGGGGACTCAATTGCACAGACCTCTAGGATATTCATTTATATTGTTTTAGATTGTTATGTCAAGTTTGTGCATATTTCTTTTTATTTTTATTGAGGTTCATTTAGGATTATTTTGATATGTGGGCTGTTTATGTCCCATAAGTTTGGATGATATTGATTACGGTTGGTTTTGCTGTTTATACTTGTGGCATGTCACTGGATTGAGTTTGGTTATTTATTACTAGACTATTGTATAGTTGTTCAATGTGATTATGGATTTGTGTTTAGGCTTACGTGTGCCTTGGGCTATGGCCCTGTGGGCCACGGATGATCATACCCGCATTTGGGGCGTGACAGTTTTGGCCATGGCCAAGGCCAGGCCCATGCAACTCTTATTCTCTTTCAGACATGGGGCCACTTTGATCAACCGGATGTTGGCTCCACCGGAACTAGGGGCAAGGAGGAATTGCACAAGTAAACATAAATAGAGAGCATGTTACCTATAACCTCGCCAGAGAAGGTCACTCCTGTCTCCAATAGCAGAAAATCGATGAACAAAGCCGAGGATGTCTAGCTCCCCATCATGGACTAAGGACGAAGCCTCATGTGTTGGAAACCACACATCCATCCCAAAGCCTCGGCATGGCCAAAACGGGGCTAAGGCATGATTTCTTCATCACACCGGGATTCCATCAATGCTTGAAATTCTTCAAACGTTGGACAAATCTCTTGTGATCCAAAGCGAAACACATGTGTGATCGGGTTCCAGCATCGAGTAGTGACGTGGAGGAAGGAAAAACAAAGCAAGTACGACTCAGAGGAAAAAGAGTGTTTAGGCCAAAACCGCAAAAGTTTACCTTTTCCAAGCCGTCTAAAGTGGCTATCTAGTCTCGGAGCCTATTATTGAGAAGAGTCTCTATCTTGAGAGAAAAATACCAAGGACTTGCTGTTCTGCCAGGAAAACAGCTTGGGAACACCTTTTATAGACTTTAAGAAGGAGCAGTGCATGACAGCTGGACAGCATTGACCGACCTCATGTTTGTGCCCAGAGCCTCATTGAAGCCTGACCATGCCTAGTTGGACCCGACCGGGTCTAAATGTTGGCCTAGGTCAGTGCAGTTGTAGAAAGGTGTTGGCCTTTGCTTCGGTGTACTATGGCTATATTTTGAGTCCTGTTTTATTTATACCAAGTGTTTTTTTTTGTATTTTTTGAGTTGTTCTCATTTTGTTTTCGTGTTATCAAGTTGTATTTTATATTTTGACCTATTGTAAGTTATCATCCAATTCAAGAATCAAATCAAGAACAAGAATTCACAATTGTTAACAGTCTTGTACAACAGTATCATGCAAGCACCATTCATTCATCACATATCGTGTGAGAAGATCATTGCAAAAATCTGTCTTTTTATAAACTGGTGGGTCCAACCCCGATCATTATTTACAAAGATCAAAAACAAAAGAAAAGTCTTCAAAAACCAAAATACATAAGTCTATCTGAAGCTATATAGTTCCTAACTACAAAGCAAAAAGAAAAAAAATAGTAACCCATCCTTGCTCTCTTCCTCATCGGTGTGAAAGAGGTGTGTCACTGTCATCACTGGGATTGCTAAACCGTATATTGACTACCTTCCCACCCTCCTCGGATGTTGTATACTCCTCGAAAGACTCCTAGGGCAATGAGCACTGTTTCACTCTGTTTCTTTCCCGGTCAGCTCCTCCCTTGCACCTCACTGAGCCACATCTCCGTCTCTTAGCTGGAGGAGGTCCTGTAAGTGCAACTGGTGCTGGCTCAAGCTGAAAGAAGAAAGGAAACAGAGAGATTACAGATATCAAAAGAGATTAATAGAGTCGTAAGAAAGTTTGTAATAACTCTAAACTAGGGGCAAAGTGTACCTCGATCCCGTGGGTAGCTAAAGCAGTCTATCTCCTCCGCACTATCAGGAACAGTCTGTCAACTGTCTGGAGGTGGTCATCCACATATCCCACAGGCACCTGCAAAAGATGTAAGAAAATGAAACAAGATAATGGTATATAGTGGGTAGAATATACGCAAAGTGGACAACAAGTAATGAAGCATAATGGGCAGAAAGTAATGAAGCACAACGGAAAGTGCAGTGGGCAGAAGTATAAAGAAGTGTGTACCTACTCAATGGCAGGAGGAAGCACCAATCTGCGATCCCTCTCCTCAATATGCTCAAGGGAGATCTGCTCGATCACCTCATCTGGCCGCATGTATACGACCTCGGTCGAGATCACAGGAAGCCTGAGAGCGGGAGCGGGAGCGGCGGTAGAAGTGCCTCTAGTAGTAGCAACAGCAACCTCTGGAATGGCACGGACCACGCCCAGGGTAAGAGGCGCTATCACCCGAGTCTGCAAGAAGGCAGTGAAGTCGCCGGGCTCTTGGTATTGATCACCATCCTCCCCCAACATAAGGAAGTCAACTTGGGGTTCATCGCGAAGATCATTGACAACCCAGGAGGAGGACGGTGTGGAATGTCATGATCCGCTATGCCTCGTGTTTGGGGGATGAACCTCTCCCCTAGGTAATAAGCTCTGCCAAAGGGACCCTTGAACAAAATCCTCATAGTAGAGGCATTCCATGCGGCAACATAGGTCGCTCTCACTACCTGAAGGATACTCGCCCAGGGGTGCCAGTCAACCTATGGAAGCAGATATCAAATGTCAAGGATCTAAGTAGTATAAGAAGTAATAGTATGAGAATGACAATGTAGTGGGGAAACAGTGTAGTATGGACACAATAGTATGGCAACAGTGTAGTATGCACACAATATGTAAAAGTTAAAGGTTGATATTTTGTTACTTGATCCGCAGTGATCGTGTCAAAAAAACGGCGAAAGTAAGGGAAGTCTCGGTCTATGCGGCGTCGTCACTCAAATCGAGAGTTGTAGTACCGGGAGCGGGTACTAACAACTCGATCGGCCTCACTGGGACCAGAGCCAGTGAAGTGAAGTACGTGTAAACACACAGCTACAAGTAGAAAGACATTGATAAAGTAAATGAGCTGATGAACAGAAAAAGAAATGCAAAGTTGAATAGAATGCAAAGTTGAACAGAAAGTGAGTATGAGGTGTATCTCCCAAACACTCCAGTAGCCGCCAAGTGTATCCGCCTTTCAGTGGGATACGGAGTTCATGTAGCGGTATATGGTGGCTAAGCTAGCACCACCCCAGTCATGCTCTGCCATTTGTGGTAGGTGCACCAATGCTCCCAGGAGATACAACTCTACGGTATTTTCCATGTTCGCAAACAAGGTAGTACCGACGAGGTACATAAAGAAGCCGTGGGTGTACTGGGCGACCTCATCTGAAGTAGCTGGCTCAAAGTCAGAGAAGTGATCAAAGAACCAATTGTACCTCACCATCCCGTGGCTGGTGGTGTTTGGGATCACCCTTGAGGAGCTGGCTTTGTATGGCTCTCCACTACGTTAGATCGGGATCAAATGGGAACGGGCCGCCAATCTCGACCCGCAAGCCAGTCAGCATCAAGAAGTCATATGGAGTCAAGGTCAGCTCCCCAATCGATGAGAAGTGGAGCGAGTCAGTGGTGTCCCACCATCTCCCTACCAAGGCTCTGTAGAGCAGTGGATCCACCCTCATCTATATGAGCCCCGAACAGAAAGGCTCGAAGCCTGCAGCATCAACTCGTGTGCAAACCTCCACAGGAAGCTTCTCATACCAGTGCTAAGAACCAAATGTGGACCCGTAACCGCCAATCCTCCTGGCTATCACCTGCAAATGGGGAATGTTATTAATACGTGTACAATAGTGATGAGTAGTTTTCTTATGAGATTCAATATATGTGTAAAACAAAGAAAATATTACTTACCGTAGAGGCATCGGTAAACAAGTGCTTTGCTGCCTCTTGCAGCAAGACATCCTCATCTATCCCTGGAATGAGGCCCTCGAATCTCAAAATACCACCTGGGGTCAGAACATGTGTACACGGTTAGTAGGTGGCCGAGTCAAATGGCCTATTGGCAAGGGAAGGCAATGCGAGAGCATCCTCAGCCTCTATATCTGTACCTAAGATGACACCAATACCCACAGCTAGGTCAGGAATGGGAATTTCATTGCTAGCATGGGGACGTATGAGGGAAAATGAGAAAATGGGCAAAAAAATGAGGGGTAAGTGAGATTGAGTGAAAATTCAAAAACCAAAACCCTAGGAGAGAGAAAACAAAGAGAAAAAAAAAGTCAAAGGATGAGGAAGGAAAGCATGGGTAAATGTGAGAGAAACCAAGAGAAAAACTCAATCTCGACCAAATCAAATATTGTTCGGTTGAAAACGTAGAGATTTGAAAAGGTTTAAGGAAAAAATTTGCAAGGATTGTTGGGTAACTCAAGGAAAGGGGAAATCTAGAGAGAGAGGGAGGGTAGAGAGAGGGGAAAGGGAGTTTCATCTTTGGGTGTGGGTAGAAATGAGGTTTGGATTTGATTTAAAACAACCACAGCCGTGCTTTTACCGATCTGCCCCTGGTCGCTATCGAGGTCCGACCGTGCTCTAATGGACCCCGAATGCAACCCAGTTTGTTTTTTTTGTTTTTGTTCTTGTTGTTTTGTTTGATTGTTTCAATATTAGGTTTTGTTTTGGATTTGGAGAGTGAAAAGAAAAAAGCAAGAGAGAAGAAAAACAAAATAGCAAAAGCAGAAAGAAAAGGGAAAAGGAGAAAAATAGTAAACAGAAGGAAAAAAAACAATAAAAAAAAACAAAAAAACTAAACTGAGAAGAGAAAAATAGACAACGAGAGAGATTTGTTCCTTTTGTGGTGTTTGGTTCGCATAAAATTGTTAGTTCTAGCATTGTTTTAGTCATTTTGATTTTCTATTTTTGATTAGTTTGTTAAAATACACATTAGAAAGGTTCGTTAAAATCTGTGTTTACGTTTTCTACCTAACTTCGTGTTTACGTTTTGTACCTTGGTTCGCATTTTAATTTTGGACCCTGAATTGGGCTATCTCGGCGGGCTTGATTTTCCGAGGCCTTCCAACCTCGCTGTGTCAAGTGTTGAATTGTTTGCCCTTTTACACGTGAGGATTGTTTACCTCGGTTAAAAACATTGGGCGTGTCCTGGTGTTCACACCACCTTTCCTCCTCTCGCATGCGACACATGAGGATTGTTTACCTCAGTTTAAAACATTGGGCATGTCTCGGTGTTCACACCGCCTTTCCTCCTCTCGCGTGCGGCGCGTGAGGATTGTTTACCTCGGTTAAAAACATTGGGCATGTCCTGGTGTTCACACCATCTTTCCTCCTTTCGCGTGAGACGCATGAGGATTGTTTACCACGGTTAAAAACATTGGGCATGCCCTGGTGTTCACACCACCTTTCCTCCTTTCACAAGCGACGCGTGAGGATTGTTTACCTCAATTAAAAACATTGGGCGTGTCCTGGTGTTCACACTACCTTTCCTCCTCTCGCGTGTGACGTGTGAGGATTGTTTACCTCGGTTAAAAATATTAGGCATGTCCTACTGTTCACACCACATTTCCTTCTCTTGCGTACGACGCGTTAGGATTGTTTACCTCAGTTAAAAACAACAGGTGCGCCTGTTTGTTCACACCACCTTTCCTCCTCTCGCGTGAAACGCATGAGGATTGTTCGCCTTGGTTAAAAACTACAAGATTGTTCACGTTGATTAAAACACAACAGGTGTGCCTGTTTGTTCACACCACCTTTCATCATCTCACGTGCGACGCGTGAGGATTGTTTACCTTGGTTAAGAACAATAGGTGCGCCTGTTTGTTTACACTATTTTTCCTCTTTTCGTGTGAGGCGCATTAAGATCTCGATTTCCTCAGTTAAAAACATCAGGTACACCTGGGGTTCGCACCACCCTTCATCCTCTTTATCTGAGACGTAGTTTGGTTTGTGATTTCTTTGTCCTTTTTGTGGGAGACGTGGTTATTTACTCGCTTCTTTCCGTGTGAGACGTGGCTTAGTTTGTTTTGCTTGAAGTTATGCTTTTGGTCAAGTGTTGTATTCCTGTTATCGCTTGTTGTATTGATTCATCGCTTGTTAGCATACGTGTGAATGTTTCATTGGATTGTCTCATTGCATGATCATAAGTTATGATTTCTGCATATCATTTTACATTTTTTCCTTGAATTACGCAGGTTTGATTCCTTGCAAAGGGATACGTAGGCAACCTTCGGGTTCAACCTTTGGTATTTGTATTTTGGTTTATTTTCTTGCCCAAGTCTTACGGCCGCGTCAAATGGGTCGTCTCTGGCCTTTGACATTCACTCACGTCATTTTATGACTTCGAGCTCTATCAAAGAAGCGCAACTGTAGACACCTCATTTTTGACCAATCGTAAAACTTAGGCGCTTGGTCCAATGCACTCGATGATCAAAATTGCATTGTGTGATTCGAGTTCTCAACGAAGGAATTTAGGTTTGAGCTTTGTAACCGATCCCAAACCTTTCATATTTGCATTGATTGTACCCCAGAAATTCATTTTTGCACCCTGAATCAACCTGCACTGAGTTTGAGATAGAGAAACAAGGTAGCACATTAAGGCCCGGTCGTGGCCCATTGGTAGCCGGTCGTGGCTATTTGCGCTCGGCTGTGCTTCAATGGCAATACACACTGTTCTGGGCGAGAGCCTGCCAGCTATCTTTTTTTGAAGATATTTTTGACTTGTTGTGCTCAAATTCTATAAAATTGAGGTTATACCTCTGTTTTGAGGGCTGGAAAATTTCTAAAGAACCTATACACACAAGAGAGAGCTCCTTCTTCCTATACAAGTCATCTTTGAGCCAACCTAACTCTCTTGATCAATATCTATACATCATCTACCACCTTAGATCATAACCTTAGAACCTTGGTTGAGCTTTGTGAATTACAATTCAAGCTTGAGAGTGTGCTTGAACCAAGTTTGTGTTATGAACAAGAGCTTGCTTCTTTGAGAGGTATAAGCTTGCTACCTCTTCTCTTGCTCTCTTTGCTATCTCTTGCTATCTACTTCTTGTGTTTTTATGCTGTCTTGAATCCATTTTAAGTGTTTAAACTCGGGTTTGGATAGCTACCAAAGGGTAGAGAGTGTTAACACTCTTTTTTGCACCTTCACCTATAGCTCAAACCCTTGTCTTACACCCTTTTCTTTGCTTTCCAACTTGATTTTTCAGAGTTTAAAAGAGGCTAAAAATCATGCTTTGAGGTTTCAAAAGTGGAGGGGTTAGCCACCCCTCCTTGTTCTTGCTTACTAGCCTTATTTTATTTGCTTGTTGTCTAGCTTTTTGGGCTCTTATCGTGCACTTTGAGCCACTGTTTTTCACCTATTAGGGACTGTTTTAGGGCTATCCTAGGTTATTTATTTGGTTCAAGCTTTGATTAGTTCGCTTGTTGTGTCATAAGTTCTCATATATAGCTTGTTTCATGTTGTTCTTAGCTTTTCTTTAATTGATTTCCATGTTAAGAGCCTCATTTTAATAAGCAACCTACCATCCATTTCTTTCATTCGAGAGTTGTTTCAAACGGTTGATGTTTATTCAAAACATGATCTAGAGATCTATGCTTAATGCCTTAATCTCTACATAGGTTTATTGCCAACGACATGGTCTCTCTTTCATGTTGAGAATCACTTCCCGCTTGACATGCTTCTCATTTAGTGGATGTAATCTTTAATGGACATAATCGTTATCTTGGACAAATGGACTCAAGAATGGAGAGGTCCAAGAAAATTGTTAAAATGAACCAACCCACATAAAGAAAATGAGTTATATTGCTTGGATTCGACCAGACGTTATGTCGAGACTATTGTGTCAAGGGTCGTCTTACATCAATCCATGATGTTTCAATAAGCCTTGAAGCATTTCTACCTCCCTCTTTGAGCTTGCTCCGTGATGAGAGGAAGGGGTGGTTATTGATTCATTGCACTCTTTGATTTTTGTCCAAAATCATGTCCTAACTTATTAAGCAATCAATTTGCTCATTGATGGTTTTGGAAATGACTTCATTCTTCTCTTGAGGCTTTCCATGATAGAGAAGAGCAGAAGGGACAAACAGAGCTCAGAAAATTATTTCTGCACTGTTTTTCACCTCAGAAAACAAAAACAGAGTTTTGCATGAAATTAGGGCACGATCGACCCTATTTGGGCCCAGTCGGGCTACATTGGGGGCTGGCCGGGCCCCAATGTTTGGTAAATAAAGTGTTTTGCAGAAAATAGAGGTCAGTGGCCGAAGTTGAAACAAGGCAAAATTCCAAGGAAGGCAAACAGAGTTGCTTCTGAAAACCGTCGCATGGATGCCATCCTTATGCTTTCTAGTTCTATTAAATGTTGTAAATTAATGCTCTCATTATCATTGTAATTAAATATAATTAGCATTATTTTACTAATTATGAATGTTTTAGTGTTGAGTAACTTAGATAGTTAGTTTTATTGTGTACCCTTGTTGTAATAAATTAAGTAGATAACTTATTTCTTATTATTAGTCTTTGTTGTAATGGCCTAGCTAATTAGTTGTTTATTCATTGATTTGGTTTTGTAATAGTTAGTTTAATTCGGACACTTAGACATTCATTCAGACCCTCTTGCACAAGGGCAAATATGTAATAAGCTTGTATGTCTTCCAACCCCCATTTCTTTCTCCCTTTTATTTACCCGCTTATGATGGTAGAATAGAGCACCATGTTTAATTAGCATTCTCATGTTCACATACACTTGTTTCATGTACATTTGGGTTCGGCTCATCATACTAATCGATGTCAATTTCATTTTTATTATTTGAATACATGATTTATCACATGTCTTGGAATTGGATCATATACCATGCTCATAGCCGAGCCTATAAAAATTGCATAAATGTATGCGTTGCATTAGTCATGTTGCATTGCTTAGGAACATGCATATTTTCTAATTATTTTGCTTTGTTTGGCTTGTCTTGGAGTACTAGGTGAGCGTTTATTGCTTTAGCATCTTGCATTGCATGTGATTGTTGCCATGTCGAGCATGCTTTCCATGAGGCTAAATGCTTAGATAATAAAACTCTTTGAATTCCTATGGATGAAGGTTAATTACGAAAATTGGGATGTATGATTAGTGTACATACAAACTCACCTTTTCCAAGTGACGAGTATTAAAAAACAATTTTCACACAAACATGAAATCAAAGTGTTCCAAGTTTTACAAATTAGTCTATACTTGTGTGCAACACATAGTAATGTTAGTCTAAATAATCGGAACAAGAGCATATAATGCAAATAAGAATCACATCATGATTAGTAGAGGTTGATATTTGATCGGGCGAGTGGGGTGCTCAATTCATGACCATCCCCTCTCGTACCTAGGTTCTCAAGCCTAGACACTTTGGTAATGACAGATAAGGGGCCTTTGGCACGAGTCTCGGGTTTCCTAAATTTCTCAAAAATATTTAGGTGGCGACTCTGTAATCTGGCAAAGTAGTCCATTTTTGGCATTTGATTCAAATTGATTTGCCAAAAGAATTGCCAGATTTGGACTCTTTTGTGTTTTCACTATTTCACATTACACTTGTGAAATTAGATTTAGAACCACGAGAGTCCGAACTGTAGGGCTAGTCATATTCGAAAGGAGCACGAAAAGCAAGCTACAAAAACCTTACTCATGCACATTTGCCGACTCTGAAAATGGCGGGCTTGTAGACACCCAAAATCATGTTTTCCACATTCACCGACCCTTTTGCACATTCATCCGACGACATGCACAAGAGAGGGCAATTGGGCACCTTGACTCCCTGCACGGGTACCAATATTGGAAAATCTAAAAATCTCGAAGATATTGATTTGTGATTATGTATCAATTTTAAGCAATAAATAACAATCCCAATCAAGCAATCAAGACAAATTGGCACAATGATTTTAACATGGAAAAATCACAATTGAAGCGCCTCCAATTGTGATAAAAAACCATAGGCCAAAGCCACGAAACAATCTACTAAGAAGACACAAAGGAATTACACAAGTGTATTTTCAATTACCTAGCGAATCCAAGCTCGAATTGAACCGACCACTATGTGCCTCTTCCAACCCCGTCTTCACCTTGGAATTATCTTGCCGGACGTTGAATCCACAAGGCCGATGTCGAATCCACGACGATGAGCCACTCCGGAATCCACCAAAGCTTCAGGCCAAAATTCCACGGAATCTACCGATCAACTCTCTCTTTTTTGAATAAAACAAGCTAAACAAACCATTTGATATAATCCACTCAATTTATGATTAAACTCTCATAGATATCAAATGAAACAAGCAAAGAAGCTCCAGATGAAAACCCTAATACCCAAGCAGAAGATCTGGAAGCCGTCCCCTAGAAACTGAATTATTCGCAGATTTATAGAAAACAGAATCTCGATCTCTGCTCGAGGGGACTGACTAGAATGCGTGTTTCAGAACAAGGATCTACGCTCAAGCGCAAAAACACATCCCCCAGTACTTTTGCAGACAATTAAAACTTCTGGAACCAAAGATTCTTCGCTTGAGCGCACAAATGGGCGCTCAAGCGGTCAAGCAACTTCAATTGCATTTTTGCCTTTTGCTTCAGGGGCGCTGCCCCTCGATCCTTGACATAGTCAGCGAAGTGGCAAACATGATAGGATTAAGATCACAAACTCCTTTGCATAGGCACAATTCAGGCTAGATTCGCATGTAAAAACTCATAGCCTCACTTAAATAAAAGATCGAATAAAATTACAACTGAAATGAGTTTTGTCAAACAGGATTCCCAAGAACAAAAACCTTACACAACTTAAACCAAGGCCCAACTCACAACCCGAACTCATACGCTATTTACCCCTTTCCAACACTTTCTAATCATTAACAATTTCAAGCTACCAGTATAATTAATGAATGCATAAGATGCGTGAGTTTCCAAATCTCAATTTTCCGAAGTTCGTTTCAATTCACAAATCCAACAATCTAAACATTCCCAATTAAAGTGATTCTCCAAGTCATACCCATCATCATATCAAGGTTTTATATTAAGAGGTTCCCACAATTTCATATTCCAACATAAAAATCAAGTCAATACATCCAATTTCAAGATTAGAAAGTCAATTGAACCAAATCCCCTTTTATTGAACAATTTTGAAAATTAGGTGTAGCTCGGCTTTTTCGCACCTTAGTAGCAGGAATCGTTATAGTAGGTGACGATTTTGTGAGAGAAACGCGATTTTGCGCTCCAGAATCAAAATCGTGTAAGAAACACGATTCTTAAGAGAGAAAATCACATTTCGGTGTGAGATGAAACCGTCTATCAAAATCAAACAACTCCAGATGCAAAATAAATTCGATCAAGATTTTGGGTAAAAATATGAAGCATATATGCAAAAAAAAAAAAAAAAAATTAATAGCACATACGAGATATCCATTAAATTCAAATATTACTTACAGAATTTGGGTATATCTAAATCTGATTGGCAATTTCATGAATAGGTTCACATCTATTCATACATCCATTACTCCATAATCAGTGAGGATGGCTCTGGGTCTGCCGTCGGTAATGCAATTGCTGGGCCTGAGGTTGGACAATGTTTGGTGTAGAGAGAGGAGATAGATACTGGGCTGTTTAGATGAAAAGGAACTATGTGGCGGAGTTGAGAAGACCTAGCACTTGTCAAAGAATGGAGGAAAAAGAACTGCAGTGGAGTCAGTCGGCAAGAAGCAGCTGGAGCGTTGGTCATCGAAGGTATAAAGGAGGGAGGGAGAGAGAGAGAGAGAGGTATATGCAGAGTTTTTTTTTTAAATCGGTGTATATACCGAGTTTGGGTGAGAGAGTAAACCGTGTTTCAATCTCACCTTTTAGATCTCCAATGCCCTCTACAAATAGGTGTAGGCTATAGGTGTAGGCTTTAATTATTTTCTTTGAAATAATACAATAAACAGTGTTGTAGATCAACAAATATGATAAGGAACATCACTTGTTAAAATTGAAATGTTAGAAAAAATATACTCACTTCGTTCAAAAATAATATAGTTTTGTTTTGGGAAATTTAATTTTTTTTATAGTATAATTATTTTACCTTAAAAAATTAATTTTTGAAAATTATTTTTTGAGAGTATATTTTTTTAGAGAATATTAATTGTCATAATTATATTTTTTGTGGTATTAATTAATTTAAGGATAAATTATAAATATATCCCTCGAGATTTGTTGAAAGTACAGATTATCCCCTGTGATTTAAAAAATTACAAATACTTCCTTATTAGAATTTTTTATTTAACAGAATTAATTAAAAAAATAAAATTCATAATTGATCTCCTATACATGAATAAAATTACCTAAATTATTAATTGAAACATATTTCTAATATCATTAAAAATCGTTAATTGACTTAATAATTTATTAATAAAATGGGTGATTTGTTATGAAATTAGAAACCTCGGAGGGTGGGATGTAATTTTCAGAACCACAGGGGGCGATTTGTATTTTAATCAAACCTAAAGAGGTGTTTGTAATTTACCCTTAATTTAAAAGAAGGGAAAAATAAAAAATAAATATTATTTTAGTTTTTGATTTTTAAAAACTGATTAATATTTTGGAACAATAAAAAATAAAATAAGGGACTAATATTTTGAGACGGAAGAAGTATTAAAAAAGTGTATAGATTTTATATAAAAAAAAATATTGAACCGCGATAACAAATGCCTCAAAATTGATATATTTTTTGTTTTTATTAAAAAATATATTGTCTTATTAGTGAAATTTTTTTTGTAAATGTTATATTTTTTCATAATTTAATAATTTATTTTACTGTTATCATCACTATTCTGTTATTTTCTCATGATAATATTGTAACAGAGAAAATAACAAAAAACAATTTACTAGAACAATTTTAAATACGAATTTTTAAATAATTTATATAATATTCATGTGAGTTTAAATACACTGCCAATATTTAATAAATATTTGACAATTCATTTATGGTGTCTAATATTTTTGAAAAGAAAAATTTTATTTAAGAAAAATTCTAAAACACAATCATTATTGTATTGTAATTGTGCCACATTAGATGTTATTTAAAATAATATATATATATATATATATGAATTAAATATTATTTGTCAATTTATTTATTAAAAAAAATATATACATGTATGTCAATTAAAAAAATACATATAGATGAATTAAAAATATAATTAATAAAAATAATATATAAGCGCTACTAATTTACGACTCCTCTAAGTGGTCACGTTCCCCTGCTCCCGCATCGTGCAACTAAGGGATGGATACAAAACTAAAAATGTAGAGACCAAATTATTCAAATTAAAATTATAGAAACTAAAGTAACACTTCACTTAAAAAATGGACTCGCTACAATAAATTAAGGTTTTAGAGACAAAAAAAAATTAAAGACAAAATTACATCTTTTTTTCATTTTTTGATCAAATCGATTCATCTACGATATATCTAAGCTGATTTATGTTCATTTCTTTCCGTCCTTTGGAAATCCTGGATTTGAATTGATTTTTGTTATTCCAAATAATTCGTGAAATTCTTAATCCCCTTTTTTGTATGTTTATCTTTGATAATTCCGTGCAATTCTTTTAGATGTTAAATTGTTTATATATATATATATATATATGTATGTATGTATGAAATCGTTTGGAAGAAATTCATCTACTTGGAAGCACATGATTGGGATTGGGATCTGTATATGTATATTCATTATCAGTAGCTAATGCCTCAATTTAAGTATTGATTTATGCCCCATTCTGTTTGGTGCCTACTTACAATTTATTTATTTAGTAAATTTGTGTCATAGTGCTTGTTGCATTTTTTTTTTTTTTTTTTTTTTTTTTTTTTTCGTTTCTTATAGTTTTTGAGAGAAAAATAACTTAGATAAGTTAAAAAAAGAGAGAATAATTTGGCAGCTATATGTCTTGAACTTCTACTTTTTGATTATCAATTTTCAATTTCAAAAAAAGCTTCACAATAGAGGGCCAGTGCCCAATAATTTATGCATCAGAAATCAGCTGCGAATCACTATTTTGACACAAATAATTGTTTGTAATTATATATATAGGAATATACCTCAGCACCTGCCGGGTTAATTTTTTAGTGCTTAAAGTTTTATGTTTAAATGGTATTTGCTAATGGTTTGGTTTTTCTATTTCAAGTTTTCACTTTTGTTTCACTGTTGGTTCCCATCACATAACAAATCTGGTCAGGTATTCTTTTTTGTTATTTATTATTTTTTGGCTCGAAGATCCAGCATTACGGTAATCAATTATATTCTCAATGCTGTCTATATACACAAAATAGCTTGAAATATGATTTTTATGCTTGTTTTAACCACATAAATCAAGCTTTTAGAGTATAAACCATTGACAATTGCTGCATCTGCGCTTCTCTGTGCTTCTCAAGAGTTGCTTCCTCTGCAATTTCCCTGTTTCAGAGCTGCGATTGCTTCTTCTTCTTCTTCTTCTTCTTTTTTTTTTTTTTTTTTTTTTTTTTTTTTGTGTGAATATGTAAAGAAAGTAAGAAGCATATAAACACATACATACATATTGATTTTTATATATCTTTGATGTGATTACAAATTGAGTATTCATTTTGTAGGAGAAGCTGTGGAATTGCTTGATTGTAATAGAGGAGATGGTGATGGATGGGTTGATTTGGTGGTGGGGGTGGGGGTTACTAAGTTGACATTGATTAGCTATTTAGAGTACTTTAGCTCTGTTTGGTTTAGTTTCATCTATTTTTGAATTTCTTTTTCACCCTTGAAGATGGTGTTGAGGTTGTGTAACACCCCGATAATCATACCACAACATTTATTACAAACCCGTTATTATAATCCAATATCATGACACTCATGTGAATAGTAAACAAAAGTGACTAAATTTATAAACTAAAATCCGTCATGTTCTCATAGATTCCTCTTCAAATTCTTTACAATGATTTACAAACACTGAAATACATATAAGAAAATTTTGATACATCCAAATTGCCATAAAGGCTTACATTTTTCAAGACTAAGGGCCTTGATTTCAACACACAAAATCCTAACTTGACAGATAAGCTCAAAAGCTATAGACAAACAACATCAAGAAGCTTCAGTGCTCCATGTTGAACTCCATTCACTTTCCAACAATATGGTAGTTCACCTTCATCACCTAGAATTTTAGGATATCTAACCCATAAAAAGAGAGTGAGCTTTTAAGCCCAGTAGGAAGCATACTTAACATAACCAAATACGATTAATATGTGTATGATCAATGTGATTATGCTATGCAAGGTCATGCCATGCTAACGACTTCACTCTATTTGGAAAACAAATTTTGAAACACATGGTTTGTATCCCATATTGACTCAAGTCATTAACCATTATCATAACCAAGGACTTTTAGTATACAACAATCTCCACATAAGATACCTCAAAATACTCCCCATATTTCCTGGCCACCAAGCACAGTAGGGCAAGTGGGCACCACTTACTTTTTTCGAAAACCTCCACATTTACTGGCCACCAAGCACAGAGGGGCAATTGGACACTCATTTCATTTTAAAAACATCTCCACATTTTCCGACTACTGGGCACAAAGGAGCAATTGGACACCCGTTCCATTTCAAAAACATCACAATTTTCGGACACCAAGCATTGAGGGGAAATTGGACACCCATCAATCATTTCAACACTTCCCCCACATTTACAGGCCCTTAGCACGGAAGGGCAATTGGGCACCTTTACCAAATACCAATGACATCACCACATTTTCCAGCCACCGAGCACAGAAGGGCAATTGGGCACCTCAACACACACAACGCATTCCGAAACCACACAAAGCTTTAAATAATCCAATACTTATTCCAACACCATGGAAATGCAATGTAATGCATGAGTTTCCAAAATCTTCCTCTGTATCCTGAAATTCCTTTTTAATTGCACAAAAGTTCAACAAATAATTCAACAAATAAAATCTAATAAGCTATTCTCATTTTCAAGACTCCACGTCCTATTCTTTACCAACCATCAACCCATGCAAAACATTACCTTACATCCTTTCACAATTCCAAGTATTCACACAATTCACTTATTTAAATTTCCAATAATATCATCATGGACAATAAATTTATCCAACACACTTATTAAGATGAAAAAGCGCTTTAATTTTCAACATAAGGTACCGATTAACTCAAACCCTCTTTTAATTTAAAGGTCCCAATTCTAGGGTTTTCAATAAAATTGGGGGTCTTCCTCATTTCCTTGTTATATCCTCAAATCATCATGTATTAACCATCAATGTACCAAAACATACTAAATCTTTCAAAAGTTTGGGGGAAAAACCCCAATTTTGAAATATTGACATCTTTTAATCAAAGATTTCAAACTCAAATCAACCCATATTTCGCATAATACATCTAAATCGAGCTAAATCATAAATGATTGAGTTAAGAGAACTCCCTGCCCCAAGAAGGTGAGAAAACAACAAAGACCCAAGCATGAACTCCGACAAAATCGCAATCCAATCGGTAAAGAGGAAGATCCTCACTCCTTCTTCACTAATCTTGCATGATCTAAGGTGGATCCTTGGTATAATAAGGTGAAATCAAAGGTTTGTGGCTATGGTTTTTAGACATGAAGAGGGGAGGAGAAAAATGAGAGAAAATGAGCAAAAAGTGGCTTTTGTACTAGTTGATCCCGAACAGACAGCTCAAGCGCAACTTCCTATACTCAAGTGAACAACACAAACTCGAACCAATCGCTTGAGTGATAATTCCACTGCTCAAGCTGAAAAAGAGAAGTCCCAGAAGTTTTGCAGAGCTACAGTGAAAATACTAAGAGCATGAATTCTACGCTCTAGCAACAACTGCACTGCCTGAGCGATCCCACTTGCAAAACAACCAACTACTAGGAGCCAAAGATCACCGCTCGAGCTGTCCAAAAAACTCAACTATCACTGTCTACCCTCCTTCAAAAATTTCGTCTCCGAAATTAAAGAAAGAGCTAACAAGATGGTTTAACCACCAACAGAATGATGACCACAATTGAAATTAGAGCCAGACTTGGAACAAATTTCGGAATCCTAGCCCAACAGTTCGGGGCCCCGAGGACTCCCAAACAACAACTCAAGGAAAAATATCACAACGTCTATCAGACAAGAAACAACAACAATAATAACAGCAACAACTTTCACCCAAGATTGTTCACCATGCCCTACTACCAACAACAAGCACAACCCCATCGAGTATTCAATGCTCAAATATGAAAGAAAGCCCTCGCAAAAGAACCTTCGATCGACTCTCACCAAAAAGAAGAACTTACAATAGAACATGGCCAAAACAACACTCAGACACAACAAGCCCCAACAACCCCAAAACACTCCTCCAACTAACCACACAAACCTGTGACTAACAATTCAAACAAGGTTGCTATCCAACCCATTCATTCCAAACAATTAGCAACATCACTCCTTGTTAAAAGAAATTTTCTCCTTTTCTTAATTATTTGAAAATCAATCTCTTGTATTTAGAACATTTCTCAAAAAGTGTTCAAACTCATGCCATCCAAGCTAGAAATACATTTTATTTTTATTTTCACAAGAGTGTTAATTTGGACACATAATCATCCACAATTATGTTGCAACAGTTATTTGGTGAAATCCTTCACCAGAATTTAGGTCAAATCCATGACATATTCGTTTACCAACGCCATTCGCAATCATAACACAAGAATTTTTTTTTTTTTATTTTCTCTTCCTTTTTCACATAACACCCGGTGAACCTCTACCGTCACCCAACAACACTCATCACTCTTACAGTGATGCAACAATAACATTTACGCAACATTTTTGTAATAATAATTAATAGGAACAATAACCGTATTACCAATTCAAGTAAGGCACAAGAAAATTCACAATTTTGCAATTTCAATCCTCCATAGCATTACCAGCAATTTTTACCTACATGAGGCATAATGCATAAGTCAAAAAATTAAGTCTACCACACGTTACTCCAACCCGAGGAAATCTCATTAACTCAAGACAAGCTTTATACTAGCTTCACAGCCACATACACGAGATGTCACACTCTCAAAACCACTCTAATACACCCGCAACTTTACAGTCCTCCTACTCAAGCCCTGCCATTCCCAAGGTGACCACTTGATAACCACACTCCCCTATTAACCCATCGGCTAACCAACTCAACAATTTCCTACACGACGTACTAAGCACTGACATTCTACCTCACATTGTTTACTTCGATATGGAGTTTCACACTCCATTCCACACATTTCTCAAACTCATACCAAATTCCCCAAATCAAAGCCTACCACTCATGTTTCCAAACATACCACCATTCACGTGCCTATATGGCAAACGCATCCTCTCATCACACCTGAGTCCGAACTGGACTTCTTAAGGTCAAAACGTCCTACTCACACCCTTAAATCAAGTCACACATATTCCATTGGCCATCAAACCTCCCACATTACACAATAGACTGATAGAGTTACAACAACTCACTCTTCATACCAACATGTTCCCAACCACTCTCTCTCATTCTGTGGGCAGCAAGGGGTCACACCACCATCCCATTATATACCCAAAATAAAATAAAATAAAATAAGAACCCCATTCCTAACATCTTAATACGAATCCCAAATTCCAACAATCCAATCCCAATTACATATAACTCTCACAAGACCTCACATACTCAACTTGCGAAGCAATAACATGTTCAGAACAGGATTAAGATTTCCAACTTAACATGGATTCATCAAAACATATAAAATTACAAATAATTACAGTCCAATTCCCTTGGAAAACACACACACATATATACATACATATGCAACATCTGTAATTACACTGCCCAACCTATAATACCATAGCATGACCATACCAACACAACAATACATCACACTACTCCCCCATAACATCATCGTCCTGACTAGGATCACTGAATTGGTCACGCTCACTCTGGGGAAAATTACTCTTAACATGGCCTAGCTGATTACACTTAAAACTAGTAGATGGTTCCCTATCTTGTGACAGGGTTGACTGTTGGAGTTGTTCCCAATTCAAGACTGGTGGATGGTTATGCGACTGTTGGGATCCCGAGGCGCTAGCAACTTCTACTAATTGCGGGCAAAGTCTCTTCACATGCCCTAGTTGTTCACACTGGTAGTAGGTGGATACCCGACCACTACCCTGAAACTGGGTCTGAGAAGGAGCCAACCGTTGCTGTAGTCGTCTTCCTTCCCGTTGAGGGCAAGTTAAAGCCTTGTGACCCTGCTGGCCACATCGAAAACAAGTCATCTTGTTCTGACTTGTACTTCCTAAACTCATCCTCGTTGCCAAACACTAAGGCTCAGTTTGCTGCGATTGCAAAGGTGTGTTAGTACTACCCCTCGACTTCTTGGACATCACTGAGTCACTCCGTAACTCATTTTCTCCTTGTCTCTTACTTCCCTGTTTCCTTCCATCTTCCAAAATAATTTCTAGATGTGCGACAGTTTCCACGAGTCTATCACAGTCCCGAATCATACTACCAGCCACTTTCATCTTAATATCCCACCTAAGTCTCTTCTCAAACTCTAAACAACGGCGCTTCTCGCCACTAACTCTGGTGCAAACCTAGACAAACTAGTAAAAAAGGCCTCAAACTTTGCTATGATTGTGTCAAGCTGTTCGAGCTGTTCGAACTATTTTCTCATAAGCTCTCTGGTTATGGATGGAAGATACTTCTCTTGGAAGGTGTGAGTAAATGCCTCCCATCTGTGCACTATACAGTCTTTGGCATATTTCCACCATTGACCCATGTCCCCTTTCAATTGAAAAGCCCGCAACGTGACTCGAAGCTCATCATCTATTATATGAAACACCTCAAACGTCTTCACTGTCTGTTTAAGCCACTTATCTGCTAGAAGTAGATTAGCACTACCATGAAACTCCATAGGATTAGATTTAAAGAACTCCTTAGCCAAAGAAGAGGATCTAGTCTCTCCTATGGCAGCCCGTACTGCTTTTTTAGCCTCAAGATATTCATAGATTCCCAAAGTGCACACGCCAACTCCCGAGCCAACAATCCCACAACACCATGCACCTCCCGTTTGGCTATACTTGTTGGCCTACCTTCTCTCCTCGAGAGGAAACACCCCAACCACCACGACAAGGTCTACCACGACTTCCATCACTACGCCCAGACATCCTATATAAGAATAAGATATAACTTAGCTCACAATTTAACCACGAATAGTACCCCACACTCTACCCAAAATACCTACCCATGTCTATACGCATAACAATTTTCACAATGACAAACCACATAGACATATATTCACGTAAAGCGCATACGAATTTTCCTCGTAAGATGTCAATTTGTCCCACAAAATTTAAAGAATTTGAGTTAGAATGGCATTGATTAGGTGCCCTCCTAACAGGACTCCTAAGAATTTATAGGCACAAACTTCATCTCAAGAGTTTAATCCATACCCACATAATCACAAGAGTACACATAAGTTATACCACGCACGTAGACGTCCCTTTCTAGCCTAGTAACCGATTATGGTGAACGTCACTTCCCACGAGCCCAAGGTATTCAAACCCGGTGAGCTCTGATACTAACATACCACAACATTTATTACCAATCCATTATTTTAATCCAATATCAAGGCACTCATGTGAACAGTAAATAAAAGTGACTAAATTTATAAACTAAAATTTGTCACATTCTCATAGATTCCTCTTCAAATTCTTTACAATGATTTACAAACACTGAAATACATATAAGAAAATTTTGATACATCCAAATTCCATAAAGTCTTACACATTTCAACACCAAGGGCTTGATTTCAACACACAAAATTCTAAGACAAATAAGCTCAAAAGCTATAGACAAACAACATCAAGAAGCTTTAATGCTCCATGTTGAATGCCATTTACTTTCTAACAATATCGTAGTTCACCTTTATCACCTGGAATTTTAGGATATCCAACCCATAAAAAGGGAGTAAACTTTAAAGCCTAGTAGGAAGTATACTTAATACAACCAAATACGACTAATATGTGTATGATCAATGTGATTATGCTATACAAGGTCATTCCATGCTAATGACTTAACTTTGTTTGGAAAACAAATTCTGAAACACATGATTTGTATCCCATATTGACTTAACTCATTAACCATTATCATAACTAAGGACTTTTAGTTTATAACAATCTCCATATAAGATACCTGAAAATACTCCCCACATTTACTGGCCACCAAGCACAGTAGAGCAACTCCTACTTTTTTGAAAACCTCCACATTTACTGGCCACGAAGCACAGAGGGGCAATTAAACACTGTTTTATTTTAAAAACATCTTCACATTTTCCGGCCATCGAGCAAGGAGGGGAAATTGGACACCCGTTCCATTTAAAAAACATCTCTACATTTTTCGACCACCGAGCATGGAGGGGCAATTGGACACCGGTGCTTAGCATGGAAGGGTAATTGGTCACCTTTACCAAAATACCAATGACATCCCCACATTTTCCATCCACCGAGCACGGAAAGGCAATTGGGCACCTCAACACACACAACTCATTTTGAAACCACACACACACACCTTTAAATGATCCAATATTTCATCCAACACCATGAAAATGCAATGCAATGCATGTGTTTCCAAAATCTTCCTCTTTATCCCAAAATTCCTTTTTGATTGCACGAAAGCTCAATAAATATTTCAACAAATAAAATCTAATAAGCTATTCTCATTTTCAAGACTCCATGTCCTACTCTTTACCAATCATCAACCCATGCAAAGCATTACCTTACATCCTTTCACAATTCCAAGTATTCACACAATTCACTTATTTAAATCAACCAATAATATCATCATAGATAATAAATTTATCCAACACACTTGTCAACATGCAAAAGCACTTCAATTTTCAACATAAGATATCGATTAACCCAAACCCTCTTTTAATTTAAAAGTCTCAATTCTAGGGTTTTCAATAAAATTGGGGGTTTTCCTCATTTCCTTGTTAAATCCTCAAATCATCATGTATTAACCATCAATGTACCAAAACATACTAAATCTTTCAAAAGTTTGGGTGAAAACCCCAATTTTGAAATATGAACTTTTAATCAAATATATTTCCCACAATACATCAATATTGAACTAAATCATAAATGATTAAGTTAAGAGAACTCCCTACCTCAAGAAGGTGAGTAAACAACGAAGACCCAAGCACGAATCCGACAAAATTGTAATCCAATCGGTAAAGAGGAAGATCCTCACTCCTTCACTAATCCTGCATGATCTAAGGTGGATCCTTGGTATAAGAAGGTGAAATCAAAGGTTTTGTGGCTAGGGTTTTCAGACATGAGGAGGGGAGGGAGAGAAAAAAGAGAAAAATAAGAGAAAATGAGTAAAAAGTGGCTTTTATACTAGCTAATCCAGAGCAGACCGCTCGATCACAACTTCCTACGCTGGAGCAAATAACACAAACTCGAAGTGATTGCTTGAGCGATAATTTCACCACTTAAGCAGAAAAAGGGAAGTCCCTAAAGTTTTGCAAAGCTACAGTGAAAATATTGAAAGCATGATTCTACACTCGAGCGACAACTCCACCGCTAGAGCAATCCTGTCTGCAAAACAGCCAACTACTGGGAGTTGAAGATCACCGCTTGAGCGACCAAATGAATGCTTGAGCGGTCCAAAAAACTCAATTGTCACATGTTGACAGATATCACCACACTCTCTCTCTCTCTCTCTCTCTCTCTCTCTCTCTTATCTCTCTCTATATATTTGTGTTATATTTGAGTATTAGTGGTGGAAATTTTCTAATAGATAGCAAAAACAAGTTTGTGAATTTCATCAGCATCTGTTACATTTCTCCAAGTATGCATTTCCTGTTGTTTGGTTCCTGTAAAAGAAAATTCCGAAAGAGAAACGTGTTTGGTTTTGCTATTTTGAATACATAGTGACTTTTCTGTATTTCAATAACAAAGATTTGAATAGATAAATAGAATTCTAATATTTGGACATATAGATTTGAAAAGATAATAAAATTTGAATAGATAAAGGGAAAAAAATTGAACAGATATGGGAAAAATTGAACAAATAAGGAACATTTTGAACAGATAAGGAAAATTTTTGAACAAATATAATTTTTTTTGAATAGATAGTCAACGAAAGTCAACGGATAAATTAAGTGGTAAAATTGAAAACAAAATGTCCTCTAAAGCCAACAAAAGGACTTCTCACCAAACTATTTTACAAAATGTGGATCTTTCACTAACAAAAATAACCACTGGACCTAATGCTTTACAGTCTTCTTACGTTAGAATTTTCAATAATTATCTCTAAAATAAATCTTAAATTTTTTATTTTATCAATTTAAACTCTAATATTTTGATTTATTTTCAATCTAAATCATTTTCATATTTTCATTAAATAAAAGTGAAGGAAAAATAATATTTTAGTCATTATATTCAATATAGGTATACAAAAAATATCTTAAATACTATTTTTCATTGAGTTTAATAACTAAAAATGTCATTTTTAATAACTTTTACTTAACAAAAATGTGCAAATGATTTAGATGGAAAGAAATTACAATATTATGGTTTGAATTGACAAAATTAAAATTTTAGCATTTATTTTGTTGTAAGGCTCCAATTTTGAAATTCTTTTATGTTGTGTTTGGTTAAGAGATTTGGGAACGGAAAGAGAAAAGGTGTGTGAAACTAGGTGAAATGTAGGTTTATTTTATTCACATTTCACATACCTTTTCCCTTTTCCTTTCCAAATCCCCCAACCAAACACAACGTTATAATTTCTTCAAAAATTTATAGGAATTAATACAAGTTGAACGTGTACTCTTAGGAGATGAGAGTTTTGATTCTTTGTGGAGATGTTATCGACTTGCTAGTTTCAAGCATCTTAAAAAAAAAAAAAAAAAAAGAAAAAAGAAAGGAAGAAGAAGAAGCAGAAGAAGAAGCTCTTATCTTTTATTTAATGTGTGTGTATGCCTTTCTTTTCGCAAGAAAAATAAGCAAGGGTAGTTTTTTTTTTTTTTTTTTTTTGATAATCGGTTGTATGGGTTAACTTACATGTACCTCGACTAATTCGAGCTCTGAAGCTCTATTAATGAAACAAAAGATACCACCTGAGGTACCGTTCATGGTGATTAGCTACATAGCTTGCTATATGCTTTATGAGAAATCTAACTACTATTTCTCATCAACTACCATGTTAAATAGTTGATTATGTAAGGTGTAAATGAGGTGAATAATAGATTATTTAAACTTGATTACAAACTTAACGAATATTATATTGAGGAAATATCATTTTGCCCCTCAAACTATCACACGTTTTTCAATTTGGCTCCCATACTTCGATTAATATCAATTTAATACCCTAACTTTCAAAAAATTGATCAATTTAGCCCCTGCCTTCACACTCCGTTCACAATTGGACGAAATGTGCTGAGTTGTCCCCCTAAACAATGTTTTAGAGGGAATATAAGAGGGCTTTGCTTACAAAATAAGTTGGTGTGATGGATGGTCGAACTAGGGCTTTGTTGGGATCAAAATCGCTTATAGGGTTTTCAAATTCCTTATACGAAATTGAAATCAAAGTTCATCATTGAACGAAGGGCACGAACTAATATTGAATCATGGGTTGGGTTCGAAGAGAGAATGATAGCAAGCGAAGGAATCGACCAACTATTTATGGTATTTACGTTTAATATTTGTTTATTTTTTTATCTAATGATTATGAAAAATCGATTTCTAATGTAATACTAATTTGATTTGCCATTTTTTTAGAATAAATCTTTGTCTATTTGTCTTTGAAAAGGATTTGTTTAATCATAATTGTTTTACTTGAATAGTGAAATACTTGATTAGTGTATTAGTTTTATCAGTCCTTAAAAGAAACTCATTTTTTATGTAATGCTTTTTTAAAATCAATTTACCAAGAATACAGACAAAGCTTTGTTCTTTTTGTATTCATATATGGATTTGTTGAATTGGAATTGTCTTACGGTAATAGTAGTTTAATACTAATTTTATTAATTTATTAGTATAAGTAGTCCATAATAGCATATTTTTTTTATTTAAAAAATGCAGAGAAAGGATCTTGTTATTTCACAATCAATATCCATCATAGGGGTTTGGTTAGTTATAATCCCCAGAGGGTTTATAGTGGTGGATTTATCAGTTATTTTGACTTTTGTAATTCTGATGAAATATCAATTGTGAAGTTGGATAATATGGCCAAGGAAGTAGGCTGCAGTGGATGTAATATCCATTACTATAAGGTTAATCATTGTGCTGGGTTAGAGTTGATTAACACTGATCAAAATGTAATGAGGTTGGAGACATTTGGGAATGGAAACAAAGTTGTAGAGGTTTATGTATGTTGTTTAGGAATGGATGATTATAGGTGCCCAAGTTAATCAAGTCGGATCAAGTGCAAAAAGAAGTCAGAGAAATGGAGTACTTGTAGATATACAGGTAGCAGAAGAGGAAGATAGTGATGACTATGATCCTAATCCCTCAAACTCTTTCTCATATGATGAGTCTGAGAAATATGAGGATAGTGACTATGGATTTTCTGATGATGATGCATTGTATGAGGCCAATGTTGACAAAGATCTAGAGTTTACTGGTGTAAGAAGTAGTAAGAATGTAATGGCTGAGGCAGTTGATGAGCTACAAAGCCTTGGAAGCTCCTCTGATGAGCTAAGAATTATTAACAGCTCATCTGATGAAGGTGTTAGTTCTCATAGGAAGAAATACCCTGTTTTTAATGTTGAGTCTGATATACACAATCCTCGATTCAAACTTGGTATGGAGTTGAAGAGTCATGATATGTTTAGGGATGCTGTGAAGGAGTATGCAATTAAACGAGGCAAACATATAACATTTACCAAGAGTGACAAACAAAAGGTTACGGCAGAGTGCAAAGTTGGTTGTCCTTGGGGTTGTTATGCTTCATATGTAAAAAGTGATAAGCACACTTGTAATAGGTCTTTTGTTGTGGCACATGTGACTTCCAAATGGATTGTGAAGAGGTATTTTGAAAGAATTAGGTTAAATCCTACATGGCCAATTCAATCATTGGCAGACACTATTTCAAATGACCACAATGTCAAGGTTGACTTACAAAAAGTGAGAAGGGCAAGAAAGAAGGTGTTAACACTGGTAGAGGGTAATGCAGCTTAGCAATTTGCACTGTTATGGAGTTACAGTGCCCATTCCATCTATTTCATGAACAAGTTGCGGCGTATCCCAGGAATGGGGCTTGGAAGGAACGGCCAGAAAGGTATTACAACGTCAGCTGTGGTGTTACACAACCCGTATGCCTTTGGATTGGGCTAAGTGCCCACCAAAGAGGACTGGATCAGAAAGGAAAAAGCAATGAAGGGCAGAACCAAGGCCAAGACAGCTAGGAAGCGTTATGAGCTCGTCCACAGGCCAATCGGGGGACGTTGAACTGCCGTTTTGTTCGAGAGGGAGAAGATCTCCCTTTTTATGGCTTTCCTAAACCTTGGGTAAATTCCTCGAAAAAGCGCATCCCTGGATTCGAGATCTTCTTTCATCTACAACTGCAGGACAGTGATAAGGAAAAGGATGAACCAAGCATTAAAGCTAACCAGAGCACGGAAGATGACTCGGACAACAACAAGGCTGAAGTAGGGGCATCATTGGCGAATCTCCTGATAGATCCCGCGACCGACCTAGAGAACTTGAGGGATAACATTACTATCTCCATGATAGGAGAAGAACCGGGTGTGGACCCAACTAGTGGTATTTTGGATGCATTAAGGGCACCATGTCTTACCTGGCAACTGGAGCAAGGCTATCTTTCTAATTCTGAATCGGGTGATGAGCCAAAATCTAATTCCACCGAGTTTATGAAGTCGGAATCAGATTCAGGTCAGTCTGGGGAGTCTGAGTCTGGCTTTCCCGAGGGTGGTAACCCAGATGCCAAGGTCCTGTCGAGGTCCTCTTTCTCTGTTGCTTTTGAGTCTGTTGTAACCGAAGAGCCGGAACTTATGAATAAGAACTCTACAGATTCTGTGTACTTTTTTGTGCCACTGGTTTATTGCATTGACCGAGATTTTCAGAATTTTAATGAAAATAAAGAGGAAGAAATTCCTCTGGCTTTGAAAAACTTGATTAATCGAGAGGAGGAGAGGTATGCTAAGCCCTGTCTTGATGAAATCATTGCCATTAATCTGGTACTGAGAAGGATCTGTGCTTGGTCCAGATCGGGTCCATGGTGTCTTTAGAGGAACGCGAGCGTTTAATCTCTTTATTAAAAGATTTTAAAGATGTTTTCGCTTGGTCCTACAAAGACATGCCTGGAATTGATCCTGTGATTGTACAGCACTGGATCCCTGTTGACCCTGAGGCCTAACCAATCAAACAAAAACTGTGCAGAATTTGTCCGGATTGGGCTTTGAAAATCACGAAAAAGGTCACAAAGTAGATTGATGCAGGATTCTTGTTAGTATCTGAGTATCTGACCTAGTTGGCCAATATCATCCCAGTGCTAAAGAAGGATGGCAGAATTCTGGTTTGTGTCGACTTTCGAGATCTGAACAAAGCGAGTCCGAAGGACGACTTCCCACTACCGCACATAGATGAGTTTGTAGACTTTACTGCGGTCCATGCCTTGCTTTCCTTTATGGACGAGTTTTTTGGGTACAATCAGATTCTGATGGCATCGGAAGATAGGGAAAATACTGCTTTCACCATACCGTGGGGTACTTACTATTATCGAGTCATGCCTTTTGGGCTAAAGAATGTTGGGGCTACCTATCAGAGGGCTGCGACCGCCATCCTGCATGACATGATCCACAAAGAGGTTGAGGTGTACACGGATGATATGATTGTCAAATCCAAAGAGCGAGAAGGCCACTGCACTGCACTAAAAATTCTTTCAACGGATCAAGGAATACATATTGAGGTTAGACCCATAGAAATGCACCTTTGGGATGACGGCAGGGAAAATACTAGGATTTCTTATCACATAGAGGGGAATTGAAGTAGATCCTTCTAAGATTAAGGCCATCTTAGAAATGCCACCACCAAGGACTGAAAAAAAGGTGTGCAGCTTTCTGGGTAAAGTGCAATTCATGAGATGGTTTATTTCCAAATTAACCTTGACTTATGAACCACTGTTTGGTCTCCTAAAGAAAGGGAAGAAGTTCCGATGGGACGATTAATGTTAGTTTGCCTTTAAGCAAGTCAAGCAATGCCTCCAGAATCTGTCTGTGTTATCGCTGCCAGAGCCGAGGAAGCCTTTGATTTTGTATTTATCGGTGACGGACTCAACCATGGGGTGCATGTTAGCTCAAGAATTTGAAAATAGAGTGGAGAATGCCATCTATTATCTAAGCAAGAAGATGTTGGACTGTGAGACCCGCTATACTCCCCTCGAGAAAGCTTGCTTAGCCTTAATATGGGCTACCTGGATGTTGAGGCACTACTTGTTAGCTCACTTCATAATCCTGGTTTCGAGATTAGATCCCATCAAATATCTCTTTAAGAAATCAGCACTTATTGGTAGGCTAACTCGTTCGCTGCTTTTTCTCTCTGAATTTGATCTCAAGTATGTCACGCACAAATTTGTTAAAAGAAGAGTTGTAGCAAAATTCCTGGCAGATCACCCAGCAGAAGGAGATGAGGCAGTGGAGCACCTGTTCCTAGATAAAGACATTCTGCAAGTGGAAAACGAAACATGGGCTATGTACTTTGATAGAGCATCAAATCAATACGGTTATGGGATAGGTGTGCTGCTGATAGCATCTAACGATTCCCATATATCCCTAGCCTTGAAACTCCGGTTCAAAGTGTCCAACAATGAAGCAGAATACGAGGCGTGTGTTGCTGGTTTAGAAGCTACCCTAAAACTAGGGGCAATAAGGTTGGATGTCATCTGAGACTCGAACTTGGTTATGTCTCAAGCAAACGGAGACTGGAAAGTCAAAGAGGAGAAAATGAAGGTTTACCATCAGGCCTTGGATATTCTGACTCCGAGGTTTGAAAAGCTGACATTTACACATCTACTGAGAGAGCACAACCAGTTTGCTGATGCTTTAGAAACTCTACCTTCTATGGTAAACATCCCGCTGGGAGTTAAGATGCGTCCGATCATTATCAAACATAAATACATGCTGGCTTATGAGACCATTGTTGCAATAGATGAAGTTCAAGACAAAAACCCCAAGTATTACGACATTTGGAACTTTTTGGAAAAAGAGACGTATCCACCTGGGGCAAAGGCCAAAGATAAATGAGGAATACGGTGTCTGGCTGTCCAATTTATCATCTACGGAAACAAGCTATATAAAAGAGGTCATCTGGGAATACATAAGCTATGTGTGAAGGAAGAGGAATCGAAGTGGCTTATAAAGGCTATCCACGGAAGAGAGTGTGGGGCACACATGAACGATGTGATGCTAGCCCAAAAAATCCTCATAAAAAGTTATTACTGGTCAACCGTGGATGAGGATCGCATTGGTTTTGTACGCCGATGCCACAAATGTCAAATTCATGCTAATCGCATGAACATACCACCATTAAAGCTTTACAACATGACTTTGCCATGGCCATTCTCAGTCTGGGGAATTGACGTTATCGGTGCAGTCTCGCCAAAGGGCTTAAATGGACATGAGTTTATTCTGTTGGCGATCGACTATTTCACGAAGTAGGTGGAAGCTCAGTCCTATGTTGTGCTGAAAGCATCACATGTAGCCAAGTTTATCAGAAACAATATCATCTACTGGTACAGAGTTTCGAACAAGATCATATCAGATAATGACTCACACTTCAAAAAAGAGGTGGTGGATCTGCTCGAGAAATATAACGTGGCTTTTTACAAGTCATCAATATATAGACCACAAACCAATGGAGGTGTTGAGGCTGCCAACAAGAATATCAAGAACATCCTACGGAAGAAGGTGGAGACCTTCCGGGACTGGCTGAATAAGCTTCCTTTTGCTCTCTGGGGCTACAAAACATCGATTCAGACATCCACGGGAACAACCCCCTATTCTTTGGTAAATGGGATGGAAGCTGTTCTGCCAATAGAGATTGAAGTACCGTCGCTGTGAATTATAACTGAGTGTCAGATAGCAGAGGCGGATTGGCAGCAGAGCAGGTTCGAAGTGCTAATGTTATTTGATGAAAGGAGGCTGAAGGCATTATATCACATCTAGGGCTACCAACCCAGAATTGCTAGGGCTTTTAACAAGAAGGTTAAGTCCAGGAATCTCAAGGAAAGAGATATGGTGCTCAAGTAGAAGTTGCGCAGGATTCGTCTGGATTGGGCGCTGAAAATCAAGGAAGAGGTCACCAAGAAGATTGATGCACGATTTTTGTTAGTATCCGACCTGGTTGGCCAACATCGTCCCAATACCAAAGAAGGATGGTAGAGTTTATGTTTTCCTTGACTTTCAGGACTTAAACAAAGCCAGTCCGAATGATGACTTTCCTCTACCGCACATTGATGAATTAGTGGATTTCACTGCTGGCCATGCATTGTTATCATTTATGGATGGATTTTCCGGGTACAACCAGATTCTAATAGCACCTGAGGACAGAGAGAAAACCGTATTCACTACTCCGTGGGGTAGCTACTGCTATCGGGTTATGCCATTTGAGTTGAAAAATGGTAGAGCTACCTATCAGAGGGCTGCGACCAGCATTCTACATGACATGATCCACAAAGAGGTTGAGGTGTATGTGGACGACATGATTGTCAAGTCCAAACAACGAGAGGGCCACTACACCATGCTGGAGAAATTCTTTCATCGAATCAGGGAATACATATTTAGATTAAACCCATACAAATGCACCTTCGGGGTAATAGTAGAAAAAATGCTGGGCTTTTTGTTCACACAGAGAGGAATTGAAGTAGATCCTTCCAAAATCAAGGCCATCTTAGAAATTCCACCACTAAGGACTGAAAAGGAGGTGCGCGGCTTTCTCGGTAAAGTGCAAGTCGTAAGACGATTTATTTCCAAATTAACATTGACTTGTGAACCACTATTTGGTCTCTTGAAGAAAAGGGAAGAAATTCTGATGGGATAATCGCTGTTAGTTTGCCTTTGAACAGGTTAAGCAGTTCCTCCAAAATCTGCCTTTGTTGTCACCACCAGAGCCAGGGAAGCCTTTGATTTTGTACCTGTCAGTGACAGACACAACCATGGGATGCATGCTCGCTTAGGAATCTGAAGATATGGTCACTACCTGAGCAAGAAAATGCTAGACTACGAGACCTGGTACACTTCATTAGAGAAAGCATGCCTTGCGTTGGTATGGGCTACCAGGAAGTTGAGGCACTACTTGTTAGCTCAATCTGTATTCCTTGTTTCGAGATTAGATCCCATCAAATATCTCTTTGAGAAACCAGTGCTTATGGGTAGGCTCGCTCGTTGGTTGCTTATTCTCTCTGAATTTGATCTCAAATATGTTACCCGCAAGTCAGTTAAAGGAAGGGTTGTAATGGAGTTCCCTGTAGATCACCCGGTACAAAGAGATGAGGTAGTGGAATACTTGTTCCCAAATGAAGACATTCTGCAAGTTGAAGAGAAAACTTGGACGATGTACTTTGACGGAGCGTCCAATTAGTACGGTTATGGGATAGGTGTGTTGTTGATAGCACCCAACGACTCCCATATACCTTTAGCCTTCAAACTCCTATTCAAGGTGTCTAACAATGAAGCAGAATATGAAGCGTGTATTACTGGTTTAGAAGTCGCCCTAGAACTAGGGGCAATAAGGTTGGATGTCATCAGGGACTCGAACTTGGTTATTTCTCAAGCAAACGGAGACTGGAAAGTCAAAGAAGAGAAGATGAGGGGTTACCATCAGACCCTGGATATTCTAATTCCTAGGTTTGAAAAACTGACATTCACGCATCTATTAAGCGAGAACAATAGGATCGTTGATGCTTTCGCAACTCTATCTTCTATGGTAGACATCCCACTTGGAGTCCAGATGCGTCCGATTATCATCGAACAGAAATACATGCCAGCTTATGAAACTATTTCCATGATAGATGAAGTGCAAGACAAAAACCCTTAGTATTACGATATTTGGAACTTTCTGGAAAAGGAGACGTATCCACCAGGGGCAAATACCAAGGACAAATGGGGAATACGGCGTATGGCAAAAGCTGTGTGTGGAAGAAGAGTAATCGAAGTGCCTTATGGAGGCTATCCACGACAGAGAATGCAGAGCACACATGAATGGTGTGATGCTAGCCTGGAAAATTCTCAGACAAGGTTATTATTGGTCTACCATAGAGGAGGATTGTATTGGTTTTGTGTGGCGATGCCGCAAATGTCAAATCCATGCAAATCGCATGAATATTCCGCCTTCAAAGATTTACAACATGACTTCTCCATGGCCTTTCTTAGTCTAGGGAATTGACGTTATTGGTGTGTAGACCACCCGAGAACTCCCAGCTCCGCTCGCGAAGGGGCACGAATTCGTTTGTTCTTAGCTACTACAAGTTCGGACTCTTGTCATGGTTCTGAATCTAATCTCATAAAGTGCAATGTAAGACTGATAAATCACCAAAGAGTCCAAATCTGGCAAATTGTTTTGGAAAATCAATTTTTAATAAAGAAATGCCAAACATGGACTATTTTGCCAGATACAGAGTCGCCACCTAAATGTTTTATTTTGGGGGAATTTAGGAAACCCTGATTTGTGCCTAAGGCCACATGTTCGTCATCACCAAAGTTGCCTCGGCTAGGGAACTTGGGTACGAGAGGGGAAGGACATGCAATGAGCACCGCCGCTCGCCCGATCAAAGATCAGCCTTTACTAACATGATATTTTGTTTCTGAAAACACATGTGTTCTTATTCCGGTTATTAACCTAGAATTAGTATGTGATGCTCACAGCATACAAGTATAGACTAGATCACCTAAGTTGGAACAAAACATTTCATGTTCGTTTGTTTGAAAATGGTTTGAAGTTTGCTACTCGCAAGTAGGCTAAGACGCATATTTTGATGAATTGTTCCAATTCAAGCAATCCAACCTTCACCCACAGGCATTCAGGCAGTTAAGCACTTAAGCATTTAGCCTCATGGCAAGCATGCTATCATGGCAACATATAAATCTCATGCAGTATGCTAAAGCGTAAACACTCACAGTGTACTTCAAGCCAAAACAGAGAACTAGTTAGAAATCATGCATGGTCCTACTTCATGTTAAGATGGCTAATGCAACACATGCAAAAATGCAACTAAGATAGGCTCGACTATTCTAAGATGTCATGTGAATGCAACTTGATAACATGCTGTTGAACACGTATTCAAGTAATGTATTGAAGTACTATGCAGTTAGTATGATGCGCTGAGCCCGGTGCATGAAATATAGATGAATGATGCACGCATCCGAAGCATATGGTATGCTAAACAAAATATGCCCTAAAACTAACCATCGTAAGCGGTTAAGTAAAAGGGAGAAAAAATGGGGAGTGGAAGGCATGCATCACACACACGCACGCTTGTTACAACAATTGGCCCTCTCGACGGAGGGTCCGAATAAGAAGCTAACTAGCTAATCTAAGCTAATTAAACTAATTATTACAAGCCAACTAATTAACTAACAAGTTAACTAATTAAGACAAAACGAAGCTAATTGACTAACAAGTTAACTAACTAGTTATTACAACACAAATAAGCAGCTAAACGCATTAACTACTTAGGTATAAAACCAAAGCATAAACTAGCTAAGGAAAGCAGTAAAAAGAGGTCCTCGGGATGAGGAGTGCATGCATGCTCGGTCGCCTCGTTCGGAAATCCGTCGCGATGCCCCAACTTACCTCTGTTTGCAATTGTTCTCAGAACTTTGCACCAAGCTTCAGATAGCTTCTAACTCACCTTGGGGACCCTCAGGAGGGCTGCCGACCAGTTGTTGATGTGGGAGACCACCTGCCGACCACTTTTCTTTGCTGTAGACCAAAAAAAGTGGTCTGCCAGCTATATGTAGTGGTCTGCCGACCACTTGTTCCTGCACTTCTCCAGTTTGCTGCAACAGAGAGCAAGAAAGGGCATGGCAATGTATTTGCAAGATATGTGTGCACAACCACCCTCCCTATCATTTCATGAGTTCAAGGGAGTGCGGTTCTCGACCCTCGGGTCACCAATCACACATCTCAATGCATGATGGCCGAGAAGCCAAATTGCACAATTCAATGTAAAATGAATGCACACATAAACACATAAAGCCTTGACCTCTATCATGTATGATCAAGAGGGTCGGCAATCGAGAATTGAGGCACGTTTCATCACTTCAAGTATGAAATGTCCCTCATTTCTCATGTTTGGATTAACACCTAATCCAAACACAATGCAACACGAGTATGCCAAATACAATGCAATGCATGCAACTTAATGTAATGCAACATAGCATACACAATGCAAACAACATAAGCATACACAATGCAAAGAACATGGCATACACAATGCAAAGAACAACATGGCATACTCAATGCAATGAACAACATGGCATACTCAATGCAATATAACAAACATGCAAAAATCATGCAATCCAACAAGCTTGCAACAACATGCAATACACCAAGCATGCAACAACATGCAAACCACATAATCAATGGACTTAAACCAAAATGGACAGATCTCAGTCATGCCCAAATCAGTGGCCATAATGATGAAGTAAAAGGCATGAAATGCAAAACAAAGCATGCTCATGCATTGGCCTATCAACTAGGCCTAAGAGCACCACTCCCAAGAGTGCTCAAAGAGTGACAAGCATGGAGGTGTAACAACACTAAATGCACTAAAATAAGGTATGAAGTGATGCCAAATCACTCAAACAATATAAGTATAGCATGCAAAGGTCCTTAAGCATTAAAGCTAGCAAAGAGGACTACAAAGGGGGCATGCAATACATGGTACAAAGGCATGAACCAATCACAGACAGAGCTCAAATGGGTCTAAACAAAGACCATAACATGCTAAGATGGAGACTCAAAGGCCTAGACAAGATGGCATACATGCTAGGCCACAAATAAGGCAACAATGCACAACTCCTAAACCACAATTAAAGAGTGATATGCATGAGAATATGATAATGCTACATGCTCTAAAATCAAGTATAAAATGATGTCAAATCATCCAAATAGCTCAAAGATAGCATGCAAGAGGCATCAAAACACAAGGCTAGCAAGGCCAATTGCACTACAGCTATGCAATTCATGAAGCATATGGCAAATACAACCCAAAACAGTCCTAGAGCATGTCAAAATGATGCTAAAACATGTATGGAAGGAAGCCAAAACAAGCTATCATGAAGGGTATAAAGCATGGAATATGCAAAGCCTAAAGGGAGGGTTACACTACACCTACCAAGACCAAGCATGAGATGGCTTTGCCAACAAAAATCAGAGTTATATCATCGCAAAATAACTCCAAAAACACATTGAAATGATAGCTCGCAAGCTTAGGCATGAAGGCATACGCAATGACTCATGTTTAAGGCATAAAGGACCAACCCTTCAAAGCATGGAATAAGTGACAAATGCAAGTGTATGACCACACTACATGGACTGAAATCACATTTCAAATGATGCCAAATCATGAAAATAGCCTAAGCAAAGCATGCTAGTGGCTTCAATACACAAAGCTAACAAGCTAGAATGCACTATAGCTATACAAAGCATGGCATGCATGACCAAAACAACACAAATCAGAGCTCAAACATGCTAAAACATGGACAAAAGCTTCTTAGAGTTGAGCCAAAAGCATGCTAGAATGATGGTCTAAAGCATGATACATGTTAGGCTAGTTCATGGAAATGCACTACAAGTGCATGGAGCATGCAAGGGGCCATCCAACCAACCCAAAACAGATCTAAGGCATATTAAAACAACACCAAAAACCTACTGAGATATGGCCAAAACATGCTAGAAAGACATACTCACACATGAGGCATACAAAACTAGTTTGTGAAAAATACACTACAAGTGTATAAGGCATGCATGAGGTGACAAAACCAAGTCAAAACAGTGGTATGCCATGCTAAAATAAGGCCTAAAATAGGCTGAGATGTGGCCAACACAAGCTTAACAAATATGCTCAAACATGAGGCAAATGAAGCAAGTAACCAAGCAACAAGGAGAGGGGATGACCCTCTCCTATTTGGGACCTCAAAACACCATTTCCACCACTAAAATTCCTCTGAGTTTCAGTGGTGAGAAGGCCAAAACAAGGTGGTCGCAATAGCTTAAAAGGAAGGCACATGAACAAGACCAAACAAGGCCTAAGAGGGGGTAGACTACCCCCAACACAAAAGTGATCTTAAACAAACATGTTAAGCATGTAAAATCAGAACTTTTTTTTAGTTTAAAGTCAAGGCAAAAATAGCATGCAAATAGGTTCAAAAGCTTAAACCAAAATAAGGGTTTTAAGGGTTAGAAGCTCACCCTTGAAGAACACCTTCAAAGCTGTAACTCCAGCAACCTCTTTGAGTTCAAACCAATCCAAAAACTTCAAAACCAGCTCCTAGGTGCCTCAGCAACAAAAGGATGGTGTTTGAGTGTGCGTTTGTGTGTTAAAGTGTGACAAAACTACACTTTTGAAGCAGAAATATAAAGCAAAGGGGAAGATAGAGACAAATGTGTATCTATATCTCTCAAGCACAATTTTCTGAACCTAAGGCATGAGGGAGGAGGCTCCCTCTTATAGAAAACAAGCAACAAGCTTGTTGGACAAGCTTTTGGCCTCAAGCCATGGATGATGGCTTCTGTGCCTTCTAGCTATAACAGCTAGCCTAAAAATATCTCGAAAAAGGTGATGGAAAGCTGTCGACCACTTGAAGTGGTCGGCCAGATACTTCTACTGGTCGGCCGACCAGTGGAAGTGGTCGGCCAGGGAAAAAAGTGGTTGGCCATGGTGGGAGATGGTCAACAGCATGAAAGCAAGCCAATGGTGTGGTGGCCGACCAATTTTGATGGTCCAAAGACTAGGAAGACCAGTTGGCCGACCAGAAAACTGGCTGGCGGGGAAGAAAGTGGTCTCCAAGGGGAAGAACTGGTCTCCCACCCTTATACCACCTTCCAAACAAGGAAAACAAGGTTTGTACCAAAAACAAACCAAAAAGGATGCAAGACGAAAGTTCGGGAGGCAAGACGTGCAGCCGGAAGCCTCGAAAACTAGTCTACCGGCATCAAAAGTGGTCTACGACCACAAAAAATGGTCTCCCGGACCACAGTGTCCCTCTAGGCAAAGACAACAAGACATGGTTCAAAAACCAAGCCAAACGGAGAACATTAAGCGGTCCCGAGACAAGGCATGCGGTCGAAGGCTCCGAAAATCAAAAACTAGTCTCCAAGCGAGAAAAGTGGTCTACGACCACAAAAAGGTGGTCTACAGACCTCTCCCTCCCTCCAGGGAAGAGAAAGAAGGCTTGGTCCGCAAACTGAGCCAAAGCATAAAGAGTTCAGAGGCCCAGAGGCAAGGCACTCAGCCGAAAACTCTGGAAACTCAAAACGAGCACAACATGCACTATCACCGAGCGCTCAATCGATGACGTCTGAGTCTCAAAGTCGGTCAAAAATGCGGTGTCTACACGGTGCTGTCTCGCTAAAAGGGTTGAATGGACATTAGTATATCACGGTGGCAATTGATTACTTTACAAAGTGTGTGGAAGCTTAGTCCTATGCAGTGTTGAAGGCATCACATGTTGCCAAATTTATTAGAAACAATATCATCTACCGGTACGGAGTTCCAAACGAGATCATATCAGATAACAACTCCTACTTCAAGAAAGGAGTGATAGACTTGTTAGAGAAATACAACGTGGCTTTTCATAAGTCATCCACATATTGGCCACAAACCAATGGAGCTATTGAAGCCGCCAATAAGAATATCAAGAAAATCTTGTAGAAGGTAGTTGAGACCTGCAGGGACTGGCCAGATAAACTGCCATTCGCACTCTGGGGCTACAAAACCTCGATCCGAACATCTATAAGGGAAACTCCTTATTCTCTCGTCTATGAGATGGAAGCCATTTTGCCAATTGAAATTGAAGTCCCGTCGCTGCTAGTTATGGTCGAGTGTCAGATAGTGGAGGCAGATTGGCAACAAAGCAGATTTGAGGAGTTAATGCTGTTTGATGAGAGAAGGCTAAAGGCATTGTATCATGTTCAGGGCTACAAAGGCAGAATTGCCAGGGCTTTTAACAAGAAGGTTAAGTCCAAGAAGCTCAAGGAGGGAGACATGGTGCTGAAAGACAACCGAGCTTCCATCCATGACCCTAGGGGCAAGTTCCGACCTAATTGGGCTGGTCCTTACATCATCAAATCTATTTGGTCTAGTGGAGCTGTTATTGTCATGGACTTAGATGGCCTGGAATTTTCAAAGCCGATCAATATAGACAAGTTGAAGAAATACTACCCCTGAGAGGCTCGCTAGGCCGAAAACCCAGAAGGGCGACCTAGGTAAAAGTTAGTGCATAAAAAATTAGAAATAAAGAAAAACTGAGCTCGCAAGGTTGAAAACCGTAAATGGCGACTTTGGCAAAAGTTAGAGTGCAAAAGGAGAGAGTTAATACTCAAGTGATCCTGAACCGAACTACGTAAGGCCTAATTCCCATCTTTAGGATACGTGGGCAACTTCATCCTGAAGTATGGCCATAACCATCTCCAACTCAACTGTTGTGTCCATTTGTCTGATCAGGTTATCTTTGTGCATTATCTGTTAGCTTGGTTATGATCTTCATTGGTTGTGATCTTTTTGGGTAGAAGAGCCGGTTGCAATGCAGAATTAGTGATACTCAAGCAGGGGCAGTTATGATTTGCCGATTTGGGGTTATGCATCTTGAGGGTTTGATTCTGTGCATGTCAAGTAGTGATCATTTTCGAAAATGGTTTTGGAAAGTTTTAATAAAAGTTGATTTTGTTCAAAATTTTACTTTTAAAACTTAGACCATTTTGGGGACCAAAAGGAAAAATTTTTAGTACTCACAACATTAATTCCATTGATTTCAACATAAAGTACATTCTCCAACTCTCTAATACAAATCAAAGTTGCTTTTACATCATAAAACTTGAAAAGAAAGGTCAAAGCAATAAACTAGGGGCATAAAGAGTTAGGTGCTCCTACGTCCCCTGCTCATGCTTACAGAAGCTTTTGTAGCCAAAATGGGCCTGACTTGTGCTTCATCCTTGAGCCGAGCCAAGCACTCGCCAGAAAGGGCATGACTGAAACTAAACTAGGGGCATTAGCGAGTTAGGTGCTCCTGCGTCCCCTGCTCGTGCTTACAGAAGCTTTTGTAGCCAAAGTGGACCTGACTTGTGCTTCATCATCGAGCCGAGCCAAGCACTCGCCAGAAAGGGCATGACTGAAACTAGGGGTGGGGGCCAAAAGCTCTCTTGTCCTCTAAGCAATGAGGTACCAAGTTAAGTGTGAAGCATGAATCGAGAATGAAGCCGGGTATTCTACCCCCTCCCTTGGGTAGGTCTGATCAGCTGCAGACCTGCTGCACATTGAGTTGTACCACCATCTCCCATTGGGAAAGTCCACTAGTCGCTGGTGGAAGAAATAAGCTCGAGCTGAATACTCAGGCCAAGGGTCCACCACCTTCACGAAAGAGAGTACAAATTTTCAAAAGCAAAAATAAAAGCCTATCTGAAGCTATACATGTACTGACCAAAATAAAAGAAACTAAGAAAAAAAAAAGTACAAAAATTAGCGCTAGTCATCTCAAGCTCGAGAGGCCCTCTTCATCCTCTTCCTCGGAGGGGACTCAGGAGCACTGTCTCCGTTTGCACTGCTATCAGAATCAGACTCTGAGCCAAAGTCGGTCTCATCATCTCTGCTCCCTGCCTCAAAGCCAGCCTCGACATAATCTCTACTCCCTGACCCCGAGCCAGCATCATCACCCCTGCTCTCAGACGCCTCAGAATTTCTACTCACTATCTCCTTAGAGTCACGGGCCTCGGTATCATCCTTGCTCAATACGGGCTCGACCTTACTACTCTGGCTTTGAGCACCCCTGCCTCTGCCTCGACTTCAGCGCTTATCTCAGCCATGTGCTGGGGCTTGTATAGCTCTCCTCCCTGCCACCAAAGGAGGTGCCGCTGGTGCTGCTGCTACTGGTGTCCACGGTACATATGGGATTTGGAAAACGAGTGTCGACATATCAGATAGAGTGTATGTATGTGGAATGAGTGCAAAAGGTACAATATGAGTACAATATGAGTACAGTGTGTCAGTGTAGTGAATCAGTGCAGTGTGGGGTGGTGTCAATATTACGACATGCGTATCAGTGTACCAGTGGGAATGTGATAGTGTGGTGCACAACAGCATGAGGTAATAATGAAATGAATATGGAAAATTGAAAAAATACTAGGATACTGTGGAGATCAAGCAACGTCTCTCTCCTCTGCACCATGCCAATGAGAGAAGCAACCAGCTGGAGCAGGCCCTCTTTGTACTCAGTTGGTGCCTGCAAGTACATTTGAATGATCAATATCGAGAATAATTAATATCTGGAAAGGGAAAGTGCGGTTACAAACTGTAGAGTGTGGTCCATACCTGAGGTGTGCCACGAGCTCTGACATACCCATGCCCTGCCTTGGGTGGCTCTATCGAGATTTGATAGGCCGACCCAGTTGGCCGCCAACATGTAAGCGCAGTGGGAATCACTGGCCAACCAGCAACCTGCACAATTGAAGGGGCCTACCCAATATTGGCCTCAGTCTCTTGAGCAGCCTCACCTGCTAAGGGAGCACCTGCTGCATCGCCTGCGCGAACGCCCGTCAGAGGGGGCATGAGATGAGTCTAGATAAAAGTCACATAATCGCCCTCCGCTCTAAAATAGTCGGCATCCAGCCCCACCATAAACTGAATAATAGCCCCAGCAGGGAGGCTATTGGCTATCCTCTTCGATGCTGAGGTGGCATAGGAATGACTGGAACAGGTGAGCCTAGAGTCTGGCGTATGAAACGCTCACCCAAGAACCAGGCCTGACAAACTGGGCTGTCCACCAAAATCCAGAATCGAGACATGGCGCAATCTGCAGTATACTGGTCCCTTACTCTAGCTGGCATCGTCGCCCAGGGTTGCCATATGATCTACAAAAAGAGAATGCTCAGATTATTAGTTGTCGTTAGTTGTCAAAGTATGAATCCAAATAGGAGTAAAGCAAAAATGACTGTGAGTTTCAGATTACCTCATAGGCAACCACTGTATCGAAATATCGGCGGTAGAAGGTGAATGTCATATCATCGTGGTTCTGGTGCCGGTGCCGGCCATCGTATTGCCGCGAGTAAGGCACGACGGGAGGGATCTCATCCACTGGCTCTGGAGCCAGAGCTGGGAAATAAGCGTAAACTCATAACTGCAATAGAAAGTGCAAATTAGAAAGCACAAGTTGTGAACATATGTAAAACAGAAAGTGCAAAGCAGAAAGCACGATGCATGAACATATATAAGACAAAAAATGCAAAGTGGAAAGCACAATGTGTCAACAGAAGGTGTAAAAGCAGGAAGGTGTGATGCATACCTCCCAGGCTCTCCAGTAGCCTCTAATCTGCTCTCCCCTCATATAGGAAGTGGAACTCATATAGCCATAGAGTGTGGCGAGGCCAGCTTCACCCCAATCGTAGAATCGGGCTTGGGACAAAGTCACGAGGGCGCTCAGTAAATACAAACCTAGGACGTTCCACCCGTTCGCAAACAAGGTGCTATAGAGTAGGAACATCAGGAAGCCCGGGACGTGCTGCTCTACCTCCTTCGGTGTCTCAGGCTCACTCCCACAGAAGCGCTCGAAGAACCAACTGTATCTCACCATCACTGGCCTATATAGAGGTGGGCGCACTCTAAGCTGGTAGATCCAACACGCCTCTCACTCGCTCATATCCATGTCAAAGGGGATCGGATCACCCCCTACTCCTAAGCCTATGATCATGGAGAAGTCATAGGGAATCATCGTCATCTTCCCAGTAGAAGAGAAGTAGAAAGAGTTGGTGGTATCCCACCCACCACCTCTCCATCAACGCTCCGAGTAGAGCCCGGATCGCCATATGTCATGAGAGTTCAGTACAGAATAAGCCAAGGCCGGCGTCATCAACAAGGTCACGAACCTCGGGAGGGAGCTCATAATACCAGTCTCTAGCTGTCACTGCTCCGTAACCTCTATAAGAATGGGAGTCCCCATGTGGCAAAGAAAGAGTATTCAGATGAAAGACAATGTAAGAAATACATTCAAATAAAAGGAAAGAAAGCATAAAAATAAAGTTTGTACCTCAGAAGTGCCGTAAGAAATGTGGGAGTACGGCTCTCTTAGCAACACGTCCTCTAGCATGCCACCAACAAAATTGTCAAAATGCATCATGCCGCCAGGTGCCAGCATGTGCGTGCGAGGGTGATAAGTGGCTAGATCAAAGGGTCGTATCCTCAGTGGTAGTAGCTTAGCCTCAGGTCCAAAAGCAAACTCTACCTCGAAGTCAGCTACAAGGCCTTTCGCCGCCTCGCTAGCCTCGGCAATCGTCGGCTCCTTGACCCCGACAGGGAGTGATAATGGAGGTGGAATCTTAAGAGGAGCACCATCATGTGGAACATCATTTGCCATCTGAAAAATGGGTGAAGACTGGAGAAAAAGTGAAGAAAAATAGAGAAAAAAGCGAAAACTTGAAAATAGTCAACCCTAGAAGAGAGAAAATGGGAGAAAAAGTCAAAACTCGGGAAAGTTTGTAAAACCAGAGAAAAACTCTAGGGAAACAAGCCCAAAGTGATGAAAATGCAAAAAAATCAATGAAAACAAAATCTGTTCGGTTCAAAGTGTAGAGGAGCAAAGAGGGATAACGAATAAAGTTTGTGTGAGGCGTTAGAAAACGCGTGTAAAGCACGAATCTAGAGAGAGGAAGCACCGAGAGAGAGAGAGAGAGAGAGAGAGAGGGAACGATTTTCGGTCTTAGGTGTGCGAGGAAATGAGGCTTGGAGGTGTATTTAAAGAGACCCATGTCGAAATGATAATTTTTCACTATTTATTACATTAGTGGCCAGCAGGTGGCCGACAGTCCTCATTTGTGGCCTAGTGCTGCTTTGTTGCTTTTTTGTCTTAGCAATGTATGGGAGGTTCTCTTTTGGGTCCAGATTGATTTTTGAGAAGCTCAAAACTTTGTTTCGATTATGCCGTTCCCCATACTCGTTGTGTTCCAGCGTGCAAATGTTCTCCACTCGCCAATGTGAACAAGGTGTATCCTTTTTTAGCATGTTGCAAAGTCTCTGAGCGGTAAGCTAGAGGTTGTCGCCGAACATCACTTTTGTACGTTCTGTCAAATTACATATTTGTTCTCTTTTATTGCATAGAATGTGCATTTTCACATACACTTATGTTGCACGCGTACCCTGCATCGTTCATGATTCATGCATAGAATATGCTTTTAATTTTGCATAGAATATGCTCTTGTTTCTTGCACAGAACATGCTTTCAATTAACATCATACGTCGGTTGTCTATCTTGCATGGAACATGCGTTGTCACTATATTGATTTGTAATCTTGTTCAATTTGTGCATCTATCACACTTGTTCACTTCGTGCATCTATCGTACACTTTCACTACACTGTATATATTTATTGTGCAATCTCATACCTTTTGCCTTTATCTCAGGATTTGTGAAACGCGACCTTGAGCAGTTTTTATCCTAGGATGCTTGAAATGTTACCCTGAGCGGTTTTTCTTCTCTTCTCGCGATTTTAGTGTGATTAGAGTATCTCAGGACGTGTGAAACGTGAGCCTGAGTGGGTTTTTTTTTTTTTTTTTTTCTCTTCTCGCAATTTCAGCATAATTAGAGTATCTCAGGACGCGTGAAACGTGACCCCAAGCTATTTTCCTCTCCTCTTTTCACGGCTTTGGCGTGGTTAGAGTATGTGTTTTTAGTTTTTCCCATGTGAAACGTGTTTGGACTTCTTGTTATTGCTTATTGCAATTGATTGTAATTGTTATTTCTTATTGCATCTGTTATTGCTTAGTGCATCATTTTTCATGATCATGAGTTTTCAAAATAGCTCCCTTCGCGAAGCGTGTGAGTCTAGCTTTCAAAGTAGTTTTCATGCATATCATTTGCATCCTGCCCCAGAACTACGCTGGTTTGATTCCCTGCAAAGGGATACATAAGCAGCTTGCAAGCTCAATCATTTTTATATATGTCTTGATTATTTGCCCAAGTCTTACGGCCTTGTCAAAATGGGTTGTCTTCAAGCTTTGACATTCACTCACGTCATGTCATGACTTCGAGCTCTGTCAAAGAGGGGTAACTGTAGACAACCCATTTTTGACGGCCCTTAAGACTTAGGTGCCACGGATTGATCACTTAATGATGAATGTGTACGCTTGTCAAATGCTTGACTTCCTCAGCAGGAAACCTAAGTGTTGAACCAACAAACCTTGTGCCTTATTTTGGAGCAAAATAGTGTTTTTTCAGGCCTGAGCATCCAAGGACCTGCAGACCCACTAGTGTGGCATGCCGCCCACTAATATTAGTGGCCAGCCGTCCACCAGTGCAAAAAAATAGATATTTTCTGCCTGTTGTCCCTACAGATGCATGCACCATTCCAGCAGTATTTGCAAGGATATTTTCAAGGATCTCTCATATATTTCTATATATAGATGACCCTCTCTTATGTTGCGAAGGTTAGAAAAATTTTGGACTTCTAGAAAATTTTGGAAAAATTTCTCTCTCCGTATAATTCTCTCTCTCTCTCTCTCTCTCTCTCTCTCTCTCTCTCTCTTTCCTTCTCTCTCTCTCTTGTAACTCACATAACCTTTGCCTAAACACTCTAAATCAAATCTAGAGAGTTCCTTGCTAAGGTGATTTGAGCTTACATTTGAGCTCTAAAAGCACTTGAGAGTGTGAAATTGGTGGTCTGTAACTCAAGGGATCATTCATCTTTAAGAGGTATACATTATAGTGCTTTTGTACCATCCCTACACTACTTTTTTTCTATCTTTTCTTACTATCTTGAGTTATTTATTACCTATATTTTTGGGGTGAAACTTGTGGTTTAAAGACATTAAAGGTAGAGGAGTTGACAACCCTTCTTTCAACTTTGCTTCTAAGGCCCTTGCCCTTGTGTTTCCCACCTTCTCATCAACTTTTTTTGAGCCTTTTACCACTGACTTTCAGAGATTTTTCAGAGGTAAAAATCATGTTTTGAATTCCCAAAAGTGGAGGGGCTAGCCTCCCCTCCTTGTGCTTGTGTGCTAGTTTTAATTCCTCAATATTTTAGCTAGTTGTTGTAGTAGTTTTTGCCTTAATTCCAGCACTTTTCTGAACTGTTTTAGGACTATTTTTATGAGTAAGCTTCATTCATGCTTTGTATAGTATTCTTGTAGTATAATGGTCCTCATAGGCTTGGTGGTTAAGGCCTTAGCCACTAACCTATTTGAGTCGATAGTATTTATTCTTGCTTTCCATACTTGTTTTCATCTCTAAGCATCTTTGCAACCTCCCCCATTTCTTGGTTTTACCTTTTTTTTGAGGGTGTTTTCAAATCGATTGTTTGTTTAAGCTTGAGATTAAGGTTATTGTGCTTAATGGTTTAATCCCTTTGGGGGTTCATTACCAATGGCATGACATCTCTCTCATGCCTAAAATAACACTTGGTTTGGTACTTCTCTCCATTAGTGGACTTAAAGCTCATTATTGGACTCAATTGACTAAGGAATAGAAGGTAATTAAAATGAAGTAATAAAACTTGGACTAAAATGGAACAAGATAATAAGGTAATTTGGTGTTCAATCGGATGTTAATTGAACACATGGAGACTTGAGTCATTTCATACTTGTTAGTGATAAAATGGTTCAAGATTCCAAGATCAACCACTTCCCTTGATCAATCCATGATAGGGAGGAGGTTTTGTTGCTCTTTCCTTTGCATTTATTGAAATTGTGTCCCTTGATTCATAAGTCATCATGCAATAAAATTATGTAGATTGATGGCTTGTGAATCAAGCTTACCCCTCATTTGACCTGTTTGTTGATAAGGAGAGGTAGGGTGGACAAACATCCCCTGAGAATACTCTAGTTTGTGTTATGTTTGTTCTCTGTCGCTGCAGAAAAGAACCAACAATAGTGGCCAGCAGACCACTTTTACTGGACGGCAACCCACTTTTAGTGGCTGACGGGCCACTACTTCTAGGTTACCGGCCACTTTTTCCAGGCAGGCAATGTCCTTTTTTTCAGCAAAACAGAGTAGAGGCTGAGATGGAAAAATAGTGCAATTTTCTAACTGTACAAGAGAGGCATTCCGATAGCAAAACAAAGAGTATTATCGAGTGGAAATCTACATCCATGCATGAACCATCCCTTGATTCTCTAGATTTGTGAAATGATGTTGTAATATTAATATGTTGTGCTTGGAGTAGTGGATTTGTAACTAATTAGTTAGAATAGTTAGTTAGTTTTGTGTTGGACTTATTTAATTAGTTAGAATAGTTAGTTAAATTTGTTGTTGTAATAATTAGTTAATTAGCTAGTGTAGTTAATTTATTTCATTTGGTTTGTAATAGTTAATTAATTCGTAGCAATTAGGTAGTCCATTCATTCGGACCCTCCTGCGCGAGAGCAAACTTGTAATAATGTGTATATCTTCCTACCCTACGTCTTTCTCCCTTTTATTTACTTGCTTATGATGGGTAGTTTAGAACATCATGTTTCATTTAGCATAACCCATGTTTGCATCCACTTGTCTTGCATGCATCGAAGCTCGATTCATCATTCTAAACAAGCATTGTCGTTTATTACTTCGTTGAATACGTGTTTAAACTGCATGCTTTCAAATTGATTCACATGTCATAATTAGTAGCTGAGCTTATTAATTGCATCATTGCATGTGTTGCATTAGTCATATTGCATTAGTTAGGGGCACGCATGTTTTCTAACTCTTTTGTTTCTTTTTGCTTGCCATGGAGTACTACGTGAGCTTTTATTTGCTTTAGACTATCCCATGCTTGTGAATGTTGCCATGTCTAACATGATTACCATAAGGCTAAGTGCTTAAATTGATATAACTGTTGAAATTCCTGTAGATGAAGGCTAGCTGCTTGAATTGGAATAATTTGAGTAATGTATATATGAGGTCACTTTTTCAAGTGGTACATATTCAAACACTTTTCAAAATAAACATGAATCAAAGTGTTCAAATTTTTGCAAATTAGTTTATATACTTGTGTGCGCATCACATAGTAATGTTAGCCTAATAGCTTGAACAAGAGCATATAATGTAAACAAGATTCACATCATAATTAGTAGAGGCCGATCTTTGATCGTGCGAGTGAGGTGCTCAATTCATGACCTTCCTTTCTCATAACTAAGTTCCCAAGCCAAGAGATCTTGGTAATGACAGACACATGGCCTTTAACACGAGTTATGGTTTTCCTAAATTTTCTAAAAATATTTAGGTGGCGACTCTGTATCTGGCAAAGCTGTCCATTTTTGGCATTTTGATTCAAAATCAATTTTTCAAAAGATTTGCGAATTTGGACTTTTTTGTGTTTATCTATTTCACATTGCACTTGCGAGATCAGATTCAGAACCACGAGAGTTCAAACTGTAAGGCTAGACGTATCCGAAAGGAGCACGGAAAGTCGAGCTACACTAAGTGCCTAAGTGATATATCTGTTTTGAATACTAGTGGATGAAGGCTAATTGCTTAAGTTGGGATGATTTGCTTAAGTGTACATTTGAGATCACTTTTTCTAGTGGTACATATTAAAACACCTTCCAAAACAAACATGAATCATTGTGTTCCAACTTTTGCAAATTTGTCTATACTTGTGTGCATCACACAATAAAGTTAGCCTAATAAATCGGAACAAGAGCATATAATGTAAATAAGAATCACATCATATTAGTAGAAGCCGATCTTTGATCAAGCAAGTGGGGTGCTCAATTCATGACCTTCCCCTTTCATACCTAAGTTCTCAAGCCGAGACACTTTGGTGATGATAGATAAATGGCCTTTGGCACGAGTCTTGGGTTTCCTAAATTTTCCAAAAATATTTAGATAGCGACTCTGTAATCTGGCAAGGTAATCCCTTTTTGGTATTTTGTTTCAAAGTTGATTTTTCAAAAGAATTGCCGAATTTGGACTCATTTCTGTTTGTCTATTTCAGAACCACGAGAGTTCGAACTGTAGGGCTATCGTATCCGAAAGGAGCACGGAAAATATGCTACAGTGCTCCTCGGAGAGGTTTAGCCTCCTTGGATATGATAGCCCCACAGTTCGGACTCTCGTGGTTTTGAATCTGGTTTCACAAGTGCAATGTGAAACAGAAAAACACAAATGAGAGTCCAAGTCCGACAAATCTTACAAAATCCATTTATCATCAGAGATGTCAAAGATGGATTGTATTGCCAAATTTCAGAGTCGCCACCTAAATATTTTTGGAAAATTTAGGAAACTCATGACTCATGCCAGCTTGTCTGTCATAACCAAAGTATCTCGGCTTGAGAACTTAGGTATGAGAGGTGAAGGTCATGGATTGAGCACTTCACTCACCCGATCAAAGACCGGCCTCTAGTAATCATGATGTGATTTTTATAGACAGTATATGCTCATGTTCTAATTATTATGCTAACTTACTAGTGAGGCACACAAGTATAGACTGCGTCACCTATTTTGGAATGCTTTGATTTCATGTTTGTTTGAATAGAGGTTTAAATGTGTGCTACTTGAAAAAGTGAGCTCATGCGTACACTAATCAAAGTCATTCCAACTTAAACAAAATAGTCTTCATTCACAGGCATCCAAAGAGGTATATCGAATAAGCACTTAGCCTTATGGTAATATGCTTGATATGGCAACACAAGCACATGTGCAACATGCTAAAGCAAGAAATGCTCACCTAGTACTCCATCGAGGCAAGCCAAAAAGAAGAAAATAATTAAAAAAAATGCATGCTCTAATATCCAAGTGACTAATGCAACACATACAAAATGCAACTACTAGGTTCGGTTCATTTTAACATGTCAGATGGATCAATTCAAGACATGCGGCAATGCATGTATTCAAGTAAGTAGGAAATGACAATAATGTTAGAATGATGAACCAAACCTAATGCATGCAAAAAAATGTATATTATGCATGGCAATAATTTAAAACAAAAAATATGATGCGACCATGATAAGCATATAAATAAAAGGGAGAAAGAAATGGGGGCTAGAAGACATACACATATTACAAGTTTACTCTTGCACAAGAGGGTCTGAATGAATGTCCTAATTAAAAAAAATTATTACAAACTCAAACGAATAAACTAGACTAATTAATTATCTATTACTAGTCCAAATAAAAGTAAAGCAAGTAATTAATTACAACATACTAATATTAAAGCACTAATTTAATGGACTTAAATGGAAGGCGAGGAGCCAAATGTGCACAACCGAGAACATTCTCCCGGAAACCTCTATGTTTGCTGCCAGAATTTGCTCTGTTTGTAGTTAGAAAATTATTCTATTTTGGCCTCAGGTTTTGCTTAATTTTGCTGTGAAAATGCCATAGCCTGTACAAAATTGGTGGCCGGTTGGCCTTGAAAAGTGGTGGGCTGCATAGAATGAAGGCTGGCCGACCACTATTTCTGGGAAATACCTTGCTGTAGCAGAGCTGAAACAGAGCAAAAACAGAGTGTTTCCAGGAGATATTTATCATCTCTGCCCTTTCTTATCATGAAAATGATCAAGGGAGGAGCAAATTCGATTCTCAAATCATCAATCATTGTAAATTTGTTGCATGATGACTTTAGAAAAGATGGGACAAGAGCTCAATAAATGAAATAAAAGACAAACAAAACCTCTTCCCTATCATGGAGTTACTTCAAGGGAAGGCGTAGACATGCCTCATGAATCACCAAACATCACAACAATTATATGTGATGATTCAATATGCAATGGGTTCAGTATAATATCCGATTGAACCTAACCAAATTTTATTACATTTTTTACCTTTTTTTTTATTAGCCTTTTTTACATTGCCTTTCCATTTCTTATATTTTCTTCATTTTTGTCTAGGTGATGATTATGTCCACTGAATCCAAAGCAATAAAGAATAGTAAGCATGACTTAACCCAAGAAATGAGCTTTTCAGGCCCTTTTCTATAGGGAAATTACAAAGGAAGAATCAAACTCTTTTACAAGTGATAATGAATTCTAAGTCAAACCCAAAATGAGCGATAATGACTAGTCAAACTCAAAGAGAGTGATAATGATAATCAAACCCAAAATGAGCGATAATGACTCCAAATCCAAACATGATAATTGTGATAACCATGCCCTCTACTATGTTAATTAATCATGCTTATGTTTGTAATTACGTGCTTAATTTGAATTTGGGTGTTAATTGCATGATTATATGTCGTTTTGGCTTTGTATCTATTCACCATAGGAAAATATGTTTGATTTTCTGCTTTCGAATTTAAATTGAAGGTCTTATCAGCCACAGAAATCGAAATTGCTTACGCCATTGTGGCTAGAATAATTTTTAGAGCCTACGGTGAAATTTAATTGAACATTGATTCAGATCAGATTAAATAGATTAAATTGATGACATAGTGCTCAATTAAATTATTATTAATGAAATGTGATTAAGGAAGCCTATATAAAAGGGCAATATACACTCTTATTTTGGGGGCTTGAGCTCAAAATCTAAAAGTTAACTCTCTAGAGAGAGAGAGGGGCCAAGATTGAAAAACTTCAAGAGAGCTCAAGAAACTAAGGGGATTAGCTCAAGATTTAGCTATAATGGAAGAATTGAAGCTCCTAGGAGAGTGGATTCATAAGTTTGAGTTTGTAATTTTGTGAATTCAAGTAATTATGTGACCAAGAACAAGAATTGAGTTGTAATTGATGAATTTGAAGTCAATAGATGCATGCATGCAAGAAATTGCTATGAATTTCCATGTTTGAGTATAAAGTGTGTAATCCATGTTGAATTTTGATTGAAGTCCATGTTTTTTATTGTCTCTTCACCAATTAAATTGAGGACAAAGGGTATATCCCACATGCAAGTGCAAATCATGGAGGTATGAGTTGTATGAATTTGTTATGTTGGTGATGAGTTTGGAATAATTTGAGGCATGCATGTAATTGATTGATGGGAATTGAACTTCATAATGTTGTAATTCAGTGTTTGTATCATGTTAGTAAATATATATGAGAGTTATGAGTCATAATATGCAAGAAACATAAGTTTGAATGCAAGTTTGAAACTCAAACAGCTTGCTGGAAAACCCAGAATTTGGCACGTCCGCTCGAGCGGGGAAAGCGCCGCTCGAGCGTGAAATGCGAGCTCCCAGAACTTTTGCAGACATTGATGTCCGCTCGAGCGGGGATATTCACGCTCGAGCGGGGAGCCATGTAGCGTGACTTTCAGCTCGAGCGCCCGAATTCACGCTCGAGCGTAAAAATAAGGCAACCAGTATTTTTGCAGACAAAAAGGGGTTCGCTCGAGCGGCCAAAGCCATGCTCGGGTGGGGAGCCTTGTTTTTGAAATTTTGAAAAGGAGCTATATGTTTCATTTTATGTTCTCTTTCATTTCTAAGCATACTTAGGCATGCATTGGGTATTGTGAATGAGTTAAAAGGATAAGAAAGAAGCCTAAGAGGAATGTATGAATTAAGAACGGATTGAATCATTTGTGACCCATATGTGTTATGTAATGTGTAGGGTCGAGCTCAAGGGCAAATCCACCGGCAGAACACTGTGAGTAATGTCTTAGTAAAGATGTTTTCAAGTATGTTACTTTCCAAATGCTACGTCTGTATAAGTTTCATGGATATATTGATTTGAAATATGAATGAGTATTCTATATGCCTAATTTTGTATAAGTCCATTTGATATGTTTGATATATCTGAATTGGGCCTAAGGCCGTTTACCATTTGCCGTTGATATGTTTGATATATCTGAATTGGGCCTAAGGCCGCTTGACATTAATGATTGGGCCAAAGGCCGTTGGACATGGATGATTGGGCCAAAGGCCGTCGGATATGAATGCTTGGGCCGAAGGCTGTTTGAATATGATGATGATGGGCGAAAGGCCATTTCAATACCGTGATGGGCCAAAGGCCGTTTGAACATGAGCATAATGGGCCAAAGGCCGTTTGAATGAAAAGGGATCATGATCATGAATATGAAATACGCATAGATATGAATATAAAGAGAATGGGCCCAAGGCTGTTTGATATGTTTGAATTGGACCAAAGGTCATTTTGAATAAAGAGTTGGTTGGACCAAAGGTCGTTTTGTATATATGGACCCAAGGTCGTTTGTTTTATATAAGAATTGAACCCGAGGTCGTTTGCATATGGATATGATGTGTTGGACCCGAGGTCGTTTTGCCTTGTTGAGATTTGTAAATCTGGTGTGAATGAGAATAGTGGTTCAAATGCGTACATTATAAGTATGACTCATTTATGAGCGAATCTCATTCATTAACCTCTTTATTTTCATATTATTCACTGGGCGTTAGCTCACTCTTATTTATATGTATGTAGGTGAGCAAAGGGATGTTGAACCCCAGCCTTAGTGGAATTTAAGAAAGGAACCCGAGTTTTGTGAAGTCAGCCTAGGTGCCTCGCGCAAGAGGCTTTGTTTATGATCTTTTGTATTTCTTTTGCTACTTCTATTGGTCATGATAGACCGTTTATGTGTATAAGCTTTTGGTCTGGCTGACTATGTGTTTGAATGATCCTGGGTATATAAGATACTAACTACTGATATGTGGTGTGAGTTATTATTAAGTTATGTGAAATGTTTTGATATGCCATGTAAGCATAGCTCATTGGATAAAATTTTTAAGTTTGCTTCTGCATCTGGCCCCATATTATTAATTATTAATTGATATCAGGTTTGAGGCCATAGGTAATCTCATGATTACTGGCCGGTTATGACCTTAATCTATAGGGGCGGGTTCGGGTCATGACAGAGTGGTATCAGAGCACGAGTTAATAACTCATACACTTGTCCAAATGAGCCATAAGGTATCTAGAAAAGTCTTAAGATGCATCCATTTGATAAGTACATGATGTAAGCATTGAGAACATGTGATTATATGAGATATGAATTGTTGCACTAATGTGTACAACAAGTTTTGTTTTGTTATAATGCACGTGCATGAACATACGAATCATGAAAAGTTGCTTATGTGCATTCGATTTTGCGAATGGGTGTTTGTGGAATATGAATATGGTTTAAGTGTATAATTACTTAGTAAGTGTTCAACATGTGATATCTGATAAGTTTGCAATCATCGGTTACGTATGTGATTAATTGTGTCTTGACGACACAAAATGAGAATATAATGATGTGCCTATGTGCGAATGTACCTATGTGTATCCGTGTTTATTTCTGTATTGGGCATTCTTGTGATACCCCTGTTTCGTAGTATGCTAATTGGTCCTTAATTTGAGTATGATTATGTGTTTAGCATGATTTTAGGTGCCATTATGTGAATATATGTGATTTTGAAGTTTTATCTGTTCACCGTAGGAATATCTATTTGAATAATCCACTTCGGAAATTAAATTGAGGGCCTTATCGGCCACAGGATCCAAAATTGATTGCGCCATTGTGATTGGCATTATTTCTAGAGCCTACGGTGAAATTTAATTGAAAAATTGATTCTGACCAGATTAAGTTGATTAAATTGGTGATTTGGTGCCCAATTATTTGTTATTATTGAATTGAGCTAGTGGGAAATTATGGAAAGGGCTATACACTCAACTTCCCTCCTCCTTATCTTCATTTTGGGCTGACCAACTCTCTAAGAAAGAGAGAGAGAGCCGGCTGTGGAGAGAGAGAGAGAGGAGAGAATTGTGCATTTGTGGTTCAAGACTTGGACCGTTTGGAGATTTAGCTCAAGTATTGCTAAATTGGGGAGATTAAAGCTCCTTGGTAAGTGAATTCATAGGTATTAAGTTGAAATTTTGTGAATTCAAGTTGGAATAATGGTCAAGAACATGATTTAGTTTAGTCATGAGGAAAATGAATTGGTTTGGTTGAATTGAAGGCCATTATGTGCATGCATGTAAGTAAGTACCTTGAATTTGCATGTTTGAGCATGAGAATGTATAATCCATGTACAATTTCAATTGAAGCTCATGTTATACTCATCATTTGTGCCATCTAAGTTGGGAATGTGGCTAATAGATCACATGCATGTACAATTTGAGAAGATATGAGCTTGAATGCATGAGTTTGTTATGTTGATGTTGAGTTTGACATGTTTTGAGACATGCATGTAGATAAATCAAGAAAATGAGCTTCCTAATGTTGTAATCTTGCATTGGTGTCATGTTAGCATGATTAATTTGAGATTTGGGCCATTGCATGCAAGTAGTGTGGCTGGGAATTCGAATGGGAGCTCAAGAACACAATTTGGGTTTTCCAGAATTTTGATGTCCGCTCGAGCAGGGTAATGGTCGCTCGAGCGGGAAAATCGTGCTCCCAGTACTTTTTGCAGGATTGGTGTCCGCTCGAGCGGGATATTGCACGCTCGAGCGGGGAGCTTTGTAGACAGGCCTTCCGTTCGAGCGCTGTACTCCACGCTCGAGCATAATTTTCATGCAACCAGTACTTTTGCAGGCCTTAAGGGTCCGCTCGAGCGGGGAAGTTGACGCTCGAGCGAGAACCCTATTTTCTGAAATTCTATTTTTTTGCATTCTGTATTCTGCTTTCCGTTCTCTTTCACGTGTAAGCACTCTTAGGCATGTGTTAAGCATCGTAAATGAATTGATGAGATAAAGATAAAGCCTAAAGAGGAATATGTGAATTAAAGAACAGATTGAACTGTTAGTGACCCTTTTTGTGTTCATGAAATGTGTAGGGTCAAGCTCCAGGGCAAATTCACAAGCCGATCACTGTGAGTAACATCGATGTTTGAATACTTGTAAATATCCAATGGTTTACTCCCTTATAAGCTGTATGAGTGGCTAATTAGGATTCTGGACAAAAGTCTGACATGAATAGATAAATGAACCAAAGGTCGTTTTGATAAACATAAATGGACCAAAGGTCGTTCTGATAAACATAAATGGACCGAAGGTTGTTCTGATAGAAATGAGTGGACCGAAGGTCGTTTTGACATGAATGAGTGGGCCGAAGGCCGTTTTGACAGAAATGAGTGGACCGAAGGTCGTTTTGATAGAAATGAGTGGACCGAAGGTCGTTTTGACATATATGAATGGGCCTAAGGTCGTTTTGACATGAATGAGTGGGTCGAAGGCCGTTTTGACGTGAATGTATGGGCCGAAGGCCGTTTTGACGTAAACGAATGGGCCGAAGGCCATTTTGATAGAAATGAATGGGCCGAAGGCCGTTTTGACGTAAATGAACGGGCCGAAGGCCGTTTTGACATGAATGGAAATCTGAATGGGCCAAAGGCCAGAATGTTTGGAACTACAGTCACTTGATTTGAATTTCGTATAGTTATATATCTGTTAAATAGAAATAGGAATTGGGCCTAAGGCCGTTCGGAACATGTTGTTCTACATTGTTATGTAACTTCTGTATTTGATTTGATATTATTCACTGGGCTTTCGCTCACGCTCATTCATGTGTTTGTAAGTGAGCCAAGAGAAGTCCAGACCCAGCCTCAGTGAAGTCTGTATGGAGTAACTAAGGTTTTGAGAGAGTCAGCCCTTGTGTCTCACGCACGAGACCCGTCTTCGCCCTTTTGTTATATATTTACATTTTGTCAGGTTGGCGAAGTTTTGAATACGTCTGTATATAGTTTTCATGGGTTGACTTAGTTTGGATGATCCTGTCTGCATAGAATCTTATGTCATTACACTTTTTGTTGTGAGTTATTAACACATGTACGTATGGAATGTTACGGTGTGCATATAGGCACGGCTCTATGAACAAAGTTTTAAATTTGCTTCCGTTTGGCCCCTTTTACTCTGATGAGCTTTATCTTATTTGGTTTGAGGCCGTAGGTAATCTCGTGATTACTAGCCAGTTATGGCCTTAACCCATAGGGGCGGGTTTGGGTCGTGACAATTCTAGTATTTGGCATGGCTTAATAAGAGTTTGTGTAGATTGCGGATAAAGTAAGGGTATACAAGTTGGCAGACTCTTCCACAGCCCGACTTGATAGACTGGAAAGAATAGTATAAGAAATGGCAGAGATCTTAAGACAACAACATCAGTTGTCGCTACAGCAAGAACCTTTGCCACCACCAATGCAAGAGCACCAAGTGAATGTGTTGGACGTCACAAAATATGTTGAGGTGCTAGACTGAACACGGATGACCGAAGCTAACATGAACCGACCTTCTGAATGGAAAAGCAAGAGACAAGGCTTTTTCTCAAAGAAAAGATCATTTAAAAAGCAAAATACGGGATCATCGCGCACATCAAACTCTACAAGGAATACAGCGCCAACGTGTAATGAATGTGGTAAGAAACACCGAGGAGTTTGTTACCGAATTTCTGGGGCTTGTTATAGATGTGGTGGAATGTACCATCTGGTAAGGAACTGTCCCCGAAATGAACAAAATGTGAATAGATCCTCTGTCTCAGTTGGATTCGTACCAATGGTGGGAATTGCTAATCAAGATAGAGTAATTGCACTCGTCCCAGAAAGCACTCAGAGTATTGCGACCGTTATCCCAAGTATTTATACTGTTTATAAACGAATGCTTATATGTTGACTAGTTCTGGACTGGTACATGTGTACATCTTTACTTGGGATATTATTCGATTCGATTTGGCGTATTCTTTCATATCTGCTATATGTGTATCTAGATTGGTCAGACCTATAGGATCAATACCTTATTTATTGTATGTATCTGCCCCATTCGGGAAATTTGTGAAATACGTATTGGGATATTGACTGACTCTATACATGCACATATACATCTAAACCTATGCTTGGGGTGATTTGTTATATCACTGTCTTCAATTACTAAACCACTGGAATTATAACTATGTGATCATGTGACTGAGTTGAGCACCCCAAATAATGAACTCTCTAAATTATGAGATCATGTATTTTGATTGGTAGAAAATTGACTGGACTATGTGACTATACTAGGCTTGACTCGTAAACCTACGCTTTTGTGACTGATTTGGAACTTTTGCGTAACAAATCCTATAGTACGTGTAACCGAGGAACTTTGTTTAATGCGTTACTGTGCACCATGTACTTACATATCAGACTTATTTGGGAACTGCTATATTAATTATGATACATACCTCCTGATATGAACAACTACATGCATATGCAACTACACATGAACTTATGTGGACAATGCCATATTGTACATGACCTGAATTACTTTGATATGAACAGTTGTGATGAATGACTCAGATATGACTTTGAGAACTGATGAACTTAGGACAGTTGTGAAACTATTGACTATGTACCTAAGCAAACGAAGTGTGCCTTACCGAACCAAATGTACCCTATTTGAGAAAACTTTTATCTGATTCGATTTGATAGAACTTTTTTTTGATTTGGACTAATGGGACCCACATTTGATATAATTGGATGGGACCTTTGTTTAATTTAATTTGACAAAGACCTTTGCCTGGATTGATTTGATAAGAACCTCTATCTGATTTAATTTTGTTAAGGGGATTACGGATTGTTCATGAATAAATAACCAAATTATTCTTGACGAGAAAACTGATAGACCCAAAACTTGAATCCGTTTGGAATACTTGACTTATTTAGAAGACTTTATGTGGGTTATCAATAGACCGATCTAACCATGAACACCATTAAGAACCAACCTTTAATTGTTGGAGACATGCATGTTATAAATGAACAGAATTGTGCAAGTCCAGTGATTGGATGTTTAAGGAATGACTGCTTCTGTGTTACTGAATTCTTATTTATTTGACGCTATGGAAACCGATGACGGCACATTGATTTGATTATAAACAGTACTGAACATTTATCTTTGACTGGTCGAAATATGTTTTGTTTGGTATGGTAGAATAGTTGCTTCAGTGTTATCGGATGTTGGGAATTTATGTTATGATAATTGTTAACCATGAACAGTTTTGATTGTGAACTATAAATTGTTGAATGATTGAGAACACATGTATTATGTAGAAATTGACTGCTTCAGTATTATCGTACTTTGCGATCAATTTTATGGGGATATGTGGACTGTGTGCATTGTGTGGTTAATTGCTTTGATGCTACCTTTGTTGACTCGGGAATCAATATCTGGATCTACTTTATATTCCTGAAGAGTTTTAATTGACCTTGGATAACTGTGATGAGTTACTGAACTAAATACCAAATTAGATTGTGAATTGCGTAATTTTTGGAGAATGAACTGAACTTCTATGACAAGGAAATTGTAGAAATTATATCTAAATGTTTTCGGTGCCAACAAGTCAAGTCGAATATCAGATATAGACGAAACTACTTCGACCTCTTTATTTCGGAATGGAAATAGGAATATGTGACTATGAATTTCATTGTGGGGGCTACCTTGGACACCCAAGGTATAAGTCCCGTTTGGGTTATTGTATATAGAATTACTAAGTCTGCTCGTTTCCTCCCTGTAAAATTTTCGTATGATGCTTATAGACTAGCCATTGCTTACATCGATAAGATTGCTTGTTTGCATGGGGTCCCAGTATCTATTTTTTTAGACAGGAATCCTAAAATGTGTCTGAATTCTGACAAGCCTTCAAGAGGCAATGGGAACTGAATTGTGATTCAGCGTTGTTTTCCATCTGAAAATCGATGTATAATTAGAAAGAACTTTTTGGGAGAAATGCTCCAAATGTATGCTTTAGATTTTCAGGGAAGTCAAAAAATCTATCCATCGTTGGCAAACTCTGCTTACAACAGCAGCTTACACTCTAGTTTCGATGTGGCACCGTGCAAAGCCTTGTATGGCAGAAAAGGTAAGTCTCTGATTGATTGAGGACAGAGTGTCGCTTGATTTAGAGACTGAGCAAATGACTATCTAAAAAGTATTTCAAATTGTTTTTGACTAAAGGTAAAATAAGTTTGGAGGACAAAACTTCCTAAAAGGGGGAAGATTGTGATAACCCTGCCCTGTACTATGTTAATTAATCATGCTTATGTTTGTAATTACGTGCTTAATTTGAATTTGGGTGTTAATTGCATGATTATATGTGGTTTTGGCTTTGTATCTGTTCACCGTAGGAAAATCTGTTTGATTTTCTGCTTTCGAATTTAAATTGAAGGTCTTATCGGCCACAGAAACCAGCATTGCTTACGCCATTGTGGTTAGCATAATTTGTAGAGCCTACGGTGAAATTTAATTGAACATTGATTCTGATTAAATTAAATAGATTAAATTGATTATATAGTGCTCAATTAAATTAGTATTAATGAAATGTGATTAAGAGAGCCTCTATAAAGGGGCAATATACACTCTTATTTTGGGGGCTTGAGCTCAAAATCTGAAAATTAACTCTCTAGAGAAAGAGAGGGTCGAATCTAGAGAGAGAGAGAGAGGAGCTAACATTGAAGAACTTCAAGAGAGCTCAAGAAAGTAAGGGGATTAGCTCAAGATTTAGCTATAATTGGAAGAATTGAACCTCCTAGGTGAGTGGATTCAAAAGTTTGAGTTTGTAATTTTGTGAATTCAAGTAATTATGTGACCAAGAACAAGAATTGAGTTGTAATTGATGAATTTGAAGTTAATAGATGCACGCATGCAAGAAATTGCTATGAATTTCCATGTAACGCCCTCAAAAAAAAATAACAATAACCCCATAAGATAAGACATGCATTTACATTTAAACTAACCGCATTCCTTTCATTCATTAGAATTCCAAGACATAAGTATTACATGTTAACCTCATAACAAAATGCCCTACGGGCTTACAGCTTTCCAAGTTAACACTTGGTTACAACAAAGAGTTCTAACTCGTTTACACATTAAGCCCTTGGCTTGAAATTACATGTAATACATCAAAAGTAAAACGACAAAACTATGCCCGCCACTAGCCTCCCAGCTATGTCCTTGGAGGTGGCATGCTTCCTGCACCTGAAAATGATATTCCCATATAGGGTGAGCCATAGCCCAGTAGAAATACACTAAACCAACCATGGACAATGACTAAAACATTAGCAATTGATAGTTGGTCAACACTGATACAATCACATAAATTACATATTTATGTCAACGACTTACAAGTCCCAATTACTTTTCATTTTCCCTTTTCAACAGATAAGCATGCTAGCTCTATCATCATTTCCACAGATATGTATAAAAACTATATCTCACATTCTCAACAGATTTGTATATCAACAATATCCACAGATAAGCATACAAGCTGTATCCACATTCTTCAACAGATATGTATATCAACAATATCCACAGATAAGCATACAAGCTGTATCCACACTTCACAAAGATAAGCATATGAGCTCTATCTTCACTTCTCTAGACAAGCATATGAGCTCTGTCTACGGAGTTCATCCCCTATCTCCTCCCAATACCTATCCGGTTTAGAGGTACATCCCCTATCTTCCCCTAAACCGCGGAGTACATCCCCTATCTCCTCCTCTACACATAACGTATATAAACACATTGGTTCTATATACAATCACACAATACATACAATTAATGTATTCTATCAACTGTCAAGTTCCATGACACATTCCATTGATTAGTTTCCGTTTACTTAATCATCATGCATTGTCTACAACAATCCCGACTATCCTCCACCGATAGCCCAAAGCAGTTATTTCTAAACAGAAAATAAATGCACAATGGATATTAAATCAACATTTCATTTCTTCATTCTTCTCAATTAATTATCCCAATTAATTAAACAATGTAATTAGGTCAATTCCCATAATTACCATTTCAACCCTTAGGTCCCATTTTCATCAATGATTCAACAATCATTCCATTTTTTCTATGCCAAACATGCATCTAGGTTTATTATGAATTAAACCCCAACTTTTGTAAAATTACACAAAAGCCCCAAACTTTCACAAGATTACCAAACCAAGCCCAACATCTCAAAATACCAAAATTCAAAGACAAAACCCATAGAGAGGAGTAGGATGTCCCTACCTCAAATTCGGAGTCCCAAAGGAGAAGACGACAAAACCCAACGTGCTCCAAAACCCGAGATTTTCAGATTAAAATAAAGCCCTCGACGATCAACAACTTTTTTGTAAAGGCCAAAGGTGAGTAAATCACTCCTACTAGATCAAAACCTAGAGAGAAGGTAGAGTCTAGAGTGAGAGGCTCAACAATGGTGATTTTGGAAAAGTAAGAGAGAGAAGAGAAAGTGAAAAAGTGATTTGAAGAGTCACAAATTTCGGGACTTAAACCCAGTCTCCCGCTCGAGCGTAAAACACCCCGCTCGAGCGGCCACTAACAGACTTCCGCTCGAGCTCCCAACCCTACGCTCGAGCGTAACTCACACAACCCCGCTCGAGCGGCCACACCCACGCTCGAGCGTACAACTCTGCACAACAAATACTGGATGGGTGTATTCCCCGCTCGAGCGCCAACACCTCCGCTCGAGCGGACAGGCCAAAAATCTGGGCAACTAGTTTTGGTTTCTAAACTCAACCAACCTGAAACAAATCCGCCCAACACATCCTATAACTCAAATACTAAGTAAAAAGGATGCAAACTAGAAAATAAACAACTACCAACATTCACGGACACATGTCCGGATCACTGTACAACAAGGGTAAACCCGGGATCGCTATAACCTCCTCCCCTTAAAGAATTTCGCCCCCGAAATTAAGCACAAGTTTTCAAAAACAAGTTTTCCTTCAATTTAGACAATGTTACACTTGAACATTCAACAATTCGACCCATTACCGGTCAACCCATCCCTTTTACAAGAGACATATCACAATATGTAAACAACATATGTATTTTCAACATGCATCAACATTATGCACTATCTTTCCAATTTCAACAATATAATCAACATATATAATGTCACATTCAACTTCCATATGAGGCAAGTTCCAAAACATATTTCCAATAACCAAAACATTTTCAATGTTTTACAACTTAAGACATATATAAAAGTTCTTAAGTTCAACAAAATGTAAAATTTAAATACAAGATTACATATCAATAAACAAGTCCGGATATTTCTCTCGGACTTCCAACTCACGTTCCCAAGTGGCTTCCTCCACTCCGTGATGTTTCCACAAGACTTTCACCAAAGGAATGGTCTTGCCACGCAGGACCTGATCCCGCCTATCCAAGACCCGAACCGGTCTCTCCTCATACGAGGCATCCTCATCTACCTCTAAATCGGTCCAATCCAGCACATGTGATGGATCTGGCTCATACTTCCGAAGCATACTCACATGAAACACGTCATGCACTCCAGACAACTGCGGCGGTAAGGCTAACCGATAAGCAACCTCACCTATCCTCTCAAGGATCTCAAAAGGACCAATAAACTGAGGGGATAACTTCCCACTCTTCCCGAACCTCATCAAACCTCGCCTAGGTGATATCTTCAGAAAGACATGATCACCTACCTCAAACGCCAAAGGCCTCCTCCTACGGTCGGCATAACTCTTTTGTCGACTCTGGGCTGTAACAAGCCTCCTACGGATAAGCTCAACTTTCTCCGTCGTCTCCCTAACCAACTCCGGACCCAACAAAGGTGCATCACCCACCTCGGCCCAACAAACTGGAGACCTACACGGTCGGCCATACAAGGCCTCAAACGGTGCCATACCGATGCTAGACTGAAAACTGTTGTTGTAGGCAAACTCTACCAATGGAAAGTGCCTCTCCCAAGTCCCACTGAAGTCCAGGACACAACCCCGAAGCATATCCTCGAGGATCTGAATAGTACGCTCGGACTGCCCGTCAGTCTGAGGATGATAAGCCGTACTAAAGGTCAACTTAGTGCCCAAGGTACTCTGCAAACTCTGCCACAACCTAGCAGTAAAACGAGGATCTCTATCTGAGACGATCGTCACTGGGACCCCGTGCAATCTCACTACGTCCCGAATATACAAATCGGCAAGATGATCTACCGAATCTCTCACGCACATAGGAATAAAGTGCACCGACTTAGTCAACCGGTCTACAACCACCCAAATAGCATCACTACCCCGTTGAGTCCTCGGAAGACCTACAACGAAGTCCATAGTGACATGCTCCCACTTCCATTCGGCAATAGGCAAGGGTTGCAACAAACCCGCTGGCCTCTGATGTTCGGCCTTCACTTGCTGACAAGTAAGGCACTTCGATACGAAAATAGCCACATCTCTCTTCATACCCCGCCACCAAAACTGGCGACCCAAATCCTGATACATCTTAGTACCTCCCGGATGCACCGCATGGCGCGAATGGTGAAACTCTCGGAGTACTTCCTCTCGGCAAGACTCCGGTACAAACAAACGGTCTCGGTATCTCACACTCAGGTCGGGATACACCGTCAAACCCTTCTCAACTTTCCCACTGGAGATCTTCTCTCGGAGGGATTCTACCTCAAGGTCACCTCTCTGTGCCTCTAACACTCTAATCACAAGTGTAGGCTGCGCAACAACAGAAAACAAGGCCGCAGTCTCAACAGATTCGCCCAGTAGCAAATCAAACTCGCCAAGTGCTCCCAACATCTCCCATTCCCGGATGGCTATACTAGCAACATCACTAATGGTCTTCCTACTAAGGGCATCGGCCACAACATTGGCCTTTCCCGGATGATAGTGCAACTCGAAATCATAATCCTCGATGAACTCCATCCACCTCCTCTGCCTCAAATTCAAGTCTCTCTGGGTAAACAGGTACTTCAAACTCTTATGATCCGAGAATACCTCGAACCTCTCACCATAAAGGTAGTGCCTCCAGATTTTCAAGGCAAAGATCACTGCTGCTAATTCTAGGTCGTGTGTGGGGTAATTCTTCTCATGTATTTTCAACTAACGTGAGCCATAAGCTACCACTTTCCCCTCTTGCATCAACACACAGCCCAAACCCTCTCGTGAGGCATCACAATAAACCGCATAACCCAACCCTCTCTCCGGAATAATCAACACCGGAGCGGTGGTCAATCTAACTTTCAACTCTTGGAACGACTTTTCACAAGTCTCACTCCACACAAACTTGACTCCCTTCTGAGTCAGTCTAGTCAACGGTGACGCTAACCTGGAGAAATCTTTCACAAACCGACGGTAATACCCAGCTAATCCCAGAAAACTACGGATCTCAAACACACTCTTAGGCTGTGCCCAATCTTGCACTGCCTCAACCTTGGACGTATCAACAGACACCCCTTCCCCGGATACCACGTGGCCTAAGAATTTGACTTCCCTCAGCCAGAACTCACACTTCCCAAACTTGGCATACAGCCTATGGGCTCTAAGTAACTCAAGCACCACTCTCAAGTGTGCCTCGTGCTCCTCCTCAGAAGACGAATAGATAAGAATGTCGTCCACGAAGACGACCACAAATCGGTCTAAGAACTCCCGGAAAATCCGGTTCATCAAGTCCATAAAGACTGCCGGTGCATTGGTAAGCCCAAATGGCATCACCAGAAACTCATAATGGCCATACCGCGTACGGAATGCCGTTTTCGGAATATCCTCTTCCCTGACCCTCAACTGATGGTAACCCGATCTCAAGTCTATCTTAGAAAAACAACGGGAACCCTTCAACTGGTCAAACAAATCATCTATACGGGGCATAGGATACTTATTCTTAACCGTAGCCCGATTCAACTTCCGATAATCAATACACAATCTCAAGGCACCATCTTTCTTTTTAACAAAGAGGGCCGGTGCTCCCCACGGTGAAACACTAGGGCGAACAAAGCCCTTATCGAGCAATTCCTGGAGCTGAACTTTCAACTCAACCAACTCTGCTGGAGCAAAACGGTAAGGTGCCATAGAAATCGGCGCCGTACCAGGCACTAAATCAATAGAGAACTCTATCTCTCGGTGAGGTGGCAAACTAACAAGATCTTCGGGAAAGACATCCGAATACTCACAAACCACCCTCGGTAACACAACCTGGGTCTCACCACTCTCACCACTCTCAAAGCTGGCAAGTAGACTACTATGCTCACTTCGCCCTCGCGAGTCATACCCCGGTGGCAAAACACTACCAACCCGGTCTCCCAAGAAATGGAACCACTCCCCGCTCAAGGTACATAATGTAACCCTCTGGCGGTAGCAATCAATAACAGCCCGGTATGACGATAGCCAGTCCATACCCAAAATAACATCAAAACCCTTCATGGGCATGACAACAAACGGAAAAGGAAGCCTATAATCGGCGACCTCAATATCACATCCTCTAACACCCTGTTTCAGGATCAACTCACCGCCCAAAGGCGATACCACACAAATAGGAGATGCTAACTGTGCTAACTCCAATTCCAAAACAGATGCAAATGCAACAGATACAAAAGAATGAGATGCACCCGTGTCTATCAACACATTAGCAACTGAGTTGCAAAACAGAAAAGTACCTCTCACTACTGATGGAGCTGGTACTAAATCCTGCGCGGTAACAGCATACACGCGCCCCGTAGGCCCCTGGTCTACCTGCTCACCTCTCGGAGCAAAAGACTGCTGCACAGACTGGGATGACGAAACTCCCGGATTGGCCCTCGAGGCCTGCACAGACTGAGCTGGCTGAAAACCTTGCGTCTGCCTAGAACCAGACACTCCCGAAGTGGCACTCAACTGTGGGCAAAACCTCTTCATGTGCCCGGGTTGTCCACACTGATAACAAGTCAAGAGCTGCCCCCTGCCCAAACTCTGACTCTGCGGTCTAGCTGAAGAAGAAGCAGCTTTCTGACCCCCACCCTTCTGCGGGCAAACCGAAACCTTGTGACCCAACTGGCCACACTTGTAACAAGTGAATTCCCCCTGACCACCTCTCCTGGAGCCTGCACTCGGCACTGGGAAGGTCGATCTAGCAACACCACCCTGCGACTGCTGTGGGTTAGAACCCCTCTGCCTCCTGCCATCACTCTGACTATCCTGGCTCCTCTTGGAGCCTCTCTGACCCTCATCCTCCTCCTGCATCATAAGCTCCATATGAGCTGCAGCATCCACTAGGTGTCTATACTCTCGAATATAAGACCCACCAACTCTCAACTTGAGGCCCCGCCTCAACTTCCGCCCAAACTCATAGCAACGGCGTTCCTCAGACGCCACCAGTTCCGGTGCAAACCTGGACAGACTGGTAAAAGTAGCCTCAAACTCGGCCACTGACAAGCCCTGCTGATTAAGCCGGCTAAACTGATCTCTCAGCTTCTCCCTTGCTACTACAGACAAAAACCTCTCCTGAAAAGCATTTATAAACGCCTCCCAAGTACCACCAACACGAGCTTTCTCGTACTTCCACCATTGACCCGCATCTCCCTTCAGCTGGAAGGATGCCAAGGTCACTTTCAGTGCTCCGTCCTCGATGCCAAGCATCTCAAACGTCTTCGTTGTCTGTTCGAGCCATTCATCTGCCTTAAGCGGCTCTTTAGGATCCCCGATAAACTCGTCCGGATTACACCGGAAGAACTCCCTCTTCAAGAAAGAAGGCCCTGCCTCAGCTGCCTGATTCCCAGCTCTAAGAATACCCAAAGCTCCTGCTATCTCTCTGGCCAAGGCACCAATAGCCTGCTGACCCACTGGCTCGGCCACATTGGCCTGCCCAACTCCCTCCTGCACTGCCGGAATCTCACCCTGTAACGGTACTTCCTGGCTCGCAGGTCTACCACGCCTAGCACCTCTTCCTCGTCCTGACATCCTAATAAAGGTAGCACAGAACGTTAGCACATTCATAGGTGTGCCGAAACTAAACACTCACGTCCTAATGCATGGACAAGTGTAATTCACTCCACATAAGCACATAAACACATAAGCACTTACGAATTTCATTTCCGGATAATAATAGTCCCGAGGCGTTACTAGAGTTCCGGTTAGAAATAGCATTGATCAAGTGCTTTTCCAACAAGACTCCCAGAAACTCAAGGATCCAATCAACATCCCAGAAATTAAATCCCATACCCACATAGTCACATAAGCATGTTATCAATTAAGCACATAGCATATGATACTACATCTAAGTCTCTATCAAGCGAGACAAACCCATTGTGATCCTAATAACTTCCCACGTACCCAAAGTATCCGAACCCGGTACGCTCTGATACCAAGTTGTAACGCCCTCAAAAAAAATAACAATAACCCCATAAGATAAGACATGCATTTACATTTAAACTAACCGCATTCCTTTCATTCATTAGAATTCCAAGACATAAGTATTACATGTTAACCTCATAACAAAATGCCCTACGGGCTTACAGCTTTCCAAGTTAACACTTGGTTACAACAAAGAGTTCTAACTCGTTTACACATTAAGCCCTTGGCTTGAAATTACATGTAATACATCAAAAGTAAAACGACAAAACTATGCCCGCCACTAGCCTCCCAGCTATGTCCTTGGAGGTGGCATGCTTCTTGCACCTGAAAATGATATTCCCATATAGGGTGAGCCATAGCCCAGTAGAAATACACTAAACCAACCATGGACAATGACTAAAACATTAACAATTGATAGTTGGTCAACACTGATACAATCACATAAATTACATATTTATGTCAACGACTTACAAGTCCCAATTACTTTTCATTTTCCCTTTTCAACAGATAAGCATGCTAGCTCTATCATCATTTCCACAGATATGTATAAAAACTATATCTCACATTCTCAACAGATTTGTATATCAACAATATCCACAGATAAGCATACAAGATGTATCCACATTCTTCAACAGATATGTATATCAACAATATCCACAGATAAGCATACAAGCTGTATCCACACTTCACAAAGATAAGCATATGAGCTCTATCTTCACTTCTCTAGACAAGCATATGAGCTCTGTCTACGGAGTTCATCCCCTATCTCCTCTCAATACCTATCCGGTTTAGAGGTACATCCCCTATCTTCCCCTAAACCGCGGAGTACATCCCCTATCTTCTCCTCTACACATAACGTATAGAAACACATTGGTTCTATATACAATCACACAATACATACAATTAATGTATTCTATCAACTGTCAAGTTCCATGACACATTCCATTGATTAGTTTCCGTTTACTTAATCATCATGCATTGTCTACAACAATCCCGACTATCCTCCACCGATAGCCCAAAGCAGTTATTTCTAAACAGAAAATAAATGCACAATGGATATTAAATCAACATTTCATTTCTTCATTCTTCTCAATTAATTATCCCAATTAATTAAACAATGTAATTAGGTCAATTCCCATAATTACCATTTCAACCCTTAGGTCCCATTTTCATCAATGATTCAACAATCATTCCATTTTTTCTATGCCAAACATGCATCTAGGTTTATTATGAATTAAACCCCAACTTTTGTAAAATTACACAAAAGCCCCAAACTTTCATAAGATTACCAAACCAAGCCCAACATCTCAAAATACCAAAATTCAAAGACAAAACCCATAGAGAGGAGTAGGATGTCCCTACCTCAAATTCGAAGTCCCAAAGGAGAAGACGACAAAACCCAACGTGCTCCAAAACCCGAGATTTTCAGATTAAAATGAAGCCCTCGACGATCAACAACTTTTTTGTAAAGGCCAAAGGTGAGTAAATCACTCCTACTAGATCAAAACCTAGAGAGAAGGTAGAGTCTAGAGTGAGAGGCTCAACAATGGTGATTTTGGAAAAGTAAGAGAGAGAAGAGAAAGTGAAAAAGTGATTTGAAGAGTCACAAATTTCGGGACTTAAACCCAGTCTCCCGCTCGAGCGTAAAACACCCCGCTCGAGCGGCCACTCACAGACTTCCGCTCGAGCTCCCAACCCTACGCTCGAGCGTAACTCACACAACCCCGCTCGAGCGGCCACACCCACGCTCGAGCGTACAACTCTGCACAACAAATACTGGATGGGTGTATTCCCCTCTCGAGCGCCAACACCTCCGCTCGAGCGGACAGGCCAAAAATCTGGGCAACTAGTTTTGGTTTCTAAACTCAACCAACCTGAAACAAATCCGCCCAACACATCCTATAACTCAAATACTAAGTAAAAAGGATGCAAACTAGAAAATAAACAACTACCAACATTCACGGACACATGTCCGGATCACTGTACAACAAGGGTAAACCCGAGATCGCTATATTCCATGTTTGAGTATAAAGTGTGTGATCCATGTTGAATTTTGACTGAAGTCCATGTTTTTGATCGTCTCTTCACCAATTAAGTTGAGGATAAAGGGTATATCCCACATGCAAGTGCAAATCATGGAGGTATGAGTCTTGAATGTATGAATTTGTTATGTTGGTGATGAGTTTGGAATAATTTGAGGCATGCATGTAATTGATTCATGGGAATTGAACTTCATAATGTTGTAATTTAGTGTTTGTATCATGTTAGTAAATGTATATGAGAGTTATGAGTCATAATATGCAAGAAACATAACTTTGAATGCAAGGTTGAAACTCAAACAGCTTGCTGGAAAACTCAGAATTTGGCATGTCCGCTCGAGCGGGGAAAGCGCCGCTCGAGCGTGAAATGCGAGCTCCCAGAACTTGTACAGACATTGATGTCTGCTCGAGCGGGGATATTCACGCTCAAGCGGGGAGCCATGTAGCGTGACTTTCAGCTCGAGCGTCCGACTTCACGCTCGAGCTTAAAAATAAGGCAACCAGTATTTTTGCAGACCAAAAGGGGTCCGCTCGAGCGGCCAAAGCCATGCTCGAGCGGGGAGCCCTATTTCTGAAATTTTGAAAAGTCGCTATATGTTTCATTTTCCGTTCTCTTTCATTTCTAAGCACACTTAGGCATGCATTGGGCATTGTGAATGAGTTAAAAGGATAAGAAAGAAGCCTAAGAGGAATATATGAATTAAGAACGGATTGAATCGTTTGTGACCCATATGTGTTATGTAATGTGTAGGGTCGAGCTTAAGGGCAAATCCACTGGCAGAACACTGTGAGTAATACCTTAGTAAAGATATTTTCAAGTATGTTACTTTCCAAATACTACTTCTGTATAAGTTTCGTGGATTTGTTGATTTGAAATATGAATGAGTATTCTATATGCCTAATTTTGTATAAGGCCATTTGATACGTTTGATATATCTAAATTGGGCCTAAGTTCGTTTGCCGTTGATATGTTTGATATATCTGAATTGGGCCTAAGGCTGTTTGACATGAATGATTGGGCCAAAGGCCGTTGGATATGAATGACTGGGCCAAAGGCCGTTGGATATGAATGACTGGGCCAAAGGCCGTTGGATATGAATGATTGGGCGAAAGGCCATCGGACATGAATGATTGGGCCAAAGGCCGTTTGAATATGATGATGATGGGCGAAAGGCCATTTGAATACCGTGATGGGCCAAAGGCTGTTTAAGCATGAGCATAATGGGCCAAAGGCCGTTTGAATGAAAAGGGATCATGATCATGAATATGAAATACGCATAGATATGAATATAAAGAGAATGGGCCTGAGGCTGTTTGATATGTTTGAATTGGACCAAAGGTCATTTTGAATAAAGAGTTGGTTGGACCAAAGGTCGTTTTGTATAGATGGACCCAAGGTCGTTTGTTTTATATAAGAATTGGACCCGAGGTCGTTTGCATATGGATATGTTGCGTTGGACCCGAGGTCGTTTTGCCTTGTTGAGAGTTGTAAATCTGGTGTGAATGAGAATAGTGGTTCAAATGCGTACATTATAAGTATGACTCATTTATGAGCGAATCTCATTCATTAACCTCTTTATTTTCATATTTTTCATTGGGCGTTAGCTCACTCTTATTTATATGTATGTAGGTGAGCAAAGGGATGTTGAACCCCAACCTTAGTAGAATTTAAGAAAGGAACCCGAGTTTTGTGAAGTCAGCCCAGGTGCCTCGCGCAAGAGGCTTTGTTTATGATCTTTTGTATTTCTTTTGCTACTTCTATTGGTCATGATAGACCATTTATGTGTGTAAGCTTTTGGTCTGGCTGACTATGTGTTTGAATGATCCTGGGTATATAAGATACTAACTACTGATATGTGGTGTGAGTTATTATTAAGTTATGTGAAATGTTTTGATATGCCATGTAAGCATAGCTCATTGGACAAAATTTTTAAGTTTGCTTCCGCATCTGGCCCCATATTATTGATTACTAATTGATATCAGGTTTGAGTCCGTAGGTAATCTCATGATTACTGGCCGGTTATGACCTTAATCTATAGGGGCGGGTTCGGGTCATGACAATAATAAGCTATAATGACACTTTCCTTTGTAATTTCCAAGGGTCTAACTAGAAAGTTAGTCCCTTAGAAGTAATGCACCAGCGATAAAGAGAAGTATCAAACTAGAGATCACGCTTAGCATAAGTAGGAATGGCAATGGGGCGGGGCGGGGCCAGGGACCACACTCCCCGTCCCCGATCCCCGACGGGGACCTATAGCCCGCCACCATCCCCGCCCCCAATTGGGGATCGGGGATCCCCAATCCCGAAAAATCCCCGGTGATTTTTTTTTTGATCTGTTAAAATCTGTAAACAATTTCAGATCTGTAAATCTGTTAGCCCATCCTTTTTACAAATTTTCAGATCTGTAAAAATCTGTAAACAATATTTGTCAACATATTTGTTAATTACAAAAAATCTATAAACATCCAATTCAAACATATTTGTAACATATTTTCAAATTAAAAAAATCTATAAACATCTAATTCAAACATATTTCAAATTCAAACATCAATATATACATATCAATAAATCTGTCCAGCAGAATTCTAAACATATATCATGCACCTATAGGAATAATGCCAACATTTAGTGTCATCAACAAAACATCCTAGAGAAAACATCTGTCAAATATTCTAGCATCCTATTCTAACATCTGTCAATACATCCTAAACAAAACATCTGTCAAATATTCAATAAATCTGTCCAGCAGAGAGAATAGCATCATGTTCAACAAAATAGCACAAACAACAAAACAGATGTCCAGCAGCCCACACACAAGAAAATTCAACAAGTTGCAAAAAGAATAATTAGTCCCAAGCACAACCCACAAGGGATAGGTCACCCAAAAATAGAAATTTAAAAAAAAATATTTCCATTACAACATAAAAAATCAAATCCATTGTTTCTCCAATTCTCATACAAACCACACAACAACTTTCATCATCCAATTCTCAACTTGAATTCCTGTTAAATAACAAAAGGAAAAAAACAAATAATTAATACTAATAATAAAATGTGAGTTAAAGAATCAAAGTGTGAAAGAATCAAAGTGTGAAACTTTGTGAGTAAAAGGTATAAAATAAATTGTGAGTTAAAGAATCAAAGTGTGAAACTTCTTGTAAAATCAAGAGCACTCTATTAGAAATTGTTACAATAAATAGCTATTTGACCCAAGTAGATGCTGCTGCCATAAAGAAGTGAAGTAGTGCTCTAAAAATGAAGATTAGTGAATTCATACACAACATATTAAACACCAAAAGCATTCAATAGGGTTAACAAACAAACATGGAGAATAACACGAGACCCATACTTCATGCCTACAAAAGCATTGCATAAATTAAAACATAAGCTATAGAGTATTTAAGGCTCACCATGTGTTTCAGCTTCTGGTAATAAATAGGCTCCATGAAAATATAAGTTTGTAGAGGTAAACCAGTAATACCTAAAACAGAATAACAAACTCAGGATGATTTCATAAAACATGCACGAGTTAAATTTAACCACATAAAAAATCAAATCAATTGTTTCTCTAATTCTCATACAAACCACACAACAACTTTCATCATCTCCTTCAACTTGAATTCCTGTTAAATAACAAAAGGAAAAAAACAAATAATTAATACTAATAATAAAATGTAAAAAATGTTAACAATTAAAACAAAAAAGATGACAACTAACACAAAAGTGGTACATGACTAATCCGACTCGATCTCATCATCATCATATATAGTTGCATAGCCCACCAATTCCAATGTTGAATTTCCTAAAAAATAAAGAATATAAATTCAGTATTGAAATTATTCCATGGTAATATAAATAATAAAAAGTGAAATAATAATATGTAGATTGGATGAAATAATACCTTTCATCTCTGCACCCCACAACCAACTCTGTGCACACATTAATGCTTCTAATGTGTTTGGATGAAATCTACTACGATGTGGACTCACCAACCTTCCACTAGTACTAAATGCTGACTCAGAAGCAACAGTGGATACAGGAATAGCTAAAATGTCCCTAGCTATTGCCTGTAAGGTTGGATACTTTGGTCCACTAGCTTTCTACCAATTCAAAACATCAAAACCTGAACTTCTCTTTCTACTAATAAACAAATCAAATTCTGAAAGGGTCTCTGTAACAATTTCTGGATGAGTACAAGAGTCACCAACAACATCAGTCTCCAAACTAACTCGGTGCTGATACTCTTGCAACAAATCATAAAAAATATGACGAACCCTATTAACTTCATCTTCAGCTTTGTCTCCATAAATTTTTTCAAAATAAAACTCCAATACACTCATCTTATAACTAGGATCAAGTACAACTACAACTCCAATAACACCATGTATCACTAACCAATATTTATCAAATTTTTCCACCATTTTTGATGCCATTATTCTGATCACTTCAATTTCACAAGAGAGCCATTGAGACAGTGTCATCCTAATCTCACATAAAGCTGGGAAACAAACATTGGCTGTGGGATACTTTGTACCAAAAAACAACTCAGTGATAGAAAAAAAAATCTTAAACCTCCCACTAATCCCTCTAGCAAACTCCCATTCTTGCTCAGTTGGCACAGTCTTATATTGGGGCTCTCTAATTTTCAACCTAGAAAAGACATCCTTATACAATAAGGTTGTCTGAAGCATCAAGTAGGTTGAATTCCACCTAGTTGCACAATCAAGTCCTAATTTCTTAGTATGTGGAATACACAATTGGTTAACTGTTTCTTCAAATTTTTGTAGTCTTTTTGGTGTTGTTGTCTAATAAGCTACACTCTCTCAAATTTTCTCCACACCAACTCGTATGACATCCAATCCATCTTTCACTATCAAATTCAAAATATGCGCACAGCAACGCATATGAAACAAAGTACCGCCCTACAAAAGCGATAAATTACTTAACCTATCCATCAACATGGTAATCATGGCATCATTTGTGGAGCAATTATCAACAGTAACAGTCGAGATTTTTCTATCAATATTCCAATCCATCATACACACAAGCAAAGTATCACAAAGAACTTCTTTTGTGTGTGGACATAGAACATAAATAAACCTAAAATATGATATTCATAAACAAGTATTAATAACATGCAAATTGAACTTAATAAGATAGAATTTTTAAATGATTTGCAAATTTACAAAAATATACCTCAAAATGCGACTTTTGCAATGTCCATGCATCTTCAATAAAGTGTGCGGTAACAGCCATGAATCCTTTCTTTTGATTGCTAGCAGTCCACATATCAGTTGTGATTACCACCCTACTTTTATTATGGTCCACCAAACTCAATGTCTTCACCCTCTCATAATCATAAATCTTTAAAATATCACTCTTTATTGTATTTCGAGAAGGCACATTAAACCATGGTTGAAGTGCTGTTGAATATCGTTTAAAACCAACATGGTCTACGATAGAGAGGGGATATTCATGCAAGATTATGGCATGTGACAACTCTTTCCTAGCAAAATCTTGATCAAAAATATAAGAATTCATTTTTGGACTCTCTCTACTAAAGTTGTTAGTTAACACTTTTTGCCTCATGTCCATCACTTTTCTCCTAGTACAACTCTTATGGTGATCATGCAAATGCCTAGTTCCATTTTTTGAATCACCTCCAAGATGCTTATTACAATGATTACATATTGCCTTCCACACCCCATTGACTTGTTGTTTTTTAAAATGTTCCCACACAACACTAGGTTTTCTTTTAGTTCCTCCACAAGTAGTATTAGACTCTTCTAAATCAATAACATTTTAATTAGAGAGGGGAGACGGTGAGTTCGTATGTGCGTTTGTAGCTGGCAATGAATGTTGTGACGCGTCACTCTCGAATGGTACTTGAGAATTAACGGGTACTTCAGAGTTAACTGGTGCTTCAGAGTTAACATCTACCATTTTTAACCTTTATAAAAATAATATGGATTGAATTAATATTAACAGAGGCAACATAAAAGTAGATTACTGGAACTGAGAAACAAATTAACTAAATATCAATTTTCTTTTTTCTTTCTCTGTTTTCTTTCTTTTAGATGAATGCAGAAAGGATTCAGGCTGAAAAAGAAATACAACTATCACACACATCAAGGGAGTCACTTTTACCTTTCAAGAATGTCACTTTTATCTTTCTAATATGAGTATTATAAAGCTTGGGTGCTTTATAGACGGTAGTTTCCAGAGTGTACTTTTTCCCCTTGCATGGATTCTATTATGTAACTGTTTTCAGCCTTTACCCATCTTCCATAAGAGAGGACTGATAAATTTTGTTCTAGTACATGAAAGTGAGGATATATAATCTAATAACCTCCTTTCTGTTTAGGAAAGAAAAGTAGAAATTCATTGAAGGAATGTTACCAAGAAAATTTAAGTTTGAGGAATACTTTTAAATCTATCTTTCTTTCAAAGATGATATACAAAAAGATTTCATTTAAAGAAATTAGTCAATTATAAATTGTTTACTAATCTATTAAATATAGCATGTTATTATCAAACTTACCAAAGAATTACAGTTTTGCTAGCTATTTAAACACAAAAGCCCCAGCTTTTGGGTTACCTGAAAGTGTTTAAAATGTAAGTAACAAACATACACGCACAAAAATAATATAAAATAAAAGAATTGTTCTGGATTAGTATAAACTAGCCCCATTCAATGAAACTAGTTTCATATGCAGGCAAATCCCTTTACATGTTTTTGTTTTCTATTTTCTGATTTTGATCAAATTAACCTAAGAAAACATGCTATACAGATTTTGGAGACAACTACTGTGAGAAAATATCAGCAAAGTCAATAAATAATCTACAACAGTCAGCAAATTTTCATGATAGTTCTGCATACAGACAGGTTCATGATATATATTATATATTTTTTAATATATAAAAGTCACACTTTTTAATATATATATATTTATTCATTTATTTATTTTATTGTAAACTGTTTGCAATAAATTAGATTAATACAATTGGATATTTGATTTTTTTTTTTTATAATCTCAAACTCAAATCTCTTGAAAAGCTTAAAGGTACGATCACTTGAGTTATGTTCAAATTCAAATAATACTTTGATAGTTTTTAATTTCAAATGAGAAGATTTAAATGTCTAATGGAAGCATCAATTTTCTTTCTCTGTTTCTTTTCTAAACTGTGTTAAGAACAACTAATTTCTACACACAGAATAACATCATCAACATCATCAATTTTCTTTCTCTGTTTCAATAATCATCAAATAGACAGATGGTATAAGTTATCAATAATATAAAATAGATAGATTATCATCTTAATAGACAGATTATCAATAATATCAACAGATCAATAATATAAAATAGACAGATCTATATGCATAACAAATTTGAAGGAAATGAATAGATAGATGTAAACCATATATAAATGTAGACACCCCATTTTTGACCGTCCTCAAGACTTGGACGTCACCGTTTGAACACACGGTGATCTTCCATGTTTGTGTTCGTTTGGAGTTCCCGGAGGCCTCGGCTCGCGTGCCTTGCCTCAGGATCCCCGAACTCGACCGTTTAGTGTCTGGTTTTGCACCAAACACTTGCATCTTGCCTTGGAAGGGCAGGGTGGGGCTTGTAGACCATCCCCACCCACCACCGGCATTGGCTAGAGGCCACCGGCTGGTTTTTGCTGCCACCGGCAATATAGTTTGCCGGCCGGCACTATTTGTTGCCGGTCAGCATTATTTGTTGCCGACCGGCACTCTTTTTGGCCAAGATGGCATTTTTGGCCGGCCGATTGCTGTTCATCTGCTTTTGCAGATATTTTTAGACAGCTGTCTTGCTTTTGCATCCCTCCATACACGTGTATGGAGGGATCTCCCTCTTGCAAAGCTTGTCTTGTAAGCTTTACAAGACAATATAGAGAGAAGCTCTCTCTAAGGCAAAAAAGAGAAGAGGCTTGGTTAGAGACTTAGGATATTTTGAGAGGAAGAACAGCCATTGTTAGGGTTTGAGTTCTAGGGTTAGAGTTAGATACACACTCTATCTCTCTTTCCCTCTCTTTTGTTCACTAGGTGTTTTGTGCCTTACTATTGCACACAAACACCTAATGTTTCACCTTCCTCTTGGAGTTGAGATTCTAAAGAGTTTGTTTTGAAGTTTTGGTGTTGGATTCAAGCTCAAGGAGGCCATTGGAGCACCATTTGTGAAGGGGTCTTCAAGGGTGGGATTCTAGTCCCTTTTTTCCCCTTTTTTGCATTGATTTTATACCTATCTTAGAGCTGTTTTTGTGCTTATTGTATAACATAAAAAAGTTCTATTTTTTAAGCCCTCTTTATTGTTTATTAAGAGTGTTTTGTTGTTTGAGGGTTGTTGACCACCCTTAGGCCTCAAAAGGCCTCATTTTGAGCCATTTTGTGTTGGCTCCGGGATTTTGGTGTTGAGGTCTCTTCATGTCACGACCCGAACCCGCCCCCGTGGGTTAAGGACGTAACCGGCCAGTAACCATGAGATTACCTACGGCCTCAAACTGTTCTAAACGTATTTTAACAGAGTTAATGGGGGCCAAACGGAAGCAAAAATTTAAAACTTTGTCCATAGAGCCGTGCTTATATGCACATCAAACAAACCATACTCAGATACGTTAATAACTCACATCAAAAGTACAGCTTCACAAAATTCATTACAGACAGGATCGTCCAAAACGAGTCAACCTATAACAGACTATGTACAGACATGCACTGGGTCCTTGCCAACAAGACAAAACATAGGTACATAGTAAAAGGGCAAGGATGGTCTCATGCGCGAGGCACAAGGCTGACTCTCCCAAAACTCCTGTTGTTCCTAGCAGACTTCACTGGGGCTGGGTTTGGACTTCCCTTGGCTCACCTACAAATACATGAATGAGCGTGAGCGATAGCCCAGTGAATAATATCAAATATAACAATTACATAACAATATGTAGATCAACATGCTCCAAACGGCCTTGGGCCCAATTCATACTTCTGTTTAACAGCAAAATATATATAACTATACGAAATGCAAGTCAAGTAGCTGTAGTTCCAAACATTCTGGCCTTTGGCCCATCCGGGTTTCCATTCATGGCAAAACGGCCTTCGGCCCATTCATTCATGTCAAACGGCCTTTGGCCCATTCATTCATGTCAAACGGCCTTCGGCCCATTCATTCATGTCAAACGGCCTTCGGCCCATTCATTCATGTCAAACGGCCTTTGGCCCATTCAATCATGTCAAACGGCCTTTGGCCCATTCATTCATGTCAAACGGCCTTTGGCCCATTCATTCATGTCAAACGGCCTTTGGCCCATTCATTCATGTCAAACGGCCTTTGGCCCATTCATTCATGTCAAACGGCCTTTGGCCCATTCATTCATGTCAAACGGCCTTTGGCCCATTCATTCATGTCAAACGGCCTTTGGCCCATTCATTCATGTCAAACGGCCTTTGGCCCATTCATTCATGTCAAACGGCCTTTGGCCCATTCATTCATTTATTCTTATCAGACTTTTGTCCACAATCCCAATTAACAACTCATAATATTTATAGGGGAATAACAATTGGACATTGACAAGTTTTCAAATATTGATATTACTCACAGTGATCGGCTTGTGGATTTGCCCTGGAGCTTGACCCTACACGTTTCATGAACACAAAAGGGTCATTAACAGTTCAATCCGTTCTTTAATTCACATATTCCTCTTTAGGCTTTATTATTATCTCATTAACTCATTTACAATGCTTAACATATGCCTAAGAGTGCTTGCAAGTGAAAGAGAACGGAAAACAGAACACAAAATGCAAAAACAGAATTTCAGAAAATAGGGTCCCCGCTCGAGCGTGGACTTACCCGCTCGAGCGGACCCTTAAGTCTGCGAAAGTACTGGTTGCCTTCTATTCCAGCTCGAGCGTGAACTAGGCCGCTCGAGCGGACTGCCTGCCTACACAGCTCCCTGCTCGAGCGTAAACTTCCCCGCTCGAGCGAACACCACATCTGCAGAAAATGCTGGGAGCTCGATTTCTCCGCTCGAGCATAACTTCACCCGCTCGAGCGTACATCGAAAATCTGGGTTTTCCAGATTGAGTTCTTGAGCTTCATCTTGACATTCAAAGGCTCTAAATGCATGATTTCGGACCAAATTTCACATAATCATATACTAACATGGTACAAACATAGAATTACAACATATTGAAGCTCAATTTCATAATTTATTTACATGCATGGCTCATTTTCCACCAACTCATTACCGATGTAGCCATTTCATGCATTCAAAGCTCATATCTTCTCAATTTGTACATGCATGTGATGGATTAGCCACATTCTCAACTTAGATAACACCAATGGTGATCAAGACATGAGTTTCCTTTAATATTTCACATGGGTTATACACATTTGTGCTCAAACATGCAAATTTCAAAGTATTTCTTACATGCATGCACATATTAAGCTTCAATTCAACAAACACAACTCAACTTCATTACAATCTTGTTCTTGATCACCAAGATAGCTTGGACATGCACAAAATTACAATTATAATCCAAGAATCACTCACCTAGGAGCTTGATCCTCACAATCTATGATCAAATCTTGAATTAGACTTCCAATCTCCAAGTTTCAAGACCAAAGTTGCATAATCCCTCTTTCTCCCTCCTATGGTCGGCTCTCCCTCTCAAATTGAGTTCAAGAATCAGCCAAAATAAGCCAAGGGAGAGAAATAAGGTGTAGTGCTCAAATATATTAAGTCCCACTAAGTCAATATAATAATATAAAATAATGGGGTACTTAATTTATCATTTCAATCAGTTTAAATTGACCAGAATCAATTTTCAATTAAATTTCACCGTAGGCTCTAAAAATTATGCCAACCACAATGGCGTAATCGATTTCGGGTTCTGTGGCCGATAAGGCCCTCAATTAAATTTCCAAAGCTGATTATTCAAACAGATATTCCTACGGTGAACAGATGGAACTTCAAATCACATATTTTCACATAGTGGAACACAAATCATATCAAAATACATAATCACATCATGTTAAGGACCAATTAACATATTACGGAACAGGGGTATTACAGTCTTCCCCCCTTTAGGAAGTTTGGTCCTCCAAACTTAATTTACCTGTAGTCGAAAATAATTCGGAATACTTTCTTATTCAACGGTTCCATTTCTTTTTGATAGCCACTTACTTAGCCCCAAAGTCAAACAAAACTCAGTTCTTACTCGGTCAGAGACTTACCTTTTCTTCCATACAAGGCCTATATGGTGCCATACCGAAACTAAAGTGTAAGCCGTCGTCGTGAGTAAGGTCTGCCAACGATGAATAGATCTTTCCAATTCCTCGAAAATCTAAGGTACACATTTGGAGCATTTCTCCCAGAGTCTAACAAGTTCTTTCTGATCATACATCAATTTGCGGATGGAAAAACGGCGCCGAATCATAATTCAGTTTCGTATCAAATTCGTAATTTGTCCAGATCATATACAGAAATCATAAGTCATGATTAAGTTTACGTGACACATCCATTAGCATTAACAGAACAGAACAGAACGGAACAGTACAGAACATATACATGTGAGGTTACGAATAACCAGTTTCATAAGGGAACCTTCGGGTCCGGGTAACATAACAGAACAGAAGCTGAGCCCCCATTGCCTTTTGAAGGCTTTTCCGGATTCAAACACATTTTAGAATTTCTGTCTAAACAATAGGTACTGGGACTCCATGTAAATGAGCGATCTCATCGATGTAAACAGTGGCTAGTCTACAAGCATCATACAAAATTTTATAGGGAGAAATGGGCAACTTCAATAATTTTACCTACAATAGCCCAAATGGGACTTATACCTTGGGTGCTCAAGGTAGCCCCACAACGAAATTCGTAGCCACATATTCCCATTCCCATTCCAAAATGGAGAGATTGAAGCAGTTCTGCCACCACTGATATTCGACTTCGACCTGTTGGTACCGAAAATATTCAAACACAAATTCACTAATTGCCCCATTCATGGTAGGTCACCAACAAATTTATTTTAGATGTCGGCTAACTTTATCACAGAAGTTCGGTCTATTCTGTGTCACAAAAGTTCAATTCATTCTTCAATAATTTTCCCAATTCACGATCTGATTCGGTATTTAGTCCAGTGACTCATCACAATTATCCAAGGTCAATTAGCAGTCTTCAGGAACATAAGATGGATCCAGATACTGATTCCCGAAACAACAAAGGTAACATCGAAGTAATTACCCACACAATACACATAGTCCAGACATCCCCATAATACTGATTGTAAGGTACAATAACACTGAGGCAATCGACTTCTAATAGAACACACGTATTCTCAGTTCATTCAACAGTTTACAGTTTGCAATTCACAATTCAGTTCAGTATTCAATTCTCTGTTCCATCAAGTCTTTCTACTTTATCTTATAGTCGTTAAAAGCATAAGGCAATTCATATATAAACCTCCATAATGGCAAAGGTAGTATCAAAGGAGTCAATCACATGTTAAGCACAATTTACACATCCTCAGGGCCCCAATTACAGAATATGATGGCGCTGGGCAGGCGTTCACATGGTGCACTGAATTCGCACACTTATGGTTGATCAGGATTTTTCAAAGCTTCTTGGACGTCTATAACATTTACATAATGCCAAAGGATGACATTCCAAACAAAACAAAGGAATAATCGTCTCGGAATCGAAGCACACCCGTTTGCGACCGTCGGCGGCCGATTCCAGATTGATTAGTCAAACCCACCCGTACGAAACCGTCGGTGGCAAAAGGTATCTCAATCAAAGGTGCTACATAGGCTTAACGTCCCCTAGCATAAAAGGACACTCTAAGAATGTCATCAAAGCAACACAACACCATTCACTATAACCTGATTTCTCCAAAATCTGATAATACTGAAACAACCACTCTCCCTTACAAAACATGTTCTGATCAGTCAAAGACAAATGTTCAGTACTGCTCAAAATCAAATCAGTCTACCGTCATCGGTTCCCATAGCGTCAAACAAACAAAATGGAACAACACTCCTTACGACACCCAATCACGGGGTTTGTACAATTCCGTTCGTTTTTAACACGTATGTTCTCAATAGTTGGGGATTGGTTCTCAACGGTGTTCATAGTCAGATCAATCTGTTGATAGCCCACAAAAGGTCTTTCAAATAAATCAAGTATCCCAAATGAATTCAAGTTTTGGGTCTATCAGTTTTTCTGCCAAGAATAATCTGGCTATTTATTCACAAGCCATTCTTAATCCCCTTTTTACAAAATCAAATTAGATAGAGGGTCTTATCGGTCGATCCAAGCAACGATTTTGTCAGATTAGATCGAACAAAGGTTCCATCAAATTATATCAAATGAGGGTTCCATCGGAACAATATCAGGCAAAGGTTCTACCGGATCGAATCAGATAAAAATTTTCTCAAATAGGCACATTCGGTTCTGTAAGGCATACTTCGTTTGCTTAGGTACTTGGTTGATAGTTACACAACTGTCCTAAGTCTATCAGTTCTCAAAGTCAAATCAGGGTCATTCATCACAACTGTTTATATCAAAATGACTCAGGTCACGTACAATACGACATTGTTCACATAAGTCCAGGTGTAGATGCATTTGCATGCAGTTGTTCATATAAAAAGGTATGTATCATAATCAAATCAGCAGTTCCCAAATAAGTCTTATATGCAAGTACATAGTGCACAGTAACACGGTAAACAAGGTTCCTCAGTTACACATAACCTAGGATTGTCACGCAAAAGTTCCAAATCGGTCACAAAACAAAGACTTACGAGTCAAGCTCAGTTTAGTCACGCAGTTCAGTCAATTTTCTACCAGTTCCACATACATGATCCATAATTTGCAGAGTTTATTATTTGGGGTGCTCAACTTAGTTATACAATCACAAGGTCACAATTCCAGTGGTTTAGTCATTGACGACGATAACATAATAAATCACCCTGAGCTTAGGTGTAGATAGATATATGTGCATGTGCAGAGTCCATCAATATCCCAAAACGTATTTCACAAATTTCCCAAACGGGGCATATACCTCCAATGAATACAGTCTCGATCATGTGGGTCTAACCAATCTAGATACACATGCAGCAGATATGAAATATATGCCGATCCGAATCAAATAATATCCCAAGCGAAGACATACAAACGTACTAATTCAGAATCAATCAACACATAAGCATTCGTTTTGTAAACAGTATAGATACCTGGGATAATGGTTACAACATTCTGAGTGCTTTCTGGGATGAGTGTGATTACTCCATCCTGAGTAGCAATTCCTACCACTGGTACGGATTTAGCCAAGGCAGAGGATTCATTCACACTTCGTTCAATCCGGGGACAGTTCCTTACCGTATGGTCCATTTTACCATATCTATAACGAGCCCCAGGAGTCTGATAACAAACTCCTCGGTGTTTCTCACACTGGTGGTGGCAAAGGTTCTTGCCGTAGCGGCAACTGACGCTGTTGTCTCAAGATCTCTGCCAATTCTTGTACTACTCTTTCCGAACTATTAAGTCGGGCTGTGGAAGAACCTTCCAACCCGTATGCCCTTAATTTGCCCACACTCTACACAAATTCTTATCAAACTTTACCAAATACTGGGATGCCCAATACGAAATTAAACACAAAATCACATGAGTACATTCGCACATAGACACATTGTTATATTCTCCTTTCACATATCGCACGCAATTAATCACTTACGTAACAGATAATTGCATATTTATCAAATATCGCATGCTGAACATTTACTAAGTAATTATATACTCAAATCATGTTCATATTTCACATAGACACCCGTAGGCAGAATTGGATGCACATAAACAACTTTTCATGGGTGTGCATTTCAACAAAACAAACTTGTTTGACACGTTAGTGTAACAATTCATATCTCATATTCAAGTCATGTGTGGTACTTCCCTTAGCGTAACATATCATATTGGTCAAGCACATCAAGTTCCATAAGGGAATCTTCGATACTGGCAACATGTCTCATACATAGGCCACGGTATTATTTCCCCCGGGCTAGGGCCTCATGACCATAAGCCACAGTATTATGTCCCCTGGGCGAGGGCCTCTGCTAAGGATACCACAATTATGTTCAAGGAAAATTTTGAACAATCATTAATTCATACCAACATAACATTTTAGGGGACTTTGTCATTTCATATCATTAACAAATATTTAAAGTTAAACACAACTTTACGGAGTTCTTATTCACCGTCTGATTAAACTTGCATTATACAATATACAAAAGATTCTACGAATATGCATATACTAGAGAGTATATGTAATCAAACAGTTTGCAATGCAAGTACAACACAACTTATAGCACATAATTGCCCAAATCAAAACACTTAAGCATATTCTCGATGCTTTCGAATTCATACTTATCTCATGAATGCATCCTAGATCTTTTCTAGACGCTTATTGCTCTTTTGGACAAGTGTGTGAGTTATTAACTCGTGCTCTGATACCACTCTGTCACGACCCGAACCCGCCCCCGTGGGTTAAGGACGTAACCGGCCAGTAACCATGAGATTACCTACGGCCTCAAACTGTTCTAAACGTATTTTAACAGAGTTAATGAGGGCCAAACGGAAGCAAAAATTTAAAACTTTGTCCATAGAGCCGTGCTTATATGCACATCAAACAAACCATACTCAGATACGTTAATAACTCACATCAAAAGTACAGCTTCACAAAATTCATTACAGACAGGATCGTCCAAAACGAGTCAACCTATAACAGACTATGTACAGACATGCACTGGGTCCTTGCCAACAAGACAAAACATAGGTACATAGTAAAAGGGCAAGGATGGTCTCATGCGCGAGGCACAAGGCTGACTCTCCCAAAACTCCTGTTGTTCCTAGCAGACTTCACTGGGGCTGGGTTTGGACTTCCCTTGGCTCACCTACAAATACATGAATGAGCGTGAGCGATAGCCCAGTGAATAATATCAAATATAACAATTACATAACAATATGTAGATCAACATGCTCCAAACGGCCTTGGGCCCAATTCATACTTCTGTTTAACAGCAAAATATATATAACTATACGAAATGCAAGTCAAGTAGCTGTAGTTCCAAACATTCTGGCCTTTGGCCCATCCGGGTTTCCATTCATGGCAAAACGGCCTTCGGCCCATTCATTCATGTCAAACGGCCTTTGGCCCATTCATTCATGTCAAACGGCCTTCGGCCCATTCATTCACGTCAAACGGCCTTCGGCCCATTCATTCATGTCAAACGGCCTTTGGCCCATTCAATCATGTCAAACGGCCTTTGGCCCATTCATTCATGTCAAACGGCCTTTGGCCCATTCATTCATGTCAAACGGCCTTTGGCCCATTCATTCATGTCAAACGGCCTTTGGCCCATTCATTCATGTCAAACGGCCTTTGGCCCATTCATTCATGTCAAACGGCCTTTGGCCCATTCATTCATGTCAAACGGCCTTTGGCCCATTCATTCATGTCAAACGGCCTTTGGCCCATTCATTCATGTCAAACGGCCTTTGGCCCATTCATTCATTTATTCTTATCAGACTTTTGTCCACAATCCCAATTAACAACTCATAATATTTATAGGGGAATAACAATTGGACATTGACAAGTTTTCAAATATTGATATTACTCACAGTGATCGGCTTGTGGATTTGCCCTGGAGCTTGACCCTACACGTTTCATGAACACAAAAGGGTCATTAACAGTTCAATCCGTTCTTTAATTCACATATTCCTCTTTAGGCTTTATTATTATCTCATTAACTCATTTACAATGCTTAACATATGCCTAAGAGTGCTTGCAAGTGAAAGAGAACGGAAAACAGAACACAAAATGCAAAAACAGAATTTCAGAAAATAGGGTCCCCGCTCGAGCGTGGACTTACCCGCTCGAGCGGACCCTTAAGTCTGCGAAAGTACTGGTTGCCTTCTATTCCAGCTCGAGCGTGAACTAGGCCGCTCGAGCGGACTGCCTGCCTACACAGCTCCCTGCTCGAGCGTAAACTTCCCCGCTCGAGCGAACACCACATCTGCAGAAAATGCTGGGAGCTCGATTTCTCCGCTCGAGCATAACTTCACCCGCTCGAGCGTACATCGAAAATCTGGGTTTTCCAGATTGAGTTCTTGAGCTTCATCTTGACATTCAAAGGCTCTAAATGCATGATTTCGGACCAAATTTCACATAATCATATACTAACATGGTACAAACATAGAATTACAACATATTGAAGCTCAATTTCATAATTTATTTACATGCATGGCTCATTTTCCACCAACTCATTACCGATGTAGCCATTTCATGCATTCAAAGCTCATATCTTCTCAATTTGTACATGCATGTGATGGATTAGCCACATTCTCAACTTAGATAACACCAATGGTGATCAAGACATGAGTTTCCTTTAATATTTCACATGGGTTATACACATTTGTGCTCAAACATGCAAATTTCAAAGTATTTCTTACATGCATGCACATATTAAGCTTCAATTCAACAAACACAACTCAACTTCATTACAATCTTGTTCTTGATCACCAAGATAGCTTGGACATGCACAAAATTACAATTATAATCCAAGAATCACTCACCTAGGAGCTTGATCCTCACAATCTATGATCAAATCTTGAATTAGACTTCCAATCTCCAAGTTTCAAGACCAAAGTTGCATAATCCCTCTTTCTCCCTCCTATGGTCGGCTCTCCCTCTCAAATTGAGTTCAAGAATCAGCCAAAATAAGCCAAGGGAGAGAAATAAGGTGTAGTGCTCAAATATATTAAGTCCCACTAAGTCAATATAATAATATAAAATAATGGGGTACTTAATTTATCATTTCAATCAGTTTAAATTGACCAGAATCAATTTTCAATTAAATTTCACCGTAGGCTCTAAAAATTATGCCAACCACAATGGCGTAATCGATTTCGGGTTCTGTGGCCGATAAGGCCCTCAATTAAATTTCCAAAGCTGATTATTCAAACAGATATTCCTACGGTGAACAGATGGAACTTCAAATCACATATTTTCACATAGTGGAACACAAATCATATCAAAATACATAATCACATCATGTTAAGGACCAATTAACATATTACGGAACAGGGGTATTACACTTCACCACTAAAATCTTGAGGGATTTCAGTGGTGAAGATGATGCTTTGAAGTCCCAAGAAGGAGAGGGCCACCCCCTCTCCTTGTTGTCCTTGAAAAGGACACATTTTGGCCTCTTAAGGAAGCCTATGCTTGAGTGTGTGTTGAGCATATTTAAGTTGTTTTTCATGCTTATATATCCATAATATAACACGATTTGAAGTTGGTTTTGGAACCCCATGCATGCTTAGCATAGTTGCCATGTAATGCCTTGTTTATGCCTTAATGTGCCTTAGGTTGTTATCCTTTGTTGGAGCATGTTTTAGGCTTAGTCTTGTGAAGATTATGTGCTTATCTTGCCATGTTTTAGCTCTGTCCATAGTCGTTTGGGTGGATTTTGGCATGCTTGAGATAGCTCCTTTGTATTTGGGCTTGTTGGCCTTGAGTATGTGCATGTGTAGCATGGCATCTTTGCATTGTTTTGGTGAATTGGTTCTTTGGGCCATCATGCATGGAAATGCGTGATTGATGGTCCGAGAACCGAGGCACATGTCCCTTTGAGTCATTACAATGATAAGAGACATGGTTGGTGCATACATGCCTTGAAATGTGCTGCCATGCCTTGTTTTGCCCTCTGTTGCTGTGAGTTGCAGGTCCTGCAGGTTTTCTTTGCCGACCGGCAGTGTAAGGTGCCGGCCGGCAACCTTTTCTCTGCCGACAGACACAATTTTGTGCCGATGGACATATACCAGTGCCGGTGGTGATTCCACTCAACCGGTGGTACTCCCCAGTGCCTAGGGATGCAACCCCGAGGTTTTGACAGCCTCCAGAGGAGGAAATGAAGGAAAACAGAGGCAGCCCATGCATGGTGGCGCGCTTCCCGAGGCATTTTCCTGTTTTAATTAATTTATTTAATTTGTTAATTAAATTAATTAATTTGTAATATTAATTAGCTTGCGTAGTTAATTAATTTGTAATATTTATTCGGTCCCTCCGAGCGAGGGCAAATCTGTAATAAGTGTGCGTGAGTGTGTGTATGTCTTCTAACCTCACGTCTTTCTTCCCTTTTATTTACCTGCTTATGATGGTAGATTAGGGCATGTTTAAATTCAGCATAACTTATGCTATGCATGCGTGCATTCATGCATTTTGTATTACATGCATTAGGCTCGGTACATCACGCTAACTGCATTCGTACTTCAAATCAAAAACTGAATACGTGATAATTGTGCATTTTCACATGACATGTTTAGGATAGCCAAGCCTATTCTAGCAACATTTTGTATGCGATGCATTAGGCACTTAAACATGGACTTGGATCATGCATGTTTGCTAACAAGTTCTCTGTTTTGGCATGGAGTACTATGTAAGTATTTCCGCTTTAGCATATCGCATGAGTGTGAATGTTGCCATGACAGCATGCTTAACATGTGGCTAGATGCTTATGTGTTAAACTGTTTTGAATGCCTGTGGGTGAAGGTTGGATTGCTTGAGTTGGAAAAACTCGTTGAAATCTGTATTTTAGCCTACTTGCGAGTAGCAAATTCCAAAGCATTTTCAAACCGAACGGATATGCAATGTTTCTTTCCAAATTAGGCAATCTAGTCTATACTTGTTTGCTGCGCGCATAACATAGTAATTCTAGGCTAATAATTGGTTTAAGAACACATAGCGTTTTCAAAATTGGATATCACGGTTAGTAGAGGCCGGTCTTCGAACCGAGCGAAAGGGGGTGCTCAGAGCTGACCTTCCCCGATCGTACCTAAGCTCCCGAGCCGAGACAACTCCGGTGATGACGGACATGTGGCCTTCGGCACCGAGTCAGGGTTTCCTAAATTCCCCCATTTTAAAATATTTAGGTGGCGACTCTGTATCTGGCAAAGCAGTCCATGTTTGGCACTACTTTTTCAAAAATCTGTTTCTCAAAACGATTTGCCAGATTTGGACTCTTTGGTTCAGATTAAGAACCGTGACACAAATCGAGTCCGAACTGTAGCATGAGGCACACGGGCGCGTCTACAGTTTCTAGCGACTCTGCTGGGGAATTTTAGAGAGCTTGACTCGAACTCATGATATCCTGTTTTGATTTCATTTATGTGTTTCTTTGCATTGCATGTGCATTGGTGCGCCTAGGAACACAGTGTTTGCCATCTGCCATTCCTGAACGGTTTGCCGGAGGCTTGTCTTGTCAAGGCATGTCCATAAGGCTGACCGGCTATGGGCTCTGATAGCATGGGAACACAAACCCCGGATTTTACCGGGGCACCCTTTTTGACCATTCGACCTAGTGCATATTCGGAATCCACAGTGACCATTCCAAACTAGGACAGGTTGCTTACCCGATAGGTTGTTTGAAACCGCTGTGTGCGTAGTGAAACCCTAGTTCCTGACGAAATAGGACAGGGAAACCCTACCCCAACATAGGGGTGATTTGAGCTCTCTTTTACTTGCTATGTGCTTTTAGAGTGTATCTCTACAGGAACGCATATACCAGTTTGCGAGTTTGAGTATCGGGCCTGAGGGCACCAGAATCAGTATTGTTGAGAACCAGTTATCAGGAATCAGTTATCCGCGGGTATCAGATTCAGTATTTTGGGAATAGAAATCTGGGAACAGTGATCGACAGTAGGGTACAGTTGTTTGGCTACACCCGTGTTTGATCAGTTTGGGCTGAAATGCTGTCTGTTTTTCCCTTTCAGTCCAGAGAGTTGCAGAGTTTATACAGAATAGTCAGTGTCTCCTCTTGCTGAGGCAGGATTTATGGCAGCACAAAATACAGAAGAAATTGTGGTTATGACGGCTGCATTGGAGCAGGGGATCGCTCCGCAGAGTGAGGCCAACATCAGTATGTCATATCCACCCAGGTCGCCCGTTGTGCACCCGGTTTGGGCTCCCCAGTTATACCAGGCTCGTGAGCCCACCACCTTTGAATTGATGGGGATGATAGGCGATCTTCAAAGGTCTGTGGCAGACCTCGCCTATGGAATGTCGGCTTCACCGCTAGCGGCGCCGTATGCCGGGAATTTTGTACCACAAGAGCCCCCGCTACTGGGGCGGATTGTGATAGAGCTCAGCCAGCCAGAGGTGGCTTCCAGCTACAGCCACGACATGCCAGCACCAACCCAGACCCTTGGTCAGGCTGAGGCCAGAGGAAAGGATAAGGCAAAAGTAGATGCCGACCCTATTGAGCAACTGCTATGGGCAGTCGAGGCTCTGAAAGTCAGGGGGATGAACAAGCAACAAACATCTGCAATAGTGACCAAAGCTGTAGATGATGCTTTCCCCGATCCAATCAAAGGCAGTTCAAGCCAGGCAGAAAACCGGGATGGGCCCCGTCATGCCCAGACAATTCCTGTAGTTCCCAACCCTGCATCGGGAAAGGTTCAAAAAGCCAAGGCAGCGCCAGCTGATCCTTTCGCCAGCGCATCTGGCAAGAATCCTCAAACTACAAAGTACCTGCCCCGAGGGCGCAGGGTCTTTCACGACCTCCACATGCCTTTGTCTAGGGCATTGTTAATATTGGCAAAGAATGGGCATCTTAAGCCTTTGGAGCCCCGGCCACTCCCGAAGAATCTCCCCGCCACTCATGATGCTACTTTGTACTGCGCGTACCATCAACAGTCCGGTCACAGTACCGATGGATGTTCCCGCCTTCGTCATGAAGTGCAGGATTTGATTGATAACAAGGTTATCCTACCACCTACCTCAGGCAAGCCCGTCACCACTCAGTTGTTGGATTTCGAGGGCTCAGATACCGCGAGTATGTAAAGTGAACCGCCTGCGGGCAACATTTGATACATTTTTGGGTGAAGCGTCTGGCACGCATTTTTGAGCACCGGTGAAACCGAGCTTTTTTAAATCCTGGCTTGGATATCGAGTTAGTCTTTTGTTTTGAGTCTGTCTCTTTATCTTGAGTCAGTCTTTTTTTGCTTAAGGGTCTGTCTGGTTGTATCGAGTCAGTCCCCGTTGTATATAATACCAGGTGATTCTGGGGTTGTTGCCTCGAACACCGTTTTGTTTTGTAATTATCTGTTTTTGTTTTGAGTCTGTTTCTGCCGAGGGGCCAGTTGCACCAACAGAGCCGATTGAAACAGTTGTTGCTATCTCAAACTTCATGCTTGCTTTCAGCATAAGTGCCAGAGAATTTGATTGGGCTGACAGTACATATCGCCTGCTCTCCTGCGCGCCAAATTCATTGCATTAACCTAAGTTTTCCAAAAAATAAACTTTTTGAACACTGCGGTGATGAAAACGAAGAGGAAGGAATTCCTCGGGTTTTGCAAAATTTTGATCATTTTGAGAGAGAGAGGCGTACTAAGCCTTTTAATGAATAAAATCATGTTTGTCGGCGTGAGTACTGAGAAGGATCCTGGCCTGATCCAGATTGGTTCCACACTATCTTCGGCACGAGCGATTTGTCGCTTTCTTAAAAACTTTCAAAAACAAATGTTTTACGCGGCCCTGTGAAGACTTGTGTGGAATCCCTCTTGAGGTCGCACAGCCTAGGATCGCTCTCAGCCTCAAGATTCAACCCTTTTGTTTTCCGATTTTGAACCCGTTCAGAACGTTCAGAAAGTTCAACGGACAAACGCCGTGAAAGGTCTGTATGGCCAGTTTCGAAGCAGCCCTCGAGTAAGAGGCACCGAGGCCGAATCAGAAGGAGTAGATCTCGCCGGAAGAAGCTCGTGGAGCAACCGGGATGGATTCTTCTGCAAATCAGTGTAACAGCCGTTCTCCTAGACACAGAGAGGCTTCAAATTCAGAAAAAAAAACCATTTGGCATGGACTTGCTACACTTTTTACCCTTTGAGAGGCTCGCTGGGTCGAAAACCCGGAAGGGCGACCCAGGCAAAAGTTAGAGCAAGAGAAAAATACAGAAAAGCAAAAAAAAGCAAAAATACAAAAAAGAAGAAAAGAAAAGAAAAGATAAAAGATACAAAAAAGAAAAGAAAAAAAAGAAAAGAAATGAAAAGAATTGAATAGAAAATGAAAAGAAGCTCGCAAGGTCGAAAACCCGCATTGGGCGCCTTGGCAAAAGTGATAGCCAAACAAAATGAAGGTTAAAATACCCGAGTGTACCTTACCCGGAACTACGTAAGGCTTGATTCCCATGTTTGGGATATGTAGGCAACTTCATCATGAAGTCCAGCCCCCAACGCTTTCATAGCGTCTCAGTCCATGCAATGGTTTCGATTTCATCCCAAAGTCCAGTGGTCAACACCCTTCAAGGTGATTGTGTCCATATATGTGTTGTGACCGTCTTCGTCATCTCTGTGTCCGAGAGTTCGACCACCGCCAATGAAGACTGTCTGCGGATTGCTGCAGCACCATCCCAAACAAGGGGCAACTTTCCGTTGCCACGAGCCGCCGTGAGCCGCCATTCAAACTAGGGGCAACTTTCCGTTGCCTCCCACCCCCCTTCAAACCAGGGGCAATTTTCCATTGCCTCCGACCCGAGGTTGCGCATCTCGAAGAGTAAGTTCCATGCTCGTTGAGCATTGACTGTTTGAAAAATAGTTTTTGAAAATTTTTACTGAGGTTGACTATTTTCTCGAAAACTATTCCATTTTCCAAAATCGGACCATTGTCTTGGACCCAAAAGGAAAACTTTCAGTGCTTGCTGCCCGACTTGCATGCTTTTCAAATCAAAAATCGAGCAAGTACGTTAATCCGACTCTCGTTTTGATCAAAACTGTTTTACTAGATAGCAAAAACGAAAGAATGGTTAAAATGATGAACTAGGGGCGCAGTTGAGCCAGGCGTTCTGTCTTTCCCCCGTCATCGACGTACTTGCCAGAAGAGCGCTCTACCCGCCGGAAGAAATAGCCGTGAGCTAACGGTGTGGAGCATAAACCCGCACCTTTCCATTTATCCATCAATCACCCCGGGGAGGGATGAAAAATGAGAGATTGAAGAATAGAGAGGTGTAAGTTGAGAGAAAAGTGAAGAAAAGGGTTTTTGAGAAAAAATCTGAGCTCGAGAGCCGAGTGATGTGAGAATCACAAATCAGAAAAGGTGGGAAACAATGCCTAGAGAAACTGGCTCCTCGTGGTCCAAGGTCCCCCATCTTCACTAACGCATCTGTATGTCGTGTCTTTGGTTTTGTTTACCTCAACCTTTGTTTTAGGTCTTTCCCGAGCGTGTCTCGTTGTGTTTAGGTCGTGCACCTATATTTGAGTCCTTTCCGCTGTGTTCAGTTGTAGACTCGATATCCCGGTTTGAAAAACCCTCATTCGATTTGAAAAATCATTTATGCTCAGAATGCTGTGCCATTCTCTACATTTGAACGTGTTTCGACTCCAACCAGTTCCATCTTTGAGGTCCGTCCTGTCAGATTGGGCTGTTTGTTTGAGAATCGCCGTGTGCAGAATGAATCGAATGCTGTGTTATGGGCTGAATGCAGATCAATCCCCAGTAGAGCAAGGGCTGTGTGTCCAGGATAAGGCAGTGGATTGCTTGGGTTATTTCGCCGTCGGCTGTTTAGTTATCTGATTATTACAGTGCAAGTGTTCAATTTTCAGACAACCAATCAATTTCATTTACATTGAGGTGCAACATGATGAGATGCGATGCAATGCATGAAATGTGTAAATGTAAACACTTTTTCAGATAAAAAGTCCGTTTCATTTCATTATCTTTTCGAATGTACAAGTTTTGGAAACAAAAATCTGCCTGCGGCAGTACAAGGTAATCTATCTACCAATAAAAAGAAAAGTACAAGAAAGAAAGAAAAGATAGCAAAAATCTGCATCCATGTCGAGCAACTCCAAGGGCTGTCAGTCCGTCCTGGTCCTCTTCCTGGACGAGGGTCCAGGAGCATCATCAGCGTCGTCGTCAGAGCCCGAGCTAGAACCGCCTCCGGTCTCCTCCTCCGACGACTCGGACTCCGCCTCTACCTCCGCCTCTGACTCCTCGTCATCATCATCATCCGGGACTGGAGCTCGCGAGCTACTCCCGACGTGAGTACGCCCTCCCCTGGTACGGGGAAATATCCTGCCCTCCTCATCTCTCCCCCGGACAGGGACAGAAGGTCCAGCTGGAGCACCTTCTGCCATGGGAATCTGGAAAGGAGGCTGAAAAAGTACACAAAAAGGGAAATGCATCAGTATGCCGTGAGCAGTTTATCAGTGCAGAATGCAGTATGTGAGTACAGTGTATGAATGCCGTGAGCAGTCTAACAGTGCAGAATGCAGTGTGTGCAGTGTGTCAGATGTTGTGAGATCAGTATATCGGGTGTTGTGCCGTGCATCAGATTATGCGAATCAGTGTATGAATGGTTTGAGGCCAGTGTCAGAAGGACATATCGGTATGCTGTAGACGGCTAGGAGGTCAAAAGTCCGCTGGAGCATCCCCATCATCGAGGCATTCATCGCCAACGACTGACGGGTGTACCCAGAAGAAGCCTGCAAAAGTATCAGACGCATAAATATTCTGTGGAATATCAAGTAAACTGAAATGAATAACTGTACAAAAATGCAGTGATACATACCGGTGGTAAGTCGGGGACGTCAATGAACTCGTGACCAGCCGGTGGAGGGGCGAAGGGGATCTGATAGGTCGACCCACCCTGCCCCTGGAAAGTCAGTACAGCGGGCAGGGCAGGCCAGCCAACTCCTCGTCCTCCCTGCACTCTGCCCCTACCACGGACCCGAGCCCTCCTCGAAGATCCAGCCCCTGCTCCCGCTCCGGCCCCAGCCGCCGATGCCACAGGCCTGGCCCCCTCTGCTCGACGGCCACTCAAAGGTCGCATCAGGTACGTCCGCACGTACTCCTGATAGTCGCCGGTGCCTCGGAAGCCGGCCTCCTCCCAGCCGATGGAGTAATCATCCAGCTGCTCAGTGGTCAGCCCCTCGGTCTCCCTCATCTCTGCAGGAGGGTGAGCCGAGACTATCTGCTCAGGTAACCCGCGGGTCTGGCGTAGAAAACGCTCCCCCAGGTACCAAGCCCGACAGACCGGGCCCTCTAGCAAGATCCGGAAACGCGAGGTCTCCTCAGCACCAGGGAACCGACCCCGCATCGCCGACGGCAAGGAAGCCCATGGCCGCCATGTGATCTGAAAGTGACAGGCAGTTTGTTATCTACTGTTATTGAAATATGCAGTGGGAAAGCGAAGCTAAATGAACTGAAAGTAAAGCATACCTTGGCCGGGGTGATGGTGTCAAAATATCGACGGAAGAAGCCGAATGTCTCCCATGGTCGCCGGGTGCATCTCCCGTCGAAGCGACTCGAGAACGGGACAACCGGAGGACGCTCCGCGACTGGTACGGGTGCAAGCCTAGGGAAGTAGGCGTAAACCCACAGCTGCAAAACAGATGTCAGTATGACCATCAGATAAAGCAGGATATACAGAATAAAGCAGAAATGGCAGAGCCGTGTGTTGTGCAGTGTATTGTGTACAGTGTACAGTGTGAGCAGTGTACAGTCAGTGTAAAGCAGAATGTATGTGTGTGCCGTGTGTACAGTATACAGCAAGTGTAAAGAAGACTACAGTGTGTGCAGTGTACAGAGTACAGAAAGTACGAGACAAAAATGAAAAAAAAAAGCGGAGAAGAAATGTACCTCTCAAGCCCGCCAGTAACCTCCGAGGAGCTGGCTGCTGCCGCGCGAAGCCGAGCTGATATATCCATAAAGGGTGGTCAGAGCAGCACCACCCCAATCGTAGTGCAGAATATCCCGGACGTCCACCAGTGCACTGAGAAGACAGAGAGGCACGGTGTTCGCCCGGTCGGCGAAGATGGTAGTCTCGAACAGGAACATGAGGAAGCCGCGAGCATACCTCTCCTCGTCCTCCGGGGTCATCTGCGCCTCCTCCTCCAATGCGGGCTGGACCCGAAACTGTACCTCGAACCAGGAATACCGCACAAAACCTGGACGAGCTAGTGGCGGCGCCTCCCCCAACAGATAAACCTGAGCGGCGGTCCACTCATCCATGTCGGTGTCGAAGGGGATCGGATCACCCCCTACCCCGATGCTTGTGAGCATCGAGAAGTCATAAGGGGTCATCGTCATGTCCCCTGCAACAGAAAAGTGGAAAGAATCGGTGGTGTCCCACCACCTCTCCGCCAAAGCAGCAAGAAGAGGTCTGCATGTGGACAACCTAGAGAGCCCTCGGCAGAAGGTGCCGAAGCCCGCCCGGTCAACGATGCACTGGACCGCATCAGGGAGCTCATCATACCACTCCCGTGCACCAGTATTCCCATACCCGCGAATGGTATGGGAACCCTCCTGCAAACAGAAAATGACAATTGCAAGACAACATTCAAAATGCAGTTTTGAAAGGACAGATATGGCATGTGTGCAAGTTTGTCAGGTTCAGGCAAATACCGGGTGCCGGTGTGCTTGCGGTGAAATACGTGTGCTGTGTCAGCGTGTTTGGGTGTTTCAGAACAGATGTGGCATGTGTGCAAATCTAACAGATTCAGACAAATACTGGGTGCCAGTGTGTGTGCAGTGAAATACAGTGAGCGCAGTGTGTTTGAATGATTCAGGGTTAGTGCAGTGTGCATGTGTCAGTCTCAAACAGATATCAGTTGTATGTATGTTTACAGTCAACTACGGTCTACGGCATATCAGTTTTCAGCAGTTAAAGGGTACAACTAACTATGGCAGTTTTGTATCCTACATTGCGGAAAGTAAAGCAGAAGAAAGAGAATTACCTCGGAAGTGCCGAATGAAAGGTGGGAGGTAGGCTCACGCAGTAGTAGCTCAGGCGCCACATGCCTCTCAAAGCTCCGGAACTGACGCAGGCCGTCTGGGGGCAGAACATGGATCGCCGGCCGGTAGGTCGCCGGGTCAAACGGGCGCTCGCTCAGTGGTAAGAGCTCGACCTCGGGATCCATCTCGTGGTCCGGGGGAGTCCCGCCACGTGGAATGTCGTCCGCCATGTAGAGAATGATGTGAAAATAGCCCGGAAAAGAAAAACCGGGTCGGAATACGAAGAGTCAACCGGAAAGTCAACTCCCGAGAGGGTCGGAAATGGCCGGGAAGGCCGGAATGTGAAAAGGCACGGGAATGAAGAGGAAAGTGAGGGGAACAAACCCCGAAAAGGCTAGAACGCCAAGCGAGGCACCGAAACGAAAATGTGATCGGTGGAAAATGTCCGAAACGCGAAGAGAAACGCGAATCCGACGACAAAACGAGCGTAGAACGCGAAGAAACGGGCGAAAAAGGAGAGAGAAGCACTCTAGAGAGAGAGAGCAAAGGTTTTCGGCGGTGGAGAAGTGAGAAAATAGGGCTTGAAGCCCTATTTTATAACACCCAAGGTGAAAAGTCAAAACTGCCCCGCACCAGCAACTGTTTGCCGGTCGGCAATGTTTTGTGCCGGCCGGCACTTTTTTGTGCCGATAGAATTGTTTTTGTGCCGATGGCCAGCCGGTGGCCTCATCTTTCAGCCGGTGGGGTTCCCACAGCCTTGTTTAGGCCATTTGAGTTGTTTTGGGACTTCATAGCTCAAGAAAGTGCAAGAAAAGTGCATCTCCGACGCTCAACCAGCCTCCGTTCTGACCGCAGGCCGTGTCTTCAGTGCGTGGCGCTCGAATTCCTGCAAGGTGTATCCTTTTTGTATCCTTTTAAATTCAAAAGTTGCCCCATGTGTGTGTTGCACGAGTTCATCACACTACTTCTGTGCATTGCATCGCGCTGTCGCGCGCCACACATTCGCATTGTTATGCACGTGTTACATGCGTTGCAACACGCACCCCTTTGCATTGTCGTGCACGTTCCTCATGCATCATCATTGCATTTCCATTCCATGCATTTCCATGCATTCCGGAATACACGTGTTGTTGCGCATTTAAGCCCGTTTACATTCCGTATGGCATGCGTGTCACACTGGTCATCGCACTGTTTTGTGCATTTCAAATCGTCGCACTGTTTTGTGCAATTCGAATCGTCGCACTGTTTTGTGCAATTCCAATCGTTGCACTGTTTTGTGCATTTCAAACCATCACGCTGTTTTGTACATTGCATTCCGTTGCGCGGTTTTGCGCACCTCATTACATTACCTGCGTAGACCGCATGTTGGTAATCATTTCTTTACTTGCGTAGACCGCATGTTAATTACATTCCTTGCGTAGACTGCATGATTGTAATCATTTCTTTACTTGCGTAGACCGCATATTTATTGTTCAATTTCTTTACCTGCGTAGACCGCATGTATTGCTTGCGTAGACCGCATAATTGTTCGATTTCTTTCCTTGCGTAGACCGCATATTTAGCATATTAATTTCATTACTTGCGTAGACCGCATGTTCATTACATTACCTGCGTAGACCGCATGTTTGTAATCATTTCTTCACCTGCGTAGACCGCATGTTTTGATTGCGTAGACCGCATGTTTAATTTCAATACCTGCGTAGACCGCATATTTTACTGCGTGGACCGCATTACTATTTTCATTACCTGCGTAGACCGCATGTTTTGCTTGCGTAGACCGCATTATTTCTTTACCTGCGTAGACCGCATGCTTTGATTGCGTAGACCGCATCATTGTTTAATTTCATTACTTGCGTAGACCGCATGTTTTGCTTGCGTAGACCGCATGCTTTGATTGCGTAGACCGCATCATTGTTCAATTTCATTACCTGCGTAGACCGCATGTTTTAATTGCGTAGACCGCATGCTTAATTCCAATACCTGCGTAGACCGCATGTTTTGATTGCGTAGACCGCATGTTTAATTTCAATACCTGCGTAGACCGCATGTTTTGATTGCGTAGACCGCATGTTTAATTTCAATACCTGCGTAGACCGCATGTTTTGATTGCGTAGACCGCATGCTTAATTCCAATACCTGCGTAGACCGCATGTTTTGATTGCGTAGACCGCATGTTTAATTTCAATACCTGCGTAGACCGCATGTTTTGATTGCGTAGACCGCATGTTTAATTTCAATACCTGCGTAGACCGCATGTTTAATTTCAATACCTGCGTAGACCGCATGTTTAATTTCAATACCTGCGTAGACCGCATGTTTTGACTGCGTGGACCGCATTACTATTTTCATTACCTGCGTAGACCGCATGTTTTGCTTGCGTAGACCGCATTATTTCTTTACCTGCGTAGACCGCATGCTTTGATTGCGTAGACCACATCATTGTTCAATTTCATTACTTGCGTAGACCGCATGTTTTGCTTGCGTAGACCGCATGCTTTGATTGTGTAGACCGCATCATTGTTCAATTTCATTACTTGCGTAGACCGCATGTTTTGCTTGCGTAGACCGCATGATTGTTTAATATCATTACCTGCGTAGACCGCATGTTTTGTTTGGGTAGACCCCTTATTAATTTCATTGCTTGCGTAGACCGCATAATTTGTTGATTTCATTACCTGCGTAGACCGCATGCTTATGATCAATTTCGTTGCCGGCGTAGACCGCATGCTCCACTTACATGTTTGTATTCCCACAGCATTGTTATGCTCCCCACTTGCTTTGCGCTGTCACGCATTTCGAGTATACTACTATACATGTTGCTAACGATATTGTACCTGTTAAGTTTGTTTTCTTTTCAGGCACGATATTGTATGTACGGTTCATTTGAAGCTGGTGCAACCAGACGAGCCGCACAGGTATTGTATCTCCCGAGTGAGACGTATTGAGAATTCCATAATTCTCTTACATCCTTTCTGCATTGTAGTGTAGTTTGGTATGCTAGCTTAAAATTGTCGCATGTTTGCTTCATTACAGCTTCCTTTGCATGATCATAAGTTATGCTCGGCTTCGTGCATTGTCTTGCATTTTGCCCCTGCCTTCGGGCGCAAACCTTGTTTGTCTTGCATGTTTGTCAGAGTCTTCGGCCTTGTCAAAAATGGGTCGTCTTTGGGCTTTGACATTCACTCCCGTCATTGTTATGACTTTCGAGTTCTGTCAAAGAGGGGCAACTGTAGACACCCCATTTTTGACCGTCCTCAGGACTTGGACGTCACCGTTTGAACACACGGTGATCTTCCATGTTTGTGTTCGTTTGGAGTTCCCGGAGGCCTCGGCTCGCGTGCCTTGCCTCAGGATCCCCGAACTCGACCGTTTAGTGTCTGGTTTTGCACCAAACACTTGCATCTTGCCTTGGAAGGGCAGGGTGGGGCTTGTAGACCATCCCCACCCACCACCAGCATTGGCTAGAGGCCACCGGCTGGTTTTTGCTGCCACCGGCAATATAGTTTGCCGGCCGGCACTATTTGTTGCCGGTCAGCATTATTTGTTGCCGACCGGCACTCTTTTTGGCCAAGATGGCATTTTTGGCCGGCCGATTGCTGTTCATCTGCTTTTGCAGATATTTTTAGACAGCTGTCTTGCTTTTGCATCCCTCCATACACGTGTATGGAGGGATCTCCCTCTTGCAAAGCTTGTCTTGTAAGCTTTACAAGACAATATAGAGAGAAGCTCTCTCTAAGGCAAAAAAGAGAAGAGGCTTGGTTAGAGACTTAGGATATTTTGAGAGGAAGAACAGCCATTGTTAGGGTTTGAGTTCTAGGGTTAGAGTTAGATACACACTCTATCTCTCTTTCCCTCTCTTTTGTTCACTAGGTGTTTTGTGCCTTACTATTGCACACAAACACCTAGTGTTTCACCTTCCTCTTGGAGTTGAGATTCTAAAGAGTTTGTTTTGAAGTTTTGGTGTTGGATTCAAGCTCAAGGAGGCCATTGGAGCACCATTTGTGAAGGGGTCTTCAAGGGTGAGATTCTAGTCCCTTTTTCCCCCTTTTTTGCATTGATTTTATACCTATCTTAGAGCTGTTTTTGTGCTTATTGTATAACATAAAAAAGTTCTGTTTTTTAAGCCCTCTTTATTGTTTATTAAGAGTGTTTTGTTGTTTGAGGGTTGTTGACCACCCTTAGGCCTCAAAAGGCCTCATTTTGAGCCATTTTGTGTTGGCTCCGGGATTTTGGTGTTGAGGTCTCTTCACCACTAAAATCTTGAGGGATTTCAGTGGTGAAGATGATGCTTTGAAGTCCCAAGAAGGAGAGGGCCACCCCCTCTCCTTGTTGTCCTGGAAAAGGACACATTTTGGCCTCTTAAGGAAGCCTATGCTTGAGTGTGTGTTGAGCATATTTAAGTTGTTTTTCATGCTTATATATCCATAATATAACATGATTTGAAGTTGGTTTTGGAACCCCATGCATGCTTAGCATAGTTGCCATGTAATGCCTTGTTTATGCCTTAATGTGCCTTAGGTTGTTAGCCTTTGTTGGAGCATGTTTTAGGCTTAGTCTTGTGAAGATTATGTGCTTATCTTGCCATGTTTTAGCTCTGTCCATAGTCGTTTGGGTTGATTTTGGCATGCTTGATATAGCTCCTTTGTATTTGGGCTTGTTGGCCTTGAGTATGTGCATGTGTAGCATGGCATCTTTGCATTGTTTTGGTGAATTGGGATCATTCTATATGCCATTTCAGTCCCATTTCCATTCTTGTTTGATTGCCTTACATGCCTCTTTAATGCTTTGGAAGCATGTGTTGCATGCTCCTTGTTTTGACCATTTGTGCATGCCTTTGTTTTGAGCCATTTAGATGCCATCTAAGTGGTCTTTCGGGCCTTATGTTATGTGCTAAAACTCTGTTTTGGGTCAATAAGTTCATACCATGTTTAGTCTTGCAAGTGTATTTCAATGCTTCTTGGATTTGCTTTGAACACTTAGGCCATTTGGTGCATGCTTGGCTTGATTTGTTGCTTGGTTTGGCACCATCCTAACATGCATTTTCAAAGCTTATAATGCATGCTAATTGCTCATGTTTGTCCCTTTCAAGTGTGCTTGAATGTTGCTTGATTTGTGCTTAAGTGTTGGTCCTTATGTGCATGTGTGTATGTATGCCATTTAGCCCTCACTTTTTAGCACTTTGGCCACTGTTTTAGGCCTTATCAGAGCTGCCTAATTCATGTATAAGTCCATCTTTCCATCCATTTGCATTGCCATGTGTATGCTTGTATGCTCGCATAAGTACCTTGCCATGCCATGTTGCATCCTTAGCTTGTATGCCTAGGTTGCATTGCATCTTGCATATTCCTTGTCCCTTGACTTGTGTGATAGGGATTGGGAGTTTTGTTTGATTGGTTTGCATACATTTGAAATCAAAGTTGCACACTTGGTTCTTTGGGCCATCATGCATGGAAATGCGTGATTGATGGTCCGAGAACCGAGGCACATGTCCCTTTGAGTCATTACAATGATAAGAGACATGGTTGGTGCATACATGCCTTGAAATGTGCTGCCATGCCTTGTTTTGCCCTCTGTTGCTGTGAGTTGCTGGTCCTGCAGGTTTTCTTTGCCGACCGGCAGTGTAAGGTGCCGGACGGCAACCTTTTCTCTGCCGACAGACACAATTTTGTGCCGATGGACATATACCAGTGCCGGTGGTGATTCCACTCAGCCGGTGGTACTCCCCAGTGCCTAGGGATGCAACCCCGAGGTTTTGACAGCCTCCAGAGGAGGAAATGAAGGAAAACAGAGGCAGCCCATGCATGGTGGCGCGCTTCCCGAGGCGTTTTCCTGTTTTAATTAATTTATTTAATTTGTTAATTAAATTAATTAATTTGCAATATTAATTAGCTTGCGTAGTTAATTAATTTGTAATATTTATTCGGTCCCTCCGAGCGAGGGCAAATCTGTAATAAGTGTGCGTGAGTGTGTGTATGTCTTCTAACCTCACGTCTTTCTTCCCTTTTATTTACCTGCTTATGATGGTAGATTAGGGCATGTTTAAATTTAGCATAACTTATGCTATGCATCCGTGCATTCATGCATTTTGTATTACATGCATTAGGCTCGGTACATCACGCTAACTGCATTCGTACTTCAAATCAAAAAGTGAATACGTGATAATTGTGCATTTTCACATGACATGTTTAGGATAGCCGAGCCTATTCTAGCAACATTTTGTATGCGATGCATTAGGCACTTAAACATGGACTTGGATTATGCATGTTTGCTAACAAGTTCTCTGTTTTGGCATGGAGTACTATGTAAGTATTTCCGCTTTAGCATATCGCATGAGTGTGAATGTTGCCATGACAGCATGCTTAACATGTGGCTAGATGCTTATGTGTTAAACTGTTTTGAATGCCTGTGGGTGAAGGTTGGATTGCTTGAGTTGGAAAAACTCGTTGAAATCCGTATTTTAGCCTACTTGCGAGTAGCAAATTCCAAAGCATTTTCAAACCGAACGGATATGCAACGTTTATTTCCAAATTAGGCAATCTAGTCTATACTTGTTTGCTGCGCGCATAACATAGTAATTCTAGGCTAATAATTGGTTTAAGAACACATAGCGTTTTCAAAATTGGATATCACGGTTAGTAGAGGCCGGTCTTCGAACCGAGCGAAAGGGGGTGCTCAGAGCTGACCTTCCCCGATCGTACCTAAGCTCCCGAGCCGAGACAACTCCGGTGATGACGGACATGTGGCCTTCGGCACCGAGTCAGGGTTTCCTAAATTCTCCCATTTTAAAATATTTAGGTGGCGACTCTGTATCTGGCAAAGCAGTCCATGTTTGGCACTACTTTTTCAAAAATCTGTTTCTCAAAACGATTTGCCAGATTTGGACTCTTTGGTTCAGATTAAGAACCGTGACACAAATCGAGTCCGAACTGTAGCATGAGGCACACGGGCGCGTCTACAATAAAATAGACAGATCTTGAAAAGCCAAAAAATAGATAGATCTATAAATTTCGAAGGAAAAAAAAAAAAAAAAAACAGAGGTTGAATCTATATATAATATACACTCAGATATATATAATATATATACATATATGTAAACCCTATAACGAAATCCCTAGAGAGAGAGAGAGAGAGAGAGATACCTAAACAGAGAGAGCAGCGACGGAGGAGCGGCAGTGAGGGAGGTCGGCTGTGACGGAGGAGCGGCGGTGAGGAAGAGAAAGCAGCAGCGGTGAGGGAGCGACAGAGGAACGGCAGAGGTGAGGCGATAAGGGAGGATCGATGGCGACGGAGGATCGCCGGTGAGGAGAGAGGCGCGGCGGTGAGAGAAAGAGAGAGGGGGAGACTAAACCAATGGTGGCGAGCGAGAGAGAGAGAGAGGAGCGAGCGGAGCAGAGAGCGCCGTGTGAGTGAGAAAGTCTGAGTGTGTGTGTCTCATACCCTAGACAAACACAAGCATATATATATTCAGGGACAAAAAGGTAATTTTACCTCGGGGATTAAACGGGGCGGGGCGGGGGCGGGGCCAGGTCTGGTTCTGAAACACCTATCCCTGTCCCCGGCCCAGATATCATCGGGGATGAACTTTTGCATACCATCCCCGGCCTGTCGGGGACATTTTTCGGTGATTAACCACTAAATTCAGGGTCGGGGGGTAGGGTCACCGTCGGGTCTGTTTCAGATTGCCATCCCTAAGCATAAGAGAGATGTAATGCCCTAGAAATGAACCTCCGAAGAGATTAAACCATTAGCACGAAAGGCCTTTTTCTTGTGCCTTGAGCGGTGATCTTTTGTTTGATTCAACTCTTTAATCAAAAGAAACAAAGATTGAAGGGAGGTTGCACTGATAGAAGGATGATTAGAATGGTGTGAATATGTACATGAAAGCCATAAAAAGGAAAGAAAAGACTATCAACTCAAATGGATTAGAAGTTATGGCCTATACATCAAATCCATGAGGACTTACAATAACACAGGGATAATATTCAAAGAAAAAATTAAATAAACACTTAAAACAGCCCCTTCAACTCCAAAAACAATGTCCAAAACCAAAAGAAACAAAGTAAAAAGAAGGCAAAGCAACAAACTATGGAACAAGGCCTAAGGAAGGGTGGCTAACCCCTCCTCTTTTTGTGACTTTAAATCACATTTTTTGGCTTAAAATGGCTCTGAAATTAATTAGTAAACACCAAGAAAATATGGAGAAAAGATGGTTAAAGAGTTGAAAGTTTACCCCTTTAAAGAGATGAAGAGTTTCCTAGTTAACAAGCCACAAGTTGAGCACTCTCAAGAGCTGAAATTGTGTTCAAGAATCTCAGCAAAAAGGCCTCAAGTTTATGCTTAGGAGGTGTATGTATGGTGTATGTATATTTCAAGAGAGGAAGAAAGAGTGTTTGACAAGTTATGGCTCTTGACAAAATTTTCTAACCCCAAACCATGAGGGGAGGTCATGTATTTATAGAAAAATGCTTTTTCATGTCAAAAATATCTGTAATGAGATAGTTGGCTCAAGGCATGGGCATGGGGATAGCTAATTGTCTCAAAATATCTGCTGTCGCTGAACATGGCCAGTCGACCATGAAAAGGGACGGCCGGCCAATCAAAAATGGCTTGTCGGCCACTTGCAATCCAACTCTTCTCTGAGTGGTTAGGCTAGAAAAAAAAAATTAGGTTTTGGTGCAAAGGGGGTGCGAGGTTTAGGTTATGATACTTAAAATCGAGGCCTTTTGCTGAAGAAATCGAACAATTGCACAGCGTAACCTTCCATCATTGAGCGTTCAACATGAGGTGCCCAAGTCTTAAGGGCGGTCAAAATAGGGTTTCTACATTTGTCCCTCTTTGACAGAGCTCAAAGTCATGAAATGACGTAAGTGAATGTCAGCGCCCAAAGACGGCCCATTTGACAAGACTGTAAGACTTGGGCAAGCAATCAAAATGTAAATGCAATTGGTCGAACTTGAAAGGTGCCTACGTATCCCTTTGCAAGGAATCGAACCAACGTAGTTCAAGGGCAAGATGCAAATGATATGCATAAGAATACATTTTGGAAACTGGACTTACACACTTCGCGAAGCCGATTATTTTAAGAATCCATGATCATGCAAGACAATGCAATGAGTAATAACGAGATGTCAGTATATGAATGAAAGAAACCTCAGGTTAAATCAAAATAAAATCAATTGTGTTTCACACAAAAAGGAGTAAGCAAATAGTAAATCCAAATACATTTCACGTGAAAGGAGGAAAGACAGTGTAACCAACAAACGTATCTCGCCGTATTTCATATGAAGAGAGGGAAGGTTTTAACTGAGGAAAACAACATCCTAACGCGTTTCACGCGAGAAGAGGGAAGGGTGGTGTAACCAACAGGCATATCTCACCGTATTTCATACAAAGAGAAGGAATGTTTTAACTAGGTGAAAATAATGTCCTAACGCATTTCATGCAAAAGTAAGGAAGGATGGTGTAACCAACAGGCGTATCTCACCATATTTCATACGGAAAGAGGGAAGGTTTTAACCAAGGAAAACAACATCCAAACGCATTTCAAAGAAGGGAAGAATGGTGTAACCAACAGGCATATCTCATCGTATTTCATACAGAGAGAGGAAAGGTTTTAACCAACTGAAAGATGTGAGGCCAAACTACGTTTCATGCAGAAAGGGGAGGTAAAATAAAAGATACAAGCCAAACTACGCTTCGCACAAAAAAGGGAAGGGGTACAAGCCAAATCATACTCGTGTGAAAAGGGTGGATACAAAAAGCATGATGCACATGGATGCAACATAATTGCTGTAATTAATGCAGAATATAATGCCATGTATGCTCCACACAATAGAACATATAACATAATTAAAGAGAAACAAAAAGCGGTGGTTTTGAAAACACCTCACAAAGATCTCCGACTTACGGTTCGAAGGTCCTCAAATGCTCAGAAAAGGATATAACTTGCTCAAGCTTAAGATCAGGGCAATTTTACACTTCGAGAAAATGACAGGACCCAGGACAGTGCATTCGAAATGTAATTTCGAAAGCCAAAACAAACCGAAATTATTCAATTTTCCTTGTTTAGGATGAACACAAGACCCTCCATACACAGAATAAGCAAGATCTTAGCAAAAACACATCGGAACCACTTAATAGGTCCGGCCAACCAACAGATGGGTCAGCAGGCCGAAAGGTTGGACGGTCGACCATCCAATTTGTTTCGGGGGTAGAAATGGGTTTTCACACTTGTGGCTTTTTAAAACATCACACAAGCCTCATTTTCACACACCTTACATTCCAAAAACCTCTCCCTCTCTCTCTAGGTTCCACTCTCTCTCTCTAGATTTTCACTTTATTTGTGTTACCCAATGATCTACGCAAACTATATTCGTAAAACTTATTTGGCCCCCTACGTTTTGAATCAATTGGATTTTGTTTTGGTCAAGTTTTTGGGCTTCTCATTGTTTTTGGCTCATTTTCACAGGTTTTTCTTGGCCTTTGGTACTTTCTCCCAAGTTTTGACTTTTTCCTCTCTTTTTCTCTCTCTTAGGGTTTGATTTTGGGATTTTTCATCTATTTCCCTCATTTTCCTTATTTCTCTCTCTACCCACTACTTTCTCCATGGCGGATGATATTCCATATGATAGGGCCCCTCCTGAGGTGCCAATGCTTCCACCTGCTGCGGGTGTTGAGGAGCCGATGATTGAGGAGGCTGACGGAGCGATAGAGAACATTGCTACCAATATTGCTACGGAGGAGATCTACCCTCTAGAGCCTGAGCCCGAGCTACCACTGTTGAGGGTGAGGCCTTTTGACCCTGCCACCTACCATCCACGCATGCATGCGATGGCTCTCGGAGGTATGCTGTGATTCGAGGACTTCACTTGAGGCGTGCTTGAGGACTTTCTCTTGCGAGAGCACACTTCGCATCTTTCTCACGATGCTTCTGAGTTAAGAATCTTTGCTCCTTTTTATACACTTTGCTTGCTTTAATATTTCATTTATAGTTTTTCATCTACCATGTACTAAACAAATTCTTTTTTCAACATAGGGTGGCGCTCTTGCCTAGAAGGGCAATAGGGCAGTGACTGCGAGGAACTGGTACCAGGAGCTCCCGACTCGAGTCAGAGAGTTGGTGGATGATTCAAGCTTTGGCCTATTCTGCTCGAGGCTAGCACAACTACAGGCCAGTCGAGCCTTACTAGGTGTTTTAGTGGAGAGGTGGTGGGACACCACTAACTTCTTCCACTTCTCCTCCACCGGAGATGACGATGACCCCCTATGACTTCTCTATGATCATAAGGCTACGAATAGGGGGTGATCCGATCCCCTTTGACATTGACATGGGCTAGTGGGAGACAGCTTGGATCTATTTGCTCGGAGCATGTCCTTCTTTGAATAGGCCGGCTATGGTGAGGTACAATTGGTTCTACGACCATTTCCATAGGAGTTAGCTAGAGACTCAAGAGCAGATCGAGCAATATGCCCAAGGCTTCTTGATCTACCTTCTTGGTACCACCTTGTTTGCGAACAGGTGGAATACTGCAGGCTTGTATCTGTTGAGTGACATAATGGTCCTGTCACGCGTGTACTTTTATGACTGGGGTTGTGCTGGCCTCGCCGCCCTATATGGCGACATGAGCTTCGGTTCTCACAAGAAAATGAACAAGGTCGAAGGCTCTTGGAGAGCCTGAGAGGTACACACTGCACTTTCTACTTCCATTTTTGTTTTTACATTATGTTTTTTGCTTTGCACTTTCTGTCTTTATTTCTGTTTCTACCTGTATTCTGTCTTTGCCTACTGACTTACAAATTGTTCTCTTCTTGTAGCTCTGGGTATATGCCTACTTCCTCGCCCTTGCCCCGGTTCCACGAGATGACGTGGAGGCAGCGGTCCCTTACTCTAGGTGATACGATGGCAAGTGTCATCTCTAGCACCGCAGTGTTACCATATTCGCCTACGGCTATCGTTTCTTCGACACAGTGACGGCACGTGAGCTAGTCTAAAACTCATACCCATTCCAGTCCATTGCTATTGCTTTGATTCCATTAAATACTTCAGCAACTAACAACAACTGAAAACTGTGAATTCTCTAGGTGACATAGCAGCCATAGTTGGTGATGCCGGCTAGGATGAGAGACAAGTACGCTAGGTCTTGGGACACCTCCAGGTTATGAATCTTGTTGGAGGGCCCTTTCTATTGGACCTGCTACTTAGAGGAGAGGTTTGTGTACCAGACCGTTGGTCTACCAGACCTCGTCGTTCCTGCTTTTTCTCTACATCGATGAGGATTGCTGATAGTCTACTAGTCGAGGCTATTGTACAATTCATGGTGGGATAGGACACTAATTACTTTCACAGGGTTGGGGATTATACCGAGTTTATCCGGTCCCATCTCATGTCGCCTCTGACCAAAGTCCACGTAGGAGGTGCTGCAGATGCTCCTGTTGCTAAAGGTGCCACTCGCGTGGCTGAGCCTGATATTGGAAGGGATGCCCCCGCTATACATGTTGCAAGTCTGCCTGTGATCCCGACCACAATCACCTACTGGCGGCAGAGTGGAACGGCCCACCAGATTCCGGTTGACTACCCGAAGGAGTGCAAGTACGTCAGGGACCCCAACGTGCAGCAGGTATGTACTATGTCTTGCAGTTTGTGTTTCACATTCTCTTTTCTGTATGCTGATGTTCAAACTCGCTTGTAGGCGCCGGTGGAGTACGTAGACGGCCCCCCTTTAGTTTGTCGAGTCCCTGGTCCAGATGGTATGGATGATGGAGACATTATTTGCTCTCCACGATCGTCAGGTATCCTTACTTTCCTTATTCATCTGACTGCTGTAATTCTTTTCTTGCCATACTCATACTGATTTTTGCACCAAACTGTTCTGATACTCTGTTTCTTGCTTTTAGCCTACGCTTACACCGGCAGCACGAGTGGAACTAGCGACATCTCCTCCAGTTATGGAGAGGAGAAGTAGACAGACTCCTATATGCAACAGGGGCGAGGTCAGTGTTCGGGGCAGAGGTAGAGGTGCCCAGAGTCAGAGTGGAGAGTCTCAGACACAAGAGACTTCCTCATCTTCAGAGCCAACTTTGAATGGAGATGATATCGAGACCAATAGAGCTAAGGAGATGATGAGTGGGCACTCCAGGTCTAGGAGCAGGGAGGATGAGGCTGGTTCTAGGTCAGAGAGCGAAGAGGATAGGACTGGTTCTAGGTCAGAAAGCGAAGAGGATGATGCCATCATTGAGTCCCACTCCTCTAATGACAGCGGTGCTGATGGTGACAACGATCCTGACTCCCCTCCTCGGAAGAGGACGAAAAGGGCCTCTTAACATACCTGATGTGACCGACACTGATTTTTGCACTCTTTTTACTCTTTTATTTTGTTTTGGTGGTTAAACACTTTGAATAGCTTCAGATAGGTCTTTACTTTTTTGACAACGTGTATTTTCTTTTTTGTAAAAACCATGATCGGGATCGAACCTTGCAGTTTTATAAAAGAATGAGTTTTTGTTTTGCACAACATCTCGAGAATGGCACCAAACTTGCATAAAAAATGATTGTATGGAAAATGAGAATGATCATATTTGAACAAGTTCGTAACCGAATATTGAGCCTACAACTAACCAAAATACAAAATACAACTCAATAAAGAAAAAACAAAATAAAAAACATAACACTACTGCCCAACTGCCTGGCCAGCATACTTGGTTGGCTGGCCACTAGAATAGGCGGCTGGCTGGTAAACTGGTCGGCCGGCCAAGAGTTGCGGCAGGACCGCTGGCAATAGCTGTCAGCCATTCACACAACGTTATCATCTATAAAGGTCTTCTCTTGCTGCTTTTTTGACAGAACTTTATTTTTTTTGCAATTTTCTCTAAAAGTGGAGATTTTTCTAGTCGAGAGGCTAATGGATTGGACGTCCACTTTGGATGGCACGGAAAAGGAAAATTTCTGCGATTTTGGCATAAATGCTCATTTTTCATTGAGTCGCACTCCGCTTTGTTTCCGTTCCTTCATGCCGCTACCTAGTGTTGGGACCCACTCACTCATATGTTTTGCTTTGGAACACAAGAGATATGTCCAACTTTCAAAGAGTTTCAAGCATTGATAAAGTCTGGCCGAGAAGATGAGATTATACCTTAGCCCAATTTTGGCCATGCCTGGGCTCTTGAACGAATGTGTGGGCTTACTTTACACGAGGCTCAGTCCTTGGTTCATGATGGGGAGTTGGACATACCTGGCTTGATTCTTCGATTTTTCGGCATTGGAAACAAAGGTGATCTTCTCTGGCAAGGTTATTGTTAACACGCCCTCTGTTTATGTTTACTTGCACATTTCCTACTTGCCCCTAGTTGAAGCAAAGCTAGTATTAGGTTGATCAAAATTGCCCAATGCCTGAAGGAGGGTTAGAGTTGCATAGGTTTGGCATTGGCCGAAACTTTGGTGGGTTTGGATGCTTTTCATTGATGGGAGACTTCTCAATTTGCGGGGAGTCCACTGCTTTTTCAGGTATTGTTTCCCACCCTCTCTTATTTATGATTTCTTACATCTCTTTGGCACTCACTCTCTATTTTCTCTCAAAGCCCTTTCCTTACTTTTCTCTCAACGTACATCTCTATATTCTTTAATCTCTCTTATTTTTCATCCCTTCCCAGGTGTGGTTGATAGATAAGCTGAAGGTCATGGACCCCTGCCTCGAGTATTTGGCTAGATCCTACTTCTTTTGCCCGCAGCTAGTGAACTTTCCCACAGAAGGACTGTGGTGCAACTAGATATGCAGCAGATCAGCGGCTGACATTGCTTGGCATTGCCCTTGGCTTAATTTGATTGAGATGAGCTACAGTATGTCTTGCCAACTGGGTATACAGTTCATCATCCTTACACATTATGTCTTTTACTTCCCATTTCGGTTTAGACGCTAGTTTAGGCGTCATCAGACCTGTCCAGATGAGAGGGTGGAATACCCTGCACCATTTCTAGTTCATGCTTCGTACTTGGCTCGATACCTCACAACTTGGATGACAAGAGTGCTTCTGCTCCCTGCTACAAGTTTTAACTACACCCTTTGTGGCGAGTGCTTGGCTTGGCTCGAGGATAAGGCACAGGTTGTGGGCAAGAGACAAAGAACCTGACTTATCTATGCCCCTAGTTTATGGCTTTGAATTTTCTTTTCAAGTGTTTATGATGTAAAAGAAACTTTGATTTAACCTGAGTGTCGGAGAGTGTACTTGTGTTGAAATCATGTAATTAAAGTTGTAAGTACTGAAAATTTTCTTTTTTGGTCCAAAGAATGGTTTGTGTTGCAAAAATTGAAATTTTGAGAAAATTAACTTCATTAAAACTTTTCAATTTTCACAAACGATCACTACCTGGCACACATGGAATCTATCCACAAGACGTACATCCCTTAAATCAAGAAGATCATAACTACCCATAATTGCATTAACCATCACTTCTCTATCTTGCAACTGGTCGTTCTACCAAATGGAGGTAACACAACCAAGCTAACAGATGATGGAAAAAAGATTGACTGATCAAACAAATGGACAGGACAGTTGAGCCAAAAATGGTTATGGCCGAACTTCAAGATGAAATTGCCTACGTATTCAAAAGATGGGAATCAGGCCTTACGTAGTTCGGTTAGGGTTCCCTCAAGTATTTACGCTCTCCTTTTGCACTCTAACTTTTGCCAAAGCCGCCCTTTCGGGTTTTCAACCTTGCAAGCTTTATTTTTCTTTATTTCGAATTTTTCATGCTCTAACTTTTGCCTAGGTTGCCCTTTCGAATTTTTGAATTTTCTTTAACTTGTTCATGTTGATTGGTTGGGACAACTCCAAGATATCCAAATCCATAAGGATGATTGCTTCTCCTGACCAAATAGATTTGATGATGTAAAGACCAGTCCAATTGGGTCAGAATTTGCCTCTAGGGTCATGGATGGGAGCTCAGTTGTCTTTGAGCACTGTATCTCCTTCATTGAGGTTTCTGGATTTGACTTTCTTGTTAAAGGCCCTAGTAATTCTGCGTTGATATCCCTAGATGTGATACAATACCTTCAAGCTTCTTTTATCAAACAACATCAATTCTTTGAATCCGCTCTGTAGCCAATCCGCCTCTGTTATTTGACACTCGGCCATGATCCTCAGTGACGGTACTTCAATTTTGATTGGCAAAACAGATTTCATCCCATATACCAAAGAATAGGGGGTTGCCCTTGTGGACGTTCGAATTGATGTTCTATAACCCCGGAGTGCAAAAGGTAGTTTATCTAGCTAGTCCTTATAGCTCTCTACCATCTTTCGCAAGATGTTCTTGATATTCTTATTTGCAACTTCAACGGCTCTATTGGTCTATGGCCTATATATTGATGACTTGTGAAAAGCCATGTTGTATTTCTCAAGCTAATCTACCACCTCATTCTTGAAGTGTGAGCCATTGTCTAATATGATCTCATTTGGCACTTCATACCTGCAGATGATGTTATTCCTGATGAACTTGGCTACATGTAACACTTTGAACACTGAGTACGACTATGCTTCCACAGACTTGGTAAAATAGTCGATCACCACCAAAATGAACTCATGTCTATTTGAACCCTTTGGCGAGACTACTCCGATGAAGTCAATTCCCCAGACTAAGAAAGGCCATGGTGAAGTCATGCTGTAAAGCTTTGACGGTGGGATATTCATGTGATTAGCATGGATTTGACACTTGTGGCATCGCCGAACAAAGTTGATACAATCCTCCTCCATGGTTGACCAATAATAGCCTTGCATGAGGATCTTCCTAGCTAGTATCACACTATTCATGTGTGCTCCACACTCCCCTCAATGAATGGCCTCCATGAGATATTTTGACTTTTCTTCTTCGACGTAGAGCTTGTGCATTCCCAGATGGCCTCTCTTGTACAGCTTACTTCCGCATATGATAAACTGAACGGCCAGATGCTGTATTTTCCGTTTATCCTTGGCATTTGCCCCTGGTGGATACACATCATTCTCTAAGAAGTTCCAAATGTCATAACACCAGGGGTTCTTGTCTTGAACTTCATCTATTGCGGTTATTGTCTCGTAAGTAGGCGCATACTTCTGTTCGATGATGATTAAAAGCATCTTAACCCCGAGTGACATGTCTACTATGGAGGATAGAGTTGCCAACACATCAACAAACTGGTTGTTCTTTCTTAGCAGATGTGTGAATGCTAGTTTTTGAAACCTTGGAATCAGAATATCCAGGGTCTGATAATAAGTTTTCATTTTCTCTTCCTTGACCTTCCAGTCCCTATTGGCTTGAGAAACAACCAGGTTTGAGTCTCCGATGACGTCCAACCTTATTGCCCCTAGTTTTAGGGCAGCTTCTAGTCCAGCGATACACGCCTCATACTCTGCTTCATTGTTAGATACTTTGAATCGGAGTTTGAAAGGTAGGGGTATATGGGAATCATCGGGTGCTATAAGCAACAAGCCTATCCCATAACTGTATTGATTAGCTGCTCCGTCAAAGTACATTGTCCACGTCTCTTCTTGTACCTATAGAATCTCCTCATCTAGGAACAGGTACTCTACTGCTTCATCTCCTTCCATTGGGTGGTCTGCCAGAAATTCTGCTACTACCCTCCCTTTGACTGACTTGTGAGTGACGTGCTTGAGGTAAAACTCAGAGAGAAGAAGAAACCAACGAGCTAGCCTACCCATAAGTGCTAGTTTCTCAAAGAGATATTTGATGGGATCGAATCTCGAAACTAGAATTATGGAATGAGCTAACAGGCAGTGTCTCAACTTCCTAGTTGCCCAAACCAAAGCTAAGCAATCCTTCTCCAGAGGAGTGCAGTAGGTCTCGTAATCCAACATCTTCTTGCTCAGGTAGTAAATGGCCTTCTCCACCTTAGCTTCTAATTCTTGTGCTAGCATGTACCCCATGGTTGACTCTATCACTGACAAATACATGATCTGTGGCTTTCCCGGCTCTAGCGGTGACAATACGAGCAGATTCTAAAGATACTGCTTAATTTGTTTGAAAGCAAACTAGTATCAATCATCCCATCAGAACTTTTTCTCTTTTTTCAAGAGACCAAATAGTGGTTCACAAGTCAAGATTAATTTTGAAATAAACCGTCTTATGAATTGCACTTTGCCCAGAAAGCTGTGCACCTCCTTTTCAGTCCTTGGTGGTATTTCTAAGATGGCCTTGATCTCGGATGGATTTACTTCAATTCCCCTCTGCGTAATCAAAAATCCCAGCATTTTCCCTGTAGTCACCCCAAAAGTGCATTTTTGTGAGTTCAACCTGAGTCTGTACTCCCTGATCCGTTCAAAGAATTTTTCCAATGTAGTGTAACGACCTTCTCGCTCTTTGCATTTTACAATCATGTCATCCACATACATATCGACTTCCTTATGGATCATGTCATGCAAGATTGTGGTTGCAATTCTCTGATATGTTGCATGGGCATTCTTCAACCCGAATGGCATAACTCTGTAGCAATTGGTACCCCATGGCATAGTGACTGCAGTCTTCTCTTTGTCTTCAAGTGCCATTAGGATCTGGTTGTACCCCGAAAACCCATCCATGAATGATAACAAGGTATGGCCAATGGTGAAGTCTACTAACTAATCAATGTGTGGCAATGGAAAGTCATCCTTATGGCTAGCCTTATTCAAATCCCAAAAGTAGACATAAACTCTGATTCTGCTATCCTTCTTTGGAACTAGAACAATGTTGGCCAACCAAGTCAGATATTCAGATACCATCAAGAATCCCACATCGATCTGCTTGGTGACTTCCTCTTTAATCTTCAATGCCCAATCTGGACGAATTCTGTAGATTTTCTGCTTGACTTTTTAGGCCTACAATCTCAGGATCGATTCTAGACATGTCTTCGTAGGACCACGCAAAAACATCTTTGAAATATTTTAATAAAGCGATTAAAAGCTCACGTTCCTCCAAAGATAACGTGGACCCAATCTCGACTAAGCGTGGATCCTTCTCAATACTCACGTTAATTGCAATAATCTCATCTAAGCAGGGCTTAGCATGCCTCTCCTCCTCTTAGTCAATCAAGTTTTTCAAAGCCCGAAGAATTTCTTCCTCTTCGTTTTCATTAAAATTTTGAAAATCTTGGTCAATACAATAAATTAACGGCATAGAGAAGTAAATGGAAGCTGCATCATTCTCATTTAGAAGTTCTGGCTTTTCAGTTACAACAGACTCAAAAGAAAATACAAAAGAGGACCTAGACAGGACCTTGGCACCAGGGTTACCACCTCCAGGAGTACCAAACTCAAACTTCTCAGATTGACTTGAATTAAATTCCGACTCAACAGACCCGATGGAATCAAACTCAGGCTCATCATCCAATTCAGAACTGGCAATAAAGCCCTTCTCCAACTGCCAAGTGAGGCATGGCACCCTCGACGCATCCAGAATGCAACTAGTGGAGTACGTAATCGGTTCCTCTCCGATCATAGAAACAATAAAGGTATCTTCCAAGTTCTTCGTACTGGTCTTAGGATCAGTCACGAGATCAGCCAATACAGCCCCTACTTCAGCCTCCATGTTGTTTGAATTGTCATCTTTACTCTGGCTAGCTTCGATACTTGAATCAACCCCCTCTTCATCACTATCTTTAAGTTGGTGGTTGAAAAATATTTCAAAACCTGAGAAATGCCTTTTCATTGAGGAATCGACCCAAGGCTTAGGAAAGCCACATAAGGGGAAATCCTCTCTTTCTCTAACAAAGCATCCATTCAGCATTCCCCAGATTGGCCTGTGAACCAGCTCATAGTGCTTCCTGACCTTCTTGGCCTTGGTTCTTTCTCTCATTTCTTCTCCCTTCCTTTTCCAGTCCTCTTGGGTAGGTACATCGCTGTAGCTCAACTTTTTCGCACCGCCTTTCGAAAAGTTCAAAATAAGCCCTACAGTTCAGACTCCTACAGTTCTAAATCTAATCTCACAAGTGCAATGTGAAATTGATAAACACCAAAGAGTCCAAATCCGGCAAATCTTTTGGAAAATAGATTTTGAATCCAAAAAAAATGCCAAAATTGGACTGTTTTGCCAGATACAAAGTCGCCACCTAAATATTTTGTTTTGGGAAAATTCAGGAAACCCATGACTCATGCCAAAGGCCACGTGTCCGTTATCACCAAGATTGTCTCGGCTTGAAAACTTAGGTACGAGATGGGAAGGTCATGAATACATTTGAGCACCCCTGCTTGCCTGATCAAAGATCGGCCTCTACTAATCATGATATGAATCTTATGTACATTATATGCTCTTGTTCTGATTTATTAGGCTAGCATTACTATGTGATGTGCACACACACAAGTATAGACTAACTTTGCAAGAATTGGAATACTTGAGTCATGTTTGTTTTGAAAATTGTTTTGAAATATGTACCACTTGAAAAAGTGATCGCATATGAACATTGCTCAAATTGTTCCAATTCAAGCAACAAGCCTTCATTTACAGGCATTCAAGTAGTTATAGCAATTAAGCAATTAGTCTCATGGCAAGCATGCTAGACATGGCAACAATCACAATTTAATGCAATATGCTAAAGCGCGTAAAGGCTGATCTAGTACTCCAAGCCAAAAGAGAAATGAGTTAAAAAAAAGCATGATCCTAAGTTATGCAATATGAATAATGCAATGCATGCGATATGCAATTACTAGGCTCGGTTAGTAATATGGCATATGAGTTAATTAAATAGCATGCGGTCTAAGCACGTATTCAAAGAAGTATAAGAAATAAAAACGCAGGTTAGAATGATGAACCGAGCCTCGGTGCATGCAAGACAAGTCGATGCAAACACGACCTATGCTAAACAAAATGTGATGTCCCTAAACTAACCATCATAAGCTAGTAAATAAAATGGAGAAAGACGTAAGGTTGGAAGACATACACATTATTACAACATTGCGCTCTCACGAAGAAGAGTCCAAATGAGCTAAGCTAATTAGCTAATTAAAGCTAAGCTAATTATTACAAAACAAATGAAATTAGTTAAACCACTTAACTAATTATTACAAAACTTGAATGCTATTTAGCTAACTAAAATAATTACAAATTGTAACTAGTTAACTAACTAATTAATTACAACATTTATGAAAATTAACTAGCTACAACTAATTAATTACAACAAATATTTAATCTAAATATTTAAAATTAAACAAGCTTGAAATGCGAGGAATACTCATGCACGTGCTCGGTTTCCACCTAAAAATTGACTGTTTTGCTTCCGAAGAGCCTCTGTTGCACAGAGAACACATACACTATTGCCTACTTCCAGAATAACTCTGCTTTGCCTTACACACACACACTACTGAATTTTCCATCAGTGACCGACTGGCCAGTGATGAGGGTTGCCGGCCATCAAAGGTGGTCTCCTGGCTACTTGCCGGCCATGGAAAGTGGCCTGCCGGCCACTACTGCCTAGTTCTCCTTATTGTAACAGAGGACAAACAGAGCATATACAGGGTATTTTCAAGGGTTTGTTTGCACAACTCACCCCTCCTTTTCATGAACAAATCAAAGGAGTAATGAAATTAAGCCACAAACCACCAACTCAAGCAATTTCATTGCATGATAGCCTGTGAACCAAAGTGTGCAATTTCAATAAATGCAATGAAATGAGACTCTCAAAACCACCTCCCTATCATGGAAGATCAAGGGAAGTGGTGACCTTGGAAACTTGAACCATTTCATCACTAATGAGTATGAAATGCCTCAAGCTTCCATGTTTTCAATTAACGTCCGATTGAACACAGCACCAATTATTATCTTGCACCATTTTAGCCTCAATTTTATTACTTCATTTTAGATTACCATCCATTCTTTAATTCATTGAGTCCAATGGTGAAGTTAAGTCCTCTAATGAAGTGAAGTACCAAACCAAGTGTTAACTTAAGACATGAAAGAGATGTCATGCCGTTGATAATGAACCCCTAAAAGGGATTAAACCATTAAGCATGACAACCTCAATCTCATGCTTAAAAGAACAAGAGGCTTGAAACAACTCTCAAAACAAAACAAAAGCCAAGAAAGGAGGGAGGTTGCAGAGATTATTAGTGCTGAAAATAAGTGAGAAAAGCATAAATAAATGCTATCAACTCAAACAAGATGGTGTCTAAGGCCTAAAACACCAAGCTCACGAGGGCAATTATACTACAAGCATGCAAAACAAAGCTCAAATGCAACTTTTAACCAAAAGCAGTCCTAAAATAGTCTAAAAATAACCCTAAAATATGCTAGAATTAAGCTAAAAAAGGCTAGATTAATAAGCTAAAACATGGCACAAACTAGGCTAGTAAGCAAGACACAAGGAGGGGAGGCTAACCCCTTCAAATTTGGACTTCAAAACATGATTTTGACCACTAAAAAAACTCTAAAAATTAGTGTTTAAAAGCTCGGAAAAAGATAGTAAAAGGGTGGGAAACACAAGGGTAAAGGACTCCAAAACAAGGTACAAAGAAAGGTGAACCACCCCTCAACCTTTAATGGCCTTAGAACCCAAGCTTCAGCCTAAAAATACAGAGTTTTTATAGCCCAAAAAAAATTTCAAAACTGTGCTGGAATGAAGACAAAAGTAGCTAAAATAATAAGCTAAAACATTGAGCAATTTAAGCTAGTAAACAAGCCAAAGGAGGGGTGGCTAACCTCTCTATTTTTGGGACTTCAAAACCACTTTTTTTAGCCTCTAAAAACCTCTAAAAATCAGTGGTAAAAAGCTCAAAAAGGTTGATGAAAGAATGGGAAACACAAGTGTAAAGGCATAGGAAACAAGGTGTAAAGAAGGGTGGTTAATCCCTTTACCTTTAATAACCTTAAACCACAAGCTTCAGCCCATAAAAATAGGCTTTAAAGAGCTTAAAAATAGCAAGAAAAGATGGAAAACAAGTGGTGTAAAGATGGTAAAAAGGCAAGAGAAGGTATACCTTTTGAAGAGGAATGAACCCTTAAGTCATAAATCACCAATTTCACATTCTCAAGTGCTTCAGAAGCTCAAATTCAAGCTCAAATAACCTCAGTAAGAAGTTCTCTAGGTTTGGTTTAGAGTGTTTGGGTGTAGGCTATGCAAGTGAGAGAGAGAGAGAGAGAGAGAGAGAGAGACAGACAGACAGACAGACAGAGAGAGAGAGACAAAGAGAGAATTGTAGAGAGAGAGGATTTTTTCTAAAATTATTTCTTCACTCCTAAATATTTCTAACCTTGAAAGAAAGCAGAGAGGTCCTCTATATATAGAAAACATGAGCCTTAGGTCGAAAACATCAACAAAGGGACAGCTGGAGCTTTGTGGAAATAACTGGCAAAAATATCTGGGTTTTACACTGGTGGCCGGCCAGCTAGCAATGGTGGCTGGCTGGCCAGAAGTGGTGGCTTGCCGTCCACAAATGGTGGTTGCCGCCCACCTGCCAGCCATGCTTCCAAGCCCGACTTCAAATGGGCATATCTCCTTCATCTGGACTTGGTTTTAGGTCATTTTTGAGTCTAAATTGAAGCCTCAGAAGTCTAATTTCCAATGGTGGCAGCCTCACATCTAAATTCTAAGTGTGTAAATAAATATTCCTATTTTAGTGAAGGTTGCTCAGTTTTGTCTTAACCAGATTGGTGCCTAACTTCAAACAACCATATCTCCCTCATCCGGACTCAGCTTTAGGAGATTCTTGAGTCTAAAATGAAGCCCCAGAAGTCCACTTTCCAATGGTGGTGGCCTTACAACTAAAGTCTAAGTCTAGAAAGAGATAAGCCTGATCTAGTGGAGGCTACTCAATTCTCTCTCAACAGTTTCAAGCCGAACTTCTCCCCAACTAGTTTTCTTCCCTCTCCTCCAATTTTCTTCGACTCCAAACCTATAAATAAGAGGTTTTAAAGACTTTTCAAAGAGTTCACCTCTCTTCCATTTATTTCCACTTTGTCCTTTCTCGGTTTACCAAAAAGTGCAACTTTTAAATAAAATGCGAGCCTCGGAACATCGTAGAAACATTTTCAAAAATATTTTGAAAGAGAGGGTTTTAAGGTCTAAAATAATTTTGGTCAAAATAGTTTTGGTGCAAAATGGGGTGTAAGGTTGGGATTTATAAGCTGTTTTTGCTGAAGAAATTAAGCGATTGGACAGCATAACTGTAGACGTCCCCGAACGCCCCGGGAGGATGAGTCCCGTTCTGTTCATTTGGGGTTACTACAGTTCAGACTCGACTTGTGTCACGGTTCTTAATCTGAACCAAAGAGTCCAAATCTGGCAAATCGTTTTGAGAAACAGATTTTTGAAAAAGTAGTGCCAAACATGGACTGCTTTGCCAGATACAGAGTCGCCACCTAAATATTTTTTTTTATGGGAGAATTTAGGAAACCCTGACTCGGTGCCGAAGGCCACATGTCCGTCATTACCGGAGTTGTCTCGGCTCGGGAGCTTGGGTACGATCAGGGAAGGTCAGCTATGAGCACCCCCTTTCGCCCGGTCCGAAGACCGGCCTCTACTAACCGTGATATCCGTATTTGAAAACTTTATGTGTTCTTATTCCATTTATTAGCCTAGAATTTACTATGTTATGCGCGCAGCAAACAAGTATAGACTAGATTGCCTAATTTGGAAACAAGCATGCATATTCGTTTGTTTTGGAAAATGCTTTGGATTTGCTACTCGCAAGTAGGCTGAAACACGGATTTCAATGAGTTCTTCCAACTCAAACAATCCAACCTTCACCCACAGCCATCCAAGCAGTTTATAACACATAAGCATCTAGCCACATGTTAAGTATGCTGACATGGCAATATTCACACTCATGCGATATGCTAAAGCGGAAATACTTACATCGTACTCCGTGCCAAAACAAAGAACTCGTTAGCAAACATGCATGATCCAAGTCCATGTTAAGTGCCTAATGCATCGCCTACAAAGTGTTGCTAGAATAGGCTCGGCTATCCTAAACATGGCATGTGAGAAATGCACAACTATCACATATTCAGTTTAGAATTTGAAGTACAAATGCAGTTAGCATGATGTACCGAGCCTAATACATGTAGCATAAATGCATGAATGCACGCATGCATAGCATAAGGTATGCTAATTTAAACGTGCCCTAATCTACCATCATAAGCAGGTAAATAAAAGGGAGAAAGAAGTGGGGTTGGAAGACATACACACACTCACCCACCCTTATTACAGATTTGCCCTCACTCGGAGGGATCGAATAAATATTACAGATTAATTAACTACGCAAGCTAATTAATATTACAAATTAATTAATTTAATTAACAATTAAATAAATTAATTAAAACAGGAAAATCGCCTCGGGAAACGCGTCGCCATGCGCAAGCTGCCTCTGTTTTCTTTCCTCTACTCCTCTGGAGGTTGTCAAAACCTCAGGACTGCATCCCTGGACACTGGGGAGTGCCACCGACTGAGGGGAATTACCACCGGCACTGGTGTGTGGCCATCGGCACGAAATGGAGTTGTCGACAGAGGAAAGATTGCCGGCCGGCACCTTACACTGCCGGTCGGCAAAGAAAGCCTGCAGAACCTGCAACTCACAGCAACAGAGGGCAAAACAAAGCACGGCAGCACAATTCAAGGCATGTATGCACCAACCATATCCCTTATCATGATAATAACTCAAAGGGGCATGTGCCTCGATTCTCGGACCACCAATTACGCATTTCCATGCATGATGGCCCAAAGAACCAAGTATGCAAATTTGATTTCAAATGCATGCAAACCAAATCCAACCAAACAAGGCCCAATTCCTATCATCAATTCAAGGAACAAGGCATGCATGCAAGATGCAATGCAACCTAGGCATACAAGCTAAGGATGCAACATGGCATGGCAACAAGCTTATGCAAGCATACAAGCATACATATGGCAATGCAAACCAATGGAAATATGGACTTATACATGGATTAGGCAGCTCTAATAAGGCCCAAAACAGTAGCCATAACGCCCAAAAATGAAGGCTAAACATACATACACACATACACATGTGAAGGCCCAACACTTAGGCACAAAGCAAGCAACATTCAAGCACACTTGAAAGAGGCAATCATGAACAATTGGCATGCAACGCGAGCTCTAAAATCATGTTATAAAATGATGCCAAATCACATTAAACAAGACAAGCAAGTGCATGCAAGCATGGTCCAAGTACTTGAAGCAAATCATGAAGCTTTGAAGCATGTTTATCACAACAAACATGGCATGCATTAAACTACTAAAACAGATTTTTAGCATGTCAAAACAAGGCCAAAGGACCCCTTAGATGGCATCTAAGTGGCTCAAATACAAAGGCATACATAGACACCAAAACATGGAGCATTGCTACACAAGCTTCCAAAGCATTAAAGAGGCATGCAAGGCAATCAAACAAGCATGGAAATGGGACTGAAATAACATGTGGAGGGACCCCAAATCACCAATTCGATGCAAAGATGTCATGCTACACATGCACATACTCAAGGCTAACAAGCCCAAATACAAAGGAGGTATATCAAGCATGCCAAAATCGACCCAAACACTTATGGACAGACCTAAAACATGGCAAAATAAGCACATAATCTTCACAAGACTAAGCCTAAAACATGCTCCCACAAAGGCTAACAACCTAAGGCACATTAAGGCATAAACATGGCATTACAAGGCAACTATGCTAAGCATGCATGGAGCACCAAAACCAACTTAAAATCATGTTATATTATGGATATATAAGCATGAAAAATAGACCAAACATGCTCAACACACACTCAAGCATAAATGCTCTCTCAAGAGGCCAAGATATGCCCTTTTCAAGGACAACAAGGAGAGGGGGTGGCCCTCTCCTTCTTGGGACTTCAAGGCATTATCTTCACCACTAAAATCCCTCAAGATTTCAGTGGTGAAGAGACCCCAACACCAAAATCCCGGAGCTAACACAAAATGGCTCAAAATGAGGCCTTTTAAGGCCTAAGGGTGGTCAACTACCCTCAAACAACAAAACACTCTTAATAAACAATAAAGAGGGCTTAAAAACAGAACTTTTTATGTTATACAATAAGCACAAAAACAGCTCTAAGATAGGTATAAAATCAATGCAAAAATGAGGGGAAATGGGACTAGATTCTCACCCTTGAAGCCTTCTTCACAAATGATGCTCCAATGGCCTCCTTTAGCTTGGATCCTACACCAAAACTTCAAAACCAGTCCTTTAGAACCTCAAGAGCCAAAGGAAGGTGAAACACTAGGTGTTTGTGTGCAATAGTAAGACACAAAACACCTAGTGCACAAATGAGAGGGAAAGAGAGATAGAAAATGTATCTAACTCAAACCCTAGAACAAGAGCTCAACAATGGCTGTTTTTTGCTCTCAAAATCTCTCAAGTCTCTAACCTCTCTAGCCAAGAGACAAGCCTCTCTCTATATGTCTTGTAAAGCTTACAAGACAAGCTTTTCAAGAGGGAGATCCCTCCATACACGTGTATGGAGGGATGCAAAAGCAAGACAGCTGTCTAAAAATATCTGCAAAAGCAGATGAACAGCAATCGGCCGGCCAAAAATGCCATCTTGGCCAAAAGGAGTGCCGACCGGCACAAAATAGTGCTGACCAGCAAAAAAAAGGTGCCGGCCGGCAATTTTTATTGCCGGTGGCAGCAAACACCAGCCGGTGGCCTCTAGCCACTGTCGGTAGTGGGTGGGGATGGTCTACAAGCCCCACCCTGCCTCTCAAAGGCAAGACACAAGTTTTTGGTGCAAAACCAGACACTAAACGGTCGAGTTCGGGGATCCTGAGGCAAGGCGCGCGAGCCAAGACCTCCGGGAACTCCAAACGAACACAAACATGGAAGATCACCGTGTGTTCAAACGGTGACGTCCGAGTCTTGAGGACGGTCAAAAATGGGGTGTCTACTGTTGCCCCTCTTTGTCAGAACTCGAAAGTCATAACAATGACGGGAGTGAATGTCAAAGCCCAGAGACGACCCATTTTTGACAAGGCCGAAGACTTAGACAAACATGCAAGACAATCAAGATATGCGCCCGAAGGTAGGGGCAAAATGCAAGACAATGCACAGAGCCGAGCATAACCTATGATCATGCAAAGAAAGCTGTAACGAAGCAAACATGCGACAGTTTTAAGCTAGCATACACCGAACTACACTACAATGCAGAAAGGATGTAAGAGAATTATGCAATTCTCAATACGTCTCACTCGGAGGATACAATACCTGTGCGGCTCGTCTGGTTGCACCAACCTCAAATGAACCGTACATACAATATCATGCCTGCAAAGAAAACAAACTTAACAGGTACAATATTGTTAGCAACATGCATGACAATGCAAATGTGGATGCAAAACGAAATGCAATATATACAAAACAATGTATGAACAATGCAAATGAAGATGCAATGTAATTGAAACAATGCAAGCTACATGCAAAGCATTTGAATCGTGATCCAATCACGAGCGGTTCAAAACCACACCTATGTCAAATAGATTGATGGAGATAACATGTCTGTCTACCATAGAACGGTCAACTGAACTATGAGTATTGTAAACAGACGCAAGAACAAGTATTGGGTGGAATTGACATAAGTGGGGAAACAACCCGCTGGAGAAAGGACTACGATCCTAATGCCGGATGCAAAAATTACACTACAATGTAATACATGAATATGGCACACGGGCCAAACCAAATCTTGCCTAGGAAAGGCATGTACACATACAAACCATGTGTAACACAGAAAAGGTGCCGCAACCCTCAACCAACATATCAGCGTGGAATTGGCGCGATACACATGCAGAACTGTGTTTTAACATGAAAAGTAAGGGCACATACCAGACCAAGCTCAACCTGGAAAGGCGCAAGCCATAGGCGGAAGGTGACGCAATGAATGCATGCAATCTACAATGCAATATCTACAAATATGCAATGGAGTGGATATGGATACAACGGATATGGCACGCAAGCCAAACCAAATCTTGCCTAGGAAAGGCATGTATACGTACAAGCCATGTGTAACACAAAAAAGGTGCCGCAACCCTCAACCAACATATCAGCGTGGAATCGGCGCGATACACATGCAGAACTGTGTTTTAACATGAAAAGTAAGGGCACATACCAAACCAAGCTCAACCTGGAAAGGCGCAAGCCATAGGCGGAAGGCGATGCAGTGAATGGATGCAATCTACAATCCAAATGCATGACAATGCACTATGATGCAATGACTATGTTTGAGGTTTTCCCTATCTTACCAATAGGGCGATATACTAGGTTGGTTCAGTATCCAGGACTGAGGCGCAGACAAGCTGCCTCAATCTATGGGGTTTCGATACAGATTTCAAGCCGAGGGTACACCCCTGGGTATTTAAACCAGACTTTAGTCTCGGCACTCTCGAACCTTTGCGTTCTAGGCATAAGCCATTCGAACTCTAGTTTCCACCATCCCAGTTGGTCTTCTAGGAACTCACCGCGAACATAGGCAGGTGGCTTTACCAGACCACCAAAAGTCGTTCGGGCACGACAAACACCAAAGGAGTTGTACCTTTAGAGGATTTAAGGTCTCCTAGACCGGGATGCAAAATGTATGCATGACTATGCATTTTTTTTTTTGTTTTTGAAATGCAAATGATGAAAGTGATGCATGTTGCATGGAATGCGCGACAACACACGGCTTAAGATATGTACAAAGCAATAGTGTGCACACCAATGCATTAAGGGTGTGTTTGATTGGACGGACTGGAAAAGGGGGGATTAGAATCCATCGGACTTGAATCCTGGGACTGTGAATCCCCCGGACTATTTGGTCGGATTGGATATGTATCCTGTGTTTGTTTTTTCATGGGATTAGATGTCTGGATAGGACTATTTTCAGTGAATCCAACGTTTGGTTGGACGGACTGGATAGGATAAATGAACAAAAGACTATTTTACCCTTTTTCAATTGTTTACTATGTAATAGCAATATTAAACATATCTTTAATATTTTAATTATTTTTAGTAAACATTAAACATACTAATGGTTAAATTTTGTTTAAAGATATTTAAACATACTAATATTGATAAAAAAATTTGACTGGTATAGATTATTTTTATTTAAACAAATAAAAATTTATTGTTGAAATTAAACATACTAATGGTTAAATGTTTAAATTTTTATTTAAACAATTAACATTGAAATTATTTTGATGTACAGATTATGTTTAAAAAATTAACAATTAACAATTAAATAAATGTTAATGTATAGATTATGTTTAAACAATTAACAAATGTTGATGTAATTAACAATTAACAAATGTAGATGTAATCAAATGTTGACGTATTAAAACATAATTTAATAGATGTTAAATAAATATACATGTTGATGTACAGATGTTGAAATAATTTAATAAACATGTTGATGTACAAATGTTTAAATGTTTAAATAAAACATAATTTAAATAAATGAAATTATTTATTGTTGAAATTAAACATTTAATTGTTTAAATAAAACATCTATTCAAACATCTATTAAATTTAAACAATGAAATTAAATAAAACATAAACAAAATTTTAAAATAAAACATCAATAAAATATCTATAAAAAATTATTTTAAAAAATTAAATAAATAAAACATTAATAAAAAGTTAAATAAAATTATTTTATTTTTAAATTGAGACATTTAAATTTTATTGAATTTTATTAAATATAATACATAATTAAATAGTAGAGGGTCAAAATGGTCATTTTCGCATATAATCCAAACAGTGATTAGTCCCCCACTTTCTGTCCCACCCCCCCCCCCCCAGGACAGGATAGTCCCCCATATGGGGGACATGGAGTCCGGCCGGACATGGAGTCCGCCGGACTAAAAAAAAATCAAACGACGGATAAGGTGCACTATTTGGATTACAATCCAAATAGTGGATAGTCCCCCCTCCTAATCCCCCCAATCAAACACACCCTAAAGGTCTTGCACCTTCCAAGGATTTAAGGTCTCGTAGACCGTACGTGTTTAAGGTCTCGCCAGACCATGCGTGTTTAAGGTCTCGCCAGACCGTGCGTGTTTAAGGTCTCGCCAAACCGTGCATGTTTAAGGTCTCGCCAGACCGTGCGTGTTTAAGGTCTCACCAGACCGGTGTATTGCACGACGGTATGATGCGCAAAATAGCGCAATGCGTTAGGCAACGCGAGTGCACAGGATAGTGCGATGGAATGCATGCAAAATGCAATGAGATGCGCAAAATAGCGCGAAATGGATACATGCAAGATGCAAGTGAGGTGCACAAAATAGTGCGATGCGCAAAACAGCGCGATTGAAATACAATGCACAAAACAGCACGACAATTTTGAAATACACAAAACAGTGCGATGCGCAGAACAGCGCGAACAATTTTGATATGCACAAAACAGTGCGACTGATATGCGATATACATGGGGCAACTTTTGAATCTTTGTAAAAAGTCAAAAGGATACGAAAAGGATACACCTTGCATGGGTTGAAGTGCTACGCACGGAAGACACGACCCGAGGTCAAAACGGAGGCCGGTTGAGCGTCGGAGACGCACTTTCTTGCACTTTCTTGAGCTATGAAGACCAAAAACTCCTCACATGGCCTAAACAAGGCTGTGGGAACATCACCGGCCGGGAGGGGAGGCCACCGGCTGGCCGCCGGCATCAAAATAAGTCCATCGGCACAAAAAAGTGCCGGCTGGCACAAAACATTGCCGACCGGCAAACAGTTGCGGATGCGGGGTATAGCGATCCCGGGTTTACCCTTGTTGTATAGTGATCCGGACATGTGTCCGTGGATGTTGGTAGTTGTTTATTATCTTGTTTTCATCCTTTCTTACCTTGTATTTGAGTTATAGGATGTGTTGGGCGGGTTTGTTACAGGTTGGTTGAGTTTAGAAACCAAAACTAGTTGCCCAGATTTTTGGCCTGTACGCTCGAGCGGAGGTGTTGGCGCTCGAGCGGAGATTACACCCATTCAGTATTTTCCTGTGCAGCGTTGTACGCTCGAGCGTGGTATTGGCCGCTCGAGCGGGGTTGTCTGAGTGCCGCTCGAGCGTAGGGTTGGGAGCTCGAGCGGAGGCCTGGTTCTGCAAAAGTGCTGGGCGAGTGCATTCTGCGCTCGAGCGTGAGGTTGGCCGCTCGAGCGGAAGTCTGGGAGTGGCCGCTCGAGCGGAAGGTGTTTTACGCTCGAGCGGACGACTGGGTTTAAGTCCCGAAATTGTGACTTTTCAAATCACTTTTTACTTTCTCTTCTCTCTCTTACTTTTCCAAAATCACCATTGTTGAGCCTCTCACTCTAGACTCTACCTTCTCTCTAGGTTTTGATCTAGTAGGAGTGATTTACTCACCTTTGGCCTTTACAAAAAAGTTGTTGATCGTCGAGGGCTTCATTTTAATCTGAAAATCTCGGGTTTTGGAGCACGTTGGGTTTTGTCGTCTTCTCCTTTGGGACTCCGAATTTGAGGTAGGGATAACCTACTCCTCTCTATGGGTTTTGTCTTTAAACTTTGGTATTTTGAGATGTTGGGCTTGGTTTGGTAAGTTTGTGAAAGTTTGGGGCTTTTGTGCAATTATACAAAAGTTGGGGTTTTATTCATAATAAACCTAGATGCATGTTTGGCATGAAAAAAAATGGAATGATTGTTGAATCATTGATGAAAATGGGACCTAAGGGTTGAAATGGTAATTATGGAAAATGGCCTAATTACATAGTTTAATTAATGGGGATAATTAATTGGTGAGAAATGAGGAAATGAAATGTTGATTGAATATCCATTTGTGCATTTATTTTCTGTTTTAGAAATAACTGCTTTGGACTATCGGTGGAGGATAGTCGGGATTGTTGTAGACAATGCATGATGATTAAGTAAACGGAAACTAATCAATGGAATGTGTCATGGAACTTGATAGTTGATAGAATACATTAAGTGTATGTATTGTGTGATTGTATATAGAACCAATGTGTTTATATACGTTATGTGTAGAGGAGGAGATAGGGGATGTACTCCGCGGTTTAGGGGAAGATAGGGGATGTACCTCTAAACCGGATAGGTATTGGGAGGAGATAGGGGATGAACTCCGTAGACAGAGCTCATATGCTTGTCTAGAGAAGTGAAGATAGAGCTCATATGCTTATCTTTGTGAAGTGTGGATACAGCTTGTATGCTTATCTGTGGATATTGTTGATATACATATCTGTTGTAGAATGTGGATACAGCTTGTATGCTTATCTGTGGATATTGTTGTTATACATATCTGTTGAGAATGTGAGATATAGTTTTTATACATATCTGTGGAAATGATGATAAAGCTAGCATGCTTATCTGTTGAAAAGGGAAAATGAAAAGTAATTGGGACTTGTAAGTCGTTGACATACATATGTAATTTATGTGATTGTAGCAGTGTTGACCAACTATCAATTGCTAATGTTTTAGTCATTGTCCATGGTTGGTTTAGTGTATTTCTACTGGGCTGTGGCTCACCCTATATGGGAATATCATTTTCAGGTGCAGGAAGCATGCCACTTCCAAGGACATAGCTGGGAGGCTAGTGGCGGGCATAGTTTTGTCGTTTTACTTTTGATGTATTACATGTAATTTCAAGCCAAGGGCTTAATGTGTAAACGAGTTAGAACTCTTTGTTGTAACCAAGTGTTAACTTGGAAAGCTGTAAGCCCGTAGGGCATTTTGTTATGAGGTTAACATGTAATACTTATGTCTTGGAATTCTAATGAATGAAAGGAATGCGGTTAGTTTAAATGTAAATGCATGTCTTATCTGATGGGTTTATTGTTATTATTTTGAGGGCGTTACAACTTGGTATCAGAGCGTACCGGGTTCGAATACTTTGGGTACGTGGGAAGTGATTAGGATCACAATGGGTTTGTCTCGCTTGATAGAGACGTAGATGTAGTACCATATGCTATGTGTTTATTTGATAGCATGCTTATGTGACTATGTGGGTATGGGATTTAATTTCTAGGATATTGATTGGATCCTTGAGTTTCTGGAAGTCTTGTTGGAAAAGCACTTGATCAATGCTGTTTCTAACCGGAACTCTAGTAACGTCTCGGGACTATCATTATCCGGAAATGAAGTTCGTAAGTGCTTATGTGTTTATGTGCTTATGTGGAGTGAATTACAGTTGTCCATGCATTAGGACGTGAGTGTTTAGTTTCGGCACACCTATGAATGTGCTAACGTTCTGTGTTGCCTTTATTAGGATGTCAGGACGAGGAAGAGGTGCTAGGCGTGGTAGACCTGCGAGGCAGGAAGCGCCGTTACCGGGTGAGATTCCGGCAGTACAGGAGGGGGTTGGTCAGGCCAATGTGGCCGAGCCAGTGGGTCAGCAGGCTATGGGTGCCTTGGCCAGAGAGATAGCAGGAGCTTTGGGTATTCTTAGAGCTGGGAATCAGGCCGCTGAGGCAGGGCCTTCTTTCTTGAAGAGGGAGTTCTTCCGGTGTAATCCGGACGAGTTTATCGGGGATCCTAAAGAGCCGCTTAAGGCAGATGAATGGCTCGAACAGACAACGAAGACGTTTGAGATGCTTGGCATCGAGGACGGAGCACTGAAAGTGACCTTGGCATCCTTCCAGCTGAAGGGAGATGCGGGTCAATGGTGGAAGTACGAGAAAGCTCGTGTTGGTGGTACTTGGGAGGCGTTTATAAATGCTTTTCAGGAGAGGTTTTTGTCTGCAATAGCAAGGGAGAAGCTGAGAGATCAGTTTAGCCGGCTTAATCAGCAGGGCTTGTCAGTGGCCGAGTTTGAGGCTACTTTTACCAGTCTGTCTAGGTTTGCACCTGAACTGGTGGCGTCTGAGGAACGCCGTTGTTATGAGTTTGAGCGGAAGTTGAGGCGGGGCCTCAAGTTGAGAGTTGGTGGGTCTTATATTCGAGAGTATAGACACCTAGTGGATGCTGCAGCTCATATGGAGCTTATGATGCAGGAGGAGGATGAGGGTCAGAGAGGCTCCAAGAGGAGCCAGGATAGTCAGAGTGATGGCAGGAGACAGAAGGGTAATAACCCTCAGCAGTCTCAGGGTGCAGTCTCTAGATCGACCTTTCCAGTGCCTAGTGTAGGCTCGGGGAGAGGCAGTCAGGGAGAATTCACTTGTTACAAGTGTGGCCAGCTGGGTCACAAGGTTTCGGTTTGCCCGCAGAAGGGTGGGGGTCAGAAAGCTGCTTCTTCTTCAGCTAGACCGCTGAGTCAGAGTTTGGGCAGGGGGCAGCTCTTGACTTGTTATCAGTGTGGACAACCTGGGCACATGAAGAGGTTTTGCCCACAGTTGAGTGCCACTTCGGCAGCGTCTGGTTCTAGGCAGTCGCAGGGTTTTCAGGCAGCTCAGTCTGTGCAGGCCTCGAGGGCCAATCCGGGAGTTTCGTCATCCCAGTCTGTGCAGCAGTCTTTTGCTCCGAGAGGCGAGCAGGTAGACCAGGGCCTACGGGGCGCGTGTATGCTGTTACCGCGCAGGATTTAGTACCGGCTCCATCAGTAGTGAGAGGTACTTTTCTGTTTTGCAACTCAGTTGCTAATGTGTTGATAGACACGGGTGCATCTCATTCTTTTGTATCTGCTACATTTGCATCTGTTTTGGAATTGGAGTTAGCACAGTTAGCATCTCCTATTTGTGTGGTATCGCCTTTGGGTCGTGAGTTGATTCTGAAACAGGGTGTTAGAGGATGTGATATAGAGGTCGCCGACTATAGGCTTCCTTTTCCATTTGTTGTCATGCCCATGAAGGGTTTTGATGTTATTTTGGGTATGGACTGGTTATCGTCATACCGGGCTGTTATTGATTGCTACCGCCAGAGGGTCACGTTATGTACCTTGAGCGGGGAGTGGTTCCATTTCTTGGGAGACCGGGTTGGTAGTGTTTTGCCACCGGGGTTTGATTCGCGAGGGCGAAGTGAGCTTAGTGGTCTACTTGCTAGCTTTGAGAGTAGTGAGTGTGATGAGACCCAGCATGTATTACCGAGGGTGGTTTGTGAGTATTCGGATGTCTTTCCCGAAGATCTTGTTAGTTTGCCACCTCACCGAGAGATAGAGTTCTCTATTGATTTAGTGCCTGGTACGGCGCCGATTTCTATGGCACCTTACCGTTTTGCTCCAGCAGAGTTGGTTGAGTTGAAAGTTCAGCTCCAGGAATTGCTCGATAAGGGCTTTCTTCGCCCTAGTGTTTCACCGTGGGGAGCACCGGCCCTCTTTGTTAAAAAGAAAGATGGTGCCTTGAGATTGTGTATAGACTACCGGAAGTTGAATTGGGCTACGGTTAAGAATAAGTATCCTATGCCCCGTATAGATGATTTGTTTGACCAGTTGAAGGGTTCCCGTTGTTTCTCTAAGATAGACTTGAGATCGGGTTACCATCAGTTGAGGGTCAGGGAGGAAGATATTCCTAAGACGGCATTCCGTACGCGGTATGGCCATTATGAGTTTCTGGTGATGCCATTTGGGCTTACCAATGCACCGGCAGTCTTTATGGACTTGATGAACCGGATTTTCCGGGAGTTCTTAGACCGATTTGTGGTTGTTTTCGTGGACGATATCCTTATCTATTCGTCTTCTGAGGAGGAGCACGAGGCACACTTGAGAGTAGTGCTTGAGTTACTTAGAGCCCATAGGCTGTATGCCAAGTTTGGGAAGTGTGAGTTCTGGCTGGGGGAAGTCAAATTCTTAGGCCACGTGGTATCCGGGGAAGGGGTGTCTGTTGATACATCCAAGGTTGAGGCAGTGCAAGATTGGGCACAGCCTAAGAATGTGTTTGAGATCCGCAGTTTTCTGGCATTAGCTGGGTATTACCGTCGGTTTGTGAAAGATTTCTCCAGGTTAGCGTCACCGTTGACTAGACTGACTCGGAAGGGAGTCAAGTTTGTGTGGAGTGAGACTTGTGAAAAGTCGTTCCAAGAGTTAAAAGTTAGATTGACCACCGCTCCGGTGTTGATTATTCCGGAGAGAGGGTTGGGTTATGCTGTATATTGTGATGCCTCACGAGAGGGTTTGGGTTGTGTGTTGATGCAAGAGGGGAAAGTGGTAGCTTATGGCTCACGTCAGTTGAAAATACACGAGAAGAATTACCCCACACACGACCTAGAGTTAGCAGCTGTGATCTTTGCCTTGAAAATCTGGAGGCACTACCTTTATGGTGAGAGGTTCGAGGTATTCTCGGATCACAAGAGTTTGAAGTATCTGTTTACACAGAGAGACTTGAATCTGAGGCAGAGGAGATGGATGGAGTTCATCGAGGATTATGATTTTGAGTTGCATTATCATCCGGGAAAGGCCAATGTTGTGGCCGATGCCCTTAGTAGGAAAACCATTAGTGATGTAGCTTGTATAGCCATCCGGGAATGGGAGATGTTGGGAGCACTTGGCGAGTTTGATTTGCTACTGGGCGAATCTGTTCAGACTGCGGCCTTGTTTTCTGTTGTTGCGCAGCCTACACTTGTGATTAGAGTGATAGAGGCACAGAGAGGTGACCTTGAGGTAGAATCCCTCCGAGAGAAGATCTCCAGTGGGAAAGTTGAGAAGGGTTTGACGGTGTATCCCGACCTGAGTGTGAGATACCGAGACCGTTTGTTTGTACCGGAGGCTTGCCGTGAGGAAGTACTCCGAGAGTTTCACCATTCGCGCCTTGCGGTGCATCCGGGAGGAACTAAGATGTATCAGGATTTGGGTCGCCAGTTTTGGTGGCGGGGTATGAAGAGAGATGTGGCTGTTTTCGTATCGAAGTGCCTTACTTGCCAGCAAGTGAAGGCTGAGCATCAGAGGCCAGCGGGTTTGTTGCAACCCTTGCCTATTGCCGAGTGGAAGTGGGAGCATGTCACTATGGACTTCGTTGTAGGTCTTCCGAGGACTCAGCGGGGTAGTGATGCTGTTTGGGTGGTTGTAGACCGGTTGACTAAGTCGGCGCACTTTATTCCTATGCGCGTGAGAGATTCGGTAGATCATCTTGCCGACTTGTATATTCGGGACGTAGTGAGATTGCACGGGGTCCCAGTGACGATCGTCTCAGATAGAGATCCTCGTTTTACTGCTAGGTTGTGGCAGAGTTTGCAGAGTGCCTTGGGCACTAAGTTGACCTTTAGTACGGCTTATCATCCTCAGACTGACGGGCAGTCCGAGCGTACTATTCAGATCCTCGAGGATATGCTTCAGGGTTGTGTCCTGGACTTCAGTGGGACGTGGGAGAGGCACTTGCCATTGGTAGAGTTTGCCTACAACAACAGTTTTCAGTCTAGCATCGGTATGGTACCGTTTGAGGCCTTGTATGGCCGACCGTGTAGGTCTCCAGTTTGTTGGGCCGAGGTGGGTGATGCACCTTTGTTGGGTCCGGAGTTGGTTAGGGAGACGACGGAGAAAGTTGAGCTTATCCGTAGGAGGCTTGTTACAGCCCAGAGTCGACGAAAGAGTTATGCCGACCGTAGGAGGAGACCTTTGGCATTTGAGGTAGGTGATCATGTCTTTCTGAAGATATCACCTAGGCGAGGCTTGATGAGGTTTGGGAAGAGTGGGAAGTTATCCCCTCGGTTTATTGGTCCTTTTGAGATCCTTGAGAGGATAGGTGAGGTTGCTTATCGGTTAGCCTTACCGCCGCAGTTGTCCGGAGTACATGACGTGTTTCATGTGAGTATGCTTCGGAAGTATGAGCCAGATCCATCACATGTGTTGGATTGGACTGATTTAGAGGTAGATGAGGATGCCTCGTTTGAGGAGAGACCGGTTCGGGTCTTGGATAGGCGGGATCAGGTCCTGCGTGGCAAGACCATACCTTTGGTGAAAGTCTTGTGGAAACATCACGGAGTGGAGGAAGCCACTTGGGAACGTGAGTTGGAAGTCCGAGAGAAATATCCGGACTTGTTTATTGATATGTAATTTTGTATTTAAATTTTACATTTTGTTGAACTTAAGAGCTTTTATATATGTCTTAAGTTGTGAAACATTGAAAATGTTTTGGTTATTGGAAGTATGTTTTGGAACTTGCCTCATATGGAAGTTGGATGTAACACTATATATGTTGAATATATTGTTGACATTGGAAAGTTAGTGCATAATGTTGGTGCATGTTAATAATACATATGTTGTTTACATATTGTGATATGTCTCTTGTTAAAGGGATGGGATGACCGGTAATGGGTCGAATTGTTGAATGTTAAAATGTAACATTGTTTAAAATGGAGGAAAACTTGTTTTTGAAAACTTGTGTTTAATTTCGGGGACGAAATTCTTTAAGGGGGGGAGGTTATAGCGATCCCGGGTTTACCCTTGTTGTATAGTGATCCGGACATGTGTCCGTGGATGTTGGTAGTTGTTTATTATCTTGTTTTCATCCTTTCTTACCTTGTATTTGAGTTATAGGATGTGTTGGGCGGGTTTGTTACAGGTTGGTTGAGTTTAGAAACCAAAACTAGTTGCCCAGATTTTTGGCCTGTACGCTCAAGCGGAGGTGTTGGCGCTCGAGCGGAGATTACACCCATTCAGTATTTTCCTGTGCAGCGTTGTACGCTCGAGCGTGGTATTGGCCGCTCGAGCGGGGTTGTCTGAGTGCCGCTCGAGCGTAGGGTTGGGAGCTCGAGCGGAGGCCTGGTTCTGCAAAAGTGCTGGGCGAGTGCATTCTGCGCTCAAGCGTGAGGTTGGCCGCTCGAGCGGAAGTCTGGGAGTGGCCGCTCGAGCGGGGTGTTTTACGCTCGAGCGGACGACTGGGTTTAAGTCCCGAAATTGTGACTTTTCAAATCACTTTTTACTTTCTCTTCTCTCTCTTACTTTTCCAAAATCACCATTGTTGAGCCTCTCACTCTAGACTCTACCTTCTCTCTAGGTTTTGATCTAGTAGGAGTGATTTACTCACCTTTGGCCTTTACAAAAAAGTTGTTGATCGTCGAGGGCTTCATTTTAATCTGAAAATCTCGGGTTTTGGAGCACGTTGGGTTTTGTCGTCTTCTCCTTTGGGACTCCGAATTTGAGGTAGGGATAACCTACTCCTCTCTATGGGTTTTGTCTTTAAACTTTGGTATTTTGAGATGTTGGGCTTGGTTTGGTAAGTTTGTGAAAGTTTGGGGCTTTTGTGCAATTATACAAAAGTTGGGGTTTTATTCATAATAAACCTAGATGCATGTTTGGCATGAAAAAAAATGGAATGATTGTTGAATCATTGATGAAAATGGGACCTAAGGGTTGAAATGGTAATTATGGAAAATGGCCTAATTACATAGTTTAATTAATTGGGATAATTAATTGGTGAGAAATGAGGAAATGAAATGTTGATTGAATATCCATTTGTGCATTTATTTTCTGTTTTAGAAATAACTGCTTTGGACTATCGGTGGAGGATAGTCGGGATTGTTGTAGACAATGCATGATGATTAAGTAAACGGAAACTAATCAATGGAATGTGTCATGGAACTTGATAGTTGATAGAATACATTAAGTGTATGTATTGTGTGATTGTATATAGAACCAATGTGTTTATATACGTTATGTGTAGAGGAGGAGATAGGGGATGTACTCCGCGGTTTAGGGGAAGATAGGGGATGTACCTCTAAACCGGATAGGTATTGGGAGGAGATAGGGGATGAACTCCGTAGACAGAGCTCATATGCTTGTCTAGAGAAGTGAAGATAGAGCTCATATGCTTATCTTTGTGAAGTGTGGATACAGCTTGTATGCTTATCTGTGGATATTGTTGATATACATATCTGTTGTAGAATGTGGATACAGCTTGTATGCTTATCTGTGGATATTGTTGTTATACATATCTGTTGAGAATGTGAGATATAGTTTTTATACATATCTGTGGAAATGATGATAAAGCTAGCATGCTTATCTGTTGAAAAGGGAAAATGAAAAGTAATTGGGACTTGTAAGTCGTTGACATACATATGTAATTTATGTGATTGTAGCAGTGTTGACCAACTATCAATTGCTAATGTTTTAGTCATTGTCCATGGTTGGTTTAGTGTATTTCTACTGGGCTGTGGCTCACCCTATATGGGAATATCATTTTCAGGTGCAGGAAGCATGCCACTTCCAAGGACATAGCTGGGAGGCTAGTGGCGGGCATAGTTTTGTCGTTTTACTTTTGATGTATTACATGTAATTTCAAGCCAAGGGCTTAATGTGTAAACGAGTTAGAACTCTTTGTTGTAACCAAGTGTTAACTTGGAAAGCTGTAAGCCCGTAGGGCATTTTGTTATGAGGTTAACATGTAATACTTATGTCTTGGAATTCTAATGAATGAAAGGAATGCGGTTAGTTTAAATGTAAATGCATGTCTTATCTGATGGGTTTATTGTTATTATTTTGAGGGCGTTACACGGGGCAGTTTTGACTTTTCACCTTGGGTGTTATAAAATAGGGTTTTAAACCCTATTTTCTCATTCCTCCTCCGCCGAAATCCCTTGCTCTCTCTCTCTAGAGTGTTTCTCTCTCATTTTTCACCCGTTTCTTCGCGTTCTACGCCCGTTTCGTCGTCGGATTCGCGATTTCCTTCGCGTTTCAGACATTTTCCACCGATCACATTTTCGTTTCGGCGCCTCGTTTGGCGTTCTCACCTTTTCGGGGTTTGTTCCCCTCGTTTTTCTCTTCATTCTTGTGCCTTTTCACTTTCCGGCCTTCCCGGTCATTTCCGACCCTCTCAGGAGTTGACTTTCCGGTTGACTCTTCGTATTCCGGTCCGGTTTTCCTTTTCCCGGCCATTTTCACACCATTCTCTACATGGCGGACGACATTCCATGTGGCGGGACTCCCCCGGACCACGAGATGGATCCCGGGGTCGAGCTCTTACCACTGAGCGAGCGCCCGTTCGACCCGGCGACCTACCGGCCGGCGATCCATGTTCTGCCCCCCGACGGCCTGCGTCAGTTCCGGAGCTTCGAGAGGCACGTGGCGCCTGAGCTACTGCTGCGTGAGCCTACCTCCCACCTTTCATTCGGCACTTCCGAGGTGACTCTCTGTCTTCTGCTTTACTTTCCGCAATGTAGGATACAAAAACTGTCATAGTTAGTTGTATTCTTTAACTGCTGAAAACTGATATGCTGTAGACCGTAGTTGACTGTAAACATACATACAACTGATATCTGTTTGAGACTGACACATGCACACACACTGCACTAGCCCTGAATCACTCAAACACACTGCACTCACTGTTTTTCACTGCATATACACTGGCACCCAGTATTTGTCTGAATCTGTCAAACCTGCATGCATGCTATATCTGTTCTGAAACACCCAAACACGCTGACACATCACACGTATTTCACTGTAAGCACACCGGCACCCGGTATTTGCCTGATCCTGACAAACTTGCATACATGCTATATCTGTTCTTTCAAAACTGCATTTTGAATGTTGTCTTGCCACCGTTATTTTCTGTTTACAGGAGGGTTCCCATACCATCCGCGGGTATGGGAATACTGGTGCACGGGAGTGGTATGATAAGCTCCCCGACGCAGTCCGACGCATCGTGGACCGGGCGGGCTTCGGCACCTTCTGCCGAGGGTTCTCCAAATTGTCCACATGCAGACCTCTCCTTGCCGCTCTGGCGGATAGGTGGTGGGACACCACCGATTCTTTTCATTTATCTGCTGCAGGGGATATGACGATGACCCCTCATGATTTGTCGATGCTCACTGGCATCGGGGTAGGGGGGGATCCGATCCCTTTTGACATAGACATGGATGAGTGGACCGCCGCTCAGGTCCATCTACTGGGGGAGGCGCCACCCCTAGCTCGCCCAGGTTTCGTTCGATATTCCTGGTTTGAGGTCCAGTTTCGGGTCCAGTCCGCGTTGGAGGAGGAGGCGGAGATGACCTCGGAGGACGTGGAGAGGTATGCTCGCGGCTTCCTCATGTTCCTGTTTGGGACTACCATCTTCACCGACCGGGCGAACACCGTGCCTCTCTGTCTTCTCAGCGCACTGGTGGACGTCCGGGACATTCAGCACTATGACTGGGGCGGCGCTGCTCTGGCCACCCTTTACGGGTGGTAGACGCGCCCGCATGGGCCTCGTGCTACAGTTCGGACTCGATTTGTGTCACGGTTCTTAATCTGAACCAAAGAGTCCAAATCTGGCAAATCGTTTTGAGAAACAGATTTTTGAAAAAGTAGTGCCAAACATGGACTGCTTTGCCAGATACAGAGTCGCCACCTAAATATTTTTTATGGGAGAATTTAGGAAACCCTGACTCAGTGCCGAAGGCCACATGTCCGTCATCACCGGAGTTGTCTCGGCTCGGGAGCTTGGGTACGATCGGGGAAGGTCAGCTATGAGCACCCCCTTTCGCCCGGTCCGAAGACCGACTAACCGTGATATCCGTTTTTGAAAACTTTATGTGTTCTTAAACCAATTGTTAGCCTAGAATTACTATGTTATGCGCGCAGCAAACAAGTATAGACCAAATCGCCCAAATTGGAACAAAACATTTCATGTTTGTTTTGAAAATGGTTTGCTACTCGCGAGTAGGCTAAAATACAGATTTTGCCACCCTCAAGTGGGCTTTTAGAGAAGATGATTTTGCCACTATCTAGTGGGCTTAAAACTCACAGTTTTAATGCATTATTCCAATTTAGGTAATTCAACCTCCATCCACAAGCATTCAAACAGTTATATCACATAAGCAGCTAGCCTCATGGTAATCATACTGTCATGACAACACTCACACGCATGCGATACGCTAAAGCGGAAATACTTACATCGTACTCCTTGCCAAAATAAAGAACTCGTTAGCAAACATGCATGATCCAAGTCCATGTTGAGTGTCTAATGCATCGCATACAAAATGTTGCTAGAATAGGCTCGGCTATCCTAAACATGTCATGTGAAAATGCACAATTATCACATATTCACTTTTTGATTTGAAGTACGAATGCAGTTAGCGTGATGTACCGAGCCTAATGCATGTAATACAAAATGCATGAATGCACGCATGCATAGCATGAGGTATGCTGAATTTAAACATGCCCTCATCTACCATCATAAGCAGGTAAATAAAAGGGAAGAAAGACGTGAGGTTGGAAGACATACACACACTCACGCACACTTATTACAGATTTGCCCTCGCTCGGAGGGACCAAATAAATATTACAAATTAATTAACTACGCAAGCTAATTAATATTACAAATTGCCTAATTTAATTAACAAATTAAATAGACTAAGAAAAACAGTAAAACGCCTCGAGAAGCGCGCCGCCATGGGCAAGCTGCCTTTGTTTTCTTCCCTCTGCTCCTCTGGAGGCTGTCAAAACCTCAAGATTACATCCCTGGACACTGGGGAGTACCACCGGCTGAGTGGAATCACCACCGGCACTGGTGTGTGGCCATCGGCACAAAACGAAGCTGTCAGCAGAGAAAAGATTGCCGGCCGGCACCTTACACTGCCGGTCGGCAAAGAAAGCCTGCAGGACCTGCAACTCACAGCAACAGAGGGCAAAACAAGGCATGGCAGCACAATTCAAGGCATGTATGCACCAACCATGTCCCTTATCATGATAATGACTCAAAGGGGCACGTGCCTCGATTCTCGGACCATCAATCACGCATTTCCATGCATGATGGCCCAAAGAACCATGTATGCAACTTTGATTTCAAATGTATGCAAACCAATCAAACAAAACTCCCAATCCCTATCACCCAAGTCAAGGGACAAGGAATGCATGTAAGATGCAATGCAACATAGGCATACAAGCTAAGGATGCAACATGGCATAGCAATGAACTTATGCAAGCATGCAAGCATACGTATGACAATGCAAACTAATGCTAAGATGGTCTTATACATGAATTAGGCAGCTCTAATATGGCCTAAAACAGTGGCCAACGTGCTAAAAAGTGAGGGCTAAATGGCATGCACACACACATGCACATAAGGACCAACACTTAAGCACAAATCAAACAACATTCAAGCACACTTGAAAGAGGGAATCATGGACAATTAGCATGCAACATAAGCATTGAAATCATGCCAAAACATGGTGCCAAACCAAGCAATAAATCAAGCCAAGCATGCAACAAATGGCCCAAATGCTCAAGGCAAGTCAATGGAGCATTGGACTACACTAAGCAAGACCAAACATGGCATGAACTCATTGACCAAAAACAAAGTTTTGGGACATTAATGTAAGGCCCGAAGGACCACTTAGATGGCATCTAAATGGTTCAAAACAAAGGCATGCACAAATGGTCAAAACAAGGAGCATGCAACACATGCTTCCAAAGCATTAAAGAGGCATGCAAGGCAATCAAACAAGCATGGAAATGGGACTGAAATGGCATATAGGATGGTCCCAAATCACCAAAACAATGCAAAGATGGCATGCTACACATGCACATACTCAAGGCTAACAAGCCCAAATACAAAGGAGCTATATCAAGCATGCCAAAATCAATCCAAACAACCTAGGACAGACCTAGAACATGGCAAGATAAGCACATAATCTTCACAAGACTAAGCCCAAAACATGCTCCAACAAAGGCTAACAACCTAAGACATGTTAAGGCATAAACAAGGCATTACACCGCAACTATGCTAAGCATGCATGGAGTTCCAAAACCAACTTTAAATCATGTTATATCATCGATATATAAGCATGAAAAACAAACCAAACATGCTCAACACACACTCAAGCATAGGCTTCCTTAAGAGGCCAAAATATGTCCTTTTCAAGGACAACAAGGAGAGGGGGTGGCCCTCTCCTTCTTGGGACTTCAAAGCATCATCTTCACCACTGAAATCCCTCAAGATTTCAGTGGTGAAGAGACCTCAACACCAAAATCCCGGAGCTAGCACAAAATGGCTCAAAATGAGGCCTTTTAAGGCCTAAGGGTGGTCAACAACCCTTAAACAACAAAACACTCTTAATAAACAATAAAGAAGGCCTAAAAACAGAACTTTTTTATGTTATACAATAAGCACAAAAACAGCTCTAAGATAGGTATAAAATCAATGCAAAAATGGGGGAAAAAGGGACTAGATTCTCACCCTTGAAGCCTTCTTCACAAATGATGCTCCAATGGCCTCCTTTGGCTCCAAACCAGTCGAGAAACTCAAGAACAAGCCCTTAGAACCCTAGTTTCAAGAGGAAGGTGAAACACTAGGTGTTTGTGTGCAATAGTAAGACACAAAGCACCTAGTGAACAAATGGGAGGGAAAGAGAGATAGAAAATGTATCTCACCCAAACCCTAGAACAAGAGCTCAACAATGGTTGTCTTTTGCTCCCAAAATCTCTCTCTCTAACCTAAGTCCTCTCTTCTTGTTCTAGAGAGAGCCTCTCTCTATATCTCTTGTAAAGCTTACAAGACAAGCTTTGCAAGAGGGAGATCCCTCCATACACGTGTATGGAGGGGAGCAAAAGCAAGACAGCTGTCTAAAAATATCTGCAAAAGCAGATGAACAGCAATCGGCCGGCCAAAAATGCCATCTTGGCCAAAAAGAGTGCCGACCGGCACAAAATAGTGTTGACCGGCAATAAATAGTGCCCGCCGGCAAACTACATTGCCGGTGGCACTAAACACCAGCCGGTGGCCTCTAGCCACTGCCGGTGGTGGGTGGGGATGGTCTACAAGCCTCACCCTGCCTCTCAAAGGCAAGATGCAAGTGTTTGGTGCAAAACCAGACACTAAACGGTCGAGTTCGGGGATCCTGAAGCAAGGCGCGCGAGCCAAGACTTCCGGGAACTCCAAACGAACACAAACATGGATAATCACCGATTGTTCAAACGGTGACGTCCAAGTCTCGAGGATGGTCAAAAATGGGGTGTCTACACGGGTACATGAGCTCGGCTTCGCGCGGCAGCGGCCAGCTACTCGGAGGCTACTGGCGGGCTTGGGAGGTACATTTCTTCTCCGCTTTTCATTTCTGTCTCGTACTTTCTGTACTCTGTACACTGCACACACTGTAGTCTGCTCTATACTTGCTGTATACTGTACACACGGCACACACATACATTCTGCTTTATACTGACTGTACACTGCTCACACTGTACACTGCAAACAATACACTGCACAACACACGGCTCTGCCATTTCTGCTTTATCTGACGGTCATACTGACTTCTGTTTTGCAGTTGTGGGTTTACGCCTACTTTCCTAGGCTTGCCCCCGTGCCAGTTGCGGAGACTCCCCTGGCCATCCCGTTTTCGAGTCGTTTCGACGGGAGATGCACCCGGCGACCACGGGAGACATTCGGCTTCTTCCGCCGATATTTCGACACCATCACCCCCGCGGAGGTATGCTTTACTTTCAGTTCATTTAAGCTTCGCTTTTCAACTGTATATTTCAATAACAGTAGATAACAAACTGTCTGTCATTTTCAGATCACATGGCAGCCGTGGGCTCCTATGCCGGCGGCGATGCGGGGTCAATTCCCTGGTGCGGAGGAGGCCTCGCGTTTTTGGATTTTGCTTGAGGGCCCGGTCTGTCGGGCTTGGTACCTGGGGGAACGTTTTCTACGCCAGACCCTAGGGTTACCTGAGCAGATAGTCCCGGTTCCCCCTCCTGCAGACATGAGGGAGACCGAGGGGCTCACCACTGAGCAGCTGGATGATTACTCCATCGGTTGGGAGGAGGCCGGCTTCCGAGGCACTGGAGACTATCAGGAGTACGTGCGGACGTACCTGATGCGCCCCCTGAGCGGCCGTCGAGCAGAGGGGGCCAGGTCTGTGGCATCGGCGGCTGGGGCCGGAGCGGGAGCAGGGGCTGGATCTTCGAGGAGGGCTCGGGTCCGTGGTAGGGGTGGAGTGCAGGGAGGACGGGGAGCTGGCTGGCCTGCCTTGCCTGTTGTACTGACTTTCCAAGGGCATGGTGGGTCGACCTATCAGATCCCCTTCGCCCCTCCACCGGCTGGTCACGAGTTCATCGATGTCCCCGACCTACCTCCGGTATACATCACTGCACTTCATACAGTCATTTCATTTCAGTTTACTTGATATTCCACAGAATACTAATGCATCTGATATTTTGCAGGCCTCTTCTGAGTACACCCGTCAGTCGTTGGCGATGAATGCCTCGATGATGGGGATGCTTTAGCGGACTTTTGACCTCCTAGCCCTCTACAGCATACCGGTATGTTCTTCTGTCATTGGCCTCAAACCACTCATACACTGCTTTGCATAATCTGATTCGTGGCACAACACCTGATACACCGATCTCACAGTATCTGACACACTGCATACACTGCATTCTGCACTGTTAAACTGCCCACGGCATTCATACACTGTACTCGGCATTGCATTCTGCACTGATAAACTGCTCACGGCATTCATACACTGTATTCATACACTGCATTCTGCACTGATAAACTGTCTACAGTATACTGATGCATTTCCCTTTTGTGTACTTTTTCAACCTCCTTTCCAGATCCCCACGGCAGGAGGTGCTCCAGCTGGGCCTTCTGTCCCTCCCCGGGGGAGAGATGAGGAGGGCCGGATATTTCCCCGTACCAGGGGAGGGCGTACTCACATCAGGAGTAGCTCGCGAGCTCCAGTCCCGGACGATGATGATGATGACGAGGAGTCAGAGGCGGAGTCCGAGTCATCGGAGGAGGAGACCAGAGATGGTTCTAGCTCGGGCTCTGACGACGACGCTGATGATGCTCCTGGACCCTCGTCCAGGAAGAGGACTAGGACGGACTGACGGCCCCCCGGAGTGCTTGACATGGATGCAGATTTTTGCTATCTTCTTCTTTCTTGTACTTTTCTCTTTGTTGGTAGATAGATTACCTTGTACTGCCGCAGGCAGATTTTTGTTTCCAAAACTTGTACATTTGAAAAGATAATGAAATGAAACGGACTTTTTATCTGAAAAAGTGTTTACATTTACACATTTCATGCATTGCATCGCATCATGTTACACCTCAATGTAAATGAAATTGATTAGCTGTCTGAAAATTGAACACTTGCACTGCAATAATCAGATAACTTAAACAGCCAACAGCAAAATAACCCAAGCAGCCCACTGCCTGATTCTGGACACACAGCCCTTGCTCTACTGGGGATTAATCTGTATACAGCCCTTAGCACAGCATTCGGTTCATCCTGCACGTAGCAAATTCTAAACAAAATAGCCCAATCTGACAAGACGGCCTACAGCGGTGAAACCAGCTAGGGTTGAAACATGCTCAAATATAGAGAATGGCACAGCATTCCGAGTGTAAGTGATTTTTGAAATTGAATGAGGGTTTTTCAAACCGGGGTATCGAGCCTACAACTAAACACAGCGGGGAGGACTCAAGTATAGGTGCACGACCTAAACACAACGAGACACGCTCGGGAAAGACTAAAAACAAAAGACAAGACCGTCAAATCAAAGACACACGACACACAGATGCGTAAACGAAGATGGCGGACCTCGGACCACGAGGAGCCAGTTCAAACTGGGTATTGTTTCCCACCCTGTCTGATTTGTGATTCTCACACCACTCGACTCTCAAGCTCGAATTTTCTCTCAAAAACCTTTTCTTCACTTTTCTCTCAACTTACACCTCTCTATTCTTCATTCTCTCATTTTTCATCCCTCCCCGGGGTGATTGATGGATAGCTAGAAAGGTGTGGGTTCACGCCCGATGCCGTTAGCTCACAGCTATTTCTTCTGACGGGTAGAGCGCTCTTCTGGCAAGTACGTCGATGACGGGGAAAAGACAGAACGCCTGACTCAACTGTGCCCCTAGTTCATCATTTTAACCATTCTTTGTTTTTGCTTTCTACTAAAACAGTTTTGATCAAAATGAGAGTTGGATTAACGTATTTGTTCGATTTTTGATTTGAAAACCGTGCAAGTCAGGCAGTAAGCACTGAAAATTTTCCTTCTTTGGATCCAAGACAACGGTCCAGTTTTGGAAAATGGAATAGTTTTCGAGAAAATAGTCAACCTCAGTAAAATTTTTCAAAAACTATTTTTCAAACAGCTGATGCTCAACAAGCATGGAACTTACTTTTCGAGATGCGCAACCTCGGATCGGAGGCAATGGAAAATTTCCCCTGGTTTGAAGGGGGGTCGGAGGCAACAGAAAGTTGCCCCTAGTTTGAATGGCGTCTCACGACGGCTTGTGGCAACGGAAAGTTGCCCCTTGTTTGGGACGGTGCCGCAGCAATCCGCAGACAGTCTTCATTGGCGGTGGTCGAGCTCTTGGACACAGCGATGACGAAGACGGTCACAACACATATATGGACACAATCACCTTGAAGGGTGTTGGCCACTGGACTTTGGGGATGGAATTGAAACCATTGCATGGACTGAGACGCTGTGAAAGCGTTGGGGGCTGGACTTCATGATGAAGTTGCCTACGTATCCCAAACATGGGAATCAAGCCTCACGTAGTTCCGGTTAAGGTCCACTCGGGTATTTTAACCTTCACTTTTTTTGGCTCTCACTTTTGCCAAGGCGCCCAATGCAGGTTTTCGACCTTGCGAGCTTCTTTTCATTTTCTATTTCCTTTTTTTTTCTCGCATTTTTCTTTTTTCTTTTCTTTTTTGTATCTTTTGTCTTTTCTTTTCTTTTCTTCTTTTTTGTATTTTTGCTTTTTTGCTATTTTTTGCTATTTTTTGCTTTTCTGTATTTTGCTCTTGCTCTAACTTTTGCCTGGGTCGCCGTTCCGGGTTTTCGACCCAGCGAGCCTCTCAAAGGGTAAAAAGTGTAGCAAGTCCACGTCAAATGGTTTTTTGAAGTTGAAGCCTCTCTGTGTCCAGGAGAACGGCTGTTGCGCTGATTTGCGGAGAATCCATCCCGGTTGCTCCACGAGCTTCTTCCGGCGAGATCCACTACTTCTGATTCAATTTCTACGCCTCTTGGTCGAGGGCTACTTCAAAATTGGCCACACGGGCCTTCTCTGACAATCGGCCGTTTAGATGTTCTGAACGGGTCCAAGGTTCGGAGCGGGTGAGTTGAATCTTGAGGCCGGGAGCGATCCTAGGCTGCGCAATCTCAAGAGCGATTCCACACAGGTCTTCACAGGGCCGCGTAAAACATTTGTTTTTGAAAGTTTTTAAGAAAGCGACGAATCGCTCGCGCCGAAGATAGTGTGGAACCAATCTGGATCAGGCCAGGATCCTTCTCAGTACTCACGCCGACAAGCATGGTTTCATCATTAAAAGGCTTAGCACGCCTTTCTCTCTCTCAAAATGATCAAAATTTTGCAAAACCCGAGGAATTCCTTCCTCTTCGTTTTCATCACCGCAGTGTTCAAAAAGTTTGTTTTTGGAAAACTTGGGTTAATGCAATGAGTTTGGCGCGCAAGAGAGCAGGCGAGATGTACTGTCAGCCCAATCAAATTCTCTGGCACTTATGCTGAAAGCAAGCATGAAGTTTGAGATAGCAACAGCTGTTTCAATCGGCTTTGTTGGTGCAACTAGCCCCTCGGCAGAAACAGACTCAAAACAAAAACAAATAATAACAAAATGGCGTTCGGGACAACAACCCCAGAATCACCTAGTATTATATACAATGGGGACTGACTCGATACAACCAGACAGACCCTTAAGCAAAAAAAAAAAGACTGACTCAAGACAAAGAGACGGACTCAAAACAAAAGACTGACTCGATATCCAAGCCAGGATTTACAAAACTCGGTTTCACCGATGCTCAAAAATGCGTGCTAGACGCTTCAAAAATACACCAAATGTTGCCCGCAGGCGGTCCACTTCACATACTCGCAGTATCTGAGCCCTCGAAATCCAACAACTGAGTGGTGACGGGCTTGCCTGAGGTGGGTGGTAGGATAACCTTGTTATCAATCAAATCCTGCACTTCATGACGAAGGCGGGAACATCCATCGGTACTGTGACCGGACTGTTGATGGTACGCGCAGTACAAGGTAGCATCATGAGTGGGAGGGAGATTCTTCGGGAGTGGCCGAGGCTCCAAAGGCTTAAGATGCCCATTCTTCGCCAATATCAGTAATGCCCTAGACAAAGGCATGTGGAGGTCGTGAAAGATCCTGCGCCCTCGGGGCAGGTACTTTGCAGTTTGAGGATTCTTGCCAGATGCGCTGGCGAAAGGATCGGCTGGCGCTGCCTTGGCTTTTTGAACCTTCCCCGGTGCAGGGTTAGGAACTACAGGCATTGTCTGGGCATGACGGGGCCCATCCCGATTTTCTACCTGGCTTGAACTACCTTTGATTGGAGCGGGGAAAGCATCATCCACAGCTTTGATCACGATTGCAGATGTTTGTTGCTTGTTCATCCCTCTGGCTTTCAGAGCCTCGACTGCCCACAGCAGTTGTTCAATAGGGTCGGCGTCTACCTTTGCCTTGTCTTTTCCTCTGGCCTCAGCCTGATCAAGGGTCTGGGTCGGTGCTGGCATGTCGCGGCTGTAGCTGGAAGCCACCTCTGGCTGGCTGAGCTCTATCACAATCCGCCCCAGTAGCGGGGGCTCCTGTGGTACGAAATTCCCGGCATACGGCGCCGCTGGCGGTGAAGCCGACATTCCATAGGCCAGATCGGCCACGGACCTCTGGAGGTCCCCTATCATTCCCATCAACTCAAAGGGGGTGGGCTCACGAGCCTGATATAACTGGGGAGCCCAGACCGGGTGCACAACGGGCGACCTGGGTGGGTGTGACACACTGATGCTGGCCTCATTCTGCAGAGCGGTCCCCTGCTCCAATGCAACCGTCATAACCACAACTTCTTCTGTATTTTGTGCCGCCATAAATCCTGCTTCAGCAAGGGGAGACACTGGCTATTCTGTATCAACTCTGCGACTCTCTGAACTGAAAGGAGAAATAAACAGCATTTCAGCCTCAAACTGATCGAATACGGGCATAGCCAAACAACTGTACCCTACTGCTGATCACTGTTCCCAGATTTCTGTTCCCAAAATACTGAATCTGATACCCGCGGATAACTGATTCCTGATAACTGATTCTCAACAATACTGATTCTGGTGCCCTCGGGCCTGATACTTAAACTCGCAAACTGGTATATGCGTTCTTGTAGAGATACACTCTAAAAGCACATAGCAAGTAAGTTAGAGCCAAAACACCCCTATGTTGGGGTAGGGTTTCCCTGTCCTATTTCGTCAGGAGCTAGGGTTGCACTACGCACACAACGGTTTCAAACAACTTAGCATCGAGTAAGCAACCTGTCCTAACTTGGAATGGTCACTACGGATCCGAACATGCACTAGGTCGAATGGTCAAAAAGGGTGCCCCGGTAAACCGGGGTTTGTGTTCCCATACTGTCAGAGCCCATAGCCGGTCAGCCTTATGGACATGCCTTGACAAGACAAGCCTCCGGCAAACCGTTCAGGAATGGCAGACGGCAAACACTATGTTCCTAGGCGCACCAATGCACATGCAATGCAAAGAAACACATAAGCAAAATCAAAACAGGATATCATGAGTTCGAGTCAAGCTCTCTAAACTCCCCAGCGGAGTCGCCAGAAACTGTAGACGTCCCCGAACGCCCCGGGAGGATGAGTCCCATTCTGTTCATTTGGGGTTACTACAGTTCGGACTCGACTTGTGTCGCGGTTCTTAATCTGAACCAAAGAGTCCAAATCTGGCAAATCGTTTTGAGAAACAGATTTTTGAAAAAGTAGTGCCAAACATGGACTGCTTTGCCAGATACAGAGTCGCCACCTAAATATTTTTTTTTTATGGGAGAATTTAGGAAACCCTGACTCGGTGCCGAAGGCCACATGTCCGTCATTACCGGAGTTGTCTCGGCTCGGGAGCTTGGGTACGATCGGGGAAGGTCAGCTATGAGCACCCCCTTTCGCCCGGTCCGAAGACCGGCCTCTACTAACCGTGATATCCGTATTTGAAAACTTTATGTGTTCTTATTCCATTTATTAGCCTAGAATTTACTATGTTATGCGCGCAGCAAACAAGTATAGACTAGATTGCCTAATTTGGAAACAAGCATGCATATCCGTTTGTTTTGGAAAATGCTTTGGATTTGCTACTCGCAAGTAGGCTGAAACACGGATTTCAATGAGTTCTTCCAACTCAAACAATTCAACCTTCACCCACAGGCATCCAAGCAGTTTATAACACATAAGCATCTAGCCACATGTTAAGTATGCTGACATGGCAATATTCACACTCATGCGATATGCTAAAGCGGAAATACTTACATCGTACTCCGTGCCAAAACAAAGAACTCGTTAGCAAACATGCATGATCCAAGTCCATGTTAAGTGCCTAATGCATCGCATACAAAGTGTTGCTAGAATAGGCTCGGCTATCCTAAACATGGCATGTGAGAAATGCACAACTATCACATATTCAGTTTAGAATTTGAAGTACAAATGCAGTTAGCATGATGTACCGAGCCTAATACATGTAGCATAAATGCATGAATGCACGCATGCATAGCATAAGGTATGCTAATTTAAACGTGCCCTAATCTACCATCATAAGCAGGTAAATAAAAGGGAGAAAGAAGTGGGGTTGGAAGACATACACACACTCACCCACCCTTATTACAGATTTGCCCTCACTCGGAGGGATCGAATAAATATTACAGATTAATTAACTACGCAAGCTAATTAATATTACAAATTAATTAATTTAATTAACAATTAAATAAATTAATTGAAACAGGAAAATCGCCTCGGGAAACGCGTCGCCATGCGCAAGCTGCCTCTGTTTTCTTTCCTCTGCTCCTCTGGAGGTTGTCAAAACCTCAGGACTGCATCCCTGGACACTGGGGAGTGCCACCGGCTGAGGGGAATTACCACCGGCACTGGTGTGTGGCCATCGGCACGAAATGGAGTTGTCGGCAGAGGAAAGATTGCCGGCCGGCACCTTACACTGCCGGTCGGCAAAGAAAGACTGCAGAACCTGCAACTCAGAGCAACAGAGGGCAAAACAAAGCATGGCAGCACAATTCAAGGCATGTATGCACCAACCATATCCCTTATCATGATAATGACTCAAAGGGGCATGTGCCTCGATTCTCGGACCACCAATTACGCATTTCCATGCATGATGGCCCCAAGAACCAAGTATGCAAATTTGATTTCAAATGCATGCAAACCAAATCCAACCAAACAAGGCCCAATTCCTATCATCAATTCAAGGAACAAGGCATGCATGCAAGATGCAATGCAACCTAGGCATACAAGCTAAGGATGCAACATGGCATGGCAACAAGCTTATGCAAGCATACAAGCATACATATGGCAATGCAAACCAATGGAAAGATGGACTTATACATGGATTAGGCAGCTCTAATAAGGCCCAAAACAGTAGCCATAACGCCCAAAAATGAAGGCTAAACATACATACACACATACACATGTGAAGGCCCAACACTTAGGCACAAAGCAAGCAACATTCAAGCACACTTGAAAGAGGCAATCATGAACAATTGGCATGCAACGCGAGCTCTAAAATCATGTTATAAAATGATGCCAAATCACATTAAACAAGACAAGCAAGTGCATGCAAGCATGGTCCAAGTACTTGAAGCAAGTCATGAAGCTTTGAAGCATGTTTATCACAACAAACATGGCATGCATTAAACTACTAAAACATATTTTTAGCATGTCAAAACAAGGCCAAAGGACCCCTTAGATGGCATCTAAGTGGCTTAAATACAAAGGCATACATAGACACCAAAACATGGAGCATTGCTACACAAGCTTCCAAAGCATTAAAGAGGCATGCAAGGCAATCAAACAAGCATGGAAATGGGACTGAAATAACATGTGGAGGGACCCCAAATCACCAATTCGATGCAAAGATGTCATGCTACACATGCACATACTCAAGGCTAACAAGCCCAAATACAAAGGAGCTATATCAAGCATGCCAAAATCGACCCAAACACTTATGGACAGACCTAAAACATGGAAAAATAAGCACATAATCTTCACAAGACTAAGCCTAAAACATGCTCCCACAAAGGCTAACAACCTAAGGCACATTAAGGCATAAACATGGCATTACAAGGCAACTATGCTAAGCATGCATGGAGCACCAAAACCAACTTAAAATCATGTTATATTATGGATATATAAGCATGAAAAACAGACCAAACATGCTCAACACACACTCAAGCATAATGCTCTCTCAAGAGGCCAAGATATGCCCTTTTCAAGGACAATAAGGAGAGGGGGTGGCCCTCTCCTTCTTGGGACTTAAAGGCATCATCTTCACCACTGAAATCCCTCAAGATTTCAGTGGTGAAGAGACCCCAACACCAAAATCCCGGAGCTAACACAAAATGGCTTAAAATGAGGCCTTTTAAGGCCTAAGGGTGGTCAACTACCCTCAAACAACAAAACACTCTCAATAAACAATAAAGAGGGCTTAAAAACAGAACTTTTTTATGTTATACAATAAGCACAAAAACAACTCTAAGATAGGTATAAAATCAATGCAAAAATGGGGGAAAATGGGACTAGATTCTCACCCTTGAAGCCTTCTTCACAAATGATGCTCCAATGGCCTCCTTTAGCTTGGATCCTACACCAAAACTTCAGAACCAGTCCTTCAGAACCTCAAGAGCCAAAGGAAGGTGAAACACTAGGTGTTTGTGTGCAATAGTAAGACACAAAACACCTAGTGCACAAATGAGAGGGAAAGAGAGATAGAAAATGTATCTAACTCAAACCCTAGAACAAGAGCTCAACAATGGCTATTTTTTGCTCTCAAAATCTCTCAAGTCTCTAACCTCTCTAGCCAAGAGACAAGCCTCTCTCTATATGTCTTGTAAAGCTTACAAGACAAGCTTTTCAAGAGGGAGATCCCTCCATACACGTGTATGGAGGGATGCAAAAGCAAGACAGCTGTCTAAAAATATCTGCAAAAGCAGATGAACAGCAATCGGCCGGCCAAAAATGCCATCTTGGCGAAAAGGAGTGCCGACCGGCACAAAATAGTGCTGACCGGCAAAAAAAAGGTGCCGGCCGGCAATTTTTATTGCCGGTGGCAGCAAACACCAGCCGGTGGCCTCTAGCCACTGCCGGTAGTGGGTGGGGATGGTCTACAAGCCCCACCCTGCCTCTCAAAGGCAAGACACAAGTGTTTGGTGCAAAACCAGACACTAAACGGTCGAGTTCGGGGATCCTGAGGCAAGGCGCGCGAGCCAAGACCTCCGGGAACTCCAAACGAACACAAACATGGAAGATCACCATGTGTTCAAACGGTGACGTCCGAGTCTTGAGGACGGTCAAAAATGGGGTGTCTACTGTTGCCCCTCTTTGTCAGAACTCGAAAGTCATAACAATGACGGGAGTGAATGTCAAAGCCCAAAGACGACCCATTTTTGACAAGGCCGAAGACTTAGACAAACATGCAAGACAATCAAGATATGCGCCCGAAGGTAGGGGCAAAATGCAAGACAATGCACAGAGCCGAGCATAACCTATGATCATGCAAAGAAAGCTGTAACGAAGCAAACATGCGACAGTTTTAAGCTAGCATACACCGAACTACACTACAATGCAGAAAGGATGTAAGAGAATTATGCAATTCTCAATACGTCTCACTCGAAGGATACAATACCTGTGCGGCTCGTCTGGTTGCACCAACCTCAAATGAACCGTACATACAATATCGTGCCTGCAAAGAAAACAAACTTAACAGGTACAATATTGTTAGCAACATGCATGACAATGCAAATGTGGATGCAAAACGAAATGCAATATATACAAAACAATGTATGAACAATGCAAATGAAGATGCAATGTAATTGAAACAATGCAAGCTACATGCAAAGCATTTGAATCGTGATCCAATCACGAGCGGTTCGAAACCACACCTATGTCAAATAGATTGATGGAGATAACATGTCTGTCTACCATAGAACGGTCAACTGAACTATGAGTATTGTAGACAGACGCAAGAACAAGTATTTGGTGGAATTGACATAACTGGGGAAACAACCCGCTGGAGAAAGGACTACGATCCTAATGCCGGATGCAAAAATTACACTACAATGTAATACATGAATATGGCACGCGGGCCAAACCAAATCTTGCCTAGGAAAGGCATGTACACATACAAACCATGTGTAACACAGAAAAGGTGCCGCAACCCTCAACCAACATATCAGCGTGGAATCGGCGCGATACACATGCAGAACTGTGTTTTAACATGAAAAGTAAGGGCACATACCAGACCAAGCTCAACCTGGAAAGGCGCAAGCCATAGGCGGAAGGTGACGCAATGAATGCATGCAATCTACAATGCAATATCTACAAATATGCAATGGAGTGGATATGGATACAACGGATATGGCACGCAAGCCAAACCAAATCTTGCCTAGGAAAGGCATATATACGTACAAGCCATGTGTAACACAGAAAAGGTGCCGCAACCCTCAACCAACATATCAGCGTGGAATCGGCGCGATACACATGCAGAACTGTGTTTTAACATGAAAAGTAAGGGCACATACCAAACCAAGCTCAACCTGGAAAGGCGCAAGCCATAGGCGGAAGGCGATGCAGTGAATGCATGCAATCTACAATGCAAATGCATGACAATGCACTATGATGCAATGACTATGTTTGAGGTTTTCCCTATCTTACCAATAGGGCGATATACTAGGTTGGTTCAGTATCCAGGACTGAGGCGCAGACAAGCTGCCTCAATCTATGGGGTTTCCATACAGATTTCAAGCCAAAGGTACACCCCTGGGTATTTAAACCAGACTTTAGTCTCGGAACTCCCGAACCTTTGCGTTCTAGGCATAAGCCATTCGAACTCCAGTTTCCACCATCCCAGTTGGTCTTCTAGGAACTCACCGCGAACATAGGCAGGTGGCTTTACCAGACCACCAAAAGTCGTTCGGGCATGACAAACACCAAAGGAGTTGTACCTTTAGAGGATTTAAGGTCTCCTAGACCGGGATGCAAAATGTATGCATGACTATGCATTTTTTTTTTGTTTTTGAAATGCAAATGATGCAAGTGATGCATGTTGCATGGAATGCGCGACAACACGCGGCTTAAGATATGTACAAAGCAATAGTGTGCACACCAATGCATTAAAGGTCTTGCACCTTCCAAGGATTTAAGGTCTCCTAGACCGTACGTGTTTAAGGTCTCGCCAGACCATGCGTGTTTAAGGTCTCGCCAGACCGTGCGTGTTTAAGGTCTCGCCAGACCAGTGTATTGCACGACGGTATGATGCGCAAAATAGCGCAATGCGTTAGGCAACGCGAGTGCACAGGACAGTGCGATGGAATGCATGCAAAATGCAATGAGATGCGCAAAATAGCGCGAAATGGATACATGCAAGATGCAAGTGAGGTGCACAAAACAGTACGATGCGCAAAGCAGCGCGATTGAAATACAATGCACAAAACAGCGCGACAATTTTGAAATACACAAAACAGTGCGATGCGCAGAACAGCGCGAACAATTTTGAAATGCACAAAACAGTGCGATTGATATGCGATATACATGGGGAACTTTTGAATCTTTGTAAAAAGTCAAAAGGATATGAAAAGGATACACCTTGCATGGGTTGAAGTGCTACGCACGGAAGACACGACCCGAGGTCAAAACGGAGGCCAGTTGAGCGTCGGAGATGCACTTTCTTGCACTTTCTTGAGCTATGAAGACCAAAAACTCCTCACATGGCCTAAACAAGGCTGTGGGAACATCATCGGCCGGGAGGGGAGGCCACCGGCTGGCCGCCGACATCAAAATAAGTCCATCGGCACAAAAAAGTGCCGGCTGGCACAAAACATTGCCGACCGGCAAACAGTTGCTGATGCGGGGCAGTTTTGACTTTTCACCTTGGGTGTTATAAAATAGGGTTTTAAACCCTATTTTCTCATTCCTCCTCCGCCGAAATCCCTTGCTCTCTCTCTCTAGAGTGTTTCTCTCTCATTTTTCACCCGTTTCTTCGCGTTCTACGCCCGTTTCGTCGTCGGATTCGCGATTTCCTTCGCGTTTCAGACATTTTCCACCGATCACATTTTCGTTTCGGCGCCTCGTTTGGCGTTCTCACCTTTTCGGGGTTTGTTCCCCTCGTTTTCCTCTTCATTCTTGTGCCTTTTCACATTCCGGCCTTCCCGGTCATTTCCGACCCTCTCAGGAGTTGACTTTTCGGTTGACTCTTCGTATTCCGGTCCGGTTTTCCTTTTCCCGGCCATTTTCACACCATTCTCTACATGGCGGACGACATTCCATGTGGTGGGACTCCCCCGGACCACGAGATGGATCCCGGGGTCGAGCTCTTACCACTGAGCGAGCGCCCGTTCGACCCGGCGACCTACCGGCCGGCGATCCATGTTCTGCCCCCTGACGGCCTGCGTCAGTTCCGGAGCTTCGAGAGGCACGTGGCGCCTGAGCTACTGCTGCGTGAGCCTACCTCCCACCTTTCATTCGGCACTTCCGAGGTGACTCTCTGTCTTCTGCTTTACTTTCCGCAATGTAGGATACAAAAACTGTCATAGTTAGTTGTATTCTTTAACTGCTGAAAACTGATATGCTGTAGACCGTAGTTGACTGTAAACATACATACAACTGATATCTGTTTGAGACTGACACATGCACACACACTGCACTAGCCCTGAATCACTTAAACACACTGCACTCACTGTTTTTCACTGCATACACACTGGCACCCAGTATTTGTCTGAATCTGTCAAACCTGCATGCATGCTATATCTGTTCTGAAACACCAAAACACGCTGACACATCACACGTATTTCACTGTAAGCACACCGGCACCCGGTATTTGCCTGATCCTGACAAACTTGCATACATGCTATATCTGTTCTTTCAAAACTGCATTTTGAATGTTGTCTTGCCACCGTTATTTTCTGTTTACAGGAGGGTTCCCATACCATCCGCGGGTATGGGAATACTGGTGCACGGGAGTGGTATGATGAGCTCCCCGACGCAGTCCGACGCATCGTGGACTGGGCGGGCTTCGGCACCTTCTGCCGAGGGCTCTCCAAATTGTCCACATGCAGACCTCTCCTTGCCGCTCTGGCGGAGAGGTGGTGGGACACCACCGATTCTTTTCATTTCTCTACTGCAGGGGATATGACGATGACCCCTCACGATTTGTCGATGCTCACTGGCATCGGGGTAGGGGGGGATCCGATCCCTTTTGACATAGACAAGGATGAGTGGACCGCCGCTCAGGTCCATCTACTGGGGGAGGCGCCACCCCTAGCTCGCCCAGGTTTCGTTCGATATTCCTGGTTTGAGGTCCAGTTTCGGGTCCAGCCCGCGTTGGATGAGGAGGCGGAGATGACCTCGGAGGACGTGGAGAGGTATGCTCACGGCTTCCTCATGTTCCTGTTTGGGACTACCATCTTCACCGACCGGGCGAACACCGTGCCTCTCTGTCTTCCCAGCGCACTGGTGGACGTCCGGGACATTCAGCACTATGACTGGGGCGGCGCTGCTCTGGCCACCCTTTACGGGTTGTAGACGCGCCCGCATGGGCCTCGTGCTACAGTTTGGACTCGATTTGTGTCACGGTTCTTAATCTGAACCAAAGAGTCCAAATCTGGCAAATCGTTTTGAGAAACAGATTTTTGAAAAAGTAGTGCCAAACATGGACTGCTTTGCCAGATACAGAGTCGCCACCTAAATATTTTTTATGGGAGAATTTAGGAAACCCTGACTCGGTGCCGAAGGCCACATGTCCGTCATCACCGGAGTTGTCTCGGCTCGGGAGCTTGGGTACGATCGGGGAAGGTCAGCTATGAGCACCCCCTTTCGCCCAGTCCGAAGACCGGCCTCTACTAACCGTGATATCCGTTTTTGAAAACTTTATGTGTTCTTAAACCAATTGTTAGCCTAGAATTACTATGTTATGCGCGCAGCAAACAAGTATAGACCAAATCGCCCAAATTGGAACAAAACATTTCATGTTTGTTTTGAAAATGGTTTGCTACTCGCAAGTAGGCTAAAATACAGATTTTGCCACCCTCAAGTGGGCTTTTAGAGAAGATGATTTTGCCACTATCTAGTGGGCTTAAAACTCACAGTTTTAATGCATTATTCCAATTTAGGTAATTCAACCTCCATCCACAGGCATTCAAGCAGTTATATCACATAAGCAGCTAGCCTCATGGTAATCATACTGTCATGACAACACTCACACGCATGCGATATGCTAAAGCGGAAATACTTACATCGTACTCCTTGCCAAAATAAAGAACTCGTTAGCAAACATGCATGATCCAAGTCCATGTTGAGTGTCTAATGCATCGCATACAAAATGTTGCTAGAATAGGCTCGGCTATCCTAAACATGTCATGTGAAAATGCACAATTATCACATATTCACTTTTTGATTTGAAGTACGAATGCAGTTAGCGTGATGTACCGAGCCTAATGCATGTAATACAAAATGCATGAATGCACGCATGCATAGCATGAGGTATGCTGAATTTAAACATGCCCTAATCTACCATCATAAGTAGGTAAATAAAAGGGAAGAAAGACGTGAGGTTGGAAGACATACACACACTCACGCACACTTATTACAGATTTGCCCTCGCTCGGAGGGACCGAATAAATATTACAAATTAATTAACTACGCAAGCTAATTAATATTACAAATTGCCTAATTTAATTAACAAATTAAATAGACTAAGAAAAACAGTAAAATGCCTCGAGAAGCGTGCCGCCATGCGCAAGCTGCCTCTGTTTTCTTCCCTCTGCTCCTCTGGAGGCTGTCAAAACCTCAGGATTACATCCCTGGACACTGGGGAGTACCACCGGCTGAGTGGAATCACCACCGGCACTGGTGTGTGGCCATCGGCATGTATGCACCAACCATGTCCCTTATCATGATAATGACTCAAAGGGGCATGTGCCTCGATTCTTGGACCATCAATCACGCATTTCCATGCATGATGGCCCAAAGAACCAAGTATGCAACTTTGATTTCAAATGTATGCAAACCAATCAAACAAAACTCCCAATCCCTATCACCCAAGTCAAGGGACAAGGAATGCATGTAAGATGCAATGCAACCTAGGCATACAAGCTAAGGATGCAACATGGCATAGCAATGAACTTATGCAAGCATGCAAGCATACGTATGACAATGCAAACTAATGCTAAGATGGTCTTATACATGAATTAGGCAGCTCTAATAAGGCCTAAAACAGTGGCCAACGTGCTAAAAAGTGAGGGCTAAATGGCATGCACACACACATGCACATAAGGACCAACACTTAAGCACAAATCAAATAACATTCAAGCACACTTGAAAGAGGGAATCATGGACAATTAGCATGCAACATAAGCATTGAAATCATGCCAAAACATGGTGCCAAACCAAGCAATAAATCAAGCCAAGCATGCAACAAATGGCCCAAATGCTCAAGGCAAGTCAATGGAGCATTGGACTACACTAAGCAAGACCAAACATGGCATGAACTCATTGACCAAAAACAAAGTTTTGGGACATTAATGTAAGGCCCGAAGGACCACTTAGATGGCATCTAAATGGCTCAAAACAAAGGCATGCACAAATGGTCAAAACAAGGAGCATGCAACACATGATTCCAAAGCATTAAAGAGGCATGCAAGGCAATCAAACAAGCATGGAAATGGGACTGAAATGGCATATAGGATGGTCCCAAATCACCAAAACAATGCAAAGATGGCATGCTACACATGCACATACTCAAGGCTAACAAGCCCAAATACAAAGGAGCTATATCAAGCATGCCAAAATCAACCCAAACAACCTAGGACAGACCTAGAACATGGCAAGATAAGCACATAATCTTCACAAGACTAAGCCTAAAACATGCTCCAACAAAGGCTAACAACCTAAGACATGTTAAGGCATAAACAAGGCATTAAATGGCAACTATGCTAAGCATGCATGGAGTTCCAAAACCAACTTTAAATCATGTTATATCATGGATATATAAGCATGAAAAACAAACCAAACATGCTCAACACACACTCAAGCATAGGCTTCCTTAAGAGGCCAAAATATGTCCTTTTCAAGGACAACAAGGAGAGGGGGTGGCCCTCTCCTTCTTGGGACTTCAAAGCGTCATCTTCACCACTGAAATCCCTCAAGATTTCAGTGGTGAAGAGACCTCAACACCAAAATCCCGGAGCTAGCACAAAATGGCTCAAAATGAGGCCTTTTAAGGCCTAAGGGTGGTCAACAACCCTTAAACAACAAAACACTCTTAATAAACAATAAAGAAGGCCTAAGAACAGAACTTTTTTATGTTATACAATAAGCACAAAAACAGCTCTAAGATAGGTAAAAAATCAATGCAAAAATGGGGGAAAAAGGGACTAGATTCTCACCCTTGAAGCCTTCTTCACAAATGATGCTCCAATGGCCTCCTTTGGCTCCAAACCAGTCGAGACACTCAAGACCAAGCCCTTAGAACCCTAGTTTCAAGAGGAAGGTGAAACACTAGGTGTTTGTGTGCAATAGTAAGACACAAAGCACCTAGTGAACAAATGGGAGGGAAAGAGAGATAGAAAATGTATCTCACCCAAACCCTAGAACAAGAGCTCAACAATGGCTATCTTTTGCTCCCAAAATCTCTCTCTCTCTAACCTAAGTCCTCTCTTCTTGTTCTAGAGAGAGCCTCTCTCTATATCTCTTGTAAAGCTTACAAGACAAGCTTTGCAAGAGGGAGATCCCTCCATACACGTGTATGGAGGGGAGCGAAAGCAAGACAGCTGTCTAAAAATATCTGCAAAAGCAGATAAACAGCAATCGGCCGGCCAAAAATGCCATCTTGGCCAAAAAGAGTGCCGACTGGCACAAAATAGTGCTAACCGACAATAAATAGTGCCGGCCGGCAAACTACATTGCCGGTGGCACTAAACACCAGCCGGTGGCCTCTAGCCACTGCCGGTGGTGGGTGGGGATGGTCTACAAGCCTCACCCTGCCTCTCAAAGGCAAGATGCAAGTGTTTGGTGCAAAACCAGACACTAAACGGTTGAGTTCGGGGATCCTGAAGCAAGGCGCGCGAGCCGAGACTTCCGGGAACTCCAAACGAACACAAACATGGATAATCACCGAGTGTTCAAACGGTGACGTCCAAGTCTTGAGGACGGTCAAAAATGGGGTGTCTACAGTTGCCCCTCTTTGACAGAACTCGAAAGTCATAACAATGACGGGAGTGAATGTCAAAGCCCAGAGATGACCCATTTTTAACAAGGCCGAAGACTTGGACAAACAAACGAAATACAAATGAATGAATGGTTGTGCCCGCAGGCTGCCTACGTATCCCTTTGCAAGGAATCAAACCAGCGTAGTTCAGGGGCATGGTGCAAATGATATGCAGGAAGACTTTGATAATTGGACTTATACGCCACGCGAAGCCGGTTTTGAAAGTTGGACTTATACGCTACGCGAGGCCGATTTTGAAAGTTGGACTTATACGCTACGCGAAGCCGGTTTTGAAAGTTGGACTTATACGCTACGCAAAGCCGGTTTTGAAAGTTGGACTTATACGCTACGCGAAGCCGGTTTTGAAAGTTGGACTTATACGCTACGCGAAGCCGGTTTTGAAAGTTGGACTTATACGCTACGCGAAGCCGGTTTTGAAAGTTGGACTTATACGCTACGTGAAGCTGGGTATCACTCATGATCATGTAAAGAGAGCTGTAATGAAGCAAATATGTGAAATAAATGCAACATTTTAAGCGAATGCTAGGCAAGCAAGTAAGCTCGAGCCAAACTACACCTCGTGCAGAAAGGATGTAAGAGAATTATGCAATTCTCACGAACATGTGCGTTAGATACACAAAAAGTGAACAAAGTGTGATAGATACACTAAGTGGACAAGCATGTGTGATAGATACACATAGTGAAAAGAGTGTGATGGATACTCAAAGTGAACATGCGATAGATACACAAAGTGAGCATAGTGTGATAGATACACAATGCGAGAGTGTGTGGTTGATACGCAAAGCGAACGGGTGTGATTGATACACAAAGCGAGCATGTGATAGATACACTATATGAAGCAAAGTGTGAGCGTGTGATAGATACACTAAGCGGGTGTGGTGAGCATAGTGTGATAGATGCACTAAGTGAACAAGGTATGATAGATATACTAAAGGTGAACACAAAGTGTGATAGATACACTAAGTGAACAAAGTATGATAGATATACTGAAAGCGAACACGAAGTGTGATAGATGCACTTAGTGAGCAAAGTATGATTGATATACTGAAGGTGAACACGAAGTGTGATAGATGCACTAGGTGAACAAGTATGATAGATATACTAAAAGGGAACACAAAGTGTGATAGATGCACTATGTGAACAAGTATGATAGATATACCAAAAGGGAACACAAAGTGTGATAGATGCACTATGTGAACAGAGTGTGATTGATACACTAAAAGCGAATATGTGCGTGATAGATACACAAAACGAGTGAAGTGTGATTGATACACTAAGGCAAATGAAGTGTGATTGATACACTAAGGCAAATGAAGTGTGATTGATACACTAAGTAAAATGAAGTGTGATTGATACACTAAGTAGATTAGAGTGTAATTGAAATTAGAGTGTGATTGATACACTATAGCGAATGAAGTATGATTGATACACTAAAGTGAGTGCGTGTGATTGATACACGAAAGTGAATGACCTTAAAACGGAACTTCTTTGAATGAACCGTGCATACAATATCGTGCATGACTGAGGAAGAAACTTGATAGGTATAATGCATTACAATGCAAGTGAAGTGGATGCATAACAATGTAAGTGGAAGAGTGCATAACCTCGAAGCAGGATTGATCTTGCGCCTGAGGTAGAGGTACACTCATATTTCAGAGCATTGACAAGGCCCTGAAGAGGTACGTCCGGAGTACAATCACGGAATTTTCTGAAGTTGACACAAACTCAGATACTTTGATTTTCGCTCTTTTGTCTTTGCTTTGCAGTTTGGAACCATCATAGCTTCAGATAGGTCCTGGTTTCACCGTTCACACTTATCGGGGGTGGACCCTGCAATTTTATGGAAAAAAGAATCTTGTTTTGCACAAACGTGAAGGATGGCACAGCACTCTGAGCACAAAACGATTTATTTTTGAAATTGAGAGATGAGTTTTCGACCAGGTATTGAGCCTACGACTGAACACAGCGAGAAAGACTCAACAACGGAAAACAAAAGGTAAACAACCTAAACACGTCGAGACACGCTCGGAACGACTCAAAGCAAGAATCGAGACAAACAAAACAAAAGACACGACACACAGACGTGCACAGGGAGCCTGTTTCACCGGGTATTATTCCCACCCTTTCTTATTTGTGATTCTCACATCACTCGGCTCTCAAGCTCGATTTTTCTCTCAAAACCCTTTTCTCGCTTTTTCTCTCAGCGCACATCTCTCTATTCTTTAATCTCTCGTTTTTCATCCCTCCCCTGGGTGGTTGATGGATAAGCAAGAAATTGTGGGCTCTTGCCCCTGGTATTTTACCAGACTCTTGTTCACAACAGTAAGTCTCTCCCATAGAGGGGCTGTGCTACAACTGGGTGTATAGCAAATCTGCAGCTAACATCGGTTGATGATGCCCTGCTGGGGAGTTTGGACGTGGTTAGATCTGTCCAGATGAAGGAGTGGAATATCTTGATCCGTTCCCGTCCGTGCTTCGCACTTGGCTTGATACCTCGTTACGTGGAGGATGAGAGAGCTTTTAGCCCTTTGTTGTTGACTTCAGTTGTGCCCTTCTTGGCGGGTCGGGTGCCCTTCTTAGCGGATAGTTGATGACGGGGGAAAGACAAAACACCTGACTCAACTGTGCCCCTAGTTCATCATTTTGACCATCTTTTTTTGGTTTTCTACGAAAACAATTTTTGACCAATATGAGAGTTAGATTAACGCACTTGTTCGATTTTTTATTTGAAATCATGCAAGTCAGGCTATGAGCACTGAAAATTTTCCTTTTTTGGGTCCAAGAAATGGTCCAGTTTTTAGAAAAGATGGAACAATTTTCGAGAAAAGTAGTCAGCTTCAGTAAAAATTCTCAAAAACTATTTTTGCAAACGGCCAATGCTTAACAAGCACGGAACCCACTCTTGAGACGCACAACCTCGGATTTGGAGGAAAATTGCCCCCTTGCTCGAAGAGAGCTACATGGCAACGGAAAGTTGCCCGTTGTTTGCACGGCACCGCAGCACATTGAATGGCAACGGAAAGTTGCCCCTTGTTTGGATAGTGCCACAGCACACTGCAATCAGTCCTCAGAGTGACGATCATAACCGAACTCTCGGATACAGAGAAGGCAAAAACGATCAAAACCCATTACATGGACATAATCAATTTGGAAGTGTTTGTGGCTGGACTTCAGGATGAAGTTGCCTACGTATCCCAAACATGGGAATCAAGCCTTACGTAGTTCCGGGGTTAAGGTACACTCGAGTATTTAACCTCTCCTTTTTAGGCTCTAACTTTTGCCAAGGCGCCCGATGCGGGTTTTCGACCTTGCGAGCTTTGTTTTTCTTTTCTTTTCAATTCTCTTCATTTCTTTTCTTTTCATTTCTTTTCATTTCATTTCCCTCTTCTTCTTTTTTATTTTCTTTTTTGTTCTTTTCTTTGCATTTTTTCTTTTTTGTATTTTTCTCTTGCTCTAACTTTTGCCTGGGTCGCCCTTCCGGGTTTTCGGCCCAGCGAGCCTCTCAAAGTGTAAAAGCGTAATTTGGTCCATGCCAAATGGTTGTAGAATTTTGAAGCCATCCGTATCCAGGAGAGTGGCTGTTGATTTGCAAGAGGACTCATCTTCGGCTCTTCGAGCACGTCTGACATCTTTGCCCCTAGTTTGAAGGGTACTTCTGTTCTAGCTTTACAAGCTTCCTTTGATCTAATCTTCTTGATCTTACTTTGGTGCCTCTTGTTCGAGGGCTGCTTCGAATCTGGCCACACAGGCCTCATATGGCGGTTGACCATTGAACATTCTGAATTTAAGTCCAAGGTTTGAAAACAAATGGACAGAAACTTGAGGCCGAGAGTGATCCTAGGCTGCACAATCTCAAGAGTGATTCCACACAAAGAATCTGGCCACACAGGCCTCATATGGCGGTTGACCATTGAACATTCTAAATTTAAGTCCGAGATTTGAAAACAAATGGAAAGAATCTTGAGGCTGAGAGCGATCCTAGGCTGCACAATCTCAGGAGCGATTCCACACAAGTCTTCACAGGACTGCGCAAAACATTTTTCGAAAGTTTTTAAGAAAGCGACAAATCGCTCGCGCTGAAGACAGTGTGGGACCAATCTGGATCAAGCCAGGATCCTTCTCAGTACTCACATTAACAAACATGATCTCATTCATTAAGGGCTTAGCACGCCTCTCTTTCCCTCAGTTTGATCAAATTTTGCAAAATCTGAGGAATTCCTTCCTCTTCATTTTTATCACCGCAGTGTTCAAAAAGGTTTTGAAAAGCTTAGGTCATTACAATGACTTCAAGGCACAGAAAAGGCACAGTTTCTAGTCAAATATTGCCATCTCGTTTAGAATTTCTAGCGCAACTGGCACACGGTAGAAGCAAACACAAGAATGTGAAAATCACTGCTGTTCATTCAAATCTGTTGGCACAACTGGCTCCTTGGCAGAAACAGACTCAAAAGGACAAACACAAAGCAGAATAGTGATATCCGAAGTAACACCCCCGGAATCACCCGACTTTAACAAAACAGGACTGACTCGATACAACAAGACAGACCATTAATCATAAAAGACTGACTCAAAACAGAGAGACAGACTCAAAACAAAACCACAAAACTGACTCAACACCAAAGTCAGAAACTACAAAAACCAACATTCGCAAATGTTCAAAACAGTGCGTGCCAAACGCCACATCTAGAGTAAACTGAGTGCCGCCCACAGGTGGTTCATCCCCTGATCACATATTCGTACCATCCCCCGAGTTCACTGATCCAGTGGTGATAGACTTTACTGAGTTGGTGCGACGATGACCTCATTGTCAATCAGATCTTGTATTTCGTGGCGAAGATGGAAACACCTATCAGTGACATGGCCAACTTGCTGATGAAAGGCACAGTACTTGGCCGGATCATGGGAGGAAGGAAGTCTATCTGGCAGTGATCGCGGTTCCAGGGGTTTCAGATCTCCCTCTTTAATCAGGACCCTCAAGGCCGCTGATAGAGACATGTACAGTGGTGCGAACACCCTCTGGCCTCGAGGTGGGTGTTTTGAGGTTTGTGGAGTTTTGCTGGATGCACCAGCAAAGGGATTGGCAGGCGTTGACTGGGTTTGCTGATCGTTTCCGAGCACGGGATTAGGGCTGAAGGGAACATTCCTGGTACAAAGGCCCTTCTCCCGGCTTGCCCCTTGATTCAGAGTGCTATCATTCTGAGTGGCGAAAGTGTCATCCACAGTTTTTGTGACAACCGCAAGGACTTGCTCTTTGTTCAGTCCCTCAGCTTGCAAAGCCTCAATATCCCACTGAAGGTGTTCATGGGGACCAATGCCTGCTCCTACCTTGTTCTTACCAGTCGCTTCCACTTTGTCAAGAGATTGGCCTTCTTCCAATGCAACCCGTCCCAAAGTTGGGGAGCCTTTAGACATGAACTCCCTAGTACGTGATGTGGTTGATGATGGAGCCAAAACCCCAAAGGCCAGATCTGCCACAGTTCTCTGAAGATCTTCGATCATCCTCATTAGTTCAAATGTAGTAGGCTCGCGAGCCTGGTATAGCTGGGAGGCCCAGACCGGGTGCGCAACAGGCAACCTGGGCGAATGTGGTGCACCACCATCGATCTCGCCCTGCAAACTGATTCCTTGACCTAATGTGGCTGTCATAACCACAGTCTCTTCTGAATTCTACGCCATCATAAGTCCTGCCTCAGCAAAGGGGAGACACTGGTTATTCTGTATCAACTTTGCGACTCTCTGAACCCTTGAAAGGAAAAACAGGCAGCATTTCAGCCCAAAACGGATCAAACACTGGTGTAGCCGAACAACTATACCCTACTGCTGATCACTGTTCCCAAAAATCACTGTTCCCAAAATACTGAATCTGATACCCGCAGATAACTGATTCTCAATTACTGATCCCCAACAATACTGATTCTGGTGCCCTCGGGCCTGATACTCAAATGTGCAAACTGGTATATGCATTCCTGTAGAGATACATTCTAAAAGCACATAGCAAGTAAAGAGAGCCAAAACACCCCTATGTTGGGGTAGGGTTTCCCTGTCCTATTTTGTCTGGAACTGGGATTTCACTACGCACGCAGCGGTTTCAAACAACCTAACATCGGGTGAGCAACCTGTCCAAGTTTGGAATGGTCACTATGGATTCCGAATATGCACTAGGTCGAATGGTCAAAAGGGTACCCCGGTAAACCGGGGTTTGTGTTCCCATACTATCAGAGCCCATAGCCGATCAGCCATATGGACATGCCTTGACAAGGCAAGCCTCCGGCAAACCGTTCAAGAATGGCAGATGGCAAACACTGTGTTCCTAGGCGCACCAATGAACATGCAATGCAAAGAAACACATAAGCGAAATCAAAACAGGATATCATGAGTTCGAGTCAAGCTCTCTAAAATTTCCCCAACAGAGTCGCCAGAAACTGTAGACGCGCCCGCGTGGGCCTCGTGCTACAGTTCGGACTCGATTTGTGTCACGGTTCTTAATCTGAACCAAAGAGTCCAAATCTGGCAAATCGTTTTGAGAAACAGATTTTTGAAAAAGTAGTGCCAAACATGGACTGCTTTGCCAGATACAGAGTCGCCACCTAAATATTTTTTATGGGAGAATTTAGGAAACCCTGACTCGGTGCCGAAGGCCACATGTCCGTCATCACCGGAGTTGTCTCGGCTCGGGAGCTTGGGTACGATCGGGGAAGGTCAGCTATGAGCACCCCCTTTCGCCCGGTCCGAAGACCGGCCTCTACTAACCGTGATATCCGTTTTTGAAAACTTTATGTGTTCTTAAACCAATTGTTAGCCTAGAATTACTATGTTATGACCAAATCGCCCAAATTGGAACAAAACATTTCATGTTTGTTTTGAAAATGGTTTGCTACTCGCAAGTAGGCTAAAATACAGATTTTGCCACCCTCAAGTGGGCTTTTAGAGAAGATGATTTTGCCACTATCTAGTGGGCTTAAAACTCACAGTTTTAATGCATTATTCCAATTTAGGTAATTCAACCTCCATCCACAGGCATTCAAGCAGTTATATCACATAAGCTGCTAGCCTCATGGTAATCATACTGTCATGGCAACACTCACACGCATGCGATATGCTAAAGCGGAAATACTTACATCGTACTCCTTGCCAAAATAAAGAACTCGTTAGCAAACATGCATGATCCAAGTCCATGTTGAGTGTCTAATGCATCGCATACAAAATGTTGCTAGAATAGGCTCGGCTATCCTAAACATGTCATGTGAAAATGCACAATTATCACATATTCACTTTTTGATTTGAAGTACGAATGCAGTTAGTGTGATGTACCGAGCCTAATGCATGTAATACAAAATGCATGAATGCACGCATGCATAGCATGAGGTATGCTGAATTTAAACATGCCCTAATCTACCATCATAAGCAGGTAAATAAAAGGGAAGAAAGACGTGAGGTTGGAAGACATACACACACTCACGCACACTTATTACAGACTTGCCCTCGCTTGGAGGGACCGAATAAATATTACAAATTAATTAACTACGCAAGCTAATTAATATTACAAATTGCCTAATTTAATTAACAAATTAAATAGACTAAGAAAAACAGTAAAATGCCTCGAGAAGCGCGCCGCCATGCGCAAGCTGCCTCTGTTTTCTTCCCTCTGCTCCTCTGGAGGCTGTCAAAACCTCAGGATTACATCCCTGGACACTGGGGAGTACCACCGGCTGAGTGGAATCACCACCGGCACTGGTGTGTGGCCATTGGCACAAAACGAAGCTGTCGGCAGAGAAAAGATTGCTGGCCGGCACCTTACACTGCCGGTCGGCAAAGAAAGCCTGCAGGACCTGCAACTCACAGCAACAGAGGGCAAAACAAGGCATGGCAGCACAATTCAAGGCATGTATGCACCAACCATGTCCCTTATCATGATAATGACTCAAAGGGGCATGTGCCTCGATTCTCGGACCATCAATCACGCATTTCCATGCATGATGGCCCAAAGAACCAAGTATGCAACTTTGATTTCAAATGTATGCAAACCAATCAAACAAAACTCCCAATCCCTATCACCCAAGTCAAGGGACAAGGAATGCATGTAAGATGCAATGCAACCTAGGCATACAAGCTAAGGATGCAACATGGCATAGCAATGAACTTATGCAAGCATGCAAGCATACGTATGACAATGCAAACTAATGCTAAGATGGTCTTATACATGAATTAGGCAGCTCTAATAAGGCCTAAAACAGTGGCCAACGTGCTAAAAAGTGAGGGCTAAATGGCATGCACACACACATGCACATAAGGACCAACACTTAAGCACAAATCAAACAACATTCAAGCACACTTGAAAGAGGGAATCATGGACAATTAGCATGCAACATAAGCATTGAAATCATGCCAAAACATGGTGCCAAACCAAGCAATAAATCAAGCCAAGCATGCAACAAATGGCCCAAATGCTCAAGGCAAGTCAATGGAGCATTGGACTACACTAAGCAAGACCAAACATGGCATGAACTCATTGACCAAAAACAAAGTTTTGGGACATTAATGTAAGGCCCGAAGGACCACTTAGATGGCATCTAAATGGCTCAAAACAAAGGCATGCACAAATGGTCAAAACAAGGAGCATGCAACACATGATTCCAAAGCATTAAAGAGGCATGCAAGGCAATCAAACAAGCATGGAAATGGGACTGAAATGGCATATAGGATGGTCCCAAATCACCAAAACAATGCAAAGATGGCATGCTACACATGCACATACTCAAGGCTAACAAGCCCAAATACAAAGGAGCTATATCAAGCATGCCAAAATCAACCCAAACAACCTAGGACAGACCTAGAACATGGCAAGATAAGCACATAATCTTCACAAGACTAAGCCTAAAACATGCTCCAACAAAGGCTAACAACCTAAGACATGTTAAGGCATAAACAAGGCATTACATGGCAACTATGCTAAGCATGCATGGAGTTCCAAAACCAACTTTAAATCATGTTATATCATGGATATATAAGCATCAAAAACAAACCAAACATGCTCAACACACACTCAAGCATAGGCTTCCTTAAGAGGCCAAAATATGTCCTTTTCAAGGACAACAAGGAGAGGGGGTGGCCCTCTCCTTCTTGGGACTTCAAAGCATCATCTTCACCATTGAAATCCCTCAAGATTTCAGTGGTGAAGAGACCTCAACACCAAAATCCCGGAGCTAGCACAAAATGGCTCAAAATGAGGCCTTTTAAGGCCTAAGGGTGGTCAACAACCCTTAAACAACAAAACACTCTTAATAAACAATAAAGAAGGCCTAAAAACAGAACTTTTTTTATGTTATACAATAAGCACAAAAACAGCTCTAAGATAGATATAAAATCAATGCAAAAATGGGGGAAAAAGGGACTAGATTCTCACCCTTGAAGCCTTCTTCACAAATGATGCTCCAATGGCCTCCTTTGGCTCCAAACCAGTCGAGACACTCAAGAACAAGCCCTTAGAACCCTAGTTTCAAGAGGAAGGTGAAACACTAGGTGTTTGTGTGCAATAGTAAGACACAAAGCACCTAGTGAACAAATGGGAGGGAAAGAGAGATAGAAAATGTATCTCACCCAAACCCTAGAACAAGAGCTCAACAATGGCTGTCTTTTTCTCCCAAAATCTCTCTCTCTCTAACCTAAGTCCTCTCTTCTTGTTCTAGAGAGAGCCTCTCTCTATATCTCTTGTAAAGCTTACAAGACAAGCTTTGCAAGAGGAAGATCCCTCCATACACGTGTATGGAGGGGAGCAAAAGCAAGACAGTTGTCTAAAAATATCTGCAAAAGCAGATGAACAGCAATCGGCCGGCCAAAAATGCCATCTTGGCCAAAAAGAGTGCCGACCGGCACAAAATAGTGCTGACCGGCAATAAATAGTGCCGGCCGGTAAACTACATTGCCGGTGGCACTAAACACCAGTCGGTGGCCTCTAGCCACTGCCGGTGGTGGGTGGGGATGGTCTACAAGCCTCACCCTGCCTCTCAAAGGAAAGATGCAAGTGTTTGGTGCAAAACCAGACACTAAACGGTCGAGTTCGGGGATCCTGAAGCAAGGCGCGCGAGCCGAGACTTCCGGGAACTCCAAACGAACACAAACATGGATAATCACCGAGTGTTGAAACGGTGACGTCCAAGTCTTGAGGATGGTCAAAAATGGGGTGTCTGCACGGGTACATGAGCTCGGCTTCGCGCGGCAGCGGCCAGCTTCTCGGAGGCTACTGGCGGGCTTGGGAGGTACATTTCTTCTCCGCTTTTCATTTCTGTCTCGTACTTTCTGTACTCTGTATACTGCACACACTGTAGTCTGCTCTATACTTGCTGTATACTGTACACACGGCACACACATACATTCTGCTTTATACTGACTGTACACTGCTCACACTGTACGCTGCAAACAATACACTGCACAACACACGGCTCTGCCATTTCTGCTTTATCTGACGGTCATACTGACATCTGTTTTGCAGTTGTGGGTTTACACCTACTTTCCTAGGCTTGCCCCCGTGCCAGTTGCAGAGACTCCCCTGGCCGTCCCGTTTTCGAGTCGTTTCGACGGGAGATGCACCCGGCGACCACGGGAGACATTCGGCTTCTTCCGCCGATATTTCGACACCATCACCCCGGCGGAGGTATGCTTTACTTTCAGTTCATTTAAGCTTCGCTTTTCAACTGTATATTTCAATAACAGTAGATAACAAACTGTCTGTCATTTTCAGATCACATGGCGGCCGTGGGCTCCTATGCCGGCGGCGATGCGGGGTCAGTTCCCTGGTGCGGAAGAGACCTCGCGTTTCCGGATTTTGCTTGAGGGCCCGGTCTGTCGGGCTTGGTACCTGGGGGAGCGTTTTCTACGCCAGACCCTAGGGTTACCTGAGCAGATAGTCCCGGTTCCCCCTCCTGCAGACATGAGGGAGACCGAGGGGCTCACCACTGAGCAGCTGGATGATTACTCCATCGGTTGGGAGGAGGCCGGCTTCCGAGGCACTGGAGACTATTAGGAGTACGTGCGGACGTACCTAATGCGCCCCCTGAGCGGCCGTCGAGCAGAGGGGGCCAGGCCTGTGGCATCGGCGGCTGGGGCCGGAGCGGGAGCAGGGGCTGGATCTTCGAGGAGGGCCCGGGTCCGTGGTAGGGGTGGAGTGCAGGGAGGACGGGGAGCTGGCTGGCCTGCCCTGCCTACTGTACTGACTTTCCAAGGGCATGGTGGGTCGACCTATCAGATCCCCTTCGCCCCTCCACCGGCTGGTCACGAGTTCATCGACGTCCCCGACCTACCTCCGGTATACATCACTGCACTTTGTACAGTCATTTCATTTCAGTTTACTTGATATTCCACAGAATACTAATGCATCTGATATTTTGCAGGCCTCTTCTGAGTGCACCCGTCAGTCGTTGGCGATGAGTGCCTCGATGATGGGGATGCTTTAGCGGACTTTTGACCTCCTAGCCCTCTACAGCATACCGGTATGTTCTTCTGTCATTGGCCTCAAACCACTCATACACTGCTTTGCATAATCTGATTCGTGGCACAACACCTGATACACCGATCTCACAGTATCTGACACACTGCATACACTGCATTCTGCACTGTTAAACTGCCCACGGCATTCATACACTGTACTCGGCATTGCATTCTGCACTGATAAACTGCTCACGGCATTCATACACTGTATTCATACACTACATTCTGCACTGATAAACTGTCTACAGTATACTGATCCATTTCCCTTTTGTGTACTTTTTCAGCCTCCTTTCCAGATCCCCACGGCAGGAGGTGCTCCAGCTGGGCCTTCTGTCCCTCCCCGGGGGAGAGATGAGGAGGGCCGGATATTTCCCCGTACCAGGGGAGGGCGTACTCACATCGGGAGTAGCTCGCGAGCTCCAGTCCCGGACGATGATGATGATGACGAGGAGTCAGAGGCGGAGGCAGAGGCGGAGTCCGAGTCATCGGAGGAGGAGACCGGAGATGGTTCTAGCTCGGGCTCTGACGACGACGCTGATGATGCTCCTGGACCCTCGTCCAGGAAGAGGACTAGGACGGACTGACGGCCCCCCGGAGTGCTTGACATGGATGCAGATTTTTGCTATCTTCTTCTTTCTTGTACTTTTCTCTTTGTTGGTAGATAGATTACCTTGTACTGCCGCAGACAGATTTTTGTTTCCAAAACTTGTACATTTGAAAAGATAATGAAATGAAACGGACTTTTTATTTGAAAAAGTGTTTACATTTACACATTTCATGCATTGCATCGCATCATGTTACACCTCAATGTAAATGAAATTGATTAGCTGTCTGAAAATTGAACACTTGCACTGCAATAATCAGATAACTTAAACAGCCAACAGCAAAATAACCCAAGCAGCCCACTGCCTGATTCTAGACACACAGCCCTTGCTCTACTGGGGATTAATCTGTATACAGCCCTTAGCACAGCATTCGGTTCATCCTGCACGTAGCAAATTCTAAACAAAATAGCCCAATCTGACAAGACGGCCTACAGCGGTGAAACCAGCTAGGGTTGAAACATGCTCAAATATAGAGAATGGCACAGCATTCCGAGTGTAAGTGATTTTTGAAATTGAATGAGGGTTTTTCAAACCGGGGTATCGAGCCTACAACTGAACACAGCGGGAAGGACTCAAGTATAGGTGCACGACCTAAACACAACGAGACACGCTCGGGAAAGACTAAAAACAAAAGACAAGACCGTCAAATCAAAGAGACACGACACACAGACGCGTAAACGAAGATGGGGGACCTCGGACCACGAGGAGCCAGTTCAAACTGGGTGTTGTTTCCCACCCTGTCCGATTTGTGATTCTCACACCACTCGACTCTCAAGCTCGGATTTTCTCTCAAAAACCTTTTCTTCACTTTTCTCTCAACTTACACCTCTCTATTCTTCATTCTCTCATTTTTCATCCCTCCCCGGGGTGATTGATGGATAGCTAGAAAGGTGTGGGTTCATGCCCGATGCCGTTAGCTCACAGCTATTTCTTCTGACGGGTAGAGCGCTCTTCTGGCAAGTACGTCGATGACGGGGGAAAGACAGAACGCCTAACTCAACTGTGCCCCTAGTTCATCATTTTAACCATTCTTTGTTTTTGCTTTCTACTAAAACAGTTTTGATCAAAATGAGAGTTGGATTAACGTACTTGTTCGATTTTTGATTTGAAAACCGTGCAAGTCAGGCAGTAAGCACTGAAAATTTTCCTTCTTTGGATCCAAGACAACGGTCCAGTTTTGGAAAATGGAATAGTTTTCGAGAAAATAGTCAACCTCAGTAAAAATTTTCAAAAACTATTTTGCAAACAGCTGATGCTCAACAAGCATGGAACTTACTTTTCGAGATGCGCAACCTCGGATCGGAGGCAATGGAAAATTGCCCCTGGTTTGAAGGGGGGTGGGAGGCAACGGAAAGTTGCCCCTAGTTTGAATGGCGTCTCACGACGGCTTGTGGCAACGGAAAGTTGCCCCTTGTTTGGGACGGTGCCGCAGCAATCCGCAGACAGTCTTCATTGGCGGTGGTCGAGCTCTTGGACACAGCGATGACGAAGACGGTCACAACACATATATGGACACAATCACCTTGAAGGGTGTTGGCCACTGGACTTTGGGGATGGAATTGAAACCATTGCATGGACTGAGACGCTGTGAAAGCGTTGGGGGCTGGACTTCATGATGAAGTTGCCTACGTATCCCAAACATTGGAATCAAGCCTCACGTAGTTCCGGTTAAGGTCCACTCGGGTATTTTAACCTTCACTTTTTTTGGCTCTCACTTTTGCCAAGGCGCCCAATGCGGGTTTTCGACCTTGCGAGCTTCTTTTCATTTTCTATTTCCTTTTTTTTTCTCGCATTTTTCTTTTTTCTTTTCTTTTTTGTATCTTTTGTCTTTTCTTTTCTTTTCTTCTTTTTTGTATTTTTGCTTTTTTGCTATTTTTTGCTATTTTTTGCTATTTTTTGCTTTTCTGTATTTTTCTCTTGCTCTAACTTTTGCCTGGGTCGCCGTTCCGGGTTTTCGACCCAGCGAGCCTCTCAAAGGGTAAAAAGTGTAGCAAGTCCACGTCAAATGGTTTTTTGAAATTGAAGCCTCTCTGTGTCCAGGAGAACGGCTGTTGCGCTGATTTGCGGAGAATCCATCCCGGTTGCTCCACGAGCTTCTTCCGGCGAGATCCACTCCTTCTGATTCAATTTCTACGCCTCTTGGTCGAGGGCTACTTCAAAATTGGCCACACGGGCCTTCTCTGACAATCGGCCGTTTAGATGTTCTGAACGGGTACAAGGTTCGGAGCGGGTGAGTTGAATCTTGAGGCCGAGAGCGATCCTAGGCTGCGCAATCTCAAGAGCGATTCCACACAGGTCTTCACAGGGCCGCGTAAAACATTTATTTTTGAAAGTTTTTAAGAAAGCGACGAATCGCTCGCGCCGAAGATAGTGTGGAACCAATCTGGATCAGGCCAGGATCCTTCTCAGTACTCACGCCGACAAGCATGGTTTCATCATTAAAAGGCTTAGCACGCCTTTCTCTCTCTCAAAATGATCAAAATTTTGCAAAACCCGAGGAATTCCTTCCTCTTCGTTTTCATCACCGCAGTGTTCAAAAAGTTTGTTTTTGGAAAACTTGGGTTAATGCAATGAGTTTGGCGCGCAAGAGAGCAGGCGAGATGTACTGTCAGCCCAATCAAATTCTCTGGCACTTATGCTGAAAGCAAGCATGAAGTTTGAGATAGCAACAGCTGTTTCAATCGGCTTTGTTGGTGCAACTGGCCCCTCGGCAGAAACAGACTCAAAACAAAAACAAATAATAACAAAATGGCGTTCGGGACAACAACCCCAGAATCACCTAGTATTATATACAATGGGGACTGACTCGATACAACCAGACAGACCCTTAAGCAAAAAAAAAAGACTGACTCAAGACAAAGAGACGGACTCAAAACAAAAGACTGACTCGACATCCAAGCCAGGATTTACAAAACTCAGTTTCACCGATGCTCAAAAATGCGTGCTAGACGCTTCAAAAATACACCAAATGTTGCCCGCAGGCGGTCCACTTCACATACTCGCAGTATCTGAGCCCTCGAAATCCAACAACTGAGTGGTGACGGGCTTGCCTGAGGTGGGTGGTAGGATAACCTTGTTATCAATCAAATCCTGCACTTCATGACGAAGGCGGGAACATCCATCGGTACTGTGACCGGACTGTTGATGGTACGCGCAGTACAAGGTAGCATCATGAGTGGGAGGGAGATTCTTCGGGAGTGGCCGAGGCTCCAAAGGCTTAAGATGCCCATTCTTCGCCAATATCAGTAATGCCCTAGACAAAGGCATGTGGAGGTCGTGAAAGACCCTGCGCCCTCGGGGCAGGTACTTTGCAGTTTGAGGATTCTTGCCAGATGCGCTGGCGAAAGGATCGGCTGGCGCTGCCTTGGCTTTTTGAACCTTCCCCGGTGCAGGGTTAGGAACTACAGGTATTGTCTGGGCATGACGGGGCCCATCCCGATTTTCTACCTGGCTTGAACTACCTTTGATTGGAGCGGGGAAAGCATCATCCACAGCTTTGATCACGATTGCAGATGTTTGTTGCTTGTTCATCCCTCTGGCTTTCAGAGCCTCGACTGCCCACAGCAGTTGTTCAATAGGGTCGGCGTCTACCTTTGCCTTGTCTTTTCCTCTGGCCTCAGCCTGATCAAGGGTCTGGGTCGGTGCTGGCATGTCGCGGCTGTAGCTGGAAGCCACCTCTGGCTGGCTGAGCTCTATCACAATCCGCCCCAGTAGCGGGGGCTCCTGTGGTACGAAATTCCCGACATACGGCGCCGCTGGCGGTGAAGCCGACATTCCATAGCCCAGATCGGCCACGGACCTCTGGAGGTCCCCTATCATTCCCATCAACTCAAAGGGGGTGGGCTCACGAGCCTGATATAACTGGGGAGCCCAGACCGGGTGCACAACGGGCGACCTGGGTGGGTGTGACACACTGATGCTGGCCTCATTCTGCGGAGCGGTCCCCTGCTCCAATGCAGCCGTCATAACCACAACTTCTTCTGTATTTTGTGCCGCCATAAAACCTGCTTCAGCAAGGGGAGACACTGGCTATTCTGTATCAACTCTGCGACTCTCTGAACTGAAAGGAGAAATAAACAGCATTTCAGCCTCAAACTGATCGAATACGGGCGTAGCCAAACAACTGTACCCTACTGCTGATCACTGTTCCCAGATTTCTGTTCCCAAAATACTGAATCTAATACCCGCGGATAACTGATTCCTGATAACTGATTCTCAACAATACTGATTCTGGTGCCCTCGGGCCCGATACTTAAACTCGCAAACTGGTATATGCGTTCTTGTAGAGATACACTCTAAAAGCACATAGCAAGTAAGTGAGAGCCAAAACACCCCTATGTTAGGGTAGGGTTTCCCTGTCCTATTTCGTCAAGAGCTAGGGTTGCACTACGCACACAGCGGTTTCAAACAACTTAGCATCGGGTAAGCAACCTGTCCTAACTTGGAATGGTCACTACGGATCCGAACATGCACTAGGTCGAATGGTCAAAAAGGGTGCCCCGGTAAACCGGGGTTTGTGTTCCCATACTGTCAGAGCCCATAACCGGTCAGCCTTATGGACATGCCTTGACAAGACAAGCCTCCGGCAAACCGTTCAGGAATGGCAGACGGCAAACACTGTGTTCCTAGGCGCACCAATGCACATGAAATGCAAAGAAACACATAAGCGAAATCAAAACAGGATATCATGAGTTCGAGTCAAGCTCTCTAAACTCCCCAGCGGAGTCGCCAGAAACTGTAGACGTCCCTGAACGCCCCGGGAGGATGAGTCCCGTTCTGTTCATTTGGGGTTACTACAGTTCGGACTCGACTTGTGTCACGGTTCTTAATCTGAACCAAAGAGTCCAAATCTGGCAAATCGTTTTGAGAAACAGATTTTTGAAAAAGTAGTGCCAAACATGGACTGCTTTGCCAGATACAGAGTCGCCACCTAAATATTTTTTTTTTATGGGAGAATTTAGGAAACCCTGACTCGGTGCCGAAGGCCACATGTCCGTCATTACCGGAGTTATCTCGGCTCGGGAGCTTGGGTACGATCGGGGAAGGTCAGCTATGAGCACCCCCTTTCGCCCGGTCCGAAGACCGGCCTCTACTAACCGTGATATCCGTATTTGAAAACTTTATGTGTTCTTATTCCATTTATTAGCCTAGAATTTACTATGTTATGCACGCAGCAAACAAGTATAGACTAGATTGCCTAATTTGGAAACAAGCATTGCATATCCGTTTGTTTTGGAAAATGCTTTGGATTTGCTACTCGCAAGTAGGCTGAAACACGGATTTCAATGAGTTCTTCCAACTCAAACAATCCAACCTTCACCCACAGGCATCCAAGCAGTTTATAACACATAAGCATCTAGCCACATGTTAAGTATGCTGACATGGCAATATTCACACTCATGCGATATGCTAAAGCGAAAATACTTACATCGTACTCCGTGCCAAAACAAAGAACTCGTTAGCAAACATGCATGATCCAAGTCCATGTTAAGTGCCTAATGCATCGCATACAAAGTGTTGCTAGAATAGGCTCGGCTATCCTAAACATGGCATGTGAGAAATGCACAACTATCACATATTCAGTTTAGAATTTGAAGTACAAATGCAGTTAGCATGATGTACCGAGCCTAATACATGTAGCATAAATGCATGAATGCACGCATGCATAGCATAAGGTATGCTAATTTAAACGTGCCCTAATCTACCATCATAAGCAGGTAAATAAAAGGGAGAAAGAAGTGGGGTTGGAAGACATACACACACTCACCCACCCTTATTACAGATTTTCCCTCACTCGGAGGGATCGAATAAATATTACAGATTAATTAACTACGCAAGCTAATTAATATTACAAATTAATTAATTTAGTTAACAATTAAATAAATTAATTAAAACAGGAAAATCGCCTCGGGAAACGCGTCGCCATGCGCAAGCTGCCTCTATTTTCTTTCCTCTGCTCCTCTGGAGGTTGTCAAAACCTCAGGACTGCATCCCTGGACACTGGGGAGTGCCACCGGCTGAGGGGAATTACCACCGGCATTGGTGTGTGGCCATCGGCATGAAATGGAGTTGTCGGCAGAGGAAAGATTGCCGGCCGGCACCTTACACTGCCGGTCGGCAAAGAAAGCCTGCAGAACCTGCAACTCACAGCAACAGAGGGCAAAACAAAGCATGGCAGCACAATTCAAGGCATGTATGCACCAACCATATCCCTTATCATGATAATGACTCAAAGGGGCATGTGCCTCGATTCTCGGACCACCAATTACGCATTTCCATGCATGATGGCCCAAAGAACCAAGTATGCAAATTTGATTTCAAATGCATGCAAACCAAATCCAACCAAACAAGGCCCAATTCTTATCATCAATTCAAGGAACAAGGCATGCATGCAAGATGCAATGCAACCTAGGCATACAAGCTAAGGATGCAACATGGCATGGCAACAAGCTTATGCAAGCATACAAGCATACATATGGCAATGCAAACCAATGGAAAGATGGACTTATACATGGATTAGGCAGCTCTAATAAGGCCCAAAACAGTAGCCATAACGCCCAAAAATGAAGGCTAAACATACATACACACATACACATCTTAAGGCCCAACACTTAGGCACAAAGCAAGCAACATTCAAGCACACTTGAAAGAGGCAATCATGAACAATTGGCATGCAACGCGAGCTCTAAAATCATGTTATAAAATGATGCCAAATCACATTAAACAAGACAAGCAAGTGCATGCAAGCATGGTCCAAGTACTTGATGCAAGTCATGAAGCTTTGAAGCATGTTTATCACAACAAACATGGCATGCATTAAACTACTAAAACAGATTTTTAGCATGTCAAAACAAGGCCAAAGGACCCCTTAGATGGCATCTAAGTGGCTCAAATACAAAGGCATACATAGACACCAAAACATGGAGCATTGCTACACAAGCTTCCAAAGCATTAAAGAGGCATGCAAGACAATCAAACAAGCATGGAAATGGGACTGAAATAACATGTGGAGGGACCCCAAATCACCAATTCGATGCAAAGATGTCATGCTACACATGCACATACTCAAGGCTAACAAGCCCAAATACAAAGGAGCTATATCAAGCATGCCAAAATCGACCCAAACACTTATGGACAGACCTAAAACATGGCAAAATAAGCACATAATCTTCACAAGACTAAGCCTAAAACATGCTCCCACAAAGGCTAACAACCTAAGGCACATTAAGGCATAAACATGGCATTACAAGGCAACTATGCTAAGCATGCATGGAGCACCAAAACCAAGTTAAAATCATGTTATATTATGGATATATAAGCATGAAAAACAGACCAAACATGCTCATCACACACTCAAGCATAATGCTCTCTCAAGAGGCCAAGATATGCCCTTTTCAAGGACAACAAGGAGAGGGGGTGGCCCTCTCCTTCTTGGGACTTCAAGGCATCATCTTCACCACTGAAATCCCTCAAGATTTCAGTGGTGAAGAGACCCCAACACCAAAATCCCGGAGCTAACACAAAATGGCTCAAAATGAGGCCTTTTAAGGCCTAAGGGTGGTCAACTACCCTCAAACAACAAAACACTCTTAATAAACAATAAAGAGGGCTTAAAAACAGAACTTTTTTATGTTATACAATAAGCACAAAAACAGCTCTAAGATAGGTATAAAATCAATGCAAAAATGGGGGAAAATGGGACTAGATTCTCACCCTTGAAGCCTTCTTCACAAATGATGCTCCAATGGCCTCCTTTAGCTTGGATCCTACACCAAAACTTCAAAACCAGTCCTTTAGAACCTCAAGAGCCAAAGGAAGGTGAAACACTAGGTGTTTGTGTGCAATAGTAAGACACAAAACACCTATTGCACAAATGAAAGGGAAAGAGAGATAGAAAATGTATCTAACTCAAACCCTAGAACAAGAGCTCAACAATGGCTGTTTTTTGCTCTCAAAATCTCTCAAGTCTCTAACCTCTCTAGCCAAGAGACAAGCCTCTCTCTATATGTCTTGTAAAGCTTACAAGACAAGCTTTTCAGGAGGGAGATCCCTCCATACACGTGTATGGAGGGATGCAAAAGCAAGACAGCTGTCTAAAAATATCTGCAAAAGCAGATGAACAGCAATCGGCCGGCCAAAAATGCCATCTTGGCCAAAAGGAGTGCCGACCGGCACAAAATAGTGCTGACCGGCAAAAAAAAGGTGCCGGCCAGCAATAAAAATTGCCGGTGGCAGCAAACACCAGCCGGTGGCCTCTAGCCACTGCCGGTGGTGGGTGGGGATGGTCTACAAGCCCCACCCTGCCTCTCAAAGGCAAGACACAAGTGTTTGGTGCAAAACCAGACACTAAACGGTCGAGTTCGGGGATCCTGAGGCAAGGCGCGCAAGCCAAGACCTCCGGGAACTCCAAACGAACACAAACATGGAAGATCACCGTGTGTTCAAACGGTGACGTCCGAGTCTTGAGGACGGTCAAAAATGGGGTGTCTACAATAACTTTTATCATCGAGTGATCAATCAGTGTCACCCAAGTCTTAACAGCGGTAAAAAATGGGGTGTCTACAACAGCCCAGTCTAAAGGCATGTAGGTTATGTGGCACATCAACTAGTACTGCATCACCTTTTTCTACCACTCCTTCTGAGCCCCATCCAGGAATACGCCGCAATTTGTTCATGAAATAAATGAACTGAGCACTGACATACATGTCTTTGCTCTCAACTAAGATTGTCTATATCACCTGGGCTTCCGCTAGAGTGAAACCCAAAAGAAACACGTCCTCATCACCGTGATTGATTTTCAATAAAGGCATAGTAACCTCTAGCGAAGGATGAATAGATAAGTTCCCAAAAATGGTAGTCACCCCTCCCTTGTGAGGAAATTTCAACATTTGATGGAGGGTGGAGGACACAGCCTTCATATAATGCAACGAGGGCCTCCCCAGAAGTAAGTTGAAGGTAGCTGGCACATCGAGCACATGGAACTCAATCTCATGCTCGGAAGGGCCCACTTCGACCTGCACTTTCACTATCTCCATAACTTCTCTGCTTTTATTATCATATGCCCGAATCACTAGGGCTGTGGGGACGAAATCTACCAGTGTCAGGCCCATTGCATAGGCGGTGCAAGAAGGACAAACGTTGATAGCAGAGCTGATGTCCAGTAGAACCACTGGAACCCACTTTCCTCTACACTCGACAGATATTTACAGTGGCTTGTTGAGAGCCGATCTTTCTGGTGGTAACTCTTTATCGAAGAAGATGAGCATAGGCTTAGTGCTACTTCGGAAGATAAGACCGATGAGTTGTTATGGTGTAGTATCAATGGATAGCTCGGCCTTATCCATCCCGACAAAACTACCTGCCGGTGTACTCGCGAAGCCATAAAGAGGTCCCAAATGAAAATGTCAACTTGGATCTTTTTGAGTTGTTTCAGGACCAGCTCCTCTTCCAACTTCTTCTTTTTTTTCTCCTTCTCAATCTCTTTTTCCTTTCCTGATGGTTCAGCATGATGTAGACACCCCATTTTTGACCGCCCTTAAGACTTGGGCGCTACTGATGGTTTACTTGGTGATGGAAGTTGTGCAGTGCAAAGGTTCGATTCATTCGGCAAGAGGAAAGTCAAATCCCAACCTTACACCTCATTTTGGACCACAGCTATTTTGAATGGTTTTTAAACCTTAAAACCCTCTCTTTCAAAACATTTTGAAAAGGTTTCAACGAAGTTTTGAGGCTCGTATTTTGTCAAATGTTGCGTTTTTCGGTAAATCGAGCAAGGACAAAGTGGAAATAAATGAAAGAGAGATGAAATCTTTGGAAAATCTTTCAAAACAGCTTGTTTAGGGGTTTGGAGTTGAAAAAAAGAGGAGAGGAGAGAAGAAAGAAAGTTGGGGAAGAAGTTAGGCATGAATCGTTAAGAGAAAGACGAGCAGTCCTCGCTAAATCAGGCCTATATATCTATACACTTAGATTTAAGATATAAGGCCACCACCGTTGGAAATAATACTTCTGGGGCTTCATTTTGCATTCAAGAATCTCCTAAAGCTGACTCCGGATGGGGGAGATATGGTTGGTTGAAGTAGGGCATCAATCCGGTTGGACCAAAATTGAGCAGTCTTCACTAAAAGAGGGATATCTCTTAGCACACCTACAATTTTGAGATGAGGCTTCCACCATTGGAAATCTTACTTCCGGGACTTCATTTTGGACACAAGAATGACCTGAAAAGGAGTCCAGATGAAGGATTTATGCCTAGTGCAAGTCAGGGACTGGGGTTAGTTTTTGCCGTCAGCCTCTATAGAAGTGCATCGGCCACAATTGGAGCTCATCGGCCATAGGTCGGCAAAGAGTGAACCTAATCAGCCACAAATGGTGGCCGATCGGCCAAAAATGTCTAGAAAGCCCAGAATTGGCAGATATTTCTCCTCTAGCCATTGTACACTGCTCCAGATATTTCCAATTGAGTTATTTTCGGCCAAAGCTTGTATTTTTGCTATATATAGAGGCTATATCTCATATTTTGCAAGGTGAGAACATTTTAAAGGCTTAAGAAATTTTGGGAGCCTCTCTCTCTAGAATTTTCAGAGCTAAATCTATGTCCCTCTCTCTAGAAGTTCACTTCCTTTTGCCCTTTTGTGCATGAAAGCTTTGATACACTATACTTTTGCATAGACATCCTTGATCAAACTTGACCACCATTGGGCTGAGATTCCTTGGGAATTTGTTTGAGCTCCAAAAGCTTATTTTGGCTGGTTTTGCTGCTGTGTTTCAAGGTGCTTCAAGGGTAAGCACTTCTCCCTTTCAAGCTTGTTTTTGCACATTTGCTTTACCCTCCTTTTTCCATTGTTTTGGACTATTTTGAGGCTAGTTTTGAACTATAAAAAACTCTGATTTTGAGGTTCTAGAGTGTTGGTTTGTGCCTTGATTGGCTAGGGGGTTGTCCTCCCTTTTGCTCCTTGGCTTGTAAGGCCTTTTGAGCTAACTTTCAAGCTCTTCAAACAACTTCTTTTTGACCTTAGAACCACTAAATTCCAGAAGAATTTCAGTGGTGGAAAAAAATTTTTGAGCCTCAAAATAGGTGGGGGTGGTCCCCCCTCCTCTTCTCTTGTTTGCATGTGTTGATGGCCCATCAAAAGAGCATGTGTTTCTACTTATTAGTGGCTTTGTTTAGGCTCATTTTTGTGACTTTTTAGACCTGCCATAACTCTGTTTTTGGCATGTTTGATTATTGGTTGCATGCTTCATGCACTTGTAGTGTAAATCCTCTTTGCTAGCCTTGCATGCCTAATGAGTTTGCTTGTTATTCTAGCATCTGTTGGCTTAGTCTCAGCCCATTTTTTGTGTTGTTTTGGCATGCTCTAACTCTGTTTTGAGTGGTCTTCATCACTCAAGCTTTGCTTTGTATACTTGTAGTGCAATTGTGCTAAATTGCCTAACATGTGCTGTTGTTTTGGCCTCTAAATCTAGCCATTCTTAGCTTATTTCAAGCATGTTTTAGAACACCATTTGGGATGTTTTAGGACTATTTTGGGCAACCTTGGTCATATGACTCATGTTTTGTATAGCTATAGTGCAGATGCCTTGACTAGTTTTGAGTTTTGAGGTATCTTGCATGCTTGGCTTGAGGTATTTGTATGCTTTGGCATCATTTGGCATGTTATTTCAGAGCATACGGTGTTGTCGCACTTCCATGTTTTTCACTCTTTCATTGTGTTTAAGAGTTGAGCCGTATGCCTTGCTTGCGAGCCAACATGTGCGCATGATTTTCTTGCCTTTTGTGCCTAAGTTTCAGCATATCTTGGCCACTATTTTAGCATGATTTAGCTCTATCCAGAGCTGGTTTAGCCATTTGAGTTTGATATTGCATGCCTCTAGTGTAGTGCTTGTCACTAGTTTCAATGCCTTTAGCCCTTAACATGTTGTGCATGCATTGCTTGCATGGTTTAGTGTCTTTAGCATCCTATTTCAGCACTGAAATGTTTGCCATATCACTCCACTTTTCATTTGTGACTTTGCTTTGAAAGTGGTCTTGAGCCCCTTGTTGGCTTGAGCATGAAATTGAGGCTTTCATGCCTAATGGTTTTAGCCTTCTCTTGAGGGTTTCTACTAACCAACGGCATGATGCTTCTTTCATGCTCAAGATGCTTGTGGCTTAGTCTGTCTTTCCATTTAGAGGACTTCTCACTTTTGGACTTAGCCGGTTAAAGGACTTATCGGTAATCTAAAATGAGTAAACAAAATGAATCAAAGTAAAACATGCCAAGATAACATGTGTTGTGTTGCATTGCATTGTGTTTGGATCGGACGTTAATCCAAACACAAGGAACGAGGGACGTTTCATACTTGAAGTGATGAAACGTGCCTCATTTCTTAGTCGTCGTCCCCCTTGATTGTGCATGATAGGGTGGAGGCCTCTCGAGTCCTATGTGTTGTTTGTGCATTCATCAACATTGTGCAAGCTTGACTCTTTGGCCATCATGCATCAAAATGCTTGATTGGTGGCTTGAAAGCCGAGCACTACACTCCTTTGAGCTTGAGACACGATAAGGAGTGTAATTGCACACACATTCTCTTGCAAATACACTGCCATGCCTCTGTTTGTGCTCTGTTGCAGCAAAGGGAGAAATTACAGGAAACAGTGACCGACCGGCCATCAAAGCTGCCGACCGGCCATCAAGGCTGCCGATCAGCTATCAAAAGTGGCCAATGGCCATCAAATCTGGCCGATGGCCATCATCTTTGGGCAATCATTCCTGAACATGTTCCTGAGATGGGTCAAAAGCAACCTGGAAGTTGGCAATTTTCAGAGGACCAAAAGAGTGAAAATAAAGGCATCATGAGGCAAGGTAGTGGATTTTCAAGAGGACGCGACCGAGCATGCATCATTCATTATTCCGAGGCAGAGCTGTGGCAGCCTAAATTAGCTTCCTTTTCTTACTTAGTTGGTTTTGTAACTTAATTAATTTGATTAATTAGTTAAATTTTTGTAAAAATTAATTAGCTAAGTTAGTTAATTAGTTGATTTGTAATAATTAGTTTAATTAGCATAGCTAGTTAGCTAAATTCATTCGAACCCTCCGTCGAGCGGGAAAACTTTGTAATAAGTGTGCGTGTGTGTGATGCATGTCTTCCAACCCCCATTTCTTTCTCCCTTTTACTTATCAACTTTTGATGGTTAGTTTAGGGCATGTTTCAACATGCATACTTATGCTTGCATGTTTGCATCATTCATTAGTCTTACATGCACCGGGCTCGGCACATCATACAAACAGCGCTGTCTTTCAATACTTATTTGAATACATGATTATCAAGTGTTGCATTCATATGCCATCTTAGGATAGCCGAGCCTATTTTAGTTGCATTTGCATGTATTGCATTAGGCATCTTAACATAGCTAGGATCATGCATGATTTCTAACTAGCTTTTGTTTTGGCTCGGAGTACACTGTGAGTGTTTATGCTTTAGCATCCTTCCATATGTGTAAGTGACTACCATGATAGCATGCTTGCCATGAGGCTAATTGCTTAACTGCTATAACTGCCTGAATGCCCGTGGGTGAATGTTTGATTGCCTGAATTGGAACAACTCGATGATTATGAGTTTTAAGCCCACTTGAAGTGGCAAAATCATGTTTTTCTATGCCCACTTGAGGGTGGCAAATCCGCGTCTTAGCCTACTTCCGAGTAGCACTTTCAAACCATTTTCAAAAACAAACATGAGTTGTTTTGTTCCAATCTGCATGATTGAGTCTATACTTGTTTGCTGTGCGCATCACATAGTAAAGGTTAGCTAATAAACTGGAAAAAGAACGCATGTGTTTTCAAAAACAACATATCAACTTAGTAGAGGCTGATCTTTGATCTAGTGAGCAGGGGTGCTCATTTTAGGACCTTCCCCTCTCGTACCCAAGTTCCCGAGCCGAGGCAACTTTGGTGATGACGGACACGTGGCCTTAGGCACGAGTCAGGGTTTCCTAAATTTCCCAAAACAAAATATTTAGGTAGCGACTCTGAAATCTGGCAAAACAGTCCATGTTTGGCGCATTTGATTAAAATTGATTTTCCAAAATAATTTGTCGAATTTGGACTCTTTGGTAATTTATCAGTCTTATATTGCACTTTATGAGATTAGATTCAGAACCGTGACAGGAGTCCGAACTGTAGTAGCTAAGAACTACAATTTGCGCCCTCGCGCGCGGAGCGGAGTTCGGGCGGTCTACACTTGATACAAATGGGGAAGTTTAAAATACCATCCATTCCTAGTGAGATGGTCTATTTCATCTGCTTACCAGGTACTGTCCGGGGTATGGTCTCTCCAGTCTTCGTCTATGTGGGCAAGATGCAAATCGCTATCTTCCCACCATTCACCTTCATTCACCGACAAACAGTTGTCCGGCTCAATTTGAATGACTCTCACAGTATAATTATCTCCCTTAGGGCAACAAGGTTTGTGGTCTTCCGGCTATCTTCGATCCTCTCTTATTTAAACTGCCCTAGCACAGCTTCTAGCTTGGCGTCTGCAATTTCATCAACACCCAACTCTTGGGCGTGCTTTTCCGTACTACTGCTCTCTGCCACTTTCCCTTTCTCCTCATCTTTCTCGGCTACCAAAACTACCCCGTCTTTCTTTTTCTCTGGTTTAACTCTGGTTTCCTTTTATTTGTTAGATTCATCACTCAGCCATCCCCTATTGTTAGTCGATATGCTCAGATCAAACCAACCAATCTGTACATTGCTCTAGTCCTGTTCTTCGAAGAATTGGAGGTTGTCCAAGGCTTTCTCAAGATCCGCAAGATCATCCAGCCCTTGGCTTGGGCCGTCTTCCCTAACTACATTAACATCCACTGAGGTCGGTAGTACTACCTCAGGCTTGGGTTGAGCAACGAAAATGATATACTAGCTCGGGTCATACTCCCTCTCAGATAATTCCTTGAGAATTTCCAGTGATAAACCGGCACCTCCCTCCAAGGTCAAAACCTCATCTTTTTCAAGCGTTGTCACCATGGATTTGTGAGGCTTGGATTGTGGGTTGGATGTGTTCATCATGCACAAGTCTGTGCCTTCAGGAGTGAACAACACCAGCTTTGGTAGGTGGGAGGGGGTGATATAAACGCTCGAGTCATAAGAGGTGGGTAGTGTATGGATGAGGTTAATATTTCTAGGTGGGGGGGACTTGGTTGTGGAAAGGGAGTAGGTTGGTGGTCAAATTTGGATTTTGAGGTGAAGCTATTACTTTGTTGTCGATGAGATCTTGAATCTCATAATGTAGGTGGAAGCACCAGTCTGTTTCATGGTCGTTCTGTTGATGGAAAACATAGTACTTGGTAGGATCGTGCTTGGATGGAAGAGGGTCTGAAAGTGGTCGAGGTTCCAAGGGTTCCAAATGCCCCTTTTTGATTAACACCTGCATGGCTCAAGGTAGAATCATGTAGATTTGGTTGAAAATCCTACTTAGAGGTCGAGTAGGATTGCAGGTTTGTGGGGTCATATTGGCAAAGGGGTCAACAGTTTTGGTTGTGGTGATAACACTCACCTTTGAAAGCCTCGCAGCTATGCTACCCCTAACAGCATTGGAACTGCGAATAACAGGCCTCTTGACAGGCTCTTTATCATCTGTGATGATTTCTTGCTTCATTGCATTTTCAATCTGAACTCCCATTTCATGAAGTTCCTGGAATGTGAATAAGAGAAGAACAATCATTTTCTGCAGCAACTTGCCATGAAGATTCCAGACAACCATCCAGATTTGGTCCTTTTTTGAGGGTCTGGTGGTCATCATTGATGCCTTGGCCCTCCACCTGGTTATAAACTCTGAGAAACCCTCCTTCGGTTCCTGACTTATTGCTTTAAGATCACGACTTGTGCCCTTAATCTGCGTGTTATAGAAATATTGAGTGATGAAAGATTCAGCTAATTCCTCCGAGCTCTGTTTCACAGAGTCCTCCAACTTAGCATACCAGATGGCAGCTATACCTAACATGGTTCAACCAAAGAGTGACAAGTTCTGAAGTCTGATCAAACCCATTACACGTAGGATATCATAAAACAGACATAGATGTACCATTAGGTCTCCAGCTCCACTGAAGCGATCAATATGCGCCATTTTGAACCACTCTGGCAAAGTAACAGTAGATTCAATATACCCATCCTCCATATCCAGAATAAAGTTAACCCCCTGAACCTTCTTGAGCAGTTTTTCAAGTTTGTTGACTTTGAGAATGGTCGGGTCGGCCACGAATTCAAAAGGTGCCTTAGCCTGGTAAACTAGAGATCTAGATGTCTATACTGGAATTGGATCTGCCTAGATGAGAAAAACTGAAACACCCTCTGTCACGACCCGAACTTTCCCCTGTGGGTTAAGGACATAACCGGCCAGTAATCCTGAGATTACCTACGGCCTCAAATCAAACCGGACATAACTCCTCAGAGTAAAGGGGCCAAACGGAAGCAAAATTTAAAATTTTGTTCATAGAGCTGTGCTTACATGGCACGTCATAACAAACCATACATATACATGTTAATAACTCACATCAAAATATGTACTATCATAAAGTTCTGTACATACAGGATCATTCAAGTCTAAGTTAGCCAATCAAAACTATATACAAACATATTCAAAGTCCTCGCCGACAGGACAAAATAAAACAAGATCACAAAAGGGCGAAGGCGGGTCTCGTGCGTGAGATGTAAGGGCTGACTCTTCAAAACCTTGGTTGTTCCACACAAACTTCACTGAGGCTGGGTTTGGACCTCTCTTGGCTCACCTACAAACACATGAATGAGCGTGAGAGAAAAGCCCAGTGAATAATATCAAATAAAGAAGTTATACAGATGGTATGTAGAACAACATGCTTCAAATGGCCTTGGGCCCAATTCGTATTTCTATTAGCATATATATACACAAATTTAGGTCAAGTGACTGCGGTTCCAAATACATCATACGGCCTCGGGCCCAATTCGTTCGTGTCATACTGCCTTTGGCCCATTTATCTTTTATTCAGATCAAACTGGCCTTTGTCCCATCCATTCTTTCATTCAGATCAAACTGGCCTTTGGCCCATTCATTCTATCTCTCATGTCGGACTGGCCTTTGGCCCATTCAGACTTTCATATCAAACTGGCATGTGGCCCCATTCATACTTTCGTGTCGAACTGGCCTTTGGCCCATTCAAACTTTCTTATCGAACTGGCCTATGGCCCATTCATACTTTCATGTCAAACTGGCCTTTAGCCCATTCAGACTTTCATGTCAAACTGGCCTACGGCCCATTCATATTTTCATTCATGTCAGACCGGCATCTGGTCCATTCATTTGGCATAGCAAACATTGTCAACTATTCAAATTATCGAACTTATGAGACTTACATAGAAGTAAGTAATTGGACACGAAACATATTTCAGATATCTTTGTTCAGATATTACTCACAGTGATCGGTTGGTTGATTTACCCTAGAGCTCGACCCTACACATTCCATGAACACAAAGGGTCACAAACAGTTCAATCCGTTCTTAATTGAAATATTCCTCTTTAGGATTCTTTCTTACCCTTTTAATTCATTCATAATGCCCAATGTATGTCTAAGAGTACTTAGAAGTGAAAGAGCAGAAAACGAAACACAAAATATACTTTCAAAATTTCAGAAACAAAGGTCCTCGCTCAAGCGTGGACTTCCCCGCTCGAGCGGACCCATGAGGCCTGCAAAAGTACTGGTTATGTCATATTTACGCTCGAGCGTTAAGTTGGGCGCTCGAGCTGAAGGCCTCACTACATGGCTCCCCGCTCGAGCGTGAACTTCCCCGCTCGAGTGGACATCATGTTTGTAGAAAATACTGGAAGCCCGAATTTTAGGCTCGAGCGGCGGATCTCCCGCTCGAGTGGACATCAAATTTTCTGGATTTTTCAGAACTTGTTCTTGAGCTTCAACTTGATATTCAAAGGCTCTAAACACATGATTTTGGTCCAAACTCCACATATACATGTACTAACATGGTACAAACACCAAATTACAACATTATGAAGCTGAATTTCACAATTTAATCACATGCATGTCCCAATTCACATCAAACTCATTTCCAACATAACAAACTCATACATTCAAACTCATATTCTTATAAATTGTACATGCATGTGAAATATACTCATTGTTCTCAACTTAATTGGTAAAGAGATGGCCAATTACATGGGCTTCATTCACAATTCAACATGGATTACACACTTTATGCTCAAACATGGAAATTCCTAGCAATTTCCTACATGCATGTGTTCCATGACTTTCAATTCAACAAAACCAACTCAATTCGTGATCTAACCCACCATTTAATCTTCAATTCACGAACTCACAATTCAAACTCATGAATTAAGGGTTGATTACTCACCTAGGAGCTTTAATCTTCCAAGCTTATGCTTAATTCTTGAGTGTTGCTTCAAGATTACCAAGTTCCTTAGCAAATCTCTACCTTGAGCCTCTTCTCTCACTAAATTTGGCCCCTCTCTCTCTCTAGAGCATAATTTCAGATGTTGAGCTCAAAAAGAAACAAAGATGAGAGTGTAATGGCCTTAATAAGAGCTCCCTTGGTCACATTATTTTATTATAAAATAATTGAGCACTAATTCATCAAATTCAATCGGATTAATTTGATCTGAATCAATTTTCAATTAAATTTCACTGTAGGCTCTAAAAATTACGCCAATCACAATGGCGCAGTCAATTTTGGTTTCTATGGCCGATAAGACCTTCAATTTAAATTCCAAAGCAGATAATCAAACAGATATTCCTACGGTGAACAGATAGAAATTCAAAACCACGTATTTTCACATAATGGCACACAAAATCATATCAAACACATAATCACATTTATAATAAGGACCAATTAGCATAATATGGAACAGGGTTATCACACCCTTGGCTTGTGGATCCTGAGCAGTAGCAACATAAGCAGCACCTGGCTACTGTTGTTTTTATTGTAATCTATTCGTGACCTCATCTTGATAGGCCATATCGTGCTGAACTGAGTCGACGGACTGCTGAAGACGAATTATTAAGTCCTCCAAGTCTGATGAGGGATACTGTGCCATTGTGGAAGTAAATGACTGTGCTTGGGGTGAACTGAGTATAGGTGAGCTGAGGGGTGATTACTGAAATAGCTGAACTGGTGAACTCTATCTGACCCTTCTTCATCTTGCAACTAGTGATAGTGAGGCAAACACTAGCTGTCCCCAAACAAGACCTCCAACCTTACAAAGTCTTTCGACACGGGTCCAAAGTACTTGGGGGATATCAGAACTTTTTGAAGCTATGGTTTTAGACTCCTAGCAAAAGAAAAAGAAAAAACAACAATCAGAAAACAGGCAGCACCTCAACACAAATTTCATCAGAAGAGATGTGATCAAAGTTGTAGAACTGTACTCCCCACCGAATTCTACCCCATAAACTAATATCAACTGTACCACTGTTATGAAGCACCCCTATACAGTTTCACTGTAAAGCACATACCAGGTAAAGAAAGCAAAAACAACCCTATGAAGAGGGGTAGGGTTACCCTATCCTAGCTTCGGCATGATCTAGGGTTTCACTACTTTAAGCAAATATTTTTACAAAATCCTGCATACAGGTGAACATCCTGTCCTATGTTAGAACAGTCACTATGGCTTTACTATATGCACTAGGCTGATTGGTCAAATGGGTGTGTTGGCAAGATTATCTAATATACCTTTCACACCTAACACCGAGAAGTGAAAGGAGGATCAAGCGATACAGCCATAATCCATATTCGAGGGTTGTGTTTCCAATATGGCTGAGCCCACAACCGGCCAGACTTTTGACAAGCTCTTTAGGCAAGCCTCCGGCAAGCCGTCTAGGAATAGCAGATGGAAAATACAATGACTTAAGAGCACCAATGCAAATGCAATGCAATGAACATATATTTGTAAATTAAATGTCTCATCATGAAGTCCTAGTCAATTTCTTTAATCTCCCCAGCAAAGTCAACAGAAACTATAGCTAGTTTTTTCTGCTCCTCAGAAGGGTTTAGTCTCCTTGGATAAAATAGCCCTCCAGTTCGGACTCCCATGGTTCTAAATCTGGTTTTACAAGTATAATGTGAAACAGAAAAACACAAATAAGAGTCCAAGTCCGACAAATCTTAGAAAATTCATTTATCATCAGAGATGCCAAAAATGGACTGCATTGCCAGATTTCAGAGATGCCACCTAAATATTTTTGAGAAATTTAGGAAACCCGTGACTCGTGCCAAAGGCCGCTTGTTCATCATAACCAAAGTATCTTGGCTTGGGAACTTAGGTATAAGAGGGGAAGGTCGTGGATTGAGCATCCCACTCACCCGACCAAAGATCGGCCCCTACTAATCATGATGCAATTTTTATAGACAGCATATGCTCATGTTCTGATTATTATGCTGACTTACTAGGTGAGGCACACAAGTATAGATTACGTCACTTATTTTGGAATGCTTTGATTTCATGTTTGTTTGAAAGCAGGTTTAAATGTGTGCTACTTGAAAAAGTGAGCTCACATGTACAATAATCAAAGTCATTCCAACTTAAGCGAAATAGTTTTCATCCACAGGCATTCAAAGAGGTATATCAAATAAGTACTTAGCCTCATGGTAATATGTTTGATATGGCAACACAAGAACACATGCAACATGCTAAAGCAACAAATGCTCGCCTAGTACTCCACCGAGGCAAGCCAAAGAGAAGAAAATAATTAGAAAAATGCATGTTTTAATATGCAAGTTACAATTGCAACAAATAAAAAATACAACTACTAGGTTTGGTTTATTTTAACATGTCATATGATCAACTCAAAGCATGCGGCAACGCACGTATTCAAGTAAGTAGGAAATGATAACAATGTCAGAATGACGAATCGAACCCAATGCATGCAAAAAATGTATATTAAGCATGTCAATGATATGAAACAAAAATAAAATGATGTTTCCATAATAAGCATATAAATAAAAGAGAGAAAGAAATGGGGGTTGGAAGACATATAAATATTACAAGTTTGCCTTCGCACAAGAGGGTCCGAATGAATGTCCTAATTAAATTAATTGCTACAAACTCAAATGAATAAACTAGACTAATTAATTATCTATCACAAGTCCAAATAAAAGTAAAGCAAGTAATTACATACTAATATTAAAGCAATTTAATATACTTAAACGGGAGGTGAGGAGCCATATGCACACAACCGAGAACATCCTCCCAGAAACCTCTCAGTTTGTTGCCAGAATCTGCTCTATTTGTAGTCAAAAAATTATTTTGTTTTGGCCTCAGGTTTTGCTCTGTTCTGCTGTAAAAATGTCACTGCCTATACAAAATTGATGGCTGGTCGGCCTTAAGAAGTGGTCGGCCGCATAGAATGATGGTTAGCCAGCCACTGCTTTCGGGAAATACCTTGCTACAACATAGCTGAAAAAAGAGCAAAAACATAATGTTTGTAGAAAATGTTTATCCTCTCTGCCCTTTCCTATCATGAAAATGATCAAGGGAGAAGCAAATTCGATTCTCAAATGATCAATCAGTACAAATTTGTTGCATGATGACTTTAGAAAGATGGGACAAGAGCTCAATAAATGAAATAAAAGACAAACAAAACATTCTCTCTATCATGGAGTTACATCAAGAGAAGGGGTAGACTTGCCTCATGAATCACCAAATATCACAACAATAGTATGTGATGATTCAAGACGCAATAGGTTCGGTATAACGTCCGACCGAACCTAACCAAATTTTATACCTTTTTCACCTCTTTTTTATTAGTCTTTTTTACATTACCTTTCCATTTCTTATCATTTCTTCATTTTTGTCCAATGGTGATGATTAGTGGATTTAATGGACGTAATAAAGAGGTGAAATCCAAAGCAATAAAGAGGTGAAATCCAAAGCAATAAATAAGCTTTTCGAGCCTTTTTCTATGGGGAAATTATAAAGGAAGAATCAAACTCTTTTGCAAGCGATAATGAATTCTAAGTCAAACCCAAAATGAGTGACAATGACTAGTCAAACTCAAAGAGAGCGATAATGACTAATCAAACCGAAAATGAACAATAATGACTCCAAATCCAACTTGATAATGAACTATAATGACACTTCCCTTTGTGATTTCCAAGGGTCTAACTAGAAAGTTAGTCCCTTAGAAGTAATGCACCGGCGATAAAGAGAAGTATCAAACGCGAGATCATGCTTAGCATAAGAGAGATATAATGCCCTGATAATGAACCTTCGAAGAGATTAAACAATTTAGCATGAAGAGTCTCTTTCTTATGTCTTAAGAAGTGATCTTTTGTTTTATTCAACTCTTTAATCAAAATAAACAAAGAATGGAGGGAGGTTGCAGAGATAGAAGGATGATTACAATGGTGTGAATATGTATATGAAAGCCATAAAAATGAAAGAAAAGACTATCAACTCAAATAGATTAGAAGTTATGGCCTATACACCAAATCCATGAGGACTTACAATAACACATGAATAATATTCAAAGCAAAAATTAAATAAACACTTAAAACAGCCCCTTCAACTCCAAAAACAATGGCCTATACACCAAATCCACGAGGACTTACAATAACACATGAATAATATTCAAAGCAAAAATTAAATAAACACTTAAAACAGCCCCTTCAACTCCAAAAACAATGGCCAAAACCAAAAGAAACAAAGTAAAAAGAAGGCAAAGCAACAAACTATGGAACAGGGCCTAAGGAAGGGTGGCTAACCCCTCCTCTTTTTGTGAATTTAAATCACATATTTTGGCTTAAAATGGCTCTGAAATTAGTAAGTAAACACCAAGAAAAGATGGAGAAAAGATGGTTAGAGAGTTGAAAGTTTACCCCTTTAAAGAGATGGAGAACTTCCTAGTTAACAAGCCACAAGTTGAGCACTCTCAAGAGCTAAAATCGTGTTCAAGAATCTCAGCAAAAAGGCCTCAAGTTTCGGCTTAGGAGGGGTATGTATGGTGTATGTATATTTCAAGAGAGGAGGAAAGAGTGTTTGACAAGTTATGGCTTTTGGCAAAAATTTTTAACCCCAAACCATGAGGGGAGGTCATGTATTTATAGAAAAAAGCCTTCTTACGTCGGAAATATTTGTAATGAGACAGCTGGTGCAAGGCATGGGCATAGGGACAGCTGGCTATCTCAAAACATCTGCTGTCGCTAAACATGGCTGGCCGACCATGAAGGGGGACGACCGGCCAATCAAAAATGGCATGCCGTCCACTTGCTGGCCAGCTCTTCTCTAAGTGGTTAGGCTAGAAAAAAAAAAAAAAAAAGTTTTGGTCCAAAGGGGGTGTAAGGCTTAGTTTTGAAACTCAAATCCGAGGCCTTTTGCTGAAGAAATCAAACGATTGCAAAGCTTAACATTTCATCATCGAGTGTTCAACATGAGGTGCCCAAGTCTTAAGGGCAGTCAAAATAGGGTGTCTACACTATTCCTTCTTTGTAGGCATAGCCTTTAGCCACCAGTCTAGCTTTGAACCTGATGTTGTCCTTCCCTGTAATACCTTATTTCGTTGTGTAAACCCGTTTGCAACCAATTGCTTTCTTTTCCTTTGGAAGTTGCACCAACTCCCAAGTCTGGTTCTAATGGAGTGACTTGATCTTGTCATTCATAGCCTCCTTCCACTAATCACTTTCAACATCATGCACAACTTCTCTGAAAGTACACAAAATTCCACTTTAAATGACTGGAAGGACATAGGTTACCATATCAGCAAGCCATCCATGTTGTTTGATGACTCTTTTTGGTTTGTTGGTTGCAATAGATTCTATCTGCTCTGAGATCTCTACGATTGAAACCTCATGTTCATCTGCACTTTGCTCATAATTTTCTTCAAGGTTGTGGTTTATCACTAGGTCTTCTTCGGGGTTGTTTGTTACTGGATTACTGACTGGCTGAACAGTTCTTGCCGATTGATGGCTACAATTGAGCAAGATTTGTAAAACCTGCCTCAAGCTAGGCCTATTTGAGGGAAGTGGGCCAGTGCAAATGATCCCAAGCTCGAAAACACAAGCCATTTCATCTAAGTAATGAAGTTCTTTAATCTTCTCATCTAGGGCATCAACTATGTGGTTTCGTTTTTTATTGTAACATTGAAATGCCCAATCGGCAAGGCACATATCTTCATTTTCATCATTGGCTTTCTTACCAGTAACTAGTTCTAGAAGGACAACACCGAAGCTATAGACATCAATCTTCTCATTCACTCTGCTTGTCCTAGCATACTCTGAAAGTCATATATAATTTAAAATATGAATGCCAAAAAAAATTAATGTAAAATAAATTTTAGGATTCTTTTAGTTACCGCTTAGTTGACTTATTTTTGTCTTATATTTTTTTATTTTTAGTGAACTTTTTATGACTTTGAGATAATTTTTTTTTAAATACTTTTTACGTCAATCTAGACTAGACAAATCAAAAAAAAAAATTAAATTTAAAAAAAAAATCTTACTAAAGACAAAATTAAACTTTTTAGGAGTTTTTCAACAAAATTTAACTTATTTTCTTCTATAGTAGATTGTTTCAAAAAAAATTCGACATTTCCTTAATTTTTAACTTAGCTCCTAGGTAACTCTTACTGTGATTTGGAACCAATATTTTAAATTTTTGGGGAAAAAAAAATTCAGAGCTTGACTTTTGTAACAAAATAAACCAAGTTTTTAATTTTGTCAATTTAAATCATAATCTTTTGATTGTTTCAATCTAAATTATTTGCCTATTTTTGTTAAGGAAAATTGATGAAGAAAAAAATAAGTATTTTAGTCATTAAACTCAATGAAACAAAATATATTTTAGATATTTTAAATACACCTACATTGAATTTAATGACTAAAATACAAATTACCATAGGTTTTGCTTAACGGAAATTGGTTGATAGTTTACATTGACAATAAATCAAAAGATTATTGTTTAAATTGATAAAATTAAAAATTCAAGGCATTTTTTGTTACAATGATCAAACTCTGAAGTTTTTCTTTTTAATTTTTTCTTAGAAAAATTTCCGTCCATCTCGACTAGACAATCTTTAAAATTTTGAAAATTTTCCAAACATCTATTTAAAGAAAAAGCAAACCTTTTCAGTTTTTTTTTTTTTTTTTTGGACAAGATTTAACATATTTTCGTCATTAGTAAACCGATTTCAAAACAACTTTTACATTTTAAAATTTCTGAACTTAGCCCCCGCCAGCTCCGACCGCAATTTGCAACTAAAAGGTTTATTTTTTTAGTTATTTGAAAAAAGTTATTAATGACAAAAATAAACCATTTTAAAAATAAATTAACTTTAATTTTTTAAAAATAATTCATTTAAGACGAAAATAAGTTAAGAATAAATCAATTTATATGTTAACTACCTGGAGCAATGTACCCAAAAGAGCCAACCACAGTTGACATCGTATTAGGCATTCCATGCTCTACCAATATCTTGGCCAGGCCGAAATCTGCAACTTTTGCATTGAACTGAGAATCCAACAGAATATTGCTCGATTTCACATCTCGGTGAATTACTGAAGGTTTGCAATCATGGTGCATGTAGCACAGCCCTTGCGCAGCTCCCACGGTAATTTTCAACCGCTTAGGCCAATCCAAGACAACACCGTGGTCTGAATCCGATATGCTTTGCCTCTTTTTTCCATGGAGCCAACTATACAAGCTATGGTTTCCCATGTACTCATAAACAATAAGTTTTGTAGTCTCACTAGAAATGCAACTCAACAAATTCACTATGTTGGAATGGCAAATTGTGCCCAATATCTCAACTTCTGCTAGGAATTGCGTCTCGAGCTTTTGATCCAACTTCTTGATATTCTGAATCCTCTTAACTGCTACAATTTCACTTGAACAGTTCAACTCAACACGATATACTTTTCCCGATCCACCACTTCCGATCACATTATTTTCAGTCAAATTTGACAAAATGTCTGACTCTTTGAAACTCAAATTCAATTTCTGATAGTAAGTGAGCTCCCACTTGGAATCCGATTCGGGGCCCTTTTTCCTGCAAGTTTTAATTAGGAAGAATGTGAATAGCATAGCTGATGCAAGTAAGACTGTATCTATACCTATGATTATAGCGAGAAGCCTGGAGAATATTTTGCTCGAGTTTTCAAATCTAGAAGAGCAGATCTCAAGGCCCAGTGATGGATTGCATGCACAAAGACCGGTGTTGTTCAAGAAGCTGGCATTGAAAAGAGTACTTTCAAACCCATCTGGGATTGTTCCAGTGAGACAGTTGGAAGACAAATTGAGGGAACGTAGCCTTAAAAGGCCAATCTGAGTTGGAATTTGACCTGAGAACTCATTCCTTGACAAGTCCAAGTCAGTGAGGCTTAGTAAAGAACCAAGTTTGGCAGGAATTGAACCCGAGAGTTGGTTTCGACTGAGATTCAGAGTGGTCAGCGACATCCATGAGACAATATCTGATGGAAGATGACTGGAAAGTAGATTCCCATCGAGCAGCAGAGTTGTCAATTGAGAAAGTGTTGTCAATTCTTGGGGAATTGAACCCGAGAGTTGGTTTCGACTGAGACTCAGAGTGGTCAGCGACATCCATGAGACAATATCTGATGGAAGATGACCGAAAAGTAGATTCCCATCGAGCAGCAGAGTTGTCAATTGAGAAAGTGTTGTCAATTCTCGGGGAATTGTACCAACAAAGAGGTTGTTACTTGCACTGAACACTGTTAAATGCTTCCAAGAAGACAACCCAATTGAGATTTCACCAGAAAACCTGTTATTACTGATCTCTAGTCGTACTAAACTTGGTGCAAGTGTTCTTGGAAGCTGACCGGTAAAGGAGTTATCGCTAAGCATCAACAATGTCAGATCGGTTGATGTCCAGAGACCAGCTGAAATACTGCCAGAAAGGCGATTACCATTAACCCAAACAATCAACAAACTCGAACAATTGCCAAGTGAGTTAGGCAATTCACCACTCAAATTGTTATCATATGCCACAATTCCTATTAGTCCACCATTAGCGCACAAGTGCTCCGGCACCTTACCGGTGAAATGGTTCTGGGCAACTTCAAACCCCTGAAGAATGGAATATTGCCCCAAGTCCGGTGGCAATGTTCCAGAGAGATTGTTGCTGGACAATGTTAAATATCTCAGTGATGGAAGGCGACTAATGCTTTCCGGTATCTCCCCCGAGAGTTGGTTGGAAAATAGAGACAAAACTGACAACTCTGTTAGTGTACCAAAATCATCCGGAATTGTTCCCGTCAAGTTGTTTTCGGATAAATCGAATTCCTCCATCTTCAAAGCTTCAATGGGCTGAGGAATTGGCCCGGACAAGTGATTTTTGTAGAGATATACTATTGTTAAATTCTTCAGCAGAAGCAAACCACTCGGAATTGTACCAGTCAAGTTATTGTTTGACAAGTCCAATTCCTCGAGCTCTGCTAAATTCCCAATTGTTTCCGGGATTTCACCGATAAAACTTGAACCTTTGATCAATAGTTGTTTAAGTTTCCTCAACTGGGTAAAGGTGGATGGTATCGCCATCAGCGCAAATTCATTGTCCGACAGCTCCAGCCATTCTAGCCTTGACAGGTTGCCAATTTCTGGCGGGAAAGAGCCGTTCAACAAATTTAGAAAAAGCCAAAGGGTTGTGAGCTCGGGGAACCGCCCGATGGCTGCTGGGATATCGCAGGTGAAGTTGTTGCCGCTGAGGTTGAAGGTCCGGAGATGAGTCGACAACCGGTCAACATCGCCTGGAATGCAGCCCACGAACAAGTTTTGGGAGAGGTCTAAATGTTCAAGCTTGGTACAGTTGTAGAGAGCCGTAGGGAAGGGTCCGTGTCACACCCCAAATCCGGGCATGACCGGCCGTGGCCCACAGGGACATAGCCCAAGGCACACGTAAGCCTAAACACGAATCCAATCATATTGAACAACTGAACAATAGTCCAATAATAAATAACCAAAACTCAATCCAGACATGTCACAATTATAAACGGCAAAATCAACCGTAATCACAAACCATCCAAACTTATGGGATATAAACAACCCACATATAAAAAATAATCCTAAATGAACTTCGATAAGAATAAATATAAATATGCACAAATTTGACATAACACTCTAAACTAAAGGAATGCCCTAGAGGTCCATGCAATTGAGTCCCCGCTACACCATGAGTCCACTCTAAGTCCTTCTAACACCTGGAAATGGTAAACAACTAAGTCAGCTGATAGCTCAATGAGTAGTAACATGGGTAGTAAATACAGTTTTGAAAACAGGGTTCAATTCCAAAATAAGATATATATCACAGAAACTAGATTGGCATACAGTTTGGTAAATACAATCTGTTTCAAAAAGATGGTTCCACAGTTCAACACTTAAAATACTCATGTCTCGCAAGAACATGATAAACAACATTTTCCACTTAAAACAGATTATAACATGAACACCAATAATTTTCTGGGTACCAATAAAAACAAATAATCTGCCACACATTTCTCAGGCTATAAGCCCCGTTGGATCCAATACCGAACTAAGAGTCATCCTCAGGGTGGCACCTGGGCCTTTTCTCAAAGACGATCCGATTGAAGGTCACCTAGTTGTTTTTAAAGGTCTGTTCCTTACAATCGTTGAGCACTAGAGTCATCACGGCCCAACCCGGATCTATTCCCTAGTGGCCAGAGTCACCACACACAGTGGAATAATTTCCCTGGACTAAATACACATATGGTCCCAATAATCAATACACATCAGTTTCGCAAAACATGGTAGTTCATCATTATAAACATGAGACCAAAACAAATAGTTTACAGTATGCCAAGTTCACACATGTTTCAGAAATAATTTGATTCAATCGATAATATAATAATTTATCAAAACAGTTTAATCATGAAACAACAATTTAATTTTCCAACAGTTCAGGGTAGGGGAACATTTATAAAAATACGTAGCATGAAACTACTCACCTGAAAACGAAATAATATAATCCTCGTATAGAGTGTAAAAGTCCAACTAGTGGCCTGAACCAAGTATAAAAACTACACGTCACAACTAATTTAAAAATACTAAAAAAAATAGGAACTAAGCAACCTCAAACTAAAACGCACTAACACGGCTCAACCCAACTCACCGTTACTCTTAAATATTACCTAAGTTCATATTCTTCAAGGTCTAAAATCACCCAAGCCATAGATTCCGATCGAAACTTAACTAAAAATAACTTTAAGATGAAACAGTGTTTTAAACAAGTTTTCCCAATCTATTCGCTAACTTTGAAAATTACAAAACCCACTCCACGCTATTCGAAAAATTCCAATAACCTCCAGATATAATCTAATATATCTTAAGTTTCAAACCCAATTGGTTTCACTTGATTTGCTTATCAAAAAAATTATCTACAATTTATTATATCCAAACAGGTTGTTTTCTGCAGCACTTTAAAGAAATTGACGGTTCTCTTAATATACACGAGCAATCAATGCAAGGCCAAAAACGTACGAAACTAGACTCATAACCGGTTCTAATGATACTAATTTGATAATTTTTGGATCTATACCCAAAGAGAACAACAATCCCGAATTTACTATTTCGGACTGGTTTTCTGGACAGATTTGAATTCCTCAATTTATAGGGATTTCGACTCCCAAAAATTATGAAAACATTCAGATATGCAATTCAATGTGTAATTGACCTACTGTAAAAATTTCAGATTAAAATTCATCCGTTTGATATGGTTTCTTGATTTTTAAAGTTAGCGATTATGTGCAGAATTTTTTGGACTAAGATTCACACCGATTCTTTATACATGAATTTAGCTCCTCAGATATCTTAACAGTGTATACATATATATACAAAATACATAAACCTACAACCTCTCCATGAATGAATAAAATAATTATAGAATAAGGATAAAAAACAAAAACAAAGAGAAGAAGAAAGATAGAGACCTACCACACACCCAAAAGTTATTCCTTGTTTGCAAACCCCCCCTTTTTTTTTTTTTTTCTTCTTTTCTCTCAACTTCTTTCTCCCCATGGCTGCTGTGGCTGCTGCTATAGAATGTATTAGGAACCTAGGGTTTTTCTTTTCTTTTCTTTGTTATACATAACATAAATGACTTTAGACAAAAATGTCCTTTGTTTTATTTTATTTTATTTTATCCCTCCATAAATTTAAATAAAATACAACTACTATTAGATCAAAATATGCTTACTAATTTGACACTTAATTTTATTTTATTTATTTATTTATTTATTTTTTAAATAATAAATCTTGCCTTTAAATTGAAGACTTTCACCATAAATTTATTTTAGGTTTTAAAATTAATTAAAAGATCCTCCAATAATATTTAATTTGCACCTTAGAATTCACCACCAAAATATTTGAGATTGTAATATTATTATTTAATTATTTACTTAATTTTTATATTCGGGTTCTCACGGTCCGGGGATGTAATTGTACTGGAGATCAATGGCGGTGAGGTTTTTGAGGTCACAAATGAACGGTGGGATTGACCTGTTGATGGTTTTGTCGATGAGGGAAAGTCCGGTGACGGAGCCATTGGAGCAGGTGATCTCAGGCCAATTACAGTGGGTGGAGGAGTTGGAGTTTGGTGGTGATGGTGTCCAGTGGCTGATGGAGGGTGGATTGGACCAGTGTCGTTTGAGTCTGAGTAGGATTGTTTGTTCTGAATCAGTAGATTGGGAGTTTCCACGCAAGGGCAGGATGAGGAGTGGGAGGGCGAATATGGGGAGAAGGATTTGGAAAGATGTTGGGGCTATTTTGGACATTTTAGAGGTGGGTTTCACGGGTTTTTTTGGATGGAACGTGCCTTGGGAAGTGCTGGTGGTCGGTATTTCATAACTTGAAGCTGCTGGTTGGTTTTATAATGTGATCAGTTGAACCAGAGTCAAGTTTTGCCAATGGCTAAAGAGACAAAACTTGACCGTCTGTGTTACGGCGAGCAGTTTGATTTTGATTATTTGAATAGTTAATTTTATAAAGTGTTTTTTCATATATTATTCACAAAAGAAATTAAATTTATTGATAATCGTAATTTTTTTTTTTGTTTCTTTTTATTTATTTATTTATTTTTTTTTTGACAAATATGTTTTTCAAAAGGGAATAGTTACAACTTTGATTATGACCTGCAGAGGTGTTAGTTAAGACTTGATTATGAGATGGTTATACATATTGTGATATTAGTTATGACTCAGTGCCACCACAAGAAATAAGGGTTTTTGCGACGTTTTTTTAACGGCATTTTCTTAAACGTCATTTTTATTAATATTTAGCGACGTCGCATATTTATTTAATTAAAACTACACCATTTTATGATCAAAGGCGTGTAAAAGCGCCTCCAAACGCGATACGTCACACGCGCCTATTTTGAATCTGGGCATAAAGCCTGTGTAACCCCTCAGGTCTTCAGACATAAACATTGAATCCTCACGTCGCCTCACTCTCTCTCAATCCTCTCTAAACCCTAATTTTGAATCACATTCAAATCTCACAGATTCATCGATTTCGAAGCTCCACCCCCACCACCATCTACACCGGCGAGGCAGTGAGATTCACCAATTCACTGATTTCAGATCGACTGCACCGCCACCGCGATTTCGATTCAGATCGGTCTACACTGCCACCCCGATTTCGATTCTCTCTCTAGATCTCTCTCTCTCTCTCTCTCTCTCTCAGAGATTCATCTTTGATTTCATCTCAGAGCGATTTCGATGTCTCTCTCTCTCTCTCGATTTCAAAGCTCCATCGCCACCACCATCTATGCAAGCTTCCATGGCTTAGCACCTCATCTCCTTATCTCTTCCACTTTGTATATACATATACATATATGTATATTTATCGATTCTCTCATGTACATACATGTATCTGTATAGACACCGAACGATAATGGAGCAGAGCTTCTTCGATTTGATCTATTTTCTACACTGCCTAGGCCTCGGCGAGACATTTCTCGACATTTTGCTCTCCTCAGTCCCGATTTGGCTTCTTGTCATGATCGGCTTTGTTATTGGCTGGTCCTGGCGCCCTAGATGGACCGGTTTGCTTTATCTCGGTCTCCGCTCCAAGCTCTGGTTTGCCTGGACCTCGCCGCCGGGGGCTTGGAGGTTCTGGCTTGCCTTCACGGCATTTTCGATTGGTCGGAGACTTTGGTCCAAGTTCATTTGGGAGGGAAAGGACGGTTCTCCGGTCGCGACAGCACAGTTGGTCAAAAGTGGCGGTGACGTGTCACGCCCTCAAAATAAACCCATAATAACCATAACATTGACATGCATTTATAAAAGAAACTGAATCATTTGAGTTATTCATCAGAGTATTCTTATTGAAAGACATCACATGTAACATCCTGCAACATCAAAATAAATGCCCTAAGGGCTTACATCTTTCCAAGCTAACACTTGGACACAAAAAGGATGAGTACTAACTCATTTACAAGTTAAGCCCTAGGCTTGAATGTTTACATGAAATCTCAAAAATAACAAAATAAAACATATAACTAAAGACAAGTCTTCAAAATCCCAAACATCAAATCCTTCCAGGCTAAGTCCGTGGAGGTAGCTTATCACCTGAACCTGAAAATGATGTTCCCATAAAGGGTGAGCCACAGCCCAGTAGAAAAATACTAAACCAAATATAAGAATTGAATAAAGCTATAGCATTCAATAATTGGTTAACCAAGATAATCAGTTATATCTTTACACAGTCTCATGACATTAATGTCTAGGACACGTTTTACTTTCCAATATATTAATTCAATATGGCTCAGAACCTGGCCAAACTTACAACAGTGAGTTGTATATCATATTCACATTACTTCCAATATCAACAAAACAAACGAGACTCATGCTCATATCAAAACACTTCATACTTCCCATTTGATACACATTTTAGTGCTGTATCAATAATCATGTAAAAACACTTCAATATAATAAGCACACAAAAAAAATGGTGCTAATGGAGTCCATCCCCTATCTCCTCCCAAACAAAAATCCGGTTTAGAGGTCCATCCCCTATCTTCCCCTAAACCGTGGAGTACATCCCCTATCTCCTCCCACACAAAACAATGTATGCAAATGCAATGCTCAAACAATACACGTATTTTCTGTATTAATGCAATAGTCAAAATTAATGACTTAACCAATGTGATTAGTTTCAGTTATTCCTAATCCACATGCAATGTCTACAACAATCACGACTATCCTCCACCGATAGCCCAAAACAGTTATTTCTAGACTGGAAATAAATATAACAACAATTCACTAGGCGAGTGGTTTAAATTATCCCACCACACCATTTAATCAATGAATTCCTCAATTTCATGAATTTAACCAAATTCCCTTAAACTAATTATACAAATTAATTTATTAATACAACTCGGGTTTTTCCCAAATTACCAAAGTATCCCCAACATATCAAAAACCAAAACTTAGAACAAAACTTATAGAATGGAGTAGGAAATCCCTACCTCGAAGAAAATAATCCGTATAGAGAAGATGGAGATGAAGACCAAAGACCAACGTGCTCCAAATCCCAAGTTTCTCAGATTAAAACGAAGCCCTCAACTTACTCTAACTTTTTAATAAAGGATCTAAGGTAGAAACTCACTCTAAGTAGATCAATCGTAAGAGAGAAGGTGTGTAGAGGGAGAGAGAGAGATAAAAACACTCCAGGGGCGGTTTTTAGAGGGTTATGAAGGAAAAGTAGGTCAAAAAGTGATCCAAAAAGTGAAATCACGGACTGATATAATCGACTCTACGCTCGAGCGTAGAAAGCCCCGCTCGAGCGTAAGACACAGAATCATGCTCGAGCGTGAAGAAAGCCGCTCGAGCGTCGATTGCACCCTTCCAGAAGTTTTGCAGGCGCTGCACCCGCTCGAGCGTCAAACTCCCCGCTCGAGCGGAGGAGCAAAAACAAGGGATCACGCTCGAGCGTAAAAACTACCGCTCGAGCGGAAGAACTGCAGAGCAAAATACTGGGAGATGGAAAATCCCGCTCGAGCGTCAAAAATCCCGCTCGAGCGGAGAAGCAACAACGAAGGGACCGCTCGAGCGTTAAAACTTCCGCTCGAGCGTGAAGGCCAAAATCTAGGCATCACCTATCGGCATCTAAAATCAACCAACCTGTAACAGACCCGTCCAACACAACCTATACTTCAAATACAAAGAGATTAAAGGACAACAACAACCAATAAGTAATGACAGGATCCACGGAACCTAAGTCTGGATACAATAATTTAAAGAGAAAAGACCGGGGTCGCTATAGACGTCAGGTGAGAACGGTTTTGAAATTTGGTTTTTCATTTATCGAATTGTTTATTAATGACTTTATTTATATATGCATATGTGTTTGTGTATCTGTTATGAGAATTAATTTAGGGTTTTTGATTTAAGGCTTCTTGGTGATTGTATGCAATTTGATGTCTTGAATTGATTAGGGACTGTGCTCTAAAACCTTATTTGTTAATAATGAAACTAAATCTATGATAATTATGTGATTAGGGCTTTTATGTTTCTAAGCTTGGCATGAATTTATTTTTAAAGTATGCAGGGAACAGTATGGTCTATGGTGTGTGGCTGCTATACGCAGTTATGTCGTTGAAATAGTTGGAATTTTTGGATAATGTGTGTCGGTTTGTGGCATCCGTAGTTAAGGTAACGATTTTGTCGTGGCGTTACTGGTTTCGTAGTATGCCCTTGGATTTTCTGTTTTATGTATAGAACAATGTAGTTGACGTATTGATTTATGATTGTGTTGCCGACATTCGTCATTGGTTACGTTGATAGCTGATATAGTGGTCCACTTAACATGTTGCAATGCCGGCGCTAGATGAGTCATAGAGTTTGCTAATTTTACTTCTATTGATTAATATATTTTGGGAAAATTTTGTTTTTTGCAGTCGGGGTTTTGTGTCTTTTTGAGTTCTTGGCAGCCCTTCACGTGTTAGGTTTATGTGTACGGTTATTTTAGTGATCCAGTGGCGGTATGCCACTGACAATGAGGTTACTCCATTTATAACGATATGGTATCTTTGAAAATCCAAACATATGGAATGACACTTGGTATTATTTAAAAATAAAAAATTGAGGACTAATCCACTAGAAGGAAATTGCCAATTATCACATCTTGGTTGTGTTTGAAAATTTAAACTATATTGAACCACAAAGTGGAGGGTCACTTCGTTATGTTGTGGTTGCAAAGTTTCGAAAGTGTCTCCAAGTCAAGTTTTCTCACTAATTAGTATTGACAAAAACAGATGGTTGGGGCACCTAACTTAAGCTTTACGAAGTCTAGTTAGGGATATATAAAACATTGACTTTGTGGTTTAGGGAGATTGAGGTTGTCTATATTTGTAAGAAGCTACTGCATGCACGGTAGAAGACATTTACCTAAGCCTATCATTTTGGTAACTTTCTTAACTTAGATTAGGAAACAGGGGATTGCTGTGTCCTAAGAAAATTATATATATATATATTATTATTATTTGGATTACCACCAGTTATGTTTATAAACTTTTGAACCTTAACTTACTGGACATGTCACCATATTTTGACTTACTTTTTTTAGCAGGCTTAACACAGGAACCTCACAGGTAGCGAATGTTGTGGTAGAGAAAGATCTAGAACACCTATTGCAACTTATTGAAAACAAGGGTGGGAAAATGGAGTGGCAGAGTATAATGGGACACTCCACCTCAAACTTGACATACCAAGCTTGGCGCCATGATCTTGAGGTACAATTTGACCTTGACTTTGTAAGATTTGTATTTTCTGTGTGCTGGAGAAATCTGTGGGAATTACTTACATGGATTTTGACCTTTGTTTGATGCATGTATTGTCTTTCAAGTGCTGGAAAAGTGGGCCCAAGTCTTGGCATTTGCATTATAGTTTAATTAGTGTTTCTCATTAGTAATAGGAGACATAAATTCTAAAGAAGCAAAATTCTCATATTAAATATGAATTGACTTGGATATGGATATGGGATAATAATCACAATTCACACATGCATCCATTTTCTTTTTCTATGGAAAACTGGATGGATTACACAGCTTGACTAATTAAACAATAATAGATTCTTTAAAAGCTTTCCGTTGGTTACAGGAATATACTAAGATGAGGGAAAATCCTTTAGTTGAGCAGGAAATGCTTATGCTTCTTTCTTTCTCATTGTAACAACTTGATTCCAAAGTTATACCGTTTTTAGCTTAGATGGGTTGTGGGATACATACCCATGTAGCTTTGCTCCTTATATTGGTGTGTGGCTCCTTGTTATTAGATATTTAGACCTTCACTTTTTGTCAATTTGAAATTGTAGAATATAACAGAAGCTTGCATAGGGGCATCTGGTTAAATGATACATGATGACTGTCTTAATTTTTATGTATACGTAGTATTTTCTGGAGACTTAAGAATATTTTTTACTTAATTTTCTGAAACCTGTCCTAATTGCAAGATCTTGTTTGAATTCAAGTCTTCCTTCCCATTTTCATTGTTGGTTAAAATTTGTATGCATCAAAACCTAACAGTGAATCTTGTTCATCAGACGGGCCCATAGTGTACCGTAGCAGAGCCGTTTTTGAGGATGCAACTCCGGAGATGGTTAGAGATTTTTTCTGGGACGATGAGTTTCGCACTAAATGGGACACCATGCTTGCATACTTCAAAATATTGAAGGAATATTCTCACACAGGGACAATGATTGTGCAATGCATAAAAAAGGTATTTCTGAATACATGCATTTTGCATCTATATGGATGAGTTTTATCTTCAATTGCTCTTGTTCTGACAATGTATGGTTTGATACCTTGATTTGCTCATTTGTGCAGTTCCCCTTTTTCTGCAATGATCGCGAATATACCATTGGTCGAAGAATATGGGAAGCTGGAAATACATATTATTGCGTGACAAAGGTAATAATTTATCAAATTGTTCTTAAGTTCTTTTAGCATCTTGCTCTACTCTATGTAGTTGTTTCCCCCACTGAATGAGTTGCCGTATATATATCTATGTATTCATCATAATGTATAGCTCTTCGTTTCTCATCAAACACAATGGAAAGAATGAGAAAACTGTAGAACTTGACAGCAATATTTTTATTATGACAATTAAAATGATAATTACTAGGGTACATACTCGATGAACATTCTTTGCCTGTTTTATTTTTTTTTTCATTTGTTTGTTAGATTTTATTTTTATTTTTATTTTTATTTTTATTTTTATTTTTATTTTTATTTTTTGGTTGATGCAACTCACAGTTTTTTTTCTTTTGTGTGTGTGTGTGTTTGTGTGTGTGTGTTGGCAATAAGACACGGAAATATCTTCCAACTTCTTGCTTTTCTTTGGAAAATCAAATTTCTTTCAAATGTTTGTGTATATTGGCTGTGTTGGTGTATGGACAATAGCTTTTTTTCATTTTTTTTCCCCAGATTTTTGTACTCCTCCTTGGCAGCAAACGAAGAACAAATTGATCTTGTCCAGATTTTTTTTTTCTTTCCAGATTTCTGTTCTGTCCAGATTTCTTCTTCCTTTTTCTTGAACTCCATTTTTTTTTTGCTGATATATATTTTATCTTTTATATTTTTTTCCCCACAACCACTGGAATTTCATGCAACTTGCGTCTAGAGCCTTATCTGTTAAGGGGGCTATAATGGCTTTTAGAGCATCAAAGCCTACTATTGTTGCTGATGTAGATGGATTCTTCAGCATAAAAAGTAAAATGCTGGTGAGTTTACTTTCTAGTTCCTTTTGATGCAAGTTAATATATTTTCTTCTCTCTAGTTTACAAGCTTGTCAATGTGAAAATATGTTGCAGTAGATATTATGTTTGCTCCAACTAGTACTTATCATTCACCATTCCATTTAGTACTTATCATTCGCCATTTGTGTGCATAGAACTTATTAATTTGATGAAATGTACTAAGTACTTAAGGTTGGGTATCATGTTATGGTCATATGCACTGCCTCTTAATTTGATGAAATATCAACAGGAATCCTGATATGCTGCCACTTCTTTTTTTTTTTCTTTTTTTTTCACAGTGGATTTCTCTTTTACTGGTTTAAAGATAAAATATGAACATTTGATGGGACAACTAAGCAGGCCCTTAGATTTTATTGTCATGTGCTTACTGTTCTAAACCTTATGTAGGTATGTATGTAACATAGTTTGTATACTTCTTTATATTAACTGAGTTTTATTGGTGACACCTATTATTAATTGATCACAAGGAAGTTATTGACCCTACGCTGGTATTTAGTTGATTAGTGATTCAATGAATTGTCCATTTCTGTTCATTAGCTTTCACTATGAAGTTAAAGCACATGCTTGGTGTTTCTGAATGTCACACTAACATGATGATAATTGATGAAGATTGACTTGTCTTCCCACATTGTTAGGGTTTACTTGACTTTGAAGGTACTACTTTAACATGACTTTGAATGATTTGAAGAATACATGGTCTTTATTTCTATGAATTTATTTTCAGTCGTGTTGGTTATTTTATTCCTCTGCCAGGATTTGATAGAAGGTTGATACCGGAGGACTACCTTAGCTTTGTCTCAGGATCTATTGGTAAGTAATCCAAAATTACAAGTTTTAGTTGCTTTATTCAAAATATTTTTCCTAATGGTTTGAACGGTGATGGCTAAATTGGGAATGCTTATTTTTTTTGTTTAAAAGTAAACTGGTAGCTGTTGTAAGGTACCAGTGTTGTTCTGGTTGGAAGATGGATTCTTTAACGAAAAAACTCTTGTTTCTTTTTCCCATTTTGTTCTTGAAAAAGATTATTTATGAATTTTTTTTTTTTTAGACATTTCAGAAATTTTAGTGAATTAGGTTTCAGAAATTTTATGCAAATTTTTTAGTACATATTTTCAAAATTTTAGATGTGGGTTTGTTTTTCCCATGCTTCCAAATTAGATTTTCAATCATTTGCTTGGATGTTAGGTGGGAAATGTTGCATCGTGCTTAGTATCTAATCTTTTTTGCTTTAGGTGAGCCACCAGTATAAAGTCAAAAAAAAGTTTATGAAGTATTCATGAAGATACCACAACACTTGGTTTTGTAACTAACTGTTCCAAAAATAGGATTCACTGTAGCTAAGTGAATAGTATATATATATGTATGCATGTATTGAAGATATCTGAGTGTGTGTAGTTTTTGAAACTTATATACCCAAGCAAAGAACCACCAGAAGCAACTCTGTTTGTTGGCCATCCCAACGAATACTATATATATATACAAAATTCAGGTGAGTTCTTTTGATTTGATGCTTTGTGATATCGGTCAAGATCATGGTGGCCATGTGTTCTGATAATTGACTTTCTCATTCATTTTGTTTGTTAATCTTTGTAATCTATCAAAACAATGTTTCAATTTGTGTATATATATATATAGATCCCTGTGTTCTTTTTAGATTTCTCTTCTCTGTAATTCTCTTGCCTGAGATATTTAGCTCAGCTGAAACATTTGATGAATGGTTTCAAATATCTGGTGACATTTGACCAACAGTAGGTTGTTCAACAACATCACAAGGTAAGATCATTAGCTCTTAAATCTTGAGTGCTAATTTGCGATATTCTATCCAATTTGTGCCAATTTGATTACTTTTTAAATACGCATATGGGACTCTCTTTTTACTTGTCTTCTTCTTCCTTTTGACTAGCCTTTGTGTGTCTGCATCTGCTTCCTTTTTCATTTTAGGTATGCAATACCCAATACTTATCTTTTTATATATGTATATCTATTGTAATAATAGTTATTTTTACATGTGGGTTTGTGTAATGCAGATGATATATTTGGGGGTAGATCTTTAATCGGTCAAAATCTTCTTCAAGCCCAGAAAGGTACTTTTCAATTATACCCTTTTTAATCCATTGTTTTAATGGGTATTTTTCATTTGAAATTTTTGTTTTGTTTTGTTTTGTTTTGTTTTGGGTAATGGGTATTTTTCATTTGAAATTTTTGTTTTGTTTTGTTTTGGGGGTTTATAATGCATGTATCTGCTGGATTTGTATGCTTAAAATTTCAGCAAAATATATAATGATTGAACATTAACATATGGTTAGATTAGATTCAGTAGTAAAAAAAAAAAAAGAAAGATGAATTTATTTACTTTTGAGTATATAGACTTGATTAGCCAACCACACTTGATTCAGACACAATGTTTAGTTTGGTTTGATTCAATTCGCTTCGGTTATTGTTATATCAAATTAAAATTTAATTCGCTTCAGTTATTGTTATATCAGATTAAAATTTAACTAGAATGGGGCTCTTCCAACGAAATTATCAATATTGTCTTGTGCATTTTCATTTTCTGAGGCATCCAACCACAAAAATCCCCTATTTGAATGGTAAAATGAAAACTTGAACTCAAATAAGTTGTTTGAATGGTTTGTTATGGACTTGAAAATTCATTGATATAAATGATTGAAATTAAACATCTTGTGAAGGCTATGCAGGAAAATTTGACAGAACCAGAGGAATCTTTGAATTTTTTTTAATTTTTTATTTTCAGTTGAAAACTCAATCTATGTCGAATTGATTCGCTGCTTTGAACTTGTGTATAGTATCGTTTCTATCATTATACCATCGCCAGAAAAGTGGGCAGAGGAATGCTGGGGAACTGATTTGAAGGAAAGGCTAGAATACAAAGTTGTTCTGTTGAATCTTAATTTAAAATTAAAAAGATATGTTGTTTTGTTAAAATTGGAGTACCAGAAAAGGTAGTGTTAGTTTGAACTACTTTGACTATTGGATTTCTAAATTTATTTATTTATTTATTTATTTGCTTTGTGTTAGGGTTTTTGGTCATTTGGCTGTAATTCTAGTACCTGTAAAAGCCTAGCATGTTGCTAAACATGTGCCATTCCATTTATAGTTAAAATTATCATTACCAAAGTGCTTTCAGGAAACAATGATCAGATCATTTCCTGTTATGGTTCTTGTCTTTGAATGTTCTACTGATCTTTTCAGTTCAACTAATTTTAGTTAAATCTCACAGAATTGTCACAATTTAAAAAGAAAATTAAAAAAATAGAGCTATAACGGCGTTTTCAAATGCCATTATAGTATAGTGTTAACGGTTATATTTTTAAAATAAAAAAGAGCTATCGCGATGTTTTTAAAATGTCACTAAAACAAAACGTGACGTCATTGTACTGCATAGAGCACATTGCCTATATTAATATAGCAACGCTTTTAAAGCGTCATAAAGCCACAGCGACGGCCGCATCTTCGACATTTGATACTAAACATCGCAAAAGGAATTAGCAGCGTTTTTTATAGCTATAGCGGCGTTTTTAAAACACCACTAAAAACTTAATTTCCAGCAGTGTGCGATGATGACTGTGACATTATTTTGGTTATGATCTAAAAACTTTTTGATTATATGGTGTTTGATTATAACTCTTTTTGTTTTTAGTTATGACTCTCATATTATTGAGTTCCAATATTTGTAATAATCAAACTCACAAATGTCATAACTTGTATATAATACACATAGCATTAACCTTTTGAAAATAGACAATTTATTCTTTTGGAGACAAACGCAATAAAATAAAAATGTTATGATCATTAGATTGACTTAATTTTTACTAGGGATGATATATATAGAAAAACCATACCAAATAAAATTGTTCGGATCATCAAAATCAAGACTAGACCTAACATGACGGTCAAGTTCAAATTTTATACATATTTTATTTAAGGTTTGGCTTTTCTCAAGTTCAAATTAGAACTTGAGAAAACTTAAGGGATTTGTAGGGCCAACCATGAGTTCTTTTTTGATGATCTGAGTTTCATCTTGTAAGGTCTTTCGCTTATATCATCTATTAATAAATTAAATTATTTATAAGTCTTATTATGAGAATTTGTTTAGTGTGAAGTCGTGTAAAACATCTTATAGAGCCTAAAGTTCTATTTAGATAGGAACGTATTTCATGAGATTCTAAATTGTATAAATCAATTGTAGTAGTGGATTATTATATCCTTACTTTGTTCCATTATTGAACATTTTATTCTCTCTCTCATATATCACGTTTGGTTTGGGATGTTACAAAGGGATGGTCATTTTCGCCCGTCCCGCACCGCCCTGCCCCGCACGGATTTTCTCCACCCCGATTAAGAAATGGGGTAGGGACGAATTTTGCTTCCCCGCCCCGTTCCAACCGAACCCTGCCCCGATTATATTTATTAAATACATTTATATGTATATAATATATACATAATTTATTTATATTTCATTATAATAAAGTTAAAACACTAAAACATTAATTTTTATTCATTTATCTTCTATCTTATGTAATATAATTTTCATTAAGTATAAATTATTATTCATAATATACTATATTATCAATCATTTTTATTAATATTTTCATTTTTTAACTTAAAAAATTAATTCGTCTCCTGTCCCGCATCCGTCCCGCTTCCAAACCCACCATCAAGAACGTTATGTTGAGTTTCGGATATTACATGTTACATTTAGAATGTTACATTATTCATAATTCAACGTTAGAGTATTGGAATGTCACATTGGGTGGGATGAAAAGCATATGGGAATGTGATAGTGGGTTTGGAATGTTACATGTTACATTTACATTGGGTTTGGGATGAGAAGCATATAAAAATTTCACGTTAGATTTGGGAATGTCACATTGGGTTTGAGATGTTACATATTACATTTATGTTTTGAATTTCAAATTTCTAACCGTATAGATATGATCATAATCTGTGGTAACATTGGATTTCTTATATATGGTATTACCATTAATCAAGTTATTTTGAATGAGTAATGCTAGAAATTTTAGTAGAACTTTTGAGATCTCTAACATTTTTTGTTTTGAATTTTAGAAGCATGTGGGAATGTTACGTTGGGTTTGAGAATGTCACATTGGTTTGGAATGTTACATGTTACATTTATGTTTTGAATTTCAAATTTCCAACCATATAGATATGATCACAATCTATGATAAAATTGGATTTCTCATATATGGTATTACTATTAATTAGGTTATTTTAAATTTCAAAATTCTATCCATGTCGATATGATCATAATCTATGGTAACATTAAATTTCCTATATATGGTACTATTATTAATCAGGTTATTAATTAATTAAGATAGGGGTGTCTCGACAAGAAACCACAGGACCTATTGGGTTATAAGTTTTTTCATAGGACCGTATCTTATATAAGTCCTTCAAATAGGACTTATAAATAATTTACCCTAATTAAAATGATAAACATTTTCACTAATATATAAGAATTTTTAAAAATCCCCTTTGAACGATAATTTTCTTAATGAAATACACAAAAGTAATGTAACTCATCTACATCAGAGGTGAGAATACGTTGGAGTAGGGGTGAATAAAGATCAGGTTGGGTCGAGTGACATCTCATTCGCCATTCGTCTAAAATTAGGTGGATTGAAAAAAGTCAATCCGCATTCGTCTACAGGTTTGGCAGATGCGGATTGAGTGGGCCGTGTGGGTTGGTGGACTGTCACGACTCAAACCCGCCCCTATAGGTTTAGCGTCGTAACCGGCCAGTGTTCCGTAGATTACCGACGGCCTCATAGACAAAAAACATAATATTAGGGGCAAGTGGAAGAAGATAACAAATATTCAACATCCATTGAGCTATGCAGACATATACATGACAGAAAAATTTAAAACTTTTTATATACATATATTATCACATCATTCTTGCGGCATCATATATATACAGATGACACAAAATGGGACTTAACCCTATTAAACAAAGACTAGAGTAACCAAACAAGAAAACAAAACTTAAACTTTAATCACATAGCCATAACCACTTAACATATCCGAAACCTCTATGGGAGGCGCATAGGTTGGCTGACAAAAACAAATTCCAGGTAGACACCTCTAAGCCTGGTCACGCGCCTGATCACCTACATTAAACAATGAGCTGGAGCCCGGTGAATAATAACAGAGTAAAGGTTTTATGAATGATGTTCATAACGGATTCAAAAATCAAAATTCAGATTCAGAAATAGATTCATATTCATATTTAGAGTTCCCAGATAGTCATATGTGGTGCTTCCATTAGCGCTAACAAAACAATTGACCCATTTATATGGGACATAAACAGTTGACTCATGTGCACAGAGATGTTCATAAGGATCCATAACAGTTGATCCATGATCACATGGGATGTATAGTTGACTTATGATTACATGAGACGTTCAATTGACTCGTGATTACATGAGACGTATACAAAGCAGATAACAGATATCACGTGATGCTAAGGATGCCACGAATACATTTCAGAAATCTAGACAATCATTCATCCATACAGAAAATATCCCGGATTAAATTAGAATGATGGGCAATTAAAATTCAAATTTCATTAATTAATTAAATGTTAATTATTATATGTGGTAGGGTCGTCACACAGATGGATACGATCGATCTGGCGGTTTGGACTTTACAAATTTTAGGCATTTTTTTAATTGTAATTTGTAAATTCTACAATCTCCAATAATTAGTAATCTAAAATAATATGTATTATTTGTCTATAATAGGCCATGGCACCACACATGGATATTTTTAAGGTATTGTTTTCTATTTTCACAAAAATATAGATTCTATTATTTCTCTCTATATTGTTACTTGTTAGCAGTTTCTTTTTCTTTTTTTTCTTTTTCCGAACCTACAGGTAGATCAGGTTCATGCAGGTGTGAGATGGTTGATCCGCCACCTGAACCGTAAATTTTGAAATATTTCATCCGCATCTGTGCGTTGAAAGACACACATCCGTCTAAAATCAATCAAGTTGGATTGGTTCGATCAAGTTAGACGAATTCATGATCATCCCTACGTTGAAGGGTGCAACTCGGGTGGGTTTGGGCGGGTTAAGAGATTGTCTAAGTCCAACTCAAGTTGTGTTGAGAGTTGTCCAGGCCTGCTCAAGCTTGAATTGTAACTCGAGATTATTTGCCTAAGCCTGACCCGAGCTAAACCCAAATTGCCGGAGTTGCCCGAATTGCACATAAATTTCAAAAAAAATTTCCTTTCTTTCTTTTTAGTGCAGCTAAGTTAATTAATTTGTTAACATTAGACTATTTATATGTATATATATATTTTATAAAATCATTAATAACATCAAACATATAATTTATACAATGTAAGAAATATGTCGTTATGATAGTATTTACAATTTATGAGTGAGAAAAAATAAATAAGTAAAATTTTATATTGTGTTGCTTGTGTATATAATATATATTCAATACGATCTAACAATATAAATTACTTTAATATCATTTAATGACTAATAATTTATATGTAAATTCAATATTTCCATATATTTACATATATAATTCAGGTTACGGGCTATTTGGATTGTTTGATTTTTTGCTCAAGCCCGCTTAGATTTAAGGGCAAACTTCACTTTACGTCCTTGTGGTTTGGGCCCGGTGCAAATTACCCCCCTGACATTTGGAAATCACCATATAACCCCCATGTGGTTTATGGACTAAAATGCACATTTAGTTTTTTTGTCTAAGATAACGGTCTGTGGGAGTCACACGCCTATATAGAAAGTATGTCTACTGTTAGGACGAAAATTCCTTTTATATATCTTCAAATTTACCAAAGAATGTCACTGTTTTTTCCTCTCTCTCTCTCTCTCTCTCTCTCTCTGTACTCCATTTCTTTTCGACATGGGGCTCCAATAACAATAACCACAGAGTTTTGATTACCACCATGATCAAAACGATTTGTTACTATAAGATTTTTGGCCACTTCTTTGTTGTAATGTTGTTTGATTTATATAGTACGTATTTGTGTTTTGTTTGATTGATGTGTAAATATTATTCTATGAATCTGATTCCATTGATGGGTCTTTTCATGAATCTGATTCCATGATTGATTTATCATTCTTAGACTTTATGGATGAGTCTTCTTTGATTTTATTATTCCCAAATTTTCTGTAACCCATTGATTTCTACAGTATGTATTTGTGTTTGGTTTGATCAATTTGAATATGATTTCATGGTGTTTAATGAATCCATTGCGTGTGCGAGCGAGCGCACGCGCACACAAACACACACACACACACACACACACATATATATATATATATATATATAAATTATGAATGTGTATATGTATCATATTATGTTTACAATCTGTGATATATATTAGATATATTTGTGGAATATACAATCACCGAAACCTGTATTGATTTATATATATACATATATATATATATACCCTTCAAAATTCAAACTGTTTATGAATCAAAATCGAAAAATATAGCAAGAATTAGGCGATTTGCAAGGGTAAAAATTTTAAGAAATTAATGGGGAGAAATGGGAGAAATTAAGAATGAGTTTTGTTGTGCATTTTGTGCGGAAGGCAGCACTCAGATTTTGTCTTCGGCGACGAATTCCATCAAGCAAATAGATACAAGGGCTCCAATAACAATAACCATGGTTGCTGTCATAAGAGAGAGAAGATGCAAGAAGAACATAAGTTAGATGAAAGGATGAAGAAGACATGGGTGGGTATAAAGGTCAATTTACCATTGCTGTTAACAGAACTTAGATGTGCACTTTGGTCCATAAACCACATGGGGTTTATATGGTGATTTCCGAATGTCAGGGGATAATCCGCACCCGGCCCAAACCACAAATGCGTAAAGTGAAGTTTGCCCTAGATTTAATTTGAGTTTTTGCTCAAACTTATACCAAATTTAAAAATATTTTTCCCAAGCCTTAAAAGTTTCAAGCTGAACTTAAGTTGCTCAGATTGAGCTCACCCAAATTACACCTCAGATCTATGAAATAACTTTTCATGGTGGAGATGTGCAAGTTGTGACAAAAAAGACAAATGTGTAACGAAAGGGGAAAAAAAAAAAAAACATAAATTATGTAAATGGTCTCCGTAGTTTATATGATATGTTAATTTAGTTTATATTGTTTTAATTTATTCGATCTTATCTCTTAATTTAATGGATTGTGTTATATTGGTCCAATAAATAACGGCTGTTAGGTTTGGTGGACAGAAAGTTGTCACGTGCTGAAACGATTTGTCAATTTGGTCCCTATAGTTTACACGATTTATCAATTTGGTCCCTATTGTTTTAATTTGCTCAATGTTTACAGGGACCAAACTAACACATTGTGTAAATTATAGGAACCAAATTGACACATTGTTTGAGTTTCCATCCACTAAACTTAACGGCCATTATTTATTGAACTAATATGACACGATCTATTGAATTAAGTGGCAAAATCGAACAAATTAAAATAACATGAACTAAATTGACACATTGTGTAAACTACAAGGACCATCTGCATAATTTATCCCAAAAAAATTTCCCAAAACAATGACATTTTGAAAACACTACAAAGGGCACTATAGGAAAACATGACAGAGGATATCAACTTTGCTAATATGGCAAAATTTTGGAAAATTCTATTTCTACATACCTTTTTTTATCTCTGTACACATCATATCTTAGTTCACACACTTATGACTTTGATTATATATTATTATTCTTAGTCCACACACTATGGGTGTGTTTCGTAACGTTTACGTTTTCAGTTTATATTTACAAAAATTTTATAAACTGGTTTTTGTTTATTTTTTGTTTATTTTTAGAAAAATATAAACTACAAACGTGTTTGGTAATTGACAAAATGTTTAAAAATGTTTAAAAAAATAAAAATGAGTGAGAAATGGCAAGTGGTGGCAAGTGGCGGTGGAAGACGGTGGTGGAAAGTGGTGGCGGATGGGTGGTGGTGGTGAGTGGGTGGGTGGGTGGGTGACGGTGGCGGGTGGTGGATGGTAGCGAGTGGGTGGTGGTGATGGTGGTGGGTGGTGGGTGGTGGTGGCAGGTGGGTAGCAGATGGCGGGTGGTGGTGGGTGGGTGGTTGGGTGACGATGGCGGGTGGTGGGTGGTACAAGTGGGTGGTGGTGGTGGTGGTGGTGATGGTGATGGTGGCCGGTGGTGGCTGCAGGTGGGTGGGTGGTGGCGGGTGGGTGGTGATGGTTGGTGGGTGGGTGACGGTGGCAAGTGGTGGGTGGTAGCGAGTGGGTGGTGGTGGTGGTGGTGGTGGGTGGTGGTGGCAGGTGGGTAGCAGGTGGTGGTGGGTGGTGGCGGTGGCGGGTGAGTGGGTGACGGTAGCGGGTGGTAGGTGGTAGTGAGTGGGTGGTGGTGGTGGTGGTGGTGGTGGTGGGTGGTGGGTGGTGGTGGCAGGTGAGTGGCGGTTGTGTGAAGACCCAAATATAAAAAAAATTAAGTAAATAATTAAATAATAATAATAATAATATTACAATCTCAAATATTTTGATGGTGAATTCTAAAGTGCAAATTAAATATTTGGAGGGTCTTTTAATTAATTTTAAAACCTAAAATAAATTTATGGTGAAAGTCTTCAATTTAAAGGCAAGATTATTATTTAAAAAAATATATAAATAAAATAAATAAAATAAAATTAAGTGTCAAATTAGTAAGCATATTTTGATCTAATAGTAGTTGTATTTTATTTAAATTAATGGAGAGATAAAATAAAATAAAATAAAACAAATGACATTTTTGTCTAGAGTCATTTATGTTATGTATAACAAAGAAAAGAAAAGAAAAACCCTAGGTTCCTAATACATTCTATAGCAGCAGCCACAACAGCCATGGGGAGGAAGAAGTTTGAGAGAAAAAAAGAAGAAAGATACCTACCACACCGAAAAATTACTCCTTGTTTGCAATCCCCTTTTTTCTTCTTCTTTTCTCTCAAACTTCTTCCTCCCCATGGCTGTTGTGGCTGCTGCTATAGAATGTATTAGGAACCTAGGGTTTTTCTTTTCTTTTCTTTGTTATACATAACATAAATGACTCTAGACAAAAATGTCCTTTGTTTTATTTTATTTTATTTTATCTCTCCATTAATTTAAATAAAATACAACTACTATTAGATCAAAATATGCTTACTAATTTGACACTTAATTTTATTTTATTTATTTATTTATTTATTTTTTTAAATAATAAATCTTGCCTTTAAATTGAAGACTTTCACCATAAATTTATTTTAGGTTTTAAAATTAATTAAAAGACCCTCCAAATATTTAATTTGCACTTTAGAATTATTATTATTATTATTTAATTATTTACTTAATTTTTTTTATATTTGGGTCTTCACATTCTCCCCCACTAAAAGAAAAGTTTCGTCCTCGAAACTAGCCTGAGTAAATAATGTGAATAGATGTGGGTACTTCTCGCTCATCTCGTCCTCGCGCTCCCAAGTCGCCTCTTCAACTAGATGATTACGCCACAATACCTTAACCAATTTAATGACCTTTGTACGCAACCTTTTCTCTTTCGAATCCAAAATCTGAACAGGTATCTCCTCATATGAAAAATCCTCTCTAATCTGAAGCGGCTCATAATCTATCACATGCGACGGACTGTGCACATATTTCCTCAGCATAGACACGTGAAACACATTATGCACTCTTGCCAACCTAGGGGGTAGAGCAACACGGTACGCAACCTCACCAACTTTCTCCAATACCTCAAATGGACCAATGTATCTAGGACTCAACTTTCCTTTCTTTCCAAACCTGATCACTCCTTTCCATGGTGATACTTTCAAGAATACCATATCCCCCTCATGAAACTCTAAGTCTCTCCTACGATGGTCAGCATAACTTTTTTGTCTACTCTGGGCAGTCAATAATCTCTCTCTGATGGTGATAATTTTCTGTGTAGCATCCTCCACCAAATCAGGTCCCAACATTTGCCTTTCACCAACCTCATACCAACACAAAGGAGACCTACACTTCCTCCCATACAAAGCCTCATAAGGAGCTACTCCCAAACTAGAATGATAACTATTATTATAGGCAAACTCCATGAGCGGCAAATAATCATCCCAACTACCTCTCCACTCCAAGGCACAAGCCCTCAACATATCTATTGTGGTATCAGAGCTGTAGTTTATCGAGTTACATATCTTGCATTTCATCATTTAGACGAGGTCCGAGTCCCTATAGTCCTTAGTAGTGTTTGGTTAAGTTAGTTTTGTTTAAACTTGTGTTGAATCTTTCTTGATTTAATTTTGGAGGTTAAGAGTTAGTACCTAGATATCTATTTTGATTGTCTTTTCCTTGTGGTCGTTTAGATGTTTGTATTACGATGTGTACTCCATTAGGAGAAATAGTAGTGTTAGGAGATGTATGTAGATCTTGTGAGGTAAACTTGGATGGTAGGATTGTTCTAGTGGATTTGATTTCCTTAGAGGTGAAGGATTTTGATGTGATTTTGAGTATGGATTTGTTGACGAAGCATCACGCCTCTGTTGATTGGTTTAGAAAGAGGTTAGTTTTTGCTATGCCAAGGCAACTTGAGTTTTTCTTTCAGGGGGATAAGAAAGGGTCTTCTATCTATTTTACTTCTTTCCTTTAGGCTAATCGAATGTTAAGTAAACGGTGTCATGATTATTTAGCTTGTGTGGTGAGTATCGAACAACCAGAGTAGAAGTTAGAGGAGTTGCCTGTAGTAAGTGATGTGTTGATGTTTTTCTAAAGGATCTACCTAGACTTCCTCTAGATCGTGAGGTAGAATTTTCCATTAACTTGGTCCCTGACACGACACTTATTTCTAAAGTGCCCTATAGAATGGCGCCGTTGGAGTTGAGGGAGTTACAAACTCAGTTATAGGAGTTGTTAGACAAAGGTTTTTTTAGGCCTAGTGTTTCACCTTGGAGAGCACTTGTGTTGTTTGTGAAGAAGAAGGATGGGTCTATGAGATTGTGTATTGATTATAGAGAACTGAACAAAGTCACAGTCAAGAATAGGTATCCTTTGCCACGCATTGATGATCTGTTGGACCGATTTCAGGGAGCTTAGGTATTCTCTAAGATTAACTTGAAGTTAGGCTATCACTAGTTGAAAGTAAGGGATGAAGATATTCCCAAGACCGCTTTTAGAACCCGTTATAGGCATTTTGAGTTCTTGGTGATACCTTTTGGTCTCACAAATGCACCTGCCGCATTCATGGATTTGATGAACAGAGCATTTAAACCGCAACTGGATAAATTTTTGGTGGTGTTTATTGATGATATCCTAATTTATTCGAGGAGTAAAGCAGTGCGTGAGCAATACTTGAGGGTAGTATTTTTGATCCTTAGAGAGAAGAGACTGTATGCAAAATTTAAGAAGTGTGAATTCTAGTTGAGCAGTGTATTCTTTTTGGGTCATGTGGGAGTAAAGATGGGGTATTTATGGATAGCACAAAGGTAGCAGCAATTGTTGATTGGCCACGACCTACTTCGGTGATGGAGGTACATAGCTTCTAGGGCTTGCTGGTTATTATAGACGGTTTGTGGAAGGATTCTCCTGTATTGCTTTGCCACTTACCAATCTCACTAGGAAAGAGGTCAAGTTTTAGTGGAATGATGATTGTGAGTGTAGCTTCCAAGAGTTTAATCAGAGGTTGACATCAGCTCCAATCCTTGCCTTATCTACTGATGGTGGTGGTTTTGTGATTTATAGTGATGCTTCACGATAGGGTTTAGGATGTGTGCCCATGCAGCATAGGAAGAAGATTACTTATACATCACAACAGTTGAAAGTACATGAGAGAAATTATCCTACGCACGACTTGGAGTTAGCAATAGTGATTTTCGCTCTTAAGAGCTGGCGACATTATTTGTATGGAGAGTCGTGTGAGATTTACACTGATCATAAGAGTTTGAAGTATATTTTCACACAGAAGGAACTAAATTTGAGGCAAAAAAAAAAAAAAAAAAAGATGGCTTGAGTTGTTAAAAGATACGATGTGCATATTTTGTATCATCCGGGAAAGCCAAATGTGGTGGTAGATGCCTTGAGTAGGAAAGTAGCAGTTGGAGATGTAGCTGCTTTGTCTATTGAGAGTTGTTTGGTGGAAGACATTAGACGTTTGAGGCTTGAGGTTGTTATGCTTGGTGATAGGGCTTATTATAGTCAATTGATAGTTCAACTGACCTTGAGAGAACGGATTCGTTTAGCTCAGGAGATTGACCCCCAGTGTGAGCGTGTTAAAGGAGAGATGGTAGAGGGTAAGCATGTAGACTTTGTGGTTAGTGATGATGGGCTACTTAGATTCTGTGGCCGAATTTTTGTTCCTGTTGGTGGTGATTTGAGGAAGGAGATTATGACGGAGGCACATAGTTCTAGTTATAGTTATAGCATTCATCCTGGAAGTACTAAGATGTATCGGGATCTTTATGAACATTTTTGGTGGAATGGTATAAAGGGAGATATTGCAGAATTTGTGGCTCAGTGTTTGGTGTGTCAACAGGTTAAAGTAGAACATCAGAAACCTACGGGGAAACTACAACCCTTACGTATACCGGAGTGGAAGTGGGATCATGTTACCATGAACTTCGTGTGTGGATTACCTCGTACTAGTAGTAATCACGATGCAGTTTGGGTAGTTGTTGATAGATTAACCAAGTCAGCACATTTTATTGCAGTACAGATGACCTATTCTCTAGCTCGATTTGCACAGTTGTATGTGAAGGAGATTGTTAGATGGCATGGTGCACCAATGTCAATAGTGTCAGATCGGGACCCTCGTTTTGTGTCTAAGTTTTGGGGTGCGTTACAATCAGCTATGGGTACTCAGTTAAATTTTAGTTCAGCTTATCACCCTCAGACAGATGGGCAATCAGAGAGAACTATTCAAACCCTTGAGGATATGTTGAGGGCTTGTGCCTTGGAGTGGAGAGGTAATTGGGATGATTATTTGCCGCTCATGGAGTTTGCCTATAATAATAGTTATCATTCTAGTTTGGGAGTAGCTCCTTATGAGGCTTTGTATGGGAGGAAGTGTAGGTCTCCTTTGTGTTGGTATGAGGTTGGTGAAAGGCAAATGTTGGGACCTGATTTGGTGGAGGATGCTACACAGAAAATTATCACCATCAGAGAGAGATTATTGACTGCCCAGAGTAGACAAAAAAGTTATGCTGACCATCGTAGGAGAGACTTAGAGTTTCATGAGGGGGATATGGTATTCTTGAAAGTATCACCATGGAAAGGAGTGATCAGGTTTGGAAAGAAAGGAAAGTTGAGTCCTAGATACATTGGTCCATTTGAGGTATTGGAGAAAGTTGGTGAGGTTGCGTACCGTGTTGCTCTACCCCCTAGGTTGGCAAGAGTGCATAATGTGTTTCACGTGTCTATGCTGAGGAAATATGTGCACAGTCCGTCGCATGTGATAGATTATGAGCCGCTTCAGATTAGAGAGGATTTTTCATATGAGGAGATACCTGTTCAGATTTTGGATTCGAAAGAGAAAAGGTTGCGTACAAAGGTCATTAAATTGGTTAAGGTATTGTGGCGTAATCATCTAGTTGAAGAGGCGACTTGGGAGCGCGAGGACGAGATGAGCGAGAAGTACCCACATCTATTCACATTATTTACTCAGGTTAGTTTCGAGGACGAAACTTTTCTTTTAGTGGGGGAGAATGTGAAGACCCAAATATAAAAAAAATTAAGTAAATAATTAAATAATAATAATAATAATATTACAATCTCAAATATTTTGATGGTGAATTCTAAAGTGCAAATTAAATATTTGGAGGGTCTTTTAATTAATTTTAAAACCTAAAATAAATTTATGGTGAAAGTCTTCAATTTAAAGGCAAGATTTATTATTTAAAAAAATAAATAAATAAATAAATAAAATAAAATTAAGTGTCAAATTAGTAAGCATATTTTGATCTAATAGTAGTTGTATTTTATTTAAATTAATGGAGAGATAAAATAAAATAAAATAAAACAAAGGACATTTTTGTCTAGAGTCATTTATGTTATGTATAACAAAGAAAAGAAAAGAAAAACCCTAGGTTCCTAATACATGCCATAGCAGCAGCCACAACAGCCATGGGGAGGAAGAAGTTTGAGAGAAAAGAAGAAGAAAAAGGGGATTGCAAACAAGGAGTAATTTTTGGGTGTGGTAGGTATCTTTCTTCTTTTTTTTTTTTCTTTGTTTTTGTTCTTTATTCTTACTCTATTATTATTTAGATCATTGATGGAGAAGTTGTAGGTTTATGTATTTTGTATATATATATATATATATACTGTTAAGAAATTTGAGGAGTTAAATTCATGTATAAAGAATGGTGTAATTCTTAGTCCAAAAATTCTGCACAGAATCACAAACTTTAAAAATCAAGAAACCATATCAAACGGATGAATTTTGAACTGAAATTTTTACAGTAGATCAACTACATATTGAATTGTATATCTGAATTTTTTCATAATTTTTGGGAGTCAAAATCCATATAAATTGAGGTATTCAAATCTGTCCGGGAAACCAGTCCGAAATAGTAAATTCGGGAGTGTTGTTCTCTTTGGGTATAAATCCAAAAATTATCAAATTAGTGTCATTAGAACCGGTTACGAGTCTAGTTTCGTACATTTTTGGCCTTGCATTGATTGCTCGTGTATATTAAGAGAACCGTCAATTTCTTTAAAGTGCTGCAGAAAACAACCTGTTTGGATATAATAAATTGTAGATAATTATTTTGATAAGAAAATCAAGTGAAACCATTTGGGTTTGAAACTTAGGATACATTAGATCATATCTGGAGGTTATTGGAATTTTTTGAATAGCATGGAGTGGGTTTTTGTAATTTTCAAAGTTAGCGAATAAGTTGGGAAGGCTTGTTTGAAATTCTGTTTTATCTTAAAGTCACAATTAATTAAGTTTTGACCGGAACCCATGTCTTGGGTGATTTTAAACGTTGAAGAACATGAACTTAGCTAATATTTAAGAGTAACGGTGAGTTGGGTTGAGCCGTGTTAGTGCGCTTTAGTTGAGGTTACTTAGTTCCTATTTTGTAGTATTTTAAATTAGTTGTGACGTGTAGTTTTTTTTTTTTTATATACTTCGTTCAGGGCACTAGTTGGACTTTTACACTCTATTCGATTCAAGGATTATATCATTTCGTTTCAGGTGAGTAGTTTCATGCTACATATTTTTATAAATGTTCCCCTACCCTGAACTGTTGGAAAAATTAAATTGTTGTTTCATGATTAAACTGTTTTGATAAATTATTATATTATCGATTGAATCAAATTATTTCTGAAACATGTGTGAACTTGGCATACTGTAAACTATTTGTTTTGGTCTCATGTTTATAATGATGAACTACCATGTTTTGCGAAACTGATGTGTATTGATTATTGGGACCATGAGTGTATTTAGTCCAGGGAAATTATTCCACTGTGTGTGGTGACTCTGGCCACTAGGGAACAGATCCGGGTTAGGCCGTGATGACTCTAATGCTCAACGATTGTAAGGAACAGACCTTTAAAAACAACTAGGTGACCTTCAATCGGATCGTCTTTGAGAAAAGGCCCAGGTGCCACCCTGAGGATGACTCTTAGTTCGGTATTGGATCCAACGGGGCTTATAGCCTGATAAATGTGTGGCAGATTATTTGTTTTTATTGGTACCCAGAAAAGTATTGGTGTTCATGTTATAATCTGTTTTAAGTGAAAAATGTCGTTTATCATGTTCTTGCGAGACATGAGTATTTTAAGTGTTGAACTGTGGAATCTTCTTTTTGAAACAGATTGTATTTACCAAACTGTATGCCAATCTAGTTTCTGTGATATATATCTTATTTTGGAATTGAACCCTGTTTTCAAAACCGTATTTACTATCCATGTTGCTACTCACTGAGCTATCAGCTGACTTAGTTGTTTACCATTTCCAGGTGTTAGATGGACTTAGAGTGGACTCAGGGCGTAGCGGGGACTCAATTGCATGGACCTCTAGGGCATTTATTTAATTTTCTTTTAGGTTGCTTTGTCGAGTTTTGTGCATACTTTGTGATTGGGTTTTATTTAGAATTATTTTATTTTGTGGGTTGTTTATATCCCATAAGTTTGGATGGCTTTTGATTACGGTTGATTTTGCCGTTTATAATTGTGGCATGTCTGGATTGAGTTTTGGTTATTTATTATTGGACTATTGTTCAGTTGTTCAATGTGATTGGATTTGTGTTTAGGCTTACGTGTGCCTTGGGCTAAGTCCCTGTGGGCCACGGCCGGTCATGCCCGGATTTGGGGTGTGACAGGTTGGGTAGTGGGTGGTGGTGGTGGGTGGGTGGCAGGTGGCTGGTGGTGGCAGGTGGCTGGTGAGTGGTGATGGCAAGTAGGTGGCAGGCGGTAGTGGCAGGCGGTGGATGGTAGTGGCAGGTGGTGGATGGTGGCGGGTGGATGGCAGGTGGGTGGTGGGTGGTGGTGGTGGTGGTGGCGGCGAGGGGTGGGTAGTGGTGGCGAGTGGGTGACAGGTGGGTGGTGGTGGCAGGTGGGTGGTGAGTGGTGGTGGCAGGTGGTGGTAGGGGGTGAGTGGTGATGGCGGAAGACGGTGGTGGAAAATGGTGGCGGGTGGTGGCTAGTGTTGGGTGGTAAAAAAAAAAAAAAAAAAACTGAAAACTCAAAATGGAAACACATTTTTTGTGTTTTCATTTTTTGGCCAAATTTATAAACTGAGACCACTGATTTATAAATCAAAAATTTTACCAAACAAGTTTTTATTTGAGTTTTTTTAAATTTTTGTAAATATAAACAGAAAACTGAAAACGTAAGTGTTACCAAACGACACCTGTATATTCCAATTATAACCCTAACTCAAATCTTGTACACACACCACCTAAATAAGGGTTTTCACCCACCTTGAAACACATCCACACACCCACCCACAGTAAACATAGTCACATAGTGAAGACAACTCCATTGAAAACTTCCATTGTATTTTGCGATTCTGTACTCCCGAATTTATGGTATATTTTCGGTAATTGATTTCCCAATGATATATATTAGTTCGGCTTTGAAGTTCCGATCTCAAAACCACCTGAGTATATATGTGTATATATATGTATATTCAAATCTTTTTCTTTTTCTTTTTCATCTCTTTTGTTGGGTCCGAAGAGAAAAGAAGGATTGTGGATGCTTTTCAAATTTTCTGGGATGTTGACAATGTTTATGGGTATAGATAGGCATCAGGTGTTTGAGGAAATGCCACACTTAAAATGTAGTCTATAATTACGGTAAGATTGGAACAAAATAAAATTGGGGCAGTGAAGAAACATAGAAAAAAGATGTTGAGATTCATGATGGGTATGAGAGAGAGAGAGAGAGAGAGAGAGAGAGAGAGAGAGAATTTGGTGAAGAATCCTGCACATAGGACTGGAGAAAAGAATGAGCAGAAGTGAGAGAGTTAAGGATGATGGATGAAGAGTGGGTGGGCATAACTTGAACTCTGGTGGTGCTACCGGTGGAAAGAAATCATGGAGAAATTAGGTTTTAGTTTTTTTTCCCCCCCCAAAATATATGTATTAGGAATTATTATTTTTAAAATGTGTACAGTGAAAACTTAGATTTCATATTTAGTGTGCATTTTGATGTCTATTATGAATTTTATTGTTTCAAAGGTTAGTTATATGTTTGTTATTTATTGTGAATATCCATATTGTACTTTAATATGTGTTTTGTTTTTTTAAAAGTTAGTTATATGTTTGTTATTTACTATGAACATTTATCTTGTATTTTGATTTTCATTTAGACTTTTTGTTGCGTTGTTTTTAAAATTTTCAAATTATAAAAAGGTTTAAAATTCATAATTTAAAATTTTCTCCATGGAATGCGGGAGATATTTTTTCCTTAGAATAAAGGAGAGATTTTCTTCATGAAATAAGGGAAATATTTTCTATTTAGAATGAAAGAGAGATTTTTCCTATAAAATGTGCGGCTATTGTTATGTATTAGTTTCAAAATAGAAGCATGTGCAAAAAATTAGAAAGGATAATTTGGTCATATTACATTAAACCGGATTTAATGAAATATTCAAATATATATATATATATATATGTCAGATAAAATCAAACACTTAAAAAAGAGAATTTGTGAAAAAAAATGAAGCTTATTATATTTTGCAATATTTGGATAAAGTGCTTAATGGTAACAGCCGTGAGAAATGCGTTTGATTGTCTAATTAAGAGGAATCTTCTAGATTTGCTTATCAAAAACTAGTGGATGACTAACAGTGTTGAATTTCAATGAAGACATCAGGTTGTGACTATTCCAAACCAATCAATCTGGATTCTCCCTAACATTATTTTTTCTTCCAATGATTATCAAACATTTTATTTAAATGTCACAATTCAACAGCTAATCATTATTATATTTTGCGATCCTTAATCAAATGTTGAATGATGAGAAAGAGAAATTTTTTTCCACAACAATAATGGTAACAACCGTGAGAAATGCGTTTGATTGTGTGGTCGAAAGGGGTTTGGTAATGACTATGCCATATAGATCCAAATCTTCTATAACATTTTTTTCTTTCAATTATTATCCAACACTTCATCTAAAGATCACAATTTAACTATTAGTCATTATTATCAAATAAAAAAGGAAAATGTTTGAGGGCCACAAAATCAGTGGCTCAAATGGCTCAAAACTGTTAAAACGACGTCGTTTTGCGTTGTTTTGCATCCAAAACAACGTCGTTTTGACAGTTTTGAACCATTTGAGCCACTGTTTTTGTGGCCCTCTAGCATTGCCGAATAAAAAAATGGTGACGGAAAAACAGAGTGTAGGAGAATGGTAACAACCGTGAGCAACGGGTTGCTTGCTTGTGCTGTCACACTACAGGAAATATATGATTTAACGGCGTTTATTTAACGACGTTTTTTTAAACGCCACTATTTGTAATATTTAATGACATTTTATAAACGTCACATTTTGTTTTTATGAAAATGGTACCGTTTAAGTAATGAAGTCGTTTAAAAAGCGCCTTCGAATGTGTTACACTGTTTCTCCCTCTCTGTCTTCAAGCCCTCAAATCTCTCACAACTTATTTGAATCTGAGAAACCCTAGAGTCTCAAAGAAACCGATCCCTCAAATCTCTCACTCTCTCTCTATCTCTCTCTCTCTCTCTCTCTCTCTAAGCCCTTCAGTTCCTTCAACTTGATTCAACCTTCTTCAGCTCGGTGATTCATCATTCGATCGATCCAATCTCAAAATGATTTTGATTTCAAAGCTCCACCGCCACCGCCATCACCATCTGCATCTGCATCGCCTACTCAGTTTCGAAATCGATTTCGATTTCGATTTCAATCCAATCTCAGTTTCGTCGATTCTTCTCTCTCTCGATCTCTCTCTCGATCTCTGTCTCTCTCTCCCTCTCTCTCTCGATCTCTCTGGATCTCTGTCTCTCTCGCACAATCTCATTCTCTACGTACACATTATCTGTACTTTTTTTTGAATAATTTTTTTCTCCTAAAAATCTCTCTATACAAGTATATATATGAATTTATATATGTATCTCTATGTATTGATTGAATAATCATCCTTATTTTGTTTTCAGGCTCACCAATGATCCAATCGTTGATCGGCAGTGACGGAAAAATTATGAAGGTTTTTGGCAGAGTTCATCCTGATTTTTGGCTGTTGATACTGACTTTGAATTTTCACTCTCATGGCTCCCACTCATTTTAGTTGCTCATTTCTTGCCTGAATATATTAGGACTATTTGCTCTATTTTACTTGACATAAATAGCTTCCTAAGTTACTTATAAAGAAAATCTTGTTAAAGGTGGTTTAAAGTCTCTGCAAGCTTGTCAGCAACTTGGGATCGAACCATGGTCATGCACTTACTGCACCGATTAAGAAAATCTAACATGCCATCTCATCTTGCTATGCTCTATTAAGTGATGGTTTTTATGGTTAACTGCTCAGTCTATAATTCCACAAATCAGAGTGCTTATAGATTTACATTTAAATTTTGCTTTTGAAATTATTTCTACGAAATTGGTGTTGTGTCTGCAGATGTTGTATCTAAATGAATTCAAAATATCTTGTATTGTTTGATATTTGTTTTTTTTCACCTTGCATAATATCTTACCGGAATCTTACTACCATGGTAGCTTGAGAAACAATGCTGTGGATATTCAGAGTCATTATGTTTTAACTGGTATCATACTACTTTCAGTGTAAGAATCAAATGCTTAGGAAAATATATGTTATAATTCATTTTTGCTATCTTGCAGGATATAGTAGGAACCTTTCTTGCAGTTTCTAGAACTTCCTTATATTCTTGATAACAACACATCAGAATCAAGGGAACAAACCACAGAAAGGTATAATGCGCCCCTTCTACCTACCTAATTTATCTAAAAAAAACTTTGAAGTGTGCACTGTCATAGAGCAAATTGGGCAATCATGTAGGGTACAGCAGTCATCAAGAGATACCAATTGATTTTGCATTTCATCGATTATTATGATGGAGAGCATTATTTGACTTTATTGTTATTGTTGGAATGGTGATGAGCATCATGAGTCAAAGGAATTAAAGAATCAAATACAACCCACCCACCCCCCAACATGCCACAATTTTCTTATTCTTTTTCTTTTTGTTTTCTTGTGAAACTTACAGAACAACCAACTGAATTGAGTATGCTGTTTTATTTTAGCCTTTGACCTCGAACTTTGGACCTTTTTGTTTTGTCAACCACAGAAAGCTCCTATACTACCCTCCCTCTACTTTTCAACTGGGTATATTTTTAAAACCTTTGCAGATCCAAAAATCAAAGGACTTCCAAAAATATAAGCAGAACACTGAATATATACAGGGAAAATGATTAAACAGAAAAAATTAAATCACTGCTGTAAACCATTATCTTCAGCAATAGTTGAATAATTTATCCATTAGTTGTAGTAGTATTAATCTAGCTGTAATATTATGGAAGAGTCACAATTGATGTTACAAAAATATAGTAATACCTTCTATTTTGAGCCTTATTTTTTTTGGCTCTGAATGGGCTAATTTGCTAGAAGATGCAATAGATTGTGAATTCCCTGTTTCTGTCACTGATTTAGTTTTCTAGATTGTTACTGCCTTTCTTTTCCTATTTGTGTAATATATTTATGCTGTATGGTTTTCCCCCAATGCTATATTTTGTTTGTCTTATCACTGCTATTAGGGTTTTGTTAAAGAAATTGTTTCTTAAATTTGTCGATATGATTCAGGCATTAACAGAAATCTCGTGACTGTAGGTACTACTTAACGGATGGCTTCGCATCTACAGACGTCACCGAAGAGAACAAGAGATGGTATTTTTTTTCTTCCTAAGCCGAACATTTAAATGAGTTATGTTGGTGATGTCTGGAGTCTTTAGTTTCTAAGGTCAGGTCATAGTCTTTAGTTTCTCCTGATGAGCTGAGCTGACCCTTTTTCTTCTCTCTTTTGTGTTGTTGAATAGCTTTGACAATTTTATGCAACTTGTGATTGGTACATTATGAACACCCATGAGCTGAGTTGAGCTAACCTGGAGCTGAGCTGCACCTTTGGACTCTATGCTGGCTTCTTTTCTTTTTGGCAACAGGTGATTGGATATTGAAGACAATGTCATGATGCAAATCGCACCATTAATTGCTTGTTTATCAGGGATTGTTGAGACCATGGTTTATGATTGTGTTTTATTTATTTTTTAATTTTTTAGTAATTAAAAAAAAATCAATTCATTATGTAGTTACTATATATGCATTTTGCACCTGAACATTAAATTTTTGTACATGAGTATTTGAATATCTGACATGTGCATTGAAATGGTATCTTTGTCCCTTCAAGACTAATTGATGAGCTGGATTTACTATGCATTTAGAGGCCATGAGGTGTACCAAACACCGTTCAAGGAGGGGACTAAGGAGGCCCAGGTTTCAGATTGCAATCTCCAGCTCCCAAACATGGCAGAAGATGATTTCTCTGTGATGAAGAACTGGGTTTCAAGGAATTATTACCCTGCAAGTCATGCATTGGACAATGGGGTTGAATCTGGGTCTGTGAGTGCATTGGGGTATAGGGATTTGCAGTCACTGAGCTTGCCCTGGCTCCCAATCAAGCTGTGTTACTGGTTCACAGCAGATCTCACCCACTGTTACTGAGTGTGTAGCCATGGAGGGAAAGAAAAGAGGGTCTGAGAAGCTTGATCAGAAGCAGGTTGTCCATAGGAAGTCCATTGATACATTTGGACAGAGGACTTCACAGTATAGAGGTGTCACAAGGTTAGTTCTTTAATCTCCTTCCATCTCTTTTCTGTAATATGCTAGATGTTCTTTGTTATTGCATCTGTCTATCTTTTTATTTTATTATACAAAATGCATACCTTTCTTCCTACATCACTCATTATCCTGTTAGGAATTAGTCACACCTAACCAGGATTGGCTCACAGAAAAACAGAAAAGAATAAATGCATAAGAATTATAAATCACATGCATATACAAAAATACAAGATTTACATAAATTACCCAAAAACGATCCACAAATTCATGATCGCTGCAGTTGCACTGAATAAAAAAGATTACACAAAATATATAGAGATAGGTGCCCCTCGCAACCACATGCATATAATTAGAGCAATGTATCACAAATGCATAAATACCAAAAATACCCTTACTCCAAATTCGGTATCCTTAACGGGAATCTAGTGTACTGGATCACCCTTTATTTATTTTTATAAGTCATGTTTCCCTTGTTTTCATGTTTAGTACTTTCATTTTCTCTCTGTGGATTATCATCCATCAGGCATAGATGGACTGGTAGATATGAAGCCCATCTCTGGGACAACAGTTGTAAGAAAGAGGGACAAAGCAGGAAAGGAAGGCAAGGTTAGTGAAGGAAACATATAATCCATCCACATTGCCTCCTTAAGATTTTTACTTTGCCAGGCCCTGCATTGTTGGCCATCTTTTGTTGTTCAAGTGACTAATATACTATTCTTTCCTCATTTCTCATGTTCTTCATTGCTGGGTGATACCAATAATGACTATCAGTTTATCTGGGTAAGTCTTGTTATTGACAATGATTGAGTAATAAGCATGTTCTTTCCTTCAATTCTCATAGCATCATCATTGCCAAATACTAATTTTCAGGGGGTTATGATATGGAAGCAAAGGCTGCAAGAGCTTATTATTTAGCTGCACTCAAGTATTGGGGCCCTTCGACCCATATCAATTTTCCGGTGGTTCTCTGACCCTCTCATCAGCTTATTTCATCTAACAATTGTTTTGTAACTGACATGGGACTCTGTATATTGATGATTTAGCTGGAAAACTATCAACAAGAACTTGAACATATGAAGAACATGACCAGACAAGAATATGTTGCTCACTTAAGAAGGTATAGTCTCTCCCCTAGTATATTAGACAACAATGTTTGTTTTCTTTGTTTGATGTGTTTTTATCTCTAATATATTGATCTTTGCAGAAAAAGCAGTGGCTTCTCAAGGGGTGCTTCAATGTACAGAGGAGTCACAAGGTCTTACTATTTTTTGCACATACATCTGTTAATCTATAATTTTTATTGGCACGCTTCCTTTAATTATAAGTAGAAGTATATTTGATGTACATCTCGTCGTTCCCAGACCCTGCCCTTCTTTATGGGTCTCTAATTCTGATGTAATCTTCAACAGACATCATCAACATGGACGCTGGCAAGCTCGGATAGGCAGAGTTGCAGGAAACAAGGACCTTTATCTAGGGACATTCAGTGAGTTCCTTTGCATCTTCTCAATTTATTTGGGCAAAAACTTTTTCCCGTAGACATCTAATTGCTAAAAAATCTTCTCATTTCAAATTCTTCCAAGACATTAGTGGTTTTGCTACATTATTTGCTAAAAAAATGCAACTATTTAAATGCAATCTGTGGCTTTCTGTTCTTGTACTGGTTTTGATTTCATTTCGATCTGGTTCTGATTTAACTGCAATTTTCAGGCACCCAAGAGGAGGATGGTGTGTGGAAAGTTAGTCCTTGATGGGTTTATCTTAGCGCAATATTTTTGCCACTTTACTGCATCATCTATTCAGCATACTTAATAAGAGATAATTTTTAATTGCATGGAAGGACTTCAAAATTCTCTCTGAATCAGCAGATGACTTCTTTTATTGCACATAAATTTAAAGGTCATTGATTGTGTTAAATTATAGTTTAAATTGACTTTTAATGGGCATCAAACATTTTTGGCAGGCCACACCTTTACTTCTGACAGTGGCAGTTATTGAGCTCAGTGATATTGCATTCGCAGTGGGTTCCCTTTGTCCCTGTCCATGTTAGGTGTATACATTCAAAGAGCTTGAGGATTTTGTAGTTAGTATTTTAGTGATAATTTGATACCAATTTTCAGGTTGACTTAACCTATTTTTTCTTTTTATTTTTTGATTGTGTTTGTTGTTTGATTTTGGTTCAGACACAATCATGTAATGTTTATTTAGTCAATATATTGAAGGAGCTGTAAAATTTTATTCATATTATTGTTATTTTTCAGCTTTATTACAGGTATGTTTTTTAGTTAAATATAACAGATTCAGAACATTTTTTTTTTAAAAAAAAGAGCTATAACGGCGTTTTTTCAAAACGCCACTACAGTGCCAAAGGACATTTTTTTAAAATAAAAAAATCTATCACGGCGTTTTAAAAACGTCGCTAAATATTGGATGACGTCATTTTATCATTATTTATCGCATTTAGCGGCGTTTTTAAAAACGCCGCCTATACTAATTTTACGACGTTTTTAAAGCGTCATAAACTTATAGCGACGGCCGCGTCCTCGACGTTTGGTGATAAGCATCACTAAAGGAATTAGCGGCGTTTTTCATACATATAGCGGCGTTTTAAAAACGCCGCTAAAAGTCATTTTTCCAGCAGTGTCAAAATCAGAAGGAATCTTTTAAGGAAAGTGTGTCCATTGTTCATTGAATTCGGGGCAGACAAAAAATAAATTTTGTAATTTCATCGAAAGTATTCAAATTGGCTCGTCAAACACTCAAACAGTCATCCAATCACAACCAAAAAAAAAATTAAATAAATAAAATAAAATAAATAAATAAATAAAATAAAATGATGCAATTGACAGAGATGGCCATCTAACACTCAACTATGGGTGAAATATAAGAATACAATTTGAATATCAATTTTTTTTAAAAAAAATTAATTACATATGGTGTCGTACTATATATCGTAAGATATTTTAATATTGCCAAAAATAAGTATAAATAAATGTATAGTTATAGAAAATATAAATATCTTTAAATTACAAAAATAGATTTCTTGAAAGATATAATACATATAAAATGTATAATCTTTAATACTTAATGCATATATAAAATGTAGAGTTGAATTAAATTACCTATAAAATGTTACCTTAACTTTTTGGTTAGCAAAAATACTTCTTTAACTAATCATTTAGGTATTTGAGAAATGATTAATGTAGTAGCCTTTTTGACTTTTTAGTAAAATAAATTACACTTACATATCTCCTTAATTTTATTTTTTCTTTTAAAAATACAATTAACCCTACTTTTTTTAACATAATTATACTCATCTTCCTTGAGATTTTAATTTACATAATAATTAGATCATTTTTCATCAATAAATGTGTTAGTCATATGAATGAAAAAGAATATTGCCATCTCTTTTATTCTCCTCAAATGTATATTTATCTTTATTTATTTCAATGTCTATGTATCATCTACATTAGTTTCAATGCTTTAACCTTATTAGAAAAAGATTAGAGTAATAATGTCAAAAATAAAGGATTAATTGTATTTTTGTAACACTCCGGTATTTCATCATCAATTCGTAGTGTTAATTTAAGAACATTATAACTAATGGCATCAAGTTAAAGCATTAAATATCTGTTACGTGGCTCAAAAATCATCTCTTCCCTCCTTGAACTATTCACATGTTTACATCATTGTATAATTACATTCTTCAAATAATAATAACAGTTCAATGGATAAGAGATAATAGAAAATATAAATGTCCTAAGGCAACATCTTCTCAAGGAGTGCCCTTGGATACAAAAAAAAAAAAAAAAAAAAAAAAAAAAAAAAAAAACGGAATATAGTTTCCATCATAAAAGAATAGCCCGAGGCTTCAACACATTGCATGCAAAAGAGCCTCCATGCTCCCATCCAAAAATACATCTCGATGCCAATTACTTAGGTAGCACGTCAACATCATCCCTTGAAAGGTTGTTAGTTTTGGGGTGATCAATCGCCCAATAGGAAATACTATTAACAATTTATATAATTAATCGAGATACATATGATCATGCCATGCAAGAGATGAGAAAAACTCATGTCCGTTCCTTTGTAAAACCATGATGCCAAACTAAGTTATGTCAATAACAAATTCTCATCCAAAACATGGAGTATAAATACGCTATGACATCTAGATACAAGAGCCGTATACCACAATTACATATATATATAAAGCCTTCGTTTGGGATATGGGTGGGCTTTTTGGCTATTTTAGCCTGGGGCTAAAAAACCTTGTTTTGGATAGGCTTTTTGGGTTTTCTAACTTTTGTGAAAGAAAAAAATGAAATGATTATGGTTTGGATGTGACATTTTGTCTTATTGGGCTAAAAAGCTTACTTTGTCTTTTTGTGGCTAAAATAGCCCTAACCCAACCCAAACCTTCATGCCAAATATAGCCAAAATAATCTTACATTTGCCGACTCTAAAAACGGTGGGGCGTTGGGCACTCAAAACCTTACTCATCTACATTTGCCGACTCTAAAAATGGCGGGCTTGTGGACACCCAATGTGACGACCCCGACCTCCAAACTAGTACATTATTTAGTTTGAATGAGTTTAATTGCATGATTATGTGCTTGATTGTGTGATTACATGTTTGATTCTATAATTATCTGTTGATTTATGGAATATCTGTTTAAATTGACAACTTAGAGTCAACAGTTGGGAGCCTAAACAGCTTCAGAAACTAAAATTGACTAGCCCAATAGGCTATTTTGAATATTTAGAATTTTATGGTGGCTTTTATTGAAATTTGATTTGGACCAAAATAATTAGATAGACTGATTGAATCAGTTAGAATTAAGCCTAATTGATTAATCCTAATCAACTTTGATTAAGGTTAAGTTAAGTGCATCGTGTATAAGGCTCTATCTAACCTATGAACTCATATAAACACTCTTTGGCTGAGATTTGAGAGGGAGAGGGAAGTTGAGTTCAACACTTTAGAGAGAGGAAGTAGAATTTGAAGGGAATTGCTAGAGAATTTGGTAATCAAGCTTAAACCACACTCAAATTCAACACTAGGTAAGACACTCATCATTAATTCATGTAGACATGGCATATAGAATTGAATTCCTCTCATTTTTGTATTCATTGGCATGTCATTGAAGAAAAGGAGGTATGAATTTCAAGAAATGGAAGAATGAAGTTGAATTGCTTACATGCGTGCATATTTGAGTTAGAATTTCATGGAATTCATTCATGCATGGCACAATTATACCTCATTTTGGAGAATCCTTCATGTTTTCATGCTTCTCATGACACTTGATCATGTTTTGAATATGTTTTGAAGAGATATGCATCTAATTTGAATTAAACATTATTTTACAACTTGAAATTGAAGTTAATGGTTGAGAATTTGCCATAATTTTGAATAAATGATTTCAATTGGAAGTGTTTTCATGAGATATAGTGATTCTCCATGTTTTTGTACCAAAAACCCAAGATTTGAAGCTTTGAATGCCATGTTTGATCTTCAATTGCAGTTTTGGAAATTCCAGAATTTGTGTTGTTCGCTCGAGCGGGGAAGCCCACGCTCGAGCTTGGAATTCGAGCTCCTAGAAGTTCCTGAAATTTTACAGTCCACTCGAGCGACCAGAGTGGCGCTCGAGCAAGGACCCTTTTTCACAGTCTTCCGCTTGAGCGACCATCGAGGGGGAAATTCATGTATCCAGTACTTTTGCAGACCGCTCGAGCAATAGAAATTACGCTCGAGTGACCACCCTTGTTTTTGGACCCCCACTCGAGCGAGGGAAGTCACACTCGAGCGGAGACCCTATTTTCAGCAAAATTTTACCAACTCTTTTAAGTGCATATTTGCATCCTCATGCCACTCCAAGCATTCTTAGGCATCTTTTTGGACTCATATAATCATACAATAAGTTAGAGACGCACAAAGAGAATTGAATTGAAATGAAATGGAATTTCATTTATACTTTGTTATGTATTTCGTTTAGGTGAACGCCCGAGGCTTAGCGTCACCACAAATCACTGTGAGAATAACCTTACAAAGATATGTTCAAATTATCTTTACTTTTGAAAATGTTATTGCTATCAAAATGGATATGTGATTGATTGAATGAATTCTTAAAATGCTTTAATAATTGATAACATAGCTTATTGAAATGTTATGTCCTCTAATGAATGAAATTCTATTTTGAAACCATATTGTGGCATCTATTGAATATAGGCCCTTGCCTAGGGCTAACAATACCATGGCTATAGGCCCTTGCCTAGGGGTAATAGTACCATGGCTGTAGGCTCTTGCCTGGGGGTAACAATACCATGGCTATAGGCCCTTGCCTGGGGGTAACAATACCATGGCTATAGGCCCTTGCCTGGGGGTAATAGAACCATGGCTATAGGCCCTTGCCTGGGGGTAACAATACCATGGCTATTGGATTGATTGACATACGGTTCGTTATTACTTCATGGATGTATCACATAATTTGACATTGGAAAGATCTTGATGATGAAGTTAATGAACTAATGAAAATGCTATCGATTAATGGTTATGCGTTTTGTGAATGATTGACTTGATGGCTAATCTAGTTGATAATTGTAAAGTTGTGGAACTTCATTCATATAACCTCTTTATTTCGTTATTACTCGTTGGGCTCTAGTTCACTATTTATTTATATATGTAATTGTAGGTGGGCAACCTGAACATTAGAGTTAGATAGCCTCGAGTTTACCCGGGTCAGGTCAGCCTTTTGTGGAGCTTCCAAGTGAAGTAATCAGGCTTGGGTGGAGCCATGCTTATTGAACCCCTTTTTGTGTGGTTTAATGGTCTTGTATTTAATGCATAGTTGGGGTTGTATTTTGTAAGACATGAATTGTACTTATGTTGGATGTATATTTGAATCAAACTTTGCTTAATATCTATTTGCTCTCCTCATATATGCACAGCTCAGTAGATGAATTCTATAACATTTTAGACTTCTGCTAAGCCCCGTAATTGGTATTAAATAGAGACCGTAGGTAATCTATGATTACTGGCCGGTCATGACGCTAAACCTATAGGGGCGAGTTTGGGGTCCTGACACCCAAAATCATGTTTTCCACATTCACCGACCCTAAAAACAGCAGGCTGATGGACATCTTACAACCTTTCTCACATTCGTCTAGCGATATGCACAAGACAGGGCAATTGGGCACCTTGACTCCCTGCGCGGATACCAATATACATTACACGACTCAAACCAAGGCCCAACTCACAACCCAGACTCATACGCTATTTACCCCCTTCCAACACTTTTCAATCATTAAAAATTTCAAGCTACAAAGTATAATTAACGAATGCACGTGATACATGAGTTTCCAAATCTCAAATTTCCTAGGGTAGTTTCAATTCACAAATTCAACAATTTAAACATTCCCAATTAAAGTGATTCTCCAAGTCATACCCATCCACATATCAAGGTTTTATATTAAGAGGTTCTCACAATTTCATATTCCAACATAAAAATCATGTCAATACATACAATTTCAAGATTAGAAAGTCAATTGAACCAAATCCCCATTAATTGAACAATTTTGAAAAGTAGCGTTTTAAGAAATTTGGGATTTTTCCCTTTTAACACATTTAAAGGTCAAATCTCATTATCCATAACACAATCAACAACATATATCCATGAACTCTTCAAGAAAATCATGAGATGTAACCCCTTTGATCAAACCCATTAGATAATATACAAAATCTTCATACATCTTAATATCTTTATGTATATATAATGAAAATACCACATATGAGTCTCAAATCAAAGATATAACAAGTTAAAAGTACTCCTACCTCAAGATTGAAGGCAAGAGGTGAAAACCCAACTTCAAACTTCAAGAAAATAAGAAATAATCAGTAGAACTTTATAATCAAGCTTGTTCTTCAACCCCTTCGGAAGATCTAAGGTGGATGTTGGGTAATGCTAAGGGAAATCAAGTGTTTTAGTGTAAGGGTTTAGAAATGGGTGATAGAGAGAGAAAATGTATGGAGAAAGAGAGAGAGAGAGAAAGAGAGAGAGAGAGAGAGAGAGAGAGAGAGAGAGAGTGTGTGTGTGTGTTTAGATCGAATTTTAAACGTGTCATCCCGAACAGACCGCTCGAGCAAACTTTCACCGCTCGAGCGACGTGCTTAAAACCAAAGAGACCACTTGAGCAAACTTTACACTACTCGAGCGGTAAACGAAAGATCTCAGAAGTTTTATAGAGCTACAGTGAAAATACTAGGAGCCTTATTTCTACGCTTGAGCGACCACTTAACCACTCGAGCAGTCTCGCTTGTTTCTCGCCTGCAAACAGGCAAAATACTGAGAGTTGCACATCACTGCTCGAGCAATCGATTGACCACTCGAGTGGTCACCTAGAACAAATTGTTACAATTTTTTTCAAACCACAAGCGAGCTGAGTGTAATTTACTCATTTTAATAATATTACTCCATCCGTCCCAAAATAATGGTCCCTTTTGGGGAATCCAAATTTTTTTGGTAGTACAATTATTGCACTTTAAAAAAGTTGATTTTCCAAAATTACCCTTTTGATAGTACATTTTTTGGGAATATCAATGTCATAATTGTACTTTTTTATTGTTTATTAATTAAAAAGAAGGGAAATAGGAAATTTATATTATTTTTGTACTTGACTTTTGAAGAGAGACTAATATTTTAGGACAATGAAAAATGGAATAAGGGACTAATATTTTGGGACGGAGGGAGTAAGTAACATAAAATAAGTTCAATTCAATTTTTTTTAGTTGCTAAAAAAAATTCAAGTATTCATAAGTCGTATTTATTATATATCATGTATCGTATATTACATTATTTATTGTGGTGGGACATGTTATTTCTTCTTCTTTCATTGACGTCTAGATGCTACTCGGTTGGTCTTGCACAGAAAAACAAGCCATCAAAGCCCGACAAAGATGTTTTCCGAATTAGCACTTCGATAGTTGAGTTAGAACTTAGTTGTCGTGTATTACTTCTTCTAGCGTTCCTCTCGTATTTATAGAGACCTTGGATTTGGGTTCTCGCTCTTCATCACCAAATTAAGCAAGATGCACATGTTTAAGTTCCTTGGGCTTTGTCCCCTACACTGAGCTTGACCAAGTAACATCATTGTCACCAGGTTGTCCTTCTTCTAACTCCTGCACTGTTCCTTAGGCACCACGTCTGTCACATCGTCCTTTCTTAGTTATCTCTCTTTCGACATAAGATTCACACACTGGCATCTTATCATTTGGGTAAAGTAGGATTGTGCTAATTGGGAGTCTGTTAGTCAGCTGAGTGGGTCCTCGACGAATTCCTAACCAGCATCATTCGTAATGAATGATCAACATCATTGTCACCAATGTATTCCAACACATCACATGTACCGTCTATGTATTGTAAAATACATTTAACTTAATATACAAATTGATGATACGTATCGATTTCTCTCTAAAAATATAGAATTATAAAATATTTAGAGAAAATTCATTTTTACCTCTATATTTTGCCTCAATTTTCAATTAAGCCCCTAGACTTCGAATAATTTCAATTTTATCCATAGAATTTTTGTAATCGTATCAATTTTTTCCCTACCGTCACATTTGAAATGGAAAAAGTTTTAAAAAATTATATTTTGGACCCAAATTTCAAAGGAAAGATGTAGACCCACCCTCTCCTACTAGCAAACTACCACTACTTTAAACCCTTCTATCTCCTTCGTCATTACTCCATTTTGCCTCATTTTTATGTCGTTGGATTCACCTCACGACCTAATTTTCGCATCACCTCTGATAAATCCCGTTCTTCCTTTTTTTATATGTTGTTGGAGCTATGAAAGTTGATAAAAAAATATGACTTTTCTTCTCGTGTCTGACTTTTCTTCGAGCCATCTTTCTGATTTCATATCTTTCTCAATTCTTGATAGTTCTACTTTATTTTTTCGTCATTCTCTTCATCTCACTTCCTACTTCGTCCTATACTACCTCGCTTCCTCACTTCTTTGTGTAATGGGCGGTTTTGGTATGCTAAAAATTGTCCAAAAACTACCATCAAAAATTCTGAAACATTCATCTGTTATTTCTTTCTCCTCCATCTTTCTCATTCTTCTTCTTCTTCACTTATAACATGTTGGGAAACATGGTTCTAAGTGTTAACGGAACTAGTGATGATGGTGGTAGCCGTCCCACGATAACGACAGAGCTCACGGTGATGGTGGTTGTGGAGCTTGATGGTAGTGGTAATGAAAGTTGGTTGTGAAGGAGATGAGATTGGTGTTGTAAAGTGGTGGTGATGGTGATACTCATGGTAGCGATAATGGAGTTCGGTGGTAGTCAAGTTGATGGTTCGAGTGGTGATGTTGCTGAAGTTGATGAAGGTGATGAAGTTGAGGAAGAGATGATAAGTATCTATATATCATCTGTCTATATATATACATATCAATTATCCATCTATCTATATATTCATTACCTTCATCAACTTTACCAACATCACTATCCGAACCACAAACTTCACCACCACTGTAACGCCCTCAAAATAAGCCCATAAATCATGCATTCGTGGCATCCATAAACATAAGAGAAATAAACATGTTTTTATTCATCAGAGTATTCAGTCCAAAAGTGTTACATGTTGACAAAAAAAGTAAATGCACTATGGGCTTACAACTTTCCAAGTCAACACTTGGTTACAAAAAGAGAGTGCTAACTCTACACAAAATAAGCCCTTGGCTTGATATACATGTAATACAACAAAAACAACAAAAAGAGTCCAACAGCCTCAAGCCTTCCAAGCTACGTCCTTGGAGGTGGCATAATACCTGTAGCTGAAAATGATATCCCATATAGGGTGAGCCAACGCCCAGTAGAGATATGCTAAACATAATATGAGCAATAACTAAAACATTAGAATTTGATAAATGTTTAACTCACATAAATCAATTCATAACCCATTTCAATTACATGACAAATGTGTCCATGTTTCATTCCATTTTCCATTTCTTATCCAATTTCTCAATTCATAACCATGGCTCAGAACCTGGCCAAACGATTTAAATGAGATTACATCTTATATCAACAGTACTTCCATTTCAATTGAGATAACAACTCAAATTAAACACTTCATACTTCACATTAGATACACATAAATGTTGTATCAATCTCAAATAAAACGCTTACGTACTTCATATATGATACACAGATTTACTGTATCAATACTTCAATAGATACACATATTTGCTGTATCGTTGGAGTCCATCCCCTATCTCCTTCCAAACAATATCCGGTTTAGGAGTCCATCCCCTATCTTTCCCTAAACCGTGGAGTACATCCTCTATCTCCTCCCACACAACACAATGTATATAAACACATATCATATACATAATCAATCAATACATAAATTTGATGTATTATTCCAACCGTCATATTCGATGACATATTCAATTGATTAGTTTTAGTTCGCCTAATCATCATGCATTTTCTACAACAATCAAGACTATCCTCCACCGATAGCCCAAAGCAGTTATTTCTAAACAAATAATAAATGCCTCAACAGATATATAATTTCAACATTTTCAAAGTGAGCGATTTATAAATCCAACTCCACCATTCTATCTCATAATGAGCCAATTTCATTATTTCCAACTCAATTTCATATTTCCATAATAATTGTCATTAATTACACTAATGACCCAAATATACCCAAACATGGCATTTTCCTCCTTTTTCTCAATATTGACCCAAACGTCCAAATATTATCAACAACATCAATAACCTCCTTTTTAGACCCAAAACACATATGTTTGAATCAAAAGAGCAAAGCCCCTCTTTCCAATATAACACGTCTCAAACCCTAACTTCTCAAATCAAACCATCTATACAAATAGCTCAACATTTATGTTAAAGCACATAAGAATGAGTAGTTATCCCTACCTCAAGAGATGAAACCCAAAGGAGATGATGAAGAAATGCCAAAGTGCTCCAAATCAAGAAATTTTTGGATTGATAGAGAGAAGGTGAAATGCAGTGAGAGAAGCTCTCAAAATGGGTTTTTAGAAAGTAAGAGAGAGAAAGAATGTGTGAAAAGTGATTCAAAATCACCCAGCTGCCATCTGATATACGACTAGTCCGCTGGAGCGGAGAATAGGACGCTCGAGCGTCAAGCACAAAAAACTGAACCCGCTCGAGCGCAAAAAGGCCCGCTCGAGTGCAAAAGAAAAGCCGCTGGAGTGTAGATTACACTCCTCTAGTACTTTTACAGACATCGAACACCCACTCGAGCGCCAAGAGTCCCGCTCGAGCGCGTCCCGCTCAAGCACAACCCGCGTGATCGCAAAGAAATCCGCTCGAGCGTGAAAAATACATCTGCAGAAGTTTTGCAAATGCACAAGATACTGAAAGTATGCAAAATCCACTCTAGTGCAAAGGGACCCGCTCAAGCAGAACACTAAAAATCTGGGCAACAAGGAATGGGACTGAAGCTCAACCAACTTGCTCGAAACACGCCCAACACATCCTAGAACTCAAACATGGAATTAAAGGATGACAACAAGACATATACAACAACCAACTCCACAAAACCTAAGTTCGGAATACTATTAAACAATGAAGAGAAAACCGGGATCGCTATAACCTTCCCCCCTTAAAGAATTTCGTCCCCGAAATTAAGTACAAGTTTTTCAAAAATGTGATTTTCTCAATTCTCAACAGTATTACAACTCAATATTCAACAACCTGACCCATTACCGGTCATTCCATCTCTATTCAAGAGGCATTTCACAATATATACTCAATATGCTTTATTAGCATGCTTTCCCTTGAAATTTACCAATTTCAACACATATTTCACAATTCTATATCATATTCAATGTTCATGATATATTTCCATTTCTACAATACATTCAACATATACAATGTTACGTTAAACTTCCATTTCACGGCAAGTTTTAAAATACTTCCATAACTCAAAACATATACAATATTTTACAACTCAAGACATATTTAATGCTCTTAAAGTTTATCAATATTACAAAATCCCAATACATGATTATACATTAATAAACAAGTTCGGATATTTCTCACGGACCTCCAACTCACGTTCCCAAGTGGCTTCCTCCACTCCGTGATGTTTCCACAAAACTTTTACCAAGGGAATGGTCTTGCCTCGCAAGACTTGATCCCACCTATCCAAGACCCGCATCGGTCTCTCCTCATATGAGGCATCCTCATCTACCTCTAAGTCGGTCCAATCCAGCACATATGACGGATCTGGCTCGTACTTCCGAAGCATACTAGCATGAAACACGTCATGTACCCTAGACAACTGCGGCGGTAAAACTAAACGGTAAGCAACCTCCCCAATCCTCTCAAGGATCTCAAAGGGACTAATAAACCGAGGGGACAACTTCTCATTCTTCCCAAACCTCATCAAACCCTGCCTAGGTGATATTTTCAGAAAAACATGATCACTCGTCTCAAATGCCAAAGGCCTCCTCCTACGGTCGGCATAACTCTTTTGGCGACTCTAGGCTGTAACAAGCCTCCTACGAATAAGCTCAACTTTCTCCGTCGTCTCCCGAACCAACTCCGGGCCCAACAAAGGTGCATCACCCACCTCGGCCCAACACACTGGAGACCTACACGGTCGGCCATACAAGGCCTCAAATGGTGCCATACCAATACTTGACTGAAAACTGTTGTTGTAGGCAAACTCCACCAAGGGAAAGTGCCTCTCCCACGACCCACTAAAGTCAAGGACACAACCTCGAAGCATATCCTCAAGGATCTGTATAGTACGCTCGGACTGGTCGTCAGTCTGAGGATGATAAGCCATGCTAAAGGTCAATCTAGTGCCCAAAGCACTCTGCAAACTCTGCCACAATGTAGCAGTAAAACGAAGATCTCTATCAGAGACGATCGACACTAGGACCCCGTGCAACCTCACTATGTCCCAAATATACAAGTCGGCAAGATGATCCACTGAATCTCTCACGCGCATAGGGATAAAGTGCGCCGACTTAGTCAACCGGTCTACAACCACCCAAATAGCATCACTACCCCACTGAGTCCTTGGAAGGCCTACAACGAAGTCCATAGTGACATACTCCCACTTCCACTCGGCTATAGGCAAGGGTTGTAACAAACCCGCTGGCCTCTGATGCTCGGCCTTCACTTGCTGACAAGTAAGGCACTTCGATACGAAAACTGTCACATCTCTCTTCATACCCCGCCACCAAAACTGGCGACCCAAATCACGATACATCTTGGTGCCTCCCGGATACACTGCAAGGCGTGAATGGTGATACTCTCAGAGTACCTCCTCTCAACAAAACTCTGGTACAAACAAGTGGTCTCGGTATCTCACACTCAGGTCGGGATACACAGACAAACCCTTCTCAGCCTTCCCACTGGAGATCTTCTCTCAAAGGGATTCTACCTCAAGGTCACCTCTTTGTACCTCTAACACTCGAGTCACAAGTGTAGGCTGCGCAACAACAGAAAACAAGGTCGCAGCCTCCACGGATTTGCCCAGAAGAAAATTAAACTCGCCAAGTGCACCCAACATCTCCCATTCCCAGATGGCTATACAAGCTGCATCACTAATGGATTTCCTACTAAGGGCATCGGCCACAACAATGGCCTTTCGCGGGTGATAGTGCAACTCAAAGTCATAATCCTCTATGAACTTCATCCATCTTCTTTGCCTCAAATTCAAGTCTCTCTGTGTAAACAGATACTTCAAACTCTTATGGTCTGAGAACACCTCGAACCTCTCACCATAAAGGTAGTGTCTCCAAATCTTTAGAGCAAAGATCACTGCTGCTAACTCTAGGTCATGTGTAGGGTAGTTCCTCTCAGTGTATTTTCAACTGACGTGAACCATAGGCTACCACTTTCCTCTCTTGCATCAACACACAACCCAAACCCTTTCGTGAGGCATCACAATAAACCGCATAACCCAAATCTCTCTCTGGAATAATCAAAACCGGAGCGGTGGTCAATCCAACCTCCAACTCTTGGAACGACTTTTCATAAGTCTCACTCCATACAAACTCGACCCCTTTCCACGTCAATCTAGTCAACGGTGAAGCTAGCCTGGAGAAATCTTGCACAAATCGGCCGTAATACCCAGCTAATCCCAGAAAACTGCGGATCTCAAAAACACTCTTAGGCTGTGCCCAATCTTGCACTGCCTTTATCTTGGATGTATCAACAGACACCCCTTCCCTGGAAACCACATGGCCTAAGAACTTGACCTCTCCTAGCCAGAACTCACACTTCCCAAACTTGGCATACAACCTAAGTAAATTAAGCACCACTCTCAAGTGTTCCTCGTGCTCCTCCTCAGAATGTGAATAAATCAGAATGTCATCTACGAAACCGACTACAAAACGATCTAAGAATTCCCGGAATATCCGGTTCATCAAATCCATAAACACTGCCGGTGCATTGGTGAGCCCAAAAGGCATCACCAGAAACTCATAGTGGCCATACCGCGTACGGAATGTCGTCTTCGGAATATCCTCCTCCTTGACCCTCAACTGATGGTAACCTGATCTCAAGTCTATTTTAGAGAAACAACGGGACCCCTTCAATTGGTCAAACAGATCATCTATACGAGACATAGGGTATTTATTCTTAACCGTAGCCCGATTCAACTTCTGATAGTCGATACAAAGTCTCAAGGCACCATCTTTTTTTTTGGCAAAGAGGGCCGGTGCTCCCCACGGCAAAACACTAGGGAAAATAAAGCCCTTATCTAGCAACTCCTGGAGTTGAATCTTCAACTCACTCAACTCGGCTGGAACAAAACGATAAGGTGACATAGAAATCGGCGCCGTGCCGGGCACTAAGTCAATAGAGAACTCGATCTCTCAATGAGGTGGCAAACTAAGGAGGTCCTCGGGAAAAACATCTGAATACTCACAAACCACTCTCGGCAATACAATCTGGGTCTCATCACACTCACTACTCATAAGGCTAGCAAGAAGACCACTAAGTTCACCCCGCCCTCGCGGATCATACACCGATGGCAACACACTACCAACCCGATCCCCTAAGAAATGGAAACAATCCCCGCTCAAGGTACAAACAGTGACCCTCTGGCAGTAACAATCGATAACAGCCCGGTATGATGATAACCAGTCCATACCCAAAATCACATCAAAACCCGACATAGCCATAACTACAAGAGAAAATGGAAGTCGGCGATCAGTTACCTCTATATCACAACCTCTACACCCTTGTTTCAAAATCAACTCACCCCCAACAGGTGATACAACACAAATAGGAGATGCTAACTGTGCTAACTTCAATCCCAAAACAGAAGCAAAAGCAACAGGTATAAAAGAATGGGATGCACCCGTATCAATCAACACATTGGCAACCGAGTTGCAAAACAAAAAGGTACCTCTTACAACCGATGGAGCCGGTACAAGATCCTGCGCGGTAATAGCATACACGAGCCCTGAAGGCCCCTGATCTACCTGCTCACCTCTAGGAGCAAAAGACTACTGCACAGACTGGGACGACGAAGCTCCCTGATTGGCCCTCGAGGCCTAAACTGACTGTGCTGGCTGAAAACCCTGCGTCTGCCTAGAACCAGACGCGCCTGATATGGCACTCAACTGCGGGCAAAACCTCTTCAGGTGCCCCGCCTGACCACGCTGGTAACAAGACAGTGGCTGACCTCTGCCCTGACTCTGGCTCTGAGGTCGAGCCGAAGATGAAGCTGCTCTCTGACCTCCTCCCCTCTGCAGGCAAGCTGGAGACTTGTGGCCCAGCTGACCACACTTGTAACAGGTAATGTCTCCCTGATTGCCTCTCCCAGAACCCGAACTCGATACTGGAAAGGTCGATCTAGCAAATGCACCTTGGGACTGCTAAAGGTAAGAACCCCTCTGCCTCCTACCGTCCCCCTGACCATCCTGATTCCTCTTGGAGCCCCTCTGCCTCTCCTCCTCCTCCTGCATCATAATCTCCATATGGGCCGCGGAATCTACAAGGCGCCCATAATCCCAGGTCATAGAACCCCCAACTCTCATCTTGAGCCCATGCCTCAACTTCCTCTCAAACTCAAGACAACGACGTTCCTCAAACGCCACAAGCTCAGGTGCAAACCTGGATAAACTAGTAAATGCGGCCTCAAACTCGGCCACTGATGAATTCAGCTGCTTGAGCTGACAAAACTGGTCTCTTAACTTCTCCCTAACAGCTGAAGATAGAAACTTCTCCTGGAAAGCATCTACAAAAGCCTCCCACGTGCCACCAATACGACCCCTCATGTACTTCCACCACTGACCCGTATCCCCCTTAAGTTGGAAAGATGCCAAGGTCACCTTCAAAGCCCCGTCTTCGATGCTAAGCATCTCAAACGTCTTCAACATTTGTTCGAGCCATTCATCAGCTTTCAGTGGCTCCTTCAGATCCCCAACAAACTCGTCCGGGTTAGACCAGAAGAACTTCCTCTTCAAAAAAGACGGTCCTGCCTCAGCAACATGGGCCTGAACCTAATTCTCAACTCTGAGAATGCCCAAGGAATCCCTCAAAGCTCCAGCCATCTCGCAGGCTAAGACGCCCATGGCTTGCTGACCTATTGGCTCGGCCACATTGGCCTGACCAACACCCTCTTGCTGCGCCAGAATCTCACCCGGTAAAGGCATCTCCTGCCTACCACGCCTACCTCCACGTCCTTGTCCTGACATCCTAATGAAGGTAACGAAAACATTAGCACATTCACAAATGTGCCGAAGCTAACTCACTCGCGTCCTAAAGCAATGGACAACTGTAATTCACTCCACGTAAACACATAATCACATAAGCACTTACAAATTTAATTTTCGGATAATGATAGTCCCATGGCGTTACTAGAGTTCTAGTTAGAAACAGCATTGATCAAGTGCTTTTCTAATAGGACTCCCAAAAACCCAAGGATCCAATCAACATCCTAGAAACTAAATCCCATACTCAAGTAGTCACATAAGCATGTTATCACATAAGCCCATAACATTACATCTAAGCCTCTAACAAGCGAGACAAACCCATTATGATACTAATCACTTCCCACGTACCCAAAGTATTCAAACTCGGTACGCTCTGATACCAAGTCGTAACGCCCTCAAAATAAACCCATAAATCATGGATTCACGACGTCCATAAACATGAGAGAAATAAACATGTTTCTATTCATCAGAGTATTTAGTCCGAAAGTATTACATGTTGACAAAAAAAGTAAATGCCTTACGAGCTTACAACTTTCCAAGTCAACACTTGGTTACAAAAAAGAGAGTGCTAACTCTACACAAAATAAGCCCTTGGCTTGATATACATGTAATACAACAAAAACAACAAAAAGAGTCCAATAGCCTCAAGCCTTCCAAGCTACGTCCTTGGAGGTGGCATAATACCTGTAGCTGAAAATGATATCCCATATAGGGTGAGCCAACGCCCAGTAGAGATATGCTAAATATAATATGAGCAATAACTAAAACATTAGAATTTGATAAATGTTTAACTCACATAAATCAATTCATAACCTATTTCAATTACATGACAAATGTGTCCATGTTTCATTCCATTTTCCATTTCTTATCCAATTTCTCAATTCATAACCATGGCTCAGAACCTGGCCAAACGATTTAAATGAGATTACATCTTATATCAACAGTATTTCCATTTCAATTGAGATAATAACTCAAATTAAACACTTCATACTTCACATTAGATACACATAAATGCTGTATCAATCTCAAATAAAACACTTACGTACTTCATATATGATACACAGATTTGCTGTATCAATACTTCAATAGATACACATATTTGCTGTATCGTTGGAGTCCAGCCCCTATCTCCTTCCAAACAATATCCGATTTAGGAGTCCATCCCCTATCTTCCCCTAAACCGTGGAGTATATCCCTTATCTCCTCCCACACAACACAATGTATATAAACACATATCATATATATAATCAATCAATGCATAAATTTGATGTATTATTCCAACCGTCATATTCGATGACATATTCAATTGATTAGTTTTAGTTCACCTAATCATCATGCATTTTCTACAACAATCAAGACTATCCTCCACCGATAGCCCAAAGCTGTTATTTCTAAACAGATAATAAATGCCTCGACAGATATATAATTTCAACATTTTCAAAGTGAGCGATTTATAAATCCAACTCCACCATTCTATCTCATAATGAGCTAATTTCATTATTTCCAACTCAATTTCATATTTCCATAATAATTGTCATTAATTACACTAATGACCCAAATATACCCAAACATGGCATTTTCCTCCTTTTTCTCAATATTGACCCAAAGGTCCAACTATTATCAACAACATCAATAACCTCCTTTTTAGACCCAAAACACATATGTTTGAATCAAAAGAGCAAAACCCCTCTTTCTAATATAACACGTCCCAAACCCTAACTTCTCAAATCAAACCATCTATACAAATAGCTCAACATCTATGTTAAAGCACATAAGAATGAGTAGTTATCCCTACCTCAAGAGATGAAACCCAAAGGAGATGATGAAGAAATCCCGAAGTGCTCCAAATCAAGAAATTTTCGGATTGATAGGAAGCCCACACTAAGCTCTACACTTTTTGTAAAGGCTCAAGGGTAGGAGATCACTCTAACTAGATCAAATGCTAGAAAGAAGGTGAAATATAGTGAGAGAAGCTCTCAAAATGGATTTTTAGAAAGTAAGAGAGAGAAAGAATGTGTGAAAAGTGATTCAAAATCACCCAGCTGCCATTTGATATACGACTAGTTCGCTCAAGTGAAGAATAGGATGCTCGAGCGTCAAGTACAAAATATTGAACCCGCTCAAGCGCAAAAATGCCCGCTCGAGCTCCAAGACACAACTGCAAAACACACCCGCTCGAGCGCAAAAGAAAAGCCGCTCGAGCGTAGATTACACTCCTCTAGTACTTTTACAGACATCGAACACCCGCTCGAGCGCCAAGAGTCCCGCTCGAGCGCGACCCGCTCGAGCGTGAAAAACACATCTGCAGAAGTTTTGCAGACGCACAAGATACTGAAAGTATGCAAAATCCGCTTGAGCGCAAAGGGACCCGCTCGAGCAGAACACTAAAAATCTGGGCAACAAGGAATGGGACTAAAGCTCAACCAACCTGTTCGAAACAAACCCAACACATCCTAAAACTCAAACATGGAATTAAAGGATGACAACAAGACATATACAACAACCAACTCCACGGAACCTAAGTCCGGAACACTGTTAAACAATGAAGGGAAAACCAGGATCGCTATAACCACCGAACTCCATTGCCGCGAGCATGAGCATCACCATCACCATCGCCAAAACCTTTCAGCACCAAACCCACCTCCTTCACAACCAAGTTCCATTACCACTATCATCAAGCTCTACAACCACCATCACCGTGAGCTCCGTCGCCATCACTGGACCATCATCACTAGCTTCGTTACCTTCTAAAACCATGTTCCACAACATGTTAAAAGTGAAGAAGAAGAATGAGGAAGATGGAGAAGAAAGAAACAAAAAATGAATGTTTCAAAATTTTCGAAGTTAGTTTTCAGACAACTTTCAGCATACCAAAACTATCCATTACACGAAGAAGTGAGAAAACGACATATTGTAGGAGGAAGTAGGAAGTGAGGTGAAGAGAATGGAGAAAAAAATGAAGTAGAACTATCAAGAATCAAAAAATATGAAGTCGGAAAGATGTCTCGAAGAAAAGTCAGAAACAAGAAGAAAAGTCTTATTTTTGTTTTTTATCAACTTTCGAAGCTCCAACGGCATGCCAAAAGGAGAAAAACAAGATTTGTGAGAGGTGATACGAAAACTAGGCAAATCCAATAATGAGGCGAAACGGAGTTATGACGAAAGAGGTAGAAGGGCTTAAAGTGGTGGTTGGTAGTGGTGGTTTGCTAGTAAGAGAGGGTGGGTTTGTATCTTTCTTTTCAAATTTGGGGCAAAATGTAAGGTCGCGTTTGGTAGAGTTTTGTAAATATGATTTGAGAATATAAGTTGTATTTTGAGTTTATGAGTTTTGGAATTATGATTTGAGTGTAGAAAATTTGTTTGGTGAATGAGTTTTGAAAAAAGTTTTTGAATTGTGTGATGTGACATAATTTTTATACAAAAACTTACAACTCATAACTAAACACAACCCAAAATTCTATTCAAAACTCATAAAAAAAATTTAAAAAAATTGAAAATATTTTTTATTTAACATATAAAAATAACAAGTGCAAATATATATATATATATATATATTCAAGAACACTGTTTCGGTCAACCGGCCAGACGACCAGTCGGACGTCCGAGGGGACATTCGGGTACACAAATTTTCAAATGCGGGAGTGGAAATGTGTTTTGAAAACCGTAAACAAACGCCGCACTTGATGCTGAATGTGGAAATGTGTTTTGAAAGCTGTACCAAACAGAGCCTAATTTTTTTCTAACTTTTTCCGTTTCAAATGTGATGACAGGGGAAAAATTGATACAATTTCAAAAATTGTGATGATAAAATTGAAATTATTCAAAGTCTGGGTGGCATAATTGAAAATCGAGGCAAGGAATAGGGGCAAAAATGAATTTTTCTCAAATATTTATCGTGAATCGTTAAATATTTACAAAAATGAGTAACTAATATTATACATGCACTAGGAACATGCAAAGAAAAATGTACATAAAATTCAATGTAATTGGTCCACATAATTGTTTTTTGAGTCCATCTCCTCTCCAATTCACAATGAGATAATCCAATCCACTCCATGAGGCACAATACAAGTTTGATTCCAATGATCTACTGATCTTTTTTAAGTCCCAATTAGGGATGTAAAATTGGCTCGGGGGCCTGAGGCCCACCCAAAGCTCGAGTAGGCCTAGTGTAATCTCGGTATGACAAGGCTCGAGGCCCAGACCCAGGCTTGGGCCAAGCATTTCTAGGCCCGATGAACCTGACCCAGGCTCGCCCCGACCTACCCACCACCCAACGTCACCTACAAGCTATTTTGGTGAAAATAAATAAATAAAAAATAAAAAAATCTCAAGCTTGGGCCAGGCTCAAAACGCGACCTAAGGCTCGATCCAAAGCCTGATTACCCCTGGGCTTAGCTTGGATGTAGGCCTAGATTTTTGGCAATTGGTCCGACCTAATTTTTTATGGGATTCTGAACGGGACTAGGCCAGGCCAGCTTGATCTTGAGGTCAAGTAAACTGATCCGATTTTACATCCCTTGTCCAAATATGTAGATTATTTATTTTTTAAAAAAAAAATTAGATTAATCTGATAACTATAACTACATAATTTTATCTTATGTCCTTAAAAAATGAGCAACAAGTATGATTTTGGAATGGTAAATTACACCATTAGTCTATATAGTTTAAGTAAAGTGTCACCTTAGTACCTGTAGTTTCAATTTAAACAATTTGGTCCCTCCACTTTCAATTTTGTTACAATATGATCCCACTGTTACTTATTATTAGAATTTGAAACGGAAAAAGTCCACATGTAAAACTATAAGGACCAAATAAATTTCAAAACAAAACAGGGATTACTAAAGTAATATATTTTCTCTCCATAGTTTGTTTTGAAGTCCACATTGGTCCCTCTAGTTTTGCACATGATTTTTTTTATTTTTTTTATTTTTCCATTTAAAATGTTAACAACCCATGATAGATGGATAACACTACAACAAAATTAAAACTGTATGGATCAATGTGAAATTTTGCTCAAACTATAGAAACCAGTGATTTAATTTACCCAATTTGCAGATAAACCATTTTTTTAATATTAAAATAATCGAATCATGTGATGTAATTATTCAATTAATTAAAAAAAATTCTTTTTCTAAAGATGATCCTATATGTTAAGGCCCAAACTCCAAATGAATTAGATCATCAAATGTGAATGAACCCACAGGCTTGACCGTTGAATCTGCTAAAAAGGAGCTAGAATTTTTTTTTAATTTATTTATTTTTATTTTTTACATTTTTAGTATTTTTTTTTTTTATATTTTTTTGTACACATAATATTATTCTACTCTCAAATGCACACGTACACAAAATAGCAATGGGACATTAATGTTTTATTTTGGGAAAATTAAAACAAAAGATGGGAAGCAAGCGAAATAATTGCAAATATATGAAGAATAAAAAAAAATAAAGAGTATTATATCATTAGTTTATATAGTTTAAGTGAAGTGTGACTTTAGTTTCTGTAATTTCAATTTTAATAATTTGTTTTACATTTTCAGTTTCGTTAATGTGATCCATCCATTACTTATCGTTAGAATTTGAAATGAAAAAACTATGGGTAAAACTAGAGATACCAAAGTAAAATTCAAAATAAATTATAGGGATCACCGGTATAATATATTAATTATAGCAGTGGTCCTTATTGTTTGCTTTAAATTCTACTTTGGTCTTTTTAATTTTTTATATGATTGTTTTTTGTTCCAAATATTAACAACACATGATAAAGGGATCACATTACAACAAAATTTAAAGTGTAAAGACCAAATTAAAACTACGATAACCAAAATAAAATTTCACTCATATTAGAAGGCCTAATTGTAGAATTTACCCAAAACATTACAAAAATATAATACCTCTCTGTCTTAACTCTTCTGCCTCTTAGCCTTTCTGTCATTCCTTTTCTCTCTTCTCTCCACACCAACAATCAAACAACTCTGGGTAGAACCTTCATAATTTTACAGCATGTGCGAAGCTCAATTGGTTCTATGCTAATGATTTGAAGCAAATTGGCACCCCAGTTAAATAGCTGTGTTATGTATATATGTAATTGAGCGGAACAGCTTGTAACACTTTCTAATAGCAGTGAAACTGTAGCAACTGTTAACGTATCCCTCCTTTTTATGTAAATCTAATATTTTTGTGCGTGTGAGATTCATAACTCTTATTTATTTATTTTCTCTATTTTTCGTGTCTCATCGACCAATCTAATTCTGGGTAGAAATGATGCAATTCGTGACAAACAGTTGAGATAATTATGCGATGCTCTTCTTTCATTCCTGTATAGTTGGGCTGAAAAATGGAGCATAGACACGAGCAAAATCAGCTTCATATTGGATTTTTGGAGATTTGGTCATGTCAAATATGGCCTACAATCAACCCGTTGGCCTAGTGGTTGCAGCTTAGGACCTGGAGTATGCTCATTCCAAGTCTCAGGCTCAATTCTCACCAAGTGCTATCAACTCCTTGGAGTTACGCCCATGGACTCTGTTTGAGATTTGTCCAATCCACGTGGATGGGGCGCTTTGTGTGGGTTTTGAAATTAGTTAAAGTGTGTGTAAAATGGTCCGAACAGCCGGGCATAAAAATAAAAATATGGCCTACAATTTTCAAAATGCTAATAAACAAAAGGTTTCATAGTCCCACTCGAAATGCATCAGAATAATTTCACTATGTTGATGGACTCACTACAATAAATTAAGATTTTAGAGACAAAAAATTAAAGACAAATTTACCTTTTAAGAATAAAATATTTTAGTAGCCAAAAGTATTGTTTCTGGTGACAAAATTGGAGATTTATTGATAAATTGTCATCATTTTGAGATCAAAATTCTTTTAGCACACAATTGTTTTTTTTTAAAAAAGTGCATTTATTAGTAATATTTTTAAATAGTCTTTGAAGGTCATTTTTTTGACTTTTCAAGATAGTCTTTTAGTGGCGACTCTCCTAACGACAAGAACTGATGCTTAATTTTTTTTACAATAATATTTATACTTTAGGGATAAAAATTTAATCCTTAAAACTTTTTTTTTTTTTTTGATTTTTTTGATCGGCAAAAAAATTTTATTGATGAAAAGGAAGAGGAATACATCAATAAAGAAGTTGAATAAACAAGCATCATAACCAAGCAAAATGATCACAACTAGGTTTGGCACCATTGAGTAAGCCCAATCACATGCTAGCATACAAGAAGTTGGTGAGCAACCAACCAAACAAGAGCAAGAACAAAAACACAAAAACAGCAGCCCAACAATACAAAAGACAAGCAGCCAAAACCCAACACTGCTGCAACTGCTACAAGACACTACCCCTATTGTTACACAACAAAACCACCCCTGCTGCTACAAACCCAACAGACACAAGCATACAACACTCCTGTTGCTACATACCCAACAGACACAAGCATACAACACACCAATCAACCAATACCTTTGCTACAATACTTGACTTGCTGGAAGGTTAAACACATAATCATCCACAGCAAATGGAACACCTGGGGATGAAGCTCTCACCCACAATGCTATTCTGGTTTTAATTATATCACACAGCCCAGGCAAATCAGGTTGAATACCCTAGAACACCACCTCGTTGCTCAGTTTCCAAATAGACCAAAGAGTAGCAAGTGTATAATTTTCCAAATACTCTGAACAAATTTGTTGAAAGTAAAACCAGCCCACCAAAGTAAAACACCTATAGCATGACCCATTGTGCGTCCCGCCATGATAGAATATTAGCCCAAACCTGCTAGATGAGAGGGCACCACAGCATAACATTGACAGATTCTGCTTCAGTTTTACAAAACACACAAGCAATGTTAGCACTCCCATTGATGATACCAGTACTTTGAAGATACACAGTAGATTTAAGCTTTTTCCTCCATGCCAACCACACAAAAGATTTGGTGTTGGGGAAAATACCAGAAAAAATATATTTTATTGATAAATAATGCAAATAAAATGAGATACTAATAGATCAGGCTGAGGCACGGATATCTCGTTTTCTTTAAAGAGATCAAGCCCACTGCGGTAGGAAGAACCCAAATACCGATGCAGTAGTTAGAAAATTATGACTTGTCCCCTCCAGGATACAACAGCCCGGCCACTTGTCGTATGGTTTAGTCCAACTCTGTACAAGATGGTGAACCCAAAGCTCCACCAAGAAAAACACCTTTCTTTGCTAGTAATCTCTCAAGTATAGAAAAATAGTTTGTGAGTTGATGTAGAAAAGAGTAGAAGAGAAGAACTATTTATAAGCCGCTAAGACATTACAAAATACATCAAAAAAACAATAACGGCCATGAACCTAGAGAAAAGGGAGAATGTACCAAACATTAACTCACCACCAAGTTCATGAATTTTAATTAAACTCCATTCATGAACAAGGTGAGATTCATGAATAAGGCAAAAGAAGATTCATGAACAATATAAATAAATAAATAAATAAATAAATAAAAGATATTAAAATGATCCAACAAACCCCCACTTATTTTAATATCAACAAGGATAAGAGAGATTACCAAACAAAGATAGACTAGTATGCATCATGAAGGTGTGCTCTGCATTGAACCTTCATTAGTGAAACAGCAATCTTTACTCCAGAGTCAGTAGTGGTCTCAGACTTGAACTATGACTGCTTAAGGGAAATAAAGTATTACTGCTCACACATAATAATCCAAGTGTTGACATGAGCTTTTAATAGCCAGCACATTACGGCCTTGTGCTTATCCCAGTTTTCATGAGCAAATTTGAGAATAAGCCTTGTTCTCATAGAAAACGGCCCCACTTTCATGCTCACATAGGTGAAATCTGTTAAGGATGTTCCTGTAATTTACACACCCCACTCAACAAGAGCTACAAAATTTCATTAAGAGTATAAAAACTCAACCCTCCAACATTACAGGACAAATGCACTTACATCATAGGGATGGATAACAAAATATTAAAGAGTGCATTTTTACAACCACCATATGATTCGTTCTTCCCATTGAACCTAGTTCCAGGATCTCTGGTCCCTAGGTTGGGTATCCTCATGCATGGTTTATGATTTTATAGGCTTCAAACCCATCCCCCTCGATGTATTCCAGACCATATCTCTCGCCAAAGGCCTTGGTTAACGGATCCGCAAGATTATCACAAGATCTTACATAATTCACAGTTATGATGCCATTACTCAAATAGGATCTCACATTACTGTGTTTCCTTCGAATAGGTCTGGATTTACCATTATAAAAATGGTTGTTCACTCTACCAATAGCAGCAGTGCTATCACAACGAATTAACACATGAGGAATTGGTTTTTCCCAAAAAGGGATTTCATGTAACGAATCTCTTAACCAATTCGCTTCCTCACATGCTGAAGCTAACGCTATAAGCTCAGCTTCCATTGTATAATTAGCAATTATAGTATGTTTTTTAGACTTCCAACATATAGCACCACCATCCAAGGTAAAAATAAAACCTGAGGTAGAGAGAGAATCACCTGACAAAGTGTTCCAATCGGCATCACTATATTCCTCAAGTAGCGCATGATACTTGTTATAAAACAAACCATAATTTTTGGTACCAGATAAATATCTCATAATTCTTTCCATGGCTATCCAATGATCTCGGCTTGGCTTGCTAGTAAACCTGCTAAGTACTCTAACAGCATATGCAATGTCAGGTCTAGTACAGTCAGTAGCATATCTCAAACTACCAATCATGCTGGTATATTCCCTTTGATTAATCACTTCTTTTTCATTTGTTACAACAGATAAATGTATGCTTGCATCAAAAGGAGTAGCAACATGTTTGCAATCTAGAAAATTATATTTCTTTAAAATTTTCTCAACATATTGCAACTGAACAAGAAAAATGCCATCATTAGTCTTGGTAATTTTAATTTCCAAAATAGAATTGGCTTCACCAAGATCTTTCATATCAAAGTGGCTATTAAGCATATTTTTAGTCTCATTTATAATATGCAAATTAGAGCCAAAGATAAGTAGATCATCCACATATAAGCTAATAATTACATGTGCATTCTCACAAGTTTTATAATATATGCACTTATCACATTCATTAGTCTTATAGCTATTCTCAAGCATGCAGGAATCAAATTTCTTATGTCACTGTTTAGGAACTTGTTTTAAACCATAAAGGGATTTAGTTAGCTTACACACCTTGCTTTCTTGGCCAGGCTCCACAAAGCCTTCGGGTTGGTCCATGTAAATCTCCTCATCTAGATCTCCATATAAAAATACTGTTTTCACATCCATTTGATGAATTTTTAAATCATGAATTGCAGCCACTGCTATCTAATGGATGTAACTCTAGTAACCAGAGAAAAAGTATCAATGAAATCAAGATCAACTTGTTGCTTAAAACCTTTAGCGACAAGTCTTGCTTTATATTTATCAATAGTTCCATCCGGTTTAAGTTTTTTACGAAGGACCCATTTACACCCAATAGTTTTACAACCTGGAGATAAATCCACTAGCTTCTATGTTTTATTTGAAAGTAGTGAATTTATCTCATCATTTATAGTCTCTTTCCAGAAAATAGCATTGAGTGATGATAAAACTTCTTGCACTGTAAGAGGAATTTCTTCCACATTGTAAAGATAGTAATCTGGGCCAAAATCTTTTTCAACTCTAGCTCGTTTACTTCTTCTTGGTTGGATTTGAAAATTTTCTTGTTCTTGAAAAACTTGAGAAGGAATAGAAGAGCTAGGCACGGATAAAATATTTTTAGAAATTATTTGACCCCCACTATTTCTAGATTTGAAAGGAAATTTATTTTCATGAAAAATAGTATCACCTGATTCAAAAATAATATTATTTTTCATGTCAAAAAATCTATAAGCTGTACTATGCAACACATACCCAAGAAAAGCACAGGTGGTAGCTCGTTCACCCAATTTAGGTTATTTAAGATCTGCAAGCCTCACAAAAGCTAAACAACCCCAAACTCTCAAATAACCTAGATTTGGTTTATGGCCTCGCCACAACTCCTAAGGTACAATTTTAGTCTTTTTATGTGGCACTCTATATATCACATGGCAAACTGTCAAAATAGCCTCACCCCAAAGATTTGAGGGAGCACCTGAATCGATAAGCATAGCATTCGCCAAGCCAATTAATGTTCTATTTTTTCTTTCAGCTACGCCATTAGATGAAGGTGAATATAGTGGAGTAGTCTCATGAATAATTCTTAATAACTGAACAAAAGAGTTGAATCCAAGAGATTCATACTCCCGGCTTCTATCACTTCTAATTCTCTTAATTTTTTTACCAAATTGATTTTCCACTTCAAGAAGGAATTCTTTAAATTTCTCAAAAGCATCACTTTTATTTTTTAATAAATATACGTTTGTGTATTTTGAAAAATCATCAATAAAAGTGATAAAATATTGGTTACCACCCCGAGTTAAAATTCCTTCAAACTCACACAAATCAGTATGACATAATTCTAGTAATTCGGTATTTTTTTCAACACTTTTATGAGACCTCTTGGTAATTTTGGCTTTACTGCAAACTTCACATTTCTCAAAATTTTCTTGTCACTTTAGGAATTAATCATAAACTACTCATGATTCTCACATATTTACTGTTAATATGACACAAGCGAGCATGTCAAAAATTAATAGAAGACAACATGTAAACCAAATTAGTAGATGGTTTATTAATCTCAACATTCAATTTGAACATCCCATCACAAGCATAACCCTTACCCACAAAAATATCCTTCTTGGTAATCACATATTGATCAGATTCTATAGTTTGCTTAAAACCAGCCTTATTCAATAAATAACTTGACATCAAATTCTTCCTCATGGACGGTTTATAAAGCACATCTTTTAAAGTAAGCACACGTCCAGAGGTGAACTTCAGGTCAACCTCACCACTACCAAGTATCTTGGTTAGACTAGAGTCACCAAGCATAATTGTTTTCCCATCATCAAAGAAAGTATACACCTTGAACCAAGCTTGATCATAACAGACATGTCTATTAGCACCAGAATCTGACCACCAACCATCTACATAATTAACCATGCAAATGTCTGTAATCATCTCCACAAATGGCTCCTCGATAATGTTAGCCTTTGGGGCAGGTGCACGATTTCGAAATTTGCAAGTTCGAGCAATATGCCCACTTTTGCCACAGACAAAGCATGTAAAATTTTGTGGAGGTGATGGACCTTGGTTCTTATTTGGATTAATCCATTTATTGTGAGGTTTACCATAATTCTTCATATTCTTTTTATAAGGCTTCAAATAAGCATTCTTAGAATTGTGACCTTTGGGTAAGTTATTATTTGCAGAAACAAAGTTTACCTTTGTGGTAGAATTGTCATTACCCGCTTGTGTTATTAATGCATCTTGGCCTCTAGCCTCCTCTTCGACTCGAATGCGAGTGATCAACGCCTCTAAGGAAGTCTCCTTTTTGTTTGTGATGCATGCTTTTTTGGAATTCTCTCTAAGATGGCAGTAGCCTGTCAACAAGTCCTACAACTACCAAGTTGTCACCAATCTTGATGCCTTCAGATCTTACTTCTGCAACTATCATTTGGAAATCTTGTGCTTGCTCCACAACAGATTTTCCATCCACCATTTGGAATCGAAAAAGGCGGCTAGCTGCATATTTTTTTGCTCCTGCCTCTTCAGTATCATACTTAGTCTGTAAAGCTTTCCAAATTTTCTTTGCGGAAGTGTAAGTGGTGTTATAGTAATCATAAAATTGATCAGCAAGGCAATTTAAGAGATAAAAGCGACATTTATACTCATCTGTATTATAGGAAGCCACTTTTGCTTCATGTGCCTTGTAGTCTTTATCATTCATGTCCTCGATTGGGATTTTGTTTGGGTTCTTCTCGATAAGAACATATGCAACTTTCAAAATGCTAAGGTAAAAAAAACTTTTCTTTTCCACCTCTTAAAATGAACTCCCTTGGACTTGAAAGGCTTATTGAGATCTCCAATTCCATCATTGGTTTTTTTTGGAACTTGATCCATGATTGATCTCCTTAAAATTGTTAGGGAAAATACCAGAAAAAAATATTTTATTGATAAATAATGCAAAGAAAATGAGATACAAATAGATCAGGCTGAGATATGGATATCTCGTTTTCTTTAAGGAGATCAAGCCCATTACGGTAAGAAGAACCCAAATACCGATGCAACAGTCACAAAATTATGACTTGTCCCCTCTAGGATACAATAGCCCGACCACTTGTCGTATGGTTCAAGCCAACTCTGCACAAGATGGTGAACCCAAAGCTCCACCAAAAAAAAACACCCGTCTTTGCTAGTAATCTCTCAAGTACAGAAAAATAGTTGGTGAGTTGATGCCGAAAAGAGTAGAAGAGAAGAACTATTTATAGGCCACTAAGACATTACAAAATATATCAAAAAACAATAACGACCATGAACTTAGAGAAAATAGAGAATGTACCAAACATTAACTCACCACCAAGTTCATGAATTCTAATTAAACTCCATTCATGAACAAGATGAGATTCATGAATAAGACAAAAGAAGATTCATGAACAATATAAATAAATAAATAAAAGATATTAAAATGGTCCAACATTTGGCTTTGGGTGGAGAGACATTATGACAGATTCTACAGACGAACGAAGTGACAAGCCCCTTTAGAGATAGGGGGCGGCTTTCTTGTGGTAGTAATTGTGAATGCTTATGTAATAGTCAAGAATGAAAAGACTAACTAAACATTGAACAATAAACTTCCATCATCGCCTTCAAAAATGCTCCCCTGCCTAAAATCATCAGAAATCAGAATTGTAGTCATTCTCTCTCAACATTACCCCCTCCAAATCCCGATTGATGGCTGCAATTGAGCAAGATTTGTAAAACCTCCTGCATGCTAGGCCTATTGGAGGGAAGTTGGCGAATGCAATTGATCCCAAGCTTGAAAACACAAGTCATTTCATGCAAGTAATGAGGTTCTTTAATCTTCTCATCCAGGGCATCAACGAAGTTGTTTCCTTCTTGATTGCAATATTGAGATGCCCAATCGGCAAGGCACATATTTTCATTTTCTTCATTGGCTTTCTTACCAGTAACTAGTTCTAGAAGGACAACACCGAAGCTATTCGCTTTCATTGTCCTAGCATACTCTGAAAGTCATTTATAATTTAAAGTATGAATGCCAAAAAACATTAATGCAAAATAAATTTTAGGATTTTTTTAGTTACAGCTTATAAGTTGACTTTTTTTTTGTCTTATATTTTTTATTTTTAGTAAACTTTTCACGACTTTGAGGTTTTTTTTTTTTTCTTTTTTTACATCAATCTAGTCTAGACCGATCTAAAAAATTTTAAATTTTCAAAAAAAAAAACTCATTAAAGACAAAAATAAGTAAACTTTTTAGGAGTTTTTCAACAAAATTTTACTTATTTTCATCTATAGTAGATTGTTTCAAAATTTTTCCACATTTCCTTAATTTTTAACTCATCTCCTAGCTAACTCTTACCGTGATTTGGAACCAAGATTTTAAATTTTGGGGGGGAAAAAATCAGAGTTTGACTTTTGTAACAAAATAAATCGAATTTTTAATTTTGTCAATTGAAACCGCAATCTTTTGATTGTTTCAATCTAAATCATTTGCCTATTTTCGTTAAGGAAAATTGATGAAGAAAAAAATAAGTATTTTAATCATTAAACTTAATGAAAAAATATATTTTAGATATTTTATTTACACTTACATTGAGTTTAATGACTAGAATACAAATTACCATAGGTTTTGCTTAACGGAAATAGGTTGATAGTTTACATTGATAATAAATCAAAAAATTATTGTTTAAATTGACAAAATTAAAAATTCAGGCATTTTTTGTTACAAGGATCAAATTCTAGAATTTTTTTTTTTTTTAATTTTTCTTAGAAAAATTTCCGTCCATCTTGACTAGACAATCTTTAAAATTTTGAAAATTTTCCAAACATCTATTTAAAGGAAAAAAACAAACCTTTTCAAATTTTTTTTGACAAGATTTAACATATTTTCGTAACAACTTCTACGTTTTAAAATTTTTATGCTTGGCCCCTACCAGCTCCGATTGCAATTTGCAACAAAGCGGTTTACTTTTTTTTATTATTTGAAAAAAGTTATTAATGACAAAAATAAACCATTTTAAAAATGAATTAAAAAAACATTAAAAAAAAATCTAACTTTATTTATTTATTTTTAAATAATCCATTAAAGACAAAAATAAGTTAAAAATAAATCAATTTATATGTTAGTTACCTGGACAAATGTACCCATCAGTGCCAACCACAGCTGACATCGTATTAGGCCCACCATGCTTCACCAATATCTTGGCTAGGCCGAAATCTCCAACTTTTGCATTGAAGTGAGAATCCTACATAATATTGCTCGATTTCACATCTCGGTGAATTACTGAAGGTTTGCAATCATGGTGCATGTAGCATTGCCCTCGGACAGCTCCCACGGCAATTTTCAACCGCTTAGGCCAATCCAAGACAACACCGTGGTCTGAATCCGATATGCTTTGCCTCTTTTTTCCATGGAGCCAACTATACAAGCTATGGTTTCCCATGTACTCATAAACAATAAGTTTTGTAGTCTCACTAGAAATGCAACTCAACAAATTCACTATGTTGGAATGGCGAATTGTGCCCAATATCTCAACTTCTGCTAGAAATTGCTTCTCGAGGTTTTGGTCCAACTTGATATTCTAAATCTTCTTAACTGCTACAAGTTCACTTGGACAGTTCAACTCAACACGATATACTTTTCCTGACCCACCCCTTCCGATCACATTATTTTCAGTCAAATTTGACAAAATGTCTGACTCTTTGAAACTCAAATTCAATTTCTGATAGTAAGTGAGCTCCCACTTGGAATCCGATTCGTGTTCCTTTTTCCTGCAAGTTTTAATTAGGAAGAATGTGAGTAGTGTAGCTGATGCGAGTAAGACTGTTGCTATAACTACGATTATAGCGAGGTGTTGGGATCTGGGATCCCGCCCAAGACCTTATAGAAATCTAAACAAGCAGAAAAACACACCCACACACAAGGAGACACAATATTTTACGTGGTTCGGCCCAATGCCTACGTCCACGGGAGAGTAACCGGTTATCACTATACCAATGAGGAGATTACAGAAAGATTACAATAGAGGAGGAGCTCACACTCTCCTCACTCAGCCACTCACCCGTCTCCCTCGCTCACACCGAGGGAGACGGTCTCTCCGCCTCACATCTCTCGCACTCTTTGGTTCACGGTTTTCTTCCTCACTCACTTACTCACACTTTGGCCTCTCCTCTCAACCTCCATTTATAGGTGAGGGAGTAGGTGGGAGAGCCTTTGGGCAGCCTCCATCCTTGACTCTTCAAGATGGTTAGTGGCCGCCAAGGTGGACTTTGGTTGGTTGCCTTCCCATTGTTGCCAACCAAACTTGACTTGGATGATCACCCCTTTCACACATGGGTGAATTCAACAAATCACCCCCTCAACCCATGTGAGGTGATCCACTGCATACACTGCTGCTAATCTTGTCACGCCCAAATTCAACATAGTCTGCATCTCTTCACTGAGACGCTGCATCCCCTGAAGCTAGAGATAACACACCAGAGATACAAGAGGAGGAGGGAATCCGACATCCTCAACTCAACTCACACCACTCTCTGATTTGGAGAGAGCCACTGCTCCTATCTCCCACAGATCTCTTCCATGCTTCCTGTCTCGGATGTCTATACCTGCTATGCTTGAACTTGCGCAACCAAGATATCCGACACCCCCTGATTGGATGTCCTGCACCCCCTGCTTGAGAGGAGGAGGGAATCCGACATCCTCAACTCAACTCACACCACTCTCTGATTTGGAGAGAGCCACTGCTCCTATCTCCCACAGATCTCTTCCATGCTTCCTGTCTCGGATGTCTATACCTGCTATGCTTGAACTTGCGCAACCAAGATATCCGACACCCCCTGATTGGATGTCCTGCACCCCCTGCTTGGATGCCCTTGACTATCATGCAACTCCTTGCATGATGAACACTGGAGCAACTAGAAAACTTCAGAGTTTGACACATCAACATCCTCAAGTTTCCTTGCTCGGAGCTTATTTCTGAACAACCAGCCTTTGCCCTTCTGCACTTCTGAACAACCTCCTGGCGTTTCCACATACGCTTGTTGTCTGTGCTGCAATCCCTGATGTTCGGTTCTGTCTCACTTGTTCGTACTGATGTTTGACAGTTAGCCCTTCTGTCAAGACAACTTCCACCGGTCTGTACAAGTTACCACTATGCAACTCCGTGCATAGTGCTCGCACCCATGGCTTCTGGTCTCCCTGCGTCAAGCTTGCTTGAGAGATCTGCATCAACTCTATCATCTGCTGCCATGGAACTAAAGAAACCACCATAGAGAAATAAGACTTGCCACTCCTTGGCACACACTCTTGCGTTTTACCTGTCTCAATTTCTCTGTCTGGAAGTTCCTATGAACTGTCAACAACCCGCTGCTGCACACTCTTCTCGCGCCTCTGTACGACACTCTAGCGTACCCTTGCACTGTTGCACGTCTGCAATTGTACTTCTGCGCTTAGTATGCTCCTCTCTAACTATTGTTCTACATGTCCACATACCATTAGTACCTTCTCGTATACAGTAGCTCCAACAGCCACAGTATTTCCCTGAGCCTGTACTGGTTGCCAAATCATCTATCCGTCGATGAATGGTCTTCTCTTTTGATTGAACCAGATCCTCCGATCACCTCAACAACCAGGAAAGTTCCCAGGAAAGACTGGTGGGGTCACAACCGGTCCCACTTAAGAACCAGTCTCCTTAGACAGTGTCTTTTTGACAGAACTTTCCTAGACCTTTGAGATAATCATGTCTGCAATCCTCTGATCGCCCCTGACCAATCCTGATCTCCCTCGATCTGCCATTTGATCAAGCCTGATCTCCTCTGGTCTTCAATGATCTATCTCAATCTGTATCTGGTTGTCCAATCTGGTCAGAATCTGCCCATTCTAACCTCTTCAGTGAATCCGCAACATTCCATAATATCCGGCAACCTTCCTTTGAGTATTGAAGATGACAAACACCCATGTTTTGACAATCTTTCCAAACCGTTCAGAATTTCACTATTCTGACCTCGCGGTTGCGTCCGGAGCGGTCCGTTTAGCTAGGACCAACCTTCGCTGCACTTCCAGGGACCTCACTGAAAACTTTCCCCGAAAACTGGGCCACACCACAATTTTCTGAAAATTCTGGGCCAAATTGCAATTTTCAGAAGTTCAGGGAATATTCCGTGTACCAACAGAATATTCCGTCCACTGCCCCTAACGCCGTCTGCCACTTTAATCTGCCTTCCTTTTACAGAAACACCGTCTCCAAAATCTGACCGTACAGATGTGTCCGGAATACTCCAAATAGTCGGAAACCACTATTGGATCACCAAAAACGGACTCCAAATGGCTCTGATCTAGCCAAAACATTTTGTACGCCTCAGATCTGCGGCTGTACCTTCGCCGCAAAGCACTGGATCCCTCCTCTGGATGCTGACGTGGCAGATGACATGGCACAATCTTGCTGACGTGGCGATGACGTGGGCTGCCACGTGTCGATGACCTGGCTGCCACGTGGCAGTACGACTGGCATCTTATGCTGACGTGTCTGATGACGCGGCTGCTGACGTGGCGCCCCGTGGCCTGCGCGTGCCTTACACGCGCCTTCCCCACTTGCCTTCTTCCTTCAGCCGCGCGTGGAGCGCGTGCTTGAGACTGGGACCACGCGCCGGTTGCCTTCACGGCGCGTGGATGCGCGTGCCGAGACTGGGCCTCACGCGCCTTCTTCAGGCGGCGCGTGAGGGCGCGTGCCAACTCCTCTGGGTGTCTGCTTTATATGGTTGGACTCCTCTTCTTGAGCCCTTGCTCCTGGTATGCTCAAAACCTGATTTCGAGCAACTTGATTTCTGGGCAGTTTCGGACAACACGCTGTTTTTGTTCCGAAACGCCACCGACGAGGCTCTGATACCACTTGTTGGGATCTGGGATCCCGCCCAAGACCTTATAGAAATCTAAACAAGCAGAAAAACACACCCACACACAAGGAGACACAATATTTTACGTGGTTCGGCCCAATGCCTACGTCCACGGGAGAGTAACCGGTTATCACTATACCAATGAGGAGATTACAGAAAGATTACAATAGAGGAGGAGCTCACACTCTCCTCACTCAGCCACTCACCCGTCTCCCTCGCTCACACCGAGGGAGACGGTCTCTCCGCCTCACATCTCTCGCACTCTTTGGTTCACGGTTTTCTTCCTCACTCACTTACTCACACTTTGGCCTCTCCTCTCAACCTCCATTTATAGGTGAGGGAGTAGGTGGGAGAGCCTTTGGGCAGCCTCCATCCTTGACTCTTCAAGATGGTTGGTGGCCGCCAAGGTGGACTTTGGTTGGTTGCCTTCCCATTGTTGCCAACCAAACTTGACTTGGATGATCACCCCTTTCACACATGGGTGAATTCAACACGAGGAGCCCGGAGGATATTTTGCTCGAGTTTTCAAATCTAGAAGAGCAGATCTCAGGGCCGAGTGATGGATTGCTTGCACAAAGACCGGTGTTGTTTAAGAAGCTGCCGTCGGAAAAAGTATTTTCAAACTCAGCTGGGATTCTTCCAGTGAGACAGTTGGAAGACAAATTGAGGGAAGTTAGCTTCAAATGGCCAATCTGAGTTGGAATTTGACCTAAGAACTCATTCCTTGACAAGTCCAAAACAGTGAGGCTTGGTAAAGAACCAAGTTTGGCAGAAACTGAACCCCAGAGTTGGTTTCGACTGAGATTCAGAGTGGTCAGCGACTTCCACGAGACAATATCTGATGGAAGATGACCGGAAAATAGATTCCCATCGGGTAGCAGAGCTGTCAATTGAGAAAATGTTGTCAATTCTTGGGGAATTGTACCAACAAAAAGGTTGTTACTTGCACTGAACACTGTTAAATTCTTCCAAGAAGACAACCCAGTTGAGATTTCGCAGGTGAAGTTGTTGGCGCTGAGATTGAAGGTCTGGAGATGAGTCGACAACCGGTCGACATCGCCTGGAATGCAGCCCACGAACAAGTTTTGGGAGAGGTCCAAATGTTCAAGCTTGGTACAGTTGTAGAGAGCCGTTGGGAAGGGTCCGGGGATGTAATTGTTCTGGAGATCAATAGCGGTGAGGTTTTTGAGGTCACAAATGAACGTTGGGATTGGTCCGGTGATGGTTTTGTCGATGAGGGAAAGTCCGGTGACGGAGCCATTGGAGCAGGTGATCTCAGGCCAATTACAGTGGATGGAGGAGTTGGAGTTTGGTGGTGATGGTGTCCAGTGGTTGATGGAGGGTGGATTGGACCAGTGTCGCTTGAGTCTGAGTAGGATTGTTTGTTCTGAATCTGTAGATTGGGAGTTTCCATGCAATGGCAGGATGAGGAGTGGGAGGGCGAATATGGGGAGAAGGATTTGGAAATATGTTGTTGGGGGTTATTTTCGACATTTTAGACGTGGGTTTCGCGGGTTTTTTCGGGTGGAACTTAGCTTGGGAAGTGCTAGTGGTAGGTGTTTCATAACTTGAAGCTGGTGGTTGGTTTTATAATGTGATCAGGTGAACCAGAGTCAAGTTTTGTTAATGGCTAAAGACACAAAACTTGACGGTCTGTGTTAGAGCTGTTCCGTTTTAATTATTCGAATCATTGATTTTATAAAGGGCAAATTACAAATATCCCCCTCGAGTTTTGGTGAAAATACAAATTTTTTCTTGTGGTTTGAGAAATTACAAATTCTCTCCGGAGGGTCAAATTTTTATAACAAATGAGGGGAAATTAGGAGAGAATCTGTATAAAAATAAAAACCTTAGGGGGCAATTTGTTATGGAAATATGAACCTCAAGGGGCGGAATGTAATTTCTCAAATCTCAGAGGGGGAATCTGTGTTTTCACCAAACCTCGAGGGAGGTGTTTGTAATTTGCCCTTTTATAAAGTGTTTTTTTATATATATTATTCATAAAAGAAATTAAGTCTATCTAATAATTGTAATTTTTTTTTCATTTTATCTCATTTCTCTTTGATAAAATAAACGACCAATATATTTTTCAGAAGGGAATAGTTATGACTTTTATAGTATTTGATTATGACATATAGAGATGTTAGTTAAGACTTGATTATGAGTTAGTTATACATATTGTGATCCAAAAGCATTATTTTAGTTATGATCCAAAGACTCTTTGATTATATGGTGTTTGATTATAACTCTTTTTGTTTTTAGCTATAACTCCCATAGAATTGAGTTACGATATTTGTAATAATCAAACTCACAAATGTTTTGCATATGGTACACATAACATTAACCTTTTGAAAATAGACAATTTATTCTTTTGAAGACAAACACAATAAAATAAAAATGTTATGATCATTAGATTGACTTAATTTTTTCTAAGGATGATATATATAGAAAATGTGACGATCGGGTCCTTGTTTCCTCTCTCTTTTCCTTCTTCTTCCTCACTCCGTTCTTCTGCTCTCATTGAGTTTGAAGACGTCGGAAAATTTGCTCCAAATAAAGTTCTTATTCTTGTTTTCGTTCGGTGATTGAATTTCACTTGTTCCGGAGAGTGCAAGGTCAGGTCCGGAGTGACCGGGAGCGAAGCGGGATTTTTCTGGGTTGCTGGGCCAAGGCCGCACGTGCGGGGTTGGGCCGCACGTGCGGGAAGAGGGGAGTTGGGTGAGTCGCACACTGCCTAAAAGGCAGGTGCGGGCTGAGGTGCGGCAGGACCACCGCACGTGCGAGGTTGAGGGCTGCACGTGCGGGGAGGGCGCTCCGCACGTGCGGAGATGGGTGCCGCACGTGTGGCAGTCTGGGCAGATCTGTGGCTCTATTTTTTCTCCTCTTTTGAGCTGTTTGTATCTCATTTTATTATATCTCTCTCTCACTCTAAACCCTATTTCTCTCCTTCTCTCTAGAAAACATCATCAAACACCAAAACTCTTTGATCCTTGCAATCTTTGGGCCAAGATCCTCATCATCTTCCTCTAAATCTTGAAGATCAAGAACTAGAGCTTCTCTTGGTGTTGTGGAAAGTGGAGGAATCTTTCATCAAGCTTGAGGTAGGGACATTCTTGAGTTATATATACAAGTTTTGCTATTTGATGATGGTTTTAAGAGTTTTCTTCTAGTTCCTTGTTGATTTCAATCTTGTGTTTCAAAAATATAGAGAGTTTTAAATGTGGGTTGTATCTCAACTCTTTTATAAATCCTAGAGGGGTTTTCCTTTGAAGTATATATATATATATATGTGTGTGTGTGTGTGTGTGTGTTTAGGTAAGTTTTTGGTTGATTTTGTAACTCTCCTTGGAAAATTCGAAAATGGGTTTGGTGGCTCAAGGGATTGATGATTTTTTTTGTAAAACAAACTCTATCTCGGGTTCATTTAGAGATTTTCTTGAGATTTTGGACAACATGAGTTGAGATTGAAGTGTATGATGAGATTTTATAAAAGAGATGAACAATGTTAGGGTTTTTGTGAAAAACCTAGAAAATTGGGGCTTTTTGAAAATATGGAAAATCTATGGAATAAACTTATTTTCTTGTGCCAAAATGGGTGAGTGAGTATAGAATTCACATCTTGGTAAGAGAAGTGGTAATCTCCTTGATATAAGAAAATGGAGGACTTATTTTTAAGTTGTTGTTAGATGCATGAAAAATATTTAATTGTGAAATGGTAATTGTTTTGCATAATGGATTGTGAGAATTATGAATGCTGGAGGTTAGTATTTGAAAACCTCACATGTGGCTTCGAAAGGATTAAATCGATGAGAGATTGATGTTGTGTGTTGAAGACACATGGTTATCTTGAAAAAGAGTAATGAAAAGAGGTAATGGGAAATGTGATTGTTGGCATTGTTGTAGAGACTTTGAACGTGGGGAAATGTTATGAGTTATGAAAATCATTGCTTTGCATATTCATTCAATTATTATTTTTGCATTGCAAATTTTGATGGAAGATATTTATTTCATGAAAGAAAATAACGTTGTGATATGAATTATGGAAATGTGTAAGGGGTAAATACGGTGGTAAGTCTGATTAGGGGGTGTAGATGAATTTTGTTACGTTGGCCTGAGTGTCCATGGTGAAAGACCAGAAAACCGCACGAATAAGTGTTGAGCCTTCCGGTTAATATCGGTAAAAATGACAGTTTGGTAGTACTCACAGAGTCTACTTGCAGACACCAGCCTAGGGATTACCAGTGTCGTATTTACCACCCCTCTATTGATTAAAATTGGAAGTTTTGAAATGTATTGAGATTGAAAGCTTTCATTGAAAAATGGAAATCTTTAAGAAAAGCATGAAATGAAATTTCTTTAAAGAAGCATGGCATAGCATTGATACTTGCATTTTATCGAGAATTGCATAGCTGTATATACTTTGTTAGAATTCTCTACTGGGCTTTATGCTCACCCCTATGGGACTTTGGTGCAAGTAAAGATGAGGTGATCCCGCCAAGTTGAGGGCGCGGATAATTGTAAAGAGTGCATAGCTCTTATTTTGTTGTGATCTTCTATGAGCCAAGGGCTAATGTGTTTCGGTCCGAGAGACCATTTTGTGTAACCGGGCTATTGCCTTGGAAGATGTAAGCCCATAAGGGCATTGTTTTGAGATTTAAATGTTTCATATGCTATAAATTCATGTGTTCTTTTAATTCGTTGGAATGTATATCGCAAGTGGAACTTTTGTATTTAATCCATTTATTATGTATGAGATGAGGGAAGGATTATTGTTATAGATTAGTCAATGTTCATTAGTATGGTAGTTCATGTTGAATTATTTCGGGGCGTTACAGAAAAACCCTACCAAATGAATGGTTTAGATCATCAAAATCAATACTAGACCTAACATGACGGTCAAGTTCAAATCATTTACATATTTTGTTTAAGGTTTGGTTTTTCTCAAGTTCAAATTAGAACTTGAGAAAACTTAAGGGAATTGGAGGGCTAACTATGAATTCTTTTTCGATGATCCGAGCTTCATCTTGTAAGGACTTTCGTTTATATCATCTATTAAAAAAATTAAATTGATTTAATAATCGTAATGTTATTATTTTATTTTATTTATCTTGAAAAACAATAAATAATTTATTTTTAGAAACATATTTTTAGTTCATTAGTTTATTATGGGAGCTTTTTTGATAAATCCACTTTCTAAGAGCTTTATTCCATCCAACCCATATTCTTTTTGACAATTCCATTAGGTCCTATTTGAGATAAGAAGACCAAAATACCCTTTTCATCTACTTATGTTCCATTTAGTTCACATTATTTTCTTATGTTTCAAAAAGTCCTATGGGTGACATAATTACCAAAATACCCCTAATGTGAATGTTCACACCGTCAATGTGAATATTCATATCGTCAATGTGTAGAGGCCCAGCCAATGTCGATCCTCGTGGGTGCCCGAAAAAATTCGAGACGGGTCGGGACGGGCCCGACCCGTTGACAATGTGAATATTCACATTGACATGTTAACATTCACGTTAATAGGAGTATAAAATTGGCCCACGTCCCATGGCAGCGCGAAACCCGCCCACGACCAATGCGCAGCTCGGGGCGGGCCCGGTCCGGCCCGTTGACAATGTGAATATTCACATTGACATGTTAACATTCACATTGATAAGAGTATAAAATTGGCCCGCGACCTGGGGCGGGCCTACCCCGTTGACAATGTGAATATTCACATTGACATATTAACATTCACATTGATAGGAGTGTAAAATTAGCCCGCGCCTCGTGGCTGCCCAAAACCCGCCCACGGCCCGTTGGCGGGCCCGGCCCGGCCTGTTGACAATGTGAATATTCACATTGACATATTAACATTCACATTTATAAGAGTATAAAATTGGCCAGCGGCCCAGAGGCGGGCCCGACCCAGCCCGTTGACAATGTGAATATTCACATTGACATGTTAACATTCACTTTGATAAGAGTATAAAATTAGTCCGCGGCCCATGGGCGGCCAAAAGCTCGCCCGCGGTCTGGGGCGGGCCCGGCCCGGTCCGTTGACAATGTAAATATTCACATTGACATGTTAACATTCACATTGATAGGAGTGTAAAATTAGCCCGCGCCTCGCGACTGCCCGAAACCCGCCCACGGCCCATAGGCGGCTCGGGGCGGGCCTGGCCATTTTTTTTAATTCTTTTTAATTTTTTCTACCAAAATTTTATTATTTTCCACAAAAAAAACACTAGGCCTCGGCGCGAGTCGGGCCTCGGACCGAGCCTTGAATGGGCCTTAACCGGGCAGATGGGCCGGGTCGGACTTCAAAGTGATGGCCCAGGCCCTAGCCTAGGGTCTCGGACTAGGCTCAAGCCTGGGCCCAAACGAGCCTTTCCCGGGCTGGCCCACGGGCCAAAAAATTAGGCCTAGGCCACAGCCCTGGCACAAGGGTATTCGGGCTTTAGACGGGCCGATGGATCGAGCCTCGGGTCGGCCGGTGGGCCTGGGCCTAGCCTCGAGCTTAGGTCGGGCTTGGGCAGGCCTGGCCATTTTTTTATACTTCTTTTTAATTTTTTCTACCAAAATTTTATTATTTTCCACAAAAAAATACATTGCGCCTCGGGCGGGCTGGGCCTCGAACTGAGCCTTGAATGGGCCTTAAGCGGGCCGATGGGCTGGGCCAGGCTTCAAAGTGATGGCCTAAGCCCTAACCTAGGGTGTCGGACATGCTCGTGCCCGGACCTAAATGAGCCTGCCCCGGGCCGTGGGCGGGCTTCGGGTAGTCCACGGGCCGCGGGCCAATTCTACATTCCTATCAATGTGCATGTTAACATGTCAATGTGAATATTCACATTGTCAACGGGTCGGGCCGGGCTGGGCCTACCCCGGGCCACGGTCAAGCTTCGAGCAGCGGGCAAATTTTACACTCCTATCAATGTTAATGTTAACATGTCAATGTGAATATTCACATTGTCACGGGTTTGGCCAAGCCCGCCTCAGGCTGCGGTCGGGCTTCAGGGCGCCTACGGGCTGTGGGCCAATTTTACACTCTTATCAATGTGAATGTTAACATGTCAATGTGAATATTCACATTGTCAACAGGCCGAGTCGGGCCCGCCCTGGGCCGCTAGCCAATTTTATACTCTTATCAATGTGAATGTTATCATGTCAATGTGAATATTCACATTGTAAACAGACCAGGCCGGGCTCGCCCCGAATGGCCCACGGGCTGTGGACGGGTTTCAGGCAGCCACGAGGCGCGGGCTAATTTTACACTCGTATCAATGTGAATTTTAACATGTCAATGTGAATATTCACATTGTCAACAGGCCGGGCCGAGCCCGTCCCGAGCCGCGGGTGGGCTTTTGGCCGCCCATAGGCCGCGGGCCAATTTTATACTCTTATCAATGTGAATGTTAACATGTCAATGTGAATATTCACATTGTCAACGGGCCGGACCGGGCCCGTCCCGGACCGCGCATGGGCCGCTGGTGGGTTTCGCACCGCCACAAGACGCAAGCCAATTTTACACTCCTATTAATGTCAATGTGAATATTCACATTGTCAACGGGCCGGACCGGGCCCGCCCCGGGCCGCGCATGGGCCGCTGGTGGGTTTCGTGCCGCCACGGGACACGGGCCAATTTTACACTCCTATTTATGTAAATGTTAACATGTCAATGTGAATATTCACATTGTCAACGGGGTGGGCCCGCCCTGGCTCGCGAGCGGGTTTCGGGCCGCCCACGAGCCAATTTTACATTCCTACCAATGTGAATTTTAAAATATGAATGTTCACATCATAAAATTGCTAACTGTTCAAAAAATATTTATAAGAGTATTAAAATTAAATATAAGGGCATAAGTGTCCAAGAAAATAGTGTAAATCAAGAAAAATGACTTTATGGAATAAAACTATACATACATGGGACTAAATGGGTTAAAAAATTCCTTCATGGATTTCTTGGGTTGAAATATTTCTAAATGAGATTTATCAATAAAAATCTCGTTTATTATTTAATGTGTCAATATTTTATTAATAATAAAATAACGAAAATTACTCACCAGACATAGTTAGAAAAATTATTCACAAAATAATAATAAACATTATAAATATTAATAAATAAAATGATAAACATTTTCACTAATATATAATAATTTTTAAAAATCCCCTTTGAATTATAATTTTCTCAATAAAATACACAAAAGAAATGTAACTCATCTACATCAGAGATGAGAATACGTTGGAGTAGGGGTGAAAGTGGATCGGGTTGGGTTGGGTGACATTCCATTCACCATTTTTCCAAAATTAGGTAGATTGAAAAAAGTTAATCTGCATCCGTCCACCAGTTTGGTGGATGCTGATTGAGCGGGCTATGCGGGTTGGCGTATAGCGATCCCGGATTTACCCTTGTTGTACAGTGATCCGGACATGTGTCCGTGGATGTTGGTAGTTGATTATTATTTTGTTTACATCCTTTTTACTTCGTATTTGAGTTGTAGGATGTGTTGGGCAGATTTGTTACAGGTTGGTTGAGTTTAGAGACCAAAACTAGTTGCCCAGATTTTGACCTGTCCGCTCGAGCGGGGGTTCTGGCGCTCGAGCGGGAATTGCACCCATCCAGTATTTCCTGTGCAGTGTTGGACGCTCGAGCGTGGAGTTGGCCGCTCGAGCGGGGTTGTGCGAGTGCAGCTCGAGCGGGGAGTTGGAAGCTCGAGCGGAGACCTGGTTCTGTAAAAGTTCTGGGAGTGTGCATCCGCCGCTCGAGCGGGATGGTTGACGCTCGAGCGGGAGTCTGTGAGTGACGCTCGAGCGGGGCGTTGGACGCTCGAGCGGGGCGACTGGGTTTAAGTTCCGTGTTTTGACTTTTCAAATCACTTTTTCATTTTCTCTTCTCTCTCCTACTTTTCCAAAAACACCATTGTTGAGCCTCTCACTCTAGAACTCTACCTTCTCTCTAGGTTTTGATCTAGTAGGAGTGATTTGCTCATCTTTGGCCTTTACAAAAAAGTTGTTGATCGTCGAGGGCTATATTTTAATCTGAAAATTTCAGGATTTGGAGCACGTTGGGTTTTGTCATCTTCTCCCTTGGAGCTCCGAATTTGAGGTAGGGATATCCTACTCCTCTCTATGGATTTTGTCTTTAAATTTTGGTATTTTGAGATGTTAGGGTTGGTTTGGAAATTTTGTGGAAGTTTGGGGCTTTTGTGTTATTTTACAAAAGTTGGGGTTTTATTTATAATAAACCTAGATGCATGTTTGGTATAGAGAAATGGAATTAATGTTGAATCATTGATGAAAATGGGACCTAAGGGTTGAAATGGTAATTATGGAAAATAACCTAATTACATTATTTGATTAATTGGGATAATTAATTGTGAGAAATGAGGAAATGAAGTGGAATTGTCGAGATTGGGAATGTATGAGGTTAAAGGGTGTAGTTGAATTATTTATCACTCACTGAATTGAAATGTTGATTGAATATCCATTGTGCATTTATTTTCTATATAGAGATAACTGCTTTGGGCTATCGGTGGAGGATAGTAGTGATTGTTGTAGACAATGCATGATGATTAGGCAAACGAAAACTAATCAATGGAATGTGTCATGGAATTTGACAGTTGATAGAATACATTAACTGTATGTATTGAGTGATTGTATATAGAACCAATGTGTTTGTATACGTTATGTGTAGAGGAGGAGATGGGGGATGTACTCCGCGGTTTAGGGAAGATAGGGGATGTACCTCTAAACCGGATAGTGTTGGGAGAAGATAGGGGATGAACTCCGTAGATACAGCTCATATGCTTGTCTGGAGAAGTGAAGATAGAGCTCATATGCTTATCTTTGTGAAGTGTGGATACAGCTTATATGCTTATCTGTGAATGTAGGATATTGTTGTTATACATATCTGTTGGGAATGTGGATATAGCTTATATGCTTATCTGTGAATGTGGGATATAGTTTTTATACATATCTGTTGAAATGATGATAGAGCTAATATGCTTATCTGTTGAAAAAGGGAAAATGAAAAGTAACTTGGACTCATAAGTCGTATGACATAAATATGTGATTTATGTGAATGTATCAGTGTTGGCCATCTATCAATTTCTAATCTTTTAGTCATTGTTCATGGTTGGTTTAGTGTATTTCTACTGGGCTGTGGCTCACCCTATATGGGAATATCATTTTCAGGTACAGGTAGCATGCCACCTCCAAGGACATAGCTTGGGAGGCTAGAGGCGGACATACTTTTGTCGTTTTATTTTGATGTATTACATGTAAATTCAAGCCAAGGGCTTAATGTGTAAATGAGTTAGTACTCTTTGTTGTAACCAAGTGTTAACTTGGAAAGCTGTAAGTCCGTAGGGCATTTTGCTTTTGTTGTTAACATGTAATACTTATGTAATGAAACTCTGATGAATAGAAGAATGTGGTTATTTCATATGTCAATGAATGTCTTATTTGATGGGTTTAATGGTTTTTTTTTTAGGGCGTTACATGGCGAATGGATGCGATCGATCTGGCGGTTTGGACTTTACAAAATTTAGACATTTTTTTAAAATTATAATTCATAATTTTTACAATCTCCAATAACTAGTAATCTGAAAAAATATGTATTATTTGTTTATAATAGGCCATAGCACCACGCACGGATATTTTTACGTTGGAAGGTGCAACTCGAGTGGGTATGGACGAGTTGAGAGGTTATCTAAGTCCAACTCAAGTTGTGATGAAAGTTGTCCAGGCTCGCCCAAGCCCGAATTGTAATTCAAAATTGTCTGCCTATGCCCGACCTGAGCTAAACTCGAATTGCCGGAGTTGCCCGAATTGCACATAAATTTCAATTTTTTTTTCTTTCTTTCTTTTTAGTGCTGCTAAGTTAATTAATTTGTTAACATTAGACTATTTATAAAAAAAAATTATAAAATCATTAATAACATCAAAAGAAATAATTTATATAATGTAAGAAATATGTCGTTATGATGGTATTTACAATTTATGAGTGAGACAAAATAAATAAGTAAAATTTTATATTGTGTTATGTGACAACCACATCCTTGATTAATTAAGTTAATCATATGATTTGCATTGATTATGTGTTTATGTGCTTTTATGTGCCATGTGTGAAATGAAATGTGATATTGTGAATAGATGTGTATAGGATATGAATTGAACGTGTCTGATTCAGTAAATTATACACGGTTAAATTAAATGTCTGGAATAGGTAATTAGAGCCTAATTCACATTAGTGTGATTAATTTTAGTTTAATTTGAATTAGATTATGATGAGACTTGATTTAATTTAAGTGAATTTGATGTAATTAGAGCCAATGTAATTTATTAATTTAAACTTAGAATAAATCAAGGCCTAGGAATGATTAATGATTATACACTCCTTAATCTATTCATCAACTTAACTTGAGAAAAGAGAGAGTTACTGCATATTGTTGGAGTCATACACTTGAGAGAAAGAGAGAAAACTCCAAAGAGCTCTAGAAGAAAAAGAAAAGAAGAGGAAGAACAAGAACAACGTGAAATTGAAGGAAAATCTTCATGATTCAACCATTCAAGGTAGGATTACTTTTCTATTTTTATGAAATTGAAGTGTTATACTCATAATCCCTTAGAATTTGAGTTGAATTAGGATGAAATCATGCATAATTGAGAAATGTTATAATGCATGAAGATATAATGACCCTATATGACCATCTAAGACATGAATTTAAATAATGAGCTCATAATCTTCACATGCATGGCATGTTTTCATGGAGTTCTTGTTTATACATATAATTTCTTGCATGATTCTTGAAATTTGAGGAAGATACTTCATGAATTTTGAAGAATGGAACTCAAACTTACATGTTTTATGATTCTACATTTCTATTCTAAATTTTGATCTTTTAAGTGGAAATTGGATTTTGTCTATGAAGTTATAATCTTCAATTGAAGTAAGATATATGAAATTCAAGTTGTTTTTAAGGGTTTTGGGCCTTGATATGCATGAAATTGAAGTTGGATTTTGCAAAGAATGAGTTCCAAATCAAGAGCAGATTTTCGGACACAATTCAATCTAGAACTGCACGTGTTGCAAGGGGCCCCGTACGCGCGGAAAACATAGCACAGCAAGTCTTCATCACTATTTCAATTCCGTACGTACGGGGTAGGCCCTCCGCATGTGCGGTTTTCAAGCCAATTCCCGTTTCGTTTTCTCTTCATTTTTTCGACTTTCGGGCCTCCATTTGCATGGTTTTCACGTGTACTTTGAATTCATATGCATATCATGAACACGAATAAATTAAAGAACGAATAGAAATAACCAAATGAACGAGTAACGAATGAACCAAATAGGTTTAAGAACCGACTGAATGAATTGAACATGTTTTGAGATGTTGCGCTTGAATGTGTTTGTGTAGATCAGACACTACATTCTAGTCACGTGATTCAAGGCCAATTGTAAGTAACAACCTAGTAAAGATATATTTGAATTATAAGTATTTTCTGAATTATAAAATGCTTTGTTTCTGAAATGATGCTTTTTGACTGATTGAATGATTGTCGTATTTATGAAATGTATCCATTGCATCCATAGTATCTGTTACTGTTACTGTAACTGCTACTGTTACAGAGATCTCTGTCAGTTCCATTTTTTGAACTACTATTTACTGAATTGATGACCATCATATATGACTGTTTCGGTCTTCTAGGACCTACTATACTATTCTACTAATGGATGTACCACGTATGACTGCTACGATTTCAATATGATTTGACATGTTATGAGATACTGATTTGAGAAACTGATTCACTGATGAAATTGACTGTTTTAAATTACTGAAAGGACATCATTCATTATCTATTTACACAGTTGTTATTCATTGGGTTCTAGCTCACCGTTTTATATATGCATGTAGGTGATCAAGTGCAAGACCAAACCTAGTGGCGTCGACCTAAACTCAATTTATCAAGCTAACTTCTGTGCCTCACTACGAGGTCCCAACCGTGTCAAGCTTCTAAGCTTCACGGGTGGTTTAGAATTCACCCTTTCTTATTTGTGAACAAGTGTTATGAATGTTGCTAAGGCTTTTGTTAAGACTGGTTTTGTTATTAGGATTTAATTCCTAAGTTATGTTTATTTTATTTTTTTTAATACTTAAGCTTTACGTAGACTTATGTGTATATGTAAATATAAAGGTTTGTTTTATTGATTTAAGTCTTCACAGCTTATTGGACGCTATAATTTATTATTTAAGGCTTTCACCAGCCCTTATTATTATACTATTCTTAAGCAAATCTTTGGTAATCTCGGATTACTGGCCAGTCACTTCTCTAATCCCTTAGGGCGGGGATTGGGTCGTGACATGTTACTTGTGTATATAATATATATTCAAAACTTTACTATCATTTAATAGTTAATAATTTATATGTATATTCAATATTTTTATATATTTACATATATAATTCAGGTTATAGGCTGCTCGAATTGTTTGATATTTTTGCTCAAGCCTGCTCAAATTTTATTCAGGTTTTGCTCAAACTTGTATTGAATTTGAAAATATTTTTCTCAAGCCTTAAAAAATGTCAGGCTGAACTTAAGTTGCTCGGATTAAGCTCGCCCAAATTACACCTTTATCGATGAAATAACTTTTCGTGATGGAGATGTGCAAGTTGTGAGAAACAAGACAAATGCATAACGGAAGGGAAAAAAAGGGGTAAATCATGTAAATGGTCCCCGTAATTTACACGATGTGTTAATTTAGTTTATTTTCTTTAAATGTGCTCGATTTTGCCCCTTAATCTAATGGATTATGTCATATTGGTTAAATAAATAACGGCCGTTAGGTTTGGTGGACAAAAAGTTGTCATGTGCTCAAATGATGTGTCAATTTGGTCCTTTTTGTTTTAATTTGCTCAATTTTTACAAGACCAAATTGATACATCGTGTAAACTACAATGACTAAATTGACACATCATTTGAGTTTCTGTCCACCAAACCTAATCGCTGTTATTTATTAGACCAATATGACACAATCAATTAAATTAAGGGGCAAAAATCGAGCAAATTAAAATAATATGGACTAAATTGACACACCGTGTAAACTATAGGGACCATTTACATAATTTATCCCAAAAAAATTCCCCTAGATAATGATATTTTGAAAACACTACAAAGTGCACTATAGGAAAACATGGCAGAGGATATCAACTTTGCTAATATGGCAAAATTTTATTATTTTTATATTTTAAATTTTAAAATATCATAATTTTTATATTACATGTTTGATTTTTTTTTAAAAAATATATTTTTAAAATTTATTATTTAGGATATATCAAACAAGATCAATATTAAATATAAAATAATTTTTTAATGAAATAACTGTATATAACATTGTTGTGCGAAATTGATAAAATTTTAAAACTGGGAAAATTTAGAAAAATCTCAATTTCATACAGTTAAAAATGTAATATTTTAGTTTTACAAATTTTATATTCAATATTGTACATTGATCTCGTAAGATAGGTTCCAGAAATATAAATTTTATTAAATACAAATGGACAAATTACACCGGTAGTCCCTATATTTTACTCCTTGTGTCATTTTGGTCCTTACACTTTCAATTAGCTCAGTTTTAACCCTTAATGTTAAATTTTGTATCGATTTGGTTCAATTGATAATATCGTTAGTATTTTTTAAGGAAAATTATCACTAAATTGGTTGAGAATTTTTTTCTTTCAATTTTGTTTCATGTTGCAGTGTGAATGTTCACATTGGTATGAATTTAGTTTTTCTAGGGTTAGTTGCATGTTAATTATAAATTGTAAACATTCACATTGTATTTTGATATGAGTTTTTTTTTTTTTTTTTTGAAATTTTTTTCGAAAGTTAGTTATATTTTGTTGTTTTTTTTACTATGTTTGTTGGTTGGACAATCATTTTTGTTACTATTGAACAATCGAAATAGTCGATTTTCACTTATTTTTATTTTGTTTTAATTTTCACATTGCAATGTGAATGTTCACATTGGTATGATTTTATTTTTAAAAAAAAAACTAGTTGTATATTAATTGTAAGTTGTGAACATTCACATTGTATTTTGGTATAAGTTTTACTTTTTCAAAAGTTAATGTATGTTTGTTGTTTTTGTTACTATACTTGTTAGTTAAACAATCATTTTTATTATCGTTGAACAATTGAAATAGTCAATTTTCACTTTTTTCAATTTTGTTTTATGCTTTCACGTTACAGTGTAAATGTTTACATTGGTACGAGTTATTTTTTTAAGGCTAGTTGTATAATTGTAAATTGTAAACATTCACATTGTATTTTGGTATAAATTTTATTTTTTTGAAGGTTAGTTATATGTTTGTTATTTATTGTGAACATTCATATTGTACTTTAGTATGTGTTTTTTTTTAAAAAAATTTAGTTGTATGTTTGTTGTTTACTATGAACGTTTACATTATATTTTGATTTTCATTTAGATTTTTTGTTGAGTTATTTTTAAAAATTTTAAATTATAAAAAGATTCAAAATTCATAATTTGAAATTTTCTCCATGGAATGCGGGAAATATTTTCTCCTTAGGATAAGGGAGAGATTTTCTCCATGGAATAAGAGAAATTTTTTTTTTTAGAATAAAGGAGAGATTTTCTCCATAAAATGAGTGATTATTGTTATGTATTAATATCAAAATAGAAACATGTGCAAAAAATTAAAAAGAATAATTTGGTCATATTACATTAGACTTAATAAAATATTCAAAAAAAAAGTGTTAAATAAAATCAAACACTTAAAAATAAAATTTATCAAAAAATAACCCTTATTATATTTTGCAATATTTGGATCAAGTGCTTAATTGTAACAGCCGTGAGAAATGCGATTGATTGTCTAATGAAAAGGAATCTTCCAGATTTGCTTATCAAAAAGAAAAATGCTTGGGAGCACTAATTAGTGCTCCCACTAATTAGGTGGCAGTGGGTCCCGCCATTAATGATGTGATGTTTTGGTCTTGGAGTTGTATTTTTTTTTTTTTTTTTTTACTTTTTTAATGCGCTATTAGTGGTGATGTTTTTAGTGGGATGAATCATTACTGTATCAAAAACTAGTGGATGAGAAACAGTGTGTTGGAGATTGGTAACAACCGTGAGAAACGGATTTGCTTGCTTGTGTAGTCAAAATCAAAAGGAATCTTTCGAGGAAAGTGTGTCCATTGTTCATGGAAGCCCGCAGGAATCCATTGAAAATGTGAGGCAGACAAAAAATAAATTTGTAATTTGATAGAAAGTATTCAAATTGGCTCGTCAAACACTCAAACAGTCATCCAATCACAAAAACAAAAACAAAAAAAAAAAAATTTAAAAACATAATGATGCAATTGACAAAGATGGCCATCTAACACTCAACTATGGATGAAATATAAGAATACGATTCGAATATCAATTTTTTTTTTTTAATTACTTATGGTATCCTACAATATGTCGTAAGATATTTTAATATTATTAAAAGTAAGTGTAAATAAATGTGTGGTTATAGAAAATATAAATATCTTTAAATTACAAAAATAAGATTTCTTGAAAGATAAAAATACATATAAAACTAGCATATCACCCGTATTTTGTACGTAATAAAATAATATATCATTTATTAAAAACATGATAATTATATTTGATTTTTTTTATATTTTGTCTCTCGTAAATAAAATTTTATATATAAGTTTAAGAGTTTTCTTTCAAATGTTCCTTTACTATAATATATAGTATAGATAAATTAAAATTATTGTACTAACAATTAATAATTAAAATTATACTTTGTTATAAAAAAAAATGACATAATTCTAATACTTCACAATTTTAGAATAAAAATATGTGAATTTTAAAAAATTGTCATATTGGTTTTGGAAAGGGAAATAATTAAAGAAATTTTAAAAACTTAAAGGGTAAGAAAGAGTCGTCGTAAATCATTCAAACCAAGAATGATTTAGCTTAATCAGTTAAGTCAAAAGACTAACTAGATTACAAAAAAATTAATTAATTAATTAAAATTTTTAAATTTTATTTTATTAAAATTTAAACTGTCATTGAATAAGGAAAGCAATTCATTAATTTAAATTTAAAATCGATACAATATAAATTTAAAATTATAATAAACTATCTCATAATTTATAAATTTTAAATACAAATTTAAAATTATCATAATTATCTCATAATTTTTATGTTAAGAAACAGTAAGAGTGATATTGAGATTATCGATATATCTATATATTTTACAAAATAATACTTTTAAGAAGAAATATTATGAGAGTTTCAAAATCCCATACAAAATGTTTTTTTAAATAAAAACCACTATGTGAGATCGTAAAATAAAAGTTAAATGGAAGCTAGCCAATCGAAATTTTCTTAATTGTTTAAAATTAAGAAAATTCAATAATTTTAAAATAAGAGTTTGGAGCTCCTAGAAGGCTTCTCCCCTAAAAATCTCATTTTTCTCATATAATATATAGATAGATAGATAGATAGTGAAACAAACTTTGCCTTTTCTTCTTCTCCCAATGTGAGATTATAAAATAAATCACAAACTAATTAGAGCTTTATTTTTATATGGTAAAATGGAAGTTAGTCAATGGAAATATTTTAATTGTTTAAAATTAATAAAATCAGTATGAGAAATTGCGATTAAACCAGCAAATCGGTCAAACCCAAAATGGTTGAGCCTAATCGATTAAGTCAAATGAGCAACCAACTTATACAAAAATTAATTAATTAAAACTTTTAAATGTTATTTAATTTTAAAATTTAAACTGTCTTAAATTAAAGTGTACAGAATACTACACTATTAAGATTCACTTTATATAAGTGAAACAACTCTTTTTTTTTTCTTTTTCTAATGTAGGATTATAAAATAAAAATTATCAATTATTTGCACGAAAAGTTTATTTCTAATCAAGCAATCTTAATCTTTCAATCTTTAATCTGATCAATCTTTAGTTTATTTCGAATTAAACAAATCTAATCAATATATTTTGATAAAATCGCTAAAATCGTGGTTAAACCAACAAATCAATCAAATCAAAAATAATTTAGCATAATCGGCTAGGTCATAATTAATTAATTTAAACTTTTAAAATTGAAACTATATTGAATTAAAACATGGACAATGTAATGGCCGGGTTTCCTTTATTTTCTTTTCTTTCCCTTTGGCTTCACCCTTTCTTGTTTCCGTTGGGTTTAAAACATTTGGAAGTTATTTCAAATCAAAGCTCCCGTTCGTGTTTTGTTCTCGGTGTTGAATCTCACTTGTTCCGGTGAGCGCTAGGGCGAGTCCGGAGTGTCCGGGAACCAAATCAAAAAAAAAAAATTATGGGCTGCTGGCAAGGGCCGCACGTGCGGGGTGGGGGTCGCACGTGCGGGGGGCTAGGCCGCACGTGCGGTGAGGGTGGAGCTAATGGAGTTTGCACACTGCCTAAAAGGAACGTGCGTAAGGGAGGTGAGGGAAGCGCCGCACGTGCGGGGTGGGAGTGCCGCATGTGCGGGAGGGACGCACCGCATGTGTGGGGATGGGCGTCGTACGTGCGAGACCTGGGCAGTCCGAAAACCCTATTTTTCTTACATTTTTGGCCGAACTTATAACACATTTTGGGGCTCATTCTCTCACTCTAAAACCTATTTTCTCTCCTCCTTCTCTCTCGAAAACCTTCCCAAACATTGAAACTCCTTGATCCTTGTAATTCTTGGGGTTTAGATCATCAATCACACTCTCAAATCTTGAAGATCTAGTTGGGGCTTCTCTTGGGGTTGTGGAACATTGAAGAATCCTCCATCTCAAGGCTAGGGTTTCCATCTCCTTCTTCATCAATCTTTGAGGTACGGAATTTTTTAGTTATATATATATGTTTTGCCACAAAATGTTGATTTTAAAGTTACTATGAAGTAGTTGTGTTGGTTTTAAATTTTGCACTAAATGAAGAAAGAGAAAGAGAGTTTTCAAATATGGGTTTCTAAAATCTCAACTCTTTTTTTCTCCCTAAGGGGCTCTCCTTTCATTTGACTCATAAGATGTGATTTGGGTTGGTTTTCACCTTGAAGTGAACAAATGTTAGATTTTTTATAAAAGCCCTAGAAATTGGGGATTTTGGGAAGGGAAGGAAACATCTATGCTACTTTTATTCTTCTTGTGATAAAAAGAGTAAATGAGTGTAGACTTCATGAGCGTTTTGAAAAATGACCATCTTGTGATATGCACATTGACATGGAGAGTTTTTGTTTCAAAGACTATAGTTGAATGCATGATGATATAATTTTGTGATGACCAAATTGTTGTGCATAAAAGAATTGTGTATGATGGGAAAATTGTTATTGTGTGTTGAAGACATTTGGGTATTTTGTGAAATGACTTGAAAGAAAGAAATGAGAAATGGATTGATTGATATTGTTGTAGAGATACTTTGAGAATAGTAATTATTGCATCATATTTCAATTGAGTTATTATTATTGTGCACCTTGACATGTTTTGAAAAGACATTTATTTTGAGAAACATCATATTGTAACAAGAATTATGGAAATGTGAATGGGGTAAATACGTGGTAAGTCCAGATAGGGGGTGTAGTTGAATTTGATAAGTTGGCCTGAGTGTCCTTGGTGAAAGACCAGAAAACCGCGCGGATAGGTGTCGAGCCTTCCGGTTAATACCAGTAAAAATGACAGTTTGGTAGTACTCGTAGAGTCTACTTGCAGACACCAGCCTATGGATTACCAGTGTCGTATTTACTGCCCCTAGTGATTAATGATTGGAAATTTTGGGAAAAATGTTGAGATTGCAAATGATTGTTGGAAAGATAGAAACTTTTAAATGTGCATGAAATAGACTTTCTTATAAGGATGCATGGCATGGCATTAACAATTGCATGGTTTTAAAGAGTATGCATAACTGTATATACTTTGTAAGAATTCTCTACTGGTCTTTGTGCTCACCCCTATGGGATTTGATGCAGGTAAAGATGTGGTGATCCCACCGAACTGAGGGCGTGGATGTTTTTGAGAATAGTACATAGCTCTTTTATTTTGTGTAATTCTTTTTGAGCCAAGGGCTAATGCGTATGGGTTGCAGAAATCATTTTTGTGTAACCAGGTTTATGCCTTGGAAGATGTAAGCCCTTAAGGGTGTACTGCTTTGAGAATGGATGCTTTACATGCTATAAATTCATTTGTTTGTATTGATGAATGTATACCCGCATGTAAAACTTTTGTAAAGACTCATTAGTAATTATGTAAAGATGGGCAGATTATTGTTATTGTTGGGTAAATGTTGATTATTTGTGGGTAGTTCATGTTGAATTATTTCGGGGCGTTATAGACAAAACTACAATATTAAATGGGATGGAGTACAAGATTCACTTTATATGAAATAACTCATTTTTTTCCCTTCTTTTTTTGATGTGGGATTATCAAATAAAAGCTAGTCAATGGATATTTTCTTAATTGTTTAAAAATAAGAAAATCAAGAAAATTAGTAAGAGATATTGAAACTCTCGCAAGGCTCCTCACTAAATGAGATGAGAGCATAAGATTCCCTTTATATGAGTAAAATAACTCATTTTTTTCCTTCTTTTCCTGATGTAGGATTATGAAATAAAATCTAACCAATGGAGATTTTCTTAATTATTTAAAATTAAGAAAATCAAGAAAAATAGTTTGAAATATTGAAACTCTCACAAGGCTCCTCACTAAAAACAGTCTTTTCCTTAGATAGATAGATAGATAGATAGATAGATAGATAGATAGATAGATAGATAGATCGATAGATAGATAGTGAAACAAACTTTGCTTTTTCTTCTTCTCCCGATGTGGGATTATAAAATAAATCATAAACTAATTAGAATTTTATTTTTATATGGTTAAATGGAAGTTAGCCAATGGAAATTTTTTTAATTGTTTAAAAATAATAAAACCAGTATGAAAAATAGCGATTGAACAGGCAAATCGGTCAAACCGAAAATGGTTCAACCCAATCAGTTAGGTCAAATGACCAACCAATTTATACAAAAATTAATTAATTAAAACTTTTAAACGTTATTTTAATTTTAAAATTTAAACTGTCTTGAATTGAAGTATACACAATACTATACTATTAAGATTCACTTTATATAAGTGAAACAACTGACTTTTTTTTTCTTTTTCTGATGTGGGATTATAAAATAAAAGTTAACAATTATTTGGACAGAAAGTTTATTTCTAATCTAGCAATCTCTATCTTTCAATCTTTAATTATATCAAACAAGGCTAACCAATGGGATTATCAAATAAAAGCTAACCAATAGAGATTTTCTTAATTATTTAAAATTAAGAAAATCAAGAAAATTAGTATGAAATATTGAAACTCTCACAAGGCTCCTCACTAAAAACACTCATTTCCTTATATAATATATATGTATAATTTTCAATACTTAATGCATATAAAATTTAGAGTTGGATTAAATTATGTATAAAATATGATGGCAACCGAGGAGTTCAGGATCACATCCTCGATATGGCTGCAAAGCTATAAAGCTTAAAACTTTAGGGATACTAGTTGATGAAACTTTCCTAGTGCAGTTTATTCTCAACTCACTTCCATTACAGTTCGGCGCATTCAAAATTCACTATAACACCAATAAAGACAATTAGAGTTTGAATGAGCTGACTAATATGTGTGTTCAGGAGGAAATAAGGTTGAGGGAGGAAGGACGTCAAATTGCATTGGCTGTAACTCATAGAGCTATAAAGAAAAAGAAGGGTAATTTTGTAAAATCAAAGAACAATCCACCTAAGAAAAAGAATGGGTCTGGGGAAGAAAATTAGGCTCAGAATGGTTTCACTGTCAAGTGCTACTTTTGTGGCAAGAACGGGCATGTGAAGAAAGACTGCACCAAGCGAAAGGCTTGGTTCAAAAAGAAATATAAGAAATTTTCTTTTGTTTGTTATGAATCAAATCTTACTAAAGTACCTTCTAACACTTGGTGGATTGACTTTAGGGCCACGACCCACATTACAAATTCCAGGCAGGGATACCTCTTAACTAGAAAATCGAAGGAAATTGAAAGATTTGTTTATATGGGGAACCATCTCAAAGCTGAAGTCGTAGCTGTAGGAACCTATCGACTGATCTTAGAGATGGGTCATCAGATGGATCTAGAAGACACTTTTTATGTTTCTTCAATTTCTAGGAATTTAGTTTCCTTATTCAAATTAGATCGTGTTGGATATTCAGTTTTATTTAGTTGTAGTAAACTCAATTTAATGTTTAATTCAATAATGATTGGTTCTAGTAATTTATGTGATGGTTCATATAAAATTGCCTTAAATCATGAGTTTACACAATCATTAGTAACTCTGCATTCAAATATTGGTTTAAAACGTGGTCTAATTAATGAAAAATCCTCAATCTTGTGGCATAGACGGTTAGGGCATATCTCTAGAAATAGAATTGAAAAATTGGTGAAGAATGAAATTTTGAAAAACCTAGACTTCACTGATTTTGAGATATGTGTGGATTGCATTAAAGGAAAGCAAACCAAACCCACCAAGAAAGGTGCCACAAGAAGTAATGAGCTTCTTGAGATAATTCATACAGATATTTGCGAGCCACTTAACATCCCATGTCTTAGTGGTGAAAAATATTTCATCACATTTATAGATGATTTCTCATGTTATGGATATGTGTATCTAATTCATGAAAAGTCTCAGGCTGTTGACATCCTTGAGGTGTACATAACTGAAGTCAAGAGACAATTAGATAGAAAGGTTAAAATAGTAAGATCAAACATGGATGGTGAGTGTTATAGTAAATATGATGAGTCAGGCTAAAATCTTGGCCCATTTGCCAAATTCTTAGAGAAGAAAAACATTCGTTCTCAATACACAATGCCTGGAACGCCACAGCAGAATGGAGTTGTTGAAAGGTGTAATCGTACACTTAAAGATATGGTTATAGGAGTATGTTGAGTTACTCAATTATACCCATTTCACTGTGGGGTGAAGCTTTAAAGACTGCAATGCATGTCTTAAATTGGGTTCCTAGTAAGGCGGTCCCAACAACTCCTTTTGAGTTATGGACTGGTCGGAAACCTAGTTTAAGACACTTACACATTTGGGGTTGTTCAGCAGAGGCAAGAATCTTCAACCCACAAGAGAAAAAAGTTAGACTCAAGAACAATATATGGATATTTCATTGGTTATCCAGACAAGTTTAAAGGGTACAAATTTATTGTTCTAATCACAGTACGTGGATAGTGGAGGCTGGTAATGCTAGATTCCTAGAGAATGGTGAAATTAGTAAGAGTGAGAAAACACGAGTGGTGAATTTTGAGGAAATTAGGGTGGATGTGCCAATATTTGGCCTTTATCGAAAAATTGCTGTTCCTCAAACTATTTCACAGGCTGAGGGAAACGAACAACACAATGAAAATCCTTCACCACCTCATGTTTTACCACTTCATGAAGATTCCACCATTGAAAATACTATAGAGCCACCACAACTGGAAGTTCTAAGAAGATCTCAGAGGGAAAAAAGCCTGCCATTCCAGATGATTACATGGTGTATCTACAGGAATCTAATTTTGATATTGGGATTAACAAAAATCCAGTCTCATTTTCACAAGCCATGAATAGTGATGATTCTACTAAATGGGTTAGTGTTATAAATGAAGAGTTAAAATCCATGGAACAGAATGGTGTTTGGGATCTCATCGAATTGTCTAATAATTGTGAAAAGGTCGGGTGTAAATGGGTCTTCAAGACCAAGCGCAACGCAAAAAGCAATAATAAACGATTTAAAGCCAGACTTGTTACCAAGGATTTTACTCAAAAAGAAGACATAGACTATAAAGAGACCTTCTCTCCAATATCTAAGAAGGACTCGCTTAGAATCATCCTAGCGTTGGTAGTTCATTATGACTTAGGTTGCATCAAATAGATGTGAAAATTGCTTTTCTAAATGGGAATTTGGATGAAGAAATTTATATGGAGCAGCCAGAAGAATTTGCAGAGAAAAGTAAAGAACATTTAGCTTGTAAATTAAAGAAATCCATATATGGCCTTAAACAAGCTTCCAGACAATGGAATTTAAGGTTTAATGATACCATTACCTCCTTCGGATTTAAGGAAAATGCAGTTGATCAGTGCATATATCTGAAGGTTAGTGGGAGTAAGTCCATTATTTTTGTGCTATATGTGGATGACATTTTGTTAGCTAGTAATGACCTTGGCTTGTTGCATGAAACCAAAGAATATCTCTCCAAGAACTTTAAATTGATCGATATGGGTGAGGTAAACTATGTTATTGGCATAGAGATCTTTAGGGATCAATCACGAGGATTGCTAGGATTATCTCAGAAAGGATATTGTAACGTCCTCAAAATAAACTCATAATCATACATTCATGATACAAGAGAGATATAATATTCCCAACATCAGGGTATTCTTACAAGAGATATTACATGTTGACAACAAAAGTAAATGTCGTATAGGCTTACAACTTTCCAAGACAACACTTGGGTTCAACAAAAATAGAATTCTAACTCTTTACACAAAATAATCCCTTGGCTTGATATACATGTAATACACAAAATAATCACAAAAGTAAGCCTTCAGCTTCTACAACCTCCCAAGCTACATCCTTAGAGGTGGCATATCACCTGCACCTGAAAATGATGTCCCATATAGGGTGAGCCAACGCCCAGTAGAGATATGCTAAACATAATATGAGCAATAACTAAGACATTAGCATTTGATAAATGTTTAACTCGTATAAACCAACTTATAACATATTCCAGTTCCATGACAAATATGCCCATGTTTCATTCCACTTTCCTTTACTTAACCAATTCAATTCATAAACATGGCTCAGAACCTAGCCAAACAATTCAATTCAAAGTCATTGCTCAGAACCTGGCCAAACAATTCAATTCAAAGTCATGGCTCAGAACCTGGCCAAACAATTCAATGAGACTATAACTCATATTAAAACACTTCCAATACTTCAATTAAATACACATATTTGCTGTATTAATGGAGTCCATCCCCCATCTCCTCCCAAACAGGTTTGAGAGTCCATCCCCTATCTCCTTTCAAACCATGAAATACATCCCCTATCTCCTCCCAAACAATATACATATACAATATATTTAAACACTTATCATATACAATGATCAAGCAAAGCACATATTCAATGTGTTATTCCATCCCTCATATTCAATGACATAACCAATTGATTAGTTTTAATTCACCTAATCATCATGCAGTGTCTATAACAATCAAGACTATCATCCACCGATAGCCCAAAACAATTATTTCTAAACAGATAATAAATGCGTCAACAGATAAATTATCAACAATTTCAAAGGCGAGTGATTAATCAATCCAACTCCACCATTCATTCTCATAACTTCTCAATTTCATTATTCCCAAATCAATTTCATTACCTCATAATAAATGTCATCAATTTCACAAATGACCCAATTAATCCCAACTAAGGTATTTTCCCCTTTTTTCCACAATATTGACCCAAAAGTCCAAATATCATCAATGGACCTCAATAACTTCATTTTAAGGCTCAAATACATATATATAGTTCAATGGAACAAAAACCCCTCTTTACACATTTTAAGGTTTGAAAACCCTAACTTCCAAACTTTCCCAACTACAACATTAAATCAAAATGACTACAAGTTTATGTCAAAGATCAGAAATATGAGTAATTATCCCTACCTGAAAGTTTGAAGCCCAAGGGAAAGATAAAGAAACCATAAAATGTTCCAAATCAACACTTTTTCGGATCCAAAGATAGCCCAAGCCAAACTCTACCTTTTATACAAAGGAACCAAGGTAGAAACACTCTAGAACTAGATGGATTCTTAGAGAGAGAGAGAGTGAAGAGAGAGAGACTGCCGAAATTAGGGTTTTGAAAAGTTAGAGAGAGAGAAAGTTGAAAAAGTGATTTAAAATGACCCAGCTGCAATCTGATATACGTATGACCCGCTCGAGAGGAGAATAAGATGCTCGAGCGTCAGACACAAAAACTTAACCCGCTCGAGTGCAAAAGACCCGCTCGAGCGCCAAGGCACAATAGCAAAACACTACCCGTTCAAACGTAGATTACACTCCTCCAACACTTTTACAGACTTCGAACACCCGCTCAAGCGTCAAATACCCGCTCGAGCGCGACCCGCTTGAGTGTAATTAAATTCGCTTGAGCGCGAAAAACATACCTGCAGTATTTTTACAGACGCACAAAATGCTGAAAGGATGCAAACTCCGCTCGAGCGCAAAGGGACCCGCTCGAGCAGATCATCAAAAACTGGGCAACAAGAATAGAGACCAAAGCTCACCCAGCCTGTTCGGAACACGCCCAAGACATTTCTAAACTCAACTTCAAAGAGTTAAAGGATGAAAATGTAATACAAACAACAACAATCATCCACGGAACCAAGCCCGGAATATAATAAACAATGAGAGGAAAACCGGGATCGCTATAGCCTCCCCTCCTTAAAGGATTTCGTCCCCGAAATTAGTTATAAGTTTCAAAATTGTGATTTTCCAATTATTAACAATATTACAATTCCACATTTCACATCCTAACCCACTACCAGTCATCCCTTCTCTTATCATGAGGCAATTCACAATATAATTCAATATGCATTAACAACATGATTTTCTTTGAAATCCAACAAATTCCAATACCATATTCCACCATTTCATAACATATTCAATGTTAATGATATATCTACATTTCTAAAACATTATTAACATATACAATGTTAAGATAAACTCCCATTTTCAAGGCATATTCGACAATTACCATGCTTCCAATAACCAAAACATATACAATGTTTTACAACTTAAGACATATTCAATGCTCTTAAAGTTTATCAATATAACAAAATTCCCAATACATGGTTACACATTAACAAACAAGTCCGGATATTTCTCACGGACTTCCAACTCGCGTTCCCAAGTGGCTTCTTCCATTCCGTGATGTTTCCACAAAACTTTTACCAAGGGTATCGTCTTGCCTCGCAAGACTTGATCCCGCCTATCCAAGACCCGCACCGGTCTCTCCACATACGAGGTATCCTCATCTACCTCTAAGTCGGTCCAATCCAATACATGCGACAGATCCGGCTTGTACTTCCGAAGCATACTTACATGAAACACGTCATGCACTCTGAACAACTGCGGCGGCAAAGCTAAACGGTAGGCAACCTCGCCAATTCTCTCAAGGATCTCAAAAGGGCCAATAAATCGAGGGGACAACTTCCCACTCTTCCCAACCTCAGCAAACCCCACCTAGGTGATATTTTCAAAAAGACATGATCACCTGCCTCAAATGCCAAAGGCCTCCTCCTATGGTCGGCATAACTCTTTTGGCGACTCTGGGCTGTAACAAGCCTCCTACGGATAAGCTCAACTTTCTCCGTCGTCTCCCTTACCAACTCCGGGCCCAAGAAAGGTGCATCACCCACCTCGGCCCAACACACTGGAGACCTATACGGTCGGCCATACAAGCCCTCAAACGGTGCCATGCCAATACTCGATTAGAAACTGTTGTTGTAGGCAAACTTTACTGAGGGCAAGTGCCTCTCCCACGACCCACTAAAGTCAAGGACACAACCTCGAAGCATATCCTCAAGGATCTGAATAGTACGCCCGGACTGCCAGTCAGTCTGAGGATGGTAAGCTGTGCTAAAGGTCAACCTAGTGCCCAAGGTACTCTACAAAACTCTACCACAACCTAGCGGTAAAACGCGAATCTCTATCTGAGACGATCGACACTGGGACCCCGTGCAACCTCACTATGTCCCAAATATACAAGTCGGCAAGATGATCTACTAAATCTCTCACGCACATAGGAATGAAGTGCGCTGACTTAGTCAATCGATCTACAACCACCCAAATAGCATCACTACCTCGGTGAGTCCTCGGAAGACCTACAACGAAGTCCATTGTGACATGCTCCCATTTCCACTCGGCTATAGGCAAGGGTTGTAGCAAACCCGCTAGCCTCTAATACTCGGCCTTCACTTGCTGACAAGTAAGGCACTTCAATACGAAAACTGCCACATCCTTCTTCATACCCCGCCACCAAAACTGGCGACCCAAATCACGATACATCATAGTGCCTCCTGGATGCACCGCAAGGCGTGAATGGTGAAACTCTCAGAGTACCTCCTCTCTGCAAGACTCCGGCACAAACAAACGGTCTCGGTATCTCACACTCAAGTCGGGATACACAGTCAAACCCTTCTCAACCTTCCCACTGGAGATCTTCTCCCGAAGGGATTCCACCTCAAGGTCACTCCCATGCGCCTCTACCACTCGATTCACAAGTGTAGGCTACGCAACCACAAAAAATAAGGCCGTAGACTCAATAGATTCGCCCAAAAGCAAATCAAACTCGCCCAGTGCACCCAACATTTCCCATTCCTGGATGGCTACACAAGCTATATCACTAAAGGATTTCCTACTAAGGGCATCAGTCACAACATTGGCCTTCCCCGGGTGGTAATGCAACTCGAAGTCGTAATCCTCAATAAACTCCATTCACCTCCTCTGCCTCAAGTTCAAGTCTTTCTGTGTAAACAGATATTTCAGACTCTTATGATCCGAGAACACCACGAATCTCTTACCGAACAGGTAGTGCCTCCAAATCTTCAAGGAAAAAATCACAACTGCTAACTCTAGATCATGTGTAGGGTAATTCCTCTCGTGTATTTTCAACTGCCGCGAGCCATAGGCTACCATTTTCCCCTCTTGCATTAACACACAACCCAATCCCTCTCGTGAGGCATCACAATAAACCGTATAACTCAAACCTCTCTCTGGAATAATCAACACTAGAGCGGTGGTAAGTCTAACTTTAATCTCTTGGAACGACTTGTTACAAGTCTCACTCCATACAAACTTGACCCCTTTCCGCGTCAATTTAGTCAACGGCGAAGCTAGCCTGGAGAAATCTTTTACAAACCGGCGGTAATGCCCAGCTAATCCCAAAAAACTGCAAATCTCAAAAATACTCTTAGGCTGTGCCCAATCCTGCATTGCATCTATCTTGGCTGTATCAACAGACACTTCTTCCCCGGAGACTACATGGCCTAAGAACTTAACCTCTCTTAGCCAGAACTCATACTTCCCAAACTTAGCATACAGTTTATGGCTCTAAGCAACTCAAGCACCACTCTCAAGTGTTCCTCGTGCTCCTCCTCAGAAGGTGAATAAATCAGAATGTCGTTCACGAAAACAACCACAAAACAATCTAAAAATTCCCAGAATATCCGGTTCATCAAGTCCATAAACACTATCGGTGCATTGGTGAGCCCAAAAGGCATCACCAGAAACTCGTAATGGCCATACCGCGTACAGAATGCCATCTTCGGGATGCCTACCTCCCTGACCCTCAACTGATGATAACCCGATCTCAAATCTATTTTGGAGAAACAACGGGACCCTTTCAACTAGTCAAACATATCATCTATACGGGGCATAGGGTACTTGTTCTTAACCGTAGCCCGATTCAAATTCTGGTAATCAATACAAAGTCTCTAGACACCATCTTTCTTTTTAGCAAAGAGGGTCGATGCTCCCAACGGCAAAGTACTAGGGCAGATAAAGCCCTTATCTAGCAACTCCTGGAGCTGAATCTTCAACTCACTCAACTCGGCTAGGGCAAAATGATACGGTGCCATAGAAATTGGCACCGTGCCGGGCACTAAATCAATAGAAAACTCCACCTCTCGCTAGGGTGGCAAACTAACAAGGTCCTCGGGGAAAGACGTTCGAGTACTCACAAACCACTCTGGGTAACTCAATCTGGATCTCATCACACTCACTACTCATAAAGCTAGCGAGGAGACCACTAAGCTCACTCCGCCCTCACGAATCATACACTGGTGGCAACACTCTACCAACCCGATCCCCCAAGAAATGGAAACAATCCCCGCTCAAGGTACATACAGTAACCCTCTGGCTGTAGCAATTAATAATAGCCCGGTATGACGATAGCCAGTCCATACCCAAAATCACATCAAAACCCAACATAGCCATAACTACAAAAGAAAATGGAAGCTGGCGGTCGGCGACCTCAATATCGCAACCTCTACACCCTTGTTTCAAAATCAACTCACTCCCAACAGGTGATACAACACAAATAGGAGAAGCTAACTGTGCCAACTCTAACCCCAAAACAGATGCAAATGCAACAGATATAAAGGAATGGGATGCACCCGTATCAATCAACACATTGGCAACCGAGTTGCAAAACAAAAAGGTACCTCTCACAACTGATGGAGCCTGTACAAGATCATGCGCGGTAACAGCATACACGCGCCCTGAAGGTCTCTAATCTACCTGCTCACCTCTCGAAGCAAAAGGCTGCTGCAAGGACTAAAACGATGAGGCTCCCTGATTGGCCCTCGAGGCCTGAACAGACTGAGCTGGCTGATAACTCTGCTTCGACCCAGATACACCAGATGTGCCACTCAACTGTGAGCAAAACCTCTTCAGGTGCCCTGCCTGACCACACTGGTAACAAGAGAGCAGCTGGCCTCTACCCTAACCCTGGCTCTGAGGTCGAGCCGAAGATGAAGCTGCCCTTTGACCTCCTCCCCTCTGCGGGCAAGTTGGAGACTTGTGGCCCAGCTGACCACACTTATAACAGGTAAAGTCTCCCTGACTGCCTCTCCCAGAACCTGAACTCGGCACTGGAAAGGTAGATCTCAGAAAAGCACCCTGGGACTGCTGAGGGTTAGAACCCCTCTGCCTCCTACCATCTCCCTGGCCATCCTGACTCCTCTTGGAGCCCCTCATCCTCTCCTCCTCCTCCTCCTCCTCCTGCATAATAATCTCCATATGGGTCGCAGCATCCAGAAGGCGTCCATACTCCCGGGTGATGGACCCTGCAACTCTTATCTTGAGCCTGGTCCTTAACTTTTTCTCAAATTCAAGACAACGGTGTTCCTCAGACGCTACTAGCTCAGGACCAAACCTCGATAAGCTAGTAAATGCGGCCTCAAACTCGGCCATTGGTGTACTCAGCTGCTTGAGTTAACAGAACTGATCCCTCAACTTCTCCCTGACAGCGGGAGATAAAAACTTCTCCTGAGAGGCATCAACGAAAGCCTCCCAAGTCCCTCCAATACGGCCCCGCATGAACTTCCACCACTGACCCGCATCTTCCTTCAATTGGAAAGATGCCAAGGTCACCTTCAATGCCCCGTCTTCGATGCCAAGCATCTCAAACGTCTTTGTCATCTGCTCAAGCCACTCATCAGCCTTCAATGGCTCTTTAGGATCACCCACAAACTCGTCCGGATTCGACCGGAAGAACTCTCTCTTCAAAAAAGAAGGCCCTGCCTCAGCAACATGGGCCTGGACCTGATTCTCAACTCTGAGAATGTCCATAGATTCCCTCAAACCTCCTACCATCTCGCAAGCTAAGGCGGCCATGGCCTACTGACCTACTGGCTCGGCCACATTGGCCTGACCAACACCCTCCTGCTACGTCGGAATCTCATCCAGTATAGGCATCTCATGCCCCCTAGGCCTACCTCGCCTACCACCACGTCCCCGTCCTAACATCCTAATAAAGGCAACGAAGAACATTAGCACATTCACAAATGTGCCAAAGCTATTTCACTCGCGTCCTAATACATTGGACAATAGTAATTTATTCCGCGTAAGCACATAATCACATAAGCACTTACGAATTTCATTTCCGAATAATGACAGTCCCAAGGTGTTGCTACAATTTTGGTTAGAAACAGCATTGATCAAGTGCTTTTCGAACAGGACTCCCAGAAACCCAAGGATCCAATCAACATCCTAGAAACTAAATTCCATACCCACTTAGTCAAGTAAACATGTTATCACATAAGCACATAACATTATACATAAGCCTCTAACAAGCGAGACAAACCCATTGTGGTACTAACCACTTCCCACGTACCCAAAGTATTCAAACCCGGTACGCTTTGATACCAAGTTGTAATGCCCTCAAAATAAACTCATAATCATACATTCATGATACAAGAGAGAGATATCATATTCCCAACATCAGGGTATTCTTACAAGATATTACATGTTGACAACAAAAGTAAATGCCGTATAGGCTTACAACTTTCCAAGTCAACACTTGGGTTCAACAAAAATAGAGTTCTAACTCTTTACACAAAATAAGCCCTTGGCTTGATATACATGTAATACACAAAATAATCACAAAAGTAAGCCTTCAGCTTCTACAACCTCCCAAGCTACATCCTTGGAGGTGGCATATCACCTGCACCTGAAAATGATGTCCCATATAGGGTGAGCCAACGCCCAGTAGAGATATGCTAAACATAATATGAGCAATAACTAAGACATTAGCATTTGATAAATGTTTAACTCGTATAAACCAACTTATAACATATTCCAGTTCCATGACAAATATGCCCATGTTTCATTCCACTTTCCTTTACTTAACCAATTCAATTCATAAACATGGCTCAGAACCTGGCCAAACAATTCAATTCAAAGTCATGGCTCAGAACCTGGCCAAACAATTCAATTCAAAGTCATGGCTCAGAACCTGGCCAAACAATTCAATTCATAATCATGGCTCAGAACCTGGCCAAACAATTCAATAAGACTATAACTCATATTAAAACACTTCCAATACTTCAATTAAATACACATATATGCTGTATTAATGGAGTCCATCCCCCATCTCCTCCCAAACAGGTTTGAGAGTCCATCCCCTATCTCCTTTCAAACCATGAAGTACATCCCCTATCTCCTCCCAAATAATATACATATACAATATATTTAAACACTTATCATATACAATGATCAAGCAAAGCACATATTCAATGTGTTATTCCATCCCTCATATTCAATGGCATAACCAATTGATTAGTTTTAATTCACCTAATCATCATGCAGTGTCTACAACAATCAAGACTATCCTTCACCGATAGCCCAAAGCAATTATTTCTAAACAGACAATAAATGCGTCAACAGATAAATTATCAACAATTTCAAAGGCGAGTGATTAATCAATCCAACTCCACCATTCATTCTCATAACTTTTCAATTTCATTATTTCCAAATCAATTTTATTACCTCATAATAAATGTCATTAATTTCACAAATGACCCAATTAATCCCAAATAAGGTATTTTTCCCTTTTTCCACAATATTGACCCAAAGGTCCAAATATCATCAATGGACCTCTATAACTTCATTTTAAGGCTCAAATACACATATATAGTTCAATGGAACAAAAACCCCTCTTTACACATTTTAAGGTTTGAAAACCCTAACTCCCAAACTTTCCCAACTACAATATTAAATCAAAATGACTACAAGTTTATGTCAATGATCATAAATATGAGTAGTTATCCCTACCTAAAAGTTTGAAACCCCAGGGAAAGATGAAGAAACCCAAAGATGTTCCAAATCAACACTTTTTCGGATCCAAAGATAGCCCAAGCCAAACTCTACCTTTTACATAGAGGAACCAAGGTAGAAACACTCTAGAACTAGATGGATTCTTAGAGAGAGAGAGAGAGAGAGTGAAGAGAGAGAGACTGCCGAAATTAGGGTTTTGAAAAGTTAGAGAGAGAGAGAGAAAGTTGAAATAGTGATTTAAAATGACCCAGCTGCGATCTGATATACGTATGACCCGCTCGAGTGGAGAATAAGACGCTCGAGCGTCAGACACAAAAACTTAACCCGCTCGAGCGCCAAGGCACAACAGCAAAACACTACCCGTTCAAACGTAGATTACACTCCTCCAGTACGTTTACAGACTTCGAACACCCGCTCAAGCGTCAGATAGCCGCTCGAGCGCGACCCGCTCGAGCGTAATTAAATTCGCTCGAGCGCGAAAAACAAACCTGCAGTATTTTTCAGACACACAAAATGCTGAAACGATGTAAACTCTGCTCGAGTGCAAAGGGACCCGCTCCAGCGGATCATCAAAAATCTGGGCAACAAGAATAGAGACCAAAGCTCACCCAACCTGTTCGGAACATCCCCAAAACATTTCTAAACTCAACTTCAAAGAGTTAAAGGACGAAAATGTAATACAGACAACAACAATCATCCACGAAACTGAGTCCGGAATACAATAAACAATGAGAGGAAATCTGGGATCGCTATAGATATATTGATCGTGTTTTGGAGAGATTCAATATGCAGTTTTGTTCAGCCAGTAATGCACCTATCATGAAGGGTGATAAATTAAGTGAAAAACAGTGTCAAAGGAATGACTTGGAAAGAAAACAAATGAAGGACATTCCATATGGATCAGCAGTAGGGAGCTTGATGTATGCCCATGCATGTACTAGACCAGATATTAGTTTTGTAGTTGGAATGTTGGGAAGATTCCAAAGTAATCCTGGAATGAAACATTGGAAAACAGTGAAGAAAGTTATGAGATATCTTCAAGGAACAAAGGACTATATGCTCACCTATAGGAGGTCAGAATAGTTAGAAGTGACCGGATACTTAGACTCATATTTTGCTGGTTGCCTTGACATAGAAAATCTAGATTAGATTTTGTTTTTCTTGTAGCTAGTGGAGCAATTTCATGGAAGAGTGTGAAGCAGTCCATTATTGCTTCATCTACTATAGAGGTTGAGTTTGTGGCATGCTTTGAGGCTACAAATCATGCTTTGTGGTTGCGAAATTTCATCTCAGGACTTGGTGTTGTTGACTCAATTGCCAGGCCGCTAAAGATATATTGTGACTATGCCGCATTAGTTTTCTTCTCTAAGAATGGAAAGTACTCCAGTGGTTTTGAACATATGGAAGTAAAGTACTTAATTGTTATAGAAACAGTCCATAAACAACAAGTGTTAATTGAAAACTTAAGCACCTCTCTTATGATTGCTAATCCATTCACAAAGGGATTGCTACCAAAGACATACAAAGAACATGTTATTAGGATGGGTCTTTTAAGCAACCCATGATGTGTATGGTTGATCTTGAGTGCTTATTTTTATTTGACACTATTTGCGCAATAATAATTTTGTTTCTATTTTTCTTGCTTCTAAATGTGTGTATACACATTAATTTGAATATTGATAAACAGGAAATGTCTTAACAAGACAAATTATAGAGGCCTTTCAAGCAAATAATTACATATCCCGATAATGGACTGGGTTAGTGAAGGTTATCGATGGTGTGGTGCATAGAAAGAACTATGACATAAATGTTATATAACCGCTATGACTCACATTGGTGATCTGAAGTAATCACAGTATTATAGTCTCTAATATATCTGAACTTATTGGCTATTTTTAAAATTTCGTGATCACGTGTCAAAATTTTTAGTGTGGAATCCAGGGAGTCAAAATTTTTATCAATTGCATATTTTTGAAAAAAAAAAAAAACTCATAATTGCATCATAATCGGCTTCATGGGCCAAGTGGGAGAATGTTCAATTTATTCTCTGGTGTGGCCCAATAGCCTATATATCTTTGACATGTTTTATTTTATTTGGACTCCACAATTAGATAAAGCCAATATTTGAGATAAAGTTCAGTAATTAGAATTTTAAATATGAGATAATTACTCTTGTAAGATAAGAAGGAAACCTTGATGGACATGAATTCTTCTGATATAGTTTATCCGGCCTCTTCTCTTCTCTACATAAGGATGGGTGACTACCCTTTCATAATATGAGTATTTTTCCATCACTCAAAGTTTTATAGTCATCCTAATTAAGAGAGACCGAGAGAAAAAGGTGAGCCAAGAATTCAAGGTTCAACTATTAGGGGTATTTTCTCAACTTCTCTAATCCAATGGCTGACAAAGGTATATTCGTTTTATTTTTAAGATGTATTGAATTCAAGATCCTATAAGGTTCTATCAAAACCAGCCCTGGGCTAAGGCCATTAAGGCCTGTACTTTAGGCCCCAAAAATTTGGCCCAAAATAGGGGCCCAAAATTTAGAAAAGTATTATAGCATATTACAAATATAAATAGGCCCAAATTATTTTTGTTCTTTTAGGACCAATCCAAAGGACCAACAAATATTCTTTTGAGCCCATATTTGTTTATAAGTGTGGTTTGACCCGATTGAAATTAAAATAGATACAAAATGTTGGTGGTCCTTGAATGAGAAACACTACATACGGGGGATTCTATTTACATCCAAAAAATCATTCAGTACACCCAATTTCTAAGTACACCCTATTTAATTATTTAAAGTTTTATTTTACTCTTATTACACCCTATTATTTTTTCCAAATTACCCTCAAGGTAAACCCAAATAATAAATAATAAACAAACTAAAAAAGCTAAATTATTTCAAAAACTTTTCAATACAAAAAATAATTCTCAAATACAAGGGGAAAAAAACTTATAAGCACAGAAGCATTATAAATACAAAAAAAAAAAAAAAAAAAAAAATCAAACTTCTACAAAAGCATTATAAAACTTTTCAATACAAAAAAGAAAAAAACTTTTAAATTATAAATTATCCACAAGAATGCTCATGGAAAAGTAAAAACCAAGCTTATAAGCACATAAGTATGAAGCACTAACAAAAAAGAATAATTCTCAAATAATGTACTATATGATCTTCTTCTTCTTTTTATTCTTCATGGTCTTCGTTTTCTTTCATACTTGTTTGTTAATGCTTCAATGCTTCCCCTTCTTTCTGATTTTCCCTCCTACTTGTTAACTTTGCATTCCTTTGCTTCCTCTTCTCTCTACTTTTTTCACATTTTTGTTTTCCAACTCATATTAGACATTTTTCCTGTATAAAAACCTCATGTAAACATGCAACATTGGGGGGGGGGGGGGTGGAGAAGTTTTTAAATTACTAATTCTTGTTTTCATACTTGTAGCAGTTTACTTTTAATTTATTTTAACTTGATATATATATATATATATATATATATATATTTAAACTAATATTTGTGAAAGAACGCTAAAATGGTGTTTTTATTTGTATATTGATGAATGAATCATCTTAACAAACCATTTTTAACTGATTTTCAGGACCATTATGTTATTATTTTTAGTGGGTTTGATCTGATTTATTTTATTTTTTAATTTTTGGGTAGTGTGTTCAAATCCACCAGTTTTATGTTTTTGTTTTATTTTTATTGGTCTTTTTTTTAATATTATTTTATAGATCTAGGTAACAAAAATATAAGTTTCTTGTAAAATCTTTCTTCTAACGTCTAGGGTTTCAAAATAATAAAAAAACAATGATGTTGATGATGATTGTAACGCTCTCAAAATATTATACAAATCAACCATTCATAAGATCTGGAGACATAATAGAAATGTTATATTTTCATTCATCAGAGTTAATATTACAAAAGATGTCACATGCATTACACTTTCATAAATGTTCAACTTGAAAATATAGCATGTAACTCTAGTTTAGAACAACAAAATAAATGCCCTAAGGGCTTACATCTTTCCAAGACTTCGCTTGGTTACAACAAAAGAAGAGTCTAGTCTCTATACAAATAAAGCCCTTGACTTGAATAAACATTTAACTCAAAACAAAATCACAAAAGTGGAGCCTTCAGCCCCTAAGCCTCCCAAGCTATGTCCTTGGAGGTGACATGTCACCTGTACCTAAAAATAGTTTCCCAAGTAGGGTGAGCTAAAGCCCAGTAGAGATATGCTAAACCATATATGACAATTAACTAAAATATGAGCATCAGATAAATGTGCAACATTCTTAACCAACACATATTCTTTTCAAAGTCATTCAATATAGATAACCAATATCTTAATTCATTTCCATTCTACCATTTTGGGTAAATCAATTAGCCAAATTCATTATTATCAAGCAACCAATATGAGACTACAACTCAATGGTTCACAATTTGATACATTCATCAAATCCAATACTTCTATTTCTTGTCATTTTACGGAACCACATCCGAGGGAACTGACACCCACAAATATAAAACATTTCGGGACTTTCACCCTGGACACTCCGACCAACGTAATTATCAATGGAGTCCATCCTCTATCTCCTCCCAAACAATGGAGTACATCCCCTATCTCCTCCAAACAAAGATACATATACAATGTATTTAAACACGTTGTCATATATAATGACCAATCAAATCACAAATTCAATGGTTTAATCCAACCATCATATTCAATGACATAATCCAATTGATTAGTTTCAATTCACTTAATCTTCATGCAGTTTCTATAACAATCATAGCTATTCTCCACTGATAGCCCAAAGTAGATATTTCTAAACAGATAAATAAATCTAACAAACAGATAATTTATCATATTTTCCATAGATGAGTGATTTATCAAATCCAATTACACAACTCACTCGTGCATTCTTCAAATTTCATATTTCTCATAACAATTTCATTATTTGTACCAATAATTTATTTAACTCATATTAGGGCAAATCTCCCCATTTTCAAACATCAACCCCCCAAGACTCAATTTCATCATTTATATACAAATAACCATTTTCGAGACCTCAGGTACACGTATGGAGCCCCAAATAGAAAACCCCTCTTTCAAAATTCAAACCCAAACCCAAAACCTAACTTCACCCAAACTTCCCAACTCCACCATTTATGCAAAAATGACACATATCTAGGTTAAAACCCATATTAAAGAGTTGAACATCCCTACGTTAAGCTTAGATGAGAGAGAAGAGAGAAAGCTCAAAAGTCGGTGGTGACGAAACCACGTTTTGCTCCGATGAAAACGAAGCCCTAGATAAGCTCTATACTTAATCTCAAAGGAGCAAGGTGAAAAGATCACTCTAGGTAAGTAGATCTAAAGATTTAAGTGAAAAAGTTTGAGTTTTAGAGAGAGAAGAGAGAAATCACGGTTTAAGAGAAAAAAGTGGAGGAAAATCATGAAAGAAAAATGGTTTGGGACTATTTATAGTAGTAAGAAATAGCCCTAAAGTCAAATAAAATAATAGGCCCAAAAACCCCCTTAGATAGGGCCCATTCGGACCTCAAAAATCTGGAAAAAAAAAAAAAAAACACACACAGGGGTTGACCCTTCGGGCATGGGGGTCGACCCTTTAGGTAGAAAAGACAATCTGCACAAGCAAGGGGGGTCGACCCTATTTTCCAGCAACTAACACACAGACATAAGAGGGTCGACCCTCCCCAATCTGCTGTTTACCCTATTTTCCAGCAACTAACACACAGACATAAAAGGGTCAACCATCCCCAGTCTGGTGTCTACCCTATTTTCCAGCAACACTTCCAGAAACTTCATCAACAAGTAAGGGTCGACCCTTAGGAAGGCTAGTGTCGACCCTAGAATAGAATTTCTAAGTCTCCAAGGAACTTTTGACAAGAATAAGTGCGAGCAACCAAACCCAACAAGTTTAAATCGGATTGTACTCCTCCAAAAACCCATAACAACACCAACGATTTCCAAAATAAAAATAAATGATTTAAATACACTTTCCCATAAGCTTTGAAGGATATAGGTGCTACAATGATGGTGAGTTTTGATAAGGTGGATTGGAGTTTTGGAGGGAGGATGAAGAAGAAGAAGAAAAAGAAGAAATAATTTTGATCTCTTGAGGAAGAAGACACAAAGATTTGAATAGGAATAACTGATTATGGTGCACCATGAGGGAAAAAAAATTATTTTAGGATTTAATATGTGTTGTCCTTATTAATAAATTTATATTAGGATATAATAAGAATTTAAATTTAAATTGGACGTATTGAGACATATTTTGGATTCGAATAGAATCCCCCCACTACGTACACATATAAAATGTTAGTGGCCTAAAATTCTAGCTTGGCCTAAAAAGATTAAGATGAGTGGGCCAAGCCTAACCCCCACACTCAATCCATTCCAGCACAATTCTAGCTTGGCCCAAAAAGATTAAGATGGGTGGGCGAAGCCCAACCCCCATACTCAATCCATTCCAATAAACCTCAAGCCCAAGGTCCACGGACCGGGACCTGGCGGTGAGCGTGCGTGTGGCAATTTTTTGCATAATCAGCTTCGACCATAGTCTTGGTCGAAGTCCATCCTTGAAGCATCCATAATTCCCTTCCTTCGGAAAATTTGGATGCCCTAAAGGGCTTACACCCTTGTGCAAAAAATGAGATTTAAATATCGATCAATGTTCTCCTCTACAATCAATGTGGGATATAAGGTTTTACACTTTTCTCAACACCTCTTTTATGAAGCCAACTTAATGAGTCAATTCCTCGTTCAAACCTGAATGGTTTTTAGTCATTCTTTTTGTGATGTAAAAATTTTATTACAAAGAATCTAAACTCACTTTATTCCACCTCAATTGAACATTGACACCCAATTCAATATTGTATTAAAGTCATCAAAAAATTATTATTTTTTCAACAGATTTTACCTTTGTGTCTATAATTTTAATTTCATCAATTTATATCTCACGCATTCAATTACTTGTCATATATTGTTAATATTTTAAATGAAAAATAAAGGGACCAAATGTCATTTACCCTATAATTGCTGGTGTTGACTTGTATTATCCGTCTAAATTGGGGCAAACAACACAACTCAATAAGTCTCTGTTTATCTCTCATTTTTTTGTTGGGTGGGTTGGGGAGCTCAAAAGAAGAATAGTATCAATCTATTCATGAACAGCGTATAGGCTAGAGTAGGTTTTACGATTAGAAAAAAACAAACAAACAAACAAAAAAAAAAATTATTTAAAAAAAAAATATATATATATATATATATGTAGGAGATGCATAGGCTGAGCACAAAATGTGTAATGAAAAAAGGAGGGCTATTAGCATTTATGTTAGTAATGGGCGCCCATGTGGCATGACCATTTGAACATAATTTGGATCTTATCCAAATAGGTTTTGAATTAAATTCAAACCTATTTAGGATAACCACTCAGGATATAGATATTATCAGTTTTAACTGATATGGATAAATAATAATAATATAATATATATCTGATATATGGTTATGGGTAACCAAGAGAGAAACAACGTAGGTTTTGTTTCAACCCATAAACTGACTCTCTCCCAAGAAACAACGATCAAGTCATTTTGCACTGTGGTTTGTGTGGGTGATATTCACCATTGTAATATCACCCCACTGCTGGGATTGATTGATTAGATTCTGGAAGCACGTGATTTATCCATGAGGTTTTAGATCGAATCAGGTATGATCTAAACATTTTATTCCGCTGCAAGTTTTGTGATCTTTGATTTACATTGGTATCAGAGCCATTGATGGGTATTTTCGTGCTTTCTTTTATCATGGGTATATTTATAAAAGAGGTAGAGATCCAAAATATTTCATTTTTTATGATCATTAATGTCATTTTTAAGAGCATAAATGATTTTATTTTGGAAAAAGGAGTCCGGCAATATAAAAATCGGACCAGAAAACACCCGGGAAGGCGGCGCGCTGTATGACGCCTCCCAGCGGCGCCACGCGCCACCACGCGCAGCCACGCGCCACCACGCGCCGGATGCCTTGCTGACGCGCCTGCACGCGCCATCACGCGCGCGTCGGCGGCGCTGTCCACGCACGCGTGCCGTCCGCGCCTCGCACGCGCGCCGCGTGCTGGAGTCGAGCGCCGAGCCGCGCTCCGAGCCGCACCGAGCCGCCCCTTAAGCCGACTCGCGCCGAGTTGCGCTGAGCGGCGCCGAGCCGAGCCGAGCCGTTTTTTCAGCCTGGCTTGGCTCTAAGGCTCTGTTTGTTTGTTTTTTAATTCTGAATTGCGTTAATTGGCCATAATTTATTCGTTATAGCTTTGTTTTAAGCATGGTTGGTACCTTTAGACTCAGAATTAATTTTTCTACATTCTGTAAAATTTTGAAAATTTTACGAAAATATGTAATATTTTTCCTGTGTTAATAATGTATTTTTTTTGCTTTAAAATGCATCTGGTGTTGCATGATTATTTTTCTAGGATTGAAATTTTTATTGTGGACTTCTGAAATGTTTTACTATCTACTGGTAATATTGTTTTAGTTTATCAGTTTCTGGATTTTTTATTTTCTAATTTTATGTGTGTTTATTAGTTATTTAAAATTCCAGAATATTTCAGAAAAATTCCCGAAAATTTCAGGATGATGTACTTTAATTATGGCATAATCTGAATATTGAATACAACATATATATATATATATATATATTTTGGATTTGTAATATGTTGTAATTACAAGAGCATGATTATTTATTTATTTATTAGAATTCCATTATTAAATAAATATAGCATGAGTTATTTGTAGATTTACATTAAGATGCTATTGTATGGAATTTATCATGCTTTGTATATGCCATAGTCAGTGGGAGGTTATTCGGTTGAGAGAAATCTTTGTAGATTAACTCCCGAAAACCAATATTTTGCGCATAAATTAAACTAAATTTTGGATAATTGTCACTTGTGGCGCAAGAGATGATTACGAGCATAGCGGATTTTCGATCTTGCGACTTGTGTAATATTGTCACTATTTAATTTAGATTTTTGCGGCAAAATTATATTATGCTAATCAAATTAATCCCAATGCGAATTTCTCTCTAAATTGATTTAGCTTATGGAAGTTAATTTGGTTGACCTAAACTTAGTAGAGATGTTCAAATGTGAACAAACTAATCCCATTCTTTAGATGAGCAAAAGTCTTGGAGACTTTAGGTCAAACCTTAATTGAGCCAAAGTAAGGAAACATGACTCAAAGTCGCCGTGTTTTTGTTGCCTTGTTTGGCACAATAAAAACTAATGTGTGCGTTATAGTTAGCGGCACGCTACATAGTTTTGGTTGGCGAGTTTTGGAGTTATGAAATTAGTAAGCCCTCAATAGATCTGTATATGATCTTGACTAATGAGCTGCGCGGATTGACTTTGTAATTTGACTTGTAAATAATGTTACATCATTGGATGAAGTAACATTCAAGAGTCACGTCATCTAAGAAATGCGAGCTTAAATAAATTAGTCATTAAGTGTAAGACGAGTAGCCAGTACGAGCAGTGTTTTGCTCTCTACCCAATTATTGGGAGTGGATTGAGCGAAATTTCATGCACTATAATAGTGTGCGTTGAAATATCACGTGAAGTTAAAAGATTAGCGCTTAGAAGCTGCAAAATCTATTAACACTGAGTGAAAAGATTGGCGCTTAGTGGCTGCAAAATCTATTAGCATTGCCAACTTGTCTAAGTGTGGACACTTACTGTTTCCACACTTGAGTGTGAAACATGGATGAGGTGCTTCTTTGTGTGATTCCTTTACTAGGCTAACGTTTTGAATAACATTTACCACTAAGCGCAAACGTTGCATCATAGTAATGAAAAGGTTAAGGCTGACAAGGTTGTTATGACTCTAAGAATTTAACGCATCGCTTGTAAGAGCATTGTGTTGAATTAGACTCTTTAGCCTAATTCGCGCTTAAGTTACTTCAGGAGCTATCATAGTTGATAGCTTATTCTCTCCTTATTGTGGATAGTAGAATTAATTGCAAGTAACTATGAAGCGAGAAATAGAGATGGCAACAGGAGTATCGTCATCTTTCAACTAGATGTATTAAAGTGTATGGAGAATAAAATTGACTTGAAGGTGCAGGGGATTAGCACTTACTAGTTAAATTTGCGACTTAGGCGCAGTTGATATCTCCATGACATCCTTTTTATGATCTAGTGAATATGACTTAGTCGTGAGTCATTACCTAGTTGGGCCTAAACCTTTAAAACTTGTCTTCGAGAACTCACACATTAAGATGATTGGAATTAGTTTATGACATTGGTCATGAACCAGTGGCTTATTATACTTAATCACATTAATGAGATGATGACACGATGGTTTGAGTAGGCCTTCTCGGGCCCACTCGCTTATGACATCCTGCTCTCATGTGAATGTGTAACTTTGTTCGCAATGGGTGCGCACAAGTAAGTAGGAAAGCCGCAGAAGGTCATTTGTTTTGGCGCATTTAGTCCACTATGATATTTTGTGACTAGATATGTGTGAGGGTATGATAGCTAAGCCTCAATCTCGACACATTTATAGATTACGATACGCATCTGAGTCAAGACTATTTGATCTCCCATAAGTCAAAAGTTTTGAGATGATTTTTGACATTGCACATATGAGGTCGAGATCAATTAGATAAGAGTTTTTTGTGCTTTTAGTTTTGACCAAGGTGGCGAGTATCTATTTGAGTTATTTTTTCAGAAAAACTCTGTGAAGAGAGATGGATGCTTAGAAAATTGATTATTCCTAGTACTCAACAACACACTGGTGTAGTAGAGATAAGGAATTAAATATTGTTAATGTTAGGTAGATAATGGCGCAAAATGTTTCCCAATTGGGAATTGCACTAGTTTGTTGCCTATATCCCTAACTAAGTGCCCTCCATATCAGATTTTACACTCCATTTTGAGTAATGGGTTAGCAGAGAGCCATCTATGGGCGATCTGCAACCATTAAGCAGCTTATCTTTATTCTATTTCTCATAAGATTGTGAAGTTAAGACCTAGGGTTCTATAGCGCATTATTGTATGCTGTCTTGTAAACACAAAGGGTCGTGTGGCGCATTATTGTATGCGGTCATGCAAACCCTCCGGGTCATGTGCATATAGGTAAACAGCTTTGTGGTAGTGTAACTAAGTCACATAAAGTTTTATTAGTAAAGGTGACGTGAATAGAGTTTTTGGAACTCTATAAGATGGAGAATTCCAAGCATAGCGCTCTATGTAGCCTAGTTGAGAATGGAAAGAAATTTCTAATATCCTAGGGACAGTGGGAGCAATGTGTCTACTAATGGATTACTCCATTAGAGCAGAATACTCTACATTCTTAGTTGCGTGGTAGCAAATATGATCTAAACATTTTATTCCGCTGCAAGTTTTGTGATCTTTGATTTACATTGGTATCAGAGCCATTGATGGGTATTTTCGTGCTTTCTTTTATCATGGGTATATTTATAAAAGAGGTAGAGATCCAAAATATTTCATTTTTTATGATCATTAATGTCATTTTTAAGAGCATAAATGATTTTATTTTGGAAAAAGGAGTCCGGCAATATAAAAATCGGACCAGAAAACACCCGGGAAGGCGGCGCGCTGTATGACGCCTCCCAGCGGCGCCACGCGCCACCACGCGCAGCCACGCGCCACCACGCGCCGGATGCCTTGCTGACGCGCCTGCACGCGCCATCACGCGCGCGTCGGCGGCGCTGTCCACGCACGCGTGCCGTCCGCGCCTCGCACGCGCGCCGCGTGCTGGAGTCGAGCGCCGAGCCGCGCTCCGAGCCGCACCGAGCCGCCCCTTAAGCCGACTCGCGCCGAGTTGCGCTGAGCGGCGCCGAGCCGAGCCGAGCCGTTTTTTCAGCCTGGCTTGGCTCTAAGGCTCTGTTTGTTTGTTTTTTAATTCTGAATTGCGTTAATTGGCCATAATTTATTCGTTATAGCTTTGTTTTAAGCATGGTTGGTACCTTTAGACTCAGAATTAATTTTTCTACATTCTGTAAAATTTTGAAAATTTTACGAAAATATGTAATATTTTTCCTGTGTTAATAATGTATTTTTTTTGCTTTAAAATGCATCTGGTGTTGCATGATTATTTTTCTAGGATTGAAATTTTTATTGTGGACTTCTGAAATGTTTTACTATCTACTGGTAATATTGTTTTAGTTTATCAGTTTCTGGATTTTTTATTTTCTAATTTTATGTGTGTTTATTAGTTATTTAAAATTCCAGAATATTTCAGAAAAATTCCCGAAAATTTCAGGATGATGTACTTTAATTATGGCATAATCTGAATATTGAATACAACATATATATATATATATATATATATTTTGGATTTGTAATATGTTGTAATTACAAGAGCATGATTATTTATTTATTTATTAGAATTCCATTATTAAATAAATATAGCATGAGTTATTTGTAGATTTACATTAAGATGCTATTGTATGGAATTTATCATGCTTTGTATATGCCATAGTCAGTGGGAGGTTATTCGGTTGAGAGAAATCTTTGTAGATTAACTCCCGAAAACCAATATTTTGCGCATAAATTAAACTAAATTTTGGATAATTGTCACTTGTGGCGCAAGAGATGATTACGAGCATAGCGGATTTTCGATCTTGCGACTTGTGTAATATTGTCACTATTTAATTTAGATTTTTGCGGCAAAATTATATTATGCTAATCAAATTAATCCCAATGCGAATTTCTCTCTAAATTGATTTAGCTTATGGAAGTTAATTTGGTTGACCTAAACTTAGTAGAGATGTTCAAATGTGAACAAACTAATCCCATTCTTTAGATGAGCAAAAGTCTTGGAGACTTTAGGTCAAACCTTAATTGAGCCAAAGTAAGGAAACATGACTCAAAGTCGCCGTGTTTTTGTTGCCTTGTTTGGCACAATAAAAACTAATGTGTGCGTTATAGTTAGCGGCACGCTACATAGTTTTGGTTGGCGAGTTTTGGAGTTATGAAATTAGTAAGCCCTCAATAGATCTGTATATGATCTTGACTAATGAGCTGCGCGGATTGACTTTGTAATTTGACTTGTAAATAATGTTACATCATTGGATGAAGTAACATTCAAGAGTCACGTCATCTAAGAAATGCGAGCTTAAATAAATTAGTCATTAAGTGTAAGACGAGTAGCCAGTACGAGCAGTGTTTTGCTCTCTACCCAATTATTGGGAGTGGATTGAGCGAAATTTCATGCACTATAATAGTGTGCGTTGAAATATCACGTGAAGTTAAAAGATTAGCGCTTAGAAGCTGCAAAATCTATTAACACTGAGTGAAAAGATTGGCGCTTAGTGGCTGCAAAATCTATTAGCATTGCCAACTTGTCTAAGTGTGGACACTTACTGTTTCCACACTTGAGTGTGAAACATGGATGAGGTGCTTCTTTGTGTGATTCCTTTACTAGGCTAACGTTTTGAATAACATTTACCACTAAGCGCAAACGTTGCATCATAGTAATGAAAAGGTTAAGGCTGACAAGGTTGTTATGACTCTAAGAATTTAACGCATCGCTTGTAAGAGCATTGTGTTGAATTAGACTCTTTAGCCTAATTCGCGCTTAAGTTACTTCAGGAGCTATCATAGTTGATAGCTTATTCTCTCCTTATTGTGGATAGTAGAATTAATTGCAAGTAACTATGAAGCGAGAAATAGAGATGGCAACAGGAGTATCGTCATCTTTCAACTAGATGTATTAAAGTGTATGGAGAATAAAATTGACTTGAAGGTGCAGGGGATTAGCACTTACTAGTTAAATTTGCGACTTAGGCGCAGTTGATATCTCCATGACATCCTTTTTATGATCTAGTGAATATGACTTAGTCGTGAGTCATTACCTAGTTGGGCCTAAACCTTTAAAACTTGTCTTCGAGAACTCACACATTAAGATGATTGGAATTAGTTTATGACATTGGTCATGAACCAGTGGCTTATTATACTTAATCACATTAATGAGATGATGACACGATGGTTTGAGTAGGCCTTCTCGGGCCCACTCGCTTATGACATCCTGCTCTCATGTGAATGTGTAACTTTGTTCGCAATGGGTGCGCACAAGTAAGTAGGAAAGCCGCAGAAGGTCATTTGTTTTGGCGCATTTAGTCCACTATGATATTTTGTGACTAGATATGTGTGAGGGTATGATAGCTAAGCCTCAATCTCGACACATTTATAGATTACGATACGCATCTGAGTCAAGACTATTTGATCTCCCATAAGTCAAAAGTTTTGAGATGATTTTTGACATTGCACATATGAGGTCGAGATCAATTAGATAAGAGTTTTTTGTGCTTTTAGTTTTGACCAAGGTGGCGAGTATCTATTTGAGTTATTTTTTCAGAAAAACTCTGTGAAGAGAGATGGATGCTTAGAAAATTGATTATTCCTAGTACTCAACAACACACTGGTGTAGTAGAGATAAGGAATTAAATATTGTTAATGTTAGGTAGATAATGGCGCAAAATGTTTCCCAATTGGGAATTGCACTAGTTTGTTGCCTATATCCCTAACTAAGTGCCCTCCATATCAGATTTTACACTCCATTTTGAGTAATGGGTTAGCAGAGAGCCATCTATGGGCGATCTGCAACCATTAAGCAGCTTATCTTTATTCTATTTCTCATAAGATTGTGAAGTTAAGACCTAGGGTTCTATAGCGCATTATTGTATGCTGTCTTGTAAACACAAAGGGTCGTGTGGCGCATTATTGTATGCGGTCATGCAAACCCTCCGGGTCATGTGCATATAGGTAAACAGCTTTGTGGTAGTGTAACTAAGTCACATAAAGTTTTATTAGTAAAGGTGACGTGAATAGAGTTTTTGGAACTCTATAAGATGGAGAATTCCAAGCATAGCGCTCTATGTAGCCTAGTTGAGAATGGAAAGAAATTTCTAATATCCTAGGGACAGTGGGAGCAATGTGTCTACTAATGGATTACTCCATTAGAGCAGAATACTCTACATTCTTAGTTGCGTGGTAGCAAATGTGAAAATTTTCCACGTCATCACTGGGTGATTGAGAGGGAAACATTCATGATTGCTCCGCAAGATGATAAAGAGCCTAGGATAATGCCTAAGGCTCTAGTCCCCTATTTTTTGAAAGTGGATCAATGTTGCGCAGTTTAAGACAAAGTCTTTGAGGATTAACCATTTTTTATAATTTGGTTGACTTTCCATTGTGACGCAAAACTGTTATAAAGTTATGCGTAATTTGGATAGTCATTGTTGAGGCATAAGGCTCGCTAGATACCGAAAAGTCGCACCATTGAGGAAAGTGTAGACCATGAGAAGACTTCCTCCTGGGGAGTGAGGTTATTTTGACTTAGGCTATAATTGACATAAGTTCGGAACATTGATTTGTGGACATTGTGACCCGATTTCTCATTAGAGAATTGGATAAGTAGATCCGTAGGGATTTACCTTCTGCTTTTATGGTGAAAAGTTAGGAGCGCAAAAAGGTTGCTAGTTCCAATAAATCTTTTACAGCCTAAAGCAGTTATCCAAACAGTGGTTCTTAGATTTCGTCAAGCCATGATAGGGCAACGATGATCGATGAAGACCACTGAGGCATGATCAATGGTCCAAAAGAAGTTTTTCCTTACTTAGTCATTATGAGCCAGGAATTTATAAGGTTGTCGCCACCTAGGGTGGGCAGTCCTCCATTTTAGATATGATGGACATGGGTGATGTAATTCATATGCTCGGATGTACGATCCTTAGGGATTGTTTTAGGAAAATTCTCGGTTTGTCTTCGATGACTTACATAAGGAATATCCTAGAACGATTCTAAATGCAAAATTGCAAACCCATTGACTTATCTATCGGTAAAAGCCAGAGCCTTAGCTATTGAGTGAATCCTCAGATTGTCTTTGGGAGAAACAGATGACCTATATTCCTTGATTTTTTCTTTGTTGTGGGAGCCTAAAGTACGCTATGTGGGCGTATTCGGCATGATAAGTTTTATCTTTGATAAATGGTTAACTGAGTTGTTTAGACATTGACCTTGCTTATTAGACTGTGGATAAAATGCTTTATTAGAAGCATATTAATTTGCTCATTGTAAAATTCAATGCGCTAGTTGGGCGCATCTGCGCTAGTTGGGCGCATTAAGAATGAACGCAAATTGGTCACCAAAAAATATCTTTAGAGAGGTTATTGCGCAAGAGGTAGTGATCTTAAATCATTTCATGTGAGGCGCACATGGTGGATTCCGTTGTATATACTTATCGCAAGAGGTGCTGATAAGGCTTATGTTTGGAATCTATAATTGCGCAAGCTGTGGTCAATTTTTTTAAAATCGATCACTTATTTTGAGATGATGGGATGTTGACACTATTATGGTTTGTGTCATAATGATTAGCAGATGATGATGTCAGCAGGCAAGATTGGCTCACTCACACGAGCAATCGCCCTTGGCGCTTAGGAGCGAGCAAGGATGAGACTGGTGGTTTATTTTTATTTGGAGCCAAGAGAGGCTTAAATCATCCACTATGTATGTCGCCTTGGTTATAACCAAGATGAGGTCGTGTTAAGGACCAAACATGGATGTTAGTACCCACCTTCCATGTTGTGCCTGTTATGATTAGCCAGATGCGAGATCTCATTTGGCGCCTAGAAGGCGAGCAAATAGAGAATTCGGGTTAGGCGCTAGAAAGCGACTAGACTAATATCTGTACGGTGTATCGAGTATGACGTCACTCTTTATGGAAGAGTTACTCCACCGTAACATGTATTCATACTATATGTGCTTGGCGACCGAGTAATGAGGTGAGAGAATGGATCCCTGCTTCCTCACCGTGTGAGTCTTACGTGTCATTATTGATATGACTTTCATTTATGTACCCTTTTGTGACTTTTGACTATGTCATAAGGTAAGGGGTTGATGTTCTGCTACTTTGGTATGTTGCCTGCGGTCATGCATGATTCGGCCTTAAGGGACATCACTGGGAAAGCGGTCAATCCTAAACTAAATGGCATGAGTGCAAAGGGAAGATCATCTAGTATTACACCACTGTTGTATATTCACTGCCGGCAACTCACATCGCTCTGTATGAGAGGCGAATTGAGTGTGAATATATTGCAAGAATTGAGAGGGTCAAACATGCTCTTTTTTGAGGGATTAGAGATGTTTTTTGGACCGGTGTAATTAGATGGGTCTGGGGTATATGAGACACTATTTTTGTTCTTTTTGGGTTGATGTCTCTATGCTGGCTCATTTTGAGTTTCTAGTATAGAGCTCCCACATGCAGGTGTTCTCAGCAATCGCACGGTGCAGTGGCTAGTATGAGATTGTTTATTTTTGGGAGATTGAGACAGAGATGTGGCAGTGTCATGCCAACTCATGTGCGAGTGGGAGATGTTAGTAATGGGCGCCCATGTGGCATGACCATTTGAACATAATTTGGATCTTATCCAAATAGGTTTTGAATTAAATTCAAACCTATTTAGGATAACCACTCAGGATATAGATATTATCAGTTTTAACTGATATGGATAAATAATAATAATATAATATATATCTGATATATGGTTATGGGTAACCAAGAGAGAAACAACGTAGGTTTTGTTTCAACCCATAAACTGACTCTCTCCCAAGAAACAACGATCAAGTCATTTTGCACTGTGGTTTGTGTGGGTGATATTCACCATTGTAATATCACCCCACTGCTGGGATTGATTGATTAGATTCTGGAAGCACGTGATTTATCCATGAGGTTTTAGATCGAATCAGGTATGATCTAAACATTTTATTCCGCTGCAAGTTTTGTGATCTTTGATTTACAATTTAGATCCAAACAAAGTATATAAATAAAGCCCAATCTATTTGGTCATCTTCAAAGCCCAATGGAGCTACTATTAGTTGCATCTTGTGGTAGAGAAAAGCTACACCACTTTCTTTGTCGAGAAGCTAGTCACCACAGAACAACAAACAGAAACAGAAACAGAAACAAAGCATACGGCTGTATCGGAACTATATCGCTGCATTTATGGATTTAGGCTGAAACATATCAGGAATCGGACACTACATCTCACCGGTATTTTCCGGTACGAGTCTACCGGCCGATATTTATGGTTACATGTATATTAATTTCTATAGTTATAATTCTCACAGCTATATCTATCATTATAGCGAGGAGGATGGAGGATATTTTGCTCGAGTATTCAAATCCAGAAGAGCAGATCTCAAGGCCGCCTGACGGATTACTGGCACAAAGACCGGTGTTGTTCAAGAAGCTGGCATTGAAAAAAGTATTTTCAAACTCAGCTGGGATTCTTCCAGTGAGACAGTTGGAAGACAAATTGAGGGAAATTAGCTTTAAAAGGCCGATCTGAGTCGGAATTTGACCTGAGAACTCATTCCTTGACAAGTCCAAAACAGTGAGGCTTGGTAAAAAAACCAAGTTTTGCAGAAATTGAACCTGAGAGTTGGTTTCGACTGAGATTCAGAGTTGTCAGCGACTTCCATGAGACAATATCTGATGGAATATGACCAGAAAATAGATTCCCATCGAGCAGCAGAATTTTCAATTGAGAAAGTGTTGTCAATTCTTGGGGAATTGTACCAACAAAGAGGTTGTTACTTGCACTCAACACTGTTATAAGTCTTCGAAGAAGTCTATTTGATAATGGTAATTTTTATTTTTATTTTATCTCTTTTTTTTTTTTGATAAAATAAACGATAAATTTATTTTTCAAAAGGTAATAGTTATGACTTTGATTATGACATATAGAGGTGTTAGTTAAGACTTGATTATGAGATGTGTTATTAAGACTTGAATATGAGCAGGGGCGGGGCCGGGCCATGTTGGGCTTAGGGGGGTCATCCTTGAGTTTTGGAAAAAAAATTTAAAAAAAAAAAACATAAAGAAAATATATTAAATAAAAAAATTATAAAAATATTATTTAAAGTGAAATGTCAATGACATTTTTAAAATTATGAGAACAATAATGGTTATTTTGATTGAAAATAAAGAGGCTATAATAAGTCATATTATTATCTATAAATTTTAATATGCTGGTGATATCTATCACTATTGACATGCAAACGTAATAAATTTCAATGAAGATATAGAATTTATTGGATTGTTAGTTACATTTGACATGTGGAGTTTATTCTTCATCTGTTTCTTTCCATTCATAACTAAAATGACCGCTATATAAATTATAATCAAACAACACATCTTTAATCATAAAAATAAAAAAATAAAAAAAATTACAATAGGTCATAACTAATATCAGAATGAGTCATAACTAACTATTATTTGATATATAGTCATAACTAAAATAACAACCAGAAGAAGTTATAACTAAATTATATCTAACACTATAATGTGTTATAACTAAAGACCATAAAGATCATAATTACGGCATATGATAGACTCTTTTTTTGCGGTATGTTTTATAAAATTTTTCTACTAAAATATATCATTTCTGTCTCAACGTATCTTCTTTTTTAATTTTCCAATCCACCTATAAAATAGTTACTTCCCAAAATTTGTATAAAATTTAATCTCAAATCCTTTAATTTGAAATTCACATTTATCCAAATGAACTCTTAACATTTAAGTTTAGTAATATCTCATTGTTGTTTATTATGAAAAAAAAAATAAAAATTAATCAATGTGTTTGATTTGAGTTTTTTGGATTAAGTTTTTTGAAAATTGAGTTTTTTTATTTTCGTATTTTTTTGTTTTTAGTGAATATTTTTAAAATTTTAAACATTTTTTTTTTTACTTTTTTAGATGCACCTTATTTAGATGTATCTAAAAAGTAAAAAATTTGTGAAAAAATATTTTAAAAAATTAATAAATATATAAAAATACAAAAAATGTATTGAATTCTCGTATTTTTTTTAATATTTTTGTTATTTAGTGAATTTTTAAAATGTTTTTTTTACAATTTTTTTTTTTAGGTATATTTATGTAGGTATATCTAAAAAGTAAATAAAGTTCCTTAAAATATTAAAAAAAATCAATAAAAACAAAAAAACACAGAAAACAAAAAGGTAGAATTTTTTGAAAAGTGCTTTTAGAAAAATAGAACCAAATTATCATTAATTTGTGCCCCCTCTGCACTGAATTCCTGGCTAAAAACTAGACCTAACATCAAGTTCAAATTTAATTTTGTTTAAGGTTTGGCTTTTCTCAAGTTTGAATTAGGACTTTAGAATACTTAAGGGACTTGTACGGCCAACCACAAGTTCTTTTTCGATTATCCGAGTTTCATTTTGTAAGGTCTTTCATTTATATCATCTATTAAAAAAATTAAATTAATTTAATAATCGTAATGTTATTATTTTATCTTATTTATCTCTAAAAAAAATAATTTATTTTTAGAAACGTATTTTTAGTTCATCAGTTTATTATTTAATGCGTTAATATTTTATTAATTATAAAGTAAGGAAAATTATTCGCCAGTGATAGTATGAAAAATTATTTACAAAATAATAATAAACATTATTAATAATTAAAGTGATAAACATTTTCACTAATATATAATAATTTTAAAAATCCCCTTTAAATGATAATTTTCTCAATAAAATATACAAAAGTAATGTAACTCATCTACATTAGAGGTGAGAATACGTTGGAGCAGGGGGTGAATGAAGTTCGGGTTGGGTCTAGTGACATCCCACTCACCATCCGTCTAAAATTAGATAGATTGTAAAAAGTCAATCTGCATCCTTCCACTGGTTTGGCAGATGCAAATTGAACGAGCCGTGCAGGCTGGTTGATGGATACGATCGATCTAACGGTTTGAACTTTACAAATTTTAGGTATTTTTTTGAATTGTAATTCATAATTTTTGCATCCTCCACCTAAACCATATCTGTGAATTTTGAAATATTTTATCTGCATCTGTGAGCTAAAAGACACACATCTGTATAAAATCAATTAGGTTGGATCGGTTCGATCAGGTTGGATGGATTCATGATCACCCCTACATTGGAGGGTGCAACTCGGGCTAGTTTGGACGGGTTAAGAGGTTGTCTAAGTTCAACTCGAGTTGTGTTGAGAGTGTCCAGGCTCACTCAAGCTTGAATTGTGAGATTGTTTGCCTAAGGCCGACCCGAGCTAAACTCGAATTACTAGAGTTGCCAGAATTGCACATAAATTTCAATTTTTTTTCTTTCTTTCTTCATTTTTAGTGCAGTTAAGTTAATTAATTTGTTAACATTAGACTATCTATATTTTTGTTTTTATAAAATTATTAATAACATCAAAACATCTAATTTATATAATATAAGAAATATGCCATTATGATGGTATTTACAAGTTATGAGTGCGAAAAAATATATAAGTAAAATTTTATATTGTATTATTTGTGTATATTCAATATGATTTAACGATCTAAATTATTTTAATATCATTTAATGGCTAATAATTTATATGTAAATTTAACTATTCCATACATCCATTTTCATTAAATCTCAAATGCCAAATACATGCTATTCACATCTCAATGCCCCAGTTCCAATCCCAAGCATACATTTTACAACAAGTATGAAATGGAACCCAAACAGATAATAAGTGCCCTACAGGCTTACAAATTTATCCAAGAACATTCTTGGTTACACAAAATGGAGTTTCAACTCAACGCAAATATAGTCCTGGGCTTATAGTCAACAAATAACAATAAAACAAAAATGAACCCTCAGCTCCGAGTCCTCCCAAGTCAATGCCTTGGCGGAGTCATAGCATATGTACCTGAAATGGTTTCCCTTATAGGGTGAGCCACAGCCAGTAGAGATATACTACACAACATATGAACAATGACAAGACTAAAGAGGAGTATGCTCATGTCATGCACATGATAAAACAGTTTATCTCTCTCTTTTTATAATGCATGTAATGCTGAGATGCAACAAGAGATATAAAACCATTTCCATTTTAAAACATATCTGTTACATGAATATAGGTTCTGTAAATCTCTAGGTGAGTGTCTGCAAGCAGGCCCTAATGCACTACCACTGTCATTTTTACCAGTACACTGGAAGGCTCGACACCTAACCGCGCGGTTCTACACCCCCTACCGAGATTCACCAAGTATTCATCTTTTCGCAAACAAATACATTTCCAAACATTTCTCAAAAACAGATACATTTCCAATGAAATGAATGCAATGCAATGTCCAATACAACAAATGGGGAATGTGGTTCAATTTACCTAAGTCTCATGCATTTCTACAACAATCATACCTATCATCCACCGATAGCCCAAAACAGATATTTAAACAATTAAATTCCAAAAATTTCGATAAATACAATCTATTCCACATTTCATCAAATATGAACAACTACACTAGTTTTCATATCACAATCACGTCCGGTAACCTCTCAAGGTCCATTTCTAATTGCGTCGGTTTTATTCTAACAGATACATTAAGCAAAATAATATCGTTAATGCCAAGAAAAAAAATCATTTTCTTTCCAAACTCATTCTCCAAGCATTATTTAACTATGATATCATATTTTGATCAAAAGCCCCCAAAATTAAATGTAATTCCTTTGTTTTCTTTAAAAATACTCTTTTGGTGACAAACCGATAAAAATTTCAAAACCAATTGAGTCGAAGTCCATTTTTGTTGAAATTTAAAACATAGCTCTTTCATAACCTTACGAACATATTCCAAGTTACACTTTCGCAATTTGGGCATCAACTCTTTATTTTTCTCAAAATTTCCCTTTTAAACAAATAAATCAGAAATTTACTAAAAATTCTAATTAAATTATATACAACTCTAAACTCCATATAATCAAGTAAAAGTGCATAAAGAAGTGTAGACAAAATCCGTACCTCAAGCTAGAAGAGGAAACAAGCAAAAAATCCAAATTTTCGATTTTGTCGAATTCTGATCCCCACCGATCAAAATGTTGCTCTCACCAAGCTCTTCACTTTGTCCTCAGGAACTAGGGTACAGTGAGTTGGACCCAATTAATTTACATGCTAATCTTCACACACACACACACACACACAAAACAAGAACTTCTACAAGAAGCCAAAACTCCCAAATATAATTGGAAGATTAAATAAATAAATTTAATGGTTACTTATTGTGTGTGTGTGTATAATCATCAGATTGAACAACAAGAGAAAAATTTGATGGGGTTTACGCAAAACGGCAGTCTCTCACTTCAATTTTTTTATTGGGGTTATGAAAAACGGCAGAGTAACTTTGCAATTTATTACTAAGTTTTATTTGTACATGCCCTTTTTTTCTTTTTTAATATAGAAATAGGAGGAAGAGAGTGGTTTACCGTTTGGGTCCACAAATATAAATAAATTTAGTGGAAGCCGCTGCTGCGCGCAAGTAGATCTCGCCGACCTTCAAGTAGCAACAACATTGCCGGTGAACAATATGTAGTTGAGCCAAGCGCAACCAACTAGGGTAATGAGTTTCACAAAGTACTGGCGACAAGGATGACCGAGGTCAATGGCAACTAGAATAGAAGATAAGTTAAGACACGGGTGAGTGGGAAGACAGATTGTGGATCGTTTCTTGCTCTCTGCCTACACAAACATCATCTCTATACCATAGGCAACATGATGAAGGAGAAGACCACCATGACAGAAGAGCCAAACATCAACTTTAAGAACAACAGCATGTCGTGCCAACTCACATGCCAGAGGACCCCAGGTCTTAGCAGAGTTAATCTGGCAATCACCCCCTGTTGCCGCTGTCCTTCACTAGATTCCAAGGCCCCTAACAATTTTGGGATATTTTCTGATCTTTCATCCTCTCAGACACACCAACCCAACCAACAAAAGCTTCTTCCCAGTTATGTTCACAGTCATTTAAGTACTCCAAGAAGTCCAAACACTCATCAAATCCGCCAGAATCAACATATCTAAAATCCCCCTCTACATTCATGGTCTCATGGTTTCCATTGACCTGGAAAACAGCTCCACCATTAGCTTTTGCTTGGATATCCAACGAACGCAACAAGAATAAGATAGCTATTTCATCTTCACCTCGATCAGGTATATCTCCAAGCTGAATCAATACCGTCTCTGCACCAGTCCACAAATCTCGTCCATCAGAACTCAAGACACAAGCCATCTCGAGTGCACACCTTGCCTTCTCATTTGGAGGGAGAATGGTCTGGGCTGAACCACGGGAAAACATTCTATATCCCTCTGACGTGTAAACTTCCTTTAAATTCAATATTTTTTTTTTTTTTTTGTCAAAAGCAACTGTTTTTCCCACATCATAATTTCTGCCGAGCACTTGTCTCTCTGCACTACCGAAACATCATCATGCATATTCCACCCTCTCTTTGCTTTCTCTTCCCCCCCCCCCCCCCCCAAAATTCCCTAACCATGGTCATCACAACCTACCCTCCTTAAAGAAATTTCATTCTCAAAATTTAAACAAGTAATGTAATGCATCTTACTGTCATCCACAAACTCCCTCAAGTACTTATCAATGCATCAACAAAAATTCTTTGACTACTACATGAGCCTCAACGAGTCACACCGGTAACAAACCAAACCATTACTTTTGCACAATAATTTATTATAAAAAACCTTACTAGTATAAACCATTAAGTGATTCTTCTATCCACATCGATAACCTAAAGCAACCAAAATAGGATCTAATCCCTTAAGCATAACACAAATTTTGACCAAAGGACTCCTCAAAATACCAAGACACCATACCTTATTAGTGATAACCCAACTTCAACGAACTATCTCCATCACTTAATGCACAATGCATCCCAAGGCCAAAATAACTATCACTACTCTGAGACCTTAACAAAACGAAATAATAATTCTTCAAAAGCACTAACCATCAACTCAAATCGTGACCGTCAACCGTCACAAGACAGACAATACCTTACCAATACTATTCTACATCACACTAATATTACGATAACCCACAAGATCAAACCCAAACTAAACAACTCTTACTATACTAACTCGCTTATTGACAAGTATTAATACTGCTCTTTAGGCCAGTTAACATAATAGTCTACCTCTCACTCTAGAAGTATACAAAACCAATCACAATAAGACACATATAAAGATAAACACTGAAACAGTTCTAAAATTCCCAAATAGTTAATAAATAGATTAACCTTAAATTATAATGAAATCTTCCCAAAGGAAATTCAATGTACATCCTAATATCAAAATAACTTTTCTATCACAACTCTCAAACATCAATAAAAAGGTATGGATATTTTTCACGGACTTCAGTCTCACGTTTCCAAGTCGCCTTCTCAACCTCGTGGTGTCTCCACAACATTTTCACCAAGGGACAAATACGAACAATAGATACACAGACACATACGGACAAATACAGAGATAATACACAAATACGTACATATACACAGACACATTTGCGGAATATGCCATTACTGACAAGGAATATTCTGTCTATGGACATCAGCGAGCATATGCCGTTACTGCGACAGAATATTCCGTTAGCTGACGTCATCGCACATAAGCAAAACACGCAAAAAGGAAAGAAAACACAAATGCAGGGATACGGGGTTTCAAACCCCTAACCTCAGGCTTCGTCCCTTGGTCCCTCAACCACTGAGCCAAACCACTGAACCCAAGCCACTCTTGTCACAAAAATAGTCGAATAAATATATATAATGCGTAAATATACAATATAGATACTTATATGTATACTACTTTCCCTCTTCTCTCTCTTCCTTCGAAAACTGTGTCTGACACGCGGCCTTGCTTTTGCGTCAGTTGGCTGACAAAAGCAGACCTCCTCGATTTGTAAGCTCGCCTCGGCTCTCTCTCTCCCACTTTGTTTTCTTCTCTTCCGTCTTCTTCTTCTTCATCACTTTCTTTCGTCTACTTAATCGCTCTTTTCTCCTTCTTCTTCCTTATTCCCCTTGAAAGAGACAAAACATCGAGACTGAGAGAAGGAGAAAAGCTGCCCCAAAACACAGTCTATTCTCTGTTATTTCTCTTACTCTCCTTTCTTTGTTTTTACATCTCTCACCACACATGGCCTCATCTCGTCCCCTCACTCTCTTTCCGGACCTTAATGATCCAAGTTCTCCTGGACCGAGTGTCCCTGCTCCTACTCTTCCAAACCTTCCTGGATCGAGTGCCTCTGCTCCTACCCTTCTTAACTTCCCATGATGTCAGTTGAGCAAATCATGGCTGCTCAATCTAACATTGAGGCCAACCACTTCACACTGAGATCTTGTATGGAGACAGTGACTACGGTTACCAAATTATCTCACTGGCTGCAGAATAGAACCAGTGAAGTACAATAATTAAATGCCCAACTTTCTCTGCTCCAGCGCATGTACAAGGATGCGCGAGCAGAGATTTGCACACTAAAGGCAGAGAATAAGGAGTTGAAACGGAAGACCACCATCATGACCCGATTCGAAGCACCTTCGTATTTCGCCTTTGACAGCCAGCAGGGAGTCAACTCTCTCGGCTGTCCTGTACGCACTGAGGCAGGGCCTTCAAGGGTCACTCAAGATGACAAAGAAAGGAAGAGCTCGGCAGGAGAGTCGAGTAAGTAAAGTCAGCATGTGACTGTTATCAAAAACAAGATCCCTCTATTTTTTTTTTTTTTTTGGTCTCTGCAATCGAGGATGTCATCCCCTGATTTCAATAAAATCAGTTGCATTTTTTTTTTCTTGCACATCAATGGCGTAACTGGCATAACACTTTGAGCTTGAAAACAATTTTGTTTGACTAAATTCGAGAATGATTAAATTTTGAACTCTGAACTGGACATTGATTCCATACTGACCTAAATCAAATCATGGCTTAACGAAAGAAAAACGAAGCAAAACAATCCAAACACACTTATATACACTGACTGGTATTAACGAAAGAAAAACTGTGTAAATCAATACATTGGTAATAGAATTACTGAACAATAAGGTACTTCTCACAACCGAAGGTGCTGGCACTAATTCTAGCGTGGTAACAACATACACACACCCAGTAGATCTCTGATCCACCTGTTCCCCTTCTCCTGCGCCGAAATCTCATTTGGTATTGGCATATTGTGCCTCATGGGCCTACCATGCCTACCACTCCCCCTTCCACGTCCTAACATCCTAATAAAGGTAACACTCGAGATTGGCACAGTCACAATTGTGTTGAAACTAACTCACTCACGTCCTAAGGCAATGGACAACAATTAATTCATTCCACATAAGCACATAGTCACATAAGCACCTATAGATTTTCTTTCTAGATAATGATTGTCCCATGACGTTGCTACAATTCCAATCAGAAATAGCAGTGATCAAGTGCTCTTCTGACTGGACTTCCAGAAACTCACAGACACAATCAACATCCCAGAAATCAAATTCCATACCCATACAGTTACATAAGCATGTTATCACATAGCACCTTATCATATCGATATCTCTATCAAGCGAGAAAAACCCACTGTGGTACGAACCACTCCTCATGCACCAAAAGTATTCGAACCTGGTACACTCTGATACCAAGTTGTAACATGCCAAAAATTGGGCAGGGTATATCTATTTATACAACAAACCCACCTGATAGACACACACATATATCTAGCTAACTATTCCATACATCCATTTTCATTAAATCCCAAATGCCAAATACATGCTATTCACATCTCAATGCCCCAGTTCCAATCCCAAGCATACGTTTTACAACAAGTATGAAATGGAAGCCAAACAGATAATAAGTGCCTTACAGACTTACAAATTTATCCAAGAACATTCTTGGTTACACAAAATGAAGTTTCAACTCAACGCAAATACCGTCCTGGGCTTACACTCAACAAATAACAATAAAACAAAAATGAAGCATCAACTTCGAGTCCTCCCAAGTCAATGCCTTGGCGGAGGCATAGCACCTGTGCCTAGAATGGTTTCCCTTATAGGTGAGCCACAGCCAATAGAGATATACTACACAACATATGAACAATGACAAGACTAAAGAGGAGTATGCTCATGCCATGCTCATGATAAAACAGTTTATCTCTCTTTTTATAAAGCATGTAATGCTGAGATGCAACAACAGATATAAAACCATTTCCATTTTAAAACATATTTGTTATATGAATACAAGTTCTGTGAATCTCTAGGTGAGTGTCTGCAACTAGGCCCTAATGCACCACCACTGTCATTTTTACCAGTAAACTAGAAGGCTCGAAACCTAACTGCGCGGTTCTACACCCCCTACCCAGATTCACCAAATATTCATCTTTTCGCAAACAAATACATTTCTAAACATTTCTAAAAAACAAATACATTTCCAATGAAATGAATGCAATGCAATGTCCAATGCAACAAATAAGGAATGTGGTTCAATTTACCTAAGTCTCATGCATTTCTACAACAATCATACCTATTCTCCACCGATAGCCAAAACAGATATTTCTAAACAGATATTTAAATAATTAAATTTCAAAAATTTCGATAAATACAATCTATTCCACATCTCATCAAATATGAACAACTACACTATTTTTCATATCACAATCACGTCCAGTAACCTCTCAAGGTCCATTTCTAACCTTGTCGGTTTTATTCCAACAGATACATTAAGCAAAATAATATCGTTAATGCCTAAGAAAAAAAATCATTTTATTTCCAAACTCATTCTCCAAGCATTATTCAATTATGACATCCTATTTTGATTAAAAGCCCCCAAAATTAAATGTAATTCCTTTGTTTTCTTTAAAAATACTCTTTTGGTCACAAACCGGTAAAAATTTCAAAACCAATCGAGTCGAAGTCCGTTTTTGTTGAAATTTAAAACATAGCACTTTCAAAACCTTACGAACATATTCCAAGTTTACACTTTCGCAATTTGGGCATCAACTCTTTATTTTTCTCCAAATTTTCCTTTTAAACAAATGAATCACAAATTTTTCAAAAATTGTAATTAAATTATATACAACTCTAAACTCTATATAATCAAGTAAAAGTGCATAAAGAAGTGTAGGAAAAATCCATACCTCAAGCTAGTAGAGGAAACAAGCAAAAATCCAAAATTTCGATTTTGTCGGATTTTGATCCCCACCGATCAAAATGTCGCTCTCACCAAGCTTTTCACTTTGTCCTCAAGAACTAGAGAACAGTGGATTGGACACAACTAATTTACATGCTAATCTTCACCAAAAAAAAAAAAAAAAAAAAGCGCCAAGAACTTCTACAAGAAGCCAAAACTTCCAAATATAATCGTAAGATTAAATAAATAAATGTAATGGTTACTTATTGTGTGTGTGTGTATAATCATCAGATTGAACAAGAAGAGAAAACTTTGATGGGGTTTATGCAAAACGGCAGTCTCTCACTTCAATTTTTTTATTGGGGTTATGAAAAACGACAGAGTAAACTCTGCAATTTATTACTGAAATTTATTTGTACATGCCCTTTTTTTCTTTTTTAATATAGAAATAGGAGGAAGAGAGTGGTTTACCGTTTGGGTCCACAAATATAAATAAATCTGGTGGAAGCAGCTGCTGCGCGCAAGTAGATCTCGCCGACCTTCAAGTAGCAATAGCGTCGCCGGTGAACAATATGTAGTTGAGCCAAGCGCAACTAACTGCGGTAATGAGTTTCACAAAGTACCGGCGACAAGGATGACCGAGGTTGATGGCAACTAGAATGGAAGACAAGTTAAGACATGGGTGAGTGGGAAGACAGATTGAGGATAGTTTCTTTGCTCTCTGCCTACACGAACATCCTCTCTATATGTTAAAACCTACTACACCTACCACCAAACCTACCATCACCTACTCCACCTACTACACCTACCACCACCTACTCCACTACACCTACATCTCCTATATAAGGAGCCCCTCACCATTTGTAACATTATATCAATCAATAATACAATTCTCTATTTCTCTTTATACATTGAATTTTAACTTGGTATCAGAGCAAGGTTAAGAACTTAGTATTTTTCGCTTCACCGGCGGGCGGCATCCTCGCCTTGGCCGCCCGCCGGACCTCAACCTAGTCCGCTAGAATTTTCTACACATACCTTGAAATTTCTTCTAGTCCACCACCTTCACGCCCAACTCCTTCGAGTTGCTGTCCTCGACTCACCCAGTCAACCTATCACCACCAATTTTCTTCCTTGAAGCTTCCTCTGTTCTCGTCCCATCCCAGTCTTTGCATTTCACACAACACAAGTTAAAAACTTTCGACACTTCCCAATTTCTCTTCACACAATTCTTTACTCTCTCTCTTTAGCTTGTCGAAGCTGTCTAACACACTCCTTGAGAGCTCCATCAAGATTGTTAACTCGATCTTCAAGGGATGAATTCTTTTGAGTTGCAACCTCAAGTTGTTGCTTTAAAGCCAACACTTCACTTTCAACCTTTTCCCATCCTGAGACAGCTTCCTCTGCAACTTTTGCATGCTGCTTTACCAAATCTTCTTTGGCCCTGATGTTGAGAAGAGCTTCTAAGAGCTTCTCTGATAGAGTCTTCACACTATCATTAAGTTCATCACTGGGCGCAGCTTTAGATGTGACTTCTGGAGATTGAGTATGATGGTTCAACCATGTCTGATCATCAGAGAATCTTTCAGAATGAGACGACACCGATCCCGAGCTCTCAGTTTCACCAGGACTTTTCTCGGAAGACTTCCTCCACCAGAGCCAACTCCGGCGGTCCATCTCAATCTCCAGCAAAAATAACCCCTCACAACAGGTCTGGTGCCGCCATGGAAGCTGGATCTAAAGCTTAGAGAGAGAGAGAGAGACTCGTCTCGGTACATTGGACTCCAACCTGTCGAGAGAGAGATAGAGCTAGAGAGAGGGAGTTGCAGAGCAAGAGGTGCCGAGAGGTTGATGCCGTGTGTAGTGTGTTATCTGTGTGCTGGGTCTTTGACTCACAAAATGCTCTCTTTCCTGCCCGTGCACCACTCGGTTCCCCACTATCCCTTTTCATTTTTAATTTATGTTATGTTTTTTACTTTTCCTCATCAGCATGTTCACACTCTCTTCAACTTTCTTTTCTTTTTTATATATACATACATATTTTGTTTATTATAATACCAACCCACATTCCCCCTTGTGTCATTCTTTCCACCAAATACCACCCACCTTGTCTCCACTCCTGTCTGACTTTTTCCTTTTTTTTTTCTTTCTTTTGCCTTTTCTTATCATGACACCCACATGACATGTCCCTCAGCCTTTTGACCAGTTTTTTTTTTTTTTCTTCTTCTTATCCCTGTATTTATCATTTTCGTTTTTCATCTATATATATATATATATTTCCAAAAAAATAAAAAATAAAAAATCACCCAACTGTTTTTCATATGACCCATCCACACATATTTTTATCTATTTTCTTTATCCATTGTTTTATTTTATTTTATTTTATTCTTAAACAAAACCACAACATTCCACAAACTTGTCATTTCTTCATGCTGGGGATCAACCCCGATCACAATTTTACACCACAAAAAAAAAAAAAAAAACAACAACCAAACAAAACCAAAACAACCACATCCACAGGCGGGATTTTTTCTTCTCTACTCTGCCGCCGGTCTCTTCTTCTTGCCTCCGTCCTGGGCGGCCCTTGACGGTGCTGCCTCCGTGTTTCCCACGCCGCAGGGCACGATCACTCCTCTCTGCTCCTCCACTGCAGCATATGGCGGCCCTCCAAATCGGAACATAACGGTGGCCTTCCGCTTCAGCTCCTTATTTTCCTCTTTTAGCACACATATCTCTGCTCGCGCATCCTTATACATGCGTTGGAGCAACGCCAGTTGGGCGTTTAACTGCTGCACCTCATTTGTCCTACTCTGCAGCCGGTGCGACAAGTTTGTGACCGCAATCATGGTTTCCACACATGACTTCAATGTATACTGATTGGCTTCAATATCCGTTTGCACTGCCATTTTTTGCTCCACAGACCGCATAGGAAAGTTCAACGGAGCAAACCCTGGGGCACTTGGTTGAGATTCAAGGGCCACCGTACTAGTTATCTCTCTTGTGGACTCGTTGAGGTCGGGAAAGAGAGGGAGCAGACCACGGGACGAAGAGGCCATATTCTGAGTAGTTGAACGGGAAGAAGAGGCCATGTTATGGATTACAGAGTGTTTTAGAATGTAAATGTTCAGATGTTTCAGAATGAAAATGTTCAGAGGTTTCAGACTGGTTTGGTTTACACAGCCTCCGCATCAGTTTATATTGACAATGACGAAGAGGACCACACGCGCTCTGTCGATCACGTGCATCGCCGCGTGTCTGGCGCACCTTTTGATGGCTCGCCGTTCGATGCTTCTGTCGGGCACGACTTTTGATGCAGTGGGCGCACCTTTTGAGGGCGCGACTTTTGAGGGCTCGATATATATATCTATGTATATATATTTGGGCAGCCTATCTACACCATCATACGGTTAGCTTTTACAACGGTCCGACATGACCCCCTAAACTGTCCCGACATTTGATTCCGATTAGCTTTTCCCACGGTCCGACATGACCCCATAAACTGTCCCGACATTGATTCCGGTTAGCTTTTACAACGGTCCGACATGACCCCATAAACTGTCCCGACATTTGATTCCGGTTAGCTTTTCCAACGGTCCGACATGACCACATAAAACTGTCCCGACATTGATTCCGGTTAGCATCTCCATCGGTCCGGTGTGACCTCGTCAACTGTCCAGACTTTATCTGCTACAACGGTCCGCCACAACCATACAGTGTCCTCTACAACGTTATGACACCACCATACAGTGTCCTCTACAACGTTATGACACCACCATACAGTGTCTTCACCAATGGTCTGACACGACCATACAGTGTCTCCTATCCTCTTTTATTTTATGTATTAGTCTATTTTCTTGTTTTGTTACTCTCTCCAAACTCAAGTTGGTTAGTTCCTATCCCCCTTGAGTTTGCGGGGGGCTGTTAAAACCTACTACACCTACCACCAAACCTACCATCACCTACTCCACCTACTACACCTACCACCACCTACTCCACTACACCTACATCTCCTATATAAGGAGCCCCTCACCATTTGTAACATTACATCAATCAATAATACAATTCTCTATTTCTCTTTATACATTGAATTTTAACTCTATACCACATGCAACATGATGAAGGAGAAGACCACCATGACAGAAGAGCCAAACATCAACTTCAAGAACAACAGCAAGTCGTGCCAACTCAAATGCCAGAGGATCGCAGGTCTTAGCAGAGTTAATCTGGCAATCACCCCCTGTTGCCACTGTCCTTCACTAGATTCCAAGGCCCCTAACAATTTTGGGATATTTTCTGATCTTTCATCCTCTCAGACACACCAACCCAACCAACAAAAGCTTCATCCCAGTTATGTTCAGAGTCATTTAAGTACTCCAAGAAGTCCATACACTCATCAAATCCCCCAGAATCAGCATATCTAAAATCCCCCTCTACATTCATGGTCTCATGGTTTCCATTGACCTAGAAAACAGCTCCACCATTAGCTTTTGCTTGGATATCCAACGAACGCAACAAGAATAAGATAGCTATTTCATCTTCACCTCAATCAAGTATATCTCCAAGCTGAATCAATACCGTCTCTCCACCAGTCCACAAATCTCATCCATCAGAACTCAGGACACCAGCCATCTCGAGTGCACATCTTGCCTTCTCATTTGAAGGGAGAATGGTCTGGGCTGAACGACGGGAAAACATTCTATATCCCTCCGACGTGTAAACTTCCTTCAAATTCAATATTTTTTTTTGGTCAAAAGCAACTGTTTTTCCCACATCATAATTTCTGACGAGCACTTGTCTCTCTGCACTACCGAAACATCATCATGCATATTCCACACTCTCTTTGCTTTCTCTTCCCCCCCGAAAATTCCCTAACCATGGTCATCACAATTTACATATATAATTTAGGTCAGAGGCTACTTGGATTGTGTGATGTTTTTGTTCAAACCCACTCAAATTTAATTTGGATTTTTGCTCGAACTTGTATCAAATTTAAAAATATTTTTCCCAAGCCTTAAAAAATTTCAAACTGAATTTAAGTTGCTCGGATTAACCTCGCCCATATTACACCTCACATCTATGAAATAACTTTTCGTGATGGAGATGAGCAAGTTGTGAGAAACAAGACAAATGCGTAACGGAAGGACAAAAAAATGTAAATTATGTAAATGGTCCCCGTAGTTTATACGATATGTTAATTTAGTTCATGTGGTTTTAATTTATTTGATTTTACCACTTAATTTAATAGATTGTGTTATGTTGGTCCAACAAATAATAGCTGTCAGGTTTGATGGACAAAAAGTTGTCACGTGCTCAAATGATTTGCCAATTTGGTCCCTGTAATTTACACGATATATCAATTTGGTCCCTATTGTTTTAATTTGCTCAATTTTTACAGAGACCAAACTGACACATTGTGTAAACTACGTGGACCAAATTGAGTTTCCGTCTATCAAACCTAACGGCTATTATTTATTGGATCAATATGACACAATATGTTAAATTAAGGGGCAAAATCGAACAAATTAAAATAATATGGATTAAATTGACATATTATATAAACTACATGGACCATTTACATAATTTATCCCAAAATAAATTCCCCAAATCAATGAAATTTTGAAAACACTACAAAGGGCACTATAGGAAAGCATGACACAGGATATCAACTTTGCTAGTATGGCGAATTTTATTATTTTGTATTTTAAATTTTAAAATGTCATAATTTTTATATTACAGATTTGATTTTTTAAAACTTATATTTTTAAAATTTATTATTTAACATATATCAAGATCAATATTAAATATAAAATAATTTTGTAGTGAAACAATTGTATATAACATTGTTATGCAAAATTGATAAAATATTAAATTTTAAAACTAGGAAAAATTTAGAAAAATCTCAATTTCGTACAGTTAAAAAAGTATAGATTTTAGTTTTACAAATTTTATATTCAATATTGTTCATTAATCTTGTTAGATAGGTTCCAGAAATATAAATTTTATTAAACACAAATGGACAAATTACACTAGTAATCCCTATGCTTTGCTCCTTGTGTCATTTTGGTCCCTACACTTTCAATTGACTCAATTTTAACCCTTAATTTTAAATTTTGTAACGATTTGGTCCAATTGATATCGTTAGTATTTTTTAAGAAAAATTATCACCAAATTGGTTGATGTGAACTCACTAGGTTGAATAAGTTTATAATTTTGCCTTTAAAAATATGGCACGTGAGACTTGTTTGCGTACTTTTCATAAAAAAAAAAAAAAAAAAAAAAAAATTGTTAAAAATTGCAATTAATTTTATTTTAGTCCCTTCAATTTCAATTGGCTCAATTTTGATCCTTAATTTTAAATTTTGCATTAATTTGATTTAATTGATAATGTCGTTAGGATTCTTAATGGAAAGTTATTACTGAATTTGTTAAGTCAAGTCATTGAATTAATTAAATTTACAATTTTTTTGCTAAAACCATGAGGCATGCTGCTCATGTGCGCATTTTTCAAAACAAAAATACTAACAATGTAACGCCCCGAAAATTGGGCAGGGTATATCTATTTATGCTACAAAACACACCGGATAGACAAATACATATGTATAGCTAACTATTTCATACATCCATTTTCATTAAATCCCAAATGCCAAATACATGCTATTCACATCTCAATGCCCCAGTTCCAATCCCAAGCATACATTTTACAACAAGTATGAAATGGAAGCCAACCAGATAATAAGTGCCTACAGGCTTACAAATTTATCCAAGAACATTCTTGGTTACACAAAATGGAGTTTGAACTCAACGTAAATACAGCCCTGGGCTTACATTCAACAAATAACAATAAAACAAAAATGAAGCCTCTGCTCCGAGTCCTCCCAAGTCAATGCCTTAGCAGAGGTATAACACCTGTACCTGAAATGGTTTCCTTTATAGGGTGAGCCACAGCCCAATAGAGATATACTACACAACATATGAACCATGACAAGACTAAAGAGGAGTATGCGCAAGCCATGCTCATGATAAAACAATTTATCTCTCTTTTTACAAAGCATGCAATGTTGAGATGCAACAACAAATATAAAATCATTTCCATTTTAAACCATATCTGTTACATGAATACAGGCTTTGTAAATCTCTGGGTGAGTGTCTGTAAGTAAGCCCTAATGCACTACCACTGTCATTTTTACCAGTAAACTGGAAGGCTCGACACCTAACCGCGCGGTTCTACAACCCCTATCCAGATTCACCAAGTATTTATCTTTTTACAAACAGATTCATTTCCAATAAAATGAATGTAATGCAATGTCCAATGCAACAAATGAGGAATGTGGTTAATTTACCTAAGTCTCATGTATTTCTACAACAATCATGACTATCCTCCACCGATAGTCCAAAACAGATATTTCTAAACAAATATTTAAACAATTAAATTCCAAAAATTCCAATAAATACAATCTATTCCACATCTCATCAAATATGAACAATTACACTTGTTTTCATATCACAATCATGTCCGGTAACCTCTCAAGGACCATTTCTAACCGTGTCAGTTTTATTCCAATAGATATATTAAGTAAAATAATACCGTTAATGTCCAAGAAAACATCATTTTCTTTTCAAACTCATTCTCCAAGCATTATTCAACTATGACATCCTATTTTGATCAAAAACTCCAAAAGTTAAACATAATTCCTTTGTTTTCTTTAAAAATACTCTTTTGGTTGCAAACTAGTAAAAATTTCAAAACCGATCAAGTCGAAGTCCGTTTTTGTTGAAATTTAAAACATAGCTCTTTCATAACCTTACAAACATATTCCAAGTTTACACTTCCGCAATTTGGGCATCAACTCTTTATTTTTCTCAAAATTTCTCTTTTAAGCAAATAAATCACAAATTTTGTAAAAATTCTAATTAAATTATATACAATTCTAAACTCCATATAATCAAGTAAAAGTGCATAAAGAAGTGTAGGAAAAATCCCTACCTGAAGCTAGAAGAGGAAACAAGCAAAAACCCCAATTTTCGACTTTGTTGGATTTCGATCTCCACCAGTCAAAACGTTGCTCTCACCAAGCTCTTCACTTTGATCTTAAAGACTATGGTCTAAAACCTAATAGATTTTGGTAGATCAGAGAGGTCTTGTGATAAACCTAAAAGAAATTTGAGAGAGCAAGGGAGAGAGAGGACGAAGTCTGCTTTTCCAAAACAGAGAGAAAGGAAATCGAAGTAAAGGGAAAAAGAGAGGAGGAGGGCGGCCCATATGCTGCCTCTCTTGATTAAATATATTTTATTTTTATTTTATTTCGAACATCTATCTATACATATACACCTATATATATATATATATATCAATTAAAAGTATGTTTCAATATCATTATAATATTTAGTAACATAAATGATAAAAAGGACATAATATTTTCTCACAACAAAAATATATTTTGTTTGATGGTACACACCATAAATATTAGTAACTCTCTCGTGATTATAAAATAAATAATAATAATAACAACAACAACAATACATGGTTACAAACAGGTCATGATTCAATCAATTAGGTCCAAAATGAATGGAATTTAATAATTTAAAATAAATCTCCAATTGAGATTAAAATATAAATAAATTTTAAAAGACTTAAGGTGGTCTCCACCATTCACATAATTAAATATGAACCAAAATGATTAAGTATGGACTAATCAAATAAGTCCCAAAATTTAAATTTATATTTATTACTCAAGACTCAAGAATAATTAAAACTCAAAAAAATATTTGCCTAACAGGCCTTACGAAATCGAAATCAAAAAGTAATATAATTTGTTTTCACCAATTTAAATAGAATGGTCCACGATACCACAACAATAATAATAAGGTTAAAATTCAATTTGACTCAACTCATTACAATCTTTCCTCCTTAAGGAATTTCGTCCCCCAAATTCACCCAGATAAAAGAATAATGAAATCTGCTTTTAACATAATCACTTGAGTCTTAAACTCTCAATAACCATTTTCACATTGAGACATTCTTTCAATACTCCAAACACATACTAAGCTCACTCTCAAGGATTTAACGCTCTCTTACCTACCATTGTAAAGGACACTGTAACCAAAATCGAAACTCTCAAACTCACTTTAATCATACACTACAAAAAATTTGCTTTTTTGCGACGGTAAAATACCATCGCCAATACCCAAAACGCCGTCTCAAAGCATTTTTGCGACGGCATATAGCTTTTAGCGACAGTAAGAGGGAGGTCGTAACAAAGGGGGTTGCTAAAGGCCTTCAGCGACAGTAAGACGCCGTCGCAAAATATAGGTGACGGTGTCGCAAAATATAGGTGACGGCAAAAATGCCTTTTAGCGATGGAAAAATACTGTCGCCATTAATGTGTAGAAATTTGAAGTTTTTGAGACGGCACTAAAATACTGTCGCTAAAATGGTTATTTGTGACGGCAACAATACCGTCGCTAAAATGTTGGTTATTTGCGACGGTATGAATACCGTCGGTAAAATGGTTATTTGCGACGACAAACATCCCGTCTCTAAAAATATTATTTGCGATGGTGAAGAATACCGTCGCTAAAGGCCTTTTGTTTCAACTAATTAACAATGCCAATATCTTTGGCGACAGCTATACTACCGTCACAAAAAACCTGATTTTAATTTTTTTTGAGACAGTGTGGTGCCGTCTCAAAAAAAAAAAAAAAAAAAAAAAAACTGCAATAAAATTATTAAAAATATGAAAATTTCCTATATTAAATGAAAATAACTAAAAAAAAATCGATAATTATATAATAATATAAAAATTCCTGTATATAAATAAAAATTCATCCATAATTAAAGTATTCTTCCATTCATAACAACACATCATCAAAATTATCCCCCCACATAATGTTGCATAATACATACATAATGTTGTTCACAAATCTAAATAACATAAATCAAAAATAAAAGTTTTCGTCATGATTCTTCCGTGGGTTACAAAAACAAAAGTTTGTGGCAATCTTCATACGCATGCATTTCACAAGAAGCAAACTGTTACTCAGGAAATATTTGAAAATAAAAAATAAAAATAATTAATGACAATAAAATTATGTGTTAATATTTTAATTATAAAAAAACATAAAAAATTAACTACTATATAATTACAAAGATAGTTAAGTAAATAATTTTGGCTAGACAGAAATCCGACCCTAACTTTCAAACCGGGAACTTGATTCGAGCCCTGTCTTCTCCCACAAGTCTCTCTTGCCTAGGCGGTCGTGTGTGCAAAGTTTCGTGCTAAACCAATGTCGTTTGATGATTTTGGGGGGTCAACACCTCGAATTCAAGTTTCTTAAGAAACTAGTTCGCCTAGAGTGATATCCGACTCTAACTCCCAAACCGGCAACCTGATTGGAGTCTCATCTTCTCCCACTAGTATCTCGTGCCTAGGCGGTTGTGTGTGCCAAGTTTCATGCCAATCCGACCCCGTTTGGTGATTTTGGGGCGTCAACACCTCGAATTCAAGTTTCTTAAGGAGCTAGTTTGCATAGAACGAAATACGGCTCTAACTCCAAAACCGGGAACCCGATTGGAGTCCCGTCTTGTCCCACAAGTCTCTCGTGCCTAGGCGGTCATGTGTACCAAGTTTCGTGCCAATCCGACCCCGTTTGGTGATTTTGGGGCATCAACACCTCGAATACAAGTTTCTTAAGGAACTAGTTTGCCTAGACCGAAATATGGCTCTAACTCCCAAACCGGGAACCCGACTGGAGTCCCGTCTTCTCCCACAAGTCTCTCATGCCTAGGCGGTCGTGTGTGCCAAGTTTCGTGCCAATCCGACCCTGTTCGGTGATTTTGGGGCGTCAACACCTCGAATTCAAGTTTCTTAAGGAACTAGTTTGCCTAGACCGAAATATGGCGCTAACTCTCAAACCGGGAACCCGATTGGAGTCTCGTCTTCTCCTACAAGTCTCTCGTGCCTAGGCGGTCGTGTGTACCAAGTTTCGTGCCAATCCGACCCCGTTTGGTGATTTTGGGGCGTCAACACCTCGAATTCAAGTTTCTTAAGGAACTAGCTTGCCTAGACCGAAATACGGCTCTAACTCCCAAACCGGGAACCCGATTGGAGTCCCGTCTTCTCCCACAAGTCTCTCGTGCCTAGGCGGTCGTGTGTGCCAAGTTTCATGCCAATCCGATTTAAGGGAGTCTGCAGGATTCCTAAAGACACCGTCATTAGTTCGTTCCTCTCATGCCATCTCATTAACTTAGCCGTCTTGGATGACATAAACAACCTCTGCAACCTTGGCTTTAAAGGAAAATATCTCATTTGTTTTGCAGCTATTCGCTTGCCACCGTTGTGAGGACCATTTGAACCACCATCACCATTTAATTTCCATCTTGAACAGTTGCATATGACACATTTGTCAAGATTGGCGTCCTCGTTTCAAAACAACATGCAACTGTTGGGACATGCATCCCACGTCTCATGCGTGAAGCCCAAATCTGTTGTGACCTTTTGAGCTTTATAATATGAGTCCAGGAGTTTCACACCCAACGGGAACGCCTCATTCAATAACTGAAGCAACATGTCAACAGACTTGTCTGTCCACTAATTAAGCACCTTCAAATGTAGAAGCCGAACAATGAATGACAAAGATGTGAACTTCTGACAACCCGGATACAATTCACTTTGTGCATCTTGAAAAAGTTTGAAATACTTTGCAGTCTCTGCATTTGGACCGAGCTGGGGTTCAGATGCATGGGGATCAGGCCGCTGTAGTTCATTACCCTCAACACTTGTACTGGCATGTGGATTTCCCATAGCCCCTTGTATTATTCCAACCATATCGTCCCCAATGTCTAAATGAGCCAATGTTTCATTATCTCGATTACCATGCAGAGATACGTAAGATTCCCCATGATTAATCCAATATTTGTACTTTTTTAAAAAACCATTCAAAATCAGATGCTCCCGTACACCCTCTCGTATAAGATGGTATCGATTCTCACATTTTCTGCACGGACAACTAATCATCGAACCTTCAACCCTATTGGTGTAGGCAAACACAAGGAATTGATCAATCCCATTAATGTATTCCCTCGACATCCTATTTGGAAAATCAATCCAACTCTTATCCATCATCTGTATTTGCCTCAAATGTACACTTCACTTCTTTTGTAATCTTCTCAACAATATGTAATCTTCTTTTGGGAACCTTTTTGTTTGTGCCGAATTATGATCTCATTGGCTATCAAGGAATGAATACCAAAGAAGAAGATAAAATTGAGGAACCATCAGGAGTGAGCCATCCCTATAAAATGCTTTAATATAAAAATACTAATTTGCGAGTTTACCACACAATTAGAAGTGCTTGTTATAAAAATGCTTTAATAGATGTTGGGTGACTTGCTTGTTATAGAACTCCAAAATTTTATCAATTTTGCATTGTCAAATCCAAATCATCAATTAGAAGTGCTAATTAGATCAATAAAACATTCAATTCAACAACAAATTTGCTACCAAACCAGTTATCTAATGGCATAAGACAAAGCTCAAGACATGGGGATGATAAATGGAGTCTACACCTACAATAACTAAGGAAAAAACTGCAAACTTTGATACTGCATTCGATAACATGAATCTCTTGCTAGCGTCAAAAGGATAAGCACGAGTTAAGTTTGGATAAGCACAATTCATTTTACAACTTTATTAATACTATACCAGTATTTATATTTTGCCTGTTTAAACTCCACACAAATGGTAGATTGGCAAAAGCTAATACTCCTACTTCAAGATGGTGAAATAACAACAATTTAGCTCTACCATATCTAAGTATCAAAAAACAAAAACACAAGACTTCTGGTAAAATGGGGACTTGCGGAGGGCAAGATGTACGCCTTATTTTATTTCTCGATAGGCTATTTTCACCATATCCCTTTCAATTAAAGAATATGTGCATCACAAACATATATAAAAATAAAAAAATAAAAAATAAAAAAAGAATAGAGGAATATTTCTCTATATACGTACACTCAGGTGAAATGGAAATGTCTTTGAAGATTAGAGTCACATATACCACACCAAGCATGAAATAGAGAGCAATCTACATATCTTGACTATGGAACAAAAATTAAACTGGGTGACTGATTATTGATCAGATGAACAAAATTAGTAAAACGAATGGCTTACATAAATAAACAATATACACAAAAACAGCCTCCGTGACATTTTTCTAAATAAAAGAAAAGAAAAGAGAAAGAGAGAGAAAGAGAAAGAAATGCCTTGAGCAAAAGCATACGAACTGAGCTTACAAATTATATATAAGGTAAATTTATCAGGTAATTAAGGATGAGAAGCCAAAAAAAAAAAATCTAGGTAGAGAGCATACCTGCAAGGAAGGAGGAAAATCAAGCTTGCAAATTCTATACTCTAGTTCCCTGAAAAATAATCAGCTCATATGCAGGTTGATCACATTTCAAAAATTCTTCATAGAGAATGATTTCGGACCATCCACAAAATGCAGCTCAATAAGAGGTAAACCTCAAAGCAGTTGTAGTGTCCCCTGCAGATCAAACCAATTGTTAGCAATCTTCAATCTTGTGCCCCATGGCAAGGAAACTGATATCCCTGTTATTGTGACGCGAAATTAAAAAATAAAAGTTTCAGGTGATTCAATTATGTGAGAGATCAAAATTATCAAATCAATCTAATTTTTTCACCAATAACTTACTCTTGAACAAATGATTTTCCAGGCTGCCCCGAGGCATGAACTCATACACAAGAAGCCGCTCTTCATCTTCACAACAATAGTCGATCAATTTAACCAAGTTTTGGTGCTTAAGTTGTCCAAGAAAAATCACTTCGGCCTTCAAGCAGAAAACATTACATATCAGAGGAAATTTTTTAATCAACTCAACTAAATGTATCATAATTTTCTCATCTTTATTTTCCTTCTCATGGACAGATGCTTTATCCATTTGAGAAAAAATTGTTGATTTTGATTGGGTTCTTACACACAAAACAACTTCACCAAACAATATTCGCAACTTGTTACAAAATATAGTTCTTGAAATTGACAAAAATGAGAAACTTCTGAATTTTAGTACCAAAATAAGTATCAAATTGTTGTGCTTCTTATTCTTCCTTTAATTAATTAATTTATTTTTTCCCCAACAATAGTTATGGGTAAGACAAGGAGAACCCTCCCCTAAAATAGACAAAAGGCAGGATACAAAAATATTTAAAAACATAAAATAGATCCCATTAACATATTTCAAAATCTAGATAGTTTAAAAAACTGTTATCCAAGTGAACCATTTATATCCCAATCAAAAGTCTTTACCAAATAAAGTTATTACCACCTTCTAACATATTTAGAAGGTTCTTTTACGGATAGGAATAGGAATAACACTAGCAGAAGTTATTGGTGAGCTTGAGTTAGTCTATTTCACAATGAAAACAAAGAATGAGAAACAGAAATAAGCTGGAAAAAAAAAAGTTTTGCTAAATAATAATTCTGAAGTTGTTGAAGAGGACAAACCGGATAATAATTCTGAAACGTTGATGCTCTGTCTTACCTCGTCACTCGTCACTCGTCGCTGCTGCTCGTCACTCTAGCAAATGCCGTCATTCACCCTCGTCACTCTGCGAAGGCCGTCGCCGTCGGAGAATGGGGATTTTGGGATCAATGGATTTTGATTTGGGATTTTAGGGATTTTGGGACACATGACCGCAAATGGGCTATAGAAATGAGCAGGATATGAAATTTTTTTTTTTGCGACAGCATATTTTAACCGTCGCAAATGGTACATCATTAACAAATGAAAACGACGCCGTTTTATCCATAGTTTTTGCGATGGGCTTCTGCCGTCACAGATGGTCCACTATTTGCAACAGTAACTTTTTACCGTCGCTAAAGAATACTTTTTGCGACGGTATTCCGTGCGTCGCAACTGTTCCTACATTTTTCTTTTACAATCATTAGCGACGGAAGTCATACCCGTCGCAAAAGTCCATTTTTATCGACGGTAAATAAACGTCGTCGCAAAAGACTTTTTGGAGACGGCAACTACACTGCGTCGCAAAAACACCACTTTTTGCGACGGCAGTTACCCCGTCGCAAAAACCTCTGTGTTATTTGCCAGGTTTTCTTGTAGTGATAGCTGTAAACACAACAATAACTCCTCAATGATGGTACTACTATTTCTTATAGCTTGAATCATACGAGAATGACGAATGGTCTAGTCCAATCTGCCCTACAATCGTGATAACATCTCATTCTAATTACATTTGTAAAATATTTTTACCAATATGAAGTAACAAATTTTTTCAATAAACTCAAAAACAAAATTTCTACACCCACCAACTATCCATGATATTAAGATAAATTGTTCCATAGAAGCCACCCCTCAACTTAAAACCACTCGTACTAGAATTTCAACAAACAATTTATAATAGAAGGGACAAACAATTTAAAATCCATCAAACTCGAAATTGAAATACAACCAAACCCACAATCTCACTTGAACACGTTCAAACATACTCACGAAATTTGCTTACTCTACACAACTTAACTCAACAGGTCACAGCAATAAAAGAATCCCACTATTTTGAAGAACACTAAAAAAAAGCATTCAAATATTACACACCATTAAAGATGACTCACCACAAACAATCTTTTCCATAATCTAGTGCAACCACTTACTTAATATCCACCCAAAGTAATTATCTCAAGATTCTTAACCATTGAGAACACCCTCCGTTTAAAGATGCAATTCAATGACATATTTTGTAATCGCAACCGTCACACGACAACTAACTCATCTCAATATTAAAACGAATTCATACTCGATTACCCAATTTATCACAAACAATGACTTCAAATATTTCATCCCATGAGAACCTCCATTCATTCCTTAGTACAATTATATTCTTCCCTGAATTATTCCAAACACAAAATTCACGAATCACCTTAGCCTCAACTGCTTCACTTGGATAACAAGAAACACCAACCCTTACGAAACATAATGCAATCATGCCAAACACACTACTCGAAAATTCTCAGCCACAACTTTAATTGCCCAACCAAGCAATTTTTGTATTATTTTTACCCATCCACTCTATTTCTTTCACTCGACGAAACGACTAACAGTTTCGATAGACTTGCCAACGTCCACCCGAACAATCCCACACCAACATAGAATTTACCCAAACACTCACACAATGCACTTTTGAGTCCACATAGAATTCATCTAGACTAGATACACATTTTAACAATACTAAGGTACTCCCAACAAAAGTTAACTCAAAGCCACTCTCATCCTTTAAAACCCAAGCCATGACACTAACTTCAAAGTTACAACACAATTCTACATCACACTAATATTACGATAACCCACGAGTTCAAACCCAAATTGAACAACTCTTACTATACTAACGCACTTATTGAAAAGTACTAATACTGCTCTTGAGGCCAGTTAACTGAATATTCTGCCTCTCACCCTAGAAGTATACAAAATCAATCACAATGAGACACTTATAAAGATTAACACTGAAACGACTCTAAAATTCCCCAATCGTTAATAAATTGATTAACCTCAAATTACAATAAAATCTATCCAAAGGAAATTCAATGTACATCCTTCACCAAAAGAAATAATTTTACACTTCAATCCAATCACTACGAAATCGGCTCTACCTGAAAAAATAATAATAATAATAATAATAAATTTCTATGTCAACAATAGTCATTCCATAACAGTTTCTAAGACTAACCAAATAACGAAAGTACTTCATACCAATTTATTCTCCGATACGGGGCCTGCCAAATAACTTCTTCTAAGGTAATATCACCACAAAACACAATGAAACAAAATTAAAATAAGGAATCATCCTCTATTAGGTAAAACTAAATACATTTTAATTAAGAAAATAATTACCACTTAAGGTCAAATGCACTCAAATTGAACTCAATGGTAATATTAGACCAACATACCAACAGCACGAATTCTTACCACACTTATAGCAAAACGAAGGATCAATATAAGGGATTCATAACTCTTACATCAATGATATAAAACAAACTTATAGCAAAAGGACAAGGGCTACAAAAATAATCTCCATTCCCTTACATGAACCACACCATCAGGACACACACCAAATTTAACCCAAAATACTCTTCTATGCCTTCCATCTTCACAATTTCTAACTCATACATAAAAGTAAATGTAAAAGTTAATATCAATCACTCTCGATGGGTCAAGCATACATTCCCATAGAAATACTCAAATTACCACCATACTAATTATCATAGAGCACCTACTTTAGAATTATAATATCCTCACCAAGAAATCTTAAAAATTTCGTCTAAGAACATTGGTTGCTAACACAACTCCACAACATCCATCACATCATGTCCTTCAACACTCATTTATTGAGACAATGGACTCCACCAATCTCGAAGGCATTCGGAACTCGCCTACAAGTTCTAAAATATCGACTCACGAGTCAATGTTGTTACTACTAATAATCCCATCAAATGGCGTAACCCAAATCAAATTTAATCTCATTCCAATCTATCTCAAAATTATTTATCTTGTTTGCCCTCTTAGGATTTGTAGCAAATTATAAAGAAAACAAACTCTCTAAAAACACATCTCTTACGACACACTATAATTTCTATCATGCTAAGACTACGTTTATTCCCAAACACATACAAAATAATTGGCCTAAGGCCCATCACTAACCTCACAAGTAGTCCATCAAGCAAGTGAAACAACCTAACCATAACTAACTTCGTCTATCCCAAGAAAATTTAGAACTAGTTTTACGTATTCCAATTTCAACAATCCAAAGCATATTATCTTAGATTACTTTAATCATCATTAAAGTCACAACCAAACCAAACTATTATAGTAAGGTTAATCTCTAACTCACTCTACTTCTAAGATTTTTCAACTAGTCCACTTCTACAAACTTGATATAAAATTGAAAAATAAATAACTCCTCATAACAACAAACCATTCACCATGTAACAAAATCTCTACCATTTTGAGTTGACACTTAATCCATGCTTCAATGCTAATTCTACAACTTCTTGACCAATCATCCCGGTCATATTAGTCTAACTTACCCCTTCTTCTTGGGAAAAGGTACCCTCCTGAATGGAAACACCCTGGGCACCCCGATGGCCTCCCCCGCTTTATGACATCTTATATAAGATATAGAATTTAGCTCATAAATATGTACTCCACACTAGTTCTCATACGCCGCATACGGATTAAACATAAACCTACATATGTATCTACATCACATAAGGCAAACCACATAAGCACATAAGCACATAGTCACATAGAGCACATACGAGTTACCACTCCAAGATATTGGTTCATCCCACAAACATTCAAAGACTTCCAAATAGAAATAGCATTGATCAGGTGCCTTTCTAAAAGGACTTCAAAGAATTTCATGAACGTAAATCACATCTTAGAAGTTTAACCCTATACCCACATAGTCACATAAACATGTTATCACATAGCACATAAAGTATGCAACATTTCTAACTAGCAAAATGAACCCATTGTGATAAAAACCACTTCCCACGAGCCCCAAGTATTCAAACCCGGTAGCTCTGACCATGAAACCCAAGAACTTGCTAGACCCAACGTCGAAGGCACATTTCTCTAGGTTGAGCTTTATTTTGTATTTGCACATGGTCTGGAAAGTCTCTCGCAGGTCTGATAAGTGATCTAAAGCAAGCTTGCTTTTAACGAACATATTATCAACACAGACCTCCATATTCCTACTTATTTGAAATTTGAACATGGCATTAACCAGTCGTTAGTAGGTGGCCCTTGCGTACTTCAGGCCGAACAACATTACACAGTAATGGTAAGTCCCACTATGGGTAATGAAAGAAGTATATTCCTGGTCTGTAGGGTGCATAAGGATTTGGTTATATCCCAAGCAAGCATCCATAAAACTGAGCATTTGCTGGCCTACCGTTGCATCAACCAGTAGATCTGTTATGGGAAGTGGATAATTGTTCGTTGGACATGCTCGGTTTAGATCGTCGATACAGAGTCTCCATTTGCCATTATTTTTGTGAACAAGGACCACATTGGATAACCATTTGGGATAATCCACATTTTGGATGAACTTGGCCTTCAATAATTTATCCACTTCCTTAGCGAAGAGGTTGTTGCGCTCTAGGTGGAAAATGCGTTGTTTCTGGCGGACTAGTAAGAATTGAGGCTCAGTGCTAAGACGATAAGAAATAATAGAAGGATCAATGCTTATCATGTCTGCATGAGTCCAAGCGAAGACATCCTTGTGCTCAGTGAGAAGAGTTGTAAGGTCGACCTTGTCCTGAGGGCCTAGTTGGCTGCCAATTTTAGCTGTCTTTGTTGGGTTTGAGGGGTAAATGGGTACCTCAACTAATTCTTCCACTGGTTTCCCCCGAATTAGTTCCTCTTTATCTCTAACATCCAGGCCCTCAATGATCATTCTCTTTTTCACCTTCACCTCTTTTATGAGGCAACGTAACATTCTCTGGCTATGGTTTGTTCGCCCCTCACAATGCCAACTCCATGGTCAGTCGAAAATTTTATTGCCAAGTGGTACGTGGATGTCACAGCTTGAAAGGCGTTGAGAGACGTACGCCCAAGTAGAATATTGTAAGTAGAGGGACAATCAACGACTAGGAAGGTGAGGATCTTCATGGTCTGCCTTGGATATTCTCCAATAGTGATTGGAAAATTGATAGATCCGATAGGGGTCACTCAATCTCCCTTGAAGCCTGCCAAGGGGTTTTGCAGGGGTGACAACTTTTCCTTTCCAATCTTGAACTGCTTGAAAGCATTGAGGAAGATGATATCGGATGAATTGCCATTGTCGATGAGTACACGCCTAACTTTGTAGTTTGATAAGAGAGCAGAAATAACCAAAGGATCGTCATGAGGGTATCGAACTCTAGTGCAGTCAGCATCCATGGAGGTGATTGGCTCCGACCACTCTTTGGGCTATTTGTCAGGTCAGTCAACCATCGTCACTTCTTTGTCTAACCCTTGTCTGATCCTTCGGAGCTCGACTCCCAGTGTCACCCAAAATGGTCCACCGCATGCGAGTCCTTCAGTAATGACCCTTATTTCGCCCAATAGGGGAGCAGGTCCTCCTTGAGCCCAGGTCTTAGGTTGGGCTCAATCATCATTCCACCTAGGTTGATCAGCTTGCCATGGGGAAGTGCATTGGCCATTTTATCTTGGGGGATCAGTTCTATCCCTTTGGTGTGGTTGGGTTATGATGAACCGATTCAAATGCCCTTGGTGGATCAATTCCTTAACCTAATCCTTAAGATTGATGCACTTCTCGGTGTTATAGCCATGGTCACGGTGAAAGCGACAATATTTGGACTGGTCTCGTTGGATGGAAGGGAACTTTGAAGGTTGGGGCCATTTTAGGTTATAGTCATGTTGGATTTGGTGTAAGACTTGCTCTATGGGTGAGTTAAAATGGGTATACCGCTCGAACCAGCCTGGCAGACTAGAAGGGGTTGGTCGGTCGGAGCATAAGGGTTGATCAGAATATTGTGGAGATCGGTGAGTGTATTGAGAGTGTCCTCAGGTTATTTTCTCTTGTCTTTGGATTGTGAGGGCTTAGATGTAGAATCCGGGCGAGCTGCCAAAGAATCTTTGGCATTCATGTATTTTTGGGCTTTGCCAAGGAGGATGGGCATGGTGGTCGAATGATTTTTGAAGAGGGAAACGAGGAAATCAAACGGGCATAAACTGATCATGAAGGCTATTAAAATGACCTTGTCATCATTCTCCTCAACCTGTAAGGCTTTTGTATTGAAGCGAGTGACAAAGCTACGCAGTGACTCCCCTTCTATTTGTCGAATGTTTAGTAGCTAAGTCGCTAGGTGTCGTTAACGCTGAGCGCCAATGAAATGGCTCAGGGAAGACTCACTCAGCTAGTTAAAAGAAGTGACAGAGTCTGACTCAAACTTACTAAACTAAAGTTGTGCCGACCCCTTTAGCATGACGAGGAAGGCACGATACATGATCTCATCAAGAAAGGCGTAGAGGATCATGAGCGTTCTATACACCTCCAAGTGGTCGACCGGATCAGTTGTACTGTCGAAGGTATCAATCGATTGTATTTTGAACTTGAAAAATAGAGGTTTGTCTCTTATGGAAGTGGAAAAGGAGGAGTTGGCGATGGAGGAAGGTCAGTTCTGTATGTTCTGCATAACCCTCTGAAGCGAGAGTTTCATGGCTCGTAGTTTTGTGTCCTAAATGGAACACTGTCTTATCTTGCATGAAGTGGGAGTTGAACACTACTAGCTTCTCTTTCATGGACGGCAGCGTGATATGGGGGATCGTGATTATGGAAGGGCCAAAAACCCTTATGATAGAGCTGCAAACATGGAGGAAGGGGATGCTAGCCCTCCTGAGGGAGATGTTGGCCCTCTTGATTTGGCGGTTAAGCTTACAGGGTGAAGGGCGGGAAAAACGGCCCTTGGGACATATGTTGTTAGAAGGAATGATGGTTGTGGGCTTTTTCCTGGTTTGGAGGAATGTCTTGTGGTGGTGGAAGAGGAGGAATAGGTAGATCACACTGAAGCAAAGAGTTAATTAAGGTCTCGTTTTGTTCAGCCAAGCAGTTGATGCTATTACTAAGCTCTATGAAATATGGAGGTGGGTTGCTTGGGTTGGAGGACTCAGCTTGGACGTTGTCGATATTATGTCACGAAGCCGTGGATCTCGTCTTAACCATTCACTATGACGTAAAAAGTTGAGTGAGGGTGGAACCATTTTCGAGGACAATGAACACAACTATCAACCAAAGTAAGTTCCCACAGACGGCACCAGCTGATGATGCGATTTGGTCGATGAGGAATGGGTTGAACTGATCCAAGTATTTCTCAGGTCGACAGTGTGAAGTCCTCCAAGCTAAACCTGCAACAAGTCCACTGGGAGATGGAGGAATTTCTTTCCTGTAGATCCTCCAATGATCAAGTTAGATGAGAACACATACTAGATGATCACTTAGAGAGAGAGATAGAGAGTAAGTAGAGAGAAAAGTAGAGAGAGAGAGAGAGAGAGAGAGAGAGAGAAGACTACTTGTTTTTAAATGTACTTCAGAAGCTTCATTATATCCCTTACTTAATCATTTCCCTGTCCATTCAAGCTGTCTCAATAGCCAAAAGTCTATAGTCTACTTGTCGTTGGTCATGGTGGTTCTTTTCCTACCCGGTGTGAGAGGTCTTGTTGCATTTAATGCCATGACAACCTCATTTAATGCCTGATGTGTGGGTTCAGTAACTTTGCAGGATCTTTGTCTGCCACGTGGCTAACTCCCTATCTGACAGATGTCTAAATGCCATAAGGCCTGGACCAATGTAGGCTCTCAGGTGGGTTTGCTATTGAGCCTTACCTATTGGGCTGTAGCTAAATAACAATTTGGGCTACCCAAGACAGCCGTGGGTTGGGTCTTCCTGGGCCGTGTGGGCCATGCCCATCATGTATGAAATCGTTTTGTAGAAATTCATCTACTTGGAAGCACATCATTTCCTCGCCTTTAGTGAGGCGGCATCACCATATCTTTTCCTACACAAAAATCCCGAAGGGTGAGCATAAAACCCAGTAGGAAATCCTTAACAAAGTATATACATTTTATACAAGTCTCAAGAGATGAAATGCACATGCCATGCTATGCCCCTTTTTGAAGATAAATCACATTTTCATCTTTTGAAAAACGATCATGCTCAATGATGTCATGCAATTTCAATTGTTCAAAACTTAACAATTTATTTCAAGGGCGATAAATATGACTCTGGTAATCCCTAGGTCGGTGTCTACAAGTAGACTATACAAGTACTACCAAATTGTTATTTTTACCGGTATTAACCGGAAGGCTCGACACCTATCCGCCCGGGTTTTCGGTCTTTCACCCTGAACTCTCAGGCCAACTTATTTAATATCATCTACACCACCTATCAGGACTTACCAACGTATTTACCCCAAAACCATTTCATGAAAACTTGTTTCTCAACATTCTTTTCTCAATGCAAGTTTTCAAATCAACTTTCAAAGTTTAATGTAATCAAATGAATTGCTATGCCAATAACACAAGATGAATATAAATACTTTTATTCCAATTCATCATCCAAGGAATAACACAATTCCCTCTTCTCAAGCATCCTCAACAATTAGTCATTTCAAGACTATTTCAACGTTTTGAACAATAATTTCCAAAATGAACAGCAATTCTCATATTCCCTGAAATTCATCATTTATATAAATATAAATAAGAAATTTTCCAAACATCTATTTATTTTGACACACAAAAAAAATACAACAATATCATTCATGGATTTTCAGTCTCTTTTAAAAAAATTCCCAAATTCTAGGTTTTCTCACCAAAACTATACAACTCAAATACTTTGAAAGAAATTTTTTCAAAATCATGTTTTCTTCAATCAACGAAGATCAAAACCCATAAGATTATTTTAAAAGAACAAGTGACAAATCCACTTTTAAAATCGCTCAACTTCTGGAATCAACAATCAATTTTCAAAGCTATCGAAAGATGATTTCGAAAATCATATAGATCTTGTAAAAATATATATATAACTCTAAAAAAATCCCTACCTCAAGTTTTGAAGAAGAAATGAGACGAAACCCCAAAACTTACAGTGTCGAAACTTGATCTCCACCACACACAATGAAGCCCTAGAGAAGTTACACAACTTTGATGAAGAACTTCAGACTAACTCCCAACGGATCTTAAGAAATCAAGGTTTTGATCCAATTTGGCATAGGGAAATGTAGAGAGAAGAGAGAGGAAATGTTTTTAGAGAGAGAGATATACAAAAGTGATCTGAAATATCAGATTCATGAACTGATATAACATGGCCCGCTCGAGCGTGGAAAGTCCTGCTCAAGCGTCGAATACACCTTTCTAGTACTTTTGCAGATAGGTCAAACTTCTAGAACTAAACATTCTCCGCTTGAGCGCATAAACGGCCGCTTAAACGGACAAGCAACCTCGACCCCGCCAAGGGGGGTTGCCCCCTGGACCCCCGCGAGCTGACCGGGCAGCTCGATCTCCGACATACTCAGCGAAGTGGCAAAACTGGGATCGCTACAATATGTATATTCTTATCAGTAGCTTATGACTCAATTTAGCTATTGATCACGACCCTATTATGTTTGGCGCCTGCTTATAATTTATTTATTTAGGAAATTTGTGTTATACTGTTTGTTGCAATTATCTTTTTTATTTTTTATTTTTTTTTGCTTCTTGTAGTTTTTGAGAGAAAATAACTTAAATAAGTTGAAAAAACGAATAATTTTGTAGCTGTATATCTTTAACTTTTATTTTCTAATTATCAATTTTCAATTTTTTTTTTTTTTAAAAAAAAGGCTTCACAAAAGAGGGTCAGTGTCCAATAATTTATGCATCAGACATCAGTTGCTAGTCACTATGTTGGGACTATTAATAGTTTTGTAATTATATATATAGGCATATACCTCAGCACCTTGTAGACGTCCCCGAACGCCCCGGGAGGAACGAGCTCCCGTTCCGTTCATTTTGGGGTCACTACAGCTTAAGACTCTCAAATTTGTCACGGTTCTAAGTCTGAACCAAAGAGTCTAAATCCGGCAAATCGTTTTGAGAAAACAGATTTTTGAAAGAAGTGCCAAACATGGACTGCTTTGCCAGATACAGAGTCGCCACCTAAATATTTTGTTTTGGGAAATTTAAGAAACCCTAACTCGGTGCCAAAGGCCACGTGTCCGTCATCACCAAAGTTGCCTCGGCTCGGGAACTTGGGTACGATTGGGGAAGGTCACTTCGTGAGCACCCCCGCTCGCCCGGTCAGAGACCGGCCTCTACTAACCATGATATCTATTTTTGAAAACATTGTGTGTTCTTATTCCGGTTATTAGCCTAGGTTACTATGTGATGCACACAGCATATAAGTATAGACTGGGTCGCCCGAATTGGAACAAAACATTTCATGCTTGTTTATCTGAAAATGGTTTGATGGTGCTACCCGCAAGTAGGCTTAAAATGCAGATTTTGCCACTCTCAGGTGGGCTTAGAAAAGATGGTTTTGCCACTATCTAGTGGGCTTAAAACACACATTTGATGAATTATTCCAATTCAAATAACCCAACCTTCACCCACAGACATTCAGGCAGTTATATCACATTAGCAATTAGCCACATGGTAAGCATGCTATTCATGGCAGTCACTCACACGCATGCAAGGATGCTAAAGCATAAAACTCACTGAGTACTCCAAGCTAAAAAAAGAAGTTTATTAGAAATCATGCATGATCCTAAATATACAGAAATGCCTAATACAACACATGCAACACATGCAAAAATGCAACTATAGCAGGCTCGGCTATTCTAAACATGACATATGAAATGCTACAACTAACATGTATTCAATTTGGAATTGAAAGTACGATGCAGTTAGTATGGTGCGCCGAGCCCAGTGCATGCAAAACAGATGAATGAATGCAAACATGCTATCATACTGTATGCTAATTGAAACATGCCCTAATCTAACCATCGTAAGCTGGTAAATAAAAGGGAAGAAAGACGTGGGGTTGGAAGACATACATCACACTCACGCACACTTATTACAATTATGCCCTCGCGCAGAGGGTCCAAATAAATATACAGTCCCGAATAAAAGAATATTACAGTCCAAATATTACAGTCAGAATATGTACAAATTTCTAATTAATTAACAAATTAACTAAGAAAATAAATAAACTGGCATGCAAGCCAGGGACTGCCTTGCTTCTGATGGATGATGTATGCCTGGGCTGCCTTGCGCGGAAATCCACTGGGATGCCCCAATTAGCCTCTGTTTAGCAGTTATTCTTGGAAAACGTGCCGAGCTCCGGAAGTTTGCTGATTCTTCATTTTGCTGCAACAGAGAGCAGGAAAGGGGCATAGCAATGTATTTTCACAGATATATGCATGCCTCGATCCTCGTGCCACCAATCACGCATATCGATGCATGATGGCAGAGGGGTCGAAATGTGCAACTCAATATGGAATGAATGCACACGAAAACACAACAAAACCTAACTCCATCATGGTTAATTCGGAGTGTCGGTGACTAGGGAATTGAGATACATTCCGTCACTCGGAGTACGAAATGCACCTCGTTTCCCGTGCCCGGGCTAACTCCTATTCCGAACACAATGCGATATGCATGACATGCATGAATGCAACTAAGATACAGCCTAGCATGCACAATGCTATGAAAATGAGATGCCTCGAAGTGCGTGCGCACGGGCACGCAAACCAAGAAAATGCATGAATGCGATCTAAGATACAACCTAGTATGCACTATGCTGTAAAAAAGAGATGCCTCGAAATGCGTGCACACGGGCATGCAAACCGAGAAAATGACATACGCAATGCAAATGTCGTGGAAATATGATATGGGCTTACACTAACATGAGAGAGCCTCAGCCACACTCACATAAGAGGTCGACAGATGAAAACGAAGTGCCTCGAAATGCGTGCACACGGGCATGCAAACCGAGGCGATGGCAGAATGCGATGTAATGACATGGGAAATGATATGCAAACATGGTAATGGGATTTCAGCACTGAAAAGTGGGGGGAAAGCAGCCCCAAAATGAGGCGAAATGACACCAAATGCATGAAATAGTCCCGAAATGCGAATTAGGCACCCGGAATGGCCTATAGCTATGCCAAACATGCACAATATGGACATGCAATGCAAAGACAGAAGCTAGACAGTCCCAAGAAAGGCATTTTCACAGTTATGAACATGGCCAAACAGCAAGCATAGGTAGGGCAAAAATGGCATGCAAGAATAGGGGCCAAGAGAGGGGTAATGAAGCAAGTGATATAAGCAAAATCCAAAATGAAAAATTTCCTTCTACAACATTGAAGAGGGACCAAAAATATGAATTTTTACAGTATATGGAAAACCTCAAATCAATATACAAACATGCTAAAAAAAAGGCACAAGATTGAGGCTCAAAAGGTGCTATAACATGAAGTATACAAAATAATCACCAAACAGAAAAAAAATGTTAATGAAACATGAAGTATAGGCCAAAACAAGACTATTTCTAGAACTGTAAAATGGCCAAAAACAAAAGTAAAGGGGGCTGCCGATTTATGCAAAAATGGGGCCAAATAAGGGATATAACTACAAGTGGCACATGGAGGCACCAAATGATGAGGGCCCTTCAACAATGTTGAAGAAGGGCCCAAAATAAGTACATTCACAGATTACATCATGCTCAAAAACAGATTACTCATGGGCCAAAAATAGCATGCAAGATTATGACATATAAGAGGATCAATGAAGCAAGTGCATCATGGAGGGCTCAAACAGGGTTCAGCCCTTAATGAAAAGTGAAGATGAGCTCAAAAGAGGGCCACTTTCAGTTAGGGCCGGAGCTTGAAACAAAAAGCATATGGGGCTTACAAATGGATCAAGAAAAAGGGTCAAAGAGGAGAAATGTTACTCACCCTTGAAGACTAAAGCTTTTATTGCTTCTTGGACCAATTTGCAGCTCCTTTAGCCTTTGAGAAGCCCTCCTTGTTGCTGGAAATGACGTGGTGATGGTAGAGCTTGGTGGTGTAGAAGAAATGGTGATTAGGGACTTTGAAGTTTTTTAGGAAATGAGAGGGATAGAGAGGGATTTGTCTATGGAAGCTTGAAGACAATTTTTTCTAACCCTCATAACAAACAATGGCAGCTGGTTATAAGGACCAAAAGGAGGGTGTAAAGGTGGGGGAAAAGGAGGCAAGCTTTCCCCCACAAAATATCCCCCGGATTGGTATATTTTCTGGGGGAAAGGGCTACACAGCTGTAAAGTTCCTGGCACAAGGAAAATGGCCGGCTGGTTTTTGGGCTTGAAAGTGGCTGGCCGGCCACCCCCCCTAGCCGGCCAGCTAGGGGTCAAAAGGGTCAACTTGAAATAGTGGCCGGCCACCACATATTGGTGGCCTCCCAGGTCTCCTCTTCACAACCCTGTGGTTCGAATTTGGGAATTGTAAAACAGGAGAGAGAACAAGCCAATTTTAGGAGGGGTTCAAAAGGGTCAAAAGGAATTAATGGCCGGCCATAAACTTTTAGGGTCCTCCCATGTGTGTACAACACAAATATGTGGTTCAAAGTTCAAGAAAGTGGCCCAAGGGTGTTCAACATTGGCCCGGAAGGAGGGGTTCAAAAGGGTCAAGGAGCATTAGTGGCCGGCCATGAACTTTTAGGGTCCTCCCATGTTTGTACATCACAAATATGTGGTTTGGGGGTGAAGAAAGTGGCTCCAAGGTGTTCAACATTGGCTCGGAAGTGCGAAAAACGGGTGTCGGAGGGCGAAAATGGAATATAACTGGTTGCCAAGATAATTGCTGGCCTCCCACCCTCCAGTGACCTTCCTGGTGATGAAATAGAGCCACCTGCCAAAAATGAACGAAAACCGATGCAAAATGAACCCTCGGGGGCCAAAACACGCAGTTCGGGGTCCCGAAAATGAGCTGCTACGCACCGAAAGTGGCGTTCGGCCACGTAGTGGGTTTCTCAGACCCCAGTGTCCCTTGAAAGGGAGAAAATAGGAAGTATGCCAAAAATCAGAGCAAACGGAGACGGTTACGCAGTCCCGAACCGAGGCACACGGCCAACGGTCCCGAAAAACCGGAAACTGGGCTCCGAAATGGGAAAAATGGCCTACGGCCACAAAACGTAGCCTACGGCCACTGAGAGATGGTCTACAGGACCTCTCCCTCCCCTCAGGAAAAGAAACAGAGAAAATCGAGTCTGGTTCGCAAACCGAGACAAGGCACAGGAGAGGGTTCGGAAGTCCAGAGGCAGGGCTCATGGCCGCGACTCTGAGACTTCTGAACGAGCACGATATGCAATATCACCAAGCGCTCAACTGGTGACGTTTAAGTCTTAAGGTCGGTAAAAAATGGGGTGTCTACACACCTCACTAGTTAATTTTTTAGTGCTTAAAGTTTTATAGTTAAATGGTTTTTTCTAGTGGTTTGGTTTTTCTATTTCAATTTTAATTTTCACTTTTGTTAACTATTGGTTCCCATCACATAACAAATCTGGTCAAGTATTCTTTTTGTTCTTTATTATTTTTTTGGTCGAAGATCCAACATCGGCTCAATCACTCAAAGACCAAGCTTTAAAAATTATCTTCAAATCGCATTACCGTAATCAATTATATTCTCAATTCTCGCTATATACACAAAATAGCTTGAAATCTAATTTTAATGCTTGTTTTAACCATAGAAATCAAGCTTTTAGAGTATAAACCACCGATAATAGCTACATCAGCACTTCTTTATGCTTCTCAAGAGTTGTTTCCTCTGCAATTTCCCTGTTTCAGAGCTACGATTGCTTCTTGTGAATATGTAAATGAAGTAAGAAGCATAAACACACATACACATACATATATATTTATTTTTATTTATCTTTGATGTGATTGCAAATTGAGTATTGATTTTGTAGGAGAAGCTGTGGAATTGCTTGATTGTAATGGAGGAGATGATGACGGATGGTTGATTTGGGGGTGAGGATAGGGGTAGGGGTAGGGGTGGGGGTTACCAGGCTGCTGTTGATTAGTTATTTAGAGTGCTTTAGCTCTGTTTGGTCTAGTTTCATCTGATTTTGAATTTTTTTTAACCCTCGAATATGGTGTTGAGGTTGACAGATATCACCTCCATCTCTACCCTCTCTCTATGTATATCTGTGTTATATTTGAGTATTGGTGGTGGAAAATTTCAACAGATAGAAAAATAAGTTTGTGAATTTCAACAGTATCTGTTACATTTCTCTAAGTATGTATTTCATGTTGTTTGGTTCCTGGGAAAGAAAATTCTAGAGGAGAGGTGTGTTTGGTTTTGCTATTTTGAACAGATAATGGCTTTGCTGTATTTCAGTAACAAAGTTTTAAACAAATAATAATATTTGGACAGATGGATTTGAACAGATAAGGAGAAAAAATTGAATAGATAGGGAAACATTTTGAACAGATAGAAAAAAAATTGAACAGATAGTCAACAAAAGTCAACAAATAAAAAAAGGTCAACACATAAATTAAGGGGTAAAATTAGAAACAAAATGTCCTCAAAAACTAACAAAAAGATTCTCACCAAATTATTTCACAAAGGATGGACCTTTCACTAATTTCTGAATGCAGACTAAAATACTGGATGAACCACTCTACCACTTGAGTGCAACAAATGACCGCTCAAGCGGTCAAACAACTTTAGTCATTATAGTCAGCGACGTGACAAACAAAAAATACTGAATGTTAGCACAAATTCCTCTACACGGGCACAACTTGGGTTAGATTGGTATATAAGCACTCATAGCTTCATTGAAACAAAAAGGCAAATAAAATTATAAATGAAAGAAGTTTCATCAAATGGGATTGCCAATTACAAAAACCTAACAATCTCTAAAATAAATCTTAAATTTTTTATTTTGTCAATTTAAATTCTAATTTTTTGATTTGCTTTCAATTTAAATCATTTGCATATGTTCATTAAATAAAAGTGATGGAAAAATAATATTTTAGTCATTATACTCAATATAGGTATATTGAAAATGTCTTAAATATTATTTTTCATTGAGTTTAATAACTAAAAATGTCATTTTTAATCACTTTTACTTATCAAAAAATATGCAAATAATTTAGATGGACAAAAATTACAATATTAAGGTTTAAATTGACAAAATTAAAATTCAAAATTTATTTTGTTGTAAGACTCCAATTCTGAAATTCTTTTATAATTTCTTCAAAAATTTGTAGGTATTAATAGAGGTCGTATGTGTACTCTTGGGAGATGAGAGTTCTGATTTCTTTGTGGAGATGTTATCCACTTGCTAGTTTCAAGCATCTTTAAAAAAAAAACAAAATAAAATAAAATTAAGAAAAAAAAAAGCACAACTCTCATCTCTCATTTGATGCGTGTGTATGCCTTCCTTTCACAAGAAAAATAAGTGTATTTTTTTTTTAATCGATTATTTGGGTTAACCTACGTGTACTTCGGCTAATTCGGGCCCTGAAGTTCTATTACGCTATGTTTGGTTAGGAGATTTGGAAAGGAAAAGGGAAAAGTTAGGTGAAATATGAATAAAATATACTTACATTTCACCTAATTTCACATACCTTTTTCCTTTCCCTTTCCAAATCTCTCCTCAAATCTCTCAACCAAATACAGCATTAATGAAGCAAAAGATACCACCCAAGTTACAGTTGATGGTGATTAGCCACATAGCTTGCTAAATCTAACTATTTCTCATCAACTACCATGTTAAATAGTTGCTTATGTAAGGTGTAAATGAGTCGAATAATAGATTATTTAAATTTGATGACAAACTTGACAAATTTATATTTCTTCAAGTCAATCTTAAATGAGTTTTGATCGAATTAATAATGAATCAAACTTTAAAAGTTTGATTTTTATAGCATGTAAGCTTAGATTCAGTAGTAGATTGATCAATCTTTAGAAGGAAAAAAAAAAAAAAAAACACTTAACCAAACTTTAAAATGAGTTTGAGTTTAGCTTATTTATCTGGTGAGTTGATCTTGAAATAGTTTTTCACAAGCCTAGAATGAGCAATTTGATTTGTTTTACAAGGGCGATCCTGCCATATTGCTGCTCTGCTCGAGGAAGGAATAAACCGGCGAAGGGCACCAGACGAAGTGATTTCTTAAGGTAGTAATTGCGAATGCTTATGCAATAGTGAAGAATGAAAAGAGTAACTAAACAATGGAGAACAAACTACCATCCTCTCCTTCAAAAATGCTCCCCTGCCTAAAATCATTAGAGAAGTCAGAAGTATCACTCCCAACATTACCCCCTCCAAATCCTGATTGATGGCTGCATTTGAGCAAGATTTGTAAAACCTCCTTCATGCTAGGCCTATTTGTCGGAAGTGGGCCAGTGCAAAAGATCCCAAGCTCGAAAACACAAGTCATTACATTCAAATAATGAGGTTCTTTAATCTTCTCATCCAGGGCATCAACTAAGCGGTTTCCTTTTCGATTGTAATATTGAAATGCCCAATCGGCGAGGCACCTATCTTCATTTTCATCGCTGGCTTTCCTACCAGTAACTAGTTCTAGAAGGACAACACCGAAGCTATAGACATCAATCTTTTCATTCACTCTGCTTGTCCCAGCATACTCTGAAAGTCATATATAATTTAAAATATGAATGCCAAAAAAAGTAATGCAAAATAAAATTTAGGATTCTTTTAGTCATAGCTTATAAGTTGACTTATTTTTTTGTCTTATATTTTTTTGTTTTAGTGAACTTTTTACAACTTTGAGGTAATTTTTTTCGTTTTTAGATTTTACATCAATCTAGACTAGACAAAGCTACAAAATTTTAAATTAAAAAAAAAAAAAATCAATGACAAAAATAAGTAAACCCTTTAGGAGTTTTTCGAAAAAAATTAACTTATTTTCATCTATAGTAGATTGTTTCAAAATTTTGCCACATTTTCTTAATTTTTAACTCAGCTCCCAGTTAACTTTTACTGTGATTTGGAACCAAGATTTAAATTTTTAGAAACATTACAAAAAAATATAAATAAATAAATCAGAGTTTGACTTTTGTAACAAAATAAACCGAGTTTTTAAATTTATAAATTTAGACTATAATCTTTTGATTGTTTGAATCTAAATCATTTGCCGATTTTTTGTTAAGGTAAATTGATGAAGAAAAAAATAAGTATTTTACTTATTAAATTCAATGAAAGAAATATATTTTAGATATTTATGTACATTTACATTGAGTTTAATGTCTAAAATATTATTTTTCTATAAGTTTTGCTTAACGGAAATAGGTTGATAGTTTACATTTAAAAAATAAATCAAAAGATTATTGTTTAAATTAACAAAATTAAAAACTCATGACATATTTTGTTAAAAAGGTCAAACTTTTTCAATTTCTTTTTACAAGATATAACATATTTTCGTCTTTGATACACCAATTTCAAAACAACTTTTACATTTAAATTTTTTTTTTTAACTTAGCCCCCGCCAAATCCAACTGCAATTTGCAGCTAAGTGATTTAATTTTTAGTTATTTGAACAAAGTTATTAATGATAAAAATAAACCATTTTAAAAATGAATTAAAAAATGTAAAAAAAAAAAAAAAACATTTAACTTTATTCTTATTTTTTTAAAATAATCCATTAAAGACAAAAATAAGTTAAAAATAAATCAATTTATATGTTAATTACCTGGAGCAATGTACCCAAAAGAGCCAACCACAGTTGACATCGTATTAGGCCCTCCGTGGTTTGCCAATATCTTGGCTAGGCCGAAATCTGCAACTTTTGCATTGAATTGAGAATCCAACAGAATATTGCTCGATTTCACATCTCGATGAATTACTGAAGGTTTGCAGTCATGGTGCATGTAGCATAGCCCTCGGGCAGCTCCCACAGCAATTTTCAACCGCTTAGGCCAATCCAAGACAACACCGTGGTCTGAATCCGATATGCTTTGCCTCTTTTTTCCATGGAGCCAACTATCCAAGCTATGGTTTCCCAAATACTCATAAACAAGAAGTTTTGTAGTCTCACTAAAAATGCAACTCAACATTTTCACTATGTTGGAATGGCGAATCGTGCCCAATATCTCAACTTCTGCTAGGAATTGCTTCTCGACATTTTGATCCAACTTCTTGATATTCTGAATCCTCTTAACTGCTACAATTTCACTTGAACAGTTCAACTCAACACGATATACTTTGCCCGACCCACCACTTCCGATCACATTATTTTCAGTCAAATTTGACAAAATGTCTGACTCTTTGAAACGCAAATTCAATTTGTGATAGTAAGTGAGCTCCCACTTGGAAACTGATTTGTGTTCCTTTTTCCAGCAAGTTTTAATTAGAAAGAATGTGAGTAGTGTAGCTGAGGCAAGTAAGACTGTTGCTATAACTACGATTATAGCGAGAAGCCTGGAGGATATTTTGCTCGAGTTTTCAAATCTAGAAGAGCAGATCTCAAGGCCGAGTGATGGATTACTTGCACAAAGACCGGTGTTGTTCAAGAAGCTGGCATTGAAAAAAGTATTTTCAAACTCAGATGGGATTCTTCCAGTGAGACAGTTGGAAGACAAATTGAGGGAAGTTAGCTTTAAAAGGCCAATCTGAGTTGGAATTTGACCTGAGAACGCATTCCTTGACAAGTCCAAAACAGTGAGGCTTGGTAAAGAACCAAGTTTGGCAGGAATTGAACCCGAGAGTTGGTTTCGACTGAGATTCAGAGTGGTCAGCCACTTCCATGAGACAATATCTGATGGAAGATGACCGGAAAATAGATTCCCATCGAGCAGCAGAGTTGTCAATTGAGAAAGTGTTGTCAATTCTTGGGGAATCGTACCAACAAAGAGGTTGTTACTTGCACTGAACACTGTTAAATGCTTCCAAGAAGACAACCCAGTTGAGATTTCACCGGAAAACTTGTTATTACTGATCTCGAGTCGGAATAAACTTGGTGCAAGTGTTCTTGGAAGGTGACCGGTAAAGGAGTTATCGCTAAGCATCAACAATGTCAGATTGGTTGATGTCCAGAGACCAGCTGAAATACTGCCAGAAAGGCGATTACCATTAACCCGAACAATCAACAAACTCGAACAATTGCCAAGTGAGTTAGGCAATTCACCACTCAAATTGTTATCATATGCCGCAATTCCTATTAGTCCACCATTAGCGCACAAGTACTCTGGCACCTTACCGGTGAAATGGTTCTGGGCGACATCAAACCCCTGAAGAATGGAATATTGCCCCAAGTCCGGTGGCAATGTTCCAGAGAGATTGTTGCTGGACAATGTTGCATATCTCAGTGATGGAAGGTGACTAATGCTTTCCGGTATCTCCCCCGAGAGTTGATTGGAAAATAGAGACAAAACTGACAACTCTGTTAGTGTACCAAAATCATCCGGAATTGTTCCTGTTAAGTTGTTTTCGGATAAATCGAATTCCTCCATCTTCAAAGCTTCAATGGGCTGAGGAATTGGTCCGGACAAGTGATTTTTGAAGAGATATACTATTGTTAAATTCTTCAGCAGAAGCAAACCATTCGGAATTGTACCAGTCAAGTTATTGTTTGACAAGTCCAATTCCTCGAGCTCTGCTAAATTCCCAATTGTTTCCGGGATTTCACCGATCAAACTTGAATCTTTGATCAATAGTTGTTTAAGTTTCCTCAACTGGGTAAAGGTGGATGATATCGCCATCGGTGCAAATTCATTGTCCGACAGCTCCAGCATTTCGAGCCTTGACAGATTGCCAATTTCTGGCGGGAAAGAGCCGTTAAACTCATTTAGATAAAGCCGAAGGGTTGTGAGCTCCGGAAACCGCCCGATGGCTGCTGGGATATCGCAGGTGAAGTTGTTGCCGCTGAGGTTGAAGGTCCGGAGATGAGTTGACAACCGGTCAACATCGCCTGGAATGCAGCCCACGAACAAGTTTTGGGAGAGGTCTAAATGTTCAAGCTTGGTACAGTTGTAGAGAGCCGTAGGGAAGGGTCCGGGGATGTAATTGTACTGGAGATCAATGGCGGTGAGGTTTTTGAGGTCACAAATGAACGGTGGGATTGGCCCGGTGATGGTTTTGTCGATGAGGGAAAGTCCAGTGACGGAGCCATTGGAGCAGGTGATCTCAGGCCAATTACAGTGGGTGGAGGAGTTGGAGTTTGGTGGTGATGGTGTCCAGTGGTTGATGGAGGGTGGATTGGACCAGTGTCGCTTGAGTCTGAGTAGGATTGTTTGTTCTGAATCAGTAGATTGGGAGTTTCCATGCAAGGGCAGGATGAGGAGTGGGAGGGCGAACATGGAGAGAAGGATTTGAAAAGATGTTGTTGGGGTTATTTTGGACATTTTAGAGGTGGGTTTCGCGGGTTTTTATGGGTGAAACTTAGCTTGGGAAGTGCTGGTGATAGGTGTTTCATAACTTGAAGCTGCTGGTTGGTTTTATAATGTGATCAGGTGAGCCAGAGTCAAGTTATGTCAATGGCTAAAGAGATAAAACTTGCCCGTCTGTGTTAGGGCTTGTAGTTCCACTTTGATTATTTGAATAGTTGATTTTATAAAGTATTTTTTTATATATTATTTATGAAAAAATTAAATCTATTTGATAATCATAATTTTATTTTTTTTATCTCATTTTTTCTGATAAAATAAACGACAAATATGTTTTGCAATAGGGAATAGTTATGACTTTGATTATAACCTATAGAGGTATTAGTGAAGACTTGATTATGAGTTGATTATACATATTGTCATATTAAGGGGTTGTTTGGAATGACCTAAATAAGTGTACTTTTTATCTTTTTACGAAAAGATGTGCAGAAAAGTAGAGAAGTGATGTGATGAAAAAAAGATAAAAAGATAAAAATATGGATTATTTATCATATGCCAAACTTGGCCTAATTATGACTCAATGCGATGTTGATTGTGACATTATTTTGGTCATGATCTAAAAACTCTTTGATTATATTGTAACTCTTTTTGTTTTTAGCTATGACTCTCATAGAATTGAGTTACGATATTTGTAATAATCAAACTTACAAATGTCATAATTTGTGTATCGTACACATAGCATTAACTTTTTGAAAATAGACGATTTATTCTTTTGGAGACAAACACAATAAAATTAAAATGTTATGATCATTAAATTGACTTAATTTTTACTAGGAATGAGATATATAGAAAAATCATAATGAATGGTTCGGATTATCGAAATCAAGACTAGACCTAACATGACGGCCAAGTTCAAATTTTATACATATTTTGTTTAAGGTTTGGCTTTTCTCAAGTTCAAATTAGAACTTTAGAAAACTTAAGGGATTTGTAGGGCCAGCCACGAGTTCTTTTTGGATTATCCGAGCTTCAATTTGTAAGGTCTTTTGTTTATATCATCTATTAAAAAAATTAAACTGATTTAATAATTGTAGTGTTATTATTTTATCTTATTTATCTCTTAAAAAAAATTTATTTTTAGAAACATATTTTTAGTTCATTAGTTTATTATTTAATGTGTCAATATTTTATTAATTATAAAATTAGGAAAATTACTCACCACTGATAGTATGAAAAATTATTTACAAAATAATAATAAACATTATAAATATTAATAATTAAAATGATAAACATTTTCACTAATATATAATAATTTTTAAAAATCTCTCCTTTGAATGATAATTTTCTCAATAAAATACACAAAAGTAATGTAACTCATCCACATCAGAGGTGAGCACACGTTGGAGTAGGGGTGAATGAAGTTTGGGTTGGGAGTGATATTCCATTCGCCATTCGTCTAAAATTAGGTGGATTGTAAAAATTCAATCTGTATCCTTTTACTGGTTTGGCAGATGCCTATTGAGCAAGCCGTGTGGATTGGGGGATGGATACGATTGATCTAGTGGTTTGGACTTTACAAATTTTAGGCATTTTTTTGAATTGTAATTCATAATTTTTACATCCTGCCCTTGCATGAATATTTTAAAAAATATGCATTATTTGTCTATAATAGGCCATGGCACTACACATGGATATTTTTAAGATATTGCTATCTATTTTCACAAAAATATAGATTTTATTATTTATACTCTATTGTTACTTGTTAGTAGTTTCTTTCTTTCTTTCTTTTATTTTTTTTTAAAGCTCAGCTAAGTTAATTAATTTGTTAACATTAGACTATTTATAATTTTTCTTTTTCTAAAATCATTAATAACATCAAAACAATTAATTTATATAATGTAAGAAATCTTTCGTTATGATGATATTTACAATTTATGAGTGCGAAAAAATAAATAAGTAAAATTTTATATTGTATTACTTGTGTATGTAATATATATGCAATATGACCTAACAATCTAAATTACTTTAATATCATTTAATGGTTAATAATTTACATGTAAATTTAATATTTTATATATGGGAAAATTACCAACACCCCCATCGATGTTTGACTAAAATACAGATTCCCCCTTGAGGTTGAGACATTGCATCTCTCCCCCTGAGGTTTATATTTGCATAACAAATTGCTCCCTCATTTGTTATGCAAATATAAACCTTAGGGGGCAATTTGTAATTTTTCAAACCTCAGAGGGAATCTGTATTTTAGTCAAACCTCGAGGGGGTGTTGGTAATTTGCCCTTTACATTTACATATATAATTCGGGTTACAGGCTACTTGGATTGTTTGATATTTTTACTCAAGCCCGCTCAAATTTAATTCGGATTTTTGCTCAAACTTATAACGAATTTAAAAATATTTTTCCCAAGACTTAAAAAATTTCAAGCTGAACTTAAGTTATTTGGATTAACCTCGCCCAAATTACACCTCAGATCTATGAAATAACTTTTTGTGATGGAGATGTGCAAGTTGTGAGAAACAAGAAAAATGCATAACGGAAGGACAAAAAAACGTAAATTATGTAAATGGTCCCTATAGTTTATACGATATGCTAATTTAGTTTATATTGTTTAATTTACTTGATTTTACCCCTTAATTTAATGGATTGTGTTATATTGGTCCAATAAATAACGGCTGTTAAGTTTGATGAACTGAAAGTTGTCACGTGCTCAAATGACTTGCCAATTTGGCCCCTGTAGTTTACACAATGTAACAATTTAGTACCTATTGTTTTAATTTGTTCAATTTTTACAAGGACCAAACTGACATATCGTGTAAACTACATGGACCAAATTGATACATCGTTTGAGTTTCCGTCCACCAAGCATAACGGCTATCATTTATTGGACCAATATGACACAATCTGTTAAATTAAAGGATAAAATCGAACAAATTAAAATAACATGGATCAAATTGACACATTATGTAAACTATATGGACCATTTACATAATTTATCCAAAACAAAATTCCCCAAAACACTACAAAGGGCGCTATAGGAAAACATGACAGAGGATAACAACTTTGCTAATGTGGTGAAATTTTATTATTTTTATATTACTCATTTGATTTTTAAAAATTTATTATTTAAGATATATCAAGATCAATATTAAATACAAAATAATTTTTTAGTGAAACAACTGTGTATAACACTGTTATGCGAAATTGATAAAATATTAATTAAAACTAGGAAAAATTTAGAAAAACCTCAGTTTCGTACAGTTAAAAAAAGTAATATTTTAGTTTTACAAATTTTATATTCTATATTGTTCATTGATCTCATTAGATAGGTTCCAGAAATATAAATTTTATTAAACACAAATGGAAAAATTATACCGGTAATCCTTATGTTTTGCTCTTTGTGTCATTTTGATCTCTACACTTTCAATTGGCTCACTTTTAACCCTTAATTTTAAATTTTGTATCGATTTGGTCCAATTGATAATATCATTAGCTTTTTTAAGAAAAATTATCACTAAATTGGTTGAAGTGACATGTGACACTTGTTTGCGTATTTTTCATAAAAAAATGTTAAAAATTGCAATCAATTGGACCAAATTAAAAAAAATTCACAAATTCATGGTCAAAATCAAGCTAAATGAAATTACAAGAACCAAAATGACACAATGATCAAAGTACTAGGACTATCATCATAACTTGCCCACATGTATATAATAAAAGTTTGGACAAATGATAATAGTAGTCCCTGAATTTTGTTGCTTGTATCATTTTAGTCCCTATAATTTCAATTGACCCAATTTTGATCATTAATTTTAGATTTTGCATTAATTTGATCCAATAGATAATATCGTTAGGATTCTTAATGGAAAATTATTATTGAATTTGTTGGGTTTAAGTCATTGAATTAATTAAATTTACAATTTTTGCTAAAACCATGACGCATCCCGCTCATGTGCGTATTTTCAAAACAAAAATACTAACAATTAGAATCAATTGGACTAATTTGAGACAAAATCAAAAATTCATAGTAAAAAATTGAGCCAATTAAAATTACAGGGACCAAAATGAGATAAGGCCCTAATATAAGGATTAGCAGTGTAATTTATCCTAAAAACTTTGAAACAACAAAAATAAAAGTAAATATCACATCAGCTTCTTGAAGTATGGTCACTTTGCTAGAAGAAGCTATTTAGGCCTCATTTGGGAATTGGCTATCCTAGTTGACCTTTTGATTTTTACCCAAAAAAAAAATAAGCAAAAAAGTAAAAAGAATGATGTAACAACTTGTAGTGACTTTTTAACTATTTCATCCTATTGGGAATAATTAGATGGTGTCATAGGAGAGTTGTGATTGGTAAGAGAGTGGGGCTAGGGATGGTCACTGATGGAGTTCGTAGTAATCCATCCCCGCGTCATATCATATCGGGGGTGGGGCAAATTGAGAGATGGCAGTGGCGATGGTAGGAACGAGCGCGCGATAGTAGACGGGTTAATTTTATAAATCGTAGATTGAAAATATTAATACAAATTATAAATAACATAGTATATTAAAGTTAATGGTCTATAGTTAATGAGAATTATAAGATATAAGATAAAAAATTAAATGAGTAAAAATTAATATCAAGTATAATATTTTAGTGTTTTAATTTTATTATAAAGAAAAAGTTAAATTATATATAGTATATAAATATATTGAATAAATATAATAGGGGGTGGAAGTCGAGTAGAATGGTACAAGGGAAGTAAAACCCATCCGCGTCTCAATTCCTCATCAGGGCGGGAAAAACCTATGTGAGGCCAGACGCGACAGGAGAAAATGACCATCTCTACCCATAATTTTTTGTTAAGACATGATGTTTGGTGATTGATGAATAACATTGCCACATAATGCCCTTAGAGAGCCCAATAATTTTTTGCTATTAACATATATTTGCATATGTGGATAATTCTTGAAAAAAAATGAACTAACTACCTTTATTGGGATAAAATCTATTGAGACCTAACCTCCAATAGTTTTATAAAATAGGACTGGTCATTAAAATGTTGGATATTTTTGTCTTATGCTTTAAAAAGTTTCTATAGTAGCGATAGCCCATATCGTGTAAACTCATCCAATATTCCATCATAGTTAATTGAATTCGAGTATACCACAAAGACCTAAGCAAGTGCCCATGCGTGGGCACCCACTAGATGTTTGATAATTTAACCCACTAAAATGGCTGTTGATGTGCCTTGTAGACATATTATTTTGTTGTAAGTTTGTGAGGGTGCGTTTCGAATTTATTATTGTTTATAGTGTAGGATTTGTTGAATAGATTATTCGTAAAAAAAATTCAAGTTATTTAGACATCTATAACTCATAATAAGACCACGTTTATATTTAGGAAAAATAAACGATTAGTATGATTTTGATAATTTCTTAGTGCAATTATTCGGCTTGATGATGAGATTATATTTGTCCAATTAATTTTATTTTTATGTGAAAGATATAATCAATGAACTTAGAATATGAACAGATCAAATTATCAAAATATAATCGAAACAAGCCTTACAAAGTATGACAGCACGGTGCTATCACAACATTCACCTCAAATCTACTAAAATGGCTAATTATTATCATTTTTAAAGATCGTATCACATTGTCTATGTAATGATCTAAATCAACCGCATTGTGACAGAATTTATGAGTAGCACATAGTAATTTAATTATATAAGACAATAATAACTCACTTTGTGTTTATTACAATTGTTTATTAACTGAAAACATCACATCAACAATAATGTAGACTATTTAATAATCTATCTATATTATTATATTAAGTAAACTCATTTTTTGATTTTTTGAAACTTTTACTATGTGACATTTAGATAATAAATAAATAAATAACTACTCTATAATAAATTTCCACTCCACCACATTCTCCAAATAACTACTCTACAATAACTTTTTCTCTTCTCCAATAATTTACTTTTATCATTTTTCTATTTTACTATTTTTTTTTTTATTTCTTCATCTCTTTCTACAATGGTTTTCTCTTTTAAAGAAAGTATAAAACTGTTTGATTCAATTATGGCAAAGGAAGTACAAACCATTAGAAGACTATCTTTTGTTTTGTTTTGTTTTGTTTTTTTTTGTTTTTGTTTTTCTATTTTTTTATTTTCATGATAAGTGATCGAATAGTTTTCAATTTTTATATTATCAACGACTAAATTATTTATTTATTTATTGGTATAAATTTTAGAATAAACTACTAATAGGTCCTAACCGTTAGAATTAATTCTCATCGAGTCTTATTAAGAATAAGTCCTACTAAATCATCGTTAAAAATAAATTTTTGTCACGATTTTTTGCATATATCGCTAAGAATTGACAATTAGTGACTTTTTCTTGTCACGATTTTTATAAATTGTCGCTAAAACTTACTATTAGTAATATCTTTCTGTGATGAATTTTTTCAATTGTCGCTAAAAGTTGAAAGTTAGTGACTTTTTTGTGATGATTTTTTTTTAACTATCACTAAAACTTATAATTAGGGACATTTTTTGTGACAATTTTTGAACTGTTGCTAAAAATTAACAATTTGTAACTTTTTTGATAGTGTTTGATGAAAAATGTCATTAATTCTCACAAGACTTATTAGACAATAAGTACATCTATTAGGGCCTACACGTAAGTCCTCCTAAATTTTGTTTATTTTTTTCTTCCTCTCCTTTTACTATAATTCTATTACATCATTTTTTTTTAATATTTTGATTTTTCAGAGAAGGCGATTAAGTTTGCTAAAGATGCCTAAATGGATCGAAGAAAAACGAGAAATTGAGGAAGAAAGAGATGTAATAAAAGAAGAACAGATATTAGGTTTAGAGACTAAAAAAGAGGTTTTTTGGGGCCAAAATTCCAAAGTTTTGATTGGGTTTGCAGAGGAAGAACAAAAGTATTCGTATTCGTATTCCTTTTTTTTTCTTTTTTTTTTCGAGGTTGTTTTACACAAATTTATACAATTTTTTCTTTTTCTTTTTTCTTCTTCCAAATGTTGTCTTACAACTTATATACATAATTTATTTTTTTTTTCTAGATTGTTTTACAACTTTGTGTTATTCAAAAGAAATAACTTTTCAAGTAGTTACTTATCAATATTTATCTTTTGTTTCTCTTAATTGTAAGTGATCTAAGACTGTTGGATTTTTTTTTTTCTTTTTTTCTTTTTTTTTTGTTAAAAAAAAATTCTCAATGACTATAGTGACCCCGGTTTTGCCCCGGCCTTCATTGTGTTCCGGACTCGGGATCTGTGGTTGAATATTGTATCCATGTCTTGTTTTTTCCCTTTGACTCTTTGCATTTGAGTTTTGGAACTTGTTGGACGAGTTTGGAACAGGTTGGTTGTTAGTTGGTCTAGATTGTTGTTGCCTAGATTTTGGCTACTTCGCTCGAGCGAGGCTTCTAGCGCTCGAGCGAGCCTTGTGTAATTTTCTTCTTCGCTCGAGCGAGGTTTCTTGCGCTCAAGCAAGCTTTGAGGGTTCTCAGGTTTCCTTCCCAAACGCAGCATTTATGGGAAGATGAAGTTTTTCACTCGAGAGAGGCTTCTTGCACTCGAGCGAGGGTGTGCGTCTGTTATACTTTTGAAGCTTTGCATTTTATGCTCAAGCGACGCTTCTTGCGCTCGAGTGAGGTCACTTGTAGAGTTTGGTTGCTCGAGTGAGAACTCTTTCGCTCGAGCGAGGGTCGCGTATATCAATTCGCAGCAGAGGAGTTTTACATCACTTTTTGAATCTCTTTTTGCTAAAAACCCTAGATCGGCTGTCTCTCTCTCTCTAAAGTACTCTCTCTCGACAAATACTCCATGATCTAAGGGTCTCTCCACCCTACTCCCTTTGATAAAGAGTTAGAGCATGTTGTGGGCTTCCTCTTGGTCCGGGCAAAATCAAATTTGGTCACTTTTGAGTTTCTTCTTTATCTCCTTTGAGCTTCTACACTTGAGGTAGGGATATTCTACACTTCAGTATGGTTTTTAACCTAGGTATTTGATGTTATGTATAAATGGCGGGATTTGGGAGTGATTTGGGTAAACTAGGGTTTGGGTACAAATTAAAAGAGGGGTTTTCCATGTTGGGTTGTAAAATGACTTTAGGGCTTTGAATATGTAGCTCTCTTCTAATTAAATAGGAAATTTGGCCTTGGGGTTGACATTTGAGAAAAAGGGAAATTTGTCCTAATTTGGGTTAAATAATTCATCTTGTACATATAAAGAAATTGATATGGAAAAATATGAAATTGGATGGGTATCTAGATGAATGGTGTAGTTGGGTTTGTTAAATCACTCACCTATGGAAATTTGATAAATTATCTGTTTAATAGATTGTATATCTGTTTAGAAATATCTGTTTTGGGCTATTAGTAGAGGATAGCTATGATTGTTGTAGAAACTGCATGAGGATTAGGTAAATTAAAACTAATCATATGAATTATGTCATTGAATATGACGGTTTGACTAAATTGTTGAATATGTGAATTTGGTAGTCATTATGTATGACACGTACTTAAATACATTGTATATGTATTATTGTTAGGGAGAAGATAGGGGATGTACTCCATTGCAAATTAAGTTGGCCGGGGTGCCTAGGGTGAAAGTCTCGAAATCATATATATATATATATATATATATGTGCTGATTCCCTCGGATGAGAATTCCGTAAAATAGCAAGAAAATCGAAGTGTTTGAATAATGGTTGCTATTGAAGTGTTAACAAATGAGTTGTAGTCTCGTTTGGGGTTGTTTAGACAACAAGGGACTATATCTGTGAGTTGATTAGAATAAATGAATGGAAATGGAATGAGATATTAATGTCATTATTGATTGGTTATGAAAATGGGTTGGATGGTTTTAAGTATTGAACATTTATCTAATGCTCACATCTTAGTTAAATTTCATACATTGCGTTAGTATATCTTTATTGGGCTTTGGCTCACCCTACTTAGGAAACCATTTTCAGGTATAGGTGACATGCCACCTCCAAGGGCATAGCTGGGGAGGACGTGGGGCTGACGGCTCTATTTTTGTTGTTCTTCTTTTCGTATTAAGTGCTTATTCAAGCCGAGGGCTTTACTTGTATAGAGCTTAGGACTCTTTTGTTGTAACCAAGAGATATCTTGGAAAGGTGTAAGCCCGTAGGGCATTTATTTTGTTATTAACAATTAGTGTTACATGCTGTAATTTCAGAATGAACATTTATGAAAGTGTAATGCATGTAACACATTTTGTAATATAAACTCTGATAGATGAATGTGTAACCTTTTCTATATATTCATAGATCTTGTGTGTAGTTTATTTATATCCCTTTTTAGGGCTTTACAACTTAGTATCAGAGCGTACCGGGTTTGAATACTTTGGGTACGTGGGAAGTGGTTAGTACCACAATGGGTTTGTCTCGCTTGTTAGAGACTTAAGTATGGATGATATGTGCTTATATGATAACATGCTAATGTGATTATATGGGTATGGAATTTAATTTCTAGGATGTTGACCGAGTCCATGGGTTTCTGGGTGTCCTGTTGGAAAGGCACTTGATCACTACCGTTTCTAACAGGAACTCTAGCAGCACTGCGGGACGGTCATCATCTGGAAAATGAAATTCGTATGTGCCTATGTGATTATGTGCTTATGTGGAGTGAATTACAATTGTTCATCATATTAGGACGTGAGTGAATTAGCTTCTCGAATCCGGACGAGTTTTTGAGTGATCCCAAGGAGCCATTGAAGGCTGATGAGTGGTTGTAGCAGATGACAAAGACGTTTGAGATGCTCGGCATCAAAGACGGGGTTTTGAGAGTGACCTTGGCATCCTTCCAGCTGAAAGGAGACGCGGGTCAGTGGTGGAAATATACGCGAGGGCGCATTGGTGGGACTTGGGAAGCCTTTGTTAATGCTTTCCCGGACAAGTATTTACCTGCTATGGTAAGGGAGAAGTTTATGGATCAATTCTCTAGGTTGGTGCAGTTGAATACACCAGTGACTGAGTTTGAGGCCACATTCACTAGTTTGTTGAGGTTTGCACCGGAGTTGGTGGTGACCGAGAAGCGTCGATGTTTGGAGTTTGAGAAAAGGTTGCGGACCGGACTCATGTTTAGAGTGACTGGATCCATGATTAGGGACTATGGCTGCCTTGTGGAGGCTGCAGCCCATCTCGAGACCATAATGCATGCGGAGGAGGAGAGGATAGGGGGCTCTAAGAGGAGTCAAGATGGCCAATAAGATAGTAAGAGGCAGAGGGGTTCTAACTCCCAGCAGTTCCATGGGGCACACTCGAGGTCTACCTTTCCAGTACCGAGTTCAGGTTCAGGGAGAGGTGGTCAGGGAGACATTACCTGTTTCAAATGTGGTCAATTGGGTCACAAGTCTCCAGCTTGCCCGCAAAGAGGATGAGGGTAGTGGGCAGCATTTTCTTCAACTCGTTCTCAGGGCTAGAGTCAGGGCAGAGGCCAGCCGCTCAGTTGCTATCAGTATGGGAAGGCGGGGCACTTTAAGAGGTTTTTCTCGGAGTTGGGTGGCACACCTGGTGCGTCTGGTTTGAGACAAACACAGAGTCACTAGCTAGCGCAGTCAGTACAGGCCTCCAAAGCTAATCAGGGAGCTTCCTCGACTCAATCAGTGCAGCAGTCTTATGCTCCTAGGGGTGAGCAGGTAGATCAAAGACCAACAGGATGCGTGTATGCTGTTACCATGCCAGATCTTGTACCGACTCCATCTGTTGTGAGAGATACCTTTTTGTTTTGCAACTCGGTTGCTAATGTATTGATTGATACAAGTGCATCCTATTCATTTATTTCGTCTACATTTTGCATCTATTTTGGGATTAAAGTTGGCACAGTTAGTGTCTCCTATATGTATCGTGTCACCTGTTAGGGGTGAGATGGTTTTGAAACAAGGGTGTCGGGGCTATGATATAGAGGTCGCCGATCGTCGACTTCCTTTTTCTTTTGTATTGATAGACATGTCTGGTTTTGATGTTATTTTGGATATGGACAGGTTATCGTCATACCTGGTTGTTATAGAATGCTACCGTCAGAGGGTTACTATATGTACCTTGAGCGGTGATTATTTTTATTTCTTAGGAGACCAGGTGGATAGAGTCTTATCACCGGTATATGGTTCGCATAGACGGAGTGAACTTAGTTGTCTTCTTGCTAGCTTTTTGAATAGTGACTATGATGAAGTACGAGTTGAGTTGCCAAGAGTGGTTTATGAGTACTCGGATGTCTTTCTCGAGGATCTTATTAGTTTACCACCTCACCGAGAGATCGAATTCTCTATTGATTTAGTTCCTGGCACAACACCGATTTCCATGGCACCGTACCGTTTTGCACCAGCTGAGTTGAGTGAGTTGAAGGTTCAGCTCTAGGAATTACTAGATAAGGGCTTTATTTTCCCCAGTACTTCACCTTAGGGAGCATCGGCCTTCTTTGCTAAAAATAAAGATGGAGCCTTCCATTTTGTACTAACTATCGAAAGTTAAACCAGGTTACGATTAAGGACAAGTATCTTATGCCTCATATAGATGATCTGTTTGATTAGTTGAAAGGATCCCGTTGTTTCTCTAAGATAGACTTGAGATCGGGTTACCATCAGTTGAGGGTAAGGGAGGAGGATATTCCTAAGACGGCATTTCGTACGTGGTATAGCCATTATGAGTTTCTGATGATGCCTTTCGGGCTAACCAATGCACCAGCTGTGCTTATGGACTTGATGAACCGAATCTTCCAAGAGTTCTTGGATCATTTTGTGGTCCTTTTCATGGATGACATCTTGATTTACTCACCCTCTGAGGAGGAGCACGAGGAACACTTGCGAGTGGTGCTTGAGTTGCTTAGAGCCCATAAACTGTATGCTAAGTTTGGGAAGTGTGAGTTTTGGCTAAGAGACGTTAGGTTCTTAGACCATGTGATATCCGGGGAAGGGGTGACTGTAGATTCATCTAAAATCGAGGCAGTGCAAGATTAGGCGCAGCCTAAGAATGCTTTCGAGATCCGTAGTTTCTTGGGGTTGGCCGAGTATTACCATCAGTTTGTAAAAGATTATTCCAGATTAGCTTCACCTTTGACTAAATTGACGAGGAAATGAGTCAAATTTGTGTGGAGTGAGACTTGTGAAAAGTCGTTCCAAGAGTTTAAGGTTAGACTTACCACTGCTCTAGTCTTGGTTATCAAAGAGAGGGGTTTGGGCTATTCGGTTTATTATGATGCCTCACGAGAAGGTTTGGGTTGTGTGTTGATGCAAGAAGGGAAGGTAGTAGCCTATGGCTTATGGCAGTTGAAAACCCACGAGAGGAACTACTCTACTCACGACCTAGAGTTAGCAACGGTGATATTTGCCTTGAAGATTTGGAGGCACTATCTGTATGGCGAGAGATTTGAGGTGTTTTATAATCATAAGAGTCTGAAATATCTGTTTACACAGAAGGACTTGAATTTGAGGCAGAAAAGGTGGATGGAGTTCATAAAGGATTATGACTTCGAGTTACATTACCATTCGGGGAAACCCAATGCTGTGGGCGATGCCCTAAGTAGGAAATCCATTAGTAGTGTAGCCTGTATTGCTATCCAGGAATGGGAGATGTTGGGTGCCCTTGGTGAATTTGACTTGTATCTGGGCGAGTCTATTGAGTCTGCAGCCTTGTTTTTTGTAGTTGCACAACCTACACTTGTGAACTGAGTGTTAGAAGCGCAGAAGGGTAACTTTGAGGTAGACTCCCTCTGGGAAAAGATCTCTAGTGGGAAGGTAGAGAAGGGTTTAATTGTGTTCCCCGACCAGAGTGTGAGATACCGTGACCATTTGTTTGTGCCGGAGTCTTGCCGAGAGGAAGTACTCCGAGAGTTTCATCATTAACGCCTTGTGGTGCATCTAGGAGGCACGAACATGTATCATGATCTGAGTCTCCAATTTTGGTGAAGAATGAAGAAGGATGTGGTCGTGTTTGTATTGAGATGCCTTACTTGTCAGCAAGTGAAGGCCGAACATCAGAGGCCAGTGGGTTTGTTACAACCCTTGCCTATAGCTAAGTGGAAGTGAGAGCATGTCACGATAGATTTTGTTGTGGGCCTTCCAAGGACTCAATGGAGCAATGATGTTATTTGGGTAGTAGTTGGCCGGTTGACCAAGTCGGTGCACTTTATTCCTATATGCGTAAGAGATTTGGTAGATTACCTTGCTGACTTGTATATTTGGTACATAATGAAATTGCACGGAGTCCTTGTGGCAATTGTTTCGGATAGAGATTCGCATTTCACTGCTCGGTTGTGACAGAGTTTGCAGAGTGCCTTGGGTACTAGATTGACCTTTAGTACTGCTTACCATCCTCAGACTGACGGGTAGTCCGAGTGTACTATTCAAATCCTTGAGGATATGCTTCGAGGCTGTGTCCTTGACTTTAAGGGGTCATGGAAGAGACATTAACCCTTAGTGGAGTTTGCCTACAATAATAGTTTCCAATCGAGTATTGGCATGGCATTGTTTGAGGCCTTGTATGGCCGACCGTGTAGATATCCAGTGTGTTGGGCCGAGGTGGGTGATGCACCTTTGTTGGGTCTAGAGTTGGTTCGGGAAATGACAGAAAATGTGGCACTTATCCGTAAGAGGTTAGTTACAGCTCAGAGTCGTCAAAAGAGTATGTCGACCGTAGGAAGAGACCTTTGTCATTTGAGGTGGGTGATCACATCTTTTTGAAAATATCACCTAGGCAGGGTTTGATGAGATTTGGGAAGAGTGAGAAGTCATCCCATCGGTTTATTGGCCCTTTTGGGATGCTTGAGCGGATTGGGGAGGTTGCCTATCGTTTGGCGTTGCTGCCACAACTTTTTGGAGTACATGATGTGTTTCATATTAGTATGCTCCGGAAGTATAAGTTGGATCCATCGCATGGGTTGGATTGGACTGACTTGGAAGTAGACGAGGATGTCTTGTATGAGGAGAGACCGGTGAGAGTCTTGGATAGACGGGACCAAGTCTTGCGAGACAAGACAATTCCCTTGGTCAAAGTATTGTGGAAACATCACGGGGTTGAGGAAGCAACTTGGGAGTGTGAATTGGAAGTCCGAGGGAAATATCCGGACTTATTTGTTGATGTTTGAGTATATGTTGAGATTTTAGTTTTGTTTATAAACTATAAAAACATTGTATATGTTTTGAATTACGAAAGCATTGTATATGTTGAATGTGTTTCGGAAGTGCAAGTTTAATTTGAACATTGTATATGTTGTTTGAGTTTTGGAAATGCAAATATATCATAAACATTAAATATGTTTTGGAGATATGGAATATATGTATTGAAATTAGTTAAATTTCAGAAAAAGGCATATTGGTAAAACATGTTGGGCTATATATATATTGTGGATTTGTTCCCTTGTGAGGAGATGGAATGACCGGTAGGTGGGTCATGGTAACGAGAATTGAATTATGACCAATTTGAAAATTTGGTAAACATGGTTTTGAAACTTATACTAAAATTTCGGGGGCGAAATTATTTAAGGAGGGGAGGTTATAGCGACCCCGGTTTTGCCCCGGCCTTCATTGTGTTCCGGACTCGGGATCCATGGTTGAATATTGTATCCATGTCTTGTTTTACCCCTTTGACTCTTTGCATTTGAGTTCTGGAACTTGTTGGGCGAGTTTGGAACAGGTTGGTTGTTAGTTGGTCTAGATTGTTGTTGCCCAGATTTTGGCTTCTTCGCTCGAGTGAGGCTTCTTGCGCTCAAGCGAGCCTTGTGTAATTTGCTTCTTCGCTTGAGCGAAGTTTCTTGCTCTCGAGCGAGCTTTGAGGGTTCTCAGGCTTCCTTCCCAAACGCAGCATTTCTGGAAAGATGAAGTTCTTCGCTTGAGCGAGGCTTCTTGCGCTCAAGCGAGGGTGTAATACCCTTGTTCTGTAATATGCTAATTGGTCCTTAAATTGAGTGTGATTATGTGTTTACCATGATTTTATGTGCCATTATGTGAATATATGTGATTTTGAAAGTTTTATCTGTTCACCGTAGGAATATCTGTTTGAATAATCCGCTTTGAAAATTAAATTGAGGGCCTTATCGGCCACAGAACCTGAAACTGAATACGCCATTGCGATTGGAATAATTTTTAGAGCCTACGGTGAAATTTAATTGAAAATTGATTCTGGTCAATTTAAACTGATTAAAATGATAAATTAAGTACCCCCTTTATTTTATATTATTATATTGACTTAGTGGGGCTTGTTGTATATGAGCACTACTCAATTAAACTCCCTCTCTAATTCTCACTTGGCTGATATACACTCTAAGGAGAGGAGGGGGCCGGCCATTAAAGAGAGAGAAGAGAGAGGAATCTGTGTTTGATCTTGAGGGCTTGGAATCTTGAAGTCCAACTCAAATTGGACCATAGATTGAAGAATTGGACTTCTAGGTAAGCCATTGACTCTTGAAATTATGAATTGAACTTGTAACCTTGTGAGTTCAAGAGTTGTTTGTGATCAAGGGCATGTAATAAGTTGATTTTTGTTGAGTTTGAAGTCTTGGAACTCATGCATGTAAGAAGTTACTCTGAATCTGCATATTTGAGCTTGAAACACATGATTCATGTAGAGTTTTGGTTAAAGCTCATGTGGTAATCACCATTTGTACCATCTAAGTTGAGAATGATGAGCATCTCCCACATGCATGTACAAATCATGGGAGTATAAGTCTTGGATGTTTGAATTTGAGCATGTTGATGATGGGTTTGAGATATTTTGGGACATGCATGTAGATAAATCATGAAATTGAGCTTCCTGATGTTGTAATCTTGTATTAGTATCATGTTAGCATGTGTAAATGTGTAATTTGAGCCATTGCATGCAAGTAATGTAGCTGGAAAACCGATTTGGAGCTCAAGAAAACAATCTGGGAAACCCAGAATTTTGATGTCCGCTCGAGCGGGGTAATGGCCGCTCGAGCGGGAAAATCGTGCTCCCAGCACTTTTGCGGAGTTGGACGTCCGCTCGAGCGGGAAACCTCACGCTCGAGCGTGGAGTTTTGTAGACAGGCCTTCAACTCGAGCGCTCTATTACACGCTCGAGCGCATTTTTCAGGCAACCAGTACTTTTGCAGGCCTTAAGGGTCCGCTCGAGCGGCTAAGTACATGCTCGAGCGGGGACCCTAATTTCTGGAATTTTGTTCATGCGTTCTGTGTTTCGTTTTCCGTTCTTTTTCACTTGTAATCACTCTTAGGCGTGTGTTAAACATTATATAGGAGTTAATGAGATAAGAATAAAGCCTAAAGAGGAATATGTGAATTAAGGGACGGATTGAATTGTTAATGACCCTTTTGTGTGCATGGAATGTGTAGGGTCAAGCTCCAGGGCGAATCCACAAGCCGATCACTGTGAGTAATATCAATATTCGAAAGCTTGTCAATGTCCAATTGTTTATTCCCTTATAAACTTTATGAGTTTTTAATTAGGATTGTGGACAAAAGTCTGACAGGAATGAATGAATGGACCGAAGGTCGTTTTGATATAAATGAATGGACCGAAGGTCGTTTTGATGTGAATGAATGGACCGAAGGTCGTTTTGATGTGAACGAATGGACCAAAGGTCGTCCTGATATAAATGAATGGACCAAAGGTCGTCCTGATGAATGAATGGACCAAAGGTCATTTTGACACATGTGAGTGGGCCGAAGGCCGTTTTGACATGAACGAGCGGGCCAAAGGCCGTTTTGACATAAAGGAATGGGCCGAAGGCCATTTTGACAGAAATGAATCGGGCCCAAGGCCGTTCGGAGCATGTTGTTCTACATATTGTTATGTAACTGTCATGTTTGATATTATTCACTGGGCTATCGCTCACGCTCATTCATGTGTTTGTAGGTGAGCCAAGGGAAGTCCAAACCCAGCCCCAGTGAAGTCTGCTAGGAGAAATCCGAGTTTTGAGGAAGTCAGCCTTGTGTCTCACTCTTGAGACCTACCTTGCCTTTTTGCTATGTACTTATGTTTTGTCTTGTTGGCAAGGGCCTAGTGTATATCTGTAAATAGCCCGTCATAGGTTGACTCGTTTTGGATGATCCTGTCTGTAATGAATTTTGTGAAACTGTACTTTTGATGTGGGTTATTAACGTAACTGAATATGGTCTTTTTGATGTGCATATAAGCACGGCTCTATGGACAAAGTTTTTAATTTTTGCTTCCGTTTGGCCCCTTTACTCTGACAAGGTATGTCTGTTCTGAATATGAGGCCGTAGGTAATCTCAAGATTACTGGCCGGTTATGTCCTTAACCCATAGGGGCGGGTTCGGGTCATGACAGAGTGGTATCAGAGCATGAGTTAATAACTCACACACTTGTCCAAAAAGAGCAATAAGCGTCTTGATAAGATCTAGGATGCATTCATGTGATAAGTACAAGTTTGGAAGCATTGGTTATGTGCTTAAGTGTTTTGTTATGAATAATTATATGTGTAAGTTGTGAACTACTTGCATTGCAAATTATCTAGAAATATGTGCTCCCTAGTGTATGCATACTTGTGTACCTTTTTTTTATAAAATGTAATGCAAGTTTAATCAGATGGTGAGAACCAGAGGTGATGAGTTATAGGAATCCTCTACTGCCAGACTGGACAGAATGTAAAGACTGATCCAAGAAATGGCAGAAGCTTTGAGACAGCAGCAGGAGTGGCAACAACAGTGGCAGCAACCACACCCGCCACCTCCACCTCCGGCACCACCTGTGCCAGATAATCAAAATGATGATCGGATAATCGCTCTCACCAAGGAATTCAAAAAAATGAAACCACCACAGTTCCATGGCGGACTGGATCCTTTGAAAGCTGAGGCTTGGGTTCTTGGGATCGAAAAACCGTTTGAGGTGTTTCCGTGCTCGGATACACAGAAAGTGCTTCTAGCCACCTTTATGCTAGAAGATGAAGCGAGAAGATGGTGGATGTTGATGAGGGAAAACCACAGAGATGTTGATTGGGCGAAATTTTTGGAAATCTTCTATGACAAGTACTTCCCGCAGTGTGTCCGGGATAGGAAAGTGGCAGAGTTCATGGAACTCAAGCAAGACAGCATGACTGTAGCTGAGTACGAGGCCAAATTTACTGAGTTGGCCAGGTTTGCACCACACGTAATTGATACTGATTATAAGAAGGCAAGGCATTTTGAATGAGGGCTCCGAAGTGACATCCTAGAGCGAGTGAATGTCCTGAAATTGGAGACCTACATCGGGGTGCTTGACCGGGCCATCATATCAGAGGCTAACATAGCTAGACAAGCTAAGCCAACAACCGAATGGAAAGGTAACAAAAGACAAGGCTTCTTTTCGAAGAAGAAATTTCTGAAAAAGCAAAACACGGGCTCCTCAACTACTTCAAGTTCTTCCCGAGACACAGCTCCCATGTGCAGCATTTGTAGCAAAAGGCACCGTGGAGTCTGTTACCGTGCATCGGGAGCCTGTTTTAAATGTGGGAAACAAGGGCACATAGCCCGAGAGTGCAATCAGAACGGTGGGAAACTAGCAGCTAGTTCAACTGCATCGGTTCCAAAGTCGGGAAATACTTTGAGATCTACTACTACTGGAGATACAGTGAGACAGGGGAGAGTTTTTGCCCTCGCTCCGGGTGATACACGGAATGCCAATGCCGTTGTCTCAGGCACTATCTCAATATGTAATCAGGATGCCTTTGTATTAATTGATTCTGGATCAACGCACTCATTTGTGACATATGTATTTGCATCTAGACTGAAAAGACCCCTAGAATTGTTGCCATATTTGTTATGTGTGTCTGCTCCATCGGGGGAATCTGTGTTATGTGACTATATATATCGGTTTTGTGACATGCATATTGAGAATACTACCCTATATGTAGATTTGTTGCCCTTAAACTTTAGACACTTCGATGTAATTTTGGGCATGGATTGGTTGACCAAATATTGTGCCACTATAGATTGTGTGACAAAGAGGGTTATGTTTAAACCACCAGAACAGAAAGAAATTGTGTTTGTGGGAAATGGGGTAGTGCCTCCACCATATTTGATATCTGCAATGAAAGCATGTAAATTGATCAAGAAGGGATGCCAGGGTTATTTGTGTTATGTATTGACTGAACAATCCGTGAATGTTGAATTGAATGATATTCCCATTGTTAGAGAATTCCCAGATGTGTTTCCCAATGAATTACCAGGAGAATTGGTAGACAGGGAGATAGAGTTCACTATCGAGACTGTGCCAGGCACCCAGCCTATTTCTAAAACTCCCTACAGGATGGCTACCGTCGAAATGAAAGAATTAAAAGAACAGTTGCAAGACCTTCTTGATAAAGGGTTTATCCGGCCTAGCACTTCGCCTTGGGGCGCACCAGTGTTATTTGTAAAGAAAAATGATGGTACCTTACGCCTGTGCATTGATTACCGGGAATTGAACAAGGTAACGATAAAGAACAAATATCCTTTGCCCCGTATTGATGACTTATTTGACCAGTTGCAGGGATCACAAGTGTTTTCTAAGATTGATTTGAGATCTGGGTATCATCAGCTGAAGGTTAAAGCAGAGGATGTTGAGAAAACCGCATTCAGAACGAGGTATGGTCATTTTGAATTTCTTGTTATGCCATTTGGAGTGACTAATGCTCCGGCAGCATTTATGGACCTAATGAATAGAATTTTTAAAACCTACCTTGATGAGTTTGTTGTAGTCTTCATCGATGATATTTTGATATACTCTAAAGATAGACTTGAACATGAACATCATTTGAGGACTGTTTTACAAATACTTCGGGAAAGGAAATTATTTGCTAAACTAAAGAAATGTGAGTTTTGGTTGGATGAGGTTGTTTTCTTAGGGCATGTGATCAACAAGGAAGGAATTTCAGTGGACCCGCAAAAAATAGAAGCAATTGTGAATTGGCCTACACCAACTAATGTGACAGAAGTTCGCAGTTTTATGGGCTTGGCTGGGTACTACAGGAGGTTTGTAAAGGATTTTTCGAAACTAGCTGTGCCTCTTACCCAATTGACACGTAAGGGACAACCATTTGAGTGGAATAATGAAAGAGAATCAGCCTTTCATGAATTAAAGACAAGATTGACCACTGCACCAATTTTGACACTGCCTTCAGGTACGGAAAATTTCGTGATTTTCAGTGACGCATCTTATAAGGGTTTGGGTTGTGTGTTAATGCAGAACGGAAAGGTTATTGCTTACGCTTCCTGACAGTTGAGGCCACATGAGAAGAACTATCCAACACATGACTTAGAATTGGCCGCAGTTGTTTTGCCTTGAAAATTTGGCGGCATTATCTGTATGGAGCAAAGTGTGAAGTCTACACGGATCATAAGAGCCTGAAATACTTCTTCACGCAGAAGGAGTTGAATATGCGTCAGAGAAGATGGCTAGAACTGATAAAAGACTACGACCTAGAGATTCAGTACCACCCCGGGAAAGCTAATACAGTGGCCGATGCCTTGAGCAGAAAATCAACAGGGAGTATAGCTTGTTTGCTTACTGAACAAAGGGAGATTTTGCAAGACTTTGAAAAGTCTGAAATTGAAGGGGTGGTATGTGAACAGGGCGGATTGATAGCCGCTATTACAGCCGAACCGGCAATTGTTGATGAAATCAAGCAGAAACAAAAAGAAGATGAGTTCCTTAGAAAGGTAATTGATGAATTTGAAGTAAGCCCAAAAGCGGAGTTCGGTGTCGAGAATGGAATGTTGAAATTTCGAAACCGAATATGTGTCCCAGATATCACGGAACTAAAGAAGAGGGTCTTAGATGATGCCCACAGATCCGTATTTGCTATGCATCCGGGTAACAATAAAATGTATCGGGATTTGAAACAAACCTATTGGTGGCCTAAAATGAAGAAAGAGATTGCAGAATACGTGTCCAAGTGCCTTCAGTGTCAGCAAATTAAGGCTGAACATCAGAAACCAGGCGGTCTACTTCAACCCCTCCCTATTCCTGAGTGGAAGTGGAAACATGTGACTATGGATTTCGTTGTTGGCCTACCTCGGACTTCCCGAGGTATGGATTCTGTTTGGGTTGTAGTTGATAGGCTGACTAAATCTGCACATTTTCTGCCTGTCAAAACTACATTTACTGCTTACAGGTTGCCTACTATTTATGTTGTTGAAATTGTCTGCTTACATGGAGTTCCAGTATCCATTGTGTCGGATAGAGATCCGAAGTTTGTATCTCGATTGTGGAAGAGTTTGCAGGAAGCTATGGGAACAGAACTAAGGTTCAGCACTGCATTCCACCCACAGACAGATGGGCAGTCAGAACGAACAATACAGACTTTGGAAGATATGCTTCGCATGTGTGCTTTGGATTTTCAGGGGAGTTGGGAAGACTACTTGCCACTTGCAGAATTTGCCTATAATAATAGCTTCCACTCCAGCATCGGTATGGCACCATACGAGGCTTTGTATGGAAGGAGGTGTAGATCACCTATTTGTTGGACAGAGGTCGGAGACAGAGCTTTGCTTGGGCCTGAAACTGTACAGGACACCTCTAAAAAGATCCAAACTATTCGGCAAAGGCTCAAAACAGCTCAAGACCGACAGAAGAATTATGCAGACGTTCGGAGAAGACCTCTTGAGTATGAGGTCGGCGACCATGTGTTCATTCGAGTTTCTCCGATGAAAGGCCAAGTCAGGTTTTGAAAAAAGGGCAAGTTGTCGCCCCGTTACATTAGGCCGTTTCAGATTTTGGAGAGGCTTGGTCCAGTTGCTTATAGAGTTGCTTTGCCACCGGGATTCGAGCAAATCCATAACGTATTTCATGTGTCGATGTTAAGGGGTTACCTCCGAGACCCGTTGCATGTGATTGATTATCACCGGGTTGCTATTGATGAAAATATGGAATATGCTGAATGGCCGGAAAGAATTGTTGACCGACAAGTGAAAGAATTAAGAAACAGATCCATTCCAATGGTGAAAGTGGAATGGAAGGAACACTATGGGACAGATGCTACATGGGAAAAAGAGGAGGAAATGCGTCTACGCTATCCACATTTGTTTCCCGACGAAGGTAAATTAAGTTTGGAGGACCAAACTTCCTAAAAGGGGGAAGACTGTAATACCCATGTTCTGTAATATGCTAATTGGTCCTTAAATTGAGTGTGATTATGTGTTTACCATGATTTTATGTGCCATTATGTGAATATATGTGATTTTGAAAGTTTTATCTGTTCACCGTAGGAATATCTGTTTGAATAATCCGCTTTGGAAATTAAATTGAGGGCCTTATCGGCCATAGAACCTGAAACTGAATACGCCATTGCGATTGGCATAATTTTTAGAGCCTACGGTGAAATTTAATTGAAAATTGATTCTGGTCAATTTAAACTGATTAAAATGATAAATTAAGTACCCCCTTTATTTTATATTATTATATTGACTTAGTGGGGCTTGTTGTATATGAGCACTACTCAATTAAACTCCCTCTCTAATTCTCACTTGGCTGATATACACTCTAAGGAGAGGAGAGGGCCGGCCCATTAAAGAGAGAGAAGAGAGAGGAATCTGTGTTTGATCTTGAGGGCTTGGAATCTTGAAGTCCAACTCAAATTGGACCATAGATTGAAGAATTGGACTTCTAGGTAAGCCATTGACTCTTGAAATTATGAATTGAACTTGTAACCTTGTGAGTTCAAGAGTTGTTTGTGATCAAGGGCATGTAATAAGTTGATTTTTGTTGAGTTTGAAGTCTTGGAACTCATGCATGTAAGAAGTTACTTTGAATCTGCATATTTGAGCTTGAAACACATGATTCATGTAGAGTTTTGGTTAAAGCTCATGTGGTAATCACCATTTGTACCATCTAAGTTGAGAATGATGAGCATCTCCCACATGCATGTACAAATCATGGGAGTATAAGTCTTGGATGTTTGAATTTGAGCATGTTGATGATGGGTTTGAGATATTTTGGGACATGCATGTAGATAAATCATGAAATTGAGCTTCCTGATGTTGTAATCTTGTATTAGTATCATGTTAGCATGTGTAAATGTGTAATTTGAGCCATTGCATGCAAGTAATGTAGCTGGAAAACCGATTTGGAGCTCAAGAAAACAATCTTGGAAACCCAAAATTTTGATGTCCGCTCGAGCGGGGTAATGGCCGCTCGAGCGGGAAAGTCGTGCTCCCAGCACTTTTGCGGAGTTGGACGTCCGCTCGATCGGGAAACCTCACGCTCGAGCGTGGAGTTTTGTAGACAGGCCTTCAGCTCGAGCGCTCTATTACACGCTCGAGCGCATTTTTCAGGCAACCAGTACTTTTGCAGGCCTTAAGGGTCCGCTCGAGCGGCTAAGTACACGTTGGAGCGGGGACCCTAATTTCTGGAATTTTGTTCATGCGTTCTGTGTTTCGTTTTCCGTTCTTTTTCACTTGTAATCACTCTTAGGTGTGTGTTAAACATTATAAAGGAGTTAATGAGATAAGAATAAAGCCTAAAGAGGAATATGTGAATTAAGGGACGGATTGAATTGTTAATGACCCTTTTGTGTGCATGGAATGTGTAGGGTCAAGTTCCAAGGCGAATCCACAAGCCGATCACTGTGAGTAATATCAATATTCGAAAGCTTGTCAATGTCCAATTGTTTATTCCCTTATAAACTTTATGAGTTGTTAATTGGGATTGTGGACAAAAGTCTGACAGGAATGAATGAATGGACCGAAGGTCGTTTTGATATAAATGAATGGACCGAAGGTCGTTTTGATATAAATGAATAGACCGAAGGTCGTTTTGATGTGAACGAATGGACCAAAGGTCGTCCTGATATAAATGAATGGACCAAAGGTCGTCCTGATGAATGAATGGACCAAAGGTCGTTTTGACACATGTGAGTGGGCCGAAGGCCGTTTTGACATGAACGAGCGGGCCAAAGGCCGTTTTGACATAAAGGAATGGGCCGAAGGCCATTTTGACAGAAATGAATCGGGCCCAAGGCCGTTCGGAGCATGTTGTTCAACATATTGTTATGTAACTGTCATGTTTGATATTATTCACTGGGCTATTGCTCACGCTCATTCATGTGTTTGTAGGTGAGCCAAGGGAAGTCCAAACCCAGCCCCAGTGAAGTCTGCTAGGAGAAATCCGAGTTTTGAGGAAGTCAGCCTTGTGTCTCACTCTTGAGACCTACCTTGCCTTTTTGCTATGTACTTATGTTTTGTCTTGTTGGCAAGGGCCTAGTGTATATCTGTAAATAGCCCGTCATAGGTTGACTCGTGTTGGATGATCCTGTCTGTAATGAATTTTGTGAAACTGTACTTTTGATGTGGGTTATTAACGTAACTGAATATGGTCTTTTTGATGTGCATATAAGCACGGCTCTATGGACAAAGTTTTTAATTTTTGCTTCCGTTTGGCCCCTTTACTCTGACAAGGTATGTCTGTTCTGAATATGAGGCCGTAGGTAATCTCAAGATTACTGGCCGGTTATGTCCTTAACCCATAGGGGCGGGTTCGGGTCATGACAGAGGGTGTGCGTCTGTGTTGCACCTGAAGGTATGTATTCTACGCTCGAGCGAGCGTGTTCGTCTGTTATACTTCTGAAGCTTTGCATTTTACGCTCGGGCAATGCTTCTTGCGCTCGAGCGAGGTCACTTGTTGCGTCTGGTCGCTCGAGCGACAACTCCTTTGTTCGAGCGAGGGTCGCGTATATCAGTTCGCAGTAAAGGAGTTTTACATCACTTTTTGAATCTCTTTTTGCTAAAAACCCTAGATCGACTGTCTCTCTCTCTCTCTAAAATACTCTCTCTCTCTCTTCAAATACTCAATGATCTAAGGGTCTCTCCGCCCTACTCCATTTGATAAAGAGTTAGAGCATCTTGTGGGCTTCCTCTTGATCCGGGCAAAATCAAGTTTGGGCACTTTTGAGTTTCTTTTTCATTTCCTTTGAGCTTCTACACTTGAGGTAGGGATATTCTACACTTTAGTATGGTTTTTAACCTAGGTATTTGATGTTATATATAAATGGTGGGATTTGGGAGTGATTTGGGTAAACTAGGGTTTGGGTACAAATTAAAAGAGGGGTTTTCCATGTTGGGTTGTAAAATGACTTTAGGGCTTTGAATATGTAGCTCTCTTCTAATTAAATAGGAAATTTGGCCTTGGGGTTGACATTTGAGAAAAAGGGAAATTTGTCCTAATTTGGGTTAAATAATTCATATCGTACATATAAAGAAATTGATATGGAAAAATATGAAATTGGATGGGTATATAGATGAATGGTGTAGTTGGGTTTGTTAAATCACTCACCTATGGAAATTTGATAAATTATCTGTTTAATAGATTGTATATCTGTTTAGAAATATCTGTTTTGGGCTATCAGTAGAGGATAGCTATGATTGTTGTAGAAACTGCATGGGGATTAGGTAAATTAAAACTAATCATATGAATTATGTCATTGAATATGACGATTTGACTAAATTGTTGAATATGTGAATTTGGTAGTCATTATGTATGACACGTACTTAAATACATTGTATATGTATTATTGTTAGGGAGAAGATATGGGATGTACTCTATTGCGTGGGAGGAGATAGGGGATGGACTCCATTACAAATTAAGTTGGCCGGAGTGCCTCGGGTGAAAGTCTCGAAATCATATATATATGTGTGCCGATTCCCTCGGATGAGAATTCCCTAAAATAGCAAGAAAATCGAAGTGTTTGAATAATGGTTTCTATTGAAGTGTTAACAAATGAGTTGTAGTCTCGTTTGGGGTTGTTTAGACAACAAGGAACTATATATGTCAGTTGATTAGAATAAATGAATTGAAATGGAATGAGATATTAATGTCATTATTGATTGGTTATGAAAAGGGGTCGGTTGGTTTTAAGTATTGAACATTTATCTAATGCTCATATCTTAGTTAAATTTCATACATTGCGTTAGTATATCTCTATTGGGCTTTGCTCACCCTACTTGGGAAACCATTTTCAGGTACAAGTGACATGTCACCTCCAAGGGCATAGCATGGGAGGACTTGGGGCTGAAGGCTCTATTTTTGTTGTTCTTCTTTTCATATTAAGTGTTTATTCAAGCCGAGTGCTTTACTTGTATAGAGCTTAGGACTCTTTTGTTGTAACCAAGAGATATCTTGGAAAGGTGTAAGTCCATAGGGCATTTATTTTGTTGTTAACAATTAGTGTTACATGTTGTAGTTTCAGAATGAGCATTTATGAAAGTGTAATGCATGTAACACCTTTTCTAATATAAACTCTGATGGATATGAATGCATAACCTTTTCAGTATATTCATAGATCTTGTGGGTGGTTTATTTATATCCCTTTTTAGGGCGTTACAATGACTAAGGCTTTTGTTTGTTTATTTGTTTGGTTTTGTGTGTGTGTGTAAATTCTGTAATTTTTTAATAGTTCTTATTTCTTCATTACGTTCATTGCAAAAAATAAAAACCCATTTTCATTTTCTTCATTTCGTTGATTGAAAAAAATAAAAATAATTGTACAAATTTTGTGTATATTATCATCGTGAGTATTTTTTTTTTTATTTTCTTCGTTTACAGATTTTGTGCACGTATATGTTAGATGCTTCATACATATCATAGATAGATGTGGATTTTACAGTACAAACTTGAATTTAAATTATATAGGTCATTCTGATTATAAATATATTTTTTTTATATAATTGTTTTGTGTACATTTTAAATATATATTAAAAAAATATTTTTACGACTTTGTGTTCTTCAAAAGAAAAGTTCTTTGTGTCTTTTTGCACATTGATTTAACAGGTTAAAAAAAAAAAAAAAGAAAGAAGAAGAAGAAAAAAAGAAATTTTTATTCATTGTGCTTTCAATTCTTTTTTTCTTTTTTTTCTTTGTTCTATCTTTCTTTAAAACGTAGGGAAACTGTAAATTGTTTCCAAAAAAATTTGTATTCCTAACTTTTCAAAAAAAAAAAAAAAAAAAAAGAATGAAGATGTTCTTAAACATTTTTTTTAAACACAAATAATAATAATAATAATAATAATAATAATAATAATAATAATAATAAATATTAAAAAACAAAAAATCCATTAATTCTTGGATTACTGAAAATAGTAAGTTGTAATATATTATGAAAGTTTACTTATTTTAGAAAAAAGAATGAGGAAGAAATAGATATTTAGAAATTTTTTTGACTTTCAATGTTTGATAGGATATATATACACACTCATATATTTTGTAAGTCACTTATTTTAGAAACAAAAAGGAGAAGAAGAAGGAAGAATCGATAATTAGAAGAAAAAAAAGTTCAGTTTCAACCTATCTCCATAGATGTTGACCGTTGAAGGCGTTGTTGTGTCGCTACTGCTTGAAGCAGTATTTGACTTCCAATGAGGACATTTGGTTGTTGAAAAATTTAAAAACTTTCGAGATATTGATTTGTAATTACGATTCAATTTAAACAATGAATAGAAATCTCAATCGAATAATCAACAACAAATCGGCACAACGATTTAAAAAAAAAAAACAACCATAATTGGACTCCTTCAATTGTGATTAAAAAAAATCATAGGCCAAAGTCACAGAACAATCCACTAAGAAGACAAAAAGAATTACATATGAGAACACTCAATTGAACCGAACCTGATGTGCCTCTTCCACCACCATCTTCACCCCAAAATTGTTTTGCACAACGTTGAATCCACAATCCCAATGTCGAATCCACGACGATGAGCCACTTTGCAATTCACCAAAACTTCAGGCCCAAGTTCCCTGAAATCCATCAATGAGCACCTCTCTTTTGTGAGTGAAAAAAACTAAATCAACCCTCGGTGCCTGTCAATATGAAATCGTTGATCAATCGATCACCTTGTATATATCAAGAAAACTCATATAAACCACCTTCCAGTATAGAACACTTTGTATTTTACTCCTCTGTGAGAATATGTAGGGGTTTTACCTTAAAAACAGCAAGCGGCGCGATTTTATACTAAACAGAGCCACGAAGACCGCTTGAATGCACACTTTACTGTTCGAGTAGTGTGAGTAAAGGCGGTGCTGACATATAGGCCAACCGCTCAAGCCCTTAGAAGTTCAGACACAGGCAGAGATATTAGATAAACCACTTCACTGCTCAAGCACACAAATGACTGCTTGAGTGGTCAACCAACTTTGACTTCTTCTTGGCTTCGCGGCCCGCGGGTGCTATCCCTCGACCCTGCTTGGGTGCTGCCCCGGACTTGCTAGGAGCGTTGCCACCTGGACCCCGTGAGCTGACCAGGCAGCTCAATCCCAGTGCTTAATCAACGAAGTGACAAATAAGGAATGCTCAAGTCAAGATCGGAATATCAACACATACTTCTCTACACAGGCACAACTCAAGTTGGATTCGCATCTAAATTCTCATAACTCACAGATACAATAAAGCGAATAAAAATACAACTGAATATAATTTTGTCCAACGGAATTACCAAATACAAAAACCTAACAGTTGTGACTGCCACAAACGCATTTAAATTTTTTCTAGCACTTTTTTTCTCCAATCATCATCCATTACTTTATTCAAATGTCACAATTCAACAAAAATCATTATTATATGGTTTTTTTTTTATATATTTTTATTATTGATAAATCTTAGTTAGAGGTGTTCTAACCCAATAAGTCCACTAAGAAAATTTATAATTTAGTTAGTGTCGTATATTTATACTTTTATTCTATGAGGTCCTCTCTTTTTTCTTTTTCTTTTTTTGATTTATATTGTTTGTTGGACTATTATACCCTTATATCTATTGTTGATATGTATTACATAGAAAAAGGATATACGCATTTCTTTTTCGTTGCTACCTTTATTTTGGTAGTTACCATTATTCACATTTTTCTTTTTGATTAGTTTCATTCACATTTGTGATATTGTTTCATTATGCTAGGATTTTGAAACTCTCTATTTGGTAAGATTTAGAAACTCTAATTTACGCATGTTGGAGAAATAATATTATGTTCCTTCATTGTTGCGGTGAAGCTTTGTGTTCCGCCGTTGTCACTGTGTATTTGAAGTTCTGTGTTCGTCCATTATTGCTCTGTGTTCAAAACTCTATGTTTTTCCATTGTAGCAAGTCGAAACTATGTTTATGTCCAGTCAATTTTGTTACAAACATATTCTTCAAAAGTGGGTTTGGTCTGATTTGGATTGGTGGAAAGGTGAAATTGCATAGATTGTTAATGATAGTGATAATGATAAAGATGATGATGAAGATGAGGAGGTGGGTGATATTTTTATTTTTTATTTTTAGAGTGATTGATTTTTTTTTTTTTTTTTTTTTTTTTGTATTTCTAATTCTATTACTGTCATTATTTTTAGATTTTTGTCAATTAGTGTGCATGTTCACATTTCACATTGTTTGAAAGTCTAAGAAATAAGTGTTGAAATATAGATATGGACATAATTATATATTTTGCAAATGTGAATGTTCACATATTATTGGTTATTTATTATTATACTTGTTTGAACAATCATTTTTTGTTATCATTAAACAATTGAAATATTCATTTTTTTCCCTTTCAATTTTGTTTCATGTTGTAGTGTGAATGTTCACATTGGTATGAAGTTAGTTTTTTTAACGTTACTTGTATGTTAATTATAAATTGTGAACATTCATATTGTATTTTGGTATGAGAGTTTTTTTTTTTTTTTTTTTTTTTCAAAAGTTAGTTAGTTGTATTTTGTTTTTTTTTTTTTAAAACTATATTTGTTAGTTGAACAATCATTTTTATTACGATTGAATAATCAAAATAGCCGATTTTCACTTCTTTTTTTTTTTCAATTTTATTTTATGTTTTCACGTTGTAGTGTATGGGTTTTTTTTTTAAAAAAAAAACTAGTTATATATTAATTGTAAATTGTGAACATTCACATTGTATTTTGATATAAGTTTTATTTTTTCAAAAGTTAATTGTATATTTGTTATTTTTGTTACTATGCTTGTTAGTTGAACAATCGTTTTTGTTGCCATTGAACAATTAAAATAGTCAATTTTTACTTTTTTCAATTTTGTTTTATGTTTTAATGTTACAGTGTAAATGTTTACATTGGTAGGAGTTATTTTTTTAAGGCTAGTTGTATGTTAATTATAAATTGTGAACATTCACATTGTATTTTGGTATGAATTTTATCTTTTTTTGAAGGTTAGTTGTATGTTTGTTGTTTATTGTGAACATTTACATTATACTTTAGTATGTGTTTTATTTTTTGAAAGAGCAAATTACACTGACAGTTCCTATAGTTAGGGGCTTGTGTCACTTTGGTCCCTGATTTTTCAATTGTGACACATTTGACCTTCAATTTTGAATTTTATTTCAAATAAAGACAATTAAATATACCATTTCTTAATTTCAAGGACCAACTCGTCAATTTATTAAAATATAAACTAAATTGACAAAAATAAATGTCAGCAAAATATTTTTGAATATTTAAAAATTATTTCTACCCATTAAAGATAAAATTATATAAATTTGATAAATCTTTTATTTATTTATTTATTTATTTATTTTATCAAATTAATTTTTATTATGTGTTTGGATGATGATCATGTAATGTGTGGTTATTTTTATTTTCATTAAATTAGTTTCTATTTTTTCAAAAGTCAAATATGTGATATCATTATTAAACCAATCTATTAAATCAAAAAATCTAAACTAAAAACATTTCATATATTAAATATATCGATTACACATTAAAAAGCCTAACAACCACCTATTACATGATTACTATCCAAACAAATAATAAAAATTAATTTAGTAAAATAAAAAAATAAATAAATGCTTAAAACATTTATTAATTTTACATAATTTTATTTTTGGTGGGTAAAAATAATTTTTAAAAATTCAAAAATATTTTTTGACATTTATTTTTGTCACATTAGTTTATATTTTATCAAATTGATGACTTTGCCTTTGAAATTGAGTAATGGTACCTTAATTGTGTTTATTTGGAACAAGATTCAAAATTCAGGATCAAATATGTCACAATTGAAAAGTCAGGGACCAAAGTCAAACGAGTCCCAAACTATGGTGACTATTAGTGTAATTCGCTCCTTTTCAAAAGTTAGTTGTATGTTTGTTTTTTACTGTGAACATTTACATTGTATTTTGATTTTCATTCAGATTTTTTGTTGTGTTATTTTTAAAATTTTCAAATTATAAAAAGGTTCAAAATTCATAATTTGAAATTTTCGCCATGGAATGCAGGAGATATTTTCTTGAGAGATTTTCTCCATGGAATAAAGGAAAGATTTTCTTTCTAGAATGAGAGAGAGAGATTTTCTCCATAAAACAATTGACTATTATTATGTACAACAATGATTCATCCCCCATTTTTCTCCCACCCCCTTTGACCCCCTCTCTCTCTCTCATTGGTTACATTTTCTTTTTTTTTTTTTCTTTTTTTTCCTGCTCCTCCAATCACCACCCGCCACGTGGCAAAGGGGGGTGAGGGGGTGACCCCCAAAAGGGGGTCCCAAGCATTATTCTATTATGTATTAGTTTCAAAATAGAAACATGTGCAAAAAATTAGAAAGGATGATTTGGTCATATTACATTAAACCAGACTTAATGAAATATTGAAAAAATAAAAAAAATGTGTTAGATGAAATCAAACACTTAAAAAGAGAATTTACCAAAAAATAACCTTTATTATATTTTGCAATATTTGGATAAAGTGCTTAATGGTAACAGCCGTGAGAAATGCGTTTGATTGTCTAATCAAAAGGAATCTTCTAGACCTGCTTATCACAAACTACTGGATGACTTACAGTGTTGACTGATTTGCTAATCAAAAACTAGTGGATGACTCACAGTGTTCACTTTCAATGAAGACATCAGGTTGTGATTATTCCAAACCAATCTGGTTTCTCTCTAACATTTTTTGTTTTCAATTATTATTGAACACTTTATTTAAATGTCACAATTTAACAGTTAGTCATTATTATATTTTGCGATCTTTAATCAAATGTTGAATGATGAGAAAGAGAAATTTTTTTCCACAACAATAATGGTAACCGTGAGAAATGCGTTTGATTGTGTGGTCGAAAGGGGTTTCCACGACAATAATGACTTACAGAGTTGACTACCAATGGGGACGTTTGGTAATGACTATCCCATATAGATCCAAATCTTCTTTAACACTTTTTTCTTTCAATTATTGTCCAACACTTCATCTAAAGATAACAATTTAATAATTAGTCATTATTATCAGATACGGAATGGTGACTGAAAAACAGAATGGTAACAACCGCGAGAAACAGGTTGCTTGCTTGTGTTGTCAAAACCGAAAGGAATCTTTTAAGGAAAGTGCGTCCATTGTTCATGGAATTCCACAAGAATCCATTGACAGTGTTGGCACTTTGGGAGGCAGACAAAAAATAAATTTGTAATTTCATAGAAAGTATTCAAATTGACTCATCAAACACTCAAACACTCATCCAATCACAAAACAAACAAACAAACAAACAAAAAATAAAAAATAAAAAAAATAAAAAAAATAATGATTCAATTGACAAAGATGGCCATCTAACACTCAACTATGGATGAAATATATCAAAAATTTTTTTTTTTAATTACATATCATATCGTATTATATATTGTAAGATGTTTTAATATTGTAAAATGTTAGGATCAAAGACACCCAGAGAATTATCTCTCACACACAGAGAACACAATATTTACGTGGTTCGGCCCAATGCCTATATCCACGGACAGAAATGAGAATTATCACTAAAATGGAGCAAAAATACAATTACAGAGGAGGAGATGAAACTCACTCAACTCACAGCTCTCACTCTCCAATTTCTGATGATACAAACCTCTCCTCACTCATCTCAATTTATAACCAAGAGAGGAGGAGTAGGTGAAGTGCTAGCCATAATTGGCCAAGGTAGTGCCACCATCACTATCTTCCTTTAGTGAGTTGGTGTAGCCTCCACCACCTTCTTTTACAACATGGTGCTACCTACACTATGTGAATGGTGGGCTCATTACCATGTGGGTAGTGGATGGAGCCAACAATTCTCCCCCACCACGCCCACATGGACAACTGACTTCTCAGCTTGGACTGCCAAGACACAGCTCCCCCTGATTGGATGCCCTGTACCCCCTGCTCGGGATACCCTTGCATTACCGTGCAACTCCTTGCATGATGAACACGGGAGCAACTAGAAAACTTCAGAGTGTGACACATCAACATCCTCAATTTTCCTTGCTCGGAGCTTATTTCTGAACAACCAGCCTTTGCTTTCTGCACTTTAGAACAACTTCCCAGCGATCTCATACGCCCGTTGTCTGTGCTGCAATCCCTGATGTTCGGTTCAGTCTCACTTGTACGTCCGTACTGATGTTTGACAGTTAGCCCTTCTGCCAAGACAACTTCCATCGGTCTGTACAAGTTATCACTATGCAACTCCGTGCATAGTGCTCGCACCCCCTTATTGGAGTGCATTGCAACGCTCACTTTGCGACTCGAGATTGCATCCCTCATTTCCATGCATCTTTTGAGAGGTTGCAAAATGTCTCTAACACGGAAGCAAAAGAAACTCTCTTCTTCACTGGCATAGTCTCTACAGACTTGGTTTCTTTGCTCTGAACTTTCTTCAAGATTGGCTTCACTGGCTCAGCTCTGTGCACCTTTGAACTGCCTCCTTGCGTTCCCGTGTACCGTTTTCGCCATTCCTGATGAAAGCCTTGCTCAATCATACGCTTTGGTTGCGTATGTTCTCTCTTTGTACCCTTCGACTGGCATTTGACAACACTCATCTTTGTCAAAACTTCTCCTTCCAGTCTGTACAATTTGTTGCACAATTTGCCTTGCAACAATTCTTTATCACCTCTGTGTACATGAAGAACCCCGCCACTAGATGAGAAACAATTTCCTTTTAGATCTAGCATACTCAGGGAGATTAGATTCCTCCGTACTCCTGGCACATGTCGGACCTCAGATAAAATTACTTTTCTTTCATCCTTAGTAAGGAATCGCACTGTCCCTATGACGACAACTCTGTTCACTGTGTTGTTGGCCATCCGGATAATGCTACTGCTGACTCTTCGGTAAGTGGAGAAAAGCTTCCTATCCGCACATATGTGGAACGTACACCCTGAATCCAAAATCCAGCCGGGTGTTTCCAACTCTGACGAGATTGTAAGCATCACCTCTTCATCGTCAGAGGAATGCACTGCAACTGCTGTAGTTGAGGGACCTCCGTGTCCCTTAGCCTTCTCTTTGGCTTGTCTGTCCGCCTTCTTCTCTGGGCAATCTCTTATTACGTGATCCTCTTGATCACAGTAAAAACACCTCCTCGTGTTGTCCTGTCTGGACTGTGAACGCCCTCTGCTTTTACTTCTTCCTCTACCTCTGCCCCTTTCTCTATCTCTGCCTCTACTTTCTGTGGCAAGGGCATGTGACTGCTCTCCTTCCATCTCTTTCTTCCTTGCCTCCTCGTTGAATAAGGCGTCTGTGACCATCCCCATGGTCAGCTTCCCTTCGGGTGCAGAATTACTGAGAGAAACCACCAACGTCTCCCAGCTGTCTGGTAAGGAACTGAGTAATAATAATGCTTGCATCTCATCCTCCAACTCCATTTTGATTGATGCAAGCTGGTTCACAAGGCTGTGGAATTCACTGGTGTGTTTAGCAACAGACACACCATTCTTCAGCTTCAGGTTTATAAGCCTTCTCATTATCAAGGCTTTGTTCCGTGCGGTCTTGGACTGGTACATGCCCTCCAATTTCATCCATAGGGCATAGGCGTCTGTCTCTTGGGCAACATGGTGGAACACACTGTGGTCAATCCACTGTCTGATTTGACCGAAAGTCTTCCGGTTGGTTTTTATCCAGTCCCCATCCTTGTCTCCATCTGGTTTGACCCCCTTTAGCGCTATAGGGTCAAACAAATCTCTACAATACAGGACGTCCTCCATCCGCGGCTTCCATATCGCATAATTAGAAGCGTTCAACCGTATCATCGGCCCTGAAACTGATGTGGATTCCTCCATCATCCAGAAAGTAATCTCTGTTTGAAAAACAGGCTTTGCTGTGAAGTCCGGACAGCTCAAATTAGCCGGAAAAGCACTTCGGATTGCCAAAATAAAAACTGCAAATTTTTGAAAGCTTATTTGAAAAATCTGACCGTACGGATGTGTCCGAAATATTCTAAATAGTTGGAAAGCACCATTGGATCACCCAAATCGGACCTCAAATGGCTTAGATGAAGCCAAAACAATTTTAACGGTTCAGATCGGCAGAATCTGGCGCGCCTGCGAAGCACCAGATTACTCCTCCGGTTCTGCTGACGTCAGGCTGACGTCATCGGCTCAGTCAGCGGCTTGGTCAGCGGCTCCAGCTCGGTCAATGCGGCTCCGGCTCGGGCGGCTTGGTGCGCGCGCGTGTCGCGCGTGCAATCACGCGCCGTCTTCCTCTGTCCGCGCGTGGAGCGCGTGGGTGAGACTGGGATCATGCGCCGGGTGCCTGAACGGCGCGTGGAGGCGCGTGTCACGACTGGGATTCACGCGCCAACTTCCAGGGGCGCGCGAGGGTGCGTCCGGCCTCCGTTGGGTGTCTGCTTTATATTTCTGGACTCCTCTCGTCGAGCCCTTGCTCCTAGTATGCTCAAAAACTGATTTCGAGCAATACGATTTCTGGGCAGTTTCGAACAACACGCTGTTTTTGTTCCGAAACGCCACCAACGAGGCTCTGATACCACTTGTTAGGATCAAAGACACCCAGAGAATTATCTCACACACACAGAGAACACAATATTTACGTGGTTCGGCCCAATGCCTACATCCACGGACAGAAATGAGAATTATCACTAAAATGGAGCAAAAATACAATTACAGAGGAGGAGATGAAACTCACTCAACTCACAGCTCTCACTCTCCAATTTCTGATGATACAAACCTCTCCTCACTCATCTCAATTTATAACCAAGAGAGGAGGAGTAGGTGAAGTGCTAGCCATAATTGGCCAAGGTAGTGCCACCCTCATTATCTTCCTTTAGTGGGTTGGTGTAGCCCTCCACCACCTTCTTTTACAACATGGTGCTACCTACACTATGTGAATGGTGGGCTCATTACCATGTGGGTAGTGGATGGAGCCAACATAAAAAATAAGTATAAATAAATGTATAGTTATAGAAAATATAAATATCTTTAAATTACAAAAATAAGATTTCTTGAAAGACATAAATACATATAAAATGTATAATCTTCAATATTTAATGCATATAAAATGTAGAGTCGAATTAAATTAATCGTAGTGCTGCCTTAACTTTTTGGTTAGCAAAAATACTTCTTTAACTAATCATTTAGGTATTTGGGAAGTGATTATTTAGTTGCCTTTATGACTTTTCAACAAAATGAATTACACTCATATATCGGGAAATTTTATTTTCACACATTCTTTTATCTCTGTGTACATAATTTCTCAATGTACACCCTTATGAAATTCATTTTATATTTTTGTTCTCAGTCCACAACCTCACATGTTCCAATTATACCCTAAACTAACATCCTTGTACACACACCACTTAAACCATTTGTTTCACAAATAATTAATGGTGTAGACCTATTTTTCTATTCCACCTACCTTGAAAACACAGCAACATTTTTCATAAGAAATCCTTCAGCAAATCGTTCCATGAATCTTCAGATTATGCAACAAACTACCTTATTTGATTTTCATTTAAATCATCAAATTGATTCCTTCAATCAACAATCTAGTCAACATCAAAAAAGTCATTAATTGGCATCGATTTGTATCAACATAGATCTTGAAACAGCATCGTTTTGTATCAAAAATTCGGAACTTGGTTTCCAAAATAAATTCTTAAATTCGAAAGTTGAGTTCCGAATCCAAATTCAGAACTTGATTTTTGAATAGAATTAATAATTTTGACAGTTGATATCCAAAAAAAAGTAACATGTTTCGGCACTGGTTTACTAAATTAAAATCGTGAAAAATTTTTTGCACAAAAAAACTTACATTTTCATAACTGCTTTTGTTGTAACTAGGCATATTGTTATTTGAATTTGAATTTGCATTGATTTGCAACTCTTCCATCACAAAAATCAAGAATTATGGTAGATTCTAATGACAAAACGATATAATCAATGGAGTGTAAACTTAGAGAGTAAAGCAAACAGTGGAAAAACTATGACTTTTTTTTTTTTTTTTTTTTTAAGCTCAAAAGGTGTATATTAAGATTTTTTTTTTTTATTCTTAAAAGATGTGTACATAGATTTTTTTCTACATAATATTATGGGTGTTAGTGGATGTCTATTATGGTTATTTTTGTTTAGGATATAATTGTCATTAAATTAATATTTCATTAAGTGTGTGTCCTGAGTTAATTAAGTGTGTGGAAATAGAATTTCCCTCACATATCTCCTAATTTTTTTTTAAAAAAATACAATTAACCCTACTTTTTTAACATAACTATGCTAATCTTTCTTGAGATTTTAATTTACATAATAATTAGATCATTTTTCATCAATAATTTGTTAGCCATATGAATTAAAAAAAATATTTCCATCTCTATTATACTCAAATGTATATTTATCTTTATTATTTCAATGTCTATCTATCATCTGAATTAGTTTCAATGCTTTAACCTTATTATGTCAAAAATGAAGGATTAATTGTATTTTTGTAACACTCCGGCATTTCATCATCAATTCATAGTGTTAATTTAAGAACATTATAACTAATGGCATCAAGTTAAAGCATTAAATATCTATTACATGGCTCAAAAATCATCTCTTCCCCCTTGAATTATTCATGTGTTTACATCATTGTATAATTATATTCTTTAAATAATAATAATAGTTCAATGGATAAGAGATAATACAAAATAAAAATGCCCTAAGGCAACATTTTCTCAAGGAGTGTCATTGGATACATACACACACACAAAAAAAAAAAAAAAAAAAGGAATATAGTTTCCATCATAAAAGAATAGCCCTAGCCCGAGGCTTCAACACATTACACACAAAAGAGCCTCCGTGGTCCCATCCAAAAATACATCTTGATGCCAATCACTTAGGTAGCACGTCAACATCATCCCCTAAAAGGTTGTTAGTTTTGGGTTGATCAATCGCCCAGTAGGAAATACCATTAACAACTTATATAATTAATCGAGATACATATGATCATGCCATGCAAGAGATGAGAAAAACTCATGCCCCGTTCCTTTGTAAAACCATGATGCCAAACTAAGTCATGTCAATAACAAATTCTCATCCAAAACATGGAGTATAAGTAAGCTATGACTTCTCAATACAAGGGTTGTACACCACAATTACATATGACATGGGTAGGCCCACAAAGGCCATAACCCACTATGAACAACTCAAGCCTACCACTTAGGGCCCAATACATAACCCAACTGATAAGGCTCAGCACCATTTGGAAGTCAACATGGCATGAAGGACCAATGATATTAAGACACGTGGCAGGTAAAGGGCAAGCCACATCAGCAGACAAAGATCTGCAAAGTTATTGCCACTGCACATCGCCATTAATGCAGCCCCTCCCTACATTTATTACGACAACACCTCTCCGTCAGGACAGCACACCCTCACCCTGAACAAGGTAAGCTACAACATAAACTTTTGGCCAAGGTGACAGGTCGGAAGGGACAACAAAATGATTACCAAAGGATATAAGCAAACGTTGAAGACAAGAAGAAGGTTAAGCTTTTCAATCTCTAATCTTTCTACATATTTCACTCTCTCTCTCTCTAACTTGCTCGTCGGAGGGTTTGCTGGGGGACTCCTCGTTCCCCATTGAACTCTTGTGCAGGTTCTCTGGTAGGCTTGAGGAGCGTGGATCAGTCCAACCTGTCCTACCATCAATAACTGCATCATCAACATATATATATATATATATATATGTAGAAAATAATCTTGCATTTGCCGACTCTAGAAACAGCGAGGCGTTGGTGTAGACACCCAATTTTTGACCACCCGTAAGACTTAGGTGCTTGGTCCAATGCACTCGATGATGAAAATTGCATTGTGTGATTCGAGTTCTCAACGAAGGAATTTAGGTTTCAGCTTTGCAACCGATCCCAAACCTTTCATATTTGCATTGATTATACCTTAGAAATTCATTTTTGCACCCTGAGTCAACTTGCACTGAGTTTGAAACAGAGAAACAGGGCAGCACATTAGGGCCTGGCTGTGCCAAATTGGGAGCCGGCCATGCCTCGATGGCGATACACACTATTTTGGGTGAGAGCCCGCCAGCTGTTTTTTTTTAAGGATATTTTCGACTTGTTTTGCTCAAATTCTATAAAAACGAGGTTATACCTCTGTTTTGAGGGCTAGAAAATTTCTAAAGAACCTATAAACACAAGAGAGAGCTCATTCTTCCTATACAAGTCATCTTTGAGCCAACCTAACTCTCTTGATCAATATCCATACATCATCTACCACCTTAGATCATAACCTTAGAGCCTTGGTTGAGATTTGTGAATCACAATTCAAGCTTGAGAGTGTGCTTGAACCAAGTTTGGGTTATGAACAAAAGCTTGCTTCTTTGAGAGGTATAAGCTTACTCCCTCTTCTCTTGCTCTCTTTGCTATCTCTTGCTATCTACTTATTGTGTTTTTATGCTGTCTTGAATCCATTTTAAGTGTTTAAACTTGGGTTTGGATAGCTAGCAAAGGGTAGAGAGAGTTAACACTCTTTCTTGCACCTTCACCTATAGCTCAAACCCTTGTCTTACACCCTTTTCTTTGCTTTCCAACTTGATTTTCAGAGTTTAAAAGAGGCTAAAAATCATGCTTTGAGGTTTCAAAAGTGGAGGGGTTAGCCACCCTTCCTTGTTCTTGCTTACTATCCTTATTTTCTTTGCTTGTTGTCTACCTTTTTGGGCTGTTTTCCTGCACTTTGAGCCACCATTTTTCACCTATTAGGGAATATTTTAGGGTTGTCCTAGGTTATTTAATTGGTAAAAGTGTAGCTTTGTTCATGTCAAATGGTTTTGAGATCTTGAAGCCATCTGAATCCAGTACAGTGGCCGGTGTTCGCTGATGATGTAGATGTCCATCTGGGGGGTGAATTTGCCCCTAGTGTTGTGGATAAGAACTCGGTTGTTCTTCAGCAATGCTTTCTTTTTTCCTCCCTTCTGGGATTCAGCATTCTTGCCGTTCTTCATCTTTGACTCTTCGAGCACATTTGAAATTCTTTTGCCCCTAGTTCGAGGGGTGCTTTTGATTGAGCTTTGTAAGCTTCCTTTGATTACAACTGATCTTCTTGATCTGACTTTGGTGCCTTTTGTTCGAGGGCTGCTTTAAATCTGGCCACACAGGCCTTACATTGATGGTTGACCATTGATCATTCTGATCCCAAGTTCAAGGTTTTGAGAGCAAAGGGGTTGAATCTTGAGGCTGAGAGCGATCCTAGGCTGCACAATCTCAAGAGCGATTCCGCACAAGTCTTCACAGGACCGCGCAAAATATTTTTTTGAAATTTTTTAAGAAAGCGACAAATCACTCGCGCTGAAGACAGTGTAGAACCAATCTGGATCAAGCTAGGATCCTTTTCAGTACTCACATTAACAAGCATGATCTCATTCATTAAGCGCTTAGCACGCCTGTCTTTCTCTTAATTGATCAAGTTTTGCAAAACCTAAGGAATTCCTTCCTCTTCGTTTTTACCACAGTGTTCAAAAAAGTTTTGAAAAACTCAGGTCAATGTAATGATTTCAAAGCACAAAGAAAACATAATTTTTAGTTAGATACTGCCATCTTATTCAGAACTTCTGGTACAACTAGCACAAGGCAGAAGCAAACACAAGACTGTGAAAATCACTGCTGTTCATTCAAATCTTCTGGTGTAACTGGCTCCAAGGCAGAAACAGACTCAAAAGAAAACGAAAAGACAAACACAAAACAAAGCAAGTGATGTCCGAGGTAACACCCTCGAAATTACCCGACTCCAACAAAATAGGACTGACTCAGTACAACAAGACAAACCCAACTGACTCGGGACAAAGAGACAGACTCAAAACAAAACAACAGAACTGACTCAACACCCAAGTCAGAAACTACAAAACTAACATTCGCAAATGCTCAAAACAGTGCGTGCCAAACGCTACATCCGGAGTAAACTGAGCGCCATCCGTAGGTGGTTCATCCCCTGCTCATATAATCACATTATCCCCCACAAGTTCACTGATCCAATGACGATAGACTTTGCTAGACTGGTGCGGCAATGACCTTGTTGTCAAACAAATCTTGTACATCATAGCGCAGACGAAAGCAGCTATCGGTCTCATGACCGGTTTATTGATGGTACGCACAGTACTTAGTCTGGTCATGCTTTGGAGGGAGAGGATCAGGTAAAGGCCGTTGTTCCAATGGTTTCAGATGTCCTTTCCGGATTAAGACCTCTAGGGCCTTTGACAAAGGCATATAAAGTGGGGTAAAAACCCTCTTGACTCGAGGTGGATATTTGGTTTTCTGTGAGCTACTTTCGGACGCACCGGTGAATGGGGTAGCTTTTTTTGATGTGGTGGTGGTAACCATTCCCACTTCAGAAGATCTTGCAGCTACATCACCGCTGGTGGTCACATTCGAACTGCGAGAAAATGCCTGCCTAGGCTGCTCCTTCTCCTGGTCAATAAGGCCCTGCTTCATGGCATCCTCGATCTGTACCCCCATCTCATGCAAATCTAAAAAGGTAGGGAAGGGGAGCACGATCATTTTCTGCATTAGTTTGGGCTGGAGGTTGCACACAACCATCCGTATTTGATCCTTATCCGTTGGCCTAATGGTCATCATTGAGGCTTTAGCCCTCCAGCGGGCCATGAATTTTGAGAAGCTCTCCTTAGGCTCCTGCCTCGTTGTCTTAAGATCACGGGTCGTAATCTCGATTTACGTGTTATACGAGTATTGTGCAATGAAGGCCTCGACCATCTCGTCCCAATTCCTCTTGGCATCATCTTCCAATTTTGCATACCAGATGGCCGCCACACCCGACAGGGTCCAGCCAAATAATGAAATCTTCTGTAGTTTGGTGAGGCCCATCGGTCGTAGTATGTCTGAGAATAACCGTAGATGTACCATGGGGTCCCCGAATATGTCAAAGCGGTCAATTTGTGGCATCTTGAACCTATCTGGCAGTGTCACAGCTGCGTCGGTGTACCCGTACTCAATGTCCGGGATGGACTTTAACCCCTGGGATTTCTTGAACAACTTTTCAAGCTTGCTCAACTTCAACACTGTATGGTCTACCTCAAACTCAAAGGGAGAGTTCGGTAGGCTGATTGGTGCTTTAGACAGCTGGGGTAAGATTGGGGGCAGAGCCAGCCCTGTCGGAATGTCCGTACCTTCCTGGACATTTGGTGTTTCCCCGGGTGTCGGAACCCCTGGTAGTGGAGGAGCTTGATGCGAAGCAGATACTCTGTTTTGCTGTTGCAACCTGGTGATTAGCTCTGCTTGCTGGGCCATGATCGCAGCCTGCTGTTTGGAAAATTCTGCTTGGCGGACAGCGTCCAATTGCATAAGTTTCATACTTTCTTGGAGTTGGCGCATCATTTCCTCCATCCCTGCCATGTTCTGCTATTCCGGCTGACTGACCGGTATTTCTATCTCTGTGGTAAAAACTAAGACCTCAGCCTGACTGTTCACTGGTGGGGTGGATAAGGACCACTGATCTGGTAACTGCTGAACTGGTGATCTGTGCCTGACTGGCCCTTTTACCCTACCTCTGGCGAAGGAACACTGATTTTCCCTTGAACTGAATCTCTGACCTGACAAAGTCTATCAACACATGTTCAATGTACCCGGGGGATGTCGGAGCCTTCTGAAGCTATAGTTCCAGGACTACCCTGCAAAAGAGAAAACAGACAGTATCTCAGCTTGATTTCACCAGAATAGGTATACACATAGCTGAACGACTGTGCTCTCTAGTGAATTCTGCCCAAAATTCTGCCTGTAAACCGATACCCTCAGGTAAAACTGATTCCCCAAATACTGATGCCCACAGGCTTAATACCCAGACTTGTAAACTGTTACATGCATTCCCTATAGAGATACACTCTAGAGCACATAGCAAACAAGTGAGAGCCAAAACACCCCTATATTGGGGTAGGGTTTCCCTGTCCTATTTTGTCAGGAGCTACGGTTTCACTATGCATGCAGCGGTTTCAAACAACCTATAATCGGGTAAGCAACCTATCCTAGCTTGGAATGGTCACTACGGATTTCGAATATGCACTAGGTCGAATGGTCAAAAAGGGTGCCCCAGTAAAACCGGAGTTTGTGTTCCCATACTGGCAGAGCCCGTAACCGGTCAACCTTATGGCACGCAGCCTCAGGCTAACTGCTCAAGAATAGCATATGGCAAACACGGTGTCCTAGGCGCCGCAATGCATATGCAATTCAAAGAAACACATAAGTGTAGTCAAAACAAGATATCACGAGTCCGAGTCAAGTTTTCTAACTCTCCAGCAGAGTCGCCAGAAACTGTAGACGTCCCCGAACGTCCCGGGAGGGAATCCCCCATTTTGTTCGTTGGGCTCACTACAGTTCGGACTCAAATTGTCACGGTTCTTAATCTGATCTCACAATGTGCAATGTGAGATTGATAGATCACAAAAGAGTCCAAATCCGGCAAATCGTTTTGGAAAACAGATTTTTGTAAAGAAGTGCCAAATATGGACTGCTTTGCCTGATACAGAGTCGCCACCTAAATATTTATTTTGGGGGAATTTAGGAAACCTTGACTCTTTGCTTAAGGCCACGTGTCCGTCATCACCAAAGTTGCCTCGGCTCGGGAACTTGGGTACGATTGGGGAAGGTCAGCTATGAGCACGCCCGCTCGCCCGATCAAAGATCGGCCTCTACTAACCATGATATCGAGTTTTGAAAACGTTATGTGGTCTTATTCCGGTTATTAGCCTAGATTTACTATGTGATGCACACAGCATACAAGTATAGACTGGGTCGCCTGAATTGGAACAAAACATTTCATGTTTGTTTTGAAAATGGTTTGTTACTCGTAAGTAGGCTAAAATGAAGATTTTTCCACCCTCGGGTGGGCTTAGAAAAGCATGGTTTTGCCACTATTTAGTGGGTTTAAAACTCACAGTCAATGCATTTTTCCAATTCAGATAATCCAACCTTCACCCACAGGCATTCAGGCAGATATATCACATAAGCAAATAGCCTCATGGTAAGCAAACTATCATGGCAACACTCACACACATGCAAGGATGCTAAAGCGTAAATGCTTACTGAGTACTCCAAGCCAAAACAGAAACTAGTTAGTAATCAAATGCATGATCCTAGTTCATGTTAAGATGGCTAATGCAACACATGCAAGATGCAACTACAATAGGCTCGGCTATTCTAAGATGGCATATGATGATGCTACAGCTAACACGTATTCAACTTAGAATTGAAATACAAATGCAGTTAGTATGATGCGCCGAGCCCGGCGCATGCAATACAGGTGAATGATGCAAACATGCAAGCATAAGTATGTTAATTGAAACATGCCCTAATCTAACCATCGTAAGTTGGTAAATAAAAGGGAGAAAGACGTGGGGTTGGAAGACATGCATCACACACACGCACGCTTATTACATAATTTGCCCTCTCTCGGAGGGTCCGAATAAATAATACAAACCGAATAAATAATTAACTACTCTAGTTAATTAAATATTACAAACCCTTAACTAATTAACAAATTAATTAAACTATTTAGAGCAGTAAAATGGCCTCAGGAAGAGGGATGCATGCAAGCTCGGATTGGTTTCGCTCAGAAATTCATTGCCATGCCACTATTGCCACTGTCTGCACTGTTTTGCATCTCTGAAAATAGTGTCAACCTTTATGACACTTCTGAACTGCCTTAGAGACATGCTGAGAGGTCATCGACCAAATGGAAAGGCCACCGACCATCTGTAACTGGTCATCAACCATTAATGAAGCCACTGACTGGATTTTGGTGGTCGGTCGGCACTGCAAGTAGCCGACTGGCCATTTCTTCCTGTAGAACACTGGTTTTGCTACAACAGAGGACAGACAGTGCATGGCATAGGATTTTCAAAGCAAAATGTTGCACGACCACCCTCTCTGTCATGTTATGGACTCAAGGGAGTGTGGCCCTCGGTCCTTGGGCCACCAATCACGCATTTCGATGCATGATGGCCAAGGGAGCCGAAGTATGCAATTTCAATGTCAAATGGAATGCACACAAAACACATAAAGGACCCAACCTCTATCATGGTTGATCAAGAGGCAAGGCATGTATGCAAAATGCAATGCAACAAGCATGCCAAACCATGCAATATAGCTCAAGCATGCAACATGGACATTCAAGCATGCAAGGCAAACATGTGACAACATGTAAAGGGACAAGATATGCAATCATTCAAGCATGCCAAATGCAATTAAACATGCAACAACATGTTAATGAGCCAAGTATGTAACAACATGCAAGGCAAGCATGCAACAACATGCAAGGGATGGTCTTAAACCAATATGGGCAGCTCTCAAATAGGCCCAAATCAGCGGCCAAAATGATGCGACAAAGGCATGAAAACACACACACAAGCATGCATACACAAGGGCCTAAACATGGAGCATAAGACATCAACTTTTCAAAGCATTGAAAGGATGGAAAATGCAAGCATAAAAGAATGAAACATGGACTGAAATGTGATCTCCAATGATGCCAAATCACGAGAATAAGCCAAGTAAAGCATGCTAATGACCCATACACCCAAAGCTAGCAAGTTAAAATGCATGATGGCTATACAAATCATGGCAAACATGATCAAAACAACCAAAACCAGACCTCAAGCATGGCAAAACAAAGCTAAAATCTTCATGAGGTTAAGCCAAAACATGTAAGCATGGTGGTCTAAACACAAGGTGAATGTTAAGGCAAATGAGAGGATTTGCAAAGCAAGTACATGAAGCATGTAAGAGCCAACTAAACCAGTAAAATTCAGAGCTATAACATGCCAAATAAAGCCCAAAAACCCACTGAAACATGGTCAACACATGTTAGAATGACGTGCTCCTTTGGAAGGCCATGCAAGGGGTTGCTCTACACATGCAAGAGGCAAGCCTTAAATGACAAAAACAGCTCTGGAAAAGGTTCAAGCAGGCCCTAAAACTCATTGGAAAATGCCTGAACCGAGCTCAAGAAGTGTGCAAATAAGGGCTCCTTTGAAGGGCCAAAAAGGCTAGTAAACAAGACAACAAAGGAGACGATCACCCCTCTCATTATTAGGACCTCAAAACACCATTCCCACCACTGAAATCCCTCTGGAATTCAGTGGTGGGAAGGCCAATACAAGGTGGTCCCGAAGCTCACAAAAAAGGCACAAAAATGAGGCCAAACAAGGCCTAAGAGGGGGTAAACAACCCCAAACACAAAAGTGTTCTAAACAAACTTCAAAAGGAGCTCAAAATAAGACTTTTTTCAGTTTATGACAAAGCTTGAAAATGTTTGAAAGTATGGCTAAAAGATGAAGCAAGATAAAGACCAAAAGAGGGTAAAGTGTGTTACCCTTGTAGCTTCAGCAAAACCAGCGGCTTTGAGACCCAAAAACCAGACCTTCAACCTCTAAAAATGGCCTCCAAGATCCTTAGGTTGATGATGGAGGTGTTAGGCTAAGAGTTGGTGTGCAAAGGGGCCAAGAACCAAGCAATTTGGAGCTCAAAGTAGAGAGATATAGGAAGATATGTATGTCTCTTGCCTTAGGAATTTTCTTCAACCCTTGCCAACGAGGGAGAGGCTCCCTTTTATAGAAGAACAAAGGGGGTTCAAGCTTCTCCAAGAAGCTAGAGTAAAAGGTTCAAGCTTCTTAGAGAAGCTAGAGCAAAAGGTGCAAGCTTCTTGAAGAAGCTAGAGCAAAAGGTGCAAGTTTCTCTTGGAAGCTTAGAAGGGTTCAAGGTTCTTGAGAAAGCTAGAGCAAAGGGGTCAATCTTCTTGGAGAAGCTAGACAAGGGTTCAAGCTTCTTGGAGAAGCTAGAGCAAGGGTCAAGCTTCTTAGAGAAGCTAGACAAGGGTTCAAGCTTCTTGGAGAAGCTAGAGCAAGGGTTCAAAAGGTTCAAGCTTCCTCAAGAAGCTAAAATGAGGGGTTTAAAAGGATTAAACCTCCTCAAGAAAAGGGCTCGGCTAGAAAAGGTGGCCGATCAACCAAAACAAATGGCCAGTCGTCCAAAAATAGTGCCGGTCGGCCATCACTAATAGCCGATGGCAATAAAACAGGGTTAGTGGCATCAAGCCATGGTCGGTGAGGTGTGGAGATGGCCAACAAGCCATTTCCTACCCTCAGAGGCAAAAACTCAAGTGCCTGGTCCACAACCAAGCACAAAACAGATAGGTCGAGAGGTCTTGAGGCAAGGCGCGTGGCCGAAACCTTCGGGAACTCAAGACGAACACGAACATGGATAATCATCGAATGTTCAAACGATGACGTCTAAGTCTTGAGGACGGTCAAAAATGAGGTGTCTACAGTTGCCCCTTTTTGACAGAACTCGAAAGCCATAACAATGACGGGAGTGAATGTCAAAGCCCAGAGACGACCCATTTTTGACAAGGCCGAAGACTTAGACAAAGCATACAAGCTATAGATAAAAGATATGTGCCCGAGGACGGGGGCAAAATGCAAGACAATGCACAAAGCCGAGCATAACTTATAATCATGCAAAGAAAGCTAGAATGAAGCATAGCAATATAACATTTTTAAGCAAGTAGAAACCAAGCTACATTACAATGCAGAAAGGGTGTAAAAGAATTACTGCAATTCTCACTGCGAATACAGTGTGCATGTGTGATAGATACACAAAGCGAGAGTGTGTGATTGATACACAAAGCGAACGTGTGTGATTGATACACAAAGCGAGCATGGTGACCATAGTGTGATGGACACAAAAAGCGAATGTGTGATAGATACACAAAGTGAGCATGTGATAGATACACTATATGAAGCAAAATGTGATAGATACAGTAGCTGAGCGCGTGATGGATACACTAAGCAAGTGTGGTGAGCACAGTGTGATAGATACACAAAGGGTGAACACAAAGTGTGATAGATGCACTTAGTGAACAAGTATGATAGATACACTAAAGGTGAACATAGAGTGTGATAGATGCACTTAGTGAACAAGGTGTGGTGGATACACAAAGGTGAACACAAAGTTTGATAGATGCACTAAGTGAACAAGTATGATAGATACACTAAAGGTGAACACAAAGTGTGATAGATGCACTAAGTGAACAAGTATGATAGATACACTAAAGGTGAACACAAAGTGTGATAGATGCACTTAGTGAACAAAGTATGATTGATATACTAAAGGTGAACACAAAGTGTGATAGATGCACTTAGTGAAGAAGTATGATGGATATACTAAAGGTGAACACGAATTGTGATAGATGCATTTAGTGAACAAGTATGATGGATATACTAAAGGTGAACACGAAGTGTGATGGATGCACTTAGTGAACAAGTATAATGGATATACTAAAGGTGAACACGAAGCGTGATAGATGCACTTAGTGAACAAGTATGATGGATATACTAAAGGTGAACACGAAGCGTGATAGATGCACTTAGTGAACAAGTATGATGGATATACTAAAGGTGAACACGAAGCGTGATAGATGCACTTAGTGAACAAGTATGATGGATATACTAAAGGTGAACACGAAGCATGATAGATGCACTTAGTGAACAAGTATGATGGATATACTAAATAAATAAAGTGTGATTGATACACTAAATGAATGAAGTGTGATTGATACACTAAATGCGTGAGAGTGTAATAGATACACAAAGTGAATGAAGTGTGATTGATACACTAAATAAATGAGAGTGTAATTGATACACTGAATGAAGTGTGATTGATACACTAGATAAATGATCTTAAACGGAGCTTCTTTGAATGAAGCGTACATACAATATCGTGCATGACTGAGAAAGAAATTTGACAGGTACAATGCATTACAATGCATGATGCTTAAGGAAAACAATAAATGGACAAAGCGGCGCTTTAGAAAGCAACTCATGAGGTGAGTGGCGGTGAACCGCTTTTCTCCGACGGGGATCTCCCCTTCTGCTCTTCGAACACTTACCTTCAACTTACAGTACAAAGGCTCTGAAATACTGACAAGGGTTCTTCACGTAGAACACTTTGGATGCTGCCTTTCTTCCTGATCATATTCACAACTCTCCCTATTCTCCAACGGGGTGACAGACTAGGTTGGTTCAGTATCCAGAATTGAGGTGCATACATGCTATCTCAACCTATGGGGCTTCCATACAGATTTCAAGCCGGGGATACACCCCTGGGTATTTAAACCAGACTTTAGTCCTGGAAATCCCGAACCTTTACGTTCTAGGCATCAGCTATTCGAACTCTAGTTTTCACCGTCGCAGTTGGTCTCCTAGGAACTCATTGCAAACATGGCCATGATGTCCCTAGCACGAAACGGTACTTGAGGAGAGCACTTCTGATCGCCATTCTGGCTTGAAGCAGACTTGATCTTGAGCTTGAGGTAGGGGTACACTCATACTTCGGAGCATTGGCAAGACCTGAAGAGGTACACACAGAATGTAGTCTTGGAACTTACTGAAGTTGAAACAAACTCAGATACCCGACATTTTCCCTCTTTTCTTTTGCTTTGTAGTCTGGAACCCATAAAGTTTCAAATAGGTCCTGGTTTTACTATTCTGACATGACCTGGGTTGAACCCTACGGTTTTACGAAAGAACGAATCTTGTTTTGCACAGATGTGGAGAACGGCACGGCACTCGGAGCGCAAAATGATTTTATTTTTTGAAATTGAGAGATGAGTTCTCGACCGGGTATTGAGCCTATGACTGACCATAGCAAAAACGACTCAACAACGGAAAGCAAAAAATAAAACAACCTAAACACATCCGTTGACACTCAAAACGACTCAAAACAAGAATCGAGACAAACAAAGACACAAACACAACACTCGGATGTGTTACAAAGGCAAGAGACCTCTCGGTGCACGAGGAGCCAGTTTCTCCGGGTATTGTTTCCCGCCCTTCCTCATTTGTGATTCTCACATCACTCGGCCCTCAGGCTCTGTTTTTCTGAAAAAGAAGCCCCTTTTTCTCACTTTTTCTCTCAGCGCACATCTCTCTATTCTTCAATCTCTCATTTTTTATCCCTCCCCTAAGTAGTTGATGGATAAACAGAAAGTTGTGGGTACGCTAGATTTTTCTTCTTGTTCACAACAGTGAGTTTCTCCTACAGAGGGGCTGCGCTACAACTGGGTGTGTAGCAAATCTGCAGCTGACATCGGTTGACAATGCTCTGCTGGGGAGTTTGGACATGATCCGATCTGTCCAGATGAGAGAGTGGAATATCTTGATCCATTCCAGTTCGTGCTTCGCACTTGACTTGATACCTCATTGCTCGGAGGGTGTGAAAGCTTTCTTCCCTTTTGCGGTTAGCTTCAGTGGTGCCCTTTTTCGGCAGGTATGATGCCCTTTCTGGTAAGTGCGTTGACAACGGGGAAAAGACAGGACACTTGACTCAACTGTGCCCCTAGTTCATCATTTTGACCATTTTTTGTTTTTTGGCTTTCTACTAAAACAATTTTGACCAAAATGAGAGTTGGATTAACATGCTTGTTCAATTTTTTGATTTAAAATCATGCAAGTCAGGCTATGAGCACTGAAAATTTTCCTTTTTTGGGTCCAAGAAAATGGTTCAGTTTTGAAAAATGGAATACTTTTCGAGAAATTAGTCAACCTTAGTAAAAATTCTCAAAAACCGTTTTGGCAAACAGCCAGTGCTTAACGAGCACAGAACTTACTCTCGAGATGAACAACCTTAGATCCGAAGGATAATTGCCCCTTGCTTAAAGGACACTGCATGGCAGCGGAAAGTTGCCCCTTGTTTGAATAGCACTGCAGCACACTGTATGGCAACAGAAAGTTGCCCCTAGTCTGAATAGCGCCACAGCACATGGCAACCAGTCCTGACAGTGACATTTACAACCAAATTCTCGGATACAGAGAAGACAAAGATGACCAGAACCATCACATGGACACAGTCAGATTTGAAGTGTTTTACGGCTGGACTTCAGAGTGAAGTTGCCTACGTATCCCAAAGATGGGAATCAAGCCTTACGTAGTTCAGGTTTAGGTACACTCGGGTATTTAACCTCTCCTTTTGCGCTCTAACTTTTGCCAAGGCCGCCCTTCTGGGTTTTCAACCTTGCGACCTATGTTTTTCTTTTCTTTTCAATTCCTTTTCATTTTCATTTTTTTCATTTTTTTTATCTTTTCTTTTTCATTCTTTGTATTTTTTCTTTTCTTTTTTTTTTTTTTTTCTTGCTCTAACATTTGCCTGGGTCGCCCTTCCGGGTTTTCGGCCCAGCGAGCCTCTCAAGGGTAAAAGTGTAGCTTTGTCCATGTCAAATGGTTTTGAGATCTCAAAGCCATCTGAATCCAGGAGAGTGGCCGCTGTTCGCTGATGATGTAGACGTCCATCTGGGGGGTGAATTTGCCCCTAGTGTTGTGGATAGGAACTCAGTTGTTCTTCAGCAATGCTTTCTTCTTTCCTCCCTTCTGGGATTTGGCATTCTTGCCGTTCTTCATCTTTGACTCTTCGAGCACATTTGAAATTCTTTTGCCCCTAGTTCGAGGGGTGCTTTTGATTGAGCTTTGCAAGCTTCCTTTGATCACAACTGATCTTCTTGATCTGACTTTGGTGCCTCTTGTTCGAGGGCTGCTTTAAATCTGGCCACACAGGCCTTACATTGATGGTTGACCATTGATCATTCTGATCCCAAGTTCAAGGTTTTGAGAGCAAAGGGGTTGAATCTTGAGGCTGAGAGCGATCCTAGGCTGCACAATCTCAAGAGCGATTCCGCACAAGTCTTCATAGGACCGCGCAAAATATTTTTTTGAAATTTTTTAAGAAAGCGACAAATCACTCGCGCTGAAGACAGTGTAGAACCAATCTGGATCAAGCTAGGATCCTTCTCAGTACTCACATTAACAAGCATGATCTCATTCATTAAGCGCTTAGCACGCCTGTCTTTCTCTCAATTGATCAAGTTTTGCAAAACTCGAGGAATTCCTTCCTCTTCGTTTTTACCACAGTGTTCAAAAAAGTTTTGAAAAACTCACGTCAATGTAATGATTTCAAAGCACAGAAAAGACACAATTTTTGGTCAGATACTGCCGTCTCATTCAGAACTTCTGGTACAACTAGCAAAAGGCAGAAGCAAACACAAGAGTGTGAAAATCACTACTGTTCATTCAAATCTTCTGGTGTAACTGGCTCCAAGGAAGAAACAGACTCAAAAGAAAATGAAAAGTCAAACACAAAAAAAACAAGTGATGTCCGAGGTAACACCCCTGAAATCACCCGACTTCAACAAAACATGACTGACTCAGTACAACTAGACAGACCCAACTGACTCAGGACAAAGAGACAGACTCAAAACAAAACAACAGAATTGACTCAACACCCAAGTCAGAAACTACAAAACTAACATTCGCAAATGCTCAAAACAATGCGTGCCAAACGCTACATCCGGAGTAAACTGAGCGCCATCCGCAGGTGGTTCATCCCCTGATCACATAATCACATTATCCCCCACAAGTTCACTGATCCAATGACGATAGACTTTGCTAGACTGGTGCGGCAATGACCTTGTTGTCAAACAAATCTTGTACATCATGGCGCAGACGAAAGCAGCTATTGGTCTCATGACTGGTTTGTTGATGGTATGCACAGTACTTAGTCTGGTCATGCTTTGGAGGGAGAGGATCAGGTAAAGGCCGTTGTTCCAATGGTTTCAGATGTCCTTTCCGGATTAAGACCTCTGGAGCCTTTGACAAAGGCATCTAAAGTGGGGTGAAAACCCTCTTGACTTGAGGTGGATATTTGGTTTTCTGTGAGCTACTTCCGGACGCACCGGTGAATGGGGTAGCTTTTTTTGATGTGGTGGCGGTAACCATGCCCACTTCAAAAAATCTTGTAGCTGCATCACTGCTGGTGGTCGCATTCGAACTGCCGGAAAATGGCCGCCTAGGCTGCTCCTTCTCCTGGTCAATAAGGCCCTGCTTCATGGCATCCTCGATCTATACCCCCATCTCATGCAAATCTAAAAATGTAGGGAAGGGGAGAACAATCATTTTCTACATTAGTTTGGGCTGGAGGTTGCGCACAACCATCCGTATTTGATCCTTATCCGTTGGCCTAATGGTCATCATTGAGGCTTTGGCCCTCCCGCGGGCCACGAATTCTGAGAAGCTCTCCTTAGGCTTCTGCCTCGTTATCTCAAGATCACGGGTCGTAATCTCGATTTGCGTGTTATACGAGTATTGTGGAACGAAGGCCTCGGCCATCTCATCCCAATTCCTCTTGACATCATCTTTCAATTTTGCGTACCAGATGGCCGCCACCCTCGATAAGGTCCGGCCAAATAACGAAATCTTTTGTAGTCTGGTGAGGCCCATCGGCCGTAGTATGTCTGAGAACAACCGTAGATGTACCATGGGATCCCCGGATCCTTCAAAGCGGCAATTTATGGCATCTTGAACCTACCTGACAGTGTCACAGCTGCGTCGATGTACCCGTCCTCAATGTCCGGGAGGGACTTTACCCCCTGGGATTTCTTGAACAACTTTTCAAGCTTGCTCCACTTCAACACGGTATGGTCTACCTCAAACTCAAAGGGAGAGTCCGGTAGGTTGATTGGTGCTTTAGACAGCTGGGGTAAGATTGGGGCCGGAGCAGGCCCTTCCTGGACATTTGGTGTTTCCCCGGGTGTCGGAACCCCTGGTAGTGGAGGAGCTTGATGCGAAGCAGATGCTCCGTTTTGCTGTTATAACCTGGTAATTAGCTCTGCCTGCTGGGCCATGATCGCAGCCTGCTGTTTGGAAAATTTCGCTTGGCGGATAGCGTCCTGCTGCATGAGTTTCATACTTTCTTGGAGTCGACACATCATTTCCTCCATCCCTGCCATGTTCTGCTGTTCCAGCTGACTGACTGGTATTTCTATCTCTGTGGTGAAAACTGAGACCTCAGCCTGACTATTCACTGGTGGGGTGGATAAGGACCACTGATCTGGTAACTGCTGAACTGGTGATCTGTGCCTGACTGGCCCTTTTACCCTGCCTCTGGCGAAGGAACACTGATTTGCCCTTGAACTGAATCTCCGACCTGAGAAAGTCTATCAAAACATGTTCAATGTACCTAGGGGATGTCGAAGCCTTCTGAAGCTATAGTTCCAGGACTACCCTACAAAAGAGAAAATAGACAGTATCTCAGCTTGATTTCACCAGAACAGGTATACACATAGCTGAACGACTGTGCTCTCTACTGAATTCTACCCAAAATTCTGCCTGTAAACCGATACCCTCAGGTAAAACTGATTCCCCAAATACTGATGCCCATAGGCTTGATACCCAGACTTCTAAACTGTTACATGCATTCCCTTTAGAGATACATTCTAGAGCACATAGCAAACAAGTGAGAGCCAAAACACCCCTATGTTGGAGTAGGGTTTCCCTGTCCTATTTTGTCAGGAGCTACGGTTTCACTACACACGCAGCAGTTTCAAACAACCTATAATCGGGTAAGAAACCTGTCCTAGCTTGGAATGGTCACTACGGATTTCGAATATGCACTAGGTCGAATGGTCCAAAAGGGTGCCCCGGTAAAACTGGGGTTTGTGTTCCCATACTGGCAGAGCCCGTAACCGGTCAACCTTATGGCACGCGGCCTCAGGCTAACAGCTCAGGAATAGCAGATGGCAAACACGGTGTCATAGGCGCACCAATGCAAATGCAATGCAAAGAAACACATAAGTGTAGTCAAAACAAGATATCACGAGTTCGAGTCAAGTTCTCTAACTCCCCAGCAGAGTCGCCAGAAACTGTAGACGTCCCCAAACGTCCCGGGAGGGAATCTCCCGTTTTGTTCATTGGGCTCACTATAGTTCGGACTCAAATTGTCACAGTTCTTAATCTGATCTCACAATGTGCAATGTGAGATTGATAAATCACAAAAGAGTCCAAATCCGACAAATCGTTTTGGAAAATAGATTTTTGTAAAGAAGTGCCAAACATGGACTGTTTTGCCAGATACAGAGTCGCCACCTAAATATTTATTTTTGAGGAATTTAGGAAACCCTGACTCGTTGCCTAAGGCCACATGTCCGTCATCACCAAAGTTGCCTTGGCTCGGGAACTTGGGTACAATTGGGAAAGGTCAGCTATGAGCACCCCCGCTCACCCGATCAAAGATCGGCCTCTACTAACCATGATATCGAGTTTTGAAAACGTTATGTGGTCTTATTCTGGTTATTAGCCTAGATTTACTATGTGATGCACACAGCATACAAGTATAGACTGGGTCGGCTGGATTGGAACAAAACATTTCATGTTTGTTTTCAAAATGGTTTGCTACTTGTAAGTAGGCTAAAATGCAGATTTTTTCACCCTCGGGTGGGCTTAGAAAAACATGGTTTTGCCACTATTTAGTGAGCTTAAAACTCACAGTCAATGCATTTGTCCAATTCAGATAATCCAACCTTCACCCACAGGCATTCAGGCAGATATATCACATAAGCACACAGCCTCATGGTAAGCATACTATCATGACAACACTCACACACATGCAAGGATGCTAAAGCGTAAATGCTTACTGAGTACTCCAAGCCAAAACAGAAACTAGTTAGTAATCAAATGCATGATCCTAGTTCATGTTAAGATGGCTAATGCAACACATGCAAGATGCAACTACAATAGGCTAGGCTATTCTAAGATGGCATATGACGATGCTACAGCTAACACGTATTCAACTTAGAATTGAAATACAAATGCAATTAGTATGATGCGCCGAGCCCGGTGCATGCAATACAGGTGAATGATGCAAACATGCAAGCATAAGTATGCTAATTGAAACATGCCCTAATCTAACCATCGTAAGCTGGTAAATAAAAGGGAGAAAGACGTGGGGTTGGAAGACATGCATCACACACACGCACGCTTATTACATAATTTGCCCTCTTTCGGAGGGTCCGAATAAATAATACAAACCGAATAAATAATTAACTACTCTAGCTAATTAAATATTACAAACCCTTAACTAATTAAAAAATTAATTAAACTATTTAGAGCAGTAAAATGGCCTCAGGAAGAGGGATGCATGCAAGCTCGGATTGGTTTTGCCCGGAAATCCATTGCCATGCCACTATTGCCTCTGTCTGCACTGTTTTGTCTTCCGCTACCGCCACCACCCACCACTTGCCACCACTTTCCACCACCGTCTTTCGTCGCCACCACCACCCACCCACCTGCCACTTGCCACCACTTTCCACCACTCTCTTCTGCCACCATCACCTACCACCTGCCACCATTTTCCACCACCATCTTCCGCCACTACCAACCGCCACCATTTTCCACTACTATCTTCCGCCACTACCACCCGCCATCTTTTTCCACCACCATCTTCCGTCGCCACCACTCGTCACCACCCACCACCCGCCACCACTTGCCATTTCTCACTCTTTTTTATATTTTTAAATTTTTTTAAATATTTTGTCTAAACCAAACGTGTTTGTAATTTATGTTTTTTTAAAAATAAACAAAAAGCAGTTTATAAAATTTTTGTAAATATAAACTGAAAACGTAAACGTTACCAAACAAGCCCTTAGGGTTCAATTGTATTTTGGTTTTTTGTTTATTTATTTATTTATTTATTTATTTATTTATTTATTTTTGAGCTAATTATACACAAGGTCTCTATAATTTGTCTCATTTGCCAATTTGATCCCTATATTTTTAATTATATCGATCTTACTTTCTAATAGAAATTAAGAGTAAATTAATCCATTTAAAAGAAAATGAATCATTTTAAGGCATTGTTTGGCATATACTCAAAAAGTTAAAAAGTTATTATCTTATTTAAGTCACATCATTTTATTTAAGTCACATCACCTTTCTACCACACCACTTTAAATCCAACCCATTCTCAACTCATATTTCATAAAAAGTCAAAAAGTACACTTATTTAGAACATCCTAAACCATCCCTAAATTAGATGCCTACCCCTTAATTATTTTGAAAAGATTGAATAGATTATTTACCATTTGATTTCAATCCAATTTGTAAAGGGGCGTCGTCAATTCAACTAGAGGAATGCTAAGTAAATGTGATACAATTAAAATTATATAATCAAATTGATGTACGATATAAACTTTAAAATCTACTTATGTAATTTATCATTAATTTTTTATTTTTTTTGTGGCATCACAGGAACATCATAGAATAGCTGTAACTCTCTAATATAGATCATATTTAAGACCATCTCCAACGGTGAACCAAACTTGGCATCAAATTTAAAATTTGGTGAAAAAGTCACTTTTTTAAGCTCCAACGGTTTCATCAGATCGATATCAAATCCAGAATTCAGCAAAAATGGTACCAAACTGAGTGCAGGCGAAGCGTTTCTTTGCATTGCATGTGCATTGGTGCGCCTAGGAACACAGTGTTTGCCATCTGCCATTCCTGAACGGTTTGCCGGAGGCTTGCCTTGTCAAGGCATGTCCATAAGGCTGACCGGCTATGGGCTCTGACAGTATGGGAACACAAACCCCGGTTTTACCGGGGCACCCCTTTTCGACCATTCGACCTAGTGCATATTCGGAACCATAGTGACCATTCCAAGCTAGGACAGGTTGCTTACCCGATGCTAAGTTGTTTGAAACCGCTGTGTGCGTAGTGAAACCCTAGCTCCTGACAAAATAGGACAGGGAAACCCTACCCCAACATAGGGGTGTTTTGGCTCTCTTTACTTGCTATGTGCTTTCAAAATGTATTTCTGCAGGGAAATGAACACATCAGTTTGTAAGTTTGGGCATCAGGCCTGAGGGCATCAGTATCAGTTTTAAGAGAATCGGTTATCTGCGGGTATCAGGGTTCAGTATTGGGAATAGAGATTTTTGAGGACAGTGATCAGTATCGGGGAACCGTGTGCTCGGCTTATCGACTATGTGTTTTGAAAATCCAACTGTATATTATTTGTTTATTTTATGCTGTTGTGCTGTCCGGTTGTTGGTTTATTTATTGCTTTATTTATCTTTTTGCTAGGTAGTTTAGCATCATTGCGTCTAACCCAGTAGACATTCCCCAAGCACTCTGGATCAGAGGTCGCCGGCTCCATCGATCTGAGGATCTGATAGAAGGACAACCAGTGTACCATTCTCTACCCCCGGTTACTAAACGAAAAGCAACTAGGCAGAGGATATCGGTTCAACAGTCGGTACAAAGGGCTTCGTCTACCCCACCTGTGTACAGTAGGGATCAGGATCCCGTTTCACCCACAGAGAGGGAACGCATACCAGCAATTCAACCAGAGCAGAACAGTATGGCTAGCTTAGAGGAAATGGTGCGCCAACTTCAGGAAAGCATGAAAATGATGCAGCAAGATGCTGCCCGACAGGCAGAATTTGCCAGGCAACAAGCTACAGTTATGAGTGAGCAAGCGGATTTAATTGGGAGATTGCAACAGCAAACTGGGGCATCACCTTCGTAGCAAATCCCTCCTCCATTAAGGGTTCCAATACCCGAAGAGACACCAAACGCCCGGAATGTCCAAGAAGATACAGACATCCCGACGGGGCCGGCTCCACCCCCGATTCCGCCTCAACAATCCAAGGCAACCACTCCCATTAATGTATCGGATTCTCCCTTTGAGTCTGAGATAGACCCCATGACGTTAAAAATGCACAAGCTTGAAAAGCTGTTCAAGAAATCTCAAGGTGCGAAGTCCATTCCGGACATTGGAGATGGGTACATCGACACAGCCGTGACGCTGCCAGATCGATTTAAGATGCCCCAAATTGATCGTTTTGACGGGTCTGAGGATCCCATGGTACACCTGCGACTGTTTTCAGACGTCCTAAGGGCAATGGGCCTCACCAGATTGCAGAAACTATCTTTATTCGGCCGGACCTTGTCAGGTGTGGCGTCCGCATGGTATGCCAAGTTGGGGGACGACGTCAAGAGAAACTGGGACGAGATGGCTGAGGCCTTCATCCTGCAGTACTCGTATAACACACAAATCGAGATCACGACCCGGGATCTCGAGACAACGAGGCAAGAACCCAAGGAAAGCTTCTCAGAGTTTGTAACTAGATGGCGGGCTAAGGCTTCAATGATGACCTTGAGACCCACAGACAAAGACCAGATTCGGATGATTGTGCGCAATCTTCAGCCGAAGCTAATGCAAAAGATGATTGTAGTCCCCTTTCCCACCTTTGCTGATTTGCATGAAATGGGGGTGCAGATCGAGGACGCCTTGAGACAAGGTTGGATTGATAATGATCGGGATCAACCCCGCAGAAATTTCAATCATAGTACTAATACAGGCCCGAGTGGCGCTACGACTGCCAGGACCTCCGAAGTGAGTATGGTCACCACTAACCCTTCCCCGAGAAATACAGCAGCCACACCATTCTCCGGCGCGTCCGGAAGCAACTCGCAAACAGCCAAATACCCTCCCAGAAACACCAGAACCTTCGCTCCACTTTATATGCCCCTGTCCAAAGCTTTGGGGGTTTTGATCAGAAAAGGGCATCTGAAGCCCCTAGAGCCGCGACCCTTACCTGAAAGACTACCCGCCACCCACAACCCAACCAAATATTGTGCGTTCCACCAGCAGCATGGTCATGACACTGACCTATGCTTTCGTTTACGTCATGAGATTCAAGATCTCATTGATAATGGGGTGATTCTCCCCCCTGAGAAACCTAATGTTACCACAAATCCTCTCCCCGCACATAACCAAGTTCCACCACCCAAAAGAGTCAACTTCATCTACACTGGGGTCGCATCCTACGATCCCAGTATCTACATCACACCCTCCTACCTGCCTAAACCTAAAGTTTTCCTCCCCGATTGCACCGATTTGTGCATGACGGACATCTCCATAACCCAACCCAAGCCAGTGGTGGTGACCATCGAGAACAGGAAAGGGGTTGTCAAACCAGGGTCCGTGGAGCCTGAGAATGATGTTGGGAATGCTTACAGTCCGAATGACTACATTTCACCGGTGGGCCAGAATAGACCAAATGTCGAATTTCCAGTCGGGGGAGAGCTGTGTGTAATCCGAGGGGACAATTCAGGGCAGGGAATGGATGATTTGACAGCCGTGGAAAAGGATGTTGTCAAGTCCCAATTTCATGATGACCAAGACTCAGCCATCAACTGGTATGATAATGAAGAATCAGCAGAGGCCACGGGGTGGTTAGACGATCAGCCGGATGTAATAGGGGAGTTCCAGTCAGAACAAGGCCCGGCAGGGGCAGGAATGTCAACAACGCCCGGGAGTGTCGAAAAGCAGAATACATCGCCGAAGAGCGCCGGCGTCGAGAGTTTCGCTCGGGAATGGAGCATTTTAAGTACAGGGATCAGTGAGCAATCTATTGCATTGACACAGTCAGAACAAGAAAGATTCGAGGATTCTGAGAGGATCAGAAAAGCAAAAGGCCACGTAGGGGTCGAAACCGCCGCAAGTACGGAAATGGAGGATGCTGTGAACATAGGGATAAAAGGTACTGTGAGTATCGGGACAGTTGTGCCAGAACCAGACAGATGCTTGTCAGTCGCAGATGGTATGTGGTGGGAAGACGACGATCTATGTCTTGCCCACACGGACGAGGATTGGAAAGGTAACCAACCAGATGATACCTGGTATATCGGCGAAGTCGGTCACATGACTAGGAGTGGACGGTATTTCAAGCCTCCACACCTAGATCAGCCGGAGGCGTCTGGGAAAGATAATGAAGCAGAGAAACAAAAGGAGAAGCAACTCGAAGATGAGGCCGTATTGAGACAATTGAAAAAGATACAAGCAGACATGTCCATCTGGGGACTGCTTATGGCTTCTCGAGAACATAGACAAGCTGTCCTTACAGCCATGGACAAGGCCAAGCTGTCCATAGACACCACGCCCGAGCAGCTGGTGGGATTAGTCTTTTCAGGAGGAAATTCCCCAGCATTGAGTTTTTCTGACAAAGAGCTGCCACCCGAGGGTGCGAACCATAACAAGCCGCTCTACATCTCTGTCGAGTGCAGAGATAAATGGATACCTGTGGTACTTGTCGACACGGGATCCGCTATCAATGTCTGCCCGGCAAGGACAGCTTATGCGATTGGTTTGAAAGTCGCGGATTTTATACCAACGGCCCAGGTGATTCGGGCGTATGATAACACAAGCCGGGAGGTAATGGGGACAGTTAAGATTCAAACAAAGGTTGGGCCAGGACAGCACGAGATGGATTTCCATGTCTTGGAGGTTCCTGCAACGTTCAACTTGCTTTTGGGACGGCCGTGGCTGCATCAGGTAAATGCGGTCTCCTCTACCTTATATCAAATGGTGAAATACCCCTATGGGAAGGGAGTAGCCATTGTTTTTGGAAACTCATCAATTCATCCACCACCAGAGGTGTCTACGCCTGTTATAGAAATTGAGCATGGTATAGAAGATGTGTTCATATCAGGTTTTACCTTGGCCGAGGCTCGGGTTGTACAGAACATCATGGCAGCTAACGAAGGGGTGTATGTCAGTGCCCAAGCAGTTTATCTCATGAACAAACTCCAGCACATCCCCGGGATGGGATTAGGCAAGAACGGTAGGAAAGGTGCCGCAGCATCGACCGAAGTGCCACATAACCCCCATACCTTTGGTTTGGGCTACCTACCCACCAAAGAGGATTGGATAAGGAAAGGAAAGGAAATGGCCGGAAGGGCCAGGGCGAAACAGATGGGGAAGCCCTTTGACTTGATGCACCAGCCCATTCGGGGGACCCTGAACGGACGTTTCGTCCGGGAGGGGGAGGACTTTCCGTTCTGTGGCTTCCCGGAGCCGTGGCTCAATGCGGAGAAGAAGCGCGTACTGGGATTTGAAATTTTCTTTGATTTACAGTTACCTGAGGATGACATCGCCGAAGGGCAGGCAGATCTATCGGCTGAGGCCGAGCAAAGTAAGGAGGTACAGTCCGAGGACGCTGAAAATGAAATGGGGGCAGCGCTGGCGTGTCTGCTGTCAGATCCTCCGATCGAACAGAGGTGCTTGGGGGATAGCTCCTCGGTATGTGTGATTGGGAATGAAGCGGCTGCGGGCCTACCATCAGCTATTTTGGATGCATCCATCACACCTTCTCTCATCTGGCAATATGAAGAAGGCTTTTTATCAAGCAGCACCGGGTCAGGTAGTGAGCCGGAATCTGATTCTACCGAATCTTGTACGTCGGAATCAGATTCCAGCTCAACTGAGTCTGAGTCCGGTATTCCCGGGGGTGATAACCCGGATACCACAGTCCTGTCTAGATCGTCTTTTTCATTTTCTTTTGAGTTTGTTGTAACGGAAGAATCCGACGGCTCGGAAGTATTTAATGAGAACGACGTGGATGTGGTTTCGGAGTATTTTTCTGTGCCTTTGATTTATTGCTTAAATCAGGATTTTCAAAATTTTGATGAAAACGACGAGGAAGAAATTCCTCCGGTTTTGCAACGGTTAATTGATTAAGAGCAGGAAAGATTTGTTAAACCTTTAATGGATGAAATCACTACTGTGAATGTTGGTACTGAGAAGGACCCGCGGCTGGTCCAGATCGGGTCCACGTTGTCCTCTGAGGAACGCGAGCGCTTAGTCGCTTTGTTAAAAGATTTCAAAGATGTTTTCGCGTGGTCCTACGAAGACATGCCTGGAATCGATCCTGAGATTGTACAGCACCGGATCCCTCTTGATCCCGAGGCCCAACCTGTCAAACAGAAGCTCAGGAGGATCCGCCCTGATTGGGCCATTAAGATCAAGGAAGAGGTCACCAAGCAGATTGATGCAGGCTTCCTGTTGGTGTCTGAGTATCCGACTTGGTTGGCCAACATTGTTCCGGTGCCGAAGAAAGACGGCAGAATTCGGGTCTGTGTAGACTTCAGAGATTTGAACAAGGCCAGTCCGAAGGACGACTTTCCCTTGCCACACATTGATGAACTGGTAGATTTCACGGCAGGACATGCCTTGCTTTTGTTTATGGATGGTTTCTCAGGCTATAATCAGATAGTAATGGCGCCCGAGGACCGGGAGAAGACTGCATTCACTACCCCGTGGGGTACATATTGTTATCGAGTGATGCCATTTGGGCTGAAAAACGCGGGAGCTACCTATCAGCGGGCAGCAACTACGATATTGCATGATATGATCCATAAAGAGGTCGAGGTGTATGTGGACGACATGATTGTCAAGTCCAAAGAAAGAGAGGGCCACTACACCACCTTACAAAAGTTTTTTCAAAGGATCAGAGAATTTCGGCTGCGGCTAAATCCCCAGAAGTGTACTTTTGGTGTTACAGCAGGAAAGATGCTAGGGTTTCTGATAACGCAAAGGGGCATCGAGGTCGACCCTTCCAAAATCAAGGCCATCTTAGAAATGCCACCACCAAGGACTGAAAAGGAGGTGCGAGGCTTTCTAGGTAAAGTGCAATTCATAAGGCGGTTTATCTCTAAACTAACCTTGACTTGTGAACCACTTTTTGGCCTCCTGAAGAAAGGAAAGAAATTCCAATGGGACGGCCGATGTCAAGCAGCTTTTGAGCAGATCAAAAAATATTTACAGAACCCGCCTGTATTGTCACCGCCAGAACCGGGGAGACCGTTGATACTGTATCTTTCGGTAACTGAGACCACCATGGGCTGCATGCTCGCACAGGAGTCAGAAGACAAAGCGGAAAGGGCTATCTACTATCTGAGCAAGAAGATGCTGGATTACGAGACCCGCTATACACCACTGGAGAAGGCTTGTTTGGCCTTGGTATGGGCTACCCGGAAGCTGCGGCACTACCTGTTAGCTCACTCTGTAATGTTGGCTTCACGTTTGGATCCCATCAAATATCTTTTCGAGAAACCAGCACTTACAGGTAGGCTAGCTCGTTGGTTGCTATTGCTTTCCGAATTTGACTTGAAGTATGTAACACGCAAGTCGGTGAAAGGGAGAGCGGTAGCGGAGTTCCTTGCCGACCACCCGGTTGAGGGGGATGAAGCGGTTGAGTACCTATTCCCAGATGAAGCGATTCTGCATATCGAGGATGAAACTTGGACGATGTACTTTGACGGAGCGTCAAACCAGTATGGGTATGGGATAGGGGTGTTGCTGATAGCGCCTGACGATTCCCGTATCCCTTTGGCATTCAAGCTCCAGTTCAGAGTCTCGAACAATGAGGCAGAGTATGAGGCATGTATTGCTGGTCTGGAAGCAGCCCTAGAGCTAGGGGTAAGACGGCTGGACGTCATTGGGGACTCGAATCTTGTTGTATCTCAAGCAAAAGGAGACTGGAAGGTCAAGGAGGAAAGGATGATAATTTACCACCAAACCTTGGATTTGTTAATTCCTCGGTTCGAGAAACTAAATTTCACCCACCTCGTAAGAGAGAACAACAGGTTTGCAGATTCGTTAGCGACTCTATCTTCCATGATAGACATCCCGTCGGGAGTCCGGATGCGTCCAGTCATCATTGATCAGAAGTTTGCGCCAGCATACGAGTCAGTTTCCGCCATAGATGAGGCCCAAGACGACAACCCCTGGTATTACGATATTTGGAACTTCTTGGAAAAGGAGACGTATCCGATAGGGGCAAGCGCCAAGGATAAAAGGGCCATTAGAAGAATGGCTATTCAGTTCATCATCTGCGGAGGTAAGCTGTACAAAAGAGGTCATCTGGGAATGCATAAGCTCTGTGTAGAAGCTGAAGAGTCGAAGCGCCTAATGGAGGCCATCCATGGAGGAGAGTGCGGTGCACACATGAATGGAGTAATGTTGGCCAGAAAGATCCTTAGACAGGGCTATTACTGGTCAACCATGGAAGAGGATTGTATCGGCTTTGTTCGGCGATGCCACAAATGCCAGATCCATGCAAACCGTATGAATATACCACCATCCAAGTTGTACAACATGACTTCCCCGTGGCCGTTTTCCGTGTGGGGAATCGATGTAATCGGAGCTGTTACCCCGAAGGGATCGAACGGACATGAGTATATCCTGGTAGCAATAGATTATTTCACAAAGTGGGTCGAGGCCCAATCATACGCGGTGTTGAAAGCGTCGCACGTCGCAAAGTTCATCAGGAACAACATCATTTGTCGCTACGGGGTGCCAAATGAGATCATCTCGGATAATGGATCCCACTTTAAGAAAGAAGTGGTCGACTTGTTGGAAAAGTATAACGTGGCTTTTCATAAGTCATCTACGTATCGGCCGCAAACCAATGGAGCAGTTGAGGCCGCCAACAAGAACATCAAACATATACTGCGGAAAATGGTGGAGACCTATCGAGATTGGCCAGATAAGTTGCCGTTTGCTCTGTGGGGCTACAGGACTTCGATTAGAACCTCCACCGGGGCAACTCCGTATTCGTTAGTTTATGGAATGGAGGCTGTTCTACCTATTGAAATTGAAGTTCCGTCTTTACGAGTATTGGCCGAGTGTCAGATAGCTGAGGCAGATTGGCAGCAGAGCAGGTTCGAGGAACTAATGCTCTTTGATGAAAGAAGACTGAAAGCACTGTACCACGTTCAGAGTTATCAGCGCAGGATTGCTCGGGCTTTTAACAAGAAGGTTAAGTCCAGAAATCTAAAGGAAGGGGATTTGGTACTCAAAGACAACCAAGCTCCCATCCACGACCCGAGGGGCAAGTTCAGACCCAATTGGACTGGTCCCTACATCATCAAAGCTATCTGGTCAGGCGGAGCTGTGGTTCTGATGGACTTAGATGGCTTAGAATTCTCTCAACCGATCAATATGGACAAGTTGAAGAAATACTACCCTTGAGAGGCTCGCTAGGCCGAAAACCCGAAAGGGCGACCTAGGCAAAAGTTAGAGCACAAAAAATTAGAAAATATAAAAACTGAGCTCGCAAGGTTGAAAACCCGCAAAGGGCGGCCTTGGCAAAAGTTAGAGCGCAAAAGGAGAGTGAAAATACTCGAGCGAACCTAAGCCGGAACTACGTAAGGCTTGATTCCCATGTTTGGGATACGTAGGCAGCTTCATCCTGAAGTTCAGCCATAACACTTCCCCGATCAACTTTGTCCATTTGATCATCTCAGCCATCTTTGTCCATCAGCATTCGTTGGAATCTCCGGTGCAGTGCCACTCAGACTAGGGGCAACTTTCCGTTGCTATGCGGTGCTACGAGGCTCTTCAGACTAGGGGCAACTTTCCAGTTGCAGGAATCTGGGGTTGTGCATCTCAAGCGACAGATCTCAGGCATGTCCAGTTCTGATCCACATCAAAAATGTTTTTGAAAAGTTTTAATATAAGCTGGCTTTGTTCAAATAATCTTTTTACAACTTCGACCATTTTCGGACCAAAGTGGAAAATTCTTAGTACCAGAACTTTCAATTTCATTGATTTCAAAACAGAGTTCTCTTGCTCTTACAAACAATTGAAGTTGCTTTTTATTACATTCAGGAAAGAAAACTTGAAAGTACTAATAAAGCAATAAATCTAGGGCATGGTCAAATTAGGTGTTCCTGTGCCCCCTCCCAGAGCTGGTCGAAGCCTCTGATGCCAAGCTGGGCCCGATCTGTGCTTCTTCATTGAGCCAATCTATGCACTCGTCAGACAAAGTGCAACTAAAAGTAGGAGCGGGGGCCAGGAGTTCTCTCATCCTCCACGCAGTGGCCTGCCAAGCAAGTTGCGCACCCCGGGCTGGGAATGCAGCAGGATACTCTATCCCCTCTGGCGGGCAGGTCTGATTATGGCCAAATTGGCGTCGAATCCGAAATGGGAAATAGAATACACAATGAGTGAGACCGACCAGTTGAATCCCAGTCTGCCGAGGCATATTGTAACTCATTGCCGGAAGGTTCAACCAAGGGCACCGCCAAGCAATACGGTCTGCGGACAAGTGGCACATCCAAGCGAACCACCATTCCTCATCCAAGGCATTAACTAGACGATGCCGGAAGAAGTAGCCGCGAGCTGAATATGCTGGGCAGGAGTCCACAACCTGCAATTTATCCATCAACCACACCTGGGGAGGGATTGAAAAATGAGAGATTAAAGAATAGAGAGATGTACGAGGAGAGAAAAGTGAGAATGGGGTTTTGTGAGAAAAGACTGAGCTCGAGGGCCGAGTGATGTGAGCAATACAGAAATGCGAGATTGGGTGGGAAATATTACCTGTAGCAGTAGTGGACTCCCTGCCAACCTAGTCGTCTCATGATGGTAAAAGGCGTCTAAGCCCATTAGTGTCTCGGCCAGAACCATGGCGATACAGCTCTTGCCCTCTCTCAAGCCTTGGGCAACCTCAATCAGCCGGACACTAGCCCCTCCAGAGCCCGAAATGAACAGGAAATGAGACAGCATGCACAAGCAGAGGGCATGTCGCCGGAAGCCTTGCCAGTGATGGTTGCTGCAATTACCAGCATCAGAAAATCGATTGGCCAAACTCGGAATGTCTAACATCCCATCGCCCATCAAAGACCGAGCATCGCGCATGCTGAGTCCACACATGCGCCCTAAGGATTGGACATGGCCAAAATTAAGTTGGGGTAGGAGCTCCTCGTCGCGCTCGGACTCCATTAAGGCTCGAAAATCTTCGAAGGTAGGACACATCTCTTGCCCGGCGAAGCTAAAGACATGTGTCACCGGATTCCAAAATCTTGCCGCGGCGTGAAGAAACGGGAGATGCAACGGGGTACGACCCAGAGTGAATAGTGCATTTATGCCGAAACCCCGGAAATTCACCTTTTCCGAGCCATCCAAGCTAGCAATCCAAGCTGTGAGATTTTGAGCAAGAAACTCTTCCATTGGAGCAAATCAGTGTGAAAATGAGGAAAACTACGAAGCTGGGATCTTTTGTAGGAGATAAGGTTGAGTGGGGGGACAGGTGTCAACATTCTGGTGGTTCCCCTCGTTTAGTGCCGACCGGCCAGAAATATATGCCGACCGGCATAAAAATATGCCGACCGGCCATTTCAGTTTGCCGACAAAACAGACATACGGCCGGTAGCCACTCCTTGCAGCCGGTGGTTCCTACACCATGCCGGTGGGCTTCCTCCCTGGTTTCCTGAGCTGTTTATGCTAAGAATTGGGGAACTTCACCACCTCCAAATCCCCCCCGGCGATAAACTCTTGCGAAGTCACGCCCGTCTGCTTATCGAGTTTTGAACATTTGCTTATCGAGTTGTATTTCGCTCTCTTGTAGCTCTCGGTTCGTTTATCGAGTTGTATTCACACTTGTTTGGTTGTGTCATAGCTTTGTTTTGCTTATCGAGTTGTAAGTCGGTTCACTACCTGATTATTACGATGGCAACTTTCCAAAATGAGTTCAATTTCGTTCACATTGTGGTGTGAAACCCTGCGATGCGATGCACAGAAGATCCACAAATGCAACATCTTTTGAATAAAACAATTCGTTTCGTTCCCCATCGCATGTTTTGCAAAGTGTGCGAATTTTGAGAACGAAAATAAACCTGCCTGAGGCAGTGCAATGTGCTTAAACTACTAGTAAAAAAGGGAAATAAAACGTAGGACGGCAGGGTAGCCAAGTATCAGAACTGATACCGGTGAAACTCCCCTTGCGGTTAACGCACCTTCCGCGTCTTTGTTCGGGTCAGCCGCGTTGTGGGACGCCCTCACAATACAGAAATCACACCTTTCGAAACGTGAACCTTTGAGTTGACCTCAGGCCACAACTTCTGCAAGCAACGCTCGATGCGTACGAAGAATGTCCCGCCCCGTATCCTTTTCGTGCTTTGTGAGCCCCGCGAATTGTTTCGATTATGCTGTGTAATAGTACGTTCCTTTACTTGCGTAGACCGCATGCTTAATTCCATTACCTGCGTAGACCGCATGTTTTGATTGCGTAGACCGCACGTTCAAGTTCATTACCTGCGTAGACCGCATGTTTTACCTGCGTAGACCGCATGTTCAAGTTCATTACCTGCGTAGACCGCATGTTTTACCTGCGTAGACCGCATGTTTAATTTTCATTACCTGCGTAGACTGCATGTTTTGATTGCGTAGACCGCATGTCTTGATTACGTAGACCGCATGCTTAATTCCATTACCTGCGTAGACCGCATGTTTTGATTGCGTAGACCGCACGTTCAAGTTCATTACCTGTGTAGACCGCATGTTTTACCTGCGTAGACCGCATGTTCAAGTTCATTACCGGCGTAGACCGCATGTTTTACCTGCGTAGACCGCATGTTTAATTTCATTACCTGCGTAGACCGCATGTTTTGATTGCGTAGACCGCATGCTTAATTCCATTACCTGCGTAGACCGCATGTTTTGATTGCGTAGACCGCACGTTCAAGTTCATTACCTGCGTAGACCGCATGTTTTACCTGCGTAGACCGCATGTTTAAATTTTCATTACCTGCGTAGACCGCATGTTTTGATTGCGTAGACCGCATGCTTAATTCCATTACTTGCGCAGACCGCATGTCTTGATTTGCGTAGACCGCATTCTTAATTCCATTACCTGCGTAGACCGCATGTTTTGATTGCGTAGACCGCATGTTTAAATTTTCATTACCTGCGTAGACCGCATGTTTTGATTTACGTAGACCGCATGCTTATTCAAATCCCATTACCTGCGTAGACCGCATGTTTTGCTTGCGTAGGCCGCATGCTTGTTAATTCTAATACCTGCGTAGACCGCATGTTTTAAATTGCGTAGACCGCTTATTAAGTTTCGTTACCTGCGTAGACCGCATGTTCATGATCAATTTTGTTGAGTGCGTAGACCGCATGCTCCACTTACATGTTTGTATTTCCACAGCATTGTTATGCTCCCCACTTACTTTGCGCTGTCACGCATTTCGAGTACGCCACCAGTCCTGCATTGTCCTGCATTTTGCTAACCATATTGTACCTGTTAAGTTTGTTTTCTTTTCAGGCACGATATTGTATGTACGGTTCATTTGAGGCTGGTGCAACCAGACGAACCGGACAGGTATTGTATCTCCCGAGTGAGACATATTGAGAATTCCATAATTCTCTTACATCCTTTCTGCATTGTAGTGTAGTTTGGTATGATAGCTTAAAACTGTCGCATGTTTGCTTCATTACAGCTTTCTTTGCATGATCATAAGTATGCTCGGCTTCGTGCATTATCTTGCATTTTGCCCTTGCCTCCGGGCACATATCTTATTTGTCTTGTTTGTTTGTCTAAGTCTTCGGCCTTGTCGAAAATGGGTCGTCTCTGGGCTTTGACATTCACTCCCGTCATTGTTATGACTTTCGAGTTCTGTCAAAGAGGGGCAACTGTAGACAACCCATTTTTGACTGTCCTCAAGACTTGGACGTCACTGTTTGAACACACGGTGATCTTCCATGATTGTGTTCGTTTGGAGTTCCCGGAGGTCTCGGCTCGCGCGCCTTACCTCAGGATCCCCGAACTCGACTGTTTAGTGTCTGGTTTTGCACCGAACACTTTTGTTTTGCCTTAGAGGGGTAGGGAATGCCATGTGAGACATCCCCATACACCACCGGCAGTGGCTGGAGGCCACCGGCTGGTCTTTTTCTTCCATCGGCAATTTTGTTTGCCGGTCGGCACACTTTATTGCCGGTCGGCATAATATGTTGCCGGTCGGCACTGTTTTTTGCCGGAATAGCTTTTTTGGGCAGCCGACCACTGTTCCTCCACTTTATGGAGATATTTTGTGCCAGCTGTGATAGCTGGAACCAACTCCTTTCCCCTCCATACACGTGTATGGAGGGATTTCCCTCTAGCCAAGCTTGTTGAATAAGCTTTGCAAGAGGGATCCTTATAAGAGGGAGGTTTTCCTCTTGGTTCTAGGTTAGAAAAACAGAAGCAAAAATCAGTCTTGAGAGATATAGATACATATTATCTCTATACCTCTCTCCCTCTCCCTTCTTGTGTGTGTTTCTTGGCCCAAAAGGTGTGTTTTACCTTACTTTTGCACCATTACACACACCATTACACCTTAGTCCGAGATTGAGGGACTTGGGGGAGTTGTTTCTTGAGTTTTGGACTAGTTTTGATCCAAAGAAGGAGGTTAGACCATTTGTTCTTCAAGAGTTCTTCAAGGGTGAGCATCTTCCCTTTTATTCCCCAAACTTGCATTGGTTTTCTACCTATTTTGTTTATTGTTTTGGCTCTTGTGTATAACATAAAAAAGGCTCATATTTTCCTGCTCTAACACTTTCATTGAGGTCACTTTGTGGTTAGATTGCAAACTCACCCTCATAGGCCTTGTTTGGCCTATTTTGGTGCCTCTTTGATAAGGTTTTGTTCACTTCAGCATTTTGATCTTTTCATCACCAAAAATCAGTGTATTTTAGTGTCAAAAAAATTGGTTTGAAGTCTTGCATAGGGGAGGGACACTCCTCTCCCTTTATGGTTTTGTTTCTTTGCTTTTTGGGCTCAAAAGGATAGCATGTGTGCTTGTTGTTTCTTGGCTTCATTCCAGCGTTTTTTTAGGCATCTTAGGTCATATATAATCTCTTTTTTTGGTCAAACTTGTGCCTCCTTGCATGCTTGTAATACTTGTTTTGTATTGTTCTACTTTGCTTAAAAGTGCACATCATGGTTAGGCCATGATTCTTGTGAGAGTTGGCTTAGTTCCATGAAGTTCTTGGTGTTGTTTTTCCATGCTTAAGGTTTATTGGTTATCCATTTAGCCATGCTTGACATGTTTGTTAGGGTTACTTTGTATTTTAGCTTAAAAGCTTTGAGCATGATGGCCTCTAGCATATATGTTTGTGATTACCCTCTTGGTTTAATATCATCTAAGGACTTTCGTTTTAGTCCAAGAATCATGCCTACATGTGTGCATGCATGGTCTTTTTCATATCCTAAGGGTGTGTCTTCCTATGCCTAAGAATGAGCCTTGGTGTATTTGTCTCATGGGGTTTATTTTAGTTGCCATATTAGGAGTTTTTGGGGTCCTATCTTGCATGCATAAATTCTGTTTTTACTTGTTTTAATCATGCCATGAATGGCCATGTTGGTGGGGGTAAGTTGTCTCCTTTAGTGCCTTAGCTTTGGGACCATGAGTTTGCTTGTTAACATGAGTTGATTGTCTATCATTTTAAGCACTTTTGGCCACTGTTTTGAGAAGGGTGAGGGCCTGCCCCTTTGCCATTTTTTAAGCCCTCTTGCATGCTTGCTCCATGTTTGTTGCATAGTTGTTCCATTAAGCTTTGTAGCACATCAATCCCATAGTCAATTTGGTCCATGTTTATATCATGTTTGTACATTTATCATGTTGGTTGCATAATGCTTGGTGTGCTTTACATCTTGATGGCATGATCCATTTGAGCCTTGTTGAGCATTACATGCATTGCATTTACTTGGTTTGGGGTGTCAAACTAAGTGTGGGAATCAAGGACCATTCATACTTCAAGTGATGCAATGTGCCTCGATCCCCGGTCATCGGGACCTTTGACTCCACCTTGATAAGGCCCCGGTTTTCATGTTATTTGTTGCATGCATTTTCATATCAAATGGCAAATTCGATCCTTTGACTCACCATGTACCATTGATGGTTCAAGGATCGAAAGTCATGCTTCTTTGAGTTCAAAATATGATAAGAAGTAGGACCATGCTTACATGTGTCCAAAAACTCCATGCTATGCACTGTCTGTTCTCTGTTTGCTGTCAGATTGTCTTCTGCAGGAAGCTTCTGCCGACCGGCAGAATTTAGTGCCGACCGGCACTATCTGGAGTGCCGATGAATCCGATAAAGTGCCGATGAGAATTTTGAAGTGCCGGTGGCAATTCTGTCTGGCCGGTGGTGCTCTGCAGGATGCAAGGAGCTTGTTCCAGTACTTTGGCAATTTTCAGAGAGACAAGGCAGTACAAACAGAGGCGACAAGAGTACAGTACGGGTTTTCCGGGCAGGACGGACTCGAGCATGCATCATCCGCGCATCCCGAGGCAGAGGCTGTGGCCACCCTCTTCTTTCCTTTTGCTTCCTTTCTTTTAATTAATTAGAGAAATTTTGTAATAATTTTATTTGTTCATTATTTTGGGACTGTAATATTAATTCGAACCCTCTGAGTGAGGGGAAACATGTAATAAGTGTGGGTGAGTGTGTGTATGTCTTCCAATCCCCATTTCTTTCTTCCCTTTTATTTATCTGCTTATAATGGTAGATTAGGGCATTTTTGAGATCAGCATACCTTATGATATGCATGCGTGCATTCATGCATCTGTTGGCATGCACCGGGCTCGGTACATCATACTAACCGCATTCGTATTTTCAAGTTCCAAAATTGAATACATGAAACAGTTGGTTACATATCATATGCCATATTTAGGTCAACCGAGCCTAACTAAAAAATTGCATCTTGTATGTGTTGCATTAGGCAAAATAACATGAACTAGGACACGCACATTTGCTAACTAGTTTATTGTTTTGGCACGGAGTACAATGTAAGTGGTTATGCTTTAGCATCCAACATGCGTGTGAATGTTACCATAAAAGTATGCTTGCCATGCGGCTAAGTGTTTACATGAGATAAATTGCTTGAATGCCTGTGGGTGGAGGTCAAACTGCTTAAATTGGGATAATGCGTTAAAACTATATTTGTTTTAAGCCCACTAGATAGTGGCAAAATCATCTTTTCTAAAAGCCCACTTGAGGGTGGCAAAATCGGCATTTTAGCCTACTTACGAGTAGCAAACCATTTTCAAAACAAACATGAAATGTTTTGTTCCAATTTGGGCAATTTGGTCTATACTTGTTTGCTGCGCGCATAACATAGTAATTCTAGGCTAATAATTGGTTTAAGAACACATAGCGTTTTCAAAATTGGATATCACGGTTAGTAGAGGCCGATCTTCGGACCGGGCGAAAGGGGGTGCTCATAGCTGACCTTCCCCGATCGTACCCAAGCTCCCGAGCCGAGACAACTCCGGTGATGACGGACACGTGGCCTTCGGCACCGAGTCAGGGTTTCCTAAATTCTCCCATTTTAAAATATTTAGGTGGCGACTCTGTATCTGGCAAAGCAGTCCATGTTTGGCACTACTTTTTCAAAAATCTGTTTCTCAAAACGATTTGCCAGATTTGGACTCTTTGGTTCAGATTAAGAACCGTGGCACAAATCGAGTCCGAGCTGTAGCGAGGTCCCACGCGGGCGCTGTTACAGCTGGCATATTCCTTTTGATTAATCACTTCTTTTTCATTTGTTACAACAGATAAATGTATGCTTGCATCAAAAGGAGTAGCAACATGTTTGCAATCTAGAAAATTATATTTCTTTAAAATTTTCTCAACATAATGCGACTGAACAAGAAAAATGCCATCATTAGTCTTGGTAATTTTAATTTCCAAAATAAAATTGGCTTCACCAAGATCCTTCATATCAAAGTGGCTATTAAACATATTTTTAGTCTCATTTATAATATGCAAATTAGAGCCAAAGATAAGTAGATCATCCACATATAAGCTAATAATTACATGTGCATTCTCACAAGTTTTATAATATATGCACTTATCACATTCATTAGTCTTATTGCTATTCTCAATCATGCAGGAATCAAATTTCTTATGTCATTGTTTAGGAGCTTGTTTTAAACCATAAAGGGATTTAGTTAGCTTACACACTTTGCTTTCTTGGCCAGGCTCCACAAAGCCTTCGGGTTGGTCCATGTAAATCTCCTCTTCTAGATCTCCATATAAAAATGTTGTTTTCACATCCATTTGATGAATTTTTAAATCATGAATTGCAGCCACTGCTATCAACAGTCTAATGGATGTAACTCTAGTAACCGGAGAAAAAGTATCAAAGAAATCAAGATCAACTTGTTGCTTAAAACCTTTAGCGACAAGCCTCGCTTTATATTTATCTATAGTTCTATCCGGTTTAAGTTTTTTACGAAGGATCCATTTACACCCAATAGTTTTACAACCTGGAGGTAAATCCACTAGCTTCTATGTTTTATTTGAAAGTAGTGAATTTATCTCATCATTTACAGCCTCTTTCCAGAAAATAGCATCAAGTGATGATAAAGCTTCTTGCACTGCAAGAGGAATTTCTTCCACATTGTAAAGATAATAATCTGGGCCAAAATCTTTTTCAACTCTAGCTCGTTTACTTCTTCTTGGTTGGATTTAAAAATTTTCTTGTTCTTGAAAAACTTGAGAAGGAATAGAAGAGCTAGGCACGGATAAAATATTTTCAGAAATTATTTGACCCCCACTATTTCTAGATTTGAAAGGAAATTTATTTTCATGAAAAATAGCATCACCTGATTCAAAAATAATATTATTTTTCACGTCAAAAAATCTATAAGCTGTACTATGCAACACATACCCAAGAAAAGCACAGGTGGTAGCTCGTTCACCCAATTTAGGTCATTTAAGATCTGCAAGCCTCATAAAAGCTAAACAACCCCAAACTCTCAAATAACCTAGATTTGGTTTATGGCCTCGCCACAACTCATAAGGTACAATTTTAGTCTTTTTATGTGGCACTCTATTTATCACATGGCAAGCTGTCAAAATAGCCTCACCCCAAAGATTTGAGGGAGCACCTGAATCGATAAGCATAGCATTTGCCAAGTCAATTAACGTTCTATTTTTTTCTTTCAGCTACGCCATTAGATGAAGGTGAATATAGTGGAGTAGTCTCATGAATAATTCTCAATGACAGAACAAAAGAGTTGAATCCAAGAGATTCATACTCCCGGCCTCTATCACTTCTAATTCTCTTAATCTTTTTATCAAATTGATTTTCCACTTCAAGAAGGAATTCTTTAAATTTCTCAAAAGCATCACTTTTATTTTTTAATAAATATACGTTTGTGTATTTTGAAAAATCATCAATAAAAGTGATAAAATATTGGTTACCACCCCGAGTTAAAATTCCTTCAAACTCACACAAATCAGTATGAAATAATTCTAGCAATTCGGTATTTTTTTCAACACTTTTATGAGACCTCTTGGTAATTTTGGCTTTATTGCAAACTTCACATTTCTCAAAAATTTCTTGTCACTTTAGGAATTAATCCTAAACTACTCATGATTCTCACATATTTATTGTTAATATGACACAAATGAGCATGCCAAAAATTAATAGAAGACAACATGTAAACCGAATTAGTAGATGGTTTATTAATCTCAACATTCAATTTGAACATCCCATCACAAGCATAACCCTTACCCACAAAAATATCCTTCTTGGTAATCACATATTGATCAGATTCTATAGTTTTCTTAAAACCAGCCTTATTCAACAAATAACTTGACATCAAATTCTTCCTCATGGACAGTTTATAAAGCACATCTTTTAAAGTAAGCACACGTCCAGAGGTGAACTTCAGGCTAACCTCACCACTCCCAAGTATCTAGGTTAGACTAGAGTCACAAAGCATAATTGTTTTCCCATCATCAAAGGAAGTATACACCTTGAACCAAGCTTGATCATAACAGACATGTCTATTAGCACCAGAATCTGTCCACCAACCGTCTACATAATTAACCATGAAAATGTCTGTAATCATTGCCACAAATGGCTCCTCGATAATATTAGCCTTTGGGGCAGGTGCACGTTTTTGAAATTTGTAAGTTCGAGCAATATGCCCACTTTTGCCACAGACAAAGCATGTAAAATTTTGTGGAGGTGATGGACCTTGGTTCTTATTTGGATTCATCCATTTATTGTGAGGTTTACCATAATTCTTCATATTCTTTTTATAAGGCTTCAAATAAGCATTCTTAGAATTGTGACCTTTGGGTAAGTTATTATTTGCAGAAACAAAGTTTACCTTTGTGGTAGAATTGTCATTACCCGCTTGTGTTATTAATGCATCTTGGCCTCTAGCCTTCTCTTCGACTCGAATGCGAGTGATCAACGCCTCTAAGGAAGTCTCCTTTTGTTTATGACGCATGCTTTTTTGGAATTCTCTCCAAGATGGCGGTAGCTTGTCAACAAGTCCTGCAACTACCAAGTTGTCACCAATCTTGATGCCATTAGATCTTACTTCTGCAACTATCATTTGGAAATCTTGTGCTTGCTCCACAACAGATTTTCTATCCACCATTTGGAATCGAAAAAGGCGGCTAGCTGCATGTTTTTTTGCTCCTGCCTCTTCAGTATCATACTTAGTCTATAAAGCTTTCCAAATTTTCTTTGCGGAAGTGTAAGTGGTGTCATAGTAATCATAAAATTGATCAGCAAGGCAATTTAAGAGATAAAAGTGACATTTATACTCATCTATATTATAGGAAGCCACTTTTGCTTCATGTGCCTTTTAGTCTTCATCATTCATCTCCTCGATTGGGATTTTGTTTGGGTTCTTCTCGATAAGAACATATGCAACTTTCAAAAGGCTAAGGTAAAAAAAACTTTTCCTTTTCACCTCTTAAAATGAACTCCCTTGAACTTGAAAGGCTTGTTGAGATCTCCAATTCCATCATTGGTTTTTTTTGGAACTTGATCCATGATTGATCTCCTTAAAATTGTTAGGGAAAATACCAGAAAAAATATTTTATTGATAAATAATGCAAAGAAAATGAGATACAAATAGAGCAGGCTGAGGCACGGATATCTCGTTTTCTTTAAGGAGATCAAACCCATTACGGTAAGAAGAACCCAAATACCGATGCAACAGTCACAAAATTATGACTTGTCCCCTCTAGGATACAACAGCCCGACCACTTGTCGTATGGTTCAAGCCAACTCTGCACAAGATGGTGAACCCAAAGCTCCACAAAAAAAAAACACCATTCTTTGCTAGTAATCTCTCAAGTATAGAAAAATAGTTGGTGAGTTGATGTAGAAAAGAGTAGAAGAGAAGAACTATTTATAGGCCACTAAGACATTACAAAATACATCAAAAAACAATAACGATCATAAACTTAGAGAAAAATGGAGAATGCACCAAACATTAACTCACCACCAAGTTCATGAATTCTAATTAAACTCCATTCATGAACAAGATGAGATTCATGAATAAGACAAAAGAAGATTCATGAACAATATAAATAAATAAATAAAAGATATTAAAATGGTCCATCATTTGGCTTTGGGTGGAGAGACATTATGGCAGATTCTACAGACGAACGAAATGACAAGCCCCTTTACAGATAGGGGGCGGTTTTCTTGTGGTAGTAATTGTGAATGCTTATGTAATAGTCAAGAATGAAAAGAGTAACTAAACATTGAACAATAAACTTCCATCATCGCCTTCAAAAATGCTCCCCTGCCTAAAATCATCAGAAATCAGAATTGTAGTCATTCTCTCTCAACATTACCCCCTCCAAATCCCGATTGATGGCTGCAATTGAGCAAGATTTGTAAAACCTCCTGCATGCTAGGCCTATTGGAGGGAAGTTGGCGAATGCAATTGATCCCAAGCTTGAAAACACAAGTCATTTCATGCAAGTAATGAGGTTCTTTAATCTTCTCATCCAAGGCATCAACGAAGTTGTTTCCTTCTTGATTGCAATATTGAGATGCCCAATCGGCAAGGCACATATTTTCATTTTCTTCATTGGCTTTCTTACCAGTAACTAGTTCTAGAAGGACAACACCAAAGCTATTCGCTTTCATTGTCCTAGCATACTCTGAAAGTCATATATAATTTAAATTATGAATGCCAAAAAACACCCCACTTTTTATTACTCGAAGCCATTACCAAATTCATTAACTTAATTCAATTTCAGAGATAACATGCGGAAATAAACTCATACATTTAATCCATAGAAATGAATATAAATACTCTCATTCGTATGCAAAGTAAATGTTACATGAACATACTCAATAAATTGCCCTTGGGCTTACAACCTTTAAATAAACAAATGAAGGGGTGTAACCCTTTTACACATATGGTATTCCGCCAACAACAAAGAGGCCCCGTGGCCAACAAATAAGAAGATCCAAATCCTGTAACACAACCTGCTAAACACCTGAAAAAGATTCAACAACGTGGGATGAACATAAAGTCCAGTAGGGATCTCAACATGATCCTCAACAATAACAACTTACAGATAGCTATGATCATGCACACTCATTCTCGTACTAGAATAGTAATATGACAGTTTATACAAAATATATATATATATATATATAAACTTTTCTTGAAAACAACCGTTTCATTCAACGCTATAAGCGATTCATCTTTCCTTATTCCTTTCATTAATCCCCATTCCCATTCTTTCATAACATTAACAATTACTTAGGAAAATAATCTCACTAAGCCCGATACTCTCTTCCACTTCCTATACATACACAGATGTACCTTTTCAAAACATGTTTACCGTTAAAACATTCATTCTCCTTCACACTTTCCAAAAGACAAAAAAAAACATTTTGGTTCATTTCCACTACTGTCATACCTATACATGCATAACCTTGTAAAAATATAAATTTACAACCCACCCACATGTATACAATCAATTAATGGAGTAACTCAGTTCTCCGAACTGGAATCAATCAAATCTATGATATTTTCAGTTACAACTAAACAACAACAATTCCACCCTGCTCAACTAGCTATGCGCTTAGTAAGCCAAAGATATACTGAAATAACTACAACCAACTTCGCTCTACTAGCTATGTGCGTAGTAAGCCAAAATACCAGTTTACCAGGCGCTAGCTGGAAGGGTATGGTGCCTTCTATTATTAGCGCATACAGTTCTCCAGGCGCTAGCTGGAAGGTAACGGTACCTTTGATTATAAGCGCGGCATATAACGCCAACAACAACCATGCAACAAGGCATATCCAACATGTATAATGCATATACATAACCAACAAGAATCTAACAACGAGTTAAAGTAGATTAACACATAGGTGTAATGTATACACAATAATTCAACGCAACCATGTCATCCTCCACCGATGACCAAGGACAAAACCTCTAGATGCATGTATACTGTACATCTATTAACAGACTCAAATATCATGAGATCATCAACTTATCACTAATACTAACATAGTAGTATAAGATACAACAATCCAACATTCATACTCATTTCAAAGTACCTTTCCCATTTCACAAAACCAACTCTCTTTATTTTTCAAAACCGGTTTTATTCCTTTTGTTTTTCACAAAATCAAATCCAAGGACAATAAAGCCAAAGCTCATTTTAATCTACTACATTCATCTCCAAGCCATTCCAATTTAATTATACAAATTAAATCATAATCACTAAAATAGGATTTCCCTCCCCTTCTCCCAATATTAATAAAAAGGTTCAATCATCTACAACAAACAACAATGGCTTCATTCAAAACCCAAAATACCCAAGTATTTACCCAATGATCAAAACCTCTCTATTGAGTTATTAAACCAAATAAATATTAGGGTTTCCTCTCCTTACAACAACAACATGCTAATTAACACCCAATCAGCCCCAAAACACATCTAATGATAATAGATCTAAATCCAACAACTAACCCAAAGTTCAACCTCATGAATTTATACAAAAATCCAACATAAAATGGTTTTCATGCAATACAAAAATTACCACATGTCTATCTATAGACGTAGTATTGAAAAAGAACAAGGAGAATCCCTACCTCAAAGGAGAACTCAAAAGGAGATGATGACCCGAAATCACAGTGCTCCAAATCCACAATTTTTTCGATTAAGACGAAGCCCTCGACACCCTCTACCTTTTTAACAAAGGACCTAGGATGGATTCATACTAGAAGGAGATGAAATCTAGAGAGATAATAAGTTTAGAGAGAGAGACTCTCGGCTGCTAGGGTTTCAAGAATGAAAGAGGGAGAAAAATGATCTTTTTCCCCGCTGCTGCCTACTGAAATACGATAGACTTGCTCGAGCGAAGACCTGGTCGCTCGAGCGACCAGACACAGAAAACTCACGCGCGGGCAAACAAACCAGAAGCTCGCTCGAGCCAAGAATTCCAGTGTTCAGGTCCTAGTACCAGATGCAACGCTCACTCGAGCGAAGCCACCCTGGCTCGACCCACCAGACACAAAACTCCACGCTCGCTCGAGCGACAAACAGCTCGCTCGAGCGAAGGACTAAAAACCTGGGCAGCAACCACCTGCTCCCAATCACACCCAACCTGGAACGAGCAAGTCCAAAACATTCTATAACTCACATTTAAAGAATTGAAGGACAGAAACAAGTTCAAAACAACAACCGGAATCCACGGAACTAAGTCCGGATACTACAACCAAAGGAGAAAGAACCGGGATCGCTATAATGCAAAATAAATTTTAGGATTTTTTTAGTTACAGCTTATAAGTTGACTTATTTTTTTGTCTTATATTTTTTATTTTTAGTAAACTTTTCACGACTTTGAGGGTTCTTTTTTTCTTTTTTTACATCAATCTAGACTAGACCGATCTAAAAAGTTTTAAATTTTCAAAAAAAAAAAAAAAACTCATTAAAGGCAAAAATAAGTAAACTTTTTAGGAGTTTTTCAACAAAATTTTACTTATTTTCATCTATAGTAGATTGTTTCAAAATTTTTCCACATTTCCTTAATTTTTAACTCATCTCCTAGCTAACTCTTACCGTGATTTGGAACTAAGATTTTAAATTTTTTTGGGGAAAAAATCAGAATTTGACTTTTGTAACAAAATAAATCGAATTTTTAATTTTGTCAATTGAAACCGCAATCTTTTGATTGTTTCAATCTAAATCATTTGCCTATTTTCGTTAAGGAAAATTGATGAAGAAAAAAATAAGTATTTTAATCATTAAACTTAATGAAAAAATGTATTTTAGATATTTTATGTACACTTACATTGAGTTTAATGATTAAAATACAAATTACCATAGGTTTTGCTTAACGGAAATAGGTTGATAGTTTACATTGATAATAAATCAAAATATTATTGTTTAAATTGACAAAATTAAAAATTCAGGCATTTTTTGTTACAAGGATCAAATTCTAGATTTTTTTTTTTTAATTTTTTCTTAGAAAAATTTCCGTCCATCTTGACTAGACAATCTTTAAAATTTTGAAAATTTTCCAAACATCTATTTAAAGAAAAAAACAAACCTTTTCAAATTTTTTTTGACAAGATTTAACATATTTTCGTAACAACTTCTACATTTTAAAATTTTTATACTTGGCCCCTACCAGCTCCGATTGCAATTTGCAACTAAGAGGTTTATTTTTTTTAATTATTTGAAAAAAGTTATTAATGACAAAAATAAACCATTTTAAAAATGAATTAAAAAAACGTTAAAAAAAATCTAACTTTATTTATTTATTTTTAAATAATCCATTAAAGACAAAAATAAGTTAAAAATAAATCAATTTATATGTTAATTACCTGGAGCAATGTACCCATAAGTGCCAACCACAGCTGACATCGTATTAGGCCCGCCATGCTTCACCAATATCTTGGCTAGGCCGAAATCTCCAACTTTTGCATTGAAGCGAGAATCCTACATAATATTGCTCGATTTCACATCTCGGTGAATTACTGAAGGTTTGCAATCATGGTGCATGTAGCATAGCCCTCGGACAGCTCCCACGGCAATTTTCAACCGCTTAGGCCAATCCAAGACAACACCGTGGTCTGAATCCGATATGCTTTGCCTCTTTTTTCCATGGAGCCAACTATCCAAGCTATGGTTTCCCAAATACTCATAAACAATAAGTTTTGTAGTCTCACTAGAAATGCAACTCAATAAATTGACTATGTCGGAATGGCGAATTGTGCCCAATATCTCAACTTCTGCTAGGAATTGCTTCTCGAGGTTTTGGTCCAACTTGATATTCTAAATCTTCTTAACTGCTACAAGTTCACTTGGACAGGTCAACTCAACACGATATACTTTTCCTGACCCACCCCTTCCGATCACATTATTTTCAGTCAAATTTGACAAAATGTCTGACTCTTTGAAACTCAAATTCAATTTCTAATAGTAAGTGTGCTCCCACTTGGAATCCGATTCGTGTTCCTTTTTCCTGCAAGTTTTAATTAGGAAGAATGTGAGTAGTGTAGCTGATGCGAGTAAGACTGTTGCTATAACTATGATTATAGCGAGGAGCCCGGAGGATATTTGCTCGAGTTTTCAAATCTAGAAGAGCAGATCTCAAGGCCGAGTGATGGATTGCTTGCACAAAGACCGGTGTTGTTTAAGAAGCTGCCATCGAAAAAAGTATTTTCAAACTCAGCTGGGATTCTTCCAGTGAAACAGTTGGAAGACAAATTGAGGGAAGTTAGCTTCAACTGGCCAATCTGAGTTGGAATTTGACCTGAGAACTCATTCCTTGACAAGTCCAAAACAGTGAGGCTTGGTAAAGAACCAAGTTTGGCAGAAACTGAACCCCAGAGTTGGTTTCGACTGAGATTCAGAGTGGTTAGCGACTTCCACGAGACAATATCTGATGGAAGATGACCGGAAAATAGATTCCCATCGGGTAGCAGAGCTGTCAATTGAGAAAATGTTGTCAATTCTTGGGGAATTGTACCAACAAAGAGGTTGTTACTTGCACTGAACACTGTTAAATTCTTCCAAGAAGACAACCCAGTTGGGATTTCACAGGTGAAGTTGTTGGTGCTGAGATTGAAGGTCTGGAGATGAGTCGACAACCGGTCGACATTGCCTGGAATGCAGCCCACGAACAAGTTTTGGGAGATATAGCGATCCCGGATTTACCCTTGTTGTATAGTGATCCGGACATGTGTCCGTGGATGTTGGTAGTTGATTATTATTTTGTTTACGTCCTTTTTACTTTGTATTTGAGTTGTAGGATGTGTTGGGCAGGTTTGTTACAGGTTGGTTGAGTTTAGAAACCAAAACTAGCTGCCCAGATTTTGACCTGTCCGCTCGAGCGGGGGTTCTGGCGCTCGAGCAGGAATTGCACCCATCTAGTATTTCCTGTGCAGTGTTGGACGCTCGAGCGTGGAGTTGGCCGCTCGAGCGGGGTTGTGTGAGTGACGCTCGAGCGGGGAGTTGGAAGCTCAAGCGGAGACCTGGTTCTGTAAAAGTTCTGGGAGTGTGTATCCGCCGCTCGAGCGGGATTGTTGACGCTCGAGCGGGAGTCTGTGAGTGACGCTCGAGCGGGGTGTTTGACGCTCGAGCGGGTCGACTGGGTTTAAGTTCCGTGTTTTGACTTTTCAAATCACTTTTTCACTTTCTCTTCTCTCTCCTACTTTTCCAAAAACACCATTGTCGAGCCTCTCACTCTAGAACTCTACCTTCTCTCTAGGTTTTGATCTAGTATGAGTGATTTGCTCATCTTTGGCCTTTACAAAAAAGTTGTTGATCGTCGAGGGCTACATTTTAATCTGAAATTTTCGGGATTTGGAGCATGTTGGGTTTTGTCATCTTCTCCCTTGGGGCTCCGAATTTGAGGTAGGGATATCCTACTCCTCTCTATGGATTTTGTCTTTAAATTTTGGTATTTTGAGATGTTGGGGTTGGTTTGGAAATTTTGTGAAAGTTTGGGGCTTTTGTGTTATTTTACAAAAGTTGGGGTTTTATTTATAATAAACCTAGATGCATGTTTGGTATGGAGAAATGGAATAAATGTTGAATCATTGATGAAAATGGGACCTAAGGGTTGAAATGGTAATTATAGAAAATGACCTAATTACATTATTTGATTAATTGGGATAATTAATTGTGAGAAATGAGAAAATGAAATGGAATTGTCGAGATTGGGAATGTATGGGGTTAAAGGGTGTAGTTGAATTATTTATCACTCACCAAACTAAAATGTTGATTGAACATCCATTTGTGCATTTATTTTCTGTTTAGAAATAACTGCTTTGGGCTATGGTGGAGGATAGTCGTGATTGTTGTAGAAAATGCATGATGATTAGGCAAACGAAAACTAATCAATGGAATGTGTCATGGAATTTGACGGTTGATAGAATACATTAACTGTATGTATTGAGTGATTGTCTATAGAACCAATGTGTTTGTATACGTTATGTGTAGATGTAACGCCCTCAAAATAATAACATTAAACCCATCAGATAAGACATGCATTTACATATAAACTAACCACATTCCTTTATTTCATTGAGTTTCATTACATAAGTATTACATGTTAACATCAAAACAAAATGCCCTACTGGCTTACAGCTTTCCAAGTTAACACTTGGTTTCAACAAAAGAGTACTAACTCGTTTACACATTAAGCCCTTGGCTTGAAGTTACATGTAATACATCAAAAGTAAAACAACTACACTATGTCCGCCTCTAGCCTCCCAAGCTATGTCCTTGGAGGTGGCATGCTTCCTGCACCTGAAAATGATATTCCCATATAGGGTGAGCCACAGCCCAGTAGAAATACACTAAACCAACCATGGACAATGACTAAAACATTAGCAATTGATAGTTGGTCAACACTGATACAATCACATAAATTACATATTTATGTCAACGACTTACAAGTCCCAATTACATTTCATTTTCCCTTTTCCAACAGATAAGCATACTAGCTCTATCATCATTTCCACAGATACGTATAAATACTATATCTCACATTCAGATAAGCATAAAAACTATATCCACATTCTCAACAGATATGTATAACAACAATATCCACAGATAAGCATACAAGCTGTATCCACACTTCACAAAGATAAGCATATGAGCTCTATCTTCACTTCTCTAGACAAGCATATGAGCTGTGTCTACGGAGTTCATCCCCTATCTCCTCCCAATACTTATCCGGTTTAGAGGTACATCCCCTATCTTCCCCTAAACCGCGGAGTACATCCCCTATCTCCTCCTCTACACATAACGTATATAAACACATTGGTTCTATATACAATCACACAATACACTCAATTAATGTATTCTATCAACCGTCAAGTTCCATGACACATTCCATTGATTAGTTTCCGTTTACCTAATCATCATGCATTGTCTACAACAATCTCGATTATCCTCCACCGATAGCCCAAAGCAGTTATTTCTAAAACAGAAAATAAATGCACAAATGGATATTCAATCAACATTTCATTTCCTCATTTCTCACCAATTAATTATCCCAATTAATTAAACAATGTAATTTGGTCATTTTCCATAATTACTATTTCAACCCTTAGGTCCCATTTTCATCAATGATTCAACAATCATTCCATTTTTTCTATGCCAAACATGCATCTAGGTTTATTATGAATAAAACCCCAACTTTTGTAAAATTACACAAAAGCCCCAAACTTTCACAAAATTACCAAACCAAGCCCAACATCTCAAAATACCAAAATTTAAAGACAAAACCCATAGAGAGGAGTAGGATATCCCTACCTTGAAGTTTTAGCCCAAAAGGAGATGAAGACTCCAAGATCAACTTGCTCCAAATCCAAACTTTTTCAGATTAAATCGAAGCTCTCAACACCCTCTACCTTTTTAACAAAGGCCCTAGGCTAGATTCACACCCTAGGGAGATCAAACCTTAGAGAGAGTGCAAGTTTAGAGAGAGAGAGTGTCGGATTAAGGGTTTGCTCAAAGAAAAGAAGTGAAAAAGTGATGTTTTAGACGCTGCTGTGCGCTAATATAAAACACGCTCGCTCGAGCGAAGGATTGGTCGCTCGAGCGACCAGACACAGAAAACTCTTGCTCGAGCCAAGAAGTTCTCGATCGAGCGAAGAAAAACCCAGACCGCTCGGGCCACGAAAAGCTCGCTCGAGCCAGGAAATGCAACTCTCAGGTCCAGAACCAGACGCAACACCACTCTCGCTCGAGCGACATACTCCTCGCTCGAGCGAAGGACCAAAAATCTGGGCAGCAACACTAGGCTCCCAAACGCAACCAACCTGAAACAAACCTGCCCAACGCATCTTATAACTCAATATACAAAGTAAAGAGGATGCAAACTAGAAAATAAACAACTACCAACATCCACGGACACATGTCCGGATCACTGTACAACAAGGGTAAACCCGGGATCGCTATAACCTCCCCCCCTTAAAGAATTTCGTCCCCGAAATTAAGTACAGGTTTTCAAAAACAAGTTTTTTTTTTTTCATTTTAAACAATGTTACACTTGAACATTCAACAATTTGACCCATTACCGGTCATCCCATCCCTTTAACAAGAGACATATCACAATATGTAAACAACATATGTATTATTAACATGCACCAACATTATGCACTAACTTTCCAATGTCAACAATATATTCAACATATATAGTGTTACATCCAACTACCATATGAGGCAAGTTCCAAAACATGCTTCCAATAATCAAAACATTCTCAATGTTTTACAACTTAAGACATATATAAAAGCTCTTAAGTTCAACATAATGTAAAATTTAAATACAAGATCACACATCAACAAACAAGTCCGGATATTTCTCACGGACTTCCAACTCACGTTCCCAAGTGGCTTCCTCCACTCCGTGATGTTTCCACAAGACTTTCACCAAAGGAATGGTCTTGCCACGCAGGACCTGATCCCGCCTATCCAAGACCCGAACCGGTCTCTCCTCATACGAGGCATCCTCATCTACCTCTAAATCGCTCCAATCCAGCACATGTGATGGATCTGGCTCATACTTCCGAAGCATACTCACATGAAACACGTCATGCACTCCGGACAACTGCGGCGGTAAGGCTAACCGATAAGCAACCTCACCTATCTTCTCAAGGATCTCAAAAGGACCAATAAACCGAGGGGATAACTTCCCACTCTTCCCAAACCTCATCAGGCCTCGCCTAGGTGATATTTTCAGAAAGACATGATCACCTACCTCAAACGCCAAAGGCCTCCTCCTACGGTCGGCATAACTCTTTTGTCGACTCTGGGCTGTAACAAGCCTCCTACGGATAAGCTCAACTTTCTCCGTCGTCTCCCTAACCAACTCCGGACCCAACAAAGGTGCATCACCCACCTCGGCCCAACAAACTGGAGACCTACACGGTCGGCCATACAAGGCCTCAAACGGTGCCATACCGATGCTTGACTGAAAACTATTGTTGTAGGCAAACTCTACCAATGGCAAGTGCCTCTCCCACGTCCCACTGAAGTCCAGGACACAACCCCGAAGCATATCCTCGAGGATCTGAATAGTACACTCGGACTGTCCGTCAGTCTGAGGATGATAAGCCGTACTAAAGGTCAACTTAGTGCCCAGTGCACTCTGCAAACTCTGCCACAACCTAGCAGTAAAACGAGGATCTCTATCTGAGACGATCGTCACTGGGACCCCGTGCAATCTCACTACATCCCGAATATACAAATCGGCAAGATGATCTACCGAATCTCTCACGCGCATAGGAATAAAGTGCGCCGACTTAGTCAACCGGTCTACAACCACCCAAATAGCATCACTACCCCGCTGAGTCCTCGGAAGACCTACAACGAAGTCCATAGTGACATGCTCCCACTTCCACTCGGCAATAGGCAAGGATTGCAACAAACCCGCTGGCCTCTGATGCTCGGCCTTCACTTGCTGGCAAGTAAGGCACTTCGATACGAAAACAGCCACATCTCTTTTCATACCCCGCCACCAAAACTGGCGACCCAAATACTGATACATCTTAGTACCTCCCGGATGCACCGCAAGGCGCGAATGGTGAAACTCTCGGAGTACCTCCTCTCGGCAAGCCTCCGGTACAAACAAACGGTCTCGGTATCTCACACTCAGGTCGGGATACACCGTCAAACCCTTCTCAACTTTTCCACTGGAGATCTTCTCTCGGAGGGATTCTACCTCAAGGTCACCTCTCTGTGCCTCTAACACTCTAATCACAAGTGTAGGCTGCGCAACAACAGAAAACAAGGCCGCAGCCTCGACAGATTCGCCCAATAGCAAATCAAACTCGCCCAGTGCTCCCAACATCTCCCATTCCCGGATGGCTATACAAGCTACATCACTAATGGTTTTCCTACTAAGGGCATCGGCCACAACATTGGCCTTTCCCGGATGATAATGCAACTCAAAATCATAATCCTCGATGAACTCCATCCATATCCTCTGCCTCAAATTCAAGTCTCTCTGTGTAAACAGATACTTCAAACTCTTATGATCCGAGAATACCTCGAACTTCTCACCATAAAGGTAGTGCCTCCAGACTTTCAAGGCAAAGATCACTGCTGCTAACTCTAGGTCGTGAGTAGGGTAATTCTTCTCGTGTATTTTCAACTGACGTGAGCCATAAGCTACCACTTTCCCCTCTTGCATCAACACACAACCCAAACCCTCTCGTGAGGCATCACAATAAACCGCATAACCCAACCCTCTCTCCGGAATAATCAATACCGGAGCGGTGGTCAATCTAACTTTCAGCTCTTGGAACGACTTTTCACAAGTCTCACTCCACACAAACTTGACTCCCTTCCGAGTCAGTCTAGTCAACGGTGACGCTAACCTGGAGAAATCTTTCACAAACCGACGGTAATACCCAGCCAATCCCAGAAAACTGCGGATCTCAAACACACTCTTAGGCTGTGCCCAATCTTGCACTGCCTCAACCTTGGATGTATCAACAGACACCCCTTCCCCGGATACCACGTGGCCTAAGAATTTGACTTCCTCAGCCAGAACTCACACTTCCCAAACTTGGCATACAGCCTATGGGCTCTAAGTAACTCAAGCACCACTCTCAAGTGTGCCTCGTGCTCCTCCTCAGAAGACGAATAGATAAGGATATCGTCCACGAAAACAACCACAAATCGGTCTAAGAACTCCCGGAAAATCCGGTTCATCAAGTCCATAAAGACTGCCGGTGCATTGGTAAGTCCGAATGGCATCACCAAAAACTCATAATGGCCATACCGCGTACGGAATGCCGTCTTAGGAATATCTTCCTCCCTGACCCTCAACTGATGGTAACCCGATCTCAAGTCTATCTTAGAGAAACAACGGGAACCCTTCAACTGGTCAAACAAATCATCTATACGGGGCATAGGGTACTTATTTTTAACCGTAGTCCGATTCAACTTCCGGTAGTCTATACACAATCTCAAGGCACCATCTTTCTTTTTAACAAAGAGGGCCGGTGCTCCCCACGGTGAAACACTAGGGCGAACAAAGCCCTTATCGAGCAATTCCTGGAGCTGAACTTTCAACTCAACCAACTCTGCTGGAGCAAAACGGTAAGGTGCCATAGAAATCGGCGCCGTACCAAGCACTAAATCAATAGAGAACTCTATCTCTCAGTGAGGTGGCAAACTAACAAGATCTTCGGGAAAGACATCCGAATACTCACAAACCACCCTCGGTAACACAACCTGGGTCTCACCACTCTCACCACTCTCAAAGCTGGCAAGTAGACTACTAAGCTCACTTCGCCCTCGCGAATCATACCCCGGTGGCAAAACACTACCAACCCGGTCTCCCAAGAAATGGAACCACTCCCCGCTCAAGGTACATAATGTAACCCTCTGGCGGTAGCAATCAATAACAGCCCGGTATGACGATAACCAGTCCATACCCAAAATAACATCAAAACCCTTCATGGGCATGACAACAAACGGAAAAGGAAGCCTATAGTCGGCGACCTCTATATCACATCCTCTAACACCCTGTTTCAGAATCAACTCACCACCCAAAGGCGATACCACACAAATAGGAGATGCTAACTGTGCTAACTCCAATTCCAAAACAGATGCAAATGCAGCAGATACAAAAGAATGAGATGCACCCGTGTCTATCAACACATTAGCAACTGAGTTGCAAAACAGAAAAGTACCTCTCACTACTGATGGAGCCGGTACTAAATCCTGCGCGGTAACAGCATACACGCGCCCCGTAGGCCCCTGGTCTACCTGCTCATCTCTCGGAGCAAAAGACTGCTGCACAGACTGGGATGACGAAGCTCCCGGATTGGCCCTCGAGGCCTGCACAGACTGAGCTGGCTGAAAACCCTGCGTCTGCCTAGAACCAGACGCTCCCGAAGTGGCACTCAACTGTGGGCAAAACCTCTTCATGTGCCCAGGTTGTCCACACTGATAACAAGTCAAGAGCTGCCCCCTGCCCAAACTCTGACTCTGCGGTCTAGCTGAAGAAGAAGCAGCTTTCTGACCCCCACCCTTCTGCGGGCAAACAGATACCTTGTGACCCAGCTGGCCACACTTGTAACAGGTGAAATCCCCCTGACCACCTCTCCCGGAGCCTGCACTCGGCACTGGGAAGGTCGATCTAGCAACACCACCCTGCGACTGCTGAGGGTTATAACCCTTCTGTCTCCTGCCATCACTCTGACTATCCTGGCTCCTCTTGGAGCCTCTCTGACCCTCATCCTCCTCCTGCATCATAAGCTCCATATGAGCTGCAGCGTCCACTAGGTGTCTATACTCTCGAATATAAGACCCACCAATTCTCAACTTGAGGCCCCGCCTCAACTTCCGCTCAAACTCATAGCAACGGCGTTCCTCAGACGCCACCAGTTCAGGTGCAAACCTAGACAGACTGGTAAAAGTAGCCTCAAACTCGGCCACTGACAAGCCCTGCTGATTAAGCCGGCTAAACTGATCCCTCAGCTTCTCCCTAGCTGCTGCTGATAAAAACCTCTCCTGAAAAGCATTCACAAACGCCTCCCAAGTACCACCAACACGAGCTTTCTCGTACTTCCACCATTGACCCGCATCTCCCTTCAGTTGGAAGGATGCCAAGGTCACTTTCAGTGCTCCGTCCTCGATGCCAAGCATCTCAAACGTCTTCGTTGTCTGTTCGAGCCATTCATCTGCCTTAAGCGGCTCTTTAGGATCCCCGATAAACTCGTCCGGATTACACCGGAAGAACTCCCTCTTCAAGAAGGAAGGCCCTGTCTCAACTGCCTGATTCCCAGCTCTAAGAATACCCAAAGCTCCTGCTATCTCTCTGGCCAAGGCACCCATAGCCTGCTGACCTACTGGCTCGGCCACATTGGCCTGCCCAACTCCCTCCTGCACTGCCGGAATCTCACCCTGTAACGGTACTTCCTGCCTCGCAGGTCTACCATGCCTAGCACCTCTTCCTCGTCCTGACATCCTAATAAAGGCAACACAGAACGTTAGCACATTCATAAATGTGCCGAAACTAAACACTCACGTCCTAATGCATGGACAACTGTAATTCACTCCACATAAGCACATAAACACATAAGCACTTACGAATTTCATTTCCGGATAATAATAGTCCCGAGGCGTTACAAGAGTTCCGGTTAGAAACAGCATTGATCAAGTGCTTTTCCAACAAGACTCCCAGAAACTCAAGGATCCAATCAATATCCTAGAAATTAAATCCCATACCCACATAGTCACATAAGCATGTTATCAAATAAACACATAGCATATGGTACTACATCTACGTCTCTATCAAGCGAGACAAACCCATTGTGATCCTAATCACTTCCCACGTACCCAAAGTATTCGAACCCGGTACGCTCTGATACCAAGTTGTAACGCCCTCAAAATAATAACATTAAACCCATCAGATAAGACATGCATTTACATATAAACTAACCACATTCCTTTATTTCATTGAGTTTCATTACATAAGTATTACATGTTAACATCAAAACAAAATGCCCTACGGGCTTACAGCTTTCCAAGTTAACACTTGGTTTCAACAAAAGAGTACTAACTCGTTTACACATTAAGCCCTTGGCTTGAAGTTACATGTAATACATCAAAAGTAAAACAACTACACTATGTCCGCCTCTAGCCTCCCAAGCTATGTCCTTGGAGGTGGCATGCTTCCTGCACCTGAAAATGATATTCCCATATAGGGTGAGCCACAGCCCAGTAGAAATACACTAAACCAACCATGGACAATGACTAAAACATTAGCAATTGATAGTTGGTCAACACTGATACAATCACATAAATTACATATTTATGTCAACGACTTACAAGTCCCAATTACATTTCATTTTCCCTTTTCCAACAGATAAGCATACTAGCTCTATCATCATTTCCACAGATACGTATAAATACTATATCTCACATTCAGATAAGCATAAAAACTATATCCACATTCTCAACAGATATGTATAACAACAATATCCATAGATAAGCATACAAGCTGTATCCACACTTCACAAAGATAAGCATATGAGCTCTATCTTCACTTCTCTAGACAAGCATATGAGCTGTGTCTACGGAGTTCATCCCCTATCTCCTCCCAATACTTATCCGGTTTAGAGGTACATCCCCTATCTTCCCCTAAACCTCGGAGTACATCCCCTATCTCCTCTTCTACACATAACGTATATAAACACATTGGTTCTATATACAATCACACAATACACTCAATTAATGTATTCTATCAACCGTCAAGTTCCATGACACATTCCATTGATTAGTTTCCGTTTACCTAATCATCATGCATTGTCTACAACAATCTCGACTATCCTCCACCGATAGCCCAAAGCAGTTATTTCTAAAACAGAAAATAAATGCACAAATGGATATTCAATCAACATTTCATTTCCTCATTTCTCACCAATTAATTATCCCAATTAATTAAACAATGTAATTAGGCCATTTTCCATAATTACTATTTCAACCCTTAGGTCCCATTTTCATCAATGATTCAACAATCATTCCATTTTTTCTATGCCAAACATGCATCTAGGTTTATTATGAATAAAACCCCAACTTTTGTAAAATTACACAAAAGCCCCAAACTTTCACAAAATTACCAAACCAAGCCCAACATCTCAAAATACCAAAATTTAAAGACAAAACCCATAGAGAGGAGTAGGATATCCCTACCTTGAAGTTTTAGCCCAAAAGGAGATGAAGACTCCAAGATCAACTTGCTCCAAATCCAAACTTTTTCAGATTAAATCGAAGCTCTCAACACCCTCTACCTTTTTAACAAAGGCCCTAGGCTAGATTCACACCCTAGGGAGATCAAACCTTAGAGAGAGTGCAAGTTTAGAGAGAGAGAGTGTCGGATTAAGGGTTTGCTCAAAGAAAAGAAGTGAAAAAGTGATGTTTTAGACGCTGCTGTGCGCTAATATAAAACACGCTCGCTCGAGCGAAGGATTGGTCGCTCGAGCGACCAGACACAGAAAACTCTCGCTCGAGCCAAGAAGTTCTCGATCGAGCGAAGAAAAACCCAGACCGCTCGAGCCACGAAAAGCTCGCTCGAGCCAGGAAATGCAACTCTCAGGTCCAGAACCAGACGCAACACCACTCTCGCTCGAGCGACATACTCCTCGCTCGAGCGAAGGACCAAAAATCTGGGCAGCAACACTAGGCTCCCAAACGCAACCAACCTGAAACAAACCTGCCCAACGCATCTTATAACTCAATATACAAAGTAAAGAGGATGCAAACTAGAAAATAAACAACTACCAACATCCACGGACACATATCCGGATCACTGTACAACAAGGGTAAACCCGGGATCGCTATAGTAGAGGAGGAGATGGGGGATGTACTCCGCGGTTTAGGGGAAGATAGGGGATGTACCTCTAAACCGGATAGTGTTGGGAGAAGATAGGGGATGAACTCCGTAGATACAGCTCATATGCTTGTCTAGAGAAGTGAAGATAGAGCTCATATGCTTATCTTTGTGAAGTGTGGATACAGCTTATATGCTTATCTGTGAATGTGGGATATTGTCGTTATACATATCTGTTGAGAATGTGGATACAGCTTATATGCTTATCTGTGAATGTGGGATATAGTTTTTATACATATCTGTTGAAATGATGATAGAGCTGACATGCTTATCTGTTGAAAAAGGGAAAATGAAAAGTAACTTGGACTCATAAGTCGTATGACATAAATATGTGATTTATGTGAATGTATCAGTGTTGGCCATCTATCAATTGCTAATCTTTTAGTCATTGTTCATGGTTGGTTTAGTGTATTTCTACTGGGCTGTGGCTCACCCTATATGGGAATATCATTTTCAGGTACAGGTAGCATGCCACCTCCAAGGACATAGCTTGGGAGGCTAGAGGCGAACATACTTTTGTCGTTTTATTTTTGATGTATTACATGTAAATTCAAGCCAAGGGCTTAATGTGTAAATGAGTTAGTACTCTTTTGTTGTAACCAAGTGTTAACTTGGAAAGCTGTAAGCCCATAGGGCATTTTGCTTTTGTTGTTAACATGTGATACTTTTGTAATGAAACTCTGATGATAGAAGAATGTGGTTATTTCATTTGTCAATGAATGTCTTAATTGATGGGTTCAATGTCATTATTTTGAGGGCGTTACAGGAGAGGTCCAAATGTTCAAGCTTGGTACAGTTGTAGAGAGCCGTAGGGAAGGGTCCGGGGATGTAATTGTTCTGGAGATCAATAGCGGTGAGGTTTTTGAGGTCACAAATGAACGGTGGGATTGGTCCGGTGATGGTTTTGTCGATGAGGGAAAGTCCGGTGACGGAGCCATTAGAGCAGGTGATCTCAGGCCAATTACAGTGGATGGAGGAGTTGGAGTTTGGTGGTGATGGTGTCCAGTGGTTGATGGAGGGTGGATTGGACCAGTGTCGCTTGAGTCTGAGTAGGATTGTTTGTTCTGAATCTGTAGATTGGGAGTTTCCATGCAATGGCAGGATGAGGAGTGGGAGGGCGAATATGGGAAGAAGGATTTGGAAATATGTTGTTGGGGGTTATTTTGGACATTTTAGAGGTGGGTTTCGTGCGTTTTTTCGGGTGGAACTTAGCTTGGGAAGTGCTGGTGGTTGGTTCTATAATGTGATCAGGTGAACCAGAGTCAAGTTTTGTCAATGGCTAAAGACACAAAACTTGACTGTCTGTGTTAGAGCTGTTCCATTTTAATTATTCGAATCATTGATTTTATAAAGGGCAAATTATAAACACCCCTCGAGGTTTGGTAAAAATACAAATTCCTCCCTGAGGTTTGAGAAATTACAAATTACCCCCTGAGCGTCAAATTTTTATAACAAATTAGGGAAATTAGGGGAGAATCTGTATGAAAATAAAAACCTTAAGGGGCAATTTGTTATGGAAATATGAACCTCAGGAGGCGGGATGTAATTTCTCAAACCTCAGGGGAGAATCTGTGTTTTCACCAAACCTCGAGGGATGTGTTTGTAATTTGCCCTTTTATAAAGTGTTTTTTTTTTTTATATATTATTCATAAAAGAAATTAAGTCTATCTAATAATTGTAATTTTTTTTTTTCATTTTATCTCATTTCTCTTTGATAAAATAAACGACCAATATATTTTTCAGAAGGGAATAGTTATGACTTTTATAGTATTTGATTATGACATATAGAGATGTTAGTTAAGACTTGATTATGAGTTAGTTATACATATTGTGATCCAAAAGCGTTATTTTAGTTATGATCCAAAGGCACTTTGATTATATGGTGTTTGATTATAACTCTTTTTGTTTTTAGCTATAACTCTCATAGAATTGAGTTACGATATTTGTAATAATCAGACTCACAAATGTTTTGCATATACACATAACATTAACCTTTTGAAAATAAACGATTTATTCTTTTGAAGACAAACACAATAAAATAAAAATGTTATGATCATTAGATTGACTTAATTTTTTCTAAGGATGATATATATAGAAAATGTGACGATCGGGTCCTTGTTTCCTCTCTCTTTTCCTTCTTCTTCTTCACTCCGTTCTTCTGCTCTCGTTGAGTTTGAAGACGTCGGAAAATATGCTCCAAATAAAGTTCTTATTCTTGTTTTCGTTCGGTGATTGAATTTCACTTGTTCCGGAGAGTGCGGGGTCAGGTCCAGAGTGACCGGGAGCGAAGTGGGATTTTTCTGGGTTGTTGGGCCAGGACCGCACGTGCGGGGTTGGGCCGCACGTGCAGGAAGAGGGGAGTTGGGTGAGTTGCACACTGCCTAAAAGGCAGGTGCGGGCTGAGGTGCGGCAGGACCACCGCACGTGCGGGGGTGAGGGCCGCACGTGCGGGGAGGGCGCTCCGCACGTGCGGAGATGGGTGCCACACGTGCGGCAGTCTGGGCAAATCCGTGGCTCTGTTTTTTCTCCTCTTTTGGGCTATTTGTATCGCATTTTATTATATCTCTCTCTCTCACTCTAAACCCTATTTCTCTCCTTCTCTCTAGAAAACATCATCAAACACCAAAACTCTTTGATCCTTGCAATCTTTGGGCCAAGATCCTCATCATCTTCCTCTAAATCTTGAAGATCAAGAACTAGAGCTTCTCTTGGTGTTGTGGAAAGTGGAGGAATCTTTCATCAAAGCTAGGGTTTCATCTTCTCTCTCTCTTCATCAAGCTTGAGGTAGGGACATTCTTGAGTTATATATACAAGTTTTGCTATTTGATGATAGTTTTAAGAGTTTTCTTCTAGTTCCTTGTTGATTTCAATCTTGTGTTTCAAAAATGTAAAGAGTTTTAAATGTGGGTTGTATCTCAACTCTTTTATAAATCCTAGAGGGGTTTTCCTTTGAATTATATATATATATATATATGTGTGTGTGTGTGTGTGTGTGTGTGTGTGTGTGTGTGTGTGTGTGTGTTTAGGTAAGTTTTTGGTTGATTTTGTAACTCTCCTTGGAAACTTCGAAAATGGGTCTGGTGGCTCAAGAGATTGATGATTTTTTTTGTAAAACAAACTCTATCTTGGGTTCATTTAGAGATTTTCTTGAAATTTTGGACAACATGAGTTGAGATTGAAGTGTATGATGAGATTTTATAAAAGAGATGAACAATGTTAGGGTTTTTGTGAAAAACCTAGAAAATTGGGGCTTTTTGAAAATATGGAAAATCCATGGAATAAACTTATTTTCTTGTGCCAAAATGGGTGAGTGAGTATAGAATTCACATCTTGGTAAGAGAAGTGATAATCCCCTTGATATAAGAAAATGGAGGACTTATTTTTAAGTTGTTGTTAGATGCATGAAAAATATTTAATTGTGAAATGGTAATTGTTTTGCATAATGGATTGTGAGAATTATGAATGGTGGAGGTTAGTATTTGAAAACCTCACATGTCTTCGAAAGGATTAAATCGATGAGAGATTGATGTTGTGTGTTGAAGACACATGGTTATCTTGAAAAAGAGTAATGAAAAGAGGTAATGGGAAATGTGATTGTTGGCATTGTTGTAGAGACTTTGAACATGGGGAAATGTTATGAGTTATGAAAATCATTGCATTGCATATTATTATTTTTGCATTGTAAATTTTGATGGAAGATATTTATTTCATGAAAGAAAATAACGTTGTGATATGAATTATGGAAATGTGTAAGGGGTAAATACGGTGGTAAGTCTGATTAGGGGGTGTAGATAAATTTTGTTACATTGGCCTGAGTGTCCATGGTGAAAGACCAGAAAACCGCGCGGATAAGTGTCGAGCCTTCCGGTTAATACCAGTAAAAATGACAGTTTGGTAGTACTCGCAGAGTCTACTTGTAGACACCAGCCTAGGGATTACTAGTGTCGTATTTACCACCCCTCTGTTGATTAAAATTGGAAGTTTTGAAATGTATTGAGATTGCAAGCTTTCATTGAAAAATGGAAATCTTTAAGAAAAGCATGAAAGGGAATTTCTTTAAAGAAGCATGGCATAACATTGATACTTGCATTTTATCGAGAATTGCATAACTGTATATACTTTGTTAGAATTCTCTACTAGGCTTTATGCTCACCCCTATGGGAATTTGGTGCAGGTAAAGACGAGGTGATCCCGCCAAGTTGAGGGCGCAGATAATTGTAAAGAGTACATAGCTCTTATTTTGTTGCGATCTTCTATGAGCCAAGGGCTAATGTGTTTCGGTCCGAGAGACCATTTTGTGTAACCGGGCTATTACCTTGGAAGATGTAAGCCCATAAGGGCATTGTTTTGAGATTTAAATGTTTCATATGCTATAAATTCATGTGTTCTTTTAATTCGTTGGAATGTATATCGCAAGTGGAACTTTTGTATTTAATCCATTTATTATGTATGAGATGAGGGAAGGATTATTGTTATAGATTAGTCAATGTTCATTAGTATGGTAGTTTATGTTGAATTATTTCGGGGCGTTACAGAAAAACCATACCAAATGAATGGTTCAGATCATCAAAATCAATACTAGACCTAACATGACTGTCAAGTTCAAATTATTTACATATTTTGTTTAAGGTTTGGTTTTTCTCAAGTTCAAATTAGAACTTGAGAAAACTTAAGGGAATTGTAGGGCCAACTATGAGTTCTTTTTCGGTGATCCGAGCTTCATCTTGTAAGGACTTTCGTTTATATCATCTATTAAAAAAATTAAATTGATTTAATAATCGTAATATTATTATTTTATCTTATTTATCTCTAAAACAATAAATAATTTATTTTCAGAAACATATTTTTAGTTCATTAGTTTATTATGGGAGCTTTTTTGATAAATCCACTTTCTAAGAGCTTTATTCCATCCAACCCATATTCTTTTTGACAATTCCATTAGGTCCTATTTGAGATAAGAAAACCAAAATACCCTTTTCATCTACTTATGTTCTACTTAGTTCACATTATTTTCTTATGTTTCAATAAGTCCTATGGGTGACATAATTACTAAAATACCCCTAATGTGAATGTTCACACCGTCAATGTGAACATTCATATCGTCAATGTGTAGGGGCCCGGCCAATGTCGATCCTTGTAGGTGCCCGAAAAAATTCGAGACGAGTCGGGACGGGCCCGGCCCGTTGACAATGTGAATATTCACATTGACATGTTAACATTCACATTAATAGGAGTATAAAATTGGCCCGCGTCCCATGGCAGCGCGAAACCCGCCCGTGGCCTATGCGCGGCCCGGGGCGGGCTCGGTCCGGCCCGTTGACAATGTCAATATTCACATTGACATGTTAACATTCACATTGATAAGAGTATAAAATTGGCCCGCGGCCCGGGGCGGGCCCGGGGCGGCCGATTGACAATATGAATATTCACATTGACATATTAACATTCACATTGATAGGAGTGTAAAATTAGCCCGTGCCTCGTGGCTGCCCAAAACCCGCCCACAGCCCGTGGGCGGCCCGGTGCGGGCCCGGCCTAGCCAGTTGACAATGTGAATATTCACATTGACATATTAACATTTACATTGATAAGAGTATAAAATTGGCCAGCGGCCCAGAGGCGGGCCCGACTCGGCCCGTTGACAATGTAAATATTCACATTAACATGCTAACATTCACATTGATAAGAGTATAAAATTGGTCCGCGGCCCATGGGCGGCCAAAACCTCGCCCGCAGTCCGAGGCGGGCCCGGCCCGGCCCGTTGACAATGTGAATATTCACATTGACATGTTAACACTCACATTGATAGGAGTATAAAATTAGCCCGTGCCTCGTGGCTGCCTGAAACCCGCCCACGGCCCGTGGGCGGGCCTGGCCATTTTTTTTTAATTCTTTATAATTTTTTCTACCAAAATTTTATTATTTTCCACAAAAAAAAAAACACTAGGCCTCGGCGCGAGCTGGGCCTCGGACCGAGCCTTGAATGGGCCTTAACCGGGCCGATGGGCCGAGTCGAGCTTCAAAGTGATGGCCCAGGCCCTAGCCTAGGGTCTCGGACTAGGCTCGAGCCTGGGCCCAAACGAGCCTTTCCGGGGCTGGCCCACGGGCCAAAAAATTAGGCCTAGGCCATAGCCCTGGCACAAGGGTATTCGAGCTTTAGACGGGCCGATGGATCAAGCCTCAGGTCGAGCCGGTGGGCTTGGGCCTAGCCTCGAGCTTAGGTCGGGCTTGGGCAGGCCTGGCCATTTTTTTTTAATTCTTTTTAATTTTTTCTACCAAAATTTTATTATTTTTCACAAAAAAATACATTGCGTCTCGGGCGGGCTGGGCCTCTAACCGAGCCTTGAATAGGCTTTAAGTAGGCCGATGGGCTGGGCCAGGCTTCAAAGTGATGGCCTAGGCCCTAACCTAGGGTCTCGGACATGCTCGTGCCCGGACCCAAACGAGCCTGCCCCGGGCCGTGGGCGGGCTTCGGGCAGCCCACGGGCCGCGGGCCAATTCTACATTCCTATCAATGTGCATGTTAACATGTCAATGTGAATATTCACATTGTCAACGGACCGGGCCTACCCCGAGCCACGGGCAAGCTTCGAGCAGCGGGCAAATTTTACACTTCTATCAATGTTAATGTTAATATGTTAATGTGAATATTCACATTGTCATGGGTCTGGCCAAGCCCGCCTCGGGCTGCGGTCGGGCTTCGGGCCACCCACGGGCTGCGGGCCAATTTTACACTCTTATCAATGTGAATGTTAACATGTCAATGTGAATATTCACATTGTCAACGGGCCAGGTCGGGCCCGCCCTGGGCCGCTGGCCAATTTTATACTCTTATCAATGTGAATGTTAACATGTCAATGTGAATATTCACATTGTAAACAGGCCGGGCCGGGCCGGGCCGGGACGGGATCGTCCCGAGCCGTGGGCGGGCTTTTGGCCGCCCATGGGCCGCAGGCCAATTTTGTACTCTTATTAATGTGATTGTCAACATGTCAATGTGAATATTCACATTGTCAACGGGCCGGACCGGGCCCGCCCCGGGCCGCGCATGGGCCGCTGGTGGGTTTCGCGCCACCAATTTTACACTCCTATTAATGTGAATGTTAACATGTCAATATGAATATTCACATTGTCAACGGGCTGGGCCCGCCCCGACTCGCGAGCAAGTTTCGGGCCGCCCACGAGCCAATTTTACATTCCTACCAATGTGAATTTTAAAATATGAATGTTCACATCATAAAATTGGTAACTGTTCAAAAAATATTTGTAAGAGTATTAAAATTAAATATAAGGGCATAAGTGTCCAAGAAAATAGTGTAAATCAAGAAAAAGCACTTTATGAAATAAAATTATACATACATGGGACTAAATGGGTTAAAAAATTCCTTCATGGATTTCTTGGGTTAAAACATTTCTAAATGAGATTTATCAATAAAAATCCCGTTTATTATTTAATGTGTCAATATTTTATTAGTAATAAAATAACGAAAATTACTCACCAGTGATAGTTAGAAAAATTATTTACAAAATAATAATAAACATTATAAATATTAATAATTAAAATGATAAACATTTTCACTAATATATAATAATTTTTAAAAATGTCCTTTGAATTATAATTTTCTCAATAAAATACACAAAAGTAATGTAACTCATCTACATCAGAGATGAGAATACGTTGGAGTAGGGGTGAAAGTGGATTGGGTTGGGTCGGGTGACATTCCGTTCACCATTTTCCCAAAATTAGGTAGATTGAAAAAAGTTAATCCGCATCCGTTCACCAGTTTGGTGGATGCTGATTGAGCGGGCTATGCGGGTTGGCGAATGGATGCGATCGATCTGGCGGTTTGGACTTTACAAAATTTAGACATTTTTTTAAAATTATAATTCATAATTTTTACAATCTCCAATAACTAGTAATCTGAAAAAATATGTATTATTTGTTTATAATAGGCCATAGCACCATGCACGGATATTTTTATGTTGGAAGGTGCAACTCGGGTGGGTATGGACGAGTTGAGAGGTTATCTAAGTCCAACTCAAGTTGTGATGAAAGTTGTCCAGGCCCGCTCAAGCCCGAATTGTAATTCAAGATTGTCTGCCTAAGCCCGACCTGAGCTAAACTCGAATTGCCAGAGTTGCCCGAATTACACATAAATTTCAATTTTTTTTTCTTTCTTTCTTTTTAGTGCTGCTAAGTTAATTAATTTGTTAACATTAGACTATTTATAAATAAAAAAAAAATTATAAAATCATTAATAAAATCAAATGAAATAATTTATATAATGTAAGAAATATGTCGTTATGATGGTATTTACAATTTATGAGTGAGAAAAAATAAATAAGTAAAATTTTATATTGTGTTATGTGACAACCACATCCTTGATTAATTATGTTAATCATATGATTTGCATTGATTATATGTTTATGTGCTATTATGTGCCATGTGTGAAATGAAATGTGATATTGTGAATATATGTATATAGGATATGAATTGAACGTGTCTGATTCAGTAAATTATACAAGTTTAAATTAAATATTTGGAATAGGTAATTAGAGCCTAATTCACATTAGTGTGATTAATTTTAGTTTAATTTGAGTTAGATTATGATGAGACTTGATTTAATTTAAGTGAATTTGATGTAATTAGAGCCAATGTAATTTATTAATTTAAACTTAGAATAAATCAAGGCCTAGGAATGATTAATGATTATACACTCCTTAATCTATTCATCAACTTAACTAGAGAAAAGAGAGAGAGTTACTGCATATTGTTGGAGTCATACACTTGAGAGAAAGAGAGAAAACTCCAAAGAGCTCTAGAAGAAAAAGAAATAAGAGGAAGAATAAGAACAACATGAAATTGAAGGAAAATCTTCATGATTCAACCATTCAAGGTAGTATTGCTTTTCCATTTTTTTTGAAATTGAAGTGTTATACTCATAATCCCTTAGAATTTGAGTTGAATTAGGATGAAATCATGCATAATTGAGAAATGTTATAATGCATGAAGATATAATGACCCTATATGACAATCTAAGACATGAATTTAAATAATGAGCTCATAATCTTCACATGCATGGCATGTTTTCATGGAATTCTTGTTTATACATATAATTTCTTGCATGATTCTTGAAATTTGAGGAAGATACTTCATGAATTTTGAAGAATGGAACTCAAACTTACATGTTTTATGATTCTACATTTCTATTCTAAATTTTGATCTTTTAAGTGGAAATTGGGTTTTGTCTATGAAGTTATAATCTTCAATTGAAGTTAGATATATGAAATTCAAGTTGTTTTTAAGGGTTTTGGGCCTTGATATGCATGAAATTGAAGTTGGATTTTGCAAAGAATGAGTTCCAAATCAAGAGCAGATTTTCAAACACAATTCAATCTAGAACCGCACGTGCTGCAAGGGGCCCCGTACGTGCGGAAAACAGAGCATAGCAAGTCTTCATCACTATTTCAATTCCGCACGTACGGGGTAAGCCCTCTGCATGTGCGGTTTTCAAGCCAATCCCCATTTCATTTTCTCTTCATTTTTCCGACTTTCGGGCCTCCATTTGCATGGTTTTCACATGTACTTTGAATTCATATGCATATCATGAACACGAATAAATTAAAGAACGAATAGAAATAACCGAATGAACAAGTAACGAATGAACCAAATAGGTTTAAGAACCGACTGAATGAATTGAACATGTTTTGAGATGTTGCGCTTGAATGTGTTTGTGTAGGTCAGACACTACATTCTAATCACGTGATTTAAGGAGCCAATTTTAAGTAACAACCTAGTAAAGATATATTTGAATTATAAGTATTTTCTAAATTATAAAATGCTTTGTTTCTTAAATGATGCTTTCTGACTGATTGAATGATTGTCGTATTTATGAAATGTTTTCGTTGCATCCATAGTATCTATTACTGTTACTGTAACTGCTACTGTTACAAAGATCTCTGTCAGTTCCAATTTTTGGAACTACTATTTACTGAATTGATGACCATCATATATGACTGTTTCGGTCTTCTAGGACCTACTATACTATTCTGCTAATAGATGTACCACGTATGACTGCTACGATTTCGATATGATTTGACATGTTATGAGATACTGATTTGAGAAATTGATTCACTGATGAAATTGATTGTTTTAAATTACTGAAAGGACATCACTCATTACCCCTTTACACAGTTGTTATTCATTGGCCTCTAGCTCACCGTTTTATATATGCATGTAGGTGATCAAGTGCAAGACCGAACCTAGTGGCGTCGACCTGAACTCAGTTTATGAAGCTAACTTCTATGTCTCACTACGAGGTCCCAACCGTGTCAAGCTTCTAAGCTTCATGGGTGGTTTAGAATTCACCCTTTCTTATTTGTGAACAAGTGTTATGAATGTTGCTAAGGCTTTTGTTAAGACTGGTTTTGTTATTAGGATTTAATTCCTAAGTTATGTTTATTTTATTTTTTTTAATACTTAAGCTTTACGTAGACTTATGTGTATATGTAAATATAAAGGTTTGTTTTGTTGATTTAAGTCTTCACAGCTTATTGGACGCTATAATTTATTATTTAAGGCTTTCACCAGCCCTTATTATTATACTACTGTTAAGCAAATCTATGGTAATCTCGGATTACTGGCTAGTCACTTCTCTAATCCCTTAGGGCGGGGATTGGGTCATGACATGTTACTTGTGTATATAATATATATTCAAAACTTTACTATCATTTAATAGTTAATAATTTATATGTATATTCAATATTTTTATATATTTACATATATAATTCAGGTTATAGGCTGCTCGAATTGTTTGATATTTTTGCTCAAGGCTGCTCAAATTTTATTCTGGTTTTGCTCAAACTTGTATTGAATTTGAAAATATTTTTCTCAAGCCTTAAAAAATGTTAGGCTGAACTTAAGTTGCTCGGATTAAGCTCGCCCAAACTACACCTTTATCTATGAAATAACTTTTCATGATGGAGATGTGCAAGTTGTGAGAAACAAGACAAATGCATAACGGAAGGGAAAAAAATGGGTAAATCATGTAAATGGTCCCCGTAATTTACACGATGTGTTAATTTAGTTTATTTTCTTTAATTGTGCTCGATTCTGTCCCTTAATTTGATGGATTGTGTCATATTGGTCAAATAAATAACGGCCGTTAGGTTTGGTGGACAAAAAGTTGTCACGTGCTCAAATGATGTGTCAATTTGGTCCTTTTTGTTTTAATTTGCTCAATTTTTACAGGACCAAATTGATACATCGTGTAAACTACAATGACTAAATTGACACATCGTTTGAGTTTCTGTCCACCAAACGTAATTGCTGTTATTTATTAGACCAATATGACACAATCAATTAAATTAAGAGGCAAAAATCGAGCAAATTAAAATAATATGGACTAAATTGACACACCGTTTAAACTATAGGGACCATTTACATAATTTATCCCAAAAAAATTCCCCTAGATAATGATATTTTGAAAACACTACAAAGTGCACTATAGGAAAACATGGCAGAGGATATCAACTTTGCTAATATGGCAAAATTTTATTATTTTTATATTTTAAATTTTAAAATATCATAATTTTGTATATTACATGTTTGATTTTTTAAAAAAAATATATATTTTTAAAATTTATTATTTAGGATATATCAAACAAGATCAATATTAAATATAAAATAATTTTTTAATGAAACAAAATTGATAAAATTTTAAAACTGAGAAAAATTTAGAAAAATCTCAATTTCATACCGTTAAAAAAGTAATATTTTAGTTTTACAAATTTTATATTCAATATTGTACATTGATCTCGTTAGATAGGTTCCAGAAATATAAATTTTATTAAACACAAATGGACAAATTACACCGGTAGTCCCTATATTTTACTCCTTGTGTCATTTTGGTCCTTACACTTTCAATTGGCTCAGTTTTGACCCTTAATGTTAAATTTTGTATCGATTTGGTTCAATTGACAATATCGTTAGTATTTTTTAAGGAAAATTATCACTAAATTGGTTGAGAATTTTTTTCTTTCAATTTTGTTTCATGTTGCAGTGCGAATGTTCACATTGGTATGAATTTAGTTTTTCTAGGGTTAGTTGCATGTTAATTATAAATTGTGAACATTCACATTGTATTTTGATATGAGTTTCTTTTTTTTTTTTTTTGAAATTTTTTTCGAAAGTTAGTTATATTTTGTTGTTTTTTTTACTATGCTTGTTGGTTGGACAATCATTTTTGTTACTACTAAACAATCGAAATAGTCGATTTTCACTTATTTTTATTTTGTTTTATTTTTCACATTGCAATGTGAATGTTCACATTGGTATGATTTTATTTTTTTAAAAAAAAAACTAGTTGTATATTAATTGTAAGTTGTGAACATTCACATTGTATTTTGGTATAAGTTTTATTTTTTCAAAAGTTAATTGTATGTTTGTTGTTTTTGTTACTATACTTGTTAGTTAAACAATCATTTTTATTATCGTTGAACAATTGAAATAGTCAATTTTCACTTTTTTCAATTTTGTTTTATGCTTTCACGTTACAGTGTGAATGTTTACATTGGTACGAGTTATTTTTTTAAGGCTAGTTGTATAATTGTAAATTGTGAACATTCACATTGTATTTTGGTATAAATTTTATTTTTTTGAAGGTTAGTTATATGTTTGTTATTTATTGTGAACATTCATATTGTACTTTAGTATGTGTTTTGTTTTTTTTTAAATTTAGTTGTTTGTTTGTTGTTTACTATGAACGTTTACATTATATTTAGATTTTCATTTAGATTTTTTGTTGAGTTATTTTTAAAAAATTTAAATTATAAAAAGATTCAAAATTCATAATTTGAAATTTTCTCCATGGAATGCGGGAAATATTTTCTCCTTAGGATAAGGGAGAGATTTTCTCCATGGAATAAGGGAAAAAAAAATTTTAGAATAAGGGAGAGATTTTCTCCATAAAATGAGTGATTATTGTTATGTATTAATTTCAAAATAGAAACATGTGCAAAAAATTAAAAAGAATAATTTGGTCATATTACATTAGACTTAATAAAATATTCAAAAAAAAAGTGTTAAATAAAATCAAACACTTAAAAATAAAATTTATCAAAAAATAACCCTTATTATATTTTGCAATATTTGGATCAAGTGCTTAATTGTAACAGCCGTGAGAAATGCGATTGATTGTCTAATGAAAAGGAATCTTCCAGATTTGCTTATCAAAAACTAGTGGATGAAAAACAGTGTGTTGGAGATTGGTAACTGTTGAGTTGGCTACAGATTCTGGCCATGTGAAGGAAAGTAGCAGCCAGCTACATAGTGGGGAAGCCATGAGGCCATGTGAGTTGGCCATGAGGCCATGTGAGTTGGCTATGAAGCCTCAATCTGGAAAGCCACCGAAATGGGCTGGCAGCCAGCTCAATTAATCTTGCATTGTAATCTCTATATATAGAGAAGCTAAGGAGAGTTGAGAAGTACAGCTGAGAGGTGTGAGCTTAGAGAGCAAAGAGAGAGAGAGAATTACAGAGAGAATTGTAATTCTTACCATTTTGTTCAATATAGTGAATTCGTTGCCCGTGGACGTAGGCGACTTGCCGAACCACGTTAAATCTTGTGTGTTATTGCTTGTTTGAGTTCCCTGGTGTGCCCCCGATCCGCAACAATTGGTATCAGAGCTCGGGTTGCGAAAAATCGAATTTTTCCCGAAAGTGCCCAGATTTTGAAGTGCTCAAAATCCACTTTTGACCATACCAGGAGGAAGAACTCCCTGAGAGGAGTCCAGAAAAGCAAAAATAGAGCCAAGAAACCTCCAAACGCGCCCTCACGCGCCCTCTGAAAAAAGCGCGTCAACCACAGTCGCGGCACGCACCTACACGCGCCGTTCAGGCACCCGGTGCGTGGTCCCAGTCTCACCCACGCGCCACACGCGCGTCTCCAGGAAGAAGACGAGCCATGTGGCGCCACGTCAGCGCCACGTCAGCACCGTGTCAGCGCCACGTCATCCGCCACGTCAGCGCCACGTGTCAGACACGTGGCAGCCACGTGTCAGCCCAGTCAGCCTGAGCCGCTAACCAAGCCGCGTTGACCAGCCGTCAAGCCGCGTTGACCGCGCCGCCTGCGCCGTTGACCAAGCCGTTGACCGAGCTGTTGACCAGTCGTTGACCGAAGAAAGTATCCGGTGCATCTCAGTGCACCAGATTCTTCAGATCTGACCCGTCCAAAGTGTTTTTGCCAGATCGGAGCCATTCGGAGTCCGTTTTTGACGATCCAATAGTGCTTCCCAACTATTTGGAGTATTCTGGACACATCTATACGGTCAGTTTTTTGAATTGAAGTTTCTAAAAAATGGCAGAATCTAGATCAACCGAGTCCGTAAGTAATCCAGCCAGTACAAGCACTTCTAGGCATTGGACCCCGGTGTCCCATGCCAAGTTCGAGATAGAGAAGTTCGATGGAAGCAGCAACTTCGGCATATGGAGATGCGAAGTTAAGGATATGCTTGTCCAAATGAACCTGCACTTCACTCTGGGAGACAAACCAGATGACCTGGACGAGATAGAATGGGAGAGGGTGAATCTCCTGGCCTGCAGTTCCATCCGACTTTGCCTTGCAAAAGAGGAGAAGTATGCCTTTACAGAATATGATATTGCGAAGAAGCTTTGGAAGGCGCTGGAAGATAAGTTCATGACAAAGAGCATTGAGAACCGGCTCTACTTGAGGAAGAGGTTGTTTCGTTTCGACTACATTAAAGGTATTTCGATGAACGAACACCTAAATAATTTCAACAAAATTATTACGGATTTGAAGAATTTGGATGATGACGTTGGTGATGAAGACAAAGCACTGTTATTGTTAAATTCCTTGCCTGACTCGTATGATCATCTCACTACTACTTTACTGTACGGTAAAGAGAAGATCAAGTATATTGATGTTGCAAACGCCTTGGTGAACAATGAGTTCAGAAGGAAAGATAAGTCTGCAAACAGGGACTCAACATTCGAGGCATTAACAGTCAGAGGCAAAACAAATAACAGAAGAAATACAGGGCGAGGAAAGTCTCGCTCAAAATCTAGGGGGAAACCTTCAGACAAAAGACGTCTTGCAAAAGACGAGTGTGCAGCTTGTCGCCAGAAGGGGCATTGGGCAAAAGATTGTCCAGATAAAGACAAGACAGAAGAGAAGGTGAATATTGCACGAGATGGAGATAATGATGAAGGAGGAGCCTTCACAGTTTCATCATATGGCCAGTCTGATGAATGGATAATAGATTCCGGATGTTCATTCCATATGTGTCCTAACAAGCAGTGGTTCTCGAGCTTACGAGAGTTCGATGGAGGAGTTGTGCTGATGGGCAATGACCAAGCTTGCCAGACAAAGGGGATTGGAACAATTAAACTGAAGATCCATGATGGAACAATCAGAATTCTTGAAGATGTACGATATGTACCAGATCTAACCAAGAATCTCATCTCAGTGGGAGTTTTAGACTCCAAAGGTTACGGAGTAACCATGGAAGGTGGAGTCCTTAAAGTTGTTCGAGGAGCATTGGTTGCAATGAAGGTACTCGACAAGGAAATTTATATTTCCTAGATGGCTCTACAATCACAGGGAGAGTGGCTGTCTCCACCAGCTCAGAAGATGATGCATCAGACACTTCCAAACTTTGGCACATGCGCCTAGGGCATGTCGGTGAGAAGGCTTTACAAGGGTTGGTAAAGCAAGGCCTGTTGAAAGGCGCCAAGACGGGGAAGCTTGAGTTCTGCGAGCATTGTGTATTTGGCAAACAAACAAGAATCAAGTTTGGTACTGCAATTCACCGTACCAAAGGGATTCTAGACTACGTCCACACCGACGTATGGGGTCCTTCCAAGAATGCTTCGTTGGGAGGTAAACACTACTTTGTGTCGTTCATTGATGATTTCTCTAGAAGAGTTTGGATTTATACTATGAAACACAAAGATGAAGTCTTAGACATCTTTCTTACGTGGAAGAAGATGATTGAGACCCAGACAAGCAAACGGATCAAGAAGCTCAGATCTGACAATGGTGGAGAATATACATCAGATCCCTTCTTTGAGGTTTGCCAGAATGCAGGGATAGTGAGACATTTCACAGTTCCTGGAACACCGTAGCAGAATGGAGTTGCAGAACGCATGAACCGCACTTTGGTGGAGAAAGTCCGGTGTATGCTATGACAGTCTGGATTGAGCAAGGCATTTTGGGGCGAGGCATTGAACTATGCTCGTCATCTTGTCAACAGACTACCTACTGCAGCATTAGATGGGAAGACTCCCATGGAGGTATGGTCAGGAGTCCCAGTTACTGATTATCATCAGTTACGTGTCTTTGGATGTCCAGCATATTTTCATGTTACAGAATCTAAGTTGGATCCAAGAGCCAAGAAAGCCATCTTCTTGGGCTTCGGTGACGGTGTCAAGGGATACAGACTGTGGTGCCCTGAATCAAAGAAAGTTCTCATCAGAAGAGACGTTACCTTTGATGAGTCTGCAATGCTGAAGCAACCAGATCCTCAACAGAATGAGGAAGCATTGAAGAAGTCAGTGCAGGTGGAGTTTGAGACTCCAGCAAAGACTAGTCAGCCAATCAACCATCCTGAAGAAGTCTCAGAGGATAGCTCTGAAGAGAGTTCAGATGAAAATGAAGATCCAGAGGCTCCGCAACAATCAGAACCCATTGCAATTAGGAAAGGAAAAAGGGTTACTAAGCAACCCAGTTGGATGACCGATATGGTAGCCTATGCACTTCCAATCATTGAAGACAATGTTCCTTGCACTTTCAAAGAAGCCGTGCATAATGCAGAAAGTGTCAAATGGAAGGAGGCTATGGATGAAGAGATCGGGTCACTTCACAAGAACCAGACTTGGGAGTTGGTGCAACTTTCAAAAGGCAAGAAAGCAATTGGGTGTAAGTGGGTTTACACCAAGAAGGAAGGCATTCCAGGCAGAGACAACATCAGATTCAAAGCTAGATTGGTAGCTAAAGGCTATGCTCAGAAGGAAGGAATAGACTACAATGAGGTATTCTCACCTGTTGTGAAGCACACGTCTATTCGTATCTTGTTAGCTTTGGTTGCACAGTTTGATCTCGAGCTCGCCCAATTCGACGTCAAAACTGCCTTCTTACATGGAGATCTTGAAGAGGAGATATAAATGTCCCAGCCAGATGGTTTCAAAATTGCTGGAAAAGAGAATTGGGCCTGTAAGCTGAACAAATCGTTGTACGGATTGAAGCAATCCCCGAGACAGTGGTACAAGCGATTTGATCGGTTCATGATGGAGACAGAATACACAAGAAGTCAATTTGATCATTGTGTATATTTCCGTAAGCTTCCCGACGGTTCCTTCATCTATTTGCTCTTATATGTAGATGATATGCTGATTGCATCTACGAGCAAGGTGGAGATTGACAAACTCAAGGCACAGTTAGCAAGGGAGTTTGAAATGAAGGATTTGGGAGAAGCAAAGAAAGTTCTTGGCATGGAGATCAAGAGAGACAGGAAGAAGGGCACGGTTTGTCTGACACAAACCCAGTATCTGAAAAAGGTGTTAGACAGATTTGGCATCAATGGAAAAACCAAAGCTGTAAGTACACCATTGGCCCCTCATTTCAAGCTTAGTGCTTCGTTGTCTCCACGCACAGAAGAAGAACGGAAGCATATGGCACAGGTTCCATATGCAAATGCAGTTGGTGCATTAATGTATGCTATGGTTTGTACACGGCCTGACATCTCGCATGCTGTGAGTATGGTAAGCAGGTATATGCATGATCCAGGAAAAAATCACTGGCAGGCAGTGAAATGGATCCTAAGGTACATACATGGCACGGTCAATCTGGGATTGAAGTTCGAGAGAGATAACCGACTCGGGCAGAATTTGGAAGGATATGTGGACTCAGATTATGCTGGTGACTTAGACAAACGCCGGTCAACAACAGGGTATTTATTTACGCTTGCTAAGGGGCCGGTAAGTTGGAGGTCAACGCTTCAGTCAACGGTGGCTTTGTCTACTACAGAGGCAGAGTACATGGCAGTGACGGAAGCCTTTAAGGAAGCTATTGGGCTACATGGGTTGATTGAAGACTTGGGAATTGTTCAGAAGCACGTTAAGGTGTTTTGTGACAGTCAGAGTGCCATTTGTTTGGCAAAGAACCAGGTCCATCATGCCCACACCAAGCACATTGATGTCCGTTTCCATTTCATCCGAGAAATTGTGAATGAAGGGGATATTCTGCTTCAAAAGATTGGTACTGCAGATAATCCGGCCGATATGCTCACAAAGGTAGTTTCTGGGATCAAGTTCCAACATTGTTTGGACTTGGTCAACATCTCTCGGAACTGAGCACCTTCGGGTGCATGGCAGTGTTGATCGATCACTATGTTAGATAAGAGAATCCTCGCCAAGGTGGAGATTTGTTGAGTTGGCTACAGATTCTGGCCATGTGAAGGAAAGTAGCAGCCAGCTACATGGTGGGGAAGCCATGAGGCCATGTGAGTTGGCCATGAGGCCATGAAGCCTCAATCTGGAAAGCCGCCGAAATGGGCTGGCAGCCAGCTCAATTAATCTTGCATTGTAATCTCTATATATAGAGAAGCTAAGGAGAGTTGAGAAGTACAGCTGAGAAGTGTGAGCTTAGAGAGCAAAGAGAGAGAGAGAATTACAGAGAGAATTGTAATTCTTACCATTTTGTTCAATATAGTGAATTCGTTGCCCGTGGACGTAGGCGACTTGCCGAACCACGTTAAATCTTGTGTGTTATTGCTTGTTTGAGTTCCCTGGTGTGCCCCCGATCCGCAACAGTAACAACCGTGAGAAACGGATTTGCTTGCTTGTGTAGTCAAAATCAAAAGGAATCTTTCGAGGAAAGTGTGTCCATTGTTCATGGAAGCCCGCAGGAATCCATTGAAAATGTGAGGCAGACAAAAAATAAATTTGTAATTTGATAGAAAGTATTCAAATTGGCTCGTCAAACACTCAAACAGTCATCCAATCACAAAAACAAAAACAAAAAAAAAAAATTTAAAAACATAATGATGCAATTGACAAAGATGGCCATCTAACACTCAACTATGGATGAAATATAAGAATACGATTCGAATATCAATTTTTTTTTTTTTAATTACTTATGGTATCCTACTATATATCGTAAGATATTTTAATATTATTAAAAGTAAGTGTAAATAAATGTGTGGTTATAGAAAATATAAATATCTTTAAATTACAAAAATAAGATTTCTTGAAAGATAAAAATACATATAAAACTAGCATATCATCCATACTATGTACGGGATAAAATAATATATTATTTATCAAAAATATGATAATTATATTTGATTTTTTTATATTTTGTCTCTTGTAAATAAAATTTTATATATAAGTTTAAAAATTTTCTTTCAAATGTTCCTTTACTATAATAAATAGTATAGATAAATTAAAATTATTGTACTGACAATTAATAATTAAAATTACACTTTGTTATAAAAAAAATGACATAATTCTAATACTTCACAATTTTAGAATAAAAATATATGAATTTTAAAAAATTATCATATTGGTTTTGGAAAGGGAAATAATTAAAGAAATTTTGAAAACTTAATGGGTAAGAAAGAATCGCCGTAAATCATTCAAACCAAGAATGATTTAGCTTAATCAGTTAAGTCAAAAGACTAACTAGATTACAAAAAAATTAATTAATTAAAATTTTTAAATTTTATTTTATTAAAATTTAAACTGTCATTGAATATGGAAAGCAATTCATTAATTTAAATTTAAAATCGACACAATACAAATTTAAAATTATAATAAACTATCTCATAATTTATAAATTTTAAATACAAATTTAAAATTATCATAATTATCTCATAATTTTTATGTTAAGAAACAGTAAGAGTGATATTGAGATTATCGATATATCTATATATTTTACAAAATAATACTTTTAAGAAGAAATATTATGAGAGTTTCAAAATCTCATACAAAATGTTTTTTTAAATAAAAACCACTATGTGAGATCGTAAAATAAAAGTTAAATGGAAGCTAGTCAATCGGGATTTTCTTAATTGTTTAAAATTAAGAAAATTCAATAATTTTAAAATAAGAGTTTGGAGCTCCTAGAAGGCTTCACCCCTAAAAATCTCATTTTTCTCATATAATATATAGATAGATAGATGGTGAAACAAACTTTGCTTTTTCTTCTTCTCCCAATGTGAGATTATAAAATAAATCACAAACTAATTAGAGCTTTATTTTTATATGGTAAAATGGAAGTTAGTCAATGGAAATATTTTAATTGTTTAAAATTAATAAAATCAGTATGAGAAATTGCGATTAAACAGGCAAATCGGTCAAACCCAAAATGGTTGAGCCTAATCGATTAAGTCAAATGACCAACCAACTTATACAAAAATTAATTAATTAAAACTTTTAAATGTTATTTAATTTTAAAATTTAAACTGTCTTGAATTAAAGTATACACAATACTACACTATTAAGATTCACTTTATATAAGTGAAACAACTCTTTTCTTTTTCTTTTTCTTTTTCTAATGTGGGATTATAAAATAAAAATTATCAATTATTTGGACGGAAAGTTTATTTCTAATCAAGAAATCTTAATCTTTCAATCTTTAATCTGATCAATCTTTAGTTTATTTCGAATTAAACAAATCTAATCAATATATTTTGATAAAACCGCTAAAATCGTGGTTAAACTAACAAATCAATCAAATCAAAAATGATTTAGCATAATCGGCTAGGTCATAATTAATTAATTTAAACTTTTGAAATTGAAACTATATTGAATTAAAACATGGACAATGTAATGGCCGAGTTTCCTTTATTTTCTTTTCTTTCCCTTTGGCTTCGCCCTTTCTTATTTCCGTTGGGTTTAAAACATTTGGAAGTTATTTCAAATAAAAGCTCTCGTTCGTGTTTTGTTCTCGGTGTTGAATCTCACTTGTTCCAGTGAGCGCTAGGGCGAGTCCGGAGTGTTCGGGAACCAAATCAAAAAAAAAAAAATTATGGGCTGCTGGCAAGGGCCACACGTGCGGGGTGGGGGCCGCACGTGCGGTGAGGATGGAGCTAATGGAGTTTGCACACTGCCTAAAAGGAACGTGCGTGAGGGAGGTGCGGGAAGCGCCGCACGTGCGGGGTGGGAGTGCCGCATGTGCAGGGGGGACGCGCCGCATGTGCGGGGATGGGCGTCGTACGTGCAGGACCTGGCAGTCTGAAAACCCTATTTTTCTTACATTTTTTGCCAAAGTTATAACACATTTTGGGGCTCATTCTCTCACTCTAAAACCTATTTTCTCTCCTCCTTCTCTCTAGAAAACCTTCCCAAACATTGAAACTCCTTGATCCTTGTAATTCTTGGGGTTTAGATCATCAATAACACTCTCAAATCTTGAAGATCTAGTTGGGGCTTCTCTGGGGGTTGTGGAACATTGAAGAATCCTCCATCTCAAGGCTAGGGTTTCCATCTCCTTCTTCATCAATCTTTGAGGTAGGGAATTTTTGAGTTATATATATATGTTTTGCTACAAAATGTTGATTTTAAAGTTACTATGAAGTAGTTGTGTTGGTTTTAAATTTTGCACTAAATGAAGAAAGAGAAAGAGAGTTTTCAAATATGGGTTTCTAAAATCTCAACTCTTTTTTTCTCCCTAAGGGGCTCTCCTTTCATTTGACTCATAAGATGTGATTTGGGTTGGTTTTCACCTTGAAGTGAACAAATGTTAGATTTTTTATAAAAGCCCTAGAAATTGGGGATTTTGGGAAGGGAAGGAAACATCTATGCTACTTTTATTCTTCTTGTGATAAAAAGAGTAAATGAGCGTAGACTTCATGGGCATTTTGAAAAATGACCATCTTGTGATATGCACATTGACATGGAGAGTTTTTGTTTCAAAGACTTTAGTTGAATGCATGATGATATAATTTTGTGATGACCAAATTGTTGTGCATAAAATACTTGTGTATGATGGGGAAATTGTTATTGTGTGTTGAAGACATTTGGGTATTTTGTGAAATGACTTGAAAGAAAGAAATGAGAAATGGATTGATTGATATTGTTGTAGAGATACTTTGAGAATAGTAATTATTGCATCATATTTCAATTGAGTTATTATTATTGTGCACCTTGACATGTTTTGAAAAGACATTTATTTTGAGAAAGATCATATTGTAATAAGAATTATGGAAATGTGAATGGGGTAAATACGTGGTAAGTCTAGATAGGGGGTGTAGTTGAATTTGATAAGTTGGCCTGAGTGTCCTTGGTGAAAGACCAGAAAACCGCGCGGATAGATGTCGAGCCTTCCGGTTAATACCGGTAAAAATGACAGTTTGGTAGTACTCGTAGAGTCTACTTGCAGACACCAGCCTATGGATTACCAGTGTCGTATTTACTGATTGGAAATTTTGGGGAAAATGTTGAGATTGCAAATGATTGTTGGAAAGATAGAAACTTTTAAATGTGCATGAAATAGACTTTCTTATAAGGATGCATGGCATGGCATTAACAATTGCATGGCTTTAAAGAGTATGCATAACTGTATATACTTTGTAAGAATTCTCTACTGGTCTTTGTGCTCACCCCTATGGGATTTGGTGCAGGTAAAGATGTGGTGATCCCACCGAACTAAGGGCGTGGATGTTTTTGAGAAGAGTACATAGCTCTTTTATTTTGTGTAATTCTTTTTGAGCCAAGGGCTAATGTGTATGGGTTGCAGAAATCATTTTTGTGTAACCAGACTTATGCCTTGGAAGATGTAAGCCCTTAAGGGCATTGTATTGCTTTACATGCTCTATATTCATTTGTTTGTATTGATGAATGTATACCCGCATGTAAAACTTTTGTAAAGAGTCATTAGTAATTATGTAAAGATGGGCAGATTATTGTTATTGTTGGGTAAATGTTGATTATTTGTGGGTAGTTCATGTTGAATTATTTCGGGGCGTTATAGACAAAACTACAATATTAAATGGGATGGAGTACAAGATTCACTTTATATGAAATAACTCATTTTTTTCCCTTCTTTTTTTGATGTGGGATTATCAAATAAAAGCTAGTCAATGGATATTTTCTTAATTGTTTAAAAATAAGAAAATCAAGAAAACTAGTATGAGATATTGAAACTCTCGCAAGGCTCCTCACTAAATGAGATGAGAGCATAAGATTCCCTTTATATGAGTAAAATAACTCATTTTTTTCCTTTTTTTCCTGATGTAGGATTATGAAATAAAATCAAACCAATGGAGATTTTCTTAATTGTTTAAAATTAAGAAAATCAAGAAAATTAGTATGAAATATTGAAACTCTCACAAGGCTCCTCACTAAAAACACTCTTTTCCTTATATAATAGATAGATAGATAGATAGGTAGATAGATAGATCGATAGATAGATAGATAGTGAAACACACTTTGCTTTTTCTTCTTCTCCCGATGTGGGATTATAAAATAAATCATAAACTAATTAGAATTTTATTTTTATATGGTTAAATGGAAGTTAGCCAATGGAAATTTTTTTAATTGTTTAAAAATAATAAAACCAGTATGAAAAATCGCGATTGAACAGGCAAATCGGTCAAACCCAAAATGGTTCAACCCAATCAGCTAGGTCAAATGACCAACCAATTTATACAAAAATTAATTAATTAAAACTTTTAAATGTTATTTTAATTTTAAAATTTAAATTGTCTTGAATTGAAGTATACACAATACTATACTATTAAGATTGACTTTATATAAGTGAAACAACTGACTTTTTTTTTTTTTTTTCTGATGTGGGATTATAAAATAAAAGTTAACAATTATTTGGACAGAAAGTTTATTTCTAATCTAGCAATCTCTATCTTTCAATCTTTAATTAGATCAAACAAGGCTAACCAATGGGATTATCAAATAAAAGCTAACCAAAAAAGATTTTCTTAATTATTTAGAATTAAGAAAATCAAGAAAATTAGTATGAAATATTGAAACTCTCACAAGGCTCCTCACTAAAAACACTCATTTCCTTATATAATATATATGTAAAATTTTCAGTACTTAATGCATATAAAATTTAGAGTTGGATTAAATTATGTATAAAATATGATGGCAACCGAGGAGTTCAGGATCACATCCTCAATATGGCTGTAAAGCTATAAAGCTTAAAACTTTAGGGATACTAGTTGATGAAACTTTCCTAGTGCAGTTTATTCTCAACTCACTTCCATTACAGTTCGGCGCATTCAAAATTCACTATAACACTAATAAAGACAATTGGAGTTTGAATGAGCTGACTAATATGTGTGTTCAGGAGGAAATAAGGTTGAGGGAGGAAGGACGTCAAATTGCATTGGCTGTAACTCATAGAGCTATAAAGAAAAAGAAGGGTAATTTTGTAAAATCAAAGAAAAATCCACCTAAAAAAAGAATGGGTCTGGGGAAGAAAATCAGGCTCAGAATGGTTTCACTGTCAAGTGCTACTTTTGTGGCAAGAAGGGGCATGTGAAGAAAGACTGCACCAAGCGAAAGGCTTGGTTTGAAAAGAAATATAACAAATTTTCTTTTGTTTGTTATGAATCAAATCTTAATAAAGTACCTTCTAACACTTGGTGGATTGACTTTAGGGCCACGACCCACATTACAAATTCCAGGCAGGGATACCTCTCAACTAGAAAATCAAAGGAAATTGAAAGATTTGTTTATATGGGGAACCGTCTCAAAGCTGAAGTCGTAGCTGTAGGAACCTATCGACTGATCTTAGAGACGGGTCATCAGATGGATCTAGAAGACACTTTTTATGTTTCTTCAATTTCTAGGAATTTAGTTTCGTTATCCAAATTAGATCGTGTTGGATATTCAGTTTTATTTAGTTGTGGTAAACTCAATTTAATGTTTAATTCAATAATGATTGGTTCTGGTAATTTATGTGATGGTTCATATAAAATTGCCTTAAATCATGAGTTTACACAATCATTAGTAACTCTGCATTCAAATATTGGTTTAAAACGTGGTCTAATTAATGAAAAATCCTCAATCTTGTGGCATAGACGGTTAGGGCATATCTCTAGAAATAGAATTGAAAAATTGGTGAAGAATGAAATTTTGAAAAACCTAGACTTCACTGATTTTGAGATATGTGTGGATTGTATTAAAGGAAAGCAAACCAAACCCACCAAGAAAGGTGCCACAAGAAGTAATGAGCTTCTTGAGATAATTCATACAGATATTTGCGAGCCACTTAACATCCCATGTCTTAGTGGTGAAAAATATTTCATCACATTTATAGATGATTTCTCATGTTATGGATATGTGTATCTAATTCATGAAAAGTCTCAGGCTGTTGACATCCTTGAGGTGTACATAACTGACGTCAAGAGACAATTAGATAGAAAGGTTAAAATAGTAAGATCAAACAGGGATGGTGAGTATTATAGTAAATATGATGAGTCAGGCCAAAATCTTGGCCCATTTGCCAAATTCTTAGAGAAGAAAAACATTCGTTCTCAATACACAATGCCTGGAATGCCACCGCAGAATGGAGTTGTTGAAAGGTGTAATCGTACACTTAAAGATATGGTTATAGGAGTATGTTGAGTTACTCAATGATACCCATTTCACTGTGGGGTGAAGCTTTAAAGACTGCAATGCATGTCTTAAATTGGGTTCCTAGTAAGGCGGTCCCAACAACTCCTTTTGAGTTGTGGATTGGTAGGAAACCTAGTTTAAGACACTTACACATTTGGGGTTATTCAGTAGAGGCAAGAATCTTCAACGCACAAGAGAAAAAAGTTAGACTCAAGAACAATATATGGATATTTCATTGGTTATCCAGACAAGTCTAAAGGGTACAAATTTTATTGTCCTAATCACAGTACGTGGATAGTGGAGGCTGGTAATGCTAAATTCCTAGAGAATGGTGAAATTAGTAAGAGTGAGAAAACACGAGTGGTGAATTTTGAGGAAATTAGGGTGGATGTGCCAACATTTGGCCTTTATCGAAAAGTTGCTGTTCCTCAAACTATTCCACAGGTTGAGGGAAACAAACAACACAATGAAAATCCTTCACCACCTCATGTTTCACCACTTGATGAAGATTCCACCATTGAAAATACTGTAGAACCACCACAACTGGAAGTTCTAAGAAGATCTCAGAGGGAAAAAAACCTGCCATTCCAGATGATTACATGGTGTATCTGCAGGAATCTTATTTGATATTGGGATTAACAAAAATCCAGTCTCATTTTCACAAGCCATGAATAGTGATGATTCTACTAAATGGGTTAGTGTTATAAATGAAGAGTTAAAATCCATGGAACAGAATGGTGTTTGGGATCTCATCGAATTGCCTAATAATTGTAAAAAGGTCGGGTGTAAATGGGTCTTCAAGACCAAGCGCAACGCAAAAAGTAATAATGAACGATTTAAAGCCAGACTTGTTACCAAGGGTTTTACTCAAAAAGAAGACATAGACTATAAAGAGACCTTCTCTCCAATATCTAAGAAGGACTCACTTAGAATCATCCTAGCATTGGTAGTTCATTATGACGTAGGTTGCATCAAATGGATGTGAAAACTGCTTTTCTAAATGGGAATTTGGATGAAGAAATTTATATGGAGCAGCGAAAAGGATTTGCAGAGAAAAGTAAAGAACATTTAGCTTGCAAATTAAAGAAATCCATATATGGCCTTAAACAAGCTTCCAGACAATGGTATTTAAGGTTTAATGATACCATTACCTCCTTCGGATTTAAGGAAAATGTAGTTGATCAGTGCATATATCTGAAGGTTAGTGGGAGTAAGTCCATTATTTTTGTGCTATATGTGGATGACATTTTGTTAGCTAGTAATGACCTTGGCTTGTTGCATGAAACCAAAGAATATCTCTCCAAGAACTTTAAATTGATCGATATGGGTGAGGTAAACTATGTTATTGGCATAGAGATCTTTAGGGATCGATCACGAGGATTGCTAGGATTATCTCAGAAAGGATATTGTAACGTCCTCAAAATAAACTCATAATCATACATTCATGATACAAGAGAGAGATATCATATTCCCAACATCAGGGTATTCTTACAAGAGATATTACATGTTGACAACAAAAGTAAATGCCGTATAGGCTTACAACTTTCCAAGTCAACACTTGGGTTCAACAAAAATAGAGTTCTAACTCTTTAAACAAAATAAGCCCTTGGCTTGATATATATGTAATATACAAAATAATCACAAAAGTAAGCCTTCAGCTTCTACAACCTCCCAAGCTACATCCTTGGAGGTGGCATATCACCTGCACCTGAAAATGATGTCCCATATAGGGTGAGCCAACGCCCAGTAGAGATATGCTAAACATAATATGAGCAATAACTAACACATTAGCATTTGATAAATGTTTAACTCGTATAAACCAACTTATAACATATTCCAGTTCCATGACAAATATGCCCATGTTTCATTCCACTTTCCTTTACTTAACCAATTCAATTCATAAACATGGCTCAGAACCTGGCCAAACAATTCAATTCAAAGTCATGGCTCAGAACCTGGCCAAACAGTTCAATTCATAATCATGGCTCAGAACCTGGCCAAACAATTCAATGAGACTATAACTCATATTAAAACACTTCCAATACTTCAATTAAATACACATATTTGCTGTATTAATGGAGTCCATCCCCCATCTCCTCCCAAACAGGTTTGAGAGTCCATCCCCTATCTCCTTTCAAACCATGATGTACATCCCCTATCTCCTCCCAAACAATATACATATACAATATATTTAAACACTTATCATATACAATGATCAAGCAAAACACATATTCAATGTGTTATTCCATCCCTCATATTCAATGACATAACCAATTGATTAGTTTTAATTCACCTAATCATCATGCAGTGTCTACAACAATCAAGACTATCCTCCACCGATAGCCCAAAGCAATTATTTCTAAATAGATAATAAATGCGTCAACAGATAAATTATCAACAATTTCAAAGGCGAGTGATTAATCAATCCAACTCCACCATTCATTCTCATAACTTCTCAATTTCATTATTTCCAAATCAATTTCATTACCTCATAATAAATGTCATTAATTTCACAAATGACCCAATTAATCCCAACTAAGGTATTTTTCCCTTTTTCCACAATATTGACCCAAAGGTCCAAATATCATCAATGGACCTCAATAACTTCATTTTAAGGGTCAAATACACATATATAGTTCAATGGAACAAAAACCCCTCTTTACACATTTTAAGGTTTGAAAACCCTAACTTCCAAACTTTCCCAACTACAACATTAAATCAAAATGACTACAAGTTTATGTCAAAGATCATAAATATGAGTAGTTATCCCTACCTGAAAGTTTGAAGCCCAAGGGAAAGATAAAGAAACCCAAAAATGTTCCAAATCAACACTTTTTCGGATCCAAAGATAGCCCAAGCCAAACTCTACCTTTTATACAAAGGAACCATGGTAGAAACACTCTAGAACTAGATGGATTCTTAGAGAGAGAGAGTGAAGAGAGAGAGACTACCGAAATTAGGGTTTTGAAAAGTTAGAGAGAGAGAAAGTTAAAAAAGTGATTTAAAATGACCCAGCTGCAATATGATATATGTATGACCAGCTCAATAGGAGAATAAGATGCTCGAGCGTCAGACACAAAAACTTAACCCGCTCGAGTGCAAAAGACCCGCTTGAGCGCCAAGGCACAACAGCAAAACACTACCCGTTCAAACGTAGATTACACTCCTCCAGTACTTTTACAGACTTCGAATACCCGCTCAAGCGTCAGATACCCGCTCGAGCGCGACCCGTTCGAGTGTAATTAAATTCACTTGAGCGCGAAAAACATACCTGCAGTATTTTTACAGATGCACAAAATGCTGAAAGGATGCAAAATCCGCTCGAGCGCAAAGGGACCCGCTCGAGCGGATCATCAAAAACTGGGCAACAAGAATAGAGACCAAAGCTCACCCAGCCTGTTCGGAACACGCCCAAGACATTTCTAAACTCAACTTCAAAGAGTTAAAGGACGAATATGTAATACAAACAACAACAATCATCCACGGAACCAAGTCCGGAATATAATAAACAATGAGAGGAAAACCGGGATCGCTATAACCTCCCCTTCTTAAAGGATTTCGTCCCCGAAATTAGTTATAAGTTTCAAAATTGTGATTTTCCAATTATCAACAATATTACAATTCCATATTTCACATCCTGACCCACTACCGGTCATCCCTTCTCTTATCATGAGGCAATTCACAATATAATTCAATATGCATTAACAACATGATTTTCTTTGAAATCCAGCGAACTCCAATACCATATTCCACCATTTCATAACATATTCAATGTTAATGATATATCTACATTTCTATAACGTTATTAACATATACAATGTTAAGATAAACTCCCATTTTCAAGGCATATTCGACAATTACCATGCTTCCAATAACCAAAACATATACAATGTTTTACAACTTAAGACATATTCAATGCTCTTAAAGTTTATCAATATAACAAAATTCCCAATACATGGTTACACATTAACAAACAAGTCCGGATATTTCTCACGGACTTCCAACTCGCGTTCCCAAGTGGCTTCTTCCATTCCGTGATGTTTCCACAAAACTTTTACCAAGGGTATCGTCTTGCCTCGCAAGACTTGATCCCGCCTATCCAAGACCCGCACCGGTCTATCCACATACGAGGCTGTAACAAGCCCGCGGGGGACCTTGCTACAGCTTGGACTCGATTTGTGTCACGGTTCTAAGTCTGAACCAAAGAGTCCAAATCCGGCAAATCGTTTTGAGAAAACTGATTTTTGAAAGAAGTGCCAAACATGGACTGCTTTGCCAGATACAGAGTCGCCACCTAAATATTTTTTTATTGGGAAATTTAGGAAACCCTGACTCGGTGCCAAAGGCCACGTGTCCGTCATCACCAAAGTTGCCTCGGCTCGGGAACTTGGGTACGATTGGGGAAGGTCACTTCGTGAGCACCCCCGCTCGCCCGATCAAAGATCGGCCCCTACTAACCATGATATCTATTTTTGAAAATATTGTGCGTTCTTATTCCGGTTTATTAGCCTAGGTTACTATGTGATGTGCACAGCATACAAGTATAGACTGGGTCGCCTGAATTGGAACAAAACATTTCATGTTTGTTTTTGAAAGATTGTTTACTACTCGCAAGTAGGCTTAAAATGCAGATTTTACCACCCGCAGGTGGGCTTAGAAAAGATGGTTTTGCCACTATCTAGTGGGCTTAAAACACACAGTGAATGAATTGTTCCAATCCAAATAACCCAACCTTCACCCACAGGCATTCAGGCAGATATATCACATAAGCATATAGCCTCATGGTAAGCATGCTATTTATGGCAGTCACTCACACGCATGCAAGGATGCTAAAGCATAAAACTCACTGAGTACTCCAAGCCAAAACAAGAAGTTTATAAGAAATCATGCATGATCCTAAATATACAGAAATGCCTAATGCAACACATGCAAAAATGCAAACTATAGCAGGCTCAACTATTCTAAACATGGCATATGAAATGCTACAACTAACATGTATTCAATTTGGAATTGAAAGTTCAATGCAGTTAGTATGGTGCACCGAGCCCGGTGCATGCAAAACAGATGAATGATGCAAACATGCTGTCATACTGTATGCTAATTGAAATATGCCCTAATCTAACCATCATAAGTAGGTAAATAAAAGGGAAGAAAGACGTGGGGTTGGAAGACATACATCACACTCACGCACACTTATTATAACATTGCCCTCGCGCAGAGGGTCCGAATAAATATACAGTCCCAAATAAAAGAATATTACAGTCCAAATAATACAGTCCGAATAATATACAAATTCCTAATTAATTAACAAATTAACTAAGAAAAACTGTAAAACTGGCGTGCAAGCCAGGGACTGCCTTGCTCCTGATTAATGATGCATGTCTGGGCTGCCTTGCGCGGAAATCCACCGGGATGCCCCAATTAGCCTCTGTTTACACCTTTTCTCGAAATGCGCGCCAAACTCCAAAAAGTTGCTGATTCTTCATTTTGCTGCAACAGAGAGCAGGAAAGGGGCATGGCAATGTATTTTCACAGATATATGCATGCCTTGATCCTCGTGCCACCAATCACGCATATCGATGCATGATGGCAGAGGAGTCGAAATGTGCAACTTAATATAGAATGAATGCACGTGTAAACACAACAAGAACCTAACTCCATCATGGATAATCCGGAGTGTCGGTGACTGGGGAATTGAGACGCGTTCCGTCACTCGGAGTACGGAACGTACCTCGTTTCCCGTGCCCGGGCTAACTCCTATCCCGAACACGATGCAATATGCATGACACGCATGGAATGCAACTAAGATACAGCCTAGCATGCACGATGCTATGAAAATGAGATGTCTCGAAATGCATGCACACGGGCACGCAAACCGAGGAATGGCATAAATGCGATCTAAGATACAACCTTGTATACACTATGCTGTGAAAATGAGATGCCTCGAAGTGCGTGCACACGGGCACGCAAACCGAGAAAATGACATACGCAATGCAAATGACATGGAAATATGATATGGGCTTATACCAACATGAGAGAGCCTCAGCCACACTCACATAGGATGCGGATGGATGAAAATGAAGTGCCTCGAAATGCGTGCACACGGGCACACAACCCGAGGCAATGGCATACGCAATGCAAATGACATGGAGATATGATATGGGCTTATACCAACATGAGAGAGCCTTAGCCACACTCACATAGGATGCCAATGAATGAAAATGAAGTGCCTCAAAATGCGTGCACACAGGCACGCAAACCGAGGCAATGGCATACGCAATGCAAATGACATGGAAATATGATATGGGCTTATACCAACATGAGAGAGCCTCAGCCACACTCACATAGGATGCTGATGGATGAAAATGAAGTGCCTCGAAATGCGTGTACACGGGCACGCAAACCGAGACAATGGCAAACGCAATGCAAATGACATGGAAATATGATATGGGCTTACACTAACATGAGAGAGCCTCAGCCACACTCACATAAGAGGCCGATGAATGAAAATGAAGTGCCTCGAAATGCGTGCACACGGGCACGCAAATCGAGACAATGGCATACGCAATGCAAATGACATGAAAATATGATATGGGCTTATACCAACATGAGAGAGCCTCAGCCACACTCACATAGGATGCCGATGGATGAAAATGAAGTGCCTCGAAATGCGTGCACACGGGCACGCAAACCGAGGCAATGGCATACGCAATGCAAATGACATGGAAATATGATATGGGCTTATACCAACATGAGAGAGCCTCAGCCACACTCACATAGGATGCCGATGGATGAAAATGAAGTGCCTCGAAATGCGTGCACACGGGCACGCAAACCGAGACAATGGCATACGCAATGCAAATGACATAGAAATATGATATGGGCTTATACCAACATGAGAGAGCCTCAGCCACACTCACATAGGATGCCGATGGATGAAAATACAGTGCCTCAAAATGCGTGCACACGGGCACGCAAACCGAGGCAATGGCATACGCAATGCAAATGACATAGAAATATGATATGGGCTTACACTAACATGAGGGAGCCTCAGCCACACTCACATAAGAGGCCGATGGATGAAAATGAAGTGCCTCGAAATGCGTGCACATGGGTACGCAAACCGAGGCAATGGCATACGCAATGCAAATGACATGGAAATATGATATGGGCTTACACTAACATGAGAGAGCCTCAGCCACACTCACATAGGATGCCGATGGATGAAAATGAAGTGCCTCGAAATGCGTGCACACGGGCACGCAAACCGAGGCAATGGCATACGCAATGCAAATGGCTAAAATGGCATATAAAATGCAACATGGACTTATACTAACATGAGGGAGCCTCAGCCACACTCACATAAGAGGCCGATGGATGAAAATGAGACAACTCGAAATGCGTGCACGCGTGCACGCAAACCGAGGACCGACCCTCAGGCGCCGAAATGCCACTCTAATGAGACATGGCAAAGACATGGAAAATGATATGCAAACACGCAATTTTCAGTAGCAAAATGAGGGGTAAAACAGCCCCGAAACGAGGCGAAATGACACCCAATGCATGGAACCTCTCCCGAAATGCAAATTAGGCGCATAGAATGAACTACAGCTTTACAAAGCATGCATAATTGGTACACGAGATGAAAAGACAGAAGCAAGGCGGCCTCAAAATAAGCATTTTTACAGTACAAATCATGGCCAAACAGCAAGCAAAGATAGGGCAACAATGGCATGCAAAAATGGCCCTAAACATGAGATTATGAAGCAACTCACAGCTGCTGACTCCAAACAGGTTAGGGCCCTTCAACAACATTGAATAGGGGCCAGAAATAAGCTACTTTACAGAACTGTAAAAACCTCAAAAACAAACATAGATATGGTTAAGCTCTTATGCAAGAAAATGGGCCAAAAGGTGGCCAAAGAAGCAAGTGGTATATGCAAAGCCCAAACTGAAAAATTCCCTTCTACAACATTGAAGAGGGACCAAAAATATGCATATTTACATAACTGTAAAATGACCAAAACAGTATACAAACATGCTAGAAATGCAATGCAAAATGAGGCTCAAAAGTGGCTATAACACAAAGTCTACAAAATATTCCACAAACGGCCAAAGACCCTTAATGAAACATGAAGAATGGGCCAAAATAAGACTATTTTAAGTTCTATAAAATGACCAAAAATGAAAGCATAATGGGTTTCCAAAACATGCAAAAATGGGGACCAAAGAGGGGATATAACAAGAAGTGGCACATGGAGGTCCCAAACAGTGTTGAGCCCTTCTTAAATGTTGAAGAGGGGCTCAAAATAATCCTATTTTTAGTTCTGTAAAACACCCAAAAACGGAAGCATAATGGGCTGCGAAAGCATGCAAGAAAATAGCATTCAAGGAAGATTTTGAAGCAAGTGCAAGATGGGGGGCTCAAACAGGATCATGGCCGGCTGGTTTTTGGACTTGAAGGTGGCCGGCCGGCCACCACCCCTAGCCGGCCGGCTAGGGGTCAAAAGGGTCAACTTGCTTTAGTGGCCGGCCACCACAAAAGGGTGGCCTCCCAGGTCTCCTCTTCACAACCCTGTGGTTCGAAATTGGAAACTCTAAAATAGGAGAGAGAACAAGCCACTTCTAGGGGGGGTCAAAAGGGTCAGGTGACATTAGTGGCCGGCCACCAACTTTTAGGATCCTCCCAAGTGTGTACATCACAAATATGTGGTTTGGGGTTGAAGAAAGTGGCCCAAGGGTGTTCAACATTGGCTCGGAAGGAGGGGTTCAAAAGGGTCAAATGGAATTTCTGGCCGGCCATAGACTTTTAGGGTCCTCCCATGTGTGTACAACACAAATATGTGGTTTGGGGTTGAAGAAAGTGGCCCCAAGGTGTTCAACATTGGCTCGGAAGTGAGAAAAACGGGTGTCGGAGGGCGAAAATGGAATACAACTGGTTGCCAAGATAATTGCTGGCCTCCCACCCTCCAGTGACCTTCCTGGTAATGAAACAGAGGCACCTGCCAAAAATGAACGAAAACTGATGCAGAACGAATGCTCGGGGGCCAAAACACGCAGTTCGGGGTCCCGAAAACGGGCTGTTAAGCACCGAAAGTGGCATTCGGCCACGAAGTGGGTTTCTCAGACCCCAGTGTCCCTCAAAAGGGAGTAGAAAGGAAGTATGCCAAAAATCAGAACAAACAGAGATGGTTAGGCGGTCCCGAACCGAGGCACACGGCCAACGGTCCCGAAAAACCGAAAACCGGACTCCGAAATGGGCAAAATGGCCTGCGGCCACAAAATGTAGCCCGCGGCCACTGAGAGATGGTCTACGGGACCTCTCCCTCCCCTCGGGAAAAGAAACAGAGAAAACCGAGTCTGGTTCGCAAACCGAGGCAAGGCACAGAAGAGGGTTCGAAAGTCCGGAGGCAGGGCTCACGGCCGCGACTCTAAGACTTCTGAACGAGCACAATATGCAGTATCACCGAGTGCTCAACTGGTGATGTCTGAGTCTCAAGGTCGGTCAAAAATGGGGAGTCTACAGTTGCCCCTCTTTGACAGAACTCGAAAGTCATAAGTGACGGGAGTGAATGTCAAAGCCCAGAGACGACCCATTTTTGACAAGGCCGAAGACTTAGACAAACAGGCGTGATAAATAGAGATGTGCCCGCAGGCAGGGGGGCAAAATGCAAAGCGATGTGCAAGAAGCCGAACATAACTCAATGATCATGCAAATGCAGCAAGCTGTAATGAAGCAAGTATTCGCAAATAGATGCAACAGTTTTAAGCAAGAATGCAAAGCAACAACTACATTTCATGCAGTTAAGAATGCGGAGGATTATTCAATCCCCGCCACGTCTCACATGGAGAAGATACGATACCTGCGCGATTCGTCTGGTCGCACCAGCCTCAAATGAACCGTACATACAATATCGTGCCTGCAAAAGAGAGAAATTTCAACAAGTACAATATGCTACCAACATATATTTAATGTGATTCTGAAAGTTTGACACACGTAGTGCCGGTGAGTGAATGCATCGCAATGCAAGAGTGGAACATGCGTGACAACGCATGCTCAAGCACAGAGGTATGGCAACATCAAGAAATGTGCATAATAATACAAGTATGCTCGTGAGAATGCAAGTTATGTGCATGATAGTGCAAAACGAGCCTAAATCAGGGTGCCCGTTTGTTACGAAATGACGAGCAAGGAAACGCGTGTTTCGGCGAAGGCGACTTCGTTGACGGCCTTCGATTCAATTTCCTGGAAAGACTACAACATATTCAAAAGGATACATCTTGATTTTGATGAATAATGATGAGACACATGTCAGAACTTGAAGCTAAAGTTTCGGCGGAGCAATTTCGCGACCGGAAGTGTACTTTTCTTGAACTTTTTCAGGTCCCGGGAACTCCGATCTTCCTCAAAATTTGCAAAGAGCTAGGTGGGCATGTGGGGGACATGGCCGGCCAGTTTTATGAGGGATGGGAGGTGGCCGGCTGGTTTTACAAAAAGAGAATGGCTGGCCGGCCGGTTTTCCAAAAAGGAAATGGCTGGCCGGCTGGAAAAGGTGGCCGGCCGGCCATATGCCCAAATCCGAGGGCATTTTGGTCCTTTCACCTCCTTTCTTTATGCTCCTTCATCCCAAGAGTTTGAGCCTATAAATGCAGCCGAGATCTTCTCTTCTCTTGCCTCCTACACCACTTTATTCTCCAGATCTGAGTTCCATACGCGTTTTCCAACGCCCCACGAAAGTTGTTTTCGCAAAAATATTCAGTTTCAAGCACCTTGTACTGATTAAATTTTGGTTTCGGAGCTTCTTTTCTCATTTTCGCCACTTGAGGTGAGTTTGTCTCAATATTTGGAAGATTTTCTCGGGAGTTGACTTTTGTTGACTTTTTCATTTCCCGAGAGTTGACTTTTGTTGACTTTTTCCAATTTTGGCTCATTTTCGCTCATTTTTGCAGATTTTCTGAAAATGGCGGGTAATTCTCCCCATGGTGGAGGCTTTCCGGGTGCCGGGGACAATTTTGATCTCATGACTTTGCCCCCGAGGGTCCGACCTTTTATTCCCGGGAGGTACGCTCCGCCAGCACATGTCCTTCCTCGTGCCGTTTTTCGTCATTTCACTGATTTTGATGAGCGAGCACCTGGGGATCTACTTCTCCGAGAGCCAGAGCATCACCTCTCCCATGAGGCCCGAGAGGTATTTACTTCATTTTCTGCATTTTTTTCGTACATTTCGTGCCTTTGCCATGCTTGAACACACAGTTTAGCTTTATGACATAGTACTTTATTTGCATCCTGAATACGTAGCTTAAACACTTGAATTTCTGAACACTCGGCTCATTAATTGATTGCGAACGCACGGCACACATTAGTTAAGAAATGAACACACGGCTCACACTTTGATTTGTCGAACACACAGCCCGAATTAAATGGTGAACATATAGCACTCACTGACTTAGAGTAGAACACACAGCCCAAACTCCGATTTTCTGAACACGCAGCCCAGATTGATAGTGAACACGCAGCCCACACTAGTTGAGAGTTGAACACACAGCCCAAACTTTAATTTCCTGAACACGCAGCCCAGATTGATAGTGAACACACAGCCCACACTAGTTGAAAGTCGAACACGCAGCCCAAACTTTAATTTCCTGAACACGCAGCCCAGATTGATAGTGAACACGCAGCCCACACTGATTGAAAGTTGAACACGCAGCCCAAACTTTAATTTCCTGAACACGCGGCCCAGATTGATAGTGAACACGCAGCCCAAACTTTAATTTCCTGAACACACAGCCCAGATTGATAGTGAACACGCAGCCCACACTAATTGAAAGTTGAACACGCAGCCCAAACTTAAATTTCCTGAACACGCAGCCCAGATTGATAGTGAACACGCAGCCCACACTGATTGAGAGTTGAACACGCAGCCCAAACTTAAATTTCCTGAACACGCAGCCCAGATTGATAGTGAACACGCAGCCCGCACTGATTGAGAGTTGAACACGCAGCCCAAACTTAAATTTCCTGAACACGCAGCCCAGATTGATAGTGAACACGCAGCCCCCACTGATTGAAAGTTGAACACGCAGCCCCAACTTAAATTTCCTGAACACGCAGCCTAGATTGATAGTGAACACGCAGCCCACACTGATTGAAAGTTGAACATCCTGCCCAAACTTAAATTTTATGAACACGGAGCCCAGATTGATAGTGAACACGCAACCCACACTGATTGAAAGTTGAACACGCAGTTCATTCATTTCATTGGCACACAGCTCATTCATTTTATACTGACATATATATTCATTTCATACTGACACATGTATTCATTCTGAATGCAGGTTGGTTCTGGCAGTGTACGGGGGTATGGCTCCACCACCGCGCGAGACTGGTATGTTGAGCTCCCGGAGGCTGTCTGGGATTCAGTAGACTTGGCAGGGTTCGGGGCCTTCTGCATTGGGTTGTCACATTGTCCTGCCAGGAGGACACTGATGGCGGCACTGGTAGAGAGATAGTGGGACACCACCAACTCCTTTCATTTCTCTGCCACCGGGGACATGACTATGACCCCTCTGGACTTCGCTGTGTTGACCGGTCTGGACATAGGAGGTTTGTCCATCCCCTATGACGAGGACATGGGTGAGTGGGAGGCCGCTTGACATATCTGCCGGGGGCTCGCCCGCCTGTTGACAGGGTTTCTGGGAGAGTCCGATACACTTGGTTCTCTTTCCACTTCCGGCGGGCGGAGATGGTGCCCGAGACTCCTGAGGAGACGGAGCAGTACGCCCGTGGTTTCCTTATGTTCCTCTTCGGGACTACCCTATTCGCTGATAAAGGGAACACAGTCGGGCTATACCTGCTGAGCGCTTTGGTTGACCTATCACAGGTCAGTCGATATGACTGGGGTGGCGCCGGCCTGGCTACCCTTTACTACTATATGAGCGCGACCTCCCGCGGGCGGGGAGACTTACTTGGCGGTTATTGGAGAGCCTGGGAGGTACTTTTCTGTCACCTTGATTTACATTTCTGCTCTTCATTACTTGTACATGTAGACACCCCATTTTTGACCGACCTTAAGACTCAGACGTCACCAATTGAGCGCTTGGTGATGTTGCATGATGTGCTCGTTCAGAAGTTTCGGAGTTGCGGTCGTGAGCCCTGCCTCCGGACTCCCGAACCCTTTTCTGTGCCTTGTCTCGGTTTGCGAACCAGACTCGGTTTTCTCTGTTTCTTTTCCTGAGGGGAGGGAGAGGTCCTGTAGACCATCTCTCAATGTCCGTAGGCTACATTTGGTGGCCGTAGGCCATTTTGCCCATTTCGGAGTCCGGTTCCCGGTTTTCGGAGCCGTCAGGCCGTGTGCCTCGGTTCGGGACCGCCTAACCATCTCCGTTTGCTCTAATTTTTGGCATACATCTTATTTCATCCCTTTTGAGGGACACTGGGGGCTAAGAAACCCACTTCGAGGTCGAATACCATTTTCGGTGCTTAACAGCCCATTTTCGGGACCCCGAACTGCGTGTTTTGGCCCCGGAACGTTCGTTTTACAACGGTTTTCGTTCATTTTTGGCAGGTACCTCTGTTTTATCACAGGGAAGGTCACTGAAGGGTGGGAGGCCAGCAATTGTTGCAGCAACCAGTTATCTCTCTTCCGGAGCCTCCCGGCGCCCGTTTTTCGCACTTCCGGGCTAATGTTGAATACCTTGGAGCTAGTGTTGCCAACTTTCAACCACATATCTGTGATCTACACATCTGAGAGGCCCCTAAAAGTTCATGGCCGGCCATTAAGGTCACCTGACCCTTTTGACCCCTTTCTTCCAGGCTAATGTTGAACCCCTTGGACCTTTTTTCTTGAACTTTGAACCACATATCTGTGATCTACACATCTGAGAGGCCCCTAAAAGTTCATGGCCGGCCAGTAAGTCAACTTGACCCTTTTGACCCCCTCTTTCCGAGCCATTGTTGAACCCCTTGGGCCCACTTTCTTGGAATTTCAACTACATGGTTGTGTTGTACACACATAGAGGTACCTCCCCAGTAGCTGGCCGGCCAGAAAATCACCTTGACCCTTTTGACCCCTAGCCGGCCGGCTAGGGGTTGTGGCCGGCCGGCCACCTCCAGCAAAAGTGTGAGGCCGGCCTGCTTCCTTGCACTGTGCCCTTTACAGCTGTGGGGCAATGTCCCCCAGATATTTTCTGTATCTGGGGGATATTTTGTGGGGGAGTTTTGCCCTCCTTCTCCCCCACCTTTACACTCCATTTTGAACCCTTATAACCAGCTGGTGGCCTTCTTTGTAAGGGTTAGAAAAATTATCCTTCAAAGCTCCATAGCCAACTCCATCTTCTTCCCTCTCAATTCTTCAAAAAAACCCTAAGTCCCTAACCTTCATTCCTTCTACACCACCAAGCTCTACCACCACCACCTCACCTCCAGCAGCAAGGAAGGTTTCTAGAAGGCAAAAGAAGCTGCAAATCCATCCAAGAAGCAACAAAAGCTTGAATCTTCAAGGGTAAGTTACTCTTTTAACCTTTTGACCCTTTTCCTTGATCTATTTCTAAGCCCCATTTATTTTTGGTTTCAAGCTCCGGCCCTAACTGAAAAGGGCCATATTTTGAGCTCATCTTCACTTCTCATTAAGGGCTCAACCTTGTTTGAGCCCTCCATAATATACTTGCTTCATTGATCATCTTGTATGTCATGATTTTGCATGCTATCTTTGGCCCATGAGCAATCTGTTTTTGAGCATGTTATAAACTGATATGAGGCTTATTTTGAGCCCCTCTTCAACATTGGAGAAGGGCTCAACATTGTTTGGTGTCTCCATGTGTCACTTGTAGTTATATCCCTTATTTGGCCCCATTTTTGCATAAATCGGCAACCCTCTTTGCTTCTGTTTTTGGACCTTGGTCCGAACTGAAAGTGGTCTTATTTTGGCCTATACTTCATGTTTCATTCACACTTTTTTTCTGTTTGGTGAATATTTTGTATACTTCATGTTATAGCCATTGTTGAGCCTTATTTTGCATCACATTTCTATCATGTTTGTATACTGATTTTGAGGCTGCCATATACTGTGAATGTTCATATTTTTGGTCCATCTTCAGTGTTGTAGAAGGAAATTTTTCAGTTTGGGTTTTTCTTATACCACTTGCTTCATTACCCCTCTTTTGGCCCCTATTCTTGCATGCTATTTTTGCCATACCTATACTTGCTGTTTGGCCATGTTCATAACTGTGAAAGTGAATCTTTTGGGACTGTCTAGCTTCTGTCTTTGCATTGCATGTCCATATTGTGCATGTTTGGCATAGCTATAGGCCATTTCGGGTGCCTTATGTTGCATTTCGGGGCATTTCCTTGCATTTCATGTCATTTCGCTTCATTTCGGGACTGTTTTCCCCCGTATTTTGTTGCTGAAATTCCATTAGCATGCTTGCATATCATTTTTGCCATATTTCATTGCATTTCATCATTGCCTCGGTTTGCGTGCCCGTGTGCACGCATTTCGAGGCACTTCTTTTTTATCCGACGGCATCCGATGTGAGTGTGGCTGAGGCTCACTCATGTTGGTATAAGCCCATTTGTCATTTCCATGCCATTTCATTGCATTTCATCATTGCATCGGTTTGCGTGCCCGTGTGCACGCATTTCGAGGCACTTTTTTTTTATCCGACGGCATCCTATGTGAGTGTGGCTGAGGCTCACTCATGTTGGTATAAGCCCATTTGTCATTTCCATGTCATTTCATCATATTTTTGCATCGCCTCGGTTTGCGTGCCCGTGTGCACGCATTTCGAGGCATCTCATTTTCATTACATAACATCATATCATCGCCTCGGCTTGCGTGCCCGTGTGCACGCATTTCGAGACACATATCATCGCCTCATTTTGCGTGCCCGTGTGCACGCATTTCGAGACACGTATCATCGGCTCGGTTTGCGTGCTCGCGTGCACGTATTTCATAACATCATATCATCGGCTCGGTTTGCGTGCTCGCGTGCACGTATTTCATAACATCATATCATCGGCTCGGTTTGCGTGCCCGCGTGCACGTACTTCGAGACACATATCATTGCCTCGGTTTGCGTGCCCGCGTGCACATACTTCGAGACACATATCATCGCCTCGGTTTGCGTGCCCGCGTGCACGTACTTCGAGACACATATCATTTTCTCGGTTTGCGTGCCCGCGTGCACGTACTTCGAGACACATATCATTGCCTCGGTTTGCGTGCCCGCGTGCACGTACTTCGAGACACATATCATCGCCTCGGTTTGCGTGCCCGCGTGCACGCATTTCGAGGCATCTCATTTCATAGCATTGTGTACGTTAGGATTGTATCTTAGTTGAATTTCATGCATATCATGCATATTGCATCGTGTCCGGAATAGGAGTTAGCCCGGGCACGGGAAACGAGGTACATTTCGTACTCCGAGTGACGGAATGTGTCTCAATTCCCCAGTCACCGACACTCCGGATTATCCATGATGGAGTTAGGTTTTAGCTGTAGTCTCATGTGCATTCATCCTATATTGAGTTGTGCATTTCGACTCCTCGGCCATCATGCCTCGGTATGCGTGATTGGTGGCACGAGGATCGAGACATGCGTATATTTGTGCAAATACATTGCTATGCCCCTTTCCTGCTCTCTGTTGCAGCAAAACCAGGAATCAGCAACTTTCCGGGACTTGGCACGCTTTTCAAGAATAACAGGTGTAAACAGAGGCTAATTGGGGCATTCCGGTGGATTTCCGCGCAAGACAGTCCGGACATGCATCATCCACCAGAAGCAAGGCAGTCCCCGGCTTGCACGCCAGTTTATTTGCTTTCTAGTTAATTCATTAATTAATTAGAATTCTGTAATATTTTGGACTGTAATATTCTTTTATTTGGGGACTGTAATATTTGGACTGTATTATTTATTCGGACCCTCCGAGTGAAGGCACAACTGTAATAAGTGTGCGTGAGTGTGATGTATGTCTTCCAACCCCACGTCTTTCTCCCTTTTATTTATCCGCTTATGATGGTTAGATTAGGGCATATTTAAATTAGCATACAGTATGACAGCATGTTTGCATTCATTCATCTGTATTGCATGCACCGGGCTCGGCGCATCATACTAACTGCATCGTACTTTCAATTTCAAAGATGAATACATGATAGCTGTAGCATTTCATATACCATCTTAGAATAGCCGAGCCTGCTATAATTGCATTTTGCATGTGTTGCATTAGGCATTTCTGTATAATTAGGATCACGCATGATTTCTAATGAAGTTTCTATTTTGGCTTGGAGTACTCGGTAAGCTTTATGCTTTAGCATCCTTGCATGCGTGTGAGCGACTGCCATGAATAGTATACTTACCATGAGGCTATGTGATTATATGATATAACTGCCTGAATGCCTGTGGGTGAAGGTTGAGTTATCTAAATTGGAATAAATCGTTAAATGTTTCAAGCCTACCTGCGGGTAGCAAACCATTTTCAAAAACAAGCATGAAATGTTTCGTTCCAATTCAGGCGACTCGGTCTATACTTATATGCTGCGAGCATCACATAGTAACCTAGGCTAATAACCGGTATAAGAACTCACAATGTTTTCAAAAATTGATATCATGGTTAGTAGAGGCCGGTCTATGACCGGGCGAGCGGGGGTGCTCACGAAGTGACCTTCCCCAATCGTACCCAAGTTCCCGAGCCGAGGCAACTTTGGTGATGACGGACACGTGGCCTTTTGGCACCGAGTCAGGGTTTCCTAAATTTCCCAAAATAAAATATTTAGGTGGCGACTCTGTATCTGGCAAAGCAGTCCATGTTTGGCACTTCTTTCAAAAATCAGTTTTCCTAAAACGATTTGCCAGATTTGGACTCTTTGGTTCAGATTTAGAACCGTGACTGCGAAAGTCGAGTCCGAGCTGTAGCGAGGTCCCCCCGCGGGCTTGTCTACAGTACATTGCACATACAGCGCACTTTACAGTCTCTATTTTGCTCTCAGCACTTTGTACTTACATTCTGCACTGCTTTTCTCAGCTATGGGTCTACGTATACTTCCCAGCATTAGCCCAGAGTTGGAGGTGGCAGGGCCCCCCATGACCCCATATTCTCTGGTGTTCGAGGGCCCGCACCGGCCGAGACCCCGAGAGACTCTCATTTATCTGCGACAGTATTTTGACACTGTGCGCCCATCAGAGGTACTTCAGAACCCTCAGTTCTTCCCATTTTTATCTCTGATTTGCCCTGCACGTTCCTGATTTCTGATTGGTTTATTCACTTGTTATCCGCATATTACATGGCAGCCTTGGGCACCCTTGGGCGATGGTCTCCGATTTCAGTATCCCGGAGGATCAGGCACCTCCCAGTACAGGTTTCTGCTCGAAGGACCTGTTGGTAGAGCATGGTTTCTGGGGGAACGCTTTCTGCGTCAGGCATGGGGGTATACTTCTCAGGACCCTCCCGCAGCACCCCCAGTCAGTATGCGGATTGCTGATAGGCTCTCTCACCAGGAGATAGTCGGCGGTATGCTGGGTAGTGATGCCCTGTTGCACCTCGAGGAGGGGGACTATGCCACTTACCGTCATACATATTTGATGCCTCCACTGGCGGGGGCTCGCACCCCGATGACGAGGTCTGCTGGTACGTCATCTTCGAGCCAGGCACGGGCTCGGGCTGCAGACGCCCCTTCTACTAGTAGGGCTGGTACATCGAAAGGTGGGGGTAGATCGGTTCCCCCGGCTCCTCCGACTTATCCTCATCCTGGATGGCCGGACATGCCGTCCGAGTTGACGGGATGGCGTTTTGGGACTCCTTACCCGATTCCGCTAGAGCCTCCACTTCCTGACCATAGATATGTCAGGGATCCTGATTCACCACCGGTATGATTTATAGCTTTGATTTATCAGTCGGGTACTTGGACATTCATTCCTTTACTGATAGTTTTGCCTTTGTATCTGCAGCCTCCGGTTGAGTATGTGGACGAGATTCTCGGGGTGATGGCCGCACTTGAGGGCATGGTCCTTCGGAGAGAGACACACCTATCCGTTATGGGTGTGCAGGTACCGTTCATTTTTCTTGTATTTATCACACTTCTGATGACACGCTGGTTTTGAGCATTCTTCTGTATTGTAGAGCACATCCGACACACACCCCACTCACATACTGTACTCGTATCTCATTTTCATATTTGAACTAATGTATTGAACTTTTCATTTTCAGATGCCTCCTGTATATGCTCAGCCGTGGGCCGGGCCACCTGGGCCTCCTTGGGGAGCTGGGCCATCTGGGCCTTCTCAGGGAGCAGGGCCATCCAGGCCTTTTTACGGAGCTGGGCCATCTGGGCCTTCTCAGGGAGCGGGGCCATCCAGGCCTTTCCGAGGAGCTAGGCCATCCAGGCCTTTTCGAGGAGCTCGAGGAGGGTCCTCCCGCAGACGTAGGGCACACGTTGTAGAGGCGGAGCCCGAGGAGGAGGAGGAGGTTACCGACCGCCAGTCAAAGACATCTGCTGAGGAGGGGGGCTCCGGTCTTGGTTCGGGGAACAACGGCGAGGCTGAGGGGGATTCTGAGGATGACAGCTCCGACCCGGATGATGATGATGGTGCAGAGGTTGTCCCGCAGAAGAGGATGAGGAGTGCTTCTCATTCCCGCTCCCGAGGACATTGATGCTGCTGTTTCCTGCTTTATTTTTCTTTTTGCTAGTAGTTTGTAGCACTTTGCTCATTGTTAGGTAGTTTTATTTTTTTGTAAAACTTGTACCTTTGTTCGTTGTAAAACATGATGGAATGAAATAGCTTTTGAAAACGTGTTTGTATTTTTAAACTTTTAGCATCGTATCGCATCATTTTATTTTACAAAGATGAAATTGAATGGGAATGTGCATTGTGTAATCACCAAGTCAGGTAGTGAACCGACGCGACAAACTAAGCAACTCAACTTACTAAGATATAACAGAACTTTAGCAAGTTTACAACTCGATAAACAAAATGCAATAGTGTTGTCAATGTAAATAAACAAGACTTAAACAAAGATTGTTTAAAGAGAGAGCAATGACTCGAAAACACGAAACATATCCGCTCGACAAACAACTCGGTAAGCAAAACAACAACTCGATAATCAAAACAACAACTCGATAAACAAAACTCAGCAACAACAGAGTGTACTTCGGACGATCTGGGCACCGGAACGCATCCGAAACAGAGGGAAATGAAGGCCTTTGACTCTCCCGTTGCATGGAAATGCTTGAAACTTTCCCTCGAAGGGTAAAACAGGGCCAAAGAGATACACTGGAGCACTGCCGGCCACCTTTGGGAGCCGGCCGGCCAATTTTATGGAGAGGGGGAGCCGGCCGGCCAGTTTTGTAAAAAGAGAATGGCCGGCCAGCCAGAAAAGGTGGCCGGCCGGCCACTTATTCCTGCAGCCACCTAGTTTTTGACACGTGTCCCCGTGAATAGTGTTTCTCCCTCTATAAAAGCCTCAACTTCGGGAACATTCATTTCATCTTAGTTTTACGCAAAGATGGAGGCGTTTCTCGTGGAAAATCTCACATCTTGGATCTCTTCTCTAGATGGCTCGGAAAAGCTGAACTTCCGGGGTTTCGGTTTGAATGCACTATTCACGCTGAGCCGTACCCCGCTACATCTCCCTTTTCTCCATGCCGCTGCAAGATTCTGGAACCCAGTGACGCACGTTTTTAGCTTCGGTGGTCCAGAGGTATGTCCCACTTTCGAAGATTTTCAGGTTTTGATGGAGTCTGAATTCTCTGAAGTGATCTTGCCCCAGCTCCGTTTTGGTCATGCCCAGGCTTTAGGGCGGATGTGTGGGCTCACGGCGCATGATGCTCGATCTCTGATCTGCAGTGGGGAACTGGACATCCTCGGCTTGATCCATCGTTTTTCCGACGCCGGTGACCGCAGCAACCATTATTGGCAGGGTTTCCGGCAACACGCCCTCTGCTTGTGTTTGTTGTCTCACTTTCTGCTTTCCTCGGGCTTCGGCGGGGCTAGCATTCGCCTGATTGAAGTTGCCCACGGCTTGAGAGAGGGAAAGAGCTGCATCGCTATGACCTTGGCCGAGGCGCTGATGGGTTTAGATTCTGTCTATCGCCGGGAGGCGACTAGGTTTGCTGGGAGTCCACTGCTGCTGCAGGTAATGTTTCCCACCCAACCTTACATATATATTTGCTCACATCACTCGACCCTCAGGCTCGGTTTTTCTCACAAAACCCTTGTCTTACTTTTCTCTCATCGTACATCTCTCTTTTCTTTATTCTCTCATTTTCCATCCCTCCCCCAGGTATGGTTAATGGACAAGTTGCAGGTTGTGGACTCTTGCCCGGCCTATTCAGCTCGAGGCTACTTCTTTTGGCAGCGCCTAGTCAATGCTCTTGACGAAAGGTGGTGGTTCGATTGGATGTGCAATTTGTCCGCAGACCGCATTGCTTGGCGTTGTCCTTGGCTCAACCTCCCGACAATGAGCTATAGTATGTCCCGGCTGATTGGGATCCAGTTGATTGGTCTAACCCACTGCGTATTCTATTTTCCGTTCCGGTTCCTGCGCCAGTTTGGTCACGATCAGATCTGCCCACCGGAGGGGATTGAGTACCCAGCTGCTTTCCCGGTCCGAGGTGTACAGCTTGCCCAATATGCCACAGCATGGAGGACTAGAGAGCTCCTGGCTCCTGCTCCCACTTTCAGTTGCACTTTGTCTGACGAGTGCTTGGATTGGCTCAACGAGGAGGCACAGGTTGGGCCTAGCTTGGCATCAGATGCTTCGTCCAGCTCTGGGAGGGGACGCAGAGATACTTTACTCAACTATGCCCCAAATTTATTGCTTATTTAGCATTTTCAAGTTTTCTTTATGAGTGTAATAAAAAAAAGCAACCTCGATTGTATGCAAGAGCAAGAGAACTCTGTTTTGAAATCAATGAAATTGAAGGTTGTGGTACTGAAAATTTTCCGCTTTGGTCCAAGAAATGGTCCAGTCGTAAAAAGATTAATTTGAACAAAGTCGACTTTTATTAAAACTTTTCAAAACTATTTTCGATGTGGATCAAAACTGGACACGCCGAAGATCTGTCACTGAGATGCACAACCCCAGATCCCTGCAACTGGAAAGTTGCCCCTAGTCTGAAGAACAATGCGGCACTTCATGGCAACGGAAAGTTGCCCCTAGTCTGAGTAACTTTGCACCGTCGCGGCAACGGAAAGTTGCCTCTAGTCTGAATGGCACTGTACCGGAGATCGCGATAAATGCTGATGGATAAAGATGACTGAGATGATCAAAATGGACAGAGTTGATCGGGGAAAAGTTTATGGCTGAACTTCAAGGTGAAGTTGCCTACGTATCCCAAAGATGGGAATCAAGCCTTACGTAGTTCAGGCCGAGGTTCACTCGAGTATTTTCACTCTCCTTTTGCACTCTAACTTTTGCCAAGGCCGCCCTTTGCGGGTTTTCAACCTTGCGAGCTCAGTTTTTATATTTTCTAATTTTTTGTGCTCTAACTTTTGCCTAGGTCGCCCTTTCAAGTTTTCGGCCTAGCGAGCCTCTCAAGGGTAATATTTCTTCAACTTGTCCATATTGATCGGTTGTGAGAACTCCAAGCCATCTAGATCCATCAGAACCACAGCTCCACCTGACCAGATAGCTTTGATGATGTAAGGACCAGTCCAATTGGATTTGAACTTGCCCCTTGGGTCGTGGATGGGAGCTCGGTTGTCTTTGAGCACCAAATCTCCTTCTTTCAGATTCCTGGACTTAACCTTCTTGTTGAAAGCCCGGGCAATTCTGCGTTGATAGCCTTGGATGTGGTACAGTGCTTTCAGTCTTCTTTCATCAAAGAGCATGAGTTCTTCAAATCTGCTCTGCTGCCAATTTGCTTCGGCTATTTGGCACTCAGCCAATACTCGTAACGACCGAACCTCAATCTCGATGGGTAGAACAGCCTCTATTCCATAGACCAATGAATGCGGAGTCGCTCCAGTAGAAGTTCTGATTGAAGTCCTGTAGCCCCACAGAGCAAATGGCAGCTTGTCTGGCCAATCCCGGTAGGTTCCCACCATCTTCTGCAGTATATGCTTGATATTCTTGTTGGCGGCCTTGACCACTCCGTTGGTTTGCGGTCGGTATGTAGATGACTTATGGAAAGCCACGTTGTATTTTTCCAACAAGTCTATCACTTCTTTCTTGAAGTGGGAACCATTATCTGAAATTATCTCGTTTGGCACCCCGTAGCGACAGATGATGTTGTTTCTGATGAACTTTACGACGTGCGACGCCTTCAACACCGCGTATGATTGGGCCTCGACCCACTTTGTGAAATAATCTATCACTACCAGGATAAACTCATGCCCGTTTGACCCCTTCGGGGTAACAACTCCGATCACATCAATTCCCTAAACTGAAAAAGGCCATGGCGAAGTCATGTTGTACAGCTTTGACGGCGGGATGTTCATGCGGTTTGCATGAATTTGACACTTGTGGCATCGCCGAACAAAACTAATACAATCCTCCTCCATGGTTGACCAGTAGTAGCCCTGTCTGAGGATCTTTCTGGCCAGCATTACCCCATTCATGTGTGCATCGCACTCCCCTCCGTGGATGGCCTCCATCAGGCGCTTCGACTCTTTAGTTTCTACACAGAGCTTATGCATTCCCAGATGACCCCTTTTGTACAGCTTACCCCCGCAGATGATGAATTGAGCAGCCATTCTTCTGATGGCCCTCTTATCCTTGGCATTTGCCCCTAGTGGATACGTCTCCTTTTCCAAGAAGTTCCAGATGTCGTAATACCAGGGGTTGTCGTCTTGAGCTTCATCTATGGCGGAAATCGACTCGTATGCCGGCACAAACTTCTGATCAATAATGACTGGACGCATCCGGACTCCGGACGGGATGTCTATCATGGAAGATAGAGTTGCTAGTGAATCTGTGAACCTGTTGTTCTCTCTTACGAGGTGGGTGAAATTTAGCTTCTCAAACCGAGGAATTAACAAATCCAAGGTTTGGTGGTAAATTATCATCCTTTCCTCCTTGACTTTCCAATCTCCTTTTGCTTGAGACACAACAAGGTTTGAGTCCCCAATGACGTCCAACCGTCTTGCCCCTAGTTCTAGGACTGCTTCCAGGCCAGCAATACATGCCTCATACTCTGCTTCATTGTTCGAGACTTTGAACCGGAGCTTGAATGCTAAAGGGATACGGGAATCGTCAGGCGCTATCAGCAACACCCCTATCCCATACCCATACTGGTTTGACGCTCCGTCAAAGTACATCGTCCAAGTTTCATCTTCGATGTGCAGAATGGCTTCATCTGGGAATAGGTACTCAACCGCTTCATCCCCCTCAACCGCGTGGTCGGCAAGGAACTCTGCTACCACTCTTCCTTTTACTGACTTGCGCGTTACATACTTCAAATCAAATTCGGAGAGCAACAGCAGCCAACGAGCTAGCCTACCCGTAAGTGCTGGTTTCTCGAAAAGATATTTGATGGGATCCAAACGCGAAACCAACATTACAGAGTGAGCTAACAAGTATTGCCGCAGCTTTCTGGTAGCCCATACCAAGGCCAAACAAGCCTTCTCCAGCGGTGTATAGCGGGTCTCGTAATCCAGCATCTTTTTGCTCAGATAGTAGATGGCCCTTTCCGCTTTGTCTTCTGACTCCTGCGCGAGCATGCAGCCCATGGTAGTCTCAGTTACCGAAAGATACAATATCAACGGTCTCCCCGGCTCCGGTGGTGACAACACGGGCGGGTTCTGTAGATATTCTTTGATCTGTTCAAAAGCTGTTTGACATCGGCCATCCCATTGGAATTTCTTTCCTTTCTTCAGGAGACCAAAAAGTGGTTCACAAGTCAAGGTTAATTTAGAAATAAACCGTCTTATGAATTGCACTTTACCTAGAAAGCCTCGCACCTCCTTTTCAGTCCTTGGTGGTGGCATTTCTAAGATGGCCTTGATTTTGGAAGGGTCGACCTCGATGCCCCTTTGTGTAATCAGAAACCCTAGCATTTTCCCTGCTGTAACACCAAACGTGCACTTCTGGGGATTCAACCGCAGCCGAAACTCTCTAATCCTTTGAAAGAATTTTTGTAAGGCAGTGTAGTGGCCCTCTCTTTCTTTGGACTTGACAATCATGTCGTCCACATACACCTCGACCTCTTTATGGATCACATCATGCAATATTGTAGTTGCTGCCCGTTGATAAGTAGCTCCAGTGTTTTTCAACCCGAATGGCATCACTCTATAACAATATGTACCCCACGGGGTAGTGAATGCAGTCTTCTCCCGGTCTTTGGGTGCCATTACTATCTGATTATAGCCTGAGAAACCATCCATAAATGAAAGCAAGGCGTGTCCTGCCGTGAAATCCACCAATTCATCAATGTGTGGTAAGGGAAAGTCATCCTTCGGACTGGCCCTATTCAAATCTCTGAAGTCTACACAGACCCGAATTCTGCCATCCTTCTTTGGCACCGGAACAATGTTGGACAACCAAGTTGGGTATTCGGATACCAGCAGGAACCCTGCGTCAATTTGCTTGGTGACTTCTTCCTTAATTTTGAGAGCCCAGTCCGGGCGGATCCTTCTGAGTTTCTGTTTGACAGGGCGGGCCTCGGGATCAAGAGGGATCCGGTGCTGTACAATCTCAGGATCGATTCCAGGCATGTCTTCGTAGGACCACGCGAAAACATCTTTGAAATCTTTTAATAAAGCGACTAAGCGCTCGCGTTCCTCCGAAGACAACGTGGACCCGATCTGGACCAGCCGCGGTTCCTTCTCAGTACCAACATTCACAGTAGTGATTTCATCCATTAAAGGTTTAACAAATCTTTCCTGCTCTTGATCAATTAACCGTTGCAAAACCGGAGGAATTTCTCCCTCGTTGTTTTCATCAAAATTTTGAAAATCCTGATTTAAGCAATAAATCAAAGGCATAGAAAAATACTCAGAAACCGCATCCACATCATCCTCATTAAATATTTCCAAGCCGTCGGATTCCTCTGTTACAACAGACTCAAAAGAAAATGAAAATGATGACCTAGACAGGACTGTGGCATCCGGGTTATCACCCCCAGGAATACCGGACTCAGACTCAGTCGAGCTGGAACCTGATTCTGACGCACAAGATTCGGTGGAATCAGATTCCGGCTCACTACCTGACCCGGAGCTGCTAGATAAAAAGCCTTCTTCATATTGCCAGATGAGAGAAGGTGCGATAGATGCATCCAAGATCGGCGCTGGAAAGCCCGCAGCTATTTCATCCCCAATCATAGAAACCGAAGAGTTATCCCCCAAGCACTCTTGGTCGATCGGAGGATCTGAAAGTAGACAAGCCAGTGCTACCCCCATTTCAAGCTCGGTGCTCTCAAGATCCACTGCTTTACACTGCTCAACCTCAGTTGGTGGGTCTGTCTGCGCTTCGGCAACGTCATCCCCAGATAATTGTAAGTCGAAGAAGATTTCGAAACCAGGCACGCGCTTCCTCTCCGCGTTCAGCCATGGTTCTGGGAAGCCGCAGAATGGAAAGTCTTCCCCCTCCCGGACGAAGCGTCCGTTTAGGGTGCCCCAGATGGGCCTATGCATTAACTCAAATGGCTTCCCAGCCTTCTTTGCTCTGGCCCTTCCGGCAATTTCTTTCCCTTTCCTCACCCAGTCCTCTTTGGTGGGCAGATAACCCAATCCAAATGTGTGAGGGTTGTGTGGCACTTCGGCCGATACCGCGACGCCCTTCCGGCCGCTTCTTCCAAATCCTATTCCGGGGATATGTTGCAGCTTGTTCATGAGGTAGACAGATTGAGCACTGACGTACATACCCTCATTCACAGCCATGACATTCTGCACCACTTGAGCCTCGGCCAAAGTGAACCCCGATAAAAACACATCCTCCGTGCCGTGCTCGATCTCCAAGACAGATGTGGACACTTCCGGCGGCGGATGGATTGATGAATTCCCCAAAACGATCGCTACCCCTTTCCCGTAAGGGTACTTTAGCATCTGATGTAGAGTGGAAGAGACAGCCTTGACCTGGTGCAACCACGGTCGCCCTAAAAGTAGGTTAAAGGTTGCGGGAACGTCCAAGATATGAAATTCAATGCTGTGTTGTCCTGGACCAACCTTGGTTTGAATTTTAACAGTCCCCATCACTTCTCTGTTGGTATTGTCGTATGCTCTGATCACTTGAGTAGTTGGGACGAAGTCCACGGGCTTCAACCCGATTGTATATGCCGTTCTGGTCGGGCAGACATTAATCGCAGACCTGGTATCAACAAGTACCACCGGTATCCACTTATCTCTACATTCCACAGAAATATAGAGAGGTTTGTTATGATTTGTGCCCACAGGCGGTAGTTCCTTGTCCGAAAAGGTTAATGTCGGGGAACCTCCTCTCGGAAAAACCAGCCCAACCAGCTGTTTAGGCGTGGTGTCTATGGAGAGTTTGGACTTGTCCATAGCAGACAGGACAGCTTCCCTATGTACTCGTGATGCCATTAGCAGTCCCCAGATGGAGATGTCTGCTGTAGACACCCCATTTTTGACCGACCTTGAGACTCAGACGTCACCAGTTGAGCACTTGGTGATATTGCATAATGTGCTCGTTCAGAAGTTTCAAAGTCTTGGCTGCGAGCCCCGCCTCCGGATTTCCGAACCCTCTTCTGTGCCTTGTCTCGGTTTGCGAACCAGACTCGATTTTCTCTGTTTCTTTTCTCGAGGGGAGGGAGAGGTCCCGTAGACCATCTCTCAGTGGCCGTGGGCTACATTTTGTGGCCGCACGCCATTTTGCCCATTTCGGAGTCCGGTTTCTGGTTTTTCGGGACCGTTGGCCGTGTGCCTCGGTTCGGGACCGCTTAACCATCTCCATTTTCTCTGATTTTTGGCATACATCTTATTTTCTCCCTTTTGAGGGACACTGGGGTCTGAGAAACCCACTTCGTGGCCGAACGCCACTTTCGGTGTTTAACGGGCAGTTTCCGGGGCCCCGAACTGCGTGTTTTGGCCCCCGAACATTCATTTTGCATCGGTTTTCATTCGTTTTTGGCAGGTACCTCTGTTTCATCACTAGGAAGGTCATGGAAGGGTGGGAGGCCAGCAATTGTTTCAACAACCAGTTTTTTACTCCTCCGGCGCCGTCCGACGCCCGTTTTTCGCACTTCCAGGCCAATGTTGAACACCTTGGAGCCATTTTCTTCAAACCCACACCACATATTTGTGATGTACACACATGGGAGGACCCTAAAAGTTCATGGCTGGCCACTAATGTTGCTTGACCCTTTTGAGCCCCTCCTTCCGAACCAATGTTGAACAACCTGGGCCTTTTTTCTTGAACTTTGAATCACATATTTGTGTTGTACACACATGGGAGGATCCTAATATCATATGGCCGGCCATTAATTCCATTTGAACCTTTTGAACCCCTCCTCAAAATGGCTTGTTCTCTCTCCTGTTTTAGAGTTTCCAAATTCGAACCACAGGGTTGTGAAGAGGAGACCTAGGAGACCACAAATATGTGGTGGCCGGCCACTATTTCAAGTTGACCCTTTTGACCCCTAGCTGGCCGGCTAGGGGGGGTGGCCGGCCGGCCACCTGCAGCAAAAGTAAGGGGCCGGCCATGTTCCTCATGCTTGGTACTTTACAGCTGTGCAGCTATTTCCCCCAAAAAATATCCCAATCCGGGGGATATTTTGTGGGGGAAAGCTTGCCTCCTTTTTCCCCCACCTTTACACCCTCTTCTTGTCCATATAACCAGCTGGTGGCATCACATTTAGGGGTTGGAAAAATTGTTCTTCAAGCCTCAAGATCCATATCTCCCTCCATCCTTCTCATTTTCCTAAAAAACCTTAAGTCCTACACCTTGTTTTCTTCATCACCACCAAGCTCTACCATCACCACTTCATTTCCAGCAACAAGGAGGGCTTCTCAAAGGATAAAGGAGCTGCAAATTGGTCCAAGAAGCAACAAAAGACTTGTCTCCAAGGGTGAGTTACCATTTTCTTTTTTTTGAGCTTTTCTTTGCAATATTTCTTAGCCTCCCCTTCTTATACATTTGAGCTCCGACCAAAACTGAAAGTATCTTTTTTTTGAGCTCATTTTCACTTTTCATTAAGGGCTCAACCCTGTTTGAGCCCTCCATGATGCACTTGCTTCATTGATCCTCTTATATGTCATAATCTTGCATGCTATTTTTGGCCCATGAGTAATCTGTTTTTGAGCATGATGTAATCTGAGAATGTGCTTATTTTTGGCCCTTCTTCAACATTGTTGAAGGGCCCCTCACCATTTGATGCCTCCATGTGCTACTTGTAGTTATATCCCTTATTTGGCCCCATTTTTGCATAAATTGGCAGCCCCCTTTGCTTCTGTTTTTGGCTTTTCCACAGAACTGAAAGTGGCCTTATTTTGGCCTATACTTCATGTTTCATTAACATTTTTTTTTCTGTTTGGTGATTATTTTGCATACTTCATGTTATAGCACCTTTTGAGCCTCAATCTTGTGCCATTTTTTTAGCATGTTTGTATATTGATTTGAGGCTTGCCATATACTGTAAACATTCATATTTTTGGTCCCTCTTCAATGTTGTAGAAGGAAATTTTTCAGTTTGGATTTTTCTTATATCACTTGCTTCATTACCCCTCTCTTGGCCCCTACTCTTGCATGCCTTTTTTTGCCATACCTATGCTTGCTGTTTGGCCATGTTTATAACTGTGAAAGTGCCTTTTTTGGGACTGCCTAGCTTCTGTCTTTACATTACATGTCCATATTGTGCACGCATTGCATAGCTATAGGCCATTTCGAGTGCCTAAATTCGCATTTCGGGACAATTCCATGCATTTGGTGTCATTTCGCCTCATTTCGGGACTGTTTTCCCCCATATTTTAGTGCTGAAATTCTATTAGAATGATTGCTTTCCATTTCTATGTCATTGCATCGCATTCTACCATTGCCTCGGTTTGCGTGCCCGTGTGCACGCATTTCGAGGCACTTCGTTTTCATCTACCGGCATCTTATGTGAGTGTGGCTGAGGCTCACTCATGTTGGTGTAAGCCCATATCATGTTTTCATGTCATTGCATCGCATTCTACCATTGCCTCGATTTGCGTGCCCGTGTGCACGCATTTCGAGGCACTTCATTTTTCATCTATCGGCCTCTTATGTGAGTGTGGCTGAGGCTCACTCATGTTGGTATAAGCCCATATCACATTTTCATGTCATTGCATCGCATTCTATCATCGCCTCGGTTTGCGTGCCCGTGTGCACGCATTTCGAGGCACTTCATTTTTCATCTGCCGGCATCCTATGTGAGTGTGGCTGAGGCTCACTCATGTTGGTGTAAGCCCATATCATGTTTTCATGTCATTGCATCGCATTCTACCATTGCCTCGGTTTGCGTGCCCGTGTGCACGCATTTCGAGGCACTTCATTTTTCATCTATCGGCCTCTTATGTGAGTGTGGCTGAGGCTCACTCATGTTGGTATAAGCCCATATCACATTTTCATGTCATTGCATCGCATTCTATCATCGCCTCGGTTTGCGTGCCCGTGTGCAGGCATTTTGAGGCACTTCATTTTTCATCTGCCGGCATCTTATGTGAGTGTGGCTGAGGCTCACTCATGTTGGTATAAGCCCATATCACATTTTCATGTCATTTGCATTGTGTATGCCATTACCTCGGTTTGCGTGCCCGTGTGCACGCATTTCGAGGCACTCCATTTTCATCCACCGGCCTCTTATGTGAGTGTGGCTGAGGCTCTCTCATGTTAGTATAAGTCCATGTTGCATTCTATATGCCATTTTCATGTCATTTGCATTGAGTATGCCATTGCCTCGGTTTGCGTGCCCGTGTGCACGCATTTTGAGGCACTCCATTTTCATCTACCAGCCTCTTATGTGAGTGTGGCTGAGGCTCTCTCATGATTAGTATAAGTCCATGTTGCATTCTATATGCCATTTTCCATGCCATTGCATTGCATATGCCATTGTCTCGGTTTGCGTGCCCGTGTGCACGCATTTCGAGGCATCTCATTTTCACAGCATTGTGCATACTAAGCTGTATCTTAGTTACATTCATGCATATCATGCATATTGCATTGTGTTCGGAATAGGAGTTAGCCCGGGCACGGGAAACGAGGTGCATTTCGTACTCCGAGTGACGGAATGCGTCTCAATTCCCCAGTCACCGACACTCCGGACCATCCATGATGGAGTTAGGTCTTGTTGTATTTTCATGTGCATTCATTCTATATTGAGTTGCACATTTCGATTCCTCGGCCATCATGCATCGATATGCGTGATTGGTGGCACGAGGATCGAGACATGCATATATCTATGAAAATACATTGTTATGTCCCTTTCCTGCTCTCTGTTGCAGCAAAATGAAGAATCAGTAACTTTTCGGGACTTGGCACGTGTTTCAAGAATAACTGCTAAACAGAGGCTAATTGGGGCATCCTGGTGGATTTCCGCGCAAGACAACCCGGACATGCATCATCCATCAGAAGCAAGGCAGTCCCTGGCTTGCATGCCAGTTTTACAGCTTTCTTAGTTAGTGTGTTAATTAATTAGGAATTTGTATATTATTTGAACTGTAATATTTGGACTGTAATATTCTTTTATTCGGGACTGTATTATTCGGACCCTCCGCGCGAGGGCACAACTGTAATAAGTGTGCGTGTGTGTATTGTATGTCTTCCAACCCCACGTCTTTCTCCCTTTTATTTATCCGCTTATGATGGTTAGATTAGGGCATATTTCAATTAGCATACAATATGATAGCATGTTTGCATCATTCATCTGTTTTGCATGCACCGGGCTCGGCGCACCATACTAACTGCATCGTGCTTTCAATTCCAAATTGAATACGTGTTAGTTGTAGCATTTCATATGCCATGTTTAGAATAGCCGAGCCTGCTATAGTTGCATTTTTGCATGTGTTGCATTAGGCATTTCTGTATATTTAGGATCATGCATGATTTTTGATAAACTTCTTTTTTTAGCTTGGAGTACTCGGTGAGTTTTATGCTTTAGCATCCTTGCATGCGTGTGAGTGACTGCCATGAATAGCATGCTTACCATGAGGCTAATTGCTAATGTGATATAACTGCCTGAATGCCTGTGGGTGAAGGTTGGGTTATTTGAATTGGAATAATTCATCAAATGTGTGTTTTAAGCCCACTAGATAGTGGCAAAATCATATTTTCTAAGCCCACCCGAGGGTGGCAAATCCACGTCTTAGCCTACTTGCGGGTAGCACCATCAAACCACTTTCAAATAAACAAACATGAAATGTTTTGTTCCAATTCAAGCAACTCAGTCTATACTTATATGCTGTGTGCATCACATAGTAACCTAGGCTAATAACCGAAATAAGAACTCACAATGTTTTCAAAAATAGATATCATGGTTAGTAGAGGCCGATCTTTGATCGGGCGAGCGGGGGTGCTCACGAAGTGACCTTCCCCAATCGTACCCAAGTTCCCGAGCCGAGGCAACTTTGGTGATGACGGACACGTGGCCTTTGGCACCGAGTCAAGGTTTCCTAAATTTCCCATTAAAAAAAAACATTTAGGTGGCGACTCTGTATCTGGCAAAGCAGTCCATGTTTGGCACTTCTTTCAAAATCTGTTTTCTCAAAACGATTTGCCGGATTTGGACTCTTTGGTTCAGACTTAGAACCGTGACTACAAAGTCGAGTCCGAGCTGTAGCGAGGTCCCCCGCGGGCTTGTTACATCTGCTTGTATCTTTTCTAACTGTTTCAGCACAGCTTCCTCTTCAATCTGCTTTTCCTTCTGTTTCTCCGCTTCTCTATCCTTCCCGGATGCCTCGGGTTGGTCCAGGTGTGGGGGTTTGAAGTACCGCCCACTTCTCGTCATATGGTCAACCTCATCGAGGTACCAAGTGTCATCCGGTTGATTATTTCCCCAATCTTCATCCGTGTGGGCGAGACATAAGTCATCGTCTTCCCATCACATTCCGTCGGCAGCCAACAGACACCTGTCTAGCTCCGGTTTAGTTGCACTCGCAGTACTCCCTGTCCATATGCTCGCAGCATTCTCTATCTTCGTGCACACATCACTTTCAGTCCCCTCAAGGCCTTTAGCTTTCCTAATTCTCTCAGCCTCCTTAAACTTTTCTTGTTCCAGCTGCGTCAGTACAACTGGTTGTTCAACAATTCCTGTATCCATAATGCCCAAGCCTCGAGCAGAATTCTTAACACCGGCGCTCTCCGGCGATACAACTTGACTTCCGGCCATTTCGGCCACAGCTGATACTCCTACCCCTGCCGGGCTCTGTTCTGGTTGGGCTTCCCCCACTTCATCTGGTTGATCCTCGAGCCATCCAGTGGCCTCCGCCGATTCCTCATAGTCGAACCAGTTGATTGACGCATCCCCCGCTTCCTGGTCATCGAAAAATTGCAGGTTGGCAAAGTCCTCCTCTACGGCTGTTAGATCATCTGCCCCTAGCCCAGATCCATCCCCCCGGATCATGCACAGCTCTCCTGTCTCTGGCAATTCTATACCTGGCCCAATTCGGCTCGTTGATAGGATGTACTCGCTTGGATCATAGGCTCCCCCAGCAAAACTCTGTCCAGTCCCAGATTCAACAATCTCATTCTCTCCTGAAATCTGCCCTGCCCCATCTTCGACGGTCACCACCGTCGGTTCTGGTTGGGTTTTGGAGATGTCCACCATGCACAAGAAGTCAGTGCAATCGGGGAGGAACACCTCTGGCTTGGGTAGGTGGGATGGGGTGATATAGATACTGGGATCGTAAGATGTGACCCCAGTTTGGATAAAATTGATTCTGTTGGGAGGGGGAGCTTGGTTATGTGGTGGGAGAGGGTTGGTTGTGACATTGGGTTTATCGGGAGGCGCGATCACCTGTTTGTCGATAAGATCTTGGATCTCATGACGCAATCTGAAACAACGGTCGGTGTCGTGACCGTGTTGTTGGTGATACGCGCAGTACTTTGCTGGGTCATGAGAGGGAGGGAGTGGATTCGATAGTGGCTTCGGCTCCAGGGGTTTCAAATGCTTTTTCCTGATCAATACCCCTAGAGCTTTGGACAGGGGCATATATAATGGGGTGAAGGTTCTTTGGCCTCGAGGTTGGAATCTGGTGGTTTGTGTGTTGCTTCCGGACGCGCCGGAGAAGGGTGTGGCAGCCATGGGCCTTGGAGGGGGAGGGGGAGTGGTGGTGACCATACTGACTTCCGAGGCTCTTGTATTTGCAGTGCCACTCGGGCCCGCATTGTTGTTACGGTTGAAGGTCCTCCTCGATTGTTCCCTATCGTGGTCAAACAGACCTTGTTTCATTGCATCTTCGATTTGCACCCCCATCTCGTGTAAATCTGAGAAAGTAGGAAAGGGGATTACAATCATTCTCTGCATCAACTTTGGGTGGAGATTGCGCACAATCATCTGGATTTGGTCCTTATCCGTGGGCCTTAGAGTCATCATTGATGCCTTTGCCCTCCATCGGATTACAAAGCCCGAGAAAGTTTCCTTGGGCTCTTGCCTTGTCGTTTCGAGATCACGAGTTGTAATCTCGATCTGAGTGTTGTACGAATATTGCGCGACAAAGGCCTTAGCCATTTCATCCCAATTCTTCTTCACTTCATCCTCTAACTTTGCGTACCAGTGGGCGGCTACACCCGACAGGGTTCGGCCGAATAATGAAAGCTTCTGTGGTCGCGTTAGGCCCATTGGCCGCAAGATGTCTGAGAACAGTCGGAGATGGACCATGGGGTCCCCGGACCCGTCAAAGCGGTCAATTTGAGGCATTTTGAACCTATCGGGCAATGTTACGGCCACGTCGGTATATCCATCCTTGATATCCGGGATAGCCTTGACTCCCTGGGATTTCTTGAAGAGCTTCTCAAGCTTGCTCAATTTCAGAGCTGTATGATCAACCTCGAACTCGAAGGGAGAGTCCGGGTGATTGGGTGTATGGACCTTGGACAGTTGTGGCGGAAGCGGGGGCGGAGCTGGCCCCGTTGGAAGATTCGTGTCCTCTTGTAAGTTTTGGAGATTTGGCACAGTGTTCTGGGTGTTTGGCGGAGCGTTCTGAACAGTAGGCGTTTGCTCAGGTAATGGAGCCCCTGCCGGAGGAGGAATTTGGTGTGAAGTAGATGCCGCATTCTGCTGTTGCAGTCTGGTGATTAGTTCGGCCTGTTGGGCCATGATCGCGGCCTGCTGTTTGGAGAACTCCGTTTGACGGGCGGCATCATCATGCATCTGTCTCATGCTCTCCTACATCTGGCGCATTAGAGCCTCTATCCCTGATGTATTTTGTTGATCCATCTGTCTAACTGGTATGCCTATTTCTACAGCAGTAATTGAGACCTCAGTCCTATAGTCCTCTGATGAAGTAACCCACTGCTCTGACAACCTCTGTTCTGACACACTGCGATTTTTCGGCTTTCTTTTGGTAACGGGGGGTAGAGAATGGAACACTGGCTATCCGTCGATTAGATCCTCAGATCGATTGAGTCGACGACCTCGTGTCCAAAGTGCTTGGGGAATGCCTGCTGGGTTGGAAGCAATTGTGCTAGAACTGACCTAGCAAAAGATAAATAAAGCGAAAAGGAAATAAATAAACAGATAAACGGACAGCATAACAGCTTAAAATAAAATGCATGACACACAGCCGGGCATAACAACACACAGTCAATAAGCTGAATACACACTGTCCTCAAACACTGATTATTATCCCTGTATCACTGTCCCCTAAAACAGAATCTGATACCCGCAGATAACTAATTCTCGAAGACTAGCTGATGCCCACAGGCCTGATACCCATAATACTGAACTGATGCCCGCAGGCCTGATGCCCAAACTTATATACTGAACTGATGCCCGCAGGCCTGGTACTGACAATACTGAACTGATGCCCGCAGGCCTGATGCCCAAACTCATATACTGATACATGCATTCCTGTAGAGACGCACTCTAAAGCACATAACAGATAAGTGAGAGCCAAAACACCCCTATGTTGGGGTAGGGTTTCCCTGTCCCATTTTGTCAGGAGCTAGGGTTTCACTACGCACACAGCGGTTTCAAACAACCTATAAACGGGTAAGCAACCTGTCCTAGTTTGGAATGGTCACTATGGATCCGAATATGCACTAGGTCGAATGGTCAAAGAGGGTGCCCCGGTAAAACCGGGGTTTGTGTTCCCATACTGGCAGAGCCCACAACCGGTCAGCCTTATGGTCATGCCTTGACAAGACAAGCCTCCGGCAAACCGTTCAGGAATAGCAGATGGCAAACACGGTGTCCTACGCGCACCAATGCAAATGCAATGCAAAGAATCACACAAGTGTAGTCAAAAACAGATATCACGAGTTCGAGTCAAGTTCTCTAAATCCCCAGCAGAGTCGCCAGAAACTGTAACAAGCCCGCGGGGGACCTTGCTACAGCTCGGACTCGATTTGTGTCACGGTTCTAAGTCTGAACCAAAGAGTCCAAATCTGGCAAATCGTTTTGAGAAAACTGATTTTTGAAAGAAGTGCCAAACATGGACTGCTTTGCCAGATACAGAGTCGCCACCTAAATATTTTTTTAATGGGAAATTTAGGAAACCCTGACTCGGTGCCAAAGGCCACGTGTCCGTCATCACCAAAGTTGCCTCGGCTCGGGAACTTAGGTACGATTGGGGAAGGACGCTTCGTGAGCACCCCCGCTCGCCCGATCAAAGATCGGCCCCTACTAACCATGATATCTATTTTTGAAAACATTGTGCGTTCTTATTCCAGTTTATTAGCCTAGGTTACTATGTGATGCGCACAGCATACAAGTATAGACTGGGTCGCCTGAATTGGAACAAAACATTTCATGTTTGTTTTTGAAAGATTGTTTGCTACTCGCAAGTAGGCTTAAAATGCAGATTTTACCACCCGCAGGTGGGCTTAGAAAAGATGGTTTTGCCACTATCTAGTGGGCTTAAAACACACAGTGAATGAATTGTTTCAATCCAAATAACCCAACCTTCACCCACAGGCATTCAGGCAGATATATCACATAAGATATAGCCTCATGGTAAGCATGCTATTTATGGCAGTCACTCACACGCATGCAAGGATGCTAAAGTATAAAACACACTGAGTACTCCAAGCCAAAACAAGAAGTTTATTAGAAATCATGCATGATCCTAAATATACAGAAATGCCTAATGCAACACATGCAAAAATGCAAACTATAGCAGGCTCGGCTATTCTAAACATGGCATACGAAATGTTACAACTAGCATGTATTCAATTTGGAATTGAAAGTACAATGCAGTTAGTATGGTGCACCGAGCCCGGTGTATGCAAAACAGATGAATGATGCAAACATGCTGTCATACTGTATGCTTATTGAACTATGCCCTAATCTAACCATCATAAGCAGGTAAATAAAAGGGAAGAAAGACGTGGGGTCGGAAGACATACATCACACTCACGCACACTTATTACAACATTGCCCTCGCGCAGAGGGTCCGAATAAATATACAGTCCCGAATAAAAGAATATTACAGTCCAAATAATACAGTCCGAATAATATACAAATTCCTAACTAATTAACAAATTAACTAAGAAAAACTGTAAAACTGGCGTGCAAGCCAGGGACTGCCTTGCTCCTGATTAATGATGCATGTCTGGGCTGCCTTGCGCGGAAATCCACCGGGATGCCCCAATTAGCCTCTGTTTACACCTTTTCTCGAAATGCGCGCCAAACTCCAAAAAGTTGCTGATTCTTCATTTTGCTGCAACAGAGAGTAGGAAAGGGGCATGACAATGTATTTTCACAGATATATGCATGCCTTGATCCTCGTGCCACCAATCACGCATATCGATGCATGATGGCAGAGGAGTCGAAATGTGCAACTTAATATAGAATGAATGCACGTGTAAACACAACAAGAACCTACCTCCATCATGGATAATCCGGAGTGTCGGTGACTGGGGAATTGAGACGCGTTCCGTCACTCGGAGTACGGAACGTACCTCGTTTCTCGTGCCCGGGCTAACTACTATCCCGAACACGATGCAATATGCATGACACGCATGGAATGCAACTAAGATACAACCTAGCATGCACAATGCTATGAAAATGAGATGTCTCGAAATGCGTGCACACGGGCACGCAAACCGAAGAATGGCATACATGCGATCTAAGATACAACCTAGTATGCACTATGCTGTGAAAATGAGATGCCTCGAAGTGCGTGCACACGGGCACGCAAACTGAGAAAATGACATACGCAATGCAAATGACATGGAAATATCATATGGGCTTATACCAACATGAGAGAGCCTCAGCGACACTCACATAGGATGCGGATGGATGAAAATGAAGTGTCTCGAAATGCGTGCACACGGGCACGCAAACCGAGGCAATGGCATACGCAATGCAAATGACATGGAGATATGATATGGGCTTATACCAACATGTGAGAGCCTCAGCCACACTCACATAGGATGCCGATGAATGAAAATGAAGTGCCTCAAAATGTGTGCACATGGGCACGCAAACCGAGGCAATGGCATACGCAATGCAAATGACATAGAAATATGATATGGGCTTATACCAACATGAGAGAGCCTCAGCCACACTCACATAGGATGCCGATGGATGAAAATGAAGTGCCTCGAAATGCGTGCACACGGGCACGCAAACCGAGGCAATGGCATACGCAATGCAAATGACATGGAAATATGATATGGGCTTACAGTAACATGAGAGAGCCTCAGCCACAGTCACATAAGAGGCCGATGAATGAAAATGAAGTGCCTTGAAATGCGTGCACACGGGCACGCAAACCGAGACAATGGCATACGCAATGCAAATGACATGGAAATATGATATGGGCTTATACCAACATGAGAGAGCCTCAGCCACACTCACATAGGATGCCAATGGATGAAAATGAAGTGCCTCGAAATGCGTGCACACGGGCACGCAAACCGAGGCAATGGCATACGCAATGCAAATGACATGGAAATATGATATGGGCTTGAACTAACATGAGGGAGCCTCAGCCACACTCACATAAGAGGCCGATGGATGAAAATGAAGTGCCTCGAAATGCGTGCACACGGGTACGCAATCCGAGGCAATGGCATACGCAATGCAAATGACATGGAAATATGATATGGGCTTACACTAACATGAGAGAGCCTCAGCCACACTCACATAGGATGCCGATGGATGAAAATGAAGTACCTCGTAATGCGTGCACACGGGCACGCAAACCGAGCCAATGGCATACGCAATGCAAATGGCTAAAATGGCATATAAAATGCAACATGGACTTATACTAACATGAGAGAGCCTCAGCCACACTCACATAAGAGGCCGATGGATGAAAATGAGACAACTCGAAATGCGTGCACGCGTGCACGCAAACCGAGGACCGACCCTCAGGCGCCGAAATGTCAGTCTAATGAGACATGGCAAAGACATGGAAAATGATATGCAAACACGCAATTTTAAGTAGCAAAATGAGGGGTAAAACAGCCCCGAAACGAGGCGAAATGACACCTGATGCATGGAACCTCTCCCGAAATGCAAATTATGCGCATAGAATGAACTACAGCTATACAAAGCATGCATAATTGGTACACGAGATGAAAAGACAGAAGAAAGGCAACCTCAAAATAAGCATTTTTACAGTACAAATCATGGCCAAACAGCAAGCAAAGATAGGGCAACAATGGCATGCAAAAATGGCCCTAAACATGAGATTATGAAGCAACTCATAGCTGCTAACTCGAAACAGGTTAGGGCCCTTCAACAACATTGAAGAGGGGCCAAAAAATAAGCCACTTTACAGAACTGTAAAAACCCTAAAAACAAACATGGATATGGCTAAGCTCTTATGCAAGAAAAAGGGCCAAAAGGTGGCCAAAGAGGCAAGTGGTATATGCAAAGCCCAAAATGAAAAATTCCCTTCTACAACATTGAATAGGGACCAAAAATATGCATATTTATAGAACTGTAAAATGACCAAAACAGTATAAAAACATGCTAGAAATGCAATGCAAAATGAGGCTCAAAAGTGGCTATAACACAAAGTCTACAAAATATTCCACAAACGGCCAAAGACCCTTAATGAAACATGAAGAATGGGCCAAAATAAGACTATTTTAAGTTCTGTAAAATGACCAAAAATGAAAGCATAATGGGTTTCCAAAACATGCAAAAATGGGGACCAAAGAGGGGATATAACAAGAAGTGGCACATGGAGGTCCCAAACAGTGTTGAGCCCTTCTTAAATGTTGAAGAGGGGCTCAAAATAAGCCTATTTTTAGTTCTGTAAAACACCCAAAAATGGAAGCATAATGGGCTGCCAAAGCATGCAAGAAAATAGCATTCAAGGAAGATTTTGAAGCAAGTGCAAGATGGGGGGCTCAAACAGGGTTGAGCTCTTAAGAAAAAGTGAAAAAGAGCTCAAAATAAGGCCACTTTCAGTTAGGGCCGGAGCTCAAATCAATAAGCATGTATGGCTAAGAAAAGATACCAAAATAAGCTCAAAAAAGGAAAAATACTACTTACCCTTGAAGGCTTGACTTTGGTTGCCTCTTGGCTTGAGTTGCAGCACCTTTAGCCTCTGGAGAACACCTTCAAACTTCTGGAATGGAGGATGGAAGGGTGGGGGTTGGTGTTGTAGAAGAAATGGTGGTGTTCGACTTGGAGGTTTTCAAGGAAATGAGAGAGATGGAGGAGGATTTTGTATATCAAGCTTGAAGACCAATTTTTCTAACCCCTAATACAAAGGCTTGCAGCTGGTTATAAGGAACAAAAAGAGAGTGTAAAGGTGGGGAAAAGGTGGAGGAAAAGGAGGCAAGTTTTCCCCCAAAAAATATCCCACGGATACAGATATTTTTTGGGGGATACAGCTATACAGCTGTAAAGTGTGATTTGTGAGGATCATGGCCGGCTGGTTTTTGGACTTGAAGGTGGCCGGCCGGCCACCACCCCTAGCCGGCCGGCTAGGGGTCAAAAGGGTCAACTTGCTTTAGTGGCCGGCCACCACAAAAGGGTGGCCTCCCAGGTCTCCTCTTCACAACCCTGTGGTTCGAATTTGGAAACTCTAAAACAAGAGAGAGAACAAGCCACTTCTAGGGGGGGTCAAAAGGGTCAGGTGACATTAGTGGCCAGCCACCAACTTTTAGGATCCTCCCATGTGTGTACATCACAAATATGTGGTTTGGGGTTGAAGAAAGTGGCCCAAGGGTGTTCAACATTGGCTCGGAAGGAGGGGTTCAAAAGGGTCAAATGGAATTTCTGGCCGGCCATAGACTTTTAGGGTCCTCCCATGTGTGTACAACACAAATATGTGGTTTGGGGTTGAAGAAAGTGGCCCCAAGGTGTTCAACATTGGCTCGGAAGTGAGAAAAACGGGTGTCGGAGGGCAAAAATGGAATATAACTGGTTGCCAAGATAATTGCTGGCCTCCCACCCTCCAGTGACCTTCCTGGTCATGAAATAGAGGCACCTGCCAAAAATGAACGAAAACTGATGCAGAACGAATGCTCGAGGGCCAAAACACGCAGTTCGGGGTCCCGAAAACGGGCTGTTAAGCACCGAAAGTGGCATTCGGCCACGAAGTGGGTTTCTCAGACCCCAGTGTCCCTCAAAAGGGAGTAGAAAGGAAGTATGCTAAAAATCAGAACAAACGGAGATGGTTAGGCGGTCCCGAACCGAGGCACACGGCCAACGGTCCCGAAAAACCGAAAACCGGACTCCGAAATGGGCAAAATGGCCTGCGGCCACAAAATGTGGCCCGCGGCCACTGAGAGATGGTCTACGGGACCTCTCTTTCCCCTCGGGAAAAGAAACAGAGAAAACCGAGTCTGGTTGGCAAACCGAGGCAAGGCACAGAAGAGGGTTCGGAAGTCCGGAGGCAGGGCTCACGGCCGCGACTCTGAGACTTCTGAACGAGCACAATATGCAGTATCACCGAGCGCTCAACTGGTGATGTCTGAGTCTCAAGGTCGGTTAAAAATGGGGTGTCTACAGTTGCCCCTCTTTGACAGAACTCGAAAGTCATAAGTGACGGGAGTGAATGTCAAAGCCCAGAGACGACCCATTTTTGACAAGGCCGAAGACTTAAACAAACAGGCGTGATAAATAGAGATGTGCCCGTAGGCAGGGGGGCAAAATGCAAAGCGATGTGCAAGAAGCCGAACATAACTCAATGATCATGCAAATGCAGCAAGCTGTAATGATGCAAGTATTCGCAAATAGATGCAACAGTTTTAAGCAAGAATGCAAAGCAACAACTACATTTCATGCAGTTAAGAATGCGGAGGATTATTCAATCCCCGCCACGTCTCACATGGAGAAGATACGATACTTGCACGATTCGTCTGGTCGCACCAGCCTCAAATGAACCGTACATACAATATCGTGCTTGCAAAAGAGAGAAATTTCAACAAGTACAATATGCTACCAACATATATTTAATGTGATTCTGAAAGTTTGACACACGCAGTGCCGGTGAGTGAATGCATCGCAATGCAAGAGTGGAACATGCGTGACAACGCATGCTCAAGCACAGAGGTATGGCAACATCAAGAAATGTGCATAATAATACAAGTATGCTCGTGAGAATGCAAGTTATGTGCATGATAGTGCAAAACGAGCCTAAATCAGGGTGCCTGTTTGTTACGAAATGACGAGCAAGGAAACGCATGTTTCGGCCAAGGCGACTTCGATGACGGCCTTCGATTCAATTTCCTGGAAAGACTACAACATATTCAAAAGGATACATCTTGATTTTGATGAATAATGATGAGACACATGTCAGAACTTGAAGCTAAAGTTCCGGCGGAGCAATTTCACGACCGGAAGTGTACTTTTCTTGAACTTTTTCAGGTCCCGGGAACTCCGATCTTCCTCAAAATTTGCAGAGAGCTAGGTGGGCATGTGGGGGACATGGCCGGCCAGTTTTATGAGGGATGGGAGGTGGCCGGCTGGTTTTACAAAAAGAGAATGGCTGGCCGGCCGGTTTTCCAAAAAGGAAATGGCTGGCCGGCTGGAAAAGGTGGCCGGCCGGTCATATGCCCAAATCCGAGGGCATTTTGGTCCTTTCACCTCCTTTCTTTATGCTCCTTCATCCCAAGAGTTTGAGCCTATAAATGCAGCCGAGATCTTCTCTTCTCTTGCCTCCTACACCACTTTATTCCCCAGATCTGAGTTCCATACGCGTTTTCCAACGCCCCACGCAAGTTGTTTTCGCAAAAATATTCAGTTTCAAGCACCTTGTACTGATTAAATTTTGGTTTCGGAGCTTCTTTTCTCATTTTTGCCACTTGAGGTGAGTTTGTCTCAATATTTGGAAGATTTTCTCGGGAGTTGACTTCTGTTGGCTTTTTCATTTCCCGAGAGTTGACTTTTGTTGACTTTTTCCAATTTTGGCTCATTTTCGCTCATTTTTGCTCCTTTTACAGATTTTCTGAAAATGGAGGGTAATTCTCCCCATGGTGGAGGCTTTCCGGGTGCCGGGGACGATTTTGATCCCATGACTTTGCCCCCGAGGGTCCGACCTTTTATTCCCGGGAGGTACGCTCCGCCAGCACATGTCCTTCCTCGTGCCGTTTTTCGTCATTTCACTGATTTTGATGAGCGAGCACCTGGGGATCTACTTCTCCGAGAGCCAGAGCATAACCTCTCCCATGAGGCCCGAGAGGTATTTACTTCATTTTCTGCATTTTTTTCGTACATTTCGTGCCTTTGCCATGCTTGAACACACAGTTTAGCTTTATGACATAGTACTTTATTTGCATCCTGAATACGTAGCTTAAACACTTGAATTTCTGAACACTCGGCTCATTAATTGATTGCGAACGCACGGCACACATTAGTTAAGAAACGAACACACGACTCACACTCTGATTTGTCGAACACACAGCCCGAATTAAATGGTGAACATATAGCACTCACTGACTTAGAGTAGAACACACAGCCCAAACTCTGATTTTCTGAACACGCAGCCCAGATTGATAGTGAACACGCAGCCCACACTAGTTGAAAGTCGAACACGCAGCCCAAACTTTAATTTTCTGAACACGCAGCCCAGATTGATAGTGAACACACAGCCCACACTGACTGAAAGTTGAACACGCAGCCCAAACTTTAATTTCCTGAACACGCAGCCCAGATTGATAGTGAACACGCAGCCTAAACTTGAATTTCCTGAACACGCAGCCCAGATTGATAGTGAACACGCAGCCCACACTGATTGAAAGTTGAACACGCAGCCCAAAGTTAAATTTCCTGAACACGCAGCCCAGATTGATAGTGAACACGCAGCCCACACTGATTGAGAGTTGAACACGCAGCCCAAACTTAAATTTCCTGAACACGCAGCCCAGATTGATAGTGAACACGCAGCCCACACTGATTGAAAGTTGAACACGCAGCCCAAACTTAAATTTCCTGAACACGCAGCCCAGATTGATAGTGAACACGCAGCCCACACTGATTGAGAGTTGAACACGCAGCCCAAACTTAAATTTCCTGAACACGCAGCCCAGATTGATAGTGAACACGCAGCCCACACTGATTGAAAGTTGAACACGCAGCCCAAACTTAAATTTCCTGAACACGCAGCCCAGATTGATAGTGAACACGCAACCCACACTGATTGAAAGTTGAACACGCAGCCCAAACTTAAATTTCCTGAACACGCAGCCCAGATTGATAGTGAACACGCAACCCACACTGATTGAAAGTTGAACACGCAGCCCAAACTTAAATTTCCTGAACACGCAGCCCAGATTGATAGTGAACACGCAACCCACATTGATTGAAAGTTGAACACGCAGTTCATTCATTTCATTGGCACACAGCTCATTCATTTTATACTGACATATATATTCATTTCATACTGACACATGTATTCATTCTGAATGCAGGTTGGTTCTCGCAGTGTATGGGGGTATGGCTCCACCGCCGCGCGGGACTGGTATGTTGAGCTCCCGGAGGCTGTCCGGGATTTAGTAGACTTGGCAGGGTTCGGGGCCTTCTGCATTGGGTTGTCACGTTGTCCTGCCAGGAGGACACTGATGGCGGCACTGGTAGAGAGATGGTGGGACACCACCAACTCTTTTCATTTCTCTGCCACCGGGGACATGACTATGACCCCTCTAGACTTCGCTGTGTTGACCGGCCTGGACGTAGGAGGTTTGTCCATCCCCTATGACGAGGACATGGGCGAGTGGGAGGCCGCTTGGACATATCTGCCGGGGGCTCGCCCGCCTGTTGACAGGGTTTCTGGGAGAGTCCAATACACTTGGTTCTCTTCCCACTTCCGGCGGGCAGAGATGGTGCCCGAGACTCCTGAGGAGACGGAGCAGTACGCCCGTGGTTTCCTTATGTTCCTCTTCGGGACTACCCTGTTCGCCGATAGAGGGAACACAGTCGGGCTATACCTGCTGAGCGCTCTGGTTGACCTATCACAGGTCAGTCGATATGACTGGGGTGGCGCCGGCCTGGCTACCCTTTACTACTATATGAGCGCGACCTCCCGCGGGCGGGGAGACTTACTTGGCGGTTATTGGAGAGCCTGGGAGGTACTTTTCTGTCACCTTGATTTACATTTCTACTCTTCATTACTTGTACATTGCACACACAGCGCACTTTACAGTCTGTATTTTGCTCTAAGCACTTTGTACTTACATTCTGCACTGCTTTTCTCAGCTATGGGTCTACGTATACTTCCTAGCATTAGCCCCAGAGTTGGAGGGGGCAGGGCCCTCCATGACCCCATATTCTCTGGTGTTCGAGGGCCCGCACCGGCCGAGACCCCGAGAGACTCTCATTTATCTGCGATAGTATTTTGACACTGTGCGCCCATCGGAGGTACTTCAGAACCCTCAGTTCTTCCCATTTTTATCTCTGATTTGCCCTGCACGTTCCTGATTTCTAATTGGTTTATTCACTTGTTATCCGCAGATTACATGGCAGCCTTGGGCACCCTTGGGCGATGGTCTCCGATTTCAGTATCCCGGAGGATCGGGCACCTCCCAGTACAGGTTCCTGCTCGAAGGACCTGTTGGTAGAGCATGGTTTCTGGGGGAACGCTTTCTGCATCAGGCATGGGGGTATACTTCTCAGGACCCTCCCGCAGCACCCCCAGTCAGTATGCGGATTGCTGATAGGCTCTCTCACCAGGAGATAGTCGGCGGTATACTGGGTAGTGATGCCCTGCTGCACCTCAAGGAGGGGGACTATGCCACTTACCGTCATACATATTTGATGCCTCCACTGGCGGGGGCTCGCACCCCGATGACGAGGTCTGCTGGTACGTCATCTTCGAGCCAGGCCCGGGCTCGGGCTGCAGACGCCCCTTCTACTAGTAGGGCTGGTACATCGAGAGGTGGGGGTAGATCGGTTCCTTCGGCTCCTCCGACTTATCCTCATCTTGGATGGCCGGACATGCCGTCCGAGTTGACGGGATGGCGTTTTGGGACTCCTTACCCGATTCCGCTAGAGCCTCCACTTCCTGACCATAGATATGTCAGGGATCCAGATTCACCACCGGTATGATTTATAGCTTTGATTTATCAGTCGGGTACTTGGACATTCATTCCTTTACTGATAGTTTTGCCTTTGTATCTGCAGCCTCCGGTTGAGTATGTGGACGAGATTCTCGGGGTGATGGCCGCACTTGAGGGCATGGTCCTTCAGAGAGAGACACACCTATCCGTTATGGGTGTGCAGCTACCGTTCATTTTTCTTGTATTTATCACACTTCTGATGACACACTGGTTTTGAGCATTCTTCTGTATTGTAGAGCACATCCGACACACACCCCACTCACATATTGTACTCGTATTTGATTTTCATATTTGAACTAATGTATTGAACTTTTCATTTTCAGATGCCTCCTGTATATGCTCAGCCGTGGGCTGGGCCACCTGGGCCTCCTTGGGGAGCCGGGCCATCTGGGCCTTTTACGGAGCTGGGCCATATGGGCCTTCTCAGGGAGCGGGCCATCCAGGCCTTTTTACGGAGCTGGTCCATCTGGGCCTTCTCAGGGAGCGGGGCCATCCAGGCCTTTCCGAGGAGCTAGGCCATCCAGGCCTTTTCGAGGAGCTCGAGGAGGGTCCTCCCGCAGACGTAGGGCAAACGTTGTAGAGGCGGAGCCCGAGGAGGAGGAGGAGGTTACCGACCGCCAGTCAGAGACATCTGCTGAGGAGGGGGGCTCCGGTCTTGGTTCGGGGAACAGAGGCGAGGCTGAGGGGGATTCTGAGGATGAAAGCTCCGACCCGGATGATGTTGATGATGGTGCAGAGGTTGTCCCGCAGAAGAGGATGAGGAGTGCTTCTCATTCCCGCTCCCGAGGACATTGATGCTGCTGTTTCCTGCTTTATTTTTCTTTTTGCTAGTAGTTTGTAGCACTTTGCTCATTGTTAGGTAGTTTTATTTTTTTGTAAAACTTGTACCTTTGTTCGTTGTAAAACATGATGGAATGAAACAGCTTTTGAAAACGTGTTTGTATTTTTAAACTTTTAGCATCGTATCGCATCATTTTATTTTACAAAGATGAAATTGAATGGGAATGTGCATTGTGTAATCACCAAGTCAGGTAGTGAACCGACGCGACAAACTAAGCAACTCAACTTACTAAGATATAACAGAACTTTAGCAAGTTTACAACTCGATAAACAAAATGCAATAGCGTTGTCAACGTAAATAAACAAGACTTAAACAAAGATTGTTTAAAGAGAGAGCAATGACTCGAAAACACGAAACACGTCCGCTCGACAAACAACTCGGTAAGCAAAACAACAACTCGATAATCAAAACAACAACTCGATAAACAAAACTCAGCAACAACAGAGTGTACTTCGGACGATCTGGGCACCGGAATGCATCAGAAACAGAGGGAAATGAAGGCCTTTGACTCTCCCGTTGCATGGAAATGCTTGAAACTTTCCCTCGAAGGGTAAAACAGGGCCAAGGAGATACACTGGAGCACTGCCGGCCACCTTTGGGAGCCGGCCGGCCAATTTTATGGAGAGGGGGAGTCGGCCGGCCAGTTTTGTAAAAAGAGAATGGCCGGCCAGCCAGAAAAGGTGGCCGGCCGGCCACTTATTCCTGCAGCCACCTAGTTTTTGACACGTGTCCCCGTGAATAGTGTTTTTCCCTCTATAAAAGCCTCAACTTCGGGAACATTCATTTCATCTTAGTTTTACGTAAAGATGGAGGCGTTTCTCGCGGAAAATCTCACATCTTGGATCTCTTCTCTAGATGGCTCGGAAAAGCTGAACTTCCGGGGTTTCGGTTTGAATGCACTATTCACGCTGAGCCGTACCCCGCTACATCTCCCTTTTCTCCATGCCGCGGCAAGATTCTGGAACCCAGTGACGCACGTTTTTAGCTTCGGTGGCCCAGAGGTATGTCCCACTTTCGAAGATTTTCAGGTTTTGATGGAGTCTGAATGCTCTGAAGTGATCTTGCCTCAGCTCCGTTTTGGTCATGCCCAGGCTTTAGGGCGGATGTGTGGGCTCACGGCGCATGATGCTCGATCTCTGATTTGCAGTGGGGAACTGGACATCCTCGGCTTGATCCATCGTTTTTCCGACGCCGGTGACCGCAGCAACCATTATTGGAAGGGTTTCCGGCAACACGCCCTCTGCTTGTGTTTGTTGTCTCACTTTCTGCTTTCCTCGGGCTTCGGCGGGGCTAGCATTCGCCTGATTGAAGTTGCCCAAGGCTTGAGAGAGAGAAAGAGCTGCATCGCTATGACCTTGGCCGAGACACTGATGGGTTTAGATTCTGTCTATCGCCGGGAGACGACTAGGTTTGCTGGGAGTCCACTGCTGCTGCAGGTAATGTTTCCCACCCAACCTTACATATATATTTGCTCACATCACTCGACCCTCAGGCTCGGTTTTTCTCACAAAACCCTTGTCTTACTTTTCTCTCATCGTACATCTCTCTTTTCTTTATTCTCTCATTTTCCATCCCTCCCCCAGGTATGGTTAATGGACAAGTTGCAGGTTGTGGACTCTTGCCCGGCCTATTCAGCTCGAGGCTACTTCTTTCGGCAGCGCCTAGTCAATGCTCTTGACGAAAGGTGGTGGTTTGATTGGATGTGCAATTTGTCCGCAGACCGCATTGCTTGGCGTTGTCCTTGGCTCAACCTCCCGGCAATGAGCTATAGTATGTCCCGGCTGATTGGGATCCAGTTGATTGGTCTAACCCACTGCGTATTCTATTTTCCGTTCCGGTTCCTGCGCCAGTTTGGTCACGATCAGATCTGCCCACCGGAGGGGATTGAGTACCCAGCTGCTTTCCCGGTCCGAGGTGTACAGCTTGCCCGATATGCCACAGCATGGAGGACTAGAGAGCTCCTGGCTCCTGCTCCCACTTTCAGTTGCACTTTGTCTGACGAGTGCTTGGATTGGCTCAACGAGGAGGCACAGGTTGGGCCTAGCTTGGCATCAGATGCTTCGTCCAGCTCTGGGAGGGGACGCAGAGATACTTGACTAAACTATGCCCCAAATTTATTGCTTATTTAGCATTTTCAAGTTTTCTTTATGAGTGTAATAAAAAAAAGCAACCTCGATTGTATGCAAGAGCAAGAGAACTCTGTTTTGAAATCAATGAAATTGAAGGTTGTGGTACTGAAAATTTTCCGCTTTGGTCCAAGAAATGGTCCAGTCGTAAAAAGATTTATTTGAACAAAGTCGACTTTTATTAAAACTTTTCAAAACTATTTTCGATGTGGATCAGAACTGGACACGCCGAAGATCTGTCACTGAGATGCACAACCCCAGATCCCTGCAACTGGAAAGTTGCCCCTAGTCTGAAGAACAATGCGGCACTTCATGGCAACGGAAAGTTGCCCCTAGTCTGAGTAACTTTGCACCGTCGCGGCAACGGAAAGTTGCCCCTAGTCTGAATGGCACTGTACCGGAGATCGCGATAAATGCTGATGGATAAAGATGACTGAGATGATCAAAATGGACAGAGTTGATCGGGGAAAAGTTTATGGCTGAACTTCAAGGTGAAGTTGCCTACGTATCCCAAAGATGGGAATCAAGCCTTACGTAGTTCAGGCCGAGGTTCACTCGAGTATTTTCACTCTCCCTTTGCGCTCTAACTTTTGCCAAGGCCGCCCTTTGCGGGTTTTCAACCTTACGAGCTCAGTTTTTATATTTTCTAATTTTTTGTGCTCTGACTTTTGCCTAGGTCGCCCTTTCGGGTTTTCGGCCTAGCGAGCCTCTCAAGGGTAATATTTCTTCAACTTGTCCATATGGATCGGTTGTGAGAACTCCAAGCCATCTAGATCCATCAGAACCACAGCTCCACCTGACCAGATAGCTTTGATGATGTAAGGACCAGTCCAATTGGGTTTGAACTTGCCCTTTGGGTCGTGGATGGGAGTTCGGTTGTCTTTGAGCACCAAATCTCCTTCTTTCAGATTCCTGGACTTAACCTTCTTGTTGAAAGCCCGGGCAATTCTGCGTTGATAGCCTTGGATGTGGTACAGTGCTTTCAGTCTTCTTTCATCAAAGAGCATGAGTTCTTCAAATCTGCTCTGCTGCCAATTTGCTTCGGCTATTTGGCACTCAGCCAATACTCGTAACGACGGAACCTCAATCTCGATGGGTAGAATAGCCTCCATTCCATAGACCAATGAATACGGAGTCGCTCCAGTAGAAGTTCTTATTGAAGTCCTGTAGCCCCACAGAGCAAATGGCAGCTTGTCTGGCCAATCCCGGTAGGTTCCCACCATCTTCTGCAGTATATGCTTGATATTCTTGTTGGCGGCCTCGACCGCTACGTTGGTTTGCGGTCGGTATGTAGATGACTTATGAAAAGCCACGTTGTATTTTTCCAACAAGTCTATCACTTCTTTCTTGAAGTGGGAACCATTATCTGAAATTATCTCGTTTGGCACCCCGTAGCGACAGATGATGTTGTATCTGATGAAGTTTGAGACGTGCGACGCCTTCAACACCGCGTATGATTGGGCCTCGACCCACTTTGTGAAATAATCTATCGCTACCAGGATAAACTCATGCCCGTTTGACCCCTTCGGGGTAACAGCTCCGATCACATCAATTCCCCAAACTGAAAAAGGCCATGGCGAAGTCATGTTGTACAGCTTTGACGGCGGGATGTTCATGCGGTTTGCATGAATTTGACACTTGTGGCATCGCCGAACAAAACTAATACAATCCTCCTCCATGGTTAACCAGTAGTAGCCCTGTCTGAGGATCTTTCTGGCCAGCATTACTCCATTCATGTGTGCATCGCACTCCCCTCCATGGATGGCCTCCATTAGGCGCTTCGACTCTTTAGTTTTTACACAGAGCTTATGCATTCCCAGATGACCCCTTTTGTACAGCTTACCCCCGCAGATGATGAATTGAGCAGCCATTCTTCTGATGGCCCTCTTATCCTTGGCATTTGCCCCTAGTGGATACGTCTCCTTTTCCAAGAAGTTCTAGATGTCGTAATACCAGGGGTTGTCGTCTTGAGCTTCATCTATGGCGGAAATCGACTCGTATGCCGGCACAAACTTCTGATCAATAATGACTGGACGCATCCGGACTCCGGACGGGATGTCTATCATGGAAGATAGAGTTGCTAGTGAATCTGCGAACCTGTTGTTCTCTCTTACGAGGTGGGTGAAATTTAGCTTCTTAAACCAAGGAATTAACAAATCCAAGGTTTGGTGGTAAATTATCATCCTTTCCTCCTTGACTTTCCAATCTCCTTTTGCTTGAGACACAACAAGGTTTGAGTCCCCAATGACGTCCAACCGTCTTGCCCCTAGTTCTAGGGCTGCTTCCAGGCCAGCAATACATGCCTCATACTCTGCTTCATTGTTCGAGACTTTGAACCGGAGCTTGAATGCTAAAGGGATATGGGAATCGTCAGGCGCTATCAGCAACACCCCTATCCCATACCCATACTGGTTTGACGCTCCGTCAAAGTACATCGTCCAAGTTTCATCTTCGATGTGCAGAATGGCTTCATCTGGGAATAGGTACTCAACCGCTTCATCCCCCTCAACCGGGTGGTCGGCAAGGAACTCTGCTACCGCTCTTCCTTTTACTAACTTGCGCGTTACATACTTCAAATCAAATTCGGAGAGCAACAGCAGCCAACGAGCTAGCCTACCCGTAAGTGCTGGTTTCTCGAAAAGATATTTGATGGGATCCAAACACGAAACCAACATTACAGAGTGAGCTAACAGGTAGTGCCGCAGCTTCCTGGTAGCCCATACCAAGGCCAAACAAGCCTTCTCCAGCGGTGTATAGCGGGTCTCGTAATCCAGCATCTTTTTGCTCAGATAGTAGATGGCCCTTTCCACTTTGTCTTCTGACTCCTGCGCGAGCATGCAGCCCATCGTAGTCTCAGTTACCGAAAGATACAATATCAACGGTCTCCCCGGCTCTGGTGGTGACAACACGGGCGGGTTTTGTCGATATTCTTTGATCTGTTCAAAAGCTGCTTAACATCAGCCGTCCCATTGGAATTTCTTTCCTTTCTTCAGGAGACCAAAAAGTGGTTCACAAGTCAAGGTTAATTTAGAAATAAACCGTCTTATGAATTGCACTTTACCTAGAAAGCCTCGCACCTCCTTTTCAGTCCTTGGTGGTGGCATTTCTAAGATGGCCTTGATTTTGGAAGGGTCGACCTCGATGCCCCTTTGTGTAATCAGAAACCCTAGCATTTTCCCTGCTGTAACACCAAACGTGCACTTCTGGGGATTCAACTGCAGCCGAAACTCTCTGATCCTTTGAAAGAATTTTTGTAAGGCGGTGCAGTGGCCCTCTCTTTCTTTGGACTTGACAATCATGTCGTCCACATACACCTCGACCTCTTTATGGATCATATCATGCAATATTGTAGTTGCTGCCCGTTGATAAGTAGCTCCAGCGTTTTTCAACCCGAATGGCATCACTCTATAACAATATGTACCCCACGGGGTAGTGAATGCAGTCTTCTCCCGGTCTTCGGGTGCCATTACTATTTGATTATAGCCTGAGAAACCATCCATAAATGTGAGCAAGGCGTGTCCTGCCGTGAAATCCACCAATTCATCATTGTGTGGCAAGGGAAAGTCGTCCTTCAGACTGGCCCTGTTCAAATCTCTGAAGTCTACACAAACCCGAATTCTGCCATCCTTCTTTGGCACCGGAACAATGTTGGACAACCAAGTTGGGTATTCGGATACCAACAGGAACCCTGCATCAATTTGCTTGGTGACTTCTTCCTTAATTTTGAGAGCCCAGTCCGGGCGGATCCTTCTGAGTTTCTGTTTGACAGGGCGGGCCTTGGGATCAAGAGGGATCCGGTGCTGTACAATCTCAGGATCGATTCCAGGCATGTCTTCGTAGGACCACGCGAAAACATCTTTGAAATCTTTTAATAAAGCGACTAAGCGCTCGCGTTCCTCCGAAGACAACGTGGACCCGATCTGGACCAGCCGCGGGTCCTTCTCAGTACCAACATTCACAGTAGTGATTTCATCCATTAAAGGTTTAACAAATCTTTCCTGCTCTTGATCAATTAACCGTTGCAAAACCGGAGGAATTTCTCCCTCGTTGTTTTCATCAAAATTTTGAAAATCCTGATTTAAGCAATAAATCTAAGGCACAGAAAAATACTCAGAAACCACATCCACATCATTCTCATTAAATATTTCCAAGCCGTCGGATTCCTCTGTTACAACAGACTCAAAAGAAAATGAAAATGATGACCTAGATAGGACTGTGGCATCCGGGTTATCACCCCCAGGAATACCGGACTCAGACTCAGTCGAGCTGGAACCTGATTCCGACGCACAAGATTCGGTGGAATCAGATTCCGGCTCACTACCTGACCCGGAGCTGCTAGATAAAAAGCCTTCTTCATATTGCCAGATGAGAGAAGGTGCGATAGATGCATCCAAGATCGGCGCTGGAAAGCCCGCAGCTATTTCATCCCCAATCATAGAAACCGAAGAGTTATCCCCCAAGCACTCTTGGTCGATCGGAGGATCTGAAAGTAGACAAGCCAGTGCTACCCCCATTTCAAGCTCGGTGCTCTCAGGATCCACTACTTTACACTGCTCAACCTCAGTTGGTGGGTCTGTCTGCGCTTCGGCAACGTCATCCCCAGATAATTGTAAGTCGAAGAAGATTTCGAAACCAGGCACGCGCTTCCTCTCCGCGTTCAGCCATGGTTCTGGGAAGCCGCAGAGTGGAAAGTCTTCCCCCTCCCGGACGAAGCGTCCGTTTAGGGTGCCCCAGATGGGCCTATGCATTAACTCAAATGGCTTCCTAGCCTTCTTTGCTCTGGCCCTTCCGGCCATTTCTTTCCCTTTCCTCACCCAGTCCTCTTTGGTGGGCAGATAACCCAATCCAAAGGTGTGAGGGTTGTGTGGCACTTCGGCCGATACCGCGACGCCCTTCCGGCCGCTTCTTCCAAATCCCATTCCAGGGATATGTTGCAGCTTGTTCATGAGGTAGATAGATTGAGCACTGACGTACATACCCTCATTCACAGCCATGACATTCTGCACCACTTGAGCCTCGGCCAAAGTGAACCCCGATAAAAACACATCCTCCGTGCCGTGCTCGATCTCCAAGACAGGTGTGGACACTTCCGGCGGCGGATGGATTGATGAATTCCCAAAAACGATCGCTACCCCTTTCCCGTGAGGGTACTTTAGCATCTGATGTAGAGTGGAAGAGACAGCCTTGACCTGGTGCAACCACGGTCGCCCTAAAAGTAGGTTAAAGGTTGTGGGAACGTCCAAGATATGAAATTCAATGCTGTGTTGTCTTGGACCAACCTTGGTTTGAATTTTAACAGTCCCCATCACTTCTCTGCTGGTATTGTCGTATGCTCTGATCACTTGAGTAGTTGGGACGAAGTCCACGGGCTTCAACCCGATTGCATATGCCGTTCTGGTCGGGCATAGATTAATCGCAGACCCGGTATTAACAAGTACCACCGGTATCCACTTATCTCTACATTCCACAGAAATATAAAGAGGTTTGTTATGATTTGTGCCCTCAGGCGGTAGTTCCTTGTCCGAAAAGGTTAATGCCGGGGAACCTCCTCCCGGAAAAACCAGCCCAACCAGCTGTTCAGGCGTGGTGTCTATGGAGAGTTTGGACTTGTCCATAGCAGACAGGACAGCTTCCCTATGTACTCGTGATGCCATTAGCAGTCCCCAGATGGAGATGTCTGCTTGTATCTTTTTTAACTGTTTCAGCACAGCTTCCTCTTCAATCTGCTTTTCCTTCTGTTTCTCCGCTTCTCTATCCTCCCCGGATGCCTCAGGTTGGTCCAGGTGTGGGGGTTTGAAGTACCGCCCACTTCTCATCATATGGTCAACCTCATCGAGGTACCAAGTGTCATCCGGTTGATTATTTCCCCAGTCTTCATCCGTGTGGGCGAGACATAAGTCATCGTCTTCCCACCACATTCCGTCGGCAGCCAACAGACACCTGTCTAGCTCTGGTTTAGTTGCACTCGCAATACTCCCTGTCCACATGCTCGCAACATTCTCTATCTTCGTGCACACAGCACTTTCAGTCCCCTCAGGGCCTTTAGCTTTCCTAATTCTCTCAGCCTCCTCAAAATTTTCTTGTTCCAGCTGCGTCAGTACAACTAGTTGTTCAACAATTCCTGTATCCATAATGCCCAAGCCTCGAGCGGAATTCTTAACACCGGCGCTCTCCGGCGATACAACTTGACTTCCGGCCATTCTGGCCACAGCTGATACTCCTGCCCCTGCCGGGCTCTGTTCTGGTTGGGCTTCCCCCACTTCATCTGGTTGATCCTCAAGCCATCCAGTGGCCTCCGCCGATTCCTCATAGTCGAACCAGTTGATTGACGCATCCCCTGGTTCCTGGTCATCGAAAAATTGCAGGTTGGCAAAGTCCTCCTCTACGGCTGTTGGATCATCTGCCCCTAGCCCAGATCCATCTCCCCGGATCATGCACAGCTCTCCTGTCTCTGGCAATTCTATACCTGGCCCAATTCGGCTCGTTGATAGGATGTACTCGCTTGGATCATAGGCTCCCCCAGCAAAACTTTGTCCAGTCCCAGATTCAACAATCTCATTCTCTCCTGAAATCTGCCCTGCCCCATCTTCGACGGTCACCACCGTCGGTTCTAGTTGGGTTTTGGAGATGTCCACCATGCACAAGAAGTCAGTGCAATCGGGGAGGAACACCTCTGGCTTGGGTAGGTGGGATGGGGTGATATAGATACTGGGATCGTAAGATGCGACCCCAGTTTGGATAAAATTGATTTTGTTGGGAGGGGGAGCTTGGTTATGTGGTGGGAGAGGGTTGGTTGTGACATTGGGTTTATCGGGAGACGCGATCACCTATTTGTTGATAAGATCTTGGATCTCATGACGCAATCTGAAACAACGGTCGGTGTCGTGACCGTGTTGTTGGTGATACACGCAGTACTTTGCTGGGTCATGAGAGGGAGGGAGTGGATTCGGTAGTGGCTTCGGCTCCAGGGGTTTCAAATGCTTTTTCCTGATCAATACCCCTAGAGCTTTGGACAGGGGCATATATAATGGGGTGAAGGTTCTTTGGCCTCGAGGTTGGAATCTGGTGGTTTGTGTGTTGCTTCCGGACGCGCCGGAGAAGGGTGTGCAGCCATGGGCCTTGGAGGGGGAGGGGGAGTGGTGGTGACCATACTGACTTCCGAGGCTCTTGTATTTGCAGCGCCACTCGGGCCCGCATTGTTGTTACGGTTGAAGGCCCTCCTCGATTGTTCCCTATCGTGGTCAAACAGACCTTGTTTCATTGCATCTTCGATTTGTACCCCCATCTCGTGTAAATCTGAGAAAGTAGGAAAGGGGATTACAATCATTCTCTGCATCAACTTTGGGTGGAGATTGCACACAATCATCCGGATTTGGTCCTTATCCGTGGGCCTTAGAGTCATCATTGATGCCTTTGCCCTCCATCGGATTACAAAGTCCGAGAAAGTTTCCTTGGGCTCTTGCCTTGTCGTTTCGAGATCACGAGTTGTAATCTCGATCTGAGTGTTGTACGAATATTGCGCGACAAAGGCCTCAGCCATTTCATCCCAATTCTTCTTCACTTCATCCTCTAACTTTGCGTACCAGTGGGCGGCTACACCCGACAGGGTTCGACCGAATAATGAAAGCTTCTGTGGTCGCGTTAGGCCCATTGGCCGCAAGATGTCTGAGAACAGTCGGAGATGGACCATGGGGTCCCCGGACCCGTCAAAGCGGTCAATTTGAGGCATTTTGAACCTATCGGGCAATGTTACGGCCACGTCGGTATATCCATCCTCGATATCCGGGATAGCCTTGACCCCCTGGGATTTCTTGAAGAGCTTCTCAAGCTTGCTCAATTTCAGAGCTGTATGATCAACCTCGAACTCGAAGGGAGAGTCCGGGTGATTGGGTGTATGGACCTTGGACAGTTGTGGCGGAAGCGGGGGCGGAGCTGGCCCCGTTGGAAGATTCGTGTCCTCTTGTAAGTTTTGGAGATTTGGCACAGTGTTCTGGGTGTTTGGCGGAGCGTTCTGAACAGTAGGCGTTTGCTCAGGTAATGGAGCCCCTGCCGGAGGAGAAATTTGGTGTGAAGTAGATGCTGCATTCTGCTGTTGCAGTCTGGTGATTAGTTCGGCCTGTTGGGCCATGATCGCGGCCTGCTGTTTGGAGAACTCCGTTTGACGGGCGGCATCATCATGCATCTGTCTCATGCTCTCCTACATCTGGCGCATTAGAGCCTCTATCCCTGATGTATTTTGTTGATCCATCTATCTAACTGGTATGCCTATTTCTACAGCAGTAATTGAGACCTCAGTCCTATAGTCCTCTGATGAAGTAACCCACTGCTCTGACAACCTCTGTTCTGACACACTGCGCTTTTTCGGCTTTCTTTTGGTAACGGGGGGTAGAGAATGGAACACTGGTTGTCCATCGATTAGATCCTCAGATCGATTGAGTCGACGACCTCGTGTCCAAAGTGCTTGGGGAATGCCTGCTGGGTTGGAAGCAATTGTGCTAGAACTGACCTAGCAAAAGATAAATAAAGCGAAAAGGAAATAAATAAACAGATAAACGGACAGCATAACAGCTTAAAATAAAATGCATGACACACAACCGGGCATAACAACACACAGTCAATAAGCTGAATACACACTGTCCTCAAACACTGATTATTATCCTTGTATCACTGTCCCCTAAAACAGAATCTGATACCCGCAGATAACTAATTCTCGAAGACTGGCTGATGCCCGCAGGCCTGATACCCATAATACTGAACTGATGCCCGCAGGCCTGGTACTGACAATACTGAACTGATGCCCGCAGGCCTGATGCCCAAACTCATATACTGATACATGCATTCCTGTAGAGACGCACTCTAAAGCACATAACAGATAAGTGAGAGCCAAAACATCCCTATGTTGGGGTAGGGTTTCACTACGCACACAGCGGTTTCAAACAACCTATAAACGGGTAAGCAACTTGTCCTAGTTTGGAATGGTCACTATGGATCCGAATATGCACTAGGTCGAATGGTCAAAGAGGGTGCCCCGGTAAAACCGGGGTTTGTGTTCCCATACTGGCAGAGCCCACAACCGGTCAGCCTTATGGTCATGCCTTGACAAGACAAGCCTCCGGCAAACCGTTCAGGAATAGCATATGGCAAACACGGTGTCCTACGCGCACCAATGCAAATGCAATGCAAAGAATCAGAAAAGTGTAGTCAAAAACAGATATCACGAGTTCGAGTCAAGTTCTCTAAATCCCCAGCAGAGTCGCCAGAAACTGTAACAAGCCCGCGGGGGACCTTGCTACAGCTCGGACTCGATTTGTGTCACGGTTCTAAGTCTGAACCAAAGAGTCCAAATCCGGCAAATCGTTTTGAGAAAACTGATTTTTGAAAGAAGTGCCAAACATGGACTGCTTTGCCAGATACAGAGTCGCCACCTAAATATTTTTTTAATGGGAAATTTAGGAAACCCTGACTCGGTGCCAAAGGCCACGTGTCCGTCATCACCAAAGTTGCCTCGGCTCGGGAACTTGGGTACGATTGGGGAAGGTCACTTCGTGAGCACCCCCGCTCGCCCGATCAAAGATCGGCCTCTACTAACCATGATATCTATTTTTGAAAACATTGTGCGTTCTTATTCCGGTTTATTAGCCTAGGTTACTATGTGATGCGCACAACATACAAGTATAGACTGGGTCGCCTGAATTGGAACAAAACATTTCATGTTTGTTTTTGAAAGATTGTTTGCTACTCGCAAGTAGGCTTAAAATGCAGATTTTACCACCCGCAGGTGGGCTTAGAAAAGATGGTTTTGCCACTATCTAGTGGGCTTAAAACACACAGTGAATGAATTGTTCCAATCCAAATAACCCAACCTTCACCCACAGGCATTCAGGCAGATATATCACATAAGCATATAGCCTCATGGTAAGCATGCTATTTATGGCAGTCACTCACACGCATGCAAGGATGCTAAAGCATAAAACTCACTGAGTACTCCAAGCCAAAACAAGAAGTTTATTAGAAATCATGCATGATCCTAAATATACAGAAATGTCTAATGCAACACATGCAAAAATGTAAACTATAGCAGGCTCGGCTATTCTAAACATGGCATATGAAATGCTACAGCTAACATGTATTCAATTTGGAATTAAAAGTACAATGCAGTTAGTATGGTGCGCCGAGCTCGGTGCATGCAAAACAGATGAATGATGCAAACATGCTGTCATACTGTATGCTAATTGAAATATGCCCTAATCTAACCATCATAAGCAGGTAAATAAAAGGGAAGAAAGACGTGGGGTTGGAAGACATACATCACACTCACGCACACTTATTACAACATTGCCCTCGCGCAGAGGGTCCGAATAAATATACAGTCCCGAATAAAAGAATATTACAGTCCAAATAATACAGTCCAAATAATATACAAATTCCTAATTAATTAACAAATTAACTAAGAAAAACTGTAAAACTGGCGTGCAAGCCAGGGACTGCCTTGCTCCAGATTAATGATGCATGTCTGGGCTGCCTTGCGCGGAAATCCACCGGGATGCCCCAATTAGCCTCTGTTTACACCTTTTCTCGAAATGCGCGCCAAACTCCAAAAATTTGCTGATTCTTCATTTTGCTGCAACAGAGAGCAGGAAAGGGGCATGGCAATGTATTTTCACAGATATATGCATGCCTTGATCCTCGTGCCACCAATCACGCATATCGATGCATGATGGCAGAGGAGTCGAAATGTGCAACTTAATATAGAATGAATGCACGTGTAAACATAACAAGAACCTAACTTCATCATGGATAATCCGGAGTGTCGGTGACTGGGGAATTGAGACGCGTTCCGTCACTCGGAGTACGGAACGTACCTCGTTTCCCGTGCCCGGGCTAACTCCCATCCCGAACACGATGCAATATGCATGACACGCATGGAATGCAACTAAGATACAGCCTAGCATGCACAATGCTATGAAAATGAGATGTCTCGAAATGCGTGCACACGGGCACGCAAACCGAGGAATGGCATAAATGCGATCTAAGATACAACCTAGTATGCACTATGCTGTCAAAATGAGATGCCTCGAAGTGCGTGCACACGGGCACGCAAATCAAGAAAATGACATACGCAATGCAAATGACATGGAAATATGATATGGGCTTATACCAACATGAGAGAGCCTCAGCGACACTCACATAGGATGCGGATGGATGAAAATGAAGTGCCACGAAATGCGTGCACACAGGCACGCAAACCGAGGCAATGGCATACGCAATGCAAATGACATGGAGATATGATATGGGCTTATACCAACATTAGAGAGCCTCAGCCACACTCACATAGGATGCCGATGAATGAAAATGAAGTGCCTCAAAATGCGTGCACACGGGCACGCAAACTGAGGCAATGGCATACGCAATGCAAATGACATGGAAATATGATATGGGCTTATACCAACATGAGAGAGCCTCAGCCACACTCACATAGGATGCCGATGGATGAAAATGAAGTGCCTCGAAATGCGTGCACACGGGCACGCAAACCGAGGCAATGGCATACGCAATGCAAATGACATGGAAATATGATATGGGCTTACACTAACATGAGAGAGGCTCAGCCACACTCACATAAGAGGCCGATGAATGAAAATGAAGTGCCTCGAAATGCGTGCACAAGGGCACGCAAACTGAGACAATGGCATTCGCAATGCAAATGACATGGAAATATGATATGGGCTTATACCAACATGAGAGAGCCTCAGCCACACTCACATAGGATGCCGATGGATGAAAACGAAGTGCCTCGAAATGCGTGCACATGGGCACGCAAACCGAGGCAATGGCATACGCAATGCAAATGACATGGAAATATGATATGGGCTTACACTAACATGAGGGAGCCTCAGTCACACTCACATAAGAGGCCGATGGATGAAAATGAAGTGCCTCGAAATGCGTGCACACGGGCACGCAATCCGAGGCAATGGCATACGCAATGCAAATGACATGGAAATATGATATGGGCTTACACTAACATGAGAGAGCCTCAGCCACACTCACATAGGATGCCGATGGATGAAAATGAAGTACCTCGAAATGCGTGCACACGGGCACGCAAACCGAGCCAATGGCATACGCAATGCAAATGGCTAAAATGGCATATAAAATGCAACATGGACTTATACTAACATGAGAGAGCCTCAGCCACACTCACATAAGAGGCCGATGGATGAAAATGAGACAACTCGAAATGCGTGCACGCGTGCATGCAAACCGAGGACCGACCCTCAGGCGCCGAAATGCCACTCTAATGAGACATGGCAAAGACATGGAAAATGATATGCAAACACGCAATTTTCAGTAGCAAAATGAGGGGTAAAACAGCCCCGAAACGAGGCGAAATGACACCCGATGCATGGAACCTCTCCCGAAATGCAAATTAGGCGCATAGAATGAACTACAGCTATACAAAGCATGCATAATTGGTACACGAGATGAAAAGACAGAAGCAAGGCAGCCTCAAAATAAGAATTTTTACAGTACAAATCATGGCCAAACAGCAAGCAAAGATAGGGCAACAATGGCATGCAAAAATGGCCCTAAACATGAGATTATGAAGCAACTCATAGCTGCTAACTCTAAACAGGTTAGGGCCCTTCAACAACATTGAAGAGGGGCCAAAAATAAGCCACTTTACAGAACTGTAAAAACCCTAAAAACAAACATGGATATGGCTAAGCTCTTATGCAAGAAAAAGGGCCAAAAGGTGGCCAAAGAGGCAAGTGGCATATGCAAAGCCCAAACTGAAAAATTCCCTTCTACAACATTGAATAGGGACCAAAAATATGCATATTTACAGAACTGTAAAATGACCAAAACAGTATAAAAACATGCTAGAAATGCAATGCAAAAGGAGGCTCAAAAGTGGCTATAACACAAAGTCTACAAAATATTCCACAAACGGCCAAAGACCCTTAATGAAACTTGAAGAATGGGCCAAAATAAGACTATTTTAAGTTCTGTAAAATGACCAAAAATGAAAGCATAATGGGTTTCCAAAACATGCAAAAATGGGGACCAAAGAGGGGATATAACATGAAGTGGCACATGGAGGTCCCAAACAGTGTTGAGCCCTTATTAAATGTTGAAGAGGGACTCAAAATAAGCCTATTTTTAGTTCTGTAAAACACCCAAAAACGGAAGCATAATGGGCTGCCAAAGCATGCAAGAAAATAGCATTCAAGGAAGATTTTGAAGCAAGTGCAAGATGGGGGGCTCAAACAGGGTTGAGCCCTTAAGAAAAAGTAAAAAAGAGCTCAAAATAAGGCCACTTTTAGTTAGGGCCGGAGCTCAAATCAATAAGCATGTATGGCTAAGAAAATATACCAAAATAAGCTCAAAAAAGGAAAAATACTACTTACCCTTGAAGGCTTGACTTTGGTTGCCTTTTGGCTTGAGTTGCAGCACCTTTAGCCTCTGGAGAACACCTTCAAACTTCTGGAATAGAGGATGGAAGGGTTGGGGTTGGTGTTGTAGAATAAATGGTGGTGTTGGACTTGGAGGTTTTCAAGGAAATGAGAGAGATGGAGGAGGATTTTGAATATCAAGCTTGAAGACCAATTTTTCTAACCCCTAATACAAAGGCTTGCAGCTGGTTATAAGGAACAAAAAGAGAGTGTAAAGGTGGGGAAAAGGTGGGGGAAAAGGAGGCAAGTTTTCCCTCAAAAAATATCCCCCGGATACAGATATTTTCTGGGGGATACAGCTATACAGCTGTAAAGTGTGATTTGTGAGGATCATGGCCGGCTGGTTTTTGGACTTGAGGTGGCCGGCCGGCCACCACCCCTAGCCGGCCGGCTAGGGGTCAAAAGGGTCAACTTGCTTTAGTGGCCGGCCACCACAAAAGGGTGGCCTCCCAGGTCTCCTCTGCACAACCCTGTGGTTCGAATTTGGAAACTCTAAAACAGGAGAGAGAACAAGCCACTTCTAGGGGGGGTCAAAAGGGTCAGGTTACATTAGTGGCCGGCCACCAACTTTTAGGATCCTCCCAAGTGTGTACATCACAAATATGTGGTTTGGGGTTGAAGAAAGTGGCCCGAGGGTGTTCAACATTGGCTCGGAAGGAGGGGTTCAAAAGGGTCAAATGGAATTTCTGGCCGGCCATAGACTTTTAGGGTCCTCCCATGTGTGTACAACACAAATATGTGGTTTGGGGTTGAAGAAAGTGGCCCCAAGGTGTTCAACATTGGCTCGGAAGTGAGAAAAACGGGTGTCGGAGGGCGAAAATGGAATATAACTGGTTGCCAAGATAATTGCTGGCCTCCCACCCTCCAGTGACCTTCCTGGTAATGAAACAGAGGCACCTGCCAAAAATGAACGAAAACTGATGCAGAACGAATGCTTGGGGGCCAAAACACGCAGTTTGGGGTCCCGAAAACGGGCTGTTAAGCACCGAAAGTGGCATTCGGCCACGAAGTGGGTTTCTCAGACCCCAGTGTCCCTCAAAAGGGAGTAGAAAGGAAGTATGCCAAAAATCAGAACAAACGGAGATGGTTAGGCGGTCCCAAATCGAGGCACACGGCCAACGGTCCCGAAAAACCGGAAACCGGACTCCGAAATGGGCAAAATGGCCTGCGGCCACAAAATGTAGCCCGCGGCCACTGAGAGATGGTCTACGGGACCTCTCCCTCCCCTCGGGAAAAGAAACATAGAAAATCGAGTCTGGTTCGCAAACCGAGGCAAGGCACAGAAGAGGGTTCGGAAGTCCGGAGGCAGGGCTCACGGCCGCGACTCTGAGACTTCTGAACGAGCACAATATGTAGTATCACCGAGCGCTCAACTGGTGATGTCTGAGTCTCAAGATCGGTCAATAATGGGGTGTCTACAGAGGCATCCTCATCTACCTCTAAGTCGGTCCAATCCAATACATGCGACAGATCCGGCTTGTACTTCCGAAGCATACTAACATGAAACACGTCAAGCACTCCGAACAACTACGGCGGCAAAGCTAAACGGTAGGCAACTTCGCCAATCCTCTCAAGGATCTCAAAAGGGCCAATAAATCGAGGGGACAACTTCCCACTCTTCCCAAACCTCATCAAACCCCACCTAGGGGATATTTTCAAAAGGACATGATCACCCGCCTCAAATGCCAAAGGCCTCCTCCTACGGTCGGCATAACTCTTTTGGCGACTTTGGGCTATAACAAGCCTCCTACGGATAAGCTCAACTTTCTCCGTCGTCTCCCTCACCAACTTCGGGCCCAAGAAAGATGCATCACCCACCTCGGCCCAACACACTGGAGACCTACACGGTCGGCCATACAAGGCCTCAAACGGTGCCATGTCAATACTCGATTGGAAACTATTGCTGTAGGCAAACTTTACTGAGGGCAAGTGCCTCTCCCATGACCCACTAAAGTCAAGGACACAACCTCGAAACATATCCTCAAGGATCTGAATAGTACGCCCGGACTGCCAATCAGTCTGAGGATGGTAAGCCGTGCTAAAGGTCAACCTAGTGCCCAAGGCACTCTACAAAACTCTGCCATAACCTAGCGGTAAAACGCGGATCTCTATCTGAGACGATCGACACTGGGACCCCGTGCAACCTCACTATGTCCCAAATATACAAGTCGGCAAGATGATCTACTGAATCTCCCACGCACATAGGAATGAAGTGCGCTGACTTAGTCAACCGATCTACAACCACCCAAATAGCATCACTACCCCGGTGAGTCCTCGGTAGACCTACAACGAAGTCCATTGTGACATGCTCCCACTTCCACTCGGCTATAGGCAAGGGTTGTAGCAAACCCGCTGGCCTCTAATACTCGGCCTTCACTTGCTGACAAGTAAGGCACTTCAATACGAAAACTGCCACATCCTTCTTCATACCCCGCCACCAAAATCGGTGACCCAAATCACGATACATCTTAGTGCCTCCCGGATGCACCGCAAGGCGTGAATGGTGAAACTCTCGGAGTACGTCCTCTCTGCAAGACTCCGACACAAACAAACGGTCTCGGTATCTCACACTCAAGTCGAGATACACAATCAAACCCTTCTCAACCTTTCCACTGGAGATCTTCTCCCGGAGGGATTCCACCTCAAGGTCACTCCCCTGCGCCTCTACCACTCGATTCACAAGTGTAGGCTACGCAACCACAGAAAACAAGGCCGTAGACTTAACAGATTCGCCCAAAAGCAAATCAAACTCGCCTAGTGCACCCAACATTTCCCATTCCCGGATGGCTACACAAGGTACATCACTAAAGGATTTCCTACTAAGGGCATCGGTCACAACATTGGCCTTCTCTGGGTGGTAATGCAACGCGAAGTCGTAATCCTCAATAAACTCCATCCACCTCCTCTGGCTCAAGTTCAAGTCTTTCTGTGTAAACAGATATTTCAGACTCTTATGATCCGAGAACACCACAAATCTCTTACCGAACAGGTAGTGCCTCCAAATCTTTAAGGAAAAAATCACAGCTGCTAACTCTAGATCATTTGTAGGGTAATTCCTTTCGTGTATTTTCAACTGCTGCGAGCCATAGGCTACCACTTTCCCCTCTTGCATTAACACACAACCTAATCCCTCTCGTGAGGCATCACAATAAATCGCATAACTCAAACCTCTCTCTGGAATAATCAACACTAGAGCGGTGGTAAGTCTAACTTTAAGCTCTTGGAACGACTTGTTATAAGTCTCACTCCATACAAACTTGACCCATTTCCGCGTCAATTTAGTCAACGGCGAAGCTAGCCTGGAGAAATCTTTCACAAACCAGCGGTAATGCCCAGCTAATCCCAAAAAACTGCGAATCTAAAAAATACTCTTAGGCTGTGCCCAATCCTTCCCCGGAGACTACATGGCCTAAGAACTTAACCTCTCTTAGCCAGAACTCACACTTCCCAAACTTAGCATACAGTTTATGGGCTCTAAGCAACTCAAGCACCACTTTCAAGTGTTCCTCGTGCTCCTCCTCAGAAGGTGAATAAATCAGAATGTCGTTCACGAAAACGACCACAAAACAATCTAAAAAATCTCAAATCTATTTTGGAGAAACAACGGGACCCTTTCAACTGGTCAAACAGATCATCTATACGGGGCATAGGGTACTTGTTCTTAACCGTAGCCCGATTCAATTTCTGGTAATCAATACAAAGTCTCTAGACACCATCTTTCTTTTTAGCAAAGAGGGTCGATGCTCCCAACGGCAAAGTACTAGGGCAGATAAAGCCCTTATCTAGCAACTCTTGGAGCTGAATCTTCAACTCACTCAACTCGGCTAGGGCAAAATGATACGGTGCCATAGAAATTGGCATCGTGCCGGGCACTAAATCAATAGAAAACTCCACCTCTCGCTGGGGTGGCAAACTAACAAGGTCCTCGGGGAAAGACGTCTGAGTACTCACAAACCACTCTGGGTAACTCAATCTGGATCTCATCACACTCACTACTCATAAAGCTAGCGAGGAGACCACTAAGCTCACTCCGCCCTCACGAATCATACACTGGTGGCAACACTCTACCAACCCGATCCCCCAAGAAATGGAAACAATCCCCGCTCAAGGTACATACAGTAACCCTCTGGCTGTAGCAATCAATAATAGCCCGGTATGACGATAGCCAGTCCATACCCAAAATCACATCAAAACCCGACATAGCCATAACTACAAAAGAAAATGGAAGCTGGCGGTCGGCGACCTCAATATCGTAACCTCTACACCCTTGTTTCAAAATCAACTCACTCTCAACAGGTGATACAACACAAATAGGAGAAGCTAACTGTGCCAACTCCAACCCCAAAACAGATGCAAATGCAACAGATATAAAGGAATGGGATGCATCCGTATCAATCAACACATTGGCAACCGAGTTGCAAAACAAAAAGGTACCTCTCACAACTGATGGAGCCTGTACAAGATCCTACGTGGTAACAGCATACACGCGCCTGAAGGTCTCTAATCTACCTGCTCACCTCTCGGAGCAAAAGGTTGCTGCAAGGATTAAAATGATGAGGCTCCCTGATTGGCCCTCGAGGCCTGAACAGACTGAGCTGGCTGATAACTCTACCTCGACCCAGATGCACCAGATGTGCCACTCAACTGCGAGCAAAACCTCTTCAGGTGCCCCGCCTGACCACACTGGTAATAAGAGAGCAGCTGGCCTCTACCCTGACTCTGGCTCTGAGGTCTAGCCGAAGATGAAGCTGCTCTTTGACCTCCTCCCCTCTGCGGGCAAGCTGGAGACTTGTGGCCCAACTGACCACACTTATAACAGGTAAAGTCTCCCTGACTGCCTCTCCCAGAACCTGAACTCGGCACTGGAAAGGTAGATCTCAGAAAAGCACCCTGGGACAGCTGAGGGTTAGAACCCCTCTGCCTTCTACCATCCCCCTGGCCATCCTGACTCCTCTTGGAGCCCCTCATCCTCTCCTCCTCCTCCTCCTCCTGCATAATAATCTCCATATGGGTCGCAGCATCCACAAGGCATCCACACTCCCAGGTCATGGACCCTGCAACTCTCATCTTGAGCCTGGTCCTTAACTTTTTCTCAAATTCAAGACAATGACGTTCCTCAGATGCTACTAGCTCAGGAGCAAACCTCAATAAGCTAGTAAATGCGGCCTCAAACTCGGCCACTGGTGTACTCAGCTGCTTGAGCTAATAGAACTGATCCCTCAGCTTCTCCCTGACAGCGGGAGATAAAAACTTCTCCTGAAAGGCATCAACGAAAGCCTCCCAAGTCCCTCCAATACGGCCCCGCATGAACTTCCACCACTGACCCGCATCTCCCTTCAACTGGAAAGACGCCAGGGTCACCTTCAATGCCCCGTCTTCGATGCCAAGCATCTCAAACGTCTTTGTCATCTGCTCAAGCCACTCATCAACCTTCAGTGGCTCTTTAGGATCACCCACAAACTCGTCCGGATTCGACCGGAAGAACTCTCTCTTCAAAAAAGAAGGCCCTGCCTCAGCAACATGGGCCTGGACCTGATTCTCAACTCTGAGAATGTCCATAGATTCCCTCAAAGCTCCTGCCATCTCGCAAGCTAAGGCACCCATGGCCTACTGACCTACTGGCTCGGCCACATTGGCCTGACCAACACCCTCCTGCTGTGTCGGAATCTCATCCAGTATAGGCATCTCATGCCTCCTAGGCCTACCTCACCTACCACCACGTCCCCGTCCTAACATCCTAATAAAGGTAACGAAGAACATTAGCACATTCACAAAAGTGCCGAAGCTATTTCACTCGCGTCCTAATACATTGGACAATAGTAATTTATTCCGCGTAAGCACATAATCACATAAGCACTTACGAATTTCGTTTTCGGATAATGACAGTCCCAAGGCGTTGCTAGAGTTCTAGTTAGAAACAGCATTGTTCAAGTGCTTTTTGAACAGGACTCCCAGAAACCCAAGGATCCAATCAACATCCTAGAAACTAAATTCCATACCCACTTAGTCAAGTAAACATGTTATCACATAAGCACATAACATCATACATAAGCCTCTAACAAGCGAGACAAACCCATTGTGGTACTAACCACTTCCCACGTACCCAAAGTATTCAAACCCGGTACGCTTTGATACCAAGTTGTAATGCCCTCAAAATAAACTCATAATCATACATTCATGATACAAGAGAGAGATATCATATTCCCAACATCAAGGTATTCTTACAAGAGATATTACATGTTGACAACAAAAGTAAATGCCGTATAGGCTTACAACTTTCCAAGTCAACACTTGGGTTCAACAAAAATAGAGTTCTAACTCTTTACACAAAATAAGCCCTTGGCTTGATATACATGTAATACACAAAATAATCACAAAAGTAAGCATTCAGCTTCTACAACCTCCCAAGCTACATCCTTGGAGGTGGCATATCACCTGCACCTAAAAATGATGTCCCATATAGGGTGAGCCAACGCCCAGTAGAGATATGCTAAACATAATATGAGCAATAACTAAGATATTAGCATTTGATAAATGTTTAACTCGTATAAACCAACTTATTACATATTCCAGTTCCATGACAAATATGCCCATGTTTCATTCCACTTTCCTTTACTTAACCAATTCAATTCATAAACACGGCTCAGAACCTGGCCAAACAATTCAATTCAAAGTCATGGCTCAGAACCTGGCCAAACAGTTCAATTCATAATCATGGCTCAAAACTTGGCCAAACAATTCAATGAGACTATAACTCATATTAAAACACTTCCAATACTTCAATTAAATACACATATTTGCTGTATTAATGGAGTCCATCCCCCATCTCCTCCCAAACAGGTTTGAGAGTTCATCCCCTATCTCTTTTCAAACCATGAAGTACATCCCCATTCTCCTCCCAAACAATATACATATACAATATATTTAAACACTTATCATATACAATGATCAAGCAAAGCACATATTCAATGTGTTATTACATCCCTTATATTCAATGACATAACCAATTGATTAGTTTTAATTCACCTAATCATCATGCAGTGTCTACAACAATCAAGACTATCCTCCACCGATAGCCCAAAGCAATTATTTCTAAATAGATAATAAATGCGTCAACAGATAAATTATCAACAATTTCAAAGGCGAGTGATTAATCAATCCAACTCCACCATTCATTCTCATAACTTCTCAATTTCGTTATTTCAAAATCAATTTCATTACCTCATAATAAATGTCATTAATTTCACAAATGACCCAATTAATCCCAACTAAGGTATTTTTCCCTTTTCCCACAATATTGACCTAAAGGTCCAAATATCATCAATGGACCTCAATAACTTCATTTTAAGGCTCAAATACACATATATAGTACAATGGAACAAAACCCCTCTTTACACATTTTAAGGTTTCAAAACCCTAACTCCCAAACTTTCCCGACTACAACATTAAATCAAAATGACTACAAGTTTATGCCAAAGATCATAAATATGAGTAGTTAACCTAAAAGTTTAAAACCCCAGGGAAAGATGAAGAAACCCAAAGATGTTCCAAATCAACACTTTTTCAGATCCAAAGATAGCCCAAGCCAAACTCTACCTTTTATACAAAGGAACCAAGGTAGAAATACTCTAGAACTAGATGGATTCTTAGAGAGAGTGAGAGAGTGAAGAGAGAGAGACTGCCGAAATTAGGGTTTTGAAAAGTTAGAGAGGGAGAGAAAGTTAAAAAAGTGATTTAAAATGACCCAGCTGCAATCTGATATACGTATGACCCGCTCGAGTGGAGAATAAGACGCTCGAGCGTCAGACACAAAAACTTAACCCGCTCAAGCGCCAAGGCACAACAGCAAAACAGTACCCGCTCGAGAGTAGATTACACTCCTCTAGTACTTTTACAGACTTCGAACACCCGCTCGAGTGTCAGATACCCGCTCGAGCGCGACCCGCTCGAGCGTAATTAAATTCGCTCGAGCGCGAAAAACAGACCTACAGTATTTTTGCAGACGCACAAAATGCTGAAAGGATGTAAACTCCGCTCGAGTGCAAAGGGACCCGCTCAAGCGGATCATCAAAAATCTGGGCAACAAGAATAGAGACCAAAGCTCACCCAACCTGTTCGGAACACGCCCAAGACATTTCTAAACTCAACTTCAAAGAGTTAAATGACGGAAATGTAATACAAACAACAACAATCATCCACGGAACCGAGTCCGGAATACAATAAACAATGAGAGGAAAACTGGGATCGCTATAGATATATTGATCGTGTTTTGGAGAGATTCAATATGCAGTTTTGTTCAGCCAGTAATGCACCTATCATGAAGGGTGATAAATTAAGTAAAAAACAGTGTCCAAGGAATGACTTGGAAAGAAAACAAATGAAGGACATTCCATATGGATCAGCAGTAGGGAGCTTGATGTATGCCCATGCATGTACCAGACCAGATATTAGTTGTGCAGTTGGAATGTTGGGAAGATTCCAAAGTAATCCTGGAATGAAACATTGGAAAACAGTGAAGAAAGTTATGAGATATCTTCAAGGAACAAAGGACTATATACTCACCTATAGGAGGTCAGAATAGTTAGAAGTGACCGGATACTTAGACTCATATTTTGCTGGTTGCCTTGACAGTAGAAAATCTAGATTAGATTTTGTTTTTCTTGTAGCTAGTGGTGCAATTTCATGGAAGAGTGTGAAGCAGTCCACTATTGCTTCATCTACTATAGAGGTTGAGTTTGTGGCATGCTTTGAGGCTACAAATCATGCTTTATGGTTGCAAAATTTCATCTCAGGACTTGGTGTTGTTGACTCAATTGCCAGGCCGCTAAAGATATATTGTGACTATGCCGCATTAGTTTTCTTCTCTAAGAATGGAAAGTACTCCAGTGGTTCTGAACACATGGAAGTAAAGTACTTAATTGTTATAGAAAGAGTCCATAAACAACAAGTGTTAATTGAAAACTTAAGCACCTCTCTTATGATTGCTAATCCATTCACAAAGGGATTGCTACCAAAGACATACAAAGAACATGTTATTAGGATGGGTCTTTTAAGCAACCCATGATGTGTATGGTTGATCTTGAGTGCTTATTTTTATTTGACACTATTTGCGCAATAATAATTTTGTTTCTATTTTTCTTGTTTCTAAATGTGTGTATACACATTAATTTGAATATTGATAAACAGGAAATGTCTTAACAAGACAAATTATAGAGGCCTTTCAGGCAAATAATTACATATCCCGATAATGGACTGGGTTAGTGAAGGTTATCGATGGTGTGGTGCATAGAAAGAAATATGACATAAATGTTATATAACCGCTATGACTCACATTGGTGATCTGAAGTAATCACAGTATTATAGTCTCTAATATATCTGAACTTATTGGCTATTTTTAAAATTTCATGATCACGTGTCAAACTTTTTAGTGTGGAATCCAGTGAGTCAAATTTTTTATCAATTGCATATTTTTGAAAAAAAAAAAACTTATAATTGAATCATAATCGGCTTCATGGGCCAAGTGGGAGAATGTTCAATTTATTCTCTGGTGTGGCCCAATCGCCTACATATCTTTGACATGTATTGTTTTATTTGGACTCCACAATTAGATAAAGCCAATATTTGAGATAAAGTTCAGTAATTAGAATTTTAAATATGACATAATTACTCTTTTAAGATAAGAAGGAAACCTTGATAGACACGAATTCTTCTGATATAGTTTATCTGGCCCTCTTCTCTTCTCTACATAAGGATGAGTGACTACCCTTTCATAATATGAGTATTTTTCCATCACTCAAAGTTTTATAGTCATCCTAATTAAGAGAGACCGAGAGAAAAAGGTGAGCCAAGAATTTAAGGTTCAACTATTAGGGGTATTTTCTCAACTTCTCTAATTCAATGGCTGACAAAGGTATATTCGTTTTATTTTTAAGATGTATTGAATTCAAGATCCTATAAGGTTCTATCACAACTAGCCCTAGGCTAAGGCCATTAAGGCCTGTACTTTAGGCCCCAAAAATTTGGCCCAAAATTTAGAAAAGTATTATAGCATATTACAAATATAAATAGGCCCAAATTATTTTTGTTCTTTTAGGACCAATCTAAAGGACCAACAAATATTCTTTTGAGCCCATATTTGTTTATAAGTGTGGTTTGACCCGATTGAAATTAAAATAGATACCAAAGGTTGGTGGTCCTTGAATGAGAAACACTATATACGGGGGATTCTATTTACATCCAAAAAATCATTAAGTACACCCAATTTCTAAGTACACCCTATTTAATTATTTAAAATTTTATTTTACTCTTATTACACCCTATTATTTTTTCCAAATTACCCTCAAGGTAAACCCAAATAATAAATAATAAACAAACTAAAAAAGCTAAATTATTTCAAAAACTTTTCAATACAAAAAATAATTCTCAAATACAAGGGGAAAAAAACTTATAAGCACATAAGCATTATAAATACAAAAAAAAAAAATCAAACTTCTACAGAAGCATTATAAAACTTTTCAATACAAAAAAGAAAAAACTTTTAAATTATAAATTATCCACAAGAATGCTCATGGAAAAGTAAAAACCAAGCTTATAAGCACATAAGTATGAAGCACTAACAAAAATGAATAATTCTCAAATAATGTACTATATGATCTTCTTCTTCTTTTTATTCTTCATGGTCTCCGTTTTCTTTCATACTTGTTTGTTAATGCTTCAATGCTTCCCCTTCTCTCTGATTTTCCCTCCTACTTGTTAACTTTGCATTCCTTTGCTTCCTCTTCTCTCTGCCTTTTTCACATTTTTGTTTTCCAACTCATATTAGACATTTTTCCTATATAAAAACCTCATGTAAACAAGCAACATTGGGGGGGGGGGGGTGGAGAAGTTTTTAAATTACTAATTCTTGTTTTCATACTTGTAGCAGTTTACTTTTAATTTATTTTAACTTGATATATATATATATATATATATTTAAACTAATATTTGTGAAAGAACGCTAAAATGGTGTTTTTATTTGTATATTGATGAATGAATCATCTTAACAAACCATTTTTAACTGATTTTCAGGACCATTATGTTATTATTTTTAGTGGGTTTGATATGATTTATTTTATTTTTTAATTTTTGGGTAGTGTGTTCAAATCCACCAGTTTTATGTTTTTGTTTTATTTTTATTGGTCTTTTTTTAATATTATTTTATAGATCTAGGTAACAAAAATATAAGTTTCTTGTAAAATCTTTCTTCTAAGGTCTAGGGTTTCAAAATAATAAAAAAACAATGATGTTGATGATGATTGTAACACTCTCAAAATATTATACAAATCAACCATTCATAAGATCTGGAGACATAATAGAAATGTTATATTTTCATTCATCAGAGTTAATATTACAAAAGATGTCACATGCATTACACTTTCATAAATGTTCAACTTGAAAATATAGCATGTAACTCTAGTTTAGAACAACAAAATAAATGCCCTAAGGGCTTACATCTTTCCAAGACTTCGCTTGGTTACAACAAAAGAAGAGTCTAGTCTCTATACAAATAAAGCCCTTGACTTGAATAAACATTTAACTCAAAACAAAATCACAAAAGTGGAGCCTTCAGCCCCTAAGCCTCCCAAGCTATGTCCTTGGAGGTGACATGTCACTTGTACCTGAAAATAGTTTCCCAAGTAGGGTGAGTTAAAGCCCAGTAGAGATATGCTAAACCATATATGAGAATTAACTAAAATATTAGCATCAGATAAATGTGCAACATTCTTAACCAACACATATTCTTTTCAAAGTCATTCAATATAGATAACCAATATCTTAATTCATTTCCATTCTACCATTTCAGGTAAATCAATTAGCCAAATTCATTATTATCAAGCAACCAATATGAGACTACAACTCAATGGTTCACAATTTGATACATTCATCAAATCCAATACTTCTATTTCTTGCCATTTTACGGAACCACGGCTGAGGGAACCGACACCCACAAATATATAACATTTCGGGACTTTCACCTTGGACACTCCGGCCAACGTAATTATCAATGGAGTCCATCCTCTATCTCCTCCCAAACAATGGAGTACATCCCCTATCTCCTCCAAACAAAGATACATATACAATGTATTTAAACACGTTGTCATATATAATGACCAATCAAATCACAAATTCAATGGCTTAATCCAACTGTCATATTCAATGACATAATCCAATTGATTAGTTTCAATTCACTTAATCTTCATGCAATTTCTATAACAATCATAGCTATCCTCCACTGATAGCCCAAAGTAGATATTTCTAAACAGATAAATAAATCTAACAAACAGATAATTTATCATATTTTCCATAGATGAGTGATTTATCAAATCCAATTACACAACTCACTCGTGCATTCTTCAAATTTCATATTTCTCATAACAATTTCATTATTTGTACCAATAATTTATTTAACTCATATTAGGGCAAATCTCCCCATTTTCAAACATCAACCCCCCAAGACTCAATTTCATCATTTATATACAAATAACCATTTTCGAGACCTCACGTACACGTATGGAGCCCCAAATAGAAAACCCCTCTTTCAAAATTCAAACCCAAACCCAAACCCTAACTTCACCCAAACTTCCCAACTCCACCATTTATGCAAAAATGACACATATCTAGGTTAAAACCCATATTAAAGAGTTGAACATCCCTACCTTAAGCTTAGATGAGAGAGAAGAGAGAAAGCTCAAGAGTCAGTGGTGATGAAACCACGTTTTGCTCCGATGAAAATGAAGCCCTAGATAAGCTCTACACTTAATCTCAAAGGAGCAAGGTGAAAAGATCACTCTAGGTAAGTAGATCTAGAGATTTAAGTGAAAAAGTTTGAGTTTTAGAGAGAGAAGAGAGAAATCACGGTTTAAGAGAAAAAAGTGGAGGAAAATCATGAAAGAAAAATGGTTTGGGACTATTTATAGTAGTAAGAAATAGCCCTAAAGTCAAATAAAATAATAGGCCCAAAAACCCCCTTAGATAGGGCCTATTCGGACCTCAAAAATCTGGAAAAAAAAAAAAAAAAAACACACAGGGGTTGACCCTTTGGGCATGGGGGTCGACCCTTTAGGTAGAAAAGACAATCTGCACAAGCAAAGGGGGTCGACCATATTTTCCAACAACTAACACACAGACATAAGAGGGTCGACCCTCCCCAATCTGGTGTCTACCCTATTTTCCAGCAACTAACACACAGACATAAAAGGGTCAACCCTCCCCAGTCTGGTGTCTACCCTATTTTCCAGCAACACTTCTAGAAACTTCATCAACAAGTAAGGGTCGACCCTTAGGAAGGCTAGTGTCGACCCTAGAATAGAATTTCTAAGTCTCCAAGGAACTTTTGACAAGAATAAGTGCGAGCAACCAAACCCAACAAGTTTAAATCGGATTGTACTCCTCCAAAAACCCATAACAACACCAACGATTTCCAAAATAAAAATAAATGATTTAAGTACACTTTCCCATAAGCTTTGAAGGATACAGGTGCTACAATGATGGTGAGTTTTGATAAGGTGGATTGGAGTTTTGGAGGGAAGATGAAGAAGAAGAAGAAAAAGAAGAAATAATTTTGATCTCTTGAGGAAGAAGACACAAAGATTTGAATAGGAATAACTGATTATGGTGCACCATGAGGGAAAAAAAAATATTTTAGGATTTAATATGTGTTGTCCTTATTAATAAATTCATATTAGGATATAATAAGAATTTAAATTTAAATTGGACGTATTGAGACATATTTTGGATTCGAATATAATCCCCCCACTACATACACATATAAAATGTTAGTGGCCTAAAATTCTAGCTTGGCCTAAAAATATTAAGATGAGTGGGCCAAGCCTAACCCCCACACTCAATCCATTCCAGCACAATTCTAGCTTGGCCCAAAAAGATTAAGATGGGTGGGCGAAGCCCAACCCCCATACTCAATCCATTCCAATAAACCTCAAGCCCAAGGTCCACGGACCGGGACCCGGCAGTACGCGCGCGTGTGGCAACTTTTTGCATAACCAGCTTGGACCATAGTCTTGGTCGAAGTCCATCCTTGAAGCATCCATAATTCCCTTCCTTCGGAAAATTTGGATGCCCCAAAGGGCTTACACCCTTGTGCAAAAAATGGGATTTAAATATCGATCAATGTTCTCCTCTATAATCAATGTGGGATATAAGGTTTTACACTTTTCTCAACACCTCTTTTATGAAGCCAACTTAATGAGTCAATTCCTCGTTCAAACCTGAATGGTTTTTAGTCATTCTTTTTGTGGTGTAAATATTTTATTACAAAGAATCTAAACCCACTTTATTCCACCTCGATTGAACATTGACACCCACTTCAATATTGTATTAAAGTCATCAAAAAATTATTATTTTTTCAATAGATTTTACCTTTGTGTCTATAATTTTAATTTCATCAATTTATATCTCACGCATTCAATTACTTGTCATATATTGTTAATATTTTAAATGAAAAATAAAAGGACCAAATGTCATTTACCCTATAATTGCTGGTGTTGACTTGTATTATCCGTCTAAATTGGGGCAAACAACACAACTCAATAAGTCTCTGTTTATCTCTCATTTTTTTGTTGGGTGGGTTGGGGAGCTCAAAAGAAGAATAGTATCAATCTATTCATGAACAGCGTATAGGCTAGAGTTGGTTTTACGATTAGAAAAAAACAAACAAACAAAAAAAAAATTATTTAAAAAAAATATATATATATGTAGGAGATGCATAGGCTGAGCACAAAATGTGTAATGAAAAAAGGAGGGCTATTAGCATTAGATCCAAACAAAGGATATAAATAAAGCCCAATCTATTTGGTCATCTTCAAAGCCCAATGGAGCTACTATTAGTTGTATCTTGTGGTGGAGAAAAGCTACACCACTTTCTTTGTCGAGAAGCTAGTCACCACAGAACAACAAACAGAAATAGAAACAAAGCATACGGATGTATCGGAACTATATCGCTGCATTTATGGATTTAGGCTGAAACATATCAGGAATCGGACGCTACATCTCACCGGTATTTTCCGGTATGAGTCTACCGGCCGATATTTATGGTTACATGTATATTAATTTATACAGTTTTAATTCTCACAGCTATATCTATCATTATAGCGAGGAGGATGGAGGATATTTTGCTCGAGTATTCAAATCCAGAAGAGCAGATCTCAAGGCCGACTGACGGATTACTGGCACAAAGACTGGTGTTGTTCAAGAAGCTGGCATTGAAAAAAGTATTTTCAAACTCAGCTGGGATTCTTCCAGTGAGATAGTTGGAAGACAAATTGAGGGAAATTAGCTTTAAAAGGCCAATCTGAGTCGGAATTTGACCTGAGAACTCATCCTTGACAAGTCCAAAACAGTGAGGCTTGGTAAAACACCAAGTTTTGCAGAAATTGAACCTGAGAGTTGGTTTCGACTGAGATTCAGAGTTGTCAGCGACTTCCATGAGACAATATCTGATGGAAAATGACCAGAACATAGAATCCCATCGAGCAGCAGAGTTTTCAATTGAGAAAGTGTTGTCAATTCTGTTGGAAATGGTAGAAAAATTCTGGGTCTCAAGTTTGGTCTATTTTTTAGGTGGGCCCCGTGCGTCGATTTACTCGGGTCAAAGTGGTAACGCGTTCTATGCCGCGTTGTGATTCACGTGGTATATTTGGTTGCTCAAAACCATTACTGAGTGAATGGGAAATTGAAGCCAAAGTGTGCTCCATGGAAATGGAGTTTTGGTGGAAATTCCTTAAGGTTGTAAAATGGCTTGTCCCACATTGATTTGATGGGAAGTTTTGAAAGGGTTTATAAGGCATGGGTTTTGGTACTTGGGGTGTGCCCAAGGGGTACCCAAGTGTTTTAGAGGGAGAGGTTATGGGCAAAATGGGCTAGACCCATTGGACCCAAAAATCACCACACACGCGCGCGCGCGCCCTGCCGCCGTCCGGGCAGGCTGGGCTAGGCTGGGCTTGGGCTTGGGCGCGGGTGCCTGTGAATTAGTGCACACCCAAACAGGGCCTTCCCGTTTTTTGCTATCTATTTGAATTATTAACAGATTCAAATCTGTTTGAATTCAAAACCAACAGGTATCATAGTTGTTCAATTCAAAACCTAGAGCCACCATTCCATCTATAAATAGGACAGCCCTCATTTGGATTGAGAGAACTCTAATTTTTGTCCTTCATCATTCTGCAAACATCCTCTTCATTTTGCTGCATTATTTTCTTGTCAGAGAGAGTATAAACACTTTGTGTGTTCGTTAGACAAACAATTTGTAGTGCTGCTATTGTTTGTAGTAGATCATTTTATCCTGGGAGATAGACGTCCACATTCTGAAAGCACCATGGAGAGGACGAATCTGTCTTAAGGACACAGTGTCAAACACTGGACTTGATCAGATTATAATTCGAAGAAATTAAATCAAGTAAGTTATTTAATTAATTTTTGCGTTATTGTTATTTATTTAAATCAGATTTTAATTTTGTTTTTGTAACAAAATAAAATTTGTTTTTATTTATTTATTTATTATTTTGAGTTTGATTTTTGTAATCAAACAAATTCTCTCATTTTCTTTATTTCTTTAAATTCTAGTTGTTGTTTTGTACACAATAGAATTAAATATTTTAAATATAGTGAAGATTGTCCTACAAATTCTTGGGGAATTGTACCAACAAAGAGGTTGTTACTTGCACACAACACTGTTATAAGTCTTCGAAGAAGACAACCCAGTTGGGATTTCACCTGAAAGCTTGTTATTACTGATCTCGAGTTGCGATAAATGTGGTGCTAGTGTTCTTGGAAGCTGACCGGTAAAGGAGTTGTCACTAAGCATCAACAATATCAGATTGATTGATGTCCACAGACCAGCTGAAATACTGCCAGAAAGGCGATTACCATTAACCCGAACAATCAACAAACTCGAACAATTGCCAAGTGAATTAGGCAATTCACCACTCAAATTGTTATCAAATGCCACAATTCATTCATACATTCTCCCAATTTCACATTACTTCTAAACAGATATACAATCTTTATAACAGATAATTCATCAAATTTCCATAGGTGAGTGATTAAACAAATCCAACTACACCATTCATTCATACATTCTCCCAATTAACCCGAACAATCAACAAACTCGAACAATTGCCAAGTGAATTAGGCAATTCACCACTCAAATTGTTATCAAATGCCACAATTCCTATTAGTCCACCATTAGCGCACAAGTACTCCGGCAGCTTACCGGTGAAATGGTTCTGGTCAACTTCAGACCCCTGAAGAATGGAATATTGCCCCAAGTCCGGTGGCAATGTTCTAGAGAGATTGTTGCTGGACAATCTTACATATGTCAGCGACGGAAGGCGACTAATGCTTTCCAGTATCTCCCCCGAGAGTTGATTGGAAAATAGAGACAAACGCGACAACTCTGTTAGTGCACCAAAATCATCCGGAATTGTTCCTGTCAAGTTATTTTCGGATAAATCAATTACCTCCATCTTCAAAGCTTCAATGGGCTGAGTAATTGGCCCGAAAAAGTGATTTTTGGAGAGATCTACTATTCTTAAATTCTTCAGCAGAAACAAACCACTCGGAATTGTACCAGTCAAGTTATTGTTTGACAAGTCCAATTCCTCGAGCTCTGCTAAATTCCCAATTGATTCCGGGATTTCACCAATCAAACTTGAATGTTTGATCAATAGTTGTTTAAGTTTCCTCAACTGGGTAAAGGTGGATGGTATTGCCATCGGTGCAAATTCATTGTCCGACAGCTCCAGCCATTCGAGCCTTGACAGGTTACCAATTTCTGGCAGGAAAGAGCCGTTAAACAAATTTAGAAAAAGCCAAAGGGTTGTGAGCTCGGGGAACCGCCCGATGGCTGCTGGAATATCGCAGGTGAAGTTGTTGCCGCTGAGGTTGAAGGTCCGGAGATGAGTCGAGAACCGGTCAACATCGCCTGGAATGTAGCCCACGAACAAGTTTTGGGAGAGGTCTAAGGGCATGTTTGATTGGGTGGATCAGAGCATGGGATTGGAATTATTAATCCGTGGGCCCAATTATCCTATGTTTGTTTTAACATTTTGGTTTAGGATAATTAATCCAATGGATAACTAATCCAACAAATTTGTAGGATTATTAGTAATGGGATAGGGGTGGGATTATTAATCCAATGGTTATTAATTCAATTGGATAGTGAATACCACACTAATTTAATAGGATTATTAATACTTCACTATTAGTTTTGTGAATCAAACAAGACCTAAATGTTCAAGCTTGGTACAGTTGTAGAGAGCCGTAGGGAATGGTCCGGGAATGTAATTGTACTGGAGATCAATCGCGGTGAGGTTTTTGAGGTCACAAATGAACGGTGGGATTTGCCCGGTGATGGTTTTGTCAATGAGGGAAAGTCCGGTGACGGAGCCATTGAAGCAGGTGATCTCAGGCCAATTACAGTGGGTGGTGGAGTTGGAGCTTCGTGGTGATGGTGTCCAGTGGTTGATGGAGGGTGGATTGGACTAGTGTCGTTTGAGTCCGAGTAGGATTGTTTGTTCTGAATCAGTAGATTGGGAGTTTCCTTGCAAGGCCATGATGAGGAGTGGTACGGAGAATATGGAGAGAAGGATTTGAAAAGCTGTTGTTGAGGTTATTTTAGACATTATATAGGCCGGTTTCGCGGGCTTTTTTGGGTGGAACGTTGCGTGGGAAGTGCTGGTGGTAGGTGTTTCATAACTTGAGTGCTAGTTGGTTTTATAATGTGATCAGGTCAACCAGCCAGAGTCGAGTCAATGGCTAAAGAGACAAAACTTGACTGACTTTGTAGAGCGAGCTGTTCCGTTTTGATTATTTGAATAATTGATTTCATAAAGTGTGTTTTTTTATATTATTTAAAAAAAAAAAATTAAGTCTATTTGATAATCGTAATTTTTTTTTATCTCATTTTTTTTTTTGATAAAATAAACGACAAATTTATTTTTCAAAAGATAATAGTTATGACTTTGATTATGACATATAGAGGTGTTAGTTAAGACTTGATTATGAGATGTGTTATTAAGACTTGAATATGAGCAGGGGCGGGGCCATGTTGGGCTCAGGGGGGTCACCCTTGAGTTTTGGGAATTTTTTTTTTTAAAAAAACATAAAGAAAATATATTAAATAAAAAAATTATAAAAATATTATTTAAAGTGAAATGTCAATGACATTTTTAAAATTATGAGAACAATAATGGTTATTTTGATTGAAAATAAAGAGGCTATAATAAGTCATATTATTATCTATAAATTTTAATATACTGGTGATATCTATCATTATTGACATGCAAATGTAATAAATTTCAATGAAGATATAGAATTTATTGAATTGTTAGTTACATTTGACATGTGGAGTTTATCCTTCATCTGTTTCTTTCCATTCATAACTAAAATGACCGCTATATAAATTATAATCAAACAACACATCTTTAATTATAAAAATAAAAAAATAAAAAAAATTACAATAGGTCATAACTAATATCAGAATGAGTCATAACTAACTATTACTTGATATATAGTCATAACTAAAATAACAACCAGAAGAAGTTATAACTAAATTATATCTAACACTATAATGTGTTATAACTAAAGACCATGAAGATCATAATTACGACATATGATAGACGCTTTTTTTGCGGTATGTTTTATAAAATTTTTCTACTAAAATATATCATTTCTGTCTCAACGTATCTTCTTTTTTAATTTTCCAATCCACCTATAAAATAGTTACCCTCCAAAATTTGTATAAAATTTAATCTCAAATCCTTTAATTTAAAATTCACAATTATCCAAATGAACTCTTAACATTTAAGTTTAGTAATATCTCATTGTTGTTTATTATGAAAAAAAAATAAAAATTAATCAATGTGTTTGATTTGAGTTTTTTGGATTAAGTTTTTTGAAAATTGCGTTTTTTGATTTTCGTATTTTTTTGTTTTTAGTGAATATTTTTAAAATTTTAAACATTTTTTTTTTACTTTTTTAGATGCACCTTATTTAGATGTGTCTAAAAAGTAAAAAATTTGTGAAAAAATATTTTAAAAAATTAATAAATATATAAAAATACAAAAAATGTAATGAATTCTCGTATTTTTTTAGTATTTTTGTTATTTAGTGAATTTTTAAAAGGGTTTTTTCACAATTTTTTTTTTTTTTTTTTACTTTTTACTTTTTAGGTATATTTATGTAGGTATATCTAAAAAGTAAAAAAAGTTCCTTAAAATATTAAAAAAAATCAATAAAAACAAAAAAACACAGAAAACAAAAAGGTAGAATTTTTTGAAAAGTGCTTTTAGAAAAAATAGAACCAAATTATCATTAATTTGTGCCCCCTCTGCACTGAATTCCTGGCTACGCCACTGATTATGAGTTTGTTATACATATTGTGATATTAGTTATGACTAAATACGATGTTGATTGTAACATTATTTTGGTTATGATCTAAAAACTCTTCAATTATATGGTGTTTGATTATAATTCTTTTTGTTTTTAACTATGACTCCCATACGATTGAGTTAATATTTGTAATAATCAAACTCACAAATGTCATAACTTGTATATAATACACATAGCATTAACCTTTTGAAAATAGATGATTTATTCTTTTGGAGACAAACGCAATAAAATTAAAATGTTATAATCATTAGATTGACTTAATTTTTACAAGGGATGATATATATAGAAAATCATACCAAATGAATGGTTCGGATCATCAAAATCAAAACTAGACCTAACATCAAGTTCAAATTTTATTTTGTTTAAGGTTTGGCTTTTCTCAAGTTTAAATTAGGACTTTAGAATACTTAAGGGACTTGTAGGGCCAACCACAAGTTCTTTTTCGATTATCCGAGTTTCATTTTGTAAGGTCTTTCATTTATATCATCTATTAAAAAAATTAAATTAATTTAATAATCGTAGTGTTATTATTTTATCTTATTTATCTCTAAAAAAAAAAATTTATTTTTAGAAACGTATTTTGAGTTCGTCAGTTTATTATTTAATGCGTCAATATTTTATTAATTATAAAGCAAGGAAAATTATTCGCCAGTGATAGTATGAAAAATTATTTACAAAATAATAATAAACATTATTAATAATTAAAGTGATAAACATTTTCACTAATATATAATAATTTTAAAAATCCCCTTTAAATGATAATTTTCTCAATAAAATATACAAAAGTAATGTAACTCATCTACATTAGAGGTGAGAATACGTTGGAGCAGGGGGTGAATGAAGTTCGGGTTGGGTCTAGTGACATCCCACTCACCATCCGTCTAAAAATAGATGGATTGTAAAAAGTTAATCTGCATCCTTCCACTGGTTTGGCAGATGCAAATTGAACGAGCCGTGCAGGCTGGTTGATGGATACGATCGATCTAACGGTTTGAACTTTACAAATTTTAGGTATTTTTTTGAATTGTAATTCATAATTTTTGCATCCTCCCTTGCATGGATATTTTAAAAAATATGTATTATTTGTCTATAATAAGCCATGGCACTACACATGGATATTTTTAAGGTATTGTTTTCTATTTTTACAAAAATATAGATTTTATTATTTATACTCTATATTGTTACTTGTTAGCAATTTATTTATTTACTTCTTTCTTTCTTTCTTTCTTTCTTTCTTTGTTTTTTTTTTGAACCTACAGGCGAATCAGGTTCATGCGGGTGGTAGATGGTTGATCCGCCACCTAAACCATATCTGTGAATTTTGAAATATTTTATCTGCATCTGTGAGCTGAAAGACACACATCTGTATAAAATCAATTAGCTAGGTTGGATCGGTTCTATCAGGTTGGATGGATTCATGATCACCCCTACATTGGAGGGTGCAACTCGGGCTAGTTTGGATGGGTTAAGAGGTTGTCTAAGTTCAACTCGAGTTGTGTTGAGAGTGTCCAGGCTCACTCAAGCTTGAATTGTGAGATTGTTTGCCTAAGGCCGACCCGAGCTAAACTTGAATTACTAGAGTTGCCAGAATTGCACATAAATTTCAATTTTTTTTTTCTTTCTTTCTTCCTTTTTAGTGCAGTTAAGTTAATTAATTTGTTAACATTAGACTATTTATATTTTTGTTTTTATAAAATTATTAATAACATCAAAACATATAATTTATATAATATAAGAAATATGCCATTATGATGGTATTTACAAGTTATGAGTGCAAAAAAATATATAAGTAAAATTTTATATTGTATTATTTGTGTATATTCAATATGATTTAACGATCTAAATTATTTTAATATCATTTAATGGCTAATAATTTATATGTAAATTTAACTATTCCATATATCCATTTTCATTAAATTTCAAATGCCAAATACATGCTATTCATATCTCAATGCCCCAGTTCCAATCCCAAGCATACATTTTACAACAAATATGAAATGGAAGCCAAACAGATAATAAGTGCCCTACAGGCTTACAAATTTATCCAAGAACATTCTTGGTTACACAAAATGGAGTTTCAACTCAACGCAAATATAGTCATGGGCTTATAGTCAACAAATAACAATAAAACAAAAATGAACCCTCAGCTCCGAGTCCTCCCAAGTCAATGCCTTGGCGGAGTCATAGCATATGTACCTGAAATGGTTTCCCTTATAGGGTGAGCCACAGCCAGTAGAGATATACTACACAACATATGAACAATGACAAGACTAAAGAGGAGTATGCTCATGTCATGCACATGATAAAACAGTTTATCTCTCTTTTTATAATGCATGTAATGCTGTATAGCGATCCCGGGTTTACCCTTGTTGTACAGTGATCCGGACATATGTCCATGGATGATAGTAGTTGATTATTACCTGGTGTGCATCCTTTCTTACCTTGTATTTGAGTTATAGGATGTGTTGGGCAGGTTTGTTACAGGTTGGTTGAGATTAGAAACCAAAACTAGTTGCCCAGATTTTGACCTGTCCGCTCGAGCGGGGGTTTTGGCGCTCGAGCGGGAGTTTCACCCATCCAGTATTTCCTGTGCAGTGTTCGACGCTCGAGCGTGGGATTGGCCGCTCGAGCGGGATTGTGTGAGTTCCGCTCGAGCGGGGAGTTGGAAGCTCGAGCGGGAGACCTGTCTGCAAAAGTTCTGGGAGTGTGCATCCGCCGCTCGAGCGGGATGGTTGACGCTCGAGCGGGAGTCTGTGAATGACGCTCGAGCGGGGAGTTTGACGCTCGAGCGGGGCGACTTTTATATAAAGCCGAGATCCGACTTTTATATAAAGCCGAGATCCGACTTTTTGTTTCGCTTTTCAACATCCTTTCTCTCTCCTACTTTTCCAAAAAGCTATTTTGAGAGTTCCTCTCACTAAAACCCTAACTTCTCTCTTGGGATTGATCTAGTAGGAGTTGTTTTCTCACCTTGGGCCTTTACAAAAGTTGTGTTGATCGTCGAGGGCTACCTTTTAATCTGAAAATTTCGAGATTTGGAGCATTTCTGTTTCTTCACCTCATTCGTTGGGTCCCATTATTCGAGGTAGGGATAACCTACTCCATCTTATGAGCTTTGTCTTTGAATTTTAGCATTTTGATATGTTGGGGGGGTTGTTGGGTAATTTTGAGAAAGTTTGGGCCTTTGTGCAGTTTTACAAAAGTTGGGGTTTTAATCATATGAAACCTAAATGCATGTTTGGCATGGAAAAGTGAAATTAATGTTAAAACGTTAATGAAAATGGAACCTAAGGGTTGTGATGTTAATTATGGAATATGCCCTAATTACATTGGTTAATTAATTTGTATAATTAATTGTTGGAAATGAGGAATTGTGTTGAAAATGTTGAAATTGGGAATGTATGGGACTAAAGAGTGTAGTTGAATCTTTTATTGCTCATCTAGTTGAAATGTTGATATATTATCCATTTGTGCATTTATTTCCTGCTTAGAAATAATTGTTTGGGCTACCGGTGGAGGGTAGTGTTGATTGTTGTAGACAATGCATGATGATTAGGCAAACTAAAACTAATCAATTGGATGTGTCATAGAGTATGACAGTTGATAGAATACATTAACTTTATGTATTGGTTGATTGGGCATATGATCAATGTGTTTATATGCATTATGTGTGAACAATTGATAGAATACATTAACTTTATGTATTGATTGATTGTGTATGTGATTCTGTGTTTATATGCCTTACTTGTGTATGGGAGGAGATGGGGGATGTACTCCACGGTTTAGGGGAAGATGGGGGATGTACCTCTAAACCGGTTAATGGTTTAGGGGAAGATGGGGGATGTACCTCTAAACCGGTTATTGGAATGTTGATACAGCTCATATGCTTATCTGTTGAAGTGTTGATACAGCTCATATGCTTATCTATTGGAATGTTGATACAGCTCATATGCTTATCTGTTGAAGTGTTGATACAGTTCATATGCTTATCTGTTGGAATGTTGATACAGCTCATATGCTTATCTGTTGGAATGTTGATACAGCTCATATGCTTATCTATTGGAATGTTGATACAGCTCATATGCTTATCTATTTGGAATGTTGATACAGCTCATATGCTTATCTGTTGAAGTATTGATATGGCTCATATGCTTATCTATTGTGGTAGTGATATAGCTCATATGCTTATCTATTGAAAAGTTTGTTTGATTTGATATAGCACTAAAATGTATATCATCATTGTTTGCGAAGTATGGAAGTATTTTATGTGTTATTGATACAACACCATAATGTGTATCCACCTTGAATTTTGAAAGTGTTCTAGTGATGAACTATAATCTCATCAAATGTTTTGGCCAGTGTGGAATTGTAATAAGATGAAAATGGAAGTGTAAGTATTGACCATCTATCAGTTGCTAATCGTTTAGGCATTGTTCATAGTTGGTTTAGTATATTTCTACTGGGCTGTGGCTCACCCTATATGGGAACATCATTTTCAGGTACAGGTAGCATGCCACCTCCAAGCACATAGCTTGGGAGGCTAGAGACGGACAAACTTTTGTTGTCTTATTCTCCTTTTGGATGTGTTACGTGTAAATTCAAACCAAGGGCTTATTGTGTAATTGAGTTAGTACCCTCTTTTGTATCCAAGTGTTAACTTGGAAAGCTGTAAGCCCGTAAGGCATTTGCTTTTGTTGTAACCATGTAATACTTTTGTAATGAAATACTCTGATGAATAGATGAATGTGGACTTTTATGTATCAATGCATGTCTCTATAAGGATGGGTTTAATGTTGTTATTTTGAGGGCGTTACATGCTGAGATGCAACAACAGATATAAAACCATTTCTATTTTAAAACATATCTGTTACATGAATACAGGTTTTGTAAATCTCTAGGTGAGTGTCTGCAAGCAGGCCCTAATGCACTACCACTGTCATTTTTACCAGTACACTAGAAGGCTCGACACCTAACCGCGCGGTTCTACACCCCCTACCCAGATTCACGAAGTATTCATCTTTCGCAAACAAATACATTTCCAAACATTTCTCAAAAACAGATACATTTCCAATGAAATGAATGCAATGCAATGTCCAATGCAACAAATGAGGAATGTGGTTCAATTGAATGCAATGCAATGTCCAATGCAACAAATGAGGAATGTGGTTCAATTTACCTAAGTCTCATGCATTTCTACAACAATCATACCTATCATCCACCGATAGCCCAAAACAGATATTTAAACAATTAAATTCCAAAAATTTCGATAAATACAATCTATTCCACATTTCATCAAATATGAACAACTACACTAGTTTTCATATCACAATCACGTCCGGTAACCTCTCAAGGTCCATTTCTAACCGTGTCGGTTTTATTCCAACAGATACATTAAGCAAAATAATATCGTTAATGCCAAGAAAAAAAATCATTTTCTTTCCAAACTCATTCTCCAAGCATTATTCAACTATGACATCATATTTTGATCAAAAGCCCCCAAAATTAAATCTAATTCCTTTGTTTTCTTTAAAAATACTCTTTTGGTCACAAACCGATAAAAATTTCAAAACCAATTGAGTCGAAGTCCATTTTTGTTGAAATTTAAAACATAGCTCTTTCATAACCTTACGAACATATTCCAAGTTACACTTTCGCAATTTGGGCAACAACTCTTTATTTTTCTCAAAATTTCCCTTTTAAACAAATAAATCACAAATTTACTAAAAATTCTAATTAAATTATATACAACTCTGAACTCCATATAATCAAGTAAAAGTGCATAAAGAAGTGTAGGAAAAATTCGTACCTCAAGCTAGAAGAGGAAACAAGCAAAAAATCCAAATTTTCGATTTTGTCGAATTCTGATCCCCACCGATCAAAATGTTGCTCTCACCAAGCTCTTCACTTTGTCCTCAGGAACTAGGGTACAGTGAATTGGACACAATTAATTTACATGCTAATCTTCACACACACACACACACACACACACACAAAAAAAAAAAAACAAGAACTTCTACAAGAAGCCAAAACTCCCAAATATAATTGGAAGATTAAATAAATAAATTTAATGGTTACTTATTGTGTGTGTGTGTGTATTAGGGCTGTACAAAAATCCGAACCATCCGACGAAACCGACCAACCCGAACCGAAAAATCAACCCACGGACGGTTTTTCCATAACCAACGGTCGGTGGCGGGTGTTTTTAATGAAAAAATTAATTTTTTCGAACGGGCCACGGTTTCCTACACTTGATAACCGAAAAACCGATCCGACCGATATTTATTATATTATATAATTTTACTCGTGTACGTGGGCTATTGGCTCTTTATATTGTGTTTTTTATCTCCAAACATCATAACCTGACAGAGTGATATTGACTTTTAACACTTGATTGTAATAGACTACAAGGAGTGGGTTACAAGTGATAAGGATTCTTAAAAATTGTGCCTGACATTGATGTCCTTTTCTCTCCCCTCTTTCTTTTTGTGTCTCTTCCCTTCACGTGTTCTCTGACTCTCTCTCTCTCTCTCTTTTTATTTTTTATTTTTATCTTCCTCCTTCACACGCCTCTTCAGCTCTCTCACTCTCACATACACGCATTCACCCCCCCTCTCTCTCTTTTCTCCTTTGTCTCTCACACCTGCTTCGCTCTCCCTGTTTTTCTGTATCTGCCTCACGCCTCTTCAGCTTTTTCTCTCACTCTTTTTCTGTGTCATACAACAGTATCACCATATGTCCCTCTTTCTCTCTCTATCAGTCAAACGCCACCGACCCTCTCTCCCTCACTCTTTTAGAAACCATCGACTCTCTCTCCCTCTTTCTCCCTCTCTCTCAGAAACCCTAAAGTTCCTCCATCTCTTTAACTTCCTTTATACTCTCATCACCCCTCTCATCTCAAAGTCTTTCACTCTCATACACAGAGTTCTCAGATCTAATCGCATTCACGGAAACTTGGCTCAAGTAATGAACGGGACACTGATTGTTGCAAATCAAGGAGCACAGGTGGCAATCATCAGAAAGAGGAGTTCACTGCGTGTTGGTTGAAGACATGAATGGCGGTGCTGTATCGCAAATATCTCCTCTCTGTTTTCAAATTTTATCCATTGTTCCTTTCATATATAGTATGTGAGGAAAGTAGATATGTATAGTATGTTATTGTGATTTTGTGTATGTGCTTGGTTCTGTGATTTTGTAAGGGAGACAAAAGCCATTAAACTAAAATGGTGAAGAAAATCACTCGACCGAAAACCATCCGCCAAATCGAACAACCGACATGCACGGTTTCGATCATCATATGAGTCGAAATCGGATGAACTCTTCTCCACCCGAAGTAGATCGGCTCGAGTGACGGCTCAGTGGTAAAACCGAGCCGACTCGACCCATGTACACCCCTAGTGTGTATAATCATCAGATTGAACAACAAGAGAAAAATTTGATGGGGTTTACGCAAAACGGCAGTCTCTCACTTCAATTTTTTTATTGGGGTTATGAAAAACGGCAGAGTAACTTTGCAATTTATTACTAAAATTTATTTGTACATGCCCTTTTTTTCTTTTTTAATATAGAAATAGGAGGAAGAGAGTAGTTTACCGTTTGGGTCCACAAATATAAGTAAATTTAGTGGAAGCCGCTGCTGCGCGCAAGTAGATCTCGCCGACCTTCAAGTAGCAACAACATCGCCGGTGAACAATATGTAGTTGAGCCAAGCGCAACCAACTACGGTAATGAGTTTCACAAAGTACTGGCGACAAGGATGACCGAGGTCAATGGCAACTCAAATAGAAGACAAGTTAAGACACGGGTGAGTGGAAAGACAGATTGTGGATCGTTTCTTTGCTCTCTGCCTACACAAACATCCTCTCTATACCATAGGCAACATGATGAAGGAGAAGACCACCATGACAGAAGAGCCAAACATCAACTTTAAGAACAACAACATGTCGTGCCAACTCACATGCCAGAGGACCCCAGGTCTTAGCAGAGTTAATCTGGCAATCACCCCCTGTTGCCGCTGTCCTTCACTAGATTCCAAGGCCCCTAACAATTTTGGGATATTTTCTGATCTTTTATCCTCTCAGACACACCAACCCAACCAACAAAAGCTTCTTCCCAGTTATGTTCACAGTCATTTAAGTACTCCAAGAAGTCCAAACACTCATCAAATCCCCCAGAATCAACATATCTAAAATCCCCCTCTACATTCATGGTCTCATGGTTTCCATTGACCTGGAAAACAGCTCCACCATTAGCTTTTGCTTGGATATCCAACGAACGCAACAAGAATAAGATAGCTATTTCATCTTCACCTCGATCAGGTATATCTCCAAGCTGAATCAATACCGTCTCTGCACCAGTCCACAAATCTCGTCCATCAGAACTCAAGACACAAGCCATCTCGAGTGCACATCTTGCCTTCTCATTTGG